>NC_141695.1:358420964-363220964 GCF_964263255.1 Lissotriton vulgaris | reverse complement strand
CCATTGTAGACTTTGTAAGAGAGGTATTCAAAAGTCTCATCAGGACTCTCCGTGGCTCGAGGTCCAACAGTTTTAAAATTTTCATAGGGACAGGGTCCCGAGGGGAGCCTGACCTGATACTATTTAGGCACGATAAAAAGGTAGTGTCATCAAACAAAGACCAGTCGATGATGATCGTTGAAGGGAGGGGAGGGCTCCCAGAAGTAACCACCAGTGAGGACTCAGCAGATGGGGGGGAGGTAGACAAAAATTCATGAATACACTCCACCTTAGAATTAAAGAAATCAGCAATGGCATCACACTGTGGTTTGTCCAAAGCCAGAGGAGAAGGTACCGTGTCTGCTCCTGTTAGCTTCTTTATCATTGTAAAAAGAGTCTGCGGACAATTCTGGGCTTGAGTGATCGTAGATGCCGTAAAAGTAGCCTTGGCCAGTTTACAGTTAACATGATATCTTTTTAGTGCCTCTTTATAAGCTGCCTTACTGGGGATTGAATAGAAACGCCTCCATTTTCTTTCTAATGCCTTGCACTTGGCTCATTGTGATTTTAGCTCCTCTGAGAACCAAGGTGCGGGAGGATAAAGAGATCTGTGATTCTTAGATATGGGAGGGAGAAGTGCAGTTACAGCATCCCTTAGCCACTGGGACACTGCAGCATTAGATTCTAATCCAGATTTTTCCAAAGCCGGGATAGATTCAGAAAGATGTTGATTAAATGCCACCATATTAAGCTTGTCCCACCGATAAGAAAGCTTGCACTTACCAGCACAAGGCTTAGCATTAGATGAATGAAGAGATAACACAAAATGTACCGCAAAATGGTCAGTCCATTCTAGTGGGCGGGCCCTTTGGGAGCAGTCATAGGGTAAGTTAGAAATGATTGGGTCTAACAGGTGACCTGCTGAATGGGTAGCCCCAGAGTTTCGAAGTGAAAGATTGAAGACTTCGAGATCTGACAGTAACGACTGACTGAGGGTACCTTCAGCGTCCTCAAGATGGATGTTGAGGTCACCAAGAATGGTGAAATTAGCCGATTTAAGTAATATAGGGGATATAATATCGGCCAAAGACGATATCCAAGGGCCAGCATTGCCCGGAGGGCGATATATTAGAAGACCAGTAAGCGTTAGTTGAGGACCGATCGTTAATATAAATAGAGCGGCCTCACATCCAGGGAGGGGAAACGACTCCAACTTACATTGGTAGATGGATTTAAAAATAATAGCGATCCCCCCACCCTTCCCGGAAACCCTGTCCTGACGTACCATCACATAGCCGTTAGGAACGTCTAAAGCAATGTCAGGTCCAGAGCTTTCGTGAAGCCAGGTCTCGGTTAAAAACAAAGCGTCTGGTAACTCTTCATTTATGAAATCAAAAAAAATTAATTTGATTTTGGGGAGCGATCTGCAGTTAATACTCCAAAATTGGAGAGGAAGGGGAGGCAGAAGAATCTTAGTGGCCTTCCATTTACCCCGGTGATGTGCCTTAGCAGTTTGCGTCTTAGAAAGCGGCATTTTACCGGTAGAGAAGCCACAACCTGCAGAAGTAAAATAATGGATAGGTAGAGTACAAATAGTACAAGAAACAGGAGTACGGGGTCGCAAGGATATTAAAATAAATGCGGAGTATGTTAGACGAATGGGAACAAGATCATGATTTCACCGACCTGAGTTGGAATGCAAAATGTCGATGGGCAGCCCGTCCTGCAGCCCGTCCTCAGCGCGGACGGGCGCAGACGGGCTGGACTCTGGCATGACTCCGGCAGTGATCCGGCATTCCTGCTGCGCGTGACCGCTGCGCGTCAGCATGATATCCTTTATGAGGGGGTCGAGCTACCCTCACCAAATATGGCCGCCAAACAATTCAACTGCCGAGGGGCAGAAAGAAAGGGATCAGGGACCCGCAAAACGCGGTGCAAAACCAGTTATTATGCAAGTATAGGGGAGCAGGCCTTAAAAACAGGGGAAAAATAAATTAAAAGCTAAATTAAATAAAAAACGAGGAATTATTAAAAACCCTTGTAATTCAAGCACAATACTTCTCTTTTAGCGCGCAGGGCGGTATGACCGCTCTGCACAGGTTAGAATCTTCGTTTGAGGTGTTTCCAGCAAGGCTGAGCTCTGAGTTTACTCTCCTTATAAGGGGGTCGAGCTACCCTCACCAAAGATGGCCGCCAAACAATTCAACTGACGAGGGGCAGAAAGAAAGGGATCAGGGACCCGCAAAACGCGGTGCAAAACCAATTATTATGCAAGTATAGGGGAGCAGCCCTTAAAAACAGGGGAAAAATACATTAAAAGCTAAATTAAATAAAAAACGAGGAATTATTAAGTAGTAAGCACATTTTCCTGACACCGGCAGGGTAGGTGCAGCTCAGCCTCATTAAACAAGGGTGAGAAGGCTGTATATGGACAGATCACCTTTTTTTCCATCCTTACCGTCCACAACAAGTCCCACCCCTCATAGAAAATAGGCCTCCGCAGCCTAATATATTGCCCTCTTGGTTCCCCCATGGGATCTGAGGAGTCAGGGTATAAATATTCAGGTATTCAGTGTATAAATATTCAGGACAAGGGACTAACTACCCGAGTCCTGTATGACTGCCAGCTGGATTTTCCTCATGTTGCTGGCATATTTTTAAAAGGTTTATTGGTGATTTATCACAAGGTGTCAAAGTTATTAGCTACACAAAAAGTGCTTTCCCTTTGGAATAGCTGATCTAACTAGAACTACTCAATGGCGGATCCTTCCCCCCCCCCCCCCACGCTGCCCTGGGGACTGCCAACTCCCCGGGGCATTCCTAATTATATGCGGGGGCCTCGCAGGCCCCCTCAAACCCGGGTAATGTCACCTCCTTGGGACTTAAATTAGGAAATTTGGTGTGGGGGTTCCTGCCCCCCCACACTGCCCCAAGGACCACCACCTCCCCGGGGCACTAATTATTCAAATGCCGGGGTCTATAGCGGACCCCCAACCCCGGGACCACCACTTCTCCGGAGCTTTGAAAATGAACGGAGGGGGGCCGCGGGGCCCCCCTCCTGGATCCCTGACCTCCACCTGCCCAGGGCCAGCTCCTGCAATGTCCCTTGGTGCCCACTCTGGGACATTGCCGTTTGATGTGACCCAGTCATATCAACCCCTGCTCTCGCTTCCAAAAAGCAAAGCAAAGCAGATTGCTTTGGGCAAGGGGGGCTGCATGTCACCAGCTCCCCTTGCCCAAAAGTAATGCCGGCTCCTGCAGGAGGCGGGGAGCCTGCTCGGACCATGGGAGCATTAGGGGTCCCCCCATGGTCCCCATCTTGAGGGCCAGCCCTGTGGGATGAGGACCCCAGGCCAGAAGTGACCCAGGGGAGGGGGGCACGCGGCCCCCCTCCTTAAAATAATAAAATTTAAAAACGAGGCCAGGCCCCGGGGGATGGGGTCCCCAGGGCCAATAGTGGGCAAGGTAAGGAGGACCATGCCGGCCTCGTCCCGTTTTTTATTTTTAAACTAAATCAAATGCTCAATCTCTGGGGAATGGGGTGCCCAGGGCCCGAAAATAGTTAAGGGAAGGGGGGCCACAAGCTCTCTTTCCAAAAACAAAATATAAAAAAGCTGTCATCTTGCTAGAGGCCCCGCCCCCTCCTTGCACCACTCTGCAAATGCGCCCTCTGGAGCATTCTAAGTTGCAGAATTAAGTGCCCTTGAATACTGAGGGTGCCACAGGGCCAACTAGCCCACCAGGTACCTCCAGTAAGCGACACACAGCTGGATTGCAGAGAGGTGGTCTGAGGCACGCCCCGTTTTACATCACTCTGCAAACACGCCTCTTGGCACACTGCCGGTGGGGCATTGAGGTCCATTGTGTCCTGAGGACCTCAGTACACAGGTGGACTTCCTGCCTTGAGCAGCAGTATGTCAATAATCGCGTTTGCAGAGTTGTGTAAAAAGGGGGCATGCCCTCGGACTACTCTCAGCAATATAGGTGCGTGGCGCTTACTGGAGGTGTAAAAAACACAATGGGGGGAGTGCGGAGGTATTAAAAGCCGTGGACTCAACCTCCTTGTGGTAAATTCTAATTACCTATACTTAATTTATGCGGTAAAGTTCAATAAGAATAACTCATACAAATAAGAGGCAAAATCCGTGATAATTGAGGTTTTCAAAAGGGGTTTTATTCCTTAAAAAGGAATTGGGTATTTGGCTCGAGCCAAGGTGGCATACCATTCCGTCACCACGTAGGTTCGGGAAGGGACTGACAGACAATACTTTATTGACAATCATTCATATATATAGTCAATGCATTACAGTAATGTCATATTGCAGAAGGCGTAACAGCTGAGAGGAGAGATAAGAATACACATACGTAATAAAAAGGCGTTACAATAGGCGTGCATGAAGGCGTGAACTAGAAACGTCATTAGAAACGTCATTAACATGATGTCACAAGTAGGTGGATCCATCTGAGAATCCTGCAGTGTCAGCAGAAATACATGGCAGAGATGCGCGCGCAGCAGCATGACGTGCGATTGACGTGTAACTGGAGGGTGAAGGGGACTTGACATTTAGCCCTACATGTGGAGACAGAAGTCTGGGATGTCAGATCAACCTAATCCCAAATCGTATCTAATATCTTATGTTTAAGGAACTGTATTATCTGGAAGGAAATGTCTCTCGGACAGAGGCTATTCTATACTAACTGTGAGTGCGTGTATAAGCGTCTACGTGTCTGCATGAGATGCGAGGGGGCATGGGCCTACCATGGTAACAGGAGCTATGAATTACTTGCACCGAGACAGTGAGGCCGGGCCCTTTGCTCTGCAGCTGGAAGGATGTTTACTTGAACTACGAGACAGGAATGTATTTTCGAGGAGCGGAGCAGATAATTCGAAGGTTGAATACAGTCTTGGCAGGCAACAGGCTGAGCCAAGCACCGTTAGCCGCACAGGGAGTAAGGCAGAGGTCACGGGTACAGATGCAGGCCCAGGCTGAGGCATTCAGAGTCAGAAAGCAGGAAAAAGCTCGATGGCAGAATTCAGGGCCTACTTCGCCAGGGCTGAAAAACGTGTAAAGTACACCACATAAAGACGTTGGCAAGGCATACTTAGGAACGGACTATTAGACCCATTCATGGTGGATCTGAAAGAGGACATGTTAACATCGGACGCAAATGTATTTGCGTCTTCATAGCTGGAAGTCGAGGGAACATACATGTACTTGTAGCGCGTACACGGAGTCGTTGGGGTCTAAGATAGGGGACACAATTGATCATAAAATTTATATTTCCTCATTCCCTCCTTGTCCCCTACGGACCCTTCATGATATATCGATCCTCATGAATCTATCAATCTGTTCACGTAACATCATTTGCTCTTCTTTCTTCTTCTCGCGTTTTGAATGGGAATTTGAATGAGGAATACATGATGTGGCGCACAAGCCGCAAATCGCTGGTCCACATTGTAAACACAGGCAGCAACTGAATACTATGAGAAGGGCAATGCCTAGGAAGGATAGAATCTTCCATCCCCAAGCGGTCAACGTAGTCCAGAACCAACCGGACCAAGTCCAGGTGCCTGGATTCTGATGTATCAAACTTGCAATCTTATGAAGACGTGTGATGGCTTTATATACTGTTGGCGCGTTTTCTGGAATGAAAACACAGCAACTCGACCCGATGACCTTACAGGCTCCGCCCCTATCTGCTAGGATGACGTCAATGACAAGACGATTTTGAAGAACAACAACCCGCATAGCAGACTGTTCCTCTGTTAAGTTGCCTAGAGCAGAAGTAGTTTCATTCACTACTGCTTCGAGGGTTCTAGTCAATTTGCGTATCAGTTTACTATTAAAGACAGCACCTAAATAGGGAAAGAAACCTTTATTGAAGTCTGTGTATTGCTCCCATGCCGTTTCTGTGTAATCGACAATCGGGAGATCTCTTCGAAGTCTATTGTTCACTAGATTGGTATATCTGTGATAATCAGGAGGAGCTAGGAAAACAGGTGGCAGAAGGAATGCAATGTAACAGGTACCATCCCAATCTGGAGGTAAACGTATGTATGCGGTATGACCACAAACAAAGTAGGAATGACGAGTAGCTCTGAATGTAGACTTGCCTTGATCACTGAATTCGACTATGGTAGTACATTTACTATGACCTAAGTGTACTGAACCATTCTTTCTGATACATAATTCACCTGTGACTGGTAATACTGACATAGCAGGTAATACTGGTGCAGCTTCGGATTCAACAGTTAGAATCAGGAGGTTAATTGTATAGTTACCTAATCCATATACTTCGTTTTCTAGATCAGTTCCTGTCCTAGTAGGGAGTCCCTTCTTGTCAGGGTAACAGGCTTTAAGCAGAACTAAGTTCAGGTTTCCCCAAACCCAATTCCCGTCATAGACAGCAATGTCAGAATCTAAGGAATTAATCAATCTAAACCATGCCCCACATGAGCCATTATGAGTGAACGGGTACGGAAAGAGGGGCAGAACTCCCTTGTATTTCTGGTAGGGAGGGAGTCGACCACATATCCAACAGTTTGTAGCGTTATTAGTCTGATGGGAGTGATGTAACATACTAATGAATGTGTTGTTGCGCAGCGCAAGTCTATAAGACAGTTCATGCGGAGGTAATTCGCTAAAAGAATGTTCGGCAGTGACATTGTAAGCAGATTGTGCATGCTTGAAGATAGGGTAGTAGATATGCAGTAATATACTGGCAGCAATAATCAGAAGACTTAGAAAAAACATAACCAACAATGTCACTATACAGTGACTACGAAGTGATTTACAATATGCACGTTTCTTGAGTTGTCTCTGTCTATCTCTCTCTCTATCTCGGTCTAGGGGATACATGTCAGAAACTAATTTAACCGATTCACCTAGGGGAGGACTTAAACAATTAAACTGTCTGACTTACTAGACCGTAACTTTAGTCTATATTCTTCGGAGGCGGTTTTCTCAACCAGGGGGAGTTTTGAATCAGTCTGTGGAGGAGGGCAGGGCTTAGAGTCCAAGTCCGAAGGGAGTCCGTGAAACTTTTTAACGTGGCTCGAGTGCAGCCACCCTTTTCTGCCCTCCACCTTAACGGCGGTCCTCGTCGTCAGAAGAACCAACTTCGGGGTTTGCCAGCGGGGCTCCAACGGACTTCTCCGGTCGAAGTTACGAACGAAGACAAAGTCGCCGGGGACCACTTCATGGGGCTTCACCTCGGTGTTGTCGGGAAAGGCTGCAGCTACCTGTGAACGACAAGATTGTAGTGCAGACATCAAGGAGGCAAGGTAATCTGTCAGCATAATACAGTCAACATCTGTGATTTTACAAGGTATAGGCGTCCCCCACATATTTGGTGGCCTCCCGAAGACCACTTCATACGGGGATAGCCCGGTTCGAGAATGCGCCACCATCCTCATATAGAAAAGGGCAACTGGCAAGGCTACTATCCAGTCAACGCCTTTTTCTCTACATATTTTTGAAAGTCGGATTTTCAGAGTCTGATTATGGCGCTCCACGAGACCTGCTGCCTCGGGATGCCGGACACAGTGGAACTTCCACTGATAGCCTAACAGGAGTGTAATGTGTTTCACAAGCTCGGATGAGAATGGCTGACCGTTATCTGAGTACACGATACGGGGCAAACCATACCGCGGGAAGAATTCACGAACCAGCTGCTTGGCAGTGGTCGGAGCAGTATAATCTGGGACTGGATATGCTTCTGTCCATCGGGAAAGTGCACATACGACTACGAGGACATACTTGAATCCTCGACAGCGTTCCATCTGGATATAATCCATCTGGAGGACTTCAAAAGGGTGATCGGGAGGCTGAAATCCACCTTGCTCTACGGGAATGCTTTTACCTGGATTGAACTGACAACAAATCATGCAAGTACGCACTTTTTGTTTGGCTGCTGCTCGTAAGTTTTTATTGAACCATATGTGTTTAATACTGTCTAACATGGCCTTTTCTCCTAGGTGTGCTGGACTATGTACTGTGTTAATGATTACTTGAACCATAGAGTCGGGGAGAAACCATGTAGATTTTCCCTTCGTCATCCATCCTTGATCTGTTTGGATCCCTCCTAGTTCAGTCCACTTCTTTATTTCGTCTGGTGTGGCATGTGTCTGTATGTCAATTACATCATGTGCGGGATCCTTGACTGTCATGCAGTGTGTCGATGTCGGAACTATTGTCTTTGTCAAGTCAGTTACATGAATTCGATTCTGAGCAGTTTGCTTAGCTGTTCGGTCTGCCAGGTCGTTACCCTGGGAGATAATATCGGTGACCTTTGTATGTGCCTTACACTTCATAATAGATATCGCAGTAGGTAGATGTATTGCATCTAACAGAGCTTGAATGAGGGGACCGTGTTGGATGTTGGCACCGTGAGAAGTTAAGTAACCTCTCTCTCGCCAGAGGACTCCGAAGTCGTGAACGACTCCGAATGCATAACGTGAATCAGTGTATATGTTAACTTTCTTATTCTTGGCTTGAATACAGGCTTGTGTCAGAGCGATGAGCTCTGCTGCTTGAGCTGACAGGGTGTCGATACAATTGGTTTCTATAACTTCGGTGTCTGTCGTGACTGCGTAGGCGGCCACTAATTCACCTGTACCGGTTCTCATGCATGAACCATCCACGTAAAGTGTCAGGTCTGGATCTGGTAATGGAACATCTGTCAAGTCTTGTCTGGGTTTCGTCGTAATAGTAATGACTTCAATACAATCATGTTTCAATGGGTCTACACCACTTATTGGCAAAAGTGTGGCAGGATTTAATGTGCTACAGCGTCTGATTTCTATGTGTGGTTGAAACAATGTCAATTCATAACCTGTCAATCTTGCTATAGTCAAGTGTTGGGTCTGTGTACGATTTAAAAGAACTTCCACGAAATGTGGAACTTGTACTGTCAATTGATGTCCTAATACTATAGAATCGCTTTGTCTGATTGCTAAAGCTGTCGCTGCAACTGATTTCAAGCACGCAGGCAGAGCCTGGGCTACTGGGTCTAATGTGCTAGAAAAGTAAGCACACGGTTTGTGTGAACCTGCTTGTTCCTGAGTGAGGACTGACAAGGCAGTACCTTCACGTTCTGTGACAAAAAGTGTAAAAGGCTTACTATAACATGGTGTTGCTAAAACAGGTGCTTGACATAAGGCTTTCTTTAAGTCTTCAAAAGCTTGTGTATGTTCTTGAGTCCAAGGGAGGACAGACGATGTCGCTGCCTCCTGAGTTGTCAACTGAATGAGTGGTTTTCCTAGAAATGCATATTGGGGAATCCATTGTCTGCAGTACGAAGTGAGGCCTATAAAAGCCCGCACCTCCTTTTGTGTCTTGGGTGGTGACATGTTTACAATTAACTGGATGCGGTCAGGAGTGAGCTGTCTCCCCACTTTGGACAGCAAGTGACCCAGGTACACAACTTGCTGAACACAGAATTGTAGCTTCGAAGGGGATACCTTGTGCCCCTTGTCAGCCAGAAAATGTAAAACCGTCAGTGATGCTTTTTCACATTCGGGTTCGCTTCGGGCGCTGATCAGCAGATCATCGACATACTGAAGCAGAGCGGTGGTAACAGGCATGTGGATACTGTCAAGTTGTCTTTTCAGTGCTTGGCTATAGATGCTGGGGCTTTCTGTGAATCCTTGAGGTGCGCGTGCAAATTTGAAACTTCGTCCATTTAAACTGAATCCGAACAAGTATTGGCTTTCCGGATCGATCGGGACGCTAAAGAAGGCGTTCTTGAGGTCAATTACAGTAAAGAACGTCGCTTCTGAATCAATGGCTGTCTGTAATGAAGAGATATCTGGAACCACAGGATACTGTGGTACAATGCATTTATTCAATTCGCGCAGATCAATAACTAATCGATAAACAGGTGCTGCATTTGGATCAGTACGTTTAAGAACTGGAATGATAGGAGAATTACATACATTGGAGTCTGTTTCCACAACCACTCCTTGTGCAATGAGCTCGTCAATGATTTTCAGTAAAGCCACTACAGCATCTGGGGGTAACTTGTATTGTCGAATTCATGGTAATACCACTCCTGCTTTGAGTGTGACTCGATATGGTGTAATGTGCATACAACCTACATCAGTGGGGCCTTGCGCCCACAAATGTGCAGGGACATTCTGTAACCGGTGATCCATGTCTCTTAATACATAGTGACCTTTAAAATCTCGTAAAAATAATCGCACTCCTTCCGGAGAACAGCATATTATAGCTCCTAGAGCTTTCAGTGTCTTTATACCTAGCAAGTTTTCTGGGCATGATTTTGTAAGCAATAAATCTGTAGTCCGTGTCAAAGGACCAACTGCAAGAGGAAGAGGTTGTGATACTTCATTAATAATAGGCTTTCCTGAAAATCCAAGGGAAACATTCTGTGAGCCTGAGAGGGGTGCCCCTGGAACCTCATTGTGACTTATCGTGGTCCTGCTTGCCCCTGTATCAATGAGAAACTTTCTGTCTTTCCCTAATACTTGACTGTGTACATAAGGACCTTCTTGATCTACAGGAACTTCAATAGGAGACAAGCCAACCTCCCTCTCTAGGCTGTTTCATGTGTATCGCTGATAATCGGGGTAGTCATTTTGTGCATACTGGTACATCTGTTGTGTCGTGTTCTGTGTTGCGGTAATGGGCTGTTGCTGTGGTACTGCTACGGTCTGTTGTGAAACTGGCATAGGCGGAATATGTTGTATATTCTGGGGTACTTGTTGTTGGGCCTGATCTTGTCTAGGTGGACGCGGTCTCTCCTTGGTCTTACCCGTGGAGATATTGTGTTTCAAAACTGCACAATCGTTTATATAATGACCTGGCTGTTTGCAGTAGTTACATGTCCCTTTAACAGGAGCCGTCGTATTACTGGGCTGGGTCGCACCCTTTTTGTGACCGTCTGCAGGAACTGACTGGGCAACTAACATTTTCATTTTCGTGTCTTTCATACGTCTTTGTTCGTGTTCTTGTTCTTCTCTGATTCTATTCTGGTGATACTGTAGCATTTGTAACATTTGTGAAGGGGTATTAGCTTGCCAAGTACTCCCAACTTTCAGTACTCTGTTCTTTACCTGGGGCAGGGAATTCTCGACTAATTTCGTTACAAAAAGGTGTGGATATGATTCGCTACTTGCTTTCAGGCCGCTGTTAATACCAAAACATTTTTCAAATCGGGTATAAAAATCACTAGTGTCTTCATCGGGTTTCTGTTTGCAGGCTGAGATTGCACCCCAGTCTTCCTTTTTCGTACTTAATAAACGTGGCAACACTTGTACTAACAATCCTGGTAACGCTTTAACTTTGTCTCCAAGCCCTAGGCCTGGAACCCGAGTATTTTCTTCGTTTTCTAATGCAGCCCAATCAATCTTTGCATTTCCTACTTCCCATTCTTTTTCTTTAAGTTTCTCGTAAATGCCGGCAGGCAGTAGTACTTTCAATATTTTCATAAGGTCCGGATAAGTGTAATCACCCATGAGTAGCATATCTTTTATTTCACGGTGAAAACCTGCGGGATCTTTGTCATGGCTAGGTACTAGTTTTTTCATTTCCAATAGTTCTATTTTAGTTATGGGTGTGTACACAAACACGCGTCTAAGCGTATTATCAGCATTCTGAACTGGGTGCACTTCTCGTAACGGATTCTGTCTGTCTATATAGTACATTTTTCTTTCCATGGAGTGGGCTGAATCAGATTGTGGACACAGGAAGGCACTATATCTGTGCCGATGTTCTAGAATCACTTTAATTAGATCGGTACCTAGGCCTCTCCACTTATTCATGAGCAGTTCTGCTAATATATCAGGCAGGGGACCTGGATCAGAGCGTTGGCTTCTATACAATAAGAGCAGGTGTATGTACCAGCTAAACGCTGTTCACTTGGTGTCATATTCAAAAATGTGTGTGCTAACGCATCATCACTATATTTCTCAGGATTGTCAGCCCATTGTACTGCTGACCTAGCTAATTCTTGTTCATCCATAGAATCGAGCACATGGTACCCCATTCGTTCTCGGAGTCTGTTGTCAGCCCATTGTACTGCTGACCTAGCTAATTCTTGTTCATCCATAGAATCGAGCACATGGTACCCCATTCGTTCTCGGAGTCTGTTGTCAGTGGCTTGGAATAAGTGTTCAGGAGTTCTCGGATTACACATGGCTTCTTGAAAAATTCTTTTACTTTCTGGACATACTGGACGCATTGAATTATTAAAGGGTCTTCCTTTACCTACATACGCTATCGTTTCTCTAACTGGTAATTGTGCTTGTCCTGTCGCCGTTTCTGGTTGGTCCTCCTCCCCTGAGGATTCAAACTTGTCTGATTCTATTTCTGGTTCTAACTGTCTTTTTTCATGTATTTTTATTACTACGCCTCTGATTCTTTGATACATGTTTTTTATACAATTCTGTTTATCGTGGTTCCCGTCTGCTATATTCTGACCCCATCTATGAAGTGCTTTCATTTCCTCCGGGTCTACACCCGGCCTATCTTGTTCTCTTATTAGGCAGTTTATAAAAAACCGTAATATCTTGGCTTGAGTGTCAACTTTCTGGTGCGCCATGGCCTGGCCAATACTTTCAGGGCCTTCCCCTGTTTGAACAAAGTGATATATTCTGTCTAGATGATCAATCATTCCGGGTAGTGTCAATAAAAAGTTGGTGACCCGTCTTAGTCGCACTGATGCGAGTATTAATCTTTCATCATTTCTACCGGGTACTGGATCATATCTACAATCCCCGAGACGTTCTTTTATTATATCAAAATCGGCTGCTTGAGGTGTACGTTGCAATGCTAAATCCCTATAAGTCCACCTATGTGTTTGTGGCGGTGTCTGGAAACCTGTCTGGAAACCTGTCGCCCCTCCGGACGCGCCTCCTGAGGCGCCGGCTCCGAAGGGATTTGTTGGGTGCAGAGTAGGAAGATTAGTTGCAGGAAGAGGTGGAAGAACGACTGGAAGACCAGGAGGAACATTCGGGACGGGAGGAACGGGAGGAGGAGTAGCTTGTCGCAGAGGTGGGGGCTGATTATCTCGGGGTGGAGCGCCGCCAGGAGGAGGTGTGCGTGGCGGTGCGGTATTAACATATTCGGGGGCTACATCGTCTAGATAGGAAGAAAGGAAAATGTCCTTTGCGGTTTTCTGATGCACCTTAGTCGGGAGCATTGGAGGTGGTGGATCCTTTGGTACTTCCGGGGTGGCCTTAGGTAAACCTTCAGTTAAAAGAGGATACATACCATTCATAAGTGTGTTTCGTTGTCTATCTACTTGTTCTATTTTTACTCGGATACCTTCCTCAACCAATACATTTTCTCGGGCCTTGTCTGAATCCTCTTTTCTTTTCTCTTCTTTTCTGTGTGCTTTTTCTGTGCGCCTATGCGATTCTTTACGCAATAGTTCAATGGCATCTTTCTGTGACTGTCTGGCTTTCTTTTTCCATAATGCTTCTTCTACTCTCATGATGCAATCTGCATCCCACGTCCCAGCAGCGGGCCATCTCTGATTCTCTGCTAGATCCTTGGTGTAGTCCACCCATAAATCGAGATATAAAACGGCATCTAGGCCATGTTTGTGATACATAAAGTACCCTGGAGTGTCCCTAGGTGGAATGGGAACGGCTTCCTCGAGTATCCCTTTTCTAGTTTTTATTTGTCTTAATTTAGAGAATAACGGCATCTTAAAATCAGGCTACTTGATCCTTACTCAGATATGAACACACTGGACACAATAATCACAATAATCACAATAATGAAGATCGAACAATCACTCATACCACGACATTTTGAAACACATTAAAACATTTTAAAATGAACAACAATGATTAGAATAAAACTAGCTAACTGCATGATACTAGATGTACTGCTAAACAGTACAGATACACCGCTAAACAGTGCAGACAGGATATACTGCTAAACAGTACAGATACACTGCTAAACAATGCAGACCAGGTCTGTGTACCCAAACCCGTCTTGACCGGCACAAACTAATGCGCACGTCTAGATGCGTCCCCAGCAACGGTACTCACCGGGAAGCACAGAAACGGAAGGCCTCGGAAACTCTGGACTGGACTGGACCGGACTGGATTCGGACTCGACTCGTGACGCAGATATTTCGGAACTTCGGAACCTGGTGGGCCTCAGTATACCTCGGATCTTGCTCTCTCAGCTAGGCTCTGGTCGGGATCCTCCGCACTCCTTACCGCCTCGTCTGGGTGTTGATCGCAGCCTCAGTCACCTCCGTTGGCCTGAGGGAGATACAGGAAATCCTGCGGGTACGCGTAGTTGTCCGTCCGGCTGTGGCAGGGGGCCAGGCCTGCAACGCACCTCCGGCGCGTAAGGTGGGGGAGGGGTTCCTATTCGGGCGCCAATTATGTGGTAAATTCTAATTACCTATACTTAATTTATGCGGTAAAGTTCAATAAGAATAACTCATAAAAATAAGAGGCAAAATCCGTGATAATTGAGGTTTTCAAAAGGGGTTTTATTCCTTAAAAAGGAATTGGGTATTTGGCTCGAGCCAAGGTGGCATACCATTCCGTCACCACGTAGGTTCGGGAAGGGACTGACAGACAATACTTTATTGACAATCATTCATATATATAGTCAATGCATTACAGTAATGTCATATTGCAGAAGGCGTAACAGCTGAGAGGAGAGATAAGAATACACATACGTAATAAAAAGGCGTTACAATAGGCGTGCATGAAGGCGTGAACTAGAAACGTCATTAGAAACGTCATTAACATGATGTCACAAGTAGGTGGATCCATCTGAGAATCCTGCAGTGTCAGCAGAAATACATGGCAGAGATGCGCGCGCAGCAGCATGACGTGCGATTGTCGTGTAACTGGAGGGTGAAGGGGACTTGACATTTAGCCCTACATGTGGAGACAGAAGTCTGGGATGTCAGATCAACCTAATCCCAAATCGTATCTAATATCTTATGTTTAAGGAACTGTATTATCTGGAAGGAAATGTCTCTCGGACAGAGGCTATTCTATACTAACTGTGAGTGCGTGTATAAGCGTCTACGTGTCTGCATGAGATGCGAGGGGGCATGGGCCTACCATGGTAACAGGAGCTATGAATTACTTGCACCGAGACAGTGAGGCCGGGCCCTTTGCTCTGCAGCTGGAAGGATGTTTACTTGAACTACGAGACAGGAATGTATTTTCGAGGAGCGGAGCAGATAATTCGAAGGTTGAATACAGTCTTGGGAGGGAACAGGCTGAGCCAAGCACCGTTAGCCGCACAGGGAGTAAGGCAGAGGTCACGGGTACAGATGCAGGCCCAGGCTGAGGCATTCAGAGTCAGAAAGCAGGAAAAAGCTCGATGGCAGAATTCAGGGCCTACTTCGCCAGGGCTGAAAAACGTGTAAAGTACACCACATAAAGACGTTGGCAAGGCATACTTAGGAACGGACTATTAGACCCATTCATGGTGGATCTGAAAGAGGACATGTTAACATCGGACGCAAATGTATTTGCGTCTTCATAGCTGGAAGTGGAGGGAACATACATGTACTTGTAGCGCGTACACGGAGTCGTTGGGGTCTAAGATAGGGGACACAATTGATCATAAAATTTATATTTCCTCATTCTCCGTAAGTAATGAAAAAACACAAAGAGTCCGCTTCTAAAGCAAAATTCACTGATTTCATGACACTTCCACTCTCACATCATACACATATCAATCACTTCACTGGTAAGTTCTCCTGTGTCATCGTAGGTCCTAGCATGCCCTGTCCCGCAGCAGAGGGGAAGAACCCAATGATGAAGCATGCAACCAAAGGACCTTTAGGTCAGTGATGGTTACTTTTAAAACACTAGCTGTTGCCCCATGCAAGAAACCGACTGTCTGTCATGGGTTTAGTCATTTTCTAGTAAAGATAGTACAGTTCTTCTTTTTGCTTTAGAAGCAGACATTTACTGGAGGTACCTGGTGGGCTAATTGGCCCCCAGGCACCCTCTGGAATGAAGGGGACTTTATATCCCAACTTAGAACACGCCAGGAGGTGTGTTTGCATAGAGGTGGGGAAAGGGGTGTGGCTGTTGTCCACCTCTCAGCAATCTCACTAGGTGGAGTTTACTGGAGGTAAGAGATAAGCTTGTTGACCCCTAAAGGATCCCCAGCAGTGAAAGGGACTTTAATCCCCATCCAAGAGTATGCCAGGGAGTGCGTTTGCAGAGTGGTGGGCAAAGGGGGCGTGGCCTGCTCTGAGAACTTAGCAATCCTGCTGTGTGGGAATTTCTGGAGGTAATAAGAGGGGTAGTTGGTCCCCAAGGATGTCCTTGGGGACCAACTACCCCTCTTGCTACCTCCAGTAAGTCCTGCAGAGTGGGATTGTTAAAACATCTTCAGAGGCCATGCCCCTCTTTCTCCACCACTCTGCAAATGCACCTCCTGGCAGACTACGTGATGGGGATGAAATCCAATTTACTTCTGAGGGACATTGGGGGCCAGGAAGCCCTCCTATGCAGCGGAATTCCTGAGCATTGGCCGGAGGCCAAGCACCATTTCTCCACCACTCTGCAAACGTGACTACTAGTTAAAGAAGTGTTTGCAATGTAATAGGTTATGCATTTGTGAAAATTAGAGCTATTGGTGTTGTAAATGCAAAAGTTTTTTACTAATGTTTTGTGGAGCGGAGTGGATTTAAGTTGTGTGTAGTGGAATTATGTGGTTTCTTGTACAGTGAAATTATGTGGATATAAAGTATGTGCTACTTAGTGTTTAGGAATTATGTAGAGTAGGATTATATGTGGTATGGTAGTCTGTGTTGTGGAGTGGTAACAACAGGCTTAGTATTCCTCGTTTCTATAGAAGCTCAACTATGAACTCAGTGAGACAAAAAAAGAAGGAATTACTGAGGAGCACTTGTGCATCCAATCAGAGGTATCAGCAGGGCCACTGGAATTATGTGACTGGCTGCACTGACTTTCGCACGATTATACATTTTCTGCATTAGCCACATAATTCATCATCTGCTCCCCAACCTGCAGATTTGTACAACAAAAGCCTTGTTTTTAGCTCAAATGGCTCAAGCGTTATCAATAATGCAGCGGCAAGTGTTACAGCGTGGTGGAAGGTCCTTTGCAAACCTAGAATGGTCACCTGTTACTTATTGCTAAATGTGGGTGTTAAATTGGTACTAATGGCGGACGGGTCCGGTCTCCCGAGGAAAAGGAGGAGAGGTGCGGCGGCGCTCAAAATGGCGGGCGGCATTTCGCCGTGGACTCCGCCGTCTGCGGCCGCCGCTGGGAGGTAGGATTGCGACCTGCGCTCCCCCGGCTTGCCCAGTCTCGCACCAATTGTCGCAGCAGCCGACGGGTCCTGGCTCCGTCTAGCCCCAACTCGGCGGTGTCCCCCAGCGAGGGAATCCTCCCAGCGCCTGCCTGACTTCAAGATGGCGGCCGGCGGCGACCCTCGGATGGCGATCGCCGCTTCTTCTGGCTCGCCCCAACTTCCCCCCAGCCTCTTGCCTCTCCTGCGGCCCTCTTCCTGGCTGTCGGGCCTGCCACCCGTCCCGCTGTTGCTTTGGGGGCCTCTGCCACTTCCGTTTTGCCCCGTGGTCCTGCAGCAGGAGCTGGATCTCCTGGATCGCTCACCCCTCCCCCCCTGCAGCATGGCACCAATGGCTCCGGTGCTGAATAGGCTGCTCGTGTCTCCCGGAGGCCACACATCTTCCAGGGCGGTTGTATCCACGCACGGCCCACCAGCTGCCGTGGCAGCGCCTCACGGACAACGCGTGATCGCACCTGCACCTTCGCCACCTTGCGCTCTCTCACGCCCACCGAGCCGGATGGCTGCAGGCTCTCCAGGATGGCGACGTGCCTGCGGCTGACCTCCGGCGTCATCCCTCACCTGGGCTCCCACCTTCTCTGCTGGACTTCTTGACTTTTGCTCTGTTCTGACCGACACTTTGCTGCTGTTCTCGGACAGTTTCTCTGGGCTCTGGCCCCCTACCATGCCCCTGGCCTCAGCCCTTCTCACTGTGGATGACCCTCAAATGTTTCCTCCCTGTTGTGCTTCCCCTTCTCTCCATGCCCTTGCATCCCTCCCACCCTCCCTTTGTGCTGTGGCTGCATCCACACTTATGGAACTCTGCTTTGTCTTGTGTAGTGACTCTAGTTAATGATATCTGCTTTAGACCTAGCACCATATACCATGCCTATGTAACTCTTGGAGTTTATCCAGTCATATCCCCTCCCTATGTGTGTAGAGATGACTCTAATCATTAGTGTATGCAGTAGACCTTTGACCGATTGCAATAATGTTAAGCTTTGGTATTCGCTGAAGTCCTTACACCATATACCACCCCTATGCGTCTTCTAGAGCAGCTGAAATTCCAGGAGCCTAGTCCCGACAGCTCGACGACTTCAGAGGGCTGGAAGAGGTCCCCCGCTACACGGCACTGGACATCGAAGGCTGTCCTATGTAAAGCGCTTTGATAGCCTAATCGGTTCAAGATCCTGAAATGTGCAACGTAACTGATTCTATGTAAACTGCTGTGATAACTTGTAACGGAACTGGTGCTATGTAAAGCGCTCTGATAACCTAATCGGTTCAAGTTCGCGCTACAGAAAACTCTAAAAATAAAATAAATAAATAATAAAATGCTGTGCAAGCCACTCTTGCTTCCCTCTGTGCCTCTCTTGCCTCTTTCTGTATTTATCTTGCTTCTTTCTGCATGTTTCTATCTTTTTCTGCACTTCTCTTGCCTCTTTCGGCAAATCTCTTGTACTTTCTGCACCTCTCTTCCCTCTTTCTGCACATCTGTTGCCTCTTTCTGCACCTCATTTGCTTCTTTCTGTACCCCTCCTATGTCTTTCTGCCCCCCTTTTGCTTCTTTCTGCACCTCTGTTCCTTCTTTCTGCACTTCTGTTGTTTTTTTCTGCATCGGTCTTCCTTCTTTCTGCACCCCTGTTGCCTCTCTATCCATCCCTCTTCCCTCATTCTGCACTTCTGTTGTTTCTTTCTGCACTTATCGTGCTTCTTTCTGCACCTCTATTGCCTCTTTCTGTAGTTCTTTTGCCTCCTTCTGCACTTCAATTGCCTGTTTCTGTAATTTTCGTGCCTCTTTGTGCACCTCACTTGCTTCTTTCTGCACCCATTTTGCCTGTTTCTGCATCTCTCTTCCCTCTTTTTGCAACTCTCTTGCCTCTTTCTAGGCATCTCTTCCCTCTTTCTGCAATACTCTTGCTTCTTTCCTACCTCTGTTCCTCCTTTCTTTACCTGTCTCGTTTCTTTCTTACCCCTTTGTACCTCTTTCAGCACCTTTGTTGCTTCTTTCTGCAGTTACGTTCCTCTTTCTGCACCCCACCTGCCTCTTTCTGTGCCCCTCTTGCCTCTTTGTGCACCTCACCTACCCCTTTTTGCACCCTTCTTGCCTCTTACTCCACCTCTGTTAGTTCTTTCTGCACCTCTTTGCTTTGTTCTGCACTTCCCCTGCCTCTTTCTGTTCTAAATTTCTGCATCCCTCTTGCCTTTTTCTGTATCCCTCTTCCCTCTTTCTGGAGCTCTCTTGCCTCAGTCCGGCCACCTGTTCCCTCTTTCTCTACCTCTTTTGCCTGTTTCTGCAACTCTCTTACCTCTTTCTGCAGTTCTCTTGTCTCCTTCTGTACCTCACTTACCTCTTTTTTTGCACTGCTCTTGCTTCTTTCTGTACCTCTCTTGCCAATTTCTGTACCCCTCTTGCCTCTTTCTGCACCCCTTTTACCTGTTTCTGCACTTCTCTTGCCTCTGTCTGCACCTCTGTTCCCTCTTTCTGTATCTCTTTTGCCTGTTTCTGCAACTCTTTCCATTTTCTGCAGTTCTCTTGCCTCCTTCTGCACATCTGTTGCTTCTTTCTGCACTTCTCCGGCCTCTTTCTGCACCCCTGTTGCTTCACTCTGCACTTTCCATGCTTCTTTCTACACTTGTCTTCCCTCTTTGTCTACCTTTCCTGCCTGTTTCTGCATCTCACTTGCCTCTTTCTGCACTTTTGCACTTGTTTTGCTTCTTTCTACACCTCTGTTGCTTCTTTCAGGAATTCTCTTGCCTCCTTCTGCACTTCTGTTGCCTGGTTGTGCAACTTTCTTGCCTCTTTATGCAGTTCTCTTGCCTCCTTATATACCTCACTTGCCTCTTTTTGCACCTCTATTGGTTCTTTCTGCCCTTTCCTGCTTCCTCCTGTACCTCATTCCAAATCTGTACCTCTCTTGCCTCAGTCTGCCCACCTGTTCCCTCTTTCTGTACCCCTATTACCTGTTTCTTCAACTCTCTTGCCTCTTTCTGCAGTTCTTTTGCCTCTTTCTGCACCTCACTCGCCTCTTTTGGCACCTCTGATGGTTCTTTCTGCATTGCTCTGGCTTCTTCCTGCACCTCTGTTCCAAATGTCTTCATCCCTTCTGCCTTTTTCTGTACCCTTCTTCCCTCTTTCTGTACCTCTCTTGCCTCAGTCGGCCCACCTGTTCCCTCTTTCTGTATCCCTATTGCCTCCGTCTGCACCTCTGTTACCTCTTTCTGCACACCTCTTGCCTGTTTCTGCAACTCTCTTGCCTGTTTCTGCAGTTTTCTTGCCTCCTTCTGCACCTCACTTGCCTATTTTTGCAACTCTGTTGGTCTTTCTGCACTGATCTGGCTTCTCCCCTGCAGCTCTGTTCCAAATTTCTGTATCCCTCTTCCCTTTTTCTGCACCCTCTTCCTTCTTTCTTTACCTCTATTGCCTCAGTCTGCCCACCTGTTCCCTCTTTCTGCACACCTATTGCTTATTTAGGCAATTCTCTTGCCTCTTTCTGCAGTTCTTTTGCTTCCTTTTGCACCTCACTTGCCTCTTTTTGCACCTCTGTTGGTTATTTTGCACTGCTCTTGCTTCTTTCTGCACCTCTCATGCAAATTTCTGAACCCCTCTTGCATCTTTCCACACCCCTTTTACCTGTTTCTGCACCTCTCTTGCCTCTGTCTGCACCTCCGTTCCCTCTTTCTGTATCTCTTTTGCCTCTTTCTGCAACTCTCTTTGTTCTTTCTGCACTTTTCATGCCTCTTCCTGCACCCCTGATGCTTCATTCTGTACTTTGCCATGCTTCTTTCTGCACCTGTCTTGCTTCTTTCTCTACCCCTGTTGTCTCTTTCTGCACTCGTCTTCCCTCTTTGTGCGCCCCTTTTACCTGATTCTGCACCTCTCTTGCCTCTGTTTGCACCTCTGTTCCCTCTTTCTGTATCTCTTATGCCTGTTTCTGCAACTCTCTTTCCTTTTTATGCAGTTTTGTTGCTTCTTTCTGTACTTCTCTAGCCTCTGTCTGCACCCCTGTTGCTTCATTCTGCACTTTCCATGCTTCTTTCTGCACTTGTCTTCCCTCTTTCTGTACCTTTTCTGCCTGTTTCTGCATCTCACGTGCCTCTTACTGCACTTTTCTTGCTTCTTTGTACACCTCTGTTGCTTCTTTCAGCAATTTTCTTGCCTCTTTATGCACTTCTCTTGCCTGGTTGTGCAACTCTCTTGCCTTTTTATGCAGTACTCTTGCCTCCTTCTACACCTCACTTGCCTCGTTTTGCACCTCTGTTGGTTCTTTTTGCCCTTTCCTGCTTCCTCCTGTACCTCATTACAAATTTCTGCATCCGTCTTGCCTTTTTCTGTACCCCTCTTCCCTCTTTCTGCACCTCTCTTACCTCAGTCTGCCCACCTGTTCCCTCTTTCTGTACCCCTATTACCTGTTTCTGAAACTCTCTTGCCTCCTTCTGTAGTTCTCTTGCCTCCTTCTTCAACTCACTTGCCTGTTTTTGCTCCTATGTTGGTTATTTTGCACTCCTCTAGCTTCTTTCTGCACCCCTCTTGCCTCTTTCTTCACCCCTTTTACCTGCTTCTGCACCTCTCTTGCCTCTGTCTGCACCTCTGTTCCATCTTTCTGCACCCTTATTGTGTGTTTCTGCAACTCTCTTGCCTCTTTCTGCAGTTCTCTTGCCTCCTTCTGCACCTCACTTGCCTCTTTTTGCACCTGTGTCGGCTCTTTCTGCACTGCTCTGGCTTCCTCCTGCACCTCTGTTCCAAATGTCCGCATCCCTCCTTCCTTTTTCTGCACCCCTCTTCCTTCTTTCTGTACCTCTCTTGCCTCAGTCTGCCCACATGTTCTGTCTTTCTGCAGTTCTCTTGCCTCCTTTTTTACCTCGCTTGCCTCTTTTTGCACCTCTATTGGTTCTTTTGCCCCGCTCTTGCTTCTTTCTGCACCTCTCATGCAAGTTTATGCACCCCGCTTCCATCTTTCCGCACCTCTTTTACCTGTTTCTGCACCTCTCTTGCCTCTGTCTGCACCTCTGTTCCCTCTTTCTGTATCTCTTTTGCCTCTTTCTGCAACTCTCTTGGCTCATTTTGCACTTCTCATGCCTCTTTCTAATAAATAAATAATAATAATATTAAAGAAATGTATAAAGAGCATGGTTACGCCATCTCGGCGTGTCCCCGCGCTGAGTGAGAGGGAGGTAACAGTTCACCGCAACTGAGGACCACTTCGTGCTAACCGGAGAACTGATATGTGTTAAGCATCTTTCTAAATTTAGCTTCAGAGCTATCCAACCTGAGTTTTCGAGGGAGCTTATTCTATAAGCATGGGCTGAAAATTCGCTCCGCTCGCGGAATTTGCGGATTTTCCGCGATTTCGTGATCCGTGAATCTCGCTAAATCGCTGTCAAATCCACGAATCAGAGGGACAAATTTTCAGCCAAGCACTAAACTTTTGTAAATAACTTTTGTGAAGATTATGTTCAGTGTATATTATTGTGACGAAAATCCAAGAACAGAAGTAAAATATTAACATCTTTTTGTGACATTTGTAATAAAGCTTGAAACATTGAGAGAACATATTTGAACCAGTTGTTGTTGAATGGTTGCACCGATTGATGCTGGAGTGGCGCTGAGTGGTGCTGTAGTGGTGCTGAGTGGTGCTGAAGCGATGCTGAGTGGTGCTGTGTTGGTGCTGAGTGATACTGGGATGGTGCTGAGTGATGCTGGGGTGGTGCTGAGTGGTGCTGTGGTGGTGCTGAGGGATGCTGTTGTGGTGCTGAGTGGTGCTGTGGTGTTGAGTGGTGCTGTGGTGGTGCTGAGTGGTGCTGTGGTGGTGCTGAGTGATGCTGTGGTGGTGCTGAGTGGTGCTGTGGTGGTGCTGAGTGATAATGTGGTGGTGCTGAGTGATGCTGTGGTGGCGCTGAGTGATGCTGTGGTAGCGCTGAGTGGTGCTGTGGTGGCACTGAGTGATGCTGTGGTGGTGCTGAGTGGTGCTGTGGTGGTGCTGAGTGATGATGTGGTGGTGCTGAGTGATGCTGTGGTGGTGCTGAGTGGTGCTGTGGTGGTGCTGAGAGATAATGTGGTGGTGCTGAGTGATGCTGGGGTGGTGCTGAGTGGTGCTGTGGTGGTGCTGAGTCATAATGTGGTGGTGCTGAGTGATGCTGGGGTAGCGCTGAGTGATGATGTGGTGATGCAGAGGGCAGAAAGGCACAAAAAGCAGTCTAACAAAGGGTAGAAGGGCAGAAAAACAAGGGAAAAACGAGTCTAACAGAGGGCAGAAGGGCACAAAAAAACAGTCTAACAGAGGACAGAAGGGCTGAAAACCAAGGGAAAAACGAGTCTAACAGAGGGCAGAAGGGCACAAAAAACGAGTCTAACATGGGGCAGAAAGGCACAAAAACAAGTCTAACAGAGGGCAGAAGGGCACAAAAAATGAGTCTAACAGAGGGCAGAAGGGCAGAAAAACAAGGGAATAACAGAAGGCAGAAGGGCACAAAAACGGGTCTAACAGAGGGCAGAAGGGCAGAAAAACAGGGGAAAAATGAGTCTAACAGAGGGCAGAAGGGCACAAAAAATGAGTCTAGTAGGGGGCAGAAGGGCACAAAAACAAGGGAATAACGAGTCTAACAGGGGGCAGAAGGGCAGAAAAACAAGGGAAAAACGAGTCTAACAGAGGGCAGAAGGGCACAAAAGAAGGAGTCTAACAGGGGGCAGAATGAATCCTGCCCTGCGTGTTTGTCCACGAAGATGCCACCGTTTTGTGCAATACCTCTACTCAACTGTAGTACTTTCTACTGTCTAATCAGTCAGTACCTCCTCGTTGGCTAAATGTATAGGGGCACATTTACAATAACTGGCGCATCCCCAGGGATGCGCCAGTTATTGTGCGCCGCAGCTCCGCCACCCATGGTCCGCCGCATTTACAATGCGGCGCACCATGTGGCAAAAACGGCTCAGATGCGTCACGCATCTGTGCCGTAAAAGCAGCGCATTGCTGGAGCTGTGTCGCAAGCACGACGCAGCTCCAGCAATGCTCTGGGGGGCCCCTATCTCCCCAATGCTGTGTCAAGCCTTGCACCTGCTTCAAGCAGGCGCAGGGTTTTGACGCAGCATTGGCCTAAAAGTGACTGAGTGAAATCTTGTAGATTTCACTCAGCCACTTTTAGGAGGCGTTCCAGCGCAGGAACGCCCTCCCCTCCCCCAGAACGTCTCCTGATGGCGCAGGGCTTTACAACGTGACGCATCTTTCAGATGCGCCACGTTGTTAATACCCAGCACCATGGCGCATCTTTTGTGCTGCCGCTGCGTCACAAAAGTGACGCAACTGCGGCGCAAAAGAGGAGCAAGCGGCTTGTAAATCTGCCCCATAGTGCTTTCACTACACTGTAGCTGCGTAAAGGGCCAGAAGATGTGTCTCCAGTGGCCATGTGTGCCTGTGCCTGTGTCTTCTGGCCCTTTACGCAGCTGCAGTGTAGTAAAAGCACTATACATTTACCCAATGAGGGAGCACTTACTGGATTAGCCAGTAGAAAGTACTCCAGGGCAAAATGCAAAAAAAACAGCGATTTCATGGGAAAATTCGCGAATTTGCAGATTTGTTTTTGCGATTTTGCAGGGAAATCTGAGAATTCGCAAATTTCGCCCATGCTTAGCTTATTCCAGATCTGAGCAGCCCGGAACCTGAAAAAACTGCCCCCCATTCTGGCCTTTGTTACCTTTGGAATTACCAGCAGCCCGGTCCCACTGGATCTAAGAGACCTCCTTGGCACATACCTGGTGACCCAGTCACTCAGATATGAAGGGCCAACATTCTGGGAAATATGGTGACAGGTGCATCATTTCTTAAACATAAATCTTTCCATAACTGGAAGCCAGTGCAGTGAGTCAAGGGCTTTTCTTGAAGCCGCCCTCCTAGGCTGCATGTGAACCAGCCATGCGGCAGCATTCTGCAAGACCTGTAATCTCCTAAAACCCTTTGCCATGGCCCCATGATAGAGTATGTTGCCATAGTCAAGGTGTGATGTGATAAGAGCATGCACCATCGTCTTCCTAGCCCCTTACGGGAGGAGATCCAACGTTTTACGAAATTTTTTAGGACTCCAAAACACTTCCCGACTACCTGTGTAATATGTCCGTCATAGGAAAGAGTGGAGTCCACCCAGATCCCCAGATTTTTCGCCTCGGTGCAAGGTATGGGAGTAGGGCCCAAACTCGGAGGCCACCATTCCGACGTCCAGCTCGATGTATCACCTCCCAGCCCCAGCACCTCGGTCTTGCTGCCATTCAGTTTCAGGCAGTTCTTATCCATCCGGGAGGCAAGCTCCTGCATGCAAGCCCTGAAATTAGAGGCCACAATCTCCGGTTCCTGGGATAGGGAGATCAACAGCTGGGTGTCATCAGCATAAGAGACAACCCCAACTCTAAAGCCCTGCACTATCTCCGCCAAAGGAGACATGTATAAATTAAACAGGGTAGGACTCAGGGCAGAGCCCTGAGGCACTCCCTGCTCGAATTTAATGCCATTGGAGTAGTGTACACCCTGTCTGACCTGAAAACTGCGATCTATTAGGAAGGATTTCAGCCACTTCAAGGCAGGGCCCGAGACACCTACTTTATTCAGACACTGCAGCAAGGTGTGGTGTGCTACAATGTCGAAGGCTGCACTGAGATCTAACAAGATCAGAGCCATGGTGTGCCCCGCATCAGCCCCCTGTCTGATGGTTTCCGTGGCACGTAATAGAGCAGTTTCCGTAAAATACGCTGCCCAAAATCCTGATTGCGACGGGTGAAGGAGACTCGCGTGTTCCAAATGTGTCATGAGTTGGCGATTGGCCACCTTTGCCAGAAATGGCAAAAGCCAAATGAGACGCAAATTTTCTAATTTGTATAGACTGACGATCGGCTTCTTCTTGACTGGAAGAACAATGGCTCGTTTCCAGTTCTCTGGCAGCATATGTAGATTGAACGAGACATCTAGCACATGCCTAATGAACGGCTCAAGAATATCCAGACTCTCACCCATCACCTTAGGTGGAGCAGGATCTCTGGGAGAGCCATATTTAACACTAAGGCAGACACTCCTAAGAGTCTCAGGAGAGGGAACAGTGAAGTTGTTCAGTCTCCGCCCTGTCTTAGTATCTTCCATCTGTTCTTCAAATTCAGCACCTCTCATTACAGTCCCTGAGAAGGATGAGTAAATTTCCTCCACCTTCTCCGAGAAGTAATAATTTGCAACCCGATTGCACTCTTCAGCAGAACCCCTGCTTGGCACAGCCGTTGCAGCCAAGGAGGAGATTTCCTTATATATTTGAAAGAGTTCTTTAGTGGAATTCTCCGCCGTTCCGATTCTGGCCTTGTAATGGGTGGCTTTAGCCCGTCTTAACAGACCTCGGTATTTCCTCTGTTCCTCCCTATATATCAATCTATCCTGGTTCCAAAATCCCTTTTTCCCCTGCCTCACCAAACGTTTACATTCCGCTTTTATGCGATGTAAAGCCCCGAGCTTTATTCGAGAGCAACGGTGCCACCTTATTGAGAGCATTGATTATGCGCCTCTCCAGATTCACACAGGCGATTTCACTGTCAGAACCACCCGGAGGACCACCCACTGTCAGCTCTCTATTAAAATCGTCCTGTACAACATTTTTCCACTTCCTACACGGGTGGTTGCCCATTACTACCTCCTGACTTTTGATCCCTGGCATCCTTATCACAAAAGGTAACAAAAAGTGATCCAACCAGGGGATAGGGAGAGGGGTAGACACTTCTACATCCTCCCAGCTGGAAAACACCGGATCAAGAAGGTGTCCGTACTGATGGGTAGGAAAGTAGGATTTCAAGCCTAGATGAAATGACTGTAAGTCCTGGGGTAGATCGGATGCTTCCTTATTCAAAGGGTCTTCCAAATGGTAATATATATAATATAGTTAAAAGCACAATTGTCGCACTAACACTAAAAATGCATGCTCCGGTGCAGCTCACACAGGCTTCAGGAGCGTAACAAACAGCGGTAAGAGGCCCTGCCTCAGCCCACTAACCACATCATGGCCATGCTCTCTAATGCTTCATTCTGCACTTTACCATGCTGTCCGAGTGGACACTGTCCTGTGCGGTCGCTCCCTTCGCCCTCTGCCTCCCCCAGGCGCTGCACCCACTGCTGACTGTTTTCGCGCCTGCCTGCCTGCCTGCTGTTGGAGCGCACTCAGCGGTTGGTATCGTTTTGCTGTTTATTTACATATTGCTGCATTCGGCGCTTGGTGATATTTGACTGCTTGCGCAGTGTTGTTTTCCTGCTGCACATTGCTGCTAGTTGGTGAGGGAAAAGACGATTGTGTAGGGTGCATTTCACTGTATTTTCTAGCGTGTTGCCCACTCCGGCTGTGTCTAAGTTTCGGTTCTGTTTACCCTCGGCAGCCCGTGGCTCCTCCTAGATCCCGCCTCCCAGCTGCCCCTCCCACGCTCCGCCCCCTCCACTCTCCATTTATGTCAGATGTCCCAACGCGCAGCGGCACGTGCTGCGGTCGCGCCAAAGGTGCGCCAAAGGTAAGCCCGTCTACGCCCGTCCGCGCCTGGACCGCGCCCAGCGCCAGACCCCGTGGTTCTCTTAATTCTCACCCCACCCGCATTACTGATGATTCCTCCTCCCTCCTTGCTCTAAACCCCGGCCGACTCCCCAACTGCGCCCAAGCCGCTCCTGGACACACCCATGGACCCTTCTCTTGCAACTCCTGCAAGTTCGACGGCACCAAATCCAACTCCTTATCCACCAACACCAATCAGAGACCTGACACCAACCACCTAAAATGCATCCTGCTCAACACCCGTTCGGTCCACAGACACGCCATCGACCTCTGGAATCTACTAGACACCATCTCACCGGACGACGCCTCCCTAACAGAAACATGGATGAATGCCTCTTCAGCCCCAGACATCACCATTGCCATCCCGGAAGGATACAAGATCATCTGTAAGGACCGCATCAAGCAAACAGGAGGAGGCATCGCTATCGTCCATAAGAACTCCATCCGCATCTCAACCAGCTCAGACGTCAACCTTGCCAGCGCCGAACACCTCCACTTCCAGATCCACACCGACCCCAATACCACACTCAGAGGCACCCTCCTCTACCGGCCTCCAGGACCCCGTGCACAATTCAGTGACGACATCACTGACTTTATCACCCCACACGCCCTCCCCTCCGAGGACTACATTCTATTGGGAGACCTCAATTTTCACCTGGAAAAGAGCAACGACAGCAGCGCCACCACCCTTCTGGACAATCTTGCCAACCTCGGACTCAAACAACTTGTCACTACCCCCACCCACATTGCAGGTCACACACTCGACCCCATCTTCACCTCCAGCAAACATGTCTCATTCAGTCACACCATAGCTCTTCATTGGACGGACCACAGCTGCGTTCACTTTACCAACAATAAGACCACAATCCACAACCATCCTCAACCCACCCTGCGAAGAAACTGGAACAAAATCACCATCGACCAGATCTCCTTATCACTTCTTCTAAACCCCCCCGCCCACTCCTCAAACCCCGACCAAGCAGCCATTAACCTCACCCAATGGCTATCCAACAGCGCCGACATCCTAGCACCGTTGAAAAAATGTCTAAGCAAACTAGGCAGCAAAAACGCCTCCTGGTTCAACGATGATCTTAAGAAATCGAAGAAACTTTGTCGCTCCCTCGAGAAGGCCTGGAAAAAAGACCCATACACCAGCACCAGGGACGCCTTCAAAAACGCCACCCGCATACACCACCAACTAATCCGGTCTGCCAAAAAAGTCGCATTCAAAGACCGACTAGATAACAACGCCCACAACAGCAAGGAATTATTCAACATCGTCAAAGAATTTACCAACCCATCAGCCAACTCCAACGACATCACCCCCTCCCAAGCCCTCTGCGACTCCCTAGCTTCCTTCTTCCACAACAAAATCGCAGACATCCACAACAGCTTCGACAACCGACCCGGAGACCAACCCACCCAACCTTCTGCAGGACCTTCACCCCCCTTGAACATCCTTAACGACTGGAACCCAATCTCCACTGAGGACCTCATCCGCCTGATGAACTCCATCCACTCAGGATCCCCAACTGAGCCATGCCCTCACCACATCTTCAACAAAGCAGACTCCATCATAGCACCACACCTCAGAGATGTCATCAACTGCTCCCTCAACTCCGCCACCTTCCCGGAAAGCTGGAAACATGCAGAACTCAGCGCCCTGCTGAAAAAACCCACAGCTGACCCCACCGAACTCAAAAACTACCGCCCCATCTCGCTTCTTCCATTTCCGGCCAAAGTCATCGAGAAAGTTGTCAACAACCAACTCGCCACCTTCCTCGAAACAAACAAATCCCTCGACCCCTCACAGTCCGGCTTCCGAGCCAAACACAGGACTGAGACCGCACTTATCGCAGCAACAGACGACATTCGAACTCTACTGGACAATGGAGACACAGTCGCCCTCATCCTCCTCGACCTCTCCGCTGCCTTCGACACAGTCTGTCATAGCACCCTTCTACAGCGCCTCAGAAACGTCGGAATCCAAGGAAAAGCATTGGAATGGATCACCTCGTTCCTCTCCGGAAGAACCCAGAGAGTCCGCCTCCCACCATTCAAGTCAGAGGCCTCTGAAGTCATCTGCGGCGTGCCACAAGGATCGTCTCTCAGCCCCACCCTCTTCAACGTATACATGAGCCCCCTTGCGGCCATCGCTCGCCAACACAATGTCAACATCATCTCCTACGCTGACGACACTCAACTGATCCTCTCACTCTCCAAAGACCCTAACACCGCCAAAACCAACTTACACGAAGGAATGAAAGAAGTAGCCGAGTGGATGAAGCACAGCCGTCTGAAACTGAACTCAGACAAAACAGAAGTCCTCATCTTAGGCACCTCCCCCTCCGCCTGGGATGACTCTTGGTGGCCAGAGGCCCTTGGAAAAGCACCCATTCCGACGGACCACGCACGAAACCTGGGCGTCATCCTGGACTCCTCACTCTCGATGACCAGACAAGTCAACGCCGTTTCATCATCTTGCTTCAACATTCTTCGCATGCTCAAACAACCATTTCGCTGGATCCCCACCGAAACTAGAAAAACGGTCACCCACGCACTGGTCACGAGCCGCCTGGACTATGGAAACACACTATACGCCGGTACCACCGCAAAACTCCAGAAAAAACTCCAACGCATCCAGAACGCTTCAGCCAGGCTCATACTAGACATCCCGCGTAAAGAACACATCTCTGGTCACCTGAAAAACCTCCACTGGCTCCCCGTAAATAAGAGGATTACTTTCCGCCTCCTAACCCACGCACACAAAGCACTTTACGAACTTGGACCCGAATGCCTCAACACACGACTGTCCTTCTACACCCCCTCCCGTCAGCTACGATCCTCCAACCAAGCCCTTGCCACTGTACCTCGCATCAACAAAACCACCATGGGAGGTAGATCCTTCTCCTACCTGGCAGCTAAAACCTGGAACTCACTTCCCACTCAACTTCGCCTGACTCAGAACCACCTTGCATTCAGAAAGCAACTTAAAACTTGGATATTCAACAAGTAATTCCCCACCCTTCCTCAAGCGCCTTGAGACCCTATGGGTATGTAGCGCGCTATATAAATCTCTTGACTTGACTTGACTTGACTTCTTTCTGCAGCTGACTTGCTTCTTTCTCCACCTCTGTTGTTTCTTTCTGCACTCGTCTTCCCTCTTTCTGTACCTTTCTTGCCTGTTTCTGCATCTCACTTGCCTCTTTCTGCAGTTTTCTTGCTTCTTTCTACACCTCTGTGTGCTTCTTTCAGCTGTTCTCTTGTCTCTTTCTGCAATCGTCTTGCTTCTTTCTGTACCTCTCTTGCCTCTTTATGCACCTCTCTTGGCTCTTTTGCACCTCACTTGCTTCTTTCTACACTTCTTCTGCCTCTTTCTGCACCCCTGTTGCTTCATTCTGTACTTTCCATACTTCCTTCTGCACCTGACTTGCTTCTTTCTTCATCCCTGTTGTCTCTTTATGTACCTCTTTTGCCTCTTTCTACACTTTCTTGCCTTTTTCTGCAGTTCTCTTGCCTCTTTCTGCACCTCTGTTGCCATCAGTGATGTCACTGACCATATCATGAATGATGTAATATGTGATTTCATCAGCAGTGCATTGCGGCGGCGTGAGTTATAGTTAGCTTAACTAACTATACCAGACAAAGTTCTCTGGTTTTGTACGAGTGAAATGTCCAACTAGTTTTTTCAGTAAATTTCTCAGGTTTTTTAAATGCTAATTCCTAACTATAACATCTCTGAAACCTGTGTTTTTTTTCAGTGAATATAGATATATATATACATATATATATATTCTAATTGTTGCTTTCACACGCCGTAGTTTGAGCAAGAAACGAAAAGTGGACCCGCAACTCTTGTGCCAATCAAATCTTTATTGTTCCATATATCCGACCAGCCAGTCCGCCATGACGCGTTTCGACCCCCACTGGGTCTTGATCACATGACGCATATCCATGGAGGAGAAGGCTATTTAAAGTGTACCCAACACAGGAAATGGCATTTGACCCACCGGATCATAGACAGTAAAGAAATACTTAACATGTCATAGTGCAATTAATGCATGTGCAAAATTATGCAAAAGACAGTACAGGATATTGTATAAATACATCAGATAACTTATCCTTCCGGCATACATAGCTTTAAGGCATAAATATCAGTCTAAAACCATATCTTATGTGCAAATATCGCTGATGCAATGTAAACATATTTTGTAAACAATATAATAGCAGCAATGAATTGTAATAGCAGCATAATGCAAGTGCCAGGCGAACAGTTGTAATAATAAAACAACCTTTACCTAAAATCATAATATAGAACCATGCATATATAAATATATAAATAATTCCATTTTATAGGTATCAAAATGTAAAACCCCATACAATTATGCTGACATCATGTTGAAAAGACTATATTATTTCCATTGGACATCTTATGGTCTTAATGCTTTATTTGTCAAATTGAGCCCCAGTGGGCACTAGTATATCCCTTACCAGTATTTGGTCTGTTGGTATTGCCCTATTCCTGTGTATAAAAGTGAATATGAATGTGCTCAACGTATCCCATTGATTCATAATGTGTAAAAGTGCAAGAGTCCATTAAACTTGTCACCCAGTAACTGTAAGTGGACCATAGTCATCAGTTATCTACTCAGAGATACTGTGTGCCCCCTCTTAAAAAGTGAATGTTCAACATCTATGTACAAAAGTATATATTTAAAAATTCATGTGGTCAAATCCTTTTTCAATTAATAGCAATCAATTCATTTCTATACAGCATGAGAACATACTGTATATTTTACATCAAGTTCAAGTATCAACCAGTGAGATCAGAGAAAATGTATAAAAAACAGGAAAAAGGAAAAGAAAGGACAGACTATCCCATTCCAAACATCATGCCCATTGCTCTAAAATCATAAGAAAATGAGTAAATATCTCTATTTGCATACTGGGTTATTATAGGCAAGTGTGGAAATCTTCAATTGAGTTCAATCCTGTAGGGTGCTTTGTGTCAAGTTCTAATATGTACCGTGTCTCTAAGAGTCGGAGTTTGGCCTCTCGATTGTCTCCTCGCTTCATGGGGTCAACTGAATCTATCACATAGTCCTGTACCAAGTTGGGGTTGCTGTTATGTGACTGCTCGAAATGCCTGGCCACAGGGTACGTTTGGTCTTTACTCGTAATAGCTCTAATGTGCTGGAGTATCCGTTTGTGGGCAGGCAGTTTAGTACTACCAATGTACCTCAGCCCACACGGACACTCCAGCACATAGACAGCGAAGTCTGTCCTACAGGTCAATCTTTTAGTGATTTGGATGGGTTCCGTATGGAATGGAGTGCTGTACTGAGTTCTGTTGCTGCCAAATTTCCACGCCTTGCAGCTCGGACATTTTCTAAATATATAAATGATTCCATTTTATAGGTATCAAAATGTAAAACCCCATACAATTATGCTGACATCATGTTGAAAAGACTATAATATTTCAACTGGACATCTTATGGTCTTAATGCTTTATTTGTCAAATTGAGCCCCAGTGGGCACTAGTATATCCCTTACCAGTATTTGGTCTGTTGGTATTGCCCTATTCCTGTGTATAAAAGTGAATATGAATGTGCTCAACGTATCCCATTGATTCATAATGTGTAAAAGTGCAAGAGTCCATTAAACTTGTCACCCAGTAACTGTAAGTGGACCATAGTCATCAGTTATCTACTCAGAGATACTGTGTGCCCCCTCTTAAAAAGTGAATGTTCAACATCTATGTACAAAAGTATATATTTAAAAATTCATGTGGTCAAATCCTTTTTCAATTAATAGTAATCAAGTCATTTCTATACAGCATGAGAACATACTGTATATTTTACATCAAGTTCAAGTATCAACCAGTGAGATCAGAGAAAATGTATAAAAAACAGGAAAAAGGAAAAGAAAGGACAGACTATCCCATTCCAAACATCATGCCCATTGCTCTAAAATCATAAGAAAATGAGTAAATATCTCTATTTGCATACTGGGTTATTATAGGCAAGTGTGGAAATCTTCAATTGAGTTCAATCCTGTAGGGTGCTTTGTGTCAAGTTCTAATATGTACCGTGTCTCTAAGAGTCGGAGTTTGGCCTCTCGATTGTCTCCTCGCTTCATGGGGTCAACCGAATCTATCACATAGTCCTGTACCAAGTTGGGGTTGCTGTTATGTGACTGCTCGAAATGCCTGGTCACAGGGTACGTTTGGTCTTTACTCGTAATAGCTCTAATGTGCTGGAGTATCCGTTTGTGGGCAGGCAGTTTAGTACTACCAATGTACCTCAGCCCACACGGACACTCCAGCACATAGACAGCGAAGTCTGTCCTACAGGTCAATCTTTTAGTGATTTGGATAGGTTCCGCATGGAATGGATTGCTGTACTGAGTTCTGTTGCTGCCAAATTTCCACGCCTTGCAGCTCGGACATTTTCTAAAACCCTTAATTATTGACATCCATGTTCCTTTGGTAACTACTTCTGGATTATTCTTGACAAGGTTGTTTCCCATTTATATATATTCGATGACACAGCAACACCGCCAACAAACATCAGATCCCAAAATGCATCTGGGTCATCTGGAGCAAGTAGTGAGACTATAAAAGAGAAATTTCGGACATTAGAAAAATTATGCAAACAGGAACAAAGTAAATGGTGGGAGGGAAAGTCACTTCAACGCTATCTTGATGTGAATCGTGTACCAAGAGGATTACGAAGTCTCCTAGCACCAAGCTACGAGACACCCGACCCCAATATGCTCAAAGAATGGGCGGAAACAAATCAGGAGTAGTCACGCAAATTGATGATAATTTTAGTAAAATACGCGGAAACAGACTGTGAAAAACTACAAAAAAGATAGATGATCTAAATGAAGAAATAAAAACAATGGGACAAAATGAGGAAGAAATCAAACTCAGAAAAGAGATGATAAGCCGTCTTGAAAAGGAAGAAGAAAGAATCAGAGAATGCAAACATACAAATATCATCGAGACAGAGTTGATTATGAATGCGGCAGAATATTCCCCTTTGCTAAAAAGTATGAGAGCATGAAAATTTCAAAATTAAGTGGGATAAGTAAGAATACAAATATAGGCAATCACCATAATAAACAAGGTGGATCATTGACATCAAGTCTTAGCTCAGCAATAGAAAGTGAGACAGAAGATACAAGAGCAGGGCGAGTACCAACTACTATATCATTAGGTGAGGAGCTAGATTTTTTGGTGGAGGAACAAAAACAAACCCTCAGGCCGAAGCGACAAACGACAAAAGCTCCAGCAAAAATAAAAACTGTACCAGCAAACATAGAGAAAGGAGACGGGCAAGGAAAAGGAGAAACGACCAGGCAGTACCAAACACGCAGGTGGAACCGCAAATAATCGGGGAAAATTAAACCAGGGATAAGAAATCTAAAAACATTACTGTGACCAACTTATCTGCTGTAGTATTGAACACAGCGGAGTTACAGCTACTATCCCTGGGACTTTCCTTTGCGCCTGAAAGTACCTTTGACTACGCATCCACATGGATGGATGTCTATAAAGGAATTAGGAAGTTAAAACTAAGAAAGTACCATCTGCTCAAAGGGGAAACTGAGCGAAACACCCTGGAAGAATCAGCATTAGACATTCAGTAACAAACGGAACAAACAGAACAAATGTTTAATACCCAGGAAAGGATCCTAATTGAAGATCTAGCAAACATGGCATCCACCCAGTCACAAGACAATATGACACAAAGTGAAAATAATGTAACAACAGCATCACAAAGCATTGGAACATGCACTACCAATTTCAAACCTCGCTCCAAGTTTGTTCCAAATATGCCAAGAGATGGAATTGAAATATACCACGAACATATAACAAAGGAACTTAAGGAATTAAATATCGCCACAAATAAAATCAAAAACAGAAAGAAGAGAAAATTGGAAACGAGCTATCACCAATTGATGAGCAAGTTTTCTAAAAACAGACAGATTGTAATAAGAAATGCGGTCAAAGGGGGTAACCTGGTAATTTGGAAAAAAACAGACTATTTATCAGAAGCCCAAAATCAATTAGCGGATAAAGACTGTTACTGCAGATGTGATCAAAGCACATTGAAAAATACATATGAAAAACTATACATGAAACTGATAGCCTGGAAGGGTATGGGCCTTATAAACAAAGAGGAGTTTTTATTTTTGAAAAATGATAGACCTACAACACTGGTATTATATTTCATACCGAAACTCCATAAAAATCCCCAAAAACCACCAGGGCGACCAATTATATCCGCAATAAACAGTCTAACAGAACACATGTCCCAATATATTGATCATTTTTTACAAGACTTTGTCCATAACTTACCCTCATACCTGAGAGATACAGGAGACTTTTTGGCAAAAATCAGTAATCTACAATGGCAACCTGATTATTTACTGATTACAATGGACATTACCTCGTTATACACGAGTATTAGCCATAAGGATGGTATGAGAGCAACAGAACACTATCTAAGACAAAGACAAGAGACTTATAAACATCATAGTAAAATGATCCTTGATATGATAGACTTTTGTCTGCACAACAACATCTTTCTTTTCCAACATGTTCTCTATCAACAGATTCGCGGCGTAGCTATGGGGGCCAGTTTCTTCCCAAGCTACGCCTGTCTCCATATGGGATGGTGGGAGAAACTGGTCCTCCATAGAAAATTTGGAGACATACTAAAGGAACATGTAAAATGTTGGTGGCGATATATTGATGACTTGTTTTTTGTTTGGAGAGGTGCAAAAAGTGAGGCAGAAAAGTTCATTCATGATTTGAATCAAAATGACATCAACTTGCATTTTACTTCAGTAATAAGTACTACCAGCGTAACATTTCTGGATGTGGAGGTATATGTAGAGGGTGGGAAAACAGAGACTAAAATACACAGAAAACCCACAGCGGTAAATTCCATCTTACATGCTAATAGTCACCACCCCAGACACTTAATACAGAGCATTCCCTACGGTGAAATGCTCAGAATGAAGCGCATATGCAGCACAACAACAGAGTTAAAAAGAGCCCAAGAAATAAGCAAAACTAGATTCCTGCAACGGGGATACTCAATAGCATGTATTGACACCACTATAAGAAAAAGTAATGAAGTAGAGAGAACATCACTCCTACAATCAGCTCTTGCTAAAAAGATAACAAATGCAGTAGACACATCCTCACAATCAGAAAAAGAATTTAGGATGATCGTGGGGTATAATAAGTACTACAACAAAATCAGACACATAATACAAAAGAATTGGCCCCTGGTGAAAAACGATCCAGTATCGGGACCCCATCTTCCCAAGAAACCTACTGTTACAAATAGAAGAGCCCCAAATATCAGAGACCGTCTGGTGGTCAATAACCCAATAGAAATCCCGAAAAAGAATTGGCTTAATCAAAGACAGGATTTATACAAATGTCAAACCTGCAAGGCATGTATCAATGGCGTAAACACGAAAAGTTTTGAATTGGCATTTGGGAAAGGAGAGCATCAGATAAAGCAACTGCTAACTTGCAAAACAGAGTACGTGATTTATGTTCTGGAATGCCCCTGCACGCTGAAATATGTGGGAAGTACGAAGCTGCAGGGGCATAAGAGAATATTACAACATATACGTGCAATCAAAAACTGAGATCAAACATATCCTGTTGCCCGACATTTTAATGAAAAACATCAAGGGGATGTTAAACTTTTAAAGTATTTCCTGATAGACACTATACCCCAAAGTAAGAGAGGAGGGGACAGGGATGAAAAACCTAGGAAACTAGAATCCAGATATATTCTGGAATTAGATTCCAAACATCCAGATGGTCTGAATATAACAGAATACCTATATACCTGTATATAAGATTAACAATTTACAGATATATGGAGGGAATATGTAAGCAAGTCACAACACAAACAAGCATGTGAGATTGGCCGGTCCAACAGATAAAACATCAGCATCCCCTTTAATATAGTCCACAAAAACAACAAAGCCTCATGAAGTAGAAGAACAGGATCCTTTTAAATGAAATCGTAAAAGAACAGAAACAAAAATCTTTTTAAGGCACATGTAGAAAATTTCTGAATTCCATGTTTTAATATTAATTTCTTTTCTTCACTAACTAGACTCTAAACACGACTTCACTTTTGTAACAGTTTCCATCACGATCATACTCTCACCAGAGGCTTCTGAGTAGAGAGACACAAAAAGCTACATTGATAGGGGAATTTAAACATCTTAATCCCAGAAACCTTTTTAGATGTTGGAAGAGAAACACCATATCAAAAACCAAACCCGTACAAGTATAAACACTGCCATTGAAAAAATATAAAATAAAATAACGCCAATTAGAAGTATATATTTTGTGCATGGGAAAATGTTTTTATATGTATATAGATAGAAATGACATATATTTTTTATACAGGCTTTTACTTATGAATGAAGGATTGAATATATATTATATCTATTGATAATATTTATTTGCTAACGTTGCATATAAGAGCAAAATTTGCACAAAAAGGTATTTAAACCGAGATAACAATTGTGAACTTTGCACGAAAAGCAACAAAAACTTGCACAAAAAAGATGTACTGTACTGCATAATTTGCACACAAGACGTTACTGCACAATTCAATGAGTTAAATGATGTATTTATACTTGTAAAAAAGAACAGCCATAATTGGGTACTATACCGATATGGAAATGAAAATGTTAAAAAATGTAGCTTTTTTCACTTAAATTCGAGCACTGTCACTTTAAATGCATCACGAAAAAAGAAAAAAAAGTGTAAACTGTCGGCATATGTTGAGTCAGGTGGCAACCTTCCGTGTCATGTGATCAAGGTATGTCAGGTACCGAAACGCGTAATGGCCAACAGAGCAATAACAGCTGAATAAATAAGAACTCTTGGCACCAACCTGGGTCTGTGCTCCACCTTTTTTTTCTGGAAAAGAAAGCGCAAGCTATCGGCTCGTGGGAGTGGAGTGGTGTGGATATATATATATATATATATATATATATATATATATATATATATATATATATATATATATATATATATATATATCCTTCAACAATTTAGTCCTTGATGGGGGAAAACGATGTAGCTGGTGCTCATGGCAAGAAAAGGATTAGTTCTTGCTGGCAATGTTTCAACAAAAGATGAGTACACGGCACACGCCTCAGTAAATTTCAGCTCTTTGTTTGGACAAAAGCGCTCTCCTACGCGTTTCAAACTTCACGTTCTTGGTCACAGTAGTTTACAGAGTCCCTTGTTTGTTTCAACTTTATATACTCAGTGTCCATTGTTACTCATTATGAGGCATTGTGGTACTGGTAGTTCAAATTTACAATTTAACTTTATCAATCACATTCTTTAGGCATGCACACATTTTTATAGCAACAATTCAAGGCAGCATTTAACAATTGTATTTATTGTTATCACCAATCAGTCTTATTTGGATGTCAATTAATACAGCATCTTCTAGTTTTTTTGTGAACAATTGCGCGTTCCAATTGCTTGTGTTAGTCATATTGAACTCCTCAATGAAAAACCATTCTGGTGCTTGTGTTGGTTATTATTCATCCAAACCCGATTTTGTATAGATGCCTGTGAGAAATAATAATCATTTATTCTGGGTTTGTGATCTGGGCTGAGTGCCTAAATTCACAATGATTTATTTAATTCCTAGTTATCCCATTGGATGGTAAACAATATGTTTAACATTATTGCACTAAAGCTTAGCAAAATGACTGTTTTCTTGGACATTTAATGGACTAAGTTTCCCACTAATAGACTGCTAAGTGCATCATATAGTCAACTTCTCCAAAGACGAAGAAGCGGAAAAATAGGTTATCGAAAGTGTGGAAAGACTCAAAAAGAGAGGATACAAAGAAAGAGATCTCAATAAATGCATGAAGAAAATTTATAAAATCACACAATTTGGTAAAAAATTCTGAAAGTAAAAAGAGAAATCAAAATAAATGTGATAAGCAAAGAGACCCAAGGCTTCTATTAACGTTCAGCAAAGAGGCACATAAAGTCAGACAAAAGATTCAAAAGTACTGTCCATTACTACAACAAGATCAAGACATTGCTAAAATCATTGGTGAAAGACCACAAATCACCTATAGAAAGGCATCTTCACTCAAAGATACAATAGTATGGATCCACTTCCAATCTAAACCAAAAGAGCAAAATTATCTAGAACAACAACAAAGTGGCTTTAAAAAGTACAACAACTGTAAAGCCTGCAAAATTGGGACTAACAAAAAAGACATAAGACCCTGAACAAAGAATCATCCACATCAACCAAAGAATAATCAAAGAATAACATGCACAACGCAATATGTAGCCCATGCCATCCAGTGCAATTGTGGCCTTATGTATATAGGTAGCTCCACCTGCATGCTTAAAAAATGGATTTTAGAACACATCTGGGCAATAAAAAATAAGGACCAAACCTATGCAACTGCCAAACATTTACTCATGTGCCAAAATGGAGATTGGCGAAGCATACATTTCTTTGGTATAGACACTGTGGAAATCAATGAAAGAATGGGTGACAGGAAAAAGAGAGTCAGACAGCTAGAGTCCAAATATATAATCAGGCTCCGCACAAAAAATCCAAAGGGGATGAACATTGCTGAAGAATTTTATGTTCATCTGTAAACAGACAAGATACTGTAAATCACATAAATTCACAACAAAATTGAAAATACCCTCAATGCCATAAACCAAACAAGGGAGAAATTGTGATCAAGCACCGGTTTAACTCAGACCAACTCAGAACTGTATATCATAAAAGAGGGTAATATACCCTTCAAGCTTTGAACAATATGCTATAAAAAATCCAGATACATAGATCATTGTTACCTCAAATGTACTTCACATATCAATGTAAACAGCACAGTATTTATAAAAAAGTGTTTGCAATGTGATCATTTACAAAAGGAGGCGGTGTTTAAAGAGATAATGAGCGCTCATGTAAAATTCACACTTTGTTTCTGAACAAATCACACCTATTTGATGTGTTCACTCCAACGAGATATCAATCCTCCCAAAGTTCAACAGTGCTCTTCAATACGGAGCGTTTATTAATCAAGCCAAACTGGTTCCACCTCTGAGTACGAGGGACCTTAACGCGGTCTGATCCTCCGCGTAACACTCTATCCCAAGAAAGCGCCAAACCGGCATTGGACTCGCTGTTCTAAATATCCTGAAATCAAAAGATGTTGGCACAAGGGAGTGGAAGAAAAAGAAAAGAATTAAAAGGACGAAGCACAAAGCAACAAATATACATTTCATATGTTTTTTTACTGTTTGAATGTACTCTTTATATGTTCTAGCCTGTGCAACAGAAAACTGTAAACAGCATATGCAATGTGATAAAATTGGACAATATGCCATCATTGCTACATCTATGTAAATGCATATTGCACAAAACAATACTGTTCAATCACTGTTAGGTGTATAGGAATACGGAAAACCATGTGTTCATGATTTGCAAATTACGATTCTGTCACGAGGGAATCTGTATATATTTTAGAATAAAACTACAATTCCCAGAATTCCATGGGAATGCACACTCACAGGAAATTATACAAAAACAGATGCAACAGTAGTGCCCCCTACCATGAGAAAGGCTGTCCTGGCCGAAGCGCGTTGGTGTGACAGACTGGCTCTGTAATAAATCACACATTCCAAGAGTGCAGCGTCCTTTGATATAGATATATCTCTCTCTCTCTCTCTCTCTCTCTCTCTCGCTATATATATATATATATATATATATATATATATATATATATATATATATTAGAACAAAGAGGGCGGCACAGCTGGATACTCTTTTATGAAGCTTTATTCACACAAACACTCCACCGACGCGTTTCAGTGTCTGAAACACGTCGGTGGAGTGTTTGTGTGAATAAAGCTTCATAAAAGAGTATCCAGCTGTGCCGCCCTCTTTGTTCTAAATATTAATTCGGGGCTAGGATCCAGCCCTTGGGCCGAGCACACACTGTCGAGCGCACTCAAGCTTGAAGGATCAGTTTGGAATTATATATATATATATATATATATATATAATATATATATATATATATATATATATATATATATATATATATATATATATATATATATATATATATATATATATATATATATATATATATATAAAAAAAAAAGTTGCCGCTAGGTGGGGAGAAGCACTTACAGGTAGGAATTGATGCCTGCGCAAGGGCGCGAGCTGCGAACAGAGTCCCTTTTCTGCCAGACGCGTTTCGGGCCAACACCCTTCTCAGTGGCAGCACATGTGACATGACGGCAACTGTAGGCACCAGTAAATACTCTCAGTAATTATGCACAGGTGTAAAACCTGAAGCAATGCTCTCTGGGACTGGTGGTTCCGTAAAACCCAAGTGGGCCGCCCCGCCATTCGCATGCAAAAAAAGTGTTAAAGGGATTGCCAATGTCCCTGCAAGTTCCCCGCAAGTAAAGGCACCTCCTGTACCACAGAAAGCTGCCCAAGTAAGGCAGCTGTGGACCCGCAGTTGTAAGCGGTAGTGCAACCCCGCGGCCAGGCAGGCCGCAAAAAATGGAAAGAAAAAGTTGCTGCTAGGTGGGGAAGCACTTACAGGTAGGAATTGATGCCAGCGCAAGGGCGCGAGCTGCGAACAGAGTCCCTTTCCTGCCAGACGCTTTTCGGGCCAACGCCCTCTTCAGTGGCAGCACATGAACATGAAGGTAAGCTCAGTCTATGAGGCCAGCTCAGTGGTGGATGACCTGCCACTGGGTGCCGGAGACCCTGGTGTCTCAGCGCATGCTGCACCAACTCTCCCCCAGTGCATGGTATGATCTGCCAGTCTGTACCACTTGCCAGGCATGCCACCGGCTGTCTACATGAGGGGGAGCAGGAGGTGGAGTTGTACCAAAAACACAATTTCAGCCACATCCTCCTCCAATAAACTGTTGCCAGCCATGCCCTCATAGTGACATTAGAGGTTTTTGCTGCCTCCTGTGGCCCAATGTCTGGCTCCACCCTAAATGGGGTGGCAGGGGATGAAAAGAAAGCAAAACAGATAGGTGCAAACTCTCTGAATTCTTTAGGCTGGGAGCAAGAATTATGTATCTATGACAAAGACAACCCTATACGCCCACGGGACCCGGGAAAGTATATCTATCAATCTGCACAAAATGTCTGTGGAGCTCATTCAAGCCTAAAGTGCTCATCCATAGGTATGGGGCTCTGTGGGTGCTTAACCTCATTTAATTCCAACTTGTTTCTTTGGAAATATTTTATAGAAATTAATTTCCTGGACAAAGTAAACATTTCTTTCATACCTGTATGTTTTTATACATATACAAACAATGTGTGTAACATTGAATATATAGTGCGCATGATGCAGTGCTCACATCGAGATAATATTTACAACATTTAACTCACAAAGGCAATGTACAATCCTCAATAGCTGTGTAATCTTCTAAGCAAATATAGGGAAGTTCCACCGAATTTGCAATCACGTCTTGTTAATTGTGAATGTCAACCAGTTGGGGGGGTTTTATTGACCTTTCAACCTCAAAGTTTTTGAGAGGTCTCCTCAGGACTTCGTCGTTCAACTACCACACCAACATGGTGTAGGTAGGCTACTGTCAACAATCTGTCCACCATTCATTACACCCAAGAGTCTCAAGGTCCAGTCAATTACTAGATGGTCAAATCCGTCTAACCGTTTTATGAGTGAATGCACAATATTGTAATTGTATTTTTATAGCGCTTACTACCCTTGACGAGGCATCAAAGTGCTTTTTGGTGGGTAGCACGCTATTCCAGGACCCAAAAAGGATTAGTGGTGAATTAATATAGTGAAATATGAGTTAGTATGAGCGGTGGACATGTGAGTCTGCTAGTTAGATTGAACAGGCTAATGGAGGGATAGAAGAGGGAAGGGCATAGCAAGTGTTCATTTGGTGATCATAGTAGTAGGAGGAAGTTTAGGATTAGAAAAGAAGAGATGGAGGGGGGAAGAGTCTCTAGAAGTGGATTAGGGAAAAAATATGTATTGGATGCGTCTAAGAAGGGATACATGGTGGAAGGGTTTAGAAAGGGTTGCTTGGGAGATCTGAAGAGTAAAGTGAGGTTTGAGGTGGTGCACGGAGGGATAAAGGAGGGAGGATTCTAGAAAGGGGTATTTTGGAGGGCATAGTAGTAAAGTGACATTTGGTATGAGTCGAAGAGTGGAGGTAGAGGCTATATTGAAAGAGGTATAGGGTGAGATTTAGGGTAGTGCATTTTAGAGGCTCATTATTTTTTACTGTAGGAGTACAGTACTAAATATATAGATACCTAAGTACATGGAAGGTATATATTTATAAGAGAGGTAATATCTCAGGCTTTAAGTTGTATTTAACCAGTTGCCTGCTTATGACGGCAGCACGTCGTCATGAGATATGGGTGGCATGTGCTCATGACAGGGTGGTTTCGTCATGCAGCTGTCGCTCCTCCCACGCGGCATTAATTCCCCGCCTGTGCGGGCGAATTAATGAGCGGGTGGGGCCGTGACGGAACCACGCCATCATGAGCACACGCCGCCATGACTTATGATGGCTTGGTTCCGTCACGAGCACAGCAGCGCCGCGCTCACCCCCTAGCCCCACAACCCCGCGCCATGGCGAAATTCGCGCAGAGGCAAAGGGGTTAATAAACTCAGACTTTCAAGTGTTGTTGTACTTGAAGCTAAATATTTTTTGTTTCTTTTTCATTAACTTTCAATAATTCAATGTTGAAGCAATTGTAGTTACATGGTTGTGGTAAGAGTTACATATTCTGATAGATAAATAAATGGAGAACCATAAGCATCTAATCAAATAACTTATATGCAAACTATGCAGTGATCTATACACATTTTAATTATAGAATAATATAACCATAAGCAATATGTACATTTGTTAAACAGACCTAAAGAATATCTATGTATTTATAAACATAAATTTATTTCAATTTAAGAACAAGTTTATTTATACCAATGGTCTTTAACCGTTTTTAAAACAACATTAATACAAATTATAAAATCACTATTCTTAAAACATCATAAAAAATTCCATATAAAACACACAATTGTCCTATCCACGATGTGTACACACAGGTCACCTAAATCTTTAAAACAATCTTTCAGCTATATTTACTTTTGAGGAATTCTTTAACTTTTTGAATGATCTTCCCCATGCCACTGGCTATGTCCAATGTACTTATTTCGGTTAAAAGGTTTACTGCCTGGACTCTATTTTTAGTATCATACTTTTTAAAAATCGAACACAAAAGTTCTTTTCGTATATCTATTTTACTGCAGGAGTACAGTACTAATTATATAGATACCTAAGTACATGGAAGGCATATATTTATAAGAGAGGTAATATCGCAGGCTTTAAGTTGTATTTAACCAGTTGCCTGCTTATGACAGAAGCACGTCGTCATGAGTCATTGGTGGCGTGTGCTCATGACCGGGTGGTTCCGTCATGCGGCTGACGCTCCTCCCACGCGGAAATAATTCCCCGCCTGTGCGGGTGAATTAATTAGCGGGTGGGGCCGTGACGGAACCACGCCATAATGAGCACCCGCCGCCCGTGACTTATGATTGCTTGGTTCCATCACGAGCACAGCAGAGCCGCGCTCACCCCCTAGTCCCCCCCCCCGCACACCGTGGCGACATTTGCATAGTGGCAAAGGGGTTAATAAGCTCTGACTTTCAAGTGTTGTTGTACTTGAAGCTAAATGGTTTTCTTTTCTTTTGTATTAACTTTCAATAATTCAATGTTGAAGCAATTGTAGATACATGGTTATTGTAAGATTTACATATTATGATAGATAAATAAATAGAGAACCATAAGTATCTAATCAAATAACTTAAGTGCAAACTATGCAGTGATCTATATACATGTTAAGTATAGAATAATATAACCATAAGCAATATGTACATTTGTTAAACAGACCTAAAGAATATCTATGTATTTATAAGCATAATTTTATTTCAATTCAGGAACAAGTTTTTTATACCAATGGCCTTTAAACGTTTTTAAAACTACATTAATACAAATTATAAAATCACAGTTCTTAAAACATCATAAAAAATTCCATATAAAACACATAATTGTCCTCTCCACGATGCGTACACACAGGTCACCTAAATCTTTAAAACAATCTTTCAGCTATATTTACTTTTGAGGAATTCTTTAACTTTTTGAATGATCTTCCCCATGCCACAGGCTATGTCCAATGTACTTACTTCTGTTAAAAGGTTTACGGACTCTATTTTTAGTATCATACTTTTCAAAAATCGTATGCAAAAGTTCTTTTCATATATCTACAACCTTTAGGAAGTCTAGTAATATATGTAAAATGTCACAAGTTGTTCCCAAACAGCCACATTTACCCTTATTATCGGTCATCAATCTTTTTACTCTGCTATTAGCATAGCAGGGGTTAACCCCAATTTTGAATCTTAATTATTCCCTTCTTAGCCAGAGGCAGGGTAACCTATCAATGTAGGGGAACTGCTGTTCATTTTGCCACACAGTGGTTATAAAACGTACAGAGCGTTTCTGTAGGGAGATAATCTTGGTCCTGTGCTCGGGAAATCTTACTTCCCTGAGACCTAAGTTCTCTCTTATCTACCTCAATTTGGAGGGTCTGGGGACACAGCTTAACCCTCAAAATGCAACACGCTTTACTAATAATAGCTCTTATGCCTTTTGCCCATGTTAACTCACTCTTTAAGATATCGTTTCTGTACCATTGTGAGAATTTAAACTCTTCTCCCATTCCCTGGCACTGTACTAAGGTCATACAAGCTAATATGCTCCATGAGGTGGTTCCCAATTTCAATCTCACCGCCTGGACCTTTGAAGACTTGGGCAATAAGAATATTTTTTTTAAGGTTTTACCTTCCTTAACGTCCCAACTGTTTTTACCATTCAAATAGATCAGTTCAGCACCATATAGGACTTGTGGTGAAACCATTGCTATGTATGCTTTCAGGACCGTCCAAACCACATACAGTAAAGGGGACCCATGGGCAGTTTAATGACCAGCTCTGAATACATGCCCACCTAACATTAATCACAAGAGAGTATCAGAGGGTCAAGAGTGAGACAGGCTGATAATCAAAGACAGAGAAGGTGTAGCGCTCCCACTGGCCATATGACTAAGGGGCGAGTGCTATAAAACATGCCAGATCAAGATCAGTGTCTGGTCTCTGGCTCCCATCAGTCACCACTCGGAACCGCCCTTCATCATTTGGGGCTCCGAGGACCAACACTATGCCAGATCTTGGTGTTCTAGCAGAAAGGGGTTGACCTTCCTGTTAGTCAGTGAGTGTTGGTGTTATGGTTGAAACCATATGTGTTGGTAAAGTAACTGACAGGGTTGAAAAAGGTGTAATGTGCAGTGCAAGGAAAACCAGGACAAGTATAGAAAGGTGAATAAAATTGGTTTTAAGGAGCAAAAAATAATTTAATAAGGTATAACTCCTAACACCAATATTAAAAAATAGCCAAGACAGGGTGAATTTATAACCTGTCTAGTGGTGTAACGTGGTCGACATGTTTCAGCAAAAACTGGCCAATAGCCTTGCTTTCTTCAGGACCTTTAAGATACAGCTACTGCAAACAAAGAAACCCAATGTGACAGATAAGTAAAATGTAGTGTAGGAACGACACAGAAAAGTCACCTGAACCTCCAGGTTGTGTCTGTTCCAGATCTCTTCATACCATCAGCAGTGGGCTGATTAGTAAGAAGTGAACACCTCACCTCGCCTGGCTACGGCTCAGGACTGGTGAAGCACCGCTCTATCCGTCGGTACTTCCTAGCGGCATCTGTGCCGTCTGGGTGCTTTCAGGACCGGTCTATCCGACATTTCACCATAAACCCCATTGAATTTTTCCAATCCACTAACCAATGCTGATGTCCTGAGCTTTAAAGCGTCAAGGTGGGTGTGCCAATGAAGACTTTTCTCAAACCACATCCCCAGATACTTGTATTCCGCTACCTTTTCCAACTTTTTAGAACCCAGAAACCATGTAAATCCTATTTTCCTCCTACCAAAGCATAGAATCTTTTTTTGTCCATATTGACCACAAGTTTTTTTACACCACAATATTCATTAAACCTATTTAGATTTCTTTGTAAGCCAATCTCTGTTTTGTCAATTATAACAAGAACATCCGCATATAACAGACATGGGATATGGTTCTCATCCAGCTGCGTGCTTGCCCCTCTTTCATTACCTAGGATACGGGGTAGGTCTGCAATACATATGGAGAAAAGCAGGGGGGCCAATACGCACCCCTGCCTCAACCCATTGCTAATCTGAATTTTCTGGGATAAACTCCCCTCTACATTCAAAATTATCTGGGTCCAGTTATCGGTATGATGTAATTGGATCAACCCCAACAGATCCATAGAGTTGTTGTACCCAATCAAAAGCGACACAAGGTCCACTAAGTCAACTGCTGTGCGGAAGTCCATGAAGCAACAGAACAAGCTTCCCCTCTGCTCAATCGACTTCCACGCAATGGAACACTGTGCAAAACAGTGGTCAATGATTGAGTGACCTTCTTTAAACTCCCCCCTTTCCGGGGGTTCGATACGATTTACTGCAGCCAGTCCTTAAGCCTTTCCAAAATTTCTTTGGCGAAGACCTTTTCACCTATATCAAGCAGGTTTATTAATCTATAATTTTTCAGGGCTTTAAATATCTTTTTTATGGATTGGTCCTATTTATGCTCCTCTCCCATTACCTGGAATAATTCCTATATTAAGAATCTCCAAGAACCTTTTTGCCAAAAACTCAACCCATCACTAAGGCCTTGATTTTATAATTACGGCAGGCAAATTTGTCGGGCTTGCTGCACGGGTTAGCTTAAAGCTTGAGATTGCTTTTCGATTATAAGTAGGGGTAAAAACACTCCTTTATTTCCTCCCTCACTCACGGCCAAGAAATTATCCTTCCTCTCTCTACCAACAGCCACTTTCCATAGATTTCTCCCAGATCGCTCACCCAATCATCTTCAGGGACCGCACAAAGCAAAGTTCCCAAGCTTTTGCCGGAGCTTTCTTGGACCAGTTTCCAAAAGCTTTTCACATCTTTGGACTCTATGACAGTTAAAATTTTTGCCCAGCTCCTACCTTTATAAGTTCTTTATTTATGGCTAATGATCATTTTATATTTTCTCTTTTATTTCAGGAGAGTACGAGTCAAATCCGCATTATATTTCACTCTTAGTCTTTTTTCCCTTTGCCTAATACTTGCTTTTACTTTGCGAAATTCGTCATCAATCCAGGGTCGTTCTTTGCTATGGGTTTTGTTTTTACTACCTACGCCAGATTCACCAAATTTCCTTTCCACCCTTAAACATTCCATCAGTTCTCCTATTGTGTTTTCTAACCAGTCAATTCCATTATTAGTGGAAGGGTCTGCCGAACGGCGATTACGTTTCCAATAAATTCCTCTGATATAAGGGTTGTAAGCCGCTTTGAATAGTCCACATGTACCTGAAGAGTGGTATCTCTTTGTTTACCACTTGTTCCGTACATTCCAACTTAAGAGGATAGTGGTCACTGTCTTCCTCACTTACCACCTCAAAGCACTTAATTAATTCGAAATTCCAGGCATATGTGAACACATAATCAATTGGGCAGGCTTGCTAGCCTATCATAAATGTGCGCTTTGTCGGTTGATCAGTCACCATTCTACCATTCTTGCATACCAAACCCATAGAGCCTAATAGTTGATCAAAAGCCTTATCTTGGGCCAAAATATCTCCCCTAGGAAAAATGGCATCCTCTATGTTATATGAGGATAAAAGCTCCTTACACCAAGGATCTATTCCACCGGGATCTAATTTGTGATTGAAGTCACCCAGCACAAAGAGAACGTCTTTCTGGTACTTTTCAGAAACAGTCATCAAATCTTCTTTTACATTTTCTATTTCCACCTTATATTCATATGCCTTCACCTTCTTTATGTATACACTTACAATGACTATACCTTCCTAGCGAGGAACGAGGACCAACAATAACACTCTACACCTTAACAACCATTTACATTTTAATTCCCCAAAATCCACCTTCCTAGCAATTTTTTTAGAATTCGATGTCAATTGTCCCCTAGAGGGTCTACCAAGGGGTTTCTTCTTTGACGTTTTTGACTGTTAAGCAAACCCTACAGTTGCAGGCGTTTCTTCGCACAGCCAAATCTCCTGTAAGCACACAATGTTGTTACTCTCAATGATCTTTTAAAAACTTTCCTGGTTCGATATTCCAGGATAGTAAAGAAAGGCTGTACGACGAACCTTGATCATAATTATTCCAGCCCAAGCACCCTTTTTCCTCGTAATCATGGGATGCTGGAGATGCTAGGGCTCTGTATCTATTTCCAGCTAACATAGCTATTTCACTGCCTCTTATGGTGATTTCAAGTACTTCCTTGTTGTTCCAGCAGGTATCCATCAATCTTACCTGACAAAATCCCAGCCCGGCATGATTTGTGAGGAATGGCTTCCCCTGCATGTTATAAATGCACATATTTTGATCCAGCAATTTTTCACTTTTTACTAATCTAATGCCTTCCTTTTGTAACTCATATTCCACATTTACCAGTGCTGTTTTTACAAAGGCTGAGTAAAGGAGGACCTTATTTACTTCACCCCCTTAACTATTTTCCAAAAACCTCACTTACCTAAGATCCTCTGTGCGGATATTCCATAAACTTGCATATTCAGATAGGGAAAAGAGGAGTTGAGATCTATTTAGTCGGATTCACTTCCTCATTTTTTCCCACCTGTACCCTGGTTTATGGCTCTAAAACACCCACTGATCATGTCTGCATTATGCCGCTAACCCCCATTGGTCCCCATGTGAATCTATCTTTCTTCTTCCTTGAAAGTCAATATCCTTGACGTTCTTCACACGGCCTCTGTAAGTACGGTTGCTACTAGGTCCCATTTGTAAATTCTTTTCCACCCTCCTTACCATATCACACCCTTCTTCTTTCTCACCCTTTGTTTCTTTGGGGTTATTTTTAGTGCTCCTAATTTTTTCTGTGCTTTTTACCCATCCTCCTTTCTTCAGGTTTACTAATAGACCCTCTTAACCCTGGGTATTTTTTATTCCCCGGGGCTGAGCCCACAATCTTATCTAAATTCCCAAGTTGTTTCACAAGTTGTTTTGCTACCCCCATCTGACTTCCCTTCCGTCTTGAAACTAGGACTTTCCTAGGGATATTCTCCCACCTCCTAAGGCATGGGATACACTGCTTAGAAAGCCTCCTTTCACCCCTTTGTATTATAATCATTGGGTAACGAGATATATACACTGGGCTCCAACTTCTTGGTGATGGTATCCTTCGTCACTCCTTCCTACCTGGTGACTACCCCTGCTTGAGGGTCACCAACTGGCCTGACTATTGAGGGCATTAACCTTTTTATTTGTATCAATTCCCCTACCATGGTTTTAAATTGATCCTTTGGGGATTTTAAAATCTTATTGTTCAACATTGAAACCTCTAACAGGCCTTGCAATGTTTTTTTAAGAATAAGCATTACTTCAAGCATTAAGATACTTGATGCTCCCATAACTTCCAGATGTCCCAGAATGTTCATTTCCTGTGCCTTGGGGGCTTTCAGAACCTTCCTTCCTATCGCCACAGTACTCTGTATGAATATTATCCCTTTTACTCTTGGCCTCGCTACTTGAGGCTACCTCTTCATCCTCCCCCTCAAATTCCTGATCATATGAGGGTGGGAAGAGACGACAGCCTTGGTTCCAGGGGAGTCCCTGAGATATTAAAATTGGTAAAGTTTTGAGAGTCTAAATCGTGGACTGTCATATTAACCAGGGTTGGATGGATCTCAACCACACTCAGTTCTTTATCTACTGGTTCATTCCCCTTAAAGTGTTTCCCCAGAAAATCTTTTATCGAAGTTGAAACAGATGAAACAGAAGCTCCTCCCTTTGCCGCCCCTTGTTTACCCATCTGTGGGGTTATGTACATTGAATGACTAATCTTCTGTATAGTTTTATTACATCCTGTGGGGCCTCCTTGATCTCCTTCACCATTTCCTTTTTCTTTCTGATTTGCATCCCTAACCTCTATCCCCAATCCCCTATTGTCAGCCTTTTTAGCATTTTTTGGGTCTTTCCAGACAATTGCTTTTCCTAGCGCCATCCTTTTTAAAGTTTCTTTCCTTCCCTTGGCCACAGATAGTCTTATACTTTATGTACAAAAGGAAGGGAGATACCCTACTATTGAAAATAAGGATAGGCTAGATATAATGAACATGAACAAGAGACGTCCCAAATTCCAAGCACGAATGTGTATGCGCCTTGGGCAAACACTAATTGCACTAAACTGTTAAATTGACATTACATTGCAAGAAGATCAGTACGTCAGCAAACACACACTAATAAAAACCAAAAAATATGATATTGAATTGATTGAATAGCTTTATTTCGATATATTTGTCATATCATAAAAGCTTTACAATACAATATGAATAAAAGTACATTACAATCTAACAGTTCATTCCTCTCAGACAATACATTTTATCAAATCTACAAAAACAGTAATAAAATATCATAAAAAATAGATTTATTTGCCCGAAGAATAAAAAACAAGCTAGGGGCTGAATCAAGCAGATCGTATTACTGGAGAAGCAGTTTCCTCACAGATCTTATCCGCCATACCCAACCCAAAAATGTTGCCAGGCAACAGGCGAACAAAGGGCGAGCATCAGATCGTAGTATACGTAAAGCCTCCAGGTGCGATCTAGTGCCAAGGCTCCTGCATAATGGTTTCAGCCATCTGGACCGGGGGGCTGTATAGGCGGGGCACTCAAACATGAGATGGGCAATAGACTCAACCCTTGTTTCACAAAAAGGGCAATACGGTATGGTTTGCAGTGGTGGCTTCCAACTTGATGTTAACTGCCCTAAAGGTAGAACTCCCACCCTGAATTTGAAATACAGCGATCTATCCCCCGGATTAAGAATCAAGTCCAGATAAGGTTCTCTAGAAGGGAGCTCCTTGATTGATAGAAACTCTACAACAGATCTACATAATTTGGAATTCCTCATTCTCCCGTTAGCCACCCATGACCAATATAATTTCTTTATCATATGTTTGGGTGGAGCTGTTCTATTAACCCAGGCATCTCCTAGGCCTAGTTCACAGAGAAGCCGCTTAACTTCCCTGAGCCAGCCGACCTTGTGCCAGCCGGGTAATGAAAGGAGTTCTCTTAGGGCATCAGCATAGCTGGATAGTTCAGGTACATTCCATATTCGAGCCAATAATAAGAGGGGGCGTAGCCTAGCTTGCTCGCTTATTGGGCATGTACCTGCATCAAGTAAGAGTGGGAGTGTAGGGGTGCTGTGTGGTAACTTCATAAGATCTTTATGGAAATTGTTTTCGAGGTGTGTTAAGGTGTCGACTCTCTGTACACCCCACAATTCCGCACCATACAGTGCCGCACTCACCACCCTTGCCCTATAGATGTCTAATATTGCCCCAATGGGTTTAAGGGATGAGGCACGTTGTTCTTTTAGCAGGGCCCCTGTAACCCTCTTATGTGTCAAAAAGACTTTTTGGTGGTGGGCCTTCCAATTCATGGAGTCACAGAGTCGGATGCCTAAGTAATCAAACTCCTTTACCCTTTCAAGTGGGACTGAGTCTAGAGTGGGAGGGATTACAGTTTTCCTAGGGGGGTTTAGGACAAGGAATTTGGTTTTGCTTACATTGATAGCAAGGCCCTTGGAGTCACAAAAGTCCTTGAAGCTAGAAAGCAACGTTTGAATGCCTACTGGGGTTTTTGAGATTAGGAGGGTGTCATCTGCAAATAGAAGGGTAGGTATTTTTCTGCCAGCCAGGGAGGGTGCATCTGCTGGATGTTGAAGAAGATGCTCCACCACTCCGTTAACATAAAGTGAGAACAGAGTGGGGGCTAGCACACAACCCTGGCAGACACCCCTATCTACAGGAATGCGAGATGTTTTTTGCCCCTGATTTCCCCACCTAATCTGTGCAAAGTTGCTTTCGTGAAACTTGATAAGCAAACCCAGCAAATACGGGGGTATACCCATACCCTCTAAGACATTCCACAGTTAGTCACGTGGGACCAGGTCAAAGGCAGTCCGTAAATCTATGAATGCGAGATACAAACTGCCCTTGCCCAATACGACCACTTTCCAATAAAGCATTAATAGGCGAAATGTCTGTTCGATGGTGCCAGTTCCTGATCTAAAACCAGCCTGGAAATCTGACAATACCTGGTTTTCTTCAGCCCAGTGCAAGATCCTGCCTAGAACTACTTTGCCCGCTACCTTTTGAGTGGAATCGAGCAGACTAATTGGGCGGTAGTTAGCTGGGTCGTCCCGACGGCCTTCCTTAAAAATCGGGACGACCTCAGCACCCCTCCAGGAGTCAGGTAGGCAGCCTCCCATCACGGCCTCATTCAGGAGTGAGGCAATAAGTCTACTCCAAACATCTGTGTTTTCCCGCAACAGATCACCTGGAATGCCATCTGGGCCTGCAGCCTTGTTAGCAAAAAGGCACCTGATTGCCCCTTCAATTTCCTTAGCACTGAAGGGGTAATCATTGGTTGTGGTGGCAACCGGCAGTCTGTGTGAGAGACCCGTGTTTGATTGTAGTGCACCTAATGGGATGGAGTAAGGCTTAGAAAAGTGGGCAAACCAAGCCTCCCCTGAGATGTTGCAGGTCAGTTGTGCATCGATGGGCTTGTCCCTAGCTCTCATCAGATCCCAGAACCCCTTAGAGTCCTTTTTAGAACTCGCAACCATTAGCTCACTCCAAAAGTTGGAATCATGTTCTTCCCTTGCCAAGGATAAAGTTTTTTTGTAGCATTTCCTAGAAAGTCTGATTTTACCTGGGTCTTTGGATTTACGGCTAAAATGAGTTCCCCTTTGGCAACCCGACATTCCGAAGAGTACCATTTATCTCTTGCCTTAGTTGCGCCTCTCATTATGGCCCTTACCCTATTTTGTGGAATTATGAACAGCTCGCCTAGGGCCGAGATGGTTTCTGTAAAGGCCGCAAGGACAGCATGTTTAGTAATTTCCGATGTGTCTAGACGCAACTTCACAGCTGTCATTATGGTCTTAGCTTGGGCCATCCTTCCCTCGTCCGCTGCAACTTTAGCCCAATTTAGCCGCCTACCACAATTTGAAGGAACAAGTTCGTGGGATGATTTCCATGTAGGACTGGACTTAATTGGGTTCCTGTCTTGCCACGGGGAGGTGAGGGTAAGAGCCAAAGGGTTATGGTCGCTGTCGGAAGTCAATAGGACTTCCATATCTTGGTGAAACGGCCATAGTTTGTGGTTCAGCAAAATGTAATCAATTCTGGAAGTGTGTCCCACCCTGTTATAGGTGTGCGCTCCCCTGGGGTCTGACTTGGAACGACCATTAGTTGCTCTGAGGTCGTATTCCATACAGAGTGAGTTAATATCTATGGCACTCTGGGTCCATTTTTGAATCGGATCTAGGGAGAGCATGGGAATGCCTCTCCTAGCATCATCTTCCCAGGTGTCCAAAATGTCCTCGCTGGCCAGAGGTTCGAAGCAGCAATTAAAGTCACCTTCTAGGACAACAAAGGAATCAATGTTACAGGATCCAAGTTCATTATATAATCCTGTTGAGGATAACGTTGTGGCCCCTCCCCTGGCCCCCCTTAGGTAGAGGTTAAACACTTCTAACTTCCTACCCCCCTGGCACTGTATTGTTATTCTCTGGAGATCAGGAGATTGTATAATCTTATGCCTTATGGTTAAACCCAATGCAATGCTAACCCAAATGAGAAGGCCGCCGGACGGGCGACCTTTACTGCCCTGATGTTGGGAGGCGGGAACAAAGTAGGTTGTGTAACCTACCCTGTGACAAGGTTCCAAGCACCATGTTTCTTGCAAGAGACAAATACCGAAGGGATCCACAAAGGAATTCCACTCTGGATTGTCAAAATTGCGTGCAAGCCCTGCCACATTCCAACTTAGGATCTTCAGCTGTGTTTTACCTATGGTATCCTGCCTGGGCAAAGTGACAGAAACAGGGGGATCAGGCTCCAACCCTGACACCACTACATCAACTCTATTTAGCATTAGGGAGGTCTCATTCTGGGTTCGGGTGTTTGCCCTGGCTGCGGTAGGTCGTTTCCCAGCGGCCAGGGCCAACTGGTGGGGTGACATGGAGGTCATGGGGGGTGCAACTATCTCATCCACTATAGCATGGGTTCCAAGATTATTTAAGGAGTTCAACACCCCCTGTGCTAGCAGGGCATGTACCGTTGGTTGGAGAAATGAGGTGGAGTTAGTATCATCAGGTTCGGTTGTCAGGAATAAGGAGTCTGAGACCCCAAGGGCTAAGGAAGCCTTTATAAGCGGTGGAGAAACAGCTTCCCTGAGGAGTCAATCAACTTCTTCGAGACAGCCAAACCTGTTCGAGGTTGGTGCCCCGAGCCAGCGTCTAGTTAGATCTTGCTCCTTATTTAAATACCCCCTCCGAGACTGATGATGTACCAGTGACCAATCACCTCCAAGAGTATGTATAGTGCGCGGAGGGTAAAAGAAAGTCAGTGGTCTGGGAACAATGGGTGAGCCTTCGCCATCAATGGGCCATGAGCAGATATGGTGGGCCGTGTATGGATCCTCGAATGTTACCACTATACAGTCACCAGGACTGGATTTCCTTGAAGGACCCACCCAGGGAACTCGTCGGACCATTAAAACTCTACTTCTCCGACCATTTGAAATCGGTCTATTCACGTTAAGCCAGTGCATGATCTTATTCTTCAGGGACCAATGGTTCTCGTGGTGGTCATTTCCAATCTCGGGCACACCCGTCAGCACCACCACATAATCATTGGCCTCTGGAGGAAGATCAATATAGCCCCCTCGAAAATTGTTCTTGTTATGAGAGCCCTGGGTGGTTCGGTAGACAACTTTGCTAGCATTCGACCTTAAGGGAGCACCAGCATTGGTGTATACAGGGGTTTGGGGAGTGGGGAGCTTAGTCGCCCTAGGTGGAAGATCAGAGGTTTTTCGGTCAACTCCCATGGTACGAGGTTTGGGAACAGGCCGTGTTGTAACAGGTGCTGGGGGGGAAGTTGTGGGGTCTGAGGGGCTGGGTCTTTCTCTAGGAGACCTTGGTTTTCTAGACCTCGCAAGCCAAGAGTGGCCAAAGCTATAATACTCTTTTCCATCCCTAGCAGATTATTTTCAATGCGTGATAGTCTCAGGTCCAAGGGAGAAAGGAGCTTCTTTAAAGTTTCCCAAACTATACCTATAAACTCCCCATCCCTCCCTTCCTGGCCCTCTGAGTGTAATCCAACTCCATCTGCAATTGTGTTAGCAATAGTGGATGCAGAGGCTGCACCATCCCTATCTTCCTCTCGGAGTACCTGTGACGAAGAGGCACACCCTCCCGAAACGTTAGTCACAGGAAAACTTCCAACATTAAGCTGGTGTGCCACAGCAATTGGTGCCTTCTTACGTGAGTAAGCTGACCTTGAATTACGTTTTCTTTTGTGTAGTTTACCTTTGGAATTATTGCATGCAGAATTATCGGGTGTTACCAGAGTAGGGGGTTTAATAGTAGTTTGCTGGTCGGGAATAGCCACGGGTGGAATCTGGTTTTCAAACTGGGTTATGGGACACAAGGATGGAGGTGAGGCGAGTGACACCGGAGTGTGATGGACGTCCGCCTGCGTGATTACGCAGCGCTGGATGACCAGGCGCTCCGGAGTTATAGCAGATGCTATATGACCCAAGGAGGATTTTTTAGAATTGGCAATGTCCTGCGACAATCTTCTAGCAGCAGCCAAGTCTAAGGAGACACGAGTTTGCAATTTGGTGATTTCCTTGTCTATAGCTAGATTTGTGCGAGTAATAAAATCATCCATAGGGCCGTTTTGTTGTGGCCCCCCCCCTTAGCAGCCCTACCACGGCTTGCCTGAGTGCACATATCTAGTCAAGGTAGGCTACCCACCTAAGCAATAAGGTGGAGCTATATAAGCAAAACAATGGCCGAGCAAGGGGCGATAGGGGATGGCCCATTCCAGTCCTCTCCATACTCGAACGGCCTCAAACGGCCCGCTCTTTGCCCGGTCTTCGCCCCGAGCTGCGGGAGTATGAGGCTGTGATATAGGGGGCGAGTTGGACAGGGGGCGGGCCAGCAGGGAGAGCGGACCGGATGCTGGTTAACGGTCTCGCAGGGACTCCTGGTTGTTGGAGTCCCCGCACGCTCGCAGCCCCGCCGAGCCTCACGCCCAGAACCGCCTTACTGCTCCTCTCCTTCAGCTGCTGATGCCCCACGCACTCCTAGATGAAGCAGCACCCGCGGAGCGGGTGCGGCGAAATGTGGGCTTGTTTAGCTTCTGCAACGCCGCCTGAACAAAGATGCCTCCGTGAGTAAACAGACTGGTGTCCCAGGGAGGGAAGGTGGGGGGTGCCTTTACTACCTCAGGTGGGCGGGGGGCGGGCCAGCAGGGAGAGCGGACTGGATGCTGGTTAACGGTCTCGCAGGGACTCCTGGTTGTTGGAGTCCCCGCACGCTCGCAGCCCCGCCGAGCCTCACGCCCAGAACCGCCTTACTGCTCATCTCCTTCAGCTGCTGATGCCCCACGCACTCCTAGATGAAGCGGCACCCGCAGAGCGGGTGCGGCGAGATGTAGGCTTGTTTAGCTTCTGCAACGCCGCCTGAACAAAGATGCCTCCGTGAGTAAACAGACTGGTGTCCCCTTCAAATATGATATATAAAAATCAAGTTTTCAATTTATTACATATATCAAAGTTAAAAACAATTTATCCATAAAAAACATTTCATAATAATATTCAAAGAAAACAAAGTTGACGCTGTGTTTCGGTGATTCAAAGGATGTTCACCTTCTTCAGGACAGTTTTCTTTCTTTCTCGTAAGGCTTTGATTAATTCCAATTTTAAATGAATATAAGCATCATGAAGTGGAGGTAGCATTTTCTTAAAATCTCCCCAAGGGTATATACCGGTAAGAGAAATACTCAAGATATGAAGACCTTCGTTGGAGCCACTGTCTTATTTAAAATAACATATAATGAGCTAGAAAAAGGCTGTCAAGGAGCCTGTTATTAGGACTACTTGCAAGTCGCAACTGGATATCGACTGGGCTTAAGACATCACAATGAGTTTGCTCTTCTGAATCGAAGAGGTTCTGTGAGTATTTGGGTGCGTACGTTTTTTTGTTGTATGGTTAGATTTTGAGGTGGGGTGCCAATATGGAGCAAAGGTTCCTTTATTGAGTATATTGGGTGATTTTACTCCTGATGAAGACATGTCCTGTTCCATGTATTGTTTTTTGGGTGATATAAAGCAACTTGAATGTGGAACTTCTGGCAACTGGTAACCAAATTAGGGCCCTCAAGGCAGGGAGGAGATGTGCACGTGTGGCTTTATATATAGAAGTAGTCTGGCAGTAGAGTTCTTAATCGGTTGTAGTCTTTTCATAGTTTATAAAGATGATCTGTGGTAGGATCATTGGCGTAACCAAGTTTAGACAGCACAAGAGAGATAGTAGCCTAGACTTTGTGTGGAAAGCCCAAGTGAGGGAAGACGTGTCAAAGAATTTTCATAGTAATGAAGCTCGATCTTGCTAATTTGGGCATTTTTTGTTATTGATTGGAGTACTTGGTGATTCCAAGCTTTCCTTCTCCCTTAGATACTTTTGGAGGCGTTCCCTCATCATCTGGCGAGGCGGCAAGTGTGTCATAATATTTCCAATCGCCACATGTGAATATTTCTGTTTTGGAAGTATTCAATTTGAGATGGCTCCATGTCATTCACTAGTCAACGGCTATGAGGCAACTGAAAATCTGCACGTTTCCAATGTCTTTGAATAGTTATAGCATTTGAGGTGAAATTTATTCAACATTGCCAGTAATTACTTCATGTACATGTTGAAAAGCATCGTTGAGATGATAGAGCCTTAAGATACCCTGCTTTAGTGAAGGACGGTTTGGATGACAAAGGGGGCGAATGAATGACATTTGTTCTGTTTAGAAGTTAGGATGCGATCCAGTTGAGAACAGTACCCATCTATGCCAGCTTCATTGAGTTTTTCTATTGGAGTTTCATTGTCAACTGTGTCAAAGGCAGCTGAGAGGTCTAGGAGAAGTAGTGCAGCAATCTGGTCTACTCTGGTTTTTTTTGTTCAAATCTGTTTTTATTGTGAACACAGCGATAAGCCTACAACCCCGTGTCGGGGCCGGCCGCGCAGAAAAGAGCTGGTAGGTGTATTGAACCCCGGGAGGTTGAAGCATTAACACAGCGCCCTGCCTACAACCCCCAGAAGGGGCCGGCCGCGTGGCTTAGGGGCAGTGGTAGCAAGAGGTGGCCATATGCTGGCGATGTATCATTATGCGGGGGAGGCGCGTATGGGAGAAAGAGCGGTGGTGTCACATTTTCAAACGACCCAACGGGGCCCAAACTGCCCCAAAGAGGGGTGGAAGCCAGAGTGGCAAGGAGGAAAGAAGAAAAAGTCGGAAGAAGAGTGAGCGGTAGCGAGATGGAGAGGGGTCTGGGGGGGAAGACTGTAGTCACTGGTCGGGGGCTAGGAGACGCAAATGTGCACTGGGGGAAGCAACTAAGAGCCTAGTCTGCTCGGGTCAGCAGGGATGAGGGCGTCCTCAAATAACTGCAGAGCGCGAAGCCTGGGAGGCATGTGGCGGGCATAGCTGATGGAGCACAGATGGCGCACAAGGGGTTCCCACACTGCCTTGAAGCGCACCCCCCTCGATTGTATCCGCGCTGTGAGTAGCTCCATAGTCAGGACCTGCCAGAGGCGCACAAACCAGGAGGCTATCGGCGGTGCCTCAGCCCGCTTCCAGTACAGAGCAATGAGTTGCTTAGCAGCGCCTAACATGTGAAGGGTGAGGATCCAGTCGCTGCGCGTGAGGGCCCTAAGTGTGGGGGGTCGAATGCCCAGCAGGAGCGTGCAAACCTCCTCAGGGAGGGGAAAACCCAACACCTTCTTGATGTGACTAAGGACCTCCTTCAAAAGACAGCTAGGGCAGGGCAAGACCACCAGATGTGTACGAAGTCGCCAGTCGCAGTGCCACACCTCCAGCACAGCGGCGAGGAAGTGGGGAACATTTTGCTGAGTCTCAGGGGGGTGTAGTACCATTGTGTTAGCATCTTGTATGCGTTTTCCCTCTGCGGGATGCTGCGATAGGTTTTAGGGATGTCAGTCCACAGCCGGGCCCATTGAGAAGGTGTGATATCGGCGCCAGTCGCCGACTGCCATTGCCTCTGGTAGGGATGCGCGGGCGGAGCGGTGGGGTGTTGCAGGATGTTGTAGATCTGGGAGATGAGTCGTTTCAGTCCCCCGAGGGAGCGTGCCAACTTCTCGAATAGAGTGTATGCCCTGGTAGCAGCCCGATACATGTCGTCTCCCGAAGTCCAGTGGCGCAGTTGAGCATACTGCAAGCTGGCGGTTAAAGGGAGGCCAAATTCTTCCCTGCAGTCTAGCCATGATTTAGGTGACCCTCCAAGAAAGAGGTCTCCTACAACCCTGCAGTCCCCTTGTGTCCAGCTCTCAAAAGCTCGGGTCCGGGCAGCAGGGGGAAAGTGCGGGTTACCTGCGATGGGGGTGTGTGGAGAGGGGAACATGGTTAGACCTTTGGACATTGCCACTCTGTCCCACACGTCAAGAACCGTCCTCGTGGGGACCGCCATGTATGCACTTCTGGAGCGCGCCACACGCGGTAGCCAAGGCAGGTCCCATATGGTGCGCCCCGTGACCACCCGGTCCATGTGGAACCAGTGCTTGTCGCTTTCGCGTGCACCCCATTCTATCACGAACCGAAGATGCGCCGCCCAGTAGTAGTGGAGGAGATTCGGGCAGGCAAGGCCGCCCCTGTCTCTTGGTTCCATTAGGACTTTCTGCGAAAACCGGGGTCGCTTGCCACCCCATATGAAGGACGTGAGGTCGCGTTGGAGATTCCTGATGCAGTGGAGCGGGATCGGGGTGGGTAGGCACTGGAAAACATATAGAATACGGGGAGGACCGACATCTTGACCGCATTGAGCCGCCCCAGCCAGGAAATCATCAAGGGCTTCCATTTCCGCAGGTCCGCCAGGACTTCCTTGCGGCAAGACGCCCAGTTCCTCGAGGACCACGAATCCAGGTGGGGTGTGAGGTCCAGACCCCGGTATTTAATGTGATCTTCCGCCCAACGGTATGGTGTGACCCCCTTGAGGAAAGAGACCTCCTCCTCGGGGATGGTAAGGTTAAGTGCCCAAGATTTGGTGTGATTAATCTTAAGGCTTGTTCAAACAGTGAGAGGGCTTTATGCACCGCTGGGAGAGAGTCCCGAGGGCGCGTAAGAGTAAGAATCAGATCATCCGCGAACAGCGCTACTTTGTTGGTGCGCCCCCCGTGGGGGATTCCATGAATGTCAGGAGTGCGCCTAATCAGCTCCGCCAGCGGCTCCACCGCTAGGGCGAACAGGAGCGGCGAGAGCGGGCACCCCTGCCTCGTGCCCCTGTGAATCGAGAGCGGCGATGTCAGTTGGCCGTTGACCCGAATTCTGGCTTGTGGTCCGAGGTAAGGGGCCATGCACCTGGAGATCATGTTAGGGCCAAGACCTAGTTTCCGGAGGACCGCCCGCAAGAAGGTCCAGTCGACCCGGTCGAAGGCCTTTTCTGCGTCTAGCGAGAGGAGGCAAGCCGGTATATCCCAATGCTGTACCTTCCCCACTAAGTGTGCCAGCCTGCGAAACGTTGTCGGCCCCCTGACGATACCGAATAAATCCCACCTGGTCCGGGTTTACTAATCCCGGCATGTACGGGTCCAGCCGTTTGGCCAGGATCTTGGTGTAGATCTTAAGATCAGTATTCAGGAGGGCGATGGGGCGATAGGAGGCACACAGATCGGGGTCCTTCCCAGGCTTGGGGATCAGGGCAATTTCCGCCAGACCCATATCGGGGGATGGGCCAGTGGTGTCAGAGAAGGAACCGTATAGCCGCAGCAGGTGCGGGCGGAGCTGGGTCAGGAACAGGTGGTAGAAGGCCAACGGCAGGCCGTCCGGTCCCGGGGTTTTCCCAGTGGGAAGGTCTTTGACAGCCTCCGTTATTTCCTCCTCCTGCAGGGGACCCTCTAGTGTATCTGCACACGCCGGGGACAGTGGAGACCCCTCGAAATCCACAAGAACGGCCTCCCGTGCCTCCGCAGAGGTAGGCTCCTCAGCATATAGAGAAGAGTAGTAAGCGACGAAGGCGGCCTGCTTGGCTTTCTCAGAGGTGGCGCAGGTGCCGTCCTGCCGCTTGACATTGGCGATGTGGGCCCTGGCTGCACGTGCCCGCAGCCTGCCGGCCAGCAGGCGGCCAACTTTGTCCCCGCCCTCATAGTAGCGTTGTTTGAGCGCCAGTAGGGAGTGTTCTGCCTTGTTGGTGCACAGAGTGCAGAGTGCGCAGAGTGCGGAGTTGCCCCCTGAGGTTGGTGAGAGTCCTCTTAGACGCCCGTGAAGGGGAGTCCCGGTCCCGTGCCTCCGCTTGCTTGATCTCGCTAGCCAGGTCAGTTTCCATCTTGAACGCCTCCTTCCTCCGCGCCACCGCCAGGGAGGTGATGTGGCCCCGAATGGTGGCCTTGAAGGCATCCCAGACCGTATGAAAGGGCAGGTCAGGGGTGTTGTTAACAGCGAAATACGAGTCTATGGCGTCACGGATGCTGGCGACGTCGTCCGGGTCCCGAAGGACTCTCGGCGGGAGCACCCATCTGCGTTCACGAGTGGTATGGGCCAGGGGGTCTTGTAGCAAAAGTTCCACATGGGCGTGGTCCGATAGGGAAATGTCGGATATAGCGGCAGCTAAGGAATCTCGGGCCAATTCAAGGGAGGTGAAGAGATAGTCGATTCGGGAGTATGTCCTATGGGAGTGTGAATAGAAAGAGTAGTCCCGGGTCCCCGGGTTGTGGTAGCGCCACGCATCCACGAGTCCCAGGTCTGTAAGCTGCGTTCTAAGGGTAGAGGACATTGCTCCCGTGCCATTGAAGGAGGCTCCCGCACGATCCAGCTCGGGGTCCCATACTAGATTGAAGTCTCCGCCCAGGATCACGTTAGGGTCGCCCAATGGGAACTGATCCCGCAGAAGTGTCTGGAGGTATTTGTCCTGTGACTGGTTGGGCGCATATACACATCCTAGGGTGAGCTGTACACGACCCACCTGCACCGTGGCTCGGAGGAAACGCCCGTCAGCGCTCTTGAAGGGTTTCGTGGGTCCCCGTCTAATGCCAGCCCTGCAGAGGATTGCCACCCCCGCTGTCTTGGTGTCAGAGGATGCCCAGAACTGTGTGGGGTATCTAGGGTGCGCCATGCGTCTGGTGTCTCCCTTTAGAAGGTGCGTCTCCTGGAGGAGGATAATGTCAGGGGAGTGATGTAGGAGATAGCGCCATATCTGATTCCGCTTGTTGGGGGAGTTGAGCCCTTTGACATTGAGTGAGAGGACCTTCAAGGGTGTAGGGAGGTTCGCTGTCATGGCACTAAGGGGAAGCAGAGCCGCGCAAGACCCAACGTAGCAAACCCCCCCCGCAAACAGGGCAGCGGCAGCCTCACCTCGCCTCCAGCGTGCCAGCCCCCGTAGGTCCCACCATGCCACCCCTCCGCAAGCGCGGGGAGAGAACAGGAAGAGAGGGCAGAGCAAGAGAAAAGTAGGAAGAAAAGAGAGAGGAGGAAGATAAAAGGTGCAAAGAAGAAGTACAACCAAAACAGGCCAACAGGGCCAATGTGCATTGTCCCAGGTACCGGACATCCTCTACCCGAAGGTTTGGATGAACACAGGAATGTCACTTCCTACGGGACAAAGGGAGGGAGCGGAGATCTGGGTGAGTGAATTGAAGTCAGGTCGTCTCGCAGCCCGTCCACCCCGCTGTCACAAGAAAGTCCGGGGGTGTGTCGAGCCGGGGGATCCTCAGGTTCGGACCAGCCATCAAGCGGGCACCGAGGCCTGGCGTTGTGGAGTGGGGCCCGATAGGGGCGAGGCCCATTGTCTGTATCACTGGACCCCCACAGGAGGGGGCGAAAAGCACGGGGGCAGCCCTCTAGCGGGGAGAAGGACCCCAGTCCCAGGAACAGCAGGGTTAGGTCGCCGAGGCGTGGTAGGACAGGTCCAAGTGGTCAAGTGGCGAGGACTTGCTCAGGGCAACAGGGGTCTCTCTAAGCAAGGTCAGATGTTGTCTGGAGTTGAGGGACGGTCCCCTCCTTCGGCGCCGGAGACAAGAAGCTGGGAGGCCTGACCCTCACGGTCGCCCTCGAGGGAGCGAATGTGAGCGATAATGTCTTGCTTGGTCTGTGAGGCGGAGAGGCTGTCCACTGGGGGGGGTCCGGCGGCGTTTGCGCACCGTGGACCAGTCTGGGCGCGGAGGGGCCTTCTCCGGGGGGTGAGAGCGGGATGGGCTGTGATCCGGGGACCCCGGCATATCAAGCAGTTGCGCCGCTTCTCGGTAGGATCGGAGGGACCGTCGCGTACCCTCCCACCGGAAGATGAGGGCGAAGGGGTGCCCCCACTGGTAAGAAACGTTGAGGGCCCGGAGTCTCTCCGTGATCGGGCGGAAGACCTTCCTCCTGTGGAGCGTGGTGGGAGCCAAGTCTTGAAAGATATGGATCTTGTGGCCTTCATACCGCAGGTCCGGGTGGTCTCTAGCCGCTTTTAGTATGGCCTCCTTCTCCGTGAAGTAGTGGAGCCTGGTGACAATGTCGGGCAGGAGGCCCGCCTTGCTCCCCGCCCCAAAGACACGATGTGCGCGATCAAGGCGCGGTGGGGGGCGTCCTCCTCGCCCCACACCGCGTGCAGGAGTAGGGCCATGTAGGCCATGGTATTAGTCCCCTCTTCTCCGAGTGGCACACCCCGTATGCGAAGGTTGTTGCGTCGTCCCCTGTTTTCGAGGTCCTCCTGCTTGATCTGGAGCTGGATATGTTGCTCTTCCAGGGTCGCCACCCTCTGCCGGATCTGCTCCAGGTCTTCGGTTCGGGAGTCAACCGTCTTCTCCAGGCCGTCAACCCGGTCGCCGAGGTCGGTGACTTCCTTGCGCAACTCTTTGACGCACGAGTGCACCTCCAAACTGAGGGATCCGATTTCGGACTTTAAGTCCGCCATGAAGGAGGACATGAAGGCCTGAGTCACTGGGGGGGAGTCAGCAGGCGGCAGGGACTTCCCCCCTGTCGTGAGGGGCCTCCGGAAGATGGCGGCGAGCCCGCCTTGCCCCACATGGAAGCCACCGACGCACTTCTGGTCGCCGCCGTTGGGGGGTCCGGCTTGTTCCCCTTGCCACGAGTCATGGTCCGCTCGGGGCGGCGAAGGATAGCGGGGGGGGGCAAGCTGGTGCGTGCAGCCCCCGGTCCGCAGTAGAGAGGAGTCTGAGGGAGGTCTCCCAGGTGTCCCGGTGATCCAGCAACCCAGGGTCCACGAGCAGGGGCCTAGGTCACAAGGCAGAAGATGGCAGGATGTGGTAGGGCCTCCGCAAGCCGGAGGCCGGACTGGCCTGATGTCAGCCTGCAGGGTGTGCCTGGGCAGCAGGGGTCCGGCGTGCAGGGGGGCTGTGCGGGTGTGCAGGATGGCTCCACCGGGGAGGCCAGGCGGAGTGTAGGCAGAGGGAGCGGTGGAGGTCCTCTGACAGCAGTCCTCCCGTGGTGGCCAAAGTCCGGGTCCCACGGGCCGAGGATCTCAGATGGCTGGGGCAAGAAGCAGCCTCCCGCCCCCGCGTGAGTCAGGGCCTTCCCCTGCAGCGCCCGGGTGGCCCCACAGCCCTCCGTCAAGGCTCACAAGGCCAGCAGGTTGCCCGGTAGCAGGGGATCGCGTGGGTGTGCGGGCCGGCCACCCGCCCTCAGATGTAGCCCCACTAGCAGCCGGTCTGGTGGACAAGATGGCGACCAGGGCTGAGACAGGGCCTTCCCAGCGCCAGACCCCGCCAGAGACAGCCAGGGGGAAGGGGCGGCGCAGAGGCTGCAGCTCACCGTGAAAGTCCAGCGGCGGATGAGCGATCAGGAGCTGGGGCTCATATGGGAAGAGCCTCCGACGTTCACTCTGGGTCCGGCCTCACTTTCCCGCCCAAGCCGGGGCCTCTCGTAGACTCGGCTCCCGGGCGGTCGCAGCTTCTTCAGCCGGGGGGAATCCCGGCGCCGGCAGCCTCGGTGATGCGCCCAGTCAGCAGCCGGCACCGCGGGGAGAGGCCCGCCACGAGAAGGGCCCAGGAAGGCACCAGTCCCTCGCCTGCCTCGGGAAACAGCTTTGCACCAGGAGAGTCGGGCCAGGGGACTCTTCGGCAAACCCCGCGGCAAGATGGCGGCCGGAGGCCGATCGCGGGGATCCCGGGGCTCCGGGCGTCTGCAGCGGGGGTCCCAGCAGGAAGGACTCGCCTCCGGAAGATGTTGCTGGTAGGGTGTGTAGTAGTCGGGGGGCCCCCAGGCAAGAGAAACCCCCCGGACGTCGCTGAAACAGGCTATTTACTCAGCGGGGCGACGGAGCTCACACGAGACGCGTCCGATCACATCGCTGTCTCGGCCACGCCCCCCTCTACTCTGTTTTTAAGGTCATCCCAGATGGCAATTAGGGCAGATTCTGTGCCTCTTCTTGGACAGAATCCTGTTTGGTCGTCTTAAAGTATGGAGTTATCTTCAATGAATTATGAGATCTGGGCGGATGCAGATCTTTCTATCAGTTTAGGAAAGGTCCATTTGTGATTGGCCTGTAGTTGTCAGGTCAAAGTGGGTCCAGGGTAGTTTCCTTCAATAATGGGTGTATGTATGCCTTTTTAAGGTCATCTGGAAAGGTTCCCATAGTTAAAGAATTATTGATGATTCTTCTAACTGGTGTGGTAGCTGAGTTAGATAAAATAATGTTCTTGAAGGTTTGTGATGGACACAGGTCAGAAGGACTGCCGGCAGACCTGCATCGTTTAACCAGAGCAATAAATTCACTTTGTAATATTTGTAGGGCTGGGCGGCGTTCACAGAGGTCTGCTACATGGAACTCCACAAAGTGACCAAAAATGTTGGCACGCTACACGGTGTTCCACAAGCGGTAGAGTCTGATACGTCACGCTGCTCACGCTGATTTTTAACGTCAAGTATTTGTCCAATGCTGAAAAATCTGTGTGAATGGCACTGCTTCTTTCTGCCACTCGAGTAAATGTTCTACTTGAGCATCAGCTTCCTCAATGCAAGCACAAGGTTTCTCAACGTAAGCTGTAATGACCAGCAGTGACCGTACGCATTTCGAAATCTTGCTGGGAGGAGGTCTGGAGTAAGATTTTCCTTGCTCTTCAACTTCACATTGGTGAGCTGCGGCAGAGGAATAACTCTGCTTCCTGCTGCAATGTGGAGTTTTTCAGACCTTCGTATGGAATAGGAAAAACTCAACAAACTCAGTAAGTGGGGGAGAATTTCAGGCCCAGGCCTAGATGTTTGTTTGAAGGGGTGCAGAGGCTGGGTAAGCCTACTCTTGGAGGTGTTTTTTGGAAAGGAGTCATTGCTGGTGTTTTTAATTTGTTTTAAATAGTAGTCCAACGTATCTGTTTTGGCTGTGTAATGATTTGGACATTTGTCTGCGAATTCTTGAGTGTTGGGATGAGTTCCTTCTATGCATTTTGGTTTCCGAAATTAGGTAAGAATTTTATGAAATTCTTCAATTGCACATTTAGCATTTTGAATTCTGTCTGAATAGTCCCATTTTTTAGCTTTTTCGATTGCTGACTTGTCTAATCTGTTAAGTTTCTGTAGGTGAAGTTTGTCATAATTGCTGTTTTTTAAGCCAAGTGTGATGCAGCTTTCTTATTTGCAATTTAATCTCTTTTAGTTCTGCATTACTCCAAGGTGCATGTTCTTTTGTCCTGCTTGTTTTTCTGAGTGTAATTAGGATATCAAAAGCTTAATGTAGCCACTCTTACAGTTTTATAACAGAATTCATTGTGTTCAGATCTGTGTTGGATGTTACTTGTGTTTCTAAGAGTTCAAAATTGATTTTGTTCCACGGTTGATAAGTGGATGCATGTAAGGTGGTTTTTGGGGTGTTTTATGTAGGAAAGCTAGCATATTGTGGACTGACCATGTAACTGGCATAATTGTTTGAAGGTTAACTGGTTTCAGATTTGCAAAAATTACATCTAGGATGTGTCCAGTGATGTGTATGGGTGTGTGGACAATCTGATGTAGGTTCAGTGTGCCTAGGCTAGTGATGATAATTTTTGGATAGGGCATTTTGGGTTTGTCAAACCAAATTTCTAGTTTGCAAAAACAACAGGTGATGGACCGAATGAGGATCAATGTCACACATTCAACCCAGTCAAAAGATCTGGGTCCTAATCCATCGTTTTTTTGCACTCCACACCACCCTGGGTTAGACAATGGCGATATGCAAATCAGCTCTGACCCTGTGCCCCATGGGAACAGTCCAGTCCGAACTACAAAAGCCATGTCCTTCCCAGAACGGAATCAAGCATCCGAGGACCGGACCGGTTTCGAGGTAACACCTCTCATCAGCCCGGCTAGCTTGACTCCAGTGGTGTGGAGTGCCTGGGACCCACGTCTGGGCATCCCCAGTACACTTATAGCGAGTTTGCAAAAACAACAGGTGATGGACCGAATGAGGATCAATGTCACACATTCAACCCAGTCAAAAGATCTGGGTCCTAATCCATCGTTTTTTTGCACTCCACACCACCCTGGGTTAGACAATGGCGATATGCAAATCAGCTCTGACCCTGTGCCCCATGGGAACAGTCCAGTCCGAACTACAAAAGCCATGTCCTTCCCAGAACGGAATCAAGCATCCGAGGACCGGACCGGTTTCGAGGTAACACCTCTCATCAGCCCGGCTAGCTTGACTCCAGTGGTGTGGAGTGCCTGGGACCCACGTCTGGGCATCCCCAGTACACTTATAGCGAGTTTGCAAAAACAACAGGTGATGGACCGAATGAGGATCAATGTCACACATTCAACCCAGTCAAAAGATCTGGGTCCTAATCCATCGTTTTTTTGCACTCCACACCACCCTGGGTTAGACAATGGCGATATGCAAATCAGCTCTGACCCTGTGCCCCATGGGAACAGTCCAGTCCGAACTACAAAAGCCATGTCCTTCCCAGAACGGAATCAAGCATCCGAGGACCGGACCGGTTTCGAGGTAACACCTCTCATCAGCCCGGCTAGCTTGACTCCAGTGGTGTGGAGTGCCTGGGACCCACGTCTGGGCATCCCCAGTACACTTATAGCGAGTTTGCAAAAACAACAGGTGATGGACCGAATGAGGATCAATGTCACACATTCAACCCAGTCAAAAGATCTGGGTCCTAATCCATCGTTTTTTTGCACTCCACACCACCCTGGGTTAGACAATGGCGATATGCAAATCAGCTCTGACCCTGTGCCCCATGGGAACAGTCCAGTCCGAACTACAAAAGCCATGTCCTTCCCAGAACGGAATCAAGCATCCGAGGACCGGACCGGTTTCGAGGTAACACCTCTCATCAGCCCGGCTAGCTTGACTCCAGTGGTGTGGAGTGCCTGGGACCCACGTCTGGGCATCCCCAGTACACTTATAGCGAGTTTGCAAAAACAACAGGTGATGGACCGAATGAGGATCAATGTCACACATTCAACCCAGTCAAAAGATCTGGGTCCTAATCCATCGTTTTTTTGCACTCCACACCACCCTGGGTTAGACAATGGCGATATGCAAATCAGCTCTGACCCTGTGCCCCATGGGAACAGTCCAGTCCGAACTACAAAAGCCATGTCCTTCCCAGAACGGAATCAAGCATCCGAGGACCGGACCGGTTTCGAGGTAACACCTCTCATCAGCCCGGCTAGCTTGACTCCAGTGGTGTGGAGTGCCTGGGACCCACGTCTGGGCATCCCCAGTACACTTATAGCGAGTTTGCAAAAACAACAGGTGATGGACCGAATGAGGATCAATGTCACACATTCAACCCAGTCAAAAGATCTGGGTCCTAATCCATCGTTTTTTTGCACTCCACACCACCCTGGGTTAGACAATGGCGATATGCAAATCAGCTCTGACCCTGTGCCCCATGGGAACAGTCCAGTCCGAACTACAAAAGCCATGTCCTTCCCAGAACGGAATCAAGCATCCGAGGACCGGACCGGTTTCGAGGTAACACCTCTCATCAGCCCGGCTAGCTTGACTCCAGTGGTGTGGAGTGCCTGGGACCCACGTCTGGGCATCCCCAGTACACTTATAGCGAGTTTGCAAAAACAACAGGTGATGGACCGAATGAGGATCAATGTCACACATTCAACCCAGTCAAAAGATCTGGGTCCTAATCCATCGTTTTTTTGCACTCCACACCACCCTGGGTTAGACAATGGCGATATGCAAATCAGCTCTGACCCTGTGCCCCATGGGAACAGTCCAGTCCGAACTACAAAAGCCATGTCCTTCCCAGAACGGAATCAAGCATCCGAGGACCGGACCGGTTTCGAGGTAACACCTCTCATCAGCCCAGCTAGCTTGACTCCAGTGGTGTGGAGTGCCTGGGACCCACGTCTGGGCATCCCCAGTACACTTATAGCGAGTTTGCAAAAACAACAGGTGATGGACCGAATGAGGATCAATGTCACACATTCAACCCAGTCAAAAGATCTGGGTCCTAATCCATCGTTTTTTTGCACTCCACACCACCCTGGGTTAGACAATGGCGATATGCAAATCAGCTCTGACCCTGTGCCCCATGGGAACAGTCCAGTCCGAACTACAAAAGCCATGTCCTTCCCAGAACGGAATCAAGCATCCGAGGACCGGACCGGTTTCGAGGTAACACCTCTCATCAGCCCGGCTAGCTTGACTCCAGTGGTGTGGAGTGCCTGGGACCCACGTCTGGGCATCCCCAGTACACTAATAGCGAGTTTGCAAAAACAACAGGTGATGGACCGAATGAGGATCAATGTCACACATTCAACCCAGTCAAAAGATCTGGGTCCTAATCCATCGTTTTTTTGCACTCCACACCACCCTGGGTTAGACAATGGCGATATGCAAATCAGCTCTGACCCTGTGCCCCATGGGAACAGTCCAGTCCGAACTACAAAAGCCATGTCCTTCCCAGAACGGAATCAAGCATCCGAGGACCGGACCGGTTTCGAGGTAACACCTCTCATCAGCCCGGCTAGCTTGACTCCAGTGGTGTGGAGTGCCTGGGACCCACGTCTGGGCATCCCCAGTACACTTATAGCGAGTTTGCAAAAACAACAGGTGATGGACCGAATGAGGATCAATGTCACACATTCAACCCAGTCAAAAGATCTGGGTCCTAATCCATCGTTTTTTTGCACTCCACACCACCCTGGGTTAGACAATGGCGATATGCAAATCAGCTCTGACCCTGTGCCCCATGGGAACAGTCCAGTCCGAACTACAAAAGCCATGTCCTTCCCAGAACGGAATCAAGCATCCGAGGACCGGACCGGTTTCGAGGTAACACCTCTCATCAGCCCGGCTAGCTTGACTCCAGTGGTGTGGAGTGCCTGGGACCCACGTCTGGGCATCCCCAGTACACTTATAGCGAGTTTGCAAAAACAACAGGTGATGGACCGAATGAGGATCAATGTCACACATTCAACCCAGTCAAAAGATCTGGGTCCTAATCCATCGTTTTTTTGCACTCCACACCACCCTGGGTTAGACAATGGCGATATGCAAATCAGCTCTGACCCTGTGCCCCATGGGAACAGTCCAGTCCGAACTACAAAAGCCATGTCCTTCCCAGAACGGAATCAAGCATCCGAGGACCGGACCGGTTTCGAGGTAACACCTCTCATCAGCCCGGCTAGCTTGACTCCAGTGGTGTGGAGTGCCTGGGACCCACGTCTGGGCATCCCCAGTACACTTATAGCGAGTTTGCAAAAACAACAGGTGATGGACCGAATGAGGATCAATGTCACACATTCAACCCAGTCAAAAGATCTGGGTCCTAATCCATCGTTTTTTTGCACTCCACACCACCCTGGGTTAGACAATGGCGATATGCAAATCAGCTCTGACCCTGTGCCCCATGGGAACAGTCCAGTCCGAACTACAAAAGCCATGTCCTTCCCAGAACGGAATCAAGCATCCGAGGACCGGACCGGTTTCGAGGTAACACCTCTCATCAGCCCGGCTAGCTTGACTCCAGTGGTGTGGAGTGCCTGGGACCCACGTCTGGGCATCCCCAGTACACTTATAGCGAGTTTGCAAAAACAACAGGTGATGGACCGAATGAGGATCAATGTCACACATTCAACCCAGTCAAAAGATCTGGGTCCTAATCCATCGTTTTTTTGCACTCCACACCACCCTGGGTTAGACAATGGCGATATGCAAATCAGCTCTGACCCTGTGCCCCATGGGAACAGTCCAGTCCGAACTACAAAAGCCATGTCCTTCCCAGAACGGAATCAAGCATCCGAGGACCGGACCGGTTTCGAGGTAACACCTCTCATCAGCCCGGCTAGCTTGACTCCAGTGGTGTGGAGTGCCTGGGACCCACGTCTGGGCATCCCCAGTACACTTATAGCGAGTTTGCAAAAACAACAGGTGATGGACCGAATGAGGATCAATGTCACACATTCAACCCAGTCAAAAGATCTGGGTCCTAATCCATCGTTTTTTTGCACTCCACACCACCCTGGGTTAGACAATGGCGATATGCAAATCAGCTCTGACCCTGTGCCCCATGGGAACAGTCCAGTCCGAACTACAAAAGCCATGTCCTTCCCAGAACGGAATCAAGCATCCGAGGACCGGACCGGTTTCGAGGTAACACCTCTCATCAGCCCGGCTAGCTTGACTCCAGTGGTGTGGAGTGCCTGGGACCCACGTCTGGGCATCCCCAGTACACTTATAGCGAGTTTGCAAAAACAACAGGTGATGGACCGAATGAGGATCAATGTCACACATTCAACCCAGTCAAAAGATCTGGGTCCTAATCCATCGTTTTTTTGCACTCCACACCACCCTGGGTTAGACAATGGCGATATGCAAATCAGCTCTGACCCTGTGCCCCATGGGAACAGTCCAGTCCGAACTACAAAAGCCGTTCTGGGAAGGACATGGCTTTTGTAGTTCGGACTGGACTGTTCCCATGGGGCAACAGGGTCAGAGCTGATTTGCATATCGCCATTGTCTAACCCAGGGTGGTGTGGAGTGCAAAAAAACGATGGATTTGGGCCCAGATCTTTTGACTGGGGGAGTGTGTGACATTGATCCACATTCAGTCCATCACTTGTTGTTTTTGCAACCAAATTTCTAGGTCACCATGAATGCATAGGTTGGAGTGTAGTGTTATCAGGTTTGAAATTGCATCTAGAAATGGGTGTGGGAATGTTGCATTGCTAGGTGGTGGTCTCTAAAGGAGTGGGAGGTCACAGGATGAAGATGGTGTAGGGTTGCATCTGGTGAAGAATGCCTGACAACCCTGTATGGAGATGTCGTCAGCTTTAGTGATATTTTTTTTTGCTTGAACATAATAGCTATGCCACCTCCTCTTTTGCCTATATGATTTTGTGTGATAGTTTGATAGCCTAGAGGAATGGCTGCATGTTACCCTGGAGCCATATCAACTCCCAACCAAGATTTAGTTATGAAGAGTAAGTCAGGTTCTATGTCAGTGAGTAGGTCATCGATGTAATGCTTGTTCTAAGAGAGTGAGTGAGCATTTATTTGTAGGCAGTTAACAGATTATAATTTGTTGTTGTGGTGACTTTGTTTGTAGAAGAGTGAGCAGCATTTGTTGAACTTGTAGCATGTGTGTTATTGGTGGTGGCATAAGCTGTATGAGGATAGCAATAATGTTACATTTCTATACAGAGTTCCTCATCTAGCTGCCTTAGAGGGCATTTTGATGGGTCTATGTGTGTAGGTAGTGGAGATGGCGGTAGAGAGTGTGTTGGTAAGCTGTGTTGATTTTAACCCCTTCCATGCTGCCGTCGGCCATTGGCCAACGGCAGCACTACCTCGCTGGTGCTGCCGTCGGCTAATGGCCGACACGGCCCGCCCGTTTTTTAAAACAGCCGCACTGCCGCGAAATCGCGGGAGCAGACAACGGGTTAATAAAGTAGCTTTGTTGGGTAATAGTCATGGAGAATCAAAGTTATGAAGAGTGACATGTTGGTTATTTTGTGTGCATCTGTTTAGGGTGGAAAGTGTATGAGTTGGGGTGGTGGTGCAGCATGTGGGTCATATTGTAAGGCTCTGAATTGTACAATGGATGAGAGTCGGTTGAATGAGAGTTGTTGTGTTGGTATTTTTGTTAGGTGTGGGGGAGGAGAGAAAGCTTGGCAGTAAAGATGGTTTAGGATGTGTATTATTAGTGTAGTCAGAAGGGTGGAAGTGAATGTATGTTTCTGTTTCGGAATGTATTGTGAAATTGTATGTGTGTGTGAAATTTTGATGTGCTGGTGTGTGCGTTATATTTTGTTTTGTTTTTGTGGAATAGTGAAAGGAGGTGATGATGATGTAGAGATTTTCTGAGAAGGATTTGTATGTAAAGTCTTGTTTGTTAGAAGGTGAATGGTAAAGGGGTCATGATTGTATGTGGTGTACGATAGGGGATGGGCAAGAGTAAGAACTGTTTGTATTAGATTTGATAGCTGGAAGAGGTAATATGTGTGGTGCAGTGGAGTGTAGGAGAAGCCTGTTCTTTTTGTAAAAAGAGGAGGACGGTGTTGGTGAATGAAATGTGAAGGTCTGTGTATATGTTTGGTGGTGACAAAAAGGGTTCTGCGTAACTTTGTGTTGTGTTGCTAATGTTTAGATATGTTAGTGGTATAGAACAGGGTGGTGTTTTATGTGGAAGTAATGTCATTGTGTGGTAGTTGGAATAGAAGGGTGTAGAGGTTTGGAATGTGGGGCTAGGGGGGTTGTAGGGATACTGAAATGTTTTTAGGGTTTATTTGTAGTAAATTATTAGAACGCATTTACTGTGAGTGTTTCAATATGTATGTGGATGGGTTAGGGTGGGTGCTGGTGCTGGCAAATGGAAAAATGGGCAGCATGTCTGGCCTTAGGCCCAAACAGTCTAGACTCGTCCAGAACAGACAGGCAACTGCACATGTGCTCTTTGCCCTTAGCCTTGATGCCCTAAGCTCTGAGCTTAAATAGCCCTAGTGGTCATGTGACACCTTCAGCCAATGGGAACACTAACCCTAACTAATCAGAACACTAGCTCTAAACCCTAGAACCAATAGGAGACCAGGCTTTTACAGACAAACACAGCCATTGTCCTAGCAGCCAATCAAAGACCTAACCCGTAACCTTTCGTCCAATACTAACCCTTGTCCCAGGGACCAATTAGAACACCAGACCTATAAAACACAAGATGATGGACAGAGTTTTAAAACTTTTCAAACACTCAACCCCAATCAAGAGATCTGGGTTGAATCAATTATTCATGTGCTCACCATGCTACCCCAGTTTGGACCCAGACATATGCAAATCAGTCTTGACCCTGCTCCCCATGTGAACAGTGCAGCCTAAACTGCCAGCCAGGTTCTCCCTGGACTGGAAACAAGCATTTTGGGACCGGTTTTGGGGTATTACTTCTCATCAGCCAGGCTAGCTTGAATCGAGTGGCACAGCAAGCAAGGAACTCACACCTGAGCATACCCTTGGCCAATTAGCACAAACATGTGAAACACAAGAAGATAAATGGAGTGTAGAAACTTTTGATACTTTCACCCCCAGTTAAGAGATCTGGGTTAAATCCATAGGGGCAGATTTATGTTAACTGGCGCATCCCCAGGGATGCGCCAGTTAACATGCGCCACAGTGCGCCACAGCTCCGCCAGCCATGGTGCGCCGCATTTATAATGCGGCGCACCATGGTGCAAAAACGGCACAGATGCGTGACGCATCTGTGCCGGAAATGTGGCGCATTGCTGGAGTTGCGTCGCAAGCGCGACGCAGCTCCAGCAAGGCTCGGGGGTGCCCCATTTTAACAATGCTGCGTCAAGACCTACGCCTGCTTCAAGCAGGCGCAGGCTTTTGACGCAGCATTGGCTTAAAAGTGACTGAGTGAAATCTCATAGATTTCACTCAGCCACTTTTGCGAGGCGCGCCTGCCCTGGAACGCCCACCCTGCGCCGGAACGCCCACAAGCGGCGCAGGGCTTTACAACGTGACGCATCTGCCTAGATGCGTCACGTTGTAAATCGTTCGTAGGGATGCGCCACGTTTACGCCGCCTTGCGTGACGCAAAATCTGCCCCATAGTTCTTTTGCTCACTATTTCACCCCAGTTTGGACCCAGCCATATGGAAACCATCTTGACCATGCCCCCCTTGGGAACAGTCCAGCCCATACTGCCTGGCCAGGCCAAGTGCTCCCTGAACCAGAAACAAGCATTCGGAGACCCAGATCTCTTGACTGGGTGTGCGTGTTTGCAAAGTTTCAGCACTCTGTCCATCATCTTGTAATTTTTGCACCAGACCTAACAGTCAATCAGAAACCTAACCCTAAGCCCTAAGTGCACTAGACTCCCTAGCCCCAAGGACCAATCAGAACACCAGACCTATCAGTCAATATGAAAGCTACCCCTAAGGCCCATAGAAACACCCAATACAGGAACCAATTAAAGAACAGAGATAACGTCCAATGGCTAACTTATGTAAGGAGTTCTGTGACCTCAAGCACGAGTTGATGGGCAGGGGGCTGGGAACTGCTCCTCAAGTCAAAATATCCTTGGAGACAGACAGGCTCACTCCACACTCTGGAGTTCCTGTTCAAATCTCTGTATGCAAGTGCCAAGTCTAAGCCAGTAACATTACTGTTTTTTACACACTTAAACAACTCACTCCCAGCCAAAAAACAGTGCTATATACACTATCCAAGCACAGTTTAAACCCTAAGAGCAGATTTGAGCAGTCTCAAAGGACACTCTGCTTAGTCTCTGAGGCGTATTATGTATTAAGGCTGGAGGCCTCTGTGCTCCTCGCTACAACTTCCTCCATGCTCCACTGATGTAGAGAACTAGGGTCTAAACCCGCACTGGGTTGCTTCTGTTCCCCTTCAGAAGGGATCCGGCTTGGCAGTTAGGGCTGGACTCTTCCTATTAAAGCAGGGTCATAACTGATTTGCATATAGCTGGGTTCATACTGAGGTGGCATGTTGTGTGAAATAACGATGGATTGGGATGAGGCCCAAGTGATTAGCAGCAGGTGAGATTAATTCAAGCATTCAAAGCATTACTGTTTTGTATACATATTGTGCTGCCCTAAGTGAGACGGGTATGCCCAAATGTGGACCCTTGCACACCGTATCACTGGAACCAAGCTGTCCCTGGTTGAAAAGCCCATAACTAGGGTGAAACCAGTCATGGTTTGCTTGTGTTCCAGTTCATAAAGAATCTAGTGTGGCAGTTCAGGCTGGACAGTTCCTATTGGAGCAGAGTTATGACTGATTTGTGTTTAGCTGGGACCAAACTGAGGTAGCATTGTGTGCAAAATAATGATGGATTATTGTGTCTCCTTAAGTGGGACAGGTATGCCCAGAAGTGGGTCCCATGCACACTGTGTCACAGTAACCAAGCTGTACGGGGCTGATGAGCCAATAACTTTGGCAAAGCCTGTCCTGGGTTGCTTGTGTTGCGGCTTAGGGAGCACCAGGATTTTCAGCTCCAGCTGGATGGTTCCAATTGGAGCACAGTCAACACTGATTTGGGTATAGCTGAGTCCAAACTGAGGTAGCATGGTGTGCAAAATAATGATGGATATGGATGCAGCCTGAGTGATAAGCAGTGGCTGAGATTAATTCAAGCGTTCCATCTATCACTGTTTTGCATACTTATTATTTCACCCTAAGTGGGATGGATATGCCCAGACGTGGGTCCAGTACACACACACACTGTCATTAGAACCAAGCTGTACCCGGCTGATGAGCCCTTAACTATGGTGATATCGGTCGTGGGTTGCTTGTTTTCCAGTTCAGAGAAGTCTTGGCCTGACAGTTCGGACTGGACTCTTCCTACTGGAGCAGATTCAAGATTGTTTTGCATATATCTGGGTAGAAAGGTGGCATGGTGTGCAAAATAACAATGGATTGGGATGCAGCCTGAGAGATTATCAGTGGCTGAGATGAATTCAAGCATTTTATTCATTACTGTTTTTAGGTCTCGCATGGGCAGCACATGCGCTGCCTCTACGAGGCATTACGTAAACTGTATACTTGAGTGGAACTCCTCCTCTTGCCAGTAGTTTCTCTTGCCGCTTGCCATTCGTTAACTGTGGCATTTATTTTGTTAGCAGGCTTATGGTTGGCTTGCGGTCCAATGCAGCACTTCCGTTTTGCTTCCCTTCGGCCAGAAGCAGCACCAACCAACTACAGTTTTGTTCCGCTGCTCGGCCTTATCTATTCCTGTCAGGACTACTTCTTTGTTTGTCCCATGATGCAGTCTCTGCTGGGAATCCTGTTGCACCCAGATCCCGGATTGCCACCTGGGGAGCAGCGCTTCTGTTGACGCTGCTCCCACTACACCCGATAAGACCTCCTGCCATTGCCCTGCGGCTGTTCCACAGCTCCTGGGCGGCACAAGACCAGTGACTTTCCCTGCTCTGCCTGTGCACGAGATACTCCAACATAATACCTCAGGGATTGGACTTGGAGCTGGCAACTCCGTGAAGCACATACAGTAGAGGTAGGTGGGGGGCTAGTTTTCAAATATGACGTATACTCAGCTTGGATTTAATTGCTTATGGGCCCTGGGGCTTCAGATCTTTTCACAAATGTCATGTTTTCTAATGTTTCGTCCTTGTTGCACATCTTGCCAAGATGTGATCTGCAAGATACACGTGGGATTCGAGCTCTAGCAATGTAGAATGATCCGCATACATGCCCTCGGAAAACTGCTCTGACTTGAACGCCCATTCGGTTTATCAGCTTCAATGAAATCTGCTGCAGTTTTTTTTTTAGAATGTAAAGGTTGGTTTTATTTTGAACGTGTTGGCCTCAGTTTGTGGCACTCCATAAAGTGAATTTCTAGGTCAATTCAAAGATAAATTAGTGTGCACAATTTTGCTATCCGCTGCATTATGTTTCTCACGAGATACTGCGTGAAGACAGTATCGGGCCTCGGAATCCTTCGTTTTCAGCAGTACCAGGAATAATGCGCTTGGTGCGTGAAAATACCCCTGTGTCGAAATACTGAACACACCAGGAGGTGAATACAGGAAGCCTGGGTGGGTGCTTCTCGGTCGGTGGAAGTAATGCTGGTTTACGTTGGCTGAAAGAAGACACGGACACGGTATGTGTCTTCTAGATGTTTTATTACGGCGGCAGAGCACCGGGGTCACTCCTGCACTGCTGTGCTCCCAGCGCAGACATGGCCGCCGGCGCGCCCAGAATGCACCAGCCATCACGTGGTGTAGACAACTAGAACGCTATAGTCACCGGTAAACAAAACAAGAAGGTATCGCTTGCATGTTAATGTGCACTATTTTAAATACGCTGTGTAAGCGTAAAGAGACTGTGGTTAGACAATGCTGCTACCAGAATAACCCGAAGTCTTCGGGTTAGCCGAAGTTATGTATCGGGTGAAGAGCCAATAACAAGCCCGCTATCAAAAGTTAGCTAATGGCAAGCAGGGATACATTCCCAAGTAATAGGCGGCGGTTCCCCTCAGATATAGATTACAAGATGTCTCGAAGAGACAGCGCATGTGCGCTGTCTAGCCAAAACCTAAAAATGATTTCAATATAGCTGGGTCCAACTGAGGTGGCATGATGGGGAAAATATTGATGGATTGGGATGCTGCCTGAGTGATTACCAGTGGCTGAGATTATTTCAAGCATACAATCCATCACCATTTTGCATACTCCTTGAGAAAGTGAAGCATGATGTGAATCAAATGGTCTTGGCTGACACCAAACCTAAATTAAGCAATCAGTTTTTGGGGTTGACTGACAGCCTCTTATGTTTGATAATGCTTTTTTGTGAATCTCTATTGACAGACAGAAAAACAGAGAGCCTTGCAAAGATAGATAGCGAAGGTTTTATAGCCAGATAGATAGGCAGTTGCACAGATAGAGATAATTGCATAGATAGACCACTAAATAAACAGGGTTGCATACATAGAGAAGTTTGGATAGATAGATAGATAGATAGATAGATGGATGGATAGATAGATAGATAGATAGATAGATAGATAGATAGATAGATAGATAGATAGATCGATCGATCGATAGATAGATAGATAGATAGATAGATAGATAGATAGATAGATAGATAGATAGATAGATAGATAGATAGATAGATAGATAGATAGATAGATAGATAGATAGATAGATTGAAAATAGTGATAACTAGATTTGCAAAGATAGATAAACAAACAGACAGATATGTAGATATACAGGCAGACAGGTTGATAGATTGATAGAATGATAGACAGGTAGGCAGACAGATAGGTAGATAGATCAAAACACCGGTAGGTAGATGGGCAAGTACATAAATAGACAGACTGGTAGATAAACAGACAGGTACTTAGCTAGACAGATAGATAGGACTGCAACTGTAGATGGATAGAAAGCTAGATAGATAGATTTATTTATTTATAAAGTTATATATAGCGCGAATATGATCCCAAGGGATATCAGAGTGCTTTACAATTAGAGGGATGGGAAGGTAACATTTGCATTACATGTGTCACATAGAAGTACCAAACAGAACACTTATCAAGTAGGACTCACAGAACCAGAACGGTTACAATGACAAAGGGTCAACAAAGAATAAGATAAAAACTTGTACAAAGCGAAATAGGAAGGGAGCAAATGATTCAAACCAACATGAATGGCATCTGAATAGATAGATAGATAGATAGATAGATAGATAGATAGATAGATAGATAGATAGATAGATAGATAGATAGATAGATAGACAGATAGATAGACAGACAGACAGACAGACAGACAGACAGACAGACAGACAGACAGACAGACAGACAGACAGATAGATAGATAGATAGATAGATAGATAGATAGATAGATAGATAGATAGATAGATAGATAGATAGATAGATAGATAGATAGATAGATAGATAGATAGATAGATAGATAGATAGATAGATAGATAGATAGATAGATAGATAGATAGATAGATAGATTGATTGGAATAAACAGCACAGTTTCAAATAGCATTGGAATAGTTAACTGCCTGTATAAGCATGACAAACAAGACCTCTGAAAGCAAACTGGAAAGGCATACAAGCAGAACATACATACTTTTATTGGTTTAAAGCTATAACTGTAGTCCTCAACTTAAAAAACTGTTTTAATTGGATGCAATCTGAAATGCTGTGAAATCGCAGCAGTCTGATAAAAAAGGCCCACTCCAGAAGGAATTTTCAACAGCTTTAGCAGGAGGCAGGAACTGATGAAGCTGGAATGTGCCCTGTGCTCCCATCAAAAAAGCATCCTGCTCTAATCACAAAGGCAATACTAAAGTTATAATAAAGCAAAACAAAAACACTGTCACTGCAGGAAACTAATTTATATGCTGATGTGCTTCTTGAAAAAGAGCAAATTCATCCCTCAAAATGAAGTTTGTCAGTGGCTAAAGTAGGGTGGTCCACTGCCCCATGCTGTATGTTGTTGTGGGCGGAAGTAAAATGTAAATCACTCAACAGACCAATCGAGGAAAAGAGCTGGCTTGAAAGCCCCTAAAAGTATAATATACATATAATTTTAGAAAAATCAAAAGGCCTTGGCTAAACCCAGAATTAAAAATCCAATTTGGGGATCAGAGATATAAATTTGTAAAGTTATAAGCATAAATAGCACTAGAAAGCCTAAAGCGCCAATGACAATCAATAGTCTCAGTAAAACAGGACCTAGACTCAAATGTACGATGACCACAATGGAATGTGGGTTAGATACACTAACCAGTTTCGTCCTGGTGAAAGATTTTTCCTTATAGTCTTTTAAAGCCCGTCAGGATGCCAGGGGGAGGAAACCAGAAACTTACAGGGTGGGAGGCAGAGTCCAACTGAAATGTCCACTCCAGGTCCTGTTGACAATGGTCACCTGGGCAGTTGTAGAAAAAGGTATCTTGTAGCTTTTTGTGTCCCTGTAGCTTTGACAGGAGGTCAGCCTTATGACCCTCGGAAGTCCTTGTTTTTGTCTTGGGTGAAAAAGGGAAAGCAAGTCCATTCTTCTAAGCTCTTTTCAGGTCTCAGACAGCATGTTTACTCCTCTTCTGATCTTCCACAGACACAGGACTATTCTGAGGTGAGTGCATGGTGATGCTGCAGTTATGCCTGGCATGAGAATGTGGATGTAAACGACCCCTGGGTACACCCTAACCAATGGGGTAAAGGTTACTGGCTCTAACCCTATCCACTTTGGCCATTTTCAAGATGACTGAAGTCTTTGGCCATACTAAATGTGGGCTTTGAGGGTTTTGGGTGTGTGTAGGAGTGTGCTATGATAATACTTGTATCCTATCACATTTAACAGAAATGCTAGTTTGAAGCAATGTCCATCCCCCCACAGCAACCTCAGAGACAGAGACAAATGTCTGGTAGAACAAAACAGAGTTTTTTCGCAACCAGACATGGGATACACAAAAACTGCTTTGGTATCCTGCTTTCGCCCATTAAAGTGCACCCCAAATGTTATTTATAAATACAGCAGACCCGTCAAACAGGCTATGACACTTTAATGTTAGAAAAAGGCTTACTGTAATTGGGGCCTGGCTGGCTAGAGGGACAAAAAGAAGACCTTGCCCAGGTGTCAGCTAATATTTGCTTTTAACAGAGAAGGTCTCGTTGAAGTAGGTCCCAGGTGCTATGAAAAGCCCCAGCAGACCTGTCAAGCAGGTTGTGACATTCAATCAGGATATGACACTTTAATGTAAAAAAGGATCCTCCCGCTCCCACTGCATATTCTGTCATATTCTCGTCCCATTCAGATCAGCCTGTTTGCTCATGAAAGAAAGTTCATAATTCACTCACACCTATTGAAATGCTAATTATTGGCTTGGCAAAGTGGGAGGGTAAAATTCAGATTTAGCTTTCAGGTACTTCAGGCAGGAAAAAGGCAATATTTTAGAAAAACAAATGTCATCGCCATTGAATTGGATTTTTAATAGCATTAAAAATAATTATTTAATATTGCATCCCTGTGTTTTCCTATGGAACAGCCTGCCTTTTTTTATTTTTATCTCTTTATTGGAGTTTATAACACTAAAACACATTGAAACAGTTCAGGGGGACAGCACATAACCTTTACAGAGCGCTTTATAAAGATGTGGTCAGTACATTTTTGTTGTGTTTCTAAGGATTCACAGTCTTACATCTCTGTGACCACCTACTATGTTCGCTTTATGGTGCCATCTACAATAACGTGTATAGAGGCATGCTGTCTATAGGTGAGAGATCAGGAGAAGAGGGGAATCATCCAGCTCATCCAGCCTCAAATTTTTGACAGGCCTCAGTTGGACTAAGCCTCCAATACAAAGGTATATGATGGAGAAGATATGCAGCGTCAGGGCATGTACAGTACCCAGATAGTAGCCCTAGCCCACAGGTAGAACCCCAGTGTCATATCACTATGGTGGTCTCTCATCATCCTTGGCCTTTAAACTCAGTATGTATGTTTCTTAAATCGTGAACTCTCTGTCACTTCCCACCACGCCCATCGGTAGAGCTTTGCTAATACCGTCACCACTGCTCTTGCCCACGTCACTAGGTCCTGCGGCCAGTGTCCCAACCCTGGTGCCACGCTGGCCTTCCATGCCATTGCTATCTGACTCATGAAGAGAACCAGGGCCGGCGCATAAAATCTGCTGGTGTACCTGTCTCTTAGTGGCGGGGTGTATGCCTACTATGCAACATTTTCGGGTGAGAAGCACTGCTCTTTCCGTGACCTCCAACAGCAGTGATTCCCTTACCACATTCAATGCCTATTGCAGTGTAGGGAAAGCCCATACCATGTGGTGAAAGTAGGAGGGCACAGGAGGCATTCTAGAGAAGCCCCAGGAAACATCCTGTGAATTCTCTGTGATTTCAGATCGGTGTGGTGTAAGCAGTTGAACTGTGGATACCCCCTTCACATGTAAAATGGCCCATCCATTGTTTGTCAGTAAGATCAGTGCCCATGACCGCCGACCATTTGGCCCTCGCCGGCAACACCACACCACACTTCTGAGTGTGTATCATGCTATAGACCACCACGTTCTTACGACAGACATCCCCATGTGTGATCAGGACTTGCAGTAAGAAAGATGCCCCTGGCTTCGTCCCCACCCCCCTTCAATTACCCCCCATAGCACATCCACCGCTCGTCGAATGGCTTTCTAATCTAGGAAATGCCTCACTGGTATCCCGCATTCATCCAGGATGACTTGAAAGGACTTTAGAAGCCCTCCCTGGTATATATCTTCCACTTGTAGCACCTCTGTAGTACGGGAGAGTGAATCTGGCAGTTGCAAAATCGGCACCCGTGGTGCATACAGTGAGTATTCTCCCCTGCCCTTGATAAATCTGTGCCAACATGTGTGTGCAACCCTCATCAGTCACCTCTCTGAATGGGACAGTCGAGCATTTTGCAATGTCTCCCCGGACTGCACAACACACAGTCTCCCAGCCAGCGCATTGGGTAGGACTAACATCTTCGAGCTAGCCACACCACCCACCGAGGACATAGGGAGCGCTGCCCGATGGGGAGGGACAGGCAAGCCAACACCCTGCCCTATCCAGATTCCTGCATATGTGCCACTAGATATATAACCATATCAAACTGCCAACCCAGACATGTGGACATTAGCGTATTGCGTGCTTGATCCTCCATTCGTGCAAGTGGGAACAAACAGGGGGGCATATTACCAAGCAATAGCGATAATTATCGCTATTGCTTGGTTAGAGACAAAAATTTACTGCTGAACTGCGGCGATTTTTATCGCAAATAAACCTTGGTATTACCAAGGTTTATAGCAAATGCGATAAAAATCGGCCGCAATGCATGAATATCGCTGAAAAGTCCGCGATATTCATGCATTACCGAGCTAATGCTCTTAGCCATGTTATCCACCTCCCATTGGATAACATGGCTAAGAACTGCTCAGGGCAGGTGTTAGCTTTTGGAGATATTCGAGCTTAGCGCGAATATCTTAAAAAGTTGGTAATACGAAATAGCGATGTTGGCGACTGTTTCCAGTTGCTAACATCTTGGCACGCCCACTTTGCATGTCATTAGTAATAAACAGCACTGACATGTGAAGTGGGGCCCAAGATGGTCGCTATCTCCTACTAGCTGTCGCTAACTGGTGTTAGCGATAGCTAGGCAATAGGGAGATAATTTTATCTCCGCTTTCTTGGCTTTTAAAGCCAAAAAAGCAGAGATAAACCCCCTTGATAATATGCCCCAGGATTTGTACCAGTTTATGTGCAGCCCTGATATTTCCCCGAATTTGTCCAGCATGGACATGAGGAGCTCCAAAGCTATCCTGGCATCACACAAGTAAATCAGGGCAGTGTCCGCGTATAGGGACACAATGTGCCATTCCTAGGATGCGCACACTCCCCGGGATTCTGCTTGAGTGCGGAGCCAGGCTGCTAAAGGCTCCATAGCACGCGCAAATATGAGTGCCAACAATATGCATCCCTGCCTTGTGTCCCAACGTATATCGAAGCTGTTTGATATATGGGCGCTGGTTTTGACTAGTGCTGCCTGATTACTATTCAATGTTGGTATCCATCTCAAAATCCCGGGCCCATCCCCTCTCGCTCCATCACCCCCCCCCACCCCCCCCACCCCCCCCCCGTGCAGGTATGTCCAGCCCAGGGTGTAAAACGCCTTCTCTATATTGAGGGGCACTGCTACGCTCTCAGCAGCAATACCCTCAGGTGACCCTATCAGATTGAGTCGGTGTGGACCAATGTGCCAATCACTAGCAGTCGGTTCGCCAAGATCCTCCCCGATATTTTGTAAGCGAGATTCAGCAGGGAAATCAGTCAGGAAGATCGCACATCCTCCTGGGTTTGGGGAGCACTACTATTAAGGCCTCCCTTGTCCGCCTCTTCCTTGTACATGTTCAGTAGGTGGGGGGCAAGTGTGCCAGCAAAACCTCACATAATACTCCAACAGGAAGCAGTCTGTTTGCTGCATTTTATTATGTGCCATCTGCGAGATTTCCTCTCTGGTCTTGTCTGTTTTTAAGGGTGCATCCAGCTCCTTGCCCTGGAGGGGGTGTAGGTAGGGGAGGAGATTCCCCGCAAGAAATTTGGAATCGGCTCCAAATAGCCACATCATGTGCTGTAAACAGGGTACTGTAGTAGTCCACAAAAGTATCAGTAATATCGGTGTGGAAGTGGCTTAATCTGTCTCCATTGGACCGAAGAGTCCCATTGGGAGGCCGGAGGGTCTCACACCACAGAAACTATGCCAGCATACTACCAGCTCTGTGTCCATTGGCATGTAGGCAGGCAAAATATGCCTTGTAATCGAAGTTTGTCATTCTGGCCCCAATCTCTCGGTGTTGTCGCCTCCTCTCTCTAAGTGATTGCAGTTTGTGCGCAAGTCTCAGGGTCTCCCATTCATGGTCCTGAAGTTCCCGTTCCATGGCTAACAGTTCTCTGTGCAGAGTCCCTTTAACCCCTCACATCTTGGCTATACATTGTCCTCGCAATACCATTTTTTGTGCCTCCCACTCAAAAGTGTGGGTTGATGCAGTACCCTTGTTCTGTTCAAAGTATTGGGAAATGGTCACTGAAATAGCATCACGGAGCAGTAGGTCCATTAAAGCCTCCACCTTAGGTGCCATGCGGGGATCACCGCCATTTCCTGTCCTCATCGCAACTCTAACAGCAGCCGTCAGAATCAGTGCAGGCTAAATAAGCAGTAATCACTACCCGGTCACCTAAGGCATCGCTGCAAAGAAAAATGTCCAGATGTGTGTGTGCATCATGTACATTGCATACTGGGGAATAAACTTAATACTCCCCTGGCATCAGGTGCTGCAATCGCCATATGTCATGCAGTTGCATGTGGGCCAAACATCCCTGGAAGTGGTGCATAGCCTGAGGGCACACGCCCCCCTCCGTCAGCCATGCTAAAAGATCATGCTCCACAACTAGAATGCAATTGTAATCGCCTTCCCAAACACAGAGTGCCCTAGGTAGCCAAGAGGACAGGGTGCTAAGTAATGCACCAACCCTCCCTCAAGCGCCTTGAGACCCTCTGGGTGAGTAGTGCGCTATACAAATTCCTAACTTGAACTTGAACTTGACATGTACCTTTAAGTTGTACATGGCCTAGTAATGAAAAACTTCCAAATTCATTTTTCACTACTGTGTGGCCTTGGCCTACCCCTCCCCAAGGTTAATATTGGGGCTATATGTTGTAATTTCCAATAAAAAAAGGTAGCTGTCATGTTTAATACATATGGAATTGTAATGGTACATCCTCTTTAATGGTAAAGTCGAATTTATCATGACAATGTTTTAAATGTCTGTTTTTGTTAATGTGTGCCTGCAGCCTGTCTCCAATACATGCCTGGGAGTGCGGGAGGAGGGTGACAGCTGGGCTTTGTGCATTCCCTCTCTGCAGTCACACAAAAAGAACTTAGGCCCATCCACAGCCTGATGGGCCATTTTGGGCAGGATGGGAGGGAGGAGCTGGGCACAACCTCACACTTACACGTGAATAGGCGGTATCATGTCCCCATACAAAGGACCTCTTAACACCCTGTAGTGAGTCAGGAGTCAGAGCAGGAAGGGAGGACCTCTGTGCAATTCAATGTTCTTCCTTGAAGTTTCCCCCACTTTAAAGGCACCACTGGGTATAAGAACTGGACTGCTGACCCTACCACTTCAGTACATTTCTAAACCTGTGGATACTCTGTCAGGAAGCATCACCACTCTGCTGCACTGTTGCTCCGGAATCAATGCTTTCTTGCGGTACTGACCTGCTGCCCTCCTTGCCTGGGTAAGAAGGACTGAACCCACATCACTGAACCTAGAACCAAAGTGACTCTATGGGCTTGCTGGCTTGCCTCCTGATTGAAGTCTCAGGGATATAAAAGAGTTCCAACTCACCTGCCTCAGCTCTGGGACTCTGCCATCTGTGAGTTTGCCATGGAATTGATGTGCCACGCAGTCAGCGATGCATTAGAGTCAATCCTCGCAACTATGGCGATGAGTTCGCAATGGACGAGATGCCCTGGTTCCGGGTATTTACAGGGTGGTGGAGGAGGCTTTCAAAACAGCACCCCACAAAGGGAAAATGCACGGTAAAGGTGGGGTTATGCTGCCTTCAGCACACCACTGCCTGTGGCCGTTAGGGAAGGGAGAGCGCTTTCAGCACAGAGCCTCCTGGAGCCAATACTAGATGGAGAAGCAGGGCGCTTTCAGCACACCGTCTCCTCTGGCCGGTACAGCAGGGAGATGGTAGGCTAAGTGCATACAACACCTCCTGTAGCCAGTAAAATAGGGAAGGAGTATGGCGATTTCAGTATAGCACCGCCTGTGGCATTCACAACAGGGGGAGACTACATGGCAACACTCAATCAATCAATCAGGAGTTTGTTAAAGCGCGACTACTCACCCGTAAGGGTCTCAAGGCGCTAGGGGTGGGGTGGGTGGGGGGGGGTGCAGGTTCCATTCCATCAAGGAGGGGGTCTGTCGAAGAGCCAGGTTTTGAGGTTTCTTGCAAAGATGGGGAGCAATGTTGTCTGTCTGAGGTGGAGCGGGAGGGCGTTCCATGCCGTGGCTGCGAGGAAGGAGAAGAAGCGGCCTCCCAATCTGGTCTTCCTGGTGCGGGGGACCATGGCGTAGGAAAGCTGGGCTGATCGTAGGGTCCTTTGGGGTGCGTGGAATTTGAGTCGGCTGTTCAGGTATGCTGGTCCGGTGCCGTGGAGGGCCTTGTGTGCGTGGGTGAGCATCTTAAAGGTGATTCTCACCTCGACGGGGAGCCAGTGGAGTGTGCGCAGGTGCTGGGAGATGTGGCAGTGTTTTGGCAGGTTGAGGACCAGTCACTACATCGTGTATCTGGTCAAATATAGAGGGGAAAGAAGGCTGTGTGAAAACAACATGCCCTAGAAACAGTACAGCAGAAAGACAGCAGGATGCTTTCACCACAGCACTTCATAGAGAGTATTATGCTGTGCAGATGGGTAGACTGCAGGTACATCAGACCTCCTGGGGTTGACTTGATACAAGAGGGAGGGGGTAGGCTGCGTCAGCACAACCCTTCTTGGAGACTGTGCAACAGGGAGAGGGAAGGTCACTTCCAACCTTAAAAAACAGGGTTCCTTCTCCTGAATTCAATAAATCATAGGTGGTGTTGCTATCCCCTGTGTGGGGTGTTTGCGTCAGTAGGAGGGATTTGAATGTTTCACCGGTTACCAAATTTACAAATAGATATATATATAGCCCGTATGTACTATTGGAAACATGAAAAACATGAAACTATTTTTATAAAAACATTTTTCATTCATTTATTTGGAATTTTTATTTTTTTATTTTTGCTAATAGCATATTTTTGTATTTAAAATCACACACATAAACATTTATCATCAGTTTCAGAAATAAAAAAACATACAGTATTCTTTAAAAATTGCTAATCTAGCAAGGTATTACACAAACATTACATTATAACATCATAATTAATATTCAATGAATTTCTATAGGAACGAAATTGTCGACGCTGCGTTTCGGTGCCTCTTTTGTATCCTGCACCTTCTTCAAGGACTCGTTCACTGGTTTAATGTTATCCAGGTAAGATCTTCCCTGGTGCTGATTTATCGGTCACTGTGAGCACGTATTACATCCGCTCATCTATTCCCTTAATTCTTCTATTCTTGTGTGTCAGTTTTATTCAAACTTCACTCGGTTTAGGGAGAAAATGGACCAACTTCAATCCAGTCCCATTTTCTTATTTTCTTTGATAGTTGGGGGGACGCCTCAGGGAGCTACCTTGTGTTGTTTCTTTCATCACTTTCTCTTTGTAATGAAAAGAAATTTTCTTTGCATTTGGTCCTTTTGTATTAGTATTTCCTCATACAGGCAAGGGTCACTTCTTGGAGATTTTTTTAAAATGTAGCCCTCCACTTTGTGGCTGGTAGCTGAACTGCACGGCGTCCTCCTCCTTCCCGGGTTGTTTGACCATTTTCTCCCTAAACCGAGTGATGTTTGAATAAAACCGACACACAAGAATAGAAGAATTAAGGGAATAGATGAGCGGATGTAATACGTGCTAACAGAGACCGATAAATCAGCACCAGGGAAGATCTTACCTGGATAACATTAAACCAGTGAACGAGTCCTTGAAGAAGGTGCAGGATACAAAAGAGGCACCGAAACGCAGCGTCGACAATTTCGTTCCTATAAAAATTCATTGAATATTAATTATGATGGTACAATGTAATGTTTGTGTAATACCTTGCTAGATTAGCAATTTTTAAAGAATACTGTATGTTTTTTATTTCTGAAACTGATGATAAATGTTTATGTATATGATTTTAAATACAATAATATGCTATTAGCAAAATTTTTTAAAAAAAATTCCCAAATAAATGAATGAAAAATGTTTTTATAAAAATTGTTTCATGTTTTTCATGTTTCCAATAGTACATACGGGCTATATATATATCTATTTGTAAATTTGGTAACAGGTGAAACATTCAAATCCCTCCTACTGACGCAAACACCCCACACAGGGGATAGCAACACCACCTATGATTTATTGAATTCAGGAGAAGGTACCCTGTTTTTTAAGATTGTTGACCCAATCCTTTTCCTGTCAGAAAGGGTAGCTCCCTACATACATTTGTTGACCTTGAAGGTCACTTCCAACACAGTACCCCATGTGGCCAGTAAAATATGGAGAGGGTAGAGAGCTTTTAACACAGCACCACTTGGAGGGGGTACTACAGGGCGGGGGAGAGGCAGTATCATGAGTGCAGCCTGTGGCGGTAAAATAAAGAAGGGCCATTTGCAGTACCATGCAGTTTGTGATTGCCCAGAATCACAGGATGTTGTGTCGAGGCCAGCTCTAGCACCTAGGATACATCTCCTCCACTGACTTCGAGGAAACCCCTGTAATTGACACACTTGTTGCATAATGATGCTTCTGGTGGGAGCGCACCCAAGGACACAGAGAGCAGTCTGGCAACAAGAAATTACTACAAACGAAAAAGCAGTCAGCACATACCAGACAATCACCACACTGCAGTAAAGTCTTTAGTGGCAGCTTATGTCCTCAAGTTTACCTAATCTTCCATTGAGTTTATATCCAGCAGACATGACCTGATCACTGAACGCCACTCACCCAGACATAGGTAGACCGCATAAACAGTGCCACCGTAAGTGATTGGACATCACTCTGGCTGTCTGATGGCAGAAGCATGTATAGTGCAACAGGAAGTGATAGATGTGCACCTTTCTATAATCGGAAATTACTGAACGCCACTCGTTGAGACATGCGCAGGCCGTACCTCCAGTGTGTACAAAAAAGTAGGGGTGATGTACATGCAGGTAAACTCCGCCCCACCTGAGGGCGGCAGAGTTGTGTGCTGGGAGAGCGGAGTTCACTACCCACCCATTGTTTTTGCAATGTGGATAGCTGTTGATTTTGGGACCTAGCTCAGCCGGCACCAAGGGAAACCTTGCAAACATTCCTGTTTTTTTTAAACTAGACACCTGGAGTATTCCAGCGTGGGGTTGATGTGTGTGAATCTCAACAGGTTTTCTTACCCATAAGCTCTTGCAAATGTCAAACTTTGAATACAAAAACATATTATTCTCACATTCTATGATGAAATGTTCTGGAATCTGAGGGGAGCACATATTTCCTACCACCTCGCATTTCTCCAAGTCTCTCGATATAAATGATACCTCACTTTTGTGGATAGGTCTAGTGTCCACAACAGGAAAGGCCCCAAAACACAATCTGGAAACATCAACATTTCCTGTCACAAACATAACCTGATTTGGCTTTTGATCGTTTCCCTTGCACACATATAGTATCACAAAAGGTTACAACAAAATGTCAATTGAAACAATACAGCACAGAATTCTTGGATGGTGTTTTTTGTTCTTTTAGACAGTTTGTACAGCGCAGCCAGCCGACACATGTTTTGTCAGGGAAACAGGTTGTTTCCTGACTATTCAGGGCTGTATAATTACAAACCGGCAATTCCCACACTACGGACGCAGCGTCCAGGATGCCTGATTACTTTTCTCATTAATTAACTCGTTAGACACACACTCGTGTTTCTTGAACGCCGACGCTTACGACCACCATCATACCTATTCATGTTTATTTCAGAAAGGCAATGTGTAATGGCATGAATTTTGAGGGAACAACTTTATCCAGAGGTCCCCAGCTCCTACAAATACAGTTAGACCGAGCACAGTTGTGCCGGTTTGGAATTATCATCGGCACCACGATTATCCCATATTATTCCTGCACCAGACAGTCCTTACAGTCCTCGTACAGCACCACCACCATTGACCAACGTTGTTGAATACACCGTACCGGTTTGGAATTTTTATCCGGTCAAGTGATCACCCTTTCATTGGTACTACCATACAGCCCTGAAGAGTCAGGAAACTGCCTGTTTCCTTGACGAAACACGTGTCGGCTGGCTGTGCTGTACAAACTGTATTAAAAGAACAAAAGACACCATCCAAGAAATCTGTGCTGTATTGTTTCAATTGACATTTTGTTATAACCTTTTGTGATATTATATGTGTGCAGTGGAAATGAGCAAATGTATATGTTGTAGTTTTGGGACTACACAGATTAAGGGGTTAAAAGGTATTCCCTTCCCAGTTAGCACCATAGCCTACGCATACACTCATAGACACCTATGATAACTAGCAGAGTGCCATACTTCCTATATACTAAAACCTTGTTCACACAGCTATAACCTGATTTGGCGATGGTGTAGCTGTGGATTGTGGCCAGGGGCTCAGCAGCCACCCAGTGAAACCTACCAAACCCAGGCATTTCTTAAAATTAGAAAACCAGGGGAGTCCACAGTGGTGTGATATGTGTGGATTCCACACAGATGTGTTACCCACAATGTCCTGTAAACCTCAGACTTTCCCAAAAATTGTGCATTTTTCTTGCATTAATTTGACATAAACTGCTAGAATATGCAGGGATCCACATAATTCTGATCACTCAGGGTTCCCCCACTTGTCCAAATGCAAATGCTATCCCAATTGTGTGGCTGGGCCTAGTGGCTGCGACACAGTCATTAATTCATGAGCAAGGGGCTGGCCAAAGTCCACTCTATGTATATTAAAAACATCAGGTCTGATCAACAGACAACTAATGGTGTCTCTAGCCAAGACCTAAAAACTAGTGGTATGCATAAATTGTTTTTGCGTAAATAAATATGCAAAATGTTGACAAAATCATGAGGAATGTATGCCTTTTTGTGATCAATGAATTTCATCCCTATTCATGTCTTTGTCTCGCCCACGAGCATTTTGCTCTCACAGTGTTCTGATTAGTTGACATGTATCCCTCCACTGCTGACAGAACTATATTTTTAAGCACTCCATGGTAATGCACGTCTTTTCTTGATTTCTTCTCCATGTCTTTTTTACTCTCTGCACCCTCACTATGTTGCTTTGCGTATTTCCGCAGCTAGTCCTTTGCTTCTCCCATCCATCCCTAACCCACTCATTTTTATTTATTATCCCTCCTTACTTCTGCTTCTCCTGTGTATACCCATCACCTCCACTTTGCCGCCCAAATCCTTACTTTTTGCGCCTGCTGAACTATTGACAGGCGCCTATTTTAAAATGTGTTTTGGACCTTTTCAAGATGGCTGCCAGTGAGTTTATTTTGCCCACATGTGGTGTGCACCTAAGAATGGGTTTGCAATGTCTGAGCAAACCTAGACAAAGATAGCCATTATGGATGCATGACAACATACCGATGTAATCTTTGAACTGGATTAAAACCAATATTAAAAATGCATTGAAATATGGCTGCCGTGGTTGCATTTGCAACTGCTGAAGCCATTGTTGAATGCACTGTACTATTTTAATAAACCATATTCCGATGTAGCCACCACAAATTTATGTGCATTCGCTACGACTGGCTAGCCTCAAAAAACAGTGGCAAAGTCAATAATTTCCACTACTGACATATATTGGCAATGTGTGTTTTAGGAAAAAAAGTAATTTCAAAAGCCTCTTTTTTATTTTGCAGGAGATATGAGGTAGGAATTAAGCCAAAACAAAAAGACACGTGTGGCTCTATGGTAGACAAGGCAACTCAAAGCTCCTAAATGAATATAGTGGGACAGGCCTGAACTCATAATTCACAGTTGAACGGCTGCCAGAGGTAATATTTAGAACATTTTGATATCAATGATACACTATAAATTGATGAAACGACCTAATTACATAATTGAAATGATGTGACATCCAATGTGTCATGTCCTTAGTCACGAGCAGATTTTTAAGCGTAGGTAAAGTACCGTTCATTCTCTAAGGAACAATGACAGTCTTCTATAAATGGTTCTGTTTAACTATCCAATAATGACAGTCAGAATATCTAAGTTAGAATAGGGTTTGTTGTTTATCTCAGTTTCCTTCTCTTGATTCAATGGCTTTCCTCCTTATTACTGTGTATCGTACCCAGTAGCATTTCATTCTCACCGTGTTCCGAGTAGTTGACTTGTGTAATTTGATTTTTGACTTGCTTGCATTGTGCACTCTGTGACCTTTTTAGGTCGAGCCTGGGCAGCGTATGTGCTGCTCTGAGGCATACAGTATTGGATTATGGCTTTGGAGCCCCGCTCACTCTCCACCCATATTTTTAATTGGCTTATGTCATTGTCCTTCGTAAAAGCTGGCTTTCGAGTCTTTATTAGGCCTGTTAGTCCCTCCTTGGTACCGTCTTGTCTGCTTTGTAACCTCCATTAACAAATGGACCTTTTACTTGTCTTGTTACACCGTCTGCTTCATCTTGGCTGTGAGCACTATTTTGTTTAATAATTTGCCCCTTTCCAACCCACTACGTTGCAGCACACCAACCGCTTTTATTTTATTTAACAATGTCGGTCCGCTTCAACCATAGCGGCCGCTTTATCTTTATTTTAGCAGTGCGGTCCACTTTAAGTATAGCGGCTGCGCTTTTTCTTTTATTTACTAATGGTGGTTTGCTTTAACTATTGTGGCTGCGGTTCTTTCTTTCCTTATTTTAGCAGCGCGGTTTGCTTTAAAAGTATAGTGAATGCGCTTACTTAATATTTTATTACATTTTTTGGTTTACTAGCACCCATGTGACACTTTCGCATTCATGGAGGCTGCGTCCCTTTCTTTAGACAAGCCGCCTCTAAAGAAAGATGCGCAGCCGCTATTAAAGTGAAAATGCGGCATGGGCACATTTACAAAACAAGCACTGGCGTTGCCAATAGGTTTCGCATTTGGAAAGTTGGAGCTATTGATTTTGATTTTCTAAATGACATTTTATATTTATATATTGTTATTGACAATGCCAATAACGATATATAAATATAAAATGTCATTTACAAAACGAATAGCTCCAACTTTCAAAATGCGAAACCTATTGGCAACGCCAGTGCTTGTTTTGTAACTTTTGATCCATTTGAGCTAGAAACTGCTAAAATCTGCCAATTATGCAACATATGGCGGATTGTGAGGCAAATCCATAATTATGCAGAAAAAGACACGGAATTGCATAATTCTAGCGGCCCTAATAATAATCTATGCAACATACGGGGTTTACATGACAACAGTCTGTTTTTTTTAGTTCACTAATTGTTCATGTTTAAAACACTCACTTTTAATAAATAGTTCTTAGTGCAGTGCTTAATGTCAAAGCTCACCGCATCAATACGCTTTTTAAAAAAAAATTTTTAAGAGACTTTGTTATATTTTACGAGATGTTTGTTGTAATATTTACACAGCGAACATTTTCAGGGCTCGGCTAGTGTACGAGCTCTAAGAGCCGAGCCAGACCCTTCTCTCGATTCTCCATCCTAATGTGTAGCCTCACCCACCTCAACCTTGACGTGCAGTGGGGAAATAGTTCTGACGGTGGAAATTTGACAAATCATACCGGTATGACGAAAACAAATCGAATTTGGCTCGTACCATGTTCACAAAGGTAGAGCAGAGTCAGAGCAAACAGACACTTCCAGAGCAGCACCTCAGTGTGACCTCAGCCCACACACTGGCTCGGTGCCTGGCTGCTCGGAGGAGGACGGGCCGCACTCCTGTGCGAGGAGGGCTATCTGCAGAGTGAAGAACCGCCAGGCACCGGCCTCCCGCCCTCCCACGCGTCCGGGAAGGAGCCTCCCTCCACCAGGGGCAGGCACCGCAGGGCTCAGACACTACGGCCCTCCACAGACCTTGCCGCCTCAGAGGTTTTCTGAATCGTTTTTGGCCACTATAGGTGTGGCAGAGTATACTCAGACATGAGTCCCTTTCTCACTGCACCATCAGGATTCAAGCAAGCCGGGCCGAAGACGGCTGAAATGCCAGAAACCGGTCCCCGGTAGCTTGTCTCCTTTCTGGTGAATAATTGGCTTGGTAGTTTAGTCTGCCCTGTTCCCATGATGCACTGGGCCAGGGACAGACTGATTTGCATATAGCCAGGTTCTGAGCTGGGATGGTGCAGTGAGATAAATAACGGTGATGGATCAAGCCCTGATCTTTGGACTGGGTAAGAGTGGTCTGCTTAATTCTGACACTCTGTTCATCACCACCCCCTTTTCTGAATCGTTTTTGGCCACTATAGGTGTGGCAGGGTATACTCAGACATGAGTCCCTTTCTCACTGCACCATCAGGATTCAAGCAAGCCGGGCCGAAGACGGCTGAAATGCCAGAAACCGGTCCCCGGTAGCTTGTCTCCTTTCTGGTGAAGAATTGGCTTGGTAGTTTAGTCTGCCCTGTTCCCATGATGCACAGGGCCAGGGACAGACTGATTTGCATATAGCCAGGTTCTGAGCTGGGATGGTGCAGTGAGATAAATAATGGTGATGGATCAAGCCCTGATCTTTGGACTGGGTAAGAGTGGTCTGCTTAATTCAGACACTCTGTTCATCACCACCCCCTTTTCTGAATCGTTTTTGGCCACTATAGGTGTGGCAGGGTATACTCAGACATGAGTCCCTTTCTCACTGCACCATCAGGATTCAAGCAAGCCGGGCCGAAGACGGCTGAAATGCCAGAAACCGGTCCCCGGTAGCTTGTCTCCTTTCTGGTGAAGAATTGGCTTGGTAGTTTAGTCTGCCCTGTTCCCATGATGCACTGGGCCAGGGACAGACTGATTTGCATATAGCCAGGTTCTGAGCTGGGATGGTGCAGTGAGATAAATAATGGTGATGGATCAAGCCCTGATCTTTGGACTGGGTAAGAGTGGTCTGCTTAATTCAGACACTCTGTTCATCAACACCCCCTTTTCTGAATCGTTTTTGGCCACTATAGGTGTGGCAGGGTATACTCAGACATGAGTCCCTTTCTCACTGCACCATCAGGATTCAAGAAAGCCGGACCGAAGACGGCTGAAATGCCAGAAACCGGTCCCCGGTAGCTTGTCTCCTTTCTGGTGAAGAATTGGCTTGGTAGTTTAGTCTGCCCTGTTCCCATGATGCACTGGGCCAGGGACAGGCTGATTTGCATATAGCCAGGTTCTGAGCTGGGATGGTGCAGTGAGATAAATAACGGTGATGGATCAAGCCCTGATCTTTGGACTGGGTAAGAGTGGTCTGCTTAATTCAGACACTCTGTTCATCACCACCCCCTTTTCTGAATCGTTTTTGGCCACTATAGGTGTGGCAGGGTATACTCAGACATGAGTCCCTTTCTCACTGCACCATCAGGATTCAAGCAAGCCGGGCCGAAGACGGCTGAAATGCCAGAAACCGGTCCCCGGTAGCTTGTCTCCTTTCTGGTGAAGAATTGGCTTGGTAGTTTAGTCTGCCCTGTTCCCATGATGCACTGGGCCAGGGACAGACTGATTTGCATATAGCCAGGTTCTGAGCTGGGATGGTGCAGTGAGATAAATAACGGTGATGGATCAAGCCCTGATCTTTGGACTGGGTAAGAGTGGTCTGCTTAATTCAGACACTCTGTTCATCACCACCCCCTTTTCTGAATCAGAGGTACAGCAGGCAGGGGCCAGACACCGTGCACCTGTCAGACGAGGTGGCCGAGACTCCGCGGAGCCCCATGGCTGCATCAGTCCCGCGCGCGCTCCTGCTCCTCGTGGGGGCCCTATGCGGGCTGCCCTCAGCTGCGCGAGCCGCCCTGCGTCAGCGCTACGTGGGCGCCGTGATGGTGGACTGGAGCTACCAGTCTCTGGAGGAGGGCCATACCAGGTAAAGAGGGGGGCTGACCCTGCTCGGGGCCTTAGATACACCCCTGGGCAGCGCAGAGTAATGGCAGCGGCCGCTGGGGGCAGGGGGCGAAGAGACAAGGATTAGATGCCATAGTGGGTCAGCTAACCTTTGTCAACAACTGGGGAGGAGTAGAGCCCACTCAGGCTGATAATAAATAGCCTCTCCCTATCAAACACGAGATGAGCGAGGTAAATATGGACACAGGAACTCAGACGCACGCTTTTTGTGCACACATACATTCAATTTGGGTGAGTTTAAAAGTGACCTGTGGGTAAACTTCCTTTAGGACTCCATGGAGCTTAGTATTGAAGTAAATCCTCCAGTAGGACACTTAAGATCCACAAACCCTTCTTCCATTAGTAGATGAGAATCACTTCTGGATATTAAGAAGTGCGACAAGGTTGTCACAAGCTCACATAAACGTTTGTTAATCAACCCCCCTGGCTTTATTTAAAAAAAACCCATGGCTATGGATGTAGGTAAGGGATTGGTTGTGGTCCGCATCTGGAAACATGCTCAGCTTCACGAGTGTATGGGTATTCATAACCGTATTTGGGCCCTAGCCTGAAGATGTGCGCTAGACCAATGCAGAGAAGAACGCCTGTATTCAGTGTCTTCACCAAGGCATACATTTAACTTTGAATTTCTCCAAGTTAATGTATGGGCTGCAGACAGTGAAGCTCTGATTGAGAGAGAGGCTTTCACTACTTACTGTTTCCGAGTTGTGTTCCCTGCAGTTCATGCACTAATTCGGTGAAATTATGAGTTAAATGTATGCACTTTAGAAACTACAAGAGGAAAAACAGACGAGCGCCCATCACTGCACTGTTCCAGCACAGCTGTTCACGATCAAGCCTTGAAGATGTTTCCCACCCTGGAGATGCTCGTAAATCTTCTCAAAAATGTAGATGTCCCTTCCTTGCCAGGTGGAAAGGGGAAGGAAGCATGAACTTATTACATGGGCAAAATTATTTCTCAACAGGAAAACGGGGCAGTGTCACCAACAGCCATGCTGCGTCAGCACAGAGATGAGTGCTTGTTTTGTTGAAATAGCAGAGCAAAGGGTTTGCATATTTAACTCGGAATTTCGAGTTGGCGTATGAGTTCCACATAGCACAGCTCGGATGGAGAGATAGACAATTATTACTGCGCGCTGTTTCCAAGCGGTGCATTCCGAAGGTCGAAAACACAGACAGAAAACGTCTGCATTAATCGGGGCACTTCAGACACTGCAAACGCAAAATAAAACAAGTCAGGTCCCGGGCCGTGCTGTGATTGGCTGACGTCACGGGGGTGTCCCGGACCTGCAGCCAATCACAGCGTGGCCCGGGACACACAGCAAAAGGGGCGGGGCTTAAAAAAAGGCCTAGAAACGCCCCCGAATCGCGTTTTCACCAGAAAGCGTGATTGACAGCCTCTGTCTCCCAATGGCTAGCGTCCATTTATGGAGCTAGCCAATGGGAAACAGAGGCGGTCCGAACATCCATACTGTTGACAAAAGTTTTCGATCTGGGAGGGGCACTGCGTGCCCTCGCCAGGTCGAAACCTAAAAAAACATCTCTTTGTCAATTCGACAAAGAGATGCTTTTTGTCAAAACGCCCCATGACGCAGGTTCACTTTAAATTCAGCCACAACCTTTTCTTTAGATGTAGCTTGTCTACAGAAAGTGGCGTGGCCTCCATGAATGTGAAAGTGCTGCATGGACGCTATTAAACAAACAAATATTTGCAATGCAATAGGTCTCACATTTGCGAGAGTTTAAGCTATTGCATTGCCAATCCTCTAGCTCTTCATGTTGCTTCCCTCCTCTCCAAAGCTCATCCATTGCTCCTCCCGTCCTGCTCAAGCCTTTTAATACTGTTTCACCTCCTTTCCCTTTTCATGCCCTTGTCCTGCTCTCACTTCGTTTTAGCTTTTGCACATTTTGGCACTTGCCACATGATGCAGCGCTTAATCAGAATTATCACCAACCCAGGGTCCAGGTCACTCCGGTGGGGCCCATAACACGGAAGTACAACAAACCTAGTCAAACACACTTTACACTTTACCCCAGACCCTTACAAATAATCTATACAAATGGGTTGAGTGAATTCTCTCCTATGACGGGATACCTTTAAGCACAGATTTTAACACCAAAATTTGCTTTAATCACATAATTTTACTAACTAATCTATGCATCAAGGTACCCAGCTAATTAGGTCGATGGACCAATTAGTTGAGCAAGTTGATGGTGATTGTCAAGACCAGCTTAACCTCACTACACCAATACATTGATTTGCATAATTAATTGACTCCAAAAGAATCACGAACACCTGAAATCATTTAAAAGATTTTATATAATTAATTTGCATAAAAGAAAATAATCATTTATTCTCCCATTATTAATTCTCACAGAGCATTGCCATTTATTCAGGAAATAAATCAAGAAACTGTTTAATAAAAGTCATGAAGAGAAAATGGAGGTTTACATTCATTTCATTTTTTCTTAAAATAGTTCAAAATCAATCAATCCCTGGGCATGTAACTGAAAGAGAGTTTTTCATGAAAAGATCAAAGAACCATAGTTAAAGACACACATTTAATTCTAAAGATTTCTTGCACTAAAACCTTTCTACCCAGCACTAAAACCCCAACTTTTCTTACCAAAGCCTGGCCTCCTCAGCGCATCTCTCACCCAAGCTAATGTCCCGCAACTATCTGGAACCTACTTTGGTCATCAGTGAGCATTCTGGCATAGTTTCAGGCTCCCAACATCTCTGCAAACATTTTCCTTGCAAGCAGCTTCTCTGCAATCAGCTTCTCTGACACTAAACCCCAATATTGGTCTGATAGTTATACTGTATTTGCTGGCTCTCTACCCTCAAATGTTTCAACTCTTGCCGTTTCCCTTTCCCTGATTGGTCATGAGATTTCAGTTCTCAGCTCTCAGGATGTCCATTCATTGACAATGTATTTTTCAGCTCCTAGGATGTCCGTGCATGACAATGTATTTCTCAGCTTCCAGGATGTCCATGCATGGCAATGTATTTTCAGCTTCCAGGATGTCTGTGAATAACTTTATGTTGGACATACTGATAAATACAAATACAACTGTCCCAGAGTTCATTAGCAGGCATCCAAATGTTCATATACAGGGATTCAGTTGTTCCCACATGGTCATTCTTTGGCAGGCATTCGACTGTTCTCTTAGGCAGGCATTCAGCTGTTCTCATGCTATCATTCTGCCTCTCAGCCATTCACCGGCATTCACAACAAATGGCCTCGAACATAGTCAGCTGGAGTTGCAAAGTTTCAGTGAAGCACAGAGCACAGGAGGTTTCTCCCAGCCAGATGATGTAAGCATCCTCTACTGGGCAGAACCGGTAAAACGAAGCCATTTTGGAACTGGCTACCAGCCCAAACTACGATAAACTCAAAAAGAAAATGTAAATACACAGAAAATAAGTGTTATGAGTCCCCCCAAACGCCAGTGCTAATATTTATCCTTTAAAACTGTTACCTAGCAGAAAAGCATCACACTGCAAGCCATTAAAAATGAAGCAGAAAAGCAGCATGCCATGCACAATGTACACTACAACATAGACATGTACTATTACACTACTTAAATGCTCAAAATAGATTAAACATGCGTTTTACATCATTAATTAATATGTTAATCAAAACCTGTTAATGCATAGCATTTCCCACATGTAATGTGTGTTTTTTTTAGTTAATACACCACAATCAAATTAATATATTACTGTGTTATGGGGGTGATTGGTCTGAACGAGGTACACACAAAATCTTCTGTACTTTGCTCTATCACACACTATCACTGCGCGTCCATCTTAAAGTATGTTTCTTAACCATTTCAAGATGGTCACTAGTAACTGTTTATGTACACACATGTACTGCGTGCATCAAGCTATTGGTTTGTATTATTTGATCAAACCCATTCAATGATGCATGCCCCCCAAACGCCAGTGCTAATATTTATCCTTTAAAACTGTTACCTAGCAGAAAAGCATCACACTGCAAGCCATTAAAAATGAAGCAGAAAAGCAGCATGCCATGCACAATGTACACTACAACATAGACATGTACTATTACACTACTTAAATGCTCAAAATAGATTAAACATGCGTTTTACATCATTAATTAATATGTTAATCAAAACCTGTTAATGCATAGCATTTCCCACATGTAATGTGTGTTTTTTTTAGTTAATACACCGCAATCAAATTAATATATTACTGTGTTATGGGGGTGATTGGTCTGAACGAGGTACACACAAAATCTTCTGTACTTTGCTCTATCACACACTATCACTGCGCGTCCATCTTAAAGTATGTTTCTTAACCATTTCAAGATGGTCACTAGTAACTGTTTATGTACACACATGTACTGCGTGCATCAAGCTATTCGTTTGTATTATTTGATCAAACCCATTCAATGATGCATGACACAGATGCCACATGCATCCACAGCAGTTATCTTTGAATGGCATTTGTTAAAACATAAAAAATGCATTCAGATGGACTCTCACAAATACCTGTGTATCCACGATGGTCATCTTTTCATGTATTTGTAATATTTTAATCACACACTTATATCATCTCCAGAATAGTCACAACCAGCATATCCTCAAAGTAACTAGGAGTAGAATCAGAAAAGTTAATGTTTGCTTGACGATGGGTGTCTAGTTTGATGATATTTTGGTAGTCAATATTGTGTAGTGAACAAATTCTGAAGGTTGACATTATTGACCTCAATAATGTGACTTACAAGCTCATTGATTATTCTTAGCTTTAAGGACAATGAGGATTTATATAGAAACATGACAAGGCACACCAAGAAATCAACTGAAATTAAACAAAGTTATCACAGTATCATGTTCATTTTCTGGTCTCCTTACCAGCAAAGTACCAAAGACTACTTGACAAGTTCCACATTGGTTACACTGTAATAAGTGAATGGTGTTACTAAATATTTGTTGTGCAGGAGTATCAGGGACAATCCTTCCATTTTTAATCTAAGAGAATGTATTTTAAGCAATTCAATTAGTCTGGCACTGGATTTTTGTCTTTAAGATATCATGATGCTTTGTGGAATCAGGCAAGCACTTTCATTTGAGCTGGTATAGAAGGTTAATATGGAACCTGCGCACACATATATAGTCATAGATCCAATGATCACAATTTTTCTAAGAAGCAATAATACAATCCAGGCGGTGGAATCTTTGTTCTTTATCTTGTGTGTTTTTAATCAAGCAGATGGTGTAATTGTACAAACAGCCAGCCAACACGTGTTTCGTTGTTGAAAACTGTGTTCAACAATTCTTCAGGTCTCTATGGCTGGATCACAAAACTTTGTTGGGCCTTCCTCCGGTGATAAATCCAACCCGGCGGGGTAACCAAAAAGACTCTTAGCGTTCAAAATGTTGAAGGTAAGCTATATGTTGGCAGTTATATTATCGACGCCTGAGTGATCCCAAAACCGCGTAGGGTATTGTACAGGATCGGTAAAGTTTGAACGTGAAATCACGATATCAATGCGGCAGGAAAACAACCGGTAGGGTACGTGCCCTCCTGAAAGACCCGCCTCTTCCAGATAAATGGCTTTCCCCTCGGCGTCTCTTTCCCAGTCTCGTGTGGTATAGAAGGTGAAACCAACACAAATTAGCAAGGGGTGAATTGTTGAATCAATAATCTCATTTAAGGGCAGCCATTGCAAAAATGCGCCCGGGGAAATCTCCTGGCCCTAATGGGTTTCCGGCGGAACTTTTTTCAAAAATGGCAGACCTCCTTACCACCCATATGCTGGCATTATTCAAAGGGGCGATGGAGGAAGGGATGCTTCCCCCGGACCTCCGTATGGCCACGATAGTGCCTATATATAAGCAGGGCAAACCGCCAGGGGCCTGCCCGTCATACCGCCCCATATCGTTGTTGAACGTGGAGATAAAGCTCTTAGCGACAATCCTCGCCCTTCGTCTTCGACAGGTAATTACTGGCCTGATTCATCTGGATCAGACTGGTTTCTTACCAGACAGGGCGACTAGACATAATCTGCAGAGGACGCATAATTGGTTGATGGAGGTGAGTGCACGTGAGGTAACACATGTCTTTCTCTCCCTCAACGCTGAGAAAGCGTTTGATGCGGCACTCTGGCCCTTTTTAGACAGCGTATTGACAAAGTTATGGTTTGGCCCGAGGTTCCGGGGGTGGATTACGCTCCTTTACACAGACCCGCAGGCGAGAGTTAAGGTCAATGGGGTGCTTTCCGAGGACTTTCCCATAAGGAGGGGGACCTGCCTGGGCTGTCCCATGTCCCCGCTACTGTTCGCCCTCACCATTGAAATGGTAGCTTGCGAAATATGGCAGGATAGACAGATAACTGGTTTTAAAGCCCGTCAGGTAGGAGGATATGAGGAGAAAATATCGCTCTACGCGGATGACATCCTGCTATATGTTACCTCTCCGGAGGTCTCGATACCGCGTCTGTTTTCCCTTCTGAACCGTTATGGGTCGTGCTCTGGATATACCATCCATCTGGGCATAAATCGGTGCTGTACAACCCTGGGGAGGGAAGCATAGGCCCGACATTACCTGAGGCATTGCGGGTGACGACTGATGGGCTTTTATATTTAGGCATTTACATAACGACTGATAGCTCCATCTCGTATAAGAAAAACATCCAACGAGTCCTCCAGAATTTCAATGACGATGCGTGCAGATGGAAGACTCTCCCACTTACAATGTTAGGAAGGGCGGCAATGTATAAACTGATTACCCTGCCGTGGTTTTAATAGGCACTAAAAAACGAATATTTTCCTCTCCCACGTCAGGTTTTTACAAAGATAAATGAGGGACTTCGGGATTAAGCATGGCGAATTTTGCGAATCTGGCGTTCGCGAATTTTGCGAATTTGCGAACTCGCAATCCGCAAAATGCACGAATTCTCGTGAATTTGCAGATTTTTTTTTGTGTTCGCAAGGATTTCTGCCAGTTCGCAAGGATTTCTGACAGTTCGCGAGGGTTTTGTAACAGTTCGCAATTGCGAACTTACATGTCGGCTCGCAACGGTCACGATTATGTTGTTTCTACGTCTGGTTCATCATCATAGGTTCCCAGCACCCTCTGTTTCACCCCTGCCACCCTCTGTTTTACCCATGCCACCCTCTGGTACATCAATGCCTTATGCCACCCTCTGGTTCATCATCACTGTAGATTATGGGGGGAAAAAGCAAGCACACCTGCCTGCTTCAACTGACATGAATTAATTTGGGGTTGATTTATTAATGTGTCACTGTTTTAAAATTCCAGTCTGGCACCTGCATCCTTATCTGTAATTTGCTTTCTGTTGCAGTGCAATTTTTTTTCCAGGACCTTTGTGGCCTACTTGTAGCTATTCTATGAGCCTGCTGTGAGGGTCAGAGCAGGGTCATACAATTGTTGCAACTAGCAACTGAACTCTGGAGGGGCCCTTGTCAGGAAGCACTACAGGGAATGGTTACTAATGTTGAGTTTGAACTTTTGAACCTGCTGAATGCTTTTTTTGTGTTCGCAAGGAATTCTGCCAGTTCGCAAGGATTTCTGCCAGTTCGCGAGGGTTTTGTACCAGTTCGCAATTGTGAACTTACATGTCGGCTCGCAGCGGTCACGATTATGTTGTTTCTACGTCTGGTTCATCATCACAGGTTCCCAGCACCCTCTGTTTCAACCCTGCCACCCTCTGTTTTACCCATGCCACCCTCTGGTACATCAATGCCTTATGCCACCCTCTGGTTCATCATCACTGTAGATTATGGGGGAAAAAGCAAGCACACCTGCCTGCTTCAACTGACATGAATTAATTTGGGGTTGATTTATTAATGTGTCACTGTTTTAAAATTCCAGTCTGGCACCTGCATCCTTATCTGTAATTTGCTTTCTGTTGCAGTGCAATTTACTTTTCCAGGACCTTTGTGGCCTACTTGTAGCTATTCTATGAGCCTGCTGTGAGGGTCAGAGCAGGGTCATACAATTGTTGCAACTAGCAACTGAGCTCTGGAGGGGCCCTTGTCAGGAAGCACTACAGGGAACGGTTACTAATGATGAGTTTGAACTTTTGAACCTGCTTTGACTTTTGCAAAACTCGTTTTTCTGCAGAGCAGCATTACAGCAACTTTAATGCCCCACCAAGCTTATATGAGAAAGTTGATTTCTAATCCAAAAGTTATCCAAAGAAAATCAAAAGGCCTCAAATCTAAAAAAGTGCAGGCAAATGTCAACCTGAGGAGTTATTCTGATAAAAATAATCATTTTCAGAAGGTCTATGCTGCTTGCTAGTAGATTTCTTGTGCGGAATTGCAATTTTTGTAATTTCGCGAGTGCGAGATTGTTGCTGCCCGCCGCACCTACATGTTCGCAATTGCGAACTTACACCGCAAAGAAAAAAAATCCGCTGCGTGCGAATTTGCGGATTTTGCGGGAAATTCGCGAATCTTGCGGATTGCGAATTTACCGAAAATCCGCAAAATCTGCGAGCGTAACGGATTTTCCGCCCATGCTTGTTCGGGATTTGCTTTGGCTAGGGAAACAGCCTAGGATAGCGATGGAGACGTTACAGAGAAACCAATACAATGGTGAGATTTCCCTCCCCAACATTGAGGCATATTATTGGGCAGAACATCTCGCTCCGATTAATGACTGGATACATGCCCTGGCAGATCACTCCACGTATAGACTGGAAAGGGAGAAATTGGGCCACCGCACATGCTTACATTACGTATACGGCAGGAAAGGGAAAACAGCACTACTGCCTGCAACCAGGGTGACCATAGAGATGTAGGATAGGACGACGCAACGGATCGGCTGGCGACACAACCCATCGACACAAACCCCAATTTGACAGTGGGCTTGGTTGAGAGAATTGTATAAGCTGAAAGGCTTCAGACAGTGGGACGATATAGGCATGTCCGTGCTGGGTGACCTTCAGCGACTAGGAACCCTGAAATCCTTCCAGGACTTGAGGGCAGAGTACGGGTTGCACCGCTCTCAATTTTTTAAATATGCGCAATTGCGTCATGCGTGGCAGGCGGAGGAGGTGCTCATGGAGTCACTAACGGAGTACGCTCCGCTAGAGGGCCGCCTATTGCAGGAGCAGGTACAGGCCAAGTTAGTTTCCCTGACTTATAAAACTCTTATCAACAACATGCCAGACGGGCTAGTGAAATTGAAAACGGTGTGGGAATCGAACCTGGGGGAGATGGACACGCTTGACTGGGAGACGGCACTGATGCATCCTAGGGAGGTGGCCATAAAATCCCGTCTCCGACTTATTCAACTCAAGATTTTGCATAAAGTCTACTATGACAGACACCGTTTACACAGGATGAGGCGCGCTACTGACCCTAGTTGCCTAAGATGTGGTCATGACAAGGGCGACTTCTATCACACCATCTGGGAATGTGGGGTCCTCCAAAGTTACTGGGCTAGAATATTGAGAGAGCTGGGAGAAAAACTCAAAGTGACCCTACCGCTGGACCCTAAACTACTCTTCTTGGGGATAGCGAACGAGGTGGACCTGACTCGCCCTGATCTAATTTTTTTTACATTTGCACTAGTGGTGACCAAGAGGGATGTGGCGAGGGAATGAGGAGCCCAAAATCCACCGAGGTTGGCGGACTGGAGAAATGGTATGGACATGTATATGGCGGCAGAAAGGGTTACTTATAAAGCGAGGGGTTGCCCGAAGAAGTTCAGCAGAGTAAGAGGGAAATGGAGACCTTTCTATGGCCTAGATGGGGGACTCTGAAGGGGTAGGGGGGTGTCACGGGTTGTTCTACTGTGCACGGGAAGGACTTGGGGGCAGCTACTTATCGGGTTGGAGGGTGGGATTTTCAATACAGATGCACGGTTTTGTTTAGTGGTATGCGGAAGTGGGGGGAGGCGGGTGGAGGAAGGGTAGGAGGTGATGGCTACTCAGATGTGACATGCTCGTTATGCTTTTGTTTTCCTTTTTGTTTGAAAATGCAAATAAAAGAAAATAATAACAATAATCTCATTTAAGGCTAATTCTAGTCAATTGCTGATACTATTATTGTCCATTTCACCACTGAGATATTTAAAACATCTAACCAATATTGCCTTCAATGTAAATATGTACTATATTAATCGTTATTACCTGCTGTGCTACATTACCCTTTCTCACTGCACCATCAGGATTCAAGAAAGCCGGGCCGAAGACGGCTGAAATGCCAGAAACCGGTCCCCGGTAGCTTGTCTCCTTTCTGGTGAATAATTGGCTTGGTAGTTTAGTCTGCCCTGTTCCCATGATGCACTGGGCCAGGGACAGACTGATTTGCATATAGCCAGGTTCTGAGCTGGGATGGGGCAGTGAGATAAATAACGGTGATGGATCAAGCCCTGATCTTTGGACTGGGTAAGAGTGGTCTGTTTAACTCAGACACTCTGTTCATCACCACCCCCCTTTTCTAAATCGTGCTACATTACGGTCAGCAATTCAACTGACAACCTAGAAAAGAAGGCAACTGGAATGTTAACCTTTAGGAACACTTATCCCAAGAATGCAGCAGCCTTCAAAGTAGAGTAATGTAAGCACTCAGGTTTCCTATACACGATTAGGGAGAGTAAAAGAGTAACCCATTCACCTTCTCTCTTTTTTTTGTTAGGTCCTTTCCCTTCAAAGTTAAGATGGTTATAGTCCTTGGCATATCAGTAGGTCTTTTACGAATAATACCAACGTCCGTTGCATATCCATTTGTTGCACCTCCTATTCAACACTGCATAAGTCTGGTAATGAAAGCGAAATTAAGATTTCTTCTGATATTCCTTCTTCTTGTAGAACAACTACTACTAACTTTTCCTTGGAAACTCTGACCCTGATTCACAGAAGCACTGCAGGGGTACTCTTTTACACACCTTGACATGCCTTAATAAATTGTTTCAATGCCTTCCAACTCATTATTTTCAAAAGTAAAAAGTCAACATAGTCCTTTCTGTTTTTTAAGTCGAGCATAAGTGTAAAACCTCTTGTATTATTTAGTTTACATCTATGTGGGCCTAAAGCCATTCCCAGGCTTCTCATTTGTTTGTTACAGTGTCCTTTAAAAATCCTTGCTTGCTAGTGGGCAGTCCTGCCTGCCTCTTTGTCCCTCCTTTTTCCTCCAAGGAGCAGAGACTTAGAACAATATCATTACGCTTTGTTCTGTTAGAGGGGACTATGTTATTGTGTTTGCAACCTCATGTTACACTGCGGGTGCTCAGAGCTGTACCTGCTTACATTTTATTGCCACATTCATTCCCCCAAGTTCATGCAATGTGGCTGAAATTATTTTGTTTTCTTTTGGAAGGCAGCTTACAGGCTGGCTTGTCTACAGTTTGCTGGTGAAGTGTGGAGTTAATGTGTCAGCCTATTTTCATCTGCAGATGCTCAGCAATTCCTTTTCATGTAGAATCACGTTTATTTTTGTCATGTGCAGCTTACAGAGGCAGTTCTGCTTTTACAGAAGCAGTTCTGCTTTCAGAGTGTTGCACCCGCTTCTTCAGAACCATAAACTTGTTTTTAGTGCACTTTGGCGCAGGGCGATGAAAATCGTAATCCCTAAAAGAGATAGTGATCAAGAGGGTGGCTATGAATGTGGCTACTGAGCACCACCTCTCCCAGATAGAGCTTTTATCACCAGTATTCTTGATGGAGCGAGGGTAGAAACAAAATTTTGTATACCCCTCGTAAAATAACTCTCTCATAACACTAGCATGAACTAATTGAGTGGTTTGAAATGCTAATCAACTTAGAGTAAAATTGCACATACACAAGTACATGTGGGAAACTAATTTTGCTTATGTTGCAACCATAATTAACTGATAAAGTGATTTTGTCATGTCCTAAATTAATAAGCAGCTTTAAATTAACCAAAAGCGGCATAAATGTGCTTTCTGTTTGTCTATTTGTGGAAGATGGGTAAGCAAATCACGCATAATTGTGGCTTTATTTGCTAGGTAACAACTAACAGGGATACCTTAGTAAAGGGGGAGGTAAACAGAATGGGTTTTAATTTAATAATTAATAACTATCTGTGTTTCTTTCTATAATAGTTCCCATATGGGCCATTGCGGCCTGTAGAAAAATTGACGCTTGCATGAACTCGAGCTTGAGGTGTACTGCGCATGTGCAGAGCTGTGAAAGAAAACTGCAGGCTCAGCTTGCGAAGCCTCTAGCTGAACGAGATGTGTCGAGGACAATGTGCCCTGAAACCCTGAATGACTGCCAACAAAATGGAAGTCCGTAGTGAAACCGTGAGAACTGAAGTGAATATTGCAATTTGAGGACAAGAGTGAAATGAACATTACAAAGACAATAGCTATATTCATTTTTGCAGATGCAGCGGAAGTCGAATAATGAAATGATGAGGTTATGCTCCTCCACCCCTTGGAAGAACCAATCAAATTTGTCAGAGACCCCAAATGTTTCAGAAAATGAGATAGTATAGTTAGTAAAAAGGTATAAAAGAAGGGGTTCTTACGAAGTAAAAATAACTCTCTTTTCCGATTTCATCTTTGTATCCTGACATGCTGCCGGAATGCAGATTGAATCCTGATGCGTAAGAACTCTGCTGTTTTCTTTATATTTGAACTTAGCCTGAATGGGAAAAAGAGTCTTTAGGTGAGGTTGATAGTTAGGGAAATAGAAGGATGAGCTTGGGAACTATTATGTCTTTTTTTCCTAAATAACAGTGTCCTTTGAATTTAAATAAATGTTAATTTCTGAGCATTTCATTTAATAAAATAAATGTTTGAAATTTACAATTAATAAACCTGAATTCAGTTATACTAAATTGTGTGAATAAAGCAAGTCATGATATAGAGTCTTTGCTAAATAAAAATTAGATAAATGAAGAATTAAGCTGGTCTTGTTCATCCTTAGCCTAATTTTTACTAGCATGATCCATCAATAAATAGAATGGTGGTGTGTCTGAATAAATTGATTTAATACTAGAACCATGGTAAATGAATTTAAACTGCAGATGTACATTTTATAAATAGTTTAGCATAATTTATACACCCTGCTACGATCCAGCCGCTCTCCTTTGAGTCTCACCAATCCATGAAGTAGAGAGAAAGTGCCTAAGTGAAATCAGTGTTATGGCCCCACTGGTAAGTGAATGTAATAATTGTGACTTCAGGGAAAGGTGATGAGGATTTTAGAAATTATTTCCGTAGTAGCGCTGCATCAGTTATAAACTTGGTAGCAGAGCATTGGTTGCTATAGAATTAGCTAGGATAATGTATAAGGTGAAATATATAGAAGTGGATGTACAGAATTATGACTAACATCTGTTAAATTCGTATTATGTTATATGTAGTCTTGAAAAGGATTCTGAGGATTGCGTGAAGCTGGTACCTCTGTCTGCAGGCAGAGGAAGTGTAGCAAGTAAAGTCCCACATGGCATAGTCTGTTTCAAAAAGTAGTATTGTTGTATACTGCACTGGTATAGTCATATATCACAAGTGGTGTCGTCGCACATCAGAAGTTTAGGTACTTTTCGTGTGAAAGGATAAATGCATAGCAAGGACAGCCTATAAAATCTTATCCTTCAAGTACAGGGATCATTGCGTATCCTGATTTAAAACTTACTTCCAAGAGAGTAATAGAGCTTAAGCCAAGCTTGTGAGAAGGGTAAAGGCTGCTTTATCGGCGAGTGTAAAATTCTGTGGTAGAGAAGAGGTAAGCGCTGTCTACTTGAAATACAGAATACTTGTGTGATTGAGGAAACTATCACTTTGTTTTAGTGAAACAAACGAATGGAGTTGTTTTGTGTAAGTTACTAACCAATTCAATTGTATATTTTGTAAATACGGCTTGTAAAGAAGGGGTCAGTTGGCGCTGCAGAAGCCGGAGCATGGTGACGTCAAAAGTGTCGTGCAGGGATTGGTCCTCGTGACCAAGACAGAGTAAGGGCTGATTGGTTCATCAGTAAAACAGCGAAAACTATTGGTTAAGCACTAAAGAGACTTATCTTGTTCTAATTGGTACGCTAGTGTAAACTGTGCTGTGATAGGCTGGTGTTACTGAACAGCAACAGAAGAGTAAGCGATCCTTTGAAAGACAGGTCACCGATCAGAAAATATGGATTACGGATGTATGACACTACAACGCATGCTTTTACCATGCATGCTGTTACAACACAGTTTTTACAACGCATGCTGTTACAACGCATAGCGCTTTGGGGTGCTGGATAGTGAATAGTTTAATTTACTATTCCAACTCCAGTCTCCGTGGATAGTAGGGAAGGTGTTGGATAGTAAATTAAAACTATTCCCTATCCTAGAGCGCCCCCCAGTGCAATGCGTTATAATGGTTTTCGTTGTAAAACCTGCGTTGTAAAAGCACTGCGTTGTAAAAGTTTTGTTGTAAAGGATGTTTCCCGTGGATTACTATTAAAGAGAAGACAGGAAGAAACCTTCATGGTTTAAAAGATTGAAAAATGTATTTTAACCAGACAAAGAAATAGTGACAAGAGAGGGAAAATTGCTTCCTCTGGTAAAAACGCCTGCTTCTTACATGGCAACAAAATTTGGATATCATACCTGTATATGGTTAGAGAATTGGGATAAATATACTAGAAATTATGGTGCTGTAGCTTTTCCAGAAGTAGGATCTTTAAACCCGGCTGCTTTGCGAAATCTTGGAGAAAAAATGATGAGATTTGAACCGAGACCTGGACCAACTCAGTTTGAAGCATTAGCTGAATGGGAAGATGAGATGCATGAGTTGGAAAGAGAAAGGTTGGAAAATCAAAAGGGAATTTCAATAAGACAAAAATGGTAGGAAATATAGAAGAGCTTAAGAAAAAGTTCCCTTGTCATAATTGCGGCAGGATAGGGCATTGGAAGAACGAGTGTAAGTATCCACCAAGAGTTAATCCCGAAAATACATCATTGAATTCACGGATGTAGAGGGAGATAATTCAGCAACCACCGCTACAGCAACAGGTATACTCAGCAAAGTCACTTCCACACAGTGTAAATCTACAGAGATACAGTGCAGAAACAGGATTCAGCGGAGGAGGACAGGTAAATCGATCGCCAAGAGTGAATGTGAGCTCTCAGTACTGGTTGGAAGAGGAAAATGGGAGTGAGTCGGACAATAGTTTCTGACGGTGCCTGAGAGAGGAAGAAGAGTGTGTGCTTGGAGCCACTCTTGAGATAGATCAATCTGGTCCACTTGTGAGTGGAAAAGTAAATGATCTAGAAGTAACTTTCCTAGTGGACACAGCTGCTACCCGTTCTACTGTTAGATCCGTGGTAGTCAAAAACCTTCATCTCTCAGGAGATCAAATCCAAGTTATAGGCGTAGTGAATGAACAAATCAAAACCTCCCTAACCAAACCAGTTGAAGTAGAAATTGGAAATTTTAAAGACATGCACCTATTTGTGGTGTGTGACAGCAGTCTTGTAAACCTGCTAGGCAGAGATATTTTGTAAAAAAATTAATTGCGCCATATATTGTTCACCAGACGGTATAGAGCTTTAAACTCCAGATGAAGATAGCCTGTATAAAATGACCATGTCAATGATAGAAGCTGAGAGAGAAGCAAATTATTTCCAGTATTTGATAAAGAGAAGATACCGGCAGAACTAAAAGAAACAGTGAAAGAGCAAGTGTGGGATTTTACATGAGAAGATATTGGCTTGATGAAAGGTGTAGATCCTGTAAAGGTTTCTGTGAAAGAAGGAGTTAGTTACCCAAACGTCCCACAATACAAAATGACAGCAAAAATAATTGAAGGAGTAACGCCAATAATAAACAAAATGATTGAACAGGGTATCTTGAGAGAAATAGAAAGCAGCCCTTGTAATTCACCGATAATGGGATTGAAAAATCCAAATGGAACATTTAGGATTGTGCAGGATCTCAGAAAAGTCAATAAAGTTGTTGTCCCATGTTGTCCAATTGTACCAAACCCAGCCGTGATTCTATACCAGATTCCACATGATGCAGAATGGTATTCCGTTATTGACCTGTGCAACGCATTCTTTACGGTTCCATTACCCCCAGAAAGCCAGCCAATATTTGCGTTCCGGTTCGGAGATCGCATTTTGCCATGGTGCCGAATTCCTCAGGGGCATACTGAGAGTCCATTGATTTTCAATCAGTTGTTAAAGAAATCATTAGAAGGTTTGAGCATGCCTGGAGAATCGGTATTGGTCCAATACATTGATGATCTGTTGGTGGTATCAAAAAACAAAAGATGAATGCATTAAGGATACTGTTGCCTTGTTGAACCATTTGGCCGAAGAGGGACATAAAGTGTCTCCATAAAAATTACAATTTGGTCAGAAAGAAGTGCAATACCTAGGTCATAAGATTGCAAAAGGAACTACACAGGTCACTGCAGAAAGAATAAAAATGATACAAGGAATGCAACCACCAAAAACACAGAGGCAAGTCAGAATGTTTCTGGGAATGGTAGGTTACTGCAGACAATGGATAAGTGGATTTTCACTGATTGCGAAGCCTATACAGAGACTGACAAAAGCAGACATAAGAGACCCTATTGTGCTAAATAAAACAGAAATGGAAGCGTTTGAACAGCTAAAGACAAGCTTGTGTGAAGCTCCAGCATTAGGGATGCCTGACTATGAAAAAGAGTTTGAACTGTATTGCAGCGAGCGAGAAGGATGTGCATTGTCAATACTAATTCAAAGACATGGAAAACTAAGGAAGCCAATTGCATACTTCTCAGCTGTCTTGCACCCAGTTGCAAAAGCCTTGCCAGGTTGTTTAAAAGCAGTAGCAGCCACAAGTGTGAGTTTAGAACAGAGTGAAGGAATAGTGATGGGATTTCCTGTGAGGGTTTATGGGCCTCACTCTGTGGAGATTCTCCTCGCCAGGACCAAGACGCAGTACCTCACCAATAACAGAATGACAAAATATGAAAAAGTCATTTTGGCAGCAGACAATGTGACAATTTCCCGTTGTGTTAATGTAAATCCATCTACATTACTACCTGATACTCTGGAAGCTGAAGTGAGAAATGAAGTTGATCAAAAGTGTTTAGATGTTCTTGAATATTGTACTAAACCAAGACCTGATATAAGGGATGAACCATTGCCTGAATCTGATTATGTGATGTTTGTTGACGGTTCATGCCTGAGAACGGAGGAAGGTATTTTGAGTGCTGGATATGCAGTCTGCAAAGTTGCAGATGTTTTGGAAGCATCTTGTCTGAAAGGAATTCGTTCTGCTCAAATAGCAGAATTGATTGCTTTGATTGGAGCATGTGAGTTGCGAAATGAAATCAGAGTTACCATAGTGACCGACTGTCAGTACGGATTTGGGGTTGTCCATGATTATGGGCAACTGTGGTCCCAAAGAGGTTATTTAACTTCTGCAGGATCCCCATCAGAAATGCTGAGTTTGTGAAAATGTTGATTGATGCTATTCAACTGCCTGACAAGACTGCTGTGGTTAAGTGTGCTGCACATAAGAGAGGGAATGACTATGGGCTAGATGTAGGTAACTCTAATTTACCGACTCATAAATACAGAATTTTACCGATTCGGTATTTATGAATCGGTAAATTAGAAGGAGGGAGATGTAGCTAATTTGTAATTTTGAATTACTGAATCGTTAACATTCGGTATTTACCGATTCGGTAAATACCGAATCGGTATTGCCCATTGATTCCTACGGGCATTGAAGTCCATAGGTAAATACCGTATCCTGCAAGGGTGCAGGGGGTGTCACTTTGACACCCTCTAGCACCCCAAGTACAGGCTTGTGTGCCATGTGGCACACATACATGCCCTAAGGGCATGTCTGTGTGTCACATTGCACAGGTGTGCATGCACACCTGAATTTGGTATTTTACCACCCAATAGGATTGGATGGTAAAATACCGACTCTTAAGGGCCTGTGGAACTCTTAGGAGTGTCACCTACATATGGATTTACAGAATCGGTAAATATACCGATTCGGTATTTTACCGTTTCTGTAAATTTACCGATTCGGTAAATTTACAGAATCAGTAAACTATAGGCCCCCTACATCAGAAAACCCTAATACTGGTCGGTAACGGCCAAATTTGGCCGTTACCGACCGGTATTAGGGCTCCTACATCTCGCCCTAAATAACTTGTGGAAAGAAGTATGTTGATTCAATTGCAACGTACTGTGCAAGAAATCATCTTGCATCCATAAATCAAGACAGGAAAGAAGAATATGTTTCAAGTCCTTTAATGCTAACCACAATAGTTGAAACTTGGCAGGAAGTGAGGCAAATGCAGGAAGAAGCTAGCGAGGAAAAGAAAAATACTTGGTTAAAAGCAGGATGTAGGCAAAGAGAAGACGATGAAATCTGGGTTTACAAAGATGAAAGACCAGTAATGCCCAACAGCATGATTTCAAACATGGCTCGAATGTACCATGGTCAAGCCCATATTGGGAGGGATGCAATGATTAGGTTGTTCAGACAAACCTTGTACAATCCAAAATTCAAAATGATTGCTGAGAGTTTGTGCAAGAGATGTCTGATCTGCCAACAGTTTAATCCAAACAGAAGAACTGTTGTAAGTTTAGGAACCATAGGAGGGAGTGAGGTCCATTCACACGAATGCGGCTGGATTTCATTGAGCTGCCATCTTGCAAAAGACTCAGATATGTACAAGTGATTATTTGTTTGTTCTCTCGGTGGGTTGAAGCCTTCCCTACCCAGAGAAATGATGGAGTAACTGTTGCAAAATTGCTTTTATGTGAGATCATGCCACAAAAGGGTTTCCAGTAACGATTAAAACAGATCGTGGACCCCATTTTCAGAATGCGTTGCTAGAGATGATATGTGAAGCACTGGACATTCGTCAGAAACTGCATCATGCCTACAGACCAGAAGCTTCAGGGGTAGTTGAACAGGTGAATGGAACAATCAAAAACAGGATTGCAAAAATGTGTTTGGCAACAGGACAGAAATGGCCGGACACATTACCCCTTTTTTTAATGACCCTGATAAGTATACCAGACAGAAAGAATGGATTGAGTCACATGAGATTTTGATGGGCAGGGTCATGAGACAGGCATTTGTACCAGTTGATAAACTGTTAACTATTAGTGATGACATTATACTGGATTACTGCAAAAATCTGTCTCACGTGGTAACTTCTGTTTTCCATCAGGTGGGAACTGAATCAAACACGAAAGAAACACAACCATCTCATGATCTAGTTCCAGGAGATTGGGTTCGGATAAAAGTACACCGAAGAAGAAACTGCTTGGTACCTCGTTGGCAGAGGCCAAGATAAGTTATCCTGGTCAGCACAACTGCAGTCAAGTAAGCCGGAGCAAAAAGATGGGTGCGAGCTAGCCACACCATCCATGTACCTGAACCTGAAGATCCACACAAAGAAGGTGAAAGCAGAACTGACTGTGATTCAGAAGGAGAGCCAGAGAAGAATCCAGATACTGAAGCTCGACAAGAACGTCAACATCTGGAAGTATCAGATGCTAGTTCGCCATCAGAAGGAGAAGGTGAAGTTGATGAAGTGCCAAATTCTGAAGATCGACCTGAATGTCGAGATTTGGTAAGAACTGAGTCCAGTAAATGTATCAAACGGAATACAGATAAGACTGATGATCAAGAAAGTATTGAAAAGCAGTCAGAAAACTCTAAAAGCAGGGACCAAAGTCCTGACACTGGAAAAGCGGAAAATTACTCACAACAAGGATGAGATTCCAAGTACCAGATAAGGAAATGATCTTAACAGAGTGAAACTGCAGAGTAAAGAAAAACTTGATTTTGAAAAAGATACAGACATTATAAAAGTCATGTTGAAAATACAGAAAGTGAAACTGATGACAGTGATGATGAAGCACAATTAAGAAGAAGTTCTAGGAAAAGAGCTTGGAGAGTGGAACACAATACTACAGAACCAAATACAAAGAAAGTTCGAAAATAGATAATTGGCCTACAGAAAATGATGGACTAAGATTCAAACTGGTTAACAAAGCAAGAAAACCCGAAGATCAAGTGAATGAGATAACAAGTCAGAAAGAGTCATTGGGAAAGAAAATGTAAGTAGTTCAAAGGCCAAAGAGAGTAAAGAGACCAAATCAGAGATATAAGTCACCTGAGTGGACATATATAATTTTGCCTCCTATAGAAGAAGTAGGAAGCAGCCAAGAGAATGTAAATGTTATAGATCTGGAGAAAGAAAGAAAGTATTGAAATTGGGACTAAAGAGTAAAGAAAGACTGATTGCGAATGCTTGAAAGCGAGTTAGACTCGTAAAGATTGACATTGAAAAAGCATTATAAATGCATACTGAAATAGTAGTGGGAAGAAAATAGGAGTAAAAGAAAAATTTGTTAGAAAACATCGCTGTGTAAAAAAAAACAAATGGCTACTAATGAACAAGTTACTAAGGGGGCCATTAGGATGACGGGCAGACTTTGTCCGCCTGTCATCCTACCAGTGATTGGGACCGCCCGCCACAAGGACGGGGTCCCGTAGCCAGCATTAGGATGCACCCACCACAGTGGCGGGCGCATATTGCATTCCTACCATTGTGGCGGGCGGTGCATTCAGCACCGCTCGCCACAATGGCAGGAAGGCATGATGTGCATGGCACAGCATGGCAGGCACCGCGCGATGCCTGCCATGCTGTGCATGGAACTGCTGGGGGGTACCACTCATGTGCACCCCACAACTCCCAGAGTCCTTGGGGGCCCTCAACGGGCCCCCAAAGCAGACTCCGCATGCCTTTCCATGGCGGCATTGCTGCCACGGAAAGGCATTGAAACATGCCATGCTAATATGGCTGGCGGTGTCTGATAGACACTGCCACCATAGAAACCCTTTTCCGCCCCGGTTGCAAAGCGACCGGGGCGGAAAAGCGGTGGGCGGTCTTTCCGTACGCCACGGACCATCCGCCATACTAATATGGCAGGGGTCATTCCGGAGCAGATGGCGGGCAGAGTTGCCCCCGCCAGGCCGGCGGTGACCACCACTGGCCTGGCAGGGGCAATCCGCCGGCCATCCTAATGGGCCCCTAAGTGTTCAATTTTTAGAAAATGTTGCAAGATGTCAATGATATGTACCGTATTGCTAATTGTAATATGGTTGATTTTAGCTGTTATTATTCCTTTTAGACATGATTCTGAAAAGTTGAAACCTAATGTGACAAAGGATGAATTCAAAAGTGATAAACCACGTGTATATAGACCAGAAAATCACCAGGATAGGTCGATTAGCAATTTTTCAAGGTTGCTATCTGAATATGTTAGAACTATGCATGCCAGCATCAGTTTCAGAGGGCGTAACGTACCATCACCTTCCACTTGCATATGGTGTGACTGATGATGTTGTGGTGTTCTGATGATATTTTTGAGAAACTGAAAGTTTATAATCAATTAAATAAGGTCAAGCCAGCTATGGTAATGGGAGAATGTTTCTTAATAACACAGAAATTACCACATGAGTATGCCTACAGACATAATCTGACTTGTAAAATGAGGAATGAAGAAAAAGTATTTTTAAATATGGTTGAAGAAAGGAGGGCCATGTACAAAAGAAATGAGTGGCTAAAACATACTAAATCAGAGTTGTGGCAAGCTGAGAATGAAAAATTGACTGGTCAGAATATGAATGTTGCTATAAATATAGACACTCCATCCTTAGGGAAATGTTGTATTCGCAGGGACAATACTTTGTATGATAATTATTTTGTGGTAGCGAGTCAATGTGAAGATACATATCGTATAATAGGGGGATGGGGATTTAAAGGTGGTAGAGATCCAATTTTTCCTGGGATATACTTTGTGGCAATAAGGCGTATTACAAGTTGCCAGACCATTGGTACGGGACATGTTATGTTGGCTTGCTCTTTCCAAAAATCTTTCATGTAGATAGAAGTACTAGGGGAACACATGAGATAGGCAAACATTTAGGTGGTAGAAAAAGAGAGAGTGTAGCCGAAATAATTGGTGATATTTTTGGAGCACTGATACCAATGGTGGGAATATCTTTTAATGCAAACAAAATTGGAAAATTGTCAACAATAGTAGATCGACTGTCAACAGATACTGCAGGTGGATTATGTTTTATGGTAGATACTGAATTAGTTGCTATGAGAGCTATGGTAATGCAGAATCGTCTTGCTCTTGACATAATATTGGCAAAAGAAGGAGAAGTTTGCGGAACCTTACATGTACAGCACTGTTGCACGTACATTCCTACTAAAAGCCAAAACATTGAAAATTATATTAGAAATATTACAGAGTTGCATAGAGAAATTGAACCCCTAGAGGTTGATGGTGTTCTTGAAAGAATGGGTAAAGGTTTTACAGCAATTAAACATTGGTTACATGAAATAGGTAGTTCTATTATGGGTAAGATATTTTTTCCAGTGATAGTAATAGCAGTAGTAATATTAATATTAAGAATATGTTGCATGATTAGAAAAAGGAGAAATGTTAAGAGATCAATAAAGAGGATGAGTAAGGAAAGACAAGATAGAGAACGTGAAAAAGAAGACATTGAGATGGAAGAATTTCGATCAAAAGCGTATCAAAATAATAGAAAGATAGATGAAACAAAAATTTAGATTAATACTAACCGAAAAATTTTAAACATGTTTTATTAAATTTTGCTAAAATTTGGGAGAGATTTGGGGCCAGATGTAGGTAGCCAAATACCGGTCGGTAACGGACGAAAATATCGAATTTCGGCCGTTACCGACCAGAAATGGGCTTTTGAGATGTAGGAGCCAAAAATATTCCGATTCAGTAAATAAGAGTCGGTAATTTACCAATTCAGAATTTACCAAATTCTTATTTACCAATTTTTGTAAACAATATATCCCGAGCAGTTGCAATCCGCGTTAGGAAAAGCAATAAAGAAGAAAAAGTCTTTCAATTTCAGTGTCAATCTTCTTCTTTTAATGTTCTCAAAATGATATTTCTTCAGATCTTTAGCCAACACGCCCGGATTACTCGTGAGATTCAGATCCAACTGCACACAGTTGTGGGAATTAACCAGCCCAGACGTGGGTTTGTGTTTCAAGAACATTATTTTCATTCTGCCACTTCATCGGACTGGACAGTCCTTTTAAGATTTTACGAGTGACATTGAAATTGTCTATGGGAGAAATTTAATCAGAAATATTGATCTAGCTCTAACAGACAGACAGCCCTGACGAAGTCTAACAGCATAAACTGCTGTAGACGAAACACGTGTTGGCTAAAGATCTGAAGAAATATCATTTTGAGAACATTAAAAGAAGAAGATTGACACTGAAATTCAAAGACTTTTTCTTCTTTATTGCTTTTCCTAACGCGGATTGCAACTGCTCGGGATATATTGTTTACAAATGTTTCATATGTAGTTTACTACATTGTTTATGACGCTAGATAGACGTCACTATTGTCCCTTGTAGCGGCATTGAGAATTGTTTTCACCTACTATTAGACATTTGTGCGCAAGTCGGAGAACCTTCTATCTTGTCCTTTATCAAAATTCTTATTTACCAAATCGGTAAATAAGAATTGGTAAAAAATGAGTTTGGAGATGTAGGAAACCTCAAAAATACCGAATTTTATGAAATTCGGTATTTAAGAGTCGGTATTTACCATGGAGTGAAAGCAGGTGGTACCCAGGTGCAGGCTATAAAAAAGGGCCCAAAATGCAACAGTGTGACCAGAATGGCGGCATTCTACGTCATTGCAAGGCGGCTACGGCTGCAGGCAGCAGGAGAGAGGGTCTGGAGAAGGGAGGAGTAAGTTTATAGGAGGAGGATTACGCTCTTCCAACTCACTGAGGCAGAAATATTGCAAAGGTTCAGGCTACACCCCCAAACCATCCTGGACATGATCAGAGACCTGCACCCACTCCTGGAGCACCCAACACCAAGGGCGCACGCCATCCCACCCCATGTGCAGGTGCTGTGTAGCCTACACCTGCTAGCATCTGGGAGTTACCAGAGTGTGATTGCTGCGGTAGGTGGGGTGTCCCAGAGCTGCCTGTCCCATTTCTTCCGTAAGTTCCTGGAGGCCATGATGCAGAGAATGCATCATTACATCAGCTTCCCTGACACACATACAGAACGGCTGAAGACCAAAACTGAGTTCTATCAACTGGCACAGTTCCCTCACGTCATAGGCTGTATAGACGGCACCCACATCTTAATCTGCCCACCTGCAGCCACAGAATACATATACAGGAACTGAAAGTCAACCCACTCAATCAATGTGCAGGTGATATGCAACGCTGGCAACATAATAACAGACATTGTGGCCAAATTCCCTGGGAGCACCCACGACTCTTACATATTCCAGAACAGTGGGATCTACACACGCCTTGTTACTGGAGAATTTGGGGAAGAATACCTGCTAGGTAAATTACTGTGACACACCAAGATAGATACTGCAGATGAATGTATTTTGAGTATGTAACTAATGGCACTCTCTTTTCCACCTAGGCGATAGCGCTTATGCTGAGCGGTCCTTTGTTCTCATCCCCTACCTGAATCCATCTACCAAGAGTGAGAGGCGTTACAATGTGGCACACAGAGCAACATGCAAAGTTGTTGAACGCACATTTAGACTTTTAAAAAGCAGGTTCCGGTGCATCCACAAGAGCAGAGGTGCACGGCAGTACACTCCTATCATCTGCTGTAAAATCATTGCGACCTGTGCCAAGCTGCACAACCTTGCCACCAAGAAAGGCACAGAAGTGGAAATAACACGTCATGAGGACAATGAAGATGGAACTGAACAGCCAGAGCCCTATGCAGCAGGAGTAGCGCCAGCAACAGATGGGAGACTAAGACGGGCAGACATCACACGCACCTATTTCTAAGTAAGTAAGGAAACACAGCCAGGGGTGGAATGTGAATGATGTAGTTTAATGGGCACTACGGCAAATGTCAAATGACACATCATTGTAGTCCAAATTGTGACAACCTAACTAGGCGGTCACGGGTTACCTCACCCGAACATGTTCCCTGGAGTGTGGGCAGCATTACTATCTGTGCCCACGCACAACAATGAGGGATGCCAAAGGTTGGGATTCAACATTGGCTGTTGAGCCACGGCCTGTAGATTGGCGCCTGCTGCTCCTCCTAATATCCAGTATGGGTGTGCTACTGCTGCTCCTGCTGGTGGTGTCATCAGTGTCCCCCACACCTACATCTCCAGCGTTGGCTAACTGGTTTGTCAGCAGAACTTCCATGGCAGTGGTAACCCTCCCCACCCCCCTGGAAAGATCTGTGCAGCAGTGAATCAGCCCCTCTAGCATGGCCACAGAATGGTGACATAGCAGGGAAGTGGCAGTTGCAAGACGGTTCATGGCCTTTCTGTGTTGCTGAGTACACTGCCTCTCCCGGCACCTCTGTGTGCGGTCATCATGCAGTTCTTCACATATTGACATCATGCACTGGGACATGTCCCTCATCCCATCTGCCATGTCGTTCATTTTCTCCGCCATGGAGGTGATGCCCCGGTTCATGTTGTCCATGTTGCTGTTTAGATGGCGCATCTGTCTCTATACTGAACTGATTGCTTTTGCCTGCAGGCGCTGCACTTTGACCATTATGGCCTCCAGCCCGCAGAAGACCCCGTCACCATGGCCACTTGTGCTTCACTCCCAGACCCTACGGTGTCTTGCACCTCTGTGCACACCTTCAGAAGTGGACTTCAGCCCAGCAATGTTTGCCTCCTGTGGCTCAGTTTGGGTGTCACCCTCCCTTTCCTCATCAGAGGACGTCGCAAGTATTCGCAGAGGGGGAACATCATGCCTCCTGGGCCTGAAGACGTCTGACAACTCTGAAGCTGCTGATGGAGACAGTGTTGGTGGGTCCTGCTGTGGAGAGTCATACAGGAGAGGCGAAGATGGATGTGGGGTTATGCCTGCCTCTGGTGTGGCAGCTGCCTGTGTTCTGGGTGCAGGTGGTGTTACAGTGCTTGGCCCTGCACTCCTGCTAGCATCCTCACTTCTCTCCCTTTGGGGTGTCCTTTTCTCACTCTCCTGCACAGTCCTGCGCGATGACTCTCCTGTGGACAGATATGGACATTGGCTTAGTGGTGATGCAACCCTGTATTTCAATATTAAATTACAATCAAGTCACACAATTTCATGGTCCTCAACTGCCTCTGTATGTAGTGTGTGGCATACCTTGCCTTTTTTCAAGCTGACTGTCCTGATGTATGTTGCAATGACTACCTCTCCCATGATGCATTGCTGGTGTATCCCAAACCGTGTACTGGCGTGTGTAACACACAGCCACATTGGGGAAGGGGGACAGGGAAGAGGGGGAGGATTGCTGGACATGTCCCTTACCTTGTTTTGTGGCAGCTCAGGCTGAGCTGTCCGCATCACCAATCCCAAAAACACTCTCTGGCTCCAAGGTGGACTCCACAAGCTGTTCCAGGTCCGTAAGGGCAGGTGCCCTGCTCCTTCCTCCCCCTGTGACACTGGCCTCTTTTCTCTGTGCTGCCAGCTTCACCTTTATAATGATCCTCAGATCATACCATCTTTTCTTGAGGTCAGCCACTTCTCTTGTAGTCACCCCTATGGTGTTCACCTTAGCCTGAATCCCCAGCCAGGTGTTCCTTTTCACAGCCTCTGCTACCTGCAGAGACTGTTTGTCAAAAAGCTGGGTGTGGTGTTTAACCACCTCCTCCACCAGCACCTGCAGTTCACCTGTGCTGAACTTTAGTTTTCTTTTCCAGTCTGCACCTTCCTTCTGGGAGTCCCGGGATTCCATCCTGCACTTCTGCTCAGCTCAGCTCAGTACAACCAGTCAGTGTCTCACAGGTCTCCAGTATGTTGAGTTAGTCTGCACCTGCATGGGTGTGACCACTTCCTGGTTGTGGGGTGGGGTGGATGCATGTGATTGGTTGAATCCTCAATTGCTTTTTTTTTGTATCTTCAAATCTGTTTTTACCGATTCGGTATTTACCGAATCAGTAAATACTGATTCGGTAATTCCCATTCATTCCTATGGGCCTGGATGCCCATAGGAATGAATGGGAATTACCGAATTGGTATTTACCGATTCGGTAAATACCGAATCTGTAAATACCAAATCGGGGATTGCGAATTTTACCGATTCAGTAAATTTTAACGATTATTTACCTACATCCCATTTTCCAATTCTAAAATACCGAATCTGTAAAATTCGGTATTTTAGAATCGGTAAAACAGGATTACCTACATCTGGCCCATGGTGATAAGATCACCAAAGGAGGGAGTTGATGGAGTGAGGGTAGAAACAAAATTTTGTATACCCCTTGTAAAATAACTCTCTCATAACAGTAATATGAACCAATTGAGTGGTTCGAAATGCTAATCAATTAGAGTAAAATTGCATATACACAAGTACACACGGGAAATACATTTTGCTTATGTTGCAACCATAATTAACTAATAAAGTGATTTTGTCATGTCCTCCCAAATACCTTCTGACCCTTGCGCACACCTACATGCCTGCCCGAGACTTGAGATCTGCCACCCAAGGTCTCTTCTGCATCCCTAAAATACACCGGGCTAGGATGGGAGGTAGATCCTTTTCCTTCCTAGGCCCAAAACTCTGGAATTCCCTTCCCCAACCGCTCCGTCTTGAAAATAGGTACTTATACTTTCGCAAGGCCATCAAAACCTGGCTTTTTAACCAGTGAGCGCTTTTGGTCACCCATTTAAAACCCTTTTTGTCCCTTCAGTTCAAATTTTTGTTTAGCGCCGGGAAGCCCTTTTTGGGTATCTGTCGCGCTCTATAAACTAAATAAATAAATAAAAATAAATAAATTAATAAGCAGCTTTAAATTAACTAAAAGCGGCATAAATGTGCTTTCTGTTTGTCTATTTGTGGCAGAAACTGGAAGATGGGTAAGCAAATCACGCATAATTGTGGCTTTATTTGCTAGGTAACAACTAACAGGGATACCTTAGTAAAAGAGGATGTAAACAGAATGGGTTTTAATTCAATAATTAATAGCTATCTGTGTTTCTTTCTATGATAGTTCCCGTATGGGCCTTTGCGGCGTGTAGAAAAATGGACGCTTGCATGAACTTGAGCTTGAGGTGTACTGCGCATGTGCAGAGCTGTGAAAGAAAACTTCAGGCGAGCTTGCGAAGCCTCTAGCTGAACGAGATGGGTCAAGGACAATGTGCCCTGAAACCCTGAATGACTGCCAACAAAATGGAAGTCCGTAGTGAAACCGTGAGAACTGAAGTGAATATTGCAATTTAAGGACACAAGTGAAATGAAAATTACAAAGACAATAGCTATATTCATTTTTGCTGATGCTGCGGAAGTCGAATAATGAAATGATGAGGTTATGCTCCCACCCCTTGGAAGAACCAATCAAATTTGTCAGAGACCCCAAATGTTTCAGAAAATGAGATAGTTTAGTTAGTTAAAAGGGTATAAAAGAAGGTGTTCCGATGAAGTAAAAAAAATCTCTCTTTTCCGATTTCATTTTTGTATCCTGACATGCTGTCGGAATGCTGATTGAATCCTGATGCGTAAGAACTCAGCTGTTTTCTTTATATTTGAACTTAGCCTGAATGGGAATGGAGTCTTTAGGTGAGGTTGATAGTTAGGGAAATAGAAGGATAAGCTTGGGAACTATTATGTTTTTTTTCCTAATTAACAGTGTCCTTTGAATTTAAATACATGTTCATTGTTGAGCTTTTCATTTAATAAAATGAAATGTTTGAAATTTACAATAATAAACCTGAATTCAGTTATACTAAATTGTGTGAATAAAATAAGTCATGATATAGCGTCTTTGCTAAATAAAAATTAGATAAATGAAGAATTAAGCTGGTTTTGTTCATCCATAGCCTAATTTTTACTAGCATGATATATCAATAAATAGAATGGTGGTGTGTCTGAATAAATTGATTTAATACTAGAACCATGGTAAATGAATTTATACTACAGATTTAAATTTTATAAATAGTTTAGCTTAATTTAGACACTCCGCTATGATACAGCCACACATTTGAGCCTCACCAATCCATGAAGTAGAGAGAAAGTGCGTAAGTGAAATCAGTGCTTTGGGCCCCACTGGTAAGTGAATGTAATAATTGTGACTTCAGGGAAAAGTGATGAGGATTTTAGGAATTATTTCCGGAGTAGCGCTGCATTACTCCTGTCTCCGGTACCTGCTCTATATCTCCTCCCATCCTCCACTGCCGAGAAAGAGTGAGCCGCGAGTGTCTAGCTGTGCTGCAGATCTGTGCTGGAATCCTCTGAAAGCTGACACCACGTGACCACTTGTCTCTTAGGAACCTACATATCCCTTGCTGCTGTCATGCTTCCTTCAACCGCCCCCTCTAGCTTATGGGAACGGCTGAGAGCTGCATGCTTGGCTGGCTGCCTGCCACTGGAAGCCGTGGCATACATGTCTCCAGTTAACACGACAGGGACAGAGCTCTTCTGATTGAATGAGTTGGGCCCTACAGGTTGGAGACCTTTGGCAGCCTCAGTCGTTTCCTTTACTACTGGCTATCTTATGCGCACCCTTAGCTCGCCGAGTGTGTGTTTTCTCGCAAAAATACCTGTCAAGCTTCGTCTTAACCAGGATTTCTTAATTAAGCATTAAAACTCCACTCCCGTAGGTATGTTAATTGTAGCCTTTGAACTAGTTTATCCCGGTGCATCATAAGGTGGCTTTACTGGTGAGCAGAGGACAGGGCTAGCAGGACCTAGAGTCATATGAGCAAACTATTTTAAATCAGTTGTTTTCTAATCTAAGTCCATTTGCACTCTTCAAATCCTAGGTGTGTTTCTCACTATACAGCATGTCGTTGTCTGGGCGTGTTTGTGGGAAGTTTGTACTACTCGCCTCATTTTATGTTTTTTCCAATTTAACAAAAGAGGATTGCACTGCTGGGATCAGTGTGTAGTTTGCCATTGTTGAATACCTTGCAATAATTGATTATTTGCATATGCCATGTATGATGTTTGAAATCTGTAGATGCATCGCCTGTGCATGGCTTTTGATTCTTTCAAGGAATCTGCACTCAGTCCTCTCGAGTCCAGTGCACATTATGCGTCTTGTGTGCAAACATTTTTATTGCTTATAAGAGAAGGGTCTATAGCTCGTCCAAATTTAAAAATGGAAGACTATTAGGAGTAAAGCAAATAATTAAAAGAAAATAAAGAAGGTTAGAATCCCCTTGTTGGTTACAGAAATTTCAAGAAAGTTTCTTGAAGTTCTTAGAATACCCCTGCCGGCAGCGTTGAGCCACGGGTATTAAAGCGTAGAATAACCACATGGGCCTTTTTAAATATCTAAGCCAAAACATTTAAATGTAGCAATTTATTAAAATACAACAAGTACCTGAAAAAAACAGCAGTTGGAGTCAAACTGCAAAGAGTTTCACATTTAATTAATTTCTCCCTATGTAAACAGATCTCTCTTGTTTAAATTAAGTGGTAATCCGGCTGAGGAGGCAGGAAAGGCAAAGCAATACTTTTCTGGGGGCATATTATCAAGAACGGCGTTAAAAATATCGCCAGTTTAGCGTCAGAAAACTGATGCTAAAGCAGCAATAATGGGCTTGATAATATGCCCTGGAGAATTCCAATAGAAGCCCATGTTCACCCCAGAACATGGACTTCTATTGGAATTCTCAAGGGCATATTATCAAACCCTTATTGTCGCTTTAGCGTTCATGATAATATGCCCCTCAGTCTTTCAAACAGTTAAAAAGCACATAATAATCCACATGGAGCCCTTTGTTAAATAAAGGCTCTCTTCATACAACACAAAACATTTTCAAATGTGACGCATCAAGATTAGCTTGACAGTCGTCGTTGAAATCTTGCACCAATCACAGTATCTAGAGGTTATTTTTCTTTACCTCCGGTGTGCCGCAGCCGCTCATTGCCTGGAGCAAAGGAACTGCTTATGAATTGGTCCTCGCTCCTCAGAGCAGAAGCAAGATTCCTGAGCAATGTCCCTTGCCAAAGAAAACGGAGGTCGCTTGTAGACTTGCTCTTGGGTTGAAAAAAGTATTGCTCTTCCTGGTAAACATTATTCTTTGGGCAAACTCTGCTCGACTGAGACTGTTCAGACAGCTGGGTGAGAAGGAGGAGGTAAGAGGTGGAGGTTTAATTTCCATAACCTGAGTGGTATTAACAGCTTGTATACCACTTAAGACCAAATAGCTATGCAAGGCCATTGCCATGCCACACTTCTTCACGGCACGCCTGCAATAAGTTACCATCTCGCTGCACTAAACCCTAACTCCTGAAGTTGAACAGGATGCTATTCTTAGGTCTGGATTTTGACCATTCAGTCGTCGAATTGACCTATTGCCTACAATATAGAGAGTGGGCATTGGGTCTATCCTCTTCTGCCATTGGCTTTCTTTGACCAGTCTCTTTTAGCGATTAAATTGAGCCTTTGTTAGTCAGGTTTTGGCTCAGCCCAGTGGAATATTAATTTCTAACCTATTTCTATTTGCGGTTTCAATCTTTTTTCTGTAGCTACTCAAGTGTATGCATTGAAATGCATAAGAAACTGCTTTAGATCTGTAGGCTCCCAGGTAAGGATCGTGTTTAGCCCCTCTGATTGGTGACCCTCCTGCCTTAAAGATCTGTCATCTGCTGTTGAGAATGCTAAGGCCTCGGCTTCTGGACCAACAGAACTCAAGATGGCCACTTTGATTAAAGCTGTAATGGTGGCTTCTTATTGTCAAATGAAAATATTGAAAGAAATCCTTCTTTATTCAAGGCATTTGAAAACTTGTGTCATCAATGCTAACATTGTTACTAGGCTTGATGAAACTAAGGTTTGTTGCTTAATTCTTCCAGATAGTGTTATTTGTAAGCTTAAAGTGTTATAAAATGTGGCAGTTTGACTTGCTCTGAATTTTAGGAAGTTTGACAGTGTCTCCAAAGTGGGCCATACGCTGCCTTACCCCCGGTAAACCTTTTAGAAAACTGGGGCCAAGGCGCTGCAATCCTTGTTCTCAAGATATTCTCTTAAGGGCTCCCTTCCTCTGATTCTTCCCTTTTTTTTTTTTTTTTTTTTTTGAAAACCTTTATTTATCATAAACATGGTACACAGCGTCTGCCTACAACCACTGCGGGCCGGCCGCTATGACAATATATAACCTTCCAAGGTACCTTGCGCTGAAATAGATGACAAAATTAACAACACTACGATAGACTGGCAAGGAGCCACAGGAAGAGGATAAAGAGGGTTTCATTTTGTAATTTTGTCGAATCGTCCTAAAGTCAGACCGGGTAGCTGAGAGGGCGGACCACATAAAAGGATAGCAAGTGAAACATCATTATCAAATTACTGGCGTAAGTCATTACAATAAGGATACACGAGCACAGAAGTACATGTCGCCCCAGTTAGCGCCCGCCCAGTCAATATATCATATCAGGAGTTGCAGTCTAGCTTGTCTACGGTATAATAGGATATAAGAGGGATCATTCTATAGCAGCGATGAAAGGATCCTACGACGTACAAAAAGGCACTTATTACATGGGAAAATTCGTAAAAGGAAATGCGCCCTCAAACAGTAGTATAAGAGGGAAGGAAAAGCAGGATATGAAATCATTCAGTAACTATGCATTAAAATCGATTTCTTGGTCGTAGAATCAACAAACCTTGCAAGAAAGACATAGACGCAAAGCGCAAGAATCGTCCCGGAAAGAACTAAACCCAACCCCCATCTGACCCGATATATATAAGAAAGAAGAAGAGAAACAAGAGAAAGACCAAGAAGAAAGGCCATAGAAACAAAAAAGGAAACGGAAATCAAGCCCCAACCCCCCCACCCTGCACGTCGAAGAGGCTACGCCCCCCCCCCTACTAACGTGCCTGTCGCCCCAAGAATACCCACATAAGGGAAAAGACGGGGGAAAGTAAACACAACCAGATCCCCACCCCATTCGCACAAAGCAGCTCAGGCTCGATCACAAACAGACCGACAGGTCGACAAGCAATGGCGGCGTCGTAGTATAGTTCAGCAAAGCGTCCACATCATAATGGGTGACCGGGCATCCGTCCTGCAATATATAGAGGAAGAGTTCACCCCTGTCCCAACTTGACCCTTCCGTCAATACGTAGCCACTGGAAGTTTGCAATGGGGCACCGCCCCAGACGAATAGGGTGGCCAGACAGGTAGAACAAAAGCAACTCCGTGAGAGACCCCAGAAGCAAGGGACTGAGAAGTGATCTCCTCCAGACATGTAGGCACAAGAACAGGGCTCCGGGCAAATCCCTCAGATTGCGACCCGATAGGGGCAGCACAAGATGGCTGGGTGGTGAAACAGGCCCGTGAAGGCAATCCGCACATGTTGCAGCTCTAGGCCCCGATGTCACATTCACGCGGCCGGTTAAGTTGGATCTGTGACCAACATCATCCAGGGCTCTCCACGGCACCACCTGTAGACACGCAGCAGGTGCACTCAGTGGCGGCAGAGATCCGCTTACGACACCATTTCTCCCGGGATCGCCGGAGCCCTCTTCCCACGGCTGGATGATAATAGCGTCTAGGCGCCGTCCAAGGTCCCTGGCCCCATCCACCCAGGTTAGACGCAGGGAGCTCAGAGCAGCAATGAGGTCACGAGCCGTAGGTTCCATCCTGCTTAGCCAATATAAACTCACTCGTACTCTGGGTATCTTCTTCACCGGTCAGTGTCAGTAGCCCCCACCGCACCACCCAGCCAAAAAACTGGTATAAAATCCACCAGAGCGGGGGCCGGCGCCACCTGATTCTTCCCTTTTCTTTTCAGTTTACCACCTTTAAAAAGTCTAGGACTCTGGTTAGGGCCTCGCTTTTATGGAATAGTCTTCATCTAGTTCTGTGTAAAATTGACAATCAGCAAAGGTTGAGAAGAACCCTCAGAACACATCTGTTCTGCTGAGACATTTGCCCCCTCTACTTTGTGTAAGTATGAGCCCCAAGATTATTTTGCCTGAATGTTTTCACTTTAGAAGTATCAGCTCAACTCAACTAGACCCCTCTTTTCGCTCTTGCTAGCTCAATCCTGTGTGTGTGTGTCTCTCTCTCTAATCTGCAAACACAGCATTCATTAACACATTAAACACCGACCTTATTAGTCTACAGAGCGTATTTTTGGGTAGAGCCTAGTGGCAGCGCGTATTTGCTACTCGCTCTGCCAGGCATGCTGTACTAGAGTATGCATTGGAAGCCCCCGCCCACTCTCTGCCCACATTTTTCATTGGCTTGTGTCATAGTCCTTCATCAATGCTGGCTTCTGATTGGTTAATAGGCCTGTTAGTCCATCCTTGGTACCGCCTCATCTTCATTTGTAACCACCCATGGCAACTGGCCCTTCTGTTGCGACACGGTATGTCTTATTTAGTCTGCAAGCACTATTTTGTTTGATACGTTTTTCCTACTGCAGATACAACATGCTTTTCTTAAATTCAGCGTGCCATGCGCACGTTCACTTTTTAACCAGACCCAGACAATGGGGGATCCTTGCTTGAAGTTAAATTGGTCTTGCATTTACAAGAGTTTGAGCTATTGCCACAATAGCATAAACTCTCGGAGTCGGACGAAGTGCAGAGTGTTTTACAGAAAGGCAGATACTTTTACGAAAATCACGTGTCATTTCGGCCTGTTGTTAACTGGAATGTTTTTACAGAGAAGTGGTGGCCTGGTGCGTAAGTTGCTGGTTATGGAACAAAGAGCCCCGGTTGTCCGACTTCCATTTTGGACAGATTGTGCAGTATTGCATATGTCACTTGGTTTACCTATGGCTCGTTCTCCTCACATGTCAGCCAAACCTTGGAGCAAAATAGGCAGAACACAGACAATGAACACTTTATTAAAACACTGGACTTTTTTATTTAATTAACGTGTGTGACATCCTCCCTGGGTAGCTCTAAGATCAGTCAGTGGAGCTCACACGAGCTCTGAGCCTGGTGATCTTTCTGGTGAGAGAGATAGCACTGCTGTCTCCAGAGTGAGCATGTGAGCCCTGCCAGCTCCTGGCAGCTGCTTATCCTGCCTAGGTATCTCTAACATCAATCACTGGTGCACACACGAGCCATGAGCCCGCTTTTACAAAACAAAAAAAAACATTTGTTTGTCAACTTGACAAATAGATGCTTTTTTCTGTCAAAGCGTTGCTTGCCGCGGTTTAACTTTAAAGTCGGCCATGCCTCTTTCTTTAGGTGTGGATTGTATAAAGAAAGGGGCGGGGTCTCCTTAAGTGTAAAAGAGCCACTACGGCACAATAAAACACAAAAATAATTGCAATGCACTGGGTCTCGCATTTGAAAGAGTTTAACCTCTTCCGTGCGTCGGATTGCCCCCGCCGCCTGATGTCACAGTGGGCTTTGCGTCAGGCGGCTGTAGCCCGTCCAATTTACGCAGGTGTAGAATTCGCCTGCACAGTGGGGAAATGTGTGCCACATCGAAGCGGTTAAGCTGTTGTATTGCCAATAGCACAGACTCTTATAAATGTGAGACCTATTGCATTGCAAATGCTTGTTCTAGCTGTATATAAATACCCTCTGAATATTCCCATTTGAAATGTATTAGTGTTAACTCATAAAGGCATTTAAAAGTAGGTAAAAGGGTGCTACAAATACTACTTTACATACTTTAACATGCCTTTGTGAATAAGCCTCTAAATCTCTGTAGAGACAGAACTGTAGCTGATGCCCTTCTATCCCTTGCTGGAAAAGTGAACACTGGGACAACCAGGCATTCCTACTGCAATATCCAAAAATGGTTTCTTTTGCGTAATTCTGAGTCATTTATTGATACTTTTAACAACATCTGCATTTTACAGGGTTTAACATATTTGGGGCCAGATGTAGGTAGGCAAATACCGGTCGGTAACGGCCGAAAGTCGGTAATTTCGGCCGTTACCGACCGGTATTTGGAAAATGAGATGTATGTGGGCATTTTACTGATTCGGTAATTTACCAAATCGGTATTTTAAGGAATCGGTAAATTACCGATTCCTTAAAATACCGAATCGGTAAATTACCGATTTTGCTATGTAGGGAGCACTCAAATGAGTGCTTTTCCCCTTTTAGGATTCGTTATTTACCACCAACTACAAGTTGGTGGTAAATAATGAAAACCTTGAAAAAAGCATTTTTTTTGCTTTTCCAACAGTGCCATGTTGCAGACATACATGCCCTTAGGGCATGTATGTCTGCAACATGTGCACCCATACACAATTGAGGGGTGCAACAGGGTGTCAAAGTGACACCCTGCCACCCTTCAATGTTTCCCCCTTTTACCGAATCGGTAAATACAGATTCGGTAATTGCCATTTATTCCTATGGGCCTGGAGGCCCATAGGAATGAATGCCAATTACTGAATCGGTATTTACTGATTCGGTAATTACCAAAACTTACCGATTCAGTAATTCTTTTGATAAAATTACCTACATCCCATTTGCCCGTTCTTAAATACCGAATCGGTATGATTCGGTATTTAAGAATCAGTAATCTGGGATTACCTACATCGGGCCCTTGGTCTTTCATTGTTATTCTTTTTTTTCTCTTTCGTTATAGTTGTGAACAGGGCCGTACTGTGAACCACAACCGGCCCTGGCAAAGTGCTCGGCTGGCCCCCATGCCCTCCCCACTCGGGGGTGGGGGGGGGTTGGGGGTGCCGCCGAGCTCTTTGCCATGGCTGGTTTTCTGCCGATTTTGTTACAGGGACGATTTTGCAACCGGCCTTGGTTGTGAATCATTTATTATTCATTGGGAGAAGGTAATAATTCCGGCTTCCACCCCTTGGGTGAAAGAAAGGATTCCTACTCTTACATCATGCCACAATTGTTACAATTTGTATTTAATATTATTACTATCATTCCAGGTTGCAAGCACAATTCATTTTTGTTCTGAAGTCCCTTTTTTAAGTTGCTTTATTCAAATAATTACTCATAAAAGCAAGACATACACAATATGTTAAAATAGAATTAAACTTACAGTCAATTACAATGACAGTGCACTATTGAATCCGTAAAATACACTCAATTAAAAAGTTTCTCACAGTGTTTGTTGAATGATTAAAAAGAGATTAATACATAATTAAAAAATAGCAAGTTTATAAAAACATTAATAGTCTGAAAAAGAATAATATCAAATTCATGGAGACAGATTTAACAGACAGAGAATAGTTAATTAACTAGCAGTCTCTGTCTGGTTACAAGAACATTAATGGTCTAAAAAGCAATAGTAACAAATTTGTGGAGACAGATTTTACAGACAGAGAATAGTTAATTAACTAGCAGTCTCTGTCTGATCGCCAATGCCCAACCAGTATATTTTGCTGTGGCTATTAATATCCATGTAAGTGGGCTTGAACATATAATACGCAGGGCAACCGAACTACAGGTGGTCCCAAGGTTCCTACACATAGGTGCTAGCCAAACACGCCTTGGAGCACAGTAAGCCTTACAAGAAAACAGAAAGTGACCAAGTGTTTTCTTCCCCATTCCACAGGCTGGGCAGATGTCACACCCCCCTGTACCCCATTTAGCTGTCAAAGATCTTATGGGGAGGGCTCCAGCTCTGAGTTGGAATAGGAGCTTTCTGTCACCCGGCTTTGAAATAATATTTGTTCTGAAGAAGTCCCTTTTTTAAGTTGCAAAATAGTAGTTAAACACTTGCTATAATATCATTGATTATTGTGCGGTATATTCATTGCTATTCTTATAAATAATTTAATTTGGACGCACATACTCACCGAAAGTTGTTAAATGTATCTATGAATGACTGCTGTCCCATGCAGTAATGGATGTAAAGATTTAAATGAAATATCTGCCACAATATCTTGTTATTTGCATTTTTTTCCTACTCTCCATCGAATCACAAATAAATACAATGTCCTAAAAAATAAACATGCTTTAATTCTGTTTTATTCTTTCTAAAACAGGCACAGAGTTCTTCAGTGAACAAAAAGAAACATATGAAGGCGTTATGGTCTGCTACATAAGCCAAAGAGGCATTTAATGTACATTTGTCATTAGTCATTTTGATAATGTTTATTCCTGGTTCTCTTTCCATCCCTCTTGCTGCTGTAACAGTGCTCAGCGACGATGACCGTAAGAAGGAGAAGGACCACTCCAGCCAGCACAATTTGGACAATGGATCCTTGGGTTAAATCTGTCCCAAAAAAACCAGGAATTAATATTTCATAACATTAAGTTTCCTATTCAGAGATATGAAAGTTTTGTGGTTATCCAAATAATAATATTAATATAACATGTTGGCAATGGAGACAGTAGATGCTTGCGTCTCTATAACATTAATGAAGTATGGGTGCGATAACGCAGGTTGGTAATAAGTATAAGCCAGCTATATATTCTCTGGTATATATGTGTTCATCTGAGCTACTGTATGTTCTGAGCTGCACTTGCTGCATCCCTGATACTTCTGAGTGGTTCTACTGTTTGGTCGTTCAAATTGTTGTGTGAATGACTGAGTATTCCTTTCCATTTGAAACATTAATCTATCCATTACTTATTTGTTATGGCTTAAGATATTATTTGTTTATCTTATGCTTGTAACACTGTGAATGTATTTAGAGCTTGTAGATTCCGGGGGGTTCTATGCTCTGGCAGGTGAACTGCAGCTGAAGCCTGTCTAGGAGGCATTGGCGTTGCTGGAGAAGATTCGTAATAAACCTTCATATTTACCTTCAGCTCTTGTTGTGAGGCATCCACTTTACACTGTTCCTTTCTGCTGGTGGTTCCTCTCTATTTTCCAATTTTGACAATATTTAGGGGTTTTGGATTCATAAGGTTCCCCCAAACCACAGATCAATTGCTTTCTATGGACGGTCTTGGCATGCACTGAGACCTACACAAGCCCAAAACAGTCTGCCATTTCTGCAGTCTCAGGTGATTGGCCACTCTGCACCCTTTGGTCAAGGTCCAGCCTGGTGGCACCATTATCTAAGTTTTGGGGTTCTGCAGGTTTCACCCAGGTGTAATATCCACTAGCCTCTACATGTAAATTAAGCCCCATGACAATAAATAGTGATGACTCAAAACATCAATGGGAATTGATTTTACAATCATGATCATGAATGTCAGAATGAGTGTGAAATGATGAATGATCATGGCTATTATTGGTGAACCTTTTGTTAGTGTGGATAACCACAAACTCTTGTTGATGAGGAGTGCAAAATGGAGGATTGCTGCTAGCAGGATGGTAACAACAAAGCCAGCTCTTTCCCAGCGTCCTCTGTTATCTCATCTCTCTTTATCACTGGGTCCTAACTCAGGGGAATACTCATGATCTTGCATCAGAACGGGTGCCTGGAGATTGTACCAGGAGCAGTCTAGGCACCAATCCCAGTAGTGTATTCTGGCAGCATGGCAATGCCTGCTCTTCTCCTAAATCCCACTGAGGAGGGAATCTCTGCCCCAGTGTGAGTGGTTGGTGTTTCATATCAAATTATGAATGGGTAACAGTGAATTACAAGCATATTTTTCACCTAGAGGTTTCTTAGTGACATCAAATAGACAACTAGAGCAAATATGAGTTGTTTATGATGTCACTCAGAACCACGAGGAGAAAAACATGTCCGTAATTCACCTTTTACCCATCTATAATTATCTGTTCAGTATGGCTCCCAAAGTCATTTGCCCTTGCTACAACTGCTGCACAGTGGCAGATGATTAATGGGGGAGCCAGACATAACTAACCCTGGGTGTAGTACTATGCTACGCTCGGGGAGCGTGCGTGGTTTACACTACCACGCGCTATGCGAATTGCATGTAGCACTGTGCAAAAACGTGTAGTGTAGCAGGCATTTTTCGCTTGCTCGCGGTTCTCAACGTCAAGTTGGCGACCGCGAGCGAGCAAAATCAACATCCCGGCGAGACTTTTTCCTCGTTTGCGATCAGCAACATTAAGTTGCCGATCGCGAGCGTCGAAAATAAACCTCCCGGCGAGATTCTCAACGCGGGGAGGTAAGGTTTCTCATTGCAAGTGGTCGCATATGCGCGCGACCGCTCGCGATGAGAAACTATCAGTCCGCGTTGAGAAAGCTGCCGCTCAAGTACAAATCTACTTGAGTGCCAGAAAACGGCCACTTGCACTGTGCAAGATGCCATGCCGTTTGCAATGATTGCACAGTGCGGACAAGCATCCGGCACTGTGCAATCATTGCGAACAGCATTTTCCCTATCGCACTACCCAGTTTGCGTAGTGTGAAGTACACTTCGCGTAGGTACGCGTAGCTCTACTACACAAACTACGCCCAGGGTTAGACTTAATGTGGGTTCAGTTATGTATACCTGTCCCACAGGTTAAAAGAAAGCTAACTCCCATACTTCATCAACCTCCACCACCTTCCCTGACTTCCTTCCCCCTTCTGCCGCTGTGCTTTCTGCCTCAAAGCAAACAAGCAGTGCTGTGCTGACAGGCTCTCAGTGAGGGCTGTAAGCTTGACCTGCCTGGAAGGCCTTCATGATATCACAATAGTGGGTAACCAATTTTGTTATCAACAGTTGCTGTATCATAGCAGTGGGTTACAGATTCAGAAAATGAAATAAAGTATAAAAGCTCTCTATGAGAGCCATGCATAACAAAGATTTAGCTGTGCACTGACCCTGATTTGCAGTGGATAATGTCAAACAGTGGATGTAAGCAAGAGTTCTAGCCCGGCTTATTGAAGACAACGAGATTCACAGCTCTGTGTAGAACGTACTGTGGTCATTCCAGAACATGGAACTGTGTGGTGCTCATTTCCTCAATAATTGAACTACACCCAAAACCCTGCTTAAGCTTGGCTGACCTACCTTGCTACTGCTTGCCTCTCCTGTCTGGAGTCCACCAGACAGCCTGTAGTGTCCAGAGACATGGACAAAGTATTAAACACAAACAAACACCTGGGTCTAAACTGTTAAGAAAAAGAGCTGTTCAATGTAGCATAGCTCAAGTGGAGTATTCCTTTTAAAGGATGATTTCCCTCACCCACCTTAGGTGGCATGCTTCAACATGAAGAACCTCCTCTCACCATAATGCCTAGTCATGGTGCAGGCAACAACCCCATTACTAGAGGGAGGGGCACAGCTGATTTTTTTTAAAGTATAGGACATTGCTCTGTTTGTGTGTCTCTGGGTCAGGATGAATATAAGCAAAACACAGCAGGATCTATTAAACCTGTTAAGGTGTATCATCAAGGTAGGTCAATGTGTTCCTGCTTGTTACCCTTCACAGAGGTGTCTCTGTATTCTGCTCAGAAAAAGCTCAACCAAATATGTACAAGGTGAAATAATACAAAACCAGCCAGTGGTCCTATATGAATCCAAGGAAGGGATCCACTGGCGGTCACCCTTATCATCGGGCATAGTGCTTTAACTCAGACCCTGGCATGGAGCTCAGGGTACTCTCTATCGTAAGAATCCTGAGATTCAGCCACTTCCATTGCCGACCTCTGAAAAAACATCTGCTGTGGTCCTCTCTCTAGTGAAGGGGTTGTAGCCCACAGAGTGACTAGGGATTACGGTGCGAGGAGGTTCCCAATGATGAAGCACACTACCTATGGTGGGTGAGGAAAAATGTTCCTTTAATAGGACATTGGGAGCCCTGATAGGGGCCCCCAAAGAATCTTTCTGACAGGCTTTCCATGTCAAAAGCCCAGAATGGAAAGCCAGTTGGAAACTGCCATCGTTATTCCGACAGCGGAAAAGACGTCGCATAGGAATTATGTGCTGTTCTGACTGGCCGATGGGCCCGTCGGAAGCCAGCCGGAATGACTAGCTGGTTAAAATTCTGACTACCTGGATTTCAATTAAGGGGTCGGAATTGATACCATTGACATCAGTCAGAAAACCACTGACCAATCATCAAAATCAGGCCCTAAGTGTCTCCTTGATTTAAAATATTTACAAAAAAACGTAAAATGCAGACGTTTTGGTAGAGAACTCATCATTAGTACAAGGGGGCATTGGATAAACAAACACCCACTGTCCCTTTGGAAATGATAGTGTACAGTGCTTGCTATCACGTGAGTTACAAAAAACGCGCCCATTAATTTGAAACCACGCATGCATAAGACTCCATGGTGTCAAATGTCTTCAATTAAACAAAAGACCTAACAAAGTGCTTGGATAATTCCATAAAATCCCTCAGGGGGTGTCTCAACTCATAAAAAACATTCTTGGCCCAAGTCAATATTTTTTAGCAATCAATTCTGGTTTGGCAAATAAACAGGCCTACCAAGTTCAACAACGAGGATTTCATGTAATTTAACACTCAAATTTTAAAAAAGGCATCCACCCTCAAACAATCTCTAATCATATCTCTAATAATTTCTCTATTGAAATGGGTAGTTGGTTTAACCCCTTCCGTGCTCGTGACGGAACCACTCCATCACCAGCCACAGACGCGATGTGCTGGTGATGGAGTGGTTCCATCACGGCGCAGCCGCCCCGACCACGCTGCAGGGATTCCTCACCTGCGCGGCAGTTTAATTGAGCGGGTGGGGCCATGACGGAACCACTCTGTCACAAGCGCAGCGCGCCCGTGGCTCGTGACGGAGTGGTTCCGTCACGAGCATGGCGGCACCGCGCGACCCCCATCCTCCCCAGCACTGCTGCGGAATTACCGCCGCAGCCAAGGGGTTAAAGCAGGTTAAAGGCTCTATTAACCGGGGGCTAATTTAATAACGTGTTAAGTAGGGCAGACTTGGGTCCTAATTTGTATGTTGATGGAGAGGGAACTCCGTCAGGTTATCTTCCAGTCAAGCAACTTTAAGTGAGTGATAGATGCAGAGGTTTTCCACATTGCTTTTTCAATAATATTTAACCCAGGTGTTACTGTGCCTCACCTATGGTTTGGTTAAGTAGAGGCTTAGAAATGGTGGGACAACACAGAGCCATTGTAGGTATGCCTGACTTTGTCTGTCTTTCCAGCTTCCTGTCTCCATCCCCCTCCCCCACTCACCTTCCATGCTCCAAGTAACTTTTAGTTGTTTTATTTATGCTATGGTAACTGATGTAATTCTGTACAAGTGTTTTGTTGTAAAGCTCTCTGATACCTCTGGGTCTAGCCAACTATGCAAATAAATAAACACGGGCTTAAGCAAAGCAGGTGCCTTCTAGCGTCACTTTTAGGAACTTGTGTTGTACAAGTGCTGTGCCTTGTCAGCCTGTGTAACACAGGAATTAATGTATGCAAGGTAGTTTTCCACGCAAAATCCAACAGAACGTAAAGGCACTGGGATTTACTGATATATCACTGCGTGACACATCATCAAGCAGTGTAACACAACAATGTAAATGCGTCAGAATGCTAAGCATGGCCAATGCAAGAGTGCACAACGATGCAAGGGCATCAGTATTAAAAGATCTCTAACGCAACACTCTCTGGCACGCAAACCTACTCTTTGGAGGTGGGTATTTTGTAACTGGAAGTTGGTGCAAGACAACAACAGTGACAGCAAAGGAGGAAGGAGTGCATATTCAGACAAATGATCTCCCTTGTCGATATCAATGAGGAGGAGGTGATCTTGAAATAGAGACTAAAGAAGAAGAGCATCCTGAAGTTGCTGGTTAGATTTCTTCAAGTCTACAACCAGCATTATGAATGATCAATGCCATCCCACCACATGTGAAACTGATGGCAGTTCTGCACATTATTTGTTCTTGGTATTTCCAGAAGACCTCTGCAATGTTGGCTGGAGTGTCTCAGAGTGCCTTTTCCACATTTGTGCTATCTGTGTTGGATGCCATCATCAAGCTCACGCCACAGTACCTGCTGTTTCCCAAAATCAGCCTTCAACAAGTAGACACCAATGAAGGATTTTATGACATAGCAGGATTTCCTCATGTTCTTGGTGCAACTCATTGCACCCATGTGCAGTTGGTGCTACCAGCAGTTACTACACATATTTTCTGCATTTGGGAAGATAACTATTTAACCACATGACTGCTGGCCATTTTCCCCCCCTGTGCTGGAAAATGCCATTTTGCTGTTTCGATGACGAGCTCAGCTCGTCATCAGCACACGACACCCGTGGGGGATGACTCGTCATCAGCATCGAAAGGGTTAATCAACGTGCAGGCAATTGTGAACTATATAGCTTAAAATTGTAAATATTGAATATTTTAATATATAACATTATTATAAAGTGAATTACATATATTTAAGTAACATTTAATTCTATATATTGAATTATATACTTATAGAAACATACACACATAAATATATGTATGCACATATTTATATAAACATATATATAATATAGCACTTTTATAAAAAGTATATTTTACATTATAATCTTTTTTTATTTACTATTAAAAAAGCTAATTTATATAAATATATATTGATATGCATATGCATATATTTGTAAGAAAAATAAACCATTCCTTTCTAGGAACCGATTAGAGAACATAGCAGGTCTGCAGGATTTCTTTTTTTCTGAACAGCATGTTCGGCAAAAGTGTCTTTATTAATTGCAAATGCGCCTGGGGCTCACATGTGGATTGATATACACGTTGCTTCACTCTCATTGGAGGAAAAACAAACTGTTGCAAATAAACGTATCTATACAAATCTTATAAAATAAACTAAAAAATAACTTCATATATATTTAAAACTCCGTGTAACAGTAGGGAAAGCGCTGGATGTCAGAGGGGTAATATTTACTTTTCCCACTTCAGTCTTTGCAACAGTCGGGAAAGCGTTGGATTACTGAGGGGTTAAATGTACTATTCCTACTCCAGTCTTTGCAACACTAAGGAAAGCGTTAGATTTCGGAGGGGTAAAATTTACTATTTCCACTGCAGTCTGTGCAACAGTAGGGAAAGCGTTGGACCCTGGAGAGGTAACATTTACTATTTCCACTCCAGTCTGTGCAACAGTAGCGAAAATGTTGGACTTCAGAGGGGTAAAATGTACTATTCTCTTTAGAGTCCTTACAACAATGGGGAAAGTGTTAATTATTTTTTTAACAAACATAACACCCTTAATATGAACTTTATTATAAATCGAAAACTATAAATAGCTAAAAATAAAAAAACACTCACCATGATTAGTAAATAAATTAATAATTAACTATCAGTTAAAAATAAATTATTTATCATTTAATTAAATGACCACACTATACCCCCAAAAGCCTACACGCCCACAAGTTCAATATAGCTAAAATAAATAAATGTAACGGAATTAAAGATCAATTAAATGTTTATTAAAAATTGAATTATGAACTACTAATTTATTATTTACTTCCCACTCTATACCCCTACAAAGCCATCTGCCACACATGAAAATTATTACCCAATGTATATACTTCTAATTCAATTAAATCAATAATAATGAATTAATGATTAATAAAATCATTACTTAGAAAAGCAACACCCTTTACCCCCTAAACCCAACAGCCCACACCTAACATACAACATATAAAATATCATTATCACACAATTTGCATATTTGTTAGTCAATTAGATCCATACTAATATAATGAAGAGAGAGCCCAAACCTTTGAGGCGGGTAATCTCAGGAACCACAGCAGCAATCACAACACCCAATACAGCGTTGGAAAGGGCAGTTGCAGCAGAAGGACATAGGCTATGCAGACGCCCATCATATACATTTAAAAGGTAAAAGAACTGTGCCAGCAAAGTAGTCCCTTGTGGGCGTGTCTGCGTTGTGCTGTGTGCGTGTGCTGGGGGCGTGACAAACGCTGGGGGGCGTGTGGTACGTTCCGCCCTTCATGCCATGTCTCATATCCTGTGCTAATCCCACCCTGCTCCCTTTAAATACCACTGCACCCCATAATCATAACCCACCCTTACTCCTTAAAATACCCCAACACCCTTAAACACTAACCCACCTTAACCCTATAAATATACCCTGTACCCCAAAACCCAAACCTATCCCTAAACCCTAAAAATACCCCTGTATCCCAAAACCTAACCCTAGCCCTGAACCCTATAAATACCCCTGTACCTCAAAACCCAAACATACCCATGACTCTTAAAAATACCCCTGTACCCCAAAACCCAAACCTAGCCCTGAACCCTAAAAATACCCCTGTACCCCAAAACCCAAACCTACCCCTGAACCCTAAAATACCCCTGTATCCCAAAACCCAAACCTAGCCCTGAACCCTAAAAATACCCCTGTACCCCAAAACCCAAACCTAGCCCTGAACCCTAAAAATACCACTGTACACCAAAACCCAAACCTAGCCCTGAACCCTTAAAATACCCCTGTACCCCAAAACCCAAACCTACAGCTGAACCCTAAAAATACCCCTGTACCCCCAAAACCCAAACCTAGCCCTGACCCCTAAAAATAACCCTGTACCCCAAAACCCAAACCTACCCCTGAACCCTAAAATACCCCTGTACCCCAAAACCCAAACCTAGCCCTGAACCCTAAAAATACCCCGGTACCCCAAAACCTAAACCTACCCCTGAACCCTAAAAATACCCTTATACCCCAAAACCTAAACCTAGCCCTGAACCCTAAAAATACCCCTGTACCCCAAAACCTATCCCTAAACCAAAAAACTACCCCTGTACCCCATAACCCAAAACTATATCTGAACCCTTAAAATACCCAAATACCCCAAAACATACACCTCAGTACCCCACAACATACACCCCTATACCCATACTTACCTTATCCAAACATTAAAACAAAACATGCTTTTACCATTCATGCAAATGTATGCGTGGTAAGAGCATATAAAATGTAATGCCATGCGTTATAATGGCATTGCGGAGTGATGGTACTTTCGTAATGAAAGTATGCGGAGTGATGGTATGCGGAAAGAAAGTTGTGGAATAATGGGTGTTTACCTTCCCCCGGTAAGTACATTGGTGGCACGGCGGCCCACATCTCCAGCAACATACTCATATTTTTTCACCACCCATTAGAAAAATGCACAGGTCTCTCTCATTGATGTCCAGCACGACATACACTTTTAGACACACCTCCCGCCACAAGATCTAGAATTGCGAACTTTAGAGCTGGGGACCTACGTTCGAATCTCGGCATCAGTCAACATCCTGTGAATCCAGGCAAATCGCGTTGTCTCCCCGTGCCTACCACAAATGTATGTGTTCTTCTGTAATGTAAATTGTGCTCATGCCATGTTGTCGAGTTTGCGCTATATAATATTGCAAGGAAAAATAAAGTAGGGAAACTCGAGTTCACACACTACTGAACGCGCACTCTTAAGTGCATCAGCAGTGCACTGTGAATCGGAGCGTTTCACAGGCCTGTCACAGATAAGAAATGCAATCTAAACGAAATCCTACAAAACAATATAATACTGGCCGGCAGCAATTCATACCCGGACAACGTCGGGACGGGCCTCTAGTAATTAATAAAAACATTAATGATTATTGTTAAATAATGTTATGTTATGTTATGTTATGTTATGTCAGGCGCGCAACACCCATTGGGCTCACCGGGCTTCAGCCCCCCCCGTCGCCTCCTCTGCCCGGGCTAAGATTACACGCACTGAAATGGTGCAAGATAGCATCCGATCGGAGAATGATTTTTTAAATGCTTTCTGAGAGGCCCAGCAGCCCGAGCCAGCCAGCCTCTGCTTCAGTGAGTGACCTCCTGCCCCCACCTCTTGTTTTCCTTTACGGTGGCGCCGCGAGGTGAAATCCTTGCCTGAAGGCAGGGATTTCACTTAAGCACTTGATCGCTTGTGAGCATGGGGTGTGAAGTGCACAGCAGGGGGAAAGGGCTGGCCAGTTAAGGTGATGCTTTTCCTTTGTAAAGGAATTTCTGCTGGCGTCATAGCCCATGGGGTGCTGTCTGTGCACTTGTATAGATGTGTATTTCATACAAGTGCGCAGACAGCAACCCCTGGGCTATGACGCCAGCAGGAATTAATTTACAAAGGAAAAGCTTCACCTGCACTGGCCATCCCTTTCCCCCTGTTGTCAGGCAGCAGTTTTTTGTGTAAGTTCCAGTAACTTTAATGCATTTTTCAGCACAGCATTACATACTGCCTGCATATCTAGGGGCCATATGTATCAAGCCATTTAGCATTCGCAAAGGCCGAAATTCTGTGAATTTCGGCCTTTGCGAATGCTAAATACCTAAATGGTATGTATCAAACATTTTTGCATCAAAATAAGGAATCGCAAAAATTGCTATTCCTTATTTTGCGATTGCACTTAAGGAATCGCAAATTTTGCGATTCCTTAAATGCAATGTATCAATAATGCTTTTTTCAAACAAACCAAAGGTGCCATATGACGCCCATACATGCCCTTAGGGTATGTATGTGCGCCATATGCCCCCAAATGTCTTTTTCAGGGGTGCAGCAGGGTGTTCTTGAGACACCCCTGCACCCTTGAAAAAATTCCTAATTTGCGATTAGCTAATTGCTAATCGCAAATTGCCCCTTCATTCCTATGGGCCTCCTGGCCCATAGAAATTAATGGGTAATTTGCAATTAGCAATTTGCTAATCGCAAATTAGGAATGGTAAGGAATCGCTATATAAAAGCGATTTTGTTCATACATACCATTTTGCATTTCCAAAATAGCGATTCCATAAAAAATTCGCTATTTTGGAAATGCAAATTGGTTTGATGATACATATGGCCCAAATTGAGAATGTCTTCCCATTCATTCCTATAGGCCTCTAGGCCCATAGGAATGAATGGAGAGGGTTTCCGTAATTGTGAATTGCACTTTGCGATTCACAATTATGGAATATGTAGGATTCACAATTTTTTTTGCAAATCCTACATACATCTCGTTTTGCCATTCTCAAATAACGATTCTCTAAAATTTGCTATTTGAGAATAGCAAAACCAAACTTTCATACATATGCCCCTTGGTTACTGTGAATGTTGTTTTTGACTTACATACATAGAAACGTCAAAGAGGACAGTCCCCTCCAAATATGCAAATGTAGTGTAAGTTTGTAGTGTTCATTTTTTTTTGGGGTGCTAGTGGGTAATTTTAGAGTTCAGGGTGGGTGTGGGTTTTAGGGTGCCAGGGAGTAATTTTATGGTTCAGGGTGGGTTACGGGTGGGTTACGGATTGGCGTGCCAGGGGGTAATTTTAGGGTTCTGAGCGGGTATGTGTTTTGGTGTGCCAGGGGTAATTTTAGGGTTCAGGGCAGGTGTGAGTTTTGGGGTGTCAGGGGGCAATTTTAGGGTTCAGGGTGGGTATGGGTTATGGGGTGCCAGGGGGGAATTTATGGTTCAGGGTGGGTATGGGTTATGGGGTGCCGGGGGGAATTTATGGTTCAGCATGGGTATGGGTTTTGGGGTGCCAGGGGTAATTTTAGGGTTTAGGGCAGGTGTGGGTTTTGGGATGTCAGGGGGCTATTTTAGGGTTCAGGGTGGGTATGGGGTGCCAGGGGACATTTTAGGGTTCAGCGTGGGTATGTGTTCTGGTGTGCAAGGGGTAATTTTAGGGTTCAGGGCAGGTGTGGGTTTTGGGATGTCAGGGGGCTATTTTAGGGTTTAGGGTGGGTATGGGGTGCCAGGGGACATTTTAGGGTTCAGCGTGGGTATGTGTTTTGGTGTGCCAGGGGTAATTTTAGGGTTCAGGGCAGGTGTGGGTTTTGGGGTGTCAGGGGGAAATTTATGGTTCAGGGTGGGTATAGGTTATGGGGTGCCGGGGGGAATTTATGGTTCAGCATGGGTATGGGTTTTGGGGTGCCAGGGGTAATTTTAAGGTTTAGGGCAGGTGTGGGTTTTGGGACGTCAGGGGGCTATTTTAGGGTTCAGGGTGGGTATGGGGTGCCAGGGGACATTTTAGGGTTTAGCGTGGGTATGTGTTTTGGTGTGAAAGGGGTAATTTTAGGGTCCAGGGCAGGTGTGGGTTTTGGGGTGTCAGGGGGCAATTTTAGGGTTCAGGGTGGGTATAGGTTATGGGGTGCCAGCGGGGAATTTATGGTTCAGGGTGGGTATGGGTTTTGGTGTGCCAGGGGTAATTTTAGGGTTCATGGGTATGGGGTTTGGGGTGCCAGGGGTAATTGTAAGGTTCAGGGTGGGTGTGGGTTTTGAGGTGCCATGGGATTAATTTTAGGGTTCAGCGTGGGTATGTGTTTTATAGTGCCAGGGGTAATTTTAGGGTTTAGGGCAGGTGTGGGTTTGGGATGTCAGGGGCTATTTTAGGGTTCATGGTGGGTATGGGTTATGGGGTGCCAGATGGGAATTTATGGTTCAGCATGGGTATGGGTTTTGGGGTGCCTGGGGTAATTTTAAGGTTCAGGGTGGGTTTGGATTTTGGGGGGCAAGAGGGAATTTATGGTTCAGCATGGGTATGGTTTCTGGGGTGCCAGAGGTAATTTAAGGTTCAGGGCGGGTATGGGTTTTGGGGCTCCAGGGGGGTGATTTTAGAGTTCAGGGTGGTATTGGGTTTTGGGGTGCCAGGGGGTAATTTTAGGGTGTGGGGTGGGTATGGGTTTTGGGGTGCCAGGGGTAATTTTAGGGTTCAGGGCAGGTGTGAGTTTTGGGGTGTCAGGGGGCAATTTTAGGGTTCAGGGTGGGTATGGGTTATGGGGTGCCAGGGGGGAATTTATGGTTCAGGGTGGGTATGGGTTATGGGGTGCCGGGGGGAATTTATGGTTCAGCATGGGTATGGGTTTTGGGGTGCCAGGGGTAATTTTAGGGTTTAGGGCAGGTGTGGGTTTTGGGATGTCAGGGGGCTATTTTAGGGTTCAGGGTGGGTATGGGGTGCCAGGGGACATTTTAGGGTTCAGCGTGGGTATGTGTTCTGGTGTGCAAGGGGTAATTTTAGGGTTCAGGGCAGGTGTGGGTTTTGGGATGTCAGGGGGCTATTTTAGGGTTTAGGGTGGGTATGGGGTGCCAGGGGACATTTTAGGGTTCAGCGTGGGTATGTGTTTTGGTGTGCCAGGGGTAATTTTAGGGTTCAGGGCAGGTGTGGGTTTTGGGGTGTCAGGGGGAAATTTATGGTTCAGGGTGGGTATAGGTTATGGGGTGCCGGGGGGAATTTATGGTTCAGCATGGGTATGGGTTTTGGGGTGCCAGGGGTAATTTTAAGGTTTAGGGCAGGTGTGGGTTTTGGGACGTCAGGGGGCTATTTTAGGGTTCAGGGTGGGTATGGGGTGCCAGGGGACATTTTAGGGTTCAGCGTGGGTATGTGTTTTGGTGTGAAAGGGGTAATTTTAGGGTCCAGGGCAGGTGTGGGTTTTGGGGTGTCAGGGGGCAATTTTAGGGTTCAGGGTGGGTATAGGTTATGGGGTGCCAGCGGGGAATTTATGGTTCAGGGTGGGTATGGGTTTTGGTGTGCCAGGGGTAATTTTAGGGTTCATGGGTATGGGGTTTGGGGTGCCAGGGGTAATTGTAAGGTTCAGGGTGGGTGTGGGTTTTGAGGTGCCATGGGATTAATTTTAGGGTTCAGCGTGGGTATGTGTTTTATAGTGCCAGGGGTAATTTTAGGGTTTAGGGCAGGTGTGGGTTTGGGATGTCAGGGGCTATTTTAGGGTTCATGGTGGGTATGGGTTATGGGGTGCCAGATGGGAATTTATGGTTCAGCATGGGTATGGGTTTTGGGGTGCCTGGGGTAATTTTAAGGTTCAGGGTGGGTTTGGATTTTGGGGGGCAAGAGGGAATTTATGGTTCAGCATGGGTATGGTTTCTGGGGTGCCAGAGGTAATTTAAGGTTCAGGGCGGGTATGGGTTTTGGGGCTCCAGGGGGGTGATTTTAGAGTTCAGGGTGGTATTGGGTTTTGGGGTGCCAGGGGGTAATTTTAGGGTGTGGGGTGGGTATGGGTTTTGGGGTGCCGGGGAGGGATAATTTTAGGGATAGGATGGGTATGGGTTTTGGGGTGCCAGGGGTAATTACAGATTTCAGGGCGGGTATGGGTTTTAGGGTGTGAAGGGGTTAATTTTAGGGTTCAGCGTGGGTATGTGTTTTGGTGTGCCAGGGGTAATTTTAAGATTCAGGGTGAGTATGGGTTTTGGGGGGCAATGCATCAAACTAACAAAAATGTGTGCTTTAATTGTTGTCCAGTTTCAAATGTAGAATTCACCACATTTTTTTCTCAGCTTGACCTGAGCATTAACCGATCCTGATTATCTGCCATTTTAGCTCCGCCCCATTGATATACATTAGCCACGCCCCTTCCTCTGCCATGTTAGCCCCCCCCGAAATTAAGACCTAGTTGCGCCCTTGTGTTATGTTATGTTATATATGCTTATATAGCGTACGGCTGCCCCAACCGCGGGGCGTCCCAGCGCTAGACTACTTAATTACCTTCCCCCCTACACCCCTACAAACCCAGAATCCCACACCTGATTTATACCTTAAAGATTCATCTATTACACAATGTACATAATTAATAATCAAATAATGATCAATTATTTCATTATTAATAATATATAACTTAAAAAAATACAATTATAACACAATATAATACTTAATAATTATTTATTTATTTAATAAATACATTCCTAATAATGTGTTAATTAATTATTACTCAATTAACTTCCCACCCTATTCCCCTACATACCCAGCAGCCACACCTAATAAATACTTTAAGAAACAACAATTATTACACAACTTACATCATTAATAATCACTTACAAAAGTACAAATAAATGATTAATAAATTATTAATTAATTGCAATTAAATAAATTCCCAGCCTACACTTCTACAAACCCAGTACACCAATATGACTATATAAATTACTATTAGCAATATAAAATCAAAAACTTATAAATCGCTTGAAATTACAAACCATATTTCAAAAATCTTATTAATGATTTTATAAACAATAACAACACATAAGAATAATATATGAACTAACACATAAAGATAATTAAAAACAATGGGCTAGATGCAGGTATCCAAATACCGGTCGGTAATGGCCGAAAATACCGATTTTCGGCCATTACCGATCGGTATTTGGATACTGAGATGTAGGGCATCTCAAAATACAGATTCGGTAATTTTACCGAATCGGTAATTTTACTGAATCGGTAAAATTACAGATTCGGTAAAATTACAGAATTTGTATTTTGACAGTGCTACAGGGCTTTAACCACATCACTGCTTGAGAGTTTCCCCTGCTGTGCTGGACAGCAACGAAAAATGGTGTGGTCATGACGAGCTCAGCTCGTCATGAGCACAGGAGCACTGTGCTGCATGACGAGCTGAGCTCGTCATGAGCATGGAAGGGGTTAAGGATTCGTTATTTACCACCAACTATTAGTTGGTGGTAAATAAGGAATTCCTATGTAAATGCATAAATGTGCATTAGTGCTTGTGTGCCATGTGGCATACATACATGCCCTGAGGACATGGCACACAAGCACTAATCAGGGGTGCAACAAGGTGTCAAAGTGACACCCTGCCACCCTTGACTTTTTCGGTATTTACCGAATCGGTAATTACGATTCGGTAATTGACATTCATTTCTATGGGCATATACCCAGGACCTGTAAATTGAGTGCTACCAGTGGGCCTGCAGCACTTATTTTGTAATCCACTCAACTATCACTTTAAAACATGTCTCGGGCATTTCATAGCAGCCTCAATGCAGTTTTAAACTGGCAATTCAACTTGCTATTTAAACCCCCTTGTCAAGCCTTAAACTCCCCTTTTATTACATACAAGTCATCCCTAAGGTTGACCCTAGGTAGCCCATAGGGCAGGGTGCTGTGTTATTAAAAGGTTGGACTTTTACTTATAAGTTTGACTTTTCTTAATAGGGAATCCTCCTAAATTGTTTTTTCACTACTGTGAGGCCTTCCACTCCCATAGGATAACACAGGGGAATCCTTATTATATTTAATAAGCTGTAATTCCTAATTGGTTTAAGGTAGACATGTCATGTTTGATACCTATGAAATTGCACTGATAAACCTCCTTTAATGGTAAAGTTGGATTTTTTTTTACATTTTGAAAATACTACTTTTAGAAAGTTGCCCTTTTCCGGTCTTTAGCCCTTTTGTGCCTGCCACCTGTCTTAGGTCACATGACTGAGTGTAGTTGACAGTTAGACTTTACGAATTCCTCCTAGACAGTCACAGAATAGAGGGATTAGGTGTGCCTCAATTGGCCATCTGCAGTCAGGATGGGGGTGGAGCTGAGCATAGCCTCACTTATACCTGAAATGCCTGTGCTCTGCCTTCACACAAAGGACCTAACAACCCTATAATGTCACTGTAGCCACCTTGGAACCAGGGCAGGGGATTCAGGAAATTCCATGCACTTCAAATAACCTTTTCAGAAGCTTCTTCCACCATCCAGAAGGATCTCAAGATATAAAAATAGGACTTTCAGAGCCCTCTTCAGTGTACTACTGGACCTGCAGAAGGACTCTCATAGGACTGCCTACTACTGTGACCTGCTGTGTACTCTGCCAGACACTGCTGTACCTAGGAGGACTCCTTTGTTGTCTGGAGCCTACCTTGAAACATCAGAGGCCATAGCTACATCTTCACCTGCACCCATAACTACCAGAAGTGACTCCAAGGGCTAGGTTGCTGGCCTGCTGCTCAGAGCCACAGGGAAATAAAAGTCTCCCACCATCTTAAACCCACATCTGGCCCCAACATGAGTGGGTCCTGTATCCCTAAGATGTGTCCCACCAGTCCTGGACCCTTTGTTGTGGTGCTAAAGGTGCCCAGATGCCAATTCCCAAAACTGAGGACTTTGAAAAATGTTGCCCATGAGCTGCAGTGAGAACCAGGAGGAGACTGCGATCAGCTTGCTCGCCTATCTGCCTAAGGTGCATCGCTGATCAGGTTGACTTTGTGTCTTCTCCTGCAATGTTTTTCTCTGCAGCAGCAAATCCTTTTCAGTAGTCCTTCGCCAAAGGAGTCTCGAACCTCATGGAATTGTCTTCGGGTACAGCCATCTATAGATTTTAAACTTCCATTTCGACGACTAAGTCTGAATGTACAAATCGTCACTAAGGCTTTGACCCATGGCCATCAGATAACGCTCGCTCCTCAGACGGCAGAACTTTATCTTCTCTGAACATTTTTTTCAAGATTTTTTCTGAGTCCAAAGGTAAGCACTGACAGGGCTCTCTCAAATTCTTGTATGCAAACCATGCTCCCTTGCAGTCTGACTTAACCTTTAACTTTAGTCCGGTCTCATGCGACTAGATCTCTGTGGTTGGAATTTTCATCTTTCAGGTGCTTATCTTTTACTAAAATCTTTAAAACATCATAACTTTAGTTCTATTGATTGTATTCTTGTTGTTTTGAAGTAAAACAATGTACTACAATTTACTCTATTTTTCTAAATTGGTTTGGAATTGTTCTTGTGATGTGTTTTCATTTTATTACCATATGTGTGCTACATAAATACTTTGCACATTGCCCCTAAGTTAAATTTGACTGTTTTTTTGTGCCAAGCTACCTAGGGTTAAGCAGAGTTAATTTAGTGACTTTTTTATTTTTTATTTATTTATATCATTTGTAGAGCGCGCTGTAGCCCTGCGGGAATCCTGGCACTGAAGAAAGTTGCAACGAAGAACAGTCAGTCTTGAAAGCAAGAGGAGGGTGTCTCGATGAGGGTCTGTGGTTCTGTAGTTTACCCTGCAAGGGACTGTGACTGTGACTGTTGCTTGTTCAGGGCTCACAGCCCATTCAACCAACAACCCAATTTCTCACAAAGAAAAGAACCTCCTTCAAGGAACGCATCGACATCCACGCACACAACAGTGAAGAACTCTTCAAGATCGTGAAAGAATCCCAGCTCCAGCTCCAACGACCTCCCGCCATCACAAGTACTCTGTGACTCCCTGGCTACCTTCTTCCACCGCAAGATCACAGACATTCACAACAGCTGCGACACCCAGACGCTGACACCCCTGACTCAACACCCACCAAACACACCGACCTCCTGCTATCCTGAAACCATGTCAACAACGAAGACACCATCAAAATCATGAACACCATCCACTCCGCCTCACCTTCCGACCCCTGCCCCCACCACATCTTCAACAAGGCAAGCTCCGCATCACACCCCAAATCCGAAAGATCATCAACAGCTTCTTCAAGACTGTCAACTTCCGGGAGAGCTGGAAACACGCTGAGATCAACACCCTCCTCAAGAAAGCCAAGGCAGGCCCAAAGGACCTCAAGAACTTTCAACCCTGATCCCGTTCCCGGCGAAAGTCATTGAGAATACCGCCAACAGACAACTGACCCACTTCCTGGAGGAGAACAACGTCCTGGACTACTCACAATCCGGCTTCCGCGGCAACCTCAGCACCAAAACCGCCCTCATCTGTGCCACTGACGACATCAGGACCCTACTGGGCATCGGCGAAATCGCGGCTCTCATCCTCCTGGACCTCTCGTCCGCCTTCAACACCGTCTGCCACCACACCCTGCGCACACGCCTCTGTGAAACAGGGATCCAAGACAAAACCCCTGACTGGATCACCTCCTTCCTCACCGGCAGAACCCAGAGAGTCTGCCTCCCCCCTTTCTGATCTGAAGCCACCACGATTACCTGCGGCGTACCCCAAGGATCATCCCTCAGCCCGAGCTTTTTCAACATCTATATGGCACCGCTCGCCAACATTGTCCGAGCACACCACCTCAACATCATCTCTTACGCCGACAACACCCAGATGATCCTCTCCCTCACCAAGGACCCAGCAACTGCCGAATCCAACCTCCACGAGGGAATGAAGGCCGTCGCAGACTGGATGAAGACTAGTCGGCTGAAACTGAACTCAGACAAAACGGAGGTCCTCATCCTCGGCTTCACTCCCTCTGCATGGGATGACTCCTGGTGGCCGGCCACGCTGGGAGCTTTCCCGACACCTACCAACCACAAACGCAACCTGAGGCTCATTCAGGACTCAAAGCTCTCCTCCTCCTGCTTCAACACCCTCCGCATGCTCTGCAAGATCTACAGATGGATCCCCACTGAAACCAGAAGGACGGTCACCCAAGCACTCGTCAGCAGCAGGCTGGATTACGGTAACGCCCTCTACGCTGGAACCACGGCCACACTCCAGAAGAGACTCCAACGCATACAAAACGCCTCCGCATGCCTCATCCTACCTATCCACAGCCACATCACCACCCACCTGATAGACCTGCACCGGCTCCCAGTCAACAAAAGGATCACCTTCAAGCTCCTCACCCACGCTCACCAAGGACTCCACAACGCCGGACCAGCATACCTCAACGAACGACTGTCCCTCTACACCCCAAACCACCAGCTTCGCTCCGCCAACCTCACCCTCACGACCGTCCCACGCATCCGCTGAACGACCACCAGCGGCAGATCATTCTCCCACCTCTCTGCCACGACATGGAACACCCTCCCCGCCCACTTGCGTCAGACCCAGGACCTGCTGACCTTCAGGAGACTTCTCAAGACCTGGCTGTTCGACCAGTAGATGCTTCCCCCAACCCTTAGTGCCTTGAGACCCTCACGGGTGAGTGACACACTCTACAAATGTTTTGATTGATTGATTGACAGAAGGGCTTAAATCTTAAGGAAAAACAAGTCTCTTTCCATGTGTGCTGCAGACTGTTGTACATGTTGAGAGACGAAGTAAGTACCTAGGAATACAAACCATATGTCACAATGCAATGTCTGGGATCCACACTATTGACATGCATTCATATAGTAAGTGGCTGCATTTGATCTGACAATACAAGGAGAACAATGAGTTCATGCATGTGAATGTCCATGCTCCACCCATGGAAGACCTAATAGCCTGAAATGTCATGTAAGTTGATAGAAGGATACTACTGTGCATGAAAGTTATGTACAAAATTACTCGACACCACTCAAAAGTGGTCTGGTCTGTTGTGGTAAATAACACTGAACTCTTAAATGGTTCCTGCTGTCACCTTGGGAGACACAAGGGCATAGTAATAACTTCCTTTCCAACTAGTTGTGGCATTTTAATAATAAATCACACATCCTTGTAACAATATAACATTTCCTGTGTGTAATGCCAAACCATGTGTAAACTCAATTAAGAAATGTTTACAAACAGACACATAAAAATAGTTATGGCACATATCTGTATATAGGGAAAGACAAGCGTAAAAGTGGATAGCCGAAATCCGAAAGTGGACAAAAGCCAGAGACAGCCAGCATTGTAAGGAGCGGGAGAGGCGCAAGGAGTGGGACACCTAGGTGCTCCGTAATCACTGTAATCACTGTTGTGCCTGGATATGCATAAATACCAGCAGCCGCTCTTGCGGCATGGGAAAGACAAGCGGAAAAGTAGAAAGCCAAAAGTGGACAAAAGCCATAGCCGGTGCCCTTCACGGAGATGGCCAGCATCATGAAGAGCGACAGACGCGCAAGGAGTGGGACTCAAACTCCCAGACTCCCCAGTGCAGGGGTGTAGGAGACACTAAAATTCTGGGGGGGACAGGGACAACCTTGTGGACTTCCCAGTGACCCTATACAAATCACCGCCCATTAAACAAATACAATTGCATACTTTTGAAGTGAAATATTGAGAAAAGCAGGCATGTTGTCACAGTTTGAACAGACCAAATGTTAAAAAAACATGTATATGAATCTTGCATCTTCAAGCACCAATCATACAAAGGTCGCGGACTTAAGGCGGGGACGTCATGTTTGCTAGTGCATTATGGTTTTAAAAATACCTGCTTCTGCATTCCTGGTCTCCAGCAATTTTCAGGCAACAATAAAAATGTGAAGATAACCTTGGTGAATAATAACCTTTATTGAGAGAGATCGGAGGTTTGTCTAGTGGAAGTTTTGACTCATGGTAAGGTAGCCACAGTGGGGTAATATGCCTGCTGCACGCAGATCACAAAATGCATATCATGTAAATAGGTCAGTAAGTTACTACTTTTGTCTGAGAGATTATTTTGGTATTTGCAGTTTATAAGTTAAAATCCTAACATTGAACAGTTAGCTATTAACCATCATCAAAGAACTGCATGAAAACTTCAAGGTATAGATTAGCACGTTATGATTTTTCCCCAGTTTTTCCTTATCCTAATGTTGGAAAATGGGTTCATTAGGATAGAAATCCATTCTTATTATTGAAGAGAACCCCGCAACCATGGTGTTATGTTTTAAATTCTGAAGTTGTGCTTCTTTAGTGTTGCAAAGCCATCCTGTGCCCTTGGCATTCCCCAACGTTTTGCTGACTGGTACTGGTGGTACCTGACTCTGACTGACCCTGCCCTCTGCCTGAACGTGGAAGGGTATACTCAGACGTGAGTCCCTAGCTCATTGCACCATCAGGATTCAAGCAAGCCGGGCCGAAGACGGCTGAAATGCCAGAAACCGGTCCCCGGTAGCTTGTTTCCTTCCCAGTGAAAGAATTGGCTTGGTAGTTTGGTTTGCCCTGTTCCCAGGAAACACTGGGCCAGGGACAGACTAATTTGCATATAGCCAGGTTCTGAGCTGGGATGGTGCAGTGAGCTAAAAAACGGTGTTGGATTAAGCCCTGATCTCTTGACTGGGTGAGAGTATTCTGCTTAATTCAGAAACTCTGTCCTTCACCACCCCCTGTTGTTAATTATTTTGTCCACCATAAGCGTGGAAGGGTATACTCAGACGTGAGTCCCTAGCTCATTGCACCATCAGGATTCAAGCAAGCCGGGCCGAAGACGGCTGGAATGCCAGAAACCAGTCCCCGGTAGCTTGTTTCCTTCCCAGTGAAAGAATTGGCTTGGTAGTTTGGTTTGCCCTGTTCCCAGGATACACTGGGCCAGGGACGGACTAATTTGCATATAGCCAGGTTCTGAGCTGGGATGGTGCAGTGAGCTAAAAAACGGTGTTGGATTAAGCCCTGATCTCTTGACTGGGTGAGAGTATTCTGCTTAATTCAGAAACTCTGTCCTTCACCACCCCCTGTTGTTAATTATTTTGTCCACCATAAGCGTGGAAGGGTATACTCAGACGTGAGTCCCTAGCTCATTGCACCATCAGGATTCAAGCAAGCCGGGCCGAAGACGGCTGAAATGCCAGAAACCGGTCCCCGGTAGCTTGTTTCCTTCCCAGTGAAAGAATTGGCTTGGTAGGTTGGTTTGCCCTGTTCCCAGGATACACTGGGCCAGGGACAGACTAATTTGCATATAGCCAGGTTCTGAGCTGGGATGGTGCAGTGAGCTAAAAAACGGTGTTGGATTAAGCCCTGATCTCTTGACTGGGTGAGAGTATTCTGCTTAATTCAGAAACTCTGTCCTTCACCACCCCCTGTTGTTAATTATTTTGTCCCCCATAAGCGTGGAAGGGTATACTCAGACGTGAGTCCCTAACTCATTGCACCATCAGGATTCAAGCAAGCCGGGCCGAAGACGGCTGAAATGCCAGAAACCGGTCCCCGGTAGCTTGTTTCCTTCCCAGTGAAAGAATTGGCTTGGTAGTTTGGTTTGCCCTGTTCCCAGGATACACTGGGCCAGGGACAGACTAATTTGCATATAGCCAGGTTCTGAGCTGGGATGGTGCAGTGAACTAAAAAACGGTGTTGGATTAAGCCCTGATCTCTTGACTGGGTGAGAGTATTCTGCTTAATTCAGAAACTCTGTCCTTCACCACCCCCTGTTGTTAATTACTCTGCCTGAACAGGCACAGGGCCAGTGATATTCTGAAAGAGACACCTAAAGATACTGTGAAAACACCTACATACACTAGGGTGCACTATGGGTTAGGGTACCCCTATGATTGGCATGACCTCTCCTATAAGGCCCTAGTACATAATAGGGCAGGGGGATTAGAACTATCTTTAAGTCCCTAGAATATAATAGGCAGTTTTGAGGCCAGCAGCCCTTTCTGCTTTTGCACATATGCACTGCAGTAGCCTGAGGTCAGTTTAAAAGTAGCTCTGTGTTGTAGGACTGCTTTTAAAATGCAAATTGTACCCAAACTCGACTTTTGGTTTTGGGAACTTGCAAAATTGATCAACTACAATGCTGGGGCAAAAAAATAAGTTAAGTGGAAAAATGTTTCCACCTAACTATGGCTGTATCATATTTGCAGCATAATACATCATCTGCTGCATAATCTAACAATTTGACCCAAAACAATTTTGTTGCTCAAACGGATAAAAAATGAGAAATGTGACTTATGTTGCTGTGAAGTGTAGGGCCCTTTGCAAAGGTTGACTGGTCACCTTTCCCACTGCTGCATTTGTATGTTACACAGGTACTAATGAGGCAAAAGCTTTGCAGAGGCTGTTAGTATGTATAAATATGTCAAAATAATAAAGTATCACTAAAATGCACTGCATTACGCTACAGCCTTTTTATTGTTGCATAATTTAATCAACACTGCAACATCTTTTTGGCCCCTGTTGCTGCATAACTCCAGTGGGCCGAAAGCAGGCTGCACATGTTAAAAGTGTTTGTGCATGAAGCAGAGACCATGAAGTTTGCAAACTTAGGGGCTGATTACGATGGCAGGCGGACTTCAGTCAGTCCGCCATCAAATTGGGGAATGGGACCGCTGGCCTTCAAGGTAGCGGCCCCACAATAGGCATTAGAATGCGACCGCCACTATGGCATTCGCAGTGCCTATCTTTTACATTGCAGCAGGTGCTGCTGGCTGCATCATCCGCCGCAATGTAAACAAGCAAAATGGTGGCAGCAGCTGCTGATAAGCCCCGTCCTTTTCAGACTGGGGGTGTGTTTTTTGTTGTGTGACAGATGACGTCACAGATAGAAAGGAGAGAAAAAAACATGCCCCTCAATCCGAAACAGAAGTGGCTTAAAGGGACGGACAGAGCTCTACTCCAATGGCTGGACGTCATTTAGGAAGCCAGCCAATGGAGAAGAGCTGGCTCGTTTACCTCCCTACTCTAAGACATAATTTCTCACCCAGCGAGACTGCGCAAGCACAGCCTACGCAGGCCAAGACCTAAAAAGGACATGTTACATATATCACTGCACTACGTGGCAGGCACAATGAGGTGCCTGCCACATGGTGCAGTGATATGTAGGGGGGCATCTTAGATACCCCCCGGGTCCCATGTCTGGGGGCTGAGGGGACAGGGGCCTGCTACGGGCCACCAATGTGCATTTCCACCAACTTTTCCATGTGGGGGGTGAACCGCCATGGATAGGCTGGATGGTAAAGGGTATCGTAATCCCTACTGTGGTGGCTGGTAGGCACCACCAGCATTGTACGAACCACAAGCCCCTACGCCGCACGAGTGGGCTCAAGGCGCCAGTTGGGTGTGTGGTGGTAGTCTTTCCGACCACCAGGGAACTACCTGCCATTGTAATATGGCTGGCGGTAATGCAGTCACTGATGGCGGTGGAACCGCCACTGACGGGGTGACGTGGCAGTCCCACCTCCATTATAATCACCCCCTAAGTTTGGTGTGCCTGCAAATCCTTCATTGCTGATCACTGGTGAGTTGCACCACTACTGCTGAAAAAGGCCAATGGAGGTACCAATGGGTGCGGTGAACTGGCCTCAAGGATCTTGTGACCTCAGTGACAGTCACTGTCGATGGTGTGTCTAGGGTGTGCTTCTTTGTATGCCTGCTCGCAAGACTGGAGGTGAACTGTGGTGGACTGTGGTGGACAGGCCTTCAAGGTTAACTCACACTTGCCACTGTTAGGGTCCACCTGCGGGTGCTAAGACACCAGGGCTTCTAAGGTCTATCGGGCCTTCTAAGGTGTAGCATTGGAATGAGCTCGGTCAGGAGTGCGGTCTGGTGGACTGGTCATGAAGGCTGAAAATGGTGCTCAAGTTCCAAATTCAGCAGCTCTGGCAAGAGTGCCACATTCTCTCCCACACTGAACACCATACTGCCCCACTGAGAGAAACTTGCACTGCCTTAAGCTACAACTCAATTGTGCTGCGACTAAATTCAAATTATGCTCTAGACAACAGTAAAATGCTGTCTGAAAAAAACGAATAACACCCTGGAAAAAGCAAACACTCCTAAGGAATGCAAGAATAAGAAAAGCATGTGAAATGTATTCAAGAACAACATGGTTACCTTAACAGTTTTAAACTCATTATTCAGTAAGTGATTTTGCCTGTAAAAGTCAGGACATGGCTGCAATACAAGGCAGGAAGGCACCTGTTTTGTGTCCATTGCTTATATCCTTTCAAAATGTAAGCAGTTTGGTTTAAAAAAGACCACACCCCCGAACACAGAGTCGCAGTACGCATTTTATAAGCTAAAATAATTAAAACAGTTGAAAACGATCATATTAAACGTTTCTACTCCACTCATCAACCATGTATTGCAGTCCCTTTTGAAATGGTGCACTTCCCCACCCTGGAAAAACAATGTTGTTCAAAGAAAGAAGAGAAAAAAAGAAAGTAGCGCTTTCACTGCCAAACTCTGTATAAAGTGGTGCTAATGTGTGTGGGTGTAAATAACTATATGGCCTGTCTGCTGACCACTCTGTATCGCTTTATTTAGGTATTTAATAATTTTTTCTCTCCGTCCCCAGGTTTTTCTATGGAATTATAAAACGGTCAGCAAATGAAGACATTTCCAGCCAAAGTGTTCTTCCTATTTTGGCTCCATTTCACAATTAAACAAATAAAAGACAAGGAGAGGCAAGAGAGAGAACGTAAGAGCTGACTCTTGAAATCAGAACTTAACGAGGAGGGAGACGGAGACAGAAAGAGATAGAGGAAAAAGAAAGAGAGAGGTGGAGGAGGGCCGCTGCCAGAGGCAGATCAGGAGAAGTTGACACTGTGCTTGCCTTCTCTGGGTATGAAGGAAAAGTAACAGTTTTTTTCCTTCTCTGCCCTTAGGACACCGAGCATTCCTGCAGCATAACAAAGGGCAGAGGGCGGGGGGCCTCTTTGACTCCAGGCAGGTCAAGTGCAGGGCCATTAGGTAGCGCTTTCGCGCGCTAATGGCCCTGTGAATAACAGAAGGGAGAGGGGAAATTCTTTTGTCCCCTCGTCCCCCCCATGCGCATCCCCCGTGTCCCCCCCACTTTAAAATCTGGGGGGATATATCCCCCGCGTCCCCCACACTTCCTACGCCCATGCCCCGGTGCTCCGTAATCACTGTTGCGCCTCGGGACGCATAAATACCAGCAGCCGCTCCCGCAGCACGGGAAAGATAAGCCGAAAAGTGGAAAGCCGAACAAAAGCCACAGCCAGTGCCCTTCACGGATACAGCCAGCATCGCGAGGAGCGGGAGAGGCGCAAGGAGTGGGACTCCAACTTCCAGACTCCCGGGTGCTATAATCACCGTAATCACCGTTGTGCCTGGAGGTGCATAAATAACAGCAGCCGCTTCCGCGGTGCAGGATGTGCCCAGGCCAAGGTCGGGCCCGTCCGCGCCCATCAGGGACTGAAGGAGGCCCCCCTCTTGGTTGGTTTCGTTATAATTCTCTTGTGTGTTTATTTGTTCCTGGTCCCCATCAAGCCTGTAGCCATCACCCCACGATTCCAGAGACTCTTTGATCATGAGCTGCTTATTTTAGGTATGAGTGAACTATCCTGTTTCTTCCGCCTATATCCATGAGCCCAGTGTTGTCCTGCTGATTCTGTTGGCCTCTCTACCTCTCTTACCCTTAACTCAGCCCAGAGGTCAAGCGTATCATTGTGGACTTTTTGGCATTTACTTACCTCATGTTTTCTTGCTGTCATCATTAAGAAATCTTGCCCATAGAGAACGACAACAGTGGTGCTGTGTGTGGTGTTTACCACATAAATAAATAATGACAATATGTTAAAGTTAAACGAGGTATCAATTAATAAACCTCATCCACAAACAGCTCAATCTCAACTGCCAGGAATCCCGGCTTAACATTCTTACATCAGAATAATGCAGAGACCTAATTCTATATTCTAAAAGGAACAAAGATATGGAAAGCAAAGAGGTACACATAGCTGGGCATTACACATCTCCCTTCTCAACAAAACAAAGAACAAGATGCAATAAAATAAAAATTAAGTAAAAGGGATCAAACATAATCATTCATGTAAGCAGGAGCCTTGCGTATTCGTTGACTCCTTGCACGGACTTCAGGAGAATTATTGGAACAAGATGGAGGAGTACTGATTAAACTAAACAAATGATTTTCTGCATCAACATTACATTGCTCACCAAGCATGTATTTAACTACAACAACACAACTTTTGTTTCAAATTCTCCCATCATTAGTTTTAATAGCGTTCTTAAAAACTTTTATGACAGACCTAAGATTGGTGTATTTAGACCAAGATTTACATCCCACAGGTGCTTTTATTTTAACCAAATCACCAATCTTGACCTCTTGGAAAAGAACACATTTCTTATCATCATAGTATCTTTTCCTGTTAGCTTGCTTCTTCAACTCCCTCTCCCTCCATGGACCAATGCGATTATCCAAAATCCCTTTATTCAACTTCATCCAACCTGGACACCACATGGTATTGGGAACTCTCCCTTTAAATAATTCAAAAGGGGACCTAACAGTGGTGGAGTGAGGTGAACACCGATAGGCATCTATCCTTTCCTTGAGAGCTAATTTCCAACTTAAGCCATTAGCTCTAGCAAGTTGAATACACTCCTTCAATGTTTTATTAACTCTCTCAACAGCACCATTGGTTTTGGGATGATACAAAGAAGACTTCTTGTGAACAACCCCACGATTGTTCAAGTATTCACTAAAAACACCCAAACAGAATTGAGGGCCATTGTCAGACAAAATACTGTTAGGAAAGCTTTTCCTTTTGAAAATTTCTTCCAAAAACTTAATTACAGAATCAGAGGTAATATCACTAACAGCGCACACCTCAATCCATCTAGAATACAAATCAATTACAACAATCAAGTAAGGAGTGTCTGACACCCCAGAAAGTGGCCCTAGGATATCAACGGCAATCTCATCCCAGGGATGTTTAGGTAAATTCCTGCAAACCATGGGCATGCGTTTTGTCTTAAGAATTTTATCGCTTGCAGAACACTCCACACAATCTCTAACCATTATTTATATTTCTAAATCAATTCCAGGCCACCAAAATTGTGTTCGCAACATCTCTTTAGTCTTCACTATACCCAAATGACCAGAGTGAGCATGTAAAAACATTTTTTTCCTCAAGGAAGAAGGAGGTATAAGTCTCACACCACGTGTCAACATTCCATCAGCTATAGATAATTCTTCAGAAACAAGAGACCAAGGTTTTTCCAAACGTTGTTTGCCTCTCAACATACCCATGACCTTGACTAAATCCTCGTCCTTCTCCAATTCATTTTTCCACTCATGTTCCTCCACAACACCTTCCGTAACTTCACAGACATTTATAACATCATCATCCTCTTCAACTACATCCTCAACACACATTTTGTCACTTTTCACCAATCTCGAGAAACAATCCACAGATTTATTAGAAACTCCAGGTATGTACTGTACCACAAAGTCAAACTCCTGCAATGAAATAATCCATCTCCTAATCCTAGATGAAATAGAATCTAATCCCTTTTTTCAAAAGACCTCTTTTAAAGGCTTGAGATCAGACATAACAAACATCTTAGTACCCCAAATTAAATTTTTAAATTTTCTCAGAGCCCAAAAAATTGCTAAAGACTCTTTCTCTATGACAGAGTAATTTAATTCTGGTCCCCTAAGGCACATTGAAGCACAAGCAATAAGGGAATCATTGCCTTGTTTACTTTGAACCAAAACCGCCCCTAGACCTTTATCACTAGCATCAGTAAATAAATAAGTTGGAAAACCTGGAACAAATGCATGAAGACATGGAGCCTTCTTCAACTCCTCTTTAATTTCTTCAAATTCTTTCTTGCACTCATTTGACCATTCAAAGACTACACTCTTGGCAGTAAGTCTCCTCATATTCTTAGTTTTATCAACAAAATGTATGATGAATTTTCCATAGAATTCCACCATGCCAATAAAAGAAAGCAACTCCTCCTTATTCACTGGCTCAGCCATATTGTGAATAGACTCAACTAACTCATTTTTTGGAAAAACACCTTCACTATTTATACAATGTCCCAGATATTTCACTTCTTCCAGCCCAAACTTACATTTTTCTCTCTTAAGTGACAAACCAGCTTCACTCAACCTCTCTAAAACCGCACACACACACGATCGTTATGCTCAAGCTTATCAGCTCCATAAATTAACAAATCATCTTGATAACACTTCACACCACACAGACCTTTGAGAATACGAGCCATAATGCGTTGAAAAACCGAAGCAGCTGAAATCAGCCCAAATGGCATCCTTTTAAATTTAAATGTGCCCATTGGAGTAATAAATGCTGTTAAGTCTTGACAGGACTCATCTAATTCTACTTGGTGGTAAGTAGATGTCAAGTCTAAGTACTTGGCACCTTCCAAAGTCCCAACGATTTCATCAATATTGGGTAAGGGGAACCTGTCAACAACAACCTTCTTATTTAAAGCACGTAAATCCATACATAAACGAATCTCACCAGTGGGCTTCTCAGCTATCACGATGGGTGCCAACCATTCTGTGGCCTCAACAGGCTCAATAATTTGATTCTTAATGAGTTTATCGATTTCCTTCTGTACCTTATCTTGTTCACCTAAAGGAATTCTCCTAACCTTCGCTGTAACAGGAACAGCATTTTTCTTTAACTTAATACAATGCCTGTAACCCTTCAAACATCCTACATTTTCATTGAAAACATCTGGAAACTTTTCTGCAAACATTGTAGACAAATCCTCCACCTCCTGTATTTGTACTTGGGGTGAAGCATTTGGATTAAGATTAACACCTAGGTCCCGTTGATGTCTCCAACTAATCGATGCATCACCCTGTTTGGTTACATAAATTTTACCAGGAATAATACGACTTCCCAATTCAATGGTAGCCAGAAAATAACCCAACAATTTGATAGGTTTATTTCCATAACCCAAAGGCAATATGTCACTTTTTAAGAGCTTTACGTTTTTGCCAACATTTTGGTGCAATAATGCTTCATCAATCATGGTAATTTGCGAGCATGAATCAAATTTGAACTCAATTAATGCATTATCAACTTTCACCAAATGGGATGGGTGTTCTAAATGGCTTCCATTAACTTGAAAAGTAACCGTCTTCACATGAGGTTGAGACCATTTTCTATTAACATTCTCTCTCTTGTTGATTTTAGTTCTACAACATTTTGAGAAATGTCCCCTCTTACCACAATTATTGCAAATAGACTTCAAGGCAGGACAAATTGGAGAGTTGGCAAGATGACCAAAATTTCCACATCTAAAACAGGAAAATTTGTTGTTAATATTTGTGACATTAGAATTATAACTATTTGACGTAGAGTCACTTTTATCTACAGTTTCTTTGTCTTCTTTTTTTGCTCAACAACTTACTTCCTCAACCTTTAATTCACTTTTATTTTCTGAAAAAGATGCCTTTTCCTTTTCTCCTTTCAATTCGTCCACACATTTAGTCATGTGTTCAACTTGTTTTGCAATAACTAAAACTTCTTCCAGCTGAGGTTCGTCCTTTAGCCAAAGTTCTTTCCAGATACTGTCATGTGCACATTTTAAAACAAACTGGTCTCTTATTCTTTCTTCCAACGTATGACCAAATTTACATGAAGAGGCCAACTTTCTTAACGCAGAAACGTATTCTTCCACCGATTTATCTTTCTTTTGACCTCTCAAACCAAAATGATATCTTTCCATAATTGTACTCAATCTGGGAAGATAATGTCTGTCCAATTGTTCTATTGCTATTTCATACTCATTTAAATTCCTTTGCTCAGACGCACTAAGTTCCGGTAGATGTTCTAATACATCTTGACCTTCACCTCCTAAGCAATGAAGTAATAATGAATGTTTTCTTTCAGCACTTAAATTTGTTCCGCACACTCTTGCGTAGTTAGCAAATATTTTCTTCCATTTTTGCCATTTTACATTAGGCTCTCCTGGACTTGTTAAAAAGAAAGCTGGTTGAGTTACATTCTGCATATTGTTTTTTTTAAATTTACAGAATTATTATTATTTTTTTTTAAAAGAATTTACTTGAAAATATCTCTATTTTCCTTGTAGATTTATTATCCACTACACATTTATTAAACCCTTTTTTAAAAATTTTTTTTAGAATACAATTGTCTTTAAAAGTTTATAATTCTTTTCTTGAGCTGTATTTGCACTGTGAAAAGGAAATTCAAAGAAGCACTGCGCTGATAATATGCCTATTCTAGTTGCCATGGAGATTTGAACGTAGCGCATCTTCGACACGCAGACGCCGATTTTACTAAAGAATCTCCAACGTTCCTTTTCGAAGACAGCTTGCAGTGGAACGCACACGCACACGTACAGGACAACGTCACTGAAACGCAGAGCGATCAAGATGCATTCTCCCGATTTCTCTCTTTAAATTCATTTTTCCCTTTCCATTTGACCTCCCGCCACACTTCTCACCGCTTTTATATGAAAATGCAACAGCCGCTGGGAAGACCACGCTTCCGTTCAAACCGATCAGCCGCTGGAGGAGTGATGAAACAGCATGGGAGCAGGCTTTGTGTTGAGGTAGGAAGGGCTCTCTTTCGATCGTCACCAAATAAATGTGGTGTTTACCACATAAATAAATAATGACAATATGTTAAAGTTAAACGAGGTATCATGTAATAAACCTCATCCACAAACAGCTCAATCTCAACTGCCAGGAATACCGGCTTAACATTCTTACATCAGAATAATGCAGAGACCTAATTCTATATTCTAAAAGGAACAAAGATATGGAAAGCTAAGAGATACACATAGCTGGGCATTACACTGTGCTGGGGTTATTGACAAAGTGACTAAGATTTTTTTCAATGGGGAAAGGCAAGGGGGTGTCTGGACCCATAAGTAAAGAGTCAGCGAATACGGTGAGCACTAGGGATGCTTTCCTGCAGTGCGCTGTTGGAGTGTTGGACAAGGAGTTTGACTTGGCTACCAAAAGACTATCTCATTCCCCTATCTACCAGCCACCACTGGTCTCTTCTGCTGCCCAACCAGTAGGTGCCCAATAACAGCTGCACTCCCCCCCCCCCTCCAAGCAGATTTGGCAGACAGGTCACAATGCCAGTCTGGGGGTATTGTTCCCCTCTCACCAAATGTCGACATTCAGGTCAGTGTTCAGTCACCTGCTCTAGCTCTGGGGCCTGGCGTGACTACTGGCATTGGGGGCAGGTGCAGGAGGAGCCGAGAGGAAATGCCCCTCAGTGGCGGGTCCTTGTAAATGCTGAAAGAACATTGTTCCACAGTCAACCGCAGCGGTACATTCAGCAGCGATTAATGCGGAGGCTATTATGTTAGAAACGCTCAAAGCAGCCTTGCTGTCAGCACTTGATACCAAATTAGACCCTATCCTACTTCGACTTTCTTCGCTGGAAAATACTTTGCCACATTGACCGCATCTTTCCTAAGAGACCATGCCCCCTGAGTCAAAAGCCCCCCTCTCCCACAGTCTATGACTTTGTCCATGATCAATATCCCCAGCACTAGCGGCAGTGGCATGGGGGTGGAGGTAGAGCAGTGTCTACCACAAAGCAGCCTGGTCACTCATGTGGCAACTGCATCATTACCTGACAAAACGGCACCACCAATAAACAGGGTTGATCCACAGGCCTGAACAGACAATTACGGGAAGGAGGGGAACTTTGAACCCTACTTCTTCTCAGTGTCGCCAACCAGTGGGTTTCAAAGCGGGTGGTTTGTCTAGAGCTGATTGTGGGGGGGGAAGGGGCAGGAAGGGAGGGAGGGAAGGCACACTTTCTGGGGCATTATATAACCATTCTCCGAGTCCATGCTCTGTTCACCTCCCACCCGAGTCCACGCCGCTAGTTGTGGTGCTAGCTAATGTTCCATGCCTTGATCCCGGGACTAAGGAAGACTTTTTTCAACTGAATAATAAGGTGGTGCATTGGCTCAACTCCAACATCGCCACAGGGCCTAGAGTGGTAAATCAAATACTCATGGTGTGTAGAGCATAGTGGGTGGGAAGTGCTAAGAGAAAGTGGCCAGCAGATTGTGTTATCATTAATTTTAACAACCCTGTTGTTGTAAACCGAATTTTAAGTGCAGTTGTGGAAACCAATTATAGGTGTCGGAACTCAGCAGTCTTGGCTCTCCCGATGGGATACTTTTATAGACCCAGTTATTACCAATCAGTGCCCCAACGGTAGTGGCTTACAGACGTTGACCAGGGGGGTCAAACTATGGGCCTATATAGGTTTACTCCCCTAAGTTCACTAGTCCCAGAATGGCTATCCCTTGTTAAGAGTTTTAACGTGATATGCCTCCAGGAAACCTGGGCTATAGAAAACAAATATCACTTGGATGGCTAGAAAACCTTTTTTGTGCCAGCGATTATATCTAGGGTAGGAAGAGATATAGGGGGGCTTGTCACCTTTGTCTTGCTGGCAATCCTTGGCATCTATGTTACTCCATTAATCAATCAATCATTCAATCACTGCATTTGTAAAGCGCGCTACTCACCCGGGAGGGTCTCAAGGCACTGGGGAAGAGGGGTAAGTTACTGCTCGAACAGCCAGGTCTTGAGCTTCTTCCTGAAGGAGAGATGGTCTTGGGTACGCCGAAGGTGGGTGGGGAGGGAGTTCCAAGTCTTGGCTGCCAGGTAGGAGAAGGATCTTCCTCCGGCGGTGGCTCTGCGGATGCGTGGTACAGTGGCGAGGGCGTGGCAGGTCGATCGTAGCTGGCGGGTGGGCGTGTAGAAGGTCATGCGCTCGTTGAGGTACTTGGGACCCAGGTCGTGGAGAGCCTTGTGTGCGTGGGTGAGGAGTCTGAACGTGATTCTCTTGCTGACGGGGAGCCAGTGCAGGTCTCTCAGGTGTCCGGTGATATGGCTGTGCCGGGGGATGTCCAGGATGAGTCGTGCGGAGGCGTTCTGGATGCGTTGAAGTCTTTTTTGAAGTTTGGCTGTGGTTCCGGCGTAGAGGGTGTTCCCGTAGTCCAGTCGGCTGGTGACAAGTGCCTGGGTGACGGTCTTCCTGGTTTCAGTGGGGATCCATCAGAAGATCTTGCGGAGCATGCGCAGGGTGTTGAAGCACGAAGATGAGACGGCGTTGACTTGTCTGGTCATCGACAGGGAGGAGTCCAGGATGAAGCCCAAGTTGCGTGCGTGGTCTGTTGGTTTGGGAGCGGTGCCCAGGGCTGGGGGACACCAGGAGTCGTCCCAGGCGGAGGGTGATGATCCCAGGATGAGGACTTCCATCTTGTCTGAGTTCAGCTTAAGGCGGCTGTTCCTCATCCAGTCGGCGACGTCTTTCATCCCTTCGTGTAGGTTGGCTCTGGCGGTGGTTGGGTCGTTGGTGAGGGAGAGGATCAGCTGGGTGTCGTCGGCGTAGGAGATGATGTTGAGGTTGTGTTGGCGTGCGATGGCTGCGAGGGGGCTCATGTAGACGTTGAAGAGGGTTGGACTGAGTGAAGATCCTTGTGGTACGCCGCAGATGACTTCGGTGGCCTCGGATCTGAACGGGGGGAGGCGGACTCTCTGGGTTCTTCCGGCGAGGAACAAGATGATCCATTCCAGTGCTTTCTCACGGATTCCGATGTAGCTGAGGCGCTTCACTAGGGTGCGGTGGCAGACAGTGTCGAACGCCGCAGAGAGGTCCAGGAGGATGATGGCAGCTGTTTCCCCGTTGTCGATCAGGGTTCCGATGTCGTCGGTGGCTGTGATAAGGGCGGTCTCGGTGCTGTGGTTGGCCCGAAATCTGGACTGCGAGGGGTCGAGAGATCTGTTCGTCTCCAGGAAGGCGGCAAGCTGTCTGGTGATGGTCTTCTCGATGACTTTGGCCGGAAAAGGAAGGAGCGAGATGGGACGGTAGTTCTTGAGGTCGGTGGGGTCCGCCGTTGGTTTTTTCAGGAGGGCGGTCAGTTTGGCGTGCTTCCAGCTCTCCGGGAAGGTGGCGGTGTGGAAGGAGGAGTTGATGATGTCTCGGAGATGGGGTGCGATGATGGCGTCGGCTTTGTTGAAGACGTGGTGTGGGCAGGGGTCGGTTGGTGATCTGGAGTGGATGGAGTTCATCGTGCTGGTGGTGTCTTCCGAGCTGATCGGGGTCCAGTTGCAGAGGGTGGTGGTGGCGGGCGTTGGTTCGGTGGTAGGGTGCGTGGTCTGTGCGTCGAAGCTGTTGTGTATGTCGGCTATCTTGCGGTGGAAGAATGAGGCGAGTGAGTTGCAGAGGTCTTGCGAGGGAGTGATGTCGTTGTTTCCGGCGCTGGGGTTGGAAAACTCTTTGACGATGCTGAAGAGTTCCTTGCTGTTGTGGGCGTTGTTTTCCAGTCGTTCTTTGAGTGCCGTCTTCTTGGTGGCGCAGATCAGCTGATGGTGTTTGCGGGTGGCGTGCTTGAGGGCGGTCCTGTTGTCTGTGGTGTGGTCGAGTCGCCAGGCTTTCTCGAGGGTGCGGCAGTTCTTCTTGGATTCCTTGAGTTCGTCGGTGAACCAGGGGGTTTTCTTGCCTCCGGGTCTGCTGGGTGGGTTTTTAAGTGGTGCAAGGTCATCGGCGCAGGTGGTCAGCCACTTGGTGAGGTTGCTGGCTGCTTCGCTGGGGTCCGTTGTGCTGGTGGGAGTGTTCTGGCTGAGGGAGGCGGTGAGCTGCTCGGCGGTGATCTTGCTCCAGCTCCGGTGAGGAGCCTGTTGCAGGTGGTGGTGGGTCGTAGTTCTTCTGAAGCTGAAGTGGACGCAGCTGTGGTCTGTCCAGTGGAGTCCGGTGGCGTGGCTGAAGGAGATGTGCTTGCTGGATGAGAAGACGGGGTCAAGCGTGTGGCCGGCGTAGTGGTTGGGGGTGTTCACCAGTTGCTTGAGTCCGAGGTTGGCGAGGTTGTCCAGCAGGGCGGTGGTGTTTCTGTCATTGTTGTTCTCCAGGTGGAAGTTGAGGTCCCATAGGAGGATGTAGTCGGCGGACGGAAGGGCGTGCGGGCTGATGAAGTCTGCGATGTCTTCGCTGAATTGTGTGCGTGGTCCCGGGGCTCTGTAGATGAGGGTGGTCTTGGGGTCGGTGTGTACCTGGAAGTGCAGGTGTTCGGCGGCGGTGAAGGATTTGTCGGAGTTAGTCGAGATGCGGATGGTGTTCTTGTGTACGATGGCGATGCCTCCTCCCGTCTTGTTGACACGGTCCTTCCGGGTGATCTTGTATCCGTCCGGGATGGCGATGGCGATGTCGGGCGCTGAGGAGGCATTCATCCAGGTTTTGGTGAGGAAGGCGACGTCCGGTGCTGTTGCATCGAGCAGGTCCCAGAGTTCCACGGCGTGCCTGTGGACGGAGCGGGTGTTGAGCAGGACGTATTTCAGGTGGTTGCTGCTGGTGCTCGACTTGGCGGGGGTGGAGCAGGTCCGGTGGCTGGTGAATCGGCAGGCTTGGCAGGCGAAGGGTCCGTGGGTGCGTCTCGGGGTGGCTCGATAGCAGGCGGGGTTCCGGCCGGCATTGAGTGCTTTGAGATTACATGTCTCCCCCAATTTACAGGTGATGTGATGCTGTTAAAAAGTGGACAAAGCAAGCTTCTGTTATTAAATTTTTAGAATGCAGGAGTTGCACACATGGAGGAAGGCAATATTGCGCAGCTGGGGTCTGTTCTTTAGGATAATAATTTGAAAGTCTCGAATTACCATCACATTTTTTTAACAGGGTATTTTAATATTCATATGTGTGGGGATATGAGGCAAGAAGGAGTGGAAGCTATGGGCTGTGCACGACCAGCTGGCTTGCATATGGAACACACACCCCAGGGTAATGATCTTAATTCTATCTGGAATGAATTTGATTTAAGATCTGTCATGAACAAACTGCCCCAGGGAAAACTGATATTACTCCTACTTTTATTGCAAGAGGGTGCGAGTCCTTTATTAATTTTGCCTTTGTATCTACCCCATTTTTTTCTCTGATCACTGATTTTTGGTCCAGGCGAGTGTACACAGCAACCATAATCCTGTTTGTGTTTTAACAGGTTGGTCACCAGCACACAGTAATACCAAGGGGGAGGAGAGGGTTTGGGACCCCCTATAAAAGTGAGAGAAGCAGGAAAAAGCATAAAGTAGGGGCCTATAGTACCACAGCTATTTCATGAGTCCCTCCAAACTCACAGAGAATTTGCCATCTGTAATGATGGTGATGCAAGCGCTTCCAACATTATGGATGCATTTGGGAAAATGTCTACTGCTATTGGGAAGTTACTACAGGCCCCAGGTGGGGCACGCAAGCAGCTAGGCCCAAGATGGTTCGATTCAGCATGTTCCCATGCTTCAAGGACTCTGAAGAAGGCTCTGGGTGTAGGCCGAGGGATCAAGTGGCAGTTAAAGGCCTACGAAGAGCACATAAGGATGCTTTAGCTACTTGTAAGTCTGCCCTGAAGGAGAAGGCCTGGTCTGACTTAGTCGAGTATAACACATTGCTCAATAGCGTAAGGTTTTGGGGCATCATTAATAGCCCCTTTCTATCTGGAGATAATGATACCCATTTGGATGTCCATATTACAGAGGATGACTGGGTACACCACTTTGAGGGCATGTTTCAGTTGGACATCCCACTAACACCGAGGAGGGAAGGGAGGAAGGAATGGCTGACCTTGTTTTTACAACGCAGGAGGTCAGAGCTGGTATTCTTGGACTGTCTAAAAAAAAGGCCTCGCGCCTGACGGGATCCCGGCTGATCTCTACATCACCCATGTAGACACCTGAACACCGGTTCTCACATCTGTTAATAATGCTGTAGTCCAGGTCGGACGCCCATTTTCTTGGGCCCTGTCGATCATAATCCCGATTTTTAAAAACGGAGACCGGGAAAGTACTCTTTGCTATAGGCCCATTTCTCTACTGGACTCAGTGGTAAAGGTGGTGGGTCGCATTGTTCTGGGTAGACTTGTATCTTGGCTTGATGAAAATAACTTTTTAAGTGACACTCAATATGGCTCCTGCCCAAGCCGTTCCACAGTGGATTCATGTTTAAATCTGTACATGGTTCTGACTAAGTATACTAAGGCACGTACCGGGACCATACACCTAGCCATCATGGACCTATCCCAAGCGTTCGATTGTGTCAACAGATCTAAGCTATAGCCGCTGATGTATACCATTTGCATTGATAATAACATTATCCTATTTCTCAAGGACCTTCATCAAGACTCAAGGATGGCTGTCCGATATACAAAAGATATGAAAGTGACCCGGAAAATAAACATTAAGAGAGGGGTGCGCCAGGGTACTATACTAGCACCCTTCCTTTTTAACTTATATGTTAATTCTTTAGAGAAGGCCCTTTTTGCCACAAAAGCCAATTTTCCCCAGGGAGGCAAGCATAGTCTGCCGGTCCTACTATACGCGATGAAACGGCAAGGACAGCCAGAGGCCTACAACTTTTATTGAACTCTTTTACTCTCTTCATGGAGGACCTGGACCTGACAGTTAGTCATTCAAAATTGTTTATCATGCAGGTGGGACCTCTTACAGCGAAGCAGTTTACCTTTAAGCTAGAATCATCACCAATACCCAAGACTAATGTCTTCTCCTATTTGGGGGTATTGTTTGATGACTCCTTGAGCTGGTCCCCCTTGCTTACTTGGAAGAAAGGGGTCCTAGTGAAATCTGCTGCATCTGTTTTTAACTTTGCCACCAGAGTGGAAGGTAATACAATAGAGGCCCTCTTGAAGATTTACCAAGCAAAATGCTTTTCAAAGGCCAGTTACGGGTACAAGATCTGGGGCTATATTGAGGTCAGGACCCTGACAATCGCTGAAAATTCTTTCCTGCAGCGGGCCCTTTCTGTGCCGCAAAGTACTTCTTTGTACGTTGTGCATGAAGAACTTGGGATGCCCTTCCTCTCATATGAATTGGCTTTTCCTCCCCTGGCATTGTGGCTCAGGATTTGGGCCAAGCAGGCAAATGCACTCAGTAAACACATCCTAAAGGACTGTCTTTCGCTTGAGCACCTTCGCGCATCTGATGGCTACTGTACATAACAGTAGGTCTATTGAGGCTAGGCAGAGCAGAACTATTCACTAATTCTGAGAGTATATGTAAGAGTGAGTATGCATGGGTCAAAGAGTTTTTTTTAAGAAGGAGCCATTGCGAAAGAGAGGAAACAGAGCTGCGTAAGCTCAGCGTACGCAGGCACATTATGTTAAAAACTGTGACAACCACCGAACCATATCTTTTAGGGCTCAAAATTATTTATGATTGATTTTTATTGACAAGGTTTTGGGTCGACCTTTTCCACTATCTCTTGGTTCAACAGCGTGGCTCCCACAGAGGTCAGTATCTCATGCCCTGTGGCTGTGACAGAGAGTCTCCTCAGGACATGATGCACGGTTTAACGTTCTGCAGTTTTTATGATCTTTCTAGAAATAATTTCTTATTCCTTTCCTCCGTTTCCCAGAAGGCCCATCCTAGCTCTCCGGTGACAGTTGATTCTTTTTCCTTTTTTGTTTGGTCGGATCTCTGCAAATTGACAATGGATAGATGTTGGATATTACTGCAATTGCAATTTTTTTCATACAGAACAAGAAGCAAAAGCAGGTATCGGTAGGTGGCAGATGGCAAATGGGGGCTTTGGAAAGCCTGAACTTATCGCGTTCTTTTTTTGCTATAAATAACAATGTTTAAATGGCTTGTTTGTGTTGGGTGTGGGGTCGGCTCGGGAGTGGCCATGGGTGCACTGTCTCCAGGAAGCTGCCAATATTGCGGCAGTTGTTGAACGGGGATGATTCCTCCTTCAAGATGCAGGGAGGGTGCTGGGTTGGTCAAGCGCAAAGGGGGTAGGGTAGGGTGTTTTGAGGTCCAGAGGGGTGGAAAAAAGTCAACAAGGGGGTGTATAGGAAATTCAGAGGTAAATCTGTAAAAAGAGTATATGAAAAAGGTATGTGTCAGAGAATAGAAGGTTATTTAACAGTGGGTAGTGTTAAAATGGAAGAGAAATATTTTTGGCATGGATCGAATTAAGAGGCAGATGTATCAAGATTCCATTTTGCGAATCCTAAATAGCAATTTTTAAGGAATCGCTATTTAGAATTCGCAAAATGGAATGTATGAAAAAAATCACTATTTTTTTGCGATTCCTTAATCTTCCTTATAAGGAATAATTTCCATGCATTCCTATGGGCCAGCAGGCCCATAGGAATGATTGTGAAGTAATTCTCGAAATTGCGAATTCGCAATTTGCTAATCGCAATTTGAGAATTATTTCAAGGGTGCAGGGGTGTCTCAAAGACACCCTGCTGCACCCCTGAAATGTACATGTGTGTGCATATGGCGCACATACATGCCCTTTGGGCATGTGTGTGCGTCACATGCCACCATCAAAAATGCTAAATTGTGCATTTTTTAAAGACTTCGCAAATTACCATCAATTACTACTTGGTGATAATTTGCGAAAATCGCAATTCAAAAATGCTACATACATAGCATTTAAGGAATCGCAAAATTGCGATTCCTTAAATGCTATGGCAAAATAAGGAATCGCAAATTTTTGCTATTTCTCATTTTGCGAATTTTTGATGCATGCCAAAACATGCAAAAAGACCTTTTGCGATTCGCAAAGGCCGAAATTTTGCGAATGTCGGCCTTTGCGGTTTGCAAAAGGCTTAATACATCTGCCCCTAAGAGTCTTGTCTCGAATGTTGTAGGGCATAATAGTAGAATCAAGCGTCAACTTGTCTGTGAAGAGTTGACAATGTATAAATCACAATTAGCTTTGCTAACAGAGACGCATCTTTCATATAAAGATTGCAATCTTCTTAAACAGCTGGGGTACGAAATTATAGTTTGTACTATACAAGGGGCATCAACAAGAGGAAAGGCTTTATTAAAGCACAAACATTTTTTTGGGACGATATATAAAACATTGGCTGATCGGAGAGGCAGGTGGGTAACTGCACAGATGGGAATTAGGGGTAACAAATATGTTTTCTGTTCACTGTATGGCCCCAATATTGAAGATTTTATGGTTATTGATGTGTTGAATATGGAAATAGTAAATTGGGAGGGGGAGTGGTTAGTAATGGGGGACTTTAATTGTGTTATGAATTACAGTATAGACACTACTAGACCAAGTACTACCTATAGAATGCTGAAGGTTCGTGCAGTGATTGTAGAACTGGGACGGCTTCAATCAATTAGAGACGAATGAAGATAATTGAAACCAACTGCCCCAGGGTACACATATTATTCAGCCCCACATAGGTTGTATTCTAGAATAGATATGGCATGGGTGTCGGACCATATTATGATGTCATCAGATATAGAAGTGTGCCCACAAGTTACTTCAGATCACAATCCTATATTATTATTATTTAGCTTAGAATCTGAAGGAAAGACACTTAGATCTTTTTCTTTCCCTAGATACTTGTTTGGTGATAGTGACTATTTGGATAATATTAGGAAACAGCTAGATCTATTTCTTAAGGAAAACATGGGCACAGCTTCATTGATTACAGTCTGGGATACTATGAAGGCAGTGGTAATAGGTATTACCCAGCAATTTGTTTGGCAACAGAATAAAAACCATGATATATTAAGGAAGGATGCTACTCAAACAATACGTAAAGCTGAAGAGCTCCACTAGGAGGCGGGTCTTTTTTGTACCGGTAATCAAGAACAGCTGCTCCTTTCTTTAATGGATGCTAGATTAGTATTAAGGAAGACATTTAGGGAAAGAATTGCGGCTAGATACCATCAATTTCGTTCCATGCAATATGAATATGGAAAACAAATAGGCAAGGTTTTGGCTTATAAAGTTGCAGAGGATAGAGATAAAACTCAAATAAGAAACATAAAGGGTGCTAATGGTATTATGTATTCGCATTCACAGAAATTTTGGAACAGTTTTCCATGTTTTATAAGGCGTTATATTCTCCAACTATGGGTCCTGAAGAGGAGGATATTCAAGGGTATCTTCAGGGTAGAACTTTCCAAACAGTGAGTAAAAAGGTATCTGCTCTGTTAGAGAATGATATTACAGGGGAAGAAATAGATCTGGCAATATCTTCTCTTGCCTCTGGAAAGGAGGCTGGGGAAGATTCTATACCCATTAAATTTCATAAATTCTTTAGGGATATCTTGACTCCATTACTTAGGCTAATCATGCAAAGTATAGGCACTACTGGAAAGATACCAGAATCCTAGAATATGACACAGATTGTCTTTTTTTTTGTTTTTTAAAGGCAACCTCCCGATGAATGTGGCTCTTATCAGCCAATTTCGATCATGAATGCGGATGCTAAAATGTTTGCAAAGATTCTAGCAAATCGTCTATCACCAGTTATGTCTGGGTTGGTATGCTCTCATCAACATGGCTTTATTCAAGGTAGGGACATAACAGCCCATGTGAACATGGCAGTGAGGGCTTTTGATATGGCTGAAAGGATGGCAACTCCCTCAGGTATGACCCTTCTAGATGCCGAGAAGTCTTTTGATAGAGTGGAATGGGATTTTTTTGTGGGCTGTACTAGATATCTTCGGGGTTAAAGGTCAATTTAGGTGCTGGATACAAGCTCTGTATAATAAGATAAGCCCCAAGCCAAATTATTATACTTTGTTTCACAGTCAACAACTTTCCCGATTCTTTGTGTGATTCTTGTGAGTCCCCTTTCCCTTTTATTATTGAGCCATTTATTTATGCTTTACAATCTGACCCTCAAATTATTCCACTAGTGTCGAGTAAAACCTCACTTAAGGCCATCGCTTACGCAGATGATGCGGTTTTTACAACTGAAGTTGCTAAAGCTATCGGGATTATTAAAGATGAAGCAGTTAAGTTTGGTTCTATTTCAGGGTATAAATTAAATGCCAAGAAGACACAAATACTACCTAATTTTAAAGTGGGGGAACCAATCTATGGTGTTTGTTCGGAGGCTAATTATTTGGGGGTTAGATTATCTGTGCAGATAGATAAGATATTTTCTTTAAACTATGAATTTTTATTGCAAGACACAGTGAAATTGCTTAAGCAATGGCATAAACTCTAGGGCTGGGCGGACATTTCCATTCCGCCCACAGAATGAGCGGAGATTTGCCCCTTCCGCAAAGAAGGCGGAGAAACGGGGCAAATCCCCGCACACTAGGGGGCGGAACGGAAGTTGGCCGCCCGCCCGCCTCCCGCCCGCAATATTAAACATTAATTAAAGCCTAGGAGTATATTTAATAACACTTACCTTATCGCGGGGTCATCTGCCTGGTCTATTGCGCCTTCTTCATGAAAGTACGCATGCGCGGGAGCCTGAGCATGCACATTTCTGGTAAGGAATGCGCATGCGCAGGCTCCGCACATGCTCAGTTTTAAGAAGAAGATGCAATAGACCAGGAAGATGACCCCGCGATAAGGTAAGTGTTATTAAATCTTATTTTAGGCTTTAATTAATGTTTATTATTGCGGGCGGGAGACGGCCGGACGGGAGTCACGTAACGGAAATTTGCAGAGAGGCACGGAGATTAAACCGTGAAAGTCCCTTACGCGACTTCCGCCCACCCCTGATAAACTACCTATAGGTATTATTGGGCGCTTTAATATCATAAAGATGAAAATTCTGCCCAAATGTGTGTACCTATTTAGATATATTTCTTTGCAGGTTCCAAATGAACTTTTTTTTAAACTAGAGGGGGTTTTGGGTGGCTTCATTTGGGGCTATAGGAGAGTCCGGCGAGCTATTGTTTTGTCAAATTTTCCACATAACCAGGGGGGCCTTGACTTTCCTGATATTAAAAAATATTTCTGGGCTGCTTTCACTGAGTGTTTTCGTAGCCTCTTAAATCCTGAGTTTAAAATGTTTTCCATCATTTTATATTGGGAGAGGATAGTAATATGTACTTATACAAGACCAATGAAACAAATTATTTTAAAAGAGTTAAGTTCAAGACCATGAGGGATAGCATATTTATATGGTGTGCTATATCTACTAGATAGATCTTTCATTTTATCATCATAAACTACCCTTATGGGGTAATCCGATATTTCCAGGAATGTTTTAGGATACTGCTTGTAAACGGTGGGCTGGGTTTGGGATTATTTGCTTAGGAGATCTTTATGATTACAATGGCTATGCCTCTTTTAACAATCTACAGAGGCAGTATAAGTTGCCTGACAGCAAGTTTAGGTCATGGCTAGGCAGAGCATGTGCTGTCTTGTCGAGAGATGCTGTATACAGTATGGTGAGGGAAGCTCCGCCCACTTTTCTCCTAGCTTTACATATCTTTTTAATTGGCCAAGATATTAAATTCTGCATAGTGCATTGTGATTGGTTTTTGTTAAGTTAGTCCCGCCTCCTGACGACCATGTCGTCATTTTTCTCCTTCCATGGCTTTGAGCCCCTTTGCAAATGCTTGTTTGAACCTGGGATTAGCTGAGTGCATTTGCACGCTATTTTGCCTGACTTGTTCTCAACACATGCGCAATACAGACGTTACCTGGAAGCGGAAGTGCGGGTAAAAGAAAGCAGAAGAGTAAATGTCAGAAGCAGCATGGCAGCTGTAAAGCAAATGCAAGTCCTGCAGTGCGCTTTATCTAGGGCATGATACTGTGCAGGTTTTTGGGAGGGAAGCTCTGAAGAAGCAAGTTGAATGTTGCGAGCGTCGGTGAGGGTGGTGCGAAGCTCCCAGCCCCTCTGCTTGCTATGTCTCCTCTTGTATTGTTCTTGGCAGTGATGGGAGGGGAGGAGTGTAGAGTGCTTAGGTGACAGGAGGGGGAGGAGGAGGACAGGCACAGCCTGAGCGCACACACAGCCACCATGGACTAACACTGACTGAGGCTCAGAGCAGCCTGGAGGAGTGCAGGAGCCAAGCACCAGCAAGCGGATTCCAGTACGACCAGGGGAGCACCGCCACAGGCAGCCTGATCACAGAGAGGAGCGCAGCACAGTTAGGAGCCAGCATCAGCAGACCAGGCACCGGCCGGCACAGCAAGCCCCAGTCAGGGATGTGCAGGAGCGGGACTAGCTGCACTGGGAGCGCTTCTTTCAGTGGCAGCGGCTCTGTGGGCGGAGCAGCGGGATCATGACGCTGCATCATCACTGGGTGGACTCTGCTGCTCACTGCAACCGGATCGTCAGCAAGCCACTGTTTCCCTGACCCCATGGTGAGTATCGTGGGTTTCAGGGAGGGGGCGGTGGGGGCTTGGGTGGAAGCGGTGTTTAGTTGGAATGGTGGCAGGGTACATACCCTAGATCCGGTTACTAAAAGCCCAGAAAAATGCAGAGCAGCTAAGCACAAAGTTAAAAGTTCCATTCAAATAGGACCGACAATCTTGCGAAGTGCATTTATTTCTTTTAACGTTAGACCAGTGGGTTAAGCGCTTACTTGTTTGTTAAGCTTGCACCCATCATAGGCTGGTAGCAAGTGCACTTTTTGGTGAAAATGTAAGTATGGCGGTATGATGTAGGCGCGGCCTCCGGTGTCTTTGTGAGCGGCCAGTCCGATTTGCTCAGGCTCAATGGTATGCAGTGCAAACATAATACATTTAATTGGGGAGATCCGCCTATTAGGTTGCTGACCCTAGAAGTAAAGGACTCTAATTCCTATTAGTCTCTTTCCAAGGGCTGGTTTGATTCACCTTGGGAGGTTCATAGAAATCCATGCATGACCCTAGATGTTTCAGCACCCAGGCTAATGTGCTTCATAGCTAAATTCATATAAGGTCCCAAAGACGAGACCAATTGCATTGCAAATGCTTTTCAAAAAATATTTACAGATTAGGGACTACTTGTTGAGGCATTTGAAGTTGGCAACACCATCTAGCTCAGAAATCTGGGACTGTTTGTACAGCGGGAAGACAAAATCTATGATAAGTAATTTGTATAAATGTATTAAAAAACTTAAGCAAAATGACTTAGAAAGATTGGCGGCAGGAGACTCTTGGGACAGAGGTAACATTTAGTGTCATCAAACAAGCACTTAGTGTTATAGATGAGTCAGTGCAGTCTGTTAACCTGCGATTGCAACAATTTCATGGGGAACATAGTTTACAACAAAAATTTACCACGCACTACCATTACAACGCAGGAATTACAACGAAAGTCGTTACAACGACTTTTGCTGGAGGGTGCTATTGTATAGGGAATAGTTAGATTTTCTATCCAACACCTTCCCTACTATCCACGGGGACTGGAGTTGGAATAGATAATTAATCTATTCCACTATCCAGCGCCCCCAACGCAAGTCGTTCTAACGACTTGCGTTGTAATACCCGTGTTGTAAAGGCATGTGTGGTAAAAGCATGCGTTGAAACGTCATACAAACCAATTTCATAGTATTTGCTTTCTCTTTTATACACCTGACAACATTTCTAAATGGTCTATGGCTGGTCTGGATGGGGATCGGACAAAATGCCCTAGATGTGACTTATATGCGGCTAATATTACGCATATGTTTGTAACCTATCCAGAATTGCATATGTATTGGCAGAAGATTGGCCAAGTGCTTTCTCAGAGATTGGGGTTAGGGACACCATTGACGACCACAGAAATTATGATGGGTCCTAAGCTAGCGAATCATCGACTTACATGTCTTGTCTCAATGTTGTTGGTTGCTGCTTGATTGGCAATTGCTCAGGTATTGATTGCTTCAAAACCGCCTTCCATAAATGAGTGCTGGTAATGGTTAAGGAAACGTATGAGATGGAAAATGCCATAGCTCAGGCAAGGGGTACTTTTTCTCTACAGAAACTAGATGCAGTATGGGGGCTCTTATTTTATGAACACCGGCTCTTTTTTTGATATATTATCTCAACGCATTGACAATTGCTATGTTTTTTTTCATGATTCTCTGTAAATGGTGTTTACTTTTGTCTGCCCTACGTTGTTAAATTTTGCTCTGCTGTTGCTTTTATATTATGCTTATGTAATGTTCTGTTAATGTGTACCTCACTTGTTGACAATAAAACGTTTTTTTAAAGAAAATAAATTATTACTATTCTCAAAAAAAGGTGGTTTCAGGATGGTAAGACCAGCTTTTACCTTTTTACAACTCCTCCCTACAGACACTGTTTGGAACACTCTTAATTTTGTAAGGGCTGCTCTAAGAGTCAGGTCAAGTTGTGATTAATTTCTGTATTGGAATTTAAGTATTTTAACGATAAACTCAATGTATTAACACCTGTTAACCTGTAATTTGGAAGATCTCATTAATCATGTTTGTTTGACTTTCATGGTTTTATTCATAAAACCAAATAAAGTTTGTTGATGATGAGGATGATGACTATACATAAACCATCAATTTTGCAAACAACCTATGGCTTACATTGATTTACTCATGTTCTGAATATTATATGTGTAACTTCATAAATAGAGCATGCATATCCATAGTACTGCAGTTTAAACAAAGTCAGACTAAGGAATATGCAGCATGGATAATAATGCTCGACAATTCAAACATGGTAATAGAGTGTTTACATATACGTGTGCATGACCTACAATAATTTAAATATCTGTGAATGTATGTATTGAACTGTATTTATTCTAAAGCAGTGTTGGTTTGACTCAGATTGCCTCTGTCACAGTTACCAAAAACATAATCCTATATGTCATGTATGTCAAATATACATGATACAACACTAAATCAAATGTGTGTCAATCACTGTATTATTATGTCATCAATTGTTTGAGATGGTCACCATATTCTAGGTGATCAAGGCTTTGGGGTTTAGTCATAGTTGATGACCCTATTTTCAACAACTCAGACTGAGGGACAGAAGAAATTTAATGCATCATTGCGTAAAACCTGCAATGTAGTGCAGCAAACTTTCGGAGTCTTCATATCATTTACAGTGTTTGGACAGTCCTTTTGCTCAAGAATTTGTAAAACTCCAACGAGTCGAAGTCATATTTGGAAGTAGTTGATGCGGGAAGAATATACCTTTATTGATCCATAGCTCATTGTGTAGTGGCTATCCTTTGTAGAGTACTGTGTGATTGCACCATATTGATTCCCAATTTGAACGTCTTATGCTTCTATCTAGGAGTTTATCAATTTTCAACAGGGCAATTTCATATTTTTGAAGATAGATTTTGAGCAACTGGTCGTACTAGCATTAACAGTTAAGATGGTCGCTGGAGCGAGATTTCTAAAAAGAGCTTTCTCTACGGCAAGCCACACAGGACTGTAGCCAGCAGGGGGTGATAGCCAGTAAGAACCTTGTTTGACAAGGAAGGCCGTCTGGTACAGTTTGAAATCCACTAAGTTGACCCCTTCTAGAGATTTATCGAGGCAGAGCTTTTTTGTACTAATCCTTTCCTTTTTCCCGTTCCTTAGGAACTTAGACAGTAGAGTGTCCAATTAGTGGTGAAAGTCCTTGGACAAGGTAAGAGGGAGCATTGTAATGAGGTAATTTACTAGTGGGGAGATCATCATTTTGATGGTCTTAACCCTTCCACACCGGTTATGAAGTGGGGAGACCAGTCGTCTAATTGTGATTAAATTTTATCTAACGTGATGGACTTGTTGTGTTGAAGGGTCTCGAGAAGGGTGCTGCCAAACTCAATACCTAGGTACTTAATAAAGCCGGTCTGCCATGAGAGACCAGAATTTCCAAGCATGTGTCTGGTGCCAAGGATATTCCGGGGCTTAACCTCTGATTTGTCCCGGTTCAACTTATATCCATAGTGGGTTGAGCATCTCTCTATAGTAGTCATGAGAGCCTCGATGGAAGTCTCTGGGTTCTCCGTAACCACTAGGATATCGTCTGCGTATGCTGTCAGTTTCACCTGTGTGTCCCCGAAGTTCACTCCTGCAATGTCTTCATTTCGTTTTATATCCGTTATGAGTGGTTTGAGGGCCAGGAGAAACAGAGCTGGCGAGAGGGGGCAACACTGCCTGATGCCCTGTTCTAATCGAAATGCGTCCAACAGGGTGCCATTTATGGCGATCCGGGTGGATGGAGAGGAGTAAAGGGCCATTACCAATCAATGTAGGACTTCCCCAGATTAAAAGCTCTCATACAGTGCTTTAAGAAGGACTAAGACACCCTGTTGAACGCTTTTTCTGCGTCCAGGGTGATGGCCACAGATGGGGTGGGGGTTGTTTTAGCTTTTTCCAGGATATGGCACAATAGTCTTGTGTTGTCGTTGGACATGCAGTATTTAAGAAAGCCCACTTGAGAGTTACTGATCAATTTAGGGAGTATGGCATTGAGTCTGTTGGCTAGGATCTTCGCATAGATTTTGCAATCCAGGTTTATGAGAGAAATAGGGCGATAGTTTTTTGTTAAAAGGGGGTCTTTATCTTCCTTCGGGATAACGATTATAGTGGCTTCACCCATTGACTCAGAGACACTACCTGAGGTAGCAATCGAATTAAATAATTTAAATAATATGGGGGTTAGAGATTTAGCAGCATGACATCTTGTTCTTGTAGAGGTCCTCAAAGAAGGCCTGGAAGGAGACTAGAATCATGTCTTGTTTGGTGTGGACCTTATTAGCAGAGTCTTTGATTGAGGATATGGATATGGTGAATAGTTTCTGTCTATGCTTGAGGTAGGATGCAAGCAATTTCCCTGCTCTATTCCCCTCACACAGTTTCAGGGCTTTGAATTTATTGATCCATACACCGGCGCGTTTGATCACAATAGTGTTATATTTGTATTTCTTTTTAATAAGTTGGTCCAGGACTAATTTGTTGTCTAGGTTAGCTGAGTGGGTGATTTCTAGGGCCTTGATATCTTTGATATCCAGTGTGTCGATTTCCGTGTTTAATTTTTTATTGGTCCGCGCTCTAATGCCAATAATGACGCCCCTAATTGTAGCTTACAGAGCATCCCAAACGACAGAGGGGTTTGTTTCTGGGGAATCATTTAGTTTGATATATTGCCTCATAGAGTTCTCTATCTGCTGTTTGTTCTCGGGATCCGACAGTGTTTCCTCATTGAAGCGCCAGAGCTTTGGGGGTAGAATAGAGTGAGAGCCTGCCATTAGTACTAATACACGAATGGTCAGAGACTAGTTTAGGTTCTATGTCCGTTTCTTCTATAAGATGAGTGAAGGGGCTAGAGATTAGAATATAATTGATTCTGGAGTAGGAATTGTGCTGAGCGGAATAAAATGTATAGTCCCTTCCTTCAGGGTTTTGGAGGCGCCAGGAATCTCTTAGGTTAAATTTGGAGTACATACGTATGAGTGACTCGTGAGAGCAGGATGATTGGTATGTGCATTTGGTTCGTCGGTCTATTAGGGGGTCTAACGGGAGATTGAAGTCGCCACCTACAATCAAGAGCTCATCTTGTGGTATGTTTTCTATGGATGATGAAATAGATTCCCAGAAGTCTGGGTCATCCGAGTTAGGTTAATATATATTTACCACGTGGATGGGGTCTTCGTCTCTCATCATGTGGGGAATTAATAGCCTGCTGTCTGCATCATGAGTGTGTGAGGTGATGAAAAGGTTTGATTTCTTTGAGACTAGGGTGATCACCCCTCTTTACTTGTGAACGGCCGAGGAGCATTGAGTGTGGGAGATACAGTTGAGATTTATAAAACTTATATCCTCCTCTGACAGCTTAGTCTCTTGGAGTAGGATGACGTCCCCTTTTGATTTCGCTAAGTAGTCAAAGACCTTCCGCTGTTTCACTGAATGGTTGAGGCCCTTGACATTCAGAGAGACTACAGTGAGATGTTCTAACAGGGATTTAGTTTGAGCCATCTAGAGGGTGTTGATCAGTAGAAGAGTGAGTGCAGTGGCATAACAAAACTTGTGGGGGCCCCCTGTAAAGAACATTGAGGGGGTCCCCAACACTCCAGACTCGGGAGTTCTCATGTCAGGCCCCTGCCTCCCATGCACCAGTGGCGACTGAAGGATCCTAAAAGTGGTGGGGTGAAAAGCTGAGATGTGTTTCCGGGTTGGCCATCCCGAGTGGGTCCTCCCCCAGCAAAAAACAAAAAAAGTTCAAATGCTACAATGCATTTACAACATACATATCAAGGAAACTGCTGTCAAATTTTGAAAAACAGGATTTCGAATGGTACATTTTACAATACAAGACTCAAGAAATTCCACTAGAAACATGTCGAAACCTGCCAATTTCATAATATTGAATAGCCTGGTTTGTAAAATACTTTCCCTTCATGGCTCAGTACAGAGCTGGTGCTCATACGACACCCTTCTGAATACAAATCTCCATCCATACTTATCAGAGTGCAGAGCTCTAGTTAGGATAAAGCTCACATTCCCAGATACTCAGTATAGGATTACTCTGCTAAGATGAATGAATGAATGTAACGTAAATGTAAATTGATACTTGTATAGCGCACTACTCGCCCGCAAGGGTCTCAAGGCGCTTGTACGAATACCGCTGTGGAACCCGTCCTGGCTTTCCCTGTGAGGCGTCCACTCCTGGGCACCCCCAGGGTGGGGGCCAGGCATCCTTAGCGTTGTGGGGGCCGTTGTGGAGATTAAGCAAGCTATTGCCCAGAGTTGCAGAGTGGGACTCTATGATTGGAATAGGCACCGATGCGAGAATTATCAGGTACGTGGAATTTTGAGGCCAAGACCCGCCGAGGCGGGGAATTGAACCCTGGTAAGGGGATTTATAAAGTGCAAAATAGCTGCTCCAGCAGGAGCGTCCTGGTGCTAAGTCAAGCCCTATCTGTTTGGAACATGCTACATGTTAAATTTAGAACTCTCCGCTCAGCAATTAACAGGACACATTGGTCAGCACAGATCCCACTGAACAGCATGGGCCCCCTTTTCTATACAAGACCCCTACTCACTAAATGGTTCATAGGTGAGTACAATGCTTCCCAGCAGCTCAGAACGGCCTTCAGAGCTCCAGTCTCCATGCAAAATACTATCTCTACATTTGCCGGATGCTTCATGTTAGACTTGGCATCCTTGGCGGTTTCCCCTGACTTTTGCCTCTACCTCCTGCATTTTTGCTTGTATACAAGATTTTGTTTTTGCTGGTTTAGATGCTTTGGGCACGTTGCCAGTGTTGATCAGTGTCAAAGTGAAGTGATTCCTGCGTATTTTGCGATTATGATTGGTTATCCATGATTGGCATATTTGAAATACTGGAAGTCCCTAGTAAAGTGCACTGAGAGTGCCAGGGCCTGTACATCAAATGCTATTAGTGGGCTTTGCGATTATGATTGGTTATCCATGATTGGCATATTTGAAATACTGGAAGTCCCTAGTAAAGTGCACTGAGAGTGCCAGGGCCTGTACATCAAATGCTATTAGTGGGCTTGCAGCACTGGTTGTGCCACCCACGTGACTTGTCCAGTAAATGTGTCTCAGACCTGCCATGGCAGTATCTGCACAGGCAGTTTTAAACTGCCATGTTGATCTGGCAAGTGTACCCACTAGACAGGCCCAAACCTTATCCTTCCTTGCATGTAAGGCAGGCCCAAGCTACCCCCATGAGCAGGGTGCAGTGTAGGTGAGAGGTGTGTTTTATGTGTCCTGATAGTGAAATACTGGGTATTTCATTTTTCACTGTTGAAAGGCTGTCTATCCCATATGTTAACGTGGCAGCTGGCGTGTAACATTTTACCAGTGTAACTTGTCTTTGGGCAAGATTTAGAAATGGAGTTCAGGCTCTCTGAAATCAGAATTTAATAATACACCTTTTAGTAAAGTTGGTTTTAAAATTGTGTTTGAAAGTGCCACTTTTACAAAGTGGGCATTTACTTGTTTAACCATCCTGTGTGGTTCCTGGACCTTGCCCTTATACTGACTGTAAGACCTATCACCATGAGATGGAAATCATCTAGAAGTCCATTATTGACTATATGGCAGGGAGATACAATGGGGCAGTGCTGAAAGTACGGCAATTAGAAGAGAATAGGAAAGTGGTATTTGGAAGCACCCTATTTCTATGGATTGGGATATCATGATGGAAGACTTTAAACAGCTGGACTTTATACACACACATAACAACCCCACACAATAGTAGACCTAAATAGTCTAGGACTGTACGCCAGAGAACTTCACAGGGCCTAGTCACGACACCATTGTACTCAAGCAGCGAAGAGCAAATAATGATATATAGATAATAAAAATATGCAACTAAACATACAAGTAATGGCAGACCAGGAGGGAGGGCAGAGGGAGGGGGGTGTTATATAAGTTCTAAATGTTACGTTTTTAATGTTGAAGCATAATATGTGAAACTACCCTAGGAGAAATATTGCATTTCCAGAGTACACAAAACCACCTTATAGCGCAGTGATGGATATATAACCAGGAACAACTGCAATTGTATTACATGTTCAGCATACCACTTTGTACTGTATACGATGGGGAGGACATCAAAAAGAGTAAATGCCATTTGTATTATATGTATCACATTGCAATGCTATCGTGGCAATCAATAAAGTATGTTTAAAAAAAACATCCTGTGCCCTGCCTGTTTGTGTAATTGCTGTATGGCTTTTGGAGTGACAGGAGCTGGTGATGTGCATTCACACTAGACAGTCACAAGGAGGTTTGAGATGTCCCTTGCCTTTCCTGGGTGACTCCTATAAAGGCTGAATAGACCTTGTCTGCATTTAGAGTGGTGGGAGGGGTTTCACTAGCACCTGAATGGGCTGTGTCTCCTTTTCACAATGATGTATCCACCACCTGTGGTGAAGCTGGACTAAAGAGGCCACAACTGGGCTCAGAGACCCCTGCCACAAAGAGAACAATGAGAAAATGGACCTAAAACCCCAGGATCACTTCTGGAAATAAGAGGACCCTGCAGAGAAGAAGAGCTGACGAGCTATGTGAGGAGTGTTAACTTTTTTTGTGTGAGTGGTAGGTTGGCCTGCAGTTGCTGTTTCTGTCTGTGACAGAGGAAAATGAGTCACTCGGTTTGCCCTGCTCTGGTATCCTGCTTGTGAAGAATCTCCAAGGGCTTGTGTGTGCTTGCCTCCTGTTTTGGAAGACTCACGGACATCAAAGTCTTCAATGTGCTTTACAGGATATTTCCTTGAGCTTTGCTCGAAATGACCTTGTGCTTTACTGAAAGCGCCCGTGTGTTTTACTTATTTGGGGAGTTTTCCTTGTGTTTCCCTTCATGGAACCCTCCATCTGCTTCGCTCCTTTGAAGCAGAGTGAGCGTTAATCTTTCTTATAGTTCAGGACTGAGCCCCCACCTGCTGTGTGCAGAGGTTGGAGAAGATCTGGAAGTGCAACCGGGCCTCTCATCAGCGAAGCCAGCACAAAGGAGTCCTCAGCATTGCCAGGCAATCGGCGCGGCTGACCGGCGTTCCCGGCATTGTTCACCACCACCCCTGGAGGCTTATGAAGACGTGGAGTCATCGGCTGCCACCTAGCCAACCAGCACCACCGAGTGCAGTCCCCGGGCGAGGCGGAGTAGAACACCCTGTAAGTGACAGGAGCAGGAGCCCCGCCCTTGCTGCACCAGCCGCACAGGGCCAACATGCTGCACACCGCTACAAGAGAGGTACCTAACGCCTTCCGCCTCTTTGCAAATCTGTTGCCATAATTTGGCCGCATTTTGCTGTGGTGTACAAGCAGGCCCCCCAAATTACCTAAAACAGCAACCTGGTACTGGAATGGTGTGCTCAAGGATCATTGGCACCACAGTGTTGACTACAGCATGGTAATCCTGGTGTTGTTCCTTCACTACGCATGGTCATTGTTGATGGTGATAACTGTTATTTCTTTTTCCCTTCTGAAGACCGTAGAACAAGTGTCCTGTTTGCAGGGCCTTCCCACAACATGCAGTGGAAATGATTTTATGAAATAAGCAACCTAAAAGTGTTTATTACAATTTTCTGACTGTTATGCTTATGACAATTGCCTAGTTGGCAAACATTTAATGAATAATGTGATTGTGGCGTAATGTGTTTATATACAGTGTAGGTGATATTTTTATTTACTACTGTGTGGAGTTGTAGTATGTGTAGTGTGTCAGTGGTGTTTGTGTGTGAGTTGCGCAACTGCTTTTCACATTGTCTCTGGGATAAGCCGGACTGCTCTGCCAAACTACCAAAGGGGTGAGCAGGGGGTAACTCCGTTATCCTGACTACAGTGGAGGGTTCTGCCTGATTTGGGTGCATACCTTAGCCAACTATGAACTCAATTTTTACACTTCTTCTCTTGAATGATATGCCTCTTCATTAGGAAGTATTCCAAGATTTAGGAGAAACAGAGAAGAAAAAAAAGAAATACTTCACACTAATGACTTCTAACATGACGAGAGACACACATATGCACAATGAAATACACACAGAATAAAACATCTGTCTATGGAGAGAAGCAGCTTCAACAATGCCAAAGACTACAGAGACCATATTTGGAGGGATTCTGGCACAAGGAATATCCGTCCAGAATGGAGGGGAAAAGTTCAGAAACATCCTAAACATTTAGGTAATTGAAGTGCAGGGGGCACAATGGCTTTGGTACAGGGGAATAGAGAGAGTACCCATCAAGAAAAAATACACTCTCTCAAAGAGAGGAAGGGAGAGTGCAAGTTCAAGGGGAGTGATCATGTCAAATCAGAATGAAGATCTTCTTGTGGAGAAGAGATTGTGTGACAGGGGTGAAATGTCAAGGAACATGTCCGCAGAAACTGATGAGAGGTAGGCATAGAGAGAATGTCAGCTCTCAGGAACATTTACATATGGAGGGGACGGTTACACTGCAAGTGAATATATCTAGTGAATAAGAGCATGTTCACTCAATTAAAGAATGAGAAGACAGATGGTGATCAGGTACAAGGAGATGCACTTTCAAGTATTACGGGACATGTCCAAAGAGCGGGAACGTGCCCAAATACATGAAAAGCATGTGTCTCGACACCTGTGACATCTCTGAATGCAACAGCGATGGGGTTTGTGTTTAGGTGTGGCAGGTATTTGCTCAGAAAATGCAGGGATTGCAAAAATGGATTGGGTGGGGAGAGGACCAAACTGGATGAGGGCACCAACAAGATTTCAAGCCCTAAGGCCTATCTTAACCCCTTCCATGCGGCCGCGATTCCTCTGGTGTGCTGTAAACAACACGAACAGGTGCGGGCCGTGACGACCCCAGCCGTCATCAGCACACGAGCACCGTAGTGCATGACGGCTGGGGTTCGTCATCAGCATGGAAGGGGTTAAACCAATAACTGCAATCACACACTGGTCTTTAAACAAATATGCTTCACACACTACACAAAGCTGTACAAATGCACACACCGTAAATAAAGTCTGTAAATGCATATCAACTTCACACATTGCTCTGTAAATGCAGGGCGGTGAGGGAAAGGAGTTCTTTCTTTTACACATATAGGCAGCTACACACAGACAGCTACACATGAACACACAAACACCTCAGCCGTGACCATCTCATGTGTCACAAATCTACTATTATGTGGTCACTCCTGATTTAAATTGATGTTGGGACTCCTCTACGAATCTCAGTCAGCAGAGCAGGTGGCATGAAGGAAATCTGTGCAGTTTGCTGTAACCTCAGAGTCGGAAAGGGGTCTAGTATGTCAGAACTATAATCAGGAATGGGCAGTTTTGTGGGAGACCTATCATATGCAAAGTTGCCAGCCAGCAGTAAATTGTAAAAAAAAAAAAGGAAAAAACGTCTTTATTATTCATTCGAAATTATAGCATATTGCATTCTGGGACTCGTTGGCTCATGGTTAACAAGCATTTACAATGCAATGGTTTTGCCTTTGTTAAAGTTTGAGCTATTGGCAATGCTCTTGACATTATTTTTATTTATGTTTTTTTTTAACATAAATAATTGCCATTGTCATTTGCAATGCCACTAGCTTTATCTTTCGCAAATGACACCCACAAATACCTACAGAGAGCCCCCCCAACACACACCCACACAGAGCCCCGCCCACACACTGCGAGCCCCCCACACACTGCGAGCCCCCCACACACACTACGAGCTCCCTCCACACACTGCGAGCTGCCTCCACACACTGCGAGCTCCCTCCACACACTGCGAGCCTCCCCCACACACTGAGAGCCCCCCACACACTGAGAGCCCTCCACACACTGAGAGCCTCCCCCACACACTGAGAGCCCCCCACACACTGAGAGCCCCCCCACACACTGAGAGCCCCCACACACACACTGCGAGCTCCCTCCACACACTGCAAGCCTTCTCCACACACTGCAAGCCTCCCCCACACACTGAGAGCCCCCCACACACTGAGAGCCCCCCACACACTGAGAGCCTCGCCCACACACTGAGAGCCTCCCCCACACACTGAGAGCCCCCCACACACTGAGAGCCCCCCCACACACTGAGAGCCTCCCCCACACACTGAGAGCCTCCCCCACACACTGAGAGCCTCCCCCACACACTGAGAGCCCCCCACACACTGAGAGCCCCCCCCACACACTGAGAGCCTCCCCCACACACTGAGAGCCTCCCCCACACACTGAGAGCCCCCCACACACTGAGAGCCCCTCCCCCACACAATGAGAGCCCCCCACACACTGAGAGCCCCCCACACACTGAGTGCCTCCCCCACACACTGAGAGCCTCCCCCACACACTGAGAGCCTCCCCCACACACTGAGAGCCTCCCCCACACACTGAGAGCCCCCCACTCACTGAGAGCCTCCCCCACACACTGAGAGCCTCCCCCACACACTGAGAGCCCCTCCCCCACACACTGAGAGCCCCTCCCCCACACACTGAGAGCCCCTCCCCCACACACTGAGAGCCCCCACACACTGAGAGCCCCCCGCCCACACACAGAGAGCCCCCCCCCTTGTCAAACCTCCTGCCTCTAGAAGTCGCCAGCGCTTTTTTGTGCTGGTGCTTGTAGGTGCTGGCCAACGACACTCATGGTCCAGCATGACCTGGAAGAAGCAATGCCGTGGAGTGCGGAGAACAGGAACACACATCCAAACATTACTGGCAATACTTTGACATTTTCAAAATCAAATAGCCAAACCGGAACGGATTGGCATTTAACGTGGAGTTCCATTTGTTGCGCTATATACCAATATGCAACGTGCCGGTTTCCTTACATGACCTTTTGGAACCAGTCTGTAAGATGACATTCGATGGGACATCAGCAGTACACAAAGAAACACAAGTGTTTGCGTTATTCAGATGTGAATGATTGCTCTAAACGTTTGCCACGAATGGCGCTTAATTGTGGTTCTTAGTGAGGTAAGTAATGTTATGAACTTAGCATAACCCGTGCAACATTAAATTACGCGAACCAGAAGTGTCATCAAATCAGGTACGGAAGACTTGCCCTTCATTCTTCTGAAGTCGATAACTGAGCCTCGAGCTCCGTGAATCCCAGGAGACACACACCCGCGACACTCAAAGAAATCCCATCTCCCCCACAAAGCAAAAAAGTTGAAACAAAAAGTGCGTCTCCTACAATGCAGCGGGAGGGGGGCGGGAACGGCCACACACTGACAGCGGGGGAGGGAGGAGGAGCGGGAACAGACACACACGGACATCTCTCGGGTGAGCTCCGATCCCGTTCCTGCAGTGAGGGTGAGGCCAGGCTGCCACACCCCTGGGGCTCACAGGGCTTCCTTCTTGTTTCACCCCTGCTAAGACCCCCGCAGCTCCACTCCGCCTCTTGCTTCAAGTTTCAGCCCCCCCCCCCCCACCCGGCTCTAGTTACCTCTGCCCATTGTTCCACGATGTTTGCTACTCTGACCCCCACATGTGAGGAATGAAAGGGCACAGCGAGCTACTAAAAGACTTATTGGGGGTCTGGGAAGACACACAGAAGGCTGTTGTTTTCCTACTGTTACCACATGCAGAGCAAAAGCATTGTTGCTGTTAAGGTAGGCAGTGCTACTGAAATTAATGTTTACGAAAAGGACCAAAAAAAATGAATTGTTGAATGCCTGTTACCCCCCACCACCCTCCAAGCATTATTTAACGCGTTGAGTTCACAGCTACGACATATATGTGTAGGTCAATATATTGGGGTTGATAATGTGACATACAACCCTACGAGATGAATTAAAATTTTATATATTCATGTAGAAAATGTTATACAAATGGGGCTCACTTCTGATGGTAACTTCTTTCAGTAGATTTGTCATTTTATGAAATATCCACATTTACCACTCTGGGTCCAGAAGCTTCTCACAGTGTGGTGTCAGGAGCCATGTGCCACCAATGCCAAAACTGGGTGTTGAGCCGGCTGGCATCAACATGAAGTGATGTGTCTCCTCCAGTTGGGCATGGCCTGTGATGTGGATTCCCTTTCCAGTAGTACTTCACAGAAGATGCTGCGAATCGTGACCACGGAACGTCCAAATACATTGGGGCCATAAATCACAGGGCTCGAAGCGTGATTGCAAGTTGGGAATAGAGTGTGCCCGATGCAAGAGTTTGCCCATGCGGGTGCCTATATCGGATTGGGGAATAACACGTGCTATTGGTTCACTAGACTTCATTTTAAGGAGTTGTCACAGCCGAGTCTGAGTCTCAAACTAGTGTTTGTGGAATGCCTGACAGTACCTGCCCATTTACGCACTGACTCCCTGCTCATGGCCGTCACCTGCTTGTAAACAGAGATCGTTTTGCCTGTTCGCGTGCTAACGGTTGGATTAGAGGGGAGGATTAGGTGGTGGCTGGCCGTAGGGTCAACATGGGTGGATGATTGTGCTAGGGCCAACCCTTGCATTTTGTTAAATCGCCGTTCATGGCGTATTTTGGCTAGTAATCCCTGGTTACCAGCCACGGTATGAGGGAGCGCCTTTCAGCTTCGAGTCCCACTAGAAGGCGCGGCCACCTGGGGAGGCGGGAACAGGTGTCTAAACAAGCCTTGTTCGAATGAGACGCTGAGGGGATCGTGTGTCAAAGCCTCACCTGTCCCTTGGTCCTAAAATGGTAGAGAAGTGCTCGGCCTCGCATTGTACGCTAAAACCACAGGCATTCAGCGCAGGGGAGCAGCTCAAGCCATGAGTCTGCAGGTAGGTGAACAATAGCGTCAGAGGCGCGTGCGTTCCTTCGGAGTCACGGCCCGGGTGAGTGCACCGGGGCGCAGAGTAGGCTCCTGCCTGCCCCGGTGCCCAATGCAGCCGCGATAAGCAAAGCACTCACGTGAGCAGGAAGGCGGGTGCCGGCTCAATGCCGGACCAGATTCGGGGGCGTTCCTGGCTTTTGGCTGACGTCGCGTGACGTAGCCAAAAGCCAAAAATTCTCGGGAACGCCCCCGAATCTGGTCCGAGATTGACGGACGGAGCCCTCTCCCAATGGCTAGCCTCCATTTATGGAGCTAGCCAATTGGAGGAGGGGGCGTTCACCCGACCCACACACACAACTCAAGAGGTTTTTTGGCGCATGCGCAAAGCGCATCGCCAGCCAAAACCTAAAAAGTAAAAAAGAAATACCAAGCCCAGATATGCAGAATGCTAACGGCCGAGCAGACTGCTACAAATAAGGTATTGGAGTTGTCTTGAGATCACTTTACATTTCTATGTTCTAATATCGGACATAGAGGTGGGTAGCTGACTCTTGAACATTTTATTTCAAACCTTAGTACATGCTTATAAAGTAAAAAATGGGGGCTTTTCATTAGTGGTAGGCAGCCAGGCAGGAACCGAAGAAGAGGAGGGTGAGTAAATGCTAATTGTTAAAAGTTTGTTTATACCTGGCAAATGATAGTAGATGGGGGAGATTGCGGTTGGGCTAATCCCTAGAACTGTACCGCCATGCCTTATGACCACATGTTTCCTTTTTTACTTTTGCTGGAATTGTCTGCGCACCTGTACTGTATTATTGTATAAAACTTTAAATAAAGTTTCAAAACAAAAAATGTGGGATTTTTTCAACAGCAGGTAACCTTAGGCCTCCTATTTGGTTTCAAATTGTGGGCAATGAGAGTGGCGTCACATAGTGATAAATGAATTTCTCACCTGACTTCTCATTGGACACCTCTCCTGGAGTCCAAGCTGCCACTGTGCCAGTTATGCACTGCTGGCGAGTTCCCAGCCCAGTCAGTAAGTCCTCCAGCCCCAGGGCCTGGTGTCAGAAGGGCAGCATTCAGCTGCTCTTAAAAGGTAGTAGTAGTGCTCTCCCACTGTTTGATCATCGGGAGCAAGGAAATGAAGGGGGGAGTCATACTGGAAATATTTGAGTGCCCGATCCAAGTTCCACATTCAGCAGCAAAGTCATGCACTTGCTAGGCCTTTCACACAGGATACAACAACCCAAAATGCCGACAGAACAGGAGAAAAGTGCACACGCAAGCGGCCCGTCTCCGACCAAGGCCCCATTATCCATATACTACACGGAACAGAAGTTCCTGCAGGACTCCTCCTTCAGCCAGCCCTCTCACAGCAACTAAACCATAGGGCGGTGGAAACTGCTTTATCTTTGTGCCTGCGATTACCACCCTATACACTGACTGCTGAATGTATCCAGCCTTGGGCCACATCAGCCAATGCCCCAATAGAAGCCATGCTTAAAATGGCCACGCCCACAGTCATGACATCACTAAACTGGCTGTGCCTTAAAGGCGAATCACTTCCATCTTGCACATGCATAGTTGCCCCATCCCCCAAACATCTTGAGGACTGTTTTTGATGATAATACAGGCAGCCAGCTCTATGATGAGCATCTTCCCGGTATTTTCCTTTTGCTGTCGACTCCCAGGTAACTTGTTGAGCAACATCCCTTATGCCTCCTATTACCATTCTCCCATGCCGTGCACAGTGCTGTATGGGGCCCCCTGGAGCACGGGGCACACCGCACCGCGTGGGCTGCGGGGCCTATTGTTACGCCCTTGAGTGGGTGACATCGTGGTGTCCGGAATCAGGAGGACAATGGCTTAGAGTGCCACCCTCTGCGTAATAACCCCAGCAAGGTATGAGACTAGTCATTTGCTGATTTTGTGAATTTTCTTTCCTACAAGGACACCTGTGATGCCTGAATTGGAGCCTGCAAGCAGTGCATGTCTTGTGCGATACTACAGAAGAGGTATTGTCAGCAAAATAAAAGGAACAGTAAACAAACAAAAGGGAAACAACCAGTACTGCATTTATCCCAACTCCCACTCCCCCTCCTCCCCTCCCACCTCCCTTGCCCCCTACATCCCTCCCCTCCTTCCCAGCCCTCCCCCTCTCTCCCAGAAGATTCAAACTTAGGAGCTGCGACTGCAGTACCGCCTAGAGGCAGCACAGAGAAATTGAATGGAACATTGGTTCTTCAGGAGATTCATGGAATGAGAACTACACCTCAGCTTAGGTGTGGAGATTAGCAATGAACATAGGTGATTTCAAGCTTGTGAACTAACACACCCCTTAAAACGTAGTTGGGTTAACTTGAACCTGGCAAACAGTGAATTTGTAGTGGAATTACACAACTATTGAACTACAGGGTCTTAGGAGATGAATTAAAACAGACCCTAGATGCTCTAGAGAACTATTATGAATTGCCCTGGTCGGGACATGTAGTGGCGTGAAGCAGACTTAGTAATTGCCAACATTTTGTTAACATTTGTAAGCATTTTGTTAACTTTTGTAAACATTTTGTTAACTTTTGACAACAGGAAATAGTATAGGAAAAAGTATAGGTAGACAGTTGGCTAAAGAGATTCAAGATATTTGTTGTTGATTAATAATCAACAGTGCCAGTAATCAATAATCAACGATGCCAGTGGTGTATAATGACCAGGCGGTTCAGGAGATGGAAGAGTCCTGGGCATCTGTTTTCCTCTTGTTGGAAGAACCGCTGGACAGGTCCATGCTTTGAGTTGGAGAATATTCTAGGGGGCGTGCAAGGTCTTGAGTACTTGAAAAGAGATGTGGTTTGCCATTTTCGATGATTTCAAACTTCAATTGACCTCCAAAGGAAAATTTAATATTTTTCACCTTGTGTTTATCCCTCAGAAGGAGGAATCCTTTCCTCGCTTCTACAGTTTCCTTAGAATAGTCTTGGGTGAATATTATGAGTTGACCTTTCCAGGAGACGTGATGATTTTTCCTAGAGAACTGCAGAATGGTCTCAAAATGTTGGTACCAGAGTGGTTTGCAGATCAGAGGTCGAGGACCTTTCTTCCCCTGGATGTTGAACATTGGTATTCTGTGTGCTCTGTCAAGCTCTAGGTTGTGTTCGAATGTGATCCCTGTTATCATCGGTATCCAGGCTTCAAGGAATGCTACACATGAACCTGCATCCTTCTCCGATTTCTCCGGAACTACAAAGATGCGGACGTTTCCTCTCCTTTTACGGTTTTCCAAATCGGCATTTTGTCTTCTGAGATCGTTTGTGACGCTCTGGAGATGCTTTATTATTTTTGAGGACTGAGAGGTCTTGTTGTCCACATTAATTAGGCATTGTTCCGCTTCACTGATACTCTTATTCATAGGGCTCATGTCCACCCTGATTGCCGTAAGTTCTAGCTGCATAGTATCAGTGTAGCTTTTTGTTGATTTGGGTAAGTCGTGGACTTCTGCTAGTTTTTTAAGGTCATGTCCATAGTAGCTGTCAGGTCCGACCTGGCTTTGATCGGGAATTCTGAAGGTGACGGTTCTGGACATACCTTCTTGTTGTTGGTCCGGCTTTCTCTATCCGCCATTGTCAGGCAGGGTTGAGGCATTTGCGGAAATGAACTGATGTGCTTGGCACCGTTGGTGAAGGAACTTGATGATGTCTACTCTATCGCTCTCGCCTGCCCACCTACCCCCCCTGCTGTCAGCACTGGGTCTTTTGAGTTATGCCCTGTTGCAGGAGTTGTGCCAGCAGTAGTGGTCGGAGCGCAGTTATTGAGAGGCAGAATAGAGCGGAGTCGATCAGCAGTCCGCAGGCAGTCCACAGCTGGGTTACTTGCACGGAGGGCAACACCGGGTAGCACGAGACAGCAGAGATAGTGAACCACCAACCAGTAAAGGCGGAGTATCGAGGCAAATTATTGGTAGAATATCATAAACATGCAGGATCTGCACGGTGGCCTTAAAGCAATGGGTTTTGTTTCACACTGCTTCGATGTTGTGGATTACTGGGCGCAACCCACGCAGGGGGTCAGGATGCGAGCGTCGCATGTAGAGATAAGGGTGCGTGCAGGCTACATACATGTAGATGACCAGTGTGATCTTCCTAAGGCGTTCCTGTCAGGGCATTAATGTGAGATGAAAGGCCAGAGAGTGTATGATGCTGCCGTAGTGGATGTAGGACTTGTGGTCTACTAAGCTGTGGGTTCGCCACCCAGAACAGTCTACATAGCCCCACCGTTAATATGCCAGCGGGAAATCAGGAGCCAATCGGGGGTTCAGCGGGGTGCAGCATGTTATGCGGCCTCTATTCTAGGAACTGAGTCAGGCTGTAAGTGGAATTGTGTATCGCGGTCCTGCACTTGGCGCCATTTTGTATCTGGATTAAGAGACATCCACACTCCTACTGGCTCTAGGGCAGTTGACTGTGTAAGACAGGCGGGAGTTATATGCAGAACACCTTACATCCCGCTGCAGATATGCTCATTTGAACACAGGTCTCAGTGCAAGCTGTTGGATGAGCGCTGTGGTGCCGTGCTGCTAATGCCCATTCGCCATATTGAAGTCAGGCAGTGCGGAGCAAGGGCAGTTTCATGTCTCTCGGGTCTGTTGTTATTTAACTCTAACAAAAGAGAGGGACCCAAACAAACCAAAGGGGTAGGGTACCAGAGGACAATTTGTCAGAAAAGATTCCCCATTGGGTGAATTTTTTTAACTAACCGCAGTTTAGAAACACACATACACAATCAAAACCAATAACATAACTAAGGAGCAACAAATGATGTAACCGATACAGTCATACAAGAAAATATATGTACATTTTATTTTAATATATTAAAAACAGAGTTAAAAAACATAATAAAAAACCACAATATATAATGGGACAGTACGTAAGGAAAACAATTCCTAATTCATAAGAGGGGAATACACTAGTCAAAACTGTTGTATAGGATCACACTCCAACATATATTGTTAGTCACTTCAAAAGGAGTCCTTTGTCCAATGACTTAGTGCATTTCCACCCAGCAGAGCATCGACGCGTTTCGGTTATGACATCAATTGATTCAAAGCCAAAAACCTTCCTCAGGAAAAACAATAGTATCCCACTATAACCATGAATCTTTGATAAAATCAAAAGAGATCAGTATAGGTGCTGCTATTTAAGATCAGCTACCTCCAATTACCGTCTGGTGCTGTTACGTACAGCTACTTCCAGCTACCATCTGGTGCCTTTTTAGTTGTGCTGGCCGATGGGTCTGATCTTGAACCGTTGCTAGCAGACTGCAGGCGGTCTAGCTATAGAAACGACTAAAAAGGAAACGGCAAAATCAGAATATCGTTGGTGCATTAGCACTTTTTATATCCACGCGCAATGCCAGCACAACTAAAAAGGCACCAGATGGTAGCTGGAAGTAGCTGTACGTAACAGCACCAGGCGGTAATTGGAGGTAGCAGATCTTAAATAGCAGCACCTATACTGATCTCTTTTGATTTTATCAAAGATTCATGGTTATAGTGGGATACTATTGTTTTTCCTGAGAAAGGTTTTTGGCTTTGAATCAATTGATGCCATAACCGAAACGCGTTGATGCTCTGCTGGGTGGAAATGCACTAAGTCATTGGACAAAGGACTCCTTTTGAAGTGACTAACAATATATGTTGGAGTGTGATCCTATACAACAGTTTTGACTAGTGTATTCCCCTCTTATGAATTAGGAATTGTTTTCCTTACGTACTGTCCCATTATATATTGTGGTTTTTTATTATGTTTTTTAACTCTGTTTTTAATATATTAAAATAAAATGTACATTTATTTTCTTGTATGACTGTATCGGTTACATCATTTGTTGCTCCTTAGTTATGTTATTGGTTTTGATTGTGTATGTGTGTTTCTAAACTGCGGTTAGTTCAAAAAATTCACCCAAAGGGGAATCTTTTCTGACAAACTATTGTTATTTAAAGCACCCACCTTCTGGAGCGCTGGAGTAGTGAGGAGAAGCGCCGCTGTTCAGGCTGTTCAGGTTGTCGCAGGGCCAACAGTGCCGGGAGTAAGCACAGGGGCTGGGATAGTTTCGTCCAGCGTCACGCCACCATTTTAAGCCTGCGCGCCTCGGATCCGTGGGCCACTGGTTGCGTGCGACACCGATTATAGCTTTCCCTGGGCAGTTAGGTCGAAGGTCGTAGTGTCATGTTTTCCTACCTGGCAAGGTGAGGCCTGATTTTCTAACTTTAAATATGGAGTTTAGCCCTCTGAATGCGGCCCTGATCGCTCTTATGTCTGCCGAGCGACGCATTCAGGCAGCCATTGTCGCTGCCGTCCAAGCCACGCCCCGTCACGTTAATTTTTGATTCTTCACTGCAGTCTCAGGAGTTCTTGCAGTATGAATTTGTTCATCCTGCTCCTCTGACAATGCACCGACTTGAGGATTTCCATTTTATCATTTACACTGACGGAAGCGCGTAAGCGGCTACGGGTTCAAAGCACGGATATTCGTCGACCTGCGCAATTGTGGTGGGTACTATGGTGGATGGAGATTTCAAGTCCGATGTCGTGCATACACAGACATTATGAGACTGTACAGCCTACTTGGCAGAACTACGTGTTCTGATGCTTGCAATGGAGTACGCCGATCCCAGTGTGACTACTCTTATTGTAAGTGACTCTTACTACTGTGTTCAATCATACAATGACAATCTCCCCTTTTGGACTCAAAATGATTATCGTGACTCCAAGGGTCGCACAATAAAACATAAAATGATCTGGGTTCGAGTGGCTGAGCTTAAAGAACGGCTGCCACTTGTCTTTGTAATATATACTTTGGGTCACCAGCGTGTCAGAGTTCACGCTGTTGGCAACTGTCTTGCGGATGAAGCCGCTAAGACAGCAGTTGCAACATATGCCAAAGCAGCAGTTACACGTTCCAAAAGTAAGATTGATGATGACATCTTGGCAGCTATTGCCACAACAGAGAATGGAGGTAGGTACCCTAGAAGTTTCCCTTCTAAATACTGCTATCGTCTAAGGCCTGATAAAGTTCCTTACGTGAAAATTAACGACGTTGGTGACAGGTTGATACCCAACGTGGACCGCAGGCAGACTTTGATTACAGCAGCCCACGCTGGGATGGCCTCATCGCATGCCGGCGTGTCAGCTACTGGGTCTCTTCTCCAGCAAAGATATTGGTGGCGGGGTTTGTACAAAGAAACGCGTGATTATGAACTTCAATGTGGCATTTGCCAGCAAATGAAACCTTTAGCTGCTGCACGCCTGCCCCAAACTCAGTTGTACATATCTAATAAACTGCTTGCGGGTGTTTATTTAGATCACTGCGGTCCTTTCTCATCTGATACTGCGTATAAGTACATCTTAGTAGCAATTGACTCTTGCACGCGCTTTGTGTGGTTGTGGCTGCAACGCAGTGCTGATTCCAGAACTGTAGTAAGGGATTTGCCTGTCTTTGTGGGAATTTTTGCATGTGGTACCTTCCATTCGGACCAGGGTGCAGCCTTTGCCTCTAAGGCTTACAAGGATGCTATGAGTTCTTTGGGGGTCCAGGTCAAATTTTTGTCTCCACACAGGCCTGGGGGTAATAGTATTGTGAAGCGAATGAACCATGACTTAAAGCAATCCTTGACAGCTAAGGTATTAGGTACTGGCCGAGACTGGCTAACCCACATCAATAGCATACAGCGTGCACTAAATATTCTCCCTAGAAGGTCTCTGGGTGGGTCGACCCCATACAAAATGCTCTTTGGCCTCAAAATGTTTGTTCCGACTTTGAGGGTGTAGACATGGCGATGGCCGCTGCATCCTTTGATGTAGCTGAACATTCCAATGTTTTACAGAACCTACAAAAGACCAGAGACAGTCTTTAAAAGTAACATTTGCCCTCCACATCTGATACTGCGTTGCAGATTCCGGTAGTTGGCTGGCTACACCAAGTTGGAGAACTGGTCTGAGAGAAGTTCGAGTACAAGAAGGAATTCAGTCCCTCCTATCTAGCTCCAGTTCCTGTGCTTGGCGTGCAGGGTACAAGAACAGTCATTTTACCTCCTCTTCCTGGACGTAAGGGGAACAGGTACATTTCCATTGACAATGTCAAACTACACAGGGTGGCCGATTCTTCTTAGTATGACACCTGCGGTCTCGTGTCCAGCAATGGTGCGACACTCTGTTTTGGCACCGGATCCTGCCATCGGGCCTGATGTTGCCATTGAGATGAATAGTTGTGAATCTTTTATTGCATCCACCTGCTGGTGATCCTCTTAATGATACTGAATATACTTACCCCACAGACTTGTCTATGCCTGATTTGGAGACCCATGTGGCTAATCAATCAGGTTTTTCATTTGACACACATTCTACCACAACAAAGTCCCCTTCAAAACTTTCGATTTTTGCTAACTGGTTTAAAAAACATGTTTTGTTCCCCCTTGGACTTACATTTGGCTGGTGCTATTCTCAATTTTTTTATTCATGTCCATCGGATTTGTGGTGTTTTTTTTCGTTTAGTGAATCGACACTACGTTCAAGAAAGAACTTCAATTAGACTAATTGATGGGACTTTGGGCACCCCCACTCCTCTTAGCACTTCATGAAGAGGGACCAGACATTTGTCAATATAACTGCTTGGCCCGTTTTAGATGGGACTGTATGGGATGCTGTAAAGTTCCAGATTCATGGCCCCACAGAGGTTATTAATGTCCCCAATGTACTTCGTGTTTCTATGGGGGATGTGGTTAAACAAAATATTTGCTCTGATGATTGGGATGTCCAGGCCGTAGAGGCTTCATTTTCTGTTTTGAAATATTATGCTGCTTTTGATGCTGAGGATTTGTATCTAGATTCTGCTAACTACTGTGATGTATTCTGTTACCAGCATTTTGGAAATCACTTTCTGTATAAAGCTAACACATTTAGACATTTGGTAAACTACACACAGTGGGAACATTATCCAGCACCTGTCGAAGGCAGCTCTAAATCTCTTTTTAAAAAGTTTTCTTATTTTACTGATTTTGATCAATCAAACCCTGATGCATTTTATTTTAAGATGACTGAGAAGTCCTCTTCCAAGGTTAGACTTACCCACATACAATTACTTTATTCTAAGTCCTTTATTGACCAGTTGGCTGTTGAGGGCTATGAACTGTTGAAAGATACAGTTGATCTTAAATCTGTTTGGGGTTCTAAAAGTTGGCAAGTGCAAGGCACTGAGGCTTTGCATCGTGCATGCCTCATCCCGAACCATATGTTGTTTCTGAATGCTTCTCTTTCACAAACCACCTGCTTTGGATTGGCTACTTCTAAAAAAGTAAATGCTCCTTTAATTCCTGATTTGGGTGAATACCCCAATTGGAATAATTACTCCAGTACTTCCCTTAGTGATTTACAGGCCCTGTTGAGAAATTCCTCTTTTAATGCTTCCAGCATTAATCCCGAAGGCCGGTTGCATGGCAATAAAGTGCAGATTCCTGCCAGCGCTGTTTTCAGGGTCTGACCCCTGGCTATACAGAGGTTAGAGTATGTATGTATGTATGTATGTATGTGTGTTCTTATATAGCGCTCGACTTACCCTAGGGCATCTCGGCGTTTGCCTTGGGAACCCGTCCTGGCTTATCCCTGTGAGATAACCCGTACTGGGCATCCCCAGGGTACTGGGCATCCCCAGGGTGAAAGCCAGGCATCCCGCCGCGGGGGGCCGTTGTGGAGATTAAGCAAGCTAATGCCCAGAGTTGCAGAGTGTGAACCAGTGATTAGAGTGGGCACCGAAGCGAGAATTATCGAGTCCGTGGACAATTGGGCTCAAGACCCTGCCGCGTCGGGAATTGAACCCTGGTCCCGGGTCTGACCTCTGCTTCAGGGTCTGCCTCCTCTAACCAGTGAGCCACACTTCTCCAGATCCCCGTTTTGAGAGTCAACATTCGGTCACCCCCTATTCTGTCGGCAAGTTGTGTCAGAGTTGGCTCAAAAACTCTACCTTAGTGTCAGTTAAATCACATTTGTCTGAATTGACTGACGCCGTTGATTTAAATGATTTTGTAAAAGGTCCTGCAGCAGGCAGATCGAAAAGATGGATATATGCTGCATAAAACGAGGTTTGGAAACTGTCCCAAATTGAAGCTGCTTCTAGGCTCAGAGCTATTGATCAGGCCAATTTAGAAAAAGTGCTTTTCGGGGTAGATAATAGCATTAACACCCTTTCTTTCCGTATTTACACATTAGATTTTGCAGTTCTGTACCATGGACAAAATCAATTGCGTTCTATTATGCAGTTTGCTTGGACTCTTCAAATGTCAACATTTGGGAAGGTGCCTTGGGATTACATGAACACGACTTAATTTTTTTTACTTTTTAATTTGGCTGTTAAACAACAGTTTATGTCAATGAAAGATACCACGTTTTCACTCCTGCATATTGAAAAGCTGGAGCTGTTACCATTTTCAGTGGCCGAGTCAAATTCGGCAGTTTGGCTCATCCATGGGTTAATAACTTTGCCTTTTCCCCTGTTTAAATGTGAGTCATCTATGAAACACTATGCCACAGTTATATTTGAACCTTTAGGTGGTGCTTATCTTCATGAAGTCTGTAATCTACCATTTACATATAGGTGCTTGAGAGAAGGAAAGGAAGTTTATTTAAAAGGTGAAGACTGCACATCCACACCAGATCACTCATTAGTCTACAAGAACCATTCAATTGCAGATTTCTACAATGTATTGGCACCGAATCTTGCGTGTGTTTTGAAAGGCACACCCGCTCCGGCTATTACATCAACTTTCATGTTGCTTGCAAATGGTAGTTATTTGTTATTGAAAAATGGAGATTGATGTGGTATGCTTGCTGGTATTCCGTATATCATTACAGTTTCCCAATGTGTAGTTTGCTGTAAGAATGTCCTGTTTCCTCCTCCACATTTGAGGCTCGATGTTTCCATCTGGCCTTCTATCCCGACCTTGAAAGCAGAGTTTAACTAGATGAGTCAAATAAGAGCTCTTTTGTCCCAGAAGGAAGTCGCCCTTACATCTGTGCGTGAAACATTCATCCTTCACGTTGCAAACACTCGCACTGAGGTACATGCCTTAATAAATACAGATCTATCGCTACATTTTGGTGCTTTGATTCACACAATCTTTAATGCCTCGTCAACCAAGGGCCTGCCACACTTTTTTAAAGTAGGAAGTTCTGGCCTTGTGACCTCATTCCAAGCTATATTTGGTGTGATCCCACCTTTTTTTCATTCATTTTTTTCGAGTATCTTCGGCGTTTTCCCGTTAATTCTTGCTTTGGGAGCGGGCATACTGCTGTTAATTTGTTTACTCTAAAATGGATGCACATTCTGTGCCCCACTTCAAACTGTCCCGGATGCTCCAGCTTCGTAACTGGATGCTAGAATACTATGGATCGCTACCACTGGCGACTCTGAGTGTGGCATATTGTTTACCTTTCCGGTTCTCATACTTTACTTGCGTGCAGCCTGTTTTCCATTGCCTGGATTGTGCATTTGAATGGGCCCTGGATTTGTGTCTCTGCAACACGGTGTCTCCTGACCCGGATTTTAATCTACTAATGAGTTCATTAGTTGCTCATGAAATAGATTGTTCTGGTTTTGGGATTATGGCCCGGGCAGCGGCTCATGCGGTCCTGGGCAAATGGAATATAGGGACTGTGGCCAAAGACTTTCTGGCACGCAGTTATCTTGAAGTAAGCCCGAGTTGTCCTATGATGGTGCTAGAGGCTCCGGCTATTGAAGAACATGTATGTTCATTTCCATTACTGAATTGGATGGCTGAAATGTTCACGGATGATGACAATAACTTCCTGTTAGAGGCAGTTGTGACGTACAGTGCCTATACACTGTTGGATTAAAGTGAAAAAAATGTTTATGATTCATAGTCACGTACTGAACTCATGAATTGTTTTACACTGATGTATGAATGTTTTTTACATATTTTTTTTAGGTCTTCTCCACACCATGGCCATCCATGGATGTTTTTACTGACTTGGTTACTTTTTTAATCAGATTATTACTCCCAATTATCAAGTTTGGCAACATTTCTTATTTATTTATTTATTTATTTACGCAACTTTTATAGCGCAACAAATACCCGGAGGTGTCTCCGCGCTGTAGAGCAACTGGAGTCTGTCATCAAATCATCCTCTTACTGATTTCTGAACTTGGTTCTTTCTCATTCGAACTTGAACTCTGCATTCTATGAATCTTGCCCCCTTTATTGCGAGTTCTCCAATCAAGGGAGGGTGTAGTGTGGCCGAAGGGCTGCTTTGCACGCATTTGTTATGTTAGCATGGCTTATTAGAAGTTTAAACGCCGTTTTACCTTTTGCCACTTTTGCACATGACACTTCATATAGCTATTTTTGTAAGTTAGCCTGCGTGAAGGTCTACACATGAGAAAAGGTTTGTTTTCAACATCTCTAGACTTACATTGTGCCCCTAGTCTGCACAGTGAGTGCTGAAGCCGTCAAGGTTATCATAACATGGTAGCTGTTGTTCGACATGATCGGCTAACGTTTATAGACACAACAATTTGGCAGCTGTGAGCCACTGAGATTCTGGCGCCTTTATTATTCCACAGTTGCCATGATTTCACACACTTGGAAGATTTCCATTTCCAGGGATGCAGAGAGCTTATGCTGATCAAGATGTGACTTACTCTTACTGAGCGGAAAGGTAAAGGGGTCCCCCAAACAAGCCTAAGAGACCTTCTTTAGTTTACAATACATAGTTCCTATATAGGGAGGGTGTTAAAACTAGGCGCTATACAACCTGTTTTCACCATCATTGTAATAGGATTTCTCCTTTTGTAGTTTATGGAATTGTAACAATGCTGACCATATTATTTTTAATCATATGTCTGCTTATGTTGGCTAAGATACTGCACCTGAGATCACGTCATTAAAATAAATATTTTAACCTTACCCGTGTCTCTAATTTAATCCTGTTGTGGACTGGTATGAGAGTATAACGAAAGAGTGTTCTCACTTCCCACCATTCCTGAGATGGTCTTAAGTTGCATGTTCTAGGTTGTGTAATCATTGGTTACTTTGCTATAGGATGAATAGATAATGTGACACTGATGCTAGCTGGTTGGGGTTTATCTAGGTACTGAGGTGAGTTTCTGGTACATCACAATTCACTTATGTACTAGGTCTATGTGCACAGTTCTGTATATGAGCAGGATCATTGCAACAGTAGGCCTTTTGAGAGGTTGCTTATTAGGGGTCCCCATGTACACTCAAAATGTTTGAAGTTGTCCCTGAAGACATCATTCATTCATCCCCTTGTTATTGCCCGCCAATGTTGGGCATGCCATTGGGTCAGAGTTAGGGCGTCGGATTTCTTCCACGCAGCCACTACTGCTGTCTTTGCTGCCCCCAAGCATAGCCAGAGTATTCCTTTATCTGCATTTGTTTGATATTTCAGTGTTGTAGATCTAAGCCTCAGCAGTGCAAAGGTCGGTGTGTCTGGTATTGGGTATCCCAACATTTCTTTAATTTGTGCTAAGATTTCTGCCCAAAAAGGGTGAATACTCGGTCAATTTCCACCATTCTTCTTTTGTGATATAGTGCCATGGTGTGTGTTCCCAAAACGCCATATGGTGGGCAGTTTTGAGTGCATTGTGCGGAGGAGAAGATCTAATAGAAGGCTATGATACCCTTAGTACTAGTGTTTTTTTCTCAAACTTTTCTAGCGGGGTGAGTTCACCTATGGCTGCTGCCTGTATGTCTGGTTGCAGTGCTCAATGGTGCAGTTGGCAGTAGTGGAAGTATTCCCCTTCTGTGAGGTTGAAGTCCCGCTGGCAGAGTTCAAAAGTGAGAATATCTGAATTGTGAAAGAGGTGTGATAGTGTTAAACACGCCCCTCCCAACATGCATCAAAATCTCCTAGGCATGCTGCTGGTGGGAATGCTGGATTATAATGGATCTGAACTAGAGAACATCATCCCACACCCTATTGGGGTGCTAAGGTATGCGTTGAGGAGCCGGTCTGTTTTCCGTTTCTACAAATGCCCTACATAACTCTACCTGCAATTTCCCTATCCATGTCTAGCTAGCACTTATCTGACTCTCCCTGGGACTACACAATAATGACTCTGAGTTGTGCCCTTTTATGGTAAAGATTGAGGTCTGGATGCTCTAGTCCTCCCTCTGACCTGTGTATTCCGAGTAGTTTAAAGGGAAGCAGAGCACGTTTGTTTTTCCAAATATTTGCATTGAGCATAGTCTTGAGCCCCATCTGGTATTCGGTCTCTAGTTCTATGGGCAGACTTTGAAATAAGTGGAGGAACCTAGGCAGTACCACCATCTTGACTGCATGGCTTCTTCCAAGCAATGATAGGTACATCGGGCCCATTTGCTTCAGTCTGCTTTCAAATTGTGTTGGAGTTGTGGGTAGTTAACTTGAAAGAGTTTGCCAACTACTCAAACAAGCATTTGCAATGCAATAGGACTCGCATTTACGCAAGACCTATTGCATTGCTTTACCGGACAATGGGCACGAGGGTGAAGGCATGGGCACTGACAACGGGAGTGCCAGTCGGGGTGAAGGTGCACATAGGAGTGCTCACACTCCTAATCGCACACACTACTCATACACCTTAGTGACAGTCCGACGCCGGCGACGCGGAACCAGGATCGATCCCTACACGGTTTCACATCTTACCAAGCTACCCTCCACCCCCATAAAAACTCACCACAGAGCAGAACAACTCCCACCCTTCGCAAGCAGCGCCGCAATTAAATGAGAACTACTCCCTAAAGTTACATGGTGATGTGGCGCCGCTGCACGCTGGGCGGCGTATTCTTGGTGCGGTCCCCGTCTTTTCAAAGTTCTTGAAAGGGGAGTGTCGGCTCAACGTCACGTGATTCTGCGCAAATCATGGGGGGAGCTAGACTGCTAATTGAGGCACTGGGGAACTGAGTTCAAGCCTCAGCGTCAGCTCAATGTCATGTGATTCTGGTCAAATCACTTAATCTGACCCATGCCTACCAAATAATGAATGTGTCATTGCATAGCGGTAACTGGAGCTCGTATAAAGCGCTCAGATAACTTGACCGTTCAAACTACATAATTGTGCAAAAAAAAAATTGCTTCGAGGTGATGAAGGCAAACCAGGCCCTAGTGATGGAGCTAAACTCAACGTTTGCGCTTAAAAAAAAAAGTTTGCTCTGAGGTGATAAAGGCAATCCAGGCATCAGAGGTGAGAGGGGGGGAGGCACAGAAAGAAATAAGTCTCCAGTAAAAGGGGCCAATAGCCTTGGAAGGACACAAATGAAGACATGTCCAGCATAAGGAGGGACTAATCAAGCCTACAACCAATCTCAAGGCAGCATTTAAGACACACGCCAATGAAAATAATGGGTGGAGAGTGGGCGGAGCTTCCACAAAGCTTCCCTGCTATAGTGTATACTGCATGTCTCAACGAGACAGCGCAAGCGCTGCCTAGGCGAGATCTAAAAAGGGGAAACAAGGCAAAGAAACTGCAATCTTTCCACTTTTCAACAACTTTGACACACACACAACTCTTTATGCCTGTCCTATTGCTCTTTTCACCACGTCTGTGATATGCACACACATACATTGGATTAAAAGCAGCATGCCACAATGCTCCTCCAATACTTTTTTTTACAGGCTTTACATGTATGCTCTTCTTTGTATTTCTTTTTTCAATTTTAAACAGGCTTTCTCTATTGAAATGTTCTAGTTTACGTTACAAGTAGTCATGCCGAATGTAACTGCCCATCCCTTCTTTCTGATGTCCCCTAGGGAGCCTCCCATCAAATGGCAGAAATGGAAAAAGTTTTTTGAACGTTATGCAAGAGTTTGTGGAGTAAGTCTGAGTGCGGAGCGTAGGTCTTCTCACCTGCTTCACTGCTTAGGGTCAGAAGGTCAGGACTTTTTTGATCACCTTCCTGAACTCAGTGATGCAGAAGGAAGAGACTTAAATGAATTTGAAATCTGCATGAAAAAACTTGACAAGCACTACTTACCTAAAGTGAGCACTATATTAGAAAGATATCAATTCACAAAAAAAATGTAAAATGAAGGGAAATACTCAACTTAGAAAGCTCGCTTGATCCTGCAAGTTTGCGGAATTGTTGGATGAGAGGATCAGAGACCAGCTCATGCTTGGTTGCAACATTGGAAGGATCAGTGAAGAGCTTTGGTTGAGTAATGAACCCTCTTTAGACAAGGTAATCCAAATAGAGAAAAGGGTCAAACACTTGTCAAAGTGTGTTGACACCTTAAAGAAAGACAAGCAGGCAGCTGTTCAAGTTGTCAAGGAAGAGACACAAATTAAGTCTAGGTCTGATAATGTGAGTAAAAGTAAAAATAAGCCTGTTGTTTGGAAATGCTATAGGTGCAACAAAATTGGCCACCTAGCTAATGACAAGAAATGCCCAGCTTTGAATGCTATTTCTTCTAAATATTAAAAAAGGGCAATATTTCTATTGTTTTCAAAGCCAAGACAAGGTCCTCTAATGTTAAGTGTGTGGAAGCAGAGGTTCCCGAAGTGGATTTTATCTGTGGCCAGATTGTAGTCCAAGTAGATTCTGGTGTGCAGCATAAGTGTTGCCTGGTCAATACCATTCAGGTGAAAGGTGAATCCACCAGTGTTCTCTTTGACTCTGGTGCTAAAATCACCATAGTTTCAAGGGTATTTTACCAAAGCAAACTGGCCCACAAGACCTCACTTCTTAAACCCGATATACATCCTTTAGCCTATGGTGGGGAGCCCATACTACTGAGTGGTACTCCACAGGACTCATTGAGTACTAAGGCCGTTACACCTCTGGCAAGATTTATGTGTCGGAGACAGATGGCAGTATAATCAGCTGGTTCCTCCAAGGGGATTTGGGCGTCATGTTTGACCCAGGTAGCACTTGTCCCATCAAATTAAAGAAAGAGTGAGTGCTATTCATGAAAACCCTGATCATAGTAATGAAACTCGGATTAAGAAGAGTTTCCCCAATGTGTTTAAGGATATACTTGGTTGTCTCAAAGGGTTCAAACTTGAAATACGTTTGCGTCCTGACTCACAACCCTCTAGATGCAAAGTGAGAAGTGTACCGTTGGCTGAGAGGGAAGAAATGAGAAAAGAAATGGGCAAACTCAAGCTAGGTGGAATAATTGAAGAGGACGAAGGCCCCGATTGGTTGGCCCCGGTGATCGCAGTTCCCAAGGCCAACGGGTCCCTCTGCCTATGTGTGGACTTGAGACAACTAAACAAATGCATTATAGTTGCTCGTTACCCACTCCCTAACATCTCAGAATTGCTGGTCTTGCTAGGGGGAGCCAAGGTGTTAAGCACTGTTGACTTGGCTTCAGCCTTTCACCAGATTGAGCTGGCTGAGGCTTCAAGGGACTACACAGCGTTCATAACTCCATTTGGTACATTCAGATTTGTAGGTATGCCATTTGGCCTTGTGCCTGCGGCGTCTGTTTTTCAACGTGCCCTGGAGAAGATACTCAACGGCTGTAAAGGAGCCAGTGTCTACCAGGACAACATTTTTGTGTTTGGGAAAGATCATAAAGAACATGAAGACCATCTTAATGTTGTTTTGGGTAGACTTGAAGAAGCGAATCTCACCATTGAATCTGAGAAATGTCAGTTTAGTACATCCTCCATCCACTACTTAGGGCACACTGTGTCAGGTGAAGGAATCGCGCCTACGTCTAATCTGGTAGAAACCATATATCACATGTCTGCTCCCTCTTGTAGTGAAGAACTAATGACATTTTTTGGAATGATTGAATATTATAGTAAGTTTGTTGAAAATGTTGCTAAGGTCACTATCAACATGAGGGCACTCTTGAGGAAAGGTGTTGAATTCAAGTGGAATGAAGAGTGTGACCACGAGTATGCTTCTCTCAAGAGATAGCTCAGTGATCACCCCAAACTAAAAAGTTTTGACCCTTCTAAAACATCTTTAATTACAACAGACACCAGTCTCAAAGCCGTCCTTCAACAAGAAGGTGAAGGGGGTATGAGAACAATCATGCTTGTCTCTTGAAGGCTCAGGACGCCAAAGTCTCGTTACTCCGTCATTGAAAGGGAAGCCTTGGTGGTGTTTTGGGCCATCAAGAAGCTGAAAGAATTTCTGTGGGGACCAAGTTTTTGGTAAAGATTGATCATAAGCCTCTCTGTGAAATCATCACAAAAAAGGGGATATACCTAGTCTCTAGCAGAATAACCAAATGGGGTATAGCCCTTCAGGAGTATGATTTTGAGATTAGGTACATTCCTGGGGTAGAGAATGGCATAGCTGATACTCTTTTGAGACTAGCGGGGATGGTTGAAGAGGATGTCTCAGATGAATATTGCGATGTAAGTGATGCTCATGTGTGTGTTGTTGGAGAAGAAATCATTGATGAGCACCAGTGGCGGCTTGAGTTATCTTCTGATCCTGTGCTCTCTGAAGTGTTGTCTCTCATTCACAAAAGGTGGCACACAAAAAACAGGCATCAGAGGAGGCTTTGATGTTTTGGGGCTTAAAGGATGAGTTGGCTGTTTGTGATGGGGTGCTACTGCGTGTAGCAAGACTTGTTCCCCTCTCAAACTTCGCAAATTCTTAATTGATTTGGTCCACAAGTCCCATTCTGGTATGTCTAAAACAAAGGAGAGGCCCTGGTCCTCTTATTAGTGGCTGGGTATGGATTTAAATGTTGAGAGAGTCATAAGGGACTGCGTGGTGTGTGGTGTGTGCTATGAGTGAAAAGTCGAAGCTGGTAAGAGTCCAGCCCATGATGATCAGGGAATTTCCCCATGGACCCTGGAATGAAGTGGCTTTGGATATACTTGGGCCAATTCATTCTAATGGCCAACAGGCATTCATCCTGGTCTTCCTAGATTTATTCTCCAGGTGACCTGAGATTCACTTTACCTCTATCATAGAGACTGTACATGTAATAAAGTTTCTGGAAACTCTTATGGCGATGGAGGGTTACCCCGAAGTTATTCTCACTGATAATGGGGTACAGTTAGTCTCACGCGAGATGGAGGGATTTTTAAAAGATTGTGGCATCAGGCACACAAGATGCTCCCTCTACCACCCAGAAACCAATGTCATGGTGGAAAGGTTCAATAGGGTGCTAAAAGAAACCATCTCTTGGGCCAAAAGCTCTGGTCTCAATAGGAAGGAGAAGGTTCTTTAAAAAGTTGAGACCTATAGGGTGACCCCACACAGCACGACAGGGAAGTCACCTTTTGTTATCTTCAAAGGTAGGTCTCCGTGTTCTATGGTTGCACCCTCTTGGATGAGGCACCTAGAGGAGTCTGTCCCTGCAACTCCGTCTGAGAGGGTCTTTTCTGACTGACAAATGTGGGAGGAAGCCAAGTGCTTGTCTAGGAAGTTGTACTTTGACTCCAAGAAATCCACCAAGGTCACTGTAGTCAAGGTGAGGGTCTTGGTTCTAAAGTTAAGTTCTCCAAATCTATACACATCACTAAGATTTTAAAAAACACTGTAACAACCCAGGCTCACAGAGTTTGGAATTTGAAGAGGGTTTCAGTGTACAAAGGGCCTGTGTCTAGTGAAAGTTCCCTGGTTAGACAAAATGCTGGTACCCCACGTTTGCTCTTTAGGGTTGTCAAGAGGTCAGTATATTTAAAAGACTAAGGGCCAGATGTAGGTGGCCATTTACCGGCCGGTAACGGCCAATTTCGGCCGTTACCGACCGGTAAATGGGTTTTTGGGATGTAGGGGGGGCAATTTTACCGATTCGGTAAATTTACCGAATCGGTAAAATACCGAATCAGTATTTTTACCGATTCGGTAACTTCTAGATGTAGGTGGGACTCTTCTGAGTCCCAAAGGCCTTTCAGATTTGGTATTTGACCACCCAATCCAATTGGGTGGTAAAATACCGAATCCAGGTGTGCATGCACATGTGTGCATGCACACCTATGCCATGTGACAGACAGACATGCCCTTAGGGTATGTCTGTGTGCCACATGGCACACATGCCTGTATTTGGGGTGCTAGAGGGTGTCAAATTGACACCCCATGCACCCTTGCTGGAATCGGTATTTATCGAATCGGTAAATACCGAGTGGGTAATGCCCATTGATTCCTATGGGCTTCAATGCCCATAGGAATCAATGGGCATTATCGATTCGGTATTTACAGAATCGGTAAATACCGAATCTTAACGATTCGGTATTTACCGATTCTGTAATACCTATACCCCCCCCTCTATTTTACCACTTCTTAAATACCGAATCGGTAAAATTCGGTATTTAAGAAGTGGTAAAATATTTTACCTACATCTAGGCCTAAGTATCTTGAAAACATGCTTGTATGGTTAACATGTTTTTTCTGCTAATCTATATGCCTTTTCTTTTCCTCCTCCCCTCCCATCCTATCTTCCACAATCATTTTGTTTCTCTCTGTGTTACTTGGGGAAGGTGTGTGGCATCTGAAGCCTGTCTTTCTTCTGATGTCATGGTGCATTGGTTATGTTTGATTCCATGTGATTATGTTTGATTCCATGTGAGGACCTGGTATCTCAGGTGATAAAATGTGTTGAGTCAAATGTGTTGGAGCTGTTACCTGTGTGACTGGCTGGAACCTGGATGGGTTTCTTCTTACCCTGAAATAAACTTGAAGTTCTACTCAACTACCTGCCTTCCTGTGTGATCCTTTCAGCTGTTTCAAGGATCTTACAAAGGGGTTTTGCACTCACCCCATTTACCAAAATCCTTGAGCTAGGCTCAGCCTTATTTGCCTGGATCATGGTGAGAAAGGTCTCGCAGAAGCCAAATCGCCTCAGGGTAGGAAAGAGAAAAGCCCAGTGTACCCGGTCTAATGCTTTCTCCGCTTCCTGGACGAGCATGACCGCTGGGATTTGTTTTTTTGTAACTTTCTCTATTAGGTAGATGATTCTTTGTACATTATAGTGGGTTTTTTCTCCCCTTGATGAATCCTGATTGGTCTGGGTGAATTAATTCAGGCATAATATCTTCTGATCGGGTAGCCAAGATCTTGGAGTAAAGCTTTGCGTCCAGATTTAGAAGAGCTACGGGGTGACAGGCACTGCAAAGTGTTGGAACTCTCCCTGTTTTGGGGATGACTGTGGTCATTGCCACACTCATGGAGGCTGTTACCCGTCCTACTTCTGCTATGTGATTGAAAAGAGAGGTTAAATGCGCTGAATGTTTTGTAGAAGCATGCGATCAGCCCATCTGGCCCGCGGTATTTAAAAAGCTTTAGAAAGCTCATTTTGAGCAGTTGTAATTTTAGGTAAGTCCACCATATCTAGTTGAGCTCGGGCGTTTCCCAATGTATTCCTTTTCCCTGATGAACCTGTAGTTGACGCACTAAGTGGACTCACACCTTGTTGCCTAATGTGTAGGATGTTTGTTGCAACCTTAAAAGTGTCAGCTCTGCTCTATTGGCATATATTGCATTTAAGTTCCCCCTCACAACTGTTACCTTATGCTGAAGAGCTAGAGCAGGGGGCCTGTTTGTGCAATTGTTCTAAGTTGTGTAGCTCAGTTTCCAGTTTCAAATGTTCTGTGGTTCGTTGTTGGTTAAGCACCACTTTTACCGGGATACAGTGACCCCTAAAAACTGTTTGAATGCATCCCATGTGTTAGAGAGAGATGTATCCTGGGGATTGTTCAGTTAAAAGTATTCATTTATAGTTTTCTGTAGTTCATTTCTCGCTACTCTGTCACGCAGCAATGCATGTGGGAGGAACCAACAGGAGAATTTTGGTACAGTGTCCGTCCACCCAAGAGTGAGTACTACCGGTGCATGGTCTGAGATAATAATTGGACAGATCTCAGTTTTACCGACCTCTTGCATTAGGGTACGGCTCATGAACACATAATCTAGTCTTGAAGAGGAGCGGTGTATGTGGCAAAAAAAGTATAGTCTCTGTCTATTGGGTGAGCCTCCCGCTAGACATTAACCAAACCCATATCCTGTATTGCCTGCTTAATCGCTGTTAAAAAATCTGCCCATGAGGGATCTTAATGGGTGTGTGCTGTCGGTGCCAGAGCGCCTAGTAAGGTTGAAATCACCCATGAGTAGAATCTCCCCTTCTGCAATCCCCCCAGTAGTGACTAACCCTGGGCAGGAACTGCGTTCCGCTGGCAGAATTTTGCATACTCAGCGTTCCGCGGAGAACGCGAAGTTCATGCAAAACTTCCAATTTCGCAGCGGAGCAGAGTTCAGACCTGGACCCTCCCACTTCCCCCCCCTCCCCCCATAATAAATATTTTATTTTAAAAAAATGAAAATTAATGTTAATAGAGCTCGCCATGTTCCTGCAGAATCCCCTACGTCAGACGTACGTCTGATGTCATGGTAGGACTGCGCATGCCAAATTGATCGCAAGCAGTAATATTTGAGAAAGGCATTTTTCCTCATTGTCCCTCGCACATTTTTGCAGGACACTATTCACTGGGACACATCCTGTTCCTGCCAACAAAGCATCGTTTTTGCCTCATCGCACCTATCATAAAGATTTAATTCGGGTAAGTCCACCTTCAGTTACAGTATGTGGTAATGCATTACTTGTGGCACACGTGGCACTGATAATAGAATTGTCTCTCTACAGCACACACCTCATGGCTGTAACACAGGCCACAGCATCCTCCAGGCCTCATCCACTAGCGCCAGCCTTTCCCTTGCCTCTCCCGCTTGCCTCACACTGAGGTAAGCTTGTATAACATTCTTCCATAACACGTCCATCAACAATGCCATGTTTTGCTTCTCACTATTCTTTTCTCTCTCACTTCTGTAGTACCCGGTTGGGTCCAGTGTGAGTACCTTTTCTTTTTTCTCACTCAACCGGTGTTTTCACTTCACTTGGCTGCGCATATCAATTGTTTTTGTTCCAGATACTTCTCGCTATTTGGCGTTCAGAGTAATTTATTTATACAAAATGTTCCCACCGGACTTTAGCTTACGTCACTCTCGTTTCTAATTTACAGATGTCCCTATATTATTAGGTCCTGAAGAGACCCTGTATTATTTGAAGGGTCGAAATGCCATCGACTTTAGAGAAAGCCATCTGATCAACCACACAACACAGAGCAACGAACAGGCGGTCATGATAGCACTGGATGCGGAGAAGGCTTTTGACAGAGTCTCGTGGCCATTCCTCAAGAACTGCATGACAAAGTTTGGACTAGGGGAGAAGTACATAGCAATGATAATGGCCCTATACAACAAACCGAGAGCAAAAATAGTGGTCAACGGGAGTACATCCGACCCGCTCCTACTGGGAAGAGGAACGAGGCAAGGATGCCCACTGTCACCTGGTCTCTTCCTACTGGCACTTGAACCACTACTGGCAAAAATAAGAGACAATGAGGGAATAACGGGTGTCAAGATCGGAGAGAAGACAGTTAAACTCGCAGCGTACGCGGACGACATCCTAATCACCACCACCAAGCCATCAACGTCAATCACAGCACTAATGGAGGCAATAGGGGAATATGCAGAAGCATCCGGATACAAACTCAACAAGGACAAATCGGAATGCAAACCAATGAACATACACACCACCAAATTAGTACTAGGAGACTCCGGCCTAGCATGGCAAACGAAACCACTCAAGTACCTTGGCCTGCAGTTCGGAAGGGATCTAACATCAACAATACAGCACAACGAAGACTCGCTGCTAAAAAAAGTCAAAGATAGACTAGAACTGTGGTCGCCCAAATACATCAGCTGGTGGGGAAGGATAGAGACGATAAAAATGATGATAACACCCGCAATAAACTACACGTTAAACATGCTACCGATCCAAATGACGGAAGGCTTCCACAAAAAACTGGACGGCTTGATCAACACCTTCCTTTGGAGAAACAAAAAACCACGAATTAGCCTACCCAAACTGAGACTAGCGAAGGAACTAGGCGGCCTCAACCTGGCAAACTTCAAAACCTACCAGACAGCCTGCCTAGCTAAACAAGGATTCGCATGGATCGACGAAACACAACAATATAAACCAGTCTGGCTGGAACTGGAAAGAGAGCTCCTAGGAGGCCTACACCCGACAGCGATTTTAACTGCAAACAAACACCCCCTATGGTCCAACATTATACTGAAGCACACCAGAGAAGCGCTGATGGGGGTAGACAGACGAATGGCACAGAAACTGAGAGGTACAACATGGGAATCCATCTGGTACAACACAAAAATATCATATCAAGGGGCAGTAATACACTATGACACATGGATCAAAAAGGGGATAAGCCTTCCCAAACAAATAGAAACAAAGGGGAAGCAGTTAACCTTCTCAAACCTACAACAACTACACAACCTCCCCAACAAAGAGCTATACACATTTCTGAAAATAAGGACTGCCATAACCAAAGCAAACCTAACCCGAGAAGAACCGGGCATCGTCAAGTACGTGCTAATGCTAAACTCAGCGGGACACCAAACAGCCAAGATCTACAAACTGCTTGCCCCGACGACCCTGTCTCTAAACAAGAAGACAACAAACTCATGGGCAACACTCCTAGGCAGACAGCTAAACGAAAAGGAACAGGCGCAAATGTGGGCCTCAGCTACAAAAAGCAAGATCACCCCGCAGCTAGCACAAACAAAATACTGGTTACTCCACAAAGCCTACTGGACCCCATCCAGGCTCCATAAAAGCGGCATAGCAGATTCAGGCGACTGCTGGAACTGCCAGAAAGAGGAAGGCACACTTGAACACCTCATCTTTGGGTGCGTCAAAGTCAAGAAGTTCTGGGCCCAGATAAACGCATTCATAAATGACATGTTCAAATCAGACTTAATGTTAAACTATGTGACACTGGCGACAGGGCACTTAACAGCAAACCTGAACAGCAGGGAAGAAAGAGACCTCCTAGACCTGCTCCTGACAGCAGCCCTGAAGATAATCTTAACAAACTGGAAGAACACGGCGAAAGCAAACTTCAAAACATGGATCAACTGGGTCACCTTCCTAAGAGGAGCAGACAACATCACGGGCAACCTCTCGAAAGAACACACGCCCCAAGAGCACATGTGGAAACAACTCGACGAACATTTAAAGAAGCCACAATTAATCCCCCCCCCCCCTCTTTTTTTTTTTTCTCTTTTCTCTCTCATCCCTCTCTTTCTCTTCAGCACTGTTGTAAGACTGCCAATGTATATGCCACTTTATTTTTCAATAAAAAATCTTTAAATCAAAAAAACAAAAAAAAAAAACAAAAAAAAAAAACAAATCATTATATCAGCACTGACCATTGCTTACAGTGCTGTGAAAGATTGTTGAAATGAATGGTCGTTTGTTTAGAATATTGGAAACCAGATTATAATTGTCACAAATGACATTACAGTTTCTTTGTTTGGTTTCAATTTTGCACCGGGGACACTAAGCACCAATCTTTTTGTATATTTGAATTTGGCTTCAATATTTGCTATAAACTTAACAAATCGCAACTACTGTTTACTCGGCTGCCTTTTTGTCTGAACTCTGTGCAACCCATTTACATTGCCATTGCGCATTCTGATTATCCATTTTTACCCTGGTATTGACTCCACAAGAGCCGCTGTTTCTTGATATAAATACGTACCCAGGTTCTCTGTGAGTAGGGTTTCCCTTGTGCCTGTTGAGATGTCTTCATTTTTGAGCAGGGCTGACTGAAGTTGCATCTGGAGAGCTTGCGTTGTGGTCTTTAGCTGCATGGTACAGTGTTCAAGCTCTGTCATTTTTGTCTCCAGATCTATCACCCTGCTCTCTGCCAAGTCTATATCCTGCCGAAGTGTCACCAGCTTCGGATTTCCATCTGCTTTTAGGGACTATAGAGTTGTGCACATGTCTGTTTTAAGCTCCTAATGTAATTCTTTCTTTAAGTTGCGTAAACATGTTAAAAGATCCTCCTTTGTAAAGACCATCTCGTCTTCTCCTCATGCAATCTGACGGCTGCTTCCCATGTCTGTATCATCAAACTAATTAGATATTCTGGTTTGTTGCTGTTTTTTTGCAGTATACGGAGACTCTCCGACTTTGCCAGTTGCTCTGCACGGCCCCTCTTGTATCCGAGCTGAGAAGGGGAGGTTACTCTCCAGGTGTGGCGTGCCTATATACAGAGGAATCTTCTAAGGGTGTCATCCCTGTTGACTTGCGGTAGACGTGTGGCCCCCTATCTGCCTCTATATTGTAAATTCAGGTGTGTGCAATATAGACGTTTCTGTTATACATGTAGGGTCAGATTTACAAGAAAGTTCCGCAGCGTGGAAACGCAAGCCCTTTGGCTTTCAAAGCAAAGGAATGCTCATATTTATAATTATATGTTGCATTCCTGTGCTCTCCCCTGTACTGGCGCACAAACAAAGTTGCCATGCGCCGGCGCAGGCACCCTTGAACCATGGTGCAAGGATGCCTGCATCATGGGGAGATTGTTTTTGCGCAAGAAGGGGCACCTTCCTGCACAAAAACAATCACTGCAGGCATTTTCTTCTTTCAATGCATGCTGGAGAATGCAGCACGCATTAGTAGAAATGAAAACATTTCTCCTCGTTGCACCTCGCTATGCCACCCATAGGGTGGCGTAACATTCTGACACATTTTCAAGATTACGTGTCCTCGTAAATCTGGAAATGTGTCTGGTTCCATGGGTGTTGCATGGAAACACCCACAGGAACACCCATGGAACTCCCCTATCACACAAAGTGTTGCGTGTGAAGGGGTTGTATTTATAAGGACAGGAAAAGTCACGCAGAGTGGCTTTTCCTGTCTTTGTAAATATGGGGCAGTGAAATGCGATGCCAGTGCTTCACGAAAAGCAACATTGTTCCCTGCCTTAGCTAGTCATTTACATTGTTACTAGACCATTACCATCTGCATCATCATCCTGAATTTCCATTAATACATCAAGAACAGTCTTCAAAATTAAGAACGCCACACCCCCTTGAGGGTCTCAGCACCATGTCAGGGGGGCATGGAACTCATGGAAAAAAGCCATCCATGTACACTGCAAGCAAATCCTGGGTTGCGCTCTGATCAGGCTATAAACAGAGATTAATTACTCAAATACCGAGTTTCCTTACTATAATCTGTGACCTGAAGTTTACAGGCACTGCTGTGCAAAAGGTTCATTACCTTTGCTTATGAATTGCATAACTGTGTGTGTAAAAAACAAATGCAATTCTATGTGTATGTGTATTTTGTATGACTGGGCAGAATAGTTATAAATGTGCTTGAAACTTTGATGGTTCCAAAGGAGATCTAGAATAGGGAAGTGACTGGGTGCAATGAAATTCTGGTAGCTGGAGAGCTGAGATAAGGTTGGTAGGGAGTTGCATGTGGCACGAGATCAAATAAAGGGGAGCTCTCAGTGACTAAAAGGAGTGTTAGTTTCCAAGCTTCCTGTTGTGATTACTGACCTTCTCTAGAGCAGTCCATCTCCTTGTGATGGTTTAAGAAGCACAATAAAGATCTCCTGTTTGAACCTCTGCTTCCTCGCTTTGTAACACTGGTGAGATTTTGCTGTGTGAGGACAGCCACACCATCACCCCCAACTACTTCTCCAGTGGCAACTTCACTGTGCATCTGTGCAGTACTCCTAGGGCGAGTTTACTTTTTCTCTATGCCACCTCAAGGTACTGTTTTAACATAGAACATTTTGTGCCCTTACCAACAGCTTATTGGTGCCTTTTTGCTCACCTTTATCAGAAAGCTGCAACCTTTTTACAGCAGCCATGCTTCTTTCAGTGTGGCCCAGATAACAAAAGGCTGGTTATTTAGTTCACTACAAATTGAATACCTTTCATCAGCCAAAGAGACCCCTCAGCGCTGGTATTGGATTACATTTTCCATAATATATTCCGCTGCACCTCTGTAGGCTGGAGTGCCAGGACCACCTCTGCCCTGTCCCCGAGTTTTGCTACATGACCTGCCTACAATCAGGAGGGGCTGACAGTTCGACTGCGTAAACTCGGCATCATGCCGGAAGAGACGTAATCAAACACATCATACAGGAGATATAGAAGACCATAGTGAAACTAATTTGCACCTGAAGTTGAAGGTGCAGAGCGGCAGGTAGAGCTTGTGGATGCTGTTCTCTTCTCACCCATGCCTTTGCCCCACAGAAATCACCTGCTGATAGCACAATGCGAAGACCAGGCTCAGGAAAAGCAGTGGCTCAAAGAGCCAGGGCCAGCACCAGGTGGGCATCACGTCCTCGTCACTTCGGCTAGGCTACAGCCAGCTTGTGCGAGACCCAACCGTGTCCTCGCGGCCCTGCATAGCACACGACCCTATCTGCTGCCTGTCTCAGCGTCCTCTGTTGCCCTTCCTTCTAGAGCCATCTCTCCTGCGAGGGCAGCCCTCACTGGCAGCAGCTGCCCACAGAAGAAACATCCTCGGTCACCGCCCTCAATCACACCCATGCGTGCTCCCTCCCGAACTTAAAAAAGTTTTAAAAAAAGGTTGAGGGGCTGAGAGAAGACAGCTGCCAAGATGGAAAAGAAGTCCTGTAAGAAAGAGGAGGTGAGTCACCTTGGAGCACTATAAAACCAGGCTCATCCCCTCCACTCTTCTTTTTAAGATAGAAGTTAAAGCTATCCTCATGGCTAAATACACTTGAACTACTACTCTTGTGCTTTTAAGACTTTGCGTCGTTTTGTACTATTTGTTTGATTCCTATGCACATGTGTTTTACTTGTATTTTTGACCTACCTGACTGTTCCTGCCCCCTCCTATTTGTACTACTTGCATTTACCTTACCTTACCTCACCTTACCTCCTAACTATGCTCCCTCGTGAACCCACCCTACCACTCATTGATGCCTTTGTAAAGCGCTCTGTTATCTGCAAAGATCTTGTTCGCGCTATATAAAACTTTCAAAATAAATAAAATAAATAAATAAATAAGAGGGCAAAACTCACAGGAGGCACATTTAGATTAGACCCTTCTGCACGTGACGTGCCTGCCTCGTGCTACTGGCGATTTCAAATCTGATTTGTTTTCCATTCTGCCTGCTATGCAGTGCTTTTTTCTGCAATTTAAGGTAAAACGAAATTGCCATTTGCATTCTGTACTTGCACAAAAAGAGGCGAAAGCAGGAAATACAAATCTAGTGACAGGTATTAATGAGGTCTGAATACATTATCTCTGCGGACCCAACTACTACCGGCACTTGCAGGGGGGCAGCGGCTCATAAGCACAATGCGAAAAGCAGCAGCCCGGCTTGTTTTAAACCAAAACAAATGCACAGAGTAAGCGGGGTGGTTTCTATCAACACCCTCGACTCAGAAGACGCCGGATGCAATGACGGACAGAGCGGGCCTCGTATTCCTGAGCAAGGTTCCAGGTGAGGTGAAGTCCAGTCCTCGGTCAAGACGGATGACATCTGCATCCCTTGAAGCCATCCCTTGAAGCAGAGGATCAGTAAAAGAAGGTTGTATTTCATTCCAACCTTATTTGTGGTGATATTCACTGAAGTGAACATATTAATCTTTTGACACGTTTTGGTTTTTTAATTGGTACACACATGCAGGAGCACATTTTGACAACATAGGTCCTGAAGAAAGCCTTGGGCCTTTTTACCCAGTTGGCTAAAACATGTCGACCTTGATAAATAGCAGTTATTTGTTAAAACTCCTTTTTGCACTGTTTTGGTTTTAATTAGAGTGTGAGACGATATTTCTAATAAACGTTGTTTTTCTCCTCACATCCCTATTTTAAGCACTGCACTCACTTGTTTAGCACTGCACGTAGTTCCCATGTGATCATTGATCCAAGAAACATGCGATCTGTTTTTTTATTTTCTGGTGCTCCCTCTTTGACTCTTGTTGTAATCTCATCTAGTTCATGTATGTTTAGAGTATAGTTGCTATCCTTCCTATTGACATATGCAAATGGTATGTTCCTACCCCCCTCCTCCCTTGAACCCGCATTGTTTGTCCCATGGAATGTTGGCAGGGCGTTTGACATAGAACGTTCACTGAGGTGAGCGGAGTGCGAGAGACCAGACGTGAATAAACCCAGCTCTTCTGAAGTATCTTGTGGCTGTGATTTATTCTTAATAAATTGGCGACGGGGCTGCTCGGGGGGCAGATCTGGTCTTCCCCCGTTTTTTCAGCACTGCCGTGAACCACGACGCCAAGTTCAAGTAACCGTGAGTCTTCAGTGGAATTGCGTACTGCGTTTGCTGACGAGTTTATTTATTGAGCCTTGCGTTCTTTGCCTTTCCCGCAGTGCTCTTTACTCGTTCCTGAAGAGGTTACGCTTTTATCTCATTGAGGCGTTTGTTAACTCTTGGCTTGCGCTTTTGACATTTGCGCATAGTATTTGAGCCAAGCTATTCATCGCATCCCGCTGTGCTGTGAAGTGGAATCCTTGAGGTTTCCTTCCATCTGTTATGGGCGGATGATTATTTGAGGTCGGCGTTTTTTTTTACAACGGCGCATCGACCACTCCGTGACTGTTAAGGGAGCTGTTGATTTAAGGAGATTACCGTGTGTCATTGCTCTTCATCTGTTCACGGTGCCGTTGTTACAAATCATTCGGCTGTTCCTCTCATAGCTCTCCCGTATGACAGAACAGTCAGCAGAGCGTTTATCCCTGACGACACCCGGAGTCTACAGCTGTTACTGCAGGGCGTGTGTTTTGACTGTTGTGAAGCTGTCAGTTCCGCCTTCATCTTTGGTGATGTGCGTGTCGCTGTGCTTTTTAAAGTTCTTGAAGGTGCTGGCACAAAAATTAGGTGTGTGAGGAACACCATAGCACCTGTATTTTGGCGGATCCGGTGTGGGAAGCCAAGGAGAACGACAGCCCAGCATCACACGTGTCGATGGAAGCACATGTAGAGGAGCTTGAATTACCTGTGGTTTATGAGTTGTTGTTTTTCTCACGCTGACAAGCACAGCTTAACATCGAAAAGCTTGTCAGAGGGTGCTGTTGCGCTTCACGCTGATAAGCACAGCTAATTATTTTCATCATTTCATGGTACCTAATCACCACAATATTCAGGAGCTTGTTGTTGCGATCACGCTGACAGGCACAGTATTCATCTCAGTATTCATCCAAGTCACTGTTCAGTGCATGTCACGCTGATGGGCACAGCTTAATGAGACTAAACTGTTTTTGTTATTCATCCTAGTCACTGTTTAGTGCATGTCACGCTGATGGGCACAACTTAATGAGACTAAACTGTTTTTGTTGACATTGTTGGTGCTATTTTCAACATATATATGCTAAAGAGCAATCTTAAAAGAGTATTATATATTGAGGTGTTAGCACTTGTATTGTCCAATCGCATCTTTATTATCTATTCCCACGAGTGTGTAGAGTGTTTTAGATTTGTGGTATGGCTACTGCAATGTCAATGTCGCAACCCCCTCCATTTCTCAATGATGATGGAGAACCTCTCACTCCATGGAAGAATTGGGAGAGGATTTTTGAATCTTATTTGATAGCTATTGGAGGCAACAGATTTTCATTAGAAAGGAAATTGCACATGTTGTTACACAATTTGGGTAAGCATGCTAGAGAAATGTATGATAATCTACCTGAAATTGAGTTAGAAAATAGTGGTGGAGGAGGAGAAGGTGATGCTCCACCAGATGTTTACCGTGTTGCCTTGAAAAAATTAGAAGTTCAGTTTGGAAAAAAAATTAACGTGGTATTGGAGCGACACAAATTTTTTTCAAGGAATCAAGGGAAACAAGAAAGGGTGGTGAATTACATAGCAGTCCTTAGAGGGTTGTCTTCCACCTGTGATTTTGGAAACCTCACAGATTCGCTTATCAGAGACCAATTGGTAAGGTTCACTTCTGATAGGAAAATACAAGAAAAATTACTTGCTGATGCCCCTGATTTGAAGCAAGCTATAGATATAGCTAAAAGCATTGAACACACGGCATTCTGTATGAATGAAATGAAAGAGGCGGTTGAGGTGAAGCAAGTGTGTGAGGATGAAGTCCTGAAAGTGTCCAATAAGTATGACAAGGGCAAATATGTGCATAAAGGTAGTACAATCCTAAAGGATGAGTCCCAAAAGATGAAATGTTTCCGTTGTGGTAATCCTAATCACCTTGCGAATAGTGTAAAATGTCCAGCAAGGGGTGCCATGTGCAGGAAATGCAATAAGAGGGGACATTTCACCAAAGTGTGTCATGATATAAAGAAGGAAATGACCCATATGATTTGGGATGATGTGGAGCCAAGGGAGGACATTGTATTCATGGTTAATGAATTACTTGAAAATACAGGATGTAGCTATCCAGAATGTGAGATTATGCTTGATGGTGTGGCTTATAATGTATATGCGGATTCGTGTTCACCTTACACTCTTATAAATGAAACCACGTTTAAGACCAGGTCAGTTGACAAAGTTTATGAAGTGTTGCCTCCAGACATCAACCCGGGAGGCTACAATCATGACACTATACCTGTTGTGAGAATGATCATTATGCACATCAGATTTAAAGAAAGAGCAACTGTGGGTAAAGTGTATCTAACTAAGAAAGGTTCGTGCTTACTGGGATGGAGGCATCAAAAGGACCTAGGTATAAGATTAGACCCCAATGCCTCAGAACCTGTCTATTTGATTGATCAACCCAATATTGGTAATGAGGTGTGTGAGGAGTTCCCTGAGGTATTTTCTAGTGAGTTAGGATTGTTAAAAGGATTCCTTCATAAAATAAAACTTAAAAAGCATTGCAAGCCCACAGTACACAGAGCTAGATCAGTGCCATTGGTGGTGAGAGATTCCCTGCAAAAAGAGTTGGAAAAATTGGAGTCCATGGGGGTTATTGAAAAAATTGAAAGTTCAGAGTGGTTAGCCCCCATTGTGGTCGCTTCTAAAGGTGGTGGCAAAGGGATTCGTTTGTGTGTGGATCTTAGGGATCTTAATGCCAATATCTGGGTAGAGAGGCATCCTCTCCCTAGAATAAACGAGATGCTCAGTGTGATAAAGGGGGCTAAATTTTTCAGTGTGTTGGATCTCTCGGCGGCATACCACCAGGTTGCCCTTCATCCGGAGTCGAAAAACCTCACTTCTTTCATTACGCCATTCGGAGCATACCAGTATAATCGTATGCCCTTCGGGTTGGCGTCCGCGGCGGCGGTTTTCCAACGCATAATGCAACACATCCTGGAAGACCTCAGTAAGGTTCTGTGCTTTCAGGACGATATATTGATTTATGGAGACTCAGAGTGCGAACACAACTCTATTCTAAGAGTAGTCTTATGTAAATTGAGTAAGGCTGGTTTTACTACACAAAAGGACAAATGTAAGATTGGAGTCAAATCTGTGACCTACCTTGGGCATACCATATCTGGCGAAGGGATAAAACCAAAAACCAGTTTGGTAGACGCTGTATCCCTGGCACCCCCTCCGTCAACGAAAGAGGAGGTTAGATCCTTCCTAGGATTAGTCGAGTACATGAGCAAGTTTGTGGAAAATGTTTCTAGTCATACAAGCAACATGAGGGAGCTTTTAAAAAAAGGTAGCACTTTTAGATGGAGTGAGGAGTGCGATAAGGAATTCAAGTATATTAAGTCAGCCATCGCAAGAGCACCCACATTGGGGATGTTTGATCCAAATGAAAAAACCACTCTGACTACAGATGCTAGCAGCAAGGGCCTAGGGGCATCCCTCACCCAAACTAATGGTGGATGCGAGAGGGTCATTGCATTCGCTTCCAGGACACTGAAGGACCCTGAGTCCAATTACTCTACCATTGAACGGGAAGCCTTAGCGTGTTATTGGGCTATAATCCACTTTAAATTCTTCCTGTGGGGTATCCCTTTCACTCTAAGGTCTGACCATAAACCGTTGATTCCTCTATTTTCCACCAAGAACTTGGAGAGGGCCACTCCACGTATCGCCAAATGGGTACTGGCATTACAAGGGTACAATTTCTCGATGTGTTATGTGGCTGGAGAGAAAAATACCATTGCAGACTGTATGTCTAGGTTGCCCATAAAAGGAGAAGACAGTGTAAGTGAACCACCAGATGAGGCTATACTCGCGGTGGAACTTCCAGCCATCAGTAAAGAGGAATGGGAGAGTGGTTCTCAAGGTGACCCAGAGTTAAAGGAACTGATGAAGTTGGTTGAGAATGGGTGGCCTGAGCACAATAGAGAGTTAGCTGAGAACCTCAAGCCTTATTGGTCTGTGAAGGATGAAATCTCCAGCATGAATGGTCAGCTTTGGAGAGGAAACAAGGTCATTCCCCAGGCTGGCATGAGAAACAGGATCATTGTGTTAGCACACGAGGGTCACCCAGGAAGGAGTATGACAAAGAGTAAAGTGAGACAACACTATTGGTTCCCAGGCATGGATGGGTTGGTGGAGAGCATGGTAAAAGATTGTAAAGCGTGTGGCAGAAGTGACAAATCCAAAGTTGTACACAAAGCCCCCCTCATTCCAATAGATGTTCCTAGTAAACCATGGGACAAGCTGGGAATTGACATAATAGGGCCCATGAATTTCCTCAGTGCCAACCAGAGATTCATGTTTGTAATTATAGATTACCATTCTCATTGGATCAGCACCAAGTTTGTCCACTCTATAACTACTCAGGATATGATAGAATTCCTGAAGGAAGTATTCGCTACAGAAGGTATCCCTAGTACCTTAGTGACAGACAATGGGGTCCAATTTACGTCAGAAGTCATGAAAAGGTTCTTGTCAGAATTAGCCATCTCACACATAAGAACACCTCTTTACTGTCCCAAAGCTAACGGTATGGTGGAGAGGGCAAACAGGATGGTGAAGAATTCTATTCAAATGGCAGTTACTATGTGTGAACCAGTAGAGGAGGCCGTTAGAAAAACACTATGGTCATATCATTCTACCCCCAATGCTGTGACAGGGGTATCCCCATTTGTTTCCCTCAAAGGGAGAAACCCAGGGTCTAAGCTTAACCCCAACTGGTTGAATGGGAGCAGTCCTGTGTGGGTGGACAGGCGGTCTGTGAAGGACAAGGTGGAGCTACATCAGAAGGAGTATAAAACCAAATACGACCAGAAATGGGGAACATCTTCCAGGAAGTTCTATGTTGGTCAATGGGTGGTGGTCAAAAGACCTGCTGTGGGTCGAGCTAAAGTGTCCTCCTTCTCAAAACCTGCAAGGATACAGAGAGTGAACAATAACTCGCTGGTGCTGGAGGATGGAAGTACATGGAGCATAGACAATGTAAGTGCATGCCCAGATGTGTGTGTACCAACGGCCGTTGGTGAGCAAACCCTAGATGATAATTCATCGGACACGCAGGAAACCAGAGTGACCAGGATGCGTCAGCCACCTAGTTGGCAAAAAGACTATGTAACCTAAAGTGTTTAAATCTTTCCTCCTAGAGGACCCATCACTTGAGTTGTTTTCCGTACAAGGGGAGATGTGTTGTAATCTCATCTAGTTCATGTATGTTTAGAGTATAGTTGCTATCCTTCCTATTGACATATGCAAATGGTATGTTCCTACCCCCCTCCTCCCTTGAACCCGCATTGTTTGTCCCATGGAATGTTGGCAGGGCGTTTGACATAGAACGTTCACTGAGGTGAGCGGAGTGTGAGAGACCAGACGTGAATAAACCCAGCTCTTCTGAAGTGTCTTGTGGCTGTGATTTATTCTTAACAACTCTATTGAGTGAGTTTTCCCCTGAAGATAGTCTCTATGATCAAAATACATATCATTCATCTGGGTGGATGACCAGATGATAAGATTGATCATGTTGACAATTGATGGGAATCCAAGCTCTGCTCAAGGGTCTCTGTGCTTTCACAATACTCCTGCTTCTTTGCTTCTGTACTTCTGTTTCTTGTAGTCCTAGGCACTTGTAGGCACTTTGTTTGTGAGACCCCCTCGAGTTTGCAATCATCGCTTTCATGCTCGAGGCTGCCGAGCTCGGACCTGGTTCCACAGCAGTGTACAAGATAGTGGTGGGTGCCGACCGGTAAACTCCGCTGCGCAACATAGGCTGAGCTTTTGCCAAACTCCTCCCTTCAAGTGAAGTGCGGAGTTACGAAATCTCAGTGAACTCTTCTGGCAGGGCAAAGTTTATCGCCCACACTTAGGTTTTGTTTCTTCTCAACTGTTGCATTCATCAGAGCTGCGAGCATGCTGTGTCCTTTTTACTTTATAGGCTGGTCGCAGTTTCTGAGCCGTGCATCGCTGAGGAATATTTCAGCTTTTGTCCTCACATCGACAGGCACAGCTCATTAAAGAAGCCTGTCTAGGCTCGCCTTAAAGCATGTCAAGCATGAATTGGGTCGCACCGTTGATACAAGCGGGTGCATCTATACCGCTTTTGTAGAAATTATTTGAATTACTCAGATGCAGAAAGCACTAATGACTCCCATTTCCCAAAACCAACACAGATGAAGGAATAAGATGTATTGCGTTCCTCCTGATTGACACGAGCTAATAGACAAACAAGTAACCGTAGGGTGTTGCAATTCAGGAAGCGTTGACCGGCTCCTGAACATCAGTCCCAATCACGCACAGAGATTTCAGTTGCGGGGCTGCCTCCGTGATATGAACTTTCGATTCCAAAGGCATAAATGGGGGACTTCTGAGATTTTCACGATCCCTTGATCCATGTTGCAACCAAAAAGCCTTCGTAACAGGTTGTAAAGAAATATATCTATAGTCTTGAAGAAGACCCTGGGTGATGTTTTACAACAACACTCTTTTATTGGGGTCGAAACATCGACTTACAGATTAGGTATTCTGTTGTAGTATCTGACATATCTATGCCAAAAATTAAGGTCATATGGTTGAATATACATGCTAAGCACATACAAATGCCCAATTAAGTTATTCTATGTGTGCTATAAATGTTGTATGTTCTACTATTTGGATTGTGTTCTATGTAATGTACTTTATATATGGCACATACATATGTATGTAATTTTATATCTTGTTGAACAGTCCTGTGTCTTTAAATATTAGTTTATGTATTGCTTTATACAATATATGATTTCCAGTATATTGGGGACACTTCGGAATCATAGTGTCAGTGTTATCCTTTTGTCTATGTGGTAATCAATATTGACTGTATGCCATTGATTGGTTTTCCTAGGTGTCAGGATAAATGCAAAAGGTTCTGAAGCAATTTTACTTTTCTTGACAGAAGCAACTATTAGTTTATACTGTCATATCACCCCATGATCTGTGAGATACTTGGTTACACCATTAATATTAAATGGCACACGTAAAACAAGGCTGGTTAATTCATACACTACAAGTACCTTTCATTGGCCAACGAGATCCCTCAGCGCTAGGATCGGAGAAAATGTTTTGTAAAATAGCCTCGACATGACACTTAATCAGAAGCACATTTCACACATTTCAGGCATTGTTTCTGCTCCGATGATGCATTCATCAGAGTTGCGAGCGTGCTGTGTCCGTTTCACTCTATATGCCGTTCACAGTTTCTGAGCCACGTGCCACTGAGGGGAAGATTTTCAGCCACAGGTTACTCACGTTGACAGCTAATATTGAAACCTGTCTGGTGTCAAACACGGTGAATCAGCGTGTACGCCAATAAGAATTTAGCTTTTGTTCACACGCTGACAGGCACAGCTCATTAAAGAAGCCTGTCTAGGTTTGCCTTAAAGCCTGTCAAGCGGAAACGCCTTGGTTAAGCCGGATCACTGACAGAATATCAACAGTCAAAATATCGACTTGCCAAAATATCGAGGTAAAAATATAGAATGCCAGAATATCAACTTCCTATCTACAAACAGGTAAGTACAAAAATATCGACTCCAAAATATCGATAGGAAAAAATATACACGGTCAAAATATCAAATGTTTTAAATATCTTAAAAGTAATTTAAAACTAATATAATACTAAATATAATTAATTTAAACATACTTAAAATACTTAAATAAACTTAAAATTAATAAATAATTAATGTAACTTTAAAAATATTTTTTTTGGGTATAACACATATATATATATATATATATATATATATATATACATATATATATATATATATATATATATATATATATATATACATATTATTAACAAAACATATACAATATTTTTTCCGTAGGATAGCAAGAGGGTTACATTTACTATTCACACTCCAGAGAGTGCAACAGGAGGGAAAGCGTTGGAGAGCGTAGGGGTAAAAATTACTATTCCCACTCCAGAGAGCGCAACAGTAGGGAAAGCGTTGGATAGCGTAAGGTTAAAAATTACTATTCCCACTCCAGTGAGCGCAACAATAGGGAAAGCGTTGGATAGCGTAGGGGTAAAAATTACTATTCCCACTCCAGTGAGTACAACAGTAGGGAAAGCATTGGATAGCGTATGGGTAAAAATTACTATTCCAACTCCAGAGAGTGCAACAGTAGGGCAAGCTTTGGATAGTGAGAGGGTAAAAATTACTATTACCACTCCAAAGAGAGCAACAGTAGGGAAAGTGTTGGATAGCGTAGGAGTAAAAATTACTGTTCCCACTCCAGTGAGTGCAACAGTAGGGAAAGCGTTGGATAGCGTAGGGATAAAAATTACTATTCCTACTCCAGAGAGTACAACAGTAGAGAAAGCGTTGGATAGCGTAGGGATAAAAATTACTATTCCCACTCCAGTGAGTGCAACAGTAGGGAAGCGTTGGATAGCGTAGGAGTAAAAATTACTATTACAACTCCAGAGAGTGCATCAGTAGGGAAAGCGTTGGATAGCGTAGGGGTAAAAATTACTATTCCCACTCCAGTGAGTGCAATAATAGGGAAAGTAAATACTTCATATATAAATAACATAAATATTAATACCAATTACAAAATAATTAAAATATTTTACAATTTTATAAAATATAATAATTAATCAATTAAAATTACAAATAAAAATTAACTAATAATAAAAATTAACGACCAATACTAATTATTTACCAATTACCATTAAATTAATTTACAATATAAAAATAATTAAAAATTAGACACAAAAAAATATTTTAAAAATGTAATTACTTACAATTAAATTACTTCCCAAGCTATTCCCCTATAAACACACTACCCAATACAGAAAATAATGTAATAAAAGTAACATATTTATCAATTATTCCATTACAACAAATTACAAATTATATTTTAATTAATTACCAATTAATAATTAATTGAAAACTAATTCTAAATAGATAACAATAAATAAAATAACATATTTAATTAATTATAATTAAATTACTCCCCACCCTGTTCCCCTATAAACCCACAACCCGCTACAGAAAAAAATTACTAAAATTAACATATTTATCCATTAATCATTTAAAATGTATTACCAATTATATTTTAATTAATTACCAATTAATACATAATTAACAATTAATTCTAAATAAATAATAAATAAAATAACATATTTAATTAATTATAATTAAATTACTTCCCACCCTATTCCCCTATAAACCCACAACCCGCTACAGAATTATATTACACAAAAATAAAAAAATTAATATTAACTTACCTTAAATTTGATATTTTTGTTGTCTATATTCTGTCTAGTCGATATTATGTCCATTCTATATTTTTGATTCGATATTATGTCCATTCTATTCAATATTAAAATTTTCTAGTAGATATTTTGGTAGTCTATATTATGTCTAGTCGATATTATGTCTATTCTATATTTTTTACTCGATATTATGTCTAGTCGATAATAAAAACTCGATATTTTGACTCTATCCCGGTTAGGCCTGTCTAGTGAGGAACGTTCTGCAATGTTCATTTCATCTCAGCTGTTCTATTCCATTATAGCCACAAGTGTGCTGGTCCACTTTCAGGCTTCTAGTCACAGTTTTAGTTGTGTGTCGCTGTGGAGGACCTACTGTGTTAATGACAGACACCAGCAATAAAGGATTAGGAGTTAGCCTATCTCAAATGGTGGGGGGGGGGGGCAGAGAAATATTATTCGGTAGTCGAAAGAAAGACCTTAGCATGCTATTGGGCGGTTCAAAAGTTTCCTGTGGGGCATTCCATTTACTATCAAATCAGACCACAAACCATTACTGCACGCTTTCACCACCAAAGGCTCGACCAAGACCACACCAAGACTATTGAGCTGGATATTAGGATTATAAGGGTTCAACTTCAGAGTACAGTATTTTCCTGGAACATAAAACATTCTAGCAGATTTTCTTTCACATGCTCCTCTGGACTGTACCACAGACATTGCAGAGGCAAAAGAGAATGATGTTCTACTGGAGTTAGTCAGCGTGAACAGGAATTAATGGGAAGATTAAATGAAAGAGCATGAAAAAATGATATTGCTAACAAGATACGTACAAGAGGTTTGGCCAGATAGTAGAAATTAGATTACCACCGAACTGTCCAAATAGTGGTAAGGAAGATAATTCCCCCAGAAGGGATTATAGACAACATCATCAAATTAGCGCACAAAGGTCACCTGGGATGGAGCCTCACAAAAAATAAGACGTCCTCTGAATATTGGTGGCCAGCTATGGATGCTGTGGTGTTAAATGTGTTGAAAGAATGTCTTGAATGCATAAAAAGTGACAAACACACCAAGTCAGGAACCTTCCTCTTTCCCCTGTTGAGCCGTAGACATAATTAGCCTTAGACCAATGGCCCATTAACATTTAAAACTCTAAGACAGAGGACTATCCTGGTATTGCTTGACTATTATTCACATTGGATCACTACAAAATGTCTACAGCAAATAAACACAGAAACCCTAATCAACTTTCTTAAAGAAGTATTTGTGGAGGAGGGTACCCCAAAAACCTTATTAACCAACCACAATGTACATGAAGAGGTATGGTGCTGCGGCCAGGTGACTGACTCCGGAATGTGGGGATCACGGTTCGATCCCCGGTGCCGGCGGCAGATTAGCCCAGCACCATGTGACTCTTGGGAATAGCTTGCCTAATCTTCCCGACGGCCCCCAGCACCTAGAGACCCTTACGGGTGATTGTTCGCGCTTTACAAATGTGTATTATTATTATTACAGTTCACCTCTGACCTTATGAAAGACTTTCTAAAGGAGCTACAAATCAGTCATCACTAGACAGCCCTATATTGATCCGGGTTAACGGGTTAGTGGAAAGGAGGAATAGAATGGTGAAAGAGTGTTTACAAAGGACAGAATCTACTGGTGTGTCAGCCAAAACTGGCCTTCAAGACAGTGTGTGGACTTATTGTACAGCGCCTAATTGTGTCACTGGTGTTTCTCCTTTCCTGTAATTGAAGGGTGGATCCCTAGAACTAATATGACAGCTTCATGGTTAAGGGAAAGAAGAATGGTAACGTTAATATTGAGAAAGTCGATGTTAATATGAATAATGATAAATTCATGTACAAAAACTAATTTGCATCTTTATTAATAAATTTGCCATTATGTACTCCACGTCAAGCCCAACTGTAGTTGTAGTTAGGCAGGCTCTAAGACCCAGAGTTCACTGATTGACAGATCACAGGTGGGGTGGCACGTAGCCGGCAAACAAATGTGCAAACAGGAAACCCCAGATCAATCCGACAGATAGGTGCAGCGACACGACAATGGTCTAGGGAGATTGGCCCCAATAAAGCAAATATGGCGCAGGAGTAGCACGCTCCCAAAACACCATAAAGTCAGATGCTACATAAAGTTAGGAACACATAGACAATCAGGACACAGCACACACACTACATGTAGTGATCACTCGCTCCCCATGTCGGACATCTGGACACATTATCCACTGGCTGCATTATGTCCACCCAATGTTGAGGCCCACCTGGATTCCTCAATGAGGGCATTACTTTATTGCTCCAAAGACAGTAGTTCATAATCCTTACTAAGCATGGGCGGAAAATCCGTTCAGCTCGCGGATTTTACAGATTTTCGGTAAATTCGCAATCCGCAAACTCTCGCGAATTTACCGAAAATCAGCAAATTCGCACGCAGCGGATTTTGCGGATTGCGAGTTCGCAAATACGCAAATTCGCGAACGCCAGATTCGCAAAATTCGCCCATGCTTAATCCTTACCAAAAAGGATTGCTAGAACTGTTAATGACATTCTATGCATTGTATCAAAACCCATTTCAGATCAATTGTAAATTGCGATACTCCTCAGACTCTATACCTGTAACTGTTCTCCCAGCTGCATTGTTTAATTCAACATACTGTTTGTGTTTTGCCAAATTCCTCTTATCTCTTGTTTTCTCAAGTTATTTAATGTTCAAGCAACAGTTGCAGTGGACAGAGAGAAAATATTGAGAGAAATGTCCATCCACCATGAGAAATACAAAAACGGATATTATGAGCGCCAAGAAACCCTGGGGTGAACGTGCGCTCTACAAATTCATACTAACATAACATGAAATACCACATGTATGCGTCCATCATTTAAGGAAGGAGACTGGTATGTGCTGATCTGCCCAAACCCCACAGGAGGGAAGATTACAGGATTTCTGTGCCTTTCAAAATATCTTGATTAGGGGGGTAATGTTGTTGTATCAGATAATGGCAACAGGCCCGATTCACAGAACTAACTTAAGACAAAATCCTAATCTTACTACTTTTGTTATTCACAGAAGGCATTTAGTAGTTGTAAAGTTAGGATTTTGTCTTAAGTCTGTCTTATGTCTGTCTTAAGTCTATCTTTAGTCTGTCTTTAGTCTGTCTTAAGTCTGTCTTAAGTCTGTCCTACTACTTTTGGTATTCACAGAAGGCATTTAGTAGTAGTAAAGTTAGGGTTTTGTCTTAAGTTTAACTTAAGATAGACTTAAGATCAACTTAAGACAGTCTTAAGACAGTCTTAAGACAAACTTAAGACAAACTTAAGAAAAACTTAGGACAGACTTAAGACAGACTTAAGACAGACTTAAGACAAACTTAGGGCAGACTTAAGACAGACTTAAGACAAAATCCTAACTTTACTACTACTAAATGCCTTCTGTGAATACCAAAAGTAGTACGTTTAGGATTTTGTCTTAAGTTAGTTCTGTAAATCGGGCCCCACATCTGGGGGATGGATAAAATAATATCACATAATACGGTTCATACATTTTCACAAAATAGAGGTAGTATGGGTACAAAATGGCAAGAATTGAAAGATCAGGAGGGCATTAAGAGATCTGGAAGAGTGAGTTCTCCTCCTATTTGGCATAACGATTATGTTATGAAATAATGTACTGGAGTTTTGCACTTATTGTACTGCTTTCTCGTAATGAAGTGATGTACTGGACTTTGTGTCCTCTCCTAAATACTCCATAGTGTAAGTTCATTCTCCTTCTTGCTTGAGAATGTGTATTTTTGAAAGACTATTGTATTGTAGGCTATCCTTGACAGTTCCAACTCCTATCATTGCTATGTAGCTTTTCCCTGTTGTGTTCATACCCCTTCACCTTAGTATTTTTCTGTTGTTTTATTTCCTCTCCTTAGGTTTTCCTGACAGTGAGGTTTTGTTATTTTTCTTTCCTCCCATGTAAGGGAGGTGTGTAGTAATTTCTGACCTTCTTTGGATCAGTCCCTCTCCCCCTTCCTTTCCCACCACTTGGAATGTTCCCACTCAATTGTCAGATGAACATTTCACAGCTGACTCCAGCTGACTAGAACCTTGTGATTGTGTAAGAAGCATAATAAAGATCCCCTGTATGAACCTCTGCTTCTTCACTTTGTAAAACTTCTATATTGGAATGTCGTTATTTACCTGGAGGCGGTTATGACTCATTTCTGAGGGACTAGAAATAAATGATTCTTAAAATATACCTGAGGAGTCCTACTGGCACTTATTGGAGAGGGAATCTTTATAGACAATGCTTAATCCTCTTTTTGTGAACATACAAAAGTCATGGGGCTTACTATCATAATGGTGTTTGATTTTTTTGCACCTGTTAGTTTTCTCTGTCTTTAAACATAAAATATTACACAGCTCACCTTCACCAATCTGTATGGGGTCACTGAGTGGTGATTCCACAGATACTCCGGAGTCCTGGATCTGATAGGAGCACCTGTACTCGGTGCCATCTCCAGCATTCACGCCACTGATGGGAAAAATAACGCTCTGGCTCCCAGGCGAGGGAGTGCGATCAACTAAAGCTGCTTGTTCTCCATCTGTGTGCAGGAAAAATATTTTTACTGTCTTGTCTTGGGGTGCTGAGCAGTTAATGTTGTAAGATCCTTTTACATGATGCGCAGTCTCATAGAAGATGGACGGTGTGGGCATGGATGGTTTGGGCACGTCTGAAAAAAACAATGAGAAATATTTAGTTGAATGGTATTGTGAGACATCAGAGTTTACATTTTTTAACTTTTTTCACAAGCGCTGATCGCCCAGGTTGCTGAATATTTAATTTTGTTTCCAACTCTTGCCTCTTTCTTTCATCACTCTACTCGTCCTTTCTCCTTGTCTCACACATGCAGAATCTTTTCATCCCCTGGTCACTGTTCTCCTGTGTTTGTTTTTGTCATTCTTTCTCCCCTTTCTACTTTTCTCTCTCTTGCTTTGACCAAAGTCTGATGATGGCGAATAAATCTTGGTGCCCACCACCTGCAAATATCAGAACAAATTAAGCACATGTCTTATTACAATTGGGGATCTCTTCTTTAGCACTGAGCAGGCTACTTGTAGCCACTGGAGGTAGCCCTCATATGCAAGCTATGCTCGATTTTCATACCTTAGTGTTAATTGTTGAGCAAAAACTAATGACACCCAATAATGAGACAGAATATTATCTGTGCTGGGACCATCAACTAACATATGAAAATATCATTTAGTAATACTCTTCCTTATAAGCAACGCCAATACTGCTTTATCTGTCAAAAGAAGGAAGAGCATCCTTCTAAAAATTGACCCCAAATTGGTAGAACTCGTCAACAATGAAGGAGGACAGGAAGCCAATGCACTATTTTTCGGCGATGATTTTATCAAAGAAATAACCAAGTATGCAGGTGCCTTTAGCTCCCTACAAAAATCTCAAAGGGAGATTGAGAAGGTATTTGACAGGCGTGTTTTTGGCACAGCCGGGCGATCATGAGGCCGATTTCCTGGCAGAGGCCAAGGTGTCAAGGGCCTCCTTTCAGAGGGGATTTAGACCTATCCTCTACCAATCCCAAAACTCATATACAAGCAGCTTCCCTCAGAGACAAGGGTTTAGAGGAAGAGGACAACGAGGCGACTGTCGTTGCAGAGCCTCAGATAGGTCAAGACCTTTCTGTTATCCCTATAAAGAAAGGTAGGAGGTTAGCTCAGTTTGCAGAAAACTGGCTATCAATAACACAAGACCCTTGGGTGCTGGAGACCGTTTTTGGCTACCCGATAGACTTTGTAGGGGTTCCCGTGCAAAACCATATCCCGGAGATAAAAAAGTTCAACGAAGAGTTATCAGAACTAGTCAACAAAGAGGTTCAAGACCTATTAAAGAAAGGTGCGATAAAAAAATCTTAATCGAACAAGAACTAACCTTTCCACTGTATCAACTTAATATTCAGGTAATGTATCCAACATCTAAATCAACATTGTCCCAATACAATAATTATTTAGAAAAAACATATTCTTATTTATTCATTGTTTCTTCACAAAATTCTTCATAGGAAAAAACATCATCATTATATACACTACATTTAATTCTGTACAACACTATCAATACAAGCCCCACAAAAACCTTAGAACCAACCAAATTCAGTCATTCATTAAAACATTTCTACCAACCTATCAACCATTCCAGTTAAACCTATCAGACACCACTCAACTCCTATAAAATTAGAAAAAAGAACGAAGAACAGTACATAAAACTATACATAAATTCATATATATAACAACAAAACAAAGGAAAAAAAGCGCTGATGCGCATTTCGGAAAAGGACCATGTGTCCACAGTTCCTTCATCAGGGCGCAATAGATACCATTCTTGATGGGCATGAATTCTTGATAGGCGTAAACAAGGTTCTTAGTTTCTTCTTCAATATAATACAGTTAGTCCACCAAAATAAAGTGTTTTTACACACAGGGGCTTAATATTGTAGTAGCATCCAAGTTCATAATGTCATCTTAGATTTAGAATGTTCCCAGATATTGAGGAACTTGGAAGATTCTTCAGTCTCATATCGAGTTTCTAAACGAAAATCCTATTAGGTCCAAAAAGTGAGCAACCCCTCATACGACGCTCTTAGTGAAAGCGTATGGTATAGATCAACCAAGGTCCATAAGAGGGCACCTGATAAGAGGTTTTCCAAGGCATCTCTAAGTGTTGCGCAAGTGGTCGCCTGGGTCCAAGAATTCAAACGTTTAAAGGACCGGATATCGGGGGGTCCTCCCTGCACTCGACCAAACTTTCGCAGTGCGGGCTTATAGAACAGCACCCTCGTAATATCCACTCAATCGAAAAACAAGAATTGGTAGTTTCTGAAATGGGCACGTCGTCCACGGATAGGAAAGGATCCTAGGCCAGATGTTCAATTCTCTTGCTAATGGACAATGTCTCTGTGGTAAGATATGTCAACAAGCTAGGAGGGACTAAATGGAAGGATCTGGCAGATTTGGCAAAAGTATTTTGGGATTATTGTCTCAAACAGAATATTGCATTTCACTCGGAACACATCCCTGGGTTGAACAATTTAGAGGCAGATTGGTTTTCTTGGAATCACAGGGACTCGAGCAATTGGCGTCCCAACAGGGAAGTTCCTAGCTCTGATGGACATCCTGGGTCCTTGCCAAGTAGATCTCTTTGCAGACAGACTCAATACCCAACTAGAGACTTTCTTCAGTTGGCATCTGGATCCGGAATCCGCAGGCAAAGATGCTTTCAGGCAAGATTGGGGGGAAAGGCTTCCCCCCCTTTCCGATGATTACTCGAGTAGCTGCAATGGTCCTCAAATGGAAGGTTTCTCTGGTTCTTGTGACCCCCCTTTGGAAGTATCAGGTGTGGTACCCTATGTTAGAAATGCTAGTAGACTTTCCGGTTTTATTACCTGTATTCCTAGAAGTTCTTCTAGGTCGTTCAGTAGAACTGCACGATCTAGTTTTATCAGGAGAACTGAGAATGATGGCCTTGAGAGTTCCAGGACTTTATGGGAAGTGCTGCCTACATACTTGGTCATTTCTTTGATAAAATCATCGCCAAATAGTAGTCCATTGGCTTCCTGTCCTCCTTCATTGTTGGCCAGTTCTACCAATTTGGAGTACATTTTTAGAAGGATGCTCTTCCTTCTTTCGACAGATAAAGCAGTATTGGTGTTGCCTAGGAGGCAAACTGCCCTTTGGATCCGTTGTCTGAGTTCTTCTACATTAAGAGTGGATTTGCCAACAAAGGCCTCTTCCGTCATATCAAATATTTTGGATAAAGGTCTAAGAGTCGGTCTTGGCACATGTGTAAACCCTTGTCTAACCCTTTTCTGGGGTCCTGACCACCTTTCCAATAAAGGCAATTATTTTTGGGTCCAAATCGGGGGTCTGGGTGACCGTGCGGGTAGCATAGGTCTAGGGCATTCTGACCTGAGGCGTAGTCTCAAGTCCTTGGGGATCTGTTTTCTTAACAAAAACTGTAAGTAGTTCGCTACATAGGTAGTTAGTGACCATTCAGGGGATAAAGGATGTTTCAGGAGAGAAGGATCGAACATAAGGCACCTGAAAGGGTCCAATAACTCTACGGTATTCTCTTCGCCCAGTAGCGAATCCTTGTTTGGTTTGAATGGAAAAATGTCAGAACCCTCAGAGTCAAAATCAGAAGAACAGCTCAGTTCAACTTCAGCGCTCCCCAAGGAGTTGTCACAAAGCACAACCTTAGGTTTGTGAGCATTAGGTACTATATCTCTTGATTCATTAGATGGACCCTTACCATGGTCCCTTGCGTGTGCTCGATACCACCAATTTTCATATGGGCAGAGATTTTGTTAGAATCAGAGAATTTACCTTTCTTATAAATTGGGCCGGTCGTTTCAATATTTCTGCGTTTTCTGCTAGCCTTACCTCCTGTTTTATGAAGGAGTCCTCATTGGCTGACCAAAACCTCTCCTCATCTGGGAGTCTATTATTGTCCCCCAAAAATGTTTATAGTTCATTGTCTCATTTTTTTCTCCATATCTTGAGAGAATGTCTCTAACATTCCCCTTAATTTGTCCTCAAGGGATTCAGCAGAGGTACTAGGGAGTGATTTGTTAATTCCTTCTGAGGGTTCATGGTGAGGAGAAGTCAAAGGAAGAAGTTTAGAGGGGTGAAATGCAGGGTAAACCTCATGAGAGGATACAGGAGCACCTCGAAGAAGCAGTTGACAGAAAGCTGATACAAACTGTCACTCTTTTTAAAAGGGTCACGGGGTGTGAAAGCCACTAAAAGCAATGTCAAATATCCCAAAGTCCTAAAATGGCCACCAAGACTACGTAGAAACGTGGTCTGGGCATCCAGATAGTCCTCTTTCAATTTCTATTAAAAGTGCCAAGTTATACTTCAGGTAGAGGAATGGGGATTAGGATCCCACGCATCGGAGGCAAAGGTGAACAATTGCGCTTTAAAATACACAAATGCGTATAAGCAGCAGAGGTGATTTCTTCAAAAGGCGGCTGCGACTGGAGGTGCAGCGGCTCAGAGGAGAGAGAACAGAGTAAGCTGGTCGGAACAAATGACAAGGGCTCGGCCACGTTCGGAGAATTATTGAAGCTACTAGCAATGCGGCAGAGGCACGCAACCGGTAACCAGGCAGGTTGCCATGGAGCGCGTCCCTCCGTTTTGTGGGGACAGTAAAATTGATAAGGAAACATATCGCAGAGCAACGCTGAAAAGAAAGGTCATTACTGTGGAAAAACAATTACTCTGCATTACACGGACAACAGAATAGCAAAACAAAGGCAATTGGCAGCAATAAAAAGGAACAATTAGATAGCGGTAGAGATATAAGCAGATACAGGTTTGACAACACCAATGAGGGTAGACAATAAACAATAAACAATAAACAATAAAACACCTGTAAAAGTAAAATATGTAGAGAGAAGTTTAAGCATTTTAAATAAAGGTAAATAGGAGTATTTATGGCAAAGCAGCCTAAATATAGTGAAAGCAGAACAGGGAGTGAAAGAATACTTATCTTGACAGCCAAATAAAAGGGAGAGTTATACGTGTTCTGACCTTTTATTGGGTTGGAATTTTTTGTTTTACAACATTCTAAGTTCTTTAAAGTGGCTGTGGTTAGCTAAATAAAGACGATTGCAATAAGATTAGCCTCTCTTACTTAATAAAATCCAGATTTTCTGACCATCAAGGTTGGGGAAAATCTACATTATTAGCTTCAGCCCAAGAGGCTGCCACACACTTCCTAGACTTACTCTGAATAGAGCCAGGGGCTGCATCTTAGGCTGGTGCTATGGCTTGACAAATCCATGCTCCGCCAGTTTAATTGAGATGGCTTCTTCATCCTCTTTGATGTATCAAAAGCAACAAAAAGAGAATTTGTTTATCTTATAGCCTTTGTCAAACTTGTAATGTTTTCTTAAAATGCAGAGGGACAGAATCCTCACCCTCAGATTGATAAATCAGAAGAACTATATCCTAATGTTTATGAAACAGGGACTGCACTTTGGAATGAAAGTTTGGATCCAGCTTTAGGTTCATATCCTGTGGTAAAAACAGATATAAGTATATGAAACTAAGACGGCTCCCTGCTCCCCTTGACCTCTTGCTGACATTACCACCAACAAGACCATCTTAACTGTCAGCCAATATGAAAAACCAATTTTAAGGCTCAAAAGGTTTTTTTTAACACCACTTAACACTGTTGGTAAGTCCCATGGAGGAACCACTGAATATTGAATGTACTTGTTTTTTCTGAACCCTTTATCAACCTCTTAACAAGGCGAGAGATTTTGGACATTTCCAGAAATGAACCACCAACACCTTGAGTAGCTGCTAACTGATAGGCCGATGTTGATTGTTATAAACACTTTTGGAGAAACTGCAGTATTTTAAAAGGGTCACAAGCTGTTGCTATACAGTTGTTCTTGATTTGTTTTAAAACTGCAGTGTTCTGCATATGCAGATCAAGTGGACGGACCCTAGATAGCTATATAGATACCACCATTTATTGAACAATGTAAAGCTTGCAATCCCCACCTCTCAGTTTCCAGGTCAGCAGTTTTAGAGCCAACGAGCCTTCAGGGAGAAGGGTAAAAATGATCTGCGGAGTTAATTGTGGAAATGCTGTACTGCTGACTGAGACAGGAGCATGGCCGGACTGGAAACCGACACCGGCCCTGGCAAGGAGGGGGCCTGGCATGTGCTGGGTGAAAGCTTTGTGCCACTTTTGTTGCAATGGGCGATATTGCAGATATTCTCTTCCTAAATCATTGACAGCACTCTGTGTTAAAGGAGAATGGGACGAAAGGTATTTTATTTATTTATTAAGCTTGTAGAGTGCGGCAGCTACCCAAAAAGGGTTTCCCGGCATCGGAAAGGGATGTATTAGCCCCTTCGGCCATCAGACGCTTGACTGTCTCTGGACTCTGTGCAGTAATTCTGAAGATGAGCATTTCTTGGATAGTCAAAATGGTCCAACCAGTGCTGGACAAACGTCCCCACAACCTGTCTGAAGGCTTCTTGACTGAAGAAGCAACATTCCTGCTTAAGGAGCCACCTGTAAATTGTATTTGCCTGGTGTGACATTCCTGAGTGGCAGAGGATGAATCTTCTCCCAAAGACAAATCCCGTGTGCCAGACATCTGAATGATCTTATTTTAGTCCACCCTTGACGAAAATATAAACTTTGGTAACTTGGTTGTCATCATGACTAGTACTACTCGTACATTTGTTCAAGATTAGCAAAAATAGTAAATTTACACAAAAGTGTAAGTTTATCTTTGTAAATCAGATACCGGAATTCATTGTGGAGTAGCTTTATACAGAACACCTCATCTATCCATAATTCTATGGCGTACTTCTCTCTTCTTACACCCCCATTACTTCCGTCCTGCCTTGGGATTGTGATGAAGACATACTATTTGGCTAGTGCCTCATGAAGTAAAAATGGGGAGAAGGGACTAAGGGCATAACAGTTAGATTAATTACAAATCGTCCTTCCTCATCCTAGTACTTAACTACCACCCAGGTGTCTGTCTCTCCATCAGAGATCTATTTTTCAACTTGGAAATACCAAGACTGTTAGGGAATACATTCATTTTAAGCCCATTATCTGGGAACAGAGTAAGGTTAGTTTAATGTGTGGAAATGAAGACAGGAATGGTTGGGAAGTGGTGCTAAACTCAGAAGGTGGTGCCTCCCAACTCCTGGATTAACTATTGAGATGATTTGTAATTCATGTCATTTTGGAAATTTTGCATAACAAAATGTACTCATTATGTCACATTACATGTCTCCACCCCCTGCAAAAGAGGGTACAGCCAAGTTTACAAATGTAAAGTTATCATTGCAAAAAAGGAGTAGCAGCAAGTGCAGCACTGCATGTCCAACCACTGATACTGCAATACACTTCCACGTAAAATAACAGAGGCATTGACTTAAAATAGAACCCAATAGGAAATATTGTTAAGTTAAACAATTTAACATTTAATTTAATGCTAAACTCAGCGTCAAAAAATAAGATATGTTTATATTTTATGTTACTACAATTTCTATTTGAAAATTAAAGAAACATTTTTATTGAAATTAAATAAAATGACTTTTAGGTTATTCTATATATTACTTTTAGTAATTATTAACACATAATAGAATTTCTTTTTTAACTTAAGATGGGAAGCTTTTTCTTAAAAAATGTTTTAATAAGTATTTTACTGTAACATGTTTTAATGAATTCAATATTTTAACAGTACTCTAGCATACTTTTTTATGCATTTTATTTAAAACAAATAAATACAATTAATGTACAATAATATTCATCATAAAAGTATTTTTACTACTTTTTCAAGTTTAATAAACGTATCTAGTTTTCCCTACACTTTAGCATATGGAGCTCTCCAATCTGACTGTGGAGTGTCCCTAAGGTAAAATACATTGAAAAGTAGGAAATACATTTTTGTTTTAAAAGTAGAACAAATTGATGAAAATGCTGTAGCATTCATGACTGATTTTAAATTTACAACTTTGTTATTTTGCATAAATAAAAGTAATTGTCTGGAGTTTAAATTTAGTTAAAGTTGGAAGTGATGTATAGAATTAATTAAAATAATGTAATTATATTTTAATTTAAAAAAGTAATGTAATGCAATGTTACCTTTATTTTTAAATGCAACAATTATATATAGATATATATGTGTGTGTGTGTGTGTGTGCATGTGTGTGTGTGTGTATAAAACAAACAGTTTTATTTATAGATTTGTTGTACATCAAGTTACAATACTTTATATTTGTATCTCTTTTACATCATTTAATTTAATTCAGAACTATTTCCTATGAGTTTTTATTTTAAGTCCCTACCTTCATTACTTGTTAGGGAAGGCTAATGCAGTGCCAGTGAGTGGCCATGGCAGTAGTAATTATTTGTTGTTTGATTAGTAAAAAAGCATTACAATTAAAACATTGATATCATGAGAACTGTTCCTCAATCATTTAAAAATGTGATATGCTAATTAACTAGTTACAAATGTGCACAAAAAATGCTTCAATGTTTACAGACTGTACTGGGACATTGATACCACATATACACATCTTTATCACAGTTGTTCATTGATCATTGTAAATGGTACATATGATGAACAAGTAGTTCCTTAAACAATTCAATAAAACCTGTAAACATTATACACCATTGTGAAAATGAACAAGAAAGTGCCTAGGTGCTTACACATGATCTGTGAAGTCGAATCACACAAATATCTAAAAAACTGACCATCACAGAACCATAATATAGGAGGCCATAAAACAATTCAATTAAGCTGTAAACATGTTATGCCACTGTACAAATGAACAATAAAGTGCCTCTGTGCTTTCCTATTATATTTAAAGCCTAGTTCCAAAAGTTGCCGGAAACAGAATCATTGAGTCAAACTGAATACAAATTCAAAGTGACAAATGCCTAAAAACAATAACCTTCTATTATCCAATCCTATTAAAAATTTTCCTTTGGAAAAGGCATAAACAAATTAATTTAGACTCCAAAGGCCAGCAGTTGTTCGACAATTGTTAAAAAGTATATGATTTGACAAATCAATGGAATCGACACACCAGATAAACATAAAATATGGGCATGGGAATCGCGGAACTTAGCCTGGTTTTAAGAAGTAAGGATTTTAGCAATGCACAACATGTTTTAAGCAATTTTGGTCACACACACACATGATGTGTCGTAAGTTTCACATGGCCAACCGCACAATGTGTATTCACTGGTTGGCCAATATTGTATTTAGGTTGGTGGGCCCGCCTTAATTTTCAAAATGTATCCCTCATATGGGCCAAGAAATAGGCAGTCAAATAGAGCTGAAATCGCAAACACTGATGAGAATTAACCACTGACCAAGCATGTGTATTTGCCACTAAAGCCTCCCTATCCGCAATGATTTAATTAATTTGAATATTTTTTGTTTGAAACTGTTTAAAACTGAGCTTTGCTGTTTCTGGAAACCCTGACTGCAAATCAATACTCTGGAAACATGTTGAAATATGGGATCTCCAGGCGTCTGTGTAAAGTTATTTCACACCAGCACTTGTTTGCTAGAGAGTGCCAGATCCAATAAAAACAAGGAATACATAAATTCCAAAGACTAATTTACAAGCCTTGATAACTAGTAGGTCCAATAGTTTAGCATATTTTCCCCTGGTGATAGGCAAGCCAATGTAATTGTTGGCTATTGTTTTGCTCCCAAAACTATTAGAAGATTTTCAAACTATTGACACCTCAAAGTTTTATGTAAATATTTAAAAGTATAAATAAAAGCTGATGTTCTTGACCGCAGAACATTGAAATATCTTTTAAATGAGACTTTATTGTCAAATAAAATGCCCAGTTTTTTATATGTCTTTGCCAATTCAATTGGCCCACCTCTAGCTTTCCATGATCAAGTCTTAAACTTCCCTGAGCCAATTTCCATGATTTAATTTTTTTTTTTAACATTCACCTCCATGTAATTAGCTAAAATATAATCATCAAATGTAATAATTATTCTTTTAATAATTTCAGACTTTGACTCATCAAAATAATATCATCTGCATATTGTAGATATCTAAGCTGCACATCAGAGAGTTTCGGAGAATAGACATTGACAGACTCAATGTGCTGTGGTAAATCCAACATAACAAAATTTAAAATGACAAGGGGTAAGTACACAGCCTTGGTTAAGGTCATTACAAGTTTTGATTTTTTGAGACAAATTAAAACCATCACCTAACTTAACCTGAATCCAAATATTAGCGTACAAGAGTATTATAGAGTCCAGCATCTTTCAGGGACTGCCCCATCCTACAGGTTTTTGCCATAATAATACTCATTGCACTAAATTGAAAGCAGCTTTTAAAGCTATAAAAGAAATGTATAGATTTCGTTTTTTTAAAACAGCCCTCTCACCTAGAAAATTAGTAACTGTAGAGTGGCCCTTATGAAATCCTGTTTGGTTAATTGGGAATATTTCCTGCAATGCTGCCCAAATTTCCCAATCAATCAATAATTGGAAGTAATTACCTTAGCTCCTACATAAGTTAAGGTAATTAACCGATAGTTTGGGAGGGGCTGGACTCACTGCAGATCTGAACTTGTGTACATTTTCTACTGTTTCTGATCATTTGTGTCAGTAGTAACTATGGGGCTGATTATGATGGCGGACGGACATCAGTCTGTCTGCCATCGTATCGGGGAATGGGCCCGCCCACCTACAAGGCAGCAGTCCCACAGGGCTAATTATAATGCGACCGCCACCGTGGTGGTCGCATTGAACATGTTCTGTATTGCCACGGGTGCTGCGCTCTGCAGCACCTGCCGCAGTACAAAACAGAGACCCCACACATATCCCTACACTAAATGACAGGCACCATAGGTGCCCCCCAACACCTACAAACAGGGGCCAGGGGGAAAGAGGGACCCGATTTGGGACCTGAATGTCCCTTTCCGCCAGCCATATTCATGGCAGGTAACCCGACATGAAAAAGCTGGCGGAAAGGGACATTGTAATCCCTACGGCAGTGCCTGGTCGGCACTGCCATAATTGTAGGGACTAAAAGCCCCTCCATCGCACTGGCAGGCTCAAGCAGGAGCCCATCGGATGTGTCGGGATCCACAATGCTCTTCAGGATCCAGGCGATGCTCAAAGGGTCCACCTCCAGACCTCCCCAAGCTTGGTTCTATTAAGACACCCAAAGCTTAGAGGCGGTCAGGCGAGGGAAAATGTAAATGGCCGGTATGGTGCGGCCTGGAAGTTGCCAATCTGGAAAACAAAGGAAGAGCCCGTTATAAATACTCTTGGGCACCTGTCTGTCTTTATAATCTGATGTTTTCTTACTTGTACCTTGCTAAGAGTACCAGCGGAAAGAACCTCACTGTCGCATGATGCTCTCCTCCTGTGTGCTGCCCCTGGAAGCTTCCAGTGACACACCCCATGAAGACTCTATGGAAACCGTCAGGTAGCGCCGATATAAAGTCCTTTTAGCAACCAAACGATAAAACACCCTGTTGGACCTGGGGTCTCCAAGTCACATAGGGTAGCTTGGCACTAAGTAGGAAGGCCTAACTCAATGGTACATGTGTAAAGTTTGCGTCTCACTCACTCAGTAACTCAGTGCCCATCCATCCAAAAATGACACTACACCTTAATTTTGATAAAAGTAGAAAAGTTTATCTTTTCCTCTTATGGGTTACTTTCATTAATGTTTGTCTTTACAATTCATACTACCACATGTAATATTCCAGGTATAACCTCCACAACAATCCTGCTATACTAGGAGTTATTATCTATTCCTGTCGTTGATCAATTGTCTAGTTGCAGGACAACAGCTTAACAAGACTACTGGTTACATGGGTTTTCAGCTTGAAAGGGTACTTGTAACTATCTGCACCCAAATCTTCTTGGCACTAATTTTACTGTTATGGTTCAGGTTGTCAATAAGATTTCTTTTATCTCTTAAACATGTGACTTCTGCTGATAGCCACATACAGTAATCATTTCATTTCATTAATATATATACACTGTTTGCAAGGGTGATCCTGGTACATGCATTTTCAACACTTAAGTCGTATCTTTATCTATGTTAGCTCAGTATAGTCTCAGCTAATCCATTCACAGGAAAAGGGCAGTCTCCTCTGCTAGTTCTGCCACTAGAATCCTCCTCGTCCTGACCCACCCTTTCTCTTGACAGGGCCAGGAAGCCTCGTGTTCTAGCAGGCCCGGTAGAGAGTGTTCCGTGGTTCAGTTTATCCTCCTCCAGCCCCCACAGTTGAAATCCCTGCTCGTGTTACCTTTGAGCGCTGCTCTGCCCAACCCGGCCGGCGTCTGCTGGGCCGGGATTCCCCACACGCAAGTCACAAAGAGGTCTGAAGTCTGTCAGACGCTAGCCTGAGGAGGCGGACCCTGACCTTCCTTGGGAGCTCTTCGTCGTCGACTCCCTACACCGCCCACAGGCCGCAGGAAGAGCGGTCTCCTCCCCCTGCTGCCGTCAGTCACGCCTTCTCTCTTCCAGCGCGCTCCTGCAGACAGCACCAAAAAGGGCCTCTCCCCGCCTTCCTTTCGCCCTGCGCACAACACCGCAAGGCAACTCGCCACACACCAGGCGTCCCCGCTGTCCGCTCGTGCTATCCCCCACAAGACTCGGCCGAAGAGCGGCCCCGTAACCCACACTGGCAATGGGTGGTCCGGCAGGCGGCAGTGGCTGGCTCCGACTCACAGGCTCTACAGCCCAGGGGCAGCGCACAACAACAGCGCAGGAAGCCCAGGGGGGATCCCCAGTACAGGAAGCCGGTAAGTGGTTCTTCTACCAAGGCTAGCCCAGGCGGGTTATCAGGTGTCTTACTCTTTCTAAGGAGGAGGGCAGGACAGCCAGGCCAGAGCCTTGTTTGGTTAGCGTCTGACGTTAGTCAGGAAAACAGTCTCGGACACCCTCACCTCAGTTTTTCTCCAATGATGTCTGGACTGCTCCACGCACAACTCTGGATTAAAGGAGCCAATCCTCAATGTCCCTGCTGGGCTAGGTCAGTGAGGGAGGGACAACATCCGGAGTGGGGGTCAGCAACCCTTGAGGGCAATCAGCTCCCCTCTCAGTGTCCAAATCTCCTCGTCCCACAGCCTTCACTCCAGTCAAGTCAGTCGCCTTTATCAACCTAAAATGGCTGCCTAACATTCCGCCTTATATAGGCTGACCCAGGAAGGTCCAGAAGGGTCCAGAGGGTTCTGGAACATTCCTATGCTAACCTGTGGGTCCAGTCTCTAAGGTGGCAGATGTGGCAGTTGCTGGCCACCATTTTGTGGGTCTAGTGAATCTAGTCAGGAAGGCGCCAAGGCCTCAAGAAAAGACTATGAGGGCAAAGAACACCTAACCCCTAGGCCAACACCTGAAAAATCCAGTGGACATAAAAAAATGAAAGGTGAGGAGCGGCAAAAAGGGGATAAAATAAATAATTAATTAGGAGGGACTACCCAAAGGGCAGACAGGTCTAACACACCCCCTCTTCTGTTAAGTCACAGAAGCTACGACAGTATCCATATGTAATGCACCAGAGCCCGGAAAGTAATATGAAATAGAAACCAAGGAGGCTCCTCGGAGAAGTGAGCCTACTCGTCTTACCGCCAATACACCCGGAGTCAACAGTATACTGGGCTCCTCGGTAAGTAATGACCATTCTCCTCCTTGATCATCAAAGCACTCCCCCTTGAGAGAATCCCTCTCTGAGTACAGGATACCGCTGGCGTCTGTGTCTTCGCGAATAATTCAGCGAAGCCCCACAGCGCCTCCTAAGCGCATCAGCCGACACGCTTCTCCGATGTCACAGCGGTTCCGACGGTTACTGTGTCTTCGCGTCATGCAAACACAGCGAAGCACCACAGCATCACCTAAGCGCCTCAGCCGACACGCTTCTTCAGTTTCTCTGTGGTTCCGACGGTGGCTGTGTCTTCGCGTCTAGCAAACACAGCGAAGCACCACAGCTCACCGGATGCGAATCAGCCGACTCGCACTCCCGCAGCGGCAGAATCAAAGTCCGACCCCGAAAAGGGTCATAGCCACAGATGTCAGTGTCTTTGCGAAGAGCTCTGTGAAGCTCCACGGAACCAACAATTAACGGGCAGCCGCACCGCTCACGAATCCAGAACAAACACCAAATCCAATACAACCCGACCTCCGGGTTCAAAGAGACTATATAGTTCCCGCCTTCATGCCGCCAAGACTTCGGGGACATGTAGTATCAATATTAGGCAGGGGCAGTTCACCTGGTCTCAGAACATGACAGGATGTGTGGCCATTAGTCTTTACGACTGTCACACGTCCGCCCTTCATCATAATATGGCAGGTGGTAAACTTGGTTACGATGGCGGGAAGACTGTCACCGACAGTCTGTCAGTGGCAGTCTCCCTGCCATTGCAATCAGCCCCTATTTGCAGTTTGTGAGCAGGAGTTGGCTTACACTTTTGGGTAGGTGTGTGTCCCTCATATTTTCTTCTTTAGACTGCCATTAACACATCCTTATCCCTACTAAACCACTCCCCTTTAGTCATAGAAATTCTCAGTTCTCCAGCCACGGGCACCTGTCCCTCCCACATTTACTACTAAAACAGAGGTGTGTGAGGACTACGCATACAGGCCCGGACTGATAATGTCGGGCACCGGGCAATCCCCCAGTAGGCTGGAGGGGGCGGGGCCGGTTTTGGGACAGGGGGCCGGTTTTTGTGCTGGGGGCCGATTTGGACCCTGAGAGTGACTAGTCTGACTGTGTTGAAATACAGTCAGACTAGTGCTCTGCCGTGTCTCTTTTTGCTCCGCCTGCAGCTGCACATTATACATGCTGCTCGCAACGCACAGATGTCTCCTGCCCCCGCCGAATCTGAGCGCCGCTGTTTTACAGTTCACCCTTAGCTGGGGTGGGTCTGGTGATGATGATCATGCGCATTGGGGCCCGCGCAGCCCCAATGCGCATGATCATCTTTTCAAAAAGTGTGTGTGACTTGCAGAGGGGACTTAGGAGGAGGCAGGCATCTCATGAACTGAGAGGCCAGACATACGAGTCGACGCTGAGGAGATGCACTCTGTAATTTATTACATCTAGACCCCTTGTCTGCCGCCGCAGGTGAGTCCAGTCCTTTGCATGAAAATATGCAATCCCTGATTACAGCACTGAGGGGCCGGCCGGGCCGGAATTAAGAGCAAAAGGCTAGGCCCCAAAATAAACAGCATTTCCGGCATGAAACGCACTGGTAGCTTACATTAACAAGCAGGGCAGGCCGGCGCGTGGCACAGGCTGGAACACAATGATTAATCGAACAACAGCGCCAACAGATTGCCTCTTTTCACTGCTTTCGAGGCAATGATGTATTTTTTTGCTCAGGAAAATGGGCCTTCGCAGCGCTGCAGGTGCGATTGGGTGCGAAATTAGAAGGTACGTTCGATGAGAGGGCAGCTGCCGCCCTCCCTGGGTTTCAAGGGAGAGGTAAAGGACTGCGTGGAGGGAGGGTGGGGGGGGTGGCAGGCATGAGCTAAGTGACGGAAGGAAAGCGTGAAGAATGGAAGGAGGGATGGAGGTAGAAAGGAAAGAAGGAAAGACAAACAAAAGCAAAGGAGTTAAAAAGGACGGCTAGGGGAAGAAAGATGAGGGAGGTGCGCTAAGGGACGAAAGGAAAGAGTGTAGAATGAAAGGAGGGAAAAAAGGAAGAATGGGAAACAAGGAAGAAAGGGAGCGGGAAGGGAGAAAAGCAGAACACTAACCATGAAAGGAAGGAAAGGAAAGTGCATAGGAAGGGGAGTGCAGATGAGCAAGGGAGGGAGGGGGGAGTGAAAAAAGGAATAAGAAAATGAACAAAAGGAGGGTTAGTGGAGCAGGAAGAATGAAAGCGAAAATGGTATAGAGGGGGGGAGATGAAATAAGTGTGAAGAATGGCGATGGCCGATGGGGCAATAAACTCAAATCTGAAGACAGGACAGTAGAAACGAAGGAAGTGAATGAAGGAACATGATATATATAAAAGAGAAAATAAGGGGAAGAAGGAAGTATGGCTGAAATGAATGGGAGCAGATGGAAGGAGTAGAAAGATGAGGATGGAATGGTTAAGGAAAATAGAAACGAAGCAAAAGATCAACTAAGGAAGAGAGGAAGTAGGAAGAGAATGATGAAATGTTGACAGAAATGAAGGAGGAAGAGCTGAAAGTATGGCAAAATGGTATAAACGTACAAATGAAAAGAGTGAAGAACGACAAATGTGAGAAAGAAAGGAAAGAAAGAAGAAGGAAGGTAGAAAGTGGGCAGGTATAAAGTAAGGTGTAGAAAGGAGGAAAAGTTAAGTAAAATACGAAGGAAGTAAAAAAAAGAGAGGAAGAGAAGATAAAAGAAATACAGGTAAGGAGAGGAAGGAATGAGGAGAAAAGACATGAAAGGAAGGAAGACGAAGGAATGAGGGATAATTGAATAATGTACGATAGAATGGAAGGAACGAACAAATGAAAAGGAGTGAAGAAAAAAATGAAAAAGAAACTTAGTGTGGAGGGTAAAATGGAGGCCCATCTCGGATAGTTGTCTTTAGCGGTGCCCAAAGCTGCTCGAATTCCCCACGGGTAAGCCTCCCCTCCCTCCGGTCTGGAAGGGCTCAGTGAGCAGTGGTGTCAGATGAAGAAACTAACCCTCTCCTAATGTAGTGATGTGAATTTAGGAATTAGATAACGGTCGACGTTTATGTTTTTTTTAATGCAAGGGCGAGAGTTTGGCAGCCGATATTTTGGAGTTTAGGTTTTTGTGAGACATGTTTTTATGCTTCCACGTGGGCCCATCTGTTCCCGGTTCGCCCTGGTGACACGGGCATTAGAAGAGGGGCCTCACTCTTACCACCAGAACTGTCAAGGGCCTCTGAGAGCGAGGCTGCAGGACCCTGTCGGTCTGTGGTGAGATGGGTGGTCTGTGGCAGCTAACAAAGACTCTGATGGCCGCTGACACATCTCGCCTAGTGCCGCCGCCGCCGTGGAGGAATGCAGGGAGCGCCTCTCTCTCTTAAGTGAACCGCACCTGGAAGCTTCCTCCGTGCTGCAAAGGGTGTGAGTGTATTTGGTGAAACATGACTTCAAATTGTTTTTTTTTGCCAGGGCTCGTAAACGCTGTGTCTGAGGCTCTCTGCCCTTGGGTGTACCCTCCTCCCTGTGCACTCCTGCTGTAAAGACAGTTTCATTTCTGGGAGTGTTCTATAGTGCTTCCCAGAATACTGTGTTTTTCACGGCACTAGTGTAGGTTACATGTGTTTACCGCTCATGAGAAAGGTGTCACTTTGGTCTTCTGCTTTCTTACGCATCCACATGTGCAGAATTTTGTTTTGACATTAAGATTCCATTCCATCAAATGATGTATTTGTATTTTGTATAGTGCTCGGTGCTGAGAAGCTGCTTCCAAGCACTGCAGCACAAACAGTGTCTGTGAGGCATGGGGTTGAGAATGAAGGAGGAATGACAGAGAAAAACAAGAATTGCCACAGCTCCCGATTTCATGACCATGTTAAATAAAAATGGGCATGACTTTTAAAAGACCCTATGTTGCAGGCTGTTCCCACTGGTTATCCATGTGATTTTTACCAAGAAACTATGCATTCATGCTGGTGGAGTTGTCTGTCCATTAATAGTCGACATTGGAGTTTTTCTGTAATGCTTAAGTCTGGTGTGCACTTTTCAATGTTTAAAAACAGCCTTCTACTACTTTGCTTAAACAAGCTGTTGCTGTTGCGCCCCACACAGCACTGGAGGGGAGGAACTGCAGAGAGAGTGGGGTGGGGGGTAGAGTAGCGAGAAGGGCCAGACTGGCTACCGGGCGTTTTGTCATGCTGCCAAGCTGGGGTCTGATTTTGTTGATGGGGACCTGCGTGAGCAAAACAAAATGTTTTGCATTGTTGATTTCGAAGCACACGCAGGTCTCCATCTACAAAATTAGCCCCCACCGCAGTGACATCAGCCCCCAGCTCTGCAGAATGCCTAAATGCCCGGTAGCCAGTCCGGCCCTGGTAGCGAGGGCAGGAAACAGAAGACATGAGTAATGGCCCATCAAATAAGAGAAAAGGAAAGTGCTCGGAACAGGCACCTTGGAATGCCTGTGCGCCGCAGCTCTTCTGCTTCATGAACACTTTTCTTATCTGCTTGCAGAGAGGAGACACCATGCGCTTGCACATCGCCTGTCTGTGCGCGCACATGGTTTGTCTCCCTTCGCTAGCAAAAGCCACAACCTAAAAAGTGCACAGCGAGGACATGCTGAAGGTGGTACGGTACACTTGACAGGTCTAAATAGCATATATTAGCACTCAGACATCCGATTATCAAATTAGAAGAATAAATATAATCTGTGCCCTTCTTGCAGAATTGTATCTGCTACCTGATGACTTCAACTGTATTTTACCTATTGTCACCCAAGCAAAGCAGGCATTTGTAATAGCATTTCTGGTGCATTCTGTGCGTAAAAGATTACTGCTGAATGCCGTGAGTAGTATCACATTGAATGTGCACAGCGCAGAAGTTAAAGCTGTAACTTGCATCTCTTTCCTTTTCGGTAAAGTAGAAATAACATTTGTTTCAAAAGATGCAGTTCCATCCAACAGCAAACAATGCAACAAGTAATTACAAAAACGCCAATTTAGATTGACAACTTTTTGGCTGCAGCAAAGCTTGCTTGAATAAATGCAAATTAAAAGCAGGCTTCCGTCGTCCACTGCTGTCTGCAATAACAAATTCTGAGGTTGAGATACAGCGAAGTATTATTAGCAATAGTTTGAAATACATCTAGGGTGAGAGTTCATTAACTTTTATCTGTTTTTGTCACGGGGAGCTGATACTACGGTATCTGATATCCGTTTAGTCTTCACTTTTACCACTATTGCACTGTTATCATCACAGTAATCCGTGCCCATCTTTGCTCCAAACATGGCTCCCAGGCTGTATCTGCTTTTCACCTCAGTTTCCCAGGAGATCACGGTGCCACAGGACGCCTTGAAATGCTTCATGCACTGAGAGCTGGTGTTGCTTGGTTATGGATGTTTGGGGACAGTGTGAGTGACCCATTCTCCACAAGCACTGTTAGTGCTTCCACCTTTGGAAGTGTGCAACCCAATGTGTATTATGTGATCCTTGGGTTGGTAGAAGATATAATTGATATACTCTTCTGAGGTTAATATCCCCTTAGATACCTTGGGAGTGAGCTCAGCGTACATTTCCACCGTTTTCATGAGCATAACTGCGAAGCTTTCATATTCTTTATATGTCTTCCATAGTGTAGTACCTGACAGCTTGTTCACCCCTTGTGTCCCATACAAGCCAGGCCTTTATTGGCATGCAGCTCAGGCTCCAGTGGCACGTGAAGTATCAGTAGGTGTTGTAGCACCCAGGATAATGTGCTGCATGGCTAAATGCATACAAGTTCCCAAAGGCGAGACCCACTGGCTATGCCAATGCTTGTGTAATAAGCTGTTGAAAAGCAAAATGTTTTAAAAACTGAAAAGAGAAATAAATAATATCCCAATAGTTCTAGGTTTAGCAGACCACTGAGTAGCAATATCCCTTCTAAGCGAACACGGATATGCCCATAAAGAAATTTTGTTGCAGAAAAAAATGGATGGAAATCAGAATATTGTGGTTGCTACAGGCGATGCAGTGCCTATCTCAGGCAATGTCCCCTCCAAATAAAAGGGGAATAAAAATCACAAGCTCCAAGAACCAAAGTGTATGTCAGAATATACTGTCCATCATTGTTCCTCTGCCACTAAACACACCATCCAAAATTCTTTTAGGCTGCTAGGGTTATTATTCCTGCATGACAGAGTACTTCTCATACTCTCAGCTTGTGAAGGTGATCACTGATCCTCAAAGCGGCAAGTGCTGCTAATTGTGAAGTGAGAAAGCTCACAGAGTCAGTGGCAGATTAAGCTACTAGAGCTCCTGTTCAGGGTGGTGCAACTGGCAAGGTTTAATCATTAGTATATCTCAGGGCTCACTTGCTCATCAGATTGCATATACATCGAAGTGACAGTACCCACTTTACCATAGTATGACAAGGACATACTATCATAACTTTTTAAAACTGTAAAACACCATTGTCATGACATAAAACAAAATGTGCAGATATAGAAATCATACCAAAAACCAGATTCCTCTGGTGTGTGAAGCATTGTTGAACCAGAATTGATTATTCTCAGCCATTGGACAATCCTTCCTGGCTCCCTCTTGCCCAAGTTTTTTTTTTTAGATAGATAGATACATTTATTTCAGTTAATAAAAAACATGGAATATTACACAGATAAAAACGTTAAAAGATCTTAATTCTACTGAAATTAAAATCAGATTTTAAAAGTTTCCTTTAGCATCACTAAAGTTCCAATTGTGCCCCGGTTAAAAAAAAGTCACAGTGGAGCCATCCTTAGGTTACATTTGTTTGACTGTTTGCGGTCAATAATCGTTCGGCTTTAAGATACAATTTTATGAAAGCAGCCATTATTTGTGGAGATTCTTTTCATACAAAAAATCAAAATAGTAGTGGATGCTGACATGATCTAATGCTAAACATATTTCCCAGGTATGTCCAGCACCACTGTCAGGCCAAAATACACATCATCTCGGTATGTACAAATATAGAGCCATACCAGAAACCCTGGTATGTAAAGTCTCCTTTCAATGCACAAACATTTCCTAACATGCTGCCATACACTCTCTAAATCCCATCTCCTCTTCACCCTCTTCTATCTTCACCCTCCTCAAATGGGTATCTGAGGATACATAGACTTGGAGCTGCAAGTGATGTCCACCTGCGACTGACCCAAGTGCCAGCTCCTTAGTGTGTTACTACACAGTATAGACTGAAACCTGTGGAAAGTAGATTGAAACCTGCACATTAGTGAACACGCTAACTCAAAATAAGTCTATCTCACTCATCTGTCCTATGCCTCCTAGGTTTGCCCCATAATTCGCTGATCCCAACCAGCAGATTGAAAACTAAGTTTTTGCACAATTTTGGTGACTACAAAGTATGGTCTTTTGGAATTTCAAAGCATTTAAGACCTCTGAGAGCTTAAAAGGTCCAGGACAGGCTCGGTCAAATATTAGATTACCCTATGAAATCTTTTGTCTTGCCTATAATTCAGACCGACACCGCTTTAACAAGTAGTGCTGTGTCTGAAATTATCTAATGTCTTTCCTGGTCATTTTGCCAGTATGGCGGGGGAAATCCAGTCATATATTGAGCTGTTTATGATAAAAATGCAAGCAGTGTATTCTAGTTTGAACAGGTTATGATATACCCTTTATGAATTGACTGCAGTACCATTTACAATATTAAGGAGTCCCCTGTCAACTTTCTATAAGGATACTTGACTATTAGCTGGCCTGGCTCCAGGCTATCATATGAGAACCAGAGCAGAAGCGGTGATGTGTACACTGGCATGGCATCTGGGTGACCCAGAATGGATGCTAGTGTACACATCAATTTATAGAAAATTATATCAGTCGTGAAGTCCGGTACCATCCCATGCAGGCGTCTGAAATCCTTGTGGACATATCCCCGATCCATGGTAAAAAATGGGCGGTCTGACTGAGGCCTCCCATTTATCTGGGAGCAGTTTGTACTTTCTTTGGTGCATGCAGCGCACATCAGGGACTTTCATTGCTGCTAGTGATGGAGTGCTATGCCAATTATTAACTCCTCAAAGTAAATAGACATGCGGTTCTGCTAATCTGCGTCACATAACACTCAGAATAGTTTAAAAGAACTTTAAAGAATATACACTTGTAAACTCTCTCCTGTAGTAAACATTCAATGAGAAATGTGTTGAAAAATGCTTTGTTTTGGCTTTTCTGTCTCCAAAATTTTCTTGGGGGGACAAGCCCCCAAACTCTCCCTAGTAGTGGGTGTTGGTCTCAATTTTACTTTGTTCTCTCTGATTCATTACTTGTGTCTATTTTTGGTGCTCTCTGAAAGACTGTCTATGGGTACATATGACTGGGTGGGTAACCTGGTGCTCTTTAAGGTCATCATCTACTATTTACTGTGATTTGAAAGTTGACACAATTGAATATGTAATGAAAAAAGTGCTGTAAAATACATCATTTTGGTCTGTCTTTTTCTAAAATTTTCGTGGGTGGAGAACCCCCCCAAACCCCCCTATTAGTGGTCATGCTCGCTCGCTGCGCTCGCTCGCTAAGCGCGCCGGGCGGGGGCTGGTCTGCCAAAATTTGCCAGGGCTGCTTTCAGTTCCCAGTCCGGCCCTGTACGCATAAGGGAGGAGATCTACCCACAGAAAAATAAGGGTCAGATGGAGATATAGGCCTCCACATACAGTTTGTGGATAGCATTTTGTAGTAATTCTGTAGTACTATTTTAGCACTACAAAACATACTAAATATTGCAGTTTGTGAATAGGCTCCAATTGCTCTTGTGTTGCAGAATGCCTCAACAACAAAAACCTTACCCTCAACATTAGTTTCTACACCTATGGTTTCAGCATGCTCATTTTTTGAGAGGCTTATGGCTTCTTCATTATCGTCAACATCTTGTGAAACCCTGCACTCTTCCAAGGAAGTTTAATGCATGTAATCTCATTCACTACAGAAAAATCATCAGTTTTCATCTGTGCATTGATTTTTTAGGTGCTGCAGGTTTGTAAATGTTCTTATGTCTTCATAACAATGTGAATTTAGGTCTGTAAGATAGTTTCTAGTTGTTCTCTCAGTGTTTGCCACTAGGTCCTTAGTATTTTTTGCTTTGTGGTATGATTGTAGATGGATGAATGTGTTTGGCCAAAGTGAAAGTGTGGATGTGTTGTAAATATTGTATAAATTGTTTTGTATAAGTATATTGTTATTATTTTGTTTGTCTAAATCTTTTGTATATACACATGTAAATCATTTCTGTTTATGAAAATAATTGTTTTTACTAGTGCCAAAATAAATGAATAAACTAGTGATGCAAATAACTATCCTGGTCCTTATGTCTCATCCATAGGGGTTTTCTTAAAATCATTCAAAATATATCCAGTACTGGCAGTTGTGTTGTTGTTTAGGTAACTCATCCCATTCATGACACTGTTGCTCATTGACATTTGGGCAAAGGCCTACAGCTGCCCAAATCCTGGGGTGAGGCAATAATTACACTGATATTCAAACCAGGAAGAAAAAAATGCTAGGACGATATCTCTGCTTAACGAAGACTACAAAATGTTTGCAAAGCTTTTGGTGCACATATTTAGTAAAGTCATAGATGGGATGATACATAGCGACCAGAAGGATTTCCGCAAGGGTAGATATCTACATGAACCAACATATAGCCTGATAGGTGTGACAGACCCAACCTATACTCTTTCGATTCTTCTGACAGTAGTGAACCTAGACGCTGCCAAAGACTTTGACAGAGTAAACTGCTCATTCTTAGCGACCATCTTGAAGAGGTACAATCTGGGCGATAATTTTTGTAAGGCTATCCGGTTAAAATAGCAGAACCCATTGGCTAAAATACTTGTAAATGTTAATCTCAAAGAACTATTTAAAAAACCCAGAGGCACTACATAAGGCTACCCCTTATCACCCATCATGTTTAATCTATATATAGAGCCCCAAGAACAAAAAGTAGAGCCGCAGCTGATATTCCATGTTTTGGTTATGAGGGTTGGGATATGAAGTTATTGTGGTAAAAGCAGAGGTAGTAGTTTTGGAATCTTGAAGAGGATAGCCCGTTAGTTAAAAAGAAAAGGAGATCTCTGGGATTTAATTTTGAACAAGTTATTGATAAAATCACAGGGGTTAACCTGGACACCAATGTAAGGATATGTACTTGAATAATGAAGGGTTGGGAACACCTCCCTTTAACAATCTTTGGGAAGGTGAACCTGGTAAAAATGATAATTTTGCGCAAAATAACCTATTTGTTTCATACAGTTCTCTTGCACTTTGAAAAATCTCGGATTGTTAGATTCCAGCAGGCCATTAACGCATTCATTTGGGCATTTAAGGGCATAAGAATCTCATGGAAGTAACTACCGCGAAAAAGGGAGAAGCAGGACTTATCCCTCCCTCCAGTACTATGAATGGGTCTGTAAGTGGACACACTCTGGAATGCTACTAAACTCCGCAGACTGTTCTGATTTTGTGTGCCCTGTTTAATCCTATTCTGAAGGGAGCTGAAGTAGGTATAAACCATTTTTTATTTAAGTATGGAGATTCAAAGTACTTTAGGAAGGTTAAACTGAAAGTAAAGCAAGCCATGGCAAAAATGTGGTCAAGAATTAGACAGAGTACAAGCTTAGGCTATTATTCGAACTTGGTTCCTATTTGGGACTCTCCAGGGATACTGGAATGTCTGAAAGACAAGGTAGATACCTCTATAATAGAGACAGGTGTTTGCTGTTGGAGAACTAGCTCAGGATGGTGAACTCTTACCCTGGGTTGAGATGCACCAAAAGATGGGGGGAAACTGGCGCAATTTAAATACATTCAACTGAAAAGTTGGGAGCAAAGTCGCAGATCCCCTTTGGGAAGCAGAAATTATCTGGAGTCTAAGCTGGTGGTAAAATCCCCTGGAAGCAAAGAAGCACTTCATCAGGCCGCCGATGAATTGTTCACTCTGGCTGAGGATCTGTGGGAGGAGTACTTGCCTAGGGAGCAGTTGCAACACATTCGGCAAGTTCAATGCGCACACTATTCTCAACTGTTAAGCCTGCTTGGTTGAGAAGAAAGGAGTAGTTTCTGTCCTGTAACTCCAGTTCTGTAGTAGGGGTATCTCTGTTATAGTCATAATCTAGGGAATAGTTCCGCCCATGTGCGTGGACCCCGGAGCAATCAAAAATAATCTCTTAAATTGTCAAAAAATGCAGAACTGCAAAGACACTTAAGAGAGAATTTAAAGACAGATAATGCAGCCTATATCCACAGGCTACACTGTCCAGTACTTCAACTAGAAATTCCACCAAAATAACCACACAAACAGCACAGCTTGTCCAGTTTCCTCACAGAGAAAACTTGCCTCTACCAGCAAAAGCCTCTGGAATGATAGAGAGGAAGGCATGGACAGACACGCCCCATAGGCTGCCATAATGTGGCTCAAATAGGATACTGTTCCTTTAAGAAAACTTTTCAGAACTCTCTCAGTATCCCAAAAAGCACAGCAGGTCCCTTTTACTTTCAGTTCTTTTTGAAGGAGTAACACCCCAGACCTGTAGCATTCCTTATATGAATATCTTACTCCACCGGGGACGAGGGCGGGCACTTGTGACTATAACAGAGATACCCGTACTACAGAACTGGAGTAACAGGACAGAAACTGCTCCTTCTGTAGTAGGGGATCTCTGTGTATAGTCATAATCTAGTGAATGAAATGGCAAGCCCATCCCCAAACCAAAGCGGCGGTTGAGAAAAAAACATAACACCACTGTGCGAACAGATTTCGCAGTGAAGCCTGCCCAACCTGAGCGTCTGTCCTGGCATCAGTGTCCAGACATTAATGCTTAGCAAAGGTATGAAGCCGACTTCCATGTGGCCGCCTTGCAGATTTCTGCAATTGGAACATTACGCAGCAAAGCAGTCGTGGCAGCTTTGCCCCTTGTGGAATGAGCCTTAGGTTTACCCCCTAAGGTCTTATTAGCCTTTTGGTAACACAATTGTATACAGGACACAATCCACCTAGAGATGGACTGCTTGGAGGTAGCAAGACCGGTCCTGACTGATCCATAATTGATAAACAATTAGTCGGACCTACGAATATCTTTGGTTTTATCCAGATAAAATTTCAACACCCTCCTAACGTCCAGGGAATGTAAAGACCTTTCCGCTGGAGATGAAGGATTCTGAAAAAACGTAGGCAAAGTTATAGTCTGGTTGACATGAAAATCAGAAATAACCTTGGGAAGAAATTTAGGGTGAGTACGCATAACAACCTTAGCAGCATGAAATACAGTATAAGGTTCTTGGCAACACAACGCCTGAATTTCACTCACCCTGCGGGCCGATGTAATGGCCACGAGGAACGCCGCCTTCCAGGACAGGTGCTGCAACGAAGCCTTATGAATAGGTTCAAAAGGCTCCTTCATCAATCTGGACAGCACCACATTCAATTCCCATGAAGGCGAAGGAAGCCGGACAGGAGGGAATACTTTCTTCAAGCCTTCCAAAAAATCTTTGATCACAGGGATTTGGAAGAAGGAAGTCTGTGAAGGGCATTTCCTGTAGGCAGTCAATGCAGCGAGATGAGCCTTAATGGAATGAAAATTAAGGCCAGATTGCGCCAAATGTAGAAGATAAGGAAGGATGACATCCTTCTTACACGTCGTAGGGTAATAGTTTTTGGACTTGCAGCAGATGCAGAATCTCTTCCACTTGTAAGCATAAGAAGTCCTAGTGGAAGGTCGCTTAGACTCCTTCAGTATGTCCATACAATCTTCGGGTAGATTCAAATGGCCATATTGCACCATCTCAGGAGCCATGCCGCCAAACTCAAAGACGAGAGGTTCGGGTGCACCATCTGCCCCCCGAACTCCGTGAGAAGGTCCGGCCTGCATGGCAACCGTATGTGAGGAAGGAGACACCGGTGAAGCAGGTCCGTGAACCACCACTGTCTGGGCCATTCCGGGGATATCAATATCATCCACGCCCTGGACCAGGACAGCTTGATGAGTACTGCCGGAATCAGGGGAATGGGTGGAAAAGCGATCAGAAAGCTGTTCGACCAGTCGATCTATAGGGCATTCCCCAACGTCCCCTGCTGGTAGTACCTGGAGACGAAGTCTCGGCATTTGCTGTTTTCGGCGGTGGCGAACAGATCTACGTCTGGAGTCCCCCACCTTGCGAAGATTTCTCCTAGCACTTCGTCGTTTATGACCCATTCGTGGTTTTCCTGAATCAGTCTGCTCAGTGCGTCCGCCTGAACATTCTGCACGCCTGGCAGATGGGTAGCCATTATCGTCAGTCCTCTGGCCAAAAGCCAGTGCCAGATTGCCTGCGCCTCCTGCGACAGAGTGCGTGATCTCGAGCCTCCCTGCTTGTTGAGGTAATACATCGTGGTCGTATTGTCCGTTTGTACAAGCAGAGAGTTAGTATGGAAAGACGGATGAAAAGCCTTCAGTGCCAAGTGAACAGCTCTGAGTACCAGGAAGTTGATGTGGTACGTGGACTCCGACGGAGACCATGTCCCTTGAATCTGTAAGTCTCCGGAGTGCGCTCCCCAGCCGTGGAGAGACGCATCCGTCACGATCGTCTGTGCGGGAATGTCCTTGTGAAAGGGAACCCCTCTGAGGAGATTCTCCGCTGAACACCACCACTACAGAGACTGAAGAGCATGCAGAGACAGTCTTATCGTGTCATCCCAAGAACCAGTTCTCTGATCCCACAGATCCTCCAAGCACTCCTGCAGTGGTCTCATGTGCAGCCGTGCGTGGGGCGTGAGGAAGATACAAGAGGCCATCGACCCCAGTAGAGAAGACACCGTCCTCACTGTTGTAGATGGAGCGGTCATAAGGGCCTGAGCCTTCCGAAGTAGTGATAACCGTCGCTCCTCCGAAGGAGACACGCTTGCTGACAGCATATTGATGGATGCTCCCAAGTACTGTATGCATTGGACCGGAGTCGAGACAGACTTGGACATGTTGATATGCAACCCCAGCTTGTTCAATAGAACGCACGTCTTCTGTAAGTGTGCTTGAGCTTCCGAGAAGGAGGAGGCCTTGATCAACCAGTCGTCCAGGTACGGGTAGACAAACACCTTGTTCTTCCGCAGGTGTGCCTCTACCACTGCCATGCACTTCGAGAACATCCTGGGCGCAGACTTCAGCCCGAATGGCAGTACTGTGTATTGATAATGATTGGCGCCGACTTGGAATCGCAGGAACTTCCTGTGTTTCTGTGCAATGGGCACATGGAAGTACGCATCCTGTAGGTCTATAGCACAAAGCCAGTCTCCCTGCTGCAGCTGAGGGTAAATCTGCTGCAATGACAGCATGCGAAATCTCTCTCTGCGAATCCACTTGTTTGCTTGCCACAAGTCCAGAATGGGCCTGAATTAGTTCTTGTCCTTCTTGCGGACACGAAAGAACCGTGAGTACAGACCTCTTCCCCTTTGAGGCCGAGGTACGTCTTCTATCGCCCTTTTCCTTAATAGGATGTCGGCCTCTGCCTGGAGCTGGCGCAGTTGAAACTGCGAGCTCACCGGCGGAATAGCTGGAGGCGGGCTGGTGAACCGAAGACTGTATCCATTGCAAACAATATTCAGCACCCACTTGTCCTGAGTAATTTTTCTCCACTCTGCCAAAAAGAATTGAACGCTTCCCCCCACCGGAGTGGGTAACGGATGTGGGGGAAGTAAACGCTCAGGGCCTAGACCCGGCCGGGCCTTTGGTCGCTGTTGCGGACTGTTGGCTTCCTCTGCCCCTCTGGCATTTCTGGAAGGGCCATTTGAATCTACCCGAAGATTGTATGGACATACTGAAGGAGTCTAAGTGGCCTTCCACTAGGACTTCTTCGGCTTGAAGAAAGTATTCCCTCCTGTCCGGCTTCCTTCGCCTTCATGGGAATTGAATGTGGTGCTGTCCAGATTGATGAAGGAGCCTTTTGAACCTATTCATAAGGCTTCGTTGCAGCACATGTCCTGGAAGGCGGCGTTCCTCGTGGCCATTACATCGGCCCGCAGGGTGAGTGAAATTCAGGCGTTGTGTTGCCAAGAACCTTATACTGTATTTCATGCTGCTAAGGTTGTTATGCGTACTCACCCTAAATTTCTTCCCAAGGTTATTTCTGATTTTCATGTCAACCAGACTATAACTTTGCCTACGTTTTTTCAGAATCCTTCATCTCCAGCGGAAAGGTCTTTACATTCCCTGGACATTAGGAGGGTGTTGAAATTTTATCTGGATAAAACCAAAGATATTCGTAGGTCGGACCAATTGTTTGTCAATTATGGATCAGTCAGGACCTGTCTTGCTACCTCCAAGCAGTCCATCTCTAGATGGATTTTGTCCTGTATACAATTGTGTTACCAAAAGGCTAATAAGACCTTAGGGGGTAAACCTAAGGCTCATTCCACAAGGGGCAAAGCTGCCACGACTGCTTTGCTGCGTAATGTTCCAATTGCAGAAATCTGCAAGGCGGCCACTTGGAAGTCGGCTTCATACCTTTGCTAAGCATTACTGTCTGGACACTGATGCCAGGACAGACGCTTAGGTTGGGCAGGCTTCACTGCGAAATCTGTTCACACAGTAGTGGTGTTATGTTTTTTTCTCCACCGCCGCTTTGGTTTGGGGATGGGCTTGCCATTCCATTCACTAGATTATGACTATACACAGAGATCCCCAACCACAGAAGGAGTAGTTTCTGACCTGTAACTCCAGTTCTGTAGTACGCGTATCTCTGTTATAGTCATAAGCGCACACCCTCCGCCCCGGTGGAGTAAGATATTCATATAAGGAATGCTACAGGTGTGGGGTGTTACGCCTTCAAAAAGAACTGAAAGTAAAAGGGACCTGCTGTGCTTTCTGGGATACTGAGAGAGTTCTGGAAAGGTTTCTTAAAGGCACAGTATCCTATTTGAGCCACATAATGGCAGCCTATGGGGCTTGTCTGTCCATGCCTTCCTCTCTATCATTCCAGAGGCTTTTGCTGGTAGAGGCAAGTTTTCTCTGTGAGGAAACTGGGCAAGCTGTGCTGTTTGTGTGGTTATTTTGGTGGAATTTCTAGTTGAAGTACTGGACAGTGTAGCCTGTGGATATAGGCTGCATTATCTGTCTTTAAATTCTCTCTTAAGTGTCTTTGCAGTTCTGCATTTTTTGACAACTTAAGAGATTATTTTTGATTGCTCTGGGGTCCATGCTCATGGGCGGGACTATTCCCTAGATTATGACTATACACAGAGATCCCCTACTACAGAACCACCATTTTTCACTTCATAGGGCCTACATAACTCCTGGAAAGCTGTCTAAGTTGGCAAGGGAAAATTTGGCCAAATGAATGAAATGTGAATTAGAAAAGGCATCAGACGGCCATATGTTTCAACAGTGTGCGGTCATTCTGCAATTCTCGGAAAAAGTGGGTAAGACCATCTCAAGCAAACTGGGGGTCCAGGTCAAGATAAGCCTCACATTGATTGTTTTTGGAGTGGAGGAGGCTATTACAGGCCCTGCTACACATCTTCTGTTTTGTTCAATTATACTTGCGAGAAGGGAGATTTGCCTTAAGTGGGTAGCAGACATCCCCCCTCAGTACGTAGAGTGGCTGGACTCTTTGCACTATGTGTCTAAAATGGATTTAATGGAGAACACTGCAAGCAAAAAGAAGACGTTTTAGAGTTTCTATTGAGATAGTTGAGGGACGAGTGAGGTGTATAACCTATGGTATGTCTGCTTGCCCAATGATTACACCTATGAAAATCTCTCTAAGCTGCGATAGTCTTCCCTCTTCATTTGCTTTATATGCATCTACCGGTTATCCGGACAAAGCTGAGAGAGACTTACCCTTCTGGGGCAGTGTGCTTCTGTCCTATTGTGTACCTGATGATGGGACACACCCGACCTTACACTTCGGAACTTGGTGTACGAGCAATCGAAATGTACACTGTAGTTGGAGGTGAATGAGGACAAAAAACCCAAAAAACAATGTGAATTTAGTAGAGAAAACCGGAAGTTGCAGCTGTTTGCCTATATACCCATCATATATTTAAGTCAACGGCTTCATTATCATTCCGAGTATTACACAATCTTCATATGTTTTTCATTTGGGTATTCCCTTTTGCATTATGGAGAGTCATTTGTTCAAGTTTATATTTTACAGTTGAAAGTGCACTGTTGCCCTTTCACAGGACGTATTCTGGAAACAAAATCCAGTAAACTTATCAGTATGCTGTTTGTAAATGTGCTTCTATGGTCACAAACTTAACCCTGTACAGCAGTTTGCTGTATTTCAGCTGGCTTTGAGCTGTATTAATACTACATACATTACATACAAACTACTTGGCATACTGCAAAGTTTGCTCTTTAATACGCATGCTTGTTTACAAATCCTGTGTTGTTAGAGAACATGCGAATGTGTTTACTTCAAATGCAAATGCTAACCTGACGATTAGTTATAAAAAAGGTTAATCATATCAACAACATGCCTACGTCACCCGACCAATGAATTCTTCAGCCAAACTCACATGCAAACAAAAGAAAAATATAAAGACTATAGAATATAAAGACTATAGAAACAGCTTCCTGTTGCCCAACAGATCTTAGGCACTGTAGTTTTTTATAGAAACTCTACTACTCAGCTTGCTAAATGCACATTTGCACACTCAGCAACCAACAAATGTAAAGGGTATATCTGGATTTCACCTTTCGCAAAACCATCTTAGTCTGACACATTGAACATTGGCATCCATATGCCTGATCGGTAACATGATAAGCAGCAGATATGTTGAAGATTTTGTTTTGGTTGCTTAACTTTGTATTTATTTTCTTTTATTGTTTTGTGACGTATCCATGTATAGATTAAGAATGTGCAAAATTTGTGAAATTAGCTTTTGCATAAGTATGCAAAATGTCTGGAAAAAACACAAAAATATGCATAAATACAACGTACGCAAATCGAGGTTTACCACTTTGGATAAAAGAATGCATTTTACGTTAAAAATATACCTAAAAAAATCAAGTGCTGCAAGCAATAGCCGCTCGCATTCTCACACTGTTTACATTTTGCCCCAAGGACTCACAGTTAAATTTAGCTTCGAATGGTGCGTAATTGTGCAACTGTGGGTGCTTGAATAATTTCAGTAATTTTGCATAACAAGAATAATGTGAAACTATGTGAGATTAGAACTGCCTAGCAGAAATTTTGCATTGCTTAGCATAGATACATATATGTACATGTTCACTCAAAAAGACTTTAAATGGGATGGAATGATAAATAGAAATTATAGTTCTTTACTCAGAAGATAAAATATTGTCTTTCATGAAAGACCCTAGATATGACTTTAAAAAATTTGGGCCAGATGTATATCTTGATGGACGGAAATACTCTGTCACTAACGTGACGGATATTCCGTCCACCATATTACAATCCCATTTTATCCTATGGGGATTGTAATATGGGGGACAGAACATTCATCACATCTGTGATGGACAATTTACTGCAATGTTCACAAACCAAAATATTTTAAAAACATTATTTACTCACCTTTCTAACATATTATGTATGGAACATTTATCAAGCCTATCAAATTGTATCCTTACAGTCAGTTGCATATTTGCTGAGCATTTTTTTCTTTATAGAACAACCCTAGATTTCTAAAATGAACAGAGAACTGCACATTAGATCAGTTTCAGTGGGTTAAGCGACTTTTATCCATCCTTAACTAAGCAACATTATGCCTTAGCCTTAGTTAGCCTTTTACGTTGTTACTTGGGAGAGGAGTTGGCTAACGACTAGGACGGTCGAACTCGTATCTGGTGAACTGGGTTTGAGTCGCTGCAATGACGCTGAACATCCTGTGATTCGGGGCAAAACACGTAATCTCCCCGTGCCTAGCAAAAATGAGTGTCCTCATGTAACGTAACTGGTGCTATGTAAAGCGCTGTGATCTCTGATTCGGTTCAAGTTCGTGCTATATAAAACTCTGCAAAAAAAAAGAAAAAAATCTTTGCTTATAAATTGCACAAGATGGTTCTATAGGAAATGCAGAGTAGGGAAGTGAATAAGTGCAATGAAATTCTAGTGGCTGATATAAGGTTGGTAAGGAGTTGCATGTGAAGTGACATCAATTAAAGGGTAGCTCTCAGTCACTATGGGGGGTTTTAGTTTCCACGCTTCTATATTGGAAGGTTGATATTTAGCATGAGGTAGTTGCAGGCAGGTCTCTTTGAAGATTTGTGACTCGTTTATGATGGGCTAGAAATAATTATTCTTAAAATGTACCAAGTGTGCTATGGTTCTTATTGGAGATGGAAACTTCACAGACCTTGCTTAAGCCTCTTTTTGTGACAACACAAAAATGAAGGGCTTACTAATGTAATGGCATTTTCTTTTTTCCAACTGTTTGTTTTTTCCATCTTTAAAAATAAAATGCTACACAGCTCACCTTTTCCAATCTGTATGGGGTCACTGAGCGGTGATTCCACAAATTCTCCAGACTCTTGGATCTGATAGGAGCACCTGTACCCTGTGCCAGCTCTGGCATTCACGCTGCTGATGGGAAAAGTCACGCTCTGGCTCCCAGGCGAGGGAGTGCGATCCGTTAGACGTCTTTGCACTCCATTTATATACAGGAACATTCTTTTCACTGTCATGTCTTCGGGTGCTGAGCAGGTTATTTTGTAATCGCCTACTTGGCTCCTCGCCGGCTCATAAGAGATGGACGGTTTGAGGAGATCTGAAATAACCGATGATAAAAATGTTGTTAAACGGCATTGTGAGACATCAGAGTGTACATTTCCTAGCATTTTAATATGCTCTGAATACGTAGGTTGCTGAATATATTTTTGTTTCTAACTTCTGCCTCTTTCTTTCATCCCTCTACACGTCTGTTTTCACCTCAAAGGCATTGTTTTTCTATGTTGCTTTTAGTCATTCTTTCTCCCATTTCCCAATGAGTGCCACTGCCCACCACCCGCACAAACCAGAACACATTATGTACATGTCTTAATACAATTAGAGATCTCTTCTTTAGCACTGAACAGGCTACATGTAGCCAATGGAGGCAGCCCTCATATGCTGGCTAACTCTCTATTTGTATACCTTATTGTTAATTTGGCAAAAATAGAACACCCAATAATCAGAGAGACTATTATTTGTGCTGGGACCAGTAACTAACAGACTTGTGTAAATGAAAATATTACTCAGGATACTCTTCCTTACCCAAAACCTCGTTCTTCCCCATCTCAGTCCAAACGTATTATGGAGGTGGGCCTGGTCGCTAGACTATACTACTTATCGAATCTTTTTTCAATATTTACATGGAAGAACTCTTCTTATTGACCACAGATCCCCCTTCTTTTCAAAATTATGCTTTAACATCAATTTGCATTGAGGAATAAATGAATTATTTGCTTCTGCCCAAGATGCTGACACTCACCTCCTAAACTTACTCTGAAAAGAGCCAGGGACTTTGTGCTGCAGCTCAGGTTTTTGCTATGGCTTGAAGAATCCATGTACCAATATTTATTATAGATGGCTTATTATCCCTCTTTGTTGATTCAAAAGCAACAAAAAGAGAATTAGTTGTTCTTATATCCTTTTTTGTATCTAGATAGACTTGTCCTTAGTATTTTTTGCTTTGTGGTATGTCTGTAGATGGATGAATGTGTTTGGCCAAAGTGAAAGTGTGGATGTGTTGTAAATATTGTGTAAATTGTTTTGTATAAGTATATTGTCATTATTTTGTTTTTCTAAATCTTTTGTATATACACATGTAAATCATTTCTGTTTATGAAAATAATTGTTTTTACTAGTGCCAAAATAAATGAATAAACTAGTGATGCAAATAACTATCCTGGCCCTTATGTCTCATCCATAGGGGTTTTCTTAAAATCATTCAAAATATATCCAGTACTGGCAGTTGTGTTGTTGTTTAGGTAACTCATCCCATTCATGACACTGTTGCTCATTGACATTTGGGCAAAGGCCTACAGCTGCCCAAATCCTGGGGTGAGGCAATAATTACACTGATATTCAAACCAGGAAGAAAAAAATGCTAGGACGATATCTCTGCTTAACGAAGACTACAAAATGTTTGCAAAGCTTTTGGTGCACATATTTAGTAAAGTCATAGATGGGATGATACATAGCGACCAGAAGGATTTCCGCAAGGGTAGATATCTACATTAACCAACACATAGCCTGATAGGTGTGATAGACCCAACCTATACTCTTTCGATTCTTCTGGCAGTAGTTAACCTAGACGCTGCCAAAGACTTTGACAGAGTAAACTGCTCATTCTTAGCGACCATCTTAAAGAGGTACAATCTAGGCGATAATTTTTGTAAGGCTATCCGGTTAAAATAGCAGAACCCATTGGCTAAAATACTTGTAAATGGTAATCTCAAAGAACTGTTTAAAAAACCCAGATGCACTATATAAGGCTGCCCCTTATCACCCATCATGTTTAATCTATATATAGAGCCCCTAGAACAAAAAGTAGAGCCGCAGCTGATATTCCATGTTTTGGTTATGAGGGTTGGGATATGAAGTTATTGTGGTAAAAACAGAGGTAGTAGTTTTGGAATCTTGAAGAGGATAGCCCGTTAGTTAAAAAGAAAAGGAGATATCTGGGATTCAATTTTGAAAAAGATATTGATAAAATCACAGGGGTTAACCTGGACACCATTGTAAGGATATGTACTTGAATAATGAAGGGCTGGGCACACCTCCCTTTAACAATCTTTGGGAAGGTGAAATAACCAGTTCTCTTGCACTTTGAAAAATCTCGGATTGTTAGATTCCAGCAGGCCATTAACGCATTCATTTGGGCATTTAAGGGCATAAGAATCTCATGGAAGTAACTACCGCGAAAAAGGGAAAAGCAGGACTTATCCCTCCCTCCAATACTATGAATGGGTCTGTAAGTGGACACACTCTGGAATGCTACTAAACTCCCCAGACTGTTCTGATTTTGTGTGCCCTGTTTAATGTTATTCTGAAGGGAGCTGTAGTAGGTATAAACCATTTTTTATTTAAGTATGGAGATTCAAAGTACTTTAGGAAGGTTAAACTGAAAGTAAAGCAAGCCATGGCAAAAATGTGGTCAATAATTAGACAGAGTACAAGCTTAGGCTATTATTCGAACTTGGTTCCTATTTGGGACTCTCCAGGGATACTGGAATGTCTAAAAGACAAGGTAGATACCTCTATAATAGAGACAGGTGTTTGCTGTTGGAGAACAAGCTCAGGATGGTGAACTCTTACCCTGGGTTGAGATGCACCAAAAGATGGGGGGGAAACTGGCGAAATTTAAATACATTCAACTGAAAAGTTAGGAGCAAAGTCGCAGATCCCCTTTGGGAAGCAGAAATTATCTGGAGTCTCAGCTGGTGGTAAAATCCCCTGGAAGCAAAGAAGCAATTCTTCAGGCCGCCGATGAATTGTTCACTCTGGCTGAGGATCTGTGGGAGGAGTACTTGCCTAGGGAGCAGTTGCAACACATTTGGCAAGTTCAATGCGCACACTATACTCAACTGTTAAGCCTGCTTGGTTGAGAAGAAAGGAGTAGTTTCTGTCCTGTAACTCCAGTTCTGTAGTAGGGGTATCTCTGTTATAGTCATAATCTAGGGAATAGTTCCGCCCATGTGCGTGGACCCCGGAGCGATCAAAAATAATCTCTTAAATTGTCAAAAAATGCAGAACTTCAAAGACACTTAAGAGAGAATTTAAAGACAGATAATGCAGCCTATATCCACAGGCTACACTGCCCAGTACTTCAACTAGAAATTCCACCAAAATACCCACACAAACAGCACAGCTTGTCCAGTTTCCTCACAGAGAAAACTTGCCTCTACCAGCAAAAGCCTTAATTTTCATTCCATTAAGGCTCATCTCGCTGCATTGACTGCCTACAGGAAATGCCCTTCACAGACTTCCTTCTTCCAGATCCCTGTGATCAAAGATTTTTTGGAAGGCTTGAAGAAAGTATTCCCTCCTGTCCGGCTTCCTTCGCCTTCATGGGAATAGAATGTGGTGCTGTCCAGATTGATGAAGGAGCCTTTTGAACCTATTCATAAGGCTTTGTTGCAGCACCTGTCCTGGAAGGCGGCATTCCTTGTGGCCATTACATCGGCCCGCAGGGTGAGTGAAATTCAGGCGTTGTGTTGCCAAGAACCTTATACTGTATTTCATGCTGCTAAGGTTGTTATGCGTACTCACCCTAAATTTCTTCCCAAGGTTATTTCTGATTTTCATGTCAACCAGACTATAACTTTGCCTACGTTTTTTCAGAATCCTTCATCTCCAGCGGAAAGGTCTTTACATTCCCTGGACGTTAGGAGGGTGTTGAAATTATATCTGGATAAAACCAAAGATATTCGTAGGTCGGACCAATTGTTTATCAATTATGGATCAGTCAGGACCGGTCTTGCTACCTCCAAGCAGTCCATCTCTAGGTGGATTGTGTCCTGTATACAATTGTGTTACCAAAAGGCTAATAAGACCTTAGGGGGTAAACCTAAGGCTCATTCCACAAGGGGCAAAGCTGCCACGACTGCTTTGCTGCGTAATGTTCCAATTGCAGAAATCTGCAAGGCGGCCACATGGAAGTCGGCCTCATACCTTTGCTAAGCATTACTGTCTGGACACTGATGCCAGGACAGACGCTCAGGTTGGGCAGGCTTCACTGCGAAATCTGTTCGCACAGTAGTGGTGTTATGTTTTTTTCTCCACCGCCGCTTTGGTTTGGGAATGGGCTTGCCATTCCATTCACTAGATTATGACTATACACAGAGATCCCCTACTACGGAAGGTGTAGTTTTTGTCCTGTAACTCCAGTTCTCTAGTACTGGTATCTCTGTTATAGTCATAAGCTCCCACCCTCCTCCCCGGTGGAGTAAGATATTCATATAAGGAATGCTACAGGTCTGGGGTGTTACGCCTTCAAAAAGAACTGAAAGTAAAAGGGACCTGCTGTGCTTTCTGGGATACTGAGAGAGTTCTGGAAAGTTTTCTTAACGGCACAGTATCCTATTTGAGCCACATAATGGCAGCCTATGGGGCTTGTCTGTCCATGCCTTCCTCTCTATCATTCCAGAGGCTTTTGCTGGTAGAGGCAAGTTTTCTCTGTGAGGAAACTGGGCAAGCTGTGCTGTTTGTGTGGTTAGTTTGGTGGAATGTCTAGTTTAAGTACTGGACAGTGTAGCCTGTGGATATAGGCTGCATTATCTGTCTTTAAATTCTCTCTTAAGTGTCTTTGCAGTTCTGCATTTTTTGACAATTTAAGAGATTATTTTTGATTGCTCCGGGGTCCACGCACATGGGCGGGACTATTCCCTAGATTATGACTATACACAGAGATCCCCTACTACAGAACCACCATTTTTCACTTCATAGGGCCTACATAACTCCTGGAAAGCTGTCTAAGTTGGCAAGGGAAGGTTTGGCCAAATGAATTAAATGTGAATTAGAAAAGGCATCAGACGGCCATATGTTTCACAGTGTGCGGTCATTCTGCAATTCTCTGAAAAAGTGGGTAAGACCATCTCAAGCAAACTGGGGGTCCAGGTCAAGATAGGCCTCACATTGATTGTTTTTGGAGTGGAGGAGGCTATTACAGGCCCTGCTACACATCTTCTGTTTTGTTCAATTATACTTGCGAGAAGGGAGATTTGCCTTAAGTGGGTAGCAGACATCCCCACTCAGTACGTAGAGTGGCTGGACTCTTTGCACTATGTGTCTAAAATGGATTTAATGGAGAACACTGCAAGCAAAAAGAAGACGTTTTAGAGTTTCTATTGAGATAGTTGAGGGACGAGTGAGGTGTATAACCTATAGTATGTCTTCTTGCCCAATGATTACACCTATGAAAATCTCTCTAAGCTGCGATAGTCTTCCCTCTTCATTTCCTTTATATGCATCTACCGGTTATCCGGACAAAGCTGAGAGAGACTTACCCTTCTGGGGCAGTGTGCTTCTGTCCTATTGTGTACCTGATGATGGGACACACCCGACCTTACACTTACGAACTTGGTGTACGAGCAATCGAAATGTACACTGTAGTTGGAGGTGAATGAGGACAAAAAACCCAAAAAACAATGTGAATTTAGTAGAGACAAACGGAAGTTGCACCTGTTTGCCTATATACCCATCATATATTTAAGTCAACGGCTTCATTATCATTTCGGGTATTACACAATCTTCATATGTTTTTCATTCGGGTATTCCCTTTTGCATTATGGAGAGTCATTTGTTCAAGTTTATATTTTACAGTTGAAAGTGCACTGTTGCCCTTTCACAGGACGTATTCTGGAAACAAAATCCAGTAAGCTTATCAGTATGCTGTTTGTAAATGTGCTTCTATGGTCACAAACTTAACCCTGTTCAGCAGTTTGCTGTATTTCAGCTGGCTTTGAGCTGTATTAATACTACATACATTACATACAAACTACTTGGCATACTGCAAAGTTTGCTCTTTAATACGCATGCTTGTTTACAAATCCTGTGTTGTTAGAGAACATGCAAATGTGTTTACTTGAAATGCAAATGCTAACCTGACGATTAGTTATAAAAAAGGTTAATCATATCAACAACATGCCTACGTCACCCGACCAATGAATTCTTCAGCCAAACTCACATGCAAACAAAAGAAAAATATAAAGACTATAGCATATAAAGACTATAGAAACAGCTTCCTGCTGCCCAACAGATCTTAGGCACTGTAGTTTTTTATAGAAACTCTACTACTCAGCTTGCTAAATGCACATTTGCACACTCAGCAACCAACAAATGTAAAGGGTATATCTGGATTTCACCTTTCGCACAACCATCTTAGTCTGACACATTGAACATTGGCATCCATATGCCTGATCGGTAACATGATAAGCAGCAGATATGTTGAAGATTTTGTTTTGGTTGCTTAACTTTGTATTTCTTTTCTTTTATTGTTTTGTGACGTATCCATGTACAGATTAAAAATGTGCAAAATGTGTGAAATTAGCTTTTGCATAAGTATGCAAAATGTCTGGAAAAATCACAAAAATATGCATAAATACAACAAAAGCAAATCGAGGTTTACCACTTTGGATAAAAGAATGCATTTTACGTTAAAAATATACCTAAAAAAATCAAGTGCTGCAAGCAATAGCCGCTCGCGTTCTCACACTGTTTACATTTTGCCCCAAGGACTCACAGTTAAATTTAGCTCCGAATGGTGCGTAATTGTGCAACTGTGGGTGCTCGAATAATTTCAGTAATTTTGCATAACAAGAATAATGTGAAACTATGTGAGATTAGAACTGCCTAGCGGAAATTTAGCATTGCTTAGCATAGATGCATATATGTACATGTTAACTCAAAAAGACTTTAAATGGAATGGAATGATAAATAGAAGTTATAGTTCTTTACTCAGAAGATAAAATATTGTCTTTCATGAAAGACCCTAGATATGACCTTAAAAAATTTGGGCCAGATTTATATCTTGATGGACGAAAATACTCTTTCACTAACGTGACGGATATTCCGTCCACCATATTACAATCCCATTTCATCCTATGGGGATTGTAATATGGGGGACAGAACATTCATCACATCTGTGATGGACTATTTACTGCAATGTTCACAAACCAAAATATTTTTAAAACATTATTTACTCACCTTTCCAACACTGTTATGTATGGAACATTTATCAAGCCTATCAAATTGCATCCTTACAGTCAGTTGCATATTTGCTGAGCATTTTTTTCTTTATAGAACAACCCTAGATTTCTAAAATGAACAGAGAACTGCACATTAGATCAGTTTCAGTGGGTTAAGCGACTTTTATCCATCCTTAACTAAGCAACATTATGCCCTAGCCTTAGTTAGCCTTTTACGTTGTTACTTGGGAGAGAAGTTGGCTAACGACTAGGACGGTCAAACTTGTATCTGGCGAACTGGGTTTGAGTGGCTGCAATGGCGCTGAACATCCTGTGATTCGGGGCAAATCACGTAATCTCCCCGTGCCTAGCAAAAATGAGTGTCCTCATGTAACGTAACTGGTGCTATGTAAAGCGCTGTGATCTCTGATTCGGTTCAAGTTCGTGCTATATAAAACTCTGCAAAAAAAAGAAAAAAATCTTTGCTTATAAATTGCACAAGATGGTTCTATAGGAAATGCAGAGTAGGGAAGTGAATAAGTGCAATGAAATTCTAGTGGCTGATATAAGGTTGGTAAGGAGTTGCATGTGAAGTGACATCAATTAAAGGGTAGCTCTCAGTCACTATGGGGGTTTTTAGTTTCCACGCTTCTATATTGGAATGTTGATATTTAGCATGAGGTAGATGCAGGCAGGTCTCTTTGAAGATTTGTGACTCGTTTATGATGGGCTAGAAATACATTATTCTTAAAATGTACCAAGTGTGCTATGGTTCTTATTGGAGATGGAAACTTCACAGACCTTGCTTAAGCCTCTTTTTGTGACAACACAAAAATCAAGGGCTTACTAATGTAATGGCATTTTCTTTTTTCCAACTGTTGGTTTTTTCCATCTTCAAATATAAAATGTCACACAGCTCACCTTTTCCAATCTGTATGGGGTCACTGAGCGGTGATTCCACAAATTCTCCAGACTCTTGGATCTGATAGGAGCACCTGTACCCTGTGCCAGCTCTGGCATTCACGCCGCTGATGGGAAAAGTCATGCTCTGGTTCCCAGGTGAAGGAGTGCGATCAGTTAGAGGTGATTGCTTTCCATCTTTATACAGGAACATTCTTTTCACTGTCTTGTCTTGGGGTACTGAGCAGGTAATTATGTAATCGCCTTCATGGCTCCTCACCGGCTCATAGGAGATGGACGGCCTTGGGAGATCTGAAATAACCAATGATAAATATTTTGTTAAACGGCATTGTGAGACATCAGAGTGTACATTTCCTAGCATTTTCATATGCTCTGAATACCTAGGTTGCTGAATATATTTTTGTTTCTAACTTCTGCCTCTTTCTTTCATCACTCTACACGTCTGTTTTCACCCCCAAGGCTTGTTTTCCTATGTTGCTTTTAGTCATTCTTTCTCCCATTTCCCAATGAGTGCCAGTGCCTACCACCCGCACAAACCAGAACACATTATGTACATGTCTTAATACAATAAGAGATCTCTTCTTTAGCACTGAACAGGCTACATGTAGCCACTGGAGGCAGCCCTCATATGCTGGCTAATTCTCTATTCGTATACCTTATTGTTAATTTGGCAAAAATAGAACACCCAATAATCAGAGAGACTATTATTTGTGCTGGGACCAGCAACTAACAGGCTTGTGTAAATGAAAATATTACTCAGGATACTCTTCCTTAGCCAAAACCTCGTTCTTCCCCATCTCAGTCCAAACGTAATATGGAGGTGGACCTGGTCCATAGACGATACTACTATTCGAATCTTTTTTCAATATGAACATGGAAGAACTCTTCTTATTGACCACAGATCCCCCTTCTTTTAAAAATTATGCTTTAACATCAATTTGCATTGAGGAATAAATGAATTATTTGCTTCTGCCCAAGATGCTGACACTCACCTCCTAAACTTACTCTGAAAAGAGCCAGGGACTTTGTGCTGCAGCTCAGGTTTTTGCTATGGCTTGAAGAACCCATGTACCAATATTTATTATAGATGGCTTATTATCCCTCTTAGTAGATTCAAAAGCAACAAAAAGAGAATTAGTTGTTCTTATATCCTTTTTTTGTATCTAGATAGACTTGTAATGCTTTCTTCACATCCAAACCCAGAAGGACTGAATCCTCACCCCCAGACTGTAAACCAGTAAAATTATTTCTTAATGTTTATGAAATGATGACTACATTTTAGAATTAAACTTTGGATCCAGCTTTAGTTTCACACCATCTGGAAAACAACAGATATAAGGATATGAAGCTAATAGGGCTCCCTCCTCCCCTTGACTTCTTGCTGACATTATTACCACCAACAAGACCATCTTAAATGTCAGCCAATATGAGAAACCAATTTTAAAGCTTAGATGGGGGTTACTGAATACCACTTAACACTGTTGGTAAACCCCATGGAGGCACCATTGAATACTGAATATTTTTGTTTATTGTGAACAGTTTAATCAGCCTCTTAATAATGCAAGATTTGTTGGAGGCTTCCAGAAATTAACCACTTTTAGTCACTGCCAATGCTGATGGTTATTACCATGTTAAAAGGGTCATAAGCTGTTGCTATACAGTTGTTCTATAAACACCATTTTTAAAACTACACCAGTGGTTTGCATGTGCAAATAAATTAGACAATTTCCTAGATTGCTGTGTATATAGCGCCACGAGTCTTGAACAATGTAAGGCCTGCAATGCCCTCCACTCAGTTTTCAGACCGACCGTTTTAGAGCCTAAAGAGCACTTATTTATTTATTTATTTATTTATTTTAACATTTGTAAAGCGCGAAACGAAGGCCTGTGGGCATCTCGGCGCTAAGTAACTGCAATGTTTGGCCAACAAAGGGGACTGGGAGATCATTGATTAAAAAGCCAGGTTTTGAGGTTTTTTCGGAAAGACCAGAGGGACGTGCTAGTCTTGATCGAATGAGGCAGTGTGTTCCATAGTTTTGGAGCAGCCACAAGGAATCTTCTGTCACCCCAGTTGACAGATTTAGTTCGGGGGATCACCAGGTCCAGGGAGCTGGAGGAGCGCAGTGCTCTAGATGGACAGTAGGGGGTAAGGTTCTGAGTGAAGAACGCTGGGACAGCGTTGTGTAAAGCCTTGTATACCAGGCACAAGGTTTTAAACTTAATCCTCTTCCTCACCGGAAGCCAATGGAGTTGTTTCATGGTGGGTGAAACCGGATGGAATTTGGGGATTCACCCTAGGAGCCTGGCGGCCGCGTTCTGTATAGACTGCATTTTTGTTAACACTCTCTCCTGGGCCCCTAGAAACAAAGCGTTACAATAGTCTAGGGTGGAGAGCACCAGGGAGCTTACCAGCGTTTTCGCCATGTTTTCAGGTAAAAAGGGCAGAATTTTTTTGATGAGCCTAAGTTTATGAAAGGCTGAAGAGGATATCTGGTTGGCATGTGGAAGGAAGTTCAGACGGTTGTCGAACGTGACTCCCAGGTTCCTCACTTTGTCAACCGGGACTGGGGGCTGGCCCATGGATGACGGCCACCAAAGGGGGGACCACTCCGGAGAGAGATTGCCGAAAATTACAACCTCCGATTTGTCGGAGTTTAGCTTCAGACAATTGTGTGACATCCAGTTCCCGATAGCCGACATGCCCTGGTTGAACATGTTGGCTTTCTGAAGCCCGTCATTTTTGACGGCAAGGACCAGTTGAGTGTCATCAGCGTATGAAGTGAGGCTCATCCCGTGTGCCCTGATGACTTTGGCAAGGTCCGACACATAAATGTTAAATAGTGTCGGACTAAGGGATGAGCCTTGGGGAACTCCACACGGTAGTGACAGGGGGGAGGATTCAAAAGGTCCCACAGTGACGACCTGGGTCCTGTTGGCCAGGAAGGAGGCAAGAAGATTTTTGGCATTACCTTGGATGCCTATGCTCTCGACACGGTCGACCAAGGTGGTATGGTCGACCGTGTCAAAGGCCGCCGACAGGTCTAGTAATATCAGGACGGCGGTGCCTCCCGCATCCCGGATAGATCTGATGTCGTCCGCCACTTTGACCAAGGGCGTCTCGGTTCCGTGGAAGCGTCGGAAGCCAAACTGTGATTCATCTAGGCATTTGTTATCCTCGATGAAGGAGGAGAGTTGGGCATTCATAATTTTTTCCACTATTTTTGCTAATAGTGGGAGACTGGCGATGGGGCGGTAGCTTTTGAGTTCTTCTTTATCAAGAGTGGGTTTTTTGAGCAACGGTTTTATTAGGGTTTTCCTTAGTGTCTCGGGATAGATGCCAGTGTTAAACATGGAGTTGCAGATATTGGTTATAGAGGGTAAGACTGCATCCATGATAGGGGGGAGGGGAAAATGATCAGTGGAGGGCATAGTGAAAATGGATTATCTACTGTACCACTGACTGAGACAGGAGTGGAAACCACAACTTTCCTGGTCAAAATTGGGCTGCTAAGCTATACTCCTCCAGAACCACTGTGCTAAAACAGGAGGATAGGTACATAGTAACCCCTTCAGACATTTGACCCCTGACTGTCTCTGGAATCTGTGCACTAATTCCAAAGCAGAGCATTGCTAAAGAAGGTAAAAGGTTCCAACTAAAGCTGGCCAAAGAGCAGAAAACAATGAAAAGGGAAGAAAACAGCAAGAAAAACAAACCTGCACGAGTGAGACTAAAGGGCCAGGGGAATAATCAGCCTGAGGTGGAATCAAAACGATATGGAGTTTAATTTTGTCAACTCTGATGTTTGGCAGTGCCAGCGGTTGGTTTCTGTAGAAAACGTTGGGCGTGCCACGTATTCATTCACAAATTAAGCACTGCGTAGCAATCTGACCAGTGCGCTGAATAGTTAAAATGCTGTTTCAGAATTACCTGAATGAACAGTTTTGTTGTTTTTTATTTGTGCTTTCTTCACAGAATAAACGTGATTCAAAGGCCCGCATGAATAATGTTGTAGTTTAAAAAACGGTGACAGGAGGTAGGGCTGGCAATGTTGATGCCTGTACCCAATTGCTTTTTTTTATAAAACTTTTTTATTTGGGACAGGTTTAAACACATTAGACATCATGCAGACGTGTGCCCGAGGCTTTGTGCTGGCACAAACTTAACAATATATCTGAGACCATAGCGTTATTACAAACAATTTACATTGGGTGAACTTATGAACGGCCATCCCGGATCAGCACCCTGCCTAGGCTGCGGGGGATCACATATTCCTCCCGGGATTCATTCCATTTTTTCCAAATATGTGCCAATTTGGTGGCACACCCCCTGGATTCGTATACAGTCTTCTCCGATGCCATGCACCAATCCATGTCCTTTCCCCCCTCACCCAGTGTTGGTGGTTCCTGTGCCCGCCACAATCTTGCAATATTCCTCTTAGCAATCATTATCCCAAGTGTCACCCAGATTCTATCTTTAGTATTTTAGTCTGTAGGGCCCCAAATATTCAAGAGACAGAGTTTTATATTACAGTAAATTTTGTTGCCCATTACTCGCTCCATACACCAGTTCAATATTGACCAGTATCTCTGGATGACCCAGAGTATGTGTATGAAAGTGCCCTCCTGCCCGCATCCTCTTGTGCATCTGACCTCTGCGCTATATCCCATCTTTACCAGCATTGGTCTAGCCAGGTATATTCTATGAAGTACCTTCAGCTGTACAAGTCTAAGGCTAGAGGAGATGGCAGTCTCTCTAGGAGAAGCCAAGGCCTCAAGCCATTCTTCATCCTCCAAACCCGCCGTGTTGTATTCCCACGTGGCTCTAAGCCAAAGCAGAGGGTCCGTCATTTTATTGATACTTTTTTTATATATTAACAATATGGCTTTTTCCAGGAGAGACCAGTCTAAGACCCTATCTTCTAGTGGGGAGGAGTCTGGTGGCGTCTCTCCCTTTGCTATCACTGCGAGCAACGCATGCCGGATCTTTAGATACCTAAAATACTCAGTATTAGCAAGTTCATAGTCCACTTGCAAATGGACTAAGGGATTACTCCTCCTGCCTTCCAGCGATCCCCAACTCTAGAGATGCCTATTAAGTCCCAGCAGTCATATCCACAGGTGTGTTATAGATTGCCAAGTAGGTTGGTGTCCCAGTGTGATCTAACCTCCAGTAAGTTGTGCCACCAAATATTATTTCTTGATGTCTGGGAAACCAAGTCCCCTGTCGTACCACCATCGTGTAAGCTTCTGCATAGCAATTCTGGGTGGTTACCGTCCCACAGGAGCTCTCTCAAGGCACCATCTATGGCCCTAAAGTATTCAGCTCCGACTGGATGCTACATGTTCTGCAAGCCATACAAAAACCGTTGAAGGGACATCATTTTGAATAAGGCTTCCCACCCCAGGCGGGACAATGGGTGCGACTTCCAGTGTAGGACATCACTCTTGAGTTGCTGCAGCGGGGCAGGAGGCTGCATTCTTTGAAATGAGCCGGGTCTTTAGAGACCCCGATTCCCAAGTATTTGGCATGTACCCAATTTTAATATATATGTGGTGCATTGCCCGGTTTTCTTCTCATGGGGTTTCAATTGATTTTTACAAAAGGAGCCTTTAATCACTTGGCCTTTCCTTGGCTCTCTCTATTAAGACCAAATGAAAGCGAATTATGACCTCCATGGGAAGTTCCATAAACTTTTTCCACATTTGCAATTGTCGATTTTCACCATCACAGGAAATTACAGACCAATTTTTGAGACTCAATGTTTTCTTTTGAGTAGTCACAACAGCACAATTGCTTGGATTGCCTTTCTTGTACGAGGATTCTGATGACAGAATAGTATTAAGTCGAGCACCAGGTTTTGTTCCAAAGGTGAACTCAGCCTTTCATAATGAGCAAGAAGTACTTAATCAAGTTATTTGTCCCAATGATTCTAATGATAAGAATCAAAACCGAACGTATCCTTTTAGGTTAAAGTGATCAAGATTTCAAGATTTAAATTCACAGAACAATTGAACATAGACAATGGGGCTAGTTCATCAAGGTAAATTTAAACTTTTAGATTTACTCACATATAAATCTGCTTCTGCACTGAGTGTAAGTCTACACTTTTTTGCTGTTTACCATTTCAAAGAGGTGATGTGCATCGAATGGCTACTTTGAAAAACCTTCCTCTCGGACCGGTTTTTCAAAGTAGCCATTCCACCTGGCCAGTCCTCTTTCCATTCTCTGGGTCTGGGAGTCCCTCAGGGCTCTGCTTTAAGCCCCACACTGTTCAACCTGTATGTGAAACCGCTGGCTGCTGTCGTCAGGCAATGTGGCCTTACCATGACATCGTACGCCGACGACACGCAGCTGGCGGTGACACTCAGTGGGGACCCTGAGGTGAATGCACCCAGATTCCGTGCAGGACTTATAGCTGTGGCTAACTGGATGCGTAACAACAGCCTACAGCTTAATGCTAAGAAAACCGAGGTCCTGGTTTTGGGGAAGCAGGCGGAACTTTGGGGAGACCAGTGGTGGCCTCCCGAATTGGGGGTGTCCCCAATTCCAGCGGCCGAAGTTAAAAATCTGGGGGTCTGGCTGGATTCCAACCTTTCTTTTACCAGTCATACTAAGAAGACAGCAGCTACCTGCTTTGGTATTCTGCGAGGACTGAGACCTGTCCTCAAATTCTTCGACCCCCCCACGCGGCAACTGGTGGTTCAGGCCTCTATCCTTTCCCGGTTAGACTACGGGAGTGCTCTGCTGCTTGGAGTCAATCAGGCTGAGGCTACTAGGCTCCAGAGAGTGCAGAATGCTGCCGCACGGGCCATTGTGGGCCTTCCGAGATGCTGCTCCGTCTCCACTGTCCTGACCTCCCTTCATTGGCTTCCGGTCAGACAGAGAATCAAATTTAAGGCTCTCTGTCTGACATTTAAGATCTTGAAGCTTTCCTCCCCTCCCGCCCTTGCGGGCCTTATCTCTCCGTATGTCCCCACGCGGTCCCTCAGGTCTGAATCTCACCATCTGGCGATTAAGCCTAGGTTCAGACTGAGTAGGATGGGAGGACGCTCTTTTCGTATTCTGGCGGCTGATCTTTGGAATTCCCTCCCTGGACACATTCGTGCCCTAAATAGTCTCACTCTTTTCAGACGTGCCATCAAAACTCACCTGTTTGCCTCTGGTATTTGATTCTTCTGCTTTCAGCTCTGACCTGTTATGTTGTGGTATCTGATCAGGCGCCAGGACGCCCCTTCGCTGGGGCAGCTGTGCGCCAAATAAAAGTTATTAACATAACATAACATAACAAGTGTAAACCTACATTTCTCCCACCACTAGTAAATCCTCCTACAACAGGATTTGTCATTTTTTTCTGCTTAAGTACAAGGGTAGTGGAGATCCTGGGATAATTCATGCTAAACTGAGAGGAATGGCTGCATCATTGGCTGATTGAGCTGATATTTCTGCCACTGAGGTATCTACAGTATCCGCTTAGGTCTCATCTTCAACATTTGTGACAAGGAAATGACTTAGCTGCTTGCACGGGCGTCTTGTCAGGTGTTTCTCAGCCTTAGGACTGTTATATTCAGTGTATTCTATGGAGTTTTGCAGTTATAAATACAAATTTAGGATTTAGGCATACCACTTGGCTAGTGTCTCAAAAAGTCAGGAATGGGAAGAAGAAGAGGAGGAGTACATAATAATTAGATTACTTGCCAATCTCCCTTCCTCATCCTAGTACTTAGCTAATGCCCACGTGTCTGTCTCTCCATCAGTTATTTTTTTAACTTGGAACCCTCACATGGTTAGGGATGATGATGGGAACAGAGTAAGGTTAGTTTAATGGTCGGAAATGAAGAAAGAAATGGTTTGGAAGCGATGCTGAACTGAGAATGTGGTGCCTCTCAACTCTTACATACATTACTGGGATGAGGAAGGGAGAACTCGAGAAATAAATATTCCTGGTGGTAAGTAGGCTAGGGTGAAATATTTATAACACAGTATAACACAGGCATAATTGGTGCAATCTAGGAAATTTTGCATAATTAAACTTGAAATCACAGAGATTACACCATTATGCCATATTTTGTAATTTCAGGGAGACATTTGTATGTGTTTGAACTTGAGCGGTCTAGTTAATTTTTAACCCAATGGTTCAGGTAATTTTTAAGTATGAAACTACACAACCGAACGTGAGAAGCAGTGATTTAAATGTGAGCCGCAGGCAGTTCCTTAAATGTGCACACTCATCAAATATTTCAGGTAGAGTTTTTACCCAAGCGGACCATTAGGGTAATTTCTGAGTGCAAACTACAAATTAAATTGAGAGCAGCAGTGTTTTGAATGCAAACAACCAGAAAGCAACTCAAAATTAGATTTTCAAGTTAAATATTTACCTGAACAAACCATTAGGGTAATTTTTTCAGTTGGAGATGCATTTTGCCTAAGAACACATCATTTTGTGGTAATTTCATATAATTACACTACCGCTAAGCATTATTTTCTTACAATGTCTCACATGTATTAAGTGCCCTTGTCCTAATTTATATGTGGGTCAGTCAAACACCTGGGCCCCTCCCCAGTAGTCTGACTCCGAAGTTAACTTTTGTGATTTTAATACTTTTTTAAATAAGGAAATGTGCAAGCCTTTGATACTTTTTTAATTTTGTGCAGCCATTGGTTGTTCCATTGACTTACTGGATGAATTGTAGGCTGATGTGACATTTTTAATACATTGACATCTACTGTTTAGGTCGAGCCTGGGCAGCGCATGCTCTGCGCAGCATGCTGTATTAGAGTATGGACTTGAAGCTCCGCCCATCTCCGCCCACATTTTTCATTGGCTTGTGTTATTCTCTTTTGTAAATGCTGGTTTCTGATTTGTTAATGAGCTTGTTAGCCGCTCCTTAGTATAATCTTTTCTCCATTTGTAGCCTCCCACGAGGACTGACCCTTTTACAAGTGTCCTAACTCAGGAGCTTTCATTAGCAGTTCCTAGAACTATTTACTTTATTAAGTTACACATCACTCCAAGGACACCAGCAACTTGCATTTCTCCGAGTAACAACTTATTAATCGTGGCTGCTTCCCAAAATAGTTTGCACTTGCATTTCTCCGAGATCGCTGTTTATTAATTTATTATTAATAGAAAGCGGTTTGCTAATATTTACTACCCAGTTCCCCAGCTCCAAAGTCAGCAGCTTTTAAACCACCTCCTTGCTTAAACACAATATGCATTTTAGGGGGTTTATCCTCACTGAGTCTCCATCCCACCATGCACCCACCTTTACCCCTTACTCCCTTTTACTTCCCTAAGTTTCCCCGTGAGCAATGGGAAGTGAGTTCCCTTCATTACACAGACGTGTACAACTAGCTCTTTCATTTTAAAATTAAAAAGCCTCAGATCTTGAGTCTCTCTTCAAGAGCCCCTCCCTGCCAGTGCTCACAACATCCACACGCCGTGCACTAGACGAGGTAAATTTATGTTGCTTTCTGCCCAGCGCGTGTTTTTGGAATGGTTGCTTTTATTCTGTTTTAACTAGGACTCATGTGCACACTTTTTTGGTTAATATACAGCATGAATTAGTTAGATAAACTAAATAAAACATATGTTAGGTATAACATTTAATTCACAAAATAATTGTGTATCATGCAGGCAAATAAAAATTCATAAAATAACAATATGGCTATTTTGTTTTGCCTTTAAAGAACTGTGAAAATTAGTGTGGTGTGGGTGTGTGGGTAGGCCTAAGCAACCAGCATGGCCACGTGCGCAGGGGTGGAAGCGCGGAGCATCAGCCAGTAAACCACACACTCGTCTCTTTCGGAAGTGCCGTGCCCGAGCGCGCGTCCTTCTTTTATTGGACCCCGCAGGCCACGCCTGGCCTGCGGATGCGTGGATGCGTGCGTGCGTCTGCTAGAGTGCTAACCGCACTACATCTCTATCCAACTTTCAACAATTTCAAAATATTCAGTAAACTGTTCATGAAGCGAATATACAATGTTGAAAGGGTACTTGCGTGCTCCCCGGTTGCAGAGTTCAGGAGCTCAGGTGGCAGACATAGTCATTGAGTTTCTGGTTGGGGCGGGGGTTGGGCCTCAGACTGTAACGAGGCGTGCAGCCCGAGCCTCGATCCCCGGGGTGGGCCTGGCTCCGGACGGGGGTGGAGTGTGTTGGTGCTTCAGGCTCTGGTGTGAGGCCCCCGCCGTCTGCTGCAGAGCTACTCGCCGCTTCTGGTGCTGTCGCTCCGGGTGTTTCGGGGATGTCCTCCTGGGCTTCAGCACTTGCATTGCCGGCTGGAGTGATTACTTTGAACCACGACGAGTTCCTTGACACTTCTTCTCCCTCCTTGTTGGCGGTCACCATGGTGCCCTTCGTGTTGGTGACCGTCCACGGCCCTGGTTCATAGAAAGTCCGAAACTTTCCCCCGGGTCGTCGATTCTTGATGATGACCCGGTCCCCTCGATGTAGTTGCCTTGGGGTGGCCCTGCGGCGGTTGTCCGCCCGCATGTTATTCCTGCGCCGGCGTCTTTGTGCGAGTTCCTGCATCTCATCCGGTTCCTCATCTTCCCGCCTTGGCCCCGGCGGCACGGGGAGGAAGTCCCTTCGTTGGCCTTGAAACATCAACGACCACGGGCTTCTCAGCGTGGTGCAATGGGGCGTTCCCCGGTACTCTCTCAGGAATTCGTGCAGTCTCTGTTCGGGGTCGGCCTCTTCGACCACAGCGATCCTGAACATTTTGTTAAGTGTTCGCATGAATCGCTCCACCTCCCCGTTGGCTTGTGGCCACTGGGGAGTGATGCGCCGGTGGATGATGCCCCGCGTCGTCATGAAGGTGGCAAACTCCGCTCCCTGGAAGGGAGGGCCGTTGTCGCTTTTGAGTTCACCAGGCAGGCCGAATAGGGAGAACATCTTTTCAAGTGCTGGCCCCACGTGGGTAAAAGCCGTGGATTGTATTTTCTCTACGAGGGGGTATTTGTAATAAGAGTCTATGACCACCAGAGTGTGCCCCTCACCGGGGAAGCTCCCAAAATCCACACTGACCTTTTCCCATGGAGCTGTGCAGGCTTCCTCCGTGATGATGGGAACTGGACGTTCCGGGTCGCTGGTTAACTGGCAGGACATGCAGTTCTTAAGATATTCGTCCACGGTGCTTTTTAGTGCGGGGAACCACACCTTCTCGCGCATGCGCGCCTTCATCTTGGTGACCCATTGGTGACCTCCGTGGGCCAGTTGGGTGGCCCGATGTCTGAGTTGCCTTGGTATCACGAGGCGCGTCCCTCTTAGGAGTGTGCCCTCCTCCGTGGCGCTAAGTTCATGGCGGATCTGCCAATACTTGGTGAGGGTTTCCTTGTCCGCCGCCGACCAACTCGGGGGGGGCCGGAGATACTCCGTCCAGGACCCTTCTTGCACCGCCTGGAGTGACCGCATGTAGGGGAGGTCTTCTGTGGCTGCCTCCTTGATTTCATCTAGAGTCATACACTGGGGGCAAGATGTGAGAGCCACCCACTGAACGTAGCCATCACACTCCTCATCAGTGGCTGCCAGTTCTCGCGGCAGTGGGTGCCGTGACAAATAGTCGGCTGGGTTTTTGGCTCCGGGTCTGTAGATGACCTCCATGTCATAAGTTTGGAGCTGGATCACCCATCTCTCGATTCGTGGCGGTGGATGGGGGGCAGTGCCCTTGAAGAGTGGCACCAAGGGTTGATGATCTGTGACCATGACGAAGGCTTGTACGTGTAAGTAAAGGTGGAAGTGTCCGCAGGCCCACTTGATGGCTAGCGCTTCGCGCTCAATCTGGGCATATCTAGCCTCGGTGGGAGTTAGGGCTTTGCTCGCGAATGCTAGGGCGGTCCATTTTCCTGGTTCATGTTCTTGTGTCAGGACTGCCCCGAGTCCCACAGGGCTGGCATCCACGATTACCTCAGTCCGCTTGGTCGGATCGAAGTATGAGAGGGTGGCGTTCTCCAGAAGCGCTTCTTTTATGCTCCGGAAGGCGTCCTGTTCTTTGGGGCCCCAGGTCCAGGCGGCATCTGCCTTTGTCAACGCTCGGAGAGGCTCGCTGCGTGTGGCCAGTCCTGGGATGAAGCGGCCGCAATATGTGGCCATTCCGAGGAAGCTCCTCACTTCCGTGGGCGATTGGGGTGCTGGGGCGTCCTTGATGGACTTCGACTTTCGCGGGTCGATCTGGACTCCCTCCTGGTTGAACACGTAGCCAAAGAACTCAATTGAGGGTTGGAAGAATTGGCATTTCTCCTTGTGGAGTGTTGCTCCATGTGCACTGAGTCTCTTCAATACATCCCGCAAGTGTTTGTAATGTTCGGAGGCCGTGGCTGAGTGTATGAGGATATCGTCGCTCACATTGATGACTCCTGGCAGTCCTGAAAGCAGCTCCCTGATGGTGTTCTGAAACACCTCGGCAGCCGAGGATATTCCAAAGTTGAGTCGCTTGTACCTCCGGAGGCCCAAGTGAGTGCTGAAGGTGGTTATGAAGCGGCACTCTTCAGCGAGCGGCAGTTGATGGTACCCCGCATTAAGGTCGATTTTGGAAAACCACTTCGAGCCGTTCACATCGGCTATGATGTCATCCATCGTCGGGGTCAGATGTCTTTCCCGCTTGATTGCCGCGTTTGGCAGTCTCATATCTATGCATAGCCGGACCTCGCCCGGCTGCTTGGGTTTTTCGACGATGACCATGGGCGACACCCACGGGGTGGGCCCGGTTACCTTCTCGATGACCCCCAATTTCTCGAGTTTCACCAGTTCCTTCTCCACCAACGGCCGCAGGTGGAATGGGATTCTCCGATGGCGGAGAGCGGTGGGGGCGACGTTTTTGTCAATGTGCAGTTTGATCAGTGCGCATTTGATGCACCCCAGGCCTTTGAACAGCTCGGGGAAGCGTTCCAGAAGTTCTTCTACCTGGTGGTTCCGTATGTGGTTGGCAAAAGCGATGAGCTTTAGGTCCTCCGCCGTGTGGCTGCTTATTAGGGTGTCGGCCTCTCGATCAATGATGTGGATCGTTGCGGTTACTTCCACATCGTCAGCCCGTATGGGTGTGACTATTTTCCCTTTCAGGGGAAGTGGGGTGTCGGCGCCATACGCAAATATCTTGGTCTTGGAGTTTAAGACTTCCGGGCGAGGGCGCAGCTTGTTGAATTCTTGTAGGCCCATGACATTGACGGTGGCTCCTGTATCAATGACGGCCTTCACTTCGCTCTCACCTACGTGGATCACACATGTTGGCTGCGGCCGTCGTCTGATTTTGAGTTCCCTGGCGAAGGAGACCACATACGCCTCCTCCTCGTCCTCGGAGTCTGATTCAACCTGCGACGTTGGTAGGAATTTGTCTGTCCTCCCCGGAGGTGATTCTGCAATGGATAGTTGGCGGACCGCTTTGGCGGTTGTCCATGATTTCTGCGAGCTTGGGGGTTTGTTCCTCCGGCGGCAAACCGCTGCAAAATGATTTGGGATTCCGCAGTTCCCGCAGACTTGGCCTTGGGCAGGACAGTCTCTGGCCGCATGGGGTTCGTGTCCACAATATCCGCACCGGCCCTGTGGTGCGTCTCGCCGGGCTCCTTTTCTTCCTGGGCCACGTGGTCGTGCCCGTACTGCATCAGCCCGCTCATTCCTGGTCGTTTCCGGTTTGGCGGGAATCTTGTGCAGTGCTTGCTCCATGGCCGTGGCCCTGGCATCTGACAGTTCATGAGCTCTGGCCAGGACAAGGATGTCCTCGAGCGAGATCCCGGGCTTTCTTAGGATGTGGCCCCTCAGCGTTTTGTCCCGACACCCTTGTATCAGCTGGCGCCTGATGGCCTTGGGTTGGTCTTCATCCGTGGAACTGGCCAGTTCCCGGACCCGAGTGTGGAATTGATCCATCGATTCACCTTCTCGTTGGCGGGCTTGTCCCAGCTTAAAGACTTCGAAGTCCACATTCAGTTGCGGGTCAAAATGGTTGTTCAGTGCGGTGACCGCAGCAGCATACGTGGTTACTCCCGCCGAATTGGGTAGGTGTTTGAAGAGTCGGAATACCTCGTCCCCCGCGTAGTGAAGGAGCAGCGATCGTTTCACCGCGTCGTCCGTTTTTCTGGTGACCACGAAGTAATTTTCAAGTCTCTCTAGCCACACCTTCCACCGGGGTGATGCTGTGGATGGGTCACTCGCTTCGCTGAAAGGCGGCAGCACTCCAGCAGCAGCATGCTGGAACGGGATGTTGATGACCGGTGCCGCTGCTGCCTCGTCCACCATGGCGGCTGTGCCCGAATGTTAGTGGGTCGACAAACCGTGTTGTTACCTCTGCGTGTGTCAGGCAATTTCGGGTCACTGGGGCGGACCCGCCAGAATGAGGGCACGTTGGTCTCTTCGCGGTAGGCACCGCGGGATGGTGTCGATGGTACCACCCGATGAAGGGAGCGAGGGTTGGTATCCCTCCACTTGTCGCCAATGTGGTGTGGGTGTGTGGGTAGGCCTAAGCGACCAGCATGGCCACGTGCGCAGGGGTGGAAGCGCGGAGCATCAGCCAGTAAACCACACACTCGTCTCTTTCGGAAGTGCCGTGCCCGAGCGCGCGTCCTTCTTTTATTGGACCCCGCAGGCCACGCCTGGCCTGCGGATGCGTGGATGCGTGCGTGCGTCTGCTAGAGTGCTAACCGCACTACAATTAGGAAGCTCGAAAATGACGGCCACGTCTCCTCTTCGACACGCCAGTGTACGTTGCTCTGTTTCTGTCCCCATTTGATGACATAAGACTGTTGTGCAGTACTCTCTTAATTTTACCAAACACTGTCCCCGGTGAAAGAACTACAACCAGAGAGAAAGAAAAACCGTGGTGGGGAGGGTGGATAGCGCGGAGCCCTCAGCAGAAGATGAATAAAGACTGGCTAACGCTGGAGAACTACTCTAGTAGTGAGTAGGGAGAGGAAATGTAACACAGAATAGTTTCAGGCTTGCAACACTGCGCGCATTTATTACCACTTCTTGACAGGTGCTGTTCAATGTTCCCTCTAAATTTTTTTCTTCTGTGTGTGGCACTGTGGGGTCTCTGTGCGCTGCGGCCATGGTTATGTGCGTCAGGAACCAGACCATGCGTGTGGGTGCAGCGCCAAATATCACTCCAAACTCATGCTTAAACAAGTAAAAAGACTGCATATTCACACATAAATCGCCACGTTAAGGGTCTTATGGCAGGTTTGCAATTTAGACACACGCCATGACATGAATTGGTTACACAGGCAAGTACACTTCGGGTTTAGAAAAGCACAAGACTCCAATGATAGTCCCAATATAAGATTTTACTGCTGTAGGTGTAATGTTACTTGTTGTATTGTATATCTGGATGCACAGACAGAAAGAAGCAACAAAATACCAGCCAGGCGGCACACTAGGCTAAGCAGAGAGATTTCTAACTTACGTGATACCTTAAAGAATTGCAGCAAGTCCAAAAGAACGACGTGTGCTTTACAAGTTGTTTAATTGGACTTTGGTCAGCCAACTTCAAGTAGGCACAGCCGGGCCACCTTTAACACTGGTGGCGCCCTGTGTGACATTGTTTGTTGGCGCCCCCAATGGCCACCTCTACCACGGATTCCCTCACTAGCACCCTTTAACAGCGGCCCTCAAGTCTCCAGAACCACTGGCTCTCTGATTCATTTAGTATTATAGCACCACTCATACCAGTGCAAGGTGTCAGAGCACTTTACATAATACACACATTGCACAGAGACAATCATAGGTGTGTAAATCAGTGTATTGGAAGTGTTACATCAGACAAGACTACAAGGTGTAGTGTAGGAGTTATCGATACTAGTAGGCAATATAGTTTAAGAGTGCTTATTCTGGAAAAGTACGAATTCAGAATTCAAAATGTGACACCATTGTTAGAGGTTCTCTTTAAAACAAGAATTGTTTTTTTACCCAAATGAACCCTTTTCGCAAAATTAGGATAATAAAAGACTGGGCAATAAAACATATTGCTCTAACATAATACTTGCAGTTAACACGCAGCTGTTTGATGACAGTTAATAGCTCAACGCTTTATATTAGGATTTTGACTTACAAACCACAAGTAACAAAATGAGCTCTCTTACAGAAGCAGTAACCCACTGACCTATTTACATTTCTGCACTTTGTTATCTGCATGGTACATGCTCTTAGCAGCAGGCATTTTAACCCACTGTGCGACCTTTGGATGAGTTAAAACTTCCACTAGACAAACCTCTATCTCTTTCCAGCAAGATGATTTTAATCACCAGAGTTATCTAGACATTTTAATTGATGCCTGAAAATTGCTGGAGGCCAGGAACATGCACGGCATCCAACTCTTCACACGAGGACAACACCCTTATTATATGTATAGTCAGCTGCATGCAGCAAAGCCTGGCAGTGGCCTTCATCTATCTCCATGTACAGCTCACAATCTGGCAGCCAACTACTGCTGTGTATAACTTTTAGGAGGCTTGGCTTCAGCAAGCCCAAAAGCACGATGTGTGCTTTACACATAGCTCCCAAGGTTTCAGATTGCTTGTGTGTGACATTTTCCTAATTGCAGTGTAATTATGAGTGACATTTCAACAACTATGAGTGACACTTTCTGGCGAGTAAAATCCAGCCATGAAAAAGAGGAAAAACCTATGAATAAAAGAAATTACAGCTATCTTAGGGGTGTAATGTCTCATATTTATGTTTCCCTTATCTTCATTGCTTGATTTTGCTTGAAAGAAAGTGTCACTCATATTTGTTGAAATGTCACTCAAGATTACATAGAAATTATAAAAATGTCACCCATAGCAATCTGAAACCTTGGCAGCTATGGCTCTGTCTCACTCGAGCTGTCAGCTGAGCAGAGCGCACATGCATCTGCCCGAGCCAGCCAGAGACAACAGAGACCCGTACCACTAGTGAGGAGGGGCTGGTGACATGATTAAAGTGGCGGCAAAATAGAGGCGGGAGACACCGCCTAATCACGTCTTTTCTTTTGCTGCACTTCTTTCCTAATGGGCTGTGGCTGCGGGCTGTTTGTGGCCCTTTGTGAAAACATTTGTTAATTGCAGCACCATCATGCGCTTCAATTAACAAACATTTTCACAATGGCTCACCATCAGCCCCCAACTGCGCTCCCTTAGAGAAGACTTTTAGCAAGTCCAAAAGCAGTACTGCCAAGTATCACGCATCAGGCGTGATACTAACGCATTTCAGTGTGGTGGTCCGCATCATCGCATTTAAATGCTAAGTCAAGCATAATAGGGCCTCCTCAGGCTAACTACTCATGCACCAATAATGTCTGATTGAAACAGAAAGCTGGTCTGGAGTGGCTAGCGCGCCGTGCGCCCTGCTTCTAGTAGGCTCGTGGGCGAGTCTGCAGCTCAGCAGTAAGGTGCTACAATGTAACAGACAATAACCCGACATGAGCTGTAGCATGATTAAGGATTATGGGTTCATGACGCTGCAGCGCGAGTGCTGTTCAGGCGGCGGTAGTAAACTGCTCACTCCATGCCCGCACTGTGCCACGGGTATTTTATTCCCTCAAACCCCTTTCTTCACTTTGGTGAAGGAAAAGTCTTAATGGAGGAGGAGTGGGGCCCGTCCTGAGAGACAGTCTGCCCAGTCCCATGGGCCTTGTGTGCCAAACCGCAAAGCAGGCAAAGACAAGCTGGGTGATCGGAGGCCGGTGACAGGGGAGACCGGCCGCACTGGTTGATAGGAGTGCTACTGTACTCAAGGAGGTGGGCTGGCATCGACTCCAGCGGCAGAGAGGGGGCCGCCCTGCTAGGTCAGCAAGTGGGGCCAGCATGATGGCTGCTGGACAGCAGGCACCTCGTGTCTTGGAGGGGGTGCACTTTTTCCGGCATCAGAGCCAGGTGGTCTGCCATGGACACTAGGGACCCAACCGGCAGTATCAGCTAAATCCTGGATGGACCGCTGTGGCTGGAGTTGGCCAAGCACACAAGCCCCTCCCGGACAGCTGCTGCTGGGCAAAAGACGGAGCTGCCGCCTGTACAATTACCGCTCATTGAGTCACCATGCTAAGTAAGTTGTGTCTTACTTGGGTATCTATCTCTTCCTTAAAATTGTGCTTTAAATGTTATTAATAGCGCTAGCGCACGGCAAGGGATGCCGGTCCAATTACTTGTGTAATTTCACGTCAAGTAAGCCTCATCGGTTGAAGCGGACATAAAATACAGAAATCGCCAAAAGGGATCCGTCTAGGTACTGACATGAACCCCACTGAGGTAAGATTTATACATACTTCCCCGATGCCAATTTTCGCTCCTCTGGAAAGATGCACTCTCTTATCATCAAAATGAAGATTTGGAAGTCGTTTGGATTACTGGTTCCTGGATAGATGCGAAAGTGAAACTGAAAAGGTCATCTTCTGCATGAAAACAGGGAAGGCAGAGGGAATTCGCCTGAAGGAAGCGGAATGAGTATATAATCTTCATACCACAATTTTCACAGTGGGACTTGATATTATGAAAACTACCACTAGAACACTTTGCCCGAGTTCAACCCCAGAATGAAAAGTTTTAAAGCAAATTCGGATATGATCATTATGAAATGCAGTCTGATCTCGTCAAACGACCAACTAGTCCAATTTTGCTAAGTTTTATATAACACTTATGCTTTCTGCTAAGGTAGTTCACATGGGTGCAGGTATACAGGGGTGATTAATTAACTATACAAAAAAAAGATAACATACATGTGACTTAAATGCTGGCTGCTGAGAGCTGTGTGTGGGGGGAAGTTTTATATAGCTCTAACTAGACCTGATAAATCGGGTATCAGATCGCTTTACATAGCACCAGTTTAGATACACAAGGACACATTCATTTTTTCTTAGGCACAGCGAGATTAAGTGATTTGCCCAGAATCACAGGATGTTGAGCGTCAAAGCCGAGACACGAACCCGGTTCCCCAGCTTCGACGTCGACGTGATTTGAAAGACAATGGTTTGAATCCCAGCAGGGTTGACAAGTCTTTCATCATTCCTAGGTTGATAAAAATGAGTAATACTTTTGAACGGGTGACAATAACTTTAATTCGTATCTAAAATGTCATGAGTCATAAATACAATTTCGCTTTATTTTTTTACATCTAAAAGCAGCTAGATTTGTGTTCTTTTAACTTAAATCTGCTGATTTGTTTTCTTGGCAATCCTGCCAGGGATTCTTACTGGAAGTTTATACTGAACCATTAGTAAAACTCTTGGAATGATGCATTTTCCCTGCATACAGATGGATAAAAAACACACACACCAGCCCACTTCATAGCAGCACATCACATCTGAACCTGGAAAGCCTAGCAGGACAGCCACTTAAGGACACCAGCACATACTAGTGAAGTAGTGTGGCTCACTGGTTAGTGAAGTAGTGTGGCTCACTGGTTAGAGGCGGCAGACCCGAGAGCAGAGGACGGCCCAGGACCAGGGTTCGATTCCCGGCGCGGCAGGTTTCTGGACCAGGGTCAGCGGACTCGATAATTCTCTCGCCTCGGTGCCCACTCTGATCAGCGATCACACTCGGCAACTCTGGGCATTAGCTTGCCTCATCTTCACTAACGGCCCCACCAGACCGCCGGGGATGCCTGGTCTCACCCTGGAGATACCCAATAAGGGACCATCTCTCAGGGAAGCCAGGAAGGGTTTCGCAGCGGTCAATGCGCCTTGGGACCCTACGGGTAAGTAGTGCGCTATATAAATGCCTATACATTTACATTTACAAGTATATATGTACTCATTCACACAGTTTACAAGCAATCATGAAAAGAGACTGAGACATACAGTCACTCCTGTGAAAAGGTATCTAGATACCTCTGCCAACAGCGTCTCAAGTGCAATCAGGCATCACACAGAAGCCCATAGCCATATATCACTGTTGGACTGAAAAAAGCTCCGATGCATGTCTCTCTAGAAAACGCTCCCCAGGCCAGACATGCCAAGTACCATGCATCACCCATTTTGTGAAGGCATTACAGTGTGGTGGTCCGCATCACCGCACTGTTATGCAAAGTGGCACATTATGGAACAAGAGTTAAAAGACTGGCTTTGGTAAGCGTCTCTGTAATAGACACAACATGCTTTTAATTTTCTTGTAATCTTGTAAAATAGAATGTGGGCATCTGAGACTTCAAGACCCATGATACCCCTGGGTTGTTTAGCTGCCTTGTCAGCAAAGCGACTGCAGTGTAAATCTGGCACACCATTCTGTTCACCACTCATTATTGTGCTCTTCAGCAGAGAGGCCGCTGAGTAGAGTGTGCCGGAAAGCTGTCAAGGCAAAGTTTAGAAAGGCCGGTCAGCAGCATGCTAAGGGTTCACATGCACCGATACAACTGACATGCTTATGTGAGATCTGCACTGGCAATTTCTGTTTTATAGTACATTCCACATTGAATGAGCTCAGATGAGCATCGCATTCCTGATTGCCTGCATGGGTTGAAATATTGTTTGATGAGTGCGATCTGCTCTTGACAGGTAACACCTGTACTTGGAGACTTTGTTCATCTGGTACAGTCACAGCGAGTGACAGTTTGTGCTTGAGCTTGGAGTTTGATATCAATGTGCAAGTCAGTGCAGTAGGCAGTTAAATCCAGAGACTATGCACATAAGAAATTAAGAGGCTAACATTGTGCAGTGCCTCAGAAAGCAATGTGTGCCGGTGTATAAATAAGAACCACGAAAAACAACAAAATTATGTTGTGAACCTGTGCTTTACAGCAGTTTTAAGATCTTAGAGTTTCTACTTGCTCAAATGGGTGTACTTTCTGATATTTACATGCTCCCCTTGTACTTAATGTTTGATTTTGTTTGTGAGAAAGTGTCACTCATAGTGGTTGAATGTCACTCATAATTACACTGAAATTATGAAAATGTCACACATAAGGAATGTAAAATCTTGGCAGCTATGCAAAAGAACAACGTTACAAGTCGTGATTTTGGACTTGAATTGGATGGCCATCGGGAATATTTTTTAAAAATATCAACGCCGGGAGGCTGTTTCCTGTCACTCCTGTCCAAGCCTTGAGTGAATCCCGTCCCCGGATTGGGCCTCCGACTTGGTGACATTGATGCCAGCACCGCCACGTCTGGCCCAAGCACCCTGGTAGGGATGTACTCCTAATACTGATAGGGTAACATATTTCATTTATTAGGGTATTTGGATGCAGGGCCGGTGATGTGCTTCCCCGAGGAGCTGTAGCAGGGCTGGGAAGGGAAGCAGGGCCGTGGGGGCCCTCTCAGGAAGCACCCCCCCGGCCTCCTAAGAAGGGAATGTGCATTTTAAGGCCCTGCATATAACTATCTCATCTGATCCAGTGAGATTCCCTGGGACCCAGGAGGCTGCCTCGACTAGCCACCCCTGCCCCGGAGTGTCTTTACTCTGCCTCCTTCTTTTCTCCTCTTCCATCTCCACTGTTTTGTCTTTTTTCCCTCTTGCTATCTGCCCATGTCTGTCTCCTGGCCTCATCCTCAACCCTCCCCTCTCGCATCACATACCGAATTGTCTTGCAGGTGTCATCTCCATGTACCTCGATAGAATAGAATCTGGCCTTTGTGAAAACATTTGTTAATTGCAGCCCCGTCATGCGCTGCTATTAACAAATATTTTCACAATGGCTCACAATCAGCCCCCAACCGCGCTCCCTTAAGAGAAGACATTTAGCAAGTCCAAAAGCACGACGACACGTTGACGTGTGAGAACTAAATTTATGAATACAAATTAAGGGGATGGGTTTGCGAACAATAGTTGAACTGATTTTAATGACATGTAAGCATGGTGTGATGGAGCTTCCTCCCTTGCCTGACCAATCAGATTTCGTATTTTTATGATATTGAAACATTAATGGGTTGAACACGCAGAACAAAAAGTATAATTAAGATAGCTTTAGTTAGTAAGCCAGATGAAGAATTGCAGAGATGACGGAGATGCTGTCGTTGGGAGGGATGCTGTGAGATGCTGAACAATATGCAGAACCTGAAGCAGAACCTTCTATCCTAATTTAATTAGGTTAGATCAGAAGATCGCAGAGAATCTCGGGGAGGGAGAGAGGGTGAGAGAGGGTGCAGCGCAATCGTCGGTATTCTAGAGAGGTCATCTATCCTGTCCTGAATCCTGTCCTGGTGTTTTTGTCTCCTGCCCTATCCCGGGGGACCCTCACCAGCCATTTGGCCAGGGGGTTGGTCTTTCACACCATCCTTGGTAACTATATTTTCTTGTTATTTATTGATGTCCTTTTCTCTTTGTCCTCTCTCTTTCTGAGCACTGATTATTGTATGAGTCTGAAGTATATGCTTGATGTTTTATTAATTGAATTTTCTCTCCTATGAGTGACGATGACTGCACTGTATTTTGGAATGGTTTCACATACATTAATTTAGATAAAGATTTAAAACTTTCCTGAGTCTGTGGGTATTTACATTGAATGAAAGAACAGTTAGTTTAATGTTAATTGTCACCATCAAATAGTTCAACTAATGGTCCATTGACCAGAGGAAGTATTAAATAACTAATCTTGAGCACTGTGGAAACTACAAACTTAACCGACCCCAGTGGTTTTTACCACTTATGAGCCCAGGTGAGTATTTGGCAGTGGAGTATCTGTTGTTGGTGAACCACTGGATCAGTATTCCCACTCAAGTGTCCAGTTACTGTTTGGTTTGCCCTCTCAGGCCGCCCAAAAACAGCCATGTGCACTTCCCTGTTTGCAATGCAGGCTGCATTACAACCTTCATGGAGTACATGCCCACCCCTCGAGCCCCTTGCTGAACGCCTAGTCACGGTGCTCAAGAACAATCACTACACCACATTGCAGCATTGTGATTGGCTTAGGTAAGGGAGCCTGGCTGACTTCTTACTGTTCCTGGAAGCACACTCAGGAGAGCAGGAGCACAGAAGAAGCGGGAATCGGCCTTGAGGTAAGAATTATTTAAAAATATATTTACAATCCTTTCTCCATCCAGTGTCCTTTCCCGTGTTTCCCACCTTCCAGCTGTCCAGTCCCCCTAGCAGCACTACAAAATGGCGGCGGGCCATGCACAGCAAGTGTACCACTGGTGCACCAAAGGCAAGCCCGTGTGCATCCGTCCGACCCTGGAATGCACCAAGGAACTTAATCTTGGACACACCACTGCTTTGGCGCCAACACCCTTCTCGCCATCAACCCTGGAAACCACACTGCCTGCCATCTAGTAACACTGTAAAATTCTCTTGCACCCTGAGCCTGCGAAACTGCAAACGCACCTTCTGCCACAGAAGCACACCAGAGCATTCTGCAGCCCAGCCACCCAGCTGTCCAACAGCGCAGCTGACTGGCTCAACTGCATCTTCCTCAATGTGCAGTCCCTCCTCAAACACACAACAGAAATCTGGGACCTCCTCAATGCCACCTCTCCAGACATTGCCTTCTTCAGAGAAACCTGGACCAACCTATGCTCTGGACTGGACACCGCCATAACCATCCTCTATGGCTAAAAATTCACCCGCACGGACCACCCCAAGTGCCCAGGAGGAGGCATTGCCATTGGTTACAAAAGCACACTCAGACGGACCACTCACTCTAATGACCCGACGGTGACCATGGAACACCACTTCCAGATCTAGACCAACCCCAAAACCACCCTCCACAGCACCCTCATCTACAGGCCCCCCAGGGCATGATCCCCCATTCATTAATGCCATTGTAGACCTCATCGTACCCCAGGCTCTCCCATCCACCAACTACATCCCTACTTGGAGACCTCAAGTTTCACCTAGACAACCCCAGTGACCAGAACACCACCCCCCTCCTGGGGATTCTTGCCAACATTGGACTCAAGCAGCTAGTCACAGCACCAACCCACATATCCTGACAAATGCTCGAGCCCGTCTTCTCCACCGGCGGGAACTTCAACTACACCACAGGACTCTCCTGTACTGAACATCATTGTTTACATCACGCCTTCACCATGCCCACCGTACAGCATTGCCATAAAAACCCATCCTCGCAGCTGGATCAAGGCCACAGGAAAACTTCCCATCAATTCCTTCAGCACCACCACTCAGCCAAGGCTTACAGACACCAACACCTCGGCCCGCAACCTCCACCGATGGATCTCCAACTGCAACGACACCCTGGCATCCCTCAAGAAAAGACCAGGCAAACAATACTTCAATAAGTCCAACAGGTTCACTCCCGCCCTCCACCAGTCCAGCCCCACCTGCAGACATCTTGAGAAGAGATGGAGCCACAACATCAATCAACTCCTTAACACAGTCATCTTTGCACCATTGTGACAGTTTCACTCCGCCGGTGTGTCATTTCATTTTCTTGCACGTGCAGCGGGATTCTTGCACCTTGTTGCACCATATTAGCAAAGTGACGCATCTAGGCATATGCATGACCTTGTGAAGCCCTGTGCCACATTAAAACTGCAGCTCCAGACATTGCCATAGCCATTCCGGACACTTACAAGATTATCCGCAAAGACCGCACCAATCAAACAGGAGGAGGCATCGCCATCATCCACAGGAACACCATCAAAATCACAACCAGCTCCGACGACAATCTTGCAACAGCCGAACATCTCTACTTTCAGATCCACACCGACCCCAGGACCACACTGAGAGGCACCCTCATCTACAGGCCTCCAGGTACCCGCACCCAATTCAGCGATGACATAACGGACTTTGTTAGCCCACACGCCCTAGCCTCCGAGAACTACATTCTTCTAGGAGACCTCAACTACCACCTTGACAACAAACTTGACAGCAACACCACCACCCTTCTGGACAACCTGGCCAATCTCGGACTCAAACAACTTGTGGACACCCCCACCCATGTAGCCGGACACACGCTCAACCCTATCTTCACATCCAGCAAGCACATCTCCTTCGATCGCACCACAGTTCTCCACTGGACAGACCACAGCTGCGTTCACTTCAGCTACAAAACCTCCCTAACCCACAATCGCCCTCATCCTATCCCTCGGAGAAACTGGAACAAAATCAGCTCCATCCAACTCCTCACATCACTCAACCAAAACCCTCCCACCCTCCCATTGGACCCAAACCAAGCGGCCACCAAACTCAAGCAATGGATCTCCCACAGCTCTGACGAATTAGCACCCCTGAAAAAGCACCAGATCAATCCAACCATCAAAAAGGCTACCTGGTTCAATGATGACCTTAAAAAATCCAAGAAACTATGCCGCACTCTGGAGAAGATATGGAGAAAAAACCCAACCTCAGACAACATGGCCTCCCTCAAGTCTGCCACCCGCAAACACCACCAACTGATTCGATCCACTAAGAAATCAGCATTCAAGGATCGTCTCAACAACAACACTCATAACAGCAAGGAACTCTTCAACATAGTTAAAGAATTCACCAACCCCACCGCAGCATCTAACGACATCACTTCCTCCCAAGACCTCTGCAATGCGTTATCCTCCTTCTTCTACAACAAAATTGCCGACATCCACTACAGCTTTGAGAACTCTCCAAGCAATCAACCCTCCCCACCCCCCTCTGATCCTACTCCGCCAACTAACATCCTTAGCACCTGGAACCCAATTACCACTGAAGACACCATTCGCCTCAAGAACTCAATCCACTCTGGCTCGCCCACTGACCCTTGCCCCCACCACATCTTCAACAAAGCTGACTCCATCATCGCCCCCCATCTCCGTGATGTCATCAACGGCTCGTTCAACTCTGCCACCTTTCCAGAAAGCTGGAAACACGCCGAACTCAGCGCCCTTTTGAAGAAACCCACAGCAGACCCCTCTGAACTTAAAAACTACCGACCCATATCCCTCCTCCCATTCCCGGCCAAAGTCATCGAGAAAGCCGTCAACAGCCAGCTCGCCACCTTCCTTGAATCCAACAACTCCCTTGATCCATCTCAATCTGGATTCCGAGTCAAACACAGCACCGAGACCGCCCTCATTGCAGCGACCGACGACATCCGAGCACTCCTGGACAACGGAGAAACAGTGTCCCTCATCCTACTTGACCTTTCCGCCGCTTTCGACACAGTCTGCCACAGCACTCTTATACATCGACTCAGCAACATCGGCATACAAGGAAAAGCCTTGGACTGGATCATCTCTTTCCTCACTGGGAGAACTCAAAGAGTCCGACTTCCCCCATTCTATTCAGAGGCCACCGAAGTCATCTGCGGCGTACCTCAAGGATCCTCACTCAGTCCCACCCTCTTCAACGTATACATGAGTCCTCTCGCCTCCATCGCGCGTCTACACAACCTCAACATCATCTCTTACGCCGACGACACCCAGTTAATCCTCTCCCTCACCAAAGACCCCAACACCCCCAAAACCAACCTTCACAAAGGCATGAAAGAAGTAGCCGAATGGATGAAACATAACCGCCTAAAACTCAACTCAGACAAAACGGAGGTACTCATCCTAGGTTCTTCCCCCTCAGCTTGGGACGACTCTTGGTGGCCTTCCGCACTGGGCGCAGCACCCACACCCACAGACCATGCATTTAACCTTGGCTTCATCCTAGACTCCTCTCTCTCGATGTCAAGACAAGTCAACGCCGTCTCGTCTTCCTGCTTCAACGTACTTCGCATTCTCAAAAAGATCTTCAGCTGGATCCCCCTCGAGACAAGAAAGACTGTCACCCACGCACTGGTCACGAGTCGACTGGATTACGGTAACACACTCTACGCCGGAATCACAGCAAAATTACAGAAAAAACTCCAGCGCATCCAAAAAGCATCAGCGAGACTCATTTTAGACATCCCGCGCCAAGATCACATCACCAGACATCTAAAAGACCTCCACTGGCTTCCCGTTACCAAAAGAATTACTTTCCGCCTTCTCACCCACGCACACAAAGCCCTCTACAATCTAGGACCCGAATACCTCAACACTCGACTGTCCTTCTACAAACCCACCCGTCAACTCAGATCGTCCAATCATGCCCTCGCCACAGTCCCGCGCATCCGGAAATCCACCATGGGTGGAAGATCCTTCTCCTACCTGGCTGCCAAGACATGGAACTCACTCCCCACTCACCTCCGCCTTACTCAGAACCACATCTCCTTCAGAAAAGAACTTAAAACCTGGCTTTTCGACAAATAATGAACCCCTTCCCCTAGCGCCTTGAGACCCTCTGGGTGAGTAGTGCGCTTTATAAATGTCAGAACTTGAACTTGAACGGTGTCGCAAGAAGGGCATAGTGAAAAGTTTTGCATCATTGTTTTGTCGCAGCGATGCTATACTTTTCATGAATGAGGCCCAGGAATGCACCCCATCTTATTGATGGTGAGCATTCCTGCCCTGTAGTTTTGTCGCAGTGCAGCAACATTCCTTGCAAAGACAAAAAAAAGTGTTGTAGATCACAGCGGGAAGGGGATAAAGAAAGGGAGACCACAATGGGGATGGTAAAAAAAAGGAGTTACTATTTATACATAGTTATAACAGCACTACAGTATAGATTGATATACAGTGACCATTAACACATGAAGTGAGCACTGGACGTGCTAGTGATAGTGAGCGGCGCAGTGACACAAGGGTGAGGATAACAGCGTAAACAGCGAACAGAGGGCCCGATTCACAGAATGAACTTAGGACTCAATCCTAAACTTACTACTGTTTTGGTATTCACAGTTTGCACTTACTTCTTTTGGTATTCACAGGATGAACTTACTACTTTTGGCATTCACAGAATGCACTTACTACTTTTGGTATTCACAGAATGAACTTACTCATTTTGGTATTCACAGAAGTTAGGACTCCTAACTTTAGGACTCCTAAATGCCTTCTGTGAATACCGAAAGTCTTAAAATTAGGATTTTTCTCAATTTAGTAGTAGTAAAGTTAGGACTCCTAACTTTAGGACTCCTAAATGCCTTCTGTGAATACCGAAAGTCCTCAAATTACGATTTTTCTCAATTTAGTAGTAGTAAAGTTAGGACTCCTAACTTTAGGACTCCTAAATGCCTTCTGTGAATACCGAAAGTCTTAAAATTAGGATTTTTCTCAATTTAGTAGTAGTAAAGTTAGGACTCCTAACTTTACTACTACTAAATTGAGAAAAATACTAATTTTAAGACTTTTGGTATTCACAGAAGGCATTTAGGCGTCCTAAAGTTAGTAGTCCTAACTTTACTACTACTAAATTGAGAAAAATCATAATTTTAGGACTTTCTGTATTCACAGAAGGCATTTAGGAGTCCTAAAGTTAGGAGTCCTAACTTTACTACTACTAAATTGAGAAAAATTCTAATTTCAAGACTTTCGGTATTCACAGAAGGCATTTAGGAGTCCTAAAGTTAGGAGTCCTAACTTCTGTGAATACCGAAATGAGTAAGTTCATTCTGTGAATACCAAAAGTAGTAAGTGCATTCTGTGAATGCCAAAAAGTAGTAAGTTCATTCTGTGAATACCAAAAGTAGTAAGTGCAATCTGTGAATACCAAAACAGTAGTAAGTTTAGGATTGAGTCTTAAGTTCATTCTGTGAATCGGGCCCAATGTGACAACAGAGCTGTGGTCAAAATAATGCAAATAAGGGTTTATATATAAGGTAGATATTTAGCATTCAAGACAAGTAAAAATGACCACAACAGCACCAATGTTTTTAGCTGGGTTGTCGACGGTGTTTTAGCCTGATTGATTTCAGGTCATCATCAGGACAATGGTCAATAATTTTAAAGTAGTGCTGTATGGAGGGAAGGGGAGAGAGAGAGAGTGGAGAGTAAAGCAAAGAGAAGAGGGGAGGGTCCTGGTGGTTGGTAAATACCTCAGGTGGACGTTGAGTGACTCAAACGTCTTGGGCTGGTGAAACAAGGGTTGCCATGAGGGGGGCGACATCAAGCAACCATGGTGAAACTGCATGGGGAAATGGACATGTAAGTACAGAACCTCAAGTGTAGGTCAGAGGCAGAAAGTGTGGAAAAACAATAATTTGAGCACAATGACCTATATGAATGAATCGGGGCTGGGGAGGACAGTAAAGCCCGGTGGTGTATTTGCCGTGATAGATTCCCGCTGGCCCCGCTGGGGCTCCGATTAGTTCCACTCAGTCCCCATTCTAGTTCTTCACCCATGTGACCCCTGTGACATGACCAGCGCACCAGCCTCTTAATGCCGGTCAACTCACGTCTCCGTACCCTTGGACGCTTAATTCGTCTCCAGGCCACAGTGCAGAGGTTTTGTATCCTCGTGCAGCTCCTAGTCCGACACTCGCTACTTAGCGATACAGCTCCCGATTGACTCCGTCTCTCGCATTCAACTTAAAGTAAGTTACGGCCCCTTCTGGGTCCCCTACTTAATTTCGCAATTTGTTTGTCCCACACCAAAATATTCCTTCCTGTCAGGCAGATTATCACTCCATGGCAGGGACGTGAATACACCACAGGCTTTACTGTCCTACCCCGCCCCGATTCATTTATATTAGGTAATTTTGCTAAAATTATTGTTTTTCCACACTTTCTGACCTACACTTGAGGCTCTGTACTTACACGCAGTGGCAGCTGGTGACATTCGAAGTGGTGAGGCGTAAAATGAATGTTGTACTGCACTGCGGCTAGTGAGCGAGCCCAAACAGCCTACGGGGGGATCGGGGACGGCACCCTTGAAAATTTTGAAAAAAGAATGGACAAATGGTGCATTTTCAAGTAAATTTGAGAAAGCTGGATGGTTAATAAAGCAATTGTGAAAGTGCAGTTATTACATTAATAAAGAGATGTCACTCAACAACATAGGTAGCTGCTTATTCAGTATACCCAAGGTCATGCCGCCCTGTTGAACTGTGCTTGAAAATGACCATCAAGTCTCCATTTTGTGTTGTCATGATCTCGGCAACCTGATGAAGAATTACTTTGCATGTCCCTGCTGAAGCTTGATCAACCCTCCTTCCTCCTTGTGGTCGAGCTGATTCCGAGAAGCTGCCTGTGTGCCTCAACCCCAGTTGTGCCAGGGACTCAGCCACATCCTGTCCATTGTTGGTAACTCAACCTGTCACAACCAGCTGCCCTGTGACCACACCAACTGATAGAGGAAACACGAGGCTGTGCCCTGTGACCACACCAACTGATAGAGGAAGCACGAGGCTGTGCACTTTGACCACACTAACTAATAGAGGAAGCACGAGGCTGTGCCCCATGACCACACCAGTTGGGCAAGGAAGCACGGGCTGTGGACATTGTGCAATCAGAGAACAGATGTCCCCTGACCACGATTGCACCACAAGACTGACGAAGAACTTGTCAGAATGAGGAACTTATCAAAATGTGGAACTGTGTATTGTACAAATGGGCGTGGCTAGCGCTATAAATATGTGTAAGCTGTGGAGAAAAACAGCAGTCTCCGTAGAATTGTCTTTGTACCATTCTGGGACCTCTGTCCTTAGCTCGAGCTAATAAATAACTTACTTCCCTCCACGGCTGGTTGTCCTGGTCTCTTTGGTAATGTATGATTTGAGCAAGAAGAACCCGTAGATTTTAAGGTAACCCCTGCACCACTGGCTTTGACTCTCCTAATGGTGGGGGTCTCCAAAAAGCCGGTTCTACAGCCCGCTGCTCTGAGCATACATGCTCGTGTTTCTAAAACTAAAATGCTGTAAAATATGTGTCTGACGTGCAGCCTCACATACAGACAGTTGCATACTGTACTATCTGTGTAATGTGCTTAGTGCAGCAATACAGTTATAAATACATAAGGAAGTCAGCCACACAGACTAAAAATTGTTCCCTTATAAGTTATATGTATCATGTGATTGGGGTAAACAAGATTTTGACCTAACAGTGCACTATTAATGCATTTTTATTTAACATAACTGTCCCTTCAATACCTGGTCAGGGGTAGTAAAGGCTATACACAATTACAATCAAAAGCTCACACTTACTTTACAGCTCAGTTGTTAACTCTTTGCACTGATGCTCAAAAACAATAAATATTTGCCACAAACCTTGGAGTGATTTGATCAATTAATGCCAATTTCCCAATACCCAGCTCCCAACCACCCTTTTCATTTGCAGATTAGCCGTAACAATTACAGATTAACTTGTTGTAGTGTACATTTACATTTCTTTCAGGCCAGCAAGTACCCTGGGACGAAGGCTTGATTTTGATTAGCTCAGCTGTCTGTCTGGCGTTCATTTCACAGAACAGGAAACACACAATGACACTATGAAGTATTTATTTTACACTATTGAAATTTAGCGTCCCGCAGTGATTGTCACTACTGCTGCTACTAGAGAGGACTAACCAAAAAACGAATTAACGTTAATATCTGCATATAGTTTGGAGCCCCTACTTTTCTAATTCCCTGTTCTGCATTGCAGCCCGTGTCTATTTCACCCAGAAGCAAGCGGATGAGAAAGCAGGTTAGCGGGTGAGAGGGTGTAAGACATCGAGAGTGGAAGTCACTCCCTAACGATGGTGAGTTTGCAGATGTGCAGGCTGCATTGCCGACGCAAAGGTTTGTACAGCCTTGTGTGTGAATATGAAGCACAGGCCTTCCTCGGAGTATGTTTAATGACAGACTTAAATTCTGCTGGACCGGTAAATATGCATTACGACACTCCATGATGCCTTTCACACACAATGCAGCACCCAAAATCTTGTCCATAGTCGAAGATTGCCCTTTTTTGCAAACCATGTTTGAAAAGCCCAAACACGTAAGCCCAATCAACCGGAGCCCTAACCTCCATGTTGCAGACCATGTTTATGAAAAGCTGAAGGTAGCTGAATCACCTGCTCCACATCATTAACGAAAGTAATTGAGGAAAGTGCTGAGCCTTCCTTGCTAGAAAATTAAGTAAGCAAACTTCCGGCAGGTAAATCGGCGCACAATCAGGCTACCTCTGTTCCGTCTTCCTACCATCCTTTATAAAGAGAGTGTGTTGGAGAGAGATAACAGCGAGTGAAAATGAGAGAGCGACTGACAGGTCAAGGGCAGTGCAGGGTAGGAAGAAAAAGACAGGATGAAAGATTAAAGGGCGCCTGACACTAAGGCAAGTAAATAAAATGACACTCACCCTCAGGAGTCTTCCAATCAGTGCACTTCAACAGGCCACGATGGCATTTTCAATGACGAGGCCCAGCTGCTACAGCTCCTAAAAATCATCTCTCGGGCCATCTCAGCTGGCGCTAGACAATAATGCTCAAAACAGAATACACATGAGGCTCAGAAGCATACACTGTGTAACTGTTTGGAGCATGCTCAGGATGAATCCATGGTGAAGTGTGAAATTAGTTTCGGCATGTGGATTTAGATGAAAGTTGCTTGGTCTTCAGCAGTAAATTTCGCCTCCAGGGCCAGACTCACATCAAAGTTCAGCCTCAGATTTGTAACAATGTTAAGCAAGATTGGTGGCTTTTCCTTAACACTGAAGTCATTCATTGACCTTGGACTACTGCTCGACGATTTATTTCATGTAGGTTATCGGGTATCCTTTTTATTTTTAAAAATGATAACCGGGTGCATTCCTGGACTTTGATGTGGATAAACATGACTGACTAAAACAAAGTTAATCATACAGTAGCTTTACTACTGATCTCTGCTGTGTTTTGTTGTGGAACGTTATGCTTCCCCGCGCCCTATTTCTGTCTGTAAAAGCAGCGACTTCTTTTATTTTCTCTGGCTGTCTGCCCTTTCAAATGAACACTGACACCTAAAAATTCGGATCTCTGTTACGTTGGCACTTTCCCGGTTGCGTTTGTCCCCTGCATGCCCCCGTCTCTGCCGCGCGACTCCTCATATTTGCATGCGTTACGTCAGAGGGCTATCTGACAGTTGTGTTTACAGTTGAACTGCCATTGATTGTGAGCTGGTGACCGGAGCGCTTTCTTACCGGTGTGTCGTATTACTGAAAATAAAGATACGACTTCAAGATAAACAAGTGTCTTTCTTAACAAATTTGGCGACGAGGACGGCACACCGGAGAACCCACAGCCTGAGGAATTATTTAAAGGTGAAGAGGAAGAGGCGCTACGGCATCGTGAAATGTGTATGGAAATACACAAAGTAACATTGAGTTGAGGAAACTGTGCAGTCTCCGTGAATTCGGCAAGTACAGATTGAACCTGTGGTTAATTTGAGCGATGAGAAGAATTAAATGATAACCTGCAGTTCTTTATCTGCAACACCTGAGTGAAGTTAATAAAGTGAGCCTTGGGTGCGTAGCAAAAGAAGCATGACCAGTTAATAAAGATTAGACTTTGGGTGAACGTGAGGAAAAGAAACGTGACGTTTAGGAACCTGAAGTTGCTGACCACTAGAATCTGCGCTAGGCTTATGAGGTAAACCTTGGTGGCTGAGAGGAGGAGAAGTGAGCGGAGCAGGGAGTGAAGTAATTCTCTGAAACCGCATTTTAAAATTGATTGATGCAGCGCATTAAGCGTTTGAAGTGAGATTCTCCTCAGAACTACAACGCAATTCCAAGGGCAAATGTGAAAAGTGGTCAAAGACTTCACACCACAAACCAACATGATGATACTCCAGTAAGGAGGGAGTAAAGAATAATTTTAATCTGAGCAGCAAGCGATAGAATATATGTGGTAGCAGTCGGAAATGATAATAAAATATAAAGTGAAGAAGGAAAATAAAGGATATGAGCAGCTACAAGAATTGAGCAGTGTTAATGAATCGGCGAGATTGTATGTGGAGATGTTGATGAATATTTAAAACAGCGTTCTTCGGCTGTGCTGACTTTGAACATTAGCAAGAAAAGTGTAATTCTCTACAGCGTCGATGCATGAATTAATCTAACTCTGAAGAAAACGAGCGGCGAGTGACAACTTGGCTGTGTATTAAGTGAAATTGAGGCGCATCTAGAGCGGCGGTTCTCCACGTTGTGTAAACGGTCAGATTGAAAGAAGTGTGACTCACATCAGCTTGACGTGAAGAAAGCTTAACCACGCCATAAGTTGTAAATCGGTATCAGCGAGGGACGACGGTCTTAGTGACACTTTTATTGAATAATTTATGGGGATTGATTAGCTTACTTGGAAAGCATCCGATTCAAGAACGTGAAGGAAGAAGCAGCTGGTAGGCTCCGGCGGCGCTCAATGAGCGTAGAACTTCCCTCAGCGTTGTGGCGCGAAAGGAAGAGCGACGCACTTGACATAGTGGCACCACCGTACTATTGAATACCGCAATTGCACCTTCACACATGAATTGCAGGCAATAATTTAAACAAGTGGAACTGCAAGGAAATTCAATTGTAAAGCGTTGCGTGTAAAGAAAAACGGAACTAACACGCATCACCAATTGCGTGCAACGCAAATTAACTTCGTTTAACTGCGCAAGCTACAAGAAGAGTACACAAACAGTATCCTTTTCAGTAAATAACTAGTGATAGTACTGGAACCTGTGAATAAAAAAATAACAATAAGAGGCTAACAGCAACATGTATAAGATACAATTTATAAATTATAATTTATTTTATTTTTTAGTTTACAATAACATTGCAATGAAAGTCAATGATGGAGCAGACAGGAATGTATTTGAGGATGCTATGGAAGATTTAGATGCTTATTATAAGCCAGAGGTGTGTGTCGATGTAAAAAAGTACAAATACGACAAGAGTGATGGAGATAACAAAGAGAAGGTGGATGAAGGGAATAAAAATCCTGAGTGTGTCATCACCATAGGAGGTGTTGACATAGATATAATTGTTGATTCAGGGTCACACTGTGATATGGTTAACAAATGTGTATGGAAGAGTAATTTAGAAGAAAAACTAGGAAATGATTTAAAGGAGGCCGACATGTACCAGGAAACATACACAGGAGAAAACATTGAAATAATTGGATGCAGAGAGATGGAATTGGGTTTCGTGGAGAGAAGTACCAGGAGTATGGTATACATTTTAGGAAATGGACTCTCTGTACTGGGGTTGAAAGAGCAGGGGAAATTAAGAATAACGCTAAATCCCAACAGTACAGAAACAGTGAATGGATTGACAGTAAACAAAATTATATAAAAGAGACATTTAGAGTTGCTAAGTGGGAGAACACCACGACCAAAGGACAATGCAGGATGGGAAAGAGCAGTAAGGAGAACTGAATGGACAAGTGATGCTGAAAAGAAGAAATTCAAAAACAAACAAAGTACATACATGGAAAAAGATAAAGGAAAACATATAAGAGATTAATTCGAGATACAAATAAGTGAAGAAGAAAGTGTGGAAAAGAGAGAGTTTGATAAAAAAAGAAAATATAGAATTATACAACCCATAGGGGAAGAGGAGGACTGTTGTAGTTCCGCCCGCATCAAATATGGGGAAGTGTGTAAAGGAGAAAAATCCTGATGACATTGATAAGAAAGGGGAAAATGGTCTGAATCTGGATGAACTAATGTGCAACAAAAAAGAGGATCATTATGACTGGTTAAATAGTGAGGAGCCAGAAAATGAGGGGGAGGAGACACACAAACACCTTCAATGTCCACACCCCAAAGTTTATCTTGGAGAAAACAGGATTCTTATGGAGTCATGGAGAGAAAACGAGTTCGGTAGAGCAGTAGACTCAGCCGTATCCTCCTGCGGAATCCACTCGTCAAAATTGGAAGAAGGACAGATCTTAGACGAAGCTCATAAGAATGGAATGTACCATGTCGGGAAGAAAATTACCAGTGGTCTGGTCCAGGAAATATCCCAAGGAAAGGGGTCTTCAGGCGGGCGCCACTGACCTGTATGGAGAAGACGGTATGAGTAAGGGAAGACAAGAGCACAATAACAAAAAGGATTACTTGGCGGGTTATACTAGGAGGAGTCAGAGAATGAAGAAAAGGAGACACGAACACCTACTATGTCCACACCCTGAAGTGAACTCTGGAACTGACTGTTTGCATATAGAGTTTGTCGGAGAGCCCGAGTTCAGCGGATCAGTGGACTCTGCCAATCCTCCTGTGAAATTCATTTGTCCACATTGGAGGATGGACAGGACTTTGAGCGGGCTAGTACGGTATACAGACCTTGTTGACAGCAACACCACCAGTTATTCTGGAACTAAGAACAACTAAAGGTCCGTGGTTGGACAATGCACAGATGATGTCAACGGGGAGGAAACCAGATGCCAATGTCGACTTGTCGCTTTGTGAACTGACCCATAGAGTGCTAAGAAGTCTTGGTTGACTTACAGTTGCATGTTCTTTTCTTTTCTTTTTCTTCCTTCCCTTCGGAAGGAGATGTGTTACGTTGGCACTTTCCCGGTTGCGTTTGTCCCCTGCATGCCCCCGTCCCTGCCGCGCGACTCCTCATATTTGCATGCGTTACGTCAGAGGGCTATCTGACAGTTGTGTTTACAGTTGAACTGCCATTGATTGTGAGCTGGTGACCGGAGCGCTTTCTTACCGGTGTGTCGTATTACTGAAAATAAAGATACTACTTCAAGATAAACAAGTGTCTTTCTTAACAAGCTCTAAATGTAGGTTCCCTTTAAGAAGTCCTTATTCTTTGTAAGCTCCACTAGTGCATAGCATGCGTATGGTTGGCAAAGTCCCGGTGCACTGAGAGGCCTCTCGAGTGGCTCACAGTCCTCAAGCTGTCAAATTCCACGCTGTTCAATTAGGCCTGTCCTCTCCTTTGCTGATGTCAGAGAGACTAATGCATTTAGGATGAAAAGCAAAGGCCCCCTCACTATTTTCACTCTTCTTAAATAGGTTGGGAGACAACTCCAGGGTAAGCTCTTTGTTAGGGGCCCGGTTTCCTTGACTATAGGCACTTTCATCTAGGTGCACGAAATGTGCCCAGAGAATCGTTGTGAAGTAAGGAAACCCAGCTTTGGACAGCGAGTAAATGAGCCAGAGACGGTTGGAACTGGATATGCACTTTCAAGAGCCAAGAAGTTATTTACAGAAAGACTAAATTCAAATTAGCAAAGCATATTTTTTTGTGCTTTGTTGTCAGGGAACTCGGCAGTAGCACCTTTCGTGTTTTCCTGAGTAAGCGGGAAAAATTAGCACGCCCAGCTGGAAGGTTTCAACTTCTTCGCTGGTGAACTCGCTTGCCAAAAGGTTCGTCCGGTGCGCTTTACAACACCAGGGGCCTACCACAGCAACAGATGAGGTTCTCGGCCTGCAAGCAGTCACGGCCAGCAAGACGGGAGGGGGGGGGGTTTGCGCGGGTGTGGGGGGGGAGTGGGACAGTAATGAAAATAAAATGTAAACTAAACTTACCTTAATACCTTCCTTCCACTTCTTCCTCCAGATCACGCGCCACCTCTCCTGCTGCTCCCAGCCAGGCGTTAACCTAGGAGCCTCCCTCCCGCTCCCCTCAGCCAATCACAACGCTGCAATAGCAGCATTGTGATTGGAGGCGGGCGGGCGGCACCCGGCTGAGCGCCTTTAGGCAAGGGAGCCATTTTCTCTATGTAGGCTGCATGCAGCCTACATAGAGAAAATGAGAGAGTGCCCAACTGCGCATGACTGGTTTGGTCAGCCCTGGGGACTGAACAAATAGTCCGCACCAAAGACAGTGGGCTAACCACGCTTCCTCTGCAATCAAGGAGGAACGCCCACCCGCCCGCCTCCAACCAGGCACTCCCGGCACTTCTGCTTTCTCGTCGTGTGAGAAGCTGAAATATGAAATGGTAGTTTTACAATTTCATGTTTCTGCTTCTCTCATTGTGAGAAAGCAGTGGGGAAATGCCCTCACACCCCAATGGAGGAGCCACCACTGCTTACATGTGCATTTCCCCAGGCAGTTTCACCACGGTTGCTTGACGTTGCCTCTCTTGTGGCAACCCTTGTTTCACCAAACCAGGATGTTTGAGTCACTCCACATCCACCTGAGGTATTTACCAACCACCAGGACCCTCCCATCTTCTCTTTGTTTTACTCTTGGGCTACTTAGTTACTTACCCTTCTCTCTCTCTCCTTCCCTCTAAAAAGCACTACTTTAAAATTATTGACCATTGTCCTGATGATGACCTGAAATCAATCAGGTTCAAACGCCGTTGACTACCCAGCTAAAAACATTGGTGCTGTTTTGGTTATTTTTACTTGTCTTGAATGCTAAATATCTACTTTGTATATTATAGCCTTATAGCTCGCTGTAGATGGCTATACCGGCTATTAAAGGCCCTCTCCAGCATTAAAGGCCCGAGCCGAAGGCGAGTGCCTTTAACAAGGGAGAGGGACCTTAATAGCCAGTATAGCCCAGCTATGAAGGGCTATAAGGCTATTAGAACATTCTGCCACTTGAGGGCAGAATGTTCTAACAAAATAAAACAAAGCCTTATGGGAGCGTGAGGGGATTGGAATCCCCTCAGGCTCCCTGATGCCATAGAGGGCTATACCGGCTATTAAAGGCCCTCTCCAGCGGAAATGTTGGAGCTCCAGGCTTATACCAGCTATTATAAGCCCGGAGCACTCCATAGTTTTCAATGGAGCTTCCAACATTCCAATTTTCTAATTGCCATTATAAGCCCGGAGGACTTCATTGTTTTCAATGGAGCTCCCAACATTCCTATGTTCTAAAAACCCTTATTTGCATTATTTTGACCACAGTACTATTGTCACTCTGTTCGGTGTTTACGCTGTTATCCTAACCCTTGTGTCACTGCACTGCTCACTATCACAAGCACGTACAGTGCTCACTTCATGTGTTAATGTACACTGTTTATCAATCTGTGCTGTAGTGCTGTTATAACTACGCACTAATAATAACTCCTTTTCTTTACCATCCCTGTTGTGGTCTCCCTTTTTTATATTCCATTCCTGCTGTGACCTACAACACGTTTTTTTGTCTTTGTCCTAATTAAATGACTTCCAGTTGAGAAATTTACGTATGTTACAAACTTTACCAGGTCTCACCTGAGTTAACGGGTTATACTCCAGTAAACTGTTTCTTTCCAACATTCCTTGCAGCGCTGTCCAGCACCAAAACCTTCTGAAATGAGGCCTCAAGTGTTTGCACCATTTTTAAGACCAGCTATTTTATGGTCTCAAAAAACTGCCTAAAACTGGAGTTAGAGGCAGTTTTTTTGGTTTGCACCATGCAAGGAATTCCTTGTAAATATCGCAAAGTGGAGTTAGCAGCAGTTTTTGCACTGGAACACCTACCATGCATCTCATTTTCGTTAAGACAGAAGTGGCGATCCTAAAAATTCATGTTTACCCCGGAAAACTGCTGCTAACTGCGGTTAGCAACAACTTGTAAATACAGCGATAAAAAAAAGCAGGTGAAGAAAGAGAGGGTTGAGGTAGGACATACAGACATTGAAAGAGAGAGCGTGGCAAGCGACAAAAGAGATATAGACAGATGAAGAAACAGAGTCAAAGATAGACAAGCCACATTTGAGGGAAAGTAGAAGGCTGTTCTATAGGAAGAGACAGGCAGGAAGAGGGGAAAAATTGAAAAATTAAGGTTATACAAGAAAATACAAAATCAGCAGAGAAAGGGGAAGGAGGCGGACAGAGCTGACGAGCTAGGCAAAGGAAGAAGGAATTACATGCAGAGAGAAAGTGGTGAGAACATGGGAAAAATTAAGAGAAGCCCAGAAAGAGTAGGAGAGACTGGAAGAGAGAAGGAAAGAATGAAAGAGGAAGAATCAAAGAAAAATAGGATGAACCAAGAAATGTAAGATACAAACACAGGCAAAGAAGAGGGAAAGGACGACAGAGCGAGGAAGAGTCAATTAGAAAGAAGGAAAGACATCAATATGGGAGGCGAGGATATAAACACGAGATAGGCAGGTACATGTCATAAAGAAAGAGAAACATAAAAAGAGATCATGAGACCAGAAACACAAAATAGAATGAGAAAACGAAAGCGAGTGTCAGACCCAACCTCATGCTCTTTTCACGGGAAACAACCGTTACAACGCAACTATTACAACGCACACCGTTACAACGCACACCTTTACAATGCAGGATCCGTTACAACGCATGGCTTTACAACGCATGACATTACATAGCAGATGCTATTACAACGCATGCCATTACAACGTAAGTATAGGTAAGTATTTTATTTTATTTAACCTTTTTTTAATTACTAAAATATTTAAAATAAATAAAATAATTTAATTAAAGTAATTTTATATATATAGTTTGGGTTTTGGGGTACAGGGGTATTTTTAGGGTTCAGGGTTGGGTTTGGATTTTGGGGTACAGGGGTATTTTTGGGGTTCAGGGTTGGGTTTGGGTTTTGGGGTACAGGGGTATTTTTAGGTTGTAGGGCTGGGTTTGGGTTTTGGGGTACAGGGGTATTTTTAGGTTTTAGGGGTGGGTTTGGGTTTTGGGGTACAGGGGTATTTTTAGGTTTTAGGGCTGGGTTTGGGTTTTGGGGTACAGGGGTATTTTTAGGGATGGGTTTGGGTTTTGGGGTACAGGGGTATTTTTAGGTTTTAGGGCTGGGTTTGGGTTTAGGGGTACAAGGGTATTTTTAGGTTTTAGGGCTGGGTTTGGGTTTAGGGGTACATGGGTATTTTTAGGTTTTAGGGCTGGGTTTGGGTTTAGGGGTACAGGGGTATTTTTAGGTTTTAGGGCTGGGTTTGGGTTTTGGGGTACAGGGGTATTTTTAGGTTTTAGGGCTGGGTTTGGGTTTTGGGGTGCAGGGGTATTTTTAGGTTTTAGGGCTGGGTTTGGGTTTTGGGGTACAGGGGTATTTTTAGGTTTTGGGGCTGGGTTTGGGTTTTGGGGTACAGGGGTATTTTTAGGTTTTAGGGCTGGGTTTGGGTTTTGGGGTACAGGGGTATTTTTAGGTTTTAGGGCTGTGTTTGGATTTAGGGGTACAGGGGTATTTTTAGGGTTCAGGAGTGGGTTTTGTGTTTTGGGGTACAGGGGTATTGTTAGGGTTCAGGGTTGGGTTTGGGTTTTGGGGTACAGGGGTATTTTTAGGGTTCAGGGCTGGGTTTGGGTTTTGGGGTAGAGGGGTATTTTTAGGGTTCAGGGTTGGGTTTGGGATTTGGGGAACAGGGGTATTTTTAGGGTTCAGGGCTGGGTTTGGGTTTTGGGGTACAGGGGTATTTTTAGGGTTCTGTTTTTAAATTAATAATTTAAAATAATTAAAAAAATTAATTTGATTAATTGTATTATTTATTAATTATAGTTCTTTAATAATAATAGTTCTTTAAAAAATAAACTATTTTTTTAAATTTATATATAAGTACAAATTAATTATTTAAAAATAGTTTAATTTATTTAATTAATTAAATTTTATTAAATTACGTTTTTAAATAAAATAATATACTTACCTATACTTACGTTGTAATGGCATGCGTTGTAATAGCATCTGCTATGTAATGTCTTGCGTTGTAAAGGTATTCGTTGTAAATGTATCTGCGTTGTAAAAATTGCGTTGTAACGGTGTGCGTTGTAAAAGTTCACGTTGTAACGTCATACATCCTCTTTTCACATGGTTCATGCAACCCGTAATCCCCCCCTAACCCACTACCCCCGCCCCATGTGTTGTCTGGAGTACAGTCCAAAACAACCCTTTGTAGGATAGAGTAGCAGATAGCACTCGCTACACTTGCTTGCACATCCGGGAAAGTAAAGGGATTGGAGGAACAAATTCTTATAAAAAATAAAAGTGTTAGCGTCTCAAGAGATTAATTTTCTGTGGATAACGTGTGGTATCTTCAATGCCTAAAAGGTGAACAACGTCTCCTTCCTACAAATGGTGCAGGCGTGTTTCCTGCTGTTCAGCTGGCCTTATATAGATCATCTGCCATCACTGCCCCTAGTTGGAGTGAAAATACTGCACAGCTGTTGACAGATTTGTAAATGAGGGAGGAGATAGGTAGAAAAGATGTGGGATATATTCTTTCCTCTTACAAACCCTCCCTCCACTCTTTCCATGTTCCAGCCTGGCACGCGCTGCCCTCTCTGACGCTCACGCGAATCTTGCGCTCTGGTTAGACCCGCCAAAGTGACGGAACAACCCTGTGTGTTCGGTGTGAGCCGCGAGGAGGCTACGGGCGTTAGACTGGAGCAGGCCAAGAGAAGTGATTGACAAAAACATCGAAAAAGAAAAGAAGAGAGATGAAGTAAAGTCACAGTATCACATTGTTACCTAGGACTCGTACTCGGAAGGGGTCACTGGCTGCAGACCACACGAGCGGTCCGTATAGGGGGCGATAGCGGCACTCATAGCGCCCTTCATCCGTCTCTCGGACTCCGCTGATGACGAACACGGCTGTTGTGTTCCCGAGGGTCCGCCCCCGAGGTCCGGAGGGGCGGACAAGTTGGTCATGTGACCGCTCTATAATAAAAAGAGGTCGAGCACGTGAGAGGGCGTTCAGAGACACGCGCCGACCGACCAAGCAACTTTATTCCCAGTGTCTGGCTGAGTTTATTCTAGGGCCACGTGCTAGGCCTAGTCAGGGTTAGATGTCCCTTGAGCGTAGATCACCCGACACAACAATTGGCGACGAGGGTGGTGATCGATTCCCCGCTCGGGGTACGTGTGTGTGTCCCTGTTGGGGTGAGGCGGCTGCGGGCACTACCACGTGTCCGCGGTGCTCGTGCCTTACCACCGCACACTCCCCGCTTTGCCTGCCTGGAGGAAATACTCTGATCCCTGGCTCTCTTCAGGTGAGCAGCGCTGGCCTGCATCTCTCTGCAGCGCGCAGGAGTCTGATTGGTCGCGCGAGGTGCGTCCGGTGCTCCGACTGCCGCTGGAGCACATCCCGGCGGCCCACGGACATCCTCCCGGGCGTCCAAAGTGATGGCTAACATTCCGCCCATTGAGCCGTTTGTGGTGGAAGGTGCGCCGTCCACTCTCGCACCGAAGTGGAAAGAATGGGTGGACAGGCTCTTCATATTCTTTGAGGCCACCAAGGTCCATAAGGAGCAGAAGCGTGCCATGATCCTCCATCTTGGTGGCAAGGACATTCACTCCATCGCCCGCACCCTTACGGAAGCAACTCCCAAAACCCACCACACGCTCATAAACACACTCAATGCGCACTTTGAACCCATGGCTAACCAAGACTATGAACGGTTCATCTTCAGACAAGCGCGACAACTGCCAGAGGAATCGCTGGACGCCTATCACTCTCGGTTGAAGAAACTGGCACTAACGTGTGGATTTCAGGATGTCACGGAGGAAATCAGAGGCCAGATCATTCAGGGTTGCGCTTCTGCTAAACTGCGCGAGAGAATTCTGGAGGAGTCGGGGAAACCCCTCCCAGACATTCTCACGCTGGGCCGCACGAAGGAGCTGTCCAAGGCCAGGGCAGCCCACATGGAAGCAGCTCTGCAGGCCAACATGAAAGTGGAACCAGTGAACAAACTGCAGGTCCGCCCACAGCCCAAATGGGTGAAGCGAACAACAACTCCGCAGGGCGGAGCTTCGGCACAATCATGTGGTTACTGTGGAGGCCCGAGACACCCGGCGCCAGAATGTCCAGCACGGGGCAAGATATGCTCCGGGTGCGGAAAAATGAACCATTTTGAAAAGGTGTGTCGGTCTAGAAAGTTCAGCAAGCCCCGCCAGACAGTACACGCGGTGGCGGAGCCTGAAGGCGCGGAAGGAGGACCCAGCAACAGTGATATGGACGACGACGAGGAGGAGCGGTCCGTACACAAGGTGCACATGATCGGCACGGCCACCCGACGCACAAGGACACTACCACAGTGTGCAATACAAGTAGCGGATCAGGACATCATGGCAACGGTGGACACGGGCGCCTCAATAAATCTGATGAGTGCGTCCCTCTATGGAGACATGGCTACTCCACCCAGCCTCCGCTCCACTCCGATCACCGTTTTTGCTTATGGCCAGGACGTGCCCCTCCGCATTCGAGGAAAGTTCAAAGCAGCAGTCCGACACGGAGACAAGATCACGTGTGCCAACATCTTCGTGTCGGAGGAAGGCCAAGGCATGCTCCTGAGTTGCCGGACGGCAGAAGACCTGGGAGTGGTCTCTTTTGCGTTTGGGGTGCACGAGGAATCAGTGCAGCAACTGATTGCAGACTTTTCGGACCGATTCGAAGGGATCGGCCGCTTCAAGGGTCGGGAAATACACCTGCATGTGGACCCCACTATCCAACCGGTGGCCCTGCGACACCGGCGGGTCGCGTTTCATTTGAGGCCACTGGTTGAGGAAGAACTACAGAAGCTGGAAGCCGCGGGCATCATTGAAAAGGTGTCCGGACCTACCCCCTGGGTATCGCCCATCGTGGTCACCCGGAAACCCAAGCAGCCGGGAGCGGTCCGGATATGTGTGGACATGCGCCTCCCCAATGCGGCCATCAAAAGAGAACGACACATCACCCCCACGATCGATGACCTGATCGGAGAGATGGCCGGGGCCCGGTGGTTTTCCAAGTTGGACCTCAGGGCGGGGTATCATCAGCTCGTGCTGGATAAAGAGTCCCGGAACATTACGACGTTCTCCACTCACATCGGACTGCGCAGGTACACCAGACTGAGCTTCGGAATATCCAGTGCTGCCGAAGTGTTCCAGAATGTCATCCAAGAGCTCATTGCTGGCATACCGGGGGTGATCAATGTCAGTGACGATATCATGGTGCACGCAAGGACAATTCCTGAGCACAACCAACGCTTGGCACAGGTGTTCCGCAGGCTCCGCAGCGCTGGACTCACTCTGCACCGAGACAAATGTGAGTTTCTTCAGACCAAGCTGGGGTTCTTCGGCTACGTGTTCTCGGCCGATGGCGTCAATCCTGATCCGGACAAGGTCAAGGACATCAAAGATGCACCTCCGCCCACGACTGTCACGGAAGTCCGAAGCTTCCTCGGGATGGTGAATTACTGTGGTCGCTTCATAAGAGACTTAGCCAACCTGACCCTCCCTTTACGTGATCTAACCAAAGACTCCACGCCATGGAACTGGGGACCGGAGCAGGAGAGGGCATTCCAAAACATCAAGAGTGCGCTGTCCAGCAACACCACGCTGGCGTTTTTTGACCCCAGACACTTCACTCTTATCGCAGTAGATGCCGGACCGGCGGGATTGGGGGCTGTCCTGATGCAGAGAGCCCGAGACGAGATAGATTGGGCCCCCGTCGCCTTTGCCAGCCGGTCCCTCACGGACACAGAACAAAGATACTCCCAAATTGAAAAGGAAGCCATCGCGATTCATTGGGGATGCCGGCACTTCCACCTATATGTATATGGCAAACCTTTCACAGTAGTAACGGACCACAAGCCGCTGCTGTCGCTGTTCTCAGGTACCTCATCCAAACCACCCCCCAGAATTGAAAAGTGGATCTTGCAATTACAGGAGTACAACTGTACCATTGAGTACCAGCCAGGGGCAAAGAATCCGGCGGATTATCTGTCACGACACCCCCGGGCGGCCACCCCCGAGGAGATGGAGGAAGCTGAAGAGACGGAGGCCTATGTGCGATGGGTCGTGGCCAGATCATGCCCGCGCCCCATATCCCTGGAAGAGGTGGTGAGCGCCACGGCTCAGGACGCCTGCATACAGCGGGCCAAAGATCTGCTCCGGACGACCAACTGGCAGAAAGCCAGGGAGAGCTGGAAGGCACTCACACCCGAGGCCCAGAAAGTCATGGACGGTCTGTACCACATGAGGGCTGAACTGAACGAGGACGCGGCGGGGTGCCTCCTGCGAGGGCATCGTCTGGTGATCCCGACGGCTTTGACAAGCCGAGTAGTTCAGCTGGCGCATGTAGGGCACCAGGGAATGGTTAAGACAAAGGCCCGGCTGCGGACAAAGGTGTGGTTCCCGCTCATGGACGATATGGTGGAAACTGTTGTGCGCACATGCACGGCCTGCCAAACTACAGGCGACAGCCCCCGTGAAGCCCCCATCATCGTGGAACCCAGGCCCCGAGGCCCTTGGGAAAGGGTCAGCATGGATTTTGGCAGCCTTCCGGATGGACGGCACACGCTAGTGATGATCGACGATCACTCCAAGTACCCGGAAGTCGAAATCATCACCAGTACCAGTGCCGACTGTGTGATTCCCAAGATAGAGAAAATCATTGCCACCCATGGAGCCATGAGAGAACTCAGAACGGACAATGGGCCGCCCTTCCAGGGTCAAGACTTTGCAGACTATCTCTCGTCCCTAGGAACCCGTCACAGGCGCATCACCCCAAGGTGGCCTCAGGCCAATGGAGAGGCCGAGCGGTTCGTGAGAACTTTAAATAAGGTGATCCGCATCGCGCATGATAAAGGACAGTCCGTGGAAATGGCCATTTTCACTTTTCTCCGTAGCTACCGCCAGACCCCTCACTCCACAACGGGGGTAGCTCCTGCACACCTCCTCCTAGGGCGGGTGATAACGGACTCCATCCCTCATCACCCCCAGTGGGCACCTGAACTGATAAATGAACAGACAGTAGAAACGAGGAGACGGGCTGCCTATGACCAGATCAGCAAGAAACGTAGGGCTGTGGCCCCCCATTTCAAGAGAGGTGACTTGGTGCTCATAAAAAATCGGGCCACTGGTGGCAAATTTAAACTCAGTTATGAAAGACGACCATGGCGAGTCAGTGGTATGAAGGGCACCCGCATCACAGCCACTCGAGGACGAGACAAGGTGACTCGCAACGTGTCTCACTTCAAGCTCTATCACCCGTCGAGCAGCGAGCCAAGGCGCCAGCAAGGCGACAGAGAAACCGAAACTGCAACTACGTTGCCACCTGGTGAATCAACATCTCAGCCCGAGGTCAGGCCACGTGACGAGCAGCAGGTTTCTAGTGAGGATGTGGGTGGAGACACGGAGGCCCTGAATGAGGCCCCAGATCCGGAGGGGGCCGACAACGAGGCGCCAAGCCACGAGGTGGAGGCTGGAACAGAGCCTATGACTCAGCGAGGGTCCCAACGCCAGCTACGTGCCAACCCCACCCCCTCCAGCTGGCTGAGAGACTACTTTACGTAAGACTGTTCTCATTTACATATGTGCCCGTAATGTTTGAACTGAATGCGCTAGCATTTTGAAAGACGCTGAAGGTATCGGTCCTGATGCTAGTGAGAACATGGGTTTGATCAGACCAAGTTTACAGTGTTGCAGTATGTTGTTGGTTTTGTTGTTTTTCTTGTTTTAGGAGGAATGTTGTGTTCCCGAGGGTCCGCCCCCGAGGTCCGGAGGGGCGGACAAGTTGGTCATGTGACCGCTCTATAATAAAAAGAGGTCGAGCACGTGAGAGGGCGTTCAGAGACACGCGCCGACCGACCAAGCAACTTTATTCCCAGTGTCTGGCTGAGTTTATTCTAGGGCCACGTGCTAGGCCTAGTCAGGGTTAGATGTCCCTTGAGCGTAGATCACCCGACACAACAACGGCCTCGCTTCCAGGGGGGTCCACTTGACGGTAAATGTTACCTCCTTTGTATAGAAAAAATCTCATATTCGGATACTCCGATGTACAGTTTATGGCCAGAGTTCCTCCTCTGGCGACCAGGCTCCCGGGGCTCAACACAACCGATGGATTCGGATAGGCGTCTGTGGTGAGAGGGAAACAAACAATCATAAAGGCCAGAAACTAACCATCTTTTCCTCCCCAGTACACACCGCACCCCAGCTTGTCCCAGCGATCGCATCACACTGAGCTTTTCTCTTAAACCTCGGTTGGGTCCGTCTCTTATGGCTTCACCCTATAGGAAGGATTCGTCGCCCTCTGAGCCCCGAGCATTGCGATATCTGTGTGGAAATCTAACGAGCTTGAGTTTCCCTAACTAAAGAGGACAAACGCTGAATACAAATAACCCTCTAAATCGAGAGGCGAACACGACACGAAAACAGCGGAAGACACAAAAGAACACCTCAGCTCTCACCTTGGAGCGTTACCTCGACGGTGTCACTGAAGTCAGACGCAATGCGGGGGGCTCCTTTGGAATGGTACACGCAGTAATATCTCCCCTCGTGCGCCGAGTTTACATTAGTGAAGTGGAAGACGGCCTCGCTCCCAGGAGGGTCTTGTGGAGGGCGATAGACTCTACCTCCATTCAGAATAAATCTCATATCTCTGTACTGTGCCGCAGCCGCACAGCTCAAGGTCAGGTTTCCTCCTCTCACGGTCGCGCTCCCGGAGGTGATCCGAAGGGTCGGTTTCGGGAAGGTTTCTGCAGCTACAATAAAAGAAGACAAGTTCACCACAATGTACAAAAGAACAACATTTGACTCACTCCCTCTTCCCTCCTCTTCCGCTCCCGCCCCCGATGGCATCTTTACCTCCCACCACTTCGGGTCATTACCAATCTTGGATCAAATGTTCAAATGTCTCTTACTTACCTCAAGTCTCCATTCTGTGATTCTGCTCACACGAAAAATGTCCTATTGGCCCAACGCCAGTAACTATGTAATCGTTGTGCACCCGAGAAACACCAGCTTAATAGTATAATACTGGTACTTGTGAAACGATCGATCTTGGTTGTTTCGTGTAATATAATACACACCTTTAGACTAGATACGTGGTATAAAAATTACACAATTGCTTACATGTTATGCATTTCGGGGTGACGGTGAAGACGCATATCATGTTCCCCTTCTGTCTGTGGCCTGCCTCTCTGATTCCTGATCACTCGTCTTTGGCTCTTAGCTTTGCTCCGCCTCCACCCTTTTTCGGGTGGTTAATCGAGTTTCCGCATCTTTAGGCTGTGTCAGGTTTGTGCTCAACTGTGACTTTGGTCTGTCCCAGAGTCTCACATCCACACATGTCTATTGATTCTATGTCAGGAGTGGACGAGAGCATTAAGTATCATCTTTCTTCACTTTATGTCTCAGCTGCTCTTGCGAAGTGCACCTTTTTAACAGTAACAAGCATTAGCAATGCCAATAGGCCTTGAGTGTGAATGAAAGTACCTAATGTGTCATTGATGGGTTTAGGTACTCAACAACGTATCATTCATGCACTTTGTCACTCATCTTTACTTTCATGAATCTGTTCACACATCCACTGATTCATTCATGCATTCACCCTCTGTTAGAAATGGCATTTCTGCTTGGGTAAGGTTTGCGCCAAAGCCAGGCAGAAACAACCACTTTAGTCAGGGCAAGGGAGTTACACATCGAAGATAACCCCTGCTCACCGCCTTGGTAGCTTGGCACGAGCAGTCAGGCTTTTTCGAGAGGCAATGTGTAAAGCGTTTGCGCAACACACACAAACAGCAGCAACACACTAGGCACACCACAAAAGACACTCCGCACAAGGTTATATGAAAAATAGCCTTTGTATTATCCAAAACACATTAGAATCATAATCACACAATATACACTGTGCCAACTGTCACTAGGCAATATTCACAGGAGATTATATACAGGACAGGGCCAATGAGGCCGCTGTCAGAACCTTTAGAAAGCACTAGTAGTAAAAATATCACAACCAGTAACTTCTGGTACAATAATGACCTCAGCATCAGGTCACATTAGCATTAGGCAGAGAACACATTATGCACAAATCACAAGCATAAACACATTATGCAATATCTGTAGGCATGAACATCTTATGCATAAACATCCAAACATAAATACATTATGTCATAGGCATCACAAAAGGCATAGACACATTAGGAATAAGCCACATTAGGAATAAACACATTATGCCTAAAACATGAGTACTGCACCCCAATACCACAGATAAAGTGCACACAGCACCTTAACAGACACACTGAAATGACCCCAGATGAACTGGCCTTCTCTGGGACTCAAATGCTCTTTGTCCTAAATGTCAGGGCTCGTAGCTGCCAATGCAGCAAAATCACTGTGCGCAATGCGCTGGGGCAGAGGAGTGTATCTCACTCCCTCATCATGAGAAAGGAAAAATAATGCCCCACATTGTAGCTGCCCGCTCTCTCTCGTGGTGCAGCTGGAAACTAGGCCTTGGCACCTCTGTTTCCACTAAGTCCCCACTAGAACTCTACCACAATTGTTCCCAATGTGGCAGCTGCCCGCTCTCTCTCACGGTGCAGCTGTGATCATGAGGCCTGGTACCACTGTGCCCTTTTGAGCCCCACTCCAGGACTCCTAAATACAAACTGGCCCCGGGACTCTCCAATACAAACTGCTCCCCAACAAGGAATTCAGCCTCAGCACTTCAGTGCCCCATGAGTCCCTCTCGTCAGGACTCTAGCAATCACAGTGACCCCTGCACCGGGACGCCGCCGGTGTAGCTCACGCACCAAAAAAAAAAGGCTCACGTACAGCCCCACTCACCGGGGTTGGTTCTTCTGACTGAATCCGCGACACACCGTCCTGTTTGGGACACCGGTCTCACTCCTGCATCTACCGGAGCCCAGAAAGCTCCAATTCCATGACTCCTCCCTCGATCAGGCTTCCACAAAACCTGACTTCCGAGGCTCTCTTGCAGTCACCGGAGGGGTCTTGCTCTGTCTCGACTTGGCCAATTCCGAGGGGCTCTCTCCAGCTCACTGGAGCCCTGCCCAGGACCAGGCTACAACGTCCTGACTCAAGTAGCACCACACGGGGCTCTGGCATCGTCTCTCCTGCCGGCCCGCCTACAACCAGGCGAGTCCCACCTGACTTCTGCTTTTGCCGTTTCTGTGGCGGCTTCACTCCGGGAGGCACTATGAGGCGGGGTAGGCTCCCGCTTTGGTTTTGATCTGCACGAAATGCAGGTTGGGCACCCGCTCCACAAATAATGGTACCAGCATGAGGGGTGGGCTCCTGCTAGACAAATAAAGGCACCATCCTGCGGGTGGGTTCCCGCTTCTCGCAACATAAAGGTGGGGTGGGCTCCCACCAATAAACGCACACCATTGTGGGGTAGGCTCCCTTTCTTCTAAGCAGTGGCAATGCAGGCTGGGCTCCAACTCCTTCCAGCAACTCAGGGTAATCTCTACGCTCGGGATTCCCTCTGCAGGCACTTCGCAGCACAGTGCTGCACGGCCCCACATTCCTCCTTTCCTGGAATCTGGATACAGTGCTTCACAAGGCGCTAGGGGCCACAGCTCCAAAGAACAAAGTTTCAGGGGCACAAGACCAGACCCAGGCAGGCCAGCTCACAGGGCCCTCCAGAAGGGAGGCAGTCCCTCATGAAGGTACCTCCTGAAGCCTAGCAGCAGCTAGTCCTCAGAAGCACAAGGAGGCACACTTTTCATGAGGTCACAGCCCCAATATTTATACACCACTTTTGCTTTGTCTGTCCTGGCACAGGGCTTGGGCAAATCCAGCCTCAACTAGTTCTGGGGGGTGTGGAGCACTTTGTTTACAGGGCTCCCACCCTCCTTTGTCAGGTTGGGGCTGTCATCAGCAACACCACAGGTGGGCGGAGCCAGCATTCACCTAGGCAGGCACAGACCTATTCAGGGTCAGGGGACTACTCCTCCCACTACTCCAACTGCAGATCTCCCATTCAGCCTAGCACTGACTCACCCTTCCCTCCCTGGAGCCACACACACCTCACCAATCTCTGTCACTCCAAAGGCAGACATGCAATCCACATCAGACAGGCAGACACATAGCACCAAGAAATGCCTAATTCTTGAAGTGGCATTTCTAAAATAGTGATAATAAATCTGCGCACACCATAGTGAAGTATTTATTATTACTATTCCCACCATAACAAACTTGACCCCGCTCCTCCTCTCATATCAGGAATAACCACTGAAACACTTATCAGGGAATCCCCAATGCATTCCTATGGGAGGGCAGCCTCACAGCAGTGAGAAACCAAAATGGCTATGTGTTACTACCAGGACATGTCACACACTTAAGGTACATGTCCTACCTTCTACCTACAATTCACCCTGCCCATAGGGCTAGCTAGGGCCTACCTTAGGGGAGACTGACATGCAGTAAAAGGGGGGTCACAGACATGGCACACACTTTAGGTGCCACGTAATAGCGGCAGTAACACTGCACGCACAGGCCCTGCAATGGCAGAGGACTGAGACGGGTTGAAAGGCTACTTCGGTGGGTGGCGCAACCAGCGCGGCAAGCCCACCAGCAGCATTTAATTTACCAGCTCTGGGTATCTGAGATACCACTTTACAAGGGACTGACAGGTAAATTAAATAAGCCAAACAGGTGTAGACCAATCTTTTAAAAAAATAACATTTTAATTTCTTTTTATTAACATTCATCGACATAAACCATACAATACAGTGGAATCAGGATTATCATATGCAGGGACAACAATAGGCAATCACTTAGTATAACTTTATACTGTAGGGACAATCTACGAGTGAGGGCAGCATCCTGCTCAATACTACGCGGTGGAAGGCACATGTCCCCTCCATATGCGTTCCATGGGCTCCAGATTCGAGACCATTTTTTTGGGCAACCCCGGGCTACATAGACCGTCTTCTCCCCGTGCATGCAACAATCAAGATCTTTTTTCCAGGCCTCTACGGTGGGTGGCTGCACCGCTCCCCATAATTGTTCAATGTTCCTCCTTGCAACATTAACCCCAGTGTAACCCCCTGTGTGTGATGTTTATTCAGATCTATAGGCTTCCATATGTTCAGAAGGCACCTACGTGCCTCCGGGTGAAGGACTACAGTGAGCACGTTACTTATTATATTGTGTATTTTTCTCCAGTAGGATTGCATATGCTCGCATTCCCATATAATGTGCATGAAGGTGCCTAAGTTGCCGCACCTTACCCTACACTCTCCTCCTTCAGCCCTTTCCATCTGTACCAGTCGGGGGCCTGTAACATATACTCTATGGAGACTTTTGAGCTGTACCAGCCTAAGTACTGCCGGGATTGCTACCACTCTCGGAGAAGACTCTGCCTCGTGCCATTCTTCATCATCCAATTCGATACCATCTCATACCCATTTCTCCCATAGGGTTTGGAGGGGGTCTGTCATATTGTTTATTAACTTCTTATATATTAATGCTATAGTTTTCTCCGGGCAGGTGACCATCCAGCACTCTATCTTCCAGCGGGGAGGACTCAGGGGGGAAGAGCCCTATGGGAGAAGCAAATGCAGTGCAATGGCGGGCTTGTTTGTATCGAAAAAGTTCTGTGTCGACTAGCTCTTGTTGTTGCTATAGAGTGGTAAAGGACTTCACTTCTCCCTCCTACCACATGTCTTTATCTTGTAAGATTCCAATCAGGTCCCACCTATCGAATCTGTCCGATTTCCATAGGCAACCCAGCCTCTCGGAGTCCCACAAGGGAGTTTCTAAAGTCAGTTTATATCCCCACCCGAGGGATTTAGATACAACATGCTAGACTTCTACCGAGTGTTTGGTAGTGCCTGTCAGATGGAATTGGCCAGGTTTGGAGTAGAGTGCTCAATTGAAATTCCCGCCTGGGAGGAACCAACTATCCATATTATATCCAGGGTCATCTGGGCTACCATAGGTGCCATGATTGACGGCTGCAAGGTGTGCAGTCCAATAATATTTCTGGATGTCTCGGAGGCTAATGCCTCCCTCGTATCAGTTTAATGTGAGCTTGTTTAGGGCAATGCGTGGTTTCCCATCTCTTAGCAAGTCCCGCTGGAGGCCCTCAATTTCTTTAAAATATGTCAGGTCCACAGGAGCTAAACACATTTTGCAAGGCATACAAGAAACAGGGTAAGGACATCATTTTGAAAAGAGCTTCTTTGCCCAAGAGTGACAGGGGATGAGACTTCCAACTAGCTATGTCCTATTTCAACCTCAATAACGGAGGGAGAAGATTGTGATTGTATCGGAGTGTTTGGTCTAAGGAGATGAATATTCCCAAATATTTGAAGCCCACAGCGCTAATCTGTATTGTGCAGCCTCGTGGTGGGTCTCCCTGAAGGACGTAGAGATGGGACTGATTCCAATTGATGGAAAACCCAGAATATCTGCAGAAAACTGCAAGAATGTCCAGGACTGACCCCAGGGACCTCTTGGGGGAGGCCAGATACAATAGTATGTTGTCCGCATAAAGCGAAATGCTGTCTTCCCAATCAGGAGACCAATGCAGTCCTCCTATTACTGGGTCCCTCCGGATCCAAACCACCAGTGGTTCCAAGGCCAAGGCAAACAGGAGAGGTGAAAGCGGACATCACTGATGGGTTCCTCGACTCAAGGTAAACGTGTCTGATCTTTTGTTATTGACTACAACTTGCGTCATGGGCCTATTATACAAGAGGCGTGCCCATTGAATGAAGCGTGGGCCAAACCCCATTTTTGTGAGTACGGCCAGGAGATGGGACCATTCGACAGTATCAAATGCCATGGTCGCATCCAAGGATACAATTATGGCTGATTCGCGGATCGTGGCTGCTCTACCCAGAACTCCATGGACTCTACGCAGGTTCAGTGCTGTGTTTAGGTGCAGCATAAAGCCTGATTTATCCGGGTGCACCAGGCTTGTTATATTTTTAACTAGGCGATTAGCCAGGACCTAGGCAAGAATTTTGGGTTCCAAGTTGAGGAGCGAGTGCGGTCTGTATGATGCGAAGTCAGTTTTGGTTTTACCCTCCTTATGAATGGTGACTATGGTGGCCACTCTTTGATCTATTGGCAGTATCCCCTTTTCCTTGCTTTCATCAAACATTCCTTTTAAATAGGGTGTTAACTTGTCGGGCCTGAGTTTATGCAGCTCAATAGGAATGCCGTTTGGGCCAAGGGCTTTTTCTGAGTTCAACGATCTGATTGCCTGTGCTATTTCGTCCGTCGTTAATGTACTGTCTAGAAAATCATGGTCCTCTGCAGAGAGGGTGGGGAGCGTTATGCCTTGCAAGAGCTCGGAAGAGTCATTTTATTTCATTTCATGAAGCGTTATTCGGTTCAAATAGATGACCATAAAAGCACAGACAGAATACAAAATGTTAAAAAAGGAATCAAAACTATTATTACATATTTCATAAAATCATATCATATCAGATGTGGTTATTTACATTAAAATAGACATATCTAACCAATTGATCAAAATTTCAGTTAAAAAATCATACTTTTCCTAGCGTTGATGCACTGATTTAAGAACGTCGCAGTATAAAAATAAATGTCTGCCGATTCCAAGTTAAAAATTAAAATCATAGCATGTGTAACTGTACGTACTCCGTATTTAACAAACATGAGTCTTCTTCAATGAATGGTGCCCCCGTAGTATACACCTCACTAAAGTGTCTAGCAAATCGTTTTGCGATATCCTGTGGGTCTGTTATGGAAGTGCTACCTGTATCCCTGAGTTCTGGAACCAGCCAGCTCATCCACTCTCTGTTATCAAGCCAGGCCATGAGTTTCCCTGCCTTATCCCCCAGGTCATATGTTCTTCTGAGTTTTTCCCTCCCTAGGACTTTAGCCCTGTCGGTCACTAGGGCTCCATATCCGTCTTGCTTAAGTTGCAGCACATGAAGCCTCTCTGGCGTGGCCTCAGTTCCCATTTCCCCTTCTAGTCGATAGATCTATTCCTCAATTTCTTAGATCTCTTTCCGTTTGCCTTTCTTCTGTCCAGATATTAGACATTGGGCCTGGCCCCTGATCACTGATTTCAAGGCTTTCCATAGAGTGTGGGAGGAGTCCACTGTCCCCTTGTTTTCTCGAAAGTAGTTGTCCATGGCTTTGACGAGACCCTACGGATTATGGGGTCCCAGAGTTACCAAGGGCTTATCGGGGCAAGTATCCCCACTCTTACTTGGTTGAGGACCATGTGTACCCACACCGGGGAGTGATCAGAAATGCCCCTGGCTAAGTGCTGAATTTCACAAATGTGCGCTATTTGTGGGCCAGGGACTAGGATACAGTTTATCCGGAAAAGGCTATGATGACCCCCGGAGTGGAAAGTTTGTTGTATTTTGTCAGGGTTATGTGTTCTCTACCCGTCAGCCAATCCCAGGGCCTCAATAAAGTCTGGCAGCAAATGAGAAGAGGGCCCTATTTCACGTGGGGGCTGGCGGTTCAGCGTACCTGAAACCAGAGTTGAAGTCGCCATCAAGTACTAGTAGACGTTACGGCACTGAAAGCAAGATGGCGCCCAGGTCTTTCAATGTGGTAGTCTATAGGCCAGGTGGTATGTAGACTGACATGAGTGTTATGGTGCCCCCTTCCCATGAGCCCGTAACTCCTATGTACCTGCCCCTATCATCTGTCCATGTGGAACTTATGATGAGGGGGAACCAATCAATCAATCAATCAAGGCATTTGTATAGCGCACTACTCACCCAGAGGGTCTCAAGGCGCTAGGGGGTGGGGGGTCTGCTACTGCTCGAACAGCCAGGTCTTGAGTTGTTTCCTGAAGGCGAGGTGGTCCTGGGTCTGGCGGAGGTGGGTCGGGAGGGATTTCCATGTCTTGGCGGCGAGGTAGGAGAAGGACCGTCCCCCTGTGGTGGCTCTTCGGATGCGGGGGATGGTGGCGAGGGCGTGGCCGGTCGATCGAAGCTGGCGTTTGGGAGCGTAGAAGTTGAGGCGGCTGTTGAGGTATCCTGGGCCTTGGTTGTGTAGGGCTTTGTGTGCGTGGGTGAGGAGACGGAAGGTGATTCTCTTGTTGACCGGGAGCCAGTGCAGGTCTCCCAGGTGTCCGGAGATGTGGCTGCGATGTGGGATGTGCAGGATGAGTCATATTGAGGCGTTCTGGATCCGCTGGAGTCTCTTCTGGAGTTTGGCGGTGGTTCCGGCGTAGAGGGAGTTGCCGTAGTCCAGCCGGTTGGTGACGAGGACCTGGGTAACCGTCTTCCTGGTCTCGGTGGGGATCCACCGGAAGATCTTACCTAGCATGCGCAGGATGTTGAAGCACGACGAGGAGACGGCGTTGACTTGTCTGGTCATGGAGAGGGAGGAGTCCAGGATGAAGCCCAGGTTCCATGCGTGGTCTGTTGGTTGGGGTGTGCTGCCTAGGGCGGGGGGCCACCAGGAGTCATCCCAGGCGGAGGGTGAGGATCCCAGGATGAGGACTTCCGTCTTGTCCGAGTTCAGTTTCAGGCGACTGTTCTTCATCCATTCGGCTACCTCTTTCATCCCTTCGTGAAGGTTGGCTCTGGCGGTGGCGGGGTCTTTGATGAGGGAGAGGATCAGCTGGGTGTCGTCGGCGTAGGAGATGATGTTGAGGTTGTGCTGGCGTGTGATGTCTGCGAGGGGGCTCATGTAGACGTTGAAGAGGGTTGGACTGAGCGAGGACCCTTGAGGAACGCCGCAGATGACTTCGGTGGCTTCAGATCTGAACGGGGGGAGGCGGACTCTCTGTGTCCTTCCGGCAAGGAAGGAGATGATCCATTCCAGTGCCTTCTCCTGGATTCCGACGTTGCTGAGTCGCTGCACTAGTGTACGGTGGCAGACAGTGTCGAAGGCCGCGGAGAGGTCTAGGAGGATGAGGGCCGCAGTTTCTCCGTTGTCAAGCAGTGCTCGGATGTCATTGGTGGCTGCGATCAGGGCGGTCTCGGTGCTGTGGTTGGCTCGGAAGCCAGACTGCGAGAGGTCGAAGGATCCGTTCGTCTCAAGGAAGGCGGCCAGCTGCTTGTTGACGGTCTTCTCGATGACTTTTGCAGGGAACGGGAGCAGCGAGATGGGGCGGTAGTTCTTGAGGTCGGTTGGGACGGCTGATGGCTTCTTTAGTAGAGCGCTGAGTTTGGCGTGCTTCCAGCTCTCAGGGAAGGTCACGGTGTCGAAGGAGGTGTTGATGATGTCCCGCAGGTGGGGTGCGATGACAACGTCGGCCTTGTTGAAGACGTGGTGAGGGCAGGGGTCGGTCGGAGATCCAGAGTGGATGGAGTTCATCGTGTCGACGGTATCTTCGATGCTGATCGGGGTCCAGGCGCGGAGGGTGGTGGTGGGGGGCGGTGGTTCGGTCGTGGCGTGCGTCGGTTGATTGCTGGAACTGTTGTGTATGTCCGCGATCTTGTTGTGGAAGTAGGAGGCGACGGAGTTGCAGAGGTCTTGCGAAGGGGTGATGTCGTTGTATCCGGCGTTGGGGTTGGAGAGCTCTTTGACGATGTTGAAGAGTTCCTTGCTGTTGTGTGTGTTGTTGTCCAGTCGTTCCTTGAATGCAGTTTTCTTGGTTGTGTGGATGAGTTGGTGGTGTTTTCGGGTGGCGAGCTTGAGGGCAGTCATGTTGTCAGGTGTTGGGTCTCTGCGCCAGGTTCTCTCGAGGGCTCTGCAGTTCTTCTTGGAGCTCTTGAGTTCGTCGGTGAACCATGGGGCTTTCTTGCTGCCGGGTCTGCTAGGCGGGGTCCTCAGGGGGGCGAGGTCGTCTGCGCAGTCGCTGATCCATTTTGTGAGGTTGGTGGCCGCTTGGCTGGGGTTCCTTGCGCTGGTGGGTGGGCTCTTGCTCAGGGAAGTCGCGAGCTGGACGGCTGTGATCTTGTTCCAGCTTCTGCGTGCAACCTGTTGCTGTTGGTGGGGGATCGTGGTCCTTTTGAAGCTGAAGTGGACGCAGCTGTGGTCCGTCCAGTGGAGTCCGGTGGCGTGGCTGAAGGTGATGTCCTTGCTGGATGAGAAGACTGGGTCGAGTGTGTGTCCGGCGTAGTGGGTGGGGGTGGTCACCAGCTGCTTGAGTCCGAGGTTTGCGAGGTTGTCCAGCAGGGTGGTGGTGTTGCGGTCGTTGTTGTTCTCCAGGTGGAAGTTGAGGTCCCCGAGGAGGATGTAGTCAGCGAAGGCGAGGGCGTGCGGGCTGATGAAGTCGGCAATGTCTTCGCTGAATTGTGTGCGTGGTCCCGGGGGTCTGTAGATGAGGGTGCCTCTGAGGGTGGTCTTGGGGTTGATGTGGACCTGGAAGTGCAGGTGCTCGGCGGGTGCAAGGGTGTCGTAGGTGTTGGTCGTGATGCGGATGGTGTTCCTGTGGATGATGGCGATGCCTCCTCGGGTCTGGTTGATGCGGTCCCTTCGGATGATCTTATAGCCGTCTGGGATGGCGATGGCGATGTCGGGCGCTGAAGAGGCGTTCATCCAGGTTTCCGTGAGGAAGGCGACGTCTGGTGAAGTAGAGTCGAGCAGGTTCCAGAGCTCGATGGCGTGTCTGTGGACGGAGCGGGTGTTGAGCAGGATGCACTTTAGGTGGCTGCTGCTGTTGCTCGTCTTGGTCTTGGTCAGTGCAGGAGTAGTGCAGGTCCGGATGCAGGTGAACTTGCAGGAGTGGCAGCAGAAGGGTCCGTGGGTGCGTCTCGGGGTGGCTCGGTAGCAACCCGGGGTTCGGACGGCGTTGAGTGCGTAGAGTTCGGTGGCGTCATAGGTCCGTCGGGTGGGCTGGTGTCTGCGGGAGCCAGGGGTCCTGGCACTGGGCGCGGTCCAGGCGCGGACGGGCGCAGACGGTCTTACCTTTGGCGCACCTTCGGCGCGCTTCGGGCGCGCCCGCTGCGCGTCAACGCTGCGCGTCTGCACGGTCGCCATACCTGGCGAAGTGTGAGGGAGGGAGGAGCTGGGAGGCGGGGAGCGGGGAGGGTACACAAAGGAAAGGGGTGTGGCCGCTGGCACGGCGGCGAAAAGCGGGGAGCGGGGCGGGGGGCACAGGGGAAAAACGGGGAGGAAAAGTGAATTAAATCGCAGGCTCAGGGGGAGAAAACATGAACAACAGTGGACAATGCAGTGACAGAAAAATGCAAACACAGTTGAAAAATTAGCGCGGCAGCACACAGGCAGGGAGAGCGATCCCGCTGGGGCAGCGGGGGCGGGGAAGAGGCGGCAGGCTCAGCAAGGCTGAGAGAGGCAGCGAGCAGGGGGCACACGCAGCAGCTGGTGGCCGTGCGGTGCGGGGGTGTCCTGGGAGCAGGAGCAGGGAGCAGGAATGAGTTTTTCATCATAATACTAATGCCTTGTGAGCTAGTTGTGAACCCGGCATGCACTACCATTTTGTATCCCCATCAGTGCATTGTCCTACAGGAGTTTCCTACCAAGTGCTTTTCCTGAAGCATGACAATGTCGGGGCCTGCCTTTTAATATATTGAAGGACCACACTGCGTTTGATTTTATCCCCAAGCCCGTTAATATTCCAGCTCAGTATTCTAGCACTCTTGTCCCACTGTGTACTCATTGGGTCCAGAATAAGTCTTTGTATCCTCTGTCACGATGCCAATATGCGTTGTCGATGTTAAAAACCACAACAAAAAACAAACACAAACCCCTAACCCAACAGCCCCACTCCCTGCTTCCCTGCACTCTGGGCGTCGAACTGCCCATTTTAAAACTTGCAGAGTGCCTGTCTCCCTCAAGGTGAACTAAAGGTAGCAATATGTGGGGCGCTGCCCTCCGTCCCTCTGTCCACTCCTCCCCTTTAGCAGCCATACGTTCCCCAAGTAGAGTCACGTTCCATAGTTCTAATTTTAAGTGACTGGGAGAGGAGTCCCATCGGACGTCGGCTGTGATGGGCCCCAGGTACCTGTCTCAACATGACTGTCGACCTTTTCTGATCCAAGGAGGCCCCCATATCATTTCAGGCCCTTTCATCTCCTGGTTTGGGAGGCTGATTCCTCGTCACTGCTATGACCGTTGAGATTTCGCTCTGTCTGGCTCTCAAGCCAGTCTGAGACAGTCTGGTTGTGCAAAGAACCAAGCTCGTCCCTCTGCCTCTACACGAAGATGCGCTGGGAATAGCATTGCAAACTTAAACCCTCCCTCTCTGAGCTTCCTTTTCACCTCCATGAATGTTTGTCTCTGCCTCTGTACCATTTGGATGAAATCCGGGAAAAAGGTTATTACGGCATTGTCGTAACGAAGTGGGGGTCTTTACTTGGCGTTCTGAACGATTACATCCCTGTCTCGAAAATTCTGAACTCTCGCTAACATCGGGCGTGGGGGGGCCCCCGGCTTCGGACGTCCACCAGGGACCCTATGTGCCTGCTCAATGACGAATAATTTACTGAGGCCCCTGGGATGCAGATAGTTCAGTATAAGTTCCTCCACAAAGCGATCCGAGGCTTGCCCTTGTGCTCTCTCTGGCACCACCAGTATGCGTATGTTGTTCCACCGAAGGTGCCCTTCATAATCGTCCAGTTTTTGTTCAGTAAATTTGCGGAAGGTTTGAGGGCTTGTATCTCTCCTTGTATTTGCGTGACGTCACCCACTAGGCTTGTTGCAGTGATTTCTACTTGTTTGACTTTCTCGTTGATTTTGGTGAGAGCTGCTCTGATTAGGTTCACTTCCATCGAGATTGATCCCATTTTATGCTCTAAGGTGGTCTTGATTCCAGATGTATCATCCATGACACAGTGAGTCTTTAGTGAGGGTGCAGCGATCAAGTTTATTTGTTTGGACTGTGTTGGAGCCTTTTGCCCCTGTTACTTTGGGTTTATCCATTTTGTGTCTTCGCAGGCCTAGGACTCTGTCACACAGCCTTTCTCACCGCCTGTCCCCCGTAGTGCACAGGTCGGTTTAATGTCAAAGCCCTATCATAAGCCGTCAATCTCCGATACGACTGTAGGGTGTAGGATCAGTGGGGGGGGAGGTAGTTCTCTCTGTCCCTCAAGCACTTGCCTTCTGAATTAGTGGTAGTCCTGAGTGGCAGTTACGGCCTGCCACTGCCGGTCGTGATGCGTGTCACCTGTGGCGCAGTTAGGCCTTGTGTGCTCACAACCCCAAAGGGTTCCACCACCAGGCCATTAAAAGGTGCCTTAGTCTCCCTCAGTTATTTGCAGGGCCTCTTAGCGATTACGGGCTCCGACACATGCTGTGCGGAGATTCCCCGTTCAAGTAAAGGCAATCACTGTCCTCTTGCCATCGCCATCTTGGTTTTGTGGGAAAGGTCGGCAACAAGAGGGGACGGGGGGAAATCACAGTCGCTCCCCAACCCCAAATCTGGCACCCGGTGCGCTTTACAACACCAGGGGCCTACCAGAGCAACAGATGAGGTTCTCGGCCTGCAAGCAGTCACGGCCAGCAAGACGGGAGGGGGGGGGGGTTTGCGCGGGTGTGGGGGGGGAGTGGGACAGTAATGAAAATAAAATGTAACTAAACTTACCTTAATACCTTCCTTCCACTTCTTCCTCCAGATCACGCGCCACCTCTCCTGCTGCTCCCAGCCAGGCGTTAACCTAGGAGCCTCCCTCCCGCTCCCCTCAGCCAATCACAACGCTGCAATAGCAGCATTGTGATTGGAGGCGGGCGGGCGGCACCCGGCTGAGCGCCTTTAGGCAAGGGAGCCATTTTCTCTATGTAGGCTGCATGCAGCCTACATAGAGAAAATGAGAGAGTGCCCAACTGCGCATGACTGGTTTGGTCAGCCCTGGGGACTGAACAAATAGTCCGCACCAAAGACAGTGGGCTAACCACGCTTCCTCTGCAATCAAGGAGGAACGCCCACCCGCCCGCCCCCAACCAGGCACTCCCGGCACTTCTGCTTTCTCGTTGTGTGAGAAGCTGAAATATGAAATGGTAGTTTTACAATTTCATGTCTCTGCTTCTCTCATTGTGAGAAAGCAGTGGGGCAATGCCCTCACACCCCAATGGAGGAGCCACCACTGCTTACATGTGCATTTCCCCAGGCAGTTTCACCACGGTTGCTTGACGTTGCCTCTCTTGTGGCAACCCTTGTTTCACCAAACCAGGATGTTTGAGTCACTCCACATCCACCTGAGGTATTTACCAACCACCAGGACCCTCCCATCTTCTCTTTGTTTTACTCTTGGGCTACTTAGTTACTTACCCTTCTCTCTCTCTCCTTCCCTCTAAAAAGCACTACTGGGGGCGTGGCCAAGATGGCGGGGTGAGCGGACGCTTCCTCCCGTAGCTCCTCCGGCCCGGCTCAGCTCGAGCCCCGATTCCTGCGCCTCTCTCCCCCCGCGGCTGCACTGCGGGTGAGAGAACTGTGCCGGAGTTCCTGGGGCACATTTTGGTGCCACTTTGACTTCTGGAGCCCCGGGGGAAGTTCCCGAAAAGTTTATTCGGAGATCGCTCCGAGGATTAGAGCCCGGGTCGCCCCGAGGAGAGGAGCCTGGAGGCGGAGCGTAGTGCGGCGCTGTCCGCGCGCCTTGGCTGGCCCGAGTGCTGAAAAGCGGAACGCCGGAGATCCCGAAGGAGCGGACTAGACGGACTCCGCGGAGCGAGGTGGCTTCCTGGCGGTGCCCTGGTGGCAAGCACCATTGCTGGGCGACGGACTTTAGCCCTGTACCGGCGATCCCCCCACTACCCGGGGTCTCGAGGGGCGACGCCTTGCGAACTCCGCGCCCGGAGGCGCTGGATGGCGGAGTTCGAGCAGTGCCCGAGCCGGGCAATCGACTGGTGATGGGGGGAGGCACCGGTTTCGCACTTTCCGGACCCGTTATCATTTGAGAGTTGCCCACGGACTTGCTGGCCCGGGCTGCCTTCTTGGGTCCCACCCTCCCGCCATCTTGTCTTTGTGTGGCTGAGCCCGGTGGCCCCTGCCCGCGCCCTTCTCACACGGGAACCTCGACTCGTTCTGGCGCCAGCTCATCTACTGCCCTCCCTGGGAACACGAGACGGGAGGCCTACTCTTCGGACATTGCTGCCTGCCCTGCTGGCCCGAGGGCCGTCTTGCCCATGCCCGGACCGCCATTTTGTCGCCTGTGACGCACTATCCTTGTCCTCGGCGAAGGCCTCACATCTGGTGCCCGCGAGCGGTGGCGCTCGCCTACAGCAACTAATCCTGGGCTTTGCCGGGCCCCAAGATGACTGGAAGACGTGGCGCGGCACGGGGTGATCGCACCTTGCCGGAAATGCTCGGCAGGTCCCAGCAACTATGCGACAGGACGCAGCCGTCCCCGGGGGCCTCCCGGGCATCAACGGACGCAACTGCGGGCGAGCCGCCGGTCACGCGGTCCTTCATGGAGGACTTATTCACCTCCCTCAAGGAGGAATTTCAGACTCTTAAGACCGAAGTGGCTGGAGAGGTCCGGGAGGTGCGCAGGGAAGTCGAGGGCCTGGGCGAACGGGTCGATACTGTGGAGACGGCGGCTCAACGCCGCGATGAGGAGATAACCCATCTCCAACAGGACGTCCTCCGCCTCCGTGTGGAATTTTGACTTACGATCTGAACATCATCTGCGCCAGCTTGTCACCTATGTACTACATGCACGGCAGCTATTCTAAGGTCACCTATGTATATATTGGCAGCCATTTTAGGTATCATGGTCTCCCTGTCCACGATCGATCGCTAGCACGTCCCTCTGACCAAGCAAGCTTCCTCCGCGCACCCTGACTCCCCCTCCCTCCTCCTCCTTACGAGCAGGACCATTCTGCATGACCGTGTCCTTGGGAGTCACGCTAGCGCCTGACCAACACCTCCTCTCCTCCCATGAATGCCCCTCTGTTGACAAACCTCCCTCCTGCGCTGGATTGTCCACGCGGCATGAATACCACTCCATTGATAGCCCCTCACCCCGTGTCCGACTGTCCACACAGGTCCGAGGCCATTGCCTAAGCCGGGAGATATCATTTACTGCCCTTTATTGTATGAGGTCGCTCTCCTTCAAAGGGCCCTCTATTGATCCAGGCCTCCGCACCCCCTGTGATATGATCAGGCGCACACATCCTAAGACTCGACGGAACACTCAGCTGCGTGATGGCCCCCTCCTCTTATCAGCAGGTTGAGAAACTCTATTGTGAAGGTATATGGGGGTGGGATTGACACTAGGATTACGGGGATGTCTTTTTCTTGCCTCACAAGGATCTGATTGTATCAAGAGAAGGTCACATGCCATAAACCAGTGTATAAGAGGCCAGGCCTCCGAGAGGCTGTTAGAGCACCTCGACATGATACCTTGTTGTCTGATCTGATGTGTTCTGCTCCGTCGGAATAAACTTCTGTTTCCTGCCTTCTGGTCTCCGGCGCCTGCCTCATTGCTTGGTAAACTTGAATGGTACAAGGGCGGTTAGCGCCGGGCAAATCTTGAGAAAGGTCCTAGCCCTACCTTTTTCTACAAATTGGCGTCCCAAAGCGTGGGGCCCATCAGCGACACGTGGATCCAGTGGGAGAGGTCCCGATGACAGAGTGAACGACTGCAACGATCGGGAAGAGCTCGTGTCCGATAGACCCTCGTCTGACAGCCGATCATCCGACCTTCACTAGTTCTGAACAGACCTCTCTCGAGTGATCTACGGTCCTGACTGGGAACCATCAGGAGTGCCGCGAACAACACGAAGGAGAGAGGACGATCGGGCGCTGGATCCAGAGGACAGGAAACCGTCCATGCGGTCCGGGTAAGGTCGTGTAAACACGACGAATTGAGGAAATTGTTTTTGGATAATACTAGTATTACGCTTTGTTGAAACCCTCTGGAGATTCACTGTCTGCAAACGGGGAAAAGCAAACAGGCTCTCTCTTTGCAAGCAGTGAAGGATAGGTAACGCAGACTTTTGTCCCCATTGTAATCCGTCGTACCTATCTTCCTCCCCCACTGTTTCCCGAACTATCGTTCGTGGATTATTGTCTGGAGATTCTTTGTCTGCAAACAGGGAAGAACAAGGCCTCTCTTTGCAGGTAGAGAAAGAGTGGGTAGCGATAATTTTTCGTGCCCACTTATTCTCCCCACTGGATTGTTTGATTGGCCGATTATTCGGTATTGGTTCTTTTGAGGTATTCACGGCCTCCAAACAACGTAGAATAGAAATATTCTGTCTAGTCTTTGTCCGCCGTGATAAGATAGGTAGTGCAGACTTTTGTCCCCGTTGTAATCCGTCATGCCTGTCTTCTCCCCACTGGTTGGTAGCCTGTTTAGCCCGGAACGCTTATTAGAGATGAACCATCCAGCTCCACTGGAGGGCACCCCTAATAAGGACATGTTCACTAAGTATGGACTAGTCGCTATAGCTTACACTAAACTATGGCATAAATATACGAAAAAGAACCTTGAAAGTCAGTGGCCACTGATAGGTTCCTTTGACGAAAATAAAATAAAAACATTAGAAATAGCGCTCCAGAAGAATAAGACCACGCCCACTATGCTCGACAGTATCGGCATGTGGCGCAAAGAAACGGAACAGCGAAAGAAAAGAGAAGAAGCAAAAATAGGGAAAGAATTACGAAAGGCAGCCCACCTAGCCACAAAGCAACTAGAAGAAGAAATAAAAGAAAGAAAGGAAACTATGCAAAACCAAGAATCAGGGTCGACAGGCCAATGTCCTGTTAGGACCCCCTCTGCGCTCTACCCTGAATTGCCCTCCAAACAACGAGCGAACGACGAGCTACTACTAGGTCCCCCAACCATCTACATGCCCCCTCCATATGCCCCCTGCCGACAAAGCTTCCACGCTCCGAGTGTGAGCGAAAGCGATCTCAGCGCTAGTGCACCAGCCCTCACGGCCTTTGCACCAGCCACATTAACAACCTCATCAGACGACCACGAGTCTAGCAAACAATCATCGGCCAGATTAAATAGATTAAGCAAAGATGAGCGGGATGGGATCGACAAAATAGCAAAGACCTTGGTAGAACGAAGGGAGAGCGAAGAGTACACAATGAACATATATAATTCACATGCCGAAAGCCACAGACGGCATTTTATTTTGCGATTCAGCTACCACACCCTGAACGCGTATGAAGATAGGTATCAGAGCAAGGGTCCCGCTAAATTAACAACGCTGTATAGGAAAATTGATGTTGGAGATGGGACTGAACGTGAGGCGACGGAGCTCTTCATGCAAATGCTTGAGGTCCTCCGCCACCTCACGGAACAAAAACCAGAAGCCAAGGTTACGGTCCCTGAAGCAAGGTTGGCAGAAGTAGCCAATACTATGATGCCTATCAGAGAAGCGGCTCCTTACTGGATCCCGCCACGGGGCCAGGGAACGAGCGATGATATTAACAATGAAAATGCAAAAGGAAGGGTTGTGTACAATTGGGTTTACCAACCATGGGACCGACAAGATATCCTAACCTTTAAGCAAACCCTGCCCGACTTAAGAAAGAACCCGACAGCATTTTATACCGAATTAGGCACAGCCTTGGGTTCGACAATAATGACTTTAGCAGATATTGACTTGTTCTTTGGGCTATGTCTGCCAGCCGACGTGTGGAAGCAAATCCGGAAGGCTGGCCACACGGATCTGTTTGGACATACCTGGGACCAACTCGGTAAACTAGACAGGCAGCGAGAGCCAGGGAGTAAACCAGTAAAGGACATACTGGAACTCCCAGATAAAATAGTTCAGAAATTAAAAACACTGGTCCCGGAAAGAAAAGTGGACTGGTCGATAGTCACGGCCTGTCGACAGAAACCCCAGGAAGATGTGTCAGAATACTTCTCCCGATTTGAGACAGTGTTCTCCGACTACAGTGGCCAGGACATGACCACCGCAACCGGACAGCACCTGTTTGTGCAAAATTATGTAAAAGGACTAACTCAAGAAGTCTCCCAAAAACTACAGACAAGTGAGAGTAGTTGGGGGGCCTCCAAACCCGCAGCTATCCTTCAGATGGCTCAGTATTACGAGCACCAAAAGAATGAGAATGATAGGGCGTCCGAGAAAAAGAAGAAAGATTTGAAGGAAAGGGTAATGATAGCCCAGATACAGGGTATAGCTCTAGGACGGAAACATCAAAGGGGGAACTACCAATCAAACGCCCCCAGAGATCTACCTCCTAAGGATCACACCCCGACATCTCACACTGGACGGAGAGATATTAGCAATGACCAATGCGCCTTCTGCAAAGGGTTCGGCCATTGGAAAACCCAGTGTCCGGTTTTGCTAGAGATGAATAGAAATAGGGATTCCAGGGATGTGGCAGGTGGTCCGAGGAATAGAGTACAGGGACGAGGGAACTCCAACGACACTAATAATGACAGATCAGGAAGACTGAATACATTTGACCGTCCCCGACAGAATCAATATCAGCTATCCGAAGGTGAAAATGCCCCCGATTTTGCATAGGACTGCCAGGGGCAAGGGAGGGATCCAGTCGAGCTCTGTGTTGACCAGCAAGGTCCTTATGTCACCGCTAAGGTCTTGGGTACAGAGTCTCCATTCTTGGTAGACACTGGGGCGACACGTAGTGTGTTATCAAAACGACTGATTCCAAGGGCACCCTTGTCTGGCTCACACATAACGTCGATAGGTTTCGATGGGACGCCCTCCACTAACCCCCTGTCCGTACCTATTACCTTTGACCTAGAAAGCAACACTGCTGACACGACATTTCTACTCTCCTCCAACTCCCCTGACGCCATTATGGGCATTGACTTACTGAAGCATTTTCGAGCTACCATTAGGTGTTCCCCAGATGGAATACGAGTCATTCTGTACGACAACCCAGACATGCCCAGATCCCGTCCCCCACGACACATGTGCCCCATAACTGACGCTGACATGTCCTTGCTTGACGCCCTGCCCCCGTACTTGTGGGCCAAAAATGACTCTGATGTGGGACGAATGATGATTGACCCTATCCACATAACTGTACGACAGGACGCTATGCTCCCGAAACTCCCGCAATATCGGATATCCCCAGAGGGTGAGAAGGCACTGGTAGCGATCATTCAGTCTCTGGTAGATGCAGGAGTGGTTGAAGAAGTGGTTAGCAACGTCTGCAACAGCCCAATCCTACCTATTGTTAAGAAGCAAGGTGAAGGAGATGAGAAAGCGTACCGCTTCATCATCGACTTACGAGAGATTAACAAAGTGGTTGTACCCCAATATCCTGTGGTCTCTGATATCACCACCATTCTGACCCTCATCCCGTCCACTGCCACCACCTTCTCTGTTATCGACCTTAAAAACGCATTTTTCTCTATCCCCATCCATCCAGACAGCCGTTATCTTTTCGGCTTCACTTTAAAATCTCGCTCGTACCGATTCTGTAGAGCTCCCCAGGGGTACACTGAAAGTCCCAGCATTTACAGCCAGGCCCTCAAAAGACAGCTGGATGCTTTCCAGCTACCAGAGGGAGTGGTGTTGATCCAATATGTCGATGATATCCTTTTGGCGGCCGACACCACCCTGCTGGCAACGACAGCCACCGTCCAACTCTTACACTTCCTTGCAGAAAATGGCCATAAAGTCTCCAAAAAGAAACTACAGTTCTGCCAGCCACAAGTAACTTACCTAGGCCATCTTCTGTCCAAGGAAGGGAGGAAACTTACCCCTGACCGAATCCAAACTATCCTAGACACCCCCATCCCAAAAACGCAAAAGCAGGTCCGCTCTTTGGTTGGCCTAACCTCTTTTTGCAGACAGTGGTTGCCTAATTACAGCCTCATTGTGAAACCATTACTTGCCCTGCTGACCAAAGATGTCCCCTCCCCGCTTCCTTGGACCACTGAGTGTCAAGCCTCCTTTAAGGAAGTACGGGATGCACTCTGCTCAGCACCCGTCCTCGGAACACCGGATTACTCCAAACCCTTCTCCCTCTTCACCCACGAAAGGGAGGGATGTGCATTGTCTGTCCTGACTCAATCGATTGGCCCTAAGCAGCGCCCTTGTGCCTACTTCTCCGCCACTCTTGATCCTGTAGCCAGAGCCTTACCTGCCTGCCTTCGAGCAGTAGCTACCGCTGCTGTTTCCATCCGTCGGAGCGAGGGAATCGTACTTTCCAACTCCCTCACTGTATTAGTGCCCCATGCAGTTGACACCCTTTTGAACCAGACGAAGACCCAACACCTGACGAGCGCACGACTGACAGGGTACGAGTTGACTCTGCTTGCACCCCACATCACACTTAAGAGATGCACGACTTTGAATCCTGCCACATTGTTACCCCTGCCTGAAAACGACCCCGACGTTCCTCCCATACACGACTGTGTGACCCTCACAGACGAACAGACTAGGAGTAGGGTTGACCTCCGAGACACTGCTTTTCCTGACCCCGATGGAGAGCTATGGGTAGACGGCTCATGCATCAAACTCCCAGATGGCACCACTTCAGCTGCCTATGCAGTGACGACAGCCCAAACAGTAGTTGAGACAGCCTGCATCACACAACGATCTGCCCAGGCAGCGGAGCTGATAGCCCTCACCCGAGCATGCATCATAGCCGCAGGGACCACCGCGAACGTATATACGGACAGCCAGTATGCCTTCGGGGTGGTCCACCATTTTGGGCTCCTGTGGAGGGAGAGGGGATTCCTGACGTCCCACGGCACCCCAATCCTCCACGGAGATTTAGTGTCCGCTCTGATTGAGGCAGTTCTCCTCCCCAAACGATTAGCGGTGATCAAATGTCAGGCACACAAAAGAGTGACAGACTTAGTCGGACAAGGGAATGCATTAGCCGACATCACTGCACGAACCACAGCTGAGAATAGGGCAGTGACACGCATATATGTGACTAGGTCACAAGCAGAAAAATGGAGTGACACAAGGGAAATGATCAGAGACATACAGTCGGCCAGCACCCTTCACGAATTGACTAAATGGGCAAGGGTGGGTTTGAAGGACGAAGAGGGTTGCTGGCGAACAAAAGATGCAAACAAATGGTTGCTGCCCGACTCATATCTGATTCCCATACTGACAATGGCTCACTCCCCCGCACACATAGGATCTGCACCCATGATCGAACTCATTTCCAAAGTCTGGCACAATGACAAAATCCCCGACTCAGCCAGACGCCTAGTTCAGCAATGCCTCATCTGTCTGCAACACAACCCCGGGAAAGGGACTGTAGTACCCCGGGGAGGGTTCGGGACCCCCAATCACCCCTTTGAGGTCCTTCAGATGGATTACATCCAACTAGAGAGATGCCAAACCCTGAAGTATGTACTAGTCATTGTGTGTGCCTTCAGCAAATGGGTGGAAGCCTATCCAACCCGTGACAACACTGCCATGACTACTGCCAAAGTACTACTGAAGGAATTCTTCCCTCGCTATGGCCTTTGTCGGATTTTATGGAGCGACAATGGCCCCCACTTCATAGCTGAGGTTATCCAATTAATCCTAAAGGGGTTGGGGGTGAAGCAACGATTTCATGCGGTCTTCCACCCCCAATCCGCTGGTCTAGTGGAACGCCATAATGCCACCCTGAAGCTGAAACTGGCAAAAATAGTGGCCACCACTGGACTTAACTGGCCGGATGCCCTCCCACTGGCCTTGTTATCAATGCGCTCCACTCCCACCAAGCACCATTTGACCCCCTACGAGGTCGTGTTTGGGCGTCCGATGAATCTCTGGACTGCTCCCAAACCGACCTCCATTCATGACGTCCCGGACGTCCTACTATCTGATTATTTGTGCAAGTTAACTAAAACATTGTCTGTCATCCATCAACAGGTGCAGCAGGCTATCCCCGATGCTTCCAGGGGCCCCGGCCATGACATCCAACCGGGAGATTTCGTGCTGATACGAAATTTCCAGCGAACCAAGAGTCTGGAACCTCGGTGGACGGGCCCCTGGCAAGTGCTGATCACCACCCGAACGGCGCTCCGAGTGGAGGGGAAGAGGCATTGGCTGCATGCGCACCATTGCCGAAAAGTCTCTGCAAACCTGGCCACGACAGAAAACGTCAGCACCCAAGAAGAGCTCCTGAGCAAAGACCGACCGATATTGGACTGTTATCCCGATACTGGGGCACTCGAACTTGCAAAATTCTCCGATCCCACTGTGCCGTCCAGAGAAGGGTATTTCCTGCGTCGAAAGGGGGGAGTTTCGGCTAAGTAGGCCACGGACTAAGTTAAATCTCAGAACGGTGACCTAAACACAATCCAAGGTTGCCGGGAGAGAAGCTAAACGAAGTCTGTGGTTCTGCCCGCTACCGAGCTCCCTTGAAGGTGATGGAAGCGCCAGATAAGAAGATGATGGAAGCGCCAGATAAGAAGATGATGGAAGCAACAGGAAATACCCAGTATAGAAATCCAAAGACTGACAACTTGCACAAATCAAAGACAATCGCACTCTTCATTGTCTTCCTCTTCTGCCTCCTCCTCATGACCTCCTTCTGGATTCTGGAAGAAAGCGCACCGGCTCATGAGGCATTGCTACCTACTGTGCAGCCGACCCCCCTGAAGGAGCATCACCTAATCTCTCTGTCGCCTCAGCTCCGAGAAAGGCGCAGGGAATTCTGGAACAATTCCTTTGTGCAACTGTTGCACCAACACAACATTGCTGCCAATGCTACGAACTGTTGGATCTGCGGGTTGCTCCCGCATGCCACCGGACACTCTATTCCCTTCATCCCTTCACCCTTCTCAGTTCATGGCTCTTGCCTCGCCTGGCTGATCCTCATGCAAGAGAGCCACAAGGATAACGCCACCTCTGGCCGGACAGTGTCACACTTCTACTCTGGGTTCTGGCTGAACAGAACCGGAAAGACTCCTGCTGCCCTGTGTCCTGCGCTCACAGGCGCCACCTTCATCAAAAACATTCCAGCCAAAGAACGAGTCGAAGTACAGGTGCTCCACAATCCAGCCAGGACCACCTTCTCTCATCTACAAAAACACACTACCGCAACACTGACTGTGGCTCTGTCTGTCATCAATGTCACAGGACTTGTGTGTCTCGAAGGCCATGGAACGCAGCTGGTGGGTCACAGCGCCTGCCAGACCACCAGAACATTGGACTCAGCTGACCCTCCTTCCTTTGTTGCTTCTCCAAACATGTACTTTGTGTGTGGCACCAAGGCTTACACCTGGCTCCCGAAGGGTTGGAAGGGTACCTGTTACATTGCCTTCGTTCTCCCACCCACATATGTAGCCCCTGCCAACCATCACAGGCAGAGGCGTGCAGACGACCTTGGGCAAGCCGACTCCACCGGAGCACAGTTCCTAGATGCAGCAAAGGGACTTGTTCCTCTGTGGGGCCCAATGGCAAACAGCCGTGCTATCCGGCACCTGACCCAGGCAGTAGAAACAACGATCAACGTCACTGCCGGTATCCTCGCCAACAACACTGCAGAACTTCAGGCGGTCCGCCTCGTGACCCTCCAAAATAGACTTGTCCTAGACGTGGTCCTAGCCGACCGAGGAGGAGCATGCCGCATCATCGGATCCAGCTGCTGCACATACGTGCCTGACAACTCGCCTTCAGTCTACAAAGCCATTGAACACCTCCACAGACTTTCCTCAGAGGTTCACCAAGAACAAGAAGGATGGTCGCTTGGGAACTGGTTTTGGGACACTTTGAAGAATTGGGGTTGGAAGTTGTTTTCCTTTGTGTTGATACCTGTTGTGATCTTATGTGGGTGTTGTTTAGGTATCCAATGTCTGCCACCCTTGTGCGGCCTTGTTTCTAACTGTATGTGCCCAAAGACTTTGGACTTCCGAAATGAGCACATGAGCCCCCTCTATGAGGTAGAAATACGTGGCCTTATGGGGATCAATCCAAACTGACAAGTTGGCGAGATATGTTAAAAGGGAGGACTGTGGAATTTTGACTTACGATCTGAACATCATCTGCGCCAGCTTGTCACCTATGTACTACATGCACGGCAGCTATTCTAAGGTCACCTATGTATTACGTGCATGGCAGCCATTTTATGTATCATGGTCTCCCTGTCCACGATCGATCGCTAGCACGTCCCTCTGACCAAGCAAGCTTCCTCCGCGCACCCTGACTCCCCCTCCCTCCTCCTCCTTACGAGCAGGACCATTCTGCATGACCGTGTCCTTGGGAGTCACGCTAGCGCCTGACCAACACCTCCTCTCCTCCCATGAATGCCCCTCTGTTGACAAACCTCCCTCCTGCGCTGGATTGTCCACGCGGCATGAATACCACTCCATTGATAGCCCCTCACCCCGTGTCCGACTGTCCACACAGGTCCGAGGCCATTGCCTAAGCCGGGAGATATCATTTACTGCCCTTTATTGTATGAGGTCGCTCTCCTTCAAAGGGCCCTCTATTGATCCAGGCCTCCGCACCCCCTGTGATATGATCAGGCGCACACATCCTAAGACTCGACGGAACACTCAGCTGCGTGATGGCCCCCTCCTCTTATCAGCAGGTTGAGAAACTCTATTGTGAAGGTATATGGGGGTGGGATTGACACTAGGATTACGGGGATGTCTTTTTCTTGCCTCACAAGGATCTGATTGTATCAAGAGAAGGTCACATGCCATAAACCAGTGTATAAGAGGCCAGGCCTCCGAGAGGCTGTTAGAGCACCTCGACATGATACCTTGTTGTCTGATCTGATGTGTTCTGCTCCGTCGGAATAAACTTCTGTTTCCTGCCTTCTGGTCTCCGGCGCCTGCCTCATTGCTTGGTAAACTTGAATGGTACAAGGGCGGTTAGCGCCGGGCAAATCTTGAGAAAGGTCCTAGCCCTACCTTTTTCTACATCCGGGAGCAATGTGTCGAGCTCCAGGCCCACTCGGAGGACCTCGAGAACAGGTCCAGGAGGAACAACATCCGGGTCCGGGGTGTTCCATCCGCCGATGAAGGTGCGGACCTAGTGGCTTATCTGCAGGACCTGTTCCGTGACATCTTGGAGGAGGGAGCGGATTTCCCCATCCGCATCGACAGGGCACACAGGGTGGGCCGCCAGCGTCAGTCATCAGCACCCCCGCCTGATATCCTGGCATTCTTGCCGGATTTCCCTCTAAAGGAGCGCATCATGACTGAGGCCCGTAGGAAGCAACCATTGACCTTCCGCGAAAGACCTGTGGCGCTCTATCAGGACCTGTCTGCCATCACACTGCAAAAGCGCAGGTCTTTCCGCATCGCTACGGACTTTCTGCGAGAGCACGAGACAGCCTACTCCTGGGGTCACCCCTTCCGTCTTATCTTTCGATGGAATGGGGTACTGCATCAGCTGCGCTCCTTACAAGATGTCTGCGGGGTGCTGGGTCTTACTGCTACGGAGGAGGACGGGGCTACACCCGCATGGAGGCGCCCCGAGCGGCGGGGCCGACGGAGGTCGAGAAGGCGCCCATCGTCAGCGCCAGTGAGTCGCCCGGACTCGCCCACCATCAGAGCTGACATGGCGGAGGCCCTGAGGACTGCGGCCAGGAACTTGCCTGAATCTACTGGTGTGGCCTTGACGGCCTAATTTTTCTCCGGGGGGAGAGGCTCTTAGCTTTCACGATGCTGGGCTGGGGGTTGGGGGGGCGGGGGGGTGGTGTGTGGCTGGACGTCCACTTGACTGTTTTCTGCAGACTCGCCCATTTGGGCTAGACTGAGACTATGGGGTGTTGTTTTTTGCTTTTTGTTTTGGCCGGTTGCCATCAATGGTTTTTGGGGGGGTTTCATTGTTGGTTTGTTGTGGGGGGGGTCCCGTCCGAAGCTGTCCGAACGAGTACGATGCCGCCTCTGGCCTTCCCTGCGCCCCTGCCCCGCGCGCCCCCTCCGCTGATCCCCCGCCTGCTGCATAGCGCGCTGGTTCCCTGGAGGCGATGCCACCCCTGAAAGTAGTGACCCTTAATGTCAAGGGTCTGAATAACCCCGTAAAGCGTAGGGCGATCCTCTCCCTATTGGAGGGGTCGCAGGCGGATATTTGCCTCCTGCAGGAGACCCATTTACTCTCCAGAGATTGCCATAGGTTGCGCTCTGCCAAGTTCCCCACGCAACTTTTTTCCTCTGCTGCGACTAAGACCGCTGGGGTGGCCATTCTTCTAGCCAGCTCCTTTAGGGGGGAGGTGCTGTATAAACATGCCGAGCAGAAGGGGAGGCTCTTAGTGTATCGCATGCGCTTAGGAGGTGTTACCTTTACGGTTGGTTCGGTTTACAGCCCAAACGATCACCAGGATCGTTTCCTGGACTCGGTGTTGGTGGACGTTACTGCCTCGCCCGATCGCCATGTCATCCTGGGGGGAGACCTGAATATGGTCTTCGACTCCACTCTAGATAGGTCTGCCCAGCGTTTTCCGCAGACAGGGGAGCTTTCTAAAGCGGTGCGGGACCAGATTGCAGAGATGGACCTGCATGACCTCTGGCGCACCATGCATCCCACCGATAGGGACTACTCCTACTTTTCCCACGCACACCGCACTTATTCGCGGTTGGATTATCTTTTGGTGAGCGGCCCACTTCGCTCGGCCGCCACGGCGGCGGACATCGGGGTCTTGTCTCTGTCCGATCATGCGCTGGTCTCCGGAGTTTTTGCGTGGCCGGCGCCCCCCCCCTCGAGAGGGATGTGGCGGCTTCGGGACACGCTTCTCCATAAGAAATCGGTGGTGAAGCGAGTGGAGGAGGTCATCCAGGACTACCTGACCCACAATAACAACTCTGACGTCCCTGGCTACACAGTGGGCGGCTTTGAAAACAGTCGTCAGGGGAGAGTTTATCTCCATTTCCTCGGCTGAAAATAAGGAACGCCAGCGCAAGAGGGAAGAACTGACGGCGCAGGTTAGGGAGCTTGAGCAGGTCCACCGCCGGACGGGGGCACCTCGGGTCTGGAAGCAACTGAAGGCGGCACGAAAACTCCTCTCTGCGTTGGATCTAGATCGAGCGGAGTACGCAGCGCTGCGCCTGAAACATGCCTTTTACACCGGCGGAGACAGGTGCGGTAAGCTCCTGGCCCATAGGCTTAGGGTTGCGCAGCAACGCAATGTGGTGAAGGAGCTGGTGGGAGTGGATGGGATCCCGGTTTCCGGTGACGCGGAGGTGGCAGATACCTTTCGATCCTTTTACGAGGCACTGTACGCTTCAGAATCTTCCCCACCGGGAGAGGCTGAGGCCTATCTGGAATCCGTGACCCTCCCGGACTTGGACCCCTCCCAGGCGGACCACCTAGAGAGGGACATTCACGTGGAGGAGGTCATCTCCGCGATCGCACGGCTGAAGCATGGCAAAGCCCCGGGCCCGGATGGCTACACGGCCTTGTTCTACAAGACCTTCTGTCCCACTGTCGCTCCTCTCCTGGCTCGCTTGTTCAACTCCTTCTCCGAACCGGGCGCCATCCCACCGGACCTCCTCTCGGCGACTGTGTCGGTTATCCCCAAGCCGGGGAAGGACCGGACCTTGTGCGGCTCGTACCGGCCCATTTTGCTCCTAAATGTGGACCTCAAGCTTTACACCGGAATCTTGGCGGCCAGACTGGGTCTACACTTACCAGGTTTGGTGGAGGCAGATCAGGCCGGTTTTGTACCCGGTAGGCAGACGGTCGACAACACGAAGAGAGTGACGCACGTCCTGGAAAAGGCCTCACGCGTCCCGGGGGAGCGGATGCTGCTATCGGTCGACGCGGAGAAGGCCTTTGATAGGGTTCATTGGCCATACCTCGAGCTGGTCCTTGGGAAACTGGGGATCGGCGAGAAGTTCCGCACTATGGTCTTTAACTGCTATAGGAGACCGTCGGCGTCAGTGCGTGTCAATGGACACAGCTCCAGCAGCTTCACCATTGAGCGCGGCACGAGACAGGGTTGCCCTCTCTCGCCGCTCCTCTTCGCCCTTTATATGGAGCCGTTTGCGCAGAGGATCCGCGACAACCCGGACGCTATTGGGGTGAAGATGGGGCAATACACACACACTGTCAGCTTATACGCGGACGATGTCTTGTTGACCCTAGATGACCCCAGGCGGTCGCTCCCTGCCTGTGTCCAGGAGCTGAACGCTTTTGCCCGCGTTGCGGGCTTTAAAATGAACATGACCAAGTCGGCTGCACTGGATGTGTCGCTCTCTGCCGACACCAGACGGGACCTTCAAAGTCTCTTCCCTTTGCAGTGGTCCTCCTCCACGGTGCCTTACTTGGGCATTTTGCTTGCTCCCACCCTGCCTGCCATGGTCGCAGCTAACTATTCCTCTCTAGGCAAAAAGATAAAGGAGGAACTCGGCCGATGGAACAAGGGCCTACTCTCGTGGCTGGGCCGTATTGCGGCGGTGAAGATGACGATACTGCCCCAGATCCTGTATCTTTTCCGCGCTCTACCTCTTCAGCCCCCCGTGGGCTGGATACGGCAGGCGCAGGCAGACATCTCCCGCTTTGTGTGGCAAGGCCGTAAGCCTCGGATGAAGCGGGTCCTCTCCATGCTTGCCCCGGAGGCGGGAGGTCTCGGGGTCCCGGACCTCCGGAAGTACTTTCAGGCGGCGCAGCTCCGGTACCTGGTGGAGTGGAGCCGGTGGGAATCGGACAAACACTGGCTCTTTCAAGACCAGGCAGTTGCGGGCCGTACCCTCCAGGAGGTCCCGTTCCTACGGCGCGTTCACCGCCCGCCTAATCTCTACGCCTCCTTTATCACCCGGGTCCCGCTAAGAGTGTGGGACGCGGTGTGTGAGCTACGGGAGCTCACCACTTTTCCGTCGCCGTTCTCTCCCATTGCTGACAACCCGGACTTCACTCCGGGCCTGGAGCCGGGGGCCTTTTCCCACTGGGTGAGTGCGGGATGTAGAGCGCTTTTCCAGATCTACGGGCCGGAGGGCGTGCTCCCCTTCCAGCAGCTCCGACAGGAGTTTGGCCTGACGGAGGGGGACAGACTGCGTTACATGCAAGTCCGCCACTGGGCTCTTCAACCCTCAGTGCGTGACGTCGCCGCCCGTACAATCACGCCCTATGAGCGATGGTTGGTGACCCGGGCCTCGGATGCCAAACTCATCACTGATTTGTATAAATTTCTCCAACCCCCGCCGTTTCACTACCATAACCCAGGGAGGGAGCGCTGGCACAGGGAACTGGGCAGGACCCTGAGCCACAAGGAATGGGACAAGATTGCGTATCGGGCGAGGCACTCTGCGTACCACACTGGGCTGACGGAAACCTTCACTAAAGTGTCCACCTATTGGTACTACACCCCGGAGCGGCTCTACGAGATGCGCAAACTAGGCGATAAGGGTTGTTGGCGCGGCTGCGGACAGGAGGGCACCCTCACGCACATTCTCTGGGAGTGCCCGGTGCTGTCGGCCTACTGGAAGGAAGTCTTGGATGAGGTGGATAGGCATTTTGAGATTGAGCTCCCGCGCTTCCCCGCGTATGTCTTGCTTGGCCTCCCCAATGACTTGATGTACCCGCTGAAATCCCGCAGGGGCAGGCAGATTGCGATTGCGCTAGGCTCAGCCGTTCAGAACATACTTGTCCTTTGGCACACCCCCACTGCCCCCTCTATCACTGGTTGGTTGCATAGGCTCTGGCAGGTACTGGGTATGGAGAAGATATCGCTAACGGTGGCTGGGAATGTTGACCAGTTTGAGGAGCTCTGGCATCCCTTTTTGGCACTGCTGTCCACGGAATTTCGCGAGCTAACGTGCCCACGGTACTTGCGCCTCCTTAGGCTGACACCGCCGGCGCCAGCGGCGGAGTGATTGTGCGGATTGGGGACCGGGGGCTGGGGGTGGGAAGTGGGGTTATATGCTTCTAATGCTGCTTTTCGGACGGGGATGTTGGGGTGTTGTTTTCTTTTCTTTCCTCCTTGCTTTTCTTTCTTCTCCTTTTCTGGGGTCGAGGGGCTGGTGGTATGGTATGCTTCTCTTTTGCTGTGTCGCAGAGTGCTATTCTGGCTTGGCCTTGCCTAGGGAGTGGGGGCCTACGGGGGGTTGTTTACAGTGCCTTACTGCCTTATGTTTTTTGCCTTGTTACCCTCTGGGGCACCCTGCCTCCCTCTTCTTCTTCTGACTCGCTGCAACGTTTTGCTTCTTGTATTGTATGTTTGCCTGACCTCCTGCTCCCCTCCCCGTGTTTTTTATGCCTTAATAAAATACTTTAAACCTAAAAAGCACTACTTTAAAATTATTGACCATTGTCCTGATGATGACCTGAAATCAATCAGGTTCAAACGCCGTTGACTACCCAGCTAAAAACATTGGTGCTGTTTTGGTTATTTTTACTTGTCTTGAATGCTAAATATCTACTTTGTATATTATAGCCTTATAGCTCGCTGTAGATGGCTATACCGGCTATTAAAGGCCCTCTCCAGCATTAAAGGCCCGAGCCAAAGGCGAGTGCCTTTAACAAGGGAGAGGGACCTTAATAGCCAGTATAGCCCAGCTATGAAGGGCTATAAGGCTATTAGAACATTCTGCCACTTGAGGGCAGAATGTTCTAACAAAATAAAACAAAGCCTTATGGGAGCGTGAGGGGATTGGAATCCCCTCAGGCTCCCTGATGCCATAGAGGGCTATACCGGCTATTAAAGGCCCTCTCCAGCGGAAATGTTGGAGCTCCAGGCTTATACCAGCTATTATAAGCCCGGAGCACTCCATAGTTTTCAATGGAGCTTCCAACATTCCAATTTTCTAATTGCCATTATAAGCCCGGAGGACTTCATTGTTTTCAATGGAGCTCCCAACATTCCTATGTTCTAAAAACCCTTATTTGCATTATTTTGACCACAGTACTATTGTCACTCTGTTCGGTGTTTACGCTGTTATCCTAACCCTTGTGTCACTGCACTGCTCACTATCAGTAGCACGTACAGTGCTCACTTCGTGTGTTAATGTACACTGTTTATCAATCTGTGCTGTAGTGCTGTTATAACTACGCACTAATAATAACTCCTTTTCTTTACCATCCCTGTTCTGGTCTCCCTTTTTTATATTCCATTCCTGCTGTGACCTACAACACGTTTTTTTGTCTTTGTCCTAATTAAATGACTTCCAGTTGAGAAATGTACGTATGTTACAAACTTTACCAGGTCTCACCTGAGTTAACGGGTTATACTCCAGTAAACTGTTTCTTTCCAACATTCCTTGCAGCGCTGTCCAGCACCAAAACCTTCTGAAATGAGGCCTCAAGTGTTTGCACCATTTTTAAGACCAGCTATTTTATGGTCTCAAAAAACTGCCTAAAACTGGAGTTAGAGGCAGTTTTTTTGGTTTGCACCATGCAAGGAATTCCTTGTAAATATCGCAAAGTGGAGTTAGCAGCAGTTTTTGCACTGGAACACCTACCATGCATCTCATTTTCGTTAAGTCCTGCTAACAGAAGTTGCAATCCTAAAAATTCATGTTTACCCCGGAAAACTGCTGCTAACTGCGGTTAGCAACAACTTGTAAATACAGCGATAAAAAAAGCAGGTGAAGAAAGAGAGGGTTGAGGTAGGACATACAGACATTGAAAGAGAGAGCGTGGCAAGCGACAAAAGAGATATAGACAGATGAAGAAACAGAGTCAAAGATAGACAAGCCACATTTGAGGGAAAGTAGAAGGCTGTTCTATAGGAAGAGACAGGCAGGAAGAGGGGAAAAATTGAAAAATTAAGGTTATACAAGAAAATACAAAATCAGCAGAGAAAGGGGAAGGAGGCGGACAGAGCTGACGAGCTAGGCAAAGGTAGAAGGAATTACATGCAGAGAGAAAGTGGTGAGAACATGGGGAAAATTAAGAGAAGCCCAGAAAGAGTAGGAGAGACTGGAAGAGAGAAGGAAAGAATGAAAGAGGAAGAATCAAAGAAAAATAGGATGAACCAAGAAATGTAAGATACAAACACAGGCAAAGAAGAGGGAAAGGACGACAGAGCGAGGAAGAGTCAATTAGAAAGAAGGAAAGACATCAATATGGGAGGCGAGGATATAAACACGAGATAGGCAGGTACATGTCATAAAGAAAGAGAAACATAAAAAGAGATCATGAGACCAGAAACACAAAATAGAATGAGAAAACGAAAGCGAGTGTCAGACCCAACCTCATGCTCTTTTCACGGGAAACAACCGTTACAACGCAACTATTACAACGCACACCGTTACAACGCACACCTTTACAATGCAGGATCCGTTACAACGCATGGCTTTACAACGCATGACATTACATAGCAGATGCTATTACAACGCATGCCATTACAACGTAAGTATAGGTAAGTATTTTATTTTATTTAACCTTTTTTTAATTACTAAAATATTTAAAATAAATAAAATAATTTAATTAAAGTAATTTTATATATATAGTTTGGATTTTGGGGTACGGGGGTATTTTTAGGGTTCAGGGTTGGGTTTGGATTTTGGGGTACAGGGGTATTTGTGGGGTTCAGGGTTGGGTTTGGGTTTTGGGGTACAGGGGTATTTTTAGGTTGTAGGGCTGGGTTTGGGTTTTGGGGTACAGGGGTATTTTTAGGTTTTAGGGGTGGGTTTGGGTTTTGGGGTACAGGGGTATTGTTAGGTTTTAGGGCTGGGTTTGGGTTTGGGGGTACAGGGGTATTTTTAGGGGTGGGTTTGGGTTTTGGGGTACAGGGGTATTTTTAGGTTTTAGGGCTGGGTTTGGGTTTAGGGGTACAAGGGTATTTTTAGGTTTTAGGGCTGGGTTTGGGTTTAGGGGTACATGGGTATTTTTAGGTTTTAGGGCTGGGTTTGGGTTTAGGGGTACAGGGGTATTTTAGGTTTTAGGGCTGGCTTTGGGTTTTGGGGTACAGGGGTATTTTTAGTTTTTAGGACTGGGTTTGGGTTTTGGGGTACAGGGGTATTTTTAGGTTTTAGGGCTGGGTTTGGGTTTTGGGGTACAGGGGTATTTTTAGGTTTTAGGGATGGGTTTGGGTTTTGGGGTGCAGGGGTATTTTTAGGTTTTAGGGCTGGGTTTGGGGTTTGGGGTACAGAGGTATTTTTAGGTTTTGGGGCTGGGTTTGGGTTTTGGGGTACAGGGGTATTTTTAGGTTTTAGGGCTGGGTTTGGGTTTTGGGGTACAGGGGTATTTTTAGGTTTTAGGGCTGTGTTTGGATTTAGGGGTACAGGGGTATTTTTAGGGTTCAGGGTTGGGTTTTGTGTTTTGGGGTACAGGGGTATTGTTAGGGTTCAGGGTTGGGTTTGGGTTTTGGGGTACAGGGGTATTTTTAGGGTTCAGGGCTGGGTTTGGGTTTTGGGGTAGAGGGGTATTTTTAGGGTTCAGGGTTGGGTTTGGGATTTGGGGTACAGGGGTATTTTTAGGGTTCAGGGCTGGGTTTGGGTTTGGGGTACAGGGGTATTTTTAGGGTTCTGTTTTTAAATTAATAATTTAAAATAATTAAAAAAAATTAATTTGATTAATTGTATTATTTAATAATTATAGTTCTTTAATAATAATAGTTCTTTAAAAAATAAACTATTTTTTTAAATATATATATAAGTACAAATTAATTATTTAAAAATAGTTTAATTTATTTAATTAATTACATTTTATTAAATTACGTTTTTAAATAAAATAATATACTTACCTATACTTACGTTGTAATGGCATGCGTTGTAATAGCATCTGCTATGTAATGTCTTGCGTTGTAAAGGTATTCGTTGTAAATGTATCTGCGTTGTAAAAATTGCGTTGTAACGGTGTGCGTTGTAAAAGTTCGCGTTGTAACGTCATACATCCTCTTTTCACATGGTTCATGCAACCCGTAATCCCCCCCTAACCCACTACCCCCGCCCCATGTGTTGTCTGGAATACAGTCCAAAACAACCCTTTGTAGGATAGAGTAGCAGATAGCACTCGCTACACTTGCTTGCACATCCGGGAAAGTAAAGGGATTGGAGGAACAAATTCTTATAAAAAATAAAAGTGTTAGCGTCTCAAGAGATTAATTTTCTGTGGATAACGTGTGGTATCTTCAATGCCTAAAAGGTGAACAACGTCTCCTTCCTACAAATGGTGCAGGCGTGTTTCCTGCTGTTCACCTGGCCTTATATAGATCATCTGCCATCACTGCCCCTAGTTGGAGTGAAAATACTGCACAGCTGTTGACAGATTTGTAAATGAGGGAGGAGATAGGTAGAAAAGATGTGGGATATATTCTTTCCTCTTACAAACCCTCCCTCCACTCTTTCCATGTTCCAGCCTGGCACGCGCTGCCCTCTCTGACGCTCACGCGAATCTTGCGCTCTGGTTAGACCCGCCAAAGTGACGGAACAACCCTGTGTGTTCGGTGTGAGCCGCGAGGAGGCTACGGGCGTTAGACTGGAGCAGGCCAAGAGAAGTGATTGACAAAAACATCGAAAAAGAAAAGAAGAGAGATGAAGTAAAGTCACAGTATCACATTGTTACCTAGGACTCGTACTCGGAAGGGGTCACTGGCTGCAGACCACACGAGCGGTCCGTATAGGGGGCGATAGCGGCACTCATAGCGCCCTTCATCCGTCTCTCGGACTCCGCTGATGACGAACACGGCCTCGCTTCCAGGGGGGTCCACTTGACGGTAAATGTTACCTCCTTTGTATAGAAAAAATCTCATATTCGGATACTCCGATGTACAGTTTATGGCCAGAGTTCCTCCTCTGGCGACCAGGCTCCCGGGGCTCAACACAACCGATGGATTCGGATAGGCGTCTGTGGTGCAGTGGCGTCACTGGGGTTGGTGTCACCCGGTGCGGGTAACTCATGGTGTCACCCCCTCACGACTTACCGCATGGACCACCTCTGTCGGAAATGTACGGCGCTAGGTACTGTCTTACTCCCTCTAGCTCCCTCTCTCTGTCTAGCTCCCTCTAGCTCCCTCTCTAGCTCCCTCTGTCTCCCTCTCTCTCTGTCTTACTCCCTCTAGCTCCCTCTCTCTGTCTAGCTCCCTCTCTAGCTCCCTCTCTGTCTTACTCCCTCTAGCTCCCTCTCTCTCTCTGTCTTACTCCCTCTAGCTCCCTCTCCCTCTGTCTTACTCCCTCTAGCTCCCTCTCTCTGTCTTGCCCCCTCTAGCTCCCTCTCTCCCTCTCTTACTGCTTCTAACTCCCTCTCTCTGTCTTACTCCCTCTAGCTCCTGCTCTCTCTCTCTTACTCCCTCTAGCTCCTTCTCTCTCTTTTACTCCCTCTAGCTTCCTCTCTCTCTGTCTTGCTCCCTCTAGCTCCCTCTCTCTGTTTTACTCCATCTAGCTCCCTCTCTCTCTGTCTTGCTCCCTCTAGCTCCCTCTCTCTGTCTTACTCCCTCTAACTTCCCCTCTCTCTGTCTTACTCCCTCTAGCCCCCTCTCTCTTACTCCCTCTAGCTCCTTCTCTCTCTCTTACTCCCTCTAGCCCCCTCTCTCTCTGTTTTGCTCCCTCTAGCTCTCTCTCTCTCTGTCTTACTCCCTCTAGCTCCCTTTCACTCTGTCTTGCTCCCTCTAGCTCCCTCTCTCTCTCTTACTCCCTCTCTCTGTCTAGCACCCTCTCTCTCTGTCTTGCTCCCTCTAGCTCCCTCTGTCTTTCTCTCTCTGTCTTACTCCCTCTAGCTCCCTCTCTCTCTGTCTTACTCCCTCTAGCTCCCTCTCTCTCTGTCTTGCTCCCTATAGCTCCCTCTCTCTCTATCTTAATCCCTCTAGCTCCCTCTCTCTGTCTATCTCCCTCTCTCCCTGTCTTACTCCCTCTAGCTCCCTCTCTGTCTTACTCCCTCTACCTCCCTCTCTCTCTGTCTTACTCCCTTAGCTCCCTCTCTCTCTGTCTTACTCCCTCTAGCTCCCTCTCTCTTACTCCCTCTCGCTCCCTCTGTCTTGCTCCCTCTAGCTCCCTCTCTGTTTTACTCCCTCTGTCTCCCTCTCTCTCTGTCTTACTCCCTCTAGCCCCCTCTCTCTCTGTCTTACTCCCTCTAGCTCACTCTCCCTCTGTCTTACTCCCTCTAGCTCCCTCTCTCTGTCTTGCTCCCTCTCTCTATTTTACACCCTCTAGCTCCCTCTGTCTCCCTCTCTCTGTCTTACTCCCTCTAGCTCCCTCTCTCTGTCTTACTCCCTCTAGCTCCCTCTCTCTGTCTTACTCCCTCTAGCTCCCTCTCTTACTCCCTCTCTGTCTTGCTCCCTCTAGCTACCTCTCTCTGTCTTACTCCGTCTAGCTCCCTCTCTCTCTGTCTTACTCCCTCTAGCTCCCTCTCTCTCCGTCTTAGTCCCTCTAGCTCCCTCTCTCTGTCTTGCTCCCTCTAGCTCCCTCTCTCTCTCTTACTCCCTCTAGCTCCCTCTCTCTCTGTCTTGCTCGCTCTAGCTCCCTCTAGCTCTCTCTCTCTGTCTTACTCCCTCTAGCTCCCTCTCACTCTGTCTTGCTCCCTCTCTCTCTTACTCCCTCAGTCTCCTTCTCCCTCTCTCTTGCTCCCTCTAGCTCCCTCTCTCTTTGTCTTACTCACTCTAGCTCCCTCTCTCTTACTCCCTCTCGCTCCTTCTGTCTTGCTCCCTCTAGGTTTTACTCCCTCTAGCTCCCTCTGTCTCCCTCTCTCTCTGTCTTACTCCCTCTAGCCCCCTCTCTCTCTGTCTTACTCCCTCTAGCTCACTCTCCCTCTGTCTTACTCCCTCTAGCTCCCTCTCTCTGTCTTGCACCCTCTAGCTCCCTCTCTCTCTCTTACTCCCTCTAGCTCCCTCTCTCTCTGTCTTGCTCGCTCTAGCTCCCTCTAGCTCTCTCTCTCTGTCTTACTCCCTCTAGCTCCCTCTCACGCTGTCTTGCTCCCTCTAGCTCCCTCTCTCTCTCTTACTTCCTCAGTCTCCTTCTCCCTCTCTCTTGCTCCCTCTAGCTCCCTCTGTCTCCCTCTCTCTCTGTCTTACTCCCTCTAGCTCCCTCTCTGTTACTCCCTCGCTCCCTCTGTCTTGCTCCCTCTAGCTCCCTCTCTGTTTTACTCCCTCTAGCAGAGTACCTAGTCACGTGGGCACTTTGAGGGTGTTCCACTACCCGCAGGGCTAAGTGCGAGACACTGCAAAGATGCATATACGGGACAAGTGGACCCTTTGAAAGGGCTCTAATGGTCTCAGGGGCAGTGGGGTCATTGCTTAGGCAGCTTGAGGTGCGTACACTACAAAGGAGGCCCGTATCCTCACTGTCCATATACTTTCATCTGCTAAGTGCATTAACGCAGAGTGGAGGAAACGACGCACTTCAAGGTTCTACTAGTAATAGCGCCGCTTAGACCTGGCCATTACTTACTTCTATCTCTCATTCGCTCGTCTCGGAATCACGTCACTGAGCTGCAGGGGGGTCTCCAGACTCTCCCACTGCTGCAATATGGATGTTTACACTGCCTGATGCGCGGGCGGCCCATGCTGAGAGTCAGTCATGGACAGGTGTGGGGCGCCGCGGTAATAATTACATTTTTAAACGCACCCTAGGCCCCGAGGCAGCAGAAGCTTGACTCTCTGCCTCTCTCCAGTTCCCCGCCACTTCTAATGACTTCCTTCCTGTGTTCTGGAGGCAGCCAGAATTGAGTTTCCAACATCCGATAATCCCCCCTCGCCTCTGCTCTGTTGAGCTAAGGGCAGGAAGTCTTCAGTGATTGACAACCGCGCCGAGGGCCCGGGGTCCCCAGCCAGATTGCAACATTGTAGCATCTCATAGAGTCTCATAGGAGAGACAGATTTAACTGTGACTATCTGACGGAGCCAGCTGCTGTAGTAAGTCTGCAGCGCCGGGGAGCAGCATGGTGTCACCCGGTGCGGTCCGCACCCCCCGCACCCCCCTAGTGACGCCACTGCTGTGGTGAGAGGGAAACAAACAATCATAAAGGCCAGAAACTAACCATCTTTTCCTCCCCAGTACACACCGCACCCCAGTTTGTCCCAGCTATCGCAGCACACGGAGCTTTTCTCTGAAACCTCGGTTGGGTCCGTCTCTTATGGCTTCACCCTATAGGAAGGATTAGTCGTCCTCTGAGCCCCGAGCATTGCGATATCTGTGTGGAAATCTAACGAGCTTGAGTTTCCCAAACTAAAGACAACAAACGCTGAATACAAATAACCCTCTAAATCGAGAGGCGAACACGACACGAAAACAGCGGAAGACACAAAAGAACACCTCAGCTCTCACCTTGGAGCGTTACCTCGACGGTGTCACTGAAGTCAGACGCAATGCGGGGGGCTCCTTTGGAATGGTACTCGCAGTAATATCTCCCCTCGTGCGCCGAGTTTACATTAGTGAAGTGGAAGACGGCCTCGCTCCCAGGAGGGTCTTGTGGAGGGCGATAGACTCTACCTCCATTCAGAATAAATCTCATATCTCTGTACTGTGCCGCAGCCGCACAGCTCAAGGTCAGGTTTCCTCCTCTCACGGTCGCGCTCCCGGAGGTGATCCGAAGGGTCGGTTTCGGGAAGGTTTCTGCAGCCACAATAAAAGAAGACAAGTTCACCACAATGTACAAAAGAACAACATTTGACTCACTCCCTCTTCCCTCCTCTTCCGCTCCCGCCCCCGATGGCATCTTTACCTCCCACCACTTCGGGTCATTACCAATCTTGGATCAAATGTTCAAATGTCTCTTACTTACCTCAAGTCTCCATTCTGTGATTCTGCTCACACGAAAAATGTCCTATTGGCCCAACGCCAGTAACTATGTAATCGTTGTGCACCCGAGAAACACCAGCTTAATAGTATAATACTGGTACTTGTGAAACGATCGATCTTGGTTGTTTCGTGTAATATAATACACACCTTTAGACTAGATACGTGGTATAAAAATTACACAATTGCTTACCTGTTATGCATTTCGGGGTGACGGTGAAGACGCATATCATGTTCCCCTTCTATCTGTGGCCTGCCTCTCTGATTCCTGATCACTCGTCTTTGGCTCTTAGCTTTGCTCCGCCTCCACCCTTTTTCGGGTGGTTAATCGAGTTTCCGCATCTTTAGGCTGTGTCAGGTTTGTGCTCAACTGTGACTTTGGTCTGTCCCAGAGTCTCACATCCACACATGGCTATTGATTCTATGTCAGGAGTGGACGAGAGCATTAAGTATCATCTTTCTTCACTTTATGTCTCAGCTGCTCTTGCGAAGTTCACCTTTTTAACAGTAACAAGCATTAGCAATGCCAATAGGCCTTGAGTGTGAATGAAAGTACCTAATGTGTCATTGATGGGTTTAGGTACTCAACAACGTATCATTCATGCACTTTGTCACTCATCTTTACTTTCATGAATCTGTTCACACATCCACTGATTCATTCATGCATTCACCCTCTGTTAGAAATGGCATTTCTGCTTGGGTAAGGTTTGCGCCAAAGCCAGGCAGAAACAACCACTTTAGTCAGGGCAAGGGAGTTACACATCGAAGATAACCCCTGCTCACCGCCTTGGTAGCTTGGCACGAGCAGTCAGGCTTTTTCGAGAGGCAATGTGTAAAGCGTTTGCGCAACACACACAAACAGCAGCAACACACTAGGCACACCACAAAAGACACTCCGCACAAGGTTATATGAAAAATAGCCTTTGTATTATCCAAAACACATTAGAATCATAATCACACAATATACACTGTGCCAACTGTCACTAGGCAATATTCACAGGAGATTATATACAGGACAGGGCCAATGAGGCCGCTGTCAGAACCTTTAGAAAGCACTAGTAGTAAAAATATCACAACTAGTAACTTCTGGTACAATAATGACCTCAGCATCAGGTCACATTAGCGTTAGGCAGAGAACACATTATGCACAAATCACAAGCATAAACACATTATGCAATATCTGTAGGCATGAACATCTTATGCATAAACATCCTAACATAAATACATTATGTCATAGGCATCACAAAAGGCATAGACACATTAGGAATAAGCCACATTAGGAATAAACACATTATGCCTAAAACATGAGTACTGCACCCCAGTACCACAGATAAAGTGCACACAGCACCTTAACAGACACACTGAAATGACCCCAGATGAACTGGCCTTCTCTGGGGCCCAAATGCTCTTTGTCCTAAATGTCAGGGCTCGTAGCTGCCAATGCAGCAAAATCACGGTGCGCAATGCGCTGGGGTAGAGGAGTGTATCTCACTCCCTCATCATGAGAAAGGAAAAATAATGCCCCACATTGTAGCTGCCCGCTCTCTCTCGTGGTGCAGCTGGAAACTAGGCCTTGGCACCTCTGTTTCCCCTAAGTCCCCACTAGAAGTCTACCACAATTGTTCCCAATGTGGCAGCTGCCCGCTCTCTCTCACGGTGCAGCTGTGATCATGAGGCCTGGTACCACTGTGCCCTTTTGAGCCCCACTCCAGGACTCCTAAATACAAACTGGCCCCGGGACTCTCCAATACAAACTGCTCCCCAACAAGGAATTCAGCCTCAGCACTTCAGTGCCCCATGAGTCCCTCTCGTCAGGACTCTAGCAATCACAGTGACCCCTGCACCGGGACGCCTCCGGTGTAGCTCACGCACCAAAAAAAAAAGGCTCACGTACAGCCCCACTCACCGGGGTTGGTTCTTCTGACTGAATCCGCGACACACCGTCCTGTTTGGGACACCGGTCTCACTCCTGCATCTACCGGAGCCCAGAAAGCTCCAATTCCATGACTCCTCCCTCGATCAGGCTTCCACAAAACCTGACTTCCGAGGCTCTCTTGCAGTCACCGGAGGGGTCTTGCTCTGTCTCGACTTGGCCAATTCCGAGGGGCTCTCTCCAGCTCACTGGAGCCCTGCCCAGGACCAGGCTACAACGTCCTGACTCAAGTAGCACCACACGGGGCTCTGGCATCGTCTCTCCTGCCGGCCCGCCTACAACCAGGCGAGTCCCACCTGACTTCTGTTTTTGCCGTTCTCTGTGGCGGCTTCACTCCGGGAGGCACTATAAGGCGGGGTAGGCTCCCGCTTTGGTTTTGATCTGCACGAAATGCAGGTTGGGCACCCGCTCCACAAATAATGGTACCAGCATGAGGGGTGGGCTCCTGCTAGACAAATAAAGGCACCATCCTGCGGGTGGGTTCCCGCTTCTCGCAACATAAAGGTGGGGTGGGCTCCCACCAATAAACGCACACCATTGTGGGGTAGGCTCCCTTTCCTCTAAGCAGTGGCAATGCAGGCTGGGCTCCAACTCCTTCCAGCAACTCAGGGTAATCTCTACGCTCGGAATTCCCTCTGCAGGCACTTCGCAGCACAGTGCTGCACGGCCCCACATTCCTCCTTTCCTGGAATCTGGATACAGTGCTTCACAAGGCGCTAGGGGCCACAGCTCCAAATAACAAAGTTTCAGGGGCACAAGACCAGACCCAGGCAGGCCAGCTCACAGGGCCCTCCAGAAGGGAGGCAGTCCCTCATGAAGGTACCTCCTGAAGCCTAGCAGCAGCTAGTCCTCAGAAGCACAAGGAGGCACACTTTTCATGAGGTCACAGCCCCAATATTTATACACCACTTTTGCTTTGTCTGTCCTGGCACAGGGCTTGAGCAAATCCAGCCTCAACTAGTTCTGGGGGGTGTGGAGCACTTTGTTTACAGGGCTCCCACCCTCCTTTGTCAGGTTGGGGCTGTCATCAGCAACACCACAGGTGGGCGGAGCCAGCATTCACCTAGGCAGGCACAGACCTATTCAGGGTCAGGGGACTACTCCTCCCACTACTCCAATTGCAGATCTCCCATTCAGCCTAGCACTGACTCACCCTTCCCTCCCTGGAGCCACACACACCTCACCAATCTCTGTCACTCCAAAGGCAGACATGCAATCCACATCAGACAGGCAGACACATAGCACCAAGAAATGCCTAATTCTTGAAGTGGCATTTCTAAAATAGTGATAATAAATCTGCGCACACCATAGTGAAGTATTTATTATTACTATTCCCACCATAACAAACTTGACCCCGCTCCTCCTCTCATATCAGGAATAACCACTGAAACACTTATCAGGGAATCCCCAATGCATTCCTATGGGAGGGCAGCCTCACAGCAGTGAGAAACCAAAATGGCTATGTGTTACTACCAGGACATGTCACACACTTAAGGTACATGTCCTACCTTCTACCTACAATTCACCCTGCCCATAGGGCTAGCTAGGGCCTACCTTAGGGGAGACTGACATGCAGTAAAAGGGGGGTCACAGACATGGCACACACTTTAGGTGCCACGTAATAGCGGCAGTAACACTGCACGCACAGGCCCTGCAATGGCAGAGGACTGAGACGGGTTGAAAGGCTACTTCGGTGGGTGGCGCAACCAGCGCGGCAAGCCCACCAGCAGCATTTAATTTACCAGCTCTGGGTATCTGAGATACCACTTTACAAGGGACTGACAGGTAAATTAAATAAGCCAAACAGGTGTAGACCAATCTTTTAAAAAAATAACATTTTAATTTCTTTTTATTAACATTCATCGACATAAACCATACAATACAGTGGAATCAGGATTATCATATGCAGTGACAACAATAGGAAATCACTAAGTATAACTTTATACTGTAGGGACAATCTACGAGTGAGGGCATCATCCTGCTCAATACTACGCGGTGGAAGGCACATGTCCCCTCCATATGCGTTCCATGGGCTCCAGATTCGAGACCATTTTTTTGGGCAACCCCGGGCTACATAGACCGTCTTCTCCCCGTGCATGCAACAATCAAGATCTTTTTTCCAGGCCTCTACGGTGGGTGGCTGCACCGCTCCCCATAATTGTTCAATGTTCCTCCTTGCAACATTAACCCCAGTGTAACCCCCTGTGTGTGATGTTTATTCAGATCTATAGGCTTCCATATGTTCAGAAGGCACCTACGTGCCTCCGGGTGAAGGACTACAGTGAGCACGTTACTTATTATATTGTGTATTTTTCTCCAGTAGGATTGCATATGCTCGCATTCCCATATAATGTGCATGAAGGTGCTTAAGTTGCCGCACCTTACCCTACACTCTCCTCCTTCAGCCCTTTCCATCTGTACCAGTCTGGGGCTTGTAACATATACTCTATGGAGACTTTTGAGCGGTACCAGCCTAAGTACTGCCGGGATTGCTACCACTCTCGGAGAAGACTCTGCCTCGTGCCATTCTTCATCATCCAATTCGATACCATCTCATACCCATTTCTCCCATAGGGTTTGGAGGGGGTCTGTCATATTGTTTATTAACTTCTTATATATTAATGCTATAGTTTACTCCGGGCAGGTGACCATCCAGCAATCTATCTTCCAGCGGGGAGGACTCAGGGGGGAAGAGCCCTATGGGAGAAGCAAATGCAGTGCAATGGCGGGCTTGTTTGTATCGAAAAAGTTCTGTGTCGACTAGCTCTTGTTTTTGCTATAGAGTGGTAAAGGACTTCACTTCTCCCTCCTACCACATGTCTTTATCTTGTAAGATTCCAATCAGGTCCCACCTATCGAATCTGTCCGATTTCCATAGGCAACCCAGCCTCTCGGAGTCCCACAAGGGAGTTTTTAAAGTCAGTTTATATCCCCACCCGAGGGATTTAGATACAACATGCTAGACTTCTACCGAGTGTTTGGTAGTGCCTGTCAGATGGAATCGGCCAGGTTTGGAGTAGAGTGCTCAATTGAAATTCCCGCCTGGGAGGAACCAACTATCCATATTATATCCAGGGTCATCTGGGCTACCATAGGTGCCATGATTGACGGCTGCAAGGTGTGCAGTCCAATAATATTTCTGGATGTCTCGGAGGCTAATGCCTTCCTCGTATCAGTTTAATGTGAGCTTGTTTAGGGCAATGCGTGGTTTCCCATCTCTTAGCAAGTCCCGCTGGAGGCCCTCAATTTCTTTAAAATATGTCAGGTCCACAGGAGCTAAACACATTTTGCAAGGCATACAAGAAACAGGGTAAGGACATCATTTTGAAAAGAGCTTCTTTGCCCAAGAGTGACAGGGGATGAGACTTCCAACTAGCTATGTCCTATTTCAACCTCAATAACGGAGGGAGAAGATTGTGATTGTATCGGAGTGTTTGGTCTAAGGAGATGAATATTCCCAAATATTTGGAGCCCACAGCGCTAATCTGTATTGTGCAGCCTCGTGGTGGGTCTCCCTGAAGGACGTAGAGATGGGACTGATTCCAATTGATGGAAAACCCAGAATATCTGCAGAAAACTGCAAGAATGTCCAGGACTGACCCCAGGGACCTCTTGGGGGAGGCCAGATACAATAGTATGTTGTCCGCATAAAGCGAAATGCTGTCTTCCCAATCAGGAGACCAATGCAGTCCTCCTATTACTGGGTCCCTCCGGATCCAAACCACCAGTGGTTCCAAGGCCAAGGCAAACAGGAGAGGTGAAAGCGGACATCACTGATGGGTTCCTCGACTCAAGGTAAACGTGTCTGATCTTTTGTTATTGACTACAACTTGCGTCATGGGCCTATTATACAAGAGGCGTGCCCATTGAATGAAGCGTGGGCCAAACCCCATTTTTGTGAGTACGGCCAGGAGATGGGACCATTCGACAGTATCAAATGCCATGGTCGCATCCAAGGATACAATTATGGCTGATTCGCGGATCGTGGCTGCTCTACCCAGAACTCCATGGACTCTACGCAGGTTCAGTGCTGTGTTTAGGTGCGGCATAAAGCCTGATTTATCCGGGTGCACCAGGCTTGTTATATTTTTAACTAGGCGATTCGCCAGGACCTAGGCAAGAATTTTGGGTTCCAAGTTGAGGAGCGAGTGCGGTCTGTATGATGCGAAGTCAGTTTTGGTTTTACCCTCCTTATGAATGGTGACTATGGTGGCCACTCTTTGATCTATTGGCAGTATCCCCTTTTCCTTGCTTTCATCAAACATTCCTTTTAAATAGGGTGTTAACTTGTCGGGCCTGAGTTTATGCAGCTCAATAGGAATGCCGTTTGGGCCAAGGGCTTTTTCTGAGTTCAACGATCTGATTGCCTCTGCTATTTCGTCCGTCGTTAATGTACTGTCTAGAAAATCATGGTCCTCTGCAGAGAGGGTGGGGAGCGTTATGCCTTGCAAGAGCTCGGAAGAGTCATTTTATTTCATTTCATGAAGCGTTATTCGGTTCAAATAGATGACCATAAAAGCACAGACAGAATACAAAATGTTAAAAAAGGAATCAAAACTATTATTACATATTTCATAAAATCATATCATATCAGATGTGGTTATTTACATTAAAATAGACATATCTAACCAATTGATCAAAATTTCAGTTAAAAAAATCATACTTTTCCTAGCGTTGATGCACTGATTTAAGAACGTCGCAGTATAAAAATAAATGTCTGCCGATTCCAAGTTAAAAATTAAAATCATAGCATGTGTAACTGTACGTACTCCGTATTTAACAAACATGAGTCTTCTTCAATGAATGGTGCCCCCGTAGTGTACACCTCACTAAAGTGTCTAGCAAATCGTTTTGCGATATCCTGTGGGTCTGTTATGGAAGTGCTACCTGTATCCCTGAGTTCTGGAACCAGCCAGCTCATCCACTCTCTGTTATCAAGCCAGGCCATGAGTTTCCCTGCCTTATCCCCCAGGTCATATGTTCTTCTGAGTTTTTCCCTCCCTAGGACTTTAGCCCTGTCGGTCACTAGGGCTCCATATCCGTCTTGCTTAAGTTGCAGCACATGAAGCCTCTCTGGCGTGGCCTCAGTTCCCATTTCCCCTTCTAGTCGATAGATCTATTCCTCAATTTCTTAGATCTCTTTCCGTTTGCCTTTCTTCTGTCCAGATATTAGACATTGGGCCTGGCCCCTGATCACTGATTTCAAGGCTTTCCATAGAGTGTGGGAGGAGTCCACTGTCCCCTTGTTTTCTCGAAAGTAGTTGTCCATGGCTTTGACGAGACCCTACGGATTATGGGGTCCCAGAGTTACCAAGGGCTTATCGGGGCAAGTATCCCCACTCTTACTTGGTTGAGGACCATGTGTACCCACACCGGGGAGTGATCAGAAATGCCCCTGGCTAAGTGCTGAATTTCACAAATGTGCGCTATTTGTGGGCCAGGGACTAGGATACAGTTTATCCAGAAAAGGCTATGATGACCCCCGGAGTGGAAAGTTTGTTGTATTTTGTCAGGGTTATGTGTTCTCTACCCGTCAGCCAATCCCAGGGCCTCAATAAAGTCTGGCAGCAAATGAGAAGAGGGCCCTATTTCACATGGGGGCTGGCGGTCCAGCGTACCTGAAACCAGAGTTGAAGTCGCCATCAAGTACTAGTAGACGTTACGGCACTGAAAGCAAGATGGCGCCCAGGTCTTTAAATGTGGTAGTCTATAGGCCAGGTGGTATGTAGACTGACATGAGTGTTATGGTGCCCCCTTCCCATGAGCCCGTAACTCCTATGTACCTGCCCCTATCATGTGTCCATGTGGAACTTATGATGAGGGGGAACCAATCAATCAATCAATCAAGGCATTTGTATAGCGCACTACTCACCCAGAGGGTCTCAAGGCGCTAGGGGGTGGGGGGGTCTGCTACTGTTCGAACAGCCAGGTCTTGAGTTGTTTCCTGAAGGCGAGGTGGTCCTGGGTCTGGCGGAGGTGGGTCGGGAGGGATTTCCATGTCTTGGCGGCGAGGTAGGAGAAGGACCGTCCCCCTGTGGTGGCTCTTCGGATGCGGGGGATGGTGGCGAGGGCGTGGCCGGTCGATCGAAGCTGGCGTTTGGGAGCGTAGAAGTTGAGGCGGCTGTTGAGGTATCCTGGGCCTTGGTTGTGTAGGGCTTTGTGTGCGTGGGTGAGGAGACGGAAGGTGATTCTCTTGTTGACCGGGAGAAAGTGCAGGTCTCCCAGGTGTCCGGAGATGTGGCTGCGATGTGGGATGTGCAGGATGAGTCATATTGAGGCGTTCTGGATCCGCTGGAGTCTCTTCTGGAGTTTGGCGGTGGTTCCGGCGTAGAGGGAGTTGCCGTAGTCCAGCCGGTTGGTGACGAGGGCCTGGGTAACCGTCTTCCTGGTCTCGGTGGGGATCCACCGGAAGATCTTACCTAGCATGCGCAGGATGTTGAAGCACAACGAGGAGACGGCGTTGACTTGTCTGGTCATGGAGAGGGAGGAGTCCAGGATGAAGCCCAGGTTCCATGCGTGGTCTGTTGGTTGGGGTGCGCTGCCTAGGGCGGGGGGCCACCAGGAGTCATCCCAGGCGGAGGGTGAGGATCCCAGGATGAGGACTTCCGTCTTGTCCGAGTTCAGTTTCAGGCGACTGTTCTTCATCCATTCGGCTACCTCTTTCATCCCTTCGTGAAGGTTGGCTCTGGCGGTGGCGGGGTCTTTGATGAGGGAGAGAATCAGCTGGGTGTCGTCGGCGTAGGAGATGATGTTGAGGTTGTGCTGGCGTGTGATGTCTGCGAGGGGGCTCATGTAGACGTTGAAGAGGGTTGGACTGAGCGAGGACCCTTGAGGACCGCCGCAGATGACTTCGGTGGCTTCAGATCTGAACGGGGGGAGGCGGACTCTCTGTGTCCTTCCGGCAAGGAAGGAGATGATCCATTCCAGTGCCTTCTCCTGGATTCCGACGTTGCTGAGTCGCTGCACTAGTGTACGGTGGCAGACAGTGTCGAAGGCTGCGGAGAGGTCTAGGAGGATGAGGGCCGCTGTTTCTCCGTTGTCAAGCAGTGCTCGGATGTCATTGGTGGCTGCGATCAGGGCGGTCTCGGTGCTGTGGTTGGCTCGGAAGCCAGACTGCGAGAGGTCGAAGGATCCGTTCATCTCGAGGAAGGCGGCCAGCTGCTTGTTGACGGTCTTCTCGATGACTTTTGCAGGGAACGGGAGCAGCGAGATGGGGCGGTAGTTCTTGAGGTCGGTTGGGACGGCTGATGGCTTCTTTAGTAGAGCGCTGAGTTTGGCGTGCTTCCAGCTCTCAGGGAAGGTCACGGTGTCGAAGGAGGTGTTGATGATGTCCCTCAGGTGGGGTGCGATGACAACGTCGGCCTTGTTGAAGACGTGGTGAGGGCAGGGGTCGGTCGGAGATCCAGAGTGGATGGAGTTCATCGTGTCGACGGTATCTTCGATGCTGATCGGGGTCCAGGCGCGGAGGGTGGTGGTGGGGGGCGGTGGTTCGGTCGTGGCGTGTGTCGGTTGAGTGCTGGAACTGTTGTGTATGTCCGGGATCTTGTTGTGGAAGTAGGAGGCGACGGAGTTGCAGAGGTCTTGCGAAGGGGTGATGTCGTTGTTTCCGGCGTTGGGGTTGGAGAGCTCTTTGACGATGTTGAAGAGTTCCTTGCTGTTGTGTGTGTTGTTGTCCAGTCGTTCCTTGAATGCAGTTTTCTTGGTTGTGTGGATGAGTTGGTGGTGTTTTCGGGTGGCAAGCTTGAGGGCAGTCATGTTGTCAGGTGTTGGGTCTCTGCGCCAGGTTCTCTCGAGGGCTCTGCAGTTCTTCTTGGAGCTCTTGAGTTCGTCGGTGAACCATGGGGCTTTCTTGCTGCCGGGTCTGCTAGGCGGGGTCCTCAGGGGGGCGAGGTCGTCTGCGCAGTCGCTGATCCATTTTGTGAGGTTGGTGGCCGCTTGGCTGGGGTTCGTTGCGCTGGTGGGTGGGTTCTTGCTCAGGGAAGTCGCGAGCTGGACGGCTGTGATCTTGTTCCAGCTTCTGCGTGCAACCTGTTGCTGTTGGTGGGGGATCGTGGTCCTTTTGAAGCTGAAGTGGACGCAGCTGTGGTCCGTCCAGTGGAGTCCGGTGGCGTGGCTGAAGGTGATGTCCTTGCTGGATGAGAAGACTGGGTCGAGTGTGTGTCCGGCATAGTGGGTGGGGGTGGTCACCAGCTGCTTGAGTCCGAGGTTTGCGAGGTTGTCCAGCAGGGTGGTGGTGTTGCGGTCGTTGTTGTTCTCCAGGTGGAAGTTGAGGTCCCCGAGGAGGATGTAGTCAGCGAAGGCGAGGGCGTGCGGGCTGATGAAGTCGGCAATGTCTTCGCTGAATTGTGTGCGTGGTCCCGGGGGTCTGTAGATGAGGGTGCCTCTGAGGGTGGTCTTGGGGTTGATGTGGACCTGGAAGTGCAGGTGCTCGGCGGGTGCAAGGGTGTCGTAGGTGTTGGTCGTGATGCGGATGGTGTTCCTGTGGATGATGGCGATGCCTCCTCGGGTCTGGTTGATGCGGTCCCTTCGGATGATCTTATAGCCGTCTGGGATGGCGATGGCGATGTCGGGCGCTGAAGAGGCGTTCATCCAGGTTTCCGTGAGGAAGGCGACGTCTGGTGAAGTAGAGTCGAGCAGGTTCCAGAGCTCGATGGCGTGTCTGTGGACGGAGCGGGTGTTGAGCAGGATGCACTTTAGGTGGCTGCTGCTGTTGCTCGTCTTGGTCTTGGTCGGTGCAGGAGTAGTGCAGGTCCGGATGCAGGTGAACTTGCAGGAGTGGCAGCAGAAGGGTCCGTGGGTGCGTCTCGGGGTGGCTCGGTAGCAACCCGGGGTTCGGCCGGCGTTGAGTGCGTAGAGTTCGGTGGCGTTATAGGTACGTCGGGTGGGCTGGTGTCTGCGGGAGCCAGGGGTCCTGGCACTGGGCGCGGTCCAGGCGCGGACGGGCGCAGACGGTCTTACCTTTGGCGCACCTTCGGCGCGCTTCGGGCGCGCCCGCTGCGCGTCAACGCTGCGCGTCTGCACGGTCGCCATACCTGGCGAAGTGTGAGGGAGGGAGGAGCTGGGAGGCGGGGAGCGGGGAGGGTACACAAAGGAAAGGGGTGTGGCCGCTGGCACGGCGGCGAAAAGCGGGGAGCGGGGCGGGGGGCACAGGGGAAAAATGGGGAGGAAAAGTGAATTAAATCGCAGGCTCAGGGGGAGAAAACACGAACAACAGTGGACAATGCAGTGACAGAAAAATGCAAACACAGTTGAAAAATTAGCGCGGCAGCACACAGGCGGGGAGAGCGATCCCGCTGGGGCAGCGGGGGCGGGGAAGAGGCGGCAGGCTCAGTGAGGCTGAGAGAGGCAGCGAGCAGGGGGCACACGCAGCAGCTGGTGGCCGTGCGGTGCGGGGGTGTCCTGGGAGCAGGAGCAGGGAGCAGGAATGAGTTTTTCATCATAATACTAATGCCTTTTGAGCTAGTTGTGAACCCGGCATGCACTACCATTTTGTATCCCCATCAGTGCATTGTCCTACAGGAGTTTCCTACCAAGTGCGTTTCCTGAAGCATGACAATGCCGGGGCCTGCCTTTTAATATATTGAAGGACCACACTGCGTTTGATTTTATCCCCAAGCCCGTTAATATTCCAGCTCAGTATTCTAGCACTCTTGTCCCACTGTGTACTCATTGGGTCCAGAATAAGTCTTTGTATCCTCTGTCACGATGCCAATATGCGTTGTCGATGTTAAAAACCACAACAAAAAACAAACACAAACCCTTAACCCAACAACCCCACTCCCTGCTTCCCTGCACTCTGGGCGTCGAACTGCCCATTTTAAAACTTGCAGAGTGCCTGTCTCCCTCAAGGTGAACTAAAGGTAGCAATATGTGGGGCGCTGCCCTCCGTCCCTCTGTCCACTCCTCCCCTTTAGCAGCCATACGTTCCCCAAGTAGAGTCACGTTCCATAGTTCTAATTTTAAGTGACTGGGAGAGGAGTCCCATCGGACGTCGGCTGTGATGGGCCCCAGGTACCTGTCTCAACATGACTGTCGACCTTTTCTGATCCAAGGAGGCCCCCTCATCATTTCAGGCCCTTTCATCCCCTGGTCTGGGAGGCTGATTCCTCGTCACTGCTATGACCGTTGAGATTTCGCTCTGTCTGGCTCTCAAGCCAGTCTGAGACAGTCTGGTTGTGCAAAGAACCAAGCTCGTCCCTCTGCCTCTACACGAAGACGCGCTGGGAATAGCATTGCAAACTTAAACCCTCCCTCTCTGAGCTTCCTTTTCACCTCCATGAATGTTTGTCTCTGCCTCTGTACCATTTGGATGAAATCCGGGAAAAAGGTTATTACGGCATTGTCGTAACGAAGTGGGGGTCTTTACTTGGCGTTCTGAACGATTACATCCCTGTCTCGAAAATTCTGAACTCTCGCTAACATCGGGTGTGGGGGGGCCCCCGGCTTCGGACGTCCACCAGGGACCCTATGTGCCTGCTCAATGACGAATAATTTACTGAGGCCCCTGGGCTGCAGATAGTTCAGTATAAGTTCCTCCACAAAGCGATCCGAGGCTTGCCCTTGTGCTCTCTCTGGCACCACCAGTATGCGTATGTTGTTCCACCGAAGGTGCCCTTCATAATCGTCCAGTTTTTGTTCAGTAAATTTGCGGAAGGTTTGAGGGCTTGTATCTCTCCTTGTATTTGCGTGACGTCACCCACTAAGCTTGTTGCAGTGATTTCTACTTGTTTGACTTTCTCGTTGATTTTGGTGAGAGCTGCTCTGATTAGGTTCACTTCCATCGAGATTGATCCCATTTTATGCTCTAAGGTGGTCTTGATTCCAGATGTATCATCCATGACACAGTGAGTCTTTAGTGAGGGTGCAGCGATCAAGTTTATTTGTTTGGACTGTGTTGGAGCCTTTTGCCCCTGTTACTTTGGGTTTATCCATTTTGTGTCTTCGCAGGCCTAGGACTCTGTCACACAGCCTTTCTCACCGCCTGTCCCCCGTAGTGCACAGGTCGGTTTAATGTCAAAGCCCTATCATAAGCCGTCAATCTCCGATACGACTGTAGGGTGTAGGATCAGTGGGGGGGGAGGTAGTTCTCTCTGTCCCTCAAGCACTTGCCTTCTGAATTAGTGGTAGTCCTGAGTGGCAGTTACGGCCTGCCACTGCCGGTCGTGATGCGTGTCACCTGTGGCGCAGTTAGGCCTTGTGTGCTCACCACCCCAAAGGGTTCCACCACCAGGCCATTAAAAGGTGCCTTAGTCTCCCTCAGTTATTTGCAGGGCCTCTTAGCGATTACGGGCTCCGACACATGCTGTGTGGAGATTCCCCGTTCAAGTAAAGGCAATCACTGTCCTCTTGCCATCGCCATCTTGGTTTTGTGGAAAAGGTCGGCAACAAGAGGGGACGGGGGGAAATCACAGTCGCTCCCCAACCCCAAATCTGGCACCCGGTGCGCTTTACAACACCAGGGGCCTACCACAGCAACAGATGAGGTTCTCTGCCTGCAAGCAGTCACGGCCAGCAAGACGGGAGGGGGGGGTTTGCGCGGGTGTGGGGGGGGAGTGGGACAGTAATGAAAATAAAATGTAACTAAACTTACCTTAATACCTTCCTTCCACTTCTTCCTCCAGATCACGCGCCACCTCTCCTGCTGCTCCCAGCCAGGCGTTAACCTAGGAGCCTCCCTCCCGCTCCCCTCAGCCAATCACAACGCTGCAATAGCAGCATTGTGATTGGAGGCGGGCGGGCGGCACCCGGCTGAGCGCCTTTAGGCAAGGGAGCCATTTTCTCTATGTAGGCTGCATGCAGCCTACATAGAGAAAATGAGAGAGTGCCCAACTGCGCATGACTGGTTTGGTCTGCCCTGGGGACTGAACAAATAGTCCGCACCAAAGACAGTGGGCTAACCACGCTTCCTCTGCAATCAAGGAGGAACGCCCACCCGCCCGCCCCCAACCAGGCACTCCCGGCACTTCTGCTTTCTCGTCGTGTGAGAAGCTGAAATATGAAATGGTAGTTTTACAATTTCATGTTTCTGCTTCTCTCATTGTGAGAAAGCAGTGGGGCAATGCCCTCACACCCCAATGGAGGAGCCACCACTGCTTACATGTGCATTTCCCCAGGCAGTTTCACCACGGTTGCTTGACGTTGCCTCTCTTGTGGCAACCCTTGTTTCACCAAACCAGGATGTTTGAGTCACTCCACATCCACCTGAGGTATTTACCAACCACCAGGACCCTCCCATCTTCTCTTTGTTTTACTCTTGGGCTACTTAGTTACTTACCCTTCTCTCTCTCTCCTTCCCTCTAAAAAGCACTACTTTAAAATTATTGACCATTGTCCTGATGATGACCTGAAATCAATCAGGTTCAAACGCCGTTGACTACCCAGCTAAAAACATTGGTGCTGTTTTGGTTATTTTTACTTGTCTTGAATGCTAAATATCTACTTTGTATATTATAGCCTTATAGCTCGCTGTAGATGGCTATACCGGCTATTAAAGGCCCTCTCCAGCATTAAAGGCCCGAGCCGAAGGCAAGTGCCTTTAACAAGGGAGAGGGACCTTAATAGCCAGTATAGCCCAGCTATGAAGGGCTATAAGGCTATTAGAACATTCTGCCACTTGAGGGCAGAATGTTCTAACAAAATAAAACAAAGCCTTATGGGAGCGTGAGGGGATTGGAATCCCCTCAGGCTCCCTGATGCCATAGAGGGCTATACCGGCTATTAAAGGCCCTCTCCAGCGGAAATGTTGGAGCTCCAGGCTTATACCAGCTATTATAAGCCCGGAGCACTCCATAGTTTTCAATGGAGCTTCCAACATTCCAATTTTCTAATTGCCATTATAAGCCCGGAGGACTTCATTGTTTTCAATGGAGCTCCCAACATTCCTATGTTCTAAAAACCCTTATTTGCATTATTTTGACCACAGTACTATTGTCACTCTGTTCGGTGTTTACGCTGTTATCCTAACCCTTGTGTCACTGCACTGCTCACTATCACTAGCACGTACAGTGCTCACTTCATGTGTTAATGTACACTGTTTATCAATCTGTGCTGTAGTGCTGTTATAACTACGCACTAATAATAACTCCTTTTCTTTACCATCCCTGTTGTGGTCTCCCTTTTTTATATTCCATTCCTGCTGTGACCTACAACACGTTTTTTTGTCTTTGTCCTAATTAAATGACTTCCAGTTGAGAAATTTACGTATGTTACAAACTTTACCAGGTCTCACCTGAGTTAACGGGTTATACTCCAGTAAACTGTTTCTTTCCAACATTCCTTGCAGCGCTGTCCAGCACCAAAACCTTCTGAAATGAGGCCTCAAGTGTTTGCACCATTTTTAAGACCAGCTATTTTATGGTCTCAAAAAACTGCCTAAAACTGGAGTTAGAGGCAGTTTTTTTGGTTTGCACCATGCAAGGAATTTCTTGTAAATATCGCAAAGTGGAGTTAGCAGCAGTTTTTGCACTGGAACACCTACCATGCATCTCATTTTCGTTAAGTCCTGCTAACAGAAGTGGCGATCCTAAAAATTCATGTTTACCCCGGAAAACTGCTGCTAACTGCGGTTAGCAACAACTTGTAAATACAGCGATAAAAAAAAGCAGGTGAAGAAAGAGAGGGTTGAGGTAGGACATACAGACATTGAAAGAGAGAGCGTGGCAAGCGACAAAAGAGATATAGACAGATGAAGAAACAGAGTCAAAGATAGACAAGCCACATTTGAGGGAAAGTAGAAGGCTGTTCTATAGGAAGAGACAGGCAGGAAGAGGGGAAAAATTGAAAAATTAAGGTTATACAAGAAAATACAAAATCAGCAGAGAAAGGGGAAGGAGGCGGACAGAGCTGACGAGCTAGGCAAAGGAAGAAGGAATTACATGCAGAGAGAAAGTGGTGAGAACATGGGAAAAATTAAGAGAAGCCCAGAAAGAGTAGGAGAGACTGGAAGAGAGAAGGAAAGAATGAAAGAGGAAGAATCAAAGAAAAATAGGATGAACCAAGAAATGTAAGATACAAACACAGGCAAAGAAGAGGGAAAGGACGACAGAGCGAGGAAGAGTCAATTAGAAAGAAGGAAAGACATCAATATGGGAGGCGAGGATATAAACACGAGATAGGCAGGTACATGTCATAAAGAAAGAGAAACATAAAAAGAGATCATGAGACCAGAAACACAAAATAGAATGAGAAAACGAAAGCGAGTGTCAGACCCAACCTCATGCTCTTTTCACGGGAAACAACCGTTACAACGCAACTATTACATCGCACACCGTTACAACGCACACCTTTACAATGCAGGATCCGTTACAACGCATGGCTTTACAACGCATGACATTACATAGCAGATGCTATTACAACGCATGCCATTACAACGTAAGTATAGGTAAGTATTTTATTTTATTTAACCTTTTTTTAATTACTAAAATATTTAAAATAAATAAAATAATTTAATTAAAGTAATTTTATATATATAGTTTGGATTTTGGGGTACGGGGGTATTTTTAGGGTTCAGGGTTGGGTTTGGATTTTGGGGTACAGGGGTATTTTTGGGGTTCAGGGTTGGGTTTGGGTTTTGGGGTACAGGGGTATTTTTAGGTTGTAGGGCTGGGTTTGGGTTTTGGGGTACAGGGGTATTTTTAGGTTTTAAGGGTGGGTTTGGGTTTTGGGGTACAGGGGTATTTTTAGGTTTTAGGGCTGGGTTTGGGTTTTGGGGTACAGGGGTATTTTTAGGGGTGGGTTTGGGTTTTGGGGTACAGGGGTATTTTTAGGTTTTAGGGCTGGGTTTGGGTTTAGGGGTACAAGGGTATTTTTAGGTTTTAGGGCTGGGTTTGGCTTTAGGGGTACATGGGTATTTTTAGGTTTTAGGGCTGGGTTTGGGTTTAGGGGTACAGGGGTATTTTAGGTTTTAGGGCTGGCTTTGGGTTTTGGGGTACAGGGGTATTTTTAGGTTTTAGGACTGGGTTTGGGTTTTGGGGTACAGGGGTATTTTTAGGTTTTAGGGCTGGGTTTGGGTTTTGGGGTACAGGGGTATTTTTAGGTTTTAGGGCTGGGTTTGGGTTTTGGGGTGCAGGGGTATTTTTAGGTTTTAGGGCTGGGTTTGGGTTTTGGGGTACAGGGGTATTTTTAGGTTTTGGGGCTGGGTTTGGGTTTTGGGGTACAGGGGTATTTTTAGGTTTTAGGGCTGGGTTTGGGTTTTGGGGTACAGGGGTATTTTTAGGTTTTAGGGCTGTGTTTGGATTTAGGGGTACAGGGGTATTTTTAGGGTTCAGGGTTGGGTTTTGTGTTTTGGGGTACAGGGGTATTGTTAGGGTTCAGGGTTGGGTTTGGGTTTTGGGGTACAGGGGTATTTTTAGGGTTCAGGGCTGGGTTTGGGTTTTGGGGTAGAGGGGTATTTTTAGGGTTCAGGGTTGGGTTTGGGATTTGGGGTACAGGGGTATTTTTAGGGTTCAGGGCTGGGTTTGGGTTTGGGGTACAGGGGTATTTTTAGGGTTCTGTTTTTAAATTAATAATTTAAAATAATTAAAAAAAATTAATTTGATTAATTGTATTATTTAATAATTATAGTTCTTTAATAATAATAGTTCTTTAAAAAATAAACTATTTTTTTAAATATATATATAAGTACAAATTAATTATTTAAAAATAGTTTAATTTATTTAATTAATTACATTTTATTAAATTACGTTTTTAAATAAAATAATATACTTACCTATACTTACGTTGTAATGGCATGCGTTGTAATAGCATCTGCTATGTAATGTCTTGCGTTGTAAAGGTATTCGTTGTAAATGTATCTGCGTTGTAAAAATTGCGTTGTAACGGTGTGCGTTGTAAAAGTTCGCGTTGTAACGTCATACATCCTCTTTTCACATGGTTCATGCAACCCGTAATCCCCCCCTAACCCACTACCCCCGCCCCATGTGTTGTCTGGAATACAGTCCAAAACAACCCTTTGTAGGATAGAGTAGCAGATAGCACTCGCTACACTTGCTTGCACATCCGGGAAAGTAAAGGGATTGGAGGAACAAATTCTTATAAAAAATAAAAGTGTTAGCGTCTCAAGAGATTAATTTTCTGTGGATAACGTGTGGTATCTTCAATGCCTAAAAGGTGAACAACGTCTCCTTCCTACAAATGGTGCAGGCGTGTTTCCTGCTGTTCACCTGGCCTTATATAGATCATCTGCCATCACTGCCCCTAGTTGGAGTGAAAATACTGCACAGCTGTTGACAGATTTGTAAATGAGGGAGGAGATAGGTAGAAAAGATGTGGGATATATTCTTTCCTCTTACAAACCCTCCCTCCACTCTTTCCATGTTCCAGCCTGGCACGCGCTGCCCTCTCTGACGCTCACGCGAATCTTGCGCTCTGGTTAGACCCGCCAAAGTGACGGAACAACCCTGTGTGTTCGGTGTGAGCCGCGAGGAGGCTACGGGCGTTAGACTGGAGCAGGCCAAGAGAAGTGATTGACAAAAACATCGAAAAAGAAAAGAAGAGAGATGAAGTAAAGTCACAGTATCACATTGTTACCTAGGACTCGTACTCGGAAGGGGTCACTGGCTGCAGACCACACGAGCGGTCCGTATAGGGGGCGATAGCGGCACTCATAGCGCCCTTCATCCGTCTCTCCGACTCCGCTGATGACGAACACGGCCTCGCTTCCAGGGGGGTCCACTTGACGGTAAATGTTACCTCCTTTGTATAGAAAAAATCTCATATTCGGATACTCCGATGTACAGTTTATGGCCAGAGTTCCTCCTCTGGCGACCAGGCTCCCGGGGCTCAACACAACCGATGGATTCGGATAGGCGTCTGTGGTGCAGTGGCGTCACTGGGGTTGGTGTCACCCGGTGCGGGTAACTCATGGTGTCACCCCCTCACGACTTACCGCATGGACCACCTCTGTCGGAAATGTACGGCGCTAGGTACTGTCTTACTCCCTCTAGCTCCCTCTCTCTGTCTAGCTCCCTCTAGCTCCCTCTCTAGCTCCCTCTGTCTCCCTCTCTCTCTGTCTTACTCCCTCTAGCTCCCTCTCTCTGTCTAGCTCCCTCTCTAGCTCCCTCTCTGTCTTACTCCCTCTAGCTCCCTCTCTCTCTCTGTCTTACTCCCTCTAGCTCCCTCTCCCTCTGTCTTACTCCCTCTAGCTCCCTCTCTCTGTCTTGCCCCCTCTAGCTCCCTCTCTCACTGCTTCTAACTCCCTCTCTCTGTCTTACTCCCTCTAGCTCCTGCTCTCTCTCTCTTACTCCCTCTAGCTCCTTCTCTCTCTTTTACTCCCTCTAGCTCCCTCTCTCTCTGTCTTGCTCCCTCTAGCTCCCTCTCTCTGTTTTACTCCCTCTAGCTCCCTCTCTCTCTGTCTTGCTCCCTCTAGCTCCCTCTCTCTGTCTTACTCCCTCTAACTTCCCCTCTCTCTGTCTTACTCCCTCTAGCCCCCTCTCTCTTACTCCCTCTAGCTCCTTCTCTCTCTCTTACTCCCTCTAGCCCCCTCTCTCTCTGTTTTGCTCCCTCTAGTTCTCTCTCTCTCTGTCTTACTCCCTCTAGCTCCCTTTCACTCTGTCTTGCTCCCTCTAGCTCCCTCTCTCTCTCTTACTCCCTCTCTCTGTCTAGCACCCTCTCTCTCTGTCTTGCTCCCTCTAGCTCCCTCTGTCTTTCTCTCTCTGTCTTACTCCCTCTAGCTCCCTCTCTCTCTGTCTTACTCCCTCTAGCTCCCTCTCTCTCTGTCTTGCTCCCTATAGCTCCCTCTCTCTCTCTATCTTAATCCCTCTAGCTCCCTCTCTCTGTCTATCTCCCTCCCTCCCTGTCTTACTCCCTCTAGCTCCCTCTCTGTCTTACTCCCTCTACCTCCCTCTCTCTCTGTCTTACTCCCTTAGCTCCCTCTCTCTCTGTCTTACTCCCTCTAGCTCCCTCTCTCTTACTCCCTCTCGCTCCCTCTGTCTTGCTCCCTCTAGCTCCCTCTCTGTTTTACTCCCTCTGTCTCCCTCTCTCTCTGTCTTACTCCCTCTAGCCCCCTCTCTCTCTGTCTTACTCCCTCTAGCTCACTCTCCCTCTGTCTTACTCCCTCTAGCTCCCTCTCTCTGTCTTGCTCCCTCTCTCTATTTTACACCCTCTAGCTCCCTCTGTCTCCCTCTCTCTGTCTTACTCCCTCTAGCTCCCTCTCTCTGTCTTACTCCCTCTAGCTCCCGCTCTCTGTCTTACTCCCTCTAGCTCCCTCTCTTACTCCCTCTCTGTCTTGCTCCCTCTAGCTACCTCTCTCTGTCTTACTCCGTCTAGCTCCCTCTCTCTCTGTCTTACTCCCTCTAGCTCCCTCTCTCTCCGTCTTAGTCCCTCTAGCTCCCTCTCTCTGTCTTGCTCCCTCTAGCTCCCTCTCTCTCTCTTACTCCCTCTAGCTCCCTCTCTCTCTGTCTTGCTCGCTCTAGCTCCCTCTAGCTCTCTCTCTCTGTCTTACTCCCTCTAGCTCCCTCTCACTCTGTCTTGCTCCCTCTCTCTCTTACTCCCTCAGTCTCCTTCTCCCTCTCTCTTGCTCCCTCTAGCTCCCTCTCTCTTTGTCTTACTCACTCTAGCTCCCTCTCTCTTACTCCCTCTCGCTCCTTCTGTCTTGCTCCCTCTAGGTTTTACTCCCTCTAGCTCCCTCTGTCTCCCTCTCTCTCTGTCTTACTCCCTCTAGCCCCTTCTCTCTCTGTCTTACTCCCTCTAGCTCACTCTCCCTCTGTCTTACTCCCTCTAGCTCCCTCTCTCTGTCTTGCACCCTCTAGCTCCCTCTCTCTCTCTTACTCCCTCTAGCTCCCTCTCTCTCTGTCTTGCTCACTCTAGCTCCCTCTAGCACTCTCTCTCTGTCTTACTCCCTCTAGCTCCCTCTCACGCTGTCTTGCTCCCTCTAGCTCGCTCTCTCTCTCTTACTTCCTCAGTCTCCTTCTCCCTCTCTCTTGCTCCCTCTAGCTCCCTCTGTCTCCCTCTCTCTCTGTCTTACTCCCTCTAGCTCCCTCTCTCTTACTCCCTCGCTCCCTCTGTCTTGCTCCCTCTAGCTCCCTCTCTGTTTTACTCCCTCTAGCAGAGTACCTAGTCACGTGGGCACTTTGAGGGTGTTCCACTACCCGCAGGGCTAAGTGCGAGACACTGCAAAGATGCATACAGGGGCCAAGTGGACCCTTTGAAAGGGCTCTAATGGTCTCAGGGGCAGTGGGGTCATTGCTTAGGCAGCTTGAGGTGCGTACACTACAAAGGAGGCCCGTATCCTCACTGTCCATATACTTTCATCTGCTAAGTGCATTAAGGCAGAGTGGAGGAAACGACGCACTTCAAGGTTCTACTAGTAATAGCGCCGCTTAGACCTGGCCATTACTTACTTCTATCTCTCATTCGCTCGTCTCGGAATCACGTCACTGAGCTGCAGGGGGGTCTCCAGACTCTCCCACTGCTGCAATATGGATGTTTACACTGCCTGATGCGCGGGCGGCCCATGCTGAGAGTCAGTCATGGACAGGTGTGGGGCGCCGCGGTAATAATTACATTTTTAAACGCACCCTAGGCCCCGAGGCAGCAGAAGCTTGACTCTCTGCCTCTCTCCAGTTCCCCGCCACTTCTAATGACTTCCTTCCTGTGTTCTGGAGGCAGCCAGAATTGAGGTTCCAACATCCGATAATCCCCCCTCGCCTCTGCTCTGTTGAGCTAAGGGCAGGAAGTCTTCAGTGATTGACAACCGCGCCGAGGGCCCGGGGTCCCCAGCCAGATTGCAACATTGTAGCATCTCATAGAGTCTCATAGGAGAGACAGATTTAACTGTGACTATCTGACGGAGCCAGCTGCTGTAGTAAGTCTGCAGCGCCGGGGAGCAGCATGGTGTCACCCGGTGCGGTCCGCACCCCCCGCACCCCCCTAGTGACGCCACTGCTGTGGTGAGAGGGAAACAAACAAAACAATCATAAAGGCCAGAAACTAACCATCTTTTCCTCCCCAGTACACACCGCACCCCAGTTTGTCCCAGCTATCGCAGCACACGGAGCTTTTCTCTGAAACCTCGGTTGGGTCCGTCTCTTATGGCTTCACCCTATAGGAAGGATTAGTCGTCCTCTGAGCCCCGAGCATTGCGATATCTGTGTGGAAATCTAACGAGCTTGAGTTTCCCTAACTAAAGAGGACAAACGCTGAATACAAATAACCCTCTAAATCGAGAGGCGAACACGACACGAAAACAGCGGAAGACACAAAAGAACACCTCAGCTCTCACCTTGGAGCGTTACCTCGACGGTGTCACTGAAGTCAGACGCAATGCGGGGGGCTCCTTTGGAATGGTACTCGCAGTAATATCTCCCCTCGTGCGCCGAGTTTACATTAGTGAAGTGGAAGACGGCCTCGCTCCCAGGAGGGTCTTGTGGAGGGCGATAGACTCTACCTCCATTCAGAATAAATCTCATATCTCTGTACTGTGCCGCAGCCGCACAGCTCAAGGTCAGGTTTCCTCCTCTCACGGTCGCGCTCCCGGAGGTGATCCGAAGGGTCGGTTTCGGGAAGGTTTCTGCAGCTACAATAAAAGAAGACAAGTTCACCACAATGTACAAAAGAACAACATTTGACTCACTCCCTCTTCCCTCCTCTTCCGCTCCCGCCCCCGATGGCATCTTTACCTCCCACCACTTCGGGTCATTACCAATCTTGGATCAAATGTTCAAATGTCTCTTACTTACCTCAAGTCTCCATTCTGTGATTCTGCTCACACGAAAAATGTCCTATTGGCCCAACGCCAGTAACTATGTAATCGTTGTGCACCCGAGAAACACCAGCTTAATAGTATAATACTGGTACTTGTGAAACGATCGATCTTGGTTGTTTCGTGTAATATAATACACACCTTTAGACTAGATACGTGGTATAAAAATTACACAATTGCTTACATGTTATGCATTTCGGGGTGACGGTGAAGACGCATATCATGTTCCCCTTCTGTCTGTGGCCTGCCTCTCTGATTCCTGATCACTCGTCTTTGGCTCTTAGCTTTGCTCCGCCTCCACCCTTTTTCGGGTGGTTAATCGAGTTTCCGCATCTTTAGGCTGTGTCAGGTTTGTGCTCAACTGTGACTTTGGTCTGTCCCAGAGTCTCACATCCACACATGGCTATTGATTCTATGTCAGGAGTGGACGAGAGCATTAAGTATCATCTTTCTTCACTTTATGTCTCAGCTGCTCTTGCGAAGTGCACCTTTTTAACAGTAACAAGCATTAGCAATGCCAATAGGCCTTGAGTGTGAATGAAAGTACCTAATGTGTCATTGATGGGTTTAGGTACTCAACAACGTATCATTCATGCACTTTGTCACTCATCTTTACTTTCATGAATCTGTTCACACATCCACTGATTCATTCATGCATTCACCCTCTGTTAGAAATGGCATTTCTGCTTGGGTAAGGTTTGCGCCAAAGCCAGGCAGAAACAACCACTTTAGTCAGGGCAAGGGAGTTACACATCGAAGATAACCCCTGCTCACCGCCTTGGTAGCTTGGCACGAGCAGTCAGGCTTTTTCGAGAGGCAATGTGTAAAGCGTTTGCGCAACACAAACAAACAGCAGCAACACACTAGGCACACCACAAAAGACACTCCGCACAAGGTTATATGAAAAATAGCCTTTGTATTATCCAAAACACATTAGAATCATAATCACACAATATACACTGTGCCAACTGTCACTAGGCAATATTCGCAGGAGATTATATACAGGACAGGGCCAATGAGGCCGCTGTCAGAACCTTTAGAAAGCACTAGTAGTAAAAATATCACAACCAGTAACTTCTGGTACAATAATGACCTCAGCATCAGGTCACATTAGCGTTAGGCAGAGAACACATTATGCACAAATCACAAGCATAAACACATTATGCAATATCTGTAGGCATGAACATCTTATGCATAAACATCCTAACATAAATACATTATGTCATAGGCATCACAAAAGGCATAGACACATTAGGAATAAGCCACATTAGGAATAAACACATTATGCCTAAAACATGAGTACTGCACCCCAGTACCACAGATAAAGTGCACACAGCACCTTAACAGACACACTGAAATGACCCCAGATGAACTGGCCTTCTCTGGGGCCCAAATGCTCTTTGTCCTAAATGTCAGGGCTCGTAGCTGCCAATGCAGCAAAATCACGGTGCGCAATGCGCTGGGGTAGAGGAGTGTATCTCACTCCCTCATCATGAGAAAGGAAAAATAATGCCCCACATTGTAGCTGCCCGCTCTCTCTCGTGGTGCAGCTGGAAACTAGGCCTTGGCACCTCTGTTTCCCCTAAGTCCCCACTAGAACTCTACCACAATTGTTCCCAATGTGGCAGCTGCCCGCTCTCTCTCACGGTGCAGCTGTGATCATGAGGCCTGGTACCACTGTGCCCTTTTGAGCCCCACTCCAGGACTCCTAAATACAAACTGGCCCCGGGACTCTCCAATACAAACTGCTCCCCAACAAGGAATTCAGCCTCAGCACTTCAGTGCCCCATGAGTCCCTCTCGTCAGGACTCTAGCAATCACAGTGACCCCTGCACCGGGACGCCTCCGGTGTAGCTCACGCACCAAAAAAAAAAGGCTCACGTACAGCCCCACTCACCGGGGTTGGTTCTTCTGACTGAATCCGCGACACACCGTCCTGTTTGGGACACCGGTCTCACTCCTGCATCTACCGGAGCCCAGAAAGCTCCAATTCCATGACTCCTCCCTCGATCAGGCTTCCACAAAACCTGACTTCCGAGGCTCTCTTGCAGTCACCGGAGGGGTCTTGCTCTGTCTCGACTTGGCCAATTCCGAGGGGCTCTCTCCAGCTCACTGGAGCCCTGCCCAGGACCAGGCTACAACGTCCTGACTCAAGTAGCACCACACGGGGCTCTGGCATCGTCTCTCCTGCCGGCCCGCCTACAACCAGGCGAGTCCCACCTGACTTCTGTTTTTGCCGTTCTCTGTGGCGGCTTCACTCCGGGAGGCACTATGAGGCGGGGTAGGCTCCCGCTTTGGTTTTGATCTGCACGAAATGCAGGTTGGGCACCCGCTCCACAAATAATGGTACCAGCATGAGGGGTGGGCTCCTGTTAGACAAATAAAGGCACCATCCTGCGGGTGGGTTCCCGCTTCTCGCAACATAAAGGTGGGGTGGGCTCCCACCAATAAACGCACACCATTGTGGGGTAGGCTCCCTTTCCTCTAAGCAGTGGCAATGCAGGCTGGGCTCCAACTCCTTCCAGCAACTCAGGGTAATCTCTACGCTCGGAATTCCCTCTGCAGGCACTTCGCAGCACAGTGCTGCACGGCCCCACATTCCTCCTTTCCTGGAATCTGGATACAGTGCTTCACAAGGCGCTAGGGGCCACAGCTCCAAATAACAAAGTTTCAGGGGCACAAGACCAGACCCAGGCAGGCCAGCTCACAGGGCCCTCCAGAAGGGAGGCAGTCCCTCATGAAGGTACCTCCTGAAGCCTAGCAGCAGCTAGTCCTCAGAAGCACAAGGAGGCACACTTTTCATGAGGTCACAGCCCCAATATTTATACACCACTTTTGCTTTGTCTGTCCTGGCACAGGGCTTGAGCAAATCCAGCCTCAACTAGTTCTGGGGGGTGTGGAGCACTTTGTTTACAGGGCTCCCACCCTCCTTTGTCAGGTTGGGGCTGTCATCAGCAACACCACAGGTGGGCGGAGCCAGCATTCACCTAGGCAGGCACAGACCTATTCAGGGTCAGGGGACTACTCCTCCCACTACTCCAATTGCAGATCTCCCATTCAGCCTAGCACTGACTCACCCTTCCCTCCCTGGAGCCACACACACCTCACCAATCTCTGTCACTCCAAAGGCAGACATGCAATCCACATCAGACAGGCAGACACATAGCACCAAGAAATGCCTAATTCTTGAAGTGGCATTTCTAAAATAGTGATAATAAATCTGCGCACACCATAGTGAAGTATTTATTATTACTATTCCCACCATAACAAACTTGACCCCGCTCCTCCTCTCATATCAGGAATAACCACTGAAACACTTATCAAGGAATCCCCAATGCATTCCTATGGGAGGGCAGCCTCACAGCAGTGAGAAACCAAAATGGCTATGTGTTACTACCAGGACATGTCACACACTTAAGGTACATGTCCTACCTTCTACCTACAATTCACCCTGCCCATAGGGCTAGCTAGGGCCTACCTTAGGGGAGACTGACATGCAGTAAAAGGGGGGTCACAGACATGGCACACACTTTAGGTGCCACGTAATAGCGGCAGTAACACTGAACGCACAGGCCCTGCAATGGCAGAGGACTGAGACGGGTTGAAAGGCTACTTCGGTGGGTGGCGCAACCAGCGCGGCAAGCCCACCAGCAGCATTTAATTTACCAGCTCTGGGTATCTGAGATACCACTTTACAAGGGACTGACAGGTAAATTAAATAAGCCAAACAGGTGTAGACCAATCTTTTAAAAAAATAACATTTTAATTTCTTTTTATTAACATTCATCGACATAAACCATACAATACAGTGGAATCAGGATTATCATATGCAGTGACAACAATAGGCAATCACTTAGTATAACTTTATACTGTAGGGACAATCTACGAGTGAGGGCATCATCCTGCTCAATACTACGCGGTGGAAGGCACATGTCCCCTCCATATGCGTTCCATGGGCTCCAGATTCGAGACCATTTTTTTGGGCAACCCCGGGCTACATAGACCGTCTTCTCCCCGTGCATGCAACAATCAAGATCTTTTTTCCAGGCCTCTACGGTGGGTGGCTACACCGCTCCCCATAGTTGTGCAATGTTCCTCCTTGCAACATTAACCCCAGTGTAACCCACTTTGTGTGATGTTTATTCAAATCTATAGGCTCCCATATGTTCAGAAGGCACCTACATGCCTCCGGGTGAAGGACTACAGTGAGCACGTTACATATTATATTGTGTATTTTTCTCCAGTAGGATTGCATATGCTCGCATTCCCATATAATGTGCATGAAGGTGCCTAAGTTGCCGGACCTTACCCTACACTCTCCTCCTTCAGCCCTTTCCATCTGTACCAGTCTGGGGCCTGTAACATATACTCTATGGAGACTTTTGAGCTGTACCAGCCTAAGTACTGCCGGGATTGCTTCCACTCTCGGAGAAGACTCTGCCTCGTGCCATTCTTCATCATCCAATTCGATACCATCTCATACCCATTTCTCCCATAGGGTTTGGAGGGGGTCTGTCATATTGTTTATTAACTTCTTATATATTAATGCTATAGTTTTCTCCGGGCAGGTGACCATCCAGCACTCTATCTTCCAGCGGGGAGGACTCAGGGGGGAAGAGCCCTATGGGAGAAGCAAATGCAGTGCAATGGCGGGCTTGTTTGTATCGAAAAAGTTCTGTGTCGACTAGCTCTTGTTGTTGCTATAGAGTGGTAAAGGACTTCACTTCTCCCTCCTACCACATGTCTTTATCTTGTAAGATTCCAATCAGGTCCCACCTATCGAATCTGTCCGATTTCCATAGGCAACCCAGCCTCTCGGAGTCCCACAAGGGAGTTTCTAAAGTCAGTTTATATCCCCACCCGAGGGATTTAGATACAACATGCTAGACTTCTACCGAGTGTTTGGTAGTGCCTGTCAGATGGAATTGGCCAGGTTTGGAGTAGAGTGCTCAATTGAAATTCCCGCCTGGGAGGAACCAACTATCCATATTATATCCAGGGTCATCTGGGCTACCATAGGTGCCATGATTGACGGCTGCAAGGTGTGCAGTCCAATAATATTTCTGGATGTCTCGGAGGCTAATGCCTCCCTCGTATCAGTTTAATGTGAGCTTGTTTAGGGCAATGCGTGGTTTCCCATCTCTTAGCAAGTCCCGCTGGAGGCCCTCAATTTCTTTAAAATATGTCAGGTCCACAGGAGCTAAACACATTTTGCAAGGCATACAAGAAACAGGGTAAGGACATCATTTTGAAAAGAGCTTCTTTGCCCAAGAGTGACAGGGGATGAGACTTCCAACTAGCTATGTCCTATTTCAACCTCAATAACGGAGGGAGAAGATTGTGATTGTATCGGAGTGTTTGGTCTAAGGAGATGAATATTCCCAAATATTTGAAGCCCACAGCGCTAATCTGTATTGTGCAGCCTCGTGGTGGGTCTCCCTGAAGGACGTAGAGATGGGACTGATTCCAATTGATGGAAAACCCAGAATATCTGCAGAAAACTGCAAGAATGTCCAGGACTAACCCCAGGGACCTCTTGGGGGAGGCCAGATACAATAGTATGTTGTCCGCATAAAGCGAAATGCTGTCTTCCCAATCAGGAGACCAATGCAGTCCTCCTATTACTGGGTCCCTCCGGATCCAAACCACCAGTGGTTCCAAGGCCAAGGCAAACAGGAGAGGTGAAAGCGGACATCACTGATGGGTTCCTCGACTCAAGGTAAACGTGTCTGATCTTTTGTTATTGACTACAACTTGCGTCATGGGCCTATTATACAAGAGGCGTGCCCATTGAATGAAGCGTGGGCCAAACCCCATTTTTGTGAGTACGGCCAGGAGATGGGACCATTCGACAGTATCAAATGCCATGGTCGCATCCAAGGATACAATTATGGCTGATTCGCGGATCGTGGCTGCTCTACCCAGAACTCCATGGACTCTACGCAGGTTCAGTGCTGTGTTTAGGTGCGCCATAAAGCCTGATTTATCCGGGTGCACCAGGCTTGTTATATTTTTAACTAGGCGATTAGCCAGGACCTAGGCAAGAATTTTGGGTTCCAAGTTGAGGAGCGAGTGCGGTCTGTATGATGCGAAGTCAGTTTTGGTTTTACCCTCCTTATGAATGGTGACTATGGTGGCCACTCTTTGATCTATTGGCAGTATCCCCTTTTCCTTGCTTTCATCAAACATTCCTTTTAAATAGGGTGTTAACTTGTCGGGCCTGAGTTTATGCAGCTCAATAGGAATGCCGTTTGGGCCAAGGGCTTTTTCTGAGTTCAACGATCTGATTGCCTGTGCTGTTTCGTCCGTCGTTAATGTACTGTCTAGAAAATCATGGTCCTCTGCAGAGAGGGTGGGGAACGTTATGCCTTGCAAGAGCTCGGAAGAGTCATTTTATTTCATTTCATGAAGCGTTATTCCGTTCAAATAGATGACCATAAAAGCACAGACAGAATACAAAATGTTAAAAAAGGAATCAAAACTATTATTACATATTTCATAAAATCATATCATATCAGATGTGGTTATTTACATTAAAATAGACATATCTAACCAATTGATCAAAATTTCAGTTAAAAAATTATACTTTTCCTAGCGTTGATGCACTGATTTAAGAACGTCGCAGTATAAAAATAAATGTCTGCCGATTCCAAGTTAAAAATTAAAATCATAGCATGTGTAACTGTACGTACTCCGTATTTAACAAACATGAGTCTTCTTCAATGAATGGTGCCCCCGTAGTGTACACCTCACTAAAGTGTCTAGCAAATCGTTTTGCGATATCCTGTGGGTCTGTTATGGAAGTGCTACCTGTATCCTTGAGTTCTGGAACCAGCCAGCTCATCCACTCTCTGTTATCAAGCCAGGCCATGAGTTTCCCTGCCTTATCCCCCAGGTCATATGTTCTTCTGAGTTTTTCCCTCCCTAGGACTTTAGCCCTGTCGGTCACTAGGGCTCCATATCCGTCTTGCTTAAGTTGCAGCACATGAAGCCTCTCTGGCGTGGCCTCAGTTCCCATTTCCCCTTCTAGTCGATAGATCTATTCCTCAATTTCTTAGATCTCTTTCCGTTTGCCTTTCTTCTGTCCAGATATTAGACATTGGGCCTGGCCCCTGATCACTGATTTCAAGGCTTTCCATAGAGTGTGGGAGGAGTCCACTGTCCCCTTGTTTTCTCGAAAGTAGTTGTCCATGGCTTTGACGAGACCCTACGGATTATGGGGTCCCAGAGTTACCAAGGGCTTATCGGGGCAAGTATCCCCACTCTTACTTGGTTGAGGACCATGTGTACCCACACCGGGGAGTGATCAGAAATGCCCCTGGCTAAGTGCTGAATTTCACAAATGTGCGCTATTTGTGGGCCAGGGACTAGGATACAGTTTATCCGGAAAAGGCTATGATGACCCCCGGAGTGGAAAGTTTGTTGTATTTTGTCAGGGTTATGTGTTTTCTACCCGTCAGCCAATCCCAGGGCCTCAATAAAGTCTGGCAGCAAATGAGAAGAGGGCCCTATTTCACGTGGGGGCTGGCGGTCCAGCGTACCTGAAACCAGAGTTGAAGTCGCCATCAAGTACTAGTAGACGTTACGGCACTGAAAGCAAGATGGCGCCCAGGTCTTTAAATGTGGTAGTCTATAGGCCAGGTGGTATGTAGACTGAGATGAGTGTTATGGTGCCCCCTTCCCATGAGCCCGTAAATCCTATGTACCTGCCCCTATCATCTGTCCATGTGGAACTTATGATGAGGGGGAACCAATCAATCAATCAATCAAGGCATTTGTATAGCGCACTACTCACCCAGAGGGTCTCAAGGCGCTAGGAGGTGGGGGGGTCTGCTACTGCTCGAACAGCCAGGTCTTGAGTTGTTTCCTGAAGGCGAGGTGGTCCTTGGTCTGGCAGAGGTGGGTCGGGAGGGATTTCCATGTCTTGGCGGCGAGGTAGGAGAAGGACCGTCCCCCTGTGGTGGCTCATCGGATGCGGGGGATGGTGGCGAGGGCGTGGCCGGTCGATCGAAGCTGGCGTTTGGGAGCGTAGAAGTTGAGGCGGCTGTTGAGGTATCCTGGGCCTTGGTTGTGTAGGGCTTTGTGTGCGTGGGTGAGGAGACGGAAGGTGATTCTCTTGTTGACCGGGAGCCAGTGCAGGTCTCCCAGGTGTCCAGAGATGTGGCTGCGATGTGGGATGTGCAGGATGAGTCATATTGAGGTGTTCTGGATCCGCTGGAGTCTCTTCTGGAGTTTGGCGGTGGTTCCGGCGTAGAGGGAGTTGCCGTAGTCCAGCCGGTTGGTGGCGAGGGCCTGGGTAACCGTCTTCCTGGTCTCGGTGGGGATCCACCGGAAGATCTTACCTAGCATGCGCAGGATGTTGAAGCACGACGAGGAGACGGCATTGACTTGTCTGGTCATGGAGAGGGAGGAGTCCAGGATGAAGCCCAGGTTCCATGCGTGGTCTGTTGGTTGGGGTGCGCTGCCTAGGGCGGGGGGCCACCAGGAGTCATCCCAGGCGGAGGGTGAGGATCCCAGGATGAGGACTTCCGTCTTGTCCGAGTTCAGTTTCAGGCGACTGTTCTTCATCCATTCGGCTACCTCTTTCATCCCTTCGTGAAGGTTGGCTCTGGCGGTGGCGGGGTCTTTGATGAGGGAGAGGATCAGCTGGGTGTCGTCGGCGTAGGAGATGATGTTGAGGTTGTGCTGGCGTGTGATGTCTGCGAGGGGGCTCATGTAGACGTTGAAGAGGGTTGGACTGAGCGAGGACCCTTGAGGAACGCCGCAGATGACTTCGGTGGCTTCAGATCTGAACGGGGGGAGGCGGACTCTCTGTGTCCTTCCGGCAAGGAAGGAGATGATCCATTCCAGTGCCTTCTCCTGGATTCCGACGTTGCTGAGTCGCTGCACTAGTGTACGGTGGCAGACAGTGTCGAAGGCCGCGGAGAGGTCTAGGAGGATGAGGGCCGCTGTTTCTCCGTTGTCAAGCAGTGCTCGGATGTCATTGGTGGCTGCGATCAGGGCGGTCTCGGTGCTGTGGTTGGCTCGGAAGCCAGACTGCGAGAGGTCGAAGGATCCGTTCGTCTCGAGGAAGGCGGCCAGCTGCTTGTTGACGGTCTTCTCGATGACTTTTGCAGGGAACGGGAGCAGCGAGATGGGGCGGTAGTTCTTGAGGTCGGTTGGGACGGCTGATGGCTTCTTTAGTAGAGCACTGAGTTTGGCGTGCTTCCAGCTCTCCGGGAAGGTCACGGTGTCGAAGGAGGTGTTGATGATGTCCCGCAGGTGGGGTGCGATGACAACGTCGGCCTTGTTGAAGACGTGGTGAGGGCAGGGGTCGGTCGGAGATGCAGAGTGGATGGAGTTCATCGTGTCGACGGTATCTTCGATGCTGATCGGGGTCCAGGCGCGGAGGGTGGTGGTGGGGGGCGGTGGTTCGGTCGTGGCGTGTGTCGGTTGAGTGCTGGAACTGTTGTGTATGTCCGCGATCTTGTTGTGGAAGTAGGAGGCGACGGAGTTGCAGAGGTCTTGCGAAGGGGTGATGTCGTTGTTTCCAGCGTTGGGGTTGGAGAGCTCTTTGACGATGTTGAAGAGTTCCTTGCTGTTGTGTGTGTTGTTGTCCTGTCGTTCCTTGAATGCAGTTTTCTTGGTTGTGTGGATGAGTTGGTGGTGTTTTCGGGTGGCGAGCTTGAGGGCAGTCATGTTGTTAGGTGTTGGGTCTCTGCGCCAGGTTCTCTCGAGGGCTCTGCAGTTCTTCTTGGAGCTCTTAAGTTCGTCGGTGAACCATGGGGCTTTCTTGCTGCCTGGTCTGCTAGGCGGGGTCCTCAGGGGGGCGAGGTCGTCTGCGCAGTCGCTGATCCATTTTGTGAGGTTGGTGGCCGCTTGGCTGGGGTTCGTTGCGCTGGTGGGTGGGTTCTTGCTCAGGGAAGTCGCGAGCTGGACGGCTGTGATCTTGTTCCAGCTTCTGCATGCAACCTGTTGCTGTTGGTGGGGGATCGTGGTCCTTTTGAAGCTGAAGTGGACACAGCTGCGGTCCGTCCAGTGGAGTCCGGTGGCGTGGCTGAAGGTGATGTCCTTGCTGGATGAGAAGACTGGGTCGAGTGTGTGTCCGGCGTAGTGGGTGGGGGTGGTCACCAGCTGCTTGAGTCTGAGGTTTGCGAGGTTGTCCAGCAGGGTGGTGGTGTTGCGGTCGTTGTTGTTCTCCAGGTGGAAGTTGAGGTCCCCGAGGAGGATGTAGTCAGCGAAGGCGAGGGCGTGCGGGCTGATGAAGTCGGCAATGTCTTCGCTGAATTGTGTGCGTGGTCCCGGGGGTCTGTAGATGAGGGTGCCTCTGAGGGTGGTCTTGTGGTTGATGTGGACCTGGAAGTGCAGGTGCTCGGCGGGTGCAAGGGTGTCGTAGGTGTTGGTCGTGATGCGGATGGTGTTCCTGTGGATGATGGCGATGCCTCCTCGGGTCTGGTTGATGCGGTCCCTTCGGATGATCTTATAGCCGTCTGGGATGGCGATGGCGATGTCGGGCGCTGAAGAGGCGTTCATTCAGGTTTCCGTGAGGAAGGCGACGTCTGGTGAAGTAGAGTCGAGCAGGTTCCAGAGCTCGATGGCGTGTCTGTGGACGGAGCGGGTGTTGAGCAGGATGCACTTTAGGTGGCTGCTGCTGTTGCTCGTCTTGGTCTTGGTCGGTGCAGGAGTAGTGCAGGTCCGGATGAAGGTGAACTTGCAGGAGTGGCAGCAGAAGGGTCCGTGGGTGCGTCTCGGGGTGGCTCGGTAGCAACCCGGGGTTCGGCCGGCGTTGAGTGCGTAGAGTTCGGTGGCGTCATAGGTCCGTCGGGTGGGCTGGTGTCTGCGGGAGCCAGGGGTCCTGGCACTGGGCGCGGTCCAGGCACGGACGGGCGCAGACGGTCTTACCTTTGGCGCACCTTCGGCGCGCTTCGGGCGCGCCCGCTGCGCGTCAACGCTGCGCGTCTGCACGGTCGCCATACCTGGCGAAGTGTGAGGGAGGGAGGAGCTGGGAGGCGGGGAGCGGGGAGGGTACACAAAGGAAAGGGGTGTGGCCGCTGGCACGGCGGCGAAAAGCGGGGAGCGGGGCGGGGGGCACAGGGGAAAAACGGGGAGGAAAAGTGAATTAAATCGCAGGCTCAGGGGGAGAAAACACGAACAACAGTGGACAATGCAGTGACAGAAAAATGCAAACACAGTTGAAAAATTAGCGCGGCAGCACACAGGCGGGGAGAGCGATCCCGCTGGGGCAGCGGGGGCGGGGAAGAGGCGGCAGGCTCAGCGAGGCTGAGAGAGGCAGCGAGCAGGGGGCACACGCAGCAGCTGGTGGCCGTGCGGTGCGGTGGTGTCCTGGGAGCAGGAGCAGGGAGCAGGAATGAGTTTTTCATCATAATACTAATGCCTTGTGAGCTAGTTGTGAACCCGGCATGCACTACCATTTTGTATCCCCATCAGTGCATTGTCCTACAGGAGTTTCCTACCAAGTGCGTTTCCTGAAGCATGACAATGTCGGGGCCTGCCTTTTAATATATTGAAGGACCACACTGCGTTTGATTTTATCCCCAAGCCCGTTAATATTCCAGCTCAGTATTCTAGCACTCTTGTCCCACTGTGTACTCATTGGGTCCAGAATAAGTCTTTGTATCCTCTGTCACGATGCCAATATGCGTTGTCGATGTTAAAAACCACAACAAAAAACAAACACAAACCCCTAACCCAACAACCCCACTCCCTGCTTCCCTGCACTCTGGGCGTCGAACTGCCCATTTTAAAACTTGCAGAGTGCCTGTCTCCCTCAAGGTGAACTAAAGGTAGCAATATGTGGGGCGCTGCCCTCCGTCCCTCTGTCCACTCCTCCCCTTTAGCAGCCATACGTTCCCCAAGTAGAGTCACGTTCCATAGTTCTAATTTTAAGTGACTGGGAGAGGAGTCCCATCGGACGTCGGCTGTGATGGGCCCCAGGTACCTGTCTCAACATGACTGTCGACCTTTTCTGATCCAAGGAGGCCCCCTCATCATTTCAGGCCCTTTCATCCCCTGGTCTGGGAGGCTGATTCCTCGTCACTGCTATGACCGTTGAGATTTCGCTCTGTCTGGCTCTCAAGCCAGTCTGAGACAGTCTGGTTGTGCAAAGAACCAAGCTCGTCCCTCTGCCTCTACACGAAGACGCGCTGGGAATAGCATTGCAAACTTAAACCCTCCCTCTCTGAGCTTCCTTTTCACCTCCATGAATGTTTGTCTCTGCCTCTGTACCATTTGGATGAAATCCGGGAAAAAGGTTATTACGGCATTGTCGTAACGAAGTGGGGGTCTTTACTTGGCGTTCTGAACGATTACATCCCTGTCTCGAAAATTCTGAACTCTCGCTAACATCGGGTGTGGGGGGGCCCCCGGCTTCGGACGTCCACCAGGGACCCTATGTGCCTGCTCAATGACGAATAATTTACTGAGGCCCCTGGGCTGCAGATAGTTCAGTATAAGTTCCTCCACAAAGCGATCCGAGGCTTGCCCTTGTGCTCTCTCTGGCACCACCAGTATGCGTATGTTGTTCCACCGAAGGTGCCCTTCATAATCGTCCAGTTTTTGTTCAGTAAATTTGCGGAAGGTTTGAGGGCTTGTATCTCTCCTTGTATTTGCGTGACGTCACCCACTAAGCTTGTTGCAGTGATTTCTACTTGTTTGACTTTCTCGTTGATTTTGGTGAGAGCTGCTCTGATTAGGTTCACTTCCATCGAGATTGATCCCATTTTATGCTCTAAGGTGGTCTTGATTCCAGATGTATCATCCATGACACAGTGAGTCTTTAGTGAGGGTGCAGCGATCAAGTTTATTTGTTTGGACTGTGTTGGAGCCTTTTGCCCCTGTTACTTTGGGTTTATCCATTTTGTGTCTTCGCAGGCCTAGGACTCTGTCACACAGCCTTTCTCACCGCCTGTACCCCGTAGTGCACAGGTCGGTTTAATGTCAAAGCCCTATCATAAGCCGTCAATCTCCGATACGACTGTAGGGTGTAGGATCAGTGGGGGGGGAGGTAGTTCTCTCTGTCCTTCAAGCACTTGCCTTCTGAATTAGTGGTAGTCCTGAGTGGCAGTTACGGCCTGCCACTGCCGGTCGTGATGCGTGTCACCTGTGGCGCAGTTAGGCCTTGTGTGCTCACAACCCCAAAGGGTTCCACCACCAGGCCATTAAAAGGTGCCTTAGTCTCCCTCAGGTATTTGCAGGGCCTCTTAGCGATTACGGGCTCCGACACATGCTGTGCGGAGATTCCCCGTTCAAGTAAAGGCAATCACTGTCCTCTTGCCATCGCCATCTTGGTTTTGTGGGAAAGGTCGGCAACAAGAGGGGACGGGGGGAAATCACAGTCGCTCCCCAACCCCAAATCTGGCACCCTGCCTCTCACTACTGCCTCCTCTGATGCACATTAATGGTCCCAGTACCATCACCGGGCTACATGGGCACCTCTCACTCCGCTTCTGTCTGGCTGGGCTCCACTCTTGGCACCGTTAATACCTCTCAGTCAGCTGCCTCAACTAATCGAGGGTTCAGTGTGTGTCACCGGACACGTTGACGTCAGCGCTCTACTTTTTTTGTTTTCACAGGGTCTGGGGTTTTCAACTGCATTGGGCCGCACCTTCCAGTCACCTTTGCCCTCTGCCTACACTTTAGTCCCCGGCTCCGGCGCGGTCACAGGCCATCAATGAACGGAACCTGTAACTCCGGGAGTATGCAAACTGTAGACTCGGGAGTCTTTGGGAGTGGTGCTGCCAGATTGCCACTGTTTTTGTACTACTTATAGAAGAAGGAAAGCAGAAAATAAAGAGAAAAGGAACATTGAAATGGACTTGTTGCTTTACTAATATGGTCACTGCCCTATAAACAGTATGGACAGCTATTTGTGTGCTTCAGCATTTGTGCATACATGTTTAGCTCCATAGAGAAGTTTCTCGTTAAAGCTTATTTCCTCCAAGGTGGCAGGAGGTTCTTTGCCTGGAGAGCACCAGACTATATGTTAGATTTTTTCTTATACTATTATCTGGCGGTCCTTATAGATCGAAGGGAATTTGCAACTAGGCATTGCCACTGTATGTGTTTATAATAATCACTGGAAATAATAACACTGGGACTGGTTTCGGGGTAACATCCTTCATCAGCCAGGCTAGCTTGAATCCAGTGGCAAAGTGAGCAAGGACCCATGTCTGAGCATACCCTGCCAACTTAGGGAAAATACAAGGAGATGATGGACAGAGTGCTGAAACTTTTCAGACACTCACCCCCATCATAGATCTTGGTTGAATCATTCAGCGTTCTTTAGCTCACTTCGCCATTCCAGTTCAGATGCAGCCAACAGCAAATCAGTCTCGACCCTGTTCCTCATGGGAACAGTCCTGCCCGAACTGCCAAGCCAGGTCTTCTCTACACCGGAAACTAGCATCCTGGGATAGGTTTCGAAGTAACACCCCTCATCAGCCAGGCTAGCATGAATCCAAAGCCAAAGTGAGCAAGGGACCAATGTCTGGACGTACCCTGCAAACTGAAGGCGAACAATGCATGCACAAGAAGATGATGGATGAAGCGCTGAAACTTTTAAGACACTAAACCCCGTCAAAGATCTGGGTTGAATCCATCATCGTTCTTTAGCTCACTTCGCCACCCCAGTTCAGTCCTAGCCATATGCAAATCAGTCTTGACCCTGTTCCTCATGGGGACAGTCCAGCCCTAACTGCCAAGCCAGGTCTTCTTTGGACTGGAAACAAGCATCCTGGGACGGGCTTCGGAGTAACACACCTGATCAGCCAGGCAATCTTGAATCCAGTGGCAAAGTGATCAAGGGGCCTACTTCTGGGCATACACTGCAACTTATGGTGAACAAAGTAAACACAAGTAGATGATGGACGGAGCACTGAAACTTTTCAGGCACTCACCCCTAGTCACAGATCTGGGTTGAATCCATCATCGTTCTTTAGCTCACTTCGCCACCCCTGTTCAGACCCAGCCATATGCAAATCAGTCTTTACCCTGTTTCTCATGGGAACAGTCCAGCCCAAACTGCCAAGCCAGGCCTTCCCTGGACTTGAAACAAGAATCCTGGGACCGGTTTCGGGGTATCTCCTGTCATCAGCCAGGCTAACTTGAATCAAGTGGCTGCTCACTGCAGATGAAATGAGTGGCAAGCAATCCATTAGCACTGACTGGAGAGCTGTACTACCATTTTAAGAAACATTAAAATAAAAAAGAGGAGAAGAAGGAAAAAATGAAAGAAGAAATTAAAAAGTATAGTATTAGCCAACCATTGCTGCCACTGAAGCACTCTCATTTTCAAGATAGACTTGATAGAAAATGCCATCATTTATAGTGTAAGAGACCCAATGACTGACACGGAATGAACTATTAACTCATGCAGTTCGCTTTCATTGAGGAAAGCAGAGTGTAAATGACACTCGGACAGAACAAGAAATGATAGAACAGAGAGAACCCAAAGGCACTCAGTGTATCTATACGATATGTACAGATATATGTATAATTTGGTGATTTTTTTTAATTGCATAATCCTGCTACCCAGCTAAGAAAAGATTCTAGCAAGAATGTTTACAGTGCAAATCATCCCCCCTAGGATTTGGCAGAGGCTATAAGCAACACTAAAGTCATTCCTTACAGAGGAAATCCTTTACATTTTATGTAACAAAATACCTATGTGTAGGTTTTAATACACTCACCTGGGTGAAACTTGTGTATTATACTAAATATCATTCGCGCAAACGTACTACTAATGTTTGGAAACAAGGGTGTAAATGGTGCCTTCCTGCACTCATCACACTGCAGACAGACTCACGACTCAACCAGTACTAAGACAAACGCACAGTTCTGTAGTAGGGGATCTCTGTTATAGTCATAATCTAGTGAATAGTCCCGCCCATGTGCGTGGACCCCGGAGCAATCAAAAATAATCTCTTAAGCTGTCTTCTTTGCAGTCCTGCATAGATACCTAAGAAAAAATCAAGACAAATAATGCAGCCTAACACTTAGTGAAAAGGATAGCCAAAAATGTCAGATTTTACACATTTTACCAAGTTTTCCCTCCTGGAGAAAACTCCCCTTCACCCAAATCCTTGAAATGATAGAGAGGAAGGGTTGGACAGACAAGCCCCCATAGGCTGCCATTATGTGTCTGGAAAAGGGATACTGTGCCTTTAAGGAACTCTCCAGAGACCCTCGGTATCCCATAATTTACAACCAAAGTCCTTTTACTTTTAGTGCTTTTTTCCGTCTCCTGCTAGCAGGACCCTGGAGCATCAGCTCTTCATTTTTTGAGTTTTTTAAAATTCACTTTTAGTGATTATTTTTGGATTTTTGTAGCTTCACTCGACGTCTTTGCCCTTTATTTACATTCTGCTGTGTTTTTTTGGCAGAATTTCTGCAGTCTTCTTGTCTTTATGCTGTTTCTTTCTGACAAGTGCTTTGACTGTAGTTGAAATGAAGACCAAAAGCTGAAGATCACAGAGTTTGTTTACTGTGCTTGCCTGTGTCTTATGTCTTTGACACCCGTCTTCTCTGTCAAATCTTTTCCAGGAGGCTTCGGCTACCAGGTTTGGAGCAGGGAAGTTTGAGGGCATCTTCTTCAGCCTCTGGGTAAGGAGAGGGTACGTCCTCTACCGGGTCCCATACTGTGACCTCGGGGGTTTCCCCTTGTAGGAACTCGTCTGGAGAATGACACGGCGCCGGTCAGCACCGAGGATGGCGACGTCGAGAGCAGGTATGCTCTCCGTCAACCCAGGACTCCGGTTGACGCGACGCTAAAGGTCTACGTCTAGGAGGGGACCTGGAGGACCTCGATGTTGTGGTCATGTTCGACGTCGACGTTAGGCTCAACGTCATAGGAGTGCAGTTTATGCTCGACGTCGAAGTGCATGACGTCGAGGAGGAGCTCGACGTCGAGGAGCACCAATGCTCAATGTCGAGGAGTACAGCATGCTCGACATCGAGGAGTACAGCATGGCTCGACGTCGAGGAGCACAGCAAGGCTGGACGTCGAGGAACAGCAAGGCTCGACGTTGAGGAACAGCAATGCTTGACGTCAAAGAGCAGCAATGCTCAACGTCGAGGAGCGCTCAACGTCGAGGAGCAGTAATGCTCGACGTCTAGGTGTGCTAGGCTTCACAGAGCAGTGATGCTCGACATCGAGGGATGCTTGGCTTCTCAGTACAGTGCTGCTCGACTTCAAAGTGCAGCGACGTCCAAGTATAAAAGTGTTCAACACCGTAGTGGCGTTTTGACGTCGTGGTATTGGTCAATGTCGTAGTGATGGTGATGTCGTAGTGATGTCGACGTCATGCCGGCGCTCAACGCCTAGGTCTTGTTCCAGGCCTCGCTCTGTGGTAAGCCTATCATCATCGGCGGGGACTTTGTGTTCCCGGCAACGTCGACTCGAGGCTGAGCAGTCTGCGTCGGGGATTCCTTCTGGGAGTCTGAGGCTACTTACCACTCGTAAGCGAGGGACATTGGTCCCTTTGCTTAGTTTTGAGTATTCGACTCACTGTCTTGGTCGCCTCCTGCTCTGCCCTCACTGGTGATGCCACCGGGGATGCCTCAGAACTCTCTTTGGCCCCTCTCCCACCCACCGCCTCAGGGGACTTTGGCCCATCAGTCTATGAACTCCGTTGAACGGTGGGCGGAAGTAGAAAGAGATCTCCTTTGGGGGCGTTTGGTCGCATGGGCTCCGCTGTCTTCCATTAGGTCCCGACGTCACCTTGGTGGAAGGTCTCGGTGCAGGCATGCCAGGGAGGCATCTTCCATGAGTACGGGGAGGTGCTCTCCTATTCTTACAAATTTCCCTCCTAGCGGTTTGTTCACTGGTCGGCGGTACTTAACTTTCGTCCACCGCCAGCTGCCAGGAGGTTCTAGCTTTGAGCCTACTCCTGACTTTGTCACTGGGGGGGGGGGGCGGCAGGCGAGCGGCATGCTGTGGTCCGCTCTTGCTAGGCCGTTTTGATAGATCCCTGTGTGTGTGTGTTTTATTCGCCAATTTGTGGATCTCCTGTTGAGGGAGGGAAGCCTTACAAGAGATAGTTTAAAGGGCCTGATAGTTTCAGGGCTAATCATCGGCGCTGGAGCGGATTTTTCTCTCCTGGCGACCCCCAGGTATTGCCTTGGTTTTGTTCCACGGGGCAGACTTGTATTCGTCTGACATCGCGGAAGCCTGCGGCACAGCAGTGTGCTTCTAATCTCACATTCTTTGGGCAACCCTTTGGCTTTCATGCAGGTAGTGAGTGGTCCACATGAAGTCTGCATCGGAGACTTTTGAAGGCTGTAGATTTGGGGAAGCATGGAGAACGGCTACGGTTTTCCGCCCTTTCTAGCGGCGTTTTTTCCTCCCAGTATTTGTCTGTCGCCCCGGGCCGCCATTGAATAATTCACAAGTATAATGTGCGCAGTGGATACGCGGGAGAGCTCAATGCTCCTCGGCGGACAAAAGCCCGGCCGGGTCTAAGCCCTGAGGAGTTACTTCCCCCTCGTCAGTTAGCCGCTACGGTGGGGGGAAGCAGGCAAAATTACCTGGCAGAGCAAGTGGGTGCTGAATATTGTTTGCGATGGATATTGTCTTCGTTTTGTCAGCCCTCCTCCAGCAAGTCCACCGTTTCGCTCACAGTTCCAGCTGCTTGAGCTCCACGCGGAGGCCGATATCCTGTTGAGACAAAGGGCGATATGAGATGTTTCGGTCTCAAGGTTTCTTTCTGGTGCAAAAGAAGGAGTTCAGGCCCATTCTGGGTTTGCGACAAGCAAACAATTCGGATTCGCAGGGAGAAGTTCTGCATGCTGTCTTTGCACCAGATTCCTCCTCGGCTGCAAAGAGGAGGCTGGCGTTGTACTATAGATCTGTAGGAGGCGTACTTCCATGTGCCCTTTGCACCAAAACATCGGAAGTTCCTGCGCTTTCTAGTCGGCACCAGTCACTATCAGTGCATCATACTACCGTTTGGGCTGAAGTCTGCACCCAGGACTTTTTCAAAATGCATGGCAGTGGTGGCAGAGCACCTGAGAAGGAACGAGGTGTTTGTATACCCGTACCTGGTCGACTGGTTGTTTAAAGCCTCCACTTTCCAGGAAGCGCAATTGCACTTCAACAGGACGATCATTCTGTTGAATCCGCTGGGGTTGCACATGACCATGGCCAAGTCAGTTCCGACTCCTGTCCGGTGCCTACAGTACTTGGGGGCTTCCTTCAATACTTTTTCAGCAAGCGTGTCTCCTTCGAAGGAGCGACGCTTATCGATCCTTCGGAAGGCTCAGACTCATAGCTATTCCATCTACGACATTGAGGACGGTGTCTTCTCCACTGGGGTCGATGGCCTTGTGTATCTTCCTCACGCCGCACGTGCGCCTCCATATGAGGCCGATGCAGGAATCCCTGGAGGATCAGTGGGACCAGAAGCGGGGGAGCTGGGACGACAGGATCCGGCTGTCCCTTCATGCTCAACAGTCCCTGAGATAGGGGTGCTCCGCAGAGAATCTCCGCAGAGGGGTTCCATTCCACAAGGACATTCCCATTCAGTTATCGTTACCGATGCTTCTCTCCACGGCTCGGGGGGGGGCACATTCAGACCTTCTACAGATCCAAGGAACGTCATCCCCAGCGGAATCCACGCTTCACTTCAATTTCCTGGAACTCAGAGCTGTGCATTTGGCACTGAAGGCCTTTCATCCGTCCTTCCAGACCAACTCCTTGCTTGTTTAGAAGGTATTACCTCAACAAGCAGGGGGGGGCTCGAGATCGTGCGCTCTGTCACAAGAGGCGCAGGAAGTCTGGCACTGGCTGCTAGCCAGAGGACTGACGATAATGGCTACCCATCCGCCAGGTGTGCAGAATGCTCGGGCGGATGTACTTGGCAGGCTGGGGCAAGTAAACCACGTGTGGGTTCTAACCTACGAGGTGCTAGGAAACCTCTCCGACTGGTGGGGCACTCCAGACATAGATCTGTCGCCACCGCCGAAAACAAAAAACGCCAAGACTTCGCTTCCAGGTTTTACCAACCGGGGACTCTGGGGTACGCGCTATGGATCAGCTGGTTAAAAAGCTTTCTGTACTCTTATCCTCCCATTTCCCTTATTCTGACGGTACTCATCAAGCTGTCTCAGTCCAGAGCGCGGATGATCCTAATTGCTCCGGAGTGGCCCCGACAGTTGTGATTCCCGAACGTGTTTCACAGGTCCCTCCTGCCTCACCTGCAGCTGCCGTGTCGGTCGGACCTTCTCAAGAAGTTCGCGGGATGGATGGTGCACCCCAACCTCTCTTTGTTGAGTTTGGCGACATGGCTTCTCAGATATGGCAATGTCGGCCCCTGAATCTGCTCAATGGTTGTATGGATATACTCAAGGAGGCTAAGCGACCTTCCACAAGTACTTCCTATGCCTACGAGTGGTTGAGGTTCGGCATCTGGTGCACGTCCAAGAACTATGATCCGACGACCTGCAAGGAAGATGTAATACTTCCATACCTCTTGCATTTAGATCAGTCTCGCCTTAATTTTCATTCTGTTAAGGTTCACCTCGCAGTGTTCACTGCGTATAAGAAATGCCTTTCACAAACATCCTTCTTCCAGTTTCCTGTGATTAAAGATTTTTTGGAAGGATGGAAGAAAGTGTTTCCTCCAGTTCGGCGTCCTTTGCCTTCATGGGAGCTGAATGGGGTGCTGTTCAGGTTGATGAAGGAGCCTTTTGAACCTTTTCATAAGGCTTCACTACAGCACTTGTCATGGTAGGCGGCCTTGCTTGTGACCCTTACTTCGGCCCGTAGTGTGAGTGAAATTCAGGCATTGGGTTGCCAGGAACCTTACGCAGTGTCTCAGGCTGATAAGGTTGTGATCCGTACTCAACCTATGTTCCTTATTAAGGTGATTTCTGATTTCCGTGTCAATCAGACTATAACTTTGGCTACGTTTTTTCAAAACCCTTCCACTCCAGTGGAGAGGTCTCTTCTTTCACTGGATGTCAGAAGAGTGTTGGAATTTTACTTGGGTAAGATCAAGGACATTCGTAGGTCAGACCAATTGTTTGTCAATTATGAGTCAGTCAGGACTGGTCTTGCCACCTTGAAACAGTCCATTTCCAGATGGATTGTGTCCTGTATCCAGTTATGTTATCAGAAAGCTAACAAGACCTCAGGGGATAAGCCCAAGGCTCATTCTACCAGAGGCAAAGCAGCTACAACAGCTTTGCTTCACAATATTCCTGTTGCAGAGATCTGCAGGGCTGCCACTTGGGAGTCGGTTCATACTTTTGCTAAGCATTACTGTGTGGACTCTGATGCCAGAGCAGATGCTCAAGTTGGGCAGGCTTCGTTGAGAAATCTGTTTGCACAGTAGGGGTGTTGTCTGTTTTTTCTCCACCGCCGGATTGGTTTTTGGGATGGGCTTGCCATTCGATTCACTAGATTATGATTATACACAGAGATCCCCTACTACAGAAGGAGTAGTTTCTTACCTGTAACTCCAGTTCTGTAGTAGGGGTATCTCTGTTATAGTCATAAGCGCCCGCCCTCCTTCCCGGTGGAGAAAATGGTACTGTAATGTATGCTACAGGCCTTGCTTTATACACCTTCAAAAAGAACTGAAAGTAAAAGGACTTTGGCTGTGCATCATGGGATACCGAGGGTCTCTGGAGAGTTCCTTAAAGGCACGGTATCCCTTTTCCAGAAACATAATGGCAGCCTATGGGGGCTTGTCTGTCCAACCCTTCCTCTCTATCATTTCAAGGATTTTGGTGAAGGGGAGTTTTCTCCAGGAGGGAAAACTTGGTAAAATGTGTGAAATCTGACATTTTGGGCTATCCTTTTCACTTATTGGATGACGTGGTGGCCATTGTAGCTCTTTTAAGTGTTAGGCTGCATTATTTGTCTTGATTTTCTCTTAAGTGTCTATGCAGGACGGCAAAGAAGACAGCTTAAGAGATTATTTTTGATTGCTCCGGGGTCCACGCACATGGGTGGGACTATTCACTAGATCAGGGTTCTTCAAACTGTGGGGAGCGCCCCCCTGGGGGGGCGCGGCACCATCCCAGGGGGGGCGCACGCTCCACTCCGATCTTCCCTTTGTGCAGCGCGATGCAGAGACTCTCTGTGAGGGCGGGCGATTTCCGTCAGAGTGGGGCTGCAGGGGCCTAAGAGCTGAACAAAGCTCATTAGCATGCGAATGGTCTCTTAAAGAGGTGTGAAGTGCTCGGGTGCGGCTGCCTGGCTGAGTGTGTGTGTGCCCAGAAGCTGTGTCAGCCCGGGCACACACAGGCATGGTGAGATGAAGAGGGAGAGGGAGGGAGGAAGGAGACAGAGACAGACAGACAGAGGGAGAGCAAGGGAGGGAGACAGGCAGACAGAGGGGGAGCGAGGGAAGGAGACAGAGGCTGACAGAGCGAGAGCGAGGGAGGCAGCGCGAGGGAGAGCGAGGGAGACTGAGGCAGACAGGGAGAGCGAGGGAGAGTGAGGGAAGGAGACATGCAGACAGAGGGAGAGCGAGGGAGGGAGACAGGCAGACAGAGGGAGAGCGAGGGAGGGAGACAGGCAGACAGAGGGAGAGCGAGGGAGGCAGAGTGAGGGAGAGCGAGGGAGAGCGAGGGAGACAGAGTGAGAGAGTGCGAGGGAGACAGAGGGAAAGCGAGGGAGACAGAGGGAGAGCGAGGGAGACAGAGGCAGAGCGAGGGAGGGAGACAGGCAGACAGAGGGAGAGCGAGGGAGGCAGAGTGAGGGAGAGCGAGGGAGACAGAGTGAGAGAGAGAGCGAGGGAGACAGAGGGAGAGCGAGGGAGACAGAGGGAGAGCGAGGGAGGCATAGCGAGGGAGACATAAGGAGAGCAAGGGAGACAGAGGCAGCGTGAGGGATGTTGGGTGGAGCCGGCCACCAGACGTCCGTTATGTTGCCCTGTGGGTGAATAGATGTATGGGTGGAGTGGTGGATGTATGGGTGGAGTGATGGGTGGAATGGTGGATGTGTGGGTGACATGGTGGATGTATGGTTGGGGGGTGGATGGATGAGTGAGGGGATGGATGGATAGGTGAAGGGGTGGATGGATGGTGGGAGAAAGGATGGATGCATGAGTGGAGGGATGGATGGGAGTGGATGGATGTGTGTATGGTTGGAAGGGTAGATGGATGGGTGGAGGGATGGATGGATCAGTGAAATGGTGGATGGATCAGTGAAATGGTGGATGGATCGATGGGGGGGTGGATGGTGGACGAGTCAGTGGGTGGATGGATGAGAGAGGTGATGGATGGATGTATTGATGTATTGATGGGTGAAGGGGTGAATGGATGGATGGATGAGTGAAGGGGTGGATGTGGGGATGGATGGGTGATTGAGGAGGGTGGATGGACGGGGGGATGGATGGAGGAGTGAAGGGGTGGGTGAGAGGTCAATGGATGGATTCATGAGTGGATGAGTGGATGGATGAGTAGGTGGATGGGTGAAGGGTGGATGGAGGGAAGGGTGGCTGGGTGAGGGGGGAATGGAGAGAGAGGGGGAGGATGGATGGATGGATGAGTGAGTGAGGACATGGATGAATGATTGGCAGAGTGGATGGGCAGGTGTGTGCATAGATGGGTGAGGAGAGGAGCATGGAGATGGATGGGTCAGAGAGTGCATACATGAGTGGGGGGAGGGTGGAGAGCGGGAGGGATGGATGGGTGGGTGGATGGATGAGTGGGGGGTTGAGTGGGTGGACGGATGAGTGACTGAGTGGATGAATGAGTGGGTGGGGGGATGGTTGGATGGGTGAGAGGGTGGGTGGTTGGATGGATGAGTGAGTGAGTGGATGGGTGGAAGAGTGGATGGATGAATGGAGGAGTGGATGGATGGATGAATGGAGGAGTGGATGGATGAATGAATGGAGGAGTGGATGGATGAGTGGGAGGATAGCTTGGGTGAAGGGGTGAGTGGTTGGATGGGTGGGTGGAAGAGTTGATGGATTGGTGAGGGTATGGATTGGGTGAAGGGATGGATGGATGGATGATGGATGGATGGGTGAGGGGGTGGATGGAGGGATGGATGGGTGAGATGATGGATGGAGGGATGGATGGTGGATGGGTTTGCAAGTGGTTGAAGGGGTTTGGATGTGGATGGGGCACAGATGGAGGGAAGGAATGAATGGTGGGGGAGTTGGTGGATGACAAGGTGTACATGATGGATGGGGAGGGTTGTGATGACTTCCTTTGCCTTGGAGGATTGTGTTTTGAGCTGTGTGGTACGCCTCTGTCGTTTCGCCACGCCCACTCACAGGCCTGTAGTTTGCTAGGCACTCTTGTTGTGTTGAGCATTGTTTGCTGGATATGGCCCATGGTGTGCGCGTTGCAGTCGATCATGTGGTGTGCCGGATTCCCGAGGTTTCGGTCGGGTGGTGGGGGGGCCCAACATCTGGGGGAATTCAGCTGGGGGGGCTCAACCTGGAAAAGTTTGAATACCTCTGCACTAGATTATGACTATAACAGAGATAACCCTACTACAGAACTGGAGTTACAGGTAAGAAACTACTCCCTCTCTCTGTACGCACTCAGGTACTTAGCTTTAACCTACTCTCACACATCAAGACTTTTCTCCTTGAACTCACATCGCGTACCCTACATGCACAGAGGCTCACAGATCACATGGCACTCACAAAGGCCCACCAGTCACACAGGCACCAGAGAGGCAGTCAGCCTGGAAAGGTAAGGACTCAGTTGCTCACCAAGACTAGGTTGCCACCATACTCAAGTCCTGTTAATGTGTGGCACTGTTGATGAATGTCACTTACCTCAGACCTTTTAGCTTCCACATGTCCCATAAGCAGGGACTAGCCAGGTGTCTGCTCTCCAGATGGATAAATGGCTACTACAGGAGTGCAGGTACTGGCTGTGTCTACCACTGGCATAAGTACTACTGGCACTACCATGGACAGTGCTGCTGATTCTATCTTTTGAAAATAGAATTAAACATTTACCCGTAAATGTTAATAAACTTCTCAGAATTTTGAATGACAAGTGTTGAACGTTGGAAGGACAGGCCTAGGAATCCTTTACATTTTATGGATGGAAAGACTATGCTTTTCCACATGGATCAATAAACTGAATCATACACTGGAGGCTCTGAGCAAGTACAAGTTAAACACAGGCCTTCAAAGCATGTTCAGCCTGTAGCATCAACAAGAATGGTTGCACTCTGGAGCAGTGGCAAAGCGTGGGGGATGTAGGCCCCAGTGCAATAAAAGAAGATGGTTACAGTAACTGCATGTGAGAAACCAGGACCTGTTTGCAGTGCTCTACACTATTTGCCCTCATTTTGACTACACCATGCTGGTTTTCTGATGATGACTGTGCCCTGGGTTATATTAACCAGACTGAGGGCATGTGGTCTGATTAAATGCCATGGTAATTAGGTATAATTACAGTTGGTACTAACAACCTACCTGTAAGTCCCCAGTATATGGTAGGGCATGTATGACATGTAGGTCTAGAGGCCCAGTAGATTTCATGCACTAAAGTTTGAACCACAGTGGTACATATAAGTAACCCCTAAGGTCCTCCCGAGGTGCCTCAGGGGTAGGGCACATTTTAACTAGAAGCAGGGACATAATTACAAATGTTTTATATGTGCTGTTGATGAAAAACCTGGCAATTTAATTTTTCCCAACTGTAGCACAATTGCTCTATAGGCTAACATGGGACTACTTTGTTAAAGTATAACTATTGATAGGAGTGGGCTAAAAATATAATTTAAGATCTTTAAAGAATAGTTATAATAAATCCAACAATGTGCCCCTGTTTGTTATAACTATTACAGAAAATGCATTATAGAACTTTATGTTGTGTGAGCCAAAACTCAGCATTCCAACAGCCCTCTTCTTATTGTTCATCCTCTGCCAGGCTGAGCCAAGCTGTCTTAATGAAGTGTGAAGTTGGCTGACTAGAGAAAAAGGATTTCCTTTGGGAAGAGATCTGCAAGCTGCAGAGCAAATGCCAGAGTGAGTGTGGAGTAGCCAAACTGGTCTACAAAGGGAGAATGACAGTTCAAGGAAGCACTGTCCCACCCCCACATCTCGCACCTCCAGCCAGACTGAAGCCCCAGTAATATGATTAGCAGAGGGGCTGGAAGGGGAGTGTTAGGGATACTTAGTCACACCATGGGGATGGCTTAGCCAGATCTTAACCTCTAGGAGACAGTTTCTACATTTTGGAAGATTAGAGCTTATGCCACACTTCGGAGGAAGTTGGTCAGGGGTGCCTCCCTGCTTGTCACTCAGGAACAATATATAAATATGGGAGAGCTGCCCAGCAACCCAGCTCCCTGTCTGGAATAATCAAGAGAAGCAGGACTCCCCTGATTGAACCCCTGGTCTGCACTGCAAGAGGACTGCACTCATAAAAACTACACCTGCTGCACACTATGGAACTGCAGCCCTCACGACTTTGCCTTGCTTAAAAAGGATTAAAGAGGGATTCCCCAAAAGCAACAGGTACAAATGACCAACAAATGATCACTGCCTAACACTAAAGAAGAAGAAGGACTGCCCTGCTGGAACCCTGGCCTGCACCCCAAAGAACTGCTCTTTGAATAACTGTACATGCTGCACACTTGGAACTACAGCCCTAAGAACTTTGCCTGGCTTCAGGAAGTGAAGGAGTGGGCTCCCTGACAACACCAAGTTAAAAGGGTTTGTTAATATTGGTGCAGGATAGGTTACCAGAGAGCATATTCATGAAGTCGGAAGAGAGTGGAGAGCCGAGAGGGTGTGGCTGTGGTCTCCCTTGCTGCCATACTTGCCTACTGGAGAGCCGCAGAGAAACACCAGGCTGGGCTCTTTCTTCAGCAACAGCTTATTGCCCGCAACCCGCTCTCCGCACTCCACATTCAGAGTTCCTCCACCCGAAGGCCCCATCAAGGATTATTGCAGGGATTCTGCCCAAAAACAGAACTATGCGCAGGATTATAGGACCTTGGTATATAGGGACTGAGTCATCCTACCACCTTAGTACCCATGAGCCCAGGACCGACTAGCTATAGTGTCTCAATTGCTTTCCTACTCACTCACAGAGAAACAAATGATTAGACACCCCAGAACATAACACTCCCAGATCTCCCAGGAATTGCTGTAACAAGACACACCCCTTTGCTTGCACTCTTATACTTGTCCACAGTAAGATCTGACAGAGACACAAAACAGTTTAAAATACTTATTTTAAATAACATGCCCTAACATGCAGTATACGTGCCACCACAAGCAGGAAAATTCATAGTATAAATACCAGTCAGCATAGCAGCTAGTCCATAATCATGAAGGGAGATATGTAAAATGTAAATGTAAATGTAAATGTACATGTATTTATATAGCGCAAATCACCCACACCGCAGGTATCTAAGCGCTTGCTTAGGGAACCCGTCCTGGTATTCCCCTGTGAGATAACCCCGGCAGGGTATCCACAAGGTGAAAGCCAGGCATCCCGCCGCGAGGGGCCGTTGGAAAAGACAATAGAGCCTAACCTCCCTCCCCTTTCTATGAAGCAGTATTATTATATATTAGAAGATCTCTTGGCTTAGTCAGCAGACCTCATACCTTAGCCTATAGATGATAGATCTACATCATAGGTGCTGTCTTGCTTTTCTTCCTGGAAAGGTCCGCCTCAAAGTGTGCCCTACTTATTTGTGTATTCCAATAAAACCAAAGTACATTGTCCAAACAACAGCTGCCTCTGTATGTTTTGTCTAAGGCCTAAGGCCTTGACAGAACAAAATACCAAGGGCCATTGTTGTTAAACCTTGCTCACAATGTTCTGTCAAAATCCCAGGAATGTGCAGAGAGTGAACACAGCTATGAATTCTCATGTGAAAACAGCCATAGAAAATATTGCAAAAATGAAGATGTGCAGTAATGAGTGCAAAGCAGCGGGTAAGCTGAAACGGGCTCATTCTAACTTAGAGAAGATGATAATGTCCCCATGGGCCATGTGACAGGATGGAGAGCGACGGGTACCTCCAGTGAGCAGCAGCACCATGGTCACACGCCGGACAGAAGCGACCAGCACTAGGCCGGTGCGGTTTGTTTAACTGCGGTGCAGCCTTACCTTCTCATCACACAAACGTTCCACTGCTCTTGGTGTGAAGCACTGGTGAATAGTATCAGCTCACACCTGAAACATAATTCTGGACGCCGGGCCTAGTAAGTGCACAGCTTGCTCTGCAAAGTATGAAGAGAAGGTGGAGGAGTGGATTGCAACTGTATCTGTGACTTCCGACACCCGTTTATCTGAGGCCAAAAGTAGCTAGGAAGGGAGCAACTGTGGTAACCAAAGGGCAGAAAAACTCACCAGCACCCACCCAACTGCAAGCAGGAGATCTGGGGCATACAATTGTGAGTTAGAGCATGAGAGTACATAGAGAAAACCGCAGAGCTGTAGAACTTTGGAAGAGAAGAGGGGGGAAGGGACGAGGCCAGCAGCAGTCACTTTTTCCCCAGTGTGTAGGTTGAGCCCCGAGCCTGCTGAAGAGGCCTAAATTAGGCACAGGTGCAGCTTGAAAACTGGGTGAGCTCCCCGCTCACCCACCCCCACTGGCTCAGCCTTTCCTGTTGGAAGTCCTACAGCTCCCAGCCCACTTCCCTCCTATTGCCCCAGGGTGCCCTTGCAACCCTTAAATCTCCACCTGCTCTCCCCCATACCAAGTGGGAAGGACCCTATCAATCGGATGTGTAATACCCTTTTAGGAAGCTACAACTACAAAATAAGGCTTACTGTGGACGTCAGACCATCTCTTCCAATCGCAGTATGATCAAAAGGAAATCTATCATGCAGCCAAAATCAGCCTCTGAGGGAAAAGCCTCTCTGATCCCTGAGGCCCCCTGAACATCCAAAGCATTTGGAATGATGCCCAGGCTATCCCAGCCCCAACGTTACACAAAAAGGTTCCTACTACAGACCGCATCATGCACTTCTTCACAATCTTCAAACAGCAGCATACCTCCTTCACCGACTTACCAACAGTCAGCCACTTGCCGCATATAACCTGTGTGCTACAACAGGGAAACGCAGGTCTCAATCCTGCCCAAAGAAGGCAGTGCCCAAGGAAATGACCCAACATATTTGTGGCACTCTTAAGATTCAATAAATTCCCAGGCTCCGGAAAGACGGAAGCAAGTAGTCTCAGCCCAAAACCATTATCATCAGCAACTTACCCCACAGTTTTCTAACCAGCTTAGAACCCCAGAGTTACTAACTGTTAGTTCTATAAGGATGGGGCACCAGGCTTTAAACAAGAAGTGGGGGTCTCTCAGCATAATTTCTACAAAACCAGAAGTCCAAAACTGAAAGCACACTGGAGCTCACCCCGAAGTTATTCAGAAAGGCAGAAGGAACCAAACAATCCTCCCCCTGTTCCAAAAACACCCAAAACATCAACAGGACGATCATATGGGGGCCAGAGAGGTTTTGTGCTTAAATAGCCAGAGTATGTTGACCCATTTAGAATGTCATAGTCTCCCTTTATGTGATATCTAGGGGTTAGCACTACATAGTGGGTCACATTTGGGGGACTTTGCACCAGGGATAGGGCTCAGTCTGCTGGGGTAAGACCTGAGAATAGTGGCACATTGGGCAGGCATAAACCCGGAGCAAGCAGGTTTATGGGCCCCTGGTGGATAGCGCCCCAGTGTTTGTGCCAGTCACCCCAGATGGGGGTGGCATGAGTGCTTGCGTTATTAAAGAGATCTGCGCATCCTATGGCTTCTAGGGTCTGCTTCACATACTTGAGCCATAGGATGTTCAGCCCCCGGTCACGGGCAAGGCAGTCTTTTATAATCTGCTTGCTAAATGAGGCCTCTGTATTTGCCCATATTTTGGCCCAGCAGGTTAGGGGTTTGGCTTCTAGCCTATCTCTGACGTAATTGATGCCCCGTTCTTCATGAATGATGTGGGACGGTGTACTCTGGGGTACTTTCAGTAGGCGCCGAAGGTTCTTGTTTTCCTCGGTTTGCAGATGCTGTGTGTCAATAAAACCCCATACCTCACTTCCATAAAGAATTTTGGCACAACATATAGAGCTGTATAATCTCAGGATTTGCTCCCGGGACCAACTGCCCAACCTTTGTGCAAAGTTCATGATCGACCCAGAGCAACTCACTAATGTGCGGCATTTCTCTTCTACAAGGGCCTTAAAATTAAGATGACTGTCAAACAATATCCCCAGGTAAGAAAAGGACTGCACCTTTCCCAGGTAATGGGAACCAATCGAGTAGACATCATTTTTACTCATTTTTTTCCCCACCTCCATGATGTATGACTTGATTAGATTGGGGGACGGGTCTAGGTTCTTCATAAAGGAAACAAAGCCGTCTATCAAACCCTGAAGCCCTTTGGGTGTCCACGCGTCCAGTATCGTGCCGTCTGCGTAAAGCAGGACAAGGATCCCTCTTGAGCCAATCCACAGTGTATCACCCTTTAAGGTGCTAAGTGCCTGATCCAAGCCATTTATGTACAGGGTGAATAGAAATGGGGCCAGAATACATCCCTGTCTCACCCCACTTAAACATGGGAAAGGGTCGGTGGTACTTCCCTCCTGATTGTATCTAACAATGGCGGTGGTATTCTGGTGCAATGCCTTTAAGATGTTAATAAGCACAGGGTCCACACCAAGGCCTCCCATAATTGCCCATAATTTCCTGCGATTGACTTGGTCAAAAGCCGCCGTCAAGTCCATGAAAGCCAAGTACACAGTTTTGTGGCTGGCAATGGTGTACTTGGCTACCAATAAATTAAGATTAAGACATTGATCGGTGGTTGACTTTCCTGGCCTAAAGCCATATTGGGTGTCAGTTATAATCTGTTGATCCTCCGCCCAGTCCATTAACCGGCTGAGGATAGCCCTTCCTAGAACTTTCGCTGACACATCGATTAGGGAAATGGGCCGATAGCAAAGTGGTCTGTCCTTATTGCCCTTTTTAAAAATAGGAACGATTATGGCTGTGGACCAGGATGGTGGCATACCTGTGTCTACTGCTGCATTAATGACTCTGGTCAGGATTGGTGCCCATAGATCTACCTCGCTCAAGAGAAGATCTGGTGGGATCCCATCAGGACCCGGGCCTTATTTTGAGTCAGTCCTTCAATTCCTGCCTTAATCTCCCCCAGGGTAAAACTTGTCTGGATGATAAACTGCTCCCGCTCTGCAGCTTCCGTCTGGGCCTCAGTCAGGCAGTGATTATAAAGCCCATGGAAATGCTCGTACCATGAATCTGGCAAGATGTGATTGGCTACCCTTGGTTTGTTTACCTCTGGGAAGCAAGGGTCATTTATACACTTCGCAGAAGGCAGTTGTGTTCTTTAGCTCTATCGCTTATCTTAAGTCCTTGCAGGCCTGCTGCTACAAACCTATTTTACGGCGTTTTACTGCCGATTTATAATTTAACATACATAGGGTCACCCTGCTCTTGTCTCTTGGAGAGGATTTTAATGCAATTTTCAGCTCTCTCAGGGAGCGGGAGCACTGTTGGTCGAACCATCTTGGGTCATTCGTTCTTGCTTTTTAGGCCTTGGCCTGATCCAGCGCATGCACTGGCTCGGCTGAGACATTTAGTAGGGCTCTGAGAAATGCTACTTTGCCGGTGATCAGCTTGCTAGAACGCATGCGTGTGATAGCAAGCTTATCGCCGGGAAAGAAGCACTTGCAACTACAGTGTGATGGCCTCTCCTCCCGTCTGGTTAATTCTCCAGTTTGACCACTACTCCTCTCAGTGCCCTACTTTCCTGGCAGCTATATGCAGTCAGCCGCCCCTGTATGCTTCACTGCCCATATGTCTATCTCGTGCTATCTCCTCCTCCTCCCTCTGCTGCCTCAGGTTGTCTCTGTTTCTTCTCTCTATATCTCTGCCCCCTTAGTGGATTCCGCTCCTTTCGCTTCTTAAAGGAAGACCTTCCTCTGAAGTACACCGCCCCTCCACAACTGGATCTTGTGGTGCTGATATTTCTTCAGCTGCTTAGGAAGCCACCCTCTCGTTTCAGTGCAACATATTATCGACTCTGAAACTTGCAAGCTAGGCCGGGTATAACCGAAGCAGCAGAGTACATTCGCCATGTTTTCATGTTCGCTCTACAAGGTACTGGGTGCACTTACCTGCTATGGTCACTGCCCGCCTCAGTGCAGCCCCGTGAACTGGTAGACACTTAGCCTGCTATTTGCAGTACCTCGCCTGACAGTGGCACTGTTCCCGTTCCATCAATGGTGCTCCTTAGCCTCCGGCTGCAGTGCGTGCTGTCCGCTCCAGTTCCCTACTCTCCTGGCAGCCATATGCAGTCAAAGGCCCCTGTATACTTCACTGCTTACATGTCGTCGGAGGTGCTTATCTATCCAACCGGGGACAATAACCAGGCATGCGCAGGAAGCGACACTTTAAACGGCTGCCGTGGTGCAAGTTCATACAGGGTGTGACAACAATGTTCAACATAGTTATCTCACATCCCTGCTCATGTGTAGAAACTCAGTACTGCACAGCAATGGGATAATTCCATTTGTATTTTTTTCCTGAATGAAACATTTACCTTTCTAGTTGTTCGGTATGGCCCCATTAAAATGAGGTCCGTTTATTTACCCAACCCCCATCATTAGTCCCTCTTCTCTGTCTATAACCTTACATCTGGCTTCATGCGTATCAGGTGTCTTAAGTGGCGGATGCTTCGGCTCTGTGTCCCTGAGTATTATCATTTGAATGCGCTGTATTTCTGCCAAAAGCTGCTTTTAATTCTTTCTTCGATCATATGTTTTTTAATCGGTGTGTTCTTTTTTTCCCTAGTCTTTTCACACAAAGCAAATTAATTTTTATTAGTAAGTATCTGATTGAGCATTGGAAGTAAAAGTCCACTGGTATTTATTTTTCTCTAAAAAAACATTTACCTTTCTATTTGTTCAATACGATCTCCTTACTTTGTGGTCCCTTTATTTAACTGAACCACATCACAAGTCCCTTTTTTTAGGTTTCGACTGCAAAAAAGCTGCGCAAGCAGCTTTTGCGCAGGAGAAATCTAATGAGTTACAGTATGTTGCTCGGGAATCCGCCCTCTGTTCCATTGGCTAGCTCCATAAATGGAGGCTAGCCATTGGAACAGAGAGGCGTCCGTCATGGCCGGACCAGATTCGGGGGCGTTCCCGAGAATTTTTGGCTTTTGGCTACGTCATGCTACGTCAGCCAAAAGCCGGGAACGCCCCCGAATCTGGTCCGGCCGGGCCGTGCTTGATGCTGTCCTGCCTTCCTCCTGTCCCTCCTCCCGCCGTCCCCCCTCCCGCTCTCCCCCCTCCCGCTCTCCGTGTGGTCCTGCCTTCCTCCGTGTCCCCCTCCCGCCGTCCCCCCTCCCCCCCTCCGTGTGCCGATCCTGCGCGTTGTGGTAGAAGCAACAACAAAAGAATTAAGCATTTGACGCTAATTTACAAAAATGGATTTCGGTACGAACCTCCCCCATTTTGACCTGTCCGATACTCTTGTATTGTGTAAAACAAGGCTGGTATTGTAATATTTTTCATGACCTTTCTTGGTTTGCGCTCCAGGCCTGCTGGCAGTCTGCGCTATGAAGCCCGCACGTCAGTCCGTGTCCCTCCTCCCGCCGTCCCCCCTCCCGCTCTCCCACCAGGCCCTCCACCCATGGTCTACTCCCGGAGCAACTACTCAGTGGGTGCAGCCTCTGTCCCAGAGTGCTGTGTGCACGGTGTGTAGGCCACAGGTCAGTTGGCGCACCTCAGGGGTGATCTACCAATGTGAGGTCACTCGCCTCATCCCAACAGGCAGGATCTTACTGACAGACTGGACTGTGTGTATAGAGTACACAGCGGGCGCATGCCGTTGTTATGCCGTTGTAGCGCTGTAATCCCTGCATTCAATGGTTTCCCGCATGAACCAATAGCAGCAACGTGTCAGGCCGGGTGTATTACACGCCGTCCACGCAATGAGATGCGCTGCCCACCTCTGGGATCTGTTTCTCTCGGCTGGCTACATTTTAAGGACTCTCACTCGGGCCTCTCCGTAGGTGTGAGGCAGATCACACTCCTGGGACAAGACGTGCTTTAGGTTGGGATTGGAGGTTTAGCAGGACTGTGTGTGGGTCACCCCTAGAAGAGGGGAGGGCCTCCGGGTCGGGACGCAGGGGCACAAGAAGAGCTGCGTGGTGGGCCCCATGACTGGACGAGCAGGGAGTGCTGCTGGTCGGGACGGAGGTGCTTCAGCAGAGCTGCGGTAGGGCCCCATGACTGGAAGAGCAGGGGGTGCTGCTGGTCGGGACGGAGCTGTGCGCAGGTGACCCCGCGGGAGTAGCAGGTGACCCCGCGGGAGTAGCAGGTGGCGCTGTGGCCGCAGAGCGAGATGCACTCGCAGAGCTGTGTGTAGGTCACCCCTAGAAGAGGGGAGGACCTGCGGGTCGGGACTGGGGTGCATTAGAAGAGCTGCGTGGAGGGTCCCATGACTGGATGAGCAGGGAGTGTTGCTGGTCGGGACGGAGCTGTGCGCAGGTAACCCCGCGGGAGTAGCAGGTGGCGCTGTGGCCGCGAAGCGAGATGCACTCGCAGAGCTGTGTGTGGGTCACCCCTAGAAGAGGGGAGGACCTCCGGGTCGGGACTGGGGTGCATTAGAAGAGCTGCGTGGAGGGTCCCATGACTGGATGAGCAGGGAGTGCTGCTGGTCGGGACGGAGGTGCTTCAGCAGAGCTGCGGGAGGGCCCCATGACTGGGTGCTGCTGGTCGGGACGGAGCTGTGCGCAGGTGACCCCACGGGAGTAGCAGGTGGCGCTGCGGCCGCGGAGCGAGATGCACTCGCAGAGCTGTGTGTGGGTCACCCCTAGAAGAGGGGAGGACCTCCGGGTCGGGACTGGGGTGCATTAGAGGAGCTGCGTGGAGGGTCCCATGACTGGATGAGCAGGGAGTGCTGCTGGTCGGGACGGAGGTGCTTCAGCAGAGCTGCGGGAGGGCCCCATGACTGGGTGCTGCTGGTCGGGACGGAGCTGTGCGCAGGTGACCCCGCGGGAGTAGCAGGTGACCCCGCGGGAGTAGCAGGTGGCGCTGTGGCCGCGGAGCGAGATGCACTTGCAGAGCTGTGTGTGGGTCACCCCTAGAAGAGGGGAGGACCTCCGGGTCGGGACTGGGGTGCATTAGAGGAGCTGCGTGGAGGGTCCCATGACTGGATGAGCAGGGAGTGCTGCTGGTCGGGAAGGAGGTGCTTCAGCAGAGCTGCGGGAGGGCCCCATGACTGGGTGCTGCTGGTCGGGACGGAGCTGTGCGCAGGTGACCCCGCGGGAGTAGCAGGTGGCGCTGTGCCCGCGGAGCGAGATGCACTCGCAGAGCTGTGTGTGGGTCACCCCTAGAAGAGAGGAGGACCTCCGGGTCGGGGCTGGGGTGCATTAGAAGAGCTGCGTGGAGGGTCCCATGACTGGATGAGCAGGGAGTGCTGCTGGTCGGGACGGAGGTGTTTCAGCAGAGCTGCAGGAGGGCCCCATGACTGGGTGCTGCTGGTCGGGACGGAGCTGTGCGCAGGTGACCACGGGGGAGTAGCAGGTGGCGCTGTGGCCGCGGAGCGAGATGCACTCGCAGAGCTGTGTGTGGGTCACCCCTAGAAGAGGGGAGGACCTCCGGGTCGGGACTGGGGTGCATTAGAGGAGCTGTGTGGAGGGTCCCATGACTGGATGAGCAGGGAGTGCTGCTGGTCGGGATGGAGGTGCTTCAGCAGAGCTGCGGGAGGGCCCCATGACTGGGTGCTGCTGGTCAGGACGGAGCTGTGCGCAGGTGACCCCGCCGGAATAGCAGGTGGCGCTGTGGCCGCGGAGCGAGATGCACTCGCAAAGCTGTGTGTGGGTCACCCCTAGAAGAGGGGAGGACCTCCGGGTCGGGACTGGGGTGCATTAGAAGAGCTGCGTGGAGGGTCCCATGGCTGGATGAGCAGGGAGTGCTGCTGGTCGGGACGGAGCTGTGCAGGAGTAGCAGGTGGCGCTGTGGCCGCGCAGTCAGACTGCACTCTCAGAGCGGTGAGTGGGTCACGCTCCTGGAATATACCACGGGGGCAGACGGGGACACCCCCACCTCACTCCACCTGTCTCTTGATCTTTCCCTCTATAAGCGTCGGGATTATGAGACCCATTTGTGGCTAAAGATAGCCAGGGGTGGCTGTAGTCCGTCCTCTAGGGGCCCATAGAGCGGCTCTGCTGAGGAAGGAACACGTAGGCCCCGATGGAGGCTGGAATCCTTTGTCTTGCTGAAGGAGCTCAGCGCTGCGAGGCACCGGGACCTCTTCGAGGCCCGTTACTTCACCCCACGGCTCGCCTGACCCACTCCATACCGCCGTTTTCTGAGGGGGTGATATGCGCACACTGCAGGAGCGCGGGATCCGCCACTGTCGTCAGGCTTAGGTGTCCGCCTCGTGCCAGGCAGACGAGCTGACAGCTCAATGTCAACAGGAGGAGACAAGACAGGTGTGCAGGAGAGGGGCAGAGGGGGAGCAAGGGCGCACGAGGAGGCTGGCCAGGAAGAGGAGGAGGAGGCGGGGCCTAGAGGGGACCTCGAGAGGCCTTAAAACATAGCCAGCCAGAGTGAAACAGACCCCCAGAGAAGGGCAGGGCAGCGCATCTCAGGGCTTGGCCAGCACGTAATAAATGCGCCCTGACACGTTGGTTCTATTGTTTCACGTGGGAAACCATTAAATGCGGGGATTAAAGCGCTACGACAGCAGAATAGGTGTGAGGCACCACTGTGATCATAAGTGTGGTTTCACGAAAGTGAGTGAGGTTGACAGGCGAGGGTATGGGCCTGCTAGAGGTCTATTGTGAGAGTAGGCGCTGGGGTCGCAGTGAGGGCGAAGGCAAAACAGGAGAGTGTGACTCGATATGCAGGCGTGAGGGTGAGTGGGGGGCTGGTGGTAGAGGGCTCATAGACTCCCAGAGATGGTGTGAGGCCGTGCAGGGCTGCATCTGAGAGACCCCCAGGTGTAGGACTTGGAAACCTCCTACTGAGAGTGTGGGAGTGTAGTCGGGTGAGATGTGTGCAAGAGACACCCCCCCTGCCCCTCTCCCCTGGTGTAGGATCTCTTGGAAACCTCCTAGTGACCGTGTGGGAGTGCTTATGCCTCCAGCTCCTCCCGTCACTGACTTTGAGGAGCCTTGGCACAGAGCAAGCCAGCGTGAAGCTCGACGCCATGTAGCGAATCAGAAATATAATAATGAGCCTGCACTCATTTGATGCCCTTAGCTGTAATTACATTGCATTATATGTGGTTCTATATAGCGCGTCAAACCCTGCCAAGCTGCGGTAGGAGCACGCTTCTTGATTGTAGTGCTAAGGAGGTAGAGAGTGCCTGTGGGCGCTTGGGCGTCATGCGTGATAGCCAGAGTTGTACTCCTATTGTCCTTTTGTTGCAGCGCCTTGGAATATTGAAAAGCGAGTAAGTGAGGTAGGGCGCTTTAGCCTGCAAGGCGCTAGTGTATGGACTAATTGTGGACTATTTTGTGTCGTGCACGTTGCTTTTGGGTGGAGTGGAGCTAGGTGGAATGATAGCTGTACTTGTGGCCCCGCCCACTACCCTTGGGTATGAACTTCGACTCCCAGGCGCCTGATAAACATATACATGATTAATTAGCATGTCTGCTGCAGTCCTTCTATGATACTTGGGCCTGCAAAAGGCTCGGACAGCCCTCCGGCTGATCTAAGCATGTAACCGACCCTGCCCCAGCCCTGCTGCCTTGTACCAACCCTTATCTCTGGCAGCTCTCGTCTCCCTTGATGGAAGCCTCCATTTTGATTCTGTGAAAAATATAACATCTCCTTTTGGGGGAGACGCTGAGACCACTGAACACCCTGAAAAATGCATTATTTGTGTTTTCAGAAGTTTTGAGAAAAGATGCTATTGGTTCAGAATGTGACTTGGGGGTGGATTTCGAAATACCCTCTGCCCCTCCCGGTTCACTCCAACATTCCTCCCTGTTATGGCTCCACCGCGCCCCGAAAGACACAAAGGGGAACAGACACTGAAACACAAAACACAGGTTGTGAGTAACAGGAGTGAGTTCCCTGCTCGGCTGGATGTGGGTTGAATTTATTAGGACAACAGTGGCTTCTTGTTTAAATACATTCCTGGGGCATTACAGGCCCTGATCATGGGGAAAAGCTCTAAATCCTAAGAAAACAAAGGAGCGGCTTTGGGGGTTTTCTTACAAAAATAAGGCTGCGGTAGCAGATATATTATGATGTTCGGTGGGGCTCGCGGCTGGGCAGCGGCGGCCGCAGAGGCGGTGCGATCCGCGCCTGCTTTAGTCATCAGAGCACCACTGCCTTCCAGGCCTCGGAGAGACGTCTGGAGCCGGTCCTGCAGGGGCTCACTGCACCTCACAGACATCACTGCAGCTCACAGCCCTCACTGCACCTCCCTGCAGGAGCTCACTGCACCTCACACACCTCCCTGCAGGAGCTCACTGCACCTCACAGACCTCCCTGCTGGAGCTCACTTCACCTCAAAGACCTCCCAGCTGGAGCTCACTGCAGCTCACAGCCCTCACTGCACCTCACAGCCCTCACTGCACCTCACAGCCCTCACTGCACCTCACAGCCCTCACTGCACCTCACTGCACCTCAGCCCTCACTGCACCTCACAGACCTCCCTGCAGGAGCTCACTGCACCTCGCAGACCTCCCTGCAGGAGCTCACTGCACCTCACAGACCTCCCTGCTGGAGCTCACTTCACCTCACAGACCTCCCAGCTGGAGCTCACTGCACCTCACAGACCTCACTGCAGCTCACAGACCTCCCTGCACCTCGCATGCCCTCCCTGCACCTCGCATGCCCTCCCTGCACCTCGCAGCCCTCCCTGCACCTCGCATTCCTCCCTGCTGCTCGCAGCCCTCCCTACTGGAGCTCACAGCACCTTACATCCCTCATTGCACCTCACATCCCTCAATGCACCTCACAGCCCTCCCTGCAGGAGCTCAATGCACCTCACCGCCCTCCCTGCAACTCACAGCCCTCCTTCCACCTCACAGCCCTCCTTCCACCTCACAGCCCTCCTTCCACCTCACAGCCCTCCCTGCAGGAGCTCACTGCACCTCACAATCCTTCCTGCAGGAACTCACTGCACCCCACAGCCCTCCCTGCAGGAGTTCACTGCACCTCACAGCCCTCCCTGCAGGAGCTCACTGCACCCCCCCCAGGTGGTTAAGCTGATCTCGCGAGGATAGCTCTGGTTGGTTCCGGAAGTGGGGGTCTACGACTTTGAGACCGCCTTCTCCGTGTTTATTCCACCTGGCTTTGCTGTGGCAGAGACTTGTTTGATATTGTACAAGGTGAGAGCAACTCGACGTGACAGCTTCCTGCATTTCCACCAGAATTTCCAGCCTGTCCTCTCCCTGCCTGTTGTCGTGTCCCGGCGGCAGCAGGCAGGAGCGTGCACTGCGTCCCCGAAGTAACAGCCCTAAAGTAAGCAAGAAGTACGCCCCCCTCCCACCAATCCCTGTTAGGTAGTGGAAACTGTCCAAACTGGGGTGCAGACAGCCCCTCTCACCTTTCGGCTTGGTACCACTGCACCAGCCACACTACTTCCCTACTGACCGTTCTCCACTTCAGCCCCGTCTAAATTACAATTCCTGCTTGTGACCCTTTTGCCTGCTTGTGCTTGTTTTCCTGACCCTGTTGCCTGCTTGTGCCTCTGTGTGCCCCTGTTGCCTGCTTGTGCCTCCGTGTGCCCCTCTCGCCTGCTTGTGCCTCAGTTTTCGTGCCCCTGTCGCCTGCTTGTGCCTCAGTTTTCGTGCCCCTGTTGCCTGCTTGTGCCTCAGTTTTCGTGCCCCTGTTGCCTGCTTGTGCCTCTGTGTGCCCCTGTTGCCTGCTTGTGCCTCCCTGTGCCCCTGTTGCCTGCTTGTGCCTCCGTGTGCCCCTGTTGCCTGCTTGTGCCCCTGTTGCCTGCTTGTGCCTCCGTGTGCCCCTGTTGCCTGCTTGTGCCTCTGTGTGCCCCTGTTGCCTGCTTGTGCGTCCGTGTGCCCCTGTTGCCTGCTTGTGCCATGTGGGTGTGTGTGGAGGGCTCTGTGTGGCTGTGTGTGTGGGGAGCTTTGTGTGGCTGTGTGTGTGGAGGCTTTGTGTGTGTGGGGGGTCTGTGTGGGTGTGTGTGTGGGGGGGCTCTGTGTGTGTCATTTGCGAGAGATAAAGCTAGTGGCATTGTAAATGACAATGCCATTTATTTATGTTAAAAAAAACCTAAATAAAAATGTCAAGAGCAATGCCAATAGCTCTAACTTTAACAAAGGCGAAACCATAGCATTGTAAATGCTTGTTCTGTCTAAGCCTTCAAACTGGCGATGATACTATCGGGACTCTTAAGTGCCGGCTCTGTGTCCGTGAGTATTAAGGGAAGGATTGCCACATTGAATTACTTATAAATAGCAAAAACATTTCTCGTTGTTCTTTAGACAGCCTTCAAACTGGCTATGATACTATCGGGACTCTTAAGTGCCGGATGCTCCCCGGCTCTGTGTCCGTGAGTATTAAGGAAAGTAAGTAAAATTTTATTTTCACAATTAATTAAAATCATTGCAATAAACACATTCAAAATTGACTGTTGTAGAAAAGGAGTATTCAAGTCTATTAAAAAGTCAGTAAGATTGTTGGTTAAAAGAGCAATGGGAAAGTAACTTAGAGAGGATAGAGCTCAAACTTGATCAGATGGTAAGATCAAAGAGTTAATTTCTGTAATAAACTTTACAAAGCGTGTCACTATCTGAGGTGAGTCCCCCCTCATGCAAGCATCTAGTGCTTCTTGACATGTCCTGATACTAAGAAGAAGCCAAATTGGTCTCAGCCAGAAAATTCTTTGGGCTCGTAGGCGATGACAAATACACAAGATGTGGATGAGGTTTTCCTCTTCCTGGTTACAAAAGCGGCATTGGGAGGAAGTTTCTTTCATATATCCTTGGCCAAACTTATATGCCTTCAGCGGAATTAAACCGAAACAGAATCTCATTAGTTGGAGTTTTGTATGTGGTTTCAAAGAGGATGTAAGATAAGACTGTAAAGTACCTGTTGCGCATCAAAGTCATTTGATAAGATTTTTGCTTGTTTCTAAAAAGCTTTGATTTCACCTCGATGGGCAAAGAAGTTGACCATATATCTTTTGCTTCGAGGGAGTCGAGGCAGAATGTCAGATATTTATTCCACAATGTTTTGGGATTACTAAGCACTGACCATATGCAGCTCTTTAAAGTGAGAGGGCTAGCTTGTTTCGCTTTTAGGCAATAGGTGATATATCTTGCACTCATAATCCATCGCATGGATGATAGAGAGAATTATTTCCGAATTTGGGCTTGGGAGGTTGAGTTTGGCAACCCAAAGACCCTGCGGTAACATGATGATTGCGCTCTGTCTAGCCAGTTATTCATTTTATCTTTAAAAAATTATTGCTCCAAAAGAGATTGTGGGAAGGAATTTTGCGGTAATCAGTTTTATCAGTGGGACCAAGTCCTGGAAGTGCAGAGCATTCTTCATTCTTATGAAAGCCCCCTCTAGGCTACAAGCAACTACCTGCATCTCAGTTGTATGCACAGAAGATCTCCCTTTATGATCAATCCAGACGCCCAGATACTTATATGCGATTAAAGTCTCCAGTGGTTTCCCTTCAATAAACCACATGGGCTTTTTTATTTTCGTAGAAGATATTACCATTGCTTTGGTTTTAGTAACATTTATCTGTAGCATATTGATGTTACAGTACTGGGCGAGGGAGTCGAACAGTCTTTGAAGGCCCACCTGGGTTGGGTCTAAGAGAATGATGTTGTCTGTGTATTGCAGAGTTTGTATTTTTCTTTGTTCAATTCCAAGGGGAAAAGCTCTGGAACGGGACAACCATTCAGGGAGGTCTGCGAGGTACAGGTTGAAGAGTAATGGTGCAAGGGTGCACCCTTGTTTTAGGCCTCTGCTAGTGTAGATTTTGTTAGAAGTAGACCATCTCGATGTTACTCTTATTTTAACCCAGGTGTCTGTGTGTAGGGCTATTAGTGCATTCAATAGTGACCGTGGGATGCCACATCTTGCCAATTTTTCCCACAGTTTAGGCCGGCTCACGCTGTTGAAGGCTTTACGAAAGTCAATAAATCCTAGGTACAACAATTTGCCTTTCGATGCTAGTGTGGTTTTCATCAGGTGAGCCATGCAAATTAAATTGTCCTCAATATGGCTGCCTCTTTGGAAATCAGTTTGGGGGAAAGGGATTAGGTTGTTATTTTCCGCCCATTTTGTAAGTTCCTTTAAAAGGACACTAGCATATGCCTTCCCGTCCACATCGAGTAAGGCTATCATCCTATAATTGTCAGGATTGGAGCGCGAGCCCTTTTTATGGAAGGGGACGAGGAGTGATCCTTGCCAAGATGCCGAAATAGGGCTTCCCAGTATTGCGGCCTCGAAAAGAGGGGTCAGTATCGTGGCCCATTTCTGAGCGGAGGCTTTGAATACTTGAATAGGGATTCCATTGGGTCCGGGGGCGCCTTTTCTTTATTATTCCTGCTATATCGTCTGTTGTTAACTTGACGGAGGAGATTGTATCTTCCTGAGGGATTGATTGATCAGGCAAAGACAGGCTACTGCTATTGCTATTTAAAGCGCGCGGTGCTGTATAAAGTATTTTGACAGAAGACTTCCAATCAGCAGGAGAGATATTGGTTGCGGTGGGTGGTTTAATGCCTTTGGTGGCCTTATTTACCCAGTTCCAAAATTTCCTTTGGTCTTTAGTTTTTATGATCTCAAAGGCTGTCGCCCAGTGATGCTCTTCTTCCAGTTTCTTTAGGAGGAACCTGGCCTTCCTGTATTATTTTCTAGCAGCTGATATGTCACTCTTCAGAGATTTATATTTGCTTTCATTATTCACGGTGGTATGTTGCAACTTATTTAATCTGCTGTTTGTGGTGATTATAAGTTGTTTTTGCTCTAACAAAGTAATCGAAGCCGGAAGGTCCTTCGGAAGGCTATTTGTTGGTTTTAATGCTAATTGATCTCTGAAGTTGGTCATTGTGATTTCCCAAGAGGATGCTGACGAATGATTAATGCCAGCCAGAGCCCATTTGGACACTTCCGCTTCTATTACTTCGCGATAGCCTTCGGACCATCTCAATTTTCTTACATTCTGGAGATTCGATTCAATCCCCAACTGGGGAATGTTCGGGCGATGTAACTGCCTCAGGGCAATCTTGCATATTAAGATGGCATGGCCGCTATCTGAGGATGGTATTATCGAGAGCTGACATACCTGGTGGAAAGGGGTGAGTGATATCCATATATAGTCTAGAGTAGCCATGCGGGAGGAGGATATGTGAGTATATGCGGCTGGTTGGTCCGAGGCAATCCTTCCGTTGAGGATGCGCAAGCCGGATTGATTTAGTTTTGTTGCTAGTTTTATACCATCGGCTTCCTTCCGTTGGCACTGAGATTTTATGTCTGGGATTGCCCACATTTCGTTTACTGATAATAGTTGAGAGGATTGGGTGAGGTCGGTATTCATTAGATTAGAGTTGAAGTCGCCCATTAACAGCCACAAATCGTTTGGGAATAGGGCTTCAAGATTGTTTATTATAGGCAACATATTGCTTAAAGTGGACTCTCATCTTGTTTTTGTGGGGTGCAGGTAGACACGGCCAAGGATGATTTTTTGCTTAGTTTTTCCCTTTTCGTGGCTCTTGATCTCAATGCTTATGAAGATGTAGTCGCCCTCGCCCTTGCGGAGTGTTTCAAATTTTGCGACCAATGTATTCTTCACAGCGATTAGCACACCCCCTGGATGCATGGCCACCTGCTGTGGATGGAATGGCGAAGGATTCCATTACGGTAAAATCTTCCCAGATGGTGTCCTCCAGGGCCCAGGTCTTTTGGATAGCGAAGATGTCATGGGTCTTCCGGAGGTCTGTAGGTAATCGTCTGATTTTCTCTTTTGTTAGGCCCCGGATGTTCCAGCAGCATATATTTAGGCAGTGGGCTATGTCATAATTTGGTTTATTTTCGTGCAAAGTTGTCTGTGCACTACCCTAAGGCCTGGGAGAGCCAAGACCCATCTTGGGATTTATTCGGCTTGAATACGCATTTTCGTGGTCCTCCTGCTGTTGTAGCTGTAACTTGAAGCAGGGTCTCAATCCAGGGTGCTGTTTTTGATTCCTGTCTGTGGCCACGTAGTGTCGGGGGTAACTGCTGATTCTTCCTTTCCTGGTTTAGGTCTGGTCTGGTATTGTCAGTCGTTATGGATTCAGAAGTGTTTTTTAGAAAGGTCGGATAGTTGGTGATTGTGTAAAGGCTAGCCTGAATGCCCCATTCACTCAGTTGTTTTGCGTTCTTCATTAATGTTGCAGCCTGATCGGGATTGAAAAAAGTAACCACTGTCGACTGGTTTTTCTGTCCCATTACGGGGTCTATAAAAGCCACTGTTTCGATGTCCGCTGAATTGACGCTTTCTAAACCTGGAAGGTACAAGCATAGTTTTAGAATATTTCCTCTGTTTAGAATGTCCCATTGACCCTGGGATTCATATTCCGGGTGCAGTATTATTTTTTTGTATTGTTGCTGTATGAATCGAGGTCTTGGTTGTTGGAATTCAGTTTGTGTAATTGTACCTGGTTGGGGCTGCGGGTTAGAGGATTCATCAGGGGCTTTTCATTACGTAGATGCTCCAAATTTTCTTGAGTAATTGGTTTTAAAATTGAGGAGCAGGTACTTAGGGGCAGGTCGCTGCCCATAGCCGAGTTTTGGACGAAGTGCGTCTTGTTGTCAGGTCTAACATCTTCTATGATGGCCTCGTTATAGGGTGGTTCTTCTTCTGTTCTTGGCTGTGGATTTTCTACAGTATAAGTTCTTGTTATTTGTCCTAAGTCTTGAATAGAAGGTTTGCCTTTTTCACCAATGGTGGCAGAGAGACTTATGTTAATGAGTTTATTAGGATTATCATTTTGGCTGGGATGGTTACTATGAGATTTTTTATTATTGCTACTATTTTTAGTTGTTTTAGTTTCCTTTAGGCCTAGTAATTTTTGCGTATGATTTAAAGACGTTTTCAGGTTTTCAGTTTTTTCTTTTCGTGAGTCGGCTGGTTTTTCTGGCTGCTTAGTCAAATTCATAGGTGGATCCCTCTTGTTTGTTCCAAGCCATTGTAATAATGCATTGCCCTTTTTCCTTGCTTTGTTTAATTTCTTCAGTTTCTTCTTGTTCTTTCTAGACAAGGAGGTTCCTTCCTTCAGAGTTTGTTTGGTCTTGATTGAGGACATAGAAAGGCTTGATGTGATAGGTGGCGTTTCTTCGATGTTAGGTTGTGTAGTCGTGTCTTCAGCGGTCTGTGATTGTGAGGAAGAGATGGTAATGTTGTCAGGGTAGAAGATGTTTCCTTGGGAGCCTTGAGTGGGGTCTTGAGCCGCAGGAAAAGGCTGCTCATAGTGGATATTTGTTGTGGCATTGAGTCGTGGTTGATCCAGTTTTGAACTATTGTTGTTGTTATTAGGGCGATCTTGATTGTTGGAGCTTAATTTTGGTGTTCTAGAAGTTTCTTGAGATTGAGTCAGAGTACTTGGTTTCTCTGGTCTAGTCTGAGACTTTGTCCTCAAATCTTCTATTAAAGTGGACATTATTTCGGGCAGAGACTCAAGTTATTTTATTAGGGGCTCACAGTTGCAGCTGATTTGAGCGTAGTTTGGATATGATTTTGTGTTTGCAATTGGTTCCTGACGTGGATTTACTGTGGGACTGTAGTTTTGAGCCACGTTTTTTTGGGCTCTTCGTATCAGCGAGTTTAGCTGGTCCAGTTTTAAGTCTATTCCCGTTATGGAGTCTGCTAATAATTGGAGGATAGTTCTCTGAGTGTCAAGCTTGTCAGCATGCATGTGAGCAGCATTAGCCACAGAATTCAGGGCTTTGACTGGGAGAAGTGCTTCAACTTTAGGCGTTCCTGAGTTAATTTGAGAGGCCCCTTGTCTAAGGCCTGTTGAGGGGTGATTATTCCCAGTGGGGAAGTTGTATACGAAAGGTGAGTTGATAAGTGAATTAATTTGGTCCTTTTGGAAATTTTTGTTTGATGCTTGATTTAGACTGCAGTCTTTGATTCCAGTTTTGGGATTGCTGGTAATTACAAATGGGACAATAGGTGGACTTGTTTTGGTCGTCGCCTCGAGTGAGTCATTGTTGCTAGAAAGAGTGAAGTGAAGTACTCCGTTGGGAATCGGAGTGGATGTTTGCGACAAAAAATCGAAACTACGTTTTTGAGTGTAATCGTTTGATGTATCCTTTGGCATATTTGGCATATTTTCATGCGGCAGTGAGCTTTGCGAGGGTCAATCAATCAATCAATCATCTTATTTATATAGCGCACTACTTACCCAGAGGGTCTCAAGGCGCTGCGGGGGGGGTCTGCTACTGCTCGAACAACCAGGTCTTGAGTTGCTTCCTGAAGGCGAGGTGGTCCTGGGTCTTGCGGAGGTGGGTGGGGAGGGAGTTCCATGTCTTGGCGACGAGGTAGGAGAAGGACCGTCCCCCTGTGGTGGCTCTGTGGATGTGGTGGACGGCGGCGAGGGCGTGGCTGGACGAACAAAGCTGGCGTTTGGGAGCGTAGAAGTTGAGGCGGCTGTTGAGGTATCCTGGGCCTTGGTTGTGTAGGGCTTTGTGTGCGTGGGTGAGGACACGGAAGGTGATTCTCTTGTTGACCGGGAGCCAATGCAGATCTCTCAGGTGTCCGGAGATGTGGCTGCGACGGGGGATGTCCAGGATGAGTCGTGCTGAGGCGTTCTGGATCCGCTGAAGTCTCTTCTGGAGTTTGGCGGTGGTTCCGGCGTAGAGGGTGTTGCCGTAGTCCAGACGGCTGGTGACGAGGGCCTGGGTGACCGTCTTCCTGGTCTCGGTGGGGATCCACCGGAAGATCTTACGTAGCATGCGCAGGATATTGAAGCACGACGAGGAGACGGCGTTGACTTGTCTGGTCATGGAGAGGGAGGAGTCCAGGATGAAGCCCAGGTTGCGTGCGTGGTCTGTTGGTTTGGGTGCGCTGCCTAGGGCGGGGGGCCACCAGGAGTCGTTCCAGGCGGAAGGTGAGGATCCCAGGATGAGGACTTCCGTCTTGTCCGAGTTCAGTTTCAGGCGGCTGTTCATCATCCATTCGGCTACCTCTTTCATCCCTTCGTGAAGGTTGGCTCTGGCGGTGGCGGGGTCGTTGGTAAGGGAGAGGATCAGCTGGGTGTCGTCGGCGTAGGAGATGATGTTGAGGTTGTGCTGGCGTGCGATGTCTGCGAGGGGGCTCATGTAGATGTTGAAGAGGGTTGGACTGAGCGAGGAGCCTTGAGGGACGCCGCAGATGACTTTGGTGGTTTCAGATCTGAACGGGGGAGGCGGACTCTCTGTGTTCTTCCGGCGAGGAAGGAGATGATCCACTCCATTGCCTTCTCCTGGACTCCGACGTTGCTGAGGCATTGTACTAGGGTACGATGGCAGACAGTGTTGAAGGCCGCGGAGAGGTCAAGGAGGATGAGGGCGCTGTTTCTCCATTGTCGAGCAGCGTTCGGATGTCATCGGTGACTGCGATCAGGGCGGTCTCGGTGCTGTGGTTGGCCCGGAAGCCAGACTGCGAGGGGTCGAGGGATCCGTTCGTCTCGAGGAAGGCGGCCAGCTGCTTGTTGATGGTCTTCTCGATGACTTTTGCAGGAAACCGGAGCAACGAGATGGGGCAGTAGTTCTTGAGGTCGGTGGGGTCAGCCGATGGCTTCTTGAGTAGAGCGCTGAGTTCGGCGTGCTTCCAGCTCTCCGGGAAGGTAGCGTGTCGAAGGAGGTGTTGATGATGTCCCGCAGGTGGGGTGCGATGATAGCGTCGGCCTTGTTGAAGACGTGGTGAGGGCAGGGGTCAGTCGGAGATCCGGAGTAGATGGAGTTCATCGTGCGGACGGTGTCTTCGGTGCTGATCAGAGTCCAGGCGTGGAGGGTGGAGGTGGGGGGCGGCGGTTCGGTCGTGGTGCTCGTCGGTTGGGTGCTGAAGCTGTTGTGTATGTCCGCGTGTCCGGGTGAAAGCTTTAATGATTGAATCAGGGAATGGGTCGATGAAATCCAGATTATAGAATCAGCTGAGGTACTTGTCATGGTTTTGACTTTATCTTTGTCTTTTCCCAACTGGGGAGATGGATTTTCTTTCTCTAAATCAGAGGCACTGACAATACTGTTGGCCTGCGACGAAGCGGGAAAAGCGGACATTGCCGAGGATGGGATGACATCAGACGGTTTACTTGGGCTTGATTGTAAAAGTTGTTTCTCTGGGAGAAACAGGGGTAATGTCGGGTGAAAGAGGGAATGACTGACTGATGGATTGGCTGGTACAGTAACAGTATCGCTGGCTGTGGTCTTGCGGCAAATGGTTATTTCAGGATAGAGAGAAATTGGGTTAGAGGAAACTGGAGAATTTATTGATAAATGAGAGAGTTTTATATTCTTGTCTTTTGAAAATTGGCGGACAGATTTATTTAGTTGACTGATACGGAGAAAGTGATCTCTGATGTCTGCACTGCCGTTGTTTTTGGTTTTTGATGAATGTGAAGGACAAGCGAGTTGTCCAGGAAGGTTGATTGGCGTTTTTACGCCCTTGGGGGCTTCCATTGAGGCCTTTAAGAGCTTTTCGTCGGCCTCTTCCGTTCGTTCGAGCCGCAGTAGACAGAATGGAGATTGGTGGCCATGACCTGCCTCCTGGGGATACAACAGCTTCGATTTCTGGCGTTTGGCAGATTTATGTGGGCGGTGTATGGGTTGCAATTGGAGGCTGCTCCTAGTGCGCATTGTAGTGAGGTCATAGTTGAGGCGGGGGTTTCTTCTAATGTCAGGATAGTTGTGATAAATTGAAAAGAAGTTAGTGCCCTCAGTGTGGAATAGATCTGGCGTTTTCTCCCAGCGTCTGTGCCCTTCTGTTGGCGGGCCACTGAAGAGCTAGCGTGAGCGAGTGGAGCACACAGGGGGGGCCACTGGCAGAGTCGGACCTAGTCAGACCAGCCTAGACCACCACCCCCTCTTACTTCGCAGCGGCCTCTAACGGCAGCCGCGCTCGCGATTACTCTGTCATGCTGGGCTACCCAGGGTCACTTCTGTTAAGTCCTGAAGATCTTGCCTTGATTGTGGCTTAGGTGAGGGCACTGGGCACTGGGCCCCCCGATGCTGCTCAAGAAACCTCATGACAAAGGGGAGGCGGGGGCGGGGGCTGCACTGGCCTCCCCTGGTTGTTGTCAGGTTGTGGGAGAAAACTGCAACAAGACTTGCTGGCACGGATTACTGGATTACTGATTACTAGTTACTGGAGCAAGATCCACTTTGCTGTGCAACTGATTTTCCCTTTGTGGGTGCTCTGCAGGGTTTAGAGAGTCATTTTCCCCTATTTTCTGGGTTCAGAGTTGCCCCTTTATACCACGGTATCCGCATCGGCCCGCAAGGGGATTTGTGCGGTGATGTCCCAGTGGAGTCAAGATTTTTACGATTTCCCGCGGTGAGGTTTTCTTCGACAAAGCAAGCAGTGTATCTCGCAGCAGAAGGCACTTGGCGTACGCAGCTGCTGATCTGCTCCAAGTATTAAGGGAAGGATTGTCACATTGAATTACTTATGAATAGCAAAAACATTTCTCGTTGTTCTTTAGACAGGTGCCTCACAGAGCTTTTTTGGGGGGGCTGTATTTAAACACCCAGGGGAGATTATGTGAGGGTAAAGGAAAAAGTGCAGCATTTCATCTTGAAAGAAAGCTGCCACAAGAAGTGGATCTCATTTAAAGTGCACAAAAAACAATTATATCATCAAGATATCGCAGTCAGTATTTGAATACGCTGTATTTCAGACAAGTGCCTGTGCATGTTTAAATTTTTTAAAACAATAATTTAGATTTAGGGTTCTATTATTAATCAAAGTTTTAGACAAGGCGTCTTATGCAATCTCTTGCTCTCACAGAGCCACTGGGGTCCTACCTCTACAGCATTAAAATTGTTTATTAAGATTAATAGAGAATCAGTGGTACATATAAACAAACTTACTTTACTATTTAAACGTGAGGATTTATGACTTGTTGGAATAGGTGAAACACCACAATTTAAAAATTAGAGCCACACCCTGTTCTGCTTTGCTGTTGACTTTCTGCCAAAATTGGGCATAGTTCTTCTCCTAGTTGTGCTACATGGTCATAACCTTGTGGTGTTTGGTGGCACTGGAATTCCATTTGGCGGGAGCAATGGCAATTATGTTCATGTCTGTAACGTAAAATAAAAAATGTTGGTCACGCCTTAGCTGGTGCCTCATGCTGCTCTTCTCCCTACTCTCTGTCCTTGTGCCTCACGCTGCTCTTCTCCTCACTCTCCATCCTTGTGCCTCATGCTGCTCTTCTCCCTACTCTCTGTCCTTGTGCCTCATGGTGCTCTTCTCCTTACTCTCTGTCCTTGTGCCTCACGGTGCTCTTCTCCTCACTTTCCGTCCTTGTACCTCACACTGCTCTTCTCCCTAATCTTTGTCCTTTACCTCACGCTGCTCTTCTCCTCCCTCTTATTCTTTATGCTTCAGCCATGCTTTATCTTTAAGTATGGCAGATGTGTCTTTTTTTGGTTATGCGTGGCTCGCCCACCTTTTTAAATTACTTTTTTTATAGATTTTGAATAGACTTTAACATATCTTCACTCTGCGCTGCCCCAGTTTCAGGAGCGCTGCACTTTCTAGACTTGTCCTGATGTTTTTTAAATTTCCCCTCTCATGCTTCACGTTAGAAGCCCTATCCCCACCCTTCGGGCACAAACACAGCATTTCCATTCCCCCAGCCCCTACATTTCCGTTGACATTGAGTGAGACAACAATAGGCCCACAGCATCACTCAACACTACCTCCGCATCATTTCCGCATCAGCACAGAACAACCTCAGCATCACTTAACCCCTAGCATGCAGCGCAAATTTTCATGCTGTGCAGGCAATTTGAGTAGTGGGCGGGATTCAGACGGCCCCCAGCGGTCCTCCACACATGCCCAACATGACGCATGACGACCGGGGCCGTCCTGAGCAAGCAAGGGGTTAAGTATCATCCAGTGTCACCGCATCATCACCTCCACAGTAGCACACAACCACCTCAGCATCACTCAGCAATACCTCAGTCTGCCCCTGAATTCTGGCATCTGTTGATTCTCCCCTAGTGTACATCCACTGCTCGTTTTGTACTTCAGGTACTAGATTTGTAAAGGGGATCTCAAAAGTGCTACCCAGCCTTTGCTTGCTGGCTACAAGCATGAGTGCATGTGCGCGTGCACGCGCGGCCATCTGCTTTTCCTGCATCCTTTGTTGTCATGGCGCTTGTTCACACCTGCCCCTCCCTCTCCCCCACCACAGAGCAGCCTCAGGCTCAAAGTACGTTGCACGCTGTGCTCGTACCCAGCAGAGGTTTTGCCTATTCTAGATAAACAGACACGTGTTTTACTGGGCTGTTTTCATTAGGAACCAACCCAGTCTGTTTGCCGTTTGCGTCTCCATTACGGCCCTGTTCTTCAAAGTATTGGCTTTGTAATCAAGACTACCAATTTTCTTACAGTACTTCAATGAAAAGTTCCACACATCGTCCTGCGCTAGCATAAGCTTACATTAACAACAATGGAACACACTTTGTAATAGGTAGTAGGCTATAAGAGTTGTCTTGTTTGGGTTTTGGTAAAGCACAGCTTATACCTAAGGGCTTCAAGGCACTAGAGTTGGCAACAGAAAGTGTTAATATCACCGAATTCAATGGTGCTTAGTTTACTGACCTCGAAAGGATTAATGGCTGAGTAGGGCTTGTCTTTTGCTTTCACCACTCAGCCTTCAGCTTCATTTGTGTCTTCTAGCTGTGACTCATTCTCCTCTGCTCCACTTACCCTCCCCCTTCTCCCCCTCCTCTCCTTCCTCTTCCTCAGTTTCATTTGTATCTTCTATCACTCTGAATGCTCCTGCTTCCACCAGGCACACACACCACCACCCGCCAGTGCACGCTTCCACCAGGCACACACACCACCAGCCGTCAGTGCACACTTTCACCAGGCACACAAACACTACCAGCTGTCACACACCACCAGCGTCAGTGCACGGTTGCACCAGGCAAACACACACCACCAGCCGCCGGCGCACGCTTTCACCGGGCACACGCACCACCAGCCGTCAGTGCACTCTTCCACCAGGCACACACACCACCAGCTGGCAGTGCACACTTCCACCAGGCACACACACCATCAGCCATCAGTGCACAATTTCTACAGGCACACACACCACCAGCCATCAGTGCACACATCATTTGTTATTGCATCCACAATTAACTATTGTAGCAATCGCAGTCAATCAATCCCCTTGCTCTCCCCGATGCGGCCTTACTTGCACGCACGAGTAAGTTTATAGCCCTCAAGGTGGAAGGTGCTACTATTTACCTCCCACGTCTCCTGTAGACAGATAACCTGAAAATTTGCTATGTAAACTAACGAAGACTCTTCATTTTTAAATTTAGTAGATACGCCTGCTATATTCCAGGAGATTATCTTTAAAACCCTCAGGCTGTGTCCGCTGGGATATCTGGTGTAGGGCAAGATTGGGGAACATGGGGTTCTGTCAGTAAGTGAATATGCTCTTGCGTGCCGGGTCCAAAAAGCTCTGAGTGCGATGGACTTATGATGTCCTCATTTAAATTTGCCCTAACAATTTCTCCCGTCTGTGTTAAAAGGATGACTCTCCAAACCACGGGCGCCCCTGGTTTCCCTCGACCGGTCCAGTCAATCAATATCCAGTGGCGTCACTGGGGTTGGTGTCACCCGGTGCGGGTAACTCATGGTGTCACCCCCTCACGACTTACCGCATGGACCACCTCTGTCGGAAATGTACGGCGCTAGGTACTGTCTTACTCCCTCTAGCTCCCTCTCTCTGTCTAGCTCCCTCTAGCTCCCTCTCTAGCTCCCTCTGTCTCCCTCTCTCTCTGTCTTACTCCCTCTAGCTCCCTCTCTCTGTCTAGCTCCCTCTCTAGCTCCCTCTCTGTCTTACTCCCTCTAGCTCCCTCTCTCTCTCTGTCTTACTCCCTCTAGCTCCCTCTCCCTCTGTCTTACTCCCTCTAGCTCCCTCTCTCTGTCTTGCCCCCTCTAGCTCCCTCTCTCCCTCTCTTACTGCTTCTAACTCCCTCTCTCTGTCTTACTCCCTCTAGCTCCTGCTCTCTCTCTCTTACTCCCTCTAGCTCCTTCTCTCTCTTTTACTCCCTCTAGCTCCCTCTCTCTCTGTCTTGCTCCCTCTAGCTCCCTCTCTCTGTTTTACTCCCTCTAGCTCCCTCTCTCTCTGTCTTGCTCCCTCTAGCTCCCTCTCTCTGTCTTACTCCCTCTAACTTCCCCTCTCTCTGTCTTACTCCCTCTAGCCCCCTCTCTCTTACTCCCTCTAGCTCCTTCTCTCTCTCTTACTCCCTCTAGCCCCCTCTCTCTCTGTTTTGCTCCCTCTAGCTCTCTCTCTCTCTGTCTTACTCCCTCTAGCTCCCTTTCACTCTGTCTTGCTCCCTCTAGCTCCCTCTCTCTCTCTTACTCCCTCTCTCTGTCTAGCACCCTCTCTCTCTGTCTTGCTCCCTCTAGCTCCCTCTGTCTTTCTCTCTCTGTCTTACTCCCTCTAGCTCCCTCTCTCTCTGTCTTACTCCCTCTAGCTCCCTCTCTCTCTGTCTTGCTCCCTATAGCTCCCTCTCTCTCTCTATCTTAATCCCTCTAGCTCCCTCTCTCTGTCTATCTCCCTCTCTCCCTGTCTTACTCCCTCTAGCTCCCTCTCTGTCTTACTCCCTCTAGCTCCCTCTCTCTCTGTCTTACTCCCTTAGCTCCCTCTCTCTCTGTCTTACTCCCTCTAGCTCCCTCTCTCTTACTCCCTCTCGCTCCCTCTGTCTTGCTCCCTCTAGCTCCCTCTCTGTTTTACTCCCTCTGTCTCCCTCTCTCTCTGTCTTACTCCCTCTAGCCCCCTCTCTCTCTGTCTTACTCCCTCTAGCTCACTCTCCCTCTGTCTTACTCCCTCTAGCTCCCTCTCTCTGTCTTGCTCCCTCTCTCTATTTTACACCCTCTAGCTCCCTCTGTCTCCCTCTCTCTGTCTTACTCCCTCTAGCTCCCTCTCTCTGTCTTACTCCCTCTAGCTCCCTCTCTCTGTCTTACTCCCTCTAGCTCCCTCTCTTACTCCCTCTCTGTCTTGCTCCCTCTAGCTACCTCTCTCTGTCTTACTCCCTCTAGCTCCCTCTCTCTGTCTTACTCCCTCTAGCTCCCTCTCTCTCCGTCTTAGTCCCTCTAGCTCCCTCTCTCTGTCTTGCTCCCTCTAGCTCCCTTTCTCTCTCTTACTCCCTCTAGCTCCCTCTCTCTCTGTCTTGCTCGCTCTAGCTCCCTCTAGCTCTCTCTCTCTGTCTTACTCCCTCTAGCTCCCTCTCACTCTGTCTTGCTCCCTCTCTCTCTTACTCCCTCAGTCTCCTTCTCCCTCTCTCTTGCTCCCTCTAGCTCCCTCTCTCTTTGTCTTACTCACTCTAGCTCCCTCTCTCTTACTCCCTCTCGCTCCTTCTGTCTTTCTCCCTCTAGGTTTTACTCCCTCTAGCTCCCTCTGTCTCCCTCTCTCTCTGTCTTACTCCCTCTAGCCCCTTCTCTCTCTGTCTTACTCCCTCTAGCTCACTCTCCCTCTGTCTTACTCCCTCTAGCTCCCTCTCTCTGTCTTGCACCCTCTAGCTCCCTCTCTCTCTCTTACTCCCTCTAGCTCCCTCTCTCTCTGTCTTGCTCGCTCTAGCTCCCTCTAGCTCTCTCTCTCTGTCTTACTCCCTCTAGCTCCCTCTCACGCTGTCTTGCTCCCTCTAGCTCCCTCTCTCTCTCTTACTTCCTCAGTCTCCTTCTCCCTCTCTCTTGCTCCCTCTAGCTCCCTCTGTCTCCCTCTCTCTCTGTCTTACTCCCTCTAGCTCCCTCTCTCTTACTCCCTCGCTCCCTCTGTCTTGCTCCCTCTAGCTCCCTCTCTGTTTTACTCCCTCTAGCAGAGTACCTAGTCACGTGGGCACTTTGAGGGTGTTCCACTACCCGCAGGGCTAAGTGCGAGACACTGCAAAGATGCATACACGGGCCAAGTGGACCCTTTGAAAGGGCTCTAATGGTCTCAGGGGCAGTGGGGTCATTGCTTAGGCAGCTTGAGGTGCGTACACTACAAAGGAGGCCCGTATCCTCACTGTCCATATACTTTCATCTGCTAAGTGCATTAAGGCAGAGTGGAGGAAACGACGCACTTCAAGGTTCTACTAGTAATAGCGCCGCTTAGACCTGGCCATTACTTACTTCTATCTCTCATTCGCTCGTCTCGGAATCACGTCACTGAGCTGCAGGGGGGTCTCCAGACTCTCCCACTGCTGCAATATGGATGTTTACACTGCCTGATACGCGGGCGGCCCATGCTGAGAGTCAGTCATGGACAGGTGTGGGGCGCCGCGGTAATAATTACATTTTTAAACGCACCCTAGGCCCCGAGGCAGCAGAAGCTTGACTCTCTGCCTCTCTCCAGTTCCCCGACACTTCTAATGACTTCCTTCCTGTGTTCTGGAGGCAGCCAGAATTGAGGTTCCAACATCCGATAATCCCCCCTCGCCTCTGCTCTGTTGAGCTAAGGGCAGGAAGTCTTCAGTGATTGACAACCGCGCCGAGGGCCCGGGGTCCCCAGCCAGATTGCAACATTGTAGCATCTCATAGAGTCTCATAGGAGAGACAGATTTAACTGTGACTATCTGACGGAGCCAGCTGCTGTAGTAAGTCTGCAGCGCCGGGGAGCAGCATGGTGTCACCCGGTGCGGTCCGCACCCCCCGCACCCCCCTAGTGACGCCACTGTCAATATCATTTAGATCCCTCGCATTCTTAAGTGGGGCATACCGATTCCATACTGGGATTATTGAGCCATGCCATACGTTCCCACTGTGTGGCCCTTGTGTTCACCACTGTTGTTTGGGTTAATTGTGTGCCTGTAAAAGAAGCCCAAGGGGAGCATTTTGATGCTAGAACCCCGCTCATCATGACAAAACCCCTTACTTTGCATGAGCAAGTTGTGTACAAGCTCAGGGTACAAAAAACAGACGTTGTGGAGGGTCGAGGGGAATATATTTATTGACCTGTCTGCTCACACCCCTATTATCAAACACAAAACACATAATAGAGCAGAACAGGTCTGGAGATGGTGTGTAACTAAACCAGTGACTATGAGACAACAGGATGCATGAGCGAACCAATGCTGTTGGGAATGTTGGAAACCACATGGCTGGTACAAGACCCATCAGACCACCCTTACGGTGGAGTTTACGTCACGTGGGAATTGCTGATTACACCAAACCACATCAAGCCATTCAGTGCTGGTGTGGGAATGGATATCAGATATCCAGCCATGATGTTTACCATGGAGTGGACTTGATAATGTGCAGTGCTTAAGTGGTGGTGGTGACTAAAATTGGCTACACAGCTACTGACAGAATGTGTATACAGAAATCTGTGTGTCAAGGTTTAAAAACACGCCTGGTAGTAAGACTACCTCATGGCGCTGTGCAGGTTGGTCGACATGTTTCAGCTTTCGGGGAATTACCCCAGCTTTCTTCAGGACCCTAAGTTTAAACTAGCTACTGCAACTATGACTACTAAGTGATAAATAAGTGAAAAACAATAATAAGTTTTACTAATAGATAGGTTCATGGATACATATCTACCAGAAACCTCAGTGCTTGAACGTCCACTGGCGGGAAAGAAGTGAGTCTTCTTCCTATCAAAAGACAAAAATAATTGTACAACAACACTAGTTCACGCATATAACATCATGAGCGTCCACAGAGACCGTAAAGGAAAACACACCTGCATGAATAATTGACATTCTGCATAAATAGAAAAAGCATAATAGCTTAATCACTTAGAGGCATTTCCTCACAGTGATACTCACCCAGCCTTGGGTGAGGTGAGGTCTTCACCCACACAAGGCTGGGTGAGTATCACTGTGAGGAAATGCCTCTAAGTGATTAAGCTATTATGCTTTTTCTATTTATGCAGAATGTCAATTATTCATGCAGGTGTGTTTTCCTTTACGGTCTCTGTGGACGCTCATGATGTTATATGCGTGAACTAGTGTTGTTGTACAATTATTTTTGTCTTTTGATAGGAAGAAGACTCACTTCTTTCCCGCCAGTGGACGTTCAAGCACTGAGGTTTCTGGTAGATATGTATCCATGAACCTATCTATTAGTAAAACTTATTATTGTTTTTCACTTATTTATCACTTAGTAGTCATAGTTGCAGTAGCTAGTTTAAACTTAGGGTCCTGAAGAAAGCTGGGGTAATTCCCCGAAAGCTGAAACATGTCGACCAACCTGCACAGCGCCATGAGGTAGTCTTACTACCAGGCGTGTTTTTAAACCTTGACACACAGATTTCTGTATACACATTCTGTCAGTAGCTGTGTAGCCAATTTTAGTCACCACCACCACTTAAGCACTGCACATTATCAAGTCCACTCCATGGTAAACATCATGGCTGGATATCTGATATCCATTCCCACACCAGCACTGAATGGCTTGATGTGGTTTGGTGTAATCAGCAATTCCCACGTGACGTAAACTCCACCGTAAGGGTGGTCTGATGGGTCTTGTACCAGCCATGTGGTTTCCAACATTCCCAACAGCATTGGTTCGCTCATGCATCCTGTTGTCTCATAGTCACTGGTTTAGTTACACACCATCTCCAGACCTGTTCTGCTCTATTAGGTGTTTTGTCTTTGATAATAGGGGTGTGAGCAGACAGGTCAATAAATATATTCCCCTTGACCCTCCACAACGTCTGTTTTTTGTATTTAGAGCAACTTTTCAGTTGCGGGTCTATGTAATTTGGTTGCGAACAAATTTTATTTGCACCTTTATGGCTCACCCAAATTAATTATGTGTGTCGCCTCTGTCTGTCCGGTCACTACCGCTATCCCCGTTCTAGACACTTTCATAACATCCACAGCACTCTGTACATGTGCATTTACTTCAGGAGATGAAATGAAATGAAAAATTATATTTATATAGCGCGCACATACCCTAAGGCCTATCATCCACAGTTTAATATATAACTCCTCATGGGGTCGATTGACGCTTTATCATAGAGTGATTCTTGGTTGGTCCACACGCCCACTAGACTGATTATGACCTTACTTTGAAATAATTTGTATTTTTCCTTCCACATGTATTCCGGTGTGGATTCGAAGAATATGCAATCTCAGTAAAATATATAAACTTAGTTTGGACGCTATGCAGACATTGCCACGACGAGAATGCAAAGCATTTTTCAAGTTTTCATGTTATAACAAGACCCTCTGCTTTGTAAATTGATTGATAACTCGTATCCGCTAAACATCCTTTGGCGGTGAATTATAAGCTTAGAAAAGCGCTTCCCGCCGGGCGCATGCGCATGGGAGTAGTGACTCCCGGTGTGCTTATGCGCGCGAGCTCAGAGGAAGATACTAGTTCAACTACAGGCACTATTCGAGTGGTAGGCACACAATATTTTATTTTAATCAGCGGTTTGCCAATCAAACTCTCTTTTTAAAAGCAATGAACTGCATCTCAAAACCTACACCGGGATTGTCCTAATGATTGCGCATGCGCGACAGAGTACTGTCTGCTCCCGCGTCTGCTCCGGTAGTCCGGTACAGTGCACGCCCCTCCTACTCCACTGTCTATTCATCGGTGGTTACTTAAGCATGAAGGGCAGTTCTACACTCACCTCCACTTCCGCTCGGCTAAACGATCAGGGGCACCGACGGACAGGTGAGTGTCCCATTGGACTCTCTTAGTTTCAGCAGCTCAGTCAGTTTTGGTAATACCAGTCAGCTTGGGCTGACTACACACCATCAGAGGTGACTTGGATGGGTCTTTAGTCTCGACACGTAGTGTCATGAGAGGGGACTCTTTTGCCTAGCATTTTTTGACAGTCAATTACCCTTCCCCTTCCGCTGATTGTGCTGTATAGTAATCTATGGTCTAGACAACTGCTTGTAAACTTTATATAAAACTTCATACAAGACTACCTAGAGGCACTTTTATTTGCCTGCACTCTTAAGTATCCAGACTTTGTCATGTGAGGTTGGATATTAAACATGTTATGTGTCATACTGGATGGTGTTTGTGGTTGTTGCCTTGACAGACGGGCTCCTCCATGCGTTTTTTGGGTTATGTGTGTAGAGCAATTGGCTTGGGCATGGTAGAGTTCCTCACTGTTCCCTTTTTTCTACACTGTAGAGCGGGGCGTCATACTCCCGAGCGGTTGCCGGGTGATGTGAGGTCTTCACCCACACAAGGCTGGGTGAGTATCACTGTGAGGAAATGCCTCTAAGTGATTAAGCTATTATGCTTTTTCTATTTATGCAGAATGTCAATTATTCATGCAGGTGTGTTTTCCTTTACGGTCTCTGTGGACGCTCATGATGTTATATGCGTGAACTAGTGTTGTTGTACAATTATTTTTGTCTTTTGATAGGAAGAAGACTCACTTCTTTCCCGCCAGTGGTTCAAGCACTGAGGTTTCTGGTAGATATGTATCCATGAACCTATCTATTAGTAAAACTTATTATTGTTTTTCACTTATTTATCACTTAGTAGTCATAGTTGCAGTAGCTAGTTTAAACTTAGGGTCCTGAAGAAAGCTGGGGTAATTCCCCGAAAGCTGAAACATGTCGACCAACCTGCACAGCGCCATGAGGTAGTCTTACTACCAGGCGTGTTTTTAAACCTTGACACACAGATTTCTGTATACACATTCTGTCAGTAGCTGTGTAGCCAATTTTAGTCACCACCACCACTTAAGCACTGCACATTATCAAGTCCACTCCATGGTAAACATCATGGCTGGATATCTGATATCCATTCCCACACCAGCACTGAATGGCTTGATGTGGTTTGGTGTAATCAGCAATTCCCACGTGACGTAAACTCCACCGTAAGGGTGGTCTGATGGGTCTTGTACCAGCCATGTGGTTTCCAACATTCCCAACAGCATTGGTTCGCTCATGCATCCTGTTGTCTCATAGTCACTGGTTTAGTTACACACCATCTCCAGACCTGTTCTGCTCTATTATGTGTTTTGTACAAGCTCAGGGTGCCTTAAATTCACGATCATGCAGTCCCCTGTAAAACATTTCCTGGACTTGCCGATCCAGGACACCCTTCTAGTCATTAAAATATGCATATGATTAGTGATCTTGAATCCTGCGTTTCTACTCATCCAATGGGCTGCTTTATTAATCAACATTAGTGGGGTTTCTTCTCCATCACTTATGCAGGCCGGCACCCCTGTCAAGACCACTGTATATGGGCATTAAGCAGGCAGCAAATCTAAAGACGGCAAGTCTGGGGTACCTATAACAGTGTGGACTAACATTTGCTCAGAGTCTTGAGGTATGATTGCTCTACCCCCAGTATTGACGGGGGCTAATTAGTGATTTGTGTTATATCCTATAGTCCCTTCCCTTGTGTACCTGTGACCTCTGCAATTAATATGTGTACTGGGTGCCTTTCCTTCCAGAGGCCCTAGGGGTGACACTCTACCTATTATTGTTGGTACATCTGGTAAATTGGGACCCTCCTGTACCTCATGGCTGCTAGTTGCACACCTCTTGCCCCCAGTAGTTGAGGTACTGTTCTGTGTCAAGAGCAGCAACAATTTTTCTTCTACTGACCTGATTTTCTCTAATATGGGGCCCAGAAGAGTGGTTATCATAATTTCCATTCGTGTCCATAGTTCATTGTCCGCTCCCTGCCCCACATTATCCCCTCCACAGTGTTGACACAGATAGTTATCTACAGTGCTCTCTAAATCTGGGGGCTTAAAACCAGTGGCGTCACTAGAGGGGTGCGGGGGGTGCGGACCGCACCGGGTGACACCCTCACATGGGGGTGACACCATCTGGTTGCGCCCCCTGCCCCCCCAGCAGGCCTCTGTACATGGCACCCCCTGCACCCCACCCGAAGGCCTCGGAGAGACTCGATCCGCTTTAAAAACAAAAGCGAACCGAGATATTTTCTCACCTATTCGAATTAAAATGCTCTCATTAGATAAAGTTTGAAAAGTGTAGTAATGAGGGGACCCCGCCATTTATATGGAAAAAGACACAGTGCTAAAGAGGGGGGGGGGGTATTAACCGCTTGGAAATTAGCTTTTACTTTAGCTGTTACATATCGTAACATTCTCACGTCTACAAACTCGCTGGTGCCTTGTACACAGATTTCTTTTTTCATCTTGAAAAGCTTTAAAAGAGAAACCACATGAAAGCGGCAGAGAGTGGGTTTAATTTGCGAGAGAGAGGGAGCTAGAGGGGGTAAGAAGACAGAGAGAGAGGGAGTTAGAGTGAGAAAGACAGCGAGAGAGGGAGCTAGAGTGAGAAAGACAGAGAGAGAGGGAGCTAGAGGGAGTAAGACAGAGAGAGGGAGATAGAGGTAGCTAGAGGAAGTAAGACAGAGAGAGAGAGAGGGAGCTAGACAGAGAGAGGGAGCTAGAGGGAGTATGATAGAGAGAGAGGGAGCTAGAGGGAGCAAGATAGAGAGAGAGGGAGCAAGACAGAGAGAGAGGGCGCTAGAGGGAGTAAGACAGAGAGAGAGGGAGCTAGAGGGAGTAAGACAGAGAGAGAGGGAGACAGAGGGATCTTGAGGGAGTAAGACAGAGAGAGAGAGAGGGAGCTAGACAGAGACAGAGGGAGCTAGAGAAAGTAAGACAAAGAGAGAGGGAGCTCGAGGGAGCTAGACAGAGAGAGGGAGCTAGAGGGAGTAAGACAGAGAGAGAGGGAGCTAGACAGAGAGAGGGAGCTAGAGGGAGTAAGACAGAGAGAGAGGGAGTCAGAGGGGGCTAGAGGGAGCAAGACAGAGAGAGGGAGCTAGACAGAGAGAGGGAGCTAGAGGGAGTAAGAGAGAGAGAGGGAGCGAAAGGAGTAAGACAGAGAGAGAGGGAGCTAGAGGGAGTAAGAGAGAGAGAGGGAGCTAGAGGGTGGAAGACAGAGCGAGGAGCTAGAGGGAGTACGACAGAGAGAGAGGGAGCTAGAGGGAGTAAGACCGAGAGAGAGGGAGACAGAGGGAGCTAGAGGGAGCAAGAGAGAGGGAGCTAGAGGGAGCTAGACAGAGAGAGGGAGCTAGAGGGAGTAAGACAGAGAGAGAGGGAGCTAGAGAGAATAAGACAGCGAGAGAGGGAGCTAGACAGAGAGAGGGAGCTAGAGGAAGTAAGATAGAGAGAGAGGGAGCTACAGGGAGCTAGACCGAGCAAGACAGAGAGAGAGGGAGCTAGAGGGAGTAAGAGAGAGAGAGGGAGCTAGAGGGAGCAAGACAGAGAGAGGGAGCTAGAGGGACCAAACCGGAGAGAGAGGGAGCTAGAGGGAGTAAGACAGAGAGAGAGGGAGCTAGGCGGAGCAAGAGAGATAGAGAGGGAGCTAGAGGGAGCAAGACAGAGAGGGAGCTAGAGGGAGTAGGAGAGAGGGAGCTAGAGGGAATAAGACAGAGAGAGAGGGAGCTATAGGGAGCAAGACAGAGAGAGGGGGGCTAGAGGGAGTAAGAGAGAGAGAGAGGGAGCTAGAGGGAGTAAGAAAGAGGGGGCTAGAGGGAGTAAGCCAGAGAGAGAGGAAGCTAGAGGGAGTAAGGCAGAGAGAGGGAGCTAGAGGGAGCAAGACAGAGAGAGAGGGAGGTAGAGGGAGTAAGAGAGAGAGAGGGAGCTAGAGGGAGTAAGAGAGAGAGCGGGAGCTAGAGGGAGTAAGAGAGAGAGTGGGAGCTAGAGAGAGTAAGACAGAGAGAGGGAGCTAGAGGGAGTAAGACAGAGAGAGAGGGAGCAAGAGGGAGTAAGACAGAGAGAGAGGGAGCTAGAAGGAGTAAGAGAGGGAGAGAGGGAGCTAGAGGGAGCAAGACAGAGAGAGGGAGCTAGAGGGAGTAAGACAGAGAGAGAGGGAGCTAGAGGGCGTAAGGCAGAGAGGGAGGGAGCTAGAGGGAGTAAGACAGAGAGAGAGGGAGCTAGAGGGAGTAAGACAGAGAGAGGGAGCTATACAGAAAGAGGGAGCTAGAGGGAGTAAGACAGTACCTAGCACCGTACATTTCCGACAGAGGTAGTCCATGCGGTAAGTCGTGAGGGGGTGACACCATGAGTTACCCGCACCGGGTGACACCAACCCCAGTGACGCCACTGATAGCTTTGGATGCTGATCTGGGCGTTTGTCTCGGTTTTTGTTTAGAATTAGAGGGCCCCCCACCCCTCGTTCGCTTTGCTGGAACAATTTCGTTGTCTAATAATTTCATGGAGCTATTTAATTTGGAGGCCCTTTTAGAGCGAGTAATAACCTCCCTGCCCAAGCGTGATGTTGTTTCAACACTTGTGCTTGGAGGGACCAATGCAATGGTCCCGTCGCCCTGCCTTGACAATGCGTCCGAATCAGTGTCCCCCCAATGTCTCTTGCAGCTTTCTCTAATGAGCCACTCTCCACAGATTGCGGATCAATAGGTATGGTAGTGGGGGAGATACCTGCGGGGACAAAAAGACGGACATTGGACTTTTTTGGTTATTACTACCTCCCCTCTTCTCAAAGTGTGGGAGACCCCCGTCATTGGGCGATTTAGACGTGGTATGCTGCCCATAGATGATCGTTTTTGAGTCACTATAGAGTCCAGGGAAAGTCTCTTGTCCGTAAGCTGGATTGATGGACCAATCATGATTCCGCTCTGATTAAGAAAGCATCAGGAGTCCCCGTGACCCCACCAACGAGCCCGTTCCCTTGCGCTTACTCATTCTTCGGGGCTAGAATCACTTTGATGCTGGGGAAAAGAACAGTATATTTTATGTCCTTAGTTGGCCTATCTGAAATCCGTTCCAAAAATCATGGGGTTCTCCTGGTGCCAAGATGTCAGGAGGGTGGCCCAGCCCAGCCCAGCCTCATCCTGCCGCGGACAGGCCTGCGGGAGCCCTGTCCCCTTTTTCAGCACCTCCGGGCGCTCGAAAACGTGGTGCGCGGCGTCCGAGCCGCAAAGGACAGTGGGTGATGAAGTCCCATGACTGCCCTGGGCGTCAGCGTGGCCCTGCGGTGGACTTGAAGGCCCTCAGCTCTGTAGCAGCAGTCGTGGGTGTCAGCAGGATGTCGCAGGTAATAACACAGGCTCCCGTGCTGCGGGAACCCTGGCCCCCTTTTCAGTGCCTCTGGAGCTCGAAAACGTGGTGCGTGGCGTGAGCGCCGCGAAGGACAGTGGAGGATGAAGTCCCTGGCCACTCCGGGCATCAGCGTGGCCCTGCGGTGGACTTGAAGGCCCCCAGCTCCGTGGCAGCAGTCGTGGGCGTCAGCAGGATGTCGCAGGTAATAAACACGGGCTCCTCAGGGACACTCATGGCGAGACAACTCTGGTAGGACTGCACTAACTATCATATCAGGAGGCTATGATCAACTCTCCTCGCTGTATGGGGATAGACATCAAAGTCCCCAAACTAGAGAAATATCCACACATGCTCAATACCATCTCGCCAAAGAAGGAAGTGCACTCCATCCCAAGAGGAGCAGATGGCAACCCACAGGGCAATACTTAATTAGCAACGGCAAGACCCCCAACGCATACAGAATAATCTGCATACTTGACCTAAGGACCAGCCCATGATAAACACAGAATCACAGGGTTCTGTTGGACAGCTGCCTCTCACGACAGCATCATTAACAACATAAACACCAACACACAAGGGAATCTTATCAGGGGCACCGGACCCAGCTCGCATTTATCAATCATATCCTTAAACGAGGCAGGCATAAAGAAAACTCACTGAGATCAACTCTGCCACTGATTATCTTTATAACAGTGACATCCTCTGTCTTCAGGAGGCCTGAGCCACTAAAACCACAACTCTCACATGTTATTATCAATTTCACATCCATGCCATAAAACGCAATATCTTCGGACGGCCATTCAGCGGTCTTTCCATCTTTATTAAACATTAAAGGTAGAGGCCATGGCAATACTCATCAACACACCAGAGCTGCAAGCACTACTCATCAAAGGGCTAAAGAGTAATTATCAGTCCATCCGATTACTGTTAATCAACTGCTATATTAATCACTCTTTCCATCAGAAAAAAAACTTGTTTTTTGCAGTTAAACATGAAGAACCTTTAAACAAATATGTCTCTAATTTCCCAATAATTGTTGAGGACTTTAACAACATGATGCTGGGCAAGTCCCTTAAATACCCCAGTCCTTCAACAGAGCTAGCTTCTCTGAATAGTCTTTTTGACGGCTACAGTTTAGTCTCTGTGCACTCCATCAAAGAGGACTATGAACAACAATGTTTACCATGTCCTACATTCAGGAACACATCTACTATTAACTATATGGTTCGCTGACCCCAAACGTTGGTAATTTTGAAGTTGAGTACAGGTATGAGAGAGATCTCAGTCCCCAGCTGGCAGTTTTTCAATTAGCCAGAAAAGCCACGCCACAACTACAGACACGTGGACGTGGGGATACCACAGGGGAAGAACGCCGTAAAGTCCTTTGCAAAATTAAATGGTCAGTAAATCTTGGCACAAAACGTACAGACTGGATAGCAACAAAAGAGACAACCCACACATAACCAGGAACAGCCACTCCCCTGGAGCACTTAGAGGACCTTTTCGCACAACTTCAATGGACACTAGAGGGAGGACTCAGGATTGCCACGAGGCAGGAGCTTCACGCTCGACCATTCCCCTCAAAATTGTTAAATACAGGGAGCTGCTCACAGATTCGCAGAGACTTCGAAAGGCCCTGAGGGCAAGAGGAAGAGGAGACATAATGTCGCAAGTTCAAACAATCCCAGCCCTAAGAGCAGTGCACAGAAAGAGAATCTGGCTGCAAAGAACAAAGATGATTTAAGCAGAATGTCTGAAAATGTTCACCCTCATTAAAAAGAAGAGCTACACTCAGCCCTCAAAGTACATCAGCAATCTTAGCAAATATAGCCAGAAAAAGGAGACTGGAGTGGCGACCATGTGTGGGTCAACTATATTAAGCACTTGTATTCTGATAATCAGGGCACAACAAACACATCCCCCATCTACTTCACCCTGTTTAGCCTTGCAAGCCCCCTGTATTTCAGAAACCTCAATAATCGACACTAGTAAAAAAAATAGGAACAATGGCGCTCATGGACCCAATGGGAGCCCAGTCACTGTCTTCAACTGAGCATTACTCCTCTGGGCTGGGTTTCTTAAACAACTTTTTAACAATGTCTTTGCTACTGCAGTGATTCCATCTTCATGGAGAAGTTAAATACTTTCCCAATCCAAAAAAAGGGATCGTTCAAATCCAGTTAATTACTGGCTTATTGCTCTAGATCTTGAAGAAAAAGCTGACACTCAAACTTTATTGGGAGTGCTGGGAGCCTGGGCATCAGATAACAGCCATTCTCACCTTTTTTCAATCTGGATTTTGGTGTGAAAGCTCCACCATGGACAACATTTCAGCACTGGCGTATTTGTCACACCGAGCAACGTGGGCAAAGCATCCCCTCTTTATTTTGCTGCTTTGTAGATAACAGCACAGTATTGGACCGGGTGACTGGGGAAAACTGTGGGAGAAATTTGTCACCCGGGGACTCCCCCAACAGCTTCTCAAGGCCATAACAGCTCTACATCAGGGGACCTGGGTTCAGATTAAAACTAGTCCCACAACAGCAACAGCACAAATGCCAACAAACAATGGCCTCAAGAAAGGCTGCGGACTGGCTCTCCTTTTAACCTTTGTACAGCCGATCTGGGCAAATCAGTGGAAGGCATCAGCTTAATAACTCCGATGCTGGTGAAAGTGCGCCTTCAAATTTTGCAGTATGCCAAAGCGACGGTGATAGACAGGCGAGTGGGCTCGATTGTCAATGCGCTAGCGCCATTTATTGATTCCTTGCTCTGACAGAATTGACACTGCTACTTATCTGTTTTAAAAACTAAAAATTCTTGATGTTTTAAATGATTTGATTTACCTGTGCAATCTTGTGCTTGGTGTTGTGTGCGTCAGCCTCCCCGGTCCACCGCAGCTGCCATGCTGTTTGTGTGGAGGGAGTAGACGCTTCGAGCAGGGGCACTATCCTCACTTCCGGTGGGACACTCGCGAGCGGCCATTTTGAGAGCCTCTCGCTCTAGTGGTTCCCTGCATTACCTTACTTAAATCCTATGCAGCAGTCGCGCAGCGGACGCGTGCAGCGGGTGCACCAAAGGCAAGCCCATCTGCGCGCGTCCGCGCCCGACCGGGACCTGGGGCCACGATCCCGGGTTGTGCCCATCTAACCTATATTTATAGTGCCAAGACCCTCCTGAATCTGCGAGGAGCACTGGACATAAATGCCTACACTCACTGGCCCTTGCAGACAACCCTACCAACTGTTCCTACTGCAATTTTAAATTACAATCCAGTAGTATGGGTACTAAGAAGGCTATGCCCCCCTCAAATGTTATCTTTTAAATTGCCGCTCTCTTCCCAAACATTCAGTAGAACTAGCTCTTCTCGTTGAAGATCTCAAACCGGACGTTCTTTTTCTAACAGAGACTTGGCTGCAGTATAAAGTCGACCCAGCCATTACTCAGATTCTGCAAATGGGGTACTTAATACATAGAGTAGACCGCAAATCAGGCAGAGGTGGAGGACTAGCGATCATCTTTAAAGACAACTATTGCTGCCGGTCCTCTATGGAAGATATACCCGATACAGAAAGCATGTCCTTCTCCCTACAACTCTCACCTACCCACACCTTTACTGGCCTGCTCTTATACCGTCCCCCTGGGCCTTTAGGTCAGTTCCTGAACTCAAATCCCTGATCTCCGTACCCTGTAAAGCTTCTAATCTAGAAGATACACAAGCTCGCTGTAATAATCTGGCCAAATAATTCCTCCGAAAAATTCACCTGATATCTCAATCCTTCCCCCTACATGAGATTGGGTCTATAGTTCCCAACAACACAAGTTCATCCCCTTACCCACTATGCTCACTAGCTGAGTTTCCCTTGTTGAATGAGTCGACGCTGAGTACTTTGATGTCCAGGGTCACTTCTGGCTCACCCAAGGACCCTGCCCCTCCACAACATCTCACCTCTGTATCGGAAGTCATCCGTCCAACAATTCTACAGATCCTAAATGCTTCTATCACCATGTGAAGGGCATCTTCAGCCTGGAAATGTGCTCAGGTCAGAGCCCTCTAAAAAACCAACTTGGATGTCTCAAACCTGGCCAATTTTAGACCTATCTCCCTTCTCCCGTGGTTGAGTAAGCTGGTTGGGAAACATATCAGCCTCAATTTAGTTCAACATCTGGAATTAAATAGTCTTCTCCATGAGTCTCAGACAGGGTTCCGGCCAAAGCTTGGGACAGAGACTGCCTTACTGGTAGTAACGGAAGAGGCTAGAAGGCTGGTAGATCAAGGCGGCTCAGCAGCAATTATTTTGCTGGATCTCAGTGCCGCTTTCGACACTGTTCATCATGCCATCCTGCTTGAGCGCCTGCACAACCTTGGAGTGAAGCACAGTGCCCTGGCTTGGTTCAAGTCCTTTTTGGAGGACCGGTTTTTCCAAGTTATTGAGGATACAACTTCATCCAATCAGTGGCCTCTCAGCTATGGGGTCACTCAGGGTTTTTCCTTGACCCCCACATTGTTTAATATCTATATGGCCCCACTGGCAGGGATAGTTCTTCCATTCAGCATTCAAATCATCACCTACGCAGATGATACCCAACTGGTGTTTGCATTAAACCACCCCGAAAGTTCATCTGGCGCCTTGGGCAATTGCCTATAGGCGGTAGCTGAATGGATGGAACTATCCCAACTCAAACTAAACGGGGACAAGACAGAGCTAATGTTTCTGGGCAAACTACCCTCTCCTCTCAGCATACCATCTTGGCCGTCCTGTCTTGGCAGTATGCCCACTCCTAAGCAGCAGATCAAGAGTCTTGGCATTTGGCTTGACAGCTCCCTTAGTTTCAACTATCAAGCTGCCAAGCTCTCGGCCACCTGCTTCGGTCTGATGAGGATGTTGCGAAAAATTCTACCCTTACTTCCTTTTCTTGCACGCCGGATCATGGTGCAAGCCCTCATCTTGTCTCGACTGGACTACAGGAACGCCCTATATTTGGGCGCTCCCTGTGCCACCATAAAAAACTTCAGGTAATCCAGAACTGCACAGCCCGTCTACTCTTGCAGATTCCTGGTAGGCAGTCTGTGAGCTCTGCTCTGAAAACACTCCACTGGCTCCCCGTTCAGTCCAGAATACGTTTTAAGGCCATGTGCCTTACCCATGGAGCCATTCGGAAAACCGGTCCTGCCATCACCCACTCATTTGTGGTTCCCTACTCTCCTGCTAGGAGCCTTCGCTCTAGCGAGGCCTTTTAGGCCTTTACTAGGAGAGTCGGCAGAGCGAGATGGTGCGGTCGCTCCTTCTCAATAAACGCCTCCAACTTGTGGAACTCCCTCCCTCTCACCCTACGTAGGGAATCCAACTTACAACTCTTCAGTAAGTTGCTTAAAACCCACCTTTTTAAAGCTAGTTAGACATTCCTGGTTAACTCTGTCCTGCCTGCTCACAAGCGCTATGAAGCCTCCGGGTAGTTGGCGCTATAGAAATCTTTTTTTCATTTCATTTCATTTCATATCACAATTATGGACCACTCCCGAATTGGCTAACAGAGAGCCATCAATGCTCTACACAGGTATAACCAAGCAAATAAAGTCTTGGTGAACCAGGGAAAAACCAACATAGTCATCTTTGGGAAATACCCACGCAAGAAATTAGCCTAATGGTAACTTGAAGATCTACAAATAAACTCATGCACTAGTTGCAACTACTCAGTCCGGAGAGCTAAATTAATCCCCTCTCTAAACTACGGTCACATATCCTTCCCTGAAGCACTGAAAAGGTACCTTATGAACTCTCAAATGACTGCTGATAAATAAAATCTTTATTTCTCCCCAGCAGGCTGGGAGAGCAAGGATGAGAGCGGAACTGGCTCTCATAAGCCCAGACCTTATATGCTTAGGGGACCTACCAAAATATTACTTAACAACCCTTCGAGCCCAAGCGCTTTCACCCAAAGAGCAACTAAAAAAACATCTTTGAAGAGGAAGACTCCCCATTGCATTCACAGCCGATAGTGGGCACAAGCCATTTGGAAATTGAAACCTTCAATCTGGACATTCAGGACATTCCGTTTACAGCCTGGAAAAAAAGCGGCGTGCAGTTCATGAAAGTTTCATTCAAATTAGACTCTGATAGGCTTCAACATAGGACCGCCTTCACTGCACTGGACACCTCCTATATCTTAGGGAAAGCCCAGCCTTATTTTGAGCAACCATTGACAGCCTAGGGTTGAAGGAAAATCTATTTTATGAGGCTTCTCGCACTGCCTATCGTAGACTTTAACCGAGCCGGGGCACGGAGGGATGAATTAGCAACTTGCTTACTATGCATTTACCACTGAGAATCTTGGTTCCACCTGTTGTGTTGCTGCCCTAATCTGGCTAGCTACCAACACTGCCTGCTAACCCTGTTAAGCTGGAACAAGAGCCTCAGACACTGCAGAGAAGCCTCGGGCTTGTGTTTCTCAATCAATACTACACAGTCACTAGCCAGGCTGGAGAAATTTACAGATTTAATATGCACCTCCCTTTTAAATTTAACAAGAAAAGTACCCTTGCAACTTGCTATTTAGCCACAGATTTTGGCCGGCTTGGACAACCTGCTGATGCAACACAAATTGCAGGCTTTACAAACCTGAACCCAGATTAGTAGGGAGATAAAGGATAAGGTACAAGCTATTTTAAAATCAGCAACACACTGGTTGGTACCAGTGCCTCACAAGTTCCCATATGGCCAAGTTCAAGGGCAATAGGGCCCACGAACAGTAGAGCCAGAGTTCACAATGTTTTTACCATTAGAAACTTTACAGAGTTTACAATGAATGACACTATTTAATGCTATTTATTAACATGTCCTAGCATGGTATATTGTGAACTCTGATCATAGGTGTTTACAAGTAGTGATTTTAACTAATCGAACATGAATTAAATTGCAATATTGAAAAAATTGATATCAATATATGCAATGATACACGTGTATAACAAAACAAATTTGCATTACTGTTTTCATATTCACCCGATATGACATCTCCATCAATCCAGAGTCAAAAATAAGTGGTTAGGCAGGCACTGTGACCTATGCCTGAGGCAACTGATTGACAGATCACAGGTGGGGTGGCATGTAGCCAGTAGACAAATGCTTAAAACAGGATTAACCCAGTTTTATCCTACAGATAGGCAGGGACAATACAATGGTTCAGGGAGATTGGGACGAATAAAGCACATATGGCCAGAGGGCGAGTGCGTTCCCAAAACACCATAATATTGGATGCCACATGAAGTTTGGAACACTTAGCCAAACAGAACACAGCACACACAGCACATGCACTCATGTAGGACATCTGAACACGTTACCCACTTGCCCAAATTGTGTCCATGCAAGGTTAAGGCCGGCCTACATCTGTTATCAGGTGGGAATAATGTATGGCTCCAAGACTACGCCTGCATTCCTTTTCCTAAAAAGGATCTATGAATTGTTTGGCCCTCAGATCAATTGTACTTTGAGGCAGTCCTCAGACCCCAACTCTGTACCTGTTCTCCCAGTTGAAGTGTTTAATTAAACCAACGGTTTCTGTTTTGCTAAACAGCTTTTGTCTATTTTTAAAGGTTAATTTGTATTCAAGCAACATGCTCCACCTGCACCATCTCCACCAAGAAGACCCCATCTGAAGAGCATCCAGAGGACTTTTAAGCATTTGGCTAGGTGCATTGTGGGAAATGTAGTCCCAACACCCCAAGAACCATTTTAGAACTTCTGGACCCCTGGACTGGTGTTTTAGACACTTGCAATCCACAAGAGAAACTTCTGGAAGAAGGTGACCGACTTGTCGACGAGAGTCAAGCTGCCAATGTCAAACCACGACCCGGCTTGGATTTAATGTTCATCCCACTGAAAGCTCTGGAGCTCAAGCCTTCCAGGATTTTACCAAGGCCTCGCTTTGAACCAACCCCCTACATGAACGTGGATGAGCCATCCTCGCTCTACGTTGAGAGAAAAAGCTCCGAAAAGGTTTCTAAGTGGGAAAGTAAAATTTTGTCTGAGGCCTTCCACTTAGTGTATCCGACCTGTACTCTATCGTGGTGGCCTCAAAGTTTGACTTTGTCATGGTCACAGTGGCGTCACTGGGGTTGGTGTCACCCGGTGCGGGTAACTCATGGTGTCACCCCCTCACGACTTACCGCATGGACCACCTCTGTCGGAAATGTACGGCGCTAGGTACTGTCTTACTCCCTCTAGCTCCCTCTCTCTGTCTAGCTCCCTCTAGCTCCCTCTCTAGCTCCCTCTGTCTCCCTCTCTCTCTGTCTTACTCCCTCTAGCTCCCTCTCTCTGTCTAGCTCCCTCTCTAGCTCCCTCTCTGTCTTACTCCCTCTAGCTCCCTCTCTCTCTCTGTCTTACTCCCTCTAGCTCCCTCTCCCTCTGTCTTACTCCCTCTAGCTCCCTCTCTCTGTCTTGCCCCCTCTAGCTCCCTCTCTCCCTCTCTTACTGCTTCTAACTCCCTCTCTCTGTCTTACTCCCTCTAGCTCCTGCTCTCTCTCTCTTACTCCCTCTAGCTCCTTCTCTCTCTTTTACTCCCTCTAGCTTCCTCTCTCTCTGTCTTGCTCCCTCTAGCTCCCTCTCTCTGTTTTACTCCCTCTAGCTCCCTCTCTCTCTGTCTTGCTCCCTCTAGCTCCCTCTCTCTGTCTTACTCCCTCTAACTTCCCCTCTCTCTGTCTTACTCCCTCTAGCCCCCTCTCTCTTACTCCCTCTAGCTCCTTCTCTCTCTCTTACTCCCTCTAGCCCCCTCTCTCTCTGTTTTGCTCCCTCTAGCTCTCTCTCTCTCTGTCTTACTCCCTCTAGCTCCCTTTCACTCTGTCTTGCTCCCTCTAGCTCCCTCTCTCTCTCTTACTCCCTCTCTCTATCTAGCACCCTCTCTCTCTGTCTTGCTCCCTCTAGCTCCCTCTGTCTTTCTCTCTCTGTCTTACTCCCTCTAGCTCCCTCTCTCTCTGTCTTACTCCCTCTAGCTCCCTCTCTCTCTGTCTTGCTCCCTATAGCTCCCTCTCTCTCTCTATCTTAATCCCTCTAGCTCCCTCTCTCTGTCTATCTCCCTCTCTCCCTGTCTTACTCCCTCTAGCTCCCTCTCTGTCTTACTCCCTCTACCTCCCTCTCTCTCTGTCTTACTCCCTTAGCTCCCTCTCTCTCTGTCTTACTCCCTCTAGCTCCCTCTCTCTTACTCCCTCTCGCTCCCTCTGTCTTGCTCCCTCTAGCTCCCTCTCTGTTTTACTCCCTCTGTCTCCCTCTCTCTCTGTCTTACTCCCTCTAGCCCCCTCTCTCTGTCTTGCTCCCTCTCTCTATTTTACACCCTCTAGCTCCCTCTGTCTCCCTCTCTCTGTCTTACTCCCTCTAGCTCCCTCTCTCTGTCTTACTCCCTCTAGCTCCCTCTCTCTGTCTTACTCCCTCTAGCTCCCTCTCTTACTCCCTCTCTGTCTTGCTCCCTCTAGCTACCTCTCTCTGTCTTACTCCGTCTAGCTCCCTCTCTCTCTGTCTTACTCCCTCTAGCTCCCTCTCTCTCCGTCTTAGTCCCTCTAGCTCCCTCTCTCTGTCTTGCTCCCTCTAGCTCCCTCTCTCTCTCTTACTCCCTCTAGCTCCCTCTCTCTCTGTCTTGCTCGCTCTAGCTCCCTCTAGCTCTCTCTCTCTGTCTTACTCCCTCTAGCTCCCTCTCACTCTGTCTTGCTCCCTCTCTCTCTTACTCCCTCAGTCTCCTTCTCCCTCTCTCTTGCTCCCTCTAGCTCCCTCTCTCTTTGTCTTACTCACTCTAGCTCCCTCTCTCTTACTCCCTCTCGCTCCTTCTGTCTTGCTCCCTCTAGGTTTTACTCCCTCTAGCTCCCTCTGTCTCCCTCTCTCTCTGTCTTACTCCCTCTAGCCCCTTCTCTCTCTGTCTTACTCCCTCTAGCTCACTCTCCCTCTGTCTTACTCCCTCTAGCTCCCTCTCTCTGTCTTGCACCCTCTCTCTCTCTCTCTTACTCCCTCTAGCTCCCTCTCTCTCTGTCTTGCTCACTCTAGCTCCCTCTAGCTCTCTCTCTCTGTCTTACTCCCTCTAGCTCCCTCTCACGCTGTCTTGCTCCCTCTAGCTCCCTCTCTCTCTCTTACTTCCTCAGTCTCCTTCTCCCTCTCTCTTGCTCCCTCTAGCTCCCTCTGTCTCCCTCTCTCTCTGTCTTACTCCCTCTAGCTCCCTCTCTCTTACTCCCTCGCTCCCTCTGTCTTGCTCCCTCTAGCTCCCTCTCTGTTTTACTCCCTCTAGCAGAGTACCTAGTCACGTGGGCACTTTGAGGGTGTTCCACTACCCGCAGGGCTAAGTGCGAGACACTGCAAAGATGCATACACGGGCCAAGTGGACCCTTTGAAAGGGCTCTAATGGTCTCAGGGGCAGTGGGGTCATTGCTTAGGCAGCTTGAGGTGCGTACACTACAAAGGAGGCCCGTATCCTCACTGTCCATATACTTTCATCTGCTAAGTGCATTAAGGCAGAGTGGAGGAAACGACGCACTTCAAGGTTCTACTAGTAATAGCGCCGCTTAGACCTGGCCATTACTTACTTCTATCTCTCATTCGCGGGGTCTCCAGACTCTCCCACTGCTGCAATATGGATGTTTACACTGCCTGATGCGCGGGCGGCCCATGCTGAGAGTCAGTCATGGACAGGTGTGGGGCGCCGCGGTAATAATTACATTTTTAAACGCACCCTAGGCCCTGAGGCAGCAGAAGCTTGACTCTCTGCCTCTCTCCAGTTCCCCGCCACTTCTAATGACTTCCTTCCTGTGTTCTGGAGGCAGCCAGAATTGAGGTTCCAACATCCGATAATCCCCCCTCGCCTCTGCTCTGTTGAGCTAAGGGCAGGAAGTCTTCAGTGATTGACAACCGCGCCGAGGGCCCGGGGTCCCCAGCCAGATTGCAACATTGTAGCATCTCATAGAGTCTCATAGGAGAGACAGATTTAACTGTGACTATCTGACGGAGCCAGCTGCTGTAGTAAGTCTGCAGCGCCGGGGAGCAGCATGGTGTCACCCGGTGCGGTCCTCACCCCCCGCACCCCCCTAGTGACGCCACTGCATGGTCAAGTGCAACTAGATGTTACAAGTTGGAGCTTTGGAGTTTTAAGCACTAGAAAATGTTTATTCCTTCAAAATTCATATCTCAGGTTTCCTACTTCTGATATTTGCTATTTTGGTGTCATTTTAAAGATAACAATATTTCCGATTTTTATAAATTGGTGTTGGATTTATTTTTATTGTGTGTTGTGTCCCAATTGTTAATGTATTATAGATTTTAAATGTTTTGAAGACCTGTCTCCTAAGTTAACCCTGCCTGTTCATCGCCAGCTACCAAATGTTGGGCAAGGGAATCATTTATTGTTACCTTGACTTGACTTTTTATCGTGGCCTTATTACTAGTGGCAAGTTCCTACTCATCCACACTAATAATCCACTTTCCAAGACTGCTGGCATTAACCCCTTCGGTGCTCATGTGCTCATAACGAGCTGAGCTCGTCATGACCACACCCATTATCATTATGGCCCAGCACAGCAGAGGAATAGCATGCGCAGCCAAGGTGTTAATCAGAGGTTAATGGGCCCATTAGGTCTCTTGGCACGGGGAACATCCTTTTCAACGCGGATGTTACCCCACAGTGCTTTTACGACGCATCCTTTACAACGCAAGTCGTAACCACGACTTGCGCTGGAGGGCGCTAAAGTATAAAGAAAAGTATATTTACTATTCCAACACCTTCCCTACTATCCACGGGGACTGGTGTTAGAATAGTAAATTATACTATTTACTATCCGCGCCCAACAACGCAAGTCGCTGTAACGACTTGCGTTGTTAAAGACGCGTTGTAAAGGCACGGTCATACATCCTCTTGGCCCTGGTGCCACTGCACCTGCTGTAGTGGCACAGTGCTGCAGTCCTGAGTCCTAAACAAAATGTGAAAAAAGATATAAGGGTGCTGGGTAGGGAAGCCCTGGCCCTTAGGCATGGTGGTAGGGTCAAAAACATTTGTTTAGGTCGAGCCCAGACAATGCTTGTGCTGTCTGCAAGACATGTTGTATTGTATTCCATGTGTATTAAAATATTAACTGCTTTCTATTGGCTGTTGACTGTGCCATTAAAAAATGTAGCCTTTGTATCGGTGTTGGGTTGTAACAGTCTCTCCCTTCTCTCCTTCTCACAGTTTCACTTATTGAGTATTTAGTTTGGCCACCACACTGTGTAGTATGTGATGGGCTCTATTTATAGAGACGTGCATCTGTTAGCAATTATCCTTCTCATAACTGCAGTCTGACTTCCATTCTGACCTAAAGACACGGAGCATTTCATTTTACTAATATTAAACATTGCGTGTTATTAATTCAATAATAAGGTAGAGCGTTTTTAGTTTCCTTTTCTGTTGAAGTTGTTAGGGTTTGTTTTCCGTTTTGCCAGCGGACATGGGCAGAGATGCTTGAGCATTTTATTTTACTAATATTAAATATTGTGTGTTGATTGGGGAAGGAGCAAGATGGCGGACTGAAGCCACCACGGAGCACAGCATTGTAGCGTTCTCTCCTGTGGCTATGGACGACTAATGTGAAACGAATGGGCTAACGGTGAGAGCAGAGAGAAAGCGAATTAACGGAGCATTTTCGGCCCCGGCCCCGATCGAGAGTGGAGAGTGGAGAGCTGCAACCCAACAGAGTTAACGCAGGAACTGCAGAAGCGTGGCGAAAAAGACGTCGACTCGCCGGGCTGAGGTGGAGCACCGGCGGGAGCGGAACTTGAGCAGTGTCTTGTGGGGTCCGGCGGGATCCAGCGAAGCTTGGTGGGGCCCGGCGGAGAGAGTCAGCGGTGCGGAGCTGGCCGCGGGGAGAGAGAGAGCGACGAGGGAAAGCTGCCTGGAGGGGCGAGATTGCCACGGCGTCCTGATGCAAATCTGTAGTGAAGACAAAAGCGGAGCAGCTGCGGGGGCTCAGTGAAGGAGGAGATCGCTGCGAAAAGTGGTGAGGTGGTGCTGTGAGCCTCAGGAGTCATGGAGTCACGGAGTCACAGAGTCACAGAGTCACAGTGCGCCTAAAAAAAAAAAAACATAGCAGCCAGAGTAAAAGTATTGGGACAATAACGCTGTAAGAAAGCTGTGGAAAAGACTGGTACGGGGAAGAACATGGTAGCGGGAAAGTGTGGGGCCTGTGAGAAGCCACGTAGAGACGACCAGAGACTGCAGAGGAGCTGCGGGAGTAAGCTTGGTAGTGGATGTTGCGCTTTCGTGGGCTGCAGGTTGGCGGATCTGGCGGATCATAAGAACAAAATATAAGCATTGTACAACTCTGAAGGGGGGGTCAAGGGCCGATTGCTATGACGTACAAAAAACTTTCTTTATTGTGGCTTTACTACCAACCCAGGTACAAATTGAGAGATACCCACCGGAATCCCTTGCAGGGAATCTATCTGCACATCAAGACATGGCCCCAAAAAATCCCTCACAGTCCAATTGTAAGAATCTGGTGAGTGGTGATGCTACCTGCTCTAGTCAGGGGGGTGATGTAACAATAGAGAAAACCTCTCAAAATGTTGTTAAATCAATAATTCGAGCTCCCATACTACAAGTGCAATCACAGAGAGCACCGGGAACTGAGACTGAGACTGTTGGTGGAGTGCGAGAAAGGGGTATCAGTATTAGACACACCCCCAGAAAAAGAGATAACTTCCAGGAATGACCCGAGTAACTCTTCGCCCCATGCAGTCCCCTCAGAAAATCTGGAAATCTCTGGCCCGGAGGGGTATCTTAATCTAACTAACTCTGCAGAAACAGGGATAAAAGCAGGCTCTGCTATGGAGAATCAGGCTGCGGATTTAGACATAGATATCACTTTGGGAGAAGACTGGGCTTCCAACGATGAGTTCGAGGATTTAGAGGAGACAGTAGACGAGCACCTTAGAGAGTCGAACAAAAGTGTTGATAAAGGCCCGGGGAGCAAGAAAGGGAGAGCAAAAGCTAAGAATAAAATAAAGAAGGCGCTCAGGGGACAAAATAATCTAAATACTAATCTAATCACCAAAGGACATTCGATGATCGATGACAGTCCGCTACGGAGATGGATACAGTCAAAAGGAGGTGTTAAATCAATGGCACTGCGAGACTCAGGTGCTAGCCCTACAGAAGGGGAAATTGTAAAAGATATATCACCAGGTATAGTGGAAACAGATAAGAGCAAGCTGGGTATGACGGACAGTCGGTATTATCAGCTGCCTCTCCAGTTCTCCACTCTGTCAATACATTGGACAGTCCGGATCAGACAGGACTGCTTACTCAGACATTGCAGGAGACCGGCTCGATCAAGGAAGATGTCTTGCTTTGTTTAATCTGGCAGATGCTTACTGAACAAAGGCAGGAGGCACAGCAACATTACGTCCAGATGCGAGAGGATAATGGGAGAATGCAGCACTCACTCTCTGAAATGGCAAGCAAATTGGAATGGTTGACGCTGGAGATGTCAGAACTGGAACAAAGAGTAGTTGGTGTCGAGGAATCATTTGCTGGCACGGAGGAGTCTGTGAAAAGACATGAGAACCAGATCACGGCCTTGTAAATAAAGTTGGAGGATATAGAAAACAGACAGCGGAGACAACATCTCAGATTGTTTGGTATTCCAGAGGGGGTTGAGGGTGGGGACCCAAGAGCTTATGTCGTTCAGCTATTGCAAAAAGCATTTACGGATTTATCGGACTGGGACTCTCAGGTCCAAATAGCACATAGACTACTACTGGTACAGAGGAACAAGGGAAGTCAATACCCGCGGCCCTTTCTGATATGTTTGGGTAACTTCTTATTGAGGCAAACGGTCTCACTTAAGGCCCGCCCCAACACCCCAGTTACAATAGAATCTTATCTATAACTTTCTTTGTTAGGTCGGACTTAAGTAAGGCTACCATGGATAGGCGATGGAAATTGAGGCAGTTTATAGATCAGATTAAAGCTCTTGGAGGGCAGGTGTTCCTGCAGCAGCCAGCTAGGCTCAAAGTTTTCAAGAAGGGGCATACCTACTTCTTTACGGATGAGATGGAAGATGAAAAGATGGTGATTAAGTGGCAGGGGGAAAGCACGGGCAGCGCAACAGAATAAAATAAACCCCACTGTAGTATATATACTTGAAATTTTATAACCTTCTCTTATTTTTTTTATTTATTTATTTTTATCTGAAACTTATTCTCTGCTCTAACGGGGGCCCTAAAATTAAATAAAGTACACAATTAAACGCTTGAGCCTTGTCAGTATACAAGGGGGGATCACTATTGCTGTAGCTCTTTATGGCTGCCTAGACTAACACCAGCTGGGAAGACAGGGGAATCCTTCTCTTGGGATAAGGAGGGTGAGTCGGGGTGGGCGTGGGAGTGGGGGATGGGCATTCCTAGGGATGAGCTTGGGTGGGGGGATAAAGGGGTGAAAAATAACATGAGGAAATTGCACTTTGAGAAAATTAATAAGGGAAAAAGAATTGTTGTTGCAATGAGTAAGATGAAAAAGGGAAAGACAATATTGGTATGGATAGATCGGTATGGATAGATTGAGATGTATGGCATGGAATGTTGCGGGACTGAATAGTAAAAATAAACAAAGGTTAGTTTTGGAAGAAATAAGAATGTATAACCCACATCTTGCCCTACTTTCAGAAACCCACATTACGCATCAAGGCAAGAATCTACTTGGTCAATTAGGGTATGATGTAGTGGTTAGTTCAGAGTTAAATACTGCGGTCCTAGGAGTTGTCATCTTGAAGCATAGGCAATTTAAAGGGGTAGTTATTAAGACATCTGAAGTACCGGGTTTTTAAGAACCCAGCGGTGCCAGGGAGAACACCTGAAAACTTCGAGTCCTTCCTGTTTCAGACCACAGAAACACAGAGTCTTCTTGGTGAAGTCAAAGATCGTATTTATTGGCTGCAGCCAGTAACAGATATCGTAGAAGTACAACAGCGTGTAAGTTCTCAGGAGAGGAAGTTACAAAGCCAGTCTTCTTCTTTTATACCAAATAATTAGCTTCGGGCAAACATTCCTTATTTTACAGTAGACCATACACATATTTCTACTACAAAGAAAAAGCAGAGTCATGATGTTAAACACATATTTCAGTTCGTCCAACCCATAATTGATTACCCGGCAAGACCCAGTATTTCCATCAGATATCGACAGACCCCTAATAAAATCGGGCACCTCCTCCTCGTAAAGCAAGTCATAAACCAACAGAAAGGGACAGGTGTATGTAAGATTAGGCATGGTTTGTGTGTGATGAAAGGTTTATGACATGTTGTGACTTGATACTGATCTCGCTCGGCCACTGGAAAAGGACCTGGCCGAACAAGTTTGGCTGTAGGCAGTGGAGTCAGCTTGCCCAGGTCATGGTGGAGTCAGCGAAGGTGTACGTTGCCTTCGGACTCGTCTTGGCTTTAGTCATTGCCTTATGTGAGGGCAATCACAAAATGGATGCCGTTCACAAAATGGAACCCGAGGGTTCGTGACGGAAATGCCAGTTTCAGGGTGATCCCAACACTCGATCGTGACGAAAATGCTTATGTATACCGCACTCGTCATTTGCGTTTCGCTGATACCAACATCGCCATGAATCGACGATGTTTATAATGCAGGTCCAGAATTCTCAGTACCACACATCTTCTGATAAAAGCGGTAGGTGGGCTATAGCACAGATTAAGGTGGAAGGTGTTAAATACATATTTTGTGTCTTGTATGGGTCTAATAGGGAGGACCCTACTGTCATTGATAAGGTTAATATAGAGCTGGTGGACTGGGAGGGAGAACGGGTAATAATGGGCGACTTTAATTGCATAATGAGCTATTACATTGACACCACTAGAAGAGGCGCATTTCAGAGGATGAGCAAAACACAAGCTGCGATTAGAGAGCTTGGGAGAATACATGGTATAAAAGACGCCTGGTGGGTGCTATATCCAGATATTGCTGGATATATGTATTACTCAGCGGCACATAAACTCTGTTCGGGTATAGACATGGCTTGGGTTTCAGACAAAATATTGGAGTCAAGTGGTATGGAAATCTGCCAAAGGATTACATCAGATCACAACCCAATCCTTTTAAAATTCAAAATCAAGATCGATAAGCAGAGACCTAGGCCTTTCTCATTTCCTACAAGTTTAATTTCAGATCTGAATTTTATGGCCAAGCTCAAGATACATTTGAAGGAATTTTGGGAAATTAATATAGGATCAGCCTCACATATCGTGGTCTGGGATGCATGTAAGGCTAACATCAGGGGGTTTACACAAAAATGTATATTTAGACAGAATTGGGAAAGGAAAAAAGAAAAAGATGATACCATTGCCAATATACTTCAAGCAGTAAAGCAATTAGCGGATGCATTGTTACAGCACTCATCAGAGGTAGAAACTCTGGGGTGTATCCTCGTTGATCTAAAATCTACTCTCAAAAATACACTCAGGGAGAAAAGCATTAGTAATTTGAACAAATATCATCTAACTCAATATGAGGGAGGCAAGAAAATAGGGAACATTTTAGCTCACAAAGTAGCAGACAAAAAGGCTAAAACTTTAATCAAGGCTAATAAAGGATCAGATAATGTGATTTATAAAAATACCAAGCAGTTACTGGCGCAATTTGCTAAATATTATAGGGATCTGTATACTCCTGAGAGTCTGCCATTATTTATTGATATTCAAGCGTATCTGCAGACTACCCCTCTTAATCAGATTGAGAATGGACAGCTAGACAAATTAACCAGTGACATCTCAATGGTAGAAATTAAAACAGCTGTGTTGTCGTTAGCAGCCGGGAAGACGGCTGGAGAGGATTCCATCCCTTTAGAGCTGCATAGAGAATATATGGAAGAGGTCCTCTATTTAATAAGGTAATATCATATATTAGAAATGAGAGAAAATCCCCTAGCTCCTGGAACATCACGAAAATTGTATTTTTCTTAAAAAAGAATAAACTAGCTGATGATTGTGGGTCGTATAGACCCATATCGCTTATCAATACCGATGCAAAAATTTTTGCTAAAATTCTGGCAAATCGACTGGCACCGATAATGTCTGATTTGGTGTCTACCCAACAGCATTCGTTTATTCTAGGGAGGGATACTACGACCCATATAAATACAGCCGTCGCAGCATTTGATGTGGCCAGAGCTGGCTCAACCCCACTCGGTAGGATTTTACTAGATGCGGAAAAAGCATTTGACCGAGTGGGGTAGGACTACCTCTGGGCTACACTAGAAATATTTGGGATAAAAGGACAAGTTCTACAGTGGGTCAAAGCTATTTATGATTATCCTAGGCAAAGATCAGCTATGCAGGATTAAAATCTACAGTGTTCCCTATACTACGGGGCACTCTCCAAGGATGTCCTCTATCCCCATTAATATTCGCTCTATCAATGGAACCGTTCTTAGTATCTTTGCAGAATCAATCATGTATTATTCCCTTTACTTCAAGTCTGAACCTACTGAAAATAACTGTATATGCAGACGACATCGCTGTCTATTCAACAGATATAGAAGAAGCTACTGAAGGATTATATTAGAAGCAAGAAGATATGGGTCGGTTTCTGGATATCGAATAAATACGAATAAAACACAGGTAGTAGTGAATTATAAAGCATCAACGAGGGTACAAGGAGTTTGTAAAACTGCAATGTATTTGGGGGTAAAAATTTCTGCCAACTTAGAACAAGTAGTTACATTAAATTATGAAACTTTGTTAAAAGAGACAGTCATCTCACTGAAAAAATGGCATAAGGTTCCTCTCAGTATAAGTGGACGTATAAACTTAGTTAAAATGAAAATTCACCCAAAATGTTTGTATCTGTTTCGCTCTATTTCTTTACGTATTAGCAATTCATTTTTTAAACGTTTAGATGGCATACTTAGCAGTTTCATCTGGGGGTACAAAAAAGCACAGCGTGCAATTGATTTATTAAAACTTCCATTCAGTCAAGGAGGTCTCGACTTCCCTAATTTTAAACTTTACTTCTGGTCAGCATTTCTGGGTCGGATACGCAGCCTAATAAACCCAGGTAATGATCTTTTTTATTATGTATTTATGTTAGGAGAAGAAACCAAGAAGTTTCTTTACAGAGTCAATGACCCAATTACTACAAACGGGTTCAATTTAAGACTGTACGTGAGACTATATTTATTTGGCGAGCTATCCTAAATAAATATAAAATATCAATCTACCATTCTAAATTCCCTTTATGGGAAAACCCAGCACTCCCGGGAATATTTCAGGAGGTAGGATGGAAACATGGGCTAACCTGGGTATTGTAAATTTAGGAGATTTATATAACTCCAATGGATTCTTAACATTTGAGAGACTGAATCTTATATATGACTTGACAAAGTATTACCAGATACGTGATTATTTTGTGCGAAAATTGAAGATCATGGTAATATTGGATTCTAATCTATGGGAATGCATATATCAAAGGGAGAATACATCGATGGTCAGCACTGGTTATAAAAGCTTTAACTCTCACAAAGAAAGCGATTGTGGAAGAATAGCTGTACGGTGGAGTCAGAAAATGGGGTATAATATATCTGCTAATATGATCACGTCTGCAATTAGTGGTATATGCAAAGTGGTGCATTCATATAATTTAAGATTACAGCTATATAGAACTATTTGTTTTTTATATTATACCCCAGAGCGAATATCCAAGTGGGCATCAAACTTGATTACTGGTTATAGGACCAAATGCCCGAATTGTGATCTGGTGGCAACTGATCTTCAACACATGTTTTTCTTGTGTCCTATGTTGGGAGAATTCTGGCAAGGGGTGACCTAAGTTGTATCACTTAAATCAGATAGACATATCTAATTCACAATATCTGATGTCTTAATCGGGGGAAAAAATTGGGACGCTAAACAGAAGGATTTAATAACTATATTATTGCCCTGTGTCAGATTTACTATAGCCCGGGCCTGGATCTCAAAATCACCACCAGCAGTAATGGAATGGTGTTGTATGGTTAAAGATATATATAATATGGAGCTTTTACTTGCTAAAACTAGGGGGGGGTTCAATCGCTCTGTAAGATGAACACAAATCTGGGGAAGTTTTATGTAAAGTTTGGCCTTATTTTTTTCTTATTTTTTTCAGATTCGTATTTGATGTCATTTTGTTTCTTGTACTTTAATTCACTGGTTTCATTTTTTGATATCTGTTATGTTTGTCTCGATGTATCAGTATTACTAATGTATTACTTTATTTTTTGTTATTTGTCTATGATGAATGAACTCATGTTAATAAAAAATATTAAAATATATATATATATATATATATATATATATATATATATATATATATATATATATATATATATATATATATATATATATATATATATATATATATATATTGTGTGTTATTAATTAAATAATATGGTAGAGAGTTTTTAGTTTCTTTTTCTATTGAAGTTGTTGGGGTTTGTTTTCCGTTTTGCCAGCGGACATGGTCAGAGATGCAGGAGTTATGCAAGGTGTGGCTGGGAGTAAATCGAAGTGCATATGCACCTGTTTCAGCACCAGCTTTTTGGAGCTAACAATGGTGAGCACTGGTAGGACCCGACCCAATTAAAGCTGTGTCCGTTGGTGTGACTAATACAACTATACCAAACAGTCAAACATAAAAATAATATAAAAAAACTATGGAGCATTTTACTTTACTAATATTAAGCATTGCATGTTATGAACCCTTTAGCTGCGGGGGTTATTCCCCCGCTGTGCTGGGGGTAGGGGGGGCTCACAGCACCCATGTGCTCATGACGAGCTGATCTCGTCACGGCCACACCCGTTTCCTTAGAACGCTCAGCACAGCAGGGGAATTATCCCCGCGGGTGAGCGCTCTAATGGCCAGCACAGGAGCACCGTGGCTCATGACGAGCTGAGCTCATCATGAGCATGGGAGAGGTTAAAAAATACGGCAGATCAATTATTTTTTCTTTTTCTTTTGACGTTGTCGGGGTTTGTTTTCCGTTTTTGCTACCACTGCTCTTTAATACTTTCACTGTTCTTTTATACTTTTTAAGTTCTAAACTCCAATATATGGCGAGACCTATTTGCCCAGCCAATGCTTGTTTTAAAATTGTTCAAGTTTGCTAAGGGTGTGCAAATCAGCAGCAAAATGTAAAAAGAAAAAAATGTGGCTTCCTGTGCAATAAAACAATCCCTGGGTGGGCCAGAGTATGGGGCGGCAGCTCATATATAATAAGGGGAAGGGACATATGCCTCCCCAACCCTCTAAGGGGCCCAAGGACCCCATGCACTGGTTCTGGCATTTAAATTAATTAAAGGTAGGAGGGCCACACTTCCCTCCTGGGCCTCCAAAAGCCGATAGACCACATCCTCTAGGTCTGATAACTTAATGAAGGGGGGGCACCACGTGGCCCTCTCACTGAGCCTCTAAGAAGCCCTGGGGACCTAATCCCCAATTAACATAAACCATGAACTGGGGAGAGGTGTATGCAGCCCCTACCTGAACTATACTATGGCCTGTGTTGGGACCCTATCCCCTAGGGCAGTGTCCCTGGGTCACCAAACCCAGAGACAGTGTTTTTTCCCCGCCCAAGAATGCGGGTGCGGGGAACGGGATTTTGATATCAATTTATGAGTATGATAAATTTAATAAAGAATCCCATTCGTCTGTTTTGGACCGCTAATATCTGTCATTGAGGAAAGGACCACCCGCACATTTGTTAGACAAACCCCATTAACTGACGCCACTCTGAAGAACCACTTACAACTGATGAAGTTTTAAGAGTTTATATAAAGATTAATTTGAATGCGATACAATCCACTCAGGATAAAATCTCAAAGTATACAAAATACAAAATCAATTAACATATCAGTCGCCTTAAGCTTCAGTGTGCAGTGGTTTCTTCTGCGCCATCTGCAGTAAGACAAAACAATCATCAAGTTAATCTGTCCCTACTCTATGCTATGTGACGATCCTACTTCGCAAGTTCTTCCCTAAAAAGGTGTCAGCAGTTTGACTCCCAAAGAAGTTCAAACTCTCTTTAGCCTCTAAAGGAAATCCTAAGTTTCAGAAGCAGTACCCTATCTGCCTACCCATCTGCTCTCTGAGGGTCCTCGGCCTACTGCTCCCTTGCGCTATGATGTCTCAGCGCATCTGCTCAAGGCATCTACTCTCGCCCTTGCTCTGAGCAATTCGCCCTTCTCTGATTGCCCTCTCCTACTTGCCAATTGCTACCTCCTCCCCGGGGTGCTGTCCCTAAAATACACAATCACAGTGTGAGTGGAACGCCCCTTGACGCCCACCACGGACTTCCCCCGATGATGTCAACTTCTTTCTTCTTCCATTGGTCCACTCCTCGCATCGTCCATTGAGTTGACCCTTCTCCTTTGGATGTCATCTTCATCATTTCATCGTCGACATTTATTGACTCTCTCAGCTCAAGTGTCATAGGAACTTGGACAAGGCCTTAACTTATCTGTACACTTCTCAACCTTCTAGATCATGTGAATGGTCTTGTCAAAACACAGTCCACTTCAACACATACCTCTCCTCACGTTCGAACAACAAGTACCGTCCGGCATTGTCACCTTAAATCTAACAAGTGCTAGACTTCTCGGCTCTCATGTCCACATCAAGCTATTTACAACCTTCACAAGACCACTAAATTACGTTTCATGTGACTATGCTCCTTCGAACTCTTGGTCAGTCAGGTTAGAAACACAAATGACCTAACCTCTCCCAGTATTCCTTCAAAAAGCCCTTTGCACAGCATAACCTTTGGCATACATTTCTATTCGTATTTTAGCAAAGCCCTAGTTATACTTAAACATTCTACATCAAATATATGCAATATATTGACTACGACTACATAGAACATAACTTATGCATTTTCCTTGGTTACATCTTTATGTAAGTTCTCTTATACATTTATCTACGTTTCTCCACGTTTACGTCTTTCCGCGTTATTTTCCTCGCCGCTTCTCTCAATGTTTAAAGTTACACACGTACACGAATTCTACTGTGCACGTTCTACATTTCACAAGCATTTATACACATTTCTATACATTTACCCTTCGTGTATACGGGTTTCTAAACTTAATGCATTTTAACGTGTGAATACATTTACATTTCCTATAACATGTTATCACATTCGTTGGCCCTTATGCTATAGTTGCCAACTTTACATTACGATGTGCATTTCATTCCTTCGTTTATAACATATAAGTCTAAATATGGCTACTATATACTTTTTGTTCAAATTGCGCTCTCTCAGTTCCCCCCTTTGATGACTTTTAGGAGTCATCACTAAAAGCAATTTGAATACATAGTTTATACTGAACTAGTTACATCTGTTCCTCTTTTTACCGATTCAAGCGTTCTCAGACTTTTATACTGTTGGTCTTGTAAAACAGCTAGTCTCCTTTCTTGGTCTCTCATCGATCTTTGTAACTGGTTCGCCCTATACCATTTATACAATTTTACTAATCCTAATAATATAATTATGCAAATTACTACTATTAATACAGGCTTTAAAATGTACCAGACTATACCTTTGCCTATATTAGCAAACCAACTTCCAACCTTGCCTACTCCATTTCCTACTTTTTCCCAAACATTTATTTTTGATAAATCTTCAATTTCTTGATGAATCTGTGTAATATTTCTGATAACCTTCTCAAGTGGTTTTGAATTATCAGGAATATAAGTACAACATTCCTGAACTTTCAAAGCCTTACAAACTCCGCCTTCTTTTGCTAATATTACATCTAAAGCAAGTCTGTTCTGTAATACCATTGCTCTAATCGACTGCATTTCACCTTCTACTAACATTAAGGATCTTGCAGTGCTAGCAGATAATCTATCCACGACTGTCGCTAACCTTCTAATCTTAACATCGTTAAGAATCAAACCTAACAATGGAAACATTGCTCCAAATACATCTCCTACTATTTCTGCATCTCCTACTTCCCTTTTCGTTCTCCTCGAAGCCTTTCCTTCTATTCTCGCCAAATCCTTTGCATGATATATTTTGGGGAAGACAATTGCCAAGTAACACGAACCATACCAATTATCTGGAAGTTTTACATAGGCATTTCTCCCACATACAAAATACACATTCGGAATAGCTTGCATCCCTTTCATAAAATCCTTTGTGTAGTACTCTAACCTAAAAGAGTGCTCACAACTAACTTCACCTACAAATTCACTCTCATAATACGTTTTGCTTCGAGTTAAACATAACTTTCCTTTCTGTGTTCTATCCAATGCTATTGGACCATTACTACCTTTCTTTTTATGTGCCTTCTCTTCTTCCGTCCAGTCTATTTTCCATTGTCCTGACATTTTTAGAATCTTCTGCCGTCTGCATCGATCATCTACTTGTGCTATAAACCTTTTCTCTACTTCTGATACCTTGCAAGTCAGATTATTTCTACGTGCATATGATGTATCTAACGTATCCCAAGGAAGAAAGAATTTCGCTAATCTATCTTCCTTTTTGTAATAGTCCCACTTATTCATTTGCTTATAATTCGGAACTTCAGGCAGTACCGAATCATAATTCGAAAAGTAGTACTCAAATCCTTCTCTACCATAAAATATACTAAGCAGTAAACTACATGTGATCCCATAAGTCAATGGGAGATGATGATACCTAATGCCTTCGTCTACAGAAGCCGGCAATTGCATACAAACGTAGCAATCCTTGGCCTCCATGGCATCGATATATTCATACAATAACTTGGCATATGCATTTGACCTAAAGTTTCCCTGTGACTCGTCTATGTGTAATCTACGAGCTTCATCTGCAAGTAACGCTTTTTCACGTGTAACAGTGCTCTCCTCCTTCTTTCCCACAAGAGCAGGTTTCAAAGTCGTTACAATTTTTACATTTGCTATTCTTTTATCGTTTTCATGTCCTGTCATGTAAGATATCGTTACTACTATGATTATGAGAAATATCACTATTGCTATAAGTGTACCTACTATACATCTAGCTTTCCTGTTTGGGTTGCCGTTCTCCATGTTATCAAAACAGCGTCCTCGTTCTCCAGCGAAAGTTCTTTTTCCAGTCTTTGGTTACTTGTTTGCTTTCACAGTCTTTAAAGTGCTTTTTATCAACAGGTATCTTTTACAACAATGTCTTTTTCTTTTCTTAGCAGCAGACAACCCTAACTCTTCTCCGTCCTCTAAATGTAATCCCTAATTTTATTCTTCTTTCCACTCGGTGCTAGGTTATCTTCTTCTTTATAACATACGTACAAAAAGTCTTTTATGCATCAACAATTATTGTCGGACCTGCAGCTTTCACAACAATAATTAACAGTTCGAAACGAATAACTTTTTCTTCTTCTTCGGTCATTTGCTGACCAGCTGTTGGAAACTGTAATCTTTTCAGCACTAGATCTTGAATTTTACTCAAACGTGGGGGTCGGGGAAGTGTGAAAGTCAGTAACCCCTCAGTCTCAAGCCCAGGCGCCAACATCCATATCTCCACTGTCACGACTGGATCGAGAGTGGTTACCTTCACACTCTTCACTCTCCCAGATTTCTGTCCCCAATACATCTGCTAGATAAGTCCACTCTGGGGTTGCGTACCTTCTGCAGGGCACACGTACCCTTCTTGATCTTCGTGGACTCTCAGTTCCTGAATCTGTCGTCTCTTCCTCCTGATCCGATTCTTCAGCGACAGGAGCAAGAGTTCTTTCGTTCTTTCCTTCCGAATTTGGCCTTTTCCTCCTCTCCGGCCAAACGGCTTTGTCGCTTCCCGTCTTTCCGATCCTTGTTACAGGACCTGTCTCTTGGTCACTCTCAGTTTGCTCAGTTTCTGATTCGGTCTCCCAGTTACTGTCTTCTCCTGAGACGACTTCGTTCTCTCTAGTGTCTTGACCTTCGTCGCCCTGTTCCAACACAGTTTCAGTTTCTCCGCTCACCTCCACAGCTTGGCTTTCCCCCTCTATGGCCTCTCCGCTTCCCGCCGGATTCTCATCCGAGAGAGGAGCTGTGTCTTCTGGAGGTGTTGGTACTCTTCTGGTGTGTGAGGCATGTATCCAGTTTGGCAGCCCTCCACACTTTACTGCGGTATTCGTTACAAGTATGACTTGAAACGGTCCTCGCCAACGCACGTCTAAGCAGTTCTTCCTGACGTGTTTCTTCACCAGGACCCAGTCTCCTGGACTCAGGTCATGGCACAAATCTTGTATTGATGGAACCTCTGCAGCCTGGACCTGGAGGGACACAGAATTTACGGCATCAGATAGTCCCTTGCAGTAGTCCAAAATCAAATCGTCTGTGATGTTCACTAGCGCTGCAGTCGGAACCGATGGCAACCTCATAGCTCTCCCCATTAGCACTTCATGTGGAGAGAGGCCTGTTCTTCTATCAGGTGTGCTACGTATGCTCATAAGAACCACTGGAAGTGCGTCTGGCCAACTCAGGGATGTCGATGAACAAACTTTAGCCAGTCTGGACTTGATAGTACTGTTAATTTGCTCTACAATCCCTGAAGCTTCCGGTCGATAGCTGCAGTGTAACTTCTGATCGATGTTTAAAGCTGAACACAGCATCTTCACCACTTCGCTATTGAAATGAGTTCCTCTGTCCGATTCCAAAGAGGATGGCACCCCAAACCTCGGTATCAACTCTCTAAGTAACAATTTTGCTACTGTAAGTGTATCGCACCTACGTGTAGGGTAAGCCTCAACCCATCTAGAAAATATGCAAACAATCACTAGCACGTATCTAAGTCTGTTGCATGGAGGCATTTCTATGAAGTCAATCTGCATCCTATTGAAAGGCCCCCCAGACCTTCCTATGTGACTCAAGGTAACTGGTGTTCTCTTACCCACATTTAGTTGCTGACAGATCGTACATCGCTGACACACTGCTTCTGCCGCTACTCTAAATTTAGGGTTAAACCACGTTTGCCTGAATACTCTCACCATAGCATCTCTTCCTATGTGAGCTGATCCATGCAATTTTCTTGCCATGGGACTAATGAGTTCATTTGGTAATACTGCCCTTCCGTCGGCGGACACCCAAAAATTCATTTCACTTTTCTCGCACCCAGCTGTTTCCCAGCCCTTTTTCTCATCATCTGGTGCATTTTCCTGTACTGCTCTCAATTCGTCCCATGTATCTACGGTATCTAATAGCATGGTCAATTCAGTCACTTCCTGGATTCCCCCCACTTTTGCATCAGTGTGAGAATATCCCTGCTCTGCGCAGTAACGCGCTACCTCATCGGCATATTTATTTCCTAATGATACAAAATCCGTATTCTTTGTATGAGCTACACATTTGACCACAGCTATGGCCATTGGTTTTTGCAAAGCCTCTAACAAAAGTTTCACGAATTCTCCATTCCTAATTGGAGAACCCGAGGAGGTCATGTAACCTCTTTGAGACCACAACTGCCCGTAATCATGAACCACGCCAAATCCATACTGGCTATCGGTGTATATAGTGACTCGAAGTCTGTCGCCTGCTAGGCAAGCACGAGTCAAAGCCACAATTTCAGCTACCTGTGCGGAGTGTACTCCTTCCAGGCAAGCGGCTTCTATAACTCTGGTAATCGTGCATACTGCATAAGCTGCTCTCAGCTGACCGACATCGTTTCTTACGCATGAACCATCAACGAAGAAAATTTCGTCTGGGTCTGTCAATGGCTCATCTACGATATCAGGTCTCGGTTTGGTACATAGTTCAGTCACATCGAGGCAGTCATGTTCTGTACAGTTTTCATCTTCCACTTCGTTCGGAAGTGGCATCAAAGTTGCAGGATTCAAGACAGAGCATCTCTTTAGGGTCACATTCTCGGCAGCCAATATGACCTGCTCGTAGCGTGTGAGCCTGCTATTCGTCAGATGCTGAGTCTTCGTCCTTGTCATTAACAGTTCTACAGAATGTGGTACATACACTTCTAACGGATGACCCATGACTACGCTCTCAGATCGTTCAATGCTGACACCCGTTGCAGCTACGGATTTCAGACATCCGGGCAACGCTGCGGCTACTGGATCTAATGTAGCCGAAAAGTACGCCACTGGCCTGCGCGCATCTCCATGGACCTGAGCTAATACCGCTAACGCGCATCCCTCTCTCTCGCAGCAGTAAAGCAAAAAAGGTTTCTTATAATCCGGCATTCCTAGAGCCGGGGCGCGACATAAGTCCTCCCTCAGCTGCAAAAACGCCATCAAACAATCTTTGTCCCATGGTACCGGATCACTTACTCCTTTGTGCGTCAGTTGTAATAACGGTTTGGCCTTCAGTGAAAAGTTTGCTATCCACTGTCGACAATAACCAACCATGCCTAAAAACATCCTGACCTCTCTTTGTGTAGTAGGCGCGTTCATTTTCATAATCGCCTCTATTCTGTCTGGAGACACCTTCCGCTTTCCCTTCTCAATCCTGTGGCCCAAGTATTGCACCTCAGTCTTACAATATTGCAACTTACTTGGAGACACCTTGTGTCCGTTCTCAGCCAAGTGATTTAACAAGGTGATGGTGTCTTCTCTGCAAGCTTCTTCAGTTTCTGACGCAACAAGGAGGTCGTCTATGTACTGGACCAGGACTGAATTCTTGGGCAGTACTAGACTCTCAAGATTTCGTTTCAATAACTGGTTAAAGATCGACGGGCTTTCTGTATACCCCTGAGGGATACGACACCATGTTAAAACGCGATCTTCCAGCTTGAAAGCGAAAAGATATTGGCTCTCTTCATCTAACGGTATCGAAAAGAAAGCCTGACACAAATCTATCACTGTGAACCATTCAGCTTGGAACGGTATCTGAAATAATATCACTGACGGATTCGGTACCACTGGACAACATGAAACAACAATGTTATTAATCTTCCGAAGATCCTGCACTATTCTGTATTTTCCACTAGGTTTCTGCAAACCCATGATTGGGGAGTTACATGGACTTCCCACGATCTCCTTTAGTATTCCCTGCTTAATCATGGATTCGATCACGGGCTTTATTCCTGCGATCGTCTCCGGTGTCAACTTGTATTGTGGTGTTCTTGGATACTCAGCATGGGGTCTTACCAAGATCTTTACTGGTTCCACTCCTTTGATCAAGCCTATTTCTTCTCCAGTAAAATCCCACACCTCAGCTGACACTTTCTCCCTCAAATCCGTTGGAAGCTCCTCCACTGTTAAGGTAGGATAAAGTTCCACGCATTCCCTTGAGTTTACAACTTTAAAGTCAGCGTCCTCATCATTGGTCTGCACTTCTACTCCTTCTGGTGTGCAATGTATCGTGCAATTCAGTTTGCACAGCAAATCTCTCCCTAATAAACACACAGGACTAGAATCACAGATCACGAACTGATGTTCGTCGCTGTAATTCCCTATCCTCACCGACACTGGTTCGGTCAAGGGATTTGTCATCCTTTTGTTCGCAACTCCTACCACCTGTACCGTTTCTCCTGACATTGGCAGACCCGGGACTACCGCAGATCTCAACGTAGATCGAGTGGCCCCTGTATCCACCAAAAAGGTTGTAGGACATCCCGCTATTTCAGCCTCTACGTATGGTCCTCTCTGATCTACTTCCAAGGCGGCTCCTAGAGTACAGTCCTCGTCCCTACTAGCCCGCTGCCCTGTAAGAGGATCAACGTAGTAACATTCCTCTCCTCCTACAAACAATGGCATCTGTCTGTAGGTTTTTCCTCCGTTCGTGATGCGAGGTGGTTGAGGAAACGGGGCTCGAGGAGTCTGAGTCCCCCCTTTGACAAACTTGCCCTTCGGGACTGTGGCTCCCTTAACCACGTTGTTCTGAACCTCTTCCTCCTCCTGCTCTAATTCCCCTGTCTCAACGTTGTAAGGACACTCGCGTCGCCAGTGTCCCACCTCGTTACACTGATGGCATCTCGTCTTCTTTTTCAGCGTCTCGATATCCATTCTCGGTCTCGGTCTTTCTTCCTCATCTCTGCTCTGATTATTCTGTTTCTTTGCCTGCGTCCCTGTTCCCTGCTGTCGCTGTTTATCCTTTCCAGCAGCTTGCATTTGCACTAACATTAGCTTTTCTTTAAGCTTCTTTGCCTTCGAATCTATCTCGTCACTACAATACCTTGCATACCTCAGAATCTCGTCTAAAGGTTTGTTCTGCCAACAGATCAGATGCTGTTGGATCATTAGGCATATTTCTGGTCTTAATCCTAAGACAAACTTTGAAACAAACTGTCCTATGTCCTTGGGATCCATCACATCTAACCCGCTGTATTGCTTGAATGCTTTCAGCAGCCTCTCGTAAAACTCATGCACTGTCTCTTTCGGCTCTTGGGTAGTCCGATCTATCTTTACCCAGTCTATGTCTTGTACCGGCACTTTCTCTTTTAACCACGTTATTACCCTCTCGTACTTTTCCATGACTCTATGAGATGGACCATTCGTCCTGGCTTCTCTCGTTGGCTCACAAGTGGGCCAATCAACACTAAGCTTGCACGCTGTCCATAAGTCTCCGGGTACTACGATGTCGAACAGTGTGTTCAAATCGACCCACAGTACCTTTGAGATCTTCACGAATCTTTCTACCTGCTTATACCACTCAACAGGATTATCTCTAAGCTTTGGGAAGGAATTGGTGAATGCCGCCAAATCCCCCCTAGTCCAGGGCACATGGACGTAGCTTCCATTCGCGACCTCTCGCAAAGGGAAGGCTTCCATTCTCATTAAGTCTGCGTCCTGGGACTTCTCAAGCACACTCCGTCTAACGGAGCCCTTCTTGGACCATCTTTCCTCCCATCTATCCAAATCTCTCCATATCCTGATACTTATGATCAATTCCCTTATGTGTACCTTCAGCGCGATCGTTCTGCGATCATCCAAATCCTGATCCGTGCATGTTAGCCTATGGTTGCTCTGTAAAGCCCTAGTTCGTGACAGGTCTACCATGTACCTGTTTGCCAAATTCGATAAGTTCTCATGAGCTGACCTCGCTCTTCGAGTAATATCTTTGGATAGGAACAGTATCTCATCTGGTGTATACGAGGCTAATCTCTCTAATGACACTGTACCGTCGATCAATTCATCCAAATCTGCCTTCAAACTTGTTATATCAAGTCGTTTTGCTTTTATTTCCGCTTTCAGCATCTCAGTTCTGTGTTCTTCTCTCATATCCCTCTCACCTCCACTATGCGCCCTACGCCTGAGCACAGGTGAGTTATGAGGAGCTCTGCTTCCTTCTCTTCGTTCCCACCCCTCGAGATCCCAAGCCTTTCCATCTTCACGTGGGGTATGGTGGAATAATGCTCTATCCTCCAACCCTACATTCCGTCTTCTAGGCTCGGTCTCTCCAGCTATGAGATAGGATCCACCGTTCTGCTCTAGACCACTGTAACTCGCTTGCTGTCTGGTGTCACTTAACAGACGATAAGGACCTTCATGGCTCCCCATGCTCCCGCGATCTCTTTCGTGATCACCGGATGTATGGCGAGACGTTTCGCGACTCCCTGTAATTTCGTGACTCCGACCGCTATCACCAGATGCATGTCGAGACGCTTCGCGACTCTCCATGTTTCCGTGACTCCAATGTCTTGCCTCCTCACCCGGGGCATGATGTGTGCACCTAAAGGTATTCCGGTACTCTTGTGTCCTACGTTCCCCTTCACTGAAGGTGACGCGAGGCACTTCGCCACACCCTGTACTTCTATCTTCGCATATTAGCCTATTGCTGTTATCAGTAGGACAAATGCCTCTTCTGCTTTCTTGACTTCCTCTCTCCCACTCGGGGCTGCTTTCACCCGCTCCACAATGAGAGAGAATCTTGTTATCCTGCTCTCTCCACTCGGATCCCGTTTCTAGACTTCTATTCCGCACTTCTTCGGCAGCGTCCCATTCTCTCAGGTATTCCCTTAATTCCTTATAGGTTTTCGGTTTAGGACCCCTCAAATCCATTGACCCTCTTCGACCTCTCTGTTCTACTCTGGGACCCGTTGCGGAATCAAATGGGGTACTCCGACTTATTGGTGCTCGTATCTGCCTGTGGGAATTCATTGTGGCATTCCTATTGTCCTCTTCTGCCCTTTCATTATCCCACCGTGCCTGCTCATCCTGCTGGACCCCTTCCGGGTTATAGATCGACACAATAGGACCTATGGTGACCGGAACCTGTAAAGCGTCCGGCATCTGGTATGACCTAGCGCATTGCGTCTCTGGCACGTTCTGGACCACAAGTCTTCCCACTACTCTCTGTTCCGGACTAGTTTGGGGTATCTCTACGGTCTTAGTAGCGTCCCACTCTGATACCGGGATCGACTTATACTCTCCCCACCTAGTTCCGTCTACTTGCGGTAATATCGGACTCGCAAGTTCCCCACTGTATGGAGGTGGTCTGTCTGTCAATAGCCTCTCTAGCAGTTCCTCCTCCGACTCGCTTTCCTCATCTTCCTGTTCTAGAGGTTTCTTTTCTCCCGTAGCCTCTATCATGGTGAACAATTTGTCCGCTTCTATCTTTTGCACCCTCCATTTCTTGGCTTCATCATCCCATTTAGCATCCTGCATTGCCTTTACCGATCTTCTCACTCTTTCTTGTCGCCTCTTTACGCCCCTTTCGTGTGCTGTTCTAAACCACACACCAAGAGCTTCAAATTGTGTTGGCCTCGGTAGAGGTCTCATTGAAAGCATCGTCGCCTTCAGTTGGTTCAACACTTCTAGTTTAAACGTTCCGAATCTTGGAAACGCCAGTTCTTTTTGCCCTTCAGTTAGCCTATGCCACTCGGAAATCCACAGTATTGAATGTAAGCCTACGTTTACTGCCATATGATATGCTGGTGTGCCTTCTGGTGGAGCTTCTTCTCCGGCATATAAATTTCTCCTTTTCTTTTTAAAGATTTTCCCTAAACCCTTAAAACACTTCATTTTGCTTGATAACAACCACCAATCCCTGTGCGACTCTCGCTAATCAGCCTATCCCAGCACGGTTCTACGCTGACGTCACTTGTATCTTCTTCAGCAGCTTCCCTCGTTTCCCAATTCGCCTCACGATTTCACATGCGTTTTCATTCATACATTGAAAAATGACTACTCCCGTCCAAGCGATCACTTTTCTCTGACTGTACGGCCACAGTCTAACTGTAATTGCTACCTCAACTGGCACAGCGTCTTTCCTCTTACGGTCGGACACTTGCCTCAACTGATAGGTTACTTACGCACAGTAGACGTACGACCAGCGTCCGCTACTCATTCACTCACACATACGCTCCCCCTATCATCGGTCTGTCGGGAAATCAATGGTACCTCATGACCCCCTTTCAATGGTAGACAAATTACTCTAGGTGTTCGATACACCCGAACCACTTAAGTCCTCTGGACATAAGATTTCATCCAGTTGCGCGCGCTCACAACCTTCCCTCAATCACACTACAGGCATTCAACTCCGCTTGACATTACAACACAGGAACAACATAAAACACCGCAATCTTACAACGCATGACCCTTATACTCACTCTCGACCGATTCTGCTGCTTTTCTCTCGACGCACCATCAGCACCGTCTTCAGCTGCGATTCTTCTTCTGGTCGACGATGACTAGGGACCTTGGGGTAAACTAACCTGGCCTAGGTCGTCTTCCTCAAGAAGATAACCATCAAACTCTGCTACCAACTGCGGGGAACGGGATTTTGATATCAATTTATGAGTATGATAAATTTAATAAAGAATCCCATTCGTCTGTTTTGGACCGCTAATATCTGTCATTGAGGAAAGGACCACCCGCACATTTGTTAGACAAACCCCATTAACTGACGCCACTCTGAAGAACCACTTACAACTGATGAAGTTTTAAGAGTTTATATAAAGATTAATTTGAATGCGATACAATCCACTCAGGATAAAATCTCAAAGTATACAAAATACAAAATCAATTAACATATCAGTCGCCTTAAGCTTCAGTGTGCAGTGGTTTCTTCTGCGCCATCTGCAGTAAGACAAAACAATCATCAAGTTAATCTGTCCCTACTCTATGCTATGTGACGATCCTACTTCGCAAGTTCTTCCCTAAAAAGGTGTCAGCAGTTTGACTCCCAAAGAAGTTCAAACTCTCTTTAGCCTCTAAAGGAAATCCTAAGTTTCAGAAGCAGTACCCTATCTGCCTACCCATCTGCTCTCTGAGGGTCCTCGGCCTACTGCTCCCTTGCGCTATGATGTCTCAGCGCATCTGCTCAAGGCATCTACTCTCGCCCTTGCTCTGAGCAATTCGCCCTTCTCTGATTGCCCTCTCCTACTTGCCAATTGCTACCTCCTCCCCGGGGTGCTGTCCCTAAAATACACAATCACAGTGTGAGTGGAACGCCCCTTGACGCCCACCACGGACTTCCCCCGATGATGTCAACTTCTTTCTTCTTCCATTGGTCCACTCCTCGCATCGTCCATTGAGTTGACCCTTCTCCTTTGGATGTCATCTTCATCATTTCATCGTCGACATTTATTGACTCTCTCAGCTCAAGTGTCATAGGAACTTGGACAAGGCCTTAACTTATCTGTACACTTCTCAACCTTCTAGATCATGTGAATGGTCTTGTCAAAACACAGTCCACTTCAACACATACCTCTCCTCACGTTCGAACAACAAGTACCGTCCGGCATTGTCACCTTAAATCTAACAAGTGCTAGACTTCTCGGCTCTCATGTCCACATCAAGCTATTTACGACCTTCACAAGACCACTAAATTACGTTTCATGTGACTATGCTCCTTCGAACTCTTGGTCAGTCAGGTTAGAAACACAAATGACCTAACCTCTCCCAGTATTCCTTCAAAAAGCCCTTTGCACAGCATAACCTTTGGCATACATTTCTATTCGTATTTTAGCAAAGCCCTAGTTATACTTAAACATTCTACATCAAATATATGCAATATATTGACTACGACTACATAGAACATAACTTATGCATTTTCCTTGGTTACATCTTTATGTAAGTTCTCTTATACATTTATCTACGTTTCTCCACGTTTACGTCTTTCCGCGTTATTTTCCTCGCCGCTTCTCTCAATGTTTAAAGTTACACACGTACACGAATTCTACTGTGCACGTTCTACATTTCACAAGCATTTATACACATTTCTATACATTTACCCTTCGTGTATACGGGTTTCTAAACTTAATGCATTTTAACGTGTGAATACATTTACATTTCCTATAACATGTTATCACATTCGTTGGCCCTTATGCTATAGTTGCCAACTTTACATTACGATGTGCATTTCATTCCTTCGTTTATAACATATAAGTCTAAATATGGCTACTATATACTTTTTGTTCAAATTGCGCTCTCTCACGGGCAAGCGAAAAGTAATGTTCTCCCATCAGGAGGGAGCACACAGCTTTTTTCCCTGTCTGTGCTCTTGTGCAGGGAGAGCAGACTTAACTTTTCCCACCCCGCAGGAGTAAGAGAAAACTTCTTTCACAGGGTGGGTGAAATGCGGGCATCTAAAGAAGCTGCAATGGGTGCACACGGGGAGCTGCCATGGCTGCGGAGCCCCTGAGCCTCCCCGCAGCAATGAAGCAGCTGTGGCATGCCCCAGGTGGGCACACTGTCACGGCACTCCAAAAAATAAATGACAACCAATCCTGCGGGTCAGGGAGCCGGTAGGGAAATAGAGGCCTTGGGGCATCCTCGCTGCCCTCATCAAAAGTAATTGTCTGGGGTATCCTAGATGGGCACCCCTTAAATAAAATAAATGCCTGCTCCTGCACACCTAAATAGGCATGCTGGGGCTCCGCCGTAGCCTATAAGCCAAAAATACCCTGGGTGTCCGTGTGGGACCAGAACACCCAGAAAAATAGAAAGAAATTGACAAAAGTGAATAATAAATGAGCGGCCACAACCACACATGAATTATTTACTGCTACTTCAAGGAGTGCCATCTAAAATGCCCTGCAAGGGCTATTAATTTTTTTGGGGGGATGTCCCTTGAAGGGAGGGGGCAACACACTTTCTTTGTAATGTTGTGAGGAGGTGCAGGGTTTTCTGCAGCCCCCAGGAACAATAGAGAAAAAAACGAAGTCTCCTGGGTCATTGAAACCATGACCCCAGGAGAATGTACCATATTTAAAAAAAACTTTTCTCAAGTTTGAGCTTTTGCTTTACAGCTAGGACTGCAACGTCCTCCAGGGGTTGGTATTATTGCTGTGTTTTATGTAGCCTGAAGCTGTATACAAATAAATACAATTCCTTTCTGTGTTTGATTTCATGATTACATTTTTTGTGCTGAAATATGTTAAAAGAAAAAAAACAAGGACTAATATTTTTTATGAAAACAAAGTGGCCCCAGCCAATGTATTTCCACATTTTCACCCACAAAAAGTAATAATAAAAATATGTAAAAAGAAAGAGTCACATATTTATACAGAAGTATTGTGCAACATAAATAGTGTGTCCTGAATTTGGCTTACAAAATATCACCCTATTGGGTGTAGATTTCGTCTATTAACTCCAATGAGGCAATATGTTTGTTAATGATATATAAGGTATATTTATATCAGCCAATATTTTGGCTATGATTTTCTATTACTATGCTGATAATTCAATGAATTTTTTAGGTTTGGCTCTGCCGCTTTGCAGCTGTAAGGGAAAATCTGAGTGCCCCTTGAACATTTAAAAGTATGAATAATTCAGGCAGTTCATAGACTCCCATAAATGGCAAGTATGAACATACTGACCGCAAGCCAATGCTCAACGATTGGGAGCAAAATAATAACAATTAAAAGAAAATAGGAACAATGCAAAAGCAGCGCTGGGAGAGCCAATATTGCATTACTCATAAATGAGGGCATAAGGGAGTAATCCTCATACTCCCTGGCCTGGACCATGGGGGCTAAACACTCTTCTCACACCTTGCCCAATAGCCGTAGTCCTCCCAGGTCTTTACTAAGGATGGGAAATTGGAATGGCTGCCATGCTCCCACATCTTGACCCAGGAATGTTCACCAATGTGGCTAAGGCAAGGGGTGTTTTCCATAAAAACTCTCCGTAACCTTCCATATGGGCAAGAGGTGAGAGCTGGACCCTTCCCACAAACTGCTAAAGGTGAGGGGGAACTACCCTTCACTCCTAAAACTGCCTTAGTGCAGGGGGAGAGTCCTATATCTAAGACTAGGCTAGGCCTGGGTAGTAAATTCCGTTCCGCTTGCGGAATTTGCAGAATTTGGTTAATTTTGCGTTCCGCGGAGAACGCGAAATTGCCCACAATTCTGCGTTCCGCAACTTCGTGAAATTGTTTGCTTGTTCGCGTTCTCAAAATGCATGTTCGCAAGATATTTCCCTCTGAGCACGCAAACAGTGATTGCGAACAGGAAAAAAGCATTGCGAACAAGCAATTGCGAGTGTTCACGGAATTTCTGCGTGTTCGGTGAGATTTTTTACCGTTTTGCGGAGATTTGCGTAACGCAATTACGCAATTTCTTCCCACCCCTATTAATAATCCCCATCACCTTGCCCTTGGGAGAGTAGGGCATCAAAAAATAATGAAATATGAGAAGGGAGTTCCAGCACCCCCGTACCTGTTGCAAATTAAAAACAGGGTGCAGGAGCACGGTAGGGAAACGACCATTACAAGGCGGTCTTTACACCGCATTACCATTACGATGCGGTCATCACAACACAAGTCGTGGCAACGACTTGCGCTGGATGGCGTTATATACTAAGGAGTTGTATGATTTACTATCCCAACACCTTCCCTATTGTTACGTGGGCCGGAGTTGGAATAGTAAATCATACTATTCCTGTGTCCAGCGCCTAATGCGCAGGACATTGTAACGATGTGTGTTGTGATAACTGCGTTATAATGGTAGCGCGGTGTAAACACTGCTTCGTAATGACATACATCCGCAGGGTATGGCCACCTGTCATCTGTCCCTGAACCCTGTTCCCACTGTGGGTCATGGAGGAGTGCATTATCTCTCATCTGCTCTTTCACATGGTTTCCAATTTGGAATTTGTGTGAAGGGTCAGGTCAGGTGAGCAGTGACCCACTCCTCCACGGTACACTGCATCCAGGGCCCATCGGGGAACGGGTCACCGTACACCCACTCTGCACTCTGTTCTAAATGTAGAGCAGGGTGCAGTACCAGGTGTTAGCTACTTCTTCATGGCCTACAGCATTGTGCAGGTCACAAAGTAGTGCAAGCCATCTGACCCACTTGTCCGTGACCTGCACAATGCTGGAGCCACCGAGGAGGAAGTCACTTGTCGTTCACTCCTGTGCCCTATTCTCAATCTGGATCAAAGCACAGGAGCAGGTGCCAGCTGACCAGCCCATTCATGGGCTACAGTATAGTGTGAGCCCCATAAGGGGGGCCCACTTGGCACATGTTGCTTAGCTGTGTCCCTAATGGAGAACATGGTTCACAAGCGGTTATCAGCTTGGTACCTATCGACATTTTAACTTTTAGAGCCCTCGTCTTTGAAAAAGGGAAAGGGAACTTTTTCTCTTATGGATTTCAATGCTTGGATCCTAGTTTGGCTCTTTTATCCTTCCTAATGTCAGGAGGAGTTTGGTGTATTAATGATTTCTCCAGAATGCTATCTTCAATCAAGAACTACAAGATTTCCATGAAGGTTGTTTTACCCTTTGTCTGTTTTCCCTCCTAAATGGGACCATCTTCAGGAGACCCTTGACAACTTTTACTTATGTTGTTCTATGCAAGCTGATACCTTGGCTACTTAGAGGAGTAACACTTTCCTTGCACAATCACAGTGGCAAATCAACAGACCATCTCAGTATTCACGTCTTGACACCAACTGACCTCCACCATACATGCACACGACCAACGCATTCACAATCATATGTCCACATAATCAATATGATCTGCAAACATTGCCACCATCTTATGCCATTGCACGCACCATCATTTTACAACATTCCCACATCATATCTCAAAACACCATACATTTTAAATACACTGCCAACATTATATCGATTCATTCACAATAGCACATGCACACATACATGAATCGCCAATCCACTTGTCCTGATACGACTACCCAATAGTCCTTATACACCTTTATATGTCCACACAAGCAAACCTATGGGCCTGATTTATATGTTGGCAAAGACGGCAACAGAGATCCCTCCGCTCTAACATAAAGGTCCTCCCACCCAATTTAGAGTTGGACAGACCATGGTTTGATGATGGTGCGACTACTCCGTCTCTGCCTTGGTGAAACCCCTCCAAAGTCTCAGCAGAGTAAGGGCCATCGGAGGTTTGGCTGTATGTCCACCCATCAAATTTAGGGGAGCATACATAGGGCCGTTTATCAATGCCCATCCCCACCAGGAAAAATCTGATGGTAAGGGGCATTGAAAAATGCTCAATAACCCTCACCATGGGAGGAAATTATAACGAGAGGGGTACTGTTTTTTTTTCAAAAAGAAAATCCCACTTTGGGATTTTCTTTTTGAAATAAAAGAAAACTGAAAGTTTGATGAGCGGCTCTGTCATGTTGATGGAGCTTTACTGCAAACTTACAATACATTGACATGAAGAGCCATGATGGCAGTTCCTGCCAATGTTTGAAATGTCCACTGGCCCAGTGGACATTTCTAAATTTGGCCAGAGGAACCTCCATCAGGGTGATGGAGTAATTTACTCCATCATCCTGGCGGAGGCTCAGCCACCTACCAAATATTAAAGCATCATATACCAACACTATATGTCCGCCACAATTCTTTATATGTCAACATACTTACTGTAATATGTCAGCACAGCTATGACTGTGCATCCACAAAAGTAGTTTCATATGCCATCACAAAATCATGATATATCCACAGAACAAACATCATAAGTCCACATACACACATCCATACAACTAACATCATAATGTAACAGATTAACTAACTTATGGAAACATGCCCACCATCATATATATCAGCTCAACCAACATTACATATACAAACATCCACATAACATAGCCACATTGTTCATTTTTGCTTCTTAAAGATGGGTTTGTAGACCCAAGCTTCCTGATTAGCTGCCCACTGCAGCTGGCATTACATGATGTGTGGCATGATCCTGGTGCCCTGAAAAAACCCCACATGAAAACCCACAAAAATGAGCATGCTGAGCACACATCGTGTCTCCCTGGTCGTAGTGGATGATCTGTCCAATGGCACCATAAAAAAATTGCGTGCTTTTACACAGAATTGGAAAATCCTAAAAGATGCAGACTCCTGCATTAACGATCAATAGTCCAAGGTTTCATTATCTATAGAAGTAGTCTCAACAACTGTCCACGAGTATCAAAGTCTGTGGCTCTGTCACCAGCCGCGTAGCTAGGGGGGGGCGGTCCGCCCCAGGCGGCACATTTTTGGAGGCGGCGACACTGACTGACTGGAGGCCGAGGCCCGTTGCGGCCGTGGCGGGCTCTAGAACTTGTCATTTGGCTGTGTGTACCGTGCACCCGGCCGATCCGGCCCCAGGCAAGTTTTCTTGCCAGGCTCAGACTAGTAAGAGTTAAAGAAAAGATCTCAGTCAGTGCCTTGGTGCTCTGCTACAATGTAACAAATCTGCGTGTACAGATGGGCAGCTCTGTGGCGCCACCGGGGTCGGATGTGACCTCCGTCCGTTCTGATCTGGAACTGAAAGTGAGGCTGGAGAAGAAGTGACGGGGCCGGGGTCGGACTAGATGTGCCGCCTGTGTCGTCGGTCCGACCACTGACTGGTCAGCATCATGGCCACACGGCGCGGCATCATGTTAGTGTGCCTGAGGGCGAGGCATGAATTATCATTGCTGGGCCTGCTGGCGTTCCGTCCGCCGTGGCCGCCGGACCGGGCCCCTGCGCACAGAGACTTACCGGTCACGTAAGTTGCGAGTTTCATTTTAGTATAAATTAAACCCGAATTTATATGAAGCCTATCTGTACTCACTGTACACAGGATAAAAGTAGGAGTGAGGGGAGGGGAATGGGGGGGGGGGGGGTCCGATCGGGTTGGGTCTCCGATGGGCAATGATGGCAGGAGGGAGGCACAGTGTTGCCTTCGCTGTGCTTCAGGGAGCCGATGGACAGTAGGCCGCAGTCAGACCTCAGCTGTGGCCCTGGGCCGATCTGCACCAGCCGCGTTGTATCGGGGCAGATGCTGCAAGAAGCATTCGCAGGCAGCAATGCCATTCGCCCCCCCCCCCCCTCCCCCTGAGTGAGTCCTACCTCGTATGAGAGGGGGGTGGGGTGGGTTGCACTCGCCGGCTGTCCAGCAGGGTTGGCGGCAGAAGCCGATGACTCAAAGCATAACCCGATAGCTCCATAGTGCGGTGAGTGGTGTTCGCTGCAGGCAGGCACAATGAGAATAGCAGCCGAGGGTTCCAGTACAGCTGCAATGTGGGGCACACTTCTGGTGCTTGAGTGTCTCTAGCGTATACTGCAGTATTATACCTCTAATTGTACTTTGTACTCTTTTGTAAGCAGCACACGTGTCACTTTCTCCTCCTGTAATGCACTGCTGCCTCATGTATTTTGTTTGCTCACAATTGTCACTTTTACCTCGTAACTGAACGTCAGCATTTGTAATTTGTTCATTTGTAATTTTCTCCTCAAGTATCATTACTGGTCCTGTTGTGAAGCGCTCTGACGCTTCGGGTAAAGTCCGCGCTATATAAAAACCGCATAAATAAATAAATCAATCAATAGCCTCTGCCTCACTTGCGGCCCCTGTCGCCATGAGGCCTCCGAGGGTTTGCCGAGCAGTGCGTGCTTCCCTTGATGTAACAGGGCTGTCAGGACAGCAAGGAAGTGAGTTGGACCGGCATCGACTTAATCCCACGGTGCAGATGGGATCCGATAGCATGTGAATCAAGCATTTAGCATGCAGGGCCACCAGAGTTTACAGACAGTCTTTTACATTATCAACCAAATTCTATAATCACTGAAAACTTGAAACACAGACAGAAGACACACCAAATATTCTTTAAGTTGTCCAGCAATACTCTGTCATGAATACAGAGCAAAATAAATGAAATTACAAAATCCACCGTGGGAATATCCGCCTGAATTTCAACCTGGGATACCCTGGTCACTTTGATGAATACGTTGTGTAGCTAACGAGCCAATACATCATTTTAATTAGGTCTGCCTACTGAAGTTCCAAACTTTCTCAAGGGTATGCCTCTGCAAAGTTTTTGTCAGGCAGCCAGCCTGCCACTGACTTTAGTAGTGTTGTTACCTTTGTCAGGTTACAGGAGGGAGCACTAGTGTTAGTGCCCTTCCATTTCTGGTGCTGTGCAGCAGTTTCAAGAACTTCTTGGAGTTTCTTGTTGCTCAAATTGCTATAATTTCTCATATTTATAAGTTTCCCTCATTTTCATTGCATGATTATGCTCGGCAGAAAGTGTCACTCATAGCCGTTGAAATGTCACTCATAATTTCACTGAGATTATGAAAATGTCACACATGGCAATCTGAAACCTTGGCAGCTATGTACAGATAATAGTATTTACGGAATATTCTCCACTTCCGGCTAATCTAGTCTCACTTGGACCCACTCTTCGTTCTGAAAACCCTGTTACCCATTACCATACTGATTGGAAATGGATGGAAATAGTAGATGATAGAAAACATTCCCTTTAGTAAATTACACTGCTGCTGTTTTTCAGTGATGCAGTTGAAAGGCTGAGTTGCATTCTCCTGGTATTTTCACTCCTGGAATTCTATAGAAACCCCACCACTTTTATTTATTAGCAGCTTGCCAGTGGTTGCAATTGACATCCTGTGATTCTGGGCAAATCATTTGATCTCACAGTGCCTATAAAAAACAAAACAACCATTGGCATAGCCAATAGGTCACGTATTTCGCCAGAGCTATTGGCTTTGCCAATGACCGTGTCATGTATGTGCATGTAACTTGCATGATAGAGGTAACTGTTAGCAGCAATACTATGTGTCTCTCGGAGACTCAGACATCTTTCAAGTGCGCACCGTCCTTTTTCCCCAGCAAAGGAGGGGGCGGCAATCTGAGGGGTAGCCCCGGGCGCCACAAGCTCTAGCTACGCCCCTGGCTAGTGGCAGTGTCCCAGTGAGTAGGTGTGTATCGGCAGCTCAAGCGGGGGAGTGCTCACCCGGCAGGGTAGCGTCGCAGGGCAGCGCCTCGACACTCGGTGGAGGCGTCTCCAGGCAGTCCTCCACGCCTCTCCACAGGTGTGCGATCGTAGACGCGGGCGCACCTCACTCAACCACCGAGTGAGGCAAGCAAGTGGTCTGTGCCTGCGGCGTGTGTCTACTGCTAGCGGGTGGGGGGGTGTGGGGGAGACCCCCGAGTGCCAGCGCCGCCATGGTAGAGATCGGCTATCCGTAAATGCTTCTTAGGTGCCCGCTGCCCGCATGCCCAGTCTCCTTACCCCCAGAGTTCGTCTATGCAAATGACGGCCGGCGAAGTCGGGTTGCTGCTTGCGGCTCCCTCCAGCTCCTCACCGTCTCCGGGATCGGCCACCTGAGCGTGCAGTCCAGAAGGTGGTCAGAGTCTCTCTCTCTCCGGCGCTGCTTCTATGGGTGGTCAAAAGAAGTCGGATTGCACCTCCAAAGCCACACAGGGGTCGGGGGTCCAAGACAGCCCTCTGCACTCCATCGGAAGTGTGATGTGTGGTCCGCGAGGTGTAGGGTCTCTTCACAAACGTCCGTGGCGGGCAGGCGTTTCCCCTCACCAGCCGTCTCGGGAACGTCCGCGAGTCTTTGTAGAGGCAGTGTAACGGCGGCAGAACAGTAGGTGTGGAGGGGTCACCCAGTCACCGTTGATCGGATGGCGCCGAGTAGGCCGCACCGTCGGGCCTGTCGTAAATGCCAAAGCCTCGGCCTCGCGTAGTTGGGCGTGCCGGAGCGGGGTACGCCCAGTGCGGCTGCAGTCGCACCACTTCTGCCGGTGCGGTTCCCGGTGTGTGAAGAGCCGCAAACTCGGCTGGGATGTTGGTGGGGTTTGTCCCCGGGTCCGCCCACAGCCGTGGTCCAAACAGGATATCCGTTTCGGAGAAACGGCCCCGGGAAGGGGAGCTCAGATCGGAGCTCTACCTTTCCACGTCCGTCGCCATTGCGCGCTAAGCCACGCCCCCCCATCTCCTGTGTCCTTGATGTAAGTTGGAAGCTTCTTCACTAGATCCTGTAAAAAAAAGTCAATATATTGTGTGATGTGATCTGGATGGCAGATATTATTGGCCTCCCATGGACCGGCACCGTCTTTTTATGAACCTTGGGTATGAGGTATAGTCTAGGCAATACAGGATGCTCCACATGTAGAAAACGGAATTCCTCAGTAAAGCTCAAGCCTTCTCTTTTCCATTTGTAAAGTTCTTTTTTGAGGCCCTCCCTGGCGGCATTGTAATGTTTCAATGTTGATTTTTCATAGCACAATGGATCGTTTTATTGTCTGTGTGCCTCCGCAATGTAATCTTTCTGTAGCCATATCACAATATTGCCTCCTTTATCAGACGTGGTAACCACTATGTGATGGTTGTTACTGAGTTTCTTAATTAATTCAGCAAATTGGCATTCCTGTTTGCTCTTATATCTTTTGCGATGTTTGATTTGGTGGTGCAATTTCTTAAGATCCTTTACTATTACATCCTGAAAGATGTCAATTGCATCCTTTGGCATGCTAGGTACAAAGTTTTATTTGGGCTTAAACTGGCTCATATTGGCTCCCAATTGTGTGACAGTTGCTTCCGACAATCTTTGTTGTCTTGATCCTCTTTTTCTGTGGGATTTGCTCATTAGCTATATTGCTGTGACTGAGTTTGTGCATGGTTAATAAGGTGGCAACATCAGATGCTAAAAGATCAGTATTGGGTTCATTTTCTGGACTGATTCCCTGATCTTTGAGTCCTTCTTTTATACTGAAAAACTTTTTCAACTTGAGTTTACGGATATACCAAAACACATCAAAGCGTGTACGAGTATAATTAAAGTCACTTATAGGACAGAACGACAAACTGAGGCTTAGCAATTTTTTTTCAGCCTCAGATATAGTGGCTGAGGAGAGATTTATAATAGTGTTGTCATCAAATATTGCTTTTCTCGCCAGTACTGCTTTTTTAGTCTTTTGTAGCCGTTTCTGCTTTTTATGGCGTTCGCGCCTTCCTGCGTTGTTTCTTGCTCTTTTTTCTTTTGCTGATTCCTTGGCCTTAATATCTGGCAACGATCGAACACTAAAAGATAAATCTCTTCTCCAAGATCTAAAATCATGGACTTATCCAACCCCTGTTTTATTGATGTTACTATCATCCGATGATATGCTGCTCGTCATTGAACCAGTGTCACTGATTACTGAAACTGCATCGGTGGGCGCATTTGACGTAGAACCTGCACCTGTTGTTGTGCTTGATAGCTTCTCAATCAGTTTTGATCTCTTCACATTTTCATATTTATGAGTGTATATGCATCCTGGCTCATAGTCTTCTTTGTCTCGAGCAAACTTATACACTTTGCAGGCCTTGATTTTCTCTTCCTGTTTGGTGAGGCATTCTTGCATTTCCTTTCTTGACTTGGTTATAAAGTCATTAGGTTCAAAATTCACAAGCTGCTCGTTTATTTTATCAATTTCAGTGATCAGGGCAAGTCTGTTGATTTCAATATATTTCACAAGTATTTTAACTTAGTTCTTAGAGGCCTCCAAATTGCTGTGACCCCATTCTTTTAACATCTCCGGATTGGGGCTCTCTTAACTTGGGGCTCATAAAATACGTAACCCCCTCTGCACCCGCCCCTCCTCCATGTATTTGGATAGAGGTTTTTGCTCCCACCATTTTGTCACCTCGGAGCACATACATTTCTCCAAATGTTTCAATAGACCTTTGGTTTGTCCCTAATTACAATTATCCGCATTGCCTTGAGAAGCCGTATCCCCTTTGTTGGTCGTTTTGGGCAGATTGGAAAATAAGGCATCTGCAGCGGCCATCCTGCTGTGAACTACCTCCGCTGACATTGTTGTGCAAGCTCTCTTATTTGTGTGGAACATTTAGATCGACTCTCTGTATATGCAGGGCCCCACTGTGCCGTTACTCCCCACCGATGCAATTCGCCGACTCACTCATCGCAGACAGGAACAGCTCTCGACCGATATTCCGATCGCTCCGTTGTATTCCCTTCGCTGCAGTGATAGTCTGTGGCTGCAATAAGGGGCTGCCACGCAACAAACTCTGTTTTCGAAACGTGGACACACTGGTTGATGGCGGCAGCCTAGTTCTGGGGAGTGGATTTGACGCGGAAGCAACCACCTTCTGAATCTTCATACGAACAACAAAGTCTCCGCACTTCCCCAAACTGACAGGCGAACAGAGACGACACAAATCATCCAGGTATAGGCACTGATGTAATTTATTGAAAGAGCTGCAATTGGAAGCGTTTTGGACGGAAATGTCCTTGCTCACAGATAGCCAGATATGACCCGCCATTTTAAAAAATTTGCTGTATGCACACCACGTGATCAACGGACAAAATACTGTACAAACATCAAATGTGAAAGACATTGGTCAGTCTGTTTTCCAAAACTCGATAAAGCATGAAATAATATTTAAGTGTGATATCATACAAATAATATTAAACAAACCATATGAGTCACATATATATATATATATATATATATATATATATATATATATATATATATATATATATATATATATATATATATATATATATATATATATATCACAACGAGGGAAATCCGCTGGAACAGAAATCAGGCGAGCCCACAGACTGATGAAGCAGGTGAGGTTCTTTATTTTAGCAGTGAAGGATGACGCGTTTCGACAACAGCCGTAGTCTTGGCCACTTCGCTACAAAACTACATAGAAGTGAATAGAGTCCCGAGGGGACTACGGATTTACACTGTACCAGCCTATGAATCACCGGACCCCTTGCTATTGGATGCGTGGGCTGAACACACGGCATCTGCATGTCAAGGAAGTTTACGGCTCCTCACAAAGTTCGCATGGAGTGATCGTGAAAAGGCACTTGAAGACATCAAGTTATTGGAAAAAGAGTTATCAAAAGAAGAGGATCAGGCGAAAATCATAGAATTTAAAGATCTTATGAAAAAACGTTTGAAAATATACGAAGATAAGATCAAGGAACGAAAACAAAGCAAATTTGATCGAGACGAGGAAGACTATGCCCAAGGAAGGATTTTAACCTTCGCTAAAAAATATGATGCACCTCGGAAGGAACTACTGAAAAAGAGAACAACTGGTGCACAAGTAGAAGTGGCGGAGACACCGGCAACTTCAGAGTCAGAAGTTACTGAGAACGAATTATCTGAAGACGAGGGCAGAAGTCGCCTAAGGTCAGGTCGTGTGCTTACTCCTTTTCGCGAGGAGTTCAAACTGATCCGCCAGTCCCGACAAAGCAGGGGGGGGGGCAGGCAAGCCGTCCGAGAAATCCGCACGAGGAAGACAAGGAGGGGGCAGAGGAGCCGCGGGGCCCAACATTTCGCCACCTATCACAAGAAGCAAGAGAAACTATAACAAGAAACGGCAGTAATGGAAGAAAATCTTACCATAATCAATCTGACGGATAAGAAACTAACTGAGACTGAAGAATCAATACTCAAATTGGGACTTAACTTTTGCCCTCAACGTGATTTTGAATTCACACAAACACGGATTGACCTGTACAAATTTATCCGTAAAGTGAAACTTCACAAATTCTTCAAGACTAAGATGCAAACCGGTATACAAAGGAAGAAGATCATCAGAAGTTCCGAAACCGATTCTTTGGCTGGCAAAGACCTGAATGCCATTATGGTGCTGGAAGATTTGAGAAATGATGATCAAGGCATCACTTTGACCTCTATCAATAGATCCCAACAATTGGCTATTACGGGAATTGAACAAATTGGAGGACAAACACCATTCAAACCCATTTCACAATTCAATCTACAACTAGCCAATGATGCTATAGATGTTTTTTCGGAGGCCGTATTGAAGGATCTGACACGGTTTAGAGGGAAACAAAAACACATCAAAGTGGAGAATAGCAACTTTTCTAAGAAACAACAACTTCCACTTAAGAACTTGAGCCAAGATAAAGGAATCATCTTTAAGCCTGCAGATGAGGGCGGGAACATTGTTCTACAGAGCAAATCAAGCTATAATCAGGAAGCTCTTCGCCAACTGACAAACATAGACACTTATCTACCCATCACCAACAAGGAATATTCATCTAGCATCGAGGAGTATCATCGATTGATAACCAAATGGCATACAAAAGGTCTATTAGAAATGAATGAGTTTCTTTTTCTTAGACGTTTAAATCCGACTATCCCCACTTTTTAACACCTCCCCAAGGTGCATAAAAACAAGGAATTGCCACCAGGAAGACTGATTGTGGCATCACAAGGAAGTCTAACTGAACATTTATCGATTTATGTTGATTTCTTTCTGTTGCCTTTTGTACAACCATTGAAGTCTTATATACGCGACACTACAGACTTTTTGGAGAAACTGTCATTCTTGAAATGGAAGGAGGGCTATACAATGATGGTATTGGACATCACTAGTCTATACACATCGATAAAGCATGTGGATGGCCTGAAAGCCATGAAATATTTCTTAGACCAACGGCCATTGAAATTTACTTTACTCAGTGCTTTGGTACTAGAATTTGCTGAATTCTGTTTATCTAATAACATCTTTCTCTTTCAGTCCGAATTATACAAACAAATGTCGGGCACAGCTATGGGCACCTGCTTCGCCCCCAGCTATGCAAACTTGTTCGTTGGCTGGTGGGAGGAGCAGGTGGCCTGGGAGGAGATCAATGCCTCCTGGTCTGAGAGAGTGATAAGCTGGCATCGCTTTATCGATGACTTATTCATCATTTGGAATGGCACCCCCGAATCAACCAGGGAATACATCAGGGTATTGAATCTGAATGAGGTAAACCTTGAATTATCAGGTGAAGTGAGTGAGACATCTGTTAATTATCTTGATGTCAACATCTACATTGAATCTGGAGAATTGAAAAGCAGGTTATTCCGCAAGGCAACTGCTGGCAATTCTGTATTGGTAGCGACCAGCAGTCATCCCATCAATCTTGTACGGAGCATCCCCTATGGGGAGCTCCTTAGAATCAAGCGAAATTGTACTGATGAGGAGGAATTTCAAATCGCGGCCAAACAGAGCATGGAACGCTTTAAGGTCAGGGGATACAGCTCCGACATCCTTGCTAATGCCTACAAGAAAACCAACAAGAGCTCTAATAACAGGTTTCGATTCATTACCACCTATTCCAGAAATGCCTCCTTTCTTAAGAAAACTTTGAGGAAAAGTTGGCATATCCTACAGACAGATGAGTGTTTGGCTGCTGATCTTCCTTCCAACCCCCTGATAACGTTCAGAAAAGCAAGGTCCATAAAAAATTAGTTGGTCCAGAGTCATTTGACAGACATTCCTAAATCCCCTTTTGGCGCGATGCAAGGCTTCTTCCCATGCGGGAAATGTAAGGCCTGCAAATCAAGTAAGAGGGTCCTGACTTCTCACATTCCAAAGGTGGGTCTCCGGAGAAAAATCAACAGGTTTCTCACGTGTACCACACCCTACAGTGTCTATTGTCTCTACTGCCCCTGCGGTCTTCGATATGTAGGGAGCACTGTTCAGAGCCATCGCAAAATTTGATGAGACATACCCTGTTGCACGTCATTTTGACGAAGTACATCATCGCAACAGGGATCTTCTAGGTTATTTTGGCCTTGATCATGTTCCCAACAATCCTAGAGGGGGGGACAGACTCACAAGGCTCCGTAGACTGGAGTCAAGATACATTATTGACTTGCAAACAAAGGTGCCGTGGTACCTAAATATGCAAGAGGAACTTGCAGTTCATTTAGGTGAATAATGAATATCTGCATAGAATGCCCTGGATTTAGAGACTCTCTTTGCTCATCTGATGTGCCCTTGCCACTAGTTTTAATGCCACTCCACACTGCATATGAACTGAACTATGAGTACTATGAGATTGGATTTACTACTTTACGGTACCCTATTTGATTTATTTCCTTCCCTAGGAACTTGAATAATGTATCATGAATATGGATTATTGAATAATGAATTTTGTCAATTTATTATATACATCATGTATATCGTGAACTGCTTCTATGAATGTTGCTTTATTGCCAGGTTCGTGTTTTGGAATTTTGGAACATTTGGTTCATGTGGTTAAGCCCATTTGTGGGCTCTATCTGTTGTATCACGTGTTGTGATTGACACCGTTTGACTTGTGTAGCTTTTTATTTATTTAGCACACGAGTATTATCCACATCTATTTACTTTTATTTAGTATTGTGATGGATCAGGCATGTTAAGATGGCGCTCATGCTTTGCACTCTATTTGAGTCTTTGATTGTCCTTTGTTTATTTCCATGCACACTGGTTATAATGATGTTCTGGGTGACGTTTCGGTAAACATAGAAGAAGGTTACGACTGAAACGCGTCTGTTTGCTGGTTGCTGTGTTTGTCTCAATAAACTGATTCAAACGGCCCGCGAGTGCTTTATTCCTGTGGATGACTGTCTACTTTGGAGTTGGGAGCGGCAATTGATTAGCGAGTGCACCCTCGCTTGTCAGCACCCGCCTTGGAGTGCCGCGCACTGGTGTGTGGAGAGTGGCAAAAAAAAAAAAATATATATATATATATATATATATATATATATCTCAACAACTAGGCTCGGTTTGGTCGACCCCTGGCGATTCTCACATCGGTTCCGGATTCCTTGGCAGTGCCTCGCCAAAATCAAATATCAATCACCTCCTCGAAAGGAATGAAAACGCACTCGAAGGATCTCTCTTTTCCAATTCTTTATTCATCCATAGTTCTCAATATCCAAAAATATATACCAACGCGTTTCACCGCCAACAGACGGCTTGATCACGGTAGATATTTGCATCACTTACTAACTACTTTTAAGGAGTGGTTTCCCCAAAGCCACGTGATTAGCATGTGACTTCCTGTCGATTATGCTAAGAGTTATGGGACTTGTAGTTTAATGTGACAATTGTTTTGTAAAACACACAAAATTGCACAAAATTCGTTCTCTCAACCATAAATCAAGTTACCACAGTTATATAATAGTTTAAGGTTGCTTCCGCAAATTTCAACTTAAATTATTCTTGGGTCATGGCCATCACCCATAGTTCATCACAGTTTTAATTAATTTATTTTATTTATTTATTTTATTTATTCAAAGTTTTATATAGCGCGAACAAGATCCTTACAGATATCAGAGCGCTTCACAATGGCAAGGTAGGGGCAGTAGGAAAGAACAGAGGTAATGGGAGCAATGTAGTAGTCACTAACATGAGAGGATAATAATAAAACAAAATACATAAAACATATCAATATACAGTCAGGTGAACAGGTAATAAAACGGCACAAGTCATGGATCCCATTACATAGGTGTTCAGGTAGACCTTGGGTGTGTGGCAGGCTTATAACAGTGTTCTAGTATAGAGAGCGCACTGAGTGAGGGCATCGGGAGGGTGAATCAGTGACCCAATGTGTCTCATATAATGGTCGGTAGGACGAAAGAAGCGTAGTATTGTCACCATCAGGTAGAGGTATAATGCCAAAGGACAAGGTGAGCATTGATACAAGGCAATGTAGAGTCTCTGAACCACTACCTATAAAGTTCAGGAGATCTTGGCCAGAAGGATGGTTTTCACCTCTTTCTTGAAGAGTGCAGCGGAGGAGATACGCCTAGTTTCAGGCGGGAGCGCATTCCAGATCCTGGGTGCCATTCCTGAGAAGGAGCGCTTGTAGGTTTTCTCTTTCTTGAATCTACGGGGTTTCAGGAGTAGATTTTTTGAGCTTCTATTGGACCTCGAACCTCCTGATATGGACAATTTTTGAGCGAGGTAGTTGGGTGCATTGTGGTGCACGGCCGCGTGTGTCATAACCGCAATTTTTAGTTGTATTCTGGCTTCAAACGGCAGCCATTTTAGGGACTTTAAGTCTGGGGAAATATGCGAATGTTTTCTTGAGCCAGTAATGAGTCTTGTGGCAGCGTTCAGGGAGGCTCTTAAGGGTGCTGTTGTGGATAGCGGGAGTCCACTGAGGGTCACAATTCCGTAGTCGATTCGAGGGATGACTAACGCTTGTACAGCAGTTCGGAAGTCTTCAGTCGGAAGGAAGGGTTTGATTTTCCTCAGTGTGTTTATTTGGAAATTAGCTGCTTTTGTGGCTTTGCTGATGTGTTGCTGCATGTTGAGCTTGGCGTCCAGTGTGATGCCTAGTGATTTCGCTGAGTCCACGATGGTGGGTTGGACATTGAGTGCTGTTAGGTTGTTGAGCCATGTTTGGGTGGTGGAAATTTTCGCCGGGGGTGAGATGAGAAGGAACTCAGTTTTCAGAGCATTTAGTTTGAGGTGATTATCGGCTAGCCAAGATTGAGTGTTAATAAGCGTGGAGTTCAGATGTTTGATATCTTCCGGAGATTGAAGCTTTAGGTACAGTTGTGTGTCGTTGGCGTACATATGGAATTGGACATTAGAAGCTTGGAGCAAGGTGGCGAGCGGTTCCATGACGAGGTTGAACAAAGTGGGGGAGAGGGAGGATCCTTGTGGAACACCTAGATCCGCAGGCACAGGTGAAGATAGCACATTATCGATCTTGAACTTCTGAGATCGGTTGTGTAGGAAGGACGAAAACCATTTGAGAACCGTTCCCGATATACCCATTCTAGTGCTTAGCAGTTCCAGCAGGTTCTCATGTTTGACCGTGTCAAATGCTGACGAGAGGTCAAGAAGGATGAGGAGACAGGACTCATTGCGATCAAGAATTTGGAGGGCGTCATCATTTATGTGTGTCATAGCTGTTTCCGTGCTATGTTTCGCTCGGAATCCTGATTGATGAGAATTGAGGAGGTCAAATTGGTCAATGTGTCTTGTTAGTTGGAGTTGGACACATTTCTCCAGCAGTTTGGCCAGGGTGGGGATATTGGTGATGGGTCGGTAATTGTTTAGGTCAGTCGGATCAGCTGTAGGTTTCTTGAGTATAGGAGTGACTTGCCCCACCTTGAGGGAGTCCGGAATGAGGCCTTGTTGCAGGGAGCAGTTGATGATTTTGGTCCAGAGAGGGTATCTTTAGTTTATAGGACCGTTCTCAAAACAGATCGCATTATCATTGGGAGTCCTTTAGTTAAGTTGAAATTTGCGGAAGCAACCTTAAACTATTATATAACTGTGTTAACTTGATTTATGGTTGAGAGAACGAATTTTGTGCAATTTTGTGTGTTTTACAAAACAATTGTCACATTAAACTACAAGTCCCATAACTCTTAGCATAATCAACAGGAAGTCACATGCTAATCACGTGGCTTTGAGGAAACCACTCCTTAAAAGTAGTTAGTGAGTGATGCAAATATCTACCGTGATCAAGCCGTCTGTTGGCGGTGAAACGCGTTGGTATATATTTTTGGATATTGAGAACTATGGATGAATAAAGAATTGGAAAAGAGAGATCCTTCGAGTGCGTTTTCATTCCTTTTAAGGAGGTGATTGATAATTAATTTTGGCGGGGCTCTGCCAAGGAATCCGGCACCGATGTGAGAATCGCCAGGGGTCGACCAAACCGATCCTAGTTGTTGAGAACTACGAGGCGGACCCGGTGAACGCCAAATCACAGCAACACGAGGTGTGGACGTGAACGGTGGGAGAGACAAACGGACCGGCGGACCGACATCGAAGGGTGAAGGTAAGCACGGTCGCAGTGCGGCTTCTCCTATCGAACACTAGCACCCGTAAGGAAGGTCACATTGCTGATATTTGGTTCATTTCGGGGAAAGTGGTGGTTCCGTTGCGCTGAATCGTGGCCACAATTGAAAACAATCCGAGGTGATTAAGTGTGGCAGTATTTCCAAACAGCAGCAACATTGTTACCCACCCTCCCGAGGAGGAACTCCTAAAGTCCTGGAAAGAACAAGTGGGACTGGTGAATAAAACTCATCCACAACAAAACAGTTTAAGTTCTCAACAGATAATAAAACTGACAAACTAAAATATGGAACAAAGGGAAGCAAAGCGAAGTGAACACCTAAATTCCCTTTTTGACGACGATGCAGTGGTGCAAGATAAAGACAAAACCAAGCAAAGTACTCCGAAATCGGACACCAGAAGCAAACTGAAAACATGGGAGAAATTAAGTAAGAAGGAAATAAATAAGTGGTGGGAGTTGATCACTTTAAAAAAATATCTAGAAGTGAGAAGGGTACCAAGAGGATTAAGGATATCGCTCATGCCAAGCCAACAAGAAGCCTCAAACGACCTACTAAAGGAATGGGGCCAACATATATTGGACTCCTCACTAGGATTGATGACCATCCTGGTCAAACACTTGGAAATTTCACTGGCAAGAGTCAAGGAAGAACTATCAGAATTGGAAAAAGACCTGGTAACAAGCGATATGAACCCGGAAATGATGAAATTAAAATCAGATTTAGAAAAATATGTGGAAAAACATGAGAACATAGTGAGAAATGGCAAACAGATGAAATATCAGAGAGATAAAAACGATTACACGCAAGGACGCATATTTACTTATGCCAAGAAATTTGACATTTTTCAAGATCAGAAAAGAAAAACAGCCAACTATCAGAGCTCAACAAGTGCCACATCACTAACATCTACAGGAACTAGCGAGGATGGGTCAGAGGAAATTGTAGACCAAACAACACGTGATTTTTTAGGGGACATGAGGCTGGTCCTCACACAACGATCATGGGAACAAAACCAAAACCAAGGAGGAAGAGCGAGAGGAAGGGGGCGCAGATGGGTACCCAGAACTGGAGCCCTGGCATCATCAAAAAAACAAGAAGAGGAAAAAGGAGGAAGTGGCTCCGTAGAAGAAATTGGAACAAAAACCAGAAGTATGCGCCAGAAAAACTTAAAAATGAATTGGCAGGAAGATGTAACAACAGATGACTTGGTCATCATAAATCTATCATCACGTCCTCTGAATGATCATGAAACCAATTTACTGAAATATGGGATTAACTTCTGTCCGAAAGAATCAATGGATATGGCACAGACACGTATCGATATATATAAATATATCAGAAAAATCAAATTGGCAAAAATTTTCCGAGAGAATCAAGAAATGGCAAATTACACCAAGAAGAAAAAGATAAAACCATCAGACTTAAATAGTCAAGACCAAGGTTTAACAACAACTAACCTACCAGCATTTAATGACTCTAATCAACCTTGACGTAATGGAAGATTGCGATATCATTACTGAGGAAGAGGCCTGTCCCAGAAGGGAGCAGGTTTGAGTGGAAAAAAACCCTCATCAAAATTTTACCCTCAATTACCACAAGGAAACAAAATTGACCTCTTTCAGGAGGCAGTAATTCAAGACATCTATAAAATTAAGGGTACCAAATATCGGGATAATCTGAAAAGAGAAGAGAGACAAGCCCTGAAAAACCTCACAGAAGATCAGACTATAACAATTAAAATGGCCGACAAGGGCGGAAATATTGTTATCCTGAATCAAAAAGACTATGCAGCGGAAGCTCATTCACAATTAAGAAATAAACAATATTACAGAAAACTCGACCGCAACCCAACAAAAATCTTCAAAACCAACTTGGATAAAAAGATTGCAGAATGGCAGAGTGAAAACTTGATAGACGATGATGAATATAAATTCCTCACAATGGACAATCCAGTAACTGCAACAATTTACTTTCTTCCTAAAGTGCATAAGAACCCACTAAAACCACCAGGGAGACCGATTGTTTCGGCAAAGGGATCACTCATGGAACCAGTGGCCAATTATATTGATTATTTTCTTATGCCTTTTGTTTTGAACTTAAGCTCATATTTACGTGACACAACAGATCTTTTGAAAAATCTCCAAGAACTCCCTTGGCAATCGAGCTACATGTTAATCACTATGGACGTGATAGCCTTGTATACGAACATTGAGCACAGCATAGGTATACAAGCCTGTGCCTTTTTTCTAAAAGAAAGAAATATCCAATTCACTAAGCACAACCAAATGCTCCTTGATATGATTGACTTATGTCTCACCCAGAATGTCTTTCTCTTCGGTGAAGAAATTTACCAACAGGTTAAAGCCTGTGCAATGGGCTTCTCCTTTAGTCCAGCATTCGCATGTCTCACCATGGGGTGGTGGGAACAACAAGTGGCGTGGCACCCGGACAATGACCATCATGTCAATAAAATAGCAAAGTGGCTGAGATACATCGATCATCTCTTGATAGTGTGGGATGGATCAGTGCAGGAATTTGAAACGTACTTTAACATCTTGAACTCGAAAGATTCAAACTTGAGATTTACTTATAACATAAGTCGAGATGAAACAATATTCCTTGACACCAGAATCTACATACATAACAACAAAGTAGAGACCACACTATATAGGAAGGAGACATCTACAAATGCTACACTACATGCGGAAAGTTTCCATCAAACATCTGTAAAAGATAACATACCGTACGGAGAATTCTTAAGACTACGCCGCATTTGCTCCCAAGAAAAAGAATGGACAACAAACAGCCAAGACATGGCACGCAGATTCAAACGACGAGGATACAAACAAAGTATCATCACGAAAGGCTGGACAAGAGCAAACGAAAAGAAAAGAGAAGAAATCCTCCAGACCAAACCAAAAAAGAAAGACGAAATACAAACTGATAAACAACCAGTGAGACTGATATTGGATCATTCAAGGGAATCTAAACAGATCGTAAATATCTTAAGAAAAAAATTGGAAAATTTTACATCTAGACGAAACTGCCGGAAAAATAATGGGAAACCATCCGGAAGAAACATACAGGAGAGCCACCAGTCTGAGAGACAAACTGGTGCATAGTCACCATCAAGATCCTGAGAAAAAGAAAAAAGGCATTCAGTGGTTGAAAAGCAAAGGATTCATAAAATGTCAACAATGTAAAGTCTGTCAGATTGCCATGAACAGAACAGAAGTCACTTTACCACATAAAAAATCTTGGCTAATTAAACAACTGATAAACTGCAGAACAGACTATGTAGTTTACATGATTGAATGTCCGTGTGCTTTAAAATACATCGGCAGCACCAAAAAGGAACTAAAACTAAGAATCCTTGAACATGTAAGTGCGACGACAAATAAAGACAGAAGTAATGCTGTCGCCAAACACATGGAGATTGCACACAACAGTGACTGGAAACTGTTAAAGTTCTATGGTCTGGAAACAATTTTACCTCATGAAAGAGGAGGAGACCGTGAGCGAAAACTGAGATGCAGAGAGTCACGCCAAATATTGAACTTTCGAACTTTACACCCGGACGGGTTAAATCAGAGTGAAGAACTTTATGTGCATTTGTAGATAATAAGAACACACTAGAACAACAATCAGAAAGGAATAAGGCACCCACTGTAAAATAGTCGCTTAGGGAATGTCAAAAAAAGAGAAAAAAAGTGAATAAACTTTTCCTGCTGTTTAATCATAGTACACAATGTGAACAACAATGGGGCGCTGAAAGAACACACGTAAAGAAAGTAACATCAATAATCTGCTCTCTCAGATTATATAATTGCCCACTGGAGGGCTATACTAAAGGACTCCCAATGATAATGCGATCTGTTTTGAGAACAGTCCTATAAACTAAAGATAATTCAGACTGTGATGAACTATGGGTGATGGCCATGACCCAAGAATAATTTAAGTTGAAATTTGCGGAAGCAACCTTAAACTATTATATAACTGTGTTAACTTGATTTATGGTTGAGAGAACGAATTTTGTGCAATTTTGTGTGTTTTACAAAACAATTGTCACATTAAACTACAAGTACCATAACTCTTAGCATAATCGACAGGAAGTCACATGCTAATCACGTGGCTTTGGGGAAACCACTCCTTAAAAGTAGTTGGTGAGTGATGCAAATATCTACCGTGATCAAGCCGTCTGTTGGCGGTGAAACGCGTTGGTATATATTTTTGGATATTGAGAACTATGGATTAATAAAGAATTGGAAAAGAGAGATCCTTCGAGTGCGTTTTCATTCCTTTCGAGGAGGTGATTGATAATATATATATATATATATATATATATATATATATATATATATATATATATATATATATATATATATATATATATATGGGAATTGGATGCGCAATTTGCGAGTACCAAATAGGTACCCGCAAATTGTGCATGCAACTTCAAGGGTGCCAAAAGGACACCCTGTTGCACCCCTGAAATTGAGATGTTACCACATGTTGCGCACATACATGCCCCAAGGGCATGTGTGTGTGTAACATGGAACTTTGAAAAACGTACTTTGGTGCTTTTTTCAAAGTTTTTGCAAATTACCATCAAGTTCAAATTGATGGTAATTTGCGATCCCTAATTTCAAATTTGCAATTTGGAATTGCATCATGCATTGCATTTAGTAGTCCTACCATTTTATTAAGTTGATTCGCAAGGAGTTTGGTAAAAATGTTAGTCTGTATTTAAAATGCTTATCGGCATATAGGAATTCGTATTTTCTTTATCTTTTCCTTTCTTCAAAATACTGACTACAACTGCCGTGCGGAATGATTCTGGCGGTGACCCTCCTTGTAATAGATGATGAGCTAAAATCAAGAACTCACTTCGTAGAGTTCCTGAGAATATTTAAAAAAATTCCCCCGGATGCCATCCTCCCCGGTAACTTTACCACTGGGCAGGGAACTTATTACCTCATCCAATTCTACCTTTGTAAACTCCTCTAATAGCAGTTTTTTATACCCATTTCCTAATTTTGGAATTTGTAATTCTGCTAGAAAATCGTGAAGTATTTCACTTGCTGCCTGTTTGGTGGTCTGGTAAACTCCCTCATAGTGTTTTAAAAACATCTCTTGACTTAATAAAATGGCAGGACTACTTATTGAACCAGATCAGTGCGGTTTTATGGCAGGGAGACATCTCCATACTAACCCAAAGTTTTTATTGGAGGCTCTGGATTTTTTTAATGTCAATAAAGTAGAAGCACAGATCTGGTTTTTAGATGCCGAAAAGGCTTTCGACCTTGTTTCATGGGACTGCCTATTTGCGATTTTACACAGTTTTGATTTTCCGATTGAAGTCATATCCCTTTTGAAACAACAATATGAGCACTCTAGGGCACAGATTATAATTAATAATGTAAACGTAGGGACATGCCATATAAACAGAGGCACTCGGCAAGGCTGCCCTCTATCTCCAATTTTATTTGCCCTATTTATTGAGCCTTTGGCTATGGCAATTAGAGGGAAAATGGCCCACTCTGGACCAGTACCAGGAATGACGAATATAAAACTCTATGCCGACGATATTGTGCTATATTTAAATCCAAAGCCTACCAGTCAGTTGGAAATTTTAAAAATCTTTTCAGATTTCCAGAAATTGGGAGGCTATAAGATAAATACGAATAAAACGGAAATCATTTTATGTAATTGCACTGCAGACACTTTATTAACAGAATTTAGGCAAATATGCAATACCGTTCCTAAGAGATATTTGGGAATTTATATAACAGAAAAGTTGGAAGATCTTTACGCCTTAAATTATATGCCACAATTAAAAAGGGTTGGCTCCCAATTAGCTCGCTTGAATCAACTCCCATTATCAATAATGGGTCGCGCTGCCTTAATTCGCATGTCTATCCTACCAATTTTTAACTTCCTCTTTAGTGCAGCTCCTTGTGCAATTCAGGCCTCTTTCTTTAAGTAACTGGACGGAATGTTATCTTCTTTTTTGTGGGCAAATAAGACTCCGAGGTTGGCAATCAGCACTTTGAAGGGTTCGATCACAGAGGGCAGACTATCTCTTCCAAATATTAGAGACTATTATTACGCAACTTTTGCACACCACAGTTTTAGGTTTTTTCTTTTTAGATAGTTATGAGGGAGATAATTTTTTTATGAGAAAGATCCTAATCGAACTTAAGATTAATGATCCAGTAAGAGTGACCAAATATCCAAAGAAGGTATGTTATAAGTCTATACAATGGCTATTTAAACAAAAAACCCAGCTCCTGAAATACTTTGATATTTTCAGAACGAATAGCTCAACTAGTCTAATGAATTTAAGTATAGGTGAGATAGATAGATAAAAACATTCTGAGACTTTGGAAGGAAAACGGTTTTGAAAAAATCCAGGATTTTATTGTGGGGAATAGATGGAAATCCTGGGGAGAAGTAGAAAGAAAGATTCAGCATTCAAACACAATTCTAAAATGGTCTTTTTATCAGCCTCTATGCCTTATTGAGAGAGCTAGATATAGAACTAATTTTATAAAACACATATAAGTGAAGCATAAAATAGAGGAAGATTAGCACTTGGATTAAAAATTTCAATGAAGATAAATCAGTCACTCTATATGGCAAGGCGAGAGACAGGTGGAGAAAGAGAGAAGATATTGAGATTAATAGATCCACCTGGGACAAAGTTTATACATTTAATAAATCCCTATTCCGAGGCGCTAATTTTAAACGGATGCAATTCCTCACTAAATGGTTAATTTATAGAACACCTTCGTTCCTCCACAATATATACCCCCAAGTAGAGGATAAGTGTTTTCACTGTGAAGAAAAGGGCAATTGGAAACATATTATATGGGAATGCACCAAAATACAGGAATTTTGGAAGGATATTGAAAAATACCTTAGAAATACTATAGATACCCAAATTTCAATTAATTACTCCATTTCAGCTATTGGTTGCTCCCCTAGTTCCACTCCCCACGACGAGTCACTATTTATAGCATCCCTCGTAGCAAGATCACTTATTCTACAACTTTGGAAAACAGACAAAGTACTGACTTTTAACACATGGAAAACTACAATATCTAACGTTCAGGGAAGGGAAAAAAATATGCACTAGGGTCAGGGGCACTCAGAAAATATGATAAAAATGGGAATTTGTTTAAATGCTAGTCACTGTGGGTTCTTAACTCTTTTTATTCTATTGGGATCGGATCTCGGCTATAATAGGCTGCCACGCTTGTATAGGGCTTATTGTAGCGTCTGTTTTCATCAATCTATTGCACAATGCACATTGCACTTTAAAAGAAATATCTTCTCCCAGAACCTGTATTTATATTATGGTATATTTCTATCCTGCCTTGAATGTATTTTGTATTTTCCACCTTTTAAAATCTTATGTGAAATTGATATGTACTGTTTCTTACGTATATGAACTCTCAATATAATTTTTTTTTTTTTAACTGCATTGCATTTAGGGAATCGCAATTTGCAATTCCCTAATGCATTCGCAATTTAAGTAATTGCAAATTTTGCGGTTACTTAAATTGCGAATTAGCATTTGGGTTGATGCATCCCAAATGCAAAAATACCAGTTGCAAAGGGGCAGATTCTGCGAATCTGCCCGTTTGTGATTGAATTTTTGCTGATGCATGTGCCCCTTAGAACGCTAGATTATTTATTTTTTTGGCGCTTACATTAAGCTGACTCAGCACAAGCCTAATACGGGCTGGGTCAATTTTCTGGGCCAATGGTCCCATTGAGTCGACAAAAAAGCACCATCCTAATCAAAGAGTTTGAACACTGGTCTGTATTGCTGATAATATTGTCAAAGCCAATCACAGATAGACATTTAATTTTATCTACGAGCCAAGTGAAAACAGGAACTTTCTCTAGGTTGGGGTGAAAGGCAATTTAAAAAGGAAGACAATTATCACTCACTTGATGAATTGGAATCGCCGCTAGGCATCTGGCCATCATCTGTAAAAAAAATAGACAGTGCTATATAGACTCTGCAGTGACCATGAAAACAGGCAGAAACTTTGGTCTCACTAACAGTGATATTTAGTGAAGGATTCGTTTAAATATGATGTCTGGCAAAGGTAACCCACTGGTACAAAGTAACACAATGTATATTGCTAGTGTTGTGGTCTCAATCAATCTCCCATAACAGTGAACAGGTACCATCAAAATCCAAAAGGCTTAGCTACTCCTTCCTTCTTCAGCCTTCACTCTCACCAAAATATGAAGAAAAACATTGACATTGTAAAATGAAATATCCACCTTTTACCCATATATACAACATTTATGATGCATACTGCACAGAGAAATGCAGAGATGCATAACTCCCAGTAGTATTTTCCCTTCACTTTCTCTCAAAACAGTTTTATCTTCTATGCCGCTACTTCCTGGACAAAAGGATCTACGAAGAGGACTTATAAAAAGATATCACTCAAACCCGAAAACTACAGCCTTCCTCATATCAGCTATCGCTTAGCAGTCTCCCTTCGCCCACAGCAGCCACTCTGCACAAACAAATTGTAAACTCCCCATTTCTCTGGCCTGATCAACTCATTTATCGATCATTGTGGACCCTCCACGGACTTAGAGAAACACATACATGGATTAGCAGAGCCCGGAGCACACCAAAGATTAGGTATCATATTCACTCTTTATAGTTTTACAAATAAAGATGCTGTTCTTGCTTGTTTATGTCTTCTATTATAACACAAATAGCCTTCAAATAGTGCCCTAAACAGCTTGCTGTAACTTTCATTTGAACATTACCTTCATTAAAGTTATTTTTATAGCTTCTAGTGTTGGGGAGCCGTTTGTATCCTGTAGTAGTGGTAGTGCATTTGCAATCAGTGCATGGTTTCCTATGTGTGGTGGTTTACTGCTCACTTCTAGAAGAGGTCATTGTTACTTTCCTAGAATAGTCAACAGTATCATACTAATCTTTCCTCAATTGCTGTCAGAATTCCTGTCCTGTCCCCACATTCAACTGGAACCTGATTCTGTTCCTTCCGACCCTCAGATTATTGACAGGACCCCTCTATTCTTCAGATGACCATCATCAGCATTGCTGTCTCATTAACAGGACTGCTGTCACCAGATATTTGAAAGGTTGTTGCCAGACTCCCAGCATTATACTCGTGATTTTTAATAGGAACCCCTACTCATTCCACAATGGGTATCAAGATCCCATTAATTTCACCTGACTTGCAGTGCATTCACAGGTTTGCCATCATGTTCCTAGTTCCATTCCAGAAAGCTTGTCAAGTACATTGGCTTATTATAAGGATTTATTTTCTGTGAGCGATCTATTAATTTTCCAACTTTGTCTTCAGAACACCTCTACTAGTCTCCTGATTGCTGCGAAAGTCCATGTCCTGTTCTCTTGCTTTCACCAGGATCCATATTTTTTTCTTAGTATCCCCTGTCCAGTTTCATGAAGTGCCAACAGGCTTCCTCTTAAATTGCCAGAATCAAGCTTAGGATCTGTGTGCCATGACCAAGATCATCCATCCCAACCTCAGTCGTTCTGAAATGATCCCAGGCTCATTCATAGGATTGTCAATTGGACCCAGGTTGTACTTCAAAGATTGCTGTAAGAACCTGCATGCCATTCCCAGGACTAAGTCTGCTTCCCGTCACACTCTGAATGTTGCTTTATGTTCCCTGTGTTATTTTAAGGATTTTAAACAGAATACCTGTTATTTTCCCAAGAATACCTCCTTGAAACACTTGCTGTCAGATCTGTAATGCATTCCGTGGTCTTCCATGAAAATGTCAGACCAGTCCGTGGATTGACATAAGGATCCCTGTTGGAATTGTCAAGAGGTCCCCTCCACTAGTCTGAGTTTTGCCATCAAGAAACATATGCAATCCCATGACTTCCGCCATGATCCTTGTCACATTCCCAGGATTTAATCTCAATCCTGCTTCCATTGCCAATACTGTTGATAGGATGAATATACCTTCCTAGGATTTCCATCACTAACCGGTCTCATTGCCAGGATTACTCTCAGTTGCTTTTGCTACTCTCGTGATCGGCATCAACATCCCTGTGCAACTCCCATCATTTTTGGGAATCACGGTCCCCTTCCAAGGATTCAACTTAGGATCTAGGTCCTTTTTCTGGGGATACCAATATGATCGGAGTTTCTGTCACAAGATTCTCACCAGTATTCTTGGCCCATTTACCAGATTGATATCAGGTTCCATGTATTCTCTTCAGGATCCTTGCCTTAATCCGAAATTGCACAGGTTCTCTGTTAATTTCCCAGTATTGTCAATAGGACTTTTCTTTTCCCATTCCGGAGATCACCTTTAAGATCTAGGCTCCATGCCAGATTTGCTTCAGGGTCTTGCTCACTTTCTTTGACCATGACTCATTCCCAGTATTTTATCAGGATCCTAGTGCTCTTTCCAATATCATTCCTAGGACTGGTATTCCCAGGATTCCCATCAGAAGCCTTGTAGCATGCCCAGTCAAGCCATCAAGGCCACAATGCCATTTTGCTCCTATAATTTCCATCACAATTGCTTGCCCATTTGCAGGACTGCTCTCAAGATCTCTTCCCCATTTGAAAGGTTGCTGTCAGGATCTCTGATTCCTTTTGAGAATTGACAACATGACACCAGTCCCATTTCCGGCCTTGTTGTCAACATCCATGTCCAAATATAAGGAATTATGCTAAAATCCTTGCCTCATTCCCATGAATGCCTTTTAGTTTTAGGGACTCTATCCCGAACCTTATCCTTTCCGTTGGATTGAGGTAATTTCTTTAAATGATTTTTATTAGTTCTAAATAGTAAACATACAGCATAGATTGCCAGTGCAACTGACCGACAGTCAATGCCCTCACGAGGACATGACATAATATTAATACACTAGCAGTAAAGGTTTCAGCTATCCATTCAAATTGCCATGATGGAGCAATAATATATTTGTGATATTTGTGGGGTATTTATAGAGCGCGACGTTCGCTCCGGAGGGAGCATCTTGGCGCTAGAGAACTTAAATGAGCCGGTCCAGGAGGATTAAATGGAAGCTTTAGAGTAGTCATCCGGGAGTTTAAAAATCCATGTTTTCAAAAGCTTTCTAAAGAGTTTTTCCTGGGTTTGTTGTCTGAGGGCTTTGGGCAGTTTGTTCCAAGCTTTAGTTGCGAGGAAGCTGAGGGTCTTCTCACCCTTCGTTTTCAGGTTGTATTTCGGAAGAAGGATGAGGTTGTCGTCGGTTGAACGAAGGTGACGGCTGGGCACGTAGTGGGGAAAACGTCTTGTGAGGTATTTCGGGCCTGTCTTATTGTAGGCACGGAAGGCCATAATCAGGATTTTGAAAAGAATCCTTTTGTGGAGGGGGAGCCAATGAAGCGAACGGAGCGCTGCAGAGATAGAGGACCTGCGGGGCAGACCTAGGACTAGACGGGCGGCTGTGTGAAGTACGCTCTGCAGTTTAAGGATGGTGCTCTTTTTGACTCCTGCGAGCAAGCCGTTGCAGTAATCCAGTCGCGAGATTATGAGTGCGACTGTCACCGTCTTTCTGGCATCGATGGGGAGAAAGTCAAAGAACTTTCTCAAGGATCTGATTGTTCCAAAGCATTTGCCAGCGACGGTTCTGGCATGCTGATCGAAGGAAAGTTCGGAGTCAAAGATTACACCGAGATTCCTAGCTGACGACACTGTCTGGGGGGGGTCAGCAGAATTATCTGGCCACCAAAGTGCTGGACAGAAGGTGATATTGGTGCCAATCGGGAGGATCTCCGTTTTACTTGAGTTACATTTCAAGTGGTTATTGTCCATCCATAAAAATACTTCGGTCAGGCAGTGTTTCAGGTTGAGTTCAGCTTTGGTAGATAGTTTGTCCAGGGGTACAATGAGTTGTGTATCATCGGCATACGAAGTGACGGGTATGCCGAATGATTCTATCAGATTAAGGAGAGGAATGAGATAAACGTTGAAAAGGAGAGGGCTTAGGATGGATCCTTGCGGGACACCTGAGGAGACAAGTTTGTCTTTAGAGTGGAATGGGCCCAGAGTAATGGTTTGGGAACGGTTGGAAAGGAAAGACGTAATCCAGGAAAGGGCGGAGTCGGAGATACCAATGTCCCTGAGTCTACTGATGAGGATGGTGTGGGAAACGGTGTCAAACGCCGCTGTTAGGTCAAGAAGGATTAGGATGGAGTTTTTTCTCTGATCTTGTAGGGTTTTTATGGTGTCAGAGAGTTCAATGAGGGCAGTTTCTGTCGAATGCTTAGGGCGGAAACCAGATTGTTGGGGGTGAAGAAGGTTGTAATCATCCAGATAGCGTTTCAGCTCACTGTGGACTAGATGTTCCGTGATTTTTCCCAGAGCCGGGAGCAGCGAAATAGGGCGGAGATTGGTAAGATCCGTCGGGGGTTTATTTGCCTTCTTCATAAGGGGCTTGACAATACCTTTTTTCCAACGGCTGGGTACTGTACCAGAACTAAGCGAGGAATTGATTAAGTAGTTGATGGTAGGATTAACCTCATCGATTAATTGGTGAAGAATCTTGGGGGGACAAGGGTCGGAAGGAGCACCAGATTTGCAGGCCAGAATGGCTTTTTTCGACTGCTCAAGAGGGACAGAGGAAAAGCAACTGAGCATGCAGCGTAGGGGGACCAGTGGGGGGGGGCACTGGGGAAATAGCGGGGGAAGGAAAATTACTTTGAATCAAGGTAATTTTTTCCTCGAAGTAATCAGAAATTTGATCGCAAAATTTCTGGGAAGGGGGGATTTCAGGCTGGAGTGCTTTTGGTTGCGTGAATGATTTAACAATCGTGAACAGGACCTTCTGTTTTTGGCCTGCATTTTTTATGGCATTGACATAGTAGTTTTTTTTAGCCAGTTTGATTTCCGAAAGGTAGTTTTTCCTTGTCGCGATATAGGAGGTACGATTAGTGACCTCGTATGTCTTCCGCCATTTTCTTTCTGCCTTTTTACATAGCAGATGCGCGTTTGCAAGATCAGGTGTGAACCAGGGGGCATTGGTTTTGGTTTTGCCTCGGGAGGTGCGGGGACGTGAGGGCGGGATTCTGGATTTGATTTCTTGAGTAACCCAATTGTGGAAGAGATCGGCGTCGGTATCGACGTTGCCGGAGAGGATTGGGGCTTGAGTTTGCATTGTGGGGTTAAGAGCGATGTTATCCTGAACCTTTTTCCAATTAATGTGATTGTTGAGATATGAAACAGCTTTATTTCGCCTGGATAGGTTTTCGCTCGGAATGTGAAATGGGACCAGGGAGTGGTCAGACCAGATCTGAGGTAAGGGGGATAGTGTGATCAGGAGGGGGGAATTTGTGCAAACTCCATCGAGGGTATGACCAAGGGAGTGGGTGGGCGAAGAGACGAGTTGCCTAAAGTTGAACATCTCGAGGGTTTGTATGAAGTTAATGGTATGAGTGTCGGTTTTTGATTCTAAATGAAGGTTAAAATCGCCGAGGAGAGTGAAGAATGGATATCTAAGTGAGAGTAGGCCTAGTGAATCGTACAGTGAGTCGAGGAACTCAGATGCGTTACCGGGTGGGCGGTAAATAAGTCCGCCTGAGAATGAAGTGTGCTCGCTCAATTTAATGGAGAAGCCTAATCCTTCACTCTTTTTTAGAGGCTCAAGGCTAAAAGTGTGACAAGGGAAGGAGTCTTTAAGGATGATTGCCACACCTCCGCCTCGGCCCTTGGCTCTGTCTGCCCTGAAGAGGGAGTAGCCCGGGGGAAGAGCAACAGCAATATCAGGGTTACTATCTGCTGTTAGCCATGTCTCAGTTATCATGAGGCAGTCGAAGTCGGACTCCAAGATAAGATCGTGTATATCTTGGTTGTGCTTGCACATGGAACGTGTGTTGATCAGGCCACCTTTGAAGAAAGGCAGGGGGGCCTGAGGTGTATTGGCCGAAGGGGCAGCAGAGTGGAGTCCAGTGGACCAGTGGCATAGTTTGCAACTGACTGGGCCTGAAAGTACGGTTAGGTCGAGTGTGCATGGACAGTGCTTGGTGACCTGTAGTTGGCGGAGGTCGTTGTGCTGGTAGGAAATGCGGGGGGTAAATTGGGCAGAGTATCCTGCGCCTGTCGTGTTCTTGTCGCGGACGGGCGCAGACGGGCTTGCCTTAGGCGCGCCTTCGGCGCGCAAACGGCGCTCCCGCTGCGCTCGTCCGCTGCGCTTCCTGTGCATGCACATTTGTAGGGCGAGGGGGCGTGGCCTCTAGTGGGCGTGTCCGGCGAGCGCGCCTGCTCTAATGGCGGCCGCTTTGTTATTGAGGATAGCGCGACAGCGTATGCACCGCTGTGTGCTTCAAGAAGTAGTTGGCAGTTTTTTTAAAAGAAGTTACAGTGCAAGTAAAGAGTGACACCACACAAAGCTTTTAAAAACTCGAATTTGCCAAAGGTTTGTTACAGTACCTCCAGCTCCCGGCTTCCGCCTCAGGACTGGGTCAGTGATCGGTCGTTGCGCTGAAGATCAGCGTTTAAGTAGTCAAAGGGGCGTGGCCTCTAGTGGGCGTGTCCGGCGAGCGCGCCTGCTCTAATATTCTAATTCCCTCTGAATTCCTGGTCTAAAATAATGCAGTGAAAGCCCATTGAACTACTTATCGACCAAAGAAAGAACTGAGATGAACAACCTAAAGAAAGCCACCTTCTCAGTCAAGGATCAATCAATCAATCAGGAGTTTGTTAAGGCGCGACTACTCACCCGTAAGGGTCTCAAGGCGCTAGGGGTGGAGGGGTGCAGGTTCCATTCCATCAATGAGGGGGTCTGTCGAAGAGCCAGGTTTTGAGGTTTCTTGCGAAGATGGGGAGCGATGTTGTCTGTCTGAGGTGGAGCGGAAGGGCGTTCCATGCTTTGGCCGCGAGGAAGGAGAAGGAGCGGCCTCCCGATCTGGTCTTTCTGGTGCGGGGGACCACGGCGTAGGAAAGCTGGGCTGATCTAAGGGTCCTTTGGGGTGCGTGGAATTTGAGTCGGCTGTTCAGGTATGCTGGTCCGGTGCCGTGGAGGGCCTTGTGTGCGTGGGTGAGCATCTTAAAGGTGATTCTCGCCTCGACGGGGAGCCAGTGGAGTGTGCGCAGGTGCTGGGAGATGTGGCAGTGTTTTGGCAGGTTGAGGACCAGTCTTGCGGCGGCGTTCTGGATGTTCTGTAGCTTGCGGATGAGGTTTTTGTTTATTCCGGCGTAGAGTGCGTTGCCGTAGTCGAGTCTGCTGGTGACCAGGGCGTGAGTGACTGTCTTTCGGTGTTCGAGGGGGATCCATTTGAAGGTCTTACGAAGGAGGCGGAGGGTGTGGAAGCAGGAAGATGAGACAGAGTTGATCTGGCGGTCCATTTTGAGCTCAGAGTCCAGGATGATTCCCAGGTTGCGTGCGTGGTCTGTGGGGGTTGGCGGGTTTCCGAGGGCGGTGGGCCACCAGGTGTCGCTCCAGGCGTCGGGGTTTGGGCCCATGATGAGTACTTCTGTTTTTTTGGTGTTTAGTTGAAGGCAGCTGTTTTTCATCCATTTGGCGATGGCTTCCATGCCTTCTCGAAAGTTGCGTCTGGCGGTGTTGGGCTCGTTTGATAGGGAGAGGATGAGCTGGGTGTCGTCTGCATATGACACGATGTTGAGTCCGTAGGTTCTGACGATGGGGGCAAGTGGAGCCATGTAGACGTGGAAGAGCGTCGGGCTGAGGGAGGAGCCCTGGGGGATTCCGCAGGTGATCGGTGTGGGGTCCGAGAGGAAAGGGGGGAGTCTGACCCGCTGCGTCCTGCCAGAGAGGAAGGAGCAGATCCAGTCGAGGGCCTTGTCCTGGATTCCTGCATCGTAGAGTCTGCGTATTAGGGTGCGGTGGGAGACTGTGTCGAACGCCGCTGATAGGTCGAGGAGGATGAGGGCTACTGTTTCTCCTTTGTCCAGTAAGGTGCAGATGTCGTCTGTTGCGGCGAGGAGGGCGGTTTCCGTACTGTGGTTTTTTCTGAAGCTGGATTGGGAGGAGTCGAGGATGTTGTGTTCTTCAATGAATGTGGCGAGTTGGTTGTTGATGGCTTTCTCGATGACTTTCGCTGGGAACGGGAGCAGGGAGATGGGTCTGTAGTTTTTGAGGTCGGTGGGGTCCGCTGAGGGTTTCTTCAGGAGGGGGTTGACCTCGGCGTGTTTCCAGTCGTCGGGGAACGAGGCGGTCGCCAGGGAGCGGTTGATGGTTTGGCGGAGCATGGGTGCGATGGTGTTGGCGGCTCTGTTGAAGATGTGGTGGGGCAGGGGTCCGTGGGGGCCCCTGAGTGGATTGACTTCATTGTCTTCAGTGTGTCTTCGGTGGTGAGGGCTGTCCAGTCATCAATCGCTGGTTTCCGGGTGTCGGGGGTGGTTGGTGATGGTTCAGTGTGTTGGTTGTCTTCGTCGAAGTTGTCGTAGATGCTCTTGATTTTGTGGTGGAAAAAGATGCTGAGTTTGTCGCAGAGGTCTCGTGAGGGAGGGATGTCGGTAGACTCGCTGGTGGGTTGGGCGAACTCCTTGATGATGCTGAAGAGTTCCTTGCTGTTGTGTGCGTGGGTGGAGATTCTGTCTTCAATCGCTTTTTTCCTCGTTTCTCTGATGAGTTGATGGTGGGCGTTGGTGGCGGCTCTGAAGTTGTTGTGGGCTTCTGTGGATTTGGTGTTTCTCCAGGCCTTTTCAAGGCGGCGGCATGTGCGCCTGGACTCTCGAAGTTCGGTGGTAAACCATCTGGCTTTCTTGGCACGGGTATTGTTTTTCTTGAGGGGGACTATGGTGTTGGTGCTGTCCGAGATCCATCTATGCAGGGTTCGGGCTGCGGTGTTGGGGTCGTCGTTTTCCGCGATGGTTGGGGTGGAGTTGTTGAGTGAGGAGGTGAGCTGGTCATCGATGATTTTGGTCCAGTTTCTTTGTGGAAGCAGGTGCTGGTGTCTGTGGATGGTGGGTGTTCTGAAGGTGAAGTGGACGCAACGATGGTCGGTCCATGGGAGTTTGGTGGTGTGGCTGAAGGTGATGGAGTTTCCTGTAGTGAAGAGGGGGTCAAGGGTGTGTCCTGCTGAGTGCGTGGGCTCGGTCACGATCTGGCGGAGTCCAATGTTGTGGAGGTTGTCCAGGAGGGATGTGGTGTTGGGGTCCAGTTGATTTTCGAGGTGGAAGTTGAGGTCTCCCAGCAGGGTGTAGTTGGTGGATGCAATGGCCTGCGGGGAGATAATGTCCGTGATGGAGTTGGCGAAGGGTCCGTGGGGTCCAGGGGGTCGGTAGATGAGGGTTCCTCGGAGGGTGGCGGTGGGGCTGGCCAGTATCTTGAAGTGAAGGTGTTCCATCAGTTCTGTGGACTCGTCAGGGAGTGTGCTCAGGCGGAGGCTGGATTTGTGGACGATGGCGATTCCTCCTCCTGGGTGGATGGGGCGGTCCTTCCTGGAGATCTTGTATCCTTGGGGGATGGCGATGGCGATGTCCGGTCCCGAGGTGGTGTTGATCCAGGTTTCGGTGAAGAATGCTACGTCTGGGGTGGTGCTGTCGAGGAGGTCCCAGATTTCTGTTGCGTGTTTGTGGAGGGATTGGACGTTGAGGAGGATGCATTTCAGGGTCTTCGGTTCAGTTGTGTTCTTGTGGGCGGGTTGTGCTGGATCCGTGTTCTTGGCGGTGCTGCAGGTGTGCCGGCAGCGGTGACAGCTGAAGGGTTCATGGGTGTCGGCTGGTGATGCTAGCTTGCCGTTGTTGTTGCAGCCTGGGTTGAGTGCGTGGAGTGCTGCTGTGTCGTAGTGTTGGCGGGGCGGAGGTCCAGGGTTCCTGGTGCTGGTTGCGGACGGGTCGCAGATGGGCGCAGACGTGCTTGCCTTTGATGCGCCTTCGGTGCACCAGCGGCCGCCATTAAGTAGGGGTCGGGGAGGGCTGGACAGCTGGGAGGGGGGGAGGGGAGCTGGATTGGGCCGGTCGTGCTGGGAGGGAGGGGCCGCGGGGGCAGCAGCGGCGGGGAAAGGTAAAGGGAGGAAAGAAGGGATAAAGAAAAAAGGGAAAATAAGCAGAAATAAGGCACAAAAGAGCAGAGATGCAGAAAAGAGCAGAAAGGTGAAAGATAGAAAGGGTAAAAAAACGAGTGAAAACGAGTGAAGGAGCAAAGAGAGAGAAAGGGAAAATGGGCAGAAATAAGGCACAAAAGAGCAGAGGTGCAGAAAGGTGAAAGATAGAAAGGGGAAAAAAACGAGTGAAAACAAGTGAAGGAGCAGAGGGAGAGAAAGGGAGAATGGGCAGAAATAAGGCGCAAAAGAGCAGAGGTGCAGAAAGGTGAAAGATAGAAAGGGGAGAAAAACGAGTGAAGGAGCAGAAAGAAAGAAAGGAGACAGAGGTCCACTGGACCACCAGGGATGAGGCGCTGGGAAACCTGCGGGTGGATCAGGGCCTCGATCACCAACACTGAAGAGTGCAGGGGCAGGGGCACCTCACTGAATGGTGGAGCTGCGAGGGTGGGAGAGCAATTTCACTGAAGGAGAATGTGAGGATTTAGTTGTGCAGGGTCTCAGATTCAAAGCTACTATCAAGTAAGCTAACCTTTCTGAAACAGCAGTAAACAGCAAATAAGAGAAGCAAAACAACCTCAATATTATGATGTGAAAGATACCTGGATTTGAGGGAGGATCATATGACACTGTGGTATCAGGTGGCCCAGACACTTTAATATATCACCTCTATACTTCAGCAGCCATCGCTCTCCAGATGAAAATGATATCATAGTTGACGTTCATATTTGTTGCTGACCTCAGTTTGCTTGCAGCCTGCAAACTCAATGAAGCTCAGGTATGTCTAACATTGTTTTTGTTTTCATTTGTGAAGATCACCAGAATCTCATCCCATTGCATTGCAATGCAGTGTTTTCGGAGGCCTCTGACGTCTTTCCTACGTCGGATGACACTTCCTGCAGCCGCGTAGCTAGGAGGGGGCGGGGGGGGGGGGGGGGCGGTCCGCCCCAGGCGGCACCTTTTTGGAGGCGGCCGACACTGACTGACTGGAGGCCGAGGCCCGTTGCGGCCGTGGCGGGCTCTAGAACTTGTCATTTGGCTGTGTGTACCGTGCACCCGGCCGATCCGGGCCCCAGGCAAGTTTTCTTGCCAGGCTCAGACTAGTAAGAGTTAAAGAAAAGATCTCAGTCAGTGCCTTGGTGCTCTGCTACAATGTAACAAATCTGCGTGTACAGATGGGCAGCTCTGTGGCGCCACCGGGGTCGGATGTGACCTCACGTCCGTTCTGATCTGGAACTGAAAGTGAGGCTGGAGAAGAAGTGACGGGGCCGGGGTCGGACTAGATGTGCCGCCTGTGTCGTCGGTCCGACCACTGACTGGTCAGCATCATGGCCACGCGGCGCGGCATCATGTTAGTGTGCCTGAGGGCGAGGCATGAATTATCATTGCTGGGCCTGCTGGCGTTCCGTCCGCCGTGGCCGCCGGACCGGGCCCCTGCGCACAGAGACTTACCGGTCACGTAAGTTGCGAGTTTCATTTTAGTATAAATTAAACCCGAATTTATATGAAGCCTATCTGTACTCACTGTACACAGGATAAAAGTAGGAGTGAGGGGAGGGGAATGGGGGGGGGGGTCCGATCGGGTTGGGTCTCCGATGGGCAATGATGGCAGGAGGGAGGCACAGTGTTGCCTTCGCTGTGCTTCAGGGAGCCGATGGACAGTAGGCCGCAGTCAGACCTCAGCTGTGGCCCTGGGCCGATCTGCACCAGCCGCGTTGTATCGGGGCAGATGCTGCAAGAAGCATTCGCAGGCAGCAATGCCATTCGCCCCCCCCCCCCCCCCCCTGAGTGAGTCCTACCTCGTATGAGAGGGGGGTGGGGTGGGTTGCACTCGCCGGCTGTCCAGCAGGGTTGGCGGCAGAAGCCGATGACTCAAAGCATAACCCGATAGCTCCATAGTGCGGTGAGTGGTGTTCGCTGCAGGCAGGCACAATGAGAATAGCAGCCGAGGGTTCCAGTACAGCTGCAATGTGGGGCACACTTCTGGTGCTTGAGTGTCTCTAGCGTATACTGCAGTATTATACCTCTAATTGTACTTTGTACTCTTTTGTAAGCAGCACACGTGTCACTTTTTCCTCCTGTAATGCACTGCTGCCTCATGTATTTTGTTTGCTCACAATTGTCACTTTTACCTCGTAACTGAACGTCAGCATTTGTAATTTGTTCATTTGTAATTTTCTCCTCAAGTATCATTACTGGTCCTGTTGTGAAGCGCTCTGACGCTTCGGGTAAAGTCCGCGCTATATAAAAACCGCATAAATAAATAAATCAATCAATAGCCTCTGCCTCACTTGCGGCCCCTGTCGCCATGAGGCCTCCGAGGGTTTGCCGAGCAGTGCGTGCTTCCCTTGATGTAACAGGGCTGTCAGGACAGCAAGGAAGTGAGTTGGACCGGCATCGACTTAATCCCACGGTGCAGATGGGATCCGATAGCATGTGAATCAAGCATTTAGCATGCAGGGCCACCAGAGTTTACAGACAGTCTTTTACATTATCAACCAAATTCTATAATCACTGAAAACTTGAAACACAGACAGAAGACACACCAAATATTCTTTAAGTTGTCCAGCAATACTCTGTCATGAATACAGAGCAAAATAAATGAAATTACAAAATCCACCGTGGGAATATCCGCCTGAATTTCAACCTGGGATACCCTGGTCACTTTGATGAATACGTTGTGTAGCTAACGAGCCAATACATCATTTTAATTAGGTCTGCCTACTGAAGTTCCAAACTTTCTCAAGGGTATGCCTCTGCAAAGTTTTTGTCAGGCAGCCAGCCTGCCACTGACTTTAGTAGTGTTGTTACCTTTGTCAGGTTACAGGAGGGAGCACTAGTGTTAGTGCCCTTCCATTTCTGGTGCTGTGCAGCAGTTTCAAGAACTTCTTGGAGTTTCTTGTTGCTCAAATTGCTATAATTTCTCATATTTATAAGTTTCCCTCGTTTTCATTGCATGATTATGCTCGGCAGAAAGTGTCACTCATAGCCGTTGAAATGTCACTCATAATTTCACTGAGATTATGAAAATGTCACACATGGCAATCTGAAACCTTGGCAGCTATGTACAGATAATAGTATTTACGGAATATTCTCCACTTCCGGCTAATCTAGTCTCACTTGGACCCACTCTTCGTTCTGAAAACCCTGTTACCCATTACCATACTGATTGGAAATGGATGGAAATAGTAGATGATAGAAAACATTCCCTTTAGTAAATTACACTGCTGCTGTTTTTCAGTGATGCAGTTGAAAGGCTGAGTTGCATTCTCCTGGTATTTTCACTCCTGGAATTCTATAGAAACCCCACCACTTTTATTTATTAGCAGCTTGCCAGTGGTTGCAATTGACATCCTGTGATTCTGGGCAAATCATTTGATCTCACAGTGCCTATAAAAAACAAAACAACCATTGGCATAGCCAATAGGTCACGTATTTCGCCAGAGCTATTGGCTTTGCCAATGACCGTGTCATGTATGTGCATGTAACTTGCATGATAGAGGTAACTGTTAGCAGCAATACTATGTGTCTCTCGGAGACTCAGACATCTTTCAAGTGCGCACCGTCCTTTTTCCCCAGCAAAGGAGGGGGCGGCAATCTGAGGGGTAGCCCCGGGCGCCACAAGCTCTAGCTACGCCCCTGTCTGTCACCGAGGCTTCATACTATGGTTGCTATTTTTAATCCCTGGTCTTCATGATGAGCCCGGGAACTATGAAACTTATGAACTCTATTTGGACCTTTTCATAGTCCGCTGATGCTGAGACTGTAAACTATGGATCATGAGCACAGACAGGTCTGCGTCGTCTGTAGTGGTTCACAATCATCTTCAAGGAAGCAGACTATGGATGCCATTTTGAGTGTGCCCTGAAAAAAACGAAATAGGCTTTGTACTGTGACACTCTGCGGACCATTTAAAATTATAACAGTAAATCTAACTTTAACAAATGCTGTGCTTAGGTGTGGACTGCTATTACACTCAATATAACAGGCAGATAGTTCATAGCAAACTTACAATTTTTTTAAATAGGGCTTGTGAAATCTTTTGCAAGACTGTCGAACTGGCAAACGTAACAAAGGACAGGACTTCCTCTATTGTCTTCAGTCTTTTAAAGCAGCCTAGTTCCAATAATTCTAAAATAGTCCAAGCAAGTTAATTTTTATCACACTCCACTGGAGAACATTCAGTTCAATCCTTAGTAATCTGAACCAGAATGACAATAGTTTTGTTCTATTTCATTAGCTATACATGTCTGGGATACTTATATGCAATCCACTCATCAACACAAAGAGCCCTCAATGGGCAACGAGTCTGAGTAAAAGAATCCAGAATCTAATGACATGTCATGGCTGCAGCATCATTGTAACATGATTGCCTAGCAATGACTGATAAAATGTGGGTCTTTATCATTGATAGACAAGCAGCTTTGAGGTCCTCATCTTGGTAGCCTGATAAAAAAGGTCCCCACATGTATCAGTGTTTTAGCTCATAAACGAGAGTTGAGACAGGAATGTTCCCTGCATGGCAAACAGGAATGTCCTGCTGCCCTGAATGCCTGACTGCTTGCTTGTGAAACTGGTATACTGATTATTATTTTGACCCTGGCTTCATGCAAATCTAGAGTGTATGTAGAGTCCTCTGTCCCTCCTTGCTAATGTATGACCCAGAACATATTTTCTGAGTTTACTACTGTATATGCTCTGTCGGCACCACATACAGCATTACTGGCAGTGTACTGTGTTTTGTGAAATAGGACTGTGGCCAGACCTTGTTCTATGTGTCCAGGAGAAGTAACCATTCTGTTTCCTCTCCTGTAAATGTCTACCGGTTCCTGACTCCCCAGAATTCCGATCTGACTTTCCATGTGCATTTTGAGTGTGTGCATTTGTAGTGAGTGTGTAGCACATATAAGGTGTTAGGACTCGGCATGTGGTTTGAGTCTGAGTACAGAGGCTAGTGGGACACATTCTGGAAGTATCTTGCTCAGCATGGCAAAAGATGGAAAGGAGATATAGCTTCCCCGAGAGTGGAAGTGTATTGCATGGATTTCTGCCTTGCTAGAGAAATACGATAATCGTGGGGCAGGACTTCAGTTTTTGTTGTTCAAGGTGAGGAACCTAGGCAGGGCCTACCTATTTGTCTATCTCTGATTACTGCTTCAGAGTTTCAGGAAGAATAATGACAGGCATGTGTTAGGGGAATCTCCTACGACTTTGCTGCCGCTTTTGCCTGCATCCGTAATCACTTGCACGCTGTGCACCAAGCCTTCCCTGTACAGCTGAGCCAGCGCGGACCCGCCCGCCCGGCTGCTCTTTAATATCCTGAGCGGGGCCGCCGAGCGGAGACCGGCGAGGGGCGGACTTCAGTGTCCAGAGGCCCTTGCGGCGAACCGCGTCACCGGGGAGCGCCAGGAGGCGCTTAAAATCACCATCAGCCCCATTGAGGGGTGGGAATCTCCTACGACTTTGCTGCCGCTTTTGCCTGCATCCGTAATCACTTGCACGCTGTGCACCAAGCCTTCCCTGTACAGCTGAGCCAGCGCAGACCTGCCTGCCCATCTCCCGCTGTCCGGCTGCTCTTTAATATCCTGAGCGGAGCCGCCGAGCGGAGACCGGCGAGGGGCGGACTTCAGTGTCCAGAGGCTCTTGCGGCAACCGCGTCACCGGGGAGCGCCAGGAGGCGCTTAAAATCACCATCAGCCCCATTGAGGTGTAGGAATCTCTTACGACTTTGCTGCCGCTTTTGCCTGCATCCGTAATCACTTTCACACTGTGCACCAAGCCTTCCCTGTACAGCTGAGCCAGCGCGGACCCGCCCGCCCGTCTCCCACTGCCCGGCTGCTCTTTAATATCCTGAGCGGGGACGCCGAGCGGAGACCGGCGAGGGGCGGACTTCAGTGTCCAGAGGCCCTTGCGGCGAACCGCGTCACCGGGGAGCACCAGGAGGCGCTTAAAATCACCATCAGCCTGTCTCGCGGGACGCCGGGCGAAGCCCGGGCCAAGGGCGGGCCCGTTTTAGCCCGTTCTAGGCTGGGCTGGGACGCCCCTCTTGGCTGCATGATCCGGTCTGCAAGTTTCCCATTGAAGGTACTTTTAATTTTCTGCTTCTTGATATTCAGTTACCAGTACCCCACAATTCCTGTGCTAAGAAACCTTTCTTACCATCATGACAAGGGGGTCCCGAAGCAAGACAGCGATGAAAACTGCTTTGATCACTGGACCAATTGATCAATTACCAGAACTAATGATGCCATTGACCTAAGCATTTCCCTGCTGGAGCGAAGGGTGTCACAAGACCTGGCAATTGCGAGGAGATCTTCTATGGGCCCCTTAGCTTCTGCGTTATCCCCACTCCAACTAGCTTTGCCCATTCCGGTCTTACTGCAATCAAATGCCATGGCAGAGGTCCACTCTATCCCGAAATCTGTTGACCTGTCAGCTACCAATCTCACTTCTGATTTTGACTCTACGGGGAACCTTGAGAAAACCCCAGACCTCCAGCTAATTTTATCTGAAGACCTAGGTCTGGAGAATCTGCCTAAGGGGGCAAAGGGGGGCGCTATACCTAAACAGGGCAAAGATAGGAAGGAGGGCAATTAAAAAAAAAAACTAAATATACCTACCAACAAGAAGGGGGCAACTGCCCCTTTGTTGCTGGGTGCCCCAAGTGATTCCATTACTCCACTTATTAACTCACTAGATCCTACGGTAAACCTAATGACCACGGGTAAGGAGGGTGGTGTAGTTTGTACTTAGTATTTGTAGTGCGAAAAAGACCGAGAGGGACGTGTATCAATACTTTGATATCTATCAGGGTTTTTCAAGTTATCCCTATTTCTAAGGTTATATCTTTTCTCAGAGGGCTCCCTCTGGGGAGACTGGTGTTCTTGAGTCGGAGTTCTTTCCCTCCGTCGAGGAGACCTTCCTCTGGACTGGAAAACTTTTTCCTTGGGAGTGGATTGTTTATTTCCATCCCAGCTCTTTTTAGGAGTGTTTAAATTATTTTTAATAAACAATTTTTCAGGATTTTTCGAGTAGTTGGGGTTTCACTGGTTTCCCACCCAAGCTGTCTCTACCTAATTCTTCATAACATTTTTCTATAATTCTGGCAAGCTCAATTGGTTGATCTGTTATATCTGTTTCCTTCAACTTCTGGCGGATCGCCACAGATGCTGCTTCTCCTTTTATATTGGCTAGTAATATAGCCGAGACCTGCTTGAAGTCTTTCAGTCATTTCATACCAAGAGTTAAAGCAGGTTCCGGACCGTATTCATTCTGAATCTGTTTTAGCACATCTGGTATTACCGCCATTGATGGAACACCATGTGTTTTTGTGTAAATAGAAGCAAAAACTGTCCCCCAAGTGTCACAGTCCTCCACGTGTGGTGCGACCCCCATTGGAAGGCAGATGGTCAGAATTCTGTGTTTCTCAATAGGGGTAGTATTCGGAAATACTGCCTCTATTTGAGTAATTTTCTGCGATAACCAGAAAGGAATTTGTTCCTGTTTTATGGGTGTTTTACCAAGACATGATTGTATGTTCTGTGGTGTAATTTTATTTGTGTTCCCCTGATGAAGGGGTCAGTTGTGGAACATTTACAGCTGTTTGGACTGTTGCAGTCCGCATTACATTTTGGACTAATTGTCTATGTATTTTAATTAATGTTTTTAGCTGTGCTAAAAGTTCTTCTTTTGACATTTTTGCAATATCCGGATGTGGTGTGTAGCTGGCTAGAACCGGCCACGTTGCTCCTGGTCTACCTAGTGGACCGAGCCTGGTAATATGATCATTGTGTTTTAGGGCGCCTTTAAACCAGAGCAGATGCTCTTGGTATTTTAATGGGATTTCAATCTCCTCGAAAGGAGCGTACTCATCCGGTGGATCCTCTATTTTGTAATAGTGGAACTCGTGTGTTGTAGCGTTTGCTGCTGGAAATTTTATCCAAGAATAGAATACCTCTGTCTGCCGATATTCATGTGCCTCTATCACGAAGACGACTGTGCCACCTTGTGTGGTCAGTCCGTTTTCTATAAGTTTTAACGTTATAGTTTTTCTTATGTTGACAGGGATGATTATTGCACCCGGTTCATTAATTCCTGTAACATCGGGACCCTGCTGAGTCGCATTTACTGTGGCTTCAGTGGTTCCGTTGTTTTCTACTGACATTTTATAAATGAAAGTTTTGCAGAGCAGGTCTCCAAGGAGACAAAGATTAGGTGCACAATATTTTGGAACACTGTATCCTTCAACGTTGAATAAACCAGAGCTTTACATAGGAATCTCTTCCTACTAAGTTCGGGCGGATTTTAACCTTTTACCCACTCCAGATGTCTATTGGAGTATTTACGGGAGAAAGGGTCTGTGTGAAAAAGCACGACTGAGTTACTCTAACGTCTTGCGTTAGTTTTATCGCCTTACCAAACGTTGGGCGCCATGTAGTGTAGTTCCTATTTTCCCTATAGGCCCTGCGCATTGGAATAACATTAACAGCAGTGTAGACGTAGGAGTGCGGTCTTCTAGGTCTCTACTGACTATGTTAGACTTAATTGGGTTTGTACCAGCTAGCTCAGAGGTCACTGGAAACTTTCTTGACTGAATAGGAAGTGATCAGCTTCCCTGGCTCAGACAAGAAGGGATTCAGTTTTCCAACAACCGCATTAACATGACAACTTAGCTCCTCAGAATAAGAGTCAATCTCTAGAGTCGTGTGAAACAATAGACAGCTATTTCACTCAGTCAGTTGTGCAGAATTACTTTCACCAGGATGCAGAGAATAGAGAGACGGGCATTTTCAATTAAAGGTATTATTTATTGTACAGTCTTTCTTCTCATGCAAGAGAAATGAATTGCCACAATTGCAAGACTTGTTATTATAAAAAGTGCGTACAGTAAAAGGAGTATTGCGAAATAATACTGTAAAAGCATTGATATGGTTCCTTAGCCATACGATAGTTAAAAAGAATAAAATATATACATTCATATATACATTTGGCTAACGTCCTCAACTGGTGCTTCTAACTACGCCTACCCCGGTGTACCTGACCTAAGCCTAATACTTGGGAGGGAGTAAGTAAGTAGCAGTTTAAGTTAAGTTGGTTTTGCCAAGGGTTTGCTTCAAGAATTCTCTCTAAGGGTTTAGTCAGCACAGTACCTCTGGAATAGAATGTTGGAGGTCTGGTATCTCCTCTCAGGACTCGATATTCCAGTTACCCGCAAGGGTAGGCTGGAAACGCCAGAGCTGGATGTTCTCGGCAGGAGAAAAGACAGCGTCTCTCTCAGCGCGTCAAGGAGGAGGAGGGGCAGTGTCCGTGGGCTTCTCGCATCTGCTGGGCTCTGCAAGGGACAGCTGATCTGCTCCTGTATTCACCACCACCATCGCGTTTGCTTAAGGCAATGTTGGTATTATTTATACCTGAAAGGTGCCTTGTTTGACGTACGTTTTTGGACATAAGACGTCAATAAAGATGTCACTAAGAACTGGTCATTCTTACAGTGCTCGTTAGAGTTCTATTACTAATCAAAACAAAGCAAGCGGGGCTTTCCCAGGTTGCTGGGGGATTTATCTGTTGAAAGAACTCGGAGTGTTATCTAGGAATCTAAGGAAGTGGCTTCTGCTGTGTCATATACTTCAATGAGCTGCAGAGACGAGTTACTGAAATATGGCTCTGATCGTTTATGCCATTATAGGGATATCTATTGATTATAGCCGTATAGGGGCATACGGTCACAATATTGATCGGGGTCCTAGATAAAACACAACACTTGGGCACCTTCCTCCACATACTCTAGGAGTGCCCGGTGATTGTGAGTTTTTGGAATAGTGCGCATGAAGTTATGGAAGAGGTCACGAGTCTTACGTTGTTGCCTGAAGCTAGGAGATGCCTGTTGAATGTGTGGGAGCCGACTGACTATGATGTGGCACAGACGCAGTGGGCGACCCTCTGGAATATGATTGCCAAAAGAGACATTGCGCAGCTATGGGGATCTCAGAGGCCGCCCACTGTTCTGGCATGGAAGGAAAATATGGACAGGTATATGTTTAGAGAGAAGACGGTGTATGTAGCGCGTTGCAAGCCTTGCAGATGGGGGAAAGTATGGGGCCAGTGGAACTCCTATCGGGGAGATATATGTTTACCTCCCTTCACACATGTAGAAACTACCTTGCCTTCCCCCGACCCAGCGTTCCAGCTACTACTTCGACTACAATGTCTCCTGATTCGAAATCTCCGTGCTCTCCTATCATGTACGTCGTTGATTGTTTCAAAATTTTATGCATTCCTCCCTCACAGAACGCCTCACTTTGTTAAAGATTTGTATTGCCTTGATTCTTTATTGTTTATGTTTTAAATTTTAATAAAAAGAAATACAAAAAAAAAAAGAAATCGCAATTTTGCGATTTCTTAAATTGCGAATATTACAAAAATGTTAATGCATCCTAAAAATGGGAATTGCATTTGCAAACGGTCGAATTTTGCGATTCGCACCACATCTGAATCATTAACTCATAGTGTCTGTATCTGCCCTCACCTTTTGGAGCTAGGCACATTTTTGGCATAAGCGGATAGACTCTGAAACATTCGCCCATGTGACAGCACGGTTTTAAGGGGTCCTGGAGCAGGCAATCACAGAATGGAAAGGGGAGACTCTGGTCGAGCAGCCCCAGCGAAATGAGAAGACAAGATAAAGAATTGTGCCGAGCGTTATGCGGCAAGACAATAGCAACATTCCACTGTCTCAAAAGATAATTTCATTTGGCTGTTTTTTACCCCAAACTGCTCTTGTATTTCCCATCTGATTTTTAGTCTTGACTAGCTTATAGCACACCTGTTAAGGCATATGAAGCGGGCACCCATGGACTAAATGGAAAGTTCCTACAGAGTAGTTAAAATGGAATGAAATTAAATATATTTATAAAACACACCATTACCCGAGGGTTTGTAGGCCCTAGCAGGTCAGAGAACACCACAACAGTGCCAGGAAGATAGAGAGATGACATGATCTCTTAGGACTAGGTCGAAAAATGCCAAGTATAAAGAAGCTTACGAAAGATGAAGAAGTTTTCAGCACCTGAGATGAGAGGGTGAGGAGTTCAAAAGTTTAGCAGCCACCCCACCTAGCCCTGTGGATTCTCAGAACAACCACCTGTCTCCTACATGCAGACTGTAGCAGCCAAACAGGCCAAACCATTTAAAGATGGATTTGAAGAACTTAGGGCCAGTTTTGTGTAATACCTTGTGAGCCATACAGAGGACTTTGAAAACCACACGTTTCCTAATTGGGAGCAAGTGAAGGTTTGTAAGCCTTTGACAACAGAAAGATGATTTTAAATGTACAGAATAAGTCATGCACCAGCATTCTGAATAGGCAAAAGATTGTTAATGGATACCTGGATAATGTTCATGTAAAGTGCATTACAGTAATGTAGGCGAAATGAGACAAGTGCTATGAACACCGGTTTCATCAGTTCTCCCAGAATGAACAGAAATAGGTTTTCAGGGAATATGGAAGCACGTGCCAGCAGTGCTATTCACCCTCTTATCAAATAACAAAGTGTTGTCAGAGGTGACCCCCAGGTTCTTAGCAGAATCTACATGGGTTGGGAGGTGACCACAGGACTCTAGGCAACAGTGGAGTAACAAAATGTGAGTCCCTCCTCTGCCGCAAAGTACATGGTCAAGGCCCCCCACGGTCTGGTGCCCAGTCAGGAGCTCTCAAGACAGACGCCTGACACCCATGCACAGTGCTGGACTGGGCCCCCTGGAGCTCGAGGTCCCCTCCCCCACACCCAGGGGCTGCTGGGGCTATTGTTGCACCACAGCTGGCCACCAGATCATAGACCAGATAGACTGCTGTGTTCCAAACACCAGCACCTCCTTTTTTCTGCATTAAGTTTGACAGAGTTGTCTCACATTCAAATTCTATTTCGAGACATACATTCCTTGAACCTAACTGCCACAGTAAGAACACCACCCATGAGCGAAACAAACATTTGGGCATTGTCTGCATTAGACAGTACTTGGAAACCAAAAGATCTAATCAATGATGCCAATAAAGAAGCATACAGGTTGAAGAGAGTAGGGCTAAGTGAGGAGCCCTGCGGCACTGTATGTGGAAGACTGGAGCCTTTAGCCCTGAACTGTCCATAGCTAACCACTTGCGATCTATCAACCGTAAAGGAATGCAGCATGTTACTCTTCTTGCCTGTTCTTCTCAGTTGAAAGAGGTGTCATGTTGGGCGTGGCTTGGTGCCTGACAGGAATGGCAGCGCCCGGGTGAAGCTCCTCGGGGACTTCAGGCAGCTGCACATTTCCCGAAGCGCTCCAGCGCCGAAAACGGTTAGCGAGGACGTCGGAACCACCTCTTAGGACACCTGCGGTCACCATGTGCGGCGGAATGCCGAGTTTATAGCTGCCTTTCTACCGGAGGAGCTTTTGCAAGGAATTCTTCGCAGCAACTAGTATAAACATTCCTTCCTCCTCATATACAGAGCTCATTGAAGTACATAAATTAACAAGTGACACACTTTTTCTTGCTTCCTTTGATCTTTATGGGCAGAATTAAAGGCGTTCATCCTGCGAAGGCACCTGTAAAGGACATTTTTGCCACAAACTCAATTGTTTTTACTGAATTCTACAAACTGGAGGATTCTTTATCATCATCTCCTCCAGATACTATGGCGACTACGGATTCTGCTACAACGTCATAGGGAAAATCTCTCTCCAATCGCCTCAAACAAAATCAACCATCTCCGCCTAAAACAACCTCATCTGTATCTATGGAGATATTATCAGAAGAGATTAGGGCATTGCGTCCTTTCATGGAAGAAACTAATGCAAAGTTACAAGTCCTCACTGACAACTGGAAACAACTCGATACAAGAGTCACTGCTGTTGAACACTCTATGTCTCCATTACAGATACCTGCGCTAAAGTTTCACCACTCCAAACTCAAGTCTCTGCACTTCAACGCCAAGTTGAGGATCTTGAAAATCGTAATAGGCGCAATAATCTTTGCATTTATGTACTAGCGGAAGCACTGGAGGGGTCTGACCCTCTTACATTCTTTAAATCTTTTCTCCCCAAGGTCCTCCATATGCCAGATAGCACTGTTCTTAACATTCAAAGAGCACACAGATTGGGCCGCCTTTCCTCATCTATTTCTTCCTCACAGAAGCCAAGAGGTGTGATCCTATATTTTTTGGAGTATACAGACTTATTAAAAGTTCTAACAGTGGCTAGATCCTCCCAACGTATCACCTGGTAAGGTTCTACTTTATTTTTTCCGCAGGATTAAGCCAAGGCTACCGCTAATAGAAGGAAGGCTTTTCTCAACATGAAACCTGATCTTCGAGCAATGGGCACTTGTTATGGTCTCTTTCACCCTTGCCTCTTCAAGGTTACCTATAACAACAGGACATCGACTTATGAGGATCCGCTGCGTCTTCAAAGGTTCATAAACTCTCATAAGACAGTTGTCATGGACTCTTCCTCTTCAAATGCTGGTTGAATACACGATTTCTTCTTCTGATGTAGTCTCACTTCTCTTATTTTTCTATTAAATAAGTTTTAATTCTTCTGCATTTTCAATATGCACATCGTCACTTTAATTGTTATTGTTTTTGTTCCCACAGTTCTTTCCTCTTCCTGATGTGCTGCCCCCTGGTCCTCCATTTGGTTAGCCCCGGTTGTACCCTCCGTCCTGTGTGGTTACATCCCTCCCCTTGTCTTTTTGAATCTTCCTTTTGTAGGTATGTTCCCATTTTTTGTATTCCTCTGGTTTTTCTTCTGTAGTCTTCTTTCAATGTTTCCCTCTTTAACTTCTTGCTTCATCTCTTTCTTTCTTTCTTTCTACTTTTCAAGTGTTTTCTCTCCTATCTTCTCCTTCTCCTTTACTATACAATGTTTCCGTCTTTCTACATTTTTCTTCTCCCTCCTTACTCCACTCATTGTTACTTTTCATAAGTATCTTCCCTATTGCATTTCTATTTACAATTTTATTCTCTCTTGCATGCTGCATAGATTAGTTTTTAAGATTGTTCATTGTATTGTATGCTTCCTGTTTAATGATTTTATTTTATCTCAGATACATTCAGAGTTACTACATGGAATGTTAAAGGTCTAAATAACCCTATTAAAAGACAGCGAGTGTTATCCCATTTGGCTAGATTAAAAACAGATATTGCCATGTTACAAGAAACCCATTTATCAGATACTGAAGCCTTTAAATTGGAAAGATTTTGGGTTGGCAATGTATTCTCTTCTCCAGCTTTAGGGAAAAAGAATGGTGTTGTAATCCTATGTCACAAAAAGTTTAATGTTTCTATTGTTCATCAAGAAATTGATTCAGATGGTCGCTGGGTGATTACCAAATTATTAATAGATAACGTACCATTAGTTATTTTTAACATCTATGCTCCAGTTTTGGTGGTGATTTTAACCAAATTCATGATCCCATATTAGATAGACACTCCCCAGTTAAATTTGTGCACTCTAAAATGCACACCCAATTTACCTCCACCATTCGTCGTAAATCCTTAATTGATATCTGGAGACTTTGTCATTCAGACCTCCAAGAATATAGTTATTTCTCCTCCCCACATAAAACAATCTCGCATTGTTTATCTTTTTTTTAGTAGGTGCCTTGCTCAACATGCTCTTCATTCAGAGATAGGCTCCATTTTAATCTCAGACGATGCCCCGGTTTTTGTTGATTTTTACCTAATTCCCTTCTCACCGTCCTCTGGCAGATAGCATTTTAATAACTCCCTTCTTGCAGATCCTAAATTCTCTGGCCAATTCAGCTGTTTTGCTAGTGACTTTTTACTACTAATAACCTCTCTGATTCTTCTCCAACTATGATTTGGGACTCTTTTAAGGCAACTGCAAGAGGTTTCATAATCAATTATGTTTCTCAGAAGAAAAAGAGTTTTGAAAAACAATCTTCCCAACTTCTCACTAAAATTAAACAACTAGAGTATGCCTATTACCATTCACTTACAGAATCTTCTTTAAAGGATCTAATTTCCGCCAAAGTTACCTTTAATAAATTATCTACTAAAGCTGCAGCTTCCTAGCTTTTGAAAAGTAGCGCACAATATTATGGGGGTCAAAATAAAATGGGGAAGCTCTTAGCTACTTACTTAAAAACCTGCTGTGATAGAACCAGGATTGCTTTCATAACAAACTCTAATGGTGATTCTCTTTTTAAAAATGACAATATTTTACAGGAATTTGTCACATTTTATAAACATCTTTACACTCCTGAAACACAACCCCTTCAATCTAATATATCCTCTTACTTTCAATCGCTCACTTCTCCTTTTTCTACCCATATTACCTTTGATGCGCTCAAAACAGACATAACTTTGGAAGAACTTTCTCATGCCGTTTCAGTCTTAAGATGCGTTAAAGCTCCTGGCCCCGACGGTTTTATCATCGAATTTTATGAACATTTTTCGAAGCTTCTTCTTCCGCACCTTCTTCTCCTATTTAACTCTTTTATTGCGAATGATTCTTCCCAAGGAACTTTTCAAGAAGCTATGATTTGTTTAATCCCCAAAGACAATAAAGATCCCTCTTTCTGTAAAAACTATCGTCCCATCTCTCTTGTAAACACGGACTATAAGATCTTTGCAAAGTTACTCGCACTACGTATCGACCCCATCCTACCTGAACTCATTGGACCAGAACAATCCAGTTTGGTCAGAGGACGTTTATCCTCCGATAACTCTAGAGTTTTCTGTAATGTTCTTAGCAAAGCATCTTCCTTACACTACCCACTCGCCACCATAACCTTAGATGCGGAAAAGGCATTCAACAGGATTGTTTGGGATTTTATGTTTCATGCTCTCAAATGGATAGGCTTTCCCCCCAAATTAATCTCCCATATTTCCTTATTGTATTCTGGCCCTAGAGCTTCTATCTTTGCCAATGGCAGAGTCTCAGATTATTTTTCTCTTTCCAGAAGTGTTCACCAAGGCTGTCCCTTGTCCCCTTTGTTGTTTATAGTAGCATTAGAACCCTTTTTAACAAAAAATAAGACAGGACATTCAAATTACTGGTTTTAACCTCGGGCCCAACCAAGTTAAATTGTCTGTTTAAGCTGACGACATCCTATTATATTGCTCTAATCAAGATACTTCTCTCCATTCTTTCCACCGTCAAGTTGACACTTTCTTGAAAATTTCAGGCTATCGCCTGAATCGAGATAAATGTGAAGTTTTACCCCTTAATGTCTTATGTCTGCGTCACTACTTCGATCAAACTGGATTTTCCTGGTAACCGACTAAATTAAAATACTTAGGATTATAGTTTTACTCTAATATTTCTGATACCTTAAAATTTAATTTTGAGTATATCACCAAAAAATTGACTGACTCAATTACTAGATGGCATTCTCTCTTTCTCTCGTGGTGGGGTAGACTGGATTCAATTAAAATGATGCTAGCTCCTCTAATTTTATATTCTCTTTAAATGATCCCTGTCCATATCCCAGGTTATTATTTTAAAAGAATAGATTCAATCTTATTGAAATTCCTCTGGAAAAATAAACCCCCACTGATCGCCTTATCTTATCTTAAGAAAGATAAAATCAATGGAGGTCTTAAGTTCCCTGACTTTAAATCTTATCATCATGCATTCTCTCTCAGACAAGCTTCTCGATGGCTATCTACCAAATTCTCCCCGCACCCTTCAGTATGGTTATCCATTGAAAAATCCCATACCTCGCCGTTTGACTTTCTTGAAACACTTGCATTTACTGCTAATACTTCTTTTCTGCACTCTTCTGTTATTTCTCATACACGTCAACTTTTGATTCTCCTTTTATCTTCCTCATACCCTTCTCTTACTTCCTTACCTCAACAACCTATTTGGCATAACAAATTACTTTACATTAAAAATTGCACTTTTTTCTGGAAATCTTGGAGATCCAAAGGCTTACTATGGATTTCTCAACTTTTGCTTGACGATGTGCCCTTATCCTTTACTGATCTTCAGTCTCAATTCCTTCTTCCTAACTCTTTTAGGAAACAATATGATCTTCTGCTCCCTGCCCTCCAAGATTATCTTCAATCACTCCCTTCCTCCCCTGATTTTCCCACTTCTTGTTCCACAATTTTTTCGCTTTTGAATACTTCTCCTTCAGCTTCCCGTACTTACAATTTTTTTTTATCTCCTTCAGAAAGGCTTAAGACAAAGACTGAATTGGCTTGGGAACAGAATCTGTCAATATCCTGGTCTGTTTCTTTATGGGATAAATTATGGTTAAAGATTCATAAAACTTCAAGAGCAGCCAACACTACTCAAACCCTGTATTTCATTTATCAGCGTTTATTATACTCTCCAGCAAAATTCGTATCTTTTTGTCTCCAGATATTTTGTCTAAATGTTGGTTTTGCCCATACCCAAATGCTGATCTAATTCACATGCTATTTCATTGCCCTAATATCCATATCTTCTGGCAATCAATTTGGCCTCTTATAAACATTATCTTTAACACGAAAGTTCCATTTTCCCCTTCAACTATTCTCATGGGTTCCTTATCCCCATCTTGGCCCCAAACCCCTTCTCATTTTAAATTACTTAACTTACTGCTAGCTGTAGCTTTACCCTTGATAACCTCCAACTGGAAAGATACGACAAAAGTTACTCATTCGGCATGGTGGAATGCCATATGTTTTCATCACACACTTGACACTAATTATGTCACTCCTATTTCCTTAGCAATTAAAAGAGATTTATTATGGATTCCACTTACTACATACCTATCCACACTCTCTTCCCCAAGTCCCTCTACTGTTACTCATACAAATAAGTCAGAGGATGTTCGTAAACCGCCATGATCATTTCTTGTTGTCTTTTTCTTTAGTTATTCTCAATATTGTTGTTTAATCTACACTTATATTTCCTCATGCTCTTAATTTATAGAGTCACTTATCTGCATATAATGTTATACTTAAAATTGTTTTAATTTGTTTATTGACAAAATTCATTATATTGTTCTCCCTTTATTCCCCCTTCTTTCCTTGCCTTCGGTTCAGATATTATTGTTTATTGAATCCATCTTATTATGCATCTTTATTATGTATTTTTAATTTTCATGTATATATTATATTGTTTTGAAGCACTGTTACTATATTTCTTTTTTGTGCTTGGTTTCAATATACTTGAACTTAAAAAAAAAAAGAAAGAGGTGTCATGTTAAAAGCACTGGGGAGACAAAATCAAAAGCTCTGGGTAGGTGAAACTTGATCAAAACTATGGAGCTTCTGCAATCAACATGACCTCCGATACTCTCAGCCGCCACAACCTGTGCAAGTCTGTGCTATGTCCACTCCCAAAGCCAGCCACGGAAGGATCAAGAAGATTATATGTAGCAATTAACTCCATGAGTTTCTGGTTCAGATGTCTTTCCAATACTTTGCAGGTGTAGGCAAAAAGGAAATTAGTCAAAAGTTTTTAGGGCTTCTGGCTTTAGGTTAGATTTTTTGATCAAAGAAGTGATAATAGTTTAATTTCATAGATTAGGAAAAAATAATCTGGTTGAGGATCATAGTGAGATGTTTCACTATAATGTTAGGGGCTAATTGCAGAATTTTAGGCAGACATGGCTCTAGTGGAGATCTCGACTTAATACCTAACACAAGTTTTTTTACTTGGGGTGCTGTGACCCGCGAAAAACACGAAAATGCTTGACATATTTGTGCAATGACCGTGGGCTTCGGAGGCCCACCTGTATTTCATATGCCTAAAACCAGCCTTAGATAAATTATGAAGCTCTGGATGCTCATTGTAGAATATTGTTTTTAAACTTCTTGTATTTTTTTATTTATGTGTATGTTATTGATTAGCTTCTTATCTTTTTTTTGGTTTTTTGCTTCTGCAATTGTAATGATTTTAATTAATCATACAATAAATACATTCTTTCATTGAAAATGGGGAGACCTAGTCCATGAGGATTTGTGAGAATGTACTTTTTTGTACCAACATATAGACCAACAGTTTTAAATCTTGGGATAGAAGGTAATTAAGCATAATCCGGCCATTATTATCTGGAGCTAAGAAAAGTAGTAACGTTATCAATGGATCTCACTTCAAGAAGTGTCCAGTTTCTGAATCTATTCAGCAGCCACCTACAGATACTAAAGTTCCTCCAGATTATACAATACATGCTCTCTATTCTACAGTTACCCAAGAAGACATCGGCCAAGATGAAATAGTTTTATCTATTTGAGGGACTGATGAACGCCCAGCTTTAAATCTGATGAATTCAGACACATTCTGATTTGGTGCAAGCAGCAATTTAACAACTGAACTTGCACCAACATTAACTGCATCTTCAGAATCATGAGACTCTCCACCAGTTTAAGAGCTGAATCTCTTGTAAGAAGTTGTAATATTAAAAGTTTATCCTGATACTGAAGAAGCATCTCTCCTGGAAAGGTTGATGTCTGAAGTCAGTGGGTGTCGATCTAAATTGATGATCACATGTGTCTTGGGTAGTAGTTAAACAAAGAGAATATACCTTCACAACCACTTAGTTTGAAGAATTATTTGGAACAGAAATAAACGCAAATCAATACGTTATTCCTAGCCTTTGACTTTGGCTAATTAGTTTTTAATTATTCAACACTTTTCTAAAAAGAAGGACATGTAATCAACTCAACAGAGAATACATTGTAGTGATGTCCTACTGGCAATACACATAACAACTAAAGAAATCAAAAATCGATTGTACACATTGCAAAAAAGAATATACACAAAAATCACAAAACTTATCAATGACATAAACAACTATAACATGTAGTGATCTAATCGTCTACCTGGTGAAAACAGTTGGAATATAATGAAATCATTCTTGCATGTTTACACAATTCATGAAAAAAGAGAATGCAACTGTTACAAATACAATTACAAATTGATGCAAAGATTCCTATCAATCAAGATTCAAGCTATACTTAATATAGTGGCCGACGCGTTTCAAGTCTCGGTTTTTAGAATTGCCGGACTCTCATCAGGGCTGGATGAGTCTTTAAGAGGTAAGCCAACTGTTTATGAAAAAAACAAAGAAACTGATTGGAACTACTCTTCCCAGACAGTCTATAACACAAAGCAGTCATTTAAACGTGAAAAAAATGCTTCATACCTGGTCAATGACCAGCGGGAAAATGAATGTCTTCTGTTAAACGTTTATGCAGTGCTCGCCTGTAATTGACAAGGTGACAGAAGCTAAGACGGATATCAGACAATAAAGGCGCCCAACAAAGGTTTAGTAGAAAGGCGGGGTTTACCTAGTGTAGGCTCACACGGGGCATACCATCTCCAATCCTCCGTGCACTAAGGGACAACGTGGCAGATTTTTACATCAACTCTAATGGAAAGGATTAAAAACAAAGCCTAACGTTAAAAATTTCATACGACTGCTGAGGGGCGCGTAAAGCGCTCAACAGACCAGCACTTACGTGAGCGAATGATGGATTCATGTCACGAGTTAGGTGAGTGCGGGACAGCGCCGATATTAAGTTTCTGAAAGAGGGAAAAGGAAGCCGAGTTGAAAGAAACAGCTAACCGAGTGAGGACTCGTCAGCGTGTCCATTATTTCATGAAAGCGGCGGGGCGCGCTTACCGTAAAGATGTGGTTAAATCTCAGAAAAGAGTGTCTCCTACTCAGTCATAGTGGGGACCGACCTCCATGCTGCCGGCTTCGTTACTACTTGGTAACTACAGACTGGAGTCACATGACGTGGGCGGAGCTAGGCTACCGGGTCATGAAGGTGCATTCTGGGATATGTGGTCCATAAGTCCTAGGGACCTGATGAATTATCACTAAATAATTTAACCCATGCTAGAAATACATCGTGATCGGTGGAAGGGGTCCAATCAGTCGATTACGCCCTATTCAGCTCGCTCATACAATTCAACCCTCTGTTTATACTATCAAACTTCATGATTAAATACGCCTCCTTGCGTAGTAAGGCACTGTCCACGCACACAGATCCATGTTTTGAGTCAATTGTTGCCAGAACAGTCCACTTGAACTGATTCTCATTGTGATTTAGGCTCAGGAAGTGTTCAACCATTGGTGCTGATTGAACCTTTTTCCTGATTCTTGAACGGTGTTGGGTTATTCTGATATTAATTTGTTGACTCGTTTTGCCTATGTACACCCTGTCACATGGGCAAAGCACTGCATAAACCACATTTTTCGTTTTACAATTAGTAAAATTTGTGTGTTTCCATGAGATTCCATTGTGATCAAAGACCTCCCCCTCCAGTGTTGTAGGGCAAGCAACACAATTCCCACAGCGGTGATGACCCACGATGGGTGGCAAGTTCCATTGTGTTGTCAAGTTGCTTCTGGGTTTCGGGATGTAGCTGTCAGCACGTATCAGTTGCTGCCCAATACTGAGGTTTTTCTTCATAGCGAAGATAGGCTTGGGCATGGGGCAATTAAGGTTCTCCAATAAATGCCAATTCCTAAGGACAATTTGTCGGAACTTGTTAGTGTGGGGACCAAAGGTGGTCACACAGACAAGTTTGTTAAGGTCTGACTTACTCTTTTTCTCTAACAGAGACTCTCTCGGTGTACATCTTGCTCTTTTTGTCGAATGTTTAAGCAGTTTTTTGGGGTATCCCCTCCCTTCCATTTCTTTACAGAAAAATTCGGCATGTTTATCAAAGTCCCCAATCTCAGTGCAGTTCCTCCTAATTCTTAGCAGTTGGCCGTAGGGTAAGTTTTGTTTTAAGCACTGGGGGTGCGAGCTATTAAAATGCAAAATAGTATTTCTGTCTGTCTCCTTTTTGTACAGTGATGTGACAAGTTGTTCCTCTTGGCATCTGATAGAGACATCTAAGAATGTCATTTCATGATTACTTGATTGTAATGAGAATTTGATATCAGTATGACGTGAATTGACCCAATTATGAAATAGGTCCAACTCGGTCTGGCTCCCCTGCCACAGAAGCCAGACGTCGTCTATGTACCTCAACCACTGTAGTATCTTATCAGAAAAAGGGTTATTGTTGAAAATGAATTTCTCCTCGTATTGGGCCATATAAAGTACAGCCATTTCCGGCGCATAAGGACAGCCCATGGCTGTCCCTTTGACCTGTACAAAAAACTCATCTTCAAACTTGAAATAATTCATGCGGAGGGAAATTTCAACCAAAGAGAGTATGAATGATGTGGGCACCCTATGGGGTCTTTCTCTGGAGTCAAGATATACCTCAATCACCTCAAGTGCCTCGTCCTGAGGGATTTGGGTATATAATGACGTGACGTCCATTGTTGCCATTAGCTGTGTCTCGTTGTTAAACTGTGTGCCCTCTACCTTCGTGATAAAGTCAGTAGTGTCCCTGAGATATGATGTAACATGACAGAGAAACGGTTTTAGAAAGTAATCAATATATTTAGATATTGGCTCTAGTGCTGAATCGCAGCCTGAAACTATAGGCCTTCCAGGGGGGTCAGCACTATTTTTATGTATTTTTGGCAAAAAATACAACACCGGTGTCCTCGGATGTTTTTTGTTTAAAAATTCAAATTCTTTGGGGCCAAGAAAGCCTTGTTCAAGAGCTTCTTTAGTCAATTTGTCAATTCTCCCTAGGATCTCATGGACAGGATCTTCCTTAACTGGTCGATACCATTCCAAATTTTTGACATGTGTATTACCAACGGACTGGTACATGGTGCGAGGCCAGATCACTACAGCCCCGCCCTTGTCAGCTTGTTTGATAATGATTGAATTATCCGCTTTCAGATTTTGGATGGCAGCTGACTGTCCCTTCGTGATGTTATGTTTGACATAACATTTAGCTTTTTCCAGCTTTGTAACTGATGAGAGGATTGCCTGCTCAAAGGCGTAAACCTGTTTAGGCAAATTCATAGTTGGAATAAATTTGGATTTAACTCTTAACCCAGTGATTTCAAGATTTTTGGTCACTTCTGCGCCCGCAAAGTATGACTTCAATCTAATCTTCCTGCAGAATTCTAGTGCCTCTAGCTTCATCTTGGTGAAATCAGTGCGTTTATTAGGGACGAATTTCAAACCCAAAGTAAGGACACTCCTCTCATCCATTGACAATTGTTTATCAGAGAGATTGACTATTGTAGATTGCTCTAGTTGTTCTAGTTGTTGTACTGCCTGTTTCTTGTTCGCATTCCCCAAGGTTGTTTGAAACGCACTCGGTTTGGTTGACCTCTTTCTAAAAAAGGCTGGTTGGTATTCCCTTGTTTATTTTGTTGCCCAGGTCGTGAGTCAGACGAGGAATCAGAGGAGGACGTATCGGAAAATCCAATAAATCGATTCCTTAAACGTCCCTGGAAGGAAGTCAAGGCTCGTCTAGAGTCTGTTGTTGTATAGTAATCCTCCTTGAGGAATGGATATACCTGCTCTAATTTGAATGCTTTGGAATCTCTCTCAAACTGTGTGGTTTTGACATTGATTGTATGATCTTTAAAAGTGGTGATTTCCTTCTCAACTTTCTCAATCAATGCCTTTGCATCCGATATTGTTGGATTTTCAGAGATAGCTTTCAATAACTCCTCAATCTCTTTTTCCTCCTCACTACAAAGTCTTTGTGCCGTTTCAATAGTATGCACCATCAAATCTCGGCTACATTTCGTATTGATACAACTAAACCCTTTCTTGTAATTGGAATCTTCCGTGAAGATCACAGGGATATTTTTTACCTGTAATCCCCAGGGAATGGTGCCTGCCTGTAAATGCTGGAGGAGAAAGTATCCGTGTAGTTCGGTCCTAATATGTTTTTTGCGTAGCCTTGTAAGTTTGTCTACCTCATTCTGTTGTTTTGCGGAGGTGCTCAAGGATAAAGACGAAAAAGGGGAAGAAGCAATTAAATTGCGAATGTGATCCTCTGTAAAGGATAATGTGTCCTTCTCTGCCATATTAAGCAGTGGACAAGTCCACCGCTAATGATGTAATCGTGGAAAAAGACACCTTGGTGTCTCGCTCCCACTCGAGTAACAACTCGCTCTATAAGATATTCAAGAAAGGGGATTGGCCCAGGAGATTTGGGGAAGGAAGGTAGGGCCGATTATTGCTAAACAAAGAGAATATACCTTCACAACCACTTAGTTTGAAGAATTATTTGGAACAGAAATAAACGCAAATCAATACGTTATTCCTAGCCTTTGACTTTGGCTAATTAGTTTTTAATTATTCAACACTTTTCTAGTGTCTAGTGTCTTTTTCCACGATTACATCATTAGCGGTGGACTTGTCCACTGCTTAATATGGCAGAGAAGGACACATTATCCTTTACAGAGGATCACATTCACAATTTAATTGCTTCTTCCCCTTTTTCGTCTTTATCCTTGAGCACCTCCGCAAAACAACAGAATGAGGTAGACAAACTTACAAGGCTACGCAAAAAACATATTAGGACCGAACTACACGGATACTTTCTCCTCCAGCATTTACAGGCAGGCACCATTCCCTGGGGATTACAGGTAAAAAATATCCCTGTGATCTTCACAGAAGATTCCAATTACAAGAAAGGGTTTAGTTGTATCAATACGAAATGTAGCCGAGATTTGATGGTGCATACTATTGAAACGGCACAAAGACTTTGTAGTGAGGAGGAAAAAGAGATTGAGGAGTTATTGAAAGCTATCTCTGAAAATCCAACAATATCGGATGCAAAGGCATTGATTGAGAAAGTTGAGAAGGAAATCACCACTTTTAAAGATCATACAATCAATGTCAAAACCACACAGTTTGAGAGAGATTCCAAAGCATTCAAATTAGAGCAGGTATATCCATTCCTCAAGGAGGATTACTATACAACAACAGACTCTAGACGAGCCTTGACTTCCTTCCAGGGACGTTCAAGGAATCGATTTATTGGATTTTCCGATACGTCCTCCTCTGATTCCTCGTCTGACTCACGACCTGGGCAACAAAATAAACAAGGGAATACCAACCAGCCTTTTTTAGAAAGAGGTCAACCAAACCGAGTGCGTTTCAAACAACCTTGGGGAATGCGAACAAGAAACAGGCAGTACAACAACTAGAACAACTAGAGCAATCTACAATAGTCAATCTCTCTGATAAACAATTGTCAATGGATGAGAGGAGTGTCCTTACTTTGGGTTTGAAATTCGTCCCTAATAAACGCACTGATTTCACCAAGATGAAGCTAGAGGCACTAGAATTCTGCAGGAAGATTAGATTGAAGTCTTACTTTGCGGGCGCAGAAGTGACCAAAAATCTTGAAATCACTGGGTTAAGAGTTAAATCCAAATTTATTCCAACTATGAATTTGCCTAAACAGGTTTACGCCTTTGAGCAGGCAATCCTCTCATCAGTTACAAAGCTGGAAAAAGCTAAATGTTATGTCAAACATAACATCACGAAGGGACAGTCAGCTGCCATCCAAAATCTGAAAGCGGATAATTCAATCATTATCAAACAAGCTGACAAGGGCGGGGCTGTAGTGATCTGGCCTCGCACCATGTACCAGTCCGTTGGTAATACACATGTCAAAAATTTGGAATGGTATCGACCAGTTAAGGAAGATCCTGTCCATGAGATCCTAGGGAGAATTGACAAATTGACTAAAGAAGCTCTTGAACAAGGCTTTCTTGGCCCCAAAGAATTTGAATTTTTAAACAAAAAACATCCGAGGACACCGGTGTTGTATTTTTTGCCAAAAATACATAAAAATAGTGCTGACCCCCCTTGAAGGCCTATAGTTTCAGGCTGCGATTCAGCACTAGAGCCAATATCTAAATATATTGATTACTTTCTAAAACCGTTTCTCTGTCATGTTACATCATATCTCAGGGACACTACTGACTTTATCACGAAGGTAGAGGGCACACAGTTTAACAACGAGACACAGCTAATGGCAACAATGGACGTCACGTCATTATATACCCAAATCCCTCAGGACGAGGCACTTGAGGTGATTGAGGTATATCTTGACTCCAGAGAAAGACCCCATAGGGTGCCCACATCATTCATACTCTCTTTGGTTGAAATTTCCCTCCGCATGAATTATTTCAAGTTTGAAAATGAGTTTTTTGTACAGGTCAAAGGGACAGCCATGGGCTGTCCTTATGCGCCGGAAATGGCTGTACTTTATATGGCCCAATACGAGGAGAAATTCATTTTCAACAATAACCCTTTTTCTGATAAGATACTACAGTGGTTGAGGTACATAGACGACGTCTGGCTTCTGTGGCAGGGGAGCCAGACCGAGTTGGACCTATTTCATAATTGGGTCAATTCACGTCATACTGATATCAAATTCTCATTACAATCAAGTAATCATGAAATGACATTCTTAGATGTCTCTATCAGATGCCAAGAGGAACAACTTGTCACATCACTGTACAAAAAGGAGACAGACAGAAATACTATTTTGCATTTTAATAGCTCGCACCCCCAGTGCTTAAAACAAAACTTACCCTACGGCCAACTGCTAAGAATTAGGAGGAACTGCACTGAGATTGGGGACTTTGATAAACATGCCGAATTTTTCTGTAAAGAAATGGAAGGGAGGGGATACCCCAAAAAACTGCTTAAACATTCGACAAAAAGAGCAAGATGTACACCGAGAGAGTCTCTGTTAGAGAAAAAGAGTAAGTCAGACCTTAACAAACTTGTCTGTGTGACCACCTTTGGTCCCCACACTAACAAGTTCCGACAAATTGTCCTTAGGAATTGGCATTTATTGGAGAACCTTAATTGCCCCATGCCCAAGCCTATCTTCGCTATGAAGAAAAACCTCAGTATTGGGCAGCAACTGATACGTGCTGACAGCTACATCCCGAAACCCAGAAGCAACTTGACAACACAATGGAACTTGCCACCCATCGTGGGTCATCACCGCTGTGGGAATTGTGTTGCTTGCCCTACAACACTGGAGGGGGAGGTCTTTGATCACAATGGAATCTCATGGAAACACACAAATTTTACTAATTGTAAAACGAAAAATGTGGTTTATGCAGTGCTTTGCCCATGTGACAGGGTGTACATAGGCAAAACGAGTCAACAAATTAATATCAGAATAACCCAACACCGTTCAAGAATCAGGAAAAAGGTTCAATCAGCACCAATGGTTGAACACTTCCTGAGCCTAAATCACAATGAGAATCAGTTCAAGTGGACTGTTCTGGCAACAATTGACTCAAAACATGGATCTGTGTGCGTGGACAGTGCCTTACTACGCAAGGAGGCGTATTTAATCATGAAGTTTGATAGTATAAACAGAGGGTTGAATTGTATGAGCGAGCTGAATAGGGCGTAATCGACTGATTGGACCCCTTCCACCGATCACGATGTATTTCTAGCATGGGTTAAATTATTTAGTGATAATTCATCAGGTCCCTAGGACTTATGGACCACATATCCCAGAATGCACCTTCATGACCCGGTAGCCTAGCTCCGCCCACGTCATGTGACTCCAGTCCGTAGTTACCAAGTAGTAACGAAGCCGGCAGCATGGAGGTCGGTCCCCACTATGACTGAGTAGGAGACACTCTTTTCTGAGATTTAACCACATCTTTACGGTAAGCGCGCCCCGCCGCTTTCATGAAATAATGGACACGCTGACGAGTCCTCACTCGGTTAGCTGTTTCTTTCAACTCGGCTTCCTTTTCCCTCTTTCAGAAACTTAATATCGGCGCTGTCCCGCACTCACCTAACTCGTGACATGAATCCATCATTCGCTCACGTAAGTGCTGGTCTGTTGAGCGCTTTACGCGCCCCTCAGCAGTCGTATGAAATTTTTAACGTTAGGCTTTGTTTTTAATCCTTTCCATTAGAGTTGATGTAAAAATCTGCCACGTTGTCCCTTAGTGCACGGAGGATTGGAGATGGTATGCCCCGTGTGAGCCTACACTAGGTAAACCCCACCTTTCTACTAAACCTTTGTTGGGCGCCTTTATTGTCTGATATCCGTCTTAGCTTCTGTCACCTTGTCAATTACAGGCGAGCACTGCATAAACGTTTAACAGAAGACATTCATTTTCCCGCTGGTCATTGACCAGGTATGAAGCATTTTTTTCACGTTTAAATGACTGCTTTGTGTTATAGACTGTCTGGGAAGAGTAGTTCCAATCAGTTTCTTTGTTTTTTTCATAAACAGTTGGCTTACCTCTTAAAGACTCATCCAGCCCTGATGAGAGTCCGGCAATTCTAAAAACCGAGACTTGAAACGCGGCGGCCACTATATTAAGTATAGCTTGAATCTTGATTGATAGGAATCTTTGCATCAATTTGTAATTGTATTTGTAACAGTTGCATTCTCTTTTTTCATGAATTGTGTAAACATGCAAGAATGATTTCATTATATTCCAACTGTTTTCACCAGGTAGACGATTAGATCACTACATGTTATAGTTGTTTATGTCATTGATAAGTTTTGTGATTTTTGTGTATATTCTTTTTTGCAATGTGTACAATCGATTTTTGATTTCTTTAGTTGTTATGTGTATTGCCAGTAGGACATCACTACAATGTATTCTCTGTTGAGTTGATTACATGTCCTTCTTTTTAGAAAAGTGTTGAATAATTAAAAACTAATTAGCCAAAGTCAAAGGCTAGGAATAACGTATTGATTTGCGTTTATTTCTGTTCCAAATAATTCTTCAAACTAAGTGGTTGTGAAGGTATATTCTCTTTGTTTAGCAATAATCGGCCCTACCTTCCTTCCCCAAATCTCCTGGGCCAATCCCCTTTCTTGAATATCTTGGGTAGTAGTTGGCACATTTGTTCACTATGGCTATTCATTTGGAATTTTTACAGCCAATTCATAATTTTTTGTGGATTGCAATTCTTGTTATTCTCTTGGCTATAGAGCAAAGGCACACTCTTCAAGAATATTTTCCACTGTCTTCAGTTGTACAACAATTGCAACCAAATTTACCTACTAATAGTGTGACAAGGAGTGACTATTCTAACATCATTCATTATCATTTACCTGGTGGTCTTTTTGGAAAAATGTTTCATATCAGATTTTGGGACCAACAGAGGTGGTACACATACTCTATGCTCTGTGCATATTATTGGATAAAATTGTTATGCCAGGTTCCTTTTCAAGTCCATGGGAAACTAAAGCAGTTAAACAGCTCCTAGATGCCAATATCACTACATTTATTCAATGAACTGGCCAGTGTGAACTGTATAATTTCTCTTAATGAGAGGTGAGACTCCTCTGCCTTATAGTTCAAGGGACTTCCAGTGTATTTTGCTATTGATAGAAGATCTGATTCATCGTCCTATTTTCCGAATAACCACCAAAAGTGTTGATTAATGGCAAGTCATATAGTCCCCTGAATTTCTTAGGTTCTTCTTAGGACACAATTATACATATTGGCATGATACTATTCCAGTGCAGAATATTTGGGGCACTGAATCATAGCAAATTCAGTGATTTGACATATCATTACCTATTGGCGTAGCTGCTAGTGGTGCAGTCGGTGCATTTCACTGGGGCTCAGAGGTTGGTAGGAGCCTAACTACAATAGCCCCTTAAGCCCTGAGGATATCTTAGCTCGCACTGCTGATGGCCACCTTGTGCCTGTGCTACATGTGAGGGGTACTTACACTGCTGTAAATGCTGCATTTTGTGTGTGTGGTTACACACACACTTGGACTGCTGCTGCAGATGATGTCTATGTTCTGTCTGTATGTGAGAAACTAACATTATTTTTTATTAGATCGATATATGTTCTATGGGTATTAGGGAAGCATGTACTCCTGCGTCATGCTGTACCCATTTTGTGTTTGGAAATCTTGCTATGCTTGTGAGACAAGCTTGCACTCATACATGCCAGTGCTGTTCCTTACACCTGTCACAAATCTGAAATGCTGCTTGTTTGTTGTAACTAAAGGCATAATTTAGAACTCGATGGACGGTAACTCCATCACAACAGTGACGGATATCCCATCAGCCGAAATATAAATCCCGTGGGATATAATGATATTCCTATTTCAGCCGATGGGATATCCATCACCGTTGAGGCGGAGCCACCCATCTGCAGACATTTAAATCAGCTCCTAATTTAGGCATTAAATGCCACACTTGTATTTAATTGGAAGAGGCTTGCAGTGGCCCTGCAACGCCACATTTGTTCCATAATAACCATGCTACAGACTATGTATATTTAGTATTGCATGATTATTTTGGGGTAGTAGGCCTAGAGAAGTTTTCTCTTCAAATTGTTGCTGGTTGTAAATACAATGTTTAGGTTTTCTTTAACTTTCATTTTTAGCTTTTTAATAAAAAATGTCTAAGGTGTGGCCCAGTGGATTTATGTGATTTTTAGCTGCTGCATTTAGTTCATAATTATGCATTCTACACATTTGCCACACAATTTGCAGGTTTATAAAATGTTGAGTGTATTTTCAAATGGATCAAAAAATTCCTACTAAAGAATGTTCCACACAAATTGCCTATCCTTTCGCCATAGTTTATGTGAAATGCTAAAATGAACCTGCAATTTGTAAGATCCAAGCAATGATCTTAAAAGTTGTTGATGAAATATGTTAATGAAATATGATCAAACTGTTAACTGATCCAAATCTCTTGAGTATAGAGTAGATATCTAAGATACACTGTACGCTTGCGGCATGTGAAGCAGAAACAAAGGTGTACTATATAAGCAGAAGCAATGGTGGTCAATTGCCTAGCGCTACAGGGTGTACGATGGATTGTCCAACTGTAGATCAGTTCAATCTAATCTGCAGACAGAATGTATTGAACAATTATATAAAAGAAGTAGGTGGTTTACTAGACCTGAGTTCTTGCAGCAGGTAGAAGAAGTTTATGAAAAATCAGAGACTAGTGTTCCATCTTCCAGTGTAGCATCTGTGAAGCAAGTTTGCACTGGCCCATGAGTGCCGCATTTGTTACATGTCTTTGAAGAACGCTTGCACTGACTAGCCTTGCAGTAGCATCCTTGTTAAATGAAGCAGCTTGCAAAGGCTGGCAATGCCGTACCACACTTCTTCAGTGTCGTTAAATGAAATTTGCAGTAATCCTGCAGTATTATCCTTCTTTCTTGTTTTTCAGGGAAGATTGTGGTGCTCTATATCAGAGCTGTATGTCTTATGTGTGTGAGCCAAAGACCCCAGGAACTCCTGCTCCCTGTGCTCCATATAGTTCTGTGTGTTTTTGATCTGATTAAAAACAGTTTTAAGCTGTCTCACCAGACTCTTGTTTTCTCATTTCCTTTGAATGGGATGTCACTCAACTGTCACTCTGTAGTGTAATTCCTATATTCCCAATAGGCTCTGCGCATTGGAATAACATAAACGGTAGTTTAGACATATGACTGAGGTCGACTAGGTCTCTACTGAATATGTTATACTTAATTAGGTATGCCAGCTAGCTCAGAGGTCACTAGAAACTTTCTCGAATGAACAGGGAGGAGTTAACTTCCCCGATTAGACAAGAAGGGATTAGCTTCTGACAACCGCATAAACATGACAACTTTGCTCCCTCCAGAATAAGGAGTATATCTCCAGAGTCGTGTAAAAACAATAGATAGCTATTTCACTCAGTCAATCGTGCATGCTTAGTTTCACCAGAGTGCAGAGAAATAGAGAGACAGGCGTTTTCAATAAAAGGTGTTATTTATTGAGCATTCTTCTTTCTCATGCAAGAGAAGTGAATTGCCACAATTGTAATACTTGTCATAAAGTAAAGTGCATACAGCAAAAGGAGTATTATGAAATAATACTGTAAAAGCATTGATATGGTTTCTGAGCCATATGATGCTTAAAACGGATAAAATATATACAGTTGTATACAATGATAAAAGTTGACTAAATGTACTAAACTGGTGCTTCTAAAATACACCTACCCCAGTGTACCTAACCTAAGCCTAGTACGTGGGAAGGAGTAAGGGAGTTGCAGTTTAAGTTAAGTTAGTTTTGCCAAGAATCTGAATCAGGAATTCTCTAAGGGTCTAATCAGCTCCGTACCTTGGTTTTAGAATGAAATAGGTCTTGTATCTTGTTCTCAGGACTGGATCTCCCAGTCACCCGCAAGGGGGACTGGAAACACTGAAGCTGGATTTTCTCGGCAGGAGAAAAGACAGCGTCTTTCTCAGTGCGTCAAATGGGAGGGACGGCTTCCTTCGGCACTCGCATCAGCTGGGCTTCGGGTAAGTAGTTAGCTGCTCTGCTTCAAACCACCGTGTGTTGCTTAAGGCAAATGCTGGTATATTTATACCTGGAAGGTGCAGTGTTTGACGTAAGGTTGGACATAAGACGTCAATAAGAACTGTCACTAAGAACTGGCTGTTCTTTCAGGACTCGCAGGAGTTCTAGGACAAATCAAAACAAAAGCAGGGGAAATTCCTGGGTTGCCTTTAGGTTTGGTTTGTTTAAAGAACTCGTTGTAGTTTCTAGGAGTCTAAGGAAGTAGCCTTGCCGTATTTGGACTGCATTGGCTATGACTAAATATGGATATGATTCTTATGCCTTTATAAGGATATGATTTGTTATAACCACATAAGGCATAAATCGGGAACATTTAATTAGGGTCCTAGATACGTTCACAACAACTCAATCAAAAATATTCTAATCCAAGCCCAGTCCATCAATTCTTTCTTTTAGCTCTAGTCCATAGTGATCAGGAAGATAAACTATTAATTTGAATTCATTTGATGCCCTTTGAAATTTGAAACATTATTTTGTGCGTTGAAAAAATTTGTATGAAAGAAATGTGTTGGCTGAAGCCTGCATGTGTACCAGACATTCTTTTCTGATCATCATGAACTACAGCCAAACAAAATAATTGATGGACTGGACTTGGATTGAAATATTATTGATTGATTGACGTTTGAGTGTGATCCCATTCATAACAGTGGAACTATTTGGAAGTAGCACCTGTTGACTAAAGATTTCAGACACTAGCCGGTGTGGTACAATGAACAAAAATGTTAATTGTTTATGGATTGTAAAGATTGTATCATGTTGTCTCATAAATAGTACATAATATTGCTTAGAGAAAATTGGCTTAGGGTAAACCCACTTCAGTTATTCATCAGACGGTCTCATTCACCTATTAGTTCAGTACTTCAGAACAGCACCGATATAATTGGGCAGTGCATCAGCCCTCTTCAACCATTGACTTTGTTGCCAATGTTTGACTCAGCCTAGTAGACAACCAATGATCTTTAGGATGTCTGGTAGTCTGAGTAATGGTATTTTTCCAGCCTGCTCTATGTTAATCTGCATCCAGAGAAGTTCAAACTCAGGAGATATTTCCTTTAATTCATCCCTCAGGACCCCCCGCCCCCCATATAAATGCAGATTTTTGAAAATTGAGTAATAAGACTACCAGCGGTCCGCTGCCAGTGTTCCTAACTACAACTTTTATGTGCAGAATGCCATGCATCACAGCTGCAAGTTTCAGATTCTATGCCACCTACTGGAAACACTATTTTGCATATGGCTGGGTCCAAACTGAGATGGCATGGCGATGATGATGAATCAGATTTGCAAAGCGCACAGCTGCTCCGAAGAGTGTCTCAGCAATAGTCTTATCAGGTAACATTTACAGCTGGGCAAGCAGCCAACCTTTCAGCCTCTTCTTAAAGATGTGTTCTGATACTGCAAGGTGGAGATTCAGGGGAAGTTTATTCCATGCAGAAGGACTCAGAGAGGAAAATGAGTGACCACCTCTCCTAGAACGACTGATCCTTGAAACTAAAGATAAGGCCATGTTAGAAGACTGGAGGTTCCTAGCTGTATGGTAAAAATGAATTCTGGTGACCAGACATTTAGGGCCTATCTGATGTAAGGCTCTATAAGTAAGGACTAGAGTCTCAAGCATAATCCATCTCCTCACAGGAAGCCAATACAAAGCACAGAGGTATGAGGAAACCTTAGCTCTGGGCTCAAAGAGGCAGTTGTGCTGTTGCATTCTGGCCTACCAGGAGCCTTTGGATTTCAAAGTCCAGCAGTCCAATGTACATCACATTAGTGTACTCTAGCCTTGACATGATGAGGGCCTGAAATACAGTTTTCCTGGCAAGTGCAGACATAACAAACTGAAACCTTTTTCAGCATTCAGAGGAGACCAAAACAGGTCCCTACCACAGACCTAACTTGAGGCTGAAACAAGAGTTGGGTGTCAAACGAAACCCCTAATTTCTTAACCACATCTGTTGGGGAGAGCACTGGGGGGCTCCCTCTGGAAAATAAGCCACCCAGTCAGGGGGGACATACAAGGCAAAGAAGAGTATTTCTGTCTTATCCACATCGCACACAGCAGATTCTGGTGCAGCTAGGAGAATAATGCAGTTAGATATGGTCTAATTAAATCTGTAGAGTTATCTTCACTTTTATTAACCCCTTCCGTGCTCCCGTCTGCCGTTGGCCGATAAGAGCACTCCCTCCCCAGTGCTGCGAACAGTCAAAGGCCATCACAGCCCCGCCCACTCAATAGAAGGCCCACACCGCGGCGGATTTGCCGCTGAGGTTAAGGCGTTAAAGGAGAAAAACAACTGAATTTTGCAAATTAGATTATCTTGGCTCCAAAAGATTCAACCAAGTAGCTGATCACAATTGACTATTATGAATTTACTACACAGTGCACTCTCTAAGGACCTGTTTATGAGTTTAGTGGTGCAGATGCACAGCAAAACCTGCATGAGAACCGCCCGCCATATAATTACTTTTTACGTCACTGGCGGGCAGTTCTTTTGGTGTTCCCACGGTGGTGCCTATAAAATTATCACTGCAATGGGAACGTCAAAGGGAGTTCCAGCACGGCATGGTTTGTAAAGTCCATGCCGTGCTGAAGATTCTGTGCATGCATACAGGGGTGCTCATGTTGTTCCCACCTTGTGCTTCCACAGCGTGTGATGCACTAGAGGCCCTTTAGGGCCCTCTTGCTCCCTCTCCACCAGGAATTTCATGATTGAGGTCCTGCCAGACATATCGCACCCTCTGGACCACTGCGGCACTGCCAGGGAACAGCGGTTCCCTGGCAGTGTCAGTGGTTCCAGGGTGACTTGACTACTGTGGTCGTAATGTTACGATCGCCACTGCCACCCCACCATGAGTCTGGCAGTCCTAAGATCACCAGACTCGTAATTAGGACTTAAATTACACCCCTCCTAAAATGGGGGAGCCAAATTTATGAGCCTAAAGTTACTATTTGTAACTTTTCCCATGAAGGCAGTGGTCTCTCACCAAAGTGGAGAGCTCCGTCTGGTAAGGTATAGAGAAAACCTAAAATTTGTATTCAATTTAGGAAACAAATGAAGAACAAATATTTTGATGTTAAATAATAAAGTAAATTCTTTTTGTATTTTTATTTTAAATGTACCACGTAATAAAATATGCCACTGCACAAATAACTTAATGTTGAAGTACATTTTTAACAAATATAAAGGTATAAAATTAAAATAATGTTAAAAAGAGATATAAAAAATACCTACATTTATATTGATTTATTGTGCATTAAATGTATTTACATAATGCATTTAAATTAATTTAATTTTTTTAAGTTGCATTTATTTTAATGTTTTTGAATGTTAAAAGAGGTTATGAAAATATTTTACACTAAAATTATATTGTGGTTCTCTTATATACTTTTTAAACAATACATGCTATTTATATATTTCAAAAAAAGTAAACGTCAATTTATTTATTTAAACATTATTTCCTATAGGGTGTCATTTTAAGTCCCTGCCCCCATTGTTTTCTATGGGAGCTTTTTGCATTACCAGTGGTTGACCATGTGTGGTTCTAGACATTAATATTTGACGTACTACATGCATTTTTGTGTCCAATTTTCATGTACTGCTTATGAATTTTATGTTGTTTGATTATTAGAACTGTATGTCATTGAATTATTTTTTACTCTTATTATGTGGTTTGACCTCGTGGTCACATTTTACATGTTGTTTTTAAACAAATACTCATTAAAGATATATATTTTATATAGATATTGTTAAATTTCTTGATTTTCCTACTTGATTATTGATCCATCCCGAGTGTTCACAGTGTACATTAGACGTCCTGGGATTTTCCTCACACTGGTTCTAGACATTCTCCAGTCCAGAGTTGGAGTACATTTACAAGTGTTAGGGCCTTTTTGGCTGGAGTAGTTTCCTAAATGCAGTTTATGTATAGGAATCGGCTTAGTCTTTTGCTGGTGCGCACATGCTGCTCCCTAAACCCCTCCCTTTTTGTAGTGGGTATTCCCTTTTTTTCCAGCCACTCCCCTATCCTCCCACATTTACTGTTAAATCAGACGTAAGGGCGTGAAGATCTAAGCAATCACGGCAAACATCTCCTGACCGAAAAAATAAGGCATTCCTTACATTGTTGACAGTTCTTACAACAAACACCATATCATTGATCTTAAAACATTCATTCTCAGTTACTGAAGTCTGACTCATTTGAGTGACCCTACCCATGGGAAAATGTTGCTTTCTTTGCATTTGTTTGTAAAATGCTCTTTTCGCCACAAATGTTTCATTCCTTTCTCACAGCTAGGCACCCTCCATTTAAGGCCACATGAAAATAACTACCACAACATTAGCACAACAAGCTATCCTCATTTCTTTTAATTTCATTTTGATTTTGAAATCAAAACTTCACGTATTTCACTTGGTCTAGTTTCAGGCTTATTTCTCTGACCTCCTTCATTCAAGATACTGATTTCTGTATTTCTTCAGGTGTAGGTATTATTTTAGTCTAATTTGGCAATACCCATAATCTGCAATCTTTATTCCATTGTATTAGAGTTAGTATTAATTACTACCAGGTCTTCCAACATTTCATCAGCAGATGCTCCAAAGTTGGAGGTATTGGCTAACCGTCTTAGAGCCATGAGGATGTCATTAAATGTCTCACTGTGGTTTTGGACAGGTGTATAGATGTTATTGGTTTCCCATGTCACTGGTGTGGGGGTAGAGCTTAAAACAGTAGTTTAACCTGTGGATGGCCTCATTAAAATCACTCAAATCATCTTCACCCTCAGCAGAAACACCTTTTGGTAATGTCTTAAATATTTCCTGGCCTTATGAGGCTAGACAATGTAGCAGCTTGAATTGTTTCTTTCAACTGGCATTTGATCTCTGCTTCTAAGGCTACTACACAAAAAGGTCATTCTTTTTTCGATCTTTTTCACAGGATAGGTGGATCTGCTTAGCTCTGGGCAAATCTTTTGTGGTGGTTCACATTTCATTGCAAATAAATGCAGCATATTTTGTACCAACGCAAAACAAAATAATGCCTAGCAGTAGAGGAAATTATAGAGCAAAACAACACACCTAAATAATAAAGATAGCCGAAGAAAATATGAGTTCACCAGGAAAGACTGATAAACTCACATACATATAGCCTTACAAAATATATATAGTAATTATGCAATAATGTATATAACATCTGATGGAAGTGTCGGAAGATGTGCAAGGTGGATAAATATCTTAATTGAGAATGATAATCATAATGGAATTATCTATGATAAAATAGTGGGATTCATAAACCCTGTTGTGGAAACCATTCTCAAAGAGAAAGAGTCCAACCTGATGTGCATGAGGAGTATCCTCAACTCTTCATTGATGCTGCTAGAGAAAGCGTTTTTGAGGGTACTCTACATGAAAGTATTATGGAAGACACTGGTTCATGTGATCAAATACCATGCTGGATGTAGGAAACCATCTTGTAAATATACAGGAGTGTGTTTTGGTAGTTCTTTGCTAAAGGGCAAGATGTGTTACATCATTAAGTGATAAGATACATTCAACATTCTTATGTTAATTTCTTTACTTTTTCTTCACTTGACTTCCCTACTTATTTTGTCATTGGTACCATCAAAACTCTGACATTTCAACATTATAAGGGTCTCTTCGGTGACTGTTGGAAAGGATGTGAATGCCTGTGAATGATATGCTAATATTATAATTTAAATTCAATGTGTTTAATCAGATCTACGAGTCAATCTTTTGCTTCAATAGGTTTATGTCAACAAGTCTCTCTATAAATCATCTTACAAACATATATTCACCTTAAATAGTCAATTAAGTAAACACATTACCGTTAACTACTAAGGCCCCGATTGCAAGTTTGGCAGTGCGACAGAGGGATGACCTCCATATTGCCAAACCCTTGTGAGAACCGCCTGCCATATAATTACTTTTTTAGTCACTGGATGGCGCTTCTTTTGGCATTCCCACGGCGGTGCCTATAAAATGGGCACCGCATTGGAATGTCCAAGAAAGTTCTAGCACAGCATGGACTGAAAAATCCATGCCACGCTGGAATGTCTGTGCATGCACACAGGAGGGAACATGCTGTGCTGCCTTTGTGCTTCCACAGGGAGTGAGGCACAAGGGGGCTCCTTCGTTTTCTCTCCTCCGGTGTTTTTATCATGGTGGAACCACCATGAAAACTCTGGCATAGAATAAACTTTTAACATGCTTAGTGGTCTCGCTAAGCATATTGCAGCCTCTGGATTGCCATGTTACAGCCAGAGAAAGGTGGTTTCCTGGCTGTTTTGACGGTGGGTGGCAAGACCACTAGGGTAATATTGTGGCAGTCGTAAGACCGCCACTGCCGCGCCGCCACAAGTCTGGCTGTCCTAGGACCACCAGACTCGTAATTAGAACCCTAGTAGGCAAAGGAAAGAATGCTAACAGATTTTACTGAATTCAAATCCACTCCAGGTCTATCCTGAGCCTGTGTTAAGGGTACAAGTTAGCTCTCTTATTCTACTCCTAAATGGGGTCCAAATCTCCGTAAATGTAAGTGTTGGACTTGGATCTTTTTGCAGGGTCATCCCTGAACTTTTTGCCTTCCTCCTATATTCTCTCTGACCTGTTTTTGTTGGTTTAATGACTCTGGGCACTTTACCACTGCTGATCAGTGCTAAAGTGCATATGCTCTCCCTACTGTAAATGAATGTATTAATTGGTGATTTCATGATTAACTATTTGGTTTACTTGTCAGACCCTAGTACAGTGCACTGAGTGTGCCCAGGGCCTGTAAATCCAAATGCTGCTAGTGGGCTTGCAGCACTGATTGTGCCACCCACAGAAGCGGCCTCGTAAAAAGTGTCTAAGGTCTGCCATTGCAGAGCCTGCGTGCAGTCTAGTACTGTCATGCTGACTGGGCAAGTGCACCCACTTGCCAGTCCCTAAACCTTCCCTTTTCTTCATATTAGTCATCCCTATGGTAGGCCCAAGGGCAGGGTGCATTGTAACAATAAGGTAGGACAGGCCCAGATGTGTGTGGCATGTCCTAATAGTGAATTACAGCTAAGCATGGGCGGAAAATCCGTTCCGCTCGCGGATTCCGCAGATTTTCAGTAAATTCGCAATCTGCGAGATTCGCGAATTTCCCACAAAATCCGCGAACGGAAATCAACGAACGGGGATTTGGTCAAAAGTTCAAGCTGACTTTTGTAACTCTTTTAGAATGGCGCCAGCAAGCTGCCAGAGCCATTCTAAAAGAGTTACAAAAGTCAGCTTCAACAGGAAGCTCTAATAGATAAAGTAAAGCAGGTGCTGCTCAAATTCAGTTACACAATCATTAATCACCCCCATACTTGGGGTGATTAATGATTGTGTAACTTAATTTGACCTTCAACTGGAGCACCTGCTTTAATTATCTATTAGTGCTTCCTGTTGAAGCTATTTCTAGCTATTTTAGAATGGCGCTGGCAGCTGCCAGCGCCATTCTAAGTGGGGCTGAGGGCAGAAGGGCACATAAGTGGGACAGAGGGCAGAAGGGACAAAAAATTAGTGGGGCAGAGGGCAGAAGGGCACAGAAACAAGTGGTACAGAGGGCAGATGGCATAAAAAACAAGAGGGTGGCAGTGATTAAGCAGGCAAAAAAAAAACCCCGCGAAATTGCAAAGCGCCTCGCAAACACCCACGAACATGCAAAGCGCATCGCGAACATCCGCGAACACGCAAAAATAAAAAAAATCTGCAAATTCGCGCGAATTCGCGAATTTTGAGGATTGCCAATTCGCAAATTCGCGAATTGCCAATTCGCAAAATTCGCCCATGCTTAATTACAGCCATTTTCGTTTTTCACTATTGCAAGGCTACCTGTTCTCCCTAGGTCAGAATGGGCTGTTAGAATTATTACACTTTATACTCCTAGCAGGCTCAGAGAACATGGTAGAAATTCGAGTTTAGCAAGCCTGGACATAACATACATCTTTTAGTGGTTTATTTTAATGTTCTGTGTTTGCAAATACCACTTTTAGAAAGTAGGTATCTGCTTGCCTAACCATTTAAGCCTGCCTCTGCGAGGTTGTGTATTCCTTCTCTGGGTTTGTGTGTGACAGGGCTGGGGGACTCCAAGAGACAGGCTGGGGCAGCCCGGTGGTGGATAGGGAGATCTGCATCTAGATGGGAGGGAGGAGTTGCACCTGAATAGGGCTGGGCCTTCCCACTACAATGCTGGCTCCACCCCCTGTGGTGTGTCTGATGTCTCTGCCCTGCATACTGAAAGAAGAGAAGGAAGACTGTTAACAAAGTGCTCCTGGACTGTACTTGCCTTACACAATTCTGGCTCCACCTCCTTTGGGGCGTCTGATGTGCCTGCCCTGCGTGGTGAAAGGAAAGGAGAAGTCTGGTAAGCAGAGTACTTCAGAACTGGCTTGAACTGGGCACAGGTCCCTCTCCCCTCAGAGAACAAAGGATTTAGGGGTATAAGTATTGGGACCCTGATCCCAAGAAATTAGATCACTCCTTGACTTACAAGACTAAACCTCTGCTGAGGAGAAGGAACCTGAAGAAACTGAGGAAAGACTATTCCCAAGCTGAAGTGCTGCTTGGGGGATAGGCTTGCAGTGGTTGCCTGACTGCCAAAGAGAGGAGAAAGAACTTTGGACTTTTCTTTCAACTTGTGCAAAGATCTCCAAGGGCTTGGAAGAGAGCTTGCCGACTGACCGAAGTCCCAGGACCAGTGGACTTCACCAGCCTTTGTGAATTGCTGCTGGAAACAAGTGGCTACAGAGCAGGGAGCTGATGCTGACTTCGAGTCCTGTGACCGCAACGGAGTTGGGCACCGCCTCGCACACTTTGCGACGCACCGCCTGACTCGCACCGCTGTCCGGACTGATCAACACCAGCTCCCGAACTCCGGCTCTGTCACCGCACCGTAAAGCTAGAAGCACAACAACGAGCAACGCCCGCCTCGAACAACGGATGCTCTGAGTTCACCGACTCCGTCTCAATGCTGTCAACGAGCCCGTAGCCTGCCCCGTGACTGGAAGGACACTGTGACAAACCCTGGAACCGGCTCGCACATCCGTGCCGGACGCCTCAAGGAAAAGGTACTGTGACTGAGTCTGTCGACATTTGAGTTGGCCCGGACTGCCGCAGTCCGCTGGATTTGTTAGACTTTGTGCTCCTTTCAGCAGCGCTGTAGCCGGACAAGGCTACTGACTCGCACAGAACCTTGAATTAAGCCTTTTTAACCTGAACTCTTGAAACTGAATAGTACTGTGGATTTTTTTGTCGTTTATTGGTTTTGTGATAACTTTATATAAAGTATACTTATTTTTTATATAAAACCTGTGTGGTATCCATTTGTAGTGTTGTCACTGGGTTACTGTATGTGGTCACAACTTCTTAACTCACATCGCCTCTGAAATAAGCCTTGACTGCTCGCGCCACGTTGCCTTTAGGGTGAGCAGGGGTTATTTGGAGAGAGTAATTCCCTTGCCCTGACTAGAGGAGAGGGTCACTGCTTGTCACAAGTACCTACCTGTGCCAACCATAGACCCCCAATTCTTACAGTAAGAAATTATATAATTGGTTGAGGGGGATGCATACCCCTATCAAACAACAACAACAATCCTTGTCAGGGTGAACTAGAAAATCACTACATTAAGCTGTGATTAATCCTCTGGTAGATCCGCACAAAAATTGTCAGGCTTTACTTAGAGCCTCTGTGTTAAATATGTATGCAGCACACAAACAGTACAAACCCAACAGAAGAAAAATCCCACATACTTTTAGGAAAATAAACTAAAATGTAATAAATAAAATGACACCAAAACACATTAAACCCCAATAGTAGAAACAGAGTTGGAAATTGTTAAAGTTTAAAATGAACAATAGCAGCAAAATGAACTAAGCACGCACCACAGTAATCTGGTAGTGGGAGACCAGGGAAAGTCCAACGTTAATGCGCCGTCCAATGTACGACCACCAAAGCTGTGGTGCGGTCACACACCAGATTAGGAGTTCAATCTTGTCATGGTGGGTGGTCCAGTGGCAGTCTGACAGCAGTGGTCTGTTAGGCTCATTGAAGAGCTGAACATGCAGACCGCTGCTGTCAGAGCACCGACTGAACATTCCTGCACTACGTGGCATACATGCCACACTGTGCAGGAAACTAGTGTGCAAATCTAGGGGGGCAGAACATGTGCCCCCCCATATGCACCTCCAGGTCCAGGAGCAGCAAGGGGGCCCCATTACGGGGCCACTTAGCTGCCTCACCACCACCTTTTTCATGGCGGTCTTACTGCCATGAAAATGGCATGTGTGGCAACTCAAAATATGCTCGCAGTGACGCACCAGCTCCAGCAGCATGTTAATATGCCTGACCGCTACACCGCGGAATCCAAGATCCACGTGGAAGTGGCAGTCCTGTGGTGGCCCAACTGCCACATTCCAATTGCAGCATTTGGTACCGCAGTGTGGCGGTGGTCGTATTGCAACCTTGAGTACCACGGTCCTGTGGACCGTAGTACTCGTAATCAGGCCTTTAGCCAAATTTTCAAGGAAACATTCCTGAGAAGGTACATTTCAGTGGTGCACGGCAGCAGGTGCTGTCTGAGGAAGAGGTATAATCATAGGGAAGCTGCTGAATTAAGTCCAGCAAAGATTTCTGAGTTGGGACTTTGCCGCTTTATTAGAAGCAAAGTAAATCCAGTGGAACAAAGCTGCAGACTGTATCCATTGAGGGCACAAGACTTGATCCCTATTCTGGGAGGACCTGTTGAGAAGAATTTGTTGTTGTGGAGGAGAATGTAGCTGGAAGCCAATGGGCCATGCACCTTGGGTGGATCGACTGGCAGGTAGGTATGTCTCCTGTCAGTTCTCAGACCACTTTTTAGTGAAAACTTGTTTAAGTCCCAGGTTTTAAGGTTAGGGTGGAAATGCACATTCAGCTCCACTTCCAAGGGACCAGAACTGGTTGTGCCCCACTTTTGGGGGTCAGGTTTCACTCCTGGCAGAGTCCAGGTACTGGGTTCAAGGGTTCTGGAGCATAATATGTCCCTGTACTTCAGAACAGGAGGCCTGGTAACTAGCCCTTGGAGTCACTCTGGTAGTTCTGGGGTAAGCAACAGGGTCGGCCTTAAGCAGAAGGGCAGTCATCTGAGGGTACATGGCAGGTTTAAAGCAGCAGGGTAGCTTCTGGTAGCAGCAGGGCAGTTCTCTGAAATACAAAGCAGTCCTTTTGAGTGTCCTCCACAGATCCAGAAGGGAACTGAAGAAGTGTTCTGAGAGTCTAATATGTATACCTGTGCCGGCCTTTGACATGCTTCTATGCTTCCCCCACTCTGGTTCTAGAAATTTCCTTGCCATCCCCTGCCTAGCTCCAAGAAGTCTAGAGTAACAAAAGAATGGCGTCAAGTCCATTAGTGAGTGTGCTGGAGATATCACTTTGAAATGTGAGTGGGGCAGAGCTGATATCTGGTAGGATTGCACTTTCTGGAATCCACTGAACCCCATTATGCACAAAGGCCACCTGCCAAGCTATTCACAGTCAAGTGACCCACATGCAGACATCAAATAGTTAGGATAAGAAAACGCCTCCTTTCTAGAGGGCCATTTTTAGAATTGGGTGTATCTGACTATTAAAGAGGATTTTAAATCATAATTCTTTTGAGACCAAACATGACTTTTCTACCTGTTTCAAAACAAAGATTAGCACACATTACATGCAAAAAGGAAACCCAATGTTATCCAATGGGAGAGGTAGGCCAGAGAGTAGTGAAGAACAAATGTAGGAGTTTTTTTTACCACCAGGACATGCAGGGCAGGCTTGGCAAAAGCTTTATTTTGTCAAGTAGAATTGTCAGGTAAAAACTGAACACAGGCTGTGCAGGCTAACCTGAGAAATCTTTTAAAGGCCTACTTAAGTGGTCCGTACAATAAATGTTGAAGGCGCACTTGTAGCATTTAATTTGCCGGCCCTGGGTACATGCAGTACCACTATACTAGGGATCTATAAGTAAAGTAAATGTGCAGATTGGGTGTAAGCCAATTTTACAATGTTTCTGTACAGGGTATAAGCATTTTAATACTGGTTAGCAGTTGGAAAGTGCCAACAAGAACTGGTTCAGAAAACAGGAGAAGAGAAAACAAAACATTTGGGGATGACCCAGTAGAGAGAGCCTAGTCCAACAATGGGCCTCAATAGATGTAAGTAATACTGATTGTGGAGAAAAGTTAAGCATACTTCATCCCTTAGTTATGACCATTACCATTCAGTTTGCACCATTTATGTGGTTCAAAGTATTTAATAATCATTAGTTAAATACTAAAATTAAATACTCACCCTGCAATGACACCAAGTTCCATCTGTCCAGAAAGAAACCTAAAAATAAAGTAGTATATTATTAGTGCAATGTGTTCCATGTAGAATGTTATTGCTAAACCATATCTCTAATTCAATTTAGTTATAGGCATGCAAATGATTTTATACTTATTAAACGTATTTTTCCCTCCATTGTCTTTAAGACACTCACAGAAATATGTTGTAGATAATATCCTTTTTACCCAGATTATTTGGTAGCACAAGCCAAGAGAACTGTTCAGAGTCTTGTACAATCTACCTCCTGCTTGTGAGGCAGCAGTTAAGAGGACAGTCTGCTTCATGTTGAATCAGTAAGCAGACCCAGTTTATACCAGTTTTTCAAGAGTCACATGCCACAAAGGTCCATAAAGGTCAACCCCAAGCAACTCATAATTAATATGAGTGACCAAATTATACAAAAATGGAAAATACTGGAACTGACACAAAATGAGTAAGGGCCCGATGTAGGTGGCAAATTTCGGTCGGAAACGTCCGAAATCGGCCGTTTCCGACCGGTATTTGGCACTTTGAGATGTAGGGGGCCAGTATTTACCTATTCGGTATATTTACCGAATCGGTAAATTTACAGAATCTGTAAAATACCGAATCGGTATTTTTACCGATTTGGTATCTTCCAGATGTAGGTGGGACTCTTCTGAGTCCCACAGGCCTTTCAGATTCGGTATTTTAACACCCAATCCAATTGGGTGTTAAAATACCGAATCCAGGTGTGCATGCACATGTGTGCATGCACACCTATGCCATGTGACAGACAGACATGCCCTAAGGGCATGTCTGTGTGCCACATGGCACACAAGCCAGTATTGGGGGTGCTAGAGAGTGTCAAAGTGACACCCCCTGCACCCTTGCTGGAATCGGTATTTACCGATTCGGTAAATACCGAATCGGTAATGCCCATTGATTCCTATGGGCTTCAAGGCCCATAGGAATCAATGGGGGATACCGAATCGGTATTTACAGAATCTGTAAATACCGAATCTAATAGATTCGGTATTTACCGAATCTGAAATACCTACATCTCTCCCCCTCTAATTTACCACTTCATAAATACCGAATCGGTATGATTCGGTATTTATGAGGTGGTAAATATAGATTTACCTACATCGGGCCCTAACTGTCTATACGCCAGTGTAGAGTCTGTGTGGTGTCAGTCTGAAATCTCACTAATCATTTCACCACTTTTGTCCAGCCTCAGTCTATGACTGCTAGTTGTTGGAATTTTGCGCTTTTGCAGGGTCAACCAAATGTTTTTGGGCCTTTTTGCTGAAGTCTCTTTTCGCGAGCTATGCACCACTGTGCAATTTGCCTCTCTTATTTAGAGGTAAAGTGTTTGTACTACTCATTTCAAAATTGTGAAATTGGCATACTCCTAATCGGCAGTCCTAAGTAGCTTCACTGCCCATTAAGGCATGGTGCATGATATTTAAAAGTAGAACATGTGACCTTTCAAGTTAAATATATCCTTACAGCAATTAATAACTCAAAGCTATTTTCACTGTCGAAGGGTTGGCTGTTCCTTAGGAAAGAACTTGGTAACAACATTGAGTACTAATACTGTATCTCTGGTATGGTACTAGCTAGACAAATAATGAAACGCCTATCTCAATAGATATTAAAAATGGAATTCATTGGTAAAATCAGATTTTTCTAGATAATATTCAAAAGTAACTTTAGAAAATTACCTTTGTCTAGCTGAAGTCTCTGGAAACGAAATCTGCATTTTGATCTCCAGCTTCTGCCAGGTATTAATTAGCATTTTGAGTCAATACAGTATGAACTTGCTCACAAGACAGGAACAAAAGGCTGTGGGTGTGTGGAGGTTTTCTTGTGCCCTTGACAGAATAGCCTATTGACTGGACCCAAGGATTTGATTAACTTCAAAGGCGCCTACCCTGTCAGAAGCAGATGCAGCTAACACACAGGCTTGTGCCCTTCTATTGTCCCCCTGCCAGACCAGCTTCCATCACAGTGGGTCTCTTGTTGATATCACAATGTCAGATCCTACTGGATTGTCAAGAATGGCTTGACAGGTCTGCTGGGGTTTTCTTAGGTAATTTGGAGGCACCCTTTAAAGGATAGAAAAAGAATGCCAAAACAATTTGTGTGTCTGGCTGCTGAAATCTTGCCTTTGTATCAATTTGTGTGTCGGGTAGCTGAAAGCTCACTGTTGTCCTACCACAATTCTGTTGGGGGTAGAGGGACTGACTACAACTGGATTTTAGTTTTAGATATAGGAGGACACTAGGATTGTAATGGAACGCTCCCCCATAGCCCCAGTCCTTAGAGCTCAAGTTTAGTGTGTCCAAAAAGTTTGATTATCTTTAAAATGCACAAAATGAGTAGGGTTAGCCCAAGTAAACTTTAATGTATTGTTTGGGGCATCCTCAGGTGGCATTCTAGTCCACTAGCTGGTGTCAGCCATAAATTTGGCATCTCCTGATATCCACGTCAGAACACTGGTGTACCGGTGGAAAATCAAAAGATGAGGACTGAACCACAACCTCTCATAGACCGGAGAAGATCATAGAACATTGGACCTACTCTCCCTCTTGTACCTAGGACCAAGAAGTGGACTTCAAGGATCATAAGACTGATCTACTGTTAAAGCTACAGGGACACAACAGGCTACAAGAGGTCTTTTCTTGCAACTGCTCAGATGACCAGTGGCAACTGAACCCAACTGGACCCTGCTGTTTGGCCTCTGTCTGCCACTTGGTGAGTCTCAAAGTGCCTCCCCTTCGGTTCTATGGAGGGTAGGGGTACTTAAAGGTGTACTCTTGTGGTGGACATGGACTTAAAGGACTAAAGTCAGAAAGTAAAATGATGAACCTGGTTAGTGTGCCTGGCCCACTCTCCATCGCATTCAGTGCCTAGGTACTGTTCTGCAATAATCACCAACTATAATTAGCACTTTGCACTTCTTGGCACTATTTCTACAAAGTACTTTAAAAAATCCTGTCTCTGGTTCCCCTAATTGGCTTTATGTCATTTTGGTGTAATTTTGTTTTCCAATTTCACTATACCTTTCTGATTTCTTATTAGATTTTTATTGTTTTGCTTTTCAACTTTATTACCATTTTAATACTGCGTAAATACTTTACATATTTACACATTGCCTCTAAGTTCAGCCTGTCCACTTTGTGCTATAGCTACCAGGGGCATGATCTCAGATTTATTTAGAGATTTTAGTGACTCACCCAACAAGGATTGTGGTTATTATTAGAGATGGGTACTCACCCCCTCACCTGGCATCTTCGTTTCTGACCCTTGCCTTCTTCGCAATACACTTACAACTTCAAGAAGGTGAACCTCACTCTGTCCTTTCAATTTACAAGACCACAGTAACTGTTAGAATGATCGTACCTATCCAGTACCTGTCAACTTTTGTCTTTTACGTTTAGCAACAACTCCTAGCATAATGTGAGCAATGGACTCAGTTCTGTTTCCTCCAAACTAGCAGTTGTCTCATAACATACACAAACCCATATTTTCAAAAGTTTTCTTCTATTTTTATTTTAGTGTCTGAAGCTTGCCTGAACTTAAAATGATCTTTCTTTCTGTGATGACACAGATTAAGAAGGAATTTTTCTTTACTTTTCTCTCTTCTCAAGCATCATTGTCCAATCAGCCTAGTTGTTCTCTTGGAATCCCTTAAATTGCTTAAATTGGGTAGCCCAGTACACCTTTTATATGGCTCAAGTCATATCCGATGACAAACGCCCATATGTATCCAGTGTCCCTCAGTTTCAAAGACCACTCAAACAATATCCTAAGTTGTGCAACCTTAAAGTAACTAGTAATATTTGGCGTTCCCAGGTCCTTTACCTCTTATGCACTCTCAAGACTCTCCAAGACAGATGTACACATTTGCCAGCCCAAATGAAGTGGTCAACAGCCATCTGAAGCGATTTCATATCTTTTTCTGGTGTTTGGACCAGGAGTCCGAACCAGCATCATTAAGGAATTCTCCAAACCGGATGACAGAGAATACGTTATCACTCCTTCACAAGAGCTGTACGGCAACCTCACCAACTTCTTTCATCACACGATCGCAACCAAAGAAACTTCAAACCCCAAACTATACCTTCAGCCTTCCTTGACAGATTCACTTCCACCGCAACCAACACAAACCACAGCCTGACCACATGGAACCTTCTCTCCACCCAGGACACCACCTCCATGATGAAATCCATCCACTTGAGAGTTCTCACAGACCCATGCCCATACCACATCTTTAAACTCAGAAACCAAAGGTTCGGCCAGGAACTCACCACCCTGTTCAACACCTCAATCACCACTGCAACCTTTCCTGACTCCTGGAAACATACCGAATTAAAACCACTTCTCAAAAAACCATCCACTGACTCCAGCAAGCTCAAACACTACTGGACAATCTCCTTGTTCTCATTCCCAACCAAGATACTGGAAAAGATTATTAACAAGCAACTCAAAACACCCCTGGAGCAAAACCAGCTACTCAACGCTTTCCAATCCGGCTTCCACAGAATCACAGCACTTGATCGCAGCAACCCATGACATGCAAACCCTCCTCAAATGAGGGGAAATAGCAGCTTTGATCCTCCTCAACCTCTCAGCAGCCTTCAACACCACATCCTACCACACGCTTATAGAAATACTCCATTACATCGGCATCCGATGGGACGTGCTCAGATGGATCACCTCTTCAGAAGAACACAGATAGTGCCCCTACTGTTAGGAAATCTCATGATCATGCTAAAAACCCTCATGTTTCCTGTATAATTTGTCAGCATCCTTCTGGAAAGTATTTTAATCATGTATGCTGATTTGGTATTTATTATATTTCAATTGTACAAGTTATTCACAAGGCATGGGACATTTGACTTTAGCAATGCTTGATGTTTTACTAAATGCCATGCTTAGACTGTTAGCCTTTGTCAGGTACATCTCCGTTCTATCACATTCAGAAAACGTGATGAACGTAGGAGCCACACCCTCGCTCCTCTATAAATAGCCACACCCATGTTAAAACAGCGCTTGGCTTTTCGTCTGAAGGGTCGAGTTCAAGAAGGAGATTATTGTTCCTGAATCCTGAAAGAAGAAACTCCTGGTCTGCACAAGTCATCCTGAATCCTGAGAACCCTTCCTCATGTGTCAGCTAAGTGAACTAATGAAACTCGTTTAATATTTTATCACGCTTTGGTGCAAACGCGCTGTATATTTTCTTGCATATTATATGCGCGTGTGACTTTTTAAAGCGCATGTAATGTTACAGCGAAGTGAAAGCAATCTTTATTTCTAAAAAGACGCATTGCTTTCAGAGTGTCTAAACACTGTACATCATTGCCGAGTGAAGCTTTCTGCATTGAGAGGGCATGTTGGACTTCAATATATTTAAAGAAACATTCTATTCATTATTGGGCACAGCAGACTTTTAACTCAAGTCAAGTCAAAAAGCTTTATTTCGATAAAACAATTATCATAAAAGCAACTCAATAAATCATATGGTACAATTAAGAACAGTAATAGGTTTAAAGAAGACTTTTTTGTCTGTGTGCTTAACAATAAAAAGGACAGTAGTTTCAGTGATAATTGTTTGCACAAGTAAAACTAGCCAATTAATTAATTGAGTTTTTACAGAAAAATCAAGAAAAAATGGCAATTCATTGAGTTAAGACATTTTTAAAATAGAATTAAACAGTTAATTTTAGCCTTTTGGCTCGAATGGACCAAGCCCATGATAAAAATTTGGCTAAGGCACAAGCATAGGACACACTACTATCGGATATAAGTATCCTAATTGCCGCCTCATGACTCCTAGTGCCCAACTGGCGACATAAGTTTTTAAGCCAAACCCTCCTTGGAGTTGCGTACACGCTGCACTCAAACATGAAATGTGCCAATGACTCCGGTTTGGCGAGACAAGCTGGGCATAACTCGGACATTTCCATATGGGATTTCCATCTTGCGATGAAAGAGTTAAGAGGAAGGGTTCCTGCTCTGAATCTGAAATACAAGGCCCTATCAAAAGGTTTTCCAATTACATCAAGGTACAGTTCCCGTCTAGGACGATCTTTAAACCTCAGGAAGTGCTCTGTGAGCCTGCCCAAGATGGTACTAGTATTCCTTTGTGAGCGGATCCAGTCCCAGTAAAGCTTTTTGAGGACAAGCTTCGGGGGTGAAGTTCTATTCGACCATGATTCAATTTGGCCCAACTTTGTTAGCAAGATCTTCATGTCTCTCAGCCATTTGATTTTATGCCAACTTGGCGATGACATGATTTCTGCTAGACCTCTGGCATATCCACTTAGTTCTTCCACCCACCAGATGCGTGCCCATAACAGTAATGGGCGAAATTTTGCAACATCAGCAATCTGGGAGCAGCCTAAGTCCAGCATTAGAGGAAGTGTAGGGGTGCCTTGCGGGAGGGACATAATTGCTCTACAAAATTTGTTTTTGGATCTCGGCAGAGCATCAGTAATGGATGAACCCCAAAGTTCGGCCCCGTAGAGGGCAGAGCTAACACCTTTAGCTGAATAAATCTCGAGGGCTGTAGCTATAGGCCTTGTTGTGCAGGATCGTTGCTCTTTCAAAAGGGCTCCTGTAATCCACTTGTGGCTCATCAACATTTTATCTAAGTATGGGGTCCAATCCATTTTGTGCGATAGGCGTATCCCAAGATAGTCAAAGACCTCTACCCTTTCCAAGAGCTCGGCATTCAGAGTGGGAGAGCGAACTTGTTGTTTAGGAGGATTCAGCACAAGGTACTTAGTTTTATTTGTATTTATTACCAGACCTCGTTTGGTGCAAAAGGATTGAAAATTGTCCAAAAGTCTCTGGAGACCCATTGGGGATTTAGAGATTAAAAGCGTATCATCCGCGAAGAGGAGGGTCGGTATGCGTTCGCCAGCCAGGGAGGGTTCATCAGAAGGATCTTTCTGGAGATGCTCGACCACCCCATTGATGTAAAGAGAGAAAAGGGTGGGAGCTAGGACACATCCCTGGCGGACACCTCTCTCAACCGGGATACTACCCGTTTTCTCCCCTCCAGGGCCCCACCTGACTTGGGCAAAGCTATCTTGGTGCAACCTAACTAATAGGGACAACAAATAATGGGGCAGCCCCATGTCAGCGAGTACTTTCCACAGTGATTCCCTAGGTACAAGGTCAAAGGCAGTCTTTAAATCGATAAACGCGGGATAAAGACTGCCTTTGCCTATGACCACCACCTTCCAATACACCATCATGAGTCTGAAGGCTTGCTCAATCGTCCCAGTGCCCACTCTGAAGCCTGCCTGATAGTCAGAAAGAATTTTGTTTTCTTCTACCCAGTTTAAAATTCTGACTAACAGGACTTTGCCGACTACTTTTTGGCCAATGTCTAGCAAGCTGATCGGCCTATAGTTGGATGGATCATCCCTCGATCCTTTCTTGTAAATAGGGACCACCTCGGCCCCTTTCCATGATGAGGGGATAGGGGCGCCTTTACAAATGGCAACAAGGAGGGAATGAATCAATTTACCCCATTTTGCGCTGTCAGACTTTAAGAGGTCACCAGGGATGCCATTGGGACCAGCCGCTTTTTGTGGAATAATAGTGCTTATTGCATATTCCACTTCCTTGATCGTAAAATCAAAGTCAGTAGGCCGGATTACATAATTTGGAGTGAACAATGGTAGAACCACCCCACCCTCATCAAGATCACCATGACCGGTATAAAGTTTAGAAAAATGATCGACCCACGCCTGGCTTGGGATATTACAGGTTATCAGATCACTATCTGGTCTATTACGGGCTCTTATAGTATCCCAGAACCATTTCGAGTCTTTTTTAGAGGTAGCTTCTTTGAGAGTTGACCAGTAGGCATCTTCCCACTCCCTTTTTGCTAGCTCCAATGCTCTTTTATGTTCTTGCCTAGCCATCTGTATTAGTGATTGGGACTTTCCCTTGACCGCCTCAATTAGGCGTGTTTTGGCTTTCCTACATGATGCAGAGTACCAGTCGTGTCTCCCTTTAGTTTTGTTTTGGGGCATGGTTTTCCCTGCGGTCCCTTTTATCCAAAAAACTTCCCCTATTGTTTTTACGGCTGCTTCATATATAGATGTTACCCTATCTACTGCCATAAGTGGGTCTATTGAGCTAATTTCTACTTGTGAGACTTTAAGCACTTCTTCAATGGTGGAGAGTTTATCAACATTGCTCGAGATTTTATTCCACTTAAGGCGTCTTCCACAAGAGGAGACAGTAACCCCATGTGGACGATTCGGTGGTACTAACGGCACTCCGGAGGACCAGGGATTCACTATGGATAGGGAAAGTGAATTATGGTCACTCTCTATGGTCGGTATAATAGTCTTAGACTTTTAACTCATTTAAACCAATAGAAAAGGCGTGTTTCAGGTTTCCGAATGAAAAAGAACTCTAAAGATGTTTGACAGCAACGTTGATTTATACTTCCTAATGTTGGCATCGGACATTAATCAAGCTGATTAAGAAGGAAGTGTAAAAAGCATTATAAATAAACCAGCATTTAGAATTTGTGCATTTAAAAAGAACATGTGTATCTAGGCAGTGATATTTAACTATTTAGTTTGCCGGTAAAAGTATTTCCAGAAATATTCCTAGAGAGACTTTTTCTTTTGCAATAATGAACACTTGGATGAACCTTTTGAATAATTGTCATTGAATATTTAGGTAAGAGTTCATGATGTCAGAGATTTGATTTTAACAGTGTTCAATTCAACAAAAAATGGAAATGTGGATATACACTCACATGATTTTTGCATTTCTTATAGCCTGCCATAGAGGGCTATACCGGCTATTAAAGGCCCTCTCCAGCGTTAAAGGCCCCGAGCCGAAGGCGAGGGCCTTTAACAAGGGAGAGGGACTTTAATAGCGGTATAGCCCATCTACGAAGGGCTATAAGGCTATTAGAACATTCTGTCACTAGAGGACAGAATGTTCTAACAACAAAAAAAACTTTTGGAAGTGTGAGGGGATTGGAATCCCCTCAGGTTCCCTGAAGCCTTTGTTCACAGCCAGAGCTGTGAACAAAGAAACATTGGAATGTTGGAGCTCCAGACTTATACCAGCCGTTATAAGCCCAGACCACTCCATTGTTTTCAATAGAGCTCCCAACATTCCAATGTTCTAATTCAGTTTAATTCTTTATGAATTCTTTACGCAGTCAGTCCATATGCATAAAGAAGTCAGTCTTAATACAGAGAGAATACAGTTGAAACAGAAGACTTTATAAGGTATATTAGTGTAGTTTTTTAGTGCAGTTTTCCTCTCTCTGTAAGATGATTCATGTTAGTGTAATTTTATAATATAACTAGCAGCCCGTCCTGACGTTGTCCGGGTATGAATTGCTGCCGGCCAGTAGTATATTGTTTTGTAGGATTTTGTTTAGATAGCATTTCTTATCTGCGACAGGCCTGTGAAACGCTCCGATTCACAGTGCACTGCTGATACACTTAAGAGTGCGCGTTCAGTAGTGTGTGAACCGGAGTTTCCCCACTTTATTTTTCCTTGCAATTTTATATAGCGCAAACTCGACAACATGGCAAGAGCACAATTTACATTACAGAAGAACACATTCATTTTGTGGTAGGCACGGGGAGACACAGTGATTTGCCTGGAATCACAGGATGTTGAGCTGATGCCGAGATTCGAACGTAGCTCCCCAGCTCTAAAGTTCGCAATTCTAGAACTTGTGGCGGGAGGTGTGTCTAAAAGTGTATGTCGGTGCTGGCCATCAATGAGAGAGACCTGTTCATTTTTCAAATGGGTGGTGAAAAAATATGAGTATGTTGCTGGAGATGTTGGCTGCCGTGCCACCAATGTACTTACCGGGGGAGGGTAAACACCCATTATTCCGCAACTTTTTTTCCGCATACCATCACTCCGCATACTTTCATTACGAAAGTACAATGACTCCGCAATGCAATTAGAGCGCATGGCATTACATTTTATATGCTTTTACTACGCATACATTTGCATGAATGTTAAAAGCATGTTTTTTTTTAATGTTTGGATAAAGTAAGTATGGGTATAGGGGTATATATTTTGGGGTACTGAGGTATATGTTTTGGGGTGTTTGGGTATTTTAAGGGTTCAGATATATGTTTGGGTTATGGGGTACAGGGGTAGTTTTAGGGTTTAGGGATAGGTATGGGTTTTGGGGTACGCAGATATTTTTAGGGTTCAGGGCTAGGTTTAGGTTTTGTGGTATAGGGGTATTTTTAGGGTTCAAGGGTGGGTTTGGGTTTTGGGGTACAGGGGTATTTTAAGGGTTCAGGGCTAGGTGTGTGTTTTGGGGTACAGGGGTATTTTTAGGGTTCAGGGCTAGATTTGGGTTTTGGGGTACAGGGGTATTTTAGGGTTCAGGGGTAGGTTTGGGTTTTGGGGTACAGGGTTATTTTTAGGGTTCAGGGCTAGGTTTGGGTTTTGGGGGTACAGGGGTATTTTTAGGGTTCAGGGCTAGGTTTGGGTTTTGGGGGTACAGGGGTATTTATAGGGTTCAGGGCTAGGTTTGGGTTTTGGGGTACAGGGGTATTTTAAGGGTTCAGGGCTAGGTTTGGGTTTTGAGGTACAGGGGTATTTATAGGGTTCAGGGCTAGGTTTGGGGTTTGGGGTACAGTGGTATTTTATAGGTTTAGGGATAGGTTTAGGTTTTGGGGTATAGGGTATATTTATAGGGTTTAGACGGGTTAGTGTTTAAGGGTGTTGGGGTATTTTAAGGAGTATGGGTGAGTTATGATTATGGGGTGCAGGGGTATTTAAAGGGAGCAGGGTGGGATTAGCACACGATATGAGACATGGCATGAAGGGCGGAAGTACCACACGCCCCCAGCGTTTGTCAGGCCCCCAGCACACGCCCCCAGCACACGCCCACGGCACAATGCAGACACGCTCACAAGGGAGTACTATGCTGGCACGGTTCTTTTTTGCTTTTAAATGTATATGGTGGGCGTCTGCATAGACTATGTCCTTCTGCTGCAACTGCCCTTTCCAACGCTGTATTGGGTGTTGTGATTGGTGCTGTGGTTCCTGAGATTACCCGCCTCAAAGGTTTGGGCTCTCTCTTTATTATATTAGTATGGATTCCATTAACTATTCACAGATAACTATTCATTAACTACTCCCCTGCCAAGTCATTGCAATGTGGGGTGCCACAGGGGTCGGCCCTTAGCCCGACCCTATTCAAAATCTACGTGGCCCCCCTTGCTAGATTAGTAAGATCGCAGGGGATGGAGGTGGTGTCTTACGCCGACGACACCCAGATCATGGTGTCGCTGGCCTTCTCTGTCAATACATCCGCATTCAGCTTTAGGTCATGCATGCAACACGTGGCAGAGTGGATGATACTAAACTCCCTAAAGCTGAATGGCGACAAGACAGAGGTCTTGGTCTTCGGTAAAGACCAACACGCTTGGTCGAGTGATTGGTGGCCTTCATCTCTTGGCACCTGCCCCACTCCCTCCCAATCGGCCAGAAATCTCGGCGTCATCTTTGACACTTCACTCGCCATGACTCTCCAAGTGAATAGGACCATGGCCACATGCTGGGGTGTTATCAAGATCTTAAAAAGAATACTCCACTATATCACCTTCCAGGCGCTCAAGCAGATTGCGATTGCTCTTGTTGACTCAAGGCTTGATTATTGTAACTCTCTCTATGTGGAGTCCAACAAGGGACTCATTCATCGACTGCAGACAGAACAGAACGCCGCAGCGCACTTTGTTCTGGCCCTTCCCATAGCATCTTCTGCCACCACTGCTAGGAGAAATCTCCACTGGCTCCCCATTCAACTCAGAATCTCCTTTAAGCTCCTATGTCGTATATATAGAGCACTTGCGGCTGGTCCGGCGGATGCCCTTGGTGCTCTGCTTACCCGCAATGCACCTACTAGATGCCTACGATCGGCCGGGCTACACCAATTGGTAGTGCCTTGTGCTAGGAGGTCCAGATGGGGAGCGAGAGCTTTTTCTGTTGCCGCCCCTCAGCTCTGGAACTCCCTCCCGGTGGGGATCAAAACTCTACCCTCTATCGATCTGTTTAAAAAGGCCCTCAAAACCTGGTGCTTCATCAGAGCTTATCAATGAGATACTGTTGCATGACCTGGCTAGTTCCTTTTTGGTATAGGTGCCTTGACGCCCATTGGGCTAAGTTTGCGCGTTACAAGATCCAATTCCTTCAGATAAGAAGTTAAAAACAACACCTGTTAGCAAGAAGTTGGATCCTGGCTGGTCCAGGTAGCATATGTTGCAGTGTCTTCTTTTTCTCTCTTGTCTTCCCAAATCCCCTTCCCTTTTGGAATAATTGTCAAGTCTGCTGTTTCTCCAGTGGCCTTGAGGATTGTTTCAGGAGGTAAGGTGAATCAGCATCAAAATCGCCCCTGCAAATTCCCCTGGATATTCAGGTGAGTTGCTGGAGTCTCACTTGACACCTACCACCTTTCACCTCCAAACCCATGGATATTGTCTGTAGTGTCCCTCCAGGGCTCTTCCCTCAGCTCCACGCTCTTCAACCCATATATGAGCCAACAGGCCAACATCGTCAGATCTCACGGTCTCAACATATTAGCCTAAGCAGATGACACCCAACTAATCCTCTCACTCACCAATGACTCTACCACCACCAGTACCAATTGCCACAGATGCATAACAAGTGTCACCAAATGGATAAAGAACAACTTCATGAAGCTGAACATGAACCAGACTGAAGTATAGGTCAGGCATCGGGTGCAAAGAATGGGATACCCCTGAAACAAGTTCCAAAATCAGGGAAAATTACAATGGTGTAAGTATCGACATTTAGGAACAGAATAAATAGAGTGGACCTAAGCAAAATTATCAACTCACAAATACGGTAGATACATGTCATCAATTTCAGCTAGAAGTAATGATTTTATAGGGATATCTTTTTATTTCAATCTTTATAAATATATATCAAATACAATAAATACACAATAATCCAAAAATTCCTTAACTGAATATTATCAATAAAACACATCTATGAGTATCAGGTCAAATACTTAATGGTCACAGTACAATTCAAAATGATGAACCATGGTGGTTTAAAGCATGGCTAGAGAATATGTTCCTACGCGCGTTTCGGCTATGTGTCTTCAGGAATTCCTTGCCTCTTCACAAGGGTGTTATTTCCACTCTGCTTTGTTCATGTTTAGGAAACGATAAGGGGGTGGCCTTCTATTCATTTCACAGCACTATTTGCCTGTTTTTCTAGATTTCCTGATAATAGGCTTGCGACAAATGTTTTTATCCTTAGTATTTAAGTATATTATTTTCTTTCTATATATAATGTGTAGGACCGCTATGTAATTAATGTGTGAGACGAATTGAAGATACATGCATCAGAATATATCTTATTTCACTTCCCAGGTCACATCTTTGTTCTTGACAACATGGCTTCCTGATGAAGGTCCACTCTATTTATTCTTTTCCTAAATGTAAATACTTACAGTATAGGTCAGGCATGCCTTCTCAAAATACACCATGCACTCTGCAATTCTTCCTGTAATTCTCCTGGAGCAGAGGAAGTATTGGGTCCAGGCCTAGCAGCAGTATCATAACAGACAAGACACAGATTTGGGTTGCAGGTAAGTCTTGCCTGCACCAGTAAACTCCGCTCTGCTGCGTAGGTGGAGTTTTGGAAAACTTCACACTCCAAATGGAGTATGAGTTACTAATTCTCCGCAAACTTTGCTGGTCGAGTGGAGTTCACTGCCCACCCTTACTGCTGGTACATGCACATCAGGCCCTACAGAACCAAAGATCTACCTACATCAATCACTGCTTGACCTTCCACCAACTGTTGAGAAGTGGAAGATGCTCCTTCTACATCGCAGCAAAGACCTGGAACAGCCTCCCCACACAGCAACAGACCATCACCTCTCTGCCAGAATTCCAAAATGCCCTCAAGACTTAGCTGTTCGAAGGGTCTCTGGGACCTGCAACCACTTGGATACCCTTCGGGTGATTAGCTGCACTTTATAAATCCTTAATGATTGAGTGCTTGAAATCCATGAAGTAAGCTAGGCGTGATGTTTATTTGAACTGCTTCCCCTAGCCAGGAAATGTCTCTGACATCCTTTCTTTAGATTACTCTTCTTCAATCCTGGTATTTTATTCATTATAAAGCTTGGTCAATTAACATGGCCTGTCAGCAATAAAAAAGCTTAAAAATGGTAGTGAGTTTGTGGCCACTTCCTGTGTTGTTGACCCTGCTCAATCTCCCAATTTGTTTAGATTACAATCACCCCTTTAAGAAACCTGAGTCAAAAAAGCTTCACATCCACTATTAAAAGAATGTAGTAAGTATTAATCTTCTGGGCCACATGTCACTGCTTAAAATGGAGCACTTTCATTACAATTGCTACACCTCTCAGCTGGTTTGACTAGCAGTACAATTAGAAATGCTCAAATCTTCAATTGCTCATTGATCAAAAGATAACCTGTGCTTTCTCTCTGGTAGCTTGGCACAGAGTAGTTAGGCTTATCTAAAGAGATAATGTGTAAAGTATTTGTGCAAAACACACACACACAGTAACACAATGAATACACCATAAAAAGACTCCACACCGATTTATAAAAATAGTTCTCTTGTATTATTAACAAAACAAGACCAAAATGATGAAAATGTCATATATATTTCTCAAGATATGCACATTTAAAGCATACCAAGACTCACGGTATTCAATGGTTGAAGGGACACTGGTGTTCAAAGCATTTTATTTATATAGGCAAAAATGTAAGATTAGCAAACTCTGGAATGCCAAAAGAACACTCACATTGGTTCGGGCAGCCACAGTATCACTGACTGGTTTGCACTACCAGACGCTAACAACAGAGTAGTGGGAACAACATGGTCCTGCTAATGAGGCAGAATCCGCCACATGTTTGCAAGCGAGGAAGCTGCAGGGACCTCCAAGGTCTGCCGTGAAACTCTGCCTGCTAAGGACGTTGATAACAAGGGAAGTGGCCCCCCAGCATTGGACGGCCCAAGGAGGCTGGGACGGGCATGACATAGTCGCTGCAATCTGTGTTGCCCAGGCAACGCATTCAAAGGGAATACAGCTGATCCACATGGCACCTAGCCTGAGGTGCCACTCTCATCTGGATTCTCTGCTTACATGGCGCAGACATGAGAGGCATGGAGCATCAGCATCCCAAAGGCGAGCGCTTGTCTTTACAGAAGTGAAGCGCAGATTCTGAGGAGCTTTCAGCTGCCGAACTCAGAGTCCCACAGCAGCGCAGGTAAGGCAAAAGTCTTTGGTGACCCTGAGACTTTTAGAAAAAGAGGGCAAGCCAGCAAGCTCTTGGAGAACACTTGTTGCACAACAAAAAGGTATCAGGCAGCAAGCCAGCACACAAAAGCAGGTCACAGAGTTTCTCTAGCAGCACAACATTCAGCAAGCAGCAGGCTAACACAGCAAAACAGTTAGCAAAGTGGCAGTCTCTTCTGGCAGCACAACAGTCCTTCTGACAGTGTGCAGATATAGAGCCAGAAGCATCTGCTTACAATTCCCATGTAGTGTCTGATTTTATGGGTCAGAACCCCAGTACTTGTATCCAAAAGTGCCTTTGATGCAGGGGGTAACTTCAAAGGAGTTCTCCAAAGTGCAAAAGGATCCCTTTCAACCCAGTCCTGTCCTGTCAGTACCTTGTGCTTGTGCAGGACACTAGCTATTCAAGTGGGGTGTGAGCAGCACCCATCTCGCCCCGGCCCAAGAAGAACCATCAGATTGAAGATGAATGTAAATGCAGTTGAGTGATCTGTGTTGTGGCTGTCTCTAGGGAATGCACAAATGTAGCTGTCACTTAGCTAAACCCAGACGTGTATTGGAGACAGGTAGTCAGGCATACAGAGCAATAAGTGCAGAGAAATGTCCACTTTTAAAAAGTCAAACAGGACCTATTTGAACCTAAGGGCGCACTTCACACAAACCCTATATGGTGCTCTATAATTTTCACAAAATTTGTTGAGAAAATATGGACGATTATGTGTACCTTCACTAGTAATCAAATTGTTCTCACAATGTATTCAATAGTCAATACAAGCAATGTTTTTCAACAACGGTTAATGACCTAAGGGTTCTTGGGATAGAGTATACAAAAAGACAAATTGCAGAAGCAATTGAAAATCATAAATGCGCAAACAAAATGATGACAGTTCAAAGCACTCTGTTTTTGTTTATTTTATTTTCCATGCTTTCATTTCTTGATAAATCAAAACGGCATCAAACAATTCTCATTGCATTTCGGTGCAAACACCTTCATCAGGGGAATGCTACAAAAATATATATAATACACATGTTTCTGGGATTCAAAATTTATAAAAGTAATCAGGTGCAGAAAATGGACACTAGTTACAATTCTAAACCTTTGGATAGAAAAACTATAGTACCCTCAAAAACTCAATGTATCTCAGTCTTGCGGTATATGTCTTTCATCCGCCCCACATTGTAGTTTTGGCAATTATCATTGGGTACTATAGATAGTGCTTGGTGCCCGCCTCATCCAGAAGCTCCTCTGGTCTAGATTTGCAGTGTCCAGAGATTTGTAAGATGCCCCCACTGAGTAAGGGTAAGTGAATGAAAGTGAGTTAAAAAATAGATCAACACCTTAGGTATTTAATGAATGGTGTGAGTCTATTATCAATAAAACATAAGCGGTACTTATAATAGATCGTGTTACTAGATCTATAAGTATATCATTAGAAGTTGTGTCGACATGTTTCAGCCCCCCTTGGCTCAAAGGAGTCTATGGGGCTTTCGTCAGGACTAACAGACAGACAAACATTTAAATCGTATCTTTTACTTACACAACTTGTGTAGTATATTAAGATAGCTTACTTATTAGGTGTTCACTGGCCATTTGTGCTCTTTTAACCTGTAAAAAGAGAAAGACAAACATGCATACAATACACATAAATATAGTGTAAGGTATTGTGGGGGCGCCAGAGTTAGCAATAGTCTAATCTTCTGGGTCTCTTATTTTAAGATTATGTCTGGTATCAGATGGTGGAAGGACTATTTTAGGTAGAGGACTGAGAGAGGTTAGAAAGCGACTTTCGGCAAAACTCTGATTGGCCCCTAGATGTGCTTGGACCCACAGTGCAGAAAATGTGGCTTATATATGGCTTTTACCAAGGATAAGGTGTGCTTGGCCATTATATGTCTAGATATTTACACTAAGGCACCTAATGTTTTCACAGCGGGTGCTCGTCATTCTAGGTGCAAAAGTGGGCATGGTGTAATGGAGGTAACCCACTGGTTGATAGGGGTTGTATGGCTACTGTTGAAAGTGCGCATTAATACACCTTTGTGCGGTCAAAATATCGTAAAGGCAGTTTTTCGGTATTTACACTGGGTAGTTGTAATACGTGCATGTACTTGAATGGTAGTGATAAATGTGCACGTACACTGTCTTTCACAGACCTCAGGTTAAGGTCGTCTTTAAAATAGTCCCAAGCTCTATTAGATGTTAACTTTTAAACCTGTTAGGGCACAGGGTGCTATTTCTTGTCAGCAAAAATGTATATAACATGCTCAATGTTCGAACTTTCATAGTTCGGCAAAATCGGCAATTATTTAATGAGTAGTCCTAGCGCTTAATAGAAAGTCATGCTCGCGCTTATTGGAAAGTTGAAAGTTGAAAGTCGTGCTTACAGGGGCTACGCGTTGCACCATTAGCTGTGGCATCAAGTTTGCAATTACATTAATGCTGCTTGAAAAGTTATTTTAAAAGGTTTTCGTAACTCTAATCATTAAGCGCGTATTGGGTAAAAGAACGCAGGCACCCTCTTACCTAAAAGCTGTTCATTACGGGCTTCGTCAGGGGATTCAAGCTTCCTTGTAGCCTCAGAGCTAAAGGTAAGCGACACAATGTGGTGTTAGGCTTACCCAATAACCTTACCGCTAGATTCTGAAAAGGAGAACAGCAAACAGTCCGCCGCCATTACCCGCATGTGCAAGGATCCTGCCACTTGTGCTGACTCTGCCCCTGGACTAGGAGCACACATCAGAGGCACGTATTTAAAGGGGTCATGGGTGCAGTTTTTTGCTGATTTCTAAAACTTTATTAGTTGTCATGTTGACGTGCCCCTGGGTAGGGGTTGTGACTAGCGCTAAGTTTACTGGATTTAGGCTCATCATATTATTCTTGTATCGACACGAATGAGTTAGTTCTAGAAAATTATTGATTTATGTTGGGATTTAAAGGTGATGGTGCGTAGCATTGTTCGTGCTCATGCATTAGTTTGGAATCCCTTTGTTTGATGTATAGCGCTTATTTGCCAATAACTTGTCTATATAAATACGCCCTTATTTTTGAGTAGAGTGTTACTTAATTGAGTCGTATAATGTTAATCGTGTCTTAGGCACTCGTAAAGTTGCCAGTGCAAGCTTCTATTCTTTGCGGTTGCATGGCACTGTTTTGGTTCATACAAATACATTGTAACCCTGTTGATATGGTCTTGTGCTAAATACAGATTCTGTTTTAATTTCTTAACTCACTAAAACGAAGTAGTGTTAATATGGCCAGTAACAGTTAGTGACCTGAGACATCTTTGTGTACAGTAGTGTCTATAGCATCGTACTATTGGGCAAATGTAGTCAATGTACAGCAAATTGGTGCCAAGGCACATTGTTGTTAAGTCCCCAAACATGGGTTTTAAGGCGATTCACCCATCTTTGTTCCTTCTCATAGAGCCTTTTTTCTGCATTTCGAGTTTTATGCACAATCATTTCTAGCACTGTCCAACGTATATCTTCACAGGAATGTCTTGCCTCGACAAAGTGTGCACATAATTTAGTGGTTGTCTTTTTGAGCCTGATGTTACTTCTGTGTTCTCCTATTCATGTCTTAACTTTTCTGCAGGTCACCCTATATATTTCTTTTGGCAGGGACAGCTCGCCATGTATATAACATGAGTAGAATTGCAGTTTGTGTGCTGCCTCTGGGTCCATAGCAGAGTTTCCGATAGTTGTAACTGTTTTGATGTTATCGTGTATTTACAGGCTATACAGTTACCACAGGGGTAATGGCCTGTTATGGTTGTCATCGTTATGTCTCTTGTTAAAACCGGCAGTTGTTTGTTTCTGGGACGGGTGTGTACCAAAGTATCTCGCAAATTTTTGGTTCTTTTATTTGCGAGCCGGGGTTTTGGCCAGTCAAATTTTCCGGTAGTCAGGATATTCCAGTTTTTATTCACTAGTTTTTGGACCTCATATGGGGAGGGACAGAAAGTAGTAACACATGTGGCTAAATCAGGTGTAGGGTCTTTTGGATGGATCTGCAAGAGACATTCCCAGGGTTGATTATTTGCACGTTTCCTACATTTGCGGATTGTGGCAGGTGTGTAGTCTCTCACTCTCAATTTTTTGCTGAGTTTCAGCGCTTGTATCTTTTAATTCTTAAAAACTGGCTATAAGGAAGATTGTCTCTCAGTGGTTTTGGGTGATAGCTCTTGTACGACAGTAAACTGTTTTTGGCAGTGGGCTTTGTGTAAGTTCTTGTTTGTAGGATGTTATTTTCAACAAAGATGGTGAGATCCAAAAAGTCAATTGTTGAGTTGTTGGCCGTGTAGGTAAATTTGAGCCATGGATTGCGTCCATTTAGCCAGTCGATGAAGAGTTTCAGATCATGTTTTATGTCCCATATGAGGAGAATATCGTCAATGTATCTCTTCCAGTAAGTGGACATTCATTCCTCCTCCCTACCCTTTTGATTACTAAATTCAAAATTTATAGACATGATTGTACAAATAAACATTTTCAGTTGTGATTCAAAGCAAAGATCCAAGGCGTTATCAGAACAAGCCGATGGTCCTGTGATCAAAGGTTGTGATGACTAGTGAAAGAAATGATCAGTGGCCATGCAAACACATTGTGTCTAGTGCAGAGTACCAAGTGTTTAAAAACACGCAGAATAAACAGTGTGCAAACGCCCTGTTCACCACTGAGGCAATCTCCAAAGCTAGTGCAACTAACAAAACTAAAAAAACTAAAAAAACTTTAAAAAGCATGCTAATTAATCTCCCCCTATTGAATCCTAAAAGACTAACCTAAAAGGATGCCACAAATCTATTGCATTTTGAAAGCAGTGCGGGTGCACGCAGCGAAAAGGTAATGACAAAAATTAATGTCTCTGTTTAAACCGGTGAACAGCCGATTTGCATTAATACCCAAAGCCCAAACCCGAAAATCATGAATATGACATACTTCAAGATTCTGAATGACTTGCCTCCTTTCTCTTCCATGGATTCAGACAATCAAACACTGAGCATTATACTGCAAAGTAAAGAGACGTGGTAAACAATAGTTTCTGGGCTTCTCAGTAATCCTAGGGCGAATAAGCCCTCCTTCTCTTACCTTAGCAATTTGACGTTTTTTGATAGAAGACTCCTAACTCCCTCATGCACGCTATGCTCAGAAACTACTCTTCTCCTACATTTAAACTTCCGCGAGTGACATCACAGGCCACTAAACATGGGTGGTGGTCCCCATCATTTGGATTCACACTAACATCCTATGCCGACGACACCCAGATAGTCGTGAACCTTCTTCCTGGCGGCACTCAGACTGCCCCCCGGAGGCTACAGAACTGTATGAGTGCCTTGGGAGGTTAGATGACACGAAACTGTCTGAAGTTGAATTCTAACAAGACAGAGGTGGTTTTGTTTGGAAATAATCCTAATCTCTGGACACCAGATTGCTGTCCGATAGATCTAGGCCAGCTTCTCACGCCAGTAAAAAAAGTGAAAAACCTGGGCTTTTGGATTGATGAGAAACTGAACTGCAGGAATCAGATCAATAAAGTGGTCTCGACTACCACCTTTATTCTTAAATCCTGCAAAAAAATATTGCCATCTCTCTCTAAAGCAGCACAAAAAACTATTGTTACTGCCTTAATCATGCCTAGGCTAGATTACTACAACAGCCTGTACCTAAAGATATATGAGGGATCTTTGAATAAACTACAAGATATGCAGAACGCAGCAGCCAGACTACTTACCCGCGTACCCAAATCCGAATCCATCTCCGCCCAAATCAAAGCCCTACACTGGCTTCCTGTAAGGAAACGCACCCAATTCAAAGCCCTGTGCTTGGTTTTCAGAGCCCTTCATGGAATAGGGCCTGAATTCCTTAAACAACTCACCCAATGGTACACCCCGACCAGAACGTTACGCTCCTCTGATGCCAAGATGGTAACTATACCAAGGGTAAAGAAAGCTAACTGGGGAGGCAGAAGCTTCACAGTTAATGCAGCTAAGGCTTGAAATGCACTTCCCCTCTCTCTGAGAAGCATGACTAACCTACTTGCATTCAGAAAGACATTAAAAACTTGGCTCTTCACAAACTGAAAATAAAAACCCCACTACTCATCTTCCACTGATTCCTCTTCAGTACTTGCTTTACAAATAGCTTTAACATTAACATTAACACAGCCCCTAGGGACCGCCACCTCCCTGGGGCTTTTTAATTTATGTGCATGGTGGCACACAGCTCCCCCCACTGCCCAGGGGACTGCAACCTCCCTGGGCCTCGTGGGCCCTCCAATGTCTCAGGGACCGCCTCCTCCCCAGGACTTTAATAAAAATTGGGTGGGGTGGCCTTGTGGGACCACCCAAGCCCCGGGGACCATCACCTCCCCAGAGCTATAACTAATAATTAGAGGGGGGGGGGTGGAGCCCACCCACACTGCCCAGGGGACCACCACCTCCCCAAGGCATCGAATATGTAAATACGGAGTCCGTTGTGGACCACCACCTCGCCAGGGCTATTTACATGTTGGAGGAGGGCTGCACGGCCCAACTCGTGGAGCCCTTTATGGCCCTGGGGACCGCCACCCCATAGGGCTGGCTCGTGCAATGTCACATTGCTGTTTATATGGCAGGGTTGGAGCACTGCTCCTGGCCTGTCATAGCAAACCCTGCTTTGCTTTTAAAAGCGAGAGCAGGAAACCTCCCGGGACCAGAAGTGGCCGGGGAGGGGAGCCATGTGGCCCCCTCCCTTTAATTACATTTTAATTTTTTTTTAAAGTGGCCCAGGGATGTATATTCATCAAAAAATGACATCACATTCATACTCTAAATCTGGTTACAGAAGTGAGGTTAAACACTGCTAAATTGATCAAAAAGGATAAAAACTTTCTACGGTGAATCCCACCGATGTAAACATAACTCGTAGATAAAACATTTATGCTGGCCTATTAGTCAAAAACAATCCATCGACATTTTGTCGATGGATTGTTTTTGACTAGAGTATGAATGTGATGTCATTTTTTTTAATGAATATACAACGTATAATTATGACCAAGGACTCTTGTGGAAATAAAATAAAATTGTTTAGAGGTCCTATGTGTATTTCACTAAAATGTATGTCTTTACACATTTCAGATTGTATGCCGTTTCCTCCGTCTCCCTATTCTCCTCTGTGTGCCCTGATGAAGGTGTGGCCTTAGACCTGGCATTGCACCGAAACGTGTCGGGAGATGACCCAGGACACAATACCTGTACACCATCTGGCTACTGAACTATGATGTGTATGTGATGATTCTTGAATGGATGAGTATGTATGAACCTATGGGGTCTTGGATGTTTTAGTCTGTGTGTTTGTGGATAAATCTGATTGAATGAACACAGGGGTTTGTAGGATGAGTTTAAGTTGTCATGATGTATACTATTATCATGTATGTGTTGTGGATTTGGATTAATGATTTGTAAAGAAATGATATATTTATACGAGAAAAAATGAAATAAAATATGAATATTTTTTATAACGACTTGTGTGACTCTGACTCATGTTTGTAGGATTCTTGTTACAGTGAGCTTTTCCCTGCTGTTTGTAAAGTTAGGACTCAACTCGAGCCATAATATTAATCTATAGGGGCAGACGTTGTTCTTTTTCGATTTAGCTGTTGTTTCCCCTGCTTGTCTGCTCGAAATCTGTTCTTTCAGGGGGCCCCTCTTTGTATTGATCTTAGGAAAAATTGGGTCCTAAGTTTTTTCCTATAAGCAAAATAGTCAGTCGTTAGGCGCAATTCTTGGGAGAGTTCGTTCCATTTTTTTGGCTGCCAGATATGCGAATGAACCTCCCCCCGCTCCCACTTTCTTTATGTGCTTCATCCTAGCCAGTGCTTCAGAGAGTGAACTTAGGCTCCTTGTGGGGACGTAGAATTAAATTCTATTCTGTATAATTCTAGGGACACGTTGATGCAGAGCTTTGTGTGTGTGACTGAGTTGTTTGAACACTGCTCTTTGTCGCATGGGTAGCCAGTGTAGATCTTTCATGCACTTAGATGCTGAGCTAAGTCTGCCTTTATTACACACCAGTTTGACTGCAGCATTTTGAAGCACATGCAGGTGTGTAAAAATGTAATCAGCCATACCAACCAATAGGGCATTTCCATAGTCGAGCTTACTTATGAGTGAGGCCTGTGTGACAGTTCTTCTGCAGTCCAATGGGATCCAGGGAAAGAGTCTCCTAGGTAATTTCATGGTTACAAAACCCCTTCCACAGAGGGCCTTCACATGGTCCTTCATGGAGATGCCTATGTTTTTTGGGCATCCCTTGCTTTGTAGTTGGGTGCATGCTATAGTTAGGTTCACACTCTACAACTCTCATGCATTTTTAACATATGGGCCTAGATGTAGGTAATAGCAAATTACCGAATGGTAAATACCGAATTTTACCGATTCGGTATTTACTATTAGGTAATTGCTATGTAGGTAAATAATTCTGTAAAATTACCGAATCGGTATTTGCCATTGATTCCTATGGGCCTTGAAGCCCATAGGATTCAATAGCAAATACCGATTCGGTAATTACCGAATCGGTAAAATTACCAATTGTACAAGGGGGACAGGGTGTGACTTTGACACCCTGTTGCACCCCTGTGACTGGCTTGTGTGCCATGTGACACACAGACATGCCCTTAGGGCATGTCTGTGTGCCACATGGCACAGGTGTACATGCACAGATGTGCATGTACACTGGAATTCGTTATTTACCATGTAATAGTATTACATGGTAAATAACGAATCAGTAATGGCCTGTGGCACTGTTTCCAGTGCCACCTACATCTGTATTTACCGATTCGGTAAATTTACAGATTCGGTACTTTACAGAATTGGTAAATTTACCAAATCGCTAAATATACTGATTCTGTATGTTTTAAGGCCCATACATCTCCATTAGCAAATACCGGTCGGTAACGGCCAAAATCAGCCGTTACCGACCGGTATTTGCCGACCTACATCTGGCCCTTGGTCTTTAAAATTATGAATGTCACTTTTATCAAATACTCATATGTCCTACTGCCTTTTACCTGGGAATTCATGTACAAACTTGATCTTACAGCCTTGTGTATTACCATAAATGCCAGGTATGCACATCCCATGCCAAAAATTATTACCATCAAACCAGGGCCAGCATTATGCCATGGCTAGGCACAATGATACGAGGTATAGCATTGCGACAGGACTGAACTTCATTGTACCATAGAAACCCACTACATACAAAGAGTTAACAGCATTATGCCAACTGTAGCACTACACCATGATACATGGATGATAATAATTTTGCCCATTATTCTTGAGCAATCAATGCCCTGTGCTAACTTGCACGCCTAACAGTGTGACCAGGAGTTTGGCCAGCCCCTTAATATTAGAGGATAACCCAAACATTGCATGGCTGATGGCTAGCGCAGATGTTTGCAGCCTACCTGATGGAAGGTACCTCCTTGTGGCAGTTCACAATGACACCTACTACTGTGAGGCTGATGGAGATATCAGTATGCTAGAAAAATATGTATCCACACATGGATCTTTAGTAGGTTACAATATCACAATGATCCTCTGTTTGACCTGTTGGCTTTTTACTTGGTTCCTGGAAACCTTTTGCCTTTCTTCATTTTTTGCTGATCCTATTTTTTGCTAGCCATAGGACTGTACTGCTGCCAATCAAGGCTAAAGTGGATGTGCATGTGCTCACTCCTTAAAACATGGTAACATTGGATTGTTGGATATTGCTGGGGGCAAGATGGCGGTCAGTCCTTAGACCGTGCAAGCAGCATTGTGTATGAGCTCCGCTTCACTCCGTTTTGAAAACCGGCACACAGAAGGAATTACGGAGGGTTTGATGGTTCGAGCTTACGGATCTACGCCTGATTATCTAGTCTAGTACTGACCAACCTTGCGGTCGGAAATTCTATTGAAATTCGGCGTCCTATGCTTACTTTTGAGATTTACGGCTACCTTGAGCGGCTTTCATCTCCCTTGGTGCCGGAAGCTTCACTTGGCTTTGCTGTAATGCCGCAATCGCTCTTTCTGGTTCTCCCTCCCACAGCTGCCGTGTCTTCTTCGAGCACAGAGCTGCAGGGTGGGGTTTTGGCTCAGGGATCGAGTTTAACCATAGAGCGGCAACAATGTTTCAGTTACTGCGGTAACACTGTATCGAGCCCCGCTACACACAGCGAAGGCAGAACGGAGAAAGCTAAACTTGGTGGGCTTTCTACAGTGCAATTTGTCAAATTACAGAGGGAGAAGGAAATCGACCAGCGCTCATTAAAAAAAATGCCAGCAAAGTCATCAGCGTCAGCTGCAGCAACCAGAGCAAGGGTAGCCAAAGCTGCCAGAATTTTACGCAAAGAGGCTGAGCGACAACAACATGAGCAGCATGAACAGCTAGAGGAACCTGACAGAAGAACACACTTACTGTCTAACATTGATAAGACTAAGACAAGAAGCCAACAGGCACTATTGGATTCTACAGCAAGACATGAGCTTCACGCTGCCCGCAGGAAACTAAACTCAACTGGGGACACAGTTCTCGATTTATTTCTCAAGAAGGGACTTCTCAGCGGCTCCAATAAACAAGCTCCAATGAATGAGACCCCCCTCTACCTCCTACTACTATAAATAACATTGATGTTGAATCAGGACAACCAATTACAGAGACTTGTATTACACCTGAGCTGCAACATTCTGCTGTAAACATCGAAACTGTAAGTAATATCAATGAACCTATTCAGACCCCTGTTCTACGTATTTCTGAGGCCCCGCGACTAGCGCAAGCCACGCTTCAGAGCCTGCACGACAAACTATGTCTTTTTCTGGAATAGGGGGAAACATTTTGGGGGTGCAACTAGACTCAACCTCACCTTCACTAGGCACGGCTCAATCTAGCCAGGTGACCTCTAGCGGACTCTTAACTACTCTAACTGAGTTCTTAAATACAGCTACTCCCCCTATATAACAAACAGCTGCCTCTAAGGACTCAGATTTGGTAGAGGGGAGCCATACATTGACTCAAATAACAGCAGGGGAAGGCATATTGAAGAATGAGGCTCTTGAGGAGAAGGAGAAGGAATCTAGTTAATTTTATTCATTCTCTGATGAAAATGGCCTAAATGTATTGGCGTAGTGGTCAGACGATACTGACTCGCTGGAGGGTCTTGAAGATTCTGAACTACAGCTTAGTTCGTATGACGAAAGTTCAGAAGAGCAAGATTCTAATATCAACACGATTAGAGCCAAATCTAAAACTACTACCAGAATACAGGAAAAGGGTGCCAATGATATACAGACAGCTCCTGATTCATCTCCGCAGCTAGCTACAACATCAAATCTCCCAGCAAGCTCAGAGATTTCTCATTCAGCTGTAGAGACTATCTTACAAGCCATAGCGGCTCATAGAGAAGAGGCTGCACAAGACAGTAAAAAATCAAGAGCTGCACTTCGAAAAATGCAAGGAGTAGTCAGAAAGCTTTCTAAATCCTGTAACCTAATAGGTGAAAGAGTCACCGAGATGGAAGCTAGGGTTATGTCCAATGAAAAAGAAACCACGTTGAATGCTGAATGCGTTAAGCTTCAAGATGCTGAATTAGTTGATATTAAATGGAAGCTAGAGGAATTTGAAAACCGGCAACGTCGGAACAATCTCCGCATTTTAGGTGTCCCAGAGAAACTTGAAGGGGGTGATACTAGAGCATTCGTGGTTAAGCTACTAGAAGATTCTATCCCTGCACTCAAAGACTGGAACTTGAATGTAGAGGTTCAACAAGCTCACCGGATGCCATTTAATATTCCAACAAAACCTGGCATATACCCTAGAGCCATTTTGGTTCTATTATGGTAATTTCTTAGTGAGACAGGTTGTAGCTGAGAAAGCTAGGCCTGATCACAAGGTTCAATATAACGATTTTGCATATTTTTCAAGACCAGATTTCTGCCATGTAACCGTGGAAAGACGCTGGTAATTAAGATCTCTGATCAAACCATTTCAGGACAAAGGTGCACAAGCATATCTTAATAACCCCGCAAAGTTAAAAATTGTACATGGCGGTCTTACTAAATTTTTCGTTTCAGAGATCAAAGCAAAAGCATATTTAGATCAGATGTCGTAATACCCTTATTAGAATGTGAATGAAACTGGAAAACTGTTTTGCTTAATCAATGGCTCTATACGCTCCCATATACGTTTAAGTGATACGTCATATTTGTTATTATCTGTATTATCATTATTATGGGAGTATTTCAAGTTCTATATACTATATTGCACTGATATTGACTAAAGGTTCTTTCTATTCTTGACTTTTCCTTTATTAATCCTTCTTTTTCACCCTTTAGTTTCTTTCTTTTATTCTCTTTTCTATTCCTTCCTATCCTTCTTATCTAATGTTTTTTTCTTGAAGCGGTTGCTCATGCACATTGCTGCAATCACATCACTCAGACTCTAGTTGAGTCTGTTTGCCCACTGAATTGGGAGGGGGGCTCAAGGGGGCGGGGGGTTGGGTTGTCAGGGGGGGGTAAGGGTGGGTCACCTAGGGAGGTGAAAACTAAAAAGGAAAAAAATTAACCAGCTTTCTTTGCAGAGGAAATACGTAAAAAGAGATCAAACAGCATACTAACAGAATTAGAATATTATTTGCTTGAGGCACTGCGACAATCATTTCCTATTAACAATGGGTAGGTTAAATGTCCAGACTTGGAATGTCGGAGGTTTATTAACAGGAGATAAACGAAGACGAATGACTGAATTGCTCAAATTAACTCCAGTAGACATACTCTGTCTTCAAGAAACGCATCTGCCATGGGACAAAAAATCATGGTTGAATATTAATGGGTATAATTTATTGGCTGTCTCCACACAGACTTCAAATATAAGGGGGGTTGCAATACTTGGAAAAAAAAATCTGGGTTTAAGTGTACGACATTTATCAGATCCCCATGGCAGATGGGCTATTTCTAAACTCGCCTGTGGAATAAACATCTGTACAGTTTATGGTTCAAATCTAGACGATTCCACAATTTTTGAAGAACTAGAGACCGAGTTGCCTACATGGCAGGGCCCGCTAATCCTATGTGGAGATTTTACCATCTCATTAATACCACCGGTGTCTAATGTCCCCTCAAAAACAAAATACCAAGGACGCAAACCCAAAGTTTACAAAACCCTCAACAGACTTATCAGCAATCTTGGATTAAAAGATTTGTGGCTACACAACAACCCACGTGATCAAGGCTCTACCTACTTCTCTCATCCCCATCAAAAGCAGGTTCGTATTGATTATATTTTTTGTAACCGCAGACCTTATTCCACTCTCAACCATAAAAAAAGTTCCAAGAATAGTCTCAGATCATAATGCATTAATTTGTGCAATTACATTTAATCCTTTTACTACTCAATCTAGGTCTTGGTCATTTGACCGGAAGTTACTATCCAATACTGAATTTATTTTGCATATTAAAAAATGGACTGAGGAGTTTTTCAACATTAATCACTTTAGCGCTTCCAGAAATATAGTCTGGGATTCATATAAATCTGCTTTAAGAGGTGAGATCTCTAGTTTTCAACATGCAGCACGAATCAAAGCTAGAAAACCTTATGAAATAAAGTTAAAGGATTTAACGAAAGCCAAAATAGAACACACTTGTTTAATAGAACAGAACAAAGAATCCCATAATCAATGGCTTCGGGTGGTGGTTTTGAAAGCTGAGCTTAATACTGAATTAAGTCTAAAAGCTGCCCAAACTTACAGAGCTTTTAGAAAGAAGGTTTATGAGACGGGTGAAAAAATAGGCAAACAACTGGCTCTGCGCACACGTCAAAAAAATGTGCATAATAATATTACTTCTATTGTAGATGGTGGACGTACTTACGTTCAGTCTACAGATAATATTACCCAATTTCAACAGTACTATCAAAAACTATACTCCGAGGACGGGAATAATTCCGAAAAAGATATTGACATGTTTTTGGCTGGTTTTCTTAACAATACGGCAGCTACTAACTTGCTGGATGATGGGATGAGAGAAGTACTTGAAGCTGAGATTACTATTGATGAAGTTGTAGAAGCTTTATCACTTTTATCCTCGGGCAAAGCAGCAGGCCCGGATAAATTGCCAATCGAGATTTATAAGATTCTTAGCCCCCTATTAAGCCCTCTATTACTGGACTTATTTCTTGGCGTACAGTATAATGGCATTCCCCCACCTTCTTGGGATGAGGCTAGCATTATAGTATTTCCTAAGAAGGGAAAATCACCCGAACAGTTGAATTCTTATCGACCCATTTCATTGATAAATTCGGACTCCAAATTATAGTGATGGCTCTCAGACTCAGCAGGGTCATCGGGCATCTGGTTTCTCCGTGGCAGCATGGCTTTGTTCCGGGTAAGGGGACAACTGATCATATTCACCGTACTATCGCTTTATTCGATGCCATGTCGGTCACGGGGGATCAGATGTCTATGATCCTGCTTGACGCTGAGAAAGCCTTTGACCGTGTCTCATGGAGCTTTTTGTGGGTTGCCATGACGCGTCTTAATTTCGGCCCCAAATTTCTTAAATCTATAAAATCTATGTACCACCAACCCAAAGCAAAAGTCTCAATTTCAGGATTGGAATCAAATTTTATCAATATAACAAGAGGCACAAGACAAGGATGTCCTTGCTCTCCTTTACTCTTCGCCCTTTATATTAATCCCCTTATCTTAAAACGAATAGAAAATAATATTATAAAGCCGATTGTATATAACCATTATGAAACTAAAGTTCTAGCCTATGCTGATGACATCGCGGTATTAACATCTCACCCGATCGAAGCGCTACATGAAATCGAACTATACTCTCTTCAATATGGTAAATATTCGGGTTATTCTCTGAATAGGGGAAAGACCATTGTACTGTGCACAGACAATACTATATGCTCAGATTCAAGAAGAGCAAAAACTGCGACATATCTTGGTGTGATTCTATCCGCCGATATAAAGATACTAGTTAAAAACAATTTTGACCCACTAATAGATACAATTAAGATTGACTTGGATAGGGTAAATGGTTTGCATCTTTCCATTATAGGCAGAGTTAATTATTTAAAGATGAATATACTACCGAAATGTTTGTATCTCTTTCGTTCTATCCCTTTACTTATAGATTCTAAGATAATTAACTCAATTAATAAACTCACCTCCAAATTTGTATGGCAACATGGGAAGATCAGACGATCTTTACCTTACCTATCCACTCCGCTCAACAGAGGTGGGCTTACTGCTCCGAATATTATTCTGTACTATTGGGCAGCCTTTTTAAAACACCTAAAACCAATGATTCTAGAAACACCCTTAGCCTTGGACACTATCAACACCACTATTCCCACAATCTATGAACTAACGCTAGGGCATGAAGCGAACGGTATGTTATTAAGAAAAACTGAAAAAGCCCATTATAAGCAAATTAAGGGTGAGATCATTAAAAGTGCCTGGCTGATCTGGAATCAGATACTTAAACATACACAGATTGGCAAACTCAACCGATATACGCCCTTATTCCATTCGACCATCACTTCTGATCTTGATTTTGAACATACAGCTAAGAAATGGTATAGCCTGGGCATAAAAACAATTAACGAAGTTTGGATAAATGGCCCACAGACTACATTTCAAGATGTTAAAATAAAATTTGGTCTCCCAGAAGGGGATTTTCTCAAATTTGCACAACTGCATGCTAAATTAAAAGCTAAAAAAGATCTAATCAATCTTCAGAAGAACGACTTAATAGAAGCTTGCTATCTCGCAAAAACCAGGATAGGAACACTATATAATATTCTATTAACTAATGTTAATGATGATATCGAGAAAACAGAAACTAAATGGACGGTAAAATTAAATAATCCCGATATCGATATAGATAAAACACTCGAAATGAGCAATAAATTATTTATGGCTAGCAATTTAAGGGCACAACTGTACAAAACCATTTATGACTTATATTTTACCCCTGCCAAACTTTTTGCATGGGGGAAAAGGGAAAACGACCTATGCCCACGTTGCTCACAAGGTCCAGCGACGCTTATTCACCTGTTTAGCAGCTGCCCTGAGCTACGTATATTAAAAAATATGATTGCCTCATTTTGGGAGAAAGTCTTTCATCACAAACTTCCAGAGTCCGATACTTTGTATGTGTTGGGATATGACAGCTCGTTAAAATTAAGTAAATCGGAACAAAGACTTTTATTTATAGGTACAGCTGTATTGAGATTAATCTTGTCTGCGCGGTGGAAGGATAGTCTTCCCCCTAGCTTCCAAATATGGCTAGCTCGCTTTCTCGCAGTTTTTTATTTTGAATCTGGAATATATGCGACCAGGGTGAAGGACTGGGTTCTTCTAAGACCCAGCGGTGCCAGGGATAACACCTAAAACCTTCTTGGGTAACCTGTTCCGGCGTACAAATGACAGAGACACGGGACACTTCCTTCGGCGTCAAAGATTCGAGGTTTATTACTGCAGGGAACACAGAAGTCACAAGAAGTACAGCAAGTGTAGGTTCGAGGAGTCTGATTCGAATTGTATCTGTGGATCGCTCCTTTTATACAGTTTTCATGCATAAGATAACATAGTACACAAAGGTTTACAACTTGGTTCCCATCGTAAAGACCATAAGGGATCGCTTTCATGTATTCAGGGCCCGGAACATAAGTACAGTGGCGTTTGGTAGTTCCCAACTGTAAAAGCACATTTTCCCACCATTAGTACATTCCAATCAGCAGTAAACAAATCGAGAAAGAGACAGAAACAGGTGCAGAGGAAGACGAGGACAGCGAACAGAACGAAAGGGTGTAAAAGGGGTGGTACCAGGAAACACGAGCTGCAGGCATCAAAGGGGACGTGCTTAATGAATGCACACTAAGACAATAGACCGGCACGGCAAGATGAGCCTCGAGCGGGGCCATCTGCCTTACAGTGTCATCCCCCTCATCATAAAGACACCTTCAATGGAAATGTGTCTTCCGCAAGAGTTTGGGAATCCCAGGGTCGCGAAGCGGACAGCGCCCGTTCGCTGGCTACTTGAGGGCAAGAAACAAAATGGATGCCGTATCTAAGATGGAAGCCGTGGGTTCAGATGAAGAAACCCACGAAACAGACGAACGGTTTAGGCTAGCGCAGCGAAAACGCGTACACCCACTAAACTCGTCATTTGCGGTTCATAGATACCAGACTCGACTATATTCGTGCGAGTCGAAAACACCACTTACGATCGTCACAGAACCTCAAGGGGAATCAAAACAAAACTACGTGGTAAAGAACTGTCGCACCCTATATCAATATGGAAAGAAGGGCTTTGTCCTAGTGGAATTGGTTAAAGTAAATTTGAAGTTCTATTTGTACTTTCTTTTAATTGTTCTTTTCTTCCGAATTTAAATGTAAATAATGAATGTATTGTATCTCACTGAATGTGTATTATCCTCTGCTAACGCTGGTTCTAATAAAAAAAAACAAAAAAAAAACATGTTAACATTGGCTTATCCGTAATTAACATATTTCATTTACTTATAAGTCCCTAGTAAAGTGGCAGTCCATGTACCCAGGACCTGCAATTAAATTCTACAAGTGGGCTTTCAGCACATATTGGGCCTTTAAACATGTCTCAGGCCTGCCATTGCAGCCTGTGTGTGCAGTTTTTAATTTCTATCTGCCAAAATCAACCTTTCGCCAGGCACAAACCACCCTTTGTAATACAAATAAGTCAACCCTAGGGTAGACGTGGACAGCTCAGAGAGCAGGGTACAATGCATTTGAAAAATCAGACAAGTACTTTTAAGTTTTACTTGTACTGGTACTGCAAGGCCTACCTCTCCCATATACTCATATTAGAGTTTCCTTATTACTATAATAGAGTTTAATTTCCAATTCCGAGATCTACAATCCTTTTTCAGGAAAGTTAGGTTCCGTATATTTTTTTCCAATCAAAATCCCATATAGTACAATGCCAACCTGTCAGGGCTCTCACCTAAATCTACTTGTACCCCCACATTGGACCAATTACCACCAGAGGTGTCTATCTTTGAAAAAATACTATATAAAAAAGTTGTCAATATAACTAATCAGGTCAAAAAAACTCCTTTCAACCTGAACAGAGATGAACATAGAGCACTGAAAGATTTGAAATCTGATTCAGATAAAGTAATCAAAGCCTGCGATAAAGGAGGTGGAATCGTTGTGTATGATACCACAACGTATTTTCAAAAATGGAAGAAATGCTGAGGGATACTCGCTTCTATCTTCCCATTACTAGAGATTCCACTAGGCAGGTTGTAAACAAAATACGTAAAGTTACAGGTAAAGCTCTTCAAAATGGCAACATCTGTGAGAAGGAATGGGCCTATTTAAATGCTGAAACACCAAGAATGGCGAGTATTTATGATATACCGAAGGTCCACAAGAGTGTCGTGGACCCGCCTGTAAGGCCTATAGTCACCACGATAGGATCAGCCACAGAGCCGCTGGCAAAATATGTGGATGCAATACTGTGTTCTCATGTTTCCTGCACTCCAGCGTTCGTGCAGAATACAAGACACATCATCAATCGGGTGGAAAATGTACCCATTAGTCCGGAAACACAATACCTTGTCACCGTGGACATTGAAGCGCTTTACAGTAATACTCCAATTGATGGAGCGATAGAAGCAGTAGTTTGGTTCATCCATGAATATCAAATCAGCTGCCCATCAGTTTTTGTGCTAGAATGTCTTAAAATCGTACTCTCAGACAACATCTTTGAATTTAATAACCAACTTTATAGACAAAATCAGGATGTCAGCATGGGGGCATCTTGTGCCCCCACTGTGGCAAATATATATATATACATATATATATATATCGCGCTCCGAGTATATATATATGTCCCTTTTTGAGAAGAAGTATGTCTTCAATGAAATAGCACCCTTCTATGAGTCGGTGAGGACCTGGTCCAGATTCATAGGCGATGTGCTCTTCATCTGGAACGACAGCTCTGAAAACTTACACCAATTTTTGGACTGGATACATTTGTGTGATACTAATATTCGCTTCACACATAATGTAAGTACCCAGCAATTGGAATATCTTCATGTCTTGATTAAACATAACTCAGGTGTCCTAGCGGTTGACCTATTTGTCAAGTCAACCGCTAGGAATACTTTACTACACTATGACAGTTACCACCCGGCCATCCAGAAAAACAGCAACCCGTTTGGGGAATGTTTGCGCTTAAGGCGCAACTGCACGCACATCTGTGACTTTGATGCCAAGGCGGTAATGATGAAAAACAAGTTATTAGCCAGGGGCTATCCAAAAAAGATTGTGAGAGACTCCTACAAAAGGGCTAGGTTCTACGACTGTCAGCACCTACTCAAGAAGGTAAAACAAAGTCAGAGTCCTCCCTAATCTTTATTACTCGCCACTCGATGCTGAATGCAGAATAAGACGGGCAGTTTACTCCAGCTGGCACATTCTTAATGTGCAACAAGCAGACACAGCATCTCTCGCCAAACCTGTGTTTGCATACAAACGCAACAGGAACTTAAAAGATCATGTAGTTCAATCGCGTATGTCTAAAACCACCAAATCTTTACAAACCAGTATCACAGGAACACATCCAGTGGTTGGCACATTTAAATGCACTGGATGCAAATCATGTGCCACAGCTATAGAAGCCCCCACATTATAATTCAATGGCCAAGTTATATCATCAACTAGCCTTAATAATTGCAAGACATCGAATGTCATTTATTTAATAATATGTCCATGCAATTTGGGCTATGTGGGGGAAACTGGGAAAGCACTCAATGTAAGGTTAACTGAGCACAGGTCGGCGATTAGAACGCAAAAGGTTTCCGCCCCTTTGGTAAACCACTATTTGGAAAAAGATCATGCACCAGATGACATGAAGTGGTACATATTAGAAAGAATTCTTCCTAAAGAGGACAGATCTACTGAAACAATCAGGAAAGTCAGGGAAGTTTATTGGATATTTGTCTTGGACGCTGTGACACACGGCTTACATTTGGAAATTCCCTGGGATCATGCAATTAAATGAATTAGATCTAGTCATCACTGTACAGCACTTTATATATGAGTCAATAGAGGTGTCCCATATCTTGGGGGTTGCTGTCCATTCCATTGTCTGCATGCAACCTTATATATTGTTAGAACATCTACTAAGGCTTATTGTTTACACAGTAAGTATAGCATTTTTCAATAGGTTGAGACAATAAATAATAACATGCAATGGAAACTCTAGTAGTGCCCGCTAGATATGAGTTGTTTTAATATCTGAAAAGCTTTACTGTCTTTAAAGCAAAGATAGTGTCTCTACTTTGACTGAGATAACAAACAACACATGTGATTGATAATAGAGCAGTGCTCGTCAGATACGAGTTGTCTTTTAACATCCGGCCAACTTTATTTTCTTTATAGCAAGCTTAGGGTCTCTAAATTGAGTTGGAAAATAAATAGCATATGCGATTAATCATTAAACTACTGAGGCGCCTTAGTGATTCCATTAGGACGAGTCTATTATATCATTTAACGTTCTAGTCTATGTGGGCACGGCGCGGATACATGACGTATTCACGCCACGTACGTAAGAGCAGCGGCTCTAATAAAAGCTTGCTTCCATCAGCTTCGAAAATCTTTATCGAAAAATGACCGGGAGCCAGAGGATGGATATCCTTTATTAATAAAGGTGAGTCTATATATAGGAATACCCACAATACTTATGTATAATAGCGTATATGTTAGTCTCTAATAGCGTGGCAATTTTTCAGTGGTAAATCTGTTACTGTATTTTCACGCTAAGAGTTTCAAACTTTACGTCAAGTCAGTAGATTTAGAATCAACATAACGTATAGCAGTCATGTGTGGTACCTCTCTCGTTGATTTTTCCTTTTCCCCCTAAGTGGTCCACACCGTCTTTTCACGCCACCTGACTGAGCAAGGAGGACGCCGATCAAAGACGCCGAGGCTGCTGCTGCTCTCTTCTCCCGGCTCTTGGCCCCTGGTAGCCATTCCAGGCCCACAGCATCCCTGCCCCTTCTTTCCCTTGGCCTCGGAGGGGCGCGGAGTGGCCGAGGGAGCGCAAGGGGTCAAAGCCACACACCCAGGGCCAGCGACCGCAGTGAGCAGAGGGGAGCAAAGAGGAGCCGGGAAACAGCAGCATGAACAGGAGAGATCCGGGGCCATGGTGTTTACCTTAGACCGGCCACTGTAGTATGAGTGCATAGAGTGCACATAGAGTGTGCGGTGAGTCCTATGCACAAAGGAGTGTGCACCAAGGAGCGAGCGCGGCCGCAATTAACTGTGGCCACGGAGTGTGAGCCTGGTGAACTCACAGAGGAGTGCAGCCCGCACTCACTAGTGTCCCCTGCTCGCCCCCCCACCCTCTGCTCGCCCTGCTTACTCTGACTAAAAGTGCCACTGCTCCAGCTCCGGATACTGCTCTTGACTAGCCGGTCCAGACTGTGCTTTGCACTCACCCTAACCGCTAGTTGTGAGTAGTGAGCAGGGCATATGAGGCGAGGAACACAGGATTCCTGCCCAGCACAGCCTAGAAAAAAAACATTCAGCCAACAAACTGACTTCTCTATCCCAAATGACATCAAACAAAACTCCGGACAATTGTAAAATTAGAAAAGGAGGAGTGATCAAGCAAAGTGCTACCACTCACAAGACATGCAAAACCTTGGTATTTAAAGAACATAGATACGGGGTATATAGCTGGAAATCGACATACAAATTACCATACAAACTTGGTGACAGGACTGTACGAGAAAACCAAAGACAAGCTCACGCACAACAGGGGAGGGAAATGACGAAGAGCAGACCAGGCATCAAAATACATAAAACCAGGGTCAGTTCTGGCACCAGCATCAAGAAAAAGTCGGATAAGGAGGCCCGAGCACAATTAGAGTCTACCCCTATCGTGCATTTCACATTAAATTCAAATGCCAACTTAAAAAGCAAGGGAATCAGTCAATACTTTATGACAAAACTGACTGGACAAAGAACCTTGGGAAAGGAAAGACAATTGAAGTTTACAGATCGACCAAAACAAAACATAGCTGAAAAAGCACTAAATCACACAAAATATAATGGTATCAACGCCACAACAGGGTCTGATAGCCCCCCATTTTGTTAGATCAAACAACAAAGAGTATGAGCCACATCCCAAGACCAGAAGTCAAGTCTTTCATGGACAATTATATTCAAGACAGCAAACTCACTTTAGGGCCGGACACACCTCCGACATCGACACAGTCGGCGTTAGTAATGCGCTAAAATACACCCAACCACGAGGAACCGGTGACGGGCAAGACAGTATAGCAACTTTAACCATTCAGTTAACACTTAAGAAGCCTCAGAACCTGCCAAAGTATTATCAAGGATAGCAAAAAACGCTTGAAGAAGCAAGCAAAAAATAATAAACAACGCAGCTGTGCAAAGGAATTACAGCTGGGCCTGGCTACATCACACGGCAGCCAGAGTAAAAAAACGAACCCAAAGAAGGCCCGTGCACAAAGCCCTCCAGAGTCTCAGGAATATTATCCTATTTTTCATAAGTTTAGACCAGGAAAAGATCAGCTAAACAAAATACCGCCATTGAAACTAATTATAAATACAAATTGTGACAATAATCAGCTAAATAAATCATTAGCTATCAAATTAAACACAAGCACAAATCTCGATACTCGTCTTATTTTCAAGCACAAAGAGCAGCCTATTGGAGTCCCAAATGAGCCCAAACCTTCACTAAACATAGATAGCGGGGAGCGCCACCTTGTAGAACAGTGCTTAGAAAATCAAGAACTGGTTGCATCACCACAGGCTAGGTGCAGATAAAGGATATCCTTCTATTTAGCTGAAAACCTCGGGACATGGGGGAATGAGGCCAGACTAGACGACAACAGAGTAACCACAACAACGGTTCAAAGTTTGGAAACACAACCTCCCGCTGGCAGCCAAAGGGTTCAAGTGCAAATGGAGACGGAGAGCAACATCATAATTTTCACACCTGAATATATATCTCATGGAAGCTCCGACACATTAAACAGATCTAATATTTTACAACTCCTCCGATACATCCCAGAGCTCTCTTGTATTGTGACTGAAGACCTCATTCAAGTCCAATTCAAGGTTCTAGGGAGTAATGCAAGAGAGTCAACAATATCAAAATGGAAAAATAATTCAATAGCCTACAAAATCATGCAAGAAAGAGATCAATTTGTGAAATGGGGGATCAGTATATACATACCAAAAGAGGAAAAGTACCCGCATATGTTAGGAGGTGGTTCAAACAACAAAAAGACAACAACCCAAGAAAGACCATCTTAAGAGGGACAAAACCAGTTCCCCACATGTCATAATTTCTTAACTTAAGAATACATCTTTCACCAAACCTCAACCAAACAGAACGAGGACAAATTGACCAATCTAGAAAGTCCCAAAATGGAACTATAATGACCCGTACATGCATAAAACCAAATAACTCCTAGCACAATAAGGAACGATCGTTTGGGGAGTCAAATGATCACCACTATAAAAGTCATCTCATGGAACGTGTACGGATTAAAAACTAAGTTGCAAAATAGAGCTGCATTTGAATTCTTATAGCCTGGGGATCTGTTGTGTCTCCAAGAAACCTGGTTACTCGCTCCAGTGGTCATCCCAGGCTTTGTAGAATTCCAACAACCAGCAAAAAAGTACAATGTATTTGGCAGGCCATATGGGGGCTTATCCACATACATACAAATTGGCTGTAACATAAAAAGCTAAAACTGTGTTAAACACGGATTACATTCAAGCTATCTACTTGCAGGGATTACAATTGGAAGGCCGTCTTTTTACAATTCTCCTATTGAATATTTACTTTAATTGTAAAGATAAACCAAGATACTCCGAGATGAGGGCCATGGTAGACACACTTGAAGACTTGCTTAGTAAACACTCAAACAGCGGGATCATATTGGCTTCGGACTTCAACACCCAGAATCTGGGGAAAGTAAAAGATGCATTACTGCACATGGATCGCGCTGGGACCTTATTAAACATCTTTTTAAACACATACAGATGAAGGTCAACGCACAACCCACAGCTTACCAACTATGTCACGAATACCGCTTCACAGGGGAAGACCAAACCCTCAATTGATTATATTTTTTGTGCAATTGCCAGTATTAACAAGCAGCAGAACTCTGCAATCCAGTGCTACAGACCAGTGATCATTTTCCATTAGCCATAGCCATCTCGCTGCAAACAGCCAGTCTTTTGAAAATTCCCCTCTTAGGCCACTCTAAAGGAGAGGAAATACATGTACTCCCGAGAAGGCTAAAATGGAATAAAATAGATACAACTGGCCTGTCAAAGTGGAAAAGCAATTGGCCCGCACCCACTAAAGACTTTCCAGCTGGCAATATATGTGAGAATTGGACCAACTTGGCACCAGAACTGTATCGCCTTTTCTCAGGCAAAAGACCACACCAGCAGCAAGACTCTGTAGAAAAGGTGAGCTGCAAAACTCAACCAAGATGTGAAAACATCGCACAAAGCAAGCAGGACTTAAGACAAGCCAACCGTGAACATAAAAGAGAGGGTAACGATAAAACACTTCAAACCCGGTTGTTAGCAAGAAAAGCTCACAGGAAAAACCCATGGGCTCACAAAAGGCAATTGCAAGACTCACAATGGCTGCATATCTTTAGCCTGTTGATGCTAAATAGACAGGCTTAATTCTGGTCATATATCAATAGGCTGTCCAGCCACGGCCACGACCGGCGCAATGGGGTCGCCAGCCAAACTTGGGTTTCCTATGTGACTACACTGTACTCTAATGTTCCGGACCACAGACCAGTAAACCATCAAAGAGCTTCTACCAACACCAGTTCAATTAACCCCCGTATAATGACCACGGAGGAAGCTCCTGAAACTCTTGACGCAGGCCCTCGGGTGACACTAATATTAAAAAATATTAGAAAGGATGGGGTCCCGGGACCCAATGGTCTGCTTGGAAGCCTCTTTAAAGAAGACAGCGATTTCTGGGGAACTTTACTTACTCCACTTTATCAGTTCTCCCAGAATAACTCAATGGTGCCTGAAGCCTGGAAAGGCTCCCTGCTTCAACCGATACACAAAAGGGGGGACACTGGGGATCCAACTAATTATAGGCTGATAGCCCTCTTGGATATTGAGGCAAAAGGATACTCAAGCCTCCTCCTGCAAGACCTGCACAATTGGGCTAACGAGAATGACATTTTTCCAGTATATCAGTCCGGTTTCAGGCCAGGAGTTTCAACACTAGACAACATAATAGCCCTCGCCTATCTGGTAGAACAGTCCACCCAGGAAAACCAGCTTTCACTCTTCGCATGCTTTGTGGATTATTCCACAGCATTCGATGGAGTCAACAGGAATTTGCGGTGGAGGAAATTTTGGTTGGGGGATTCCGACTACCCTGCTGAAAGCAAATATTGCTCTCTATACCGGAACTTGGGTACGCGTGAAGGTATCGACGAACGCAGTAACCAAAAAAATCTACACATACAGAGGTTTAAAACAAGGGTGTGTACTGGCACTCTTGCTTTTAAATCTCTACACTGCCGACCTTGGCAAAACAATATCTAAAGCCAATCTGGTACCCCCGAAAATTGGATCTACTAGACTGTTTCTACTGCAGTATGCAGACGACATGGTGCTTATGGACCATACCAAAACGGGCATGCACCGAACACTGTATGCATTAAGCATCTATAACGACGAAAACGATTTAAGAGCAAACGCAGAGAAAACAGAGGTAGTAATTTTTGGGAAGTATGCAAATAAACTAAAAAAACAATGGAGAATGGGTAACCTGAAAATAGCAACAACAACCAAATACAACTACCTTGGGGTTTGGATTATGAACAGTGGAAAATCAGCAGCATACACTGCATCCATGGAATCAAAAGCTAAGGCAGTGACATACGCCCTCTGCAAATTGAACTCCAAACTAAGTAGCCCGACAACTGGACCCATTAGAAAGGTCAAGTTACTCCCTTCAATTACATATGGCCAACTAGCATTCACCGCAGCTCCAATCAACATCATGGAGCGTGCCAATTGCCGGGCATTTAAACAGATCTTGCTCATGCTCGAAACATCTTGGTACGGCTTGAATTTGGGCTAAACAAACAGTGCTATGAACACTGAGCGTCGATTGTTCGGTACTATCGAGGGGTCTGTGCTGCCCCCTCAAACACAATGAAGGCAATCTTGAAGGAAACGGCCTTCTAACTGCTTGCACTGAATTGCACCTTGACTTGTCCAATTGGCAGGATTTTATTTACCAACCTGGAATTTTAAAAAACATTTTAAAGAAACAAGTTAGACTACTATCCAAGGAAGTGGACATGAAGAAACTAGAGTCCTCTAGTCGCAACATCAGTCTACTAGCCAGTTCCTTTCATGATAAACTGAGTCAGCCATACCTTGAACAAGTCTATTTTAAAGCAAATTCTGTCTGTGAGATTGATGGTATTACCGATAAAAGACATCAACGGGCATTTGAAAACACTAGAGTCGGTTACTACTTGTAGATTGTGCCATCAGTACGAGGAATCTATGACCCATATGATCTGCTCATGCCATCGCTTGTATTATGCACGTCGCACTTTACTGAAACCCCTCTTCTTAAAATATGGGATACGCACCTGCACAGATGCTATGAAACTCCTCTTCAAGATGGAGATGCCAATGGAATAAGCAAGATTAGCGAAATTTGCACATAAGGTGAAAGAACTACTACATAATGACTCAGTCAAAGACTAGAAACAGTAGTTTTAACCCACGTTCCATTGCTGTAATTATGAGAATGGCTCAGAAATTATAATGTTTTTGATATGTTTAACAGTCTTGTTAAATGAAATGACCATGCCTATTTATGATCGAACCCAACCAGTTTCTTTTTTTAACAATTTTAATTAATTGAAACAATAAACAAAATACAAAATATATACAATCATGTGTGTTTAATCTCCTCCAAGAGGTAGCCTGTTTTTGCTGCCCACGGAAAAAAAAAAAAATTTCGCGAGTGCATAGACACCCGAGTAAGGGTAGGCACATTGTTGTATTTCATCTGCGCTATTTTAACACAAGGGATACACTCTCTATATTGAAACCTCATGTAGTTACTGGGAGCTAGAGATACAGTCACGTGTTAAAGACACTACATGGCCCTTTACCCACTATGGTATTCACTATAGTACTTTTCGTGTGTAAACAAGAGTATCGCAGTTTATGCAACTTGTTATAGGGATAGACATGATCAGTGATTTGTACTGCATTTAGGCCATAAAAGACAGAGAAATAGGGACGTACTTTCAAATGGTCATATTGGCAACATGCAGATCACCCCATAGGAAATGCTTGGATGAAATCCTGATAAATTAATCCACATTTAATAAATGGACCGTACATAAGAAAATATTGTTCATCCTAACACTGATGTTATTGTGCTATCATAACATTGTTATCAACTTTAAGGAAGGAATTGCACTAAGTCCATTAATTATTTCCATTTTTGTCTAAATTGAATCGAGCATAGGTTAAGATCGTTATCGGACCAAGGGCCGATGTAGGTAATCCCAGATTACCAATTCTTAAATACCGAATCATACCGATTTGTTATTTAAGAACTGGCAATCGGGATGTAGGTAATTTTACCGATGTAATTACCGAATCAGTATGATTCAGTAATTACCGAATCGATATTTACCGATTCCGTAATTGCCATTCATTCCTATAGGCCTGAAGGCCGATAGGAATGAATGTCAATTACCGAATCGGTAAATACCGATTCCGTAATTGGGGAAAACATAGAAGGGTGGCAGGGTGTCACTTTGACACCCTGTTGCACCCCTCAATTGTGCATTGTCCTTAGGGCATGTATGTCTGCAACATAGCACTGTTTTAAAAGCAAAAAAAAATGCTTTTTAAAGGGTTTTCATTATTTACCACCAACTTTTAGTTGGTGGTAAATAACGAACTCTTAAACCCCTGTAGCACTGATTACAGTGCTACCTACATGTCAAGATACAGATTCAGTAATTTTACTGAATTGGTATTTTACCGAATCGGTAAAATTACTGATTTGATAAAATTACCGAATCTGTATCTTGACATGCCCCTACATCCCAAACTCCAAATACCGGTCAGTAACGGCCGAAATCGACCGTTACCGACCTGTTTGCCTTCCTACATCTGGCCCCACATGCTTTATGATGAAAATACCTAATATTGTCCATTCATTATAAACACTGCAACTATCGAAAGAGGTCAGTATGATCATGGGAGCCATACAACCTAGGAGGGGATTTAGTTAATGGTACAGAGCACAGCTCTATCATTTAACATTTCAGATTTACACCATATGGTTTGTAACAATACCCACATTTGGGAAGCAGGCAGAGCTTCATCCACGGAGTGGAAACGTCGAGTTTTCAGAAGGTAACCCTACCGTCATTTATTCAGTGAACAACAAGGTCGCATTAACATGGGGTTCATAGATTACCCCAGGACTGAAACATTTCTACCTTTTTTTGACCTTCTGTCGGCCATACCACTTGGTTTCAGGCAGTTTTTCCATCAAGACATATATGAAGGACAAAAGATTATTTCAAATTAAGGTACTATTAGATGTTGTTGTTTTACTTTCATGCAACTTATGTCCTGCGTATTATCTGTAGATACATGCAAGGAATTTCAACATCAATAGGAAACCTCAGATAAATATAACCAGCTTAATTCAAGTTTTAAGTAAAGTTCACAGTTGGTAGTTGAGATAAATTAATCCCTTAAATCATAACTAGATAAGGGTCTCTTTCTTTACTCATAGAGTAACACAAAAGATATCTTATATCTGTGTTCCTTAACTTTTGAATTTAGATAATCTATTGAAAAAGATGTGTAAGCAAAAAAATCGAACCACGAGGAAATCACATTGGGTGAGTGCTGCGACAAATTATTAGAAGATGCTTGAAGTAACCTCATCTCTTTAGTTAAGGAGGTTAATCTTTTAATGGTTTAATATAATTGAAAACTTTGGACAACTTTAGTGAGGATTCATACCCACTAGATTTCTGGTAAGACAGGGAATGTATCTTTGCAAGTAAATGTCTTCTTTCACTGTATATTGTTATATGTTGATGGGCACACCTAAGGTTTGATTCAATATTCAAAGACCGGTTATATCAATATATTGATTTTAAGATGCAGCTTGGCACGCATGTACATTTAGTAAGTTAGCTGTAAGCTTGTAGACCACTTCTGAAATGAATTAATCAGAGTCAGCAATTAGAAATGTTTATTGTTATTTTCTTTTTTGTAGTAACCACTGGTAAAGAAACCCTGACGAATGCTCAGACGAAACGCATTGGTAGCCAGCAACTAAACCAATAACTAGAGAATAGGCTAACAAACATTATAATTGTCTTTCTCTCTTTTGTCTTGTTGTATGCTGAATCTACTAGAGTGCAACAATTGTAGTTACACGTTTATATAGGGTCCTGTGCAAGATATCTTATATAATTAATTATGTCGGATATCTAATATCTGTCAATGCATGTTAACTAAATGACTGGTGTCAGAAAAAATGGATAACCAGTATGTATAAAATGAGAAAATAATAAATCAAAAATATATATTTTTCTATACATTTTGTCTCATGCACTTTGTTTGCACAGTGGTCTACAAGCTACGCGTTCTATTATCATCCAGCACTGAACCCGGTGCAATCCCCCCTTTTTCCCATTAGTGATTTCCAAATAGGAACATGTAACCAGTTAATATTTGGCATCTTTAGAATTGTAATGAAAACTCCTAACTTATGGTGAAGTCAAATTTTGAATTACAATTTTGAAAATGCCACTGTTAAAGTTGTCATTTTCCTGACTTTAGTGAATTCCCTTTAGTGCCTGTAGCTTGGCTCTGGCTCACATGACTGAGTGTAGCTAACAGTTGGGCTTTGTGTTTTCCTCCTAGACAGCCACACAGAATAGACAGCTTGGTTGTGCCTGTATGGTTCGTTACTGGCAGGATGGGAAGGTTGAGCTGAGTAGAGCCCTACTTACTCTTGATATGGTTGTGTCTGCCTTCACCCAAAGGGCTGCATACCTACTATAGTTTGTCTTATGCCAGGAAAAGCAAGATGCTGGGGACTTCACAGGGAAACCTCTAGAATCTTCTCTTCCACTTCAAAGGCACAACTGGGTATAGATACCGATCCTCAGACTCTTCAGAAAACTTCTGGACCTGTGGATACTCTGCCAGGAAGAAGGGCTGCTGTACTGTTGAAGAACTGGCACTCTGCTGTACTGCTGCCCTGCTGGACAGCTGTTTACTGATCTGACCTGCAGCCTCCTGCCCTCTTGTCTGGGTGAGAACCTGCATCTGTTTAACCCAGAACCCTAGAGTAACTCCTAGGGCTAGTTGGCTGGCCTCCAGACTAGAGCCTGAGGGACAGAAGGATTCAAAAACCTTGAACCCAGCACCTAGACTGCCATCAGTGAATCTACCTTGCGAAGTGGTGCCACCCCAGTCCTGAATTCTTGGAAGTGGGTCTGAGGTGCTCTACCAGCCTCTGTGGATCCAGCAGAACCAATGCATTTCCTTTGCAACACAGCGCAACCTCTAGCAGTACTGACACATCCCCGATGCTGTGTACATCCGAATTGTCGCAAAGGCCCCCACTGCATTCCAGCCTGTTGCCTCATCGTAACTGCCACTGCATGATGCATCTTCAGCACACACCCTCACATCTCTTGTCAATGGCATCCTCAACGAGGACTGCAGACTCTGCAAAACAGCTTCGCAGCTTCTAGGAACTGACACACTGTCCTGATTGCGCGACGCATCCTCGAGGTGGGACTTTGCCATGCAACCCCTTGTTGAGGGCATCCTTGAGAATGACACAAGACTTCGCACCACAGCCATGCCACATCTCAGAACTGACTCATCGCTTCGGCTGCATGACACATCTTCAACGTGGACTCTTGAGGCGTTTCGCAAACTTGGATTTAAGGTACTTTGTTGAGTGGGCCTAAGTGGGTCCCTGTAGCCAGCTCGTGCTCCATCATGGTTGGCCTGAACTTTTGACTTTGTCCCGGTCTGGCGTGACCAGATATCAACAGTTGGCACTTAGACACTATTTTTACTAAAATCTCTAAACCTGCATATCTATGGTTCTACTGACTGAATTTGTTGTCATTTTGGTCTTGTTTTCTTTTTAAGAAATTATTCTGTTTTTTTAAACTGGTGTGGGATCCTTTTGTGGTATGTTTTCACTGTGTTATTGTTTGAAGAGTTGCACAAATGCTTTATACATTGCCTCTGAGTGAAGCCTGACTGCTCTGTGCCAAGCTACTTGAGGGTTGATCACAGGTCAGTTTAAGGTTTGCCCATGACTTCAACCTGAGAAGAATAGTGGTTGCTGCTTAGGAAGGGGTTCAATGGACCATGTAGCCAAAAAAAGAGTATGCTGCCTCAGAAGGAACAGTCACTGAAGTTTACGCAATACTCAAGGGGACAAGGGCCTCCAGACCCCCCGAAACAAATAAACAAGTCAGTATTGCATCTGTGTTAATGGAATGTACGAAGCTTAAGCTCCCTTCTAAAGGACACCTTAGCTCTTAAGGAAATATGCTTCAAAGATATAATTTGCCTACAATAGACCTGGCAATTAGCACACAAATCATGGCCCGAACACAACGAATATTGCCATTGGCCTCTCCCTCTACATCAGGGGGGCATGCCTGGGAGGCGTCTCAATCCTCGTCCACTAAGCACTTGAGATGAAGGGGTCAATCATGGCATTTATTGCAGAGGCCTGCATGTTTCTTAAGCTTGCAGCTTCATCATCCATTAACCGAAAAAAGAGTCCATCGTTAATCTTTGGAAGCATATACATAAATCCATACCAACCAAAAAAAAATTGATCACGCTAAAGATTTTAGATTTGAATAAGGCCCTATGCCCACAATATCCAAACAAATTCTGGATCTTGGCAGGAGATTTTAATATATTTCAAGTTGGGATATCCCACATGTCCCCCAAGCAGCAAGAAGAGGACAACCAATGAAATATTCCAGAGAGTGTGCCCAGCCTCAAGAAGCGAGATAAACCCAGCCAGAAATTTGCCTCCGCCTTAACCGCCTTGGATCTACAAACCTTAACTGGAAAGGAAAGCAAGGATAAACCAGCCAGTCATACTCACAGAACGAGTTTTTCGACCTCGCAAATTGATTATATCTGGGAAATTACAGCAACTATATGTAGTTGGCATTGAAGAGGGCACCTGCAGGATACAAAGAATAACATGATCTGCAAATCTGGCCCCAGAAGATTCGGCAGAACTGAGGAAAGAACTGCAAAGTAAAACATCAATAAAATTATCTTCGGCGTGGCCTCGTGGTGAAGCAAGATGGCAGCAAGCTAAGGACTCTCCCACTCATCCCCTGTTCCCCACATCTGTCTGACTAACATATCCTCACCCTGAGGTCGAAATCAGCAATCGGAAGACCCGGGGAGTCCATCTAGTCCAAGATCGGGGCATTCGATACACGAAATCCGAAGAAAAGTCAGCTTCCAATTTCGGCCTGCGCCCAAGAGTGAGCCGGGGCCTGGGGTGATTGGCATGCCCTGCGTCGGAGTCACATTGGCGGCCTGCACCTGGCGCTCAGCCCGGAGCGGCGCTCGTGGACCCGGCGGCTGGAAATCGGCAGAGAAGTAGCAGCTGATCCCAGTTGTGAGGCTGGTGATACAGAGCGGGGCTTCCCCCCCCCCACCCCCCCCCCTCCCCACCGGCCCCCGTCGAGAGGAGTGGCCACTCTGGAAATAACCAGGGGTGCTTCTGGGGGCCAGTGGGGAGGCAGACGAAGCGGTCCAGGAGAAGCCAGATCCTCGACCCAATATACTGAGGTAAGCCCCCCAAGGCACCGAACCCACGCAGGCAGCGATATACCAGTGGGAGCTGGAGTAATACATGGGGCCCCCCAGTAACCGGGAGGCGACAGAGACGCTGTGGATCCCTCTGCGAAGCTAGAGAAGAGAGAGTAAAGCACATCACAGGGGTAACTTCTGTACCAGCACACCTCGGGGGCCCCACCCCCACAACAGCCGCTAACTCCCCAACCTAGGGTGGAGAGAGGAGAAATTGGCCTAGGGAGGTGCACAGTCTCAGTTGGCGGGGCGGACTACCGTTCAAAGAGTCGCACCTGCTTGAGGCCGTAACCTAACTGCCTCCTCGCCCCATCTTGACTATTTCTGAAATTCCATCTGGGTACTCCCTGCGCTGCACTCCACTCCATAGTGAACAATGGTAGCAGTACATTCGTAACACAGAGGGACAGAGGGGTCGGACAGAAGGGGCCTACGTGAGCCCGGGACGCCGTGACCACACTACGGCAGCGGAAGACAAACCCTAGACTTGCAACACGATGGTCCTTGTCCATTCTGTCACAATGTCGATTGCGAGGGGATCTAAGACTGTTCAAAATAATAACCTGGACAGATACACATGCCTGAAGACAGCCCTGGCCGAACAGCTGCCACCCAAAGTAAAGCCAGGGGAAGAATCGGTGGCGGACGCCCAGGAGCACACCCTGAAGGTTGTGCTGGACGCAATTGGTGGGATCTGCGCGTCTCTAGAGCAGAGAATGGATGCGGAGGTCATGTCAATCAGGGCAGACCTAACCATGAATAGGGAGAAAGTCAAACAATTGGAGGTCACAACAACAAGCCTGGTAGAAGACACCAACCAACTACAAATCGAAGTGCAGGAACTAAAGACATTACGGAAGATTGCTGAAGATAAACTGGATGACTATGAATGCCGTAGTAGGCGCAATAACGTATGCATCCTTGGTGTACAGGAAAAAGCGGAAGCACAAGCGATGGATCCATTTGTCAAAAATCTAATCACCAAGCACCTCCAACCAAAAGGCCTATCCAATATCTTTGTCATTGAAAGGCCCCACATGGTGCCGGAGGGCCGTCCGACCCCTGGAGCCCCTCCTCATCCCATACTGGCCAGACTGTTGAACTATCAAGACAGAGACCTCTTATTACAGAAGGCCAGGGTTGCACCACCCATACGACTTGAAAATTTAGAGGTCAGCTTCTTCCCGGACTTTACCAACGCGTTACAGAGGCAGTGCAGATCCTTTTTGGGGTCAAAAAATGACTGAGAGACAAGGGCCTCAAGTATGCCTTGTTGTTCCCGGCTCATCTACATGTGGAGGCTGGGGGGAAAACCAGATTATTTGAGGCTTCCGATTGGCTGGATGGCTGGAAAAACCCAACAGAGTGTGGGTCCCACGGGGACTAGGAGGTACCGGGCCCTGGCCTCATTTGAGTTGTGTGTTGGGGTATGGGCGGCATCATCAATGTTGCCAGGCTCTCCGTGATTAACTGTGAAGGGTGCGAGACATCAAATATAACCACTAGACCGACGTGAATACCCATGAGTACTCAATGGGACAAAGAATTTAAAGTAATGATCTGGAATGTAAATGGTTTGGGGGACAAGGTCAAGAGAACCGTGGTACTACAATACATCAAGAGGCATGATCCGGTGGGCACTTGATGGGAAATACTTGCAAAGCCCTTAATAGGTGGAAATACCGCCTTGTGGCACACTCAGGGTTTACCTCAGGCTCGAGGGGAACAGGTATATTACTTAGGAACTCCTTCCCTATAACGGTCAAGTCAACCTGGGTGGACACTGGGGGGAGGTATGTGGGCATCTTGGGACAATTGGACAATGGGAAGGTATGGTACTAACCCTAATGTCGGTCTATGTGCTGCCGGGCCATCAGGAACTCGCTTTTAAAGACCTGGGCACCATTTTGTTAACGGTACCAGAGGGACTTCTTCTGGAGGGATGGGACTTGATGGCACCAAAGACAGGAGCCCTCCAAGAGAACTTTGCGCCTCCAATAGCTGGCTACCAGATTTTATGGGGGCTATGGGACTACAAGATCTATGGCGCTCATTTCACCCAACTACTACCCAATACACATACTACTCAGGCGCCCATGCCAGCCTGTCACGGATAGATTACTTGCTAGCCCCTTCAGACCACTTGACACATGTACGGGAGATCAGACACATGGCGAGAGTTATATCCGACCATTCCCCGTTGTGGGCAAACATTGTGGTTGGTCTCCAAAGAGTGGGAAGAGTTGCCCCCATCAACTCCTGGCACCTCCAGAACCCAGTGGTTCATGAGGCATTATGCACTGCAATCAAACAATACTTTCTAGAAAATGTGGGCTCAGTGAGCTCTCATCAGACACTATGGGAAGCATTCAAGACGGTAGTCAGGGGCAAGGACCTTTCCCAAATAGTGGGAGTGAGGAAGGAAAAGGTCAAGGAGGAGGAAGCACTAGAGTCGAGATCCGCTGACTCTAGGAAGAATTGACAGAAGGATCCAACCCAGACATCCTGCATGCCCTGCACCTAAAAAAAGACAGCTACACTAAAAGGCCCTGGTGACAGATAGAGCCAAGGCACTGAGAAGAGAGATGCTAGGAAGGATATATGACCAAGGGGATAAGGCCAGGAAGCTGATTGCGTGGTTAGACAAGCAAAGGTTAGCTAGCAGGCTCATACCAGAACTTATTGACGAAGCCTACCATAAGATCACGGACCCCCAGGACATTGCCAACACATTTGCTACCCACTTCGAACAGATCTATTCCTCACAGAATCCCTACACAATGCAAGACTCTCTCGATCTCCTGCAAGACATAACTTTACCTAAACTATCAGCGTCAGAGCTGTAATATTTAGAAGGGGCACGCACGACAGATGAGATGACACAGGCAGGCAGGGGACTTAAACTGGGGAAAGCATCAGGGCCCAACAGCCTCCTGATTGCCCCCCACCTGTGTAAAATGTTTACTGAGAGTAAAGAACTCGGGGAGCTACCTCGCGACCAGAGGATAGCCACTCTAGTAATGATCCACAAAGAAGGCAAACCCCGAACAACCTGCTTGTCCTATAGACCAATCTCCCTTCTGAATGCCGATCCCAAAATCTTAGCTAAACTCCTGGCCAACAGTGTGATTAAAGTCATTAACAACTTAGTACACCCTGACGAATCTGGTTTCATACCCCAGCGCAACACAGCACTCCGTAGGGTGCATGGGTGATAGGAAGGGCAGCATCCATATAGGAAGAGGCGGTATTAGTATCACTAGATGCATCCATGGCATTCGATATGCTCAAATGGACATATCTATTTGCCATTCTAGAAAAAATGGGTTTTGGGCCCCACTTCATTCAGTGGGTGAGACTCCTCTACACGAAACCCTTAGCCTAGATAGTTGTAAATAACAAAAAATCTGAAGTGTTTGGACTTAATAGAGGGACGAGACAGGGATGCCTGCTTTCTCTCCTCCCTTTTGCCCTGGCACTGGAACCCCTGGCATACTGGGTGCACAGAGACCTAGTGATTCGAGGTTTTAAATGGGCTGAAATGCGAGAAGACCGCATCTCTATATGCGGAGAACATCCTATTGTTTTTAACATCCCCAAAGGCCTCCTTTACTGCAGTACTTGACATCATTGCCATTTCTGGCGGATACTCAGGGTATTCCATCTACTGGGTCAAATCAGTGCTATATGTCCTCAAGGGAATCCTTGCGGGCCTTCCCAGGAATTCCACGATACAGGTCTCCACACAGGGTTTCAAATACTTGGGAATTTACATTACCTCAGATCCATCAGACAGATTCGCTAAGAACTTACTCCCTCCCGTACAGAGACTGAAAAAAGACACGGAGCATTGGATGACGCTTCCACTTTCGATGCTGGGCAGAGCATCTTTATTTAAAATGATATCCCTACCCTGGTTCCTATAAGCCCTGCAAAATTCACTGGATTTGGTACCTGCAAGCTACTTTAAAGAAATCGAAAGTTCACAACGCCGCCTACTCTTGAATGGGAAGCCGCGGATAGCGCTCCCCAAACTAAATCTCACCTGGTACGATGGGGCATCACCCTCCCAGATCTCAAAAAATAATATTGGGTAGCCCATCTGGCAGCCATCAACCACGGCACCTACAGACAGGCGTATGATCCGGGCTATGCAATGGATCATTTGGTGCTACCGGGAGGGAACTATCAGCATGCGCTATTCTCAAGTGCCGGAAAGGACTGCCTCACCGGACCCACTAAGCACTCGGTGCAGGTTTGGCAGGCGGCCAACAAAAGTCTGGTAGGGGACCGCAAGTTGACTCTGGCCACTCCACCATGGGACTCGGCCCAGTTGGGGAATCTATGGTCATCTAAAGGTTTCGACAAATGGGACCTCATAGGTATTTAGAAAATCGGTGATTTATGGACAAAAGTTACAATCAAACCATTTTCAGTCCTGCAGCAGGAATACGATCTTGCCCCCACAGAATATTTCAGATACTTACAGCTCCATCACACGTTGCTATCCTGTTTCCAGAAGGGAGATACCCACACGGACTCATCAACCCTTGAAGACAGACTTCTTGACATATTTTTGCCAATGAAAGCCATATCACTCACCTATAAAAAGTTAGTAAATCACACTGGAGATCCCCTCTTGAAACTGCACAAAAACTTGGAAAGAGATTCTAGATGATGAGGATTGGAAAACAGCACTAGCCTCGCCACATGAGGTTGCCATTGCAGCTAGGTTAAGGCTGGTACAACTCAAAATATTACACAGAATCTACATCCCGGACCAACTATGGTACTAATGGGAAGAGCAACAGACAGCCGATGTAGGAGGGGGTGTGGGAGTGAGGTCACATTCCTCCATATACTGTGGGAATGCACATTTATACATAGGTATTCGAAGAAGGTACACAAGGTGATGGGTGAGGTATTAACGAACATCTGCACTTCGCCGCTATTACCAGCTCATGAAGAAACAATCTAAATATGAAACATGTTACCGATTGTTGTAAAACGTGCACTTTCGCCTGTTCAAACTATACTGCGAAGAGATGCGTAAATATACTGTGATTTGCCTTGTAATGTTGATTCCTACTGTTAATAAAAAAAATTATTTAAAAAAAATTATACCATAAAATTAACTTTTTTGCTGAGGTGGTCAATTCTACTGACTAAACTACTAGCAAAACTAGCACACAAGCCACAAACAACAGGTAGAGCTCTGTACGAAAATGAAACCAAAAATCCTGTATTGAGGCCCTTACAACATGATGTGAACAAACCCTGGAGGCGGCTCCATAGAGGTTTTGCCACAAGGAGCGTGCTAATGGAGTTCAGGAAGTCCTGAAGATGGACAGACAAAAAGTCTGGGAAATAGCTATAGCCAGAGAAGATCAAGCTTGGGTAAAATTGTATGAGGCCAATAACATTTTGGTCTCTTGTTAAGAGAACAGTAAATCAAAACAATTGGAAGAAGTTTCCAGCTGTATCCGTCGAGCAGTGGAACCATTACATACATAATCCATACAACCCTGATAAATTAGTGTGAAGCCTGGAGACTGCTATTGAAGAGTTCCCGAAGGACATCAACACACTTCAAAGTACATTGTTGTGGTCCCGTGCCACATTCGCAATGGAACATGCTCACCTTAACTTGTTTTGGAGCTGCAGGAGCCCTTGGCCCAAACAGCATACCCACAAAGATCTTCAAAATGCTTCAGCAGCTTGGGCTGATCTTCTTGAGCCACTCTTTAAAAACTGCTTAATGTAAAACAAATTCTAGGACAGTTGGAGAGGTGCCATGCTCACCTCAATCCATAAAAAGGGCTTATGGGATAACCCAGCCAACTTCATTGACCTACTAGATGTGATAGGCAAATGTTTAGCAAAAATCTTAAATAATGAAATTAAAATATGGTCCTGCTCCAAGGGCCAGATGTACGATGGATTAGCATTCACAAATAAAAAAACATAATAAATAATAATAGAGGTATTTGTAGAGCACTGAGTTACGCACACCGGTGTGTCCCCGCGCTAGGATGAGAGAGGCAGAAGCTGAGAGTTTAGCTGGAGAACAAGCAGTCTATCTGACATAAAGGTACGTTTTTAATTTCGCACGGAACCTAATTTCTACTGGTTCCAAACGTAACTCCATCGGAAGTTTATTCCAATGTTTTGCCGCTAGGTGCCTGAACGATCGGCCTCCCATGCGGGCTTTCTTCACCTTGGGGATTCTCAGCAGTCCCCACCCGCAGATCTTAACGCACGGGTGGGTTCGTAGGATTCAATCAAGCTCTGCAATGGTCGAGGTGCCCTGCCATTCAGAATCCGATGGCAGGTGCAGAGAGCCTTGTACTCTACTCTGCTCCTCACTGGAAGCCAGTGCAGCTTCTGCAAGGCCTCCCTCGAGGACACCCTTTTGGGCAGCCTGAGAATCAAACGTGCTGCCGCATTCTGCAGCACTTGAAGGCGACCAAAACTCTTCCCAGGTGCCCCCAGATACAGCAAGTTCGCATAATCTAGTCTTGCGGTCACTAATGAGTGTACCAGGGTTTTACGGGCCTCCATGGGCAGTAGTTCCAGGACTTTCCTCAGTTTTTTCAAAACTCCGAAGCACAAGCCCACCACACGGTTGATTTGGGGGCCGAAGTTAAGGCCCGCATCAAACCAAACCCCCAGGTTTTTTGCCTCCTGACAGGGGGTGGGGGTCGGCCCTAAACAGGGTGGCCACCAGGCCGACGACCAAGCAGACTGGTCTCTCCCCACCACAAGTGCCTCTGTCTTGCTGCCTTTCAGTTTCAAACAATTCATAGCCATCCAGTCGGCCAGATCTTTCATGCACGACCGGAAGCCATCTGCAGCAAGACAGGGCGCATGCGACAGGGAGATGACCAGCTGCGTATCATCGGCATAAGATACCATTTGGAGGCCATAGCTCTCAACAATGGAAGCAACGGGCGCTACGTGCAAGTTAAAAAGGGTCTGGCTCAGAGACGAACCCTGGGGCACGCCCTGGCCCAAAGGTACCCCTTTGGAGTAGCAATCTCCTTGCCTCACTTGGAAGCTTTTGCCCGTTAAGAAAGCCTGGATCCACCTCAGCGCAGTGTTAGCGAAACCGCCTCTGCTCAGACACTGTAGCAAGGTGGAATGTGCTACAGTGTTGAACGCCGCGCTGAGGTCCAACAGGATCAAGGCCATCATTTGCCCCTCATCTGCACCCTGTCTCAGATGTTCTGTTGCCATCAATAGGGCAGACTCTGTCGAGTGGCGAGGTCTAAAGCCGAACTGCGTCGTGTGGAGCAACCCTACCTCCTCCACATATTCCATGATTTGGATGTTTACCACCTTCTCAGCCACTTTGGGCATAAAAGGAAGGAGAGAAATGGGCCTCAGATTTTCTAACACGTCAAAACTAATGTTAGATTTCTTCCAGAGGGGGAGCACCACTGCCTGTTTCCACCCCCTAGGCAGCATGCCCGACTTAAACGAAACATCCAGGACATGCCTTATATAAGGCTCCAGGACCTCCAGGCTATCCCCCAGACGTTTAGGGGACACCGGGTCCAAAGGGGAGCCAGATTTTACAGAAAGAGATATCCTGACTAATTCTTCCGGAGGGGGGGTGGAAAACATTGTGAGCTGCCCCAGATTCTCCGTGCCCTCGGATGTTACACCAGGCTCAGCCCCTGTGGAGAGAGGATTGGGAAAGGTCGAATAGATCTTTGCAATCTTGGTGGAAAAATAGTCAGCGATACGATCGCATGTTTCGATCGAACAATTCTCCGGGTCTGCAGAGGAGTCTATAATGGTCAAGGACTTGTAGATGCAGAAGAGCTCCTTAGCCGAGTTCTTTGCCCCTTGAATTTTATCTGCGTAAAAGGCCGCCTTCGATTTCTTAATCAGCCTATGATGTATCCGCCTTTTTTCTAAAAACAGTTCCCTGGCCTGACTATCATATGCTACCCTCCATGAGCGTTCCGCTCGCTTGCACTCTGCCTTGGTCCGCCGTAGTTCTCCGTTGAACCAAGGAGCTGTTCTCTTCATGCGGCTGCCCGCAGATGTACGGCTAAGTAGAGCAGTAAGATCTAGCACCTTTTTAATACGCATATTCAGATTAAAATCAGCCGATTCTATGTCTTCTCCTCCTGGCTGACCTTCCCGCGTCAGTGCTTCATTAAAATCTTCCAGGGAGAATTTTGCCCACTTCCTCCTCAGATAGTTCAGGGGCGCATGAGTATATTTTATGGCCTTTATGATGTTTATGGAAAATACCACCAAGAAGTGGTCTGTCCAGGGAATCGGCTCAACTGTCGAGACATCGACCCCTTCCCAATTTGCAAAAATCGGGTCTAAAAGATGGCCCTGACGATGAGTGGGGCTAGAGCTCTTAAGTTCTAACTGAAGGGCATGAATGTCCCTACAGAACTCCTCCACTCCTTTATCCCCTGAGCTGTTTAAATGCAGATTAAGATCTCCCAGTAATAGGAATCTATCCCTGCGTAGCGCTGCCTCTGTCACGTTGTCTAACAAACTCTCCCTAAACTTGGTACAGGTTCCCGGAGGTCTATATATTAAAAAGCCCTTGATCGTCATTCCCCCATTAATTTTTATGGTGAAGGCTCCCGCCTCGCTATCTGCGACTGGAGCCATCTCCAGTAAACAACCTAAATGTTGTTTAAAAATTATCGCAATCCCCCCTCCTTTCCCCACTGGCCTGTCCTGCCTAACCATGGAGTAATTCTCAGGCATAGCCTCGATAATATCTGAATCAGAGAACTGGTCTAACCATGTTTCTGTGAGGAACAAAAGATCAAACTGTCTCTCCATAAGCTGATCACATATGTCCAGCCTATGCTTCCGTAGCGATCTCACATTAAGGAGGTCACATACTAACGCGGCTTGTTCCTCAGTGCCCTGCAGAGCGGTGACGAAGCGGTACCGACAGTGAGTACATTCAGCGTCCTCAGCTGTCATACCATGCATGCACGCGTAAGTAGTCTCCGGACGTAAGCTAAGGAGCAACTCCCTGTCCCAATGGATTTTATCATGTGGAGCAGGGATTATCGCCCTAGGCCGCAGTCGGCCGCGGACGGGCGCAGACGGGCTCGACTTAGGCGACACTTCGGCGTGCCTTCGTCGTGCCCGCTGCGCTCGTCCTCTGCGCTTCCGGGGAGACATCCTCCTTTTGTAGCTCTCAGCCCGTCTGCCTCGCAGCCACTAGACCGCTAACCGGTCCCTCGCAAAGCGGAAGCGGAAGTGACTGTCTCTCACCTCCACGCCCTCCGCTCAACGGTGCTAGCCACCCTGTCGGACCGAGGCGTGGAGGAAGGAAATACAAGACAGCCACCCGAATACATCCGGTAAGTCAGGGGAATACAGGGGGGGGGGGGTGGGAAGCCTCAGCCTTCTAAGGACTTGGCCCCACCAGAGTCTCCGTTAAATTACAGCCACAAGAAGAAAATTATTTAAAATAACTATGCAGCACAGTCCGGTTTTAAAAGCACAACATTACAAGTTTTAAAATATCAGCGCGCTGGCGCAACCCAAGCAGCTATGAGCCCTGCCACTGCTCACTCACCAATCACAAATGGGTCTTAGACCCATAAACACCCCTAAATTTAGTATTTGACTGCGGCCCTGAACCTTGATCCTCAGATTCCAGCAATCTATGAAGAAAAAGAATGAAAAAGACGCCAAGCAGCAAAGCCTGAAGATGACTATTGACTTAGCCTCAGTGTACCGGCCTGTCTCCAGCTTAAAGTACCTGCCAAGAAGACGATACCTGTTTTCGGCCAGTGACTTCCAGAAACCTGAGGAAGACTGGTGCTCTTCAAAAAAGACCAGATCACCCGAGGACAGCATCCTTGCCCAGAAGAATCCGCCTACAAGGACTCCAGATCCAGCCGGATCCCCATCTCCTGGCCACTCTGCCCCGACATCCAAAGTCCGAGTCTGAGTGGCCCACCTGTTCAGTGAAGTCGCACCAGAGATCCTGACCTCGACTCCATCAGTGGCTAACCTCTCCTGGATGCCACAAAGATGCCTGCAGCATCAGTACGAAGGGTCCTTCCTGATTGCAACCAGCTCCAATAAAGAAAATCCAACACCTAAAGTCAACCCTGCATCTGCACCGTCAGACTTTGTGGAGCCCAGCATCTTTCAGCATCTCCGTTGTAGCTTTCTGTACCCCTCCTGCCTCTTTCTGCACCCTCTTCCCTATTTTTCCAGCACTCTTGCCCCTTTCTGTACCTCTGTTGCTTCTTTCTGAACTTCTCTTGCCTCTTTCTGTACACTTTGTTCCGCTTTCATCACCTCTGTTGTTTCTTCATGCACTTCTCTTGGTTCTTTCTGCACTTCTCTTGCCTCTTGCTGCACCATTCATGTCTCTTTTAGCACCTCTGGTGCATCTTTCTGCATATCACTTGCCTCTTTCTGCACTTCCCTTGCTTCTTTTTACATTTCTGTTGCTTCCTTCAGCAATTCTCTTGACTCTTTCTGCACTTCTCATCCTTGTTTTTGCACCCCTCCTGCCTCTTTCTGTACCTCTCTTGCCTCTTTGTGCACCTCTCCTACCTTTTTCTGCACCCCGCTTGCCTCTTTTTGTACCTCTGTTAATTCTTTCTGCACCCCTCCTGCCTCTTTCTGCACCTCTTCCCTATTTGTGCAACTCTCTTGCCTCTTTCTACACTTGTCTCCCTTCTTCCTGCACCACTTTTTCCTCTTTTAGACTGCGTTTACTTCTTTCTGTACTTCTCTTGCCTCTTTTTGCACACTTCGTGCCTCTTTCATCACCACTGTTGCTTCTTTCTGCACTCCTCTTCCTTCTTTCTGCACCCCTTGTGCCTTTTTCAGCACCTCTGTTGCTTCTTTCTGCACTGCTCTTCCTTCTTTCTGCACCCATTATGCCTCTTTCTGCACCACTGTTGCCTCAATCAGCACCTCTGTTGGTTCTTTCTGCACTGCTCTTGCTTCTTTCTGCATCTCACTTGCCTATTTCTGCACTTCACTTGCTTCTTTCTAAACCTCTGTTGGTTCTTTCAGCAATTATCTTGCCTCTTTCTTCACTACACTTGCTTGTTTCTGAACCTCTCTTGTGTCTTTTCGCTCCTCTGTTGCCTTTTTCTGCACTTCACATGCTTCTTTCGGCACCTCTCTTGCCTCTTTTGGTACCTGTGTTGCTTACTTCTGCACCCCTCCAGCCTCTTTCTGCAACCCTCTTCCCTATTTGTCCATCACTTTTGCCTCTTTTTACAGCTCTCTTCCCTCTGTAGCACTCTTGCCTCTTTCTGTACCTCTGTTGCTTCTTTCTAACTTCTCTTGCCTCTTTCTGCACTTTTCTTCCTTCTTTCTGCACCCCTTGTGCCTCCTTCGGCACCTCTGGTGCTTCTTTCTGTACTTTTCTTGGTTCTTTCTGCACTTCTCTTGCCTCTTACCTCAACCTTTGTGACTCTTTCATCACCTCTGTGGCTTCTGTCACCACTTCTCCTTTTCTCTGCACCCCTTTGCCTCTTTATGCACATCTGTTGCTTCTTTCTGACCTTCTATTGCCTCTGTCTGTAACTCTCTTGCTTCTTTCTGCACCTCACTTACCTCTTTTAGCACCTCTGTTGCTTTTTTCTACAGCTCTCTTGCCTCTTTCTGTACGTCACTTGCCTCTTTCAGCACCTCTGTTGCTTTTTTCTGTAGATCTCTTGCCTCTTTCTGTACCGCTCTTTTCTCTTTTTCTACCTCTCTTGCCTCTTTCTGTACCCCTGTTCCCTGTTTCTGTACCTTTCCTGCCTGTTTCTGTACCTCTCTTGCCTCTTTCTGTATATGGTATAACTTTGTACAGAAGTTACCACTATCGTCATCCTTGGCCGACAAGCCCACAGTATCATTCCAAATTGAGGTAGAAAGCAAAGTGGGTACCTTTCTGGTATATAAGTCCCACATCTTCACTGGGCAAACCAGAGGAGAAGAAGCTTCCATGCTGACACGCTGACACAAGACGTTAAAGTCCCTGCCCACAGAAATTCCAGCAGGCAGTGGTCTGACATCCCTAGCGAGTTGTCCATTTCGAGACAAAGACAGTGTCCTTCATTCTCTCCCATCAGGTAATGGGGGTTGGCTCTTTCCTAGGGAGATTCTTGGCTGTACACCTTCACACATGCTTGGTAAATTTAGGTACTTCTAGTTAGGGTTTGCATTTTAGGGGTGCTCATGATTATTGTCATGTATCTACATACCTGCATATATTCATTGTTTTAGTACCATGGTAGAATTCTACCTTTTCTTTAATCTGTTAGTGCTCATAACCGTATACATCTGCTTCTGTCTAATGGTTGTTGCGGCACACATATTTTATACTAGCATGACACTGGTTCAATAAATACTTATTGAAAATGTCCCCACAGTTTATTCTGTGTATCTCTCTGAGTGAGCACGAGTGACTGAGCGAAAATTACTGTACTGTTTAACGATCCCTGAGGGATCAGGCTTGTCATGTTCAATAGTTGCCAGAAATGATTCTCTCCTTGGTAAGTTGTGGGGCTTATAGTGGCACTGTGAGCTATCTGGTTTACAGACTAACATATCCTATGTTGGATTCTAGAATCAGCCTGGACACCAATCCCTTAGTTTATGCTGTCTCAATGCACAGATCCTATATAGATTTGTAGGAACTACATGACACTATGTGGTATCCAGTTTATTTGTTTTGTTTCTACAGGTTGGATTCTTAGGGGCCTATTCACAGAACTAACTAACGTCAAACTCCTAAACTTACTACTTTTGGTATTCAAAGAAGGCATTCAGTAGTCTTAAATTAGGATTTTGTCTTAAGTTAGGATTTTGTCCTAAATTCGGATTTTGTCCTAAATTAGGATTTTATATTAAGTTAGTATTTTGTCCTAAATTAGGATTTTGTCCTAAATTAGGATTTTGTCTTAAATTAGGATTTTGTCTTAAGTTAAACTTAAGGCAAACTTAAGTTAAACTTAACTTAAACTTAAGACAAAATCCTAAATTAGACAAAATCCTAATTTAAGACAAAATCCTAATTTAAGACTACTAAATGCCTTCTATGAATACCAAAAGTAGTAAGTTTAGGATTTTGTCGTAAGTTAGTCCTGTGAATCAGGCCCATTGTTTTTTTTCATTTGGAGTTTGGGAGGAATGTAGTGTCCCACTGGACATGTGATATTGCAGCCCCTTCATAGGATCAGTGTCTACACCCACCCCACACCCATTCATCACAGGTATCACAGTGAGGTAACCTTCCCAATAATAGGATCCGGGTGCACGTTCTCTGGGTCAGTTGAACCCACTAGAACTACGTTTCTGTATCATTCATTACTTTAGTATATGAGTCTAGGGACGGCAACTTTACAGTACCCTCAGATTTACAGGAACCAACACTTGTTACACCATAGATACAAGACCATTGTCTCAGACAGCAGTACTCCAATTGCCATACAAATGTTTTTCGATACAGATAAGCAAATGACTCCACAGAAGTCATGAGTTGAGAGCCACAGTGGAAAGTGGCCTCTTGCACCTAAGATATATTAGCAATGAATTTCTGGAGCGCAGAATTAACAATCACTCAAAACTAGCATCAAATATACCTATATCTTATGCAAACAGCTAAAGATCAACCCTTTCAGGGATCATCTTTACAAAGTCTAAACCCCCACTGACTGGAGTCAACTGGAAACTCCCTTATTCATTCTTCTGCTTATTCCTACACCAAGAACCCTTTTCCCTTATTACATTCCTTCACTATGATCACCCCCTGGTTGCAAGCACCTTACAAAGAGAGCCATCCCTTCCATCCTACTACATTCTTCCTTATTTCCTTTAACACACTCATGGTGATTATCAAACGTCCTACCGTACATTGCATCCTGTGCAGCCACGTGAAGCACAACACTTACCCTCTTGCTCCCACAGAGTCTAGTGTAACTTTCCTCTCCAACTCTATTCTCCCAACCAGAAACTAGACGTATTGCCACCCCTATGTAAATTCCCAGCTTGTCTCTTGCTCTTGAACTCTAATTTATTAAAATTTGAAAAGTCAGACAAGCACTTTTAAGTTTCACTTGTTCTGAAAGGCATAGACTCACTTTGGAGTTTCCTTATTACATTTAATAGACTTTAATTTCCAAATAGGAACAGGTAACCAGTTAATGTTTGGCGTCTTTGGAATTGTAATGAAAACTAACTTATGGTGACGTCAAATTTTAAATTATAATTTTGAAAATGCCACTGTTAAAAAGTTGGCGTTTTCCTGACTTTGGTGAATTGCCTTTAGTGCCTGTAGCTTGTCTCTGGCTCACATGACTGGGTGTAGCTAACAGTTGGGCTTTGTGTTTTCCTCCTAGACAGCCACACACAATAGACAGCTTGGGTGCGTCTGTATGGCTCAATACAGGCAGGATGGGAAGGTGGAGCTGAGTACAGCCTTACTTGCACTTGATTAGGCTGTGTCCTGCCTTCACCCAAAGGGCTGCATACCCCCTATAGTTTGTCCCAATTGACATATTTAATTTGCTTATAAGTCTCTAGTAAAGTGGTACTACCTGTATCCAGGCCTGAAATTATAATGTACAAGTGGGCTATCAGCACTTATTGTGCCACTCTCTTAAGTAGCCCTTTAAACATGTCTCAGGTCTGCCATTGCAGCCTGTGTGTGCAGTTTTTAATTTCTATCTGCCAAAATCAACCTTTTGCCAGTCCCAAACCCCCTTTGTGAAACAAATAAGTCACCCCTATGGTAGAAGTGGACAGCCCAGAGAGCAGGGTAAAATGCATTTGAAAGTCAGGCAAGTACTTTTAAGTTTCACTTGTACTGAAAGGCATAGACTCACATTGAAGTTTCCTTATTACATTTAATAGACTGTAATTTCCAAATAGGAACAGGTAGCCAGTTAATGTTTGGCGTCTTTGGAATTGTAATGAAAACTAACTTATGGTGAAGTCAAATTTTAAATTACAATTTTGTAAATGCCACTGTTAAAAAGTTGGTGTTTTCCTGACTTTAGTGAATTGCCTTTAGTGCCTGTAGCTTGTCTCTGGCTCACATACCTGGGTGTAGCTAACAGTTGGACTTTGTGTTTTCCTCCTAGACAGCCACACACAATAGACAGCTTGGGTGTGTCGGTATGGTTCATTACTGGCAGGATGGGAAGGTGGAGCGGAGTACAGCCTTACTTACACTTGATTAGGCTGTGTCCTGCCTTCACCCAAAGGGCTGCATACCCCCTATAGTTTGTCTTATGCCAGGAAAGGCAGGATGCCGTGGACTTCACATGAAAACCTCTAGAATCTTCTCCTCTACTTCAGAGGCACAACTGGGTATAGATGCCGAACCTCAGACACCAACTCTTCAGTAAACTTCTGGACCTGTAGATACTCTGCCCGGAAGAAAGAATGATGTTATTGAAGAACTGGCACTCTGATAGACTGCTGCCCTGCTAGATAGCTATTTATTGTACTGACCTGCTGCCTGCTGCCCTCTTGCCTGGGTGAGAACTTGCATCTGTTAAACCCAGAACCCTAGAGTAACTCCTAGTGCTAGTTGGTTGGCCTCCTGACTAGAGCCTGAGGGACAGAAGGCTCCAAAAACCTTGAACCCAGCCCCTGGACTGCCATTAGTGAATCTACCTTGCCAATTGGTGCCACTCCAGTCCTTATCCCTTGGAAGTGGGCCTAAGGTGCTCTACCAGTCTCTGTGTATCCAGCAGAACAGATGCATCTCCTCTGCAGCACAGCACAACCTCTATCAGTACTGATACATCGCCGTTGCTGTGTACATCGGAATTGTCGCAAAGACCCCCATTGCATTGCAGCCCGTTGCCTCATCGTATCCTCCGCTGCACGATGCATCATATCTCTTGTTGATGGCTTCCTCAATTAGGACTGCTGACTCTGCAACACAACTTTGCAGCTTCACGGAACTGACACACTATCCTGATTGTGCGACGCATCCTCAAGGAGGGACTTTGCTATGCAACCCCTTGTTGCTGGCATCCTTGAGAATGACACAAGACTTCGCCCCACAGCCATGCCACATCTCGGAACTGACTCATTGCTTCTGCTGCTTGAAACATTTTGCTAACCTGGATTTAAGGTACTTTGTTTAGCGGGCCTATGTGGGTCCTGTAGCCAGCTCATGCTTCATCACGGTTGGCCTGAACTTTTGACTTTGCCCCAGTCTGGCGCAACCAGATATCAACAGTTGTCACTTTGTGCTTTTAGACACTGTTTTAAAAAAAATCTCTAAACCTGCATATCTCTGGTTCTACTGACTGAATTGTTGTAATTTTGGTCTGTTTTATTTTTTAGAAATTATTCTGTTTTTTTTAATTGGTGTGGGATCCGTTTGTGGTGTGTTTTCCCTGTGTTATTGTTTGAAGTGTTGCACAAATACTTTATACATTGCCTCTGAGTGAAGCCTGACTGCTTTGAGAGTTGAGCACTGGTCAGTTCAGGGTTTGCTTATGACTTCCCCGTTAGAAGAATAGTGGTTGCTGCTTAAGAAGGGTTCACTATTATGACTTGAGTACAATGCGAACATGTGTAAGAGGTCTTTTCCTTCCATATTTCTCTAGATGGATAATAGACACAGATTAATGTAATTTCATGATGAAATGATTTCTTCTCACTGGCATAATCGATGTAATGAAATACAAAATCCTAATAAAAACATTTGGAAAAAAGGGTTTCAATGGCCCATGTAGCCAACAAAAGAGTATGCTGCCTCAGAAGGAACAGTCACTGAAGTTTACGCAATACTTAAGGGGACAGGGTCCCCCAGTACCCCCAAACAAATAAACAAGTCAGTATTGCATCCGTGCTCATTGAATGTACGAAGCTTAAGCTCCCTTCTAAATGACACCTTAGCTCTTAAGGAAATATGCTTCAAAGATATAATTTGCCTACATGAGAACTGGCAATTATCACACAAGTCATGGCCCAAACACAACGAATATGCCATTGACCTCCCTCTCTACTTCAGGGGGGTTTGCCTCAGGAGGTGTTTCAATCTTGGTCCACAAAGCACCGAAAAAAGAGTCCATTGTTAATCTTTGGAAGCATATATTTAAATCCAAAGCAACCTAAAATAAATTGATCATGCTAAAGATTTTAAATTTGAATAAGGGCCTATGCCCACAATATCTGAACGAATTCTGGATCTTGGCAGGAGATTTAAATATATTTCTACTTGGGCTATCCCACATGTCCCCCAAGCAGCAAGAAGAGACAAGCAATGGAATATTCCAGAGATTGTGCCCGGCCTCAAGAAACGAGAAAGACCCATCCAGAAATTTGCCTCCGCCTTAAACGCCTTGGATCTACGAACCTTAAATGGAAGGGGAAGCAAGGATCAACCAGCCAGTCATACTCACACAACTAGTTTTTCGACCTCACAAATTGATTATATCTGGGTTTCTTCCCAGTATTTCATCCGGATTAGCAACTTCCAAGTCTGCCACTCTCCAAATAGCTCCCACGCTTCTCAATTCCATCCACAGAGAGACTTTGGAATTACAGCAACTATATGTAGTTGGCACAGAAGAGGGCACCTGCGGGATATGAAGAATAAAATGATCTGCAAATCTGGCCCCAGAATATTTGGGCAGAACTGAAGAAACAACTGCAAAATAAAACATCAATAACATTAACTTTTCAGGAAGGCCCTGAAGATGGACAGACAAAAAGTCTGGGAAATTGCTTTAACCAGAGAAGATCAAGCTTGGGTAAAATTATATGAGGCCAATGACATTTTGGTCTCTTGTTAAGAGAAAAGTAAATCAAAACAATTGGAAGAAGTTTCCAGCTGTATCCATCGAGCAGTGGAACCATTACATACATAATCCATACAACCCTGATAAATTAGTGTGCAGCCTAGAGACTGCTTTTGAAGAGTTACCGGAGGACATCAACACACTTCAAAGTACATCATTGTGGTCCAGTGCCACATTCGCAACAGATCATGCACACCTCAGCTTTATTCAGAGCTGCAGGAGCCCCTGGCCCAAACAGCATCCGCACAAAGATCTTCAAAGATGCTTCAGAAGATTGGGCGATCTTCTAGAGCCACTCTTTAAAAACCGCTTAATGTAAAACAAATTCTAGGATAGCTGGAGAGGTGCCATACTCACCTCAATCCATATAAAGGGCTTGAGGGATAACCCAGCCAACTTCAGACTCATTGCCCTACTGGTTGTGACTGGCAAATGTTTAGCAAAAATCTTAAATAATAAAATGAAAATATGGTCCTGCTCCAATGGCCATATGTACGATGGATATTTGCATGAGCAAATGGGTCTTAGACCCATAAACACCCCTACATTTCGATTTGGCTGCGTCCCTGAACCTTGATCCTCAGATTCCAGCAACCTACGAAGAAAAAGGATGAAAAAGACGCCATGCAGCAAAGCCTGAAGATGACTGCTAGCTTCGCCCCAGTGTTCCAACCTGTCTCCATCTTAAAGGACCTGCCAAGAAGACAACACCTGTCCTGTGGCCGGTTACTTCCAGAAACCTGAGCAAGACTGTCACTCTTCAAAAAATACAAGATCTCCTGAGGACAGCATCCTTGTCCAGAAGAATCCAACTACAAGGCTCCAGATCCTGCCGGATCCCCATCTCCTGGCCACGCTGCACCTGACACCCACAGCCCGATTTGGAGTGGCTCACCTGTTCAGTGAAGTCTCCCCAGAGATCCTGACCTCGACTCCTGGATGCCACAAGGGCGCCTGCAGCATCAACACGAAGGGTCCCCCTGATCGCAACCATCTCCTGTAAAGAAAATCCAACGCCTAAAGGCAACCCTGCATCCTCACTGTCAGACTTTGGAGAGCTCAGCTGACGAGGCACAAGCCTCCATTGACATATCAACCTATCTGCCCAGCTGGTGGTCACCTTCGTCCAGCCTCCTGGACGAAGCCTGCGGCTTCTTTGTGCGACTGAGAATCACATTTACCTGCATTGGGCGACTGATGCTGATTTGCACCCTGCACCCAGCCGCCCCGGTGCTGCTGGTAGTGTATGGTTGGTGCAGCCTTGTGGCCCCAGTTGTGCTTGTTTTAACCCTTAAAGCCTGTGCCCTGAAACCGTGGGTATTTACCTGCAACCAGCACCTCTTGTTGTGCCCTCAGTCTCTATTGACTAACATTGGACCCAGTGACCTCTGCACCTGACAGTCCCAGTGCCGCTGGTGGTATAATACCTACCTTGATCTGACCCTTGCCCGGTATTGGTCTAAACCCCCAAAGCCTGGATGTGTAAGTAGAGTACTTACCTGTAAAGATGAAAAACTGTTTTCCTTCCATAGGAGTGCATTGCATTTCTAACTGTTGCACTAAATGTTTATCTGTTTCAATTGTTAAGTTCTACTACTGTTGAATATTATATCACAAAGTATTTTCAGTATACTTGTTAAGTATTTTTACTGCTATTGCAAACACAATTTAATGTACCTGAAACGTATTGATATTTGAAAACTGGCACTTACCTGCAACTGAGTTTCTCTTGGTCCTAAAAATAAAATAAAAGTAGCAAAGTAATATTTTCATACATAACAATTGGTCTTGGATTCAATCTTTGAGTTTGTGTAACCATTTCTTGTCTGAGTGTGTACAAAAAATTCTTAACTCACCCCTCTGATAAAGCCTAACTATTCAACCAGACTACCACAAAAGCGAAAAGGGTATTATCTACATTGGCCTCTATAAAGCCTTTGGGAATCCACTGGACCCTGTGCAAACTGTACCTTAATGTGGTATAGTATATACCACATTAAGGTATCCTAGATAACACAAGAACACATTCCATATGCCCCTCAACTGCACCTATGACTTGATGAACATGGGTGGCATTGTGACTGATTCTTCTTCTCATTCCTCATCCTGGACATGCATATCTGTGCAGTCAGAGAAGATTTATCACTTAAGGTACAAGAGCAAAGAGCAGAAATGTAGGAATTGGAACTTTCTTCAGGTATATCTCAAAGCTGGGGACTTTGCCCTAGAGTGTGATCATCACCATGGAAGCTCCAAATGTCATTCAAATCAATGCCCTTAGTTATCATGTAAGACCGAGGACAATGGCTACTCTCCAGAGAAAGAGGGAAGAGAAATTGCACAATGTCGCAGTCTTTAAAAGAATACAAATCTAACATTGAAAGTCCCCAAAACCATCAATATGTTACACCCATCTGACAGACGACGTAAAACTAATGGCATTTTAGAAATTTTAATGAATAGCAGAATACCTATTTTTGGCAATCAGCATGAATTAGAGGCTGAGTTAGTACTTTGTGTTTCTCACCAAGTCTCAAGTCTTAAGAACTCAACAGTTCACCCTACATCCTGTCGATATCAGTCCAGATACTACATGTGGGGGAAACGTTGTTTACAATGACAGCAAAACTATGAATGAATGAATCAATCAATCAGGGGTTAATAAAGCGTGGGTCTCAAGGCACTGGGGAGGGAGGGAGCAGCTCCGGATCAGTTGAAGAGCCAGGTCTTGAGGTCCTTCCTGAATGTGTGCAGGGTCGGGGAGCATCTGATGTTCACAGGGAGCTCGTTCCAGGTCTTGGTTGCGATGTAGGAGAAGGCTCTCCTGCCTTTTCTGTTTCTGCGGATGCATTGGAGACCTCTGCCTGGATAAGGTCGGAGGAGCGAAGGTTTCTCTCGGGTACTTGGAAGGATACCATCTCGTTGAGGTATTTGGGTCCAATGTTGTTGAGGGATTTGTAGGTGTGGGTGAGGAGTTTGCAGGTGACCCTCTTCTCGACGGAGAGCCAGTGGAGGTCTTGTAGGTGTTGGGTTATGTGTTTGTGAAGTGGTGTCCAGAAGATAAGTCTGGCTGCAGCGTTCTGGATGGTTTGGAGTTTGTGTAGAAGGGTTCTGTTGATTCCTGCGTATAGGGCGTTGCAGTAGTTCAGTCTGCTGGTTATAAGTGCGTGGGTGACGTTTCTTCTGCAGTCGGGGGGATCCATTTGAAGGTCTTGCGCAGGACGCGTAGGCAGTTGAAACTGGTGGAGGCGACGCTATTGATCAGGCGGTTCATGGAGCGGGAGGAGTCGAGGATGATGCAGAGGTTTCATACATGGTCTAGAGGGGTAGATGGGTTTCCGAGGGCAGAGGGCCACCAGATGTAGTCCCAGGCGGAGGTGTAGGGTCCAATGATGAGGACCTCGGTCGTCTCTGAGCTGAGTGTCAAACAGGTGTCTTTCACTGAGGCTGCAACGTTCTTCATTCCTTCCTGGAAACAGAGCCTGGTGTCTTCTGGCTTCTTTGTGAGTGAGAGGATGAGCTGGGTGTCATCGGCGTAGGATACAATGCTGAACCCTTGCTGTCTGACGATGGTGGCGAGGGGTCCATGTAGATGTTGGGGCTGAGCGATGATCCTTGGTGTACTCCACAATTGATATCGGTGGAATTGGAGAGGAAGGGAGGAAGTCTGTTCCTCTGGGTTCGGCCAGAGAAAAAGGATTGGATCCAGTTGTCGAAGGTTCCTTGTATCCCCGCGTCGTGAAGTATGGCTGCAAGTGTACGGTATGAAATGGTGTTGAAGGCTGTGGTGAGGTCCAGAAGGATGAGGGCCGCAGTGTGTCCTTGTTCGAGTAGCATGCAGATGTCATCAGTGGCGGTGAGGAGGGTGGTCGTGGTGCAATGTTTGCTGCGTAATCAAGACTGGGAGGCATCCAGGATGGATTTTCCTTCGATGAAGGTGGTCAGATGTGCATTCACAAGTTTCTCGGTGAGTTTGGCCCCGAAGGGAGAGAGAGAGATGGGCCGGTAGATTTTCAGGTCTGTTGGGTCGGCCGTTGGTTTATTGAGGAGGGGTTTGATCTCTGCCCGCTTCCAGTCATCTGGGAAGAGGCTGGACATGAAGGAGGCGTTGATGGTCCATCCTAGTTCGGGTACGATGGCAGTATTCCAGTTCTACGGTGGAGGGATTCCAGGTCATGATAGATGGCTTATCGGCGGTGTGGGGGTGGGGGTGGTGTCCGGTGTCTTTTCATTGAAGTTGTTGTAGAGGATTTTGATCTTCAGAAAGAAGTACAAGCTGAGTTTGTAGCAGAGTTCCTGGGAAGATGTGATGTCCGTGGCTTCGCTGAGGGTTTTTGCGAACTGCTGCATGATGTTGAACAGTTCCTTGGCATTGGCCACATTGGGCTGGACTTTGTCTTTTATGAAGGTCCATTTGGTGTCTCATATGCGCAAGTGGTATTCATTCAGGGCGCTCTGGTAGTTATTCTGTGCTACCGTGGTTTTCTGGTTTCGCCAGGTTTTTTCTAGGCATCTGCAGGAGAATCGGCTTCTTGTAGTTCTGTGGTGAACCAGGGAGCCTTCAAAGGGCGTTGTTTGGCGGGGTGGCAGAGGGGTGCGAGCTTGTCGATGCAGCAGGAGGTCCAGCGGTGAAATTCCCGGCTGCGGAGTTGGTGTTGGTTGTGGCACTGGGGGGTCTTGGAGGAGGGTGGTGTTGAGGTGTTTCTCTGTGACCTTGCTCCAGTTTCTTGTGGTGGGCGAGGGGTGGCTTGGGTATGGTGGTGGTGTTGAAGGTGAAGTGGACGCAGTGGTGGTCTGTTCAAAGGGGCTGGGTGGTGTGGCTGCAACGGATGTTTGTCCCACCTGTGAAGATTGGGTCGAGGGTGTGTCCTGCTTTGCAAGTGAACAGCAAAACACACAAGATGATGGACAGAATATTGCACAATGGCAAAACTTTCCCTACCAGTCACAGATCTGGGTTTAATCCATTGTTATTTTGCTCACTAAGTCACCCTAGTTCAGACATGGCCATGTGCAAATCAAACTTGACTATGTGCATCATGGGAACAGTCGAGCCTGAACTGCGAAGCCATGTCTTCCCTGGCCCGGAATCAAGCATCCTAGGACCGGTTTCTGACTATCAGCCATCTTCAGCAATGATAGCTTGACTCCAGTGACGTAGTGAGCAAGGGACCCACGTCTGGGTGTACCCTTCACACATAGGGTGAACAGCACAACACACAAGATGATGGACAGAATGTTGCACAATGGCAAAACATTCACCCCGAATCACAGATCTGGGTTTAATCCATCGTTATTTTGCTCACCAAGCCACCTCAGTTCAGACATGGCCATATGCAAATCAGTCTTGACCCTGTGCCTCATGGGATAAGTCCAGCCCAAACTGCAAAGCCATGTCTTCCCTGGACCAGAATCTAGCATCCTAGGACCGGTTTCTGGCTATCAGCCGTCGTCAGAAAGGCTAACTTATCTCCAGTGGCGTAGTGAGCGAGGGACCCACGTCTGGGCATACCCTTCCCACAATGGGTGAACAGCAAAAACCAAAAGATGATGGACGGAATGTTGCACAATGGTAAAACATTTACCCCCAGTCACAGATCAGGGTTTAATCAATTGTTATTTTGCTCACCAAACCACCCCAGTACAGACATGGCTATATGCAAATCAGTCTTGACCCTGTGCCTCATGGGAACAGTCCAGCCTAAACTGCCAAGCCATGTCTTCCCTGGACCAGAATCAAGCATCCCAGGACCGGTTTCTGGCTATCAGCCATCTTCAGCTAGGATAGCTTGACTCCAGTGGCGTAGTGAGCAAGGGACCCACATCTGGGCAAACCCTTCCCATATAGGGTGAACAGCAAAACACACAAGATGATTGACGGAATGTTGAACAATGGCAAACCATTCACCCCCAGTCACAGATCTGGGTTTAATCCATCGTTATTTTGCTCACCAAGCCACCTCAGTACAGACATGGCCATATGCAAATCAGTCTTGACCCTGTGCCTCATGGGAACAGTCAAGCCCAAACTGCCAAGCCAGTTCTTCCCTGGACCGGAATCAAGTATCCCAGGACTGGTTTCTGGCTATCAGCCGTCTTCAGCCAGGATAGCTTGACTCCAGTGGCGTAGTGAGCAAGGGACCCACGTCTGGGCATACCCTTCCCACAATGGGTGAACAGCAAAACACAAAAGATGATGGACGGAATGTTGCACAATGGCAAAACATTCACCCCCAGTCACAGATCTGGGTTTAATCAATTGTTATTTTGCTCACCAAGCCACCCTAGTTCAGACATGGCTATATGCAAATCAGTCTTGATCCAGTGCCTCATGGGAACAGTCCAGCCCGCACTTCCAAGCCATGTCTTCCCTGGACCGGAATCAAGCATCCTAGGACCGGTTTCTGGCTATCAGCCGTCTTCAGCCAGGATAGCTTAACTCCAGTGGCGTAGTGAGCAAGGAACCCACATCTAGGCATACCCTTCCCACATAGGGTGAACAGCCAAACACACAAGATGATGGACGGAATGTTGCACAATGGCAAAACATTCACCCCCAGTCACAGATCTGGGTTTATTGCATCGTTATTTTGCTCACCAAGCCACCCCAGGTCAGACATGGCCATATGCAAATCAGTCTTGACCCTGTGCCTCATGGGAACAGTCCAGCCTAAACTGCCAAGCCATGTCTTCCCTGGACCAGAATCAAGCATCCTAGGACCGGTTTCTGGCTATCAGCCATCTTCAGCCAGGATAGCTTGACTCCAGTGGCATAGTGAGCAAGGGACCCACATCTGGGCATACCCTTCCCATATAGGGTGAACAGCAAAACACACAAGATGATGGACGGAATGTTGAACAATGGCAAACCTATTGTAAAGATGCAATACTAAGTAATCAGGAAAGAAGTAGTTTATTGGCCCAACAGGGAGGCAAGTGATCAACATCCGAGACCATGAAGCAACTGACTGATACATGTTACATTCTATGATGACATGGCTGCATTCTCAACAAAGAATGCACATAATTAAAGGCATAGATACAACACATCTCCCTTATTATAATAACAAAATAAAACAAGAAGGAGAAAGAAGAAGAAAAAAAATAAACAAAAAAACAAAGATCCTGTGAAAGGAAAGAATCATTCAGAATAGTAATCTTGGAGATACAAAGGAGGTCTCCTGATTCTAGAGTTTGTCCACGAGAAGAGACACGCTCATCTTGAGGAAGTACATGCTCACCTTGAGGAAGTTAGAACGAGCGTACAAGATCTGAGCATTCCACTGGAGCAGTCTCCACAATACATTTTCCAGGAACAGGACCAGACTTCACTGGAGCAGGTTTCACAATACCATCATCCCCCTCCACACACCTTGACAAACGTGACATGCTCCAGACATCTCCCCCAACAAGCATAACCACGTTCTTCATGACCTTTACAATACGCCTAGGCCCAAAGAACTTGGACTCACCCTTAGGGGACCAAACAGCCTTTTTGATAAAAACAAAATCACCTACTTTCCAAAAAGAATCCTTCGCCCCCTTCAAGACGTCAAATCTGCGCTTGTACTTATCCTGGTAGTTTCCTAGCCTAGAATCATTGAGCACAGAGCCTCTATCCTTAACAGACAACCACAAAGGATTAAGCTTGGAACCAGCAACTCTACCTTTAAGTTTCTTGAAAGGCAAAATGCCAGTTACACTATTGGGAGTGTTCCTGTGCGCCCACAGTTTTTCTCTGAGAATAGGTTTCAAAGGAAGTCTTCTCTCCAAAGCAGTCTGGGCACACGCCCTAGTCAACCTATTCATAATTTCCACCAAGCCGTTTGCCTGCGGAGAATAAAGGGCAGTCTTATGATGGGTGATAGATAGATCCTTGAGAAAAGCAGACATTTCATGGAAAGTGAATTGGACACCATTATCAGAGACCAAAATGTGAGGTACCCCTTCACAGGTAAAAGCATCCTTTAAAAACTCAATAACATTCTTACTTAAAACAGTTCCCATACAAGAAGCAGACAACCACTTCGAAGTGTAATCTACTAGAACGACAACAAATCTCTCAGAGGGTCCGAGGTTCTCAAGGGGTCCAATAATATCAACAGCAATTTTAGACCAAGGACGTTCAGGTATGGCAACAGGAGAAAGAGGGGCGGTGTTCACCTTCCTGGATTTGTCATTACCAGCACAAATGTGGCAATCCTTGTCAACAATTTCAACCTCTCGGTCCAACTCAGGCCACCAATAGGATTCTCTGACCCTTGCTTTGGTGAGGCTACGACCCAAATGTCCCTCATGAGCTAAGTTAATTATCTTTTCCCTCATTTCAAAAGGGGGAATCAGTCTGTCGCCTCTGAACAATTCACCCTGAACAATGTTCAATTCATCCCTTACATTCCAATAACCTTTAGCAGGATCAGGAACTTCTTTCAAAACAGGCCAACCATTGACCGTTGCTTCCAAAACAAAATTCCTAGCTGGATCATCAGAAAAACTGTCTTTCCATTTCACTTCATTCAATGCAGACTCCCTTACCCATGAGACAGTAGGAGAATCTGGATCCTACATGACCAACTTATCAAGGGGTAACCTAGAGAGAAAGTCAGCGGGAACATTCTTAAGACCAGGTAAGTACTCAACACAGAAATTGTACTCCATGAGAGCTTCAACCCATCTCTTAATCCTAGGAGTTGTACATTCGACATTCCTACATGAGAACAACTGCACAAGAGGTTTGTGATCAGATCTAACCACAAAAGGTAGACCCCACAATTAAAACCTAAAATGCTTGATGGCCCACAAACAGGCTAAAGCTTCATGCTCAATGACCGAATATCGCTCCTCAGCACCCTTTAAGGAACGAGACGCGGAACCAATAACCTTTTCCGAACCATCCACAAGCTGTGACAAAACAGCCCCCAAACCACGTAAACTAGCATCAGTGGACAAAATGGTCTTCTTGTGCACATCAAAATGCCCCAAGGTTGGCATCTTTGCAATCTCAGACTTGACAGTATCAAAAGCATCAGAACACTCCTTGTTCCAATTGAAAACAGCACCCTTTTTGAGAAGAAGTCTGATAGGTTGCATAACACTAGCAAAATTTGGAATAAACTTAGAATAATACTCCGACAAACCATTGAAGGATTTTACATGATCCTTGTTAGAAGGTGGTTGAGCTTGAAGAATAGCCTCCGCATGGTCAATCTTTGGACTGATGCCCTCCCAAGATATGTTGTGCCCCAAATAAGACACAGACTTAACCCTGAATTTGCATTTCTCCCGTTTCAAGGTTAAACCAGCGTCCTTGAGTCTAGACAAAACAGCAAATAAGATAACATCATGCCTGCTAACGTCAATCCCGTGGACCAAAATGTCAGATACAACAAAACCATTCATCCCCAGTCACAGATCTGGGTTTAATCCATCGTTATTTTGCTCACCAAGCCACCTCAGGACAGACATGGCCATATGCAAATCAGTCTTGACCCTGTGCCTCATGGGAACAGTCCACCCTGAACTGCCAAGCCATGTCTTCCCTGGTCCGGAATCAAGCATCCTAGGACCGGTTTCTGACTATCAGCCGTCTTCAGCCAGGATAGCTTGACTCCAGTGGCATAGTGAGTAAGGGACCCATGTCTAGGCATACTCTTCCCACATAGGGTAAACAGCTAAACACAGAAGATGATGGATGGAATATTGCACAATGGCAACACATTCACCCCAGTCACATATCTGGGTTTAATCCATCATTATTTTGCTCACCAAGCCACCCTAGTTCAGACATGGCCATATGCAAATCAGTCTTAATCTGGCGCTCATGGGGACAGTCCAGCCCGAACTGCCAAGCGATGTCTTCCCTGGACCGGAATCAAGCATCCTACGACCGGTTTCTGGCTATCAGCCAACTTCAGCCAGGATAGCTTTACTCCAGTGGCGTAGTGAGCAAGGAACCCACATCTAGGCATACCCTTCCCACATAGGGTGAACAGCAAAACACACAAGATGATGGACGGAATGTTGTACAATGGCCAAACATTCACCCCCAGTCACAGATCCGGGTTTAATCCATCGTTATTTTGCTCACCAAGCCACCCAAGGTCAGACATGGCCATATGCAAATCGGTCTTGACCCTGTGCCTCATGGGAACAGTCCAGCCCAAAATGCCAAGCTATGTCTTCCCTGGACCGGAATCAAGCATCCTAGGACCGGGTTTTGGCTATCAGCCGTCTTCAACCAGGATAGCTTGACTCCAGTGGCGTAGTGAGCAAGGGACCCACGTCTTGGCATACCCTTCCCACACAGGGTGAACAGCAAAACACACAAGATGGTGGATGGAATGTTGCACAATGGCAAAACATTCACCCCAGTCACAGATCTGGGTTTAATCCATCGTTATTTTGCTTAACAAGCCACCCCAGTTCTGATATGGCCGTACACAAATCAGTCTTGACCCTGTGCCTCAAGGGAACAGTCCAGCCTAAACTGCCAAGCCATGTCATCCCTGGACCAGAATCAAGCATCCTAGGACCGGTTTCTGGCCATCAGCCATCTACAGCCAGGATAGCTTGACTCCAGTGGTGTAGTGAGCAAGGGACCCACGTCTGGGCATACCCTTCCCACACAGGGTGAACAGCAAAACACACAAGATGGTGGATGGAATGTTGAACAATGGCAAACCATTCACCCCCAGTCACAGATCTGGGTTTAATCCATCGTTATGTTGCTCACCAAGCCACCTCAGTACAGGCATGGCCATATGCAAATCAGTCTTGACCCTGTGCCTCATTGGAACAGTCAAGCCCAACTGCCAACCCATGTCATCCCTGGACCAGAATCAAGCATCCTAGGACCGGTTTCTGGCTAGCAGCCGTCTTCAGCCAGGATAGCTTGACTCCAGTGGCGTAGTGAGCAAGGGACCCACGTCTGGGCATACCCTTCCCACAATGCGTGAACAGCAAAACACAAAAGATGATGGACGGAATGTTGCACAATGGCAAAACATTCACCCCCAGTCACAGATCTGGGTTTAATCAATTGTTATTTTGCTCCCCAAGCCACCCCAGTACAGACATGGCCATAAGCAAATCAGTCTTGACCCTGTGCCTCATGGGAACAGTCCCCCTCGAACTGCCAAGCCATGTCTTCCCTGGACTGGAGTCAAGCATCCTAGGACCGGTTTCTGACTATCAGCCGTCTTCAGTCAGGATAGCTTGACTCCAGTGGTATAGTGAGTAAGGGACCCAAGTCTGGGCATACCCTTCCCACATAGGGTGAACAGCAAAACACACAAGATGATGGACAGAATGTTGCACAATGGCAAAACATTCACCCCCAGTCACAGATATGGGTTTAATACATCGTTATTTTGCTCACAAAGCCACCCCTGTTCAGAAACGGCCATATGCAAATCAGTCTTGACCCTGTGCCTCATGGAAACAGTCCACCCCAAACTGCCAAGCCATGTCTTCCCTGGACTGGAATCAAGCATCCTAGGACCGGTTCTGACTATCAGCCGTCTTCAGCCAGGATAGCTTGACTCCAGTGGTATAGTGAGTAAGGGACCCATGTCTAGGCATACTCTTCCCACATAGGGTGAACAGCAAAACACACAAGATGATGGACGGAATGTTGCACATCGGCAAAACATTCACCCCCAGTCACAGATCTGGGTTTAATCCATTGTTATTTTGCTCACCAAGCCACCCTAGTTCAGACACGGCCATATGCAAATCAGTCTGACCCTGTGCCTAATGGGAACAGTCCAGCCCGAACTGCCAGGCCATGTCTTCCCTGGACCGGAATCAAGCATCTTAGGACTGGTTCCTGGCTATCAGCTGTCTTCAACCAGGATAGCTTGACTCCAGTGGCGTAGTGAGCAAGGGACACTTGTCTGGGCAAACCCTTCCCTCATAGGGTGCACAGCAAAACACACCAGATGATGGATGGAATGTTGCACAATGGCAAAACATTCAACCCCAGTCACAGATCTGGGTTTAATCCATCGTTATTTTGCTCACCAAGCCACCCCAGGTCAGACATGGCCATATGTAAATCAGTCTTGACCCTGTGCCTCATGGGAACAGTCCAGCCCGAACTGCCTAGCCATGTCTTCCCTGGACCGGAATCAAGCATCCTAGGACCGGTTTCTGGCTATCAGCGGTCTTCATCAAGCGGGGCCAAGAAAAAAGAGGGGTCCCAAAACGCGATTTCTTCATGTTAATTTCCATAGGAATTTTGGAACAGGCTACAGCTTGAACTGGTGAATGGAATTACACCAAATTTGGCAAAAAGGTAGCTCTTGGTCCAGAAAGCGACCTTTTATTTAAATGGTGTATATCTGTTCTGTAGTTCGCGAGAAAATAAAAAATAAAAATATTGATATCTGAGTCACGACTTCTCCCAAGCATGGCCTGACTTCTGATTGGCTGCCAACACTCAAAAGCAGAATGTGTTGGCATCCATCGGTTACTGAGTTACAATTAAACAGTATAATAAAGGTGAAAAACAAAAAAAGGGGTCAGGGTAGAAGCACCCTGACCCATAGGCCTGCTCAGGGAGGTCCCAGCAGTCTTCAACCAGGATAGCTTGACTCCAGTGGCGTATTAAGCAAGTGACCCTTGTCTGGGCAAACCCTTCCCTCATAGGGTGAACAGCAAAACACACGAGATGATGGAAGGAAGGTTTCACAATTGCAAAACATTCACCCACCGTCACAGATATAGGTTTAATCCATCGGTATTTTGCTCACAAAGCCACCCCGGTTCAGAAATGGCCATATGCAAATCAGTCTTGACCCTGTGCCTCATGGGAACAGTCCAGCCCGAACTGCCAACCCATGTCTTCCCTGTACCAGAATCAAGCATCCTAGGACCGGTTTCTGGCTATCAGCTGTCTTCAGCCAGGAAAGCTTAACTCCAGTGGCGTAGTGAGCAAGGGACCCACGTCTGGGCATACCCTTCCAACATAGGGTGAACAGCAAAACAAACACGATGATGGACAGAATGTTGCACAATGGCAAAACATTCACCCCCAGTCACAGATCTTGGTTTAATCCATCGTTATTTTGCTCACCAAGCCACCCCAGGTCAGACATGGCCATATGCAAATCAGTCTTGACCTGTGCCTCATGGGAACAGTCCAGCCCGAACTGCCAAGCCATGTCTTCCTGGACCAGAATCACGTATCCTAGGACCGGTTTCTGGCTATCAGCCATCTTCAGCCAGGATAGCTTGACTCCAGTGGCGTAGTGAACAAGGGACCAACGTCTGGGCATACCCTTCCCACATAGGGTGAACAGCAAAACACACAAGATGATGGACGGAATGTTGCACAATGGCAAAACATTCACCCCCAGTCACAGAGCTGGGTTTAATCCATCGGTATTTTGCTCACAAAGCCACCCCCGTTCAAAAATGGCCATATGCAAATCAGTCTTGACCCTGTGCCTCATGGGAACAGTACAGCCTGAACTGCCAACCCATGTCTTCCCTGGACCAGAATCAAGCATCCTAGGACCGGTTTCTGGCTATCAGCCATCTTCAGCCAGGATAGCTTAACTCCAGTGGCGTAGTGAGCAAGAGACCCACGTCTAGGCATACCCTTCCCACATAGGGTGAACAGCAAAAGACACAAGATGATGGACGGAATGTTGCACAACGGCAAAACATTCACCCCCAGTCACAGATCTGGGTTTAATCCATCGTTATTTTGCTCACCAAGCCACCCTAGTTCAGACACGGCCATATGCAAATCAGTCTGACCCTGTGCCTAATGGGAACAATCCAGCCCGAACTGCCAGGCCATGTCTTCCCTGGACCGGAATCAAGCATCTTAGGACTGGTTCCTGGCTATCAGCTTCTTCAACCAGGATAGCTTGACTCCAGTGGCATACTGAGCAAGGGACACTTGTCTGGGCAAACCCTTCCCTCATAGGGTGAACAGCAAAACACACCACATGATGGATGGAATGTTGCACAATGGTAAAACATTCACCCCCAGTCACAGATCTGGGTTTAATCCATCGTTATTTTGCTCACCAAGCCTCCCCAGGTCAGACATGGCCATATGCAAATCAGTCTTGACCCTGTGCCTCATGGGAACAGTCCAGCACGAACTGCCAAGCCATGTCTTCCCTGGACCGGAATCAAGCATCCTAGGACCGGTTTCTGGCTATCAGCCGTCTTCATCAAGCGGGGCCAAGAAAAAAGAGGGGTCCCAAAACGCGATTTCTTCATGTTAATTTCCTTAGGAATTTTGGAACAGGCTACAGCTTGAACTGGTGAATGGAATTACACCAAATTTGGCAAAAAGGTAGCTCTTGGTCCAGAAAGCGACCTTTTATTTAAATGGTGTATATCTGTTCTGTAGTTCCCGAGAAAATACAAAAATAAAAATATTGATATCTGAGTCACGACTTCTCCCAAGCATGGCCTGACTTCTGATTGGCTGCCAACACTCAAAAGCAGATTGTGTTGGCAGCCATCGGTTACTGAGTTACAATTAAACAGTATAAAAAAGGTGAAAACAAAAAAAGGGGGCAGGGTAGAAGCACCCTGACCCATAGGCCTGCTCAGGGAGGTCCCAGCCGTCTTCAACCTGGATAGCTTGACTCCAGTGGCGTATTGAGCAAGTGACCCTTGTCTGGGCAAACCCTTCCCTCATAGGGCGAACAGCAAAACACACAAGATGATGGAAGGAAGGTTTCACAATTGCAAAACATTCACCCCCAGTCACAGATCTGGGTTTAATCCATCGGTATTTTGCTCACAAAGCCACTCCGGTTCAGAAATGGCCATATGCAAATCAGTCTTGACCCTGTGCCTCATGGGAACAGTCAAGCCCGAACTGCCAACCCATGTCTTCCCTGAACCAGAATCAAGCATCCTAGGACCGGTTTCTGGCTATCAGCCGTCTTCAGCCAGGATAGCTTAACTCCAGTGGCGTAGTGAGCAAGGGACCCACGTCTGGGCATACCCTTCCCACATACGGTGAACAGCAAAACAAACACGATGATGAACAGAATGTTGCACAATGGCAAAACATTCACCCCCAGTCACAGATCTCAGTTTAATCCATCGTTATTTTGCTCAGCAAGCCACCCCAGGTCAGACATGGCCATATGCAAATCAGTCTTGACTCTGTGCCTCATGGGAACAGTCCAGCCCGAACTGCCAAGCCATGTCTTCCTGGACCAGAATCAAGTATCCTAGGACCAGTTTCTGGCTATCTGCCATCTTCAGCCAGGATAGCTTGACTCCAGTGGCGTAGTGAACAAGGGACCCACGTCTGGGCATACCCTTCCCACATAGGGTGAACAGCAAAACACACAAGATGATGGACGGAATGTTGCACAATGGCAAAACATTCACCCCCAGTCACAGAGCTGGGTTTAATCCATCAGTATTTTGCTCAAAAAGCCACCCCGTTCAAAAATGGCCAAATGCAAATCAGTCTTGACCCTGTGCCTCATGGGAACAGTACAGCCCAAACTGCCAACCCATGTCTTCCCTGGACCAGAATCAAGCATCCTAGGACCGGTTTCTGGCTATCAGCCATCTTCAGCCAGGATAGCTTAACTCCAGTGGCGTAGTGAACAAGAGACCAACGTCTAGGCATACCCTTCCCACATAGGGTGAACAGCAAAATACACAAGATGATGGACGGAATGTTGCACAATGGCAAAACATTCACCCCCAGTCACAGATCTGGGTTTAATACATTGTTATTTTGCTCACGAAGCCACCCCGGTTCAGACATGGCCATATGCAAATCGGCCTTGACCCTGTGCCTCATGGGAACAGTCCACCCCGAACTGCCAAGCAATGTCTTCCCTGGACTGGAATCAAGCATCCTAGGACCGGTTTCTGACTATCAGCCGTCTTCAGCCAGGATAGATTGACTCCAGTGGTATAGTGAGTAAGGGTCCCATGTCTAGGCATACTCTTCCCACATAGCGTGAACAGCAAAACACACAAGATGATGGACGGAATGTTGCACAACGGCAAAACATTCACCCCCAGTCACAGATCTGGGTTTAATCCACCGTATTTTGCTCACCAAGCCACCCTAGTTCAGACACGGCCATATACAAATCAGTCTGACCCTGTGCCTAATGGGAACACTCCAGCCCGAACTGCCAGGCCATGTCTTCCCTGGACCGGAATCAAGCATCTTAGGACTGGTTCCTGGCTATCAGCTTCTTCAACCAGGATAGCTTGACTCCAGTGGCGTAGTGAGCAAGGGACACTTGTCTGGGCAAACCCTTCCCTCATAGGGTGAACAGCAAAACACATCAGATGATGGATGGAATGTTGCACAATGGTAAAACATTCACCCCCAGTCACAGATCTGGGTTTAATCCATCGGTATTTTGCTCACCAAGCCACCCCAGGTCAGACATGGCCATATGCAAATCAGTCTTGACCCTGTGCCTCATGGGAACAGTCCAGCCCGAACTGCCAGGCCATGTCTTCCCTGGACCGGAATCAAGCATCCTAGGACCGGTTTCTGGCTATCAGCGGTCTTCATCAAGCGGGGCCAAGAAAAAAGAGGGGTCCCAAAATGCGATTTCTTCATGTTAATTTCCATAGGAATTTTGGAACAGGCTACAGCTTGAACTGGTGAATGGAATTACACCAAATTTGGCAAAAAGGTAGCTCTTGGTCCAGAAAGCGACCTTTTATTTAAATGGTGTATATCTGTTCTGTAGTTCCCGAGAAAATACAAAAATAAAAATATTGATATCTGAGTCACGACTTCTCCCAAGCATGGCCTGACTTCTGATTGGCTGCCAACACTCAAAAGCAGAATGTGTTGGCAGCCATCGGTTACTGAGTTACAATTAAACAGTATAAAAAAGGTGAAAACAAAAAAAGGGGGCAGGGTAGAAGCACCCTGACCCATAGGCCTGCTCAGGGAGGTCCCAGCCTTCTTCAACCTGGATAGCTTGACTCCAGTGGCGTATTGAGCAAGTGACCCTTGTCTGGGCAAACCCTTCCCTCATAGGGTGAACAGCAAAACACACAAGATGATGGAAGGAAGGTTTCACAATTGCAAAACATTCACCCCCAGTCACAGATCTGGGTTTAATCCATCGGTATTTTGCTCACAAAGCCACTCCGGTTCAGAAATGGCCATATGCAAATCAGTCTTGACCCTGTGCCTCATGGGAACAGTCAAGCCCGAACTGCCAACCCATGTCTTCCCTGGACCAGAATCAAGCATCCTAGGACCGGTTTCTGGCTATCAGCCGTCTTCAGCCAGGATAGCTTAACTCCAGTGGCGTAGTGAGCAAGGGACCCACGTCTGGGCATACCCTTCCCACATACGGTGAACAGCAAAACAAACACAATGATGAACAGAATGTTGCACAATGGCAAAACATTCACCCCCAGTCACAGATCTCGGTTTAATCCATCGTTATTTTGCTCAGCAAGCCACCCCAGGTCAGACATGGCCATATGCAAATCAGTCTTGACTCTGTGCCTCATGGGAACAGTCCAGCCCGAACTGCCAAGCCATGTCTTCCTGGACCAGAATCAAGTATCCTAGGACCAGTTTCTGGCTATCAGCCATCTTCAGCCAGGATAGCTTGACTCCAGTGGCGTAGTGAACAAGGGACCCACGTCTGGGCATACCCTTCCCACATAGGGTGAACAGCAAACACACAAGATGATGGACGGAATGTTGCACAATGGCAAAACATTCACCCCCAGTCACAGAGCTGGGTTTAATCCATCAGTATTTTGCTCAAAAAGCCACCCCGTTCAAAAATGGCCAAATGCAAATCAGTCTTGACCCTGTGCCTCATGGGAACAGTACAGCCCAAACTGCCAACCCATGTCTTCCCTGGACCAGAATCAAGCATCCTAGGACCGGTTTCTGGCTATCAGCCATCTTCAGCCAGGATAGCTTAACTCCAGTGGCGTAGTGAGCAAGAGACCAACGTCTAGGCATACCCTTCCCACATAGGGTGAACAGCAAAATACACAAGATGATGGACGGAATGTTGCACAATGGCAAAACATTCACCCCCAGTCACAGATCTGGGTTTAATACATTGTTATTTTGCTCACGAAGCCACCCCTGTTCAGACATGGCCATATGCAAATCAGTCTTGACCCTGTGCCTCATGGGAACAGTCCACCCCGAACTGCCAAGCAATGTCTTCCCTGGACTGGAATCAAGCATCCTAGGACCGGTTTCTGACTATCAGCCGTCTTCAGCCAGGATAGCTTGACTCCAGTGGTATAGTGAGTAAGGGACCCATGTCTAGGCATACTCTTCCCACATAGCGTGAACAGCAAAACACACAAGATGATGGACGGAATGTTGCACAACGGCAAAACATTCACCCCCAGTCACAGATCTGGGTTTAATCCATCGTTATTTTGCTCACCAAGCCACCCTAGTTCAGACACGGCCATATACAAATCAGTCTGACCCTGTGCCTAATGGGAACACTCCAGCCCGAACTGCCAGGCCATGTCTTCCTTGGACCGGAATCAAGCATCTTAGGACTGGTTCCTGGCTATCAGCTTCTTCAACCAGGATAGCTTGACTCCAGTGGCGTAGTGAGCAAGGGACACTTGTCTGGGCAAACCCTTCCCTCATAGGGTGAACAGCAAAACACACCAGATGATGGATGGAATGTTGCACAATGGTAAAACATTCACCCCCAGTCACAGATCTGGGTTTAATCCATCGTTATTTTGCTCACCAAGCCACCCCAGGTCCGACATGGCCATATGCAAATCAGTCTTGACCCTGTGCCTCATGGGAACAGTCCAGCCCGAACTGCCAAGCCATGTCTTCCCTGGACCGGAATCAAGCATCCTAGGACCGGTTTCTGGCTATCAGCGGTCTTCATCAAGCGGGGCCAAGAAAAAAGAGGGGTCCCAAAATGCGATTTCTTCATGTTAATTTCCATAGGAATTTTGGAACAGGCTACAGCTTGAACTGGTGAATGGAATTACACCAAATTTGGCAAAAAGGTAGCTCTTGGTCCAGAAAGCGACCTTTTATTTAAAATGGTGTATATCTGTTCTGTAGTTCCCGAGAAAATACAAAAATAAAAATATTGATATCTGAGTCACGACTTCTCCCAAGCATGGCCTGACTTCTGATTGGCTGCCAACACTCAAAAGCAGAATGTGTTGGCAGCCATAGGTTACTGAGTTACAATTAAACAGTATAAAAAAGGTGAAAAACAAAAAAAGGGGCAGGGCAGAAGCACCCTGACCCATAGGCCTGCTCAGGGAGGTCCCAGCCGTCTTCAACCAGGATAGCTTGACTCCAGTGGCGTATTGAGCAAGTGACTCTTGTCTGGGCAAACCCTTCCCTCATAGGGTGAACAGCAATACACACAAGATGATGGAAGGAAGGTTTCACAATTGAAAAACATTCCCCCCAGTCACAGATCTGGGTTTAATCCATCTGTTTTTTGCTCACAAAGCCACCCCGGTTCAGAAATGGCCATATGCAAATCAGTCTTGACCCTGTGCCTCATGGGAACAGTCCAGCCCGAACTGCCAACCCATGTCTTCCCTGGACCAGAATCAAGCATCCTAGGACCGGTTTCTGGCTATCAGCCGTCTTCAGCCAGGATAGCTTAACTCCAGTGGCGTAGTAAGCAAGGGACCCACGTCTGGGCATACCCTTCCCACATAGGGTGAACAGCAAAACAAACACGATGATGTACAGAATGTTGCACCATGGCAAAACATTCACCCCCAGTCACAGATCTCGGTTTAATCCATCGTTATTTTGCTCACCAAGCCATCCCAGGTCAGACATGGCCATATGCAAATCAGTCTTGACCCTGTGCCTCATGGGAACAGTCCAGCCCGAACTGCCAAGCCATGTCTTCCTGGACCAGAATCATGTATCCTAGGACCGGTTTCTGGCTATCAGCCATCTTCAGCCAGGATAGCTTGACTCCAGTGGCGTAGTGAACAAGGGACCCACGTCTGGGCATACCCTTCCCACACAGGGTGAACAGCAAAACACACAAGATGATGGACGGAATGTTGCACAATGGCAAAACATTCACCCCCAGTCACAGAGCTGGGTTTAATCCATCAGTATTTTGCTCAAAAAGCCACCCCCGTTCAAAAATGGCCATATGCAAATCAGTCTTGACCCTGTGCCTCATGGGAACAGTACAGCCCAAAGTGCCAACCCATGTCTTCCCTGGACCAGAATCAAGCATCCTAGGACCGGTTTCTGGCTATCAGCCATCTTCAGCCAGGATAGCTTGACTCCAGTGGCGTAGTGAACAAGGGACCCACGTCTGGCCATACCCTTCCCACATAGGGTGAACAGCAAAACACACAAGATGATGGACGGAATGTTGCACAATGGCAAAACATTTACCCCCAGTCACAGATCTGGGTTTAATACATCGTTATTTTGCTCACGAAGCCACCCCTGTTCAGACATGGCCATATGCAAATCAGTCTTGACCATGTGCCTCATGGGAACAGTCCACCCCGAACTGCCAAGCAATGTCTTCCATGGACTGGAATCAAGCATCCTAGGACCGGTTTCTGACTATCAGCCGTCTTCAGCCAGGATAGCTTGACTCCAGTGGTATAGTGAGTAAGGGACCCATGTCTAGGCATACTCTTCCCACATAGCGCGAACAGCAAAACACACAAGATGATGGATGGAATGTTGCACAATGGTAAAACATTCACCCCAGTCACAGATCTGGGTTTAATCCATCGTTATTTTGCTCACCAAGCCACCCCAGGTCAGACATGGCCATATGCAAATCAGTCTTGACCCTGTGCCTCATTTTTTTTCGTAAAACAGTTTTTATTGCAGAGTTCAATGTAAGTATCACCACACATTTGCATTATTTTGTTACGGGACCGTAGGCCCTTAGGTTCCATCCGGTTATCATGCAAACAGCCGTGCAACCCACAACCCGGAGGCCGGGCGGCGTTTCTCGCATTAATAGCATCCTGCAAATTCCATTGGTTAGTGCTGTCAACTCAATTGGTCTACCGCTCTCTGCTTTTAATTTTCACCCCTCTCTCCCCCAACAACCATGAGAGGCTTACTGTGTTCTCCATTATTACTGAGATTCACTTCTCCCCCCCCCCCTTGGAGTCTGTACCTGTGTCTGGTGTCGGAAGATCCAACTGTGTTGGGAGTTCCAGGAGTCTTAAGTCGAATGACGTGTTCGTGTGTCCGGTGTTGGTGCTGGGTTCCGGACTGCCTCCCCCAGGGTTCCTGGTTCTATAGCCTCCTCCTCCTCCTCATTATCCACTGCACTATCCCTGAGAGCCTGAACCAGGATTTCCCACGCCAGTGCTGCTTCTTGAGCTTTCTCATCTGATCTACGTCGGGCCAGTTGGAACCTAATTGTGCTCTCCGCCGCAGCCCATTTCAGGAATTCGTTCAGCCATCTTCTGTGTGTCGGCGCCGCCCTTGATTTCCACCCTCTGGTTAGCTCCCTCTTTGCAATCAGTAAGCCCATGTCTATGAATTTGCTTGATAGTTTGTTTTTGCGTGTGTGCCGAAACCAGTGTAAGATTGCAACCGCCCTGTCATACTGCAGTTCCCTGTCTGCTATCTCGTTCAGGGTGTCGCCCACCTCCCTCCAGTAGTCTTGCAAATGTGGACAGTCCTTCAGCATATGTAGGAGGTCTGCACCTAGTTGCGCGCATCGGGGGCATGCTGCGTCTTCTGCGCCAAAGTACATTGCTATTTTGAGCGGGGTGAGGTAGGCCCTGTGGATAATGTAAAGATGTATTAATTGGAAGCGGGCGTTTCTTGTGCTTTTCCTGGCTCTCTGAACCAGTTGGGACCACGTTGTATCAGGGATTTCTTTCTGCAGATCAGCCTCCCAATGAGTTTTGAGGCTGTGGTAAATAAAATTAATTACCCTGACATAATTTCTATGCATTAATAAGGATAACTCATATAATGAGAGGCAGAGTCTGTGGTGTCCGATTCAGAAGGGCTTTATTACAATTACTGCAGTAAAGGGAGAATCGAGTTCCATCACCACTAAGGTTCAGGAAGGGTCGTCATCTTCTAACGTTTATTACACAGAGTACAATATATATAGTACAAACATACATTGGCTTTCATGGAGAGGTGGAGCAAGTGCAAGAGAGAGATAAGAACACATAGGCGTGTAAAGAGGCGTACATGTGGGCGTTCCCTTGATGAGTCACAAGGTATGTCATAGGTGGGTGGACACATGGGAGGAAATCTATAGGGGCAACTGGAACCTTTACCCTACTTGTGTGCGTAACCTAGTCATGACGTGCAATGGACGTGTAACTGGGGGAGACAGGAGGGGCTGACTTTTCGTGCTAGTAGAGAAGTCTTGGATGTCAGGACGACCTGCACATCTAGTAATATCTGATATCTTAGGTTCAGGGAAGTATATCTGACTTAAAGGTCGCTCGGGCAAAAGCTGCTCATCACTAAATGCTAGTATGGGCCTATATTTCTTCATGTATAGCATGGGGGCTGTGGGCTTTCTATGGATGCGAGCTCTGTAAATCACTTAAACGGAGACAGAAAGGCTAGGCCCTATCTTCTGCAGGCGGAATATGTTTATTCTTTTCATTAGACAGGAATGTGTTTCTATGGAGCAGAGCAGATAACTGTAGTCATAATACTGTCTTGGCAGGCTACGTTGGGCACCTCTCGGCTGGGCAGGAAGTGAGTGAGAGGTCAGGGATGCAGGCGGGTCTGCAGCTTTCAGAGTGTTTCAGGAGGCTCGAAGCCTGGATTCGGGTCCTGGCCCTACGAAGCCACAAAACGGGTGCATCTCGATATTTGAACGTGCACCATGTAAAGACATTGGCAACATAGGCCTAAAAGCAGAATTATCGCTTCCTTCATGGAGGGCCTGGTAGCGGACATGTTAACGTTGGACGCAAATGCAAATGCGTCATCAATATGCGTCATTTTTTCGGCCATAGAGGGAAAATGCATGGATGTCATGCGTATACATTGAACGTTGGGGTACACAATAGGGGACACACTGACCATATAAAATTCAATTTTCCTCATTCCCTCCTTGTCCCCTAAGTTCCCTTCAAGTCACATCTAATTGCATAAGACCTTGTATATGGTCATACTGCATCATTTGCTCTTCTTTTCTTTTCTGGATACGTGGATGGGGAATACAGGCAGTGGCGCACAGACCGCAAATCGCGGGCCACATTGTAAACAAAGGCAGCAACTGAAGATAACAACCAGTGCTATTCCTAGGAATGACAGTACTTTCCCTCCCCATGCTGATATTACATTCCAGAACCAACCGGACCAAGTCCATGAGCCTGGGTTCTGATGTATCTCGTGAGCTATCTTGTGGAGTCTTGTTATTGCTGCATACACGGATGGCGCGTTATTAGGAATAAACACGCAACAACTGGAGCCGATCACTCTACATGCTCCGCCCCTATCTGCCAGGATAACGTCAAGAACAAGGCGGTTCTGAAGAACAACAAGTCTCATAGCAGACTGCTCTTCGGTTAAGTTAGCCAGAGCAGATGTAGTCTCGTTTATAACTGCTTCAAGGGTTCTAGTTAACCTGCGTATTAATTTACTGTTCTGAATGGGGCCTATGAAGAAAAAGAATCCTTTATTGAAATCTGCATATTGCTCCCAAGCTGTCTCAGTCTGGTCGACAATTGGGGAATCTGTCTCCCTTCTATTTCTGACGTGTACTAGTCGTGAGTCTCGATGATAATGGGATGGGGCTAGAAAGACTGGTGGCAAAAGGAATGCTATATAACATGTTCCACCCCATTCCATGGGCAGACGAATATATGCTGTCTGACCACAAATGAAATATGAATGGCGGGAAGCTTTGAAAGAGGACTTTCCTTTATCATGAACTCGATTACAGTATTACAATCACTGTGTCCTAGATGTACTGATCCTTGCTTTCTGACGCATAATTCACCTTTGACTGGTAAAACTGTAATGAACGGTGGACCTGTACTTTTCTCGGACTGGACATTTAAAATCATGAAATTAAGGGAAGCATTTCCTTGTTCGTACACCTCATTTTCTAGGTCTGTTCCTTTTCTCTGGGGGAAACCATCTGTGTCTGGAAAACATGCTTCATTCATCACTTTATTCAAGTTTCCATATATCCATTCATTCTGGTTGGGTTTTCTGTCTAATGATGTCATTAAAGCAAACCATGCTCCGCACGAACCATTGTGCGAGAACGGGAAAGGAAAGAGAGGCAGAACTCCCTTCGTTTTCTGATAGGGTGGGAGACGGCCACATACCCAGCAATTTGTTACATTGCTGGCCTGATGAGAATGGTGCAACATTCGAATAAAGGTATTGTTGCGCAGTGCTAGTCGATATGACAATTCATGGGGTGGCAAGTCACTGAATGTGTGCTCTGCAGTGTCATTGAAAGAAGAATGTATATGTGAAGCAATAGGAGGAAAGAAAACATGTAGTGTCAAGCTGATACATATAACAGTTATACTTAAAAGGAACATAATAATCAGGGTTACGATGCATCTACTGCATAGGGACTTGCAGTATTTCTCTCTCTTATCTCTCTGTCTAGTACTATTCTGATCTACGATCATATTCATGTCTGAAACCTGTCTAAACGATTCACCCGAGAGGGACTTAAACAATTGAACTGTCTGACTTACTAGATCGTAATTTCAATTTATACTCCTGTTGCGGAGTTTTTTCTAGCAAAGGGGGCTTTGAGTCACTGGTTTCGAGGCAGTCCTTTTTATCAGAGTTCGTTAGTCCAGGGAGTTTAGTTTTGATTCCATGAAGTTTTTTTTATGTGCTGGGCATGAATCCAGCCCTTTCGTCCTTCCACTTTCACAGCGGTCCTTGTAGTCAGAAGAACAAGCTTTGGCGTCTTCCAGCGGGGCTCGAGAGGACTTGACGTGTCGAAATTTCGCACCAGGACGATGTCACCAGGAACGACGGTGTGCTCTTTCACTTGAGTGTTGTCGGGGAAGGCAGCTGCAACCTGTGAACGACAAGATTGGAGTGCAGACATCAAGGAAGCCAGGTAATCTGTCAGCATATTACTGTCAACATCGGTGATTTTTCTGGGCATCGGCGTACCCCACCTATTGGGTGGTCTGCCGAAAAAGACTTCATACGGGGACAGACCTGTTCTGGAATGAGCTACCATACGCATGTAAAAGAGGGCAACCGACAGGGCTACCATCCAATCCACGCCTTTTTCTGCACAGACCTTCGCTAATTTTGTCTTGAGTGTCTGATTGTGTCTCTCTACAAGTCCAGCTGCCTCGGGATGTCGTACACAATGGAACTTCCACTGGTACCCTAACAGAAGAGATACTTGTTTCATTAATTCAGAAGAGAATGGCTGACCGTTGTCTGAGTACACAACACGGGGCAATCCGTATCGTGGGAAATATTCTCGAACCAACTGCCTGGCAGTTGTTACGGCAGTGTAATCTGGGACTGGATATGCTTCTGTCCATCTAGATGGGGCACATACAATTACTAGAACATATTTGTATCCTCGACATCTGTCCATCTGGATATAATCCATCTGGAGGACTTCAAAAGGGTGGTCAGGGGGATGGAATCCACCTTGTTCCACCGGAATGCCTTTGCCTGGATTGAACTGGCAACAGATCATACAGGTACGTACTTTCTGTTTAGCTGCTGCACGCAGGTGCTTGTTAAACCAAATGTTCTGTAAACTGTCTAGCATAGCTTTTTCTCCTAAGTGTGCTGGACTATGTGCTGTATTGATAATTACTTGAACCATGGAGTCTGGTAAGAACCATGTAGCTTTGCCTTTTGTCATCCAACCCTGGTCAGTCTGGACCCCTCCTTGTTCAGTCCATTTCTTTATCTCGTCTGGAGTGGCATGTGTCTGTATATCGAGTACATCTTGTGAGGGATCCCTGACTGTCATGCTACTTGTCAGTAATGGTTCTGTCTTTGTTGTGTCGGTTGGAGTCTGGGCTGTCAATTTAGCTGTTCGATCTGCCAGGTCGTTACCCTGGGAAATGGTGTCTGTAACCTTCGTATGGCTGAAGGCAAGTGTATGGCTTCTAACAGAGTTTGAATGAGGGGACCATGCTGTATTTTGGCCCAGTGAGAGGTCAAAAAATCTCTTTCCTGCCACAGCACGCCGAAGTCGTGCACGACTCCGAAAGCATACTGTGAATCTGTATAAACGTTTACTTTCAAGTTCTTGGCTCGTATGCAGGCTTGTGTCAGAGCGATGAGCTCTGCTGCTTGGGCTGACAGTGTGTCAATTCTGTGTGTCTCTATGACTTCCGTATCAGTGGTCACGGTATATGCGGCCACTAACTCTCCTGTGCTTGTTCTCATGCATGAACCATCAACGTAAAGTGTCAGGTCAGGATCGGGCAATGCAATGTCTGTCAGGTCCTGTCTTGGTTTCGTCACTGTATCGATTACTTCCACACAGTCATGTGGTGCAGTCTCTACTGTACTTGAGGGTAAGAGTGTAGCAGGGTTAAGTATGTTGCATCGTCTGATTTCTATGTGTGGCTGAAATAATGTCAGTTCATATCCTGTCAGTCTTGCTATAGTCAGGTGCTGTGTCTGTGTTCGGTTCAAGAGAACTTCAACTGCATGTGGAACCTGTACTGTCAGGGGATGGCCTAACACAATAGAGTAGCTTTGTCTAATAGCTAGTGCTGTGGCTGCAACTGATTTCAGGCACGCAGGCAGAGCCTGGGCCACTGGATCTAATGTACTAGAAAAATAGGCACACAGCTTGTGTTTTCCTGCTTGATCTTGTGTAAGGACAAATAATGCTGTACCGTCTCGTTCAGTGACAAAAAGCGTGAATGGCTTGCTGTAACATGGAGTCGCTAAAACTGGTGCTTGGCATAAGGCTTTTTTCAGTTCTTCAAATGCGAGTGTATGTTCTTGTGTCCAAGGGAGGACAGTCGAAGAGGCTGCCTCCTGTGTTGTCAACTGTATGAGTGGCTTGGCTATAAATGCATACTGAGGGATCCATTGTCTGCAGTAAGATGTGAGGCCTATAAAGGCCCGTACCTCTTTTTGTGTCTTGGGCTGGGAAAGGTTTGCAATTAACTGAATACGGTCTGGTGTAAGCTGTCTACCCCTCTTGGACAGCAAGTGTCCAAGGTAAACCACTTGCTGGGCACAGAATTGTAACTTGGAAGGGGAAACTTTGTGTCCTTTGTCTGCCAGAAAGTGTAGAACTGTCAGTGAGGCATGTTCGCAGTCTGGTTCGGTGCGGGCTGTAATTAAGATATCGTCAACGTACTGGAGCAGTGCGGTGTTGTCAGGCATGTGGATACTGTCTAGTTGTCTCTTTAATGCTTGGCTGTAAATACTAGGACTTTCTGTGAACCCTTGAGGAGCCCTCGTAAATTTGAAGCTTCGTCCATTTAAACAGCATCCGAAGAGGTATTGGCTCTCTGGATGTATCGGGACACTGAAGAAGGCGTTCTTGAGATCAATTACAGTGAAGAACGTCGCTTTGGAATCAATTGCAGTCAATAAGGAAGAAATATCTGGGACCACTGGATATTGGGGTACTATACACTTGTTTAGCTCTCGAAGGTCAATCACTAGTCTGTAGACTGGTGGTGCATTAGGGTCTGTTCGTTTGAGAATAGGAATGACAGGTGAATTACATACATTCGAGTCTGTTTCTACTACCACTCCTTGTGCAATGAGTTCGTCAACAATTTTCAGTAATGCTACTACGGCATCAGTTGGCAACTTGTATTGTCGGATTCGTGGCAGTACTACTCCTGACTTGAGTGTAACACGATATGGTGTAATGTGCATGCAACCTACATCAGTCGGACCTTGTGCCCATAAATGCTGTGGTACATTCTGGAGTCTGTGATCAAAATCTCTCATAACATAATGTCCTTTAAAATCACGTAAAAACAATCTCACTCCTTCCGGAAAACAACAAATAACAGCTCCTAGTTCTTTCAATGTCTTTATACCAAGTACATTTTCTGGACATGACTTTGTTAATAACAAGTCTGTAGTACGGGACAATGGACCAACTCCTAGGGAAACTGGTTTTGACACTTCGTTAACAATAGGCTTTCCTGAAAAACCCAGGGAAACATTCTGTGAGCCTGAGAGGGGTGCCCCTGGAACCTCGTCATGACTGATGGTATTTCTGCTTGCCCCCGTGTCAATCAAAAAGTTTCTGTCTTTTCCTAATACACGACTATGTACATAGGGACCTTCTTGATCTACAGGAACCTCAATAAGAGGCAAGCCAACCTCCCTCTCTAGGCTGTTTCATGAGTACTGCTGAAAATCTGGATAATCTGACTGTGCATACTGGTACATTTGCTGCGTGACCTGTTGTGTGGCAGCGATCGGTTGTGGTAGGGCTACTGTCTGTTGCGGGTTCTGTGGGGTGCTATTCTCTCTAGGAGGATGTGGTCTTTCTTTTGTCTTGCCTGTAGATATATTGTGTTTCAGAACAGCACATTCATTCACATAGTGACCTGGCTGTTTGCAATAATTGCAGGTCCCTTTAACAGGTGGAGTACCTTGAGTGCCTTTTCTATTTCCACTAGCTGGTACCGATTGTGCAACTAGCACTTTCATTTTCGTATCTTTCAGACGTTTCTTTTCCTGTTCCTGTTCTTCTCTAATTCTGTTCTGGTGGTACTGTAACATTTGTAACATTTGGGAAGGACTATTTGCTTGCCAAGTACCCTCAACCTTCAGTACTCTATTCTTGATCTGGGGTGAAGAATTCTCTACTAATTTGCTCACAAAAAGATGCGGATAAGATTCACTTCTTGGCTTAAGGCCACTATTAATAGAAAAACATTTCTCAAATCTGGAATAAAAATCACTAGTGTCTTCGTCTGGTTTCTGTTCACAGGCTGAAATAGCATCCCAATCTTCCTTTTTAGTAGTCAATAATCTCGGCAGGACCTGTATCAAGAGTTCAGGTAATGCTTTAGCTTGATCTCCAAGACCTGTGCCAGGGAGCCGTCCTTTATCCTCTGTTTCCAATAATGCCCAATCTATCTTTTTCTCTCCTAATTCCCAATCTTTTTCTTTAAGCTTTTCATAAATACCGGCCGGTAACAGTACTTTCAGTAACTTAATAATGTCAGCGTACGTGTAATCCCCTATGCGGAGAATGTCTTTTAATTCACGGTGGAACCCCCCGGGATCTTTATCATGACAGGGCAGTATTCTTTTCATTTCCAGTATTTTCATTTTCGTCAAGGGGGTGTAAACATATACACGTTGGAGTGCACCGTCATTGTTTTTAACAGGATGAACTTCTCGTAGGGGGTGCTGTCTGTCTACGTGGAAACCCCTACTGTCGTGGTGTGGGACAGGAATCATGCATGTGGTCAGGAAAGTCATGTGCTTATGTCGTTGGTCCAGAATGACATTAATTAAGTCGGTACCTAGACCTACCCATCTGTCTAGTAGTATATCGTCCAGTAACTTGTACAAGGGACCGGGATCAGAATATTGACTTTCATACAATGTGATCAGATGTTGAACCATGTAAATACCAGCTAAACGCTGTTCATTTGGAGAAAGGCTCAAAAAGGTCTGAGCCACTATGTCACCATTATATATACTGGAATTAGATACCCATTGAACGGCTGACCGGGCTAATTCTTGTTCATGTGTGGTGTGGGGTCTGTCGCACTCTACTTGTTTTTTCAGTGCATTCTCAGTAGCTTGGAACAGATTTTCGAGGGAAAATCTTTCTTTTATAGGGGGTCCCTTTTTGTGGTAATCAAGACATATGGGCCTGTCGAATGGTCGTGCTCTACCTACATAAGCTATTCTATCAGTGTTCTCTGTGTCATCCTCCTCTGAGGCTGAATCCTCTTTCTCTTCAGACTCTGTCTTGTGTACTTTTACAATCTCTTTACATATTTTCTTATACATGCGTTCTGTCTTTGCCACTGTATCATGCCTACCGGCAGATATGTTGTCACTCCATTCCATCATACCTCTAGTTACTCCTTTTCCTGGCTGGTCTTGTTCCCTGATCAGACAATTAATCAAGAAGCGTAAAATCGTATTTTTAACCTCTATCTTTCTTTGTTTCATGGCATTTTCTATACTCTCGGGTCCTTCCCCCATACGAATAAAATGATATATTATGTCTAAGTGATCCTTCATGTCTGGTAACGGAAATAGATACTCTACAGCACGTCTTAGTCGTAGTGACGGTATGAGCAGGGTACCTGCACCTGGTACTGGATCGTATATACAAAGTGATATGGGTACAGTAGAAGTCCTATAGGGTGATGCCGGTGGCGTTCGTTGTCCTAATTCTTGCAATGACCGTGTTGGTGGCGGTGTTTGGGGTGTCGCTGGTAACCCCCCTCCCACTGCCCCTTGTCCTGCGTCATCTCTCACTGTTACTGTCGTTACAATCGGTGGAGGTAGCGTCTGTGTAGCAGGCGGAGGGGGAAAAAATGGATTGTTGGGATTATTGACGGGACGAGGGGGTGGCGTTACTACGTTTACATAATCCGGAGCAGACTCCGCTAGATAGGAAGAAATAAAAGCTTCAGCTTCTGTCTGTCTATGTCTACGTACTTTAGTCGGTATCAGAGGTGGCGGTAAATTACTAGGTTCTTCAGAGAGGACAGGATACATGCCCGTGATGAGGGCATTTCTTTCTCGGTCTACTTGTTCTGTCTTGACCCTTTCCCCCTCTTCCTTTAGTTCTTTTTCTCTGGCTTTTTCCCCAGCTTGTCTGGCTCTATCTGCTTTGTGCTTTTTTTTCTCGGATCTCCTATGCGCTTCTTTACGCCATAACTCAATAGCAACTTTCTGGGACTGTCTGGATTTCTTTTTCCATAACGCTTCCTCTATTCTCATAATGCATTCAGCATCCCATGTCCCTGAGGCAGGCCATCTATACTTTTCATCCAGATCCTTCGTGTACTCTACCCATAAGTCTAAAAACAGTATGGCATCTAGCCCGTGTTTCTGGTACATAAAATGACCAGGGGTGTCTCTAGGCGGGACGGGAACTGACTCTTCGAGAATCCCTTTTCTAGTCCCTATCTGATGTAGTTTCGAAAACAATGGCATGTTGGAACTTTAACGAAAACACGATATGTACAGAAATAGACTGAGAACAATCATTCATACAACAACACTAAAACATTAAGAACAGATACATCCTAACTAGCACATGAAAAAGAACATGGTCTTGAAAAAACTGTTTACTTTATGCACTGCAAAACAGCACAATCATACCGGTCTCATAAAGAGACACGTCTTTACCGTGCCCACCGAAATGGACCCGTCTTTACCGTGCCCACATAAGGGGACACGTCTTTACCGTACCTGTGTACCCAGATACGTCTTTACCGTACTCAAATTAATGAGCCCGTCTTTATGCATTCCCAATAATGGTACTCACCGGGAAGCAGAACTTGAACTCGAAGGCCTCGGACACTCGATACTTCGCGACGACGTCTACTGCTGCGGTTACTGCTACGGCTTCAGCTACGGTTACAGCTACGCATGCGCCTTGGAACAGGTGGGCCTCGGGATACCTCGGACCTTGCTCTCTCGTCTCGGGCTCTGGTTGGGATGGTCCGCATTCCTCACCGCCTCGTGTGGATGCCTGGTCGCAGTCTCCGTCTCCTCCGTGGGCCTGAGGGAGTAGGCAGGAAATCCCGCAGTCGTGTACACTGGATCCGTCACGGCTGTAGAAGGGGTAGGGGGCTCAACCTACATCGCCGGCGAGTGGGGAAGGGGACTTGTACCTGTTCGGGCGCCAAATTAATGTGGTAAATAAAATTAATTACCCTGACATAATTTCTATGCATTAATAAGGATAACTCATATAATGAGAGGCAGAGTCCGTGGTGTCCGATTCAGAAGGGCTTTATTACAATTACTGCAGTAAAGGGAGAATCGAGTTCCATCACCACTAAGGTTCAGGAAGGGTCGTCATCTTCTAACGTTTATTACACAGAGTACAATATATATAGTACAAACATACATTGGCTTTCATGGAGAGGTGGAGCAAGTGCAAGAGAGAGATAAGAACACATAGGCGTGTAAAGAGGCGTACATGTGGGCGTTCCCTTGATGAGTCACAAGGTATGTCATAGGTGGGTGGACACATGGGAGGAAATCTATAGGGGCAACTGGAACCTTTACCCTACTTGTGTGCGTAACCTAGTCATGACGTGCAATGGACGTGTAACTGGGGGAGACAGGAGGGGCTGACTTTTCGTGTTAGTAGAGAAGTCTTGGATGTCAGGACGACCTGCACATCTAGTAATATCTGATATCTTAGGTTCGGGGAAGTATATCTGACTTAAAGGTCGCTCGGGCAAAGGCTGCTCATCACTAAATGCTAGTATGGGCCTATATTTCTTCATGCATAGCATGGGGGCTGTGGGATTTCTATGGATGCGAGCTCTGTAAATCACTTAAACGGAGACAGAAAGGCTAGGCCCTATCTTCTGCAGGCGGAATATGTTTATTCTTTTCATTAGACAGGAATGTGTTTCTATGGAGCAGAGCAGATAACTGTAGGCATAATACTGTCTTGGCAGGCTACGTTGGGCACCTCTCAGCTGGGCAGGAAGTGAGTGAGAGGTCAGGGATGCAGGCGGGGCTGCAGCTTTCAGAGTGTTTCAGGAGGCTCGAAGCCTGGATTCGGGTCCTGGCCCTACGAAGCCACAAAACGAGTGCATCTCGATATTTGAACGTGCACCATGTAAAGACATTGGCAACATAGGCCTAAAAGCAGAATTATCGCTTCCTTCATGGAGGGCCTGGTAGCGGACATGTTAACATTGGACGCAAATGCAAATGCGTCATCAATATGCGTCATTTTTTCGGCCATAGAGGGAAAATGCATGGATGTCATGAGTATACATTGAACGTTGGGGTACACGATAGGGGACACACTGACTATATAAAATTCAATTTTCCTCAAGGCGCGTAAGAGGTTGCACATTCTCTGTATGCATTCTGGAGTAAAGGCACGTAACCGCCTTGAATGTCCCCGCTGCCATCATCGTGTATTGGCACGCTAATATTGTCTTGAGTTCCATCAGTCCCTCCCCCCAGTGTGCCTGTATAGCTCTCGTCATGGCCGCATGTAATAAATAGTCACCTCTGGGGAGGTCGTATCGCTCTTGCAGGGACTGGTAGGGTGTTAGTACTCCGTTGTCGAAGAGGTCCCCCACCATCTGTAGACCAGCCTCCTCCCAAAGGTGGAGTCTCGACCAGTCTCCACCATGTGGCAGCGCTGTTATCATGCCTATCGGGATTTCGGGCGCATAGGGGTGTTCAGGACCGGCTCGCTTCTGCATGCGGTTCCAACATATTCTCATTGTCCGTTCTTCTTGGGACAGCCCTCCAAGTACTAATCTTTGTTGTAAGGTTATATACGCTAGTACATGGCGGGGGTGCCAATGTCCCTCTCCCGCTCCGGGCCCCAGTACGCTCTCGCTACCTCTTGCGTAAAGAACTGTAGTTGTGCTGCTAGGTAATAGAGCTCGAAGTCAGGGACCGCCAGTCCCCCCTCGTTCTTCGGGCGGGTCAGAGTCGCCAACGCTATTCTCCGCCTGCCTGTTCCCCATAGGAATGACACCATCTGGGATGTTAGGCGTTTAAAGACCATTCCTGGTATCCATATGGGAAGGGTCCTAAAGAAGTACAACAATCGTGGTAGGGCAATCATTTTGAGTAATGACACCTGGCCTGTCATGGATAAAGGGAGGGTGGCCCAGAAGGACATGTTGCCTTGCAGCGTTCGGATACAGCGGCCTATATTGCCATCCAATAGGTCTGCAGGCTCATGGTAGATATATACCCCGAGGTAGTGTAGGCAGTCAGGCTCCCAGCGTAGTCTGGGATGGACCAGGGAACACTTTTCTGTTTTCCGGATGGGGAAGAGGCAAGATTTCGCCCAGTTTACTTTTAAACCAGAGACATCCCTGAATCGCGCTAGGAGCTCCTCCGCACCCTCTACTGCCTCCTCAGCGTTTTCTAAAAACAGCAGGAGGTCGTCTGCGTATAGTGATATATAGTGGTGGGTCCCTCCAATTTCCAAACCGCGGTAGTAATCACCACTTCTAGCCAGTGCCGCTAAAGGCTCTACTGCTAAAGCGAACAATAGAGGAGAAAGTGCACATCCCTGTCTAGTTCCTCTGTGTATCTCATATCGATCCGATATCAAAGCTCCCACCCTCACTCTAGCACCTCATCCATCGTATGTAACCCTCACCTAAGCCGAAACGTTGCATCACTTTGTAGAAGTAACTCCACTCCAGGCTATTTGACCCGGTGCCTCATGGGAACAGTCCAGCCCGAACTGCCAAGCCATGTCTTCCCTGGACCGGAATCAAGCATCCGAGGACCGGTTTCTGGCTATCAGCGGTCTTCATCAAGCGGGGCCAAGAAAAAAGAGGGGTCCCAAAACGCGATTTCTTAATGTTAATTTCCATAGGAATTTTGGAACAGGCTACAGCTTGAACTGGTGAATGGAATTACACCAAATTTGGCAAAAAGGTAGCTCTTGGTCCAGAAAGCGACCTTTTATTTAAATGGTGTATATCTGTTCTGTAGTTCCCGAGAAAATAAAAAAATTAAAATATTGATATCTGAGTCACGACTTCTCCCAAGCATGGCCTGACTTCTGATTGGCTGCCAACACTCCAAAGCAGAATGTGTTGGCAGCCATCGGTTACTGAGTTACAATTAAACAGTATAAAAAAGGGTAAAAACAAAAAAAGGGGGCAGGGTAGAAGCACCCTGACCCATAGGCCTGCTCAGGGAGGTCCCAGCCGTCTTCAACCTGGATAGCTTGACTCCAGTGGCGTATTGAGCAAGTGACCCTTGTCTGGGCAAACCCTTCCCTCATAGGGTGAACAGCAAAACACAAAAGATGATGGACGGAATGTTTCACAATTGCAAAACATTCACCCCCAGTCACAGATCTGGGTTTAACCCCTTCCATGCTGATGACGGCCCCCATCCATCATGCATTACGGTGCTCGTGTGCTTATGACGGCTGGGGGCTGTCATAAACCCATTCACTCTTTAAAAGTCCAGCACAGCAGCAGAATCGGCCCAGCATGAAAGGGGTTAATCCATAGGTATTTTGCTCACAAAGCCACCCCGGTTCAGAAATGGCCATATGCAAATCAGTCTTGACCCTGTGCCTCATGGGAACAGTCCAGCCCGAACTGCCAACCCATGTCTTCCCTGGACCAGAATCAAGCATCCTAGGACCGGTTTCTGGCCATCAGCCGTCTTCAGCCAGGATAGCTTAACTCCAGTGCCGTAGTGAGCAAGGGACCCACGTCTGGGCATACCCTTCCCACATAGGGTGAACAGCAAAACACACAAGATGATGGACGGAATGTTGCACAATGGCAAAACATTCACCCCCAGTCTAGATCTGGGTTTAATTCATCGTTATTTTGCTCACCAAGCCACCCCAGGTCAGACATGGCCATATGCAAATCAGTCTTGACCCTGTGCCTCATGGGAACAGTCCAGCCCGAACTGCCAAGCCATGTCTTCCTGGACCAGAATCAAGTATCCTAGGACCGGTTTCTGGCTATCAGCCATCTTCAGCCAGGATAGCTTGACTCCAGTGGCGTAGTGAACAAGGGACCCCCGTCTGGGCATACCCTTCCCACATAGGGTGAACAGCAAAACACACAAGATGATGGATGGTATGTTGCACAATGGCAAAACATTCACCCCCAGTCACAGAGCTGGGTTTAATCCATCAGTATTTTGCTCAAAAAGCCACCCCAGTTCAGAAATGGCCATATGCAAATCAGTCTTGACCCTGTGCCTCATGGGATCAGTCCAGCCCAAACTGCCAACCCATGTCTTCCCTGGACCAGAATCAAGCACCCTAGGACTGGTTTCTGGCTATCAGCCGTCTTCAGCCAGGATAGCTTGACTCCAGTGGTATAGTGAGTAAGGGTCCCATGTCTAGGCATACTCTTCCCACATAGGTGAATAGCAAAACACACAAGATGATGGACGGAATGTTGCACAGTGGCAAAACATTCACCCCCAGTCTAGATCTGGGTTTAATCCATCGTTATTTTGCTCACCAAGCCACCCCAGGTCAGATATGGCCATATGCAAATCAGTCTTGACCCTGTGCCTCATGGGAACAGTACAGCCCGAACTGCCAAGCCATGTCTTTCCTGGACCAGAAACCAGCATCCTAGGACCGGTTTCTGGCTGTCAGCGGTCTTCATCAAGCGGGGCCAAGTAAAAAGTGGGGTCCCGAAACACGATTTCTTCATGTTAATTTCCATAGGAATTTTGGAACAGGCTATAGCTTGAACTGGTGAATGGAATTACACCAACTTTTGCGAAAAGGTAGCTTTTGGTCCAGAAAGCGACCTTTTATTTAAATGGTGTATATCTGTTCTGTAGTTCCCGAGAAAATAAAAAATAAAAATATTGATATCTGAGTCGCGACTTCTCCCAAGCATGGCCTGACTTCTGATTGGCTGCCAACACTCCAAAGCAGAATGTGTTGGCAGCCACCGGTTACTGAGTTACAATTAAACAGTATAAAAAAGGTGAAAAACAAAAAAAGGGGGCAGGGTAGAAGCACCCTGACCCATAGGCCTGCTTAGGGAGGTCCCAGAAGGACCCTCAGGCCCAAGAAAAGCATTTTTTTAAAATGTCTGCTGATTTTGCAGTGGTTGCGCGAATTCAGTAGAGAAAATAAAACAAACGAAGGGCGGACTCCCGCGCTACGTTTCCTATAAGTGCCCGGGTGGGCTAGGTCTCAGGGGCAATGAGTAAATATGTAGCAGGGGCCCGCAGGGGGCCCTGCAGCCCTGGGTACCGCCACCTTCCTCGGGCTGGTAAAAAAATGCATGGGGGCTCCTGTACCCTCATACCGCCCCGGGGACCACCACCCCCAGGGTCTTTGTTCATTATATGTGGGGGGCCTTGCGTCCCCCCATGCCCCATGGACCACGTCCCAGGACGTACATTTAAAAAATGAAGTGTGGGGGGATCCTGCCCCCCCCCCCACACTGCCCCAGGGACCACCACCTCCCTGGGGAACTAAATATTTAAATGCAGAGGTCTGTTTCAGACCCCTGGCATCAGGGACCACCACCTCCCTGGGGCATTACATATGTTGGAAGGGGGCCTCGTGGCCCCCCTTCTGGAGCCCTACTTGGCCCTGGGGACCACTACCCCGCAGGACCATCTCCTGTAATGTCCCGGGGCGCCCACTCCCGGGACATTGCCGTTTGCTATGGCAGGGCGTGCCATAGCAAACACTGCTTTGTTTCTTGGAAGCAAGAGCAACAAATATGCTCTTGCTTCCAAGAAGCAAAGCAGAATTGCTTTTGGGCAAGGGGAGCTGCATGTTCCCCTTGCCCAAAAGCAATGCTGTCTTCCGCAGGAGGCGGGGAGCCAGCTGGGACCATGGGGGGATTGGGGATCCCCCCATGGTCCCCAACGCTGACGGGTCCCCGGAGCCAGAAGTGGACATGGGGAGGGGGGCTACGCGGCTTCCCTCCCTAAGGAATTTTTTTGAAAAAAAAGATTGAGGCACACCCCCGGGGGGTTGGGTTCCCCGAGCCAACAATAGCCTCAGGAGGGGGGCCATGTCAAAATCCAAAATGACGAAGAGTGAACCCTTTAGTTGCTGGTGCAGAAAAGTGCTTTTATTAAGTAGGTGCCAGCGCGCCCGCCATGACGCGTTTCGCCTCCAAAGGAGGCTTGATCACATGACAAACTGCAAGCCTAGGAGCAGACTGTTTAAAGTGACAGTGCGGAGCAGCCAGTAACAGACATGGAAAAAATACTGTGCAAATTCGCATCAATTGGACCAATACATAAATAGATAAATCCTGTATCAAATTTACAAACAGCAACCTGTATGGCAATAAACCCAAAGATTAAAAAGGGATTAAAATTGATTGCATGATAACAAGTCACAGGTAATAGCGTATTCAAAGATTTCCTATATAAGCCATAGTGGCTAACATCGTGTAAATAGGAAAATAATCTAATCTGCCCCTGCATTGTATTATGTAGGGTCAAACTGATACGCCATGGTCCCATTGTCCTTTTAAAACAAATTACTAGCACAGTTTAAAACTCAATTAGAAAACATTTCCATCTCAACATTGTCTGGTACAATTCTTTAGCTGGATTAACTCCAAACGCATAGAGCCCAAGTGGGCCATTCAATAAATAAATGTCTGCTCAAAGGATTAAAGTGCCAAAGTAATGTGCAAAGTGCAATGATAAAGTGCAAAAAGTGCAAGACAAAACAGATCTTAAAAAAGACACACATTTGTGTATAAATTACTCAATGCTCATGTAGCCACATATTTCTATTCAAATCAGCTAAAAAAACTTCAGTTTGTATCTCTATCTGGACAGGCTGAATTAATTCCTGAGAAACCTAAATGAAGGTGTACAGATCTTCCCTGATATTAAGTCCATTGGGATTATTTGTGTTCAGCTCCAATATGTATCCTCTCAAGGAGACTGAGTTTGGCCTCACGGTCACCTCCTCTCCTTGATACTTCTACTGTATCTATAACAAAATATTGGAGCTGATAAGGCCTGCCTTGATTTTTGGCTTCAAAATGCCTGGCAACCAGATAGGTCTGGTCATGTCCTACAATAGACCGTATGTGTTGGAGTATCCACTTGTGGGCGGGCAGTCGAGTACTGCCCACATATTTCAACCCACACAGACACTATAACACATATACTGCATAATCTGTCCTACAAGTCAACCTCTTGTTAATAGCAATGGGTTGCTGCCAAAAAGGACTGCTGTAGTGTGTCCTATTACTACCATAACGGCAGGCCTTACATTGGGGGCATGTCTTAAAACACTTGCTGAGAGACAACCTAGTGGTAGATAGTTACGGCTCTAAGGTGTTCCTAACTAGCGCTTTAGCCATAGAGGTAGATCTACAGAAAGTGAGCAAAGGTTTATTCCTCACTCTTTGTCCAATAAATGGATCACTTTGGACAAGGTTCCAATTTTTGTATAAGATCTTCCTCAATTCCCCATGCTGACGATTGTAAGTCAGTATAATGCGAGAGGGTACTTCAGGGACCTTGTCCACCAGTTGATCAACCCTTGCCTTAGCCCTATCCTTTGGAACCATAGCCTCCTATATAGTAATAGACTTGGTCCGTTGCATAGCTTTAAGTAGACTTGTGTTTGAGTAGCCTCTGGCCAAGAAGCGTAGCATGCTTGCCTCCTGTGCAGCTGCGCATTCTACCTCTGTGCTATAAATTCTTCTGATCCGAAGCATTTCCCCGAAGGGAATGCTCCGGATCAGGTGTGCCGGATAATGGCTACTGGCATGCAATACTGTGTTGCCATCACTAGGTTTCCTATATATTCTGGTCGCTAGGCTGTCATTCTAAACAAATATCTCCACATCTAGAAAACACAGTGACTTAGAACTAATATTGGAGGTAAAATTCAAATTGATGTTGTTCTTATTAATTACCTCTACAAAAGCCATGGCACTTTCAAAGGTGCCCCTCCAAACAAGGAACAAATCATCTATATAGCGTAGGTACAATAGAATATTGTTGGTAGCAATTTCCTGGAGTTGGCCAAAGAGGACCTGCTCCTCCCACAGCCCAACGTGTAAACAGGCGTAGCTGGGGGAGAAGCAGGCCCTCATCACCACACCTCTGACCTGCTGGTAGATGGCACCATTAAAGATGAAAAAAATTTGTTCCAGGCACATCCTTGTCATGTCCAATAGCATCCTGTTGTGAGCCACTGAACTGGGGGGGGGCATTTATTAAGATAAAATTCCATGGCTTTCAATCCGTCACAGTGTCTTATGGAGGTGTATAGGGCCGACACATCAAGAGTCATCAATAACATGTTTGGGCCCCAAGAAAATCGCTCTACTTTACACAAGAAATCAAAAGAATCTTTTACATAGGAGTCTAAAGACTTGACGAAATCTTGAAGGAAGAAGTCAATATATTTTGACACGTTCTCCATTGAACTGTCAATAGCAGAGATAATGTGTCGACCAGGTGGTATGTCGGCCCCTTTGTGATTTTTGGGAATTAGATAGAAGGACGGGATCCTTTTTCAAGTAACGGAATTCATCCTCCGATAGAAGACCCGCACTTCTCCATGCTTGTAGTTTTTGGTATTGATCCACCCATGCTGTTTTAACAATTTGAATGTTACTTCTATGGTAGCATGTAGAATCACCTAGATGAACTTTGCTTTTTTCAAATACATCTTCCGGGGCCACAAGACTACATTTCCGCTCTTATCAGCCTGCTTCACAATTATATTATGATTGGTTTCTAGCTTGCTGATGAGTTGTTTATAACATCTGTTTTGTTTACTGATGTAGAACTTTTTTTTGTTGATGGGGGTATACAATTTCTTAACATCTTGTACTACTATTTCCTGGAAGGTGTCCAAGTTGTCATGAATCATGACTGGCTGAAATGTAGATTTAGTTTTAAAGAGTATGATATGTTGACTACTAGAAGCATGGAGCATATTTTTTCCAATTCGACCGGACCCTTGTTCGTTTTGTAATTCCCAAATTTCTTCAAAGGTATTCTGGTCTTCACTATTGGCCATTGCTGGGCTTTAAGTCACTTCAAGTTGATTTTTCTTTTTGGGTTGTAATTGGAAGAATTTATTCAATTTTAATTTACGGGTGAATCTGTAGATGTCCATCCTTGTGTCTGCATAGTTCATGTTGCAGGGCGGGCAATATGATAGCCCCAAATTGAGGACAGCAATCTCCCCTGTAGTTAACTTTAGGTCTGTAAGATTAATTACTGATTTTGGTTCGGTTTTTTCGCAGTCTTTTTTTGAAACCGATTCCAATGACCTTGTTCCCTCGGTTTGCCTCCATTTGTGTTTCCGGGCGCGACATTTCCTCTGTTCGCTCCGTTTGAAGTTGGCCCTTTGTCTCTTGCTCCAGTAGGTTTGTGTGACCTCAAAGTTTGTCTGCGATCCTGGCACATGCAGTTGACTTCTTGCGCCAAGGATAGTTTTGTAAACCCCCAGATTTGAATCTCTTATTGGGTCTGCTTCTGGATCACTTTCCGCAGCCGAGCTAAGGTCCGAAAATGAAGCTGATGGCGCAATGGTTGCATTATATATATATATATATATATATATATATATTGTTTCCCAAATCGTTCTGCAGCAGAAAAGCACTTGACAGCAGCAAGGTATCATTCCTTCATTTATTTGCGTTACGAAGTGAAATTACATCCGTCATTGTACTTGTTTGCCTGCCGACGCGTTTCTGAGCTGTCCGCTCCTTCTTCTTGGGCAATTGGCAAAGCGGTTTGATGCGGCTTACGTGAACTAATGCCTCAGCTGTCTTTAGTAGTGATAGTCAGGTGATGTGGCTTAGTAGCTTGTCATCACTTGCAATGAGTTCTGGGGCATGTAGTTTTGATCCGCAATTGAAACGCCCACAGTGGGTTCCTCAATGTCATTTAATTAACAAGATCACAGTGGCTTACTCCAATGCCACTGCGATATTTCAAGCACTTCAGTGTGCCCCGGAGAAATGTCACTTTCGTTAGTGTTGCAATCTGATGTGCCATCTCCAACTTTGGAAATTTCCGGTCAGGCGGCCCCTTTCTCCATCGGCTGCCTCCTCTCTTCCAAGGTGGTGCTTTTCCCACGGCGAAGCTGCAGTGTAAATCATATTGTTTCCCAAATCGCTCTGCAGCAGAAAAGCCCTCGACAGCAGCAAGGTATCATTCCTTCATTTATTTGCGTTAGGAAGTGAAATTACATCCGTCATTGTACTTGTTTGCCTGCCGACGTGTTTCTGAGCTGTCCGCTCCTTCTTCTTGGGCAATTGGCAAAGCGGTTTGATGTGGCTTACGTGAACTAATGCCTCAGCTGTCTTTAGTAGTGATAGTCAGGTGATGTGGCTTAGTAGCTTGTCATCACTTGCAATGAGTTCTGGGGCATGTAGTTTTGATCCGAAATTGAAACGCCCACAGTGGGTTCCGCAATGTCATTTAATTAATAAGATCACAGTGGCTTACTCCAATGCCACTGCGATATTTCAAGCACTTCAGTGTGCCCCGGAGTAATGTCACTTTCGTTAGTGTTGCAATCTGCTGTGCCATCTCCAACTTCGGAAATATCCGGTCAGGCGGCCCCTTTCTCCATCGGCTCCCTCCTCTCTTCCAAGGTGGTGCTTTTCCCACGGCGAAGCTGCCGTGTAAATCATATTGTTTCCCAAATCGCTCTGCAGCAGAAAAGCACTCGACAGCAGCAAGGTATCATTCCTTCATTTATTTGCGTTACAAAGTGAAATTACATCCGTCATTGTACTTGTTTGCCTGCCGACGCGTTTCTGAGCTGTCCGCTCCTTCTTCTTGGGCAATTGGCAAAGCGGTTTGATGCGGCTTACGTGAACTAATGCCTCAGCTGTCTTTAGTAGTGATAGTCAGGTGATGTGGCTTAGTAGCTTGTCATCACTTGCAATGAGTTCGGGGGCATGTAGTTTTGATCCGCAATTGAAACGCCCACAGTGGGTTCCGCAATGTCATTTAATTAACAAGATCACAGTGGCTTACTCCAATGCCACTGCGATATTTCAAGCACTTCAGTGTGCCCCGGAGTAATGTCACTTTTGTTAGTGTTGCAATCTGCTGTGCCATCTCCAACTTCGGAAATTTCCGGTCAGGCGGCCCCTTTCTCCATCGGCTCCCTCCTCTCTTCCAAGGTGGTGCTTTTCTCCCATCGAAGCTGCCGTGTAAATCATATTGTTTCCCAAATCGCTCTGCAGCAGAAAAGCACTCGACAGCAGCAAGGTATCATTCCTTCATTTATTTGCGTTACGAAGTGAAATTACATCCGTCTTTGTATTTGTTTGCCTGCCGACGCGTTTCTGAGCTGTCCGCTTCTTCTTCTTGGGCAATTGGCAAAGCGGTTTGATGCAGCTTACGTGAACTAATGCCTCAGCCGTCTTTAGTAGTGATAGTCAGGTGATGTGGCTTAGTAGCTTGTCATCACTTGCAATGAGTTCTGGGTAAGCATGGGCGAATTTTGCGAATTCGCGATCTGCGGATATGCGAATTCGCGATCCGCAAAATTTGCGAATTTGTGCGAATTTGCGGATTTTTGTTTTTTTGCATGTTCGCGGGGTTTTTTGCGTGTTCGCGGGGTTTTTTGCGTGATCGCAGGGATTTTTGCGTCTTCGCGAGCCGCTTGCATAGCGAAGTTACCCATGCAGTCGTTTATGGGAGAGGGAGAGAGAGATAGATAGATAGATAGAAAGAGAGAGAAAGAGAGGGAAAGAGAGAGGGAGAGAGAGAACGAGAGAAAGAAACAGAGGCCGGATCTCTGAAGGGCCAGATTCCTGAGTTGCCCCTACAGAACATACAGCTTTTTATTTTTAGCAAAATGCATATGAAAATTGTGCTGTTAAGGTCTCTTTTAGTTTAACCCCTCCTGACAACTCAAAATGGGCGTATTTGCCATCCTCTCCCTTCTTCCTGTTTTTTATATCTGTAAGTGCTTCCTGATGAGGTTTAATTCCTTGGACAGGTGCCTCGTTGCCTACTTGTAACTATTCTCTGACCCTGCTTCAAGGGTCAGAGCAGGGTCAGAGAATAGTTGCAAGTAGGCAACGAGGCGCCAGGAAGCAATTAGCAGCAGGTGTCCAAGTTGAAGTTAATTTGTTTGTAACCCTTTTGTAAAAGATTACAAAGAACTTAGGTTCAACTTTTGCACCTGCTGCTCTAACCCTTGCTTGGCTGAAAATTCGTCCCTGTTGATTTGCGGATTTTACCGCAATTTCGCAAGATTCGCAGATCGCAAAATCGCGGAAAATCCGCAAATTCGCCCGCGAAACGGATTTTACGCCCACCCTTAGTTCTGGGGCATGTAGTTTTGATCCGCAATTGAAACGCCCACAGTGGGTTCCGCAATGTCATTTAATTAACAAGATCACAGTGGCTTATTCCAATGCCACTGCGATATTTCAAGCACTTCAGTGTGCCCCGGAGTAATGTCACTTTCGTTAGTGTTGCAATCTGCTGTGCCATCTCCAACTTCGGAAATTTCCGGTCAGGCGGCCCCTTTCTCCATCGGCTCCCTCCTCTCTTCCAAGGTGGTGCTTTTCCCACGGCGAAGGTGCCGTGTAAATCATATTGTTTCCCAAATCGCTCTGCAGCAGAAAAGCACTCAACAGCAGCAAGGTATCATTCCTTCATTTATTTACGTTACGAAGTGAAATTACATCTGTCATTGTACTTGTTTGCCTGCCGACGTGTTTCTGAGCTGTCCGCTCCTTCTTCTTGGGCAATTGGCAAAGCGGTTTGATGCGGCTTACGTGAACTAATGCCTCAGCTGTCTTTAGTAGTGATAGTCAGGTGATGTGGCTTAGTACCTTGTCATCACTTGTAATGAGTTCTGGGGCATGTAGTTTTGATCCGCAATTGAAACGCCCACAGTGGCTTCCGCAATGTCATTTAATTAACAAGATCACAGTGGCTTACTCCAATGCCACTGCGATATTTCAAGCACTTCAGTGTGCCCCGGAGTAATGTCACTTTCGTTAGTGTTGCAATCTGCTGTGCCATCTCCAACTTCAGAAATTTCCGGTCAGGCGGCCCCTTTCTCCATCGGCTCCCTCCTCTCTTTCAAGGTGGTGCTTTTCCCACGGCGAAGCTGCAGTGTAAATCATATTGTTTCCCAAATCGCTCTGAAGCAGAAAAGCACTCAACAGCAGCAAGGTATTATTCCTTCATTTATTTGCGTTACAAAGTGAAATTACATCCGTCATTGTACTTGTTTGCCTGCCGACGCGTTTCTGAGCTGTCCGCTCCTTCTTCTTGGGCAATTGGCAAAGCGGTTTGATGTGGCTTACGTGAACTAATGCCTCAGCTGTCTTTAGTAGTGATAGTCAGGTGATGTGGCTTAGTAGCTTGTCATCACTTGCAATGAGTTCTGGGGTATGTAGTTTTGATCCGCAATTGAAACGCCCACAGTGGGTTCCGCAATGTCATTTAGTTAACAAGATCACAGTGGCTTACTCCAATGCCACTGCGATATTTCAAGCACTTCAGTGTGCCCCGGAGTAATGTCACTTTCGTTAGTGTTGCAATCTGCTGTGCCATTTCCAACTTCGGAAATTTCCGGTCAGGCGGACCCTTTCTCCATCGGCTCCCTCCTCTGTTCCAAGGTGGTGCTTTTCCCACGGCGAAGCTGCCGTGTAAATCATATTGTTTCCCAAATCGCTCTGCAGCAGAAAAGTACTCGACAGCAGCAAGGTATCATTCCTTCATTTATTTGCGTTACGAAGTGAAATTACATCCATCATTGTACTTGTTTGCCTGCCGACGCGTTTCTGAGCTGTCCGCTCCTTCTTCTTGGGCAATTGGCAAAGCGGTTTGATGCGGCTTACGTGAACTAATGCCTCATCTGTCTTTAGTAGTGATAGTCAGGTGATGTGGCTTAATAGCTTGTCATCACTTGCAATGAGTTCTGGGGCATGTAGTTTTGATCCGAAATTGAAACGCCCAAAGTGGGTTCGGCAATGTCATTTAATTAACAAGATCACAGTGGCTTACTCCAATGCCACTGCGATATTTCAAGCACTTTGTGTGCCCCGGAGTAATGTCACTTTCGTTAGTGTTGCAATCTGCTGTGCCATCTCCAACTTCGGAAATTTCCGGTCAGGCGGCCCCTTTCTCCATCGGCTCCCTCCTCTCTTCCAAGGTGGTGCTTTTCCCACGGCGAAGCTGCCGTGTAAATCATATTGTTTCCCAAATCGCTCTACAGCAGAAAAGCACTCGACAGCAGCAAGGTATCATTCCTTCATTTATTTGCGTTACGAAGTGAAATTACATCCGTCATTGTACTTGTTTGCCTGCCGACGTGTTTCTCAAGTCAAGTCAAGTCAATAGATTTATATGGCGCACTACATACCCATAGGGTCTCAAGGCGCTGGAGGGAGGGTGGGGGGTTTCTCAGCTGTCCGCTCCTTCTTGGGCAATTGGCAAAGCGGTTTGATGTGGCTTACGTGAACTAATGCCTCAGCTGTCTTTAGTAGTGATAGTCAGGTGATGTGGCTTAGTAGCTTGTCATCACTTGCAATGAGTTCTGGGGCATGTAGTTTTGATCCGCAATTGAAACGCCCACAGTGGGTTCCGCAATGTCATTTAATTAACAAGATCACAGTGGCTTACTCCAATGCCACTGCGATATTTCAAGCACTTCAGTGTGCCCCGGAGTAATGTCACTTTCGTTAGTGTTGCAATCTGCTGTGCCATCTCCAACTTCGGAAAATTCCGGTCAGGCGGCCCCTTTCTCCATCGGCTCCCTCCTCTCTTCCAAGGTGGTGCTTTTGCGACGGCGAAGCTGCCATGTAAATCATATTGTTTCCCAAATCGCTCTGAAGCAGAAAAGCACTCGACAGCAGCAAGGTATCATTCCTTCATTTATTTGCGTTACGAAGTGAAATTACATCCGTCATTGTACTTGTTTGCCTGCCGACGCGTTTCTGAGCTGTCCGCTCCTTCTTCTTGGGCGATTGGCAAAGTGGTTTGATGCGGCTTACGTGAACTAATGCCTCATCTGTCTTTAGTAGTGATAGTCAGGTGATGTGGCTTAATAGCTTGTCATCACTTGCAATGAGTTCTGGGGCATGTAGTTTTGATCCGAAATTGAAACGCCCAAAGTGGGTTCGGCAATGTCATTTAATTAACAAGATCACAGTGGCTTACTCCAATGCCACTGCGATATTTCAAGCACTTTGTGTGCCCCGGAGTAATGTCACTTTCGTTAGTGTTGCAATCTGCTGTGCCATCTCCAACTTCGGAAATTTCCGGTCAGGCGGCCCCTTTCTCCATCGGCTCCCTCCTCTCTTCCAAGGTGGTGCTTTTCCCACGGCGAAGCTGCCGTGTAAATCATATTGTTTCCCAAATCGCTCTACAGCAGAAAAGCACTCGACAGCAGCAAGGTATCATTCCTTCATTTATTTGCGTTACGAAGTGAAATTACATCCGTCATTGTACTTGTTTGCCTGCCGACGTGTTTCTCAAGTCAAGTCAAGTCAATAGATTTATATGGCGCACTACATACCCATAGGGTCTCAAGGCGCTGGAGGGAGGGTGGGGGGTTTCTCAGCTGTCCGCTCCTTCTTGGGCAATTGGCAAAGCGGTTTGATGTGGCTTACGTGAACTAATGCCTCAGCTGTCTTTAGTAGTGATAGTCAGGTGATGTGGCTTAGTAGCTTGTCATCACTTGCAATGAGTTCTGGGGCATGTAGTTTTGATCCGCAATTGAAACGCCCACAGTGGGTTCCGCAATGTCATTTAATTAACAAGATCACAGTGGCTTACTCCAATGCCACTGCGATATTTCAAGCACTTCAGTGTGCCCCGGAGTAATGTCACTTTCGTTAGTGTTGCAATCTGCTGTGCCATCTCCAACTTCGGAAAATTCCGGTCAGGCGGCCCCTTTCTCCATCGGCTCCCTCCTCTCTTCCAAGGTGGTGCTTTTGCGACGGCGAAGCTGCCATGTAAATCATATTGTTTCCCAAATCGCTCTGAAGCAGAAAAGCACTCGACAGCAGCAAGGTATCATTCCTTCATTTATTTGCGTTACGAAGTGAAATTACATCCGTCATTGTACTTGTTTGCCTGCCGACGCGTTTCTGAGCTGTCCGCTCCTTCTTCTTGGGCGATTGGCAAAGTGGTTTGATGCGGCTTACGTGAACTAATGCCTCAGCTGTCTTTAGTAGTGATAGTCAGGTGATGTGGCTTAGTAGCTTGTCATCACTTGCAATGAGTTCTGGGGTATGTAGTTTTGATCCGCAATTGAAACGCCCACAGTGGGTTCCCCAATGTCATTTAATTAACAAGATCACAGAGGCTTACTCCAATGCCACTGCGATATTTCAAGCACTTCAGTGTGCCCCGGAGTAATGTCACTTTCGTTAGTGTTGCAATCTGCTGTGCCATTTCCAACTTCGGAAATTTCCGGTCAGGCGGCCCCTTTCTCCATCGGCTCCCTCCTCTCTTCCAAGGTGGTGCTTTTCCCACGGCGAAGCTGCCGTGTAAATCATATTGTTTCCCAAATCGCTCTAAAGCAGAAAAGCACTCGACAGCAGCAAGGTATCATTCCTTCATTTATTTGCGTTACGAAGTGAAATTACATCCGTCATTGTACTTGTTTGCCTGCCGACGCGTTTCTGAGCTGTCCGCTCCTTCTTCTTGGGCAATTGGCAAAGCGGTTTGATGCGGCTTACGTGAACTAATGCCTCAGCTGTCTTTAGTAGTGATAGTCAGGTGATGTGGCTTAGTAGCTTGTCATCACTTGCAATGAGTTCTGAGGCATGTAGTTTTGATCCGCAATTGAAACGCCCACCGTGGGTTCCGCAATGTCATTTAATTAACAAGATCACAGTGGCTTACTCCAATGCCACTGCGATATTTCAAGCACTTTGTGTGCCCCGGAGTAATGTCACTTTCGTTAGTGTTGCAATCTGCTGTGCCATCTCCAACTTCGGAAATTTCCGGTCAGGCGGCCCCTTTCTCCATCGGCTCCCTCCTCTCTTCCAAGGTGGTGCTTTTCCCACGGCGACGCTGCAGTGTAAATCATATTGTTTCCCAAATCGCTCTGCAGCAGAAAAGCACTCGACAGCAGCAAGGTATCATTCCTTCATTTATTTGCGTTACGAAGTGAAATTACATCCGTCATTGAACTTGTTTGCCTGCCGACGCGTTTCTGAGCTGTCCGCTCCTTCTTCTTGGGCAATTGGCAAAGCGGTTTGATGCGGCTTACGTGAACTAATGCCTCAGCTGTCTTTAGTAGTGATAGTCAGGTGATGTGGCTTAGTAGCTTCTCATCACTTGCAATGAGTTCTGGGGCATGTAGTTTTGATCCGCAATTGAAAGGCCCACAGTGGGTTCCGCAATGTCATTTAATTAACAAGATCACAGTGGCTTACTCCAATGCCACTGCGATATTTCAAGCACTTCAGTGTGCCCCGGAGTAATGTCACTTTCGTTAGTGTTGCAATCTGCTGTGCCATCTCCAACTTTGGAAATTTCTGGTCAGGCGGCCCCTTTCTCCATCGGCTCCCTCCTCTCTTCCAAGGTGGTGCTTTTCCCACGGCGAAGCTGCCGTGTAAATCATATTGTTTCCCAAATCGCTCTGCAGCAGAAAAGAACTCGACAGCAGCAAGGTATCTTTTCTTCATTTATTTGGGTTAAGAAGTGAAATTACATCCGTCATTGTACTTGTTTGCCTGCTGACGTGTTTCTTAGCTGTCCGCTCCTTCTTCTTGGGCAATTGGCAAAGCGGTTTGATGCGGCTTACGTGAACTAATGCCTCAGCTGTCTTTAGTAGTGATAATCAGGTGATGTGGCTTAGTAGCTTGTCATCACTTGCAATGAGTTCTGGGGCATGTAGTTTTGATCCTCAAGTGAAACGCCCACAGTGGGTTCCGCAATGTCATTTAATTAACAAGATCACAGTGGCTTACTCCAATGCCACTGCGATATTTCAAGCACTTCAGTGTGCCCCGGAGTAATGTCACTTTCGTTAGTGTTGCAATCTGCTGTGCCATCTCCAACTTCGGAAATTTCCGGTCAGGCGGCCCCTTTCTCCATCGGCTCCCTCCTCTCTTCCAAGGTGGTGCTTTTCCCACGGCGAAGCTGCCGTGTAAATCATATTGTTTCCCAAATCGCTCTGCAGCAGAAAAGCACTCGACAGCAGCAAGGTATCATTCCTTCATTTATTTGCGTTACAAAGTGAAATTACATCCGTCATTGTATTTGTTTGCCTGCCGATGCGTTTCTAAGCTGTCCGCTCCTTCTTCTTGGGCAATTGGCAAAGCGGTTTGATGCGGCTTACGTGAACTAATGCCTCAGCTGTCTTTAGTAGTGATAGTCAGGTGATGTGGCTTAGTAGCTTGTCATCACTTGTAATGAGTCCCAATGTATGACATAATGCACATTTGTGCACCACTGCCTATAGAATCACATTTTTTATCTCTCAATGTACAACACAATGCGCATTTGAGCACCACTGCTCATAGCTCTGCACTTCGGGGCCAAAAAGTGCATTTAACACCTCTCATGCTTTCAAATGCACATCCCATATGTTTTGTTCTTGGCAAGCTGTTCTACTCTGTGACAGTTTCCACTTTAAAACTACAAGATTACACAAGAGAAATCTTCAAGAGAAGCAAAGTATATGCAGGACGTACATTCATGCTAGGGTAAAATGAAACACTTACGTCAATTAAAATGATGGTAGTCAAAGGTCCTCACGTGGTGTCAAACCAAAGTAGTGCCTCTAGCACTACACTTCCCTCCGCTATTCATTACATGCCCCCTGGACCTGGCTCTACTGGGGGTTATTTAAAAGGAAGTGTGGGAGCCTGCAATTGCTTTTTTTTAAATAAAAGAATTGCTGCAAATTGTTTAATATTGGGGGAGCCCACGACCATGATATGGGGGTCAGGGTATTCCCACTCTGCCCCCTATGTGTTATTTTCACCTCGTTTAAGTGTCGGAAGCCAATCAGAGCAGTTAATTTCCCTGTAGGAGCTCGTCTTTGTTCGCGAAGGCTACACGACCAGAGATATCACTATCATTTTCAGATTACATTTCTCAAAAACTACTGAACATATTTACACCAAATAGGTAAAAGGCACTTCCTTTGGTGTTAGTCCGTTCAGCAGTTTGGGCTGTAACTGTGACTAAAGATTCCCATGGGAATTAACATCACAAACACACCCAATTTTCTCACCTCAAATTCTCAGTCCTCACTGCATGGATCATACCCAAACTTTCAATGACAACCAGGACCTACCTTGACACTTCTTTTCGGAAAATTTGATGAAGATTGGTCAAACAACGCCAAAGTTATAGGCAAGTCAAAAAATGCTTTTCTATGGAAACTGGGTCTTAACAATGACTACCTACTGGCGACTGCCAGTAGGTAATAACACACACACACACACACACACTGATGACATCACTCATGACATCATTCGGTGACTGAGTGTTTCTAAAAAGTTGTTAAATAGATATACACAAAGGTGTATTGATGAATCAGTGGGTGTATGAGGGCAGGTATGGATGATGTAGTGGGTGTGTGACAGACTGTATAAGTGAGTAATTATAGATGTCTCAGTGTATGTATGGGTAATTGACTAATTTGTGTGAATGTCTGTATCATTCTGTCAGTTGGTATGTAAGTGGCCTCATGGGTTGATGAGCAGGTACATGTGTGGCTGTATGGGTTATGGATCAGTTGTCTGAGTACCTGTATGGGTGTATGAGTGTCTGTGCTGGTAGGTGAGGGGATTTGTGACTCTGAATGGATGAGTGAGTGGGTGAATCATTGGCTGTATGCGTTTATGAGTTCATCTTAGAGGGGCTCTATGGGTAAGTGTGGGTCCTTATGGCTGTGTTGGTGGTTGAATGGATGTGTTAGTTCTTTATGGGTGAGTAACCTCATATGTGAAAAGCAGTACAGGTGAGTGTTGGAGTTTATAAGTGACTGTATGTGCGAGGGAGTGATTAGGAAAGCGCCTGTATGGATGAGTGTGTACTTGTGTCAGTGACAGTATAGGTGAGTGTTGGAGTATATATCTGACTGTATGTGTGAGTGAGTGATTGTGAAAGTGACTGTGTAGGTGAGTGTTAGATCTGGGGGTCTCTAGTTGGCAATGGTTATCACCTTTGTCCAAATAGGGAACCTTACTTTTAAGTCAGGATAAGGGGATTACACTCCCTAATAACCCCTGCTCACCCCCTTGGTAGCGTTTGGCACGAGCAGACAGGCTTATCTCAGAGGCAGTGTGCTAAGCATTTGTGAATATACACAGTAATACAGTGATAACACTACAGGTGGACACAACACAGGTTTTATAAAAATAAGTATTCTTTATATAGACTTAAACACAAGACCACAAATGACAAAAATCCACAATACTACACTTAAGGTTACTGAAAAGATGATTAAAGTCTCTTAATTCGAGTTGTTGGTAAAGGTGACAAAGTTCTCAACAAAGTACCTGGATGCGTAACGCAAAGTAAACAAAAGGCTCGCAAAAGGGGTGATGCGTCGGTGCCGTAATCTCGGGAACGGTTGCGTCCTTTCTCAATGCTTGCGCAGAGTAGGGGACTCATCGTGAGCCTTATCGGAATGAAGGTGATGCGTACATTCTTGGCTTTTGGGCCAGTTGCGGTGCGCAAGATGGCACCTTGATGCGATGCGATGATCCAGTTACAATGCAAGAAGATGGCGCCCTTGATGCGGTGATGACGATGCGATGACGCCCTGGCAGCCTTGCGACGACTCTGTACTTTGGAGCCGCGACAGGCCCTGCGACACGCTTCTTCTCGATTTGTCGCGCTTCCAGCTCCCAGCGGCACGTAAGTGACTGGAGTCAGAATTCCCAGCAAGGAAATTCAGAAGGGAGCTGGAGGTGAAGTCTTTTGGCCCTGAGACTTCAGCAGGAGGCAAGCACAGTTCAAGCCCTTGGCGAATATTCTGTAGATGAAAGTCCTTACAAAGTTCCTTCTCCTTTCCCTTGGTAATGAAGCAACCACTGCAGGCCAACCCAGCAAACAGCACACTGGCAGAGGGGCAGTCTAAACTCCTGCAGCTTCCTTGGTTCTTCTCCTTGGCAGAAAGGTTCCTTGATCCAGAAGTGATCTAATTTCTTGGGAGCAGAGTCCCAATATTTATACCCCAAAATCCTTTGTTCTCTGAAGGTAGAGAGGCCTCTGCCTAGTCCAAACCAGTTCCAGAGCACTTTGTTTACATGACTCTCTTCTTCCTTTCACTGTGCAGGGCAGAGTCATCAGACGCCCCACAGGAGGTGGAGCCAGCACAGGGGAGGGAAGATACAGCTCTGGAGCACTCTGTTGACATGATTCCCCCTCTCCTTTCACAGTGCAGGGCATAGACATCAGACAAGCCACAGGAGGTGGAGCCAGCATTGTAGAGGGAATTCCTAGCCCTATTCAGGTCCCAGGTGCACTGTCTCCTGGAATTCCCTAGCCCTGTCACTCACAAACCCAGACGAGGAATACACAACTCAGCAGAGGCAGGCTCAAATGGTTAGGCAAGCAAATACCTGCTTTCTAAAAGTGGTATTTGCAAACACAGAATATTAAAATAAACTTTACTAAAATATGTATTTTATTATTCTGAGTTAAGGCATACTAAATTCGAATTAATACTGTGTTCCCTGAGTCAGTTAGGATTGTAAGAATGTAACAATCTTAACTGCCCATCCTGGCCTATGAGAACAGGTAGCCTTCAATAGTGAAAAACGACAATGTCTGTAATTCACTAGTAGAACTTGCTACACACATCAGAGCATGTCCTACCTTGTACTTACAATGCACCCTGCCCTTGGGCCTACCATAGGGGTATCTAATAGGAAGCAAAGGGAAGGTTTAGGGACTGGCAAGTGGGTGCACTTGGCCAAGTCAACATGGCAGTGCTAGACTGCACACAGGCCTGAGACACACTTTACAAGCTGCTTCTGTGGGTGGCACAACCAGTGCTGCAAGCCCACCAGCAGCATTTGATTTACAAGCCCTGGGCACACATGGTGCACTGTACTAGGGACTGACAGATATATCAAACAACCCAATCATGAAATCCAATCAGTTTATCAATTTAACATAGGGAGCACAGTGCCCAAAGCATAAATCCAGCAAAAACATATCAAAACAGAGGAGGCAATCCGTCAAAAATGGAAGGGAGACTCACGCCAATGATGCCACGTCTAACAGTGAGTAAGTAGGTGTAAGTAGTATGTTTATGAATACGTGGATTGGTGTGTGTATAACTGATAGGTGAGTAAGTGACTGTGATTGACTCTATGAGTGAGTGAGTAGGTGTGTGAGTAATAAGGGTGGGCGTAAAATCCATTTCGCGGGCCAATTTGCGGATTTTCCGCGATTTTGCGATCCACGAATCTCGCGAATTTGCGGTAAAATCCGCGAATCAGCGGGAACGAATCTTCAGCCAAGCAAGGGTTACAGCAGCAGGTGCAAAAGTTGAACCTAATTTCTTTGTAACCTTTTACAAAAGGGTTACAAACAAATTAACTTCAACTTGGACACCTGCTGCTAATTGCTTCCTGGCGCCTTGTTGCCTACTTGCAACTATTCTCTGACCCTGCTCTGACCCTTGAAGCAGGGTCAGAGAATAGTTACAAGTAGGCAACGAGGCACCTGTCCAAGGAATTAAACCTCATCAGGAAGCACTTACAGATATAAAAAACAGGAAGAAGGGAGAGGATGGCAAATACACCCATTTTGAGTTGTCAGGAGGGGTTAAACTAAAAGAGACCTTTACAGCACAATTTTCATATGCATTTTGCTAAAAATAAAAAGCTGTATGTTCTGTAGGGGCAACTCAGGAATCTGGCCCTTCAGAGATCCGGCCTCTCTTTCTTTCTCTCGTTCTCTCTCTCCCTCTCTCTTTCCCTTTCTTTCTTTCTCTCTCTTTCTATCTATCTATCTATCTATCTATCTATCTATCTATCTATCTATCTATCTATCTATCTATCTATCTATCTATCTCTCTCTCCCTCTCCCATAAATGACTGCATGGGAAACTTCGCTATGCAAGCGGCTCGCGAAGACGCAAAAAGCCCTGCGAACATGCAAAAAAACCAGCGAACACGCAAAAAACCCCGCGAACACGCAAACAAAAAAAAATCCGCAAATTCGCACAAATTCTCAAATTTTGCGGATCGCGAATTCGCAAATCCGCAAATTCGCGGATCGCGAATTTGCAAAATTCACCCATGCTTAGTGAGTAACTGTATGAGTGTCTGACAGTGTGTGAGTAGCTGTATAGGTGTATGCGTAGATATGTCATTGGCTGTATTAGTGAGTTAGTGGTTGTATGAGTGGCTGAATGGGTGCATGAGTGGATGTGTGTGTAGACCTATAAATCAGTGAGTGGGTATGCAAGTATTGATATGGGTGTGTCACATGGTAGTGTGAAAGTTTTAGTGGGTGTATGAAAGGTTACATGGGGGAGTGGTGGGTCAGAGATTCTGTAGATGATGTAATCCGTGATGTCATTTGAGATGTCATCAGTGATGTCATCAGTGAGGTCACTGACCATGTCATGAACGATGTAATATGTGAGGTCATAAAGAGTGTATTACGGGGGCGTGAGTTATTGTTAGCTCAGCTAATTATCACTGCTGAATTTATCTGTAACCCTTGTTTCTTTCAGTGAATTTCTAAGGTTTTTTAAATGCTAATTGTTAACTATAACATTCCCGTATCCTTTATTTTTTTTCAATTTCTAAGGTTTAAAAAAAATTCTATTTGCGAATTGTAATGTCCATTTTTTTGTACCTGAACCTATAAGATTTTCATACTATCTTTCTATAATTGAATGTTGTGTAATATTTCATATGTGTTTATCGGAAAATATATTAATAATTGGGTTTTATTTTTAACAATTTTGTAAGTCAGCACAATATTGTTGCATTTAATGTGGAGATTAAGTCAGCAGTAAATCTATTTCACATACTGAAAAATATACTTAAAGAAATTTTTTAAATAAAGTTTAACTCAAAATGTTTAGTAATATATTGTTTTAACTTTTCTTTCTGTGTTCAATTTAGAAGAAAGCCATCTTTACAAAAAAAAAGTATATTCGCGACTACCGACATCATAGCGTTGAAGTTGATAGTCGCCAAGAGCGCATGGTTTATATCAAGTGTAAAATATACCAATTGAAATATTCTACAGTATATTTAACAGTAGGGCATTATTAGTGTACTTTTTAAACTCATATTTTTTCTAGTGAGTTTCCAGAATATCTTCTCCAAACACTTTATCCCATTTCCGCAAATACAGCGGAGGTTGCGATGACGTCGGTAATCGCTATTTCCCCTGTCATGTTGTGAATGAGGAAAACAAAAGCAGACATTCAATGACCACCAACACATCTAAAAATAATATTTACAAAACTCCATTCAGAACATTGCCCTACACACATTACTATATACATTTTTCTTTCAAAGCATGTTTAAAGTCATATTTTTGTACTGAGTCTCGATCTCTTGAGACCTATTTTCTGGTTATTCAGGACATCGTAACCATGTCATTAACCATGACGATCGCGCCTTTCCCATAAAGTGAAAACATATATATGTACATACATTAGAGTATTCTACACACTAGAGGTTTATTACTGTACACTTCAAATTAATGTTTTTCTACTGTATTTCTACAACCACCTTCACTAAAAAGTATTTTCCGTTTTCCCGATGAGGGCGGAGATCGTGATGACCAGATGTCAATATCGTGATCCCGCTGTCACAATAAGAGAATGCAAAAGCAAGAATTCAGTAGAAACCACCACAATTAAAAACATAACTATATAATTAATTGCAACCATCATAGTAGATCTCACCATATAAATAGCTCTATAAAAACATTTATCAATAGCTCTATAACAATGCATACTAATGATTCATTGATTCATTTTTTACATATTTTAACCAATATTCTTGATGACTTTGATAGCCGTGATGTCCCAGCGATGGTACATGGGGCCACGCTGGAGGTCGTGGCGTTGTTGCGAATATTGCACGCGATAAACAAAAAAATAATTTTGGACATATAACTTCTGTCACTAACACCTCTATTTCTCAAACTTGGGGTCAGAGTATCTCCACCATGACCCTTTATGTGGGCTTTCACACAATATTTCAGCCCCCGGGAACCATTCCCGATAGATAAAATGGCGGCCGCAACTTTCTAGTCAGGTTGTGTCCAGCCAATCAGAGCATTTTCTATGGAAATTATGTCTTAACGACAACTACATACTGACAACCACCAGTAGGTAATATCCAGATATATATATAGGTTTTTGGGTGGTAATTTTAGTATTTACCATGTATATTGGTTTTGGGATGGCAATGATATTTTTAGGGTTTTTGGGTTGCGAGGGTAATTTTAGGGGTGAGAGTGGAGATTTAGGTCTTGGCTAAATCTCCGCCACCGCCCAGAATCCCCACCTCTGAGCCGGAAGCTCTGCCTCTGGGCCGGAAAATCCACCTCCGAGCCGGAAGCTTCGCCTCCAGGCCGGAATCTCCGGCCCGAGTGGGGACTTAAAGTTAGTAGTCGTAAATCCATTATGTGAATGCCAAAAGTAGTAAGTGCATTCGGTGAATACCAAAAGTTGTAAGTGCATTCTGTGAATTCCAAAAGTAGTAAGTTTAGGATTTTGTCTTAAGTGAATTCTGTGAATTGGGGCCTGAGTATCTGTGGTGCCAGTAGATCTGGGAGTGGTGTACACCGATCTCTGGCATGCCCGATGGTATTGTGAAATTTTGAGTACCTTCCAGCGAAAAAGACATTGTTTCACATGCTGTAATTGGTGAGTCATAGGTAATGCATGGTATGTTATGTTAAGATAGTTTGTAAAGCGCACAGCTGCCCAGCAATGGGGCGCCCCGGCACTGAGCAACAATAACACAAATACTGCAAGAGAATCCCACACAGATAAGAGAAAAAAGGGGGCTGGAACGGCAAAAGAGTAGAAAAGGAAAGTTTATTGCGAGAACAAATGGGTTTTTATCGCTTTCCGGAAGGTCAAATAATTATCCATGCTCCGGATATGAAACGGGAGGTCCTTCCAGAGCTTAGAAGCCAGTGAGCGAAACGAGCGACCACCAGCACGGGCCATCTGCACGTGTGGTATAGAAACCAGTGTTTACTAGCAGACCACAAATGACGACGAGGCGTGTAGAATGTAAACAGGCCAGATATTATGCCATAGGAGGGGGATTTCAAAATCTTAAACACAAAGCAAAGAGATTTAAACTCCACCCTTCTCTCCGCTGGTAGCCTATGTAGCCGCCGAATAGTACTAGAGGTGGAGCAACGACTGGGTATGGCAAAAAGCGTTCTTACGGCGACATTCTGGACCCTCTGAAGTCTTGAGATCTCAGTCTTATTAACCCCAAGGTAGAGCACATTGGCATAATCCAGTCCAGAAAGGACAGATGCCTGCACAATGGGCTGCCGAATAGAGGGATCAAAGAAAGTTAGCATGGGTCTAAGCCAACGTAGAATGCCAAGACAGGTTGCCGCCACCCTCTTAGTTTTGGTTTGAAAGCTCAATGCTGAGACAACCCAAACACCGAAGTTTTTCACTACCTTTTTTGGGATAGGAGGGGGTCCCAGGGAGGAGGGCCACCAGTGCCCGCTCCATAGCTCATGGTCCTTTCCAACCAGCAAGACCTCTGTCTTGCTGGCATTAAGCTGTAGGTAGTTGGCCGTCAGCCTCCCTGTCCAGCCGCTAAGCCACTTTGGAACTTGGCCGCATCGTCCTGACAGTCATTGGAAAGGGCGACTACAAGCTGGGTGTCATCAGCATATGACACGATCGTCAGCCCTCTCCTTTTGGATAGCAAAGCCGGAGGCAGAACATACAAGTTAAAAAGTGTTGGGCTTAGCGCAGAGCCCTGGGGGACCCCTGTTTAATGAGATACATCCCAGAAGAAAAAGGGGCAGCCTGTCTGAGAGAAAAGAAGAAAGCCATGTCAGGGCAGCGCCAGCAATGCCAGCCTCCTTCAGCCTTTGAATCAGGATCTGATGCAAGACCGTATCGAAAGCAGCACTGAGAACCAATAGGATCAGTGCCTAGGACCGCCCCTCATCTAGAGCAGCTCTCAGATGTTCAGATACGGCTAAGAGGACTGATTCAGTGCTGAGGTTGCGACGGAAGCCACACTGAGAGTCCAAGATGTAATTTTCGTACTGATTTTAAAAACAATGGCTAGCCCCCTCCTGGTTTGCCACTTCCAACCCTCATCACTATGAAACAGATTGGGGGTTTATACTTACCAGTAAAATACTTACATTTTCATGGCAAAGACATTTGTGGCAAAGGCATACTCATGGTATAAAAAGTAGCTGTAAAGACTTTCGTTGTAATGATGCTGTCATGTTACCTGCATCGTTGTAAAGACATTTGTGATAAATGCCCCTGTTGTTCCGTCATACATCCTACATATGGCTGCTCCCCATTCTGTACCACAGACCACTAACTGAAAAGCTACTGTTCAATTCATGTCTATTTGGGAAGTGAGGTGATATTCTTGACCTATTTGGCTACCATGCTGGCCCTATCATCTGTCACACTCTACCCCCTACCTATTTGCGTTCATGACCAAATGGTGGCCCACTGATGACATCAGAAGTTTAATAATTTGTCTTAGAGTCCTTTTTGGGTCGATCCTAGCAGCACACATGCGCTGCTCTGCGAGTTATGCTGTATCTGCTTGGGGTGCATAGAGCACACCCACTGCTTTCTATTTGTCCCTTGGTGTGCCTTTCTGAATTCCTTTCTTTTTATTGGTAAAACGCTGCTCTTTGTCCCACCTTTTGGTGTGTTTTTCCCTTTGTCGTGATTGCCCCTGTTACATGTCCCCTTACTCCTTGATTTATTCATCTTTTGTTTGGCTAACTCTTTCATTCACTGAATTGGTCCCATGCCGTGAACACAGCTTCAACATGGCCATGCTTTGGTGGTCTTGAAGATAAGCATGTGTTGGGAAAAAATGGGTCACAACTATACAAAAGTGTCGTATAGAAGTGATGACTGCATCTTTCATTCACCCCGCCCCCACCCCTCCACCAACCACTAAAGAGCTTCAATCAGTCCAAGAAGGAAAGATGGTGCTCCTGGATGCTGCAGAAGGTTCCATTCCAAACTGATGTATGAACCCACCACCATAGAGTCACACACTTTAAAGGCTTTGAGTTGAGCTTTGATGCCGGAAGAAAATATCAGTCAGTCTGCCAAGGAATCTGTCCATCAGTTTAACACAGAGTCTGCACCAATAATTTAATTGTGATGCCCTCCTCATTTTGCAACAGAATAAATGTACATTATTGTTGTCACCGTATACATGGCCAAAATATCCTGCTACCTACGACTCACACCTTTCTCAGAGATACATATCCGGAACTTGCTCATGTTTTGCTATTAACAAACATATTGTGAAATTAACTCTAATGTTATGTTATTGAGATTCTACAGAGTGCATTATAACTTTGTGCTTCTCTTGGCTCTATGAACTACAGAAGGAAACAGCTATTTGAAGTGCTACTGCCTATTATGTAAAGATTTCCATTCCTTTTTCCGTTCTGAGGCAGGAATGGGGTGGGATAAATCTAAGATGCAGCTGTAGGAAGTTCCAAAGAGTGGGGTTGAAAACAGAGCAGGCATGGCCTACAACAAAGGCCATTAAAAAATCAGGAGAAGGAAACAATCATTGCACTTGAAATTTAGAGATATTAAACAATGATGTTGTGATTCATAAAAGCTTAAGTGATTTTCTTTAAAAAAAAAAGGGTATCTATATTTTTTCTTCTTCTGGACATCCGCTTTGGTCCTGTTCACACTGCTGACAAAAGTGCATAATTTAGGAGGAATGCCATGTTTTTCAGGTTTCCTCTTGTTCATGGAAGTTGCATTGTTTTGGATGACAGCCAACATCTGTTTAACTCTGGCTATCATGGCCATGACTTTTTTAAAGCTTGATATTGTCACGTCAATCTTCTTGTCTTGGATGCACCAAGAGACACAGTATCGTGTAGTTAGAGTTGGGTGCGGTCTGTAGGGGCAGGTAAAGAAGCTGAAGTTGTCTTTAGTGGGCAAGTGTTTTTTATGGACACTCGCCCACTGTGGCTGCCTGTGGTGGTTAGCATTTCCTGCCTGGTCGCTGAGCCGTCGTCTGACTTCCTACCCAGTGCAACAAGTTGTCCCCAAGCTCCATAGTAAAATACAACTGCAATTTAGGTGCAATCGACCATGCATGTATATTTGATACACCCCGTGGAGTGGATATCAAAAAGCTTTGCAATATACCAGCATTAAAAAGATGTGAGGCACCACATTCTGTACAGTGAAAGGTGCATCTGTATATTCTGGGTATTGGGTTACTATAGGTTGTGCCTCAAGAGTCAAATTCTTTACAACAGCTGTGTCCCATATAATGGCTCAGTTGCACTTTATGCAAAAGACACACAGTTGATAGACGGAATGCAGAACAAATCAAAACATTCACCCCCAGTCAAGAGGTCTGGGTTAATTCCATCATTATTTTGCTCACCATGCCACCCCAGTTTAGACCTGGCCATATGCAAATCAGTCTTGACCCTGTCCCTCATGGGAACAGCCCAACCCGAACTGCCAAATCAGGTTCTCCCTGGACCAAAAACAAGTATCCTAGGACCGGTTTTGGGGTTTCACCCCTCTTCAGCCAGGATAGCTTAATTCCAGTGGCACAGTGAGCCCAGGACCCATGTCTGGACATACCTGGTGCAATTAGGGTGAGAAAGCAAAAGACACACAATTGATGGACGGAATGCAAAACACATCAAAACATTCACCTCTTGCCCACTGCGGCCATCTGTGGTGGTTAGCATTTCCTTCCTGCTCGCTGAAATATCGTCTGACTTCCTACCCAGTACAACAAGTTATCCCCAAACTCCGTAGTAAAAAACAACTGCAATTTAGGTGCAATCGACCCGTCACACTATGTGATCCACTGACACTTGGATCTCCATCTGATGCACTTATATTTGATACACCCCATGGAGTGGATATCAAAATGCTTTGCAATATGCCAGCATTGCAAAGATATGGGGCACCACGTTCTGTACAGTGAAAGGTGCGTCTGTAAATTCCGGGGATTGGGTTACTATAGGTTGGTCCTCAAGAGCCTAATTCTATCCACAGCTGTGTCCCATGTAATGGCTCAGTTCCACTTTATCCCACTTCAGGCAATAGTCAGGAAGAAAGGTGATGTAGCAGAGGAGAAACAACATTTTTTGTACCCCCTACAAAGTTATTCCCTCATAACCATAATAATATTAATTGTGCGAAGCATGTAAACTCATCACCAAAATGCACATTATATTTAAACACTACACGTAGGAAAACTAACTGCTATTTGCAAAAATTGAATTTATTAATAAACTATGACATAAAAGAGTAAACGCATGTATTTGTGCATATGGTAGAATTGTATTGTGGCAAAAGAGTACAGATGGTAAGTAAAATTGCTTGACATGTTGCTTCGCTAGGTAACACCTAAAATGGGTAAATAGAATGGCGGGAGGAAAACTGAAGGGCTTATTTACTATTTCTTATTTTTGTTATGTTTGTTTTCATATTAGTTTCGATTACAGCCTGATCGGCCTAGTCTGATAAGTGGCTGCTGCTAAAACGCGATGGTACAATTTAAATTAAAGATGGCCCCCGCACATGTGCAAAGAATGGATGCTCAGTCATGAGAGAATGGCCTATGCCTGGAGGGAAATATGTAAAGGCCAGCCTGGCCTGCAACGGGAGTCATGCCAAAGTGAACTGTATTGAAAAGCCTGGGAACGGATGAGCATTGAAACCTGTATGCGAGGAACTATTGTCAAGTGCTAAACAAGTACAAATATGAACATTTGATGAATTCATGTGAACTCGTGGTATGAATTTGCACTTTTACGAACTGGTTTGAGCAAGGAGGACATGAGGTGATGACCACCACCACTCCAATGGACTAATGAGAGATGAGTGTAGCCCCTAAAAGTTTCAATTTTGGGTTTAGAAAGTTACTGAAAGGGTATAAAATAGCTTGTGTAAATGATCTTGGTGTGGGCGTTATTTTTGCACCTTTACTCAGCACAACATGCTGTCGGTTGGGACGATTTTTCTTTATTATGCAAGAGACTTTGAACATTTTGGAATTTTAACTTTGATGAGGAAAAGGCACGAGATCTGTCATGGAAATTCTATGTCAGGAGTGAGACATCGAGGAGGTTAGAAAGACAGACAGTCAGCTTTGGAAACTAATCTATGTTCGGCGGTTCTATCATCGCCCTATGGCCAAGGGTTAATGAGTACTTTTCATTTTCTTTGCTTAAACTGTATTGAATACTGTTTAGAATGTACTTGTCTAAAAAATATTTCGCAATGTAAAATTCTCCCTTAATGAATCTAGATAAAATTCTATAAAATATAAACTCGAGTCTGTGGTTTATTAAAGTAAAGTCATGACGATTAAATGTTGAAAGTTATCAGAACTTGTGATTGAGCTGGACTTAATCACCATCAACTGATTCCTACTAGTTGGTCCATCGACCAAATAGCAGAGTACCTTGATGTTGTTGTTCATGACTGTTAGGCGTTTAAAAATTCTAATGTATATAATATATAAAGTTATTGTATAGGTTAATGAGGTACCCCGCATAACTTGCAGCTCGTTTACTTGTCACTGATTCAGGGGCTGTGTAATTTGAGAATGTGTGTGTGACTCGCAGTGCTATGGGCCCCACCGATGAGTACAATAAAAGAGGTTGCTCCTGGATGGGTGATATAGATAGAATGTTTTGTGCTAGACCCGCAGCAATAGATTTCTTGGTAACAGAGTTATGGTTTCTATAGGTCAGTTTGGAGATTAATGATTATTGATGTTCTATGTTGTGCGTTAGTGTGCTCCGTGCTGGAGTAGGACAGAATATTAGAGTAGGTTGAAGGGAAGAAAAATCTATAAAAAATGGCTTATTATTATGAGCAAGAAAAAGAGAAACCTACATGGTTTAAAAAGATCAAGAATCGGTTTAAGAAAGACAAAGAAATAGTCACTAGAGAAGGAAAAGTGCTTCCTCCGCCGAAAATGCCTGCGTCATATATGACGAAGAAATATGGGTATCATGCTTGTATTTGACTAGAGAATAGTGTTGGCATTTCCAGAGATAGGTTCACTTAGCACAGTGGTGTTACGGAATTTAAGAGAGAAGATGATGAAACTTGAACCGAGACCTAGACCGACGCAATTTGACGCTTTGAAAGAATGGGAAGATTAGGTGTATGAGAGAGAAAGAGAGAGATTCCTAGATACAAAAAAAAGGTATCGTTCAGAAAAATTATGGGAATCCAATCACGAAAGTAGGATGAGACGATGGAGGTGTGCTGATATGTGGGATGGTATGTATCCTATTAGAACAGTGGATGAGATAGTGGGAAGAAAGTGTACAGAGAAAAGAAAACATGGAATACCAGAGAAGAATGAATGTGGAATTAGTGATACAGAAGACGAGGTGTTGGAGGATATTCTAAATAAGAAACCTCCTCCATATCAACAGACTTCTGCAGTGGTGACATCAAATGCACCGCCAATAGAGACTGAAATGAATGAAACCCCCAAAATGATTTACTGAAATAAAAAGTCCATTTGAAAAATAGGAGATACCACAGACTGTAAAACCTAGTACTTCAGACTTAGAAAAATCAACAAAAGAATTAGCTGAAAAAATAAACGAATGGATGATGAATGTAGAATCTGTAACTATACCAGTAACTATAGATCCTGTGATACCAGTAGTTGAGAATTCGAAAATAGATGAGTATCCGTTAACGATTCCTTTGAATTCCAGTATGCAAAAAGTATGAGAAAAAATGTATCCTGACATTAATGAAACAAAAGGTACAATTGAAACAACACCACCTGTCGATTTGACAATAAATCAAAGCCCAATATATAGAGTTCCTATGGGATCAGAATCAGCAACTGAAACTCCAGAAAGAAGTGTGGATAGAATCGACTTATCTAAGACACCTGTACGGCCAACAGCAGAAGAAGTAAATGACTGGGTTAAAACTTTACAAAAGAAAGATATCAAACTAAAACTTTTGGATGTCGTTAGAATAAAAATAGACATGGAAGAACTGATTATCGGAACAATTGGAACTGATAGACTAAAATCATATCAAGAAGTTGAATTAATGTTTATGTGCAAAAGTATAACTTGGAGAGCAGAAAATCTGCATGATAAATTGAAAGAAACAGCAAATGAATTAGGAGTAGAATTTGCAAAATTAAAATATTGCAGAAACCCTACAGAGTAGATTTCACTGAGAAAGATATAGAGCCAGATGTTCAAGTCTTTTGCGACTCGCAAAGGCCGAAATTTGCAGAATTTGCATTTTTTCAGATGTATGAAAAAATCGCAATTTAAGGAATCGCAATTATTTGCGTTTCCTTATTTCGCCATAGCATTTAAGGAATCGCAAATTTTGTGATTCCTTAAATGATATGTATGACACATTTTGAAATTGCGATTTTAAGTTAAGGAATCGCAAATTACCACCAACTTGTACTTGATGATAATTTGCGATTTCTTTTAAAAATGCCCTATTTGGCATTTGTGAGGGTGGCATGTGACACACATACATGCCCATAGCGCATGTATGTGTGCCACATGCACACACATGTAGATTTCAGGGGTGCAGCAGGGTGTCTTTGAGACACCCCTGCACCCTTGAAATAATTCTCAAATTGTGATTAGCAAATTGTGAATTAGCAATTTGAGAATTATTGCACTATCATTCCTATGGGCCTCCTGGCCCGTAGGAATGCATTGGAAATTATTCTTTATTTGCGAATTCGCAAAATGCGAATTCGCAAATAAAGAATAATAAGGAATCGCAAAAAAATTGCGATTTTGTACATACATACCGTTTTGCGAATTCTAAATAGCGATTCGCCAAAAAATCGCTATTTAGGATTCGCAAAACGGATTCTTGATACATCTGGCCCATAGAGAATCTGAATACATCAGGACGGTAAACACAGATAAAAGAATGAATTGTATTGCTGAGAAAATGGGGAGACGTAGATCGATGGAGAAGAAGGTGTCTAAAGAAAAGGGATGAGATAATTGATAAAGCATCAATAGCTTTCCCTGTTAAAGAAAATGAACCAGTGGTAGTAGAATATCCGATGAGAGAAATACCGGGAGGAGGTTTTGTACCTGTGCCATGGATTAGACAAGTTATATTGTCATTTACAAATGATTTCCCAAGATTACGAGAAAAACCTAGTAGATAGGTTTGTAAAGGTTTCAAAGGTTTTGTGGGAAGATTTAGATGGATTGTTTGACATAGTTGTACCTGCAGATTTGTGGACAGAATATAACATTACAATTGATTGGCCAAAGGAAGAATATCCAAGAGATGCACAAAACAGGAGCTCCAGGTCCGGAAGTAATGAGGAAATATGAACAGGTCATAACATTTTTGAAAAATAAAATTCCTCCAAAAGAAAGAGATTGGGTAATGATCGATAGAACTACTCAAGATGCTAAAGAATCTGTACATGCTTATTATGAAAGATTACGTCTAGTTTTCAAACAGAATAGTGGATATGAGACTTTGAGTGAGAATGATATGAGTCACTTTGTATATTGATTTGTGTTTGGATTGAGACCGGAGATAAGTGACATGATAAAACAGCATATGATGTGCTGGCAGTCCAGTACCATTGATGAGGTATTGAGGTATGTAAAATATTGTAGTGATGACATTGAAGCTAGGCAGCATAAGCTTAAAGAAAAAGCTATGTCAGCACAGGTGGAGGTTACTGAACAACAAGAAGCACAGTTGATTAATCTGGCTAATGAAATAGGTCAGACAAATATGAAATTTAACATTGTTAAAGGAAAAAGTCAAAAATATAGATGAAGCTGAAAAGAAATGGCCAAGTCAAAATTGCGGAAAGGTAGGGCATTGGAAGAACGAGTGTAAGTTACCTACAAAAGTTAATACCGAAAATAAATCATTGAATCCACAGGTGCAGAATGAGGTGAATCACCACCACAACAGTAGGTAGTTACTCAGCAGAGTCAGGTGCCACAACCACCTCTCCCACAGAGTGTAAATCCTCAGAGATACAGTGCAGAGACAGGATTCTACGGAGGAGAGAAGGTAAAGAGATTACCGCATGCAGCTGCTGTTTCACAGTATTGGTTACGACCGGATGGAAATGAATCAGATGAGAGTCTTTGACAGTGCCTAGGAGAAGAAGTAGAGTGCATGCTTGGAGCAACTCTAGAGGTAGTTCAGTCTCGTCCCTTTGTGGATAGAAAGGTGAGTGGCATAAATGTTACTTTCCTAGTGGACACTGGTGCTACCCTTTCTACAGTTAAATCAGTAGACATTCCAAACCTTCCTCTCTTGGGAGAATACATCCAAGTTGTAGGTATAACAAATAGACAGATTAAAACCCTTCTCACACAACCAGTGGAGGTAGAAATCGGTTCCTTTAAAGAAATGCATCGCTTTGTAGTATGCAATAGCAGTCCTGTAGATTTGCTTGGATGCGATATACTCTGTAAAATGAACTGTGCCATGTACTGTACCCCAGATGGCATTGCCTTCCGGCCAGCAGATAAGGATGTTTTGTATAAAATGACCATGTCACTAATTGATTCAAAGAAAGGTGAAACGTTCCCTGTGTTTGATAAAGAAAAGATTCCCATTGAATTGAAAAGAAGAGTTAAAAATGAGGTGTGGGATTTTACAGGAGAAGATGTAAGTCTAATGAAAGGAGTAAATCCTGTAAAGATTACTGTAAAAGAAGAAGCAGTTTACCCAAATACCCACATTATAAATTGACACCAGAAATCATTGAAGGAGTAACCCCAATAATTAATAAACTGCTTGAGCAAGGGATTTTAAAAGAAATAATGAGTAGTCCGTGTAATTCACCTCTAATGGCACTGAAAAAGCCAAATGGAACTTTTAGAAAAGTGCAAGATTTGAAAAAGGTAAATAAAATTGTTGTTCCCTGTTGTCCAATTGTGCCAAATCCAGCTGTAATATTATACCAAATTCCGCATGATGCAGAATGGTACACAGTCATTGATTTGTGCAATGCATTCTTTACAATTCCATTACAAACTGAGAGCCAACCAATTTTTGCCTTCGGGTTTGGCGAGCACATTTTGGCATGGTGTCAAATTCCTCAAGGGTATTCCATTTTTAATCAGATACTTAAGCAATTCCTAGAAAGTTTGAAAATGCCTGAAAAATCTGATTTGGTTCAATATATTGAGAACCTATTAGTGGCATAAAGGACCAAACAAGCTTGCATTTCTGATACTGTTGCAATATTGAACCACTTGGCAGAAGTAGAACATATTGTGTCTCCATCAAAATTACAGTTCTGTCAACAAGAAGTACAGTATCTAGGTCATAAGAGTGAAAAAGGGATGAGAAAGGTGATCACCGAAAAAATCTGAATTATTAAAGGAATGAGTCCCCCAACGACACAGAAACAGGTGAGAATGTTCCTTGGAATGTTTAGTTATTGCCGTCATTGGATAAGTGGATTCTCATTGATTGCAAAACGTTTGCAGCGATTAACCAAAGGGGCTACGGAAGACCATATAGTGCTGAATGAAAAAGAGATGGAAGCTTTTGTACAATTGAGAAACAGTTTATGTGAAGCGCCAGCGCTAGGCATGCCTGATTATGAGAAAGAATTTGAACTGTATTGCAGTGAAAGAGATGGGTGTGCACTTTCAGTCCTAAAACAAAGGCATGGAAGAATGAGACGACCAATAGCATACTTTTCAGCGGTTTTAGATCCAGTAGCAAAAGCATTACCTGGATGTCTCTAAGCTGTAGCTGCTAGGAGTGTGAGTTTGGAACAGAGTGAAAGCATTGTGATAGGATATCCTGCTAAGGTATATGTTCCACATTCAGTTGAAATACTTTGGACCCAAACCAAAACACAATTCATGACCAATAGTCGTTTGACCAGATATGAGAAAGTGATTTTGGGTGCAGACAATGTAACGAATGCAAGATGTATGTATGTGAATCCTTCCACCTTATTGCCTAATGCATTGGATGCTGAAGTCACAAATGACGTTGTCCATAAATGTTTGGATGTACTTGAGTACTGTACAAAACCAAGACCTGACATTAAAGATTAACCTATGGAAGAATCAGATTATGTGATGTTTGTGGATGGATCATGTTTGAGAACAAACAAAGGAGTTTTGAGTGCTGCGTATGCTGTATGCACAGTGGCAACTGCAATGGAGGCATCTTATTTTAAAGGAATACGTTCAGCCCAAGTTGCTGAGCTAATTGCTTTGAATCGAGCTTGTAAACTGGGAAAGAATGCAGAATTACTGTAATTACTTACCGTCAGTATGGGTTCAGAGTTGTGCATGATTTTGGGTGAATTTGGATCTAGAGGGGATACATGACCTCCTCGGGACCTCCAATCCGGAATGGTGAGTTTGTGAAAATGTTGCTTAAGGCAATATAGCTGCCTAAAAAGATAGCAGTTGTAAAGTGTGCTGCTCACCGAAATGGAGATGATTACATCACTGAAGGAAATAAATTTGCAGATGCGATAGCTCAATATTGTGCTAGGCACATGACTTCCATGAATCGGAGAAGGGAAAAAGTACATGTTTCTTGTCCTTTAATACTTAGTAACATAGTTGAAACTTTTGCAGGAAGTGATACAATTACAAGAAGAAGCGAGTGATGAGGAAAAAGATAGATGGATAAAAGCAGGTTGTAGACAAAGAGAGGAAGATGAAGTTTGGATTTACAGGGATGAAAGACCAGTTAGGCCTGATAGCATTATCTCTAACATGGCACGGATGTACCATGGACAGGCACACATTGGTAGACATGCAATGATTAGACTTTTCAAACAAACTTGGTATAACCCTAAGTTTCGGATCATAGCTTAGAGCCTTTGTCAAAGATGTCTTATATGTCAACAATTGAATCCAGGAAGAAAAACAATTATTAGTCTAGGATCAATAGGACGGGAGGGAGGTGCTTTTACCAGAATGCAACTTGAATTTATCGAAATGCCACCATGTAATATATTTAGATATGTTTTGGTGATTGTTTGCTTATTCTCTCGCTGGGTGGAGGCGTTTCCAACCAGGGGAAATGATGGAGTTACAGTAGCAAAACTTTTACTGAGGGAATTAATTCCTTGGTATGGTTTTCCAGTGACGATCGAAACAGACAGAGGAAGTCACTTTCAGAATGAAATAATTCAAACAATATGTTAGGCATCGGACATTGCATTGTGCCTACGGACCAAAGGCTTGAACAAGTAAATGGAACAATCAAAAACAGACTTAGAAAAATGTGTTTGGATTCAGGACTCAAGTGGCCGGATGCTTTGCCACTTGTCCTAATGATGTTAAGAAGCATACCTGAAAGGAAAAAAAGGTTTGAGTCCTCATGAAATACTGATGGGACGAGCATTTGTACCTGTCAACAAACTGTTGACTATAACTGATGATCTTAGTCTGGACTATTGTAAAGGATTGGCTGATGTGGTACATTCTGTGTTTCACCAGAATGGAATAGCTTTATTGTACAGTTAATAAAAACTCACAATTAAAAAAACTTCCATCATTAAAAATCATATGAACCTTGTTTTACACTTGTGTTATTAGAATAAAAAGAAAATGGTGTTTTACACTCTATAAAATCGTATCAGTCTCAATTGAATTGTCTGTATTGTCTGTTTCTAAATTTATAAAAATGAGTGTGCCTCAATATGCCTGTACGAGATTATGGCTTGGCAAGTGTCATAGAAGGCTGTTCCTTTTTTTGATTAAAGTGCTGTTGCTTGCTGTGTTTCAGATGTACCATATGGCTAGCTCGTGAGTCTTCTGGCCACAATATCAAAGCACTTTGTTAGTCTGCAATTTATCTGGATCTCTTCAGGTTTAAAGCACAACTTCACAGCCTGCCTGCAATTTGTTATGCCCTTGGTTCCATAATACTCGGCGCGCCTTATGTCCCATCAGGTTTGGGCAGATGCAAATTATGTGTATTAGGTCCTCTTTCCCTGTTCGACAAAAACAGGCTCCCCTTTTCCAAGATGCCAGGTGAGGTAGTATGCTGAAGCGTAGATTTAAGAATTTGTTTTTTTTCTTCTGCGTGAGACCCATTTTCAGATGTTCCTGTGTCTTAAGAGCTCTATAGTCTTTCAGCACTGTCCATCCATGAGTCCTCTTGGCCAGAATTGCTTTATCTTGTATAGATGAAATCATTTTGTTTACTTTTGTTACCACTTTTTTAAAGCTTTCATTGTCTGTGGATGACTCCCAAAGGTTTGTTAATTCCAGGTACTCCACTGATTCTAATGGATATTTCTCGGCGGGTGAGTTCTCTCGGGTAGACAGTTTGGTCCAGAGATGGGCGTTTAGAGATCCTTGCTCTGCGCCTCTGATTTTGCGCCAGCTTTTTATGTAGGCGCCCCTTCTCTCCATCCTTTGTCTCTGGAGACCAAATTCAAGGCGGATTTGGGCTGGGGACACGCAGTTCGGCAGATTGAAGGTTGCCCTGTATGCTCTACTGATTATTTTGAGAGCTAGAGATGGGTTTTTTAGTGAGGACAGGAAGAAGTGGCGCTCAGACTTGTTTACGTAATGTTCATGAGGATCTAAGTGAGTACGGTGCTGCCAGGTTAGGGGATTTACCCCATAACCCTGGGATTTGTGTGGGTTGTAGGATCCACACTGGAAACTGAGCACAGTCCCCGGCACACGTGGTGAGGGTATTTACAAAGATGGTTTAAATGTTTATGGTTCTGAAAAAGCGACGGTCGACACCAGTGTGTGATTTGAAAAAGTCTTTTATATATCACAAGGTAACAACAGTATTGGAAAAAACAACCAGTTGACACATGTTTCATCACAAGGAGTTACCCCATGACTATTCAGGGCTGTTCCGTGTCGGAAGAGGAAGGGGGGCAGGCCCAAGGTGACCGGTGATAATTTCAACCCGGTCTGGGGTGTGCTACGAGCTTTGGTTAAAAGCGTGGTAGGTGGTGATGCTATAGGTTGGAATAAAACTGAGACCCAGAAGCGGTTTGATGAAAGGTGCCCCCAGGATGGAATCCATGGGCGGTGAAATTAGATGAGACTGCCAAGGCGGGTACGCGGTGGCGTTTGAAAGGCAAGCACTTTTGCAATCCAAAAGTAAGCGGGTAGATGTCCAGTGTCTGCAGGTGAGCAAGGTGGGGATGCCAGAGGAATGGCGGTGTGTGGGACCTGGGGAATGAAGCAATACTTGTTGCCCGAGTAGGGACATGTGGTGCAGCGGATTCGTGATTAGGTGGGTTTGCCTGTGGGGCTGAGGACAAGCGCTGTATCAACGGTTGTCAAAATTCAAGTTGTGCCGGAGAATATAGTAGTTCTTATCGTCCGGGTAGGGACACGTGGAGCGGCATGTTCGGGGTGCGACTGGTTCGCCTGGACTCTCGATTACGAAGCGGTGCAGCGACACTGGATCTGCAGGTTCAGATTTGAACCCATTGATTATTTTGTCTAGAGCCGTTGTGTCTTTCTCTTGCATGGGTTCGCTGCTGTATGTGAGCATTGGCTGTAGACGTGCTCTCATCACCTTAGGAGGATGTCCAGTGATCGATCTGGGAGTACTTTCTTCAGGGGTTTCATTGAGAAGTAGAATGATGGACCCTTTTGACGGATGGCCTCTGGTTGGGGTTTAAACAAACCTCTGCTGTCTAATAGTACCCCTAGGTATTTATAATTGGCTACATGGTCTAGCCTCTGTCCATCCAGGAACCATGCAAGTGTTGTTGTTTTATTGTAGTTAACTGACATAACTTTTGATTTGTTTAGGTTGATCCTTAGTGCATTGTTTATTGAGAAATTGTTGGTAGTGTCCAGGATGTGTTGTTGTCCAATAGGGGACCGACTAATTAAGACCAGGTCCTCTGCGTACAGGAGGTGTGATAGCAAGATGTCTCCCAACCGTGGGGCATGCGATTTGGTTTTGTCCAGTTCTCCAGGAAAATCTGCGAGGAAAAGGTTAAACACCATGGGGGCTAGAACGCATCCTTGTTTGAGACCTTTTGTGGTGTTGATTTGCCTTGAAAGGTGCGTTCCAGATCCCAGTTTATTCTTGACCCAAGTGTTGGTATGCAGTAGTATCAGGTGTTTTAAAAGTGGCCCGGGAAACCCCAATTTTTCCAGTTTCTGCCAGAGTTTTCCACGGTCAACATGTTCAAACGCAGCACTGTAATCTATGAAGCATAGAAATAGCGAGCTCTCAGCTGTCTTAACCGCGTCTGCCAGTAGAGTTAGAGCCATGAAATTAGTTATTGTGCCCAGACCTCTACGGAAACCGGTTTGGTTTGCTGGGATGCTGTGTTTTGAAGTAGCTTAGGATGTTAGTTCCTCCAAGAGAAGTCCTGCATAGTACTTTGCCTCTGTGTCAATTAAGGCGATAAGTCGATGGTTACTTGGATTGCTCCTTTCGCCCTGTTTATAGATCGGACTTATTATTGATTCTCTCCAGGTTGATTGACATATCGCTGTTTTACTAATATCCTGGAAGACTGGCGCAAGTGTGTCGCTCCAGAAGTCAGCGTCTTGCTTATATATTATTGGCGGGATTCCGTCGAGGCCAGGAGCACCTTCTAATTTCCCTTTTGATATTTGTGGCTTGATCCTAGCCGCTGTTGCTGCATGATTTTTTTCCTTCTTGTTTGCGGATAATAAGGAGGTTGTTGTTCCTTCCTCCTCCAGATTTGCAAGCTTGGTCTCAGTCAGTTTGGAGTCATCATATACTTCCTGTTTGTGTATTCTTGTTTTGTTAGTGCTTGGGTACATCTTGATTGTCCCCCTCTGAGTTTTTATCGTTGAAGTGATTTGATAAATAGTGTGCCCATTCGGTTTCAGATATATGTGAGTTTATTCCTTTATGACCTGGCCGTTGCAGGCTATGGATTGTTTTCCAGAATCTAGCGCTGTACTTCTGTTTTGAGTCATACACGATTTTCGCCCTGAGTTCCTCATTCATTTTCCTTTTCCTTTCCCAAGTCTTCTTTTTTTGCTGAGCCTTTAGGGTTCGCAACTCCTTTTGCAGGGCTTTATTGTTCGATTGTTTGCGGAGCTGCCTTAGGATCTGGTTTACTTTCCGTTTTCAGGTTTTTTATCTCTGGCGTGGTTACCTTTCCCAATATGTTGCATGGTATGTTCCCTTTGCAGGTTTCTTGCTCTGTGGCGTGTGTTCTTTCAAGTTCCATTACGAAGCCTCTAATGGGTTCTTTGTCAACCTTGTTATCCAGTGGAAGATTTTTTTTGCGTTGATTGTTAATTCTTCTACTTTATCGGTCTTGCACCTTATCCGTCTAAAGTTGGAGGTATACTCTGTCGCGACGCTATCTCATGCTTCAATGTAGTTCCCACTAGTGACGCCTAGTTTCACTTCTTGTGGCAGGTGGTCGCTTTGGCCGTTTTCTCCAACCTTGAATGAACTTATTATATCAAACAGTGGTAGTGTCGCAAGGATGAAGTCGAGGTGAGAAGAGGTGGTTGAGGAAAAATATGTTATTGCAGGTGGTGTGTCCTCTTTAAATCGACCATTTAGTACTCTCAGGTTTAGCTGCTCCAGATCTTTCAATAGTTGGGTTGAGCATCGTGTTTGCTTATTTGGAGAGGCTGGGGATTGGTTTGGTATTCCCCACGCAATGTTCAAATCCTGTGCTATTTCATCTTCTGATTTTTTTCCAAAAAGGTAAAGATTGAAATAGCCTGCCAGAAGTAAGTTCTCCATTCCCTTTCTTCCATGAGTCTTACCAGTTCACTGACCAGTTCTCTTGCCCCTTTTAGTCTGTGCTTGGGGTGTATGTATGTATTTATTATATATAGTAGTTGAGCAACCTGGTTGTTTTCAATTGATATTGCTATTGCCTGTATGGCACTAGGGGGAGTGAATTTTACCTTGATTTCTTTCATTGTTCCTATTTTTAGTATTAGGGCGAGTGACGCCAGGCCTCCTGAGCTGTGACCATAGGAAGAACCTCAAATTGCTGGGTGGATTTGAGTTGTGTATCCTTGTAGGGGTAACTCTTTCTCTTCCCAGGTTTCTTAGAGTAAAATCAATTGAATGATTTCAAATAGTTTCAAGCTTTTTTCCCCATTAAGAGAATCTGAGCATTTCCTCCAGGATTTGAATTGCTGAGTCATTTGTTTTCCGTATTGTTTTTGTCATTTCGTGTCCATGTTGATCTGGGGAAGAGTGAAATTCTATTGCAAGTAGGTCTGTTGTGTTAATATGTTTTACATTTTCAATTGAGTGGATGAGTCTTAGTATGTTGCCCCTGTTTAGGGTATCCACTCTTCCTCTGGATTTGAATTCTCGGATAAATAGGATGATGTCTGTCTCTTTTTTTCCGGGGGTCGGTACTCGGTGATGGGTTGCTAGCTCGTGTTGTTTGACCCTGTGAGTAAGAACCTGGTAAGATGAGAAGAAGACTGAATCTGCTGTCTGAAACAGGAGAAGAACCCTAAATGACTAGGCCTGCTCTCCCTCTTGCACCCAGGACAAAGAATCAGACTCCAAGGGTCATAAGGGTAACTTCCTCTTCAATTTATATGGAAACAGCAAGAGACCTTCATTGCCACTGCCCAGCTGATCAGTGGTTATTTGTCCCGGACTGGACTCTGTCTAACACCCTGTGAGTCTTTGAGTGCCTCTCCTTAGATCCTGAGGGGCTTTAGAAGCATACTCCTTTAGTGGATTGGGGCCAAAAGGACTAAAGTCAGAAGGCAAAACATTTTTGTTTTCACCTGGACAAAACCTGGGTGGTTTAACCAAACAATGCTCCATTGTGGTCTGCATCCCAGGCCGCAAAGACCATTACCCATCATTCACACTCAATGTCGGGCGGACGTGCCGTTGTGGATACTGGTCCGGCTGACCTCCAGTCCGCAGTCTTGACTGCTAAATTTTGATGGAACCTCACTATCTCATCTCTACAGCACAAGTTTATAAAAGAAACGAGCATTGGCATAGTCAATAGGTCGCACCTTTGCGACCTTATAAGTGTTTACCCATGTAACAGTTGATGTTGTTGCACCAAGGATATTGTGCTGCATAACTAAATACTTGTAAGGTCCCAAAGGCGAGACCTATTGTCTATGCCAATGCTTGTTTTCCTAGGCGGGGCTACTGAGGGTTATAGCAAAGGCAGCCCCTAAAGGGAGCATCAGGGGCCGGCACCATAACAGCTGCAAGGGACCCAAAAACACCAGTTTGAGCCGCAGTAGCGTGCCCAACAAGGGGGAGGCAGCACTCATTTCCCACAGGATAAGAAAGCGCACCAAGGTTGGCACATAAACACTTGGTCAATTAGGACTCAAGTAATGTTTTAAACCCCCCTCTGGGGGGACACTGCAGCACTTCAGCTGGAGCAACGGAGGGCTTAAAAGGAGGCCTTGCCCTTGCATAGGCTACATTTGTGGAGCAGGGACAGTGCACAGGACACAAGGGGTGTATTTGCTGGCAAAGGAGGCACACCGGCAAGACAGTGTGCCAGAAGAAGGCCACTTACCTGGGGATGCCTTATGGCAGGGTGAGTCGGCTGATGGGGGAGTAAGCGGAGCATGGAACTCGCAGCTCATATCCATGGACACCAAATGGACAGACCAAGGACGCGACTTAAGCCTAACAGCAGTAAGAGGCTACCACCTCACAATCTGAGAAAAACCAACAAGAAACTTTATGACTCAAAAAAAGTGACATGTATGATGGCCCTAACATGTAAAAGGTGTTGGAACTATGACAAGCAAATGACAGGACTGAATTGATCTATGACAGATAGGATTTATAAACCTTAACCAGTTTATAAGTTATGACCAGTCATTCGTTTATGATTTATGATCCTGTCGGAATAATTTATGACACTGTAATAATGATTAATGGCCTGCCATATTAATTTATGACTGGCTGCTCTGATTTAGGGCAATGACGTAAAATAGATAACACATGTTAATAAAACTGTGGCCAAGATTTCTCCCAAGAAAGACAAAAACACAAGTGCTGGTGTAATTTGTATTCACAAAAAGTACTGGTTGGAAGAGGCCAAGTACTTGGGTAATGTGTTGAGCTGCAGCAACAATTTGGGCTGAATGGTGATGACAGGAGCTGGCATGAAGGATAAATAATGTGGTTTTTAGTGTGCGTGGTTGAACACTGCAGTACTTCGTGTAGTTGACATGGTACGGTAAACTAGGGCTAAAAGACTCTCCCTTGTCTACTGAAAGCCCGTAGGTGGGCTGCTTTCCAATGTTTGTCGGGACACCCTTCTAATGGGGGAGCATCAGCTCGAAGCTTTCACGTTTGCTTGTCTCACAGATATGAGGCACAAGGAGGTTGCCAGGCACGCCCACCACACAATTATCAATTACTACTGCGTATCAGGAAGAATGTGACAAACCGGAATGAGGGAACTGGAGTAAATACCATCACCATAGTTCTAGGGCACAAGTATGAGTCAGTAAGAGGAAGTCTACACCTGACACCAGGGTTTCATCAGACTGTATCTCTGCATCAGAACAACCTGTCCTGCAGGTACTGAATGTTAGAGTGCGGACTCAAGTGCTACTTTCGTTGTTTGCTTTGAGATATCTCTGTGTAGTGTGTGAGCAATAACGCAACTTAACTGGTAAGAAAATCTCTGCATCATTGGGTGGATTTGTCACCGTTCATACCTGTAGGACGCAGTAACTCCTTATGTTCACCAGAAAATGGCACTACGCCAAGGGAAACCGGTGTATGCAGCGACTGCTCCTTTCATCTTTGCTGTTAGTGAGGCCTGAATGAAAAACAAGCGTGCATGCCTAAAAAAGTGTCAGCAAAAGAGAATGCGTTTCCATACCTGGAGCAAGCCAGGGGCACCATGTCTTTGTAAATTAATTACAAACATATGGTGTCAAGCTCGCTCCCGCAAGGGAATCGCCAAACGAGCAGGCGTTGCCATTGAAGGCAATGGAATGCGTGCACGTTTTTAAGACAAAAACCAAACCGATTGCTAAAGGTCTTCTGCCTATGCAGCGCAAGCGCACTGCTAGGCAAGACCTAAAAACTACCTATCCCAGCTTGAAACAAAGTAGTAAACTCAAGTTCTCTGGCAGTTGATTTGTTATGCCTGCTCGATTTGTTTCTACTACATCAACTCCTGAGTTCCATGAACGCAGTTGGTCGCATGAGATGAGGAAAATTAGAGGCAAGTGATTTCTCTTGCGAGGCCAGTACCTTCTTGACTGAACTCGTTTAGCCTGTTCATAGAAGTTCTTACATATTAGCCACGTCTTGTCATTTCAATGATAGACTGTTTCAACTTTATAGGCATGCCAGTTCGTGACACCAAACAAGTCATATCACGCACACTAAACAAAACGAAGCTGGTGGATTTTCATTGCTTATACTAGGCAAGTCCCCCCTTGTTGATAAAGCGAAGCGCACAGCATAGGAAATGCGCCTTCGTTAGCCTGTAGAAGAGTATGATGTTCACGCAACTGTAAAAATAAAATTAGGTCAATTAAAAAATGTGTGCACACATGAAGCTACTCCACAGTTGTTTCTAAATTGAAAAACTTTAGAAACCCATCTAAGCGCTAATTGATTAGTCAGACTTTTCTACAAGCTGTTCTGAACACGAAACTACCACCGATTCCAGACAGCAACAACACAGTATAACGTACCTTAAGGCACTGAAATCAGGTGTTGATTTTTAGGGAAGGCAAAAAAGATTGGACTATAACAATTCTAAACCACTTTTTCACATTACATTTTGCAGCACTGATCAAGTCCCGGTCCTGAGGAGAACCCCACAAATCATGGAGGGTACGAAATGTTTTGACCCAGCTTTTGGGGAAGGAATATCTGTATTGAATCAGTACTAGCTAATAAATATGGCAGATTGCCTATTCCTGTAGCATAAACATCCTATCCCCACTAGCTCACACCGGCAGGACACCTAGGTGCACATGCATCAAAATAGACAAACGTGATTCTTTAATTGCGATTTTTAAGGAATCGCAATTAAAGAATCGCTATTGCCTATGCATGTAGGAATCACGAAATAATTGTGATTCCTACACATTCCCTAATTACGAGTCACAAATTGCCACTCGCATTTAAGGAATTGATTCCCATGGATTATTATGGGCCTATAGGCCCATAGGAATCAATGGGAATTGCATGCGGAATTTGCGAGTACCCAATATGTATTCGCAAATTGCGCATGTAATTTCAAGTTTGCAAGGGTGCCAAAAGGGCCCACTGTGCACCCCCTTAAATTACAATTTCTCCACATGTTGCACACACACATGCCCAAGGGCATCTGTGTGTGTAACATGGGACTTTGAAAAATGCACTTTAGTGCATTTTTCAAAGAAATCGCAAGTTACCATCAACTTTAGATTGACGGTAATTTGCAAATCAAATTAACGAAATCACAATTTTTTTGTTTAATGCATTGCATTTAAGGAATCGTAATTTGCGATTCCTGAAATGCAATCGCACATTAAGTATTCTCAAATTACGATTAAATTAAATGGTGGTTTTTGCATTTGGAATCATGCATGCCAAATGCAAAAATACCGGTCGCAAAGAGGCAGATTCTTAAACATCAATTCATGCATCAATTCATGCATCAGTTTTAGGTTAATGCATGGGGCCCATAGTGGTATTTATTAAAAAATGAACGTGTTATTTACTTCGAGTAAAGGACTGGTCTACTTCACAATGGTATTGTCTTGTTATTAATGTGATTGCATGTGATTATATTGTTTCTTTATGTTGAAATGTTATTGTGAAACGTATACATGAACTAAAAAGAAAAGTTTGCCCAAAAAAAAAGGCATGGAAGAAATGTTAACATTTCTTTAGAAAGTAATGTAAAACCAAAGTCAAACAAATCACAAGGGCCATTAAAAATCAACTGTGTGGTTCTTAAAGTGCAAATTAGCATATAGTATACAGCGCCTAGACACTGCAATTGTTGATACAACTTTTGGAAAGTAGGCGTTTTTCTTGCTTAACCATCCTGTGTGCCTCTGTTAGGTTGTGGGTTGACTACCTGGCTTCAGAATGGCAAGGGCTGGGCATGTGCATTCACTGTAGACAGCCTCTGGGGGCATTGAGGTGTGTCTTGCCTTTCCTGGATGAGTGAGGGCTGGGCTGAATAGACCTGGTCTGCATTTACAGTATTGGGAGATTTCTTGCACCTGAATAGGGCTGGTCTACCTTACGCGATGCTGTCTCCACCTCCTGCCAGGAGCTGGGCCAGAGAGGATAGAACTGGTCTGGACTAAGCACATAGACTTTCAGCCAAAAGAGAACAAAGGGAAATGTGGTATAAATATTGGCACCCAGACCTCAGGACTTGAGAACTCATTTGGATTAAGGAACATGTCAAGAAGAAGAGCTGGAGAGGCTGTGAGGAGGAACAACACCTTTGATGTGTTGGCTTGCAGTGGCTGCTTCTGTCTTGGGCAGAGAAAGGACTGAACTGAACTTCTAGGTTTGAGTTTATCCAAGGGCTTGAAGTATAACCTGACTCCTGTTCAAGAAAACTAAGGAACAGCAAATACTTCAAGTTCATCTGCTATCAGCACTGTCAACTGTGTGGTTTGTGCTGCAACAGAAAAAAGCAACCTGATGCCATCAACTACGCTGCTGCCAGCTCTGTGTCCTGATGGAACTGCATAGGGCACCGCCGCACTTCTCACTGCAACCCCAGTCTCACTGACCACAATGTCTGATGTTGCCATCAAGCCGCTGCTTGCACTGTGACCTGTGGACACCGCACTTCACACCATCTTGCTTCACACCACCGCCCTGGCATCCCCAATTACGGAGCTTCATGCTGACATCAACGCTGCTGCTTGCACTGTGGTTCAAGGGCACAGATTGTAAGTTACACAAAGCACCACCCTCATCACACACCGCAGCCTTGGCCAACTGCCGCTGGAACCATTGACTACAGTTCATCAACTGACAACAGCACATCAACAATGACGACAACAGCACTGCTTGCACCATTACCCACCAGCACGCGATGAGCACTGCACCACTTTGCGCTACAGTCCTGGTCTCACTGATGTCACTGAGCCGCTGCCTGAACGGCAAACTGAGGGTACCGCATGCCGCACTGCTGCACTTTGCACCGCAGCCTCGACACCTGCCAACGCTTGTGCTCCCGACTTCAACTGAGAGGAGTTCAATCTGCAATGCGCGTGACTTCAAAGGCCCGACGATAGGTCACTGATGCCCTGCATTTCTAAAAGGTACTGTTTTGTGTCTTCCTGACACCGTAGCCGGTCCGCGACGCTGCGGTCAGCCAGAACTGTTTGGATTTGTTGTTCACAACGCTGTGAATGCCCACAATGCATTAACAAACTTCAAAGGCAAACCACACCCTGAAACCCCATGGAAAGCCCTCAATCCCACACTGAGTGGGATTTATGAGGTGGAGAACAACAAACGTATGGTGGAGATTCCCTGCACTCGTAAAAGGTATAAAGTCTGTGTTAGAAATGAGATTTCTGGTTGGCTGAGGTTTGCACCAAAGCCAGGCAGAAAACACCACTCTAGTCAGGATAAGGGAGTTACACTCCAAAAATAACCCCCTTGTTAGCTTAGCACGAGCAGTCAGGCTTAACTTTAGAGGCAGTGTGTAAAGCATTTGCACATAACCGACAGTAATACAGTGTAAGCACTACAAACGGCCACAACACAAGTTTAGAAAAATATCCAATATTTTTATATACTCAGATCAGTTATGATAAGAATCCACTGTACAGTACTTTTAAAATAGTTGCGTTGCAAGATGTCTTAAAAACACAGTTCCTTGATGTCGTGAACAAGCAAGTCCAAACAGTTCTGGCTGGCTGCAGCATCGCAGGTCAGCTGCGGTGTCGAGAAGACCCGCCAACAGTACCTTTCAGAGATGCTGATCGTCGAGGACCTCTCGTTGTCACGCCCGTTGCAGGTCGATCTCCTCACTGATGGAGTCAGGAGCACTGGCGTTTGCAGGCGTCGGGTGCTGCGGTGCAAAACGCAGTGGTGCGGCATGCGGTGCCCTCAGGTTGCGGTGCGAGCAGCGGATTGGTGGCGGCATCAGATGGCGTTGCCGTTGAGACCAGGGTTGCGATGTGAGATAAAGGCGGTGCTCGACCCGGTGCTGGCAGGTCACAGTGCAGTAGCGGTGTCGCTGTTGCTGAAAAGCTGTCATCGGCTGACAACTCGAGTTGGTGATACCTGCTTTGGTAGGCCAAGGTCGCTGTGTGGAATGAGGGCGGTGTGTTGTATAGCTTTACGAGCGGTGCCCCCGAACCACGGTGGAAGCAGCGGCATAGAGTGCGGCGTGGAGTGGCGTCGTCTGGGATACCAAGGCGTCATCGGGAAGCGAGGTGGTGCAGAGTGCGGTGCCTACAGGTCACGGTGCGAGCAGTGGCTCATTAGCGACGTCAGAAGGCGTCGTCAGTGAGACCAGGGTCGGGTGACGGCGTTGTGGCGGTGCTCTCTGCGGAGCCTTCAGGACACAGTGTCGCAGCTGCATCGTAGAGGGCGTCGGGCTTAAAGTCTTTCATGTTCCTGAGACTTTGTGAACAGGGGTCAAGCTCTACCTCAAGCCCTTAGAGATACTCAGCACAAGTAGAGAAAGTTCAGTCCAGTCCTTTCACTGCTTTGTTGGGTTGGCAGCTGCAGGCCAACCCAACAAAGCAAAAACACAGCAAAGGGGCAGTACTCCTCCTGACAGAACTACCAGCTCTTCTTCTTGGCAGGTTCCTTGATTCAAGCGAGTTTCAAAGTCTTGGGGTCTGGGCCCCAATATTCATATCAGCAATTCCTTTGTCCTCTGAAGGCAGAGCGGCCTGGACCTAGTTCAAACCAGTTCACGGTGCATTGTGACTGGGTGCACCTTCTTTCTTTGTCAGTGTGGGCCAGGGTCCTCAGACGCACCACAGGTGGAGGAGCCAGTATTGTGGAAGGTGAGCTCAGCCCTATTCAGACCTAGGCGCTACTCCTCCCACCCATCTAGGTGCAGATGTGCCTATTCAACCTGGCAAAATCCCCCTGTCTCCCCCCAGCACCTGTCACTCACAAACCAGGCAGACAATACACACGTTAGCAGAGGCAGAATGGATGTTTAGGTCAGAAAATACCTACTTTCTAAAAGTGGTATTTTCAAACACAGAATGTTAAAACCAACTTCACTAAAAGATGTATTTTATCAGGCATACTAAACTCGAATTTCTACAATGTTCTCTGAGTCAGTTCGGATTATAGGATGTAATGACCGAACTGCCCATTCTGGCCTACGGAGAACAGGTAGCCTTGCAATAGTGAAAAATGAAGTAGGCTGTAATTCACTATCAGGACATGCCACACACACCAAGGCATGTACTACCTTTTACATACAATGCACCCTGCCCATGGGAGTACCTTGGGCCTATCTTAGGGGCGACTCACATGTAGCAAAGGGAAGGTTTAGGGACTTGCGAGTGTGTGCACTCGCCAAGTCGGCACGGCAGCCCCAGCTGTGCATAGGCTCTGCGATGGCAGGCAAGAGTTACACTTTGCGGGCTGTTTACGTGGGTGGCACAATTAAGGGCTGCAGCCCACCAACAGCATTCGATTTATAGGCCCTGGCACTCGCAGTGCACTTTACTGGGGACTGACACATAAATCAAATATACCAATTATGGAAAGACCAATCCATAACACATTTTATACAGGAGCACTTGCACTTCCCCCTGGACCGCAGTGAGGAAAGTGTGCAGAATCATTGCACCAGTAAAAAACCGGGAGGTCAGAAAGCAGAAAGTCAGGGGAGACACGCCAAAAGATGCCAAGTCTAACAGTCTGCCAGAAATCCCTTTGTGAATTCCTTGAAGGTGTAAGTAACTTATGTTAAGAACTAAATTTAACTTTGCAACTAGGTCCAATGGTCCTTACGAATTCATATAGGTGAACATAACTATTATTGTTTTTGCGAATCTTTTTTTGCTTTTCCACATAATTTATTATTATTTTTCTCATTGAGGCATAAACTAGGGGAATTAAATTATGTCAGTTTGTGGAATGAATATTTTGGATTGTTCTGTTTTTTGTGGCACTGTAGCCTCCTCTTGAAACAAGCACAAAATGTTTCATGAAGGAGAAATGAGTAAAATGTAATTGGCATGTCATGTGAGCACCTTAATTAATATATAGGCAGTATCAAAAATGTAGATTTATCTTTGATGTTAACTCTTGCAATTATAATGAAATTTTAGCAATTACAATTATTATGATGTCATCAGAATTTTATTCATGTGACATAATTCCTAGGAAAATTCAGGATTAAATGCAGTCACATCACTTCCTGTGATGTCATTGAGGTCAAAGGGTGTATGATGTTACTTTCACTACCCCTACTAGTTTGATGAATCGACGCCCATGCATCTGCTACACCAACCCCGTGCATCAGATCTGGCTTGCACACAATTTGGACAAGGGGACCATCCATGGAAGCACAGGATTGCACTATGTCCAAGGCAACTCATCATGCAAACTTAGGCTGCCTCAGAATCGGATGTAGCCCTGTCGCAGTTACTGCCACTATGGAGTGGTGGGGCGGCAGGGCAGCAGGAGCATCAGCTGGGGAGCGGGGGGTTGAATTAAGAAAATGTAAAAAATAACATTACCTGATCCTGCTGCCGCCAAGCGCTTTGGTGCTCCACCCTTATGCTTCTCCCAGCAGTCATACTATGAGAGCAGCGTGGGGATTGGCCTAAGCGGGCTGGTTTTCGCTCCACTCAGGCACAGTGGGTCTGTGCATTTTCCTAGCCCTGCTGTAGAATAAAGCTGGGTTAAAGAAACCTAAGTGCACGTCTGTTTGGCCGGCCTAGTATGGCCGGCCACACAGACATGGGCACTTAGAAGTGCACAACATACCACCTCCTCCCTCCCATGCCGCGGCCCGCCCCTCCCTACACACGCTGGCTCAGAGCCAGCAGCTGAAAACTAAAACAAAAGTAGAATATCTTTTTAATTTTCAGCTGCTAGCTTTGAGCCAGTGGGGGACGCTCCTCCGCCTTTGTAAAGCCTACACAACATTAACAAGTGGCAGTAGCAAGCTATAGCAATAATAATGTAATACTACCTCCCACTTTTCCCCCTGTATTCTAAAATGTTCAGAAAGTTGCAGTAGGGCAGCCTAAAAGTGAAAGGCTGCAATTGAAATGCATGTACACGGCGCAATCTAGAAGCATTCCAAACTACCAACGCACAGAACATTCTCTTTTTAAAAGATGCAATCACCACATATCATTTAATCAATGGCGTGAAAGGTAAATGTTTTACATGTGCTTATCACGTTAACCTGCTGTTCGTTTTCGCTACTAAAGTGTTCTAAAATCATGTCTTCCTATAAATGTGAAAGATGTGCCTGTGACCAAGAGTAGGTGAAAATGAAATCTAAAATTGAACTATGAGATTTACAGTAATTTGTCTATAAATGTATAAAAGTGAGAGAGCGCAATTTGAATAAAACGTATATCCGAGTCATATTTAGAAGCATATAGTATAAACGTAGGAATGAAATGTATATCGTAACGTGAAGTTGACGCCTATAGCATAAAGTTAACAGATGTGACAACGTGATATAGGAAATGTAAATGTATTTACTCTTGAACATGCATTAGATTTAGAAGGCCCGTATGCATAATGGGCTAATGTAGAAATGTGTAGAAATGCTTACGAGATGTAGAACTTGCAAAGTAGAATTCATGTACGTGTGTAATGAAATGGAGAAACGGCGTGAAATATAACGTGGAGAAATGTGCAGAGAACATATATATCAATGTAACAAATGAGAATATAAAAGTTATACTCTACGTAGTTTGTATTCTATGTAAATGTATTCAAGTATAATCAAGGCTTTGCTAAATGCGATTATATATAAATGGGTGTTAAAGGTTATACTGTGTAGAAGAAGTTTGTAGGAATGTTAGAAGAGTTTAGGTCATTTGTGATTATAACCTGACTGACCAAAGGTTCGCACGAGTGTAGTCCGCTGTATGTAATTTAGTGGGCTCACAGGAGTCATGAATAGCTTGATGTGAACGTGAGAGCCAAGGAGTCTAGCTCTCGTTAGATTTAAGGTGACAATGCCGGACGGAGTTTATTGCCTAAACGTGAGAGGAGACGCTTGGAATGTGAGTCTTGTTTTGAAATGACCATTCACAGGACCAAGAAAGGTTATACTCATAGTCGTAAAGTTTAAAGTTCTGTTGAGGTTATAGACTTTTGATCTGAAAGTGTCAAATGAAGTCACCAACAAGAAGACGAAGATGGCGTCTAAAGAAGAAGGGTCAACTTAACGGACGACGCGAAGAGACGAAGCAATGAAAAAGCTAGAAGATGACCTCACGGGGAAAGTCCGTGGTGGGCGTCGAAGGGGCGTTCCACCCACACTGTGATTGTGTATTTTAGGGACAGCACCCCGGGGAGAAGTTAGCGAAGGGCGAACAGCGAAGGTGAAGCAAGTTAGGAGCTCAGGGCGAAGAGCAGATGACTTGAGCAGATGCGCTGAGAGAGATCAGAGCGCAAGAGAGCAGTAGGCCGAGGACCCTTAGAGAGCGGATGGGTAGGCAGAAAGGGTACTGCTTCTTAAACTTAAGTTACCTTTAGAGGCAAAGAGAGTTTGAACTTCTTTGGGAGTCAAACTGCTGACACCTTTTTAGGAAAGGAACTTGCGAAGTAGGGATGTCACTTAGTATAGAGTAGGGACAGATTTAACTTGATTATTTTTCTCTTTCTGTAGATGACGCAGAAGAACCACTTCATATCGATGCTTTTTAATTTGCTGATTCTTGAACTGACTTTAATTGTATTCGTTTGTAGACTGAGGTTCTTTAGGGAATATATGTTCCTTCTAGTTCCTGTATATTTGTTGAATTTGATCCGGAGAGGATTGTATTTGCAACTTTTCTTAATTTTATATTAAACCTTTTTAAACTTTATCAGTTGTAAGTGGTTCTTCAGAGTGGCGTCAGTTTATGGGGTTTATCTAACCTATGCGGGGGTTGTCTTTTACTCAATGACAGATAACAACCGATCCAAATTTGACGAATGAGATAAGTTATCAAATTGATCATAAAAAGATATTAAAATCTCATTCCCCGCAGTTGGTAGCAGAGGATGGTTTTCTTCTTGAGGAAGACAACCTAGGTCAGGTTTAGTTTACCCCAAGGTCCCTAGTCATCGACGACCAGAAGAAGAATCGCAGCCGAAGACGGTGCTGACGGTGCGTCGAGAGAAAAGCAGCAGAGTCGGTCGAGAGTGAGTATAAGGGTCATGCGTTGTAAGATTGCGGTGTTTTATGTTGTTCCTATGTTGTAATGTCAAGCGGAGTTGAATGCCTGTAGTGTGATTGAGGGAAGGTTGTGAGCGCGCGCAACCGGATAAAATCTTGAGTTCAAGGAGAGCTTAAGTGGTTCGGGTGTATCGAACACCCAGAGTAATTTGTCTACCATTGAAAGGGGGTCATGAGGTACCATTGATCGCCCGACAGACCGATGATAGGGGGAGCGTAAGAGTGAGTGTATGAGTAACGGACGCTGGTCGTACGTTTACTGTGTGTAAGTAACCTATCAGTTAAGGTGAGCGTCCGACCGTCAGAGGGAAGAAGTTTCGCCAGTTGAGGTGACAATTACAGTTAGACTGTGGCCGTACAGTCAGAGAAAAGTGATCGCTTGGACGGAAGTAGTCATTTTTCGGTGTATGAATGAAACGCATGCAAGACCGCGAGACGAGTTGAGAAAGGAGGGGAACTGCTGCAGAGGGGACGAGTGACGTCAGCGTAGAGCCGCGCTGAGATTGGTCAGTTGGCGTAGAACCGCGTTGGGATAGGCTGATTAGCGAGAGTCGCACAGGGATTGGTGGTTGTCATCAGGACGTAAACAAGGAAGAGAATTAATAAGAGAAAATCGTAGGTTATCAAAATGAAGTGTTTTAAGAGTTTAAGAGCAATCTTTAGGAGGAATAGAAGAAACTTATATGCCGGAGAAGAAGCTCCACCAGAAGGCACACCAGCTTATCATATGGCAGTAAATGTAGGCTTACACTCGATACTATGGATCTCCGAGTGGAATAGGCTAACTGAAGGGAATAAGGAACTGACGTTTCCGAGATACGGAACGTTTAAGCTAGACGTGTTGAACCAACTGAAAGCGGTAATGCTTGCAATGAGACCTCTACCGAGGCCAACACAGTTCGAAGCCCTTAGTGCATGGTTTAGAGCAGCACACGAAAAGAGCGTAAAGAGGCGCCAAGAAAGAGTGAGACGATCAGTAAAGGCAGTACAGGATGCCAAATGGGATGAGGAAGCTAAGAAGTGGAGAGTGCAAAAGATAGAAGCGGACAAACTGTTTACAATGATAGAAGCCACGGGAGAAAAGAAACCTCTAGAGGAAGATGAGGAAAGCGAGACGGAGGAGGATCTGATAGAGAGGCTATTAACAGATAGACCACCTCCGTACAACAGCGAAACCGCAAGTCCCATACTACAGCAAGGGGACGGAGCTAGGTGGGGGGAATATAAATCGATCCCAGTAACAGAGTGGGATTCCAACAAGAGTGAGGAAATACCTCAATCTAGTTCCGAACAGAGAGTAGTGGGAAGATTCGTGGTCCAGAAGGTGCCAGAAACGCAGCATGCTAGGTCGTACCAAATGCCAGACGCTTTACAGGTACCTGTTACCATAGGCCCAATCTACAACCCAGAAGGGGTCCAGCAGGAGGAACAGGCACGATGGGACAGAGAAAGGGCAGAGATGGAGAATAGGAATGCCATGATAAATCCTCAGAGGCAGATATTAGCACCAATGAGTCGGAGTACCCCATTAGATTCCGCAACGGGTCCCAGGATAGAACAGGGGGGTCAAAGAGGGCCAATGGATTTAAGGGGACCTAAACCGAAATCCCATAAGGAATTAAGGGAATACCTGAAAGAATGGGATACTGCCGAAGAGGCTCGGAATAAAAGTTTAGAAACAGGAGCGGAGTGGAGAGACCAGGATAACAGGATTCTCTCTCATTGTGGAGCTGGCGAAAGCAGCCCAGAGTGGGAGAGAGGGAGTCGAGAAAGCAGAGGAGATACTTGCCCTACTATCAGCGGCAATAGGCAAATGTGCGACGATAGGAGTGCAGGGTGTGGCGAAGTGCCTCGCGTCACCTTTAGTGAGGGAGAACGAAGGACGCAGGAGTACCGAAATACTTTCAGATGCACTCACCATACCCCAGATGAGAATGTGCGACATTGGAATCACGGAAACATGGAGAGTCGCGAAGGGTCTCGCCATGCATCCGGTGATCATGGGCGAAGTCATGAGAATATAGGGAGTCGTGAAACGTCTCGCCATACTTCTGGTGGTCAAGAACGAGATCACGGGAACATGGAAGACCGTGGAGGACCTTTCATTTTGTTGAGCGACACCAGACAGCAAGCGAGTTACGGTGGTTTAGAACAGAACGGTGGATCCTATCTCGTATCTGGAGAAACCGAGCCGAAAAGACGGAATGTAGGGATGGGGGATGGAGCATTGTTCCACCACACCCCACGGGAAGATGGAAAGGCTTGGGATCTAGAGAGGTGGGAACAAAGAGATGGAAGGAAAACTCCTCATAACTCACCTGTGTTTAGGCGTAGGGCGCATAGTGGAGGTGAGAGGGGTGTAAGAGAACAGCCTAGGACTGACGTACTGAGAGCTGAAATAAAAGCGAGACGGATTGATGTAATGAGTTTGAAATCAGACTTGGATGAAATAATTGACGGCACAGTGGCAATAGAGAGGTTAGAGCTGTACGCACCAGATGAGATACTGTTTTTATCTAAAGACGTTACTCGGAAAGCGAGAGCAGCTCATGAGAAGTTAACGGAATTGGCAGAAAAGTACATGATAGACATATCACGAACTAAAGCTTTGCAGGCCAACCATAGGCTGAATTGCACGGATCGGGATCTAGATGAGCGCAGAACGATTGGACTAAGAGTACACATAAGGGAATTAGTAATGTGTATTAGGATATGGAGAGATCTGGATAGATGGGAGGAAAGATGGTCCAAGAAGGGATCTGTCAGGAGGAGTGCACTTGTGAAGTCCCAGGATACAGACCTAATGCGAATGGAAGCTTTCCCTTTGCGAGAAATCGCCAACAGAAACTACGTTCATGTACCCTGGAGTAGGGGGGATTTAGCGGCATTCACTAATTCCTTCCCAAAGCTTAGAGAAAATCCCGTAGAGTGGTACAAGCAGGTAGAGAGATTCGTGAAGATCTCTAAGGTGCTGTGGATCGATTTGAACACACTGTTCGATATCGTAGTACCCGGAGATTTGTGGACGGCATGCAAACTTAGTATTGAATGGCCCACTTGTGAGCCTCCGAGAGATACCCGGACAAATGGTCCATCAGATAGAGTCATGGAGAAATACGAGAGAGTAATAACATGGCTAAAAGAGAAAGTGCCGGTGCAAGACATAGACTGGGTTAAGATAGATCGAACGACTCAGGAGCCCAAAGAGACAGTTCACGAGTTCTATGAGAGATTACTGAAAGCATTCAAGCAGTACAGTGGGTTAGACGTAATGGATCCTAAAGACATAGGACAGTTTGTGTCGAAGTTTGTTCTCGGATTGAGACCAGACATAAGCCTAATGATTCAACAGCATTTGATCTGTTGGCAGAACAAACCTTTAGATGAAATTCTGAGGTATGCAAGGTACTGTAGCGATGAGATAGATTCTAAGGCAAAGAAACTTAAGGAAAAGCTAATGCTAGTACAGATGCAAGCAGCTGGAAAGGGTGGACAGCGGCAACAGGGAACAGGAACGCAAGCAAAGAAACAGAATAATCAGAGCAGAGATGAGGAGGAAAGACCGAGACCGAGAATGGATATTGCGACACTGAAAAAGACAACGAGGTGCCATCAGTGTAACGAGGTGGGACATTGGAGACGCGAGTGTCCCTACAATGTTGAGACAGGGGAATTAGAACAAGAGGAGGAAGAGGTACAGAACAACGTGGTTATGGGAGCAATAGTCCCGAAGGGAAAGTTTATCAAAGGGGGGACTCAGACTCCTCGAGCCCCGTTTCCTCAACCACCTCGCATTACAAATGGAGGGAAAACCTATAGACAAATGCCATTGTTCGTAGGAGGAGAAGAATGCTACTACGTTGATCCTCTTACAGGGCAACGAGTGAATAGGGAGGAAGACTGTACTCTAGGAGCAGCCCTGGAGGTAGATCAGAGAGGACCATACGTAGAGGCTGAAGTGGCTGGATGTCCTACAACCTTTTTGGTGGATACGGGGGCCACTCGATCCACGTTGAGATCAGCGGTAGTCCCAGGTCTGCCAATATCGGGAGAAATGATTCAGGTGGTAGGAGTCGCAAACAAGAGGATGACGAATCCTCTGACAGAACCAGTGTCAGTGAAGATAGGGAATTACAGTGACGAACATCAGTTTGTGATCTGTGATTCTAGCCCTGTGTGTTTGCTAGGAAGAGATCTGTTGTGTAAACTGAACTGCACAATACATTGCACACCTGAAGGAGTAGAAGTGCAGACTAACGATGAGGATGCCGATTTTAAAGTTGTAAACTCGCAGGAATGTGTGGAACTATATCCTACCTTAACAGTGGAGGAGCTTCCACAGGATTTGAGGGAGAAAGTGTCAGCTGAGGTGTGGGATTTTACCGGAGAAGAAATAGGATTAATCAAAGGGGTAGAACCAGTAAAGATCCTGGTAAGACCCAATGCTGAGTATCCAAGAACACCACAATACAAGTTGACACCGGAGACGATTGCAGGAATAAAGCCTGTGATCGAATCCATGATTAAACAGGGAATACTGAAGGAGATCGTGGGTAGTCCATGTAACTCCCCGATTATGGGTTTGCAGAAGCCTAGTGGAAAATACAGAATAGTGCAGGATCTTCGAAAGATTAATAATATTGTTGTCTCATGTTGTCCAGTGGTACCGAATCCATCAGTGATATTATTTCAGATACCGTTCCAAGCTGAATGGTTCACCGTGATAGATTTGTGCCAGGCTTTCTTTTCGATTCCTTTAGACGAAGAGAGCCAGTATCTTTTCGCTTTCAAGCTGGAAGATCGCGTTTTAACATGGTGTCATATCCCTCAGGGGTATACAGAAAGCCCATCGATTTTTAACCAGCTATTGAAGAGAAATCTTGAAAGTCTAGTACTGCCCAAGAATTCGGTTCTGGTCCAGTACATAGACGACCTCCTAGTTGCGTCAGAAACTGAGGAAGCTTGCAGAGTAGACACCATAACCTTGTTAAATCACTTGGCCGAAAACGGACACAAGGTGTCTCCAAGTAAATTGCAATATTGTATGACTGAAGTGCAATACTTGGGCCATAGGATTGAAAAGGGAAAACGGAAGGTGTCTCCAGACAGAATAGAGGCGATTATGAGGATGAACGCGCCTACAACACAAAGAGAGGTCAGGATGTTTCTAGGCATGGTCGGTTATTGTCGACAGTGGATAGCTAACTTCTCACTGAAGGCAAAACCTTTATTACAACTGACGCACAAAGGAGTGAGTGATCCGGTACCATGGGACAAAGATTGTTTGATGGCGTTTTTGCAGCTGAGGGAGGACTTATGTCGCGCCCCGGCTTTAGGAATGCCTGATTACACAAAACCATTTTTGCTTTACTGCTGCGAAAGAGAGGGTTGCGCTTTAGCAGTTTTGGCCCAGATACATGGAGATGCGCGTAGGCCAGTCGCTTATTTTTCGGCTACATTAGATCCAGTAGCCGCAGCGTTGCCCGGATGTCTCAAATCCGTAGCTGCAACGGGTGTCAGCATTGAACGTTCTGAAAGTGTGGTAATGGGACATCAGTTAGTGGTGTACATACCGCATTCTGTGGAATTGTTAATGACCAGGACTAAGACTCAGCATCTGACGAATAGCAGGCTCACACGCTACGAGCAAGTCATATTGGCTGCCGAGAATGTGACCCTAAAGAGATGCTCCGTCTTGAATCCTGCAACTTTGATGCCACTGCCAAATGAGATTGATGATGAAATTTGTACAGATCATGACTGCCTTGATGTGACTGAACTATGCACCAAACCGAGACCTGATATCGTAGATGAGCCATTGACTGACCCCGATGAAATTTTCTTTGTTGATGGTTCATGCGTAAGAGACGATATCGGTCAGCTGAGAGCAGCTTATGCAGTTTGTACGATTACCAGAGTTATAGAAGCCGCTTGCCTGGAAGGAGTACACTCCGCTCAGGTAGCTGAAATTGTTGCTTTGACGCGTGCTTGTTTAGCAGGTGACAAACTTCGAGTCACCATATACACCGATAGCCAGTGAAGATGTTGTGCTCAGCTTTGAGTATCGATCAGAAGTTACATTGCAGCTATCGACCAGAAGCTTCAGGGATCGTAGAGCAAATCAACAGTACAATCAAGTCCAGACTTGCCAAAGTTTGCTCGTCAACATCCCTGAGTTGGCCAGACGCACTTCCAGTGGTTCTTATGAGCATACGTAGCACACCAGATAGAAAAACAGGTCTCTCTCCACATGAAGTGCTAATGGGGAGAGCTATGAGATTGCCATCGGTTCCGACTGCAGCGCTAGTGAACATCACAGACGATTTGATCTTGGACTACTGCAAGGGACTATCTGATGCCATTAATTCTGTGTCCCTCCAGGTCCAGGCTGCAGAGGTTCCATCAGCACAAGATTTGTGCCATGACCTGAGTCCGGGGGACTGAGTTTTGGTGAAAAAACACGTCAGGAAGAACTGCTTAGACGTGCGCTGGAGAGGACCGTTTCAAGTCATACTTGTGACGAACACTGCAGTAAAGTGTGGAGGCCTGCCAAACTGGATACATGCCTCACACACCCGAAGAGTGCCAACACCTCTAGAAGAAACAGATCCTCTCTCGGATGAGAATCCGGCGGAAAGCGGAGAAGCCACAGAGGGGGAAAGCCAAGCTGTGGAGGTGATTGAAGAGACTGAGACTGTGTCGGAACAGGTCGACGAAGGTCAGGACACTAGTGGGACCAAAGTCGCCTCAGGAGAAGAAAGTAACTGGGAAATCGAATCAGATACTGAACAAGCTGAGAGTGACCAAGAGACGAGTCCAAGAACAAGGAGCAGGAGGACAAGGAGTGACGAAGCTAGTTGGCCGGAGAGAAGGAGAAGGCCAAGCTTAAAGGCATAACAAGAAAGAACTCTTGTCCCGATCGCTGAAGAATCGGATCAGGAAGAAGAAACTACAGACTCAGGAACTGAGAGTCCAAGAAGATCGAGAAGGGTACGTGTGCCCTGCAGAAGGTACGCCACCCCAGAGTGGACTTATCTAGCAGATGTCTTGGGGACAGAAATCTGGGAGAGTGAAGGAAGTGAAGGTAATCGATCACGATCCATTTGTGGCAGTGGAGATATGGATGTTGACTCCTGGACTCGAGACTGAGGGGTTACTGACTTTTACACTTCCCATACCCCCATACTTGAGTCGGATCAAAGATTTAGTGTTAAACAGATTACAATTTCCAACATTTGGTCATCAAATTCCAGAGGAAGAAGAAAAAGTCATTTGTTTTGAATTATTGGAACTTGTTGTGAAAGCTGCAGGTACGAGAATAATTGTTGATGCATAAAGACTTTTGTATATAAGCTATAAAGAAGAAGATAACTTAGCGCCGAGTGGAAAGAAGAATAAAATTAGGGATTACATTTAGAGGACGGAGAAGGGTTAGGGTTGTCTGTTGCTAAAGAGAAAAAGACATTGGTTGCGAAAAAGAGACTTTTGTTGATAAAGAGCACTTTAAAGACTGAGAAAGCAAATAAAGCAAACAAAAACTGAAAAAGAAAAACTTTTCGCAAAAGAAGGAGCTACGCTGTTTTGATAACATGGAGAACGGCAACCCAAACCGAAAAGCCAAATGCATAGTAGGTACACTTATAGTAATAGTAATATTTCTCATAATTACAGTAGTGACGATATCATACATAATAGGACATGAAAGTGATAAAGAAATAGCAGATGTAAAGCCTGTAACGACTTTGAAACCTGCTCTTGTGGGGAAGAAGGGGGAGAGCAATGTAATACGTGAAAAGGCGTTACTAGCAGACGAGGCTCGTAGATTACACGTAGACGAGTCACAGGGAAACTTTAGGTCAAACGCATATGCTAAACTATTGTACGAGTATATCGATGCCATGGAGGCCAAAGATTGCTACGTTTGTATGCAATTGCCGGCTTCTGTAGATGAAGGCATTAGATATCATCATCTCCCACTGACTTATGGGATAACATGTAGTTTACTGCTTAGTATATTTTATGGTAGAGAAGGATTTGAGTACTACTTTTCAAATTATGATTCGGTACTGCCTGAAGTTCCGAATTATAAACAAATGAATAAGTGGGACTATTATAAAAAGGAGGATAGACTAGCCAAATTCTTTCTTCCTTGGGATACATTAGATACATCATACGCACGCAGAAATAATCTGACTTGCAAAGTGTCAGAGGTTGAGAAAAAGTTCATAGGACAAGTAGATGACCGATACAGAAGGCAGAAGATTCTAAAAATGTCAGGACAATGGAAAACTGATTGGACCGAAGAAGAGAAGGCACATAAAAAGAAAGGTAGCAATGGTCCAATAGCATTGGATAGAACGCAGAAAGGAAAGTTATGTTTAACTCGAAGCAAGACATATTATGAGAGTGTATTTGTAGGTGAAGTAAATTGCGAACATGCTTTTAGATTAGAGTACTACACGAAAGATTTCATGAAAGGGATGCAAGCTATTCCGAATGTATATTTTGTATGTGGAAGAAATGCCTATGTAAAACTGCCTGACAATTGGTATGGTTCGTGTTACTTGGCAATTGTCTTCCCCAAAATATATCATGCAAAGGATTTAGCGATCATAGAAGGAAAGGCTTCGACGAGAGCGAAAAGGGAAGTAGGAGATGCAGAAGTAGTAGGAGACGTATTTGGAGCGATGTTTCCTTTGTTAGGTTTAATCCTTAACGATGTTAAGATCAGGAGACTAGCTACAGTTGTAGATAGATTGTCTGCAAGTACTGCAAGGTCATTAATGCTAGTAGAAGGCGAGATGCAATCGATTAGAGCAATGGTTCTTCAGAACAGACTTGCTTTAGATGTTCTATTAGCAAAAGAAGGCGGAGTTTGCAAGGCTTTGAAGGTCCAGGAATGTTGTACTTATATTCCTGATAATTCAAAACCACTTGAGAAGGTCATAAGCAACATTACACAGATTCATCAAGAGATCGAAGATTTGTCAAAAATAAATGTTCGGGAAAAAGTAGGTCATGAAGTAGGAAAGGTTGGGAGTTGGTTTGCTAACCTTGGTAAAAGCATAGTATGGTATATATTAAAACCTGTATTAATAGTATTAATTTGCATAATCTCATTGTTGGGGTTAGTGAAACTATATAAATGGTATAGATCGAACCAGTTACAAAGGTCTATGAGAGAACAAGAAAGGAGATTGGCTGCTTTACAAGATCAACAGTATAAAAGTTTGAGAGCACTCGAAACGATAAAAAGAGGGAATGTTGTAACTAGTTCTGTGTAAAAGTGTTATTCAAATTGCATTTAGTGATGACTCCTAAAAGTCATCAAAGGGGGGAACTGAGAGAGCGCAATTTGAATAAAACGTATATCCGAGTCATATTTAGAAGCATATAGTATAAACGTAGGAATGAAATGTATATCGTAACGTGAAGTTGACACCTATAGCATAAAGTTAACAGATGTGACAACGTGATATAGGAAATGTAAATGTATTTACTCTTGAACATGCATTAGATTTAGAAGGCCCGTATGCATAATGGGCTAATGTAGAAATGTGTAGAAATGCTTACGAGATGTAGAACTTGCAAAGTAGAATTCATGTACGTGTGTAATGAAATGGAGAAACGGCGTGAAATATAACGTGGAGAAATGTGCAGAGAACATATATATCGATGTAACAAATGAGAATATAAAAGTTATACTCTACGTAGTTTGTATTCTATGTAAATGTATTCAAGTATAATCAAGGCTTTGCTAAATGCGATTATATATAAATGGGTGTTAAAGGTTATACTGTGTAGAAGAAGTTTGTAGGAATGTTAGAAGAGTTTAGGTCATTTGTGATTATAACCTGACTGACCAAAGGTTCGCTGGAGTGTAGTCCGCTGTATGTAATTTAGTGGGCTCACAGGAGTCATGAATAGCTTGATGTGAACGTGAGAGCCAAGGAGTCTAGCTCTCGTTAGATTTAAGGTGACAATGCCGGACGGAGTTTATTGCCTAAACGTGAGAGGAGACGCTTGGAATTTGAGTCTTGTTTTGAAATGACCATTCACGGGACCAAGAAAGGTTATACTCATAGTCGTAAAGTTTAAAGTTCTGTTGAGGTTATAGACTTTTGATCTGAAAGTGTCAAATGAAGTCACCAACAAGAAGACGAAGATGGCGTCTAAAGAAGAAGGGTCAACTTAACGGACGACGCGAAGAGACGAAGCAATGAAAAAGCTAGAAGATGACCTCACGGGGAAAGTCCGTGGTGGGCGTCGAAGGGGCGTTCCACCCACACTGTGATTGTGTATTTTAGGGACAGCACCCCGGGGAGAAGTTAGCGAAGGGCGAACAGCGAAGGTGAAGCAAGTTAGGAGCTCAGGGCGAAGAGCAGATGACTTGAGCAGATGCGCTGAGAGAGATCAGAGCGCAAGAGAGCAGTAGGCCGAGGACCCTTAGAGAGCGGATGGGTAGGCAGAAAGGGTACTGCTTCTTAAACTTAAGTTACCTTTAGAGGCTAAGAGAGTTTGAACTTCTTTGGGAGTCAAACTGCTGACACCTTTTTAGGAAAGGAACTTGCGAAGTAGGGATGTCACTTAGTATAGAGTAGGGACAGATTTAACTTGATTATTTTTCTCTTTCTGTAGATGACGCAGAAGAACCACTTCATATCGATGCTTTTTAATTTGCTGATTCTTGAACTGACTTTAATTGTATTCGTTTGTAGACTGAGGTTCTTTAGGGAATATATGTTCCTTCTAGTTCCTGTATATTTGTTGAATTTGATCCTGAGAGGATTGTATTTGCAACTTTTCTTAATTTTATATTAAACCTTTTTAAACTTTATCAGTTGTAAGTGGTTCTTCAGAGTGGCGTCAGTTTATGGGGTTTATCTAACCTATGCGGGGGTTGTCTTTTACTCAATGACAGATAACAACCGATCCAAATTTGACGAATGAGATAAGTTATCAAATTGATCATAAAAAGATATTAAAATCTCATTCCCCGCAAAAGCATATGGCTGAATCGAGGTTCCAAATTGTTTGGGATTATCGCATTTATTTCACATTGCTAGTTTCACAAGTAATGGGGAAAATTGGCATTTATAAAACCTGTAAGAATAGGAGCAGAAACTCCGATTCCTGTATTTATTTACATTCCTCAGCCAAAATCTTTAATCCTGTGGTAATCGTGCACCTCGGAATTAGTGTACCTGCGGTATCAGTAATTCCTGGGATCAGATTGATCAAAGCAGTGGTCCCACACAGCCTGTCATCCATATTATTATGTGTCATACTATTACTGCAGGGCTACTGAGGACTCCAGCTGCTGCTTAAGAATCTTGGGCCTCATTCCTCTATATAGTTATGGAACTCCTCAGTGGCTTGCAATATTCTTCCAATGTGCAAAAGGGGGTACTTTATCCAGTATATAATGTGTGTTTCACCATTGACTGGCGAGTATTTCTGTAGGCATAGGGGGACTCGGGATATGTCTACATGTAAAGAGTTGTGAAGTCTGAAGGTACCTTCCAAAGTATATTATTGCTAATATTCATAATTGATTATGCAATTTTATGTATTAAATGAACAAATTCCTGATTGGATTTTCCTGATTGGATTTTGCCTTTTGTGTGGGCCTGATAGTGACTCGCGTATTTGGGTACCTGAGAATTCCGTTAGATTATGCTTAGTTACGCCAGAAGCGCAATTGTGCGTTTGGTGCTATTTTTTAGCACAAAACTGCCTCGTGTCCAAAATGGGCTCGAGAATGCGCTTTGCTCTAAGAAATAGCACAATATGCAACAAAACACAAATAGTGGATGTGAGCAGCCGCTCGTGCTTGCTAATAAGGCTCTTAGGGGAAGATTTTTCCCCAATTTACTCTCCCAGTGTTTGGAGATATTGGCTTAGTCCAAAATGCACCCTTGCGTCCAAAATGGACGTGAGGATGCATTTTGCGCTATGAAATAGTGCTAAATGTAGTAGAATACAAGTAACTAGCGTTAGCACTCACTAAATGTGCTTTTTATTACACGAGCAGGCGTAATTACGTAATCAGTTATTCTGAGTCAGTGAGTAACACGGCATTACGAAAATAAATTCGATTACTCCAGCGCAATCGACATTACGCCCGGGCCTACCATTTTCATCAATGGCAGCAAAGCTCCAGGGCCTGCCATTCGTGCCGTACATTGGGCCCCTTCTTCAACAAATTCTGTACTCATGATAGTTGCCAGACACAAAAATAAATACAAATTCCTAATGAAATTCTTTGAAATGTGTGGCCACCTCTATGGCACGAAACATAGCGCTTTTGCTCACAAGTTGTTAAGATCGAGGGGCCTTTTTATGGAGGCCTTGCGCCGCCGGTGCGTCACTTTTAACATGGGAAAAAGTGACGCACCGGTGGCGCAAGGCTTTCATAAATGAGGCCAGGGGTTCTTAACCTTTTTACTACTCTGGACCCCCAACCTGAGCAAAGCTCTGAACCACAAAACAAGACACAAAGATACATAAACAAGTGTACATAAAAGGGATGCACATAATATGAGATACGGTATTTAATTTGCAAAGAAAAAATACACAAACATTGAAGTTTTATTATAATGACAGTCTGGTGCTTTTCAAACTTTGATTTTGTTTCAAAAAGATGAATTAATATGCTTGACTTTAGCAAGCCGTTATGTCTTTTTTGCTTCATATGCATGTTCTCTTTTTGTCCGTACACCATTAATTAAATCCAGCGAGGCCACCAATCATCCATACTAGATTGTGTTTTTCTGCACCTGTGCAGCTCTGGCAATCCAGCTAAGGATGCCAATTTAATTTATACTCTCCAACTTTAAAATCATTCACATTTCCAAAGCGTTTAACTTTTTTCAATTTTCAATTTTGCTTTAATCGTATATTTAATTTACTAATCTTGAATCATTTTCTATCAGTCGTCGAACCCCTAAGTAGGTGACATGGACAGGGCCAGCTTTAGTGCGAGTGATGCCCAGTGCGACCATTTTTATTTAGGACCCCTGTTTACCTCCTTCCCAACAGATTCCATCACTACCACCCTCCACCACTGCCCTCCTTCCTCCATTGCCCTTTATCACATATGTTTTATTTATTTTAAAGTGCTGGTTGGGATTGGCTTTACTAATAAGAATGTATTTCTCCGTAAACTAAATCTTTTCAGCACCATTATGAATAGACAATGAAAAAAGAGGGGGAGGGGCGGAGGGAGTGGAATAGTGTTCTAACCTATACTATGCAGTTTGCGCACAGCTCCTTGATGACAGTTCATAGGTCACTGTCCTATATTTGGATCCTAAATTATGACCTGCAAGTAACAAAAGGATCTCTGTAGCAAAAGCATTAACACTCTGAGCGACCTACATACAATACAGTTCTTTGATCTGCATATTATACGATCTTTATACATTACTTTATGATGAGTCAAACTGCCACTAGACAAAACCCTGATGCTCACCAGCAGGATCATTATTTACCAGTTATCTTGACATTTTTATTGTTGCCTGAAATCTACTTGACACATAGGACAATCTGCAGCAGGTGCTTGTAAACCCATAAGTTATTTGTAAACATTGCGTCCCCCAAAGTCAGGTGAGGCTGCACCAGTCGCACCACCCCAAAGCCGGCTCATTGGGAGCCTCAGGAAACCGCAAATGCCAGGTTAAGAAGTGAGCAGGCTGGTGGAGATGAATATCCTTATCTGCTGATATGATAATTAGGGTCTGGGTAAATGCAATAAAAGGGATGAGCCGAATAAGACTTACAGCTGAAGAAGAGGCAGGAGGGGAACGCAGGCGACATCTTGAGCAGCATCACAGGCAGACCTCGGCATCCGCTGAAGCTCCTCTCATCCAGCGAAGAGGAACTGACTAGAATCTGTCCATTTCTCAACTCTAACCGATCGAAAACTGCTGTCCTCCCCCTCCTTCTTGGAAACTTTCACAACACCCTTGTGTGTACTTTGTACAATGACAAGACCTAAGAATTTCCAGCTACTCATAAAGAGGAAGGAAATTGGGTTAAGTGTAAGTCACTTCTGCTCCAAGAATTTACTCTTCAGTGAATACCTAAGAAATGTTTCACAAAACTAATAGTTATACAAACAAACATATGTTCCCAAGCAGGTGACACTGTCCTGGATAAAACAGATATATGGGTTAATTTAGAGTTTGGCCAGGGATCTACTAACACGCTAGGTCACATGTGGCATGACCGACATATTTAGAGATCCTCTGCCGGCATATTTAGAGAACCACTCCTTTCGTGCCTCCTTCCAGAAAGGAAGAGGGAGGCCTTTTCAGCCATTTCAGAAGCAAAAGCACGCCAGTGCAGGGAGAGAAGCGCACGGCAATGGGCCACCAGCAATATGCTGGAAATTCGAGGCCGGCGATTGTACATATGGGGCAGCATGTAAGTTCAAACACATATGCTCCACATGCGGGGCACCCTGCAATAGGCTGTAGGCGAACGGACAACCCCAATCGCGTCAAAAGAGAGAAAAAGAAGCAATGAGTCAACCGAAAGAGGTGGAGTAGGGGGAGCAAAACAAGGCAACACCCCACTAGCGAGGTCCCCCATTAACACACAGAGATTACGAGCACTAGCCAACAGATATCACAGCAAATCGGACGCAGACACACTGGTACACAGCTTTGGGAATGGCTTTCTCATCCCCTTCAGCGGCCCCCTCCCTCACAGCTGCGAGAGGAATTTGAAGTCAGTGATGAAACACCCAGGGGTGGTAGCCAAAAAGATGGAGAAAGAGAGACAACTTGGCAGGATTGAGGGCCCCCTCATGGCCGGAAAAGGGAGGGAGCTAGTCATGTCACCTCTGGGGGTGGTACCAAAGACACAAAAAGGGCAATTCCGGCTCATCCACCACCTCTCACTCCCGGAGGGCACGTCAGTAAACGATGGGATTAAGGCTGAGGTGTGCTCAGTAACCTATTACACAATTGACGATGCAATAGACCTGATAAAGACTCCAGGCAGCGGGACTCTCATGGCAAAGGCAGATATCAAGTCAGCGTTCCGCTTACTCCCAGTCCACCCCAATAGTTTCCACTTGTTAGGTTTCCAGTGGGAGGGACTGTACTATCACAACAAGGCAATGCCCATGGGATGCTCAGTGTCACGCGCATACTTCGAGCTTTTCAGCACGGGAAACTGCATTACCTGGACGATTTACTGTTTACCGGCCCAGCTGCATCCCCCGAGTGCGAAGACACACTGAGGGCATTCATTACAATAGGAGACGAGCTGGGGATACCACTATCCAAAGACAAGAAAGAGGGGCCAACTAAAAAGATCACTTTTCTGGGGATCGAGCTGGACTCGGTCACTGGGACGTCTAGGCTACCCCCGAGAAAGTAGAAGACTTTAGACAAGACATAAGGAACATGTGCGGGCGGGACAAGGCCACATTGAGGGACATACAACAGCTCATAGGAAAGTTGAATTTCGCGACAAGGGTCATACCAGCAGGCAAGGTGTTCGCTAGGCGATTGACACAGCTGACACAGGGCCTAACACACAGACACCACCACGTAAGGCTCGGGCCGAGGCAAAGAGGGACCTGCAGATGTGGGATACCTTCCTGGCAGACTTCAACGGGGTGCTGATATGGAGGGAAGGCTGGCTGACCAGTAAACAGATTGAGTTGTACACCGATGTGTCAGGGAGCACAGGGTTTGGAGCGATTTTGAGGGAAAAGTGGAGTGCAGGACTGTGGCCCAGCAGCCGGCACAGGGAAGGCATAACAGGCAACATAACATTCTTGGAGCTCTTTCCCATCGTAGTGGCATTAGTAATCTGGAAAAAGGAGCTCCGGGACATGAAACTGACCCTATGGTCTGACAACAAGGGCGTAGTGCAGGCGATTAACGGAGGGTCGGTAAGGTGCCCAGACACACTAAGACTAATGCGACTTCTGTTTACATTACAGCTGGAAGGCAACATAGAGCTGCGGGCAAGGCACGTGCCAGGGGTTGAGATTGAAATAGCAGAAGCGCTATCGAGAAACAAGATGTGCAAATTCAGGGAGCTGGGACCCAAGGCAGAGAGGAACATGACCCCCTTCCCGAACCAGCTCTGGGAGCTGACAGGCCGGACCTGTCGGAACTGATCACACACGCACTCACCCCAGCTGCAGCCAAATGCTACAGTAAATACGTAGCAAAGGTAATGAGAGTAGGGGGTATACAATTACTAGCCGATGACAGAGACACTCGCAGGGCGGCGGAACAGTTCATTGGCTGGGCCTATGAGGGGAAAAGGTTGAGGTCCTGGGCACAGGCTCACTTGGCAGCCGTGGCCCATTACGCAAAGCTTGAGACAGGTCTCAACCCAATTGCATCCCACTACTTCAGGGCAGCAATGAAGGGGTGGAGGCGGAAGGAAGGAAAGATGGTGGAAACAAGGCGCCCAAGAGACTTTGAGAAGATAGGAGTGCTGCTGGAGGCACTGGAGGGCGTAACAACAGATAGATACGAGCTGCTGCTATTTTGGGCAGCGTTTACCACAGCATTCTTCGGAGCATTTTGCATAAGCGAGTTAGTGGCCCCTGCCAGGGAAGGACAAGCCGAGTACTGCATCCAGGCCGGCAACGTGACCCCCGGGGCAAAGAGAGTGGAAATGGTACTACGGCGGTCAAAGACAGACCAGGCGGGCCAAGGGGCCATAGTCAGGTTACAATGCATCCAAGATCAGAGACACTGCGCTGTATGCTGCCTGTTTGCATTCATGGCGGTACACCCGGCGGGAGAAGGGCCACTTTTCAAACACAGGAACGGCACCCAGCTGAGCAAATTTCAGTTCAAAACAGTGATGCGCCTAGCTCTCAGCAGGGCGAGCCTTCCGGCAAAAGGCTTTGGGTCCCACTCTTTCCGGATAGGGGCGGCCATGACCGCAGCACAGCATGGGATGTCTGAGGCAGGAATACAGGCGGTAGGGCGATGGCGCTCGCGCTCATACAAAACATACGGTCGCCCCCAGCTGTTATGACCAGTAGGCGCGTGGGGCAAACCAGGAAGTGACAGGCCGTTTTTCCATTGCTCCAACAGGGAACAGACCACACCTAGGGGCTCATTAGGATTGCAGATTTTCCGCATCCTCTGGGCTGGCAGAAGCCACCGCCGGCCCGGAGGATGCAGAAAATCCGCTGCGGACTCACTAAAGACCCACTGCCACATTAGGATGGCTGGTGGGTCCTGGTTTCAGTCCTCTGCTTTTCCGCCGCGGTTGGCTTACAACCGTGGCGGAAAAGCTCTAATATGGTGGCGGTGTCTCTCAGACACCGCCAGCCATATTAGGATGTGTTTAAAAAAAATGCTTTTCCGCGGTGGGTTTTCTGCCGTGGAAAAGCATGTGGAAGTTCACTGCGGGGGCCCGTTGCGGGCCCCTTGGGTGAAGGGGAGGGTGGGAGGTGCACATGGGGGGTACCTATGGTACCCCCCTGTATTTGTATGCAGAATTCGGCAGACACCGCATGGTGCCTGCCGCTTTCAGCATACAAATGCAATGTATGCATTTTTACCATTGCCGCAGGTGCATCTTTAAGCCGCACCCGCCGCAATGGTAAAAATAGAGGATGTGACCGCCAGGGTGGCGGTCACATCCTAATTTCACAGGAGGGAACTCCGCAGGCCATGCGGAGGTTCCCTCCTACTCAGGGGTCGCGGACGGACGCAAGTCCGTCCGCGATCCTAATGGGCCCCCTTGGTGGGTGGTGGGGCACTCTTTTGTCAGGCGGATGGACGCTTGGTGGAAAATCTCAGGGGGCTCACTCAGGGACAGGCCAATGCACACATGCGTGTGATGGTTCGGACGGTCGGGCATGCGGAGGGAGCAGCTGGCGGCGGCCCTGAAAGGTCTCCAGGAAGTCGCAGGCCGGCACCCGGACGTTTTGATCATACATCTGGGCGGGAACGAGCTGGCCGGGATTGGGCGGAGAGCACTCCTCCTCGGGATACAGAAAGACCTCATCGAAACGTCCTGGGCATTTGGGCGCACATCAATAATCTGATCCGAGCTAATAAGTAGAAAAGAATGGTGTGGGCGGAATCATACAAAGGGGTTGAAAACTCAAGGAAAAAATTGAACCTCACAGTGAGCAAGTTTTGCAGGGCAAATGGCCTGGCCTCAATCAGACACGGGTTGATACACACAGGCGGCCCAGAATACTACACCGACGATAGGGTACATCTCTCCGAACAGGGCATGAGAATTTCTGGTCCAACTTGTGGGGCGCCATGGTAATGGCGGGGTGTCAGTAGTAAGGCAGGACGTAGGAGGGGGAGCCGCAGGAAGACGGTAGCCTCCCTGACGGCGTGGCGAAGGGCTACGCTGAGAACGGTTGGTATGGAGGCACACTTGAGTGCGGTGCGCCGGAATAGGTCCACTCACCTTCAGATGCCGCACGGCTGGGTGAGGTGGCCTAAGGAAAGTGACTCTGGGATGCCTCACGGCTGGGTTTAATGACTACCAAAGGAAGGGGTAGTAATCAGAGACGGCCCAGCCCCCGCCAGATGGCAGGGCACAACAAAAGCGGACAAGGTAGCGAGGCGGCCTAACTCTGGGGACATAGGCTACCCCCCCTTCCTGCGCAAATGAGGCGCAAAGAAAATTCCAACCTACCAAAGAACCTGCCCAGAAGGGCCAAGAGAAGATCACAAGGAAATGCATAATCAGATAACATGCAAAGTGCAAAATATAACTGTTTCCTTGTAACCCTAATAAAACTGCGGCCAACAAATGACCACCACAAGACAAGAAGTGTAGTGGCTTTTCTTGGCGGGAGGGAAAATACCGAAGGGAAGAGGATGGTGTATGCACGAGGAGTGGGGCAGAGTGCGGGGATTATTGCAGAGGCGGGCCCCCGAAGGGAGCTAAAGAGCCGGCACCATAACCCGGCGTCGAGTCCCCAGAGGAAAGAGGGGAGGGGGAACCCGGCATGGTGCGAAAAGGAAGGCGGGGTGGGGAAAGCCCACAAGGGTCCCCCACCCCAGGCCGCCGTGGCCAAAGGGGGGGCATGCATGTTTCAAACCCCCCAAATCACAGAACTGGAGCGAACCCAGAGCGCCAGTCAGGGGGCTTAAAAGTGCGGCTCCCCCAGGTAGGCTCCTAGCATCCAGGAGCGGGGGAGCAGCACGACACAAGGATTGAAAGCTTGTCCCACCCACCCACACCAAAGGAACAGCGATGTCGCAGGGCTGAGAAGGGCTAACGACGTGGAAGGGCTACGCTGAGAACGATTGGTACGGAGGCACACCGGAGGGCGGTGCGCCAGAATAGGTCCACTCACCTTCAGATGCCTCACGGCTGGGTGAGGTGGCCTAAGGAAAGCGACTCTGGGATGCCTCACGGCTGGGTTTCTTGACTACCAAAGGAAGGGGTAGCAATCAGAAACGGCGCTCGCAGCCCAGCCCCCTCCGGATGGCAGGGCACAACAAAAGCGGACAAGGTAGCGAGGCGGCCTAACTCTGGGGGCATAGGCTACCCCCCTTCCCGCGGGAATGAGGCGCAAATAAAATTCCAACCAACCAAAGAACCAGCCCAGAAGGGCCAAGAGAAGATCACAAGGAAATGTATAATCAGATAACATGCAAAGTGCAAAATATAAATGTTTCCTTGGAACCCTAATAAAACTGCGGCCATAAAATGACCACCACGAGACAAGAAGTGTAGTGGCTTTTCTTGGCGAGAGGGGAAACACCGAAGGGAAGAGGATGGTGTATGCATGAGGAGTGGGGCAGAGTGCGGGGATTATTGCAGAGGCGGGCCCCCAAAGGGAGCTAAGGAGCCAGCACCATAACCCGGCGTCGAGTCCCCAGAGGAAAGAGGGGAGGGGGAACTCGCATGGTGCGAAAAGGAAGGCGGGGTGGGGAAAGCCCACAAGGGTCCCCCACCCCAGGCCGCCGCGGCCAAAGGGGGGGCATGCATGTTTCAAACCCCCCAATCACAGAACTGGAGCAAACCCAGAGCGCCAGTCGGGGGGCTTAAAAGTGCGGCTCCCCCAGGTAGGCTCCTAGCATCCAGGAGCGGGGGAGCAGCACAACACAAGGATTGAAAGCTTGTCCCACCCACCCACACCAAAGGAACAGCGATGTCGACCGCTGAGCCTGCTTCAGGTGAGGTCGCCCCCACACCGCTGCTCCTTCCGCTGCCTGCCAGCACCAGCACCTTGCCCTGCGGCTGCCTTCCTTGCCCGCAGTCCGCCGTCCGCCTGCTGACGTTTCTTTACTTTTTCTCCCCTCTGCTCCGCCGTATTTTATGCCGTCTACTTGTGTGCCCCTCTCCCCTCTGCCTTCTGTACCACCCCAGCCGCCGTATTTTGTGCCGTCCCTGTGTTCCCCTGTGTGCCCCTCTCCCCTCTGCCTTCTGTACCACCCCAGCCGCCGTATTTTGTGCCGTCCCTGTGTTCCCCTGTGTGCCCCCCTCCCCTTTGCCTTCTGTACCATCCCAGCCGCCGGACGACCCAGCCACCCCTGAGCCGCCCTCGGCCCTCCTTTCCCGCCACTGCCTCAGGCATCACCGCCCCCCTCCTGCCCATTGGCCGCTCTGCTCCCGCCACCCAGATGACCTGCCCTCCCGGCTCCTCACTTATGACGCCCCCAGAGCGACGCGCAGCAGACGTGCGCAGCGCGAGCACTGATTGAGCGCCGAAGGTGCGCCAAAGGTAAGCCCCTCTGCGCCCGTCCGCGCCTGGCCTGCGCCCAGGGCCAGGACCCCTGGCCCCCGCAGACCCCAGCCCACCCGCCGGACGTACGACGCCGCCACTCTCAACGCACTCAACAACGGCCGAGTCCCGGGATGCTACCGAGCCACGCCGCGACGCACCCACGGACCCTTCAGCTGCCTCTCCTGCAAATTAACCTGCATCCGGACCTGCATTACACCCGCAGCCACCAAGCCGAACACCAGCAGCAACCACCTCAAGTGCATCCTGCTCAACACCCGCTCCGTCCACAGACACACCATCCAACTCTGGAACCTCCTCGACACCACATCTCCAGACGTCGCCTTCCTCACGGAACCATGGATGAACGCCTCCTCAGCGCCCGACATCGCCATCGCCATCCCGGAGGGCTACAAGATCACCCGGAAAGACCGCGCCAACCATACCGGAGGAGGCATCGCCATCATCCACAGGAACACCATCCGCATCACAACCAACACCGACGACACCCTCAAAACTGCCGAACACCTGCACTTCCAGATCCACACCGACTCCAAGACCACCCTCAGAGGCACCCTCATCTACAGACCCCCGGGACCACGCACACAATTCAGCGAAGACATCGCCGACTTCATCAGCCCGCATGCCCTCCCCTCCGCTGACTACATCCTCCTCGGGGACCTCAACTTCCACCTGGAGAACAACAACGACCGCAACACCACCACCCTACTGGACAACCTCGCCAACCTCGGTCTCAAGCAGCTGGTGACCACCCCCACCCACCTCGCCGGACACACACTTGACGCCGTCTTCTCATCCAGCAAGGACATCATCTTCAGCCAGGCCACCGGACACCACTGGACGGACAACAGCTGCATCCACTTCAGCTTCAGTAGAACCACGTTCCACCACCACCAGCAACAGGTTGCACGAAGAAGCTGGAACAAGATCACAGCCGACCAGCTTGCCGCATCCCTGAGCCAGCACCCTCCCGCCAGCTCAGCGAACCCCTGCCAGGCCGCCGACAACCTCACGAAGTGGATCAGCAGCTGCGCAGACGACCTCGCCCCTCTGAGGACCCCGCCCAGCAGACCCGGGAGCAAGTAGGACCCATGGTTCACCGACGAACTTAAGAGCTCCAAGAAAAACTGCCGAACCCTCGAGAAAGCGTGGAGAAGAGACCCTACACCAGACAACATGTCCACCCTCAAGCTCGCCACCCGAAAGCACCATCAACTGATCCACGCCACCAAGAAAACAGCATTCAAGGAGCGGCTGGACAGCAACGCACACAACAGCAAGGAACTCTTCAACATGGTGAAAGAGCTCTCCAACCCCAACGCCGGAAACAACGACATCACACCATCACAAGACCTCTGCAACTCCCTCGCCTCATACTTCCACAACAAGATCGCGGACATACACAACAGCTTCAGCACACAACCAACGCTCCCCACGACCGCACCAACGCCCCCCACCACCACCCTCAGCGCCTGGACCCCAATCAGCACTTCAGACACCATCCGCACGATGAACTCCATCCACTCCGGATCTCCGACCGACCCCTGCCCTCACCACATCTTCAACAAGGCCGACGCCGTCATCGCACCCCACCTACGGGACATCATTAACACCTCCTTCGACACCGCCACCTTCCCTGAGAGCTGGAAGCACGCTGAACTCAGCGCTCTACTAAAGAAACCAACAGCGGACCCCACTGAACTCAAGAACTACCGCCCCATCTCGCTCCTCCCGTTTCCAGCCAAAGTCATCGAGAAGACAGTCAACAAGCAACTGGCCACCTTCCTCGAGACCAATGGATCCCTCGACCCCTCACAGTCGGGCTTCAGGGCCAACCACAGCACCGAGACCGCCCTCATCGCTGCCACCGATGACATCCGAGCCCTGCTCGACAACGGAGAAACAGCGGCCCTCATCCTCCTAGACCTCTCCGCAGCATTTGACACTGTCTGCCACCGCACCCTTGTGCAGCGCCTCAGCAACGTCGGAATCCAGGAGAAGGCACTAGAGTGGATCATCTCCTTCCTCGCTGGAAGGACACAGAGAGTCTGCCTTCCCCCGTTCAGGTCAGAAGCCACCGAAGTCAGCTGCGGCGTTCCCCAGGGCTCCTCGCTCAGCCCCACCCTCTTCAATGTCTACATGAGCCCCCTCGCGGCCATCGCACGACAAAACAACCTCAACATCATCTCCTACGCCGACGACACACAGCTGATCCTCTCCCTCACCAACGACCCCGCCACAGCCAGAGCCAACCTACACGAAGGGATGAAAGACGTAGCCGAGTGGATGACGACCAGCCGCCTGAAACTGAACTCAGACAAGACGGAAGTCCTCATCCTGGGCTCCTCACCCTCCGCCTGGGACGACTCCTGGTGGCCCCCCACCCTGGGTACCGCACCGAAACCGACAGACCACGCACGCAACCTGGGCTTCATCCTGGACTCCTCCCTCTCCATGACCAGACAAGTCAACGCCGGCTCCTCGTCCTGCTTCAACATCCTGCGCATGCTATGCAAGATCTTCCGGTGGATCCCCACCGAGACCAGGAAGACGGTCACCCAGGCCCTCGTCACCAGCCGGCTGGACTATGGCAACGCCCTCTACGCCGGAACAACCGCCAAACTCCAGAAGAGACTCCAGCGAATCCAGAACGCCTCAGCGAGACTCATCCTCGACCTCCCCCGACACAGCCACATCTCTGGACACCTGGGAGACCTGCACTGGCTCCCGGTCAACAAGAGAATCACCTTCCGCCTCCTCACCCACGCACACAAAGCCCTTCACAACCAAGGCCCGAGTTACCTCAACAGCCGCCTCAACTTTTACGCTCCCACACGCCAGCTCCGATCGACCAGCCACGCCCTCGCCGCCGTCCCCCGCATCCGAAGAGCCACAACAGGAGGAAGGTCCTTCTCTCACCTGGCCGCCAAGACCTGGAACTCCCTCCCGACCCACCTCCGCCTGACCCAAGACCACCTCGCCTTCAGGAAGCAGCTCAAGACCTGGCTGTTCGAGCAGTAGCGGACCCCCCCACCCCAAGCGCCTTGAGACCCTCCGGGTGAATAGTGCGTGATACAAATGTCCTTGATTGATTGATTGATAGAAGGGCTAACGACGTGGCAAAGAGCTACGCTGAGAACGGTTGGTACGGAGGCACACCGGAGGGCGGTGCGCCAGAATAGGTCCACTCACCTTCAGATGCCTCACGGCTGGGTGAGGTGGCCTAAGGAAAGTGACTCTGGGATGCCTCACGGCTGGGTTTCTTGACTACCAAAGGAAGGGGTAGCAATCAGAAACGGCGCTCGCAGCCCAGCCCCCGCCGGATGGCAGGGCACAACAAAAGTGGACGAGGTAGCGAGGCGGCCTAACTCTGGGGACATAGGCTACCCCCCTTCCCGCGGGAATGAGGTGCAAATAAAATTCCAACCTACTAAAGAACCAGCCCAGAAGGGCCAAGAGAAGATCACAAGGAAATGTATAATCAGATAACATGCAAAGTGCAAAATATAAATGTTTCCTTGTAACCCTAATAAAACTGCGGCCAACAAATGACCACCACGAGACAAGAAGGTGTATGCACGAGGAGTGGGGCAGAGTGCGGGGATTATTGCAGAGGCGGGCCCCCGAAGGGAGCTAAGGACCAGGCACCATAACCCGGCGTCGAGTCCCCCGAAGAAAGGGGGGAGGGGGAACCCGGCATGGTGCGAAAAGGAAGGCGGGGTGGGGAAAGCCCACAAGGGTCCCCCACCCCAGGCCGCCACGGCCAAAGGGGGGGGCATGCATGTTTCAAACCCCCCAATCACATCACTGGAGCGAACCCAGAGCGCCTGTCGGGGGGCTTAAAAGTACGACTCCCCCATGTAGGCTCCTGGCATCCAGGAGCGGGGGAGCAGCGCGACACGAGGATTGAAAGCTTGTCCCACCCACCCACACCAGAAGAGCAGCGATGTCGCAGGGCTGAGAAGGACTAACGATGTGGCGAAGGGCTACGCTGAGAACGGTTGGTACGGAGGCACACCGGAGGGCGGTGCGCCAGAATATGTCCACTTACCTTCAGATGCCTCACGGCTGGGTTTCATGACTACCAAAGGAAGGGGTAGCAATCAGAAATGGCGCTAGCAGCCCAGGCCCCGCCGGATGGCAGAGCACAACAAAAGTGGACAAGGTAGCGAGGCGGCCTAACTCTGGGGACATAGGCTACCCCCCTTCCCGCGGGAATGAGGTGCAAATAAAATTCCAACCTACTAAAGAACCAGCCCAGAAGGGCCAAGAGAAGATCACAAGGAAATGTATAATCAGATAACATGCAAAGTGCAAAATATAAATGTTTCCTTGTAACCCTAATAAAACTGCGGCCAACAAATGACCACCACGAGACAAGAAGGTGTATGCACGAGGAGTGGGGCAGAGTGCGGGGATTATTGCAGAGGCGGGCCCCCGAAGGGAGCTAAGGACCAGGCACCATAACCCGGCGTCGAGTCCCCCGAAGAAAGGGGGGAGGGGGAACCCGGCATGGTGCGAAAAGGAAGGCGGGGTGGGGAAAGCCCACAAGGGTCCCCCACCCCAGGCCGCCACGGCCAAAGGGGGGGGCATGCATGTTTCAAACCCCCCAATCACATCACTGGAGCGAACCCAGAGCGCCTGTCGGGGGGCTTAAAAGTACGACTCCCCCATGTAGGCTCCTGGCATCCAGGAGCGGGGGAGCAGCGCGACACGAGGATTGAAAGCTTGTCCCACCCACCCACACCAGAAGAGCAGCGATGTCGCAGGGCTGAGAAGGACTAACGATGTGGCGAAGGGCTACGCTGAGAACGGTTGGTACGGAGGCACACCGGAGGGCGGTGCGCCAGAATATGTCCACTTACCTTCAGATGCCTCACGGCTGGGTTTCATGACTACCAAAGGAAGGGGTAGCAATCAGAAATGGCGCTAGCAGCCCAGGCCCCGCCGGATGGCAGAGCACAACAAAAGTGGACAAGGTAGCGAGGCGGCCTAACTCTGGGGACATAGGCTACCCCCCTTCCCGCGGGAATGAGGTGCAAATAAAATTCCAACCAACTAAAGAACCAGCCCAGAAGGGCCAAGAGAAGATCACAAGGAAATGTATAATCAGATAACATGCAAAGTGCAAAATATAAATGTTTCCTTGTAACCCTAATAAAACTGAGGCCAACAAATGACCACCACGAGACAAGAAGTGTAGTGGAATTTCTTGGCGGGAGGGGAAATACCGAAGGGAAGAGGATGGTGTATGCACGAGGAGTGGGGCAGAGTGCGGGGATTATTGCAGAGGCGGGCCCCCGAAGGGAGCTAAGGACCCGGCACCATAACCCGGCGTCGAGTCCCCAGAAGAAAGGGGGGAGGGGGAACCGGCATGGCACGAAAAGGAAGACGGGGTGGGGAAAGCCCACAGGGTCCCCCACCCCAGGCCGCCACGGCCAAAGGGGGGGGCATGCATGTTTAAAACCCCCCAATCACATCACTGGAGCGAACCCAGAGCGCCTGTCGGGGGGCTTAAAAGTGCGGCTCCCCCAGGTAGGCTCCTGGCATCCAGGAGCGGGGGAGCAGCGCGACACGAGGATTGAAAGCTTGTCCCACCCACCCACACCAGAAGAGCAGCGATGTCGCAGGGCTGAGAAGGACTAACGATGTGGCGAAGGGCTACGCTGAGAACGGTTGGTACGGAGGCACACCGGAGGGCGGTGCGCCAGAATATGTCCACTCACCTTCAGATGCCTCACGGCTGGGTTTCATGACTACCAAAGGAAGGGGTAGCAATCAGAAATGGCGCTAGCAGCCCAGGCCCCGCCGGATGGCAGAGCACAACAAAAGTGGACAAGGTAGCGAGGCGGCATAACTCTGGGGACATAGGCTACCCCCCTTCCCGCGGGAATGAGGTGCAAATAAAATTCCAACCTACTAAAGAACCAGCCCAGAAGGGCCAAGAGAAGATCACAAGGAAATGTATAATCAGATAACATGAAAAGTGCAAAATATAACTGTTTCCTTGTAAGCCTAATAAAACTGCGGCCAACAAATGACCACCACGAGACCAGAAGTGTAGTGGCTTTTCTTGGCAGGAGGGGAAATACCGAAGGGAAGAGGATGGTGTATGAACGAGGAGTGGAGCAGAGTGCGGAGTTATGACCCCCTTGCACCACCGTGGCCTCACTTTTTCTTATGCTCGGGCAGGGCAAACCTTGTAATCATATCTATGAGGCCACGCAAACATACTTGGGAGTAGGAGAGGCAGATCCAGCGACCCTCTACAGGTGCAGTGTCTGACCAGGCAGGTGCCAATACAGGGTGACCAGGGTGCAACCGGACACCGCACAGCTCAGCTTGGGTAGGTAGGCACTGGTGCAGGCAGAGGTACCCGGTGCCCCGCCAAGGGGCTTTCCACCCTCCTCGCCTCCGCCCTGTGCACCCTGGTACTGCAGCTGCTCCTCTTCCTGGCCACCGTGAAGGTGTGGGAGCTGTACTGTCTGAGCACCCGGGACCGCCTCTGCCGCTGCCCCTGGCACCATGGGTCTGTCCTTCTTCGGAGAGACCCTGCAGTTGGACCTACAGGTATGGAAGCCCCGCGCTTGCGGTTCATTTTACAGAATGACAATGTGTGCAGGATACTACAGGCTACAAACTAACATTCACGCGAACCATGTACACCAGAGTGGTATCGGCTAAAGAATTGGTCATTTTATAGGTCTTCCTCCGATTTGACTAGAATGATTTTTCTTTGCATGTTTGCTTTTATTGCTTCCTACATTTTGGACTCAGGTGTCGTTCTTGGACCGGTGTAGGCATTCTCCATGCACCGCAATCCTCTTCTCCGAAATTCATTTAATTTCATTATTTTTTTACGGAGGCAAAAATTCCTGCAGATGAGGCCAGACGTGCACGCGTTGCCGTTGAAGGCAATGGAACAAGTGCATGTTTTAGGGCAAAAGCTTCATCGATGCTAAAGGACTTTTTCCAAGCAGGGCATGCCCGCAGCTAGGCGAGATCTAAAAAGGAAAACGCCTTCAAGGAGGCGTGTTTTCCTGCACAAACATAATTCTGCCAACAACACAGGCACCCTTGCACCACAGTGCAAGGGTGCCTGAGTTGGCACTAGGCTGCCGAAACTACACCAGCATTGGTGAAAGCACAGGAATGCACCATATTAGATAAATATGGTGCATTCCTGCCCATTCACTTTGATGTAGGGCAGTGCAGCAAGGTGACTTGCTGCGCTGTCCTATGCCATAACCCAATAAATGAAGTCCCCATCAGTGCCTTAGTGGCTTTGCTGAGGACACTGACGCTTGGCCCACCAGGCTCCATATTTAATGCAGTCACCCTGCAAAGGTTTGTGTTTTTCAATATTAACTACCAAAGCAAGAGTACCGGGAGTTTCCTCCGAGCCTAAAGGGATTGTTTCTTTTGCTTCCTGTTCCCAGGCAGTGCCAAAGTGGAAAATGTATGTAGGAGCAACCACCCTAATAGGGCAGGCATTCTGATGTACATTCAGCTCATTGGGAATCTTCTTACTCACTTGGAGACTGCTTTTGTTGCTTACTGGTAATTATCAGCCTACAGCTAGATTGAGAGTTGGCGGCCTCTTATCCGGTCCGATTAAAATAGCTTGCGGTACATGGGAAGTATAGCCATCATCTTCTCTGCTATTTGTCATCGCCACAGACCCATTAATAAATATTCTGACAGAGAAACTCCACCACCGAAGTACCTGCATAACAAGGATAAGTTTTCTCGTATCTCTTATGTGGATGATGATATCCTTATATCAACTAAACAAAATAGAATCCACTCTAGAGGTGGTAGTGATCCCTACAGTGATGGGGAGCACACAGTGATGTTTTGAATACCCCTCACACACCAACATGCCCCTTGGTGTCATGCTTCATCATCGGGGCCTTCGCACCCCTCTACGGGATGCGGCGTGCTGCGACTCACGGATACGTAGGAGCACTGAAAGTGAACTATGTGTTTGTGAGAGGGAGAGTGAGTGTTGAGGTGAAAAGTGAAGGTTAAAAAATACCTGGCTCGTAGGAAAAAAATAATTAAAAGTTTTATTACGTCCTCGGCTGGTATTATTAAAAGGGGTGCAAGATGAGGTTGTCAGTTATACGCTTAGGGTATTTCAACCTCGGAAGTGCGTCAACATGTTTCGGAGTATCGGAACTCCTTCTTCAGGACGAGGATATGCACAACTATCCTCACCTTACTCACATGGGGTGTAAATGTAAAAGTGTATTCTACAAAAAACAAAAAGTGAAATGTACCTATGGGTGTTTATATTCGAATAAGCTCTGTTGCGCCCAATTGGCGTTAATGATACAGAACTTATGGACAAAGGTTAGCTGACCTCATGAGCCTTAGCGTAGTATTGGGGGTTCCTTCCTCACTGCTCAATTTAGCAAAGGTTACTGCAAGACCTGGTAGGCTGCCTTCCCCTCAACGCGGCTCCGACGATGTGTCGGACATCGTCGGAGCTGCGTTGAGGGGAAGGCAGCCTACCAGGTCTTGCAGTAACCGTTGCAAAATTGAGCAGTGAGTAAGGAACCCCCAATACTACGCTAAGGCTCATGAGGTCATCTAACGTTTGTCCATAAGTTCTGTATCATTAACGCCAATTGGGCGCAACAGAGCTTATTCGAATATAAACACCCATAGGTACATTTCACCTTTTGTTTTTTGTAGAATACACTTTTACATTTACACCCCATGTGAGTAAGGTGAGGATAGTTGTGCATATCCTCGTCCTGAAGAAGGAGTTCCGATACTCCGAAACATGTCGACGCACTTCCGAGGTTGATATACCCTAAACGTATAACTGACAACCTCATCTTGCACCCCTTTTAATAATACCAGCCGAGGACGTAATAAAACTTTTTATTATTTTTTTCCTACGAGCCAGGTATTTTTTAACCTTCACTTTTCACCTCACCACTCACTCTCCCTCTCACACACACAAACACATAGTTCACTTTCAGTGCTCCTACGTATCCGTGAGTCGCAGCACGCCGCATCCCGTAGAGGGGTGCGAAGGCCCCGATGATGAAGCATGACACCAAGGGGCCTGTTGGTATTTGAGGGGTATTCAAAACAACACTGTGTGCTCCCCACCACTGTAGGGATCACTACCACCTCTAGAGTGGATTCTATTTTGTTTAGTTGAATTGTTAGGGGACATCGAATCCACTTCCTCCTCTCCCTCCCTCCTCCTGTGAATCCTTGATATCCTTATATCAACACACTGGTGCTAATGTGCATCAGTCCTAAGAGAAATCAAATTTGGACTTTTTTCAAGGCTGCGCATAAACTGGGATAAATCCATGATGACTGCTCCACCTCCAGCAGTTCAAGAACATAGCTCTGATTTTCCCCTTCAATGGAGTGAGACTCCTACATGCCAGCTAGGGATACAAACCCACCACAAGCCAACAGCTGTCATCCGAGCCAATTATGACCCGGTAGTACCGAAAATTAAACAGCAAGCCCACTGCACCAATTCCGCAATCCTAAAAATGAATTTCGTTCCTCTCTTAGTGTACTTGTTTGTCAATATTCTACCCCCTCTTACGAGTTGCAAGAAAGTTTCCCACCCAACACTCTACTCCGATACCATTATGGGTACAGTCCATGCTTGGCACTCCCTCGCACACCATGCAGGCATCACTGTGCTTTGTTCTCCATGGGGTCCGATTACCAACAACCCCCTAATGCCCATTATTTATGAACCACAGTTTCAGCCACAACTGGCATCTTTGGGAATCCACGTCATGGGCAAAAAATTCTCAGAGGGCATATATATTACACTTGTGGCTTTTAAATCTAGAGGAGAGACCTCTTCCCTTGCTATTTTCTTATTTTGGTGTATAAAAAAGACCCTTCAGGCATACTTTCCACAATTCTCTGACACCTCAGCCACATTTACAGCCCTGACCATGACATTTTCTTTTACCTCGCCACAAGGTCTCATCCAAAACTATAAAATGCCACTGTAGAGAATGCCTACAATAATACATCTGAATCTGGAGAGAAATGGGAGCATGATTTGGGCACTCCTATTACAGACGATATCTGGAAGTTCTGTTGTATACAAATTAAAAACAAATCCCTAAATAGCAGACACAGTGCCTCAGGTACAAAGCTGTAGCGAATCGTACATCGATCACCAACTGGTTTGTGACTGCTAAAATAGGGAATCCTTATATACTAAGGGATAAAAATAAGGATTTTTTTTAAATTGTAAATGAAACAAAATATTTAAGGAATTGGTAAATAGAGAATTATTAAGTGATTCCTTAAATAGGAGTCGCAGTTTTTTTAATCATTATTTCTATATATTAAACATTTGGAAATTGCTATTCCTTCAAACAAAATGATGATCACAAACCCACCTAGGGGGCGTGGTGCCTTTAGTGGCATCACAGGCAGAAGCCAGGTCAGGGGCTGCTCTTCCGGGTCGAGTAACCCAGAAGAGAGCGGTGCAGGGTTCCCCCGAAGCGCGTCACGCTGAGGGCGCGGGAGATCCCGGACTGCTGGGGGATTTAAATTCTCAGGACAGGAAGGGGAAGTCCTCTTTTGTCCTCAAGCCTTGGGTGTAGCAGATCGGAGCGTCGTGAAAGTCAAAGCCACGAGGAGCGTGTGGAGCTGCGAGAGGTCGTAGCGAATCCTTTTGGTCGGGCGCTCGGGTTATTATCCAGGTGAGAGGGCTTCACAACTAGCCTAGCAGGGGATAGGTTATTTAAGATAATGTAATGGATTGCAACTTTTATATTTCTTTTTAATTCCTTTCATCTTAACCTGGGCGTAGTTCATTGGGGGGGGGTGCGAGACTCGCTTCACGCAGGCTCCAAGGCTCGAGCGGGGAAGGTAAGGTGGAGTTGAAGGAGCCGGGGCCGTGAATCGCGTTCATAGAGTTCAGTGCGGGCCGTGTGATATAGTACTGTTTTAGGGCACAATAATATACCAGATAGCGCCCCAGGCTGCAATTAGACCGCAAGTAAGGGCGGTGAGGGCCCGGTCTCGGTAGCGCTGATGGTGGCGAGCGTCAGCGAGTTGGCGTGCTTCTTAAGGTATCATGGCTGCGAGTGAGCAGAGCATGCCCCAGGCCACAATTAGACCACAAGTAAGTGCGGTAAGGGTCCGGTCTTGGGAGTGCTGATAGCGGTGAGCGTCCGCGAGGTAGTGCTCTTCTTTAATGTATCATGGCCGCGAGCGAGCAGAGCGTTTGAGGGGATGCAAGGCAGATAACTACAGGGCGCTCAGCCAGTGAGAATGCTGAGCGCCCGAGTAGAGGCATGTGGGGGGCTGTTAGGATCTGTTTTTACCCCCTAGAAATAACTTCAGACATTTGTGGAGGTTAGAATCTTCTTTATTCGATCCAAGCGCCGGGTAATACGTCCAGTAACGCTCGTAACTCGCGGCACTCTAAAATGGCCGCACTTCCGTTTCCGGTTCGTGGTGCCCGCCCTGCATAACAACTAGAGCATCACCACATATCTCCCCCCTTTAACACCCTCACAATAGACCCAACATGTTCATGATTACACTTCTTAGTCCCAGTGGATATGCATGTGGACAAGGATAGTGAAAGGAACAGTCTTACTTGGTCTCTATGCTGAAGTCCTCGAATTTCTTGGGGGCCTTGATCACTCTGCCCGACTTTGTTCTCACTGGCTCCAGGCTGGAGTTTTCGTCATGAGTCCTGTCTGTGTTTCCATCCCCTTTATACACTTTTGTTCGCCATTCTCTATCTAGTCCTTCGCCTCCTTGGCTCCGTGGTGTTGGTGGGTTGGTTTTTCCCTCTTATTCGCCTTCCTCCTGAGAGTGCTGGTCTTCATTGTACCCACAATGTAGTTGGTTCCTGGACATGTCTGTCTCAGTTGCTTTCGCTGGTCCCATTTCTTCGCCATCCTCCAAAGAGAGCGGACTCCCCTCAACAGGAACTTCCCACTTTAGGATTTTGCTGCACTTCGCCATCCTGTCTTGCGACCACACTTTCCCATCACTGAGCAGAGCTGATCTGGCATACGGCTCTATCACTTGCAAAGGTAGTGTGAACTTGCTGTCACCCTTCTTCTTCAGCAGCGCCTGTTTCACTCTCAACCACTCGCCCTTTTCTAGGGCCACCTCTTTGACATTTTGTTGTTTGTTGTAGTGTTCTGTGTACAAGGCCTGTGCCTTCTCAATATTCCGACGTACGCCTGCCGGGGACCACTTGCTTTGGACTATTAGATGTTTCCATGCCAAATTGTCCTTCGTAAAAGGGTCTCACCCTCGCAGTATTCAGAAGGGGCTATGTCCTGTGCTGGCAGGGGTAGTGCGGTACGCCCATAACATCCTGTGGAGCTCCTTCTCCCAATCTTGCCCCGCACTTATCGCTGCTTGCACTGATCCCGTTATCACTCTTTTAAACCTCTCTTCCAATCCGTTCCCCGCTGGGTGGTAGATTGGGGTGTGTTTTACCTCTATCCCGTTGCGGACCATGAAGGCATTCCATTTTGCAGGCACGAACTGCGGTCTATTGTCGCAGGTGATCTTTTTCGGGATCCCTTCCCTCAAGAATGTGGAGGTTAGGAAGGAAAGCACGGCTTCCGTGTCCACAGCTTCACACACATCCACTTCCGGCCATTTGGAATGCCTGTCCACCAATACTATGGCATATTTCGGCACCCTGTTAGAATTCAGGATGCGGCCTAAAATGTCCACCGATAGCAGCTCCCACGGGCTAGAGGGAACTGCGAATTTCCCCAGTGGTGGCCGCTGTAAGACCTATGTTTTGTCCGCCCTGCTGCATGGTTTGCACATCCGGACATGTCTTTCCAGTTGACTGTCCATGGCAGGCCACCAGTAGGCCTGCTTTGCCCTGGCTTTGGTCTACATTATGCCGAAGTGTCCCTTGTGGAGAATAGTTAAGAGGTGTTTCACCAAAGTCTGTGGGGGGACCACCTTGTCTCCTCTTAGTAAGAACTCTGGATTGTCTCCAATCGACAGTTCCTCTCGAACTTCCCAGAATTTCTGTGTCACGTAGCTCTTCACTGCCTCCACAGTCTCGAGTCTCGTCTTGTGTGTATGTCTCCTCCCATTCTCTTGCACTGATTACTGTTTCATGGTCTTGTGTTGATACCACCATGTAGCCTTCCCATGAGGGCTCTTGGTATGCCTCCGGCTCCATAGCCGCCGCTCTACTTAAAAAAATCTGCCACTTTGTTTCTATTTCCTGGAATGTATTCCACATCGTATACGTAGTCCAGTAACCTCAGGGTAAGTTTTTGCTATGCGGGGTGTCGCGTGTGCATGCCCTCTGGAGGTGAGGACTTTCACTAGTGGTTTGTGGTCCGTGTGGAGCAAGAAGCTGGAGCCCTATAAAAACTGTCTAAATCGCTCCATGGCCCATATCGTTGCCAGCATCTCCTTTTCTATCACGCTGAACTTTTCTTCGTTGGGCACTAACAACCTTGAGGCGAAGCTGACAGTGGTGACTTCTCCTTCCTGTGATCTCTGCATCAACACTGCCCCCAATCCCTTGTCGCTGGCGTCAGTGGTCAGAATGGACAAAGCAGCTTGGTCAAATCCTTTGAGGGGTATGGCACTGCAGATGTGTTGTTTCAGTGCAACAAACTCTGAATTGCTCCTCACTGGACCATTTAAATGTATTCCTCTCCTTCAAGAGTTGTCTCAGATGATGGGTTTTGGACGCAAAATGCGGGAGGAATTTACTGTAGAACTCTACCATGCCTAAAAACGAGCGGATATCCTCCTTCCTCGTTGGAGTGGGTGCGTCTTTAATGGCTGACACATTGTCTCTCTTCGGTTCTATTCCCCTTTCACTGATCTCATGACCCAGGTATGTCACAGATCTTACACCGAACTTGCCTTTTGCCCATTCCGCTGTGAATCCGTTTTGTTCCAGAATGGATAACACGGAGGGCAGCTTTGTGTCGTGGTCACTTTTTGACTTTCCCATTATGAGGATATTGTCTCTGAAGTTTTGCACTCCTTCTACTTTTTGAAACAGTCTATGCATGAGTTTTTGAAACACCGCTGCAGCGGATGCTAACCCAAATGGCATTCTAAGGAATTTATAACATCCGAACGGTGTTATGAATGATGTTAGGTGACTGCATGAAGGATGTAAAGCAATTTGATGGTATGCAGATGAGAGATCCATGGTGGAGAACCACTTTATCACTTTTGTATTAGATAGCATCTCATTTATCCGTGTTAGCGGGAACTTGTCCACCCATATGTTCATGTTAAGTTCCCTTAGGTCCACACACAGATGTACCTTCCCATTGGGTTTCTGACCGACAACGAGAGGCGCGAGCCACTCAGCACTCTCGATTGCTTAAATGATTCCGCTCCTTTCCAGGCCTAGTAGCTTCTCAAGGGAATGTTGCGGACCTTGTGCCTTACCGGTCGTGCTCCGTCCTTCAAGTGTATTTTGTGCGTGAATTTGGTCATCCGACATTTGGTTCCTATGAAGACTTCCGGGTATTCTCTGTTCCACTTGTCCTCCTTGTATTCTTGTTCTGTGTCCATCATTAGGACCAGGTTGACTCCTCCTGCGTTAAGTTGGATACCTAGGGCGCCTTGATCAATCCATCCCAGGACAGAAGGTCCCTTCTCGGCAACATACAGCTTGCCGTCCGCTGTCCGCCCTTTGAACTCGAACGTGAGAGGACAATACCCTACCATGGGTATGGGTTCGCCTGTGTACATAACTAGGCGTATGTCCGGGGGACTTAAGCTGCCTTAGTCCTGTAATGAAAGTCGCTTTCCCACACTGTTTGTTGAATTATTGTGTATGGGGAACCTGAATCCACCACCATGTTGATTTGTACTCCGCCCATCAGCATTTGTAGTACCGGCTTCTAGGAAACTGTGCAGTTTATTCCGAGGATTTGGTCATCTATGCACAAGACATCCTCTCCCTCTTCTTCTTCCCCTGGTGTTTCTTCTTCCTCTTTGCAGTCTTGGGCTACGTACTTCACCTCCGTCCTCTTGAGCCTGCGCCTGCACACTTTTTCGTAGTGTACCATAGTTCTACAGAACGACCATTTGGCCCTGAAGGCTGGGCAGACTTTGTCGTTGCAGGCATGTGTTTGGCTTCCACACCGGTAGAAATTTTCCTTGTTGTTCCATTGTGGTCTTTGCGTTGCCACTGCTCTCTGAGGGTATCTCTTCTGAAACCGTGCGTTGGGCGGTCACGCTTGTCGGGTTTTTGCCGGTCTGTTCTCTTCTGATACCTTGCATACCGCTGTTTTGCTGACCGTCTCCTTCCTTGCTGCTTCTGCGCACCTCTTTGACAGTTCTGCCTTCTTTACGAGTGCCAGTGCTTCTTTGAGAGGAGTGTCACCGTTGACCCACAACTTCTCTTGAATGGCTGTGTTGGATGTATGCATTATGATCTGGTCCCTGATCAGTTTGTCATGCAGCATTCCAAATTTGCATGTCACTGCTAGCTTCTGCAGTGCTGCTACATACTCGTCGATCGATTCCCCACCGCTTTGTTTCTTCTGGAAAAAGTTGCTTCTGACTATGGCTACGCATATTACCGGTCGGTAGTGCGAGTCTAAATCCTCAATCGCATGTTGAAACTCATCTGTGTCCGTAGGAGGCCTGGTTTTCTCCACTAGGTTGTGATATACTCTGATTCCTTCCAGGCCTAGGTTATGGAGAAGTATTTTCTTCCTCCTGGAGCTTGAGTGCGCCCCTTCGCTCTCTTCCTCTAGGACGGATACATAGTTCAGGAAATACCGCTTCCAGTATTCCCATGGCATTGTTGGTTCACCCCTCTTAGGTAAGAATGGGACTAGGTGGTGAGGGAGGATGACTACGCACACATTCTCTCTGCGTTGAGTTGGGGCGGGTTCTGCTGTGCGACGACGCCTGGTGGGCTTCTCTGGGCTTGCCTCTCTTCCTGTCTGCCTTCTGGTGTGGGGACAGCAGGGCCGGACTGGGAACCAGAACCGGCCCTGGCAAAGTGCTCGGCCAGCCCCCTCCCCCCCCCTCCGGGAGGAGAGGGGAGGGGGGAGAGGTGCGACCGTGCTATGTGACAGGGCCGGTTTTCGGCCATTTTTGTTACAGGGCCGTTTTTGCAGCATAACGGTCCTGTAACAAAAACGGCCCCTAGGGTCCGAAAAACGGCCCCTAGGGTCCCAAAACCGGCCCCCAACCATGCGGCCCACCGGGGGATTGCCCGGTGCCCTCAACGGCCAGTCCGGGCCTGGGGGACAGGACTTCCTTCCTCTCTTTGGGAGGCACCTGGGGAGTCCAGGGTGGCGCTTTGGAGCTTTATATGCTGGACACTGGCATACCCCCTTCCGCAGTTGACCAGGCGTGTTGTGGGGACCTTCCGGGGGTAGGTTGCACACCTGTGCTTTTACTCTTTCTTCTGCTCTCGCTCTATCTACAGCCGCTCTCCCTCACGAGAGTACCGTGGTCAGGGCAGTCTTTTCCCTCTTGAAATGGTCACCCCCGTGTCCCTGCATTGGTCCCTCTTCCTTACAGCTCCCCTGTGGCTCCACTCATGTAACTGTGCCTGCCTCTTCGGTTCTGGGGTGAGGCAGCTGGCACTTACCAGCAGTGGCTGGGAGTCTTAAGCACCTCCTCCTAGGTTAGGTCCTGCGCACGTGTGCTGCGCTAGCCATATGGAGAAGGGCGTCTGTTGCTTTGCGGGGCACTTCACCCCTCCCCTGCCGTGCTCGGACTGCGTGGGCCATCGGATGTTGTGCGCACTGCTCAGCGTGCAGCCGTGGCATCCCTTGCCCTTGTTGCCATTGTTAAGATCTGTTTTTACCCTCAGAAATAACTTCCGGCACTTGTGGAGGTTAGAATCTTCTTTATTCGACCCGAGCGCACAGGGAATATGTCCGGTAACGCTCGTAACTCGCGACACTCTAAAATGGCCGCACTTCCGTTTCCGGTACGTGGTGCCGGCCCTGCATAACAACTAGAGCGTCACCACAAGGGCATAGCATGTACCGGGATTGCACAAACCGGTTTGGGTGTAAGGGGACGCTGGTGTTGTGAGTATCTGAAGTGCCCAGGCCACTGCATGAGTATATATTACATCGCATGTACTATGGGGGTCAGGCGGGGCTACCGAAGATGCACGTGTGAAGGGGCCCCAAATTGCAAAGGTGTGTTGAAGCATGCACGGCCATGCACAGCAGCGCCACCGTTAGCCCTGGGGGCGGTATTCGCAGGACAGCCCCTGCTGACACACAGTTCGGTAATGTACGGGTCTGCGTTGCCGGAAGTTGCCCCATTGGCAGAAAACACAGGGCATGCGCCAACAGAAACCAGGGAGAAAATATTCAGGGTGGAGTTCATAGATGTCTTCAACCTCATCACGCCGGGGTTGTCCCGGGTAAGAACAGAGCACGAGAAAAGAGCGGGTTCAAGCAGAAGAAAGTTTGGGGGGATTGGTCCATAAAGAATTGGGTCACAGGGTTCGCTATATATGCAGCGATTATGGTGGAAAGGTATCCCGCTTTGGCAGCAAAGTTCATCAGTTACATAAATACCCACAATCGGAACAACTCAACGCTACGCACAAAAGGAATGTGCGTGCTGCACCTCTCAAGCAGCCAAAGGCCAACCCATCCAAATTATATACAGAATAGTGAGCTACTTTCTCTTGTGGTGTGCACGTCCACTACCCCCGTTGTCCCCAAGGGGTGATCGTTTTTTGATCCGAAATGGAAATTCCACCAACTGTGGGTTGCACCACCATCCAACAGTACCACAAATGTCAATGGATTTAAAGAAAAATGTCCATCCAGAATCTGTTTGCTTTTATTCTTCTTTATTCAAATTTCATCGGGCTGCCCGATGAAATTTGAATAAAGAAGAATAAAAGCAAACAGATTCTGGATGGACATTTTTCTTTAAATCCATTGACATTTGTGGTACTGTTAATCAGTTACATGTCCATGATCCACGGGGTGGCATCGGAATTCCTAGGCACAGCTTGGCTTCAGTACGATAATAAATTCAGGCAAATGAAAGCAGTTGCTTGGGACCAACGGGAGATTAACATATGGCATGCATAGTTTTATTTAACAGCGCCAGCTAACAGGACCAATCAGTTCTTTTGTGGGGACAGGGGGCCAGGGGATAAGAAACAGGCCTGTTGGCGATTCAATAAGAACGAGTGCAACAGGGGGGCAGCATGCAAGTTTAAGCACATATGTTCCTTCTGCGGGATGCAAGGTCACCCAGAGAGTAAGTGCTATAAGAAAGTGGGAAGACTCAAAGAGCAGCCATCACATACCCAACCCCAGAGCAGGGGCCGTGGTGCACAAGTACCCTAAGTACCCTAAGAGCTTACCTACGCCCATCTAGCTACACGTCCTGACACACCTATTCAGCAAAATATGATAAGATACAAGAGGCACATTTTCTGCACCAAGGTTTTAAATTTGGCTTTCACATCCCATCTAGTGCTACCCCATCCAGGAGTCTACCACGCAACCAGCGCTCAGTCCTGCAGAACCCAGAGGTGACTAAAGAAAAGATCATGCGAGAAGTTGTCCTGGGGAGAGTAGCAGGCCCTTATCAACAATTGCTGAGGCAGGACTTAGAATGCTCTCCATTAGGGTTGGTGCCTAAAAATGTAAAGGGGAAATGACGCCTGATTCCCAATTTGTCAAGTCCACCGGGGTTGTCAGTTAACAATAAATTGGACCCAGAACTATGTGCAGGGCATTATACCACATTTGATGTGGCAATACAAAAATTGCAGAGGTTAGGCGAGGGAGCGATAATGGCCAAATCTGACATAGAAGCTGCCTTTCGCCTGCTACCGGTGAACCCAAACGACACCAGGTTACTGGGTTTCACTTTCGAGGGTGAGTTCTTCATTGATCTTTGCATGCCAATGGAGTGCTCTATCACATATGCGGTGTTCGAAACATTCAGGAGGTTTCTGGAATGGGCGGTTCAAGAACTCTTAATATCGACAGACGTGATACACTACTTGGACGACTTTCTATTTCTAGGTCCGAAGGGCTCGTCAGCATGCAGGAATGCCCTACTGGGCTTCCGGCATCTGGCAAAAGCACTGGGAGTACCATTGGCGGAGGGAAAGACTTGGTTAGGAGAGTCCTCTAGCCATGGTCTATCTAATGCTATCCCCATGAACTACTATATCCTTAGGAAGGACTTGGCTAAGGGCAAGGGTGGAGGAGTTGCAATTGTGGTGGATAATCGCTATACTTGCTCAATTGTTCACACAGAAGACATTCAGGGGGTGGAATCTCTCTGCCTCTTCTGCCTATCTTTTTCACCCCATCACTCATGTTCTGGGCTTCTAGTATATAGGCGACCGGGCCAGGCCGGCTCTTTTTATGAGGAACTTCATGTAGCGGTTTCCTCTTTAATTATGAAGTTTAAACACTGCTTGCTTCTGGGGGATTTTAATATCCATATGGTTGTGGCTGATGTGGTTGATACTATTAAGTTCCTCGATGTCACTAATTCTTTTGGGCTGACCTCTTATCTTAGTACAGCCACCCCCAATAAAGGCCACAATTGGATCAAATTTTTTCTACTTTTCCATCGTCGCAGCCCCACCATTACTTGTCGTATGGTCTGATCACTATTTAGTGAATTTTGATATTCTGCGTGTGTTCAAAGTGACCAATAGTGGTCCTAGCCCGCAGCTATCTGCCACCCCCCCTTTCATCGTGTATCGTCTGACATGTTAGCTCAATCTCTGGCCTTGCACCCGTGTCAGTTCACAGGTGATTTGGAGGCTGATTTAGATCTTTTTCAGTCCTGGCATACGCACCACCTAGATGAGCTGGCTCCTCTTTCCAGTGGCCGTAAAAACAACTCACGTACCTCCACCCCCTGGTTTACGCCGGCATTACATGAAAGTAGAAGGCTTTGTAAGAAAGCCGAGAGAGCGTGGCGCAGAAACTATGATGTGCCACTGAAGGATCGCATTAAAATCTACCATAAGAACATCCTCCTTGAGAAAAAAATCTTATTATGCTAAGAGAATTGAAGCAACGGCTAACACTAGCAAGGACATCTTTACTATAGTCAAGGAATGTACCTCCTCTTCCACCTCAATATCTAAATTCTCACCCTCGGAACTCTGGATCAAACAATTGGCCAATTTTTTTGCTAGTAAAATTAAAAACAACCAGGCTTCATTTAGGCCGACTTGCCCAATAGGCGACCCCAGTCCCATTTCCCATGCTCCTTCTTCTTCTTCGGAGCGTAATTTGCTCACTAATTCTCCCCCCCATCCCCACAAGTATCATTGGAATTTTTAACTAAATTAAAATCTGGGTCGCCGACGGACCTGTGTCTTGCTAAGTTCCTCGCTAAGATAGCTCACGTCACCAATCCCATAATTAATCCGGTCCTTAATCACTCTCTCACCATGGGCATCGTCCCCTGTTCTAGGAAAAAGGCCCTTATTCTTCCTCTTTTGAAAAAACCCAACCTTGACCCTCTCAACCATGCGAACTATCGCCCAAGTTCGCTTCTTCCGGACGTTGCTAAGGTTGTAGAAAAACATGTCCATTCCTCTCTTTCCAACTTTCTTGAGGCTCATTATATCCTCCACCACACTCAGTCCAGGTTCCGCTCTAATATGAGTACGGAAACGGCGCTGCTCTAGGTTACTGAGTCTATTAAAGAGGTTTTGGACAGTGGAGGGAAGGCGATGTTGTTCCTGCTCGACTTATCGGTGGCTTTTGATACCGTCCCTCACAGCCGTCTTCTTTTTAGACTCCAGGAGATTGTTTTGAGAGGGACGGTAATCAGTTGGTTTGTGTCTTTTCTATCCGACCGCCAACAAGCAATCTGGGCCCCTCCATTTTCAGCCCTGGTTCCACCTATTGAGGTGGGAGTCCCTCAGGGATCAACTTTAGCATTGGTTGAATCTTTTGGAGCCCAGATTGTGTCATGTGCTGATGATACGCAGCTTCTTTTTACTTGTAATAAAGACACTGCTTTCAATAGCGACAACATCAAGAGCTGCCTTGAGGCTGTTTTTGCTTGGTTCCAACTGAACCAACTAAAATGTAACTCTGACAAATCAGAGGTTCTCTTTTTTGACTGCCCCCCCGGACGCCCACTGGAAATCTTGGTGGCCTGCTGATATCAGCTGCCTCCTCCATGGCGAAAAATCTTGGTATAAAAGTGGACAATGGGCTCACCTTTAAACCCCAGATCTTGGGTTTAGTGGGTCAATGATTTGGCCTGCTAAAAATTCTCAGGAAATTTCTTCCCTTCCTCTCGCTTGCCCATAGGAAGATCACGGTACAGGCCTTGATTGGTTCACGGCTGGATTATGCCAAGGTTTTATATCTAGGCCTTCCGGAGTATCTCTTTACCCGACTGCAGACTGTTCAAAATGCAGCCGCTCGAGCAATCTTTGGCCTCAGTCGTAGGTCCAAAACTTCGGCTCTTTTAAACTCGCTCCACTGGCTACCAGTGCGTAACCGCATTCTTTTTAAGACTCTCACCATGGCATTTTAAGCTTTTCATGGCATGGGTGCCTTTTACTTAAGGAAAAGAATTTGCTCCTACCATCCTTCCAGATCCCTACGTTCCGCCTCTTTCGCGTTGGCTACGGTCCCGACAATCAGACGAATGCGCATTGGGGGCCGCTCTTACAGACATCTGGCACCCCAATGGTGGAACAAACTGCCTCTGTCTCTCAGGAAGTCAGACAACTTGCTTTCTTTTAGGAAGGAGCTCAAAACTTGGTTGTTTGGTCAGTAGCCTTCTGTGATTTTAGGTCTTTATGGCCCGACAGGTCTGATAGCGCCGGGACACTCTGCTCAAGTAGCTGAGCGCTTTACAAGTCTCCCCTAACATAACATAACATAACATAACATAACATAACATAACATAACATAACATAACAGGGGCCAGCGACACAGGTTACTTTCCTATGTATCGAAATACACACCATTGCTGGAGTGTGCAGACTCCCTCTGGAGAAAGACGTGGCTTTTGACGCTGCCATAGACGACTGTTTGGCGGCACGCAAGGTGACCCAGCATTAACTGCAGGTCCGGGTGGGGCACCTGAATTTCACACTCATGGTGATCCCTATGGGCAGAGCATTCTCGAGGAGCATAGCAGAGGCAATGTTCGGCTTGCGTGCCAAACATCATCACACCAGGCTTTCCGCAGAGGTTAGAAATGATCTGGCCACATGGAAAGATTTCTTGAAGGGGTTCAGTGGTACAGTACTGTGGCAACAACCAAGCCAGGCAAATGCAGAGTTTGAACTATTCACAGATGTAGCAGGCAGCATAGGATTTGGGGCTGTGTTGGGTGCCAAGTGGTGCATGCACCACTGGCCAGAGGCTGGGCGGTAGCAGGGGTAACACGCAACATCACCTTCTTAGAGCTATTCCCAATCATTGTGGCGCGGCATTTGTGGGGCCCCATGTTGGAAAATAAGCGCATTGTATTTTGGTAAACAACCAGAGAGCCAAATGCCCTTGGGTTCTTCGCCTCCTGAAAGAACTAGTGCTAGGTTGCTTGCAGCGTAATGTATTCTTTACTGCAAAACTTGTGCTAGGGGTGGACAATGTAGTAGCTGACGCCCTGTTCCGTTTTAAATTGACAGAGTTTCGTGCCCTATGGCCACAAGTAGGGAATCCTTATATACAAAAGGCTAAAAATAAGGATTTTTAAAAATTATACATGAAACAAAATATTTAAGGAATTGTTAAATAGAGAACTATCAAGTGATTCCTTAAATAGGAGTCATACTTTTGTAATCATTATTTCTATATATTAAACATTTGGACATTGCTATTCTTTTAAACAAAATAAGTCCAAATAGCACTTGCAAATTACCATCAAGTGAAACCAGGTGGTATCCAGTTGGCAGGTGTAAAAGCAAGGGCGGCTCTTCCATTGGAGCGGAGGAGCGTCGCCCCCACATATTCGCCGCCCAAAACCCCTGGGATGAAAAATAAAATAGTATTCATTACCAATTTTATTTTTCTTCCACCCATTCTGGGCAGAGTATCAGGATGGGGCAGGGCTTGCAGAGTGACAGAGAGGAGGAGTGGTCGTCAGAGGGCTGCAAACGCACTGTTTAAAGTGTGCATATCTTTTTGGCCAGCCGTCTTGCAAATGCCATTCACACATGCACACTTTAAACCTCTCAACCCAACTGTCTTAAGACAGCAGGTTTGAGAGTTGGTGCAGGCCTCCAAAGCGCTGTGGAATTCAGAGACAGGTCACTTCCTCCAATCAGGGCGCTGCTCTCATGCTGGAAGAGCATTGCTCTGATTAGTCAGAGTTTCCTGGTGGCTGGGTGTTTTATAAAACTCAAGTCCCAGCCCCAGGTCATCGGCCACCAGAATGTGCCAGTGTATCTCTGTATGAGGAGGCCGGCAGTGGTGGAATTCCACACCAGACCCTCTTCATGAGCTCCTTGATGTAGCAAATGCTGCAGCGCAGAGTCCGGAAGAAAGCAGCAGTCCCGAGCGCAGCCGAGGACTTTGGTAAGTTTTTAATTATTTAATTTTATTTTGCCTATGTAAGAAATCTTCTCTTTATTATTGCTTCATATGTACACAGCAAACCAGCCAATGTGTTTCGTCCATATACAAATGGACTCCTTAAGGGCACATAAATAGTGCAATAGTATACTGGAAAATCCAATCTCATAAAAAACTTAAATAGTGTGGAAGAGGCAGTGCTTATCTGCCCTCCATCAAGCACTGAAAATGGTGCCAAGCGGGAAAACCGAGTGACTCCTCTCGACCCGAGTGGTTTTCCGGCTTGGCACCAATTGCAGTGCTTGATGAAGGGTGGATATGCCCTACCTCTTGCAAACTATTGAAATATAGAATACGCATGGACACATGAATATTTTACCGTATACGAGTTTGCCAGATAATTTCGGAAAATTAAAGAAAATAGCTCAATCAAATGAGAGGCAGAGTCCGTGGTGTCTGAGTCATAAGGGCTTTAATCATAAACGATGACTCGAGCCATGGAAATCTATTCCATCAATACAAGGGTTCGGATATGCAATGATGGCAGGGAAGATGTCAACGATTTATTCACAGTACATGACATATATAGTAAAATGACACAATAGCATTGAATACAGTAGGCGTGACAAGTGAAATGTATATGATAAGAACACATGTGTGTAGCAAAAAGGCGTGAACAGGGGTGTGCACAGAGGCGTACACTGGAAACGTCACAGAGAAGTGTCACAAGGGGGTGGATGCTTAGAGAATTCTTGCAGAGTCAGCTTAAACCTTTGGCCTGAATGCGCGCGCAGCTAATATGACGTGTGATTGACGTGCATCTGGAGGAAGCTAAGGGTCTGACTTTTAGCACTAGTAGAAGAGACAGAAGTCTGGCATGTCAGATCGACCTGTCCCTATAACATATCTGATATCTAGTATTTGGAGGATGTTTAATCTAGAGGAAAAGGTCACTTGGGCAGAGGCTACTCTATACTGAATGTTAGTGCGTGTATAGGTGTCTGCGTGTCTACGTGCGGGGCCATGGGCCTACTCTGGTAACGGGAATTGTAAATTACTTGCACGGAGACAGGGAGACTTGCTCTTTGCTCTGCAGCCGGGGATATGTTTACCTAAATCACTAGACAGGAATGTGTTTTCGAGGAGCTGAGCTGGCTACGCTGATAACTTGAAGGTAAAATACTGTTTTTGGCAGGCAGACCAGGCCGAGCCGGGCACCGCTCGCTTGGCAGGAAGTAAAGCAGAGGTCAGGGATGCATCTTCATGCTGCAGCTTTCAGAGGCAGAGACAGACGTGGCTTGAAGACAGAATTCAGGGCCTAGCTCGGCAGAGCCAGGAAAAACGTGAAAGTACACCATATAAAGACGGTGGCACGGCATACTTAGGAACTGAATTATCAATCCATTCATGGTGGATCTGATAGAGGACATGTTAACGTTGGACGCAAATGTATTTGCGTCTTCAGATTCGGTCGTGGAGGGAAATTACATGTACTTGAAACTCGTACATGGAGCCGTTGGGGTACACGTTAGGGGACACAATTGACCATAAAAATTTCAATTACCTCATTCCCTCCTTGTCCCCTACGGACCCTTCATGATATGTCGATGTTCATGAGACCATCAATCTGTTCATATAACATCATTTGCTCTTCTTTCTTTCTTCTGGAATGGGAACGTGAACTTGGATGGGGAACACAAGCTGTGGCGCACAAGCCGCAAATCGCTGGCCCACATTGCAGACATAGACAACAACTGAATACTATGGCCAATATGATTCCTAGGAATGACAGTAGCTTCCATCCCCAGGCTGTGATTACACTCCAGAGCCAACCGGACCAAGTCCAGGAGCCTGGATTCTGGTGTATCAGATGGGCAATTTCATGAAGTCTGGTGATGGCTTTATAGACTGATGGCGCGTTATTTGGAATAAACACGCAGCAACTGGATCCGATGACTCTACAAGCCCCGCCCCTATCAGCCAGGATGACGTCAAGGACAAGGCGGTTCTGAAGAACGACAAGTCTCATAGCAGACTGCTCCTCTGTTAAGTTGCCCAAGGCAGAAGTAGTCTCATTCACTACGGCTTCAAGTATTCTGGTTAATTTGCGTATCAGTTTACTATTGGAGACAGTGCCTAGATAGGGAAAGAATCCTTTATTGAAATCTGTATATTGTTCCCATGTAGTTTCAGTCTGATCAACTATTGGGAGGTCTCTCTTGTGCCTAACAATATTAAGGCGGGAATTCCTGTGATAGTCAGATGGGGCTAGGAATACTGGTGGCAATAAGAAAGCAATGAAACAGGTACCATCCCAGTCTGGAGGTAAACGTACATAGGCTGTCTGACCGCAAATGAAATAGGAATGTCGGGAAGCTTTAAATGTAGACTTGCCTTTGTCACTGAATTCGACCACAGTAGTACAGTCACTGTGACCTAGATGTACTGAACCATTCTTTCTGACACATAATACACCTTTCGCTGGTAAAACTGATATGGATGGCAAGTCTGGACTGGTTTCTGACTGAACATTTAAAATCATGAGGTTAAGTGTAAAATTGCCTAATCCATTCACTTCATTTTCTAGATCTGTCCCTGTCATTTGCGGAAAACCCTCCTTATCTGGGAAACATGCCTTGTTCATGACTGTGTTCAGATTTCCCCATATCCAATTGCTTTGGGAAACTCTAGACTCGGTGTTTATAGAGGATATTAAACTAAACCATGCACCACAGGAACCATTATGTGTAAACGGATAAGGAAAGAGGGGCAGAGCTCCCTTGTAGTTCTGATAGGGAGGGAGTCGGCCACATATCCAACAATTAGTAGCATTGTTGGTCTGGTGAGAATGGTGTAACATACGAATAAATGTATTGTTGCGCAGCGCTAGTCGATAAGACAATTCGTGTGGAGGAAGAGCACTAAACGTGTGCTCGACAGTGTCATTAGAAAAAGAATGTGCAAGAGGAAAATACATGTATAACATCCAACTTATTGCAATAATCGTAAGACTCAGAAAAAACATAATAAGTAATGTGCAGACGCATCTGCTCCGGAGACTTTTACAATAATTTCGTTTCTTGGTCTCCTGTCTATCTCTCTCTCTATTTGGGTCTAACTTGTACATTGTCAGAAACTGCCTAACCGCTTCACCCGAGGGGGACTTAAACAATTAAACTGTCTGACTTACTAGACCTCAATTTCTGTCTGTACTCCTCTTGTGGAGTTTTCTCTAGAAGGGGGAGTTTGGTATCAGTCACTGGTACGTGGGAGTTCTGGGATTCAGATTTTGGCAGAAGTCCAAAGAATCTCTTAACGTGACTGGAGTGCACCCAACCCTTGCGCCCCTCCAGTTTTACAGCTGTCCTGGTTGTTAACAAAATGATCTTCGGCTCCTTCCAGCGGGGCTCCAAAGGGCTCAATCTGTCAAAATTCCGAATGACCACAACATCGCCCGGTACCAGTTCATGTGGCTTCACCTCGGTGTTGTCTGGGAAGGCTGCTGCGACCTGTGAACGACATGATTGTAGTGCAGACATCAAGGAAGCAAGGTAATCTGTCAACATAGTACTATACATCGGTAATTTTTCGAGGCAGAGGCGTCACCTACATATTAGGAGGTCTACCGAAGACCACCTCAAACGGGGATAGCCCTGTCCTAGAGTGGGCTACCATTCTCATATAAAAAAGAGCAACTGGCAAAGCTACTATCCAATCTACTCCCTTCTCTTTACACACTTTTGCAAGGCGAGTTTTCAGAGTCTGATTGTGCCGCTCCACGAGACCTGCTGCCTCAGGATGCCGGACACAGTGAAACTTCCACTGGTACCCCAATAGAAGCGAGACCTGCTTCATAAGTTTGGATGAGAATGGCTGACCGTTATCTGAATACACGACACGGGGCAAACCGTATCGAGGGAAAAACTCACGAACCAACTGCTTGGCAGTGGTCGGGGCAGTGTAATCTGGGACGGGATATGCTTCTGTCCATCGGGATAGGGCACATACAACTACGAGGACGTACTTGAATCCTCGGCATCTTTCCATCTGAATATAATCCATCTGGAGGACTTCAAAAGGATAGTCGGGAGGATGAAATCCACCTTGCTCTACGGGAACACCTTTTCCTGGGTTAAACTGACAACAGATCATGCAGGTACGCACTTTCTGTTTGGCTGCTGCTCGTAAATGCTTGTTGAACCAGATGCTCTGTAAACTGTCTAACATGGCTTTTTCTCCTAAATGTGCTGGACTATGTGCTGTGTTAATGATAACCTGGCCCATAGAGTCGGGGAGAAACCATGTTGTCTTTCCCTTCGTCATCCATCCTTGATCTGTCTGGACCCCTCCTTGTTCAGCCCATTTCTTTATTTCATCTGGAGTGGCATGTGTCTGTATGTCGATGACATCTTGTGTGGGGTCCCTAACTGTCATACAATGTGTCAGTGAGGTTACATCAGTCTTTGTCATGTCCGTTGTTTGAGTATGAGTCAGTGCTGTATGTTTCGCTATTTGATCTGCAAAATCGTTGCCCTGAGAAATCTTGTCGGTGACTTTCGTATGTGCCTTGCACTTCATGATAGCTATAGCTGTAGGAAAATGTATTGCTTCTAACAGAGCTTGAATGAGGGGGCCATGCTGTATCTTGGCTCCGTGAGAGGTCAAGAAACCTCTTTCTTGCCAGAGGACACCGAAGTCGTGAACGACTCCGAATGCATAACGTGAATCTGTGTATATGTTTACTTTCAAGTCCTTGGCTCGTATACAGGCTTGGGTCAGAGCAATGAGCTCTGCTGCTTGGGCTGACAGGGTGTCAATGCGATGTGTTTCTATGACTTCAGTTTCAGTGGTCACTGCATATGCGGCCACTAACTCTCCTGTACTTGTTCTTAAACATGAACCATCCACATAAAGTGTCAGGTCTGGATCGGATAATGCGACATCTGTCAAGTCTTGTCTGGGTTTCGTAACTGTGTCAACTACATCTACGCAGTCATGTGGAGTAGGGTCTGTTGTGCTCGATGGTAAAAGTGTAGCAGGATTCAGTGTATTACAACGTCTGATTTCTATGTGTGGCTGGAATAATGTCAATTCATAACCTGTCAGTCGTGCTACAGTCAAGTGTTGAGTCTGGGTTCTGTTTAGGAGAACCTCTACAGAATGTGGAACTTGTACTGTCAATTGATGTCCTAATACAATGGAATCACTTTGTCGGATTGCTAGAGCTGTTGCTGCAACTGACTTCAAGCACGCAGGCAGGGCCTGGGCTACTGGATCCAAAGTACTCGAAAAATAAGCACACGGTTTGTGTTTGTCTGCTTGAACCTGAGTGAGAACCGACAACGCTGTGCCATCGCGTTCTGTGACAAAAAGTGTAAAAGGTTTGCTGTAACATGGTGTCGCTAAAACTGGTGCTTGACATAAGGCTTTCTTTAATTCATCAAAAGCTTGTGTATGTTCCTGGGTCCAAGGGAGGACAGTCGAAGACGCTGCCTCCTGTGTTGTCAACTGTATGAGTGGTTTAGCCAGAAATGCATATTGTGGAATCCATTGTCTGCAATAGGAAGTGAGTCCAATAAAAGCTCGTACTTCTTTCTGTGTCTTGGGCTGCGGAAGATGTGCAATTAACTGAATTCGTTCAGGTGTCAGCTGCCTACCCCACTTGGACAGCAAGTGCCCAAGGTACACCACTTGCTGGGCACAGAATTGTAGCTTCGAAGGAGACACCTTGTGTCCCTTGTCCGCCAAGAAATGCAAAACTGTCAATGATGCTTGTTCACATTCTGGTTCACTACGGGCGGTGATCAATAGATCATCGACGTATTGGAGTAGGGCAGTGTTGGCAGGCATGTGAATACTGTCAAGTTGTCGTTTTAATGCTTGGCTGTAGATGCTGGGGCTTTCTGTAAATCCTTGAGGTGCCCGTGCAAATTTGAAGCTTCTGCCATTTAAACCGAAAAGATATTGGCTTTCCGGATCAATGGGGACACTAAAGAAGGCGTTCTTCAGGTCAATTACAGTAAAGAACGTCGCCTCAGAATCAATAGCAGTCAGTAGGGATGAAATGTCTGGGACCACAGGATACTGTGGTATAATACATTTATTCAATTCTCGTAAATCGATGACTAATCGATAAACAGGAGGTGCATTTGAATCTGTGCGTTTAAGAATTGGAATGATAGGGGAATTACAAACATTTGAGTCGGGTTCTACAACCACTCCTTGTGCAATGAGCTCGTCAATGATTTTCAGTAAAGCCACTACAGCATCTGGTGGTAACTTGTATTGTCGAATACGTGGTAGTACTACTCCTGGCTTGAGTGTAACACGATATGGAGTAATGTGCATACAACCTACATCAGTGGGGCCTTGTGCCCATAAATGTGCAGGAACATTCTGTAACCTGGGGTCAAAATCTCTCAATACATAATGGCCTTTGAAATCACGAAGGAACAATCTTACTCCTTCTGGAGAGCAACAAATTACAGCTCCTAGAGCTTTCAGGGTCTTTATACCAAGCAAGTTTTCTGAACATGATTTCGTGAGCAATAAGTCTGTAGTACGGGATAATGGACCAACTGCTAGGGGAACAGGTTTCGATACTTCATTGACTATAGGCTTTCCTGAAAATCCAAGGGAAACATTCTGTGAGCCTGAGAGGGGTGCCCCTGGAACCTCGTCATGACTGATGGTCGTTCTGCTTGCCCCTGTGTCAATCAAAAATTTTCTATCCTTCCCTAATACCTGACTGTGTACATAAGGACCTTCTTGATCTACAGGAACCTCAATAAGGGGCAAGCCAACCTCCCTCTCTAGGCTGTTTCATGTGTATTGCTGGTAATCGGGATAGTCAGATTGTGCATACTGGTACATCTGCTGTGTAACATGTTGTGTTGCAGCAATGGGTTGTGGCTGTGGTACTGCTACGGTCTGTTGTGGAACCTGTATAGGCTGAACATTCTGTGGAACGTGTTGTTGGACCTGGTCCTTTCTAGGAGGACGCGGTCTCTCTTTAGTTTTACCTGTGGCTATGTTATGTTTCAGAACTGCACAATCGTTTACATAGTGACCTGGCTGTTTACAATAGTTGCATATCCCTTTAACAGGAGCTGCTGAATTTGAATTATTGGATTGTGTCGTACCCCTTTTATGACCATCAGCTGGAACTGACTGAGCAACTAGTACTTTCATTTTCGTGTCTTTCATACGTCTCTGTTCGTGATCATGTTCTTCCCTGATTCTGTTCTGGTGATACTGTAACATTTGTAACATTTGGGAAGGCGTATTAGCTTGCCATGTGCTCTCGACTTTCAGTACACGGTTCTTAACCTGTGGCAGGGAGTTCTCGACTAACTTTGACACAAAAAGGTGTGGGTATGACTCGCTACTTGTTTTCAGGCCACTATTAATAATAAAACATTTCTCGAATCGGGAATAAAAATCACTAGTGTCTTCGTCGTGTTTCTGTTTGCAGGCTGAGATTGCATCCCAATCCTCCTTTTTAGTTGCCAATAATCTTGGCAAGACCTGTACTAACAATCCTGGTAATGCTTTAGTTTTCGCCCCAAGACCTAAACCTGGGGTTCGACCAGTTTCTTTGGTTTCTAATTCAGCCCAATTAATCTTTTTGTCTCCCACCTCCCATTCTTTTTCCTTGAGTTTCTCGTAAATACCGGCAGGCAATAACACTTTCAGTATCTTCATAATGTCTGGATAGGTATAGTCTCCCATGAGTAACATGTCTTTTATTTCACGGTGGAAACCTGCAGGGTCTTTATCATGACTGGGCACTATTTTCTTCATTTCTAACAATTCCATTTTAGTTATAGGCGTGTATACAAACACGCGTTCAAGGGTATCGTCGGCTTTCCTGACTGGATGTACTTCTCGTAAAGGATTCTGTTTGTCTAGGTGATATGGTTGCCTGACTGGGGGTGGAGCGGAAACAAGATATGGAGTTAAGAAGGTTCTATACTTGTGACGTTGTTCTAGAATCATTTCAATTAGATCGGTACCTAGACCTCTCCATCTTCTCATGAGTAAGTCCTGCAATAAATTATATAATGGACCTGGGTCAGATGCTTGGTTTTCATACTGTATAATGAGGTGTTGGGTCATGTATATACCAGCTAGTCGCTGTTCTTCCGGAGTAAGACTTAAAAATGTTTGCACTACTGAATCATCCTTATATATGCTGTCATCCCCGGCCCACTGTACCGCGGACCGGGCTAGTTCCTGATCACGTAAGGTATTGAGTTTGTGATAACCTACTCTTTCTTTCAGTACTTTATCAGTAATTTGGAATATATGTTCAAGGGAACATCGCTCTGGTATCGGACAAAGGTAACATTTCTTGTTTTCTAAACGAATGGGTCTGTCGAAGGGCCTATCAAGAGGGTACTGTCTATGTAGTTTCTCTCTACCTACATATGCCATCATGTCTCCCCCCGCCTGTTGCGAGGTTTCCGCTGCGTTCTCTGGTTCTTCCTCATCTAAGGTTTCTTTATCGTCTGACCAGGAATGCCTTTCAGATTCTCGACGGGCATGTATTGCTATTATTTCTTTACGGATCTTTCTAACCATAGCATGTATACTTCTCTCTCTATCATGTTTGCCCTCGGCAATATTCTGACTCCATCTTGACAATCGCCCCATCTCTTCTCGTGGAAAGCTAGGCTGATCTTGTTCCCTTATCAGACAATTAACCAAAAATCGCATTATTAAACCTTGTGTCTCGACTTTCTGATGTGACATGGCTTCACCAACACACTCCGGTCTTTCTCCTGTTCTAATAAAATGATATATATTGTCTAGATGGTCTGGCATTTCTGGTAATAACACCAAGTAATCTGTAACACGTCTTAAACGTAGGGATGCTAACAACATGGGTCCTGTTTTACCAGGCACTGTATCATATCTGCAATCTGTAAGCTGTTCTTTAAGCTTTTCGGCTGGGGCTGCTTTAGGCGTACGCTGCATTGCTAATTCTCTCATTGTCATACGTTGTAACTGTGGCGGGGTGCGATAACCTCCTGTAGCACCTCCTGAGGCGGAGGCTTGAGCATAACCTGGCTGTAGGGTCGGTATCTGTAACGGAGTTGGGACCTGAGCAGCGCAAGCCCCAAAGGGATTAAGCGGATGAATACCAGGGGGAACAATAGGGAAAGTGACAACTGGTGCGGGAAGTGGTGCGGGAGGGGTCTGCTGTTGCGGACCTGGGGGCAGATGATCAACAGGGGGTACAGGTACAGGTGGTACGGTTACATTGGTATATGCGGGAGCTACGTCGTCTAAATAGGAAGAAAGGAAAATATCTGCTGCGGTCTTGTGACGTAATTTAGTCGGAACCAATGGAGGGGGCAGATCTTTCGGTATTTCCGGGGTCGCCTTGGGCAGGCCCTCGGCCAGGACTGGATACAGTCCTGTCATAATGGCATTACTCTGTCTTTCGTTTTGTTCTATTCTGAATCGCTGTCCTTCTTCTAGTAATTCTTTTTCTTTGGCTTTTTCGGAATCCTCTCTACTTTTCTCTATTTTTCTGAGCGCCTTCTCTGTCCGTCTATGTGATTCTTTACGCCATAATTCAATGGCATCTTTCTGTGATTGTCTGGCTTTCTTTTTCCATAACGCTTCCTCTACTCTCATGATGCACTCGGCATCCCATGTCCCCTGTAACGGGCCATCTCTGATTCTCTGCTAAGTCTTTCGTATAATCCACCCACAAGTCTTGATATAATATGGCATCTAAGCTGTGCTTGTGGTACATAAAATGTCCAGGAGTGTCCCTGGGTGGGATGGGAACTGCTTCTTCGAATATCCCTTTCCTAGTTCCTATCTGTCGTAATTTCGAAAATAAAGGCATAGCTATCTCAATCTAGACACAATAAACACAATAAGAAAATGCAAACAATCACTCATACCACGACATTAAAACATTGAAACGAACAATAATAACTGGATATCTGGATACTAGATGCACTGCTAAACAGTACAGATACACTGCTAAAATAGTGCAGACCGGATTTGTGTACCCAAACCCGTCTTGACCGGACACAAATTAATGCACCCGTCTTGATGCGTCCCCAGCAACGGTACTCACCGGGAAGCAGGGAACGGAAGGCCTCGGAAACTCGACTGGACTGGACCGCTACGACGTCACTGCTGCTGCTGCGCACTACGCATGCGCCTCAACACTACTGGTGGGCCTCTCGATACCTCGGACACTGCTCTCTCGGCTGGGCTCTGGTCGGGATCCTCCGCACTCCGCACCGCCTCGTCTGGATGTCGACCGCAGTCTCCGTCACCTCCGTAGGCCTGAGGGAGATACAGGAAAACCTGCAGATGCGCATGGGGTCCGTCACAGCTGTAGTCGGGGGCAAAGCCTGCGACGCATCACCGGCGCGTGGGGTGGGGGAGGGGTCCCTGTTCGGGCACCAAATTATGTGGTAAATATTTTACCGTATACGAGTTTGCCAGATAATTTCGGAAAATTAAAGAAAATAGCTCAATCAAATGAGAGGCAGAGTCCGTGGTGTCTGAGTCATAGGGGCTTTAATCATAAATGATGACTCGAGCCATGGAAATCTATTCCATCAATACAAGGGTTCGGATATGCAATGATGGCAGGGAAGATGTCAACGATTTATTCACAGTACATGACATATATAGTAAAATGACACAATAGCATTGAATACAGTAGGCGTGACAAGTGAAATGTATATGATAAGAACACATGTGTGTAGCAAAAAGGCGTGAACAGGGGTGTGCACAGAGGCGTACACTGGAAACGTCACAGAGAAGTGTCACAAGTGGGTGGATGCTTAGAGAATTCTTGCAGAGTCAGCTGAAACCTGTGGCCTGAATGCGCGCGCAGCTAATATGACGTGTGATTGACGTGCATCTGGAGGAAGCTAAGGGTCTGACTTTTAGCACTAGTAGAAGAGACAGAAGTCTGGCATGTCAGATCGACCTGTCCCTATAACATATCTGATATCTAGTATTTGGAGGATGTTTAATCTAGAGGAAAAGGTCACTTGGGCAGAGGCTACTCTATACTGAATGTTAGTGCGTGTATAGGTGTCTGCGTGTCTACGTGCGGGGCCATGGGCCTACTCTGGTAACGGGAACTGTAAATTACTTGCTCGGAGACAGGGAGACTTGCTCTTTGCTCTGCAGCCGGGGATATGTTTACCTAAATCACTAGACAGGAATGTGTTTTCGAGGAGCTGAGCTGGCTACGCTGATAACTTGAAGGTAAAATACTGTTTTTGGCAGGCAGACCAGGCCGAGCCGGGCACCGCTCGCTTGGCAGGAAGTAAGGCAGAGGTCAGGGATGCATCTTCATGCTGCAGCTTTCAGAGGCAGAGACAGACGTGGCTTGAAGACAGAATTCAGGGCCTAGCTCGGCAGCACCAGGAAAAACGTGAAACTACGCCATATAAAGACGGTGGCACGGCATACTTAGGAACTGAATTATCAATCCATTCATGGTGGATCTGATAGAGGACATGTTAACGTTGGACGCAAATGTATTTGCGTCTTCAGATTCGGTCGTGGAGGGAAATTACATGTACTTGAAACTCGTACATGGAGCCGTTGGGGTACACGTTAGGGGACACAATTGACCATAAAAATTTCAATTACCTCAGATGGAGGAGATGTTTAGGACAATATAACTTTTTGATGGACCATTTCAGGAAGACTGATATTAGCAATGATGGTCTCAACAGATGAAATACACAGTTTTTTATTAGATTGGATTTTCCAGTATAATTTTCCACTATTTATCTGTAACCCTGAGCGTAGTGTGCAAAGTAGCGCTACGCGTAGCTACGCGAACTGCGTAGTGCACTGTGCAAAATGCTGTTTGCACTGATTGCACATTGCCGGATGCTTGTCCGCACTGTGCAATCAGTGCAAACTGCATATTGCACAGTGCAAGCGGTCGTTTTCTGCCGCCCAAGTAGATTTCTACTCGAGCGGCAGCTTTCTCAACACGGACTGGTAGTTTCTCATTGTGAGCGGTCGCGAGCATACACGACCACTCGCAATGAGAAACCTAACCTCCCTGCGTTGAGAATCTCGCCTGGAGGTTTATTTTTCACGCTCGTGATCAGCAACTTGATGTTGCTGATCGCGAACAAGGAAAAAGTCTCGCTGGGATATCATTTTGCTTGCTCATGGTCGCCAACTTGATATTGAGGACCGCGAGCAAGCAAAAAATGACTGCTGCACCACGCTATAGCCACGGAATGCAAAGAGCATTATTCAGGTTTAGACAGTCTATAATGATTGATTTAGTAAAGCTATTCTCCACTTTGGATCAAATAGAAAACCAAAGAAGTAAAGGTTTAACCAAGAGTAAGTCTTCTAAATATTGTAGTCCAAGTTTTTGGTGAGCAATAAAATTATAAGCAGAGGAAGGAAGACCGAATATACATTTAATAAAACAGTTTTCCTCAAGTTGCAATGGCTTACTAGGGGAATGTCCCCAATGGTCGCCCCATAAGTAGTGGTGGGCACCTCCCTAGCCTTAGATATCTTTACAATTTCTTTGATTGGTAGGCTATCCAACTTGAATGAAAACTTAAAAATTCCATTCCGGTTTCTAGCCATTTTAAATTTAGCATTGATAAAATGTTGGGCCCAACAACCGTTGCTTGTGGAGAGGACACCCAGATTATTAAAATAATTTACCCTAACAATAGGCATGTTATCGGGGGGGGCGTGGCCGAACGAGCAGCAAAATGGCCGCTTAGAAAGCGAGCTCCGCCGGCTGTAATATTTATCCTGCCAAAATCCTAGCTGTTTCGGGAGGCAAACATCCGATTTCTAGCTGAAGAGGCTTTGCAAGCGCTGGGGCACAATCGACCCGATTTTTGAAGCCCTGGCACGCACAGAACTGAAAATATATGCTTCAGCTATCCTGACCGAGATAAGATCGTGACACGATCCAACAGCTGTGGAAGTCTGCCCGGGCGTCTGGCGTTACTCGAGGCCGAGGTTGTGGAGGCCTGCCCGTTCGGAAGGTGTAACAACGAGGGGTATCCTGGAGCCCACGCACGCTAAGGTGGGTTATGGACACTGCTATCGCTGCTGGCGGCTATCCAAAGCATATCACCCTTGTGGGAATAAGTGACCTTTCCTCGTAAGAATTGCCTGGCTGGGTGGATCGTTAGTGTGTCAAGCCGCCATCTTGGTTTGGGCTGACTCACCGGACAACACGAATTCTAGTGTGGCCAGACCGCGAACCCTGAGTCCTTGGTACATGCTGCGAGGGCACAGTCCACCGCATAATCTGCATGGGAGATAGTATTCCGGCACGATAGACCCACACAGTAAGGCACCAACATTGCTCACACTTTATAAGTGGGTGTCGGAGGCTGCATGAACCGAGCCTGATTGGACTGTAATGGCGCCTGCAAACTAGCGATACAGAAGACAGCTGCCTTTGCCCTGCTGTACTGGGGGGGGCTTCCTGTGAGAAGCGAGGAGGTCTGCTATCCTGCATCTGTGTTGCGCTGATCCCGGTATCATAGCTCACACACCCTATCCAACCAGTGGTCTGATCTCCATCGCAGTGGGCTATTGAAGACGCAGTACCTGAGCTCCCACGACCCTTGGTGACATCTCACAAACAGAGGTCTTTCTCCTCTCATGCCCAGCCACTGCACGCTAGCGCGAGATCTCCTGCCAAAGCAGCACCGCCTTGCATACCTTCCCGCTTGGCGGCCCCCACATGCGTGTAGAGACACTGCCAGGGGGTAGGCTGGGATGTCTGGCTGACGGGTGGTGTCCACATCGTGCTCTGCCTCACCCCCAACCACTGTGGCCGTAAGGTCAGTTAAGATCTGATTCATCAATACGCGAGACTTCGTGGGGAACAACTAATCTAGACATCTAATCATAGGTAAGGGAGACCCCCGCCAGCAAAAACTTACGTTCGAACAGAGAAGACAGACCAAACAATCAGAGCCGGACCCCGCATCTGCAGGGGGTTCGTCACAAGAGGTACCTCAAGAAATGGATGTCACTGCACTAATGCTGGAGGTACGCTCAAGCCTTCGGAGCATAGACGCAAAGTTGGATGCTATGACGATCCAACTGGAAAATGTACGGTCCAAAGTTACAACGTATGAAACGCGCCTCGATAGCCTTGAAAATCGTCACACAGAGGGGCACATGCATCAACCTATTTAGGAAGTGCAAACGGTGCAAATCGGTAAATCCGGCCGTTTGCCCTTCCTAAATACGTTTTTGGGATGCATGAAACAATTTTTCAAAATTAACTTTTTTTTGCATTTTCTAAAAATGCGAATGCATTTAAGGAATTGCAATTGTGCGATTCCTTAAATGCAATGCATCATTTTTTTTAAAAATGCGAATTTTGAAATAATAAGTGCAAATTAACACAAGGTTGACCCTCGTGTTAATTTGCGAAATTGTTTCAAAAAGCACAAAAATGCATTTTCAAAAGTGTCATGTTACAGACACACATGTCCTTAGGACATGTGTGTGTGAAACATGCACTTTAAAAGACATTATAGGGGTGCAGGGGAGGTCCTTTGGACCCCCCTCTGCACTCTTGCAATGCATCAACAAATTGCGATTTCCTAAAAAAAGAAATGCAAAACAGCATTGATTCCTATGGGCCTCTTGGCCTATAGGAATCAATGTAATGCCATTCCTTGATTGCGATTCGCAATTAAGGAATCGCAAATTCCGAAATTTAAGAAATCCTAAAAAAATTTAGAATTTCTTGATGCATAGGATTTTGCAATTCCTAAATAGCGATTCCTTAATTTTTGCTATTTAGGAAATGCAAAATCCTAGATTGATGCATGTGCCCCAGAATGCTGTGAGTTTCAACAGGACACCAAAACACACATTACCAATATGGAAAAGAAAATTGAAGCATTGTGCGCCAAAGTGGATGATTTAGAGGTGCGCTCTCGGAGATGTAATGTTCGAATCACGGGAATTCCGGAGACCACAGCAATAGGGAAAATGGAAGTCTTCATTACAGAACTGCTGCATGACATCTTTGACCCAAACCTCTCTCCGGTGTTCACTGTGGAGCGAGCACATAGAACACTGGGGAAAAAGCCACCTGTAGGGGCCACACCGAGACCGATCCTAGTGAAACTACTCAATTACCAGGACAGAGACTTAATATTGCGTTTGGCAAGGGAGAAAGGGAGGATAACACACAAGGCGAACAACATTTCTTTTTACCCAGATTTCACGCACTGGTGCAGGCGGCCCAGACGGAGTTCTTACCAGCCAAAAGACTGTTGCTTCAGGCGGAAATCCCATACTCCCTCATGTACCCAGCAACATTAAGGTTCGTGCATGAAGGCACCACGCACCATTTCCTCGATGCCCGGTCTGCTCTCAAATTTGCGAAGCTCATGTGTGGGCCCAAGTCCAAGAAGAAGACTTTCACTGAGGTTGATGTTGAGGGTCGAATGAGTAATAATGACTGAAGTCAAAGTGCCCTCATGTGCTGCTATCCCTAGGTGGGGTTCACCCCTTACAGGTACTGTTAAAGTTGACCTCCCGAGAATGTCGATTTGCTCTTATTGATGGGCTATATGTCAACACTGCTGTCCAAGTTGAGGGCTGCAGGTTGCTTCTCTATTTGATTCCTAATGCATGTTATTTCAATTGTCATTTATCCTTGTTAGATGGTCCTTGGTTCTTCCTCAATGCGGGAGAAACAGCTTGCAATAATACAGCCACCCTGTGCAAACAGGGGTGTACGCCCGAGATGCCGCGCCCCGAGGGGTGTCTCCTGCAATTCTAAAGTTCTACTGTTCTAACGCCGTTCGCGTGTTAGGGGGGGTCTTGACACAACCTAATTGGGGGGTTGGTGTGTGAGGGGGGTGGTTTGGGAGACTGGGATGTTTGGCGAGTTGTCAGTACTACATGAACATGCTTGTTTTTTTTGATGTGCAGTGTTATATTATGAGTCAATCAGTATACACGTACACTACTCTAGACAAGATGCAATGGGTGTGACCAAGGTTCTAACATGGAACATACGAGGCTTGAACGATGGCAGAAAGGCCAGTTTGATGCATAGCTACCTACTCAGACACAACATAGACATCTGTTTCCTACAAGAAATGCACATAAATTCCACGTCATCACCTAAGCTCAAACATTCAAGATGGGGATCTGCATACTCAGCAATTTTTTCCAATTATGCCAGAGGAGTGACTGTACTTGTGCGTAGAGGTATTGACTGGAAAGAGCATACGGTGACTAGTGATAAAGATGGCAGATATGTGGTGCTGCACGGAACCCTGCTTGGCAAAAGAGTGGTATTAGCGGCTACATATGGACTGAACGTAGATGATCCGGAGTTTTTCAGGGAAGTGTGGACACAGATAACAATTTTAGATTGCCCTACGATTATTTGGGGAGGTGACTTCAACGTGGTGCTAAGTGATTCTTTAGACAGAAAGGGCGCGTACAGACCACTACACCCACACGCCAGTCAGGCACTGAGTGACATAATTAATGAAGGCTCACTTATCGATATATGGAGGTCTCGAAACGCACACACCAAGGTAGGCACGTGCATATCTGCTCACCACGCCGCCTGGTCTAGATTGGACTTTTGGCTGGTGTTGCAAGATGTGGCCACCTGGACTGTGGGTGTTGGGATTTTAGCCAGCTCACTCTCAGACCCTGCTCCCTGTCTTTTAGAGCTAGAAACCCCGGGGACCCCCACTAGAGCTTTCACCTGGCGTCTCCCACCACATGTGCTTCAAGATGCAGCCTTCACCTGAAGGTATAAGGCGAGACATAACAGATTATTTTGCAAACAATGAAGGCTCCGTTGCTACAGAATCAGTCCTGTGGGACGCCTTTAAGGTGGTCATAAGGGGGCAAAGTATAGCACGCAAGGCAGGGGTTTTAAAGGCCATTAGGAACACCATAGCCGAGATAGAGAGAGAGCTTAAAGCACTTTAACAATCATTCTGCGATGACCCCAATCCTGACCTAGCCTCAAAAATTAAAGCTAAACTACTAGACTTTGCTGAGGAGGCTAAACGCGAGCTACAATTCTTAGGCAAGCAGGCCGAAGCGCGGAGATATGGTGAGGGCAACAGGCCCAGTCGAACCCTAGCTAGAATGATCAACACCTCCGCACCACCCACACACGTGCACACAATCATTAACGCAACAAGGGACACGACAACGGGGCAAAGTGAGATATTGCAGGCTTTCACTACATACTACTCCAATTTGTATGAGTCCACGCATGGTATACCGCAGGATGCTCTTAAGTCATATTTAGAGTCCATAGCGCTAGTATGGTTTAATAATGCGAATAGAAAGTACATGGATCAACCCGTGACAATCCAAGACATCGCTCAAACTATTACGGCCATTCCACTGAATAAAGCTCCAGGACCTGATGGTCTTACGGCAGCGTTCTACAAAACTGATGTGGATGAACTTGGCACACAGCTACATGCTGTATTTGCTGAAGCTCTAGAGGAGGGAATACTGCCAGAATCTATGAGAGAAGCCCTAATCATGACCTTGCTAAAGCCAGATAAAGACAGCCAATACCTGGACTCCTACAGATCCTTGTCACTAATCAATGTAGATGTGAAAATGTATGCGAAAATAATAGCAGATCGATTACAACCTCTGCTCCCAATGGTGGCCCTCCCGGACCAATCGAGCTTCATACCAGGCCGAGCAACAACACACAACCTGAGAACTGTGTTCTCGGTATTGCATTATCTGCATCCAGATGTGCAAGCAGCAGTGATATTTTTAGATGCCACAAAAGCATTTGATTCTCTTGAATGGCCATATCTTTTTACCATACTGGAGCGTATGGGATTCAGCCCGTTGTTCATTGATCAAATTTGCTTGTTCTACACTTCACCCAAAGCTAGGGTGAGAGTCAATGGCATGATATCGGACCCATTTCCTATTTCCAGGGGCACCAGGCAAGGCTGCCCATTGTCCCCACTATTATTCGCAATCGCCATGGAGCCATTAGTGGCAAGAATTTGGCAACACCATACCGCCAGAGGTATAGGTTTCAGCCCCCGGAGCTTGCTGATCTCTCTCTATGCTGATGACATCACTCTGTATGTGCTTAATCCAGCTGAGAACCTGAATCCATTATTGAGAGAATTTGTTGAATTTGGGGGGCTATCAGGTGTTTCTATAAATTGGTCTAAGCCAGTAACGTTTCCTTTAACTGACAATACTCCCGAAGTGCACTCTGATTACCCTTTACGTTGGGAAGCTACTGAAGTTAAGTACCTAGGCATGTGGATTAGTCGGAATCTTCAGGATCTCTGGACTCTAAATTTTGGAAGGGTAGTGTCCTGGCTTGAAAGTAAAGTGGCAATATGGATGAAACTCCCTCTCTCGCTGGCTGGTAGAATTGCACTTGCAAAAATGATCGTACTGCCCAAATTCCTTTATCTGTTTGCTAACATATCCATCCCACTGACACAGCACTTCTTCACCTGTTTGCGCTCGCATTTACTATCATTGGTTTTGGCAAGGAGTCAGGCTAGACTTTCATGGGCATTGTTAACGCTACCGCTTAGGCAAGGAGGTATGGGAGCTCCAGACATGCAATTATGCGCGCTGTGTGCACAAGCCCAATATCTACACTTCTGGGACTACCCCACACCTTATCAACCACATGTGGCGTTAGAACTAGACACGATTGCTCCGTTACGCCTGGGGGTGGCCCTGTACTGCAAAACTCCCAAGCCAACACAGGATATTGACTCAGCAAACATGCTTCGCTGGACATGGCATGAACTGCAAAAGCGAGCTGCCCTACCCCTCTTATACGCGCCTGCGATCCCCCTCAGGCAGAACCCTATGCTCCCATGTCTGGAAGAAGGCAGAGGAGAAGTATCCATTGCTGGATCTACATTACACACCTTTGCTGATATATACACAGATGGCATGTTCCGTTATCTGCAGGTTGCGGAGGAGGACCAGCCTTTGTCTTTTAGGGACATGTTCACATATCACAAACTCAAATCTGCATGCAAAGCGCTGTGGGGCCAATTCCCGGAGGAGCCGCCACACTTACACGCACTCCAAAACATACTAGCGAGGGCATCCCGGAAGAAACTGGTGTCACGATTGTACAACTCCATGCAGGAGCAATCCCCCATTGTGGTGCCTAAGTCTGTGCAATTGTGGAATGTTGAACTGGAGACGCCCCTAACTGACGACCAGTGGTCGTTCTGTTGTAGGCAGCTGTTGGAACTCTCCCCACTAGCTCCCCACCGCATGGGTATTAGGGAAGATGACAAATGCTGGAAGTGTGGGGAGGAAGGAGCTTCCTTTATGCACGTGACTTGGAACTGCCCGGCTCTGTTTGATTTCTGGTCAGAAATCTTTGTCGCCATAAACCTAATTCTTAATAGAGCAGCCGTTCCCTCCCCGCTCCTTGGCATCCTTGGGTGGGTGGCAAACACGGAACCCAAAAGTCGGAAATTGCATGCCTTGTTGTTGTTATATGCTAAACGGCAGGTGGCTATGAAATGGGGGCGTAGAGCCCAGCCTAAATTTGTGGACTGGCGGTCGGATGTGACATATGGCCACACACAACTAGGTGCATACTGGGATCAGATGCCAACTGCCTCGCGACCAAGGGATATTTTTGAACCGTTCTTGCAATGGTCAAGGAACAGAGCGGAGTCCCCCCCATCTGAGCCCGATGGCCCGGAAACATAGCTCTGTATTGCTGAGTTGGGGTTACCCCTTAACTGAGTCTGTGCAAATGAACCGCATCATGCCACGATGGCACTATGCTATGCTGAGGTGAGCCTAGGAACATGATACTCTCCGCTCAAGCCTAGCACTGGTATAATATGTGATATGCACTCACTTGTTTCTGTATGTATCGTTATAAGATTTGTCCACCACAATGTGTATTGACACCATGTGACACGCTTTTGACAGGGAATGCTGGCATTAATTGATTTGTTTAATATCTGTACTGACGTGAGCCTGTTTTGTTAGTTACTTACAAAATTCTTATCCTTCCGAAATGTGCTGCAGCAGAGCCCATAGTGCTCAACTTTTTTTACGTACATATGACGTTGTAAAATATGTAACTGCTGTATTTTACTATGCAATTTTCAATAAACACATTAAAAAAAAAAAACAATAGGCATGTTATCAATAAAAAAAGATCTGCAATTTTTTGGGTTGTGTCCGCAGATCATTGTGACCATTTTGGATTTATTAATTTTCATACTTTTATCATCCATGATCTCAGCAAAGGCATTCATCAATTTCCGGAGGCCAACTGGGGTCCAAGATATCAACACTATAATAACAGTGGTATAGGATGTCCAGCAACACTTGGGACATCAGCTTGTATGGCTTCTAGGAAGAAGTCTACCCTATAAATCAAAAGAGACAATAACAAAGAGGCCAAAACACATCCTTGCGGAATGCTTTGTTCCACTTTAAAAGTGGATGAGCATTCACTCTGCAGTCCATACCACACTTTACTTGATAAATTCAAGTAAAGACGTGCAAGGAAATTAACAATAGCTGCAAGAGCACCAAAGGCGATCAGCATTGACCATAATATGGAATAGTTGCGTAAATCAAATGCACTACTAAGATCTGCAAAACAAAGATATGGGGACCCCGTTTTGGCCCAAGTATGTTTCCCTATCAGCAGATGTAAGTTTACGGATTGCTCAATCGCCCCCTAAACCCTTTTTAAAACTGAACTGTACAGGGGATAGGACGAAATTCTCCTTAGCCCATTCCTCAAGCCTCATCAGTAAAATTCTACACATCACTTTCACTGATGAATCCAATAGTAAAACAGGGCGATAGTATTTAGTTAGAAATATCACCTTTCTTAAAAATTGGCACCACAATTGAGGTACCCCGTGACAATGGAATCAAATACGTATCAGCAGCATTAAACATCCTGGCCAGGATGGGTCCCCATAGATCTATAACAGTTTTGAAAACATCTGGAGGTACCCCATGTGTCAAGTAAGACAGTCACCCAAGCACTCATTAACAGCAGACTGGATAATGGAAACGCACTCTACACAGGATATGGGTAACACCGCGGCCGTGGTTCTGCTGGATCTGAGTGCGGCGTTTGACACGGTCTCCCATGGGATCCTTCTTAGGAGACTGTGGGAGATCGGTGTCGGGGACAGAGCCTTGGATTGGTTTGTGTCATTTCTATCAGACCGCTCCTTCCAGGTTCATGCCACACCGTACTCATCCAGCAGTTTCCCCTTAGGCTGCAGTGTTCCCCAGGGTTCTGCTCTCAGCCCCACGTTGTTTAACGTATACGTCCGCCCCTTGGCCATGTTGGCCAGGGAACATAACATCAAACTATATTCTTATGCGGACGATACGCAATTAATCTTTACTTTCTCTAATGACACTGTGGCTGACCGAGCCAAATTCCAGGAAGATATCTTGGCTATCTCCAGTTGGCTTACAGTGAATTGCCTCCAGTTGAACTCATCTAAAACTGAGGTTCTCCTGATTGGAAATGACACTCAGAAGTGGGATGAGCAGTGGTGGCCCCCTTCACTGGGTCCGCCGCCTACTCCTAAGAAAGAAGTCAAAAATCTAGGTGTGATTGTAGATGATTCACTTACCTTTGAATCTCATGCCAAAAGAGTAGCTGGCACTTGTTATGGCCGCCTTCGGTCTCTTAACCCCATTCTGGGGTTTTTTGAACCTCCCATTTGTCAGACTTATCGTCCAAGCTATGGTTTTGTCCCATTTGGACTATTGCAATGTTCTCATGCTTGGTGCCAACTTGACAGTCACCAATAGACTGCAAAGGGCACAGAATGCCGCTGACGCACTCTATTCAGACTGCCAAAATGCTGCCACACTTCCCAGGTTTTGCGTAGGCTGCATTGGTTGCCTGTTAAACAACGCATACAATTCAAAACCCTCTGTCTAATTCACAAAATGCTCTATCGCCTTGGCCCCCAAATTCTACAGGGCCTTTGTTCCTTCTATGTTCCATCGCGGGCTCTCCGCTCTGCGGACCTCTCTCTGGCATGTACTATGAAGATTCGGAGGTGCAGAGCAGGTGGCCGGTCATTCAGGTATCTTGCTCCAAAACTCTGGAACTCCATTCCCTTAAGCATACGCACGATTTCTAACCATCTTCTTTTCCGAAAACACATTAAAACCTGGTTGTTTTCTTCTGCTTAGGATTTCCTGGTAATTGGCATTTACACCTCCATTTGGCCGCACTATAATTAGGTATGTCCGCAAGCGCTGGGACGCCCTGTTGCTGGGGTAGCCATGAGCGATATAAATAAATATAACATAACATAACATAACATAACGCCGGCATCAACAAATCCCTACTAAGAAAACTCCAGACAATAGAGAACACCGCCACCAGACTCGTCCTCGGCATCCCCTGACACAAACACATCAGACAACACCTACAAATTCTCCACTGGCACCCTGCAGAGAAAAGAGTCACTTCCAAAATCCTCACTCACGCCCACAAATGCCTACACAACAACGACCCAAATACCTCAAGGACAGAATCAACTTCCACATACCCAAAAGAAACCTCCGACTTTCCAACCTCCCAATGGCCAAAACCCCGCGCATCCACTGAGCCAGAGCAGGCGGAATATCCTTCTCCTACATTGCAGCCAAGACCTGGAACAAGCTACCGGCAGGCATCAGATGCGCCCCTTCCCTGAACACCTTTAGGAAGACCCTCAAGACCTGGCTCTTTGGCTAAACAGATCTGCGGACTCCCCCCCCCCTCAGCTTCTTGAGAGGCTCACAGGTAAGTAGCGTGCTTATAATTCACTGATTAATTGATAGATTGATTGAACCCATCAGGGCCTGGAGCCCCACCCCCAGGCTAAAGTCACTTCTTCAATTGAGATCTCTAGTGGGAGGGGATTATGAATATAAAACCTCAAATGATTATCTACTCCGCCCTCCTTACGCCTACATTAGAAGATGCAGGAAAATGTTTCTACCCATGCTTCGCGAGAAACAAATGAGATGAAATCGCTTCAAAAGAATCTATCATGGCATTCTTTTGGAGCGACTATGGGAGTGTGGTATTGAGGGCCCGCACCAGGGGCGTAACACAGGCCCCCGCAGCCCATGCATTGCGGGGGGGCCCCCCTGCTCCAGGGGCCCCGGGCCGGACCCCTCAATACATCAATCATCATGTGGATTTTAATGGTGCGCTGTGCGCACCGCTGCTCTGAGCTCTTAACTGATTGTTGCACCCCGGCCGGGGCCCTGGCCTGACTGACTCTGAAGCTAGTTATAATGGTGCGCCGGCCCCGGCCGGGGTCCCATGACGTGAGGCTCTTAAGAAATTGCAGGGCCCCGACCAGGCCCCTGAGGCTCTTGGCTCTTGCAAATGGTGCGGGCGGGGCCCCGGCCGGGAGGCTACTTAAATGGTGCATGGGCCCCCGCAGGGGCCCCGTGAGTCTATTTCAAATGGTAATGGTGCGGGTTGCCTTAGGCGGAGAGGCTCTTTATTCATGGTGCAGTCAGGGCGAGGCTCAGTGAAGTCTCTTTATATTTAATAAATACTGGGTGGGTGAGCTGGTTTCACTTTCCGCCTCCCCGGGACGCGTATGCGCGCGTTAGGGTGGGGGCGGTGGGCGGGGGGCAGAGCTGGTGGCCAATGCCTGGCCCCTGATTATTTTCATGACTCATGACATGCGCAATGCGTGTGGACGAGTAAGGTGTTGCATCGAACAAGAGAAGACCAAATCCACTGCGTCACCGACCGGGCCTGCCATGTAGCCATAATTTAAATTATTTAAATTGCACCCCGGCCCCCTACCTTGCTAGCTAGCCTTGCGTTGGTCGCAGCCTCTCTGCCCGTCCCGCTTGCGTCCTTGAACACCAGCTAACAGAACTGTGGGCCAGGCTCCAGGGCAGGCCCCGCCGCCAGACCTCAGCTCAGGTGAGTGATTTACTGCGGCCCTAACGCTGGGATAATAAACTAGGTTGTGTGTTAATATTTAAAGTGGTCCCAATCACACATTATCCCCAGCATTGAGATCGGAGGGCGACGGGAGGCTGGCAGAGTGAGACTTTAAAGTAAATCCCTTCTATCTAATTCAACGCACGCACAGTAATACCCGGTTTGAACTTTGAAGTACGTAGTGTAAACACCCGGTGTGCTGTTTTAAATATCCGGTAAAATAATCAGACTTCTTCCAACAGTGACGCTGATTGACGTTATGGAAAAGATGCCACTGGTAACAACAGCGCTACAAGTCCATACCAGTAGAAGAAATGCGCAGCGCTATACAAATGCCGATTACTTAATGTATGCAAACCATGTCTGACTTTGCATAGTGTTCAAGCTGCTTGCCTTTTCTGATAGGCAAATTGCAATTGTAAGTGGTACGGTCATGTAATTAACAGGTGGGAAAATGCTTCTTGTTGGAATTTAAGAAGGCAAAGGCCCGGCGTTTATTTTTTATTAACCATTCCAGCCTGTGTTATATTCTCCTGGTAGTAGAACATCCAACTGAAAACAGCAAAGGGTCCAGGGGAAGGCTGTTCTATTGTTTGGGCCCTGCCGCCTTTCCTGTGCCAGGCAGTACCAGCACCTGTAAAGGGGGCAGATGCGAGGTGGAAAAAGTCTGTTCCAAAGAGCTTCAAAATCTGACCACAAGCTCTAAATTGGGAACACTTTTTCATTTGAAATAATTAAAGGACATAAACTATACGTTTTATTGATATTGCCAAATCAAGTACAGTTTGAAGTAATTGCTCATGGAGCTGCGGTGCCGTGCTGCAAAGGTCACAGTCCGGTTATAAGGAGCCTGTCTGGCTGTAAGGAAGCCTGCCTGCCGAGGTTGAGGATGAGGATGAGGATGAGGTGGCCAGCTACGAGGTACACTCGGACACCTGGGATCACTCTGAAGCCATCTCGGAGGAGCAGAGTCAGAGAGGAGTGGAGCAAAGGCGAAAAGAACAGTGGCAAGGGGTGAGTGGAGCGCATGACTGAGTGTGGCAGCTGTAACAGCTTGCCGCAGAGAGTGAGCCCAGGACCCTGCGAAAACGGCCTGGTTGCGGTTTGCGGGGTGCCTGGCGAGCTCCCGCTCAGCGTACAGATCCTCACCACCGGCTTCCCTGCCTTACCAAACACCACCCTCGCTGCCTCTCCACAGACCTCTGCTTACCGAGCCAGGGCTGCTGTGAAGTCGCACCAGTGAGCAGCTGTGAGCAATGGTTATATGGCAAAACCCTGACACGTGGACACCAGCAGTTCAGCTCTTCAGGCCAGCTCTGGCTGCTGAGTACTGTGACAAACAACAAATGCCTCCGCGCGCATGACCCATCCCACTTACAATATGTGCCCTGGCACTGGTGAGGCGTTGAGGAACCACCTGCCTGCGCGCTCGGTGCTGCGAGCCACTGGAACAGGAACATGCCACAACTTCAACAGATAATGGCCCCGCTGGGCTCTTACAGACTATAGCTCAGCGCAGACGTCATTATCAACAGTTTCCCCACTCGCCAAACCAACCTAAGTTCCTGTTCCAGGACAGGCTGAAGCGTCATTACAATTACCGTCTGAGGTGCTATCGTGCACTCTGCCCGGAAACAGAAATCTTTCAATGGGCAGGACAGCGCGAGGGCGGGTGTACAACTTCAGGTTTATTAACTGTTGCGCTGCTATGCACTCCTCCGTGCCCCGTACCTCCACAATGCATTTTGGTGTCACCCCATATGATGGTGTCACCCGGTGCGGTCCGCACCCCCCTAGTGACGCCACTGCTTCAGGGATACTTGGGTCCGTCCGATGGAAAGGACCACCATCATTCACGTTGTGTAAAGGCGCCAACAGAGAGAACCAGAACGCGCTCCTTTTGATTAAGGATATTCTCACACGGCCATGCCAACAAAATCACTCTGTGTGCATATCAAATATGGAAAGTCGAATGCTACACTATGTTTCCATACCCTCCACAGGCTTCGGACACAAGTCTCACCATCAAACCTTGCTTCTGCAGTTTATTAAAAGGTCCAGAGAGTGTAGGTTCTTGAGTGACCAGAGAACAATGTAGATGGCAGTGTCTAGCGTGGAGGGCTAAATACTGTCGTACATCCTTCTACAGAGGTCTCCATGAAGCGCCATTGTTCATTTATTGGGAAAAGTTTGATATATTTAGTTTTTTATTGGAAGTGGAGACGACTTCTAGGGGCCTGCAGATACAAAGGTGCTATTTCACCGCCACAATACTTTCCACCTGTTAGAGCGGTGACCGAACACTTCATATGCCATCCATTACTGGGGACGTGTTGGTCAATAGCATACTAAGTGATGCCAGGGGTATCCACATTAAACACCGTGAGGTTTCCACTTAGTGAATGGTCCCCTTCGGGCTGGGGAGGGGTGGGGGCGAACATATTTCTTCTATGCCAATTCAACTGAAGAGCTATTCTCTCAGAAATGCCGCTTATCAACCAACAACCTCCTCAAAGGAGTCCAGAAAAATAACTCGACTGGAGTCTTTCACCACAATGAAGCCGAATCTATCTTTCCTCAGAAGACGCTGTCCCGAGAAGGATTGTCCATTATTAGGGGAAGAGCCATCCATGAACAGGGTGGTGACGTAGTTATTCGTCTCAATGAGGGCACCACAGCCAGAAGAGAAATTAGGAAAAATCGTTGTTCAGAAGTTATAGAACCTGATAATTGGACTGAAATTTACTATTTTTTTAAGTTTGCGCCTTCTTTGTCTTCTTTTACGGTGAAATAACATTTAACAAGAGACAAACACACAGCTACCCAATATAATGTGCCTGCTATTAATGCTGCATGCTATTAAGCTACGCGCTGCTAACGGGACGGACGTTCACTTCCACACATTATTCTACAGGTGCTATAATGCCCCGACTCTGAGACTGTAACCAATCCACACCCTTCTATCAAAACATTACTTGTATGTCTCTCCCCTTTCTGTTTCTTTTAATCAATAGTGTAATCATTAGTCTGATATTCTTACACTCTCGAAGATCGCTATATCGGAGAGAAAGTGTTCACCACAGCAATTACCAACAACCCTCAACTCTCAAAGTTCCTGACACTCCTGTTCTCCTGCAACTGGGAGATCTCCGTCTTGTTGCTAGACACATGACACGCCTTTCCCTTATGCTTTTTCTCCATCTGGCATAGTAGCCCCTCCCCTCCTCTGCTCTCCTACCCTAATGGTGTAATACCTCCACCATTCCCATCTCCTCTCCTGTAGCAGTGAAGTCTTTTTTTTACAGAGGATTACATTTTTTTAACTTTGTGTATGTGCTATTTCCGACACCCCAAGAATGTGAAGCTGAGTTTGAAAATGTGGGCAAACAGAATAATTATCCATCTTTGCATGATAGAGTCATATCCAAAGCACTTTGCAAGTTCATCTTGTATTCTTAGGGATGAAGAACTCCACATGGACAGTAAGCTAATTTCACTTATCTGTTGAAAGAAGAAATGCAAAGACAGTAGGTCTTCCCTTCATGTTCTTTTGCATGGAAGGATCTTTTATTCATGCTTAAATTCTCATCAAACTCAAAAGGATATGGGACGAATGCTTACAATTTGTTTTACCACTGGCAATTGCTCAGAGTAGCATTTCACACCATCATTCTTCTGAACTCCATTTCGCCTTCGTTTGGACTAAGCCATTTGCAAATCAGTCTTGACTCTGCTCCAATAGGAACAATCCAGCCAGGACTACAAGGCGGGGTCCTCCCTGAACCAGAACACAAGCACCCAAGACTGGTTTCATGCTGATTCTGGTTCCTCAGTCGGGTGTAGTATGGTTCCAGTGGCACAGTGAGGGACCCGAGCCATGATGAGATCTGATTGGCTGCCACCACTACACTCTATAGAAATGATAAATTAATACAAACATCTGCATCAGTGTTATGACGCATCCAAACAGTTTTCTTCCTCAGCCTTGTTTGCCTGCCTGTTTTGCAGTGCTTACTAATAAAGACCTTAAAATTGAAATTGCTTCCTCAGTTCACGTTATTAACATGCACAACTCTTGACTGTCGCTACGGTGTAGCATGCAGATAATTCAACAGTCTATTTCTCTTGACTTTCGCAGGATACTGAGCTATTGCTTGTGTACTTCTCATGTATATTGTCAGTCGAGTTTTTATGGAATTGCAGGTTAGGGTTTCTCTTTCAAAGTTTGAAGGTATTGTCAATTCTATTTCAGACCCTTCATAGTTGTTCTTTGATCTTCAGCCATAGTGTTCCGGAGACAATAGGATCGCTCCTTGGCATTGTTCTGATTGCTGCCTCAGTTAAATAATCTGCTTTTGACAGTATTGTTGCAAATGGCATAGCGTGTATGATGAGAGTGTTTCCCACTTTCTCACTAGAACTTACAGAAAGACAATATAGAGGCATTTCATTTAAATGTAGGAGGTTTAAAATCAAAATATGCTAGATTTCTGGGTGGTAGGGCAAAGTGGTACATGGTGGGCCGCGCCGCGCCGCCGGGGGGGGCCCCCTCCATGTGCTTTGCAGGGGGGCCCCCTCAAGTTTCGTTACGCCACTGGCCCGCACTACAATGGCTCAAGAGCTACCTGACCGAACGGTCCTCTAAGGTGCAAATAGTGGGCTTTTGCTCCAAAAGCCATCCCTTTTAACCTTTACATGTCGCCTTTGACTAAAATAATCAGAGCCTACAGCTTTCATACAGTCTCCTCCGCCGACAACACACAATTATTAATCACTCTTGATCCATATCCCACCGATACACAACGTAGATTTAAACTATGCATGTCATCGGTCAATGACTGGATGTCAAATAATCACCTACTGCTCAATGCGAGTAAGTTAGAAATCATGCTCTTTGGAGATGCACAACACATTTGGACCACTGACTGGTGGCCACCCTCCCCAGGGCCTTGCCCCCTGCTCAAGACAGCAGTCAACAATTTCGGAGTTGTTATGGTCAGTAAACTTTCCATGACTGACCACGTCAACTCCGTGGTTCGCACCAGCTATGGCTTAATGCGTTCCCTTAGAAAAATCTTTAAATGAATTCACCTTTGCTCTTGGATGCCCCATGTGCAGGGACTAATCATCAACTGCTTGGACTATGGTAATGGGTTGTTCGCTTCCACATATGAAAGCTTATGACAAAGCTTCAGGTTCTGCAGAACACCGCGGTGAGACTGGTCCTGAATCTCCCCTTCCGATCACCATCGGCTCCCAGCCTGAAGACCCTCCACTAGCTACCTATAAGAAAGATTGTTACCTTTAAATTATGCTTGCTTGGTACACAAAACATTGAACAATAATGGACCAGCCTATTTAGCAAAGAAACTGACCAAACATCAGCCAGTTAGAACCCTCCGCTCGAGCAGTAAACATCTCTTACCTATCCCTAAGGTCCGCAATGTAAAAAATGACGGCAGGTCCTTTTCCAGAACTGCACCTGAGCTATGGAATTCACTGCCGATACAGCTTAGCCTGGTAACCGACCACAAAAAAAATCTGTAAAGCCCTCAAAACTTGGTTATTCTAACATCCGGTCCTGCCCCTTTCTAGCTTTCTGGCTTCAGCAAAGCGCCTATGAGGAGACCTAAGGGTGATATATGCGCTCAATAAATACCTATTACAATACAATACAACTCGAATGTGTCATCCTTTTTTTTAGAAACTGGGAATTTACTGTATCCCAAAAGAGTTTACTATCATTCGTTTCCACCACTAAAGCAACCTTATCATGCCTCTTCCTGGAGAGACTTTTTCCTCAAGGCAATTGCCTATTTGTAATCAGTGCAAAGTGATTTAATTAATCCATTATCCTGAGGGGAACTATGTAGGGCTACTGTAAAGCTCCGAGATGCCAGAGTACATGCAAAATGGAAGAGAATGGGGATTTTATTCCCTTCTTTTATGAGAAGAAACGTTGCCACGAATATTGCCCACTTAATATTGTCTGCCTTGGTAAGTCATACACTATTACGCCCCCATCCCCCTCCATTCTCTTCCATTTTGCATGTCAATAACTGCAGGTCATATTTGGCAATAAGTAAGTTTGAAGCATTACCGTAGTCGGTATTACGGAAGTGTGTGGAATCTGCCTCATCTCGATCGGCGAGTATACACCCAGATGACGCCAAAGAAGGGCAAGCTTGAAGGTTAAAATCACCTGCCCGGAGAATCACATAAATAGAATTAATAGATCGGAGGAATATTTCCAGTCCAGTATCAAGAGCATAGACCACCTTAATATGTGATGAATCAAACATGTTCTTGTAAAAGTTTATCAGGAACAAATCTGTCCCTACCTTAATTGTAAGCCACATCACTTGAGAATCAGATCTGACCAATAGGGTCTATTTTACAATTACAGGAAACCTATTAGAAATTAAGATCTTTAATCCTCCTTTGGCTTGCCCGGCACAGGAGTGTATCGTGTCTAGGAAATATTAGGAAAACCCCTCAACATGTATCAGGTTCACACTCCATGTTTCCTGTATACAAAGGACATCAAAAGCAGATGTAATACATATACACTCAGGACTTCCTATTTTATTCGATAACCCTTCCACATTCCATGATGTAAAATAACAACAACTTTCCATGCGCTTATTGGTGTCCTTAATAGCTAGGGTAGTAGAGGACGAGCAACTAGGGCTAAGATTATCAAAACAATTAATATTAGTAGCAGTGTCACTGCTATCAGTGGGCATATGGATAACAGTAGCGTTGCAGTTTCTCTCTCAAGCAACCCAGATATAGGTTCATAGGCTTCACTGACAATACAATAGTATCTCCGGGGCAGATTTATTGTGACCGCATCTATCCCAGCATTAGCCGCCTTTCCTCCCTCTGGAGCTACCCAGCCTGACCTCCCTCACAGTAAAGCTGCTTCCCATGAGTCATTAATATGGGGAGAGCTCAACACCTGGAACCCTTTTGGACGTAGTCAAAGGGGAAAACAGACAAGCATCTAGACCATACCCTCCCTGGGAGTTATAACTCCCTGTGTGTGTTCTATCAGAAGAACGTAAATGGCGAGAAAAAAGCCATTGGTTAGAGAGCCATAATTCTAGCAAACAGGGAGGGCAAAGATGATTTGGGCAGGCCAAAGTATCTCTGGCATAGCTAAAATGACGGAAATTAATGATAATACAGTCCCCTCTAAGACTTTTTCTCAGTTGCCCAACCCACCCCTCTCTCCTAACAAAATGTGATGCTCATGCTTCGTAAGAAATTGAAAATTCCTTTTTAGCCAATGCAAAACTTTGGGGCATATTACCAAGCAGGGCCATAGGCAATTATCGTCACTTTAGCGGTCGTGTTCGGCCGCTAAGCGGCGATCATTCTATCGCCCTATTAGCAAGCTGTCGCTAACTGATGTTAGCGACAGCTTTTAGGCGATAGCGAGCGGTTTGGGGCCCGCTTTGCATGTCAGCGATGTTTATCGCTAGGCTCAAATTTCTCCAAATAATAACACCTGCCCAGACCAGTTCTCCAATGGGAGGTGGATAACATGGCTAAGAGCATTTCGTTGCTAATGCATGAATATCGCGGAATTCTCAGCGATATTCACGCATTTTGCCACTATCGCTGGATATTTTAGCACAATGGAGAAAAACGTTGCATGTCAGCGATGTTTATCGCTAATAACATGCAAAGTGGGCGTACCCAACCAGTTAGCGACTGAAAGCAGTCGCTAACATCGCTATCGCCTATTAGCAAGGCAGGTGTAGCGATGGAAATATTTGCGCTAAGCGCAAATATCTCCAAATAATAACACCTGCCCAGACCAGTTCTTAGCCATGTTATCCAATGGAAGGTGGATAACATTGTCTGTAACATTGTCGAAAAATGCAGGCCTGCCCCCAGAGGGGCTATAGTTGATGTCATTAATGAAGAAGGGGGGGACTGGTAATATTCTCTCCGAACAGGAGCTGGATGGTAATGATTAGGTGCCAGGCTTGGCGAGGGATTGGCCTGTATACCCTCGCACTACCCTAAATAAAGACTCTGTCACTGATGATGACAGCTCCTTAGTAAGATTGAGTGATCAAAAAAACAGTGCAAAGTGTGATCTGATAAAACACAATGCTTGAGGCTGTTGCGGAACAAATCGTTATTTCAACAGATTCCATTCACTGTCTAACCCAACTCCCATAGAGGGGAGCACAAATTTTGCCAACAATAATGCGTTGAAGCGAGAAGGGGTGCTGACCTTCAAACATGTCAAAGCACGGTCTCTTGAGAAACAGTCGCTGAGTATAGAGGTAGATTTGCAGATAGTATGACCTCTATTATTGGTGCCTCAAATTCAACAGCCAAACAAATAGAGTTGCCTGCTCCTCGTGATGTGCTTGGCTGCGGGTTGAAGTCAAATGCCTGGATCTCTGAGTTAATGTTGCTTAAAGAACTCCTGGGTGAAATTAAAACTCCTAGTGTTGAGAATCGGCACATGATGCAGTTTGATCAGATCAATGGAGACAAATCTTTTCTCTTTTATGCCGGCAAGAGGCGGAAGAAGTACTTTTCTGGTTCCCACACCCGCCTGGACATGTACAGGTGCTCCGTAATATGGCCCAAACTACCTTCTGTCTGCAATCTTTTCCCTAACCAGGTCCCCATTCAGCGAACCTAGGCTAGACTTGCCGGAACTGTTTTCACTTCCCCAGGGGTGGTGATTTTGACTTGCATGTTGCTCTGTAATGCCCAGAATTCACTGAGTTCCTGTGAAACAGCCAAACAGTTATTCAGTTCAAATGGTTTTTCATCCGCCACTGTGCTGGCACAATCGAGATCAGGTACCACATTCTTGTTCCCAAGGGAATTTCATAAGGTTTACGGCCTCTCAAGGATTTTCTTGGCATATTATTGAGTGCCCTCTGGTATATGTGGTTGACCCAACTACCACACGCACCTAATACCCTAGCTGTTAAGGATTGCTTTAGGTCCTAGTTTTTCCTCACAACCACCGAAAGGGTAGAGGGAGGAGTACTGCAAGGCCACGCTAATACTTTCCATTGCTTCCTTGTAAGCCCGAGAGCTAAATGCAGGGCCATGGTCGGAATGTAAAGTGCAGATTGCGGATGTCCTGATGAAGACTTGCAAATCCTTTATAACAGTTTGAGTGTCAGCTGAGCTCTGGGGCCAAACCCACAGGAATCTAGAGCATGAATCCACTGCCACCAAGATGTACTTGAAAGCCCCGTCTGAATTTAAGGAGCCACAGTAGTCCAAATCGACGCATGCATGAGATCTTTCTGAAATCAGTAAGGGTTTTTGTGGTGGCCTGTGAATGGTGGAACCCTTCAACTGCTGGCAAATATTGCACTTCACGATATAAGCCTTCGTTTGTTTTGTCAGCCCCAACCACCAGTAACTCTGCTTCAATAATAAAATTGTTGCGGTGACTCCTGCGTGTGCAGAGCCCAGAGTCTCGTGTGCAGCTAGAATTAAACCTAGCCTGCGATCTTTGTTTGGTATTACTCTATCCCCCACTCCTGGAATTTGAGCATACATAGAAGTTGCACATCTAACTTTTAGGAGTACTTGAGTGGAAAGCCTTTGGGCAGTATGTCAGAGCCATTCTTTGTGGCATTGATAGCAACTAGTATATCGCCGTCTATTCTCATGTGTGAACGAGTGATTGCAGCAATGACTGCAGTTCGCACTGTCGCCTTTCTGGCTTCATCAGCCAGTGAATTCCCTTCAACGTGTATTCCAACACGTTAATGACGCATGATTTAGGCCTTGCCACTTGTTCCCCTAACAATCTATGTTTTATTGTGCCAACCTTGGCGTCTTTAAACCTATTCTGGCCCTGGTAGTGAACATATTAATTGTAAGATTGCACATAGTAAAATGAATCGCACAGAATTAGTGTGGGGAAATCCCGATCCGTATACTGTAGTGCTAGTATCAGGGCTTTCAGTTCTGCCATCTGCACTGTAAAATCTCTCAGAGATTGCATAGTCGTATTGCTGGGATGGAATTTACCATCCCACATACGACCTTTTACTGTAGCACATGCAGCTCTATATTGCTGTTTACTTCCAATGGCAGGTTGAGCAGAACTGTCAGTGTAAATGATGTATTCATACTGATCTAGAGGCAAGATTTTATTTGTGAGGGGGTATTCTTCTTCATATTGCAGAAATGCTTGTGTTCTCAGTGTGGGATGGCATCTATATTCTACATCTGTTGCAGAGAGAGAATTAGCCCATTGTGTCCAATGTGGATGCAATGCATTTGGAACGCTGGCTTTGGTTACCGCTCCTAAAGTCGGTATTGGGGTTACAACGACAATGCGTTTCCCCTATGCTAGTGCTCTTTCTCTTCCTACAGCAGTCTGTATTGCTGTCAGTATTTTTTCTGTAGCAGCAAATTGATTTTCAGCCTTTGTGTACAAATGTGATTTGTATGAGATTGAAACTGTCTCACCCTTATTGAATGGATGTAGGTATACCTTGATAACCCGGAGATGCCCAGTATTACCAGGTTACGGACGTTTACTCTTGTCTGCAAGTGTTTTGCAGCTATCATATCAGATTGAACTGAATGTAGAATGTCTGTTCGCTGTGAAATCTGGTCTGATTAGGTCATAGAAAGGTTTGACCCTTCAGAGTCTTTGGAGGCTGGATTAGCACACATTTTGGTAAAAAAATTGCAGCCAGTCCCTTCCCTTCACTTGACAGCTCATATCCCAAAAATAAGATGTTGAGTTGGGCAATATTCGTCAAATAAATATATATGATCTATGTGGGACACTGCCTCCATCTCACATGTTTGTAATAGCTCGAATACTCTTGCCGAGAACAGCCCAGGGCTGTTGTTACAGCCTTGTGGCAGACAACAAATTTCACGCTGACTGCAGAGGGCAGAAAATCCCGTCAAATATCTGTTTTCAGGAGCTTTATTTTGGCAGAAGAATCGATTCGAGATATCTAGTGTAGTTTTGTATTTCTTCAGCTCAATTTTATCCGTTAATGCAGCACTATCTGCGTTCTGAACTGCAAATGTTTTTGTCTATGTGTTCAAATGTCTGTAATCTAAAACCAAACAATATGTGTTGTAAGGTTTCATTATGGGAAACAAAGGGTTGTTCATTGGTGAGGTGCAAGTTTCAATCACACCTTGTATTCTAGTTGGTCAAAGATTTCTTTGACCTGTTTCTTCGCCTCATTTTTTATAGTTGGAGTAGTTTTTAATGGGATTTTATGGTATTTGGACTCCATGTCCCACCCTACATGGCTGCAATCTAATGCCAGAGCTAGTGCTTGTGTCAACTCCTGTGCGTTTGAGTGTTTTAAGGAAACAGGAACGAGGTCGGAAAAGGTAGGCAAAATGCCGCTTTCACCTTTTAGGCAATCCATTACAAATTCAGGCAGCCAATTTATTTCTGCTAACAGGATTTCATATCCAAATGTCAAATTTTTCCAAAAGAGACCTTTAACCTTTCCCCCTCTATTAAGAGAGATTAATTTTCTGTAGACGGTGTGTATCAGGTGTTTCCACTGTGATGTATTCATTCACTACTCAGGGCTCGAAAATTCCACTCGACCACTCGCATAGTCGAGCTAAATTTAACAAGGACGTGCTGTTTTTATGTCCTACTCGCCCCTTCTGGCGAGTAGGAAAAAAAACCAACTTTTGTCCTCGGTCTGTGAAAACAGAACAAATGTGACAAGATAACCAGATTTAAAGGCATTTTTATTGCTCACAAAGTTAATGATCAATAAAGATGCCTTTAAATCTTGTTATCTTGTCACATTTGCTCCGCTTTCAGAGACGGAGGTCAAGCAGGTTGCAGTTAGGTCGAGGACATTTTTTAAGGTACTTGTCCTGCAGGACTAGTACCATATTTTGGATTTTTCGAGCCCTGCTACTCTTGTCATTCGAAATTACTTTAGGGTCTGGTGAGCTATTGTTACTTCTGCCACGCTGTTTAGCATCATCAGAGCCCATTCTACATTCAGAAGCTGAGTCCTCAGTAAGCTGGGCATGTCTGATTTTTAATCCAGCTAATTTCTTCTTTTTGCATTGAGCCTTTGCTTTAGCTTGCTTTTCCGGTTTGATAATGAAATCTGAATTGCGATGTGTGTCCCTTTTTCGCTTTTGTCGATCTTCAGTCTTTTGTTCTCACGTCCTTCTCTCTCCTTGTTTTTTGATGAACCCTGAAAGGTTCCTAATGTTATCACGTTTTCTAAGGTTATACCTGTTTTCAGAGGACTCCCATTGGGGAGACCCACTCCTTGATCGTGAAGTGTTTCTTTTATTGTCATCATTTTTTGATTGATTATTATCCCCTTTCTTTTTTAAAAGAAGTGGGTGCCTGTCTTGATTTATCCTTGTCAGAATTACTCACCACTTGTGGTTTCCCTGGTTTGGGTCCCAAACTATCTCTACCTAGTGAAGCATAGGTGTCCTTGATAATTTTTGGTAATGCACGCTTCTGGTTTGTAGAAGCTGTTTCCCATAAGCATTGGCGTATAGCCATCGCTACTGCTTTCCCCTTATGTTGCTAAGCATAATTGCCAAGACTTGGTCAAAATTACCCATCAGTTTCATCCCTAAGTCCAGGGCAGGTCCTGACCCATACTCATTTTGTATCTATTTCAATACTTCTGGAATAACTGGTATGGCCGGGGTACCGCGTATTCTAATGTATACTGCAGCAAAGATTGTTCCGCATGTAGTACAATCCTCAAGAGAGGGAACCATTCCCATTGGCAAGCAATTGTTAATATTCTTTGTTTTTCCTGATGACCCGTATGGGAAAATACTGCTTCCAACTGTACTATTTTTCGAGTGATCCAGAACGGTATTGATCCCTCCTTGATGGGAATGCACCCATTATTGCTTTTGATGTCTGTGGACTACTTGTTGGTGTTTGTTGGGTCTGAACTATTCCAAGTGAAGCAGATCTCGCAGGTTGTAATGTGAGTGTTTGCATGATGAACTGGACAATATGTCTGTAGAGCCTGACTACTTCTTTGTGAAGTGCACGCACTTCCCCTACTGGGAGTGTGTCTATTTCAGGATGTGGAGTGTAAGTGGCTAAGGCCAGCCATGTCGCTCCTCTCATGCTGAGCGGACCGAGTCTTACGACTGAAGTTGTGTGATTTAGGGCACCTTTAAACCAGTTTTTACGTGCTGGTAAGTTAACGGGACTTCATTGTCCTAGTATGGAATGTATTCTTCGGTGGATCCACTTCAATGAATTTGTGGAATAAATGTGTCTGTGGATCTGCAGTTGGGAATTTCATCCAGAAATAGAATACCTCTGATCAGAACACCTCGTGTGCCGAAATCACAAAAATTACATGGCCACCTGTTACAGGTACGCCATGTTCTAACAATCTCAGAGTTACTGCCTATCTTTAGTTCCCTGTGATATTTAGAGCATTAGAAAATGTGTGTCCTTCCGGCCTTCCACTGCTACTTGCAGATTCAGTCATTTTGAAAGTAGGAGAAAGTAAAGGTTTAAGAGGTAGGGTTTAGCACAATATGGGAACCTTTAATCCTTACAAGCTTGTCTAAACCTTTAGCCAATACACTGAATGTACCTACTCAGCTGAGGCGAATATTACTTCCCACTTCATACGTCTCTGAAAAAGTGAGTAGGGCTGTCTGAGAAAGCACGACTGAACTACTCAGATTTTGCTGTTTAATATAAGAACCAAACCAACGTTGGCGGCGCCTTGTCGTGTAGTTCTTAGGACCCCCCGAACCAGCGCATTTTGGATCACCTAAACTGAGGGCTTGGTGTGCAGACAGACTCTGGACACCTCAACAGGATGAGTCAGCCGTTAGACCAGCTATCTCCCCCCTGTATTTGACAACAGTGTGGGTAGTTTCTGGCAGCCACTGAATATGACAACCCTGATTCCTCAGGTATCGTGGAAAACAATACGGTATCTTTCGCTCAGTCATTCGTGCTTACTTTTTTCAGAATACACATAGAATGACGAATGGAGCGATTTTAATATTTATTTATTTGTCAAGCTTCAGTCTAGTATAAAACATATTCGCAGCAACAATCAAAAGACAGGAGCAGACAAATGTGATCGCTAGCACCAATATCGTAGATACATTTCTACCATAGTGATAATAAAATGAATAAAAGCAGACTATATTAAACAATAGCATTGCTGTACTCCTACGATGCATAGCCTACCTAAATGTCCCTGGCCTAGATATGTAGGTGAAGCATGTGAATGTAAGTGTTAGGATATATCCTAATGAATCCAAGAATCCCACGGGGAAGTGCTAACCTCTCACCTGATGGTTCTGAATGAAGGACACCGTCTTTGCGTCGAGGATGGCCCCCTCAAGGGATAACAGGTCTCTGTCTGTCGATAGATCAGCCTGCAGAGCCTCGGTCCAGCCTGAAAGGAATTCTCCTCTTCTTTGCAAGGGGCAGTTAGGGTCTTTTATACTAAAGTGGTCTCTCCAGGGTTTCTTCTAGACTTGATATGTTTTGAAAACATTTGCTAATCCTTCGCTAATCTTTTTCTAAACAAAAATGATCATGCAAAGCTGGCTTTTGGCCCTGGAGGGAAAAAAGTGGTGACCCTTAAACAGAATAAATCTGCTGTGCCTGGGGAAATGTTTATGTACGTCAGGTACAGGGATTAAGATAGGGTACCAGGAGCTTGGTGTTGAAAAGAGCTACCAGGCAAAAGGTCACCTGTGTAGGACCACTATCTCGTGTGGACGAGGCAAAATGTATGTAACTGGTATGTATACAGTGGGAATAGCCTGAAGGACATGACAGCAGTCAGATACAGAAGAGTAGTGGTGCTGGGTGGACTGGGTGATTAATTTGCTGCAGAAAACACTGGTTAACTTGGAACACTGAAACAATATCGATGTCAAAAATATCGACATACCAAAATATCAAGTAAAAAATATAGAATGCCAAAATATCGACTTCCTATCTCCAAACAGGTAAGTACAAAAATATCGAATCAAAATTATCGATGCTAAAAATATAGACAGTCAAAATATCGACTTTTTTAAATAGTTAGAAGTAATTTAAAATTAATAAAATAATAAATATAACTAACTTAAAAATACTTAAAATACTTAAATAACATCAAAACTAATAGATAATTAATATATTTACAATTCTTTTTTTAAAACATATATATATATATATATAACGCTCCAACTCCTCTTCCAGTTCGAAGAAGACAACAGCACTCGAGGGGTTCTTTCTACCATGCAAGGTTTATTTTCGCAGGCACTCTACACAGACGCGTTTCGGCGTGCTGTCTTCGTCAGTGTGGGTAACAACAATCCGTACATCACAGTGAGTTAAATAAGACATTTTCTCTTTCTTGTTTTGTCATAGAAACAGACAGAGGACAACCCCACCATGTTCACTCTAGGCGCCATCTTGGAATGGTACGCATACAACCCTGAGATATTAACAGGTTGTGCAATTACGCCCATAGATGGGCAAATCCATACGAAAAAGTGGGTATTTGTAATATCTCAAATGTTTAAGGTATAAACAAACGAAAAATAAAGCCGTGGATCGGCTAAGGTCCTCTGTCCTAGTTTGTCAATTACTGATCCACCTGTGTGTACATATATACAACCTTGCTTATCCATACATGTAACTATATATGCAAAACTGTACAACCTGAGCTCTTTTATCGGTTCATCAACATGCTCATCTGGGCAAAATTCAAGATCCCTTGAACAAATCATTTTCATATTCCCTAGCATGTATTGATTATGAGTACAGAATACTTTCAGAGCATTGTTCATAGTGCATTGAAAGTAGCATTAAGCAACAGTCAAGTAACCTCGCAGAGATTATTACTAATCAAATGCTATGTTCTCCAAAGTTATGCTCATTAAAGCAGATACAACAAAACAAAATATTTGCATTGGATAAAAAATCATGCTTATCAGTTCCATTCGAAACATATGCTGTAACTCAAGTCATATTCTACATCACATCACAAAATTATATAATCAAATGTAAACTATGTGATCACAATGACCTATAAGAAAGTAATTTTTTTATGGTCAAAAGTGGGCTCCTTAGATACTGTATGACCCTGATAGTGCTTATTCATTTACCCAAATGGAACGCCATCTCCTCCCCACTATTCAGACCTCTAGGGTGCTTCGTAAAGAGATCTATAATGAATCTGGATTCTAATCTACGAATTCGTCTCAGACGGTCACCGCCCCTCACATTGGGAGGTATGGTGTCGAGACCGTAGTATTGTAGTAGTTTACGGTCCCGTCCGTGTACTTCCGCGAAATGGCGGGCCACTGGATAACTGGGGTCGGCTTTATCGATGGCCCTAAGGTGTTCCATTATCCTTAGTTTTAACTCTTTAATTGTACTGCCTATGTAGCGAAGGCCACATCGACAGTGCAAACAGTAAACCGCATATTGCGTACTGCAAGTGATGAACTTTCTAATGGGCATGTTCCTTCCTGTGTCCGGTATTGTGTCTGAGAGAACCCTCTTACTGCTCGCGCAAGCTTTGCACCTGCCACAGGGATAAAACCCTTTTGATCCCTTAAGGTGTTCGTCCTGGGAAGGGGTTTTTCTAGATGGCTGGTGACGAGCATGTCTCCCACGGACCTGGCTTTACTGAATGTTACTAATAGATTGGGGGGTAAATCATCTTTTAATACAGTATCGGTCTGTAGAATGTGCCAGTTTTTCTTGAACATTCTTCTCAAGTCATTGGCCCCAGAAGAATAAGGGGTGATCATCCTGAATTTGTTAGTGTTAGTGGTTATATCCTTGTCACGGCCAGCTACATCAGGTTTGGCAGTGAATAAGGTACCTCTTGGGATCTTTTTGACTCTTTTCAGCGTATTATGCAGTAGATCTTCGCCATATCCCCTTATCTTAAAGCGGGATATACATTCCAAGGCAGCCGCCTCGAAATTCGAGTCTCTAGAACAGTTTCTTCGGAGTCTCAAGAGCTCTCCATAAGGAATACTGTTGATGAGTTGTGGTGGGTGGCTACTGCTGGCAAAGAGTGTAGAATTGCCAGCAGTTTCTTTCCTAAATAGACTCGTGTGCAGCTGTCCCTCTTCAACAAACACCTTCAGGTCTAAATACTCCGCTGCCACCAGACTAATAGAACCCGAAAAGTGCAAGTTGAGGTTGTTGTTGTTTAGTATCTTAATATACTCTGTAGCTGTTGCAACATTGCCATTCCAAACGATGAAAAGATCATCGATGTAACGATGCCAACACACGGTAGTGCCTACCTCCTGTCCAACCCTACAGCTCCTGGGCACCTGCTCCTCCCACCAGCCTACGAAAAGGTTCGAATAGCTGGGGGCAAAGCAGGTGCCCATCGCCGTCCCTGACTTCTGTAAGTACAGTTGTTCTTCAAACAAGAATACATTATGGGTTAAGCAGAACTCAACAAATTCTAGTTTCATCGTGTTGTGTCTGGCGAATCGCATTTGACGCTGTTCGAGAGCATGTCTTGTTGCCTTCAGGCCATGTTGGTGTTCAATACACGTGTATAAGCTTGTAATGTCTAGCACCAGAAGCAAATACCCTGTGTCCCACTGTAGATCTTGTATTTTCATAAAGAAATCCTTAGTGTCCCTGATGTAAGATTTCAGATTCAACACCAGAGGAAAAAGGATATTATCTACAAAACGCGACATGTTCTCTGTCAGGCTGCCAATTGAAGAGATAATAGGACGTCCAGGTGGACTGTCTTTACTTTTGTGCAGCTTTGGGAGGTGGTAAAAGGTGGGGATCATAGGACAGTTGTTACGTAGGAATAGGTGTTCATCTTTTCCCAGCATCTGAAGATCGTACCATTTTTTGATAAGAATATCATATTCTTTGATGCTCCGTTGATACGTATCACCGGTACACTTTGTGTAGAACTTCTCATCAGAGAGCTGCCTCAGTGCTTCGGTCTTGTAATAATCCCTACTCATTAAAACAACGTTCCCTCCTTTATCTGAAGGTTTCATCACAATGTTGTTGTCTTTCTTTAGTGGGACTAGCCTGAAGCACATGACAGCAGTCATATACAGAAGAGTAGTGGTGATGGGTGGACTGGGTGATTAATTTGCTGCAGAAAACACTGGTTAACTTGGAACACTGAAACAATATCGATGTCAAAAATATCGACATACCAAAATATCGAGTAAAAAATATAGAATGCCAAAATAACGACTTCCTATCTCCAAACAAGTAAGTACAAAAATATTGAATCAAAAATATCGATGCTAAAAATATAGACTGTCAAAATATCGACTTTTTTAAATAGTTAGGAGTAATTTAAAATTAATAAAATAATAAATATAGCTAACTTTAAAATACTTAAAATACTTAAATAACATCAAAACTAATGGATAATTAATATATTTACAGTTCTTTTTTTAAAACACACATATATATATATATATATAGGTATATATAGTTAGGATTTTTTCCTATGGGACTTTTGAAAATTCTATGTCTAATAACTTTGGCGTTTGTGGACGGAATCGGCTGAAATTTTCAGGAAAATGGCACATTTTGTTTCTGAGCAGCCCTTGAAAATTTGGGGGAGTTTCGTCAAGGGGGGGCCGAGAAAAAAGGGGGGTCCCAAAACGCGTTTTCCCATGTTAATTTCCATAGGGCGTTTGGCCTCACTTTTAGCTCGAACGGCTGAATGGATTTGCACGAAACTTGGCAAAATTGTAGGGACTGTTAGCCCGATGTGCCTTTGCTGGGTCTCAATATATGTGCTCCAGTGGATTTTGAGAAATTAACGTTTTAAAAAATTTATATATCTGTGACAGCGTCCTGGATAGCGCACCAGTTCGCGTACTTTTCGCGTAACGGAGCTTTGTGAAGCGAAGCTGATTGGCTCTCCGGTGTCTGTTAACCTTCTAAACAGTCCGTAGCGGCCGCCATTTTGTCTCTCGGTAGGATCAAGAGACAAGAGGAGGCCAAAACGAAGTGGGAAATAAAGGAAAGGGGGCAAGGTAGACCCCTTCTGACCGCCTAGGATTGATGAGGGGGATATTAAAGTGCCCCGCGGGGCAAAAAAAAAAAAAAATTGCGATTTTTCGCCGTAGAGGCGCGTCCCGGTACGCGAACCGGGCAGCTAACTGGGCAGCTAACCGGCAGCGTAGCGGGAGTCTGAGGAGAAGCTGATTGGCTGTCAACATTGTAAACAGTCCGGAGCGGCCGCCATCTTGTCTCTCGGTAGGATCGAGAGACAAGAGGAGGCCAAAACAAAGGGGGAAATGAAGGAAAGGGGGCAAGGTAGACCCCTTCTGACCCCCTAGGATTGATGAGGGGGATATTAAAGTGCCCCGCGGGGCAAAACATTTTTTTTTTTAAAAATTGCGATTTTTCGCCGTAGAGGCGCATCCCGGTACGCGAACCGGGCAGCTAACTGGGCAGCTAACCGGCAGCGTAACGGGAGTCTGAGGAGAAGCTGATTGGCTGTCAACATTGTAAACAGTCCGGAGCGGCCGCCATCTTGTCTCTCGGTAGGATCGAGAGACAAGAGGTGGTGAAAAACGAAGGGGGAAATGAAGGAAAGGGGGCAAGGTAGACCCCTCCTGACCCCCTAGGATTGATGAGGGGGATATTAAAGTGCCCCGCGGGGCAAAAGAAAAAAAAATTGCAATTTTTCGCGGTAGAGACGCTTCCCGGTACGCCAACCGGGCAGCTAACCGGCAGCGTAACGGGAGTCCGACATCTTGTGTTTTTGGAGCGTCCGGTTTGCGTACCGGGTAGCGTTCTGGTAAGCGTAACAAGGGGAAAACCAAGAGAAACAGTAAAATAAAATTTAAAGGAATAGATTTCCACCAAACTTGGCAAAATTGTAGGGACTGTTTGTTTGATGTGCCTTTGCAAGGCCTCAAGATATGTGCACGTGTGGATTTTGTCTAATTAAGGTTAAAAAATATATATATATCTGTAAGCGTGCTCCGGCGCGCTTATGTCACGGGTTTTGTTTGCGCTGCAGAGACGATACGTCACGTTTATGCGACGTGTCATGAGGCGTCTCACGTGGCTACGTGATACGTCACGTAATAAAGAATATATTTTACAGCTATAGATATTAGCTTTTAAAAAACCAATGAAATTCACTGAAAAAAACATAGGTTATAGACCATATATAGTTAGGAATTAGCATTTACAAAACCTTGAAAATTCACTGAAAAAACCATAGGTTATAGACCATATATAGTTAGGGATTAGCATTTACAAAACCTTATTTTACTCGCATAAAACCATTGAAATTCGCATATATAGTTAGTTGCGCTAACTATATATCGCGCACCCGCAATCCACTGCTGATGATGTCACATATTACATTATTCATGACATGGTCAGTGACATCACTGATGACATCACTGATGACATCTCAAATGACATTGTCGGATTTCGGATTTACATCCTTCGTCAGTGTCGTTATCTCTAAAAGAGATTACAACACTGACGAAGGATGTAAATCCGAAACCCGTTTGTCCTGAATAAACTGCTGTTGAGCCATAGAATCCTCGAGAGCGCTATTCTTTTCCTGATTCTAAAAGAAAGGGAAGTTACTGAGCCGGATTTTTATCGCGGTACGCCACCGCGTTTCTGCACCCGACCGAGAAAGTGCCCCGCCAATGGCGAACGGAGGAGCAAGATATATATAGGAGCGTGATCAAGGGTTCATCCCCGAAACGCGTCGTTTTTCCTGTTTTGCTGAATAAATTAGAGCAAAAAGCACTCAAGGTGTCCGAGTGGTTCTTTATGGAATTTAGAACCTGGGAGCGGATATTTTTGCGAAGCGTCGGCTTCGTGACTCGGACCGCCCAGACAGCCTTTCAGTCTTCTCCGGCATTCGTGGAGCGAAATATATATATATATATATATATATATATATATATATATATATATATATATATATATATATATATGTGAAGAAATCCCCGCCTGTCAATGGATGACAGGCAGCAGCAGGGTGCAGACCTCACAGCGCCACAGCAGACAGGAAAATGAAGCTCTCCAATTAACCAACTCGAGTGAGTAGCAGGTTTCAAAACATTTATTAAAGGGTAACGCGTTTCACTCCACTAGGGAGCTTGATCACACAAAGGCACTCATAAAAGTGGGGATATATATACAACAAGTGGGAGGGGCTTGATTGGGGAGGAAAACGCCCAAAAAAGAAATAAAAAAACAGGGAAGTAAATAAAGCAACAGTGTCTACATTAATCCAACATGTTGAGCACACATGGGAAAACAGCATGTACCACATGGGAAATTACATGTTAAAGAAAACACAATGCAATCAGATACGAAAATAAAGCTGGGAAGTATTAGAAGCAGATCAGGAGTAAGACAGCGCTGCATGGGTCAAAGAAAGTTTGCGAAAGAGTAGCATGTAAAATAACATGGGAAGTCACGACAAAGTGCCAAAATGGTAATTACATGGAAACAAATCAAGCAAACCAGGAGGTCAAAAACAGCGTGCTGAAAACAATTATGGCATAGTGCCTGAGTCCAATATCTGCACATTCAAGAAGTTCAAAAACAATATAAATTCTTCAGACAGCATATTAGTGAAAAAAGAATGTGGCGTGACATAGCAAGCTGAGAGAGACATGTGAGCTCTAATAAGGGTAAAGGAGGAGAATACAAAGTGCTTAAAAAAAAAAAAATCACGTGAAGAAAGAGTGACAACATTAATGGAGAGCCCAACCACAAATGTGAAAAATTAAAAGTGAGAGAAGAGGGAAAGTAACGAAACAGAAAAAGAGAGAGTGAGCTCGCGGCAGCACAAGAAAAAACTATATAGAAAATATATAGAGAAAACATGGCAACAAGTCATATTCAAGTTACAGGTATAACAAGAGTCATAAATTTAAAGTTGCGCCATGCATAACAAATGGCAAATAAGCCAGCAGTCAAAAATGAGCCTGAACTGAGCGAGAGAGTGGAAAAGACTGGAGCAAGGAATAGATTGAATATGACCAGACCACCTAACTAGGGACAGATGGAAGCATTACAAGAAGCTTTTCAAATCTTCAGTCAAGTTGAGACCGTTAGGGGCTTTAGTGTCGAGGGACAGAATCAATTGGGTTTCTCGTTGCCTGAGCATTTTTTCACGGTCACCTCCGCGGCTAGGTGGAGGTACTGAACAGAGAACCGTGTATTGGAGGTCTTTAAGCTTTTTGTTATGGACCAAACCAAAGTGACGAGCAACAGGATAGTTGCTGTCACTATTAACGATGGCCCTTATGTGCTGCAAAATTCTCTGATGCACTGGTAGCTTAGTGCTGCCGATGTATTCTAGATTGCATGTGCACTTTAGTTTGTAGACCACAAACTCTGATCTGCACGTGAGGTATTCATTGATAGGAATGGGGGTGTCACAAAAGGCAGTCACGTAGTGGGTAGCATTGGTAGCAAAATTGCAAGCCCGGCAAGAGGTGCATTTAAAAAAGCCCATTTTGGTGGTTTTGTTAGGTTTAGGAGGATTTTCAGGTGCAATTCTATCGAGTGCATCCCGCATGGAGGGTGCACGTCGGAAGGTAATGGTAGGAGTATCATTTAAGAGAGGACCAAGGACTGGGTCAGTCAAAATGATAGGCCATTCAGTGCCAATGATGCGTCTGATCTTGCGCTCATGTGTGCTAAAAGTAGTTATTAATCTGACAGTGCACTGTGAAACATCCTGGTTATCATTGCTGCTGGTGGTACATTGCTCTCTAGGTTTCAGTAAGGTGGCTCTATCCAGTGATGAAGCTTTAGCCAAAGCTTGGTCAAGTATAGCCCTAGAGTAACCCCTTTGCAAAAAACGCTGCTTGGATTCCTCAAGGCAAGTAGCAGTAGAGTCAGGGTCACTGCATACTCTGCGAATGCGAATGAATTCGCCAAAAGGGATACTGCGGATGGTATGGGCAGGATGAGAGCTTTGTGCGTGCAGGATGGAATTTCCCGCCGTACTTTTGCGATGCAATCTGGACATGAGGGTATTGTCCCTGATGAACAGTTGAACATCCAAAAATTCTGCTTCAGTACTGCTGAGGTTAGCAGTAAATTTCAAATTCAGGTTATTGTTATTACAATCTGATACAAATGAGAGGGCTTGGTCTTGAGTTCCCTTCCAGATGATACAGATGTCATCTATGTAACGCCAGTAATGTGCGATACAAGGCGACCAATGAGCATGTGTGACCCTGAGCTCGTGCTCCTCCCACCAACCAACATGCAAACATGAGTAGCTGGGAGAGAAACACGAGCCCATGGCCACACCGCGTAATTGCTGGTAGATGTTGTTCCTGAAGCGGAAGTAGTTGGAAGTTAGGCACAATTTTATCATGGCAATTAACATTGAGTTGTGTTCTCTGAAACAAATGGCACGTGAGTTTAAGAAATATTGACATGCATTCACACCATGCTGATGGTTTATAGAAGTGTAAAGGGATTCAATATCAAGAATCAAAAACAAATAGTCATTGCACCACACAATATCCCCAATTTTGGTCAAAAAGTCAGTGGTATCTTTGAGGAAAGAAGGAAGATTCGCCACATGGGGCTGGAGAAAGAAATCAACGTATTTGGAGATATTTTCCGTCATACTCCCAATAGCTGATATAATAGGACGACCTGGTGTGGGGGTAACAAGTTTGTGTATTTTTGGAAGAAAATACAAATGCGGAGTCACAGGATGATCCTTGGAGAGGAAGTTACACTCATCCTTGGTTAGAAGACTCAGTCTTTTCCATGAAGTTAATTGTTTGCGAATGAGGTTATGGTTCTGGACCATCGCAAACTGAGATGAGAGGGTGTAGCAAGTGGTGTCAGATAAATGTCTTTCCGCTTCCAGAATGTAGTCAGAGGTTTTCCATAGAACAGTGTTGCCCCCCTTATCAGCACTTTTTATGACGACATTGTTATCAGACTGTAATTTGCTTATGAGGAGGTTGTACATTCGATCATTGTACTTAAGTTGTTTCCGTTGTGTCATGATGGACCTGTTGAGAGCCTTAAGTTCGATAATGACACGGTCGCTGAAGATGTCCACTGCATCACGGGGCATTAAAGGAAAGAAAGTAGACTTGGGTCTGAAGGGCGTAGTAGCTGACCTATTGACATTGAACACTTGACTGACAGTGGGCGTAGTTTGTGAAGTGCCTTCAAATGCGAGATCGTACAGGTCTTGTAACCCTGCATTGTCATTGACTTGGAGGTTAGTTTCCATGGTAGAAGGATTAGTAACCGCCCCACTTTGTTTGCGTCTGGCCTCCAATTTAAAATACTTGATGAGTTTGATTTTTCTGACGAATTTATACAGATCGATCCTTGTTTGATTGTAGGAGAATTTGTTGGGAGGGCAATAAGAGAGACCAAGGGACAGAAGCTGTTCCTCTGCTTTAGTGAGGATGGTGTCAGATAGATTTATGACAGTGTTATCAACAGTACCAATTATTTGCGCCAGTTCCTGTTTGTTCTTGCCTGCGAGGTATTTCTTTTTGTGGTGCTTTCGCCTTGAGCGCCTGCGCTGGCTGGCTGATTGCCGGCTTTGGTAGGAGGATTCCGGGAGCGCAGGGAGTAGCGCCGGTCCTCGTTTACAAAACCCAATTCCTCCACTACAGTGTAGTTGATGTCTGGGTCTAGGGCTGCAGATGTAGAGGTACCCTCGTCTTCACTGTTTGAGGTTAAGGAGTTGATTGAAATGGTGTCGCTATTATCAATTGGAACGCCAGAGCTTTGATTGGTTGTTACCGTTTTGTTGCTTGGTATTTTGCCACTTTTGGATAGTGCTTTGCGCTTCAAATTATCGTATTTTCTTGAGAAGGTGAAAATCCTCCCAGTGGCGTAGTCGTTCTTGTCTCTCGCAAATTTGGTTACTTTGCGCTCTATAATGCTGTCTTCCAATTTCTTAGTACGGATATCAATCTCCGCTTTACTTTTCGCGATAAGATCCGTTTCACCAGTGGCCTCCAACAGTGCGAGTGTTTTATCAATCTCGACTAGCAGTTTGTCCCGGTCTGATTCAGCATATTTTATCAGAATATTTACCATATTCATGGAGCTTTGCAAACTATTGTCTGCCCATTCCTGTAGCATCTGAGGGTCAGGGTTTTCATAAGTTGGTACTGTCAGGATTCTTAAACCCCTGGGAACCCTGTTAGCATCACGGTATTTTTCTAATGATTTTTTCTCCCACCACTTGGCGAGCTCACTTCTCAGTAACTTTTCCAGACTCTTCAGCAGAGTCTTAGCATCATTGTTGGCTGTAGTTGGTGTTGCCGCATTGGTTTTGGCAATGTTAGTTGAGAGGCTTTCAAATCGTGCCTCAGCAGTTGCTTCCCTCGTTTTGAGTGCGTCACTCGATAGCATAGTAATTTTGGTAAAATACACAGTCACGTTTTGTTAAAGGAGCTGAAAATACAGCCCGATCCTGCTTGTGGAAATGGAGCTCACTGTCTGTTACGTTTGTGACAAATCCCACGCCCCGCATGTAATGGACAAGAGGTAATTGACAGACAAGCAGCAGCACGCCAGTGACGGTCTGCAGGAATCGGCGCCTCGTGGACCAGCCGAGAAAATCAATCAGCCGGACACACAAGCACCACGCCTGATCAGACACACTCACCTCGTAGAAGCCGACGATGTTAGCTGTCAGAGCCGTGTAGTCCGACGGGGGGGCACAGCAGAGCTGATTCTTCGAATCCAAGGAGAGATACGTTCCAGGCGAACGCAGGCAGCCGCGCCAGAGCTGTGCCTCAGTCAGCGGGAGGGTCCACAAGCCAGAAGCAGCTAATTCCGGCAGACAGATGTGAAGAAATCCCCGCCTGTCAATGGATGACAGGCAGCAGCAGGGTGCAGACCTCACAGCGCCACAGCAGACAGGAAAATGAAGCTCTCCAATTAACCAACTCGAGTGAGTAGCAGGTTTCAAAACATTTATTAAAGGGTAACGCGTTTCACTCCACTAGGGAGCTTGATCACACAAAGGCACTCATAAAAGTGGGGATATATATACAACAAGTGGGAGGGGCTTGATTGGGGAGGAAAACGCCCAAAAAATAAATAAAGAAACAGGGAAGTAAATAAAGCAACAGTGTCTACATTAATCCAACATGTTGAGCACACATGGGAAAACAGCATGTACCACATGGGAAATTACATGTTAAAGAAAACACAATGCAATCAGATACGAAAATAAAGCTGGGAAGTATTAGAAGCAGATCAGGAGTAAGACAGCGCTGCATGGGTCAAAGAAAGTTTGCGAAAGAGTAGCATGTAAAATAACATGGGAAGTCACGACAAAGTGCCAAAATGGTAATTACATGGAAACAAATCAAGCAAACCAGGAGGTCAAAAACAGCGTGCTGAAAACAATTATAAGAATATCATATTCTTTGATGCTCCGTTGATGCTCCGTTGATACGTATCACTGGTACACTTTGTGTAGAACTTCTCATCAGAGAGCTGCCTCAGTGCTTCGGTCTTGTAATAATCCCTACTCATTAAAACAACGTTCCCTCCTTTATCTGAAGGTTTCATCACAATGTTGTTGTCTTTCTTTAGTGGGACTAGCCTGAAGCACATGACAGCAGTCATATACAGAAGAGTAGTGGTGATGGGTGGACTGGGTGATTAATTTGCTGCAGAAAACACTGGTTAACTTGGAACACTGAAACAATATCGATGTCAAAAATATCGACATACCAAAATATCGAGTAAAAAATATAGAATGCCAAAATAACGACTTCCTATCTCCAAACAAGTAAGTACAAAAATATTGAATCAAAAATATCGATGCTAAAAATATAGACTGTCAAAATATCGACTTTTTTAAATAGTTAGGAGTAATTTAAAATTAATAAAATAATAAATATAGCTAACTTTAAAATACTTAAAATACTTAAATAACATCAAAACTAATGGATAATTAATATATTTACAGTTCTTTTTTTAAAACACACATATATATATATATATATAGGTATATATAGTTACGATTTTTTCCTATGGGACTTTTGAAAATTCTATGTCTAATAACTTTGGCGTTTGTGGACGGAATCGGCTGAAATTTTCAGGAAAATGGCACATTTTGTTTCTGAGCAGCCCTTGAAAATTTGGGGGAGTTTCGTCAAGGGGGGGCCGAGAAAAAAGGGGGGTCCCAAAACGTGTTTTCCCATGTTAATTTCCATAGGGCGTTTGGCCTCACTTTTAGCTCGAACGGCTGAATGGATTTGCACGAAACTTGGCAAAATTGTAGGGACTGTTAGCCCGATGTGCCTTTGCTGGGTCTCAATATATGTGCTCCAGTGGATTTTGAGAAATTAACGTTTTAAAAAATTTATATATCTGTGACAGCGTCCTGGATAGCGCACCAGTTCGCGTACTTTTCGCGTAACGGAGCTTTGTGAAGCGAAGCTGATTGGCTCTCCGGTGTCTGTTAACCTTCTAAACAGTCCGTAGCGGCCGCCATTTTGTCTCTCGGTAGGATCAAGAGACAAGAGGAGGCCAAAACGAAGTGGGAAATAAAGGAAAGGGGGCAAGGTAGACCCCTTCTGACCGCCTAGGATTGATGAGGGGGATATTAAAGTGCCCCGCGGGGCAAAAAAAAAAAAAATTGCGATTTTTCGCCGTAGAGGCGCGTCCCGGTACGCGAACCGGGCAGCTAACTGGGCAGCTAACCGGCAGCGTAGCGGGAGTCTGAGGAGAAGCTGATTGGCTGTCAACATTGTAAACAGTCCGGAGCGGCCACCATCTTGTCTCTCGGTAGGATCGAGAGACAAGAGGAGGCCAAAACAAAGGGGGAAATGAAGGAAAGGGGGCAAGGTAGACCCCCTAGGATTGATGAGGGGGATATTAAAGTGCCCCGCGGGGCAAAACATTTTTTTTATTAAAAATTGCGATTTTTCGCCGTAGAGGCGCATCCCGGTACGCGAACCGGGCAGCTAACTGGGCAGCTAACCGGCAGCGTAACGGGAGTCTGAGGAGAAGCTGATTGGCTGTCAACATTGTAAACAGTCCGGAGCGGCCGCCATCTTGTCTCTCGGTAGGATCGAGAGACAAGAGGTGGTGAAAAACGAAGGGGGAAATGAAGGAAAGGGGGCAAGGTAGACCCCTCCTGACCCCCTAGGATTGATGAGGGGGATATTAAAGTGCCCCGCGGGGCAAAAGAAAAAAAAATTGCAATTTTTCGCGGTAGAGACGCTTCCCGGTACGCCAACCGGGCAGCTAACCGGCAGCGTAACGGGAGTCCGACATCTTGTGTTTTTGGAGCGTCCGGTTTGCGTACCGGGTAGCGTTCTGGTAAGCGTAACAAGGGGAAAACCAAGAGAAACAGTAAAATAAAATTTAAAGGAATAGATTTCCACCAAACTTGGCAAAATTGTAGGGACTGTTTGTTTGATGTGCCTTTGCAAGGCCTCAAGATATGTGCACGTGTGGATTTTGTCTAATTAAGGTTAAAAAATATATATATATCTGTAAGCGTGCTCCGGCGCGCTTATGTCACGGGTTTTGTTTGCGCTGCAGAGACGATACGTCACGTTTATGCGACGTGTCATGAGGCGTCTCACGTGGCTACGTGATACGTCACGTAATAAAGAATATATTTTACAGCTATAGATATTAGCTTTTAAAAAACCAATGAAATTCACTGAAAAAAACATAGGTTATAGACCATATATAGTTAGGAATTAGCATTTACAAAACCTTGAAAATTCACTGAAAAAACCATAGGTTATAGACCATATATAGTTAGGGATTAGCATTTACAAAACCTTATTTTACTCGCATAAAACCATTGAAATTCGCATATATAGTTAGTTGCGCTAACTATATATCGCGCACCCGCAATCCACTGCTGATGATGTCACATATTACATTATTCATGACATGGTCAGTGACATCACTGATGACATCACTGATGACATCTCAAATGACATTGTCGGATTTCGGATTTACATCCTTCGTCAGTGTCGTTATCTCTAAAAGAGATTACAACACTGACGAAGGATGTAAATCCGAAACCCGTTTGTCCTGAATAAACTGCTGTTGAGCCATAGAATCCTCGAGAGCGCTATTCTTTTCCTGATTCTAAAAGAAAGGGAAGTTACTGAGCCGGATTTTTATCGCGGTACGCCACCGCGTTTCTGCACCCGACCGAGAAAGTGCCCCGCCAATGGCGAACGGAGGAGCAAGATATATATAGGAGCGTGATCAAGGGTTCATCCCCGAAACGCGTCGTTTTTCCTGTTTTGCTGAATAAATTAGAGCAAAAAGCACTCAAGGTGTCCGAGTGGTTCTTTATGGAATTTAGAACCTGGGAGCGGATATTTTTGCGAAGCGTCGGCTTCGTGACTCGGACCGCCCAGACAGCCTTTCAGTCTTCTCCGGCATTCGTGGAGCGAAATATATATATATATATATATATATATATATATATATATATATATATATATATGCATAGTATTAATAAAAAAAATACAATATATTTACTATAGGATAGCGAGAGGGTTAAATTTACTATTACCACCCCAGTGAGTGCAACAGTAGAAAAAACATTGGATAGCGTAGCAGTAAACATTACTATTCCCACTCCAGTGAGTGCAACAGTAGGGAAAACGTTGGATAGCCGGAGGGTAAGAATTACTATTCCCACTCCAGTTAGTGCAACAATAGGGAAAGCGTTGGATAGCGTAGGGGTAGAAATTACCATTCCCACTCCAGAGAGTGCAACAGTAGGGAAAACGTTGGATAGCGTAGGGGTAAAAATTACTATTCCCACTCCAGTGAGTGCAACAGTAGGGAAAGCGTCGGATAGCGTGGGGGTAAAAATTACTATTCCCACTCCAGTGAGTGCAACAGTAGGGAAAGCGTTGGATAGCGGGAGGGTAGAAATGACCATTCCCACTGCAGAGAGTACAACAGTAGGGAAAGTGTTGGCTAGCGTAGGGGTAAAAATGACTATTTCCACTCCAGTGAGTGCAACAGTAGGGAAAGCGTTGGATAGCGGGAGGGTTAAAATTACTATTCCCATTGACACCCTATTCTCAGTGTTCACAGGGGAGGATGTCATGCTCTCCAGCAATTGGCTCGAGGTCAACCGTGAAAGGATGTCTTTGAAAGTCCTCAAAGTCAGTCCTTGTAGGACATCATTTCACAGTTTCCTTCATGCTTCTAATCACTGTACCATCTGTTCCTGTTTATCTTCTCTTCCAACATTCTCCACTATACCCACCTCTAATCAATGGTTTATCCCCAAAGAATGTTCTTTTAGCTTGAAAGTTGACCTTCACAAAACCTACAGATTGTCCTTATTGAGCCCTGGCTGCCTCATCATCAAGCCAGTGTTCAGTTCAGTACATGCCACACTTCTGGCCTAAGATATTTGAACCACATATTTGAACCTGTAAAAAACTATCAAGGGCCGCCCAACATTGCATCATAGCTTGGATCATCTGTAAACTTTCCTGCATCTTTTATACATCCAATAAACATCAGAAAAGGAGCTACCAACTTATGTGAGCATTTTTCTCTGGATTGTGGGTTAGTTGGGATTACTGGGAAGTATCTGTGGTGGTATTATGGTTGACCACCAGTTTCTATATGCACCATTTACAAGTATACTTCAGTTGGATAAGCAAGTTACCCAAGAGCCAGTATTACATACAGTGTCCCCACAGTGCAACATGCTACTGTGCACATTTTTTGTACCCCTCGGGGCACTGCAGTATTACTGAAAGAGCTGCAGGTGCTTGTGCATTCTCTTCCGTAATACATATAGTGCCGGCTCAGCTTAAGCAGTTAGAGAACTTCCCCTTGCTTGAATATTGAGTTGTCCAAGAACTGTTACTTTACAAAGAACAACTATTCCCTAGGTGTTCCCGATGTTCATATGCTCGACTTTACGTCAAACTATGGCATTCCTAAACACCTTCAAGGTATAAATATACCGTCACTTGCTCTAGCAAGATACGGTGGTTTGGAGCAGTTCGAAGACCTACTTGCCCAATGCAGCTCGCTACAGCAAGTGCAGAAGAAAGCCGACTCTCCAGCTGACGCACTGATCAGGAAGCTGCCATTCTCCTGCTGAGAATCCAGCTCCAGTGTTTCCTGCTCCCCTTGAGGGGCTTTGGGAAATCGAGTCCCGAGAAAGAAATACCAGACCTCCTTCATTCCAAACCAAGGTATGGAGCTGATTAGAACCTAGAAAAACCTTTGGTGGATTCTTGGCAAAAAACTAAACCTACGCTACACAATGCTTACTTCTTCCCTCGTACTATACTTAGGTTAGGTACATTGGGGTAGGCGTTGAGTATTTTAGTCAATGTTATTTATGTATGTATTTTTATATGGCTTAGAAACCATACAATGCTCTTACAGTATTTTATAATACTATTCTCGCTGTATGCATTATACTTTGCAATCTGCATAACGATTGTAACCAGTCAGTCAAGGTAGTCTTTATTCAATTTGCATCATAAAAGACAAAAATACATCATCTATATTCATTCCATAATTGTTAAAACAATAAATACCAAACAAGTTAAAATCTATATAAGACACATGACCAAAACCATCTACAATCAAAGTTAATGCTTTAAAAAGGAGTTAAAATGTAATACAAGCAACAGATAAATCAGGGCTTCAAATTCCGTGATCATATGGCCCAGGCCCAGCTAATGAACTTAGATACACCAATGACAATATATAGTGTAGTGTCCGATTTCAAAATCCTACTTGCAGTGATAGCAGAACTAGTACCCAAAGAACAGCACTCGGGTTTTAACCAGACACGTCTGGGTGCTGCGTACATTGGACAGCAAAATATAAAATGATCAATAGATTCTACTGCCTTGATACAAAAAGGACATTTATCACTACTTCCAGGGTTCCAAGAATGTGTAAGCCCACGCAGGGGAAGTGAGCCCACTCTCAACTGGTGGTACAATTTCCGGTCAAGAGGCTTAGTTTTTAGGTCCCAATAACCTTCAAAGCACGGGACTTCCTTGTTAACTAAGAAAACCGAGGTCATAGAAGGCCCCCTCACTGAGGCCAATCTCTTATCTATGATCCTTCTCCAGTATATTTCCTTAAGGGACTTCTTGGAAGGGAAAGTAGCACTGGCTGGGTTTACCCACAAGGCCTCCAATCCCATATCCAACAAAGACGCTCTAAGTGATGATAACCAAGGTACCCTCGAAGACCCCTGTAGTCCCTTAATCTCCAGGATAGCCTCAGCAAACATGGAGCGTTCCGGAGTAGTCCACAAGCGCTGCCAAAACGCCAGTGGTCTATACCGTGCCACATCCTCTATAGGGTTACTACCTAGATCAAACAGTAGGGGAAGGCGAAGGGTAGATTGGCGTAAACCTGTGGCCAATCTAAGGAACTTATTCTGCTCCACCTGCAATCTGGATAAATCCCTATATCCCCACAGTTCAGCACCGTATAAAATGGAGGGTAGGATTTTTTAACCATAGATTTTAAGCATGGGTGCCAGGGGTTTGGTTAAAGAATTTGAATGTTCCTTCAGTAAGACTCCCCCGAGCTGGGCATGTTTGAGAGACAGAAGGTCCAGCTGGGGCTTCAAACTTAAGTTTTCACTCAATGTAATACCCAGATATGTAAACACCTCTGTTTGATCCAAGGTAACACCATTCATCATCACCTGTGCTTTGATTGCCTTTGGGCCCCGGAGAACCATGAATTTAGTCTTCCCAACATTCACCTCCATCTCATGTTCGCTGCAGAAATGCTCAAAATGGGACAGTGCTAGCTGGAGACCCTGCCTCGTTTTAGATATTATGAGTGTGTCGTCAGCGAACATGAGCAGGGGAACTTTCCTCCCAGCAAGAGAGGGCGCGTCCGTCGGGAAGTTAGAAAAGTAATGTGTTACCCCGTTAATGAACAGAGAAAACAGGGTTGGTGCTAAAACGCACCCCTGCCTTACCCCTTTAGCAACCACAAAGCTATCTGTAACTTCACCTGGCCTGCCCCACCTGACCTTAGCATAGGTATTTGCATGCATGTTAATAAGTAAGGCCACCTGCTCCTTTGGCATGCCTAACCCTAGTAGGACATTCCACAGCTTAGTCCTGGGTACGAGGTCAAAAGCGGACCTGAGATCAACAAAGGCCGCAAATAATAAACCACCCCCTATATGTACCACCTTCCAATATATTGTCATAAACCTAAATGCTTGTTCCAAAAGTCCCCATGTGTGAGCCGAAGCCTGCTTGTAAGGGCGATAAAATGTCGAAATCTGGCATCCAACACTGGACACGGCCCAAAAGAAGACGGGCCACAATCTTTTGGACTGCATCAATAAGACTGATTGGTCTATAATTAGCCCGGCAGGAGCGGTCACCTTTTTTATAAATGGGTTTGATCTCTGCCCCCAGCCAAGAGTCAGGGACCCCTGCCCCTTTTGCCAATGCATTGGCCAATGCTGTGAGATAGGGAACCCAAATATCGTGGTCCTGTTTAAACATGTCAGCTGGAATTGAATCGGGCCAGGTGCTTTGCCACTCGGAATAGCCTTTAGGACCGCCCGAACTTCACTAGAAGTAAAGATCAGGGCATCCTCGCAAATAATAGGAGGCAAAGTAGCGGTAATGTGATAATTAACTTTAAATTGATTCCCATAATACGTAACCCATTCCTTAGGCTCCATGAAGTTTGAGGGGGCTGCATCTTGGGGGCGATTGCCCCATTTGAGATGATGCCAAAATTTGGTCATGTTACGCCCCTGACATGCCTCCAGCATTACTCTCCAATGTTCCTCATCCCAGTTCCTCTTAGCAGTATTTTGGGCAGCCTTATAGGAGGCCCTACAACTACGAATAGAATCCTGCACTCTAGATTTTATAGCAATGTATAGTGACCTTTGGGCCTGTCTACAATTATTGTCGAACCATGAGCGGGCTCTCAACTTTTTGCTTCCAGTACTCAAAAGAGAACTCTTAACAAATATAGTTTTAAGTTTTGCAAAGAGTTCATTATGTAACGTAGGGAAATTGGCTATGAGCTCTGGCTGATGTTCCAAGCTATGGATTTTGGACAATGTGACCGTGAGCATACGCCTAATCCGTGACATAGCTTCCTCATTTATTACTGTTTTAGGCCATCTTACCCTTCTTTCATTATTGGCCAAGGTAATCTGGGGCAGGGCAGTTTCTACCTTTACAGACTCAGAGAAGCTGCTACCTTTAATAGAATTCACGCGAAATAGCAAAAAAATCCACTAATTTGCGATTTGCACTGGAGTTTTTTCTACTGGCTAATCAAGTAAGTGCTACCTCGTTGGGTAAATGTATAGTGCTTTTCCTACACTGCAGTTGCGTGAAGGGCCAGATGAGTTGTCTCCACTGACCATGTGTGCATGTAACTTTGCCACCGTGCCAAAAGGCGCAGAGGTCCCTTGAGTGTGCTGTCCATCATAGTTGGGAAAGGGCAGGAAGATGTTTGGTATCGCTAGTGTGTGGTGCGGGGCTTCTATGCGTGTCAACATGCCTCTTGTGTATAAAGGGTTAGAGAGCGAGCAGGGCAGCAGGTGAGGAGAAAGCAGCCTCCTGGTCACAGGAACTACACGGGGATTGCGCTCCAGAAACTCATGGATTCAAAGACCTCCCTCGAGTATTACAGGTAATTTTCGACAGCAGATATGGGGTTAAAGCACATTTGCCCAGCCTCGACCGTGCTCACTAATGTTTTGGGCTGATTAAAACGTTACTGAATTTGAGCTTCAACTGGGGCACCTGCTATATCTGTAAGTGCTTCCTGTTGAGGTTTAATTTTTGTGACAGGAGCCTCGTGCCAGAATGAATCCTGCCCTGCATAGTTATCCACAAAGATGTCACCGTTGTGTGCAATACCTCTACTCAACTGGAGTACTTTCTACTGGCTAATCCAGTAAGTGCTACCTCGTTGCGTAAATGTAAAGTGCTTTTCTACACTGCAGCTGCGTAAAGGGCAAGAAGATTTGTCTCCACTGACCATGTGTGCCTGTAACTTTGCCACCGCGCCAAAAAGGCGCCGAGGTCCCTTGAGTGAGCTGTCCATCATAGTTGGGAAAGGGCGGGAAGACGTTTGATACTGTTAGTGTGTAGTGCGGGGCTTCTATGTGTGTCAACATGCCTCTTGTGTATAAAGGGTCAGAGAGCGAGCAGGGCAGAAGGTGAGGAGAAAGCAGCCTCCTGGTCACAGGAACTACACGGGGGTTGCGCTCGAGAAACTCATGGATGCAAAGACCCGTGGCTTCTATGCGTGTTCACATGCCTCTTGTGTAAAGAGTCAGAGAGTGAGCAGGGCAGCAGGTGAGGATAAAGCAGCCTCCTGGTCACAGGAACAACACGGGGATTTCGCTCGAGAAACTGAAGGATTCAAAGACCTCCCTCGAGTATTACAGATTATTTTCGACTGCAGATATGGGGTTAAAGCACACTTGCCCAGCCTCGACCGTGCTCACTAAGGTTTTGGGCTAATTAAAACGTTACGGAATTTGAGCTTCAACTCGGGCACCTGCTTTATTTATATCTGTAAGCGCTTCCTGTTGAGGTTTAATTTTTGGCCCAAAGGAAGCACTTACAGAGTTAAGGCAGGTGCCCGAGTTGAAGCTAACTTTGTAACCATTTTATAATGGGGCCGGCAAGCTGCCAGAGTTGAAGTTGCAACTTTCAAGTTGCAACTTCAACCATGGCAGCTTGCTGGCGCCATTCTAAAATGGTTACAAAGTTAGCTTCAACTCGAGCACCTGCCTTAACTGTTAGTGCTTCCTGTGGGGCAAAAAAAAAACCGCCCGCGAGCGGATTTGCGGATTTTTCGGTAATTTTGCGAGTTTCGCGAGATTTGCAGATCGCAAAATTGCCGAAAATCCGAAAATTCCGCAAGCGGAACGGATTTTTGGCCTACAGTTAATTCATTGGCTGATGAAGCCACAAAGGCAGCTGTGCAAATGGCTTCCTTAGCTGCAATCACTCATTCAAAACCAAAAATAGACAGCAATATAATGCAAGCTGTCAATGCTTCAAGCAAAGACAGTGGTAAAACATTACCAAAAGGCTTTCCACTCAAATACTTGTACATTACTGATGCAAATAATGTTCAGTTTTCTCCAATCCCTGGAGTGGGGGATAGAGTAATTCCAAACATGAAACATAGATTAGGACTAATTTTAGCAGTACATGAAGGGCTTGCCTCTGCACACGGAGGTGTTTCCGCCACAGTGTCATTATTAAAAGAGCGATACTGGTGGCCGCGCATGAGGAAAGTGAACAGAAACAATGTTTTGGAATGGGAAATCTGCCAAAAGATGAAAGTGTCTACATTGAAACGTCCTGCGCAGACACCCCTGGTAATTTCAGACAAACCATTAGATTGCGTTTACCTGGATTACTGAGGTCCCTTACAGAGGGATGGTAACTATAAATATATCATGGTCGCAGTGGATTCGTGTTCAAGATTCATTTGGATGTGGCCTCGGTGCTCGGTTGACGCTCGAACTGTTATAAAAGATTTGCAAGTCTTTATCGGCACATACGCAGTCGGCACGCTACATAATGACCAGGGTCCTGCGTTTAGTTCTCAAGCTTACAAGGAGGCCATGGTCAAGCTGGGCATTGCATCCTGGGGGAAATTCGGTAGTGGAGAGAAAAAAAGGGACATAAAGCAATCTATAACAGCTAGGGTATTAGACTCGGGTGATGGGTGGGTCAAACATCTAATAACTGTCCAACGTAGTCTTAACAATCTGCCAAGATGTTCTCTAGGTGCTATCACTCCATATGAAATCTTTCTTGGAATAAGAATGATTATTTCGGATCTCGATTGTCACACTTCAGTGGTAGAACAAAAACCCTTTCATAGCAAAGACCGTTTGACTGTTTTGCAGGACTTAAATGAAATAAGAGAAAGCCAAAGTTATGTGTTCCTGAAGCCAACAACCACTGAAGAAAAACCGACCTGTCTGGATTGCAAAAATTGGGGATCTAGTCAGAAAAAAGATCACAGACAAGAAGGAATTTGGGCCTTCTTACAGACAACCAGTACCTAGCCTAGCCATCCACGGATCAAGAACAGTATTACTGCCGCTCCTTGCTGGTAAAAAGGAGAACAGGTTCGTGTTCATCGACCTGGTAAAACCACATCATGTGGCCGAAAGCAGTAGGCTAAGTGGACTCCAAAGATGTAGCGGACACCCGAATCTGGCTACTGTCCAGGAGGTTCAAACTGAGAGACTCATCACCTTTGAAGAATCTGCATTGCGAAAAGAAAAGAAGGACTATGCAATAAAGCCATGGAATTTGTACCTCTTGAGACCCAAATGAGACAGTTCGTCAAGAAACGCCTGTCTACAGTGAAATAGCAACTGACTTTACAAATGTAACAAGTGATCAAGTGGTTCCAGCGATTTCAACTAATCCTGTAGCAATCCCTACAATTGATAGAACTGCCTCTGGCTATTTCATTAACTTTGATACGTTTTCCGAGGATCCCAGTGAGCCTGAAACGACACCGGTGAAAAAACTTTCAAAGAACAAGCAACAGAACTTTTTCATCAACTGGAAAAGACTTATCTGATTTCACCATGGATTGAACTTTGGATTCTGTTGGGTGTACTTTGTCTTCTACTTTGGTTGACTCTTGTAATAACTTTGCGAATGCTGATAAATGGAAGCTATTTTAAAAAGGACACAGCAAGTAAGAACATAAACTTACTCCTAAAGCCACACAAATCATCTCATTGTGAACAAAGAGACTTGTCATCAGTGAACATCACAGCCGTTCCTATACATGGTGGTATAGCTTGGGACAATACTGAATATGACATTTTCGGTCCGGCGGAGCTGTTGAAGATTCTACACCAGTTCAAGATTTCCTTCAATGACTTTGTTTCATCTAGTACCTTTTCTGATAATTGGGACTTCGAGACTATTAATAATATGATGTCAGACTTAGAAATGTCTGCAAAATTTACCAATCATGAATAATTAGAGGGTTCATCAGATTATGAACAAATATATTGTTATAATCACTATGGTCCTCATTTCTTGCACAAATCTCCAAATCCTAGAAATAAAATATAACTAATGGGAACTTTGTCCTACGCCACCAAAGGGTAGCTCAAAAACATTTTATGGCAGATTTCCATACTTTTCAGGTTTTAATGTTTCAAATCCAGAGTCATTTTACTTTAAAAATGTTAATAGGACAGGAATGAAAAGTATGTTGACAAAGACCAACCAAATGTATTCTGCGGCCTTTAATGCTCAGCTGTCATTGTTAGGTTTCAACTTCTGGAAAGACAACATTGAGACAAAAACTGTCTGGGGCACAAAAGACTGGCAGGTGCAGGGTTTAGAAGCTTTATTTAGAGCCTGCATTATCCCAGAGCAAATAATGTTTTTGAATGACACTGTCCAACAGACATCTTGTCTTGGGTTAGTCAAGATCAAGGAGTTAAACAAACCGCCCATACCTGCACCTGATAGTAATAGCACTTCAGAGGGGGTAGTCGACATACATACTATTTTGCTTCACAACAGAACAGATCCAGATTGGAAAAAATGGTTAATCTGGCCCACAGACACAAACAACTGTCAAGATAGATTCCTGAATAAGACACAAGGGTTCACATTCACTAGGCCAGTTCCAAGATATGTTCAGAGACAGCATCCAGGAATAGTAACAACATACAGTGTAGGGAAACTGTGCCTTGAATGGCTACAAGTCTACACTAAAGGAAGTAAAACAACACTTATCTTTACTTAAAGATGGCACTGATCTGAAGGGCTTCTTACAAGGACCTAATAAACTGCATCATAAACGTTTTATATACGCCGGTATCTATGCAGCTTATAATGAAGCATGGAAGATTACACAAGTAGAGACTGCAGAATGAATACGAGAAATTGATTGTATTCATTTAGAGAAATCTCTCTCTGTAGTTGACAATGGGTTAACGACTCTGTCGTCCAGGATATATTCTTTGGCAGCAAAGTATCCTCTACCATAGACATTATGGAACAGGACTTGGTCATGTCGCAACATGGTCAGTCGCAACTACGTTCTATAATGCTATTAGGCTGTACGCTACAAAACCTTTGTTCAGGCTATGTGCCTTGGCGTTTAATCAGCACTACCTCACGGTTTTCAGAATTCAATCTCACTGATAAACAGATGAAACTGGCACAGAGGGGAGACGACTATACGGTGCTGAGCATTGAAAAACTGGAGAGATTTCCATTTACAGTTGCTGAAAAACCAGCCAATGAATGGATTATACACGGTACAATCACTCTGCCTGTTACAATTTTCCATTTTCAGTATTGCTTAAAACATATACCAGCAGGCATATATGAAAGGTTGGGTAAAGAATAAATCAAGACATCCTGGGAATTACTTAACACACACAGATTTTGGAGTGGGGGAAAGAAGTGTTTCTTAGTGGTAAAAATTGTGAAAACACACTAAGCTGCTCTCTCCTTTGTCAGGGTATAAACTAACACGGTGCCTGCGATGGATCCTCTAACAATTTATCCTCCCACCTGCAAGGTTCACCAGCTGCAGTGATAGATCCAATTTTTAGGCAACTTTTCAATGGAAGTTACATCATGTTGAATGATCACAGCTGCTGTGGTATGTTCCCAGGTTTAGCCTATCTCGTAACTGTGTCAGCCAGGGTCACTTGCTGTATGCAAGTATTGATTCCAAAAACCAAGACAGACTGGGGGTCGCTGTTATGGCCTTCACTGAACATCTCTTCTATATGAATTGATACTTTAAGCAGAATGAAAGCCATTCTTTTACAGAAAACTGTGCCACTGACCTCGGCCAAAGAGACCTATGATCTGCAAGTCGCAAGGACTTCTGCAGAGATACACACCCTATTAACTACAAACTGCCCTGTACATTTCTCAGAAATGTTAAGTCGTATCTTAAACATGTCTGATATGAGTGGTATTGTACATGTATCTAAGACGATTTTTTCAGGATTGTTAGCACCTTTTGAAGCAGTCCTAGGAATATTTCCAAACTTCGTGCACTCTGTGTTTGGCGGACTGCCTCTCATTTTGGGACTCGCTGCAGGGATACTATTTTTGCTCCTACTGCTGCGATATGGCAAGTCAATCCAGAGCAGACACCCAGATCACTGTGGAAAATACTCTACTGGTGAGGAAGTGTCGTGAGCGCACAGTCTAAATTTTGGGATTAACTTGTTTAAGAGAATTGAATACCACATGGTTTATGTCATTCAGACCAATCTGGCAAGGTTGCATATTACCTGTTCTACGATGCCTGCTATGCGGTGAAAAATGCGTGTTAGAGATCTGTCTCACACTCCCATCAGTCATGCCAACGGATGTTGATACTTTGCTTGAACCAGTGACGGCTCATGCACTGTGTTGTCCCCAGCGGCTAACAATTCTGAAGATGGAATTCATTGAGATCTCACAGATGCAAAATGCTGAAGGTGAGGTACGGAAGGAAAGCTTCCACAGGTACCTTCCAATTCGAACATTGGTAATGCGACCAACGCTGACGGCGATGCTCCACATCTATATGCGATTAACCTTCTTAACGAGGTAACTTTCACATACAATGGTAGACAAATTCTTTACAGACATAAAAAAATTTGATGTTTCCCCAAACAATAACACTGATTTTTTGATTGGCACACAGTGTTCGGAGAGACTCTGACTTCGATCCTCATTTTTCAAAACCAAGTTTCTAACTGTGGAACTCTATTTTTTCTATGGTCAAACTTTGTTTTTGCAAATTTTTATTTTTTTCATTTTTTGGCACAAAGTAATTTGCTTAAAGTAGAACTATTCATAGAGAACTAGAATTCTTTGAAAGGGGGGCGCTAGAGGGCGCACGAGCAGAATGGCCGCCCTGTGGTGAGGCTCCTGCTACCCGGAATAATTATCCGGTATTTATCCTACAGAATCGGGACAAACATCACCCTTCTGAAGTGTACGTGCTTATGATTATAACTTCCCCTTTCGGTGAAACTCTGGAGACAATCCGAGCCTCGGGGGCTGAGGAATGCAGCGCTGACTTCTTTGCCGAGAGTTGCCTTGGTGACAGAGGAGACGACGAAGGCGGCTACATCTGGCAGGAAAATCTGGGGATTGCCACGGGGTGAGCAGGCCTCTGTGAACTGAGCCGAGATTGCTGGGGCCTTCGCCCGGGGGCTCGAGGTGCTGTGCCAATACTGCCACAGAGCTGGGAGAGGAGTGCTATGACATCTTCCCCCACACACGCTTCCCCCATTTAGAGAATAAAGCACCACACGACCTGCTGGCTGAACTGCAGACTTAAGTGGCCTAACTGCCGCCATTTGCCCCGGCAAGACGCAATGGAGAACCGGCTCTAGATATGCCCCTCGGTGCAATGCTTGGACTCTGCCCCTAATCCCTCACTCCACGGAGGGGGAACTTTATCTCATGAACATATAGCGATGCTTTGAGGCGTCGAGGGACAAGAAATTTTAACTGCGAAGGGGGTGGTGTTTACCGAAGCGCATTCCTGGACATGGCGCCAAACATGCGACACACTTAGAGGTTTGAACAGCATTGGGCGCTGAACCCCCCGCAGTGAGACGCAAGCTGCTGCTGAAGGTGGCGAGATTGTGCGCTCTGCGCTGAATGATTTCAAGACGGGACAAACTACTAGAAGGCGGAGTGGCGCTATTTACAAGAGCGGCGGCAGAGTTGCAGGGAAGTGCGCACACGAACACCAGCAAGTAAGTGCGTCCCCCACAACGCACAACATTGGAAATATTGATGTACAGGCCTAACAGCGAGGTGTGACCTAGGGGCCTCATCGTAACCGGGATACAGTGCCTTTGCGAGGGACATATCATTATCACTTCAGCCCAGCAGCGGAGGGTGCAGACAGTGGGGCATTGACGTGTCACTACCCCTGTGAGGTGCCGCATAATATCGGGCTGCTGGACGAAGGCGCTGTGATGAGAAAGCCGGACACCCGCAAGCCGAAACCGCAAAAAAGGGGGCTAAACAAACTATCGCGAAGGCAAACTTAGATAATGCGGACGCGTCGGGTGGTAAAGAGACACCTCAAGACCGAGACATGCGGCAGATACTGCAGGAAATGCGACAAAGTTTTGCCACAATCGTCGATAAAGTGGATCGCATGTCCTCTAGGATGGACGCTATTGTACATAAGGTGGACATGCAGGAAGAGAGAATAAAGGAGACTGAGAGGCGAATATTGGATAATGACGACACCACCACTAGTCATGCGACGCAATTAACGAGGATGGATAAACTGCTACATATTATCGCTGCAAAGAATGAGGATTTGGAGGCCCGCAGTAGACCCAACAACATCCGTGTTACGGGCATTCCGGAATCCACGGACACTGGGCATATGGAAGATTTCATCGAAAAAATGCTAATAACTACCATAGGGGCTGAGGCATTCTCTGCACACCTTATCCAGGAGCGTGCACATCGCTCCCTTGGGCCGCCGCCAAACCAGGTGCCCCTCCGAGGCCCATCATCGCGCGCCTGCTGAATTACCGCAACCGTGATGAGGCACTGCGTGCAGGAAGAGCCAAACAAAATCTGGTGTATAATGGGGTATCCTTTTCGATATTTCAGGACTTTACTCTGATGGTACAGGAGAAGCGGTGCAAGTTCATTGAGATCAAAAAGAAACTGCGGGCAGCACAGATCGATTATGCCTTATTATATCCAGCAAGACTTGGTGTGACTCATCAGGGGAAACAACGCTTCTTCACGAACCCACAACAGGCTGAGGACTTCTTGCGATCGCTGAAACGAATGCAGCGGGGCGGAAACGGACATGACGAAGGCCAACAGGAACACGACCAAGGCACGGACGAAGAGGCCTGAACTGTGTCAACCACCCCTGATGGTGGTACTACTAAAGCTTGATAAAAAACTGCAACTACAACCGAAGTGTGGACACATGTCTGAGAAGGACTGCAGATGTTGCGATGGTAATGTATTCCGGGACCCGCCGCCCCCCCCCCTCACTTGAAGCCTAGAGGTCGCGCAGGTCCAGAGGCTTGAGGAGGGAAAGGCAGCGGTGTAACCCTCTAGAATGACCCCCTACGGGTATTCCCCTGAATTGGGTTTTGTATGTTGGGGGGATTGGGTTTTTTGTTGGGGACAGGGGCAATGAGAGAGTAGAATGGTCTGGCAAGTTGGGGCTGCTTCAGTGGATGGAGGGGTGGGCTCAGTGGGAGTGGGGAGGGGAGGGAAGGTTTAGTTGTTGCTGGAAAAAAGTTACGGTACAAGATCAGATCCATGAACAGAGACAAAGTTTTGGCGACATGACAATGGGTGGATCTCTCACAGGGATGTTGTAATGCAATAATATTCAGAAATGGCTGAGGTTAGGGGAGGAGCTTAGGCTCCCGGCTCCTCTGACCTCTGTCCCCCGCTGGATAATCCTGCTACATATCCTGAAATTCCGCCCTGCCTCCGGGTGTGTGAACCGTTACGCTGTACTTTGGTGCGATCCCGGTATTTTTCCTAGCTTTGTGGATGAAGTTACGTTGAGGTTTAGTTTGGGGCCTACACCAGCTTGGGAGCCGGGGACTCGAGTACTGGCCCAGCCGGGTTCCAGTTGAATAACATCGGCTGTGGGTAATCAACCGGGTCCTGTCCCTGGACGTGGAAAAAAAATTTAGCCCGATTTTGACGGCGGTTGCTGCTCTAGCTTACCATCGATGGAGGGTTGACGAGGCACGACAGTGCGTTGTGGGTGTGGGTCCCTGGCCTAGAGACCCGGTTTGCCTCCGCCGGTGTATGCCGGGTTGGGATCTACGCCGGAGCCTGGATCGCGACCTTGGTAAGTCCTCAGTCTCCCTCCGTCCCAAAAATGTGTCGATTCCCCCAGGGTAGGCCGGGCCTCGGGGGGAAGCGAACATGGGTGTCCTGGAACAAGATTCGGCGGGACGGACTGAGTATGAACCGTCGATACGATCTGTATTGGCAGCCATCGGGGCACTACACTCCCATGTGGAGTCCATTGTCCGGAAAATGACTGCGGCTGCACACGGACTCGTGCAAGTGGGACCAGACCCAGCGCCGTTTCAATATCCTGATCAGCTTATACTACCCACGGCGGTCCCTGTAACGGCAGTGGGCCCTGTGCCGCGAGTGGTGTCGGAGCTTCATGGTAATGTGATGGCTGACAATCGTGTACTAGACGTGCTCTACGGACTGCCAAACCCACCAATATCATCTACTAAGTATGGTTTAATTGTTGATCCCCTTCCAGACACTCTTGATGGGAACTATCTATGGAACGATTCTGTGTGTATTCCCTTTTCGACGCTTTAATTATCCTCACATAGACAACGATGTTGGGAGCTTATGTCGATGAGGGTCATCGTTGATGCCAATAGAGTTCCCAGAGACTTTGCAACTGTGCCTCGCCTTGTACGGATCTTTACTGAACTGTTTACACATTTCGAATATCCTGTGGAGGCGAAAACCTTCCTGGAGGGGGCTTGTACGCCTGATCGGAAGGGTCAAGGATGAGACTAATTGTTGGGGTTTGGCACCATGGGTTTTCTGAAGTGGGATTCGTTACCATTGTGTTTACGGGAGGTAGGGTGGTGGCTGCTGTTTCTCCTGCTTAGTTTGAACTTTGCCTCTTAATGGTGTTGTGTGTCTCTTATGGGGATTCTTGGTTCTGGCGGGGGGAGAGGGGACCGGGGGCCCGTACAGAGATGTCCTCCTCCAAGTTTTACTACATTTAGGGGCTCATTATGATTGCGGATTTTCCGCATGCTCCAGGCCGGCGGTAGCCACTGCCGGCCCGGAGGATGCGGAAAACCCGCAGATTACCCACCAAAGACCCACCGCCACATTAGGATGGCTGGTGGGTCCTGGTTTCCGTCCGCAGCTTTTCTTCCGCGGTTGGCTTACAACCGCGGAGGAAAAGCACTAATCTGGTGACGGTGTCTCTCAGACACCGTCCGCCAGATTAGTATGTGCCTGCAAACAGGCTTTTCCGCGGCGGCTTTTCCGCCGTGGAAAAGCATGTGTATCTTCCCTGCGGGGGCCCGTTGCGGGCCGCCTAGGTGAAGGGGGGCAGGGGGTGCACATGTGGGGTACCTATGGTACCCCCCTGCATTTGTATGCAGAAAGAGGCAGGCACCGCGCGGTGCCTGCCTCTTTCTGCATGCAAATGCAATGCGTGCATTTTTAACATTGCCGCGGGTGCAGCTTGAAGCCGCACCCGCCGCAATGTTAAAAATAGAGGATGTGACCGCCACCCTGGCGGTCACATCCTAATCGCACCGGAGGGGACTCCGCAGCCCATGCGACGTCCCCTCCTCCTCAATGATCGCGGACGGACGCAAGTCCGTCCGCGATCATAATCGGCCCCCTAGTACCTAGTTAGATGGGGTGACAGGCACACAGCTAGTTGGGGTTAGGGAGCAAGCCATGTGCTGGGGTGCAGGGTGGGGGGAGGGGTGTTTGTTTAGTTCGTATTTGTAGTTTTTATGTTTGAAATCCTTCAAAATCTTGACATAGGTGGCCTTATGGAGTAGCGGAGTTGTGTTAATGGGTTAGACGGGTTCTGGTGGGGATATCATTTGCGTGAGTCAGTCAATTGCTACGTAATTTATTACTGTGTTTGGCATGTGGTTGTAACATCGTAACCTTATTGTCGCTGCACCTTTCCCCCTCCCTTCTACTCTGGGCTGTTACTCAATGTTTATCCTGTTTCCTGGGGAGGTGGGGTCGGCGGTAGGCGGCTGCTTGACTATCCTGATTGTAGCACGACCACATGCCAGATGTAACTCGTGATCGTACATTATTGATGATTCTCCGTCTATATCCCCTGAATGTATATCATTGATCATTCATTCTGCAATGTAAACCACCTGTTATTGTTTTTTCCCTGTTTTTGTCTCTTCAATAAAAAGATTAAAAAAAAAAAAGAAATGGCTGAGGATGGGAGAACACAGTCAGTCAGTCAAAACTCTTTAATTCGATTAATTAAAATCATAAAAGAAGCAGCAGAGCATACATTCGTTTATACATAAAATCAAACTATGAAGATTAAAAGAATTAGTACAATAAATAAATATATATACACTTATGGACAATCATGTATGTACACTCTATACAGATCTTGATTTGTGCAAAACAATACATGGGTTGTGCAAACAGTACATTATTTATATGACCACAATGTGTACAACACTAAAAATATAAAAAACCCCAATTCATTTTTACAAAATAGAAAGGACTCAGTGCCCCCCTCCTCTTTTCAACCTGCATTGCTTTGCTCAGTGCATGTCTATATCTTTTTTATTGTTTATTCTAGCTGCAGCTACCAGAAAACTGGCTACGCTGAAGATAGTACGCACATTACTGAGCAATTGCAAATGTAAAAGTGCGGGTCTAACCTGCAGGAACCCCGCTTCGCGCAGTATTGGATATAAGAATTTTTTTCGTGCAATGGAAAATTTATCACAGAACATAATCACGTGGAGAGTGTCCTGGGTAAAGAAATTGTCACAGGAGCACAGTGGGGAGTCCTCTGGTTTTCCCAATGAGGGAAACTTCCTAAAGTGAAATGAATTAAATTAAACCTAAATCTTGTCAACAAAAAGCGGTGGAAAGGCTTAGTGACAATCTTAAGGTAGGGTTCCATGTCTGGGGAGGACTGTAAAACATAAATGGTTCTAACTCCTAATTTTTTCAGCTCCAATTCTTCCCTCTCTGCCTCTAGCATAGATCGAAAAGTGTGTTTGATCCACGCCAAGTCCTCTTTCCTTATACCCTCTGGGTTTGTATATAGTTCAGGGCGTCCCAGTCTGGCACACGCCGCTCTAACGTATGCCAGGCAAGGGATACTATCTGCTCTATCGAGGGCCAAGCAGTGTTTGAGGATTAGATGATTAAGGGTAATTTCCTCGTTGAGCCACGTCTTGGCCCAACAGATCAATGGGGCTGCTTTTAGGTCGTCTGATATGTTATCCAGACCTAATTCAGAATGAACAGACAAAGTCGGCGATGACTGAGGTACCGCCAGTAATGTTCTAAGGAACCTATTTTCGGCTATTTGTATTTTGTCCACAGGCGCGTACCCCCATATCGATGCCCCATAGGAAGCTATTGCACAGCACTTAGATTTATATACTTTCAGCACAGCCTCAAACCCAACCTCTTAGCAAAACTAAGGAAGGCTGTTGTTGATCTTGCTACAGCATTACTTTTATATTTCTGCTGAGGCCCCCAGTTACCCTTCTCATCGAAGAGTACTCCCAAGTAAGTGAACACCGGAACCCTTGAGACCTCCGCACCTAGGCATCTGAATGTTTTAACCTTTGGGATCTTTCTACGGGCCCCAACTATCATTACGTGGGATTTTTTGCTATTTACTTTTAAGTCTAGAGACTCCATGAATGCACCAAAATTGTCCAGTAGCCTCTGTAGGCCCAGGCCTGTGCGTGCAATCAGTACGGCATCGTCCACGTACAGGAGGACCGGTATATCCGATCCCCCTGCTCGCGGAATATCCATACTTGCCCCGACCAAAGATTTTTCCAGCCCATTGATGTAAATCGTAAACAATAAAGGGGCTAGAATGCAACCTTGTCCGACCCCACGCTTGGAGCTGAATTGGTCTGTGCATCTGCCATCCTGCGTGACCCTAACAGCGGCCACTAGGTCGTGGTGAAGATCGCTGAGAAAGTACACCAAGGCTGTGTCCACTCCCAGTTCCAACAAAATAGACCACAATTTGGAGCGATTCACCAAATCGAAGGCTGATGTTAGGTCCATGAACCCAAGATATTAAAAGCCCTCTTTTACAACGGTGTACTTATTAATCAAGAGATGTAAATTTAGGCATTGGTCCATGGTACTTCTATGTTGCCTGAAGCCATATTGGAGGTTCGAGAGGACCCCGTTGTCCTTCGTCCAATCTCCCAGTTTCGGAAGGATGACTCTGTCCATGATCTTGATGGCAGAGTCCAACAGGGAGATTGGTCTGTAGCAAGCGGGGTCCCCTCTACTCCCCTTTTAAAAATAGGCACGATAATGGACGAGGCCCAGGAGACGGGACAACCCTCTTTCGATGCAGCGTTAAACACGTTGGTCAAAATTTTTGCCCAGAAATTAGGGTACATAATGTAAAGATCAGCTGGGACCCCATCTGGTCCCGGCGCCTTGTTTTTTAACGTGTCTCTAATGGCCTTTTCCACTTCCCCGGGGCAAAGTTAATGCAGGTTACAGGGAGTAAAGAAGTGTCTAAACCTGTGGTTATCTCAAGATGATCCTTGTCTCCATAAATGCTCTTAAAATGCTTGAGCCAGATATCATCTGGTATGACACAATCTGTGTCTAAATTGTCACCCTCTGAGAAGAAAGGCTGGTTTATTGTGGCCCAAAACTTTCAACTGTCCCTTAGTACATCTGTTGACCGCAAGTTGTCCCAAGCCTCTTCTTTGATTTTAAGTTTCCGCCTATTAATTGTTTGTTTGTACATTTTGCGGAGAGAGGATACTAAGGTCCTATCTCTCGGGGACCTCTTCAAGGCATTTAGGAGAGCATCATGGGCCCTGGAGCATTCAGAATCAAACCATCTATGTGCTTTCCTGGGGTGGGACCTACCCCCCTTGTGCAAATTTACAGCAACTTAAAGGCGGTAATTGTTCCTGTTCCCACAGCGAGTTCATCTAGGCAGATACCAATATTTGTTTCTGCCTTGGCAACCAGGTCTTCAAAGAAGGCCTCCGGGACGACCCCCTCCCACTTTAACCGTCTGCCTTGATCTTTTGTAGTTAGATCCCTTGCTGACTCTAGTCTTTGATTAGTGCCGATTGTCTTGCACCCTAGGTCTACTGTCAGTTCCAGGGGGTTATGATCGCTAAATGTTGACGCCAACACTTTATAAGTCAGGGTATTAATCAGAACATAGGGGGATAGAAAAATGTAGTCAATAATGGGATTGGCGCCTCGGCCTATAAAAGTTGGAGTGCTCTCGTTATCGCTTTCCTTACATGGTACTAATAGGTTTAGATTAGAGAGTAATTCCTCCAAATCATCACCCTGTTTGCCATGTTCAAAGTGGGGAGCCCTCCCTAGCATGTATTCGTCAAGGCCATCCCCGTGACAATCATATGAACATGGGTGTGTATTAAAATCTCCCATTAATAAAATCTCTGCCACAAAAGAGTTATTGAGTTTGTAGACTGACACAAATTCTTCTAATACATTAAAACGCTCCTTCTGTGTGGGGCCTTCTATAGCATTATATAGATTAATTAGCAGGTAGTGTTTATCACTGGCACGCCATTCAAGAATGAGGAAATTTGTTTGAATATCTTTATTCGGTAAAAATTGTTCACCATAAAAGAGTACATATACACAATAAAAGTACATTTCCCCCGCTAAAACAGTAATAAAATATAACAGTACAATTAATATAGACCCTGGCCAAAACATCCTCAACAGTTCACTAAGTTAAATAGGAGAGCCATCAATTACATACAGTCAATCAATTGGTAGCCTAGAATGCAGCTTCAATATCCTTGAGCGCGTCAGCCATGCACTGCTCAAATATTTTGCCACCCCGCATATCATGGCAGTGGATGATGAGTCAGTAGAGAGTACACGTAAGGCCAGTCTGTGACACCTCAACCCCAACTCCCTGCATACAGGTTTCAGCCAGATCTTCCGAGCCACTTTGTAGTCGGGGCAGGCAAAAAGTAAGTGGGCCACAGACTCCTTAGGGGCTACGCAACCAGGGCACGAACGCGAAGGGCCACCAGAGTTGGACCACCTTGCGGTGAATTCATGCACCGGGAGGGTCCCGTACCTTAGTTTTAAATATAACGCTCTGTCTAGAGGTTTGGTTATAAGATCAAAAAGGGGTTCCAGCTTTCTAGCCCATTTGAACTCTAAAAACCGATCAGTAAGTGAACCCCCAACCAAACCGCGTATTGCCTCGCCCTGTACCCAATCCCAGTATAACTTCTTGATCACTAGTTTGGGCGGCGGCATTTGGGTCTCCCATACATCTCTCAATCCCAGTTGGAAAACCAGGTGTCTCACATTGTTCAGCCTTCCAATCTTGTTGCCAGTATCAAGCAATAATAGGTCATCCAACCCTTCAGCATATTTGGCAAGCTCCTTAGTCCTTCTTAAGCGGACCCAGAAGAGCAATGGACGCAGCCTCACTAGGTCCTTTAGGGCTCGTCTGCCCAAATCTAGTCGCAAGGGGATCAGCGGGGTAGAGGCGGGGAGAGCCACCACCTCCCTCAGAAACTTATTTTCCGCTAAGAAAAGTTCCAAAACGTTTTCGAACCCCCAAAGCTCAGAGCCATATAATGCAGCCGGGAGTATCTGGCCCTCATAAATGGCCATGACCGGGGACACAGGTTTACTTGTTGACTCTCGATACTCCCTCAGAGTCACCCCAGTTACTCTTTTGTGACCAAGTAACATTTTAGCCAAGTGGTCCTTCCAATTCATTCGACTATTTATCCGCACCCCTAAATATTCGAACGAATCGACCATCTCCCGGGGGGCCCCATTGAGCGAGAAATTGTTTTTTAATCTTTTGGAGGGTGAGAAAGCCATCAGCTTGGTTTTCGAGGTGTTGATGGTTAAGCCTCTATCTATGCAGAAGGAGCTAAATCGATTCAAAAGCTTTTGCAATCCCACTGGGGATTTGGAGATCAGTATAGTGTCGTCAGCGAAGAGTAGAGTGGGGATTCTTTCCCCCGCCAGGGATGGAGCATCCGAATCTTCCCCTTTCAGATGATCCACCAGTCCGTTCACAAACAAGGAGAAAAAAGTCGGAGCCATAACACAGCCCTGGCGTACTCCACTCCTCACGGGGACCCTATCAGTCAGCTGTCCCTGGGTACCCCATCTGATCCTCGCGTAGTTCCCCTCGTGGAGCTTTACAATTAAACTCAAGAGTCTACCGGGGAAGCCCATCCTTCCTAGAATCTCCCACAATTTAGCCCGAGGGACCAGGTCAAAAGCTGTTTTGAGATCTATGAAGGCCATATATAGACTGCCCTTTTTGATGGTAACTGTCTTCCAATAGATAACAAAAAAGCGAAAGACCTGGTCCATCGTGCCTACTTTTCGGCGGAATCCAGCTTGGAGGTGGGAGAGGATGCTAGCCTCCTCCATCCAATCGCCATACCTTGAGATAATGACCCTGCCAACCACTTTCTGGATTACATCTATCAAACTGATAGGTCTGTAATTGGCAGGGTCATCTCTTGCCCCCTTCTTATACACAGTTACCACCTCAGCCCCCTTCCAAGAATCTGGCACAGGATGGCCCCTTACAATCAGATTCATTATTATGGCAATTAAGTTGGCCCAGGCCATAGGTTCCGCAATCAAGAGGTCCCCTGGGATCCCGTCCGGACCGGCCACCTTCTTGGGGGTCAAGTGTCTAATAGCCACTGCCAAATCGTGGTGGATCACATCCCAGTCCAGATCAATTTTTATCTAGACCGTCTGCCCTTCCCTCTGCTTACTGCTGGAGAAAAAAAGGTAGTATAACCCGATTTATTTATTGGTAGCAGGCTCCAGGTTTCCTGAAACAGACAAACATCGAACTTCTCGATGAATGTATGCCATTCCGGTATATCCACCTTCCTTTTTAACCCCGCTACATTCCAAGATAACAGGTTTATTACCCGACGGCCCTTAAAAACTTTGGCATGGACCCCCTTGCTCCCCCCATCAATACCCGCCTTAGTCGTGCAGCTATCCACCACCCGGATAGAAGGTTTGGGGTGTACAGTGCAGCCAACAGTACTAACCATACTCGGGGCTTCCAACGAAGCACCAATGGTGCTGTTGGTAGCCGCATTTTGAACTACAGGGGATCCCTCCTGCCTTGTACCTTTACGTCCACCTGACCGCGGAGCCTCCACACCTAACTGACCACCTCTCTCCCCCTTAGACTGTGAACATCAATCGCAGTCTTCCAAACCGGAAAGCTGCGAAAACCTATTGCAAATGTCCAGAGGAGTAAAGGGTCTTAGATGTTCCATCCTTGATTCATTGTGTATCTCTGGGGTACTGTAATCCAGCCAAAGTGATCAGCAGCCTGGGCAGAGTACTGCCCGTACGGAGGATAGATGATGCTATGTGGTAAGGGAGGGTTAGGTCTATAACGGTGGAACTTGTTTTGGTGATTGGGGGGAAAAGCATCTGACCTAGGATAGAAATATGTTAGAGCCCGAGGGATAATACGATTGTCCCCACTTCCAGTGGGCCAGTTTAGAATGTAGTCTACTGCCCGAGGGTCTCTAAAGTTAACCACCACTATGTCCCCTTCAATATCTTTGCGTCTACTACCCAGCCAGTTGATCCGTCTGACATGCACTATATCCCCATCTATATTGTGTGCTATGGGCCTATATGTCCTCAACCAGTGTATGATTTTATTTTTTAATTCAGCATATCCCTCCTTCTTGTTTTCTACTAACGGTGGAACCCCGGTCAAAACTACCACAAAGGGCACTGCTTCTGGGGGAATTTCCACTTGCGGCCCCTTGTTTACTGGGCCTCTAGTGTATCTACCTTCCCCATGTTCCTCCCGTTTGTTCGTTATGGGGGCCTTCGTCACTAACCTTTTGTGGTCACCACCCGTTTCTACTACTGGAGTATTTATATGTTTAGGAGGGGGTGGATTTTGAGGGCCGGGCTCAGCCCTACCCTGGGGCTGTGGCTTCTGTTTAGACGGCTGGGGTGGAGCAATTGGGGTATTAGCAACATTATTAATAGGTAGCCTAACTGGAGGTATGGGTTGCGCCACCCCGCTCCCCTGGGCTTTGGTTAAGGTAACCATGCTGTTTATAGCAGTCTCCAGGATTGTCAATCTGATTTCAACTTTTTTAATGGTCTCATTAATGGGTAGGAGCAGAGATCTCAGTAAGAATTCCAAGTTCCCTATTAATGTAGGGGGAGATGATGTATCTGATGCTACAACCCCCACATTACTATCAGAACCTACAACCTGTGTGACTATTTCAGGTGATTTGGTTTCTGGCGGTGGTGCCTCAGATGATGGAAATTCCGGCACCTCCACTATTGCCCTCTCATGTGTAGTGGGAGTTTTTAACACTTTACCAAAGTCAGAGTGCGGGATTTTAACTTTACCTAGGGCCGCCCTTAATTTCCTCCTTTTTTTACTAGGTGGTGGGCCATGAATCTGGGCTACAACTAATTGCTTAGGTTTCAACTTCCTCGGCTTCGCTGTAACAGTAGTACAACAGGGGCTAGGAGTAGGGGAAACAATTACAATATGGTCTGAGGGCAAGCAGGGGGTGGGGGTAGAATCGCGCTGCATAAAAGGGACACCTTCTTGACTAGCAGTTTCCCCGCTCATATCAAGTGAACCTCCCTCCCGGGCCGTAGTAAGAGGAGCACTGTCAGTAAGGGATCTATTTTTCAAACTCTCGACTGAACGTCGCCGCTCAGCCCTTCGCTCAGCCAAAAAGGAATCCTTGTCACCATCACACAAGACCTTATGAAGTAATTGTCCAGAGACCCGTTGCGTAGTCTTCCTCTTTTCCCAGGAGTTCCCTCTTCAGACGGCATTGCCATTACACTTGCCTGTAGCACGGACAGGAGATCTACAGACGTTAGTGGGTGGGCCCAGCCCAGCCTACTCTGGCCTACGAGGGCCTTAGAGGGCCCGCCCTTTTCCCGGGCTTCGCCCCGGGCTGCGGCCCACGCGCATACCGTGTACGCGTGGACGGGCGGGGTTAAGTAGATAGGAGGGGGGAGGGCGGGAAGAGTCGCTGGTGCGCTGATGACCAGAGCGCTAATCCTGCTGGGACTCGCAGTCCCGCCCTGACGACCCAGCAAGCTTCTCCTCTTCAGTCAGGGAATCCAGGCAGCAAACGGAAAAGGTCGGTTCAGGGAATCCAGGGACAACGGCAAGGTTTGGTTCTTTAAATCCAGGGAGCAAACGGCAAAGTTCTTAATTCCCCTTCGTCACCAAACACCACAGTGTCTCTCAGTTACACTCCCAAGGCTGCAGATGAGGAAATTATCTGAAGCCCCCTTTAATTTCCTAAATGTCCCGCCAAGTTTAAAGAAATTAGAAAGAGTAAGCCCCCCTTTGGCCTTCCCACAGAGCCTCGGACAGCCGGGTTAGTAAAGCTATAATATCCATCCAGGGCAAAATTATGCCTAGGGTCCCATGTTTCCTGAAAGTCCAGGATATCATATTGTTGAATAAATTGCAGCCAGATGGGGTCAGTGTTTTTAGATTTAATTCCTGCCACATTCCAGTTTAGGATTTTACACGCATCTGGGCGATTATTCTTTATATGATTAGCCCCACCTGACCCGAGCCCCTGTGTCGTAATTTCTGGATCCAGTCAATCATTCCATTCCATTTGGGACAGGGGGGAAAATCGATTGCAGAGGTCTACCTTTCCCCTTGATTGGAAGAGTACCGTAGGTACCACCGGAATAAGTGTAGGTGCAGTAACTACTCCCTGAGCGTTTCCCTCTGACCTTTTATTCTGTGTGCTCATCAAGGTCTGATATGATAGGGAACTTTTGTTATGTGGATGGGTATGAGGCCTGGTGGGAAACTGCAGGTTTCTATTAGCCCTGGGTGGGGAATAAAAGAATCCCAAAGGTAATGGTCTTATGCCTTTGTTTTCTAAATCCAAACCATCCCAAAATAGTCTGTCAGCCACATGCCTGTTGTTAAAATTCACCACCACACAATCACCCGGAATGTTCTTATGGCGTCGCCCGACCCAGCGAACCCTCCTCGCCATGGTGACAGTACTAGCAATGTCGCCTCCTCCTGAGCTGAACTGTTCGCACCACTGTCTAGCCAAAAGCATCAAGTCGTTTGAGGTCTCGCTGTGGCCCCCTCTAACAGGGGGGACCCCAGTAAAGACCGCCACCAAGGGGGCGGCATCTGGAGGTAAGTCCAGAGTGTAGCCAGGATATCGAGTGCGTATGTTAGTATCATCTGCTTGGGGCGTATTAGAATTAACTTCAAACATGGTGTTCCCTGTTTCCCGCCTTATGGATGCCTGCCCTATTATAGTTGAAGGCCCCTCCCTATCATGATGTACACTGGAGCTAAGGTTGGTTTTCCCACTGTCATCTCTTGGACGAATGACAACGGGGCCTGCTGTGGGACTCAGGGCCTCATCTAGGGCTCTATGTTGTTTAATTAATTCGTCAATTTTTGCACATTTAGATAAAATCCCCGCTACACAGGTGTTTAAAGTATCTACAATGTCCTTGGCAACGGAAACAAGTGCAGGTTCCAGACGTGAAACAAATAAGTCCTCAATTATTCTTCCAATTTGCCCCTTAAGTCGCTGGTCGGAGCGATTAGTCAGTATTGAGTCTTTTCTGGGCCTGCTCATTGTCTTTACCAACTTTCGTTTCTTGAGCGATTTCCCATTAGAGACCACTTGTGTAATGGGCAATAAGTGAGATGGGGGTTCTTGGGGGGTGATAGAGGCAGTATGTATTGGGCTTGTTTTCCGGTTAACAATCACAATGTCAGGTTCTAATGGTAACATCCTGCTATGCTCTGCAGCTGAAACCGTATCCGCTTCCCCAGGGTTCAAGCCCAGCTCTTTCTCCGCAATTGCAATCTCTTGTGTCAAGGCCCCTACTGCTGAGGTTAGGTATGAAATGATGGATTCGGACTTTCTAGGGTGTTTAGCTTTAGACCCCCCTTCGTCTTTTGCACATACCTGTTTCCTCTTGCCCATTGTAGGTGTAAGGGGGGTAGCCCGGCCCGGCCTCCTTCGGCCCCGGACGGCCACCGACGGCCCGCCCTCTGCCCGGGCTCCGCCCAACGCCGCCCGCGTGCGTCCGCGAGGCGGAGGGAGCTGCGTGTGTTTAAGCACCTCCGGGCGTGCTGGAAGTGAAGTGGGCGGTACAGTCCCCCGTGGCAGGCTGGGGGCTGTGGTTTTCCCCTCTCCGCCGCTGAGCGATGGTTTCTGCACGGCGGCGGGGGAACCACAGAGTCAGGCACCCAGCAGTGAAGTCCGCAGGTAAGGAGCCCTGGAAGCCTCGTAGTCCGTCCCTCACAGGTGTAATGGACCCCCGCTCCTCAGAGGGAGCTGCGTGTGTTTAAGCGCTTCCGGGCGCGCTGGAAGTGAAGTGGGCGGTACAGTCCCCCGAGGCAGGCTGGGGGCTGTGGTTTTCCCCTCTCTGCGGCCGAGCGATGGTTTCTGCACGGCGTCGGGGGAACCAACGCGTCAGGCACCCAGCAGTGAAGTCCGCAGGTAAGGAGCCCTGGAAGCCTCGTAGTCCGTCCCTCACAGGTGTAATGGACCCCCGCTCCTCAGTGGGAGCTGCGTGTGTTTAAGCGTCTCCGGGCGCGCTGGAAGTGAAGTGGGCGGTACAGTCCCCCGAGGAAGGCTGGGGGCTGTGGTTTTCCCCTCTCCGCGGCCGAGCGATGATTTCTGCACGGCGGCGGGGGAACCACAGCGTCAGGCACCCAGCAGTGAAGTCCGCAGGTAAGGAGCCCTGGAAGCCTCGTAGTCCGTCCCTCACTGGTGTAATGTGTTATGGGAGAACACATTATTTGACAGTATTATCCTGGAATATATGAGGCTTCAATGACGCTAGGAAAGGCAGAAATGTGTTAGCTTATCGTCAGCAGGTGCATATAGCGCTCCTGCAGGAAACGCACTTACCCCCACGTCCGAGTCACACATTTGCAAGTAGATAGGCAGCGGTTAGGGTATGTTCCTCATACTCATCATATGCCAGGGGCACTGTTGTTTTGATTAAGAGGTCGATTCAATTTCATGTGCTTGGGAATGTGATAGACACAGAAGGTAGATATGTTATAGTGTGGGGCAGACTTGGCACTGATACGGTCACTATTGTAAATTGCTATGCACCAAATATCAACGCGCCAGAATTCTTCACAACATTGTGGGGGAAGGTGGTAAATATTGGTTCGATGCACATTATCTGGGGCGGGGATTTCAATGTGTCCATGACGCCTAAACCTGATAGAGCAAACGGCTGTGTGCAATACAACAAGAAGTAAAGGGATGTATTACACGGCATTATAGAAGAAGGCGGTCTAATTGATAGCTGGCGTTTTTTACACCCTATGCGAAAAGAAGGAACGCATTTCACCTCATCTACTGGCACATGGGCCCGTCTTAATTATTGTCTCCTGTCTAGAGGGTTGAGTACAGATATGGGAAAAGCTTTACACCTAGCCAGAACCTACTCAGACCATTGCCCAGTGTTAGTACAAATGCGAATGCCTGGTTATGACGGCTCCCGGCCCCCGTGGAGACAGCAACCCACAGCACTGCTAGATGAAGTGTTTAAAACAGAACTAGGAGTAGAGATTGCAGCGTTCCTCCCTCGCAATAAAGGATCAGTTGAGAGTGTAGAGGTGGTGTGGGAAGCATTTAAAGTCACGATCAGGGGGTATTGCATCTCCAAGAGTTTCGGAGTGCTGCGTTATATAAGAGGCACCATATGCAAATTAGAACGTGAGTTGAAAGAGTTGGAGGCACAGATGACAAGAGGGAACAATGGGAGGCTACATAAAGATTTCAGGGCTAAGTTGTCAGAATACGAAGAAGTGGCGGCAAGAGAGACGAAGTTCAGAAGGAAACATTGGGTAGTCCGAAGAAACTGTGAAGAGAGAGACCGGGGCAGGCGCTAGCAGAAATCACTAGAAATCCCCGATTCGGCACTAACATATTGAAGGTTAGTACGCAGGGTAGAGGGCTATGTCAAGACACAGAAGGTATCCTGCAAAAGTTTAAGACACATTATGGAGCATTATATACCTCACAGAGGCGGGGAGAAGCGGGGTTTGGAACTTTCCTAGATGATATAGCACTGTGCTGGCTAAACGACGTACATAGAACATTCCTTAGTGCTCCTCTGGAGCTAGATGAGATCAGAGAAGCAATAATGTCACTAAAGAATGGTAAGGCTTTAGTGAGTGATGGACTACCTGCTGAATTCTATAAACAGTACATCAACATTATGGCCCCCGTCCTCAAAGAAGTATTCGAAGAATCATTGGAGATAGGAGTACTACCCGGCATGATGCGGGAGGTAGTCATCACTTCCCTCTTAAAACCTGGGAAGGACCCCACAGATTGTGATTCTTACCGCCCGCTATCCCTCATTAACTGCAACGCTAAAATTTTAGCCAAAGTTCTGGCTACGCAGCTCTCCCTACTTATGACAAAGAAAGTACTCCCCAATCAGGCTGGGTTTGTTCCTGGCAGATCCACAAATCATAATCTACCTACCCTCTTTTCACTAATTCAAACCATAGCCCCCGAGTTCCCGGTTGCTGCAATTTTTTTGGATGCTACGAAAGCATTCGGCTCAGTTGAATGGCAATATTTATTCTTCATCCTGCACAGAATGGGGTTTTCCAAATATTGATATCCTGGATTCAATTGCTCTATACCCGGCCTACTGCCAGAGTCCTTATTAATGGGCATCTGTCTACTCAACTAGCGATTACGAGGGGTACCCGCCAGGGATGTCCATTGCCACCCCTACTATTCGCCATTGCGATAGAGCCGCTTGCATGTCGCATAAGACAACTCCATAAGGCGAGCGCGTTCAAATGCTTCCAACGTCAAATAGGGGTTTCACTCTACGCAGATGATTTGCCACTTTACGGTACAAATCCTCAAACAAATCTTAATGCCCTGTTACGCAAGTTTTTGGTGTTCGGACGGCTGTCGGGCATACAGATAAACTTGGGCAAATCGCAGTTTTTCCCACTCACTGACGCAGTGACGAGGGTTCAGCTGGACTACCCTCTGGAGTGGTGTAGCTCGGACCTTCACTATCTGGGTATTCAGGTCTCTAGGAATAGGGAAGAGACGCTCAGGCTAAACTATGGCACATAGATTACTAAGCTCGCCGATAATATTACGCGCTGGATATCCTTGCCACTCTCTATGGCAGGTAGAGCGTCACTTATCAAGATGGTGGTGCTACCTCGCTTCTTATATCTTTTCCTGAATATTCCCTATTACCCAGGTTCCATTTTCTTTAAGACACTGCGTTCGGAATTGCTGCGGTTGTTCTGGGGTGGTAAACAACCACGCCTAAACTGGACTACCATAACACAACCCTATAATAAAGGGGGATTTGATGTGCCTGGTTTTGAGGTATATTACATGAGCGCACAGACGCATTACGCCTATCACTGGATGGCGTCAACACCGTGCATACCACACTTGGCAGTGGAAGACTGGGTGGCACGACCACTCCCCCTGGCTGGTCTTATACATGGCCCTGTTGAGGCTCTGGAGACGCCGCTCACCACAGTGTCATGCACGATTGATGCCTGGAGAAGGATAGCGAAAAAGCTGCACATAGAGTTACTATATTCTCCATGTATGCCATTGAAGTACCATCCCAAGATACCGTTGCTGCAGGAAACAGGGTTCAAGATTATGTGCTGGTGCCTTAAGACTGCCACGTGGGGTGACCTTTTCCTTAATGGGCAGTTTCGAAGTAGGGAACAGTTGTTCCAGGGATCACAACCCATGTCATTAGACATTTTTTATTATGTTCAGCTGGCGCAAGGGCTAAAAAATGTCTTACCAGACTACCCAAAGTAGCCCGAGACCGCCACTCCATTGCATGTGATGCTAAGTTCGACAGATGTGAGACATACGGTCTCTGGCATTTATGGAGGCATTAGGTCTCAAAGCCAGGGGGCTGATAGCGCTGCTTGCAAGCGATGGAGTGAGGACATGGGATGCGAAATAATGGAGGCGCAATGGAGCTATTGCTGTCGACTGACCGCTAACATATAGGCTAGTTGCCGGCTTAAAATAATCCATTATAAGTTTTTACAGAGGTTCTACTATACACCAGTTATGAAACTCCGATTTCACTTGTCGGATGATTATAGATGTGTCCGATGTAAGGCAGAAGGAGGGGGTTTATGCACTTAGCGTGGGAATGCCCCGGAATATGGGAATTCTGGACGCAAGTACATACAGCCCTACAGTCTATGATAGAACACACATTTGACAGAGACCCACTCATTATGCTATTGGGATACACCTTGCACATACCTAAACAACGTAGGAAATTGCTGGACATTGCTTTACTGCTTGCAAAGCGCAGGGTTGCATGTCCGTGGGGGATAGGCAGAGCGCCGAAGTTTAAAGATTGGCTCATTGATATCACATATTGCCAAGAGCAACAAGCAGTATATGCTGAAACACTGCCAATCGCGAGTAGGCCCAGAGACGTATGAGGCCCCCTTCAGGCATACCTTTTAAGCAACACAGGGGCACAAGAGAGACAGATGGGCATGAAGTTGCTGAGGCTTTGTCACTGTAAATGCTCTCTATTATTAAGGTGATCATATAAAGAGAGGGTATGGATTGTGATGCAATACAATGATGCTATGTAACTAACGGATTGAGTGCATCTGCCAGTTTACTACAACACAACAATGGTGGTAGGAATGGACACTTATTCTGCTTGACCCTCAAACTCAAATTAGAATATGAGCTGAAATATGGCTCGCTGATATATTATGTTGTGACTCCTCACCATGTCTCACACCTTCGGAGAGGCAATACCTATTCTGAAATGTCTTGTCGTCTAAAATGATGATCTTTGGTCATACTCAATTTAAGATACTGTATATACCTGAAAGGATAGAACTGTACCTTTGTTTGTATTTTGGTGAAAAAGTATAAATAAAGTGTTTTTTTTAAACTAGAATTCTTTGAAAACTTCCAAGACACAATATTTTACCTTGTCCACAATCAACCAGTTTATATAATCTGCCATGAAATGGTTTCAACTTTTTCTTCTGTATTCAAGAGCCATTTCATGAATGTATTTTCCTGATTCATTCGGATAGCATTTTCAAATGTCAAACTAAATGCTTAGAATGAACCATTGCTTTAAATGCGTACAGCACAAATGCTCTTTTCGTGCACAACCAGTACCAATGCATTTTTATGTATTTTAGGTGGGTTTTAACACATCATGTTTAGATATGTTTTTATGTGTTTAGAACTTAGTATGTCATACATAAGAATGTGGAGTGGGTGTTGTGTGGCTTTTTAAGCTCCGAGTGAATTTTCCCAATTAATTGCCCTTATATAGGCATAGAACTCACGCCCCTATTTAGGCATAGCCCATGCTAACCAAATGCATGCATGGCTACTTCCACCCGTACAAAACATCACAACGATTTCTTGGAAAACCAGCTTAAGCAGTTAGGAAACTTCCCCTTGCTTGAATATTGGTTTGTCCAAGAACTCAGTTACTTTACAAAGAACAACTATACCCTAGGGGTTCTTTCCTGATGTTCATATGCCCGACTTTATGTCAAACTATGGCATTCCTAAATACCTTCAAGGTATAAATATACCTTCACTTGCTCTAGCAAGATACAGTGGTTCGGAGCAGTTCGAAGACCTACTTGCCCGACGAAGATCGCTACAGCAAGTGCAGAAGGAAGCCGACTCTCCAGCTGACTCACTTATCAGGAAGCTGCCTTTCTCTTGCCAAGAATCCAGCTCCAGTGTTTCCGGCTCCCCTTGCAGGGTGTTGGGAAATCAAGTCCAGAGAAAGAGATACCAGACCTCCTTCATTCTAAACCAAGGTATGGAGCTGATTGCAAGCACTCACCCCCAGTCAACTGATCTCACAGAGTGAGCTAAAGAATGATGATGGATCAATCCCAGATCAGTTGACTGAGGGTGAGTGCTTGCAATGTTCAACACTCCGTCTATCATCCCCTTTGGTTTTGCTTTGTTCGCCCTAAGTTGGCAGGGTATACCCAGACGTGGGTCCCTTGCTCACTTTGCCACTGGATTCAAGCTTGCCTGGCTGATGACAACTAATTGGCCAGAAACCAGTCCCAGGATGCTTGTTTCCGGTCCAGGGAAGACATGGCTTGGCAGTTCGGGCTGGACTGTACCTATGAGGCACAGGGTCAGACTGATTTGAATATGGCCATGTCTGAACTGGGGTGGCGTAGTGAGCTAAAGAAGGATGATGGGTTAAACCCAGATCGGTTGACTGGGGGTGAGTGCTTGCAATGTTCAACACTCCGTCCATCATCTCCTTTGGTTTTACCTTAATTATATGTCCACCAAAAGTACTAGAAACTTCCTGGGCCTGTATCTTGAAAGCAATCAGGTATGATCAAGATTTTCTTTTAGGAGATCATTTTCAGTCATTAGGATTTGAGACACACAATGAAACCAGATGAGCAGTTCCACCAATAACATCAATAGATTACATTGGTTTCCACCCTATTTCACCAATAACGCCAATACATGATATCTCTAGAACCTGAAGGGTTAGAAAGACAGTTTAATCAGTTCTGGAATTAGGATGGCCAACCTCAGTCAATAGGACCTTACCTTAAGGCTAGGGCAAATATGAAAATCCTGTCTGTCCTATTTGTCCTTCTCAAGCTAAAACGGAAAAGCTGTGGGTTCCTGTAAATTACCAGATGGTATGGGTTGTTCCCAAAAGGTCAACAACCCGCTTGAAACACAGATATGTTTCAGTGGTTCGGGGTAGCTCATTCACAAGGTCACTGTGTTTCCTGTGCTTGCTTGAAACCTTATGCATGCAAGCTGCAGCCCACTGGGCCTTGCATCTGATTCTTCTTGATCAGGGAAGGCCTGCATTCACATCAAGAATTACAACTTTCTCTTCATTAATGTGATAGCCACACAGCCTTTCTCTAATTCAAAGACTGACATCCTAGTCTTAAGAAGACAAGGAACATGGATATTCCTCTATATATCTGTTTGTTTATACATTCATTTAAACTTTATATGTAGTGTTCATTCACTGTGAAATATGTACAAGCTTTGCAAAAAACTGTAACTGTTACATAGAAAGACGCTTCATTATAGAAATGAGTCATAGATTTAACCAAAGGTAATACGTGTGGAATAGTCACAGCTCCATCCAAGGTGTGATAGTCCAATTAGCAATGGATCAGGAATAAGGATTAGCATTAATAGTAAAGTAAGGATCGTACAATAGGGGGCATTAGGGCTAAGCGCCTTGGTTGAATTCTGTAGATTTTTTTTTTTAACAGATAGTAATGCCAGAAATAAATTGAAAAATGCATCATATATTTAACAATAGCAAAAGATCTAAAATAGCCACCAGCTCAATCCAAGTTATGAGAGTCCTATCATCAGTAAACCAGATAGCAGGGGGTGCAGGTGGTAGCAGCCAATGACTGATGGCATCCTGATTGCTAATTGGTGAGTTTGTGAAAAAGACCAACAGCTGTCAAGAGACATGCTAATGCGGAGATATAGGATAACTTGGAGGCAGGACAGACGTAATAATTAATGAGGAGTCTCAGGAGACAATGCCTCTGAAGAGAGCAGAATGGAAAAAAAGTTGCAGAGTTGGCAGCTTGGGAGTGTAGGAAGTATCAGGTGGATGAGAGCAGTCAGGCAGGTAGCTACAAAAAATTAGTCTTTAGGTGCTGCTGGGGTGACAGTAGGGTGGATTTGATTCTGATGTCTGCTAGGAGTGTTACACAGAGAAGCCCCAGCTCCTGAGAAAGGTTGATGTTGGCTAGGCGTTGTTACGAAGCTTGGGCTTTCAAACAGAAGTTGTCTATACTTCTGAATCTTGTCGACTCCTGAGAATCGGAGAAGGTTAGAGAGATATGGCCACAATTTAAGATGAACTGCTTGGCAAGGTAGGCGACCCAATTTATACTTTATTCTTTCCTCAACAGGTACCCAGTGCAGGCCAGTGAGAATTAGTCAAATGTGATTGTATTTCTTGAAGGGTGAAAAATATCTATCAGTGAAGTTGAGATTGAGAACCACTTAGAGAGGGTTCTGGGTAGAGTGCAACAGGCGTGTGAGAATAGGGGGCCAGATCTGTCAATTTATCACACAACGCAATGCTGCATGACAACTTGCTGCTCTGCATGAAATGGAGAGGGCAGGAATGCACTATATTTCTAATAATTTCCACATTCCTGATCTCAGCCTGAACTAGTGCACAAATGCTGCCTAGCACCAATGCAGACACCCCTTCGCCACGGTGCAAGGGTGCCTGAATTGCAGACATGATTGTTTTTGTAAAGGAGCTGTCCCTTCCTGCACAAAAAGAATCCTTTAAGGCTTATTTTCCTTTTTACAGGTGTGTTACATAATGCAGTCAACTTAGAAAGAGGAAACAACGAGGAGAAATAATGATATGTCTCCTTGTTGTGCCTACCCTGAAAAAGGCATAGCAATTTGCAGTATTGCCAGGTTTACCAGTCTTGATAGTCTGGGAATGCTACAAAATCCATGGGTGGAGGCTTGGGAACAGCTACACTCCATGCATGGAATGCCTTACTAGGGCAGAGGAACACAAAGCACAGCTTTTGTTGCCATGCGTTACACCAGATTTAAATCTTCACGCCTTCCTTTTATCAAATAAACATTTCCCTGAGCTGGAGTAAGAGGTCTAATTTCAACTCTAAATAAAGTTCAACTACTGGCTAGAAGTGATCAGTATTTAAGGTCACAGATGGGTATGCACTGCAGTGGTTTCTAAAAAGAGCAGCTAGGGGGTGCAGTCCCTCTATGTTTAAAAAGCACTGCAGAATATACTTTGTTTAATTGTCAGTGATTTTTAAACATAGAGGGACTGCTTCCTCTTCCAGGCTAGTTTACAATTTACTGCAGATTAATTCCACTGGTGGAATGGCAGAATTTATCAGTAATTCTGCATTACAAGGGTAACGCAAAATTACCAAATTCCTCTGATTCCGCTAGCGAAATTAAAATTCCGACCAGGCCTACCCATATTTCTGGACACTGTTGAGTGAAAATGAAGGATCTTAATCTTTCTATCAAAATCTGAATCTTTTGGCCTGATAAACATTTTGGTGGACAGACTACTGTCTGCTAAATTTGGAAATGACTCCCAGTCCAACGATCATCACTGTACATTGGAATTTATGACTATCATAGCGGTTCCTTTCATGGTCCAAAATGTTTGGTTGATGGCTACCATCAGTTTTGTTGGCCGTTCACCAAACTTTTATGAGGTTTTTGTTTTCCTGGACACAAACTTACAAAGTGGTGTGAAGAAAACATGTATGACCCGCACACCTTGGGAGTTTTCTCTAGGTGTTTTTTTCTGTCCCTCACCGCAAGGTTTTTCATGGCCGTAACAGACAGGAAAATAAAGACGTCATGTTATCTACCCTAAATAAAGTGGGCTGTGGATTGTCCAAAGCCCACTACTCTATTGATCCATCAGGGAAGGTTTTCTGTTGATGGATCCAATGCGGACTCAGTAGATAGAAAATGTAAGGTCTGCCTAAGGTCTGCCAATGAGGCAGTTGGTCCTTGTGTTTTTTGGACAGCATATTAAGTCGCATTCGGAATAGTATACCCTGTCCACCAAACTCTAATTCAGGCACTTTGTGTCTCATTGGTATTTAAAGATTATTCACAGTCCTACATTTTTATTAACCTCTAATCACCAAAAAAGAACGCAAACATATTAGTATCAACAGTGTCAATGGTACCGGTAGGTAAAGGGTCAGTGTTTTGGAGGTTGTAGACATGGATATCGTGAAGGTACGCCAACCTTGAGGGTACTATGACATACACAGGGGCAAAAACATGGGAGTAGATGGGACTCCGAGCGGCACTGGCTAACCAACTCAATACTGAACCATGATGCTCAACAAAGTCATGGGAGCAATTAGGAAATGAATGGAATTATCAAATACTGATACAAAGAGGGTTTGTGTTGGCCAAGAGGAATAAAATACAACTCATTTGTACTTGGAGGGCACCATTGTGTCCATCTCATGGTGAATGATGAACCAAGCTTAAGCTCTTTGCATCAGGACTGGTCTCATAAGACTGGCCAGGGCCTTCTAATCTGGGCAAGATCAGCAGCAACAAAGGCACGTGGAGCTTCAGCAGGGCTTTGGTCTAGTTTTAGTTGGGAGGAAGTAGGTGCCACGCACTGGATACAGTTTAGCAATAAGAACATGAGGAAAATGATCCTTGAGGTGATACGCAGCTTCAGGTTATATTTACAAAGGCTGGTGATTGTTAGAAGTCTAATTCCACGTCAATGTCTGGTGCTTTGCACAATTGCAAAGTGCCATTCAATAAGACTGGTGTCAGGTTTCCCTCCTCTGAGAGGAGTAGTAGATTGCAGGGGGCTTTGCTCCAGCTGAATGCTCTATGGGTTTGTCTAGTAGGAAAGTATGTATATTTACATCACTTATTCTCAAACATTACAAGAGCAGAAAGAAGACATGAGATGGGTTTGTAAAGTGTGAGTAGCACGCATCTTCCATCTTTTAAACTCCATTTGTGCTTTATTACAAATGTTAGCAAATAGCTTTGGTAAACACTAACAGCGGGTACACGAGTAATGTTTGCAAAGCCCTTCCCAATAGTTCATGCATGTATGCTAGGGATTATGCCATCAAGGCCATAGAGAGGCCAGTAGGAAGCTTCCCTGGGTTCACCTAGACAACCCGAAAACTATTTAGCAGTTGACATCTTCCAAAGACTGGATCTGCGTAGTGGCCCTGAGAGATACCAAAAGTGTGACAAGTAGATGGTTCTGAAAGGGCCTGAGCTCATTTATTTAGTACTCCTCCGCTGTTAATTCTTCGATGGTCCTTTTTAACAACATGAAAGTGTATAGGGGAGCAGAACTTTCTTTAATCAATTTAGTATGCAGTGTAACTCATTATAGCTACCCAATAATTCAGGTTGACAACCAATTGAAGGTTAGTCAAGCTTATTACAAGTTTAGAAATAGTTGGACATACACACATCTCAGCATGAGAGTTCAAAAATACAAAAGAAACAGAATAAATACAAGTTGCTGGAAGAGATTGACTCAGTGCACCAAGAAAAGAGCTATAAGTTCTATGATTATTTTTCAGGTAATCAGAAAGGAAGAGTCCAAGTTTCCATGCATTGGCCCTTCATTAAAGAAAAGCATCACACTCTATCTGCCCCTGCTCTAGAAGCGGCACCCCTCATTAAATCTTTAGGCAAACGTTCAAAAGGAGATATGTATCAGGGGTTGGAGCCTTCCTAAGAAGTTAATCCATCATTGATGGGTCAAGTAGAATAAAGCCACAAGCAAGAAAAGCAAGCGAGCACTCAGGAGCTTTCTGCCGGAAGGCAAGAGGGAAATGGGGACCCTGTCTCTCTCTTCATATATTCAAAATTGTATGCAGCAAATGCCCCATAATGCTTTTTCACACATACTCCAAGGTAGTCTCAGCCACAGAATTTTCCATAATATTGATTTTCTTCACTGTCTTTTCCATGTATGCCCCTTGCAGCAATTCGTCCTTGGTTCCTTCTCCTGTTTGAACACACCTCCTTCCACCCTATCTTCAGCAGTCCAACTAACTGTAACTCCTTCATTCCTCAACTAGCTAAAGAAACAATACCCTCTCTGTTCTCTAACAAGCGTTAGTCACCTGCAATGCAAAACCTGAAAACAAGCAACACTCTACAAATTCACATGGGAATCTCAGCATTAGTTTTAGAAACGAGAACAGTCAAAACGTGCGTTGAATTCTGACCTAAGACTTAAATAATAAATGCATCATGTTATTCGTTCTAATATTTTCATTAATCATTAGCATTTTCAATACACACGTTCTCCAGACTATATTATTACATCTATTTCAATTACATCATTGCCTAACAACATTGAAAATACGTTTACAGTGTCAGTGCTTCACATCACTGAGGAGCTCTATATACCGTGCTCATTTTCACAAGATCACGTTATTGACACACATTTCTCTAACATCTAATTCACTGGAAACAATGAATAATATGCGGGTACATACTACAGTTACACCCATAACAGATACCCCATGTAGGATACAAATGTTCCGCTCTACCAGTTCAAAGGAGTCTCGTGTGTCATGCGACCCTAAGGCACCAAACTGCCCCTACCTAATGATCAGAGGTTTTTCAAATTGGTTTCAAAATGAAAAAGGGCAAGAGAACCTCAGATGACTAGGCGAGAATTGGTATGGATGTCACATTCTTTCTTTGGAAGAATGTTCAGACACCTAAATGTAATTTAATTCATAATGTGAAAAATATAAATAAACATGTGAATAAAGAAATACCACATTTTATATAATTCAACCCCACGTGTATTGGCATCTGTGAGACCCTTACGAAGGTAGAGACAGTCACAAGTAGTAGAGTTACAGCTCTAGATATATCTGCCATTGAACATAGGTCGTTGCCACATGCACAACTAGTACACTTACAATGCATTCACATCAAAACAATGAGAATTACTACACAATTACCATGCACACCAAAATAATTCGTTTACATAGATGTATTTCAAATTATTTCCACAAGTATTATTTCTTATATTTTCCATAAGCATCAAAAAGTGTTTTTAAAAAGGCCCAGCGGGAAATTATGAGATGCTCCCCACCTTGAGCAGTAAATATTCAATGAACAGCTACTCCGATTGAGGACACTAACATTTTGGGGGAAATGTTTAAACATAATAAAAATAAACAAAAGGCAATAAAAGTGTATGATGAGCTGGAATATTTATATATTTTTTTAAAAAGAGTGAAGTACTCGAGAAAAATTATACTCAATTTGATGTTTTTATAACTCAATGTTGTTACTCCTCATCAAGCACAAGCACTTTGAGAAGTATAGACTACAACTCAAGTGGATGATGCAATCGTGGGGTGGAGCATATGTACTGAATGTCTAGATGATGTAGGCATCCTGTGACCAAGAACACGTCATGCTGTAATGCGTTGTGGTTTTTGGTTTGATATTGTGATTTACAAAATAAATCAATCCACCTTCAATGCGTGCAGAGGACTTTTCTGTTTTTTTGTGAAAGGGCAGTTGCGATTGGATACATAATATTCAAAAAGTACTTTTACTGCAACTTAACGCTACCCTTCCCTGAATCCTATCAACCCTAACTACCCCTCAATGCCACCCTTCCCTGAACCATAAAAACACTTTACTTCCCTTTAATTCTACTCTTCCCTGAATCTTAAAACCCCTTACTATCTCTAAACGCAACACTTTCCAGAACCCTAAGACCTTATTAATATCCCTTAATGCTATCCTTCCCTGAACACTAAAAAACCCCATGCTACGCTTACTTGCAACCTACAAACCGCTTACATACTCCTTAATGCTATCTATTCACTGACCTTGAAAATTCTTACTACCCCTTAATGCTGCACATCCCTAAACCATAAAAAAACCTTACTAGCCCATAATGATGCCCTTCCCCAACCCCAAAAATCCCTTACTATCTCTTACCACTACCTATCTCTGTATCTAAAAACTCCTTCCCACCTTTTAGTGCTACCGTTCTTTGAACCATATATACCCCTTATTATCTCTTAATCGTCACCATCCCTGAACTGTAAAGACCCCTTACTATATCCCTCAATGCCACCCTATCCTGAACCCAAAAACCGCCTTCCTGTTCTTTAAATCAAGCTATCCCAAACCCCTAAAAACTCCTTACTCCCCTTATCACTAGCCATCCTTGAACCCTAAAAACTCCTTATTAGTCACATTCCTTGAACTCTAAAACCCCTTAATACGACAAATCTCCTAAACAATAAAAGCCCATTAACTTCAAGCCCAATACAATGTGTTGTAAATATAATGTTTTGTAACTTACCTCTTTGTAATCTACCACATTGTAAATATAGATGCATTGTATGAAATGCGATGTAAGTGCCATGCGCGGTGTTGGATACGTTGTAAAGTTGTGTTACCCTCCCGTTGCTTTATGAATCAGAAAAACACTGATGACACACTATAAATAGACAATTACGACAAGCAGTGAGTTTTTTTTAAGGATATGCTGATGATGTACTGCCCAAAAACTTAATTTTAACTATTTACTTGCAGGATTTTACCAGGTGTTGATATTTAACCTCCTAGCTACTCCAAGGAGCTCAAACACATTCAGATGAAAGCGGTGGAATAATGTTTTTGATTACACGCTTGGCTAATTTCTAAATGTTTGTCAGTAAGAGTAGTTCAGTGAAAACGCCATCGTTGAAAAGATATATGGTTGTAGCTCAGGGTACTGAGTGACAACTAGATACCATCTGCCATCACTGTGTACTCCAAAAACAATTTAACAAGAGGAACACTGTATTGAGTAAACTTCCCCCGTTCAAAGTCTGCCAGCAATATTAGCAGCTGCAGCGTGACTTCAAAGGAAATCACAAAAAAATGTAATGACGGCGCACTTTATTTGCAGTGAGTCTGGAAGGCAATCATTGTTACCTCATTTAGGAGAAAACTGAACTTAAAATGAACAAAGTGAATGTGTTGTGTTGTAGAGCGCACACCACTCACCTGAGACAGTGTCCTGGTGCTGACGCAAGAGCTGTATGTGCTGCGCAAGGGTTGGGGCTGGGTTACGAGTCAGGTCTTCAGATTCTTGTGGAGTTCAAACAAAAAGGAGGTGGCTCTGATGTGCAGGGGAAGTGTGTTGGCTGTAAGAGTGAGGCAGGAGAAGGCATGACCGCCAGATCCGGTTCTGCCTATGTGGGGGAATGAGAATAAGAGTTCGAAGGGTATTGAGTCTTATGGTCAGTGGAGTGAAGGTTCCGATATACAATGATTTGCTGTAGTCCAGCTTGCTAGTGATGAGGGTGTTATTAGCATTTGATATGATGTTGTTTCCATGGCTGTGGATGCTGGTGAATGGGGTCATTTAGGCATTGAACAGACTTGGGCTATTGAGATCTGTGTGTAACTCCTCAGATGAGGTTGATGGCGTCTGAGTTGAAGAGACCAGGCTGGCCTATTGGGTGCAGCCTGTCAGGAAGCAGTCTCCATCTGCGTTCAAGTTCAAAGTGTAGTACTTTTATTGTTTGGTGTGTTAGCAACCTTTGCAATAACGATAAAAACACAAGTTTTATAAGATGTCACAACAAAATGAGAATGGAAAGGGGCGACCATTCGGTCCCCCCGAACGTATGGCCGAGTACCACGATCCCCCCGGGAAGCCATCTTGGGCGGGAGGCGAGTCTCGGCTAGACACTGACGCGGCCGGGCCACGCCCTCGGGGCAGGCCGGGGCGGGTTTACGCCCGCCCTGAAGACGGATAAAAGGAGCAACAAGCCAAGGAAGCATCCTCTTGTTCCTGTGCTCTGAAGCTGCACCACCTCGCTGCACGTGAGCTCGAGACGGAACGAAGAGCCAATTTTGAGCGTTGTAATCTTTCTTGTTTGTTTTTCAGATACTCTATCGAGAGAATGCCTAAGAAGGTGGGAAAGCGAATGACTACCGACCAGATGCTGCGTGTTCTCATGAAAGAGGTGACCGATTTAAAGAAGCGAATGGCGGAGAAAGATGAGGAAGGGGGGCCGAAACGTCCTCTGGCGGGAGCAGCTCCAGGAGGAAAAGGCAAGAGGCCCAGAAGGGGAGCAGCTGGGGGAGACAACCCAGTTCCCTGTACCCCACTCGAAGCCCCGCTTGAGGCACCAACTCCCGTGCCAGAAGGAGGGAATCCGATTCCCGTAGTGGTCACCCCTGTGTCCGGGCAGGATATGCCGCCCGAGCTGGCAGCTCAATTAGCAGCGTGGTTGGGTAAAGGTAACAAGGGCGCCACGGCTGACGACGCGCAGGTGCTGATGAGGCAGCTGCGGGAAACAAGGGAAGCGACGGCGGCACCATCGCCATCAGTTCCAGTCGCAGATACAGCTTCCGGTTCAGGTAAGCGGCCATTGCCGATTGCGAGGGATGAGTCAGCACCCTCTCGGCGGGAAAAATTGGGTCAACATGTCCCTCTGGCGATTAAGGAGAAGATATGGGCAGGGGAATATGTAAACATCTTCTCGTTGTTAACCGATCATTATGAAATGGAGCATGTTAAAAGCCAGAAAGAGCTCATGCACCCAAGTGTTTGGCGCGCAAAGATGGCCGCCTTTAAGGTAAATGAAAGCATTGGTAATTGGGGCAAGGCATGGGGGTTTTTTACATCCATCTTGGGTGAACGTAGGCCCGAATTGCTGCCCGAATTGCCGATTTATCAGTCACGGATCATGGGGTACTCCGTATCTCACGAGGGCAATCATTGGTTTTGTTACGACAATGTCTTCAGAAAAGCGAAAGAACATGATAAAAACTTAACTTGGGACTGTTATGATTCTGTGTCTTGGTCCAAAATGGAGGACTCCGGTATGTTAAAGGTGCCATTGATAGGAAGTAACGTTGGGGAATCCTCCCGCCATTATGCGGGGACGCCCTTTCGATCAGGTACAAGTAACGACAATCACTCGAGGCCAGCCGGCAACGCAAATAAGAGGGGGGTTTGTTGGAACTTTAACAGGGGGAAGTGTACTAGGCCCCAGGGGTCATGCAAATTTAGGCACGAATGTGGGGGGTGTGGGCAATCGTCCCACCCTGAGTCCATGTGCAGAGCCAAAACGGGTGATAACGGGGGTAGAGGAGGCGCCAAACAGGTCTGACATAGTCCGAGGGGCGCCTTTACCTACCCCGATTGATACCATGGCAATGATTCCCTGGCTCAGCGAATACCCGGATCACGCTTCCGCTGGGGTGTTGCGCAACGGATTTTCATACGGTTTCCGCATCCCAGTGGGAGAGTTTCAGGGTATGCCACAATGTAAAAATCAGATATCGGTCTTACAGCATACGACTGTGGTACAGGAAAAGATCAGGAAGGAGGTGGCTCGAGGTCGAGTCGCCGGTCCATTTAATGTGCCACCAGTTGCTAACTTTGTTTGTTCCCCTTTAGGGGTGGTCCCCAAGAAGGACCCGGGTGAGTTTCGGCTGATACATAATTTATCAGCCCCACGGGGTCTTTCAGTGAACGATGCGATAGACCCGGAAGTGTGTTCGGTGCGGTACGCATCCTTCGATGAGGCCATAGCCATTTTGAATCGCCTGGGGCCCGGTGCGCTGATGGCAAAATCTGATATCGAGTCAGCGTTCCGGTTGCTCCCGGTACATCCAGACGATCAGCATCTCCTTGGTTTCATGTTTCAGGGTCATTATTACATGGATAGGTGTATGCCGATGGGGTGCTCTATATCTTGTGCCTATTTTGAAAAGTTCAGTTGCTTCCTACAATGGGTCTTCACGAGGAAAACGGGGTTTAAAAATGTGATGCATTATCTCGATGACTTTTTGTTTCTGGGGGCAGCCGGTGATCCCGAATGTGGACAGGCTTTGACTGAATTTTGTGTTCTGATGAATCATTTTGGCGTGCCATTGGCACCAGGTAAGACTGTGGGTCCCTCGACTTGCCTCGAGTTTCTGGGGATCGAGCTGGATTCCGAGGAAGGTTGTTTTCGTTTACCAGGGGACAAAGTGTTAAAATTCAGGGCATCCCTGCAAATGTGTATAAGTGAGTCTAAGGTTAGGCTACATCAATTACAGCAATTAGTGGGACAGTTGAATTTTGCCCTAAGAGTTATACCGATGGCCCGCCCTTTTTCTTGCTCGATCGCTCAAGCCATGGTCGGCCTGAAGGAGGGTCATCACCGCACACGGCTCTCGGCAGAGGTTCGCCAGGACATGCGCATTTGGTTGGCATTTCTGGCGGATTTCAATGGCCGAATTGTCTGGAACAAACCGGCCGTGTCCTCCGAGGAGCTGGGGCTGTGGACGGATTCAGCAGGGAGCATTGGTTTTGGTGCCATATTCGGCACTCAGTGGTCGGCACAAAAATGGCCTCAATGGTGGCATGATAATGGTCTGACAAGCAACATTGCTTTCCTAGAACTTTTTCCCATTCTGGTGGCCCTGAGAACTTGGCCCGAGGGGTTCAGAGATCACTCTGTGGTATTCTGGTCTGATAACATGACCGTGGTTGAGTGTATCAATAGCCAGGCAGCACGATGCAAATGGGTCCTGAGATTGCTCAAGGAGATTGTGTTATTGTGTATGCAATTGAATGTCCTATTTAAGGCAAGACATGTCCCGGGGGTGATGAACCAGGCGGCTGATGCGCTTTCTCGTTTTCGTATGCAGGCCTTCTGGGGATTTCTGCCCACAGCGGACCCGGTGGCAGCACCCTTTCCCGAAGCTCTCTGGTCTCTCGGTGCCCCGAACTACAGAACCTCGTGGGAGAGAGTTTAGCACCCAGGACGCGGAAGGCATACGAAGGGGCGTTCCGTTCCTATTGGGCCTTTTTGGGGGCAGCTAGAGGGGAGCTTTGGGGCCAGGAGGAGTGGGTAGTGAACTTCCTGCTGTATTTACGTCAGGCAGGCAAATCAGTGGCTACGGCCCAGAGGCATCGGGTCGCCATTTCCTTTGTGGCTAGGGCTCATGGGATCCAGGACCCGACAGCGTCTTTCGTGGTGCAAAAGGCGCTACGCGGGTGGCAACGCCTTGAGGGTCGCAGAGTAGATGATAGGCGCCCGATAGGTCTGGATAGGTTGGCTTTGTTGTTATCTGTACTTCCTGCAACATGTTCATCCCAGGATGAAGCAGTGTTATTCCGAGCCGCTTTTGTGCTAGCATTCCATGGGGCTATGCGGGTAAGCGAATTAGTGGCAAGGAACAAGCAGGATACCAGGGGGGGACTGTGCCGAGAGCATGTCCGAATCAGGGGCGAGACGATGACTGTCTCATTTGTCAAGTCCAAGACCGATCAGGGTTCAATGGGGGACTGCATAATGATACGAAGGATCCCCGGGTCATCCATGTGCCCGGTGAGCTGTGTAGAGGAGTATTTAGCACAGAGGGTGGCATCATGGGGGGGGACATTGTTGAGACACGCTGACGCCACCCCACTGACGAGGTTTCAGTTTCAGCGGGTGCTTGCGATGTCGATTACGGCTGCGGGCTTGAACCCGAGCGAGTTTGGGACCCATTCCTTTCGGATAGGGGCCGCTACAGAGGCTACGGCCAGGGGTCTGAATGTTGAACAAATTAAACGTGTGGGGCGTTGGTCCTCCGATTGTTATAAGAGATATGTGCGGTTGCACATGTTGTGAAGCTGTAACGATGTACTCACGCTTCTTGTTTTTGTTTGGTTTCAGTTGCGCAAGCTTACGAGGCGGGGCGGACTATCCAGTCGACCCATCACCGGGCCAGCGGTCATACTTCACCGGCTGTGAAAAAGGAGGTGTGGGTCGTGGGCCACTCATACGTGAGGCGAGCCGCGGACGTATTCAAAGCAGGTGACATGAATCACGTGGCTGGGGAATACGGGTACAGTATGTCCTTCTACGGAAAGGGCGGACTCTGTATTGACCAGTTTCAATCATTTTTTGAGGGCTTGCTAGGGCGGACCAGGTCACCGCCGTCTATAGTCATAGTACATCTTGGGGGCAATGATTTGGTCACCACTGGTAGACGACTTCTTCTTGAGGCGATGCTTTCCACTGTAAGTTGGTTGGCGAGGAGAGTTCCAGGGTGCACGATTGCATGGTCACATATGATCCCACGAAAAGTATGGCGGGGGGCTATTTCTGTTTCTGCTCTGAATCATTCAGTAAGAAAAATTAATAACAAAGTGAGTAGATTGTTCCGTTCCAATACACTGCATTCTATTTCGCATGGTTGTATTACTGGCGACAGTATGTATTTGGAGGATGGTGTTCATTTGTCCCGGGTGGGGAACGAGTTACTCATAGGAGACTGTATAGCTTGGCTAAAGACTTTAAGACATGACCTTTAGGTAGGAGTGTTGTGGGGGGTCCGGATAGCCGGTCAACTATCCGGCCTGTGGCGGTAAGGTCATGATCGGTGAGCACTAATTGGTAGATCCCTATGAGTGGGCGTCACCCATTACGGATGGGAGCGCTCGAAGGAGGTGGCCATTGGCCCCTCAACGGGGAAGGCGGTCCCTTCTAAGGATGGGACGCCGAAAGGAAAGGAAAGGCGGTCAAGGCCCCTTCCTGGGTAGGGGGGGCTACAGCCCCCTCCCGGAGAATTTCCCGGGGCCAAGACATCTGCGACGGCAGATGTGGTAAGATGTGTGGGGTTTGGGGGGGGTCTACGCTACCTTCTAGATTCCTCAGACGAGTCCTCGGACGACCTTTAAGTGGCGTCGAGTTTATTGGGGCCCCCGTCAAGTCAAGGGAAATTGGTAGTTGCACTCGAGGTACACCTCGGTGCGGTCGCCCCTCACAAGTGGGGGGGATATTTCTGGTTAGGGATCTTGACACCGGTTACGACCTTGCCGTTGGCCCTTAAACGTTAGGATGTACAATTTCAAAATTTCAAGTTAGATGTTTTGTAGGATGTTAGTTCGGCTAGGAGAACCTTTGTATTAGAGACTATGTTAAGGTTAGCCAAACATCGCAATGTGGAAATGAAATTGTACATAATATGAAACTGTTATTTTAATGTTTTAATTTTGTTTCATATTTTAATAAATACGGCCGGGAGGGTCACTCCCTCCCATCTTCCAAAAGTTCAGATCTGTTTCCGGTTTCCCATCCTTGGGGATTGTGTTGAGAGGGGGTGGCGGGTATCTCGGCCATATGGAAAGGGGCGACCATTCGGTCCCCCCGAACGTATGGCCGAGTACCACGATCCCCCCGGGAAGCCATCTTGGGCGGGAGGCGAGTCTCGGCTGGTATGCCCGAAGCGGCGTAGCCGGGGCGCGCCTTTTTCCCGCCCTGGAGTAGGCTGGCCTAGACACTGACGCGGCCGGGCCACGCCCTCGGGGCAGGCCGGGGCGGGTTTACGCCCGCCCTGAAGACGGATAAAAGGAGCAACAAGCCAAGGAAGCATCCTCTTGTTCCTGTGCTCTGAAGCTGCACCACCTCGCTGCACGTGAGCTCGAGACGGAACGAAGAGCCAATTTTGACCCACCCACCAGCCCCTGAAGACGGCGAATTGTTTTGAATAAAGTTTGATGTGGTAACTCTTTTTTGCAGGTCGGATTATTATCGTGATAAACATTGAATATGCAATAAAGATATGGTCAATTTGTGGTATGTTTTGCAAATAAAGTGATCTTGCTCTAGTGTTGATCAGTAGCATGTTTTAGTAGTGTTGATCAGTAGCATGTTTTAGTAAAATTGTTGCTTTTTGACTGTCTTTTAAGTCATTTAGTCATTTGGTTTAGAATTCTTTTTAGCTTAGAACTGTCGTATTTATTTTGGTCGGGCGGTAAGGTCATGATCGGTGAGCACTAATTGGTAGATCCCTATGAGTGGGCGTCACCCATTACGGATGTGAGCGCTCGAAGGAGGTGGCCATTGGCCCCTCAACGGGGAAGGCGGTCCCTTCTAAGGATGGGACGCCGAAAGGAAAGGAAAGGCGGTCAAGGCCCCTTCCTGGGTAGGGGGGGCTACAGCCCCCTCCCGGAGAATTTCCCGGGGCCAAGACATCTGCGACGGCAGATGTGGTAAGATGTGTGGGGTTTGGGGGGGGTCTACGCTACCTTCTAGATTCCTCACACGAGTCCTCGGACGACCTTTAAGTGGCGTCGAGTTTATTGGGGCCCCCGTCAAGTCAAGGGAAATTGGTAGTTGCACTCGAGGTACACCTCGGTGCGGTCGCCCCTCACAAGTGGGGGGGATATTTCTGGTTAGGGATCTTGACACCGGTTACGACCTTGCCGTTGGCCCTTAAACGTTAGGATGTACAATTTCAAAATTTCAAGTTAGATGTTTTGTAGGATGTTAGTTCTGCTAGGAGAACCTTTGTATTAGAGACTATGTTAAGGTTAGCCAAACATCGCAATGTGGAAATGAAATTGTACATAATATGAAACTGTTATTTTAATGTTTTAATTTTGTTTCATATTTTAATAAATACGGCCGGGAGGGTCACTCCCTCCCGTCTTCCAAAAGTTCAGATCTGTTTCCGGTTTCCCATCCTTGGGGATTGTGTTGAGAGGGGGTGGCGGGTATCTCGGCCATATACAAAAGTTCAGATTGGGGCGAGAAGGCCTTTGTGCGAAGATAGGTCCACCGGCTTAGGAAAAGAAACATTAAAAACAGCCTTTCAGGCCCATCAAATCAACATTTGAAATAAATCAGTCTGGGCAGTTTTAAGTCTTTACAGGCAATTAAAACTGTCTCCGTTAAAAAAAAATGGGATAGGTTGAGAAAAGTACAGATTCACAACAAAGTGCTAGTGCAGGAACCGGATTATAGCAGCAAGGTGTCACAAAAAACTGGGTTGGTCAGTCAGTGCAATAATGTCGAATCTGAAATAAGAGCGGACAAATGCTTACCAAGCAGACAAAACTGCCATAAAATTAAGTGATACAGAGTGAGGAAGCTACTGAATTCACAACAAAGTGCAAGTGCAAGGTCCATAAATAACAGCAGTTCATCAAATGGGAGATGCAAGCTAGCAGCATTAAATGACGGGGGGGGTCATAAACTCACGCTAGTGAACACATGAGGTCCTGATAATGGCGCAGATCATCAGATGCCAGATGCGATCTCATTGTATTCTTAAACTTATGTTAGTGAACACACATGACTCCATGCAGAGGAGACTGCCATACTCTTTGTACCAGTAAGGCAAGTTCTTGGAAGCAGAAGCCAGCTAGGAATTTATCAAAGATTAGATCCACCCCCCCCCCCCCGCCCCCACACCCCACGAGATCTATGAGTGGCGGATCTTTTTAGTGGCTAAAGTGACAATTAGTCAGCAGAATGTTTATATTGGTGTTATCTGGTTTAAGAGAGGCGATCATGGCCTGTAGACAAGAGCGAACTCCCATTCTTGCCTCAATTTAATTTTGCACTCATCCAGTAGGGCTGGGCAAAGGCAAATTTGTTTGAAAGCCCCTGCAATTGGTTCCTTTTGAAAGCCAACGCCAGCTGGCCTGGTATTTCACAAATGGCGATTGACCAAGCCTCAGAGCCATGAATCTTGTCTTCTGAAGCCTAGAATAAATGCAACACAGATAGAATGCAGGGGACACTCGCTGAGAGGAATTGATGACTGCCAGACATGTTTATGCTTGGCTAAGTTGGCCTTGTCTGAATGGTATGACCGGAGGCGTATGCATATTTTGATGCTTTGCTTGAAGGCAGGTTGACTCAAGTTGATGTTCCAAAGATCTCTTGCCTCTAGGGTGCTTAGGCAGTCCTCTAGGAATTGGTGTTGCGGTTTGACTTGGGCCACCAGTGCAGATCTCATCATAGTAGCGCCTCCAATCAGCCGTCCTTAGCTGCCCAGAGTTTATGGTACAGGTTTAGATAAGAGCCGACGCTGATCAATGAGACCCAGTTCTAGTCTCATCTGTACAGCGAAGGAGGATCTCGGCAGACGAAGGACAAATTTGTACCTCTAGGTGACAAGTTGGTTCAACAGGTTACCATCTTTAAGCAGTAATATTTCACTACTGTAAGACAATGATGGAGTGATTTTTCCCCTCATAACTTCCAGAAGGGAAGAAAGGCTTGGCCCCAACAACATGTTTGATAGTTTAGACAGAATCACGTGAAGGGCCAAGGCCCATGCTTCAATTTCCTTCTGCTGCTGAACATGGGAGCCCCTTGAATCAATAAGGACCCCAAGATATTTATATGATTGGTCCTTCATGATCCTGTTGCCATTGTAGAGCCAGTCACCCCCTTGTATGATTTCCTTTTGCATGTTACAACTTTGGTTTTCTTCAGATTCAAGGCTGTTGGAAACAGTGTAGGAATTTAGTAGCTTTAACAAGCACTGCAACCCTACTTTTGTGTGGCTGAACAGGGCTAAGTCATCCGCATATAGTGTTATGTTCCCCAATGTACCCCAATCTAGGCCTAGGTAGCTACATGACCTCTTACCTACATTTATACTACCTTGCTCTGCGTAACGGTTCTAGCACTGACCTTTTACGTAGTTATGGGTTGAATAAATGTCGATCAGTTTCTTGGAAACTAGCCTCATTTATTGTGCATGGAGATTCTTAGAAAAGTCCCTGCACATGACATACGTAGCAGCATGAAGATCTTCTGTGTAACATGTCATGGTCATCTTCATCCTATTTATTTTATTTATTTATTAATTACATTTATTAAGCGCGACAGGTACCCAAAAAAGGGTTTCCCGGCGCTAGACAGGCAAGTGCTTGGAGGCCACCATTTCAGCAGTTACTGGAGCTTATTGATTGAAAAGCTAGGTCTTAATGGCTGGCTCTGCGAAAGCTGATGTAGTTGGTTTCAGAATGGATACTCAGGGGCAAAGAGTTTCAAAGAGTAGTGCCTAAGTAAGCAAAAGACCTGCCTCCCATTCTAGCTAGTCTAATTTTGGGCACGATAAAGTAGGCCAAGGACGAGGATCGAAGGTGGCGTGAGGGAGTGTAGGTATGGACAAGGGATTGCAAGTAGAGGGGAGCTGAGCCAGATTTGATCTTTAACATGTAGCTCAGGGTTTTGAATTTGATACGACTCTCAACTCTGAGCCAATGTAAATCATGGAGGGGTCCTGAAATGTGGCTCGATCTGGGGATTTTACATAGCAGTCTTGAGGCGGCGTTTTAAACTAGCTGTAGACGTCTTGTCACCGCCTTGTTAGCCCAAAGGTAAAGAACATTTCCGTAGTCCAGCCGAGAAGTAATGAGGGCATGGACTACGGATTTTTGGGTGTGAGAAAGGCAGCATCCAGATAATTTTATTAAGCCATCGCAGTATAGTAAAGCAGATGGCTGAAACCTTGTTGACCTGGTGTTGCATTGTCAGAGCATTGTCAATGGTAAAACCTAGGTTGCGGACATGGTCAGAGGGGAGAGGAAAGGGACCCATCTCAGAAGGCCAGTGCTTGGAGCACCAAAGGTCGTGTTTTTGACCCAGAATTAAAACTTCGGTTTTACCTCCGTTCAATTTTAGTAGATTGTGATTTCTCCAGTTGGCAATTTTCCTCAGGCCTGACTGCAGGAGAGATGTGGGGCCCAGGTCAGGGTTCAAGAGGGAGAATGCGATCTGGGAGTCATCGGCATAGGTGAAAAGAGTAAGACCTTCTTGCTCCGCTATATAGGCCAAAGGTTTGACGTATAAGTTAAAAAGAAGGGGGCTGAGTACAGAGCCCTGGGGTACTCCATAGGGAGATGCATGAGTTTTGGAGGTTGCCGTGTTGGAAAAGATTTGAAAAGTGCGGTTAGTGAGGAAAGAAACCAGCCAGCTCAGAGCAGAGCCGTCTATACCCATAGAGGTTAATGTCTCTATGAGTATGGTGTGAGAGATGGTATCAAATGCGGCACTGAGGTCAAGTAAAATCAGTGCCACTGTGTCTCCCCTGGCCAAGAGCTGGCATATGTTCTCTGTCACTCCTAACAGAGTTGTTTCGGTGGAGAAACCGGAACGGAAACAAGACTGTGCAGGGTGAAGTATTAGATTGGCCTCAATCAACTGGGCAAGATGGAAGTGAATGTGCCTCTCAAGAATCTTGGAAAAGGCTGGTAAAAGAGAGATGGGACAGAAGTTGGAAGGGACATTAGGGTCGGCCGAGGGTTTTTTTAAAGAGGTGTCACCATTGCATGCTTCCAACTGGCCGGCACAATAGAGTCTCGCAGGGAGAGATTAAGGCTTTTACAGATCATGGAGAGTTGGGAGATGCCAAGTTGTTTAAGTATTGGAATAAGAAGTGGATCCTTAGGTGAGCCCGATTTTAAACTATCCAAAATCTTGGTTAGGGTCTCCTGGTTGAGATGTGGCCATACATTCAGGGATTCCTGGGTGTGAGACAGTTGAGGAGATGAGAAGCAGTTCGTGCTATTCAAGGTGGGAGATTGTAAAAGCTGGGGTCTGTTACAGTGATGTTTATATATGTCCTGATAGATGGTTTCTATTTTTTGTGTGAAGAATTGAGCTACTTCTTCACATTGGTTGCTGCTCAGGGGGGGGCAGTTTTGCTGTAGTTTCAGAGCCTGCAAGCTCTTTAACCAGTGCAAAGAGCGTTTTCGACTTGTTAGTGGCCTCTGAAATGGTTGTGGCGACATGGCTGGCCCTAGCAGTGGCACATGCCTTATGATGTAGTATTAATTCTTTTTTGTAGGTGTCTCCAGACTCAAGGGAGTAATCTTTCCTCCAACTCCGTTCCAGTCGCTTACACTTAGACTTTGCAATTTTTAGCGATTCATTCAACCAGGGAGCTGGAAATTTATGATATTTTAATTTTTTTTGAGACAGGGGGAGACAGGCGTTAGTGGCATCAGTAAGCCAGACGTCAATCTTTCTAGATGTGTTTTCTACATCTTCCGTAATGGTGAACTAAGAAGGAAGGAGAGCGTCTAAGACATGCTTGAAGGTTTTGATGTCTAATTTTTTCCAGTCTCTTTTGTAGGTATTAGAAATTGCGCTGTGTGCGACCGGGGCGACAGGGGAGGTGACACTAAATCTAGATAAAAAATGGTCAGACCAGTGAAGGGGGAATGCAGGAGAACAGTGTATATGGGGGAGTTTGGAGAAGATCGGATCAAGTAGATGGCAGGCTCTATGCGTAGGTCCTGAGCTGCAGAGCAAAATATTCATGGCAGCTAGGTCAGCAATAAGGTTGCTGCTCTGCAAGTACTGAGTGTCCTCAAGATGTAGATTTAGATCTCCAAGAATAGAGAAAATAGGTGAGTTTATGAGTAGCGAGGCTGCGAGATTCGGCAATTGTAAAGCCCATGAATGGGCGAAATAACTACTTTAATCGCAGGTATTTTTTTAAGTTCATCTGCATAATCATGCTTACAACAAATCGATTGTGTAAGGAACCTGAGGCTCTCTTAATGGTATAAAAGACCAATACAACATAGCTGAGGTCCCTTACTGCAGAAGCTCCAATACACAGTGTTCTGACATCCCTTGGGGGATGTCTAATTTGAGACCAAGACAGGCTCCTCCGTTCCCTACCATCAGGTAGAGGGGTTGGCTCTTTCCTAGGGGATTCTTGGCTTTACACCCACATAAATGCAAGGTACACTTAGGTAGGGTTTGCATCTTAGGTGTATGCTTGATTACTGTCATGTATTTATATGCCTGCACATATTCACTGTCTTAGCACCATGGTAGAATTCTTCTTTTTATTTACTCTGTTGGTGCTTGTAATCTTATATAGCTCTTTCTGTCTAATGGTTGTCGCAGCACACATGTTTTATAGTAGAATAACAATGGTTCAATAAATGCTTATTGAAAACATCCCTATCGTTTATTCTGTATATATCTCTGAGACTAAGTGAGCATGAGTGACTGAGCGAAAAGTACTGCACTGTTTCCAAGAACTCTTAAAGATCACTGTTTGTCATGTTCGAGAGTTGTCAGAAACTATTTGCTCCTTGGTAAGGTTAGGACGTTTATAAGCTAGTGAGCTAGCTGGTCTAAAGGCTAACATATCCTTTGGGGGTGTCTGGAATCAGTCTGGACACCAATCCCTTAATTTACGTTGTCTAAACATGCAGATCCTATGTATTATTAGGAACTATGCCACATGGCGCCACCAACATTAGTTTAGTTCCTATTTAATGGTAAAATCTGAGTAGTTCTGTTGTGCTCTCTCAGAGACCCCTACTTACATGTAATCAGAGACTTCTGGAGTGGGAAGGAAAAATCCACCACAGCTGAGTAGGTATATCCTACATATTGGTTGTAGGTTTGTTCAAGCTTGAAGGATTAATATTCACTACATTGTGCATAAAACTTGATCTCTTTTTCTTAAAAACTCCTCCCATAATGTTTCAGACTGGAGACGCTGGTACAAGTGGTGCTAGTGTGGTGGTAGCTGATCAGGAAGGTGCTCAACATTTTAGAAAATTGCAGAGATGCACTTACTATGAACTTATTAGACTATGGACTCACATCATTTGGTAGGACTGTTACCTTTGTGATTGAGGCACACAAGGCATTCAGAACACAGGTGTTCCATTCTTGGGTCAAATTACCACCTGTAGATGCACACAAAAATGTGTTTCATACAGAGACACTTAAAAGAATACTTTCCATATGAGTACATATAAGTCCTGTTAACTTACCAAGAGCATATTAATTGGTTTAAAGACACACACCAGAGAAAAAGTGAGACTAGGTCCGCTCAGCAGAGAAGGAGTGACAAGGCCGGTCCTAGCTACTTACACACTGCATCCAGAGATAGATACATTGCCAGCAGCAGAATTACATACACTTCACAAAGAGATAATAAAAGTCTACAGAAATCTTACACAGTTCGTCAAGCGGAAACTTACAATTCAACCTACAAGTGTCAGTCAAGCTGGTCAACTGCAAGGAACAGTGACAAAAGTCAACCCACAAACGCTGCATGCGATTATGGGAAGAATGCCCAATTGACGTTAGCAAATACTGTTCTGGATAGCATAGAAAATAACACAGCATGAGGAAGTATTTCCCCGTACTGGCCCACAAGAAAAATACAGATACTGACATTTTGCTTGCCAATGGTAATAGCTCCCTGATAGAGGATTGTACCACTTGGGGTACAGTTTTTGCTGCTGTTTAGACCAGAACTCATGGTACCCCCTCAATAGCAGTCATTTCAGAAGTATTGAAACAAATACAGAATGAGTACGGGACTTGGGGATGAAATTGATAGGCAATTTTGCTAAGGTATCAACAATTATATTAGCTAGCATAAAAGGGGAGGCAACAGCTGTGGCTATGAGCCAAAAACCTGTGGGAATGCACTCCTCCGCAACAAGAGTGAGAACTACCTAAGATCATTGAAGATACCTATACTTCACTGGGTAGAGATAACTTGGGAGCAAGACCTGTGAAACCACAATTAAAGAGTAATCCTGAAAAAGACAACTCGAGGAGGCACCTGATTCTTCTAAAGAGAAATGGGACAAACAAACCAAAAATAATAAACAGAATGCATCAGGATAACAGGGTGGATCTCCTCAACAGGAGCCCTCTGATAGAAAACATACCCTTAGAAATCATAACAATATTAAAAAACTTGATAGGGATTAGGATACTGATACAAGTTCCTTTCAGGGTTCATCAAGAAACCAGGAGAGGGAAGGATGGTCAGAATGCAGATCAGAATGCTGAGCAAAGCTAAGAGACACACAAAGCACTGCAGACTACATTATTAAACAAAAATATAAACCCAACAGTAAACCTCAATTTAAAAAGAAGAAGATAGCTAATCTTAAAATAAGAAATTCCCAGTCTACTGAGGATTCTACTACTGAATGGGGAATGGGCTCTGACAATGCTAGACAGTGCAGCAGAAGTAACAATAGCTCACCAGAACCTGATGACAATTCTGGTGACAGCAGCGTTTAATGAACATATCACTGCAGAGACACAGGAAACTAGGGTACATGTCTCACACCAGTTATACAAAAAAACTCCAAATGGAGGGGAACATACCAAGAAAAATGAAAGGTCTCTTTTGGGAGAACTTGACATATGCATACTAAATCCTAGATGCTGAAAGAGATTAGCCACCTGGGTTCGTTCCGGATTGCCCTAAAGGGGAGGAGGTAATATTACCACCTCGTTCCAAAGACCCTGAAACATACATACATGCAGGAGTGGGCGTTAGCACTGGCTCCCGCACTTTACCGCAATCATGTACGGTGGGATGCTGAGTCACCGCACCATGAAATCCCAGTTAAAACTACTCCTATACCACAGAGGCAGTACCCAATAAAAAGTGAGGCAAAGAAACAAATCAGAGAGATCTTAGATCAACTTGAATACCATGGCGTGGTTGAAAATTGCACCTCTTCCATGAATAATCCTTTGTTTCCAGTAATTAAACCTGACATGTCACACCAAATAGTTTTAGACTACAGGCATTTGAGCACATACACAAAAACATTTGCAGTACAAAATGCACACAGTGGTGCATTAATGAATAACATTGTGCAGAAGAAATATAAAGTAACACTAGATATCTCAAATGGATTCTTCTGCCAAAATATAGCACCTGAAAGCAGATATTTGACAGCATTTTCAGTGCTCGGCTCTCAACGCCAATTCTGTAGACAGCCCCAAGGGTATAAGAATAGCCCTGGGTTGTTTTCAGCAAGAGTAACAGAGTTACATCAAAATAGCGAAGAGGAGGCATTGTCCAACATTGATGATATTTATCTGACAGACGATCATTTATTGGATCTTTTGCACAGGGTGAACAACATAATCTTAGGGTTCACCACTATGGGCTACAATTTTAACTTCAAAAAATCTAAAATTGCCCACCTCAATGTCCTATTTTTGGGATATGAGCTATCAAGTGAAGGGAAACGCCTGCCAGCCTATTGTTTTGAAAAATGTGCTCTGATCCAGACTCCGAAAACTCTGAAATGATTACTATCCATTTTAGGATTCTTACATTTTGGCAAAACGTACATTTTGGATTACGCAGAAAAGGTAAAACCTTTCTATGACCTAATCAGACCTGATTTTTCAGTTCAACATTGGACACAGGAACACACAGAAATTCTCGGTTCCGTACAAGCTGGCATGATAGCTTCCAAACACTTACACACATGTGTAAATACCACAAATTTGGTGATCAGTGAAGTCACTGGTCAATCTGGAAACATGTACTTTACCTTCAATGAAGGCAAAATGGTACCCATTGCATACAAATCACAGTTGTGCACAAACGCTGAAATGAGTTTTACATCCACAGAAAAAATACTGACAGTAGTACAAACTGCTGTAGTAAGAGAAAGAGCACTAGCACTGGGGAAACGCATAATTGTCATGACTCCAGTACCAAGCTTAGACGGTATTACCAGAGCAAGCATTCCAAACGCAAAAGCACTGCAACCTCAATGGATACAATAAGCGAATTCTCTCACTGCAACAGATGTAGACTTTAAATTTGATTCTACATTAAAAACACAAGCATTCCTGTAGTATGAACAAGAATATCCTCTTCTGAATGAAATAATGCCTCTAGATCAGTATGAATACATCATTTACTCTGGCGGATCTGCACATCCTGCGGTAGCAAGTAAACACTACAGCAATATAGCGCAGCATGTGCGATTATGAAAGGATGCGTGCGGGACGGCAAGTTCCATCCTGGAAAGGGGCGACCATTCGGTCCCCCCGAACGTATGGCGGAGTACCACGATCCCCCCGGGAAGCCATCTTGGGCGGGAGGCGAGTCTCGGCTGGTATGCCCGAAGCGGCGTAGCCGGGGCGCGCTCTTTTCCCACCCTGGAGTGGGCTGGCCTAGACACTGACGCGGCCGGCCACGCCCTCTGGGGCAGGCAGGGGCGGGTTTACGCCCACCCTGAAGACGGATAAAAAGAGCAACAAGCCAAGAAAGCATCCTCTTGTTCCTGTGCTCTAAAGCTGCACCTCCTCGCTGCACGTGAGCTCGAGACGGAACGAAGAGCCAATTTTGAGCGTGGTAATCTTTCTCTTTGTCTTACAGATACTCTGTCCGAGAATGCCGAAGAAAGTCGGAAAGCGAGTTACTACCGATCAGATGCTCCGTATGCTCATGAAAGAAGTAACCGATCTGAAGAAGCAGATGGCGGCGAAAGACGGGGAAGGGGGACCGAAACGACCTTTGGCGGGAGCAGCTCCTGGAGGAAAAGGCAAGAGACCCAGAAGGGGGTCAGCTGGGGGGGACATCCCAGTTCCCGATACCCCACTCGAAGAGCCAACTCCGGTGCCGAAGAAGGGGAATCCGATTCCCGTGGTGGTCACTCCCGTGTCCGGGGAGGATATGCCGCCTGAGTTGGCGGCACAATTGGCAGCGTGGTTGGGAAAGGATAGCGGGGGCGCCACGGCTGACGACGCACGGGTGTTGATGAAGCAACTGCGTGAAACTAGGGAGGCGGTGAAGGCACCATCGCCAGTTACCGCGCTGTCTCCGGTGGTGGAAAAAGCAACAGGAGCAGGTCCAGCGGCAGACGCAGCTTCCGGTTCAGGTAAGCGGCCATTGCCGATTGCGAGGGATGAGTCTGCACCTTCACGAAGGGAAAAGTTGGGTCAGCATGTCCCTCTGGCTATTAAGGAAAAGATGTGGGCAGATGAGTATGTAAACATTTTCTCGTTGCTTACCGACCATTATGAGATGGAGCATGTTAAGAGCCAGAAGGAGCTCATGCATCCGAGTGTTTGGCGCGCAAAAATGGCCGCCTTTAAGGTTGACGAAAACATTGGCACTTGGGGCAGGGCATGGGGAATCTTTACCTCCATCATGGGCGAACGTAGGCCCGAGTTGCTGTCCGAATTGCCTATTTATCAGTCACGGATCATGGAATATTCTGTATCATATGGGGGCAATCAGTGGTTCTGTTACGATAATATTTTTAGAAAAGCGAAAGAGCACGACAAAAACTTGACTTGGGATTGTTACGACTCTGTTTCGTGGACAAAAATGGAGAGTACTGGTATGTTGAAGTTACCATTGGTAGGGAGTAGCGGGGGTGAGTCCTCCCGCCAATATGCTGGGACACCCTTTCGATCAGGTACAGGTAACGACTACCACTCGAGGCCGAACGGCAACACAGGTAAAAAGGGGATTTGTTGGAACTTCAACAGGGGTAAATGTACGAGGTCCCAGGGGTCATGCAAATTTAGACACGAATGTGGAGGGTGTGGGCAGCCATCCCATCCTGAGTCCATGTGCAGAGCCAAAACGGGTGATAACGGGGGTAGGGGAGGCGCCAAACAGGTCTGAAATAGTCCGAGGGGCGCCTTTACCTACTCCGATTGATACCATGGCAATGATTCCTTGGCTCAGCGAATACCCGGATCATGCTTCCGCTGGGGTGTTGCGAAACGGGTTTTCATATGGTTTCCGCATCCCAGTGGGGGATTTTCAGGGTGTAGCAAAATGTAAAAACCAACTGTCGGTCTTACAACATTCGACCGTGGTACAGGAGAAGATTGGGAAGGAGGTTACTCGAGGTCGAGTCGCCGGTCCATTTGATGAGCCACCATGTGCTAACTTTGTTTGTTCTCCTTTGGGGGTGGTCCCTAAGAAGGACCCGGGTGAGTTCCGACTGATTCATAATTTATCAGCCCCCCGTGGTCTTTCCGTGAATGATGCAATAGACCCGGAAGTGTGTTCGGTGCGGTACGCATCTTTCGATGGGGCCGTTGCCATGTTGAATCGCCTAGGGCCCGGGGCGCTGATGGCGAAATCAGATATTGAGTCAGCGTTCCGGTTGCTCCCGGTACACCCAGACGATCAGCGTCTCCTTGGTTTCATGTTTCAGGGTCACTATTACATGGATAGATGTATGCCAATGGGTTGCTCTATATCTTGTGCCTATTTTGAAAAGTTCAGTTATTTTCTGCAATGGGTCTTCACAAAGAGGTCGGGTTTTCAACATATCATGCATTATCTCGATGACTTTTTGTTTCTGGGGGCGGCCGGGGATCCGGAATGTGGACAGGCTTTGAATGAATTTTGTGCCTTAATGAAGCATTTCGGTGTGCCAATGGCACCAGGTAAGACTGTGGGTCCCTCGACTTGCCTCGAGTTCCTGGGGATCGAGCTCGACTCAGTGGAAGGTTGTTTTAGATTACCGAGAGAGAAGGTGTTAAGATTCAGGGCATCCTTGGAAGCATGTATTAGTGAGTCTAAGGTCAAGCTGCATCAGTTGCAACAATTGGTGGGCCAGCTGAATTTTGCCCTGAGAGTCATGCCGATGGCCCGCCCCTTTTCCCGCTCGATCGCTCAGGCCATGGTCGGCCTGAAGGAGGGTCATCATCGCACGAGGCTATCGGCAGAGGTTCGCCAGGACATGCGCATTTGGTTGGCATTTCTGGCGGAGTTCAATGGTCGAATTGTCTGGAATAAACCGGCCGTGTCCTCCGAGGAGCTGGGGCTGTGGACAGATTCAGCTGGGAGCATTGGTTTTGGGGCCATATTCGGCACACGATGGTCGGCTCAAAAATGGCCGTTATGGTGGCATGAGTGTGGGCTGACAAGTAACATTGCCTTTCTTGAACTTTTTCCCATTCTTGTGGCCCTAAAAACTTGGCCTGAGGGGTTCAGAGATCACTCTGTGGTGTTTTGGTCTGATAACATGACCGTGGTTGAGTGTATCAATAGCCAGGCAGCACGATGCAAATGGATCCTGAGATTGCTCAAAGAAATTGTGTTATTGTGTATGCAATTGAACGTGCTATTTAAGGCAAGACATGTGCCGGGGGTAATGAATAAAGCGGCTGATGCGCTTTCTCGTTTTCGTATGCAGGCCTTCTGGGGTTTTCTGCCCACAGCGGACCCGGTGGCGGCACCCTTTCCCGAAGCTCTCTGGTCTCTCGGTGCCCCGAACTACAGAACCTCGTGGGAGAGAGTTTAGCACCCAGGACGAGGAAGGCATATGAAGGGGCGTTTCGTTCCTATTGGGCCTTTTTGGGGGCTGCTAGGGGAGAGCTTTGGGGCCAGGAAGAGCTAGTAGTAAAATTTCTGCTGTCTTTACATCAGGCAGGCAAATCAGTGGCTACAGCCCAGAGGCATCGGGCCGCCATTTCCTTTATGGCAAGGGCTCATGGGATTCAGGACCCGACTGCGTCTTTCGTTGTACAAAAAGCGCTACGTGGGTGGCAACGCCTTGAGGGTCGCAGAGTAGATAAAAGGCGCCCGATAGGTCTGGATAGGTTGGCTCTGTTGTTGTCTGTACTTCCTGCAACGTGTTCATCCCAGTATGAAACAAGGTTATTCCGAGCCGCTTTTGTGCTAGCATTCCATGGGGCTATGCGGGTAAGCGAACTAGTGGCAGAGAACAAGCAGGATACCATGGGGGGACTGTGCCGGGAGCAGGTCAGGGGGGAGACAATGACTGTCTCGTTTGTCAGGTCTAAGACCGATCAGGGTGCGATTGGGGACTGCATAATCATACAAAGGATTCCCGGGTCTTCCATGTGCCCTGTGGGTTGCGTAGAGGAATATTTAGCGCAAAGGGTGGCATCATGGGGGGGGACCTTGTTGAGACACGCTGACGCCACCCCACTGACGAGGTTTCAGTTTCAGCGGGTGCTTGCGGTGTCGATTTCGGCCGCGGGCTTGAACCCCGGCGAGTTTGGGACCCATTCCTTTCGGATAGGGGCTGCTACAGAGGCTACAGCCAAGGGTCTAAATGTTGAACAAGTAAAACATGTGGGGCGTTGGTCCTCGAACTGTTATAAGAGGTATGTGCGGTTGCACATGTTGTGAAGCTGTAATGATGTACTCACGCTTCTTGTTTTGTTTGGTTTTCAGTTGCGCAAGCCTACGAGGCGGGGCGGACTGTGCAGTCGACCCAACACCGGGGGGCCAGCGGTCAGACATCACCGGCTGCGAAAAAGGAGGTGTGGGTCGTGGGCCACTCATACGTGAGGCGTGCCGCGGACGTATTCAAAGCAGGTGACATGATTCACGTGGCTGGGGAATACGGGTACAGTGTGTCCTTCTACGGAAAGGGCGGGCTCTGTATTGACCAGTTTCGATCATTTTTCGAGGGTTTGTTAGGGCGGACAAGGTCACCGCCGTCTGTAGTCATAGTACATCTTGGGGGCAATGATTTGGTGACCACTGGTAGACGACTTCTTCTTGAGGCGATGCTTTCCACGGTAAGTTGGTTAGCGAGAAGAGTTCCAGGGTGCACAATTGCATGGTCCCATATGATCCCACGGAAAGTGTGGCGGGGGGCTCTTTCGGTCTCTGCTCTGAATCATTCAGTAAGGAAAATTAATAATAAAGTGAGTAGATTGTTCCGTTCAAGTACACTGCATTCTATTTCGCATGGTTGTATTAAAGGGGACAGTATGTATTCGGGGGATGGTGTTCATTTGTCTCGGATGGGGAACGAGTTACTCATAGGAGACCTGATAGCTTGGTTAAAGACTTTATTACATGACCTTTAGGCAGGAGTGTTGTGGGGGGTCCGGATAGCCGGTCAACTATCCGGCCTGTGGCGGTAAGGTCATGATCGGTGAGCAGTAATTGGAAGATCCCTATGGGTGGGCGTCACCCATTACGGATGGGAGCGCTCAAGGGAGGTGGCCATTGGCCCCTCAACGGGGAGGCGGTCCCTTCTAAGGATGGGCCGCCGAAAGAAAAGGAAAGGCGGTCAAGGCCCCTTCCTGGGTAGGAGGGGCTACAGCCCCCTCCTGGGGAATTTCCCGGGGCCAGGACATCTGCGACGGCAGATGTGGTAAGTTGTGTGGGGTTTGGGAGGGGGTCTACGCTACCTTCTAGATACCTCACACGAGTCCTCGGACGACCTTTAAATGGCGTCGAGTTTATTGGGGCCCCCGTCAAGTCAAGGGAAATTGGTAAATGCACTTGAGGTACACCTCTGTGCGGTCGCCCCTCACAAGTGAGGGGGATATGTCTGGTTTAGGGATCTTGACACCGGTTACGACCTTGCCGTTGGCCCTTAAACGTTAGGATGTACGATTTCAAGTTAAATGTTTTGTAGGATGTTAGTTCGGCTAGGAGAACCTTTGTATTAGAGTATATGTTAAGGTTAGCCAAACATCGCAATGTGGAAATGAAATTGTACATTAATATGAAACTGTTATTTTAATGTTTTAATTTTGTTTCATATTTTAATAAATACGGCCGGAAGGGTCACTCCCTCCCGTCTTCCAAAAGTTCAGAACCGTTTCCGGTGTCCCATCCTTGGGGATTGTGTTGAGAGGGGGTGGCGGGTATCTCAGCCATATAGCAATACACAGACATTGTTTCTAGGAGACAGCCTGGCACAGCTGGCAGAAGTAAAAGACCTGATACTGGCACTAAAAAATACGGATTGAGAATTTCCCACACTCATTTGGTGCTATTTGTTTTATTGTGCCCGGTCATACAATGAATCTCTTCACTATTTGGGCCAAAATGGGCTACAAGGTTCCAAAGGTTGCACAACTAAGTACAAGATGCTTTGGGAACAAGTGGCAGAGCTGAAAAAAGGCTTGCTATGGATTCATGTAATTCGCACATTAAGTCATCAGCGTGTTGGCGTGCACGTTCAAGGGGATTCACTGACCGATGAAGCTGCCAAGGCGACAGTGTAAACTGCTGCTGTTGCTGCAATTGCTCGTTCTAGTATGAGAATAGATGGACAGTTAATGATAGCTGTCAAAGCTACGCGTAACAACTGCTCATCCTTGCCAATAGGTTTTCCACTCAAGTACTCCTACAAGTCAGATGCGCAAAATATTCAGTATGCTCAGATTTCAGGAGTGAGGACTAAAGTAATTCCAAACATTTATTTAATTTATTTATTTAAAAAATTTATAAAGCGCGACATATACCCGTGGGTGTCTTGGCGCTGTGACTCTGCTAATGATCTCTGATTGAGCGTTATCTGACTTCAGAAGTGATACCATGGACTATTATTGATCAAACAACTAAGTTTTCAGCAGTTTCCTAAACTGAAGTAGTGAGGGTGACAATTTAATTGTCTTTGGAAGAGTATTCCAGAGTCTGGCCGCGGTGTTAGTGAAACATCTATCACCCCATGTGACCATCCTGGTCCGCGCCACTGCCAGTTGGTGCATCTGTTCAGATCTTAGTGATCTGTTGGGTTGATAGAAAAGAAGCTTCTGTTTGAGAAACGACGGGCCCTGACCGTTAAGAGCTTTAAAGGTGAGGCACAAGGTTTTAAATCTGATGCGATTTCTCACCGTTAGCCAGTGGTAGTTCTTGATTACTTCCTTGATGGAATGAAATTTAGGAGTGCCGGATAGTAACCTTGCTGCTGCATTTGGGACATGGATCGCAGACTAGGATTGATTATAGCTGCACACAAGGGTCTGGGTTCAGCACACACAGGGATCACTGCAACTACTTCACTATTGAAGCAGAGTTATTGGTGGCCAGGTCTTACTAAACAGACCAAGAGTTATGTCCTTAAGGGCAACATTTGTCAGAAGATGAAGGATTCCACCATAGCACGTCTACCACAAACACCATTACTCATATCAGACAGACCTCTTGCATGTGTATATTTGGACCAATGCAGCATCTTACAATCTGACGGGTCTTACAGGTACATTCTGGTGGCAGTGGATTCATGCTCTAGATTTCTGTGGGTCTAGCTTCAGCGTTTGGCTGACACTCAAATCGTTATAAAGGATTTGTGTGTCTTCATTGGGTTATATACAGTTGGCACATTACATTCTAACCGCAGCCCTGCGTTTAGCTAACGGGCTTACAAAGAAGCCAACGGAGGTTTGGGTGTTGCATTGCTATACTTCTCTCCATATTATCCCAAGGGTAATTCGATTGTAGAGAGGAAAAACTGGGACTTAAATCAATCCTTAACAGCAAGAATATTAGGCTTGGGTGGTAGGTGGGTCAGTCACCTATATGGTGTCCATGGGGCACTTTTCAACATGCCACGAAGTTCCCTGGGGGGCCGTACTCATTTCGAAGTCCTGTTCGGGATTAGAATGTGGGTACCTGACCTCTACTGCGGCAGAAAAGTGTCAGATGAAAAACCATTTGATATCAATGATCGTTTGGCTGTTTTACAGGAACTCAATGAATTTCAGGCATTACAAAGCAACATCCAAGTTAAACGCACCACCACTGGAGAATTGAAAGATGTTCTGGCACCTGCCTGGGTCCCAAAGATTGAGGACCTGGTCAGAGAAAATATTGTGGACAAAAAATAATTAGGGACATCTTACAGAAAGCCTGTACCTGTCCTGGCTGTTCAAGGAACAAGAACAGTACATCTTCTGCCTCTTGCCAGAAAGAAAGAAAAGAGATTTGTTTTGATTGATCTGCTCAAACCACACTTTGTGTCCAATACTAAATAGAAGGCCACATGGGCTCCTGTACAGCACCATATCTCCTCTCACTACCATACAGTAAGTTCAAACAGAAAGATTAATAATGTTTGAAGCTTCTACTCAACGGAGTGAAGGAGTTATCAACCACGGAATGGAGCTTGTTCCTGTTGAAATTGAACTACTTCAATCTACAAATGAAACACAGATCTCAATTCGGCCTAACATTGACATCTATGTGAATATGTCTCAAAGGGAATACATTATTGATGTATGGGTCACACCATCCACGCAACTTGAGGGACAATCTGCCTTATGGGCAGTACCTTCGGATAAGGAGAAATTGTTCATATAGAAGAGATTTCTTCAGGGAATCAGAAGTATTGACCAATCGCCTAAAGGAGAGGGGATACCCAAAGAAATTACTCAAGTGTGCAAAAAACACGGGCATGGTATTGCCCACGTGAACAACTATTGGAAGTAAGACATACATCTGATGATACTGATAACATTGTCTGTGTAACTACATTCAACACGAAGAGCAATGATGTTAAAAAGATCGTACTTAAGTATTGGAATCTGGTTGCGGGTGAACTTCAAACCACTGAAAAACCCATCTATGCATTCAAAAGGGTAAAGAATGTCAAGGACATGGTGGTGAAACCCTTCTTGGAACCACCGAAGTGAACGGACATGAGGGACTACGTTGGTCGTCCACCTATAACTGGACATCACAAGTGTGGGACCTGTAGAGCCTGTGACCTATGCCAGGAGGGAAATGATTTCACACACAATAACAGGACTTACAAATCGCCAGACTTTACCAACTGCAATAGTACAAATCTGATATATGCTATCCTTTGCCCTTGTGCTAAAATCTACGTGGATCAGACAACGCAAAAAGTAAAAACTAGGATCTTGCAACACATGAGCAGTGTATGATGCAAAACACTAGGGGCCCCCTTGGCTGAGCTTGACATCCTGGCCAAGGGGCTCTCATTTGTACCCACAGTGGGACCAGATTCCTTCAAGAGGAAACTAGAACTCCAGCGCTCCTTTCGCAAGATTAGACTCAAGTATTACTTCTCCTGAAACACCTACACTCCAACACAAACAGCGACAACATTTAGACCGGCTTCAACCTTTACGCCGGCATCATTCATGATGAGTGAGAGAATTCTTGCCTTTGAAAAAATTGTGGTGGAGGACGAGATGCCCCTGCTAGATACAAATAAATGTATCCCCTTCAATATCAGCAAGGAGGAACGACTAGCACTCACCTCGCTAGGGCGAAATTACTCCATAGTCATAAAGGCAGCGGACAAGGGTGGGGTATTGGTCCTACAAAATAGAGAAGACTATGCCAAGGAGTTTGGGCAACAGCTGGGAGTTCTCGAGAGTTACCAACCCATTCCAAGAGACCCCACTATGGAGCTTAGAACACTAATAAAGGAGGGGACCCAAGTGGGCCTGGATGAAGGTTTTTTGAGCCAGAAGGAGTTTGAGTTCCTGAACCAGAAAGAGCTGTGTATTCCAACCATTTACACTTTGCCGAAAGTGCCCAAGAGACTTGAAAACCCACCAGGTAGACCAATCATTTTAGGTTGTGGGTCGGCATTGGAATCATTAAATAAATTTATAGATCATTTTTTGCAGCCTTGGGTTCCTAAGACCAAACCCTATTTACGGGACATGATGCACATAATACAGCAGCTTCAAGACCACCCCTTTGATCAACATAAACAAAGATTAGACACCATGGATGTATCATCGCTTTATATATCTATTCCACAGGACAGAGCTACTGAAGTAATTAGAAATGTGCTGGATTTGAGACCATGGACGCATTGGATACCTACCTCTTTTCTCATCACGCTCCTTGAAATAGCAATGAAATGGAACTACTTTGTGTTTGAAAAACAATTTTACTATCAGTACAAGGGAGTGGCTATGGGGGCCTCATATGCCCCTAGTCTAGCAAACATCTTTATGGACAGTTACGAGGAAGAGCATCTGTACAGCGAAACAGACCCATACCTCAACAAGATCGAGGTCTGGAAGAGATACATCGACGATGTGATCATGATTTGGTATGGCGAACAAAATGAGCTAGAAGAGTTTCATGCTTGGCTTAACCAGAGGAGCAGTGACATTCAGTTTACTATGTCTAGCAGCAAGAAGTCAATAGACTTCCTGGACCTGACTTTCAAAACAGAAGAAGACAGACTGTATTGTGACCTCTACCACAAACCGATGGAGAGGAATACATTATTGATGTATGGGTCACACCATCCATGCAACTTAAGGGACAATCTGCCTTATGGCCAATACCTTCAGATAAGGAGAAATTGTTCATATAGAAGGGATTTCTTCAGGGAATCAGAAGTATTGACCAATCGCCTGACGGATAGGGGATACTCAAAGAACTTACTCAAGCGTGCAAAAAACGGGCATGGTATTGCCCACATGAACATCTATTGGAAGTAAGAGATAAATCTGATGATACTGATAACATCGTCTGTGTAAATACGTTCAACGTGAAGAGCAATGATGTTAAAAGGATTGTACTTAAGTATAGGAATCTGATTGAGGGTGAACTTCAAACCACTGAAAAACCCATCTTTGCATTCAAAAGGGAAAAGAATGTCAAGGACATGGTGGTGAAAGCCTTCTTGGACCTGAGGGACTATGTTGGTCTTCCATCTATAACTGGACATCACAAGAACAGGACCTGTAGAGCCTGTGACCTATGCCAGGAGGGAAATGATTTCACACACAATAACAGGACTTACAAATTGCCAGACTTCACCAACTGCAATAGTACAAATCTGATATATGCTATCCTTTGCCCTTGTGCTACACATCTTGCAACACATGAGCCGTGTAAGGTGCAAAACACTAGGGGCCCCCTTGTTTGAACACTACATTACACATAACCAGTCACCCGACAATATGAAATGGTGGGTTTTGGAAAAGATCCATGTCACTCCTAGGGGTGGTTCAATCACGCGTTCTATGAACTATAAAGAATGTCGATGGATACATTCACTCAACTCTTTGCAGAATGAGCTGAATGAGACTGAGGAAATTACCAGACAAATGAGGTAGTTATAACTACGATGGTTAGTATATGGGTTGCTTTGATCAGGCCTACATAATAACATTGAGATTAGGTTCACCTTTTCCACTCCCATATTGCGTTACACCACCCAAAGTCATCAGATGTAAGCACCTGTAGGCGCACTAACGTATGTTAGGGACTATGATGGTGTATGTATTCTAATGATTGTACATGTCTGCATGTGCCTTCTGAACTTTTATGCCTTCACTTAATGATTTAAAGAATTATTGTATGCTGAGTTAATTTATCCCACAACAATGTAAAATTGGATAGGCCTTTATGAACATTGTGTACTTAATATGCCTTAATATGTAATTCATATACAAGGTTGATGTTTTGGAATTAAATACAATGATGAAGACACACCATCTTGCACAATCAACTAAAATGTTGCGCTGACTCATCTACTTCTCAAGCCACGTTCCTTCAGCGGCGCTAGTGTTACTACCTAACTGCACACGTTGTACAAAATGGTTTACAAACTGTTTGTTTTATTAATATTATGAATGCCTAGTTGCAATGCTTAGCTCGCATTCAAGAGGAAGTCATCTAGTGATTTTGACGTCTCAAGGGTTGCCTAGCAACCCACTGCGTGTCAGCGCAGGCAGCGTCCTCGTGCTTGGCATACCGGCTTTAACTAGTTTAGGAATTCTCACACTGTCAGTGAAGCGGTAACACAAACCCGGACAGAGCACTTCTCGCCGCCGGGTCTAGCAGCTTTTTGGATCCTATTGGACTGCTCTAAATAATCCAAGTAAACGAAGGACTCAGTGTACAAATTAAGGTAAGCGGACGCAAAATATCCGCAATTCAGCCTCGCCTATTTAGTTTGTTAGTTTCTTTAGTTTGTTGCGATAAGGCTAAATCACTGCTCCTTCCTCAATAGCCACAGCTGACAGCATTATCAGCAAAAACGCTGGATGCCATAAGCATATTGAAGGGATCCCGAAGACAGATTGGGATTTTACAGAAACTATGTTGAGGTAAGCGTTGAGAACGTGCTCGCTAGTTAACGCTGTTCTAACCTCTACATGATCAATTGGGAGTATCTAATTAGGCCAATATTCTCCTTAACAGAACTCGACAGTAAGGGAGTCGTGTATCTATTGATCACCTAGCAGCAAACACTCAACTCCAAAGGAAAGCCCGGCTGGGCCTACTTTGAGGTGAGTTGTCACCACTATGAATTAATCGCAGTTGTTAAAATGACTAAATGTTTGTGAATCCAAACCTGACTGTTACCCTTTTCAATCATTAGGCTGTCACACATACTCCTACCTCCGTCAACCTCACTCAGTCCTAATGAAGATTCACACAGATGCTTCAAGAGCGCTACACTAGGGTTGAAACATCGACATAACATAACTGTGGACCATCTTTCTAAGGATTCTGTTTTTGAGACTATTGTTCTGTACAGATCACTTTAAGTGGCTTTGTAATATTGGCCTCGCTCCCCTTTCCCATTTCCCTCCCTGTTACCGGATATTGGCATTGTATATATATTGCATATTACACTTGCACGAAATTCCACTGAGCACCAATTGTCACAAATTTTCACTTTGCGCACCACTGTATAAAGTTGACAGCCTTTTATACCTCTAAAATGAGAAGTACTAGACCACAATTTATAAAGAATCTTGCAATACTGCAGAAGGTTTGGATTCCTCCTTTCTTAATTGTGTTCGCTTTGATTTACTCATCTTGCAATGAATGAATATATATTGTGTAAAATGTAAAATAAGTGAAGAAATATAGTGCGCCCGAATTAACCAATTGTTTATAATTTGCCTTACTGCCCAGGTTCTTAGGGATACTGGGTCACCCCATAGATACTTAACTATGTCTCAAACGGAGACATCTGCCAGTTCTACAAAACCTGCTGTGCTACCAAAGATAGATCAAACAGCGTCTGGCTACTTTATCGATTGTGATACTTTCTCATTGGATGCAGGTGAATCTGAGCTACTGCCACTGCCTGTTTCCCACAGAGAATTTGTGAGTTCTACCTTTGGCTCAAAAAGACTTACTTTGTTTCTCCCTGGATACAACTCTGGTTTGCAATTGGTCTACTGTTTCTAGTCCTTTGCATTGGTATAGTGACTGTCTTTTTCCTGCTCCTGATGGACATTATCTCCCAAAACGTTCTGCAGCACAAAATGTGAACATGGTCTTGAAACCACATACATAATTACACCGTGAGCAAAGAGACCTGTCTTTGGTGAACATTACAGCAGTTCCAGTTTCTGAAGGAATAATATGGGATGGAGTTTCCTGTGATATATAAGATCCTACTGAACTTCTAAAAATACTACACTTATTTAAAATTACTTTAAGGGTTATCATCACCTCCAGTACTTTCTCTCATGATTGGGACTTTGAAACTGTAAATACTTTGCTGGCTGATTTAGAACAATCTGCTGCATTTTCAAACAATGATGAAATATCTAAGGTTGACACCATGTTTTGTTACCAACACTATGATCATCATGTCTCGCCCAAAGCAAGTGTCCCACAAAATGTTTTCTCTTACCAACAATGGGGGACTACAGTTTGAGAAGTTCAGGGAACTGAGGCCTTATTTAGAGTACGCCTCATACCATAACAAATGATTTTCCTGAACGAGACAGTGCAACAGACTTCCTGTTTTGGACTAGCCAAGATCAAGGACTTGAACACACCTTGGATTCCCTCACTTACACACTTTGAGGGATGGCAAAATGACACACAACACAGTGAGGATACATTAGATGCCATACTACAATATGGTTCTTAAAATTCATAGGACCCCAATTAAAAAGTATGGCTGGTTTGGCCTACCGACACAAATAGGTGTCAGTCACGATTTAGGGGTACCACCGAAGGGTTTAGTATCTATCGGCCTGACCAAGGCTATGTACATACAGAACACTCAGGGGTGGTGACATCTCACAGTATTAGGAAGTTATGCATGGAGCAGCTAAAAACCTCAACCAGGTGAAACAACATTTGTCCTTACTCTCAGATGACATGGGACATAGGGATTATTTGTTAGGTCCCCAGAAGTCACGTCAAAAGTACTTCTTGTTTGCTATTTACAACGAGGTATGGAAAATCTCCCAGGAGGAGGCTGCTGAGAGATTCTGTGAGATTGACAGGATTAACCTAGAAAAGGCCTTGGCAGTGGTCGACAATGGCATGACCACACTATCATCTGGAATGTATTCACTGGGTAACATTGTGTCTTCTGCTATAGATATAATTGAACAGGATTTGTCTATTCTTCAACATGGACAATCGCAATTGCGATCCATTCTATTATTGAGCTGGACACTACAATCATTGCATTCTGGTCACGTGCCCTGCCACTACATCAACAGCACAACTCTGCTTTCAGCATACAATCTAATGGAAAGACAGATGTCAATGGCATGCAGAGATGTAAAATATACAATGATACACATTGTAATATTGGACCAATTACCTTTGACTGTGGCTTGAGTCACCTTTAACAGAATGGTTAATCCATGGCTATATTACACTGCCAGTCATGACTTTCCAATTCCAGTACTGTCTACAGAATCATCAGGTAGGCAGGTATGAAGTGTTGGGAGAGGGATTTACACATGAGTACTGGGAATTACGTACAGATTTAGATGCAGGAATGGGGACACTTAAGTTTTTCTCAGCGGTTCAGAATGTGAAACTGCTTTAAGTGGGTCCCTAGTTTGCAATGATATTTTGCTTTACAGGGCCTGTAATGCTTTGGTTGCAAACGTACCATGTCACTTGAAGGGTTCCCCAGCTGCTGTGATTCATCCGGTGTTCAAGCTGCTTTCAAATGTAAGCTATTTGATGCTTAATGATCAAAGTTGCTGTGGGATGGTACCAGGCATTGCATATCTTGTCACAGTGAGTTCCAGGGCTACTTGTTGTATGCAAGTATTATTCCACCAACCCACACAGTTAGGAAGGCAACTCTATGGCCTTCATTGAATGTTTCCTTTATACAGTTTGATAGTTTGATTCTCTGAGCAGATTGAAAGCCATGCTGTGGCCTTAACCTCAGCCAAGAGACTTTTGATCTCCAGGCTGCAAGGTCTTCATCTGAGAAGCAGGCGCAAGTCCGTATGAACTTCCTGCTCCATTTCTGGGAAATGGTTCATTGTATCTTTAAAATGTCTGATAGGAGGGGAATTGTGCAGCTATTTAAGAGCATAGGTTCTGGACTAATATGCACCTTTCAGACAATCTCCTAAGTTATTCCAGCATTTATACACTACATGTTGGGAAGCATTTTTGAATGGATTCGGTTAGTCCCACTGCTTGTAGTGCCTGGTGTTAATTTTCCTGCTACGCAATGGAATGGCCAGTTTCTCAAGAGATGGACAAAGCACTCCTGATGCGACGTTGCCGTGAACACATGGTATTCCATCTGGGCACACCTCAGCTTCAGAAGATAAACTAACATTGATTCCTATCATTTAGGCCAGTCCGGGCAGACTGTATCTTGCCTGTGCTCCACTGCCTTTTCTATGAATATGAATGCGTGTTGGATATATGTCTAACATTTCCATCGGTTGCACCACTGGACGTAGACGTACTACTAGATCCCTTAAAAGCCCACGTATTGCAGTGTCCTCAGCATATTCCCATGTTGATGAAGGCATTCTTAGAGCCTACACGGGATGCTCCCGCTCCTGTCGGAATGGACGCCAGCTCTATAACCAGCACACAGGTTTCAAATGTTTCCTCAGAACTGAAAATTATCACCTTTGCTCTATGGACCTGATAAAGGAGGTGTTACAGGGACCGTCATCTGTAAAAGCAAGAGACATTGATATTGCGTCTCCCACACAGGACACATAAATATTTGGCTCTCTGTGTGATGGGAAAAATTGGCCTTTTCCAAAACAAGCAAAATTGGAAGACGAAAACATAATTTTGTTTTAACTTTCCTGCTCTCACTGAGCACCATGGCAGTGCTCAGTCAGTCTCATCATATATTGACCTATTTTTTTGGGACTTACTGAACTTTTTAAAATTTTATAGCATCATTTTTTATCATATTCCATGCTTTTAGATGTTTTTATACTAGTTTTTATCTAATGTTTTTTATGCTATTATCAAGCATATTTTAGCACTGGTTAATCTTATCATGCTACCGATGAGGAGTGGGTGTTATTTCATTGCATAATCAAATTTATAACACATTGATTATGTGAGGAACCCAGAGGTTATCTTTATGGTATAAAAGACCAATTACAACACTATATAGACAGAGGAGAAGCTTCACGCTGACACTAGACGCTGAGGTCCCGGCCTGCAGAAGCTCCAACACGCAATGGTCTGACATTTTTAGTTTATTTATTTTATTTTAATGTTTTATCGAGCGCAAACCTGACCCGTGAGGGTTTTAGAGCACTTTACACAGATATACAGTAAACAAGCAACAAAGCAACATAACAAAGCAACATAAACTCAAGTGCAGAAATATACAGAGTTTGGGGAGGGATAGGGTAGCTGGGGAGCATAGGATAAAGTTATAGTTGTCCAAGTAAAAGCAGAAACAAAAGCCACACGAATACGTATCAGGGCGAGTTGGTAGGCAGCGGAGGAGGCAATAGTTATGTATTCGATAGGCACATTGTGGTAGGTGCAAGCAAGTCATTGGCCTAGAAATTTGCCCATGAGAAAGGTTTTGTTCTTCTTGAAATGTGATAGAGAAGGAATTTTTCGGATGTCAGGCGGGAGAGAGTTCCAGATTCTTGGTGCTGCTCCGGAGAATGCCCTATTGTAGGTTCTTTTTTTCTGAAAGCGAGCAGGTTGGAGCAGGAAGTTTCGAGCAAACCAGGAGTTCCTAGTTCCTCCAGACATCGCCAGTTTCTGCACCAGACAGGCAGGGGAGCTTGTGTAGAGGGCCTTGTGAGTGATGCAAGCAATTTTCAGTTGTATTATGGCCTCCACAGGGAGCCAGTTTAGTGCTTTCAGATGTGGAGAAATGTGGTCAAATTTCCTGGTGTCTGTGAGTAATCTTGCGGCCGCAATGAGGCAGGCTTTTAGAGTAGCCAGAGAGGTTTTAGGTAAACCAGTGAGGGTGGAACACCCATATTCCAGTCTCGATATGACTAGTGCCTGGACTGCCATTTTTAAGTCTAGAGCATCTATGAAGGGTTTTAGCTTCCACAAGTAGCTCAGGTGGAATCTAGCTGATTTAGCCATTGAGTTGACGTGGTCGCGCATGTTCAAGTTACTGTCGATGAGTATGCCCAGGGATTTGGCAGAGTTCACAATGGTCAGCGGGTAATTTAAGGCTGTGATAGCTTTGATCCAAATCTCGATCTCAGGGTTGGCTTTGGAGGGGGAGATCAGGAGGAATTCGGTTTTCTTTGCATTAAGTTTCAGTTGGTTAGCGGCAAGCCATTGGACAGTTAGTTTCAGGGTCTCGTTCAAGGTAATGATCTCCTCAAGTGATGAAATATTGATGTATATTTGAGTGTCGTCCGCGTACATGTGGTAGGAGATGTTGGCGGTACGGAGAACTTCAGTGAGTGGCTCTAAATAAAGGTTAAAGAGGGTGGGTTATAAGGTTGAGCCTTGGGGGACAGCTACTGTGACTGGGGTGGGAGCTGAAAGTTTGCCATTTATGAGGAATCTTTGAGATCGGTTATGAAGGAAGGACCTAAACCAATCTAGGACAACACCATCGAGCCCCATCCTGAGATTAAGACGTTTGAGTAGCTTATCATGGTTGACCGTATCGAAGGCAGAGGATAGATCTAGGAGGATTAGAAGGCAGGTTTTGCCTTGGTCAAGGGCTTGGAGAGCATCATCCATGATGTGGAGCATAGTGGTTTCTGTGCTGTGCCCCGGTCTGAAGCCAGATTGAAGGTTGTCCAATAGGTGGAAGTTATTGATGTGCTGACTTAATTGCTGTTGGGCACATTTTTCTAACACTTTAGCTAACAGAGGGATATTGGAGATAGGTCTGAAGTTGTCGGGGGAAGCGGGGTCCAGCGATGGATTTTTTAGGATAGGAAGGACTTGACCTGCTTTCAAGGGGTCCGGGATAGAGCCCTGTTGAAGTGAGGCGTTGATTATTGTGGTCCTGCAGGGAATAATGGCTTGGGTGACCGCGGTGAGGCAGTTAGATGGTAGAGGGTCATTGAAGTGGTTATTGGGGTTCAAGGTAGAGAGGATTTTGGAGATGGAGTCTTCGTCGTAGTATTCGAAGTCAGTCCAGTGAGCTTGGTTTTTAGGAGGGGCCAGTGTGGGTAGTGCAGAGAAGGAGGGGAGGTCAGGGAGGGGATGAGAGTAATCATCGGTATTGAGTTCAGTTTCAAATGCCTTGGTTTTATCAGTAAAGAAAAAGGAGAATTCCTCTGAGGAAATTAGTGATTTAGGGGATTCTTTCTGAGATGTAGCCAGTTTATTAGATTGGTGTTTGATCCGCTCAAAGAGCTTGCGGGGTCTGTTTCTGGCATTCCCCAATTCCGATCTGAAGTATTCTTTTTTTGAGTTCAGGATGTGTTTGTTGTAAGAGTTTCTTGCCTGGCGGAGAAGTTTGAGGTGCTCAGCCAAGGGGTGCTGTCTCCAGATTCTGTCTGCTTGTCTTAGGGTTCTCCTTTCCATGTTGAGGAAATCAGAGAACCAGGGGTTTCTGTCTTTGATTTGTGACCTTTTTAGTTTTAGAGCGGCCAGGTCGTCCAGGATGTTCGATATGGATGCTGAGTAATGATCATTGAGGTCACTGACCGCGGTAATATGCAAGGGGGAGAGATCGGAATTGCAGCGTGCTTCCAATTTGATACGGTCAAGGTTTTTAGTGTCTCTGATCCAGCGCTTGGGGATCACCGATTGAGATGTGTTTGACTTGTGGGTCCCTGGAAGGACGAAGGAGATGGTGTGGTGGTTGGACCAGTCGCATGGGTCTATGGAGACAAGTTTGACTGCGGATTCTTTAGAGATGATCCAGTCCAGGGTGGCCCCTTTTGAGTGAGTAGGCAGCGAGCCGGCTTGGGACAGGGCTTGATCAGAGAGGAGGTCTTTGATAGCTTTGACATGGGGGTCTTTAGGGTCATTCCAATGTAGGTTGAAGTCACCAGGAAGATTTCTTTCGTATTGGAGGGAATCTTGGTTGTGATGATATCCAAGAGGAGGTCAGTGAAAGAGTCATTCGAGACAGGGGGGTGTTAGAAAGTGTGCCAGTTGCAAAGGTGTAGTGAGTTGCTGGAAATGGAGAGGGCGAGGTATTCGCAGGATTCAGTGGAGTCAGCTAGGAGTTCCGTGACCGAGAGGGACGATCGGTAGATGCAGGCGATGCCTCCACCTTTTTTGTTGGGGTCCTTCATTCTCTGCCATCAGGGTTGGCTCTTTCCTAGGAGATTCTTGGCTTTACACCCACATACATGCTAGGTAGACTTAGGTACACTTAGGTAGGGTTTGCACCTTAGGAGTATGCTTGATTACTGTCAGGTATCTATATGCCTGCATATGTTCACTGTCTTAGCACCACAGTAGAATTCTACATTTTATTTACTATGTTGGTGCTTGTAATCTTATACATCTGTTTCTGTCTATTAGTTGTCAAAGCACACATATTTTATACTAGAATGATACTGGTTCAATAAATGGAAAATGTCCCCATGGTTTCTTCTGTGTATCTCTCTGAGATCAAGTGAGCATGAGTGACTGAGCAAAAAGTACTGTACCGTTTCCACAATCCCTGAAGGATCAAGGGTTGTCATGTTCAGGAGTTGCCAGAAACTATTCATGCCTTTGTAATGTTAGAGGGTTTATTTTGGCACTGTGAGCTAGCTGGTCTAAAGGCTGACACATCCTTTGGTGGTGTCTGGAATCAGCCTGGACACCAAACCTTTAGTTTATGTTGTCTGAACGTGCAGATCTTATGTATTATTAGGAACTACATGACAATAGCAGGTTACTTATGTGTTCTGCACTAATCTTTAGAGAGTGAACGTTGACAGTGGTGCAAAGGAAGTTGAGGAAGCCCACCTGCAAAGTACATGGAGAGGGGCCCCCTCTGGACTGCCTCAGGAGCTATCAGGCCAGGGTACTCTCCTGAGGGGACTCCCTGGAGCTCTGCCCCCCCCCCGCCCCACACAGTGCAGGGGCTGTTGGGGGCTTTATTACGCCACTGACTGTTGATAGAGTCAAGAGATTTAGACAGATCAGATATGAAGAGATTGAAACGGAAAGGGGTTAACATGCACCCCTGTTTTACAACCCACGTGGTGGGGATTTTTCTGGACATGCAGGCACCATCAGCTGGATTATGGGCTCCAAGAGCTTTGGGGAAAAGCCCCATTTCTTTAGTTTTGACTAGACATGTGATTGAAAGCTGCTTTAAAATCTACAAAGCAGCATTACACCAGGGAGTGAAAGGAGATTTCTTTATCCAACAGGATTGAAATGGCTAACAGATTGGATAATGTGCCAGATTTTGCGGAAAAACTGTTTGGTTCTTTGGGTTGAGCCCCTCATCTCCACCCATTGCAACAGATCCTTCAACAGTAGGCTGGCGTAGAATTTTGTTTCATTAAGCAGAAGTGCAATTTGTCTTTGCTTACTCAGATCTTAACTGGCTCCCTCTTTGTGGATAGGCTCTATAATGGCTCCACACCATGACTCCGATATTGTCGAGCCCCTTAGGCAGTAATCAAAGAGCAACTAGAGCTTGACTGCACTTAAGGGGATATCCTGCTTGAAAGGAGCCTGGGGGATGCTGTTATGCCCGGGGGCCACTCTGTCCTTACCTTTATGACCTGTTGTGGCTGGAGTTACAAAGATGGCAAATCCAAGTCAGGGGAGGACAGGAGATCTTAGTTTTGGGGCATGGCTAAGGTGGTGCTTGTATTTGAGCCCCACTACACGAAAATTGCCTAGAAAGGAAGGAGGACTTTTGTGATTCAGTGATGTTCTCTCAGTCAGTCCTGCCAGGTCCATTCACTTGCCTGTTCACCAGGACCAAGAGGTTCCTGGGTTTTGTTTTCTTGCTCTCAAATAAGAGTATAGTCCTAAAGTGGTCTCAGTGTTTTAACTTCTCTGCGTGAACTAGTTCCTTGTAGTTTTTCTACGCAGCTTTACTGCTGTGATTTGCACTTTCTTCCTGGGGTTCTTTCAAACTCCTCTCATAGCAATGTTACAAGCTTTCTTTAGGTGACAAATCTTTGTCTGGGGGGAAATGACTTGATGAGACTGTTCTGCTAGGTGCAATTTATAACTGATATGGAACATTTTGTAAGAAGTGGGCAAAGAGATTAGTCTACTCAATAATCGGCAAAGTGTCGCCTAAGGCCAGCCTATCAACAGATCTTGTACATCTAGCCTTGATATTATAGCTACTATTGTCCGGCCCTTTGTGGTGCCTGAGGTTATCAGTGCATGTGCCTTTGCTTGTGACACCAGCTGAGGCATGGTAGGACAGGTTGGAGGTTATTCTATAATCTGGGGATGGTGGTCACTCTCGGCGCGTGGGTCTAAGCAGTAACTTTCCAATAAGGGTTAGAATTCCACGTTGCACATGGTGCAATCAAGGTAAAAATGTGATTTTTCATTGGTTCTTGACCAATTGGTTGGGATGCCCTGTGGGAGCCAGGCTTTTAGTTCTTTGAGGCCCAGGCTGTTGATCTGCAGAACCAGGAAATCTCCTCGTGAGCTTCATTGGCAGACCTTTGGCCTAGCTTGTTCAACGATGTTCTATGAAACCCCAGGGGAGATCACCTCAAACTCTTCAGGATGATCTTGAAAGAGGCTCCTGTTGAAGTCCCCTGTTATCACACAGATCGCGTGGGGTAGCCAATTAAGTTTTTATCTTTTCTCCCTTGCACTCAGATTGACATAGATATTGATGATCAGGAGCAAGCTCTGTGATATTGTGATATCCAGTTGCTTTTTATTCCCTTCAGCCAGCTCCTATTGAAATGTCATTTGCTCAATTTTCACCCACAATTTTACAGAAGTGTGCAGGAACAGATCACCCTTTAATCTGCCATGTTTATGGTCTTATGAGGCCAGTTTCATGTGCTCAATGTAGCCAATTAGTGGGTGACTCAATGCTTGACATGTTTTTGCAAGACAACGATATCGAAGTCGCTCAAGAAGGCAGCGAAGTCAGGGGACCTTGGTTTCTGCAGGAGATCGTTGATATTCCAGGAGCACAAAGATAGGGATAGTGGCTCTAGGCAGGAGGGCATTGATAAATTGGGTCAGTCAGAGATCCTGTAGGACCGGGCAGATGACAGCCAGTTCCAGTCATTTCTCGAAAAGTCGCTACTGTTTGGTCACTGAATATTCTGATGGTGCGGCCCATGGAATTTTTCAGGATTGAGTATGGCTCTTTTCAAAGTACCTCTAAGGGGGCATGGGGTTTGCCAGGACCATGGGGTAGTCAATTACCTTGAGATGACTGATCTTAATGCCCCATGTATTGAAGGCTTCAGTTCTGGACTTCATTAACTGTGCTAGGGTCATCTAGGCAAAAATCGCCAAAGTGGGTTCTGAGATTTGAGAGCCCTTAGTGGCCAGACATTTAATTGGCACTATATCTCGTGCCTCTTGGCAGCTGAACTCAAGGATGGCCTTTAATAACCTTAACATTTTCCCTCTGTGTAAAATGTTAAGAGGGCCTTGCACGTGGTATTCCAGGATAAACAACAGTTTGGCACTTTTGAGTTGCAGTGTTGCTTTTTTTTGCAGGACTGTGTGTTCCAGGAGAGCTTGGGGCAGCCTGTACCGAAGATGAGGGCTAGACAGGGAGGGCTCATTCTTGTAAAATGATCCCAAATGTTCTCTTGGGATTCCCCAGGTCCGTACAATCGTGATTCAGGTGGGGTCATTCATAGCCGTCAGGAGCACCAAATCCAGCCAGTGTCCATCTGCGTTCAAGTTGCTTGTAATGATGTTTGGTGAGCCTGAGTTCGTTCGTGTACCAGCTTTATTGCAGTCCGGTGCTCGTGGCTTCGTTGGTTTTAAGAGGAGTCAGGGTAGCTGTGTAGTTGGTGATATAGACATTAAATTTGGAGATGGATGCAGTGGGGGATGTTGTGTCAAGTTTGGTGGTGTAGGAGTTCTGAAGACCAAGATGCTTCTGAGATCTTGTTCTAGTCCTGGTGTGAAGAGTTGGTGATAGGGTTTCTGTGGTGTTTTGGGATGTTCACCTTTGTGAATTGGGCCGTAAGTTTAGACCAAAAGTCTAACTTTAGGTTCTGCCTCAAGGGAGGACCTCAGTCGTAAAGATACTACTCATAACTTACATTTGTGAATACAGAAAGGTAGTAAAGTTAGACTTTTGGTCTAAAGCTAGACATTTAGTCTAAACTTAGACTTTTGGCCCAACTTTTTTTGTGAATTGGGCACTTAGAGAGGGTAGGATTAAAAAAAAATGATTGCTTCATTAAGCATTGTCATTTATAAATTAAATATATATATTTAAATTTATGATTTGATACATATCTAATTTGATGTGGTAATGTGCTATAATCTTCTATTTTATTGATTTAGGTTAAAATGGCATATTTAAAATGAATTGATATTTAAATTGTGCATTAAATATTTTAAAGATTTTTAATGATAGAATATTAAACTTGAACATCTTTCCCATACTGGAAGAGATCTCCGCCTACATGCACAAAGTTACTGGTAATAGCTTTGCAGTGCAAAATTCTTTTATAGGAAGCTTCATCCATTAATTTGAGGGGGTGAGACATAAGTTTTCACCTAGGTGTAAATTGGCACATGTGATTAGCAAAGAAGTGTAGAATTACACAGAGGTGTAAGTGTAGTTCTAAATATGCTGATGAGTAAATCCACCTGTGTATATTTAGTATTGTTGAGAGGCCTCTCTGTACTGCATAGTATAACAACATACTGCTTCTTATGTAAAATACTCATAGTGCATCTATCTTGGTTATAAACCCAATAAACCAATGTTTATCTTACTAAAAGTAGAATCACACAGACACAGCTGGCAGGTACATTTATTGGCAATCCACTATTGCAGATTATGAACAATCACACCACCAACTCATAACCAATCACTCCAACTCTGCTCCAATTCCCCCAAAAAGTTGGAGATGCACCGCTTTAACACTACATCATGATGCAGTAAACAAACCAGCTACCTCTCAAATCAGTTGTTGACTATATCTTTGCATTTGACCTTGCACAACTGGCTTTTTCAAGAATTGCACTTTACAAACACTGCATACGAACGTAGGTACATACATACATATACACATGCACGCATACATACATGCATAAAACCCTTTTGAAAATACAATGGCTAACAGATGTTAGGAAGCTGTTGTAGGCATGTGTTTCTATGAAAGATAAAAACTAGAGAAACTGTGTTACAAGTGAATAGCTGAATATAGCTGAAACACAGCATCAACATTTTAAGGATTTGGTAAAAAAGAAATAAAATATGGCAAGAATTATATATAAATATATATCCATATATATATATATTTGTGTGTGTGTTTATATATATATATATATATATATATATATGTGATCAAGGCTGTTTCTTACGGCCGAAACGCGTCATGCTGATTGTGAGGGAAGAATAAAACCACTTTGAAATACTACTTTTTGGTGTCGAGAGATCTGTACCTGAGGAGGAGAGCGTGTGGGGAGCCACACTCACAGGACTTTGTTTGTTACCTACTGGCGATAGCCAGTAGGTATATATAGTTAAGATTTTTTCTCTATGGAACTTTTGAAAATTCTATGTCTAATAACTTTGGCGTTTGTGGACGGAATCGGCTGAAATTTTCAGGAAAATTGCACATTTTGTTTCTGAGCAGCCCCTGACAATTTGGGGGGGTTCCGTCAAGGGGGGGCCGAGAAAAAAGGGGGGTCCCAAAACGCGTTTTTCCCACTCATTTTTCCATAGGGCCTTTGGCCTCACTTTTAGCTCGAACGGCTGAATGGATTTACACAAAACTTGGCAAAATTATAGGGACTGTTAGCCCGATGTGTCTTTGCTGGGTCTCAATATATGTGCTCCAGTGGATTTTGAGAAATTAACGTTTCAAAAAACAGATATATCTGTGACAGCGTCCCAGATAGCGCTCCAGATCGCGTACTTTTCGCGTAACGGAGCTTTGCGTAGCGAAGCTGATTGGCTCTCCGGTGTCTGTCAACATTCTAAACAGTCCGGTGCGGCCGCCATCTTGTCTCTCGGTAGGATCGAGACAAGAGGAGGAGAAAAACGAAGGGGGAATTTAATGAAAGGGGGCAAGGTAGACTCCTCTTGACCCCCTAGGAATGATGTTGGGGTTATTAAAGGGTCCCGTGGGGCAAATAATAAAAATTTGATTTTTCGCGGTAGAAGCGCTTCTCGGTTCGCGAACCGGGTCGCAAACTGTTAGCGAAACGTGAATTCGCCATTTTGTGTTTCGATTTAATTAAATTACTAGGTATAAGGGGGTACGGGAGACGTATCCTGACCCCTTATGTTTTCTGAGGGTGGCTGAGGAGGCTCATATATGTTGATACATGTCTTCCAGCGGCTGTGCATGAGCGTTTTTTTTTTTTTGCTGCGTGACGTCTGTTAACGTTTGATTCGAAGGAAATCAGGAAGTGTTGACCGCCATTTTGTCACTGCGAGTAAATATTTTGTTAAAAATAATTGTTATAAATTAATCCTTATTGATAAACATTGTCTGCGCCATCTTGCCTTTTTGCAATGCCACACTTTTGTTGAGCACGGCAGCCATTTTAGATGCCTTGACCAGACCCACTCTCTGCACGCCGCCGATCCTCAGCATGGCTCCCCACCCTCGCAAGCATCTCCCCCACGCACTGGTCACCCCCGCTCTCTCTCTCATGCATGGGCCAGAAACCTCCTCCCATCTGCGCTGTTCTTCTCTGAGAATCACACCCTGTGCCCGCCTGACACCTCCCTTTTTACCCTATTCACTACCGCACCCTCTGACACTCCTCTTCCTCTGTGTCCGATTGTCCAGGCCGGTCCCAGGCTATCACCTAGCCCTGCAGATGTAGTTTATGGCCCCAGCTGTAGAGAATCACCCCTCTTCAAAGGAGTTACAGTAGATCAAGGCCCCCACCCGATGAGATCCGTCACACCACACGCGTTCCTACTATCTGATAACCATCCTGTATTGTGCTTGGGGAGGGGATTCTCACTGTGAGGGTGTGTGGGTCCGAGCCTGAAGCGGAAGATTCCAGGGATGCATCTTTGTACATCAAAGTTTTTACAATTATGTGTCACATTATAAATATATAGCACTCCAACAAAGTAGTAGGATTATAACACTTTAATAACTTATAAATATATACAACGCAACAAAAACAGTAAATACATTTAACCATTTTTTTGAAAAAAGAAGCAACAATGGTCAGTAGCTGTGTTTTGTGCGAATAGTCCCAAGGCGGCACAACGTGCTGAGTTCTGGACGGCACCCAGGTGATGTTACCTGGGTGCTGCACTGGTTTTTGGTATCCTACAATGCAGCTCCGAAAAATGGCGTGGGGCGTCCCGGGGATGCGGGGGGAGGCCTCGTCAGTAGCGGTCTGTTGTGCGAATAGTCCCAAGGCAGCAGAACGCGCTGAGATGTGGATGGCACCCAGGTGATGTCCAGTAAGTTGCCGCACTGGTTTTGGCATCCTACAATGCTGCTCCGAAAACAGCGTGGGGCGCCCCGGGGGGGCGGCGTGAACGGGCCTCCCCAGGTGGAGGCTCGTCCGCTGTACTGGGGCGCCCCTTTACCGTTTCAGTTGCCATTCCGCCCGCTTTTGCTACACTGTGCCTCATCCTCCATTCAGCTGTTTATCGCCCGCTCTTGCGGCTACAGCGTCTCGCTCACCATGTAGTTGAGTTGCGCCCACTCTTGCGGTGCAGCGATAGGCGGCTGCCACAGGACTCTTAAAATGGCGGACGGCTCTTCGGATTTGGGCCTGGTCCACTAAAATGGCCCTGGGACACCTTGGAACTCGGACGTCCCCTGAGCCTTGAAGATTTTACAAAAGTCTTGGGGGCCCCCGACTCCTGCAGGCTTCCGGTGGGGAGCGGCTGCCATGATTGTTCGCGGAATGATCACGACGGAGCCACGAGATGGTGGTGCTCTCATGCTGACGCCAGCTTCAGTCTGAAACATTCAGAAACAAGGTGGGGCTTTCATCGTTTGGGAAAAAAAAAAAATTTAATCCAATGAAAAGTGTTATTTTTAGGTCATATGATCAAGCCTTCTATCATTAGGAAACCAAAAGTAAAATGAACCAATGAAAAGTTTTAGAAAGAAGTCACATGACCTGTTATGCTTACGTTACGCGCTGCTATAAAAAGCGTAGAAAATCCGTTGGCACGTGAGGCGGCGTCAGTAGCGGACCGATGTGCGAATAGGCCGAAGGCAGCACAACGCGCCAAGATCCGGATGGCACCGAGGTGGTGTCCAGCAAGTTGCCGCACTGGTGTGACCATCCTACAATGCTGCGCCGAAAGTCGGCATGGGGTGCCCCGTTGGCCTGTGAGGTCGCGTCAGTCAGTGGGGGCTGTTTGAGGATCTGACTGCATTGGAAAGCAATGGGATGCTGTGCGTCGCCCCCAAGATGGAGGCTCCTCGGCTGCAGTGGGGCGCCCCTTGGTGTTTCACTCGCTATCCAGCTGAGTTGCGTCCGCACTTGCGGCTACAGTAGGCCGAAGGCAGCACAACGCGCCGAGATCTGGATGGCACCGAGGTGGTGTCTAGCAAGTTGCCGCACTGGTGTGGCCATCCTACAATGCTGCGCCGAAAGTCGGTGTGGGGTGCCCCGTTGGCTTATGAGGTGGTGTCAGTAGCGGACCAATGTGTGAATATGTCGGAACCAGCACAAGGCGCCAAGATCCGGATGGCACGGAGGTGGTGTCATAGTTGAGAGTTCTGAGCAGTGCTTGTAACACTGTCTGAAGCTTATTTGCACCTGCTGCAGCTTCACATTGCCCTGGTGTGGCCAAAGATCGCGCATGTTATGTTATGTTATGTTATGTTAATTGGGCTCTTCTATAGCGCAACGGCTACTCCAGTCGGAGTGTCCCGGCGCTTTGGCGAAGAAGTCCTTTAATGGAAAGGAAACATAACTGCAAAAAAGGAACAGCAAAATTAACTAGTAAAAAGCCAGGTTTTTAATGCCTTTCTAAAAGACAACAGACTGGGGGCCTGTCTAAGAACAATAGGAAGTTCATTCCAAGCGCGCGGAGCTAGGTAGTGGAAGGAACGCCCTCCTTGTCTGGTTCGCTTGATGGATGGAACGACCATTTTAGACAAGGAGGCAGATCGCAGAGCTCTGCTCGGCTTGTAAAAAGCATTGCGCTTTCTAATATACCTAGGGCCTGAGTCATGAAGAGCCTTATAGGTTAGCGTCAGGCTTTTGAAGAGAACCCTCTTGGCTATAGGGAGCCAGTGCAGTTCCTTCATCAAGTTAGAGGCACTAGCTCGTCTGGGGAGTCCATAAATAGCCCTAGCGGCTGAATTTTGGACTACCTGCAGTCTCCTTATCAGATATTTTGGGAGTCCCAGATAGAGGGCATTTGCATAGTCCAAACGCGACCCGACAAGTGCTTGGACTATGACCCTTCGATGGTTCACCGAAATCAAGGGGAGAAATTTCCTGAGCATCCGCAGGATTCCAAAGCATTTCCCCGAAAGACAAGCAATTTGAGGCCCAAAGGTTAACTCATTGTCAATAATGATACCTAGGTTTTTAGCCTTGGTACTAGCATTGGCAGGAGGAAACAGATCTTGTGGCCACCAACTTTTCCAGTTTGGTTCAGAGACACATCCGAAAAAAAGCAGCTCCGATTTATCGGAGTTGCATTTCAAGCCGTGTCTTTTGAACCAATCAAAGACTGCCTCTAAGCAGCCTCTGATACGGATCCCATCGAACACCTCGTTCTTGTTATAAGTAAACAAGAGCTGGGTGTCGTCAGCGTAAGACAGCGTAAGACACGATCTGAGCGCCCATGACATAGGCGGCCGGCTCCCGAGGTCCGGCGGAACTTTTTTCCTTTTCCTTTCTGCATCTTGTCCCACAATCCGTTTGACCTGAAGACACAACCAGGTCCCTGAATGTGTGCAGGGGGACGCTATTGATTGAATCAAAATGGCGGCTTCACACAAAGCTGACTCAAGCGTTGCTGCTGATGCTATACAGACAAAAACTGGTTTTCAGTTTGTACATTCTTCAGGATTTTTCCATCCAAGGCTGGTTGAGAGTTTGTAGAACAATGGCTTTAGATCTTGCCCTCCCCTCTTTTGACTGTTGGTTCTTGTTGCCTATCTCTTCTGTTGTCATTTAACTGAACGTTTTTTGACTGCCGAAAGGGGTTCTGGTGCGACCGCTGGTTGGTGGAGACATTTTGACTATATCCTGGACCTGCCCGGCCTCGCCCAAAATGGCGCCGGTATAAATGGGACTCGTAACTCCTTGTTGTGTACTGGTTGCACAACCTTGATATCACGAGATACGTATGCAGTTTTGAAGCACATGGCGGGCGGGGACGAGAATTGATTGAATATTTCGACATCCCTATTGATATTAAGTTCTGATGTGTTATTGATTACTGTACTATTGAAAGTTCGAATTAACGTCACCCATGGTACTTGCCTGCAAATGTAAATCTAGATAATTTTATTGTAAGTGGCCCTTTTAATTTTAGTCACTGTTTTCGAATCAGTAAAAGGCAAGTGAAATAAAGCAGTCCAATTACATGACGGATAAAAGGTATAATACGCAGGAACGCAGTAAAGATAAATGGTCAAGGGCTGTTGTGTTTTCTACTCCTGCAACATAAAGTGATCGATAAGAATCTGATATTCAGGCGTATCGGCGACTAAGACAGCAGGCCGAGCATCTTTTGCTCAATGGCTCCGTCATGGGACGAAGAAACGCCCTTTTTCTAGAAAAAGGAATATATTTTACTTGCAGGACAGTTGTAAATTTTCTGGGAAAGTACATTAGCCTGGAACATTATAACATATATGTTTAAGAAAAAATAATGTTCGAAAGCAATAAAAAGCGTAATTTTTAGGTCATATGACCAAGCCTTTCATCATTAGAATAACAAAAGTAAAATGAACCAATGAAAAGTTTTATAAACAAGTCACATGACCTGTTATGCTTACGTTACGCGCCGCGCCCCGGATCGCTTCCGGGAAGCTGCGCTTCGCGCACCGGAGCACTTCCGGGTGCGCTAACGCGGCGTGTCATATAACGCATTACGCGACAACGTAGGTCCGGAATATAGTCAAAATGTCTCCACCAACCAGCGGTCGGAACACAACCCCTTTCAGCAGTCTAAAAAGTTCTGTTAAATGACAACAGAAGGGACAGGCAACAAGAACCATCAGTCAAAGAGGGGAGGGCAAGTTCTTCCCTACCGGGTCACGTTGGGGCGCTACCGGAACTGATCGAATTGGTAGTCTACAGTGTTTCTGGATGTTTCAGACTGAAGCTGGCGTCAGCATGAGAGCACCACCTTCTCGTAGCTCAGTCGTGGCCATTCCACGAGCAATCATGGCAGCCGCTTCCCACCAGAAGCCTGCGGGAGTCAGGGACCTCCAAGACTTTTGTAGAATCTTCAAGGCTCAGTGGACGCTTTCGAGAATGGGGCCCAAGCCCTAGCAGACAAGCGTCCGAGTTCCAAGGTGTCCCAGGGCCATTTTAGTGGACCACGCCCAAATCTGAAGAGCCGGCCGCCATTTTGAGAGTCCTGTGGCAGCCGCCTATCGCTGCATCGCAAGAGCGGGAGCAACTCAACTACATGGTGAGCGAGACGCTGTAGTCGCAAGAGCGGGCGGTAAACAGCTGAATGGCGCAAGAGGCACAGTGTAGCAAAAGCGGGCGGAATGGCAACTGAAACGGTAAAGGGGCGCCCCACTACATCGTGTCTTCAGGTCAAACGGATTGTGGGACAAGGTCCTGAATGGAAGAGTCATCAAAAGGCAAAAAGTTCCGCCGGACCCCGGGAGCCGGCCGCCTATGTCGGGGGCGATCTTAGACAACACCAGGGCAACACGACTTGGGGAGGGGGCAGGAGCCAGGCGCCCTCTCCCAGTCCGCGCCACCACACCGTATGTTGAAAATCTGAAGCCATCGTTCTACAAACTCTCAACCAGCCTTGGATGGAAAAATCTTGAAGAATGTACAAACTGAAAACCAGTTTTTGTCTGCATAGCATCAGCAGCAACGCTTGCTATCAGAGTGCATGAGTTTCATGCTCGATCGATTGAGCTAGGCGGATCAGGCAACAAAAAGTATAAAATAGTTATGTAAATAGTTATTTAATAAAACGTTTTACCCTGTTACTTTGCTGGTGTGTTGTATATATTTATAATATTTGCATAGAGTTTATCGTTATTTTGGGCGGGGTGGGTGGCGGAGCCGAGCTGTCTTGCAGCAATCATGGTGTGGAGCTCAGTTCATCTCACTATTTTCGTATTTCTCATGTAGGGTTGTTCCTAATGTTTCTATTTTAGCGAGGTCAAAAAGAGATCCCATTAGTGGCCTACTGATTTTGCTCGATTACTTTTGTTTTTTTACACGATTTTTCACTATCTGCAAAGACTAAACAGAGTATTGCGACTTTGTGCTTGTTTGTAAATAGAGAATGAACCAAAGAGAATCAATTCTAAAACAGTAAATGCTTGGATAACAATCAATCAAATGGAGAGACAAGCAGGCACGACAGATTACAACGGGGGCAAAGGCCTGCGTTAACTACCCTTCACTATCTGCAAAGAGAGAGTACTACTAAGAGAAAAGAGGGGGGGGCAGCGTTCAAAGCACATCAGCGTGCATAAACACGAAAAAGTTTTTACCTATCACGTACTTGACATTTGACAGCTTTTGATATTTGCTATTAAAAAACCATTGAAATTCACTGAAAAAACCATAGGTTTTAGACCATATATAGTTAGGGATTAGCATTTACAAAACCTTAATTTACTCGCACAAAACCATAGAAATTCGCATATATAGTTAGATGCAATAACTATATATCGCGCACCCGCAACCCACTGCTGATGATGTCACATATTACATCATTCATGACATGGTCAGTGACATCACTGATGACATCACTGATGACATCTCAAATGACATCATTCATGACATGGTCAGTGACATCACTGATGACATCACTGATGACATCTCAAATGACATCACTGATAAAATCACTGATAACATCTCATTTGTCATTACTGATCACATCACTGATAATATAATTCATGTGATAATACGATCAACCTCTTCAGACTCTAATATAACCTTAGATACAATCAGTGTAAACAGACTCTCACAGACTGTCACTCATCCATGGAGTTGCTCACACACCTAGTCAGTCACGCAAAGAATCAATCACACCTCCATTTCCTCAACTATACAGTTATACACACCTTACTTAATCAAACATATACTAACACATATTTACTCTCTTATACAATCCCTGATACAAGTTAACAATGATCCATACAGCCACTCACACATTCACTGGCTCTTATGCACAGTTATTTATATATGTCAACTCTTACATGTACTGTGTTTTACATATGTACTTACTTTGACATGTAGCACTGAGAAATCCAATTACTCACCAATGCACTCATGCTGATAGTCAACCGCCCATACAGCTGTTTTCACATGCACTTTTGAACCCATACATCTACTGAATCAACTGCTCACACATCTATGCACAGAGTCACACACCTCCCAGCCACCCCAACACACACACTCAGTCTCCCATACAAATATTTGGGCACCCAATCAATAACCTATATAGTTACTCATATAGCTACTGATCAACACATGCAGCAGTTTACAGAACTACAGTAATAATGATGCACAAAGTAAGACAGTTTAGTCACTAACCCATGCACTCAGTGAGACACATTTAATCATTCTCTCATACAGTCAGTCATGCACCTACTAAATCCTTCATCCAAACACTTATACATCCACTCATTCTTCAATATGTAAGACATATTTTAACTTTACAGAAACATACAGTCACTGGATGTTGTCATTTGAGATGTCATCAGTGATGTCACTGACCATGTCATGAATGATGTCATTTGAGATGTCATCAGTGATGTCATCAGTGATGTCACTGACCATGTCATGAATGATGTCATTTGAGATGTCATCAGTGATGTCATCAGTGATGTCACTGACCATGTCATGAATGATGTAATATGTGACATCATCAGCAGTGGGTTGCGGGTGCGCGATATATAGTTATTGCATCTAACTATATATGCGAATTTCTATGGTTTTGTGCGAGTAAATTAAGGTTTTGTAAATGCTAATCCCTAACTATATATGGGCTAAAACCTATGGTTTTTTCAGTGAATATATATATATATATATATATATATATATATATATATATATATATATATATATATATATATATATATATATATATATATATATATATATATATATACAAACACACACTCACATGTAGTGTAATGATAATACGATTAATACAAACTGAATGGGTATGTGGCATTGACAATGGTTAATTTCTAACATTTTCTAACAAGCTCTATATAAGTTTTTTACAAAATAGCAAATAACTACTGAAATGACATATCTCATTCTACTTTACAAAAATTGTTTAAATGTAGTTGCAATATTTATATGAGGGTTTGCTTGTTGTTTTTGCGATGCAAGTAGTGAATTGCATACTAGAGTAACTGATGATATCAGAAGTAGAAAGTAGGTCAAACCTTCTACATTGAGGGCCAGTGGAGATCACAGGATAGGAGCTGAGTCTGACATCCTATGATTCCTCATACATTCTTGAGTGACTGAGCCAGCAAGTCAATTGTTTTATTTAGGCTTGCAACTTGCAACCTACCCTAAATGTACTGTTGCAGTTTCCTATGACTAGAAGGTTTACCAGGTTTATGATACACTATAACCTTAGCAGCGCATCGTGACTGAGAATTAGGCATTCCTCCTTTAATATTGCTGATTGAATAACACATCTTAATATGAAGATTACTTTCAAAGGTTTGATATAATTCTGTTGATAGGACGTCTACCCTAGGTATCATAGATTTAGGGGAGTTATCTATTGAAGCATACACTTTTCTGATGGTCAGCGATGTTATAGAATCAGCTGGCTGCTCCATTTATAAAGCATGGAAAATTAGTCTTTGTTATAACGTGTTTTTACTTTCTTATCTACACTGCTGATATGATGGCAAGAAGCAATTATTTGCCTCAAAGTTTTCAGAAGGCTTTTGCATGCCTACCTACCTTTGCGTACTATCTCCTGATAGCAGGTGAATCAGAAGACATCATTTTTCTCTCCAAATTTAAATGACTTATTTTTTATGATGTGTTGTTTTATGGCGCTCACTGTTGTGATAGTTGACCTGTTGCTGCTGGCTCATATCCTGCTCTGATTGCTCTAGAGTGCCTAAGTTCTAAATTTGCCAAAATAAAGAGCTATTATTTCATGCTCATTTTTAGATTTTAAAAAGCTGACACCAGGTTTAAATATTGAACCCTCAGACCTAACTCTTCAGAACACTCCTGGACCTGTGGATACTACAGAAGGACACCCTGCGGTTCAGCTGCTTGAGGTCTGCTGTGCTTGCTGAGAGGGAAGACTGGACCTGCACCCTTCATACCAGGCTTAAGTGACTCCAAGGGCCAGCTGACTGACCTCATGTTAGAGCTGCAGAGGCCTCCCTGCATCTGCCCAGCTGGACATGCAACTGGACCTGCAGCTGGATCTGTCTGAGCCCTGCTGGTCTCTTCGGGTGTGAGTTCCTGAACCCCATAAGGTGTCCTCAGGGTCTGGCTCCATTGTGGGACATTAGTTTAACTCCTTCTTGAAGAAATGAGGCAATCCTGCAGTTTTTAGCTGTTTGAGACCACAAATGGGGCTGTTTGTGCCAACATCTTACCGCCCATGCCGACAGCCAATGCACAGCTCCGGTGAACTTGACTCTTCATACTACAGCGACGGCCAGCAATGACCGACAACATGGGATCTGCTCTTTGTGATACAGCATCGACACCAAAACAAATCTCAGGGAATGACCATCAGACTCTTAGCAAAATGGTCACGCTACAGTGGCGATTGTCCTCAAAGCTCAGCCTGCTCTTTGTATTAAAGTAATAGCCACCTGTGACACTCTTACTGCTCCTCGCCATCCCCTCCATCATGATTGGAAATCTTTTCTTAGGACTTTAGAAGGCAATTCTTTCAGCAGGATATATACGGCCCCTGCTCTATTGTGGTTGGCCTGAATTTGTGACTTTCACACAGTATCGTTCGACCAGATAACCGCAAGGGGTGCTTTGTGCTTTTAGGTGCTGTACTTACCTTAAATCCCCACTGTTAGTGCCTTCCTATTGGGACAGGAAATACCCCTGACAATACATCTGGGCAGGACAAGATCTGTGCCAGGTTTGCCCACCACTTCTATTAGCCCCAGATGAAGACAGCTTCAGCTATGTCCTGTAGGTCTTGTCCCACCTGCCACGCTAGCAGGAATACTGGTAAAAAAGCTAAAGGCTACCTTGGTTCCCTTAAATGAAATGAAATAGAAGTGTTTGTAAAGCATACAGCCACCTCCGAAGTGGTGTCCAAGCGCTGGGGGACCTCGGGAAGATTAAGTGAGCTATTGTACAGAGTTACATGGTGCTGGGCTAACCTGCCGTCGGGGATTGAACCTTTAACCCCGTAGACCGGAGTCAGGCACCCTGGCTGCTGTACCACACCTCTTCCCCAATCATTGGCACCCCCTTTGAAAGGGTGGACATTTTACATTGTTGGGCCTTTAGACCCTAAAACTGGCCTTGGCAACAGGTTTATCCCGGTTTGGGTGGACCATGTCACTAGGTAACCCTCTGTGGCCAGTGACTGCACCTGCAGTGGCCAGGGCCCTGATGGGGATTTTTTTATGTTTGAAGAGCTTTATTAATATAATAAAAGGTTAGAAATGACAAAAGGAAGGGAGATACAAAATATATGGGAAAGTAAAAAAGCATAACATTCCTAATGTCAAAATTAGAGCACAAAAAAGCACTTTATGTAATTTTAAAGGGAAAGAGGGGGCAAAGAAAGAGAGAAAGAGGGAGAAAGCAAAGTGGAGAAAGAAAGAAAAAGAAAATCATAAAGGCAATAAAGGAGGTAAAGGCAATCTGCAAAAACTGTATAACATCTCAATAAACATTGGGAGAAACCAAGAAAGATAATAAACATCTTCAAAAGATAAATACAATGAGATATAAATACAAGAGAGTAAATCATTTAAGGGGGTTTAAAATTCTCAGAATTGAGTAATAACGGTTTCAGTTTTGTAGTTAAACGATCTAAATAAACAGTGAGGGGAAGCCAATAAAGTTCAACATTACGAGGAGGTTTACAGGAGGAGGCAAAGGAAACATGTAGTCTATGAAAGTGACAAATAGAATTCCACCAATGTTGCATGGCGACATTAGCAAGGGATTTCCAATTGGAAGAGATATGTTGAAAAGCGAGTGCAAGCATAAGGTCAAAGAGACCACAAGAGTGTGGCGGTAAAGTAAATGCATCTGAGAGACTACCTAGGAAAAGAATAGAAGGTGAGTATTGAACAGAAAGTGAGAAAATCTGAGAAATGCACTGCCAAACCTGTTTCCAAAGAGTAGAAACCGTAGGGCAATAGAAGAACATGTGTAAAACATCAGCATCAGGCGAGTTACAAGTCCAACAGATAGAGTCAGAAGAAGAGGAAAAGCGAGAAAGGGAAAGAGGAGAAAGATAAAGTCTGTGATACAGAAAGAAGAGAGACTGAGTGAGAGAAGCAGAGCGAGAAACCTTCATGGATTTGAGCCAGAGTTTATCCCAAAGGGAAGTGGGCCAAACACAGCCTAGATCAGCTTCCCAGGAAAGTTCCACTTTAGATTTAGGACGATCCGGGTTAGGAGAAGAAAAGAATTTGTATACGATAGACGCTTTAGGAAGAATAGAAAGCAACGTCAAGAGAGAAGAAGCAGGAGCGAGGGATAGCGTGGGAGACAGAGAATAATAACGTTCAAGAATCACTCCCATAAGAATGGTATATTTATGCAGGAAGGAATAATGGCAAGAAAATTGAAGTTGAAAAAGCGGAAACGAACAAGGGGTAGTAACATCAAAGATCTGATGATCCATATAATACCCTTTCGTCTCCAAGAGGACCAACAGATAGGTCTATTGTTGAGGAGAATAAGCGAATTGTACCAGACGGGCTGTTGTAAAAAGGAATCAGGGGAAATAGATGAAAGGGAAAATAAAGCTCGTAGGAGGGAAGAGGTATGTTTGAATAACGGGAAAGATTCATAAGGGGATTTCGAGGAAAAACGGAGAAGCTCTTCAAAGGAGAAAGGGGACAGAAAGGTATGTTCAATCGAGAGCCAGAGTGGAGAGAAAGGGGAGGCATCACGTGAAAGCCAACGTGAAGCTTGGCGAAGGGAGAAGGATTTATGATATAGACGGAAGTCAGGGAAATTAACACCACCATTGGATTTGGGTCTACGAAGAGAAGAGAGAGAGATTCTGGACTTTTTGCCTTTCCAAAGAAATTTTGAGATGGAAGAGTCAAGACGTTTGAAATATAGAGCAGGAATGTGGACAGGTAGCATAGAAAGCGTGTAGATAAGAATAGGAACAATCATCATTTTAATAGAGTCCAACCTACCCCTCCATGAAAGAAAAAGAGGATTCTAAGAGGAGAATAATAGATCAATACGCAAGAGATCAGCGGACATATTCAATTTGACAGAGGAAGTGATCGAGTTAGAGAACCAAATCCCAAGATATTTAATCTTGGTGCTATTCCAGGCAAAACCCGTAGAAGAGAAAAGATGAGGAAGACAGAACTTCGTCAAAGGGAGAACTTCTGTCTTATCCGAATTAATCTTATATCCAGATACAAGGGAAGACTCATTAAATTCGGCTAATAAAGGGGGAAAGGAGGACTCCGGGTCTAAAATGAACAAAAGGATATTGTCAGCATATGCAGAGAGTTTTAACTGCTTTTCGCCATAGGGAAAACCGGAGATAGAAGTATTCTGGCGAATGGAGGACAAGAAGGGTTCAAGAGCCAAAACAAAAAGGAGCGGAGAAAGAGGACAACCTTGACGGACACCTCTTCGAAGAGTGAAAGAAGCAGAGAGATGACCATTACCAAGAACAGAAGCCTTGGGAGAGGAATATAATAAAGATACAAGAGATATAAATTTGGGACCAAAACCATGCCAAGTGAGAGAAGCAAATAAGAAGGACCAATCTACCCGATCAAAAGCTTTCTCAGCGTCAACTGAAATGGCAGCCAAGGGAAATGACAGAGAGGGAGCTTTATTAAGAACATTGAGAAAAAGGCGAGAATTGTCAGAGGTAAGCCTACCTTTGATAAAACCACATTGTTCTTTGCCGATGAGATGTGGCATAAAAGAATCCAATGGTAAAGCAAGTAATTTAGCGAAGAGTTTATAGACAACATTAACTAACGAAATAGGGTGATAATTTTTGCAAAACTTCGGGTCCCTGCCCTCTTTCGGAACCAAACAGATGGCAGCATCTTGAAAAGTGCCTGCAGCAGAACCCGAAGAAGCAAAAGACTGAAAAAGAATTAATAGCTTGGGCAGAAGAAGATCAGAAAAATGTAAATAGAATTCCACGAGTTTTACCTTTAGTAAGGGAAGAGAGTGCTGCAGAGAGTTCGTGAAGAGTAAGATCAAGATCAAGGGAGGCAAAATTAAGATGAGGTGTAGAAGGTTTAGGAAGTTTCTCAAAGTAGGAATGAAGCATAGAGGAAGAGGGAGTAGATTCTGGAGTGTAAAGCTGCTGGTAAAAAAGTTGGAATTGGTCAAGAATCTTGTCAGTCTCATGAAGGAGAGTATTATCCGATGAGAAAATAGATTCAATCCCGGTGCGTTCCTTGCGGGCTTTAAGATAGTTAGCCAAAAGTTTGCCAGATTTATTACAACCACCGTAATACCGTGCACTACTCCGAAGAAGTATTGAAGAGGCGTTATCCGTAGAAAGTTTGTTAAAGGAAATTTTGGCGCGCAGAAGATCTGGTGACATGCATTTAGCAGAAGAGGTATAGGATTGATGTTCCAACTTTTTTATATGGGCAAGAGAAGATTTCCGTTTCTGAAGAAATTGTTTCTTTTTCCGAGAAACAAAATCGATAATAAATCCTCTTGCCGTAGCTTTGAAAGAGTCCCAAAGAGTATGAGTTGGTGAGAAAGAAATCATTGGTGAACGTACGGAAGGAAGAGGAGAAATTAGGATCGACAAGAAGTGAAGAATTGAAGCGCCACCGGGAGGACTTCGGGTGAGGGGGGAGCAGATCAATATCCGTAATAATGGGAGCGTGATCTGAAATTACAATAGGCTCAATAGAGGAAGATAGAAGATTCTGAGTGAGAAGTTGAGAGAGAAAAATGTAATCCAGTCTAGAGGAGGACGCGTGAGGGTGTGAGAAAAAAGAATATTCAAGAGTGTCTGGATGCATGAGTCGCCATGAGTCTGAAAGGTTAATGTGATCGTGGGCTGTCGGCGGGCTGGAAAAGCAGGCAAGGAGGCCGGATATAATGGGCAATAGTGTTCTTTTATTGCACACTGGGCAGGTATGACAACCAGAATGGAAACGAGATATGATACAAAATACGGGCTGTGCAGTCTTCTTCTTTCTCCGCCAGATGGTGTGGGGGTCCAGTGGTGTTTCCCGGTCTTGGGTGTAGAAGTCTTTCGATGGGTGGGAAGACTCCTCGGAGGGCAATAAGAGAAAGAGATGGAGCCGTTAGTCTCACTGTGAGTAGAGATCGGATACCGTAACCGTTCACCAGGAGTGAGAGGAAGGGAAATGACCGTGAGGAAGGGGCGGGATGGACAAGGAAAGGTAAAGTACAAGCGGTGTTCAGAAAGGGTCGTGTGGGGTCAGGGTTTATACAGTGTCAGGTGCTATATATCTATATACAAGGTGTCCTAAGAGCTACAAGTGACGTGTCTAAGATAGCGGGGTTCTTTATACAGGAGGCCGTACTATTTACACAGAGCACCTAGCGTGCTTTAATGGTAGCTGGTACTCACGCGCTCCTCCGTAACTCTCCTCCGAGTTACGGCCCCTCTTCAGCCACCTCCGTGGGACTCCACCAGTCTTCGGACCACTCATCGATTTCTCCACTCCCGTCTTCTCCTTCCGTCACAGCTCCAGCCGAAATCTCCTGCCACGATACTCCGACTTCTTCCGCTTCCTGTCTTCCGTCTTTTCTGTGTCCGGCCACCGGCAGGGAGGCGGGACTTCCGGGGTCAAGGGGAGGTCCTTCCGGTCCGTCGTCTCTCCTGATTGGATCCTGTAACAGAGAGAGGGGCAGGGTTCCCGTTGTCACGGACGCTTTTGTGGTGGTTCTTGAGTGCATGCCCGGGAAAGGTGAACCTCGGAGGGGTGATACTCGTGGTGGGGTGAGTAGGGGTCGCGCGGCCCGTGGGGCGATGTCACAGTTAATTTGAGATATAGTGTCCAGAAATTGCTTATGTGGCTTGTGGGGAACAAAACGCACAGTGGATTTACGGTCCAGAAACCGATCAACAATTTGATTACAATCACCACCTAAAAGGAAGAAATCATCTATGTGTTGTGTACATTTGCTCGTTATGACCGGCCAAAACAAACAGTCGGGTTGGGTAGGACCATAAACATTGAACACAGTTAAGGGAATAGAATTAAGCAATAATTTAGCCAAAATCCAGTGACCCTCCGAATCCTTTTCCTCCAACAGAACTTTACATTTGAGCTTTTTATGAATCAAAATGGCAACCCCATTCTTTTTGTTATCCGTTGGCGAAAATAAAACATTACCCACCCAACTCCTTTTCAATTTAAGGGTTTCAACATCATTGAGATGAGTTTCTTGCAAAAGAACAATATCAGGGGCATAGGAAGATAAGTGGGAGAGTACCCTCTGTCTTTTGATGGGATTGATAAAGCCTTTTACATTCCATGAAATAACTCTAAATTGTAAACCAGGGTAAATATGATAAATAAAACTCTAGAAACAGGAACATTGCAAATACGATAGAAAAATTCTAAAAACATCTTGCAAAAAAGAAAAGCGAACAGGGATAGAGAAAAAGAACAATAAACGCCTTGAAAAGAGAAATAAATGTCAAATAGGGAAAAGACGAGTAAAACTAATAAAGCAGTGCAATACATAAACATCATAAACTTGAGAAAGAGGAGAATGAAGAGAGGAAACGGAGAAAGCGCCCCTTCAGCAAGATTCGAACAGAATATCAAAAGAAAAAAAGGAACAAAGAGAAAGAAGAGGATTAGAGGGGAAAAGGGGAAGAAAGAGAATAGACAACACATATCCAAAAGGAGGACTGTAGAAAACATACCTGTTGGGGAGATACACAAGGGGAGTAGGGAAGTGGTGACACGAAACAAGATTAACCATACGAAGAACAGGATTCCGGTCAAACCGGGACGTGAGAAGAACAATAAGGGATTTACATGAAGTACAGGGCAAATGGCATGACACTATGGAAGGGAATAAAGAACAATTTTATTAACAAATACAAAATGGGAGAGACAAGCAATAAACACAAACATAGCCGATTGTAAAACAATTCTATGAGATTACATAAAGCAAACAAATAAAGGAACATCAACTAGAACATTGTATTAAAGAGATCAGAAGCAACAGCAAATACTAATAGCACAGAGGTCAACCAGTGGAAGGTGTAGAAGTATCCATGCCGCCATTAGAATGAAGATGAATGAAGTTCTTGAGTTCTCCAGGATCCTGAAAAGTCCATGTTCGGTTTTGGTAGGTAACCTTGAAAACGCAGGGATGAAACAACCCATATCGAGCTCCAAGGGAGCGAAGAAGAGGACGCAAAGACAAAAATTCCTTCCTACGTGAAGCAGTAGCGTTGGATACATCCTGGGATAAGAAGACCCTCTGACCAAGCCAGGAAACCTGCCTCTTAGATCTGGCTGCTGATAGAACCGACAGCAAATCTTGAAATTTCAGAAAGAGAAGAATAACTCCACAAGGTTTTGTGGAGGTGTTGGAACGCGGGCCAAGCCTGTGAGCTCTTTGTATGCTAAGAGAGGTGGAAGGTGGCATGTCCAGGAGCTTTGGAAGAAAAGACGTAAAGAAAGTCACAGGATCATCTCCCTCAAGGGATTCCGGAAGGTTGTAAATACGGAGGTTATTTCTTCTATTTCTATTTTCCAAGTCCTCAGTGTGTTGTTGAAGAGAGAGAACAGACTTTCCAAAGAAGAAATGCATTGCGAGTTTGTTTGTACTTCTGAAACTTGCTGTTCCACAGAAGTAATTCGGGTGTCCAGAGCTGACCACTTTTCTTTCAGAAGTTGCATGTCCTTGCTAGTGTCCTCTATAAACAGACGCAATGCTGTAATTTCTTCCAAAATGAGTTCCATAGAAATAGGAGAGGCAGGTTTGTCAGGAGAAGGAGGGTCCTGTTTCAAACGTTTTGATGAGGAAGTAGGAGGAGAAGACTTGCTAGAAGTGGAGTGAGGAGCAGAAGAGCGGTTAGGCGTGGCTCCCACCATTGGTGGAGTGCTAAAAGGATGCGACACTAGAGAAGAGGTTACTTGGACTGCTGTAGAGGATGTGAAAACAAATTTTGGTTTATGCAAACGAACCATAGACAACCAAAAATGGTCAAAATATTGAAACATAATAAAGTAGCAAATGAGTTGCACAAAAACTTGCTGAAAAGTGAAGTCAGGTGGCAGGATGGAGGAGTAATTGGTGAAAGGAATAACAAAGCCAAATGATGCAAAGTTGACAAGGCAATAATCCACCACTACATGGTAGGCAAAAAGGGCTGTCACAAAGGCATCCACAGAGAATTATGCTGCGGTGAACATGTTAAACTTGAAAATGAGCTTTCCACAGAGAATGATGAAAAAAAAATGCATGACAAAATATTCCTTTAAATGTCATGAAGAAAGAAAAGTAAAACCATCCAAAAACAGCAAACAGGCATGAGTGTGGAAATATAGGAAACATAATTGCTTACAGAGCAGCAAAAATTATTCCAGAAATAAAATGATGATGAGAAAGTCAGAAACCAATGCAGGCCATGGTATGAGCTGTAGCCCTCAAAAGCAGGTTTAAAACATTGCATGAGCAGACTTAAAGGGCATTTCGAAATAATAAAGGCACTGTGATGACCTCAGGAAACATAAAACATAAGTATCTGTCAGAGGGCAGCACTTGTAATTAAGCAGGTCATGGAGCGTGTGGCTGCTAGCATTCCAGTCAGAGCGATATCTTCAGAGGAAACGCTTTAACTTGAACCACGTGGAAGGCAGCAGAATAAATAAATAGCCCCGATGGTGACAGGCTATTGAAGGCAGCTCTGCTAAAAATACCTGAAACATGGGTTAGAAGCAGAAGCGGCACGATGAAGGCAGGCGCGCCACCCTCCTCACACGGAGAGCATTCTCTGCGGGGATGGCGGGGGCTCTTCTGAGGAGAATGCGTCTCAGCGCTCACACAGCCAGCTGGCAGCAGCGGAGAACAAGCGGCCTCATTGGATGCACAAAGTATTCCGGTTCATGGCAGAGGAATGTGCATGCCAAAATAACGCTGGAAAAAGAACGTATTCGCCGAAAATCGCCCCGGGAGGACGCAGGTACCACTCTAGGCGGCCATCTTGATCGGCGCCTAAGCCACGCCCCCTGATGGGGATTTTTACCTAAGTGGGGTTCCCTAAAGAAGTGGTCTCTGGCAGAGGCAACAACATCATATCAGAGTACAGAAGTCCATGTGGGATGAGTTTCAGGTAGCCTATACGTTCTTCATACCACATCACCCTCAAACTGATGGGCTTGATAAGAGATTCAACAAGACCCTCAAGAGCATGATTATGGATCTACCTAAGCCTATGTGGTGGAAATGGGATGTCTTCTTGTCATGCCTACTCTTTGGCTACAGGGAGGTGCTACAGAAAAGAGTTGGGTTTAGTTCCATCAACTTCTCTATGGTCACCCTATGAGGGAACCTCTCAGTCTAGTCAAAGATGGTGGGAGCAAGCTCCCAAGACCCCCCTTGCTACCCAAGGATGTAGTTAGCTACATGCTAGCCCTCTGCAACCAGACCCAGACATTCTGGAAAAAGGCCTCTGAAAAATTACCTAGCCAAGAAGTGAGGAAATTCTGATACGAAAAGAAGGCCACTCTGTTAGAGTATAGGCCTAACCGGAAAAAAGTGGATGATGAAGCCAGTGGAGCCTAGTTCCCTTCAAGGCAACTGGCCAGGGTGCTATGAGGTGAAGGAATATAAGGGGAAGGCAACCTATGTGGTGTGCCTCAAAATCCCTAGAAATCCCCTAAGGGTGCTCCCTACTAATCGCCTGAAGCCTAACTTTGAGAGGTCGAAGGTCACCATACTCCTGGTGATGGATGTTGGGGTGGAAGAGGAGAGTGAACATTTCCCTGACATTGTATCCTCTAAGGAGCACAATGGGTCAGTAGAGGGCGTCAACCTCTCTCCTACTGTGACTCCAGAACAGCAGACTGACTGTCACCAGTTGTTGGGTCAGTTTGCCTCCCTGCTCTTCTCCCTCATCCCTGGGCTCTCTTACCTGTGCATCTATGACATTGATTCTGGAGACACTATGCCTGTAAAGAAATTTTTTTACAGGTTGTCAGACAAGGTGAGAGCTAGTACCAAAGAGAAAGTTTCGAAGATGCAGGCATTAGGGGTGATTGAGCTCTCTAACAGTCTCCGGTCCATTCCATTTGTGCTGGTGTCCAAGGCTGCCCCACCAGATGCCACCACAGAACTTAGGTTCTGTGTGGACTACAGAGGACTCAGTTCAGCCACCAGGACTTACCCTCACCCCATCAGTAAAGTTGATGAGCTCATAGACAGGATTGGAGCTAATAATTTCCTCAGTACCTTTGATCTTACATTAGTGTACTGGCTGATTGCTCTGACTGAGGGGGCAAAAGAGAGGTCAGCATTCTAAATTCCAGAGGGCCACTTCCATTTATTGGTGTTGTTATTTGGCCTAAAGAATGCCCCTAACCTTCCAAAGACTGGCGAACAGGATCCTGTCTGGGAACGAGGCATTATGGGCCACTTACCTAGATGACATAGCTGTCTTCAGTTACAGCTGAAAGGAACATCTGTACCACCTCTAGGAGGTGCTTCAGGCTTTGCACAAGTTAGCCTAACTATCAAGGCCAGTAAGTGCCAGCCAGAGCAGAGTACTGTTTTATATCTGGGCCACATGGTGGACGTGGCAAGGTGCAACCCCTTCAGGCAAAGATTAAGACTATCCTGGCCTGGCAACCCATCAAAACTCACACAGAGATCAGGACTTTCCTAAGGCTTGCTGGATTTTACAGGAGGTTTGTTAAGGGATATTGCACCATTGTTGCCCCTAAACTGAGCTGACTTCCAAGAATCAGCCCAAAAGGTGATCTGGAAAGAGCCCTATCAGAAAACCTTCGGCACCCTCATGAACGCCATGTGTGTATAACCTATACTCAAGGCTCCTGACTTCAACAAGAAATTTATTGTGTATACAGATGCTTCAGAACATGGCATCTGGGCTGTCTCAGCACACTTGAATGAGGAGCGCCTAGACCAAAAGTAGGGGCTTACTTCCCAAAGACCAGAGGTGGAGTGCTTTTGAAAGGAAGCCTTGGCTGTGGTCTGGGTACTGAAAAAGCTGAGACGATACCTTGTGGGACTCACTTCAGACAGACCACAGATTCTCAAATGGCTCATATACATGAAGGGTGAAAATCACAAACTGTTGAGGTGGTCCATCTCCCTACAGGGGCTGGACTTAATGGTGTAACACTGCCCTGTGTAAGAGCACGTCATTGCTGATGGTCACTCGAGGTCCTTCTGCCTTAGTGATGAGAACTCATAGGAGGTTGGGTAGTATTCCTCTCTTTCAGCTAGCGTAGGCATGTGCTCAACCTGTCGGTCATAGGGTTGTCTCCCCCACGCTTTTTGCCTTCACTCTTCCTCTTTTCGTGGAATAGTTTCTGTTGGTCTTAGGAGCCTGCACACTTTATCACTGCTAACCAGTGCTAAAGTGCTTGTGATCTCTCCTTTATACATGATGAAATTGGCTTACACCTAAGTGGCACATTTAATTTACTTGTAACTCTTGCCGGGTGTAAACCACCTGTTTTAATAGATATAAGTCATCCCTAGGGGAGACCCGAAACAGTCCAAAGGCCAAGGTACAGAGTATTTAAAAAGTTGAGCATGTACTTTTAAGTTTTAAATATTCTGGTATTGAAACTCTTAGTCTTTCACTACTGTGTAGCGTACCTCTTAAATGGGTTAACTTTAGGTTATCTTATTACATTTAACAACTGATAACTTTTGATTGAGAGCAGGTAGAAAACACATGTTTAGCATCGGAGGAATTGTAATTTTAAACCCTGTTTAATGGTAAAGTCAGAATTAAAAAAATTCCACTTTTAGAATGTTGCCATTGTTTGTCCTAACCATTTGGTGTTTCTGGGTTACATGACTATGTGCAACTAGCATTTGGCCTTTGTGTATTCCTACTAGACAGAATCATAAAGGAAAGCATGGGTGTTGGAAGGATAGGTTATCTCTGACTTCATAGGGGGGCTGAGTTGTGACCTACCATGCTTGCACTTTAAAGGCATTGGCTCAGCTCACACACAAGGGACTTCCGAATACCCTATTATGCTCCAGACAGACTGAGACCAGGGCATGGGGGCAGAAAATTACAGTCACCTCTATAGGGGGAACCTCCAGAAGCTTCACTGACACTATGTATGAATATTGGACCATTAGACTATCCCTTCAGTACACTCCTGGACCTGTGGATAATACATAAGAAGGATACCACACTGCTTTGCTGCTTGAGGCCTGCATGCTGGCTGAGAAGGAAGACTGGGCTTTCACCCTTCATCTCAGGCTGAAGTGACTTCAAGGCTCAGCTGACTGTTAGAACTAAAGAGACATCACAAATTCCAGAGGGCCCACTGCATCTGCCCAGCTGACCCGCAACTGGATGTGCCCGAGCTCTTTTAGTCTCAGATAGAGTGCGTCTCTGATCCCCAAGAGTTGCCCCTCATGCCCTGGACCCTTTGTGGGACATCAGTTGAACTCCTCCCTGAAGAAAAGGAAAAAATTCTGAAGTATTCGGCTCTTCACAAACCGTGAACGGGCCAGTTTGTGCCAACATATTGTCATCTGCGACAACCGCCAATGCAAAGCTGCAGTAAATTTGACCCTTTGTGGTACAGCAACCGTCAGTGACAACTGGCAACACAAGATCTGCACTTCGTGCCACAGCATAAACTGCCCGCATTGACGGCCAAAGTGAATCTCCACCAACAACCCTCTTCAAAGCCATCAGGATCTGCACGCTACAGTGACCACTGTCTGCGACGCCCGGCCTGCCCTTTGTGCTACAGTGACAACCATCCACTACACTTTCCCTGCTCCTCCTGGTCCCTTCTACTGTGAAGGCTGAATGGTTGAGCTGGACTTTAGAAGGTAACGTTTTCAGCTGGACTAACCTGGTCAGCCTTCACTTGTGACTTTCACCTGGTCTTGCATAGCCGGATAACTGTGAGTGGTGCTTTGTGTTTGTAGGCACCATACTTACTTTAAATCTTTGAAATTGCATATCTCAGGGTCTACGGACTATGTTTTTTACCTTTTTGTTGTCAAATAGTTATTAATTTTTTCTCAATGTTTCTAAATTGGTGCGGGACTGTTCTTGTGTAGTGTTTTCCATTTCATTACCTGCATAAATACTTTACACATTGCCTCTAAGTTACGCCTGACTGCTTTTGTGCCAAACTACAAGAGGGCTAAGTATGGATTAATTTAGTGACCTTTTGTGGTTCACCCTGACAAGGATTGTGGCTTGTACTTGAGAAGGGCTCACACCCCCCTCACCCAACAACCCAGTTTCTCACAATCCGTATACACAATGCCATTCCAAAATGGTTGCTCACTGCTTCGTTTAATTGTTTTATTAATTGTAAGCACATACCTGAAACAATTTTAAACATCTGTTCTTTTAAATTATCTTGTCTAGTTATGTTAAGTTTGTGTGTGATGAATGTAAGAAAGAGTCATTGTGTGGATGAATACATGCATGAAGTACCATTAAGTGACAAACTATATGTATGATGTGGTAGCACTTAAACTCATCTGAAGCTGAAGTTATAAGCTAGACTGATTAGACTTGCCAAGGCATGTTGTCTCTGTTCCAATGGGTAGTAACTATTTGTGTTTGTCCTTGCATGAAAATCTTCATTATATACCACACCTTGGGGACCCTGGTTGTCAAGTTAGTAATTGGGAAAACTCCTCTAGCTTCTATAATGTTTGTCAACTCTTACTGTAGAAATAGCGCTCACAATACATTAATATTCTCACAAGAAGACCTTTATTTTGTACACATTTGTCAGCCACATCACAAAACAAAAGAAAGACACTAAAACCCTTTACAGCGATTCAGTACGTTTTACGATCTGATTTGGAAGTGGCTAGCAATCAAATCTTCCCCGGTTTATGGAGAAAATATAAAATATGATGAATTTCCACCCGCTGAATTTTCTTTACCATATTATTCATATGTTAAAGACAATTATGCCAGTGGCTGTCCTCTGAATTTTGCACTTACTCCATAACTATGCAGGAGTTAGGTCAGACCAGTTTTGTTCTACTTTCTTCACAATCTAGTAGTAGCAAAACATTTAGGGCCTGTTGTACGAAGCCATTCTGCGGTTGCAAAAGATTGTTTTTTTTACGTTGAAGATCCATTTTGCAAGTTGAACAAGCAGTTCATACTCTCAAAATGGGTTTCCCAAACCAATTCAAACTGCAATCAGGAACGGGCATGAAAGGGCAATCCTCTCCTAATTGCAGATTGTAATGGAATGCATCAATGGTTTGTCACCACAACCGAGGTTACAAATCAGTGAAAAGTTATTGACTCCAAAAATGAAGTGGTGGCAGATTCCCAGAGGGAACCTATCTGCATTTGCTAGCTCCACTTTTGGGAATTGTGTCAGGTGACTTCAGGCACGGCAGGCAGTCTAACAAGATTCTTTAGGCCGGTCATTCTGTGATTCCCTGCACCTGGAGATTTGGTACTGCTACCTGCTAATATTTTGGTTGAATCGCAAAAATTTAAGAATGGCAAAAGAAGTCGGTGTTGACATCAATCCCTTAGTATAAGTATATATTAGAAACTTTTCCTTCAAACGATGCTGATGAATTTATTTCTGAAAGTGGTCTTTCCCTGTCATTGGTGCAGTTGGTGCACTGGCACCAGGACCTGGGGTTGTGGGAGGCCCACACACCATGTGTCTCAGTTTGTGTAATCTCAAAGTTCTGGTCCGTTCATCTATTAGGCGTAATTTAATGGAAGTCTTTACCACCAGCCCGTCATGCAGCCTCATCTCTCCAGGAGTTCAAGAAATCATGGAAATATCATCTAATGCAACTGGAAACACACCTATATCATTGTAAATATGTATATTTCAAAACTGTATTCCTCACTATTTGTAGTTGCACATTTTTATGCATTTCAATGTTGCCTTCACCAAAGGTGATCATTAAGGTAGCAAAATCCATACCATATCATACATATTCTCATTAGCGTAATGGCAACCACCATATTAAGATTGTTCTACATTCAGATATTGTTGCGTTGCTTAAAGTTTTCAGATAGTAATATTGCGATCGCTAAATAAATAACTAAGGAAATAAAGAAACAAATAGAGATGGTCCTGCAGATTGATCTTCCCTGTCACTGGTATCCAATTCCAGGTATGAAAAAGAAAACATCCATAAATTAATCGGGAGCGTGGCTAGTTGCTGATGATGGCATACACACTCAGGAAAGCACCAGCAGTCGGCCCTGTAGTCTAACATACTCAGTGACTGGGTCCCCGAATTCTATCCTCCTGACACATGTGCTGAATTAGGGCATCAGTTTTCTCTGAATTCGGGGGGAGGTAGACTCCCTTGGAACTGAAAACTCTATGAATTGCAGTGTTGCTGGCCCAGGGGCAAGGTCACATGGAGGAGCATGCACTTTCAGCTATCCGGGCTAGCGCATTGAAACTAACCAGCACCTAATTGGACTAACAGCAGAGACCTTCTGGTCCCCCATCCCCACCAGTAAGCAAAACTGAACAGCTTTTCTCTAACCACCCTCTGGTGCTACTGATAGCGGGCAAGCCTGGACTAGGGAAATATCTGTACTAAGTGCTGGACCCCACGTGAAGCCGCACAGAACTTGCGACTCCTGTTTTGAGGTGGCCCGCTCGGAGATCTGGACTTTGGCTGCATGCCCTAGCCCCTAATGAGCTCAGCTACATTGAACTGATGCATGGTGATGCAGCGCTACTCCAGAAATAATTTCTAAAACCATGTCACCTTTCCATGAAGTACAAAATCATACATCTACTCATCAGTGGGGCCCATAAAACTGCAAGTTACTCACAAAACACTTCCATCCTACTTAATGGATCGGGGAAATTCAAAGGAGAGCTGCTGTATCATGGCGGAGTGTCTAGATCAAAACCAAATATTTATACTATTTACACCTGCAGTTTAAATGAGTTTTACCATGGTTTTTATTAACAAGACATTTTATTCAGACACACCACAGTTAGGATCGATGAATCTGCTGGTAAAAAATTAGGCGTAGGACAATACAAGACCAGCTTAATTCTCTATTTATATAATTTTTATTAAAAGCAAAGTTTAGCATGTCTAACAGTTTATTCGCTTTATTTATTTCTTTACTCAAAGTAACTTTATTTCAAAAAGAGTCATTTTCGTTTATTTTAAAGATTCAGAAATAGACATTATTACTTAGACTTCAGAACACAAATATTAGAAAAGACAGATAGTTTCCAAAATTAATTTTCTCCTAACTTCCCTAACTAATAACCTCATCTAGAGCTCAGTTCTCATTCAAGGAAATAAAACATTTATTCAAGAAAATCTTACATCTCAGGAATATCAGCATTCCGAAAGCATCTCAGAAGGAAATCAAAAAGGAGTTTTTTCATGACTTTATGTAACTTTTTCACTAACTTTATCTATCTACAAAAGTAACTATCAGCACAAACTCGGATTCTGATTGGACAGATTTGTGATGGATGAGCATCACCTCATCATTCTAACATTCACTTTCCGTTGTGTCAGCTGAATTTTAAAGAGTCCTTTGTTTAAGAAAGTCGTTGGCCTAGTCACATCCTCAACTGGCAACTCCATGTACTTTTCCCACGTTCAATAACTCAACGTCCATTCTTTTTGGCAGTCATCAAGACTTCCAGGGCATGTTGGCCTTGAACTGGTTTTGTTCATGCACAAGCAGCTCGCATTCAAACTCGGACTTGTGCCTCACATGCTCAGTTGGTTTTCTTTTCACAGTCAACAGAGCAGTCATGTTTTCACTAGGCCGTACAGGTCAAAATGAGAACCATCATAGAAACAAACACAAATAAATGTTACTTATGGAAATATAACCATTCTGTTTACCTCCCCCTTACTGAGGTTTCCCTGTTAGTTATTACCTAGCAAACAAGCGACACATATGCAATTTATACTCACTTATCCTTCGGTTTCTGCCACAAATACATGCACAAAAAGCACATTTATGCCAATTTTGTTTATTTAGAAGCTTTAGCGTTATTTCACATCATGACAACAACATTACTTAGTAAGTTCTATTTTCGCCATACAAGAAGATTATTATTCCCATGTGTATTTATGTGTGCATAATATACTATTTTGGTTAGTGTTTTCCACACCATGCAATTAATAAAAATTATAGTTATGAGGAAATGAATTCACAAGGGGTATACAAAATTTAGTTTTTCCAGCCCGCTCCATCAACTCCCTCCTTTGGTGATCTTATCACCAAATATTTCCCAAAATGTTGCAAATTTTTTATCAAAACATGTTTTGAGTTCTTCAGATTAGTATGAGTTACACTTTAGTATCCTTTTCTTTAGTTTCTTTAAACACCTTTTCTTGAAATTCCTCCATCTCTATATCACAGTTTTCTCTTTCTCTTTCTCGCCTTTCTGGAATTGCTTTCTTTATTGACTTTCTAACATTCCTTCTTTTTCTATATATGCAACATAATCTTATCATGAAAAACACTAATACTATTATTGTTGCTGAAATTAGTATCTTACCTACAATTGAACTACCTATTTCTTGAAACCAATTATTAACTGCTGAAAGACTTTTACCAAGTCGTTCAAGAACACCCTCAACCTCCAGTGGTTCAATTTCCTTATGCAACTCTGTAATGTTTGTAATGTACTTTTCAATGTTTTGACTTTTGTCTGGAATATAAGTGCAACAATGCTGCACTTTCAAAATTCCACAAACTCCCCCTTCCTTTGCCAATATTATATCAAGAGCAAGGCGATTTTGCATTACCATAGCTCTCATAGCAACCATCCCAGTATTTACCATTAAGAATCTACCTGCTGTAGTCTCTAGCTCTTTCTCCCAGTATTCGGTTGCCTTTTTGTTTATTTTTGTGGAGCTGCGTCTTAGTAGGCGATGTAGGTGAGACACATGGTGTCCTATTCTGTTGATGCTAATCATGTACTGGATGATGGAGGGTTTGTGCTTATTGAGTTTCACTTTAGACAGGGTGGCTCTAATCTTAAGGAAGTTGTAGAATTCTATCTCAGGAAGGTTAAGCTTTGTCTTTAGTTCATTAAAGGAGGCTGGGTTATCTTCCATGTCTAGCTGGCAGGGGTAGGAGATGCCCTTTTCCCTCCATGTCTCCATGGATAATGGTTTTCTTCTATATTATGTCTTCCTGTTCCCCCACAGTGCCTCCCACCTTGTGTTTTTTTATGCTATGTCCATTTTTTGGTCTACCTTGATTATGGCATTGCATGTGTTTCTGAGTATCGGGTTTGGGGGTTGCGCGCGTTTGCTGACTGTTAGAAGGGTTATGGGCTGTTTAGTATCTCTTCTCAATCCTGAGCCATGCTGGTGTGTATTCCTGCTCAGGGAGAACCCAGTATGCCCCTTGTTTTGCCAGGAAGGCAGTTTGGAACGTTCTGAAGACCATGAGGTTCAACCACCCCAGCATTTTATTTAACCTCAGCTTCTTCAGGCTTATCCTTGCTCTCTTTTCTCTCCACACGAATTTGTTGATCATCTTGTCTAGCTTTTTGTGGAAGTCATCTGTAAATATTAGGGGCAGCATATTGACTATGTAGTTGACCATTGGTGTAATCATCATTTTTATTGTCTCTATCCTCCCCCACCATGTTATGTATTTGGGTGCCCATGCTTCCAAGAGTCCCTTTATTTTTCCTAGTAGTTGACTCTCATTTTGGTCAAGTGTGCTCTTGAGGTCCCTGCCAAATTGTAGGTCCAGATATTTAATAAAACCAGTCTGCCACACCAGTCCCGAGTCCCCTAGTGTTTCTTTGGTGGTGTGTATATTAAGGGGTTTACACTCCGATGTGTCTACGTTTCGCTTGTATCCTGAGTGACCAGAATATGCCCCTATGGACTCCATTAGGGCCTTGATAGATTGTTGGGGGCTCTCCGTGAGTATGAGGATGTCATCCGCGTAAGCGGCTAGTTTAATTGTGACGTCTTTTATAGTAAAGCCCCTCATCTGAAACATTGGTCCCTATGGGCCAGATGTAAGTCGGCAAATACCGGTCGGTAACGGACGATTTCGGCCGTTACCGACCGGTATTTGCAAATGGAGATGTAGGGGCCTTCAAATATACAGAATCTGTAAATTTACCAATTCTGTAAATTTACCAATTCTGTAAAATACCAAATTGGTAAATATACCAAATCAGAAAATCCAGATGTAGGTGGCACTGAAAACAGTGCCACAGGCCATTACCGATTCGTTATTTACCATGTAATTCTATTGCATGGTAGATAACGAATACCTGTGTACATGCACATCTGTGTATGTACACCTGTGCCCTTAGGGCATGTATGTGTGCCACATGGCACACAAGCCAAAATCAGGGGTGCAACAGGGTGTCAAAGTGACACCCTGTCACCCTTGCAAAATCTGTATATTTACCGAATCGGTATTTACCGATTCGGTAATTGCCATTGATTCCTACGGGCCTGTAGGCCCATAGGAATCAATGCCAATTACCGAATCGGTAAATACCGATTCGGTAATTACCGAATCATACAGATTCGGTAAAAATTACCGAATTTTTACCTACATCTGATTTACCGAATCCAGAATACCGAAACGGTAAAATTCGGCATTCTAGAGTCGGTAAATCAGATTTACCTACATCTGGGCCTATGTCTCTGATCAGTGGCTCCAGGGCCAGCAGGAACAGTGAGGGCGACAGGGGACACCCCTGTCTTGTCCCTCTCTGTAAGTTGAACTGATCTGATACCACTCCATTGATTACCATCCTTGCGCTGGGTGTTTTGTATAGGGCCATTACTGTGTTTATGAAAGCTTCCCCTAGATTGAAGTTCCGCATGCATTGCCCTAGGAAGTGCCAGGATACTCTGTTGAACGCTTTCTCAGCGTCCAATGTTATCGCCACCGCGGGCTCTTGAGACGCTGCTGCCTTCTCTAATACGTGGCACACGAGCCTTGTGTTGTCGTGTGACATTCGTGTTTTTAGGAAACCTACCTGCGCATTGCTTATTACCTTTGGCAGCACCCTGTTCAGTCTTGAGGCCAATATTTTCGCGTAGATCTTACAATCAACATTGATTAGTGAGATTGGCCTATAATTCTGGGGTAACTGTGGGTTCTTGCCTTCTTTTGGGATTATCACTATGGTAATCCCAACAAATACTAAGGTCTTCCCCACACAAAACAAAATAACCCCAACACTAGCACAAACAGAATTTTGGCTACTACACAAGATATACTGGACACCTGCACGCCTGGCCAACTTAGGGCTCAGGGAAAACGACCTATGCTGGAACTGTGACAAAGAGAAAGGCGACCTTGCCCACCAACAAGGTCAAAAAATTCTGGACTAAAGTCTTTGACTTCATAAATAAAACTCTATGTTGTACAATTAAAGCAGAATCTGCCTCCCTAGCAACTGCATTCCTAACCACTGAGATGGACTCAGGACAAGACAGAGAACTAGTCGACCTACTAATCACAGCTGCAGTAAAAACAATACTAACCAAATGGAAGGACACGACTAAGGCAACGTACAAGGGCTGGCTCAACAGGGTCACATACCTAAGGGGGTGGATACAATCACCCTCCAACACTCACCATGGAGGCAAACACACAGGGGCGTGTGGGAGACCCTGGACAAATTCCTGGACTCATATGACCCACCATAAATAAATACAACCCTAAGCCAACAGCCGGGGAACTGCATGCCCCCTTAGATGGAGCAGTGAAAAAAAAACACAAGAGTTACGAACTTCTTGTATCTTTTTCTTCTCACTTTCTCCTTTTCTCTTTCCTTTCCCCTCCAACCTCCTCCCCACCCTATAAGGGGACAGTTGGATAAGGGGATCTACCTAGCATTTACACAGCTGTAAAGTAGAGATACACATCCCATATGAGCTGGGAAGAAACCCTGGAACGAGTTATCCATTTAAAGTGTATGTTATATGTCTTATATGTATGTATACGTATATGTAAAAAAAACAATAAAAATCTACTGAAATAAAAAAAAGAATCCACCTGCTGTGTCTGTTGACAAACGATCTACTATCGTTGATAATCTTCGAATTCGGTTTGCATTAAAAGATATTCCTACTGCTGGTATCAGTGCTCCAAAAATATCACCTATTATTTCTATTACACTCTCTCTTTTTCTACGACTTAAAGGTTTACCTATCTCATGTATTCCATTTGTACCCCTATCTATATGAAAGATTTTTAGAAAGTCCAGACCCACGTAGCATGTCCCGTACCAATGGTCCGGTAATCTATAGTAAGCTTTGTTCCCACAGATAAAATATATTCCAGGGAAAGCAGGATCTTTCCCCCTTTAAATCCCCAACCCCCTACAATTCTATAGGTGTCTTTACATTGACTCGCTCCCACAAAATAATTGCCATACACAGTGTTGTCTCTTCTTATACAGAATTTCCCTAACAATGGAGTATCTATATTTATAGCCACATTCACATTTCTATCATCTATATTTTCATCTTCAAATGTCCAATATTTGCATTTCTCATGTCTTACTTTTTCACTACGTTTATAAGCAATTCTTCTCTCTTCAACCATATCTAGAAATGCTTTCTCCTCAACTTTCATATTAAATGTCAAATTATTTTTGAAAACAAAACAAGTGATGGACCGAATGTGGATCAATGTCACACATTCAACCCAGTCCAAAGATCTGGGCCCAAATCCATTGTTTTTTTGCACTCCACACCACCCTGGGTTAGACAATGGCGATATGCAAATCAGCTCTGACCCTGTGCCCCATGGGAACAGTCCAGTCCGAACTACAAAAGCCATGTCCTTCCCAGAACGGAATCAAGCATCCGAGGACTGGACCGGTTTCGAGGTAACACCTCTCATCAGCCCGGCTAGCTTGACTCCAGTGGTGTGGAGTGCCTGGGACCCACGTCTGGGCATCCCCAGTACACTTATAGCGGAATTGATGAGAGGTGTTACCTCGAAACCGGTCCGGTCCTCGGATGCTTGATTCCGTTCTGGGAAGGACATGGCTTTTGTAGTTCGGACTGGACTGTTCCCATGGGGCACAGGGTCAGAGCTGATTTGCATATCGCCATTGTCTAACCCAGGGACTGGACTGTTCCCATGGGGCACAGGATCAGAGCTGATTTGCATATCGCCATTGTCTAACCCAGGGTGGTGTTGAGTGCAAAAAAACGATGGATTAGGGCCCAGATCTTTTGACTGGGTTGAATGTGTGACATTGATCCTCATTCGGTCCATCACCTGTTGTTTTTGCAAATTATTTTTGAAGGCGTAATCATGGCTCAATTCATCTATTTCCAAAAAGAATTCTCCCATTACTTTGGCGGGCTTCATTTTATTCAGGGCATTAACAATTTTTAACTTAGCGAAAACATCATCTGAATTTGAATAGTGATATTCTAACTTTCCTCTTTGATAAAACAAGCTTGCAATCACACTACACGTAACACCATATGTAAGTGGAAGATGGTATATGTCACCCCTTCTGAAACAGTTGCAGGTAATTTTACTCAAACGTAGCAGTCACTGGCATCCATAGTTTTAACATATTCAAACAACAATCTTGAAAATGTGTTTTTGGTAAAATCACTAATGGACCTATCCTGATGCATTTCTGGTCTATATACATGCTGTTTATTAGGCTTTGATTCCACATTTTGTCCACTTGAACTCACATTATGTTTCAACTTCACTAAATTATCCTGAAAAGGAATGACAATAGCTAAGATTATCCATATCAATATTAGTAATCCTGTACATATCAAACATGATCTACACCATTTTCTGAAAATAGAGCACTTCATTTTATGATCACTATCAGCCATTTTTTTAAAAAAATGTCTTTTTTCAATCTACTTTACAATTATTTCACCTTTATTACTTATAGGCTTTCACCTTTAACTTACAATGTCATTCTTCTCAGGATTTTAGTGTTTGTCTTTCTCCCTATACCTTCAAGCGATTGTCACTTTTCACTGTGATCCAGTTAATTACTCACTTTTCTCATTTGACTTTTGGCAGCTTAAGTTCTCTTGGCTACTGTTTACATCTTCGATAGGTGGTAGAACAATATAGGACCACTCAGGTGATTTATACTTCTGGTTTGGTCTTCTCACTCTTTTTGGCCTTTGAACAACTTCTATTATTTTTCCCAATGACTCCTTTTGACTGGTTATTTCATTTACTTGATCTTCTAGTTTTCACATTTTGTTAACCAATTTAAATCTCAGTCCATCAGTCTCTTTTGGCCAATTATCTCCTTTACAAACTCTTTTTGTCTTAGGCTCCATGGTGTTATGCTCCACTGTCAAAGCCCTTTTTCTTGAACTCTTTCTTAATGGAGTTTCATCTGCACTGTCGTCAGTTTCACTTTCAGTCTCTTCGACAGTTTTATTTATGACAAACTTTATAATGTCTTTCTCTTTTTCAAGATCAGTTTTCTCTTTTGATAGTTCTTTCACTCTGTTAGGAACATCTCCATAGCTGGTACTTGGAACCTCATCCTTATCGTGAGTTACTTCCTCTTTTCCAGTGTCAGGATTTTCTTTCCTGCTTTCGGAGCTTTCAGACTGTTGTTCAGTATTTTCTTGACCACCAGTTTTATCTTTACCATTCTCAGTGTTCTTACTGGTCTCACTCTCTACCAATTCTCGACCTTCAGATTGATCTTCAGAATTCGGTATTTCAACAGTTTCTCCTTCTCCTTCAGACGCAGAACTAGCATCTGATGCTTCCAAATGTCGACGTTCTTGTCGAGCTTCAGTATCTGGATTTCTCTCTGGTTCACCTTCAGAGTCAGAATCAGTTGTACTTTCACCTTCCTTGTTTGGTTTCTCAGGTTCAGGCACACGGATGGTGTGGCTTGCATTCACCCACCTCTTCACTCCGGCACATTTAACTGCAGTGGTGCTAACCAATATGACTTGTCTTGGTCTCTGCCAACAAGGCACCAAACAGTTTCTTCTGCGATGCACTTTTATCCGAACCCAATCTCCAGGAACTAGATCATGAGCTGGATTTTTCTCTTTCGTGTTTGATTCAGTTCCCACCTGATGGAACTAAGTCACCAGGTCAGACATGTTTTTGCAGTAATCCAGTATGATGTCATCATTTATGGTTAACAGTTTATTAACTGGTACAAATGCTTGTGTCATCACCCTGCCCATTAGAATCTCGTGTAGACTTAATCCAGTTTTTCTGTCAGGTGTGCTCCTCAAGGTCATCAAAACAAGTGGTAAGGCATCTGGCCACTTTAGTCCTGTTGCCAAACACATTTTTGCAATCCTGTTTTTTATTGTTCCATTCACTTGTTCAACCATTCCTGAAGATTCAGGTTTGTAAGCACAATGCAGTCTCTGACGGATGTCCAGTGCTTCACAGAACATTTGCATAAGCTCATTCTGAAAATGGGTTCCGCGATCAGTTTCGATCGTCACTGGAAATCCGAACCTTGGGATTATCTCACGTAAAAGCAATTTTGCAACAGTTATCCCATCATTTCTCCTCGTGGAGAAAGCCTCTACCCATCGAGAGAACAAACAAATGATCACTAAAACATATCTGAGTCGGTTACAAGGTGGCAGTTCAATAAAATCCATCTGCATTTATGTGAATGGACCTCCCTCCCGCCCTATGGTTCCCAAACTCACAATTGTTTTTCTGCTTGGATTAAATTGCTGCCATACCAGACATCTCTGGCATAGGCTTTCAGCAACCATCCTGAATTTAGGATTGTACCACGTTTGTCTAAATAGACGAAGCATGGCATCTCTTCCAACATGAGCTTGACCATGATACATTTGGGCCATGTTTGAAATCATGCTATCGGGCATTACTGGTCTTTCATCTTTGTAAACCCAAATTTCATCTTCCTCTCTTTGTCTGCATCATGCCTTTAACTAGACATTGTTCTCTTCCTCATCAGCTTCTTCATGCATTTGCCTCACTTCCTACCAAGTCTCAACCACTGTTCTTAGTATGAAAGAACTTGAAACATGCTCCTTTTCACTGTCCCGAATGATGGATGCAAGATTTTTAGCACAGTACTTTGCAATTGAGTCTACATACCTGTTACCTCGGGTGATATAATCATCCCCCCATCTTGTGAGCCACACACTTCACCACAGCAATTTTGTCAGGCAATTGAATTGCATCTATCAACATTCTCACAAACTCGGCATTATGTATTGGTGATGCTGCAGAAGTCAAATGACCTCTTTGGGACCACAGTTGTCTGTAATCATGGACAACTCCAAATCCATACTGGCTGTCAGTCACTATATTAACCTTAATTTCCTTTCCCAGTTCACATGCTCGAAAAAAAGCAATCAATTCTGCTACCTGAGCAGAACGAATTCCTTTCAGACAAGATGCTTCCAATACATCTGCCACCGTGCAAACTGCATATGCTCCACTCAGAACACCTTCATTTGTTCTCAGACATGAACCATTGACAAACATCACGTAATCTGATTCAGGCAATGGCTCCTCTCTGATGTCTGGTCTTGGTTTGGTACAGTATTCAAGAACATCCAGGCATTTGTGATCAACCTCATTCCTTACTGCAGTTTTCATGGTATCAGGAAATAACGTAGAAGGATTGACATTTACACATCTGGAGATTGTCACATTTTCTGCTCCCAAAATTATCTTTTCATATTTTGTCATCCTATTGTTGGTCAGATACTGTGTTTTTGTCTTAGTGAAGAGAATCTCCACAGAATGAGGTACATGCACTCTCACAGGAAATCCCATCACTATTCCTTCACTTTGTTCTATACTTACGCTTGTAGCTGCTACTGCTTTTAGACAACCTGGCAATGCCTTTGCAACTGGATCCAAAACAGCTGAGAAATATGCAATCGGCTTTCTCAGTTTTCCATGTCTTTGAATTAATACTGACAATGCACATCCTTCTCGATCACTGTGTTACAGTTCAAACTCTTTTTCGTAGTCAGGCATCCCTAAAGCAGGTAAAAATTGTAAATTGATACTTGTATAGCGCACTACTCACCCGCAAGGGTCTAAAGGCGCATGTACGAATACCGCTGTGGAACCCATTCTGGCTTTCCCTGTGAGGCGTCCACTCCTGGGCACCCCCAAGGTGGAGGCCAGGCATCCTTAGCGTTGTGGGGGCCGTTGTGGAGATTAAGCAAGCTATTGCCCAGAGTTGCAGAGTGGGAATCCATGATTGGAATAGGCACTGAGGCAAGAATTATCAGGTCCATGGAATTTTTGAGCCCAAGACCCGCCGAGGCGGGGAATTAAACCCTGGTCCCGGGCTAGACCTCTGCATCAGGGTCTGCCGCTTTAACCATTGAGCCACACTTCTCCACTGCTTCACACAGGCTTGTTTTTAGCTGTTCAAATGCTTCCATCCCAGTTTTGGTCAGAACTATAGGGTCTCTGATATCTGCTCTGGTTAGTCTCTGTAATGGTTTTGCTATCAGTGAAAATCCGCAAATCCATTGTCTACAGTAACCTACCATTCCCAGGAACATTCTTACTTGTCTTTGGGTTTTCGTGGCTGCATTCCTTGTATCATTTTAATTCTTTCTGCAGTGACTTGTCTGATTCCTTTGGCAATCTTATGACCTAAGTATTTCACTTCTTTCTGACAAAATTGTAATTTAGATGGAGACACTTTATGTCCCTCTTCTGCCAAATGATTCAGCAATGCAATAGTATCTGTTACACATGCATCTTTTGTCTTCGATGCCTCAAGGAGATCATCAATGTACTGAACCAATACAGACTCTCCAGGCATGCTCAAACTTTCTAGTGATTTCTTTAGCAACTGATTAAAGATAGATGGACTTTCAGTGTACCCTTGAGGAATTCGGCACCATTCCAGAATACGATCTCCGAAACGGAACGCAAAAATTGGCTGCAATGGAACTGTAAAGAACGCATTACACAAATCGATCACAGTGTACCACTCTGCATCGTGGGGACAATTATATAAAATCACTGCTGAATTTGGTGCAATTGGACAACATGGGACAACTATTTTATTCACCTTTCTAAGGTCCTGTACAATCCTAAATGTTCTGTTTGGCTTTTTCAATCCCATTATCAGTGAATTACAAGGACTACTTTCTATCTCTCGTAGTGTGCCTTGGTCAATCATTTTCTTTATCACTGGAGTTATTCCTTCAATTATTTCTGCTGTCCTTTTGTATTGGTGAATGTTCGGGTAACTCACACCTTCTTTTAAAGAGACTTTTACAGGATCTACGTCTTTCATTAATCCAATATCTTCTCCTGTGAAATCCCACACCTTCTCTTTTACTACCTTCTTCAATTCATCAGGTATCTTTTCTCGATCAAACACAGGAAACAACTTATTTTGTTCTGCCTCAATCATAAGCATGGTCATTTTATACAGGCTATCTTCATCGAGAGTTTGCAATTCTATGCCATCTGGTGAACAGTATATGGCACAGTTCATTTTACACAAGATATCTCGTCCTAACAGATTTACGGGACTACTATCACACACCACAAATCGATGCATGTCTTTGAAATTTCCAATTTCTACTTCAACTGGCTGTGTTAAGGAGGCTTTAATCTGTCTATTAGCTACACCTACAACTTGGATGTGGTCTCCCGAGAGAGTAAGATTTTGGACCTCCACTGATCTAACGGTAGAACGGGTAGCATCAGTGTCCACTATAAAAGTTATTTCTACATCATTCACTTTTCCGTTTATGAATGGACCAGACTGGTCTACCTCAAGAGTGGCTCCAAGCACACACTCTTCTCCCTCTCTCAGGCACCGTCAGAAACTTTCATCGACTCACTCCCACCTTCCTCTTGCAACCAATACTGGGGACTCACATTCACTCTAGGTGATCTGTTTACCTGCTCGTCTCCGCTGAATCCTGTCTCTGCACTGTATCTCTGTTGATTTACACTGTGTGGAAGTGGCGGTTGTGGCACCTGACTTTGCTGATTAACTATCTGCTGCTGTTGCAGTTGCTGCTGAATTACCTCATGCTGCACCTGCGGATTCAATAATGTATTTTTGGGATTAACTCTTGGTGGATACTTACACTCTTTTCTCCAATGCCCTATTCTGCCGCAATTAAGACAAGGAAACTTTTTTTGAGCTCTTCTAAATTCCCTATCAATTTCGTTTTGTTGAAATTTCCTTTCAATTTTCCCTGACTTGCATCAGTGTTTTTATTTTCCAATTGAGCTACTTGGTGTTCTGCTACTTTCACTTGTGCCCACATAGCTTTTTCTTTTAGTTCTTTTGTTTGGCATCAATTTCTTCACTACAATATTTGGCTTTTCTTAACCCCTTCCATGCTCATGACGAGCTCAGCTCGTCATGCAGTACACTGCTCCTGTGCTGATGACAAGCTGAGTTCGTCATGATCAATGGGGATCATGGATCTGCAGCACAGAGGGGAAATTGCTGCAGCAGTCAAGGTGTTAAAACATCATCTACAGTACTCGACTGCCAACCTATCATACTATGCCTGATCATGTCTCCGATTTCTGGCCTTAATCCATATACGAATCCATATATAAAATGACTCATGTCTTTTTCGCTCAACTCTTCATGTCCACTACATTGTTTAAATACCAACAACAATTTTTCATAAAATGCATGTACAGATTCTTTCGGCTCCTGTGTAGTTCTGTCTATTTTGACCCAATCTGTCTCTTTTGGTGGAATTTTATTCTTTAGAAATACTATCACTTGCTCGTATTTGCGCATTGCTTCAGGAGACAGAGCACCTGTTACTTTATCATGAGGATATTCTTCTCTCGGACAATTTACAGATATTTTACATTCAGTCCACAAGTCTGCTGGCACAACTATGTCAAATAATCCATCCAGATCAACCCATAGTACTTTTGAAACTTTCACAAATGGATCTACCTGTCGACACCATTCTACTGGTTTCTCTCTCAATCTGGGGAAATTATTCGTAAATGATAGTATATCCTGTCTACTCCAAGGACCATACACATAACCTCCTCCCGGTATTTCTCTCATAGGAAATTCATTTACTGCTGTTTCTTTTTCTCTGACTGGGAACGCTAATGTAGACTTATCACTAGCCTCTTCTTTCTTCTATGCCCATTTCACTCTCCACTTATTCACATCCCCCCATTTCCGTAATAGCACAATCAATTATTTAATTTGGGTTATCCTTCCAGCAGTTTTCATATTTTCAATGTCTTTTTCTGAGAAGTCTATTCTGTAGGATTTCTGCAATGTTTTATTCTTTGTGAATTCTACTTCAAATTCATTTGCTAATCCTTCTAATTGATCATGTATAGACTTCTCTTTCTATGTTATACTTTTGCACATGAACATGAGTTCATCATCTTGGTATGTTTTTAATCTGTCTGTTTCCAATTGTTCCAATAATGAATTCTTCCATATCAACTTTTAATCTTGCCACATCTAGTACTTTTAGTTCATGCTCTTTTAATTTCAAAGTTTTAAGCCAATCACTGAATTCTTTTTCTGACGGTCCTATAGGAGTCTGTGTTAAATCTATTTTTTCAATATTCTTTTCAGGTGTAGCAGAATCAGATTCTGCTCCGGTTGCATATTTATAGGGTAAACTCTGATTGAAAGTTAAATCAGGCGGATTTCCATTACTTGCTCATCTGATTTCTGACAAGTCTGCATAAACATTTTCTTTTACCTTTTGCAAACTTTGCTGTAAAGGGATCATTAAACTTGGATCTTTTATTCTTTGGTTTTTAAACACTGGGATTACAGGTCCTATCGTTACTGGGACTGTAACTGCTTCTATATTTTTCGTAAGCTCTTGTATCTTTTCTGTCAATTCATTTGTAGATCGTATATATTCAGCAGTACTTGTTTGTTCCTCAACTCGTTTTTCTACTCTATCTATACTTCCTCTTTCAGTATTCTGTTTGGGAGCACCAGTAAATCTCGTTTCTGTCATTGAGGCATTTAGATTATATCTCACTTCTACTCTTTCTGGTATATTTCTAAAATTTGAAAATTGCCTTGGTGTTTCATTAATTCTGTCCTCTAATGCTGGAGCATTAGGTGTAGTCCATAAAGGGCCTGATTGATATGGTGGCGGTCTCCTATTTAATATTTCTTCCAGTACAGCATCCTCTGATTCACCATCACCATAACCTTCTTTCCCTGTTTCCACATTTTTCCTCTTTTCTGTACATTTCCGCCCTTCATATTCATCCACTAATCTAACTGGATACATGCCATCACACATGTCAGCATTTCTCTATCTGCGCATTCTACTCTCATGTGTCTCTCCCCATAATCTACGCAATCTACCTCTTGGTCTGATATGTTTTTCAAATCTTTCTTGTTCCATTTCGTACATCTCATCTTCCCATTCGACTAAAGCTTCAAATTGAGTAGGTCTAGGTCTCGGCTCATGCATCATCATTCTTTCTCTCAAATTTCGTAAATCTGCCAGATTGAAAGATCCGACTTCTGGAAAGGCTAACGCACCATCATTTCTGGTATACATTGCTCAATTCTCTAACCAAACACATGTATGGTAACCATATTTTGACAACATAATTGAAGCAGGCGTTTTCGGCGGAGGAAGTCATTTTCCCACTCTTGTTACTATCGCCTTATCCTTCACAAACACATTTTTCAATTTCTTAAACCATGAAGGTTTCTTCTTTTCCTCTTCGTAATAGCAATCGATTTTTCTGTAATTTCCCTGTTTTTAAAAAAATCGCGTACTCTTCTGTTGTTGTTCCATAACACCAACCTATCACAGTGCGGTTTACACTAGCGTACCAATTAGAACAAGATACGTCTCCTTAGTGCCTAACCAATAGTTTTGTTGCTTTTCGTGATGCATCAATCAGCCCATACTCTGTCTTGATCACAAGGACCAATCCCTGCTCAACACTTTTAACGTCACCAGAGCTCCGGCTTCTGCAGCATTGACTGGCCCCTCTTTTACAGGATTTATCGAGAAGCCGTATTTACAAGGTATACAACTGAATCGGTTAGTAACTTACACAAAACAACTCCATTCATCTGTTTCGCTAAACAAAAGTGATCGAAATTTCAATCATACAAGAATTCTGTAGTTCCAGTAGACAGCGCTTACCTCTTCTCTATCACAGAATTTTTTTACACTTGCAGATACAGTAGCGCTTACCTCTACCTTTACCCTTCTCACAAGCTCGGGTTAAGCTCTATTACCTCCCAGCAGTAAGTTTTAATTCAGGATACGCAATGATCCCTGTACTTGAAGGCTAAGATTTTATAGACTGTCCTCGCTATACATTTATCCTTTCTCACGTTGGTTCCCTATACTTGTGATGTGCGACGACACCACTTGTGATATACGACAATACCACCGCAGTATACGACAATACTACTTTTTGAAACAGACTATGCGATGTGCGACTTCACTTGCCACACTTCCTCTGCCTGCAGACAGAGTGACCAGTTTCAAGCAATACTCAGAAGACTACATATAACGTAATACGAACTCAACAGGTGTTAGTCATAATTCTGTACATCAAAACCCTTATATAGCACTTTATACATAATCCTAACTAATTCTATAGCAACCAATGCTCTGCTACCAAGCTAATTACTGATGCAGAAATAATTTCTACAACCATGTCACCTTTCCCTGAAGTACAAAATCATACATCTACTCATCAGTGGGGCCCATAACACTGCGAGTTACTCACAAAACGTTATCTATCTACAAAAGTAACTATCAGCACAAACTCGGAGTCTGATTGGACAGATTTGTGATGGATGAGCATCACCTCATCATTCTAACATTAACTTTCCGTTGTGTCAGCTGAATTTTAAAGAGTCCTTTGTTTAAGAAAGTCTTTGGCCTAGTCACATCCTCAACTGGCAACTCCATGTACTTTTCCCACGTTCAATAACTCAAACGTCCATTCTTTTTGGCAGTCATCAAGACTTCGAGGGCATGTTGGCCTTGAACTGGTTTCGTTCATGCACAAGCAGCTCGCATTCAAACTCGGACTTGTGCCTCACATGCTCAGTTCGTTTTCTATTCACAGTCAACAGAGCAGCCATGTTTTCACTAGGCCGTACAGGTCAAAATGAGAACTATCATAGAAACAAAGACAAATAAATGTTAATTATGGAAATATAACCATTCTGTTTACCTCCCCCCTTACTAAGGTTTCACTGTTAGTTATTACCTAGCAAAGAAGCGACACATATGCAATTTATACTCACTTATCCTTCGGTTTCCGCCACAAATACATGCACAAAAAGCATATTTATGCCGATTTAGTTTATTTAGGAGGTTTAGCGTTATTTCACATCATGACATCAACATTAATTAGTTAGTTATTTTTTCACCATACACGCAGATTAGTATTCCCACGTGTATTTATGTGTGCATTCTATACTATGTTGGTTAGTGTTTTCCACACCATGCAATTAATAAAAATTATAGTTAGGAGAAAATGAATTCACGAGGGGTATACAAAATTTTGTTTTTTCACCTCGCTCCATCAATGGGTATACTAATTCAGATGTGGTGGGCTTGACTGAATGATCGAATGGGGGACCGCGCCATCTTTGTCCCTAAATACTGCACCCATGACACATGGCCACTGAGGGGGACGACCTGCACAGATCTCCTGGTCACGCCCCTCCCCCTTATTTTCACTGATACACAATACACGGGTGTTGGAAATTTCCATCTGTAGTCCGAGATGTTTGCCTTGACTGTGTTGCTTGCTGTTGAACTATGTGGCCTTTACCTCTGCCAACCAGCGATATGATTTCTGTGCTTTCCCTTTCAACTTGATGAAATTGGCATACTCCTGATTTGTACATTTAACTTACCTTTAAGTCCATAATATATGGTACAGAGTGTACCAAGGACCTGTGACTTATATGCCACCAGTGGACTGCAGCACCCATTGTGATACCCACTGAAGTGGCAGTGCAAACATGACTAAAGGCCTAGCCTATATAACCTAGTTGTGCAGTTTTTAAATTGGCAATTCAACCTGTCGATATAACTCCTTTTAAATATTAATAAGTCACCCCAAAGTAGGCCTTACTGCAGGGTTTATGGTATTTAAAAGTAGGACATGTAAAGGTTTAGTGCTACATTTCACTTTGCTGTGAAGACGCCTCCATAGCTATTTTTATTTAGCAGGGCTGTTCCATAGGAAAACATTGAGGTGCAAGATTATATATAATAATGATAGCTACCGCTAGAAACTACTATAAATTTCATTCTTGGACTCTGTGAAATATTTTTTAAATGCCCAATTCACATGTGAAGTCAGATTTTCAATAAATATTTTGGAAAAGGTACTTTAGGAAAGTCACATTCCTGCATAAAGCCTCGAAGTTTCCATGTGAACTAACACATTGGTGATGTGTGAAAACTGCTCCTAGAACAGGACAAAGGCCTTGCATCTGGGGAGGTGTGTCGGCTCCTCTGGCAGGATGACCACCTGAGCTGTGCCCAGGAACTCGATTTACTTCAAAGTCACACTCAAATGTTAGATAACTTCTGGCCTGGACTCTCCTTTGTTTCCCCAGTCAGACAGATACCAGTCCCAGTGGGAGAGGGGCTGCCCCCAGAAATGGTTTAGAGTGACTACAGATGGAGGGTTGTTCATTTCTCTGGCCACACCTCTGAGGTGGGCACAAGAGCTTGGCACACGGGAAGAAAGGTTCTAACCATCTTTTGTTTGGGTAGACATGGGCCCTGTGAACCAAACTCCAAGGGTAATAAGACTGACATCCTGTTCAAGATACAGGGATACAACAAGCTACAAGAGACCTTTTCTGCAACAGCCCAGCTGATCAACTGGAACTGCCCTGGATCCTATTGTTGTCCTCTGCTGGAGTGAGTTTTGAGCCCCAAATGCTGTCCCCAAGGACGGGACCCTTGTTATACCATGTTATTTTGTATTGATTTGTATAGCATACTAATCACCCAAGAGGGTATCCAGGTGCTTGGACAGGTGTGTGGGTGTGAGGTCTCAAAAGCACTTACACGAGGAGCCAGGTCTTCCCTTTTCTGGGAACTCAAGAAGTGAAGTGGAGGCTAGTGTCAAAGTGTACTCCTCCTAACATTTCCTGAAACCCGGGATTTAGAGCCTCTTTAGCTCAAAGAATATCCAGAGGACCAGGACCAACCGGCCAAACCAATACATTGGAGGTGCATCGCATCTGGACTTAAGAAATAAGTGTCCTCCTGCTTAAAACGTTTCAGCAGCAGCAAATCCAACTTAGTGGATCTTGCAGAGAAAATATCTTGTCTTGTGGAGCCCCCTTTGGCTACAGCCTGCAACCTTGCTTTTCTGATGGTAAAACTCTTAAACAGGCAAAGGCAACAAAAGTATCGGGCTAGCAAGGGACCTTCTTTTTGAGGGAAATTCAAACGTCTCCATCTAAGAGATTTCCCACCAAAAGTCAAAAGTTTCACTGGGACCTTGTCCAGCAGCTATCTGACATTGTGGAGCCCTCTATGGCCATATCATGTTGCCTATTCCCACTGAGGATTTTTTACTTCCATTGCAGAGACCAAGTTCAAAGTTCCAAACGTGTTGAAGCTGGTTTTTGTGTCAAACTTGCACTCCATTGTGGTCAGGTTTAACTCGTGCCTAAGAACCAGATGACCTCGGTAGGTTCTCAACACTTTTTGGCTCGACTCTCAATTATACAAATTTAAAAATTATTAACTCTAGTTTCTCTAATTTAAATTTGTGTTGTTTTGGTGTCATTTTATTCATTACAATTTTCTCAATTTTTCAAATTTATTTTGGGATTTTGCTTATTTGTGTTTTGACTTTATTATTGTTTTGGTACTGCATAAATACTTCGTATATTGTCTCTAAGTTAAGCCCATCTGCTCTGTGTTATAGCTGTCAGGAGATTGAGCTGTCAGCAATTTAGTGTCTGTGGTTATTTACCCTGCCAAGGACTGTGATTTTTTTTGAGTTGGGAAGGCACCTCTCCTCAACTAAAACTTCCAATTTCTTACAGGGGATCTAAAATGCTTCTTTCACTCCTGACCCAGTGCACTGCTTGCAGTGGGGGGGAGGGAGGGCGTAGAGCCAACACAGGAGGTCACCCACATTGAGACAACTTAGAATTTTTGCCTATGGTGGAGGGAAACCCTGCTCAGTGACCAGGACTCAGTTGCAGGAGATGGTAGCCAGGGTGGTCCTACACACACGAGGGCCTAGGTTTCTTTGAAGTAGGGAGTTCCCAACAATGGTACCCGGCATTAAAACAGACAGACATAAGAGGCTGCAGCATCTTTACAAAAGAGCAATTGAATAGAAAGACAACAAGGTTCAAAACATACTGCAACAGCCCATGACTGTGTGGCAAGCCCCAAGTCACCTAGCCTATGTGAAAATTATGTACTTCCAGGCTATGCAAGCGCATATCTCTAAATCTGGCCCAGTGTCTATTTGGGGATGGCTCTAGTTGTATATTCCTGTATCCAGCCCATCTGTCACATATATTCTGGTGTTTCTGGGGAAACCTTCTTCCCATATAAATCGGGTGTTCCAGTTCCATACAGAAATCCATGCCTTTGGCCCATGCTCAATGGAGCTAGCTTCACCATCTTTCCATCTTTCCAGGCTCGTGCAATATCTCGTTTTGCGATGATCAAACCCAACCAAAGCAAACTCTTCTGACACTTGTTACCCTCTCAGCCATCCGTAATATGAAAGAGAATACATTTGGGGTCTCTATGTATGCTCTACCCCAGTACTTCCTTCAAGCATCTCAAAACCCATTCCAGAAGTGAGAATGTGCGGGCAGTGCCAAAAGGTATGAGGCAAGTCCCTGTTTGGGTCATCACACTGCAATTGTCTCCCCGTAGCAATCAGTCCCATGTGGTGCAATCTCACTGTAGTGAAATGTGTGTGATGAAGCAGCTTAAGCTTGTCTAGGGGCTTCTGCTGTATCCTGACAGTCCTCATCGTTCATCGGTCCCAAGTCAACCTTCCACGCCATCCTCACCCCAGATCAGTTCTGGTAAATTTTGGAGAAGCATTTTATATATGTAAGAAAGCTTTTGATCGTTGATGTTGGTAAGGAGGGTTTCACTTTGAGGGGGAATACTCAGTGATGACATCCTCGGACTGCATTATCAGTACAAGTGCAGGATGGAGTTGGAGGTATCAAAACAATTGTGTGCGTACACATCATATTCTGATAGCAAATCTTGTAAACAATTATCAGTAATGAAACCCCCCCAAGTACCTAATCCCCAAAGGAAATACCGGTATCTCCTGCACCCATGTCAATGTTGGTGAGCAAGGAGCACTAGAGTAGGTCAAGGATTTGTGGATGATCATATGAATCCAGGATATGTAACAAACATCTCAAGGATCTAAAGCGCTAGGGCTTCTAGGTCATCTAGGAATATCAGTACATCATTGTCATACAGCGCGATTCTGCCACTTATCTCAGAGGACCACTGGAAGCCCTGGAACAGTGCGCCCACTTGTACCCATGCCGCCAAGGGTTCAATTACCAAAGCAAAGAGCAAAGGGGACTATGGCCATCCTTGTCGGGTGCCTATTTGTATCAGAAAACAATCTGAGGTTGCCCCTCCAACTTGCACCCTGGCTTTGAGGTTAGTGTAAAGCAAGCGTACATATCCAGTAAACTTTGGCCTAATCCCAAGATGAGGCAGAAGAGTAAATAAATACTCCCAGTTCACTGAGTCTAAGACTTTCTTGAAGTCAACCGAGAGCAAGGCTTTGTGTCTGGGTTAACCCCTGCACAGTTTAATTGCCTTATGGACCCTGGGTATATTGTAGTGGATCAGGCGGCAGGGCATAAATTCTGCCTGATGTGGGTGTACTAAGTGAGTGATGGCTTTTGTGAGTCGAACAGCCAACATCTTGGCCCATATTTTCACTTTCAAGTTCAATAACGAGATCAGTCGATAGTTTGCACAGTGTGTATTGTATAATCTCAATTTCGGGATTACAACAATTTCAGCCACCCACGGTCTGGTGATAGCTCTTCATATGTGACCACCTCCCTAAAGGCTGCCAACAACAAGGGACGAGTCTTTGGCCAAACCACATGCCAGAATTGTGCTGGAAAACCATTAGGACCCAGCGCCTTGCCGGCCTGAAGCTCTACAAGGGCCGCCCGAAATTCTTCACACATTACCTCGGCTTTGAGGGACCCACAGTCTGCAGGTGACAGGCGGGGCACAGGTGCGTCTGCTGCAAATTTATGAAGATCCACTCAGGGCTTGAGGGATCAGACTTATACAATTCTTGGTAATAAGATGCAAAAATGCATAAGATGGACTCACTCAAAGTTTCTCGGATGCCATCTTCTGCGACTAAGTAGGACACAGGGGCCCAGTCTTCTTGAGGGCACACAACCAATGCAGAGCCTTGCTCGCTTTGTCACCTCATTGATACATTCGACTTAGAGGAGCCTTCCAGGCCTCTTGTGCCTCTGGCTTGAGAAGGAAGAGGACCAAACAAAGTTTAGGTCACGCACTCCAATAAGACTTCCTCCCCATAGCCACAGCACCTCTGGAAACTCGCACATAAGGCTACTAAGCCTTTTGGAATCCTGCTGTAAGAGGCAGGGGACAAAGATACAGATCAGGGAAATCAGAAACCCCTGTAGGGTGCCCGTCATCTCTACGCACAGGCAAAGATTATCATACCATATCTTGGCCACCGCCAAAGGTGTTCGTTACCGGATCAGGATGACTGTACCTCTGGAACCTTGGTGGAAACCTGAGTGATATACCGGGGCATAACCTCTGCGAGTCAAAAAGGAACAATGGTTGCTCAGAATATGGGTCTTCTGAGCATCAGCGTCAGTCTTTGAGGCTGCCCGGAGTACCGCCCCCCTCTTGGATCTTATCTGGAGGCTGTTAATATTCCATGATATAACTGTAAGTTTACTCTGGAGACCTCACTGCCATATCCCAGCCATGCCTTTGAATATTTCAATCATTCTCTAACCATGTCATTGAACTAAAAGTGCCTGTCACCTGTGCCTGTTGAGTATCTATAACTAACAGTACTATATCAGTAAAAACAGAAACCATTTCCAACCTCCCTTCCCCTCCCACAACTCTCACCCTATACTTTGTGAACTGGAAGAGCCTGTTGTGGTGCTTCTAGGCATGCACATCTCCCCTACCATACATCATAGAGGAATTTTCTGGATTGTGTAAGGTATTGTCCAACAGGGGACACACACCTAAGAATGTAGTCTTCCTTTAGTTAATCGAGCAAGCACTTCCTCCAAGTTCAACTGGCTAATATAATAGTAGGGATAACGTATCCGGAAGTTTGGCCCCTGAAAATTATCCTGGGACTGCTTAAATAAGGGTCATTAACTCCCTCAAATCCAACAGATGTTCTTGAACATCTGAGCCGTGTGTGGCTCTCTTCTTCTCATGCCGGCTAACGGATTCGAAACACCGTCAAACGGACAGGATTTAGAGCAGAAAGGTCACAAGGTTTCCCTTGAATCGCAGCCACAATGAGTAAGACTCTTGGATACCTGTCTACTGAAGATTCTGATGAAACATTGTATGTGCCAGACTCCACAGATTCATTGGTGGGGGCTCTATTGGTCACCCCCCAACAGCATATGTTCTCTTACAGGCTATCCTTTGAGATGTGGGACAAATCCTGTTGATTGTTCTATTTTGCATCCAGTTGAGCTAGTTAATTTACTCATGATTTCCAAACTATATGACAATGACCTTGCAATCTGTTATGTTCATCTTTATATATAACACCTTGATTTGCATTTTGGGGCCCCCAGTGGGCAAATCTTTTTTTATTATGGCATTCCTTCTGGCGGTGGGTTGGCTGGCTTTAGTGTGCTTCTGCCAAATTTTACAATCAGTTTTCATTGGGGTTGCCCTTCTTACCCTTTTTATAACTAACATAGATCATGGTATAGGCTAGCAGTATGAACCCAGTCTGTATTCACTCTTAGGATCTGCCCCCAGCCCCCACCCCAGCTAGCCATAAAATTATCCACATTACTGGACAAGAATAGCTTTACCCGCATATATAAATCCTTCTTTATTATTTAGAGGTTTCCCATATGTTAAAGAGGGGAGCCTGTTCTTGGCCACTATACGCATGCTTGTTCTTGGACATAGAAAAGGTCCTCAAAACCCTAGACTGGAATTCCATGAAGTAGGAAAGTACCCCTTTTTGCATGGTTACCCCCCACATTTTGCCTGATATCTGATGCAACATAATTTGATGTGCCCCGTGTCCTTACCAACCGAGGATCTCAGGGCCTGTGTTCTTTCCCAAAGCTGTGCCTTTGTAACCCCAATTGGCACATCTCTGGCCGCAGGTAAGCTGCTTGTAAAAGGAACCATGGGTACCAAGCGCACTGTGACAACGGAAGACCTCTAAGGGCTGTAGCACTTATTGTGCCACCCTTAGGGGTCCTGTACCTTAACACACATACACTGCCAGTGCAGGCTGCATTTTTTGGAGCAGAGAAAAGTCAGGGGTCGACATGGCACACTTCCCTGTGTGCTGTGCCTACACTCCACTGCCTAAGGCCTAGGTAAGTACAAAAGGGGGTGGTGATGGACGGAGCATCTGAACCAATCAAACACTCACACCCAGTCAAAAGATCTGGGTTTGATCCATCACCGTTCTTTAGCCCACTCTGCCACCCCAGTTCAGACATGGCTATATGCAAATCAGTCTGAACCTGTGCTTCATTGGAACAGTCCTGCCCGAACTGCCAAGCCATGCCTTCCCTGGACCGGAAACAAGCTTCGGAGGACCGTTTTCTGGCATTCCAGCCGTCTTCAGCTTGGCTCGTTATTGAAAATGTTCAAGTTTTACACGTGCCCAAGGAACCGCATTATGTATGCCGGTGATTTGTCATGAGTGATTGCCACCACTAAAATAGGTGGATGCAGCACGAGCTGATTGCAGAAAGGAACTATCATTTCTAACTATTAGAATCATTAGAGCTTTCTTTCCTTAAATTAAGAAAAATCGTTAATCTCCCGCCCGAATCAGGTCTATTGGCATGTATGAGTTTAGCTGTGAGCCCCGAGACCTGCCGCTACGCTCACCACTTTCAAATGTCACTAGCCGCCACTGTTTGCCACCCCTGTGGTGAGGTTATGGGTTCACTGCGTACATTGCTAAGTTAACATAAGTTAGTATAAGCTTGCCTGCCATGTTACCTCTTTTTGCACATGTTTCTACATGCATTTGTTTTGCACTCCTCTGTTTGTGCTCGCTCAAATGCGAACCATTTACCTTTCACTTCTCTTGCTTTGCTCTGAAGCTCTGTCTTCACAGCGTGTTCAAGGTCAAAAAACAATGTGCTCCGTTAATCTGCTCTTGGCTAGTCCCACGCACGTTAGACATAATACTGCCACAGGTGCACTACTGAAAATCGGGTGCTTTTAATATTGCATTGTAGGCATGTTAAGACACTTGAAGAACATCCTTCTGAAGAGAAGAGCTGCGTTTGAACCTGGAGGTATGGGGTCCCCCTGACAAAGCACAGAGGTCTTCTATAGGTATAATTAATTAGTTTCTAGCACGGGGAGGGTGGCAAGGCACATTAGGCCTTTTTTCCACTAGCGTTATAAAATGATATCCCCGTTCATATTTTATGTAATTGTAACAATGCTCACTATATTGAGTTTATGCATTGCTGCTAGTATTGGCTCGTGTACTGCATTATAGAGCAGGTTAGTTAAAAAAACATTTTAAACTATACTGTGTGTCTGATTACTCACGCTTTGGACAAGTATGAGTGAGTTGATGAAAGGGTGTTCTTGCTCCTGCGATTACTGAGAGAGTCTGGGTTACAGTATGTCGCTGTAGTATAGAGAACAAATTAGACACTATAGCTAGTCGGATTGGGGTTCCGGACACTAAGGTGGTCGGTTGGTACACCACTGTACACTGAGGTCTTGGTTTCTTGCGTGTAGTTCTGTATATGTGCAGAATCCCTGCAACATGGCGCAACCAACGTTTGGTCTGGCTCTTATCTGCAAGACGCTTGAGTAGTGCTTTTGCTTGTCCACAATCCCCTTGCTCCTGTTTCCGGAAACAGGTGTGATGGTGAAACCTCCTATATGGATGTTTTTATAGGTTTCTTCAAGCTTGATGTTCTTAAAAGGTGTTTTCGTTTCATAGAAACCCTCTATTGTGCTGCCGCGCATTAGGTTATTTTCTATTCTTTGGTCCTCATGGCTGACGTAGATATACCAGCACATAGTTGCACAGCGCTCCGTCGACATTTAGCCGGTTACGGGGTGGCTGATGCGTGTATTGCCCTTATCTTTGTGGTTGGAGCTGATCCGGCTTACCACTTTGAGGTATTTTATTCTTGGGTCACCTTTCCGGCAGTGGATGAGACAGATAACTTGTTCCATGTATACACTCATACGTCCCTTCCTAATGTATATCAGCCTTATAGGACTCTTGAAGTTATGTTATCGGCATGGCAACACCAAATCTGGTTTAATGGCGCCCTCCCCCACCCAGTGACTCCGATCTTTATGGGCCCTTTATCTATTGATGAGGCCACTTGGCCCTTTTTGGCTGGGTAGACACCACATCCACGACATCTGGCAGTTCCTATAGTGGAGCTCTGCGTATTGCACACCTCGCTGATACGGGTGCACAGGGCTGTCATACAATATGTCTTTTGCAACGCTCAGGTGGGACCACCTGGAATTGTTGCGCAGCCAGCTGAACCTGGCAGAGTGATTATCAGTCCTGTTATGGTTAGTTCTGAAATGGGCAGGCGTCCTTTAAATAAGAATCATTTACCTTATTGGCTGCTGAAAAATTTGACCAGCTGGAAGCGGTATTTCCAAATATCTCTCCTGAGGAGAAACCAAGGATTTTGACAATTAGTTTGCAGAAAGACTTAATACCCGAAGTCACAGATTGTAACAATTGGGGAGAGGTGTTCGCTGCAGTGTACGCAAAATGTTTCGGCACTCCCTCAATGACCGTACTCCCCTCCGTGATTGAGTGTGTTCAGGATGAGCACGGACCAGAAGCGGCTGTTGAATTGGGAATGAGACTGGTCGGAGTGTTCCACGTAGTTGCTGATCTGATCCTTGCTAATGTTAAGGGAGAAGCAGTGATCTTTCAAGTAGCTAATGCTTTGGCTCTGGTACCAGAACCGGACATGCCACGCGAACTACCAAAAATGATTGCACATGCTTATAAGACCATTGGCTGCAATAGTTTGGTAGTGAAGCCTTTTGCTAAGATATCAGCTCAACCGCAAACACAACAAAAAACTCAGTCTGAGAAAGACGAGCGTCCAGTCTTTAATAAAAAGAATTTGAGAACTAGGAAACAAGGTAAGCAGCAACTGAAGCAGGTATTGTGTGTGAAATTTTACTGACACCCGAGTCTTCTGAGCGCACTTATGATTTGCCCGACTGCACGAGAATTAGGTCTCCTGACAGGTTTCAGGTTCCTTATCAGCATTCTCCTCGTTCTTTACAGGAAATATCAGGCTCACTAGCAGTGGCAGAGAACGTCAGGAGCCCAGCAGAGGTTGAGGCGCCCCACAAGGACGTGAGCAGCCTCGTTAGGCTGACGAGAAAAGAAAACAAGACAATTTTCCACGTCAGAGCCCACAGTTTCACAAAATAAAGTTGCAGTTTTAACAGTGAGTTATGCCACAGGCGATGAGAACCCGCTTTCTGAATTTAACATGGGCAGTAACGCTGCTAGACAGTGCAGCGGAGGTTACAATAGTGTAGCAGGCACTGTCCGTTTCTGGAGGCAACAGCAACGGACACTTTCATTACAGTTGAAACCGCTGACACTTGAGTGGCTCCCCCTGACAGACTGTATGACATAGTTCTTTTAATTGAAGGTGACATACAGTGTGTCATAAAGGGGATTTTTGGGGAAAATCTGACCTCTTCATACGACATTTTATTGGCAGAGATGAACTGACCACCACCAATTGTTCTTGCTGCTCCTAAAGGGGAGGAGGTGATACTTTTGAGTTTTTCACATAATTTCTCCAAGGAGCATGCGCTGTCCTTTTCTGAGGAGTAAGTTTTGGTGCTTGCACCGGCTCTGTACGGTACGCATGTGGGTTGGGATAAAGACTCACCATCCCATGAGATACCATTGCGGTCTATGCCTCAGCCACAACCCCAATATCCACTCCGGCAGGAAGCAAAAAGTCCAGTTTCTGAGATTCTGACACAGTTAGAGTATCAAGGAGTGATTGAGACATGTGTGTCACCAATGAATAACCCTCTTTTTACAGTTACTAAACCCAATGGTTGGTACCGCATAGTTTTGGATTACCAGCATTTGAACTCTCATTGTCCCACTTTTGCGGTACATAATACCCTTAGTTCTGCTTTTGTAGACAGTCTTATTCGTGAAAAATATAAAACTAAGCTCGACATTTCCAATGGATTTTCGGTCACAATCTGTCCCCAGCATGCAGTCAATGGACCGCTTTTACAGCTGGTGATAAATAAAAACAATTTTGGCGTTTAGCTATGGGCTATAAAAACAGTCCTGGTGTTTTCGCCGCCCTTGTTGTCTCATTACTGGACAGCATTGACCCAGATGCGCATTCGTACAGGGATGATATTTATCTCACTGATGAAGAATTATCGCTGCATCTTTGCCGAGTCGACCACATCATTGTTTAGTTTGCGAACTACAGTTACAAATTTAACTTTGCCAAATCACGCATTGCAGAGTATACTGTGTTGTTGTTGGGCTATGAGCTAAATAATCAAGGCAGAGGGTTAGCGCCTCACTTCCTGGAGGAATGCGCACATTTGCGACCTCTGACAACCCTGAAAAAAACTACTATTTCTGCTGGAACTTTTTAATTTCAGACGTACATACATCCCAGAATATGCCCAGTGTATCAAGCCTCTATATACCTTGATACAACCTACTTTTTCAAAAGCCTGATGGCTTCCGGAGCATTCAACTATCCTGCAATCCTTGCACTCTGATCTTCTTGAATCTAAATATTTATTAAGATGTGATAACCGCACAAACCTGGTGATAAGCATAGTCCCAGGTGCAGTGGGTTTAACTTACTTGATGTTTAATGAAGGTGACACAGTACCTATTGCTTACAAATCACATATATACACTTTGGCCGAGATGAGGTTTTCCAGTGTTGAGAAAGTTTTGACAGAGATGTAGATGGTGATCTTCAAGGAGCATGCGCTGGCGCAGGGGAAATGATGACAGAGAGGTGAACCTTACAGGTGAATTTTGTAACTCTACATTTGGACGTTCCCTTGTCTGTAAAAACATAGTTACACAGGGCATGAAGTGTTACCGCCCCGAATTTCGCCTGTATTTTGAAGGGTGTTCCTGTACCAGCTGTAAAACCCACTTTCACCCTGCTTGCTAAAGGTAGCTATCTTCTTTTGAATAATGAGGAACGTTGCGGCTTGTTAGGTGGCATTCCGTACATTGTAACAGTTTCACAGCGCGTAGTTTGCTGCAAAAGTGTGCTTTTCCCACCCCCCCACATTGGAACCTTGATACCTCAATTTGGCCTGCATTCCAACTTTAAAAGCAGACTTCAATAAGTTGAGCAGAATAAAAACTGTATTATTCCAGCAGGAGGTCCCACTAACTTCTGCACGTGAGACATTCATCCTGCAGATAGCGAGTACAAATCCTGAGATTCAGGCCCTTCTAAATAAAAACCTCCCACAATATTTCTGTGAACTAATTCATCGTATCTTCAATGCGTCTAAACACATGGCCTGGTGCATTTTTTTTTAAAGTTGTGGGCTCTTGTGACTTCTTTTCAGACTATATTTGGTGTAATACCAGCCTTTATTCATTCTATTTTTTTCCAGGGTCTTTGGGGGATTAACTCTGTTGCTTACCATAGCCGCTGGTGTTCTTCTATTGATTTGCCTGCTTCTCAATGGATGCACCGCTTGTGGTCCTATATTACCAAGTACAGTTACAAATGCTCCGCGACAGGATGCTTGAATGCTATGGCACGTTGCCACTGGCAACACTCACGTGGCATATAGACTATCTTTTCGCTTTGCTTACTACACTTGCGTGCAACCTGTTTTTTCATGCTTGGAATGCTCCTTTGAATGGGCGTCGGATCGCTACCTCTCCAATACGTCATCACCCAACCCGGGTTATGTCCTGTTGATGAGTCCCTTAGTGGCCTATGAGCAAGAATGCTCCGGGGTTGGTTTTATGGTATGTTCGGCTGCGCTTGGAGTGTTGGCACAATGGGATACCTGTGCAGCAGCAAAGGATTTCCTACAACGTAGTTACATTGAATATCACACATGTAGTCCTACGATGGTGCCAGATGCACCCACCTATGAAGATCCCGAATGCTCATTCTGCTTGCTTAACTGGATGGGGTCTCTTTTTTCTACTGATGACAATGATTTCCTATTGGAAGCCTTTGCTGTTTACTGCTCATATACTCTGATGGGTTAAAAGACTGACACTCATCTTTGCCCCTTTTTTTTCCTATATGGTATACATATTTTCTTTTTTGGGGCACCTATTTAAGAATCCAGAAAAGGTTTTTTTTTTAACCTCCTTTTCATTTTTCCTTATCTCATTAAATTCGATGGACTATAGACGCTCTTGTACTCTGTTCATACTGCTTGAACTCTGTGTTCGTCTTATGACTCTTTGCGACAAACTTACCAAGGGGAGGGTGTAGTGAGGTTATGGGTTCACTGCATACATTGCTAAGTTAGCATAAGTTAGTATAAGCAGGGGTATGCCTGGTTGAGGGCAGGTGGGTGGCAGGATCAGGGAGGAGTGGCTTGCATCACTCTGTGTACCCTGACTGCTTTGGTCAGCCCAGGGGCCGACCAAAGCAGTCATGCGCACTCTACAGTTTCTCTATGTATGCTGCATACAGCCTACGTAGAAAAAAATGGCCTCCTTACAGGTGCCCACCTGGGCGCTGTCCGGGACTTTGCATCAATCAAAACTCTGCCACTGCAGTGTTCCGATTGGCATACAACAGGGGAGGGAGCATACCTCCTCTTGTTTCTATTCAGAAAGCGGGACTCGGCCCAGGAGCAGAGGTGGCATGGGACCCCGTTAGGTAAGTTTTATTTTTATTTTTGTTTTAAACCTCCCCTCCACCCACCTTCCCCTTGAGTATAGAAGCGCTCCCTGATTGTGTGTTTACTCAGCGACGTGCATCTCATACGGTTGATGGAAAGATTTTCTGATAAGTGCTGCTTCAGCTGTTGTTTATTTTCACATTTCTCACCTCTTCGCCCAATCTCTCCTCCGCCGCCAGCTCACGATCTCTACCCTACCCAACAGTTTTCCATACTATAGCAGTGGGCGCACCAACGTTTTGTGGTTTGGGTCAAACTGTTTGGAAAATCTTGCACATCAACCACATTTTGAATACAACTGTATCATGCTGGTACATATTCACATTATAATTAGTTAAACCAACTCTTTCACAGCACCTGGAGCACCGGCAGTTGGCACATGATGGCGCCCCCTCCTTTACTCTTTTTTTCTGGGCTGGGGGTGGCGGGCTGAAGGTCAGGGAATAGAAGTAGGCCAAGATGTTCAAACCCATCAGCTTCTGTTTTTGCTGCTTTTATTCAATGTTTTGGCACGCATGACAGCAACAAGTGTTTATTGCCTTGCATATGCAGCTCTTTCTTGGTACACTATAGGAGAAAAGTAATTCACGTATCCCCCACTTTTATACTTCAGCACCACCCATGTACGGAATGTCCCACTGGAAATACTGTTCAGGGACACCAGTCTCCTCCTTGCACCTGAGCAGACAAGAAAAGTCTCGCTCATTAGCAGTTTTTCGCACATGGGAAAGAAGTCTTCCATCTGGTCAGCCTCACAGGCATTTCTGTGCCCTCACCCAAGAGACTTGTAACTTCTATACTAAAATGTCAGATTATCTTCCAAAATGTTCAAGTTTTACACATGTGCCCAAGGAACCTCATTATGTATGCCGTTGATTTGTCATGAGTGATTGCCACCACTAAAATAGGTGGATGCAGCAAGAGCTGATTGCAGAAAGACGCTATCATTTCTAACTATTAGAATCATAAGAGCTTTCTTTCCTTAAAATAATGACTTAATAAAAATTGTTAGTCTCCCACCTGAATCGGGTCAATTGGCATGTATGAGTTTTGCCGTGAGCCCCGAGACCTGCTGTTGCGCTCAAGACTTTCAAATATCAATAGCCGCCGCTGTTTGCCACCACCAGACTGGTTTCTGGACTCCTGAGTAGACAGCCTCTGCTCTTTGGGTACAGAGACAAAGCCCATCCTGGGCAGAGGTGTCATCCCTCCTCCCTCGGGATGGACTTGGTCCACGAAGGGGAAGCTTCAAAGGCCTGCCGCCTTTGGAAGTTGTCCCTGCCTTTTGCTGCCCCCCAGCAACTGGCTCCCAATGGTTCTGGCCCCTAGTTCTGACCAGATGCCAGAAGACACCCCGGAACCCGACGCCCCATGGCCTTAGGTGGCCCAATCAATAGTGTCCAGGTATCCCCCAAAATCCCATCTTACCTTTTCAGCTGGTGGTCGCCTACAGGAAGCCTCCCTGCCAGAGCCTGCAGCACCTTCACCAAACCGAAGGTCTCCATTGAAAAGCAGCGGGTCCGCGATGTCTTTTTGGCACCCTGTGCCCAACCACCCCAAGGCCACTGGTGGTGCAGCTCCTGTGCTGATTGTTGGCCCTTGCAGTGTTGACCGTAACCCAGGAGCTTTACACTCTCACCTGACTGGCCTACTCGTCAGCAGTCCCTAACCGAAGGCCCCCTTAACCCCATAGGCTAACATTGGGTACCTGCCCTCTGCACCCGGCCACTGCAGTGCCACTGGTGGTGCACTTTGAGTGCCCATCTAGACCTTGGGGAACCTTGTTCCTAACCCCCAAAACTCCCACTTGTAAGTTATGTACTTAGCTCAGAAACTACTAACACTTTTTCTCCCATAGGAACCCATGTTAAGTGATTTTTGGCCTAAAATGTTCTATGTGTTGGACTGATGTTTTTATGGAGAAAAGAGAACTAAACTGCAAAGTATAAAAAGTCTTACTTACAGTGTATTGTGAGAACCATAGGTGTGGTATCTAGGCATAACACCCCCAGTACTCAAAGTAATCCAAAGGTCACTACAAAGTATTCTGAAAGTAATTACTGTGTAATTTAAACTGCATGTTAAAGTTATACAAACCTGTAACACCTGCAAATCCATCCTCAATTGCATTTCTGTGTAAAGGTTTACATTTGAAAGTATATTTTACATACCTGTACCAAGTCCTGCATGGTTCTAGAAATAAAATACAAGTATACCTTTTTTAAATTTACCCCATTAGTCTGGATTCTGTCTTTGAGTGTGTGCAATCAGTCTTGAGTGAGTGAATATGATAAAATGCTTAACACACCCTCCTGATATGCCTAACTGCCCCCCCCACATTACCACAAAGAGAGCTGTTAGTATTTACTAATTTAGCCTATGCCATATGTTGTGGGTAAATGAAGATATAATCCACAGGTAGCCAGGTAGTTTACCCAAGATGTAGGTTTATTTGTAGATCAATGCAAGTTCCATGTAAGTCTCAGAAGATAGTTAATAATGGTAAATAGATAGTCATTTAAGGTCCCACCAGGAGCTAGGTGTTAGTTGCTCAGCCCACACATCAACTGTCATGCACACAGACACACAGGCACATTCACATTCTAAACTCACTGACATCACGCACTCCAACATTCCACACAGACATAACACTCACTCTGACTGAGCAACTGGAAAGGAGGAAAACCCAGGCACAACATATCCCCTTTCCTTCAGAGGAAAAACAGAATTATAAAATTAGAGAGATAACACTTGCAAATAAACGGACAGTTCAAATCGTCAAAGAAGAACAGAATAAGAAGAGGGAAAATAAGTAGAAGCCAAAGAAACAATATAAAGGGAACACATCCCCTTTCCTTGGAGAAAATAAACAATGCAAACATAAACAGGCTTAAAATGTAAAACATAGGGTAAATACCCCACTGCATTATACATATAATGGGAATGCACAACTTTTAATAAAGTAACCTCAATACTTAATCTTATCAATAATAATGCATTTCGTTCAAAAATACGCGACTTACTACTAGCGCTATTTAATATTTAATTTAACGCAACTTACAATTTGCGCTAATTAATATTTATTCTAATGCGACTTACCATTTGCGCTACTTAATGCGACTTACTACTTGCGCTAATTAATATTTATTCTAATGCGACTTACCATTTGTGCTACTTAATGCGACTTACTACTTGCGCTATTTAATATTTATTCTAATGCGACTTACCATTTGCGCTACTTAATGCGACTTACTACTTGCGCTATTTAATATTTATTCTAATGCGACTTACTACTTGCGCTATTTGATATTTATTCTAATGCACCTTTAACCTGCACTTCCTTACTAATAACGCTGACGCGTTTTGATCCCTGCGCCTCTTTACTAGCTAAACAAATAACCTAATGCATTTAAATACTTGTCATTTAATCATTAATCTAATGCTTCATACTGACCACGCCATAAAGTGCTTAGATTAAAGCGACTTACTGCCTGCACATATAAAGTTAAATAGTACATACCTAAAGTAATGCAAACTAGAGTGCACTACTAATAAATTAACCAATTATAAAACATGGCTAAAAACAAAACTCTCACTGCTGTAAGGATTATGAATGAAAATCCGGCATCACACAGGCACTACATAAATATGTAGGGAGGAACTAGAGAAAGAGTGTGTGCACTACATCTTTCTCAGAATAAATAAATAAGGTAAGAAGACCAGCTTCCTCCTAACACTACCCTACAGACAAAGATGAAAATAGTGCTCAAGAATATCAAATACAGCGCCTAACAACAATATGAGAACTTTAAATAAGCAGTGAATAATATAACATTCAGCTAGATGAAGATCTGTGATACATTACATATATTATCGTAATTGCCAAAACGTTTTGGACTAAATTAGATTACACATACTCGAAAAAAAAAATAGAACAACTAGATACAAATTTTTCAAATCAAAATTCAAATCGATACACTTAAATACAGAACAACACCGGTGAGTGAACTCTCTCACCCGAGATGATAACTGTCTCCTACGTCGATCAATCAGTCTAGGAATGTCAAACACCCACGGTAGAAAACTTGTGCTCTGAGTCAATTTTAATGTAAATGTTAATGTCTCCGTTTGTTAAATTCATCCGCTTAGTGAACTCTGGGGAATCCCTGGAGTCGATCTCACTCCTCCAAACACTGTCAATCAGACACAGGGGAAGACCATTTGCCTGATTGTATACGTTTATCCAACAATACCAGTGCTTTAAATATAAAAAAATAAGTGCAGGTACTCATTAAAATGAGCTAGAGGTGTAGTGAGTGAGCGGGGCTGGGGCGGGGCTATGGGCAAGACATGGTGATACTTAACCGCTTCTATAATAGTTGCAGCACACACCAAAACACATGATAAATGTATTTATATAAACAAAGCAGGTTAACTCTTTACACAATATGAAAGAGAAATGCCATAGCATGTTAACATTTCCTTTTCTTGCAATAGTTGCACCTTCTTAATGCCATACTGTTAATTGCTGTTGTATGGCACAATACTATATATTTTTGAGCATGTGAGCAGGAAGAAACTGAAAATACCCCCACTTAGAACCAAAACTCTTATGGCACCAAGCAAATGAAGCAAATCATCATGACTCTCCCCAGAAGATATCTCTTGTCTCTTCCATCGATCTATCCATTCATCCTTTCATCCTACCAATTTACCTGCTGATGTCTACCATTTACCCTTTACATTCTGTTGTCTATTCAGTTTTTCATCCATCATTCAGTTTTTCACCATTCCGTCTGTCCACCCTTTATATCCAAACCTATCCATCCATCTATCTTTAAACCTATCTATTCATCCTTTCACTCATCCATCTATTTATCCACCCTTTCACTCATCCATCAATCCTTTCGCTCATCTATCCATCAAACCTTTCACTCCTTTAGACCATCCACTCTTTCACTCAATCCCTCCTCCATCATCCACCCTTTCATCCATCCTCCCTCCCTTTCATTCATCCATCCAATCTTTCACTTATCCACCCACCATCCGCCCTTTTATCCAATCATCCACCCTCTTTCACCCATCCATCCATTCACTCATCCATCCATCCATTTAGCCATCTATACACCACCCTTGCTCACTCATCCATCCACTCACTCACTCACCCACCAACCCTTCGCGTTATTTATGAACCTTTGTGGCCAAGCAGACATGTACACACAAAGTGCCACCCATTTTCTTTAAAATACCTCCTGAGAGTGTCTTAATTCTCTCTCGTTTTATTCTTACAAAAACAGGCATACAAATGCAGGCAAGCACACAAACATAAGCAGACACACAAAACTCTCTGATATGTTAAAAGCCATGTTATACTCTTCACTTTGGCTTTTTTAATTGCCACTGCCACCGCCATGAGTCCTGTGTTTGCGCAAATGCAGAGGATAGTGTGAATGTGGTTGACAGCACAGAGCCTGAATGGACCCTGTGTTATAAAGACCTTGCCAGCACGAATCCAGTAAAGAAGACGAAGGAGAGCACGTACAGTGAAGAGCCGTTTATTCAGGACATAGGAGTCTCAAGTCCAGTAACAGAATGATTCAACATCCACTTCCCCCACATTAACTACACTATCTCCAATTCAAATCAACACCTAAGACACGCATCCCATGCGGTACTATTTGAATAATACGATCCGCCTGAAAGGTTGTTTGGAGCTGACACGAGTGCGAAAGCGCTCGTGTCCGCTTCAAACATAAACACATGAGCACATAACACCCTGCTCTTTCAAGCACAGCGTGATGGTGAGCACCCTACTTTATTCAAATGAGCCGGGCTGAATAGTTCAGCTGGAGCTCAGATCGGGGATACAGAAGTGGCGCTTTGGCTGTCAGACACAATCAATTCCTGCTCACCAGCACTCTCAGCCCATGAGCCTACCTTTTCATGAGTACCAGTACTTTCCTCGGCAGTAGAGAAGTGCTGGTACTCAGAGTGATAAATTTAAGAAGTGCTGGTACTCAGTACCGGTGAGTACCGGCCCATTTAAAGCACTGAACATAAATCAAGGGTGACCCTACTCCGTTGAGAGATAATTGGGAAATGGCCATAGGATAACCCCTCAGTGACAAAGATTGGCAGATAATTTGAGAATATTCGCATAGGGTCTCCCCGACACTCCTTTTAATGCATTGAATTTCACATACATCATAGAGCTTACCTTACTCCTATTGGCTTCACTTAATATACCCCACAAGGCTGTTTGCTTGTCCCCAATGGTACGTCGCACATGCCGATAACATTCAAATGTTCTGGTGCCGTCCATCAATATGACCCTTTTGGGGGGATGTGCTAAGCGGTATTTCTCAGGTTACTGTTCCCACAGATGCTTAACACTTACCAGGCTGCTTACATGGTCTTTACTTGTAATGTACAGACCTCACCCTAGTGCTTGCTAAACGTGCACTCTCAATGCTTTAGAAGTCTACCTGGAGAAAAGAGGTCATTAAAAAGGCTCGAGCCCATGGTGTCCTCCGTAGGGATTGCAAAAGAGGTGGATCACGTAGAATTGGGATTCCTTAGTTCAAGAATTCACCACACGCACCAAAGATGACATGAGACCCCTAACACCCCATCTTATTTAATGCAGAGTTTATGTATCTACACATTTTTTAGGTCGAGCATGGGCAGCGCATGCGCTGCTCTGGGATGCATGCTGTTTTCAGGTGTGGACTTGAAACTATGTCCACTCTCCGCCCATATTTTTCATTGCCTTGTGTCATTGTCCTTTGTAAACTGTGGCTTTTTATTGGTCAATAGGCTCAGTAGTCCCTCCTTTGTACTCCCTTGTTTCATCTTGTCACCTCCCATAAGGACTGTCTCTCTTACTTATGTTGTTACTCTGTGGGCTTTAATTACAGCCTCCGAGCCCTATTTCTTTAAATGGTTTTAACCTGCCTGCTATTGCAGGCAAGATGCTCTCTCCTAACGTTTTATTATTATTATTTTTTTATAGCACCGCCCCCCACAGTGGCCGTCTTGCCTTTGTTTTCAGGGAGGACCTAGCCTGGCAGTTTGGCTGGACTGTTCCCACTGGGCACATGGTTGAGACTGATTTGCTATGGCTGGGTTCAAACTGAAATGACATTGGGAGCAAAAAAACGATGGATTACACACAGATCTCTGTACTGAGGGAATGTATGAGATTGATCTGTATTCTGTCCATCAATTGTTCCCTTTGTATTTATCACCCGGAGTGGGAGGCATATGCCCAGACGTGGGTCCCGTGCTCTGCATGCCACTGAAGTCAAGCTATTCTGGCTGATAAGGGGTGAAACCCCGAAACAGGTCCTAGGATCAACTTGGAACAACTTAGAACATGGAACAACATGGGGAGCAAAAAACGATTCTGTACTGGGGTGAATGTATGACATTGTTTTGCATTCCGTCCATCAATTGTTCTTTTAGCATTTCTCACCCAGCGTACGACTGGCATGCTCAGACTTGGGTCCCCTGCTCTCCATGACACTGGAGACAAGCTATCCGGGCTGAGGAGGGGTGAAACCCCGAAACTGGTACTAGGATGCTTGTTTCCAGTCCAGGGAGGGCCTGGCCTGGCAGGCTGGACTGTTCCCATTGGGCACAGAGTCAAGACTTAATTGCATCTGGCTGGGTTCAAACTGGAAAACCTTGGGGAGCAAAGAAATGATGGATTTAGGCTTAGATCTCTGTACTGGGGTGAATGTATGACACTGTTCTGCATTTTGTCCATCAATTCTTCTTTTTTCATTTCTCACCCCAAGTGGGATGGATATGCCCAGACGTGGGTCCCGTGCTCTCCATGCCACTGGAGTCAAGCTGTCCTGACTGATATGGGGTGAAACCCTGAAACTGGTCCTCTGATGCCTATTTCCAGTCTAGGGAGGACCTGGCCTGGCAGTTCAGGCTAGGCTTTTCCCATTGGGCACAGGGTCAAGACTGATTTGAAAATGGCTCAAACTGGAACGACATAGGGAGCAGAAAAAAACAATGGATTTAGGCCCAGATCACTGTACTGGGGTGATGGTATGACATTGTTCTGCGTTCTGTCCATCAATTGTTCTTTTTGTTTCAAATGTGAGACCTATTGCATTACAAATGCTTGTTAGGTCTAGCCTGCAGAATGCAGGTGATGATCTGGTATTCTTAAAAATACAAAACAAGCACTGGCAAAGCCAATAGGTTGCACCAATGAGAGAGATATTGACTTTTCACCATGTTATACAACAGAGTGGAGTGAAGTGAAGTGGAGTGAAGTGGAGTAGAAGAGTGGGGTAGAGTGCAGTGGAGTGGCATGGACTGGAAAAGAGTGGTGTGGAGTACAGTGGAGTGGCATAAAGTGGAATGGCATTCAGTAGAGAGGCATGGTGTAGAGTGGAGTGGATTGGCATAGAGTAGACTGGTGTAGAGCACAGTGGCGTTGAGCTGATTGGCATAGAGTTGAGTAGAGTAAAGTGGCGTGGAGTGGGGTAGATTATAATGGAGTAGAGTGGCATGGCATTGGTGATGTGGGTTGGCGTAGAGAAGTGTGGATTGCCATAGAGTGGAGTAGATTTTCTTAGAAGGGCGTAGAGGAGAGGGGTGTAGATTACAATGGTGTAGAATGCAGTGCTGTAGGTGGGTGCAGAGAAGAGAGGACTAGCATACAGTTCAGTGGTGTAGAGTGCCACAGAGTGCAGTGCAACAGAGGCATAGAGTAGTGCTGAGGTGTAGACTGCAGCATCGTAGGGTGGAGCATCGTATAGTAGAGCATCGTAGAGTGGTGCAGAGAAGAGCACAGTGACATGGAGGGGTGCGGGGAAGATCAAAGTGGCATAGAGAGCTGTGGAATAAAGTGCAGTGGCATAGAGTAGAGTGTAGTGGTCTAAAAAGCAGTGGCGTAGAGTGCAGTGGTGTAGAGTAAAGTGGTGCAGAATAGAGTGGTCAGAGTAGAGTTGTGCAGAGGTGTAGATTGGTGCAGCATATAGAGCGGTGCAACAGCCTAGAGAAGTGCAGCAGCCTAGAGTGGAGCAGAAAAGAGCAGAGTGGCATGAAGTGCAGTTGCGTGGAGTGCATTGCATAGAGTGGTGTAGAGAAGAGCAAAATTGCATACATTGCAGTAGCATAGAGTAGAATGATGTAGAGTAGAGTGGCGTAGAGTGGTGCAGAGCAGAGTGCAGTGGTAATGAGTACAGTGGTGTATAGTGGTGACGAAAAGTGCAGAGTGGGGTAGACAGCAGTGGCGTAGAGGTCAGTAGCATAGAGTAGAGTGGCATAGAGTAGAGTGCAGTGGCATAGAGTAGTGCAACATAGAGTGCAGTGGCATGGAGTGTTGGAAAGAGGAGTGCTGTGATCTTCAGTGCAGTGGTGCAGAGTAGAGTGCAGTCGTATGTAGTGAAGTAGAATTGAACAGAGTGTAGTGGTGTAGTGTGCAGTGGTTCAGAGTGCTGTGGTACATAGTGCAGTGGCATAGAGTAGAGTGGTGCAGAGTATAGTGCAGTTGCGTAAGTTGCGTAAGTTGCAGTGGCGCAGATTGGAGTGCAGTGGCATAGAGTAGAGTGAGGCAGAGAAAAGTGCAGTGGCAGAATCTACAAGTATGGGGGTGGGAGACAGAAGAAGCTATGTGGACGTGCATATGGAAGACGGACTGAACACGCAAGCACACATATAAAGTGCGTGAGCACAAGGAAAAAAGTAGCACCAAATATAGGAGCAATGGATGGATACAAGTCATTAGTCCCTGCTTCAGGGAAATGCCATAGACAAGAAGAAGACAACACGCTTGCATGCCATGACCAACGGGAACAAAGGACATGAAAGCTACATTGAAGCTAACAAAGAGTAAGCTATGGGCAGGCTATAAGCCAACTGTGTGTAAATATGTCTTGCAGAGACAGCGCATGTGCTGCCTAGGCAAAACCTATAAACATTAAAAAGAGGCTTTTAGTCATCCTATTATTTAACATTGGTTGGCTGCTACATCACTCTCAGTTCCTCACTCCTCTCTGGTCAGATTTGCTGGCACCGCTTCTTCTTCATGTGTGTTTGTCCTCTCGTTGGAGCATGAACCAAGTTCTGATTAATGGATTTTATTGTTCACTTACTTATTTTACAATTGTTTATTATTGACTGATGGCACTCACAATAATGTAGTTTTGTTTTCTTCCCTTTCGTCAGTGCTTCTCTCGTCCTGTGCTTGCTCTGTTGTTGCTTGTTCCCTCCTCCCCCATTTCTTGACCCTCTGTCCCACGTAATTTGTTGCTATCCAGACCCTGACCGAGCTTTACAAAGATCCTTTTAGAGACATTGTCCGACCATCCGTTGTTCGACCGTATTTCTGCGTATCAATTTAAATGTCATTACAAACATTATTTTATTCTCTACTAAAGACACATCATAACAATGTATCTCCCAGCGTTAATTTGAGCGTTCTGTGGTCACCAAACTGAACCATGCATTTCGCGTTCGTTTATATCTTTATCTTCTTCCGAAACATACTGCTGAATATTTACCTTGCCCTTTAGGAGCACGTGGCGCAGATGCATGCCTGGGAACAGAGCAATGCCCAGCCGTCCGTGGAGCCACATTCTCTGTACTCGCCTGCCATGACATACGCTATGCTCTGCATTTAGATCACCATGCACGGAAATAGGCCCAGCAATGTTCGACCAAGCATTGGCAAAGCCAATCGGTCACTGCAATGCGAGAGACATTGGCTATGTCAATGTGAATGTGTTTCAGCATTGCCTGGCCAGATGGTAAGTGGTCCCCAGGCGGATTTAGCATCCAGGCACCTGCAGCTGTTGTTTCCTTACTCCTTTGTGTAACCATGGGCATACATGAACAAGGCATCCCAAATTAAATTTACCATTTGATAGAGAGCAAGCCTTAATATGAAATGTGTCCATTTCCTTAAACGAGTGCTGCAAAAATGACCTAGTAATGGTTTACTACACTCACCTCTGAAGAACAGAAGGTACCACCTGGCTTAGGGCAGTTCATACTTGGGACAATCATGTTACATACAGGCTTGCTAAAGGCAATCAACCCACTGAGCGAATCGACTGGCTAGCAGTATCACAGCCAAGAATGATCAAAATGCAGAGATCATTGCAATGGAGACAATGGAGGTAGAATGAGCAGATCTTTGGTAATTACCTAAATATAGAAGTAGGACTATAATTTCACATCCACGGAGGGGGCAGAATAATTCAGAAAACAGAGCTCACCAACCTAGAAAACATGGCCACCGAGGAACTAGGAGCAATAAATCAAATACAATTAATACACATGCTGTCATAAGTGCTATTTAACTTAAAGGCTAGTACTTAATCATGCAAATGAACACATAAAAAGTTTGTTGAGTTGATCCTCTTTGAAAACCAGGACAAGCAAGGAACTTATTGAAATCTGCTGGACAGATGAGCAAAACCTCGGACTGTCTTGGCAAATACAGGACGCCTGGTCACCCTACATGAGGGGATTGCTGATGTACTTTGCACTGTATCACTGGTGTCCATGCTTTTCTTAGAGGACCATGCCCACGTATTATGAATCTAGACCTATAACTATCTTCGAATTGATGGCGTCCTGGGCCACGTTCATTTTATTGTCAGGCAATTCGTATTAAAATAGGTCCTTGTTTTCCTAGATTAAGCTTGAACATGAAGGCCATTTTAGAAAAGAATTATTTCCTTTGGCTCCAACAATAGTTCTCTACAACAGTTTTTCATCCTGCAAAATAAAAATTAACTTTTATTAAAGTAAGGAGACATATAATTTACTTTAATATGAGTACTTAAAATTTAAGAGCTGCTAAGCACAACAATGCATTGACCGGCAGTAAGCACGCATAGAAGCGATGCGCTAGACTGTAACATGGATTTGAGACATCCAAAGATGGCTGCAGACAGTGCTTGACGCTTCTCAGAGTTTCTTCTTCCTGTCCTTTGCCTTGCTCATGGGCGTGTTTTATGTATTGCTGGGGGCGTTAGTTTGCAGTTTTTGCTCTGGATGTCATTAATTTTTAGTGGCAGGCTATCTCCATACATGCCAACATTTCAGGACAGGGACATGGGAGATTTAAAATAAAAAATCGGGAGAATGAAAATTCCCCATTGACTTCTATTGTTGAAAATGCAATTTCAGGCAGAAGACAGCTAAAATAAAGCAATTTTTGGCTTAAAAAATCGTTAGTCTCTCGCCTGAATCTGGTCAATTGGCATGTAAGGATCTGGGACCGTCTGCGTTACAGCATTAAGTATGAGAGGGATTTGCACGAATTGTCTTTGAGTGCCTGGCAGTGTATTTGTACATGCCCTACAGAGAGAACGGGCGGTGTCTGGTGCATAGAACGCTGTTCCTGCATAGATTAATTAAGTATTTCTTTGGAGTAATTGGCCTGGGCCAATTAAAGTGTTTGGGATCATCAGTTGTTGCAACCTGCTAAGAGAGAGAACCTTGGAAAATGGGGAAGTGTCCTGGGGACACAGGCCTTTAGAACTGGCGGAGGGTGATTGGGGGACATGACAAGAAAAAAGATAAGAATATGATTTGCATTATTGTTTACAGAAATGGGACAGCGCTTGGGGCGAGTTAAAAAACGACCACTCCTGAAGTGGGCTCTTAAACAAAGAAAAAAGAGTTTCCTAAATGGTCATTAAATGGGAGGACTGGATGGATGAAAGTTATTTGCTCCTGCTCTCGGGAGGGGTAAATACAAAAAGAGGCATCGCACATGTATGCCATGGACAAACGGGGAGAAAGATTAGGAGAGCGATGATGGAGCCAACAAATGGGAAACCTATGGCAAACTGAAGCCCACAAAGTATGTCCAACATGTCTCTTTCAAAACAGCACATGCGCTGTCTAAGCCAACACCTAAAAAAGCACTAGTTTAATCTGTCATTCTCCCTTATGATTTTTTATTTTACGTTGCCCTGTGCCTCCCGCCCATTTAAAGAGCACGTTTGCAACAATTAGTTATTCATGAGTTTAGTTAATAAAACCTATGAATTAAGTGTACAATTCCAAACATCAAACATTTGTAAGGGCACTTTTTAATAATTATTAGCAAAGCCAATAGATTTCGCTAAGGAAAAACCTTTTGGCTTGTCATTGTCTTTTAGCTCGGTTATACTGCAGCACCACTGCTGTGCAGCATGTCTAAAAGTAAAGAAATACATGCTGTGAAGCTGTCAGCGTTGACTGTTTCACTGCACCTTTTCCCTTTACTTCCAGCCACTGCTGTACAACATTGCTCCAAGAAACATTTACAGGCAATGACTCTCACATACGCAAGATCTTTTGCCTTTGCCATTGCTTTTTTTTGTTTATGTTAAGCCATGTTGCACAGCAACTGCACTGCTGTACAACATGGTAAAAACACATTGCCAAAGCCAGCAAGTAGTTTTAGCCTAAGCGAGTTCTACTGACTTTGGCAATGCATGTTGCATGCTGCCCTAAAACCATGGCAACGGCAGTCATGACCACAGACCCTGCCTCGACTGAGCATTGTCCTCCTCTTCCATCTACCATTTTCAACTAAATACCCAATGTATTATTAGGTATATGGTATGTAGATCATTATATGGAGTTTATCGCTCCAACCATCTTATTCTGCAAGTTGCTACGCATATTGGTGCAGGGGGGTTCTGTTGGGTGGGCAGGATGGATTTTTTTTTTTAATTGTTATTCTTTATTGCAGATAGTGTCTATAAGCATTCATGATTTAATCATATGGAATTAGGCCTTCCTGTCGCAGTATGAATGATATTAACATCCTGACACTATCTTGGCACAGTGAAGCCTTTTTGCAATTGCTGCTTTGGTTGAAATTTTCATACATGTATCCTCAGTACGATCTGAACTGTTGTTTCCGGGTTTCAAATTATTTTCCTTATATATAATAAAAATCAAAAACGAATAAAAAAAAATCTTTTTAAAACATCCTCAAATGACTCTTCATCTGATCCAATCTTTATCCCATTAACCTGATAGATCCCAAATGATCAAAATAGCGAACAGTCTTTCATCTCCTTTGGTGGTAGGTCAAGGTGTTCCTCAAGGCTCTATACTTGCACCCACAATGTTCAATCTCTATTTAGAACCACTGGGAAATCTCCTAAGTAAATCCGGGATACACTATCATCTCTATGCAGACGACACTCAAATCTACCTCAAGGTTGCCTCCACTCACGATCTCTCCATCCTAAGCTCTACTCTCGACTCCATTCAAAACTGGATGTTAACTCATCAACTGATTCTGAATCCCTCCAAAACTGAATTCCTCCTCCTCTCCTCCCCACTTTCTTCTCCCTCGGTTCAGTCATGGATGGATCAGATAAATCTACTTAACAATCAACCCATCATTGTCGACATCGCAAAATCCGTTGGTGTCATACTTGACAAAAACTCAATCTAATCTCCTACATCAATTCCATCGTTAAGTCTGCTCGATACCAACTGCGCCTTCTTTGGGGGATTCGTCTATTCTTCCCAGAGCAAGAGCTTAAAACCCTGGTTCAATCGCTGGTCATCTCCAGACTGGACTACTACAATTCTCTTCTTACGGGCCTCCACAAATCCCACCTGTCCCACCTTAAATCTGCTCTCCATTCAGTAGCTCGTTTCATATATGGGGCCAAAAGTAGCGACCACATCACTCCCATTTTATCCACCCTCCACTGGCTTCCCATCGAGGCAAGATCTATCTACAAGACTTTCTGTATCACCCACAAAGCCTTGCACTCCTAGTCTCCTCGCTACCTGGCGAATAAACTGAAACTCTCTGAAGGTTCTAGACCATCACGTAATGCGGAACATGTACTGCTTGAACCCCCCACTAACAAGAAGGAAAGATCGATGGCCCAATCCTTTTGAGGCAATGCGGTGAGAATCTGGAACTCACTTCCGCCTCAGCTCCGGACCACCACCTCTTTCTAGGCCTTCAAAACTGACCTCAAAGATCTCCTCCTTCAAAGACACTTCCAAATTTAATTCACGCCCTCTCTATTATCTGAAGGAAGTCCTTCCATTATAGGAAATTATATTCTCCATGACTATGGAACTGCCTTCCCAGCGTGTTCTTGTGATTTGATTGTCTGTAATTTATTGCAGTATTATCCTTCTACCTGTATTTTGTACTCTTTTGTAACATGCACACGTCACTTTTCTCTTGTAACGTATTGTTTGCTACCTCTTGCATTTTGTTTGCTTTTCATACTTGCACAAGTGCCACCATTGCCTATGTAACGTTTGTTCTTGTGTTTTGCATGTATGCCATTTATTGCAGTATTATACCTCTACTTGTACTTTGTATGCTTTTGTAACTTGCACACATGTCACTTTTTTCTCCTGTAATGTACCGTTTGCTACCTCGTGTATTTTGTTTGCTCACAATTGTCACTATTGCCCTCATGTAACATAATGTTTGCTTTTGTAATTTGTTCACTTGTAATTTTCTCCTCATTTATCATTACTGTTCCTATTGTGAAGCGCTCTGACACCTTCGGGTAAAGTCTGCACAATATAAAAACGCATAAAATAAAATTAAAAATTAAAAAACTATCAAGGGGCTACAAGAGCCGAATTACAGTTCCATTGAGCACATGCTCTCCATGTCCATTACTTGTTTAACAAAATGTCTAGTATGCACCGCAGCCTACCATCCTCCAAAATTATTCAGATAACTTTTCCGCTGCCCTCCTTCTCATGAAACAATACATCTTCTCACTTCTGAGTAGAGGGCACGTTTTAAATATTAGGGTTACAACCATTGTAATTCTCACTTGCAATTGACGTTTATCAACATGACCAGCCTGGGTTTCTATCAATTAATGTACCCGCAGCAAACCACTAGCGAATTCAAGTGACTATTTACATACATATCTGTAAGTGTCAGAATTTTGCAACATCCAGGCACAATGCCTAGGGAAGAGTTAGGGCCTATTAACGACCTTGTGGTGGAGGTCCTTGGACCGCCAGACTGACAGTCTACCCTTGGTATTAAGACTACAGTGGAGGAACCGCCACAGGACTGCTGCTACCGCCAGGATGCTTGATCCTGTGGCTATGGCGCAGTGGTCAGAGGCTATAATATGCTGGTGGTGCAGCGGCTGCACCACCAAATATATTATGAGTTTCCTCACTGCCCTCCTTTTCATGGCAGTGAGCCCACCATTAAACTAAGGGTGACCTACAGAGCCCCCTGTTGCCTCTATGCACTGTAGTGTATGCAGGGGGGCACATGGTATGCCCACCTATCTGTATAGAACCCCATGTTACTGCTTGGAACAAAATGTACAATAATGTGCATTTCGGTCATGCAGGAATGTGCCTTGGCGTTCCCATTGTAGTGCCTTTCTAAGGCTCCCCGCCTGGGACTGCCAAAGCACCACCCGCCAGACCAGGAGAAAACTCCTAATCTGGCATGCGGTTGGTTGACAGCTTTGGAGTTGTGGCAGTGGGGCACTGGCATGGTGGCCTATTGCCACACTGCCAAAGTCATATCCAGGCCATTAGGGCCTCATTACGATGACCGACGTACTTCAATTCATCCGCCATCATCTCCTATCTGGGGCTGCCTGCCAACCGTGTGGCAGGCCCACAATAAGAGTTAGTATGGGACCAACATGGTGACAGTCACATCACCCACCTTTAACATTTCAGCAGGTGCTGCTGGCTGCAGCACCCACAGCAGTGTTAAAAAGGGACGTTGTACCCATCTCTGTACTACATGACAAAGGCACCATGCAGTTACTGTCACTTGGTACAGGGATATGTAGTGGAGAACCATGAGTGCCCCCGAAACCCAAAGTAAAGGTCCAAGGGGAAGGGGGCCCGCTACAGGCCCCCAATGTCCAACCCTGCCAGCCTTTTCATGGCGGTTGAACCACCAAGAAAGGCTGGCGTGGATTGATATCCTAATCTGACCGGCGATGCCTAACAGACACCTCTGCCATTCTGAGCTATGCGAGCGGTTCGACTGGTGGTCGGATTCAAACCGACAGTCGGAACCATGGTGGTCGCGGTTTTCAACCACCACCGATCTGACCACCATCGGCCCTTACGATTGGCGGGGTGATCAACACTGACCGGCTGATGGTGGCAGTTCTCAGGCTATCGTAATCAGCCCCTTGTTATCTAAATCTTGCAGCTAAGTCACTACATTTTTTTTTTCATTCCATGGAGACTTGGTGCCTGATTATGAATCTGGCGGTCCACAAACCACTTGATTCACAGTGGCCCTGCGATGGAGGTCCAGCCATCGGTGGTCAACCGCCCCATTAGAAGTTGGGCAGTCAGACTGCCATAGCACCGATGCAATCACTGCAACTGCTAGGGATCACAGATTCCTGGCGGTGGTGCGCAGGCTTGAGGCAACACTATGCTTGGTGGGACCACCTTGATCCCGCCAAGCATAATACAAGTTTCCTCTCTGCCTTGGTTTTCATGGCAGTTCCTTCTCTATGAAAACTGTGGCAGAGAGAAAACTTAGACTCTGGGCCAGTGGGAACCCTACCTATTTTGACATAATTTCCTGAGAACTGGCTCTGAACAATTCCCAAGTTCACTGTTCTCCCAAAGTGCAACATGACAGAAGCATCCTTCTCCTGGGAAGAGCTCTCGACACACCCCTGAGGTGTGTTTAGGGAGACGAGAAACTCCCTTTACCAACCACTTTTGAAACAGGTTTCCCCAGGCTTGGATTGGTGCCATCTTTACTACCTGGGCAATGGAAAGGGCAGGCCTAGGTGTGAGTTACATCTGCGTGTGACAGAGGATACCCTTTTGAAGCTTGTGTAGTTGGTGGCCACATCCCCAGGCCATCATGTCAGGAGAAGGTTACACCTTCTCCCACCCAATGTCCTTTTGTTTCCTTTCTTGGGACCCATTCACACCTCCCTGCAGGGAACCAGCAGGCTGCCAGATGACAGTTAAGGATTAACTCTGAAAAGGCCACTGGAGGCTTAAGGCAGAAAAATAGTGATTTTCTAGTGTCACTATTATTGAAAACATTAGACAAAATTCAACATTAGCATTAAGATGGATTTAGTTTAATTATAAACATTTGTATTTGAAGTATTTTTCCAGCTAATGCCCATCTTAAGTGTAATAAAGTAGCCCAGTATTTTCTATGGTAGCCAGCCTTTGCTACAGTGAAACAAGGGTCCAGGTCCTTTTTACTGTGAGGACATTTGAAAACAATAAATACATATGTCTTACTGTTAATTACTATGCACCCTTTCTTAAGGCTGGCAAGACTCACCTTAGGGGTGACTAACTACTATTATACCGGAAGGTTTATGCCTGACAAAAGAGTGATTTGAATAGAATTAGGTGATACACTAACCTTCCATATATCATCTGAGACTTGGGTGACGCAATACGTTGGTTTCTATTCCATTGATTCTGGTGCTACTGTGGCGTCAGTACAATCGAACTTACTATGTCAAAATCTAATGAAGAGGAAGTCCGAAAGGCAATTGATAATAGTAAAGGCAAGAAGGTTCCAGGGCCCAATGGAATTCCATTGGATTTATTTAAGGAAGGTCCAGCATTCTGGACTCTGGTACTCACTGCCATTTTTAACTCAGTTTGTAGTGAGGGAGTGCCAAAGTCTTGGCGCTCATCGGTCATAGTGCCTATTTTTTAAAAAGGAAATGCGCACGACCCCAAATGCTATCGACTAATATCCCTTTTGGATTCTTCCATCAAAGTCATTGGGAGAGTTGTGCTAGATCGCCTAATGGACAGCATTAACATCAACCACATTTTTTCCCCCCGTCAGTATGGCTTTAGGAAGGGGCTAGGCACAATCGAAAAGTGCCTTAACCTCCACCTTATTTTGGCCAAATTCAAATATGCAAAGGGGGCTTTCACTCATCTGGCTTTCATGGACCTGACCAGTGCTTTTGACTTTGTCTCACACTGTAAGTTGTGGGACATCTTAACTAACATGGGAGTCGAAGCAGGTCTGGTCTCCTTTCTGAGGCTCGTCCATCACGATCTTTCCACTTCAATGAGGTATGGCAATGCCGGAGAGTATTCAGAGCCGTTTAATATCAAGCGGGGGTGCGCCAAGGTTGCATCCTTACCTCAATCTTATTTCTCCTCTATACTAATGAATTGGAGAACACTTTGATTTCAGTTGGGGCTGACGTTCCGCAAGTGGAGAAAAAGGCCATACCAGCGCTACTCCATGCAGATGACGAAGTACTTCTGGCAAGGACTGCAAATGGCCTAAAAAAACTCGTTGCCAGTTATGTCTGTTTTAATGAAGGACCTGGGGCTGCAGCCAAACTATAAAATGATTTGTGGCCCCAAAAATACTACATTCCGTTGTTTGAGCATGGAGGGCAAGAAGCTGGAGAGGGTTAGGTTCTTCCCGTATTTAGGCCTGGAATTCGAGGAAGGTTCCACATGGCACACTTGTATAAAAAATAGAATAATACGATGCAGACGAGTAGTTGGGAGAACCTTCTCCCTTGAAATGTCCATAGGTAAAAAATCCCATTGCCACAATTTTAGAGATCTATAATCGTAAATGTATACCGATTTAAACATATGGCATGGGTATATGGGGATGTAGGGGTGTGCATGCTATACAGACTGAGGAGAATAGATTTTGTCGTATATCTCTGCCCTTATTGCCGCATTTTTCTCTTCATTTGGAGCTAAGTCTTGATTATGTACAATATATTATAACTACAGCACCTTTAGCCACCTGGTGTTCCATCTGGGTAAATGAAGAAGCTGAACTAAACTGGGCAATTATTTGAGACTGTTTACGTTGTTCCCAATGCTTTTCTGTTCCTTGGCTACAATACATTAAAACTTGCCTCATGGAACTTTGTTGTGTCTCTCTGTTTGAGCACCCAGAATCAATTGGCAAAGGGACCGACAGAGGGTGTTGGATAGCTTCTGAAAGCACAAAGAATCCTCTAGGGAACTGTTTGAAGTGTTCAAACCCATTGTCAGAGACTATTGCCTTATTCAAGTACCTTCCATTATTGCCCCGTATCTTTTATATGTAAATAATGTTCACAAAAGGAATTTACTGACCAGATTTAGGCTGGGGTATTTTCGCTGGTTGGTATGCTTTCCTTTGGGCCAGTATTTTCCTGAAACTATTACCACTTACCCTTGCGATGAACATTGGAGCTAAACTATTTTCCATTTTGTCTTTTTTTGTCAATTTTATCTTCCATTTACTAGGAAATGTTTAATACCACTTTTGCGCTGGTATACGTTTTCTAAATGTAAAGCGGTTTTGTATTTTTTGACTGTGATGTTTGTGTCGCTGTTGCAAGCTTTCTGAAGTGCACTTTAGCAAAGAGAACGAGCATGTTGTTTTAATATCAAAGCACTTTAACAGCTCCTGTATTTATTGTATTTGTATTGCTGCTAAAATACTTATTGTTGCTGCTAACTCTTTCATAGGTCTGATTTTCATATTTTAATACTACTGGTTGATATCTGCTGCTATCCAGTACATCTGCACTTCCATTTTTGCTTCAATCAAACCATTGTCTTTGCCTGCACTGTGATTGTAATTTTTTTCATGAGTTTGGATTTTAATGTTGTTTGTTATTCTGTGTACCTTTTATGACCGGTCTTCGGGAGGTCGAATTAAGAAAGGAAGAAGAGGAATAGAACCATACAATAATGAGTGTGTGGAGCAGAATGCACTACTGTTGAATTTATAATATCAATCATTTACAATCTTCATCAAAATACCCAGTGTATGCATTTGATTATCAATTTCAACAATTTCTCAGAAATTATTTTTAACATAATACAGATTGGCATCAATGCTGCCATTTAACATTCGCAAAATCATTTTACAGTACAAAATTGTTTGCTTTGTGTGATTTACGCCCAATGCATTTCCGAATCAGATGATTCCTTCCTCGGGGCAACTGAAAACAAAGTAGGAAGACAGGATGAATATATTTAGTATTTAATGTAGTCTAATGTGATCAACTATGTTCAAAGAACCATTTTTTATTATATGAGTGTTTGAGTGCCACTATCTCGCCTTCAACCCAATACTGCAAAAGTGTGCACTTGTCAATGCAAACTCCAAAACAAATTGTGCTTCCTATGATTAATTATATAAGAGTGACTTTGCCAGGTTGAAATTACAGTTTTTAAACGGCTCAACTAGGCTTCTGTGGTAGACCTAGAATCATGCTTTGACGGCATAATAAGTGCAGCCTCTCTTTAACTTAAAGGCTTTGGGGACACGGGATACCATGTAGAAGGGATGTACCTTAAGAGAAATGTAACAGTCAAGGATTTTAACCAGTTCTACAAGCTTGTAGGGGTCAGGGGACATGCACTGGGGCTTGGTTAGATGGGTCTCATTGTACAGAGTCCAAACAGTAACAGCATCCAGGGAGGTTGTACATTTGTCTTCATTTGACAAATATGGTGGCAGGCAAGGTACCTCTTGTTGTCTTGATGTGTATCTCTATTGTCCGAAAATTCAGCCTGCCAGGGCTCAGGTCCCTTTGTGTTTCTCTTTTTCTATACCACTGCTTGTTATGTCTTACATCTCATGGGTGAAGGAACCCAGGTGGAGACAGTAGGAGGGAGTTTCCCTGTAGCTGCGGATGAAAGGTCATGATGACAGGACTCATCCTAGAGTCTTGCTACCTTTTATTTCTAGCTCCTAATATTTATATGCTGTAAAATTGTGTCCGCATCACAAGGCCAGTCAACAATAACGTGGCATAGTAGATAATCGCATAAGGGCAACAAGATGTTATTCGGAGGGGGATATTGGCCCTGCTCTATAAATTCTATACCTGGATTGTTCAGTTTACTTTCTTTAATCAGAGTTGGATTATTGCTTTCCTATCTTGCTGTATTCCAGGGCCTTATTTCATGTACCTTATGGTGATAATAGTCAATGAGGTTTTAGAGAAGGTGAAGTGGGCCGCCTGGAGGTGGCACTTCCGTGGTAGAAAGAGCCCTCTTTCTGTAAGAGTTTGATGGTCACATCAGCCTGCCTACTCCTCAACGTCTACATTCTTCTGCTTGTTGAATGGGAGAGACAGCTATTGGCTTAGGTCCTAGTTCCACTATTTCTGAGCCGCAAACATTTCATGTGTGTGTGTATCCAGTTGAAGTACCCTCAATTACATTGGCAGGTTTACTCTTTAATGACATGTTTTTATTGATCAGCCTAATCAAGTGAAGAAAACTGCCACAGTATCTCTGCAGTAATGACTAGTAAGAAGAAGCAGATACATAATTCGTACTAGTAATCTTTGGACACTGGATTCTCTCAACCTCTACCCACCCCTTAGGGAGGTTCTTGGTTCAGCTTTGCGTTGGGAGCGGGACACCTGTTGAAGTAAATATTGACAATGCAGATCATTGATTCGCGGTCTGAAGATGATGGATCAGTAATCTGATGATTACATTTCTGTTGCAAGTAAACTATAGCTAGTGTGACATTGTCCAGAGTGCCCTGGCTCAGTTCCCCAACCTCACTTGCATAAAATGAATGAATGAATGAATGAATTCATTCATTCATTCATTCATTTCATTCATTAAGACAAATTTGTAGGCATGGCCTAGGCCAAAGCAAAATAAGGGATGTTAGATAATGTCTAAAGAGCATGAAGATTCTTTTTAACCTTCCTGGCTTCCTTTTATCTTGCCTTCTTTCTTTCTCTTTTTTCCTTCTTTCTATTCTTCCTTCGTTCCTTTCTTACCTTCTTTCTTTCCTGCCTTTTTTCTTCAAGCAAGAGGAAAGCAAAGAAGACAAAGGAAATTTTAGCCCAAGGCCAGAACGCTTCTTGACTTGTTGATGTTGCTCCTGCAACACACAGTCCTAGAGTGTTGCTCCTTTCCTACTTTTCAGGTTTTCGTGTAGATTTGGAAATAAACATTGTAAGAATGTAGAATGTTTGCTGTGTGTCAGGTACGAAAGCCAATCACATTGACCCCCCCACTTCCTTCCGCTTTATTTTCTCTTGAAATCATCTGAGCTGACTGTGCTTCAAATATGCATGCGAGATTGTTGTGAAAGTGTTCGAGGGGAGGGGTGGTTTTAGAATGGGAAGTGAGTCATTAGTTTTGAGAAAATGCAGCTCTCCAGTCTCCAGATCTTCACTGTTGCTTCAGAGGAGCTTCGATGGTTACTGAGGTCTGCCGGTGACAGAGGCGGCACACAATGTTCAACATGGCGCCCGCGTTCACCACCTGCCTCTTCTTTAGCTGTAAGTATCCGGCTTACCTTCTTTACTTATTGCCTTCTCACGCCTGCCGATATCCCTGATGCCAGGGCGGCAAGGGCGGTGCAAGGGGTACCATACGGCGAGCCATGACGTGTAGTACCTGCTACCCCCGCTATCCTTAATTAGTTAGTTTATGACTACTTTTGAAATACCATTTGCTTTCATTCTTATTCTCGAAATGAATGGCTCAGTTGAAAAAGCATGAAATGTTATAATTATTTTTTATAACGTACGTTATTCTACAAGTTTTCTGTTTCGTTTCTAGGGTCAAAAATACCAGGTGTTACTAATATCCAATGTGATTATACTCAATTAACAGCTCTTGGGCTAATAGTGGCGGTATCGGTGCTCCAGGTTGAGTATTGCAGAGGGATCACAAATTAATCTCCTGTGGTACACTTTGGAAATGGGTCATAACATGCAGATTTCCGCATGTCATCCTGTGATTGCAGCCTTTTCCTGGGACAAACAGCTCTGGCTTTGACCCTTCTGGGTTTGACCCTGATGGTTTGTCCATAGAAACCAATGCATTATTCCTACTTGCCTCAAAATATTCAGAGTTAGGCAAAAACGCCAGTTTCAGCCCAAACAGTGTTAGGAGCCAACTAATAATACTGCCCTGAGATGGTGAGTCGTTATGTACACATCTCAAGCCGGCGGCTAGTGGTTCACTCACTGAGTCAACTTGTTTATAACAATGTAAAGATGGCTTGATCAATTTGAGTGACAGACTCCATTCCTTTGAAGGGTGTTCTCAGTAATCTTGAGATTTTAGTACACGTTCTGTGCTTCCACTTCAAGTATTTCATTAGAACTAAGGGGAAGATTTACAAAAATATCACAATGCAGCGCAGCTCCCAAAGTTTCAGTGCTGCGTTGAGCTAGAGTAAGAGTCTAGAGAGCAACCAGATCCACCTCTACTGAGATATGTTGTCACTGCTCCTCAGATCTGGCTGTCAAGCAGGCTGCCTAAGGCCAGGTACATACCTTTGTGCCATATTACAAAGATATGTCTGCAGTATCTATCACACGTTTTATACTCAGATTAACTGAAAAATGTTTAAACATAGGATGCGTGCTGTACATTGTAGAACAAGTAAACTGGGGGCAATGCTTCAAGAATGTAAAACAGGTCCCCTGTTTTGTGCTTGCCTCAGGGAAGCGTTACATTTTGACACTAAGCCTGGTCTAACAATCTTTGTAGCTATGGCTCAAAAAACATGGGTGGTAGCTTTAGAAAGCCCAAGTACCAGCCATTGAACACCCCCTTAATGCAAAGTACTGTAAAGCAACGCAAAGCGCATTTTGCGCTACTTCAAGGGAAATGTTTCAGTGCAAGAAAAGTTTTGCGCTCGAAGGTAAATAATTTATGAAGCCTTTGTAATGCGAAAGTACAATATCTTGATGAATCTATTTCTAAATGAGGGACAGCATCATGTACATCATGCAAGTGTCTGCTAATGTAAAGCTGCATTGTAGTGCATGCATGTCCAGTCCTTCAGTATTTATTAATAATGCTTATTACAGTGCCAAAGAGACTGGGACACAGGCTGCCGCCTTATGCTACTTTCAACTTTCCATAGTGCTTATACATTCAAAGGGCAACCTCAAAGCACTGCTGAAATACTGATCCCTGCTGCTCATCCGCTTGTCAGTAGACTGCTTACTTGATCAAGGCTGCCAGGAAGGGGAACGCTTTGAGTGTCTTTTACATTTGTGATGGTCAGAGATGAGTTTGAGGTCTGATTCAAGGACATTCTTTGGAAAGCCTTCAGGGCAAAGGATCTACCTCAGCATCACTGTTTTTTTCCTGTCAGAGCTGCCAATGACCCCAATGTTAGGGCCGGATCCTACCCGGAACCTGGGGCTGCTGTTGCATGCATGACCTTGGATAACTAGGTGTGTCTAAAGATGGTTTTAATCACAAAGTTTGTGGAGACTGTAGACTTTCGTGGTTTCCCTTCTCTTTTCCACATGTAGTCTTTTCTCTGCATAGCAAGACAATTTACATGCAAATAGATCCCAGTCAATCATGCATGACCTGCAGAGTGCAGTGCCTGCTGATTGGTTCTTTGTATCATGACTCCACGCTTGTCCATGTCTGCAGACGTTTTCTCAGCTTGTTTAAATGTTGCAGAACTGTCCTATAGACAACGTCATCATGAAGGAGAAACCACAAAGGAGTGAGTCAGAGTGGCCCTTAATTCCAGATTTGTCTAGAAATCGCTTAGTTCGGGCGGGGAAATTGTGATGCAGTTGCTTAGGCTTAGGCTACTCAGAATCATAGCCAAACTGTTTTTTGAGCCAAACGGTGGTGCTGCACAGACCACAACCAGCTTGTTAAGTGTGAAAAAGGCAGCTTTATTGAAGACAGGTGCACCTTACAACAAATATCCTTGGCTTGTGCCGTACAAATCTAAACTTCACTAAATATTTACTTCCTGCCTTACCCCCGCCCCTCCCCTAAAGTTTCCCCCTTTGCAACCATTTATAACATTTATAAACCCCCAATTTTGTCTTCCCTGCAAACTCCTAAAACGTGTAACATCTTATCATTTCCTAAAGTAACTATCTACGTTACCTTCCTATGTTACTTCCCCTTCCTGCGTGTACCTGGAGTGCCATTTTCCAACAAATAAACTTAAACTGTAAACAGATCTACCAACTATTACTAAGGAGAATGCCACTCAGAAAATTCTGGCCCCAGACTTTTCTGACCCCCCAACTATGTAAGCACCCTCTGTATGTATTATTATTATTTTTTTTTTCCATATGTCCAGTGCCCTATCCAGCCCTGCCTGAGTTGCCTGCATTCTCACTCCAGTCCAGAAAGTGACAAATGTGCCCCTGTCCTTCCTATGAAATGAACAGCATTCTACTTACGCTCCGGACGTTCCACTCTCCCTACGCCCTCTCGTCACCAAGGCCTGTTACTCCACCTCCTGGCCTCATCTAGACCTTCTGGCCACTCTGCCCCCCTCCACTGCCCTTGTGCTCTGCGTTCTGTTCATATAACTGAACAAACCTGACCCCTGCTGCCCACTAGAGCCTTCTTCTTTGAGGGAACAGTGCCAACCCGTACACTGACCCAAGTCATGTCCCCCCACATGAATAAGCAAAACATTGGGACGAATGTCCCCTTCAACCATTCTGCGTAACATAAGAAACAGCTTGCCCGTACCATGCCAAGAGCAATGAAACAACAGTGAGACCAAACCCAAATTCAAGCCTTTCCCCTAGAAAAATTCACAGTGCACGCCCCTGTTACAAAGGAACGTACCCTGATCCAGATGGAGAAGTCCACCACAGCAGGCCCGCCACTGCACCTGGAAAGACACATATGTGAGACCAAGAAAATAGTGCCATGCTACCCCTTCCAATTGGTCGAGCCTCCACCCCCCATCCGTCAGCTCAACCTCCCCCCTTTCACCCCCTGCAAATCCGAAACCTGAAATGCCCCGAAGCACATCCCTGACCTCAACGTAACAAACAACACCCCTTCTTCCACGTCCCGGAATAATCTGCTGCAGGGTCCGATAAAGCCGGCCAGCAGCCCGGCTGACAATCTGGGGGCCACCGGGCCATTCACGCACCCAACCGTCCATAAGCCCTGCCGCAATCTCCCCCCGAAAACACTTAACTCCAACAGGATTTGCCCCTGAATGTTATGCCCAACCACATACCTGCCACAGATACCGTAGACCGACCACTGTCAATCATTGACAACATAAACTGCCCCCACCTGTTCCTCCCTTCTCCCTTGCCCCCAAAACTCACTGCATAACCCTCCGTCCCCAACATACCACATCCCTGCAGGAACTGGCGTCCTGCCCTTGTTCGCCTCCGTGACCAGCATATGCCACCTCTGCCACGATGAGCGAGCCGAAGCGCCCGCAACTTCAGTGACCACCCGGCCCATGCCTGGCCTGAAACCAAAGGCCATGGTCCAAACCTCTCCGCACAAAAATCTGGTAACTTCGACACCCGGGCCTCCCTGTGTGATTGTCTATTCACCCCTGTACTACTGACATGTTGACCAGTCTTTTTTTTTTTTTTTTTTTAATTTTTGGAGACCTTTATTGTGCATATTACAGAATTACAAATACTGGCCTACAACCATCCGGCCGGCCACGACATAAAGGAGCACAGATGTCAACTTTACGGCCTCCCGACGGCATCATGTTATACAACAACAATTAAGAGCAGTTACACTGGAAAGGACATGCCGCCTGGGAGAAGGATCAGTGAGGTCAAATTTAAAAAATTTTTGATGAAATAAAAACAATAAAGGATTGATACAAAGAATATCCGAGTCCACACTGTAAGTCCACATGAGTAGGCAACAATAGAATAATATCAATTTACGTAAAACTTCCATCAAGGCGACAAAACAATAGGAAAGACAAAGCGGACAGCAACAGTGAATCTCGTGCCGCGCCCCGTGCCACCCACTCCCAGCCATCCTCCGTTGCAGACCCAGAAAAGAAAACAGGAATAGAAAGCGCAGGAAAAGAAGAAAAAAGGCCCATAGTAACTAAAACATGGAAACTAAAATCTACCCCCCCACCCTGCACCAACGCGGAGGCTACGGCCTACCCCCCCCGACAATGTGCCTGTCGCCCCATAAAGAACCCGAAATATAGTTCAAGCAAAAGGAAGAAGAGAGAAAAAGAAAAATTAATAAAACGGTACCATGAAATACAGAGAGCGAGAAAAGGCCACCCTAATCTGCAGCCCTCCAAAGAACCCCCCCCTAGTGAAGCGGGAGGAGGAGCCAAACGAGTCATTCCCATTACCCCAGCCAGCAACAAAGTCCCCATACAATTTGCAGTCATTGAAACCCAATTATTAATAGAAAAGCAACTAGGGAAAAACAGTGTAACTTGTGTGACTTAAGTAAGGTTATACAACTTCCAGTCCCGGTCTCACCCGCCCAGCGATCGGCAGTACAAGTAGAATCTAGCCCTGACCCGACCTCGGACATTCCCAGGAAAGAAGCACATGAAGAAGGCCCGCCCCCACCAGGACAAAGAACCAACATGGCCGCACATCAAGGGAGAGTAACCCAATAACACAAAATGGCCAGTGAACGTCACCAATAAATCCTGTCCTCGTCGCAATCCAGTTCCATGGGCCATCGGGAAAACACAGGGCCTCCGGGTCACAGGGCAAAGGCAACAATGACAAGACTCGGGCACGAGGCCGTAACACTGTTGCAGGCGGCTTATCAACCAATCCTGGAGACAAGGGATACAACGTAGCACAGGCAAATGCTCCGGTCGGCTCATGGCAGGCGTCCTTAGAGGCAGAGGCAGTCACGAATGCACTGTCAGAGATGAAAGGCCCTGTATCCCTCGTCGGTTCGGTTGAAAATGGGGCCAGATTGGACTTGCCCTCCACATTACGATCGCCACGTAGGTCGGATGCCATCTCATCGAAACAGTCACCCAGCGCTCTAAAGCTCGAGCACATTTCCACACGGAGGCTAGTCAGGGCGGTCAGAATATCCCTGTAGGAGAGCGGTGGTCGGAGCTGCCCACAGTCGTGGTCCAGGGGGGGAGTGAGCATACCGGCTTCCAGTGCTCGTCGGGCGACACAACCCGCAGACAGGGATATGCGCGCCCCCCCATACTCTGAGGCAATCGATCCCATTCCGGTGTGCGGAACACAGAGCCAGCTACAAAGCGAGTGTAGCGCGAGCGGTCCACAACACAGGACTCCAAGCCAGTAGAGCCGAGGAAGGTCGGACTGCCGAGGCTGGGGGCTGTAGTACTACCGGCCGTCACACCGGGACAAAGTAGCAAGGATCCGCCGTTGCCCCAAAATGGCCGTGCCTTCTTTGTCCTCCACCGCCGGACACAGACAAAGGCGCATTACTCACGAGGCATCTTGAGGAGCAGTTTGACCACAGAGCTCCGTGTGCGGCAATCCTCTGCAGGCCTCCCAATCAGGCGCTCGATCCGGGGGGAGATGGCCACCTCCACAGAGTCAGCGGGTCGCGAGCAAGACTGCCGCCCCACAGCCCACCAGGAACGGGGACGGCCAGCGGCGTGGTTCTGGGGTCAGGGCTCGACTACGATTATCGCGTAGCTCCGGCCGCCGGGCGAGTTGGGAGGTCCGGGAAAAAGGAATGAAGTCAGCACAGCTGGGCGCACCGTCCGCCGTCGGAGAAGTCAGGATACGAGGCAGGATATCAGTGCGGAGGACAGGGAGCTGCCGGAGCCGGGAGCCTACGCGTCTTCACCAGTCGCCATCTTGGCTCCTCCTCCATGTTGACCAGTCTTAAGATCACCTTCCCAAGTGCCAACTCCCGGACCCATACTGTTGCGGCCGCCAGCAGTGGAACGCGTTCCCGAAAGGCAAACAACCCTTCTTCCCGTTCTTCCAGGGTTGCGGCCATTCTCCAGAGCCCCCTTCCCCTACCAGTAGGACCCAAAGCCTCCCGCCTCAGCCGCTGTTGCAGAGATCGTGACGTCCTCAGAAATGTGCACCACCTGCGCAAGTCCCAACTTAGTTCCGGCCGACAAAAGCCCGCAAGGATGGAGCATCATCAAATCTGCCACGGCACCCTCCCCAACGTCCTAAGAAACCATACCACCACCCACCACCCTAACTGTTACCTCCTGTGTGGCCAGCAACCCATCGACACACATCATATTTCCTCTTCTTCTTTTTTTTTGGGGGGGGGGGGTTCCGCAAGAACCTATACAAGCAGTACCATGGGCATCATAGAGATATACCTGCAAGGGGACACATAGTAAAATTACGCCCATCAGTAATCGACCCACATCATCATGTGCAGTTGTTTGTCAATCTACAAGCGGGCTTCTATTACCCCCACCACCAACTCAATACCAATATTTGACAACACTGTACCGGGACCTTGTGTCCACTGTGATGCCAGAGGTACCCCCATGTAACCCGTGAGCTCTAAAAACTTGTCAGTTGCTGCCGACAGTCCGCAGAACCGGGCTGTCCGCCCAGGAAAAATCCTCCAGGCAGTGTGCACCATCCCTGTCCCAGTGCGCCATGAACAAACCCCACACCGGAAACAAGCGAGAATGCTCAAATAGTGCACAGGAGATGGAGCATCCCGCGGCAATGATTTGTCTGTAAAGACTGAACCTCCAACTGTATGCCTGTCCCACCAGGAGAGGAGTGGGATCACCCTACATTGCTCGTGTCTTTCTTTGGCACCACCCAAATTGTGGAAATTATATTGCCCGGGTCTTTGTTTTGGCACCACCCCCATTGTGGAATTGAGCGGTTCGCAAATCATCGGCCCACCTAGCGGCCCGAACCGTCTCAGTCGAGCCTAAAACCCTCCTTAAGCCCCACGCAAGAGCCTGTGTCTACAGTCTGTAGATAAGATGCCAACAATCGTTCCCCAGGCCCTGGAACCTTTTTTTTTTCTTCTTTTTTTTTCTTTTCTTTTCTTTCCCCAGATACCCCTGAGCTCTGCCGTCACCCCTGCTCCCCAGGGGGTATGCTGCTGGCCCTGTTTGGAAAGCAATGAGAGCCCCTGTCTGTTACCACTGGACCATCTGCTCAGCCCATCATCCCGCCCGATAAACTGTCCCATAGCAGCGCACCAGGGGTGACTGCCAAAGCACCCAGATCCTTCATGCCTAAACTCGCAGTAATGTCCGGCCGACGCACCTTCAGTGGAACCCCCGCATGCTCCCCACCCACACCCTGTGCTATTTGCTGCATACCTCAAGCCCCCCGTGGGTGGGGCGGTTCCCAAAGGAGACGACAGATTAGCGGCAGCTGTTCAAACACCACCCCCCACCCATTATCGGCTGGTATAAATCGGTACCAATCCCCACCGCTCAGCGTCCGGGCCCCAACCTACCCACACCCAGAACTCCTCCTCCTAGTGCGAATACTCAGAGCCCCCGCACTGTACCGTGGCCCTTCGGACCACGTCCATGGATTTCAATAAAACAACGGGCCAATCTGGATATGTTCACAGTATACTCCGCCGTAGCTCAAGAAGGCAGCCGACCAGTCCTCAATGCCATGGCCACCCACGGTCTCTTGACAAGCACACACTCCTTTTCCGTGCTCCCCTTTTCACTGAAAGCTCCCATGTCGCTCCTTCGGCGCACCCACACAATCGCCTGTCCAGATCTGCTCTGCGATGGCCAGCGTAAGGTGGCCCCCCAGGGCGTTGTCATCCCCCCTGTAAGTCAAGTTCTCACCCAGGCCAGCACGGCTTTCCGTAGTTCCTTTCAAAAGCCAACTTTACCTGGCGCCACGGTCGGCATCCTGCCTGGAGTCCGCCGCCTTACCAGTGGTGAAGGGGGGGGTGCTGCCGCCACTCCATCCGCCAATGCACGCCATCTGTCCTAATCTTTCTGCAAAACTAAACATAGCATTAGTGACACCCCCCTTCCCCATCATCAACACAATCCCACTGCCATGATCCGTCCTACTTGGACTCCAGCCCGTGATCCCAACAGCAATGGGGCGTCCTCCGTGGACTCCAGCCCGTAATCTCCAAAGCAGTGGGCCGCCCTCCACGGACTCCAGCCCGTAATCCCCACAGCAATGGGCTGTCCTCCGCGGACTCCAGCCCGTACTCCCCACAGCAATGGGCCATCCTCTGCAGCCTCCAGCCCGTAATCCCACAGCCAATGGCTGTTCTTCGCAGACTCCAGCCCGTAATCTCACAGCCAAGGGCCGTCCTCCACGGACTCCAGCCCGTAATCCCCACATCAATGGGCCGGACAGCCCGTTATCCCCCACATCAATGGGCCGGACAGGCCATTATCCAACCGCACAGGGGCTGTCCCCAGGGACTCCAGCCTGCTCCATGCAACACTCTTTCAAGTCCCTCGCTGGGGTCCAGTTGCTCGCACAAGGCATAGCCTGCCCATCCTCTTGGTGGGGCGGAGCTGCATGAAACTCACCCGAGTACCGCGCCTCACTCTTGCAAGTCCCTCACTGTGGTCTGGTTGCCCACACAAGGCATAGCTCGCCCATCCTCTCGGTGGGCGGAGCCGCATGAAACTCACCTGAGTACCACGCCTGTCGCCCCTGCAAAGGAAAAGCGGAGTCTGGCATACCGGGGTTAATCCTTCTATCTGTCCCTATCACCCCTGGGTAGCCCCACCAGAACCCAACCGCTACCCGCCCCAAACCTGCAAAAACAACAGATGGCCGGCTTCCCAGTAGAGTCCACCCGACCTCGCGTCCAGCACCCCCGAAACCCGACCCAACCCCCACACTGACGCCTCCCCCCATCTTGCCCGCGCGTTCCTCCACCGCCAGCCTACAGGGACAGCTTAGATTCCCCCCCCTCCCTCCTCCCCGTCGCTCTGCCGGCCCAGGCCGAGCCCATCCTTCACCCCACAATGTGTAAGACTGGGGGGGCGTGGGACCGTGGGTAGACTCAGTACTAGATGGCATTTTTTTCACTAGCTAATTATACAGCACGAACTGGACCTGAATCGGGTATCAGAGCATCTTACATAGCTCCAGTTGCATTACAGGAGGACCCATGCATGTGTGAGGCACAAGGAGATGAAGTGATGTGCCCAAATCACAGTACGCCCCACGCCACAGTCGAGACCCAAACCCACCACGGGGAATAAACAGAGGCAGCGGCCGCATCGGTATCCGCGCCTTCCCAGGCATAAGGAATCCCAAAAACACCCTCCCTGCATTACCCTCCCAACCCGGCGCCGATGAAAGCAGATAAGGCTCCCGGGGAAAAGAGACACTTATCGGGGAAGCGCAGGCCGCGATCACTCGCAGCCCACAGTAATATATATTCCCACGGGAGGCGCTCGCCTGTGGGACCGCATGCCTCGGCCCGCGAAAGCGCTAGCACACAGTGAGCCCGGAGCTCCCTTCGCCGCGGGGGAGAATTAGGCGAGTGAAGGGTAAGGTGATTTCCTCCTCGAGTAGGCATCGTCTGCGCTGGCTACAAGTGGGGAGCATTACACAGCACCCGATTAGTCGTCGCTGCAGCCAAAACGCCAAGCCGTTCAGACAGACATAATTTACCGCCTGAACAAACAACATTTGCTCACCCTATCTAACCCCCTGGCCGGCTGCCTTGTCACCCCACCGAAATTGTGGCTGGTGACCTAAAATGGCCGTATACATATCCCCCAGCCCAAAAGTAGCCCAAAAAGCCCAATTGGGCTCCAGGCTGCACCACTGGCCCAAAAATCCCCGGGGGAGGCAGGCCTCCCGTTGGTCGGATACCGCCCTCCCCCCCCCCCCCCAAAAGAACTAATATGAAGCATAAGTTTTGCAGAAGCATTTTTTTTTGTGTTAAACATCAGGATCTCTGAAACGGAAGTTGCCACAAAACCCAGAGAATTCAGACTCACGCTCTGACGTGAAAAACAGCACGAAGTTACAATGCTTTCCTAGACCTTCGTGAACACCGCTATAATGTGTTATTCCACCGACAGTTTGCACCTGCTGCCAGGAAGTGTTCCCTGGGTGAAATATTGTGTAAAACCGCGTGGGACTCTGCACAATAAGCCTCATTTCTGCATGGGATTCTCCAGATACTCATAATGCCCATTACCATGCAGCAGAAAGAAAACTCATCCCTAATATTACAGGTTTCACGAACTGGGACCAATCCTCGAAAGTCTGCCTTTATACTGATAATTTCCTAATTTATGACCGTGTTCTATTTAGATTCAGTAAATCTTTGAACTACCACACATACAATACATTTTTAGCTATAATCCCACTACAAAACGATTTTCGGAAATTTCCAAATAAATTACTGGTAATCTTCAACTTTAGAGGTCTTACTCTTCTTCATCAGAACTCTTCCCCGATGAGGAAGATTACCCATCAGTCTTCTAAATTGGTCTGAAATCCAGCCCCACCAACAAGAAAGTGTACTTCAAGAGGTGTTAGTCATCCAGCATACCCCTTAGCACACCGCCCCCTCAGCGCCTTGAGACCCTAACGGGTGAGTAGCGCGCTATACAAATTCTATTGATTGATTGATTGGATAGATTTGCAGAGTATCTCAACCATCCCCTCTTGATTCAATGACTTTGTTCCCTACTCATTTGTTAGTGCAACCGAGAATCATTCCAGTCTCACAACATTTTGCTTGGTTGATTTGTATCCTTCTTGCTCATCTTGCTTGCATTCAGGCAACTACTCTTTTCTTTTGCTTTAATATGGGAATACATGTGTTTTCTTGCTCTCACTGCGAGTGCTGCTTCCTAATTTATTCACCTGCTTCCTCACTCTTCGTGTTGTTTTCCCACTGCTTACCTTTTGCATTGCCTCCACTAATCCTCCGATCCAGCTCCTTTTAAAAAAAATATCTCACACCCTGTTGCTCTTCTCTTTTGGTGTCACAGGGCCTACTCCCACTTCATATTTTTAGGTCTTGCCTAGGCAGCACATGCGCTGTCTCTTCAAGACATACTGTATCGAGAATGGGTCACTGATAGAATGTAGATAACATAGTATCGATGTTAAAAATCCATACTAATATAATGAAGAGAGAGCCCAAACCTTTGAGGCGGGTAATCTCAGGAAACACAGCCCCAATCACAACACCCAATACAGCGTTGGAAAGGGCAGTTGCAGCAGAAGGACATAGGCTAAGTAGACGCCCACCATATACATTTAAAAGGTAAAAGAACCGTGCCAGCTAAGTAGTCCCTTGTGGGCGTGTCTGCGTTGTGCTGTGGGCATGTGCTGGGGGCGTGACAAACGTTGGGGGCGTATGGTACGTTCCGCCCTTCATGCCATGTCTCATATCGTGTGCTGTGGGCGTGTGCTGGGGGCGTGTGCGGGGCGCAGGATTACGGGAAAAAAAGCAAGCGTTGTGCCCAATATTTCATTGTTTTTTCTTCCCAGGTTCTGTACATTCCAGCTCCGAGTGTCCACCCTGCTCCCTTTAAATACCCCTGCACCCGATAATCCTAACCCACCATTACTCCTTAAAATACCCCAACACCCTTAAACACTAACCCATCTTAACCCTATAAATATACCCTGTACCCCAAAACCCAAACCTATCCCTAAACCCTAAAAATACCCCTGTACCCCAAAACCCAAACCTAGCCCTGAACCCTAAAAATACCCTGTACCCCAAAACCCAAACCTACCCCTGAACCCTAAATACCCCTGTACTCCAAAACACAAAACTAGCCATGAATCCTTAAAATAAACCTGTACCCCAAAACCCAAACCTACCCCTGAACCCTAAAAATACACCTGTACCCCCAAACCCAAACCTAACCCTGAACCATAAAAATAACCCTGTGCCCCAAAACCTTAACCTACCACTGAACCCTAAAATACCCCTGTATCCCCAAACCCAAACCTAGCCCTGAACCATAAAAATAACCCGGTACCCCAAAACCCAAACCTACCCCTGAACCCTAAAATACCCCTGTACCCCAAACCTAGTCCTCAACCCTATAAATACCCCTGTACCTCAAAACCCAAACCTACCCCAGAACACTAAAAATATCCCTGTACCCCAAAATCCAAACCTAGCCCTGAACCCTAAAAATACCCCTGTACCCCAAACCCCAAACCTACCCCTGAACCCTAAAATACCCTTATACCCCAAAACCCAAACCTATCCCTGAACCCTTAAAATACCCCTGTACCCCAAAACCCAAACCTACCCCTGGACCTTAAAAATACCCCTGTACCCCAAACCTAGCCCTGAACCATAAAAATACCCCTGTACCCCAAAACCCAAACCTACCCCTGAACCCTAAAATGCCCCTGTACCCCAAAACCCAAACCTATCCCTAAACCCTAAAATTACCCCTGTACCCCATAACCCAAAACTATATCTGAACCCTTAAAATACCCAAACACCCGAAAACATATACCTCAGTACCCCAAAACATATACCCCTATACCCATACTTACCATATCCAAACATTAAAAAAAAACATGCTTTTACCATTCATGCATTTACAACTAATTTCGTTGTAAATGTATGCGTGGTAAAAGCATATAAAATGTAATGCCATGCGTTATAATGTAATTGCAGAGTCATGGTACTTTCGTAATGAAAGTATGCAGAGTGTTGGTATGAGTAAAGAAAGTTGCTGAATAATGGGTGTTTACCCTCCCCGGGTAAGTACATTGGTGGCACGGCGGCCCACATCTCCAGCAACATACTCATATTTTTTCACCACTGATTTGAAAAATGCACAGGTCTCTCTCATTGATGGCCAGCACCGTCATACACTTTTAGACACACCTCCCGCCACAAGTTCTAGAATTGCGAACATTAGAGCTGAGGAGCTACGTTCGAATCTCGGCATCAGGTCAACATCCTGTGATTCCAGGCAAATCGCTTTGTCTCCCCGTGCCTACCACAAGTGAATGTGTTCTTTTGTAATGTAAATTGTGCTCATGCCATGTTGTCAAGTTCGCGCTATATAATATTGCAAGGAAAAATAAAGTAGAGAAACGAGTTCACACACTACTGAACGCACACTCTTAGGTGCATCAGCAGTGCACTGTGAATCAGAGCGTTTCACAGGCCTGTCACAGATAAGAAATGCTATCAAAACGAAATCATACAAAATAATCTACTACTGGCCGGCAGCAATTCATACCCGGACAACGTCGGGACGGGCTGCTAGTATCGAATAAAAAAATATAGACTACAAAACTATCAAATCAAAAATATTGATGTAGAACTTAAATAATAAAGATAAACACACAAATATAATAATTTATGCATATATATATATATATATATTAACTTTAAAATAATTACTAAACTATTATCTTTCATTTATTTTAAACTGTTAAAATTGTATTAAAAAAACAAATATATATATATATATGTATATATCAATCATTTAAAATATTTAAAAATCTATAATATATTAAAACATTCAATTATTAAAAAATATTTAAACTTCTTTTTAAACTAAATCTGGCTTTTCTGGTCAGAGCCTGCCTTGTATCTGTTGCAACGTCCTCGTACTGTCTCTACCGGAGTACGAGGACGGTGCAACAGGTACAAGGTAGGCTCTGACCAGAAAAGCTGGTCACCCCCTTACCGCTTCACTCTTGGAAGCATTGGCTGCAAAATCTAAGCGCATATATGAAGGGAATCCCCTCTCACACTTAGAGAAACACCTTAGTGAGTGTAACACATAGCCTGGATTACACTCCTTTTTAACCTGCACTACACTCTATTTTAAAAGGTCCTGAGGAAAGCCAGATTTAGTTTAAGGCACTAGCTGAAACATGTCGACCAACTGATGGATGTAGGAGGTAGTAACTCACCTCCCTTAAACATCCCCAAGCCTTATTTTAACCGCTGACGGGGGCCCCAGTTATTAACATTTAATTTACCCTTGGGTACTGGGACCCTCGCCAAGCCGTTTTAACTCACACTTCACTTTACACCTCACACTGCACTCTCAGTAAAATACCAGCTCCGCTGTAATCAGGCATCGCAGCACACCCGGGACACATTAGGTGTCACCGGGTGGGCCCGATGATGAAGCATGCCACCAACCAGGTTGGTGGGTGAGGGCTTCATGAACTCACCAATGAGGTGCCCATGACAAATCTAATCAGAGTCCTAACAATATTGGTCATATTTAAGCTAGTCTCTTTTGATAACACATATAAACTACGGGGACTCGGACTAGCTTTCTAGTTCTCTCTCTCTCTCTTGATACGCGTGGCTTTTATAGTTTCCTTTCTCTCGTGCGTAGTTAATTAGCGGTGCATGCAAAATAGCTCAAACAATTTTTAAAAACAAATATAGTCATATAATACTGTGAATTTTGAGTCTTTGATGTGAAGTAACACCAACTTGATCAGACGAGCGCGCTCAGGAATCGAATGAAACAATCCTGGCTCGCATAGACCATCAATGTCAAATAAAAGTTTTAAAAGCGAAGAAACAAATAATTCGATCTTCGCACGTTTCTTGACAATTACTAATAAAATGGAAAGGTCTCACCGAGTCTCTGGACCCTGTACAACGTTTCCAGACATTTCCGAAAATCTGAACGTGAATAAAAAAACAGGAAGACGTCTTCTTTTTTTTATGCGATGGCTGCAGGCTTCATGAGTCGCTAAATTAATGAAGAAAGTTGCGGAGGCTCGTGCATGTTGAAAATAATTTATTTACACAGAAGGAGAGAAGACGAGTTCAATCTAAAAGGGGCCCAGAGAGAAACTGCCTGCCATGGAATCCGAGTGGTTCAGATTCCATGACAGAGCGGAGTTCTAGGCACGCATCACTACAACTCCTAACTTTAGGACTCCTAAATGCCTTCTGTGAATACCGAAAGTCTTAAAGTTAGGATTTTTCTTAGTTTAGGAGTAGTATAGTTAGGAGTCCTAATTTTAGGACTCCTAAATACCTTCTTTGAATACTGAAAGTCTTAAAGTTAGGAATTTTCTCAGTTTAGGAGTAGTAAAGTTAGGACTCCTAACTTCAGGACTCCTAAATGACTTCTGTGAATACCGAAAAGAGTAAGGGCCTTCTGTGAATACCAAAATGAGTAAGTGCCTTCTGTGAATACCAAAAGGGTAGAAAGTTTAGGATTTTGTCTTAAGTTAGTTCTGTGAATCGGGCCCCATGTTTTTAACAATAATATTTTTGCAAACGATATTAAACACTTCAATATTTTAAAAATCAATATTACTTACCTTAATATTTCTAAACCATGATATTTAAACTCAATATTTGTGCAGCTCAATATTTTTTATTCAATATTCTGTCTCTGTACCATCTAGAATATGAGCTCTACGGACCACCAATCTTTACAATTGGCTCTTTTTACACTTTTTCCTAAATTGTTCTTTTCCTTTGGTTAAAATGCTCAGTAGTCCCTCTTTTTGTGATTTTGCTCTTACTCATCGTGTTATTTATAAATTCAGGAGCATTCTTTTTTCTTTTTGCTTCTTTAGGCTGAGGAACTACTCCCTGCCCACACTTGCTCCCTCTCCTCGGGCTGTAGCTGCCTTCTCCTCCACCCTCCCTATTTTGAAAAGCTGCTATTCTTATATGCGAAGGCTTGCTCCCTCTCCTGAACTGCACCTCCTGCTTGGCGGTCTCTTTTCTTCCCCTGCAGACCGCATGATGCTGCTGTTCCCCTCCCCTTGTTATTTTAGCCTTTTTGCACTTTTTGATGTCGGCTTCTTATGGTAAGATATTTGTTTTATTTTGGGCTTCCCTTTAAGGGATATTGGACTTGTTGAAGTTTTGAAGAGGGGAAAGCAAATCTGAGACAATCAGATGTTTAAAGACCCTTTGCTGGGAGGCAAGTCTAACTGGGGATTTTGTGTGATTTGCAGCATCTTTTGACAACACTTGACAACACAAATCAACAGTAAAGCTGTTTCTTTATTATTTTACACAGTGTGTATGGCGAATGGCATCGTTTTAAAGTTGTGATGCAGCCGAACTTGTTTCCTACCATAGTTGCAGTGTGTGTCCGGAAACCGTGATTATTTGAATTGAAATATTTTTTCTCTATCTTCCACTTCAATACCTGCAAATATTCACATGACCTTGGGGAATTTGCAGTATCAAAGCAGCAAAGCACACCATTTCACACTGAATTTATTTATTTATTTGAATAGTTTTATAGAGCACAAACAAGAGTGCTGTACAGAATGCTGTACAGAATTGGCAAAAGCAAGGGTACAAACACAATGGGCCAGAAGGAGAAGGTTACAACAGTCGGGGTAAGTAGACCAGGTTAAGGGTTGTGGGTATCAGCGGTGCCCTAAAGCACAAAGAGCAAAATAACATAAAAACGCATACAGTAAAATGCACCAGTGTAGTGCAACAAGAATCCGAATATTAACACACAAGAGCATGATCACAAGTTGATGCTGTTAAAGTGCCCAAGAGCTTGCAAGCAAAATAACATAGAAGCACACAATAAAAGGCACCGGTGTAGTACAACAAGCTTCAGAGTATTAACAAAAACAAGAGCATGATCACAGGTTGATGATGTTAAAGTTAGTTCAAGAGTAGCCGTTTGACAAGTTTCTTGAAGAATGCAGTGGAAGGATTGAATCTAACCTCGGAGGGCAGGGAGTTCCAGATTCTCAGAGCAAGGCCAGTGAAAGCACGATTGTAAGATCTTTTCTTTTTGAAACTTGGAGGTTTCAAGAGGAGGCTGGGTCTACTTCTAAGATTCTGGCTAGAGCCCGAAAGTTTAAGCTTATTTACCAGGTAGATCGGGGTGTTGTAGTGGATGGCTTTGTGAGTCAGGCAGGCTATCTTGAATCTGATTCTAGCTTATATAGTTAGCCAATTTAGTTGCAAATGGTCAGGGGAGATGTGGTCATGCTTTCTAGAGCATGTGATGAGTCTAGCCGATGGGTTCAGAGTAGCTTTGCGTGGGGCCAAGATAGCTTTGGGGAGTCCAGCAAGGGTCACCAGACAATATTCTAGTCTATAGATAATCATGGATTGAACCGCCGGTTGAGGTCTTCAGGGTGGAGGAAAGGTTTGATTCTCTTAAGGGTATTGAGTTGGAAGTTGGCTCCCCTAATAGTAGCACTGATGTGCGCTTGCATGTTTAAGTGTTTATCCAAAGTGATACCTAAGGATTTGGCAGAGTTACAACATGAGGGGTGCAGTTCAGAGCAGTGAGTCGTTTAAGCCAGTCTAGGGTAGAAGCCGAGTGATTAGGTGGGGAGATCAATAGAAAATCCATTTTGAGAGTATTTAATAGCAGATGGTTCAGTGCTAACTATTGTTGGGTTTGTGCAAGTGCAACGTTTTTATGTCCTCTTGAGATGAGATATTCAAGTGCATGTCATCCGCATACATGTGATAGCGAAATTTTGCAAGGTTCAGAATGACAGAGAGTGGTTTCATAAAAAAGTTGAAGAGAGTGGGTAAGTGCGCGGATCCTTGGGTTCACTCCAATCATGACAGGGGTACCGGATGCAAGGCAGTGATTAACTTTGATCCTTTGCGTGCGGTTATGCAGGAACGGAGCAAACCAATTTAGGACCGGGCACGAGAGACCCATCCTGTGTTCAAGAAGATAAATCAGGTTTTTATGTTTGATGGTATCAAAGGCTGAAGACAGATCCAGAAGGATCAGGAGACAAGGGACATTTTGGTCAAGGGCTCTCAAGGCGTCATCAACAATGTATGTTAGTACCGTTTCAGTACTCTGGCCTGATCTGAAACCTGACTGATGGGGATCAAGGAGTTGGTATGTTTCAATGTGGTTGCAGAGCTGCGAGTGGACACATTTTTCAAGCAATTTAGCTAGTGTCATAATGCTGGTTATAGGTCGGAAGTGGTTCGGATCAGATATATTTGCATTGGGCTTTAAGGGAAGGGGGTCACTTGTCCAACCATTAGGCAGTCCCGAATCTTTCCCTGTAAGAGGGATTCTTGAATGCTCCTGGACCAAAGAGGGAGAATGGCTGATCTGAAAGTTTAAAAAGCTTAGCAGGTAAAGGATCACAGAAATGTTTGTATGGTTTAAGGGAAGCCATGTTGTGTAGGAGCTCTGTGACATCTGGAAGGAGAAAGGAATTCCAAGAGGCGTTGTTTTTGAGAGAGCGTCCCAAGGGTGAGGATATGGTTGAGAAAATGGCCAGCTCAGCTGCTCCAGCAGAAAGTTTTGTAGGTCTCAGAGTTGGGGTGACAGGTAGTAGCTCCAACTTGATTTTTCAGTTTTTTTAAAGAAGTGAGCTGTGAAATCATCACCACTAGGGAGCAGGGATACTGTATGATTGGTTAGTGTGTTCCATTTTTTTTTTAAAGAGTTTCTTGGGTCTATGTTTGGCTCCATCCAGGTGAGTTCCGAAGTGGTCTATTTTAGCCAGGCAGATGTGAATAGCACCTTGTAACACAAGCTGGAAACATCACGTGAAGTAACACTTGTGTGTGCTTGGTGCTACGTAACCCCCTTTCCCCCAACCCTCCTGTGCTGTTATTTGCCTACAGGGGCAGTCTGTGCCTAACACCCTCACTCACCATGCTTAAAAGGACAGTCTGCCCCCGCAGTTCACGCTCACTTCACAGAGCTCTTGCGGGACATGCAACTCCTACAAAGACAATCCTATGGCAAACCACTGTTTGTTGTTTTCTGTTGTGTTGCTGGAGGGTTCGGGAGCTGCCATCTGAAGGTCTGGGATGGCTGAGAAAGGTATGGCTTCACCCCGTCGCTCACAGGGGTTTGACATTACTGCCTCATGCACCGGAGTGCTCATGTTTTTGGTTTTTGAAATTCGTGGGAATCAATCACAGAGTTAACCTGACAGCAAACCTGTAATGTATATGTAGAAGACTGGCGAGTAAACACCTGTTTATAAGTCATTTCATACCATATTGCATCTTTGCGCACACTACCTGTACTATGCCGTGTTTCAGTTTCTAATGTATCCTTCAATTTTCAGGGAGGCTGGTGCTGGTACAGAACCCAGTTTGGCATGTTCTGTGGGACGGCACACACCAACAAGCCATGTGCTTCCCACAACCAAGCCTTGAGGCTTGTTTTGTTTATGGAGGCAAAGGTGGGGGGTTTCATTCTGCAAGCTAGCACGTAGCATGTGGTTGGCAATGCACCTTGTATCAAGCACAAACACTGCAGCAGTGCACACACACTGCACGGAGTGCGTGCAAAGGAGCATGTGTGTTTGTGCAGACTGTGGCACTGGTCTCCAAACAACATAAATGGTGTTATCTGGAGCACGCAACATGTTGAAGGGCACACTATGAAAGGGGCAAGCAGAATATCCAGAACAATGCCAATGTAAAACTCCAGTGCACAATGTGGGCAGTTTCCTATAAAAAACGAATTGAATGAAAAAATGTACTCAGAGCTAACGTTTCTTATCACATGCATGATTGTGTGCTTAATTTAACACCAGTCTGTCTCTGCGCTGGCTCATTAATGGCATGTGTGTGGTGAGGGCAGTGGGCTGGACACACATCGCACTGCCTTCCTTCTTATATCTTGAAAGTGGCATTAATGTCCCCTTCTTAATTATGAGTGTGTAAGCAAAGAACATTATAAAATGGCTTTGCTCACTTACTACAAAAATATAAAAACGGTGCGTAAACATCAAATTGTCATGCAGTTGGAACAATCGGGCAACTTTTCCAAAATGCTTTTTCAGATCCTAAAACTCTTGATACTGAAGAAGAACCCACTCAATCTCTCTGTGATAACATTTCAGATAACTTCACCGAAAAAATAGAAGACATTTATAGCAAAATAGTCTCTTCTGTCACACAAAAAGATGATGTGGATATCAACCAATTCCAATTCCAATTCCAAAAATTCTTTATTTCGGCCACATGGGCCATAAAAGATGCAATAAAATACAATACATATGTTTAAAACACAATATTTACATGTAAAAGTTCTACTGGACCCACATGGGGTAGGGAATGCAAGGTAGTACTAGTTCAGGGGGACATTTTCTTCCTTATTATCCATGCTGCCATTAAGAATTTTGACACAGCAAAAACAATATGGCCCAGAGTGTTAGTTTTCATGACCCTGTAGGCCTGCAAGTATTTCCTGAAGCCCAGGTTCCGACACAACGGTGCTATCCAACGCTTCCTGGGACTCTGATAAGCGTGGCAAACAAACATTATGTGTAGGTCGTCTTCATCCTGGGCTTTACAGCATGGGCAAAGTTTGTCACCCCCTGAGAACCATTTGAAGGTAAATACTTTGGTGGGGAGTGTACCAAACCTCCATTGGAGGAACAGTTTCCTTGCCAAGAGGGGAAAAATAAAATCCATAAAGGGTTCAAAAGCATAAGAATTTTTGGCTTCCATAAAACGTCCCGTCAAGGTGCCGCTATTATGAGCATTGTCCATGTCAGCGAGGTTTTTGTTTTTGTACAGCTGTGCAAGAGTTTTACGCGTGATCCTTTGACAGCCCTGGGCTGGATCATCCCATAAGTCTGGCAAGTTCAAGCTAAACAGTTCCGCCTTGATAAAAGCCAGCCAGGGAATTTTACTGTTAACATTCAGCCTCATTACATGAATGAGGTCTTGTCTGTAGTGATGCAGTTCCTCGGTGGTCCATATCCGATGCCAAAACTTCACGGGTTTCGACAGGAGGTCTTCGACAATAGAGGGAAGGCCCAAGTCGAGTCTTAAGGGGAGGAGTGGCGTACCTTGCGGGAGAGCAAGTAAGCATCTCAGGAAACTATTTTCCACACCTCCCAGAACCTTCCCTGCTTCGTGTCCCCACAACTCACTACCATACATGGCTGCTGCCTTCGCTTGGGACCTGTATGTTTCCAGGGCCGGGCTTACAGGCTTAAAGGTGGACTTGTTAGCCACCTTCAAGAGTGCGCCCGATAGCTGGGAAAGTTTCAGCCTGGATCTCGCTATCTGGCAGTCCCGTGATAAGTTTTCTTGGAGTGTTACCCCCAAATATATAAAGGTTGAGACCCTCTCAAGACTAACACCCCCCAGTTTAGGATTGGGTCTAGCTTTGGCGGGGGGGTTGAAGATCATGAACTTAGTTTTCTCCGTGTTCACCTCCAGCCCATGTTGGCGACAGAAAAGGCCAAAACCATCCACAATCCTCTGAATCCCCATGGGGGATTTGGAAAGCAGGAGGGTATCGTCAGCAAACATTATTGCCGGGACCCTCCTGCCTGCCAAAAGCGGAGCGGCATTGTCCTTAACAGTGTCAAGATGTTGAATGACACTGTTGATGAAAAGACAGAACAGGGTCGGCGCCAGGACACAGCCCTGTCTGACTCCTCGACGGACCGGGAATTTGCCCGAGAGCTTGCCATTCCTCCCACACCTCACTTGTGCATAGTTGTTCTCATGCAACCTGATGATAATGCTAAGGAGGTGGGGGGGTACTCCTAGCTTTTGCAAAACCTCCCATAATTTCCCTCTTGGGACTAGGTCAAAGGCTGACCTCAGATCCACGAAGACCATGTACAGCCTTCCTCCCTCTAACGTGACCGTCTTCCAATAAAGGAGGAGGAGGCGGAAGATCTGGTCCATGGTCGAAGTGTTCTTTCTGAAGCCAGCCTGGAGGGGGCTCATGATGTCATTGTCCTCCACCCAGTCCAGGAGATGATTAAGGATGAGGCGCGCAAAAAGCTTTTGGGGAACATCTATTAGGCTAATAGGCCTGTAATTGGCGGGGAGCAGGGTGGATCCTTTCTTGTGGATCGGAACAATCTCTGCCCCCAGCCAGGACCCGGGGATTGCCATACCTCCTAGAATGGCATTGAAAAGGATGAGAAGGTATGGGCCCCAGATGTCCGGGTGGTGCCTAAAAAGATCCCCGGGTAACCTGTCCAGACCTGGCGCCTTCCCCAGCGATAAGTGCTCTAGGGCCACCTCCGCTTCCCCCAGGGATAGTTCCATGCGAGAGTCGTGGGAGCCTAAGGGCGCCAACTGGGCTGTATCAGGGCAGGAGTTAGTGTCTTGGTAAAGTACCCCAAAGTGGGCCTCCCAAACCACGGGGGCGATGTTGGGTTCGATTGCTTTTTTAAGTTCCCCTATCCCGTTGTTTACAAGGGCCCAGAATTTCCAGGAGTCCCTGACTTTTAGGGCATCATGAAGGTCCTGCCAATGGTTCCAGTCCCACTCGGTCCTAGCAGCCGCCATCACTGATTTGTAAAGCTTCCTAAGGTCACGTACCTTGGCCTTATTTGACCCCTCTTTTATTGCAGCAATAAGCTCAGATTTTGCTGCCCTACAGGAGGAGGTATACCAGGTGGGAACGTGGGTCTTTTTCTTTCGGGTTGGTACTGCCGGGTGAAATACCTCGGCCAAGTCCCTCACTAGGCCCTGATGTATGTTGCCCAGTTTCTCATTATATTCTGGGGTACTTGGTTCATTTAGAAGTACGTCCACCTCCATGAACCTGGGGAGTGCCAACTCATATAGCTTGCTGATGGCCGCTTCTGAGCTCACTATCTTTCCCCACTTAACCCGGCGCCTGTTTGTTGTAAGGAGCAATTCCCCCGTGTCTTCTCCTCCACTTTCTACGGATATGCCCACAGGGGGCAGAGGCCACTGGATGTTTAGACAGAGGGCATTGTGGTCACTATCGGACCTATTTATAACCCTAAAGTCAAGGACTTTTGGCCAGAGCGTAATATCTAGCATGATGTAGTCTAGCCTCGACTCATGGCCCCTTCTATTAAAAGTACACACTGAGGGGGTATCGGAAGGGGTGCGACCATTACAAGCCCTCAGTGCGTAGTTCAAGGTAAGGGACATGAGTTGTATTGCTAGAGGGGACCAGGCTTTGGGGTGGGGGGAGGACGAGGGTGGAACCCCCCAGTAGTCATCCTCGGCCGTAAGGGCACCCTCCAGTAGGCCTTCCAGGGGTTCAAAGTGGCAATTGAAGTCTCCTCCAAGCACCACCTTGAAGTCTCCCGGAAGTTGACCCAAGAAGGAGGATAGATCGTTTAGGGTCGGTGATTCGTTTGGCGCGGCAACTGGTCGCGAGTAGACATTAACAATAGCCCACGGTGGTTTGCCAGGCCATGTGAGCCGAACACACTGAATGTCCTGCGAGAACGTATGCACCTGTTCTGCCTGGCACCCAGTGTGACTCGCAATCCAGATTGCTAAGCCACCTGACGGCCTCCCCTTCCCACTCCATTTGGCAGGGATTTCAAATATTTCAAACCCGCTCCTAGTTTGGGTGTCCCTCGCCCATGTTTCCTGAAAAAGGAGGATGTCACTGCTACCTACTAGCTGTTCCCACTCCGATGAGCCTTCCTTATTTGCAATTCCTGCCACATTCCAGGAGAGAATTCTCAGCCCCGGATCTGATGGTAGGGTACCTTGACCTCCAGTAGGAGGTTGCACAACGGCTATGGGTGGGTAAGTGTCTGGCGAAACAATGTTGCAAACCGCGATGGCGGATGGCCCAACCAATTCCGCCACCCCAGGTTGCAAAATATGGTCAGACCCGGTGTTTGGTGGGGGCCCCAGTTGACCCAGACTATCATCCATGATAACCGTTCGGTCTTTAGCGGTATCCTGCGGGCCGTGTTCGGCTACAGGGGCTATACTCACTCCCACCCAACTTTGCACCTCATCCACCATCTTCCCAGGGCTAGAAGAAGTCTCCCCGGTTTGTGGTCAGTCGACCTGATCTAAGCAGGAAAATCTGTTGTGATGTATAAAGTTAGCCTGGCCAGGTGGTAAGTAGTGCCTTGGTCTGTAACGTGAGCCATCTACAGCAAAGCCTACTCTAGTCCACCCCTTCTCCCTCCCTACCTCCGTGTTGCTATCATTAGGGTAGAAGTGTGATAGGGGTACTAATTCAATATTGGACTTGTCAGGCCTTGCGAGCCAGTTACAAATGTAGTTGGCGACATGTGGGCTTTTGAAACTTACGATGATACAATCCCCTGCCCTGTTCTTTGGGGTAAGGCCAATCCATGGGATCCTCCTAACCATCAAGACCTCACCTTTCAAATTTGGTGGCAGCGGCCTATTAATACTAAGCCAACTTATAACCTTATTTCGTAAAGAGTCTTGAGGCTCCCTTGTATCGCCAGTTAACTCAGGTACTCCCACCATGATTGCCGTATATGGGACTGCTTCTGGGGGCAGATTGACCACCCTGCGCCTATCAAGGGGGGGAGTGATACCACCAGAGGGGCCATTGGTAGAGTTCACTGCCACCCCTGGTTGTGGCGCAGGAGGTTGCTTAGATCTCCTAGGGGCCGGGACAGGTGGCCTAGGCGCTGAGGATGGCAAAGGGTGCGTCTGAGTAGCAGTCGCACCATTTGTGCTCTGCAGTACCGTATGAGGGACCTGGGACAGTGCAGAGGACAGCGGTCTATTCCCAGAGGAAACCTGGGGAGCTACAGGAGCATTTGTAGCTGACCCAGGGCTCTTCCTTGTATGAAGGTTTTCCAAGGCCTTAAGTCTACTCTCTATGGCGTCCAATTTGGCTGAGATGGGGGTTAACAAATTCTTAATAGTTACTGTGAGTGAATTAATTATTGTATCAGTGCTGTTAGAAGTTGCCCCGCCAAAGATAAATGGGCCCGAGGTCAATGATAGGGCCGCAGGTGCTGGAGAGCCCGAGTGATCTGACCTAGACCCTGATAAGATAAGCTCAGGGGAGGCCGAAATGTCTGTACTGACATCCTGGTTTGGCTCAATTATATCAACTTTGGCCCTTTTTGCCTTCTTTGGTTTCCTGGACCTTTTCCTTTTTGGGGGTTGTTCCATTCCGCTGCCTGCAGGCTCTGCAAGCAGGGCAGCCTGTCCCGCTTCCTGCAAGTCTGTTCCCATATTATCCGGAATGGCAGAGTGGTCAGAAGCCTCAGATGGCCGGGAGGAGTTCCTATCCCTCTGCATTAAGGGAGTTCTTAGCTGCTGAAGGACCGACTCTATGGTCTGATCAATACTGTCCATTAGTGACATATGAGTGACGTCCAGTGGAATGGGTGTGCTAACATCTGTTGAAAAGGTATCCCCTTGATCCAGAAACACGCTTTCGGGACCCATCTCAAGGTGCGTTTCTGTGACTGATTGACATTTACTAGCTTGGTTACTCGCCTTTGGGAAGAATTTTTCCAAAGTACTTAAACCTTGTTGGGCAGACTTACTCCGTGAGGGTCTGGTCGCCATTATGGAGTACTTGGGGAGGGGCTGAGGAGCAGAGAGCGTCAGAGGGGTGGCCCGGTCCGGTCTCTGCCGGCCTCTAACGGCCTAAAACGGCCCGCTCTTTGCCCGGTCTTCGCCCCGGTGACCGCCCCGCGCGCGTCCCGCGATGCGCGTGAGCAGGTTCACCTATATATGACAAGGGGGCGTGGCACTGGGAGGGGGCGCGGCGCGGCGGGAAGAGGAACCAGCTGGCGATGTCAGATGGAATGCTGGTCCTCGCAGTCCCGCTCGCCTGCGCCTCTCACCTCCACTGCGGCCGGACTGAGCAAAGGACGTTCCCCCAGGTAGGCGTTGGCTCCCAACCACTCCAGTGGCGAGCAAAGCAGCAGGACAGACTTCTCAACTCGAGCGGCTCCCGCGAAGCGGGGGGCGCGAGGAGTAAAGTACACTTCCAGGCAGGGGGGCGTGGCACTGGGAGGGGGCGCGGCGCGGCGGGAAGAGGAACCAGCTGGCGATGTCAGATGGAATGCTGGTCCTCGCAGTCCCGCTCGCCTGCGCCTCTCACCTCCACTGCGGCCGGACTGAGCAAAGGACGTTCCCCCAGGTAGGCGTTGGCTCCCAACCACTCCAGTGGCGAGCAAAGCAGCAGGACAGACTTCTCAACTCGAGCGGCTCCCGCGAAGCGGGGGCCGCGAGTAGTAAAGTACACTTCCAGGCAGGGGGGCGTGGCACTGGGAGGGGGCGCGGCGCGGCGGGAAGAGGAACCAGCTGGCGATGTCAGATGGAATGCTGGTCCTCGCAGTCCCGCTCGCCTGCGCCTCTCACCTCCACTGCGGCCGGACTGAGCAAAGGACGTTCCCCCAGGTAGGCGTTGGCTCCCAACCACTCCAGTGGCGAGCAAAGCAGCAGGACAGACTTCTCAACTCGAGCGGCTCCCGCGAAGCGGGGGCCGCGAGGAGTAAAGTACACTTCCAGGCAGGGGGCGTGGCACTGGGAGGGGGCGCGGCGCGGCGGGAAGAGGAACCAGCTGGCGATGTCAGATGGAATGCTGGTCCTCGCAGTCCCGCTCGCCTGCGCCTCTCACCTCCACTGCGGCCGGACTGAGCAAAGGACGTTCCCCCAGGTAGGCGTTGGCTCCCAACCACTCCAGTGGCAAGCAAAGCAGCAGGACAGACTTCTCAACTCGAGCGGCTCCCGCGAAGCGGGGGCCGCGAGGAGTAAAGTACACTTCCAGGCAGGGGGGCGTGGCACTGGGAGGGGGCGCGGCGCGGCGGGAAGAGGAACCAGCTGGCGATGTCAGATGGAATGCTGGTCCTCGCAGTCCCGCTCGCCTGCGCCTCTCACCTCCACTGCGGCCGGACTGAGCAAAGGACGTTCCCCCAGGTAGGCGTTGGCTTCCAACCACTCCAGTGGCGAGCAAAGCAGCAGGACAGACTTCTCAACTCGAGCGGCTCCCGCGAAGCGGGGGCCGCGAGGAGTAAAGTACACTTCCAGGCAGGGGGGCATGGCACTGGGAGGGGGCGCGGCGCGGCGGGAAGAGGAACCAGCTGGCGATGTCAGATGGAATGCTGGTCCTCGCAGTCCCGCTCGCCTGCGCCTCTCACCTCCACTGCGGCCGGACTGAGCAAAGGACGTTCCCCCAGGTAGGCGTTGGCTCCCAACCACTCCAGTGGCGAGCAAAGCAGCAGGACAGACTTCTCAACTCGAGCGGCACCAATTACCTGAGATTGGGGGGGCAGGGTGTTCTCAAAGAATTTCCGCTGTTAACAGTCCAAGATACTGAACTATTACTAAAATCTGCTAAAACAGGTTCACCTACTGACCTAATTCCTGCAAAGTCTGCTAAGAAGCTGACAGAAGAATTAGCTGAACCTCTCTGCTCTGTTCTGAATCATTTCATCAAATAGGGTAAACTTCCTAAAGCCTGGAAAGTTGCCCTAATGATACCAATCCTCAAAAACGCGAAACTGGCCTCTGATGTTATTGCTAACTACCGTCCTATCTCTTTGTTACCTCTATATAATAAACTTTTGGAGAGACACGTTACCATCCATCTGTCGGCCTTCTTGGAATCCTACAATTGCTTGGACTATTCTCAATCACGCTTTCGGCCAAAGAACAGTACTGAATTGGCCTTGGTGAAGGTAACCGATTATATAAGAATGCTGGCGGATGCAGGTCAGGCAGTAATTTTGTTACTGTTTGACCCTTCAACACTATATCTCACCAAATCCTAGTAGACAGACGGATATATGTCGTTACAACGCACGCGTTACAACGACCTACCATTACAACGCGGTTGTAACAACGCAAGTCGTTACAACGACTTGCGTTGGGGGGCGCAAATTTAAAACATTTAAATTACTATTCCAACACCAGTCCCCGTGGATAGCAGGGAAGGTGTTGGGATAGTAAATTAAATGATTTACTATCCTCGTGCGCCCCCCAGCGCAATGCGTTGTAACAACTTTCGTTGTTACAACCGCGTGGTAATAGTAGGTCGTGGTAACGCGTGCGTTATAAACGTTGCGCACCAGACAGACTTCGTTTCATAGGGGTTCAGAACTCAGCCTTGAACTGGATACAGGATTTTCTAACTGATAGGACTCAAATGGTAAATCTGGGCCCTTTTCAATCAAAGATCAGCCATGTCATTAAAGGAGTGCAACAGGGCTCCTGTCTAAGCCCGTCTCTATTTAATGTCTACGTCGCTCCATTGGCTGCTCTGCTTAGGAAAGTTGGGTTTTTCCCAATTTCCTACGCAGATGATACACAGCTGATCTTCACTTATAACAAATATACCCCTGATGCCCAGAAAGTGTTCTCTGAAGGTATGAAAACAATTACCCTCTGGATGAAGAGAAACTTTTTGCAATTAAACACAGGGAAAACTGAGATTATGCTGTTTCAGGATGCTATTTTGAGATGGTCCACTGGGTGGTGCCTGAAGAATTGGGTGTGGTCCCTACCCCAAAGACTGTGGTCAAAAACCTAGGAGTGCTAGTCAGCAGAGACCTTAACTTGGAGGGTCATTATGCAGCAGTTAAAAGATCTTGTTTCTAAGCGCTGAGTCTGCTCTGGAAGATTTTTCACTTTCTTCCGATGACCACACGCAAAACGCTAATTCATGCTTTGGTCCTTAGTCGATTGGACTATAGCAACGCTTTGCTGGTGTCTGCTAAGGACTCTGACTTACAATGTTTACAGGTGGTGCAGAATACTGCCGCACATCTGGTGACTAGTGCTCCTTATCGCGCCCCTTCCCTTCCTCTTTTATACAGCCTACATTGGCTTCCAATTCGCAAGAGAATTCATTTCAAAGTATGTTGCTTGGTGTTTAAAGGCCTCAATTCTATTTGACATATATTCTATCAACATATTTGACAGAAAAACTAGTTAAATATGCCCCAATGCATACTCCGCTCTGAAGGCAAAAGCCTGCTCACTATTCCTCGCATTAAGCAGACTAGATTAGAAGGCAAATCTTTTTCCTACTTAGCTCCTAAATTATGGAACCAACTGTCTTTAGATCTTCGTCAGGAAGTCAACTACCTGTCATTCAGGAATAAACTTAAGACTCAGCTCTTCTAATCTCTCTCACCCCTTGTGTTATGTTTATTGGTGTCCTTAGCGCAGAGATACCCCATTTGGGGTGAGTCAGGCGCTTTATAAATGTAATAAATAAAAAAAAAAGAGCTATGACACTGTACCACAACCAATAAATAGCGTAAATGGCCATTTTATTAGTACATGGTTGCATAACTTCAACTTTATTAACACATAACATCAACTTTGTTGCTAAGGCCCAATCCCCCAACCTCACACTTTCATTCAACTCTTTCACCAAACTTTAATTCCAAAACATCATACCTCGTTCCATCCTTCCCTGACAAGGTACCGCCCCCAGTATTTTCTCCTCCACTCCTCTCTTCTTCCCTCCCACCCCCCAGGGTGTGGAAGAGCTCGCATGTGACTCCCCACCCCCCAAGTGCTCCGCCTGCTAGCCTCGCAACCTGTCCTAACTTTGACAAAATATAGAGCTGTAATTGCGACACAAATCCCCTTACCCTGACCCCTTCAACATGTCGGATGGGTGGGCGGACACCTCTTGTCTCATACAAAACCGGGCCCCCTCATGGTGATGCACAGGGTCTGGAAGAGGCAGATCACGCCTCTCCAGAACCTTATATCTCCCCTGAGTGACCTGCCCCTTCCCCCCTACCCACCCATACCTACCTATGTCCTGTTTCTGTAGCACCAAGTCGCCCAGGGGGTTGACCATTCTGCGACTATCTGTTCCCCGTGGTCTGTAATGTCCTGCGGGACACATTCTAGTGTTCTGCAGGCAGCTAGACTTCCAGCCATACCCTTGAGGGCTGGGCACACTGCACCCCCACACCCATCCATCCCGGGTATCACGAGTGATGTTTCCCCGCTAATAAAAAGGCCCAGGTGCACGTGCTCGTGGCCAGTTTACTGTACCACATAGCCGGTGTCTGTGACCATTATTTTCGCTCCATGTGGGCCTGAGGCCCAACACTACACTGGCGGCGAGGTGGGCAGCTGACCCCACGGACCTGCTTCTCTGCGCTTCAACGCTGCCTGTGGGGGAGGAAAGGTGGCTGGCAATCGGTCCCCCCAGCGCACCCGTTTAACGCCCGCCGTGACGGAGATGAGGATTTTGCCTTTTGCATCACCCAGCCACCGCCTCCTAGTCCAGTGAGGACCAGCGCTGCCTGCACAAGTCTCCCATGATAACACGACAGCCGTGACCGTGCTGCAGGGGACGAAGGAGCTGGCCGGCCTTGACAGCGAGAAAGTAGTGGAAACCCCGGCAAGCTCCGAAGTGCCCACTGGTTGTCCCCCGTGTCTGCACTGACCACGAAAAGGGAAGAAACTGCATCCAACAACCGCCCAAGTCCAGGGATAGCGCCACAACTCCCCTACAACACTCAGAATGTGCCCGCGTGATAGCAAGTAGCCCACAGTGACAAGACAGCCTGCGACCTGAAGGAATCCAAGCGGCAGGCCAGAACCGAGGGCCATTCCTTCAGGCAAGCCCCCATGCTGCCACAGCACACAACCCACAATGGCAGGAAAGCCTGCAAACCTGTCATGGCACAGTGCCTACCATGCCCTGCGGCCTACTCACACCCACCTGCTGAGCCTCCAACTTCCAGCGCGCCGGCAGCCTCTACAAATTGGGGCTAGAACGGTGCTGGATTACTGCCTGTCATCTCGCTGGCACAGAGAAGATGAAGAGTGGGCGGAAGCAAAAAGAGTCGGAAGGTCTGTTAAGCTACGTAGCTGAGTTTATAAGGTCCTACTAAAATGACCCTTTTGGATTGCACTGAACCAGACCAAATGGTAACATGACACGATAATGTATTAGATATCCTATCAGCCCACCCATCTGGCGGAGCCTCGTCATGTAGGACGTCTGACCAGGGTGGTGAGTCCAAGCCCAGATGTATTGGCTAGACACCACACACTACTGGTTCATCATATAAACGTGTCCGTGCCACTGAATGGTGCTGAGAAAATGCAGTGCAAAACAGTGTGAAATAATCACTGTGATGCTTGGTTGTGTTAAGGCCTGATCCTTAACACAACCAAGCATCACAGTGATTATTTCACACTGTTCCACACTCTTTTTTAATCTGGCGTCTTGGTGAATATCTTCAATAAAAACATTTTTTCTTTACCTCGACCGTCATTTTAAGATCACTTATTCTTTATTCCCTGTTTTGCACTGCATTTTCTCAGCACCACTACGTAGCTTAACAGACCTTCCGACTCTTTTTGTTCTTGGTAGTCTGATTAGGGGTATTGAGTCTGGTAGGTCTTTAAACATAGTCCCCTTGACCCTCCTTAACCTTTGTTTCCGAGTGGGCGGAAGCACCTGCCGCCACCGCCGAGAAAACAGCATGGCCTCCAGTGTGTGAGGGTAGACTGCCACGACCCTAACCGGAGCACGGAGCAGTCCCACAAGGAGCCAGCGGATGGCCTGAACTGTGTGAGAAAACATAAATAAATGAAGAGGGCCGCAGCCCCAGCTGCTGGCCTCACGCCACACCACCACCCCTGCACAGGGAGATTGCTGCATGGCACGGCGCCCGTCCATAACTAAGGGGCTTCGCTGTACCTGCCCCTCCGGCCACAATCCGGAGCACTGGGCAGCGCAACGGTAAAGGTATCTGCCTGACCCACCTGCCCTGCACAGCTCACAAGTGCGAGACCATGGTAAGTGTCAGGACTTCACCTTTTCCTGAAGTACAGTCCCCCAAAGAGCAGTCAGAAAATGCCCGCAGTTTCCAGGAACAGACTGCTGGGGCCTGGGAACTGAAACACACCGCTGCCACCTGGTGGTCGTTTGTGGATGCTGCATGAAGCAAGCCCAACACACCAAGACACTAAGGCCCGTTCAGGATCAGCAAGGACAAGAGTCCCCCAGCCCAGGTCGCCACTCTAACGAAAGAGCAGTCGCCCACACCGCAAAGTCAGATTTTCACCTCCCAAACTGCAAAGGCACCCTGCTGCTGTCACCGGGGAGCATTGCCCCTGCACCTGCCTGCACCACCCCACAGGAACACTGCAAGGCCTTGATGAGTGCCAAGGTGAGGGAAGAGGTGACTACGGTAATTCCGCCCCAGTTAGTAAGACAGTTATTGCACAGAGCCCTGCACCAGAACCTGCAGCACTCAGGGCTAGCCACTGCGACCACCACAGCACCACCTGGTAGCTCCCCAGATACCACACGCTAAAGGACGGATGGACTGCCTGGCCAGAGCAGCTAGCCAGCTGTGCCCTGCGACCACCAGCCCAAGCAGCACCATAGACTGAAGGAAAGGTCCTGCCACCCCACTATCCCACAAGAAGTGGCAGTATCAGCAAAAGGAGATTGTGAAGGGATCCTAGCAGGAGGATCTGCACCGGTGCATTCAAAGAGCGATCCAGCATGCTATTTGCCCACCGTGACCGACGGCTGCATAGCTGCACTCTACCCTACGTACCCTACGTACCAGCTACACCCGGGCACCACACAGCGTCCTGCTAACCAAATGGCAACAGCAGTCAACAGATCCCAGAGTGCGCACCGCCACCATAAGAAAGCCAGTCTGCTCACACCCAGTTGCTGAAACTGACTGCACCAGGCACAGCGAGATGGGCCCTCAGAGAAGAATGCTCAGAGAGTGGCCCTCTGCACCCTGTAAGTGAGAGAAGCAAGAGCACCTTCACAGACCGCAAAGTCGCAAAGTCTCCAAGTAGCTGCCACACCGTGATCCGCAAGGGAAACTGGGGCCAAGCTTGCACCACTGATAGCCATTTAAATCTACCTCAAGCAAAGACACTGTGACACAAGCCCCACTAGCCAGAGTTGACGACCAGCCAGAACAGCAACGCCTCAAGAGAGCTGTCCAAGGTGTCCCCACCGGCAGCACGAGAAACGACTGGTACATAGAACGCACCACACGTGGCTGCCCAACGCCACTGCCGGAGCAGAGATATCATCATGTGCTCCTCCCACCGTACAGACATCGCCACAAACTACACCCAGGCACACCACGTGCCAGAAGAAAGCGTCCAAGAAGAAGATGGAGCGCACTAAGTCAGAGATGTGCAGAAGGCTGCGCCAGCGAATCTGACAGCACGGGCAGGCGCCCTGGGAGATGGAGACATCTGTATAAAGAAGCACTGCTGAATGCAGCACAGTGCCTGTGTCCTCCCTCGCACTGCCTCAAGCCAGAGTCTGCAGTGACCCACAACAGGCAAGAGAGGAGTCGCACACTCCACATGGCAGGCTGCCACAGCAACATGCGGTCCAACAACCAGTGACACGCGACCGGAAGTCACTTTTCCCAGCAAGCAAGGAGCACATCACAAAGTGACCAGTACGGAAAAGCACGCCGGAGCAAAGGCAGAAGCCGGCGCAATGACAGCTCCACCTCGAGGTCCAAGCGCAACGCCCTCGAATTAAAGAAGAGTTACAGCCCTGTCACCCCGAAAACCAGATGAGCACACGTCGGGTAAACAAACCAACAAAGGGAGAGGACCAAGGACTCACAGCAAGCCAAGAGCACACCCTGACACACCAGATAGCCACCAAGGCGGACCGATGTCCCTGGATACAGCCTCATGGGTCAACCGAACGTAAGCCGCAGCCAGCGCCAACCGCATCTCATCCTAAAGCTTCCCCAGTCGACCGTCCGCCCCCAAACGTCGGCAGTCTAAGTCAAGCGGCATCCCTGTTCCTGTCCGCAGATGCCATGGGTGAAGATCCGCACCGAGTGTCCGTCCTCAAACCGCCTCAAGATGGAGTCGGCAGTGGCTCCAAGCCAGGCAAGAGAGGATCCCCACAGACACACCCTCTACCTCAGCAAGGTGGAGGCACATGGCTGCCAAGTCCCTCCTGACACACAACACTCCCAGTAAGTCACCACCACCTGTCATACCGAGTCACCCCATGGCTGGCAACCGCCATCACACCAGCCATCAGCACCTGCGTCAAACACCACTCCCAGAACAACAGCGGACTGGAGTCCTGCACCGTTGCCAGACCATCCAACAAAAGAAACCAGAGGCCAACTGTGAACCTGGCCTACACCGGAACCCCGGCAGCGAGTGCAAGTCTTGGCCAAGACTCATCCACCCGTGAGGGTTGTGTGTGCAACTAAGTAACGGCTCCCCAGCGGTCCTGCAGCTGCCCCCAGATGGCACACAAGCAGCCCCCAGCGCAGCCCTCCTACAGTCCCGCAGCAACCCCGACAATGGGCCTCCCCAGGCGGGAAAGCGAGAACATACTTTGCCCCACCGACAGTTCTGTATGGACTAGCGAGTGCTCAATTCGATCACGAAGACCAATGCGCACCCCTTCCCCAGAGCTGATGAGCTCATTAATCGGTTAGGGGCTGCCCGGTACCTCAGTACATTTGACTTGACATCTGGGTATTGGCAGATTGCCTTGACTGATGGGGCAAAGGAGAGGTCAGCATTCTCCACACCAGATGGGCATTTTCGGTTCCGTGTTATGCCCTTTGGGATGAAGAATGCCCCTGCCACCTTTCAGAGGTTGGTCAACCAGCTGTTGGTTGGGCTGGATGAGTTCAGTGCCATCGCAGTGTTCAATGTCACTTGGGAGGAACATCTGCGCCACCTCTGGGAAGTGTTGTTGGCACTGTGGAAGGCAGACCTCATGATCAAGGCGAGTAAGTGCCAGATCGGGCAGTGTTCTGTGGTGTACGTGGGACACCAGTTGGGAGTGGCCAGGTGGCGCCCCTACAACCCAAGATTGAAACCATCCTGGCTTGGGAACCCCCCAAAACCCAGACAGAGGTGAGGGCCTTTTTAGGACTCACACGGTACTACATTAGGTTTGTCAAGGGGTACGGCAACATTGTTTCACCCTTGACAGAGCTGACTTCCTGGAAGCAGCCCAAGAAAATGATTTGGACTGACACCTGTCAGAAAGCTTTTGAGGCCCTGAAAGCTGCCATGTGCACAGCGCCCGTGCTCCTGGCACCCGACTTCGCCATAGAGTTCATCGTTCAGACGCTTCAGAGCATGGTGTGGGGGCTGTTTTGTCACAGATGAATGGAGAGAGCCTAGATCAACCTGTAGCCTTCATCAGTAGGAGGTTACTTCCCCGGGAACAGAGATGGAGTGCTATTGAGCGTGAGGCATTTGCTGTGGTCTGGGCACTGAAGAAGCTGGGACCATACCTGTTTGGGACTCACTTCCGGGTTCAGACAGTCCACAGGCCCCTCATATGGTTGATGCAGATGAGGGGTGAGAATCCAAAGCTGTTGAGGTGGTCCATTTCCCTACAGGGTATGGACTTCAAGGTGGAACACCGCCCTGGTACAGAACACGCCAACGAAAATGGTCTGATCAGATTTTTCCGCCTTATTGATGAGAACTCCCAGGAGGTAGGGTAGTTCTCCCCACATTTCAGCTGGAGGGGACACGTGTTAGACCTGGAACCATTGGCGTGGGTCTCCCTTCCTTTTTTGCTGTTGGCTCATGTGTTTTTGCTGGTGTTAGATGCTTTGGGCACTGTGCCACTGCTGTCCAGTGCCACAGTGTGAGTGCTCCCTACTGCACATTGATATATCAATTAGTGGTTCCATGATTAGATATTTAGTTTACTTGTCAGACCCTAGTACTGTGCACTGAGTGTGCCAAGGGCGTGTAAATCCAGATGCCGCTAGTGGACTTGCAGCACTGGTTGTGCCATCCACAGAAGCGGCCTGGTAAACCGTGTCTAAGGTCTGCCATTGCAGAGTCTGCGTGCAGTCTGGTACTGTCATGCTGACTGGGCAAGGGCACCCACTTGCCAGTCCCTAAACCTTCCCTTGACTTCACATTAGTCACCCCTATGGTGGGCCCAAGGGCAGGGTGCATTGTAAGTGTAAGGTAGGGCAAGCCCTGATGTGTGTGGCATGTCCTAATAGTGAATTACCACCATTTTCGTTGTTCACTATTGCAAGGCTACCTGTTCTCCATAGGCCAGAATGGGCTGCTAGACTATTACATGTTTATAATCCTAGCAGACTCAGAGAACATGGTAGAAATTCAAGTTTAGTATGCCTGGACTCAGAATAATAAAATACATCTTTTCGTGAAGTTTATTTTAATATTATGTGTTTGCAAATACCACTTTCAGAAGGTAGGTTTTTGCTTGCCTAACCATTAAAACCTGCCTCTGCTAGGTTGTGTATTCCTTTGTCTGGGTTTGTGAGTGGCAGGGCTGGGGGATTCCAGGAGACAGGCTGGGGCAGCCTGGTGGTGAATAGAGAGATCTGCATCTAGATGGGAGGGATGAGTTGCACCTGGGACCTGAATAGGGCTGGGCCTTCCCTCTACAATGCCGGCTCCACCCCCTGTGGGGGGTCCGATGTCTCTGCCCTGCACACTGAAAGAAGAGAAGGAAGACTACTGTCAACAAAGTGCTGCAGGACTGTACTTGCCTTCCACAATGCTGGCTCCACCTCCTGTGGGGCATCTGATGTGCCTGCCCTGCGCTGTGAAAGGAAAGGAGAAGTCTGGTACACAGAGTGCTTCAGAACTGGTTTAGACTAGGCACAGGCCCCTCTCCCATCAGAGAACAAAGGATTTTGGGGTATAAGTATCGGGACCATAATCCCAAGATATTAGATCACTTCTGGACTTACAAGACGAAACCTCTGCTGAGGAGAGGAACCTGAAGAAACTGAGGAGAGACTATTCCCAAGCTGAAGTGCTGCTTGAAGGATTGGCCTGAAGTGGTTGCCTGACTGCCAAAGAGAGGAGAAAGGACTTTGTGGACTTTACTTTCAACTTGTGCAAAGATCTCCAAGGGCTTTGAAGAGAGCTTGCCCCCTGACCGAAGTCCCAGGACCAGTGGACTTCACCAACCTTAGTGAATTGCTGCTGGAAACAAGTGGCTACAGAGGCAAGGAGCTGTGACGGACTCTCACGAATGGCCCTGTGTCCTTGGGACACCGCATCAAGCAACGTCACGTTTCGAATAACGCAAGCTCTGATCTCACCAACCTCGCCCTGACGCCGTCACTGAGCCATAGCCTGCACCGCGACTGGAAGGATACCGTTCAACGCCTCGCTACACCAAATGAAACTGGTCTGACCGACGCGGTCACGGCCGCTGACTTAGAATCCTGTGACCGCACCAGAGTTGGGCAACGCCTCATACGCTTTGCAACGCACCGCCGTACCCGCACCTCTGTCCGGACTGATCAACACCAGTTCCCAAACTCCAGCTCGTTCGCCGCACCGCAAGCTGCAAGTATCGCATCTAAGCACTGTCTCACCCTGCAACGCAAGCCTTGGATCCACCGACTCTGTCAACGTGCCGCTGCCTGCACCGCATCGAGGGACAACGCGTCCTGCAACGCTTCCTTTCTGCACCGTGACGATCACCGGAACCAGCTCGCACATCCGTGTCGGCCGCCCCAAGTAAAAGGTACTGTGACCGAGTCTGTCAACATTTGATTGGGCCGCTGGATTTGCTAGACTCTGTTTTATTTTCAACAACGCTGTAGCCGGACCAGGCTACCGACTCGCACAGAACCTTGATTTACGCCTGTTAACCAAAAGTCTTGAAATCTAATAGTACTGTGGATTCCTTTTGTTGTTTATTGGTCTTGTGGTAACTCTATATAAAGTATACTTATTTCTTATATAGAACCTTTTGTGGTGTCCATTTGTAGTGTTATCACTGGGTTACTGTATGTGGTCACAAATACTTAACTTACACCGCCTCTGAAATAAGTATTGACGGCTCGCACCACGCTACCTAGAGGGTGAGCAGGTGTTATTTTAGGAGTGTAATCCCCCTTACTCTGACTAGAGGAGAGGGTCCCTATTCATCACAAGCACCTACCTGTGCCAACTAGAGACCCCCAATTCTAACACTGCCACAAAACTCTCCATGTACAACTGCATTGATTGCCTGTAAGCCTCAATGTATAACTTTATTGATTGCCTGTTATACTTTCCCTTAACCCCTTGCGTGCTGATGACAGAACGGTTCCGTCATCAGCTACGGGTGAGCTGTGCTGATGACGGAACCATTCCGTCATGACTCCGCCCGCGCAAGGGGGAGTCAGCACAGGCGGAAAATACGCCCCGCACGCAAGGGGTTAAGCCAACCCTCCACTTTCTCCACTCAATATCTGCGCCCCCATCCGTGCAGCGTCACTTGCACAATACCCACATCACGATCACATGACCCAGTGATGTCATTGCACCTGGAAGTGCAGCCTCTATTTACTAGAGCCATTGCATTTCACTGCCCCACGGGACTGCACACGAATGTGGCATCCTCCCGCTGACCAAAACACCATGCCAGCTTCTGGAGTCACTCCACTACCATAGGTAAGAGCCGAGACATTACGCCCCACTTTATTCTCCGCCACCTATCAGGCTTTGACCCTGCTCTCTCTCCCCACAGTTAGGTCCTCTATACTGAATCAGGAGTATCTATAGGAGCAAGACTTCAACCAAAGGACCCCTTGATTTTTCTTTACCTGTTGCCGATCCCCTATGAACGGCAAACGATCCAACACGTCCAAGGTATATTACGATCTTCCCGCGTTACACCACACGCGCCCTGAGTCGGTTCACATCGCATAACGTTTTTTTCCATTCACAGGCTCTGTGCTCACTATGGGAGAAATCCCCGTTTTCGGAACTATTCTTCCCCGCCCCCTCGGACACAGCCTCCTGCCGTTTTCAGGTACATAACTCAATTTTCAAGCATTTACCACCGCCCATGTATGGTTTCCTCTCAAACACGCGCAATTTACCAGGCGCCCTGCTCCACACCAATCCAACCACCCTGCAGCTTAGACTGCACCATCATAGACCACACCTGCCTCCAATTAGATTACTCTGCTGCCTGCACACAAGCCCACTGGACGATACATCCATCTGTCACCTTATGGGAGACAGACACCTTTACATAACTGCCCTACTTACCGCCTCCTCTACCACCTGTTCTTGCGACTCAGCTTCCACGCGCCCAATGTAACTCGTCCCTTAGCATTCAGTCAGACACCTCGTCACCCCCTCACCCGCTATCGCGCTTTAGTCTTCACACTTCAAACGTAACTTTTCTCCCCTTAATAGCTTGCACAGCTACGCGTTCCTACCCTTACCCTCTCCCTTTCCCTGTACAGCACAGTCTAAACTGCAACCCGGTCCTGAAGATGATCATCAGTAACAGGATCGAAACACCGTCAACACCTCAGCGCAACTGATCGCGCTTTTCAACCAAAACTAATCTCATGATTCATCCTAAACCTTGTACATTATTATCTTGTACTGCATAATTCACTGTACATATCTATTAACTTTCACCTTGCTCCATTCCCACGGTGCTTACACATTGTCACTTGCGTTGCTTATGTGCCACTAACACTTATTAGCACCAAGTACAATTTAGGGTTGCTCTTGGAATTTTTTGCTTACAGTGCTGCTACAACTGTACCTTCTAATTACGTTCTTAATTATATGATGCCAAGTGCACCTTCTAAACACGTACTTTGAGTCTCCCTTTTTCATTTAGTGTAATGTCCTCTTCATACATGTTTAACTGCCTTTTCAATGATACCAGTTGAGATATTGTGACTTTTTTCACGTGTCTAGACTAAGGCACTCCTGCATGTCACTGTTATTCTCTTTTGACCTCCATTAATCAGGATATTTCTGTCACTTGGCTTCTTTGAAGGATTGAGATCTCACAAACCAAGAGGAGACAGTCTGAACATTTAGAGGATGCACATGTGCCAAGAAGGGATGAGTTGCTGGTGTGCTATGGAGGCCTGGCCCCCTTGCTGCCCTGAATTGATCTATCAGTTGCATACTGTAGCTTCTTATATGTGCCAATGCCACTAAAATATTGGAAAAAACTCAAACCTGATCTTTCTCCGCTAGCATAAATGATTTCTTTTGAATTGCTTTCATAAGAATCTGTTCCTTTATGCTATAATCCACAAAGTTCACAATGATGGTAATGTAACATAACATGTATTTGTAAAGTGCAAGTCATTCACCTGTAGGCATCATGGCATTGAATAACAGATGTATATTGCTATCCAACTCAATGGTACTCTTTTTATCGACCTCAGATGGATGAAAGGCAGATATTGTGACAGATGCCAACAAGTAAAAATAAACTCAAATCAATAGTTTGGGAAACCCAATTTACCCTTGTAAGATTAGGCAACAATGTAGATGGTAATAGGAGCCTGCAAGGGATTTGATTGGCAAAAGACTTGTTGTTAACCACGAGTAAAAGAGGGGTTAGTCCTACCGGAACGAACAGCAGGGTGTCATCAGACAATAAAACACATATAATATCTAAATATGAAAGAACACAGGAGAACCTAGTAGTTTGAAAACTGTATCTTGTTTTATATTTGAATTGAAATTGGAGTATAAATTAATAAAACACTTCAGCAAATAATAATCATGTAAAGAAGTCAAATCAAAATAACCTAATAATACATGACTAAACATCTATTCCAATTAAATTAAAAGCGAAGAATCTCTAAATGAGAGTACAAATTGCTCCAGAATAAAAACATTTCAGAGGAATAGAGAATAGAGGTTGAGGTCGACGTTTCGGTCTGTTCGGCTGTAGTCCACCAGACCATCTTCAGGACAAGTGGATAATGGCTGAGACGAGAGACTCCTATATGGACATGATACAATATGTTACCAATCCATAATAAACAGTTCATTTGGAAATAATGATGACAAAGAACTATGAAACCCGTGTGCAAGCAGAAAAGTGATTAAAAAAAAGTGAAAAAAATCACAAAGTGCAAATATCAAGTTTGTGCACCTCCAAGGAAGAGTCAAGTGATGTCAACACCTTCATCCATTTGCGATAGCATAATGAATGTTGATTACTTTGACAGAGTATCAGTGACATGTATTGGAAATGTAGTCACTACTGCTGATTTAGAGTAGGCTAAGGCAGCCTACTGCCAGGAAACAAATTAATTGTTTCTGCTGCAGATGATTTGCTGTTAAAAAAGGGAACATAGATGTATAGAATGTCCACTTATCCTTATTCAAATGGATGCCATCAGAATAAACTAGTTGCGGGCATACCTGTAGTTAGGGATATGAATTTCCTGTACTACTCCTTAGAACATAGTGTATATGCATACAACTGAAATGGCTCCAGAAAACTATATGTTCATGCACAGTCTAAAAAAAAGTGCAACAAATACTTAAAACTATTGGCTAAACTTGATTGCATATAGTGATGTAGCCATAAGGCCAAACTCAATGTACATTCAAATAAAACTATGCATTATAGAGTATCAACACCTTATTACAGCGAAAGTTACTGGTAATTGACCAGTGTGAGCCCCAAGTGCTACAGCGATTGTTGCTGGTAAATGAATATGAGCCACAAGTGCTGCACAATGCGTATATATATTGTGGAGATGTTAACGATATTAGGACTTGAATTGTGACATTTAAAAAGGCAACGCATTGGGTCTAGAATGTTAAACAAATCAGCAGAAAACTGCACATATAAATACTGGCTCTATGTTACTGAAGTAGCCATACAAAGTGATAAAAAGCTAGTTTGAGCAAAAAAAGAATGAGATGGCAGGTTGCCAAATGTGTAGAGGCTAACGGTGGTGTTGAAATCGTATGTCAGGGGCTACATGACACAACACCATGGACGCCTCGACTTTATCACATTACAAAGCACAACTATGATTTAGGGTGTAAGCTATTAATACTTTCTAGGTTCAAGACATGTGTCAGGTACCCCAGTAACCATATTGGCGGCCAAGAGGTCACAACTATGATTTAAAGGACAAGTATGAGAAAACTGAATAAGTAAAGCCACCTGAAGAAATATAACTCTGTGGACAAAAAAATAACCATAGACACTCAAGGTTAATGACAAATCTAAATAGAGTTCTAATTGACCTGTTAAAATCACTGCGATCTCACGCTATCAAGACGATTTACAATACATGGTTAATCACATAGATTGACGGGAAAAGTGCATAATCAAAAAACAACGATTCATGCAGAAAAATAGGGCCTGAAGTCGCCTGAACATTTAGGTATCAATGTTCACCCTCTAGGTAGCATGGCGCGAGCAGTCAAGACTTATTTCAGAGGCAGTGTAAGTTAAGCATTTGTGACCACATACAGTAACCCAGTGACAACACTACAAATGGACACCACAAAAGGTTCTATATAAAAAATAAGTATACTTTATATAGAGTTACCACAAGACCAATAAACGACAAAAGGATCCATAGCACTATTAGATTTCAAGAGTTCTAATTAACAGATGTAAATCAAGGTTCTGTGCGAGTCGGTAGCCTGGTCCGGCTACAGCGTTGTTGAAAATAACACAGAGTCTAGCAAATCCAGCGGACCGCGATGGTACCAGCCGCGGTGCATCCATTGGGGCATAGGGGCGTAGCCCCACCAGCCACCAATGGACCCGCATCGCGGCCGCCGGCCGCAACCCTAGTATCTACTAAATAAAATACGCCGGCGGGAATTTTGCAGGGGGGGTGGCCTGCTGCAGCTTGAGTGACAGTCCACACTCAGGCTGCAGCAGACCGTAGTGCGCAGTGACAGTCCGGCTAGGGAACTTACAGTGCGCATGCTTGGGAAAGTTGGCAAGTTTTTCAAGCATGCGCACTGTAAGTTCCCCAGCGGGACCCAGGGGTGCTTGTTTGCTGCCACAGCCCGGGTTTCCAAAGGGCGACAGGGCGAGCAGCAAATGTGACCCCCTAGCCAATCCTGGTGCTACATGCAGTGCCAGGATTGGCTGGTCCACCGCGCAGCATCCATCATTTGATGCCACGTGTGGTGGGGGTGGGACATCCTGTCAAGGAAGAGCTCTGCCTCTGTCGCGGTCGGCGTCTCTTTCGTGTGCTCCAGTCCAGACGCTTGGTATAAACAGGTAAGTTGTTCTTCTGTTCAGAGATTAACTGGCTGTGGCTGCGCTGTAATTTTACGGTGTTTTGGATTATTTAGAGCATTTTTGCAGAGGCCCATTCACGTGTCCAACCCCATGTTTTGTTCCTTTACTCAACGCTTACATGGGCCTGCAAACTCGATTTCTCTGTCCAATTGTTTAACATTCATGATTAGCTTCAGTGCCTACGGCTACTTTACCTGCCAGGGGGATAGACGGGAAGTCACTGGGAAAGGAAGCTGTGTCGTTATCATTCATATGTGAATTGCTTGGGTATCCTGCCGCACTCCCAATATACCAAAGGAGAGAGTGCCTGCCGCATAATAATTAAGAGATGAAAACAGACATGTGACAAAACTGTTCTGAATAGGGTTTTGCCACTCCAGGAAAAGAGATTGAAAATATGATGACAATTCGGATATTGCTGATATGTGCAGGGTTATTTGAAGAACAATGACAATGTCAATCGTTTTGAATTTTTTGAAGTGAAAAGACTCTTGCCAACGCACCGCGGGACCTCGGGGGCAGGAAGGGAACTGGTGCAGGCGGGCGGGCGGGCGGGCGTGGAGGGATGAAAGCTGCTCACGGCTGGGGCTTGAGGTTCAAACAGGGGGGGGGTCAGAGGGCAACAATCATGCCCCTTGATGTGGGGACCACTGACCGACTGACTTCCCATTCGTAGAAGCGAACCACCGAGGCACTGATTGCACACCCAGGTGAGTGAACCACTGAACACACAATGGGACGCGAACCACTGTTGCACGGACTGGAACTACATCAGTTGCAGCACAGCAGGATGTGAACAACGAAGGCACTACCTGCATACATGAGAAGATGGGCAGAGAGCCTTTGAGGCCCTTGTAACACACATAGACAAGTGAGGCACCGAATGCACACGCAGGGAAATGAACCAGTGAGTCAGCAATGACGGACTGGGAAGCAGCTCCCTGTGCATCACAATAATCGACCTTTGCTTTATCAAGGGGCTTGATGTTGTGGATCGATATACAACACCCTCAATCACAAACTGTGCAGTTTTTGTTCCTCTGTAGGAGTGCTCACTGCCTTAGAAAAGGGCAGTTTACCCATTGTGCAAGCTACTGGTTCGTTTTGAGCTTGTTGAGTGAGACACAAGCATTGTCAAGATACACTTCAAAGAACTTGTTCACAACATTTATATTCTTTACACTTTAGGATGAGAACTATGCTAGATTACCTTGACAAAGCATAAGGTTCTGTGAAACTTGCACACTTTGTAATCTTCTATCAAAGGGAGCATAGAGCAGTGATAAAGTGGGCCGCAAGTCAACTAGTCCAAGATGGCTTTTTGGCCTCTTTTTGACCATACTAACAACTTACAGTGGGCTTAGAGTCCACCTGTTGCTTTCATTGGTTGGATTAATTGTCACTCTTATTTCCTTCTTATTTAATGGCTTTGTTTCCTCTTCTTCTGTTTATCCCTTCCCTGGAGAATATCCTTTCACAATGCACACGCCTACTGAATGACAAAGCTGCCATTAGTTAGCAGTCGCAGCAGAAATTACAATATTGAGTAAAGGGAAGGTGTGCAAATGCAATCTCACTTCCGTTTAGCAAACACTAATATCTTGTCCCTAAAGCGGTGTGCATCCTATGAGTCTACTTATCAATGGAAAAACGAATTTTTGAAGATTTTCACTGCAGAGACAGCATTAAGGGGCACATGCATCATTGTAGGATTTTGCATTTCCTAAATAGCGAAAATTAAGGAATCGCTATTTAGGAATTGCAAAATCCTATGCATCAAGAAATCCTACAATTTTTTAGGATTTCTAAAATTTCGGAATTTGCGATTCCTTAATTGCGAATCGCAATTAAGGAATGGCATTACATTGATTCCTATGGGCCTAGAGGCCCATAGGAATCGATGCCGTTTTGCATTTCTTTTTTTAGGAAATCGCAATTTGTTGATGCATTGCAAGGGTGCAGAGGGGGGTCCAAAGGACCCCCTACTGCACCCCTGAAATGTATTTTAAAGTGCATGTTTCACACACACATGTCCTAAGGACATGTGTGTCTGTAACATGACACTTTTCAAAATGCATTTTTGTGCTTTTTGAAACAATGTCGCAAATTAACACGAGGGTCAACCTCGTGTTAATTTGCACTTCCTATTTCAAAATTTGCATTTTTAAAAAAAATGATGCATTGCATTTAAGGAATCGCACAAATGCGATTCCTTAAATGCATTCTCATTTTTCGGAAATGCAAAAAAAACGATTTTTGAAAAAATGTTTCATGCATTCCAAAAACGTATTTAGGAAGCGCAAACGGACGAATTTACCGATTCGCACCGTTTGCACTTCCTAAATAGGTTGATGCATGTGGGGGTACATCTCTTGATCTCGAGCAAAGTGCCTAAGATAACATCGAGTTTGGACCACGTTTACTTTGTTTCATCACTTATATTTCATGATTCAAGAAGGATTGTTTTGACTGTTCATTACAGAGCGATTCATTTGTATTTTGGCATCGTCATGGTTCACAGAACCACCCATTATTTGTGATTGTTAATAATTAGGTCAAGGTTATTACAAGTTTATTGTTTTTAATCAAGATTCTTACTTGATTTGGCAGTGAGACATTGTTGGGAATCAGGGCAATTGACTATTCAGAATTACTTCACTAGTGCATGTTGGGAATATTAGTTTCTGAAAGCACAACACAGAGAACGCAGGAGATCACGGGGTTTCAATAAAGGACTCCTTGAGAAAATGTGTTTAAGGAGGCTTTAAGAACGGCTTAGGAGGGAGGGCATTCGCTGGTGTTCACGTTGCTCAGGTTTACTTTACACAAGAATAAAGACACGTAGTTGAAGCCACCGGAGGGCATTTCATCGGCATTCAGTCTTTGTTTCTTGTCATGAACACTCGGGAGGAAAGGTTAAGGGTGCAATGGTTCTTAGGTAACACTGTGTGATTTCAGGCAGGCTGTAATGTAAGGGGTTGTGGGGTAGGATTTCATGTTAAAATTTGGTTTTATTTACTTGATGTGAGGGTTGAGCGAAGGGAATTCAGTAGAAGGTGGCACATGGGTTATTTTGTAATCATTTAATGAACAGTAACTGATGGTTTGTATTTTTGGGTATTTGTTTACGTGGCCCTTGCTAATTTATTTCAGTACCACTGATGAAGAACTAATGAAGAGTTAAAAATGCATTGGGTTTTATGCTGGCTTGTTCGAAGGAATGTTGAAAGCACGTGTCTATGTTTAAGCTTGAGCAACATATGACATTTGAAAATGCGAATTACAACATTCTTGTTTCATCTGGCTGTCTCTGGAGTGACTAAATAATTTTTGAAGCATATGGATTATGAAGATGGGATACACTGATTGGATTACTATGGATCACATGGGTTAAAATGTGAAAGTATGGTTTAATTACGAGGAGTGTTTCCTCATTTCAGAAGTGCAGCAGCTGGGGACGCAAATGGCGCCCTCTTCTTATATCTTTATGAAAGCTGTGTGGGGGCGAGCACAGAGCTGATTTGCACGCATCATGTCGCAGTCACAGCAGAAATTACAATATTGAGTAAAGGGAAGGTGTGCAAACGCAATCTCACTTCCGTTTAGCAAAGCTGCCATTAGTGCCATGTCACTTACTTACCTCCACACATTGGGTCATGGCAGAAGATATTGGCAAATCCAGTGCTTAATTTGTAAAAGAATAGGTGCTGGGGCCAAATGTTTCCTCAGAAGCTCTCATCTGGCGCTACTCATCCTAGCGTGCGTTCCGGGGTCATTAAAGCATGGGGGAGACAGGCACAGCATTGGTGGGGGCAGACCAGATGCTGGGACAGAAGGGGTTAACTTAAGGTCATAGATTGTGTGATATTGCACCTGGCAGATATAGAATGAGCGAAGGCACAGAGGGAGTGACGGGACGGGATGTCCTACCGACCTTGGAGCTGGGGAATCAGGTTTGGGTCTCGGCTTCGGCTCAACAACCTGTTATTCTGGGCAAATTACTTAATCTCCCCGTGTTTATCGAAAATTATGTGTATTTTTATTGGTGTTCATGTAAAGCGCTGCAATACCTTCTGGTCGAGTTCGCGCTATATAAAAACTGCAAAAACCAAAAAAGCGGATGAAGGCCCGAAGTTGGGTTACAAGTACAAACTGAGTGGTATGCGCATGGGGGAGTGTGACGCAGTGGTAGACGGTGCACAGGGCATGGGTGCCATAGAGTGCAAGAGGGCAGAGAGTCCATCATAGCTCAGTGAAAGTGGGAAAAGTCGCAGAGTGGGCGGTTTGTTTTGTTCTGCTTTAGAATATGCTGTAGAACCTTGCATGGTCATTCTGTGGTTATACTGAATAAGCATAACTGCACTTTCACAATTGCTTTATTAACCTTCCTGCTTTCTCAAATTTGCTTGAAAATGCACGATTTTTCTTCTTTTTTATCAAAATATTCGTGGGGGGTGTAACCCCCCCAAACCCCCCTTTTGGAGTTCGGGCTCACTCGCTGCGCTCGATCGCTACAGTGCAGTATGTAAATATCTTTGTGCCCCACCGCTTTCAAATGTCACCCACCGCCCCTGGATGGTACGGGCCCACTCAAATGTCGACAGACTCAGTCACCGTACCTTTTACTTGGGGCGGCCGGCACGGATGTCCGAGCCGGTTCCGGTGATCGTTGCGGTGCAGAAAGGAAGCGTTGCAGGATGTGTTGTCCCTCGATGCGGTGCAGGCAGCTGTCCGTTTCATAGAGTCGGTGGATCCAAGGCCTGCGCTGCAGGGCGAGACGGTGCTTCGATGCGGTGCTTGCAGCTTGTGGTGCGACGTACGAGCCGGAGTTCGGGGGCTGGCGTTGATCAGTCCGGACAGCGATGCGAGTTGGGTGGTGCGTCGCAAAGCGTGCGAGGCAGTGCCCAACTTTGTCACAGGACTCGAAGTCACCAGCCGGTCAGACCAGTTTGATTTGGTGTAGCGAGGCGTTGCGCGTCGCATTGTTCTTCCAGTCGCGGTGCAGTCTCAGGCTCGTGACAGCGTCAGGACGGAGTCGGTGAGCTCAGAGCTTGCGTTGTTTGGGGCGGACGGTGCTTGATGCAGTGCCAACAGGACACCGGGCCAGTCGTGAGAGTCTGTCACAGACCAGTTCGATTAGGTGTAGCGAGGCGTTGCGCGTCGCATTGTCCTTCCAGTCGCGGTGCAGTCTACGGCTCGGTGACAGCGTCAGGACGGAGTCGGTTAGCTCAGAGCTTGCGTTGTCCGAGGCGGACGTTGCTTGATGCGGTGCCAACAGGACACCGGGCCAGTCGTGAGAGTCTGTCACGGACCAGTTCGATTAGGTGTAGCAAGGCGTTGCGCGTCGCGCGTCGCGTTGTCCTTCCAGTCGAGGTGCAGTCTACGGCTCGGTGATGGCGTCAGGACGGCCTTGGTGAGCTCAGAGCTTGCGTTGTTTGAGGTGGACGTTGCTTGATGCGGTGCCTACAGGACACCGGGCCAGTCTTGAGAGTCGGTCACACCCGTTCGATTTGGTGTAGCGAGGCGTTGCGCGTCGCGTTGTCCTTCCAGTCGCCGTGCAGGCTACGGAAGGTGACGGCATCAGGACGGAGTCTGTGATCTCAGACCTTGCGTTGTTCGAGGCGGCCGTTGCTTGATGCGGTGCCTACAGGACACCGGGCCGGTCGTGAGAGTCGGTCACAGATCCCTGCCTCTGTATCCACTTGTTTCCAGCAGCAAATCACAAAGGCTGGGGAAGTCCACTGGTCCTGGGACTTTGGTCAGGGGGCAAGCTCTCTTCCAAGCCCTTGGAGATCTTTTCACAAGTTGAAGGTAAAGTCCACAAAGTCCTTTCTCCTCTCTTTGGCAGTCAGGCAACCACTGCAGGCCAATCCCCCAAGCAGCACTTCAGCTTGGGAATAGTCTCTCCTCAGTTTCTTCAGGTTCCTCCTCTCAGCAGAGGTTTCGTCTTGTAAGTCCAGAAGTGATCTTATTTCCGATCTCATGGTTGGATTAGACATCGAATCACTTTACACCAACATCCCACACAAGGACTACAAGTTATTGATATGAATTAATAAGGGTGTTGCACTCAGGTTTTTCAAAACTAACAAATGTTATCACGGTATGTGTGCTGTGTCAGATCAGTGCCTGCCCACAGTATTTTTACTTGAAAAAATGTAAATGTATCAATGCGCAATATAGAACTCTTTTGTTTAAAAATGTTGACTTAAATAAATGTAAATGATCAAAAGGTAAACTGTTTATTCGTAGTGCATGTCAGAGTCCTAGTGATTTCGCGCATTAGGCCACCTACAAGTTATTGAGACATTATTGGAAACTAGGCCCAGACCCACACGGATTCCGACTAAATTTATTATGAGTTTACTATGAATTGCCATAGAAAATAACGACTTTCTGTACCGCTACACCTTTTACCTACAAGTCAAAGTTGTCTCCATGGAAGCTTGTTGCACCCCGAACTTAGCCATTCTTTTCGTCCATCACTTGGAAATGACTCACATACTCACCAGTATTAATCCCTTCCTCAGCCACATTTCCCTCTGGCGACGTTATATCGACAATATTCTTCTGCTTTGGAAAGGTATCACTGACACTCTCAACCCCTTCATTGAATGGCTAACTAGGTCCCAAACCCACCTCAAATTCACTTGCGACTCTGAACCCAACGATCTTCCATTCCTCGATGTCATTATACACGTGGAATACGATAAGATCGTCACTTGTCCCTATCGTAAACCGACTGAAAGAAACACTCTTCTTCAATACTCCAGTTACCATCCACAAGGCCTTCGGGTTGGCCTCCCCTTTGGCCAATTCCCGTGCATCCGCAGAGACTGTAAATGGGGGAAATACTTCTTCAGAGAATCAGACATCCTCATCCAAAAACTCCTGGATAGAGGATATCCCAAACACCTAGTCACACGAGCCCGCAAGAGAGCCTGGTATTTCTACCGTGAACATCTTCTCACCCCACAACCCAATAAAACCATGACTAGAATACCTTTTGGCTCCAAGTTCAGCCCACGTAGCAACAAAATGAGCAAGATCATCAAACGCAACCGGCCAATGCTACGAGCCTTTGAAACCTTCAAGGAACCACCAATTTTTTCATATCACTGTGGAAAAAACTTAGCAACTCATCTAGTACATGCCATCACTTGGCCCACAAACATCACAGGCAAGAACACTATCACTGCCTACTGGGGGTTACCCCCCGCCACTGGACATTACAAATGCCAATCATGTGCTGTCTGTGAACTCACATCCAACACCAAGGATTCCAATTCAACAACAAAACATACAAACTGAACACCCTCACCAATTGCAGGTCACACGATGTAATCTACGCCATCTGATGTCCCTGCAATCTCATTTATATTGGTCAAACCACCCAAATGGTAAAACAGAGGATTTTTCAACACCGCAGCAGGATTCACTGTAAAGTTTTCACAGCACCATTGGTCAGCCACTACATTGAGAAAAACCGCACTGAAACAGACATCACCTGGCAGGTGATAGACCAACCAATACTACCCATCAGAAGCAGCGACATTAAAGCCCTCCTCAACAAATGTGAGTGTAAATGGATCACTATATGTAATTCAGTGAACACAGGTCTGAACACCATTGATGAGTGGGACAGTTTCATCTCACTTTGATATACGCAGTATTCCGACGACATGAACAGTGCCTTATCCTGTATCCCATAGCACGTGAACTACTTCCCAGATCATGATCCATGACCGAACATTTTACACCTCTCTGCCATGGTTACATATCACAATTTATTCTATTGCTTCAATTGTATATTGTTCTTTGTAATTTTGTCTCACCGGGCTACTCTCTCTCTCTTGCATTCTTGTATTTCCCTGTTCCTGCATTTTTGTCCTACTTGCACGTCACAATATGTCCATTCATCCCTATAAGCTTTCCTCGTAAAAATGTTTTCATGTTTCATTGTGATTACCTAATGCTGCCACAAAACTTTCCATATACAACTTTATTGATTGCCTGTAATCCTCAATGTATAACTTTATTGATCGCCTGTTATCCTTTCCATTAAGCCGACCCTCGACTTTCCCCACTCCATATCCCTGCCCCCATCCGTGCAGCGTCACTTGCGCAATACCCACATCACGAGCACATGACCCTGTGATGCCATTGCACCCGGAAGCGCCGCCTCTATTTACTAGAGCCATTGCATTTCACTGCCCCATCGGATCGCACACAAACGTGGCATCCTCCCGCTGACTAAAACACAGCGCCTGCTCCTAGATTCACTCCACTACCATAGGTAAGAGCCGACACATTCGGCCCCACTTTCTTCTTCGCCACCCATCAGGCTTTGACCATGCTCTCTCTCCCCACAGTTAGGTCCTCGATACTGAATCAGAAGTATCTAGAGGAGCAAGACCTCCACCAAAGGACCCCTTGATTTCTTAGGTCTCGGCCTGATCCAGCGCATGCGCTAGTCTGGCCGAGACATTTAGTAGCTGCTTTTAACCCCTTGCGTGCTGATGACAGAACGGTTCCGTCATCAGCATCGGTTGAGCTGTGCTGATGACGGAACCATTCCGTCATGACTCCGCCCGCGCAAGGCGGAGTCAGCACAGGCGGAAAATACGCCCCGCACGCAAGGGGTTAAAAGTGTTACGAAAGCGGCCACCAGCTTGCAATTAAGCGCACAACAGCGCGTGTGACATGCACAGTTGGCATTTGGCTTCTTTGATTGCGCGCGCCCTTCTCCGACTCCCTTCTCGTTTGTCTCGTTGCCTTCACGCGCGCCTCGCTTCACAGCCTCTCCCCATCCCCCACCGCAGAGCTCATCTTGTGTAATGAGATAAACACTCACTGGTGACATCTGGCGTTATCTGCATGTCACAAGTTTGAATCTAGCAAAGTCAGCTCCTTCCCATACTTCACAATCTGAGACGCATTAAACTGAATATTTGTGGTACGTATGTTACAGTGTTTAGATGTCAAAGCTGCGGATTTGAAACGCCATCTGATGTACATTACATTAGATTATTGAACAAGTGATCGGTCAGTTGAACTGCGTGATTTCTACCTACCAGGGGGCTGTCACGTGAGTCTTGGTGGAGCCCTCAAGTCAGAAGTTTAGACACTGCTGGATTTGGTCTTCGGTCCATGTGCCAAGCCCATGCCACATCTAGAAAAGTTTTCTGAAAAGGCTTTTTGGCTTTGCAATACACTGTCGCTTGTTGCCTTGAATGTTTCATCGTGCCATCAGGAGATTTGTAGAAACGTAAATTTGCAAATGATTACTAATTAACAAATGTGTATTGAATTAACATTTTATTTTGGGAAATGCTCCTCACATTGCTTCTAACTTTATAGTATTTGCATTTGACTGCTTGTCTATATCCCAGCATGCCCTCTGGTTGCTTATTCTGCATATTCTCAATGTTCTAGACCCTCCTTTAAAATCTGAAGAGAAAGACCTCGCCATGGCAATGATGGCGAGCATTACGAGACCTGCAGATCCAAGACAAAATCCGGACATCTTCCAGAATATAGCGTCACTTAGGGACTTCTGGGTACTAAGGCCAAATAGGTTCATATATCACTGCGCTTCATTTTATCAACTTTACTTCAACATCTTTCCGGGTGCTAAAGCACTTGAAAACTAAAAAATGTATACCAATTATTTCTGAAGTCATCTGCTAAATGCAAGACGTTGCATGAGTTCAATACACGCAAAGGAATAGAAAAATACGGAGAATGCAGCAAAAAATGGGATTAGTGATGTTAGTCATTATGGTAGCTGATAACTTAAGTTTGTTTACCACCACAACATTGAATCTTAACCTCAGAGGGCCAAACCATCATTTAGTCATGAAGCCAGCAGGTGGTGCACTCAGATTGTTGGCACACTGATATGTGTGCCTATCCTCATGAACACGTTGTTGGCGGCTTATTTTATTCTGCTATGCAAATGACTGCTGCTCCTTGTCAAGCTGTGGTGTGAAGTGCTCTGTGCACAACGTGTGTCTCATACAGAGTGATACCGCAGTCTCTATTTTGAGAGAAAATAAATGTGCCTTTGGACTTCCGACTTGCAACATTTTTATTTGTGGTGTGTTTTGGCATCTCTTTCTAGAAACTACCAGCACAAAACTACAGTCCAGCAGTGGAATAAAACATACGCCATGACACATGCTTTAGGAAACAATTCTGAATCACAAGTGTTTGTGAAAACTTCTTTTGCTACAGAAATCATGATCTGTACGTTTGTAGGGTCTCGGGACTGTTTTAACTTTTAAAGCTAACACACAAAACACAACAGCAAGAGTAATATCAACAAAGCCTGTCCCTAAAAACTAGTCTGTTTTTGTAAATTCCACACAGTGATTACCATATGCTCGACATTGATCTAATTTATTTCAAACAGTATATACTTTTCTATGCAAACAATGGCTACTAACAAACACTTCTTGCACACAAAGTACTATCTATTTGCAGAAACATGGTCTTGTTACAGTCCTTTTAAAACTTTTTAGCATGCTGCACAGCAGCCACAGTTCTCTATAGCACAGCTTAAACACATTGACAAAGTCAGTAGCTGTGCCTGTAAACTTATAAGGCCCCAAAGGCGAGACCTATTAGCTAAGCCAATGCTTGATTTCACCTGTTGCCGATCCCCTATGCACGGCAACCGATCCAACACGTCCTCCCCACGTGTCCAAGGTAAATTACGCTCTTCCCGCGTTACACCACACGCCCCCTGAGTCGGTTCACATCGCGTAACATTTTCTTCCATCCACAGGCTCGGCACTCACTGCGGGAGAAATCACTGGATTCTGAACTATTCTTCCCCGCCCCCTCGGACACTGCCTTGTGCTGTTTTCAGGCACATAACTCAATTTCCAAGCACTTACCATCGCCCATGCTATGGGTTTCCTCTCAAACACGCGCAATTTACCGGGCGCCCTGCTCCACACCAATCCAACCCCTCTGCAGCCTAGACTGCACCATCATAGACCACACCTGCCTCCAATTAGATTACTCTGCCGCCTGCACACAAGCCCACTGGACGATACATCCATGTGCCCCCTTATGGGGAGACAGACACCTTTACATCGCCGTGCTACTTACCGCCTCCTCTACCACCTGGTCTTGTGACTCAGCATCAACGCGCTCTATGTAACTCATCCCTTAGCATTCAGTCAGACACCTCACCACCCCCTCACCTGCTATCGCGTTTTAGTCTTCACGCGTCCGGCGTAACTTTTCTCCCTTTGATAGCTTGCACAGATACGCGTCCCTATCCTTACCCTCTCCCTTTCCCTGTACAGCACAGTCTAAACTGCAACCCGCTTCTGAAGATGATCCTCAGTAACAGGATCGAAACGGTAGGCAGACAAAATATCGAGTTTTAAATATCGACATACAATATTGTCGATGTTGAAATATCGAAGGGACATAATATAGAAGGTAAGTTATATCAAAATGTTTAATATCGATGTTAGTAATATCTATGTTACTAATATCGATGTTACTAATATTGATTTGTGTATGATTTTTATGTATAATATTATGTATTTATTATGTATTTAATTTTTATTTATGTAATCTAAGTAAATGTTGTATTTTAGTACCGTAGCGGGTTCTGGGTTTATAGGGGAATAGGGTGGGAAGTAATTTAATTATAGTAAATTAAGTATTAATTTTTAGGAATTATAAATGAATTTCAATAAATTGGTAATTAATTGTTATTAATTGGTAATTAATTGTAATTAATTGATTAATTGATAATTATGTTATGTAGCAGGTTATGAGTTTATAGGGGAATAGGGTGGGAAGTAATTTATTATATTACATTAATTATTCATGTATAGGAATTATAAATTAATTTCAATAAATTTGTAATTAATTGTTATTATTTGGTAATTAATGTTAATTATTTGTTTAATTGATAATTATGTTCTGTAGCGGGTTATGGGTTTATAGGGGAATAGAGTGGGAAGTAATTTAATTATACTAAATTAACTATTAATTTTTAGGAAATATAAATTAATTTTAAATAATTAGTATTTATTTTTTATTAATTGGTCATTAATTTTAATTTGTTGATTAATTGATAATTATGTTCTTTAGCGGGTTATGCGTTTACAGTGGAAGAGAGTGGGAAGTAATTTAAATGTAATTAAGTAATAATTTATTTTAATTCATTGTTTTGTTAATTACATTATTGTTAATGAATTATTAATTTGTAATGTATTATTAAATGGCATTTATTATTAATTTATTTTTACTTAATTATGTATTGCTAATAATGTTTTTAATAAATATGTATTGGTATTTGTAAATAGTTTATATACATTTGATAATTATTTTTTTATTATTTTAAATTATTAATTTATTTATAAGAATGTTATTTTTACCTTCTACGCTATCCAATACTTTCCCTACTGTTGCCCTCTCAGGAGTTGGAATAGTAATTTTTACCCCTACGCTATCCAACACTTTCCCTACTGTTGCACCCTCTGGAGTGGGAATAGTAATTTTTACTCCTACGCTATCCAACACTTTCCCTACTGTTGCACTCTCTGGAGTGGGAATAGTAATTTTTACCCTTACGCTATCCAACACTTTCCCTACTGTTGCACTTTTTGGAGTGGGAATATTAATTTTTACCCCTACGCTATCCAACACTTTCCCTACTGTTGCACTCTCTGGAGTGGTAATAGTAATTTTTACCCCTACGCTATCCAACGCTTTTCCTACTGTTGCACTCTCTGGAGTGGGAAAAGTAATTTTTACTCCTACGCTATCCAACACTTTCCCTACTGTTGCACTCTCTGGAGTGGGAATACTAATTTTTACCCCTACGCTATCCAACATTTACTTACTCTTTTTTAATTTGTTTTTACAATTTTATTGATTTTTATTTGTATTTTATGTGTGTACATTTATTTGTAATTTATAATATATTTATTTATTTATTAGTAATTAAAATTCTTTTTAAAATTTTGTTTCAAGGAAGTATATGCTATGTATCATATTTATATTATAAATTATTTTTTTACTAAAATATTTATTATTTATTATTTATTCATTTTAAATATTATAACATATTTTTAACTATGTGTATTACATTTATAAGTATTATTTTATTTATATTACATATTTTTTTAATAAAAAAACGATATTTTTTAATAACGATATTTTTGACATGTATATTTTTGTACTTACCTTGTTAGAGATAGCATGTCAATATTTTTGTAATCAATATTTTGTTGCAATATTTTTGTAGGTAGATATTTTTGTAATCGATATTTTGTCATAGATTCGATCGAAACAACATCGACACAACATCGACACCTCAGCGCAACTGATGGCAAATTTCCTTCTGCGGTTCAACCGAAACTAATCTCGTGATTCATCCTGAACCTTGTACATTATTATCTTGTACATATCTATTCACCTTCACCTCGATCCGTTGCTTATGCTGCTTACACATTCACTTGCTTCGCTTATGTGTCACTAACACTTATTAGCACCAAGTACAATTTCGGGTTGCACTTGTAAATTGTTTCTTACAGTGCTGCTACAACTGTACCTTCTAATTAGGTTCTTAATTATATGATGCCAAGTGCACATTCTAAACACGTACTTTGAGTCTCCCTTTTTCATTTTGTGTAAAGTTCTCTACATACATGTTTAATTGCCTTTTCAATGATACCAGTTGAGATATTGTTACTTTTCTCATGTACCTACCCAAATCTCAACGTGGTTTATGGGTTATACTCCTGTTGCTTATTATTAGTCTATACACAGCTGACTTTATTAATTAGCTCCCAAATAGAAGACAATGAAAGAGCAAGAGGGGTTTGCCTATTTTTTTGTCACATCAGTTGACGTAGATCACTTCTTCCAGGAGAAGAATAGGTATGAAAGACAGGACAACTACATAAAGGGAATTAATAAAATCAGGGCAGCTGGTTTCTGAGAGGACAGAACAATGAAAACCTTGCAAAAGTCATATTTGCAGCAAATGCTACAAACTCGTGTGGACTAATGATGTTTTTTTTTTTTAATTATTAATGTACAGAGCTAACGACTTTCATTTCTATTTCTTGCTATGTTAAGTTATGTTAGTGAGTTTCCCAAAGTGAACTAATACCTGTTAGTGCATCCTGACGTTAGTGATAAAGAGAAAAGTTACATCAAAAAGTTTTTTTTAACACCACATAAGTTTAACAATCCGCAGGGTGGCTGCAGGCGCACTTTTAAAATGTAAATATGGGTACTGTTTACATTTTAGTCATTCTGCACTATGGTCCTCATTACATGTTTCCACTGTTGTATACTGTAACTTAGTTTTCGACTGCAGAAAGCAGCAAAAACTGGGTGAAAGTCACAGCTAAAATTAAGATTTACTGGGAAATCAGATCTTACTTTACTGATTTCCTGGAAATTCTTCAACTTATAATGGGCCAGATTTGCCTCAATGCCAGGGTTGCCATTACCTTCGGTATCACAAATTTTTTAGGTGGGGAAATAATAGCCCATTTCCCAGGCCAGTTGTAAAAAGGGCTTTTGCACGTTGGCCTAACATTTACAAGGCACAATGATAATTGATTTACAGTGTGTTAACTTTAGTCTTCCAGTTGCAAAAATGGGCTAAGTTTTTGTTAGACCTGTCATCCTTAAGGTGGTCCTCCTCCAAACATTTTACCTTCACCCTCCTATTTTTCAGACTTTTGTCTTGTTTGTCTTAGGACTCTGCACTTTAGCACTGCTAACCAGTGCTAAAATGATTGTACCTGCATCCTAAAACATTATTATTGGTTTGCTTCCGATAGGCATATTTAATTTACTTATAAGTCCACCGGGGCCTGTACATTAAATTGTACCAGTGGACCTGCAGCACTTATTGTGCCACCCACTTAAGTAGCCCTTTTAAAGCATGTCTCAGACCTGCTATTGAGCCTGCCATCATTTTAAAACTGCCAATTTAAGTTGGTAAAATAAGCCTAACACTCTCTTTTTAATACATATAAGTAATTCCTAAAGTAAGCCCTAAACAGTCCATAGGGCAGGACAGAGGCCCTATTAAGGCATGGACAAAATAGGCGCTGGCCCAGTGCCCTGCCTTTCAAGGGGCCCCCTAATAGTGCCAGCTCTTTCCTGCATAGAGTCTTGCCCTGATGCCCTCGATTTATTCTTAAACAGCTTGTTTTAAATCCTTTTTTCCTTTAATCTAATTTGAATGTTGGTGATGTGTGATAGTCTATTACTGACATTTTGTAGGGAAATATTGAACTTATGTTTCACTCATAAAAATGTTTCTTTTAGATCACATGTGAGAAATGAGAGGGTATCATAGATATTATTTGCAGTAATATTGATGATCTGCCACCAGCTTCAACTGCCTGGGTATCCTCCGCAAGACCTTCAAGTGGATCCCCCCGACTGTAGAAAGACCGTCACCCACGCATTCATAACCAGCAGACTGGACTAAGGCAATGCCCTATACGCTGGAAGCAACAGAACTCTACTACACATACTCCAAACCATCCAGAATGCCACAGCCAGACTCCTCCTCGGAACACCTCGCCACAAACACATGATCCAACACCTACGAGACCTCCACTGGCTCCCCGTTGAGAAAAGGGTCACATTCAAACTCCTCACCCGCACCCACAAATCCCTCTACATCGGACCCAAATACCTCAACAAGAGAATTTCCTTCCAAGTACCCAAAAGGAACCTATGCTCCGCCGACCTTGCCCTGGCTGAGGTCCCCCGCATCCGCAGAAATAGAACAGGCGGGTGAGCCTTCTCCCACATCGCAGCCAAGACCTGGAACGAGCTACTCGTGAACATCAGATGCTCCCCGACCCTGCACATGTTCAGGAAGGACCTCAAGAGCTGGCTATTTAACTGATCCGGAGCCGCCCCCCGTTCCCCCTAGCACCTTGAGATCCTCGAGGGTGAGTAGCGCGCTTTACAAACCCCTGATTGATTGATTGATAGACTGTGTTACAATATTGAAAACACAAGTCACTCCCTGACTATTAGAAGTAAATACATTTAGAATTTGAATAGGTGTGCCCGTGCAGTGACATGGCTTAAGAGGGCATGAAAGAGCTGAAATTGGATCATAAATTAAACATTTGTTCCAAAGAGGTGCCACCAAATAAGTTTGTCCCAGGGCCTCCAAAATCCATATGGTGTCCCAATGGCAGGTTGCATTGTAATTAAAAATGTGGACATTCTCTTTTCAGTTTTATATGTCCTGGAAGTGAAAAACTCTTTTTCACTACTGTGATGCCTACCTCTCCCATAGGTTAACATTGGGTTACCTTTTTACATTTAACCCGTTGACCACAGCGCAAATTGCGGTGCGGGTAATTTATGGAGTTGGCGTGTTTCAGACAGCCCCTGGCCGCCCTCTGCACATGCCCACTGTGACGTCGGATGGCCAGGGGCCTTCCGTCGCACGCAACGGGTCAATAAGTGCTAACATTTAACTAGGTAGGAGAGTATTGTTTGGCATCTGAGGAATTGTAATTTAAAATCATCTTTACTGGTAAAATCGGATTTTAAGTCACAATTCTGAAAATAGCTCTTTTAGAAAGTTATGAGATAGTTATGAGTTAGAGTCAGAGTTGTGTCGGTGAATAAGGGGCAGTGTCATGAGGACTGCAACCGGTGGCATATTTGGATCAGCCGTTTTCTCACTTTCTAAAGTCTAAATTTATAGCAATACGTTTTGGTAAATTGCTATCAAATGCAGACCAGCCATGTTGGAAATATCAGGGCCCAAAATCAAGTTGTCTCTGTGGAGCTCCAACGCAGAATTTTATTCAGCTAGTCTGTATTTGCCCAGCGTTAGGCGAGGATCAACAGAAATTGTTGAGGGGATCATTCAATACAAGAGGTGTCCGCTCCTGCTGAACTGCTGAACTGCAATATTAAAATGCCTTGACCCGGTATATCCACAGCTCAACAAATTCCTAATTTTAAATTCCTAATTAAGCACGAGGAAAGATCAAATTAAGACTAGTGGCCAAGCAAAATGGTTAAATTCCTAATTAAGCACTAGGAAAGATCAAATTAAGACTAGTGGCCGGGCAAAATGGTTGTATGATGTACCTTTAGAGACCAGGCTAAAGAGACCACTCAATGCTTGAGGTATCTTCTTTTGTGGAACTGTTATATCAAAATGCCCTGGCAGGGAAGATCCTAGCCTAGCCGCAGCCTGACTAACCTCATAACGCAGCAAGTGGAGCATCCAAAATAAGGCTAGAGGCCTGATAAAATGGTTGTAGGAAGTAACACTTGAGACTATGTTTTAAAAATTAGCCAATTTTATCAAATGCTTTGTTAAATTACACATGAAGAAGTGCACATTTTATGATAAGAAATAGCTTCCCCTTTTAGAGAACAGAAAATGAAACAGTATTTTTTTATGGATATTCGTTTTTATGTTGCTTGTATAAATTGTGGTGGTTTTAATTAACTGAAAAATAAAACGAGTGGGTCCTATGCCATGTAAATGGATTCTGTCATCCTTAAAGATCTTATGCAAATATGGCCATCTGTCCCCTAGGTGTGATAGAGGTGTTTTCTCTGGTACACTGTTTGACAGGACAACTGCCAAACCCTAAATGAGTATCTTGTTCCTGTCTGAATGAATACAACTACTGTGGCAACATTTTAACTCTGTCTTTTGGAAGACCACCTGTTTCCAATACAGCACTCATTTTATAGTGATCTTTTTTGCTCATGATTGGATGGATTTGTTGCCTATCTCAGTAGGCTGCTCCTGGTTCTGTAGCTTTCCTCGCTATATTGTATTTGCCCCACTGGAGAGCATTTTGGTCTCACAGAATTCACACTGAATGAGATTAATTTCATCACTGCATATTTGAAGGAGCTCTTTTTAGGTTTGTTCTAGCACTCCATGGGAGGTTTTGTTTCCTTGCTCTATCTCTTTTTCCAGTATGCTCTCCCTTTACACTGCACCATATCTCATTCTGTGTCCCATTGTGCACCCCGTGTTTTAATGTCTTTATTTGTTTCTTTATGAGGGCCTGTAGCTGCAATCCCAGCCCCGCTGATGCCTGTCATTTAAGATGTCATTAGTGATGTCATTGATGCTGTCATTTAACACATCATGAGTAATGTAATAAATGAGGTCATAAACAGTGAATGGCAGGGGCACAAGTTTTAGTTAGCTTAATAAACTATATTTGATACATTTCAGTGGTCATTTTCTTTTAAAATTATATTTTTTATTTTATTACATGGCCTAACTAAAGCGTTACATTAACCTTTGGTTTTTTCAGTAGATACTTCAGTTTTTTAGATCATATTCGCCCGACTTCTTCACTGAGCATGGCTTTTGACCATGCACATTAAGGTTTTGGACACCGGACCTGGCCTGCGGCCAGGCCCCTTCACCTACCCCAAACAGGTGGGCAGTACCCTATTGCTGGGCAACCCCCCCTCCCCATAGTCGCACAACCACTCACCCCACATTTTCCATTTTTTTCATTTTTTTTCTTGGTACCACAGAACTGCTCTACCATTGTGCAAGTGACATTCCAAGGTACCACATGACTATGGTAGCTTATCGTTATAATGCTGGTATGTTCCCATTGTACCCTACACTACTCCCACTGGACCACTTGTACAGTCACTCTGGATCCTGTGGGACGTCACAGGAGGCCTCACTGGGTCCCACAGGAGTACCACTAAGGACATCATTTATGAGGCCCCCTGCTGCACGTTTGCACTGCAGGGCCATCACTTTTTGATGTTCTGGTGGCGCAATGTGCCGCAGCATATTTACAAGGCCATGTAAATATATGCCCCTTTCACGCAGAACACTGAATGAAAGGTGCGTTCCCTGGGTGTTGCTGTGGGTGTTCCCACGCAACACTCATGGAATCTGAAGCATTGCCAGATTTAAGAGAAATCGTAAACCTGGCAATGCGTCATAATATAACTCCACTCCAGGTGTGCCATTAGAGAGGAGCAACAAGGAGAAATGTTGTCATTTTTCCTTTTTCTTTTCTTTTTATGTGTGCTATATTCTGCAGCATACATAGAAAGAGAAAATCACCTGAATTGATTGATTTTGTGCAGCAAGGTTTCCCACTGGCCAAAATCAATCAGCCATACGACACATGCAACCTTGCACCATCGTGCAAGGGTGCTTCTGTTGGTACATGGCAACCCATTGTGCACCAGCGCAAGGGAAAAGGGGAAGAATGTGCAGTAAATTATAGATATTGCGCATTTGTGCCCTTTCTTTTGATGCAGGGCAGCGCAATAAGATTCCTTGCAGCGCTGCCTGGCGCCAAAACCTCATTAACGAGGCCCTAAATCTTTACTCTCTAAATTCATTTACTACGTTGTGTATCTACATATTAATGGACTTTTGCAATCCTTTTGTGAGCATTTTTAAACTTCAGTTTGCATAGGTTTCTACATTTATGAGAAGAATAGCAGTCCAGAAAACACATGATCTGTTACAATAAGTTTCCCAAGATGTAGGCCTGAATGAAATTAAATTAACTGTTGAAAATAACTAAATTCTTTAAAGTCGAATTACGTGAAAATCATGACATTTTCAAATAGTTCACATTATGCAATTTCACATAATTTTTACACACAGGTGACTTGCACAGAAAGTATCACTGGAAGTTATATTCGTGATTCGTTTAGACAAAGTATTCAGTGACATGAAAAAAGTGATAAGGCTGGGTTCCACTATAGAAATTTAACATGGAACCTCAGGTCGATGTCTCTTTTTTCCTGCTGAGAAGCATAAAGGGGAGAAACAATACATTACAATTTCATTTTCTAATCTAATCAGAACTCCAGGACCACAGACTCCAACTTCAGTTTAGGGGTTTATTACAAGCCAAAAACAACTGAATATACAAGCACCTCAAGACGAGGTTGTAGAAATACATAGGAACTAATACAAAGCCGAATCTGTGGAATAATCTTCTTCAAAGGATCACAAAGAGAATACCCAATTCTAAAAATAGGACACTAGCAAGAACTGCTCCGACATTTAAGTCAGACTTCATTAGTCTCTAAAAGGAAAAGAAAATCATTAGACTGACCATATACTGTCTCTAAAGTGACATCCCAACTTAACATCTCACAGGTAAAGTCAGTAAAAGGTGTCAGCTTGTGAAGGCTTCCTAAGAAGCACCTTCACAATAGAATTCAGATGACTAAAGCTAAAGACTTTGTTCTAAGATACTCTTCCCAAGTTAATTCCCTGACACCTAACTCCTGTTCTCCTCTATATCTCCCAAGCTCTCTCTCTCTCTTTCTGCCTCTCCTCCCTCAGGGCACTATCCCTAATACAAAATGCAAAAATGTAGAACACGCCCACGGATCACCTTACTAACGGACACCTTTCCTAGGTAGTTTTCCACCGTCTTCTCCGTGTGGGCACCGATGTCCTTGGTTCCCAATTATCGACATTCCTTATACAATGTTGCATCTCTCCTCCATGCCTAACTCCTGAAACAAAAGGATTTGCCCTAACTAACAAAGACAGCTCTTTCCACCTGTAACTGAAACGTGAGAACAGAACATCCTTGCATACACATGAAATTTGCTGACTACTTCTAAATGCGAGAGAACACCAGGAAAAAATACAATTTCAGGCCTACACAGTTTGGCCAGTATAAGAATAAATGAATAGGCCTTTCATATTCCAATGTGAACATTTCATTTAGGCCTTCACACATCAAATTATACACTCAAGTTAACAATGCCTCATACTACAGCATTTGAAATTAATACACATTAAACACTTCAAATTACTTCTTCGTGGATTCTTCATCTTAGCGCACCTTTAACCTAATATGCATTTCATTACACAGAAACTTTTCATTAAGCAATTGCAGCATACTAAAAATTATTTTTATTTATTTATTTTAATTTATATAAGAGCAAACAGCTACCCACCAAGGGTTTCCCGGCGCTTACAAAGGAGCAGCAGAGTAAAAAACTGTCTACTGGCTAAAAAGCCAGGTTTTAAGTGACTTTCGAAACAGTAAAAGATTGGGTTGCAGGCGAAGAGAAAGAGGAAGAGCATTTCACAGTACAGGACCCAAATACGAAAAAGACCGACCACCCATACGGGAAAAAATATACCTTGGGGACCTGGAATTTAGCCTGTGTGGTGGACCGAAGATGCGAGAAGGTACATAGAGGTAGGCTAAGTGTTTCAGGTAGCAGGGGGCTCTTTCGTGCTAAATACGGAACATATAGGTTAGAGCCTTAAATTAGTGCTTTTCAACTGAGAGCCAATGTAACTTATCCAACAGACTAGAGGCCGAGGAAGTTCTGGAGGCCCTGCACAATAGTCTAGCGGCCGAGTTTTGCACACCCTGCAACTTGCGCATAACATCTTTATTAGCTCCCAGGTAAAGGATATTACCGTAGTCCAGCCTTGAAATAACAAGGGCCTGAACCACAGTTCTCTGGGTAGAGATAGGCAGTATCCATACAATCTTCCTCAGCCATCTCAAGATGGTAAAGCAGGTGGCCGCAACCTTGGTAACCTGTTGACGCATAGATAAAGATTCATCAATGATAAAACCAAGGTTGCGGACCTGTGAGGAGGGCTGAGGAAGAGGACCCATTTCTGTTGGCCAATGTTGAGGGCCCCATAGACCTCTCTCCTTGCCAAGAACCAGAACCTCGATTTTTTCACCATTCAATTTTAAAAGATTGGCGTGCATCCAAGACGCCACTTTATTTAGCCCTATCCTATGGAACGAAGGCTCTGCGGTCTTCCCAGCTGAAAGAGAGAAAATAATCTGGGTGTCGTCGGCATAAGAAAAAATCGACAACCCTGATTCCTCTACAATAGCTGCTAGGGGTCTGACATAAATGTTAAAAAGCAAGGGACTAAGAATAGAACCATGTGGGACCCCATAAGGTGAGGAGTAGATCTTGGAGCTGGCAGGGGATGAAAAAACCTGAAAGGTACGATTCGTAAGAAATGAAGTCAGCCAATTTAGAGCAGCGCCCGTTACTCCTATGGATTGGAGGGATTGTATTAGTACGGCGTGGGAGACCGTATGAAAGGCCGCACTCAAGTCCAATAGTACCAAGGCCACCGTATCACCTGTTTCCATATTCCTACAAAGCATTTCCGTAACACCTAAAAGTGGTGTCTCAGTCGAATAACCGTCCTAAAGCCGGATTGGGAGGGATGGAGAAGCCCGTTAGTTTCGACGAACTGGGATAAATGGATGTTGATATGCCTCTCTAAGACCTTCAAGAGGGCAGGAAGCAAAGAAATAGGTCGATAGTTGGGGGAAGTGCTGGGTCCGTGTTAGCTTTTTTCAATAGCGGAACCACCATTATATGCTTCCAGTCGGCAGGGATGCAAGACTCCATTAGGGATGTATTAAGAAGTTCCAGAATGCGTTGAAGAGCTGGCTGTTCCAGCTGTAGTAGTATTGTGATAGGAAGGGTATAACGCGGGGATCCAGAGGGAATCTTAATAAGGAGCATGGTCATGTCAAGAAGTGACCAGGTGTTAATTATGTTTCCCTGGTCAAAAGCGGGGGCACTGGATCAATCGGGCGGGGGGCTAGGTTGAGCAGAGATCGAGGCGGGCAGAGAATTCGAGGGAGGGATGTTGCCACCCAGTGCAGAGTATATTGTTTCCACTTTGTTAAGAAAAAACTGAGCAAGATCATCGCATTGTATTTAGGCTGGTTGGGACCTGAACAGTAGCAGCACCCGCGAGTTCTTTGACCATTTTCAAAAGGATTTTAGGACAGTTGTTAGCCCCTGTTATGGTAGAGGATACAAAGTTGGCACGCGCGAACCTACAGTGGGAGTGATATGCCCTTTTAGTTAACATATACGCGCCTTTAGCATCAGGCGCTTAGGCCTTACGCCCCCGTCTTTCCATATTTTTGCATTTGTTTTTTTCCCTCTTTAGCTCTTCGGAAAACCACCGGGCGGGAGGGCAGTGTTGTTTAATTTCCTGGATGAAACCGGAAAACAGATATCCAGTGCTGATTAAATCCAGCCTTGAAAGGCCACCAGGTCTAGGGCAAATATATTTTTAAAGATGGAGGCATTAACAGAAAGAAAATGATTGAATTTAGCCATGTCCAAATCTTTCCAGTTAATTGATTTTTTTGTGCTGTTGCTCCATTTATTTGAGAGGCGAGGGACCGCAAGCGAAAAACTCACTAAAAAGTGATCGGACCAACACAGGGGAGTAACCGCTGGGCAATGGAGGCAAGGTAGATTTGAAAAGATAGGGTCAAGCAAATGACCAGCTTTTTGAAGATAAAGATGCTGTTAACAGCGCAGTCATGGTCTTCCAAATGGACATTAAGATCTCCTAGAATTGTAAAATTGGCCTAGCTGAAAATAAAAGGGATAATAAGATCTGGGAAATTTATAGCCCACGGGCCAGGTGGCCCTGGTGGGCGGTATAGCAGTATCCCAGAGAAGGAAAAAAGAGTTGTCAGGAGAAATTTAAACACTGCTGCCTCGCAACCAGGGATAAGCAGGTCATCGAACTTACAACTAAAGATCTTTTTTTTAAATTATAGCGATCCCTCCACCAATTCTGTCTTCTCGGTCTTTCCGGACTTTGGTAACTTTCAGTTATGAAAATCATTTAATTTCTCTTTGCATGGCACAATATATTTCTATCTTTAACATCACATCATTGTTACACCACGTTTCCAATAATTACACGTTAATAAGACACAGGAATATATGCGGGTGCTGACTATCCATGAGCGTAAAGCACCCCTTCAATTTTAGAGCACTGTCACGCTGTATCAGTTAGTCCCTCTGATCACTAGTGCCATCACAATAAATCACACTCCTTGGAGAAAGAACCGACCTAAACAGAGCTTGTAGCCATCCATCCCTGTCGGAACTTCTCCAGGCTCTTAATATTCTCATAACGACTGTCCTGCAGTCTTTCCATCCTTCCCTCCTGTACTCTAAGGGATCTCTCAACTCTATTTGCCCTATTCCACTTATAGAGTCTCACTAATCCCCACAACAAATCACACAAATCACCACTATAATGATAGGTTTCAAGATGTATCCAAGAACTCCCTTTCCAAGGGACTCAAACCAACTCCCTGCATTACTAAATCCCTTTCCAACCTTGTCCCAAATTCCTTCTGTGACTGTCATGTACCTCATGGTGTATCTCAGTAATGTTGCTTATATACCTCTTCAGATCTTTGCTGTTATCAGGTATATAATTACAACATTGTTGTACCCTCAGCATTTTACAAACTCTACCCTCTTTTTCTAGTAAATCATCTAAAGCAAGCTGATTGTAAATCACCATAGCTCTTATTGACACCATATAACCAGCTACAAGCAACAACGACTGAGCCATTTTTGCTGATAACTTGTCCACAATGGTTGACAACTTCCTAATCTTGACAATTTCAACACCACTCCCAAACCTGGTATCAACTCTCCAAAGACATCTCCCACAATTTCTCCTGCACCAGCATCTCGCTTTCCCTTAGAATGTAATCCACCTTCTAACTGATCCAAATCTTCTACATGGTAGATCGTAGGAAAAACCACTGCCACATAACACGTACCATACCAATTCAACAGCAGTCACACATAAGCATTTGTCCCACAACACAATACACATTTGGCACTGCTTGAATTGTATCCTGCAAGAATTTTTTTGCTGAGGCCTTGATGGTGAGAGTATGATCACATACACTCTCTCCCACGAAGACCTTATCATAATTTGTTTGAACTTGTCTCACCTAATTTTCCTTTCTGCTCAAAATCTAACGCAATTGGACCACTACTCCCTTTCGCCTTATGAGCAAACACCTCCTTGGTCCACTCAACTTTACCATCCTTGTTGTAGCTGTTCCCTATTAGTTGCCTCTGCCTATCTTCTACTTGATCTATACATTTCCTTTCTACATCCGTTAGTGAACATGTCAAGGTGTGTCTGTGTCCATAAACTGGATATAGGGTTACAGTAGGTATGAAATAATTCCCTATTCTATCTTCTTGTTTGTAAAAATCATACTTATTCAAATGCTTATAAGCTGGAACTTCTGAAAGCACTACATCATAGTTAGAAAAATAATACTCATAATGACCCTTGTCATAAAACATACTAAGTAATAAACTACAAGTAATACCATACGTCAAAGGAAGATGATGATATCTGATACCCTCCTCCACAGATCTACCTGGGTCTTGTGTTTCGTAACCCTCCTCAGCTTGTTCTGGTGGACCAGCTTCATCAGCAACCCCCACAGCTTGGCTATCCCTCTCAAGTGGCCTCTCTGCCACAGCTGGATTTTCTTCTACAAGAGGGGCTGTTTCTTCCTAGGGTTCTGTAACTCCGCGAGTGTGGGAGGCATGTAACCAGTTCCGTAAGCCTCCACACTTCACCGCCACATTCGTCACCAGAATTACCTGGTAAGGGCCTCCCCAACAGGCATCAAGGCAGCTTACGGACAAGCACCCAATCGCCCGGACACAGGTCATCGAAGAGGTCTCTCCAGGTCGGGGCAGTTGCAGCTTCCGCCTGGTGAGACACAGAACGAACCAGATCATCCAGTCCTTTGCAATAGTCGAGGATCCGATCATCTGTGATGTTTATCAAGGCTGTTGATGGCACAGCTGGTAACCTCCTAGCCCTCACCATCAGGAATTCGTGAGGTGAAAGACCTGTTCTCCTGTCTGGTGTACTGCAACGACTCATCAACACCAGGGGCAAGGGATCTGGCCATTTCAAAGATGTAGATGAACACACTTTTGCCATCCTCGTTTTCAAAGTCCCATTAATCTAGTCGATAGTCCCAGAAGCCTCTGGTTGATAACTACATTGCAGCCTCTGTTCAAAGCTCAAAGCAGCACAAAGTAATTTCTTGAGTTCACTGTGGAAATGTGTTCCCCTATCCGACTCCAATGAGGTTGGAAATCCAAACCCTGGAATCAGCTCCCTAAGCAACAGCTTTGCTACTGTAAGCCTATTGCACCTTCTCGTTGGATAAGCTTCCAACCATCATGAGAAAACACCTACCACAACCAGAATACACCTCAAGCCATTGCACCTAGGCATATCAATAAAATCGAGCTGTATTCTATTGAAAGGCCCTCCAGACCTCCCAATATGACTCAAAGCAACCACAGTCTTCTTTCCAGCATTCATCTTCTGACATGTGACACACCGATGACACACTGCTTCAGCAAACGCTTGGAACCGTGGATTATACCACATCTGCCTGAACACTCGTACCATAGCATCCCTTCCGAGATATACTGCTCCATGGATCTGTCTTGCCGTAGAACTTAATAAATCATCTGGCAAAACTGCTCGACCATCATTTGAAATCCAAATCCCTTCATGTTACATTACGTTACATTAAAATTATTTATACCGCGCACTTTCACCAACGGTTCATCTCCTATTTCACATCCTGCTCTGATCCATATAGCTCTTTCTTCTTCTGAAGCCTCTCCCCGCAGATGCCTGAGCTCATTCTAGGTGTCTACAATGTCTAACATCATGCTGAGCTTGGTTCTTTCTGGGCTCTCTCCTGTATACTCTCCAGTAAATAAGCACCCTTGTTCAGCACAAAAACGTGCAACCTCTTCTGCATACGTATTACCCAGAGAAATGAAGTCACTTCCCTTCCCATGAGCTATACATTTTACTACTGCAATTTCTCATGGACGTTGTAAAGCTTCTAACAATTGTCTTACATATTCTCCATTCCTGATAGGAGATCCTGATAACGTGAGAAACCCTCTCTGTGACCATAGATGTCCAAAGTCACGAGCCACACCGAACCCGTACTGACTATCGGTGTATATAGTGATACGGATCTGATCAGCAGCCAAACAGGAATGAGTTAAGGAAATGATTTCTGCTACCTGTGCGGAGTACACTCCCTGTAAACAAGCAGCTTCCACAACTCCAGAAATGGCACACACAGCAAATCTGCTCTCAAATAGCCAACACTGTCTCTTAAGCATGAACCGTATACAAAGAAAATTTCATCGGACTCAGGTAGTGGTTCATCTACAATGTCTGGCCTTGGTTTGGCACAACATTCAGTCACATCGAGACAGTCATGGTCCTCACATTCTTCATCAGCAATATTTGGCACAGGCATTAACCCCTTCCTTGCTGCCGTCGGCCATTGGCCGACGGCAGCACTACCTCCCCAGTGCTGCCGTCCGCCAATTGCCGACTCAGCCCCACCCGTTTCGCGGAAGTGCCACACTGCGGGAAAATCGGGGCCGCAGTAAACGGGTTAAAGTAGCAGTGTTCAAAACAGTACATCGTTTCAAAGTCACATTTTCTGAGGCAAGTATAACCTGCTCATAACGAGTGAGTCTGTTATTTGTCATATGTTGTGTCTTGGTTCTCGTCATCAGGAGCTCAACTGAGTGTGGAACATAAACTATAAGTGGATGACCCATAACAATACTTTCACACCTCTCAATGCTGACACCTGTTGCAGCAACGCATTTGAAACATCCAGGCAACCCTGAACCTATTGGATCTAAAGTAGCTGAGAAGTAGGCAACTGGTCTACAGACTCCTTCATGACTCTTAGTTAAAACTGACAAGGCGCAACCTTCTCGCTCACAGCAGAACAGTTTAAAAGATTTGTTATATTCTGGCATCCCCAGAGCTGGAGTACGACGTACATCCTCTCTCAACTCCAAAAATTCCACTAGGCAGTCAGGATCCCACGGTCCTGGATCACTCACATCCTTGTGCATCAGCTTTTGTAAAAGCTTCCCCTTCAAGGAGAAATTCGGAATCCACTGACGGCAGTACCCAACCATTCCCAAGAACATTTGGGCTTCCTTTTGTGTGGTGGGCACACAAATTTTCATGTCTGCCTCAATTCGATCTGGTGACACCTTCCTTTTGCCCTTTTCTTTTCTATGGCCCAAATACTGAACTTTGGGTAGACAGTACTGTAACTTGTTTGGGGACACCTTTTGTCCTTTCTCTGCTAGACGGTTCAATAAGGCAACAGTATCAATCAAGCAAGCAACCTCAGTCTCAGATGTGATCAGAAGATCGTTGATGTATTGTACAAGAACTGAATTCTGCGGCAGTACGAGATTCTCAAGCTTCTTTTTCAAGAGCTGATTAAAGATCAATGGACTCTCTGTATACCCTTGTGGGATACGACATCATGTTAACACATGATCTTCCAGCCAGAACGCAAACAAATATTGGCTCTCCTTATGCAGAGGTATCAAAAAGAATGCCTGACACAGATCAATCACAGTGAACCATTCAGCTTCACATGGGATGTGCAACAGGATAATAATAAATTTATTGTGGTGATTATTTAAAATCTTACAATATTGCACATTCGAAAAAGTCAATAAAAAACTATATTCATACATAAAACAGTTAAAATATCCTTCACAATTTAAGTATTTAAAATGGTTACATCTCCTAGTTTCTTTTTAGCTGTCATTAGAAATTTCGCAAACGTAGCATTTAAAATAATATCATTCGAGTCCAAACACCTTATCAGGGCCTGCCTACATGACCTTATGCCTTGTGCGTTTAAAGGGATCTTAAGCAAAGTTTTTCTCTCCTGGGAAAGTTCCGGACAAATACTGAGAAGATGGATCACTGATGGATTCGGTAACACTGGACAACATGGGACCACAATTGTGTTGACCCTTCGTATGTCTTGCACAATCCTATACTTCAGAAATCCCATAATTGGTGAGTTACATTGACTCCTCATTTTTTCCTTCAGAATTCCCTGTTTGATCATAAACCCAATCATAGGTTTGATTCCTGCAAACGTCTCCGGTGGCAGATTATACTGAGGTGCTCTCGGAAACTCAGCATTAGGTTTGACTTGGATCTTAACTGGTTCAACTCCCTTAATCAGTCCTATCACTTCCCCCCGTGAAATCCCATACATCCAAAGAGACAGAGTCCCTCAGGTCGAGTGGGAGTTCCTCAACTGTCAACATAGGAAATTCCTCTATGCATAAATTCTGGTATACCACCTTAAAGGTAGCATCATCATTGCAAGTCTGTAGCTCTACGCCTTTGTGCGTGCAATAGATGGTGCATTTCAACTTACACAGGAAATCAAGACCGTATAGACAGACTGGACTTGGGTCCCATACCACACATTGGTGTCGATCATGGAAGGTCCCTATTCTCACAGATATCGGTTCAGTCAAAAGATTAGTAATTTTCCTGTAGGCCACTCCTTCCACTTGAATCGATTGTCCTGAGAGGGGTAAATTAGGAAACACTGCCGATCTCACAGTAAATATGGTAGCACCTGTGTCAACCAAGAAGGTAGTTGTATGACCATCAACATGCGCCTCTACATACGGTCTCTCTCTTCTACCTCTAAGACTGCTCCAAGGGTACAGTCGTCCTCCCCCCTCAGACACCATTGTTGTAATGGGTCTGGACCGAGTTCACCAAAGGTCTCAATAAAAGGCACCTGCTGGTAGGTTCAGGTTCCCTGTGGAATTCTCAGTGGCTGGGGAACTTTTACCTTGAGACCCTCCGGGTGAGTAGTGCGCTATACAAATTTCTTGATTGATTGATTACCTGTGGACCCATTGCCCACCCACCCCCGTACAGATCTGGGTCTCGTCACAGTATTGACGACCTCAGACGTTTGCACCACTTCCTCCTGCTGGATCTGATTAGCTGGATTTGATCTGCACTCGGCCTTCCAATGCCCGATCTTATGACAATTATGACATGCAGTAGTCTTCTTTAAGGTATCAATATCTACTCCTGTCTTAAGGTCTACAGGTTTCCCTTTTCCCTGACCTGATGCATTCTAAGTCCCTCCTTGATTATTTCCCTGTCTTCTTCCTACCTTTCCTCCATCGGTCTGGGCCTGATCTGCCTTCTCTGCATTCTGCATTTGAACCAGCATCAGCTTATCCTTAAGCTAGTCTAGTCTAGTCTGGATATTTGTATTGCGCAAACATATCACATCCCAAGAGGGAGTCTCATGGCGCATGCGGACAATCCCAGAAAAGGATAGTGAATAATCCTAAAGGTGAAGGCCTAGCTAAAAAGCCATGTTTTCAACAACTTTCGGAAACTCATGTGTTCGATGGTTGTACGGATGTTTAAAGGAAGTTTGTTCCATAGGAGTGGTGCCATATAGGAAAAAGCACGTCCACCATTTCTAGCTGTTTGAACTCTAAATGGCGTGAGTTGGGACTTAGAGCTAGATCTCAGTTCTCAACCAGGCTGGTACCATGTCAATTTTCGGTTCCAGTATTTTGGTCCTTTGCCGTACATATGTTTATGAACCAGACACATGGTTTTAAAAATGGCTCTTTTTTTCACAGGGAGCCAGTGTAGACTTTTGAGGCATGGCAGGGAGGGGGAGCTTCTTATGCTTCGAGTCCACTTCATCGCTACAGTATCTGGCATGCCGCAAGATTTATTCTGCCAGCAAATCAAGTGCTGCTGAATCATAAAGCTAACCTCTGGTCTCAATCCCAATACAAATTTAGAGATGAACTGTCCCATATCCTTTTGGTCGAGGTTGTCCAACCCACTGTAATGCTTGAAGGCTTGCAGGAGCCTTTCATAGTATGCACGGACAGTTTCTTTTGGCTCCTGAACAGTTCTGTCTATCTTAACCCAATCAATGTCTTGTGGCGAAATCTTTGACTGTAACCATTTGATTACTTGCTCATACCTTTTCATAAACACAGGTGAAGGACCATGTGTAACCGAATCTCGTTCAGGTTCTGAAGACAGCCAATCAACAGCAATTTTAAAAGCTGACCTCAAATCACTTGGTACCACAATGTCAAACAATGTATTCAAATCAATCCACAGTACTTTTGAAATCTTGACAACCCAATCAACTTGCTTGTACCATTCAACAGGTTTTTCCCTCAGCTAAGGAAAATCATTGGTAAATGCTGCTAAGTCACCTCTACTCCAAGGTACATGCACATGCACATACCCTCCATTTGGTACCTCTTGCAACGGAAAGGCCTCTACTCTCATCGTACCTCCACCTGGAGGTGGTGTTTCCCCTATACTCTTCCTTGCACTTTTCTTCTTTGACCATCTTTCCTCCCACTTGTCAAGCATGCTCCACAAATGCATTCCTATGATCAATTCTCGAATGTGGGTCTTCAGACCCATGACTCTTCTCTCTTCTAATTCCTGATCACTGTAATTTAAGCTATGATTTCCCTGTAACATTTTAGTTTTAGAAAAATCTACATCGTACCTCTGTGCCAACTCTGTCCGTTTCTCATGTGCTTTCCTTGTCTTGCAAGTTACATCCTTTGCCACAAACAGCAACTCATCGGGATCATAGAGTTCGATCCTTTCCAGAGGCAAATTCCCACTAATTATCTCTTCCACTTCTGCCTTTAATCTCACTACATCCAGCATCTTGGCCCTCAGATCAGCTTTAATTGTCCCTCAGCTCGACACACTACTTGACTCTCCACTCTCGCTACACTGATCTTCCCACTGCTTTCCTTCCATCATGCTCTGTACAACAGATTTACTCCCTGAAACTCCCTGACTGTTATTCCCCATCATCCTTTCACTAGGGCCTCTCACTGGGGCTTCCCACATCCTCATGACAGAATGCGAATCAGCTAAAGACCCTGTCCTCGGTCATCTCTGCTCCACCTGTCCCCTAGAGGAATCTGATATAGCTGGCAATGGCGTACTTAATTCTATGGGCCTCGAAAGGTGACCTCTACCATTCACTATCCCATTCCCTCCGGAACCAGTACCCTCTCCCATTACTGATCGTACTAAACTTCCATTTCTTGTCTGATCTGGATCGTATACTTACACTATGGGGCCAATGGTGACCGGTACTGTATAGCTTCCGGTAGCCTGGTAACTGGATTAGCCTCGTTTGCCTCCATTTCCCTTGGTGGTTGTGTCCTCATTCCCTCTGCTCCTGCTAAAATCTTTCTTCCTGCTCCCACAGTAGGGTTCGTCTGCGACTCTGCTGTTTCCCCTATAGAAGCTCTTGTTCCTCCTTCACAATCTGGATTGTATGTAGGTGGACGTTCTGCCAACAACCTCTCCAAAAGACTGTCATCTGTCTCGCTATCATCTTCCTCTCCTCTTCCCTTTTTGGCATCTCCTACTTTTACTAGTAACCAAAATAATATATCTCCCTCAATGGTGTTTACCCTCCATCTTTTCGTTATGGCATCCCACCGTGCATCCTGAAATGTCCTGATCGACTTCTACACCCTTTCCTGACTTCTATCTCTCTTCCTGGCATGCGCTGCTCTTATCCATGGATCCCGACCCTCAAACTGAGTTGGTCTAGGCAAAGGTCGCAATGCAGCCATCACTGACTTCAAGTGATATAACACATCAAATCTGAATGAACCATAGTGTGGGAAAGCCAAATCTCCCTCCTTTTCTGTCATCTTTTGCCAATTCTGTAAAGCCATAGTATAGTATGGAGCAACACATTGGTAGCCATATAATGAGCTGGGGTATCCTCAGGTGGTGCTCTTCCCTCACTTGAGTTACTACTCCTCTACCTCCCCTACATAGATCCCATGACACTCTAAAGCAATTCATGATGAAATCAAATCTTTTACCCACAGTGTTTTCATTTCACTTCCTGATGTCAATACACCAATGACTGTCTGTCCACTAAACGACCGGACAATCACTTGATCGACTGCCTGTCCACCATATGACCAGAGAGTCACTCGTAATTCTCCACCTCAATCTGACAATTGTCTGTCAGCGCAACCACGAGACAACTGCCCTCAACCATCTGCCCATGAACGGCCGGACGGTCACATAAACAGCTGATAGGATCCAATCACTCGATTTTACACACACAGTAACCCACGACCTGCGTTGGTCACTCAAACACATTCTCTCATTCCCTATCTTGGGTGGCTTTTTCCACAATCAATGGTCGACAATTACAGCTCTGGGTGTCTTCTACACCACAATCTATCAATCCCAGGATCTTAGTCTACTCATCGAGCCTGACATCTAAAATCACATGGACCGCGCATGCTCACAGTCCGAAACCACAATCACTCAACTCTCATTCCAACTCCGCAAGACATCACACAATCAAACCATCACTGCAATCTAACAACATCCCTATTCATAATCACTCCTCCGCGAACAGCTGCTTTTCCTCCGCACCATCACTCTCCGTCGCTCTCCGGCAAACACTGTCGTCCTCCGCTCTCTATCTTCCGGATAACCGTTTCTTGGGTTCTATGGGTTTTTTTCCTAACGTTATCCTATGTCTCCCCTTGCTACAGAGATAACCGTCCTCTCGCTAAGCATGAGCGGATTTTGCGGATTGGCAATCCGCGAATTTGCGGATTTGCAAACTCGCAATCCGCAAAATCCGCGAATTCCCGCGAATTTGCGGATTTTTTTTTTTTTTTGTGTTCGCCCGTGTTTCTGCCAGTTCGCGAGGGTTTTTACAATTTCGCAATTTGCGAACTTACCTGTCGGGTCGCAAGTTTTGCGAACTTGTTGTTTCTACGTGTCCAACCTGTTTGGGACACTCTTCTTCATCACTGCCACTCTCTGTCACCACTGCCACTCTCTGACTACTCATGCCACCCTCTGGCCCACCCATGCCACCCTCTGTTTCATCACCACACCCTCTGGTTGTCCAGTGTACATTATTTTTGGCAAAGCAAAGCACACCTTCCCTGCCTCAAGTGACCTGAATTAATTTGGGGCTGATTAATGTGTCACAGAATATTTTTTTAGCTGGCACCTGCTTCCTTAGTGCGCCCTGATTAGTGATCTTTTGCACTTGCTAAGTGCTTTCATTGTTGCAAAATTAGTTACAACACCTGCCCTGCCCCAACTGACAATAATGAATTAGGGGCTGATTAATGGATTTTAACTTCCAGCCTGGCTCCTGCTTGTCTCCCTTAGCTGTAATTCAGGACCTTTGTGGCATATGTGTAACTATTCTGAGGTTCAGAGCAGGGTCACATAATAGTTTCAACTGGCAACTGAACTCTGGAGGGGCCCCTCAGGAAGCACTACAGGAAATGGCTACTAATGATGAGCCTGAACTTTTGAACCTGGTAAGTAGTTACTTTCAGTTTTGCTAAAATCGTATTTCTGCAATTTCGCACTTATTCGCGGGGCGCGAACTCACGCGAACAGTGCGAGCAGTGCGAGCAAAATCCGCTGCTCGCGGATTTGCGGATTTTTCAGGAAATTCGCAAATCTCGCGGATTGCGGATTTCCCGAAAATCCGCAAAATCCGCGAGCGGAACGGATTTTCCGCCCATGCCTACCTCTCGCTACCAACTGAAAAGGCTGGGTTCCACTATAGAAATTCAACATGGAACCTCAAGTCGATGTCTCTTTTTACCTGCTGAGAAGCATAAAGAGGAGAAACAATACATTAAAATGTAATTTTCTAATCTAATCAGAACTCAAGGACCACAGACTCCAACTTCAGTTTAGGGGTTTATTACAAAGCTAAAGACAACTGAATATACAAGCACCTCAAGGCGAGGTTGTAGAAATATATAGGAACTAATACACAGCTGAATCTGATGAATAATCTACTCCTGTGGATCGCGAAGTGAATAAACAATTCTAAAAACAGGACACTAGCAAGAACTGCTCCGACATTTAAATCAGACTTCATTAGTCGCTAAAAGGACAAAATAAACCATTAGACTGTCCCTACAATGTCTCTAAGGTGACATACCTACTTAACATCTCCCAGGTAAAGTCAGTAAAAGTTATCAGCTTGTGAAGGCTTACTAAGAAGCACTTTCACAATAGAATTCAGATGACTAAAGCTAAAGAGTTTGTTCTAAGATACACTTCCCAAGTTAATTCCCTGACCCCTAACTCCTGTTCTCCTCTACATCTCCCAAGCTCCCTCTCTCCTTCTGCCTCTCCTCCCTCTGGACACTATCCCTAATACAAAATGCAAAAATGTAGAACACGCCCAAGGATCACCTTACTAACGAACTCCTTTCCTAGGTAGTTTTTCACTGTCTTCTCCGTGTGGACACCAATGGCGTTGGTTCCCAAGCCCACTCAGTGAGAAAGAACACTGGCTCCCAATTATCGAAATTTCTTATACAATGTTGCATCTCTCCTCTGACGTAAATAATTAATTTACTCTCTTAATTTCTATGCAGATAAGTACTTAATCAATAATAACTCAATCAGAATGAAGGAAAACAGAGTCCGTGGTGTAAGAGTTTCTAAGGGTTTTATTCCTCATAAAGGAATCAGGATATCATGTTCTGACCACCACACAGGGTGTCAGAAGGGATAGATGAGCGCGCTCTCGTTTATTGACAATACATAGCTTATATACTTGATTTACATCATAATGTTCAATGTAAGAGGCGTAACAGCTGAGAGAAGACAAGATAACAGTATACACGTGGTACTAGTACATCATTAAGAGGCGTAAACTAGGCGTGAACTAGAGGTGTGTGCTAGAAACGTCACTGATAGGTGACGCAAGTGGGTGGCACCAAGGGGTGGTGCTAACAGAATGTTGCAATGTCAGCAGAAATCGGAAGCTTGGATGCGCGCGCAGCTGCATGACGTGTGATTGACGGGGTGCAGGGGGCTTGACATTTACACTGACGGAAAGAGACAGAAGTCTGGCATGTCAGATCAGCTTGTGCTTCTATCATATCTGATATCTGATGTTTAGGAACTAAGCTATCTGGGCAGAAAGGTCTCTAGAGCAGAAGCTATTCTATACTTGCTGTGAGTGCGTGTATAAGCGCCTGAGTGTCTGTATGAGAAGCGTGGGGCGAGGGGCCTTCCATGAAAGCATGGCAACGGAGGCTATGAATTACTTGCATAGAGACAGGTCGGCCCTTTAGCCCTGCAGCTGAGGAAGGATGTTTACTGAAACTAGCAGGCTGGAATGTATTTTCGGGGAGGGAAACAGATAACTCGAAGGTTATAGTCAATCTTGGCAGGCAGCAGGCTGAGCTGAGCACGGAGGACCGCGCTAGAAGTAAGTCAGAGTTCACGGGTACGGGGGCTGCTTGGGCAGGGGCCCTCGCAGTCAGAAGCCAGAAAAGAGGCTCGGTGGCAGAGATTCAGGGCCTACTTTCAGCCAGGCTGAAAAACGTAGGAGTACACTTCAAAAAGACGTTGGCATAGCATACTTAGGGACGGACCATCCAACCCATTCATGGTGGGTCTGAAAGAGGACAAGTTAACGTTGGACGCAAATGTATTTGCGTCTTCATAGCTGGTACAGGAGGGAAGTTACATGCACTTTAACTCGTACATGGAGTCGGTGGGGTACGCGCTAGGGAACATAACTTGACCATAAAATTTATATTACCTCATTCCCTCCTTGTTCCCTAAGGACCCTTCATGATATATCAATCCTCATGAATCTATCAGTCTGTTCTTGTAACATTATATGTTCATCTTTCTTTCTTTGACTGTTTGAGAGACAACTGGAATGCTCAATGCAGGATGTGGCACACAGTCCACATATCGCTGGCCCACACTGTAGGCACAGGCAGCAACTGAATACTATAACAAGGCCAATGCCTAGGAATGATAAGATCTTCCATCCCCAAGCGGTTAACGTTGTCCAGAACCAACCGGACCAAGTCCAGGTGCCTGGATTCTGATGTATCTGATTTGCAATTTTATGCAAACGGGTAATAGCTTGATAGACGGATGGTGCGTTTTGTGGAATGAAAACACAGCAACTTGACCCGATGACCTTACAGGCTCCACCTCTATCTGCCAAGATGACGTCAATCACAAGACGATTTTGAAGGACAACAACCCGCATAGCAGATTGCTCCTCTGTTAAGTTACCTAAGGCGGAGGCAGTTTCATGTACTACTGCTTCAAGTGTTCTTGTTAATCTGCGTATTAATTTACTGTTTTGGACAGGTCCTAGGAAGAAAAAGAATCCTTTATTAAAATCAGTGTACTGTTCCCATGCCGTTTCTGTGTAGTCGACAAGGGGAACATCTCTTTTGGGTCTATTCGGTGCTAGATTCGTATTTCTATGGTAATCAGGGGGAGCTAGAAAAACAGGTGGCAGAAGGAATGCAATGTAACAGGTACCATCCCAATCTGGAGGTAGGCTAATGTATGCGGTATGACCACAAACAAAGTAAGAATGACTGGTAGCTTTAAAGGACGATTTACCTTGGTCACTGAACTCGACCACAGTAGTGCATTTACTATGACCTACGTGTACTGAACCTTTCTTGCTAACACATAATTCACCTGTGACTGGTAATACTAACATATGGGGCAAAACTGGAGCAGCTTCGGATTCAACAGTAAGGATCATAAGGCTAATTGTGTAATTACCTAATCCATATACTTCATTTTCTAGATCAGTTCCTATTCGAGTGGGAAGTCCCTCTTTATCAGGATAACAGACGTTAAGCAGGACTAAGTTCAAGTTTCCCCAAACCCAGCCCCCATCGAAAACAGCAGTATCAGGATCTAAGGAATTAATTATTTTAAACCATGCTCCACAGGAGCCATTGTGAGTGAATGGGTACGGAAAGAGGGGCAGAGCTCCCTTGTAATTCTGGTAGGGAGGGAGTCGGCCACATATCCAACAGTCGGTGGCATTATTTGTCTGATGGGAATGGTGTAACATACTAATGAATGTATTGTTGCGCAGCGCAAGTCTGTAAGAGAGTTCATGTGCAGGAAGTTCACTAAAAGTGTGTTCAGCGGAAACATTGTAAGCAGATTGTTCACGCCTGAAAATAGGCCAATATATAGGTAGCAGAATGCTGGCAATAATAATTAGAATACTTAGAAAAAACATTATTAACAACGTCACTATACAGTGACTACGCAGTGATTTACAGTATGTACGTTTCTTTTCTTCTCTCTCTCTCTCTCTATCTCGATCTAGGGGATACATGTCAGAAACTATTTAACCGATTCACCTAGGGGAGGACTTAAACAATTAAACTGTCTGACTTGCTAGATCGGAGTTTCATTCGGTAGAGTTCTTGGGGAGTCTTTTCTCGTTTAGAGACGGTAACGTCTTGTGCTTCAACACAGTCTTTGGTGGGGGTGGACGAGTCAGAGTCCTGTTTCAGTCCGTTTTTTAGTTCATTGCATAGTTTGATGTGACTCGTGTGGACCCACCCCTTTCTCCCCTCGATCTTCACAGCGGTCCTTGTGGTAAGGAGGACGGTCTTCGGAGACTTCCAGCGGGGCTCCAGCGGACTTTTCCGGTCGAAATTCCGGACGAGAACCAGGTCCCCTGGACGGACCTCATGCGCCTTTACATCGGTATTGTCAGGGAAGGCTGCGGCAACCTGTGAACGACATGATTGGAGTGCAGACATCAAGGAGGCAAGGTAATCTGTCAACATGTTACAATCAACATCAGTGATCTTTTTCGGAATGGGCGTCCCCCACATATTCGGTGGTCTGCCAAAGACCACTTCGTACGGGGATAGCCCTGATCTTGAATGGGCGACCATTCTCATATAGAATAGTGCCACGGGCAGGGCGACTATCCAGTCGACTCCTTTTTCCTGACAGATCTTGGCAAGACGGATTTTTAGTGTCTGATTATGCCTTTCTACAAGGCCAGCTGCTTCGGGATGTCGGACACAGTGAAACTTCCACTGATATCCTAGCAAGAGGGAAACTTGTCTCATCAACTCGGACGAGAACGGCTGTCCGTTATCTGAATACACGACACGGGGCAAACCGTACCGTGGGAAGAATTCACGAACCAACTGTCTGGCAGTGGTCGGAGCAGTGTAGTCTGGGACTGGGTATGCTTCGGTCCAGCGGGACAGAGCACAAACAATTACAAGGACATACTTAAATCCTCTACAGCTATTCATCTGGACATAATCCATCTGGAGGACTTCAAAAGGGTGATCGGGAGGATGGAATCCACCTTGCTCAACAGGGACGCTTTTACCTGGATTGAACTGACAACAGATCATGCAAGTACGCACTTTCTGTTTTGCTGCTGCTCGTAAGTGTTTGTTGTACCAGAGATTCTGTAAACTGTCTAACATCGCCTTCTCTCCTAGATGGGCCGGGCTATGTGCTGTATTTATCATGACCTGAACCATTGAGTCGGGGAGAAACCATATAGATTTTCCCTTTGTCACCCAACCTTGATCTGTCTGAATCCCTCCTAGTTCAGTCCATTTCTTTATTTCATCGGGAGTAGCATGTGTCTGGATATCAATTACGTCTAGGGCGGGATCTCTAACTGCCATACACTGTGTCGGTACTATTGTCTTTGTCACATCAGTAGTCTGGGTGTGAGTCAGTGCTGTATGTTTTGCTGTCTGGTCTGCCAGGTCGTTACCCTGGGAAACAGAATCTGTGACTTTAGTATGTGCCTTACACTTCATGACTGATATGCCCGAGGGCAAATGTATTGCTTCTAACAGTGCTTGAATGAGGGGGCCATGTTGTATCTTGGCCCCATGGGAAGTCAGAAAACCTCGTTCTTGCCAGAGGACTCCGAAGTCGTGTACAACTCCGAAGGCATAGCGGGAATCTGTGTATATGTTAACATTTCTGTTCTTGGCTAGAATGCAAGCTCGGGTCAGAGCGATGAGCTCTGCTGCTTGAGCAGACAGTGTGTCAATACGATGTGTTTCTTTAACTTCAGTTTCAGTGGTCACGGCATATGCGGCCACTAATTCTCCTGTACTTGTTCTCATGCATGAACCGTCCACATAAAGTGTCAGGTCTGGATTTGTCAATGGGACATCTGTTAAGTCTCGTCTAGGCTTAGTTACTGAATTAATTATTTCTATACAATCATGTGGAGCTGGATCTGTCATAACTGTAGGTAACAGTGTTGCTGGATTCAGGATGCTGCAACGCCTGATTTCTATGTGTGGCTGGAATAGTGTTAATTCATAACCTGTCAGTCGTGCTATAGTTAAGTGTTGAGTCTGGGTTCTGTTTAACAAAACCTCTACAGAATGTGGTACTTGAACTGTTAACTGATGACCTAAAACAATTGAATCACTTTGTCTTATTGCTAACGCTGTTGCTGCTACTGACTTTAAGCACGCAGGGAGTGCTTGGGCTACTGAATCCAATGTACTAGAAAAATAAGCACAAGGCTTATGTGAACCTGCTTGATCTTGAGTGAGGACAGACAACGCTGTACCATCACGTTCTGTAACAAAAAGTGTAAACGGTTTGCTGTAACATGGTGTTGCTAAAACTGGTGCTTGGCATAAGGCTTTCTTTAAGTCTTCAAAAGCTTGTGTATGTTCCTGAGTCCAAGGGAGGGCAGTCGAAGTCGCTGCCTCCTGTGTCGTTAACTGGATGAGTGGTTTAGCTAGAAATGCATACTGGGGAATCCATTGTCTGCAGTACGAGGTGAGGCCTATGAAGGCCCGCACTTCCTTTTGTGTCTGGGGTTGTGGCATATTTGCAATTAACTGAATGCGATCGGGAGTGAGCTGTCTCCCCACTTTGGACAGCAAGTGACCCAAGTACACAACTTGCTGAACACAGAATTGTAGCTTCGAAGGAGACACCTTGTGTCCCTTGTCGGCCAGGAAATGTAAAACTGTCAGTGATGCTTTTTCACATTCGGGCTCACTTCGTGCGGTGATCAGCAGATCATCGACGTATTGTAGTAAAGCGGTATTAACTGGCATTTGAATACAATCTAGTTGTCTTTTCAGTGCTTGACTATAGATGCTGGGGCTTCCTGTGAATCCTTGAGGTGCGCGCGAAAATTTGAAACTGCGTCCATTTAAACAGAATCCGAAGAGATATTGGCTCTCTGGATCAATAGGCACGCTGAAGAAGGCGTTCTTGAGATCAATTACAGTAAAGAACGTTGCTTCTGAATCAATAGCAGTCAATAGAGATGATATATCGGGGACCACAGGATACTGTGGGATAATGCATTTATTCAATTCTCGAAGATCAATCACCAGCCGATATACTGGCGGGGCATTGGGATCAGTACGTTTAAGAATCGGAATGATGGGTGAATTACAGATATTGGAGTCGGTTTCGACGACCACTCCTTGGGCAATGAGCTCTTCAATGATTTTCAGTAAAGCCACTACAGCATCGGGTGGTAACTTGTATTGTCTGATTCTGGGTAATACAACACCTGCCTTGAGTGTAACGCGGTATGGTGTAATGTGCATACATCCTACATCAGTTGGGCCTTTTGCCCACAAGTAATCAGGTACATTTTTCAATCTGACGTCAAACTCACGAAGAACGTAATGACCCTTGAAATCCCGCAGAAAGAGTCTAACTCCCTCCGGGGAGCAGCAGATTATAGCTCCTAGAGCCTTCAATGTTTTAATTCCTAACAGATTTTCCGGACATGATTTTGTTAGTAACAGATCTGTAACGCGTGATAATGGACCCACAGCCAGGGGAACTGGTTCTGATACTTCATTTACAATAGGCTGTCCTGAAAAACCAAGGGAAACATTTTGTGAGCCTGAGAGGGGTGCCCCTGGAACTTCGTCATGACTTATTGTAGTGCGACTTGCCCCTGTGTCAATTAAAAACTTTCTGTCTTTCCCCAATACTTGACTGTGTACATAAGGACCTTCTTGATCTACAGGAATCTCAATAAGAGGCAAGCCACCTTCCCTCTCTAGGCTGTTTCATGTATATCGGGAATATTCGGGGTAAGCAGACTGGGCATACTGGTACATCTGTTGTGAGACTTGCTGAGTTGCAGCAATGGGCTGTGGCTGTGGTACTGCTACGGTCTGTGCTGTCTGTGCGGATGCATGCATAGGCTGTGTATTCTGTGTAGACTGATGCTGGTTATGGTCTTGTCTAGGCGGATGCGGTCTTTCTTTAGTTTTACCCGTCGCTATGTTATGTTTCAGAACTGGACATTCGTGTACGTAGTGACCTGGCTGCTTGCAGTAATTGCATGTCCCTTTAACAGGAGCTGCAGTGTGACTTGTCTGGGTCGTACCTTTTCTGTGACTGTCGGATGGGACCGTCTGAGCTACTAACATTTTCATTTTCGTGTCTTTCATACGTTTTTGTTCCTGATCTTGTTCTTCCCTAATTCTATTCTGGTGATATTGTAACATTTGTAACATCTGGGATGGCGTATTTGCTTGCCATGTACTCTCGACTTTATACACTCTATTTTTAACTAACGGTAGGGAATTCTCGACTAACTTTGATACAAAAAGATGTGGGTACGACTCGCTACTTGGCTGGAGGCCACTATTGATAATAAAACATTTCTCGAATCTTGAATAGAAGTCGCTAGTATCTTCATCTTGTTTCTGTTTACAGGACGAGATTGCGTCCCAATCTTCTTTTCTAGTCGTCAACAATCTGGGCAAGACCTGTACTATCAAACCTGGTAATGCTTTAGTTTTGTCCCCAAGGCCTAACCCTGGAACCCGTTTTTTCTCTTCTTCTTCTATTTCTGCCCAGGCAATCTTTGTGTCTCCCACCTCCCATTCCTTTTCCTTCAGTTTCTCGAATATACCCGTAGGCAGTAATACTTTCAACATTTTCATGATATCATCATACGTGTAGTCTCCCATCAGTAACATATCTTTGAGCTCTCTATGAAAACCTGCAGGGTCTTTATCATGGCACGGGACTAATTTCTTCATTTCCAACAGTTCTAATTTAGTCAGAGGCGTGTGTACATACACGCGTTTCAAAACCTTATCCTCACCCATAACAGGGTGCACTTCTCGTAAGGGGTTCTGACTTTCAATACCACCCCCGCACTGCATATGGTACATTTTCCTCTCTGGAGGTGGAGCGGGAACATATTCAGAGCTTACAAAGGTATCATATCTGCGTCGTTGTTCTAGAATTATTTGAATTAATTTGGTACTTAAGCCTCTCCATCTATCCATCAGTAGTGCTTCTAGTGTCTCGTGTAAGGGACCTGGATCGGAATAATGTTTTCTGTATTTAATGAGAAGGTGCTGAATCATGTATACACCTGCTAATTTCTGTTCGTCGGGGGAGAGGTTCAGAAATGTCTGTGCTACGGTATCATCATTATATATGTCTGCATTTTCGGCCCATGATACAGCTGATCGGGCTAGTTCTTGTTCATCCATAGAATTTAGTACATGGTACCCAACTCGGTCTCGAAGCCGTTTATCAGTTTCCTGGAACTGATGCTCAGCAGAATTCGGATTTGTTAAGGCAGAGAAGAAAACTCTCTTGCTCTCCGGACGGACACCTTTCCTAAGGTAGTTTCCCTTACCTACATATGCTATAATGTCTGTAGACTTTCCTGATGTCTCATCTTCATTTTCTTCCTCGGAGGAAGTTTTATCAGTTTCTTCCTGGTGTGCAGTTAATACTGCCTTTCTAATTTTCTGGGACATAGCGGCTATGCAAGTCCCCTTGTCATGTTTTGCTTCTGCTATATTTTGGCCCCACTTGTTCAATACGTCTAATTCACTCTGATCTGTTCCGGGCCTGTCTCGTTCTCTTATTACACAATTAATGAAGAATCGTAATATCTGTTTTTGAATGTCAACTTTCTGTTTATACATGGCAGCTTGGACACTGTCGGGATCTTTCCCTGTCTGTATGAATTTGTATAGTCTGTCGAGGGCTTCCTGCATTCCCACACAGCATAACAAGCTGTCGGTGGCAGATCTTAAGCGCAGTGATGCTAATACCATTAGATCGTCTGTTCCGGGTACTGGATCATATCTGCAGAATGACATCCTATCTTTCAATGCCTCAAGCCGGGATGAGTAGTGGGGAGACTGGAAAGGATTCTGTGTGTCTTTTAAATGCAATCTGTGTGTCGGTGGCGGGGTCTGTAGACCCGCTGTCGCACCTCCTGAGGCGGATGCTTGGGCATTATCTCTCCGCGGAGTCTGTATCTGAACGTGAACTTGTCGTTTAGGTGGATCAGGCAAACGTTGTTTCGGTAGGTCAGTTTTGAGTAGGGGAAGTGGCGGGGCTGGCGGAACAGGAGAAGTCTGTTGCGGTACCGGCGGAACGTGACCTGGGGGTGGAGTACCACCCCCGTCCCTGTCTGCAGGCAGGGCACGAACAGGCAGATTGGTGTAAGCTGGTGCTACATCATCTAGATAGGAATTTAGGAATATGTCTTTAGTAGTCTTGTGCATTACTTTAGTTGGAACCAATGGTGACGGCAAATTTTTCGGTATTTCTGAAATGGCGTCAGGGGTACCTTCGGCCAAAAGATACATGTTGTTCACTTGGCTATTTTGGGTACGATCTATTTGTTCTAATTTTACTCGAATTCCCTCAGTAACTAATTCGTTTTCTTGAGCCTTTTCTGATTCTTGAAGTCTGTCTTCTCTACGGAGTGCTCTTTCAGCACGCTTACGTGATTCCTTACGCCAAAATTCTATGGCGTCTTTCTGAGACTGTCTGGCTTTCTTTTTTCGTAATATTTCTTCTACCTTTATGATGCACTCGGCATCCCATGTTCCGTTAACTGGCCATCGGTATCTTTCCTCTAGGTGCTTGGTGTAATCGGTCCATAACTCTAGATACAGGATGGCGTCTATGCCATGTTTATTGTACATAAAATTACCTGGAGTGTCCCTAGGGGGGATTGGAATCTCTTCCTCTAACATCCCTTTCCTAGTCCCTATCTGCTTTAACTTGTTGAAAAACGGCATTGTGCCTACTTGATACTGAAATGCTTGATCCTTGATACTCAATGTCGACTGTAACTATTTATACAAGAAAACACAATGATGCACAGAAAACAATCACATTCATACCACGACATTAATTACAAAAACATTTAAAACATAGATGACTACCCCTCTATACTAGAAGTACTGCTCCACAGTACAGATACACTGTTGTAACAGTGCAGAATTTTCAGAAATTCGGAATACTAGATATACTGCTAAACAGTACAGATACACTGCCTAAAAACAGTGCAGACCGGACTTGCGTACCCAAACCCGTCTAGATACGACCCAGCAATGGTACTCACCGGGAAGCACGGAAAACAGAAGGCCTCGGAAAACTCGACTGGACTCGGCTCGGAACTTCGGAAAACTTCGGAAAACTTCGGAAAACTTCGGAAAACTTCGGAAAACTGGTGGGCCTCTTCACACCTCGGACCTTGCTTCTTTCGGCTGGGCTCTGGTCGGGATCCTCCGCACTCCTCACCGCCTCGTCTGGGCACTGATTGCAGTCTTCGTCACCTCCGTGGGTCAGAGGGAGATGCAGGAAATCCTGCCAGTACACGTGTATTCCATCTAACTGATGGCAGGGGACACAGTATGCAACGCGCCAACCGGCGCGTGAGGTGGGGGAGGGGTCCCTGTTCGGGCGCCAAAATGACGTAAATAATTAATTTACTCTCTTAATTTCTATGCAGATAAGTACTTAATCAATAATAACTCAATCAGAATGAAGGAAAACAGAGTCCGTGGTGTAAGAGTTTCTAAGGGTTTTATTCCTCATAAAGGAATCAGGATATCATGTTCTGACCACCACACAGGGTGTCAGAAGGGATAGATGAGCGCGCTCTCGTTTATTGACAATACATAGCTTATATACTTGATTTACATCATAATGTTCAATGTAAGAGGCGTAACAGCTGAGAGAAGACAAGATAACAGTATACACGTGGTACTAGTACATCATTAAGAGGCGTAAACTAGGCGTGAACTAGAGGTGTGTGCTAGAAACGTCACTGATAGGTGACGCAAGTGGGTGGCACCAAGGGGTGGTGCTAACAGAATGTTGCAATGTCAGCAGAAATCGGAAGCTTGGATGCGCGCGCAGCTGCATGACGTGTGATTGACGGGGTGCAGGGGGCTTGACATTTACACTGACGGAAAGAGACAGAAGTCTGGCATGTCAGATCAGCTTGTGCTTCTATCATATCTGATATCTGATGTTTAGGAACTAAGCTATCTGGGCAGAAAGGTCTCTAGAGCAGAAGCTATTCTATACTTGCTGTGAGTGCGTGTATAAGCGCCTGAGTGTCTGTATGAGAAGCGTGGGGCGAGGGGCCTTCCATGAAAGCATGGCAACGGAGGCTATGAATTACTTGCATAGAGACAGGTCGGCCCTTTAGCCCTGCAGCTGAGGAAGGATGTTTACTGAAACTAGCAGGCTGGAATGTATTTTCGGGGAGGGAAACAGATAACTCGAAGGTTATAGTCAATCTTGGCAGGCAGCAGGCTGAGCTGAGCACGGAGGACCGCGCTAGAAGTAAGTCAGAGTTCACGGGTACGGGGGCTGCTTGGGCAGGGGCCCTCGCAGTCAGAAGCCAGAAAAGAGGCTCGGTGGCAGAGATTCAGGGCCTACTTTCAGCCAGGCTGAAAAACGTAGGAGTACACTTCAAAAAGACGTTGGCATAGCATACTTAGGGACGGACCATCCAACCCATTCATGGTGGGTCTGAAAGAGGACAAGTTAACGTTGGACGCAAATGTATTTGCGTCTTCATAGCTGGTACAGGAGGGAAGTTACATGCACTTTAACTCGTACATGGAGTCGGTGGGGTACGCGCTAGGGAACATAACTTGACCATAAAATTTATATTACCTCACCTCCATGCCTAACTCCTAAAACAAAAGGTGTTTGCCCTAACTAACAAAGACAGCTATTTCCACCTGCAACTGAAACGTGAGAGCAGAACATCTTTGTATACACATGAAATTCGCTGACTACTTTTAAATGCGGGAGCGCACCAGGTAAAAATACAATTTCAGGCCTGCATAGTTTGGCCAATGTAAGAATAAATGAATAGGCTTTTCATATTCCAACGTGAACATTTCATTTAGGCCTTTACACATCAAATTATTCACTAAAGTTAACAATGCCTTACACTAAAGCATCTAAAATTAATACACGTTAATTACTTCAAATTACTTCTTCGTGCAATCTTCTTCTTAGTGCACCTTTAAACTAAAATGCATTTCATTACACAGAAACTTTTCATTAAGTAATTGCAGCATACTAAATATTACACTTTCAATTATGAAAATCATTTAATTTCTCTTTGCATGGCACAATACATTTCTATCTTTAATATCACATCATTATTACACCACGTTTCTAATAATCACACGTTAAAACAACACAGGAATATATGCAGGTGCTGATTATCCATGATTATAATGCACCCCTATAACTTTAGAGCACCGTCACGCTCTATCAAAAGTCACGGAAGGTTACAGAAATCCACATTTCATATTAAAAGATTAATTTCAAATAGACGTGAAATGTGCAGAATGCTTTATGAGATTCCACGAAAAAAGCCTGGAACATCACAAACTTCTGTTTGGAAGGTCTACCAGCTGTTTTAAAGACTTTCAGATAGAACGGCCTTAAATGTAGGTGTGAAATAGTCAATGGGCAGCATTAGACTGTGGAGAAAGTGGTTAACGTTTTACTAAAAGAAACTTTTTATATGTTGTGTATGTGTAAATGTAAGGATTTTTTTTTTAATCTGTGGGGTTGAAGTGCCATTCTAATGCTGCCCGCTGCCTTGGTATACTATTCACACTTAGTGGTGGCGCTCTAATCTCTGCATAACAATATTACTGAAGCAACAAGTATTGGCATTGCCAATAGGACTGACTGTAATGGGCTTCAAACTGCACTCACACAGGTACACCACTCACCTTGCACTCAAATGGGCTCCGTGTTCTACCCTTCATGTACTGGAAGTTGGAACAAGATCTGGGACACAATGTTAACTTGCTGTGGAAAAAGGTACTTTGGACACCATCAAGAGTGAATGAGATGAGGAAGGGAGCATTTGAGAGGTTGCGTGGGTCAGAATCTGAGAGTTGAGGTACTGAGGGTAACTACCTTGCGCACAATGCAAAATGTGGTTAAGAAGATCTTTTTTTTTAGCAAGGTCTGTTTAGTCACTTGTAACCTGAGAAGAAAGTGAAAATGGTATTTAACAGAAGAGCCTTGGCATAAATTAAGTAGCGCGTGTTTGTCATGGAGTTATCAATGTAAAACCATTTCTTATTGTATTGATCAGAGAGTTCATATTCCTAATGCACTTTCAAGAGGGTACACAATGCAAATCACCTTCCTATGGTGTTTGGCAAGGATTTCACAATGTAAAACCCCTTCCTATTTTATTTGTCAGATTTCACAATGAACACCCCTCCTTACTGCTTTTATTAGAGAGTTAACCATGTAAAAACTCTTTGCCATATTTTTCAGTGAGTTCACAGTGTAAAGCGGGTTCCTCTGGTGTTTGCCAAAGAGTTTGTAATGTACACTTCCTGTATACTGTATTTGTCAAAGTTGACAAATTAAAGCCTCTTCCTATTGTATTTCAGAAACATGGTTCGAGAGAATTCCAGGACAGTCATAAGTTACTGAGCCTCAATTCTCTCAATGGAGGAAATTTACCTTTGTTTTCTTGGGCCCTGCATACCTTGGATCCCCGAGCTGAAGATCAGGTGTTGGTGGGAACAATGTTTAAGATTCTCATGCTAATCCCTAAGCCTCCACACCGAGAGAGACAAGTGACCACTAGTATCAGAATGCAGTCAAAAGCTATTTATTGTGGAAAATGTAAGATAGGATACAGAGAGGGATTGGAAAAGAGAGAGAGAGATAGACAGGCAGACAGACAGACAGGCAAAGAGAGAGAAAGAAAGAGAGCGAGAAAGAGAGAAGCATGCTACTTCTCTGTGGTTGGATTATCTCTTCTCAAGTAAGTATGTTTTGTCAGGTCAAAATTCCAGTGAACATACTCCCAGCATGATATGTCAGACCTACGCAAAGAACAGACAAGAGATATTATTAGGAGCAACAGATTATGATCACTCATATAGAATACTACATTCCTGGACTTACTGTCAGGTCTTGACAGTGATAATGGTAAAGAGCCAAAGGAGTAATCCCTCTCTTAACTTGGAGAACTCAGGGACTGGAAGAAGTTGCCTTAATGTGTTGGATAACGTTGAGAAAGCAGAATACCATGATTGGATGATGACAGAACAGGAAGACACTGAAACACGGACTGAAGGACATCAGAACAGGGGGTCCCCAAAGAGGTATGCTGGTAAATTCAAGTCAGCAGTAAATAGTTTTGAATTAATCCAATAAACTCAGAAGTGAGAACATACAACACACAATGCAGGATGGGAGGTAACAGAAAAGGAATGGTGTAAAACAACAAAGGTGAGAACAGTCATGTTTGCTAAAGAATACAACTCTGGTCTAAAATGAAGATATTAGGAGGATTGGGTCTGGAGAAATTAAGGGGAAAAGGGCAATGGCAGAGTTCTGAGATTAGAAACTAACTATCAGGATACCAGGATACCCGCCGGGTGACAGTAGCGCTTTATAAGTGTGTTATACATACTTACATACTTATGATTGTTCGCAATAAGGCGTCAATTTATATTATGATGTATTTTTATAAGAATCTGAATCCAATTGAATTAATTGATGTTTTAAACAAGGTTTCCTTTTTATTGCAAGATTTACGTATGAAGTATATTAACAAATCTGTAGCACTGATTTGGGGGGGGTGATTTCAACTTGTCATTGTGCAAAGGAAGTAGCACTAACAATTGCGGTATTCAGGACGAGGGTGGGAATAATTCAATTCATTTTGCACATACGACTGTGGGGGATCGTATGAATGAAATAATGGCTGTCACAGATCTGGGGTTTGCAAATGAACTAGTCAGTCCCACGGTCCCTTTTTCTACTACCTTTAATGGGAGAGGACTAAACAGCACATTTGATTTCATACTTGTTTCCCAGTGTGGTATAGAATCAAAATATCGAGTTTTTATTATCGACTAGACATAATATCGAATCAAAAATATAGAATACACATAATATCGACTAGACATAATATAGACTACCATAATATTGATTAGAAAATTTTAATATCGAATAGAATGGACATAATACCAAATCAAAAATATAGAATGGACATAATATCGACTAGACAGAATATAGACAACAAAAATATCGAATTTAACCCCTTGAATGCTGCCGCAATTCCGCCCCTGTGCCGCAAAATCGCGAGTGGGCGGGTATATGACGGCCCCCAGCTGTCATCAGCACACGAGCACCGTAGTGCATGACGGATGGGGGCCATCATCAGCATGCAAGGGGTTAAGGTAAGTTAATATTAATTTTTAATTTTTGTGTAATATAATTCTGTAGCGGGTTGTGGGTTTATATGGGAATAGGGTGGGAAGTAATTTAATTATAATTAATTAAATATGTTATTTTATTTATTGGTATTTATTTAGAACTAATTGTTAATTGATTATTAATTGGTAATTATCAAAATATAATTGGTCATTATTTTAATGGATTAATTGATCAATATGTTAATTGTAGTAATTTATTTTGAGTAGCAGGTTGTGGGTTTATAGGGGAATAGGGTGGGAAGTAATTTAATTATAATTAATTAAATTTGTTTATTTATTTATTGTTATTTATTTAGAATTATTTGTTAATTAATTATTAATTATTAATTAATAAAAATATAATTTGCAATTTAGTGTAATTGATTAATTGATAAATATGTTACTTTTATTACCTTATTTTCTGTAGTGGGTTGTGTGTTTTTAGAGGAATAGCTTATGAAGTAATTTAATTGTAAGTAATTACATTTTTTGAATATTTTATTGGTGTCTAATTTTTATTTATTTTTATATTGTAAATTAATTCTTTGGTAATTGGTAAATAATTAGTATTAGTAGGTAATTTTTATTATTAGTTATTTTTATTTGAAATTTTAATTGATTTATTAATATATTTTATAACATTGTAAAATATTTCAATTATTTTGTAATTGATATTAATATTTATGTTATTTATATTTATATATGAAGTATTTACTTTCCCTACATTGCACTCACTGGAGTAGGAATAGTAATTTTTACCCCTACGCTATCTAACGCTATCCCTACTGTTGCACTCTCTAGAGTTGGAATAGTAATTTATACCCCTACGCTATCCAACGCTTTTCCTACTGTTGCACTCTCTGGAGTTGGAATAGTAATTTTTACCCATACGCTATCCAACGCTTTCCCTACTGTTGCACTCACTGGAGTGGGAATAGTAATTTTTATCTTCACGCTATCCAACGCTTTCCCTACTGTTGCACTCTCTGGAGTAGGAATAGGAATTTTTTATCCCTACGCTTTCCAACGCTTTCCCTACTGTTGCACTCACTGAAGTGGGAATAGTAATTTTTATCCCTACGATATCCAATGCTTTCCCTACTTTTGCACTCACTGGAGTGGGAATAGTAATTTTTACTCCTACGCTATCCAACATTTTCCCTACTGTCGCACTCACTGGAGTGGGTATAGTAATTTTTACTCCTACGCTATCCAACACTTTCCCTACTGCTGCACTCACTGGAGTTGGAATAGTAAATTTTACCCCTCCGCTATCCAACGCTTTCCCTACTGTTGCACTCACTGGAGTGGGAATAGTAATTTTTACCCCTACGCTATCCAATGCTTTCCCTACTGTTGCACTCACTGGAGTGGGAATAGTAATTTTTATCCCTACGCTATCCATCGCTTTCCCTACTGTTGCACTCACTGGAGTGGGAACAGTAATTTTTACTCCTAGGCTATCGAACATTTTCCCTACTGTTGCACTCACTGGAGTGGGAATAGTAATTTTTACTCCTACGCTATCCAACACTTTCCCTACTGCTGCACTCACTGGAGTTGGAATAGTAATTTGTACCCCTATGCTTTTCAACGCTTTCCCTACTGTTGCACTCCCTGGAGTGGGAATAGTAAGTTTTACCCCTACGCTATCCAACACTTTCCTTACTGTTGCACTCTCTGGAGTGGGAAGAGTAATTTTTACCCCTATGCTATCCAAAGCTTTCCCTACTGTTGCACTCTCTGGAGTGGGAATAGTAATTTTTACCCATACGCTATCCAACGCATTCCCTACTGTTGCACTCTCTGGAGTGGGAATAGTAATTTTTACCCCTATGCTATCCAAAGCTTTCCCTACTGTTGCACTCTCGGGAGTGGAAATAGTAATTTTTACCCCTACGCTATCCAACGCTTTGCCTACTGTTGCACTCCCTGGAGTGGGAATAGTAATTTTTACCCCTACGCTATCCAACGCTTTCCCTACTGTTGCACTCTCTGGAGTGGGAATAGTAATTTTTACCCCTACGCTATCCAACGCTTTCCCTACTGTTGCACTCACTGGAGTGGGAATAGTAATTTTTACTCCTACGCTATCCAACACTATCCCTACTGTTGCACTCTCTAGAGTTGGAATAGTAATTTTTACCCCTACGCTATCCAACGCTTTTCCTACTGTTGCACTCTCTGGAGTAGGAATAGTATTTTTTACCCCTACGCTATCCAACGCTTTTCCTACTGTTGCACTCACTTGAGTGGGAATAGTAATTTTTACCCCTACGCTATCCAATGCTTTCCTTAGTGTTGCACTCTCTGGAGATGGAATAGTAATTTTTACCCCTACGCTATCCAACGCTTTCCCTACTGTTGCACTCACTGGAGTGGGAATAGTAATTTTTATCCCTACGCTATCCATTGCTTTCCCTACTGTTGCACTCACTGGAGTGGGTATAGTCACTTTTATCCCTATGCTATCCAACGCTTTCCCTACTTTTGCACTCACTGGAGTGGGAATAGTCATTTTTACTCCTACGCTATGCAACATTTTCCCTACTGTTGCACTCACTGGAGTAGGAATAGTAATTTTTACTCCTACACTATACAACACTTTCCATACTGCTGCACTCACTGGAGTTCGAATAGTAATTTGTACCCCTATGCTTTTCAACGTTTTCCCTACTGTTGCACTCTCTGGAGTTGGAATGGTAAATTTCACTCCTACGCTATCCAACGCTTTCCCTACTGTTGCACTCACTGGAGTGGGAATAGTAATTTTTACCCCTACGATATCCAACGCTTTCCCTACTGTTGCACTCACTGGAGTGGGAATAGTAATTTTTATCCCTACGCTATCCATCGTTTTCCCTACTGTTGCACTCACTGGAGTGGGAATAGTAATTTTTACTCCTAAGCTATCCAACATTTTCCCTACTGTTGCACTCACTGGAGTGGGAATAGTAATTTTTACTCCTACACTATACAACACTTTCCCCACTGCTGCACTCACTGGAGTTCGAATAGTAATTTGTACCCCTATGCTTTTCAACGCTTTCCCTACTGTTGCACTCTCTGGAGTGGGTATAGTCATTTTTATCCCTATGCTATCCAACGCTTTCCCTACTTTTGCACTCACTGGAGTGGGAATAGTCATTTTTACTCCTACGCTATGCAACATTTTCCCTACTGTTGCACTCACTGGAGTAGGAATAGTAATTTTTACTCCTACACTAGACAACACTTTCCATACTGCTGCACTCACTGGAGTTCGAATAGTAATTTGTACCCCTATGCTTTTCAACGTTTTCCCTAATGTTGCACTCTCTGGAGTTGGAATAGTAAATTTCACTCCTACGCTATCCAACGCTTTCCCTACTGTTGCACTCACTGGAGTGGGAATAGTAATTTTTAGCCCTACGATATCCAACGCTTTCCCTACTGTTGCACTCACTGGAGTGGGAATAGTAATTTTTATCCCTACGCTATCCATCGTTTTCCCTACTGTTGCACTCACTGGAGTGGGAATAGTAATTTTTACTCCTAAGCTATCCAACATTTTCCCTACTGTTGCACTCACTGGAGTGGGAATAGTAATTTTTACTCCTACACTATACAACACTTTCCCGACTGCTGCACTCACTGGAGTTCGAATAGTAATTTGTACCCCTATGCTTTTCAACGCTTTCCCTACTGTTGCACTCTCTGGAGTAGGAATAGTAATTTTTATCCCTATGCTATCCAACGCTTTCCCTACTGTTGCACTCACTCGAGTGGGAATAGTAATTTTTACTCCTACGCTATCCAACACTTTCGTACTGTTGCACTCACTGGAATGGGAATAGTAATTTTTATATTTACGCTATTCATCGCTTTCCCTACTGTTGCACTCTCTGGAGTAGGAATAGTAATTTTTATCCCTATGCTATCCAATGCTTTCCCTACTGTTGCACTCACTGGAGTGGGAATAGTAATTTTTACTCCTACGCTATCCAACATTTTCCCTACTGTTGCACTCACTGGAGTGGGAATAGTAATTTTTACTCCTACGCTATCCAACACTTTCCCTACTGTTGCACTCACTGGAGTTGGAACAGTAATTTTTACCCCTACACTATCCAACGCTTTCCCTACTGTTGCACTCACTGGAGTGGGAATAGTAATTTTTACCCATACACTATCCAACGCATTCCCTACTGTTGCACTCACTGGAGTGGGAATAGTAATTTTTACTCCTACACTATACAACACTTTCCCTACTGCTGCACTCACTGGAGTTCGAATAGTAATTTGTACCCCTACGCTTTTCAACGCTTTCCCTACTGTTGCACTCTCTGGAGTAGGAATAGTAATTTTTATCCCTATGCTATCCAACGCTTTCCCTACTGTTGCACTCACTCGAGTGGGAATAGTAATTTTTACTCCTATGCTATCCAACACTTTCGTACTGTTGCACTCACTGGAATGGGAATAGTAATTTTTATATTTACGCTATTCATCGCTTTCCCTACTGTTGCACTCTCTGGAGTAGGAATAGTAATTTTTATCCCTACGCTATCCAACGCTTTCCCTACTGTTGCACTCACTGGAGTGGGAATAGTAATTTTTACTCCTACGCTATCCAACATTTTCCCTACTGTTGCACTCACTGGAGTGGGAATAGTAATTTTTACTCCTACGCTATCCAACACTTTCCCTACTGTTGCACTCACTGGAGTGGGAATAGTAATTTTTACCCCTACACTATCCAACGCTTTCCCTACTGTTGCACTCACTGGAGTGGGAATAGTAATTTTTACCCCTACGCTATCCAACTTTTTCCCTACTGTTGCACTCACTGCAGTGGGAATAGAAATTTTTATCCCTACGCTATCCAACGCTTTCCCTACTGTTGCACTCTCTGGAGTAGGAATTGTAATTTTGATCCCTACGCTATCCAACTTTTTCCCTACTGTTGCACTCTCTGGAGTTAGAAAAGTAATTTTTACCCCTACGCTATCCAACGCTTTCCCCACTGTTGCACTCGATGAAGTGGGAATAGTAATTTTTACTCCTATGCTATCCAACGCTTTCCCTACTGTTGCACTCACTAGAGTGGGAATAGTAATTTTTATCCCTACGCTATCCATCGCTTTCCCTACTGTTGCACTCACTGGAGAGGGAATAGTAATTTTTACTCCTACGCTATCCAACATTTTCCCTACTGTTGCACTCACTGGAGTGGGAATAGTAATTTTTACTCCTACGCTATCCAACATTTTCCCTACTGTTGCACTCACTGGAGTGGGAATAGTAATTTTTACTCCTACGCTATCCAACACTTTCCCTACTGCTGCACTCTCTGGAGTGGGAATAGTAATTTTTACCCCTACGCTATCCAACGCTTTCCCTACTGTTGCACTCTCTGGAGTGGGAATAGTAATTTTTACCCCTACGCTATCCAACGCTTTGCCTACTGTTGCACTCTCTGGAGTGGGAATAGTAATTTTTACCCTACGCTATCCAACGCATTCCCTACTGTTGCACTCTCTAGAGTTGAAATAGTAATTTTTACCCCAACTCTATCCAACGCTTTCCCTACTGTTGCACTCCCTGGAGTGGGAATAGTAAGTTTTACCCCTACGCTATCCAACACTTTCCTTACTGTTGCACTCTCTGGAGTGGGAAGAGTAATTTTTACCCCTACGCTATCCAAAGCTTTCCCTACTGTTGCACTCTCTGGAGTGGGAATAGTAATTTTTTCCCATACGCTATCCAACGCATTCCCTACTGTTGCACTCTCTGGAGTGGGAATAGTAATTTTTACCCCTATGCTATCCAAAGCTTTCCCTACTGTTGCACTCTCTGGAGTGGGAATAGTAATTTTTACCCCTATGCTATCCAACGCTTTGCCTACTGTTGCACTCCCTGGAGTGGGAATAGTAATTTTTACCCCTACGCTATCCAACGCTTTCCCTACTGTTGCACTCTCTGGAGTGGGAATAGTTATTTTTACCCCTAGGCTATCCAACGCTTTCCCTACTGTTGCACTCACTGGAGTGGGAATAGTAATTTTTACTCCAACGCTATCCAACGCTATCCCTACTGTTGCACTCTCTAGATTTGGAATAGTAATTTTTACCCCTACGCTTACCAATGCTTTTCCTACTGTTGCACTCTCTGGAGTAGGAATAGTATTTTTTACCCCTACGCTATCCAACGCTTTTCCTACTGTTGCACTCTCTGGAGTAGGAATTGTAATTTTGATCCCTACGCTATCCAACTTTTTCCCTACTGTTGCACTCTCTGGAGTTAGAAAAGTAATTTTTACCCCTACGCTATCCAACGCTTTCCCCACTGTTGCACTCGCTGAAGTGGGAATAGTAATATTTACTCCTATGCTATCCAACGCTTTCCCTACTGTTGCACTCACTAGAGTGGGAATAGTAATTTTTATCCCTACGCTATCCATCGCTTTCCCTACTGTTGCACTCACTGGAGAGGGAATAGTAATTTTTACTCCTACGCAATCCAACATTTTCCCTACTGTTGCACTCACTGGAGTGGGAATAGTAATTTTTACTCCTACGCTATCCAACATTTTCCCTACTGTTGCACTCACTGGAGTGGGAATAGTAATTTTTACTCCTACGCTATCCAACACTTTCCCTACTGCTGCACTCTCTGGAGTGGGAATAGTAATTTTTACCCCTACGCTATCCAACACTTTCCTTACTGTTGCACTCTCTGGAGTGGGAAGAGTAATTTTTACCCCTACGCTATCCAACGCTTTCCCTACTGTTGCACTCTCTGGAGTGGGAATAGTAATTTTTACCCCTAGGCTATCCAACGCTTTTCCTACTGTTGCACTCACTGGAGTGGGAATAATAATTTTTACTCCTACGCTATCCAACGCTATCCCTACTGTTGCACTCTCTAGAGTTGGAATAGTAATTTTTACCCCTACGCTATCCAACGCTTTTCCTACTGTTGCACTCTCTGGAGTAGGAATAGTATTTTTTACCCCTATGCTATCCAACGCTTTTCCTACTGTTGCACTCACTTGAGTGGGAATAGTAATTTTTACTCCTACACTATACAACACTTTCCCTACTGCTGCACTCACTGGAGTTCGAATAGTAATTTGTACCCCTACGCTTTTCAACGCTTTCCCTACTGTTGCACTCTCTGGAGTAGGAATAGTCATTTTTATCCCTATGCTATCCAACGCTTTCCCTACTGTTGCACTCACTCGAGTGGGAATAGTAATTTTTACTCCTACGCTATCCAACACTTTCGTACTGTTGCACTCACTGGAATGGGAATAGTAATTTTTATATTTACGCTATTCATCGCTTTCCCTACTGTTGCACTCACTGGAGTGGGAATAGTAATTTTTACCCCTACACTATCCAACGCTTTCCCTACTGTTGCACTCACTGGAGTGGGAATAGTAATTTTTACCCCTACGCTATCCAACTTTTTCCCTACTGTTGCACTCACTGCAGTGGGAATAGAAATTGTTATCCCTACGCTATCCAACCTTTTCCCTACTGTTGCACTCTCTGGAGTTAGAAAAGTAATTTTTACCCCTACGCTATCCAACGCTTTCCCCACTGTTGCACTCGCTGAAGTGGGAATAGTAATTTTTACTCCTATGCTATCCAACGCTTTCCCTACTGTTGCACTCACTAGAGTGGGAATAGTAATTTTCACTCCTACGCTATCCAACACTTTCCCTACTGCTGCACTCTCTGGAGTGGGAATAGTAATTTTTACCCCTACGCTATCCAACGCTTTCCCTACTGTTGCACTCTCTGGAGTGGGAATAGTAATTTTTACCCCTACGCTATCCAACGCTTTGCCTACTGTTGCACTCTCTGGAGTGGGAATAGTAATTTTTACCCTACGCTATCCAACGCATTCCCTACTGTTGCACTCTCTGGAGTTGGAATAGTAATTTTTACCCCAACGCTATCCAACGCTTTCCCTACTGTTGCACTCCCTGGAGTGGGAATAGTAAGTTTTACCCCTACGCTATCCAACACTTTCCTTACTGTTGCACTCTCTGGAGTGGGAAGAGTAATTTTTACCCCTACGCTATCCAAAGCTTTCCCTACTGTTGCACTCTCTGGAGTGGGAATAGTAATTTTTACCCATACGCTATCCAACGCATTCCCTACTGTTGCACTCACTGGAGTGGGAATAGTAATTTTTACTCCTACGCTATCCAACATTTTCCCTACTGTTGCACTCACTGGAGTGGGAATAGTAATTTTTACTCCTACGCTATCCAACACTTTCCCTACTGCTGCACTCTCTGGAGTGGGAATAGTAATTGTTACCCCTACGCTATCCAACGCTTTCCCTACTGTTGCACTCTCTGGAGTGGGAAGAGTAATTTTTACCCCTACGCTATGCAACGCTTTGCCTACTGTTGCACTCTCTGGAGTGGGAATAGTAATTTTTACCCTACGCTATCCAAAGCATTCCCTACTGTTGCACTCTCTGGGGTTGGAATAGTAATTTTTACCCTACGCTATCCAACGCATTCCCTACTGTTGTGCTCTCCGGAGTGGGAATAGTAATTTTTACCCCAACGCTATCCAACGCTTTCCCTACTGTTGCACTCCCTGGAGTGGGGATAGTTAGTTTTTACCCCTACGCTATCCAACGCTTTCCCTACTGTTGCACTCTCTGGAGTGGCAATAGTAATTTTTACCCCTACGCTATCCAACGTATTCCCTACTGTTGCACTCTCTGGATTGAGAATAGTAATTTTTACCCCTACCCTATCAAACTCTTTCCCTACTGTTGCACTCTCTGGAGTGGGAATATTAATTTTTACCCTACGCTATCCAACGCATTCCCTACTGTTGTGCTCTCCGGAGTGGGAATAGTAATTTTTACCCCAACGCTATCCAACGCTTTCCCTACTGTTGCACTCCCTGGAGTGGGAATAGTTAGTTTTTACCCCTACGCTATCCAACGCTTTCCCTACTGTTGCACTCTCTGGAGTGGCAATAGTAATTTTTACCCCTACGCTATCCAACGTATTCCCTACTGTTGCACTCTCTGGATTGAGAATAGTAATTTTTACCCCTACCCTATCAAACTCTTTGCCTACTGTTGCACTCACTGGAGTGGGAATAGTAATTTTTAATCCTACACAATCCAAACGCTATCCCTACTGTTGCACTCTATAGAGTTGGAATAGTAATTTTTACCCCTACGCTATCCAACGCTTTTCCTACTGTTGCACTCTCTGGAGTAGGAATAGTATTTTTTACCTCTACCCTATCCAACGCTTTCCCTACTGTTGCACTCACTGGAGTGGGAATAGTAATTTTTACCCCTACGCTATCCAATGCTTTCCCTACTGTTGCACTCTCTGGAGTTGAAATAGTAATTTTTACCCCTACGCTATCCAACGCTTTCCCTACTGTTGCACTCACTGGAGTGGGAATAGTAATTTTTATCCCTACGCTATCCATCGTTTTCCCTATTGTTGCACTCACTGGAGTGGGAATAGTAATTTTTACTCCTACACTATCCAACATTTTCCTTACTGTTGCACTCACAGGAGTGGGAATAGTAATTTTTACTCCTACACTATCCAACACTTTCCCTACTGTTGCACTCACTGGAGTGGGAATAGTAATTTTTACCCCTACGCTATCCAACGCTTTCCCTAATGTTGCACTCACTGGAGTGGGAATAGTAATTTTTACCCCTAGGCTATCCAATGCTTTCCCTACTGTTGCACTCATTGCAGTGGGAATAGAAATGTTTATCCCTCCGCTATCCAACGCTTTCCCTACTGTTGCACTCCCTGGAGTAGCAATTGTAATTTTGATCAATACGCTATCCAACACTTTCCCTACTGTTGCACTCTCTGGAGTTAGAATAGTAATTTTTACCCCTATGCTATCCAACGCTTTCCCTACTGTTGCACTCACTGGAGTGGGAATGGTAATTTTTATCCCTACGCTATCCAACGCTTTCCCTACTGTTGCACTCACTGGAGTGGGAATAGTAATTTTTACCCCTGCGCTATCCAACGCTTTCCCTACTGTTGCACGCACTGCAGTGGGAATAGTAATTTTTATCCCTACGCTATCCATCGCTTTCCCTACTGTTGCACTCACTGGAGTGGGAATAGTAATTTTTACTCCTACGCTATCCAACATTTTCCCTACTGTTGCACTTACTGGAGTGGGAATAGTAATTTTTACTCCTACGCTATCCAACACTTTCAATACTGCTGCACTCACTGGAGTTGGAATAGTAATTTGTACCCTTACGCTTTTCAACGCTTTCCCTACTGTTGCACTCTCTGGAGTAGGAATAGTCATTTTTATCCCTATGCTATCCAACACTTTCCCTACTGTTGCACTCACTCGAGTGGAAATAGTAATTTTTACTCCTACGCTATCCAACACTTTCATACTGTTGCACTCACTGGAGTGGGAATAGTAATTTTTAATCCTACGCTATCCAACGCTTTCAATACTGTTGCACTCTCTGGAGTAGGAATAGTAATTTTTATCCCTATGCTATCCAACGCTTTCCCTACTATTGCACTCATTTGAGTGGGAATAGTAATTTTTACTCCTACGCTATCCAACACTTTCGTACTGTTGCACTCACTGGAGTGGGAATAGTAATTGTTATATTTACGCTATCCAAAGCTTTCCCTACTGTTGCACTCTCTGAAGTAGGAATAGTAATTTTTATCCCTACGCTATCCAATGCTTTCCCTACTGTAGCACTCACTGGAGTTGCAATAGTAATTTTTATCCCTACGCTATCCAACGCTTTCCCTACAGTTGCACTCACTGGACTGGGAATAGTAATTTTTACTCCTACGCTATCCAACATTTTCCCTACTGTTGCACTCACTGGAGTGGGAATCGTTGTTTTTACTCCTACGCTATCCAACACTTTCCCTACTGTTGCACTCACTGGAGTGGTAATAGTAATCTGTACCCTCTCACTATCCAACGCTTGCCCTACTGTTGCACTCTCTGGAGTTGGAATAGTAATTTTTACCCCTACGCTATACAATGCTTTCCCTACTGTTGCGCTCTCTGGAGTGGGAATAGTAATTTTTACCCCTACGCTATCCAACGCTTTCCCTACTGTTGCTCTCTCTGGAGTGGTAATAGTAATCTGTACCCTCTCACTATCCAACGCTTGCCCTACTGTTGCACTCTCCGGAGTTGGAATAGTAATTTTTACTACTACCCTATCCAACGCTTTCCCTACTGTTGCACTTACTGGAGTAGGAATAGTACGTTTTTACCCCTACGCTATCCAATGGTTTCCCTACTCTTGCGCTCACTGGAGTGGGAATAGTAATTTTTACCCCTACGCTATCCAACGCTTTCCCTACTGTTGCACTCTCTGGAGTGTGAATAGTAAATTTAACCCTCTCGCTATCCTACGGAAAATATATTGTATATGTTTTGATAATAATATGTATATCTATATATATATATATGTTTTTTAATTAATTTCTTTTTTTTAAAAGTTACATTAATTATTTATTAATTTTATGTTTATTTAAGTATTTTAAGTATGTTTAAATTAATTATATTTATTCTTACATTAGTTTTAAATTACTTTTAATATATTTTAAAAAATTGATATTATGACTGTCTATATTTTTTCTTATCAATATTTTGGAGTCGATATTTTTGTACTTACCTGTTTGTAGATAGGAAGTCGATATTCTGGCATTTTATATTTTTACCTCGATATTTTGGCAAGTCTATATTTTGACTGTCGATATTCTGTCAGTGATCCTCCCAGTGTATTACATCAATAATGTGTAAATTTGAGACAATCGTTAATGCAGTTAGAGACCATTTCCCTAACAGCATTTCAATAAGTAGTCCTTCCCCCATGGCTGAGACAGTCTATTGGAGCCTCCTGGACCAGCAATCTCTGAATCTGGACAGACCTAACGGCTTTTCTTTAAAATGGGGTAAGGTAGACCAAGAGTTAATAACGGGTAATGTGATAAAGAAAGCTTTGTCTTCCTTGTATACCTTTCTTGATCCCATTGACACCCCGAGCAAATACTGTCTAGCTATGCTATCATTACTAAAATGATTAGAGATGAACTATTCTGTCAAAAGAAACCGAAAGGGACCACTTGGAGGGGATGGTTTAACACTGACTGTAGAAAATCCTACACAAAACTAAAAGTAGCACTGAATAAGGAAATAAGGGACAAGAATGAAATAGTAGAACTAAGTTAAGCTTACAACTTAGCGTTAAAACATCGCAAAGCCCAGATTAGAGATAGCTTATGGAAGCAATTGCATGAGAGCTGTTCCATGAAAGATAGCGCCACCTTCTGGAGAATAGTTAAATCTCCTTTTCTCTGTGATGGTAGCAACCTTCCAAAACTAGAGGTAGCGGTAGATGCTAATGCCTGGGTCCAACACTTTTCAAATATCTTCAGGCAAGAAGAAGATAGCACTTCGGTTCTAGTCGAGGCCCAGCAGCAAACAAGTTATCCCAATCAGCCAAATTTCGCCCACAAAGAAGTGATAAATGCCCTCAAAACATCAAAACCCAGAAAAGCACCAGGCCCCGACGGGGTTCCAGTGGATTTCTTCAAAAACAAATTAGACTTATGGTCCCCTATTTTAATGAGAGTTTTGGAAGCAGCCACAAAGATCGGATTAGTTGAGTCTTGGTCCACATCATTCTTGGTGCCGATCTTTAAAAAAGACGACCGCCATAGTCCGGCCTGCTATCGGCCCATATCGCTCCTGGATTCCCTCTGCAAAGTTGCTGGCCGCATTCTTTTAGATCGTCTTCAGGCCTGGGCTTCTGATAATAGTATAATATCAGATCTACAATACGGCTTCCGAGAGGGTCTGGGCACAGTGGACCAAGCCCTGAACCTCTCTCTTTTAATGGGGAAGTATGTTTTAGCGAAGGGAGGGTTTTGGCATATGGTCTATGTAGACTTGACAGCAGCATGTGACTGTGTCAGTCACTCCAAATTGAGGGCAATTATTTTAGCTATGGGGGTGTATCCTCCGCTGGTGAACTTTTTGCGGGAGCTCTATTCAGAGGCCTCGGCTAGAGTGAGACACGTGGCAGGGGGAGAACTCACTGAGCCTTTTAGGATAGAGAGGGGGGTCAGAAAAGGGTGTGTTCTGGCCCCCTTCCTATTTACACTGTACACCAACAGGCTGGAATTAGAGATGGTGAAAGGCAGTCAAGATCTGCCAGCAATACGTCGTCGGCCAATTCCAGCATTACTGTATGCCGACGATGCTGTCATCCTGGCAAGAACCCCCGTTCAGCTCCAGCGATCACTAAATAGCTACTGCAATTTTATGAGCTCGCTGAATCTTGAAGTTAACATAAAAAAGTCATACACCATGCATGCTGGCCCGAAACCAAAAAAACTAAGGACATATTTGTTAATAATTCTAGCCTAGAGTGTACGACATCTTATCCCTATTTAGGGATCCTAATAGATAATAAGCTTAAGTGGAAAATGGCCATTCAAGCTAGGAAATTAGCATTTTTTAGGACTACGACAGCATTGGTGGCATTTGCGCAAAAGTTAGGAAAGAGATCTTCTCAAGAAATGTTAAAGATCTTCCAAGCAATATGCATCAGTGTTGCCAGTTATGGTTCAGGCTTATGTGGGCACTTAAATACTGACGATCTACAGAGAGTAGAGAACTCTTTCTTGTGATACCTTCTCCCAGTCCCCCAAGGCAGTACGCCATACGGATGCCATGTAGAGTTAGGATTGGATCACAATTCAGACATCTTAAAGATTCAACCAATAATGTTATGGCGGCCTATCTGGACCACCGAACAGTGCGAGCTAACCCGTGGTCTAATTGAGGAATGCATGGCACTCGACAATATGAAAAAGATAAGATTGTTAGCCTATGTAAAGTCCTTTTTTGATGATTTAGGCCTTTTGAGGTATTTTGCTCACCCACTTACTATTTCTGAAGTGTCAAGAAAGGAGTTAAAAAAATGGTGTCTTCTCCATTTAGGTGAGCTTCCTTCGACTGACTCAAGAAAGAGGGAAAAGTTTGGTGCAACACCTGTTAGCTATTTAAACCACCCTTTCGATCCAACCCTACTTAAAATATAACCTGCATCAGTTTGAAAATTTTTTGCTTACATGATTCAGATTAGATATTTTTCATTGGCTGATTTCTTTCCCCCAGCAGAATGATTGGTCTAGGAATCTACCATGTTGTCCGTGTGATTGTAAATCCCGGCAATCCTCAATCCACATACTTCTGTTCAGCAAGTTCTGCGAAATCCCACGTAGACGTTAGATTATTCCAATACAAAGAATAATGGGGCTCCGAACATGCCGTCCCACCTTTTTAGCACTGCAATTGTTGGACAATGAATTATATGCTAAATCTATTGCTTGTTTTTTAAAATTCTGTGTCAACCACCGTCCCAATCTTAATTCTAACTAAATGCTGCTATTATTTAAGTTTACACCAAATCATGTAACTTTTTAAAGAAATGTTATTGTAAATATGTTCTTTGTGTACTTTTATGGTTTTCTACGAATTATGGAAACTGAATAAAGATGATTTGATTTGATTTGACTCCCTTTGCGGGGTATTGGGATATCGAGTCTGTGAAAGAGATACCAATCTCTTTCATTCTAAAGTATGGAGCTTATTAGAACCTAGAGAAACCTTTGGCAAATCTTGGCAAAACTAAACCTATGCTAAAGATCACACTTACTTCTTCCCTCAGTCCTATGTCAAATCGATAGGGTATATTATTCCAATGCGCAGAGCCTATTGGGGATATAGGAACTACACTACATGGCGCCCAACGTTTGGTAAGGCACTAATTTATCACTACATACTAAAGAAACTCAGTAGTGCTTTTCTCAGAGACCCCTTTTTCCCGTAATACTCCAATAGACGTCTGGAGTGGGTAAAGGGATAATATACGCCATAGCTGAGTAGGACGAAAAATCCTATGAATTAGCTTTTTGGTTTGTTCAACGTTGAAGGATACAGTGTTCAAAAATATTGTGCACCTTATCTTTGTTTCCTTGAAACTTGCTCTGTAAACTTTCAGTCAACAAAATGCCGGATAGCGACAACAACAGCGAGAACGGTGGAGCTGCGGCTGATCCAGCACTTTTTAACTTTACAGGTTTCCAAGAAACCGACGAAGATGCTATATGCATTCCTCTAAATTTAAGGAAAGCCATCACTATAAAACTTATAAAACATGGCCTAACATTGAGAGTTGGTAGGGCATTTTTTGTGATAGAGGCACATGTATTCCACCAGACAGAGGTATTCTATTCATAGATAGTCTTCACCGAAGGAAATCCAGTAACATATGTGTTTCACTTCTACAAAGAAGGTGAACCACCAGAGGAATACATTCCTTTCGAGAATATTGAAATTCCACTCACAAACCAGGAGCATGAACTCTGGTTTAAAGGTGCCCAAAAACATTTAAATCACATTACCAGGCTTGGTCCTCTAGGTAGACCAGGAGCAACATGGTCGACCTTAGCCGGCTACACACCTGACCCTGATATTGAATCAATGTCGGACAAGGACCTACTTAGTAACATACAAAATTTAATAGAATTATGCCGTTAAAGGTCTTTACTGAAAACACTCCTACTCCTTCTAAAAAGAAGTGGGAAAACACTAAACAAACTTCTAAAGAGAAGGGTTCTCATTCCAGAGGGAGGTCTCCTCAAAATGAGCCCTCTGAATAGAGGTACAACCTCAGGAATAGGGATAATATGAGAAAACCTGATTGATATCAAGATACTGATACACGTTCCTCTCGTACCTTTCAGACGTCGTCACAGAAATCCGAAAGAAGAAGTCGATCAGAAAACAAGGAAGAATGCATGAAGTCCAATGACGATCAACACGATCAGAAAAACAAGAAACCTCAATTCACCAAAAAGAAGGAAGCAGGTCTAAAAATCAGACATGCCGAGGATCTTGAGGACACAACTCAAGAATGGAGAATGGGCTCAGACAATGTTAGACAGCGCAGCAGAAGTCACCATAGCTTGCCAGAACATGAAGGATCTTCTGCTGACAGTGGACTTCAATGAATTCATTCAAGTTAAAACTGCAGATACCAGGGTTAGTTCTCCAGATAAGTTATATGAAGGAACCCTCCAGATGGAGGGAGACATACCACAAAAAGTAAAAGCACTCTTTTGGGAGCAACCTTTTAAGGGTTCTGACATTCTTCTAGCTGAACAAGACTGGCAGCCAGAATTTGTCAGGCAGTGCTCACATGGCGGAGACCTTCTCCAACCGCATTCCAATTCATTTAAAATATATTTACGCCAGGAAATGGGCAGTTGCCCAGGATCCTGCATTATACAAAAATCATGTAGGTTGGGATGAGAATTCTCCTCACCATAAAATTTAGTTAAAAAATCAACCAACTGCACAAAGGCAGTATCCAGTTACGCAAGAAGCTAAAAAACAGGTCAGGGAGATCTTAGATCAACTTGAATACCAGGGGGTGATTGAAACATGCACCTCATCAATGAACAATCCTTTGTTTCCTGTCTCCAAACCAGACAATACATATTGTCTAGTTTTGGGTTATAATCATTTAAACTCCTGTTGCAAAACATTTGCAGTGCAAAATGCACACAGCGCAGCATCAATTAATAACATTGTGCGTAAAAAATATAAAACATTAGATATTTCTAACGGTTTTCTTCTGTCAAAACATTGCACCAGACAGTAGGTATTTGACCGCTTTCTCAATTATGGGGACACAGCGTGACTTCTGTCGTCTCCCTCAGGGATTCAAGAATAGTCCTGGGTTATCATCGGCAAGGGTAACAGAGTTACTACAAACTTATGATGATGAAGCATTATCATATTTCGATAAAATCTATCTGACAGATGATTACTTGGATAGGCACTTGAACAGGGTGAATACCATTATACTTGGATTCGCCTCTGAGGGTTACAAATTCAATTTTAAGAAATCAAGAATTGCCTATCTCAATGTCCTTTTTCTAGGATATGAATTATCAAGTGAAGGCAAGAGCCTGGCAGCAAACTGTTTTAGAAAAGTGTGCGCTGCTCCAGCCTCCAAAAATGCTGAAAAACTTACAGTCGATTCTAGGTTTCCTGAATTTTGGAAGAACTTACATTTTAAATTACGCAGAAAGGGTTAAACCTCTCTACGACTTAATCAAACCTGATTTTAAAACAGTATATTGGACTCAAAAAGACACAGCAATTTTGCGTTCATTGCAAACAGATATGTTAGCAACAAAACATTTGCAAACATGCGTAAACCTACGCAACTTAGTGATCCGGATCATTTCAGGACAATGCAGATTCACGTACTTAACTTTTAACGAAGGTGAAAAAGTACCAATAGCTTACAGATCACACTTGTACACACAAGCAAACAAGCAGAAATTAAAGTCACTTCTACAGAAAAAAGTCTGACAGCCGTTCAAACTGCGGTAGCAAAAGAGAGAGCCCTTGCACAGGGTAAGAGCATTATGGTCGTTACACCTGTACCTGCCTTAGAAGCAGTGATAAAAGTGAGCATTCCAAATGCTAAAGCATTACATCCAAGCTGGATACAATGGGTTAATTCTCTTGCTGCAACAGACGTTGAATACGTTTTTGATCCTTATTTGAAAACACAAGTATTTTACAATACGAAAAAGAATTTCCTTTGCCTACTGAAATTTTGCCTCTAGAGCAGTATGAATGTATAATTTATACTGACGGATCAGCTCAACCCGCTACGGAGGGTAAACAAGCCTATAGTGCGGCGTGCGCGATCGTTAAAGGTCACTGGTGCGATGGCAAATTACCACCAATGGTCACTAAAACGCAATCTCTAGGAGATTGTACAGCTCAGCGAGCTGAACTACAAGCATTCAAGATGGCACTAAAGAATACGGACCGCGAATTCCCCACACTCATATTGTGCGATTCGTATTATTGTGTTCAATCGTACAATGAATACTTGCAAAACTGTCTTCAAAACGGTTTCAAAGATGCAAAAGTTGGCACAATCACGCATAAAATGCTTTGGGAACAAGTAGTTCAGTTACGAAAAGGACTACAAAACACTCATGTGATACATACGCTGAGTCATCAACGTGATGGCGTTCACGTTGAAGGGAATTCATTGGCTGATGAAGCAGCGAAGGGAGCTGTGCAAACAGCTTCCGTAGTGGCAATCACTCGTTCAAAAAATGAAAATAGACAGCCAAATAATTCTAGCTGTCAATGTTTCCAGCAAAGACAGTGATAAAACATTACCAAAATGGTTTCCACTCAAATACTCGTATATGACTGATGCAAACAATGTTCTGTTTGCTCGAATCCCTAGAGTGGGGGATAGAGTAATTCCAAACACGGAACATAGATTAGGACTAATTTTAGCAGCACATGAAGGGCTCACCTCTGCTCATGCAGGTGTTTCCGCCACGGTATCATTATAAAAACAGAGATATTGGTGGCCGCGCATGAGCAAACAAACCAGAAACTATGTTTTGGAATGTGAAATATGCCAAAAGATGAAAGTCTCTACTGTGAAATGTCCTGCGCAGACGCCCCTGTCAATTTCAGATAAACCATTATCTTACGTTTACCTGGACCACTTACAGAGGGATAGTAACTATAAATATATCATGGTCACAGTAGATTTGTGTTCAAGATTCATTTGGATGTGGCCTCAGCGCTGGAATGAAAGATTTGCGAGGCTTTATCGGTACATACGCATTAGGCACACTACATTCTGACCAGGGTCCTGCGTTTAGCTCTAGAGATTACATGGAGGCCATGGCCAATCTGGGCGTTGCATTGCTGTATTCTAGTCCATTCCTTCCTGAGGGAAATTCGGTTGTGGAGAGAAAAAACCGGGACATATAGCAATCTATAACAGGTAGGGTGTTAGGTTTGGGTGATGGGTGGGTCAAACATCTAATAAGTGTCCAACGAAGTCTTAACAACTTGTCAAGAAGTTCTCTAGGGGGTATCACTCCATATGAGGTCCTTTTTGGAACTAGAGTGCTGGTTGCAGACATTGATTGTCAGACATCAGTGGAGGACCAGAAAGGTTTTGATATCAAAGAACGACTGGCTGTTTTATAGGACTTAAAAGAAATAAGAACAAAATAAAGTAACGTGATCCTGAAACCTACCACCACTGAGGAAAAACCGACCGTCCCAGCAAGGCCTGTCTGGATCCCAAAGCTTGGAGATCTATTCAGGGAGAAGATCGCGGACAAGAAGGAATTTGGGCCTTCTTACAGACAACCAGTACCTGTCCTAGCAATCGACGGATCAAGAACAGTATTACTGCCGCTCCTTGCTGGTAAAAAGGAGAACAGGTTTATGTCTATCGACCTGGTCAAACCACATCATGTGGCCGATACTAAGCAGTAGTCCAAGTGGACTCTGCCAATGTAGCAGACGCCCTGCTCTAGCTACTATCCAAGAGGTTCAAACTGAAAGACTCATCACCTTTGAAAAATCTGCAGTGCAAAATGAAGGACTAAGCAACAAAGCTATGAAACTTGTACCTCTTGAGACCCAAATAACACTTCATCAAGAAACGCCTGTCTACAATGAAGGAGCATCGGACTACACAAATGTAACATGTTATCAAGTGGTTCCAGCGATTTCAACAAATCCTGATGCAATCCCAACAATTGACAGAACTGCCTCTGGCTATTTCATTAACTTTGATACATTTTCTGAGGATCTCAGTGAACCTGAAGCAACACCAGTAAAAAGAACTTTGAAAGAACAAACAACAGACCTTTGGAAAAGACTTATCTGGTTTCACCATGGATTGAACTTTGGATTGTGTTGGGTGTACTTTTTCTTCTACTTTGGTTGACTCTGGTAATAACTTTGGGAATGCTGATAAATGGAAGATATGTCGAAATGGACACAGCAAGTAAGAACATCAACTTACTCCTCAAGCCACACAAATTATCCCATCGTGAACAAAGAGACTTATCATCAGTAAACATCACAGCCGTTACTGTACCTGTGGATATAGCTTGGGACAAAACTGTTTATGACATTTCTGGACTCTCTGACCTGTTGAAGATTCCACACTTATTCAAGATTTCATTAAGTGACTTTGTTTCATCTAGTACCTTTTCTGATGATTGGGACTTCGAGACTGTTAATAATATGATGTCAGACCTAGAAATGTCTGCAGTGTTCACTAATCATGAATATTTAGAAGGTTCTTCAGACTATGAACAAATTTATTATTATAATTACTATGGTCATCATTTCTTGCACAAATCTGCAAATCCTAGAAATGTATTATTATTATTTTTTTTTTGTCCTCATTGCTACCATGGTTTCAAATGCCAAACTAAAATTCGCATACAACAAGCTGTCTCAGTTTGTGAAAAACTGGCAGGGATAAGGAGCGACAGAGTGGGGGCCAAGCATCCCTCAGCTATTGCAAGCTCAGTCAAGAAGGCATAAAACCAACCGGTTACCTAAGCAATGGCAACCCTGGTAGAAGTGACAGCCACATCGGGCCGGGCTAAGATTGGGCAACGGCTGTATACATATGGCAGGAGCAAAAAGGGCCCCATAGTAGTGTAATCATCGGACCCGGGGAAACCCCCCCGACACTTTATTACATCCATGATAACAGATACCAAAAAGCCCTTTTTGGTTACCAGACCTGGCCAGGTCCATGCGAGCTGTCTGCAAGACAGAAGCCTGCCATTCACTAAAAAAGGGGGGTGAAGGTTCCTTCCACTTCCTGCAGATTTCCCTTCTTGCCAACAGCACCGCATAGAACACCAAACTTTTAGCTGCACTTTGATGTCCATCCAGAATCCTAAAAATCACAAGAGGCAGTTCTATGTTAACCTGGGCACCCAATGATGTTGTTAAAGTCTTACTAATCGCTGCCCAAAATATATCTAGCCTGGGGCATTCAAAAAACATATGGGTATCGGATGCTGCCAAAAGCCAACATCTTGCACATGCAACAGAGTTGCCCTCAGTAAATTTAGATAATTTAAGGGGAGAATAGTATGCCCTGTGCAGAGTAAAAACGTGATTTCTGCGTAGCCATGAGGGCTTCACAATACTACACAAGAGCTCAAATGACGCACACCAAAGGTCTTGCAGGTTATGGCTAGTGATTAAAGGGCTCCACAACGAATCCGGTAAGGTGAACTCTCCATCCGTTTCCTCAAGGATGAGTTTATACCACTGTGAAGTCTCCTTTTTAGCTGGTAAATTATTCACTAGATTGTTGATAAGTAGGCTGTGACCTCCAAGTGCAAACGTATTCCTTCTGGACGGTTGAGTTTTGTAAGCTTGCGTCCAACTGGTCATTTGTAGATATTTAAACCTCGATAGGTTATGGCCGATCTTAACATGAAGATGTTCCCATGAAAGCAACTCCCCTTCAAAAAAGAGATCTCCCCAAACTTCTAAACCTGCATCTCTTATAGGCACCGCTAAACTGTCTCCGAGCCAGGCAGTATTTTCAGGTAGCCCCCAAAGCGGTGTTCTATCACAAAAATACCCTTGTTTTATAGATCTTGTGACTTCCGCCCACATTTTTGCCAATCCTTGCAGGACCTTCAGTTTGATTTTTTTTTTTAATTTAGGGTTGCCAAACTTGAAAAGAAAAGTAGACTGGCCAACCCCCTCACCTTCCAAAATAGCTGAAAACATAGAGCCCACCCCATGATTAGTAGGCGTTTTTAAAAACATACGAGAATGAGACAGCTGGAAGGCCCATGCGTATAATTTTAAGTCAGGGGAAGCCAACCCCCCATTGTCTCTTCGCCGCCTAAGTTTTTTCTATGATATCCTTGCCAGTTTATTGTTCCAAATAAAAGATGTGATGTCTGACTGCAATTTGGCTAAACAAGCATGATCAAAATATAAGGGCATAGTGCTAAACAAAAAAGAAATTTTGGGTAGAATCGACATTTTAATTAGGTTAACCCTCCCAATTAAAGACAGTGGGATATGGGACCAAGATTGTAACAACTTACGGCACTCTTTAGCTACTGTTGATAGATTAACTAAAGCAATTTTATCAATGTCTTTCACAATACGTAGGCCCAAATACCTCATTGAAGAACCTGCCTGTACCTCCATGGCGCTCCCATCGTCATTCCAGACAAGCATCTCGGTCTTTGCTTCGTTAATCTCGTATCCGGATACTTGACCGAATGCGTGGGCTATTTTTAAAATTGCGGGTAGTGCAGTACCAACATGTGACGTAAGAATTAGCACGTCATCGGCATATAGGGCTACTTTCCTCTCCCACCCTCTATAAGAAAAAGATTTGATGGTAGCCTCCTCCCTTAGTTGTTGCGCGAAGGGCTCGATGTAGAAATCAAATAGTAGGGGAGAGCGGGCAACCCTGCCGTGTCCCTCTAGAGATGGTAACCGGGTCAGACAAATCTCCATTAACCAACAAACGTGCAACTGGACTATTGTATAACAAACCGATTGCGCGGCGAAACCCTGCGCCAACGCCAAACTTGGCCAAAGCCCCCAACAGGTACTCCCAGTAGACCCTGTCGAAGGCTTTGGTTGCGTCCAACGTGAGGGCAGCAAGTGGGAGGCTCCGGGCCGATGCTATATCAAAGGCCCCTATCAGATCATAGGTAAGCTTAAATAGTTGTCGTCCCTTCACAAAACCTTTTTAGTCAGGATGGAGGACCAAGGGCGCAATCAAAGCCAACCTAGATGCCAAAATTGTGGTAAAGATCTTGTAGTCCACATTTAATATTGATATTGGTCTATAAGATGCACAGGCGAACCTTGGCTTTCCCGGTTTCAAAATGAGGGTGATAGAGGCATTATCCCAAGATGCAGGACGAGTTCTGCTTCAAGGGCTCTATACATTTCTGCCAGCAAACCATCGGGTCCGGCCGCCTTCAATTTCTTACTTCTTTAAATGGCAGATCTAACCTCATCTTCAGTGATGGTATTATCTAAAGATTGAGACTGCTCCGGGGTAAACAAAGGTAGATCAATATCCCTTAGCCAAGCCTCAATAGCTTCTGATGAGATCTCATTAACCTCCTTATAGATCACCTGAAAGTAATCTCTGAAGGCCCTCCTAATGTCCTCATCTGATGAAAAGGTGTTATTATCAACAGTTATCGCAGCTATGTTAATGCGAACCTGATCTGTTTTGGTCTTCCATGCCAATAATTTCCCCGCCCCCTCACTGTATTCAAAATGGGCCAACTTGCTGGCCTCCCATCTCTGCTGGAGTCTAAGATTTATTATTGAGCTCAAGCTACCCTTCAGAACCAATAACTGGTTCCTAAGAGAGGTTAGAACGGGTTCAGAGGTAGTATGGTTGGTGTCTATATCTTTTTGAATTTGAAGTATGTTAGCTTCAACAGAGATAACTTCCTCCCTATGTTTCTTCCTGCGATATGAAACTTTCCCCGTAATAACCCCTCTCAAGAAGGCTTTGAACGAATCCCAAATAGTCCTCGTCGTCGCTGAGCCCCTATTAGCATTCATAAAGTTATGCGTTTCAGCTTTAAGAAACGCAATATCCTCCGAAGAGGAAAGAAGAGAGCGATCAAAAGACCATGTGTTGGAGGGCCTCTTATTGGGCCAAACAATTTCCATTACTACAGCCGCATGGTCCGACAGATGTAACGGGAGATAGCTAATGGTCTTAGCGGAGTCTACCAGCCTCAGACTGATTACAATGAAATCTATTCTGGACTGGTGATGGTACTTGTAATTCCGAAAGGAGACCCCTTGTTGTTTTCCAGACCTCTCTCTCCAGATGTCAACATACCCATATTGCTTCATTGCGCTCTGTAGCAGGGACCTAGTCTTAGAAAAAACTTGGGAACGACTATTGGCCGATTTAGCCAATAGAGGATCCAGTACGACATTAAAGTCGCCTGCCAGGATAATAGGTTCAGGAAAGGAAAGCAGGTGTGAGAATATAGACTTCAAAATAGAGGGATCGTCCTGGTTCGAGCCATAATAACCCAGGATTGTACTTTGTATGCCGGCCATAACCACTAACGCAATGGCCCATCTGCCACCTGGGTCCACCGCCTTTGATACCAGCCTAGCTCTAGCTCCTTTTTTAAAAACAACTGAAACACCTCTCGTATTTGTTGTTTGAGTTGTTGTAACTGCAAAATCAATCCATGTATTTTTCTTAATAAGGGTGAGCATTTTCGTATGAGTTAAATGAGTCTCCTGGAGCACAATAACCTGTGCATCCAAGTCTCGCAAGTATTGCATCATTCTATTAGCTCTAGGCTTGGTGCGAAGGCCATTGACATTCCAGGAGATATATTGTACACTACTCATACTTAAAAGAAAGAAAAGCAACTAAAGCTAAGCATGTCAGCTGTGAACTTAAAACACTATCTAACATCTGTCTCCTACCATCCATTGTAACACATCCTTGCTCAATGAGGACTTTTTTATGTTTATGCCACCCCCCACAACCGCCCCTGACCCAGTTCCCCCCCTTACCCCTCCCTGCCACCCCCCACCACCCCCCTGACCCAGTTCCCCCCCTTACCCCTCCCCCACCCCTTGTAAAACCCTTGTGTTATCTAACCGGAACATAGTCCAGTAGATAGCACCCCTACCACGAGCTCCTGGTGAGATTACCCCACTTGCCCCAAGGGGAGAAATAAAGGAGATAGAAGGACATGTATAAATAAAAAAGATTACCCTACATGCCCTCAAAAATAATTGCCACAACTAGTTAAGTGAATAGCTAGTTTGCTAAGGAAGAAAAGAAAAAACAAAATCGGTCTAGTTGGTCTAGTTGGTTTACTGCTTCTAAACCAGGAGTGTTCATAGCATATAAATAATATAAAAGATATTGAGCCTACCTGAAGATGTACACTTATACTGCCTCCAGCTATGCACAACCTATTTATTCTCATTGCCCAACTTCATTAAGAGCTCATTGGCTGCCTGCACCGATCTGGTTATTATGCATGACTTTAATGGTAGCCGGAAACATAAGCTGGGCTGTTGTACCTAACCTCCTAAAGGCATCCAACCGCCTCCCAAACTCCCATTGTTTCTCCAATGTGACTCTGGAGAGGTCAGATCTAATTAGGAACGTATACCCTTTCCCGGCAGGAGACTTTTGTTTTAACGCCAGGTTAAGAATCTGCTCCTTCAACACATAAGTATGGAAGTTAACCAGTATTTTACACGGCTTAGACTTTTGGGGCTTCCGCCAAAAGGGATCCCTATGGACTCTCTGGATATCCAATGCCACCTCTTCAACTGAATGGTCTAGGCTAAGGGATTCCTTCAACAAAACAGTGATAAATTGCTTAATGTCTGAGCCCTCAGTTCCCTCTGGAACATGGAGGACGCGGATGTTCCCCCGCCTAGCGTTATTTTCCAACGTCTCCATCCTTTCGCTTAGTACTTGATCCTCCCTGGTAAGCTTCTTTATATCAGCTTTAGCCTGCTCCAAGTGGGTCAAAAGTGCTGCTGTTGTTTCTTCCAGGACACCTGTTCTTGTGGTAAGTCCATCAATCTTACTGTCCAATGCTTCGCAATAGTTCCTTATCTCCACCTGATTCGCGGAGGACTCAGTAAAACCTTTCCTAATCTCCGTTGTGAGAGCAGAAAACATCCCCAATAAGGAAGCCGCTGTTATAGAGGATTCACCCTCAAAATTAACTATGCTGGCTTTAACTAAACCATCATTGTATTGATCCCTGAGGCTCTCATCATTCCCCCACCCTCCTCCTCTGGCTGCACCTTCCATCTCCGGTGGTACTGCTAAGTGATTTCCAGGGACTGGTCCTTCCGCTTTTTTCAAGCTCTGTGGGGGGCTCCGCTCCACTGGGGACAGATCTCCAATGACCTGGACTCCCGTCTCTACTGCTTGATCTTCTCCTACACCCGCCATATCTACTAGGATAGGGGTGTCCAGTGCCATTACCCCAGCTTCAGCCCCAGCTTCAGTCTCCCCCACTGGGAGGGAGGGTAGTATACCCTGGGCAGGGGTTAGAGTAAAGGCAATCAGGGGCAGGTGGGACAGATGCCATGTTATGATCTTCAGAAAGATTGAGTAACTGAGGGACCGCTTTGAAATAGGATCGAAGCGAAGGGGTGATTTTTGACCCTAAAGATAATACAGCCTTAGGGCCCTTAGCTTTAGATTTAGGCTTAGGCTTATACTTGGTGCCTCTAGACTTCACCTCTGTGCTTAAATAGGAAGAAGATTTCCTCCTAACCGACAGACCAGAACTAACAGCCCCCGCAGACTCAGCAGACTTAGCAGTTTCCCCCTCTGGCACGGCTATTTCTTTTTCCGGTCCCCGCTTGTCTTGCCTTTTATCCGAGGTACATGCCTAAGTTCCAGAGATATTACAAGCAGGTCTTGTCCCTGGCAACAACTCAGCCAGAGTAACCTCAGAGCTCTCACTGACCTTACAGTGAACCTCAGCCTCTAACCCTACCACTGCAGCTGCTATCAACGGAGTCGACAGTGGTTGTTTCTGCGTGCCTCTGGGAGGTGTTCTGTTGATGGCGCTTCTTGAGTTTGCAGCAAAAGAGGAACTGCGGAACAGCTGCACCAAACCCCGCAGTTTCCTCCCTCTCCTTAGCTCCAGCACGGCTGCCCACAGACGCAGCCTCAGCCTCACCTGAGGGTCTCGCGGCCCGGACACACCAGACAGTTCAGGAAACAGTCTCCAGGGAAACGCCGCACCAGCAGGACCTTGAGACGACTCAGCAACACACCGGGCAGTAGGGTTCACGGAAAGAGCATCCCGGAGGCAGTAAGCTCGACGTCCTCCATCCTCCAAAAACGAGCAGGGGCACAGAAAGCGGACTGCTTGGCGAGGCACCTCCGGGGCTGGAGCACTGCCCTGCATCCTCACCATTCCAGAAAAAAGGTAGCAAACAGAAGCGAACTCTGAGACAGCAAACGGCAGAAAAACTGTAAATTTCACCAAAAAAGGAAAACATTGTTGTGGCTATCTACTCTCACAACTCATCCCGCAAAACTGCAGTCCTTACTGAGGCAGGGAATTCTCTAAACAGAAGCTCGCTGTGGAGCACCACGGCAGCCTACCTAGCTGCCGCAATGTTTTTCCCCACTGAGCCAATCCTAGAAATGTATTCATGTATAACCAATGGGAACATTGTCCTACACCACCTAAGGGTAGCTCAAAAACTATTGCCAATACGTTTCCGTACTTTTCATGGTTCAATGTATCACATGCTGAATCATTTTACTTTAGAAATGTAAACAAAACAGGCATGTAAAGTATGTTGACAAATACGAAACAGATTTATTCTGCAGCCTTTTATGCCCAACTGTCTAAACAAGGTTTTGACTTTTGGAAAGACAACATTGAGACAAAAACTGTCTGGGGCACAAAAGATTGGCAAGTGCAGGGGATACAAGCTATGTTTAGAGCCTGTATCATCCCTGAGCAAATTATGTTTTTGAATGACTCTGTCCAACAGACGTCTTGTCTTGGGTTAGCCAAGATAAAAGACCTGAACAATCCGTCCATACCTACACCTACACCTGATAGTGATAACACTTCAGAGGGGTAGGTCGACATACATACTATTTTGCTTCACAACAGAACAGATCCAGATTGGAATAAATGGCTAATCTGACCCACAGACACAAACAACTGTCAGGATAGATTCCTGAACAAAACATAGGGTTTCACATTCACTAGGCCAGACCCAAGTTATGTTCAAAAACAGCATCCTGGAATAGTAACAACATACAGTGTAGGGAAGCTTTGCCTTGATTGGCTACAAAGATCTACACTTAAGGATGTAAAGCAACACTTATCTTTACTTAAAGATGGCGCTGATCTTAGGGAATTCTTGCTAGGACCAAGAACACCGCGTCATAAACGTTTTATATATGACGGTATCTATGCTGCTTATAATGAAGCATGGAAGATTACGCAAGCAGAGACTGCAGAAAGAATATGAGAAATTGATCATATTAATTTAGAGAAAACTCTCTCTGTGGTTGACAATGGGTTAACGACTCTGTTATCCAGGATATATTCATTGGACAGCATAGTGTCTTCTGCCATAGACATCATGGAACAGGACTTGGTCATGTTGCAACATGGTCAGTCGCAATTACGTTCTATCATGCTATTAGGCTGGACGTTGCAAAACCTTTGTTCAGGCTATGTGCCTCAGCATTTAATCAATACTACGTCACTGTTTTCAGAATCCACTCTCACTGATAAACAGATCAAATTAGCACAGAGGGGAGCAGACTATACGTTGCTGAGCATTGAAAAATTGGAAAGATTTCCATTTACGGTAGCAGAAAAAACAGCTATTGAATGGATACTACATGGAACAATCACTCTGCCTGTTACAATTCTCAATTTTCAATATTGCCTAAAACATATACCGTGTAAACTATTGATTGCCTGCAAGGGATTTATTCTAAGATATGTTGAACAGCATGCATAATCTATACTGAATTTTTTTTTTAGATTCAAACTGTAAACATCAGTTGCTGTGTTTGATTCAGATATCCAATTAATCAAGGAAAATGAAAAACAACTACCACACTAGCTAAAGAAATAAGTATTTGCAACACAGGGGATTTTTGTATCAAAGATGTTATTATTTGTTGTAAAATCACAAAGGTTCTTAATCAGTCATGAGAATGAAACAAAAAGAGAAATCTAATGTACAAGGAATATTACAATCTTTCCTATATTACAAAAGACAAAGTCCAAACTGTTGCATAAAGTAAACAATGACTACTGCTGGATTAGAGGTAAGTCACTGGTGGCAAGATGTCAGTCGCACAGAAGTGGACATATAGGTCGACGTTTCGGTCTTAACAAGTTTGTTTCATTCTCATGACTGATTAAGAACCCTTGAGATTTTACAACAAATAATAACATCTTTGATACAAAAATCCCCTGTGTTGCAAATACTTATTTCTTTAGCTAGTGTGGTAGTTGTTTTTCATTTTCCTTGATTAATTGGATATCTGAATCAAACACAGCAACTGATGTTTACAGTTTGAATCTAAAAAATATTTTCAGTATAGATTCTACATGCTGTTCAAAATATCTTAGAATAAATCCCTTGCAGGCAATCAATAGTTTACACATTATTCGTCCAAGCCCGTGAGGGAATATTGGGTTACCCACCTCTTCTTTTCATAAAACATATATCAGCAGGCACATATGAAAGTTTGGGTAAAGTATACATCAAGACATCCTGGGAATTACCGTACACACATAGATGTTGGAGTGGGGGACGTGAAGTGTTTCTCAGCTGGAAAAACTGTGAAATCGCACTAGGCGGTTCTCTCCTTTCCCAGGGTATAAACTTACACGGGGCCTGTGAAGGTTCCGCTAACAATTTATCCTGCCACCTGCAAGGTTCACCAGCTGCGGTGATTGATCAAATTTTTGGACAACTTTCAAATTGAAGTTACCTCATGTTGAATGATCACAGCTGCTGTGGGATGTTGCCAGGCGTACCATATCTAGTAACTGTGTCAGCCAGGGTCAATTGCTGTATGCAAGTATTGTTTCCTAAAACCAAGACAGACAGGGAGTCGCCTTTATGGCCTTCACTGGACATCTCTTCTATATAAATTGATACTTTAGGCAGAATGAAAGCCATTCTTTTGCAAAAAACTTTGCCACTGACCTCGGCCAAAGAGACCTATGATCTACAAGTCGCAAGGACTTCTGCCGTGATACATGCCCTCTTAACTACAAACTGCCCTATACATTTCTCAGAAATGTTAAGTAGTATAGTTGCATCTTAAACATGTCTGATACGAGCGGTATTGTACATGTATTTAAGACCATATTTTCTGGACTGTTAGCACCTTTTGAAGCAGTCCTAGGAATATTTCTAAACTTCGTGCACTCTGTGTTTGACGGGCTGCCCCTCATTTTCGGACTCGCTGCAGGGATACTATTTTTGCTATTACTACTGCGATATCGCAAACCAATTTACCAGCGGCACCCAGTTCTCCATGTAGACAACTCTACTGGCGATGAAGTGTTGTGAGCGCATTGTCTACATTTTGGGACTACCTCGTCTACGAGAATTAAATACTACATGGTTTATGTCATTCAGATCAATCTGGCAAGATTGCATCATACCTGTTCTACCCTGCCTGCTATGTGGAGGAGAATGCGTGTTAGACAAATGTCTCATACTCCAATCAGTCATGCCAATGGATGTTGATACTTTGCTTGAACCAGTAACGGCCCATGCACTGTGTTGTCCCCAGCAGCTACAAATTCTGATGATGGCATTCATTGAGATCTCACAGACGCAATATGCTGATGCTGAGGTACGAGAGGAAACAGGTGCGCAGGTACCATCCATTACGAACATTGCTAATGCGACCAATGCTGACGGCGATGCTTCACATCTATTTGCGGTTAACCTTCTAAACAAGGTAATCCAACTTTCACCTACAATGGTAGACAACTTTTTTACAGACTTAAAAGATTTCATGTTTTCTTCAAACCCTAACACTGACTTTTGATTTTTGCACACAGTGTTCTGAGAAACTTTGAATTCGACATTCATTTTTTCAAAACAAAGTTCTATTTTTGGGACTCTATTTTTCTATGATTAATTTTTTCTTCTAAAAATTTGTATTTTTCTTTTTTTGGCACAAGTAATCTGCTTATAGTAGAACTATTCATAGAGAACAAGTATTCTTTGAAACAAAAACTTCCAGAGACAATATTTGACCTTGTCCACATACAAACAGTTTTTATGTAATCTGACATGAAATGGTTTCGGCACCTTTTTCTTCTGTATTTATGAGCCATTTCATAAATGTATATTTTCATTATTCATTCAGATAGCATTTTCAAATGTCAACTATATGCTTGGAATGAAACATTGCTTTGAATGCGTACTGTCTAATGCTCTTTTGTGTACAACGAGTACCAATGCATTTTTATGTGTTTTGGGTGGGTTTTAAACACTTGTTGTATAGATATATTTTAAATATGTTTCAACATGTTTAGGAATTAGTGTTTAGTAGAAGTCGTACTAAGAAAGTGGAGTGGGTGTTGTGCACGATTTTAGATTCCGATTGAATTTCCTGATTCATGCCCTTATATAGGTACAATTCATGCTGCCCTTATATAGGCATAGAAATCCAGTCCTTATTTAGGCATTGCCCATGCTACACAAATAGAGACATGGCTACTTCCATCCGTTCATCTACGTCCCAATGATTTCTTGGAAAACCAGATGCTTAAGCCGTTAGGGACTTCCCCTTGCTTGAATATTGATTTCTCCAAGAACTCAGTTATTATACATGAACATCTATTCCTTAGGGATTCATTCATGACGTTCATGTGCCCAACTTTACGTCAAAGCTGCCATTCCTAAACACCTTCAAGGTATAAATATACCGTCACTTGCTATGGCAAAGCACGGTGTGGTTCGATACATTTCGACTACCTACTTGCACGACGCAGCTCGATAAGGCAAGTGCTGAAGGAAGCCAACTCTCCAGCTGACGCACTGATCAGAAGCTGTCATCCTCTGCTGAGATATCCAGCTTCAGTGTTTCTGACTCCTTGCAGGGTGTTGGGAAATCGAGTCTGTGAAAGAGATAGCAACCTCTCTCATTCTAAGGTATGGAGCTGATTAGAACCTAGAGAAACCTTTGGCAACTCTTGGCAAAACTAAACCTATGCTAAATATCACTCTTACTTCTTCCATCATACTAGACCTAGGTTAGGTAGGGGGTAGGAGTATTTTAGAAGCACCAGTTTAGTGTTTTAGCCTTTGTTGTTTATGTATGTATTTGTATATGTCATAGCACCAGACAATGCTATTACAGTATTATTTCATTTTACTGTTTACGCAGTACGCATTATACTTTGCATTCTGTCTAACGATTGTAGCAGTTCACCTCTCTTGCATGAGGAAGAAGACAGTTCAATAAACCCCTTTTATTGAAACGCCCATCTCTCTATTTTCTCTGTAACTCTGTAGAAACAAAGCATGCACGAATGACTGAGTAAAATAGTTATCTATTGTTTCCACGAATCTGAAGATACGTTTTATTCTTGGGAAACAAAGTTGTCATGTTTATGCGGTTGTCAGAAACGAATCCCTTCTTGTGTATTCAAGAAATTTTCTATTGACCTCTGAGCTAGCTAGCACTCACAATTAAGTTTAGTATACTCGATAGAGATATACTGACCTCAGTCCTATGTCATATCTATAGGGTATATTATTCCAATGCGCAAGGCCTATTGGGAATATAGGAACTAAACTACAATATGTAAGTCGGATCTTAAAGCGTAGTGAACTTGGATACGGAAAGAAAATTTATTTTGCCAGACACTGACACAATGGAAAAATTGAGAAAACAGCTATGCTTCTTAGGCAGCATAAGAAAAGGGGGCTATTCATTGAGGAGGTGTGAGTACCTACCTCAAGTAATAACCACAACGCTTGTCAGGGTGAAGCCCTAAAGTCGCTAAATTAACCGGAGGTCAACCCCCCCACTAGATATTGCACAGAGCAGACAGTAAAACAAAAAATCAATAGCCAATTTAGAGGAATAGATTAAATGTTAATAAATAAAATGACAAAAATCCAATAAGAGAAACCAGAGTTATACATTTATAAAGTTTAAGGTTTAAAATAGCACTAAAATGTTGAGCTCCAACTGCGGTCATCTGATTGCACTTAACCGTCACCTAGGCACAGTTAAGGCCTGTTGTGATGGAGCACCGGTCCCATCCAGAAACCAAATTCAAAGTTGGAAGTTTACCTTCAGACTTAGGGCCTGATTTACACTTTGGTGGATGGGATACTATATCAAAAACATGACTGATATCTGGTACTCTGTATTACAAATGCATTACATCCTATAGCACTTGCAATATGTCACACTAACTGCCTGTCATCCCATCTACCAAACTCTAAATTAGGCCCTTAGTCTCTGAAATAAAAGTAAAAAATCATCATCAGGGCAAGGCAGCACGCTGTGTTGGAAGCAGGACCCACATTGTCCGATATCTACTAGATTGGATTTCGGTAAACCCATTGACTTTCGGCAGAAAAGCTAAAAACTGGAGGAATTTGAATTTCGTGCCCATGAAGGTCCCTTTCCAGTCAAATACTTTTAACACCTTCGCCAGGTAAAGATTTCTACCTTTGGATTTAGTCACTTTTTTGAAGATCTGATTCTTTCCGAGGGGTTAGGGTTAGGATGCAAACTGTAGCCAAAGAGTCCTCCATGAGATGGGTTACTTCCTCTGTGAGGTCTTGCTGAATTTGATTTGCTGTTGCAGTGAGAGCAACCTGAATCTGTGGCCCTTTGTCGGATCAGCTTGGCAGATTGATTCCAGTCCTCTGAAGGTCTTTGGACCCAAAATGATTCTATGTCCCAGGTTTCAGGAAATGATAGGAGTAATCTACTTTGACAAAAGCAAAAGCATCTGGGATATTGAGGACAGCACTTATGGGTCAAGACTCACTTCAGCGAAGGCCAGCAGCAGAGTCAAATGCAAGTCTAGTTGGAGTTGGTCAGCTGAGCAATTTCTGAAAAGGCCTCTTGGAGCTTGTTGTTTTCCTGTAGCTTGACCATGTCAGCCTTATAATGCTTGGAGTGCACATGTTTGTTCTGAGTACAAGAGAGAAAGTAGGTCAACTCTTGTAGGCTCTTCTCAGATCACAGACTACAGGCTCTGTCCTTTTCGGTTCTTCTAAAGGTCCAGAAAGCGTTCCAAAGGTCCCACACTTTTGCCTGGCACAAGCCTCTGCTGGGAGTGACTCGCACTCCCCTAACCAATGCAGTAAAAGTTCCCAGGTGTACTCCAACCTACTGTTGCAGTACTTCCTGTGTGCCCTAGTTCAAACAAACCCACAATCCTCTTCTCTACCTAAAACCAAACAAAATCTTAATTTCGATGTGCAGAGTTCCTGTGCCTACCCCAGAGGTAATGGGACTCGAGCCTGGCAGACTGGAAAACAAAGAAAGGTCCTGCTCAGGTGTCACCTAAAATTTGCATATGGCAGGTTGGGCCTCTTTGAAGTTAATCAAGATTCTGGGCACAGCCCAGATGGTCATCCTGCCAGAGGAACAGAAAACACAGCCCCATACCCAGCCTTTATCTGAGCTCTGGGAGCAAGTTCAAACATCATCAGGGGGACTATTCAGCTGCCTACCTTTTCCAGAAACTTTATTGCAAATCCAGCATCATCAGTGAATAGGCTATTTCGTAACCAGAGATTACATTATTGCATTTAATAGTGTATCCCAAAGATTCCCTTTGGAACAGCCATCCCTGCTACAGTGAAAATTGCTTTTGGGTCCTTATCACTCTGCAACATATTAACCTTAGTCTTTTTCATGTCTTACTTTTTAACACAAGGAACCCTGTTTTATGGCCAGTAAGGCCTATGTATGGGTGACATAGTAATATTTTAAAAAAAGGTTTAGGCCTGTTGAAGGGTTTAATTTGACAAGCCATATTTGCAGTTTTAAAACTGCACAGCCCTATACGAGTAACCAATTACAAATGCAATTGTGAAAGGACTGCGCTATGGGCTATGCAATTCTTCGATTGAGCTAAGGCAGCCCCTCCTCTGCAGTACTAATGGCAGCTCCTTTCCCACTGGTACTGTGCCTGGCTAAGTGGGGCAACACAGAAGGGTCCTCCCAAGATGTCAGCTAACATTTGCCTTTGACAGGTTAGGCGTCTTTGAGGTTAATCAATTTCCGTTGCACAGTCCAGATGGTCATAGTGCCAGAGGAACAGAAAATATGGCTCCACACCCAAGCCTTTGTCTCAGCTCCGGGAGCAAGTTCACACCGTATTAATAAGATTATTCAGCTGCCAGGTGATGGATGAAGCTCATGCAAATGGGCCTCTAGTGGCTTTAGCAGGGGAAAGGAAACCTTCTTAAAGTACATTTTCTAAAATGTGTATTGCTAGTCAATTGGTCTTGTAATAAATAATTCCAAAATTCCAAAAATGAAATTGATAGCTGTTTCCTAGCCTGACATATCTTGATTACATGTAACAGTGTACCTTGTTGCTTTCCGATAGAACAGCTAACCCTGAAACAGTGAAAATATCTTTTTGGGCCTTTCACTGAAAGGATGTTTAAGATGAAACATTTACTTGTCCTACTTTTAAATACTATGCAACCTGCTATATGGCAGTAAGGCCTACTTAGAAGTAACATAGTATTGTTTTAAAGGAAGGGTTAGGCCTGTTGAAAAGGGTAATTTTGATAAGTCAAATTTGCAGTTCTAAAACTGCACAACCAGGCTTCAGAGGGTAGGCCTACAGTCATGGTTGTCCTGTCATTGTAGTGGATTGCACAATGGTTGCTGCAGTGCATTTGTGACATTTAACTAACAGGCCCTGGGTACACATTTGTATCACATTCTAGTGTCTCACAGGTAAGTTAAATATGCCAATTAGGGATAATCCAATTTCATCATGTTGAAAGGGGGCATAGGTACATTGCCACTGGTTAGCAGTAGTAAAGAGTACAGAGTTCCATATCCCACAAAAATGGTTATGGGAAATGAGCTTGGGGTACACCACATGAAAGACGGTCATTTCCAACAAGCAGAAATTGTGTCAGCAGGAAATGGACAGTATGTTGCTTGGATTCAGGTGATTTTATAAGGACATGAGTTGCTAAGATAGAAGACAAAAAGAGAAGTTTGGAAAGTATTAGATGGCTTTGCATATGCCTTCAATCTGTTACTGTTGTGTAATGTCAATCTAGCTTACCTCATTTGCTGGGCAGTTAGAATAAGAAAGAAGACCATCCTCTTACTTCAAAAGAAATCTCCAAAGCTTAGCTTAATAAGGCTAAGACCACTTGTAAGTCACTGAGTGGTGATGGTTTATGGTGAAGTATTGCAAAGTGTTCAGTGGTATTCCAGATCCCCACCCTGTTAGGTCATTCAACATTGTCCTTAATGAACTATGCCCCTCACAATGAAAGAGGCTTTGATAAAAGTAATCCCAAAGAAGGAAAAAGGTAAGGTGAAATATGTGCCCAACTGGCATTTATCTGTTCTTTTTATTTTTTTTATTTAAATTTGTTTTTATTGTTGCAGCAACGTCTATCAGTACAGTGTAAATAATCCGCTGACGTGGCCTCAACATTCGGCCACGAACAGCTAGGCGTGCAACGTTTTCTTGTTTTTTATAACTGGTACAAATATACATTTCCTCAGTTAATCAGTACATTTGATCGTGCAAATACGTCTGCAGGCTGGGAGACAGTGGACCTGCGTCGCCAAGAGGGCGATGAAGAATGACAGGCAGGCAAGTACCCGCCATAATAGAGCAGGATCGGGGTCTGTACTGTCCATATGACGGTGTTACCAGTGAACAGGGGGGGACAAAACTGTGGGAGGGAAGCATGTGGGCGCTAGCAGGGTCTAAGCAGGGGGATACTGGCGGCGGGTGTTGGGGGGGGAGGGGCCACGGAGCCATACAGTCTGTGCTCCAAAATGGGGGGGGGAAGAGGGGATTGGCAGGGGGGCGGATACACTCCGCGCATGCGAGGGACTAGATGGGCGGTATGACCTATGAGAATTTGGTCAGGATGCAGGGGGTACCGGGCATCGACCCTGGGGTGGCTTACACCAGGTAGAGGCTACTGGCCCTCTCGGGCGGGGGGGAGGAGTAGGTGGGTCTCCTACATGCGTGGACTGCCGGAAGCTGTGGAGGAGCATGGCCCATTCCATGGATATGGGAATTTTACGCGCGCCCCTGGCTTCTTCTTCTCTTAGAGCATCCTCCTCCGCCGCCGCCCATTTACCAACCGTCCCTTTCCATTGTGCTATAGGGGGGCCCTCCGGGGACCGCCAGGGCATGGTTATGCATCTGTTTGCCAACAGGAGCGCTAAGCACACAAAGCGTCTATGCACCGGTTCTTGCTTAGAGACGTGAAAGATGCCTAGTGCGCTGGACTCCCAGGTGGCCAGTGTAGTGAGACCTGTGAGTTCCGACAGTGTGTCGTGTACCGCCCGCCAAAAGGGATGAAGGTTGGGACAACTCCAAAACATGTGACGAAAATCTGCGGCAGGGGAACAGCATCTGGGGCATAGGAATGGTGTGGAGGGATAGAACTTCTGCAATCGCGCTGGGGTGAGGTATGCCCTGTGTAGTATATAGTATTGGATGTTTTTGAAGCGGGCGTTCCTAGAGACGCGTTTAAGGGGCCTTAAGTGCTTTAGTCCACTTTAGTCGTGTAGAGCGCGACCTATGTCCTCCTCCCATGTAGCACGCAAGGACGTCAGGGGAGCGTGTGAGAGTTCCCGGATGGATTTATATAGCCAGGTGACCAGGTGGCGTCCCACCCCCATATGTAGGATAGCATGTATTACTGGATGCGTGTCTGGCTCGCCAGTTTGGAGATTGAAGTGGGGCCGGTATCCATCGAGCAGCTGCCTATATCTGAGGAATTGGCCCGGGGGGAGCCCGTATTCAGCGACCAGGCGGTCGAGTGGCTTCAACTGACCCTCCTCGAAGAGCGATTCCAGATCCGTGATGCCACATTGGGACCATTCGGTGAACAGTGGAGCCGTGAAGTAGGAGTCCTGCCTGGGGCTGCCTATCAATGGTAGCAGCGGGGAGTACGGGGGCCTACTGGGGGACAACCGGTGGATCCGCATCATGCACCGGCGCGCTATCGCCACATGGAGGGGGTATGTGCGCCGTGGCTTGGTGCCCGGGAGAAGAAGACGGGTGAGTTCCGGGGTCGTGATCCTGCCGGTCGAGGTAACAGTCTCCTGAGGATAACGGTCCGCCGTCCAGTAGGACAGCCATTGGAGCTGTGCCGCAAGGAAATATGACTCGAAGGATGGAGCCCCGAGCCCCCCTGCGTCGTGAGGAGTTGGAGGGTTTTCAGGGCGACCCTGTGTCGGCCTGCACCCCAAATAAGCGTCCCTAAGAGGGAGTCAACGTCGCGGAAGAAGGACCTGGGTGGTATCACCGGTAGATTTGTGAAGTGGTAAAGAAGTCGGGGAAGCATCACCATTTTAGCTAGGGCTATCCGCCCTATCGGGGCCAACGGGAGCTTATTCCAGAAGGCGACAGTCGGGCGCAGACTAGCCAGTACCTTGCAGTGATTACCCTCAACAATGTCTGATGGAGAATGGTACAAGCGGACACCGAGGTACCGGGGAGCCTCCGCGGACCATGAGAGTTTATGCGGTCCGAGCTCGACTTCCCAGGGGGGCAGGCCCGGGTGTAAGGGGTAGACTGTGGACTTGTCCCAGTTCACCTGTAGTCCCGAGGCTTCTGCAAATTCTGCCAGCGTTGCCCCAATGGGGGCTAGGTCCGTTTCAATGTCTCAGACATATATGAGAAGATCATCCGCGTACATGGACACGCAATGGGTGCCGTCAGCAAGTGGTATGCCCCAGTCCATACCCTCCAGGCGCAGCCGAACCGCCAGCGGCTTGACCGCCAGCACAAATAAGAGAGGCGACAGGGGGCACCCTTGTCTTGTGCCTCGTCGAACTCCAAACGCCGGTGAGACGGGTCTCCCGATACGAACTCGGGTGGTTAGATCGGTGTACAGGAGGCGTGTGTATGCCATGAGCGTCGGGCCGATATTGAGGCGCCGCAGGACTGAGAACAGATAGGGCCAGGTGAGGGTGTCGAACGCCTTTTCCAGGTCCATAATGAGGCAGGCGGCGTGGGGAAATCTGTCACGCACTTGATCTTGAATATGGAAGACTCGGCGGAGGTTCTGGGAGGTGTTCCTCCCTGGAACGAAGCCGCATTGGTCGGGGTGGACCAGTGGGCGTATGACCTGTGCATATCGATCAGCCAGAATCTTCCCTAGGATCTTACAGTCAGCTGACAGGAACGTGATGGGCCGATATGACCCCATGTGGAGTGGATCTCTGTGGGGTTTGGGAAAGGTGACAATCACGGATTCCCACAGCGACTGAGGTAACCTCCCCAGATGAAGAGACGCCCCGAACATCCGTGACAGACGGGGGACCAACAGGGGAGAGAATGTCGAGTAGTATTCTAGTGGGAGGCCGTCTAGTCCCGGTGCTTAATTCCGAGACATGGCACGTATCGCCTGGGTGATGTCAGAGGGAATTATCTTGGCGTCGAGTGTGGGTTTGTCATCATTCGATATCGTGGGCGACGTCAGTGGGTCTAAAAAGTGATCCACAGAAAACGGGGAATATTGGGCCGGGGTACCGTACACTTGCGTATAGTGGCTCTGGAATGACAGGAGGATCTCGGCCTGCGAGTGCACTAGTACACCTTCTGGGTTGATAATATCCGTGATTGGCTTGATTTCGGTGTCCTGCCTCGCCATCCATGCCAGTAGCGCCCCAGTTTTGTCTCTGTCCTTGTGTTCCCTTGAGGCGTAAGCCCTAAAATTGTATTTTTGGAGGTCAGCGCAGGCAGTCTGATACTCCGTCTTAGCCTCGGCCGTGAGCACGGCGTGTTCCTCCGAGTCGTCAGGCCTTTTAGTGAGTGTGGCCAGAGCTTGCTCTGAGGTTAAGAGCGTCCGCTCCAAGGTGCGGCGGACCCCCACTACCTGTTTGATGCATTCTCCCCTTGCCACCACTTTAAACGCGTCCCACTCCACCAGTACCGATGACGCTGTGTTCGCGTTGTGTGTGAAGTAATCTTGTATGCTGGTTTTGTGCGCGTCCCTGAAAACTGGATCCGTTAGGCAGTCCCTAGGGAGGCGCCAGGTGGGGACCGGTGGGTGTGGGGGGCGCCAGTTCAGACGTATGATGTGGGCGTCATGATCCGAGAGGATCCGACCTAGGTAATCTGTAGATGTTATCTTAGGGAGGATTGGTGCAGAGCAGAGGAAACGGTCTAGGCGGACTCGGGGGTTGTGTGGAATCGAGTGGAAGGAATAAATGCGAGCCAGTGGGTGTAGGTGTCGCCATGCGTGAGTGAGCGCCCAATGCGTGGTCCATGTCCTGAAGAGTTCTGCCTGTCGGGGGGCCGGGGAATGTGTGGGGGGAGGATGCGAGCGGTCCAGGGTGGGGTCCAGTGTGCAGTTAAAGTCACCTCCCAGCACCCACGGAACTGTAGTGAACTGGGCCAAAACGCCCGTAAGGTGATCCCAGAATTTATCCTGATCCATTTTAGGGGCGTAAATGCTGCCAAGGAGTACTCCCTGTCCATCCAGTATCCCCTCCAGAAGCGCATGCCTGCCCTCTCTATATACCACCCGCCGGAGCTCCCGGAAAGGAGTACCTGGCCTTACCCAGATTAACGCGCCGCGCGCAAACGCTGAATATTGTGTGGCACAGATGATCCCTCGCCATTTGACCTGCAAACGAGTGAGTTCAGTGGCATTAATGTGTGTCTCCTGCAGAAATGCTATACCGGCTGACATGCGCCTAATGTAGGAGTATACAGAGTAGCGCTTACTGAGCGTGTGTAGGCCCCGTACGTTTAGTGTAAGGATATTAATGTCTGAGTGTGGGACTGCCATTCCTAGGGTAACGTGGTCGGGGAAAGGGCCCCCCTACAGCTCCCGTGGGCTGCCCGTGTGTATGTGTCACATGTGCTCCTGCGCGCCAAGCTTCCTCAAACGTGAGGGGGACTAGGGGAATTAACAACAACTAGAACCTCGGGTGGGCAACAGTCCCAGTACTGAGGATACGTCACCGGGGGTGTCATATCCAAACTAGTGTCCCACTAGGGGAGAAATTCAACAGATATCTGCGGGGGTGGCAGCGTGTGTCGCTGCTGGGCCTGTGCGCGGGTCGGGCTCTAGCAGGAGAAATGTCTATCGCTCGCTAGCGCATACAGTCATCTGGCAAAGCAGTCTAGGCTCCTAGACGTCGCGCAATACAGTAGGCAACCATGAGAAGGATATAGCAGTTGACAGTTCAACCTTCACAAAGAGGTGGTAGGCTGGCTGGCCAGGGCAGCGTCCAATGTGAGTGCCACAACGAGGGGGGAAGAGATTGGGCCAAATCCCGACATTGTCCCATCACTGTCCCGGTCTTTCCCAGGGGTGAACAGGTGCGGCTGACCCTCCAGGTCCGAAGCCGGGGGTGACGTGTGCAGTTCGGTCACCACCCGTAAGGCGTCCCGTCGCTCCTGCATGATTTGCGTGAGGTCGGGTGAGCCCGTGGGGGAGGATGCCTGGCTCTTGGGGCGGCCTGATCGGGCACGGCTCGCACCCCGTCTCCTGGATCGTCTGGAGTCATTGTTGCGTGTCCTCTGGGGTCCGGGTTTAGGGATCAGCGGGCAATGAAATTCAGTCCAATCCTGCGCATCCGCCGCCGTATTGAAGAAGAGGGCTTTCCCTTTGTGGATCACTTTAAGGCGGGCCGGGAACAGCAAGGAGTCTTGAAGATCGTTTGCGCGGAGGCGCCTCTTGACTTCCAGAAATGTGGATCGTTGCTGTTGGACCTCTCGAGCATAGTCCGGGAACACCATGACGTGTTGGTCTTCCACCTGCAGGGGGCCCGCCGTCCGGGCCGCACGGAGCACCGCATCCCGGTCTCGGAAGTGCAGGAATTTAGCTAGCATGGGTCGTGGAGGAAGACCGGGTTTGGGTGCCCGGGCCGGGACCCTGTGGGCCCTCTCGATGGAGAAGTATGGCGACCGGTCGCAGTCCGGGGTGAACGATTTAGTCCAGGATTCCATGTAGGTCAGAAGGTCCGAGTTTTCAATCCCCTCCGGCAGGCCCAGGACGCGGATGTTACATTGTCTCGAGCGCCCCTCTAAATCCACTGTGCGCTCCTCCAGGGTCGCCACGCGGCGCAGAACCTCCTGCATGTCTGCCTCCTGCGACTTCACTGCGGGTTGTAACTCGGTCACGATCCGCTCACCCTCCTTCACCCTGTCTGCCAACTTACGGTGTTCATCACGGATTAAGCTAACGTCCGTCGTCAGGGTGCCCAACCTCTCCTCCATCGAAAGGCGAGACATTTCGATTGCCGCCAACACCTGATCCAACTTCGCTGATAGCGTAGGGTCGGTTTGCGATGCATTGGCCTGCGTCCATGTCCTCGTGTGTGGCATCTTCTCGACGGCCGTTTCAGGGACAGCCGTCACCTGAGAGGCCTTCGGTTTCCCCATGGGTGCTGTCAAAAGGGCCCCGGATCGTCGTGTGCCTCGGGAGCGGCAGGTCGTCGCCTCACAGCGTCGCCGGGTAGGTGGCAGCTCAGTGCCGGTCGGCTCCCTTAGTCCCCTCCGGCTCCAGGGCGGGTTCCGTTTCACTCCGGGGAGCCCCCACCAGGGGTGTCAGGGGTGGCTTGCGGCCGCCGGGGCCGGTGGGTCCGATTGCAGGGGGTCGCGTGGGCGTCTTCTCCTCCCCGGGGGGTGTGGCAGAGTAGCAGTGCCGATCGGCAGGGTCAAAGGTCGGGTGGCGTGGACCAGGGAGCTCCGGGGCAGCGGACGGCTACCGGTACCGTCTCAAGTTCGAGTGGGGCACTCCTATCCCCGGGGCGAGGTTTGCGCTGTTTTCTGGCGTCAGGCCTCCATGGGCGCCATCTTAGGGTCAGGCACCCGGGTCCACCGGGCAGTATGTGGTGGTGAGCGCGTTCTGGTTCCCCCGGTCAGGTGGCGACGTGCACTATGATCTCCCACGGGGCCCGGAGGGAGGAGGGGGCCACAGGGGTGTCGGCGTTGAGATCCTAGGGGGAGGGGGGGAGAGATCAGCACTCACCGCCCTCGGCGAAAGGTTTCGGGCTTCTGGAGGGCCCAGCCCCGCACAGGCGGTGCGCTCGTCGGCTCCCCGCAGTCCGCGGTGGCAGGTTGGCCGAAACTGGAGGCTGATCAGGCTTCCGGCGGGAAGATAGCTCCGGTGCATCGGAGCCCCGGAGCGGCGGCCGCCATCTTGCGTGTTGGGGTGCTGAAACGGAGGAAGGTGCTGTCCGGTGCGCACCCCCGTGGGCCGGTCCCACCGCTGCCTCAGGTCTCTCCGCAGCTGTCGGCTGGCCGCGTTCTCCAGGGCCGCCGATCAGGGAGCCGGCTCTCGGTGGCTCGTACGTCCGCAGGTCGGAGCTGCGCCCGCCATCTTCAGGGTCGGCGCCACTCGGCTCCGGCAAAAGACAGTGCGGCTCGCGCCGTCCATCAGCAGCAGTTCCAGGTCACTCGAAGGATGCCCCAGCGTGCGGGGGCATCACAGGTGCTTTTTTAGCGAGTTGAGGCTCCCGGCGATCTCGGGTATTGGGCGAGATGCTAGCCCGATCGCGGAGCCTCAGCAGGACACAGCCGCCATCGTGGCTTGCTAAGCCACGCCCCGGCATTTATCTGTTCTTAATGTGGAAGCTACAATCATAGTAGGAACACTGACCTGTATATTGTAAAGCTTACTTCAAAAACCTGTGCATGCACACCAAGTTGGGTTTATTACTAATTTAAAGACAGTGAATTTCCTCAAAAATCACTGGTGACATCCTGATAAAGGGAGAGAAAGGGATACAACTAATGTCTTTTCTCACACATTGTTGAAAAATAATTTCACTTGATTTAATATCTAATACATAGCTTTTTACCAGGCTTTTTAGGCAAGTGTATCTTTACCAAAGGGGTCAAAGTTCCCAGGGGTGATCCTACCCACTGTTGCAGCAATTCATGTGTGCTCCACCACAATCAAAACCACAGCGCCCCTCTCTACTTAAAAACAAAATGGCAGAACCTCCTCTTCACCCGTGCAGAACTCCTGTGCCCACACCAGAGGTATCGCAAGGGAAATGAGCAGTCCCTCCTCTTTGGTCAGTCTAAACCAGTTCTAGGGGACGTTCCTATCCCACTGTGACTTGTGCCTGGCTGACTGGTAAACAAAGAAGGGCCCAGCTCAGGTGTCACCTAAAATTTGCATATGGCAGTTTGGGCCTCTTTGAAGTTAATCAAGATTCAGGGCACAGCCCAGATGGTCATCCTGCCAGAGGAACAGAAAACACGGCCCCATACCCACCCTTTATCTGAGCTCTGGGAGCAAGTTCAAACGTCATCAAGGGGACTATTCAGATGCCTGGTGACATATGAAACTTATGTAAATGGGCCTCACTAGCTTTAAGTAGGAAAGGGCAACTTTCTAAAAGTACCTTTTCCCGGATATTTATTGTAAATTACAACATCACCAGCTGTTTCTTTACCAGAGATGACATTATTACATTTAGTGTATCCCAAAGATTCCCTATGGAACAACCATCCCTGCTACAGTGAAAATAGCTTTTGGGTCCTTTTCACACCTAGGAACATTTTAACCTTAGTCTTTTACATGCCCTACTTTTAAACACAAGGCACCCTGTCTTATGGCCAGTAAGGCCTACGTATGACTGACATAGTAATATTTTGAAAAAAGGTTTAGGCCTGTTGAAGAGTTTATTTTGACTAGCCAAATTTGAAGTTTTAAAATTGCACAGCCCTATACGAGTAACCAATTGCAAGTGCAATTGTGAAGGGACTGCACTATGGGCTATACGATTCTTTGATTGAGCTAAGGCAACCCCGCTCCTCTGCAGTCCTTCTAAAACAGTTCTAATGGCAGCTCCTTTCCCACTGGTACTGGTGCCTGGCTAAGTGGGGCAACAAAGAAGGGTCCTAGACAGGGGTGCTTGTTGTCGCCCCTTCGTTTTGTTCTGCTGACATAGCCATTTCTCAAAATACTTAATGTAAAAGAGAGAATCAGAGGGAATTCCTATAGAATATACGAATATAAGTTGACTGTCTTTATAGATGGTGATAATATCTCTTTGCTTTACACACATATCACTGGGCAACTTGAGGTATGAACCTGAAGAATACGTTCCACTCTACAGAATGGAGCAGTCATTATATAGCATCATAGCCTGCTGCTGAGGACTATCTCAGTTGGGTCTTCGAAACATAAAGTTATAATGGAAAAAATTAAGCTACATTTTCTTCGACACTTGGTGCAATATTAAGGTGTCTCTTAAACAATCAGTGGCCTGCCCTCATGCACTATGGGGTCAGGGACCCCTACTTGTTGTATGTTAGTCTAGTCAATAGAGGGTGTAGTACAGCCTTCTATCTATATGTGCTAAATAGAGTCACCACTTTGCAAAGTAAAAAGATAAAAATATAAAACAAGTAATGTGTGTGCGTGAAACCCACGTGCAAATCCCACACCTCACTAAACCTTTCTCAGAGGAACAGACCTTCCAAAAAAAGAGGGGAGGGAAGTTGGCAGAGCCTCACTGGAGCAACACCCGGGGGAGGATATAACAGGCTGGTACTCACTGGTACTCGCCTGTATGGTAACGTTCTCCTTATCAGCATCTGCCAACTGGTAAAATAACGGGGATATAAACTGTGCAGAAAAAGAAAAACCTATGTGTTTTCTATGTGTTAGTGACACACGGTGGTTTGCCAAAACTCCTGTGCTTGAGATCTGGTCCCACCACCATTAAAAAGAGCTAATCTACACTGACAAATCCAACTTTATTCCGTGCTGTGTGCCCGCTCTATTTACCAACATGTTTCATTGCCGAGTTTCCTTTACTGGCAATTTCGTTATGGTTTTAGGTCAGCGTGAATACTGCACGTCTAGATTCTCCCTTTATTGTACCTGTGTTGCACATGGGATAAAATCACACATACAAACATTTACTTACTGTGTCTCTCTGGAAATTCAAAACGGCAACTGTACACGCAGCTTCACATGTATCATTCATACATTACCAGGTGGCCTTTTGAAATCGAGCCTACCAGGCTCCTGTAGAAGAATCTGAGATGGTTGGACCCTTTAGCTTACAATGAGTTCCATGAACCGCCCTTCGGTCGGTATCTATAAAAAATGAAAGGGCACAGTAAGTGTGGCACTAACATGCCCCCCTCATTCACCATGCTCATATATTACTCCGGCGTCTATGCTCATATAGTTTTTTACTGTGAGCCCCTATATATCCGTGCCCGGCTCCTGTGGCCCAGCCGGTGGTGTCAATTGCAGTGCCCCATTGTTTGATTTAAAAGTGGTAGGTGATAGGGAAGTTGCGCGCCTTCACATGTGCAAGTATTTCAAAAAGACACCGCGCAGCGTGGCGCGTCTCACACAAGAGCTATCCCGCCGTATAGGTCCCCTCTCGCCTCAATGTAAATTCTGTGGTGTCCCAAGGCCTTAAAAATCGTCTCCAAAGCCCTTCTCGTTTAAAGATCGCTCTCCTTACCTATGTTTCGTGCAGGAATAGCCTCCACTCACCCGCGGATAGCAAGAGTCTCACCGGTGTGTGTGTTTTGTGGACGGGACCCAGTCACATGATGATCGCGTCTGTGGTCACGCCCATCACGCCCACTACCGTAGTTGACGGACTCGACGCTGGCTATCCGCGTGGCGGCCATCTTGAAACAGGGTGATACTTGAAAAAGCCGATCTATTTATATCAGAAGTTTGCCCGTTTGAGATTGCTGGACGGTGTGTTTTACAGAACCAATCGTGACTTGATTTCAAGGCTTCTAAAATAGGCTATGTCTATGTGTATCATACGTTCATATTCTCAAAATGGCCCAATTCGCCTTTTTTTTTAAAAAAAAACAGATTATTGATTTTTAAAAAAGAATTTATATGTAATGTCAATCGTTACTGATGCATATATGGTAACCAAAGTACTTTCATGAGTCGGTGCTTAACCAATGTGTAGCTAGCTCCCCTCACAAACTAGTTCACTACATATAGCAGGGGGCACCTTCATTATACTTGTGCATGCCTAGTGAGTGACAATGTCACTACTCAACCCACTATGTAACCCCTTGGCCTCAGTAGAGGGTTTGTTACCTTTATTGCTTCCCTTTACATGCATGGTGTGTTCACGTGGACTAGGTGGCAGCTATTTTATTCCATTCAATAACATCATTGAGACCTTGACGGTCCGTGCCCTCTTCAAAAATCCAGCTTGCCACTTTCCTGTGGAGTCTATTCTCCATGTTAAACTGGTCTCCCACCACCCTCTCAATCACGAGCCAACGCAGGTCCCTGGGTTGGTGTTTTTATGTGGTGAAGTGTTGCACCAGTTTAGTTGTCAGTTTGGCTGTTTTTAACGTGCTCAGATTTTCCTGGATTCTGACTTTGATCTTTCTTGTCGTGAGACCTATATAGTGCAAACCGCACGGACATGAAAGCCTGTGAATCACATTGATGGAATTACAGTTACTGGGGTGTTGCTCACAAGGTAACGGTATATCCGGGAGACCCCACCCCTGCCCAGTTTCCCCATAATCACCTGTGCCGCCAGCGGACTAAACTCGGGAAGGGAGGAGGGGGAGAGTAGGTGTACCCCCAGAGCGTGCCTGAGCTGCAGGTATTTGTATAACCCACAAAAAGTAGGTGAAAACACTTTAAAACTCTCGAAACCAGGTCGCCGGTGGGTGAAAGGAGATGTTCTACACAAGAAACGGGGGAGGACCATCATCTTGAAAAGGCACTTCTGCAAGGGGGTTAAGGGGAAGAGCCTGCCATTCTGTCAGGTCCGCCCTTGCCTTGGCGATCAGAGGTGTGATGTTCAGGGACCACTCAAGCTCGGGAAGCAGGGCAACCCAAATCCCTAGGTATTTGAAGGATTGCCTGCACAAGGGGATGGTTGTCTGCCAATCGAAACAGGCACAGGATGGGTGGAGGGGAACCAGGGTGGACTTGGCTGGGTTGAGCCGAAGGCCTAAGGTTCGTTCAAAAGCGGAGAAAACCTCCAAACAGCGTGGGCCAGAAGTCTCAGGGTCCACCAGAAAAAGGAGGACATTGTCTGCGTATAGGGCGATCTTGTCCATCCGCAATGGGTCCCACGTCCAGCCCCAGATGTTGGGGTCTTGACGGATAAAGGAGGCTAGGGGTTCCATCGCTAGAGCGAATAGGATTGGCGAAAGCGGACAACCCTGGCCAGTGCCCCTTCGGATAGGAAAGGCCTCCAATAGTACCCCGTTGACCAGGACTCTTGCTTTAGGGCAAGCCGAACCCCATCACCTCATCCAAGTAGGTCCAATCCACCATATCAAAGGCTTTCTCAATAGTAGGGCCAGATATGGAGTGAGACGGTGTTGATGCGCAAGCTCCAGGTGGAGGGGGAGAATACAATGCCGCGTAACCTGGGCAGGCATGAAGCCGCATTGATCCAAATGGACCAACGTACGTAGGGATGGAGGCGCTGGGCTAAGATAGTAGCGAAGATTTTCATCTCGGTGTTAATGAAGGAAATAGGGTGATAGTCCACGCAGTCCACAGAAGGGGGCTGTGTCTTCGGAAGCAGCACAATAGTGGCCACGTCTGTTTCAGGGGGAAAGGATCCTTTGTCCACCATGTGGCAAAATAGTTCTACCAGGTGGGCGGTCAGCGACTCACAAAAAGTCACATAGAATTATTGCAGGTACCCGTCCAGGCCCGGCGTCTTACCGGAGTGTAGGTGAGAGATTGCTTCATGGACTTCGTCCTGAGTAATGGGGAGATCCATAGTGTTGGGATTTAGAACGGGTTGCGTCCAGTCCTCTCTCTGTGCACATGCTGTCGATTACACCCCTCCCTCTTGACCCATGTGATCGTATGTAAGGACAAGAAACCGGGCAGTCAGTGCTTGGTTTAGTTACCGGTCACGTTGTCTTTTCTGGTGACCGAGCTACTTGGGATTATCGGCTGTGTTTGTGTTGGATTACTGGGAGATACTTTGCGTACTGAGCGAGGCTTCGCTCAGATAAGGATACCTCCTGTATCTGGAGTGGGAGTACGAACTTTGTTGGGTAAATTACCTGATTTAGGCATTGGAGTTTGTACGCGGCTGCGTGCGGACATTTTTAAACGCCAGTTGGCTGTTAGTTCATTGTTCAATCATGGCAGTGTTTGCAGTTCATAACCAGATCCAGACGATGTTTGTAGGTGGTGACCTAGTCAAGGCTTGGCACACAAATCATTGTTCACTCGGCTTGATCAAGGCTCAGTCTTTCAGGCCCTTGTTCAATCACCCTGATCAAAGCCCGGTCTTTCAGGTCATTGTTTAATCACCCTGATCAAGGCTCAGCAGTCAGACCATTGTCCAGATAACCTGATCACGGTGTCAAGGATGTTTACTTGGCCGGGATCAGGAGATGGAAAACAAATCATTTACACAGGGTTTGAGTGTCTCGTGGATTTCTGGTGAACTGCAAAGAACAGGGGGAGGGGGGTGGGTGTGCAACAGTTCCTGGGCAGAAATGCAGGCTGCAAGATGGTTTTGGTCCTGTTAGTTAGAATTTCCTCAGGCATCAGCAGAAACGACCAGGTGGGTTGTGTGGAAGTGTTTGACACCAGATGGCAATGGAAAAGCAATGGAGTCCCGGTACAAATCATGCCGATCAGAAGAACACTTTTCCTCAGATGGCGTGGCATCAGGCCCCGTGGGGTCCGGGGCATGGTCTAGGACGATCCGAGAACCAGTGGAGCTCGGAGATCCAGACCCTCTGGGCAACGCAGGAGGAGGTGAAAGTTGTGGCGCATCTTCCGGGGAGTGGGAGGTTGATCCCTGGTGAGCACCATACCTGCGAGACCTGTTGCGGCACCCCCGGGTCATAGGTGCAGGCAGGCGGGGCTGCGTGGGCACCTTCCGAGAAGGGGAGGAGGCCAGGGTGGTTCGGAGAGGGCGCTCCTCCATGAGCCAGGTCCAAGCCGCCTGGGGACTGTCAAAGAAAAAGGCCTTGTCCTGAAAAATGACTCAAAGGCGGGCCGGGAAGAGGTGGCCATAGTGGAGGCCCAGACTACGGAGCTTCTGCTTAACTTCATTGTAGGTGCGACGCTGGGTCTGCACCTCCCTGGTGTAGTCTGGGAAGATCATTATCCTGCTGTTCTGGAAAGACAAGGGGCCCTTCTACCAGGCCTCCCTGAGGATAGCGAACCCTGTCCCAGAAGTTGAGGATCAGCAGGATGATGGGCCGGGCGGAAGCTCTTGGCGGGGGCTGGGGGGCCAGAGAGCGGTGGGCACGCTCGATAGCAAACCATGGGGAGAGGGAGTCTTTTGGCATCCATGATCGCACCCAATTCTCCACGAACGGGTTTGTGTGTCCTTTCTCCACTCCTTCGGGAAACCCAATGAGGGTCAGATTGTTACACCGCGCACTGTTTTCTGCGTCTTCGGCCCGACGGTGAAGCTCCGAGGTCTGGGTCTGAAAATGAGCCACCTGGGTCTTGAGCTGGCCTATATCATCCTCAGCCGTGGAGAGACGCGACTCTGCCTCTGAGATCCGTTCCATGGAGCTGCGCAAGTCTTGCCAAATAAGGGCCATGTCAACCCTCACCTCACCAATCGTGTTCTCCACCGATGTCTGCAAAGCACCAATAACCTGGAGGATAGTGGATAGATCCCCCCCATCGGGAGCCAGAGCAGCAGCCCCCCCGGGTCCCGGTTGCCCGTGGTGACTATGTCCATCCTTGATTGGGTGTGGGAGGCAGGGGTATGCAGTGCGTGGGTCCTACCCATCACCACTGAAGGTGGGGGCAACCGTCACACTGACAAGGAGGGCCGGCAAGCACCCAGCTAAGAGTGGGGTCCCCGGCACCCAGACTGTCGATACTCGTGCCCAGGTTCCTTGGTTGGCCTCTCAGTACACCGTCCACTCCTAAAGAGAGACCGTAGACAGTCAGGATAACCGCCCCACGCAGGAGGAGTACCAAGTAGCAGACAACCAAGTAGGCCCGGGGAAGTACATCTCCCAGATGTCACACAATGGGTGTAGGGAAGTTCCAGACAGTTGGTCAACTCCAGGCAGTGGGGACAGCAAGAAGGGTCCACAAGGGAGCGGAGGGCCTAGATGAGCGGCGGATGCAACGATGAGAGGGCCCAGCAGCGCCCCCCCACTCCACACAGCCGGCAGGGACGAGTCTGGGGAAGGGGGGGACCCCACGCAGTCAACCCCTTTCGACGGCCCCACCAGGGGCGCGCACCTCCACCACCTTCCACCCGACAATGGTAGCCGAAGGCAGAAAGGGCCCAGCACGTAAGTGGAGAGGGCTCAACAGCAGCCACAGGAGACAGGGATGCGCCCACCAAGCCGAGATGAAGGGCAGGGGGGACCAGTGATTCTTTAATGAGATTTTATAAAACGCATAACTCGTTGATAGAAACAAGCAGAGGCCATGTTACTTAAGGTAGTTACAACATCCATGAATGACACAGAATCTCCTGTGTTTCTACGGTATTTGACAATATGTGGATAGACATTTCTCATCTTTATCCATTAGAAAGAGCAGTGCACCATACAGTAGACAAAAGCAGCAAAAGAGAAAACTAGAACTCTCATCCAGAATCCACATTTATGAAATGAAAAAAACTATAAAGGAAGCAATAATACCCAATCAACGCTAGAAAAATATAGAGTCCAGTTTTAAGGGCCAACCCAGCGTTTCACCCAGTAGGGGGAAAAGTTTCCCTGCCTGCTTCCATCTGCATGTATGTACGGCTCACCAATGAGTGTCTAAAGAGGGAAATCGTATGTTATGTTGTTGTATCTAATATGGGGGGGGCTTAGTGGTGGGGCCACAGCAGTCTAGTTTATCGTGTTCCTCGGTGCATCGCAAAGTCCCTCTCGGACACAGTTTGTCTCCAATGAGGCAGAGCACGCCGAATCTCATGGCGGTCGCTCAAAACGAATCTTCATTTGCCAGGCCATGATCTCAGCAACAGACCACTTACTAAGGTCATACAATCAATGTGGAAGCGAAGGGGCAGCTGGTGATTCCCAGGGCATCTCTATCCAATGTTGCAGCAGAACATATGCAAGGACTGTAAATTTAGTGGCATGTTTGTTTTTGCAAGTGCGTGGCATGATTTCCAGTAGGCAGGACAAGAATCCGGTCTGTGAGTTCAGATAGAGCACTTCTGGACCGAGACACTGTCACTACTATCTCTGAACAGGCTCCCACAATACAGTTAAAGTTTGCCTCCGGGTGGGGGCATCGTGGCTATTAAGAGCAGTCCCAGGAAAATATATGATGGTTACGTGCAGGGGTAAGATATGTTTGATGCAAGTAGTTTAATTGTGTGTACTTTATACAGAGATTTCTGGACATTTTCCGAACATATTCAAGTACAAGTGGCCATTGCCTAGCTGTAAGCTCTAGACCAATGGAAACAGCCAGTTACACCGCAGAGTGGGGAACCCCTCGCCACAGGAGTCCAAGAGTACCTTATATTGCACTGGGATGGCCTTCCTGTCATTCAAATGGCTAATCAATAACAGGAGGGAAGGAAATGACTTTTGTTCAACCCTGTCCGGCCCTTAAAGTTTACCGGCTATGGAGGCTAGCATATTATAAACCAGAAACTGCCCCTCTTCTAGTTAGTAAGTCTCCCTGAGCTCCTGGAAAGTCATGAGGGTCTTATTTATGTATAGGTTACCCAGTGTAGTGAGGCCTACTTCTATCCTCCTTTGGGTTATGTTGGTTGGCTACCAGCAGAGGTCTGGTTGCACCCATATTGGGTGGTGTGATGCGTACAAAAGGATATTGCTTTTGGGTTGCACATATACATGGCTTCAATGTTTAGTCGTCTGAGCTAGGCATCCTGTGAATGGGGCATCCCATTGAGGGTCCAGTAATCAATCTACCATACCACTGCCATCAGCAAGGTGCATCTGACAGCCAGCGCATAGGTCACTGGAGTTGCTGCACCACATAGTGGAGCTTATAATCAGGTCAGGTGCCCCATTCCACGACATTCCAAAGGGGCATAGAATTTAGAGAGCACCCCTTTATTCCTCCACCTGCTCCAAATTAAATCAGAGAGGATAGTAGCCAGCTCCCTAAAAAATGATGGAGCAGATAGGTCAGGAGCGCTGAAAAATAATATAACAATCTAGACAGCACCAATATTTTGGCTAGTGCCACTCTGCCCATCGGACATAGCGGTCGAGACATCTAGAAAGTCAAGGAGCCGCATACCCCAAGCACTGCTACATCTAAGTTCCACTTCAATAGATCATCTTCGACATGGTAAATGTTCACCCCCGGGTATTTAAAGGTGCCAGGTCACCATTCCAGGTCTGCGTGGGGCAAGTGGTCTGAGAGTGTCTGAAGGGAAAAAAGGCAAGATTTTACTCAGATTGATTTCAGCCCAGCTATGGTCTTAAGTTGTATATTGTCCATCACAGGTGTATACCAGCTCATCTGCATACAGCGATATCATGTATCAGGTGTTTCCAGTCAGTATATCCCTGCAGGGGCCCTGCATCCTAAAGAGACCCGCTGGGAGCTCAATCGATCCAATGACAAGGCTGCACATCGTGGGTGGGCCTGTGCAGTTTTATGCATAAGTCTGAAGAGACATATCAGATTAAGAAATATGTTCCTCCCTGGAATGACACCATTCTGGTTAGGGTGGACCAACATGGGGAGAAACTAAACCAGCCTATTGGCGATGACCTTCCAGAGTATCTTACAATCAGTATTTAGTAGGACAGCATTCTATAAGAGCGCACCTCTAGGGGATCTCCCCCTGGTTTGGGTAGGACCACAATTAGTGCCTCCCACACTTGGTGAGTTAGAACATCCGAAGGAACTTCGAAGCTAATACAATCTCGTCAGTAGAATAAAATGCCATCTGGTTGATCCCGAGGCATACCTCTTCGATCATTAATGGTTCATCAAGGGTTTTTCTTTGGAAAAGGAATTGGTGGAATTGGCAACCTCTCCAGATAGTCATGCAAAGTAGACTAAATAGAGTTCCTATTTCCCTTGGCTCCCTCATATAAGGTTCTATAGTAGCCAAAGAAGTCTTTATTGATGTCAGACTGTGGATTGAGTAGCACTCTTCCCGGGGACCATTGGGGGTCTAGGCCCCTCGGATTTGAGAACCCATGCCAGCACCCACCTCACTCTTACCCCCTCTGCATGTGGCCCAGCCATGTATTCTGCATAATCCAGATTTTCAAGCTTTTCAACAAGGGATTTGATTTGAGTTTTGTAAAGCTCAGAGTTTGCCCTACGGCGTCTTGGCACTGCCTTCAATGAAGAAAGGGAACTGATATGGAAATTTACAATAGAAACGTGAAAATCCAGGTTTTAAAGGCTTCCTGAAGGCGAGGATGTTAGATTGATTCCTCAAACTCCATGGCATTTGGTTCCAGTGGTAAGAGGTGGTTTAGATGAAGCTTCTACCACCCCAATAAGGTTTGTTTATGACCGCGATTGACAGTTTCTTGGCTGTAGTTGACTGACGTGATCTATTTGGAGTACGCCATGTGAATTTATTTTTTAGGAAGTCCAGACCATGGTGATGAAGCGCTTTGAAGGCCATACTCTTTTTAATAGGTAACCAGTGAAGGTCTTCCCTGACTTTAGAAATATGTTCACATTTCCCTTCGATGCTCATGACGAGCTCAGCTCGTCATGCAGTACACTGGTCGTGTGCTTATGATGAGCTGAGCTCGTCATGAACAATGGATTCCAAGGACTTTCAGCACAGAGGGGGAATTGCTGCAGCAGCGATAGTGTGCGTTAAGAATTCAGACTCTTCAGGTGTTCTTAACTACTTTATTTCAGACCAACACGTTTGCTCCTAACATGGAGCGAAGCTGCAGTCAGCTCGGCGATCAGCTGGTAACTGTCGTATCTGACAGTTATCAGCTGGTGACCTCACTGCTGGAAAGGTGTCCTCGCAGGGACACTGGGGAGCACACCTGGTATGGTGTCCTAAGAAGGACACAAGTATTATAAACACAACACATGCCCATCCTTTGGGGAGTAATGGAAACAATAGGAACAGGTAGGGAACATAAGGCTCCGCTATCCACAAATGTAGTCCTTAAGTTTAGCCGGTGGTCCCAAAAGTCTGCCGGCCTTGCTAATGTCCACAGGTCTCGCCAGGTCACAGGTAGGGATGACGGGTAGTCTGTGCCTTGCGCCTGCAGGTCTGGAAGAAGGAACAGAACGGTCCGCTGGTTGGGTGTCTTCCTGTATACCTTCATCGCTTCTGATCCCTGGGGTTGCAGGAAATTCAATGTCAGATTCAGTGTCAGAAAAATAAAGTCTTGCTGCACTTCCATTCTGCGTCCTGGATTGCTCTGCAGTGGCATCTAAAGGTGTGTTGTCCACTCCATCGTTCCCGGGATGCTTGTGGGCCGACAGTGCAGAAAAGTGCCAGACCTTCCCATCACTCAGGCGTGCAGAATTACAGTACACTTCATGAACGGTAAGAGGTTTGGTGTATCTCTCTTGACCCTTGCCGACATGTCCACTCCTTCTTACCTTCACCACATCGCCTGCCCTGATTTGTGCTTGGGCCAGTTTTTCCTCCACCATCTCTGAAGACCAGTGTACACTGCGGGCAGCCTTAACCCAACCCACATTGTCCTTTGTAAGTGGGGTCCGTCCACATATGTTCGAATGGATGTGGCCAGTAGACTCACATGGCGTTATTCTGTAAGCCCACAATGTTTTCATTATTTCTTTCTTCCAATCCAGTTGGTTTGATTTGGCTATCTGTATGATACCTTTTAGTACTCTGTTAAACCTCTCTACGGCACCATTTCCTGCTGGATGGTATATTGACGTAGTCTTGTGTTCAATGTGGTGCCCTTCCATGTAGTCCTTGAACAGGTCTGAGGCGAACTGTGCGCCATTGTCACTTACTACTTTTTTCGGTAAACATTCGTGCGTGAAAGTGTCTTCCAAGAATTGGACCACGTGCTGAGAGTCTGCCTTTTTGATGATTCTCACTTCAGGCCACTTAGTGTAGTGGTCAATTATAACAATTATATATTGCAGTTCATTCTCATCTGACACCGGCCCCATTATGTCTACTCCAATTCTTTCCCAAGGCATGGACGGGCTCTGTATTGGCTGCAGGGGAGGTCTGTAAGTTACTTGAGTTTTGTCAGCTTCCACACATAACTTACAGTTCCTTACATTTCTTTCAACATCTCGGCTGATACGTGTTTTTCACCCTGTTCTTACTTTTCGCGATGCCCAGATGACCCTCATGGCATACTTCCAGTATTTTCTCCCGGCTATTCATCGGCGGTACATGTCTTCCGCTTCTCATAAGTAGTCCATCTTCTATGGACAGTTCATCCTTCACCTCCCAGAAGGGTTTCATTTCATCTTTAAATTTATTCTTGCTGGTCCACCCTTCCTTGACCATCTGGATTACCATGCCAATGCCTTTGTCCTACATTAATCCTTCCAACCATTCGTCCTTGGTTATCCTGCTGGAATTTTCCCATACTTTGGCTATGCAGGAATCATCTATTTCGTTTGTTCCTGTGTTATCGTTGGTCTTGATAGGCATCCTACTAAGAAAATCAGCCACCACGTTCTTTACGCCGGGGACATATTGTATGTCGCACATGAAATCAAACAGTCGCACGGAAATCCTCGCCAGGCTTGGTGAGGCTGTGTGTAGGCCTTTGGTAGTAAGCACCTTTGTTAAAGGTTTGTGGTCTGTGCACAGGTGTACCTTCCTACCCCACAAATACTGTCTAAAATGTTCAAGGGCCCAAACGCAGGCCAGTGCTTCATGTTCTATTACCGAATATTTGTCTTCGGCTGGGGTAAGGGAGCGTGAAGCAAATGCAATGGTATATTCTGATCCTTTTGCATCTTTCTGTGTTAGGACTGCTCCAATGCCCGTGTTGCTGGCGTCTGTCGTCACATAGTTATCCAGGGTAGGATCAAATCCCTGCAAAGGGAATGCTTTGCACATATTACATTTCAAGTCTTGGAATGCTTGCTCACATTCGTCCGTCCACTCAAATTTGTTTTTCATTTTCAGCTGTTGCCTTAAGGCGTATGTTTTCGTCGAAAAGTTCTTGATAAACTTGGAGTAGTATTCTACTAGTCCGAGGAATTACCTCACTTCATCCCTTTTGGTGGGTACCGGCGCTTCCTTGATGGCTTGGATTAGTTCATTTTTTGGACTGATGCCATCGCCTGTTATCTGATGTCCCAGATAGTTGACAGTCTTGCACGCAAATTTGCATTTGGCATGCTCAGCCGTTAGACCTTTTTTGTTCAATAAGTCCAGGACTTGCTCCACTCGAACAGTCATGTTCCTCTCTTGATTTTCCCATTACCAGTATGTCGTCCTGGAATAACAGTATCCCAGTGACGCCCTCAAAAATGTTAGTCATCAGTCTTTGAAACATTGCAACGGCTGAAGCTAACCCAAAAGGAACACGAATGAATCTGAAACAACCAAATGGTGTTACAAAGGTAGTCAAAGATTTGCCGTCCCGGTGTAGCTGGACCTGATGGTATGCTGATTTTAGGTCGATGGTGGTAAACCACTTTACTCCCTTGGTGGTGGACAACATCTCGTTTATTTTAGGGAGTGGGTACTGCTCTACAATGATGTTTTGATTAAGATCGCGGAGATCAATGCCAAGTCTTAGTTTCCCATTGGGGCGTTTTGCTACGACAAGTGGTGCAACCCACTCAGATGCCTCCACCCTTTCTATTATACCATCAGTTAGCAGTTGCTCAAGTTGATTTTTAACTTCCTCCTTTATTGCAAAAGGTGTGTTCCGCGCTTTATGCACTGTGGGAGTGGTGATAGGTTTCAATTGTATTTTGTGCTGATAACCCTTAAGTACTCCAATATTCCCACTGAACACCTTAGGAAATTTCGCCAGTATTTGTCCTGCGTTGTCGTCAGTGTCCGACATGCTAAGCACAGGTTCATGGCTGTTTGAATCCAGCTTGATTCCCAGACTACCTTGGTCCATCCATCCAAGTACAGATGGTCCTACCTTTGATATGTACAGTTTACACTAGGCCTCCCTGCTCTTGAATATGAACCTGAGACTCCTGTACCCCAATATTTCAATTGGTCTCTTGTTGAATGATTTAATGATAATGTCTGGTTTATTGAGTCTCCGACCGATTACTTCCTTAAATTTTGCTTCACAGACTTTTCGTTCATAATAGTGTAAGGTGACCCGGAATCAGCTGTTATGTTTATCTCCACACCCCCAATGGTCATAGTACACATCCGTGTCTTCATCAAACTTGTCCTCATCTTCTACCACTGCCTTTACATTCCGTGGTTTTCTTCTATTACATGCCTTGTTAAAATGTCCAATTAGGCCACAGAACGTGCATTTCGCCTCGCGGGCTGGGCATCTAAAATCATACGCCATGTGTGCAGTGCTTAGGCATCGGTAACAATGTCCTTTCCACCATTTCTCTTGCCTTCTTTTGGGTTGAAAAATGTCTTTCTTTCTTGCAGCTTGCTTGCTGTCCCTCCAACCCTTATGATCAGTCACCTTGCTGACAGGGTCACTTTCTTTTTTTATTTTATCATCCCTCAACACAGCTTTCGCACATCGTCCTGTAAGTTCAGCTTTCCTGGCTATGTCTATTATGTTCTGCAATGGGTACTCACCCTTCGCCCAAAGGTTATCTTGGATGTTTTCATTCGACCCTTGCATTACTATCTGATCCCTTATTAGTTCATTGTAGAGACCTCCGAAACGACAGTTAATTGCTAAATCTTTTAGAGAAGATACATAATCATCTATCGTCTCCTCCTTCCCTTTTTTCCTATGGAAGAATTTGAATCTGTCTACCCCTACACAAACTGTAGGTTTATAGCAAGCGTTCAAGTCGTCGATTGCATTGGAGAACACATCACCATCATTTACACCTCTTGTTTTCTTATTTGTGGAATTATAAACATTTATTCCTCCTGCACCCAAACATCTTGTACTTCTTTTCAGGTTTTAATTCCGCATCTTCTTCAATTGTGGAAATATACTTGAGGAAATAGTCCCTCCACTCTTCCCACTTCAAAACTGGAACACTACCTGCATGCAGGAATGACTCAGGGGGTGATAGATTCCAAATGCAACCAGTAGCTAAGTCACTCATTGTGATTTTATAGTGTACTGCCTTTAGTAGAAAGAAAACTTTTTGTGAAATGCTCTACAGCACCAGTTTAACTTTATTTACTTTAATTACCGTTTTGCTTCGGGTTCTTATTTTCGCCAATGCGCAGGTACACCTCTTGTTTCTGAAGAGATAGCGTTGTTCGCGTCGTTTTCTGCGCTCTTCGCTCACTTCCTCGTTTTATTTTTCTGATAAGGTTGACCGCTGGGTAAAATAAGCATTTCTGCCTCATCCAAAATGGCCCCCAACGTTATTAGTGTGACGACGCTATGACGTGGTAGCCGGCTTTGATTCACTTCAGCTGTTCGTTGATAGTGACAGTTGACAGCAACGGCCGTTTGTTTTATACGTCAGGAAGGCAGTTGAACGTTACACCTCACTCAAATGGTTCTAGCGATCAGTTCTTATCAAAATTCAGTACCAGGCTTAAATCTGCTTCTTTTACATTTTCGCCACTGCTAGCCGCTTGAAAATTTTCCTCAGCGCATATGTTTTCTTACACAAAGTCGATGCATCATTTCACTCACAGTTTATTGTGGCTCCCTTTTTCCACAGTTTCCCTTTTTTTTTTAAAGTTCAGCCCGTCGATGTTCCATGCATGCGCTTGAGTTATTCCATTTTATGTAGCCTTTCTCTTCGTTTGTAAAAAGATCTTCTTCTATTGATCACTTTGTTTTTCTTTGTGGCTTCGCACATGTTGGCCCCTCGTCACCAGTTTTGTTAAGAATTCAGACTCTTCAGGTGTTCTTAACTTTTTATTTCAGACCAACACGTTTGCTCCTAACATGGAGCGAAGCTGCCGTGAGCTTGGCGATCAGCTGGTAACTGTCGTATCTGACAGTTATCAGCTGGTGACCTCACTGCTGGAACGGTGTCCTCGCAGGGACACTGGGGAGCACACCTGGTATGGTGTCCTAAGAGGGACACAAGTATTATAAACACAACAGTGTGTGTTTCAGGATCCGAACTGCAGTGTTTTGTTACCTCTGCAGTCTACTCATGATGCCCTACAGAGCTCCAACATAGAGGGCATTGCAGTAGCCTAGCCTAGATAAGGCGAGGGAAGTGACTACTGCTTTCTTCATATTAGATGGTAAAACAGGAAGTCTTTTTCTTAGAATTTTCAGCACAAGGAAACAACAAGCGGTAAAAGGTTGGTCTGCTCTCTGAAAGAGAGGAATCAAAAATGATTCCTACGTTCCTTACTTTTGAAACAGGGCTGAGCAGAGAACGAAGAGATTGAGGCTACCAGGGTTCATTCCAGAATAAATCAGGTGCCCTTAGTCTTGCCGAAGTCGTGTGATATCACACGCACTACCTACCCCCTCCTCCACACATATCTCAGCTGGCCTCATAGCACTCTCCAAATCCAAGATGTGCCTGTGCAGAGTGAGTTTTACACCAAAAGTTGTTTTAAAACATAGGCCCAGCACAACTGCTTTGAACGCGTTCCACTCTATTCCACTGTCTGAGGCGGTGTCTGTTTCGCAATACTTTATTGGGAAATAAGAGCAAACAATATAAAAAAAAGAGGAGGGTACGGGAAACATGAAATGCCATTCATGAAACAAAAAAACAGCAGAAAAGAATATTATACAAAATGAAACAAAATACTGGCCATATGAAATACTTGGTTCCCGTGGAACATGGAGCCGAGAAGGGCCAGGAATGGCAACAGCAAGGAGGGCGATTGGATCCACGATTGTATTAAAAATAATCAATGGGAAAAGGGGGTGGACAGTAAGGAAGATGAAAACTTGACAGAAGAGAATGAAGGAGAAAAGAAATAACAAGCAGGAGGTCCATACTTGCATCCATACCCATATGTCTGTGGGGTGGGAGACTGGGAAGAACAGGAGTGAAAGGGAAGAGAGAGAGCAGAAGTAAAAAGATGGGGATGGAACAGAAAACAAGAAGGAAGATAGAATTGCAAAAGACTTAAACAAGAGGGACAGAAAGAGCAAATGATATAGGCACACATCTGCATGAGTCATGACCAGGTAGGATCCCAAGGGTGATGTCAATGTGATACAATGTAGCAATCAGCTAATTCATCAGGGATTATTGTGTATGCAGTTAAGGACTAGTGTGCAGTGTCCTGGAGGAGAGGCACCCAGGTGTAAAGAAAGACCTCCATCCTGTCCTGGAGGTTGTAGATTACCTGCTCTTAGGAGGCCATCTGGACATTCAGCATCGGAAGGGGCGGGGGGAGGGGCAGTGGAGCAGAATGCCACTCTTACCTGTGGTGAGCACCATATACAAGAGACAGCCCTGTAGACGGGAGACGTCCTGGGAGTCCACAGGGTCATATAAAAGGATCAGGGGGCAAGAAAGAGGAGTCACGATGGAAAGAATCTCGCTCAGTGTAATGCCAATCACCTCCGAAAAAGGACATATCAAAGGGCAGTCACAGAGGGTGTGCACCAGGTCACAGTGGTTATGGGAACAGCACCAGCAATTTGTGTGAGGCAACAGGCCCACTGCTCATAACTTCCCGGGAGTCCAGTGCCAGTCATGTAGTGATTTAAAAAGGCCAAGCTTCATTCGTGTCTCGCATGCACTGCATTCAAGTGCCATCAGTAGGTTCAGCCCAATCCTCCAGTTGATATTCCATCTGTTTTCTGATTTGCCATGTGGTGTGGAGGCTATTAAGGATGGGCATGGAACAATGATGGCGTCCAAAGAGGCTTTAAAAGCCGGACATCCCACCGTGGAAGTTCCCCTACATCTAAGATAGGAGACCCAAGGAGACGATTAGAGGACCTAGGGTCGCCTACCCTGGTGGTGATTGAGGCAACATGTAGTTGCAGGTATCATCAGGACTGGCGGGGTGAAAGGCCATATTCCTCATGGAGCGTCAGGAGGTATTCAAGGGCACCCTAGTCGAGGATCCGATGGAGACTGCTGATGCCTGCTGATCGCCATGGCTCCCAGTTCAAAATCTGACCACCTATACATAGATTAGAGTTGCCCCATAGATGTGTGTGGTCATGGAGAAGGGGGTCTACCCAAAAGAGGCGGTGTGCTGGTCGCCATGATTTTACCACACCTTGCACCATCAGGTTCGCGGAGCCTGACATGCGCAAGCCAGCCTAATAGGATAGATGCAATCACTGCGGACAATCGAGCAGTGCATGCTCCGTTAACACCCACTGCAGTGGGTCCGAAGTTCCGGGGAGCATGTAAGCAAACTGTATTAAGTGAAGAGCTAAGGCGTAGTGCTCAATCAGGGGAAGACCCAGGCCCCCACATGAGTGATAAACCAGGAGTTTGGCACAGGCCAAGTGGGGCGGGAGGCAACCCACATGAAAGACCATATACTCTGGTATATGGCGGGTCCCTTGCTCACCTTGCCACTGGATTCCAGCGAGCCTGGCTGATGAAGGGTGTTACCCAGAAAATGGTCCCAGGATGCTTGTTTCTGGTTTAGGGAACACCTGGCATGGCAGTTCGGGCTGGACTGCTCCCATGAGGCACAGGGTCAAGACTGATTTGCATATAGATGGGTCTGAACTGAGGTGACAAAGTGAGCTAAAGAATGATGATGGATTCAACCCAGATCTGTGACTGGGGGTGTGTATCTGAAAAGTGTCAGAAATCCGTCCATCATCTCCACGTGTTTGCTTTGTTTGCCCTAAGTTGGCAGGGTATGCCCAGACTTGGGTTCCTTGCCACTGAATTCAAGCGAGCCTGGCTGATGAAGGGTTTTACCCAGAAACAGGTCCCAGGATACTTGTGTCTGGTTCAGGGAAGACCTGGCTTGGCAGTTCAGGCTAGACTGTTCCCATGAGGCACTGGGTCAAAACTGATTTGCATATGGCTTGGTCTGAACTGAGGTGGCAAAGTGAGCTAAAGAACGATGATGGATTCAACCCAGATCTGTGACTTGGGGTGAGTATCTGAAAAGTTTCAGCACTCCGTCTATCATCTCCTTGTGTGTGCCTAGGTGCAGGGGATTTGCCTGAAGGGTGAGGTACAGCAGATGACTCCTGGGATACAAGGTTTCATCTCATTGGTGGTTAGTCCATCCCGAAAGAAGTGTAGATGGGTCGAATATGTCTTTTAACCTACCATCTTTTGTCATCCACATGCAGGCAGGTTCGAACAGTCTCAATTTGATGTCCAGTTTCCCCAACTAGGGCCACAGAGCATGGAAAGCCTTTTGTTTGTCGTTGGTCTCCCAGGGGAAGTCAGCGGCTATGCGGATCTTATTCCCCTTAAAGACATATGGGCCATGGGAGTGGGCAGCAGTCAGGATCTGCTGCAACTGCTCATGGAAAAGGAAGTACGCAATGAAGAGATGCACTCTTTCCAATGTATATAGAAGGGGAGGGCCACGCGGTAAGCTCGCTGTATCCCCAAAAGGGGAAAGAAGGGTGGACCCATGAGCATGGGGAGAAGGTCCTTGAGGAAGACCCTAACATCTGTGCCTTCAAAACGTTCCGGCAATCTAAGAAATCTGACATTTTCCCTCCGGCTTCCATCTTCCAGGTCTGTGAGTTTATTCCATAGATATAAGAGTTCCTGGTCCCTATTTGGTATGCAGTTGAGACAATTCAACAACTGTGAGACGGCGTTCCACCCCCTCCACCCTGTCCTGAAAGCCTGCAATGTCGGCTCTGATGGATTTGGTCTCAGTAGTGAGGTCCGATATTTTGGAGTCCACACCTTTCAGGCAGCGATCAACGGCAGTGATCTCCTACAAGATGTGATCCAACATGGTGTCAGGCTATGACAAGAGGGTGAGGCCACAGTGGATGGCATTGCCAAAGGAGTAGCCATGGATTTATGTTGAGAGACTGCCTCTGTGATAAGCAGCTGATGATAGGATTTGCTGGAGGGCATCGCGAAGACGGGTAGTAGAGGGGAGAAATAATTCAGAAACCCAGTAGGATGCCTCAAAATGTTGTTAATCAATGATCATTCCATCAAGACCTGCTTCAAGGAGAGAGAGTAAGTGTCCCAACAACAAGGGCAAAGGAGGTGAGGGAGTCAGAGCATCGGAGACATTTTGTCCAGAAAGTTCCATAGAGAGCCACTTGGGATGAAACAGTGGGGGCAAAATAGTTGGAGCTTCAATCCCCTAAAGGAAATTGATGTGGCCTTTGGGGCTGTCATGGACCCATGGCTACAGCGCTAGTCACTCCGTAGGGCCCACAGTCTAATGATGCAGTGCCGAGGCGAGAAGGGTAACCTCAATGAGGCTGCTGGTACAGAAGCTGAGCTGTATGCAATTGTATGGGAGAGGGCAAAAGAGGCAAAGTGTGACCCAATCGGGCTGCACAGCCGCAGTAAACATGTTGACACAGAATCGTGGCCAAGCTAGAGGCCGCAGCATTCTTGACTGTCTCATGGGTCAGACCCCAGTACTTGGTGGACTCACAGCCTGTGGGGAGGAGGCTAGAGATTGAAAGTACAACCCTAAATGTAGTGGTGGATAAGGCCTGTGTGGTGATCCAGCTACATAATGCAGGAATTGTTTTTGTTATTGGCATTGTCAAGGCACCTTACACCAGCCTAATTGTGGGGGCGTGGAGTACTCACAGGGCTTGGAAGGCAGTATATCTTCCAATACACAGGCCATCTCCCAATCCCCGGGAGATAGGCATGTGGTCAGAGGATCCTGTGTCTTAGCTATGGCATGAATTTAATTCCGCCACCACAAATGCTCTCTCTTTTTCTGCCTGCTCGCTTCGAGGTTTACCTCTAAGACCTTTATGTTGACGTCATCTTGTTTCTGGAGCTTCCAGACAGTGGCTAATCGGGAGTCAAGGGGCTCCTTTGAATTGTAACACTCCCAGGTATCTGCCAGCATCGTGAAGAAGCACGTATTCCCTCAGTCTATAATAACACACAATTTGTCCATGTACATGAGAGAGTAATGCACTTCCGCAGTGTAATCTGGGAATATAGTCACTAAGCTATTATCAATTTGTCAAGGGCCTTTGGTTTTGGCAACATGTAGGATGTGGTTATAATCTTTATAGTTAAGTAGATGTGACACCACCGTGGGGGGGGGTTCTTACCCAGGACCCTATGGCATCTCTCGACCAAGAAGAAGATGGATCGCTTACAACCCATTACAGTGTGAAGCAGCCAGTCCTCTAGGAAAAGGTCCTCATTGGGTCCCTATGCTCCCTCTTAGTGTCCCACCATGCAAAAGTTGGTTTGATGCAAATAGTGAAAATTGATCCATTTTATTCGGCCCTTGGCCATGTGTTTTGTAGAGTCCCTAGGGGCTCCTCACTGAGCCTGACTCTTTTAATATTTATGTTGGGCCTTTGGCCAGGGTCGTTAGATCATTTGGACTGGAGGTGTTGTCCTATGCTGGACAACACCCAAATTATGGTGTCCATTACAAACAGCATGGAGGCGTCTGCCACCAATTTTGAAAACTGTATGCAGGCAGTTTCTTCTTGGATGGTGGAAAACTATCTTAGACTTAACAGGGACAAAACAGAGGTTTTGATATTTGGAAACCAACAGCATATCTGGTACAATGCCTGGTGGCCTGCCTGGCATGCTTGGCCCCTGCCCAGTATCCCAAGGAAAATATCTTGGTGTCATTGTGGACAATTCTCTCTCCTTGGGCCCTCAGATTAATAGAATGGTGTGAACTGTACTGGTCCCACAAGTACAAATGAACAAGCAAAGAAAAAATGTAGCTACAGAGAGGGGCAGAATGAGGATAAATGTCTGCATCCTTTCACTTAGAAGAATATATGATATAACCTTAAGCCCAGTACATTTCTGACCTGGAAGAACCTTGTCAACAGGTCAAGTAACATGTCACTATCACCCATACATTTTTACAAATAATATCTCTGAGGATAAGTATCTACACTTTAATATTTGTGTAGTTTTGATTTTTAGAAAACGTCCCCGCATTATTGTCATAGCCGGCATGGGAATTTGAGAAAATGCAATGCAAAGTGTCTACACCTCTATAGGGTCTCAAAACACTTTTAGCAAGACAGGCGTATTCATATAATATTTACTGCCTTATAAGAACTGTTCTTCTTTTTGCGCACTAACAACGAAGGAATATACAGTGCTTGAGCGCGCAATGTAGTGTCTTCTTCAGATAACGAGCGCGCGCAGGCGCGGGAAAGTAATGCTAACTGCCGACGCATGCGCGAGAAATAAAGAATTGCAGGCGATCGAACGGCCCGCTAAACTTGTAAGGACCCTCCCTTCCTGCACAGCGGCGAACAATTAAGCCGCCAGCTTATATACACGAACAGACCTGCCGTTCGGTACCTCCCGGGGCGAGCTCACTTTCGTGACGAGGTACCGACGGGCAGGTAAGCTTCGAGATAGGGAACCTCTGTTCATCAAAGGATTACCTTGACTCCACCTAGTTTATGCTGTTCATACTTCTTTTCCTTGTTTAACAACATTTTGTTTTTTGACTGCCCTTGAGTTTGAAGAGGCTTTACATTTTTTACTTTTAGAATGCTAGTCTCATACTGACCCAATCTTATTATATGCCTTGAGTGTACTTGAGGTCTTCAGATTTCTGCTACACCTAGACGTGCCTTTTTGATCCCCTGATTAACAGAGAAATAAGGATATTCACAACATAAATGGTGCAGTAAGCATTAATAATTTCTGCACCTTTTGTGTTTTTTCCCGCAGAGCGGGGCCTCCCTCCTGAGCAGCCTGTCAGGTAGAGGTGAGGCTGGGCTATCCTACAATTGAGGGTAAGTCCGTTTCGCTTATGAAAAGTAAAATAAGCAATATTACTAATGTGACATAGTGACAATGCACAATGCACAAGTTCTCTTGTGATTAATTTATTGTTTGGTTGCTTCTCTCTTCTCTTTTCTATAACCATCCCTGCGTCCTGGTTCTTATGTTTCATCCATAGATACCCTGTGTATGACCTGACAAAGCAAAGAAAAGAGCAGGAATACTAGTGGTGTTATAAAAATCTATTATTTATCACATATTTGCAGCAGCAATGTTAATATCTGGTCCTGAAGAAAGCCGCTGATACACAGGTTGATCAACAGGCTGAAACATGTTGACCTCTAAGTGACAGTGGTTCTATATCCATACCACTGTGCTGTTACATTTTATTCCTGTCCGGTAGAACACATTAATAACATTTTTGGGTGATTCTATCTAGGCAGTTTTAATTCACATTTTCATTCTCTTTATCACAAAGCGCTGCATATTTCACTATAACCCATCATCACACATATGGGATAACTATCCTACTCCCTACCAATTTAAAACATCTCTGAGCTCCTTCCTTAAATCTCGAAGGAGTAGCTCCCAGTGGTGACTAGGCTTTCCACACTGGTAAGGAGGACCCATTTGATGAAGCATGTCACCCTCGGGTGAGTGAGGGGTCTTATCCTTAAGGGATGTCTTCCCTTGTGTATAACACATTTTGTTAGTTTAGAGAGAGATAGGGCAACTATACATATATTGCGAACACATGCATGAGACTGTAGGTGTATAATTTTGTTTTTTGAATGGATGGGTTCACAAGCAAAATGTTTAAGAAGCTAATGTGTGCACCGTCTCTGAAAAAAATTAACTATAAGATCCTGTTTCCAGAGGTCTTCAGAAAGGAGCTAGGTAATTTAAAGAAGTATGTGCACTGCATTAAACTTAAGTCTGTTGTGTGGTCTAAGGTTAGTTTAGAAAGAAGCGTGCCTTTAATGAAGAAAGAACTAGATAAACGTTTACAAAGTGGGGTCATGCAAGAGATTGAGGCAGCAGAATGGTGTTGATAGCTCAAAAGGCGAGTGGAGAGGATCTCCTCTGTGTGGGCTTGTGGGAATAACATCAGGCGGTGATGGCGGATCATTACCCATTGCCAAGCATTACTGAAATGCTATGCTGTTTGGAAGGGGCGAAATGGGTTACTTCCTTGGATTTAACTTCTGCATATCATCAGATATCTTTGCATCCCCAGTGACAGGAGCTAACATCCTTTACTACGCTGCTTGGAACATACATGTGTATGAGTGTGCCATTTGGATTAATCTCTGTCTCAGTGTGTGATTCTGAGGGCAATTGAATGGGTGTTGGAGGAATTGGTGGAGTAAAAATTTAGTGTATGGGAAGATCTTGAGTGAGGATGATTGCAGAGTATGTAATGTATTGAAGAGGTTTAGTATTAGTGATCTTACCTTAAAATGTGAGAAATGTAAATTTGGGGTCAGAAATTGAGTATTTGGAACACTTGATTTCCGCAGAAGGGATTTGCCCTAAGGGAAGTTTAGTTAAGGTTATCAACAACATGCCTACTCCTAGCTCCAAAGTTGAATTGGTAAAGTTCATAGGAACTGCTGAATTTTACAGTAAATTCATACCAGACTTTGCTGAAGGTTACAATAGTATTCAGACGTTATTAAAAAAAGGTGTGGAATTTGAATGGTCAGAGAAATGTGAGAAAGAATTTGTGCGGATAAAGAAGGGATTGTCGGGTGCATCAGGTTTGAGTAGTTTCCAACCAGGTATGAAGACAGTGCTGTGAACGGATGCTAGTGCAAAAGGACTAGGTGTAGTTCTTGAACAAGTTGGTAAGGGAAATGTGAACACAATTTTGTTTCTAAATCTAGGTTATAACGTGGAGTGGAACAATATTGTTCATTAATCCGTTTTAATTAAAATTGATCACAAACCTTTAGTCGAGGATTTTTGCAAAAAGGGCATACATGCTATATCCAGCTGAATAAGAAGATAGGGGTAGCTTTGCAGGAAGTTCAGTTCATAGTTTCCTTGGTACCTGGTGTGTTAAACATTATTGCTGACTGCTGTTCAAGATTATGTGTGGATGAGATTAGCAAGGAAGGTGGTTGTGATATGGAAGATGAATTAGTGGATGAGGCTGCTAGATTCTGTTTGGTTTCGCATAGTGTTGTCCCGGAGGAGGAATGGAATGGTGCATTGGAAGGGGATGCTCTGTTGAAAAATGTTCTGCGAGGATTAAAGATGGATGGTCTGAGAGTGACAAAGGTAGTGATGAATTTAAGGATTTCTGGGTAGTGAAAGATTATCTTTCTTTTAAAAATGGTCAGGTGATGAGAGGAAGTGTAAGAATGCAATTGATTGGGTGAGCTCATGAAAGCCATCCCAGAATTTCAAAGACTAAGGGGAGAATGAGGGGAAGTCATTGGTGGCCAGGAATGGACATTTTGATTAAGAGGGTTGATTTCGATTGTTTTGAGTGAAGGAAATGTGTGTAAGATTCTGAAATGTAGAACACAACCCATGATCATTCGAGATTTGGCTACCGGTCCTTGGATTGATTTAGCTCTTGACATTGTTGGTCCAACTAGGGTGTCAGGTAGTGAAAATGTGTGATAACCTGTATTGACATGCAGTCATGGTGGTCTGAAGTGAAAGTTGTAAATTCTGTGGAGACTCGTGATGTCATCTGGTTTTTGGAAGAGTTATTTGAAAGAGCAGGGTTTCTGGTTACCTTGCTGACTGAAAATGGGGTCCAACTGACCTTCAATGCAAGGCAGTTTTTGATAGAATGGGGCATTTAACATAGGAAGACTACTCTACATCGTCCTGAAAAAAACGGTATGAACAAGAGTGATAACATAGTACTCAAAGATTGGTTGCAGCAAGCTGTAGCTAATGGTCTAAATTGGGTGGAAGAGTGGAAAAGGGACGTTTGCATGTACTCTCTCACCTCTCATTCATCAATGGGTGTCACCTCTTTCTTATTGTTGAAAAAGAGGTTTCCTCACAACATGGTGAGTCCAGCATGGGTGAACAAGTTTAAAGAGAAAGGTGCTAAAGGAGTGACCAGAGAATTAAACAAGAATATGAGAGATGCATAATGAAAGAGAAAAATGTTTTGTGTAAAAGGAAGAAAGGCTGTGATGCAAGGATGCCTGTAAAGAGCACTAAGGTTCTATTGGGTGATTAGGTGAAGACAAAAAGCCCAGGGAAGGTTTGTTTGTTCAGTCTGCCTATAAGGGATACCAAGCTCTTCCGTAAGGCTGTCGAAACAGGCAATTATTGCATTTGGAACCTTGATAGGGTTGCGTTATGAAAGAAAGCTTCTTGTGTGTATTCTGGGAAGAATGATGTTGGTTCTGGTAATAGCTCCAAGGTGTTGCAAAATATGCTATCGGCGAAAAGGAAGAGTCCAACTGCAACTGAAGACAAAGGGGATCCTTTGTTGTCTAAAAGGGAGAGAGGGCGTGTATGTAGGAGGCCACCTCATTTACAAGATTTTGTGTAAATTCTTGCACCATTTTTACCATTTGTTATGAAGGAATGTATGTATTTTTGTTATGTTAGAAATATGTATTTATTTCTTGTTACGTTGTCACTCGCTTTCTTTGTGGAATATGCCCGGTTTAACTTGTTTAATTACTATTGTGGGAGAGGTGTAATGCATGTGCATGCTATGTACACCAGCTGAGAACATTGATACTCAAACTGGAGAGCTGTTAGCTAGAGTGGACCAGAACAGACCTCTGGTGGATAGGGTCCTTGGAGAATAGTACTTAATAAAGGATATCTCCATCTAATGCTTTGGTGGTCTCTATCCTTTCTGCAGCCTGCTGACCGAAATTCCTTCTTTGTATGTATGTTAATTCTTAATTTAAATAAAACCAATTATTTAACAATGCTGCTCAATTGTAATATGGGCCAGATCTAATAAGAGAGATACTGTTTACATTATGCTTCATATTGCATCTAAAAACACTAGCTTGACCTTGGACGAGAAGTCTGGAAGTCTATGGCCCTCCTCTTGAGAGGCATGTCATTCCTGTTGGGCCGGTAACCTGCCAGCCCATCAGGAGTCATGAGATCCCTGAAATTAGAGCTGATCTGTCAGGTTTCCCTCAGAGATTTTAGCTCCATCCAGAAACAGTTTAAATCTCTGGCAGAAACAGTGAGGAGAATGAGGAATTACAATGGAAATCAGACCTGAATTGCATATTCCCTGGTAGTACACTTTCCCCAATAGATTACCTTCTTATGGTAGGTTGCTGCGTCAGGGTTGGCCTGATGAGTGAGCTCTCTGAAAGGGCTGAACAAATTCAGTGTTCATTGTTGGGATGCCGAGCTCGACATCCCAACAATGCCATGGCATCACGAAGGAGTTTTTGCAACATTTGAGCGAGCTCTGAGAAGAGTTTGGATTCGAAGAATTAGATACCAGTAAAATTATATTGAACACTGATGCCACCACACCAGAAACCCATTGTGGGTTGGAAATATCATCACATAGAAAAATAATTCTTACACAAGAAATAGCCTTGAGAAAGTCGGGGGACGGCCTCCGGTTGCGACGAAACACATGTTGGCTGTAGAGAATAATTTGTGAAGATTTGCACACATTAAAGTGAATGACAAAGAAGAACAATTTCTTGTGTATTATTTATGTTTGTACTTACTAATCGCGTTACGTACCTGTGTTACTTTGAAAATTGATATACGTGTGCTAAGTAGTGTTATATGTTCTTGAGAACAGAGGCCTGTCCTGGGGAGTTTAGTGGTTCGCCTCACCTTTTAGCACCGTCAAATAATTGGTTCTGTCACGTTATTTAGTGCGATTATTCTTTGTGGCGCCGTTATACCTATAACTCAATACCATTGTCCGGATTTATCCATCAGTGAATGACATTGGCGCTCACAAGCTCTTAGAACTTCTCTTCATCCCTTTTCTTGTATACAAGCTATTTTCTAAGAGGTTTTAAAGTTCAAGAGGGTGTGCTGGGTCTCAAGTATGTAAACAACTGGCTGGATCGACAGGTATTTATGTATAGGGACACCGAATCCCTGGAGAGTAGGTCATAGCAGAAGTAAAAAAGATAAAAACATAAAATTACCGGATGTACGGCTTTACAACACGTACATTTACATCACGTGCCGTTACAACGCGCTTTTTTCAACGCAAGTCGTTACCACAGCTTGCGTTGGAGGGGGTGCGGACTTAGGAATTTTTTAATTTACTATTCCAACACCAGCCTACGTACAGTAGGGAAGGTGTTGGATAGTAAATTAAATAATTCCTTGTCCTGCAGCGCCCTCCAGCGCAAGTCGTGGTAACGACTTGCGTTGAAAAGACCGCGTTGTAACGGCACGGCGCTGTAACAGCCGCGTCGTAAAGGCTGTTCACCAAAATTACCCATTCCTAAAATAGTAAAAAAATCCATCTGTGTTACATCCACTTAGGGGGTTGAGGTCAAAATGGGCATGCAAGACTGAATTTATTTGCGCACAAAAATGAGACATTAGTAGAAAACATTTTAGCAATGGCCTTAATAACACATTGCTTTATTTTTAGGTTTCTTTCTGGACAGATGGAACTTGGTGTCATTGCAGGGTGAGTACCAGAAACGAAGACGCCAACGTTCGCTTTAATATTCAAATAATCATTACTTTGTTTGAACAGTCAATTGTCATTGTCGAGGTCAGAATTGTGCACCCCAACTACATCTAGTGCACTACACCTCGTGACTACTACATTGTGATCACAACATCAGTTACCAAGATATCAACAAACACATCACTACACAAGGTCTGATGGCTCCGTGGCCTACTGCATGCACTGCAGGAACAGGTGTTTGATCTCATGGTCACAGATTTGAATCTTGGCTGGTCCACTCTGTCTTGTCCTCTTCTGAGGTTAATAAATGAGTCCCATTCCATGTGTTATTCTGCGTCAAGATATTCTTCAGCGTGAACGGGTGCTTTAGAAATACGTATGTTTCAAAAAGAACTATACACGTACAAAGGTAACTCATGGAAGTAAATGTCAATTAATTTAAAAGAGGTGGGGGAATCCATCCCCCCAAAAATAATAGGGTGATTTAAAAAAATCATAGCTGGTATATAAAAAGGGAAACATTTAAAGGGTAATACTTACAACTAAACAATCAGCGGCAAGGCCAATAGATTTGTTGTAAATGTAATGCTCATATGTTCTGTGATATGTTTAGATATATAAACAAAAAGCACACAAATAAGGACCCAGGCAAACCCCAGATTCAATTATACATGCACATATATGATACAGACATGCCATGCAATCAGATAACACACCAGAAGGAACAGTCAGACAGGTGGGTTTTGGTTTGTTGTATGGATAGATGGATGGATGGATCAAGGATTGTGTAGTTGCCTATAGGAATGAATAGATGTTGGATGCAACAGTGGTGGGTTGGTAAATAGATCAGTATGATTACAAACCTTGAATGATGTAGCTGTGGGTAGATGAATGCATTTTTGAGTATAGATTGATGCAGACTGTCTCGTTTCTATCCACACAGCACAGGTTCTATTGAAACTGAGAGCATAGCACATATAAACAGGGACCACAAATTAGGACCTACCATGGTGGCACTAGACGTCATCGAAAATGGCTCAAACCTAATAACACTGATGGGCAGATTGATATTTGATTGTGCCTACTATGTACAGCTCTGGATATTATGGGAATGGGTTGTTTCCTGTTGGTTCTGGCATCATGGAGTTTTTTGGGTGTTTGAAGTATGTTATGAGAACTGCTCTGAAGTATCAAGTGTTGAGCTAGTCTCCATTTTTGATTAAGCAGTATGTGTGTTGAGGGCAGTGTAAATGTGGGTGGAAAGTTCAGGAAAGTATATAGGTGATCCACTCACAGTTTGATAACAAGCAGTTAATTTTTGGAAGTGGGTAAGACTAGAAATGTGTTCTCTAGTCTACAGTGAGTAGCTGTAATGAAGTATGAGATGGGCACTCATATTTCCATTGTGAATCATTCATATGGGTGGTTAAGTCTTTTGATGGCAAGTCAGCTTACACTGCGTTTTTGGTGTAGCTGGATTGGACCATGAAGTTGATTTAATCCTTGACAGTATTTCAGTTGGTGTGCATGTAGTAGTAGCTATCTTCCAGTTCATGGTCCTGACTACCTTGATTTATTCTGGCCTTATGCTGTCTGGATTTATTCCTAAGAAGCTTCTGAATGATGATGGAGAGAGGGAGTGTATTGCAATGGGTGAGCAAGAGGTCTCTGAGTGAGTACATATTAGGCATGGTATCATAGTTGAAATCACTAGCTACATTAAAACTGGGAAACTTTCTGGTACCAAACAACATGAAGATTTAAAAGTTGAGATTCATGTATTGGATCATGACCTTCTCCTGGGGTTTTTGTGTTTTCCAGACTAAGAAGTAAAACCATAGGGAACCTGTCCTGGAGAATAATGCCATTAGTAAATAGAATGAGCGCTCAGGTTTAATGGAGCTGAATTAAAAATGTGCAAACATTTGTGACAAGAATTTTAAATTTGTATTAAGGACGCGGAAGCGAGGATTATGCTTCTCATTTCTTCACGGTTTATTCACAGCAGCCAATAAAAGAAAAGTAATAAACACTACGTTAACTGTGAACACCTGAATGTCACATGACCAACCATAGAGTATACCCCTATATTAGCTCACACTAAGGTGACAGCGTCCTCTTCCTTTGAGTGATCATCTAACAGTTACGTCCATAACCAATAAACTTGATCTCGCAGAACCATCCTCTCGGTAGAAGATCTTCTTCTTGAAGAAACAGCTTGCAGCCCAACGGGGCTGCACCTCAGAACCTGGTTCTTGAACCAACAAGTCACTGTACCCTCCTTGGGAAACACGAAGACCCTGCAGCAATGTCGTCCACCATGCTCTACTTGCTATCAGCACCTGGAAGTATAAAGGATAAACTGTAACACTGTTCACCATAGATGATATCTCATAGCATTGATCAGAAAGGAAGGGAAACAAAGGAACACGTCTGCAGTATGAAGATACTATGCAAATACTGCAATGCCAGTACAATGCAAATACATATAGTTTGGGTCGGATAATCCTCCCCTTCATGTCGTTAATAGAATTGAAAATTCTTGTCATGAATGTTTGCAAATGTTTAATTCTATGTAAGGACCGGAGGCTCTGATTATGCTTGTTTAAAGCTTAGCCACCACCACAGATGCCACATTATCAATAGGCTTTTAATAAAAAGACTTAAACGTGATCGCTGTATGCATTCAAAATGTCTGAGAGGCTGACTCCTAAAGAGAAAGACTTAGATGCCGTAACCCCTTGAGCTGAATGGGCTCCACATTTTGAGGCATCGATGCCCACTACGCCCATGAGCCAGCGCACCCATGTTGACAAGGTGACTGGAGTCACTGGGCGAAATGGCTTTTGCAACGCAATTAGTAATTGATCCTTCATATCTGAACGAAGTTCAGCAGTACTCACCTTGTAATCTTTTAAACATTGCACAACACACAGCTTAGGGTTATTAGGGAAAGCTGGAAAAGATATGGAAGAGGTATTGCACCTAGTCGGCTTTGTGATAGCAAAAGTCAAACCCTCTGGGGAAAATCTACGTCCCACTAGATCAAGCGCTTGAACATCTGGGACTCACTTGCACGACACAAGACAAAACAACATGGTCAGTTTAGAAGACAGTTTTTTCTTGACAAACACTTAGTGGAAGGCCAGACTTCCAAGTATCTCAGGACGGAAGACACGTCCCATAACTCAGAGTATTTAGGGCATGGGGGCTTGACCATCCGGATACCCCAGAGGAGTTTACAAACTAGGGGATTCTCTCCAACCGGTTTGCCATCCACTGACCCGTGACCTGCTGAGAAGGCCAACCGGAAATTGTTTACAGTCCTGTAGGCTAAGCCCGGAGTAGCGATGGAAGCTAAAAAGTTCACCATCAAAGAGACATGTGCTTTAGTGGGATCCACCTCCCGTTGAGAGCACCAGCTACACCATTGTTTCCAAGCTGATGAGTATCGCTTGTGGGTGTTAGCTGACCAGGCTTCGCTAAAATGTTATGTTAAATTGGCACTTATAGAGCGCACAGCTACTCAGGAAGAGTCTCCTGGCATTAAAAGACCGGAGGGCAGAACTGTCACTGTTACTAAAGACAAGAGGGAGCTATTGACTATTGCTGAAATAGCCAGGTTTTCAGCTGCTTCCTAAAGGTAAGCAAATCATACACCCATCTGAGTGACATTGGCAGACAGTTCGACAGACGGGCCACCTGTACATGGAAGGAGCGGCCTCCCTTATGGGTGTGGGAGAACTTGGGGGCAATTTCCTGCTGCTGAAAGGTAGACCTCAAGATTCTACCAGGGATATAGTGCTGAACTATCTTTCTGATATAAAGGGTGCCAGTATCATGTAGAGCTTTAAAAGCCAAGACCAAAGCATTGAAACGAATTGTCTTTGGAACTTTCATGTGAGTAGAGACCCACATTCCGGGTCCTAACATGAGGATCGCCCTGCCCGCCTAATTCTGGATTACATGAAGCCTATTCAGTAGGTATTCCAGGACGCCTAGGTACAAGGCGTTCACGTAATCCAGCCTAGAGACAATGAGAGCCTGGACTACAGACTTCCTGTGAGTGATCGATAGTAAAGGAAGAAAATTCTTTAGCACTCTAAGGAGGCCAAAGCAGGATATTTGATAGCAATTGTTGATAAGGCAATGGAGAATAGCATCTCTGAAGGTTTCAAACTTTTGTATATCAGGAGTGTGCCAAGATCCAAGAGGTGGTGCAAGTCTATCAGGAATCTTTGTTATTCCCTGATTGATTTTCAAGTGAGGGTTAATTTAGAACTACTGGTCTGTGGATGCGCAGCCAACCTGTAATCATCTGTTCATTTTTTATTAATTTGTGATTTTTGGAATTGACCCTTTTCGCAGGGTTATCCTCAAATTATATGCCTTTTACCTCCTATTTTTCTGACCCTTTTTTTGGTGGAGTTAGGATTCTGGGCACTTTATCACTGCTGATCAGTGATAAAGTGCAAATGCTCTCTTTATAAATTGTGATATGATTGGTTATCCTTAATTGGCATATTTGATTTACTGGTAGGTCTCCTAGAAAAGTGCACAGTGTGTGCCAGGCCTGTAAATCAAATGCTACTAGTGGGCTTGCAGCATTGGTCGTGCTTGCCACCGCCATGAGTAGCCCTGTAAATGTGTCTCAGACCTACCACTGTAGTGTCTGCATACGCAGTTGTAAACTACTATGTTGCCCTTGCAAGTGCGCCCACTTGCCAGGACCAAACCTTCCTTTTCCTTAAATGTCAGGCACCCCTATGGAAGGCTCAAGGTACCCCCATGGGCAGGGTGCAGTATATGTGAAAGGTAGGACATGTACTGGTGTGTGTGACAAGTCCTGATGTTGAAATACTGTGTATTTCGTTTTTCAGTATTGAAAGATTTCTGTCCCATAGGCTAACGTGGGAGTTGTTTGTAATATCTTACAAGTATAACTTTCCATAGGGACAAGATGGAGAAATGGAGTTTAGGCTCTCTGAACTCAGAATTTATGAACTCACCTTTTGGTGAAGGTGTTTTTTAAATTCTTTGTTTGAAAATGGCACTTTTAGAAAGTGGGTATTTTTTTACTTTACCATCCTGCGTGCCTCTGGCTGTTTGTGTATTTAGCGTCTGGTGTTTGAGTGACAGGAGCTAGGGATGTACATTCACTCTAGACAGTCACGGGGGGGATTGAGGTGCACCCTGCCGTGCCTGGGTGACTCATTGCTGGGCTAAATAGACCTGGCCGGCATTTAGAGTAGCGGGAGGAGTTTTGCTTGGACCTGAAATGGCTGTGTCTCCTTTGTGCAATGCTTTCCCCGCCTGCTCTGGTCATACTTCACCAAGGAGGACGGGACTGGGTTCAGAGACCCTTTCCACAAAGATAACAATGACAAAATGGAGTATAAATATTGGACCTAAAACCCCTGGACTTCAAGGATCAAGAGTACCCAGCCAAGAAGAAGAGCAAAAGGACTGTGTGAGGAGCGCTGCCTTTTCAGAGTGAGGGGAGGGTTGGGCTGCAGTTGCTGCTTCAGTCTGTGGTGGAGGAAAAGAACTGACTGCTTTTTGCCATGCTGTGGTATCCTGCTTGTGAAGAATCTCCAAGGGCTTGTGTGTGCTGTCCTCCTGTTTACAAGTCTCAGGGATACCAAAGTCTTCAAGAAAGACCTTGTTGGCTCTGGTGGGAAAACTGCAGAAGTGCGTGTGAAGCACTGCCCCTGGTCTTTGTGGGGTGAGACGGCCTGCAGTTGCTACTTCTGTCTTGGGAAGAAAGATGGTTGGATTGTTCTTCCCTGTTTATTTTGAAACAGTGTGTTGATCGCTTTAGACTTATTCCCTCATACTTTTTATGGCCTAAAAGTGGAAGCATGTGAGAAGCACTTCTTACACTGTCCAGTGCATAGTAAGCACTACTTTTGAGTAAATGATTAGTGCCTGTGGAGTAAAAGTGACTAGGGAGCCCATCTGATGGTTCCTGCACTCCACTCAGTGTGCCGGGTTCTCACTGCTGGAGAAGCACAGGCCGGTTAGTGAATAACTTCCCTCAGCAGAGTCCTGTCTTCAGGGAAGCCTCGCTGCAGTCTACAGTTTGCCGTAGCAACCACCTGCAAAGGAAGAAGTAAGGCGGGGCTTTCGGCAACAGCTGGTTGCCAACGCAACGCAGACGGGAGAGACTAAGGGCCTTATGTATCAAGCAAATTAACAGTCGCAAAAGCCGGAATTCGCAGAATTTCGGCCTTTGCAAATGCTAATTTGCTAAATGGTAGGTATGACACATTTTGGCAGCAAAATAAGGAATCGCAAAATTTGCAGTTCCTTATTTTGCGATTTCACTTAACCAAATGGCTGCTGGGCGTTCCCCCCCCCCCCCCCCGTGCTGAAAAATGCCATTTTAGTGGCACCATGACGAGCTCAGCTCGTCATCAGCCCACGACACCCGTGGGTGATGACGAGCTGAGCTCGTCATCAGCATCGAAAGGTTTAAGGAATCGCAAATTGTGCGATTCCTTAAATGCAATGTATCAACGGAAAAATAATGCAAAAATGCCCATAAGGATTCGCAAATTACCACCAACTTCTAGTTGGTGGTAAGTTGCGAATTCTTTTAATAAAGCAATTTATTTAAAATCCCAAGGTGCCATATGACGCTCATACATGCCCTTAGGGCATGTATGGGCGCCATATGCCAACACATGTCATTTTCAGGGGTGCAGCAGAGTGTTCTTGTGACACCCCTGCACCCTTGAAAATATTCCTAAATTGCGATTAGCAAATTGCTAATCGCTAATTTCCCCTTCATTCCTATGGGCCTGGCTCATAGGAATGAAGGGGAAATTAGCGATTAGCAATTTGCTAATCGCAATTTAGGAATGTTAAGGAATTGCTACAAAGAAGCGATTTCCTACATACACACCATTTTGCGATTTCTAAATAGCGATTCCTTAAAAATCGCTATTTAGAAATCGCAAATGGTCAGGATGATCCATATGGCCCTAAGACTCTCGTGCCAACCTGCTGAGACCAAGAGAAGTCTCTGATGTAGTCCACTCCTCGGGCCCAGAGAAGTCACCGCAGAGGGGATGATGCTGCAGGGTGGAGGCCCACGGCATCTGCTGTGGGTATTCGGGCCCTCCCCACTGCTCTGTGCACACAGCATGTATGAACCACACCCAGTTTCAGCCGAAAGGAGATTTCAGTACGTGGTGATAAAAGCTGCCGCGCTTGTTAGTCGGCAGGTTACATAGGTGCCTCATGCGGGGGACCCAGCAAGGTTGCCTCACGAATGGAGGTAAAAAGTACTTCATCCTCTCCCGTGTCTGCACATACCTGGAGAGGTACGGAAACAGTTTTGAAATGGGGCAAGTCGTCAGGTGAAGCTCCTGCTTCCGTATCAAGGGTAAAGGGCAGGAACACTGTGGCTCCGTAGCTAGGTTACAACATGGTGACTCATGTTCACTAGTATGTGGGTGAATTATGTGGATCTAATTGCTACATTTTCTTGTCCTAAAGTTATGAGGTAGGCTTATACTGGCCAGAGTAGCAAGAGCTGTTTGCAGGGGCATTATGATGTTTTCTGAGGTGTTATAACCTATACTGTATATCCTATGAATTGATTGATGACACGTGCCCTTTATGAGTTTTTACCTACTTCACTAATGGTGATGTTGGACATAATATGTTCTGATGACATGGGAAGTATACATGTCCTTATGTTATTGCCTTACATGTGATATGATGACAAATGCCCGGTTGGCAAATTGATCGATCATCTATTTTATGATTTTATGACACTGTGCCCAGTGGCACAGTGATTTATGTGACTGTGGTCTAATGTTTTTAGTGTATAATACAAAGGATATATATTTTTTAATATAACCTTATGTGAAGTCTCTTTTTTTGGTGTACCCAGTGTGCTGCAAGTGTTTGTGTGTGTTGCGCGAACACTTTACACATTGCCTCTAGGATAGGCCTGACTGCTCTACCAAGCTATCAAGGAGATGTGCAGGGGTTATCTTGTGTATGTTACTCCCTTACCCTGACGAGAGTGGGGAGTTCTGCCTTGCTTAGGTGCATACCCTAGCCAACCAGAAACCCGATTTCTAAAAGTCATCCATCTAAGCAACACTGCATCTTTTTTAACAAAACTCTCTGATTTAATAGACCACACAATCCTGCATCATAGACTAACAGTCCTAGGTTATTGTAATATAATATATGTTATTGTAGTGTATTTATTGATAAGGAATTTGATCGGGTGTCATTAGAATTCAGACTTAATGAGCATATTTGGCCTATCTCACGTTATCCAGGCTCCCACACATAATAAGCGGCACACTCTTGACCAGATGTGGCCCTTCGATAACTCCATTCAGTTTGCTGACCAGCTATGTCTTCCGTGGTCAGGTCACAGACCAATAAGACTCAACATCCATTTAGGATTTAAATCGTCAATCCAACGTATCCAGACCATGGGGAAAAGAGTAGACTTTGCTACACTTGGCAACTTTATTGAAAACACATCTAAGTTGTCTTCTTATTGCATTTCTAAAGCTGATGCTGTGACATAATTTAAAAACATGCTTTCAGAGGTTTTAGACAAGGAATCTCCCAAAACACTTTTTAAAAACGATTTGCTAAAAACGACTAATCAGTGGCATTCCCTGATTTTGCAGGCCAGTCGCCTTAGGCTTAGAGAGATGGAACAAAAATGGTGCATTATATATGACAGTGAAGACTTGATGCTTTATGAGAATTACCTAAAGATATTGAAAGCATGTTTGACACCATCCTTCTTCTGCCAAAGTGCTTTTAAAATAAGAGCTTTCACTCTTCCTTCTTGTGGTCTTTGTCGTTGTCTCCGTCTCAAGACGTTTTTGTGAAAAGTTTGTCTTATACTTCTCCATCAAGATACACAGAATCTAAGCATAAACCAAGAATTCCGCAGCTCCTTTTAAAGATAGTCCTGGAAATATTGCACTCCTGCAATCCTCTGACAATTGGCCATCCTTTATTTCAGTCGACCGGAATCAGGTTGAAGCAGCATTAAGGAATATCAAATTGGGTTCCCCTGAGGATCACTGTCCACTCTGCAGCTTATAGGCCTGTTTCTCTGTGATAGTACCTGTTTTTATTGATATCTTCAATAGTTTTCTCTCCTCTGGGATCCTTCTTGGTGAATGGAAGAAAGAATTGTCATCAAACATCAGGAGCCATCACAACTGGACTCTCGCCAAGGCAGGGGTACTCAGGCTGCCCTTGCTTTACTTGAGATCCTTTGTGGACCATGGAGGCTCTACTGCTCTTCTGTTGCTTGACCTGTCTAAAGCTTTCAATGCCATGGGCCATGACATCCTTTCAGCATGTCTTAAAGAGACTTACCTTAAGAGTAAGGCATTGTCATGTATTGACTCCTTTCTTAATGGGTGCTCGCAATCTGTGATGGGTTCTTCACTTTTACACATGATTTTAACATTTATGTCTGTCCATTGATCTTTCTTGAGTCTTTTGGTTACAAGGAAATTTGTAAAACCAATGAAGCCCAGCTTATAATACAATTTAAGAAGGAAGCCCTCAATTCAGTGGCTCTTCTGTAAGCTTTTAACTTTTTGCAGCCCAGTACCGGCTAAACATAAATATTATTAGATGGCACCAGCCCTAAAAGGCAGCAATATTGTCTTATGCTTCGCTCTTTAGGCAGGGCCCGCTCTCTTAGGGCCTCTGTTACGGCTGTCAAGGTCAAATCACTGGCTGCTTATCTCGGCAGCTGCTTTTTCCATCCCTTGATTAATTAATAATTTTTCTTATCTGGGAATATGTTTTGATTCCTGACTTTCCAGGCAACCCTCTCTAAAGAAAGATTCTTCCAGATTCAAAGTCAGTGGTGGTGGCCTCTTGGCTAAACATTTGCTGCACACTAACATTGAGGCTATGATCAAAGTCTTTAGGGCCAAGTTGAAGGAAGTGGCCCTCAAGGGCCACCCGGGTTACTTACAACTACCTCCTATGCCTTCCCAAGAATGAAGAGTCGGTCAGACAGTAGAGAATACAAACTTACATTTTATTAGCAATACTCTGCAGAGGAGTCCAATCTTACCTGTACCCTATGATGTCTGCCAAGGGACAGCTCCCCCACCCCAACGGTCTGCAACACATGATGATTCTTCCCCTGAAGCCTCGAACCACGCCCACTATGAAAAGTTACTGGCCTGGGCCGAAAATGAACAAAGGAGGCACAGGAGGATGAGCAACTAGCTGCCAGATGGGTACATGTTATCTATAAGTCAAGGCTACAGCACCGAGTCTCAGCATCTCCTAACGTGGGAGCAGAACTACACACTCAGATAGGGAAGTGAGGGCAGAACAGCCTATTCATTAGTAAGTCAGGAAGCAGCCTTGGACAGGACACAGGAGAGAAAATAATAACGAAGTACAGTGTTCTGCTGAGGCAAGCAATACTAAATAATGAGGCCTAGTACTGGCACAGCCTAAGCAGTCTAATAAGGATTACGATATACAAAATTGAGTCACACTAACTGAAGCCTGCACATCACGGGGATAACTCAGTGGGTTGCATAACGTGAAAACAAATGGTGTCTATTTAGCCACATATTGCTAACCTAATAGTTAATGAAACTAGTGCATTGCGGGAATGGGATTTTCAAACCTAACAGACCCTCCTTTTAGCATGAGTGGCTAAATGCTTTATTGAGGCTATTTGGTAGGGTCTTTACAATTCTAAGTTAATTCATAGTCACTCAAGTTACAAGGGAAAACAAAGCAACACATGAGCATCAGAATCACCTAACACTCAAAGATGCCCTCATCAATGAGCATTATGTCCTGAATTTCCTGCATTATCATAGTAGAGATCTTGTTATCTCTTCTTGGCAATGTAGGGGAAGGGGTGAGTTTTCTCACACAATAGGTGCAACAGGCTGGACGGCAATTAATGCACAAGCAACATGTGAAGATGACACCTGCGATGGCTATTAGGACTAGTAATCTCTTCCAGCCCCATGATGTCAGCAGACCCCAGAGCTACCCTGTGAGGGACCATGAACCATTATCCTGATGGATTATCCTGATGGATATCTGAAGCAATTCTGTGTAATTTCTGTATTGCGGAGTACACATTAGGAGCACTATCAGGAATGTTACACACAGCAGCTGCTGCCGATGACGTGGGAAGCTCCACCCCTATCAGCCAGAATGCCGTTTGAGAGTACCACTGTACTTCTCAACCAGGCCTGCTAACCAGCGGTGGTTCGCTGCACGAAACTTCTGCTGAATATGAAAGCCCTTCCACACCAATTCAATGATCACACGTGGCAACCCATAGCGGGGGAAGAACTCTTTAGTGGGGTAAGCCTCAATCCATTTACTGAATGCGCAAATTACTACTAACACATACTTTAAATTATTAACTCATTCCGTTTCGATGAAATCCATCTGGAAAACCTTGAAAGGGTAGGCAGGCAGTGCAAAGTTATCTGCCGGTGTACGGGTACCTTTCCCAGGATTATGTTTCAGACAGACAATGCAGTGCTTCACTAGGTGTTTGGCTACCTTAGAGATATTATTATTCTGCCATATGGGGTCCAGTTGCTTACAGATTCCTTTGGCACTAATGTGTGCTGGACCATGGGCCATGGTCACAACGGGGATCACATAGGTATTTGGCAGCAATCATCTCTGCTTCCCAGACAGATCAGTCCAGCACCCATCCTCATCCAAACGCCCTGTACTCTCCTGCCATATTGCCAGTTCATGTATGGTCACCTCTCTCTGTATTTCCCTGACATTTTCTAAGGTGTCTTCGAACATTCCATTGTCTGGTACCCACCTAGCAGGACCTGCCACAAATATATTTTTTATCTTCAATCGAGCTGTCTCCTTAGCTGTCTGGTCTGCGAATGCATTTGCCCTCCCAACATCGTCTATGATAGCTTTGTGGACGCTACATTTTATTATTGCCAACTGTTCAGGAAGTGTCAATGCTTATAACAGTCTAAGTATCAATGGACCATGCTGTATTCTCAGCCCATGCGAGGTCAAGAAACCTCTCTCTGCCCAGAGGTGCCCAAAATTATGGGCCATCCCAAAAGCATACTGGCCGTCAGTGTAGACATTAACAGCCAGTCCCCCACTCAACTCACAAGCTCTAAGGAGGGCAAACAACTCTGCAGCTTGGGCCTATTGGTATGGGATACAGGATGTCTCAACTACAGTGTGTAACGTTGTGATTGCATAGGCCATAGTGGTAGTGCCATCTGGTAGTTTGAAACAAGAGCCATCGACATATAGTTCCCCTTGGGAGTCAGATAAGGGAACATCAGTCAGGTCTACCTATCCTTTCGTTTGTTCCTCAGTCCAAAAAAACAATGATGGACATCATTATCCTTTTCTTCCGAAGGGAGGGGTAGTAACGTAGCTGGGTTCAGAGTAGCGGCGCAGAGTAGCATATCTTTTGATGGCATCCCTTGACCTTGCTAAGGCCAGGCGGCTTCTCTGCTGCCGCACAGCTCCACCAGTGCCTCCACCGCTGCCTCCCCTTGCTGCTGCCGCTGTTTGTGAGTTCCATTCCACTGTGCCCCTGAGCTGTGTGACTGTCATTGGCTTTCAGTATTTTTTGTCACTGTTAGCATCTGGTTTCTTTAGTGCTTGTACTTTTCCCTGGGCGCTTGCCCCCCTCCCCGCCATTTTCACTTCTGTACCCCAGCCTGCCTCTTCTTTCCCGCCATTGCCCCCAGCGGCCCTGCACCCTCGCTGCCCCGCTCCCACCTCCCAGTCTTAAATGGCGGCCGCTGCGTGGCAGTAAGGGCGACCCTTGACCTTGCTAAGGCCAGGTCGCTCCTCTACCGCCGCACAGCTCCACCAGTGCGTCGCTGCCTCCCCTTGCTGCTTCCGCCATTCGTGAGTTCCATTCCGATGTGCCCATGAGCTGTGTGACTGTCATTGGCTTTCAGTATTTTTTGTCACTGTTAGCATCTAATTTCTTTAGTGCTTGTACTTTTCCCTGGGCGCTTCCCCCCTTTCACTTCTGTACCCCAGCCTGCCTCTTCTCTCCTGCCGCTGTCCCCCGTGGCCCCACCCCCTTGTCGCCCCGCTCCGGCCTCCCAGCTGCTCCTCCCTCCCTCCCAGCCTTAAATGGCCGCCTCTGCGCTGCAGTAAGAGCAACCCTTTACTGTGTTTTTATCTCGGAACCTAAATTAATATTGCTATTTTATGCCCTTGTACGGCTATAATAAATAATATCCCTATAATGGCATAAGAATCAGATCCATATTTAGTAAATAGCTCTTGCAGTCCACAGCATGGCAAGGCTACTTCCTTAGATTCCTAGAGAGCACAACAAGTTCTTTCGACACACCAAACCTCCAGCAACCTGGGAAATGCCCATTTGCTTTTGTTTTGATTTGTCATTGAACTCCTGCGAACACTAAAGTCAGTTCTTAGTGACATCTTTATTGACGTCTTATGTCCAAACCTTACGTCAAACTCGGCACCTTTCAGGTATAAATATACCAACGTTGCCTTAAGCAAACACACAGTGGTGGTTTTGGAGCCGAGCAGCTATCTACTTGCCCGAGAGCCCAGCTGATGCGAGAGCCCATGGACGCTGCCCCTCCCTTTTGACGCACTGAGAGAGACGCTGTCTTTTCTCATGCCGAGAAATCCAGCTCCGGTGTTCTCAGCCGCCTTCGCAGGCTGCTGGGATATCGAGTCCTGAAAGAGAGATACCAGACCTCCTGCATTCTATTACCCAGGTACGGAGCTGACTAAACCCTTAAAGAGAATTCTTGAGTCAGATTCTTGGCAAAACCAACTTAACTTAAACTGCTACTTACTTACTCCTTCCCACGTATTAGGCTTAGGTCAGGTACAACGGGGTAGGCGTAGTTAGAAGCACCAGTTGAGTACGATTAGTCAATGTATATATGTTTGTATATATTTTATCCATTTTAAAGTATCTTTTGGCTAAGAAACCATATCAATGCTTTAACATTATTATTTCATAATACTCCTTTTACCGTACGCACTTTACTTTACTTTAAGTATTGCAATTATGGCAATTCATTTCTCTTGCATGAGAAAGAAGACTGCTCAATAAATTACACCTTTTATTGAAAACGCCTGTCTCTCTTTTCTCTTTTCTCTGGTGAAACTAAGTACGCACAATTGACTGAGTGAAATAGCTGTCTATTGTTTTCACACGACTCTAGAGATACAGTCTTATTCTGAGGGAGCAAAGTTGTCATGTTATATGGTTGTCAGAAGCTAATCCCTTCTTGTCTATCCAGGGAGGTTAAACTCCTCCTCGTTTATTCGAGAAAGTTTCTAGTGACCTCTGAGGTAGCTGGCAAACCTTAAGTCTAATATAGTCAGGTGAGACCTAGTCGACCTCAGTCCTACGTCTACACTGCTGAATATATTATTCCAATGCGCAGAGCCTATTGGGAATATAGGAACTACACTACATGACGCCCAACGTTTGGCAAGGCGATTCATCTAACGCAAGACGTTAGAGTAACTCAGTCGTGCTTTTTCACACAGACCCTTTTTCCCATAAATACTCCAAAAGACGTCTGGAGTGGGTAAGAGGTTAAAATCCGCCGGAACTTAGTAGGAAGAGATTCCTATGTATAGTTTTTGGTTTAGTCAATGTTGAAGGATACAGTGTTCCAAAATATTGTGCACCTAATCTTTGTTTCCTTGGAAAGCTGCTCTGCAAACTTTCATTAAAACAATGTCAACTAACGGCGACAGCAACGAAACCGGTGAAGCCGCAGTAAATGCGAATAAACGGGGTTTCGATGTTACAGGGTTTAATGAAAATGAACCGAGTGCAATTATCATCCCGGCAAATATAAGAAGAACTATAACTATTAAACTTATAGAAAACGGACTGACATCACGAGGTGGTACAGTCATATTCGTGGTAGAGGCCCATGAATATCGGCAGACAGAGGTATTCTATTCATGGATAAACTTTCCAGCAGCAAACGCCGTAACACACAAATTCCACTATTACAAAATAGAGGAACCTCTGGATGAATACACTCCTTTCGAGGACGTTGAAATCCCACTAAATTACCAAGAGCACCTGCTCTGGTTTAAAGGCGCCCTAAAACATAATAATCACATAACCAGGCTCGATCCACTAGGATCAACGTGGCCGGTTCTAGCCAGCTACACACCACATCCAGACATTGATAAAATGTCAAGCGAAGAACTCTTAGTTAAAATAAAAGAAATAACAAAGGTATATAGAGAGTTAGTTCAATTGGCAACGGAGGATATAACTTACCTCCAGAAATGGAAAGAAACAGATATAACAGCCCAACCGATTGAACTTGCCAGAATCATAGAAAAATCCTATGAAGAACTAGGTAGAGATAGTTTGGGTGGGAAACCAGTAAAACCCCAACTAACTGAAAATCCAGAAAATATATTTATTAAAAATAATCTAAACACTCCAAAAAAGAGTTGGGATGGAAATAAACAATCCACTCCCAAAGAAAAAAGATTCCAGTCCAGAGGAAGGTCTCCTCAGCGGAGAGAAAGATCTCCGGATCAAAGACATAAGTCTCCCCAGAGGGAGCCCTCTGAGAAAAGATACAACCTTAGAAATAGGGATAATTTGAAAAAGCCTAATAGATATCAAGATATTGATACACGTCCCTCTCGATCTTTTCAGACTTCCTCGCAGAAATCGGAAAGAAGAGGACGGCCAGAACACAGGGAAGAGCACGTCAAGTCCAAAGACAAGGAACCTGCTCAAAGTAAAAAATTTCAATTTCCAAGAAAGAAGGTAACCAGTATTAAAATAATCAAACATGCCGAGGGCACAGCTGAAAAACGGAGAGTGGGCCCAGACAATGCTAGACAGCGCAGCAGAAGTGACAATAGCTCGCAAGATCCTGATGAATCATCTGGAGACAGTGGACACGAATGAATACATTCAGGTGGAAACTGCAGATACCAGAGTTAGCAAACCTCATAAAATATACGAAATAACATTGCGTATAGAGTGAGATAAGACTAGGAAAGTAAGGGGTCTGTTTTGGGATAACCTTTCAAAAGGCTATGACATCCTATTAGCTGAGAAAGACTGGCCACCAGAGTTTGTCAGGGAGTGCCCTCATGGCGAAGAAATGATTATGCCTGCCTTCTCAAATCATATTCCAATTCATAGAAAATACACATATGCAAGAAAATGGGCAGTGGCGCAAGCTCCTGCATTATATAGAAATCATGTAGGATGGGATGAGGACTCCCCTCCTCACAAAATCCAGTTAAAATGTCAACCAACTGCACAAAGGCAGTACCCTATTAAGCAAGAAGCTAAAAAACAAGTCAGGGAGATCTTAGATCAACTTGAATACCAAGGGGTGATCGAAACATGCACCTCTCAAATGAACAATCCTTTGTTTCCTGTCTCCAAGCCAGACGATTCATATTGTCTAGTCTTGGACTACAGACACCTTTACTCATGTTGCAAAGCATTTGCAGTACAAAACTCACACAGTGCAGCACTAATGAATAACATTGTTCGCAAAAAATACAAAACAACATTAGACATCTCTAATGGAATCTTTTGTCAAAACATTGCACCTGAAAGCAGGTATTTAACCGCTTTCTCAATAATGGTGTCGACTCCCACAGGGATTCAAGAATAGCCCAGGATTATTCTCAGCAAGGGTAACAGAGTAACTACAAATGTATGATGATGAGGCATTATCTTATGTCGATGACATCTATCTCACTGATGATGACCTGGATACTCACTTGAAAAGAGTGAACACCATAATACTTGGGTTCGCAGAAGAGGGTTACAAATTCAACTTTAAAAAGTCACGAATTTCCCACCTAACTGTCCTGTTTATAGGATATGAATTATCAAGTGAAGGCAAAAGCCTAGCAGACAACTTCTTAGAGAAGTGCGCTGTACTCCAAGCACCAAAAACGCTGAAGAACTTACAATCAATACTAGGTTTCCTGAATTTCGGAAGAACTTACATTCTAAATTATGCAGAGAGGGTTAAACTTCTCTATGAATTAATAAAACCTGATTTTAAACTAATCAATTGGACTTAGAAACACACAGAAATTTTGAGATCAGTGCAAACAGACATGTTAGCTAAAACAAAATTACAAACTCGCGACAACACACGCAACCTTGTAATCCGAGTCATCCCAGGAAGATGCGGATTCACATACCTGACCTCTAATGAGGGAGAAACTGTACCAATAGCTTACAAATCACATTGGTACACACAAGCTGAAAAAAACATTCAGTCTTACAGAAAATATTGTAAATGTGGTTCAGACTAGTGTAGCAAAAGAAAGAGCCCAAGCCCAAGGCAAAAGAATAACTGTTTATACAGCAGAATCAGCCCTTGAGGCGTTATTAAGCCCAGTTAATCTAAAAACAGTGGCATTAGATCCAAAATGGATACAGTGGGAAAATGTTCTTGCTGCAGAAGACGTGAAATACTATTTTGACCCGAACATGAAAAAACTGAAAGATCTAAAATATGAAGAAGAATATCCTCTGCCAATCGAAATTCTGCCTCTCCAACAGTACTCTTGTGTAATCTATATGGACAGATTTGCACAACATTACGATGTGGATAATAAATCCTACAATGCAGCATGCGCGATTGTTAAAGGTCGCTGGCACTGTGGTAAATTCAGACCAAAAATAACAAAAACTGAATCACTGAGAAACTGTTCGGCTCAGCGAGCTGAAATCAGGTCTTTAAAGATGGCGCTTGAAAATTCCGATCGTGAATTCCCGACACTAATAGTGTGCAATTCACATTTCTGCATCAAATCTTACAATAATGACTTGCAGAACTGGGTTCAAAACGATTACAAAGATGACACAGGTGCCACAATAAAGCATAAGAAGCTTTGGGAACAGGTAGTTCTTTTGCAGAAAGAACTACGAAAGACTCACGTGATACATACACTGAGTCATCAACGTGATGGCGTTCATGTTGCAGGGAATTTATTGGCTAATACAGCCACAGCGGAAGCAGCTCAACCAGCTTCCGTAGCCACAAAAAAACGTTCACAAAAATACATAGACGGGGAAACCATGCTGGCGGTAAAAACACCTTCAAAAGACGACCGTGCAGCACTACCCGTGAACTCTCCACTCAATTATACATACATAATTGATGCAAACTCCGTTCCTTTTGCTCGAATCCCTGGAGTGGGGGATAGAGTAATTCCAAACACGAACAGGAGAATCTGCTTAATAGCGGACGCACACATGGGATTGGGTCTAAGGCACCAAGAGATCAAGGAATCTCTGAAAGAATTACAAGCAGAACACTGGTGGCCGGGGATGAGCCTACAACATTAAAAATTTGCAAAGAGCTGTCCAAACTGCAACAGAGATCGCAGTAGCGAACCGACGGAGTATTGCCATGGCCCTTCTTGTAGTTAGCTTAAGGCTATCTATAAGTAAAATCCAGCGTCCTATTAATTTCTTTTTAAGACTAGATTCACTTAAAAATACAGACACCAGCGCTCGGCTGACGCCAGAACTGTTATAAAAGATTTGTGAGTCTTTATCGGCACATACGCAATTGGCATGCTACATTCTGACCAGGGTCCTGCTTTTAGCTCTCGAGCTTATAAGGAGGCCATGACCAGCATGGGCATTGCATTGCGGTACTCTTGTCCCTTCCATCCTGAGGGAAATGGGATTGTGGAAAGAAAAAACTGGGACATAAAGCAATCTATAACGGCGAGGGTATTAGGTTCGGGTTATGGGTGGTTTCAACATTTAACAAGTGTCCAACGTAGTCTTAATAATCTGCCAAGAAATTCTCTAAAGGTTTCAGTCCGTACGAACTATTGTTCAGTACTAAAATGCATATTCAGGACTTAGATAGTCAGACTTCAGTGGTAGAAAGAAAATGCTTTGATATCAAAGATCGTTTGGCTGTTTTACAGGACTTAAATGAAACAAGAAAAGCCCTGAGCAAAATAAAGTTAAAACAGCAGCCAACAGCCACTGAAGATAAACCACCTGTCCCAGCAAGGCCTGTCTGGATTCCAAAGATTAGGGATCTGGTCAGAGAGAAGATTGCGGTGAAGAAGGAATTTGGGCCTTCTTACAGAAAAGCAGTACCTGTCTTAGCTGTCAGTGGAACAAGATCAGTTGTACTACCGCCCCTTGCTGGTAAAAAGGAGAACCGAGTTGTATCCATCGACCTGGTAAAACCACAATCATGTGGCCAATAATAAGTAGTAGGCCCAGTGGACTCCCAAGAAATAGCAGAATACCAAAATTTGCTACAATCCAAGAGGTTCAAACTGAGGGACTAATCACATTTGATAAACCTGCAGTGAATAAAAAAGGAGTATGCAACAATGCCATGGAACTTGTGCCTCTTGAAACCCAAATTGAAACAGTTCATCAAGACCTGTCTACAAAGATGTAGCCCCAGACTATGCTAATGAAAGAAAAAAATGAAAAAGCAAAGGAAAATTCGGAAGCCATTCCAACAATTGACAGAACTGCATCTGGCTACTTCATCGATTTCGATAACTTTCTGAAGATCAAAGCAAACCTGAAGAAACGCCAACAACAAAAACTTTCAAAGACAAAGTAACTAAACTCATTCATCAACTCAAAGAAACCTATCTGATTTCTCCATGGATTGAATTTTGGATTGTGTTAGGTGTACTTTTCCTCCTGCTTTTGCTCATCATGGTACTTTCTTTGGGAAAATTCATTGAGGGAAAATACAGTACAATGGGCACAGCAAGTCAGAACATCAACTTGGTCCTAAAGCCACACAAGTCATCTCACATCGAGAAAAGAGAACTATCATCAGTGAATGTCACAGCCATTCCAATACCCGGTGGGGTAGCTTGGGACAAAACGGATTATGAAATCTATGGCCCGGTTGAACTCTTGAAATATCCACATCAGTTCAAGGTTTCGTTAAGTGACTTTGTAAAACCAAGTACATTCTCTGATGATTGGGACTTTGAAAGCATAAATAATATGATGTCAGATTTAGTAATGTCAGCAAAATTTACAGAACATGATTACTTACAGGGTTCGTCGAATTATGAACAAATGTACTGTTACAATCACTATGCACATCACTATTTACATAAATCTACTCAACCTAGAAATGTTTTTAAGTATAATCAATGGGAACATTGTGCAACGCCACCTAAAAGCAGTTCGAAAACATTTTATGAGAAATTCCCATACTTCTCAGGGTTTAACACAAGTGATACAGAAACGTTTTATTTTAAACTGTTAAATAAGACAGGGATAAAAACAATGTTGACAAATACTAAATTGATTTATTCTGAAACATTTTATGAAAAAATTGTAGTGCTGTTCCTATTTTCCCTATAGGCCCTGCGCATTGGAATAACATAAAGAGCAGTGTAGGCATAGAAGTGTGGTCTTCTAGGTCTCTACTGACTATGTTAGACTTAATTGGGTTTGTACCACCTAGCTCAGAGGTCACTGGAAACTTTCTTGACTGAATAGGAAGTGGTAAGCTTCCCTGGCTCAGACAAGAAGGGATTCAGTTTTCCAACAACCACATAAACATGACAACTTTGCTCCTTAGAATAAGAGTCAATCTCTAGAGTCCTGTTAAACAATAGACAGCTATTTCACTCAGTCAGTTGTGCAAGAATTACTTTCACCAGGATGCAGAGAATAGAGAGACGGGCATTGTCAATAAAAGGTATTATTTATTGAACAGTCTTTCTTCTCATGCAAGAGAAATTAATTGCCACAATTGCAAGACTTGTTATTATAAAAAGTGCGTACAGTAAAATGAGTATTGCGAAATAATACTGTAAAAGCATTGATATGTTTCTTAGCCATACGATAGTTAAAATGAGTAAAATATATACATTCATATGTGCATTAGGCTAACGTCCTCAACTGGTGCTTCTAACTACGCCTACCCCGGTGTACCTGACCTAAGCCTAATACTTGGGAGGAAGTAAGTAGCAGTTTTAGTTAAGTTGGTTTTGCCAAGGCTTTGCTTCAAGAATTCTCTCTAAGGGTTTATTCAACACCATACCTCTGGAATAGAATGTTGTGGTCTGGTATCTCCTCTCAGGACTCGATATTCCAGTCACCCGCAAGGGTAGGCTGGAAAGTCCGGAGCTGGATTTTCTCGGCAGGAGAAAAGACAGCGTCTTCCTCAGCGCGTCAAGGAGGAGGAGGGGCAGCGTCTGTGGCTTCTCGCATCTGCTGGGCTCTGCAAGGGACAGCTGTTCTGCTCCTGCATTCACCACCGCCATCGCATTTGCTTAAGGCAACGTTGGTATTATTTATACCTTAAAGGTGCCTTGTTTGACGTAGGTTTTTGGACATAAGACGTCAATAAAGATGTCACTAAGAACTGGTCGTTCTTACAGTGCTCATTAGAGTTCTATTACTAATAAAAACAAAGCAAGCGGGGTTTTCCCAGGTTGCTGGGGGTTTTATCTGTTGAAGAACTCAGTGTGTAATCTAGGAATCTAAGATAGTGGTTTCTGCTGTGTCATGTACTGTAATGAGCTGCAGAGCCGAGTCTCTGAAATATGGCTGAAATATGGCTCTGATCGTTTATGCCATTATAGGGGTATGAATTGATTATAGCCGTATAGGGGCATAAGATCACAATATGGATCGGGGTCCTAGATAGAACACGACACCCACTCCACGAATTTATGTCCATCAAATTACTAAAAACTAAAGCAATAAGATGCGTGTGTAACATTACCCACCCCAAAATACATATTGCATTTGAAATGGCGTATTTGAAATACATGAAAATATAGGTACTGTACGTCGTTAAGCATAGAAATCATTCAAAAATGATAGCATATGTAATCAGTTGAACGATTTTGCGAAAAAATTACACATGAAATGTCTCTTAGTACAGAAAAGAAGGGCGAGACTATTTCATCACATAGAAATGCATTTGCTGTAAAATGTGCTAGAGGCCAATGTAAAGTTTTTTGTCTCTAGACCTACTAAAAATAAAAGTTCTGTTCTTTATGAATAGTTCTACTTTAAGCAAACATATTTGTGCCATAAAAAAGTAAATATTTTGAAAAAATGTTCAATCCAAAAAAAAAATTTCATGGTGAACGGGGGAATAGAGTTCCAACGCTTTTCAGTAGTTTTTGTTGATCAAAACTGAAGGCCAAATTCAGAATTCATGGGAACGCTGTGCGCCGGACTGCTTTTCAAAAATTATTGTTTCTGTTCTGGGTAGAACATCATATCAGACAGGCTCTCAAAGAATTGGTCTACAAATTCAGGTGACAGTTCGACCAAGTTCGATAATGCTGTAACTTGGCAGGTGTGAGAGTGATTGCTATCATCAATGTCTGGATCAGCAATGCTCACAGAAGGTCGTACCTGGGTGATGTTGCTTTTATTTCTCGCTCCACTGTCGCCACCTAGTCGTAGCACAGGAGTCTCAACGAATGCCGTCATCAGGATTGGTAGCCGCTGGGGACAACACAATGCATGAGCCGTTACAGGACTTAGCAAAGTATCGATATCCATTGGTACTGCTGATGGTAGTGCAAGACAGGTGTCTAACACGCATTCTTCTCCGCATAGCATACATCGAAGCACAGGTAAGATGCAAGTCTGCCATATAGGTCTGAATGAAAGAAACCAGGTCATGTTCAGATCTCTCAGCCTGGCCAATCCAAGGACTCTAGTTATGAGGTCCCGGTAGCGTACTGCTAGGATCGTTTCTTCCATCCTTGCCGGAGTCATGTCTGTGTTTTGGCTTGCCATATCGGAGCAGGAGGGTCAAAAATAAAATGCCTGCTACAAGTCCCAAAATCAGGGGTATGCCGCCAAAGACTGAATGGACAAAATTAGGAATAATTCCCAGGATTGCTTTGAATGGTGTTAACAGTCCCGAAAAAATTGTCTTAAATACGTTTGAGATACCTATGGCATCTGACATATTTAGAATTTGGCTGAGCATTTCTGTGAAATGCGCGGGGCAATTTGTTGATAAAAGTTCATGTATCTCTGAAGTTGTCCTTGCAACTTGGACATCGTACGTCTCTTTTGATGACGTGATGGGCACTGTTGTCTGTAAAAGCGCAGACTTCATTCTGCTTAAAGTATCAATTCGTATAGAAGAGACATTCAAAGGAGGCCAGATCGGTGTCTCGGAATCTTCATGGCCGTTTGGAAACAATGCTTGCATACAGCAAGTGACCATGGACCATGCGCTTACGAGATATGCTTTCCATGGCACCAGGCCACAACAGCTGTGATCTGTTATTAGAATGTAACTTGCACGTTGCTTAAAGAAAGGCTCTATCTGCGTAGCAGGTGTGACATGTTGGTGGCATGAAAGGTTGTTTGAAGTTCCTTCACAGGCCCCGTGTAAATTAATACCCTGGCGCAAAAGTATACCGCTTAGTGGATGTTTGCAATTTTCACCACTAAGAAATACATTTTTGTTGTTGTCACTGTAGCATGTGTGTGTATATGGTAATTTCCATGCTGACTTAATGTACCCTTTCCTCAATCGTTCATACTGGCCAGTCGGTATATACTCAAGGCAATTTTTAAATCGGAAAGTTGTTATCCGAATTGTGATAATCCCGTGTATTATCCATTCAATGACAGGTCTATCTGACATTGCTAATGGTAATCTCTCAAGTTTTTGATGCTCAGGATTGTATAGTCTGCTCCTTTCTCTGCCAAGCTGATTTGTTTATCAGTAAGGTTAAAGATGGAAAACAATGACGTTGTGTTGATTAAACGCCATGGAACATAGCCTGAACGAAGATTTTGCAGTGTCCAGCCTAACTGTAAAATAGAACGTAATTGTGACTGGCCATGTTGTAACATTAGCAAGTCTTTATCTATTATATCTATGGCAGATGATACAATACTGTTCAGTGAATATATTCTGGAGGACAGAGTCATTAACCCATTGTCCACAACAGAAAGTGATTTTTCCAAATTAATACGATCAATTTCTCCTATTTTTTCAGCTGTTTTAATTTGCATTACTTTCCATGCCTCGTTGTAAGCCGCATATACACTTGCCGCTATGAAACGTTTTTGACGCTGTTTGCGTGGTCCCATAATGAAATCGCGCAAGTCAGCACCATCTTTAAGTACAGATAAGTGTTGCTTAATTTCTGCCAGTGTGGATGATTCTAGCCATTCAAGGCACGGTTTCCCTACACTGTATGTTGTTACTATCCCTGGATGTTGTCTCTGGGAGTATCTAGGGTCTGGTCTGGTCATTTTTAACCCCTGTGCTTTGTTCAGGAATCTATCTTGACAGTTATTAGTGTCTGTTGGCCAGATTAACCACTTTTTCCAATCAGGATGTGTTCTGTTTTGATGTAAAATTTTGGATACGTCTATTTCAATATCTGTGGTTACATTCTCAGGTATTGGATTTGGAATAGATGGTTTGTTAAGGTCTTTAATCTTAGCTAGGCCAAGACAGGATGTTTGGTGAATTGTGTCATTTAAGAACATTATTTGTTCTGGGATCATGCAGGCTCGAAATAATGCTTCTAGGCCTTGTACCTGCCGATCTTTTGTACCCCAGATGGTTTTTGTTTCAACGTTGTTTTTCCAGAAATCATAACCAAATGTCATCATTTTTTCATAAAATGCTTCTGAATATATCAATTTATTATTTGTCAGCATTGTTTTCAACCCTGTTTTATCCAACAGTTTATAATAAAACGTTTCTGCATCACTGGTGTTAAACCCTGAGAAGTATTGGAATCTCTCATAGAATGTTTTTGAACTACTTTTAGGTGGAGTAGCACAATGTTCCCATTGGTTATATTTAAAAACATTTCTAGGTTGTGCAGATTTATGCAAGTAGTGGTCACCGTAATGTGAGAAACAGTACATCTGTTCATAATTGGATGAACCTTGTAAATAATCATGTTCTGTAAATTTTGCTGACAACACTAAATCTGACATCATATTATTTATACTTTCAAAATCCCAATCATCAGAAAATGTACTTGGTTTTACAAAGTCACTTAATGAAACCTTGAACTGGTGAGGATATTTCAAGATCTCGACCGGGCCATATACTTCATAGTCAGTTTTGTCCCATACTACCCCGCCGGGTATTGGAATGGCTGTGACATTTACTGATGATAGTCCTCTTTTCTTGACGTGAGATGATTTGTGTGGTTTCAGGACTAAGTTGATGTTCTGACTTGCTGTGTCCATTGAACTGTATTTCCCCTTAATGAATTTTCCCAAACAAAGTATCATGATGAGCCAAAGTAGGAGAAAAAATACACCTAGCCCAAACAAGAACTCTAACCATGGAGAAATAAGATAAGTTTCCTTGATTTGATGAAAGAGTTCTGTTGCCTTTTCTTTAAAAGTCTTTGTTTCTGGCGTCACTTCAGGGTCGTTTTGATCTTCAGAAAAGTTATCGAAGTTGATGAAGTAGCCAGAGGCAGTTCTGTCAATTGTTGGAATTGTTTTCTCAATTTGTCTTTCATTAGCACATTCTGATGCCACATCATTGTAGACTGGTGTTTCATGACGAACTGTTTCAATCTGTGTTTCAAGAGGCACGAGTTCCATGGCATTATTGCATAGTCCCTCTCTGTGCACTGCAGGTTTATCAAATGTGATTAGTCTTTCAGTTTGAACCTCTTGGATTGTTGCAAATTTGGGTATTCTGTTATTTCTTGGGAGTCCACTTGGCCTACTGTTTATTATGGGCCACATGATTGTGGTTTTTTACCAGGTCGATTGATACAACTCTGTTCTCCTTTTTACCAGCAAGGGGCGGTAGTACTACTGATCTTGTTCCGTTGATTGCTAAGACAGGTACTGCTTTTCTGTAAGAAGGCCCAAATTCCTTCTTTACCACTATTTTCTCTCTGACCAGATCCCCAATCTTTTGAATCCAGACAGGTCTTGCTGGGGCTGGTGGTACGTCTTCAGTGGTATTTGGCTGTTTCTTTATTTTTATGTTGCTTAAGGATTTTCTTGTTTCATTCAAGTCCTGTAAAACAGCCAAACGATCTTTGATGTCAAAGCCTTTATTCTTATCTTTTACCACTGATGCCTGACTATCAAGATCCTGAATATGCATTCTAGTTCCAAACAATAGTTCGTACGGGCTGAAACCTTTTAGAGAATTTCTTGGCAAAATATTTGGACTAAGTTGGACACTTATTAAATGTTTGACCCACCCATCACCCGAACCTAATACCTTCACTTTTATAGATTGCTTTATGTCTCGGTTTTTTCTTTCCACTACACTGTTTCCTTCAGGGTGAAATGGACAAGAGAACCGCAACCCAACACCCACACTGGCCATGGCCTCCTTATAAGCTCGAGAGCTGAAAGCAGGACCCTGGTCAGAATGGAGCATGGCAATTGCGTATGTGCCGATAAAGACTCGCAAATCTTTTATAACAGTTTTGGAATCAGCTGAGCGCTGGAGCCACATTTTTAAGGTGAATGTAGTCTTAAACAATTAATAGGACGCTGGATTGCATATAGACAGCATTACGCTACCTACATACAAGGCCAATGCATTACTGCGCTTGACTCATTGCTGCGATCTCTGTCGCAGTCCGGACAGTTCTTTACATATTTATAGTGGTGCAGGCTCATCCCTGGCCACCAATACTTCGATTGTAATTCAGTCAGAGATTCCTTCATCTGTTTGTGCCTTGGACCTTCACCCATGTGTGCGTCTGCTATTAATAACTTTCTCCGGTTCGTGTTTTGAATCACCCTATCCCCCACTCCAGGGATTCGAGCAAAAGGAACGGAGTTTGCATCAATTACGGATGCATAATTGAGTGGATAGTTCACGGGTAGTGCTGCACAGTCGACCTTTAACAATCGCACAGGCTGCATCGTATGATTTGTTTTCTACATTGTATTGCTGTACAAATCTGTCTGTATATATTATTCAGGAGTACTGTTGTAGAGGAAGAATTTCGATTGGCAGAGGATATTCTTTTTCATATGTTAAATCATTCAGTTTTTTCATGCGTGGGGCGAAATAGTATTTCACGTCTTCTGCAGCAAGAGAATTTTCCCACTGTATCCATTTCGGATCCAGTGACACTGTAGGCAGGTTTACTGGGCTGAATAGTGTCTCAAATGCGGATTCCGCTGTGAGAACAGTGATCCTTTTGCCGTGTGCTAGTTCTCGTTCATTCGCTATTGCAGTTTGCACTGCTTTCACACTTAGGGCCCGATTCACAGAATGAACTTAAGACTCAATCCTAAACTTACTTCTATTTTGGTATTCACAGAATACACTTACTACTTTTGGTATTCAGAGAAATGAACTTACTACTTTTGGTATTCACAGAAGTTAGGATTTTGTCTTAAGTCTGTCTTAAGTTTGTCTTAAGTCTGTCTTAAGTCTGCCTTAAGTCTGCCTTAAGACTAACTTAAGACAAAATCCTAACTTCTGTGAATATCAAAAGAAGTAAATTAATTCTGTGAATGCCAAAAGTAGTAAGTGCATTCTGTGAATACCAAAATAGTAGTAAATTTAGGATTGAGTCTTAAGATCATTCTGTGAATCGGGCCCTATTTTCTGTGAGACTGAATGTTTTTTCTGCTTGTGTGTACAAGTGAGATTTGTAAGCTATCAGTACCGTTTCTCCCTCATTAGAGGTCAGGTACGTGAATCCGGATCTTCCTGGGATGACTCGGATTACAAGGTTGCGTGTATTGTCACGTGTTTCTAATTTTGTTTTTGCTAACATGTCTGTTTGCAGTGAACTCAAAATTTCTGTGTGTTTTTGAGTCCAGTTGATTGGTTTAAAATCAGGTTTAATTAATTCGTAGAGAGGTTTAACCCTCTCCGCATAATTTAGAATGTAAGTTCTTCCGAAATTCAGGAAACCTAGAATCGATTGTAAGTTTTTCAGCGTTTTAGGTGCTTGGAGTACAGCGCACTTCTCTAAGAAGTTGTCCGCTAGGCTTTTTCCTTCACTTGATAATTCGTATCCTAAAAATAATACTGTCAGATGGGCAATTCTTGACTTTTTAAAGTTGAATTTGTAACCCTCTGCAGCGAATCCAAGTATTATGGTGTTCACCCTTTTCAAGTGAGTATCCAAGTCGTCGTCTGTTAGATAGATGTCATCGACATAAGATAATGCCTCATCATCATATATTTGTAGTAACTCTGTTACTCTGGCTGAGAATAGTCCTGGGCTGTTCTTGAATCCCTGTGGGAGCCTACAGAAATTTTTCTGTGACCCCATTACTGAGAAAGCGGCCAAGTACCTGCTTTCTGGTGCAATATTTTGAGAAAAGAGACCATTAGATATGTCTAATGTCGTTTTATATTTTTTGCGAACTATGTAATTCATTAGTGCAGCACTATGCAAATTTTGTACTGCAAATGTTTTGCAACATGAGTTAAGGTGTCTGTAGTACAAAACTAGACGATACGAATCGTCCGGTTTGGAGACAGGAAACAAAGGATTGTTCATTTGAGAGGTGCATGTTTCAATCACCCCCTGGTATTCAAGTTGATCTAAAATCTCCCTGACCTGTTTTTTAGCTTCTTGCTTAATTGGATACTGCCTTTGTGCAGTCGGTTGACTTTTTAACTGGATTTTGTGAGGTAGGAGAGTCCTCATCCCATCCTACATGATTTTTATATAATGCTGGTGCCTGGGCTACTGCCCATTTCCTTGCATATATATATTTAGTGTGAATCTGAATGTGATTTGAGAAGGCAGGCATAATCATTTCTTCGCCACGAGGGCACTCCCTGACAAACTCTGGGGGCCAATCTTTTTCAGCTAACAGGATGTCATAGCCTTTTGAGAGGTTATCCCAAAATAGACCCCTTATTTTCCTAGTCTTATTACCCTCTATACGCAGTGGTTTTTCGTATATCTTATGAGGTTCGCTAACTCTGGTATCGGCAGTTTCTACTTGAATGTATTCATTCGTGTCCACTGACTCATCAGGATCTTGCGAGCTATGGTGATTTCTGCTGCACTGTCTAGCATTGTCTGTGCCCACTCCCCGTTTTTCAGCTGTGTCCTCAGTATTCTCGGCATGTTTGATTACTCTAATACTGGCTACCTTCTTTCTTGGAAATTGTAATTTTTTACTTTGAGCAGGTTCCTTGTCTTTGGACTTGGTGTGCTCTCCTGGGTCTGACCGTCCTCTTCTTTCTGATTTCTGCGAAAAAGATCGAGAGGGACGTGTATCAATACTTTGATATCTATCAGGCTTCTTCAAGTTATCCCTATTTCTAAGGTTATATCTGTTCTCAGAGGGCTCCCTCTGGGGAGACTGGTGTTCTCGAGTCGGAGTTCTTTCCCTCCGTCGAGGAGACCTTCCTCTGGACTGGAAAACTTTTTCGTTGGGAGTGGATTGTTTATTTCCATCCCAATTTTTCTTTGGAGGGTTTGAATTTTTTTTAATAAATAATTTTTCAGGATTTTCGAGTAGTTGGGGTTTTACTGGTTTCCCACCCAAACTATCTCTACCTAATTCTTCATAAATTTTTTTTATAATTCTGGCAAGCTCAATTGGTTGATCTGTTATATCTGTTTCCTTCAATTTCTGGCGGATCGCCACAGATGCTGCTTCTCCTTTTATATTGGCTAGTAATATAGCCGAGACCTGCTTGAAGTCTTTCAGTAATTTCATACCAAGAGTTAAAGCAGGTTCTGGACCGTATTCATTCTGAATCTGTTTTAGCACATCTGGTATTACCGCCATTGACGGAACACCATGTGTTTTTGTGTAAATGGAAGCAAAAACTGTACCCCAAGTGTCACAGTCCTCCACATGTGGTGCGACCCCCATTGGAAGGTAGATGGTCAGAATTCTGTGTTTCTCAATAGGGGTAGTATTCGGAAATACTGCCTCTATTTGAGTAATTTTCTGCGCTAACCAGAAAGGAATTTGTTCCCGTTTATTAGGTGTTTTACCAAGACATGATTGTATGTTCTGTGGTGTAATTTTATTTGTGCATTAACAGCTGTTTGGTCTGTTGCAGTCCGCATTACATATTGGACTAATTGTCTATGTACTTTAATTAATGTTTTTAGCTGTGCTAAAAGTTCCTCTTTTGACATTTTTGCAATGTCCGGATGTGGTGTGTAGCTGGCTAGAACCGGCCACGTTGCTCCTGGTCTACCTAGTGGACCGAGCCTGGTAATATGATCATTGTGTTTTAGGGCGCCTTTAAACCAGAGCAGGTGCTCTTGGTATTTTAATGGGATTTCAATCTCCTCGAAAGGAGCGTACTCTTCCGGAGGTTCCTCGATTTTGTAATAGTGGAACTCGTGTGTTGCAGCATTTGCTGCTGGAAATTTTATCCAAGAATAGAATACCTCTGTCTGCCGATATTCGTGTGCCTCTATCACGAAGACGACTGTGCCACCTTGTGTGGTCAGTCCGTTTTCTATAAGTTTTAACGTTATAGTTTTTCTTATGTTGACCTGGATGATTATTGCACCCGGTTCATTAATTCCTGTAACATCGGGACCCTGCTGAGTCGCATTTACTGTGGCATCAGCGGTTCCGTTTTCATTGCCATTATTTGACATTGTATAAAATGCAAGTTTTTGCAGAGCAGGTCTACAAGGAGACAAAGATTAGGTGCACAATATTTTGGAACACTGTATCCTTCAACGTTGAATAAATCAGAGCTTTACATTGGAATCTCTTCCTACTAAGTTCGGGCGGATTTTAGCCTTTCACCCACTCCAGACGTCTATTGGAGTATTTACGGGAGAAAGGGTCTGTGTGAAAAAGCACGTCTGAGTTACTCTAACATCTTGCGTTAGTTTTATCACCTTACCAAACGTTGGGCGCCATGTAGTGTAGTTCCTATTTTCCCTATAGGCCCTGCGCATTGGAATAACATAAACAGCAGTGTAGGCGTAGAAGTGCGGTCTTCTAGGTCTCTACTGACTATGTTAGACTTAATTGGGTTTGTACCAACTAGCTCAGAGGTCACTGGAAACTTTCTTGACTGAATAGGAAGTGATCAGCTTCCCTGGCTCAGACAAGAAGGGATTCAGTTTTACAACAACTGCATAAACATGACAACTTTGCTCCTTAGAATAAGAGTCAATCTCCAGAGTCGTGTGAAACAATAGACAGCTATTTCACTCAGTCAGTTGTGCAAGAATTACTTTCACCAGGATGCAGAGAATTGAGAGACGGGCGTTGTCAATAAAAGGTATTATTTATTGAACAGTCTTTCTTCTCATGCAAGAGAAATGAATTGCCACAGTTGCAAGACTTGTTATTATAAAAAGTGCGTACAGTAAAATGAGTATTGCGGAATAATACTGTAAAAGTATTGATATGGTTTCTTAGCCATACGATAGTTAAAATGAGTAAAATATATACATTCATATATACATTAGGCTAACGTCCCCAACTGGTGCTTCTAACAACGCCTTTTTCCAATCAGGATGTGTTCTGTTTTGGTGTAAAATATGGGATACGTCTATCTCAACATCTGTAGTGGTATTACTATCAGGGATTGGCTTTGGAATAGACGGTTTGTTTAAGTCTTTAATCTTAGCTCGGCCAAGACAAGTAGTCTGTTGAATGGTGTCATTCAAGAATATTATTTGTTCAGGGATCATGCAGGCTCTAAACCTTGGACCTGCCAAATTTTTGTACCCCAGATGGTTTTCGTTTCAATGTTGTTTTTCCAGAATTCAAAACCAAATGTAATCATTTTGTTGTGTTCTATCTAGGACCCCGATCAATATTGTGATCTTATGCTCCTATACGTATCCCATATTTTACACCAAAACAGAACACATCCTGATTGGAAAAAGTAGTTGATCTGGCCAACAGACACAAATAACTGTCAAGATAGATTCCTGAACAAAATACAGGGGTTCACAATGACCAGACCAGACCCTAGATACTCCCAGAGACAACATCCAGGGATAGTAACAACATACAGTGTAGGGAAACTATGCCTTGAATGGCATCCACACTGGCTGAAATTAGGCAACACTTGACTTTACTTAAAGACGGTGCTGACTTGCGTGATTTCATAATGGGACCCTGCAAACAGCATCAAAAACGTTTCATAGCAGCCGGTATATACGCTGCATACAACAAAGCTTGGAAAGTAACTCAAATTGAGACAGCAGAAAAAATACGAGAAATTGAGCGTATTCATTTGGAGAAATCACTTTCTGTGGTGGACAATGGGTTAATGACTCTGTCCTCCAGAATATATTCACTGGACAGTATTGTATCATCTGCTATCGATATATTAGATCAGGACTTACTAATGTTACAACACGGTCAGTCCCAATTACATTCTATTGTACAGCTCGGCTGGACGTTGCAAAATCTGCGTTCAGGCTACGTGCCATGGCGTTTGATAAACACAACGTCATTATTCTCTATCTTTAACCTTACTGATAAACAAATCAGTTTGGCCAAAAAGGAGCAGACTATACCATTCTGAGCATTGAAAAACTTGAGAGATTACCATTGACAATGTCAGAAAGACCTGTCATTGAGTGGATAATACACGGAATAATTACAATTCCGATAACAACTTTCCAATGTAAATACTGCCAAGAGTATATACCAGCGGGCCAGTATGAAAGGTTGGGTAAAGGGTACATTAAGTCATCATGGAAATTGCCTTACACACACACATGTTATAGTGAAAATAAACAGAATGTATTTCTTAGTGGTAACAATTGTAAACAATCACTAAGCGGTATACTTCTGTGCCAAGGTATTAATTTGGATGGGGCCTGTGAGGGGACTTCAAATAACCTTTCATGTCACCAGCACGGCACAGCGGCAACACAAATAGAGCCATTCCTTCGACGGCTTTCTAACGGGAGCTATATTCTAATAATGGACCACAGCTGTTGTGGCATGGTGCCAGGGAAATCCTATCTCGTAAGCGTTAGTTCCATGGTCACTTGCTGTATGCAAGTATTGTATCCAAACAGCACTCCAGATACGGAGGCGACGATTTGGCCTTCTTTGAATATCTCTTCCATTCGAATTGATACTTTAAGCAGAATGAAGTCTGTTCTTTTACAGACAACTGTGCCTTTAACGTCATCAAAAGAAACGTATGATCTTCTGGTTGAAAGGACAACGGCAGAGATACATACCCTTTTATCAACAAATTGCCCTGTGCATTTCATAGAAATGCTAAGCCAAATCCTAAATATGTCTGATGCCAGTGGTATCCCACATATATTTAAGACAATTTTTACGGGACTGTTAACACCCTTCGAAACAGTTCTGGGCATTTTTCCCAATTTTGTCCATTCTGTCTTTGGCGGCCTACCACTGCTTTTGGGACTCGTAGCAGGAATTTTATTTTTGATCCTTCTGCTCCGATATGGCAAGCCAAATCGCAGACAAGACTCCAGCACCGATGGAAGAAACGATCCTAGCTATACGCTATCAGGACCGCATAACTAAAGTCCTTGGATTAGCCCGGCTAAGAGATCTGAATATGACCTGTTTTCTTTCATTCCGACCAATCTGGCAAAATTGCATCCTACCTGTGCTTCTATGTATGCTATGCGGAGAAGAATGTGTGTTGGACGTCTGTCTTAGACTGCCATCAGCAGTACCATTGGATACAGATACTTTGCTAAGTCCGGTACCGGCTCATGCATCGTGTTGTCCCCAGTGGCTACCCATTCTGATGACGGCATTCGTTGAGACTTCACCACTACGATTAGGTGACATTGAAGTACGAGATGAGAGCAGCATCACCCAGGTACGACCTTCTGTGAGCATTGCTGATCCTGACATCGATGATAGCATTAATTCTCACGACTGCACTGTTGTGGCACTTTCAAACTTGGTCGAACTTTCACCTGATGTCGTAGACCAATTTTTTGCGAGTCTGTCTGTAATGATTTTCTCCCCTGAACAGAAAGAATAACTTTAAGCAACAAGCACACAGCGTTCCCCTGAACTCTGAATTCGGCCTTCAGCTTTGATAAACAAAAGCTACTAAAAACATTTGGAACTATTTTTTCCCCTGAAAGCGAAATTATTTTTTCAAAACTTCCAAAATATTTACCTTTTTCTGGCACATGTACTCTGCTTAAAGTAGAAGTATTCTTTTTTTTTTTTTTTGGGAAAACCTTTATTGAGAATTCAAAGCACACAGCTATTCAGCCTTACATCCCTGAGGCTAGGCAGCAATATAAAGAGCGGAGAAGAGGTGCGCACAAATAAATTAAAGAAGCAAATCAGGTTTAATTTTATAGTATAATTAAGAAACCTAAGATAACAACAAGAAGAACGATAAAGGTAAAGTAAAGGGGAATAAGGAAAAAGGAGGTTGCAAGGTACAACATAGGAGCGGCAATGCATGATTCCAGGGCGCGAGTGGGACCTTTTAGCACTCTGCGCTAACCATATTGGAGAAGCGTACAAAAGTGGGGGGGAAAGGAACCAGGATATCGTTTAAGTAAAAAGTTGAGCGGAAGGAAGGGCTAGGGAGAGAGACGAACCTCCAGCGGACCTTTGTCGGGGGGCACACAAATATTACCTCTGTATTCATTCCACACACCCCAGACAACCCCCCACCTCTTAGGCTTACCCCTAGCTATGTACACAGTTTTCTCACGTAGCATGCACCAATCCATATTGGTTTTCCACAGTCCCACGGTGGGGGGAGTCGGGGCACCCCATTTTTGAGCAATGTCTCGCTTGGCCACCATGTACCCTAACGTGACCCAGCGGGTTTGAGCATTAGGGTAGTCAGTCGGACCCCACACGTTCAACAAGCAGCGTCGAGCTTCCGCAGTCAAGTCCACACCAGTCACCTCACGCATAACCACATGCACCCGTTCCCAATAGGAAGCAATGACCTGGCATTCCCAAATGGTATGCATGAAGGTGGCCAGTGCACCGCATCCTCGCCTACAGAGACCGTCCACTGAGAGCCCCATGTGAATCAGTCTGGGGCCAGTTACATAAACTCTGTGGAGTATCTTCAATTGGACTAAGCGCAGCCTAGCCAAAATTGCCACTTCTTTGGGGGAAGACACCGCACACTGCCAATCCTCATCATCCAACTCAATCCCATCACGCACCCACTGATCTCTCACATTCAACAACAAATCCGTCTGAACATTTATTAGCTTTTTATAGGTCAGGGAAATGGCACTGTCAGGCATATGGCCGTCCAGCACCCTGTCTTCCAGCAGGGATGACTCGGGGACCTTCTCACCAACAGGCAGGGCAGACGTAAGGGCATGTCTCAATTGTGCATATCTGAAGTACTCTGTGACGCCTAGCTGGAATTCAGTCTGCAGAGCCTCAAAAGACTTAATTTCCCCCCTGGCCATCACATCAACCACCTTGGAAATACCAATGAGGTCCCATCCGTCAAACCCCTTCGAGTGCCACAGCCTACCCAGCAAGTCGGAGTCATAAAGAGGAGTGGCCATAGTAAGTCTACCCTCCACCCCAAGGCTTTCGTAATGGCCCTCCAAATGTGCACAGCGGTCTTGGTGGGACCAGTCATTTTTCCATCCAGAGATCTGGAGTACAGCGCTCTGTAGTACATCCCATCATTCAAGAGCCAACGGTCCATGGCGTATCCCGGACTCTCCGCCGGTCCATAAAAGCCGTGATTAAGAGCAGCCAATTGGGAGGCCCAATAGTACCGGCGGATGTCAGGCAAGGCAATACCGCCATCGTACCATGGGATAGTCAGTTTAACTACAGCGATACGCGGCCTCCCCTCCCACAAGAGGGTCCGTTGTAGACCTTCAATTTCCTTGAAATATTTGGAGGGGACGGGGTCTTGCGTATTCTGGAACGCGTATAAGAATCTCGGTAGGGACATCATCTTGAACAATGCCGCTCGGCCGCTCGGCCCAGCAGGGACAGCGGCAGTCTTTTCCAACCCTCCACATCGCGCCTGAGGTGCGAAAGAGGGGGAAGCAAGTTGTTAGTGTATCATGTCCGGGCATCCGTTGATATATAGATACCCAGGTACTTAAATCCCTGCTGTGAGACCTGTATTGCACAACCCCTAGGAAGACGTGGGGTGTCTCCACTGAGCACATATAGGTAGGATTTTGACCAGTTAATGACTAGGCCCGAGTACCCACCAAAAGTGCTCAACACGTCAAACGCCACAATCAAAGACCGACAGGGGGAAGTAAGATAGAGCAGGATATAGTCCGCGTACAATGAGACTCGATCCTCAAAGCCCGGCGACCACTTGATCCCACAGATGTCAGGGTGGGTGCGTATCCAGGCAGCGAGCGGCTCGAGCGCTAGAGCGAAAAGGAGCGGCGACAGCGGACAACCCTGTCTAGTACCCCTGCGCAAGGCAAAGGAAGCCGATATCCGTCCGTTGACCGTTACATTGGCCAACGGGGAGGCATAAAGAAGCCTGACCCAACTAATGAAGTTGGGGCCAAACCCAAACTTAGACAACACCGCCCCAAGATAATTCCATTCGAGGGAATCAAACGCCATTGTCGCGGCCAGTGAAGCCAGGACAGTCGGCTCGCAGAGTTTGTGCACCCGCGCCATGACAGCGTGAAGCCTGCGAAGATTAAGAGCAGTGTTGCGGTGAGGTATAAAGCCCGGCTGATCCGGATGGACCAAGTCGGCGATCACACCCACCAGCCGGTTAGCCAGTAACTTAGCCAGATTCTTGGGTTCGGCATTCAGCAGGGAGATCGGGCGGTACGATCTACAAAGGTCCCTGGGCTTCCCCTCTTTATGAATGACCACAATTGTGGCCAAACGCTGGTCCAGCGGGAGTTCGCCAGCCTCCCGGGCCTCCAAAAACATACGCCGCAGGGGCACTGCGACGGTGTCGGCCTTAATCTTATAGAGTTCCACCGGAAGACCATTGGGACCGGGAGCCTTGCCAGATCGCAGAGATCGTATCGCGAGCTCCACCTCATCAGCCGTAATGTCCCTGTCCATGTCGTCACGCCCGGTGTCCGACAGGCAAAGGAGCTCAACTCCCTCCAGAAAAGAGGCTGAGTCCGACACAGTCAAGGTGGAGACCGAGGTATATACCTTCTCGAAATAGTCGGCAAAAGCCGAGGCAATAGCGCTGGGGTCAGTAACAACCACCCCGTCCTCTCCCAGAACTTCAGGCACCACACGGGAAGCCATCTCCCTCCTATCCAACCAGGCAAGAAGCTTGCCCGCCTTGTCACCCGCATCACAGATCCTCCCTTGTTGTTCCCTGCCCATTGCCTTGGCAGCGTCAGTGGCAGTGGCTCGATACTCCGACTGCTTTAGGGTGAGAGCGTGCAGCAATTCGGGTGTCGGGTCTATGTCCAATTGAGAATCCAGGCCCTCAATTTCTGATTCCAACCGCACCATTTCCTCATCCATGCGCCTGCGCACCTCGGCTATCAAGGAGAAGGCTTCTCCTCTCAGGACAGTTTTGAAGGCCTCCCACAGTGATAAGGCCGACGATACCAAGCCCGTATTCTCAGAGAAATACAGGTCGATAGCTTTAGCTAGGAGGTCACGAGTTTTGGGGTTGCGAAAGTACCAGGGGTTGACCGGTACCAGTCTGGAGGTTGCCACAATACCAAAGTCAAACGACAACCAGACCGGGGAGTGGTCCGATATACCTCTGGCCATTAGACGGGCTCCAGAAATGGCTGATGCCTGGACCGCCGGAGTCAAGATGTAATCAATCCTGGAGAGGCTTCCGTGCGCGCCCGAGTAAAAGGAATACTGCCGTTGGGCAGGGTGGAGAAGTCGCCAACAATCAATAAGACCCATAGTGTTCAGGAAATTTGGGAGCCATGATTGCGCACTGCAAAGATCTCTGGATAGAAAACGATCAAGGGTTCCCGACACCACCGCATTAAAATCCCCACCAAGAATAAGCAATCCCTCCAGGAGGCCCAAAATGGCGCCCCCGAGATCCTGGAAGGTAGTCGCCTGCAAACCTGGGGGGACATAAACAGAAACCAAAACCAGGGTACGCCCCTCCCATCTACCCACAACGGAAACATAGCGGCCTCTATCATCATTCACCTTAGTCTCCACCTCCAGTGGTAGAGACATGCGCACCATGATCCCAACCCCTCGGGACCCCGAAGAGAGCCCAGAGTGAGCCACCATCTTAAACCCTTTTCTATTGAGTGCGTGACACGTATTGCCAATGAGATTCGTCTCCTGTAATAGAATAACATCGGGTACACAACGTTTAAACATCTGCAGTACAACCCCACGTTTAATGCGATCCCCCAGCCCGTTCACATTCCAACTCAACACGTTTAATGTCTTACCCCCATTATCAAAGACACACAGTCCCAACCACCACCCCTAGAAAACAGCTACCGGAACATAGTAAACAGAAGAACAGTGACCTTGCCGTGAGAGAAGGGAAAAAGGAAAAACAGAAGGAAAACACTCAAACCAACCACCCCCCACCCTGCACCCCTGCATTAGACTAAAAAGCCCCCCCAACTAGCAGTGTGCCTGTCGCCCCCAAAAAACTAACCTAAGGAAAGCCCCCAGAGGAGAAAGGAGACATCCTATCACCCCCCGTTATCCTCCAAAGTTGAAAAGCTGCGTTAGAAAGAAAAGGAAAAAACATAAGTCAGTGACTGATTGCACTTGCAGGGCCCTCCACCGAAAGAAGTCCGAAGAAACATTGTTCATTCCTGAAGATCAGGACCACCTGACGCCCCTTCCGACTGATCCTCGGGGGCAGTCTGATGTTGAGGCAGGGTGTCCAGCCAGTCCCGAGCTGCCTCCGGCAAGTCAAAAAACACCACCCGAGCGCCATGTTCTATACGAAGCTTCGCTGGGAAGAGCATAGAGTACTTCAACCCCATCTCCCTCAGTCTACGGCAGACACCCATAAAGCTTTGCCGGCGTTTCTGTACGGCTTGAGTGAAGTCGGGGAAGAAGTTCACTTCTGTATTCTGGAATTTTAACGGACCACCTCTCCTCGATGCCTATAGGATCGCATCCCGGTCCCTGTAGTTGAAAAGTCTGGCAATGATGGGGAGCGGAGACGCTCCCAGTTTCGGTTGGCCGCCGGGCAGTCTATGCGCTTGCTCCACCGAGAAGAACTTGCTTAGTCCACCGGGAGCCAAATGCTTCACCACCAAGTCCTCAACAAAGAGATCGGCAGCGTCCCCCTCCGCACCCTCCGGCACACCGATAATGCATACGTTCTGGCGCCGTGCCCGTCCTTCAAAATCATCGAGCCTGCGGGCAAGCAGCGAGTTAGCGGCTTTCAGGTCCCGAACCTCCGATTGCACGTCGGACATGTCGGTAGTCAGGCTCGACGTCTTAATGTCGAGCGACTTGACTCTGTCGTTTGTCTTTCCGAGGTCGACCCTGATGAGGTTGACTTCAATCATCAACGTATCGACCTTGTGCGACAACATTTCGTGCTGCTTGTGCATTTCGGCCTTGATGCCCGCAATGGCTCCCATAACATCCCGAAGGGTGGGTTCGACATCGTCTGGAGACACATCTCGCTGCGAATCTTTAGTGCGGCCTGAAGCACCAGGCGATCCCTTAGGAAGGGAGAAACGTTCAGAGATGGTGGTCTGCAAGAGGGAAGGTTTTCTACTGACTCTCGGGGGCTTCCCTTTGTCCGGGTCTCCTCTGCCCGCCATGATGGGCGACGGGGATGCCACAACCCAAAGCGAGGTCGAACCGGCACTGCCACTCCTAGACGGCCGAAGTCAATATTCACCTCCACCGTCCCAGTAGAGTGTCAGGCCTCTGAGCAATCTGGTCCGGCCACCAGCATAGAGCGGGGCAGCTCCAACCCTCTCGGAATGCCACCGTGTGGAAACGCCACCGTCCCCCTCGTAATGCCAGACTATTATGGCATCGTCGTCTCAAATCTTCACGACGGTGTAACTCAGCTCAGGAAACCCGGATCCTCGATCGGAGAACGGGCCCCGCCTCAGCAACAGCACCGCAACAGATTCCCACTACTGTGGGACAGGATGGGTAGCAGGATCAATACGGAGGATCGGAGGGTCTTTGGAGCTCCGAGCTCACGCGGCCATCTTGGTTGCCCGCGAAGCTCCTCCCAGTAGAACTATTCTTAAAGAACAGAGCTTCTATTTTTAGGAACTCTAGAGACAATATATTACCTCAGCCTCTAGCACATTTACAGCAACTGTATTTATATGTGATGGAATGGTCTCGACCTTCTTTTCTGTATTAAGAGCCATTTCATGTGTAATTTTCGCAAATCGTTCAGCTAATATATATAAGCATGTTTAACTGAATGATTACACTGCTTGAAAAGCGTACAGTACCAATAATCATTTTCGTGTATTTGGCATACACCATTTCAAATGCAAAAAATGTATTTTGGGGTGGGTTGGAATACACATGCATCTTTAAATGTTTACTATTGCTTTGTTTTAGTAATGATGGACATTAGATCGTGGAGTGAGTATTGTGTTTTTATCTAGGAACCTAAATCAATATTGCTATTTTATGCCCTTGTATGGCCATAATCAATAATATCCCTATAATGGCATAAGAATCAGATCCATATTTAGTAAATAGCCCTTGCACGGCAAGGCTACTTCCTTAGATTCCTACAGAGCACACTGAGTTCTTTCGACACTCCAAACCTCCAGCAACCTGGGAAATCCCCATTTGCTTTTGTTTTGATTTGTCATTGAACTCCTGCGAACACTAAAGGAAAAGTCAGTTCTTACTAACATCTTTATTGACGTCTTATGTCCAAACCTTACGTCAGAGAGAGACGCTGTCTTTTCTCCTGCCGAGAAATCCAGCTCCAGTGTTCTCAGCCGCCTTCGCGGGCTGCTGGGATATCGAGTCCTGAAAGAGAGATACCAGACCTCCTGCATTCTATTACCCAGGTACGGAGCTGACTAAACCCTTAAAGAGGATTCTTGAGTCAGATTCTCGGCAAAACCTACTTAACTTAAACTGCTACTTACTTACTCCTTCCCACGTATTAGGCTTAGGTCAGGTACACCGGGGTAGGCATAGTTAGAAGCACCAGTTGAGTACGATTAGTCAATGTATATATGTATGTATATATTTTATCCATTTTAAAGTATCTTATGGCTAAGAAACCATATCAATGCTTTTACAGTTTTATTTCATAATACTCCTTTTACTGTACGCACTTTCCTTTACATTAAGTATTGCAATTATGGCAATTCATTTCTCTTGCATGAGAAAGAAGACTGCTCAATAAATTACACCTTTTATTGAAAATGCCCGTCTCTCTTTTCTCTGCACTCTGGTGAAACTAAGTACGCACAATTGACTGAGTGAAATAGCTGTCTATTGTTTTCACACGACTCTAGAGATACACTCTTATTCTGAGGGAGCAAAGTTGTCATGTTATATGGTTGTCAGAAGCTAATCCCTTCTTGTCTATCCAGGGAGGTTAAACTCCTCCTCGTTTATTCAAGAAAGTTTCTAGTGACCTCTGAGCTAGCTGGCAAACCTTAAGTCTAATATAGTCAGTAGAGACCTAGTCAACCTCACTCCTACATCTACACTGCTGAATATATTATTCCATTGCGCAGAGCTTATTGGGAATATACGAACTACACTACACCTTGGCTTTGCTAAGGCCAGGTCGCTTCCTCTGCCGCCGCACAGCTCCACCGGTGCATCGCTGCCTCCCCTCGCTGCTGCCGCCGTTCGTGAGTTCCATTCCGCTGTGCCCCTGAGCTGTGTGACTGTCATTGGCTTTCAGTATTTTTTGTTACTGTTAGCATCTGGTTTCTTTAGTGCCTGTACTTTTCCCTGGGTGCTTCCCCTCCCCTTTTCACTTCTGTACCCCAGCCTGCCTCTTCTTTCCCGCCGCTGCCCCGCCCCTCGCCACCCCACTCCCGCCTCCCAGCTGCTCCTCCCTCCCTCCCAGCCTTAAATGGCGGCCGCTGCACGGCTGCGCCGCTGGCGCGCCAGAGGCAAGCCCGTCTGCGCCTGTCCGTGCCTGGACCGCCCCCAGCGCCAGGACCCTTGGAACCCGCACACGCCACACCTCCAGACTCCGATACGATCCCAACACCCTCCACGCTCTCAACACCGGCCGAGACCACCATTGTTTCAGGCTGCACCGAAACGCACCCAAGGACCCTTCTCCTGCCACAACTGCAACTTTACATGCAACAGTACCACCAAGCCTCCGGGGACCGAACCCAACCACCTCCGCTGCATCCTCCTCAACACCCACTCAGAACGCAAACACGCCGTCGAGCTCTGAGACCTGCTCGACACATCCGCCCCAGACATCGCCTTCCAAACCAAAACCTGGTGGAACGACTCCTCAGCGCCCGACATCGCCATAGCCATTCCAGACGGCTACAAGATCTCCCGCAGAGACCGCACCAACGGCACTTGGAGGAGGAGTAGCCATCGTTCACAAGTCCACCCACGGACCATGCACGCAATCTAGGATTCATCCTCGATTCCTCCCTCTCCATGTCTAAACAGGTCAACGCCATCTCCTCCTCCTGCTACAACGCATGCACCGCAGGATATACAAGTGGATCCCGATTGAAACCAGAAAAACAGTGACCCAAGCCCTCGTCAGCAGCAGACTGGACTACGGAAACTCCCTCTACGCAGGAATCCCGGCCAAACACCACCAACGACTGATCCTCAACGTCCCCAACTGTAGCCACATCACCCCCCCACCTCAGAGATCTGCACTGGCTACCCGTCAACAAGAGGATCACCTTCAAGCTCCTCACCCACGCACACAAAGCACTCCACAACACTGGTCCAGCCTACCTGAACAGCAGACTCAACTTCTACACCCCTGCATGCCAGCTACGCTCCACCAGCCTCGCCCTCGCTGCCGTCCCATGCATCCAACGAACATCCTCCGGCGGCAGATCCTTCTCCTTCTCCTTCCTTGCCGCCAAGACCTGGAACTCTCTCCCCATCCACCTGCGACTGACCCAAGACCTGCTCACCTTCAGAAGCACTCCCAACCCCTCCCACAGCGCCTTGAGACCCTCACTGGTAAGTAGCACACTTTACAAATGATGTGATTGATTGATGGAGTGATCATCTGCGGAACAAACAAGGTTAGTTCATATACAGTCGGACGCGCACTAGTAAGGTGCTGCGTCTTTGTTTTATTCAATAGCATATCCACAGCATAAGGTACCATTACTGTGAGATCAGTATCAAGGACGAGCCCTGCCAATTGTTTGATAGAAACTTCCACCACAGCTGCAGCTCTCAGGCAGCTCAGAGCGCTCTGGCAACATTATTGAGAATAGCAGAGAAATAAGCGCAGGGTCTCTGCTTCTCACTGAAACCCTGTGTTAGTACAGAAAGCGGCAACCATCTGCCTCATGTACGTAGAGCACAAAAGGCTTCTGGTGATCAGGAGTACCAAGCACAGGAGCAGAGCAAAGCACAACATGTAATTGCTCAAAAGCTTGCTGGCATTCAGGTGTCCAAGGCAAGGGTTCATACACATCTTTGGTGGTCAGGTAAAGAAGGATTTTTGTTAGTGTGGAATAGTTAGGGATCCAATGACGACAATTCAAAGTTCTACAAATGAACCCACGTACCTCCCGTTGGATCTTAGGAACAGACATATTAGTAATAGCAGCTATGCATTCAGGCGTTAGTCTGCGGCCCTTCTTCGACAGCCGGTGGCATAAATAGGTGACCTCCTGTTGACAATATTGAAACTTTGAAAGCGACACCTTGGGGCCGATTAGGAATCGGGAAAAAAACGTCCGTCCGATTCGTATCCGGAGCCCTCCCCGTACGAATTGTACACGTCCGTCCGAATCGCGTAGTACGATCTGTATCTTGTCAATCCGTCTGAATCGTCGTGAACCGTACGAATTGCAAGGGTGAAACCGTACAACACGGACCCTCACAGTGAACTGTACGAATCGTAAACATGCCGTATGACCCGACGAGTACGTTCCAGAACAGGGTATGAGGACGCGATTCGTACGGTCCACGTCAGGTAAGGGCGATTCGTACGGAAAATCACACAATCACATACACACCGTACAGTCCGTACACCCCATGATCGTGGGGTACGGTGCGTACCCCTGCGATCATGGGGTATACGCACCCTACCCCTGCGATCGCAGGGTGTACGCACCGTACACCCTGCGAACATGGGGTATGGTCCGTACACCCCATGATCGCGGGGTATGGTGCGTATACCCCCTGATCGCAGGGGTACGCACCGTACCCCATCGATCATGGGGGGTACACACTGTACCCGGGGGGGGGCATTCCGTACCTGTTTCGAGGCAAACTCTGCTTTTACAGCTGTTTCAGCTCCCGTAGAAAAAGGGTTGTACGATGAGTACCCGACACGAATCGTACTTTCTGGGTCGGAAAAACCAGCCGCGAACCATACGTATGTCGCATACAACGGGTTCCGAGGGAAAATCGTACGGGGATTTGATTTGTACGGCCTCTGAACGATTCGTATGGAGTACAGCTCCTGGTACGAATCGTACTTCGTTGTACGCACGGGGGATGTTGCAGGGTACGATTCGTACGGGAATAACGCTCTGAACGGCTATTCGGAGCGGTTTTTATCGAATCGTAAGCAACCCCCTTGTGTCCATGATGTGCCAAATGTAACAGCAACTTAACTGTGGCCTCTTTATAACCATCTTCATTGTCGGAGGCCACAAGGAGATCATCAACTTACTGCAACAGCACATTACCAGGGGGAAGTTCCAAAGAATACAATTGTTTTTTTAAGCTTGGCTATAGATACTAGGACTTTCTGTATAGGCTTGTGAAGCACAGCAGAATCTAAAACTCCGTCCAGCTCTTGCAAATTCAAACAGATTTCTACAATCTAAATGGATAGGGATGCTGAAGAAAGCATTCTTTAGATCGATCACGGAAACTAATTTTGTTGACTGGGGAATCATTGCCAAAATCGCTGTAATTTCTGGAACCACAGGGTATTGAGGAACCACTATTTTGTTCACCGCTCTAAGGTCAATGACAAAGTGGTAAACATCAGGGTGGGCATCAGAAGAATCCAAAGATGCTACTGCTCCCATCTGCCTCCTGGGAGGGGCAGAAAAACTATGGCATATATTTTGGGGGGGGCGGGGTATTGCCACCCTGAACCTTGGAAAAAACATCCCTGATGGCTAGTGGGCTTTTTGCCAGATGAGATGCTATTGCCCCATCTCCTTCCATGGAGGGGCAGAAAGACTGCATATTTTTTTGGGGGGGTGAAGGCATTGACATGCCCATTCTGGGCAGTCCCCACCCCTACCTTAATAAAAAAAAATCTGGCGCTTAGTGGGATTTCTGCCCCACGCGGGTGGGGGCAGGTCAGAGCTAATGCCCCATCTGCCTCCTGGGGAGCATAAACTATTTTGTTTCTTTAGGGGGGGCAGGATGGGGGCATTTGCATGGCCATTCTGGGCAGCCCCCACTCAGGGCCAATAAAAAAAAATCCCTGGAGTCTAGAGCACATTCTGCCACCGGGGGGGGGGGGAGGGGGCAGAAAGACTAATTTTGCGGCAGGCGTATGGGGGCGTTGGCAGCCCCTACCCCTAATTCAAAGTAAAAAAAATCCCTTTTAAGATAAGAGTACTGCCCCATCTGCCCCCCCAGGGGGGCAGACAGACTGAATTTGCCCAAAAAATATGGGGGGAGCAAAGGCCCTTGCCCAATGGGGCAGCTCTCCCCTCCCTGGTGCCCAGTGGGTGGATCCCTGCTTGATCCCCAAGCAAGGATACACTAAGGTAGATTCTCCCCTTTCCAATGATACCTCTCCTGACTTTCTACGGGCTAAGGGGGGTGATATAGCCTGTTGGGGGAAAGGGAACTGCTCTGATGCCGCACCAGAGGGATTTCCTGTGCAAGGATGGCCTCGTCCAAGCACATGAGCACTGGTGCATTGGACGCCCCCCCCCCCCACCCCCCCACGTCTGACGCACCAGAGGGCTTAAATTCCCTCATTATTTGTTTATATTTGATTTGGTTTTATCTGGGGTCATTCATTGGCAAGGATTTTTTGTAACAATTGTGTCTTATGTTGAGTAAAATTAGTCTGTTATTTAATCTTATGCAGATTTTTTATGTTGTATTAATGTATTTTGTGGTTTTTAGTTGGTTTTTAAGTATTTGAATTGTGTAATTTTGCTGATAGGCATTTTCATTATCTGCTATATTGTATGCTTATATGATTTTCCTTAAAAATCGAATAAAGATAGTCATTAATTCTTTCACATTTCGGTGCAACATTGTCCTTGGTACAAATCAATAAGAGCATGGACTAGGGGTGGGCGGACAACTCCTTTCCGCCGGCAGAATGTGCAGAATTTTGCCTGTTCCGCGAAGTAGGCGGAACAGGCAAATCTCCGCACACTCGGGCGGAGCGGAGTTGGCCTCCTGCCTGCACTATTAAAACACTATAAATAAGAATTTAAAACACCTTACCTTATCGGTGGCATCCCCGGGCTTCCCTCCTTCTCCATTGTGACTTCTTCTGGAAAACTACGCATGCTCGGGCGCCCGCGCAATTGAAGTTTTTCAGAAGAAGGCGCGATGGAGAAGGAGGGAAGCACGGGGATGCCACTGATAAGGAAAGGTGTTTTAAATTCCTATTTATAATTGTTTTAATAGTGCGGGCGGTAGGCAGGCGGTGAGTAGTGGAGCTAAGGGGAGCCACGCGGAGTGTGCGGAGATTAATTCCATCTCTCTGGCACTCCGCGTAGCCCCACTATGCCCACCTGTGAGAGCAAATATTGCATTTAGGTGCAAACACACATTACAGAGTCATCAATTTTAGGTGCAAAGTCGCATTTAGGTGCAAAGCCCTACTTAATATAACCTTAGCAGGAGTGTGAAAACTCTTTTTTTCTATTCAAAATACACATTAAAGTGCAACATTACTTTTAGGCACAAAATCATACTTGCTGAAACATCTGCAGCTGTCTAAAACCACTTTTAGGGGGAAAACAATCACATTTATATGCACAAGCACAATTAGGTGCAAACTCAACTTGGTATAGAGTCTGCAGAAGTGTGGTATCACAATTAGGTGCAAAAGATACAAGCAGCAGTTGAATATATAAAAGAGAAACAAACATGCCTATCATATTTATGTATTTATTTTTTTATTTTAGTTTGAAAGTTTTATATAGCGCGAACCAGACTCTTGCGAGTATCAGAGTGCTTTACAGGGCAAGTGTCGTAAATATATGATATATTACGATATACGATAATACAAAATAGGTAAGATATACATACGTCTAGATCAAGAGAGGATGGTGCTAAGCTAGAGCAAAACAACAAAGATTAAGAGAAGGACAAATATGAACGAAGAGAAGCAGGTAATACAGTGCAGTGAGTAGACATAGAGTTCACGTGAATTGAGCCATGAGGATAGCTTTCCCTTCTCTTTTGAAGGCGGTAGAGGAAGGGTTCATTTTGGTTTCATTGGGCAAAGCGTTCCATATCCTCTAAGCCATACCAGAGAAGGATCGGTTATACGTTTTTTTCTTGGCAAATCGTTGAGGTTGTAGGAGCAGAGTCTTGGCACTCCTGGAAGCTCTGCTGCCCCCCGAGAGCACCAATTTCTGGGCTAGGTATTGGGGGCGTTGTGGTAGAGGGCCTTGTGAGTCATACAAGCGATTTGTAAATGAATTCTGGCTTCAAACGGTAGCCAGTTGAGGGCTCTCAGGTCTGGGGATATGTGGGCGTTTCTCTTAGAACCTGTGATGAGTCTTGCCGCTGAGTTTATCGTGGCTCTGAGCGGGGCTGTCGATGACCTAGGGAGTCCACATAAGGTTACTGCTCCATTTTCCAGGCGTGGGATAACTAGTGCTTGAACTGCTTGCTTGAGATCGAATGCAGGCATATAGGGTTTCAGTTTTCGCAGGGTCTTAAGGTGGAAGTTGGCTCCCTTTGTTGAGGTGCTGATGTGTTTCTGCATCTTAAGATTACAGTCCAGCGTTACCCCTAGAGATTTTGCTGAGTCGACTATGAGCGGTTGTCCATTGAGAGCTGTTAGGTGCTTCATCCAGTCTATGATAGTGTGAGTTTTGTTAGAGGGAGCGATTACAAGGTATTCCGTTTTGAGGGAGTTGAGTTTCAAGTGGTTTTCGGCCAGCCAATTTGGGTTTTTTGTTGTGGGGTGTTGAGTGATTTGATGTTATCCAGAGAGTGGATTTTGATGTATATTTGAGTGTCGTCAGCATACATGTGGAAGTGTATCTTGGAGAGGCTGAGAAGATTAGTGAGCGGTTCCATGAAAAGGTTGAATAGGGTGGGAGAGAGGGAGTAGCCTTGTGGGACTCCCAGCATGACAGATGAGGGGATGGACAGGGATTGGTTGACCTTGAATCTTTGGGATCTATTTTGGAGGAAAGAGGCAAACCAGTTAAATACATTTCCAGGCAAGCCCATTCTGTGTTTCAGGAGATTCAGCAGGTTGCCGTGTTTGACAGAGTCAAAATCTGATGACAGGTCGAACAGGATTAGAAGACAGGCTTCATTTTGGTCACAGATTTTTAGAGAGTCATCTAATATATGTGTCATGGCTGATTCTGTGCTGTGACCTGCTCTGAAACCAGATTGAAATTAGTTCAGCAGGCTGAAATGAGCAATGTGACTGTTCAGTTGTAGGTTAATTAATTTTTCCTGGAGTTTGGCTAACAAAGGGATGTTAGAGATCGGACGATAGTTATTAGGGTCCGAGGAGTTGGCTGTTGGTTTCTTTAGGATAGGCAAGACCTGCCCCGTTCTCAGGGTGTCAAGACTGGATCCTTGAAGTAGGGAAGTGTTAATGATCTTGGTCCAGAGGGGTAGAAGGAGAGAAATGAAGTCCTTTATGTAGTTTGCTGGTAGCGGGTCTGTGAAGTGATTGGAGGGTTTCAGCGCGTTTAACGTTTTTAGTATGGTGTCTTCACTGTAAGTGTTGAAGTGGGACCACAATCCATTGTTTTTTAGTTTGAATAACGGGAGGTCATTAGCTAGGGCCCAGTCTAGAGAGTGAGATGGGCTCTCTTTCAAGTCTGAGATGGATATTAGGTCCTTGAGTAGATCAGATTTAATGGATTCTGTCCTAGAGGCGAAGAAGTAGGCAAATTCATCACAGGATTAGAGAGAGCGTTAGTGTTGAGTACATTAGGTGGGTTCTTGGTTTGGGCTTTGATAAGATCAAAACGTTTTTTGGGGTGGTTCTTGGCAAGGTCTAGTTGAGATCTGAAGAAGTCGGTTTTAGATTTTCTGATTTTCTGAAGTAAGTGTTTCTGGAAGTTCTGAGAAGTTTGAGGAGGTCAGTTGAGGGTGTTGCTCTCCAGCGTCGTTCAATTACTCTAAGAGAGCATCTATCATCATTTAGCCTCCCTTTGTACCATGGTTTGGAATCTTTTGAGGAGGTTCTCTTCAGTTGAAATGGGGAAATTTTGTCTAGGAGGTTCTTCATGGAATGAAAGTAGTGATTTGTCAGCCCCTGAACATCAGCCAGGTCTTCCGAGGGACTAAGAGGGTTTGAGTTATCTAAGGCTGTGAGGGCAGATCCGACGTTTTTAAGGTTTCTCTTCCAGATCTTGGTTCCTAGAGGTTGTATAGGGAGTCGTGTAATGGTTTCAGAGATTTGGAAAGAGATGACATGATGGTCAGACCAGTCGCAAGGGAGTATCGAGTCGAGCAGGGTGGAGTTTGCTTTGGAGATTATTAGGTCGAGAGTTGCACCCTTGTCGTGTGTTGGGCTGTTACAAATTTGGTTGCGATTGAGGTCCGTGAGGAAGGCTTTGAGGCTGTTTACCCGTGGGTCGTTCTGGTCTTCCCAGTGAAGGTTGAAGTTCCCTAAGAAGATTTGCTTAGAATGTTGGTTGTCATTTGTAGCTAGAATGTCCATGAAGTGTCCTATGAACGTGAGATTATCTCCCGGAAGATGGTAGAAGGCGTGTAGAGAGCATATTTGTTTGTTGTTGTTGCCGATGTTTAAGCATAGGTATTCGCACGATGATAATGTAGAGGCATTGGCGTTGGTAGCTGTTAGGTCGATCTGGTGTATGCATGCTATCCCACCTCCAGGCCTGTCGGTTCTGTCAAGTCTGGTAATGTTATAGTTAGGGGGTAGCAAGATGTCCATGATGGGAGTAGATGTTTCATTTAGCCAGGTTTCTGTTAGGATCATACTTTCTGGTTTGTTCGTGATAAGTAGGTCAGCTATATCGGCTGCATGTCTGGAGGCAGACGTGCAATTTAGGAGGATACAGCTTATCCGTAGCTGGGAGATGATTGTGGTGGGTTTCGGCTGGGATGGGATGGGATGGGGATTCTAGTGAGGTTGTTTTCAACAATGCCTCTGGAATTGAGTCTGGTGGCTCTATGCGTGTTGATCAGAGTGGCTGGTATTCAGGAGTCTGTAAGCAGGCTAACTGGAAGTCCCGCATTCTGAGGAGCGTGATGCTGCACGTAAGAGCGTAGGAGGGGCCTTATATCTGAGGCAGATAGAAGGTTTGACCCCCTGATAGGGCAGGAAATGCCATTAAGGAGAGGGATTGTGCTCCAGCGTGGAAAGCCGTGGGCTTCGGAGTTTGCAGGAGGACGATGGATGCGGCTATAGATCTTGGGGGATGGGGACGGGTTGTATTCCTGTTTAATGCAAGAGGTCTTGGGTTGTTGTAAAATAAGGTTGTGCAGGGTTTGGATGTCCGATTTGACTTGTTGAAGGGATAATAATATCAAGTCAAGTCTGGTGTCTGGTGTGATGGTTTCATTATTGGGAGGGTGGACAGACAGAGTGGGCTGTGCAGTGGCTTCTTTAAATACTGGAGTGTCTAGAGCTGTGGGGGTATGTTCGAGTTTGGAATCAGGCAAGACATTTTCATTCTTTGATGGGTGGACAGAGGGAGTAGACTGTGTAGAGGTTAAAATAGATACGGGGGTGTCCAGCGCCGGGGGAGTAAGGGAGGGGCTGAGGGGCCAAGGGGAAGAGCTGAGCGTAGAGGAGATGGGGGCGGGTGAGATATGGAGAGCAGGGTGCCTGTATTGGGTGATGTCTCTGCTGGGATCTAATGGGGGATTGATGGGGGTGTTATGCTGAAGGGAGGAGCAGGTAGGAAAGGTGGAGGTAAGGAGAGAAGGAGGGGGCGAGAGTGTAAGGTGGGATCCAGTGGGGAATTGGCTGGGCTGTTAAGCGGGAGGGAGGAGCTGGGAGAAAAGGAGGGGGGAATGTGTGAGGGGGCTGTGAGGTGGAGAGAGTTGTCGGATGGGTTGCCGACTAGGTCTGAAGGTATTGTTGGGGCGGAAGGGGTCTGGGAGTTCTGATTCACTTCGGGATCTGGATCGAGGTTGAGGATATCATTGTGCATGGAAAGAGAGGAGGGGCATGTTAGAGTGACTTTCTTTTTAATGAGTGGGAAAATGTGATCTATCAAGTTGAGGTTGTGGTTGTTGGATTGGATTAAAATGATGCCATTATGATAAAAATTAACAGTGGCAGCGGCGTTGAAGAATAGGGAGGGGAGGACAGATAAGGCGAAACCGTGCGCTGTTTTCTTCATGTTAGAGACCTTAAAGAGAGCGAGAAACGCTTTTCTCCATTGAGCTCTTCTTTTAGTGTAGAATATAATGTTGTTCTTAATGAGCCCATTGTTCATTGAGAAGTGAGGGTCAGAGATAGGGGTTTCCGGATGAGACTTTAATAAGTTGTGTTTGAAGCCTTTGGCTGCTTTTTTTGAGAGGTGTGGAGGGTACGTGTGTGATGGAGTAGGTGCATTTGCCGGAGCGCTACATGGTGTAGGTGTACAAAGAATAAGGGAGGGAGGTTCGATGTGAAACCAGTCTAGGTAGTCTAGGCAGGAAGTGCTCTTAGCGGGAGCCGTTTAACCGGGTAATGAGAGGAGTTGATCTTTAGGGGAAGGAAAGATGAATAAAGGGTACAAGAGGGTGTATAGGGAAAATGAATCAAGGTTGAGAGAAAGTTGATCAAGGTGAGGTGACGGACGATCTTTTATGAAAAGATAGGACGGTCCAAGGAGGATAAATAGATCTATGGCTAGTGAGGATCTAGGGTTGTAGTCCTTTTTTATTTCTAGATATATAGTCCTTTTTCTATGTTAATTAGTTGCGGCCATTATGGGTGCTCAGAGAGGGGGGGGGTTGCTGTACATTGCAAAGTACAGCAAAGAAATAGCCCTCAAGATTGAAAAAGCAGCCCGTTTTGGGATACTTTAGATCAGTTGCCATTTGAGTATACCGTAATACGAAGTGAATTGATAGGTGTGTACTGTCATTCGGCCTCAAGAGTGAAACAGATAATTCCGGTCCAAGTGGCAGTTTTAAGCAATGTGAAGCGCACAACCAATGGGGGAGTGAGAGTCCCACATTCTGAAGGCATTACAAGCAAGTAGTAGTCATAGACGGAATTTGGGTGTGTCTTCAAAGCCTTTTTGTTAGTCTTAGTCTTTTAATGAGAAAGGGAATGGAATATCTATTTACAAACTTTGATTATTTTCCCATGTATTACCCCCTTGGTGATAATGTCCACTGTGTTTCTCTAGGCCAGGAAGGATCTCCAGGCTAGCAAAGCTACAGCGGAAAGGCTAGCATAGGAAGTCAGGTGTCTACTGTAGGCTCTGTAGGTGCCTTAGGCCTCTCATGCAGGTGATTCTTGCATTGGAGTGAGGTAATATGAATGTTATGGTCAGTTATGTCCCCTCTCGTAGACCCCAACGGCTCCATGTACGTGCTTCTAGTACATGTAAGTTCCCTCCACAACCAGCTATGAAGACGCAAATACATTTGCGTCCAACGTTAACTTGTCCTCTTTCAGATCCACCATGAATGGGTCAGATATTCCGTTCCTAAGTGTACCTTGCCAACGTCTTTATGTGGTGCACTTTCATGTTTTCTAGCTCTGGCGAGTTAGGCCCTGATTTCTGCCATCGAGCCTCTTTTCTGCCCTCTGTCTCTGAAAGCCGCAGCCTGCTGCTTCCTGACCCTTGACTTACTCCCTGCGCGGCTAGCGGTGCCTGGCTCAGCCTGACGGCCTGCCAAGACTGTATTCAGCCTTCAAGTTATCTGCTCCGCTCCTCGAAAATACATTCCTGTCTAGTAGTTTACGAAAACATCCTTCCCAGCTGCAGAGCAAAGGGCCCGGCCTTTCTGTCTCCATGCAAGTAATTCATAGCCTCCGTTACCATGATAGGCCCATGGCCCCTCACATCTCATGTAGACACGTAGTCGCATATGCACGCATTAGCAGTCAGTATAGAATAGCCTCTGCCCAAGAGACCTTTCCTTCTAGATAATACAGTTCCTCAAACACAAGATATTAGATATGATTTGGGATTAGGTTGTTCTGACACTCCAGACTTCTGTCTCCACATGTAGGGCTAAATGTCAAGTCCCCTTCACCCTCCAGTTACACGTCAATCATACGTCATGCTGCTGCGCGCGCATCTCTGCCACATGTTCTTGCTGACTCTGCAGGATCCTTCTAGGGATCCACCCATTTATGACACCTTTATGTGACGTTTCTTGCACACACCTCCGTGTACGCCCTAGTGCACGCCTTCTGTTTTTTTGTTTTGTTTTTTTTTTAAATATATTTTTATTGCAGGAATCAGTAAATCAGTACAGTAGCGACCAGCATTGTATTATAAGCAACATATACAGAATAAAGCCCTCTGGCCCCCCTCCGTAAAGTCTGTACACAGCCAACCGGCCCACAACCCTGGGGTCGGGCGGCGAAATGGAACAGGGGTCAGTAGGATGCTGGAGCTGGTCCGGATAATACACTGTCCGTCATCTGCTTTTCCAAACAAACCCAAAACCCCCAAAATAAACCCCCCCCTCAAAATATCTACCAACTGAAACCCCCCCCCCCCCCCCCCCACCACCAGCGCCAGGGAGCCATCAACATAGGATCTGCTATTTGACCCACGGGGAAGGTAATAAGACTGTCAGTGCTGACGTTCATCGGGACTCGGGGCGAGTCGCTTCTTCACTTTCGGAGTCGCTGGGGGCACAATAATCCCTGAGGGCCTGCACTAGCATTTCCCACTCCAACGCGGCCTCCTGCGCCTTCTCATTACCCTGTCTCCAAGCCAGTTGATATCTCAGTGCGCTCTCTCCCGCCGCCCACTTCAAAAGCTCACTGTGCCATCTGCTGCCTGCCGGACCAGTTTGTGCCTTCCAGTTTCTGGTCACCTCTCGCTTAGCAAGGAGGAGCCCCAGGTCAATAAATTTACTGGAAATTTTATTCCGGGGGGTATGGGGGAACCAGTGTAAGAGCCCCACCGCCGCGTCGAATGATAAGAGCCTCCCCGTCACCTCCTCCAGAGTCGTCGCTACCTCCTGCCAGTAGGACGTCAGTCCCGGACAGGCCCATAACATGTGTAGGAGGTCCGCCTCCTGAGCCGGGCATCTAGGGCATTCCGCTGAAGCCGTGGCAAAATAACGCCTGATTTTCACCGGGGTCAGGTACGCTCTATGGAGAACATAATAGTGGACCAGTTGGAAACGGGCGCTACGTGTGCCCTTCCAGGCACGTCTCACCAACTGGGCCCAGGTCGTCTCCGGGATCTCTCTACCAATGTCCTCCTCCCAGCGGGTCCTCAATGTGGTGAGAGGAGCCAATCCCTCGGCAATCAACCTGCCGTAGAGGCAAGTGACCGCCTTCACCGTGCCCGCCGACAGCATTACGTACTGGCACACCTGAGACAAGTGGGGTTCCTCCAGCCCGTTCTGCCAGTGTGCCTGGATCGCTCGCACAATGGCCGAGTGCAGCAGAAAGTCGCCCCGGGAGATCCCGAAGCGGTCAATGAGATCCTGAAAGGACAAGAGCGCTCCGTCCTCGTACAGATCACCGACGAGCTGTAAACCGGAATCCTCCCAGGCCGCCAATCGTGACCAATCCCCTCCGTGGGGGAGGGCCGTCAGCATCCCCAACGGTATTTCAGGCGCATATGGTGTTCTCAGTTGGCCTCTGGCGTGAGCCCGATTCCAACACAGTCGGATAGTCCGCTCCTCCATCGACAAGTCCCGCAGGACCAAGCGTTGTCGCAGCGCTATAAAGGAGAGAACATGCCTGGCCATACCCGTCCCTCTACCGTCTTCCGGGCCCCTGAATTCCCTGGCGATCTCCTGGGCGAAGGTCTGGAGCTGCGCCGCCAGATAGTACTTCTCGAAGTCCGGCACAGCGAGCCCCCCCTCGTCTTTCGGCCTCATCAAAGTATTAAGGGCCACCCGCCGCCGGCCCGTTCCCCAGAGGAACCCGACCACCATAGAGCGTAAGCGACGAAACGTGGCCGGAGGGACCCAGATCGGCAAAGTTCGGAAGTAATACAATAACCGGGGAAGCGCCACCATTTTGAGCAAGGCGATACGTCCCGCCACTGAGAGCGGCAGCGTGGCCCAAAAGTCCATGCAACCTCGGAGTGCTCGAATGCAGCGGGCAATGTTCCCATCTAGGAGGTCGGGTTGGTCGTGATAAACGTATACCCCAAGGTACTTAAAGCAGTCGGGCTCCCATCTAATCTCCCTACTTAGCGCAGGGGTGGGGGTACCCCTGCGTCCCGGAAAAAGACAGGTCTTAGACCAATTCACTCGGAGGCCCGAGACCGCTCCGAACTCCGTGAGCGCCAATTCCGCTCCCCGTAAAGCGTCGACCGGGTCCTCTAGGAAGAGCAACAGGTCGTCCGCATATAGCGAGACATAATGCGGGCCCGCTGCCGTCCATAAGCCCGTATAGTGGGCTCCCGAGCGAAGGTGCATCGCCAGTGGCTCCACCGCTAGCGCGAAGAGAAGCAGGGACAAGGAACACCCTTGCCGCGTGCCTCGTTCCACCGGATACCGTGATGAAATCAATGGGCCCGATCGGACCCTGGCCGCGCACGCCTTCTGTTACGCCTTCTGTTACGTATTTCTGTTCTTATCTCGTTCCTCTCAGCTGTTACGCCTTCTGCATTCAATATTACTGTATGAAATGACTATATATATGATTTCCTGTTAATAATTCATTGTACATGTCCATTGCAATTCCTACCCTGAACCCTCGTGGCGATGGGTCATGCTACCATTGGTTCGAACCAATTCCTTTTTAAGGAATAAAACCCCTTTTAAACCTCAGATACCACGGATTCTGCCTTTTCATTTTGACTGAGTTATTCTTATTGAACTTTACCGCATAAATTCCGTATAGGTAATTAAAATTTACCACATAATTTGGCGCCCGAATAGGGACCCCTCCCCCACCCCACGCGCCGGCGGTTCGTTGCAGGCCCGGTCCCCTGCCACAGCGCTGACGGACAACTACGCGTACCCGCAGGATTTCCTGTATCTCCCTCAGGCCAACGGAGGTGACTGAGGTTGCGATCGACACCAAGACGAGGCGGTGAGGAGTGTGGAGGATCCCGACCAGAGCCTAGCTGAGAGAGCAAAGTCCGAGGTATCCGGAGGCCCACCAGTTCCGAAGTTCCGAAGTGCTTACGTCACGAGTCGAGTCCAGTTGAGTCCAGTCCAGTGTCGAGTTTCCGAGGCCTTCTGTTCCGTGCTTCCCGGTGAGTACCGTTGCTGGGGACGCATCTAGACGAGCGCATTAATTTGTGCCGGTCAAGACGGGTTTGGGTACACAGACCCGGTCTGCACTGTTTAGCGGTGTATCTGTACTGTTTAGCAGTATATCTAGTATGAAATTAACTAGTTTTATTCTAATCATTATTGTTCGCTCTGAAATGTTTTAGTATGTTTTAATGTCGTGGTATGAGTGATTGTTCGATCTGCATTATTGTGTTTACTGTATTAGTTGTGTCCAAGTTCGAGTAAGTATCAAGCCCAGACTAGTAGCACGACTGAAACATGCCGCTGTTCTCCAAACTAAGACAGATAGGAACTAGAAAAGGGATTCTAGAAGAAGCAGTGCCTGTTCCACCTAGGGACACTCCAGGGCACTTTATGTACCACAAACACGGCCTAGATGCTGTATTATATCTCGATTTGTGGGTAGACTATACTAAAGATTTAGCAGAGAATCAAAGATGGCCCGCCACAGGGACATGGGATGCCGAGTGCATCATGAGAGTAGAGGAAGCGTTATGGAAAAAGAAAGCCAGACAGTCATAGAAAGACGCCATTGAACTATGGCGTAAAGAATCGCACAGACGCACAGAGAAAGCACTCAGAAAAGCGGAGAAACATAAAGAGGATTCAGACAAAGCCCAAGAAAACGTATTAGTTGAGGAGGGGATACGAGTAAAAGCAGAACAAGTAGACCGACAACGAAACACTCTTATGAATGGTATGTATCCTTTGCTGGCCGAGGGTTTACCTAAAGCAACTCCGGAAATACCGAAGGATCTGCCCCCTCCCTTGCTCCCGACTAAAGTACATCACAAGACCACAAAAGACATATTCCTTTCTTCCTATCTAGACGACGTAGCTCCCGCATATACAAATCCGCGTGATCAAGTACTACCCGCTGATGGTACTCCACCCCGAAATCATCTACTCCCACCTCCGCAACGAACTCCTTCTCCCGTTCCACCCCCTGCACCTGTTCCCCCAACCCTTCCTGCACCTATTCTTCCGATGATACACCCATTAAATCCTTTTGGTCCTGGCACCTCGGGAGGTGCGACAGGTTTTCAAACACCGCCACCAGCACACCGATTGACTTATAGGGATTTAGCGCAACAACGTACACCTCAATCAGCCGATTATGACATACTTAAAGAACGTCTCTCAGACTGTAGATATGATCCAGTACCCGGTAAGGACGACAGAATGATGCTCGCATCAGTACGATTGCGACGAGTTTCAAACTTTTTATTGTTACTACCAGGAATGGTTGATCATCTAGACAGAATATATCATTTTGTCCAAACGGGGGAAGGCCCTGAAAGTATTGGCGAGGCCATGGCTTACCAGAAAGTTGACACTCAAGGCAAGATATTACGGTTTTTCATAAACTGCCTAATAAGAGAACAAGATAGGCCTGGTGTAGACCAGTAAGAAATGAAAGCACTCAATAGATGGGGTCAGAATATAGCCGATGGAAAACATGATAAACAGAGTAGCATAGAAAATATGTATCGAAGGATCCGGAAGGTAGTAGAACAGATACACGAAAGAAGACAGTCTGCACCAGAAATAGATTCAGATAAGAATGAATTTTCGGAGGAGGAGGAACAGCCAGAAACGGCAACAGGACAATCACAATTACCAGTTAGAGAAATGATAGCATATGTAGGTAAGGGAAGACCCTATAATAATTCAATGCGTCCGGTACGTCCGGAAAGTAAAAGAATCTTTCAAGCTGCCATGTCAAATCCAAAGACCCCCGAACATCTATTCCAGGCTACCGATAGAATACTTCAAGAACGCATGGGGTACCATATACTCAATTCCATGGATGAACAAGAATTGGCCAGGTCCGCCGTACAATGGACTGACAACCCTGATAAATATAGTGATGATGGTTTAGCACAGACCTTTTTAAACCTTTCCCCTGATGAACAGAAATTAGCTGGTATATATATGGTTCAGCATCTCATTACATTATTCAAAGGCCAACATTCTGATCCAGGTCCCTTACCTGATATTTTACTAGAACTACTCTCGCCACAATGGAGAGGTCTAGGTACTGACTTGATTAAAGTAATTCTAGAACATCGACACAGGTATAATACTTTTCTGAAAAACACGTTTGTTCCAGCTCCACCTGTAGAAAGAAAAATGTATTACATAGACAGACAGAACCCCTTGCGAGAAGTGCATCCAGTCCAGAATGCTGATAATACTTTTAGACGCGTGTTTGTGTACACGCCCATAACGAAAATGGAACTGTTAGAAATGAAGAAATTAGTGCCCAGTCACGATAAAGACCCAGCAGGTTTCCACCGCGAAATCAAAGACATGTTACTCATGGGGGATTATACCTATCCCGACATTATGAAAATACTAAAAGTGTTAATGCCTGCCGGTATTTACGAGAAACTCAAAGAAAAAGATTGGGAGGTGGGAGAACAAAAGATTGATTGGGCTGCATTAGAAGACGAAGAAAAGACTCGTACCCCAGGAACAGGGCTTGGGGACAAATCTAAAGCATTACCAGGATTGTTAGTGCAAGTATTGCCACGTTTATTAGCAACTAAAAAGGAGGACTGGGATGCAATCTCAGCCTGTAAACAGAAACCCGGTGAAGACACTAGCGATTTTTATTCCCGATTTGAGAAATGTTTTGGTATTAATAGTGGCCTGAAAGCAAGTAGCTAGTCATATCCACATCTTTTCGTAACAAAGCTAGTCGAAAATTCCCTGCCCCAAGTTAAGAATCGTGTACAGAAAGTCGAGAGCACATGGCAAGCAAACACGCCTTCTCAAATGTTACAAATGTTACAGTACCACCAGAATAGAATTAGAGAGGAACAAGAACACGAACAGAGACGCATGAAAGACACGAAAATGAAAATGTTAGTTGCTCAGTCGGTTTCAGCTGACGGTCAGAAAAAGGGCACGACACAGTCAAATAATTCAACAGCTCCTGTTAAAGGGACATGCAACTATTATAAACAGCCAGGTCACTATATAAACGATTGTGCAGTTTTGAAACATAATATACTTACTGGAAAAACTAAAGAGAGACCGCGTCCTCCTAGACAGGACCAGGTCCAACAACAAGTACCACAGAATATCCAGCCTATGCAAGCCTCACAACAGACAGTACAGACAGTAGCGGTGCCACAACCCCAACCGATTGCTGCAACTCAACATGCATCACAGCAGATGTACCAGTATGCCCAGACTGATTATCCCGATTATCAGCGATACACATGAAACAGCCTAGAGAGGGAAGTTGGCTTGCCTCTTATTGAGGTTCCTGTAGATCAAGAGGGTCCTTATGTACACAGTCAAGTATTAGGGAAAGACAGAAAGTTTCTAATTGATACAGGGGCAATCCGAACAACGATAAGTCATGACGAGGTCCCGGGGGCACCCCTCTCAGGCTCACAGAATGTTTCCCTTGGTTTTTCAGGCAAGCCTATTATTAATGAAGTATCGCAATGCCTTCCCCTTGCAGTTGGTCCCTTAACACGTACTACAGATTTACTGCTCACAAAGTCATGTCCAGAAAACTTGTTAGGTATCAAGACTCTGAAAGCTCTAGGAGCTGTTATTTGCTGTTCTCCTGAAGGAGTACGGTTGTTTCTACGTGACTTTAACACCTTAGCAGCTATGGAACGTCCAGCTCCAGTGCTGGACATTCCATTGCGCAGGTGCAGTTGGAACGTCCAACGGCCGACGGCAGCACTGTCGAAGTAGTGGTGCCGTCGGCCGTTGGACAGGCGCAGCACTTAAGGTGTTAAAGGTCACTATGTGTTGAGAGATATTGATCCCCGATTACAGAATGTACCTGCACATTTATGGGCGCAAGGCCCCACTGATGTAGGTTGTATGCACATTACACCGTATCGAGTCACACTCAAGCCAGGTGTTGTTTTACCACGAATTCGACAATACAAATTACCCCCCGATGCTGTAGTGGCTTTACTGAAAATCATTGAAGAGCTCATTGCACAAGGAGTGGTTGTGGAAACCAACTCGAATTTATGTAATTCTCCTATCATTCCAATTCTTAAACGTACAGATCCCAATGCACCACCCGTTTACCGATTGGTTATTGATTTGCGCGAATTGAATAAATGCATTGTACCGCAGTACCCTGTGGTCCCAGATATCTCATCTCTATTGACAGCTATTGATTCTGAAGCAACGTTCTTTACTGTTATTGATCTTAAGAACGCCTTCTTTAGCGTCTCTATTGATCCGGAAAGCCAATACCTTTTCGGATTCTGTTTAAATGGACGAAGCTTCAAATTTGCACGCGCACCTCAAGGATTCACAGAAAGCCCCAGCATCTATAGCCAAGCACTGAAAAGACAACTCGACTGTATTCACATGCCTGAAAACACTGCCTTACTCCAGTATGTCGACGATCTACTGATCACCGCCCGAAGCGAACCTGAATGTGAACTTGCGTCACTGACGGTTTTACACTTCCTGGCTGACAAGGGGCACAAGGTATCCCCTTCGAAGCTGCAATTCTGTGTTTAGCAAGTTGTTTACTTAGGCCACTTGCTGTCCAAATGGGGGAGACAGCTAACGCCCGATCGCATCCAGTTAATTGCAGGTATGTTACCACCCAGGACACAAAAGGAGGTGCGGGCTTTTATAGGCCTCACTTCTTACTGCAGACAATGGATCCCTCAGTATTATTATTATTATTATTATTTATTAGTCTTGTAGAGCGCGAACAGCTACCCGTGAGGGTTTCCCGGCGCTAATTGACATATAGCATAAAATCCAGAGGGACTTTTGCCAGTATGCATTTCTAGCAAAGCCACTCATTCAGTTAACAACTCAGGAGGCAGCGTCTTCGACTGTCCTCCCTTGGACTCAGGAACATACACAAGCTTTTGACGACTTAAAGAAAGCCTTATGTCAGGCACCAGTTTTAGCGACACCATGCTACAGTAAGCCTTTTACACTTTTTGTCACAGAACGTGAAGGTACTGCATTGTCGGTACTCACGCAGGATCAAGCAGGTTCACACAAACCGTGTGCTTACTTCTCTAGTACATTGGATCCAGTAGCCCAGGCTCTGCCTGCGTGCTTGAAATCAGTTGCAGCAACAGCTCTAGCAATCAGACAAAGTGATTCAATAGTGTTAGGACATCCATTGACAGTACAAGTTCCACACTCCGTGGAAGTTCTTTTAAATCGAACACAGACTCAACACTTGACTATAGCAAGATTGACAGGTTATGAATTGACATTATTTCAGCCACACATAGAAATTAGACGTTGTAATACATTGAATCCTGCTACACTTTTGCCATTAACTGAAACAGACCCATTGGCACATGATTGCATTGAAGTCATTACTATCACGACGAAACCCAGACAAGACTTGACAGACACCGCATTACCAGATCCAGACCTGACACTTTACGTGGATGGTTCATGCATGAGAACAAGTACAGGAGAATTAGTGGCCGCCTACGCAGTCACAACAGAAACTAAAGTCATAGAAACAAATTGTATTGACATCCTGTCAGCACAAGCAGCAGAGCTCATCGCTCTGACACAAGCCTGTATTCAAGCCAAGAACAAGAGAGTTAACATATACACAGATTCCCGTTATGCATTCGGAGTTGTCCACGATTTCGGTGTCCTCTGGCGAGAGAGAGGTTTTTTGACTTCTCACGGTGCCAAAATTCAACACGGTCCCCTCATTCAAACTCTGTTAGACGCAATACATCTGCCTACAACAATATCCATCATGAAGTGTAAAGCACATACAAAAGTTACAGATACTATTTCCCAGGGTAATGACCTGGCAGACCGAAGCGCAAAACATACAGCTCAGAATCAGATTCACACCACTGACCTGACAAAGACAATAGTCGCGACACCGACACATTGTATGACAGTTAAGGATCCCGCCCTAGATGTAATTGACATACAGACACATGCTACACCAGACGAAATCAAGAAATGGACTGAACTAGGAGGGATTCAGACAGAACAGGGATGGATGACGAAGGGAAAATCCACATGGTTTCTCCCCGACTCTATGGTTCAAGTTATCATTAATACCGTACACAGTCCAGCACATTTAGGAGAAAAAGCCATGTTAGACAGTATTCAACATCTCTGGTTCAACAAACACTTACGAGCAGCAGCCAAACAGAAAGTGCGTACTTGCATGATTTGTTGTCAGTTCAACCCAGGTAAAGGCGTTTCCGTAGAGCAAGGTGGTTTTCATCCTCCCGATCACCCTTTTGAAGTCCTCCAGATGGATTATATCCAGATGGAACGTTGTCGAGGTTTCAAATATGTCCTCGTAGTTGTATGTGCACTATCCCGTTGGACAGAAGCATATCCAGTCCCAGATTACACTGCTCCGACCACTGCCAAGCAGCTGGTTCGTGAATTCTTCCCTCGATATGGTTTACCACGTATCGTATACTCAGACAACGGTCAGCCATTCTCGTCCGAGCTTATGAAGCAGGTATCACTCCTGCTAGGCTACCAATGGAAGTTCCACTGTGTCCGACATCCTGAAGCAGCAGGTCTCGTAGAGAGACACAATCAGACCCTGAAAATTCGTCTTGCTAAAATCTGTAGGGAGAAGGGTGTCGACTGGATCGTAGCTTTGCCGGTCGCCCTTTTTTACATGAGAATGGTCGCCCACTCCAGAACAGGGCTATCCCCGTATGAGGTGGTCTTTGGGAGGCCACCGAATATGTGGGGGACGCCTTTGCCTAGAAAAATTACTGATGTCGATTGTAATATGTTGACAGATTACCTTGCTTCCTTGATGTCTGCACTACAATCATGTCGTTCACAGGTAGCTGCAGCTTTTCCCGACAACACCGAGGTGAAACCGCATGACGTTGTTCCAGGAGACATCGTCCTTGTGAGAAATTTCGACAGGAAAAGTCCGCTGGAGCCCCGGTGGCAGGCGCCGAAGTTGATACTTCTCACCACGAGGACTGCAATCAAGGTCGAGGGCCGCAAAGGGTGGCTCCACTCGAGTCATGTGAAGAAATTTCATGCATTGCCAGAGACTGACTCACCCTCCCCCTCTAAGGACTGTCCAGATTCTAGTGACTCTAAACTTCCCCTGATAGAGAAAACTCCACAGCAGGAGTATAAAGAAAAATTGAGGTCTAGCAAGTCAGACAGTTTAATTGTTTAAGTCCTCCCCTAGGTGAATCGGTTAGACGTATTTTCTGACATGTATCCCCTAGACCCCAACAGAGAGAGAGATAGACAGAAACAGCTCAAGAAACGTGAATATTGCAAATCTCTTCGCAGCCACTGCATTGTGACTTTATTGATTATGTTTTTTCTGAGCCTTATGATTATTGCTGTAAGTGTGCTTCTACACATATACTATCCTATATTCAAGCGTGCAAATTCTCCCTTCAACGTCACTGCCGAGCATTCTTTTAGTGAACTGCCCCCGCATGAACTATCTTACAGACTTGCGCTGCGCAACAATACATTCATTAGTATGTTACATCATTCCCATCAGACCAGCAATGCTACTAATTGTTGGATATGTGGCCGACTCCCTCCCTATCAGAAATACAAAGGAGTTCTGCCTCTTTTTCCGTACCCGTTCACACACAATGGATCCTGTGGTGCATGGTTTAGTTTGATTAATTCCTTGAATTCAGACTCCGTAGTCTACCAGGGTAACTGGGTATGGGGAAACCTGAACATCGTTTTGCATAAAGTCTGTTTCCCTGACAAGGAGGGTCTCCCCAAAAGGACAGGAACTGATCTAGAAAATGAAGTATATGGCTTAGGTAACTTTACACTTAACCTCATGATTCTCAGTGTTGAATCCGAAACAGAACCAGTCTTGCCCGCTATGTCCGTACTTCCAGTCAAAGGTGAATTATGTGTCAGAAAGAATGGTTCAGTACACCTGGGTCATAGTAGATGTACTACTGTGATCGAATTCAGTGATAAGGGCAAGTCCACGTTTAAAGCTTCACGTCATTCCTACTTCGTTTGTGGTCATACTGCATATATACGCTTACCTCTAGATTGGGATGGCACCTGTTACATTGCATTCCTTCTGCCACCTGTTTTCCTAGCCCCTCCTGATTATCATAGGGACACCCATCTAGTACACAATAGACCACAGAGAGATCTTCGGATTGTCGACTACACTGAAACGGCATGGGAGCAATACACAGACTTCAATAAAGGTTTCTTTCCCTACTTAGGTACTGTCTCCAATAGTAAATTGATACGAAAATTAACCAGAACCCTTGAAGCAGTAGTGAATGAAGCTACTTCCGCCCTAAGTAACTTAACAGAGGAGCAGTCTGCTATACGGATTGTTGTTCTTCAGAATCGTCTCGTCCTTGACGTCATCCTGGCCGATAGGGGCGGAGCCTGTAAGGTCATCGGGTCGAGCTGCTGTGTTTTCATTCCAGAAAACGCGCCATCAGTATATAGAGCCATTACCCGTCTTCATAAGATTGCAAGTCTGATACACCAGAATCCAGGCACCTGGACTTGGTCTGGTTGGTTCTGGACCACGTTGTCAGCCTGGGGATGGAAAGTCCTATCCTTCCTAGGTATAGCCCTACTCATAGTATTCAGTTGTTGCCTATGTCTGCAATGTGGGCCAGCGATTTGCGGCTTGTGCGCCACATCATGTATTCCTCATTCAGGTCCTCATTCAAAACGCCGTAAGAAGAAAGAAGGTGCAAATGATGTTACATGAACAGATTGATAGATTAATGAGGATTGATATATCATGAAGGGTCCGAAGGGGACAAGGAGGGAATGAGGTAATATGAATTTTATGGTCAGTTATGTCCCCTCTTGTAGACCCCAACGGCTCCATGTACGTGCTTCTAGTACATGTAAGTTCCCTCCACAACCAGCTATGAAGACGCAAATACATTTGCGTCCAACGTTAACTTGTCCTCTTTCAGATCCACCATGAATGGGTCAGATATTCCGTTCCTAAGTGTACCTTGCCAACGTCTTTATGTGGTGCACTTTCATGTTTTCTAGCTCTGGCGAGTTAGGCCCTGATTTCTGCCATCGAGCCTCTTTTCTGCCCTCTGTCTCTGAAAGCCGCAGCCTCCTGCTTCCTGACCCTTGACTTACTCCCTGCGCGGCTAGCGGTGCCTGGCTCAGCCTGACGGCCTGCCAAGACTGTATTCAGCCTTCAAGTTATCTGCTCCGCTCCTCGAAAATACATTCCTGTCTAGTAGTTTACGAAAACATCCTTCCCAGCTGCAGAGCAAAGGGCCCGGCCTTTCTGTCTCCATGCAAGTAATTCATAGCCTCCGTTACCATGATAGGCCCATGGCCCCTCACATCTCATGTAGACACGTAGTCGCATATGCACGCATTAGCAGTCAGTATAGAATAGCCTCTGCCCAAGAGACCTTTCCTTCTAGATAATACAGTTCCTCAAACACAAGATATTAGATATGATTTGGGATTAGGTTGTTCTGACACTCCAGACTTCTGTCTCCACATGTAGGGCTAAATGTCAAGTCCCCTTCACCCTCCAGTTACACGTCAATCATACGTCATGCTGCTGCGCGCGCATCTCTGCCACATGTTCTTGCTGACTCTGCAGGATCCTTCTAGGGATCCACCCATTTATGACACCTTTATGTGACGTTTCTTGCGCACACCTCCGTGTACGCCCTAGTGCACGCCTTCTGTTACGCCTTCTGTTACGTATTTCTGTTCTTATCTCGTTCCTCTCAGCTGTTACGCCTTCTGCATTCAATATTACTGTATGAAATGACTATATATATGATTTCCTGTTAATAAATCATTGTACATGTCCATTGCAATTCCTACCCTGAACCCTCGTGGCGATGGGTCATGCTACCATTGGTTCGAACCAATTCCTTTTTAAGGAATAAACCCCCTTTTAAACCTCAGATGCCACGGATTCTGCCTTTTCATTTTGACTGAGTTATTCTTATTGAACTTTACCGCATAAATTCCATATAGGTAATTAAAATTTACCACAGGAGAGTCTGTAGTGTGATCTAAAGCTACTTTTATGCAGACTGGGTGGATCTTAACCCCATAGGGGATGCCCTTTACATTTACCCTTTGGTAGTGCAAGCCACACCCACTAATATACTTTCTTAAAAAAATATGTTTGACTTACATGTTTCTGCGTCAATGCCAATGTTGGTGTGGAAGCATATCTAGACCGCAAACTGTTAGTCAAAGGAGTGACCTGGCGCTAATGCAGAAGAGGGCTAGCAATGGAGTTTAGGGATTGATATCACTTTTTGGGAGAAGGCCATGTTTTACATTTTTTTGGAATAGAAGGGTAGCTTTGATGCGCCTAATTACCAGGGGATGTTTATTCCAAAGAGAGGGGCATAGGAAAGAAAAGGGTCTGCCCCTGGTCCTAGCCTTGTTGATCTGCGGAATTTGGGCTAGACAGATGTTTGCTGGGTGTAAATTTCGAGTGGGGAGAGTGTAGAGCCCAATTTTTCCTCATAAGTAGCCAGGGCCTGTCCCATGTAAAGCTTTATAAATGAGGAGTAGGATCTAGAAAGTGATCCACCTCATGATTGGAAACCAATGCAGGTCACTGAAAAGTCGAGATACGTGAGTATTCAAAGGCAGGCAGAATGTTGCTTGAGGGGCTGTGTTCTGAACCATCTGCAGCTTATCGATCAGGTAGTCAGGCAGGCCCAGATACAATGAACTATCATAATCCAGTCTTGATGGGATCGGAGCCTGGACCAACCGTTGTCTTGCCATCAAAGACAGGCAATAAAGGAACTTTCTCAGCATACGTAGTAAGGCAACACAGGATCCCACCACTGCATCAACTTGTGATCGAAACAAGAGTTGTCCATTGAACTTGATACCTAGATTTTTGACCGACGTGGTATGGGTTAGTAGTGACGTCCTTTGGCCAAAAGGTCTGCCATGTTTACTCCTCTCCTATGCCAAAGAAGAGGAGCTCAGTCTTTCCAGCATTACATTTCAGTTGATTGGAGGAGAGCCATTGGAAACCTTTGGTAAGACAGTTACTAATTTTCTCACCCGGGGTTGGCCTGATGTTTTTTCAGAAGTGGCCCGATTTTAGCCTGCTTCCATGTTTTGAGAACAATAGCCGATGAGAGGGAGGTATTGAAATGATGGTTAGCAAAGGGTCTCTGTGCCCTGGGATAGGAGGTTAGCCGGGCAAGGATCAGATGGTGAGCCTGATCAAAAATGATCTGACTTCTTCTTTGTTGGTGGGCGGTGGCGCTTCACAAATTGCCTTCACATTCTCTGCTTTCGGGGTCACCCCTCGCACCCCTATTTCGTGCCCTAAGTAGGGCACCGACTCCATTCCTATCCGGCACTTGGACCATTCAGCTGTGAGGCCCTTACCCTCTAGGATCTTCAGTACTTCACATCGTGATCTGGTCTGTCTCGCCCCATTACCAGGATGTCGTCCTGGAAGTATTGGACACCGTCAGTGTCTTTAAATAGTTGGTGCATCAGCTTCTGAAACACCGCAGCCGCTGAGGCTAGCCCGTACGGCATGCGGCAGAACTGATAGCACCCGAATGGGGTGATGAACGATGTTAGTTTGCGGCTCTCCGGGTGCAGTGCGATCTGGTGGTAGGCTGAGGTCAAGTCTATAGTGGAGTACCACTGGATTCCCCTGGTGCTGGCCAGCATTTCCTCGATTCTAGGCAAGGGGAACTTCTCCACCACAATATTCTTGTTTAATTCGCGCAAGTCGACACACAGCCTGACCTTCCTGCTTGGTTTCATAACTATCACCAAGGGTGCCAGCCACTCCGCGCACGTGATGGGTTCAATGATCCCTTTCTTTTCTAAGTCCTGTAGTTCTTCCTGTACTGCTTCTCTCACCACCAAAGGCACATTCCTCACTTTGTGGGCGACTGGTATGGCATCCTCCTTCAGGATTATCTTGTGTGAGAATTACTCCATCCTTCCCACCGTGCCTCCAAATACTTTGGGGTACTCACTTTTCCATTTTTCAAGATCTGGCCAGGTTTCCTGCTCGGTAAGTAGTATTTGTTCTTTTCCCACTGGATCCAACTTGATGCCCAGGTCGCCTTGGTCCAGCCATCCTAGGACCAAGGGTCCTCTCTCCGATATGTAGAGCTTGCAGAAAGCGGAACGGTCTCTAAACTCAAATTTTAATGGTCTGGATCCTGCCATGGGTATGCGGTCCCCATTATATGTGACTGGGCGGATGTCCAGCTTCTCCAGTTCTGGGCCTAGATGTGGTGCGAAGCTCTCTTCCCACACCGCTCTCTGGACGATGGTGTAGGGTGACCCCGTGTCGGCCACCACTTTTATCAGTACACCCCCTATCGACATTTCCAGGATAGGTTTCGTCGTTCTTCTACCGTCCACGCTCAGCACTTGGCCATCCACGCTCAGCACTTGATCATAAATGCAGAGTAGAGTGACAACATCCTCCTCTGTGCCTTCATCTTGTTCTTCGCTTTCTTGGCCGATGTATTTCACCATGCCTTTAGAAGCCTTCCTCCGACATACCTTCTCATAGTGGCCTACGATACCGCAGAACATACATTTGGCGCGGAACGCTGGGCACTTCCTGTTGTGCGCCTCGTGGGACCAGCTCCCCCATCTGTAGCATGATTTCTTGTTGCTCCCCGCTTGTTTTCCTGGGGGGCCTGGGTTGCCTTGCCATATGTTGGGTCCCTTCGCCGACGACCCTTTGTACTTGTAGTCTCTGCGGGGCTCCTCTTCGTCTACTCTGTTCACCATAGTGCTGGGCGCCGTCTACTTCTTCGTTGCCTCCGCGCACCTGCACGCCAGTTCTGCTCTCTTGATGATTACCATTACCTCCTTTAGCGTGGTGTCCCCACTGGCCCATAGCTTGTCCTGCACGCCCGTGCTTGTGGTATGCATCACTACCTGATCTTTGATGAATTCCTCTTCCCAATTGTCATATTTGCACGTGGACGCCAGTCTCTTCAGGGCCGCCACGTATTCCTCTACCGTCTCACCTGGGCGTTGTTTTCTTTGCTGGAAATTAAACCTGTCCACAGATACGCACACCGCTGGTCTGTAGTGTTCATTCAGGTCCTCAATGGCGTGGGCATACACATCATCATCAGTGCTTCCTCTTTGTTTTGGCACCAGGCTCTTATAGATTCTCAGACCTTCCGGGCCTAGGTTGAGCAATAGGATGCGTTTTTTTCTCTTGGGGTTGAACTGTTCCTCATTCTTGTCTTCCAAGACCCCTATGAAGTTATCGATATACTCTCTCCAGTCCTCCCACTTCATTAGTGGTTCACCTGGTCTGGGCAGAAATTGCGCTGGCGCCATTGCATATCCTGCTTGCGCACTCATCTTCTCGCTCTTGACCGTGTGTTGTGTGCTCCCTTGACTTCTGGGACTGCCCGGTTTATTGTCTTGTTCTTCTTTGTCTGCGTGGGACTGGGGACTACCTGCATCAGCCCCCTCACTCTTTTGTAAGGCAGCCAGCGCGGTTATCCCTGTATGTGGTCCGTTGTGTGGATTGGCGTGCTTTGTTCTGTTCCCCTGGGTTCTGCTCACTCCCCTTTAGCTTAGTTTTGCTTCCCTTCGGGGTGATTGTGGGCTCTGCCGCGCTCTTTAGGGTAGGGTACCTGTTTGGTAGCTTATTGGTCTCCTCTTGACCGTGTGCTTCCCTTGGCCCCTCTGGCTCCGTGGTCCTGCTTGCTGCTGGGGTTCTGCTGTGCACCGGTGTAGTGATATTTCCCTCAGTGACTTCTGTTGTAAAGTTCGTCCTCTGGGGTATGCTGGGGTTCAGCATCCCACCCTCGTCGCCATTGTAATGATTAAATATCCCCCAAAAAGGATGCTGCAGGCGTGGTGAGGTTAAAGGTGTATTTATTAGCTTATGTCCCTAAAGAGCGCCGAGCAGCTACGTCTGTGTCCTCGGCTTTCGCGCCACTCTCCGCGCGATGCGCGCGCAGCCGCAACATGGCCGCCGGCACGTCACGTCGCTACGTGACGTGCAACAATTAGAGCGTGCCACCACACTCCCAGGAAGCTGGAGGCTCCGGGATCGCCGGACATATGGAGCGCGTCGCAGACACTGCAGCTGTGCACAGAGGAGCAGAGCCTTTTGAGGGTATTGCGTCTCTCCCGCTCCTCCCGCAGGCAGCACTAAGTTGTTAAAGATTGGAGGCAGACGCGCATCCACACACCTTTTACTCTGGCATGAACTCTAGAATATTTCATTCATGAGTCATGACCCCTGATTCAGATAGGTCTTGGCACCCGGGATGGCTGCAGACCTGTCTGCAGTCAATATACAGATGACACTGTGCGCGTGCAACCCCTAATATAGACGGCAGTCATCTGCACACACTGAGGGGAGCCCATCAGAGTTTCATGGGACCTTTGGACCCTTTGAGCTGATTTTCACAGAGTTGATTGCATACAGTGGGGAGCCCAGTTTGTATACAAGCTATACAAAATGGCAGCTATAGTTGTGAGTAGGGAAACAAGCATTGGAAATGCAATAGGTCTCGAATTTATTTGACTTAGAGCTAATGGCATTGTAAATGGCAATGTCTTTTAGCCATGTTATAGAGTGTATGAATGTGGTGTGTAGTGGAATTATGTGGGTTGGATTGGAATTGTTAGTTGTGGAATTGTGTGGCGTGGAGTGCATTTGTGTAGTAAAATGATGTGGCATGAGAGACAGACACACACATGGAAACATGCACACAGAGACGCACAGACAGTCACGCACACATAGAGACTGACACACGTATAGAGACGCACACACAGACAGAGACACACATAGAAACAAAGATGCACACACAGAGAAGAGACGTACTTACATTGACAAATGCACATATAGAGACGCGCACACAGAGATAGAGACGCACACACAGAAAAATACACGCAGATAGAGACACGCACACTGAGACAGAGATGTACCGAGAGACAGAAACACAATGCCTTTTTTATTCATTTGCTTCGGTGTGTAAACAAGCACTTTGTACTTATAGTCCATGCTTATGAGAAGCAAGGCTGGCAGTCTCTTTTACTGCCAGCCTTGCTCATCGTAAGCAAGGACTTTACATTCAAAGTGCGTGTTCATGCACCGATTGCAGGTTTTAAAAAAAATGAATAAAATGCCTTGTCATTTACAATGCCAATAGCTCAAACTTGGTACTCCATGCATCAGTACACAGTACTTCTACAAATTGCAAACAACATACATCTACTCCACTACATGCAAAAAACATAATTTCAAAACAATATAATTTACTAAGCAAATAGCTCGAACTTTCACAAATGCAAGACAGATTGGATTGCAAATGTTTGTTTTTAAGTAGTAGTTGGGGGAAGCAACACAGGAGAGCGGAAGCAACAGGGGAGGCCTGGAGCAACACTGGGGCACACATGAGTGAAGGAGGAGAAATGGGCAAGAGACTAATGTAGAGCGGGCGGGAGAGAAGCATACCGGCAAGAAGCCACAGGGAAGTACAGGGGTGAGGATGAAATTCAAAGGCAACAGAGGAGGACAAAGGGAAGCAACACAGAGAGCAACGTTGGGATGGAGGAGCAACAAGCAAGACAGCAACATGGTGTGGGGGGGAGAAGCACACAGACGAGAAAGCAACAGAGGGAAGTACAGGAGGGCAACCAGAAGCAGTGGCCTTACCGCTTCCAAATTGAGTGTAGTCTCATTATTGGTACCTGGAGGTGGCTGGCCGGGTAAGAGTACCACCACTATCAACTCTGTACAGTCCGTCTCTGATCTCCTGAACTAAAGTTTCTGAGCTCTGCCCTAAGGTGCAGGCTGGCAACTGGCTGGGGCTAGGAGCTCTGCGCAACTGGGAGTTGGCATTGCTTTCCAATAAGGGCTAGTACTTTGCAACCAACCAACCAACCAACCAAACAGCGCTCTACGTAAGAGGAACCAGGTAGAGGAATATTCGGAATTGTGTGCATGTGCAGGAAGGTTTCGAGGTGATGGGCATGGTGATTAAGACATGTGGAATTGAGCTACCTCATGAACTATATGATCTGCAGCCGGGGGATGGGCTTACAGTCAAGGGCAGCAGAGATGGAGCGCTCTGCAGGCTTTTTGCACTCGGGCTGGGATCTTTCCATTCAGCTGCTGGGATTGCAGCGCTCACGGGCTCAACCGAATGCACGCAGGGACTGGGCTCTCCAGAAAGACAACGCTATTACATGACCAGTTGCAGACAGTGTGCTTCATCCTGCCCCGCTGACCCGGTCGGGCTGAGCTGGCTGATGCCCTGCTGGCAGTGCACCACGGTAGCGCCAGTACCCGGCAGTGTAGGCACAGAGGTGCCAGCCTCACAGAAACCCCCATTCTAACTTCAAGGCTGTACAGTGGCAAGAGTAGAGGGTCAACGCCATGGAGGGCAACGACAGTGAAAAGAGACAGAAGAAAACACCGGCAGCCTTAGAAATAAAAAGAGGACAGGCTAGCAAAAGGGCTTGTTCGTAAAAGGATTTGTTCGTAAAAGGATCCCCAAAGCCAAAATAAAGAATTCTCTGTGCTTTGGGGGTCGCGGGCATGGTTGTATTGTCATTGTTTTTTTTCAGTACAAAAGTGTCCCAGCGTCACAGGCTCAGCCTAATCGGTTTCAAATTAGACACAATCACGTTTCTGTAAAATAAGGAAAGACTTTTTCTTCATCGTCCCAGTGTTGCCCGTTTGGCTGCGGCCTCCTAATACGTTTTGGTGATGCCCTTGTGCTGACTATTGTACGAAACGAGTAACCTGTCAGTTTCTGACGTAACTAAAGTGATGGGAAACGTGAATGACGTAATTTTGGTGCCACCCGCTTCTTTCATCTGGGGACATTGTTGCGAGAGGCCAGTGTGTGTTCACTTGTGTAAATCAGATAGGAAATACGGTGAAAGTGCCAGCGGGCCGAGCTACACTTCTGACAGGTATGTGAGAGTGCCTGGGGTCAGCTATCAGCACTACACGCTTTATCCTAACCGAGGAGTGCCCCTGCGAAAGCCGGCTGCAGTGCTTTCCAGCCGACTTCCACTACCCAATATAGCAACCCGATCTCCATTAAAAAAAAAATAACGCCAGCCAGTGGTGCGCGTAACATGTCTTCAAATATTGCGGCCGTGACGGCCGCGATAATTGAAGACATATGGCCTCTGGTGCGCGTAACAGACACCCATAGGCCCTGGGCGGAGCTACGCGACCACCCATGGCCTATTGAGTGTTCTGTTTTAAAAGTACACGCACGCAAAGGTCAATGAAAATGGGCCTAGGAAATAACACGTACGGGCTGCGTGGAATTCCAAGGTTCATTTTCAAAACCCCGAGAAAAGGACTCTGGCTGCACGACACTGCTGCGCAGCGTACGCTGGGCCCGTGACCTAAAAAGACTAACCACTGCCAGGTTCTAGTTTTGAAAGAGACAGAGGACTTCTCAATAATCACCCTACTGAAAACAAAGAAGGGACCACTCAACGCAATACATTTAAAAATGGAAACAGGACTACACCCCAATAGGAACAACTAATAGAAAGGGTGAGAGGACTTCCTCTCCCGAATAGTGCTCTGTAGTGAACAGGGCGGCCATCTTGGACTGACTCACTCAGAATGGTTTTGGTGCCCTAGACAACCCAGACAGCACCTTCGATTCCCCACTGAACTAACTCAGAGGTGAGAGTTTTCAGCTTTTAGTTTTTGCCTTTTCCTCCCTTATGATCTAGTCCAACCTCAACCTCAATCCACCCTACATCACTCACTCCCCTGACACTCTCTAGCCCTCTTAAAAGCTCTAACCGCACATTGGAGCTCACTGGTATACACACCAGTTCCAATACCCCCCCCCCCAACCTTACAAAAAAAGCAGCTAAAGGCTTTAAACTATTTTTTTTTTAAAATGTAACCCCGAAACCCCAATCTCTGACCACTGCTTCTCAACTAACAAAGAACATATAACTAATGATCTTATCTTTCCTCCACTAGGAAAACAGCGCATGGCCTAACAATATCTATCATCCCCTCCCCATTCTACAATGCCACAGCAACAATCAATATCTACCACAATGGGTCATCCTTATGCAAGCATCGGACCGTAATCTTAACCTACTGGATAACATCTTCCATCTCATCAAGGAAAAAGTTGTTAAACCCATCCTACTTCCATAACCGATCAATATCCCAATTCACTTCCCAACACCATGTCTGATTCCCCTTTCGGTCACTTTCCCCCAGTGTTCCACCTTGTATATAGCGGGAAAAATGGAGGATGCACCCTATTAACAGCAGCAGGGAAAGGGTAATCAAACATAAAACTAAAAAGATCCCTACCAGAAACTAATGCGTAGATCATGTATGGTGTAGTGTACTGCTATGCCAGTGTTGGTGCTTATACAACAATTGCAGTACAATTACTTTGATAAAAATGGAACATTCAAACAGGGAACAATATGTAAAAATTATTCAGATTTTAATAATAATTAAAAACATTTTTTGCAAATTGAATTTCACACAAATCAAAATCAAGTAAAATTAGCGGATAAAAATAGCAATTTCATAATATTGAGTACAAAGTGCTCGTTATATCATATTACACACAAATAAAATGACGCAACAACACTTTTTTTTAAAAAGAGAAAACTATAAGGCAGTCAACGCAGCATTTCGGTGAGACATGGATCAAACACCTTCTTCAGGACAGAGTTTTCTAAAAGACAATTTTGGATGATACAACAATACATTAGGCTCTATGCACCAGATAGCAGTACTCATAATGAATCACAAATACGTTCCCTATTCAACATTAATATACAATTTACTTATTACAACCTCCAACTTTATATGTTATTATACATCATCAGCACACTAATACACCAACAACAACAACACATGATCCATTAATATTCTACAAACCTACCAATTGTTGTACTGGGGGAAAGACATAAACCCTTATTCAATTGGAGACTTGCCTTCCTTCTAGAAAATTACAGGTAAGGATAACTTAAAAGTGACAATTTAATGCAAGATATAAATTTTGTTTACCGTCAAAGCACTGCGATAAAGGCTAGAAATAGGTTTTACTATGTTTTATATAGCGAAAACATTGTACTGATCTCTTCCCTATCAATTACATCCCACAAACAAGTCGTACCTTTTAATATGGTACTATTCCAACATAGTTCGTTTGTTGGATCCACCGATGTGGTAAGGGGTTGAAGATCCTTAAAATATATAAAGAAAGGGCTCAGACTAATGCTGCCACAACAATATGTAAAAAACAGTTTTTTTTTATAATTGATACAGATGAGCCATGATTGCACCCGTAGTCTGTGTAATACCATCTTGTATTTGCCGGCAAAACAACTAAGAAGAAAAATGATTTGTTGCATGTTAATCTAATGTCAAAGAAGAGAAAACTAGTGTTTAATCTCATAGGTTCTCAATTACCTAATTCAATTTGCAGACTTTTACTGGCAATGGTGTGAATAAAATCTGTAAAAACACAACAGAAAAGAACATTTGTTCAACTCCCAAACAACTACTTGCCTGAAGCTGCTATTTTCTATACCAAGGCGGTGTTCAGTCTTACATCCACTGTTCATATGTGGGTTTAGAGCTGTAATTAAGCACGTTTTAGCTATAAATCTATGATTTAGGGCTGTTATAGACCAGACACAGGTCACTTAGTAGATGGTCACTTATTGAAATCAAGGTGTACCCACGCTTTTTAGACACAAGGTGTGCCCACGTTTTGAGCACAATATAGAGTCGACTATTTAAACTTGACAAGTAACGCGGCATTACATAGTGTTGCGTGCCTGTCCTGGGATGCACACAGGCCTACGCTGGGGGTATTGGGTTGGCACGGGGGTGGCAGCGTGCTGGCAGGCACACAATGACCACACCGGTGGTATAGTCGGAAGTGACGTGCCCCGAGCGGCCGCCTTCCATTTTTTTAACTCCCCGCAGGCCACGCATGGCCTGCGGATGTGGTGGATGGCAGGACAGCGACCACTAGACCGCCACCTATTACATCCCTATCCAACTCAGTTCTTTTGTCAAAAGATTTTCTCAACATAGTTGTACAAAGTCACATATCAACTTTCAGTCCAGTCTATGGCTGCGATACTTGCGTGAGTCTCAGCTGGTGAGATCCAGGTCTTCAGTAGGTGTAGTCTTCATCCCCTGGCCCGGTTAGGCCTAGAGCTATATCTTTGGGTGCCAGTTCGCAACCCGATCCACTCCGGCTGGAGTCATTGGAGCAAACCCCGCATTGGGGTGAGGGGCTTAGCGCTGGGGTTTCCTCTACTGGGTCATTCACCGAGTTATCCGCCCGTTCTTCAGGTTCGCTCGTGGCTACAGGACTTGGAGGACTGCTAGCAGTCTCCTGGTGTTTTTCTGATGGGACTTCTTTGAACCACAAGATATTTCGGGACACTTCCTCTGCTCCTCTGCCCGCCGTTACCATGGAGCCGTGATTGGCGGTACCCGTCCAGGTGCCTGGATCGTAAGCTGTTTGGAACTTCCCTCCCTGACGCCGGCTCCGTAGGATGACTGTTGCCCCTTGGGTAAAACTTCGCTGGGCGGCTCGGCGTCGAACACTTGCATCCTGGTTATGTCGCACCTTCCTCTCTTATACTTCCTCGATGTCCAGTTGAGGCGGTGACCATTCCGGACAAGGGGGGAGCAGGTCACGGTAGGGGCCATGGAGCATGAGGGCCCACAGGCTTCGCTGAGTGGTACAGTGAGGGGTGCTTCGGTACTCTCTCAAGAATTAATGGAGTCTCTGTTCACGGTCTACTTGCTGCACCACCGCTATACGGAACATTTTGTTCAGAGTTCGCATGAAGCGTACGATGTCCCCGTTAGCTTGGGGCCATTGTGACTGCGTACTTCTTGAGGGAAACAAAACATAGCGAAGATTTTCTCCAATACTGGTCCGACGTGGTTGAAGGCCGTCCACATGACGGGATCTACTACGGGATACTTGGAGTATGCATCTACGATGACAAGGGTGTGTTTCCCTCCTGGGAAGCTTCCAAAATCCACACTTACTTTGGACCATGGGACAGTGCAGGCTTCTTCAGTGACGATCGGGAGAGGTTTCTCTGGGCCGCTTGTTAGTTGGCACAATGCGCACCGTCAAACATATTCCTCTACCACGTCCTCGAGCTCTGGGATCCAGACTTTATCTTGCATCCGTGCCTTCATCTTGGTTATGCCCTAGTGTCCTCAGTGGGATCACCAGCCGGGGTCCTCTCAGCAGGATACCACTGCCGATGGCGTTCAATTCATGACGGACCCGCCACATTTTTGTTAGGGTCTCGCGATCTTCTGGGGTCCACGAATTGGACTGGTGGAGGTAGTTCGTCCACGATCTTGTTGCACGGCGGCTAGTGTCCTGGTATAGACGGCATCCTTGGCAGCCGCCTCTTGTTTCTCATCTAGAGACATGCTCTGGGGGCATGATGTTAGGGCTACCGGGTGGGCATACACTATGACGTCTTCCTCTTCTTCCCGTTTCTCAGACTGTACTGGGTGTCATGACAGAAAATCTGCTGGGTTCTTGGACCCTGGGCGGTACACCACCTCCATCTCATACGGTTGTAGCTGAACGACCCAGCGTTCGATCCGCGGGGGTGGATGCGGTGCGGTTCCTTTGGAGAGGGGGGCCAGTGGCTGATTGTCAGTGACCATTGTGAACGGATGGCCGTGGAGGTACAGATGGAAATGACTGCAGGCCCACTTGATCGCAAGCGCTTCGCGCTCGATTTGGGCGTATCTTGCTTCTATGGAGGTGAGCGACTTACTTGCGAACGACAGGGCGGCCCACTGGCCTGGCTCATGCTCCTGGGTCAACACTGAACCTAATCCTACCGGGCTGACATCGACCAGCACCTCCGTCCGCTTCGCGGGATCGAAGTATGCGAGCGTGGCCTCTCTTAGGAGGGCGTCCTTTATTCCCTGGAATGGTTCTTCCTCCTTTGGGCCCCAGTGCCAGGTTGCGTCAGCTTTTTTGAGTGCACGCAGTGGCTCGCTCCGGGTGGCCAGCCCTGGTATGAACTGCCCACAGTATGTGGACATTCCCAAGAAGCTCCGGATATGGTTGGTGTCGTCGGTGCGGGGGCGTCCTTGATGGCTTGCGACTTCCTCGGGTCCACCTGTATACCTTCCTGGTTGAATACGTAGCCAAAGAACTCAAGGGAGGGCTGGAAGAATTAGTACTTTAAAAAAAAATTGTTTTGTTTATTGTTTAATTAATTAAAATCATTACAATTCCCCCGCGAAGTGGCTAAGAACATAAAATAACTATCATTACATTTTTAAAACACACCTGATTTTAACACTATACGGTTATAATTTGACAAAAATACAAATGCTTTTCATTAAAACTCATGTTTAGGTGTTCCTACTTACAGAGTCATTCTCCTAGCTTAAAACCCTAGTAGCTCTTTGACTTATTTGGTGTAATCTCTCCCCGTCTCCTAAATAAAAAACACAAAAGACGGACCATCAGTTTAGCAGCACGTTACAAATCCGGTAGGGGCTACAGTTTAAAACTTAGAATAGCATAATTAAAAATGTGAGGACCCCTTAAGGAAAACGATTATTTTCTTGAAGCCCCAGAGTTCAAAACTATAATATTCTTGACCGTCTATTTGTGGCCTACGGCTAAACGTGGTTGTTTCATGGATTAGCATACTGTCCGCTTATTGATATGATCGATCGACTGTAACATGGCGGCATGGATCCTACTTATTTTGTTTGCTCTCCATCGGCTTGCCGTAAAAGTCTTCTGGCCATTGTCATATATTTGACTTCCTGGCAGCCAAAATGATGGATGTACCCTCCAGCCAGCATATCACCGCTTGGCAGCTTGAACGAATGTTCAGATCGTTGAAGATGAGTTTTAAATGTTGTCTCCTCTGGTCCAGGGCTGTTGGACAGGCACATAATAAGTGGGTTAAGGATTCTGATTTAAAACCACATAGTCGACAATTCGCAGATTGAAACAACTTTTTCCAAGTTGGATGCAGGTCTTTTGAGTCGTGCACACCCATTCGAAAATATGTAAAGCTCTTTTTAGGTCTACCCTGCCAATGTGCTTGCACAGTGCTGGCGAGAGATATAGAGGCTAAACCAAGCTCTGAAACCATTGCGGATTTCATCAAGTCCATGTGGTGCTCGTGCATGCGCTTGCCCGAGCCTCCTGCCTCCGAGAGCTTAGCTCACTTCAAAGGGATCCGCTCCGCCGCCCCCTGCTTCACACTTTTCTGTCTCACATTTCTCCTCCCCCCTCCCCACAGCAATGCCTAGAGCTTGTTCTTTATAGCATCTCGCGGCCGCACTACAGCCTATGGGGGTCATTATGATTGCGGTTTTTCCGCATCCTCGGGGCCGGCGGAAGGCACTGCCGGCCCAGAGGATGCGGAAAAACTGCAGCGGACTGACCAAAGACCCACCGCCACATTAGGATGGCTGGTGGGTCCTGGTTTCCGTCCGCAGCTTTTCCGCCGCGGTCGGCTTACAACCGCGGCGGCAAAGCTCTAATATGGTGACGGTGTCTTCCAGACACCGTCCACCATATTAGGATGGCCTGTAAATTATGCTTTTCCGCGGCGGGTTTCCGCCGTGGAAAAGCATACGGAACTTCACTGCTGGGGCCCATTGCGGGCCCCCTAGGTGAAGGGGGTGTGGGGGGTGCACATGGGGGGTACCTATGGTACCCCCCTGCATTTGCATGCAGAAAGCGGCAGGCACCGCGTGGTGCCTGCCCCTTACTGCATGCAAATGCAATGCGTGCATTTTTAACATTGCGGCGGGTGCAGCTTGAAGCTCCACCCGCCGCAATGTTAAAAATAGAGGATGTGACCGCAACCCTGGCGGTCACATCCTAATTGCACAGGAGGGAGCTCCGCATGCCATGCGGAGGTTCCCTCCTGCTCTGGGGTCGCGGACGGACGCAAATTCGTCCGCGATCCTAATGACCCTGTATGTTGGGTCTGTCATAATTTTCAGTATTCGCATATGTAAAATGTCGGCACCCAGATCGAACATTCTATGGAAATCTGATGCAAATTTGCGGAGCACATTAAATTATTTGTTTCTCAGTGGAACAACCGTTGCCGTACACCCATTGGTAGAGGGGAGTTAGCATTCTCACCCTGGAAACCCACTTACTCCTGCTCTTGGCTGAAGTACGTCTCTAGACTGGAGTATTGTTGCAGTGATTGCCGGTTGGGAATCTACCTGCACAGCTCATGTAAATATGCACAATTGTATTAACGTGTGGGGTTCACCTTATTTCACCGGCATGAGATTGCCTTAAAGGCCGACAAACGATGAAATAACCGTTATCTTGCAGGAAGAGGACACAATCATACTGCAGTGTTTTCAATGGTAAAATCCATCCAGTGATTCTGTGAATTGGGAGCTGGAATTTGACCTTGCAAATGCGTATATTTTCATGCGTGTTTTGGCCTTTGGCATTTAATTAACTTTTGAATCTGGCCCACGATTAGCGAGTGTTCTCTGTTAGATACAAATATGGTCTTGGTCATGGGATTTTTGCTTTTTCTTCCACAAAAGGACAGTAATTCTTTTTTGGTAGTTAAACTGTAAGCCCTGAAGGCAGAAATGTACTTAGTTTATCTCCTTGGCCTCCCACCTCTGTCACACTTTAAAATCAACGTTCCTTGGGGGCCTGCTAAAGTAGCGGACATGTTTGTGCTGGAACTGACAGCTTTGTGAACCGTCACACCTCGCCCCTTTCAGCCCCTTCAATGTCAGGCTATGTGCACCCCTCTGCCCAATGCCTCGCTCCCATTTGCTCCCCATCTCTCCGTGCTTACTGCTATGTCCCCCCCCATAGCACTGTTTTTGACGCTTCCGACTTCAAAGGCTAATGCTCCCCGCCACAGCAATGCCGAGGGCTTGTCTTGGGTCCCTTCCGCCACCAACCTCACCGTGCATTGCAGGGAATCGGATATGTGTGCATTGCAATTCTGTTCCCCTTGTTTTCCGTTTGCATCCAAGATATTGTTTTCCCTTCAGCAAATTTTATTCCTAGTGTGAAAACTTGAATGCGCTATCTTAGAACAGAAAAGATATGCAGATATCAAAATATTACATATGTTATCTTAAATACAGCTTTGGATGCCTTTCTAGTCAGAAAATAAATATCCCAGCCCACTTGAAATACTCGTCTTATATTACCGAGTGCGGAATGCGAGCAAGGAGGTCACTTCTTTCATCCATCAATGCTTTCACCCTTTGATCTATTAATGTATTTGCCATTGCTTCATATTTCTAACAGCCCACCCGCTGCCCCATCCAACCTTTTTCATTCCTTCATCCATTCATCCTTTCATATATATATCCTCTCATTCACTGTTTCCGATCTGTCTATTCTTCTGTCGTTCTATCTATTCACTTTTTTACCTGGCAAACCTTTCACCCTTCCATCCAGCTTGCTTTGAACTACTGCCCCCTCACACACTGAGCACTCACACACTGTCCACCTACACACTGCCCCCTCACACACTGCCCCCTCTGACCCCCACACACACACACAAACCCCCACACATACAAAGACACAACCACGCACACACAACCCCACACACACACACGCACAACCCCACACACACAACCCCCCCACACACACAAACCCCCCCACACACAACCTCACACACACACATAAACCCACTCACACACACAGCCCCCCACACACACACAACCCCACACACCCACACAAAACCACTCACACACTGCCCACTCACACACAGACCACTCACACACAGACCACTCACACACAAAACCACTCACACACTGCCCACTCACACACTGCCCACTCAAACACAGACCACTCACACACAGACCACTCACACACTGCCCACTCACACACTGCCCCTTCACACACTGCCCCCTTACACACTGCCCCCTCACACGCTGCCCCTCACATGCCCCCACACACAAACACACAATCACAAACACGCAAAACCGCACACACATGCAAAACCCCCCAAACACACAACCCCCCCACACGCACACAATCCCACACACACAACCCCACACACACAACCCCCACACACAACCTCACACACACACAACCACACACACAACTACACACACACCAGGATAGCAAAACATAGAATAGCAAAATAAAACATAACATAGCATAACAAAACATAGCATAGCATAACAAAACATAGTATAGCATAACAAAACACAAAAAACATAGCATAACAAAACACAACAAAACATAGCATAGCACAACAAAACATAGCATAGCATAACAAAAATAGCATAACAAAGCATAGCATAGCATAACAAAACACAACAAAACATAGCATAGCATCAAAAAACATAGCATAGCATAATAAAACAAAGAATAGCATAACAAAACATAGCATAAGAAAGTATGGCATAACAAAACATAGCATAGCAAAACAAAGCATAGCATAATAAAACACAACAAAACATAGCATAGCATAACAAAACATAGCATAGCATAACAAAGCATAGCATAGCATAACAAAACAGAGCATATCAAAACAAAGCATAGCATAATAAAACACAACAAAACATAGCATAGCATAACAAAACATAGCATAGCAAAACAAAGCATAGCATAAAAAAACACAACAAAACAAAGCATAGCATAACAAAACAAACTTTGAATAGCATAACATAACATAGCATGACAAAGCATAGCATAACATAACAAAGCATAACATAACAAAGCATAGCATAGCAAAACAAAGCATAGCATAATAAAACACAACAAAACATAGCATAGCATAACAAAACATAGCATAGATAGCAAAACTAAACATAGCATAGCATAACAAAACAAAGCAAAGGATAGCAAAACAAAACATAGCATAGCATAACAAAACATAGCATAACATAACAAAACATAGCATAACAAAACACAACACATAGCATACCAAAACATAGCAAAACACGACAAAACATAGCATAGCTTAACAAAACACAAAACATAGCATAGCAAAACAAAACATATCATAGCATAGCAAATTATAGCATAGCATACACAATAAAACATAGCATAGCATAACAAAACATAGCATAGCAAAACAAAGCATAGCATAATAAAACACAACACAACAAAACATAGCATTGCATAACAAAACATAGCACAGCATTACATAGCATAGCAAAACATAGCATAATATAACAAAACATAGCATAGCATAACAAAACACAGCATAGCATAGCATAACAAATCAAAGCATGGGACAGCAAAACATAGCATAGCATAATAAAACAAAACATAGGATAACAAAACATAGCATACAGCATCACTCAACACCACCACAGCATCATTAAGGGGTACCACAACATCACTATGTGCTACCACAGCATCACTGAACACCACAGCATCACTCGTTCGCCACCACAGCATCACTCAGCGCCACCACAGAATTCAATCTGTGCAACCATTCAAAAACAACTGGTTCAAATATGTTCTCTCAATGTTTCAAGCTTATTACAAATGTCACAAAAAGATGTTAATATTTCACTTCTGTTCTTGGATTTACATCACAATAAAATACACTGAACATAATCTTCACAAAAGTTATTTACAAAAGTTGAAGCTATTGGCAATATAAATTACAATAACTTTTATTTAAGTATTAATTATTAAAAAAAATAAAAGCCATTGCTATTTTTAATATCAATACATGTAAGTCACGTAAATACAACACATATTGCTTTACAAATGCTATAGGTGTCACATTTGCAAAAGGTATACCTATTGGCATTGTAAATGACAAAGCTATTAATTTAGCTATTTTAAAAACCAACACATAAATAAAAAAATGTGTCATTTACAATACCAATAGCTCAAACTTTCCTAATGCGAGACCTATTGCATTGCAAATGCTTGTTTTAACTGCAAGCTGAAGTGAGCAGATAGATATGTTTGAGGCCTTAGGGTTCTATATAAGTTGATGACTGTCCACCCGTGCCGGTGCTTGGTAATTTCTTTTTTGTCAGCCAGCAAGGATTTCTTTTTAGCTGCGAAGTTTGCAGCTTTGCCAAAGCTTACTCTGTCAACCCCGTTTCCCCATGCTGTTTGCAGTTCCAGCTCGCCCAAAGATGTTCTCAGGAAGCTTCCCCATGAGTTCGGTGTTTCAAGGTTCATTTGGTCCTTGATTTCGTTCCAGCATAATCTGTTCAAGGTGCCTGGGTTAGAGAAGCGGAATTTGTGACAGAGTTTAACAAAGCTGCTCATTCCCTGGAATTTCTGGTGCTGGAGGCCGAATTCCAGTCGGACCTGAGAAGGAGAGGCAGATTTTGGCAGGTCAAAAACAGCCTTGTAAATTCTTGTCTGAAGCTCGTTCAGTAAATCCGCTTCCTTACCGCACCACGGGGCTAGACCATACGACAGGCTGGGCTGGATTTGTGCGGCCATAACTTTTAGCAGATGAATATAGTTCGGGCAGTCCAATTTTTTATGTAGAAATCTGTACGCGTAAATTAATGATTGGGCTTTAGCTTTTAATGCCAATTTATGTTCCTTATGAGATGCGCCTTGCCCAATTATTACGCTAAGGTATTTATATGAGCGCTGCTTTTCCACAGTTGCCCCTTTAGCCGACCATTTAAACTTGTTTTTTTTGGGATCCAATAAACGAACAGATTTTGTTTTTTCTTTGTTGAGTTCCAATTGTTCCTGATCCAAGTAGGTTGCTAGATTGTTTATTGATCTCTGTAAGTCAATAGGAGTTTTTCTCAACAAAACAGTTGTCGTCTGCGTATTGTAACATGGCAACTGACTCATTGGCCATGTTTGGGGTGGCAATCGGCTTTTTCAATATGCGATGCAATGTCTGATAGAAACAAATTAAATAGGCTAGGAGCTAAGACGCAGCCTTGTTTCAAGCCTCACTGTGTATGGATGCTTGGCGTTGTGCTGTACCCATCGCCCAGCTTTACTCTTGCCCAGGTATCCGTGTATAAGGTAGTTATGGCGTTGAGCATTCCTCTTGGCAAGCCCCAAGCCTTTAGTTTCTTCCAAAGATGACTCCTGCTTACTCGATCGAAGGCGGATTTGCTATCCACAAAACATGCGATTAGCCGGGATTTCTTTTTAGCGCTCTTTCAATTAAGAGTGCAAGAATGGCCAAGTTGTTTGGGGTACCAGCACCTCCGTCCGCTTCGCGGGATCGAAGCATGCGAGTGTTGCCTCTCCTAGGATGGTGTCCTTTATTCCCTGGAATGGTTCTTCCTCCTTTGGGCCCCAGTGCCAGGTTGCGTCAGCTTTTGTGAGTGCACTCAGCGGCTCGCTCCGGGTGGCCAGCCCTGGTATGAACCGCCCACAGTATGTGGCCATTCCCAAGAAGCTCCGTACCTCCGTCGGTGTCGTCGGTGCAGGGGCGTCCTTGATGGCTTGCAACTTCCTCGGGTCTAGCTGTATACCTTCCTGGTTGAATACGTAGCCAAAGAACTCGAGGGAGGGCTGGAAGAATTGGCACCTGTTCTTATGTAGGGTGGCTCCGTGTTCGCTGAGGCATTTCAATGTGTCGCGGAGGTGTTTGTGGTGGTCTGCGGCCATTGCGGAGTGAATGAGGATATCATCACTCACGTTCAATACTCCTGGCAACCCCGATAGTAGTTCCCGTATTGTGTTTTGGGAAACCTCGGCTGCCAAAGTTCAAACGCTTGTACCTCCTGAGTCCTAGGTGGTTGCTGAAGGTGGTGATGAACCTGCTCTCCTCTGACATGGGAGGTTGGTGATATCGTGCGTTCAAGTCAATTTTCGAGAACCACTTGTATCCGTTGACATCCGCAATGATGTCGTCAATTGTTGATGTTAAGTGGCGTTCTCTTTTAATTGCTTTATTGGGCAGCCGCATATTGATGCACAGGCGTATGGCTCCCGGCTGTTTGGGCTTTTCCGCGATGACCATCGGGGATACCCATGGCCTTGGTCCCGTCACCTTTTCAATGACCTCTTGTTCTTCTAAGGCTTCCAGCTCCTTCTCGATGAGTGGTTGCAGGTGGAAAGGAACTCTCCTGTGTCGCAGGGCAACCGGGGTGACCGACTTGTCAATGTGTAGCTTGATGGGGTCACACTTGATGCACCCAAGGCCTTTGAACAGCTCGAGGAACCTCCCACGGAGTTCTTCTACCTGATATGCCCGGATCCGCCTCGCGAAGGCGATTAGCTTCAGATCTTCAGCAGTGTGGCTGCTCAGAAGTGTGTCTGCTTCCCTGTCGATGACGTGGATTGTGGCTATCACCTCAAGGTCGTCTGCCTTTATAGGCACCGGGATCTTTCCTTTCAGCGGTAGGGGCGTGTCTGCTCCATATGCGTAGATCCTCATTTTAGATGGTACCACTGGAGGGCAAGGGCGTAGGCTTCGGTATTGTTGTAGGCCCATGACATTTACCGTCGCTCCGGTGTCGATACCTGCTTTCACTTCAGTTCCCTCGACCTGCACTATGCATGTGGGCTGTGGTCAGAGGCATTGCTTGAGTTCCCTTGCAAAAGATACCTCTTCATCGTCGTCCTCTGAGGAGTCCTCAATGGTTGGTAGGTGCCTCGTGGGTCTTCTCTGTGCTTGGTCAGGTGGCGCGGTGTCTGTTACCGACTGCTGCTGAACGGCTCCCGTTGGGGGCTTATGCCCTCGGACTTCTCGGTTTCTGTTACGCCTCCTACAGACAGATGCAAAATGGTTGGGTATTCCGCAATTGGTGCAGGTTTTCCGTTGGGCGGAACAGTCTTTAGCCGCATGTGGCTCGTGGCCACAGTATCCGCATCTTGACTTGGACGCGTCTCCTTTTGGCCCTCTATACATATCTCCCCTGGGCTTAGTCCTTACGGCATTGGTTCGCTCTGTCTTGACGGAGACTGGCTTGGCATGGGGCTTGGTCCATTTCGTTCACCCTAGCTGCGGACAAGTAGCGTGATCTGGCCAGTATCAGTATGTCTTCTAGTGTGATTCTTGGTTTGCGCAGTATGAGGCCTCTCAGGGTCTTGTCACGGCACCCCTGGATTAGCTGTCTCCTGATTTCTTTTGGCTGGTCTTCGTCTGTGCACGTGCTGGCCAGCTCCCGAAGTCGTGCCTAGAATGAGTCCATGGATTCTCCTTCTCTCTGGCAGGCTTGTCCGAGTTTGAAAATCTCAAAATCCGGGTTTAGTTGTGGGTCAAAATGGCCGTTTAGCGTCGTCACTGCCGTGTTGTAGTCGCTCGCAGTGTTGGGCAGGAGTTTGAAGATTTCATCTCCAGCGTAGTTTAGTAACAGTGTTAAAAGCAAAACGACAATAATAAACATTACCTGCGCCATCTTGTCTGGTGGAAGTTCCTACGTGCACATAAGCTGCAGTCATTCTGACCGACCGCAGCCATTTTGCATTCTGTTGGTCACCTTTGTTTCACCCTGCCCTTACTAGCATCCCTCCGACCAACCTGGTATGTGAGCTGGTGGCTATAAACTATTGCCACGACAAACATCAACACCACTTGCTGCCACAAATTCATTTTTCCTCTAATCTTTGTTTACAGGCAAACCCATGGACACTCCTACACAAACAGGTTCCAAATACCAAACAGACTCTTGCAAACATGGTTTATTGCACTGCACACAGCAAGACTTGTTTTTGCCAACAATGGGACCTGTTTTTATCAACAGAACAAACTCTTAAATCTGGCTGGTCTCACATGTTTTAGACCCTGAAGCAAGGGCCAGCTGCAAGATTAGATTGTCTGTTTTGACCTGGGTGGGAGGAGAATTAATGTGGGCTTGTGTAACATTGTTGATGAAACAATGTTGAGCTTGTGTAACCATGTTGATGGAACAATGTTGGGCTTGTGTAACTATGATAATGAAACAAATCCATTGTGTCAAACCTGTATAAAAGGAAGAGCTAAAGGAGTTGCCAGCAGAACACCTCCCTGAGACATCCTGGTGTCTGCAGCTGACGTGGTCTCCTCTTAAGGGTAATAAACCTTTTTCTTGCCTTCCAGTTTCCAGCGCCTGCCTCGCTATTTTGATAGAGAATCCAAAGTGAATTAAAGGTGACCCTGCGCCGGGTAGTATTGGGGGTCTTCGGAGACTCGCTGCTTTTCACAGCAGGGACCTCTTTACCTCCTCGTCTGTTTCCCTGCTCTCGACGAAGTAGTTGTTGAGGCTTTCTATCCATGTCCTCGACTAGGGGGGAGGCTGACACGGGATCTTCCAGTTCACTGAAAGGGGGTAGGACCTCTGATGCTGCGTGCTGGAAGGGGAAGCGGGCAGACGCAACGGCGTCGTTGTTGTCCACCATGGCGCCTGGCAGTGAGTGTTCTGGAACGTTCTGGATGGATCAAAGAACAATATGGCATTGGATGCTGCATGTGGTGCTGTGTCGCAGTGTTCTCCTGCTCCCTGGGCACTCCAGTACTTGACTCCCCACCGTCTCCTTACTTGGCTTGCAGGCTGTCTTGGTATCTGTGTAGTCCCTTTCTCTTTCTGTCATTTTTTTCTCCCTTGGAGTGGCCAATGCTTGATGTTTTTTTAGTTTTCCTTTTATCTTTTCCTTGCAGTGCCCAATGCTTGATGGGCAGCAGGAGGGGCAGGGCAGCTCACATCGGCTGGGGCAGGCAGTGCTGGTGAGGCCCCTCAGCAGCTCAGGTGCCAGGCCAAAGATCAGAGGCAGTGTAGAGAGGCAGGGCGTGATCTTCGAAGACAGCCCGACTTGGGCTCTGCAATTTTCCGGTAGCCGGTAATCCTCCTGGCAGCAGGGGGGGGGGCACGTTACTGTAAACGCGGATGCCGTAGATGCAAGGGGCGGCGCGCCTGAGCACCGCCGACGCGCAGCAGCTCTGGTTACACGCGATGCACCGCTGCGGTTCCGCGTACGGGAGACAGAGGTTCTCCTGCGCAGGGTGAGGTACGAGCGAGGGTTGGGCCCCCTCCGCTCGTCGCCAGTGTCGTGTGCCTGTCCTGGGATGCACACAGGCCTATGCTGGGGCTATTAGGCTAGCACAGGGTGGCAGCATGCTAGCAGGCACACAATGACCACACCGGTGGTATAGTCGGAAGTGAAGTACCCTGAGTGGCTGCCTTCCATTTATTAACTCCCCGCAGGCCACGCCTGGCCTGCAGATGTGGTGAATGGCAGGACAGCAACCACTAGACCGCCACCTATTACACATAGCTGAAATCAACATTGTAGGTGTTATATATTAGTATTGGTCTTCACATTCTTATAATCACACTATTCCGGAATCTTAGTGCATTACTTGCTCTACTGACTCGATATACATACCTACATCTAACTCAGAGAGACTAACGGCCTGGAGGTGCTGAGTGCTCACCTGTTTAAAATACCGCGGCCTCCCTGCTCACTACGAACAACTTCCGTCTTCCGGGGTCAGGATACGTCACTGTCCTGCCTCGGAACGCAGTTTAAATAACAGAGTACATGTCACGTGATCTTATTAACTACTAACATTACGGCATGATTTAAAGTAAGTTTACTCCCTATATGTGGATTATGTGGGGTGCTATTTATTGCATAATGAATAACAGAAGAAAAGGAGAAATCTGCACAAACACATAAAAATTATCCGAATGTTACACCTGCAGAACTCCTTGAAAGCCGGTGGCCATATTGGAGTTGTATCTTTGGTGCTAGGCTTGGAACTTCTACTCTATTTAATCAATTATCCTAGTGTTTCACTGCTTAAGCATCAATGGGTACTCACTATGGGCTAATGTACTAACTGGATGTATGTCCATAGCAGAGATATCAATTTATCTCCTGATATTGAAAACGGCGGTGGCCATCTTGGAAAGGGAAGACATGAAATCCGAGTTCAATCATTAATCTCAGATAAAGACTATAGCCGACTGTTGAATAAGGGTTGTGCTCTTGATTTACAGGGATAAACATAAGGGATTAGATTATTCTTTCCCAATCTACTTTACTGTTCAATCCCTGTTTGAATGTCTTGAATTTAGACATGTAGAATTGCTCGCGTGTTTTGTGTTTTATATCAAGATCTCCACCTCGTATATCTGTTTCAATTATTTCTATTACACACCATCTCAGTTGTTCTATATTGTGTCCCTTGTCTAGCCAGTGTTCTACAAGGGGGGGCATTCCTCTTTTTTGTTCGATTTGCAGATTTATGTTCATTAATACAAATTCTGACTTCTCTAGAGGTTTATTCACACCAAAAGGGGTAGAGAGAAAGATCAAAAATGAAAAAGTATGCAGGGGCATAAAATATGTTAGTAAACTGCCTCACTCACACACAAGTCTGCGTGTGACATGCTTCATCATCAGGTTTGCTTACAAAAGACCCTGGCATAGCCACACACAGGATGGAGCATAGGGGAGGGGTAAACAAACAACATAAATAACATAAACAGTACTCATAAATGGGTGAGTAAAGTGCTACCAACCCAGACTGGGAACAGTGATAGAAATAGGTGCAGTGAAGGAAAAGTCTAAAACTGGCTCGTGGGTAACCTATTAATCCATTTTATTCCTGGGTCGCACGGACAGGATTAAAAATGTGAGAAGAATGGACTTGTTAGAGAGAATATTAGGAACTCACAACAAACCTCCTTAGACTGCCAAAGTCAACATGTTTCGTCCGTAGTTAGTGTGCCCATACTAACGGGTCACGTCCGTCTTCATCAGGACTTCTAACAGTCCCAGCCAAGCAAAACCTGTTACCTTATTTTGGTTAATTACCAGGGGAAATAAATCCAGCAATCCTGGCATGTAGAGGTAATTCCCCTGACACAGGATACAAGTACTATAACATAAAACACATATAACCTTGGGTGTTAGAAAGATTCAAGTTAATCACATCGAATCCCATTCCAATTAACATCCCAAGGCACAAGAGCATACAAACATCTCCTGAGCAGTGAAGTATATGTCCACCTCCCTCCCAGATAATAATGGGGCAAAATTGAAGACATCAATATTAATCTTTCGGTCTCCAAGCCCCAATCTAAAACATCCAGTTTATACCAATTATTCATAATAGCGCATGTCATACACGCACGAAATACTGCACAAGCACATCTATTTAATTACTAATATCATCATTCATGGATAGCTCCATGGCCACTAAAAAGTAGCCCTTCTTCCCTTCCCCCTAGTGCTCAAACTCACAGAGTTTACTGATATGAAGCCTGAACTGGCAGCGTGCGAGGAGAGCCCCCAAGGACACAACCTATAGTGAGGGTAAGGGAAGGAACACGTAATGTATGCCATCCGTAAATACCGGCATGCTCCGGTTATTACAAACAAACATCCAATGTTGTGGACAACGTGATAGTCAAGAAGTGACAAGCATGTCAGCCCCACAAAAAATAATAATAATCAGAAATTCTGTGTAATCAATATGCTCTGTTTACTGTCCCGCAGGTGGTTTCACGCCCAGTCAGCTCGCCAACGTCCCACCGTGTAGTATACCATAGGTCCGCCATGATCAGCGTTAAATGTCCTCCTATCTCCTTCTGCATAAGTCCACAGATCACGGGGGAGGTGTGTATGCGTCAAGATGACGGCGGCACCATATGTCAACACGGTCCCGCCCCCGGACTACCGTCAATGGAGACGCTGCAATGCGGGGTCAAATGTCGTCAAGGTGACAAAGTTAATACAATTGCCCGAGCAAGAATGTACCGAAGCGTAGTGCAGGCCTCTCGATGAGACGTAATCCCACTGGGAAAACCAAGTTCCCTAACCAAAATCATGGAAAAGTATTACAAAGCCCCACAAGGTGCTAAGGGTACTCAATAAAATAGTGGGGGGACACCAGGATAACGCCCCTTCAGCTTGAAATCATATATATTGACACAGGTAGAATCACCCCGCCAGTAGTCAATCTTCTTAACTGAAAAAGTGCAGGGAAAGTGTGAATACCTGACAGATATCATTAAAGAATAGAACCAAAAATGGAGATGATTCCAGAAATAGATAATCATATTCAAACCATCAACAGTTTCGGTGTCTGGGTGGAAAATCACCTCGTAAGAGCATGGCATGGAATATTGTCATTCAATCCTACTATGTGGCTTTTAAGATGGTATACCCACTTCTGTTCCCGCAATAATAGGGCTCTTTTTTTGTCCCCACATGTCGTGTTACACTGTAGTTTCTCAATAATGGACCATCTCAAGTCTTCCGTGGTATGTCCCATTTCAAGGAAATGGGCAGTCAGCCTCGTATTAGATCTCCCACATCTAATAGTGCTCCGGTGCTCCATTATCTGAGTTTTGACTTTGCGGCTGGTCATCCCAACATATTGCTTCATGCACAGACATGTAATCAGGTAGATGACCCCCTCAGAATTACAATTTGTGTGGGTACTCTGTTCCCAAGGATACGTTAAGCCAATGTCAATACTTTTTGAGTAAATTGTCAAATGACATACACTGCAAGATCCACAGCGTGTGTGTCCAATTACCGGAGGTAGAAGAGTAGATGTCATCCTTCCACCCCCATCGGTTTCCCCAATGTACCCTAGATTACATTGGCACATAATTAAATAGATAAGGCTTTTTGTCCGACAGTTGTGTCGGGGTGAGCCTCAGCTAGGCATACCACTGCTAGGGGTTCGCCTTTCTCTGCACAAAGTCCTCAGACCAATAGGATAGAGGTTGGCATGGAACTGGAATATAAAACAAAGTTTTTATTAACCTCATTAGGTGGAACTACATTCACACAACACCCGTCGGTAGTGTGTGAAGTAGCACACTGAACAGAAGGAGCATGGTCCTTTTATACCCACACAGGGGCTCAAAAGAAGGCGGTACAAGTACAGAAGAGAAGGGTTACATACTTAAAAGGTCAAACAGAAATGCACAGTCAACAGTAGGGTGGAGCTAGCAGCTTGCTGACTCTGGTAGGAATAGCCTGACATATACAGACTAGAACAACCCTTTTAGCATTAGCTGAAGACATTCGTTCATTTGGGGTAATCTAGGTTCACATCTTGTATATCTATATTCATCATTTCAGTGACTTCTTTATTTAGCATACGTTGGGCTCTAATTTCTGCAACATTTTGCTTGGCAGGTGTACAGGCAGTAATGCAAACAGAGCAAAGCATTGGACCACATTGTATATACACAGCATGTAAATAATATCATGAGTATTACACATACGATGGTCAATAGCTTCTAGCCCCAAGTGGCAAAGATTGCCCACACCCAGCCGGCAAAAGTCCAGGTGCCAGTCTCTGGATGAATCTCAGAAGTGATCTTATGCAGTTTCGAGATTGCATCAAATACTGAAGGTGAGTGGTCCGGAATGTAGACACAACAGCTGCTGCCGATGATGCGACATGCACCACCTCGATCAGCTAGTATCACATCAAGAACCATACGATTTTGGAGTGCTACAATCCTTGCAATTTGCAGTTCTTCAGTAATGTTCCCAAGTGCCATAGCTGTCTGATTGGTCACAGCTTCTACAACACAAGTTATTCGTCTTATTTTTCTAATGTTTAATGGAGCACCCACAAAGAAAAACAAGCCCAAATTAAAGTCGACATATTGTTGCAGAAGGGTGTCAGTCTGATCAACCTCATCTGTAATTATCCTCGTATATCTGTTCTTAGAGATATCATTATACAGTTTAAAATCTCGGTGATACAATGCAGGGGCTAGGAATACAGGGGGTAACAAGAATGATACGTAACATACCCTGGACCATCCAATTGGGAGTTGATAATATCCTTTATTACCACATACAAAATATGTATTATGCGATGCTTTAAAACTAAGATTGGTGGCACCTTCAATAGTCAATACTACAGTACACTCACTTCTCCTCACTGGATTTCTCCCAACATTTTCTATACATAAGTCTGCTTTAGCTCTGGTCACAGAAGTCATAAATAGTCCATTGTTCTTAATGGTTCTAATATTTGGGAAAACAAGTGGCATAGAAATGTTCACAGGTCAGTACTCTTCCCATTCCCATTTAGTTCCTTCAGCTTGTGGATCACCATCTTCATCTGGATAACACACTTTATTCAGATGATAATTAATCCGTCCTAGTGCCATCTCTCCAGAAGCAGATATAAGAGCAAACCAAGCTTGACAAGAACCATTGTGAGAAAAGGGAAGAGGAATAAAAGGTGTTCCTCCTTTCTTTTGGTGAGCAGGTATCATCCCACATACCCAACAGTTGGTAGTATTTGTGGCATTATGAGTATGATGCAACATCTGAATAAACGTAATATTCAGGTAGGATGGTCGGTGCTTTTGCTCATGGTAGGGAAGCATAAAATAATGATGCTCAGCTGGTACTGGAGTAGTGGCGATCAAAAGCTGTCGAGCAGGAGCCACTTTCTCAACAAACCAGGTTATTACTGCTATAGCCACCATAGCAACAACAAACACTACAGCACGGATGATTTTAACAACAGTTGATCTTCTTGCAGACATGATTTCTCCTTTGTTGAAACAATCGTTGGAGCTCTTATCCCTGGGCAGCCGTTGATTTCTTCACCAAGGGTCAAGACAGGTGTCACTTCGCAGGACTGTTCCCCCCCTTGCCACATCGGCACTCCGTTTCACCAACCCAGAGAGGTTGCTCAACCAGTCTTTATCAAAACTTCAAATTCTTTCCTCGGTCTTAGCTGGTACCGGGATACTTCAGGAATTGTGTGGTTCGGGAAGACTCCTTCCGATTCGTCAGGTGAGATAGCGTGGCCCTTCTGCGTTTCCAGAATCTCTCGATGGTCGGTCAGCACAGCAGGTTCCACCAAGGTAGGCGACACTCTCTTACAATGGGTACTGTGTACCCAATTCTTCCTGCTTGTCAATCGAACTAGTGTCCTCGTTGCCAGGAGCACTTGCTCTGGTCCTCGCCTCCTTGGCTCAAAACTGCTTGACCTCTCGAAAACTTTAACCATCAAGTGGTCACCAGGCCGGAGTTTGTGGGCCTCACCCGTAGATCTGTCAGGAAGTGCTTCTCAAATCTGTTGATGAATAGAGATCAAACTATCAGTTAACTGTGCTAAGTAGTCGCTCATCAGAACACAAGTTACATCATGTATGGGGCGTGGCTTAGGAACTCCCCAAATGTTCATCATTCTCCCAAATACCACCTCATACGGCGTAAGCCCAGATCGTGAATGTGGCACCGATCTTATGAACAACAATGCCAAAGGGAGAGCATCAGGCCATTTTAAAGACGTGGAGGCCAGAATTTTCGATAATTTCAACTTCAAGGTAGCATTATACCTCTCCACTAATCCTGATGTTTGTGGGTGAAAGACTGCATGGAACTTCTGTTTGATCCCTAATCTTTTCAGGACATGCTCAACAACTTGCCCAATAAAATGAGGTCCTTTGTCACTCCACAAAAGTTTACAAACACCAAATCTAGAGAAGAACTCCTTTAAGAGCACCTTAGCTGTAGTTAGAGCTGTATTATCCTTTGTAGGGCATGCCTCTATCCATTTACTGAAGGCACATGCCACCACTAGGACATACTTTAAGTTATTGCAATGTTAACGTTGGATATAGTCCATTTGCAAAACTTCAAAAGGTGCAGTTGGTGTAGTAAACTCTCCTGTAGGAGTCTGTGACCCTTTTCCAGGCTTGTAATGCCAACAGATCAAACAGGACTGTACTATCCTTTTAGCTGTACCAGCAATTTCTGGATGCTCCCAAACGTGCGCAAGCAATTTCGTAATCGCTAGAGCTCCAACATGTGCTGGCCCAATCAATCAATCAATCAAGACATTTGTAGAGCGCACTACTTACCCAGAGGGTCTCAAGGCGCTTGGGGGGGGGGGTGCTGCTACTGCTCGAACAGCCAGGTCTTGAGCTTCTTCCTGAAGGAGAGGTGGTCTTGGGTCAGGCGCAGGTCGGTCAGGAGGGAGTTCCAGGTCTTGGCGGCCAGGTAGGAGAAGGACCTTCCTCCTGTTGTTGTTCTTCGGATGCGGGGGACGTCGGCGAGGGCGTGACTGGCTGATCGGAGATGGCGCTTGGGAGCGTAGAAGTTGATGCGGTTGTTGAGGTAGCTCGGGCCTTGATCGTGTAGGGCTTTGTGTGCGTGGGTGAGGAGACGGAAGGTGATTCTTTTGTTGACGGGGAGCCAATGCAGGTTTCTCAGATGTCCGGAGATGTGGCTGTGTCGTGGGATGTCGAGGATGAGTCTGGCTGAGGTGTTCTGGATCCGCTGGAGTCTCTTCTGGAGCTTGGCGGTGGTTCCGGCGTAGAGGGCGTTGCCGTAGTCCCATGTGCCATTTGAACCATAGACTGTAAATAAGCAGCAGTCAATTTTCATTTATTCTTCTCTTTGTTACGTCAACAGCCCTCATTGTCTAGCATTCCCTCTTCGGACCATTGCTCAAGTTCTTTCACAGAAGCATATCTCTGCATGTCTAACACCTCTTGTCTAGCATCATGCCAACGCTCAGCTTGTGACTTCACAACGTGCATAGATGTAGTGCTTTGTTGCATTGCAGTCTCACGAGCTGCACGATCTGCAAAAGTATTTCCTTGTCCTGTTTTATCAGGCACTTTCTTCTGTGCACTACACTTCACAATAGCTATCTTCTTTGGATATGTCAGTGCAGTCAGGAGATTATGCACTAGTTCTCCGTGCATTATCTGCATGCCGTGGGATGTACGAAAGCCTCTTTCCTTCCAAAGTAGGCCAAAATCATGGGCCACTCCAAAAGCATAGCGGCTATCTGTATAGATATTCAAAAACAAACTAATGCTAAGTTCACATGCTCGTGTCAACGCTATTAGCTCAGCTGCTTGAGACGACTTCTGTGGTATACGAGCTGTTTCCATTACTGTCTGAAGTGTCGTAATTGCATATGCAGCTGAGGTCGTGCCATCTGGTAACTTCAAACAAGACCCATCAACCCACAATTCCCCATCTACATCTGAAAGGAGTGTGTCTTGCAAGTCGACGCAACCCTTTGTCTGTGTCTAAAATTGCTTGAATACGATCTGGTGTAAGTGCACAGCCCTCCTTAGACTGAAGGTGACCTAGATAGGTTACCTTCACTCTACAATATTGCATTTTTTTTAATGACACTTTATGGTGATGTGAAGCAATCAATCAATCAATCAATCAATCAGAGTACTTGTAAAGCGCGCTACTCACCCGTGAGGGTCTCAAGGCGCTGAGGGGAGGGGGTGCTGCTACTGCTCGAAGAGCCAGGTCTTGAGGAGTCTTCTGAAGGCGAGTAGGTCTTGGGTCTGCCGTAGGTGGGTAGGGAGGGTGTTCCAGGTGGTAAACAGTCAAAATATCTATTACAAAATATCGAATGGACATAATGATGAGTACAAAATATAGGCTGGACAGAATATCGAATGGACAGAATATAGACATCAAAAATATCGTTTTGAAGGTAAGTAATGTAATATCCAAATTTAAAATATAGATAGTCAAAATATCGAAGTACATAATATAGGTTAAGAAAAATATAAAAATGTTAATAATATCGAATTATTTATAGTGTATTTTATGTGTTAAAAGTGTTTATTTATGGTATAATGTAATTTAATTAATGAATTTCATGTTATTTAAATTTTGCGTAATTTAATTCTGTAGCGGGTTGTGGGTTTATAGGGGAATAGGGTGGGAAGTAATTTAATTATAATTAATTAAATATGTCAATTTATTTATTGGTATTTGTTTATAATTAATGGTTAATTCATTTTTAATTTGTAATTAATTACATTTTAATTGCCAATTAATTTTATTTAATTGATTAATTGATAATTATGTTAATTTAACTAATTTAATTTCTGTAGCGGGTTGTGGGTTTATAAGGGAGTAGGGTGGGAAGTAATTTATTTATAATTAATTAAATATGTTAATTTATGTAGTGTAATTTAATTACAATTAATTAAATATGTACATTTATTTATTGGTATTTGTTTATAAATAATTGTTACTTAATTTTGATATTGTAATTAATTACATTTTAATTGCCAATTAATTTTATTTAATTGATTCATTGATAAATATGTTAATGTAACTAATTTACTTTCTGTAGCGGGTTGTGGGTTTATAGGGGAGTAGGGTGGGAAGTAATTTAATTATAACTAATTACATATGTTAATTTTTTGTGTGTATATAGATATTAATATATAAATATTTTTAAATAATATATGAAGTATCTACTTTCCCTACTGTTGCACTCACTGGAGTGGGAATAGTAATTTTTACCCCTACGCTATCCAACGCTTTCCCTACTGTTGCACTCTCAGGAGTGGGAATAGTCATTTTTACCCCGACGCTATCCAACGCTTTCCCTACTGTTGCACTCCCTGGAGTGGGAATAGTAAGTTTTACCCCTACGCTATCCAACGCTTTCCTTACTGTTGCACTCTCTGGAGTGGGAATAGTAATTTTTACCCCTACGCTATCCAACGATTTCCCTACTGTTGCACTCTCTGGAGTGGGAATAGTAATTTTTTACCCCTACGCTATCCAAATCTTTCCCTACTGTTGCACTCTCTGGACTGGGAATAGTAATTTTTACCCCTACGCTATCCAACGCATTCCCTACTGTTGCACTCTCTGGAGTGGGAATAGTAATTTTTACCCCTACGCTATCCAACGCTTTCCCTACTGTTGCACTCTCTGGAGTGGGAATAGTAATTTTTACCCCTACGCTATCCAACGCTTTCCCTACTGTTGCACTCTCTGGAGTGGGAATAGTAATTTTTACCCCTACGCTATCCAACGCATTCCCTACTGTTGCACTCTCTGGAGTAAGAATAGTAATTTTTACCCCTACGCTATCCAACGCTTTCCCTACTGTTGCACTCTCTGGAGTGGGAATAGTATTTTTTACCCCTACGCTATCTAACACTTTCCCTGCTGTTGCACTCTCTGGAGTGGGAATAGTCATTTTTACCCCTACGCTATCCAACGCTTTCCCTACTGTTGCACTCTCTGGAGTGGGAATAGTCATTTTTACCCCCACGCTATCCAACGCTTTCCCTACTGTTGCATTCTCTGGAGTGGGAATAGTAATTTTACACTTCCGCTATCCTACGGTAATAATATTGGATATTTTTTATTTCTATTATGTTACTATATATATATGTTTTAACAAATATGATTGTAAACAATCTTTTTTATAACTTTAATTAATTATTTAATTATTATAAGGTAATTTAAGTATTTTTAAGTATATTTTAGTAAAGAATTTTCAATAATAATTTAATTTAACATTGTTTTTAATAAAGTCGATATTTTTACAAACTATATTTTTGTAAACAATATTTTTTACTCAATATTTTTGTACTTACCTGTTTGTAGATACAAGGTCGATATTCTGTCTGTCGATATTTTGTCGCCGATATTTTAGGTAGTCGATATTATGTCCCTCGATATTATGTCAGTGGTCCTTTCCAGGTCTTGGCGGCGAGGTAGGAGAAGGATCTGCCACTGGAGGTCGTTCGTTGGATGCGGGCGACAGCGGCAAGGGCAAGAAAGGAAAGTAAGGACAGTGTACATTTCTCACACAGTTCAGGCCTATCAGCTGCCAACAAGATATCATCGACATATTATATGACAGCCACACCTTCAGGCAAAATGAAAGAATCAAGTTGTCTTTTCAATGCTTGACTGTAATTGCTAGGACTTTCAGTGTACCTTTGAGGAATTCTACAAAATCTGTACGATCGATTATTCAAAGTGAAGCCAAACAAATATCGGCTGTCAGAATGAATAGGAATCTAGAAGAAAGCAGTCTTCAAGTCTATATAGGTGAATGTAGTGGCTGTTGGAGGAACTAAGGTAAGCAATGTCGTTATTTCAGAAACCACGGGGTATTGTGGTACGACAATCTTGTTAACTTCTTGCAAATCAATGATAAATCTGTAAATCCTAGTGTCAGTATCTTTTTTCAAAATGGGGAGAATAGGACTGTTACAAATGTTATACGGAACTTTTTTCACAAAACCCTACTTTAATCAAATCATGGACAATGCGTATAAGTGCTTCTTTACCTTCTTGCGAAATTCTGTATTGAGGCAAGCGTGGTAATGAAGCACCCTCCTTGACACTAATATGCACTGGTGGAATAACCATTTGCCCTACATCGGTGTCTGAAGTCGACCACAAACTACTAGGGAGTGAAGCCAATGCAATATCCTCTTTAACAAGACAGGATCTCTCAATCACGGGGTAGGTGTCATTCAAAATAGCACATACTCCTTCCGGAGAACATCGTATCGTAGCCCTGAAATATTTGAGCATATCAAGACCCACATTATTGGCTGGTGTGTTCCATCTCATTAGCGATAGTTACTGGAGTCATCCGTGGTGATGTTTTTTGCGGCTGCTAACGCAGGAAATGTGGTGCTTTGGGCTGTTTGCACCGGCTTGTGAATGGGGAGGTACATTTATCATGACTTTGGCTTCGATAAAGTGCCATTAATTTGGCGATAGCTCCTTGTGAATATGCCCCTCTCTTTTAATAAATAACTACTTTTTACTCTCAACAAGATCAATTGGACTCCCATTAGCGAGGAACAAGAAACAGACAGATAACAGATGTCCTTAATGTTGGATCAGGGATGTCAATGATCTTCATATGTTTGTTAACTTTCCAGTGGTGCTGTTATATTACGAGAATGTGTGTAACACTGTAACAGACATTTGAGCACAGAAGATAGAGGTAAGCCACACCCTTATCAACTTTAGGACACCAAGAAAAGATGAAAAATAAAGAATTAAGTTATCATTGAACGAAAAATAAGCAGTTCTAAATAATATTATTAGCTTGAAGAGAAATTTGAAAGAACTTGATTAATATTGTAGCTCCTTTAGCACATGGAATGGCTGGAATATGTAAAGTACATAAGCTCTTTAGATAAACAATGCTCCGGTGAAATGAAAGCACAGATTTGGCAAACATTTTATAATTGCATATTATAATAGAAGCTCTAGTGAGGGTCCGATGATTACACCAAACTGAAGGGTAGCTTAAAAGCCCTGGTAAGACTCAATTCAAAACCTGAATGAGCTAGCCCAGATAGACTCATGGCTGAACAATTGGGAACTTGCAGAAGTGCCAGACTAAAAGCCATCACAACACTACCACTCGATATGCTTCTGAGATTACATGAGAAAAAAGAAATCAGTCCCAAAAGCACTGAAGAATAGTGGGAAGGTCACACAATTCAAGAAAAATACATCATGAACAGCATACCATTTCTGGAATGTTTTCCAGTGAAGAATGGTGGAAGGTGTTCATGCATTTTGGAAGCTAAATGGTGGGGAAACTCTTTCAATTGCAAGCTCCTACTCTCAATTTCCAAACAGATAGGTCAATCTCAACAGATTGGAAACTTTGCCCAGCCTAAGAGGGAAAGGTGACATGTAATCCTCCATGGCAGAACTAGAGAAAAAGATTTTGGGAGAACAGAATCACCAAAATCATCATTATCTGCTGTCTCTAAAGTCTAGTAAAAATCTTGGGAATTAGATGTATGGGAGGAGATACAAACAGCACCTTCTGAAGTCATTGTTATAATACATGCTTGAATGAAAAAGGGAACAGAGGAACCATAGCTGTGTCTTTGTCTGCAAACAGATCTATGAACTACTCAGTATCTTCTAGAACAGGCGTCTCCAACCTTTTATTATAATAAGAGCTCATTATGTTCAATGAAAATAATTGTGAGCTACTACTATTATTAGGGTTGTTCTAGTGCCCACATCATGCAAGACACATTGATAGCCACTTATCCCAGATTATCAGCAGTCATCCCTCCAGTGCATCAGGCAGGGTCCGCAGAGGTATTGCAAACATAGAGGGCCTTTGGGTCAGCTCTGTCTGCCATTGGCCTGTCTAAATGTACTTACACTCTGCTTCCATCCATAATAGCGAATATCTCTTACCTGCCAGCCTGCCACCTGGCCGGCCACCGCCTCTCCTCCATCCTCCAGCATCTTACTGGCTTCTGCTCTGAAAACAGGAAGTACCCGGGCTCTCAGGCTCCCCATAACCAATTACAATGCTGCAATGCAGCACTGTGATTGTTCTGAGCGCCGTTGTTCAGCGCTCAGCCAGGGAATGGAAGTCTGGGCATGTTCTCCACTTAGGCTTGTTATAAGCCCCAATATACCCCAATCTAGGCCTAGGTAGCTATACAAGCTTTTACCTACATTGTCCTACCTTGCTCTGCATAATGGTTCTAACAGTGACCTTTTACCCAGTTCTGTCCTGAATAAATGTCGATCAGTTTTCTGAGAAATAATCCTCATTTATTATGCATGAGGTTTCTTGGAAAACGTCCCTGCGCGTGATGTGCATAATAGCATGAACATACTCTGTCGATAAAGCGTGTGGAGGTTTGCCAGGTAATGAAGTCCAATCAGTCTTTGTTCTTTCAAAATCTTTGTTCTTATTTTTTTCTTTTTTACAATGGACAAATATCCCTAATCACAGATACTGCTCAGCAATGTTCCCTCTAATTTTTTCCTCTGTGTGCGGCAGTGTAAGGTTAATGTGCGCTGCAACCAAGGCTATGTGCGCCAGTAACCAGACGCGTGTGTGGGTACAGCGCCAAATATAACTCCAAACTTTTGCTTAAAAAAGTGAGAAGACGGTGCATTTCTTCACATACAGATCTATGTGAACGGTGTTAAGGCAGGTTTGAAACTGTCCCACATAGCAATATGAAACCTTAGCAGCTATGTTGCTGCATTTCTTTTCTTAATAGAGCTGGGCTGGGGGTGATTGTGTGCTTTTGTTCAAGTTTTCATGACAATTTCAGCTCATGATGGGCACTGAGATTAACATGAAAACTTTAACAAATGCTCTATTTGAGCAGAAAAATTAAATTATAATGTTATTAAAATTTTACTTTTCGCAGTTTCAGGGCTGGGTTAGGGTGGGGCCACATCAGACTTTCGACTAACACATTTTAATGCTTGTGTCCGCATCACCGCACTAAAATGCATTAGTCACGTATTCTAGCGCCCCTCTGACAATACTGCAATTGAGGCACACTGCCATTGAGGCAGCACCAGCATGCTAAAATTGTCTAACATATGAGAGCATGCAACTCTACCTTCAAGTTTAAAATGCTGTGCATCAGAGATATAATAATAATGAACAGCGCTGAGCAGGCAGGCCAGAATTTAACAGTTCAATTAGCCGTACCCCAACCAGCCTTCCTGTGAGTCTACTCGGGAGGTACCGGCCATCATGAGGGTGACCCATGGAGCGGGTCTTGCCTGCTGTTTTCCCACAACCACACCACCTTTTTGGTGGCCAGAGGCACACACATGCTTCAAAGATTGGACACACCAGCGTGTGGTAGCTTTGTTTTTTCCTTACGCACCTCCCAGCTGAGGTCACATTACCTGAGCCTCTTGCGCAGGATGTTATAGTTTTACAGCCTGCTGGGCCGATTCCTTCCTAAGCCCCCGCATCAGCCTGGACAGAGATTGTTGACAAAACAGTCAACTTCTCAGCCCCTGCTGTGCCCTCTGAACATGTGTACTTTCCTGAACCGGAGGCACAGTATTGGTCTTGTCACTTATTCACGGGATTTGATTATTGACAGAGCGGCACACAAGTGTTGAAGTGTGACCGGCAGAGGTAGGAGGCGTTTTTAAAAACAAGCTTATACTCCATATTTTCAGGCATTCTGTTTGTATGATCTGGGTTTAAACACTTTGTTTTGGAAATAATCTGCTTTGCCACACTTTTCAAATAATTGTCGTTTAACTAGTCCCACCATCAATGAACCTTGCTTTACTTCTCAAAAAGACATTCTTGGAAAATGGACTTCGGGAGATTCAGGTCATTACCCAACTCTTACCTCAGCTACCACCTTTGCCACAAGGATGGGGAGCCGCAGTCTTACTGCTTTGTCACACGTTAACTGCTGCTGAGGGTACATAATTTCAGGGGTCAAAAATTAGGTTTTTAGGGAAAGGGAATGGGATTGGTAATTCCAAGTGCACGTGATTCAGGACCCCAAGCGTAAAAATGTAGAGCTTTCATTAGAATACTCTGCATGCTGCACAGAGAAGAGAATTAAACATCTTTCAGCATTAGAATGAACATGCAGCTCTGCCGGGGTTTTCGCCTCTCATTGCCAAACAAACTATGTCCATCATATTCCCTTTTTTTACCGACTCCAAGCTCAAACATTTTTTTGTAGTGACTCTGTCCAATCATGTTGATTCACCTCATGCACTCAAGCAAGACAATCATTAACCCTCGAAGTAGTCTGCTTGCTTCCTAAAAGCACCACACATGCAGTGGTTGAAGTGGGAGGAATCGGCAAGGCACGGAATGTCCCTACTTCTTTAATTTGATAGATTGCATTCCCCTGCTTTTTTATTTTAAACATGCATCCCAGGATGGCAGAAATAGCCAAGGCCCACAGATAAGGCTCGGCATTCGTGGAAGTTCGGGGCAGGGCGGGTAGAGAAGAAAAAGGACTCTGTCTCTTCCTTCTTGCCCAGAGAAGACAAGGACAGTGTCCACTTCTGCTCTGCCGCTGGCAAAAACACTCACTGTTATCTGAATAACTAATGTAAAAGCGTCAAGGTAACCATGTTGTTCCTGCTTACATTTCACATGCTTTACTTAAACTTGCATTTCCTATGAGTATTTTTTTTAGGCAGCATATTACTCTCGTCTAATGCGTAATTTGAATTGTGTCGCATCCAAGAGTTTATAGCGGGCCACAATTGGGTTGTAGCTAAAGGCAGTACAAGTTTCTGTAAAAGGGGTAGTATGGTGTTCAGTGGAGGAGAGGATGTGGCACTATGGTCAGAGCTGTCGAATTTGGAACTGGGGAACCAGGTTCAGCCTTCATGACCAATCCACCAGACCACTCTCCTGAGGGAGCACATTCCCTTGCTACACCTTAGAAGCCCTGGTGTCTTTGCACCATCCTGTGTACCCTAACGGTGGCAACTGTGGGTTAACCTTAAAGGCCTGTCAACCACAATCCATACCGAAGTTCAACTACAGTCTTGCAGGCAGGCCTATGAAGCAACACACTCTAGTGCGACAGTCACAGGACCCTTGAGCAAGGCGACTCTAGGACGGTGCATTTGCACTGGGTGCTGACTTCGGGTGGGATGACATGCTTGCAAGTATATTATGTTTCTAAAAGCACTTGCTGCCTCCTTCCTGGCCTCCAGCAATTTTAGGCAACAATAAAAATGTCATGATAACTCTGGGGATTACTGTTCTTCCTGGGAGAGATGGTGTGTCAAGTGGAAGGTTTGACTCATGGAAAGGTAGCGCAGAGGGCTAATTTGCCTGCTGAAAAGAACATGTACCATCCAGATCACAAAGTGCACATAATGTAAATGGGTCAGTAGATTACTGCTTTAGTCAGTGAGATCCTTTTGATACTTACAGTTTATAAGTCAAAATTCTAACATAGAACAGTGAACTATTAACTGTCATCTAAGAGTTGCATGTTTTTCCCCAGTCTGATTATCCTAATGTTGCAAAAAGGGTTCATTTGAATAGAAATCAATTCTGGTTATTAAAGAGAAACCCCAATCATGGTATTATGTTCTAAATTCAGTGTGTTTCTCCAGACCAATCACTATTAAACTATAGTGCCTACCTGTATGGAGGTCATGTCACCTTGTCTTATGTAACATTTCCTATACAGAGATATACACACATATGATTAATTGTTCTGTGTAATGAGTGTGACGTAAGGTTCTCTGACACCCTACACTGGTATCAGTGGTGCTGTAAATCAAGTGAATTCTTCTGAGCAAGAGTATTGTTATGGAGACTTGAGGAGCACTGTTAAAGGGTGGTAGTGAGGGGATCAGTGGCGGAAGGAGTCATTGGGGGGGCACCAACAAACATTGTTGCACAGGGCTCCACCAGCACTAAAGATGGCTCTGACCTTGAGGCCAGACCGCCTCACCCATTGGTCCCTCTGTTGGCGTTATTTCAGCAGTAGTAGCTGTAACTCACCAGGGGTCAGCAATGCAGGATTTGCAAGCACACCAAACTAAGTTCACAAACTTCACAGACTCTGCTTCATGCACGAGCACTTTTAACATGTGCTGCCCGCTTTGAGGCCACTGGAATTATGCAGCAATGGAGGAAATAATTATACCACAGTGTTGACCAAATTATGCAGCAAAAAGAAGGCTGCAGCGTAATGCAGTATATTTTCTGATACTTTTTATTTTTACAGATGGTAACAGTCTCTGGAAAAATGTTGCCTTATAAGTACCAGTGTAACATACAAATCCAGCAGTGACAAAGGTGATCAACCTTTGCATAGAGCCGCCCCTTCGCAGAAATACTAGTCAAATTTGTTAGTAACATTTGATTTGTTTGCGCTACAATTTTTTTTTGTTAAAATCATCAAATTATGCAGCATATGATGCATTATGCAGTAAATATTGCAGAACCAAATTTATATAGAAAACATTTGCAAACTAGGATATTTTGTCATTCATGCTTGAACTGCTCTTGTTGAAATAGGGTGGAGAAGTGCTGATGACAGAAGCTGCATGGGTCAGAGACAAATGATTTGTGCTTCCACTTTTAAGCTTATGTCACCTGGACAGAGACATTTTAAGGCATGGGCAAAGTGGGCCCTGGTCCTCTGATAGAGCCAGCTCTGTTCTTCAAGGCTTGACCTGACAACCTTGAATAACTCATCCAAAAAAATGTTAAATACTGTTTCTCTTTAGTTGTGATGTGAGTGGTGCGTGAAAGTCTATCACAAAGATTTTGCAGCAAAATGTTGTGTTTGTTCCACGCAACACCCATAAAGAAAGTTTCATTGAGATCAAAACAGGACTTCATATATGAGAAGTGGGCGGGTGTCAAAGAGATTATTTGCAGTAATGTAAGTGAGCTGCTGCTGTGCTACAATATTAAAAACACTCACCACTATCCATGAACATTAGATGTAACAACTTTAGAATTGGACGACTGTGCCTACGCACTGTCAGTGACCTGGCCTAAGAGGGCATGAAAAAGCTTAAACTGGATCATAATTCAAAACTGTTCTGAACAGGGGCCCCTAAAAACTATCGGCCCTCGGCTGCCAAAATCCTTAAAATGTCCCTGAGCATAAGTGCAGGTGGGGCCAACACTGGCAAACACCAGCATACCTTAAGCACTGGTGCCATTGTCATCAGGGCAGGAGTTGGGCGCAGGAAGGTTACTCAGTTTACTGACTTTTAATAAATGCAGTCTACAAAATGTGATGTATTAAAGTGAAACGCTTCTGTGTGACTTTTGAATTTTGAAGACACCTTTTCAAATTCAAACCTGGTATTTCGTGTATGTTTCCCCCCAACTAAAAAACAATAGTTAGAAATAGCATGATGCTGCTGACCTGGTGTGATTAAAGGCAGATTAAACCAGTCACAGGGCCTCTAGATGATCAGTAAATGCCAACATTTATTATTGTCTGCAGCTAGTTCCTTCCGTCGCTTGGGTCCCCGCTGCAAGAAATGAGATGAGACATTCTCTGAATCGAGGGCTCATCTGCTTCATAACAATTTCAGAGTTTAACCATGCCCCACTAAACACGTCCATGGCCTGCAAATTTATCAGAAGCGAGGCACCCCTCCTTCAGCCGCCTCCTCTCCTGATGCGCAATAATCTGTTGCCACCCACTACCTCATTGTGACCTTCGGCTGTGCTCCCCCACATTTAAAGGAATGGAGTTTCGTTAACTCCTCCCAGGGCCACTGTGCGTGTGCCCCAAAAGAAACCTCATCCATGCCATTGGAATTCACCACTCCTCCTAAAATTATCACTGCTGTAGCTTGTGACCTGGAAGCAAATGCCGTGTTTGTAGGCTTGCTGCGTTTCTTCTCATAATAGAGCGCACCTGCAGGGTCATTGTACGCCTCTGTTAACGTTTTCATGTTAATGGCAGCGCCCTTCATGGGCTGCAATTAACATGAGCATTTTCAAAAAGGCACACTATCAACCCGGAGCCCAGCTCATTTTAGAGAAGAAATGCAGCAAGCTTACAAACACAGCGTGTGCTTTTAAGTGATTCTAAAAGCACACGCTGTGTGTGTTGCTGCTTTTCTTTCGTTTTCAAATGCGAGCATTACTGTTATCCGCAACTTTTGATGGCCTCTGCAAGTAACACGAATATGTAAACAAAAGCACGCAATGAACCCCACAGCCGCACTCTAGAAAACAAAGGACGTTTAGCAAGAGGGAGCACTTGCTATATGCAGCGGTGGCGCAAATGCTCTTGGGGATGTGTGCGTGCCACAGACACAGCAGTGTGCGCTCCAGGGCACGGAGGTGCACACAGGCGGGCTGCTAGGAGGGAACACTGCTGCTCAGCCAATGCGTTTCATTCCAAAACAGTAGGAACTTCATCAGGACTGAAAACCAATACACAAAGAAAACAAATCCAAATCCAAATAATAAATAATAAAAGCACAGGACATACACAAACAATTAATCCTATTCACACAACAAATCTAAAAGCTTGCCTGTGCCTCATTTAAGGATCATTTAAGGCCCCCAATGGAACTCAGTCTAATTTTGGCAATGACGTGACTGGCCTAGACCCATCAGCCATTGACATGCCACCATGTTATATATTCACAAAGATTATGAATGATGCCTGTGGTATCCCACTAAAACATTACAGATAATAATGCAATAACATGACAAGACAGAACTAATAAAAAATAACACAAAGGAAGAGTCATCTATCTAAAGGAAAAATAATATAGAGAATAGAGCACACCAACTTAATTTATAAAAACCTCCCTGTGTGATTGTGTCCACATCAATAAAATTCTAAAGCACTTATCAAAAGGTTTCTATATGAAAATGTATAAGACCTATTTTTTTTTTAAAGGGCAGTAGAATCAAAAGAAGGAAATTGCAGTGCAGGTAGTAGAGAACATAGTGATAAAAACCAGCATTGAGAGGACAGAGGTTTAGGATGAAATACAAAGAAAGTAAGTCAGAATATTAACTTCCAAGTGAGTATGTCATCAAGTAGTCACCCGCAATGTCTATGACAACCAACAATCAATCAATATAAGGGGTGGGGGTAAGAGAATGTCTGTAGCATCCAGAGCACACCATTAATCTAGGGACTCACCTTAGGATTAAATATCATTAGAATCCTACTTCACTGGGGTGTGGCCAAGCCGTTCAGCATGGTGGATGTGCTCTAGGCGGGCTCCCGAAAGCCCTTATTAATCCAGCCAAAATTGTGCCTTTTTCCTGGCTCTCACCTGCCTCGCGGCGTGGGCAAGAGAATCCGCTAGCTGAGCGGATCACATCACTTCGATTGCGCCCTTTCCGTAGACCAGGGGCCTCCTGCGCTTAGTGGCGATCAGCAGCCTAGCCGTCTCCAGCCTTCCATGTGGGCGGAGCCAGACGGGCCTCAGCGTGGTGCCTTAGAGCAGACCCCCGTGCCGCGCTGTGGAAGCGGCAGGGTGGCGCTTCCTTGCTCTGCTGCCCGCAGGCTCCGCTGCGTCGGCGAGCTGCGGCGGCCGCCCGGCGCCCCCTCCTGGGTACAGAGTGCGGGGACGATGAGTGAGGCAAGGAGTGCAGAGTTTCCTCCCCATCTGTGAGGCTGCAGTGCTGCCTTTCTACGACAGCCAGGTCGACTGTGGAGCTCCCTGCTGCCGGCAAGCTATACTGCCTGCTCTGCTGGGCCGGGGCCCCTACAGCCAGGTGAGTGCTCCTCCAGAGGATCTCCCAGTGGGCAGTAGCTGCGGCCTGGTGTGAGAACCAGCCGGGTTGGTTGGTCAACTGCCTGCCTGGCGGGAACTGCCCCCCCCCGCACTGGAGTGCTGACGCCGGATGAGCCCATACAGACTCCTCCACTCTCCTCTTGGGGCGCAGCCCATACCTTTGCAGCCCCACTAGCCACGAGAGGCCTCGTTGCCGCAACTACTTGAAGTTGCAGCCCTCCGGTGGAGGACGACGTGCCGCCTTCAACCCCTGGAGACCGGGCATTGGGCCTCCGTCCTACGACGATGCCATTTCGGTCTATGCCGGCATGATCCGCTGGTGCTAACCCGGCCCTTGCCCACTTCGCTGTTGGTGCTGGGGTGGGCCTGCCCTGGCCGCACACTGAAGTGTATGTGGAGGGCTGCAGCAAGAGTCATCGCTGTAGGGGCTTTGGTGGATTACCTTTCTCTGTGTTTTGAGGTTGCCTGCCCCCTTTTCTTTGCTCACCTGTTGCCCATTGGACTGATGTGGCTCGTACGCGAGGCAATACCGCATCATGACTAAAGACAAAATCTCTGGCTCTTCTGGTCGACAGAGCACCCTGGGCAAGTTTGCTGGCACAACAGCTCATCCCCCTGCATCGGGCGATGCTCAATCATCTATGCCAGACAACGCAGCCATCCTGGCCACTATTACACAGTCCTGTGACATGCTGGAGGCTAAGATAGGGGCCGTCGGCTCTGATGTGATGCTACTCAGGCAGGACCTCCGCAATGCCATTCAGCGCATCACTGAGACCTAATCCAGGATATCCACAGTGAAGAAGTTGATCACGGCACTGCAGAAGAAGGTCTCGGCCTTGGAATCCAAGGCCAAGGGGCTGGCCACGTGAGCAGAAGATGCGGAGGGGCCTCCCGCCACAATAATCTACGCTTTGTTGGCTTCCCAGAGGGATGTGAAGATAGAGATATGGCTGACTTTCTGGTCGGGTGGCTGGCAGATTGGCTCCCTCCTGGTCTTCAGTCTCCCTGTTATGTCATTGAACGCACACATCGAGCCCTGCTGCAGAAACCTCCGCTGGGCGCAAGGCCCAGACCAGTAAATGCGCGCTTTCTGAACTTCAAAGACAGGGACACTGTCCTACAGCAGGCTCGACTCAAAGAACTCTTATTTGCATCACAAAAGATCATGATATTCCTGGACTACACCAAAATGGTGCAACAACGTCGGCAATCTTTTACCAAGGCTAAGGCCAGACTGAGGAATTTTACGATCCAATACTCATTGCGATTCCCAGCCAGATTACGAGTGTCATACAAGGAACTAACATATTTCTTCGACTCCCCTGCAGAGGTCTTTGTGTGGAATGATGAACAAGTCAGGCCTCAGCAGCACACTCCGCCCAGACTTGACTCTGATTCTTCTTCCCGCGGGCAGGGCTGGGAGCAGTCTCAGGTCACAGGCAAACAACGTCGCGCTCCTTATCAATGAAACGCTCCACAACTCTAAATAAATTACATGTATGACCCGCGCTGCTTGACGGGTGAAGCTTCTCTACTCCTTCACCCACCAAATGTGCGAACTGGATTTGTTTATCAATAGAATTTATACATGGGCTACACCTCCAATTGATTTTCCTGGAAATATTGTTGTGTCTAGGGGCTGCAATTTAGGGATTCATTGGCTGGGAGTTTCTCTTGACCCCCGTGGGGCCTGGAGCCCTCTCAAGCCTCGACAGACGCTTCTACTGTTTTGAGGTATTAGGGTGGGTGGGGTGGTTGGGAGTTGCTTTAGTTTATTTTCATTGTTTGTATTTAAGAGTCATACCATGATCATTTTGTAGCCGTAGCAAAATTCATGTCTGTTACCATCTGCACCCCTTGTGTCTTTGGTGAAGTCTGCCCCCAGCCTGGTTATATCTGGAACAACTGAGAGAAGACACCGAATCCTCATTTGGATTGGGTGGGGATTACTAGACAAGGTCAAAAGAGGTGCGGTTCTTCACCAAGCTTAACGGTATGGTGCTGACATTGTATTTGTGCAGGAGACGCACCTGCTTGGAAATAACCTTCCATGTATATAACGCTCTTTGGGTTTGTCCAAGTTTTTCACTCTGGCTTCACTTGGGGTTCATGTGAGGTTGCCATATTAATTCACCGTAGGGTCCCCGTGAACCGACTTGCAAGGTCGATATGTGATCCCCACAGGCTCACTCTATGGTAAGCTGTTTGTCTTAGAGAGCGTCCTTGCCCCTTCCCCTCACATGGAGTCTGACCAAATGTCTGCTACGGCTCTGGGTGGAGATACCTCAGGGACTAACCCTAGTTGGGGGGAACTGGAATGATACATTGTGTCCTTTCATAGATAGGTGGCAGGCTACTGGGAATCTGTCTGAGACCCGGGAATCCAAGCTTGGGACCCTGCTGCGGGGGTTGGATTGGGTGGACTCTTGGAGATGGCTGCATCCCAATGCACAGGGCTATACCTACTTTTCTAGCGTGCACGGCTCCTTCTCCCGCATAGACCACATCTTTTTATCTGCCGCACATACACCAAGCCTGGCGACAGCCGAAATACTGCCACAGTGCCCTTCTGACCACTCTCCGCTATTGGTGGAGTTGTAACTGGACTCTACGCATCCAACAGTCCATTGGCGTCTTTCACTGTGGCTCATGTTAGATGATAAATATCGGTCACATATACACTCATCTCTTACAGACTATTTTTCACGTAATATCGGATCTGTAGACTCCCCGGTGACTGTGTTGGCGGCTATGAAACCCACGTTGCGAGGGATGGATATTGCTTACTGCACGGCTCAACACAAACTGCGTAGAGAGTGACTGACTCTGTTAGAAGCCCAGCTGAGAGTCGCGAAGTACACGTGGCAAGAGGTGAATAGACAGGATTCCCGTAGATAATTATTGTATACCCAATGGCTCTATGTTGGGGAGTTAATGGGTGAGGCCCGGGTGGCCTGGCTGGCTACCAGGAGTAGAATTTATCAGTGGGGCGACAAAATGAGCACCTTGCTCCACCGCCTTTGTCATAGAGAGCTCCGCTCCATATCTATTCCATGTGTGCAGGATGCGCAAGGCACTGTGCTCACAGACCAGGCCTAGGTGGCTGAGCTATATGCTCTCGCGAATCTATCTCGCCACAACTAGTCTGGCACTTCATCAATGACTTGCCTCCCCGTGCCCTCACAGACCAGACTTGGGATGCACTCGACGTCTCGATCACAATTGAGGAGGCTCAGGAGGCGCTAGCCGGAATGTGCTCAGGGAAGGCCCCAGGCCCCAACGGCCTTCTTGTGAATTTTATAAAAAAATATCAGTCCGTTCTTTTAGCCCCTACCTTACCCCCCTTATGGCTGCGTCTGAGTGTCAGTGTCTTCCAGCTGATTGCAGACATGCAGAGATTGTTATCTTTTAGAAGCTGGGCAGACCCCCTGACCTCCATTCCTCCTATCGCTCCTTAATGTTGAGGCAAAACTGCTCGCCAAGATTATCACTAATCGCATAGTTCCACATATTTTCAACTTAGTCCACCCTGATCAGGCTGGCTTTATCCCAGGTCGAGCTACGCGACATAATATTTGACGTGGTCACAATGCCGTGGTGTCAGTGGATAGGTTGGGCAAGCCGGCTGCCCTCCTGCTGGCGGACATAGACAGGGCGTTCGATTCTTTAAGTTGGACTTACCTATTTGCGCTGTTAAACCACCTCAACCTTGGCCCTTGCCTCCTATAATATATTGAACTCCTATACACTGACATTACCACGTCGGTTCGAGTGGTAGACTGTGTTTGTTGTACCTTTTCTATTGGACGTGGCACCCACCAGAGCTGCCCTCTCTCCCCGCACCTATTCACGCTCGCTATGGAGCCTCTTGCAGCATGGGTGTGGATAGACACTCAATATCGGGGATTCGAGTGGCCTGCGCTATGCCAGATCCCATAGCGTTGTATGCAGATTATATATTATTTTTCTTACACACCGGACCGCTCCGGACCTTGACTCCTCAGGATCATGCAGGTCTTTGGTGAGACCTCAGGCCTATATATGAACCACCCGAAAATCCTTTATATGGCTCCTACATAGCACGGGACACCTTAGCCCTTGGTTCAACGAGGTCATGGTAGTGTCGTGCACCACTGGGGATTCAGATCAAAAAACAAACTTGTGTTTGGTCACATCTTCCTCTTTCGCGTTTCGGTAGTTCTGCCATCTTTAAGATGGTCTCAACTACTGTACCAACTTCAAAATCATCCCTATTTGGTCCCACCTAGCTGGTTTACACAGCTCAATGCTAAACTTTGCCACTTTTGCTTGGGGGGTCGGTCTGCCCGGGTCGCCTTGAGGACCTGTTTCCAATTGACCTCCTGTGGTGGATTGGCAACGCCTGATATCCAAGCCTACTATGTGGCCTAAAACCTACTTATTTTAAATGACTGGTGGTACGGAGATCAGTCAGAGCCTGCCCATACAGTTGAGCACTGGCTTATGGGCACCCAACCGTTACACTCCATCTTGTATGCAGGTGCTGTCCAGAGGGCGTTGCCCCCGGCGACTGCCCCAGTCTTTGGTCTCTGGAGGCATACCCTCCAGCAACTTGGGTGGTGTGGCAGAGTAACAAAAGAAACTTCTCTCTGGGGTAATGGTCTCCTGACACAACTGGCCGGTCTTCCTAGCTTTTTGGAATGGGATAGAATAGGTATCCCTACCGTCAGAGATGTCCTTCATGGGCAGACACTGAAGTCCTTTCAGGAGCTGCAACAAGAATATGCAATGCCTAGATCGCAATTCTATAAATATTTTCAGTTTCGCCATGCCTTTGTGCCTTATTTAGCACTACAGGAGTCTGTCCCTGAATTTAGTCCCATTGAGGCCAAGGTGTTCATGGGAATTCTGGAAGAACACAAGATTGCGAAAATCTATTACACGATTGTTACCAATAGCCACACAACACTTTCCCGCACAGGGGTGTCCTGGCAGGCTGACCTGGGCCCACTGGATGACGAAGATTTGGACCAAGGCACTTGAATCCCCATGTGGTGCAGCCATCGCAGTGCAACTCAGATACATACAGTTCAAATACTTACACAGAGTGTACTACACAAGGTATCAGCTGTGGCGGGCGGGACTAATTGCCGCTCAGCTCTGCTAGAGGTGCAATGTGGTTGACGGTACATTCTTCCACACTGTCTGGTCATGTATATCCCTCTCGTAATTTTGGCACAGTGTAATTTCCTCTTTGTCACAGGTACTGGGGTGGGATATCCCTAATACGCCCGGATTGACCCTCCTCCATATTATGGATGAAATGGGGGGAAACATGTACAAATGACATCTATTGTTACTGGGTCTCACACTTGCAAACCGCGACAGCGCGAAACATTGGAACAACACCTCCCCATCTTCTTTAGGGGTCTGTAAAAAGGGCTGACACATTTTCAAGTCCCAGTCCTCTGGTACCGGGACTCTCATCAGGGCTTCATGATTAAAGGACAGAGGGAATGCCTCGTTGACAGTGAAGTTGCAGTTCATATCGGATATAGAATATGGATGTGCTCTGACTTAAAAACAGGATGTAATGTTTACTGAAATAGACGCCTGCCTCTGAGCAAACCGGTAACGTTTGAAAGAAATTCCCCCCGGCATAAACTACGAAGCGCACTGCAGTTATTTCTGTTGAAAGATTCTGGTTACCACGCAAATAGGAGTCAGAGCAGCAGCTCTGTCCTTTAATCAGAAATTGCTGACCATTAACATGAAGCCCTGATGAGAGTCCCGGTTCCAGGGGACTGGGTCTTGAAACGCGTCAGCACTTTTTTTCAACACTGAGGAATTTGAGTAAGCATGTTGTGAAGTAAGGGATTTTATTGAATTGTATGCCCCACACACACACTCTAAACATTTTCACATGTTTGGTACATGTTTGGCCCCAGAAACAAGATAGCGATAAGAATATTCAAGTTTCTGATGTTATGATACAAAAGTCCAATGTTGTATATAAATGTGTTTGTATGTAAGTATTTCATGCACTGTCTATTGTGAATGGTCATAAGTATTTTTCATGTTTTGTGTGTTAATTTGAAAAATGTGTGTCTCTTTACTTCTCATGCAACTAAAATCTTTTTGGTAAAATACAAACAATTGCAAAGAAAGGAATGGTTTAATAAAAATTCCATTCAAACAGAAAAGATAGTGGTCTGTTTGTTGCTCAAAAATAATAAGGGCATAACATCAAACGGAGCCAGGATCCTCTTTTTGTATTCACTTTTTGAAAGTTGGCATTTTCTTGATCTAACATTTGTTGCCTGTAGACTGTTCTTGGGCCACATGACTAGGTGTAGCTGGCAATGGGTCTCGATGGATTTCTCCCAGGCAGTGAGACACAGGAAAGCTAGGTGTTCGTAGGATGGGCCACTCTGAGTCGAAAAGCTGGAGGAGCTCTAAATTCCACACTCTCTCATCACAAAAGCACTGCCTGAGCACTCTCACAATGGAGTTTGGCACAGGCCTTTTGTGACCCCAGACAAGCTGGGGCTGGGACAGGGAGGAAAGTGATTCCTGACATCTTAAGTGGAGTGAAAAACTCTAGGGGGCCCGATTCACAGAACTAACTTAATACAAAATCTTAAACTTACTACCATTTTGGTATTCACAGTAGGCACTTACTCATTTTGGTATTCACAGAAGGCACTTATTCATTTCGGTATTCACAGAAGTTAGGAGTCCTAACTTTAGGACTCCTAAATGCCTTCTGTGAATACCGAAAGTCTTAAAGTTTGGATTTCTCACAGTTTGGGAGTAGTAAACTGAGAAAATCCTAATTTTAAGATTTTCAGTCTTCACAGAAGGCATTTAGGAGTCCTAAAGTTAGGAGAAAAAACTGTAGACGAGTGTTGGCGTGGTGGCGAAGGCCCCTTCAGTAACTTTCTTCACTTGAGGCACTAGTGACACGCCAGAGTATATGAAAACTCCCAGGTTTCTTACATGTCATTGGAAATGATCAAATTACTTTGGGGGCAGCAAGTTGGCGGACTGAAGCCGTTGTGAGTTGCAGCAGGATCCCTCTATCCCAAATCACGCAGAGTGTGCACGGAGCATGGAGTACGACATTCGGGGAAACTGATAAACAGAGTCAAAAAAGGACACAAAGAGACTTACCTGACTTGACCGAGGGATCTGAGCTGTGCCCCCGCTGTGGAAGTGAGAGCGGCCAGCCGCCATCCGCCATCCTGGTACACGTAGGTAGAAGGAACAAGGAGCAGGTAGCTTGTGCGAGAAGCAAGTAGTCCGCTGCAGACTCGCAGTGCTGGTAGTGGAACGTGGAATGGGGGTGCTGGCGAAGTGTGGAGTGCGGAGGACTGCAAGCTCTGCGGCGTGTCGGAGGTCACAGGACAGAGTCTGTGGCCGTGGCCGAGGCTCCTCGCTGAGCCGTGCTGAGCTGTGAGAAACAACGCGAACAACACGAGGGGGAAGCGCAGCGAGTGGAAAAATTGCTGTGAGATCGGTGGCAGGTGCTAATTCCACGGCAGTAACTGATCAGACAAACTGAGATCCAAACAAACGGTGCTAGAGATCAGAGACTGATCCTCTAAGATAGTGAGGCTATTTTGTTGCACTGCCAGTGCAACATTGTTGTTTCTTTTTTGAGGCATAATCAGAGGCAAAGAGGAGCTTTGAAAACTAAAACTCATTTGTTTTTTGAGCCACGAGGGTTGTATGGCAGTGACCTGGCTGGCTTGGCTGGCTGATAGAGGTCACAGGTGGATGAAAGGAGGAAAGGGAAAGAAAAAGAATCCCTCTCTATTCAGCCAGAACGCTTTTTGGATCCCTGGGCCAGAATTGCTGCCAGAACTTTCATAGTGGCACTTGGCTCTGGTTTGACACAACTGTGGAATTAGCGCTTTTTGGCCTTTTGGCGTACTCGGTTCTTTATTTGATTCCGTGCTGACTCTGAGTCTCGGGAAAACTGTATAAGGTGATTAATAAGTGGCTCGGAATAAAAAGTAAGATTAGAGGAGCAGGAAAAAGAAAAATAAACTTTCGGATGCTGCGACTGAAAGGCACTCGTGTATGGCTATTATTACGAGCAAAACACTCCTCTCTTGCAAAGGTCATTGGACATCTGGAACCATCCCTGCTGGCTTCTATTGTAATTTATCCAGTCTCTTGCCTTGTAGAGACTAATACAGAGCAAGTCACACAACCAAGGATATCACATCTTAAAGTCACTGCGATGACACCTAAGAATCCAGCAAGATCTACGAGAGCTGGTAAGAAGGTTGTAACTGTGGAATCTAATAGCGCTGTTAATGAATCATTAGCATATGAAAAGACATGCTTGCCCTTGATCAAGCCCACAGCGTTTGTGCTTTCTAAAACGATCACAGACCAGGGCAATAAAACTGGCATCAACCGCAATATCAACCGCAATAGTATGAGCTTAACTTTGCAGCAGAGAAACGATGCAACTTCTAAAGATGCGACTTACAATATCACCCCTGCTTTACTCCCAACTCAAACTCAAAACCTTGTCAAAAAGACAGCAGTAACAACTGGGGAATCAACTAACACAGTGACACAGGCTGCTGGGAAAGAAACAGAGGTAGTTGTAGATACAGATGGAGTCATTGTCAATGTACCGTTTATGGATGTAATAAATTTAACCTCAGCACTACCTGCAACTAAAGATTGTTCTGGTCTATGCGAAACTGTCTGTGGGGGTGATGTGATTATATGCCCGGATGTAACAATATCATCTAAGTGCATTAATTACGAACAACTTCTCCAAAATAATTCTGGTTTAAGTATGACGTATAAGCGGGGAGATGAACTCTGCACGGCTATAGACAAAGCTACCGGAGGGGATGACTCACAAATTGACTCTGAATTTAACGAAGACTTTGAAGATACGAATGAAGCCATACCTGGTAAAGCATGTAATATTACTAAGGGCGTTGCCACAAAAAAAGCTAAAGGAAAATCTAGGAACCAAAATGAAAATAAAAAACAATGCATACGCAAAGCGCGGTAAAAACAAAAACAATGGCGGATAATAACCCTCAACGAAAATGGGTGCTGGCCTCATGCGGGGTAAAGACGATGGTACAACGGTTGTCAGGGAACAGCCCAGGGGAAGGTATACCTAAAGAAACCCAGAATAAGAGCGTTAATATATGTGACGTGTGCATCCCAAACATACCTGATCCAAGTTGCTCTCAGACTACATTAGAACCTACATTAGAACCTAATGTTGTGACTGATGATATTGATAACTTGAATACAAGTCTGACTCAAATAACAGCTCAATCACAGAGTATAAGCAATATTGTGGACACTAAAGAAGACGCATCACTTTATATGATTGTACAACTCCTCAATGAACAGAGAACTGAATCTCAACAACACTATATGCAGATGCGTGCAGATAACAATAAAATGCTGCAGCCCCTAAATACTTTAGAAAACAAGTTAGGGGGTCTCAAGCAAGAGGTCACAGAGCTACAACAAAGGGTGGAAGATATGGAGGAACTTTCTAATCGTACACAGACGTGTGTGAACAAACATGAGATTCAGATTGCAAATCTGCAAAATAAAATTGAGGATATGAAAAATTGTCAAAGGAGACAAAATCTACGAGTATTCGGTATACCAGAAGGGGCTGAGGGTGGAGATCCGAGAGCATATATGGTGCAGCTTTTCCAAAAAGCATTCCCGGATTTATCAGACTGGGACTGGGACTCCCAGCTACAAAGGGTTCACAGATTGCCGCTAGTCCAGCACAACAAAGATAACCGGTATCCTCTGTTCTTTTTGATTTATATGGGTAATTTTCTGTTAAGACAGGCAGTGTCATTGAAAGCACAACCTAATCGACCAGTCACCATAGAGTCTTTAACTTTTTTTGTTAGATCAGACTTGAGTAAAATTACCATGGAGAGGCGCTGGAGGCTACGACAGTTCATAGATCCAATTAAGGCTATGGGGGGGTCAAGCCTTTTTGCAAGAACCAGCTCGCCTAAAAGTCTTCAAGAATGGTCACACATTTTTTTTTCCAGATGAAATTGAAGCAGAAAAAATGGTTGAAAAGTGGCAGAGACAATATACTGAGAAAGTAGCAGAAAACAAGTATAACAAGAGTAGTAAGAGGGGGGAAGAAAGGAAAATATATATATATATATGTGGTTACATAAGATGAATTAGTATGATTTAGTATGCCAAGGAGTATGACAAAGACCTTCAAAAGACATAGTTAATAGATTTATAAATTGCAGATAGCGGGATCGCCTTTCTTTTCTTGCTATATTTTCAATAGGGCTTTAATAAACGGCTTTAGGACCATGGGTAATGATGGAACTTTCTTCCTCCTTCTTTTGATTTGCTTTTGATGTTTCCCTGTGCTAACCAAAACCGCATTAAAGATAGTGGGTTTTTTTTGGGGGGGGGGAGAGGGTTTGAACCTGCTGTAACTTTTAGGGCTGCCCAACCAATGGCAGCTGGTTAGAGAGAGGACTCCTCCTCTGCGAAGAATGTGATGGAGGGTGGGAGTAGTGGGGGATGAGGGGTGGGGTGGGAGGAGGGTTCAGGGGTAAAACTAGAAAAATTGACATGAGGTGAGTTTCGAAACAGATATTTAGTGGCGCAATGTTTTGCTTATGTGCTTTTTTTGTTTAAGGGGAATAGGGCAGGCGGAGGTGCGGAAGATACTATTATGAACAAAGTAAGGTGTCTTGCTTGGAATGTAGCATGGCTGAATAGAAAGAATAAACAATGCTTAGTTTTTGAGGAACTAAGGATGTATAGCCCACATATAGTTTTACTGTCTGAGATACATATATGCCATGACAATCGAAATGTACTGTAGGAATTAGGATATAATATTGTCATAAGCTCTGACCTGAATATACGTTAATTAGGGAAGTTGCTATCTTACAGAATAAACTATTTAAGGCTGAGACAATTAAAACCTTAAATGAGAGGAGACACGCACAACCTGAAGTTGTCAGGTGAATCAGTGTGCAGGGTGTCGCGTGCTGATGGGGCTTCGCTTTCTGTGCCCAAAAGCGTTACTAAATGCTCTGAGTGCAACTCCTGTTAGGGGTTGTCCCCCTGCGCACAGCGTTGAGAATACCAGAAAGAACTGGTATAATAAAGTTTTTTCAGAACAAAAGTATTCAAACCAAAAGTAAACTTTGTTGAATGTTTAATGACTGACTGTCATTCTTAAGATTCTCTTTGTTTCAAAAATCATGATTGTGATGATCCAAGAATCCTTAAATGATAACAAACAGTGTATGCATCATTCTTAAATCAGTCCCAATGCACTTCGGGCATTAGTCTGCCAACAACATATATCCTAACTACTATTCAATGATCAGCATTGGCATGCAGGGGTTCCATTGGTCAAAAAAATATAATGAAGGTTGAAGTGAAACACAATAAGTGAACATATATGTAGTAATACCGTATGCCAATGGGAAACAACGCTGTAATCATTGGGTGAAGAAATGCCAAGTTTTCAGGTTAATAAGATAAGTGTTGTGAGGTTACTACGAGTGAAAACCAAGTGCTGGCGGTAGATGATGAGACATGCACGAAATCCGTGAAATTACTGCAAGTAAAACCAAGTGCTGGCGATAGTTGATAAGACGTGCAACAGCCTGTGAATCACTAAATCGCTGATAAAAGTGCGGGAGCGGGATGAAGCATGCTATTACAAAAACATACGGGAGAAGTCTGTAAAAAATTCTTCAACCGTTGCTGGCGGCTAGGGTATCTGCGAACAAACAATGTGAAATCAGCATCAGAGACACGGAGGACGTGTATACTGATTAACGTGTCCCCATGCAGGAGGTACTTACTAAAGAAATGGTGTCGGTGGACAAATCCTCACGAGGTATATGCCGGCATTCAGTGCAGATGAAAGAGCGAGTGTGAACGCTCGTTTGTTAAAGTTATGTCACGATCGCGTTGCGACCGCACTACACTTCCCTGTAGGCCAAGAGCCAAGAACTACCACTCCCATGAGCCTCCACGACGCGAGCGGGATCTCGCAAGAGGAAGCATAAATGGAAGTTCCAGCCCGGGCTCGGCGTCGGGAATTCCAGTCCGAACGCCAGGATTGCCTGCTTCATAGATACGTTTCTTCCCCGCGGTGCGGTAAGGGTGTTCTGCACCATTTGGAGTTCTCAGCGGGATCGCTGAGGTTTGATAACCCTGCACCTAGTCTAGGTTGCAAACTGCACCTTACGCTGGGGGGTTAGTTATTTATGTTTACAGTTGTTGGATGCTGACTCGGTCAGTATTGCCGGCCGACGGGGCAGTGGATGTTTTGAGATCCACAAAGGCAATTCCCCTATTATTTTGATATTCGTACTGTCAACAGACAAGCCTTGCTTTGCCTCTTTCACACTGGGAACTACACCTGCTTATATAAGAAGTATTATATCGGACTCCATGATCCCTGATCTTTTGGTGTAACTCCTAGGAATTATTTCCTTTGCACTTATCCAGTATTGATGTGACAGTGGTACAGTTGCTTGTGTGTTTTGTGTATTAACCTTCTGTCTATGACTCCTTTATTTAACAGGGGTTCCCCTTGAGTGGTAATGGCTACACTCTACCCCTGTGATTCGATTAGGAGTTTAGACATGGTTATGTTCAATGCTACATAGGGTGATTCTCTCTGGACCTGGTTGTGTATTGTATGTGAGTAGATATTTATGTTCACATGTTGCATTCCTTTTGTATTTATGCAGTGATACATCAGAAATCCACAGCTCTGTCAGGCAGCTCTGCACATCAGCAAATATGTATTTTCGTTGAGCATGATGATATCTAATGAGCGTGCTGGCATGTAATCTCTGATTAGTTTGTTTTTTAAGTAAGTATAGTAATTGTTTGATGTTACTTTCCTTGCTTTTAGTATTGGACAAAGATATTTCGCCTTTGTCCAATACTAAAGCAAGGAAAGTACATCAACGTATCCCTATGGCCCTGCGAGTCCCTTTGAAACCCTTACTCTGCAAGAATAACGCCCGCTTTGTTGAGAAATGGTACGCCATTCTCAACAAGTACTCGCTAGACCTTATCTTGTTAATCATAGAGGAGCTCTCCAAAACCCTGGAAGAACTTGCAACTGAAATCAATCTCATAAAAACTGAATTAACCAGTACCATGGAATCGAGTGACTTCACCAAACCAAACCTACAAAATCAGGCACTATGGTTCATTTTGTAGAAGAAAGCCCAGACGGGCAGGACGACCCAGGAGGGGCAAAAACAGCAAAAAAAACAAAAGAACCAACAGAAATCAAGAACAAGGGAGGCAAGAAGAAATAATGGTTTTTAACAACTTAGTTATTAACATCTCCTCACAAGAGTTTTCAAAACATGAATGACACACATTACAGAAAGGACAAACCTTTGTATCAACTACGACTACCAATACTTTGGAGCTGGAAATACATTTTTTCAAATTCATTAGGAACATAAGACTACGTCAATATTTCGAAAACATAGTATCTACATCCACCCAACAAGAGGATATATTGTTGGGATTACGTCCATGTAGCACCTTTCTCGCTCCCGGGAGCCATAAGATCATAGACACTTTTGAAAACCTTGTTAAACAAGACATCTTGTCCTTGAAATTTCAACAAAATTCGAAACATTCTAGCTTGACCATCAAAGACAGAAGTATCCTCAAGAAATGTGCTGATAATCAGTCCATTGTTTGCCAAAACGCCGACAAAGGCGGAGCCTTAGTAATCATGGACAGCTCATTTTACCAAGAACAAGTTTCAATTCATGTCTCCGACACAAGCACCTACGCCAAATTGGATTATAATCCCACCAATGAATTTAAAGCACTATTGTTGACCATCTTACAGAAAGCATTAGATAACGATCAAATCACGGAGAAACAAACATTTACAACCTCTTGTAGACAAAACTCCAACCTATATTCGAGACACCACGGATTTTTTGACCAAAATTAACACCATTCAAATTACTCTGGATGAAGAATTATGGCTCTGTACAATAGATGTCAAATCTCTGTACACTTCGATTCCCCATAACTTAGGCATAGAAGCCATTGAGCGTGCACTACTGGATTCTGATATCAAACCAAATTTACAAATTTTTCTGATGGAACTGCTCATGTTTACACTCTACCAGAGTTATTTCAAATGGATAGGCACGTGGTACCTACAGTTAAGCGGTACTTTCATGGGCAATTGTGCAGCTCCTGTGTATGCTAACCTTTTCATGCACTATTTTGAGCAACAGCATATCCTGAACCAACAACTATGGCTGCAACATGGTAAGACTTTTCTCCGTTACATAGACAACATTTTCATACTATGGTCAGGAACAGTGGATACTTTTCATCAATTTCTACAACAACTCAACAAAACAGACGACTGCATACAATTCATATGGGAATACAATCAACGTTCAATCAAGTTTCTCGATGTGAAAGTTTTGTTGGAGCAGGGAAAATTTGCCACAACTCTCTATCGCAAAAAAACAGATCGAAACAGCATTCTACACTACACAAGTTTTCCGAGATCAAGCCTCAAAAACAACTTACCACTCTCCCAACTATTGAGAGTTAAACGGATTGTCTCAGAACCCTCAGAGTGTGCCAAACAAATGAATGATATGTGTAACAGATTTAAAAATCGTGGATACCCTTCTGAAATTTTGGAAACCGCCAAGAAAAAATGTGACACTATCAATAGACAAGACCTCTTGTCCACCAAACCTAAACAAGATATGAAACGAATGGTAATAGTTTCCAAACATTCTACCACCAGTGACAGATATCGTAATATCATCCTGAAACACTGGCCACTACTCAGCAGGAAACCAGATTTTAGAGGACTTTTTGAACACACTCCCATTTTTTCATACACCAGAGGACCCAACCTTAAAGATCTTCTAACACGATCAATTGAAGACTCTAACACAATCCAGTACAAGGGCTTGATACCATGCTACAACTGTAGTAACTGCAACAACTCAATACAAGGTAACAGCATCCACCATCCCATGAAAGGTACCACCATCAAATTGAAAGTTAATGCCACGTGCAATACATCCAACGTCATATACTTACTAAAGTGTCCATGTGGTCTTTGTTATGTTGGCCACACAGAACGGAAAATATGTACTCGCATTCTTGAACACAAGAGTAACATCAGAACCCACAACATCAAATCCACTGTAGATGCACATTTCTTGGAGAAAAGACATAATGTTTCACAATTGCAATTCTTAATACTTGAAAATGTGCAACAGGTTGAAGGCACCAATAACAAGAACAGACTGCTCCAAAGGGAGAACTTTTGGATACGGTATCTGTGCACGATACAACCTAAAGGGCTGAATGATAGAATGGAGTTTCTTTGTTATCTATGATGGAACCCTCATGTATTTTTTTTATTAATACATTATTTGTCTATCTGATTACAATGTCACATTATTCTTTGGGTGCATTACTTTATTTTTCACATTGCCATGTTCTTTTCTATTCCTTCTTTTTACTATTGTTCTTTTACACCACTCCAAAATGGGGGTTCACTTTCATCGACTCAGTCCCCTTTCCATGTTTATTACACCTGCGTTGACGTCGGTCTTAACTTTATCAACCGAGCATTCACACTCGCACTGTCATCTGCACTGAATGCCGGCATACACCTCGTGATGATTTGTCCACCAACACCAATTCTTTAGTAAGTACCTCCTGCATGGGGACACGTTAACCAGTATACACGTCCTCCGTGTCTCTGATGCTGATTTCACATTGTTTGTCCGCAGTTTCCCTCGCCGCCAGCAACGGTTGAAGATTTTTTTACAAACTTCTCTCGTATGTTTTTGTAATAGCATGCTTCACCACGCTCCGGCACTTTTATCAGCGATTTAGTGATTTTCGGTCTGTAGCACGTCTTATCAACTATCGCCAGCACTTGGTTTTACTCGCAGTAATTTCACGGATTTCGTGCATGTCTCATCATCTACCGCCAGCACTTGGTTTTCACTCGTAGTAACCTCATGACACTTATCTCATTAACTTGAACACTTGGCATTTCTTCACCCCATGATTTTAACGTCTTTTCCCTTTGGCATACGGTATTACTACATATATGTTCACTTATTGTGTTTCACTTCAACCTTCATTATATATTTTTGACCAATGGAACCCCTGCATGCCAATGCCGATCATTGAATAGTAGTTAGGATATATGTTGTTGGAAGACTATATGGGATACTTCCTACTCAGACCATGCATTTTTCTCATTGTTTTGTTCACAGAATGGTCCCCTGACGAAGGGCAGAAGTCATGCCCGAAATGCATTGGGACTGATTTAAGAATGATGCATACACTGTTTGTTATCATTTAAGGATTCTTGGATCATCACAATCATGATTTTTGAAACAAAGAGAATCTTAAGAATGACAGTCAGTCATTAAACATTCAACAAAGTTTACTTTTGGTTTGAATACTTTTGCTCTGAAAAAACTTTATTATACCAGTTCTTTCTGGTATTCTCTACTCTGTGCTCAGGGGGACAACCCCTAACAGGAGTTGCACTCAGAACAATTAAAACCTTGACAGACAAAAACGGGAGATGGGCTATTGCACTATTAATTATAGGAAATATATGTTTTGCGTGGTCTATTTATTTATTTATTTTAATTTATATAACAGTGCACTGCTACCCCAAGGGGTTTCCCGGCGCCGACAGAAAACAACAGGATGGAAAAAAGGAACTATTGGCTGAAAAGCCAAGTTTTAATAGATCTGCGGAAAGACAGAAGGTCAGATTGTAAGCGGAGGGGCAATGGAAGCGATTTCCAGAGAGTAGGGCCGGGTCTATGGTTCAAATATAGACAATCCTTCTGTTATGGATAAGATAAACATTGAACTTCTTGGGTGGGATGGGGAGCATCTTATATTTGGTGATTTTAACTGTATCATGGATACCAATATTGACACTACTAAAAGGGGGCATTTAGGAGGATGCGTAAAACTAGGGCAGCTATTTTAGAAATTGGGCGTATCCATAATATCAAAGACGCTTGGAGGGTAATGCACCCTAATGTTGTTGGCTATACTTATTATTCTGTGGCGCATAAACTGTGCTCCCGCATTGATATGGCATGGGCATCTAATGATGTTCTGGAAACAGGCATTATGGAGATATGCCTACGGGTTACATCCGATCATAACCCTATCATCCTCTCTTTTAAAATACAAATGAAGAAACTTAATCCCCGCCGCTTCTCGTTCCCACGACATCTATAGTTTAATATAGATTTTATATCGAAACTTAAGGCCCACATAATAGATTTTTTGGTAATTAATACTGGTTTAGTCTCGTATAATATGGTTTGGGATTGCTGCAAGGCTAGCATCAGGGGCTTTACTCAGCAATACATATTTAGGCAGAACTCGGTAAACAAAAAAGACACCGATAACACCTTAGCAAAAATATTATTTGCCGAAAAAAAACTGGCAACAGCGCTGGTACAAGGATCCAATTTAGAAGAATTAACCTATACTTTAATTGGCCTTAAATCTGATTTAAAACAGACATTGAGAGAAAAGAGTCTCGCAAAACTGAATAAATATCGTCTTTCCCAATATGAAGGTGGGGAAACAGTAGGGAAGATATTGGCTTATAAGGTAGCAGAAAATAAGGCTAAAACACTTATTTGGGCCATTAAAGGCCCAAACAATGTGACATACAATAATCCCTCTAAAATATTAGAACAGTTTGCTAGATATTATAAGGAATTATACACCCCTGAAAACCGGCCTGGTCTTGATGACATCTATTTGTATCTACAGAATAATGAAGTGAACCATATTGATATTGAGCAAGAAGATACGCTAAATAAGGAAGTTACTCAAGAAGAAATAAGAGCTGCAATTGCCGCTCTACCTTCGGGTAAATCGTCAGGGGAGGACTCGATCCCGGTTGAGCTTGATAAACTCTGTATTGAGGAATTAGCTCCTACACTCAGCCAAGTGGTCGGATATATTGGACAAGAGGGGAAAGCCCCTGAGTCATGGAATGTCACGCAAATCATATTTTTTCTTAAAAAGGATAAAAATCCAGATTAATGCGAGTCTTATCGACCAATTTCTTTAATAAATACTGATGAGAAAATATTCGCCAAAATAATTGCTAACCGGCTCGCCCCAATAATTTCTGCTCTGGTTGCTCCACAACAACATGGGTTTGTACCCGGTAGGGATACTACGACTAATATCAACATGGCGTTTACGGCTTTTGATGTTGCCAGAGTAAATTCCACCCCACTCGGAATGATACTACTTGATGCTGAGAAAGCATTTGACGGAGTGAGGTGGGACTATCTCTGGGCTGTGCTGGATAGATTCGGTATTAAAGGTTCATTTTTGAAACTGATAAAGGCTTTGTATGATAACTCAAGGGCAAAAGTCTGCTATGCAGGGATGCAGTCGGATACATTTTCTATTTTGCGTGGCACCCGTCAAGAGTGCCCACTGTCACCGTTAATATTTGCTTTATCACAGGATCGAGTAGGGACCTCAACTACTCCTAATTTACTTCAAGCAGCGGGAGGCAGGCGTGTCAAGTGGAAAAAGGTGGCCCAAGCACCGGACATGCTAGCAGAGATCTATAACCAGGTAGCCGGACCTTAGTAGTGGTTAGCGATTTGTGGAGTCGCAATTGTAAGTCTTTATACTTTTCGACCTTGCAGGCTACCCACAACAGGCTATTTAGTACACTGGCCGAATTCTTTGTAACCTCCAATACTGGTAGGGTGAGGGCACCCAAGCGAGAGCACTGGTTCAACAAAAATTGCAGGGAGGCCAAAACTACCCTGATAAAGGAGGTGAACTGGGGTACTCAGCTGACCATCAGAAATTCACGGCTAACCTATAAAAGTCTCACCTGAGTGGGAGGCCGAAAGATGGGAAAAAATTAGAGCAGCTCTTGATGCCCGTGAGTTCAGGTCCTTTTGGAATTTGGTCCGTGGAGGCTCGGCCACAGGGTTGTCCGCTATTATCCCTAATATTTATTTATTTATTTATTTATTTTGGCAATTTTTAAAGCGCAAACAAATACCCATAAGGGTGTCTCGGCGCTAATTCACAGAACTCACTAGAAGGTGTCAGGGGAGTCCAGAAGGGGATTAGGAGGAAGAAAATAGCCATGTCTTGAGGCTTTTACGGAATTTTAGAAGCGTGGGAGCAGTTTTGATGTGGAGAGGTAGAGTGTTCCACAGCTTGGCCGTGGCAATGGTGAAGCGTCTATCTCCCCAGTTGGCCCTTTTAGTTCGATGGACTTTCAACAGAAAGGCTGAGGAAGACCGTAGAATCCTGTGTTGTTCAGCTGGAAGGAGAGCTTCTTTTAGAAACTGTGGTCCAGTATTGTTCAGGGTCTTGTAAGCTATACACATAGCTTTAAATTTGATTCGGCTCCTGATGGGGAGCCAATGGAGTTTTCTAATGTACGGGGAGACGGATGAGAATTTAGGGATGGCCAGTAGGGTTCTGGCTGCAGCATTTTGTATTGTTTGTAGTTTTTTAAGAACTCCTTCCTGCGCATTCAGTAAAAGTGAGTTACAATAATCTGTTCTCGAGAACACCAATGTGCTGATGAGAGTCTTTCCAGCTGATTGAGGAAGATAAGGAAGCAGTTTTTTTATTTTTTTGAGAGTGTAGAAAGCCGATGAAACAATGGCATTGGCATGGTGGTGAAAAGTCAGCTTGTTGTCAAAGATGACTCCCAAGTTGCGAACCTTTTCTACCGGCTTGGGTGGAGGTCCCAACTGAGATGGCCACCACTGAGGAGACCATTCTGGGCGCAAGCTCCCGAATGTCATCACCTCCGTTTTGTCGGAGTTAAGCTTGAGACAATTTGATGACATCCAGGAGCTTATCGCCTATAATGAAGAGGTGTGGCTTGCTTATTTCAAACCCCTCTACTCATTAGGGTGTGAGGCCATTCCGGCTGATTTACACGAATCTGCAAGTATTTATGATACAGCCCTCGCAAGGGGCAGGGTTCACGATAGCTACCGCTTTACGATTCTGGAAATCAAGGCGGCAATTAGGAGCACTGTATTAATGCCATTATGCAGGGTCTGGATATCCCCCCGACTTGGCTGGGAGCTGAAATCATACCCATCCATAAGAAAGCTTCTCCCTTGCACCCGGCCAACTACCGCCCCATATGTTTGATTGACGTCCTCCAGAAACTCTTTGCCAGAGTCCTCATAACCAGGTTGCAGAGTTGGATGGACGACCACCACATCCTAACCTCCCTGCAGGCAGGTTTCCGGGCAGGGGTTTCTACGATCGACCAGCTGTTTAGATTGCAGCTGGTGCACTTTAGGACTGTTATCCTAGGGGAGGGTAGTCTGTATTTAATTTTTGTGGACCTTCGGTCCGCTTTTGACCTAGTCCAGAGGGACAAGCTCTGGCTATCCTAAATGAGATGGGTGCCCCGGCCTATTTGTGTGAGCTACTCAAGCGTATGCACCAGGGCACGTATGCGAGGGTGAGGTTTGGGAGGGGTGGGAAATTGTCATCCCCGTTTCCAGTGGAAAGGGGAGTGGGGCAAGGGTGCGTTTTAGCCCCCACGCTTTTCTCCCTATTCCTCAATGGTTTGATTGCCTTCCTAATGGGAGCAAAAAACCTGAACTCTCCTACCCTAGTTGGCCGGAAAGTTCCGGCCCTAATGTTCGCCGACGATACCCTCCTACTGCAAAATCATCGAGGGGTATTCAGCGCACATTAGAGGCATTTTCAAGTTTTTGTAAACTAAGGAATCTGGAAATTAATTTTGCTAAAACCAAGTATATGGTGTATAACATGAAACACCAGAATTGTCCCCACCCGCACCTGGATGGAATGGCTCTCGACCGAGTTTCCACATTCGAGTACTTGGGGGTCACTTTAAATGACAGAATGGACTGGGGTTCGCAGATTGCTAAAGCCAATTTGAAGCTTGCCCAGTCCTCTGGTGGTATCCTAAAAGTCTTTAATGAATCTTCCCTCAAACTGATGGGACCACCCGTAGAAATATATAAAGCTCAGGCCAGAGGAGGTGTGCTTTACGGTGTGGAACAATAGGGACATGTAAGTGTGGTCCCCCTCTCCATTACTGAGAATAGTTTCATGAGGCGTCTGTTGAGACTTCCCTGGAGTACCCCCCTCACCCCCTTAAGGCTGGACATAGGTCTGGTGCCTATCCAGGATGTTGTCTCGAATCGTCCATTGTTATACTGGAGACGGCTCTGGGCCACCCCGGAACTCGGGAGTTATAGGGAGGATCTGCGGGATTTGCTAGCTAGAAGGGGCGCGGGAAGGATCCCATGGCTAAAGTACATTCAGCGCCTCTCTCAGGCCCTAGGTAGGAGGGATCTGTGGTCTTCCCCGGAGGAGGCCTGGGCCCTCCTCTCTAGAAAAACTTTGAGTTTGGTGCTGAGAGAGCACGGTATGGCTCTCTTATTATCAAACTCTTCCTTGGGTAGGCTTACTAACACCTTTTTAGTGACTAAGGTCCATCCTAATTTTGAGAGATTCTTCGATGATATCCAGCCCCCGCTGGCCAAGAAATGATACGTCTAGTTCAGGCACGGCTCACTTCCCCTAAGTGAGGCCACTGACAAGTGGTCAAAAGTTCCAGCCCCTGTGAGCACTTGCCCAGGGTGCGCGGGTAGCAGAGAGACAGATCTACACGTTCTGCTCTTTTGCCCCTCTTACTCCCTGGCAAAAGCTAAATGGATAATTCAATTCTGCACGTCCAGGGGCATACGGGACTATAGAGAGACCTTTAGAATTCTCAAAACTGATACCACTTTTTTGACAATATATTTAACAGCAAAATTCCTTCTCTCTATGTGATTTACAAGGTGTGCAATACTAAAGGAAAATAAAAAAACATAATAGGGGAGGTCCCCCTTTATTAAAGTTACTTCAAGAACGTTGTTTTCTGAGGTCTTTTAGTATTTTTTAAATATTTATATAGTATTGATGTATGTGTAAATGTGTAAATATGTCTTTCTATGGTTTTTAACTGATAATAAAAGCTTTTTGACTGACTGACTGACTATTTACTTTATCTATTGAACAGTTTATAGTTGCAATACAAAAAAATCTGCGTATAGTACCATTCTCATCTGGTTTAAACAACCTTAAAATTACGGTATACGCGGATAATATTGCGGTTTACTCGACAAATATTGAAGAAGCAATATTAGGGATTATCACGGAGGCCAGGACGTTTGGTTTAGTGTCTGGATACAAATTAAACACTAATAAGACGCAAAATATTATGAATTACAAACCAAAGGATCAAATTCAGGGAGTTTATAAAATGGCTACTTATCTTGCTGTAAAAATTTCTGCCTGCCCAGAAGAGATAGCTACATTGAATTATGAAATACTGTTAAAAGACACTGCTGCTGTTTTAAAAAACATGGCACAAAGTTCCACTGAGTTTAATTGGCAAGATTAACTTAATTAAAATGAAGATCCTCCCCAAATGTATTTATTTATTTCGATCAATTCCATTCCGCATTAATAATTTTTTTTTTAACGCCTAGATGGCAAATTAAGCAGCTTTATATAGGGCTATAAAAAAGCACGACAAGCAATTGTTTTAATTAAACTATCTTATGATAAAGGGGGTCCTGACTTCCCTGATTTCAAAACATACTTCTGGTCGACATTTATAGGTCGCATTTGTAGTATAATACTCCCCTATAAAGAGCCATTTTTTTATTATGCATGTATACTAGGAACTGAATCTAAATTGTTTTTATATTGTTTATTTAATCCAAATTACTTTAACCCCTTCCATGCTCATGACGAGCTCAGCTCGTCATGAGGCACAGTGGAGCTGTGCTTATGACGAGCTGAGCTCGTCATGAACAATGGGTTGGATGAGGATCCAGCATGGGAGGGGAAAACCCTTAGCAGCCAAGGTGTTAAGAGGGTCAAATTTAAGACTGCAAGAGATATAGTTTTTCTATGGAGAGCCATTACTAGCAAATTCCAAATGCTGTTATACCTCCCAGACTCCCTCTATGGGACAATCCAGCTCTACCAGGAATTTTTCACGATGGGGGTGTGGGGGGAGATCATGGGCACAATTGGATATTAAAAATCTTGGGGATTTAAACGATAATATTGGGTTTTTATCTTTCGAGAGACTTAGAAGCCTCTATAAAGTTACGGAAAGTATGCGCTTAAAATATTATCAAATTAGAGACAATTTTATTCGCAGTCTTAATATCAATGTATTATCGGACTCGTGCATATGGGAATGTATCCATTTAGCTAAGAATAAATCATTGATTAGTTCCGCATATAGAAGCTTCAACTCCCAGACAAATGGTGGCTGTAGGAAACTAGCCTTACGCTGGAGCCAGAAATTGGAGGCTAATATCACCCCTGATGATATATCTTCCACACTGGATACTATTCGTAAATCAGTTCACTCATCTAGCTTAAGACTGCAGTCATATAAGGCTATTTGCTTTATTATACTCCTGCACGTATTTCGAAATGGGCATCAAATAACTCAAGGAGTGATCGGGCTAGATGCCCAAAATGTGATCTATATGCTGCTGGTCTTGCACATATGTTTTATTTGTGCCCATTATTATTAACATTTTGGAGAGGTCTGGAAAGGACCGTGTCACACAAATTGAATAGATCAATATAATTTACTGCCGTAGATGTATTATTGGGCCCACAATCTTGCGACCCCACCTTAAGAAAGCTTATTAGCATTATACTGGCCTGCGCTAGGCTTGCAATGGCCAGAGCATGGATCGCACGAGATCCACCTTCGACGGCAGAGTGGTGGGCAATTATAACAGATACATATAATATGGAATGCGCATTAGCTAAAACCAGGGGCTTAAGAGCATTATGCAAAGTGAAAAAAATATGGGGAGAATTTGTCTAGGAATGTGCTAAGAAAACTGTTTATTTGTTAAATTGGAGTTATGCTTTTCTCATCTGAATTCAAGCCCTTTTGTTTTTATATATAAGATTATTTACCTTATGGCTATCATATCGAAGTGTCTTAACTTGTGTTGCTTGCCACAAAATGTCTTTTTTTTATTTTTTCCTGTTTTTATGATGAGTTTCTTTTCTTATTTTACTGTAACCTTGCCTTCATGTCCTTAATAAAAATATTTTTTTAAAAAAAGGAAATGATCGAGTTCATGAGGCCAGATAATCATAGGGTGGTCATTTTCCAATTTTCCACTGTTTTTGATGAGCTACATTTCAGGCGGTTGATCAGTATTCCTTGCCCATGGCTTGGAGGCAGTGTTCTTTGAAAGAGGAGAATAGGTCCGGCTTTTGAGCTTCAGAATTTCCTGGGTGTCTTCTGCATGGCTGTAACGTGTCTGATTGAAGGATCAGATGAGTACCCATAGTAGGTGTGCAGAGATGATGAAACATTGTGTTTCATACCAGTCACTGCAGAAAAGAGTTGAAGAGGACAGTGGGCACAAGATGATGCTTCATCGGTATGAGAGATGATACTAGATCCATTCTAGAAGAGTTTCTTAAATACTAAGATCTCCTTACCCATGTGGGGTGATGCACTGAATCAAAGGCAGAGGATGTGTTAAATAATGATAAGACAGCCCATCCATTTTTGTGGACACTGGTCTTCTGGCCATTCCAGAAAGCTCTTTGCAATAAAGGGTAAGTTATTGTCCAAGCCTTCTGTGTTAATGAGTTTGTCATGAATGGCCTCTTGCAGAAGGATTGCTAGTTAGCAGTGCCAGCTGGATTAATTTGATTGTGACCTACTTCATGTAGGTGGCCATGAAGTCACTGGGACAGATATCTGCTGATGGTGCCTGCAATAGACTGTGACACAATGTTCTCCAGACTCTAATACAATGTGTTTTTCTAGACAGTGAATACATGTAGCCTTTGTTCCAATATGTATGTCCGAAGGTCTTGTTCCCTCTATTTAGGGTAGAACATTTTTGTGCTGTTATTTCTAATACTCGTTTCCTATAGTTGAATATAAGTATGTAATGTGCATATATATATCAGAGTCATGATTTGGAGATACGGACAGTATGTTAGCATAATCTTGTATGGCATATATATATATATATATATATATATATATATATATATATATATATATATATATATATATATATATATATATATATATATATATATATATATATATATATATATATATATATATATATATATATATATATATAAATTTGCCAAAGACTATATGCACTTGCATACATCTGCAACATGCATACCGTTCATGCAATAGAGACCTTATTGCACACTGTGGATTTCTGGCTTGGTAGTCTGTAGGGTAGTCTGTACATTCTGCACAGAATGATGGAGTTACAGCTTAATGCTCATCCAATAACAGCAACGCTGTCACTTCTATGCCCAGAATGCCTTTGGGCATTATTAAGTTGTCAATGACCAAACATTCAGCAGAAAAAATATATCCCATTTTGGAAATCTCAAGTGAGAATTTTTGAGTGAGCAAGGGTGAGAACTGTATTTTTTAAGTACAATCCAGTGGGGTGAAGGAGAAGTTAAGAAGGAGATAGTATAATGTAGAGTTTTTTAGGTAGTTGATGGAGTCCAGATATTGTTGTAGGAAGTAGCAGAAGGCTTTGCAAAGAATAAGTTTTTATATAGGAGGTATATCTCAACAAGCACTGGCGTTGCCAATAGGTCTCGCAGTAGGAAAGTTGGAGCTATTGGTTTTGTAAATGACAAAGCCCTTTATGTTTTTAAAATGAAAACAAAAATAAAAGGCATTGTTATTTGCAATTGTAATAGCTCCAACTTTCCTACTGCGAGACCTATTGGCAACGCCAGTGCTTGTTTTATTTATGTGTTGGTTTTGAAAATAGCGAAATTAATAGCTTTGTCATTTACAATGCCAATAGTTTTAACTTTTGCAAACGTGACACCTATAGCATTTGTAATGCAATATGCGTTGTATTTACATGACTTAGATGTATTAATATTACAAATAACAATGGGTTTTATTTTTTATAATACTTAATACTTAAATAAAATTTATTGTAATTTATAATAGCAATAGCTTAAACTTTTGTAAATAACTTTTGGGAAGATTATGTTCAGTGTATTTTATTGTGATGAAAATCCAAGAACAGAAGTGAAATATTAACATCTTTTTGTGACATTTGTAATAAAGTTTGAAACATTGAGAGAACATATTAGAACCATTTGTTGAATGGTTGCACAGAGTGATGCTGTGGCCTTCAGTGGTGCTGAGTGATGCTGTGGGCTTCAGTGGTGCTGAGTGATGCTGTGGCAATCAGTGGTGAGTGCTGAGGTGTTGAGTGGTGCTGTGGTGTTGAGTGGTGCTGTGGCGTAAAGTGGTGCTGTGGCGTTGAGGGGTGCTGTGGAATTCAGTGGTGCTGAGTGATTCTGTGGTGTTGAGTGGTGCTGTGGTGTTGAGGGGTGCTGTGGTGTTGAGGGGTGTTGTAGTATTGAGGGGTGCTGTGGTGTCGAGTGGTGCTGTCGCGTCGAGTGGTGCTGTGCCGTTGAGTGGTGCTGTGCCGTTCAGTGGTGCTGTGCCGTTGAGTGGTGCTGTGCCGTTGAGTGGTGCTGTGGCATTGAGTGGTGCTGTGGCATTGAGTGGTGCTGTGACATTCAGTGGCGCTGTGACATTCAGTGGCGCTGAGTGATTCTGTGGCGTTGAGTGTTGCTGTGGCGTTGAGTGTTGCTGTGGTGTTGAATGGTGCTGTGGTGTTGAGTGGTGCTGTGGTGTTGAGTGGTGCTGTGGTGTTGAGTGGTGCTGTGGTGTTGAGTGGTGCTGTGGTGTTGAGTGGTGCTGTGGTGTTGAGTGGTGCTGTGGTGTTGAGTGGTGCTGTTTTGTTGAGCGGTGCTGTTTTGTTGAGGGGTGCTGTGGTGTTGAGTGGTGCTGTGGTGTTGAGTGGTGCTGTGGTGTTGAGTGGTGCTGTTGTGTTGAGGGGTGCTGTGGTGTTGAGGGGTGCTGTGGTGCTGTTGTGTTGAGGGGTGCTGTGGTGTTGAGTGGCGCTGTGGTGTTGAGTGGCGCTGTGGTGTTGAGTGGTGCTGTTGTGTTGAGGGGTGCTGTGGTATTGAGCGGTGCTGTGGTGTGAGGAGAGGTAATACGGGGGCAAAATGGAAGGCTTTGGGAGTAAATGGAAAGGGAGAGTGGCGAGCCCTTGAAGAGTGTAGGTGATACTTGTTGCTAGATTTTCACATTTAGTTGGAGAAATCATAAGATCCTTGAGTCAATGTTGATAAGAAATGCATGCCATATTAATGTGTGTGCAATGTGCTCAACCACAAAGCCTCTCCGGTATCATAGCAATAATTGATTCCCCATTATGTGAAATGCCAAAGTAATAAATAATGTAATATCTGTGCAAAGAAATCACAAACTGTTCATTGTTTGAAGGGATTCACTCTTGCAGTGGTAATGATGGTGCATTGGAAATGCCGTTGCAGTTTCATGTTAAACTGGTATTTATGTCAAACTAAAACAGCATAAAACAAGAACAGAGGTGAAATATTAACATCTTTTTGTGACATTTTTAAATAAAGCTGTGGCAGTAATTGCTTGTGCATATTACTAAAGCATTCGCCAGGCTCCTACAGTATGAGAGGAGAGATGGTGGATACATTTTGCTTCTGTTTAGCTCTTGGTTTTCTCGTTACTGGGTATTAGTGTGAAGTTTATGTGCTCAGATTATGCTGAAAAATGCTTGAACTGAAGAACGCGGCGATTTAATTAACACTGAATCCCGGCGCGCACGAATCAACCAAACAGTGTGATCCTCTGCAAAACGCAGTAACTCTCTGTAGGCCCCCTTGTTTGCCAAAATATTGAGTGCTTAGAAACGAGCTACCCATATTGCGGCTGTGAGACACACTGGACGCTTACGTTTTTTTAAGAGAAGTCCCAGTTTTAATGTAAACCACTTTTTAAAACAAACCGATAGCAATTCAATATTTACCATGTAAAACCTTCTCTTTAAAAAATAAATGGATCTGTAACCTAACGTGAAAAGCAGCAGGTATCATCCGAGTGATGACATCCAAGGGGCAAAGAACTGGTACGATAAGGTGATGAAAATAACTAATGAGGTCATCAGTGAAAAAGAGAATTTATAAAGGCATGTAAATAGGATAAAAGCAACCCGTCAGCTCCGAGAAGGAAAGACAAGTGGGGGCATTCCAGTATAACATTTTATTAGTAAACACAGTTTGGCGTTCTTGTGATCCATTGTTATTAATGCTGAAGTGATTGTTAACTGCGGGGGAGCACGTATGGGATCGTCTCTGCAGCAGCTGATATGAGGGACACCGCCTGCGGCCAGGTGACAGTGGATGGTCCACAGCGCGAGATAGTCTGCAGTGGCCCCTCCAGCAGCAAGCAGCACAGGGAAATCTGCAGGCGACGGGCCGGCCCCAATGTAAGAGAAGGAGGGGGAAGCCTGCTGCCGGCAGCTCCTTTGCCTGAAGGTGGGAAGTGCAGGGCTGGTCGAGGTCGCACAAGCATGGGAGGCCCCCGCGTGACCAGTGATGAAAGAGAGTCTGCCCCCGGGGCAGAGCAGGACTTCGGCAGCGGCCCAGCTGGGAGGAGGCTATGTGTTTTACACAACAGGTTGCAAGCAGGCTACATCTCAAATGGGGGCGGGAGAGCCTTGGGCGGGAATGCGAGTGAGGGGAGGCGGATTCGGAGGAAAGCCGGATGGGGGCGGGAGACTGGTGGGGGGGGGGGGGGGGCGCCATTTAACTTTGAATTACTGTCCCAGTCGAGATAAGCCCCACTGCAGAGGATGTTTCCTGTAAGCCTTCCTCTCTTTTTAGCGATGGACGTGATGAAAAAGAAAGGACGGCCATGCGAGGTGGGAGGAGATTAAGGCGAACATCTTTTTGTGACATTTTTAAATAAAGCTGTGGCAGTAATTGCTTGTGCATATTACTAAAGCATTCGCCAGGCCCCTACAGTATGAGAGGAGAGATGGTGGATACATTTTGCTTCTGTTTAGCTCTTGGTTTTCTCGTTACTGGGTATTAGTGTGAAGTTTACGTGCTCAGATTATGCTGAAAAATGCTTGAACTGAAGAACGCGGCGATTTAATTAACACTGAATCCCGGCGCGCACGAATCAACCAAACAGTGTGATCCTCTGCAAAACGCAGTAACTCTCTGTAGGCCCCCTTGTTTGCCAAAATATTGAGTGCTTAGAAACGAGCTACCCATATTGCAGCTGTGAGACACACTGGACGCTTACGTTTTTTTAAGAGAAGTCCCAGTTTTAATGTAAACCACTTTTTAAAAGAAACCGATATCAATTCAATATTTACCATGTAAAACCTTCTCTTTAAAAAATAAATGGATCTGTAACCTAACGTGAAAAGCAGCAGGTATCATCCGAGTGATGACATCCAAGGGGACAAAGAACTGGTACGATAAGGTGATGAAAAGAACTAATGAGGTCATCAGTGAAAAAGAGAAATTATAAAGGCATGTAAATAGGATAAAAGCAACCCGTCAGCTCCGAGAAGGAAAGACAAGTGGGGGCATTCCAGTATAACATTTTATTAGTAAACACAGTTTGCCGTTCTTGTGATCCATTGTTATTAATGCTGAAGTGATTGTTAACTGCGGGGGAGCACGTATGGGATCGTCTCTGCAGCAGCTGATTTGAGGGACACCGCCTGCGGCCAGGTGACAGTGGATGGTCCACAGCGCGAGATAGTCTGCAGTGGCCCCTCCAGCAGCAAGCAGCACAGGGAAATCTGCAGGCGACGGGCCGGCCCCAATGTAAGAGAAGGAGGGGGAAGCCTGCTGCCGGCAGCTCCTTTGCCTGAAGGTGGGAAGTGCAGGGCTGGTCGAGGTCGCACAAGCATGGGAGGCAGGCGGATTGGGAGAGTAGCCTGATGGGGGCGGGAGAGCCTGGTGGGTGGGCGTGAATGAGGGGAGGACTGGGCTGGGCAGCGAGGGGAGGCAGGCATATTACGAGGGAAGCCGGATGGGGGCGGGAAAGCCTGGTGGGAGGCGTGAATGCGCGAGGGGAGGCAGGCGGATTGGGAGAGAAGCCTGATGGGGGCGGGAGAGCCTGGTGGGGTGGGGGGGGGGGGCGCCATTTAACTTTGAATTACTGTCCCAGTCGAGATAAGCCCCACTGCAGAGGATGTTTCCTGTAAGCCTTCCTCTCTTTTTAGCGATGGACGTGATGAAAAAGAAAGGACGGCCATGCGAGGTGGGAGGAGATTAAGGCGAACATCTTTTTGTGACATTTTTAAATAAAGCTGTGGCAGTAATTGCTTGTGCATATTACTAAAGCATTCGCCAGGCCCCTACAGTATGAGAGGAGAGATGGTGGATACATTTTGCTTCTGTTTAGCTCTTGGTTTTCTCGTTACTGGGTATTAGTGTGAAGTTTACGTGCTCAGATTATGCTGAAAAATGCTTGAACTGAAGAACGCGGCGATTTAATTAACACTGAATCCCGGCGCGCACGAATCAACCAAACAGTGTGATCCTCTGCAAAACGCAGTAACTCTCTGTAGGCCCCCTTGTTTGCCAAAATATTGAGTGCTTAGAAACGAGCTACCCATATTGCAGCTGTGAGACACACTGGACGCTTACGTTTTTTTAAGAGAAGTCCCAGTTTTAATGTAAACCACTTTTTAAAAGAAACCGATATCAATTCAATATTTACCATGTAAAACCTTCTCTTTAAAAAATAAATGGATCTGTAACCTAACGTGAAAAGCAGCAGGTATCATCCGAGTGATGACATCCAAGGGGACAAAGAACTGGTACGATAAGGTGATGAAAAGAACTAATGAGGTCATCAGTGAAAAAGAGAAATTATAAAGGCATGTAAATAGGATAAAAGCAACCCGTCAGCTCCGAGAAGGAAAGACAAGTGGGGGCATTCCAGTATAACATTTTATTAGTAAACACAGTTTGGCGTTCTTGTGATCCATTGTTATTAATGCTGAAGTGATTGTTAACTGCGGGGGAGCACGTATGGGATCGTCTCTGCAGCAGCTGATTTGAGGGACACCGCCTGCGGCCAGGTGACAGTGGATGGTCCACAGCGCGAGATAGTCTGCAGTGGCCCCTCCAGCAGCAAGCAGCACAGGGAAATCTGCAGGCGACGGGCCGGCCCCAATGTAAGAGAAGGAGGGGGAAGCCTGCTGCCGGCAGCTCCTTTGCCTGAAGGTGGGAAGTGCAGGCCTGGTCGAGGTCGCACAAGCATGGGAGGCAGGCGGATTGGGAGAGAAGCCTGATGGGGGCGGGAGAGCCTGGTGGGTGGGCGTGAATGAGGGGAGGACTGGGCTGGGCAGCGAGGGGAGGCAGGCATATTACGAGGGAAGCCGGATGGGGGCGGGAAAGCCTGGTGGGAGGCGTGAATGCGCGAGGGGAGGCAGGCGGATTGGGAGAGAAGCCTGATGGGGGCGGGAGAGCCTGGTGGGTGGGCGTGAATGAGGGGAGGACTGGGCTGGGCTTGCATGCGATGCGCGTGCATGTACACGGGCACTGCATGAAAACCGCGGGGCTGAAAGCCCTTTGGTTTGAAGATGTTTTCGCCGACATGAATTCTCGCTACGCTCGATGCGCTTGCGCGCATCGATAGGTCGCGAGACCTAAAAAGGAGGTTCTGTACATAGACCAATATTGTGATGGGGTTGAAGAGGAGACCAGATTACAGAGACTAGAACGGTGGGAATGGTAGAGGAAGAAGGGCATTGTGGTTTTGGCAGTACCATGGCCAACTCTTATTTTCTCATTTATTAATATCCGTTCATATATATATATATATATATATATATATATATATATATATATATATATATATATATATATATGAAAGCTACCTTGATTTACACCTACTTTGCGCACTCAAAGAACGGGTGCTTTCGCGGGCGGTGTCCCCCGCAGTAAATTGAAGCTCTGACTTGCCTCGTATTTAGAAGAAAAGAGAAAGCACTCTCAGGAGCGAGTTCATAGTTTATTTCAGAAACCCACAGCAACCATGCGTTCTCTTTTCTTCTAAATACAAGGCAAGTCAGAGCTTCAATATATATATATACATATATATATAATTTAAGTCCCTGGAAGTAAAAGTGATTATCCCACAAATAAACAGTATGTTGCTTAGGCAGACAATCAAGAAGCCAAAGCCACCCCAACTATCCTTTGTTTTAAAGATGTATGACATCATAGTTGATGAATATGCTTAGAATGCAACAATTCGCATCCACTTACCCAAAAATCTGCAGAGCAAAAAATATCTAAATCTATAAATACAATAGAAAATAATTTGTTTGTGTTAAAACATATCCCTAATTTCCACATCTTTTTTTTTAAACAATGTCCTCAGGAGAATAATACCACAAGTGAACTATACAGTAGAAAATGCCATGCTTAGTAGTATATCTCAAAAACAAGTTGAAGACCCCTATCTATGACCCATATTAAGGTTGCTCATGAACCTTTTGCTCACTTCTTTTATGTAGCTATCATCATGGGGCCAGGCCACCAAAGCCTATGCTCTTGGCACTGCAGCGAGGCAGACCACACACTGCTGTATGGGAACATGAGCTTATTCACTGTGGCCCGAAATGCATGCATTTGGATGTCATTTGTATTCCACAAACCTATCCTTAAGATTTGCCTTTGATTAACATGAATTTAGCTGAAAACAGTACTTGCTCGTGTTTCCCGGATGCACAATGATTAAATAGCTAGTGCGGCATTGGGCCAATATTAAGACATTTTCCGTGTGAGTAGAATGACAGAATGGAGACTTGAGGTAAGTGCAAGATATTTTAAGAATTGTCCAAAATCTGTAATAATCCCGAGGTGGTGAGAGGTAAAGATGCCAGTGGGGGCAGGAGCGAAAGTCAGAGGAGGAAAATTTGAGTGAATCCGATGTTGACCTTTTGTACATTTGACCTCATCAAAAACCCAAACAGTTCTCCCCTAACCATTAAGTCTGATGTTCCACAAAGAAAGCAGCAGATTTCGCTATTCTTTGATTAAAAGGTCAAAGCACTGGTGGATCAGGTCGCCCACCCCACCCCCATTGAGGAGCGGAAATCCTTAGTCACCTGGCAGGACTTTGACGTCATCTCAGAAGATGACCTCCTCAAATGCAACCTCGAAACCAAACCCTCCAACCATTCTTCTGACCCCATCCCTAGCACCATTGCCATCGATTTCCACACCCATACTCTCTCTTACTGGACCAGGCTAGTTAATATCTTCCTCAGTCAAGGCTCCCTCCCTGTTGCCCTCCAATCAGGACAGGTTACCCCTCCGCTGATGCAAGCGACCTCAACAACTTCCGCCCTATCACCAACCTCCCTTTTCTTTCAAAAATCACCAAAAATGTGTTGCGAAACAACTTTCCATACATATTATGGACATTAATCTCAACGTTTTCTAGTCTGGCTTCATCCAAAATTGCAGCACTGAAACAGCCCTGCTGCAAGTGATTGATGATGTGCTGCATATACTCAACTCTGGGGAATCGTGTCTTCTGATTCTTCTAGACCTCTCTGCAGCCTTTGACACTGTTAATGATAGAACTCTCCTCAACACTCTTCAACAGAGAATGGGATTGGATGGCACAGTGCTTAAATGGTTTGCCTCTTTCCTCTCTGACAGATCCCAAATGATCAAGATAGAGAACAGTCTTTCATCTCCATTGGCTGTAGGTCAAGGCGTCCCTCAAGGTTCTATCCTGACACCCACCTTGCTTAATCTCTACCTGGAACCATTAGGGAACCTCCTAAGCAAATCTTGGAACCATTACCATCTTTATGCGGATGTCACTCAAATCTACTTAAAGGTGTCTTCCGCACACGATCTCTCACTACTCAACTCTACTCTCAACTCTATTCATAACTGGATGTTAGATCACCAACTCATTCTAAATCCCGCCAAAACTGAATTCCTCCTCCTTTCTACCTCTCTCTCACCTCCTCCTCCTGTTCAATCTTGGATGGATCAGCTGAACTTACTCAACAACAAACCCATCCTTGTTGACAGCGCTAAATCCCTAGGTGTCATTCTTGACAAAAGACTCAACCTAATCTCCCACATCAACTCTATTGCTAAGAGCGCACATTACCAGTTGCGCCTTTTGTGGAAGATCATTGGTTCTTCCCAGAGAAAGACTTAAAAATCTTGGTACAATCTCTGGTTCTCTCAAGACTGGATTATTGCAATTCTCTTCAGACGGCCTACCCAAAACCCACCTCTCCCCTCTCAAATCCATCCTCCATTCAGCAGCTCGCTGCATTTCAGGGTGTAAACAAAGCGACCACGTCACTCCTATCCTGTCCTTTCTACGATGGCTTCCAATCGAGGCAAGTTCTATTTACAAAACTGCCTGCATCACAGACAAACCCTTACAAACGTCCTCCCCTCGTTACCAGGCGAATAAATTGAAATTGTCTGGAGGCTCTCGACCTTCTCGCAATGCGGAAAAGCTTCTTCTTGAGCCCCCCAACCCCCTGTCTTCAAAAGGGAAAGATCGATGGTGCAATCCTTCTCAGGCAATGCTGTGAGAATCTGGAACTCGCTTCCCCCATTGCTTCGTGCCACCTACCCAGTTCTTCAAAGCTGACCTCAAATCTCTTCTTTTCCAAAGACACTTTCAGAACTAATACTTTCATTCTCAGGCCCCTCTTCATTGTAAATTTGTATTTTTTCCTGTAAATTCATTTCCTCAGGCCCCTCTTCATTGTACATTTGTATTTTTCCTGTACATTCCTCACCCCTGCGTGTTGTGTTGGATATTGTGTTTGTGTACTCTTCATTTTAAGTCTCCTGTTTATCTTTGTAATGTTCTATTATGCAACACTTTTCTTTCGTAAGGTAACTGGCTCTACCGTACAGCGCTTCGGGTTCGGGTAATGTCCGCGCTTTATAAAAATGCACTAAATAAATTGTGGTGAACTTGTCTTCTTTTATTGTCGCTACAGGACTCTCCTACCCGAAACCGTCCTTTCGGATCACCTCCGGCAGCGTGACCGTGAGAAGAGGAAACCTGACCATGAGGTGTGCGGCTCAATATAGAAATATGGCGTTTGTTCTGTATCGAGATCGAGCTGTATACCCTGTCCCTACACAAGACCCTTCTGAGACCAAAGCCGTCTTCCACTTCACTGATGTAAACACGGGGCAGGAGGGGAGCTATCAGTGCAAGTACTATTCAATAGTAGACCCTCGCTTTGAGTCCGAGCCCAGTGACACCGTCGAGGTAACGCTCCGAGGTGAGAGCTGTGACTTGTTCTTTTCTGTCTTCTGTTGCTTTCGTGTTGTGCGTGTCTCTGGATTTAGAGGGTTATTTAATTTTATGAAACTTTTGTCTTGGTTATCACCGGAAACTCGAGCGCCTTAGATGTTCACAACATTTGGTATTTAGTTTACTGCCCACGCGCTGGCCTTGAGTCTTGTCTGCACTGGGGAACTTAGGGAAGGAGGCGGTACCCCACGAGGCAGCGGTGGAAGGACTCCCAGTGTGACAAATGCCATCCAGTGCTTTTTAAAAGCTCTTCGTGTCACAGAAACCTGGACCCTGGAAAAAATACGAATGAATCCAAAGTGCTGGTGCAAACCGTTGTGCGCATCTCTCCTCAGAGGCAGACTATTCTAATACTTCTTAGAGGTTGGCTGGGGAGGTGAGGTGGTGCCTATCGGAGACTGACCCTGCCTAAGCTGAGTGTGAGAGGATGGCTGAAGCTGACCAGGTGGGAGAAGAAGTTTAGTTTCTCGCCTTTATGTTTGTTTGTTTCCCTCTCATCACAGACAACTATCCGAAACCATCGGTTGTGTTGAGCCCCAGCGTGGTCGCCAGAGGAGGAACTCTGACCATAAGCTGTACAGCGGAGTATCCGAATATGAGATTTTATCTATACAAAGAAAGTAACATTTACCGTCACGTGGACCCCACTGGAAACGAGGCCTTGTTTGTCATTAGCGGAGTCCGAGAGACGGAAGAAGGGCGCTATGAGTGCCGTTATCAACCCCGATACGGACCGCTCGTGTGGTCTGACGCCAGTGAACACTTCCGGATACGAGTCCTAGGTAACAATGTACAATTGTGCTTTCTCACTGTCTTTGAACACTCGTCAGCTTGTCTTATAGTATGTTTTGTTTTGTGGAGAAAATGTGCACTCAGTAACGGAGCGTTGTGCTGTTGTTACTTGTTACAGTGGCGACTGTTGAACTTTCAGACAGGAGGCTCCGTTACTGCACTAGATTATTACCCCAGTCCGCACAATCTGCCTCCCCCAGGCCTTTGGAGGGGTCTGACTCAAGAAAAGTTGAGAGGAAATAGGAACAGATGGTAAAGGTCACAGCACCTTATTTCAAGGAGACGGCTTAAATAAAACTTTCACATAAATTTAAATATTACAAGTATAGATTATTAACCAATATTAGTAAAATTAATACTGTTATTGAAGGGATATTGACTACTCCTTATAGGGAAAAAAGTAAACAAGGTGGGGGTGGTTTGATTATACGTGTCCCCCTGCCTCAAAACAACTGAAACAAGCTCTACATGATAAACCTAGGATAATGATGTAATCAAAAACGTACGCTTTAATTGCAAATCTGTTCTTGAAGAGAGGAAAAGTGAGTTACAGGAGTTAGCGTGGGACAAGTTATCCATGGCAGTTGATACAGCTAATAATAAACTATTCTGGGAAACTGTGAACTCACTGTTTTTAAAGTGTGACTCATTTCCTGAACTACTATCCCATGTCAATTGTGAAGCCTGGGTGACACATTTCTCAAATATGTGTAACCCCCTAGACCGCCCTTAAACCACGAAGTATCTAGGACTCAAAGCCCAACACAGAGTAAGTGGCTGATTATACCTCTAAATATTACAATTGATGAGGTTATGGCAGGATTGATGGGAAGTAGGGGAGGGAAAGCACTGAGTCCAGATGGGGTCCCAGTAGATGTCTACAAAGCAGCAATAGATCTATGGGGACCCATCCTTACTAGAGTTTTTAATTTAGCAGTGATAGATTATATTCTGTCGACATAGGGCCAATCAGTTATTATCTCAATTTAAAAAAAGCAACGAATCAGAAGCTAAAAAGTATCATCCCATTTCGTATCTTGATTCATCAGTGAAAGTGATGAGTAAAGTATTACCGGTGAGATTGGAAGAATGGGCTAATGATAATAAAATACTATCACCAGTACAATATGGTTTTAGAAAAGGGCCAGGTACGATAGCGCAATGCATTAATTAAAAACTTTTAATAGGTAAATATACCTGTGCAAAACAGGGGCGATTATACATATGCTTTTCAGACCTTAGTAGTGCCTTTGATCTTGTTAATCATACCATCCTGTGGCCAATTCTGCTTGACCGTGGAGCTCCCAAACCTATCATTTGTTTTCTCGCAAGGTTATATGAGACTTTGTCATGCAGAGTCTGATATGGACAATATGGTGAGAGTACCCCAGTTAAACGTGGTTACCGCCAGGGTTGCGTCTTGACACCAATGCTTTTTTCACTATTTATAAATGAGGTTAACAAATCCCTTCAATCGGTAAAGGCGGATGCACCTCAAATTGCTGGCAGTTCCGTACCGGCCCTGCTTTATGCAGATGATGCTGTGTTGCTCTCTAGAACGCCGGATGGCCTACAACAACTAATGGACAAGTTCTGGACTTTCATTAATAATACTAAAACTTTTACTATGGTGTGTGGCCCTAAACTCAAGAAATGCAAAAACCTTTTATATCGAGAAAAGCCCAGTCGAAAGTGTTGATAATTTTTGTTACCTTGGAGTAAATTACTCAGGAAATGGGAACTGGGCGCATGAATTAACTAACATCTGTTCAAAGATGATTAAGAGTTCACATGGGATTTTTAGATTTGCATTCAAGTTAGGTGGTGCTCTGTGTAAGGGACATGGTAGATATATATAAGACCAGATTTGTTGGCATTGCCTTGTATGGTGCATGGGTGTGGGGCCACAACTGTAGTCAATTTTGACAAGAAAAGAACTCCTTTTTGAAAAACGCCTTTTAAATTTGCCTTCTTTTGCCGCTACTGAAATAATACATCAAGAAGTAGGATTAAATTATGAATCAGATCTGAGTGCTATGCGCTCAATACTGTTATGGAGATCAATTTGGGCCAAAGACAAAACTAAATGTACCCAAACCATTATCAATGATTGTCTACTCCTGGATAAAATCTCTCATATCCCCTGGTTAAATATATTTTTGGCTCATATAGGGGCATATGTATCAAGATTCCATTTTGCGATTTCTAAAAAGCGATTTTTAAGGAATCGCTATTTAGAAATCGCAAAATGGAATGTATGTAGAAAATCGCTATTTTTTAGCGATTTCTTAGTCTTCCTTATTTGCGAATTCGCAATTTGTGAATTCGCAATTAAGGAATAATTTCCCATGCATTCCTATGGGCCAGGAGGTCCATAGGAATGATTGTAAAATATTTCTTAATTTGCGAATCTCAATTTGCGAATTCGCAAATTGAGAATAATTTCAAGGGTGCAGGGGTGTCTCAAAGACACCCTGCTGCACCCCTGAATTGTACATGTGTGTGCGCACATACATGCCCTATGGGCATGTGTGTGCGTCACATGCCACCTTCAAAAATGCCAAATTGTGCATTTTTAAAAGAATTCACAAATTAACATCAACTACAAGTTGGTGGTAATTTGCGATTTCTTAACCAAAATTCGCAATTGAAAAATGCTAAATACATAGCATTTAAGGAAAAGCAAAATTGCGATTGCTTAAATGCTATGGCAAAATAAGGAATCGCAAATTCTTGAGATTCCTTAATTTGCAAATTTTTGATGCATGACAAAACATGCAAATAGACTGTTTGCGATTCGCAAAGGCCGAAATTCTGCGAATGTCGACCTTTGGGATTCGCAAACGGCTTGATACATCTAGGCCATAGTAAATTATTCAAGTTCCAGATTTATGTAAACCTAGGACAGGTGATAACTCTACCAAAACAGGAGATAAAGGACATTCTTTTCAACCCATAAGAACGAGATCCGTATCAGAGAAGTAGGAAAGCAATCTACATTTGTATTTTATCAAACAATTGAACATAGAAGGGGTTTTAAGGATTATTTGTCTTTATTTACTAAGACCTCACATCGCTTTGTTCTGATTAGGCTGAGAATAGAAACAGCACATCATTTAGTTGCTTTCCCTACAATGAAAATGTGTCCTACTATCCCGTGCCCATGCAATGAGACATCTAAACAATGCACCATGCACTTTATGCTATTTTGCAATTTTTATCAGTATTTTAGACGTTTTTATCTGAAACCTGTTTAAAAAACACAAAGTGAGAACAACCCTTGCTGCTAGGAAATTACTTGTTACTCTTAACGACCCGGGGATATGTGTTTATGTTGCGTCATTTATTCAAAAAGCAATAGATGTAAGAAAAAGCATTGTGCCTGTTAATTGAGTTATATGTAACTAATTGGATTGTCTTATGTATGACGGACACTGTTTCCAGAACTTATTTTAGATTTGTAATAGCTTTTATGGTGCTGTACAAACCGAATTAAGCTTGTTGAACTATCAACTATGAGTATCATGAATGCTTAGTGTGCTGTGCGCCACACCCAGGACAGGCCCCCAGCCAGCCTTTCTTATGCCGACGTTTTCGGTACCTGTAAGAGCTGCCTAGACTGAGGGATCTACATGCTGTTTGAGGCCTGAGATGCTGATATCTATGAATTCTTTTTATTTCCCATCCTGCCCATTCCAAATGGATTTTTATTCTCATCATTCAGTCATGTTATAAGAAAGATAATGTGCCTGGAAGGAGCACGAGGAGGAAATGAAAGAACCTGTTTGTGAGAATTATAGATCGATGCTTTATAGTTTTAACAAAAAGGTAACATATAACAACTGGGGAGCGCTGACATCCTCATTAAGGCATTAAGAAATCTCTGTGCCACATTTTATGATAATTTCTTGCAGTACTTTGCCGTATCGACCTCCTCACCCCCCACCCCCCATTTGATTTGTGTCCTGTTCAATCTGGTAGGTGCAATGTTAATAGTGCTTTGGTGTAGTACAACTTTCAAGCCACAGACAAGTGCAGACATTGTAATGTAATTATGGTCACTAAATACTAGTTGGTTAATCTTTGAGGTGGAGAACATATAATTCATAATTGTCGCGATTAACACATGTTCAATGACGGATGCAGCATTCCTGCGTATGAGAGTTGGTATTACACCACCACATTCTAATAATTCAAGGTCGTATTTTGCCATCATAAAGTTTAATGCTTCACTGTAGTCATTGTGTGGGAAGTGTAAACAATCATCACCCTCATCGTTCCTATTCCCACAAATTTTAGTCATAGACAACAGGCATGTTTGCGTGTTAGAATCCCAAACCCATATAATTGCAGTATTAGTATTAATTGTACTCAGCAGATTATCAAGCCCTTTGTCTAGCTCAAATACGATACTACTGCGAGTTGAATCGAATACATTATTATAGAAGTTAACCATAACCACAGCCCTACTTTCTTTGCAATGCAATCACAAGATCTGGGAATGTGCTCCTATTGTAACAACTCTTTTAACAACAGCTGGTAACTTATTTGAGATGAGGATAAGAAGCCCCCCTTTGCTCTTCCTGCGGGGAGGGCACTGCCTGCAACCAGTATGAGGTAAAACCCTCTATATAAACAGAATCAGTACACCAGGTTTCTTGCATAGAAATTATATCCAGGCCATGATTAAAATGTAGTCATCATAGTGTATCCTGTTTGGTCCTTTAAACCGCTGATGTTCCAGGTTGCTACTGAATATCCATTTTCTATTATCCTCGCTGGGCTAACATTAAAACCCTCACATTTACTTTCTGTATCTATACTTATATAAGGGATATCTACATGTATGCTTTCGATGTTAGTGGCAGTAGTTAATTCATTTTCTGGTGGATTAATAGCAGCAGGTACTCAAGCTCCATAATCAGCTATCCCGTCTCCAGTATGGGGGATCTCCATGCTAAAGGACCATGCTCCCTTTTGTCAATCAGAATCTTGTAAATATATATATATATATATATATATATGAGCCAAGGTGTATTGAAGAATGAGATGAGTGGCTGTATGAGTGTCTGAATGGATGAGTTTGTGGGTGTGTGACTGATTGTAGAAGTGAGTGATTAAACATGTCTTAGTGAATGCATCGGTGAATTACTAATCTGTGTGAATATCTGTATCAGACTGTCAGTTAGGATGTCTGTGTGAGTGGGTGGGGAGTGTGAGACTCCCTGCATGGATGTGTGAGCAGTTGATTTGCTGGGTGTATAGGTTCATGAGTGTGTGCGAAGGGCTGTATGGGTGAGTGAGTGTGGATTTGGCTGTGTTCGTGAGTGAGTGGTATATATGTGAGTAACTACATATGTGAAAGGCAGTATATGTAAGTATTGGAATATAAAAGTGACTATATGTGAGGCTAAGGATTGTGAGAGTGACTGTATGGATGAGTGTATACTTGTGTCAGTGATTGTATAAGAGGGTAAGTATGTGTTAGTATGAATAAGTGAGGTGGTGTGTGTATAACTCCATAGGTGAGTAAATGGCAATGGGATTAAATATTTGCACGAGTAACTAGGTGTGTGAGTAACTCTATGTGTGAGTGGCAGTGTGTGAGTGTCTGTATGGGTATATGATTGCATATAACAGTGGCTGTTTTGATGAGTGACTGCGTGAATGAGTGACTGTATGGGTGAATGAGTAGATGTATGTACACCTATGAATCAGTGAATGGGTATGTACGAACTGGTATTGGTGTGCCTATGGTTTCAAGAATGCTACTTTATATTTTATAGTGAATGTATCAAAGGCTAGGTGAAGAAAAAGAGAAGAGAAGTGCAGAAAGAGGGGAGGGATGTGTAGAAAGAGGGCCCGGGGTACAGAAAGAGGCAACAGAGGTGCAGAAAGATGCAACAGAGGTGAAGAAAAAGACAAGAGAAGTACAGAATAAGGCAAGAGATGTGCAGAAACAGCCAGGAGAGATGCAGAAAGAGGGAAAAGGGATGCAGAAAGAAGCAACACAGGTGCAGAAAGGTAAGAGAAGTGCAGAAACAGGCAAGAGAGGTACAGAAACAGGAATGAGAGGTGCATAAACAGGGAACAGAGGTCTAGAAAGTGGCAAGAGAGGTACAGAAAGACGGGAGAGGGGAGTAGAAAGAGGCAAGAGGGGTGCAGAAAGAAGCAACAGAGGTGCAGAAAGAAGCATCAGAAAGGATGAAAGAGACAATAGAGTTGTAGAAACAGGCAAAATATGTGCAGAAAGAGGCAAGAGAAGTGCTGAAAGAAGCAACAGAGGTGCAGAAAGAAGCAAGAGAAGTGATGAACCAGACAAGAGAGTTGCAGAAAGAAACAAGAAAGGTGCAGAAAAAAGGAAGAGAAGTGCAGAAAGAGTTAAGTGAGATGCAGAAAGAGGCAAGACAGGTGCAGAAAGAGGCAAGAGAGGTGCAGAAGAAGGAAAGAGAGTTGCAGAAAGATGAAAGAGAGGTGCAGAAAGGCAAGCAAGGTACAGAAAGAGGCAAGAGGATACATCAAGAGGGAAGAGACACGCAGAAAGAGGGAACAGTGGTATAGAAAGAGGCAAGGGGGTGCAGAAAGAAACAACAGAGGTGCATAAAGAGGCAAGTGAAGTACAGAAAACGGCAAGAGAGGTGCAGAAACTGGCAGAAGAGGTGCAGAAAGAGGGGACAGGGGTGCGGAAAGAACTAACAGAAGTGCAGAAACAGACCAGAGAGGTGCAGAAAGAGGGAACACGGGCAGAAAGAGGGAATAGAGGTTCAGAAAAACCGAAGAGGGGTTCCGAAAGAGGCAAGAGGGGGTGCAGAAAGAAGCAAGAGAGGTGCAGTAAGAAGCAAGAGAAGTACAGAAGAAAGAAGTAAGAATGGTGCAGAAAGAAGCAAGAGTGGTTTGCACACCATAAGTTCCAATTAAACACCCACATTCAGGAATAAGTAACAGGTGACCATTCCAGGTTTGCATCTTCCACCATGCTGTAACACTTGTTGCTGCATTTTTGGTAATGTTTGAGCCGTTTAGCTAGAAACAAGGTTTTTTTGTTCCAATCTGCAGATTATGCAGCAGATGATGGATTATGTGCCAAATCTGGAAAATGTCTAATTAATCCAAAATCGGTGCAGCCGAACAGTCGCATAATTCCAGTGACCCGGCTCATATCTCCGACGAGGTCCAGAAGTGCTCCTCAGTGGTTCTTTCTTTTTTAAGTCTCATTGAGTTTATAGTTTAGCTTCTATGGAAATGAGGAAGACTAAAGCTTATGTTACCACTCCACAACACAGACTACTATACCACATAATTACTTTCCATAACACATACTGTACATAATTCCTATACACTACACCACATACTCTCTAGCCACATAATTTCACTGCACAACATACTGCATAATTCCACTACACACAACGTACATCCACTCCACTCCAAAAAAGTTTTACATTTACAACGCCAATAGCCGTATCTTTCGCAAATGCGAAAACCCATTCCATTCCAAATGCTTCTTTACTAGTAGTCGCGTTTGCAAAGTGGTGGAGAAAGGAAGCTGGGCCTCTGACCAGTGCTCAGGAATTCTGCTGTGTAGGATTTACAAGAGGTACCAGGAAGGCTTCTTGGCCCCTAAAGTCCCTCAGGAGTAAAGTGGACTTCATAGCCCAACCAGTAATGTGCCAGGAGGCATGTTTGCAGAGTGGTGCAGGAAGGGGGCGTGGCCTCTGAAGACTTCTTAGAAATTCCACTGTATGGGACTTCCTGGAGGTAACAGGTGGGGTACTTGGCCCTTAATTACATTTTTGGGGGCCAACTACCCCTTCTATTACCTCCAGTAAGTCCCACTCAGCGGGATTGCTACGTTCTCATAGCAGGCCACGCACCCTTTGCCCACCACTCTGCAAGCACGCTCCCTGCCGTGCTCTTGGATCAGGATTAAAGTCCCCTTTGATGCTGGGGGTCTTTAGGGGCCAACTATCCTACCTGACACCTCCAGTAAGAATCAGTTAGTGGGACTGTTAAGAGGTGAACGCTAACCATGCCCCCTTTCACCACCCCTCTGAAAACGCACCTCCTGGAGCCCTCTTGGTTGGGGGATGAAGTCCCCTTGCCTCTTGAGGGTCCCCGGGGGCCAACTAGCTCTCTTTTTATCACTAGAAAGTCCTACACAGCTGGATTGCTGAGAGTGGTCCGAGGCAATGCCCCCTTTTTACACCACTATGCAAACGCACCTCCTGGTGCACTGCTGCTGGGGGGATGAAGTCCACTTTAGTCCTCAGGTCCTGAGGACACAAGACGACCTTACTGCCCCATCAGCAGTGTGCCAAAAGTCGTGTTTGCAGAGTGGCGTAAAATGAGGTATGGTCTCAGACCACCTCTCAGCAATACCACTGTGTGGGGCTTACTGAAGGTACCTGATGGGCTAGTTGGCCCCTAAGGATCCTTAAGATTCTAGGGGACTTAATCCCGGAAACCAGAACGCATCAGGGGGTGTGTTTGCACAGTGGTGCAGGGAGAGGGCAGGGCCTCAGGCGAAATGCCAGCTTTTTGGGGGTTGAGGAAGGGGGGGGGGCTGTGTGGCCCCCCTTCCCCTAATTTTATTTGGGCCCTGGGGTCCCCACCCCCAGGGCCTGAGCACTTCTTTATCTTTTGAAAAAGAAAAAAAACAAGGGGGCCCCCCTCCCATGGACAATTTTGTCCCCAGGAAGCTCCATCTCCCAGGGCATGGGCACCAATGTTCCCTCTAATTTGATTCCTCTGTGTGCGGCAAAGAAGGGTGTTTGTGCACCAAAGAAGGGTGTTTGTGCACCACAGCTAAAGCTACGTGCGCCAACATGCAACAAATCCCTACGCAAGCAAATGCTGTGTATAAGCTACCAAGTGCTTAATGTGTGTTTTGATTTGATTCCAATTACTCTGTCAGTCACCATTAGGAGGCAAACCTATTTAAATTCATTTGTAGGCGGGTCTGTCAACTCTAGCGGCCTCTGAACTTGAACAATGGAATATTTAAGACCCACCAGTGTGGAATCCATTGAGGAAATGACATAACTCCACTACTTGTTCAATTTCAGAAGATCTCGAGCTCTGGCACACACTCCTTGAATAAATAAGGATAATCAACAATCGTCAAGATCACCAAAAAGCAAAAAAGAGGTAACTACTCCCTAGCAAACGGTCCATTAGGTTTAGGTGACAGGATGTCACAGGAGGTGTAGGCAACCCAATATGCTATTTCTCACTCACATTTTTTTCCATGTATAAATGTTCCCACAGACTAACTGCTTCTCAATTGGAGCCCACCTTCAACCTCCCTTATGACACCAAACATACTACATTTATGTCAGTGCAAACAAACACTCTGCCACTTATACCCACTACAACAACATTTGTTACTCAAACATCCATAAAGATACTCAAAATGCAACAGCATATGTTACTTACAGTGGAAGGCCCTTTGCAAAGATTGAATGTCAGCTTTCTCTTGCTTTTGCTTCCAATAAACTTTATTGGTTTTGGGTAACATTTCCCAATCACTACAATGTAGGAGTCTCAGTTTAATACATAACATCATTTTCCTCTGCTCAAGATCTGCAAGCATGAAAAAATAAACAGAAATTTCAAATTCAACACAGATTAATCACTTGTTATTTGAATTGGGGTCATCATGCTGGAAATATTTGAACAAGAAACATCTTTTGTAGGCTCTAATTGAACACAAATAAGTAAGCAGGATCTCAGGATGATAGCAATAATAGTAACAAATAAGCATTATTGGTTATGTGAGGCAAACAGTTGTACACATAACAACCCTAAAACCAGAACCTAAAAGATAAAAAACAACAAAAAAGATTAAACCTCCCTACGCTCTCATGTATAGTTCCAGTATCATAAGGGTAGACACAACCCTCTGTCATCGAGGGAACTTTCTGTTGCTTATTGCTAAATGTGAATGCTAAACCTCTACTTATGAGATGCAACTTATTTCCAAAGAGACTAAATAATTAGGTAATACTATCACTAAAAGTGCAGCAGTATCCCGCCATTTTGCCTTTATGTGCCGCATAGTTTAGACAACCCTGCCGCATAATTTGGGCCTCTCCTGCTGCATAATTCAGTGGTTTTCACCAGGGGCTACATTAACACTTTGCTCAGTCTGTCCCATTCAGTGAAGCAGTTCATATTCCTCAATGGCATCTAAGTGCTTCAGTACCTCGTCGGGGTTTAAGTAGGCTTCATAAATACTGTACCATATAATTTCCAGGTGATGTGCTTTCTTTGTGCAGGATGCATGATGGACTGTAGCAAGGGTAGCCACCTGGTTGGTTTTCTATGTCCCGGTTGGTACAAAAATAAGCACAATCACTTAAAGCCAGTATTTTTAGCCCTTATCTGTACAACTTCAAACAGGAAATAGAAATAGAAAACACTTTCAAAGGTGTTCCAGAGCAGAGTTAACAATGTGTTAAAAATAATTAAGGTAAAAAAGCCAGAAAAGTCATATTACTAATGAGTAAATTCGGTTTTGTTAACAGTCTCATTTACAGTCTCATTTAATGTCATGCCCTTGCAGACGTTTAAAAATGGCTAATATTTTCCCCTTGAAAGGTGGCGACCCTAACTGCAGCTCCTCCTTGGTAACAGCCCTGGGAATAAATGCTGCCACTCCACAGCTCTGTCACTTTTAATGTATTTTAAAAACAGGACATGTTGTGTTGTATACCACGCAGAGGTGGCAGGAAGCAGACCTTGTGAAAGGCCCTCTGCGCAGCTCACACCCCCAGGCTTAAAACAGGCGGTGTAAGTTAAAAGTGCCTGCTCTGTCCCTCAGTAGCCCCAGGCTAATATGCAGCTTTCCATCACCACCAGGGCCAGCTTTACCACTGGTGGCACCCTGTGCGAAAATGTTTGTTGGTGCCCCCACCCAATGACCACCTTTTCCCTCACTAGCCTCCTTTAGCAGTGCCGCTCAAGTCTCCATAACCACTGTCTCTCAGATTCATTTAGTTTTATAGCACCACTCATACAAGTGTAAGGTCTCAGAGCACTTTACATCACACAGACATTGCACAGAGACAATCATTTGTGTAAATCAGTGTATAGGAAATGTTACATCAGAAAGCACTACAAGGTGTAGTGCAGGAGTGACATGTCATTGATACTGGTAGACAATATAGTTTAAGAGTCCTTATCCTGGAAAAGCACAAATTCAGAATTTAAAACATGACATCATTTTTAGGGGTTCTCTTTAATAATAATAATGGTTTTCTACCCAAATGAACCCTTGTGGCAAGATTAGGATAATGATAGACTGGAAAAAAAACATATAGCGCAGTTTGCATGCAGCTCTTAGATGACAGTTAATAGCTCAAGGATTCACATTTATAAAAGACAAAAGGAGGTCTCTTACAAAAGCAGTAACCCACTTACCTATTTCCATTATATGCACTTTGTTATCTGTATGATACATGTTTTTAGTAGCAGGCATTTTAACCCTCTGCACTACCTTAGGATGAGTTAAAACTTCCACTAGACAAACCTCAGGTCTTTTTCCAGGAAGACGATTAATCACGGGAGTTATCCTGAAATTTTAATTGATGCCTAATAATTGCTGAAGGACAGGATCTTGGCACCAGGTGCTTTTGAAATGATAATATACTTGGAAAAATGACACCCCCACCCCAAGTCAGCGCCCGGTGCGGTGGCACCGATCGCACCGCACTGGAGCCGGCCCTGATCACCACAAGGGTCCGAGACCTTTCGATCCCCTTCCCAGTGGGGAATCTTTATCTTTTTCAGCGTAGATACACTGCCTTTCACAGTGATCGTCTTTCTAAAAGACGCTCTGCTAACAATAAGCGGGCTCTCTCCTTCCTAATTCCTCAAGTGATTTGAGCACCTTCAGATTTATTCTGAGCGCCTGGTGAAGGCTGTGTGCACATGTGCGCAGGTGCGCATCTTGGAGGGAACATAGATGGGCACATATCATTTTTAAAAAAAACGTATTTTTAAGGAGGGTGGCCACGCGGACCCCCTCCTGAGGCCATTATTGGCCCTGGGGCCCCATCCCCTGGGGCATTCCCTTATTTTTAATTAATTTTTTCACGGAAGGGGCGACCTTGTGGCCCCCCTTCCCACGGCCACTTCTGGCTCCGGAGACTCCATCCCTTGGGGCCTGGCCTTCAGTTGGGGACCACTGGGGGGCCCCAATGCCCCCCGGGTCCCAGCTGGCATTGCTTTTGGACAAGGGGAGCTGCATGTCCAAAGGCAATACTACTTTGCTTTGTGTAAGCGAGAGCAGGTTTCCTGATCTCACTTCCAAGAAACAAAGCAGAGATTGCAATAACAGGATGAGAGCAATGCTTCCCCCTGCCACTGCAAACTGCAATGTCCAGGGGTTGGGCACCCCAGGACATTGCTGGAGCTGGCCCTGGGGGGTGGTGGTCCCCAAGGCCATTGAGAGCTCCACAACGGGGGCTGCGTGGCCCATCTCAAACAGATTTAAAGCCCCGGGGAGGTGGTGGTCCCCGGGGCTGGGAGTCTGCTATGGACCCTCGTATTTACTGAATGCCCCGGGAGGTGGTGGTCCCCGGGGCAGTGTGGGGGGCAGAAGCCCCCCACACACTTCTTTATTTCAATTTAAGCCCTTGGAGTTGGCAGTCCCAGGGGCTTAGGGGGGCCCGCGAGGCCACCCCCCACATAAGTAAACTGATGCCCCAGGGAGGTGAAGGACCCCGGGGCTGTGGGGGGCCGCACACTCCATGCATTATCAATAAGGTTAGGGGAGGTGGTGGTCCCCGGGGCTTGGAGGGGCCTGTGAGGCCTCCCCACCCTATTTAAATTAAAGGCCCGGGGAGGTGGCAGTCACCGGAGCAGCATGGGTTTGCATGCCCCGTGCATTATCAACGCCCCAGGAGGTGGTGGTCCATGGATCTTTGGGGGCCCCCTACAGCCCCCCCACTACATAAATCGGGATTGCCCCTGACACCTGGCCCAAAATGAAGCTCGTCATTGGGTGGGTTCGCAAATTTTCCTCATTTACCAGATATTGATATGTTTTATTTTTGAATTTCTCAGGAACTACTGAAAGGATTTACACCATTTAAAAAAAGATTGCTTTCTGAACCAAGACCTACGTTTTTGCCAAATTTGGTGTAATTCCGTTCAGCAGTTCGGGCTTAAATTTTCCCATGGAAATTAACATGAAGAAAATGCGTTCCGGGACCCCCCTGTTTTCTCGCCCCCGCTTAACGAATTACACCAAAACCTTCAAGACAAGAGCTGATCTGAGCGAACTATTCGTTTTGAAAATTTCATGAAGATTTATGAAATGACGCCAAAGATATTGGCAAAGGAAAAAACTGTTTTCCTATGGAAACTAGGTCCTAACTATAAATACTTACTGGCGACTGACAGTAGGTGATATACATATATATATATATATATATATATATATATATATATATATATATATATATATATATATATATATATATATATATATATATATATATATATATATATATATTTATATTTATATATATATGTGAGGCATACAAGTCTTCAACTGCTTGTCGAACAAGACGAGACAAACCCGCAACTGGTGCAAATTTTGTTTATTGAAAGCCCAACACCAAATCCGCCATTACGCGTTTCAGCCCGCAAAGGGCCTTGATCACATGACATCGCTGAACAGGCGGTGTGACATTTTTAAAGTGCTAGCGTGCCAGAAGGAATTCATAAACACAAAAGACATACTATCGTCTTACTTCATGCGGAATCTAAGCCATGCGATATATGGACATCATAAATATACGTAAAATACGATAAATACTCAAGCATAATTCAGGGAATGATTGATTATACCGTACAAAAAATAAATACCTATAAAATATAAATATTAATTTAACACTGCTAAAATCCTCTAAAATAGCTCAGAATGGACATATATCTAAGTTAATACCACCCATTCTATGTCCAAACAATGAATCCAATATACCACAAATGCTCAAAAATACAGGCCAAGTGGGCTAAATTCATTGTGCAAAATAGCAATCTTGTGCAATTGACTGTGCAAATTTCCGCAAATGAATAATTTCATACACGCTAAAAACAACCAAGTGTAAATCTTACAGTGCATAAAAATTATACGTACAAAAGTTATTAAAAAAACAGCATTACGGTTGGAAGAGCAAACAACAGTCAATGTCAAATAAATGATCAGGAACAACTATAAACAGGTATAATAATCTTCACTTGAATTCATTCCGTTTGGTACTTTGCAATCCAGTAAAATAATATATCTTGTTTCCAATCTACGCTGTAGTGTCTCACGGTCACCACCTCTCCTAAGTAGAGGAACAGTATCGATGGCAAAGTACTTCAAATCGGCGGAGTTCTTACTGTGAGTCACCTCAAAATGCCTGGCCACTGGGTACGCGGTGTCACCGTTGGTAATGGCTCTTAAGTGCTGGAGTATCCTTTTATGTACTGGCAGCTTGGTGCTTCCCACATAACGTAGGCCACACGGACACTCCAGCACATACACCGTGTACTCAGTCTTGCAGGTCAATTTTGATTGGATGCGAACAGGTTTATCGCTCAGAGGTGTCGAGTACTCGGTTTTGTTTATTCCATTCTTGCAGGCCTTACAAACCGAGCACTTAAAAAAACCTTTACTACTAGACAACCAAGTGCCTGTTGTCCTAACCTCTGGGCTACTAGAAACCAAGCAGTCCTTCTTGGATCTCGCTTTTCTACAGGTAATACTGGGGGAACTGGACAACTGCAATCCTAGTACTGGGTCACTCCCAATTAAAGACCAGTTCTCCCGTACTATTCTCCGAATTGCAAGATGCTGACTATTGAATGTAAGTATCAGCCTACTATCATTCTGTGTAATGTTCGACACCTGTTCCGGCAATTTGTTAAGCTGATACCTTCCCACAGCATTTGCTCTGCACATTGCTTAGTCTACAACCTCAGACTGATAGCCCCTTCTCAAAAACCTACTCCTGCACTCATTCTGTGCTATTCTGCAGTCCAAATCAGAACTGCAAATCTTCTAATACGCAGCATCTTACCATACCGGATGCTGCGTATTAGATGTGCAGGGTGGTGGCTAGATGCATGAAGCACAGCATTTCCAGCCGTTGGCTTTCTGAAAAGTCTGGTTTCCAGTCGATTGCTGTGAATATAGATTTCCACATCCAAGAAACAAATTGATTTCTCACTAATCTGACTAGTGAACCCCAAATTTAAAGTGTTGTTATTTAAAACATCAATGAAGTGAATCGCCTCACTCTCTGACCCTTTCCAAATAATCAGTAGGTCATCAATGTACCTTAACCACTTTACGATCTTACTTGATGTTGACATTGAGAGGGAAGACACGAGGACCCGTTCCACCGAGTATCCCATATGGAGGCAGGCATAACTGGGAGAAAAGCAGGGCCCCATCGCCACCCCCCTCACCTTTTGAAAGACATGATTGGAAAAGAGAAAGAAGTTATTGTGTAAGCATAGATCTATCATAGCCAGCAGCATTGTACTATGCTCATTGAGACAGGCAGGTCTACCATTGAGGAAATGCTGTACAGCTTTTAGTCCATCCCTATGATGTATAGAGGTATAAAGGGAGGACACATCAAGAGAAATTAATAGATAGTCTGGTTGCCAACATACATCCACCAACTTGTTCAACAAATCTCTAGTGTCCAAAACAAATGACGGCAACTTCTTGACATAATCTGGTAGAAAAAAATCCACATACTTGCTCACATTTTCAAGGACGCTTTTACATGCCGATATAATTGGGCGTCCAGGGGGCTTGATATTGTCCTTGTGGATTTTGGGGATGAAGTAGGCAACTGGCATTACAGGATTAACTACCGTGAGATATTTGAACTCCTCCATTGTTATCAATCCCAAGCTTCTCCATGCCATAATATAATATATATATATATATCCACAAAACAATCCAATGTGTAACACACTCCTTTGAGCCGAGAAAACACTGGAGCCGCAGCCACGGATTTCAAGCCTGTTTATTGACACCACTAGGTCCTATTGGTGTCAATAAACATGCTTGAAAACTGTGGCCGCGGCTCCAGTGTTTTCTCTGCTCAAAGGAGTGTGTTACGCATTGGATTGTTTTGTGGATATTTGGGGGTGGCTACCCCTGCCATGTGCCCCCCGTACAAGTGGCTGGGTCGAGCCAAACTAAACTGTGGAGATATATGTATATATATATATATATATATATATATATATATATATATATATATATATATATATATATATATATATATATATATATATATATATATATATATATATATATATATATATATATATATACATATATATATATATATATATATATGAAGAAACAAACCCCTCCAGTAGGAAAAGGAAAGAGGCCACACTGGGAAACGTTCGGGAGCCGTTATTAATGAATGCAGCATAGCATGATGCATTTCGGTAAAATAACCTTCCTCAGATGCTGCTGCTTCCGTAGTGACGCTCCACCCCCGCCTTTCAAGTGTCCTGGCTTGCCCTCATTGGAAGGTAAGTAGCACCCCTACTCACGTGATGTTGCAAGCGAAAATGTAGTCCATAATGGGGACTCCATGTCCCAGTCAGCATTGCGCCCAAGTGGATGCTGCCTGAATAGGGGGTAAAGTTTCAGGGTGAAGGCGCGGCAAGTAAGTGTAGAGCCTCGCGGAAAAATGTCAGTCTAAGGCTCCCTTGGTTTCCCATTCAGCTCCAACCCCGTGTGATGATGTCTGCTCGGCCCAGCAAACAATCCAGTGATTGAAGACTCCTCGTAGGTATACTGGCTGCCGCTGTCAGTGGACCATAGCTTTCATACACATTGGAGGTGGACAGAGGTTTTCCGATAACTCGAACAATTGAAGAAATGCCGATAAACAGCAGGTGCCAGCACACCTCTGTCACTTGATGGAGAGGAGCCTCTTGCGTGCCTCTGGCTAGCACGCAAATCGAATGAAGAAACAAACCCCTCCAGTAGGAAAAGGAAAGAGGCCACACTGGGAAACGTTCGGGAGCCGTTTTTAATGAATGCAGCATAGCATGATGCATTTCGGTAAAATAACCTTCCTCAGATGCTGCTGCTTCCGTAGTGACGCTCCACCCCCGCCTTTCAAGTGTCCTGGCTTGCCCTCGTTGGAAGGTAAGTAGCACCCCTACTCACGTGATGTTGCAAGCGAAAATGTAGTCCATAATGGGGACTCCATGTCCCAGTCAGCATTGCGCCCAAGTGGATGCTGCGTGAATAGGGGGTAAAGTTTCAGGGTGAAGGCGCGGCAAGTAAGTGTAGAGCCTCGCGGAAAAATGTCAGTCTAAGGCTCCCTTGGTTTCCCATTCAGCTCCAACCTCGTGTGATGACGTCTGCTCGGCCCAGCAAACAATCCAGTGATTGAAGACTGAAGATATTTGGGGGTGGCTACCCCTGCCATGTGCCCCCCGTACAAGTGGCTGGGTCGAGCCAAACTAAACTGTGGAGATATATATATATATATATATATATATATATATATATATATATATATATATATATATATATATATATATATATATATATATATATATATATATATATATATATATATATATATATATATATAATATATATATATATATTTTTATTTAACCTATTGGTGGCCACCAGCAGATAGTTAAAGTTAGGACCTAGTCTCCAAAGGAAGAGTGTTTTTTGATTTGCCAATAACTTTTGGCATCATTTGGCGAATCCTCAGTAAAGTTTCAAAACTATTTTGACTCTTACTTCAGCAGCTGATTTCTTAAATATTTTGGGGCGATCCGCCAAACGGAGGCCGAGAAAAAGGAAGGGTTGCAAAACATTTTACCTGCATGCTAATTTCCATAAGAAATTCAAGGCTACAGCCGAACTGCCAAACTGATATGAAACCTAATTTGCTAGAAAGGTAGCTGTACATCCAGAAAGCACCATTTTTGGTAAATGGTGCGAATACGTTCAGTAATTGCAGAAAAATTTAAAGATTTTTTAGACATATAACTGGGGACGCGGAGGATCAGCGTCCTCATCTGAGATCTTACGCTGAGATCTGATTGGCTGCCAGCATTTCAAACCTAGACGTGTTGGTAGCCATCTTGTGACTCGGTTAAACCGAGTCACAGAAGAAGCCTTAAAAAAAGAATAGGGGCAGGGTAGAAACACCATGAACCCCTAGGCCTCTTGGAGGGTCCCACAGGGCCAAAAAAGCATTTTAAATAAAAACAGGCGGGAATCGAACTAGATCAGTGACTCCCACTGAAATGTTTTTAAAAATGCAAGCACAGGTCCTGCACTTCATTTGTAATTGGGACCCGGGTGGGCCAGGTCTCAGGGGTAAGGATAAAATATATTGGAGAGGGGCGCACGGTCACCCCTACTTGGAGCCTTATTGTCCCAGGGACCACCACTTCCTGGGGCATTTTCATTAAATTTTATGAGGGTTGCCCTAGGGAACCCCCGTGCCCTGGGGACCGCCACCTCCCAAGGGCACAGAATGACTGAATGCAGAGGTCTAGCTCTGTCAATGCACAGCCCCAGGTACCTCCTCCTCTCAGGGGCTAAATGAAATATTAATGCACCACCACCTCCCCGTGGCTGTGTTCTGTAATGGAGGGGGTGCGCAGCCCCCCTCATGGAGCCATAGATGGCCCTTGGGACCTTCACCACCCCAGAGCTGGCTCCTGCTACCTCAGAGGTACCCACCCTCAAGAGGTTGCTGTTTTCCTAAGGCTTAGTGGAAGCTTTACTGCTCCTGCCAAGCCATAGCAAACTGTGCTCACTTTCAGTATGCGAGAGCACTGAAAATGTGCACGCTTGCTGAAAGGGAGTACAATTGCTGTGGTAGAGAGGGAGCTGCATGATAGAAGCTCCCTCTCTGTCAAAACAGTGCCGCCTCCGGCAAGAGGCAAGCAACTAGAAGGGACCGCTGGGGCCAGGTGGATGGGGTCCCTGGTTCTGAAATCGGCACCGGAAGGGGGCCCAGGCATCCCCTTCCCTCAAAAATATTTTTTTAAAGGAAAATAAAACTCTGGCATGTTGCTGGAGGCCACACTCCCTTCTCCAACACCCCTTGGCTTCAGAGGGTACTTGAGATCCAACAAGTCCTAATGGTAACTTCAGTAAGTCCCAAACAGCAGGATTGCTGAGAGGTCATCGGTGGCCATGCCCCCTTTCTCCAAAACTTTGCAAACAAGCCTGCTGGTTGGGGGGTGAACTCCTCTTGGCTCCAGAGGGTTCTTTGGGCCAAAAAACCCTCGTGTTACCTCCAGTAGGTCCCACACAGCAGGATTGCTGAGAGGTCTTCAGAGGCAAAAACCTCTTTCTCTACCAATCTGTAAACGTGCCTCCTGGTGCACTGCTGGTCGGGGGAAGACATCCCCTTGGATACAATGGGTCCACGGGGCCTATTTAGCCCTCCTGGTGCCTACAGTAAGTCCCACAGAGTGGGATTGATGAGAGGACTTTGGAGGCCACGCCCATTTTCTCACCACTCTGCCAACGATCCTCCTGGCACACTTTTAGTTGGGGAGGAAGTTTCCTTGGCTCCAGAGGGTCCTTAGGGACCAACAAGCCTCCTGTTACCTCCAGTAAGTCCCACATAGTGGTATTGCTGAGAGGTCGTTGGAGGTCACTACCATTTTCCCCACCACTTTGCATACATGCCTCCTGGCTCACTGCTAGTAGGGGGGTGAAGTCCCCTTGGCTCCAAAGGGGCCTTAGGGGCCAACTAGCCTTCCTGTTACCTGCAGGAAGTCCCACAGAGTGTGACTGCTGAGAGGACTTTGGAGGCCCCACACCTTTTCTCCACTGTAATAAGAAAGAAAGAAAGAAAGAAAGAAAGAAAGAAAGAAAGAAAGAAAGAAAGAAAGAAAGAAAGAAAGAAAGAGAAAGAAAGAAAGAAAGAAAGAAAGAAAGAAAGAAAGAAAGAAAGACTTTATTGTTTGATTAATTAAAACCTTACAATATATATGCAGTAACTCTTGATTATAAAATCAGCTCTATAAAAATAATAAACTTCCAGGTTGTTACGCTATTTACATGTTATATACTTCCTAAATTACATTCTTTCAATTTTTGATGTTCTAACTTAATTCTCAATTGCATTACAAACCTTACAAAAGCAGAGCTTAAAATGATATCGTCCGTATGGAGGCATCTTATCAGTGCTTGTCTGCAACTCCTTATTCCGCGAACATTAAAATGTCTCTTTAAAATAAATATTCTTTCAACTTTCAAATCTGGACAAACACACAGGAGGTGCATAATATTCTTTTCGCCAAGTTTGCATAGGTTACAAGTCATGGGACCCTCTGTTCTCAACCATGGCATTAGATGACATGAGCCCGGAAATGCTCCAAAGCGAGCTTTTATGAAAATCTGTTTAAATTTCACAGACCAAGGAATTTCGAGGTAAGGTTGCACTTTTATTTTGGTATAGCTATTCAAGAGAGGCCATGCATGTTTTCTTTAGGAGAAGGTATCTTTATCCAGCAGTAGTGATAAATGATTTGTTGTACTATTAATGACTTTTTTTTAAAGAATTCAGGGTAATTAGCATTTCCCAGACTGAGTTTACTGAATAATCCTCTAATGATGTAAATAGATATTTCCACGCCTGGGCTTTCGAGTTTACGTTTATTTCTTGCCACAATAGTTTGGACAGTTGATTTACAGTGTCCATTTTTATCCTTTTCCACACTTTGATGAATTGTCTTTTTTGTGCAAGTACCTGATTATTTATCCCAAATTCCATTCATATCTGCGCGGGTGATGCATTGTGTGGGAGTAAAAAGAGGGCTTTATAGATTTTCGTGATTGCATTGTTGATTAAGATTGAATGATCTCCACTGTAGTGTAGTTGCTATATTCCCAATAGGCGATGCGCATTGCAATAATATATCCTATAGAGTTGACGTATGACTTAGGTCGACTAGGTCTCTATCAAATATATTAAACCTAATTGTGAGTGCCAGCTAGCTCAGAGGTTACTAGAAACTTTCTTGAATAAACAAGAAGGGATTAGTTTCTGACAACCGCATAAACATAGAAAAACCAAAGGAAATGATGGACGGAGCGTTGACAATACAAGCACTGAACCCCAGTCAACTGATCTTGGTTTAATCCATCACCGTTCTTTAGCCCACTCTGCCACCCCAGTTCAGACTGCATAAACATGACATCTATGTTTCCCAAGATAAAACGTATCTTCAGAGTCGTGGAAACAATAGATAGATATTTCACTCAGTCAATTGTGCATGCTTTGTTTCACCAGAGGTGCAGAGAAATAGATAGACAGGCGTTTTCAATAAAGAGTATTTATTGAACAGTCTTGTTTCTCATGCAGAAGAAATGAACTGCTACAATCGGAATACTGGCTGCAAAGTATAATACATACAGTAAGAAGAGTATTATGAAATTATACTGTAAAATCAAGGTATGGTTTCTAAGCCATAAAATACATACATAAATAAATAAAGACTAAAAGTACTCAACTGGTGCTTCTAAAATACGCCTACCCAAATGTACCTAACCTAAGTCTAGTACGAGGGAAGAAGTAAGTGTGGTGTAGCATAGGTTTAGTTTCTTTGCCAAGAATCTATCCAAGATTTCTCTTAGGGTCTAATCAGTTCCGTACCTTGGTTTAGAATGAAGTAGGTCCGGTATCTCTCTGTCTCGGGACTCGATTTCCCAACACCCCGCAAGGGGAGCTTGGAAACACTGGAGCTGGATTTCTTGGCAAGAGAAAAGACAGCGTCTCTCTCAGTGCGTCAACTGGAGGGTCGGCTTCCTTCGGCACTTGCTGTAGCGAGCTGCGTCGGGCAAGTAGACAGTCAAACTGCTCCAAAACACAGTGAGTTTGCTAGGGCAAGTGTGGGCATATTTATTCCTTGAAGGTGCCGAGTTTGACGAAAGGTTGGACATAATAACGTCATCAAAGTATCGCAGTTCTTTGAAAACTCCATGAGTTCTTGGACAAATCAATATTCAAGCAAGGGGAAGTCCCTGACTGCTGAAGCCAAGTTTTCCAAGAAATTGTATGGCTTTTCGGAACTAGTGGAAGTATCCATGCCTGTATTTGGACTGCATGGGCTATGTCTAAATATGGTTATGATTTCTATGCCTATATAAGGACAAGGTGATTTATACCTATATGAGGGCATGAATCGGGAAAATTACACTAGGGTCCTAAAATGGTATACAACACCACCACTCTGCAAACATGCCTCAGGTGAATTGGTGGTTGGGATATTTAGTCATCTTTGATGCTGAGATTTCTTGGGGGCTCAGTAATACCAGTATTCCTGAGAGGTGGTCGTAGGCCCTGCCCCTTTCCCCACCACACTACAAATACAGCTACTAGTTATAAAACAATAGAAATGTACTTAAAAACCAAAGGGTACAGGGATGTTATAGTTAGGAAATAGAACTTGAAAATCCTTCGGAATTCACCGAAATACCAAAGGTTACAGGGAGCCTATGGTTAGGAAATAAAATGTAAAGAAAACAATTGAAATTCATGGAAAAAAACAAAGGTTACAGTGATGTTATAGTTAGGGTTATGTTTTACTTGTACAAAAACAGTTACATTCAGCAGTTATAGTTAGCAAAGCTAACTATAACTGCTAAATTTCACTGTACTGTACTGTACTGTACTATAACCGGTGCCCCCACAATGTCCTGCTTATGACCTCACATATTACATCACTCATGATACAGTTAGTGACATCACTCATGACATCATTGATGACATCTCAAATTACATCACTGATTACATCATCCACAGAATCGCTGACACATCCACTCACACCCTGTAGAACCTTTCATACACCAACTCCTACACAACCATTCAGAGACATTTATCAGTACTTACACATCCACTCACTGATTCATAGATCAACACACACATCCACCCACTCACCCATACAGCCACTCATATACCCACTCACTCACTAATACAACCACTGATATATCTACTAGACACCCCTACAGCCACTCACACACTGACTCAGTCATCCATAGAACTACTCACACACCTCATCACTCACCTATACAATCAATCACACAGCCACTTACCTATAAGAAACACATACCCACTAACTTACACGGAGATACTAACACATACGCTCTAACCTATACAGTTACTGACACAAACCCACACTCTCCCATACTGCCACTCTCACATTCACTCACTCACCGATACAGTCACTCATATAGCCCATCACTTACCTATACTACTTCTCACATACCCAGTTACTCACCCATATACCACTGACACATCCACTCACTCAACCAAACAGCCATACACAAACTCACTCACCCATACAGCCCCTAACACATGCACTCACTAACTCATGCAGCCTCTGACTCACCCACTCACTTATCCATGCAGGCAGTCACACACACTCTCACCCTCCCACACAGACACTCAGACAACCATACAGGTACTCAGACAACCAATCACTTACCCATACAGCCTGTCACATACCCATTCACACACCCATAGAGCCACTTAGACACCAACTGATGGGCTGATACAGACATTCACACAACCAGTCGTTCACCTGTACCTTCTCTGAGACACCTAATCACTCAAGTTATACAGTCACGTACCCACTGAATCCTCCATACAGGAAGTCATACACCCACTGATTCACCAATACATTTTGATATATATATTTTACACTCATACACTTTTTAAAGACACTTATAGTCACTGTATGATCAGTGATGTCATTTGAGATGTCATCAGTGATGTCACTGACCATGTCATGAGTGATGTATTATGTGAGGTCAAAAGTAGTACATTAGGGGGCCAAAGGTTATAGTTAGTTCAGCTAACTATAACTGCTGAATTTCACTGTTTTCGTATGAGTGAAACCTGAGCCTAACAATAGCGTCCCCGGAACCTTTAATTTTTTCAGTGAATATATAATATATATATATATATATATATATATATATATATATATATATATGCCAACAACAATTGACAATTATGCTTTAATTTGAATAAAAGGAAAGCCATCCAAAACCTCGTCTGTTTTCAGCTGCCTATGATTAAGAGGCGCAAAGCCTCAAAACGGGTCAGGCATGGATATTTACCGAGGTGTGAGGGCGGTGTGGCGATGCAGGCCGGATGGTGGGCTTGCTGCTGTGTGCGTCCTCACAGCTTCACGGCATTTTGCTGGTTCATCAATTCACGAGGTGGTCCGGGCGCGGAGGAAAGCACCATCTTCAAACAAGGAAGAGGCTGATGTTTGAAACTTTATTCAGACTGTGTCAGTGCAGCCAGCCGGATTAAAGAAAAGCGCCTGAAACCCCAAGGCATTTTGTTGGTTCATATATGTATATATATATATTTTTTTTTCACCAAATGCCCAAAGCTATTTTGAAGGCGCACACGACAGGAGAAGTAAGTGCATCAGGCGGCCAGCATTCAATCCAGTATAGGTATTTTAATTAATCTTTGCCGACGCGTTTCGAGGCATAAATCCTCTTTGTCATAGGCAGCTTAGGATGTGCACAGGAAGCTCCTTTTTCACTTTATATGAACATGCTACCCTCATTGGGATCATGTGTAGTACGGAAGTTCTTTCAGGCATGCTGGGACATTGAGTCCATTAACGGAGATTTAGTGTATACCTTAGTAGGTTGTGATCCATCCTCCATTAAAAGCATATTGTGCTCCCTTAGTAGGCCTCTGGAATGCTTGCTGGCCCATTTAGCTGCATTTCCTGTTCTGCTGGGCGGGCGTGGATACAGTTCCTGCCACGCAGCATCGCTTCCACTTTACACGATGGTGCAGCCTTCCACGGTCAGGACGGCCGTATTACCATTTTTCACCAAATGCCCAAAGCTTTTTTGAAGGCGCACACGACAGGAGAAGTAAGTACATCTGGCGGCCAGCATTCAATCCAGTATAGGTTTTTTAATTAATCTTTGCCGACGCGAAACATAAAATATATATATATATATATATATAAGCAAATCTTCAAACAGCACACTCCTGCCAGAAATGAAGACACGGACCACGAAGGCTGCAGTAAGGGAGATTTTAATTCAAACCTCTCAGGCGACGCGTTTCGAGCAACTTGTGCTCTTGTTCACACACCGCGCACCTGGTCAGCAAAAAAATTTATACACATTTTTTTGGTTACGTGATGCTCCACCTATTCAGTGAGTCACATGGTGTATAGACATAGAAAACAAACTATAGTTGTTTTATATAAGTGCACACCGACATAAAATAAAACAGTGAGAAAGGCACTGAAACAAAATAACTGCATGAATGCAAGAAAACAGGCTATGACATCCTATACTCAAATAGTGTAAAGTCATGATCAAATTAATTATGTTGGGGCAAAACTCCAACTTGAATACAAAAGAAAGTATTTACATATAGAAATATATATATATATATACTCACTTCCTGTGTACAAAAATATACAAACCATCTATCTATTTACATTGCTATATACACTATTAACAAATCATGACTCGATAGTCCAGTACCACCATACTAAGTACCTCAACTAGTCACAAAGTTCATATATATACTTTATACTCATGACTAGGTTTTAAGGATGTGCCTTGTACGTGCCTTAACTCATATACCAAGACCCTAAGTGATTCCTACAACTAAGTGATAATGTGATTTAGTGAAAGCAAAAAAACCTATGTTGATACCAATAACTAACTTATAAACAATATATACATGAAGTTTGTACGAGAGACATATATTTACAGAGACAAATACATTCATATTCAGATCATATAAGATAAAATATCTTAACATGTTTCCGACATGGTGCAACTTCAGCGCAGTTTGAATTTTCTTTATAAGAACAAGTTCTTAAGTCCAGCAAGACCTTGAAAAGAATAAATATGAAAGACCACATAAATATACTCTCTAGATCTAATTAGAGGAATATAGTCAGATAACCATACAGATAGTAACGATTACGTGCACAATTACAACAAATGATGCAAATCTTCCGTTGTGTTTAACCCATTTGGATACTTGCTGTCCAGCTCCATTATATACTCAGTTTCTTTTTTCCTTAGTAATCTTTCTCTGTCTCCTCCTCGGATGAGGGGAGCTACCACATCAATGACATAGTACGTTAACTTAGACAAGTCATTGTTGTGGGTGGATTTGAAGTGGCGTGCTACCGGGTAGGTATTATCATTGTTCACTATCGCACGTAGGTGCTGCAAAATCCTGACATGCACCTGTAGTTTAGTACTGCCCACATAACGAAGGCCACAGGTGCATGTCAGGACATATATTGCATACTCACTGTGACAATTATAGTGACCCCGGATAGTTTTCCTGATGGAACTAAAGGGTGTGTGGTAATGTGTGGTGTTAACACCGAATTTGCACGCCCTACACGAGGAACATTTGTAGAAACCTTTCTGTTTGAGCCAGGCACTGCCACTACCCAGCTCAGGACTACTTTTGACTAGACAGTTGTGCATACTAGGGGCCCTTTTGTAGGTTATTGTAGGGGTGCTGGGAAGTATATCACTCAAGAAACCATCCGTCTTAAGGATAGACCAGTGTTTCCTAACAATAGACCTGATTTGTCTCTCTTGTTTGCTGTAGGTCAGAATCAGGCGAGGGGCATTATTATCAAGTTCTAGCTCTGATGTTTCTGATCTCAGTAGAGCTTCCCTCGGTTTGTCTCGGCTACGTCTAAGGGCACTATTCAAAATATTGTCCTTATATATATATATATATATATATATATATATATATATATATATATATATATATATATATATATATATATATATATATATATATATATATATATTACAAACTCCTTCTCCCTCTCAGGAAACAATTAGGTCGCACTCCGGTAATGGTACAAAATTAAGCTTGATTTATTTCATAATTCTCCAAAATAGATAAACACACCAATGCGTTTCGATCTACCCTGAGATCTTGATCACTGTAACGCCTTCTGTCTAATTTGCTACATTTAACCAGTCTCGGTTAGATGACATCATTTCCTGTGAATAGCTTTCAAAAGGCATTATGGTATCTAGTGACAAAGTTTTTACAAATCACATTGCGTTTGTTAAAAGTAAAAGTGAACTAAAGAATAAATAAAAAATAAAGGCCACATTGTAAATAATATTCTGTTGCTTTTTAGAAACATATATATCTTGAGAGCCCTCTGCCTTGACTATAAGACATTTCAAACCGCTCATGCGCTGTACTTAGCTGCCTCTAGTGGCTTTTATGAATCTCCACGCTACAAAAATTCCTGCATATTGCATATAATGATATTATCTTGCCTCAAGTGGCATATATCACCTCAATATCTTCATGGCTTATATTTTGAATAGCGCTGATCTTTCCTCGATTGATTTCTCCCATTGTTAACTTTGGGCTCTCTATCAGGCTTATTATGACAAAACTTTGGCCTGTTGTGACCCCCTTGTGTGTGAAAAAACAATTAAAATTATAAATGTGAAATTTTTGACAAACTACAACTCGTAGATAAAAAAGAGGCTGAACATTGTCAGTTTGGTGACACCTTCCTGGTCGTATTACGCCAGGTCAAAAGGGCCCCAGACTGATAGTTTGTAAACCGCTCATGTACCAGCATGTGGAGCAAATGTTGTCATTCATGGGCAAACACAACCACATATTGTGGAAGAATACCAAAATATACATCTCCCAGGACTACTTCAAGGAAACTGTTAACATAAGAAAAACTTCCTAGCCCTTCGCCCAAGGTTACGCACACTCAACTATCAATACGGCTTTGTGTGCCCGGGCGATTCAGAGTCCTGATACAAGGAGTTCCACAGATATTTACAGATCCGTCCCATCTAAAGAAATTTCTCGGTGGTCAAGACTAGTCTTCAATGGACACAGCTGCACCGAGTGCCCCTGATGTAGACGCCTAGCATATACTGATCATACTGTTCACATCATAGCTCACCAGCGAGCCTGTTAGCAATCCTTCTTCGGCCAACAGTTATCTTACGGTCGAGGTTTATGACCCCATATCCTTTGTCTAAAGATGGGTCTTGCTGAAGGTTGTTTTATTCACAGTGTTATTGCGAATGTATGTCTCAGGAGTCCTATGCTCCAGGATGTGTTTCGCGGTGTGGTAAGACAGACTTTTCAATATAATATGACTGAATCAACTGTTGTCCCACTTCTCTCTGCGACCTGCTGCGTTCTCTATGTACTGTTCCCAATTAATTTTTGTTGACCCTTAAGTGATAGCTTAACCCTACTCGGCTCGATTATACAAACGCACCCGGTATTATATGTGCCATAGTCACTACCGCTGCAACTGTGTTCTGTATAGCATATATAGAGTTCACTCGAACCACGATTAGGATTACTACAATGGGACTATGAATGATACGAATGATCACACGTAGTACCTGTAGAGACAATAAGCACAATGGACAGTCTCTGGGTCTGGAACACATGAATGAATGTTGGGTTAAACATGTACACTCATGCGGTATAACATGTGCCAAAGTTACAAACCGTAGAGACAATAAGCACAATGGACAGTCTCTGGGTCTGGAACACATGAATGAATGTTGGGTTAAACATGTATACTCATGCGGTATAACATGTGCCAAAGTTACAAACCGTAGAGACAATAAGCACAATGGACAGTCTCTGGGTCTGGAACACATGAATGAATGTTGGGTTAAACATGTACACTCATGCGGTATAACATGTGCCAAAGTTACAAACCGCTTGCATAAGGTTCTGAATGGCGTATTAACAGCATAGATAAGAGCACTTTTCATCTGGACCATAACATGGATAGTGGTAAACCACTGGCTAGAGCATGAATACAATGAGTCTGAGATTAGACAGATGGAGATTAGAAGCGCACTAGGCAGTTTCTTGTCTTCTTAATATACGAACAGGCTGTTGTTAGATATACTAACAGGCTGTGATATATAGATAATTTGGATTTATTTTGGAGACTTCTCTGAGCAGTAACTAAGGAACATGAGCAGTTATGTAATAGCTATGAGACTATAGGAACAAGAGAGACTTAGGCCTAGATGTATCAAGCATTTTGCGATTCGTTAAGGCCGAAATTCTGCGAATTTCAGCCTTAACGAATCGTAAACTGACATTTTGCATTTTTTGAGATGTATGTGAAATTAGCAAAATAAGGAATCGCAAAAAATTGCGATTCCTTATTTTGTTTAAGCATTTAAGGAATCGCAAATTTGCGATTCCTTAAATGCCATGTATGAAGCTTTTTTATTTTGCGAATTCAGGTTAAGGAATCGCAAATTAACACGAACTTGAGGTTCGTGTTAATTTGCGAAATCCTTTAAAAAACCAAAATGTGGCAATTTTGAGTGTGGCATGTGACACACATACATGCCCATAGGGCATGTATGTGCGCCATATGCACACACATGTAAGTTTCAGGGGTGCAGCAGGGTGTCCATGAGACACCCCTGCACCCTTGCAATAATTCTCAAATTGCGATTAGCAAATAGCGAAATCGCAATTTGAGAATTTTTTCCAAATCAATCCTATGGGCCTCCTGGCCCATAGGAATGAATGGGAAATTATTCCTAATTTGCGAATTCGCAACGTGCGAATTCGCAAATTAGGAATCAAAAGGAATTGCAAAAAAAAAGCGATTTTCAACATACATCCCATTTTGCTAATTCTTAATAGCGATTCGGTAAAAATCGCTATTAAGAATTCGCAAATGAGAACGATGATACATCTAGGCCCATATATGGACAATGGTATTGAAATGATGTATAATGGTAGTCATGAGGTAGATCCAAGTAGAGATTTATTATGTAGTTACAGGATCAAGGATGTTGGTTATAGGATCAATTCAAGATGGTACAAAGTTAATCCAAGCTAGTACATGGCCCCACCAGGAGCTGATCTTCATAGCTCACCCACTCAATCCAACTGTCACTCCTCCAGTCCACCAGGCATACCAACATTCCACGCTGACATCATGCACTCCAAGGTTCCATACACACAGACACATGCACACTAGCTAAGCTGCTGTAAATGTAGTCACAACATATCCTCTTTCCTTAAGGAGACAAAGAGAACAAATATATAAATAGTTACAACGAATTATAAAGAAAAGAGCAGAAAGCCAAAGATAAAGAAAGGCAGAAAAAGAACATACTAGGACCAAGATGTAAGTGAAAGGATGCTACCAGGATGCTACCAAAAAGTCGTAGCGAGACACACCACCCCTTCCCTAGGGAACATCATAAAAATAAAGAGAAAGTTAGAGAGTAATAATAAAATAACGTGTGCAGATCTAAACTAAACACACCATAAAACGGGTACAGGTGGGTACAAAGTAATGAAGACACAAAGTTTACATAGGTAGGGTGAAAACAGCGAAAAGGATGTGCGCACAACCAACACTGCAGACTAGTTCAAGAGTATAGAGACCAGCTCTTACATACAAGCACCCTACGACAAAAAAAACCCAACCATATAAGCTTAGAGCGTCAGCAATACCAAGATGGTCTAAAGAGAAAGCAACTCACACAAAATTTGTACCACGTAACATACAATTGAAGTGTGAAAAACAAAAAATAAATGTTGCATAAATAATTATAAACACACAGTCTTACCGAAATGCTGTATAAATCACAATAAATATTACAGACTTACTGGAGTGCTGTATAAATAATTCTAAATGTAGTATAGCAGTCTTACTGGATTGCTGCATGAATCACATACATATTACAGTCTTACTGAAATGCTGTAAAAAATTACTATAAATATCACAGACTTACTGAAATGCTGTATAAATAATAAAGTATAGCAGTCTTACAGAATAGCTGCACAAATTACAGACTTACTGAAATGCTATATAAATAATAAAGTATAGCAGTCTTACTAAATTGCTGCATGAATCACTTTACGTATAACAGACTTATATAGATTGCTGCTTAAATCATTTTAAAATATAACAATCCTACTCAAATAGCTGTATATCACTATAAATAAATCAGCAGATGTTTAAATAGATGAAAAAAACATTAAAAATATAACAGTGCCAGAAGCACTTAAATCACTATAAAACATAGCTGTCTTACCTAAATTGCAGCATGACTTATCACAAACAGAACAGTCTTATTAAAATTTCTGCCTATTAAAATTGCTGCCTGTTAAAATATAACAGTGCTACTGAAATTGCTGCCATATCATTAAAATATATATATCAGTATTACCTAAATTACTGTATATATTATCACAAGAAGAACAGTCCTATTTAAAATAAGAAGTTCCAGGAAACATTAAAAACAAGCATCAGCAAATGCAATAGGTTTCGCCTATGTGAATAATACAACATTTTTTGTAAGTGTGAGCAGTTGGGTGTCTGGGTTGAGGATGAGCGGTGTTTTTGTGCAGTGTCAGTGGTGAAGGAGTGTAAGTGGAGCACTAGTGGAGAGCAGAACTTCAAGAGTGCAAGAGACGCAGTGTGTGAATACAGGGTATATAGTGGGTGAGTCGTGGGTAAGAGGAGAATAAGGGAAGGGTACTAAGTTTGTGATTGCAGGTTGAGAGGCGAGTGGTGTGCCTGTGCTATTGCAGGATGAATAAGTGTTAAGGTGAGAGGTGTACCCATGTGAATTCAGAGTGAGTGGCATTTTTTGTTGAGTGCATTGTGTGGCACATTCAATTCAAACCTATTAGCATTGTCAGTGCTTGTTTTTAATGCACATCCACCACTACTGTATTCCTAGTTATATTTCAATCGCTGTGAAACAAATAGGCTTGCAATGTGTTAACAGATTTTGCATCTGCAAACGGAGAGGCTTTACTGCGCTTGCAGAGTTGTAATGTGGCTGTTGCTAAGCAACACACATACAGACTCCACATGTTTACTGAGAAAGATGTCATCAAACTCGTTCCAGGTATAATCTCCGAACACCATGCAATGCATGTTAAGTAATTTTAAGACCTGGGCTTTCACATCATCTTTCTTGACAGCGCTACTAATTTCTGATAAACTTTGATGTGAATCTGCATATATTTGGCAACGCCTGTTTCAAACCACGGCCTGCGTCTTCCATGGTTAGTGCAATATTTGTGTTTGCCGCCGATATAAGTCCCCAATCAAGATCACTTTGCCTGATTGAAATGCAAAACAATTCTTGGGCAGAGGGAGTGAAACTAACCCATGCTGTATTTCCAGCGGTGACTGACAGGAACAGGTTGATAGGGCGTTTCACCATATTATCCCAAGGCTTGACATGCCAAGAAAAAACTAAAACAAATAAGCGGACATATTATGGGACAGTGCACTTATGCAGTACATACAGTGCGAACACTGCAGGTGGCATTCTTTATGCACTGTGCTAGTGAGAGATCTTGCACCTGTAGAGGAAAACATCCCTGCATACACCCTGCATCAGGTACCCAGCAATATATTCATGTAGATTGTTCGGCTATTTCGTCAAATTTAAAAACAAAAGTCTGGAAAATGCAGAAGAGGCCACTGGAGCCCTGAGGAGACACCCCGGGGCCTGTCCACTCACCGGTTGTTAACACCTCTCATATCAATGTCAACTGTGGAATTACCTGGATGCTTTGGTTTGCAGGTGCTAGTGCTGTGTGCCACTCTGTGTGGTTACCCTTTAAGATGCCAAAGAAAAAGTTGGTAAAAAAAATGAAGAAAAAAAGCAATAAACAACACCTCCTAGATCAGCCATAATTTCGAAATTGCCCAGTGAATGCTTGAATCACTTCGTTCAAAACTGTTCTTGACTATAACTGTGCTCAGACTCACATTGGTAAAAGACAAATTGCTGGCCTTCACTGTTTTTAAAATCAAACAGCATTGTGATGTAAGTGACTAAGAAAAAAAAACCTGATATTTACAAAGAAGAACACGCAAACCTCTCAAAGGAGAGACTTTTTCAGTAATGCTGATGGGTATATTTATGTTTGAAACAACGCGTCGTAGCCACCGTCCAACAGCCACACCACCCCACGTCCACATATGTACACACTTTCCTTGTCACCTTACATGCACCTCTACAAGTCGTTCCATGTCGTTCCACGAAGTACAAACCCACTCGTGTACAGTGAAAGCTATGAACTTAATACCACCAAAATCAGATCGAATGTGCGTGGGAGCCTTACCATCCTGCATGGTGCAAGCACAATCGGCGACTGATAAAAATGTTGTGCAGCTGCCGCACAAACGTTTTTACATTTTGGAGAAAGTAGGGAATGCCATTTGCTCCAGAGGCGGGTTTCCAATGCCAATACACTTCATGAATATCTTGAATAGTGAAATGTTCCCTAGGCAGCCAGAACCATGCCAAAATAGCTGTCAGAAGAGAGAAATCGTATAATAGGCTCAGCAGTATTTTACCCCGCCAACATAATCATACCATCTTGCATTATGTCACCTTAAAGCTCTTTGATACCTTTGCATCGAGTTTGTACTAAAATTGCAAAAACAATAAAAACAAGTTAACATGTGAAGAAGTTCTTTGCTCAGGAGTACCTCGGTGTTTTTTGGCACTTTCTGCTCTGTTCCACTCTGTGTGACCCTGGGCATGAATTGGTTTGCTCTTTGAAAAGTTTCCTCTTCTAGTGCGGCTCGCACTGATTCACTTTGGTGAACCCAGTGAGGGGTCAAACACGAGGATTTATTTGTCTGCCTGTATGAAGGGCAGGTTTTGAAATATGCAACACTGTCGGACAGCGGGCGGGAGGGGGCAAAAACAAAGATACGGACAAAGGGGCGTAGCTAGAGCTTCTGGCGCCCGGGGCTATCCCTCAGATTGCCGCCCATGGCCGATAGCGGGTGGGGACTTTGGGAAAAAGGACATATTTGCTCCGGAGCCCCCAATGAAGTCAACCGTGTAGCTTGGCTCTATCGCGCCAAAAACCTCCAGCTTGTTATTGATATAAAGAAGTTCGTTTCAATGCAATGAAAAACTGTAAAATCTTCAAACTGCTACAAAGCACCTGAAATAGAAGGGCACTAATCTGTCTCTTTCACATGTTACATTTGTTTTATAACGGTCCGTATACCAGTGTAGGGTGTCAGAGCACTTTCATACTCACATTCAGAGACTGAGCAAAGAGAAAGGAGAACATGAACCATGGTAGCGTGCTTCTGACTCGCAGATGGAGCCCGAAAAGAAAAGTGAGCGGGCCAACACTGCATCGCTTACAATACACAGAGCACCCACATACAGGCCTCTCCACTGCCTGAAGTTAAGTAAAAGTAAACTGAAATACCGTCAGGCGAGGTAAAACGGGCGCACGCAATTTACCGGGCACCTGCACCACTACAGCAGAAACAAACAATACTTTTGATATTATAAGAAAAACCAAACAATTCCTACCTTGATTGTTGAAGCAACACAAACCATAGTGAAGGAGGGAGGCCCGGCCCTGCGCTTGTAGACGAGGGAACCCTGCAGCAATCTTCCCAGAAATTGCAAAGTTTAACAACTCTGCACTGCAGCGGCCCGATGCCCAGGGCTGCCCTGAAATGTCCGTGTGTAGTTAGGGGGCACAGTCAAACTCGGTTGTCGAGGCAGCAGCATTTCCTGGGGACACAGGTCTGTTGGTGTTGGGATGAAACTGGAAACACATCCTGCTACTACCGCAGCTTGCGCTGACTCCAGACCCTACAACGCAGCTAGACCGTCTGCCGTGCACACTCAAGACGGCAGGCCTCAGACATTCTTCCACACTTCAATGGACCTAGGAGAATTTTAGGGACGAGAGAGTGAGAGGATTGAGGGTGCTTCGGGTGTCAGAACGAGGCCAGAGAGCATTGTGTTTAAAACTGGGTCAGCGAGCAGCTGAGTGCTCACTCGATCCTCCATGCGCTCGGCTGCACACAGGCATTGAGCGCCAGATCCCTGGGCACCACTACGGCGTGTGACGTGTCCCTTAGTCTGAGCCTCACTCACCTCAACTCTGGCTAGGCAGCGGGAGGGGCTCACACCTGCTCCGGTCGGAACTCTCTTGCATAGCAGGATGCCTCACCAGGGGGTCTGCAGCCATCCGCTTCCACGATTATGGGGCCAATTAACAAAGTTAGGCCTTATGGTCTCTGCAAACCGATCATAGGCTGCCAATCTACAGAGGCCACGCCGACGTCCCAGCCCCGCCAGCCAATCCACTGTTTCCCGCCTGAACCACAGCCCTCTATTAGGTTGGGAGCTGCAGCTGTCAGCAGCATCCGCCGACTGCGCCCGACCCCCGGTTTTTGCAGAAACAGTCACACAGGCAGCTGCAAGTGTGTGCGGGGCCGGGGTTGCACTGTACATCGGCACTCACTAGTGTAGGGGCGGCGACCCGACCGCGCAGCGCACAGCACTGATGTCCCATGATGATGCCGGCCTTTCATAATGTATTTGGGGATACTGTGTGAAGGGCCATCAGCGCCACGCGGCCGCCGCCCTGAAAATAGTGCCGCCTGGGGCGGACCGCCCCCCTCGACCCCCCCTAGCTACGCGTGACGGACAGCGGGCGGGAGGGGGCGAAAACAATGACACTGACAGCGGGCGGGGGGGGGGCAAAAACAATGACACGGACAGCGGGTGGGAGGGGGGGCAAAAACAATGATACGGACAGCGGGAGGGGGGCAAAAACAAAGACACGGACAGCGGGCGGGAGGGGGGGCAAAAACAATGACACGGACAGCGGGCGAGAGGGGGGTGAAAAAGACACGGACAGCGGGCGGGAGGGGGGTGAAAAAGACACGGACAGCAGGCAGGAGGGGGAACAACTTACCTCATAAAGGAGAGAACAAACAAACAAGTCAGGTCCCGGGCCGGCAGCCAATCACAGCGCGGCCCGGGAATGACTTCATGGGGGTGTCCCGGCCGGCAGATTCGGGGCGTGTTTTTCGCGCTCTCCCCTTCCCATTGGCTGGAAGGTAAAATTCCAGCCAATGGGAAGAGGAGAGGGCGGTACTTAAAAAAAGACACAGAAACGCCCCCGAATCGCGTTTTCACGGGAAAGCGTGATTGACGGCCTCTGTCTCCCAATGGCTAGCGTCCATTTATGGAGCTAGCCAATGGGAAACAGAGGCGGTCCGAACATCCATACTGTTGACAAAAGTTTTCGATCTGGGCGGGGCACTGCGTGCCCTTGCCAGGTCGAAACCTAATAAACATTGAAGGAACAATACAAGTTGAATACCAACTTAATCCAGTAGATGGCAGTATGACCTTATTTAGAGCATCGCAAAACTGTTCATGTATCAAGAAGAACACTCGTTTCTCCATGAACTCGTTTCCCACTGGAGCCATAAAACAATTCCTTTTTCCTTTACACGCCAAGATGTAAATCTTCCATCTTTAAAAATTTTGGAATAAACGAATAAAACTTGTGAAATATAAGAAGTACTTTTAAAAACATCCAAACGCTGAGTAGAAGACGACGTTCTCAGACGATCAAGATGTCAGGAAAGAAATGAGCATACGAAAATATGAAGCAGTCTCTCACCTTAGCAATAAGTGTTGCCCCCTTCAAGATAAAGTCAACAGCTGCTCAGTGTTGGACTTGGCCCTTAAGGCAGGTTCACCCCTAATCTTTTTGCTTTTAATCTGTGATATGCGTGGATGATTTTCTGGTCTGTGCGCACTTTTTCTCTGTGTCCCAGAGTAAAGTGCGTGCATGTAGTTAGGCTGGCCTGCTCTCCCATATGGATGCATAGGGAATGTCTGTGTCCCTAGTAGTCCTGATGTGTGGGGAGTGCATGCTCGAATTTGGTATGTGCGTGTTCGTGGGAATGAATGCTTTGCAATGGTGTATGTGGCATGTGTGTGTCACGAGTAGAAATGCCATTTCTGGGACTTGGCATATTACTGTAAAATATGTCTGTAGTGTGATTGGCTGGAGCTGGCTGGTGAGCCTGGCTCCAGGAAGGCTGGATGGGTCTGCCCGGTGGCGAGTGTGAGATTAGCATGCTTGATGGCTTGGGAGGAGTGCACCTGGTCCCTGATGGGCCTGGACTTTCCTCAGACAATGCTGGCTCCACCCCCTGTAGTGCGACTGATGGCCCTAGCCCTGCCAGTGAATAGAGAGGGTGGTTGAGGTAAACAGAGTACTTCAGAACCAGCTGCGACTGGTTTTCCCCCACCCTGTACCCTGAGACAAAGGGGTTTTGCTGTATAAGAAGGGGCTGTGTGCCCATACAATTTGACCTGTTCTTGGTTCTGCCTAGGATCCTGCCAGAGGGGGCTGTTGCTGCTGCAGGGGCCAAGAGGACCGCCACTTGGTTGTCTCCCTGCCTGGAGACCCAGTGTGCTGGCTCTGGCCCTGCCTTGCCCCTCTGCCTGCCTCCAGACCCTGCTGGAGCTTTCCTGTGCCTGGAGGCGCCCTGATCTGGATTTGTAGCGCTAGGAGCGCTTTCCTTGTGCCCCAGCGCTTTGCTGATATTTCTAGCGCTAGGCACGCTTTCTGTAGCCCCTAAGCGCTTGGGAGCGCTTTGTGTGCAGCCGGTGCCCACCTGGCATCTGCCCGTCGGATTGTGCCGATTGGCCGATTTTCGGCATTAGCGAGTGCCCACCTCGCTTTATCTTTATTTTTGGAGGCCGGTGCCCACCCGGCATTGCCCCGTACTTTGATTTTGTAAATACCTCGAGGGAGCCCACTCCTCGGGTACTGAGAAGCCGCCTGCCTGCCTGGTACGAGCCGCCGCGCTGCCCGCGACGACCCGGAAGCATTGGGCCGGCTGACCAATCGCAGCGCGGCCCGAGACGGGAAACCCGGAAGTCCCGCCCCCGCAGCAGAGAAGTAGCCGGCGTGTCCTACCCGAGGCTCCCGATCGGAGGGAGAGCCCCGGGACGAGGGAAGAGGAGACCGGCAGAGAGTGCTGCCCCGCCCTACAGGCCCAGCGAGACCCGATGAGTGAGGGGACGGGGTCCCTTGAGTTTATTTGAGAGCGGTCCCGGTTGGCAGCGGACCGCTCCCACGACCCTTGGCATTGGTCCCAAGTCCCTGTGAGGGACTCCCCCGATGCCCCCGTTGTCTCTTTGAGCCCCGAGAGGCTCCCGGCATTGAGAAGGTGACAGAGCGGCCCTGAAAGGCAGCGGGCCGCTCCAACGTGCATAGTTGCTGTTTGAGCCCACACCCACATCGCTTTAGAGCTCTGAGAGAGGCTCCACCTGCCCAATTGGTTTGCGAGCCCCGAGAGGCTCCAGAGGCCACAGTTGTTGCCGAGCCCGGCGAGGCTCATTGCCCTACCTGCATTCACGAGCCCCGAGGCTCTGGGGCATTTTGATTATTTTTAAGAGCGCTGAGCTCTACATTGTACATTGGCTTTGTGAGCCCCTGTGAGGCTCCTTGGTCACCTTGTTCTTGAGCCCTCCTGACTCCAACGTTGTGCATCATATGTACAACTGTCCAGCACTTAGTGGACAGTTGCCACGTTTAGGCTTTGTGTCTGTGCTGCCTGCTCAGACCCCCCCTGACACTGAGACTCAGGGCATTCCGCCCCTTTCGAGGCCAGTTAGCCTGAGGGACATTTGTGAGTGTTGTGCTGTGTGCACCCTGCGCATTGTAATTTATTGTTGATATGATTCTTGCGCAAATGTTCTAATCTGCTATTAGCAATAATGATGGGACCCCCTCAAGACTTAATAAAGCCAGGGAAGGAGGGGAATGAAATGATCAGACAAGAAAGAACAATTTTCCCTTACCTACCACATAATTGAAAAATGCAACTACTGCAATATAGTTGACAAAAACTAGACCATAACTTGCAATATTACAACAAAATATATATTATTTATTTCATTTTTATAAATATATGCTCCATAAATTTACTTCAAATAACATTGTTTCAAGAATTCATTAGATATGGTGAGATTTATAATTTTTATACAAACAAAATATTTTTATAAACACAGAAAAAGAGAACACAAGAAAATAACATCAAATGTAAATGAGTCAGACATTTATAACAAATCAAATGACTGAAGACTAATACATGTTTGAAACAGCCCCTGGAAAAATGAAAAAAGATAACAACATCCAAACACATTCATAACAATCTCCACATTCTCACTCAAACTTCACACATTCCCACAACATTTAAAACACGCAAGAAAAATCATGAGTGCAGGTCTCGAAGGTCAATGAGAGACCCCGCACTTGGTCGACGCGTTTCGGCGGCTCAAGGCCACCTTCTTCAGGACCACTTCCGATAAAGAAACCCAGATATCCAGGGGGTAAAGAGAAGCGAGGGTTGACAATACTGTTGGAGTTCTAATGATACAATCCAATTACAAACTTTCCTGAAGATAATATATTATCTATATTTCAGATAATGATCCCTATATAGGTAGATGTTGGAGTAAATCGGGTATTCTGTGATTACTGCAATCAGTATAATCCTTGACTTTCTATTTATTGAAAAAAACCACCAATAGTTGGGTCCCAGCTGAGGATAAGAATAGAGATAAAGAAGAACTCTATTAGATGACACTTATGTCCATAAGGTTTTGAAAATTCATTTTCTATTCAGAACACTGAGGGTATTGCATCCAAACTTTAGAGCGTCCTGATCAAATTAGAGCCTCGATTTTAACGTATCCGCATCTCAGGCAATCTCCAACGCAGGGAACTAATCTGCACCTCTGTGTTTATTGCCTCATGTGCAATTGTTTATGTCCGCTTACCTTTTCTAAAAGTGACCTGATTAGGTATTTTATGTTTATCCCCTTTTGCTAAATGTGACCTGCATGGAGGATTGTTGATTCCGCTTACCTTTTCTAAAAGTGACCTGATTAGGTATTTTTATGGTTATCCCCTTTTGCTAAATGTGACCTGCATAGAGGATTGCTGATGGTTCATTTTATGTTTAGGTTTCCTTCCCTTTGCTAAGAGTGAATTGCTTAGGTGTTGGTATTCCTTCCTTAGGTCCTGCTGATAAGGTCCTAGTTACCTGCGTGATTACCTACAGTGTTTTAGGGTTGCGTAGGAGGTCTTTACTGTTCCAGTGATTACTGGATGTGTGTTGCATTTATAATTTTGGTGCTACTCATTCTATGTTTACGACATAAGTGTATATCTACCAGTATTATTTTCTGACAAGTGCCTACCCCTGACAGTGGTCCATGTGGCTCTGTCCTGTACATAATTCCCCTTGTAAATTCTGCCCGTGCCCCTGGCACATTGTACAGTTTGCGTGTGTTATCTAATGTATTTTGTTTATTATAATACAAAGGCTATTTTTTATATATATCCTTGTGTGGAGTCTTTCTTTGTGGTGGGCCTTGGGTCTTGGTGCTGGGGTGCATGCGCAAATACTTAACTCATACCGCCTCCAAGTTTAGCCTAGACTGCTCGCGCCACGTTACCTAGAGGGCGAGTGGGGGTTGCCTTGGTGTGTGACTCCCTTGCCCTGACTTTAGAAATGGTGATCCCTGACTGACCTCGACGCGAGTCTTGGCCGGCCAGGGTCCCGTTTCTAACACTCAGTATCACAGGCGCCTACGGTCACACTGTTGGAGATACGAAAGCGTCACTGTACAACACCTGCATCCTTCACTCATACAATGGCCTCACGTACAGGAGACGCATGCCGGGTGGTAGACGGCACGCACTTGCTGCCAAACGACAATCGCCAGCTTCGTGGAGCACGAAGAGGAGGAGACGTCAAGGCCTTGCATTGGCTTCCAATCCGAGCTCGCATAAAATTCAAATCCCTCTGCATCGTGTTTAAAGCTTTGCAAGGATCAGGCCCTCCAATCCTTAGAGACCTGGTGCGCCCTTACAAACCTACGCGAGCCCTTCGCTCGGATGATGGTAATTTTGTGGTGATACCCAGAGCCAAAAAGGTGAGGTCCGGCGGTCGCCGGTTCTCTATTAATGCAGGCCAATTATGGAATGCTCTGCCGATGGCCCTGCGGAAAGAATCCAATCTAGTGCGATTCCGCAAAGCATTGAAAACTTATCTCTTCCCCCTTTAGGCTTTCTCTTCAGTTGTTTTTGGGTGGTGGTCCTGTGTTTTGTTTTAGCGCTGGGACGCTCGAGGGCAGCCATGCGCTTTATAAATCTCTTTTCATGAAAGCTTCTGACGCGGCTCTGTGCTAGACGATGGAAGAGGTAAGATGCGCGAGCCGTTTTTGAATTTCAAAATGTAGAACAACTGTTTTCCATCACCACAAAAACATGTAAAAACAAACTTTGAGACTGTAAATCCATCACAAGGGCTATCAATACATTTCCACCGTAGTAAAGACGAACTGTTATATAAAACTGAGCTCTCTGAGAAATGGCAAAACCCAAATGTAAGCACATTCGTACTTAAATGACAGTTTCTTTTCCACTTGGATGCTCATTTTTATCAAACTAGTTGCTCGGCAGTTTATTCCACTTATGTTGCATTTAGCTGTCTCATTCATCTTCAATTGTTCATCAGTAAAGTTATATACCTTGCCTTCAGGTATGCTCAGTTTCTCCCAAAGCTGCTCCAATGTGACAAGTCCGACATGAAGCTGACCAAGCAAAGTGTCTCTGCGCAGTACCAAACCGCCTCAAAAACACACAAAATGTTACTCACGCTGTGTGCTGCTCACTCTCCCTTTGTTATAAACACTGCACTGCTCTGGTGCTAGACAGCTTTTACTGTATCGGTGTAACAGCTTATAGATTGTGCCATTTGCACATTGTCTCTCTTAATGCTTATAGAACAGGTTGCTTTAATGAACTATTTTGAAATCCTTAGCCTCTTCCTTTAAGTTAATGCATGTAAGGAGTAAGAAACGCTTAGGCAGGCTGTCCTGATGTTAGCGGACACTGGTGGGGCAAGATGGGCGTTCTTCTCCTATTTTAAATTTTATTTTCTTTAAGTGGCTTACTTATGTAGTTCCTTATGTAGATCCTAGATTCAGTATATAAATAGTCTCATACCTCAGGTAGCCAGCAAGCAGGGTTTCTTCGCCAGATCGTCGCCAATGAAATGATGAAATGATGTATAATGGTAGTCATGAGGTAGATCCAAGTAGAGATTTATTATGTAGTTACAGGATCAAGGATGTTGGTTACAGGATCAATTCAAGATGGTACAAAGTTAATCCAAGCTAGTACATGGCCCCACCAGGAGCTGATCTTCATAGCTCACCCACTCAATCAAACTGTCACTCCTCCAGTCCACCAGGCATACCAACATTCCACGCTGACATCATGCACTCCAAGGTTCCATACACACAGACACATGCACACTAGCTAAGCTGCTGTAAATGTAGTCACAACATAATCTCTTCCATATATTAGGGAGCGCTTTAATAACTGGCATTCGCGTTGTTTTTATTTTGACTTGCACATATCACTTTCTCTATATCTTAGAGCGGTGCACTGTTTTCCTGAGCTGTGGCCAGGCGAGGAGTGGCACGTTCCTCTTACCCTATAGGTGAGCGAGGGGACTTGAATTAGCTAGCGACCAGATACCGGTTGTTTTAGGTTCTCCATATAATCATTTGATAATATGAGATGACTTACACTAATCTTGGTAATGTCGTTTTTATCTTTGTATGTGTCTCTTATCTATGTTGTTGTGTCTTGATGACGTCTTTTCCTGGGACATCCCCTGCACAATTAAGAGGACCACCAGGTTTGAGCAGGTGATATCTGTATCAGAAATCCTTTTTATATCGCACTTTTGAGCAGTAGCAAATGTTATAGGTCCTGAAGAAGCGGGCGATACTTAGTGATCATTAGACTACCGCAGAAACATGTCGTCCAACACTTTGGGTCAGTGACTATTAGCGTTAATCACTGACTATTTTGCACTGAATTGGTTTTTAATATTGGAAATGAACGGCACCAGAATAAAGTCTTTTTGCGTTCATTATTCAATTTTATCTTAGAGCACATCCTTTCCTCTTTTGGTTTTCACAACTTTCTTTTGCACTGCTCCTCAGTTACTATACAGCACTTCCTTTTGCACCTTATTGTACAACACTAGCCTTTCCCTGACAAGGTGGCAACAACTTGGACTCTCCACTATGGATGAAAGGGCGGCAAAGGACGAGTAACTGATGGATTTCTTTCCCACACAGTGCGATGTCTGGTTGTGTGCTTTTATAACAACTTTCAGCACACACTGACTCATTTAGACACATCTCATTTTTTGACACATCTTTCGACCCACAGTTATTTTGTGTTGTAATATATTTGTGCTTACAATGTGCAGAGAATGTGTCACGTGCTGACCGGCATTGATCCAGTATCAGTGTTTTGAGCAATGCTGAGCATAAACTTGTTAAACAGCTCGCAGGCACAAGCACGCTTACCTGCTCTCCCGGGGGGAAATACAGCGTCCTCAACCCTCCGGTCTCGAGCGCGTCCTCACCATTAAAACAGTCGGCGTCTCGTTACCTCCTCTGCTGCGTGTAGGTATTTCAGAATCCTTGCCGCCGGTGATCGCCCAAGTCTGCTTTGTAAACTTTCAATCCTGATGCTCTCTTTGCGGACGTGGCGCTGCTTCCAGCTGTGCGTGGCCTTGCGGTGGAGCAACACCGCTGAATATTACAAACTCCTTCTCCCTCTCAGGAAACAATTAGGTCGCACTCTGGTAATGGTACAAAATTAAGCTTGATTTATTTAATAATTCTCCAAAATAGATAAGCACACCAATGCGTTTCGATCTACCCTGAGATCTTGGTCACGGTAATGCCTTCTGTCTAATTTGCTACATTTAACCAGTCTTGGTTAGATGACATCATTTCCTGTGAATAGCTTTCAAAAGGCATTAAGGTATCTGTAGTGACAACGTTTTTACAAATCACATTGCGTTTGATAAAAGTAAAAGTGAACTAAAGAATAAATTAAAAACTAAAGGCCACATTGTAAATAATATTCCGTTGGTTTTTAGAAACATGTATATATATATATATATATATATATTACCTACTGGCTATCGCCAGTAGGTATATATAGTTAGGATTTTTTCCCTATGGGACTTTTGAAAATTCTATGTCTAATAACTTTGGCGTTTGTGGACGGAATTGGCTGAAACTTTCAGGAAAATGGCACATTTTGTTTCTGAGCAGCCCCTGAAAATTTGGGGGGGGGGGGTCGTCAAGGGGGGGCCGAGAAAAAAGGGGGGTCCCAAAACGCGTTTTTCCCATTCATTTTTCCATAGGGCGGTTGGACTCACTTTTAGCTCGAACGGCTGAATGGATTTCCACGAAACTTGGAAAAATTGTAGGGACTGTTAGCCCGATGTGCCTTTGCTAGGTCTCAATATATGTGCTGCAGTAGTTTTTGAGAAATTAACGTTCAAAACAAGATATATATCTGTAACAGCGCTCCGGGCTGCGCTCCGGTCCGCTTACTTTTCGCGAAACGGAACTTTGCGTGCAGAAAGCTGATTGGCTCTCCGGTGTCTGTCAACATTCTAAACAGTCCGGAGCGGCCGCCATCTTATCTCTCGGTAGGATCGAGAGAGAAGAAGAGGTGAAAAACGAAGGGGGAATTTAATGAAAGGGGGCAAGGTATACCCCTCTTGACCCCCTAGGAATGTTGTTGGGGTTATTAAAGGGTCCCGTGGGGAAAATAAAAAAAAAATGATTTTTCACGGTAGAAGCGCTTCACGGGCCACGAACTGGGCCGCAAACTGGTAGCGAAACGGGAATTCGCCATTTTGTGCTTCGTTTTAATTAAAATACTAGGTATAAGGGGGTGCGGGAGACGTATCCTAATCCCCTATGTTTCCTGAGGGTGGCTGAGGAGGCTCATATATGTTGATACATCTCTTCCAGCGGCTGTGCGTGAGCTTTTTTTTTTTTTTGCTGCGTGAAGTCTGTTAACGTTCGATTCGATGGAAATCAGGAAGTGTTGACCGCCAATTTGTCACTGCGATAAAATATTTTGTTATAAATGAATCCTTATTGATAAACATTGTCTGCGCCATCTTGCCTTTTTGTCCAATGCCACAATTTTGTCGTGCACGGCAGCCATTTTAGATGCCTTGACCAGGCCCACTCTCTGCACGCCGTCGATTCTCAGCACGGCTCCCCACCCTCGCAAGCATCTCCCCCACGCACTGGTCACCCCCGCTCTCTCTCTCATGCATGGGCCATATACTTCCCCCCATCTGCGCTGCTCTTCTCTGAGAATCACACCCTGTGCCCGCCCGACACCTTCCTTTCACCCTATTCACTACCGCACCCTCTGACACTCCTCTTCCTCTGTGTCCGATTGTCCAGGCCGGACCCAGGCTATCACCTAGCCCTGCGGATGTAGTTTATGGCCCCAGCTGTAGAGAATGCAGACATGCCAACCCTCCCGATTCAGGCGTGAGACTACTGATTTCAGTGCTAGTCTTTCGCCTCCTGATTCCTGCAAGGAAAAATCCGGGGGCATATTACCAACAACTAGCGATAATTTTTGTCTCTAACTTGTTTAGAGACAAAAATTATCGCCGCACATCGGCGAATTTTATCGCACATAAACCTTGCTATTAGCAAGGTTTATCGCAAATGCGATAAAAAACGGCCGCAATGCATGAATATCGCTGAAAAGTCAGCAATATTCATGCATTATCCAGCAAATGCTCTTAGCCATGTTATCCACCTCCCATTGGATAACATGGCTAAAAACTGCTCAGGGCAGGTGTTAGCTTTTGGAGATAGGAGATAGCGATGGTTAGGGACTGTTTCCAGTCGCTAAAATCTTGGCACGCCCACTTTGCATGTCATTAGTGATAAATATCACTGACATGCAAAGCGGGGCCCAAGATGGTCGCTATCTCCTTTTAGCTGTCACTAACTGGTGTTAGCGACAGCTTGGTAATAGGGAGATAATTTTATCTCTTTTTTTTTGGCTTTTAAAGCCAAAAAAGCGGAAATAAACCCCCTTGATAATATGCCCCACGATTTCTCGGGGGTTTCAGCTGACAGGGCTTGGTATTGTGTTACGTGCTAATTCTTCCAGGAAACGTCAGAGGGTCGATGCAGGGGTTCTAGAAGGGGTGATAAACCATTTAAGCCTCATGAACAAGCGCATGGTCTTTTAAAGATTTGTGAAGTACTCGGGGCGGCGGTGTGTGTGTGCCCTCTTTCAGGAGCGGGCGGGGGGGGCACTGCCAGCAACTTGCCAGGTCAGGTAGTGTTCAACACGTGCATCACCCTTTCTCTGCCTGCTATTGCGCTCCATGCTTCGGAAAGGTAAGAAAAAGAACGTGCATTTGAGTTTGAAATGTCCGATCCTGTAGCAGTACACTTGCAAAGCCCACACATGACAATAACCCGATTCAAGGCCCCATTCACCCGATTTTTTAAAAATATATAGCACTCCAACAAAGTTGGATTTTAAAACTTTATTAACTTTTAAATATACCGAACGCAACAAAAACTGTAAATATATTTAAACATTTTTTTAAATTAACCAGAACTATAACGATAACAACAACAACAACAATAATATAACTTTTATGCCTAAATTACGCAAACAATTAGCTAATCTGCTAAAGGGGGGAGTCGCCATTTCTTTACAATAATCAATAATGAAAAATCAACATCAATAGGGTTGTCCGTTTTCTCGATGCAGCACTATAGTGCAACATACACAGCACCTGGGGTGTCAAGAGTGAACAGGTCCTAGCTGCTTAACCAATGACTGACAAATGCTATATTAAACACTTACTATGTATAATACTTGCGTTCACAATAGTTTTACTTTACAAAACAGAACAAAAGATGTCCCCTGTAAGTAAACCCATATTAGCTGTTTCAGTTATTGAACATCCTAAGGTTTTATGACATGGGGAACAGTGGTGATATCCTGGGCGGGTGATGGAACTGGGATTGTTAATGGAAAAACATCTACAAAGAAAACTATTGGTGAATTATACTTCTCCGGAAACTATAACGATAACAACAACAATAATATAACTTTATTAACTTTTAAATATAACGAACGCAACAAAAACTGTAAATATATTTAAACATTTTTTTAAATTAACCAGAACTATAACGATAACAACAACAACAACAATAATATAACTTTTATGCCTAAATTACGCAAACATTTAGCTAATCTGCTAAAGGGGGGAGTAGCCATTTCTTTTGATATTTTTGATAATTCATCCGTAGCCTCTCTAATCTCCATTACAATATGTTTCTTGCTGTCGCTAGCTGATGAAAAAACTAAAGTGATAACTTCCTCATCCTTATTTTGTCTTTCTTTGTTCCTTAAGATGTTATCTGTGTCAACCTCTTCCGAGAATGCTGATGCGTTAGGGATTTCCTTGTGTTTCTTAATAGCATTGGTGTCTGCACACTTCTTTGTCAATTCTGTGAACATGATAACTGCTTCATAAACAGATGATATCTTTGTTTAGTCATTAGTGTTAAGTGTGTCTGAAACTACAGTGCCCTTCTGTTTTTCTTTCTTCAGGCTCTACAGAGTTTTGTGTGTTGTTCTTTTGAGCGACAATTATTCCAGAGGTTTCAGGTTTACTTGTTTTGTCCTGCAGTGAGTTAACAGCTTTAGAGACTTCATGTTTATTTGCTATGTCCTGCTGTTCGTCAACTGCTTCAGAGACGTCAGCCTCATTTGTTATGTTTGACTAGATCCTGGACCTGCCCGGCCGCGCCCAAAATGGCGCCGGTGTAAATGGGACTCGTAACTGCTTGTTGTGTACTGGTTGCCCAACCTTGATATCACGAGATACATATGCAGTTTTGAAGCACATGGCGGAGGCTCGTCTGCTGTAGTGGGGCGCCCCTTTATCGTTTCAGTCGCCATTCCGCTCGCTTTTGCTACACTGTGCCTTTTCCGCCATTCAGCTGTTTACCGCCCGCTCTTACGGCTACAGCGTCTCGCTCGCCATGTAGTTGAGTTGCTCCCACTCTTGCGGTGCAGCGATAGGCGGCTGCCACAGGACTCTTAAAATGGCGGCCGGCTCTTCGGATTTGGGCCTGGTCCAGTAAAATGGCCCTGGGACACCTTGGAACTCGGACGCTTGTCTGCCAGGGCTTGGGTTCCATTCTCGAAAGCGTCCCCTCAGCCTTGAAGATTGTACAAAAGTCTTGGGGGCCGTCGACTCCCGCAGGCTTCCGGTGGGGAGCGGCTGCCATGATTGCTTGCGGAATGGCCACGACGGAGCTACGAGATGGTGGTGCTCTCATGGTGACGCCAGCTTCAGTCTGAAACATCCAGAAACAAGGTGGGGCTTTCATCGTTTGGGAAAAAAAATGTTTTAATCCAATGAAAAGTGTTATTTTTAGGTCACATGACCTAGTCTTACATCATTAGGAAAACAAAAGTAAAATGAACCAATGAAAAGTTTTATTAACAAGTCACATGACCTGTTATGCTTACGTTACGCGCTGCGCGGCGCGCTCTGGATCGTTTCCGGGAAGCTGCGCCTTGCGCACCGGAGCACTTCCGGGTGCGCTAACGCGGCGCGTCAAATGACGCATTACGCGACAACGCAGGTCCAGAATATAGTCAAAATGTCTCCACCAACCAGCGGTCGGAATACAACCGCTTTCAGCAGTCCAAAAAGTTCGGTTAAATCTTAAGAGCGGGAGCAACTCAACTACATGGTGAGCGAGACGCTGTAGTCGCAAGAGCGGGCGGTAAACAGCTGAATGGCGGAAGAGGCACACAGTACCAAAAGCGGGCGGAATGGCAACTAAAACGGTAAAGGGGCGCCCCACGACAGCGTGTCTTCAGGTCAAACGGATTGTGGGACAAGGTCCAGAATGGAAGAGTCATCAAAAGGGAAAAAATTCCGCCGGACCCCGGGAGCCGGCCGCCTATGCCGGGGGCGATCTCAGGCCACACTAGGGCAACACGACTTGGGGAGGGGGCAGGAGCCAAGCGCCCCCTCTCAGTCCGCGCCATCTCACCGCCCCTCGGGGGCCTCCGTCAAGCGGTTTAGGGAGGCACCGTATCACATTGTTTTCCAATGCAGTCAGGTCCACAAACGGACCCCACTTACTTTGAATAGTGAAGCTGCAGCAGGTGCAAATAAGGTTTAAACAGTGTTACAAGCGCTGCTTAGAACTCTGAAGTATGGCACTCAACATCCTGGACTTATGCCATTTGTGTAAGGCAGTGACATCGAAGCAACTCAGGGACAAAAAGCATGAACGAACATTCACGTATAAAAATCTTATTTGGGGAAGGGGTAGAATCCAAACGCCCCCTCCAAGTTCACGCCACTACACCGTATGTGGAAAATCTGAAGCCATCGTTCTACAAACTCTCAACGCTTGCTATCAGTGCATGAGTTTCATGCTCGATCGATTGAGCTAGCCGGATCGGGCAATAAAAAGTATAAAATAGTTATGTAAAAAGTTATTTAATAAAATGTTTTACCCTGTTTCTTTGCTGGTGTGTTGTCTATATTTATAATATTTGCATAGGGTTTGTTGTTATTTTGGGCGGGGTGGGTGGCGGAGTCGAGCTGTCTTGCAGCCCTCATGGTGTGGAGCTCAGTTCATTTCACTATTTTCGTATTTCTCATGAAGGGTTGTTCCTAATGTTTGTATTTTACCGAGGTCAAAAAGAGATCGAATTAGTGGTCTACTGATTTTGCTCGATTAGTTTTATTTTTTTACACGATTTTTCACTATCTGCAAAGACTAAACAGAGTATTGCGACTTTGTGCTTGTTTGTAAATAGAGAATGATCCAAAGAGAACCAATTCTAAAACAGTAAATGCTTGGATAACAATCAATCAAATGGAGAGACAAGCAGGTACGACGGATTACAACGGGGGTAAAGGTCTGCGTTAACTACCGTTCACTATCTGCAAAGAGAGAGTACTACTAAGAGAAAAGAGGGGAGGGGGGGGGCAGCGTTCAAAGCACATCAGCGTGCATAAACACGAAAACGTTTTTACCTATCACGTACTTGACGTTTGACAGCTTTTGATATTTGCTATTAAAAAACCATTGAAATTCACAGAAAAAACCATAGGTTATAGTCGATATATAGTTAGGAATTTGCATTTACAAAACCTTGAAAATTCAATGAAAAAACCATTGGTTTTAGGCCATATATAGTTAGGGATTTGCATTTACAAAACCTTATTTTACTCGCATAAAACCATTGAAATTCCTTATATAGTTAGATGCGCTAACTATATATCGCGCACCCGCAATCCACTGCTGATGATGTCACATATTACATCATTCATGACATGGTCAGTGACATCACTGATGACATCACTGATGACAACTGAAATGACATCACTGATGACATCTCATTTGACATCACTGATCACATCACTGATGACATCACTCATGTGATAATACAATGAACCTCTTCAGACTCTAATATAACCTTACATACACTCAGTATAAACAGACACTCACAGACTGTCACTCATCCATGGAGTTACTCACACACCTAGTCAGTCATGCAAAGAATCAATCACACCTCCATTTCCTCAACTATACAGTTATACACACCTTACTTATTCAAACATATTCTAACACATATTTACTCTCTTATACAATCCCTGATACAAGCTCACAGTGATCCATACAGCCACTCACACATTCACTGGCTCTTATCCACAGTTATTTATATATGTCAACTCTCACATGTATTGTGTTTTACATACGTATTTACTTGCACACGTAGCACTGAGATATCCATTCACTCACCAACACATCCATGCACAGTCAACCGCCCATATAGCTGTTTCCACATGCACTCTTGAACTCATACACCTAGTGAATCAACTGCTTACACATCTATGCACAGAGTCACACACCTCCCAGCCACCCACACACACACTCAGCCTCCCATTCAAATACTTGGGCAACCAATCAATAACCCATATAGCCACTCTTATAGCTACTGATCAACACATGCAGCAGCTTACACAACAACAGACATACTGATGCACAAATTAAGACAGTTTAGTCACTAACCCATGCACTCAGTGAGACACATTTAATCACTCTTTCATACAGTCAGTCATGCACCTACTAAATTCTTCATCCAGACACTTATACATCCACTCATTCTTCAATATGTAAAACATATTTAAACTTTACAGAAACATAGTCACTGGATGTTGTCATCAGTGATGTCATCAGTGATGTCACTGACCATGTCATGAATGATGTAATATGTGACATCATCAGCAGTGGATTGCGGGTGCGCGATATATAGTTAGCGCATCTAACTATATATGGAATTTCAATGGTTTTATGCGAGTAAAATAAGGTTTTGTAAATGCAAATCCCTAACTATATATGGCCTAAAACCAATGGTTTTTTCATTGAATATATATATATATATATATATATATATATATATATATATATATATATATATATATATATATATATATATATATATATATATATATATATATATATATCTTGAGAGCCATCTGCCTTGACTATAAGACATTTCAAACTGCTCATGCGCTGTTATCTTTGTACTTAGCTGCCTCTAGTGGCTTTTATCAATCTCCACGCTACAAAAATTCCTGTTTATTGCATATAAAGATATTATCTTGCCTCAAGTGACATATATCACCTCCATATCTTCATTGCTTATATTTTGAATAGCGCTGATCTTTCCTCGATTGATTTCTCCCATTGTTAACTTCGGAATCTCTATCAGACTTATTACGACAAAACCTTGGCCTGTTGTGACCTCCTTGTGTGTGAAAAAACAATTAAAATTATAAATGTGAAATTTTTGACAAACTATAACTCGTAGATACAAAAGAGGCTACATTGTCAGTTTGGTGACACCTTCCTGGTCAAAAGAGTAGAAAAAATCATAGTTTCTCACTGTTGGTTAATCTACAAGTCATTTTACAGATGGATTTACATTTCTTCACTTTGGTTGAGGCCAAAAGGGGCTAGGGACCGTAGGCTTAAGATATAACAGGATTCTTTTTGTCTTAATGTTCTTTCTCTGTCTCTGCCCCGTGCTTGTTTTCTTACCATGTCGATACCATAAAAACCTAAGGTTTTCCAATTGCTCTCATGGTGGGTCTCCATGTGCTTGACCACGGCATTGCTCCTGTCTTTGTGAACAGCTTCCCTAACATGTTCAAGGATGCGCTTCTTTAAATCACATATAGTACTGCCAACATATTTTAGTTGGCAGGGGCATTCAATAACATAGACAACGTATTGGCTCTTGCAAGTAATCAATTCCCGTAAATTCCATATTTTTCCATTGGCCGTCATTAAATTTTCTGTGTTTTTGGCAATTTGGCAAACCTTGCAATTATAACATTTCTTATATCCTTTGCTTTGTAGCCAGGTTTTTTTCCCTTCTTTGCGAAAGTGACTATGAGTTAGCCGATCTGCCAGATTTGGTGCTCGTCGATATGTTACCTGCGGAGCATTGCCCACAAGTGACCCAATGGTTGCATCCAATTTTAAGATTTTCCAATTCCTCTTCAAAATTTGTCTGATTTGAGTTGATTCTTTAGAGAAGGTAGTTATGAATCTTATTGGGTCAGTTTCTTGTTGTTTTTGATTTATGGTGGGATTTTCTTGAATTGGTAGCAATAAATCATTCCTATTTTTTTTTTGCTCGTTCCCATCCATTCCTGATGTGTTTTTTAGAATATCCTCTCCTTTCAAATCTTTTTTTAAGTCGAGCCACGTTGTTTCAACCATTGATTTTCTTCTGAGAAAATTCTCCTCAGCCTTAAGAATTTGTAAGAATTGAATGTATATATATATATATATATACATATATAATGTTCATTAATAATGTTTATATGAAGAGTTTAATATTCTTTCTACATTAATAGAGTAAATCATATACGTAATGCATATGAAGTGAAGTACTTTCCCTAATGTTGCTTATACTGAAGTAGGAATAGTAAATCTAACCCTACCGAAGTCCAGCACTTTCCTTACTGTTGTTTAGGCTGGACTACGAACAGTAAATCTAACCCTTCCGAAGTCCAATACCCTTTGCTCAGTTTGGAGTCCTTACTTACTTATGCCTACTACCCCTCCTGGGTTATAGGCTATCAACCAGGACTCTGCAGCTATCTCTGTCTTGGGTTTTTTTTTTCAATCTGACTCCATGTGTAGCTCATCTCCTTGTAAACAGTGTTGATGCCTCGACTCCAGGCATTTTTTGGCCTTCCTCCTTTCTTTTTCCAGTTCAGGACTTGCCAGGTGGTGTATGGTCCAAGCTTGTGGAGCGGGTGACTTATCAATCCCCAGCATATTTTTGTGATTTCTTAAGGGGCAGCGAGTTTGCAAAGTCTGGTGCTGTAGCTCATTGTTGCTGATGATATTTGGCTAGTGGATTGGGAAGATTTCCCTCAAATAGGTCTGGTGGTGGTCACTGTTATCTTTCAAGTTTCTGACCTATACAGAAAGACCAGTTTCACATTGGTGTTAAAAAAGTTTGATCATGGTTTGCCATGTTAGGTCCTTGGCGCTCCAGATCTTCTTTAGCTGAATGTAGGTGGCCCTCGCTTTGTCTATTTTTTGCCTTGGCATTGGTGTCTATGCCACCCTGCTTATCTATGGCCCTGCCCTGGTAGGTGAAGGCCTCTTCCATGCATCACCTGTAAGAGTGACTGGAGCTGTGCTGGCCACCTTAGCCTTCAGGATCTTAGTTTTTCCCCGGTAGATTTTGAGGCCAAAATGTGCTGATATGGCTGCCACATTGTCCGTATTCTCCTACATCTGCTGATGGGTATGTGTGACTAGGGTCAGGTCGTCTGCTAATTCCAGGTCACCGAGGTGCATCCAATGTGTCCACTGGATCCGATTTCTTCTCCTTGCTATGGATGTCTTTGTGATCCAAGCTATGGCCAACAAGACAAGAAAAGATGAGAGCAAACATCCCTAGAAGACTCCGCTCCTCACTTGAAAGTATTTCACGAGTTGTCCTCAATGGACTTTCTTTCAAGTCATTCCCACTAAGAGTTCCTGATGATTATTATGAGTTTATCTGCATACCATACTGGCAGAGAGGTTTCCAAAGGGTCTCATTGTCCATGCTGTTGAATGCCTTCTGTTAGAAATGGGGTAGCGTGGTGCAGAGCTGGCGGGCCAAACTCCAGAGGACATGTGTAAAGCATCCACGCAGTACACACAGGCGATACACAAGGCACACTCCAAAAAGAGACGTGACACCAGGTTGTGTAAGAATAACTTTTGTATTGTGTCAAACATACAATAGTAATCACAGTAGTCTCTATACTGCAGCAACTGGTGCCAGGGCAATATGTACAAGGGGATTATTTACATGGCAGGGCCAATCAGGCTGCTGCCAGAACCATTGCGAAGGGATAAGGGGCAAATGAAAAAGGTAAGTCCATCAGTCTCAATCCTGCAATAAAGATATAAAGCATTATCAATTGGCAAAAGGTAGGAACCTGTAGCATCCTAACATGGCATCCGGCAGGAACACAGTGTGCATAAAACTGGGCATAGAAACTTCGGCACTGCCCACCTGGGAACATAGGCATCTCTCCCATTGTCATCAATATATAGGCACCAATGTAGGGTTCTAGATGGACAATGAGGCTTCGCATTAGCAGAAGGCCCATTGGCATAACCATATGAGGTGCTCACATTAGGCCCCCACATACGCACGTGGTATCAGAATTGGCAGGAGACATGTAATCATCAGGCATAAGCACATAACCAGTGGTGCACCTCTATCCTGCAGATAAACACTCTGAAATGACTAGCAGAACACCAACAGCATTGGTCCAGGAGGCCTAAGTACATTATGCATCACCTTTGCCACCTTGCCATAGGATGAACAGCATTATACCATGACATGTAGGCATGGAAGCATTATCATGGGCCAGAGGCACAACTTAGCTTAAAAATCAATAAGCCCCCCAGGTGGCAGATCAGTCTTTTGCTGCAACTGTTGCCACTGCCCATTATCCACTGGGTCAGTGGTGTAAAATCCAGTCACCGAAGTCACGTGGGAGCCCCCAAAACAACCCTGGGACGTTGTAGTCCCTCTTCTGGGCCAGAGACTCAAAAATACCTCAATCGGTGCAGCGACCCGCCACTGGGGCATCGCAATGTAGCCCCCAGGACCCTGTAGCCCTGTCCGTAGGGGGAGCCGCATGGGGCTTCATGACAGTTATGGCTGCACGTTGCAGCTGCCCACTGCCAATCCGGGCAGCTGAAGAAACGGGGCCAGCATGGACACTCCCTGTGTCTCCTGAGTAGGACCTACTGGGGCGGACAGCGATACTGTGCCCCGTGGCATCCTCCCTCACCACCACCAGTCCCACTACTGAGCCCCTCACTCACCAGGACTCTCTTCGGGTGCCCGGACCGGCGGGGCGGGCTCTGGACGTCTTTGCGAGCAGGGAAGCCACCAACAATGTGCCTCGGCAGTCCCTGCCCGCCAGGAACCTCACAATGTTTTCTTTCCGCTTCTCCCGGCTCCTCTTCTCACCGGCCAGCAGACTCGGCACCAGCACGGGGCTCTCCTCTCCTCACGGGGAACCCCACATCACTCGGCTTCACCCGAGACTTCACGGTGGCAGGCGCGGGCTCTCACCAGCTCACGGGAGCCCCCTCTAGGCAGCGCGCACTCCTTCTGGGTATCGCAGCGGCTCCTCTTCTATAGTAGGCCCCAGGCTGCAGTGGTGATATCGGCATCTTTGAAGCACGGGGTAGGCTTCCGCCAGATTAACATACAAACCCCGGGGCAGGCTCCCACCGGGTTCAAATCGGCACACAGGCTGCCATTACGCGGGTGGGTACCTGCTGTGAAAACCAAGCACCACGCGGCGGTGCACACGCGGAGGGGGCACCCGCTATGCAACATAAAGTACACAGGTGGCAATCACGCAGGGTAGGCTCCCGCCTTCCTCCCAGATGATCAGCTCCCTCAGGCAGCGCTATCGATTCCACACACATCGCAGTTTCGCTCTGCAGGCCACCCACACTCCTCATCTCCTCAGGGTCCTGAAGGTTAGCACCCCACTGGTGCTGGGCAGCCCCACTGACTTCAAGGGCCACACAACTGCGCCTCTCTCTCCTGGTATTCAGCACATAGCGCCGCCCACACCAAGCGCTAGTCAGCCGGCAGGGAGGGCACAGGCAATCCAACCATAGCGCGTCTCTTCCCCTGGCACTCTACATATAGCGCTCACGAGGCGCAAGGTCCCACCAGCAGCCTCAGGGACCAAAGGCAGCAGGTCCTCTCACCTTCAAGTCCACGCTCTGCCTGAGCACATGGTGGCACAGCCCCCTTATTTATACACCCCTCACCCCACCTACCAGACAGTGCCAGAAGCTTCTAGAAGCGTCTGGGGAAACTGGTTCTAACTGGCCTAGGGGGAGGAGTAAGCACCCTGGGTGCCAGGCTTTCCCTCCAAAAGCTGGCTTTGCTGGGAACCAAACAACTAGACTGCTAACCCACCCCAGTCAGGTGGCACCACACACAGCCATGGCATCCATTTTAAAAGCGACATTTCACCAAGGTACATTCTGCAATGGGGGGAATACAGGTGCGTACACCATTGCGTCACATTTGACATGACATCTCACACCACACATGGCCTATATATTTCTCTACCATGGGGAAGACATCCTCAACTAGGGGGGTGAAAAGCGAAACATTTTGGGAAAAAGGGCCAAGATCAACACCTTCTCATAGTCGATGAAGTTGAAATAGAGGGGGAAGTTCCATTTCATCGACTTTTTAATGATGATGTGCAGTTGTGCAATCTGTGTGGAATCTAACTTTGTGGAAGGCAGCTTGCAGGTCTTGCAACTGAGTGTCGACTTTTCAGGATGACTCTTTCGAACACATTGCCTGGAATTGAAGAGTTATCCCTCTGTAGTTTGCCCGTTACTCAGGTCACCTTTCTTGGGCTCTTGGTGAGATATCCCTCCTTCTAGTCTGTGGATACCTTTTCCACTTCCTAGACCCTTCTAAACATGGGGTAGCACATGTTGTCAGATCATGCTGCCTTCCCTTTTCTCAGATGATTGATGGCTTGACATATTTCCTCATTTGTTGGTCTGCTACAGGCGATTGGCAATTCCGTTTCGGCTGGCTGTATGTCTGGTGGTGACTGCAGCATGGACTGGTTCAGCAGTTCTTCAAAGTGCTCACCCATCTTCAATGTTGACCCATGATTATCTTCCCAGCTTTGTCTTTAACAGGTTTCTAAGGCTTGATGGATCTGCTGGAGAGTTTCCTCGTTATGTCATAGAGTTCTTTTATGTTTCCATGGCTTGCTGCTTTTGTGGCAAGCTCATTGATGAATCTTCACTTGTCTGCTTTGACGCTTCTCTTTGCTGCATTATTGGTTTCGGTGTACTCATCCTGGTCTTTTGATTTTTTTTGCTCGTGTTAGGTTGATATGACTGCAGCTTTCTTTTTCCTTCTCTCTTGGATTTTGTGAAGAGTCTCATTGGAGATTCATTCTTTATGCTGGTGTTTCTCGGGACCCAGTACTTTCTGGCAGGATAATGTCACTGTTTCTTTTATCTTCTCCCATTGACTTTCTACTGGCTCTCTGTCCGTCATTTTCCAGTTCTTGCAGGCCTTAAACGTATTGCTGAGGGTGTCTGAGTATTCACTCCATTTTTGTCCATCCTTGAGAAGGACGCGTCATATCACTGGCTTCAGTTTGCCAGTTTCATCCATAAATTCCTCAGCTTTACATTCAGCCTGGCTATAGCATGTGATGGTATGACATCACATCCGCTCCTCTAATCACTGACACATCCTGCATGGACTTTTGAACTTTTGACAATGCAGACATGGTTGATCTAATTCTCTGTTGAATGGTCTGGTGACACTCACTTAGCCCTGTGTATTGTTTTGTGAGGGGATACACTGCCACCTATCACCATACTGTCCAGGGCGTAGAGATCTGCAAGCCTTTCACCATTCTAGCTCTTGTTGACAAGGCCATGGCTGCTCATGACGTCTTCGTATCAAGCGCTGTTGATTGGTGATGTCTCTCTCAGGGCATTTCTCCAGGATGGAAATAGCACTGGATATCACTGATGTTGATAATATTTTTTTGTGCAGAAGGTTGCTCTGATGATTCTTTGATTCTGGGACTGTGGGCTTCCCATCCAATCAGAGCTCTATTGGCTGCTCGTGATTGCATCACTGCTACGCCCTGAATGTGGTAAGCATTCTCTTCCTTATGTCCAGAATACATCAACATTCCTCCTTGAGCCAGTCTTTTCTGTCCGGACCGTGTCCATTTGGTCTTGCTGATGCCATGCAGGGCAAGGTTGTAGTTTTACCTCTCTACTGCCACTTTGGCTGTCTTGCCTGTTTCATGCATGGTCTTCACTTTCCATGTGCCTTGGTTGAAAGCAGTTGGACCTGCTTTGCGGCTTCTATCAATCAATCAATCAGAACATTTGTAAAGCGCACTACTCACCCGTGAGGGTCTCAAGGCGCTGAGGGGGGGGGGGGGGGGGTGCTGCTACTGCTCGAATACCCAGGTCTGAAGGTTAGCAGTTCCTGGGTCTGCTGTAGGAGGATCGGGAGGGTGTTCCAGGTCTTGGCGGCGAGGTGGGAGAACGATCTGCTGCCGGAGGTCGCTCTTCGGATGCAGGGGGACGGTGGCGAGGTCAGCAGAGCGGAGCTGGCGGTTGGGTGTGTAGAAGGTAAGTCGTCTGGTGAGGTATGCTGGTCCGCTGTTGTGGAGTGCCTAGTGTGCGTGGGTGAGGAGGTTGAAGGTGATCCTCTTGTTGATGGGAAGCCAGTGCAGGTCACGGGAAGCCAGGAGGTCACGCTGACGCGCAGCGGACTCGCGCAGCGGGTTCACCGGATTTCTGCCGGAGTTATGCCAGAGTTCTGCCCATCTGTGCCCGTCAGCGCTGAGGGCGTGCTGCAGGACGGGCTATGTAGGGAGGATGATGTCTCTTCCGTAACCTGTCAGGTATCTCGCTTTTACTCCTTTGCAGATTTGATTTCTTTGAAACCTTCTCCCTTACCCTGTCACCATAAATCTACTCCTGAGGTCCTGTTAAGCACTTCCATCTGCCGTACTTGTAATAGTGACCCCCTCCCTATCTTTGCTTCTGGAAGTATACAAGCTCCCGCCATCGATAGGGCCCCCCTACATTCGGAAAGGGTTTTTTTAATTAATGCCCGATCACTTATTAAAAACAACATCGCATTCCATGACTTTGTCTCGTCTAGGAATCCATCTTGGGTTTTTATAACGGAAATCTGGGCTACGGATTCGTCGGGCTCGGATCTTTTGAATGCAATCCCAGAAGGCTACGCGCTTCATAGATCAGATAGAATAAAATGTAGAGGGGGAGGACTGGCGATTCCTCATAAAACTTCTTCTGTCTGTCGCATAAAAGTCCTTTCTGAGTCCTCTGATTCCTTTCAGGCTATGCACTTTTGTATTTCCTCCTCTCCTTCGGTTTCCTTCACGGGTCTTCTTATCTATAGACCTCCTGGTCCCAGATCCAATTTTAGTCATGATCTGTTCAGAATTCTGGAACCTTACTTTGGTAAATCTCACTTTACTATTCTAGGGTATTTAAATTTCCACATAGACGACTTGAGTTCGAAAGACACTCTCTCCTTGATGGATCCTCTCACCGCATGTGGTCTTCTCCAGCTGGTGAGCAGGCCAACCCATTTGGCAGGTCATATCCTGTACGGGGTGTTTTCCAACAACCCTAGGCTGTCCTCGGGTCCCCCCGTTCCATTGGTTTGGTCCGATCATTTGGCTGTGCCCTTAGAGCTGATTTCTTCTTCTGGACCTCTGACCTCCCAGGTTTCCGCCAATAGAATCCCCAAGAGATGCCTTAGGAATATTACAAATGAGGCCTTTGCCCCCCTAATAGGATCTGTGGCTCTTTTAGCCACCAGAGATGCCGGTGCTGCTGCGCAGGAGCTCGACAATTCCATCGCTAGAGCAGTTGATGTGCTAGCCCCAGCATCGCTTCGCTACTCAGCAAGGGCTAAACCCTCTGCCCCCTCGTTTACAGAGTCTTTGAGACTCCTGAGGCAGAAGTGTAGGAGGCAGGAGAGAAAATGGCGGAAATCCTGGGAGCTGACCGAAAGAGACTGTCACAAGCGGTTGCTGGGAGAATATAAGGCCAGGATCATTAGGGAAAAACAGGACTTCTTTTCCAAATGCACGATGTCCCTTACTTCATCTAGGGAGCTTTTTAAGATTGTCGATTCTCTGTGCTCCTTACAAGAACCGGATCCGGTCGTAGGCTTGCAAGAGCTTTGCAACAGGATTTCAGAGTTCTTCCACTTTAAAATTGTGGATATTTACCTTACGTTAGAAGCTCAAAGAAAGACTCTTGATGTCAATTCCAGTCTGACCGAAGGTAGTCCAGAGCCTTGGTCCAGAGATTCGACCAAGACCCTTACGGTCTTTCCCCCCCTTACCATTGAAGATCTTGACTCCCTGTTGAATAAAACTAAATCAGGCTCTCCGCTAGACCCCTGTCCTTTAAAAGTCTTGAAGGATTGTAGGGATACCCTGTTGCCACCATTATTGGAGGTGATGAATGGCGCTATCCTTCAGGGTATCTTTCCGGCAGCTTGGAAAAAGGCGATAGTTAAGCCCCTTCTTAAAAAGCCCACCCTGGACCCAAAAAATCTCAAAAACTTTAGACCTATTTCCCTGCTCCCAGCCCCTGCCAAGATGTTGGAATCTCACCTTAACTCACATCTCACCGCTTTCCTTGATTCCTCTGGTTACCTGGACCAGTCACAACATGGGTTCAGGAAATCTCACAGTACGGAATCAGCACTTACTGTGGTGATGAATAATATCCGAACTAAGGTTGACCAAGGACAGTCCACTCTGCTAGTCCTTTTAGATCTGATGGCAGCCTTTGATACCATGTCTCCCTCGACTTTAACAGCTCGTCTGAGGGAGATAGGGCTGCAGGGCCCAGCCCTCAGCCTGCTGTCCTCCTTTTTAGAACTTAGGGAGCAGAGGGTCAAGCTTCGAGAGTTCCTCTCCCCTGCCAAACCATTGCAATGTGGGGTTCCTCAAGGGTCGGCGTTAAGTCCGACCCTGTTTAACATCTATGTGGCCCCACTTGCTAGGTTAGTAAAATCGCAGGGGATGGAGGTGATATCATATGCAGATGATACACAGATCATGGTGTCTCTGGCCCATTTGGTCAGCACTGCTGCGTTCAGCTTCAGGAACTGCATGCAAGCAGTTTCCGAATGGATGATTCAAAATTCCCTGAAGCTGAATGGCGATAAAACTGAGAGGCTGATCTTTGGTAAGGACCAGGCTGTCTGGTCCAGTGAGTGGTGGCCTCCTTCTTTGGGAACCTGTCCTATACCATCGCACTCTGCCAGGAATCTTGGTGTTATATTTGACACCTCGCTGACTATGAACCTCCAGGTAAACAGAACTGTGGCTACCTGCTGGGGAGTCATCAAGATTCTTAGGAGAATCATCCACTATCTCTCCCCTCAGGCACGTAAGCAGACTGTAGTCGCGTTGGTGTCCTCCCGTCTGGATTACTGCAACGCTTTGTATGCAGATATCAATAAGGGCCTTATTCAACGCCTTCAGAGCGTACAGAACGCGGCGGCAATATTTGTGTTGGACGTCCCCAATTCTTTTTCTGCCACTTTAGCCAGGAAAAATCTCCATTGTCTCCCGATCCAGCACAGAATTGTGTTTAAAATTCTATGTCTGGCTTTTGGAGCATTATTGGCAGGACCTTCGGATGCTTTAGGCTCTCTGCTAACTTGCTATACCCCTAGCAGGAGCCTTCGTTCTTCCAACATGAATCTTCTGTGTATCCCGCGCATTAAGAAAGTCAGATGGGGAGGTAGGGCCTTTGCCACCGTGGCCCCCTTGTTTGTGGAATGCCCTCCCAGCTGACATCAAGGCGCAACCCTCGCTGTCTCTTTTTAGAAAAGCACTAAAAACGTGGTGTTTCATCAAGGCCTATCAGTAAGCTTGCTCTGTGGATATTATAGCTATTTGGATTAGGCGCCTTGATGCCCTATGGGCTAAGTAGCGCAATATAAGTCGGGTTTCATTCATTCATTCATTCAGGTCTCTCAAGTGAGGTGTGATGTGACTGCAGCGAGGGATGTCGAGGATCAGACATGTAGAAGCATTCTGAATGCAATGTAGTTGTTTCAGGAGTTTGGCCGAGGCTCCTGCGTAGAGGGCGTTTCCGTAGTCCAAGCGGCTGCTGATGAGGGCCTGAGTGACCGTTCTTCTTGTTTCGGTGGGGATCCACCTGTAGATCTTGCGGACCATGCAGAGGGTGTTGAAGCAGGAGGATGAAACAGCATTGAACTGCTTTGTCATGGAGAGAGTAGAGTCGAGGATGAATCCCAGGTTGCATGCATGGTCGGTGGGTGTTGGTGGTGTTCCCAGTGCGGTTGGCCACCAGGAGTCATCCTAAGCCGAGGGGGTGGAGCCGAGGATGAGGACTTCTGTCTTGTCCGAGTTTAGCTTCAGACGGCTGTTTTTCATCCACTCGGTGAAGGCTTTCATTCCTTCGTGGAGGTTGGTTTTGGCGATGAGGGGATCCTTGGTGAGGGAGTGGAGCAGCTGGGTGTTGTCAGCGTAGTAGATGATGTTGAGGTCATGCAGTCGGGTGACATGGGCGAGCGGTGCCATGTACATGTTGAACAATATCGGGCTGAGGGATGGACCCTGGGGTACGCCGCAGATGATCTCGGTGGCTTCGGAGCAGAAAGGGGGAGGCGGGCGCTCTGGGTTCTGCCGGAGAGGAAGGAGGTGGTCCAGTCCAGAGCCTTGTCTCGGATCCCAGCATCATGGAGATGTGTGCGTAGGGTGCGGTGGCAGACAGTGTCGAAGGTGGCTGACAGGCCCAGGAGGATGGGGGCCGCGGTTTTGCCACTATCCAGCAGGGCCCTGATGTCATCAGTGGCGGCGATGAGGGCAGTTTCGGTGCTGTGGTTGCTGTGGAACCCGAACTGGAACAGGTCCAAGATGCTGTTCTCCTCGAGGTAGCAGGTCAGTTGTCTATTGACGGTCTTCTCGATGACCTTCGCCGAGAATGGGAGCAGGGAAATGGGTCGGAAGTGCTTGAGGTCCTTAGGGTCAGCCTTGGGTTTTTGAGTATGGCGCTGATCTTGGCGTGCTTCCAGCTCTCTGGGAAGGTCGCTGTCTCAAAGGAGATGTTGATGGTTTTCCGGAGATGGGGTGCGATGGTAGTGCTGGCTTTGTTGAAAATGTGATGTGGGCATTGGTGTGATGGAGAGCCGGGGTGGATGGTGTTCATGATTTTGATGGTGTCACTTTCGTTTATGTTGGACCAGGAGAGCAGGGGATCGGTGCAGATGGTGGCCGTGGGGATGGAGGTCTCAGTGGCTGTCAGGTCAGTCATGACATTGAAGCTGTCGGGATGTCTGCGATCTTGCGATGGAAGAAAGTGGCAAGGGAGTCGCACAGGTCTTGCCAAGGTGGGATGTTGTTGGTGTTGGAGCTGGTGTTGGAGAGTTCCTTCACGTTGTTGAATAGCTCTTTGCTCTTGTGTGCATTGTTGTCTAGGTGGTCTTTGAAGGAGGCCCTTTTGGCGGATCTGATGAGGTGGTGGTGTCTGCGGGTGGCGTTCTTTTGGGCTGCGTAGCTGTCTGGTGTCTGTTCACGGTGCCATTTCTTCTCTCGTTTACGGCAGATTTGCTTGGAGGCCTGGAGGTCCTCAGTGAACCAGCTGGCTTTCTTGCTGGTGTGTCTATTGGAGGGTTTCTTGATCGGGGCAAGAGTGTTGGTGCAGTCATCGATCCACTGTCTGAGGTTGCGAGCGGCGGTGTCGGGTCGGTGGGGTTGGCAGTTGGGCTCCAAGCGAGGGTAGTGGTTATCTGGTCTTCAGTGACTTTGCTCCAACAGCGCCGAGGGATCTGTTAGGTGCGGTGGTGCTTGGTGGGTTTCTGGAAGGTGAAGTGGATGCAGCGATGGTCGGTCTAATGGAGTTAGGTGGTGAGGCTGAATGAGACATGGGAGCTTACGGAGAAGATAGGGTCAAGCGTTTGGCCGGCAGGGTGGGTGGATGTTGTGACAAGCTATCTGAGTCCAAGGTTGGCGAGGTTGTCAATCAGGGTGGTGGAGTTGGCGTTGTTGTTGTTCTCGAGGTGGAAGTTCAGGTCCCCGAGGAGGATGTAGTCTGTGGCTGGGGTCGGGGGGGTCTATAGACGAGGGTTCCTCTAAGGGTGTTGTTGGGATCGGTGTGGATCTGGAAGTGCAGGTGCTCGGCGGTGCTGAGGGTGTCGTCGGTACTGGTCGAGACTCTGAGAGTGTTTCTGTGGACGATGGCAATTCCTCCTCCTGTTCCGTTGGTGCGGTCTCTGCGGGTGATCTTGTAGCCGTCCGGGATGGCTATGGCAATGTTGGGTGCCGAGGAGGGGTTAATCCAGGTCTCCGTCAGGAAGGCGACGTCTGGGGAGGTTTAGTTGAGTAGGTCCCAGAGTTCAACGGCGTGTTTGCAGGCGGAGCGGTTGTTGAGAAGAATGCCTCTGAGGTGGGTGCATTCTTTCACGGTGGGTGGATTGGCGGACTGGATGCTGGTGAAGCTGCAGTTCCGGCAGGAGAAGGGTCCTTGGGTGTGCTTCGGGGCGGCCAGGAAGCAGGTGTGTGATCGTCTGGTGTTGAGTGCGAGGAGGGTGCTGGCATCGTAGCAGAGATGGACGTCGTGGAGTTCGCGGGGCCCAGGGGTTCTGGTGCAATTCGTGGTCCAGGCGCAGACAGGCTTGCCTTAGGTGCACCTTCGGCATAGTATTTTTTGTAAATGTATTTTTAAGAGTTTTACATTTTTTATATTTTATACTTTATTTATTGGCTAAATAAACTAATATATTTTGTAATTGAACGGTTTCTTTTTTTAACTTTTTTGTATAGCTATCTCTCTATCTATATCCACATACATATATATATGCTGTGTCAGCTGAAACGCGTTGATAAAATGACGTTTGTATGAGAAATAAACTATTCACACATCTTTAGACAGTTACACACCTTCCGTCCAACTACACACACATTCACTCTCTCATACAAATACTCTCTTAACTAATTAAAAACTAATATAGTTTCACATACTTAGTAACCTACTTATGCAGTAGTTTACACAAGACACAGAATGAAACAAATATTCACACAGTTAAATCAATATCCCATATATTTAGTGAGACACTTTAAATTACTTACTTACACAGTTAATCAAAGTAGTAGTAAATCCTCCATCCAGACACTTCTACATCCACTTAGTCTTTAATGCTGATTCCTATATATATATAATAATTATATAAATAACAAACCAAACCACATTCACTGGAAGATGTCATCAGTGATTTCATCAGTAATGTCACTTGAGATGTCATCAATGATGTCACTAACCATGTCATGAATTATGTAATATGTGACATCATCAGCAGTGGATTGCGGGCGCGCAAGTTATACTTAGTACAACTAACTAAAATGGAGGAATTTCAATAGTTTTGAATGAGAAAAATGTCCAGCTAACTATAACACCCCTTAAACCTATGGTTTTGTTCAGTGAATTTGTAAGGTTTTTTTAAATGCTAATTTCTAACTATACCGTGCCTGAAACCTATGGTTTTTTCAGTGAATTTCAAAGGTTTTTTAATGCTAATTTCTAACTATAAAGTGCCTGATATCTATGTTTTTTTCAGTGAATTTCAAAGGTTTTTTAAAAGATAATTCCTTAGTATAACCTAATATTTATATGTGTACTTACCCATATATATTTCGGATTTTGTAAAAAAAATTAATATGAAATTAGTATATTTATTTATTTTATTGATAAATATGCACTCATGGCTGAAAGACTGACCGTTTTCACTCATGTAAACACTTTTAGATGATAAACTATACACAACCCTCATATTAAAATGCGCATGTTTTCTTATACGAGGATATATATTGCTCTTTAAGGCTCTTTACTAAAAGTCTTATATTGTTTTTACCCTTTTACTTTTAAAATGACAGCCCTCTTGGCCTACTACTCATCATTGACAGCATTTACAAACGCTAAAAAAACAATTTCCGTTTTCATCCACACTTTAAAATAAATACAGAGATGAAAATAAATACTTTTCTGTCTGTATTTATCTTTAAAAACATAAATCAAGCGGTATTACTGGTCCTCTCAACTCACTGCCATCAACCATGGCCTTTACGGCCCCGCGGATAGTCCGGGCTACGCTATGGATAGATGGCTTCTGCGTGGAGGCAATTACTACCGCGCCCTGTACTCCAGGTCCTTTGATCGGCGCCTCACGGGCCCGACCAAGGCAGCGGTTCACACGTGGCGGACGATTACTAAGATACAGGGCTGGCAGGGCAGACTGACGAGATTCACATCTTTGTATGATTCTGATATCCTGGGCAAGCTCTGGCACACCAAGGGTTTTGATAAATGGGACCTTATAGGCATCTCCAGGGTGGAAGACATGGTTGCTAAAGGAGAGGTCAAGACCTTCTCCCAACTACAGGCCGAGTATCATTTGGGCGGATCAGAGTTTTTCCGGTACGCCCAACTGAGACACGCGTTAAATGCCGCTAGGCAGGCGGAGGGCGAAATCCCTGAAAGCTCCCCCTTGGAGGACAGGATTTTGGACGGCCATATGCCTGATAGTGCCATTTCTTTGTCCTACAAGAAATTGATCAATGTTAGAATTGACCTCCTCCTGCGCCTGCGAGAACAATGGGTAGCTGACGGCCTGGAACTGGATGACGAGGACTGGCAGAGTGCGGTGTCTTCCCCTAAGGAGGTCGCCATTTCCTCGCGTCTACGCCTAGTGCAATTCAAGATCCTACACCGGGTGTATGTCACCGGCCCCCGGCTTGTGCACATGGGCTTCTCGCCTGACGGCTTCTGTCGTCGTGGCTGTGGAGCCCTTGCTACCTTTATGCATATTCTGTGGGAGTGCCCTGTCATTGCCTCTTACTGGGAGAGGATACATTGTGTGATGAGGGAAGTGACTGGAGTTGAGCTGGCGGCAGAGGCGCGGAGGTGCCTCCTCAACATTTGGGAGCCGAATGATTATAACACGGCGCAGACTCGTTGGGCTACACTAGGCAACATGGTTGCTAAGCGAGATATAGCGCAGAAATGGGGTTCTACCACGGCCCCCCTGGTGGTGCAATGGAAAGCCAATATGGATTGGTGTATGCTACGGGAAAAGACGGTGTACACTGCCAGGGGGAGGCCTCAAACGTGGAACAAGGTGTGGGGGGCCTGGAATGCCTACAGGGGCGATTTGTGCTTACCACCGGAGCCTATTCCCCGCGACGAACACCTGTCACCATGACCGTTGACACCAGCTGTTTCATACTTACTGTAATTCTCCTGTTTTCCTTCCCCCCCCCTACATCCTACTATCCGTTCTTTCTGTATTTCTACCTGACCTCCGATGCCCCCGACTGACTCATACACGTCTCTTTTACTCCATTGCCTTTCTAATGCGCCCTTTGGCGTTTCTTTCTTGGTTTGGTTATCTTTATAAAATAATAAAAACAACCTGCAATGTCCTGCTGTAATTTGTTTCGCACTTTCGTCCTCCTGATACTATGCTGCCTTGCCTCCGGGATGTTAGGCTAAATAGCTGTGTGCTTTTATATAATAAAGGTTTTAAAAATTAAAAAAAAAAAAAAACATAAATCAAGGAGCCCTAATTATAATTTAAGAATATTTTCAACTTAATTAGCAGTAATTAACATATAAGTGTGGTAAAAGTATTACGCAGCACCTATAACACCTGACTTTCAAGAACAACGTTCACAGTTCGATACTAAAGTCCATCAGCATCTTAGTCCACCACTATCTCACTGTAGATAACACCTTGCTTAATCTTCCTAACGCCTCAAGTGCCGGCACACCTTTCCGGGTGTAGCTTTACGCTTTATAAATGCTGGCATTTTTTTAATTAAAAAGCATAGTGATAACAAATATTATTACGTTTTTTTTTCCTTCTATTGTAAATTATATATTTTTTTAATATCTTCTTTTTAGATGTTTTTAATCATGACAATGCAAAGGATACAGTTTACCGGGTAACACTTTTTAAACTCTCCAACGTATGTAGATAATAAGGACCTTATACGTGTTACTATGGAAATCGAACCCTTTACAGTTTCACAGTTTGTAACTTTTCCCAACACGTGCACAAGTAAAACAGTTAAAACGTGAGCACGTGTAAACTGTAAAACGTGACATCTACATAGGCGGAGCCAAATCTTTCTTCCATAGACTACTAAACAACCAAAAACTACATAAACCACACCTATTGTGCGATTAGTTTCATTTTCGCAAGTTATTTCTGCGTCGCCAATCTGTGATGCAGGGTCCCTTTTCTAGCATCGGATTCTTGTTTTGCATCAACAAACATATTCCGGAGTTGTAAGTTGTTTCAGTGTAGCATAGTAAATACTTATAATTTGTGGCTATTTGGCAATATTTTTATTTTATTTTATTTTTTTATTTTGGAATTTTGTAAAGCGCATGGTTACGCGCTCCGGCGTGTCCCCGCGCAGAGAGAGAGCCTGTAAGAGGGATAGGAGTTACAGCAGTGCTAGGCGGTAAAGGTGGGTTTTGAGAGCTTTACGAAATTTGGTCTCAGTGGGTTCGAGGCGCAATTCAGCTGGGAGCAGGTTCCAGTGCTTGGCTGCAAGGAGCCTGAAAGATCTGCCCCCCTTCCGGATTCTGGGGACAACAGCCAGACCCATGCCAGAGGATCTAAGCATCCGCTCTGGTCTATAGGGGGTGGTGAGGTTGTTCAAAGGGCTGGGTACTCTACCTCCAAAGATGCGATGGCACATGCATAAAGCTTTGAAGGTAATCCTTTCACGGATTGGAAGCCAGTGAAGGGACCTCAAGGCGGCTTTAGAGGGTGCTCTCCTAGGAAGCCTCAGCACCAGCCGGGCTGTGGCGTTTTGCAGTACTTGGAGACGGTTGAGACTTTTAGCCGTAATACCCAGATATAATAGGTTGGCATAATCAAGTCTCGATGTAACCAAGGCATGCACAAGAGTTTGTCTAGCACCGACCGGCAGTAGATCAAGGACCTTTCGTAGGCTCTTAAGTATGCCAAAACACATACCAACCACCCGATTTACCTGGGGAGCAAAAGACAGATCAGAGTCGAATAGAACCCCAAGATTTTTTGCCTGTTGACCCGGCACAGGGGTTGAGCCTAGACAATCAGGCCACCATGCTGAGGACCACACAGACGCCCCCACCCCCCCATCACGAGCACTTCCATTTTGGACCCATTCAACTTCAGGCAGTTGTTAGACATCCAGGAGGCAAGCTCCTGCATGCACGCACTGAAGTTGAGTGCCGCGGTTTCGGGTGACCGTGACAGAGAGATGACCAGCTGTGTGTCGTCAGCGTACGATACCAGTTGGATACCATAGCTTTCTACAATGGTGGCAACAGGGGAGGCGTAAAGGTTAAACAGGGTGGAGCTGAGGGCAGAGCCCTGGGGAACCCCTTGATCGAGATGGAACTCACGGGAGTAGTGTTCTCCCTGTCTGACCTGAAAGCCCCTCTCTGTCAGGAAGGACGGCATCCAACTGAGTGCCACCCCATTTACTCCGCCATTGTTAAGACACTGTAGCAAGGTGGAGTGTGCTACAGTGTCAAATGCGGCACTTAGGTCAAGTAAGATGAGAGCCATGGTATGCCCCTCATCTACTCCTTGCCTAATGGCCTCAGTTGCCAGAAGCATCGCAGACTCCGTTGAGTGACGTGCGCAAAATCCAAACTGAGTCGGATGGAGAAGGTTGGCTTCTTCCACAAAAGTCATAAGTTGGAGATTGGCCACCTTCTCTGCCACTTTGGCCATGTAGGGAAGAAGGGAAATAGGCCGAAGATTGTCTAGCCTATCCCAACTGAGATTGGGTTTTTTTTGGAGCGGGAGCACAATCGCTTGCTTCCACTTTTTGGGTACGGTGCCGGTTTTAAAATAAAGATCCAGAACATCTCTGATGTAAGGCTCCAGAGCTTCCATACTCCCTCCAAGGAGTTTCGGTGAGGCCGGATCACGGGGGGAACATGACTTAATCGAGCAGCAGATTTGCTGAAGCTCATTAGATGGTGGAGTGACAAATTTGCCTAGCCTATTTACGCCCTCATCTAATGATGAGTTTTCACTGAACTCTATTGCCTTCTCCTTTCCCCCTGTGAAGGCGGAATAGATAGTGGCCACTTTGTCGAAGAAGTAGGTGGCAATGCGGTTACAGGATTCCACTGAAACCAAGGAGGGATCAACAGATGAGCTGCATAAAGAAATTTCTTTATAGATTTTAAAAGGCTCCTTCGTGGATTTATGAGCTTCACCAATCCTACCTGAGAAATAGTTAGTTTTGGCGCGCCTAATTAGATTGTGGTATTCCCTGCGTTTGCCTATATATCTCAATTTAGCTTGGTCGAGGTAGGCCATCCTCCATTGCCTTTCTAATTGCTTACATTCAGTTTTGGCTAGGCGAAGTTCAGCATTAAACCAAGGGGCAGATTTGAGAGGTCTACTCCCGGGTTTCTTGTAGCACAGAGGGGCTATGCTGTCTAAGGCGTTGGTAATGTTCTCATCAAGTCTATCGGATGCTGTAGCAACATCCTCCCCTCCTGGGCTGCCACTGTTGGTGAGGGCGGAATCAAACCCAGCCTTAGAGAAAGCAGTCCATCTGCGACTCAGATATTTAGTGTTGGAAAACTTTTGGGCATTGCTGGCAGGAATAGTTATTGTAAAAGGTACTAAAAAGTGGTCAGACCAGGGGAGAGGTACTGTAGCCTGGGCTTCTACACCTGCCCAATTGGCAAAGATGGGATCCAGCAAATGACCTTTAAGATGGGTAGGGGCTTTAGATACAATCGATAGTTGGAGGGATTGAAGTTGCTGGTAGAAATCAGTAATACCTTTGTCTGCTAGATTGTCCTGGTGGATGTTAAGATCACCCAAGAGCAGAAACTTATCCCTACGCAGGGTTGTCTCCGTAATGCCTTCAGTCAGGCTGGAGATAAACTGGGTGGAGGGGCCAGGTGGACGATATATATCAGTAAGCCATTCACAGTGTTCCCCGTGTTAACCTTAATGGAGAAAGCTCCTATCTCGCTGTCAGTGATAGCGAGAGGTTCTATTTGACAGCTCAATGGCTGTTTAGATATCATCCCTATCCCCCCACCTCTACCAAGCGGTCTGTTCAGATGAGCCAGAGTATAACCAGCAGGAAGAGAGGCGACTATGTCTGGCTCTGAATTGGAATCAAGCCACGTCTCCGTAAGAAATAGTAGATCGAATTTCATGTCAGAGAGCAGATCATAAATATCAAGACAATGTTTCCTCATGGATCTGGTGTTAAGCAGCCCACACGTAAGCTTAGTGTGTTCAGTCCTGGCAGGAGGTTTAGTTTGCCAGTTATACTGACACACCTTACATCTGATGGTATCTTCCACGGTCAGGCTGTGGAGACAGGCTTTGGCATACTCAGGACATAGGTCATGGAGTTGTTGGACGCTCCAACATGTCAAAGTCTCATTTTGGCCAGGGGTTGTGGCCCCTGGTCCCGTGCGGTCGCGGACGGGCGCAGACGGGCTTGCCTTAGGCGCGCCTTCGGGGCGCAGCCGGCGCGCCCGCTGCGCCCGTCCGCTGCGCTTCCGGGGAAAGCACATGTCTTTTTTACCTTGTGGAGGGAGCATGGCCTGAGGGTGGTGGGCGTGGCCGCAGTCTTCCCCTCTGCCGGCGCAGGTGTGTGAAATCCCTCGTGAGCGCTGAGCTCCGCTCGCCGGGAAGATACACGTGGAAGCAGCAGTAAGTTTAAAACACACAGTTATTTAAGCAGCAAGTTTAAAGCCAAAGTTAAAATCTCCCGGATTTTTGCCTCAGGAGCTGACAGGACTCTGATCGCGCTTGTGGTTCAGCGCGCTTTTGAAACATTTATATCTAGAAAAAAGTGTTATTGCATGTTTTTCCCTTTTTATCTGTAACGTCAGCAGCTTGTTTTCAGAAATAGATAGATTACAACAAACATTGCTCCTTTTCTGGCTCTTTTCAGCTTATATATTGTGAGTTTCTATATTATAATATTGACACTATACTTCGCTTTAGAGGTGTTGGTGACCCGTCGGCGCCAACCCTAAATATTTGCAATCAACGTCACCACCTTCCAGTTGTTAATGTGTTTTCCCCTAGGAATTATATACTGTTAATATGTATATTATAATATAAACAGTTATGCTGATCTCAGTGTAGTTCATAACCCATCGTCACAAAGAGTAAAGATATATAAGCAACGTCACAAGCTTCTGGTTTTTAGTCTGTTGCCCCCTTTTGATCATATACTGTGAAGATATATATATTATAATTTTCACAGTCATGATCTCAGAGGAGTTTATGACCCGTCGCCACGAAGATCAACCTTTTTGACCTCCTGGAGAAAAGAAGCTCAGAAAATAATTACCGCTTGAAAGTATTTCGTCATGGATGTTCTGTTAAATAGATAACTTTATTTTCCTTTTCTTATTACTGTAACAATTGTATCAATCGTTATATTGTAATAGATTGTCCTATTGTCACAGAAGAGGAATAGGAGATTGTTTGGCTCCATCTGTAATACAGATTAGGAAACATAACAATGTACTTGATCAGATATTTTTTTCAGGGAGCATATTTTACAAAATTGCAGAATAGAAAAATATAGCTTTCATACATACTTTGTTACTTTAAATATTTGATAAACCCTACATTTCTGAATGTTATATTCTAATTTCTATTCTTCTCATTTGCGGTTCCTATTCACCTTCCTCCTAAAGAATATATAGGGCCAGTTCTGTATATTATAATAGTGCCATCCTATATATTCTTAACTGAGTATGTGATTTGTTAGCGGAACAGTGTGCGACCTCTAAGCACTACGACACAACGTTCCTGAATTCTACAGTATACAAATTTGAAAAATATGAATGAATACATTTCTATGTAATATGAAGTCATTTGTATTTAACAGTTTTTTACTTGTTCTCCTGATCTCAGATAATGTAGTGCGGGAGTGTTTGTTCAAGAATATGGGGCAACACTTTTACAAACTATAGCGGAAAAAATGAGGGTATGGCCACGCTTCCCTGATATTTTCTAAAATTGCATTTTTAATTGTCACCCCATTCATATATATGCAGCGTCAGTTTCTGAAGAAAGTTTATTTGTATTTGCTAAATAACAACTGTTTCAAACCTAGACTGAAATTTTTGCTGCGCAACCACACCTCTCCATCAGAAAAGTAAACACCACATTATAAGTAAATAGTGCTCCTGGGAAGTATCCCACCCGCAAACTTGATAAAAAAAAACACAGCAAGAAACTGTCATTTTTCCGCCGTGATTTGTACAGCACATGGCAATTATATAAATGGCCCTTAAAACATATAAAAATAATATTACCTTCATAATCCCTGTCCACCACCTTGTGACCATTGTACAGAGTTAATAGTGTTCCTAACCTCTCCTCTATTACTATCTTTTTCCATACTCCTTTGGAAGTGCGTCACAAAATCACTCACAACAGTGAACCGTTCCCACCCAATAAGGAGCAAACTTGTGCTCGAAATACTTTAGCCAATGTAAATTGAGACTTGTATAGCGCACTACTCACTCGCAAGGGTCTCAAGGCGCTTGTACGAATACCGCTGTGGAACCCATCCTGGCTTTCCCTGTGAGGCGTCCACTCCTGGGCACCCCCAAGGTGGAGGCCAGGCATCCTTAGCGTTGTGGGGGCTGTTGTGGAGATTAAGCAAGCTATTGCCCAGAGTTGCAGAGTGGGACTCCATGATTGGAATAGGCACCGAGGTGAGAATTATCAGGTCCGTGGAATTTTTGAGCCCAAGACCCGCCGAGGCGGGAAATTGAACCCTGGTCCCGGGCCAGACCTCCGCATCAGGGTCTGCCACTCTAACCATTGAGCCACAATTCTCCACTAAAATGTCCATGTTCTTCCGCAGAGGAGGAAGGAGTGACTGCCAAAACTTCCACTTTTAATGCTTCATAGCCAATGAACATTAAGCTTTGTAAGGTCCCGCTTGGAACACGTTACCCAATGAAATGTCCCTAATACTCCACGAAGAGGGAAGAAATCGCTGACAACACTTCTACTTTCATCAGTTTACAGCCAATCAACATTAAGCTTGTGAAAGTCCTCCTTGCAGCACGTCAGCAAAGCAGATGTCCCTCCTACTCTGCAGAGCGGAAGTGAATGGCTGGCCACACTTCTACTTGCAATAGTTCGCAACAAACCAACATAAAGCTCAGGAAAGTCCTCCTTACAACATGTAGGCTAATTAGATGTCCTTGCTACTCTCTCCAAATGTCAGCAAAGGACAGGAGACGGGACAAAGTAATTATGTGCCTTTTTTAAACTGCTGTGCCCAGTAACTCTGTTGCAACTGTGAGCCCCTGAAGAAAAGTTCATCAACATGAAACGCGTCGGGCGTTATCACAGGACTTACTTCTAAGCTTGGTACCTGCAAGCTGTTTCTGCTGCTGTTTTTTCCATTATAAAGTGTGGCTACCTTTACTCACCTGCGTTGGACTTCCTCATTTCCAAGCAAACTTTGCGAGTGAATATAGAGCGGCGCAGCCTGAGCCGCGAGTGAGGCCCCACTGTGTTTACACAGTCCTGTTGTGACTTCTATGGATGCTACAGCGTAAGGACGGGAGAGTCCCAATGGATTTATACATTCGAGCAGCAGAAGCGGCATGGGAGAACCTTTGCTGCCCACTTGGGTTTTAATTTGCTGACATTTGGAGCCTGTGCACGGTGGCTCACTGGAGTTAAAGAGATCAGGCACTATATGACCCAGGAGGCCACACTCGTGGCCACGCCCATTGGGGCGGGACGAAGTAATTATGTGCCTTTTTTAAACTGCTGTGCCCAGTAACTCTGTTGCAACTGTGAGCCCCTGAAGAAATGTTCATCAACATGAAACGTGTCAGGTATTATCACAGGACTTACTTCTAAGCTTGGTACCTGCGTGCTGTTTCTGCTGCTGTTTTTTCCATTATAGAGTGTGGCTACCTTTACTCACCTGCGTTGGGCTTCCTCATTTCCAGGCAAACTTTGCGAGTGGATATATATAAATATATATATTATATATATATATATATATATCTATATATATATATATATATATATATATATATATATATATATATATATATATATCAAAATCCACAATCCTGAAGCGCCGAGGAAACCAAACGGACACAGCCAGGTACAGACCACAACCAAGGATTTAGAAGAAATAGTGTGCTTTAATTCCATCAATGGGGATGGCAGCATGACGCGTTTCGTCCGGGAAACCCGGACTTGATCACATCAAATATATATATATATATATATATATATATATATATATATATATATATATTCAACGATTTGGTTCCTGGTGCCTTCCGTATGGCGCTACTTGTAGGTGCGTAGCTTTCGCGGTTGAACCACACCACTCTTTATCCCAACAAGGTATTCCAAAGAAAACAATAAAGCCGCCACTCCAGTCACTCGAGTTTGTTTAGACACACTTAATTTATTCTTAAATCCATTGACAGCAGTTTCACAGCACACACCAACGCGATTCGGTAGCTCCCCACTACCTTGATCACGGTTGCTAAAACACTGTTTGCTGATTGTAATTTAAAACCGGGAGTTCCCACCCACATGTGCCACATGATTACTCTGATTACCACTCCCTTTTGGGAATTCTGGGATATGTAGTACCATTTCATTTCATGAAACCTTCCCCTGTAATTCCTTCGTTTTTTTAAGACATTTGTGAATAATTTGCAGTTCATTCCCCATTTCACTCACAAAATCAAATATAAAACTTGATACCAGTGATTATCTGATGTTTTCCTTCACTTAAGCTAAACATTATTGTCAGTTCCCCTTGGTCATTTTTGGATAAGTGATTTCATTAAAGCGACAAGCCACATTTTTGCGTATTTTTAACATATTAGCAATCGTGAAGTAAAAGAATTAATTCAATATGTATTTAATTCATGAAAATATTGATTACTTCATATATATATATATATATATGCACGAAAATTCGTCACTAGCCAAAGCAGCTGCCTCAGCCCAACACTCCAACAATGACGAAGGAACAGACCCAGTTCTTGGTGCTTTAATCGAGGTGTTTTATTTCCAGCAAGCCTGCCGCCGCAATTACGCGTTTCGCCTTACACAGCTTGATCACATGGCCTGGAGTGGCGGCTTTATCGTTTTCTTTGGAATACGTTTTTGGGATATATATATATATATATATATATATATATATATTAGAGCCCTTGCCCTCCAGCATTTAAAAAATGTTTCACCAATATGCTTGTGGAGGCCTCAAAGACCAATTGTATATACTTATATATATATTCACAAAATTTCTTCAATTTCAAGAAGATTATCGAGCCACTCCAACCAGGTACTTTCAATCGATTTTATTTTCGGGCAAAAAGATGAGTTTCCAGCGCACAGGCTCTTGGTCACATGACCATGGTTCCACATCTCGTATTAAAATACTCTTGTTTACAAAAAGAATGGAAAAAAGACTCTGTGTTTACAACATCACACAGGTCCTGTGTCAAAATGCAAAATAAATATTAATTAATTGTTTAAAGACACAATTCAAAGAATGAACAATGGTGTTATTTAGGCTTGGTCGTTATAATTGTTTTGGTGAATTGAGCCGCTGTTAATGCATTAAACTACACAGCAGTACTCTCAACATCTCATGGGCGAAATCAAGGGTTTAGTATCCTCTGTGTTTTTGTATATAGATAAACCATGTCTCAAAATCATGGAAGTGGAAAGGATGTGAAAGTATATTTTAGAAATAATGAGTAAAGGTAAGCTCTAGATCTGGGTATAGGTCAGTAGTAGTTAAATACAGTCTTAATCCAATTCTTTAGGTTAAGTTGTTACAAATGGTAGTTTGATAAAAAGAGAAATATATGTATATATACATATATTACCTACCGCCAGTAGGTAATATATATATATATATATATATATATATATATATATATATATATATATATATATATATATATATATATATATATATATATATATATACATATATATATATATATATATATATTACCTACTGGCGGTCGCCAGTAGGTAGTTATAGTTAGGATTTTTTTCCATAGGAAATCCTCAACATTCTATTTGGAATAACTTTGGCCCTGGTTGAAGAATCTTAGCGAATTTCTCAAAGAAGATGGCTCGGTCCGCTGCGCTCCTTCCCTGGAAGTTTGGGGGGGATTGGTCAAGTGGGGGCTGAGATATAAGGGGGGTCCCAAAACGTGTTTTCTGCATGTTATTTTCCATAGGACCTTTAGACTCGGCTACAGGTCGAACGGCTGAATGGATTTATAAGAAATTTGGCAAAACTGTAGAGTCCGGTTCGCAGATTACGCTTTTTTTGGAATGGTGTAAATCCGTTCAGTAGTTGTTGAGAAAATTAAAGTTAAAGTCAATTATATATCTATAGGCGCGCACGCGTGCGCGCACTCAAGCGGCTGCGCGTGAGCGGAATTTTTTTTTGCTGCGTGACGTCTGTTAACGTTCGATTCGAAGGAAATCAGGAAGTTTTGTTCGCCATTTTGTCACTGCGAGTAAATATATTGTTCATTTCAAAGCGTTGAAACATGGAAAGGGGAGAAGGTAGAGATTGTTTTGCTGCGTAGCTTTTCTCGGGGTGTGCAGTAAGGCCCTTAAACGCAAAAAGATATAATTTTTTCCCGAAAAAAAATACGGGGTGCGCGCACCCGGTCGCGCACACCTATTTACAAGAGTGTGAAAATGGAGATAAATCAGAAGTTTGAGTGCTTAGATATAAGGTGGCTCTGAAAAGAGCCATTGTGTTAATTGAGTGTTTTCTGCATTTATAAGTAAGTACCGATGCAGAGCCTGATGTTGCAGAGGAAGATTCTGTTTCCCTCATTCGTGAAATGAACACCGTCTCTCCTATAGACGTCTTGCATGTGGTATCGCAAGTTGTTGTGGTAAATAGAACCCATGCTATAATCTCTGAGGAACGCAGAAACAGATTTATTTACATGTCTCCTTGCTTTCTCAAATTGTGCACAATGTTGATTGGACCAATTCCATTTCTGTCTTTAGCATATATTGGAATATACCAAGGCAGATCGAGGAAAAAGTGTCATCAATTGTCGAAAGGTGTCTTTTAGAAGCATTTCCAGACCTACCCCAGTGATTGTGCCTAGATCGTTCCCACCACAGTGCACAATTATAAGGTCTGGTTCTGGGAGATGCATAAAAGTTTTCACCAATGGAATCAATTGGTGACATTTCAATCCTCTTTTGGCAATCCATGTTATGTGTACATTTGGTAAGCCGAGGTTGCAAATTCGTCTGCTTACTGCATATTTTTCACTCCAGTGAATATAACTGTGCCAGACCCTCATTTTCAAGGGATTTGTAGTCGTCCTCCGATCGGTTCTGGAAGTGGAATGGTAGTTAGAAGTTGAAATTCTAAATAAAGAAAAAGGAAGAGGCTGGGTGTGGTTAAAAAAATAAAAATGATTGGTTGATTGTAATAAGTGGAGATTGAACAGTACGTTGTATGTTAATGTTTATGTTAAACGAGAAGTACTATTGGGTGTGAAAAAACAAGACATGTAACAGAGCTGTGGATTGGCAGGTGTTTCTGGAGGGAAAATAGTCTTCTTAATTTGTTGTAGAACGTTGAGACATGAACTTTTGACCTGTGCCTTCAGCAAGGTGCAGAATGAGGTGTAACCATGGAAACAGCCGGAGATGGCAGTTGGTGATGGGTTCACTCGTTGGTGCCTCTGTGTCTGATTCTGTTCTGTGGTGGCAGGCGGACAACTGTTTGTTATTGTAGAGATGAAAGGGTGATAAGGAGAGAAATACGACATAGCGTTTGGCCTGTAGAAGCGTGGGAGAAGTGATTAAGTCTGAGTGAAGCGGAACTGTGGCGGTGCTTGGTAACAGTAAAAAATTTTTTTTAACAGTGGTATAACTGTCTGTACGGTGCGCGACCTACTAAGAAAGAGTTCACGGGCCGTAATTGGCTTGCAGGTTCTAGTATCAGTAAGTGAGGTCGAGAAAAGAAAACATTCAGGACTTTATTTATGAAGGCCTTGCGCCACCGGTGCGTCACTGTTTACCATTTTAAAAAATGAGGCACCGGCGGCGGAAGGTCTTCATAAATAAGGCCCTCAGTGACTACAGTTAAGGTTATGTGGAACCCATGAATAGTTTTTCAATATGAAATCATTTCAGTTGAGATTATGGATTAAAAGAGAAACCGTGAATATTTGAAATGTTTATTTAGAAATGTACTGTTTTAGAGGCAAATCATTATGTACAGAAATTGCAAAAAACACAGTAATTGGTATTGTCAGTAGTACATGGAATACAAACACTATAGTTGAAGAAAAATGAATATAGTTGGAAAAAAACATTGTACACTCTTATAAGGAAGTATATTATATTTCAATAAATGGAAGAAGGTCTCTGGCCTTTCAGTTTAGGAACGATATATGAAAATGCAAGTGGTTATACATCATTACTTTATCAATCAGCTGTCTACATGCGAAGCACTATCAAGTTTGTGTTATGTTACTGTGTACGGGGAAAAAAAGGCGCCAAAAGCGACAAAATGGCGAGAGGTGCATGTAAGTAATCTGTTGGATGCTGCGCAAATCACTATTGAGGAGAACTACTGTATTGAGATATCTTTTGAAGGTTGCAGTATTGCATTTGAAATACAGCACAAGTAACAATGGAAATATTGTTGAAAGAACATATTTTTCTGTAAAGTATTTTAAATTAATAATTTTATAGAAAATTAAAGGAGCAGAGGCGTGTGAGGCGGAAATAAGCAGTTGAGATGCGAAATGGCGTTTACAGTTATAAAAAACTCGTTTAAAATTTACACATTAATTAGGGTACATGTAGCATATATTAGCGAGTTTTGCATCGAGTACGTTTGAAATAACCTTAGATAAGATATGCAATAGAATTGTTGAGATTAGACTGTAAAAAAATAAAGTTGAAAATCGAGTAGCTGAAGAAACAAATGTAGTCCACATAAAAGACCAAAATTTAAACAACACGAAATCATAATGTCCACTGTTAGTAAAGCCAATAGGTCTGTTCTTCAAAAGAAAATATGGAAAAGAACGTGAAGAATATAGGGAAGCAAAAGGAAATGAGGACGTCAATGGCTTGTATTGAAGCATTGTTTAGGCAAAATAGGTAACTTCTGCTTGTAACAGGAAATCACTTTTATGATTTGAAAGTATGTCAGCTATCCAATAGAAAAGAGTAAAGCAGTACTCATGATCTGTTAAAATCGGAGCCTCTTTTATTATCAGAGGGCAGCTCGGTGGGTTTTCGATATAGTTCTCTGTTAGGAAAGAGTTAACCGTCCATTGTATAGGCAAAGTATGCAGCAAGTGCTTCTAACAGGAAATCACTGTTATCATCTGAAAACATGTCAGCCATCCAATTGAGAAGATGAAAGGAGCATTCATGATCTGTCATTATTGGAGCGTCTTTTACCATCATAGGGCAGCTTGGTGGGTTTTCGATGTAGCTCTCTGTTAGGAAATCTTGCGCCGCTGCGAATATATTCCAATGGCCATAAACCCTCCGTTGTAACAAAGCTGTTCATGATCAAGTAACGGATTCATGAGGTGATTGTAATTCGGTTCAGGAGGTACCAAATTGCAGAGACATAAATCCAGGGCCCACGTGAAATCACAGCTCAGGCAATGAAATACAGGCTGCACACAGGTGAAATACGAATATCGAAATGTTAATCGATATGAAGTATTCAAAGTTGAGAGTGGTAAGGTGCCGTAGTACAGAAGCATTCTCTGTCGAAATAGTTCTAAGTAGTCCGTCTCGTTTGCGAAGGCAGGAGGGACATCCGTTTTGAATTTCCCAAGATGGTAAAGGAAACTGCGCAGCACTGCCGGTTGTATAGCAACTGCACAGAATTAGGTCGCCGGCTATGCAGTGGAGAGGAGCAGAATGACTTGATAAAATTTTCTAGGAGTCTAGTCACTTATATATTGCTTAGTAGTTATCAAAAAAGTAGCTTTTCTTGAAGTGGAGGATGCGTTAAAAAATAAGTGAGTCATTTGATCAAGTTGTAAAGCAAGGTCAATTTTTTTTTACATCAATGCTGTTTTCTGTGAATGTTAGCTAAGTGAAATATATGTGTGTGAGCAGATGCAACGTTCAGTTTTAAATGTGACAATGGAGCTCTTGTTCATGTCTTCCGATTCAAGGTCGGTTTTCGCTGCCAAATACAAAGATCAAGAAACGCATGCGTGGGGTAGATAGTCTGCATTCTTAAAGGAAAGGAAATGAAGGGTTATTTTTACCGCATTAGCATTGTCGTTTAAAAAGTTACAGTGATTTTCATTCTATGTTAAGAAAGTGTCACTGATGAAGACTGAAAATAAATCCTTATAAATAACAGGGACTGGTGTATTTTAGAAAAGGTGTGTAACATTACATGAATTGTAAAAAAAAAAATAATGTAATTGAAAGTGTATGGTTTGAAAATGAAAAGTAGAGGTTTATAGTTCACGTTTTGAAAGCGGTTCTAGAGGGTCAGATGCATGATAGATTTATAAAAAATAGAACATGTTTTTCAATAGTATTATGGAAAAAATATGTGCCTTAATGTACTATTTAGATTATCTGCCTGTTGCCTATTCTTTGAGTTTTAGTAATCCTGTGTCTTATAAGTTTTCCAGGGGCGGTTTGAGGTTCATGGTGGGCTTGGGCAGGGAGGGTAGGTTGGGGGTTTGTAATAGGGGGTCCGGGTGGGGTGGAGTGTGGAGTTTAGTGAAGAGTGAGGGAGGTGGGGGTTAGGGTGTTTGGTAATGAAGCAGAGTCAGAGGACGCCAAATTTCTTTTATGGGGTGCCACGGAAATATGTATTTATTCTCAGAGGTTTATTATATTAAGGATATATATTAACATGGTGGCTCTTGTCATTTTGTGGTTCTGTGCATGTGTATAATGCTGGCCCTGTAGTTTTTGTTTATGGACCTTATTACGACACACAGGGGAGCCACATTGCACAGTGTGAGATCAGAGACTTAGGAAATAAAACTTTATAATTGTAAGGGCTCTAAGCGATACAAATCGCCCGTTCTCGGTGTAAAAAATATCACCGCTATTGGTGGTATTTTCTACGGTGTTAGTGCTCGAAGGAGAATAGTAACATATATGTGAAATAAAATTATGTAACAGGCTCAGTATTTCACATTATCGCGTGAAAACAAAAGTTGTTCTCACATAGCAATAAGTCTCTTATAATTAAGGGACGGAGTGTATATAGTGCTATTTACTACTCTGCTATGTGAACGATGTCGAATATTTCATAAGAGGAGGCTTTAAAAGTTTTTCGATAAACTGGTTTTCCAGGGAAGTGGGTGGAGTGTTCCGTGTAAATTGCAGAATAGAAACTAGTAAGAACCAATTGGAAGTGTTGTTTTAAAGTCAGATGACTTCACATGCAAGTGTCAGGTCCTGTACGCGATAGGAGGGTGCGCGCACCCGGTCTCGCACTAAAATAAAGCGGCGAAAAAACATCTCATAATATGCTCTTGGAGCACGTTTTGGTAGAAAGAGGTAGTTCTGAAAAGAACTTTTTTTTTTTTTTTTTTTGGAAACAAGTGTTATGATGCTTTTGATTTCTTAAAGTTGCTACGACATTTTTCAGTATGTCATACTATCCAAATAAAGTGAAGAAATGTAACTTTTCTTGGAGCATTTATGACTCTCAATTTTGTGTTTAATTAGAGTAAAGCTTTGCTCTCCGTATACAAGAAGTTTTCCACAGTTCGTGCATTTCATGTGCACGTTCGCCAGATATGGTTTCAAGTCCATTTCAGCACTCGATGGAGATACAGGTCGTCCACCGGAAGATGTGCTGATTACTTCTGATGGTAATAGCCTGGCCTCCGTTTTTCTTGTCAAAGGTGGTCGCTCATTTCCTTCAGATTCGGAAGATGAATGCGGAACGGTAGCCATTGCAGCGAAGTCTTCGGGAAGATGTTCAACGTTGTTCTCTCTTGAGAGTAGAAAAGAAAGTGATGGAAGTGGGTGGAGTGCTGCGTGTAAATTCCAGAATAGAAACTACCAAGAACCAATTAGAAGTGTTGTTTTGAAGTCACATGACTTCACATGCAAGTGTCAGGTCCTGTACGCGATAGGAGGGTGCGCGCACCCGGTCTCGCACTAAAATAAAGCGGCGAAAAAACATCTCATAATATGCTCTTGGAGCACGTTTTGGTAGAAAGAGGTAGTTCTGAAAAGAACTTTTTTTGTCATGAGTGATGTCACTGACCATGTCATGAGTGATGTAATATGTAATGTCATCAGCAGTGCATTACACGCGCAAGTTATAGTGAGTCCAACTAACTATAACGTGCAATTTCATTGGTTTTATGTCAGTAAAATTTCCAGCTAACTATAACTGGTGTCAAACCTATGGTTTTTTCAGTGTATTTCATAGGTTTTTCAAATGCTATTTCCTAACTATAACCTGTGTAAAACCTATGGTTTTTTCAGTGAATATATATATATACACACACATATATATATATATATATATATATATATATATATATATATATATATATATATATATATATATATATATATATATATATATATATATATATATATATATATATATATATATAGCTGGGCGAGGTCGTAGCTCTGCACGAAGCGGGGCAAAATCGGCACAGTTCTCCATACGCGGATTAAGCCATCCTTCAACTCCGCAACCTACTAAAGGATTACAATAAACTTTGATCACAAAACCATGCACGAGTGCACTGCCTGCATTACGGACTTCATATCCCACAAACCACCGTGGGACTGTGAACCTACACACGCCCACAGGAAATGGGGTTTTGGCAAATGCACTCAATAAAAACCGGAAACACCCTTGCAGGCAGTTACGTGTGATGTTTTGCGCCCATGAAGAAGGGGAGCAGCCCCGAAACGCGTTGGCATACAGAATGTAAGCGGAGGTGAAAGAAGGCTGCGTGACACTGCTGGAGGGCAGAGGACTGTTCGTGTGCTCTCTCAGATGCTACAGGGCATTTGGTATTTTGACATTTTTACACGGCAGCCTGGTCGTGGAGAGAGGCACCGTCACCAGTTGGAGAATACGACAATCACTGGCTGGGCGAGGTCGTAGCTCTGCACGAAGCGGGGCAAAATCGGCACAGTTCTCCATACGCGGATTAAGCCATCCTTCAACTCCGCAACCTACTAAAGGATTACAATGAACTTTGAACACAAAACCATGCACGAGTGCACTGCCTGCATTACGGACTTCATATCCCACAAACCACCGTGGGACTGTGAACCTACACACGCCCACAGGAAATGGGGTTTTGGCAAATGCACTCAATAAAAACCGGAAACACCCTTGCAGACAGTTACGTGTGATGTTTTGCGCCCATGAAGAAGGGGAGCAGCCCCGAAACGCGTTGGCATACAGAATGTAAGCGGAGGTGAAAGAAGGCTGCGTGACACTGCTGGAGGGCAGAGGACTGTTCGTGTGCTTTCTCAGATGCTACAGGGCATTTGGTATTTTGACATTTTTACACGGCAGCCTGGGCGTGGAGAGAGGCACCGTCACCAGTTGGAGAATACGACAATCACTGGCTGGGCGAGGTCGCAGCTCTGCACGAAGCGGGGCAAAATCGGCACAGTTCTCCATACGCGGATTAAGCCATCCTTCAACTCCGCAACCTACTAAAGGATTACAATGAACTTTGATCACAAAACCATGCACGAGTGCACTGCCTGCATTACGGACTTCATATCCCACAAACCACCGTGGGACTGTGAACCTACACACGCCCACAGGAAATGGGGTTTTGGCAAATGCACTCAATAAAAAACGGAAACACCCTTGCAGACAGTTACGTGTGATGTTTTGCGCCCATGAAGAAGGGGAGCAGCCCCGAAACGCGTTGGCATACAGAATGTAAGCGGAGGTGAAAGAAGGCTGCGTGACACTGCTGGAGGGCAGAGGACTGTTCGTGTGCTCTCTCAGAGGCTACAGGGCATTTGGTATTTTGACATTTTTACACGGCAGCCTGGTCGTGGAGAGAGGCACCGTCACCAGTTGGAGAATACGACAATCACTGGCTGGGCGAGGTCGTAGCTCTGCACGAAGCGGGGCAAAATCGGCACAGTTCTCCATACGCGGATTAAGCCATCCTTCAACTTCGCAACCTACTAAAGGATTACAATGAACTTTGATCACAAAACCATGCACGAGTGCACTGCCTGCATTACGGACTTCATATCCCACAAACCACCGTGGGACTGTGAACCTACACACGCCCACAGGAAATGGGGTTTTGGCAAATGCACTCAATAAAAACCGGAAACACCCTTGCAGGCAGTTACGTGTGATGTTTTGCGCCCCATGAAGAAGGGGAGCAGCCCCGAAACGCGTTGGCATACAGAATGTAAGCGGAGGTGAAAGAAGGCTGCGTGACACTGCTGGAGGGCAGAGGACTGTTCGTGTGCTCTCTCAGATGCTACAGGGCATTTGGTATTTTGACATTTTTACACGGCAGCCTGGTCGTGGAGAGAGGCACCGTCACCAGTTGGAGAATACGACAATCACTGGCTGGGCGAGGTCGTAGCTCTGCACGAAGCGGGGCAAAATCGGCACAGTTCTCCATACGCGGATTAAGCCATCCTTCAACTCCGCAACCTACTAAAGGATTACAATGAACTTTGATCACAAAACCATGCACGAGTGCACTGCCTGCATTACGAACTTCATATCCCACAAACCACCGTGGGACTGTGAACCTACACACGCCCACAGGAAATGGGGTTTTGGCAAATGCACTCAATAAAAACCGGAAACACCCTTGCAGGCAGTTACGTGTGATGTTTTGCGCCCATGAAGAAGGGGAGCAGCCCCGAAACGCGTTGGCATACAGAATGTAAGCGGAGGTGAAAGAAGGCTGCGTGACACTGCTGGAGGGCAGAGGACTGTTCGTGTGCTCTCTCAGATGCTACAGGGCATTTGGTATTTTGACATTTTTACACGGCAGCCTGGTCGTGGAGAGAGGCACCGTCACCAGTTGGAGAATACGACAATCACTGGCTGGGCGAGGTCGTAGCTCTGCACGAAGCGGGGCAAAATCGGCACAGTTCTCCATACGCGGATTAAGCCATCTTTCAACTCCGCAACCTACTAAAGGATTACAATGAACTTTGAACACAAAACCATGCACGAGTGCACTGCCTGCATTACGGCCTTCATATCCCACAAACCACTGTGGGACTGTGAACCTACACATGCCCACAGGAAATGGGGTTTTGGCAAATGCACTCAATAAAAACCGGAAACACCCTTGCAGGCAGTTACGTGTGATGTTTTGCGCCCATGAAGAAGGGGAGCAGCCCCGAAACGCGTTGGCATACAGAATGTAAGCGGAGGTGAAAGAAGGCTGCGTGACACTGCTGGAGGGCAGAGGACTGTTCGTGTGCTCTCTCAGATGCTACAGGGCATTTGGTATTTTGACATTTTTACACGGCAGCCTGGTCGTGGAGAGAGGCACCGTCACCAGTTGGAGAATACGACAATCACTGGCTGGGCGAGGTCGTAGCTCTGCACGAAGCGGGGCAAAATCGGCACAGTTCTCCATACGCGGATTAAGCCATCCTTCAACTCCGCAACCTACTAAAGGATTACAATGAACTTTGATCACAAAACCATGCACGAGTGCACTGCCTGCATTACGGACTTCATATCCCACAAACCACCGTGGGACTGTGAACCTACACACGCCCACAGGAAATGGGGTTTTGGCAAATGCACTCAATAAAAACCGGAAACACCCTTGCAGACAGTTACGTTTGATGTTTTGCGCCCATGAAGAAGGGGAGCAGCCCCGAAATGCGTTGGCATACAGAATGTAAGCGGAGGTGAAAGAAGGCTGCGTGACACTGCTGGAGGGCAGAGGACTGTTCGTGTGCTCTCTCAGATGCTACAGGGCATTTGGTATTTTGACATTTTTACACGGCAGCCTGGTCGTGGAGAGAGGCACCGTCACCAGTTGGAGAATACGACAATCACTGGCTGGGCGAGGTCGTAGCTCTGCACGAAGCGGGGCAAAATCGGCACAGTTCTCCATACGCGGATTAAGCCATCCTTCAACTCCGCAACCTACTAAAGGATTACAATGAACTTTGATCACAAAACCATGCACGAGTGCACTGCCTGCATTACGGACTTCATATCCCACAAACCACCGTGGGACTGTGAACCTACACACGCCCACAGGAAATGGGGTTTTGGCAAATGCACTCAATAAAAACCGGAAACACCCTTGCAGGCAGTTACGTGTGATGTTTTGCGCCCATGAAGAAGGGGAGCAGCCCCGAAACGCGTTGGCATACAGAATGTAAGCGGAGGTGAAAGAAGGCTGCGTGACACTGCTGGAGGGCAGAGGACTGTTCGTGTGCTCTCTCAGATGCTACAGGGCATTTGGTATTTTGACATTTTTACACGGCAGCCTGGTCGTGGAGAGAGGCACCGTCACCAGTTGGAGAATATGACAATCACTGGCTGGGCGAGGTCGTAGCTCTGCACGAAGCGGGGCAAAATCGGCACAGTTCTCCATACGCGGATTAAGCCATCCTTCAACTCCGCAACCTACTAAAGGATTACAATGAACTTTGATCACAAAACCATGCACGAGTGCACTGCCTGCATTACGAACTTCATATCCCACAAACCACCGTGGGACTGTGAACCTACACACGCCCACAGGAAATGGGGTTTTGGCAAATGCACTCAATAAAAACCGGAAACACCCTTGCAGGCAGTTACGTGTGATGTTTTGCGCCCATGAAGAAGGGGAGCAGCCCCGAAACGCGTTGGCATACAGAATGTAAGCGGAGGTGAAAGAAGGCTGCGTGACACTGCTGGAGGGCAGAGGACTGTTCGTGTGCTCTCTCAGATGCTACAGGGCATTTGGTATTTTGACATTTTTACACGGCAGCCTGGTCGTGGAGAGAGGCACCGTCACCAGTTGGAGAATACGACAATCACTGGCTGGGCGAGGTCGTAGCTCTGCACGAAGCGGGGCAAAATCGGCACAGTTCTCCATACGCGGATTAAGCCATCTTTCAACTCCGCAACCTACTAAAGGATTACAATGAACTTTAAACACAAAACCATGCACGAGTGCACTGCCTGCATTACGGCCTTCATATCCCACAAACCACCGTGGGACTGTGAACCTACACATGCCCACAGGAAATGGGGTTTTGGCAAATGCACTCAATAAAAACCGGAAACACCCTTGCAGGCAGTTACGTGTGATGTTTTGCGCCCATGAAGAAGGGGAGCAGCCCCGAAACGCGTTGGCATACAGAATGTAAGCGGAGGTGAAAGAAGGCTGCGTGACACTGCTGGAGGGCAGAGGACTGTTCGTGTGCTCTCTCAGATGCTACAGGGCATTTGGTATTTTGACATTTTTACACGGCAGCCTGGTCGTGGAGAGAGGCACCGTCACCAGTTGGAGAATACAACAATCACTGGCTGGGCGAGGTCGTAGCTCTGCACGAAGCGGGGCAAAATCGGCACAGTTCTCCATACGCGGATTAAGCCATCCTTCAACTCCGCAACCTACTAAAGGATTACAATGAACTTTGATCACAAAACCATGGACGAGTGCACTGCCTGCATTACGGACTTCATATCCCACAAATCACCGTGGGACTGTGAACCTACACACGCCCACAGGAAATGGGGTTTTGGCAAATGCACTCAATAAAAACCGGAAACACCCTTGCAGGAAGTTACGTGTGATGTTTTGCGCCCATGAAGAAGGGGAGCAGCCCCGAAACGCGTTGGCATACAGAATGTAAGCGGAGGTGAAAGAAGGCTGCGTGACACTGCTGGAGGGCAGAGGACTGTTCGTGTGCTCTCTCAGATGCTACAGGGCATTTGGTATTTTGACATTTTTACACGGCAGCCTGGTCGTGGAGAGAGGCACCGTCACCAGTTGGAGAATACGACAATCACTGGCTGGGCGAGGTCGTAGCTCTGCACGAAGCGGGGCAAAATCGGCACAGTTCTCCATACGCGGATTAAGCCATCCTTCAACTCCGCAACCTACTAAAGGATTACAATGAACTTTGATCACAAAACCATGCACGAGTGCACTGCCTACATTACGGACTTCATATCCCACAAACCACCGTGGGACTGTGAACCTACACACGCCCACAGGAAATGGGGTTTTGGCAAATGCGCTTAATAAAAACCGGAAACACCCTTGCAGGCAGTTACGTGTGATGTTTTGCGCCCATGAAGAAGGGGAGCAGCCCCGAAACGCGTTGGCATACAGAATGTAAGCGGAGGTGAAAGAAGGCTGCGTGACACTGCTGGAGGGCAGAGGACTGTTCGTGTGCTCTCTCAGATGCTACAGGGCATTTGGTATTTTGACATTTTTACACGGCAGCCTGGTCGTGGAGAGAGGCACCATCACTAGTTGGAGAATACGACAATCACTGGCTGGGCGAGGTCGTAGCTCTGCACGAAGCTGGGCAAAATCGGCACAGTTCTCCATACGCGGATTAAGCCATCCTTCAACTCCGCAACCTACTAAAGGATTACAATGAACTTTGATCACAAAACCATGCACGAGTGCACTGCCTGCATTACGGACTTCATATCCCACAAACCACCGTGGGACTCTGAACCTACACACGCCCACAGGAAATGGGGTTTTGGCAAATGCACTCAATAAAAACCGGAAACACCCTTGCAGGCAGTTACATGTGATGTTTTGCGCCCATGAAGAAGGGGAGCAGCCCCGAAACGCGTTGGCATACAGAATGTAAGCGGATGTGAAAGAAGGCTGCGTGACACTGCTGGAGGGCAGAGGACTGTTCGTGTGCTCTCTCAGATGCTACAGGGCATTTGGTATTTTGACATTTTTACACGGCAGCCTGGTCGTGGAGAGAGGCACCGTCACCAGTTGGAGAATACGACAATCACTGGCTGGGCGAGGTCGTAGCTCTGCACGAAGCGGGGCAAAATCGGCACAGTTTTCCATACGCGGATTAAGCCAGCCTTCAACTCCGCAACCTACTAAAGGATTACAATGAACTTTGATCACAAAACCATGCACGAGTGCACTGCCTGCATTACGGACTTCATATCCCACAAACCACCGTGGGACTGTGAACCTACACACGCCCACAGGAAATGGGGTTTTGGCAAATGCACTCAATAAAAACCGGAAACACGCTTGCAGGCAGTTACGTGTGATGTTTTGCGCCCATGAAGAAGGGGAGCAGCCCCGAAACGCGTTGGCATACAGAATGTAAGCGGAGGTGAAAGAAGGCTGCGTGACACTGCTGGAGGGCAGAGGACTGTTCGTGTGCTCTCTCAGATGCTACAGGGCATTTGGCATTTTGACATTTTTACACGGCAGCCTGGTCGTGGAGAGAGGCACCGTCACCAGTTGGAGAATACGACAATCACTGGCTGGGCGAGGTCGTAGCTCTACACGAAGCAGTCAAAATCGGCACAGTTCTCCATACGCGGATTAAGCCGTCCTTCAACTCCGCAACCTACTAAAGGATTACAATGAACTTTGATCACAAAACCATGCACGAGTGCACTGCCTGCATTACGGACTTCATATCTCACAAACCACCGTGGGACTGTGAACCTACACATGCCCACAGGAAATGGGGTTTTGGCAAATGCACTCAATAAAAACCGGAAACACCCTTGCAGGCAGTTACGTGTGATGTTTTGCGCCCATGAAGAAGGGGAGCAGCCCCGAAACGCGTTGGCATACAGAATGTAAGCGGAGGTGAAAGAAGGCTGTGTGACACTGCTGGAGGGCAGAGGACTGTTCGTGTGCTCTCTCAGATGCTACAGGGCATTTGGTATTTTGATATATATATATATATATATATATATATATATATATATATATATATATATATATATATATATATATATATATGTATGTATATATATATATATATATATATATATATATATTCAACTGCTTTTTGGATGAAAAAGTCACCTCCTTCTTTTTCCACGGCGGACTGCAGCGGGGTTCGCCGACCCCACTAAATCCAAACCAGAGTCGTTTTTTGTCTTTAAAACAACAAACTGCTGCTCATAATCATTCTCCTTCGTTGAAATTTATTAATGGCACAAACAGCACCCAACGCGTTTCGCGGCCGTTACTGCTTGTTCACAGGTACGGGTAGCCACCATCACAATAAAGTTATATTCAAAACAAACACCATGTGACATATTTTTTGTAACAAGTGAAAACAGAATTTGTCAAATAAACAGTGCATTTCACATCGGTCCAACTCATATTTGGTACAATTCAGAAACAAAATCAGTAATACATCATAATTCAAAATTAAGTATTAACAATGGATAGAAAATGTTGGTAATTTCAAACCGCAGTATTTCCAAAATTGTTAGCATGCTGGTCTCGAACCTCAGTCACCACATCAAATCGTGACGTCATAAAAGAAAATCAGTGCTGCTCTAACATGTTGAGCTATTCTAACACATCCAAAGGCCCCGCATTATTTTATAACTCATGAATGTTTTATACTGCCCCAGTGGACCAATTCATACGACAATGTTTAACCATCATGACGGCTTCACACTGGTGTTCGGCACATTTAAATAAACAGTACATTTCACATCAGTCCAACTTATATTTGGTACGATTCAGAAACCAAATCAGTAATTCATCATAATTCAAAATTAAGTATTTACAAGGGATAGAAAATGTTGGTCATTTCAAACCGCAGTATTTACAAAATTGTTAGTATGCTGGTCTCGCACCCCAGTCACCACGTCAAATCCTGCTGTCATAAAAAGAAAATCAGTGCTGCTCTAACATATTGAGCTATTCTAACACATCCAAAGGCCACAAGTTATTTTATCTCTGATCCTTGTTTTATACTGCCACAGAGGGCAAAATCATACGACAATGTTTAACCATCATGACGGCTTCATATTGGTTTTCAACACATTTAAACTAATGCCCATGTGGGCTTCAGGCACTACTACTCACAGCACTTCAATGATTCCTGGTTATTTACACCCAATCGCCGATCTACTTTTGCCCACCTGGGCTATTGTTCACCTTCACTTTCGCCCTAGTGGGCTTCACAATATCCATTTCACTACTGATTGTACATCCAAACAATGAAAAGCAATTGCTTCCTTTTTTTCCAAAACCATCAACAATGAATAATACTGGTTTACAATCATGAGTTGCCTATAATAGGCAATACATTCAAATAATAACATATAATCTATCTCTTGGTTCTTTGGCTCTTTAACCTTCTCATACAAGTCTTCTAAGGACCAAAGAGCATCTGAAACATAAAAGACAAAGGGCCCGATTCACAGAACTAACTTAAGACAAAATCCTAAACTTACTACATTTTGGTATTCACAGAAGGCACTTACTCATTTTGGTATTCACAGAAGGCACTTACTCATTTCGGCATTCACAGAAGTTAGGAGTCCTAACTTTAGGACTCCTAAATGCCTTCTGTGAATACAGAAAGACTTAAAGTTAGGATTTTTCTCAATTTAGTAGTAGTAAAGTTAGGACTCCAAACTTTAGGACTTCTAAATGCCTTCTGTGAATACCAAAAGTCTTAAAATTTGGAATTTTCTCAACTTTACTACTACTAAACTGAGAAAAATCCTAACTTTAAGACTTTCGGTATTCACAGAAGGCATTTAGGAGTCCTAAAGTTAGAGTCCTAACTTTACTACTACTAAATTGAGAAAAATCCTAACTTTAAGAATTTCGGTATTCACAGAAGGCATTTAGGAGTCCTAAAGTTAAGAGTCCTAACTTTACGACTACTAACTTGAGAAAAATCCTAATTTTATGACTTTCGGTATTCACAGAAGGCATTTAGAAGTCCTAAAGTTAGGACTCCTAACTTCTGTGAATACCGAAATGAGTAAGTGTCTTCTGTGAGTACCAAAATGAGTAAGTGCCTTCTGTGAATACGAAAATGGTAGTAAGTTTAGGATTTTGTCTTAAGTTAGTACTGTGAATCGGGCCCATAGAATGTGGAAATTAAAATCTCATAATTACAGTGAAGATAGGATAGTGTACTGAAAACCCCAATGACTAATAAAGTGAATCAGCTAAAACCATAGTTATCGTTTTACCTCATTTTAATATACAGGGCAAATAGTTACTGGATCTTTTAGCCCAAATGTACGGCTAGTGCCTCATCACAGTTATGGCCAGATGGCTGTAACGTGTGATATTTTATAATCATTTTTGATTCCAATCTGTGGAGTTCTTTCAGCCTGTCACCCCCTCTTTCTCACCTCGGGATACAATCCAGAACGACGAAAGATAAGAGGCTAGTGTTTTGCGTATGGTCCGCATAGAAATGGCAAGCAATTGGGTATTGCTTATCATGGTGGGTGATAGCTCTCAGGTGCTCTAACACTCTCTTTTTCACTTTGTGAATCGTGGTTCTGATGTAATACTTGTTGCACGGGCACCTGAGAGCATACACTGCATAATCTGTTTCACATGACACATGTTTTAGGATCTTAAATGTACTACATTCACTTGATAATTTTACAATTTTACAACTGGAGCTGTACTTGCAGGCCTTGCACCTGCCACATACAAAGAACCCTTGTACAGCTCCAGTTGATTTCTTGGTTTCTTTTGGTAGCAATGCTGGACACATTAAATCTTTAAGAGATTGTGCTCTCCTATATGTTATCTGTGGGTAGTTTTGGATACATTTTTCTAGATCACTGTCAGTTTGCAGAATATTCCAATGTTTGGCCAAACATTGTCTCTGATTCGACCATTTGTTATTAGAACTAGTGATGAACCTTATTTTACTCATTTCTGGTTTTTCTAATGGCTCTTCTTTCTCTTTCAGCAATTCATCTCTGGCCCTCCCCTCTACTTCTTCGCAAGCTGTTCTGATGCACACATCTGTGTAGCTTCTCCCTCTAAAACGTTTTATCATGATCTTCTTTTCGGTCTCATGTTTCTCTGGGGTACTGCAGTTTCCTTTTGCTCGTAAGAGCTCTCCATATGGGATGCTTTCTATTAGGTAATTGGGATGGTGACTTCGAGCATTTAACATTCTATTGCCCGCCGTATTCTTGCGATGCAGAGCAGTTTCAAGCTTCCCATTGTTTATCTCTACCGTTACATCTAAGAAATCCATTATTTTGGAATCCATTTGACTTGTAAATAACAGGTTGAGATCATTGCTGTTCAGTATCGCCACAAACTCATCTGCTTCATTTTGTGACCCTTCCCATATGCAAAAAATATTGTTAATGTATCTTGACCAAAATTTTACTTTGGTTTGAAAGATATCTAGGACCTGGACCACCTGCTCCTCCCACCAGCCAAGGTAAAGACACGCAAAGCTGGGGGCGAAGCAGGTGCCCATCGCTGTCCCGAGTTTTTGACGATATATCACATTGTTAAACAAAAAGAAGTTGTTAGTGAGGCAGGTATGCATCATATCAAGTATAATCTCTGTATGTAGTAGGTATGATAGGGATCGTTCTCCAAGGAAGTATCTACATGCCTGTAGCCCTAATTCATGTGAAATATTCATGTAAAGACTGGTCACATCAAGACAAATCATTACATAATCACTTTGCCACGCAACATTTTGTATTTTTCTTAAGAAGTCACTCGTATCTTTTATGAACGAGGGCAACTTCTTCACCAAGGGTTGTAAAAAATTATCTATATACCTTGAGGTATTTTCTAGTATAGTACCTCTAGAGGAAACTATTGGCCTCCCCGGTGGTTTGTCTTTGTTCTTATGAATTTTGGGTAATAGATATCATGCTGGGATTTTTGGAAATTTGCACGCAAGGAAATTATATTCATTTTGTTCCAAAAGACCTCTTTCTTTCCAATCAAATAGTTTGACCTGGTATTCTGTATTGGATTTCTCATATAAAGCCTTTGTTGTAACTTCATACTATGTAGAGTCGCTTAACTGTCTCACACCTTCTTCTACATATTAGTCCCTTCCCCATACCACCACGTTACCCCCTTTATCAGATTTTTTAATCACGATGGAGGTATCGTCTTTCAATGCTTTAATCGCCAAAGTTTGCTGAGTTGTTAAATTATTGCAACTTTGTCGTGGGACATGAATCAATTTTTTAAAGCCCTTTATGACACCCTTCTCGAAGATATCCACGGCTTCATTGTAAATTTGTGGTAGGAAGATGGACTTTGGCTTAAAATGGCTTTCACAGCTTAGATCAAACCTAATATTGTCCTTCATCAGGTTAAAATAGGGTTGAGAGTGAAAATCCTGCGGACCACCCAACTCATTTACAGCATGAAGTATGTCTAAATCATTGATACAAATATTACTTACAACATTTGTGTCTCTTTTGGCCTTTGTTTCATCCGATACTTTTGTTGCAAACCATTTTCTGAGTCTTAGCTTTCTTGTGAATTGGAAAAAATCAATTCTTGATTGTGTATAATCAAAATCCCGAGTTGGGCAAAATGTAAGTTCTTAAGATAATACTTGAGTCTCTTGGTTAGTCAATTGGTGTTCCAAAATATTAATGATAGTTCTTTCTTTTACTTGGCATTTTTCGACTTCTTCTGCCATCCGGTCCTTGATCCTACGGGACTGTCTGTCGCACCTTTTGGTGTTCCTTGTAGCCTTATTTATCCTCTGCCTCCTCGTCCACGACCTCCACCTAGTTGATTCATGTTTCCTGGAGTGGTTTGCACAGTTAGTCTGTCCTGTGCCATCAACGAAAATTCCTTTAAAATTCTGTCTTTTGTTGACAGATTGAACAATCCTTCGACCACACTCAGGGATGTAGTTGGGTCAGGGCTTGTCAGTTGGTTTGCTGTAGTTGCATTATCATCAACCCTTTCTTTTGACATTCATCCCATCCCCCCGCTGTGGATCCTTCGTATTCACGTAGGCGGTCATATTTCTTTGCAAATGTTAAAATTTGCCCTTTTTTCTCATAGTCCACTAAATCTCAAAGGAATTTTCTTTGCTTCTTTTCTCTGATTTTCTTTTCAATCTTCTCCAGTTTGAGCTCCATTTTTGACATATCTCTTTCAAATTGCTCTTTTTCACAAATTGCTTTTAATTGTGTCGTAATATCCTCTATCAGTTCTGTGAGTTTTTCATAGTCTCTCGTAGCATATTTTACTAGTAGTTTCAACATTACCGACGAGCAATTGTGATTATTTTCGGACCACTCTTTAACTAGGACGGGGTCAGGATCATTGAACGTAGGGGTTATGAAGATCCATAATCCTCGAGGTACTCGACCAGCATCAAGATACTTCTGTAGGGTGGTCGCTTCCCACCATTTATTTTGTTCAAGCTTGAGATATTTCCATAATCTATCCCAAAGCGCCTTTTTATTGTTAGTAGTACTGCTGCTTGCAGTTGCTGATTCCACTGTTATACCATCATTCAGTAACGTTTGCCTGTCAAACATATTCATAGCCTCAGCACTTCTTTTCTCGTTTCTTGGTTGTGCCATAATTATATTTTGTACGTGTATGCACGTATTCAACGAGGGAATTGGGAGTGGGTCTCCTAATTGTAGACTCACACTCCCTCCGCTTGCCAGATATTACTCGCGATTTCACCCTTTTCGATATTGCCACAAGGATACCTCTATGCTGCCGCCGAGAATTTTGGATCTATTTCACTCGATCTCTCCCTTCGACAAACAGCTTCCGAGGCACCCCCCGGGGAATTATGATGGCAGGCTTCGGTTTTTAACTTATAATCCAACTGCTTTTTGGCAAAAAAGCCACCGTCTTCTTTTTTCACGGCCGGCTGCAGCGGGGTTCGCCGACCCCTCTAAATTCAAACCAGAGTTGTTTTTTGTCTTTAAAACAACAAACTGCAGCCCATATTCATTCTCCTTTGTTGAAATTTATTAATGGCACAAACAGCACCCGACGCGTTTTGCGGCCTTTGCCGCTTCTTCACAGGTACGGGTAGCCACCATCACAATAAAGTTATATTGAAAGCAAACCCCATGTGACATATTTTTTGTAACAAGTGAAAACAGACTTTGTCAAATAAACAGTGCATTTCACATCGGTCCAACTTATATTTGGTACAATTCAGAAACCAAATCAGTAATTCATCATAATTCAAAATTAAGTATTAACAATGGTTAAAAAATGTTGGTCATTTCAAACCTCAGTATCAATGTGCCGAAAACCAGTGTGAAGCCATCATGATGGTTAAACGTTGTTGTATGATTTAGCCCACTGGGGCAGTATAAAACATTGATGAGTTATCCAATAACTCGGGCCTTTGGATGTGTTCGAATAGCTCAACATGTTAGAGCAGCACTGATTTTCTTTTTATGATGGCACGACTTGATGTGGTGACTGGGGTTCGAGACCAGCATGCTAACAATTTTGGAAATACTGCGGTTTGAAATGACCAACATTTTCTATCCATTGCTAATACTTAATTTTGAATTATGATGAATTACTGATTTGGTTTCTGAATTGTACCAAATATAAATTATTTGACAAAGTCTGTTTTCACTTGTTACAAAAAATATGTCACATGGTGTTTGTTTTGAATATAACTTTATTGTGATGGTGGCTACCCGTACCTGGGAACAAGCGGCAACGGCCGCGAAACGCGTCGGGTGGTGACTTACTGAATTATTTTTTTAAGCGCTCTTATGCCGAGGCGCCTTGGCGCTGCTGTTTGTGCCATTAATAAATTTCAATGAAGGAGAATGATTATGGGCTGCAGTTTGTTGTTTTAAAGACAGAAAAGGAGACTCTGCTATGGATATATATATATATATATATATATATATATATATATATATATATATATATATATATATATATATATATATATATATATATATATATATATATATATATATATATATATATATATGTATATATACCTGGCGTAAGAAGGAATTCTCGGCAACAGTTAGTTGGTTTAGGTTCGAGAAGCCCCATAACTCAGCTCCATAAAGTGCAGGGCTTAGTACCTTAAGCCCATAAATCTCCATCACTGGGCTAATTGGTTTCGTATAGGAGGATTTAAATGTGGCAATAAGAGCCCCCGCTTGCTGCCTATGCTTTAGGACAGTCAAATAAAGTTGGTTTTTCCAACCCATGTCCTTCTGCAAAGTCACACCCAAATAGGTGAAAGCGTTGACCTGTTCCAACGCGGCTTTATTCATGTAGATTTTGCCCCGGAAAGATCGGTGTTCATTGAAAGACATGAACTTAGTCTTCGCCGTGTTGATTTCAAGACCCCGAATATGGCAGAAATCTTCAAACCGGTCAAGGGCTCTTTGGAGGCCGCTGGGCGACTTGGAGATAATTAAGGTATCGTCAGCAAACATGAGGATAGGAATCTGATCACCTGCCAACTCCGCGGCGTCGGAAGGGACCAGGGACAGGTAGTCAGCCACCCCGTTGACAAAGAGCGAGAACAGGGTGGGTGCTAACACAAAACCCTGACGCACTCCCCTGCCAACGGGGAAAGACCAGGTAACATCGCCCCTGGCCCCCCACCGGACCCGAGCACGGTTATCCTCATTTAAGCGGACGATAAGTGACAGTAACTCCTGTGCCATCCCCATCTCCACAAGGACACACCACAGTTTACAATGCGGTACCATGTCGAAAGCTGCCTTTAGATCGACAAATACTGCATACAGTGCACCTTTCCCCAGGACTACGATCTTCCAATAGATGGTAATAAATCGGAAGACCTGGTCTATTGTACTTGTAAGAGGTCGGAAGCCCGCCTGCAATGGTGTCAAGATTTGATTTTCATCTATCCAGGACTGGACTTTATATAAAATCAACCTCCCCACAATCTTTTGGATGGAGTCTATGAGGCTGATTGGCCTGTAGTTACCTGCAACTGATTTATCGCCCTTCTTGAAAACAGGGATTATCATCCCAACCTTCCAGGAGGGCGGGATTGGGGCACCACAAGCAATAGCATTCGCAGCGTACCCTATATATTGGCGCCAAGATATTTTGTTATTTAAAAAGACATCTGCAGGGATACAGTCAGACCCCAGAGCTCTTCCAGGTGTGACTGTATCTAATGCTCTATCCACCTCGTCTAAGGTAAATACCCTACTAGTATAAAATGTAAAAACAAAAGGTTCACTATTCTGGTCATCTACTAAGGGAGCGTACTTAGGTTTGAAGTGCTCCACCCAGAGGTGCTGGGCTACGTTATTCTGTGGAGGGTCTGGGCAACCACCTCTATCCCATTTGTATTTATCCCAGAATAATTTTGGGTTTCTGGCCTCGCATGCTTCCTTTAGCTCCTGCCATCCAGCCTGATCCCATATCTATTTAGCTTCCTTTACAGCTTTCCTGTAGTTATCCCTCGCCTGTCTTACTCTGGCTCAATCCCCCTTTCCTAGGGCGGATCCCAACTCGGCCCTAGCCTGTCGACATTTCACATTAAACCAGCTTTGTGATTGCTTGACTTTAACTTTCCTGTTAACAGGTTTAGAAAAGTATGACTTCAAACGGTCAAACAGTTTAATAAGTGCCTCCATTGCCTGCAATTTCCAATCCTGGCGGTCTTCACTATTTCCGAGCTCTTCTAGTGTGTTACTAACATCATTATTTATCGCAACCAGAATATCCGGGTGCTCAATGAGATTATGCCACTTAAGGTGGCGCATATCATTACTGAGTACAAGGTCATGGACTAGCACTATCTCCCTACTGGATATAGGTTCGCCAAACAACCCATCCATAATAGAGATAAGGAGATTGTGGTTGCTTTCCACTCTGGCAACTACGGCCATATCTTTCAGAAATTGCCACAGGTTTAAACTGACTAGCATGTAATCAATACGGCTAGATGAATGGCCGTTGTTAAATGTAACTGCCCCAATCCTATCAGAAGGTGTTCCTTCGTTGGCGGCCCTAAACTGGAAACCTATGCACAGCCCCTTCATTTGGATGGCCGCCTCTGTCCATCTATTGATCGATGGGATTGCAAGCATAGGTACACCCCACTTAGAGTCTTCCTCTTCCGTGAGGCACCGGTCCTCGAGCCCTAGCGGCTCAAACGTAGTGTTGAAATCCCCTGCTACTATCGGCCAAACATTACTGGCCATCAATTCCAACAGATGCTCCACTGCTGTCACTACCTCCGATCGATGCCCTCCCGGGAGACCTCGTGCATAGTTGTTATATATCTCCAGACTTTGGCCCGATGCTAGGTTGATTCTTACTGCGAGGATGTCATTATTAAATATTACTATTTGGGATACTTTGCAGTTTAACGCCTGCCGAACCCAAATCGCCCCCCACTGGCCGACCTTTGTCTTTCTTCACTGCTGGAATCTGGAAGTTTAGGTAACCAGGTCAGAAGACTGCCCATGTCTCCTGAAAGAGACATATGTCATGTTCTTCAATAAAATCAGACCACTCAGGCTGGGGTATTTTGGAGCATAGCCCCGCAACATTCCACAACAGTAATGACATGCCCTTCAGGAGTTTCATGGGAAGGTTTATGATGGGAGCTCTGCTATCCTAATTAAGGGACCGCCCTGAACTCATATGCACCCCAATGTCTATTGGAGAATCTAATCCTCCAACTCCTTCAGATAGTGATGAGTTAGCGACTGGTGGAACTAGGGCTAATGATTCTACGTATAGAGGGGAACTTTCAGGAACTGGGTCTGATGGTCCATTTACGATCTTTGCCTGTGCAACCCCAAATGTACTAACTCTACCGGGGATGGGACCGGGCTGCACACCTAAGGGCCTTGTCTGTGTATGGATATTCTGACGTCAATCACAGTCATCAAGGCCTGATAACACGTCATACCTATTCCTGATGCTAATACCCCCCAAATTCCCTGGAACAAATCTCCCTCCTCCTGATGACACATGAGCTGGGGCTGTGTAATTAACAGGGTAGAAATAGGTTAGGGGCATAGTTTTGATTTGGGATTCCGCACATTCCTGCACCCACCCACAGATATGTTCGGCAGCTCTGCTATCCCTAAAATTGATGATAATACAGTCGCCCCTAACTGACTTTTTCCTAGCCCCCACCCTGTCCACCCTTCTAGCAAATAGAATCTCGGCCGACACCATAGGAGGGAGTGGCCGGTTAGCATTCAGCCAATATATACACTTATTCTTAAGATCTGTGTAGTTCTCCCATTGGCCCGGTCTCTAAGCTGGAACCCCCACTAATATTGCTACGTAAGGTGCAGATGCCGGGGGAAGATTAATACATGGTAATGTGTTTGAAGATAGATCACTGGGCATACTATCATTTATTCTTGGTAGCTGATTCGCCAATGAGGATCCCTTCCCCCGTTCTGAATGTCTCCTCTGAGGTCTCACTCCATTAGCACCATTCTCTCTGCACTGCCCCATGGGTACTATAGAAGTTGCCGGCTGTTCACTAGGTACGATCAAATCTTTTTCAGCCTGAATTACAGGGGTCGATCTAGCTTAAATCGTTAAATAAACCTCCCTGCCTTTCTGACGAACCAGCGATCCCAGGGACCCCCTTATCCTGGGCCTTGGCCAATGCTACCTCAAGGTTAGAGAGTCTACTTTCTATATTATCTAACCTGTTATAAATGGGGATGCATGACTTATAGAATAGCTGTTCCAGTTTGTCCCATATGTCCTCGCTCCACTCACTCTGGGACTCCAGTCTGGACCTTGCTACTGAGGTGACCAATCCGGCTGTAGAACGTATTTCTTCAGAACCGGGTTTCGGTGATACCCCATTACACTCTGTGACTGAGTTAAGTTTCTTAACCTTTGCTTTCCTTCCCTTATGCGAGGCACCCTCACGTTTCCTTTTGGATTCCGAAGTTGTCTGGCCGGGTTTTGTACTTCGCGTGTGTCTTTGGTTAACACAACTCTCAGGGAGTTCAGTCAATGTGCTACTTCCCGGTGGATCAGAATGTAGACCCGAGCTATCGCACGTGGTTGGATTAGATAAACCATCCTCAGCTTAAGGGTTTAATAACCCTTGGGTCTCCCCGGAGGCAATGGATGAAGATGTGGCGGGACCAGGGAGGGATGGGGGAGTCATCACCAGATACAAACTGCCCAAAGAAGACCTTTTGTTAAACGCAGTGTCCAATTAATGTCTTTTTTCGGTCAGGTCTATTTCACGTGCAAGCGCTGAAGAGGCACGTGTAATGAATTGATCGAGAGTATGCAGGATAGACCCACCGTTTGTCATTTTTGTACCCCTTCCAGTTTTTAAGGCCATTGCTGTTGCATATATACAAATAGCAATATGCTCAGGCGTGAAAAAGGGTGACCCCGCACTTCGTTAGCAGCAGGTATTCGATTTGTGAGCATCCAAAGATTAGGGCACTGACCTTGTCAAATAGATGTTAGAGGGGGGTGCCGTCCCGTCCTCCAACGTTCTCCAACGGGCTCAAACAGGCCTGCCCTTGGCCCGGGCTTCGGCCAGCGCACGTCCGCGCGCGTTCCGCGAAGCGGTAGCCCTAATCAATTAAATATGATGTAGTCAGGTAGTCAGGGTGGGAAGAGGCCCTCAGCTGCACTGGATTACTGGGCTGCTGGTCCTCGCAGTCCCGTCACTGTGCTTCTCCCAAGGCGGCAGAATCCGAAAGGTAGTATCAACGAGCGGCACCCGCCGACTGTATGTTTCCTTATGTGCGTGGGTATGTAAGTGGCTGTATGGGTGTTTAAGTGGATGCATAAGTAGAAATGTGTCTGAGTGAGATACTGTGTGAGTGGTGGTATTGGTGAGTGAGTGGCTGTGCAAATGGCTGTATGGGTGAGTGAGTGGCAGTATGAGTGGCTTTATGGGTTGGCAAGTGGGTGTGCAGTGATTGTATGGGCAAGTGAGTGGGTGTCTGAATGGCTGTATGAGTGAGAGACTCAGTGTATAAGTGGCTGTATAGGTGAGTGAGTGGCTGTTTTAGTGGGTGATTCTTTAAGTGACTTGGTGTGTGAGTAGCTTTATTGGAGAATAAGTGTCTGTGTGAATAGCTGTATGGGTGAGTGACTGAATGTGTGGATGTGTAATGGGGTATGTAAGTGGTTGTGCAGGTGTGTGAGTGCTTGCATTGGTGAGTGAGTGGCTGTGCTGAGAGGCTGTAAGGATGTGTGAGTGACTATAGGTAAAAAGTAGGTGTGTGAGTAGCTGTATGGGTAAGTGTATGACTAGTTGAGTAGTTGTACCGTTGAGTGACTGGTTGCATGAGTGGTTATATGGGTGAGTGAATGGTTGTATGAGTGGCTGTACAAATCAGTTAGAGGGTGTGTCAGTGGCTCTATGGAGGACTGAGTGTATGTGTGTGTGAGTACTGGTATGGGTCTGTGAATGGGCATGTGAGTGTTTGTGTAGGAGTAGGTGTACGAGAGGTTGTATAGGGTGTGAGTGGGTGTGGGAGTGGTTCTATGGATGATGTCATCAATGATGTCATCAGTGATGTCATTTGAGATGTCATCAGTGATGTTATCAGTGATGTCACTGACCATGTCATAAGTGATGTAATATGTGAGGTCATAAGCAGTGCATTGCGGTTGCGTAAGTTATAGTTAACTCGGGTAACTATAACTGTTGAATTTCAATGGTTTTGTATGAGCCAAACATGGGCTTAACTAAAACATCCCTGTAACCTTTAGCATTTCAGTGAATTTCTAAGGTTTTCTAATTCTGTTTCCCAACTATACCAACACTGTAACATTTCATGTTTTAGGTGAATTTCTAAGGTTTTTCAAATTCTATTTCCCAACTATAAAGCCCCTGTAACCTTAGGTTTTAAAGTGAATTTCGGTATTTTGTTTAGCTAGTAGTCGAATTGGCAAAGTGGTGGAGAAAGGGGCATGGCGTCTAAAGTCCTCTTAACAATGCTGCAATGTGGAACTTACTGGAGGTATCAGGAGAGCTTGTTGGCCCCCAAGTTTCCCTGAGAATCCAAGAGGACTTCATCCCTCAAACGGAAGTGCGTCAGGAGGTACGTTTGCAGAGTGGTGGGGAAAGGGGGTGTGGCCTCTGAAGACCTCTCAGCAATTACATACACTGTGTGGGACTTACTGCAGTTAACAGGAGGGCTTGTTGCCCCCCAAGAACACTCTGAAGCCAAGGGGACTTCATCCCCCCACCAGCAGTACACTAGGAGGCATATTTGCACAGAGGTGGCCTCCAAAGTCCTCTCGGCAAATGTGCTCTGTGGAAAATGCTGGAGGTAACAGAAGCGCTTGCTGGCCCGCAAGGACCCTCTGGAGCCAAAGAAACTTGGCCTCCAATCAGCAGTGCGTCAGGAGGCATGTTTGCAGAGTTGTGGAGAAAGGGGGCATGGCCTCCAACAACCTCTCATCAATCCCACTGTATGAGACTTACTGGAGGTAGCAGGATGGGTAGTTGTCCCCCAAGAACCCTCTGGAGAAAGGGGGCGGGCTTCCAGTGACCTGCCAGTTTTTTTTAATCAGGAGTGAGGCCCCCTTTTCTTGGGCCATTTTCAGCCCAGAGACCCTGTAACGACCGGATTCTCGGACCAGATAGAATCAGCTCATCAGAGCACCACCAACCCAGCCGGAACGTAATCACCTCCCTCCGTAGGACCTATTTACAACAGGTATCTATATCTCCTACCCAAGGACGGGGAATTAGCAATGTACATGCCTAAGTTTTCTACAATATCACATTCATACCAGTTAGTCTCGCGGCAACTCAGGCCCAGACCATTCTACCCTGGGGCAGTTCCGATTATATACTATTACACACTGGCCACAACCAGCGCTCACTCAAGCCACAATCTGGTGGGTATATATACCAGTATCCTCCCTGGTACTCTCTAACAAGCCACAATCCTGTGGGTATAGACACCAGTATCCCCCCTGGTGCTCGCTTAACAAGCCACAATCCTGTGGGTATAACGCCGCATCCCAACGACGATCACTTTCCTATGAATACCATTAGCTCTCTATATTGGGGAATCTCTCGCTATTTACTAAAGGTGGAATACTACGATATTATGAGTCACAACGATAGCCAAATTAGATGATATGCGACCTATCCTTTACCTCAAGGGCTCCTCTCTCCCTCATTATTCGGTCACTGCTTACCTGATCGGGAGTTGCATCCGTTCGCGTAATAGTAACTGACTAGAAGAACAGGTTACCTTTTCATATAAGAATAGGAGGCACATGCCGGTTCACTAAGAACTGGGGTACTTTATTTATCATATAATAACATCAATATAACACTATACTACACTATACTATAACATATAGCCTGCAAAGGAAAATGAAAGGTTAGAATGTGCACTCTACAAAGAAAGGGGTCGACGTCACCTGATTAATGTGAAGTCTGGATTCAGCAGTCATCTAGGTTCCCTTCTCGTCTGTGCCTTGGCTCGTCTTTAGGGTCACACCTCTGCAGTCACGGATACACGTCTGCACCGCTATACTCTGTCTCCTTCTCCTCCCTCCAAGTCACTGGAACCTTCCTCTAATCAGCTGCTTTCTCTCTGGCTGTTCTGCACTACTCCTCTCTCCTCTCAATCACGGACCATCTTCACTTCTCTGCTTCGATCTTATAACTCAGTTTCAGCCACTCTGGTATTCGTTCTCTTGACTAACTGCTTCACTCGGAATGCTCTTATCTTAAAGGTCAAAGCTCGCCAGCTGCTCCAGCTAAAATAACTTCAATCTTTCTAAGAGAGTATCAGCTCCTCGGTCTTTCTCGGACTTCAAAATGGCGACTGTCTGCCCTGAAATAATTAATGGCATTGATGCTAACGGCTAGCTGCCGCCTACAGACTGACTGACTCACTGCCTCATGCTTTCGCTAATATGGAATCTTGTCCCTTCATGGAAAGTTACGGCCAGTAACCTGCCGCCCACCAAATTCTTGTACCTCCCCGTACCAAGGACACGTTCCCAGCCGGCCGGCCTGATGTTGTGTCTTCGGAGTGGAGAAAAATACAGTCTTTCGATAAGGGCCAGCCTGAGCCGGTTCTCTCCAAGCGAACTACACCTCGTAACTAAAACATTACATTTGACCTAGAAGCATCTCAAGCTGCTGGGGCAGAAAGAAAGATGGAGTCTCTCCCGTTTGAGGCCTACAAGGCCCGAAATAAGCATAACTCCACAGAAGGTATACTAATACTCTTACAAAAGGACGGATAATCACTAATACTAATGAATCTATTCCCTAACATAAGTTTATAAGTCCTGATCTACGGAAAAGGGTACGGAACTGTATCAATATGTCTTGTGAATAGGCCCTGTCTACGGTTCTAATCCTCGCACTAGAATGATAGTAGACTGAAGTCACCTCCAATCATCTTCCCTCAAAGGAGGGCCAGAAAAGTTGGTCAGAACAGACCCCCATCCCCCTGAAGGAAGTGGCCAGTGTAGGGTCACCTGGGTCACTCACAACCATCTCTCAGCCTTCCATACGAAATGAAGAGTTGGTCTGACAGTATACAAACCAAATGTCTATTTATTGAGGTACACTCAGAGTGGAGCCCAGTCTGCCCAGTCACTAGGAGTGCTGCACAGGGACTGATATCAGCAAGCACAACATTACATTATGTACACTTCAAAACCAATGAAAGCACGCCCATCATGGAATTCTCCTAGCAGATGCAGCTGGACAGTAAATTACAACAGAGTAAGTTTCAATTCTGAGGCTGTGCACACATTATCTACAAAGGGTAGATCATCAAAACGGGTTTTAAATGATGCGGTATGCGTTGTTGCCTGCTCGTGTGTACGTGTCTGTGTGGAAAAGAACAGTAAGAGATGGTGCCACAGGCAGGGGGATAACTCCAAACCCCCAAGGTAGACACCAGGTCTCAGAACAATTGATAGAAGTGGCGTGTACACACGTGATAAATAAAAGCAGAGCAAATACTGCAAGTCTAGAGTACAAGTATACAAATACACAACAATCACGGTAGTCCAATGTTGCGTTTGCTCTCTGTTTAATGCCGATCAGATGCCCAGTCAACACGTGTTTCGTCAGGGTATTGGACCCACAACTTTTTCAGGGCTAAAGGATGTACAATGGCATAATGTCAAGCACTGTTACATACCCCATGGGGCAGTGAATTTCAGGCGAACACTGTGACCAAACACCCAAGGTACCATATGCAGGTAAGGTATAAGACATTCAGAAAAAAGCAAAATCATTTTTTGTGACAATTTGTGGGTCATTGGTAGACCCGTGGAGTGTGTGCATTAGGTTACAGTAGAAGATAATCAATCTAACAATCAGTGCAACGTTAATACGTAATCACAAACCGAGACTGCTGTGTGTTGAACAATAGTTAGTGTCTTCGAACATATACAATTGTGCCACTTATCTACACATTTCCCTGGGTATGAGAGCGAGGTAAATGGACAATATTACATTTGTGTGACAAGTGCAATGGGAACAGGATGGTCAAAGCAACCGGACAAAAAGAGGAAAGAGGAAAGGAGAATGAAACAAGAAGAAGGGTAACCAAAAGTGTCTAAATATCCTAGAGAGAATACTCTCGGGGCACTGGGAACACAACAACGCTTACCTATGAGGGCCGATGGTCTGGAAGGAGATCTATGTGTAATTACAGAAGCGTAAGAAACCTAATTAAGTAAAACCCTGCTAAAAAGCAGTAACACGCGTACTATTATACCTCTCCGCCGGTTGTACTTCCGTCCTGGCTGATGTGGGTGAGTATTGCCAAAGGAATGAACATCAGATAGTGAGATGGTCAGTACCATCAATGAGTACACTATGGAAAAAAGTGGGAATAACAACGGATCAGAACAGGCTAGGAGTGCTGTGAACATGCACTAGACCCGACATGTTGCAAACATACCCTAATAATGGGAGGGAGCGCGCGTGAAGGGATGGAAGTAAGGGAAAAGAAAAACGTGAACCCTGGATAATAGTGGTGGCATAACTGAAGATACATCATTGTATAATGGACAGGTGAATACAGGTCAGGCACTATCGCAGGGATATGCAGTCCTAAATGACTGGAATGCTGGCTGTAACTGCCGTGCTAAACGCAGTCATGAGCCGGCACAGAAAGATATAGTCAGCGCTAATGTGTGCAACAAATCACAACCTCCCAGGAGTCAACCCACACAAAGCAGCCCAAAAGAGCGGGTTTCGTCACATGGACATCTAGGACAAGGCGTGCAAAACCGAATATGGCTACATAGAGAGGGTGGACCTACAAATCCCATGGGATGGATATGGAGAGTGCAGTGGAAGAAATATGTCTGCACCAAGTATGTGGACCTCAAAACCCCACAGTATATGAATAGGGAATACATGGAATGGGACGATGAAATCCCAGGTAAAACAAACACGCGTGTGGTCAGGAGAGAGTAGCTACACAATTGTGATATAAACCAAGAGCAGCACAGCAGTGCATAAATACCAGGTAGAGAGTGTAAAGGAGTACGCTGACAGGATCCTGAGATCTACGAGTAAAAAACCAGAAGTGCTGTTCCATTGTAAATCCGCCTATTTAGCATGCAAATGGGAAAAAGAGTTGCACCACTAACTCACTTACCGGATGCCAACCCGGAAGCGAGTGTGTAATGGTGCACGCGTGTTCCATGTCAGTCAAGTCACTCATAAAGAGGCAAGACTCCAGGAATGTGCATAGTAAGTTAAATGCACCTGGGAACCGCGAATATGAGGCTATAAAAATTAGAACATGGGAAAGTGGCAGTGCCCGAAAAATGCAAACAATCAGCAAAGGATGAGGAGGACTGGCTTAAAACAGGAAGTAAAGGCAAGAGAAGGTCATGAAGAAGTGGCTTGCTTGCTATATATGCAGAAAACTATCAAACACTCACGTACAGGACAAATTAATCATCACAGAGTCTGGCATTTAATGACACGTGGATAAAATACACATGCAGAAATAAAAATAACATTCAAGAGACCAAAGATTATTGATGAATTGGATGAAATAAACATTAAAACACATTATCTACTATTCAAGGTCACTCTGCCTGCTGCCCACCACTAGACAAGTGGGAGAAGGCCTATTTCTAACGAGAAAGATATGCACTAATAAGAACAGTGTATTCATTAGCAAAGCAGAACTTAGTCACAGAGAAACAAAACCTAAGGTAGGCCGTTTCTCAGAAATGGCAACGGATTTGTTTGGATTATAATACAAAATGGCGGCCATATACAAAATGGTGCCGCAAATGCTAACTTTACATAAAACATAATGAAAGCATATTTTTTTAGTCTAACACCCTGGGGCCATGCCTTTTTCAAAGGGGAGGAGAGCTACACGGCCCTGCTCCCCAGGCTGATTTCAGACCAGGGGACCACATCCCCCGGAGCCCGGCCTTTTTAAAAATAACTTTAAAAGCCCCCCTCCCGGACTAATTTTGGCCCCCGGGGACCCCATCCCCAAAGGCCTGGCCTTTGCATTTATGTTAATAGTTATAAAAAGAATAGGGGAGGAGGTCCGCACAGCCATCCTCTTGGGCCAATTTCACCCCTGGGGACCTCAGACCTCAGCCCGGCCTTCGTTGTGGGTGCCCTGGTCCCACCCTGGGCACACACTCAGCTGTGATGAAGACTATCGGTGGAGCCACGAGAACCCTGGTGTCCCTGCTGGCTCCCCGCTTCCTGCGAGAGCCGGCATTGCTTTTACAGAGAGGGAGCTGCTAAAATGTATCTCCCTCTCTGTAAAAGCAATTGTACTGCGCTTTCAGCAAACAAGAGCATTTTTTATGCTTTTGCTTGCTGAAAGCGGAGCACAGTTTGCTATGGCTTGGTCAAAGTGGTAAAGCTCCAGCCAAGCCACAGCAAACATATGTGTCCCAGGGGGGGGCACACCCCACAACATAGCAGGAGCCGGCCATGGGGGTTGGTGGTAATATTTAGCTCCAGGGGGGGCCTGTGCACTCCCCTCTATTATTAAAAGAATGCCCCCGGGCCCTGGCCCACACAGGGGCCCATAATAAACAAAGCAGAAAGCCAGCACTTTTTAAAAATTTTCATCAGGATCCCCAGATCCTGCCCCAAATTTAAAAACAAAACACTTTTTTGGCCTTTTGGTCCATGTGGGACCAGCCCCAAGAGGCCCAGGGGGTCAGGTCGTTTCTACCCTGCCCCTTTTCTTTTTTTTACTTTCTTTCAGTGACTCGGTTCAACGCAAGTCACAAGATGGTTGCCAATACTTTCTGGTTTGAAGTGTTAGCAGCCAATCAGATCTCAGCACGAGATTAGGAGGGATCGGTGATCCTCTGCGTCCCTACATATAGAACAAGATATTTCTTTAAATTTCTCTGCAACTACTGAACGGATTTACACCACAAATATGGTGCTTTCTCGACCAACATCTACCTTCCTGACAAATTTGGTATCATTCCGTTAAGCAATTCAGGCTGTAGCCGTGTCTAAAGTTCCTATGGAAATTCCCATGGGGAAAATGCGTTCCGGGACCCCCCTTTTTCTCATCCCTTGCTTGATGAATTATCTAGAAATTTTAAAGACAGCAGCTGAAGTGAGTGGCAAACTAGTTTTTAAAACTTCATGAGGATTTGTCAAACGACGTTAAAATTATTAGAAAAAGAATAACGCTCTACCTATGGAAACAGCATCCTTACAATAACGACTGCAGTACATGCTGATCTCAAGGCATTATGTCATTGGCTAATAACTGCCTTTACAAAAGTTAAAGGCAGCCATGTCATTTTAAATGCAAATTGCCTGTGTTTTGGGTTAGAGCCTTAGATATAAATTAGTACTATGATTTATATTTTGTCCCTACCTATTACCACTTTATTACCGTGGAAATGGGTAGGTAAAATTATTTATAATTTTCTATATTTTATCCAAACATTTTACAGAGTACTGTGGTACTAGCTAGGAAGTATTGTAGCTCCTAAATAAAAGAAAACACATGACACATGTACATTTTTTTTTAAAAGACTGTACTTCACTATATTTAAACTACAGTATATTTTCAATTTTTTACATATAAAAAAGTATTTATGTAAAGTTTACATATATTTTTACAAAAAGTTAATGGAGTACCTCTATACCACCTAAGAAGTACCATGGTACTTTTTTTTAATGTTATTTGTTCAAAACATATACATCCATTGTAATACAATATACTTCAACAATATATTGTACTACAGTGTATTTTTAAAAATGTTATATATATTATTTTCATTTTTCCTGTAAATACTGCGGTACTTGGCCGATACTAATGTGGTTCTCTGTAAAGTGTTTTAAAAATATATAGACAAAAAGAAATACATTTTACTACATATTGCCACTTTTATAAAGTGGTAATAGGTGGAGAACTACAATAAAATCCACAATCTACCTGTATCTATGTCCTAACCCAGAATGCAGTACAAGAGTGCTCAAAAAAACATACCTGTATTTTACGCTTCTAAAGACAGCCATTAGCTAATTATTTACTGCTCTGCCATCAGCATGTACTACAGTATACTGCAAGGTTACTGCAGAATACCGCAGCACAATTTATAACTAAGGGGCTAATTAGGAATACGCCACTGTGGCGGTGCCGGCCCGCCACATCGGCTGGTTTGACCCCCCTATTATTGTTGTGTGTCAATTTAAATACTGTATATAGGTTTCCCGATTTATGACCTTATTTAGACACAATTTGCATTGCCAATATTAAGGTATGAAAATCTAGCCCTTATTTAGGCATTCTCCATGCTAACCAAATACAGGCATGTCCACCTACATCTGTACATCTACGTCACAACAAGTTCTTGGAAAACCAGACTCTTAAGCCTTTAGGACTTCCCCTTGATTGGATATTGATTTCTCCAAGAACTCATTTATTATGCATGAACATCTATTCCTTAGGGGTTCATTCATGACGTTTTTATGCCCGACTTTTAAGTCAACACTGGCATTCCTAAACACCTTCACGGTATAAATATACCTTCACCTGCCATGGCAAATCATGGTCCACGGTTTGGCTGCCTACTTGAACGACGCAGTTCGCCACGGCAAGTTCGGAAGGAAGTCAAGTCCCTGCCTGACGCACTGACCAGACGCTGTCATCCTCCCCGCAGAGAATCCAGCTCCAGTGTTTCTGACTCCCCTTGCAGGGTGTTTGAGATTAAGACCCGGCAAGAGATTCCAACCTCACTCATTCTAAGGTATGGAGCGGACTAGAACCTAGAGGGACTATCGGAAAATCTTGGCAACTATAGCTAAACTGGACCATAGCTAAGCAGCACCTACTTCTTCTCTCGTACTACACTTAGATTAGGTGGGGTAGGATTATTTTAGAAGCACCAGATGAGCATTTTAGGCTGTGGTTTTTTATGTATGTATTTTTATGAATATATGTCATAGCTACAAACCATGCTATTGCAGTATTAATAAATCTTACTGCTGTCACTGTACGCATTATACTTCACATTCTGTCTTACGGTTGTAACAGCTCATATTTCTTGCACGAGAAATAAGACTGTTCAATAAACCCTTTTTATTGAAAACGCCTGTCTATCTATTTCTGTGTAACTCTGTAGAAACAAAGCATGCACGATAGACTGAGTGAAACTGTTATCTATTGTTTCCACGATTCTGAGATTGTTCCAATTCTAAGGGAAACAAAGTTGTCATTTTTATGCGGTTGTCAGAAACTAATCCCTTCTTGTTCATTTGAGAAGCTTATAGTGACCTCTGAGTTAGCTGGCACACACAAGTAATTAAGTTTAATGTACTCTATAGAGGCATACTGACCTCAGTCCTATGCCAAATGTATAGTGTATATTATTCCAATGCTCAGAGACTATCAGGGATATAGGAACTACACTACATGGTGCCCAACAGTTTGGTAAGGCACTAATTTAACGCTAGATACTGATGTAACTCAGTCGTGCTTTTCTCAGAGACCCTATACTCGTAAAACTCCATAAGTCGTCTGGAGTGGTGGGTAGGGATAATATCCACCATAGCTGAGTAGGACGAAAATCCTATGAATTAGCTGTTTGGTTTGTTCAACGTTGAAGGATACAGTGTTCCAAATTATTGTGCACCTTATCTTAGTTCCCTTGAAACTTGCTCTGCATTTTTAATTTACAAAATATCCAATAACGGGACTAACACCATGCCCGGTGGAACTGCGGCTGACCCACCCGTAGCAGCTTTTAATCGTACAGGTTTTAATGAAACCGACGTGGATGCTATAATCATTCCTCCAAATTTAAGGAGAGCCATCACTCTAAAACTTATAAAACATGACCTAACACCAAGAGGTGGTAGAGTAGTTGTGGTAGAGGCACATGAATCTCACCAGACAGAGGTATTTTACTAATGGATAGTATACCCAGAATCAAATCCAGTAACACATTTGGTTCATTTCTACAAAGAAGATGATCCACCTAAGGAATATATTCCTTTCGAGGATATGGAAATTCCACTCACATACCAGGAGCATAATCTCTGGTTTAAAGGTGCCCTAAAATATTACAATCACCTTATCAGGCTCGGTCCACTAGGTAGACCAGGAGCAACATGGCCGATTTTAGCCGGCTATACACCTCTTCCTGACGTTGTAGCAATGTCAGATGAGGCATTTCTTAATCAAATACAAAAATTTATAGAATTACACAGTTAAACCACAACTGTCTGAAAGCCCTGAAAAGGCCTTTATAAAACAAAGTCCTACCTTTTCTAAAAAGAAGTGGGAAAATAACATAGAAAATTTGAAAGAGAAAGATTCTCAATCCTGAGGTAGGTCTCCTCAAAAGGAGACCTCTGAAAGAAGGTATAACCTCAGGAATAGGGATAATTTGAGAAAACCTGACAGGTATCAAGATACCAATACACGTTCCTCTTGCACTTTTCAGATATCGTCACAGACATCCGAAAGAAGAGGACGGTCAGATCAAAAAGAAAAAGGAGTGAAGTCCAAAGACGATCAACACGTTCAGAAAAACAAGACAAAACCTAAATTCTCTGAAAAGAAAGTAGCAGGTCTAAAGATCAGACATGCTGAGGATTCTGAGAACACAGCTCAAGAACGGAGAATGGGGTCAGACAATGTTGGACAGCGCAGCAGAAGTAACAATAGCTCGCCAGAAACTGAAGGATGTTCTGGAGACAGTGGACCTGAATGAAGACATTTAGGTTGAGACTGCAGACACCAGGCTTACTGCTCCACAACGGTTATACAAAATAACACTCCGGATAGAGGGAGACATACCAAGAAAAGTGAAAGCACTCTTTTGGGAGTGACTTTCACAGGGTTATGATATACTTCTAGCAGAATAGGACTGGCCACCAGAATTTGTCAGGGAGTGCCCACATGGCAGAGGCATCATCATGTCAGCCTTCTCCAACCATGTTCCAGTACATTTAAAGTATACTTATGCCAGGAAATGGGCAGTTGCCCAATCCCCAGCATTAAACAAAAATCATGTAGTATGGGATAAGGACTCACCTCACCACACAATCCAGTTAAAAAAATCAACCTACTGCACAAAGGCAGTATCCAATTAAGCAAGAAGCTAAAAAACAGGTCAGGGAGATCTTAGATCAACTTGAATACCAAGGGGTGATCGAAACATGCACCTCATCAATGAACAATCCTTTGTTTCCTGTTTCCAAACCAGACAATACATATCATCTAGTTTTACATTACAGACACCTAAACTCTTGTTGTAAAACATTTGCAGTGCAAAATGCTCACAGTACAGCATTAATGAATAACATTGGTGGAGTGGTGTGGCTCACTGGTTAGAGGCGGCAGACCCGGAAGCAGAGGTCGGCCCGGGACCAGGGTTCGATTCCCGGCACGGCAGGGTCTTGGGCCATGGTCAGTGGACTCGATAATTCTCGCCTCGGTGCCTACTCCAACCATGGGTCCCACTCAGCAACTCTGGGCAATAGCTTGCTTAATCTCTACTAACGGCCCCATCAGCGCCGGGGATGCTTGTCTTCACCTTGGAGATGCCCAGGAGGGACCATCTCACAGAGAAAGCCAGGATGGGTTCCCCAGCGGTATACAGCGCCGGGACGCCCCTTTGCTGGGGCAGCTGTGCGCTTTACAAGTATACAACATTTAACATTGTGTGTAAAAATTATAACACCACATTAGATATTTCTAGCGGTTTCTTTTGTTAAAACATTGTACCTGAAAGTAGGTATTTAACCGCTTTCTCAATAATGGGGACCCAGGGTCAAGTCTGTTGTCCCCCTCAAGGATGCAAGAATAGTCTGGGGTATTCTCAGCAAGGGTAACAGAGTTACTACAAACTTATGATGACGAGGCATTGTCATATGTCTATGATATCTATCTGACAGACGATGACCTGAACAGGCACTTGAACAGGGTGAACACCATTATACTGGGCTTCGCCTCTGACGGTTATAAATTAAATTTTAAAAAATCAAGAATTGCCCATCTCAACATCCTTTTTCTAGGATATGAACTATCAAGTGAAGGAAAAAACCTGGCAGCCAACTTTTTAGAAAAGTGTGCGCTGCTCCAACCTCCAAAAACGCAGAAAACTAACAATTGATTCTAGGTTTCCTCAATTTTGGAAGAACTTACATTCTAAACTACGCAGAAAAGGTTAAACCTCTCTACGAATTAATCAAACCTGATTTGAAAACAATAAATTGGACAAAAGAACACACAGAAATTTTACGTTCACTACAAAAAGACATGTTGGCAGCAAAACATTTACAAACGCGCATAAACGTTTGCAACTTTGTGATCCAAATCATTCAGGGTCTATGCGGATTCACCTACTTAACTTTTAACGAAGGTGAAAAGTACCAATTGCATACAAATCACATTTGTACACGGAAGCAGAAAGGAAATTTACATTGACAGAAAAAATTCTGATAGCAGTTCAAACCGCTGTAGCAAAAGAAAGAGCCCTAGCACAGAGTAAAAGCATCATGGTCGTAACTCCTGTACCAGCCTTAGAGGCAGTTACAAAAGCTAGCATTCCGAATGCAAAAGCTTTACATCCAAGATGGATACAATTGGTTATTTCACTTGCTGCAACTTATGTGGAATATGTTTTTGATCCTTATTTAAAAACACAAGCATTCTTGCAATACGAACACGAATGTCCTCTGCCTACTGAAATTCTACCTCTAGACCAGTATGAATGTATAATTTATACTGACAGATCTGCACAACTAGCTACGGGGGTTAAGCAAGCTTATAGTGCGGCATGCGCGATCCTTAAAGGTCATATGCGCGATGGCAAATTCAGACCTATGGTCACAAAAACGCAATCTCTAGGAGATTGTACAGCTCAGCAAGCTGTACTACATGCATTCATAATGACACTTGATAATACTGATCGCAAATTCCCAACACTGATAGTGTGCGATTCCTTTTACTGTGTTCAATCTCACAAAGACAAAATACTCACGTGATACACACGCTGAGTCATCAACATGATGGCTTTCACATTGAAGGGAATTCATTGGCTGATGAAGCCGCGAAAGGGGCTGTGGAAACGGCTTTCGTAGCTGCAATCACTCGTTCAAAAACGAAAATAGACAGTGAAATAATGCTGGCTGTCAATGCTTCAAGCAAAGGCAGTAGTGCAGCGTTACCTAAAATGTTTCCACTCAAATACTTATATATAATTGATGCAAACAACGTTTCGTTTGCTTGAAGACCTGGAGTGGGGGATAGGGTAATACCAAACATGGAACGAAGAGCAGCTTTGATTTAGGAAGCACATCTGGGAGAGTGTCTGACACATCAGGGGATCTCTAATACAATATTAACATTAAAAGAGATGTACTGGTGGTCAGGAATGAATACACTGATTCACATGTTCATCAATAACTGCATAGACTGCAATAGAGATCGCAGTACAGAACGCCACCAGACACCTGACTACAACATAGCCAGCCCAGTACAGACACCATTGTTACACAGCATTAGACTATCTACATGCAGGCGTCCTTATGGATGAATGCAGTCCCACAAATACTAAATCAATGTTCCTTTGGATGTGGCCTCAGCGCTCGGCTGGCGCTTGAACTGTTATAAAAAAATTGCAAGTCTTCATCGGCACATACACAATAGGCACACTACACTCTGACCAGGGCCCTGCGTTTAGCTCTCGAGCTAACAAAGAAGCCATGGCCAGTTTGGGCGTAGCATTGCGGTATTCTGCTCCATTCCATCCCGAGGGAAATTCTGTTGTGGAAAGAAAAAACTGGGACATAAAGCAGTCTATAACAGCGAGGGTATAAGGTTCGGTGATGGGTGGGTCAAACATCTTCATGGGGTCCAACATGTATTAAACAATTTGCCAAGAAGTTCTCTAGGGGGTGTCACTCCATATGAGGTCCTATTTGGGATGAGAATGTAGGTTTCGGACCTTGATTGTCGTCATGGAACAGTGGTGGAAAATAAGACATTTGATATAAAAAATCGTTTGGCTGTTTTACAGGACTTAAATGAACTAAGATCGAAACAAAGCAACATGTTTCTGAAGCCAACCACCACCGGGGAAAAAACAACCGGCCCAGCAAGGCCTGTCTTGATCCCAAAGCTTGGTGATCTAGTCAGAGAAAAGATCGCGGACAAGAAGGAATTTGGGCCTTCTTACGGACAACCAGTACCTGTCCTAGCAATCCACAGATCAAGAGCAATACTACTGTCGCCCCTTGCTGGTAAAAAGGAGAAAAGATTTGTGTCTATCGACCTGATCAAATCACACTATGTGGCCGATACTAAGCAGTAGGCCAAGTGGACTCCGACAATGTAGCAGACACACTCGCCTAGCTACAATCCAATAGGTTCAACCTGAGAGACTCATCACCTTTGAAGATTCTACAGTGAGAAATGAAGGACTACGCAACAAAGCTATGGAGCTTGTTCATCTTGAGACCCACATAACAGTTCGTCCTGATACACCTGTGTACAATGAAGTAACAAGTGATCAACTGGTTCCAGCGATTTCAACGAATCCTGATGCAATTCCAACTATTGACAGAACTGCCTCTGGCTATTTCATTAACTTTGATACGTTTTCTGAGGATCCCCGAAACCTGAAACGACGCCAGCACAAAGAACTTTCAAAGAACAAGCAACAAACTTTTTTCATCACATAAAAAAAACGTATCTGGTTTCAGCATGGATTGAACTATGGATCGTTTTGGGAGTATTCTTCTTTCTGCTTTGGTTAGCTTTGGTAATAACTCTGGGTATGCTGAATAAAGGAAGATATCTTCAAATGGACACAGCAAGTAAAAAAGTGAACTTACTTCTCCAGCCACACAAATCATCCCATTGTGAACAAAGAGACTTGTCAGCAGTGAACATCAGTGCCGTTCCTATTCCAGATGGTATAGTTTGGGACAGAACTGAATATGACATTTTTGGCCCTTCGGAGCTCTTGAAGATTCCTCACTATTTCAAGATTACATTAAGTGACTTTATTTCCTCTAGTACCTTTTCTGATGATTGGGACTTCGAGACTGTTAATAAAATGGGGCCCGATTCACAGAATGAACTTAAGACTCAATCCTAAACTTACTACTATTTTGGTATTCACAGAATGCACTTACGACTTTTGGCATTCACAGAATGAACTTACTACTTTTGGTATTCACAGAAGTTAGGATTGTGTCTTAAGTTTGTCTTAAGACAGTCTTAAGACAGACTTAAGACAGACTTAAGACACACTTAAGACAGACTTAAGACAGACTTAAGACAAAATCCTAACTTAAGTCTGTCTTAAGTCTGTCTTAAGACAAACTTAAGACAAAATCCTAACTTCTGTGAATACCAAAAGTAGTAAGTTCAATCTGTGAATACCAAAAGTAGTAAGTGCATTCTGTGAAAGCCAAAAGTAGTAAGTGCTTTCTGTGAATGCTAAAAGTAGTAAGTGCTTTCTGTGAATACCAAAATGGTAGTAAGTTTAGGATTGAGTCTTAAGTTCATTCTGTGAATCGGGATGTCTGATCTAGAAATGTCTGCAGTATTCACAAATCATGAATATTTAGAGGGTTCATGAACAAATGTAGTGTTATACCCAATATGGTCATAATTTCTTGCACAAATCTGCAATGCCAAGAAATGTATACATGTATAACCAATGGGAACATTGTCCTACACCTCCAAAGGGTAGCTCAAAAACTTTTGCAATGAAATTTCCATATTTCTCAAGGTTCAACTTATCAAATCCATAATTGTTTTATTTTAAGAATGTGAACAAGACAGGAACGAAAAATGTGTTAACAAATACGAAACAGATTTATTCTGCAGCCTTTATTGCCCAACTGACTAGAAAAGCTTTCGACTTTTGGAAAGACAACATTGCGACAAAAACTGTCTGGGGTACAAAAGATTGGCAAGTGCAGGGGGTAGAAGCTTCGTTTAGAGCCTGTATCATCCCTGAGCAAATTATGTTTTTGAATGACACTGTCCAACAAACGTCTTGCCTTGGGTTAGCCAAGATCAAAGACATGAACACACCGACCATACCTATACCTGCGAGTAATAGCACTACACACGGGGAGATCAACGTACATAATATTTTGCATCACAACAGATCAGATTGGAACAAATGGTTGCTCTGGCCCACAGACACAAACGACTGTCAAAATCGATTCCTGAACAAAACACAGGGTTTCACTATCAATAGGCCAGACCCAAGATATGTTCAAAGACAGCATCCAGGGGTAGTAACAACATACAGTGTAGAGAAACTATGCCTTGATTGGATACAGAAATCTACACTTGAGGATATAAAACAACACTTATCTTTACTTAAAGATGGTGCAGACCTTGGGGAATTCTTGCCAGGACCAAGAAAACCATGTCAAAAATGTTTAATATATGCCGGTATCTATGTTTCTTATAATGAAATATGGAAGATTACCCAAGCAGAGGCTGCAGAACAAATATGAGGAATTGATCATATTAAGAGAAATCTCTCGCTGTAGTAGACAATGGTTTAACAACTCTGTCGTCCAGGATATATTCATTGGACAGCATTGTGTCTTCTGCCATAGACTTCATGGAACAAGACTTGGTCATGCTGCAACATGGTGAATCTCAGCTACGTTCTATCATGCTATTAGGCTGGACGCTACAAAACTTGCGTGCAGGCTATATACCTTGTTGTTTAATCAACACTACGTCCCTGTTTTCAGAATTCAATCTCACTGATAAACAGATCAAACTGGCACAAAGGGGAGCAGACTATACGGTCATGAGCATTTAAAAACTGGAAAAATTACCATTTACAGTGGCAGAGAAACCAGCTACTGAATGGATCATACATTGTAAAATTACTCTGCCTGTTACAATTTTCCATTTTCAGTATTGCCTAAAAAATATACCAGCAGGCAAACATGAAAGGTTGAATAAGGAATATATCAAGACATCCTGAGATTTACCACCCACACACAGATGTTAGAGTAGGGGTGTGAAGTGTTTCTTAGCGGTTCTAACTGTGAAAACGCACTAAGCGGTTCTCTCCTTTGTCAGGGTATTAATTTATACTGGCTTGCAATGGTTCCAATACAAACTAATCCTGTCACCTGCAAGGTACACCAGCTACAGTGATGAATCCAATTTTTGGACTACTTTCTAATGGGGGTTACCTCATGTTGAATGATCACAGCTGCTGTGGAATGTTGCCAGGTATCTCATATCTAGTGAATGTTTCAGCCAGGGTCACTTGCTGTATGCAAGTATTGTTACCACAAACCAAGACAGCCAGGGAGTCACCTTTATGGCCTTCACTGAACATCTCTTCTACACAAATTGATACTTCTAGCAGAATGAAAGCCGTTATGTTACAACAAACTGTGCCACTGACTTCGGCCAAAGAAACCTATGATCTACAAGTTACAAGGACTTCTGACGAGATACATGCCCTTTTGAATACAAACTGCCCTATACATTTCTCAGATATGTTGAAACGTATCTTAAACATGTCTGATACGAGCGGTATTGTACATGTATTTAAGACTGTGTGTTCAGGACTGTTAGTACCTTCTGAAGCAGTCCTCGGAATATATTTTCCAACTTCTTGCACTCTGTCTTTGGTGGACTACCACTACTTTTTGGACTCGTTGCAGGGATCCTATTTTTGCTCGCACTGCTACGATATGGTAAGCCAAATTACCAGCATCACTCCAAGCACCTTAGAGAGAGCTCTATTGGAAATGAAGTGTCGTGAGCGCATCGTCCAAATTTTAGGTTTACCTCGTGTACGAGAATTAAATACCACCTGGTTTCTGTCATTCAGACCAATCTGGCAAGATTGCATCTTACCTGTTCAACGCTGCCTGCTTTGCGGTGAAGAATGCTTGTTAGACATCTGTCTAACACTCCCATCTTGTCATGCCTATGGATATCGAGGTACACAGTCTAAATATCGATTCCTAATTGTCGACCTACACAAATATCAAGTTGGAAATATCGAAGGTACAGAATTTCAATGTCAAGAATATCGTTGGACAGAATATCGACCCTTAGGTAAGTAATATCACATTTCTTTATATCGATGTTAGTAATATCGAAGTTAGTAATATCGATAGCATATATATCGATATAACTAATTTCGAAGTTACTAATATCGATATTTGTATTATTTTTATGTATTTAATTATGTATGTGTAATATGTTTTTGTTAAGTATTTTAATTTTTTTTAAATTATATGTGTATTATTTTTATATATTAATAATGTTATTTTTAAGTAAATTTTATGTTTTAGTACCGGAGCGGGTTTATTATTATTATTATTATTATTATTATTTATTTTTGTAGAGCGCATAGTCACCCTGAGGTATCCCAGCGCTAGGAACCCTAATCTCTTCAGTTCAGCGGGCCGAGGGCAGAGCACAAGGGGGGGGTGAGACAGAAGATAAGTGTTATGGGTAAGCCTGAGTCATTGGGGAAAAAGATGAGTCTTTAGCCACTTCCTGAAGCGAAGGTATTGTGGATCTAGTCGGAGGTCGCGGGGGAGCGAGTTCCAAAGACGTGCAGTTTGGACCGAGAAACGTCTTCCTCCTGAGCGGACTTTCTTGAATCTAGGGGTGGTGATGAAATTTTCTGTGTCCGAGCGGAGGGATCTTGTGGCTTTGTAGGGTGTGATGAGTTTACTGAGAACTGGGGGGCCTTGGTTTTGTATCAGTTTGTGGGCTAGGCATAAGGCCTTGAATTTAACTCGCTCCCTTATGGGAAGCCAGTGGAGGAGTTTTAGAGCAGGTTTAGCGGAAGTTCTGGCAGGGGTATTTCTGATAATCCGGGCCGCAGTATTCTGGATTCTCTGAAGCTTGTTGAGGGTCGCTTCCGGAGCGCCCAGATAGATCACATTGCTATAATCAAGCCTTGATAGTAGTAGGCCTTGAATTAGCAATTTTTGGGAGTTGAAGGGCAAGAGGGGCAGGACTTTCCTCAGAGATTTCAGGAGCCCGAAGCAGGCTACTTTCTTTGCCTGCACAGTGAATGAGAGGTCAGTGTCGATCCACACACCCAGACTTTTTACCTCTTCCTTTGGATCAGGGGGGGGGCCCAGACAGGCTGGCCAGATGTTCGGGGAAAGTGTAAGCCCTTTCGGGCCGAGGAGCAGGACTTCAGTTTTCGACCCGTTTAGCTTTAGGGCCGAATTGTTCATCCAACAGTGGACCTGCGTAAGGCAGTTAAATAGGTCTGCTGATTGTTGTCTGGGGTGAGATAGAGACACCACTAGTTGTGTGTCGTCAGCATAGCTGACGACGCTCACTCCGAATGGGGTGATGACCTCCTCCAATGTGGACATATAGATATTAAATAATGTGGGGCTCAGGGAGGAGCCCTTAGGCACACCACATTGGAGGGGAATTTCGGAGGAGCAGGCGTTCTTCTCCCAGATCTGATAGGTCCGTTGAGCCAGAAAGGATGAGAGCCAGGATAGGGCCGCGCCTTCCACACCAACTCTCTTAAGTCTTTTGATGAGAAGTTGGTGGTTGACGGTATCGAATGCCGCACTTAGGTCGAGGAGGATCACTGCCACTGATCCTCCTCCGTCCGATAGTGCTCTGGCCTCTTCTACCGCTGCCAGGAGGGCGATGTCAGTGCCCTGCCCTGGTCGAAAGCCCGTCTGGGAACTTTTTAGCTTATTGTTGACCTCCAGAAACTGAGATAGTTTCCTGTTGATCAGCTTCTCAGCAATCTTGCTGACTCCTGGGAGTAGGGAGATGGGCCTATAATTAGCCAGATTTTCGGGGTCGAGGGAGGGTTTTTTTAATAGAGCTTTCACGACGACTGTCTTCCAGCTCAGGGGTACAACTCCCTGTTGGAGTGAGGCGTTGATCAGATGAGTCAGAGGGGGAATGATCGTGGGGGCTATCTCCTTGAGGATCCGGAGTGGGGCGGGGTCCCTGGGAGATCCGCTCTTTATGGATTTTAGCGTGTTTCCTACTTCTTCAGTTGTAACTTGGCCCCAAGAAGAGAGACAGGTAGGTGATGGGGAGTACGAGAGATCGTTTTCTTCACACGGGTTCGCAAGGGGGGTTGAATCAAGAATTGTTAGAATTTTATCATGGAAGAAATTAGCCAGTTGTTGGCATTTTTCCTGATCAGCTTTAGGATCAGTGGGATGTCTCGGTCCCGGTTATGGGGTTTTCAGAAGCTCTTTAAGAATAGCGTAGGATTCCTTACTAGAGCATCCCGCTTTCTATATTCTCTCCTGGAAGAAAGCACTTTTAGTTTTTCGAATAGCGGTTTTATAGGTTAAAAGGGAGGTAGAATAGATGTCTTTGTTAGTTTCCGATTTGTTTCTTCTCCAAGAGCGTTCCGTTCTCTTACACTCTTGGCGCAGGGCTTTAAGCTCTGGGGTGTACCATAGAGCAGAGGATAGTCTTTTGGGATGTTTAAAGGTCGCAGTTTTAGGGAGCAGTATATCTAGAGAGGAGGTAATCCACTCATTAAACTGCTTGTCAGCCGTGGCGGGATCGGTGGAGAACTCGGGGATGGAGTCTGCAAGGGCGGCGGCCCATTCCCCAGGTGTGAGTTTGCACCATCGTCTGTCGGTTACCTGGATTTTTGAGGTTAAGGGGTTCATGGTGGATATTTCCCAGGAGATAGGGACCAGGAAATGGTCCATCCATGGAAGGGTCACGGGTGGTCTGCTGGTGATAGTTGCTACATTAGTGAGGATGGGATCCAGTAGGTGTCCCTTCTCATGGGTAGGCTCGTTGTTGACCAGTCGGATATTGAGTGATATTAGGTCTTGCCGAAGGTCAGAGGCTATCCGGTCAGTGGGGTCCATGAAGTGGAGGTTTAGGTCACCTAGCATAAGGAAGTTGGAGGTAGACTGATTCGATGACGGCATTAATGAAATAGGGGAATAGGGTCGGAAGTAATGAAAATATACTTAATTAATTAATAATTTTTAGGAATTATAAATTAATTATAATTAATTTTTGTTTTTATTTCTGTAGCCGGTTGTGGGTTTATAGGGGAATCGGGTGGGAAGTAATTTAATTGTAATTAATTAATGATTTTTTTGTTTTTTTGAAGCATAATTATTTTATTTATAATTAATTATTAATTGGCAATTAATTATTTAAATTGATCATTTATTTTTGTAATTGGTAATTAATGTTTGTAATTGGGAAATAATTTTTGTAATTGGTAATTAATTATTTAATTGGTAAATAATGTTGTTAATTGGTAATTAATATTTTTAATTGGTAATTATTTCTTATTAATTGGAAAATATTTGTAATTAATTGGCAATCAATGTTTTATCAAAAGTATTAATTGATATAAAAAATAATGTTATTCTTTAATAATTTTTAATTGTGAATTAATTTTAAATAATATTTTTTTTATAATGAAAAATATTGTATTGTTTAATATTTATTATTGGGTGAGTAATATTTATTATTTAATATTTATTGGTATTTGTTTTTAATTTATTGTTAATTAATTCAAATGTAATTGCTTTTAATATTTATTAATTGTTTGTAAATGATGTAGATTTATTTTAAAATTTAATTATACATTATTTTAAATATAAAAATTATTTATAAGTATGTTATATTTAAATTCTACACTATGCAACTCTTTCCCTACTGTTGCACCCTCTGGAGTTGGAATAGTAATTTTTACCCCTACGCTATCCAACGCTTTCCTTACTGTTACACACTCTGGAGTTGGAATAGTAATTTTTACCCCTACGCTATCCAACGCATTCCCTACTGTTGCACCCTCTAGAGTGGGAATAGTAATTTTTACCCCTATGCTATCCAACGCTTTCCCTACTGTTGCACTCTCTGGAGCGAGAATAGTAATTTTTACCCCTACGCTATCCAACGCTTTCACTACTGTTCCACCCTTTAGAGTTGGAATAGTAATTTTACCCCTACACTATCCAACGCTTTCCCTACTGTTGCACCCTCTGGAGTGGGAATAGTAATTTTTACCCCTACGCTATCCAACGCTTTACCTACTGTTGCACCCTCTGGAGTGGGAATAGTATTTTTACCCCTACGCTATCCAACATTTTCCCTACTGTTTCACTCTGGAATTGGAATAGTAATTTTTACCCCTACGCTATCCAACGCTTTCCCTACTGTTGCACCCTTTGGAGTTGGAATAGTAATTTTTACCCCTACACTATCCAACGCTTTCCCTACTTTTGCACCCTCTGGAGTGGGAATAGTAATTTTTCCCCTACGCTATCCAGCGCTTTCCCTACTGTTGCACTCTCTGGAGTGGGAATAGCGTTTTTTACCCCTACGCTATCCAACGTTTTACCTACTGTTTCACTCTCTGGAGTTGGAATAGTAATTTTTAGCCCTACGCTATCCAACACTTTCCCTACTGTTGCACTCTTTGGAGTCGGAATAGTAATTTTTACCACTACGCTATTCAACGCTTTCCCTACTGTTGCACTATCTGGAGTGGAAATAGTAATTTTTACCCCTACGCTATCCAACGCTTTCCCTACAGTTGCACTCTCTCTGGAGTGGGAAAAGTAATTTTTACCCCTACGCTATGTTAATATCATGTTAATATCATTTATTTTGCGCACAGATGCTCCAGCTAAGGAGCGTCCTGGCGCAAGGAAAAGGTGAACATAACACAACGCAAAAGGAAACAGAAAAGTGAGTGAAAGATGAATTAAAACAGGTGAGTTTTCACGGCCCTACGGAATGCTAATAGATCCTCTAACAGGCGGATTTCTAAAGGGAGGGAATTCCAGAGAGCCGCAGCTCTCACACGAAAAGAGCGACCGCCCATCCGGCTAAGCCTGAAACGCGGGACAACCGCAAGGGATTGCCCAAGAGATCTAAGAGAGCGAGTCGGGACATAGGCGGATAAAAGATTATTGAGAATCTCAGGTGCCGACCCTTTTAAAATTTTGAAAGCAAGGCTAAGGGCCTTAAAATGGATTCGACTTTTGATCGGTAACCAATGTAGGGACCGCAGAGTATTGGAAGTGGGACAGGACTTTGGCAGACCCACCACTGCTCTCGCAGCCGCGTTCTGTACGCGCTGCAGGCGAACGATCTCAGATTGGTTAACTCACAGCAGGAGCGAGCTGGCATAGTCCAGCCGGGAGATAATCGTCGCGTGGATGACCAACTGTCTTGTCGGAGCATCGAAAAATTTGAGCACCGGCCTTAGCCCACGCAGGACACCAAAACGGCATGGCGCCACTCTATTAGTGTGGGTAGTGAAGCAGAGGGTGTGATCTAACCACACTCCCAGGTTTCTAAATTCCATCACTGGTGTAGGGGCCGGCCCTAGCTCGAGAGGCCACCAGTTGTCCCCCCAGCGATACGCTCCCATCCCGACGATCATCACCTCAGTTTTTTTCGCGTTCAGCTGGAGACAGTTGTTATTCATCCAGCTGGCCACCTCTCTCAGCCCATTACGGAACCTGGGGGCATCCTGTTCGACATCCCCGCTGATCGTGACCGCTAGCTGCATGTCGTCGGCATAAGAGACCATGGTTAGGCGCCACTGCCTGGCGACATCAGCCAGCGGCCGCACGTACAAGTTGAAAAGCGTGGGACTCAGCGAGGAGCCCTGAGGGACCCCCAGGTCCAGCTGATGGTATTTGGACTGAAAAGGAGGGGTGGCAACGAAGAAGGAGCGATCGCTAAGAAAGGAACGGAACCACTGCAGAGCAGAGCCACAGATGCCAATGTCCTCCAGGCGGTGCAGAAGGATGCGATGGGACACCGTGTCAAAGGCAGCGCTAAGGTCTAATAAGATGAGCGCTGCCGTTTGACCTGCATCCAACACAATCCGCAGATGTTCTACTATTGCCAGAAGGGCGGTCTCTGTGCTGTGACCAGCACGGAACCCATTCTGCGTGGGATCGAGGACATTGGCCCGGACCATATGTTCGGAGAGAGCCAGGTTGACGTGAGCCTCCATGACTTTGGCCGGCCAAGGAAGCAATGAAATGGGGCGGTAGTTTTCCGGTTTTAAAGGATCCAACAATGTTTTTTTCAGAATCGGAGAAACCACCGCCTGCTTCCATTTGGCAGGAACTGTACCTTAAGTCAAGGACAGGTTAATCAGCGAACACACTACAGTGCACCCCTGAAAAGAAGGATCTCTAAAGAGGGCAGGTCTGAGCGGGTCCGCCGGAGAACCGGACTTGACTCATTGTGCCCACTTGACAAACCCATCCCAGGAGAGAGTAGGGAGAGAGTGTAATGCCGGGCAACTGCGAGGGCCGTTCAGAGGAATGGAGGGCAACGTCGTACTGGGGAACGAGTGATAGATGGTCTTGATTTTCTCCAAGAAGAAAGCGGCCAAGGTCTCACAATGGGAGGTAGAACCGTCCACTTGCGGATCCGCTCTCTTAGCCAACAGATTTTTAAGGGCTTTGAAGATGGTCTTAGATGGATTGAGGCTGTTACGGAATTCCGTCGCGTAGAACGCCGCACGGGCTCTACAAATAGCTCGATGGTAGAGCTTGACGGAAGCCAAATACACGTTTTTTTTTATGACATCATACGTCTTCCGCCACTCCCTTTCTGCCCGTCTACATGAACCCTTCAGAGCGCGGAGGGCACTGTCATACCAAGGACTCGACTGCCTGGAGCTGGATTTACTTGAGATGATAGGCACCAATACATCAAGCGCCTTGGTAATCCAGCTGCAGAATTGGTCGTAGCCCGAGGTGTCATTAAGCAGAGGGCCTAATGGCTCTTCAGCCAAGATGTAATGTAGGTCCTCTAGCCTAATCTTATTCCAGTGACGCCGAGGGATCCACTTAGGAGATGGAATAGTGGGGGTTTCGGGGAGAGGTAGCCAGACGGACACCAAAAAATGATCGGTCCAGACCACTGGAGAAATAGCCAAGACTTGGACATCCGCTAAGTTAGTAAAAAACGGGTCCAAAATGTGACGTGCCAACGTTTTCCCTACTGTTTCACTCCATGGAGTTGGAATAGTAATTTTTACCCACCCGCTATCCAACGCTTTCCCTACTGTTGCGCTCTCTGGAGTGGGAATAGTAATTTTTACCCCTATGCTATCCAACGCTTTCCCTACTGTTGCACTCTCTGGAGTGGGAATAGTAATTTTTACCCCTATGCTATCCAACGTTTTCCCTACCGTTTCACTCTCTGGAGTTGGAATAGTAATTTTTACCCCTACGCTATCCACGCTTTCCCTACTGTTGCACTCTCTGGAGTGGGAATAGTAATTTTTACCACTACGCTATCCAACGCTTTCCCTACTGTTGCACTCTCTGGAGTGGGAATAGTAATTTTTACCCTTACACTATCCAACGTTTTCCCTACTGTTTCACTCTCTGGAGTGGGAATAGTAATTGTTACCCTTACGCTATTTAACGCTTTCCCTACTGTTTAATTGTCTGGAGTGGGAATAGTAATTTTATATTCTACGCTATCCAATGTTTTCATTACTGTAGTTTTTTTGGGACTTTAAATATTAGTTTTATTTATTTATGTATTTAATATTTTTTTATTATTTTGGATACTGTTGGATTTAATTGAGGTTTAAAAATATTGAAAGTATATTTAATTTTTTTAATTCATTAAATATATTGGTTTATTTTTATTTATGTTAATATTATATGTGTGTAGATATTTTTGTAATTTATACAATACTTTAATAATTTATAAGTAATTAAAATAATTAATAAAATGTATTATTAGGTAAGTATATATTATATGTTATGTTTATTGTTTATTAAAGTTATATTATTCAATATGTATTATTTATTAATTTTAAACATTATTAAATATGTTTAAATATGTTTCTTTTATTTATAAGTATTATTTACTTTATTTTACATTTTTTTTTAACAGAAAAAAAATGATATTTAAAATTACGATATTTTTAACATCGATATTTTGGTTTTGATATTTTTGTACTCACGATGTTCTGTAGGTCGATATTATGTTCGTCGATATTCTGTCATAGATTCGGATATCGATACTCTGCTGGACCTGGTAACGGCCCCTGCTCTGTGTTGTTCCCAGCGGCTACCAATCCTGATGACGGCATTCATTGAGATCTCACATATGAAAATTGCTACTGCTGAGGTACAAGAGGAAACAACAGGCGTGCATGTAACGTCCGATACGAATATTGCTGATGAGACCAATGCTGACGGCGATGCGGTTAGTCTTCTAAACGAGGTAATCCAACTTTCACCTACAACTGTAGATGACTTTTTGTCTACAGGATTAGAAGATTTCATGTTTTCTCCATCCCCATACACTGAATTTTGATTCAGCACACAGTGTACCGGTAAGACTCTGAATTTGGCCTTCATTTTTTTCAAAACAAAGTCTAAACTTGAAACTTTTTCCTATGATTAATTTTTTTTCTTCCAAATTTGGATTTTTCTGTTTTGGCAAAGTAATCTGCTTACAGTAGAACTATTCATAGAGAACCGAATTCTTTGAAACACTTTCAGACACAATATTTCACCTTGTCAATAAAATTGTTTTATGTAATTTGACATGAAATGGTTTCGGCCTTTTTTCTTCTGTATTTGCGAGCCATTTCATAATGTATATATATATATATATATATATATATATATATTACCTACTGGCGGTCGCCAGTAGGTATATATAGTTAGGATTTTTTCTCTATGGGATTTTTGAAAATTCTATGTCTAATAACTTTGGCGTTTGTGGACGGAATTGGCTGAAATTTTCAGGAAAATGGAACATTTTGTTTCTGAGCAGGCCCTGACAATTTGGGGGGGTTTCATCGAGGGGGGGCCGAGAAAAAAGGGGGGTCCCAAAACGCATTTTTCCCATGGTAATTTCCATAGGGCGGTTGGCCTCACTTTTAGCTCGAACGGCTGAATGGATTTGCACGAAACTTGGCAAAATTGTAGGGACTGTTAGCCCGATGTGCCTTTGCTAGGTCTCAATATACGTGCTCCTGTGGATTTTGAGTAATTTAGGTTCAAAAAAAGATATATATCTGGGCAGAGCCTAACCACACATCTGATCTGATTGGCTGTCAGCACTTCATCCAAGAAGTGTTGGCAGCCATCTTGGGACCAATATACATGATAGCACCTCATTAAAAAGCATTGTAGTTAATAGAGGGTTTTAGGACTTTAGTTACATTATAAATCACTGGATCACTGTTCAGGCCCTCATAGGGTCCAGATTGGACTACGCCAATGCTCTATATCTGGGCCTGCCTGAATATCTCCTCCAACGTCTGCAGATCACCCAGAACGCGGCTGCGCGTGCCATTTTTGGCCTTCATCGTCGCACTAGCGCCTCTAATCTTCTTGTATCCCTCCACTGGCTTCCGGTGCGGAAGAGGATACTGTTTAAGACCATGACTCTTGCCCATAAGGCCTTACATGGCACTGGTGCCAAGTATCTTCAGAGGAGGCTGGACTTCTATCGACCTGCACGATCCCTCAGGTCAGAAACCTTGGCCTTGGCTCGGGTACCACGCATTAAAAAGGCTCGGCTAGGCGGCCGGTCTTTCACCTTCCTTGCTCCTCAGCTATGGAACTCGCTACCGTTGTCTCTGCGAAACACCTCTAATCTGCTTGTCTTTAGGAAAGACTTGAAAACTTGGTTGTTTGCTGGATAATTTTCCCCTCCGGGTGCCCCTTTTCTGTTATTGTTATGTTTCTTGCCTTTTCATGGTCAGGAGCTCAAAGCGCCGGGACACTCCTTTGGAGTAGCCGTTGCGCTATAAAAGTCCCATTTTAACATAACATAACATAACATAACAAATCATTTGTTGATGGTACCATAGTCGTTTTAGGAATTGTGGTGGGTTCTAATGTGATTTTACCATGTGAAAAAACCTTCTGCTGTGATATCATGAATATTGTTTGAAAGAAAACTAATATCTCATGATTTTCCCACAGTAGTTTGGAAGGGGATCTATAAGCTAAACTGAAAGCATATTTTCTGTAAATTCACATTATCTTTCTCAGTCATGTGAAAATGAAGTCTGACATTCTCAGTAAAACATGTACATCCAACAAGGACAGAGACTGTCAGTTGATTCCTTTGTGTTCTACTGCAGCCTCCTAGAGTGTTCTAAAGAACAACTAGAGTGCTAACAGTCCTACTTATTACAAAGGTATGGCACACCTGAAGCCATCTTGATTGGAATAAAGTGGTAACTCTTAAAACATTTAATTTAAAAAGAAACAACATGAGGGGGTATATTTTGCCATAGAAAGTATGATTGGTGCTGCAGAATGAAAAATTAGGGCACATTTTGAGTGACTTCTCAAATCCTTTTCTATTTCATTAAAACATTCTGACATGCAGTCTCCCAAAATGGCCACCAGAGACAAAAGAGCCCAAATGTAGCCCAAATATCACCCAGATGTAGCCCAAGTATAGCCCAATGACAGAATGTCCCAGAGTGTTCTAAAGAACAACTAGAGCGCTAACAGTCCTACTTATTACAAAGGTATGGCACACCTGAAGCCATCTTGATTGGAATAAAGTGGTAACTCTTAAAACATTTAATTTAAAAAGAAACAACATGAGGGGGTATATTTTGCCATAGAAAGTATGATTAGTGCTGCAGAATGAAAAATTAGGGCACATGTTGAGTGACTTCTCAAATCCTTTTCTATTTCATTAAAACATTCTGACATGCAGTCTCCCAAAATGGCCACCAGAGACAAAAGAGCCCAAATGTAGCCCAAATATCACCCAGATGTAGCCCAAGTATAGCCCAATGACAGAATGCCCCAGAGTGTTCTAAAGAACAACTAGAGCGCTAACAGTCCTACTTATTACAAAGGTATAGCACACCTGGAGCCATCGTGATGGGAATAAAGTGGTAACTCTTAAAACATTTAATTTAAAAAGGAACAAAATGAGGGGGTATATTATGCAATAGAAGGTAATATTAGTGATGCAGAAAGAAAAATTAGGGCACATTTTGAGTGACTTTTCAAATCCTCTTCTATTTCATTAAAAAATTCTGACATGCAGTCTCCCAAAATGGCCACCAGAGACAAAAGAGCCCAAATGTAGCCCAAATATCACCCAGATGTAGCCCAAGTATAGCCCAATGACAGAATGTCCCAGAGTGTTCTAAAGAACAACTAGAGCGCTAACAGTCCTACTTATTACAAAGGTATGGCACACCTGAAGCCATCTTGATTGGAATAAAGTGGTAACTCTTAAAACATGTAATTTAAAAAGGAACAAAATGAGGGGGTATATTTTGCCATATGAATTATGATTAGTGCTGCAGAAAGAATAATTAGGGCACATTTTGAGTGACTTCTCAAACCCTCTTCAATTTCATTAAAAAATTCTGACATACAGTCTCCCAAGATGGCCACCAGAGACAAAAGAGCCTAAATGTAGCCCAAATATCACCCAGATGTACCCCAAGTATAGCCCAATGACAGAATGTCCCAGAGTGTTTTAAAGAACAACTAGAGCGCTAACAGTCTTACTTATGACAAAAGTATGGCACACCAGAAGCCATCTTGATTGGAATGAAGTGGTAAGTCTGAAAACACTCAATTTAAAAAGGAACAACATGAGGGGGTTAATTTTGCCATAGAAAGTATGATTAGTGCTTCAGAAAGAAAAATTAGGGATCATTTTGAGTGACTTCTCAAATCCTCTTCTATTTCATTAAAATAATTCTGACATGCAGACTGAAACATGCACTTTGAATACCAGCAGCAGACGTCCCTGGTGAGCAGTAGCTTTACTACAGTGATCTAATGTGCAACTAGAGTGCTAACATTCAGAATTTATGGCAAATGTGTGACACATCTGAATGCCTTCTTGATGGAACCAAAGTAAACAAGCATTGAAAATGCAATAGATCTCACCCTCGTTTAAGTTAAAGCCATTCTGTTTGTAATGAGGTGGCTTTTTAGCTTTGCTTTTATTAGTGTTTTTTTCAACTTTCATGTAAATAACATGCATCTGTATGCATATAAGTATATGTATGCATGCATTTATGTTTGTATTTATATGGATATACAGATGATATATGTTTATATATGTATGTATATATATATATATATATTCACTGAAAAAACCATAGGTTATAGACCATATATAGTTAGGAATTAGCATTTACAAAACCTTGAAAATTCACAGAAAAAACCATAGGTTATAGACCATATATAGTTAGGAATTCGCATTTACAAAACCTTATTTTACTCACACAAAACCATTGAAATTCCATATATAGTTAGTTGCACTAACTATATATCGCGCACCCGCAATCCACTGCTGATGATGTCACATATTACATCATTCATGACATGGTCAGTGACATCACTGATGACATCACTGATGACATCTCAAATGACATCACTGATGACATCACTGATGACAACATCCAGTGACTGTATGTTTCTGTAATGTTAAAATATGTCTTACATATTGAAGAATGAGTGGATGTATAAGTGTCTGGATGAAGGATTTAGTAGGTGCATGACTGACTGTATGAGTGAGTGATTAAATGTGTCTCACTGAGTGCATGGGTTAGTGACTAAACTGTCTTAATTTGTGCATCATTATGTCTGTTGTTCTGTAAACTGTTGCATGTGTTGATAAGTAGCTATATGAGTAACTATATGGGTTATTGATTGGTTGCCCAAGTATTTGTATGGGAGACTGAGTGTGTGTGTGGGTGGCTGGGAGGTGTATGACTCTGTGCATAGATGTGTGAGCAGTTGATTCACTAGATGTATGGTTTCAAAAGTGCATGTGGAAACAGCTGTATGGGCGGTTGACTGTGTGCATGAGTGTATTGGTGAGTGAATGGATATCTCAGTGCTACATGTCAAAGTAAGTACATACGTAAAACACAGTACATGTGAGAGTTGACATATGTAAATAACTGTGCATAAGAGCCAGTGAATGTGTGAGTGGCTGTATGGATCATTGTGAACTTTTATCAGGGATTGTATAAGAGAGTAAATATGTGTTAGTATATGTTTGAATAAGTAAAGTTTGTATAACTGTATAGTTGAGGAAATGGAGGTGTGATTGATTCTTTGCATGACTGACTAGGTGTGTGAGTAACTCCATGGATGAGTGACAGTCTGTGAGTGTCTGTTTACACTGATTGTATCTAAGGTTATATTAGAGTCTGAAGAGGTTCATCGTATTATCACATGAATGATATCATCAGTGATGTGATCAGTAATGTCAAATTAGATGTCATCAGTGATGTCATCAGTGATGTCATTTGAGATGTCATCAGTGATGTCATTTGAGATGTCATCAGTGATGTCATCAGTGATGTCACTGACCATGTCATGAATGATGTAATATGTGACATCATCAGCAGTGGATTGCGGGTGCGCGATATATAGTTAGTGCAACTAACTATATATGGAATTTCAATGGTTTTGTGTGAGTAAAATAAGGTTTTGTAAATGCGAATTCCTAACTATATATGGTCTATAACCTATGGTTTTTTCAGTGAATTTTCAAGGTTTTGTAAATGCTAATTCCTAACTATATATGGTCTATAACCTATGGTTTTTTCAGTGAATATATATAAATATATATATATATATATATATCCTCTCCACTCCTTGCCTCGGAAGTAGTCACCGCCGCCAAACCAACGGGTGTCTCGTCTGTACAAAAGACCTCCGCTGCCGGGTCTTTTCGAAAAAGCCTCAACGAGTAGAAAACCACACGCTGACGAGACCGTGTACCAGACAAATTAAGTTTTATTTGTCAAAACCCTGGACGCGTTTCGCCTGACCAGCAGGCTTGATCACCTAAGGTACAATGTGAACAGAAACCATTTAAAGTGCAAAACAGGTTACGAGGTCACGTGACAGAAACAGGAAGTTTAAGGAAAGAAATGGAAAAAAGACTTATAGTTCATTCCATCACATAAAATAAATCCTTGAAAGTCATAGCGGAGCTCAGCTTAATAAATAAATTCATCGGCAAAATTGACAATTGTGCAAACATTGTAATACACAGTCACAATTAAATACAGTTCTACTGATTTAACCGCAATACCATAAATAGTGCGATAGATTGTGCCCGAGTGGGCTTGTTGTCATTGTCAAATTTTTAGCCCGTTTTTTTGTGTCATAGCGTTAAGCAGACCGCAAGGAATACCGCCCAAGTGGGCAAATAAAACAAACTGGTTTCACATGTGACCCCCACTTAAATTTGTGACACCCTTAAAATTGTGCAAGTTAAAGTAAAACCTCTTTCGTTTGTGGGAGCGGGGATCCTAGTATATATATATATATTCACTGAAAAAACCATAGGTTTCACACCAGTTATAGTTAGCTGGAAATTTTACTGACATAAAACCATTGAAATTCCCACGTTATAGTTAGTTGGACTCACTATAACTTGCGCGCCTGCAATGCACTGTTGATGACGTCACATATTACATCACTCATGACATGGTCAGTGACATCACTCATGCACCATGGGTCTCGGGAGGGGGGTAGGAGCGTCCCTGGCACATCGCTCTCAGCGCTCGCCACCCGTATCAGCACCTAGCTTCTCCTCATAACCGGACCCCGTCGTAGCACACCGAGGAGGCACTCGGCCTCCGAGGTGGGGCCCTATGATGAAGCATGACACTGACCAGGTCGGTGTGTGAGGGCTTTCCTATCCTCCCAAATCGGGCTGGCCAACTTGTTATGTACATGGCTCAGTCTCTGTGGCTTCTGAGACACATGTAACCTCTCTTTTGTTGTTGTATAAGTTCAGAAGGAAGTCAACTCCCCGCCTGCTCACTGACCAGACACTGTCACCCTCCTTGCAGAGAATCCAGCTCCAGTGTTTCTGACTCTGTAAAAACAACAATTGATGGACAGAATGCAGAACAATGTCATACATTCACCTCAGTACAGAGATCTGGGCCTAAATCCATAGTTTTTTTGCACTCCACACCACCCCAGTTCAGACATGGCCATATGCAAATCAGCCTTGACCCTGTGCCTCATGGGAACAGTCCAGTCAGAACTGCCAAGCCATGCCTTCCCTGGACCGGAATCAAGCATCCTAGGGCCGGTTTCTGCCTATCAGCCGTCTTCAGCAGGACAATGTCATACATTCACCCCAGTACAGAGATCTGGGCCTAAATCCATCGTTTTTTTGCATTCTGTCCATCAACTGTTATTTTTGCATTTGTCACCCCGAGTGGGATGGGTATGCTCAGACGTGAGTCCCATGCTCTCCACACCACTGGAGTCAAGCTATCCTGGCTTATGACACGTTCTATGACATCAATGATAACATCACTGATAACATCACTGCGACATTTGAAATAACATAATTGATGCCAAAACTGCACGGTGGAGGCACAAGGTGTAGTTAGTAGTTGGCTAACTTCATTAGGAGTGACAACATTCAGCTCTTCCACAAGGAGTACATCAACATATAACGTAGGGCTGAGGACTACAAAAGCAATAAGTGTTTTTTCAAGCAAATAATTTCTAGCTTGTTGACAATGCGGTTTTAGCCTAATTTGAAGAACCCTAGCAATAAAGTTTAATAGGAATACATGGCAAAACAAATAATATATTGGCAAAGACTAAAGGTTGATAAATATCGCCTGACCTATTGTTTTTTCATGTTTTAAGTGCCCTTTGCAGTAATGAATCAAGTGCACTGCACAATACCATGCAAATATATTGCCATGATAAAAATAGCAGATTAAAAAATGATAAAACAAATTAAGAAACAGCAATGCAAAATTCAAACACAAAATACTGGAAAGAGACTTAGGTACTGATTCACATTGGTAAAAATACACTTTCGTGTAACTTTATGGTTTTTTGCACTTCACAAAGGAATTTTATGAGTAGCATCTTTACAACTGTGTACTATCGGCTCTTGTGGCAGACTCCACACATAAAAAGATAGACAGTCGTAAAGATACTACACATAAAATTCTAGCAAAAAAACTAAAAAATACATAAAAGAAAAAAACCCTAAAAAATCAAAAAATCAAACAAGTCCAATAAAAGATTCATTGAAGCAGTCCAAAGTTTCGATGAACCAAGAAAAACCTGAAAAAGTGTATGAAGAATAAACGCTCCTTGAAACCTAAAAGATTAAAGAAAAACAAAGTTAAAATATTTAAAAATATTGGTTTACTAGAAGCTAGAACTGATTTTCTAACCAAAAACAAACTCCAAACGTCCATACAAAACCCTTGTATTCAAAATCCTGTAAAATAAAACCCACCACAAAAAAACAGAACCTTCAAACTCAGCAAATACATTACAATTAATAAACACAAATTACAAGACATAACAATACATTGGGGGCATGGCTTGGCCAGCAATGGAGTCAGACGTGCAGTTGTAGATCTCCGTCATCGACTCCCTTCCCTGGTCGCATTACTTCGCATATGCCAGAGCTGCAGGGGCCGCCGCCAGCTGAGACTCCTCCTGAGGTGGCCCTGATGTCCCTGTGAATTAATGAGAGGCGACTGCTCAGAAACATCGACGCTGACCTACTTGCCTGCACTTCTGCCGAGAGCGGTTCTGAGACATCGGGCACGGCGAGGTACGTGGAGCCCCCTAGGACCCGATGAGCGATGCGGCCCCGTCTCAGTTCACGGATCACTTATTGCCACGGACAGCCCAGAATCGGCCTAACCAGAAACAAGAAATTACGCAGTGAGTACCCTGCTTTGCCCCGGAGAAATCCTACCACTATTGTCATAAAACCGGCGGATAAGGGAGGGAGTATAGTCTTACAGAAAAAAGAGGCATACCATCAAGAGTGCCTCCGACTCCTAGATGATGAAAAAAAAATTACAAACGACTTAATCATGATCCAACTAACTGTTTGAAAACCAGAATCGATACCCTGGTTTTGGAAGCAGAAGCTAATGGCCACATCAGCAGACATGAAGCCCTGTATCTCACCTCTGGAGGAAAACGGATCCCCTATTTTTACACAATTCCGAAGATTCATAAGAACAAAAACCCACCCCCCCCGGCCGCCCGATCGTTTCCGGAATCGGGTCACTACTCGAACTATTATCGCGTTTCCTGCAGCCACTTGTACAAGCCACACCTGCATATCTAAAAGGCACCAAAGACCTACTTGCTCAGATAAAAGACATTCCATTTGAACCAACCACATCCATTCTGGCTAGTATGGATATCGAAAGCCTGTACACCAGTCTGCCTCAAGATGACACTTTGGATGTCCTTCGGACAGCACTAGAACAAGCGGACTGGCCCCACAGAACACCAAAAAGTTTTGTTCTACAGTGTGCAGAACTAGCTTTAAAAGACAACTTTTTTGAATATGAAGGTGCCCTATACTTACAACAGTATGGTACATCCATGGGCAGCACATTCGCGCCTTGAGTGGCAGGATTATATGTGTCTAATTTTGAATTCCAGCACATCCTTAACACAACATCCCCATTTCATGATGAACTAGTCTTTTACAAGAGGTACATTGACGATGTCCTGTTTATCTGGCAAGGCACCGAACAAAAACTTGCAGAATTCCTGACTTGGATCAATACTTTGGACCCTAATCTTAGGTTCACTAACTCAACGAGCCAGGAGAGCATTACGTTCCTAGATCTGGACATACAAGCACACCACGCTATCCACCAAAACTCACTTCAAGCCCACTCCAAGAAATTCCCTGCTAAGGTATGAAAGTTTTCATCCCAGACCTTTACATGAAAACCTTTCGTATGGTCAGTACTTAAGACTGAGACGAAATTGTAGTGAAATAAGAGACTACAAAATACAATCAGAATCTCTTACACAGAAACTGACAAACAGAGGCTACCCAAAGAGAATCGTCCAGAAGGCACAAAAACGAGCAAGGAATAAAAATCGAGAAACTTTACTGGAACCAACAGCAAAACAAGACGCAACCATCCCGCTAACTTGTGTAACAACGTACAACTCTATCTCGACAAAGGTAGCCAAAATCATCCAGAGCAATTGAAGGATACTGACATCCGGAAAGCTACAATGGGAAAAAACGCTTATTTTCCTACAAAAGATCGCAAAACCTACGAGACAGTTTGGTAGCCACGCGCCCCAGACAGAACTTTCACCAGAGATAACACAGTCCTTAACTCCTGGGGTCTCCCAAACATCACCGGTCACTTCACCTGTGGAAATTGCAGCGTGTGCCATTTGACAAAGACAATGAAGAACTTGAATCTTGAACCGGGCAAAACATGGCAGATCCGCAAACACACAAACTGTAGTTCAGCTAATGTTGTTTACATGATCACATGGCCTTGTAGCTTAAGATACATTGGCATGACTTCCAGGAAAGTGAAAACCAGGATATGATATGATATGATATGAAAAAGAAATTTATACAGCGCACGTTCACCAACGGCTTCTTGGAATTTAGGACAGGCAAAGGACAGGACTGCAATGAGGTGACCTTAATTAATCAAAGGCTTGGAAAAACAACCAAGTCTTCAGGGCTCTCCTAAATAAATGATACAAAGGGATACGGCGGAGATCAGGAGGGAGGGTATTCCAAAACTGAGGGGCTTGGAAAGCAAATCTTAGTCCCCTGAGCCTTTTACGCTTGAAAGGACAGACAGACAACAGATTAGAACCAGAAGAGCGAAGTACTCGGGAAGGAATGCAGCGATGAAGGCAAGAGGCAATGAAGGCCGGGCCTTGATGAGAGAGGGCCTAGTGAGTCAAGCAGCCCACCTTGAAGAGGATGCGCTGGATTACAGGAAGCCAGTGCAGACTTCTCAAGAGAGGTTTAACAGAGCTAGTCCTAGGTTGCCAGAAGATCAATCTGGCTGCTTGGTTTTGAATGAGTTGAAGTAAATGGGACTGGTAGAGAGGAATACCAATATACAATGAGTTCACATAGTCGGCACGGGAAATCACCAGACCCAGCGTAACTTGGACCCGGGCTTCATAAGTAAGGAATCTGCTGATCTTTCTGATGCGGCGTAGATGAAAAAAGCACGCCCACATCACAGATTTAATTTGAGGTCTCATGGACAGATCCCTACTGATGGGGACTCCAAGGCTCTTAACCGAATTCTCCGGTCAGGGAGCATTGCCCAGCGAATGTGGCCAGAAGTTAGAGTTCCAGGGATTGCCCGGTGGTCAAGTCAAGTCAAGTCATAACATTTATATAGCGCACTACATACCCGGAGGGTTTCAAGGCGCTTAGGAAGGGGAAGAGGATTATTTGTCAAATATCCACGTTTTAAGCTGCTTTCTGAACGCTAGGTGATTCTGGGTGAGGCGAAGGTAAGCGGGGAGTGAGTTCCATGTTTTGGCAGCCAGGTATGAGAAGGATCTGCCTCCCATGGTGGTCTTGTTGATGCGAGGTACAGTGGCGAAGGCTTGGCTGGAAGAGCGAAGTTGGCGGGCGGGGGTGTAGAAGGACAGTCGAGAGTTGAGGCAATCTGGTCCGATGTCGTAGAGTGATTTGTGTGCGTGGGTAAGCAGTCGGAAAGTAATCCTCTTATTGACGGGTAGCCAGTGGAGGTCTTTAAGGTGACCAGAGATGTGTTCGTTGCGTGGGATGTCTAATATGAGCCTGGCTGAGGCGTTTTGGATTCGTTGGAGTTTCTTCTGGAGTTTAGCGGTGGTACCTGCGTAGAGGGTGTTTCCGTAGTCCAGTCGGCTCGTGACTAGAGCGTGGGTGACTGTTTTCCTTGTTTCGGAGGGGATCCAGCGAAATGTTTTTCTGAGCATGCGAAGAATGTTAAAGCAGGAAGAGGATACGGCGCTGACTTGTCTGTTCATTGAGAGTGAAGAATCCAGGATGACGCCTAGGTTCCGTGCGTGGTCTGTCGGGATGGGTGCATTTCCGAGGGCTTCCGGCCACCAGGAGTCGTCCCATGCAGAGGGGGATTTACCTAAGATGAGGACTTCTGTTTTGTCTGAGTTCAGTTTCAGACGGCTTTGTTTCATCCATTCGGCGACTTCTTTCATTCCTTCGTGTAGGTTAGTTTTGGCGGTGCTGGGGTCCTTGGTGAGAGATAGGATCAGTTGAGTGTCATCCGCGTAAGAGATGATGTTGAGGTTGTGTTGGCGGGCTATGGCCGCGAGGGGGCTCATGTATACGTTGAAGAGGGTGGGACTGAGTGAGGATCCTTGTGGTACGCCGCAGATGATTTCAGAGGCCTCGGACTTGAATGGAGGAAGGCGGACTCTCTGGGTTCTTCCGGAGAGGAACGAGGTGATCCATTCCAGTGCCTTTCCTTGGATTCCGATGTTTCTGAGGCGTTGTAAAAGGGTGCTGTGGCAGACTGTGTCGAAGGCTGCAGAGAGGTCGAGGAGGATGAGGGCGACTGTGATATACGTCATAGTCGACTGAAAGCTCTCAATGGAAGCCGGAGAGGGATCAATGTTAAAAATACGCTGGAGGTCATCCGCATAATTGAGGATGACTACTGATTTTTCCCGCAGCTTGGAAATGAGGCAAAAATATAAAGATTAAATAATAACGGGGAGAGGGAAGGGCCCTGAGGGACCCCACAGGTAAGGGCCCTTGCTTCAGACAGGAAAGGGCCAAGACGAACCGCTTGCTTACGATCTTGTAGAAATGAGGCAAGCCACTTGAGCGGGGTGCCCCTGATACCGGTGTTCTCGACCCGCTGAAGAAGGATGGAATGATCAGCGGTGTCGAACGCCGCCGACAAGTCAAGGATCCGGTGCAAGCGCAACACTACTAAATTAACTGATCACTTCCTCACTACAGGTCACACCCCAAATGATATGACATGGGTAGTCATAGAGCAACTAGAGAGCAACAGATACAACTTACAAAATGCTCTCTTGGAGAAAGAACAACGTTGGGTGTATAGACTCCAGACCAACGTTACAGGCCTCAACGACAATGTACCCTGGAACTCTATACAAAGACCTTAACCATGCTCATTGGGCACCTGTCTGCTCTATAACCTACTGTAGATAACTGTGTTCCATCTTCTGAAATGTGTATCAGGATCACGCCTCCTTTGGCGCGTCATTTTTCCGCCCGCTAGATGGTCACTCTCAGACCAACTGGCAAGACAATCGCTACCCACTAATTCTTGCGATCCTTTATAGCCATACCACTGTTGAGAGGGATACTTTAACGACATCGCCAGGAATTATTTACAGCTCTGGCTAGAATTGAGGAGTTTACTTATTTATTTAGTCGTGGTGCAACCTGTGCCCTATCCAGCTTGTTCGTGTTTGGTCTTACACCACCCGCTTACTTATGCCACCCCCTTAACTATTTCTCAGCGCCTTTGGTAATGACTACGGACAGATATTGGGATTGTGACGAATTCCAACCAACAAATTGGGTACTCGTGAGCAGCGCTTGTATTAATTGTGACAATTTCCCACATATTAAGTAATTTTTGAGCACTCCTATTAACTTGTTCCCCACGTTTGTGCCCGTCAATTGACCCAATAAAGTTTCAGCGCTTCATTCACGCATGCGTTGTTCCTTCCCTTCCTTTCCTCCTCGAGCCGCCACGTCCTTCCTAGTTAGCGGTATAGCTGTTTGAATCTACGTGTCTCGCGCACACGCGATGACGCGTCCCCGCAGCCTTTCATTTGGAAGCAGCACCCGCGACCCATTACTCTTCGGGTCCTGATCCACGACTAGGTTACGAAGTGCCGCTAGAGGTGACAAACGTGAGTAATTTACCCCGCTTCTGGGCGGATTGTACCTATTCAAGGCCCCAGAACCTCGGTATTTCTCTATCGCCTAACCTAATGACTACTAAGAACTTTATTTTTAAACGTATTCACAGGGTCCCTTAGCACTTCTACGTAAGACAGGATCCATGTATCCAGACAATCGTAAAGATAATGTGAGCGTTTCTCTTTTATGTTAAGTGTTGTTTGTCCTGTTTGTCTCTGCACATGTAGAATGGATTCTCAATCATAAACCACGCGTCACTTTTCTGACAGAATTTTTTATATTTTAGTATATCATTACCAAAACACAGGATGTGCCATCACGATAGTTCTAGGCACAATAAGAGCATGTAACAATCATTATAAGTTCGTAAAATTACACCTTGGCATATTGTAGCCACACAAGGTTTTTTACATCGTTCCCATGCATGCCCCACCCACCCCGGAAAATGCATGATATATGAAAGAAGCAGGTATCACCATCTGGACATTGTTCGCTTTCCACATGCACTATAAAAGCGATTCTGATTATGATGATATGCTTGGCATTTATTGTTTTCTTTTCAGATACTTTACGTGCAAGATCTGTGAGTATGCCGATCCACTACATACACAGCGCGCCTTAGGGTGCGCGCTGATATAATTATACACCACAGTTGCCAGTCCAACATTTTTGGCCACTCGCATTTATGGTCCTGAAGAAAACCTCACGAGTATCGTAGAAGGCTGAAACTAGTAGACCTTCACTTCCTAAAAGGGATATAGAGGCACATTTTTACCTCAAATATATCCCGCCTATGTTTTTACTCATGCGATAGAACCCTTCCATTAAAACTTTTAAAAGGGCATTTTCTATAGGCATTTTTAGCATATAATTCACTACACATAGCACTGTCACTTTCACAATAATTCCCGCTCCGCTGTAGACAGGCGTTGCAGCACAGCTGGATTGCACTCGGTGATCCAGCTGGGCCCTATGATGAAGCATGCCACCTACCAGGTAGGTGGGTGAGGGGTTTCTTAACAACAACAACATGTTGTTAGCATCCAACGACCTGGTGATAGGGGATCATCCTTGACCTGTACCTGCTGGAGGTCTTGTTCATGTTGTTCTAATGTAAATCCTACCACCCACAAGACTACCGGGCGTAAAGCGATGTTGCCGGCTGCGACCATTCATGCGAGGCCGGATCTAGCTCCGCCCACTATGCCTGAACGAGAGGAGCGAAGCTGGATCAGCGTTGAGGCCACGACCTGCTGCAAGGACCCTCAACTCACTGGTGAGACCCCGATGTGGGAACATACGGTGAGGACGCTGATGCTTGGGGACTGATTTGCCCTCCTTTCTGGCCGCCGTGTGGGGTGCCAAAGCAGCAACTGCCCCACTCCTGAACATGGGCAACTGTATTGGAGCCCTTCATGAAGAATTTTATTTTGCTCTGTTTGTGGCAGAGAAGTAGCACCTCTGCAGACCCATGCAGTGGTGGCACACGACCTGCCCGTACTAGTCCTTGCAGCTAGTAGCGCCACAACCTGGTTGCTCTTCCAAGTGTTGACTGGACAGCGGAAATGCAGATCATTGGAGCTGATTAAGGCACCATACCCACTGAAACAAGTAGGGCATGAAGAGTCATTCAAGGAGGTTCAGGGTGTCCTATGTTGGAGATACCCTGTCATTGAGCTTCCTGATTTGAGCAACTCACCTCGCTGTGTGCCTTCCCCTCTGGAGCCATTATGAGCTACTCCGATTAGGATGATGCTGATGCTGCAGACTGGTGACTGGCTGCACATTAAAATCGGCCATGCCTGATACGCCCTGCCTCTCAAGACTGCAACACAGGGCTCAGAAGTAGTGAGACCCACCTGACAACCTCCATACCGAGATCTAGCGGCACAGTCACGAGTCACACTGGCGAGACACATCTGCCCCATTTGGTCGATCCTGGGCTTTGTTTGTTGTGGACGATGGGCCCATCGCAACAATGTACGCGTTGTGGGCCTTCCCGAGGGAGTGGAAGGGAAAAATGCAGTAAATTACGCAGAGGATGGTATTCGTTCGCTGCTACCAGGAGAGGCCCTGTCTCTACACTTGATGTTGAAGGAGCACATAGGGTACCTGCCGAACCCCTGCCTCCGTGCTCGAACCAAGGCCGTTTTTGATCGGCTTATTAAACTGCAGTGATAGAGACGCTATACTTCAGGAGGCTCGAAAATTGCAGGACATACAAGTGAACAAGCACAAAGTAATGATCTTCCCGGATTACACTTTCCAAGTCCAGAAACAGCGGCACTCTTATCTAGTGGTGAAGAGGCGCTTGCGACAATGTGATCTCAAGTACTCTTTGTTGTTTCCTGCAAAGCTGAGGGTCGTCGCAAATGGAAAGACCCACTTTTTCGCTACACCCGAAGGCACCGAGGAGTGGCTGGACTCTCACAACTCATCACAAACTGGACGAAGAGAGCAATTGCCAGAGACTACTCAAATGTGCAGCCGAAGGAGATGGAGAAAATCGCAATCCCCGACCCATCAGGCGTCTGGCTTGACACCAGAGTTGATACGGAGGGCTCAACTCGAGGCGGTACAAGCAGTGACGAATATCAGAGGATCACCGGAGGAGGAATCCGATTAAGACTCTGATCGCCAGGGGCCGCACAGTGACGAGGAACTTTCAGACAATTTACCTGTTTCCCAAGGCTCCTGTGTGCTGCCACATGTCACACTGCAGACTTACGACAACATTTTTTTTTTTCGTTTTTTTTAAATTCTGTTTATTGATATTTTTATCAGGGAATCAACATTCTGGTACACAGATAGTCATACGCGTCACACATAAATTAAGATCTTGTTACAATTATGAAACACAGGTAGTACTCTATCCTCATCTGTTCAAATCACAGTTTACACTTTATGGCACGATCAGGAATCTCCGCAGTTAATGTAACTATACAGATGGTGCAGTTATATCCACATAGCTAGCAGTTAGATAAGTCCACACAATACAAAGTTCAGACATTTAACAAGGCAATTCAATATTCTCCATTGCAGCGTTTCACATGGCACGCCAGTTCTGTATTGGGGGGGGCTATGAATAACTTCTCACTTGCGAAACCCATCAATTTCCACCTCAACATGTATCTACCCGGTATTGATGAGTGCACAATCACAATCCACCATTTGGCGGGATTAGGTTGTGTCTAGCTTTAAGGGTCTGCCTGAGTGTGATGCAACAAATAGCATTGTAGAGGAGCCCAAATATCCCGGGGCCTGGATATCACTGGCAATAGTTTGGCATAGATCAATATTTGCTCCTGACAGTAAATTAAGTCGCCTAGCGTACCCTAAATTTGGGCGCCCTTCCCCTGCCCCATTTAAATGCCACTCTCCTTTCAGCCAATAAGAGGCCTAGAGCTACAAATTTGCGGTGTACCGCTGGTAGAGGTTCAACATAGCCCAACGCCGCAAGCACCTGTGAGGGCTCTAACTGGACATTAACCATTTCGGAAAATGCTGTGAGGACCTGCATCCAATATGTCTGTACTGCAATGCATTCCCAGGCAAGGTGTAGGAAATCAGCCTTTGGGGCATGGCAGCGGTCACACGTGTCTGTGTCTCTGAGTTTGTACCTATGCATACGAACTGGCGTGTAGTACAGTCGGTGAAGGAACTTATAATGAATCATCCTAAATCTACTGTTTACTGAAACTCTTTCCGTCAGCTGTGAGCAGTATTCCCACTGTCTGTCTGTAAGCGCCGTGCCTAATTCACAGTCCCATTTAGTTCTCGCTGGCGCTGGGGGTTCTTCCCTGCGTACATGTACTGTCTTATAAATCAACGACACTAATCGCTTGGCCGATGTCCCCTGTAGCATCATCTGTAGTGGCATAAGAGCTAGGGGTTCGTTGGGAAAGTCTGGGGTAATAGCGCGTATCCCTGATTTGGGAGCGTTCTAATTATTTGTGAAAAAGTACCTCCTGTAGTAGGGGCATAGATGGGTGGTATACCAGAGGCAAAAGTGGTGAATAAAGCATAGGTGCATCTAGCATCGTACCTAAACGTGACCATGCAGCGGATGTACATGTGACTGTTGTCGGTGTCTTGTCCCTTTGGGGAAGTGGTATATACAATGCCCCATCAATAGGAACCGGCAAAGCAAGCCAGTGTTCTGCAGCTAATTGTGGCATGTACCGTGGCTGATGTACCCAGAAATAAGCATAATGCGCTTGAGCGCTATAATAATATAGTATGAAATCTGGGATGCCAAACCCTCCTTGGGAGTAGGGTCTGATTAGGACACTCCATTGGAGTTGCGGTCGCTTGCCTCCCCACACCAATCTCGTTAGTTCAACCCTTAGTTGCTGAAATAAATATGATCCCGGGTGATACGGTATATTCAAAAATAAGTAAAGCAGTTGAGGTAGGATTACCATTTTAATCATGGACGCTCGTCCTGCCATGGATAGGGGGAGAGAAATCCAGCATGTTATACTATCCGATATACGGACCAGTGTTTCCCTATCTCTAGTAATTTGAATTTCTAGGTATCGTAGTTCATCAGCACACCACGGTATCGGGAAGTCCAATGGAAATCTAGTTGTAGCATCAGTAAGCGGAAAGAGACAAGACTTACTCCAGTTTATTTGGACCCCAGACAACTTTCCAAATACGATAAATTCTCTTAGGATAGGGTACAAGTTCTGCTGTGGGTCTCGTATATATAACGTGATATCAACAGCGTACAGTGATACTCCTATCGCAAAGAGTAATGACGATAGAGGGCATCCCTGTCTCGTTCCCCTGGTAACTGAGAACCCCGTGGAAGTTCTACCATTGACATGTACCCTAGCCATCGGTTCATGGTATAACAATTCAATCCATGAGAGGAAAATAGGGGGAAATCCCATGCGTCTCATCACCCCAAACACGTAATCCCATTCAATGGAATCAAAAGCCTTTGTGGCATCTAAAAAAATTGCCGCCAACAGCAGTTCCTGTGAGACATTATTCATGATCGTGAATAAAGTCCGAAGATTGTGGGATGTCGCCCTCCCCGGTACAAAACCCGATTGGTCGGGCAGAATTAAGGTCTCCATAAGAAGCCCTAGGCATGTAGCAATGATTTTGGCCAATATCTTCACGTCACAGTAAAGTAGTGACAGCGGCCTATACGAATCACACTGCTGCGGGGGTTTGCCGGGCTTCAGGAGGGAGATAACGAGGGCTTCTCTCATAGAAGGGGGGAGGTGTCCTACTTCCATTGCATCTTCATACACCTCCCGCAGTATGAGGGCCTTCAAATTTATGTAGGTTTTATAAAACTCCACGGGGATTCCGTCGGTCCCCGTGGCCTTCGCGGATTGCATGTGCATGATCGCATCCCGCACCTCATCTAGTTCAAACGGGTCCCCTAAGAACTGTCTTTTTGCATCGCTCAGCCACCCCAGAGCAACATCCCCTAGATACTTGTCTAATTCCAATTCCCCCGTCTGTGTGGTGGTATACAATTTAGTGTAATGTGCTGTAAAGGCATCCAGTATATTGGCGGTGTCTCTATATGTTTTCACATTCAGATCCTTAGGTTCAAGCACTACATTAGAGTCTCTGATCCGTCTAATCATTTCCGCCAGTGCTTTACCCGGCCTATCTCCCTCACCGTACTTCCGGGCAGTCCAGAAACGTCCCCGAAACTTTGCTTCCCTGTTGGCATTATCTGTATAGTCCGAGAGTTTTTCTCTGATCTGTGCCTGTGGTTTGCTATCTGGCGCGCGGGTTAGTGATGCCTCCAGCGCTTTAAGTTCTGTCTCCAGGGTGCCTAATGTGTTCATGATGTCTTTAAGTACTCCAGCCCCTTTAGCTATACAATAACCCCGTATTGTGACTTTAAACGCTCTCTGGCGCCCCTCAGACTTACGTAGAAAGAAACCCTGTATCTCCTCCCTTAGTTCCTCTTGGAATACAGTGTCAAGTAGCATGGGTTGTAGCCTCCAACTATTCCGAGGCGGTCCTAGGTCCTAGGTCCTAGGTCCTAGGTCCGCAGAGGAGATAGTGAGGTGCACAGGTGCATGGTCCGAATAAGTCCTAGCTAAGTGTTTTACCCCCGTGATCGCTGGACACAGTCCCTCAGATATGAATATATAGTCCAGCCTTGCCCAGGACGCTGCGTGCGCAGTAAAATGAGTGCCTTCCCTATCCAGGGGGTGGAAATGTCTCCAGGCATCTACTAATCTAAACTCCGTGAGTGTAGCGTGTAGCTCTGTGCGCGCTTTAGTGTAGTGATGCGGGCGGGATGGGACCTGTCCATATCCGGGTGGTGGGAAACGTTGAAGTCGCCCCCCCATATGATATGCTTGGACCCTAACTCTAGGATATGGGTCCACACTTCAGTAAAGAATCTGGGGTCATCAACATTCAGTCCGTAACAGCACGCCAGAGTAATTGAATCATGTCCCAATCTCCCCAAGCCACACAATATCTTCCCTGTGTGTCACATCGTGTTCCTACAAGTGTGAAAGGTGTATGTTTTTTGATCAGTATCGCCGTTCCCCTGGCATACGAGGAATATGAGGAAAATATTCTATGTGTGGCCCACCTATTAGCAAACATATTGGCAGCGTGCGAAGTAAAGTGCGTTTCCTGTAGGAATGCTACATGGGTCCGATGTCTATCCAGGTATGATAATACTTGGCGCTTTTTATGTGGATCACCCAATCCCCTTACATTCCATGTAAGTATATTCAGGTTATTCGCAGCTACGTCCTGCATTTGTGCCTAATACACCTATCCCTGCCACATTTTGCACCATACTGGTGCAGACCTCCAGGACTTCTCTTCACTATTTTGCCGAGGGTCTTAAAGCAGAGCCCCTGCTCGTACCTCATACCAAGTGTACAACCACCTAGAGTGTTTAAGCAGTTAGACAATATGACCACCATGTGTACCTTCCATTTACTCCTCTTCATCAATCTCCAAATATGCTTCCATTGCAAAAAACTCAACAACCCCCTCCCTCCACCCACTGAAGCAACCCAAACTTGCCAGAATCCCTCCCGATCCCACCCCCCCAACCCTTCACCCCGCAACAAACAACACACCCCCTGGAACATAGTCGTCTATGGGGGCATACCCTTAGGGGCGTGCACAACTAGATAGCCACGCATTTCCTTTACTCCCCTCCAGCCTCACCTTGATGGTGCAGCAGGCCCAGGCGCGGGGGAGCGAAGCCTGGGATTTTTTTAACAGATATGCAAATGTGTCAACTGGAAAGATCTCACCTCCCGGCAGTCAGAACAGTCCAATTGGGGCATTAGCCCGCCTGAGTCCAATGTAAGTCTTATAATATTCATCCCGGTAGAGCAGTTATTCCATATGTTCATCATTTTCCACGTGATCACGTCGCTGCCGTGCCTCCTGTTCACTTCCTCCTCTGTGTGCTCGCTTCACCGTTCTTAGAAATTCCTCTACTTGATGCGGCTTCGTGAAAAAAACTCTGTTTCCCTTGATGCGTCACCCTAAGTTTCGCAGGGTACAGGAGTGCATAGTCAATTTGCGCAGCTCACAGTTTTCATTTCACGTCTAGGAATTTACGTCTTTCCTCCTGCACAAGAGGTGTAAAGTCTGGGTATATCGAGAAGGAGTTCCCGTCATAGTTCAGCGTCTGCTTGTTCCGCGCTGCTCTGAGTGCTACATCCCTGTCCCGATAGTTTAATAATCTTGCGATGATGGGCCTCGGTGGGTTACCAGGCGTCGGTCTCGGCCCTAGTGATCTGTGCACCCTTTCTACGATGAATTGGGAAGAGAAGGCCTCTTGTCCAATCGCCGTTTGTAATATTTTCTCTATATACTCCTCCATTCGCCCAGAATTTGTCGATTCCGGTATCCCTATTGCGCCGACTGCGCGCTTCCAAGTTCTCATTCTTGGCTGCTATGATACGGAGCAACGCATCTACCCTAGCCAGTTTCGTGGTATGCTGAGCCGTGATGTCTTCGGTCTCAGATATTCTCCGCTCCGTCTCCTTGATGCAGTCTTCATGCCCATCTAATTTGTGCGCTATTGCGTCCATTCTGGACGGCATCCTGTCCACTTTGTCAACAACTTTTGCGAACCCTGTCTAATCTCCTTTAGGCAGACCCTCCAGCTTATCGCGATTTCGCGATTTGCAAAAAAATCGCGAAATCGGGCAATCTGTGCAAATGCCGCGATATTTACAAAAACGGCCGCGAAATCCGCCGTTTTTGTAGCCAGTCAGCAGCAACGTCTCCTTTCCATCTCGCATCTGAAGACCTCGGGCTACAGTTACCTGGTCCAACCCCGGTTTGGCGGTTGTCCAGAGTGCAGTTATCTTTAGAAGTGTAGCCTTTGTCTGTTTAACGCATCCTTGGGCACTCCATACAAACCGGATGCATGAAATGGGAGTTTGATGTGTTGGATCCGGTGAGTTTTTTTTTCCAGTTTAGGCCCCGCGCACTCTACGGCTATCATCAGGGTGAGGTCACAGGAGGAGAGGCCCTCGGCCTGAAAACTCGAGGGCCCCGCTAATCCCCTCATTACGGCTCCCGTAATCCACTGTGACAATGGAATGTTGATGGCCCTTCTCCGAGAGGGGCTACGGGGCTCTCTCGGCAGGAGGCGCACCTCGCCCTGGCAGGAATCTGTCCTCGCGGATTAGAGACTGCTCCAGCCCGGTGACTGCTGGAAGATGGAGGAAGGAGCGTCTGAAGGGGGGGACGGAGAGAGAGGGAGGAGCTAGAGGAGTAACAGAGAGAATAGAAACTTGAGGAAGGAACATCTGAAGGGGGGAACGGAGAGAGAGAAAAGAAAGAGAGGGAGGGAGGAAGAGAGACAGGGAGAGGGCGAGAGGGAATAAGAGAGAGAGAGAGAGGGAGAACGGGGGAGGGAGGGCTGCAGGAGGACAGAAAGGGAGTGTGGAGAGGAGCTGGAGGAGTAACAGAGAGAATAGAAACTAGAGGAAGGAACATCTGAAGGGGGGAACGGAGAGAGAGAGAAGAGAAAGAAAGACAGACAGGGAGGGAGGAAGAGACAGGGAGAGAGAGAGAGAGGGAGGAGAGGGGAAGAGAGAGAATAGAAACTAGAGGAAGGAACATCTGAATGGGGAACGGAGAGAGAGAGAAGAGAAAGAAAGAGACAGGGAGGGAGGAAGAGAGACAGGGAGAGGGAGAGAGAGAGGGAGGAGGGAGGAAGAGGGAGGGAGAGTGAGGGAGCGAAAGGGGGAGGGGGGTCTGCAGGAGGAAAGAAAGGGAGAGGAGCTGGAGGAATAACCGAGTGCACGTTAATACCACAATAATTTTTTCAGATCAAGTTAATCGATATTAGAAACCATTAAGATATTGTTTTCTCTGCAAACAGCTCTACAAATTCTTCTTCAGCTTTCATTTTCGAACGCTAAGCTGCCAGCTGTCTCTTCTGCCCTGTGAGTTGTCACTTTAGACCTACTTCACTCTACAGCAGCACCCGGTCACTTGCCACACCTTACACCTGAGAGATTGCGCAGCTTCATGCTGGTATTTCTTAAGTCCACTAACCATTGCTTTTTCATGCACGTTACAGCTTTGATACCCAGGCTTTGAGAGGTCTACTCCTACACAGGAACCTAGACTTGTGACCACTGATAGTGTAAGATAGTGTCAGTTTTTTTTGTTGGTTACCCATGCCGTTTTCTCCAATGGCAGTGTAAAGTGTTATAGAAGTCGAATCTTTCTTTAACGTTATCAGTGTCTTTCCCAAGCTACGCCAGGGAGGAGCACTGTCCTTGCTTGCTACCAAAAATGGACCAGCGGCTCGAGACTATTTATGATCCCTTGTCTACAGTTCGGGGGGGGGGCGGGGGCTGCTCCCAGCCGCGAGTACGTTTGTTAGCCAGACCCTCCAGCTTAAAAAATCGCGAAATCGGCCGATCCGTGCAAATGCCGTGCAAACACCTGCAAGGAACACGGCACAACTCACAGCAAGAAGGGAGAGAATGCTTTTCGAGGGAAACAAGGTGTCTACATTGTAATTAAACCAAATATACATAGCTTCATGTTGTTAAACAACTAAAAAAGCTAAGATATCTGTGTTTGTTGTAGGAAAAATGGCCAAATAAAATGCCGCAAAATTGCCGCTAAATTTCCATTTTTGTGCCGCTAAATTTGCGAATCCATGCCGCTATATCCTGGGGGGTCTGTTTAGGATATTATTTATGTCCGATGCCTGCGGGGGATTGGGCCCACTGGTGTGAGCTACATGTTCTTGGTGTTGTTTAGCCTGCGTAGGTTTCGTACCCTTCTTTGTGGCATCAAAAGTCAAATTTGGCTGTCTGGCATCTGGCCTGCCCATGATGTAATAGGCGTATAGACCTAGGGAAGGTCGTCGCAAGGGTGTCAAATGGGGGTGTTGTACGTTCTCTCTTGTGTAGTGATACCCCCGGGAGCCCTCTCACCAGTCGTCCACCAGCGCTTTCCTCCAACACGTGTGTGACACCAAGTAGGGGAGAGGTCGCGTCACCGTGCTTTGCCCCCGTGGTATCTCCTAATTGACTGCAGAGGTGCTCAGGGTTTCAGGACGGTATTGCTGCACCGCATCAGTCAGTCTCTTCAATCCACTATAGTTACACTAAGGCTGTCCATCTGCTGCTGATATGGGCGTACTCTCACGCTGTAGGCAATGGCAGCTAGCAAACCTTCACACTAGCGGGAATCAATGTCTGTTCCCATCCACTTCAGCATACCACAAGCACACTAGTCCCTCTCCCTCGAGTAAATGCCTCTAGGATTCTTGTTTTGTGCGTGGGGGGGAGAACTCCACTATATCACCTCCGCAGCCTCTGCGCCACTACTGTGGATCAATGCCCCGCACGAAGACGCGCCAATCCTTCACCACGTGTGGCTCTCCGATGCCCCACTGATTTATGTGGCGCTTCCCTTATCTAGTTTCTCTGGCTCCATGCATTACTCCTCGCTTTCTGCTGTAAAGCTACGGGGGGGGGAAGGTGCAGTCGAGCCCCACCAGGCACATCACCGCTCAGAGCCACAATGGAGCAGTCTCAGGGCTCACGATTCTCAGGGCTGCCTGCTGCTGGGCCGTTGCGTGTAGTTCACGACCCCTCCCGCTTCTCCCGCCACTGGTCTGCGGGCGTTGATTAGTGCCGCGCTTTCAACGCACTCACCGCGTCTCTCGCCCGGCCTGCCGGGGATTTCCAGTCGGGTCCCCTCTCAGCGGCACAATCCTCAGCGGGGGTAGGGGGCCGCCTGTGCAAGGCACTCCGGGGCCAGCACTCCGATTCTGTTGGAGCGCATAGTCCACTCGGCCCAGTCGTCTCTCAGAGGGCCTCGGTGTTTCCCAGCCTCAGTAGCCGGTCTGCAGCGCACTTCCGGTCCCCAGTACAGCACGGCCACAGTCCACGACGCTCAGTTCTCCGCCGGCAGTTGTCCGATCAGCCTAATTTTCCTACCGGAGCGGTATGGACACTTCCGTTTGACATTGCCGAGGTTTTAGGCAATTTTGTAGTACATTTTCTGAGGGTAATTGACGGATATGTTCTCCTGGTAGCAGGAGCCTCACAGAAGTGCGGCCATGCTGCTCGCGCGCTCTCTAGTGCCCCTCAGACTTACGACAACATTACTTGAGCATGCAGATGTCAATTGTTCACCTTTCCTCCCTTCCATAGACTGAGTGGCACACGGACTTCCTGGTCACGCAAGTATAAATGACTCTGTGTGCTGTTTTTACACCACAATGATTAAGCCTGGTACTCATGCAAAGGTCATTTAGTGGGGTGGGTCCTGGAACTATCGGCACACTCTCTCTGTTAGCTTCTTAATGTATGGAAATTTTATGCATAACAAGCGGGCAGCGGCCCTGTCCTAATAGTGTCTGGCCAGGGACAAATTTAGCCGTACATGACGGCCCCTCCTTCTGTGGTGGTGAGCCTCAGCAAGGCCTACCAGTGCTAGGCGTTTGCCCTTCTCTGCACAAGGTTTTAGACCAATAGGATAGAAGTTGGCACGGAAACTGGAATATAAAATACAACATTTATTAACCTCATGAGGTGGAACTACATTCACACAACACCCTTCGGTAGTGTATGAAGTAGCACACTGAACAGAAGGAGCATGGTCCTTTTATACCCACACAGGGGCTCAAAAGAAGGCGGTACAAGTACAAGAAGAAGGTTTTAGGTACATATAAGGTCATACAGAAAATGTACAGTCAACAAGAGGGAGGAGCTAACAGTTGCTAATTCTAGTAAACACATCCTAACAGTTACAAACTAAAGGCAGCTGCTTGGACAGCTTCAAGCTCAACTGAGCATGTGCAGAGTGGAAGAAGCTAAATATAGTTTGTTCCTAGGCAGAATACAAGAGCAAACAACAGTAAGGTAGGACAGAGCACATTGTGAGCCCGTGGCAGCACATGGCAGACAAGATGGCTGTCAAAATACAAGATGGCTTCAGGTAAATGCTAACCCCGATCACTGCCAATTTACAACACTTCTCTCCCCCAGACGTTAGCTGTGTGCTATTGCATTTCAAGTTTGGGCGATTGCCTGTTGCAAAATTGCTCTCATGGTATTTTCTGAATTGTTTTTATGTTTTGTATGCCATTATTATTCAATAAGGGTGTGATTGTTGTAAAGTCAGGCTGCGCAGGGTAGCACACACTAGAATGACCTTTATACACCTGCTGCCACCCTCTCCCATTACTCTTCAGGATGGGCCCCCTTGCACCCCTGACACTTACTGGTTATGGCGCCCATTAAGATAGGCACATGGAACGTGCGAGACATCCACGGCCTGGTACGCCATTATCCTATATACTCCTATCTGAAATGCCACCACATACAAATAGCGCTCCTTCAGGAGACCTATTTAGCTCAAGCAGACGTCGCACACCTTCATAGACCTTGGAGGGGGCAACTGTATGCAACAGGCTACTAAGCATATGCGGGGGGTCCTTTTATGGGTGAGAACAGGTACCAGGAGTGGGGGAAATTTGCGTAGTCGCGCAACACAAAGCTCCTCAAAATGGTAAAAAATCTCAGCGAGCTCACATAAGTTCCGTGAACGAGTGGAAATGCTTGTTCCACCCACTCGCATTGCTTTTTTCCTGTTCGCGAACGCTGTTTGCCTGCTCAGGGAGAAATATTTTGTGAACACACATTTTGAAAGCGGGAACAAGCAAAAAATTCCGCTAAGCCGCGGATCTCGGAATTTTGGGCAATTCTGCGTTCTCCCCGGAACGCAAAATTACCCAAATTCCGTTTCGCTTGCGGATTTGCGGAATTTACCACCCAGGTCTACCGAGTACTCCATTTCGTGTGGTGGACACAAAGGTGGTTGGGGAGGGCAGATATGTTATAGTTAAAGGGGTACTTGATGGTAAACCAGTGGTGTTGGCATCGCTTTATGCGCCCAACACTGAGCAGGCAGCCTTCCTGGATCGTTTATCACAAAAATGATCCACATTGCACGACAAACTCATGATTTTAGGAAGCGACTACAACTGTGTGCTGGACGTCTCCCTGGACCGATCCTTCCCTCCCCTGCCTGGCACCGCCACACACACAGCTGCGAAAGCGTTGGGGCACTGGGCAATGCAGTGGCGCTTCTCTGATGTATGGTGACACAGAAACCCACTAGACAGGGTATATTCCTATTGCTCCGGAGCCCACAGACTCTATGTACATCTGGACTGCTTCATGGAGTCAAATTACCTCCTACCATGCATTCCTGACTCCACCTATATGGGACGCACACACTCTGACCATAACCTGCATGTCATGGAGGTACTGTGGGAAGTTGAGCTGCCACCGGTTCCAATATGGCGCCTCAAACCACATGTTCTCCTGGATGCGTCCTTTCGGGACGTATTGGCCACTACTGTGGTGCAATACTTTGAAGAGGATGATGGTTCGGCCACGTCAACATTGGTGGATTGGGACGCCCTTAAGGTGGTAGTTTGGGGGCACTGTCTAGGGACACAGGCAGGCATGCGCCTGCAACTAGAAAAGGAACTCACAGTTTTAGAGCGAAGACTAGCTGTTACGGAGCAGGCGGATATAGATGATGCTCAAGGGCGGCTTGGCCGCCTCATGGAGGAGCATGCGCGACTGCTAGAGCGTCTGGGATGCCTCAATTACGCTGCTCATTCGACGAGAACTCACCATATGGACGACAAAGCAGGCAAACTGCTCACATGGCTCATTCATCAGAATGAGTCATCGATGCCAATAGCATTGGTGAGAAAGTCAAATGGGGAAATCGCATATACGCCGCGAGACATTCATGGTGCTTTTGTAACACATTATCGGGATCTGTATAAATCGCGCATGCACGTTACGTCCCTAGAGATCCAGATATACCCAGAAGGCCTAGACCTGCCGCAGCCTACGCACGTGTAAAGCACAGAGCTAAACACCCCTCTTCACTCAGAGGAAATTCAAGACAGTATTTTTTCACTGTCCAATGGGAAGTCGTCAAGACCGGACAGCCTACCGGCTGAATTTTATAAGGCATATACACACATTTTAGTGCTGCAGCTGCTAAAAGTATACAAAACTGCTCTTGATGACTCTACCCTCACCACCACGCAAAAAGAGGCTTAGTTGGTTTCCCTCCTAAAACCCATTAAATATCCTGACCTTTTAGGCTCCTACCACCTGCTTGTGCTACTTAACACAGATTATAAAATTTTTGCATCACTCCTAGCCAGACGTCTTTCACCCCTAGTGAAAACGTTTGTTCACCCTGATCAAAATGGTTTTGCTCCCGCACGGTGCACTTCTCTCAATATACGCAGGTTTTTCAGAGTGCAACAGTGCGCCACACATAGCTAGCCCCGATCAGGCTGCCTGGTCCTGGACCTGGAGAAGGTCTTTGATTCGTTGGAATGGCCTTATCTGGCGTCTGTGCTGGGTAAGTACGACCTGGGGGAACACTAATTAAATGTGGTTTGTTTATTGTGCCAATAGCCCACTGTCCGGGTTCGCACCGGTGGGTTAATCATGGATTGCATTAGAGTGCGACGGGGGACACGTCAAGGCTGCCCATTATCTCCGTTATTGTTCTCCCTAGTTATGGAGCCTATTGCAATGTTACTCCGGAGAGATGGTGAGGAGTGGGGGAAATGGATGGGAGATGGGCTACATGCCGTTTCCCTGTACACAGATGATTTGTTGTTATATCTTTGCAATTTCACTGCTATACCGACATCCACTGCGGATATACTTAAAACCTTCTTTGAGGAGAAATCGGGGCTCCGGGTTAATTGGGCCAAATTTGGGATCTATTCATTTAACACTGACACAGTAGAGGAAGATGTGTCCCTAAACGGCACATCCCTTACATGGTATCCCACCACATTCAGATATCCTGACATTTTTACATACCGATTGCCTGATGACTTATTGGAGGGCAATTTGACGAGAGCGATCTCGGCCATATGAGCTAAAATGCAGTTTTGGAAAACCCTTCCGCTGAATGTAATGAGCCGCACCACTTTGCTGAAAATCATCGTACTTCCCAAACTGCTATATTATTTCTCAAACCTCCCACTTTATATCCTACCTAAGACATTCAGAGAATTGGAATGACTATTCCAGGACTTAATATGGAACAAGGGGAGACCGCGTGTTGCTTTGTGGAAGATGTACGCTCCCACTAGCCAGGGTGGGCTGTCTGTCCTCAACATGGAATTGTATTATTTAGCTGCCCTGCTCCAATGGGTGACGAAATGGCTGGATTGCAGGTGCCTGGAAGACATAGCAACCACGCACCAGCCTTGGGCCCACTCTCAAATGTATCACTTGTTTCATCCCGTCGCCAAACTTCAATGACCGCCACAATTGCACTTGGGATTAGCTCATGAATGTTACAAAAAAAGTTTACATCTTACCCGCACAACACTTCCATATGCCCAATTTTACCATTGATGGGGACACCAAGGGGTAGACTGGGCACCTCGGAGGCAGCTCTGGCGACCTGGCATGCGGCGGAGTTAGACAAGTTGGGGCTATTTATATGGGGACAGCAAATTCTTAGCATTTGAGACACTGGTCAAAGACGGTGAGTTACCGGCGGCCAATTTCTTCTACACACCTCCCTCCCGAAGGCATTGTTAGCCGCTTGGGGGGATCTGGCAACTGAGCCACCGATGCATCTGCTCACACACACGTTGAAGCCAATGTAACAGCTCTGAGTAAGATGGGAGACAGATAGAGGCCGGTCTTGGACAGATAAGGAATGGGACGACATATTATCGGGCACTAGGAACATACCAAAGAACTACAGGTTCAAGCTTATACAAACATATATTATACAGAGGGCATACCTTTCACCAGACATGATAAATAAGTACTGCTGTACCACCACCTCTGCATGGCTACGCTGCCAGTATCCTGAGGTAGACCTCCTTCACATGCTGTGGGCTTGCGCATCCCTTCAGCATTACTGGCAAGAAGTAGTCACAGTACTAGCTTCATGCATAGACATGCCGCTGCCGCTGTCATGGGAAGTGTGCCTCCTAGGGCTCTACACCAGATCCCAAAAAACTAAAGTTATCTTGAGGTTCTGAGATCTGCGTCTAATTACTGCAAAACGTCTAATAACTAAAAAATGGAAAAATGTAGACCCTCCAGAGACAATTAGCTGGAAGCGTTCACTCACAATTTGGGCACAGGCGGAAAGCACAGCACTACATAGAAAGGAGACAGTGGAGCTCCGTAAATATTCCATTGCGCAAAGCTGGGACGCATTGCTCACTGCCCTACAAACAGGCAACCCAATAGAGGCAGATAACGCCCTAACTGTTGATCTATGATAAACACACTAGCCACTTACTACTCAGCCAAATGGAGCAGAAAAGCGTCAGACCACACGGAGCAGGACACTATCACGCCCCCCGGTTTGCTGTGGATAGTCACTTACACCCCCTCCGTCTTCAGACAATAGAGGTCCTCTTTGTTGGGAGGCTACTATGCTTCCTTATGCGCACTGCTTCAACTTCCGATTAGATATATTGTTGTGTAGAAATGAATTGATAATGCACCTTCGTACTCAGTCGTGCAAAACTGATGTTGTTTGTATTTTATTTTTAAACATATTTTATTTGTCAAATTGCGCACACATCGCAGGGCTGTGCACACCAGAGACATCTGCAGAATCAGACAATAGATAACCATGGGAGCAATCGACTTTTGTGAATGACATCTAAATGCAGAACAAAAACATACAAAATAATATAGAAACCCCCCCCAACTCCCTCCCTCCCTCACACCTCTCCCTGAAATCGCACAAAGTCTGCATAGTCCTGTCCACAGCCTATATATAGAACAAAATAGTCCTAGCACGGTAGCATACACCCCGCCCACCCCACCCAGTACCTCCACAGACCAAATATGCACCAGAAATTACCCCAATGGATGAGCCTCTACTACAGCTGGCGGCTCCAACCATTGACCCCGATAATCCGCCCATCGTTTCCAAATTTTGTAATGCTTGTGTGGGATCCCCTGGCTACAAAAATAGATTGTTCTAGCCCCATACAGAAGTCCAATCCTTTCTTCCAAGCGGCCACCGAGGGGGCCTTGGCGATGACTTGCTTCGCCAGTGTGAAGCCCAATTGCATGAGGTGTCGTTTGTAGACATTGCCCCCTATTCCCTCCATGACATATAGGGAAATGCACTGCCAGACAATATGTATGAACGTGCCCTCCTCCTGACTACATCGAAGACATTCCGGGGAAGCGATCAACCCCACCCACCATAGTCGTGCCCGGGTAAAATAGACCCTGTGTAGATATTTGAACGGGACGAGGTGCAGTCGCATCGCTATGGCCGCTCCTTGCAGAGCTCCCAAGGCCTCCGTCCAGTCCTCCTCCTCCAGAGTGCCCACATCTTTCTCCCAGTACCCCCGAAGGTTTTGGAGTGTGGGGGAGCAATGGGTACCCAGGGATTGATAGATCCGGGAGATCTTCTTTTCCTTCAGATCCCCATGAAGACTTTCGCTTCTAGCGGACTAAATTCAGGGAGAGATTCCAGACCTTTTAGGCTAGGGCACAGGGCATGGCGAAATTGTAGATACTGATAAAATTGTGACCGTGGCATAAGGAATTGCCTCTGAAGATCTTGGAAAGGTTGTCCCATCCCCGGAACCCCTGCAGGGCCGCCAATTGGGGCAGTCACCCATTATTCCAGAGGGGGGTCTCCCGAGTCAGGGTATTCCACTAACCCATTTGTTGTAACACCTGCCTCCAAATCAGGAACACCACCCGCGTGGCCCTTGGCATTGCGCCCCATAACGGCGCCGAGTACAGAATTGTATGTAGCAAGTGGCACCCCATGAGTTGTCGCTCCAACGCATATGCCGGGTCTCCACTGTCACCATACCACCACTCATTAAGGACCAACAGGCGTGAAGCCTGGTATTACGAGAGAATGTCCGAGTCCTCCACAATTGGTGGATAGGAAGCATGTTCGCAGAGCCACACACACCTTTCCACCTCTCCCACAAACACTGCCCAAGCACAGAATTCACCAGCCGGAACCATCTGGACAGGATCGGGTACGGGTGATTCTGTAGCTGGTATAGGAGCCGAGGAAGCGCCACCATCTTGAATATTGCCGCTCTACCATACAATGTCAGGGGCATACGGGACCAGGACTTAAGGACTGCATGAACGTGCTCCCACACTGGGGCCAGGTTCCGCTCCCAGGAGATTGAAGAAACACCCCCAAATATTTCAGTAGGGAGGACGGTGGCAGTGTCTTCCTAACCCGCTTGGAGCTCAGTGGTAGAATTGTTGGTTTTCCCTTCTAACTCTTGACACTGTTAGCATACCTGTGTTATGCATTAAATTTTAAAACGCTTTTAAAATTTTGAAGTGCCTTTTTATGATTTTCGCCGCATTTTTAACTGTGTGCAACCTAGTATTGCTAGCTAAAATACAGATTATTAGACTTCGCTTGCTGAAGGTGTTTCGAGGTTCTCACTTACTTAAGGAAGCCTGTGCTCGTCTTTGCAGCCTGCCCACCCCGGTCTGACTCGGTAACCAGTACTGTAGAGCGGAGGGCGGGACAGGCAGAGCCAGGGACCTCCCCCTACACGAGCGGTTAGCGCTCTAGCCTTCTGACTGTCAGGGCTATTTAGCCTTCCTATCAGAGTGAGCGCGCAGCGATCGCGCGCAGGGGAGCGCCAAAGAGTGCGCCAAAGACAAGCCTAAGAGAAGCCCGTCTGCACCTGTCCGTGACAGGACGGGTCAGGGGCTATGGCTCTAAATATAAGGAAAGGAAGCCACACACTCAGAAACAAGGTGAGTTATACCTCCCAAGTGCTACATGACATAGGGGTCAACATAAAGAATACATGTAGGACTAAGGAGCACACACCCCCAGAGCGGCCTTTTTCATGCAGACGCTGTTATTTTCAAGCTCTAATAGACTGTCCTTCCAGCACTAAAGTACCCCCCTACATTATTCCGGAAACCATTGTAGATACTGGACCGGTTTGGAGAAATTTGCTGTGCAATGTCAGATCTCTACCTAAACACTATACGGAGGTCTGGGATGTTATTTCCACCTACCAACCGGATCTCTGTTTTCTTACTGAGACCTGGCTTAAACCCCACTCTATCCCGGTCATTACCCTGGGGATTCCGGAAGGGTATAAAATAGTTAGAATGGATCGGCCCACGAAAGGAGGAGGGGGCATAGCCATTGTTCATAAATGCAGCATGGCCATTTCTATTTTGGATCAATATAGTAACCCGGATCTAGAAATGATGATTTTTAAGTTGGGCACCTCTACCAAGACCTCTAGGAGAGGGGCGTTAGTTTATCGCCCCCGGGCCCCACCCTAAGAGTTACCAATGCCTTAGTGGAAGTACTAGCTCTCTATGTTAACTTGGATGAAGACTTCCCACTGCTTGGAGATTTTAATATTCATAGCGAGATAAAAGATAATGTGGAAGCACAATCCCTTCTAAATGATCTTTCTCTATTTGGTCTGAAACAGTGTAATATCGGACCCACCCATCAGGCAGGGCACACTTTAGACCTGATTCTTTCTAATTCCACTCTGATCAAATGTTTCCAGCCAAAACAGGTCAGTTGGACAGATCATTTTATTCTTGAATTTTCTACACCTATACAAGATCCCTTTTTAACCGTTCTCTGCAGATTCCGCTGCAGCGGAGACATTGGCATAAGGTATCGCAGGAAATTTTTAAGGAGAAATATGTTGCCCCTAAATTCGAGTTCACGGATGACATTGACTCGGCCCTATGTAAATATGAACAGGCCATCCATACAGCGGTATAGTCGATTGCTCCGCTTAAACTGTTTAAAAAACGGCCTGCTCAAAAACAGGAAGCCTGGTTTTCTGAAGATTTACGGGTTCTTAAACAAACCGCCAGAAAATTTGTGAAAGCCTGGAGAACGTCACATCTAGAAGCGGACAAATCTAGATATCAGATAGCACTGAGCAGTTACCATAAAGCCATCAAAGTTGCTCGTAAGAATTACATTACTTTGCAACTCAAAGAGGCAGGCAATGCTCCTAAAGCACTAGACCAGATTTTAAACACCTTTCTGAAACCTGTGGCATGTGAAAGTATAGATCTATCTTCACAACAATTGTGTGACAACATCTCAGGCTTTTTTACTGAGAAGATTGACAATATTTATGGGAAAATCTTGGCATCCAATCCATCAATAGACCCATGTACAGTCTCTTCACGGGTGAAAGGAGGTGCTGATCAGTTCACTCTCTCCACATTCCCCAAGATAACTTTGACGGAAGTGGAGGGGTTGATTGACCACATAAAAAGCGGAAACCCGTCCGATCAGATCCCTTCTCGAATTATGGGTGTTGTAGGCAGAGTGCTGGGTCCTGAAATCCAGAGCCTTGTCAATCTCTCGCTTGACACGGGTTATGTTCCTCGGGAGTGGAAAAAGGCCTTGGTTAGACCCATTAGGAAGAACACCTCTGTCCCATGGACTAATCTGCCCAATCTTAGGCCCATCTCCCTGCTCCCTTTTCTGGGTAAGCTCATCGAAAAGCACGTAAACAAACATCTCTCCAACTTCCTGGAACTATCTGGAAGTTTGGATCCCTCTCAGTCTGGTTTTAGGCCAAATTATAGTACTTAATCGGCCCTGCTGTCGATAACAGACGATCTCCGCATGTACCAGGACAGGGGAGTCTCAGCTGTCCTGGTGCTGCTGGATTTGTCGGCAGCGTTCAACACTGTATCTCATACCATCTTGATCAAACGACTAGCTGAGAGTGGACTGGAGGACGTGGCACTGGAATGGCTGAAGAGCTTTCTCTCTGAACACTCCCAGTGCGTTAGCATGGGTGGGTTCCAGTCATCTGAGGTTATGATCTCCAAGGGGGTGCCACAGGGCTCTTGTTTGAGCCCCACTTTTTTTAACATCTACGTGGGCCCCCTAGCAAATATCATGAGAGCCTTAGGTTTCAGTCCAGTATCATACGCTGACGACACCCAGCTGCTTTTTCCATTTACATCTATGACCGCGGAGGTCAAACGTTCCTTCTCTGAAGGGATGAAAGCAGTTTCCAAATGGATGTCCTCAAATTTTCTCTAGTGTAATGTCAACAAAACTGAAGTCATGCTTTTCGGTGAGGCTAAAATTTTATGGCCCCCAGACTGGTGGCCCATAGACCTGGGCCCAGTACCTGAACTGAAAAGTAATCAAGAACCTTGGGGTTCATTTGGAGCAGGAATTATTGTTAAAACAACAGGGAAATAATATTGTGGGGTCCTGCTTCCACATGATAGGCCTTCTCCGTAAGGTGTTTCCGCTTCTCCCTGATTCTACGAGAAAGACTTTGGTACAGGCGCTAGTATTGAGTCGGATCAACTATTGTAATGGTCTACTAGCATCTGCCAATGAAGAAGTACTAGACAGATTCCAAGTGGTGCAGAACTCCGCCCAGGACCCCTTCCAAGACACTGTTGGTAAAACTTCATTGGTTATCTGTTCGCCAAAGAATCAAGTTTAAGGTGTGCTGTATAGTCCATAAGGGACTACATGGTCTAGGACTTTCCTATTTAGCAGAAAAATGTGTCCCGTACGTCCCCACGCGCTCCCTACGATCTAGCAACCAGTTGCTTTTGAAGGTGCCCAGGATTAAAAAGGCTAGACAGGGGGGTAAAGCTCTGTCCGTGGTCGGACCCACAATCTGGAACGGACTTCCACTTCTGCTTAGACAATGCGTGGACCACTCTAGTTTTAGGAATAAATTGAAAACCTTCCTGTTTCAATCCTAATTGGATCTGTTAAACTCTCTATTCTGATTTTGTGTTTTCCTAAGAATTATGTGATCTTGTCCTTTCTTGGATCTTTCTGCCCTTCTTTCTTCTTTTTCTACCATTGGTGCTTCTGCAGCGAGGAGGTACTCCCCTGGGAGTTGATTCAAGCGCTTTACAAACCCGCTAATAATAATAATAATGTCAAGCCCCCCACCACCAACTGGACCAAGGACGCCAATGTGCCCATTCTCATCCAATCCCCCAGGGCCCATAGTGTGGATTTGCGGGGGTTCATATATCTCCCCAAATATCTGCATGATACACAGGAGTCGTGGCCCGTCTTCTCAACTGCTGTAAGGAAGAAGAGGACATTGTCCGCCTATAGTGCAATCCTGTCGGACAGACCCGGAGCCCACTCGAAACCCCGGAACTGCGCATCAATGCGCACCCATGCCGCCAATGGCTCCATGGCTAGGGCGAATAAATATGGAGACAGGGGACATTCTGCCGTGTGCCCCGTCTAATAGAAAAGGTGGATGAGGTTGCGCTTGCCACCCGTACCGACGCCATCAGATCCGTGTACAGGAGAGCTAGATAAGAAAGGAAGCGTGGGCCAAGATTGAGTATGAGCAGCAATGCGAATAAATATACCCAGCTCAGGGAATCGAACGCCCTCTCCAAATCAGCCAAGAGGAGTGCCGCTGGTTCCCCCATCTGCCGAATAGCCACCACCACCACATGCGCCCGCCTAATGTTATGTTTGGTCACCCTCTTGAGGTAATTGAAATTTTTATGGTCAAGTATGTCCCCTAACGTGTACCCCAACGTCTCCATGTACCTGCTTAAAGTACATGTAATTTCCCTCCATGACCGAATATGAAGACGCAAACACATTTGCGTCCAACGTTAACATGTCCTCTTTCAGATCCACCATGAATGGATCGATAATTCAGTTCCTAACCATACCATGCCAACGTCTTTACATGTTACACTTTTACGTTTTTCCTGGCTCTGTCGAGCTAGGCCCTGATTTCTGTCTCCGAGCCCTTTCTGCCTTCTGCCTCTGAAAGCTGCAGCATGGACACGTATCCCTGACCTCTGCCTTACTTCCTGCCAAGCGAAGCGGTGCCTGGCTCAACCTGGCCTGCCTGCCAAGACAGTATTTTGCCTTCAAGTTATCTGTTCAGCCTCCTCGAAAATACATTCCTGTCTAGTGATTTAGGTAAACATCTCTCCAGCTGCAAAGCAAAGAGCAAGCTTTCCTGTCTCCATGCAAGTAATTTACAGATCCCGTTGCCATCGTAAGCCCATGGCCCCTGCACGTAGACACGTAGATACATATGCATGCACTAGCATTCAGTATAGATTAGCCTCTGTCCGAGAGACCTTTTACTTCAGATAATACATCCTCTAAACATAAGATACCAGATATGTTATAGGTCCAGGTCGTTCTGACATCCCAGACTTCTGTCTCCTCTACTAGTGTTAAAGTTCTCCCCAGTTACACGTCTAAGTCACGTCATGCTAGCTGCACGTGCATCCGCACTTTTCTGCTGATTTTGCAACTTTCTCTATGCACCCACCCACATGTGACGATTCTTGTGACATTTCTCTGACATGTACAGTGCACGCCTCCGTGTACGCCTATTACACGCCTTCTTTCACGCCTCCTGTTACGCACATGTGTTCTTATCTTCTTCTTTCCACCTGTTACGCCTACTGTATTGGATTCAATTATGTTACTATACTATATATAATGTGTAATGTTAATAAAACGTTGACTATCCCTTCCCGAACCCTAGCGATGACGGAACATGATCTCCAACCTCGAGGTTTTTCTAATAAACCCCGTAAAACTCAGATACCACGGACTCTGCCTCTCATTTTTATGAGCTGTCTTGTAATGATAATTATACGGAAAAATAGATTAGGTAAAATATTTACCACACTCTGGAGCATTAACCCAGCCTGGTCGGGGTGTATAAGAGCAGAGATGTGGGGCAGGAGGCGGTTGGCCAATGCTTTGGCCAGTAATTTTGCCTCCACGTTTAATAGAGGGATGGGGCAATATGAGGCATGTTGCTCCGGGGGCCTGCCGGGCTTATGGAACACCACCATCTCCGAATGCCTCCAATCTGGGGGGAGCAAGCCCTTTTCCCGAGCCTCCTCTACCACCGCCCAATAATAAGGGGCCAGCTATACATTATAGCGTCTGAAAAATTCGCTCAGGAACCCATTGGGTCCAGGCGCCTTCCCGGGATTGAGCTCTCCCAGGGCCGTGCCCAGCTCCTCGTCCGTCAAGGGTAATTCCAACTGATCACAAACCTTATCCGACACCGTTTTGGGTGGTAGGCCGGTTATGAATTTATCTATGGTGGACGCTGACAAACATTCTTTGGGGGCATAAAGATCGGCGTAATATGCATCGAAACTCTCCGCTATGGCAGGAGGGTCTGTAATCGGTGTTCCCGCCTGGTCCAGAATTCCCGGAAGGGCCTGGGAGTGAAAGGTGCCCTGACAACGCCGATGAAGGATCTTGCTGGACTTGTCCCCCCATTGGTATATCCTGCTACGCGTCGCCAGCCAGAATTGGCGGGCTTCGTCCATCGGAGGAGCAGCGCAGGTCTGTTGAGCAAGGAGCAGTTGTCTCCCACACTGACCCCCCCTGCCTCCCGACTCCGGCACTCAAGTGCCTCTATGTCCGCGTCTGCACGAGTCAATTCCTCCTTGCGCTTCCTGCGGGCCACCGCGCACCAGGATATGTCTACCGCCCGCAGGGTGGGCTTCAGTGCCTCCCATAGAATCTCGGTGCTAGAGACAGACCCCTCATTAGACGTTAGGTACTGATCAATTGCTTTGCTCATATGTGTCCCATAATCATCATTCTGTAAGTGCCACACTGAGAGGCTCTGCCGAAATGGTTGTTTACCCCTACCTATATGGAGCTCAAGGGACACCGGGAATGATCCGAGAAGCCGTGGGTAGACTCTCAGCCAATGCCACCCTTCCAAACACCGCCCGGGGAACAAAGAGGTAGTCAATTCTGGAAAAGGACTTATGGGCCGCCAAGAGGTAGGTGAACTCCTGGCTATCGCCATGAAAGCGCCGCCATACATCGACCCAGTCAAGTCCTGTCACCAACTAATGTAGTTTCGTGGGATGGCCACTCCCAGGGCTACCCCCAGCTCTACTCCTATCCCAAACCAGATCCATAACATCATTACAGTCCCCGCCCACCACGGATAGTACATCCGGTATATCGGCCCATAGGGTGAGTAGTCTCCATACGAGATTCCTTTGTAAGGGGGGAAGCATATACACTGCCCAACACCAGGGGGTCCTCCCCAATCTTGCACCGGATAAACAAATAGCGCCCCTGTGTGTCGGTCCACTGTTGTATATGTGTGTAGGAGACCCTGCGGTGCACCAGGATCGCTACTCCCCTTGAACCCCTCGTAAACCGGGTGTGAAAGACCTGTTGAAACCCATAACGCTGTAAGCAAAGGACCTTCGTACCCATAAGGTTTGTTTCCTGCAACATAAGGATATCGACCCTAGCCCTCTTTGCCTGGTGAAGTATGGCCCGCGTTTGATTTTGTCCAGGGCCCCGCGCACATTCCAGCTAAGAATGCAGAGAGTACCCGGGGTTACCTGTCCACTAGCCATGAGGGAGCGTATAAACCTGTATAGCAGACAGTAGGCTGTGGCGGTGCATGTGTGGAGAATAGCGTACCCTTAGCGTAAGTGCGACCTGTGAACATATACAAACCCCACCCAAGAAACCCCCCACCCCATACCTCAAAAACACTGAAGTATCTGTCGCAGCAGGGCTAGCCCTCAATCCCCAATGTGGGAACAGGGACTGCCCCAACCAATGAATCCCCAACTTACAGCCCATGTCCTCCGGGCATGTCCCTGGTCAGCATGGGCCTGGCGGAGCACCAGCCCACATCAGGACTCCCCGAAGATTATTCAACAGATTATTCAACAGTCCAAAACTCTGCAGCACCTCACTGACTTTATACATTAGAGTTCCAATGTCTCTCGCCGTGGGGTTGGGCCGAGAGGAGGTGCCACAGGACAAGGAGCGCCGCCGGGATCGTGATAGTCTATTGCCCCTCTGCTGCTGTCCCCAGGGACCCCTCGGGCCATCTTGCTCAATGAGGAATCTGACTCTCTCCCAGGCGGCATATGCGCCCTCACCCGCACTGTTTCATCCGTCCATTTGAAGACCTCCTCCGGGGTGTCAAAAAGTGGGTGCGGGAACGATACAGCACCCGCAGGCGAGCCAGAAACAGGAGGGCGTATGGAAGCTTGAGGTCTCCCAGGCGGGCCTTCACAGCCATGAAAGATTGGCGCTGTTGCTGCACTCGCCGCGTGTAGTCAGGAAAGATAAGAATGCGCACATTGTCATAGAGAAGAGGTTATTTGGCCCAGGCCTGCTTCAATATAGCATTGCAGTCAAGGTAGTTTAAAAGTTTTGCTATAACTGGCCGTGGGCGAGCCCCCGGCGGGGGTTGCTGCATGAGCGCTCTGTGGGCCTGCTCCACAACAAAACACCAGGAAATGGCCTCTGGAGGGATCCAGCTCGCCAGCCATTGCCTAAGAAAATGTTCCATGTTGCCCTCTTCACAGCTCTCCGGAAACGCAACAAATCGGAGTTTATTGTGCCGGGCCCTTCCCTCTGCATCCTCGACTCAAAGTGCAAGGCCCTTCTAAACAGTCTCCATAGTAGCCACCTTCTGCTTCAGTACAGTGACATCATCCTCTACTCCAGAGGTACGGGTCTTGGCACACAGCATTGCGCAAATCTTGCCGTTACAGCATAACGTCCGAACCAACTGACCCAATTTTAGCATCCAACATGTCCCTGAATTGGGTGATAGCCGCCATGAGGGCCGCATTGTCCGGCATAACCCCCGACTAGCCCCCGGAAGCCCAGCCACCGCTCCCGGGCCAGTGAATTTATCTATGGGGCCTTGCTTGGTTGAGCCGCTGCCATCTTTGTCTCTCGTCATGATGCCCTCTGGATTCCCCTCGCAGGTCCGGGAAGAGCCGGGTACGGTGCAGAAGTGGAGATCACCTAGGGACAGGCTCACACAGTCCAACCTAACCGCCAAACAGACGCTTATGAGAAGTCGCCTCAGAACCAGGGCCAGCGAGCCACCCCAGGGGCCCGGTCCCGCCAGGGGCTCCCAGCAGCGTGTGCTCCTACTGACCGCCAAAGCGACCGCGCTCCGGATCGATAGGAGAGGCCCTCACACACCCCAAGCTGCAGCAGCAATCACCAGTCTCAGGGGCCCAAAGTGGGTCCATGCGTCCTGACCGGCCACCGATGTGGGTGCCCCTGGGGGGGGGGGGGCAGATGGCGGGTCACTCAGCCACCTCCCATGTGGCCCAGTTGTGCCGCTGATCCCCCGCTGCAACCCTGGAAAGGGAGGGAGCGTCGCAGAGAGCAATCTAGCCGTCCACGTCACTGGCCTCTACCTCTGCCGAAACACTTACTGCCGGAGCGCGTCCCAATGGCCAGGGGACCCAATCGCAGACCGTAGCTCCCACCTCTGCACGTCTCACCTCACCTTCTCGGCCCGATCCGGCCGCTGTGTCTCCCCCTCTGGCTCTGTCACAGGTCACGTCGCGGAGCGGCGGTGAATCCCCCGCCTGCTGTCGCAGCCCTCCGACGTCTCCAGGGCACTCCGGTCTTCTCACCACACCGGTAGGCAGGGCCAAGACTGCCTCACGCCTCCCGGCCTCCTCCAGCAAACCTGAGCGCAACACCCCAGCTCCACCGCCTACAGCTAGGCCTCACACCACTCGAAGCTCAATCGCTCTGCCACCAGCTGCCGTGGGCGCCCCAAAACCACACAGGGCATCACAGTGGATATTTTGATGCTGCAGAGTCGTCGTAAGGATCACTCAGGGGTCGGGGAATCAGGATAAATGAAGGATATACGGCGGGTTGGACGGAGCTCGCTCAGCACACGTCCGTCATGTTGGCTTGCCAAGCCTTGCTCCCAAGTTGTTTGTATTTTATAGATGGCAGATTTTCTTCTCATGTTTTAAGTTCTAGTTTGATTTGTATATTTCAGAAAACGGGTCTTATTGGTACTCACTGGTGACTATTACTTGTGTGCTATCATCATATAATTTATTGTTTTTGTCACGTAGTAAATTGATGATCAGGCCTGAGTGGCAAGATTCATATGTATATGATATATAAATACAGGATCCTGTCATAACAGTTCAGGCAGGATGTGTTATGAGTACGATGCGGATAGTAATGATTCAATCTTTAAATCATGATGTAGCAAAACTGTGGGCAATGACATGCAGGAACCCTAAAACGCATGCTTATATAAGATACAAGTATCTGCAATGGAGAATAGCACACCAGTGTTAATCATATGCTGTTGCAATGGGTAATGCTATTCTGTATATGTGCTCTGTATCTCTGTCATAAACATCTGAATATTTTGTATGAAACTGTGATAATAGCCATTTAAAAATCAGAAAATACCAATAAAGATATTTAAACAAAAAAAGACATAACAATACATTATTAGCAAACTGTACTTAAACCTAGCCAAAAATACAAGTGAACAAAAAGGCAAAAACTACAAATAAACCTAACAAAAACACCACCATAACTATGATTTACAAGCACCCCGACCCGCCACCCTCAACACCCTATATAAAGCCTTAGAAACTGTCTTACTTTACCTATACTACAAAATTAAGGTCCGCTAAATGAAACTAAAAAACACTATCTCCTCGTCAAAAACAATGTATATTTAATTTACAAATAGTACAAAAATTTGCAAATAATGTAAAACATGTCTAAAATGTGTTATAAAAATATGGAAAAGTGTAAACTTTAAAATAAATAGTACTATACAATATATGGTATTATTTAAAATATGCTGTATTAATGAATAAAACATAAATATAATACAATGACAAAAATCACAGAAAAATGTAAAATGTCCAAGACTGTTTGAATATAATTTATACGCTTTTCATTTAATAATAACAATGTATTAAAATATTGTTCATATATAACCATGAACATTTTTTATAAGCACGCATACATATATATGTAATGAAAATGCAAATCTATACATTAAATATGAAAAAATATAAATCAAAATTGCAATCTGTGTTATGTACCTGTTTTATTATAAAATATCTAAATTGTTGGGAAAATCTAGGACACTAGGGGCCTTATTATGAGTCTGGCGGTCCACGGACAACTGCGGTCCCTCCAAGCATATTGCAAGTTTCGTCTTTGCCACGGTTTTCATGGTGGTGAGTAAACTAAGATGTTGGACACTAAAAGGTTTACATTTTCTATTCCCAATCCTATCTAAACCATTTTGAGGACGATGTTGGACACTAAAGGGGTTATATTTACTATTCCCTCTTCAATCTAGACTATTTCGGGAAATGTGTTGGACACAAAGGGGACGATAACGATGTTGGGGAAAAAGCCTCTTCCCAATAGTCGGAATCTTCTAGACCGTGTTGGAGCCCTACTGACCGACTTGGTCAGTTGACAATCTGCCCGACCGATTAGGATGTTCGTGGTCGAAAGGTAAACCGCGCGGTCATTCTGAATCGGTTCCGACCAGCTCTCGGTGGATTTGTGTCGGGCGGAACCACATTGCACACCCCAATGGGGAGTGTTTCCGACACCGGGATTATGATTTTGATTTCCAACAGCCCTTCTGCATCAGCCTGTCTGAGACAAAGAGGCTGTCGGAAAGTGACTTTGTGGGCATGTGGCAGGCCCCCTTCATCCTGCGCCCTCCGATTGGGGGCAGAGGACCCCCCTGAAAACCCTGCACTGTGTGGCAGACACACTGGGGTGGCGGCGACAGTATGCAGGGTTTTACACAAACAAACCATTTCCCCATAGCAGCCGCTGTTGGCGGGCGGAACACAAGCTCCCATAGGAAACCATAGGAATATGACCGAACAGTGTTCGGTTGCATCGTAATTGGGTGGGCGGGACCGCTGACCGCGAGTTGGTCAGCCCTGATTCTGAGTCAGTGTCAGGTGGAAAGTTTTCGACCTACATCGTAATCTTCCCCTAAAAGGGTTACATTTACTATTTCCACTCCAATCCAAACCATTTTGAGGAAGGAGCTGAACACAGAAGCAGTTACATTTACTAGTCACACTCCAATCTAGAGCATTGTAGAGAAGGTGGTGGGCAAACGTATTAAAAACTTATTTTAAAGTTACCAAATAAAAACTATTCTATATATTTAGCATTAGAAATTAACATATTAACTAATTTTTATTTAGTAACATGGAAATAATTATACATTACTTTTAATATTAGAACAATATAAAATCAAAATAAAACAATTTTTTTTAATTATACATATAATAAAGCATGAAGAAAATAACAATTTAAGATATAATCATTCAAGAACGCAAACATAAATATAACAATTAGAATCAAATATACACATTAAATATTTATTACAATGTTCAATACATATCATGAAGTAATACAGATAATTTTTTACTGAAAATACCAATTAGAATCAAATATACACATTAAATATTTATTACAGTGTTTAATACATATCATGAAGTAATACAATTAATATTTTACTGAAAATACCAAACTATGGGCCTTATTATGATGGTGGAGGGCCGCCACCACCAGCTGGTTGGTGGCGGGCCCTCTGCTAACGTCCTGCTGTTTCCCCCCTGCCATATTATGATGGCAGGGGGAATTGTTGGTTAAGCGGGGGTCGTAAAGACCGCCCGCCTTGGTTCCGATTTGCGGTCCTTTTCTTACCTTGCCGGCACCTCCGTAGGGATTATGGTATCCCTTTCCCTTGTTCGTTTTGCGGCGTACAACCGACCGCAAAACGAAAAGCAGAATTGGATTTGGGGGCCCCTCAATCCCAGGTGCAGGGACATGTACCCAGGGGGACACCTGTGGTGCCCCCCTTCACATCCCTGCCCCATGTGGCAGGGATGTGTCTGCACCCTCTATTTTGCTTTGTGGCAGGGCTGCTGACCACAGCCCTGCCTCAATCAAAATATAGGTGATGCGACCGCCGTGGTGGCAGTAGCATCATGATTGGGAGTGTGGGGAGGCAGCCTCATAGGCGGCCGGGCCAAAATCCATATTGATGGCGGACGGACTGAAGTCCATCGGCCATCGTAATGAGACCCGATATTCTTACTGTAATAACAAATAAATACAATCTTATTTAAATTTGAACTGCACAACAGAATTATCACATACAATAATATTTTACATATTTAAAAAAAAGTTTACTCTTTTAAAGTTTGTTATTACTGAAATACCTTTCCAACCTATACGCCTACAAACTACACAACAGAGATTAAACAATTGTTTAAAAATCTATATTATTTTCACATTTAACATAATTAAACATATATCACAATATTAATATTTTACCAATAAAAAATAGTTTTTATTACCTTTTCACTGTTTATCCATACAAAAGAAACAACACACACCTAAAATATAAATGTAAGAAATATTATTTGCATATTTTACAAAATGCTTTATTAATAAAAAATGAATGTTAAAAATTAAATGATAAAAAATGTAATATATTTAATTAACTTCCATCCTTTGCCCCTACAAATGCAACAACTCACACCAAATATATATTGTGAACAATATATTTATTGCAAATTTAGCATAAGTTGATCTCATATAAATAATTATTAAAAAATTAAATTATTTTTTAATGAATGTAAATCATTTGCTACGCACCCTTTACCCATACAAAAACAACAAACTTCCTAAACAAACTCAAAAATGTAATATATCATAAAATCTACATATTTAATTACCAATCCACTTATTAATATTAATAAAACATTAATTATTAATTTATTATAATTAATATACTTTTCACACTACACCCCTACAAAACCCAACAGCCCGCACCTAAAAGTTAACGTTTAAAAAAATGTATTCCACGATTAGCACAATTAATTATCAATTACATACTTAGGGCCTGATTCCGATCTCGTTCGGAAGGGCTCCAAATCGGATTTGTGTTTGCCAAATCTGATACGGAGCCCTTGTTTCTGACCGAATCGCACACACTTCCAAATGACCGAGTACGATGCCTGGAAACCGGTAGGGCTTTCCGAATCGGTTGTGAAAGGCATTCGGACAACTTGTGTCTTTTGGAGCTGAATCGTACAGCTCCATGGACTCAGTTTCGGTACGATGACCGATTCGGACAGCCGTTCTGATTTGGTTTCTCCGGAACAAATTGGCTGCTGTAATCTGTCTTTGGGGGGCCGATAGCAGGCACCCCTTCATCCGAGCCCTCCGAATCGGGCCCGCATATTTTTTCACAACCACCCCTTTCTTCAATGGGAGTCCAACCAATTCGTATCCGGAAGCACCCTGATACCTCAGAATTGATTGGTTGGACTCCCCCCAATCCGAGTTGTTTGGAAAGCATTCCGGGTTCAAGTCGGTAGGAATGCTTTACTAACAAGATCGGAATCCGGCCCTTATTTTTAATTAAAAATAAATATTCATTGATAACAATGAATTAAAAAGCGTAACTTAAAAAAATTATATAATTACACAATTACCATAAATATTTTTTTATTATGTTTTTTAATTTATTTTATTGAAAAAAACAAATGAAAAACAATAGCATCAGGTGAACAATAATTGACATCATTGTGAGGCTTAGGTTGTCATTTGTACAGTATAAATAATCATGATATACATAAAATTTGGGATCACAGGGATACCTGTGGTTCTACTTCCCTTTGCCTCCTCAGGGGAGTACATATTTCGCCCCGATAACTATTCCAAACCCCCCCAAATTTCCCCCACTTCTCTGGACAGCCCCTGGCCACATACACTGCCCTTTCTCTGAACATGCACCAATCTAGATCCTCAGTCCATTTAATAATCCGGGGTGGTGGGCTGGATCCCCACATCTGAGCAATATTTCTCTTAGCCACCATGCATGCCAACGGTACCCACTGTATCAGATATCCATTCAAATCTGTAGGCTCCCATACATTCAAGATACACCTCCGAGCCTCTGGTCACATCTCCACCCCCAGTGCCCCTTTGATATCATCGTGTACCGCTACCTAGAAGGTTTGTATCTCCTCACAGTGCCATAATATATGTATAAAAGAGCCAAGTTCCCCACACCCCCTCCTACACTCTCCGTTCAGCGCCCGCTTCATGTGTACTAACCTAGGCCCAGTGAGATATGACCTATGCAAGATCTTAAGCTGCACCAGTCGGAGCCTCATCGGAATAGCAACCACTTTGGGGGAGGAGACTGCCTCTACCCAGTCTTCATCATCTAATTCCAGTCCACCTGCCTCCCACTAATTTCTAATTTCTAATTTCTAATTTAAAACATTTGTAGAGCGCAGCGTGCACCCTATGGTTTCTTGGCGCTTGTAGAGAGTTAGGCAACTGAGTCAAAGAAATAAAATCTGTCGTAGAGAAGAAGGGAAGTTACACGGGAAAGGCCTGTCTGAAAAGAAACGTTTTAAGGTCTTTCCGAAAAGAGAGATAATGAGTGGCAGAGCGAAGGTGATCGGGGAGGGAGTTCCAGAAAGTGGAGAAGGTGGTTGCACCCCACTTTTTCCGTTTGAATCGCGGGATTTGAAGGAGAGACTTGGAGGAAGAACAAAGCTCTCTCGTGGGGACGTAATCTTTTATTAGCGAAGAAATGAAGGCAGGGGCAGTGCCTTGACGGGCCTGGAAGACCATGCAGCCGATCTTAAACAGGGAGCGTTCCTTAACAGGAAGCCAGTGAAGCTCCCTGAGAAGGGGTGTGGAGTGATGATAGCGTGGAAGACCATAGACCAATCGGGCCGCCTGGTTCTGGACCATCTGAAGCCTTCGCAGGCTGTATGCAGGGATGCCGTTGTAGAGGGCATTGGCATAGTCCAGACGAGATATCACCAGAGCGGCCATGATCACCTTAAGTGCCTGGGAAGAAAAGAAACGGGAGACAGTGCGGATAGTTCGGAGGGTGAGGAAGCAGGAGGAGACTACCGAGCTAATTTGTGAATGGAGGGTGAGCTGGTTGTTCATTTTAACACGCAGTGTTTTGACCGTGGTTGAGGGAGTGGGGGAGGGACCAAGAGTGGGGGGCCAGAAGAGAGAGTTCCAGGGACTGGAGGAACCACCGGAGAGAACCAACTCGGTTTTATCCGGGTTCAATTTAAGATGGTTGTGGTTCATCCAGTCCCTGATGAATGTCATGGTGAGTTGAAAATTAGAGACAGAAAGGGGGGAAGAGGAGAGATCAAAGATGAGCTGGAGGTCATCCGCATAATTGTACACGGTGACCTCCAGCTGCTGAAGAGCGAAAATGAGAGGAAAGATATACAGATTGAATAGCAAGGCGGAAAGAGAGGAACCCTGGGGAACACCACAGGTGACAGGGAGTGGGGTGGTTGTGAAGTCTCCTAGCCGGACCGCCTGGGTGCGGTCCCTCAAGAAGGAGGAAAGCCAAATCAGGGCTGAGCCCTCAATTCCAGCCGCCTTGACACGGGACAGTAAGATGGTATGGTCCACCGTGTCAAAGGCGGCGGAGAGATCGAGTAGTACCAGCGCCTGGTGTTAGTTATTATCCATACCCTTCCTGAGGTTATCCAAGACCGATACCACAACTGATTCGGTCGAGTGTCTGGGGCGGAAACCGGCCTGGCGAGAGGCCAGTCCCCCATTGGCCTCTACGTGGGCGCTGAGTACTGCGGTGACGTGGCGTTCCAGCACCTTGCCCAAATAGGGCAGCAGGGAAATGGGGCGATAATTGGCTGAGTTGGACGGATCAGCGCCACTCTGCTCGAATATTCCCCAACGGGTCCTCCATATTATTAATAAGCTTCCTGTATATCAAGGAGATCGTCTTGTCTGGGATGTACCCGTCTAACACGCGGTCCTCGAGCGGAGAAGCCTCTGGGAGTTCCTTATCTCCAGGTATTTAGGTAAGTAGAGCGTGTCTAATCTGTCGGTACTGGAAGTGTTCTTTATCATTCAGCCTGTACTGTTGTTTTAAAGATTCAAATGACTGCACACCGCCCCTCCCCACACATCTTTAATCTGGCTGATTCCAATGAGGTCCCACTTATCGAACCCCTTAGACCGCCACATGCTCCCCAGCTTTTCAGAACAAAACAGTGGGGTGGCCAGCGTCAATCTGCCCTCCCATCCCAAGCTTCTGGTTGCCGCGTGCCAAACTTGGACAGCATGCGCCGTTCGGCCCATCAGCGGGATCCTCCCGGGCCTAGCGTACAAGGCTTTCATGATATCTCCGCCCGGTGCCTGCCCACGATCCATAGCATAACCTGGGTCCCCAGGGACCCCATACACCATGTGGTTCACCGCTGCCAGATGTGAGGCCCAATAATATTTCCTCAAGTCCGGGAGACCGATGCCTCCATCGTACCGCGGGAGGATTAATTTGACATAAGCAATACGGGGCCTGCCTTCCCATAGGAGCTGCCGTTGAAGTGTCTCAATCCCCTTAAAATACGAAATTGGCACAGGATCCATTGTATTTTGGAGCACTTTCAGGAACCGAAGCAAGGCCGTCATCTTGAATAATACCGCCCTCCCGAGTAACGAGAGGGGGAGATCCCTCCAACGCTCCGCATCTCGTTTAAATCGATCCAAAGGGGGCCCAGGTTATTAGCATATCTCTTCTTCGGGTCTAAGGATATATAGACGCCAAGATACTTAAATCCAGTCAATTCAATCTTTATCGGGCATGACTGTGGGATCACCGGCGGCGCTCCCGACAAAACAAACAACATCGACTTTGACCAATTAATGGCAAACCCGGAGTATCTGCCAAAAATGGCAGGACATCCCAAAAATTACTCAATGACGCCCTGGGGTCCGTGAGATACAACAAAATATCATCCTCATACATACATCCTCATACCCATTCAGGTGTCCACCGCAGGCCACGTATCGACCGGTCCCCCCTGACCCATGCCACCAAAGGCTCCAACGCAAGAGCGAAAAGGAGAGGGGATAACGGGCACCCCTGCCTCGTGCTTCTCCCGAAGGAAAAATCTGCAAATTGACAATTATTTACGATCACCCTGGCCAATGGAGAGGCATACAGCAGTCGAACCGCGCCGATAAACACCGGGCCAAAGCCCAACTTGGCCATAACAGCAAATAGATAGGTCCATTCGACCCTGTCAAAAGCCATAGTGGCATCCAAGGAAACCAAGACCGCCGGCTCCAGTATCTTGCAGGAGCCACCCAGGATCCCATCTATCCTCCGCAAGTTTAGGGCTGTGTTCCCACGTGGCATAAAGCCTGACTGATCGGGGTGTATCAAGGTCGTAATTACTTTGGCCAATCTGGTGGTGAGTAGTTTCACCAAAATCTTGGGTTCCGCATTTAGGCGTGAAATGGGCCTATATGAGGAAGGAGTCGTCTTGGTCTTGCCCACCTTGTGAATGGCCACGATGTTTGCGACCGGTTAATCGTATGGAAGCTGGCCAAGCTCCCTACTCTCTAGAAACATGGCCCGAATATGTGGGGCGACCTTATGGGCATTCAGTTTATATAATTCTATCGGTATCCTATGTGAACCCAATGCCTTCCCAGACTTTATGCCTCTGATCGCCTGTGCGACTTTGTCATCGGTGAAAGAGGAGTCTAGGTACTCCCTGTTGTCTGCAGATAGACTCGGCATGCAGATATCTTTGATCACTTCCGCATTTTCGGCGTCTGTAAAACCCACCGAAGTATAGACTTCCTTGAAATATTCAGAAAATACCTCCGTCACTGCCTGAGGATTCTGATCCCGGCCCCTCTATCTCTGGTACCAACCTAGAGGCCATTTCACTCCGCTCCAACCAAGCAATCAGCTTGCCGGCCTTGTCCCCATGCTCATAAATTCAATTCCGCAGGGCCTGGTTTTGTGAAATTGCCCTCTCCCTAGAGAGGCCCTGATACTCCTCCTGCTTTAACTTCAGCAAGTGAAGATCCTCCGGGACAGCAGACTCAGCGACACGTTCCTCTAACCTGATCACTTCCTCCTCTACCCTAGTCACCTCCTCCTGTTGTTTCTTCTTCCTGCCCGCAACAAGGGAGAGGACCTCGCCCCTCAAAACCACTTTATACGCCTCCAATAGCAACTGTGCCGAGTCAACAGTATCAACATTCTCCTGGAAATAACAGTCCGAAACCCGGAGTATCTCTTTCTTAGTGGCCGGGTCTTTGAGCTGCCACTCTACCAACCATCTGCTGTCCGAGTTCAACCCGCAACCACATCGGAGAATGATCCGAAATGCCCCAGCCAAGATATCGTACGTCTCTAACTGTGCTTGCCATAGCGGCCGGTCTCAATAAGTAGTCCAATATGGACATACTTTTATGCGCAGCGGAAACATGAGTAAAGCACCTCTGAGTCGGATTACGGGCCCTCCAGCTATCAATCAACCCCAGCGTATCCAGGAAATCGGGAGCCACCTTTGCGACGGGGTGCGGATGCGCGCCGGGTGCCGATCTTTTCCCCCATCGAGTATGGCATTGACATCTCCACCCAGGACCAGTAGCCCCACGAGCAGTGTCAGAAAAACTGCACTTAAATCTTTGAAAGTGTCGGACTGAAGGCCGGGAGGTACATAGATTGACAGGAATGTGACTGTCTTACCTCCCAGCTGACCCGAGACCCCCACATATCTACCTCTCTGGTCAGACCAAGTAGCTTGGATGTCCAGCGGAAAGGAATTCTTTGTAAGGATACCAACTCCCCTAGAACCTGTTGTAAACCCAGCGTGTGCTACCAATTTATATCCTCCTTTATGGAGGGCCGTACACTGGTTCCCGACAAGATGTGTCTCCTGTAGTAATGCCACTTCTGGGGAGTGTCTTCTAATTAACTGATTCACCATGCTTCTCTTTACCTTGTCGCCTAGGCATTAACATTCCAGCTTAACACCCGTATCCCCAATCCCAGACTAGTACGTGACATTCACCCCACACCGCTAGCATATGATTGCATTGCTGTCACCTGAGGCAAAGAACAAAAACATAGCAAACCCCCGAACTGCGCCTGCTTTAACCAAAAAAAATAAACCAACCCTGGATCCCTCCTCCCTCCCTGCACCCCTGCTTAAGGCTTACGCCCATCCCCAACTAGCAGAGTGCCTGTCGCCCCTCACTCAAACCCACACTTCTAACTAAATATAGTAACGGGGAGGTGAATCGATGTACCACGTCCCCCCCAGCTCTATGACAATGAATAATTCGATGGTCCAGAGGCTCCCCCCGCTTCCCAGAGCTCCGCCCCTGTATTACAATACTACAGCTGTGACAGCCCCATAATTAACCTTATTCTCAGTGTCTCAATCTCACCGTCCGCTTTCACTCAGCCTTCTTGCTGATCACCCTCACCCTCCTGGCCAAGTCTCTCCAACTCGGTCGAGTGGAAGCAGTCTATCCAATCTGCCGCCACCTCGGGGTTACCAAAAAAACATGTTTTGCCTCTCGCCTCCACTCTCAATTTCGCCGGGAACATCATGCCATATCGCAAGCCCTTGTCTCTCAATTTCTTCTTTACCTACAGTAAGCTTTGATGTTGTTTCTGCACAAGTTGTGTAAAGTCTGGAAAGAAGGAGAGAGAAGGATTTTCGTACTGGATGGGTCCTCCCATGCGGGCCGCCTGCAGTATCGCATCCCGGTAACTAAACTTCAGGACCCTTGCTATCATCGGGCAGGGGGAGCCCCCGGCCTGGGCCTGTCCCCCGGCACCCTGTGTGCCCGCTCAACCGTGAAAGATTTTCCCCATCCATTGGCCTTAAGATGATTGAGAATTATATCTTCAACAAACAGATCCGGGGCCGGATTCTCCGCTTTCTCAGGGACCCCAAGGATGCGCACGTTGTTTCGTCTGGCCCTCCCTTTAAAATCGTCCAGCTTTCTTTCAACCAGAGACCGAGAGGCTTTATGATCACGCACCTCCTTCTGAAGTTGTGTCACATCCTCCGTTAGGCTGGCAGTCTTTATATCCAGTATTTTAACCTTCTCATTTGCTTTGGTAAGGTCCGCCCGGATGAGATTGACACCGTGTCCAATTTGCTATCGAGGGATTCCATTTTCTGTCCCAATGACGCCTGGACACCCTCAATAGCTGCCATCAAATCCGACAATGTTAAATCCATCTGCGAATCTGAGGTGTCTCCACTCGTAATGTGAGACCTTTTCGCTTCCACCGGCAATCCCTTCGGCATGGTATATCGGTCCAGCTTGTTGGACTGGACTGGCTTTGGACCTCTGGTTGCTCTGGGCACAGGCTTGTCAACATCACCCCTGGCGGCCATAGTGATTGTTCCCTGAGGTGAGTCGCCACTATGTCACCTCACCGCCTCGTGGGTCGAACTTTAAGTCAGACCCCTCCACAGGGCCGATTCTCCCGGCAGTTCAAAATTGCCGTCTGAAGCCAGACCGGCCAGTTGGTATCGCTCACGGGAAACAACTATCCCAAGGTTGGGAGTCGGCCACCAGAACCCCACGCCAATTGCACCCAGACGAGTGACGGCTCCGGCACCTCAGGGTCGACTCCAAAGCGCTTCACAGGTAGGAGCACCTACTAGCACTCAACAGGGCTCAACAGTCCCAGCCAGTCACGGGGCGCTCCAGGGCCCCCCTCAACGCTGCTCCGTGTGTCGACGATAGGACCAGGACATGCATGCCACCCATCGGAGGCAGTCAGCCCAGCCGGTTTGACCCGCCCCCCTCAGAGCTCACCATGCGAACTGGACCGTCACATCTTCCACTAGCATCCCCCACACCACACGGGGGTGGGGAAACGAACAGTCCCGGCCCCTCCGAGCCCGGCCACCACTCTCCGTGGTCAAATCTGGCTGTTCCAGCAAGGTCCCCATGTCGCAGTCCCCAGCAGTCTCCCTCCTCATTCCAGGGCGTCACTCTCTATCTCCTCGACTTTGGTCCCCACCAAAATCACGGAACCAGTAAGTCACGCAGATCCCGGCCACTCCCTAGCCAGCAGGGGGTGACCCTCTGCACCAATGCTGTGTCCTTGTCAATTATCACAAGGTGTCTCCAGCCGCTGATGCTGCTGTAGGTGCAGCGCATTCAAATAGGAGGTTTATTCACAGTCTCTCATGAGGGGGAGGGGAAGCACCTCTCACGCTGCCGGTCCCAATGGCACCCCCACAGCAAGCAGATCCGGAGACTCCCGATCGTCGGCATGGCAGCAGCCTCACAGCCCTCAATTTCAGGCCAGTCTTCTCTGCCCACCGAGCGCCGCTCCACTCTCGGCCCTGCTACGGCCCCCGTCACTCCAGTGGGGTCGGAGACATACACAGGTCCTCCGGCAGCACCACAGACAGCGAGCGGCAACCTGACGGACGGCAAGCCTTCTCTTCTGCCACACTCGAAGGCCGGCCCGGACACTTCCGGTCGCCGGCGTTCACTCTGGCCAGCCACGCTACTCGGGTCCTCGGCCTCGTCCGCCCAATGGCCGCAGCCTCCGCTTGACGCCGCTCCGTCCCCCATCACCGCCGCGGGACAAAAGTATCGGTCGGGACCTCAGCGGTATGTCAGCAAGCGGGCAAACTTCTGCAACCCCAGGATTATCTACATGATGACCGAGCTGGGGGCTAGCTACGTGGAGCCGAGGTCCTAAGCGGCCATCGCGCTCATCGCGTAGCTCCTCCTCATTACCATAAATATTTATGAATTAAGTAAATTATATTAATAAATAATGCTTTATTAATTAATTATCATTAATTTACTTCCCACCATATACCCCTACAAAACCCAAGACATGCACCCAAACTTTACCTTAAAACAAATGAATTACACAAGTAACATAAATTAATTTTCAAATAAATAATTATTATTAATAAAAAAATAGTTATAATAAATTTACTTCCCACCTTGTACCCCTATAAAACCCACAACTCGCTATGGTACTAAAAATCACTAAAATGTATTAACCTAAATTTAATAACTTCTACAAATTTAACAACTATATTAAAAAAAACATAAACAATAATTATACAAAACATTTATAACATATACATTTAAAGATGCATACTAAAATACATAACAATAGCCAAAAAATGATATTATAAACAACTAAATTTTTGTAAACAAAATTAATGATTTCGATATTTTCAAAAACGATATTTTTTTCCTTAAAATCAATATTCTTGACAATGATATTCCTGCAGACAATAGTTCTACATCACGATATTTTGGTATGACCATATTTTTTTCAATATTTTGTTAAATACCACTAAAGTCTTCAAACCATCATCAAAGCAGAGAGTCCTTGAAATAGCTCAGTTAGGTGAAGTAGGATAAAATAAGTAATAAAACAAATCAGTCTCAACCAATAGGTTACACCATAAGGTAAATACTCTATAGTTTCACTGCAATCACATTCATCCAACCCCACTTTAATACATGATAAACACATCCCTGCATTTCATACCAATGTACTATCAATGAAAGGAAGCCAACGCCTGCTGTGGGCTATGCGCTGCGGGACACGGGAATGGCAAGGCCGCATCACAAAACCTGATCATGGTGAGAGAGTATTGAAATAGAGTACTGAAATTTTGGGCGTGCAAGATGGATAGGTAATGTGTTCTGTGTAAGCATAAAAAAAGTTTGGAAAATCATGAAATCTTCCTATAAGCTCTGTCACAATCAAGTCAGTATTTCAAGATGAGATCAATAGTCAATGACAGGGTTATTTACTCACAACTGTTAATTGATGGTGCAAAACTCTCCAGCACAATACTATTTTCCCTTAAAAGTGGGTGTTCTATTTTCGCAAAATTAAGACCTAGGTATAAACAATAGAGAGTAACCTGTACAAGAGCTTGCTCAGACCAACAGAGGCGCTCCCTACTTGTAAGAAGACATAGGGGCATATGTGCATGCACTGGCGATAACTATCGCAAGTTAGCTGCAGTATTTTTATTGCTGCTTACCGCTGAACTCTATCACCATGTTTACTGCGTATTAACAAGCCGCCGCTACATGGCAATAGTATCAGGGATCGTGGTGAAGACTGCCGCTAACATTAGCGTGAAGGCGATATGAATTCTGGCGTTAGTCGGCGAAAAATACTGATAGGCTCATTAGCGGTAAAAAAATTCACATTAGTCAGCCCAACGTGAGTTTTTATGTCTCTAATGCAAAAAATGCCTATCAGTCAACCTCCAATAGAAAATAGGCATAAAAACCAAAAAAGTGCAGAATGGAACAGCCAGGCCCAACTGCAGCACACATCAACAACCCCTGCAAGCCACCCAACATCCAGGATGACCAGGATGAGAGCCAATATGCCTCGCTGGACCTGCTTCTGGAGCCTGGATGTCTCACTGGACCTGTGTCTGGAGCCTGGATGCCTCGCTGGACCTCCATCTCGAGCCTGGATGCATAGCTGGACCTGCGTCTGGAGCCTGGGTGCCTCTCTGGACCTGCGTCTGGAGCCTGGATGCCTCACTGGACCTGCGTCTGGAACCTGGATGGCTTGCTGGACCTGCGTCTGGAGCCTGGATGCCTCGCTGGACCTGCGTCTGGATCCTGGATGCCTCGCTGGACCTTGAGTGGGATGCGGAGGATCTGTGGAGTCATGAACCGCGACGATAGACAATCGCCCGTACCTGGTGGTGAAGTCTGGCAGGTCTCATGGAGACACGTTGCTGGCCTGTGTGGTAAGACCGCCTTGTGCACTGTGGAGCTGTTAATAGTAGAGACGCTCCTGCACCCCAACATAGGGAAGTCTGCACCACTACACTGGGGTGCACAGAGGGGATTACCAGTGGTGGGTGCCGCCTCTCTGTATCACATGGCTGGGCGCTGTGGCGGGTGAGGCCCCTGAGCTGCATAAAACTTGTATGGTGGAGGGGCTGCGCTGCTCTGCAACTTCACATCTACGGGGGCCCTGCTGCATCAACTGCATTGGGAGATTCACCTGCAGACTTGGCAGCAACTGCTATACCCAGGCTTGTGAAATCACACCTAGCTGAGACTCCTGCTGGCTGACTCACAGATTTGGAGAGAGTGCAGCGGATTGCGCCACAGTGTCAATGTCCAGGTAAGGAGAAGGTGGGACGCGCAGCACAGGACGCCTGGGGTTTGAGTCCCACAGGCCTAGCACACGTAGATGATGCACCCACAGTGCCGGCTCATCTGCTATGGCAGAAGAGCGTCGCCCCACTGCTTTCAAGCAGTGCAGAAGAGAAACAATCATTGCATGATGGCAACTTACTGATGTAATAGTGCTATGTTTCCTTTGCAGGTGGGAGGGTGGGTAGGACTGCTCCAAGCACGGAGCAGGGCATGGGCGGATTGGCATGCCCACTCAAGTGCACAATGACTGTTTGGTTGGTCCACTCAGGTCGCCCAAAACAGTCATGCGCACTTCCCTGTTCGTAATGCAGGTTGCATTACAGCCTGCATGGAGAAAACATGCCCACCCCTCCAGGCCCTGGCTGTATGTCTTGTCCCTTTGTCAATTACCAATCCACTGCCACATAGCAGCGTTGTGATTAGCTCAGGGGAGGGAGCCTGGCTGCCTACTTTCTGTTCCTGGAAGCAGACGCAGGAGAGCAGGAGCAATGAAGACACAGGACAGGGCTTCGAGGTAAGACTTCCCTCATTAAAATATTTACAACGCCCGCTCACACACACTCCCCCCCCCCCGCATCCACGCCCCATCCAGTGTTCTTTGCGGCATTTTCCACCTCCCAGCTGTCCAATCCCCCCCGCAGCACCTCTTAATGGCGACCGCTGTGCTGCCATGCATGGCGGGCGTACCACTGGTGTGCCAAAGGTATATATGGAGTTACAACACTGTGGCAGGGTATCAGAAATAGACAGTAGACCAAGTCGTTTTAGAGAGGGTTTTATTTACCAAACACTCTCCTCTGTCTGCTTGTTAGTCTTTCGTTGGCAAATGTTGCGGGATCCGTCTTGACCCTGTGAGTGGGAGCCACACTGGAGGGTCGGCCAAGCTCTGTGTGTTCTTGACAATACTGGTCTCCTGGGCCGGGTGTTCCGTGGCGGTAGCTGCAACCAAAAGAAAACACACAAAAAAGAAATAGCAGGACAGCTGTCCTATACTCTGGTTCCTATACCAGGGACTGGGGGTGAGGAAGCTACAACTCCATAGTGCTCAACGTGTAATCACACCACGAAGGCGAAGTCCGGTGCTCGGGTGCTCGTGAAAGAAGGGCAGGAAATTGGTTGTATATACAGGGGATATGTACATGGAGTAGCGATTGATGGAGGGGACTCAGTGTTACGCATTTGGGCGGTCTTTCCTTCCTACCCAGCCTGCTACCTTGCCCTGTACCTGTTCCAGCCACGCTCCTCCCCTGGGAACGTGGCAGGGTGACTCGTGGGGTCGTTAGCCTCCCGGCTTTGCAGCGCTGTTCTCGGGCCCCAAGCCTCACTCCTCGTCATCCATTTCTTCCTCGGTATTCCGGATTCTCGCTCTCGCTCTCCACTCCAAACCTCCTTCCTCACTGGTATCGCCGTATGGCTTCTCCCGGAGATTTTCTTCCTTTGACGGTCCGTGCGTGGTGACGTCATTCAGGGGAGGAGTCTCGTCCTGGAGGAAGCCCCAAATAAAGGTACCCGCTACTTGTTCTTCGTCGGTGTTTAATAAAGTTTGGATTTGTGGAAGCCATGTGTTCTGCTGAAAGGGGACAAGAGGGGGTAAGATAGGTATTGCCGACCAACATTCTCGTATATCTTCAGCTTCCTCATGGTGCCGACCCGCCCTGTCACAGACGCATACCATTATATCGCATTCCATTACAGTGCATACTAATACTAGGCGTATTGCAACAGAAGGAAAGGTGTTGGATTGCGGAGATGTAAACAATACTATTCCCACTTCAGTGAGTGCAACCATGAAAGTAACCCTTGCACCCCAAAGCAAACCCTAAAATTCATTTTTCAGCCCCCAAAACACACCATAAAAATCATATTTAACCCAAATGCACACCCAAATTTTCATATTTGACACAAATGCACACCCCAATTTTCATATTTGACACAAATGCACACCCCAACTTTCATGACTGACCCCAAAACCGACCCCAAATTTCTAATTTTACCCCATAATACACCCCACATTTAATCTCTGACACCCAAAACCCATACCCACCTTAAAGTACCCCATTACTGACTCACAATGTGTTATAATGGAATGAGATATAAAGGCACCTGCGTTGTTGGATTTGCGTTGTAAAGGCATTATGATGTAATGCCTGCGTTGTAATAGATATCTCCCGTGCCAAAGGCAAGCCATAGGCAAGCCCGTCTGCATCTGTCTACCCCAGTACCGCGCTCAGCACCAAGGACCCTTCTCTCGGACACTCCACAACTATGGCGCCAGCACCCTCCTCGCCATTAACTCTGGACGACACTTCGCCTGCCAGAACCAACAGCTGCATCCGGACCAAACATTGCCTTCACCATCACTGATGGCTACTAAATCACACGCAAGGACAACCCTGACCGTCCAGCAGGAAGTATTCACTTTACCTACAGAACCACACTCCAACTGACCACGCACTCTAATGACCCAACAGTGACCATGGAACACCTCAACTTCCAGATCCGGACCAACATTAGCCCCATCCTCTGCGGCAACCTCCTCTGCAAGACCCCCGGGCCGTGGACACCCATTTTCAGATTCCATTGTAGACTTCATTGCACACCAGGCTCTCCAATCCATCGAAGACATCCTACTCGGTGAACTCATGTTCCACCTGGACAACCCCAGTGACCAGATCACTACCCCCTCCTGGGATAGCTCTCCAACATCAGACTCAAGCAGCTAGTTTCCGCAGCAAGCTACATAGCAGGACACGGGGTTGAGCAAGTCTCCACCGCCATCAGGACCTTCAACTACAGCCACACCACCGGACTCTCCTGGACCGACCATCCTTGTGTACATCACGTCTTCACCAGGCCTACCGAACACAACTGCCATCATCGCCCCCCTGGCAGCTGGATTAAGGCCACCGAAGTACATCTCGTCAACTCCCTCAGCACCACCACTTCGCTAATGCTTACAGACGATGACACCGCAGCCTACAATCGCCACTGATGGATCTCCAACTGCGCCAAGATCCAGGCACCCCTCAAGAACGGCCCTGCGTCAGTACCTTACACATGCATATGGCAGGCGTGAAGGTGACGCAGTGCCACAGGGATAAGCTGGCCCCATGCATTGCTGGAGTTGCGTCATGGTTGTGACACGACTGCAGCAATGGGTGACTTTAGCCCAGATGGATACGTCAGGATTCCAGATGTATCTGTCATTACTTGCGTCTAGGAGCGCTGTCCAGTAAATACAGCGTATCCATGGTGTCGTAAGAAGGGGGTAGTGAAAACAGTTGCAACGCTCTCTTGTTGCAGTGCTGCAACACATTTCATGAGTGAGGCCCAGGAATGCGCACTATCCTATTGAGGGTGCGCAGTCCAGCCCTGCAGTTTTGGCGCACCCCAGCAACATTGCTTGCAGCACGGTCCAGCAACAAAACCTACTGAAATGAGGTCCCAAGGGTTATCTCCATTTTTCATACCAGCTATTTTCTGGTCCTAAAAAACTGCCTCTAACTGCAGTTAGAGGCAGTTTTTTTGGTCCTTCAAACTTAAGGAATCCCCTCGTAAATATTGCTAAGTGAAGTTACCAGCCTCTCTTGCATGTCATTATCGCTAACAGAAGTGGCGATCTTTATAATGGACGTTTTCGCCGGAAAACTACTGCTAACGGAGGTTAACGGCAGCTTGTACATAAGGCGATAAAAATCTCGCTGCAAAACCTTCAAAAAAGTTAACTCCTTGTACATATGGCCCGTAATGTTTAATTTGCGTTGATGGTTGCTGGGGTTGGGGACTGGCACTAATTTTTTTGGTACCAGGAATTATTTGCTATTATCATACTTTGGCCTAATGGAAGAGATAGAAAGACAGAAACGGGGGAAAGAATTATGGAAAAGAAAGGTAAAAATGGTGTGAAGAGATTAAAAGAAGCTGCATGTGTGTAAAGAGAAAGGGCAGTAGAGTAAAGAAAGAAAGGGGCAAGAAGTGAAATCAAATCTAGGCCTGGGCACCCGGCCACCCGGGCATTCAGTACTTAAAAAGATCTTTGGCCAATTTAAACTCTGATGTCTCACACTGTCATTAAACAACATATTTCTCATTGCTCATTTCAGATCTGTCCAAACCGCCCATCTCCTATGAGCTGGTGCAGAACGTAGAAGGAGATTACAAAATTACCTGCTCAGCACTCAAGGAAAAGACAGTGAAAAGATTTTTCCTGTACAAAAATGGAGAGAAAGCTCCTCTAACTGATCGCTCTCCTTCATCTGAGAGCCAGAGCGTTACTTTTCCAGTCAGCGCCGAGAATGCTAGAGATGGCACCAAGTACAGGTGCTCCTATCAGATCCAGGACTCCGGAGAATCTGTGGAATCCCCCCTCAGTGACCCCATTCAGATTGGGAAAGGTGAGTGTTGAATTGAAGAATGACACTTCAATGTAGGTTGCAACAGCTTTAATCCTTAAGCAAGCAGGTACACAGCTGACAGGTAGTCAGTCAGCATCAACTGAATAAATGTAGAACACACAGAGGAAAGTGGAACACAGTACACTTCATTCTAAAGAATGTGGAATGTGCAAGGTTAAAGGTACATAACATATTTACACAACATAACACATCCCCTTCGGAACGCAAAAACAAAAAAACATAAAATGTTTATAACACGCACCATCCCTCTTCTTTGAACAAAACAAACAAAAAACAAAAACAAAAAAAACTTGCTTTATAATAGAAAACTTTCAGATATATAATCAGCCAACCAAACAGGAGGCCTTTTTTCACGTCTAGGATTCCTGTTAGTGTTGAATGATTTCTGACTGGCACTACTCGAAACAGGAACACTGGGAACAGTCAAACTTGTCGAAACATCTTGATCAACTAAACCTGATACACTTGGAACAGCTAAATTAGAACTAACAACAACCTCATTGGAGACATTTACATTAGAAGATTCAGAAGAAGTTGAGCGCATCAGATCCTCCAAGTCAAACAAATTAGAGGATTTGCTAAAAGAGTGCAAGGAAACGGAATCAGAAGAATTGTTTTTGTTAAGAGAATCCAATGGATCACACCATTTAGCAATCCTTTTAAGATTCCACACCCGTCCATCAGTAAGACGAACAGAATTATTCAAGACCTCCACCACTTGGATAGGCTCATAAAAACGACTTTCCTCCTTCGGAGATTTGCAAGGTTTTTTTTACCCTTACCCACTGACCTACAACAATGTCAACATATTTAACATTATGCCTTGAATCATACCAAACTTTACTCTTTAGGTGTGAAGCCTGAGTTTTTTCTTTTACAAAATCTTCAGACCAGTTACCAACATTGGATTTGAACAACCACCCAGGAGTGAATTTTGTTTGTGGATTTCTACCACGCATAAGAACAAAAGGAGGAAACCCTGTGGCTTCACAAATAGAAGTTCTGTAAGATCAAACCATTTTTAATACCTGAGTTTCCCAATCCTTGTTATTAGCAGACATCTGAATTGTGTTTTTGATGACTCGGTTGAAGCGCTCAACCAGACCGTTGCTGTTTGGATTATACAAAGCAGTGCTTTTGTGCTTGATACCTAATCTATCAAAGTACTCTTTAGCCTTACTGGACATAAACTGAACGCCATTGTCACTTAATAAAACAGAAGGAAAGTGAAAGAATTATCTAGGAACTGTAAAACAGTATCAGTATCTGCTCTATTAACAATCTTTACAAAAGGCCATCTTGAGAAAAGATCCATCAACACCAAAATATACTTCTGGTCATTACCAATGGGACCCATAATGTCAATAGCTGTGTGTTCCCATGGTGAATTAGGTTCCACCATAGTGCCCATAGGAGGCTTACACAAAACCAAAGATTTATCAGCAGCCTGACATGATTTACAATTCCTCACAAATTTATCTATATCTGCGTCCATTCCAGGCCACCAAAAAGAAGTTTTAACAGTGCGTTTGGAATGGACAATGCCAAAATGTCCCTCATGACATAAAGCCATGATAGCTGAACGCAGCGTTTTGGGAGGAACGACCCTTTCACCAAACCAGATATTGCCTTCCCTGATACTTAGATCAAACCTGACCTCCCAAAAAGACTTTAAAGGATGTTTACTATCCACGTTTTTGGGCCAGGAAGCAGCTAGATGTGATTTCACTGATACTAATTCATTATCATTAAGATATTCTTCATCCCACTTCTCTTTAACAATACCTGTACCTTCCAGGTCTTGCACATACGCAACTTGGAAAGAATTCCATAAATCATCTTCACATTCTACAAGCTGTTTGGGCATTCTAGACAAAAAATCAGCTATGCAATTCTTTTCCAGGTACAAATTCCATCTTATAACAAAAATCTTGCAACTTAATGGCAAGTCTGGCTTCCCTCAGTGGTTAAAACTCTGAGTAACGGCTTGTAATCACAACGCAAAATTAATTTTGTACCCCACACAAAAGCTCTGAAATGATTCACAGCCCACACACATGCTAAAGTTTCTTTTTCGATGGTCGAATACTTTTCCTCAGTAGGTGATAAGGACCTAGACGCATAAACCACTATTTGTTCTTTTCCATTCGCCCCCACTTGAGAGAAAACAGAACCTAGTCCCTTGATGCTGGCATTGGTAGCAATAATGGTTTGTGCTTCAGGATTCAAACTTTTTAATGAAGCAATGTTTGTGATGCAGCTTTTTATGTCCTCAAAATCTTGTTCACACTCCACAGACCATACAAACTTGGTTTTGTTCTTCAAAAGTTGTCTAATTTTATACGCTCTGGTTGCAAAATTAGGAATGTATTTAGAACAAAATTCAGCTAACCCAATGAAGGACCTAACATCATCTTTCCCTTTAGGAGAGGGAGCGCATTTGATAGCGTCAATGAGGTTAGGCTTAGGTTTGATCCCTTCACAGTCAATAACATGACCTAAATAGGTAACATGATCACTGGCAAAAGTACATTTTGAAAACTCAATTGTCAGACCCTTTTCCTCCAAAATGCTTAAAACTTTTTCTAGAGTTTTATCATGTTCCTCCTTGTGTTTCCCAAAATGAGGATATCATCTTGGAAAAACTTTGTGTTTTTAATATTGGAGAACAACTTGTGCATTAAGCGCTGAAAAACAGCAGCTGCTGAAGCTAGGCCGAAAGGCATTCTCTTGAACTGAAAACAACCTTGCTGAGTTATAAAAGCAGTGTATTGCTTGCTGTCTTTAAATAAAGGAATCTGGTGGTATGCAGCAGATAAATCAATTGTGGTGACCACTTAGCACCATCGAGTAAAGCTAACATCTCATTTATTTTTGGTAAAGCAAACTGGTCAACCACAATATTATCATTCAAATGGCGCAAATCCACACAGAGTCTCAATTTTCCGTTTGCACGTTTCACCACAACCAAGGGAGAAACCCCAGCAGATGCCTCAATTGGCTCAATTATATCAGAGGAGACTAATCTATCAAGCTCAGATGCAACATCTTGTCTTAAGGCAATAGGGACGCTTCTGACCTTATGGATTTTGGAAATCGCATCATCCTTTAAGATTATTTTATGTTCAAAATCCTTTAATTTGCCAATTTTCTTCTGAAAAACAGAAGGAAATTTCTTTAGCAGTACATCACCGGTCTTAGTCCCTTCATCCATCACCAGAACCTTTTCAACTGAATTGGGATCAAGGATTATATGTAAATCAACCTTGATCTTTCCATCCTAAAACCGATGGTCCCTGTTTCGAAATGTATAACTTACCAAAAGATTTGCGATTCTTGAATTCAAATTTCAACCAACGAAAACCAATGATATCAATCTTCTCACCATTATAACCCTCAGGGTCAATATCAGGAGAAGATAAATTTGACCCTATTCGGTCAACAAAATTACTACGCCAAACATCCTCATTGACAATTGTGTAAGGAGAACCAGAATCCGCGTAGACTTTCCCATGTACACCTCCTATATGCATCCAACATTCAGGCTTATTGTCAACCAATAAACATCCATCCCGAATATTGAGAAGGAGTTTCTTTTTTAGGACTACTGCACATTCAGAAGCTTGATCACCACCACTGGATGACGAATTATTCTCAGAGTCTACATCCTCTTGAATGCATTTGACAGTCTTAGTCCTCCTTCTACATGCTTCAGTATAATGGCCATATAGACCACAAGCACCACATTTACTCTTCTTAGCCGGACACGACTTAGCAAAAGCCAAATGCTCAGAACTCCCACATCTGTAACATTTAGGAGTCTCACCACTCATTTTAGGTTTTACCCATGTTTCATTCTTTTGTTTGAAATTGCCGGTCTTTTTATAATTGGAGCTAACTTTAGCAACAATATCTTTTGTAGTGCTATCAGATTTCAAGGCACTAGCACACCTGCTAGAAGTTTCAGCTTTACGAACTAAGGCTAAGATGTCATCTAGACAAGCGTCACCATTCTTCCATAAACGTTCCTGAATTGCAGGATTGTTTGCATGCATGACAACCTGATCACGAATCAAATCATCTAATAACACACCAAATGCACAATCATTCCCCATCTTTTTTAACTCGCCAACATAGTCATCAACACTTTCATTCTTGGATTGCTTCCTCTGAAAAATTTATACCGCGTAATACCAATACAAACCTTGGGGGCAAAATACTTATCTAAATTCGACAGAGCAATAGTAAAAACATTACTCTCACCAGCCCCAACAATAGGTTTGTTCATCTGATCATAGCACTTAAGACCTTGTGGACCTAAAGAATGCAAAAGGATGCGTTTTTTTTGTTCTGCAGACATTTTGCCATCAGAGTCCACAGTCTCCATGTAATTCAGAAAGTAGTCCTTCCACTCCAACCATTTCAACTCTGGTGAAGAACCTTTGGACCAAACGTCTTGCGGATTACTCAAAGAGAAAGTTTGTTGACTCATTTCCAAATAAAATAAAATAAAAAAATGAGATGAATTCCGGTGGAATTGTTCAGTGAAAGAGAAAAAATAACAAATATTTACTTGCTAAACAAGAGAGTTTGAATAGTCTTTCCTTCACAGTCCTTTCTTCACCACCAGTGAGTTTAAAATCCGGGAAATGTAAAAGTTCGTAAAAGCAAAAGAAATGCCAAAATGTCAAAACGTTTAATTTCTTAAATAATATACGAAATGATTGGCAATACCTTAAAAATGCTTTGAATAGCCACTTCCCTGTGTGACTGAATCAGCTGAATTCACTTGTGTCAGTTAGATAGTTTTCCGACTACGAGTAGGCTAGACCAATCCAAAATGGCCGCTGCGTATGACGCACGTGTTCACGTTGAATGTCTGACGTAGGAGCAAAAGACGCTGGAGATAGCCTAAGAACTTGCGAGCGTGCGGATGAGGACAGCATCAGAGGCAGTCACGCGCGAAGACTCCACAGAGCATTATTAAAAATGCAACGGTAAGAGATCCAATGCACGTTAGCTCTAACAAGTGTCAATATTCATTTAAAATAAATATTCACAACAGTTCCACAAAGCACAGGGAACGTGCTCACCGCCCAGAAGCTCGAAGGTTTTTTCCGATTTCTTTAAAGGCACCTCCAGATACTTCGTAACGTCGTCTCTGCTTGCAGATGAATAAAAACCGAATTTTTTTTTTAATTGAAGAGTAGAATATCCCGATCATCGCCACTTGTTGAATTGAAGAATGACACTTCAATGTAGGTTGTAACAGCTTTAATCCTTAAGCAAGCAGGTACACAGCTGACAGGTAGTCAGTCAGCGTCAACTGGATAAATGTAGAACACACAGAGGAAAGTGGAACACAGTACACTTCATTCTAAAGAATGTGGAATGTGCAAGGTTAAAGGTACATAACATATTTACACAACATAACAGTGAGCTGTGTGTGTAACCTTTTATGTTTAAAGACGGAGAAAACTCAGGTGGATAAGAGAAACGCAATTTAATTTGAAAGGAAGCCCCTTGATTTTTTTTCTGTTTACAAAAAGAGGCTTGCTTTGGACAATGTGTATGCAACGCCTGTGAAGTTTTCCTTGTCAACAGGAACCACCAGTAAGGAAACTTTAGGTAAGTTTTAAGAATGATTAATTTCCAGTAGATCATCAACGAGTCATAAATCTTCCAAGAGACCAGCCTGCAAAATATCAACATTCCAGTATAGAAGCTTGGAAACTAATAAGTGGCAGTCAAGTGATGTAAAACTAGAGCGTGAACAATAGCAGTAAACACATAATAATGATATACATTCCCTTTCCTTAAACGATGGCCAATGAAAATAATTTGGAATGCACATGAAATGTAAATTACAGAAAAGGGAATGAGTACAAAGCAAACATCAACAAAATAAAACAATTCATAAACATTCCCCTATATCAGTGTTCAAGTTCAAGTTCAAATAACTTTATTCGATTGTTAACATTACAATCATAAAAGCACAATTCATAAGCATACAGTTAAAAACAAATAATCCATTTCATTTGTGAGACGAGAATTTACATAGACAATATAAAACAAGAGTAACAGGCAGAATAAACACTTTAGGAATATAAATAGTTACAGCAAGCTAAAAAAAAAGTTAAAAATACCTAACAACAGCAGCATGATTATCCCTCCATACTTTTCCTGAAAATAATTGCTAATTTCAGAAAACTGCATACAAATAAAGTGCAGTCACAGTTCAGAAGTTGAAGGTAGTAAAGTGCTGGTTTAATCTGTGCAAATTTCAGTTCTTTGAGGCATGGTTTTAGATATAGCCTCCGGGGTACTATGTAATAAGGACAAATAAATAAAAAGTGTGCCAGATCTTGCAGAGACTTTCCGTCGCAGCCGCAAGCTGGCAACACTTGACCTCGATGGGCCCCACTCGGTACCGCCAGTAAAAGGTGAAACAAGTCAAAACGGAACCTTGTTAATAGATAACGTTCATACCCAGTCATAGGCCATGATAGATATGGTTCCATTTGTAGACAGGTTTTAAGTAAAGCGTGTTTCCTAACACTGTCTTTCTGTATATCAGTGTTTCCCAAACTTTGTAGCCCCAAGACCCAATTTTCAGAACACAAACTTTCGCCAAACACCTAGCTTTAATAGATGAGATAGGCAATTTTTTTAATATAACTAAAACATTGTGTGGCACAGCACTGTAATTTAAAGACAGCACGTTTTCAATTGAAATGTCCACTATATTTGCACAGATATACAGTTTTACTAATTAATCAATTTTGCACACAAAAGATAATGTGGGGAAATCGGTTTCAGTTAATGCTTATTTATTTGGGCATCACCAAGTAAAGCGTCCTGGTTTGTTTTGAGCCTATTAAATTCTTTCTTCCCTTACCATTCAGAATTACATAAAATGTGCATTATTTTTGCTTCACTGACTGCTGTATGTGTATACGTATTTACATTTTGTTGTGTGTTTAAAAAATGACACCTTACAGCCTTTTCATTTACACTCTCTGTACCTCAGCAATATTGTCACAAAATCTACTTTACTTTTCTTTCCGTGACTGCAAAGTGAGAGGAGTTTGTAAAAATCAATCCCTATGTTAGACAAGCATAGGTCTCGCTTTTGGGACCTTATAAGTGTTTAGCCAGAGCTTTTGGCTTTGCCAGTGTCTTTGAGCTATGTTGTAGAGCAGCATGGGTGATGTGCAGAATGTTGAAAAGTTATAATAAAAAGGTTATATTTTTAGAACGTAGCTTTCACGCTGAGGAGCATCATGGCGCTGTGCGGATCCCTAACGGGCACAACTAGAACTAAGAGGGTCAGATGAGTGATCTACATAGAGCGTCAGGGGCAGAAAAAAATCCAGGTTTTCAGAGCCATCCTAAAAGGGTCTCAGTTTGGATGAAACGTAGATGGTTGGGGAGCATATTCCAAGCTTTGGTCCCAAGTATAGCAATAGATTTCGCACCCTTTGTGATATACCTGAAATCAGGGGGCTTCAAAAGATTTACATTGGATGATCAGAGTGTTCGGTGTGTCACATAGCTAGCAAACCTGGCCCGAAGATAGTGGCAGCCTGTGGAATTAAAAGCTCTGAAAGTAATTATTAGGATTTTGAACAAGACTCGTTTATGACTGGACAGCCAATGAAGTGCATTAAGGGCAGCTGATGAGCTTCTAGGCCATTTTAATACTAATCGGACGGCTGGATGTTGCACCATCTGTAATTTGTTTAAGACCGATTTATGGGTTCCTGCTTAAAGGCTGTTGCAGTAATGAAGTCTAGAAGTGATTTAGGCCATTGCAATTATTTTCCTGGCCATGTAGGGGACAAGATCGAAAAACTTTTTTCGAAAAACGTGATTTTATCTGAAAAAACAGATTCCTTACCGCCATCACTGTGTTTGGAGGGTGGGGGGTATCTGTGGGCCACCATAAGCTGCGTTAGAAGGTATTAGATGTCCCAAGTGGCATGATTTAAATTTTTTCCGAATTATGTTTTAAATGATTAACTTTCATCAAGTGAAAAACCACAGTAAGACACCGACGAAGATTTTCTTCAGCAAGTGTGGTGTTTTTATCTAGTACCAGAATTAATTGAGTATCATCTACGTACGAGATTATCTCAATGTTAAAAGCCTATATCAGACTAATGAGGGAGGCCATGTAGGCGTTAAAGAGCACTGGGCTGAGAATGGACACCTGTGGAACCCCAAAGAGCAGGGTGGTCTTCTACTGACTGATATTGGCCAAGAATAACAACTTGGCTTCGATTTTTTAGTAATTATTTTAGCCAAGCCTAGGCAAGATGGAAATGGCATATTATTTGAGTGGCCCAGTAGGATGCCATGTGAGACCATGTCAAAAGTTGGTGATAAGTCTAATAAGACCAGCACAGCATTTTCTCCCTGGTCTAATGAAGATTTAAGGGCTTCGGCAGCGTACGTAAGCATTGATTCCGTTGAGTGCTGAGGCCTGAAACATGATTGATTGGGATGTAGAATGTTCGCCACTTTTACGTATGTCATCAGTTGAATATTTACTAGATTCTGTAATTTTACTAAGGCTTGGAAGCAGGGAGATGGGACAAAGATTAGTAAGAGGGGTGGGATCTGCAAGTTGCTTTTTCTGGAGCGGTTTGACTGATGCAATTTTCCATTAGTTGGGTACTTCTGCATGAGGGAGAGAGGCGTTTGTTAGGTTATTAATGATTGGAGTAATGATATCCATAATAGCATTTATAATCTGAGGGGGACATGGTTCAAACAGAGATCCTGATTTACATGCAAGTATGGCCTGGTGGGATTGTTCTAGGCTAACAACTTGAAAGGCCTGGAGAGGCAGTCTGTCATCTCTTAAATTAGAGGGCACTTCTATAGGTGGAACAGGGACTGCAGGAAAATCTATTTTCTAGCGATTGGACATTCTGTAACTCGGCGATGCGATTGCAAAGAGACTGTGAAGGGGAATCTCTTGTTGAAGGATTGTAGGGTTGGTAAAGGAATTTACTATCTTAAAGATAGTTTTTTGATCTGGCATTGCGAAATTAAGTAAGTTGGTAAAATAGGATTTCTTTACAGCTTTGATCTGTTAGTGGTATTTTTAAGGCCGCTTTAAACAAGGATTGTTCTTCCAGTTTGTAACTTTGCCGCCATTTGTTTCCTGAACTGGCTGTGTAGTTCCCTCATGGTTTGGGTGTACCAAGGGGCGGAGCGTTTCTTAGGCAAACGATTTTTCAGTAAGATTGAAGGGGCAAAAGTATTGCTAAGAGTGGATAAGCATTTATTATCCACTGATGGGTCCCCTGTCATCCTGGACCTGCGGCCCAAGGCTTCTATACTAAGGTCTAGAGAGGCTGCCATATCGTTCCACTTGCGTCTGGTATTCTGAATAATGGGGGTGTGGCCAATAAAGACATTCATATGCTGACACCTAATTTCAAAAGTTACAAACTTATGGTCAGACCAGGTGAGGCTAACTGGGACATTAACTATGAGGCTTGTGAGATTTGAGCAGATGCCATCCAGGGTGTGTCCTGCAATGTGGGTGGGTGTAGATATTTGCTGATTCAAGCCAAGAGTTTCTACAATTTCCAGGAAGTTAGTTGCACCCAGTTCATTTTGCACGTCTAGGTGGAGATTAAAATCTCCCAGTACAGTACAATTGGAGAATCTAAGCGTTAGCGAACCCATGATATATCTACTGCTGTTCTAAACACTCAAATAAGGGCCTGTTGGGTGGTATAACAGGGATCCTGAGAAGTAAAAGGAGTCCTCTAATTGGAAGCAGTATCCAATGCTTTCTGCACCTTTGAGGTCAGTTCATTCAAATGGGGAGCATTTCAGTGTAATGAGATAAATAATCACAAGCCCTCCTCCCCGTTTTTCTGGCCTATCTATATGAATTTGATAGCCAAGGGGAGGGCAGAAACAATGTCAGGGTTACACAATGCTTTAAGCCACGTTTCCATTAAAAAAAAATCTAGATTATCATCTAAAATAACATCATAGATATTTTGAGCATGTGTACATAGTAATCTAGCATTAATAAGACCTCCCCGTAGATAGTTTGAGGTTGGGATGTTACTAATAGGTGTTTCCTGTACGGGGGTAAGTATGTTTTTACAGGCCTTACAGCAGATGGCGACCTTCCATTTTGTAACCCCAAGTTGGATTTTGCATTTGTATGGTGTTTTATTTAGGGCAAGAAGAGATTTTCTAGTCATACACATACCTGGTGAAAACTGGGCAGCGTTTCTGCCGCAGGCCATGCTCCTGACACGGATGGGCGCAGACGGGCTTGCCTTTGGCGCACACATTAAATAATGTGTGTGCCACCAACCACTAGACCGTTATGTGCAGACAATGGCTGCACTTCTGTGAGGGATCCCCCCACCTCAACCACCCCAGAAACTGATCTGGAAGGCAGGCAGTTAAACCAAGTAGCAGGCGGAAAGGAGGCATGACAAGCCAGAAAGCGAGAAGACTCCTAAACCGCAGGTAAAGCTAAGAGTGGAAAAGTAAATATCACCCAAGAGCGGCTAAAGTGCAACAAGCTGAGTGAAACGGGCTAGTCCCAAAATAACATACATCGAAAACAAATTCAGGTAGATTCAGGTTCAATTCAAAACGATGGACAGTTTAAAAACAACACCTTCCCCCACAAATTTGAAATGCTAAGGAATTCAGTGGTTAAAAAGATTAAAATGAAGTCCCCCGTTTGAGGGAGTACAAGCTAAGTTTGTGTAGCGTGCCAAAAATGACAATATATTCAATAAGACAATAAGACATTATTGTTTAGGCAAGACTTAAAAATTGAGGTACTGCATTTTTTTCAATGGCTGCAAAAAGATCCTAATTTACTAAAAAATGCAGCAACATGGGCTGCTGCACAGTGGAAGGTCCTTCCCAAAGGTTGACTGGACACCCCTTTTAGTAGTTTATTGCTGTATTTGAATGTCAAAGTGGTACTAATAGGGTAATACTGTTACAAAATATGCTACTGAATTTGGCATTTCTTGCTGTATAATTTTGTTACCCCTGCCACATAATTTGGTCCTCTCTTGTGAGATAATTCCAGTGGACCTGAGTATAACCAAATGCTATTTCAATTATGAGAGTAGGCAACTGCAGTGTTTCTATATAATAATGGATTAACAACACTTGCCACATAGCTCTAGCCCTATCATTTGCAGTACTCAGCAAAACACATTTAATTTATAATTGAAAGGGATCAAAAGTAACCACAAACAAGCATTTGCAATGCAATAGGTCTCGCATTTAAGTGAGTTTGAGCTAGCGACATTGTAAATGACAATGCATTTTATTTTTGTTTCCGTTTCTAAAAGATAAATAAAAGGCATTGTTATTCACAATGCCGACAGCTTAAACTCATGTAAATGTGAGACCTATTGCATTGCAAATTCTTGTTATTAAGAACAGGGGTGTTCATCTCTCAGGCATGCATTATATACTGTAATGGAACACTGACCCACTCTAAAACAAAAATGATTTGGGGGTGGGCCATTGTCAAACTGTATTTCTTTCGTGACCTTTATTTTTATTCCTGACAAGAGTCAGCTAATAAAAGCTTACAAACGGAAACACGGTCATCTAGAGCTAACGTACAGCTGGAATTGTTGTCTATGTTCCGTTTTGGATTTAACTGGCAAAAAAAACTGGATAGTGAAAAAATTGACACACATTCATCATCACTAATAAATGCAATAAACTTTGGGATTTGACTAGGCAACGAATCTCCATAAAGCTAAAGACTAATAAATTGGGAAATCCACACACATCTCTAAAACTAAATACCACTATTAGCCTCACAGCTACACTGTAACTGGTTTTTTAACTGAAACAAGATCCTGAAAAATAAATATTAAAAGCCTCACCGAGAGCATGTGTTTAACACAGTGTTTCTGAGCTTACAAATATCGCGCTCTGCTCGCTATCCGGCAAAGGTTAAGTATTTAGATGGCAGTGAGATAAGCAGTCTCCGGAGAATTTAATGACCCAGGGATGAAAGCTAGGGGGTACACACAAAGTTATCATACTTCGCAATGGAAACGAAAACTAGGAGAACACAGCATCACTGAAGAAGGCATTGTCACGAAGGTGGACTATTACTTGTGGAGGATGTGGCGTTAAGGCCAGAGCTGCTAACTTTAGACCTGAGGAATCAGGTTCAAGTCTCAGTGTCTGCTCAACATCCTGTGATTCTGGGCAAATTACTTAATCACCTTGTGCCTAGAAATAACAATACTGCTGCACGCCTGATTTCTCTAACTAAAATCTCCCTTGTGTCGTATACACCACCACCCTGTTCTTTCTGCCCCTGTCCTGACTCTCTATCTAACAACCCCCACCTCACCCCGCCACTCCCCTCCTCCCATACACACCCTCCCCCCCCACCCGCTACCCCACCATAGCCGTAAGTCAGAGTTGAAACCGGGACTGGTGCGCACAGCTGGAGAGGTGTAGGCAGGGCGAGCCCAGACGTCCCGGAGACGGGCTCAGCTCTTTGCACTTTCCCTTGGTATTAAGGCCCCATCGACGGCTCCCTACTCTTTTTGACTGCTGCCGGCACAGGTAAAACCGCGCTGTCTCCCTTCCCTGGAGCTTTTGGTCCTCTAAGCGCATTGAAGCCGCGTTTAAAATCTGGAGCCGCACGGTTAACGGTACTCTCTGCATGCCCACTGCAAGCCACTTCTGATCTTTGCCGTCAGGAGGGCTCTCGGATAGTAGTGCACAACGAGGGTACTTGAGTCTTACTGCATGCACGCTGCAGCCCACCTCTGCCCCTGTCACTAAGGGGCCTCTTGAGCAATGTACAAGGGTGTTTGCGCCGGTCTCTCCTCAACCCACCCCCACCTCTGATGTAGCAGTAAGAGGACTCCTCCTGTTTCGCTGCAGGACATACCCACAGCAAGCCATCCTCGCCCTTGGCTGGGAAGGGGTGGGGCGAGGCTCAGAAATTCGGCACGTCTGAGGAGTGTGCTTTTCCGCTGCTGCACGCCCTGCCACCTCCTGATCTGCACTCCACCTCGCAGCGAGCCATCCTTCCCCCATTTAACTTTTTTTCTCGCTTCCTTTGTGTTCGCTTATTACGAATGTGTACTTGGATGGAAGGCACCTTTTATTCTGTACTTTAATGCCAACCGCACACGTCCTCCACCACAAACATGCTCTGCCCTCATACTGCGCATTGTCATCTCCACAGAAATACACTGCACTCCCTTGCATATACTGCACGGCACGTGAATGAAGCGCGTGAATGTCGAGTATTTACAACAATCATGCCTTTGCGCGCCTGGCGTGTATGAAGAAATGAAATAATCGCCTGACACGCTGTAACTCCTAAAACAAGCGTTTCCCAGCCATGCGCCATCATGAAATAATCGCACAGAAATCTAGTAGCTTGATAAACCAGCAGTGTGAATAATGTGTGACTTTCAAATGCGTAGAGCTCACCATGATGTAAAGCGCCTCAGCCCCGAGGAAAACACCGGAAGCAGATGTCCGGCCCGCCGCCTGGTTGTGGGCGGGGCCGGGAAGAGGTGTGTCCGCTCCCACTGCCTTGCGGAAGCTTTGCCTGTTGTCCTCCGGTCTCCCGAGTCGTGAGGGAGACCGGAGATGCCGTGTCAGCCATGGCGGGGGGCCCCCTGCAGAAGAGGGAGCCCCCGCTGGAGAAGGAGACACCGGCCCGCCGCCGAGCGCCAGCCGACCCGGTGAGTCCCGAATAGAGAGGAGGGGCGTCGGGGCACATTGCCGGTGCCCGCCCCTCCCCTCCAGGCCGAGACTTTTTGTGCCGAGGCCTGTGAGGCCTCAACGAAGATAGAGTCCCCCGAGGGGGACTCCGCCCATGCCCTGCTGTAAAACCTGAGCCTCGAGAGGCTCCAAACAAAAACCGAGTCCCCCCGAGAGGGACTCCGCCCATGTCCTGCTGCTGCCCTGGGCCCCGAGGCATTCATTGAAGAGCGCGCGCCTGGTGGGGGGGTGGGGTGAGTTTGCCTGTATGTGTGTTTCTGCGTGTGTGTATGCCTGCCTGCGCGAGTGTGTGTGTGCCTGTGTGCATGTGCCTGTTCACCAACGCGAAAGCGTGCGCGTTCACGAGGTCAAATCTCCGGCAGGAGAAGCTCGTGACGGTCTGCTGTCCACATTCTCCCAAAAGTGATTACATAAGTTGTCTCGCCCTAGACAGCAAAAGCTTTCGCTTTTGCGTTTGTCTAGGCGAGACCTAAAAAGTTCTCATATATGAGGTCCTGTTTTGATCTAAAAGAAACATATTATATGGATGATGCATAAAACATAAACAAAGAATTTCTGCCCAGTTTTTTCAACCAGGCCCTTTTCCCCATGTAGTTGGTATGTGAAGGACAAGTACACAATAAGCTTGTGTGTTGTGGTGGCATCTGGAAAAAAATACAAGTGTCTTACCCTGCCTTTAAATAATAACTCCAGAGTCTGGAGTTATTATTATTCAAAGTCAGGTGAAACTCACTGCAAAAACCCCAAGCATAGCAGTGCATAGCATATCACAAAATGAAACATTCATTTTTTGTTGATATGGCCACAAGGAGATATTAAGTGATTTGACCAGAATCACAGAATGTTGAGCCGACTACACCGAGACTCGAACCTTTTTCCCCTCAGGCGAACCAGGCTTGAGTCTTGGCGTCATCGGCTCAACAACCCCTCCAAAGTTGGAAGCTCTGCTCTGCTGCTCTGACCATTATGGCAGTAAGGCTGTAAGGGGGGGGATGTGGCGAGGGTAGATTGACCAATCATTGCACGGCTTCACAATAAAGCTGTGCAGTGATTGCTAAATATGCTCCCCAAGCTCTAGGCGTGGACATGCCCAGTCACAGACTCTGCGTCCTCTGCCTAGAGAAGCTAAAGCAGCCAATCCAGGCGCTGCTTAGTAGCGCCTAGATTGGCCATGGCACGACAACTCGCCGCTCATCAGGAGACCAGGGGGCTGCAGCTTCGACCCCCACCGGCTCCTTCATTGTAAAGGCAAGAGTGCTGAAAACTGCGCATGTCAGGCTGGCCAGGGAAAGGCACTGACCCAACCCGACATGCGCATTGTTGTACTGACTGCTCCTAACCCCACCCCCACCCTTAATCCCAGGCAGACATAAGGGACGCACGCCACACATCACATGATTGAAAGGAAATGGCCCGCAGCTGAGACTGCTGACTGCTGCAGGCTAAATCTAAGTAACACTACACTTACACACATTTTTTGTTCAAACAACTCACAGCCTTCTGGGACACTGGGGCAAAATATTGATGGGGGCATGCCCAAAGACGCTCAAGGAGGAACCGCCCCTGATTACATTTGGCAATTGGGTATATGCCAATCAAACCATGTTTAGGTGAGTGAGCACAAGCACTTTAGAACTGGGTAGCAGAGGTAAAGTGCACAGAGTCCAAAAGCCAGCAAAAACTAATTTTAGCAAAAATTGGAGGTGAGTAGGCAAAACCTTTAAGGGAAGACCATCAAAGGCTGACAGGTCTAACACTATTTAGTACAAAATACCTAGACATACCTTTCACCAAACTTGGATCACATTTTACACATGCCAAATCTTCAACTTTGAATAAACTACTGCTTTCTACTTCCTTTCCATCAAAACCTTGACTATTTCTGTGACAGTTGTTTTCATTATCAATTCAGTTTTTGAGTAACCATCTTACTTTGTTTAACCTCCGAGCTCAACCCCCTTCCTTACATTAACTTGCACAGCATTTCTCCTGGGTCCATGTTGGGAGTGGTGTAATATGACCACACTCGCTTCCTGTCCCCAGTCCTTCAGTCTTGCTATCAACATAACACTAACTGTAGACATTCTTTTGATACTCTATTTCACCTCTCAACTAATCTATTACATTGTGGATAATATACAGACATTCTGGAATAATCTATGACAACTAAGGCAGAGGTTGTTCCACTGCCTAAAGTGTGGAAAGATCCATGTATGTTTATTTTCTTCCATGGACCATTTGGACTTTCCACTTCTTTTAAAAGATAAATAGCTGTTTTTTTTTAGACTTGACGGCCCATGTTCATGGAATGCATTAATTCACTTTCCCCTCAACATCCTTGCCACCAGAGAGCAGTTCTAACTCTTCTTTTTATCAAACTCATTCCGTTATGCCCCTCATGCAACTTATCCATAATTCGCGCTGTTATAATTTTAGGCACAACCAACAATTCTATCGTTGGTAAAATGTGATCTCGATATAATAATTCTGCCTCCGAATTCTCTTGGCTTAAAATGTTGCCTCATCTTCTTGAACCTATTCCTTCCACTCCTGTTGCAACACACATTGTGCAATGGCTTCCCCTACCATAGTAACCCCATATTCTTCCTCCTCATCTTCATTTGCATGTAAAGTTAAACATGCTAAACAATCTGCAGTTACATTTTTAACCCCAGGGATGTACTACACATCAATGTCATATTCTTGCAATCTAAAAAGCCTTCTAGCCATACAGTGACTTGCTCTTCCAGCTCCCTTAGCCATAAAAGTTCCGCTAAGGGCATATGATCTTTTTTTGCGATACATTTTGTGGCCTTCACATATTGTCTGAAATATTCAATTGTCAACATACATGTTAAATTTCCTTTAAATTACATAATATCTGGTTTCTGTCCTTCTCAAAGCTCTTGATGCATAGCCTTCTATAACCTCATGTTCTTCCGTGATCTGATGCAAGACTGCACCTATTCCGTAACTACTATCATCTGTTACAGTTCTCAAATGACATTCAGTATCCAACGGTATCAGATAAGCAGCCTTGCATATTTTATCTTTGTGTATATCAAACCGTGCGTTAGACTCCTTACACCACTCAAACCTAGCATCCTTCTTCAGTAATGGCCTCATAACATTTATTTTGTTGCCAAAACTGACTATGATGCCTAGAAAGGTATGTAAATGGTCTATGTTTTGAAGACTGGGAGCATTTTTGATTGCTTCAATGAAGCATGATTATTGTTTTACTCAGTTACAATTTATATGATGACCAACATATTCCACTCCTGTTACTCTGAACTGACATTGTGGCCAAATCACATTTCTTAAGTATGCTCAGAATTTGCACCATGAAGTCATCTTGCTCCACCTTATCATCTCAGTACATTAGAATATTGTCTTGAAAATAATTTAGATTCCTATCTTACCAAATAATTGTTACATAGCTCTCTGGAAGAGTACAAATGCGGAAGCTAGCCCAAAAGACATTCTACAAAATCTAAATGTTCATCCCTTATAAATGACATTAAGGACTTGGAGACTTCTTCTAGAGCTATCTGATGCTATGCCATGAATAGTTTAGAGTTGAATTTTGTTTGCCTCCTTCAGAGTTCTGAGAATCCCATTTGCATTCCGAATTGGGTGTTGATCTACCCAAATGCACTTATTTAAGTCTCTCAGGTCAATGCAAATTCTAATTTTTCCTCCAGTTTTTTTCGCCTAAAACACCTCAGGATAAACACTCAGATGCCTCGCTAGCTCCTATAATTGCCTCTTTACACAGTTAAGTCAGACTTTGTGCACCTTTAGTCTAATCTTTTACGATACACTCTAGGGTAATTTGTCTTCCAGCCTTCACATACTGTGTCTCCATCAATTTTTGTTTACACCCAAACCTTTTCTGGATGATTTGGGTCAAGACTAATACCGATTTCGAAGTAACCATCTTCTTTAGTCACATACACTTTAGATGTTCTAAACCTGCCTCTGAACTCCAGGGTAATTTGTCTTCCAGTCTTCACACACTGTTTCTCCATCAATTTTTGTGTACACCAAAAACCTTTTCTGGATTATTTAGGTCAAAACTAATACCGATTTCCAAGTAACCATCATCTTTCGTCACATACACTTTAGATGTTCTAAACCTGCCTCTGAACTTACTAATGCGAGTATCAGAACAACCCACAACATGAATACATCTTCCTCCATATGCAATTAGTTTAATATCTGATGTTCTTGTATTTCCTCCTAGGTAATCAAAGACTATATCATCTCCATATCATCTTCCATTAAAATTAATCTCACAAAATGGTGCGTCTTAATCCTCCCCAACTCCACAAATTTGTAAAATGAAATCTTTAAGATCTTCATCTCCATTATTTGTATCCTCAAAGTTTGTATTTACCCCTCTATGGTAATTATAACCATTGCTTAATTACCTTGGAATGCATGAGCATTGTGTTCTCTCTTATTACACCTCTTTCATAACTGGTTATATGCTCTACATGCATTGTCAAGTGCCACATGTGCATCCACAGCACATCTATAACATAGCGTAGCTTTATCATCTTTTATCTTTGCAACACTTTTAATTATCTTTCTGGTATGTTTCTTCCTGTACTGACCAGAACTTCTGTCTTCCTTTGGTCTCACCTAATGAATGTTTGGCTTAACCATAAGCATCTACCACCAGCGGTTGAAGCCCTGAGATATATGTTAAAATATATTAGCAATTTCTATAATCTTTTGTAAAGTTAAGTAATTTATCATCATCAATTTTGTTTTGCATATGCCCTTTCAGTGGGGTTAGCCCCTGGTTTTTTGCCTCTACCTCCTGTATTTTTGATGGTATGTTGGACTCCGTGTTTTCTAGTTTGTGTACTCTGGGCACTGTAACACTGCTGATCAGTGATGAAGTGCAAGTGCTCCCTGTGTAAAGTATGATTTGACTGGTTATCCATGATTGTCATATTTGATTTACTTGTAAGTCCCCAGTAGAGTGCAATGTGTGTGACCAGGGCCTGTAAATCAAGTGCTACTAGTGGGCCTTCAGCACTGTGCAACCTACACAATTAGCCTTCTAAACAAGTCTCAGCCCTGCCATTGTAGTGTCTGCCAGTGTAGTTTTTAACTGCCATGTGGACCTGGCAAGTGCACCCAACTGCCAGCCTCAAACCTTCCCTTTTACTTACATGTGAGGCACCCCAATGGTAGGCCCAAGTTAGCCCCATGGACAGGTTGCAGTGTATGTGAAAGGCAGCCGGTGCCGGTAGTGGGATTACCTGCCAGGCGGGGACGTGGGGAAGGGGAGGGGTAGGGTGGGGCGTAGTAATGTATGGATTACGGACATTAACAGGTAAGTGAACATATAAATAAATAAAATGAATTTCGTTGTGCGCACTGCATTGGTGATGCAGTGCGCGCAACAAAATTTGTCTTATTTATTTATATGTTTACTTACCTGTTAAGGTCCGTAGTTAAAGTGAAAGGTAGGACATGCACTGGTGCGATTTACATGTCTTGACAGTGAAATACTGCCAATTTAGTTTTTCATTTTGCGAGGACTATCTCTCCCATAGGTTATCATTGGAGCTCCCTTGTAACATCTTACAGGTATAACTTTCAATTGGGAAGAGCTAGTGATTTGGAGTTTGGGCTCTATGAGCTCAATAAAAACATATTTTAGAAACGGTGGTCTTTAAAATGTGTGTTTGAAAATGTCACTCCAAGAAAGTGGGTATGTCTTGCTTTACCATCCTCTATGTGTCTGCCTACCTGTGGAATCAACGTCTGGTTGAGACTGACAGCTGGATTGTTTGTGCATTCACTCTGCAGAGCCAAACAAAGGGAGCAGAGGTGTGCCGTGCATACCCTGATTGCCCATCACCAGGCTGATTGACCTACCTGAGCTAGAGCGAGGGAGGAGTTGTCAATTACACCTGAATAAGGCTGAACCTGGCCTCTCACCATGCCTATCTCCACCCCGCTGGCGTGTGCCTAGAGCCAAGACAGTGCAGGGGAGTACTTTTTTAATACAAAGACTGTCCTTTGAAGTTTGCCTACTTCAAACGCCAAAAGGGGTATAAGTATCGGACCTAAAACCCCAGACTTTTAGAACACTTCTGGACTGAGGACTCTGCCAAGAAAATTAGCTGAAGAGCTGCCAGGGGAAGTACTGCCTCTTTGCCATGTGTTGCTTTGCTGAGATGACCTGTAGTTGCTGCTTCTCTCTGTGGGTATAGAAATAACTGGACTTTGCTTTAGAATCCTGCTTTTCTAAGGTTCTCCCAGGGCGTGTGTGTGCTTGCCTCCTGTTGGAAGTCTCATGGCCATCAAAGTCTTCACATGCAGCATCTCTGAACTCCACTGATGGGAGTTCCGACCTGCCACGTGTTGCCAATTCCAATTCCAATTCTTGGCCCTTTGAGGTGGTTCTGCAGCTTCTGGACTTAAAAATCTACTCATCGCCCTTTCAGCGCCATTTGTCTTGCAGCAAGACTGCCATGAGGATGAAAAACCAATGTGTAATATCCTCAGTGCTTGTTAATATGTTCCCTTTCATTCTGTACCTAGCTGCTCAACCAGTGTGACTGTTCCAGTTAGAATGTTAGTGTGAGTGGATTGCTTGGGTGCCGGGTGTATGAGTGTTGTCAGATGAGGATGGGCTGAGCAGCTAGGAGGCTGCTCCTTGTGGGGCTAGATGTAACTACTTCTTAGAACCCAATAAACTTCATCTACATTTACCTGGCCACATCTACAGCATCCACTTGTACCTCCAACATACGTGGGACCATCCAACTACATTTATGGCGACGATCTGGAGCTAAGAACCTACTACAATTACAGATGAAGAGCAACAAAACTAAAGTGACTAAAGGAAAAGAAGCCAGTCAAGCAAGAAACCGGTCAAACAAGCCTGTCTGCCCCACCAGTGTCCATTACACCGGAAAGCCCAAGACCAGGCGTGCTGTGTTCGTGTACTCTCATCAGCTGGTAATAAGTCATCAAGCTGCCTATGTTTTCGCCTCTTCTAAAGTCTACAAAGCCACAACAAAAGCCAATGCTGCAACAAGAAATGTATACAGTGCATCAGAAAAGAAGGTAATCAGTGATTGTTTGTGTTTTTGCCCACCAGTGCGGGGTTAAAATGCACTTTTTGGCGAAAGGCATCTAGTTTTCAATTTGTGGCTGTACATTCAAAATAGACTTTAATACTGCATGGGCACTGGAAGTGTTTTCTACAGTTTTAAGTTTATGTATTTGCTGCTTTAATCATTGTCTGCCCCTTCGTGCCCATTGCTGATGTCATTGCAGTTTTACTTGCCTTTGTACAATGACATTTTAAATGGATGTGGTAGAATGCGAACTGCCAAGTTTGAAGAAGCGAGTGATGAATGGAAAATACTGTGACCACACTGTGACGGATTTTGGAAGCACACATGTATTTGTTTCTGGATCTTAATGAGGGCACGGCCGAGTTATTCAACAAGTGTGGTACACATTGGTATCAGTGAGCCTCCTTGCTGTCAACCTTGTATCGTTAGAAACTTTGTTTGTGTCTGCTTCTATCTTGAGTCATCACATGAATTTTGGACAATTGCCATCTAACCCAGATTCATGGTAATGGCGTGAACTGTGAGGGTGAGACTTTTACATATAATGTACAGATTGTTTTCTCCACCCTAGTCATGTGGCAGTTTGTTCACAGATTTGAACTTTTGAAATTAGGCACTGCTTGTCTACAGCGCGTGCAGTCCTACCTGTTTGTTGGAGTCCTCAGGGGCCTTATTTATGAAGGACTTGCGCCGCCGGTGCGTCACTTTTAACATGGGAAAAATTGACGCACCGGCGGCGCAAGTCCTTCATAAATAAGGCCCCTGGAGTTTCTTTGTGGCAGCGTCTGTGACGCTGTGGTCTCTGCGATGTTTTAGGCTGCTGAGAGACGCTCTGCAACATAGACGTGCTGAGAGCCATTAGGCATGACGTCCACTACGAGCCGCCATCTTTTGTTTGGAGACACCAACGATGTATCAGAACCATGCTGTGTTGTTTTTCACAGCGTGTCAACGCGATTTCTGCCAGCCACAATTTGTGACTGTTAATAAATTAAATTGAAGATTTCAAACAAAAGGGCAACGTTGCTTTGACCAAAGCAATGCTGGGTTGTTTTACACAGTGTATGAACGCGTTCTCTGCATAACCACAATTTTGTGTTAGCTATCAAATTAAATGGAAGATTGCAAACTGAAGGGCAATGTTGCTTTGTTTTGATCGGCTGATAGATAAGTTTCTGCAGCAGCAGAAAACCTCAGGTACACTCTCTTTTATTTTTTTTTCTAACGTAGGACTCAGCTGTTTTTTTTCTTCAAATTAAGACAATTTGTCTTGGTCCTACTTCACGTGGACATTTGGAAAGGCTAATTCTAAAAATGTTCCTTATTCAGAACTTTCGGGCAGAACCTGATGGTTTGACTTTTTGGAGCGTTGGTAATTTACAACACGAACGGTGACCCGTTTATTTTTGGTGGTATTGTTTTCCAAGTGCTGCATCTGTCGTGTGCTATACTGCCATCTAGTGACAATTCTATTATTGTGGGAAATGGTATACTTACAGAGCATATCTTAGTGTTTAGGATCTCATTTTAAGCATATTAAACGTATGTTTTTAGCTTTCAGTGCATTTAAAATGTTTGTTGTTGCACATTCTTTAAAAAAAGGGCATTGTGTTTTTCGAATTACTTAAATGTTGTCTTGTTTCCCATTTTTCAGACATTGTTATTTATCCCTTCCTAGGAATGGGAGTGGGTTTTCAGTCCCATTACCCCACATTAACTGTTAATTACATTTGGGATGCTTCAGATATTTTATACCTGCCTAGGGATGGGAGTGGGTTTTAAGTCCCATGACCCCATGTTTCATATATTTTATCCCTGCCTAGGGATGGGAGTGGGTTTTTAGTCCCATCATCCCACATTCATTTGTAATGGGTATTAGCTCCATTTTCTGTTTAAAGAGAATGTCAGTCTCATCTTTGTTATGTTGGTGTTGGGTGTCAGTCCTTTCACTTTTATGCACGTTGTTATGAGTGTGGGTTGTCATCTTTTAATGCCACACTGTGATGCATCTGTATTCCCATGCTGCACAAGTCCTTGGGTGTAAGTCCGATATGACGTATTTTGTACATTTGGGTGCTGTCCCAATCAATGTTGATTTTTTTTTTCTCTTGAGTTTTAGTCCCATAGTGTCCCTCACTAAGGGGTGGTGTACTGGGTTTTCGCTACAGTCTTCTCACGTGAGAAGTACTTCCTTGGGTGTCGTTCCACCAATTGTATTCCTGTCTGGGACAAGTTTACCATTCTTCTGCCTTGTGCGTTATTCTCACTTGGTGCATGTGAGTTTTTCTTGTTCTTCTTACATTTTTCTTTATTCACTATTATTGGAGGAGGATGGTGTTAGTATGTTTATCTATCTTTTCATCCTTCTTTCCTCCTTAGTGTGTCTGTTTTCCCTCTCGTAATGTATTTCATCATGCATCCCTGGGTTTATGGACTCTTCACATCTTTTGTACATTTCTGTGTATAGTTGTTTTTATTTTAGTTTGAGTTTAGTTTACTTCTTATTAATTTTCAGTGTAAAGGGAGAGGCTGTGTAATATCCTCAGTTCTTGTTAATATGTTCCCTTTCATTCTGTACCTAGCTGCTCAGCCAGTGTGAGTGTTCCGGTTAGAATGTTAGTGTGAGTGGAATGCTTGGGTGCCTGGTGTATGCGTGTTGAGGATGGGCTGAGCAGCTAGGAGGCTGCTCCTGGTGGGGCTAGATGTAACTTCTTCTTAGAACTCAACAAACTTCCTCTACATTTACCTGGCCATGTCTACAGCGTCTACTTGTACCTCCTACCACACGTGGGACCATCCCACTACACAAAGTATCTCCGGCTGTGGTGGCTGGTGACTTTTCAAAGTGGTGGGCGTAAATGTTGGGCAAGTTTGACTTAGTGATCAAGCATAGTAAGTAAGGGTGATGGACATTAGGGAGATTTGGGAGTGTTCTCCCTTACAAAACAATTGAAACAAGCAGTGGAAATGCAATAGGTCTCGCATTAGAAAAGTTGGAGTTATTGGTCTTGTAAATGACATATTGTATTTATTTGTTGGTTTTTAAAATTGCTAAATTGATGGCTTTGTCATTTACAATGCCAATAGTTATAACTTTCGCGAATGTGACACCTATAGCATTTGGAATGCAACATGTTTTGTATTTACGTGACTTAGATGGCAGCTCTGGTCGTTAGGCCACATCTCTAGAGAGCAGGAGAGTGCAGCAGGGGAGAGAAGCACAGCAATGCAATAGGTCTCGCATTAGGAAAGTTTGAGCTATTGGTATTGTAAAGGACACGTTTTTTATTTATGTGCTTGTTTTGAAAATAGCGAATTAATAGCTTTGTTATTTACAATGCCAATAGTTTTACCTTTCGCAAATGTGACACCTATTGTAACACAATATGTGTTGTGAGGGTGAGTGAGGGTGAGGGTGAGGGGTTGAGGGTGAGTGAGGGTGAGGGGTTGAGGGTGAGTGAGGGTGAGGGGTTGAGGGTGAGTGAGGGTGAGTGAGGGTGAGTGAGGGTGAGGAGTTGAGGGGGAGGGGTCGAGGGTGAGGGGTTGAGGGTGAGGGGTTGAGGGTGAGGGGTTGAGGGTGAGGGTGAGTGAGGGTGAGGGGTTGAGGGTGAGTGAGGGTGAGTGAGGGTGAGGGGTTGAGGGTGAGTGAGGGTGAGGGTGAGGCTGAGGGGTTGAGGGTGAGGCTGAGGGGTTGAGGGTGAGTGAGGGTGAGTGAGAGTGAGGGCGAGTGAGGGGTTGAGGGTGAGGGGTTGAGGGTGAGTGAGGGTGAGGGGTTGAGGGTGAGTGAGGGTGAGGGGTTGAGGGTGAGTGAGGGTGAGGGTGAGTGAGGGTGAGGGTGAGTGAGGGTGAGGGGGTGAGTGAGGGGGGGTGAGGGTGAGGGTGAGTGAGGGTGAGGGTGAGTGAGGGTGAGTGAGGGTGAGGGTGAGTGAGGGTGAGTGAGGGGTTGAGGGTGAGGGGTTGAGGGTGAGTGAGGGTGAGGGTGAGGGGTTGAGGGTGAGTGAATGTGAGGGTGAGGGGTTGAGGGTGAGTGAGGGTGAGTGGTTGAGGGTGAGTGAGGGTGAGGGGTTGAGGGTGAGTGAGGGTGAGGGTGAGGGTGAGTGAGGGTGATGGAGGGTGAGGGTGAGTGAGGGTGAGGGGTTGAGGGTGAGGGCGAGTGAGGGCGAGTGAGGGCGAGTGAGGGCGAGTGAGGGCGAGTGAGGGTGAGTGAGGGCGAGTGCGGGTGAGTGAGGGTGAGTGTGGGTGAGTGAGGGTGAGTGTGGGTGAGTGAGGGTGGGTGAGGGTGAGTGAGGGTGAGGGGTTGAGGGTGAGTGAGGGTGAGGGGTTGAGGGTGAGTGAGGGTGAGGGTGAGGGTGAGTGAGGGTGAGGGATTGAGGGTGAGGGGTTGAGGGTGAGTGGGGGTGAGTGAGGGTGAGGGTGAGGGGTTGAGGGTGAGTGAGGTTGAGGGGTTGAGGGTGAGTGAGGGTGAGTGAGGAAAGGGGTTGAGGGTGGGTGAGGGTGAGTGAGAGTGAGGGTGAGTGAGGATGAGGGTGAGTGAGGGTGAGTGAGGGTGAGGGAGGGTAAGGGTGAGTGAGGGTGAGGGAGGGTGAGGATGAGTGAGGGTGAGGGGTTGAGGGTGAGGGCGAGTGAGGGCGAGTGAGGGCGAGTGAGGGCGAGTGAGGGTGAGTGAGGGTGAGTGTGGGTGAGTGAGGGTGAGTGTGGGTGAGTGTGGGTGAGTGAGGGTGGGTGAGGGTGAGTGAGGGTGAGGGGTTGAGGGTGAGTGAGGGTGAGGGGTTGAGGGTGAGTAAGGGTGAGGGTGAGTGAGGGTGAGGGATTGAGGGTGAGGGGTTGAGGGTGAGTGGAGGTGAGTGAGGGTGAGGGTGAGGGGTTGAGGGTGAGTGAGGGTGAGGGGTTGAGGGTGAGTGAGGGTGAGTGAGGATGAGGGGTTGAGGGTGGGTGAGGGTGAGTGATGGTGAGGGTGAGTGAGGGTGAGGGTGAGTGAGGGTGAGTGAGGGTGAGTGAGGGTGAGTGTGAGTGAAGGTGGGTGAGGGTGAGGGGTTGAGGGTGAGTGAGGGTGAGGGGATGAGGGTGAGTGAGGGTGAGGGGTTGTGAGTGAGGGTGAGGGTGAGTGAGGGTGAGGGGTTGAGGGTGAGTGAGGGTGAGTTAGGGTGAGGGGTTGAGGGTGAGTGAGGGTGAGGGTGAGTGAGGGTGAGGGTGAGTGAGGGTGAGTGAGGGTGAGGGTGAGTGAGGGTGAGTGTGAGTGAAGGTGGGTGAGGGTGAGGGGTTGAGGGTGAGTGAGGGTGAGGAGTTGAGGGTGAGTGAGGGTGAGGGGTTGAGGGTGAGTGAGGGTGAGTTAGGGTGAGGGGTTGAGGTGGGTGAGGGTGAGGGTGAGTGAGGGTGAGTGAGGGTGAGGGTGAGTGAGGGTGAGTGAGGGTGAGTGTGAGTGAAGGTGGGTGAGGGTGAGGGGTTGAGGGTGAGTGAGGGAGAGGGGTTGAGGGTGAGGGGTTGAGGGTGAGTGAGGGTGAGGGTGAGTGAGGGTGAGGGGTTGAGGGTGAGTGAGGGTGAGTTAGGGTGAGGGGTTGAGGGTGGGTGAGGGTGAGTGAGGGTGAGGGTGAGTGAGGGTGAGGGGTTGAGGGTGAGTGAGGATGAGTGAGAGTGAGGGTGAGTGAGGGGTTGAGGGTGAGGGGTTGAGGGTGAGTGAGGGTGAGGGTGAGGGGTTGAGTGAGGGTGAGGGGTTGAGGGTGAGTGAGGGTGAGGGTGAGTGAGGGTGAGGCTGAGGGGTTGAGGGTGAGGCTGAGGGGTTGAGGGTGAGTGAGGGTGAGTGAGAGTGAGGGCGAGTGAGGGGTTGAGGGTGAGGGGTTGAGGGTGAGTGAGGGTGAGGGGTTGAGGGTGAGTGAGGGTGAGGGTGAGTGAGGGTGAGGGTGAGTGAGGGGGGGTGAGGGTGAGGGTGAGTGAGGGTGAGTGAGGGTGAGTGAGGGTGAGGGTGAGTGAGGGTGAGTGAGGGGTTGAGGGTGAGGGGTTGAGGGTGAGTGAGGGTGAGGGTGAGGGGTTGAGGGTGAGTGAATGTGAGGGTGAGGGGTTGAGGGTGAGTGAGGGTGAGGGGTTGAGGGTGAGTGAGGGTGAGGGGTTGAGGGTGAGTGAGGGTGAGGGTGAGGGTGAGTGAGGGTGATGGAGGGTGAGGGTGAGTGAGGGTGAGGGGTTGAGGGTGAGGGTGAGTGAGGGCGAGTGAGGGCGAGTGAGGGCGAGTGAGGGCGAGTGAGGGTGAGTGAGGGCGAGTGCGGGTGAGTGAGGGTGAGTGTGGGTGAGTGAGGGTGAGTGTGGGTGAGTGTGGGTGAGTGAGGGTGGGTGAGGGTGAGTGAGGGTGAGGGGTTGAGGGTGAGTGAGGGTGAGGGGTTGAGGGTGAGGGTGAGTGAGGGTGAGGGATTGAGGGTGAGGGGTTGAGGGTGAGTGGGGGTGAGTGAGGGTGAGGGTGAGGGGTTGAGGGTGAGTGAGGTTGAGGGGTTGAGGGTGAGTGAGGGTGAGTGAGGAAAGGGGTTGAGGGTGGGTGAGGGTGAGTGAGAGTGAGGGTGAGTGAGGATGAGGGTGAGTGAGGGTGAGGGAGGGTAAGGGTGAGTGAGGGTGAGGGAGGGTGAGGATGAGTGAGGGTGAGGGGTTGAGGGTGAGGGTGAGTGAGGGCGAGTGAGGGCGAGTGAGGGCGAGTGAGGGCGAGTGAGGGTGAGTGAGGGTGAGTGTGGGTGAGTGAGGGTGAGTGTGGGTGAGTGTGGGTGAGTGAGGGTGGGTGAGGGTGAGTGAGGGTGAGGGGTTGAGGGTGAGTGAGGGTGAGGGGTTGAGGGTGAGTAAGGGTGAGGGTGAGTGAGGGTGAGGGATTGAGGGTGAGGGGTTGAGGGTGAGTGGAGGTGAGTGAGGGTGAGGGGTTGAGGGTGAGTGAGGGTGAGGGGTTGAGGGTGAGTGAGGGTGAGTGAGGATGAGGGGTTGAGGGTGGGTGAGGGTGAGTGATGGTGAGGGTGAGTGAGGGTGAGGGTGAGTGAGGGTGAGTGAGGGTGAGTGAGGGTGAGTGTGAGTGAAGGTGGGTGAGGGTGAGGGGTTGAGGGTGAGTGAGGGTGAGGGGATGAGGGTGAGTGAGGGTGAGGGGTTGTGAGTGAGGGTGAGGGTGAGTGAGGGTGAGGGGTTGAGGGTGAGTGAGGGTGAGTTAGGGTGAGGGGTTGAGGGTGAGTGAGGGTGAGGGTGAGTGAGGGTGAGGGTGAGTGAGGGTGAGTGAGGGTGAGGGTGAGTGAGGGTGAGTGTGAGTGAAGGTGGGTGAGGGTGAGGGGTTGAGGGTGAGTGAGGGTGAGGAGTTGAGGGTGAGTGAGGGTGAGGGGTTGAGGGTGAGTGAGGGTGAGGGTGAGTGAGGGTGAGGGGTTGAGGGTGAGTGAGGGTGAGTTAGGGTGAGGGGTTGAGGTGGGTGAGGGTGAGGGTGAGTGAGGGTGAGTGAGGGTGAGGGTGAGTGAGGGTGAGTGAGGGTGAGTGTGAGTGAAGGTGGGTGAGGGTGAGGGGTTGAGGGTGAGTGAGGGAGAGGGGTTGAGGGTGAGGGGTTGAGGGTGAGTGAGGGTGAGGGTGAGTGAGGGTGAGGGGTTGAGGGTGAGTGAGGGTGAGTTAGGGTGAGGGGTTGAGGGTGGGTGAGGGTGAGTGAGGGTGAGGGTGAGTGAGGGTGAGGGTGAGGGGTTGAGGGTGAGTGAGGATGAGTGAGAGTGAGGGTGAGTGAGGGGTTGAGGGTGAGGGGTTGAGGGTGAGTGAGGGTGAGGGTGAGGGGTTGAGTGAGGGTGAGGGGTTGAGGGTGAGTGAGGGTGAGGGTGAGGGTGAGTGAGGGTGAGTGAGTGAGGGTGAGGGGTTGAGGGTGAGTGAGGGTGAGTGAGGGTGAGGGTGAGTGAGGGTGAGTGAGGGTGAGTGAGTGAGGGTGAGGGGTTGAGGGTGAGTGAGGGTGAGTGAGGGTGAGTGAGGGTGAGGGTGAGTGAGGGTGAGGGGTTGAGGGTGAGTGAGGGTGAGGGTGAGGAGTTGAGGGTGAGTGAGGGTGAGGGTGAGGGAGGGTGTAGGTTGCAGTACTGCGGAAGAGCGGTGCGCATTGATAGGTCACGAGACCTAAAGAGAGCCTCTAAGAATGAAAACAAGTGTCAGAATAGCCAGCCAAGTAAGAACTATCCACTCTAGAATGAGCTGTGCCTGTCAGCGATGTAGAACTGGCAGGCAATTACATGAGTAAGGTAACTTGACCGTGCTGCAGGTCGAAGAAATCGATAATGATTCTGTGGCTGAAGAACTCGTGACTGCCACTTGAAGAAATATGCTCCAGCTGCGAGGAGAAATAGATAAGATTATGTGGCCTAAGAACTCGTGACTGCCTTTGAAGAAATCTGAAAAACAGAGCTCCCGCTGTGTGCAGAACACCGCTCTGCACGGGTAAAAACTCAGTCTCAGAAGGAAGACAGCGGGTAGAACGTTCGCTGAGGCCCAACAGCTGAGCGCACACTAGGCGGGAGGCCGCCGAACGCTCTGGCAAGAGAGTTCCCGCTGAGAGGAATCACTGTGTGGAGATGTGAGTCTGCTTAATTCAGACACTCTGTTCATCACCACCCCCTTTTCTGAATCGGGGGATGGGGCGGAGCGGGTAAAAAAAAAAAAAGACAGAGGGAAGGCAGATAAGGGGAGGGGGGAGGAGAAATGCGACACGGCGGGCAGGGGAGGGGGCGGAGCGGGTAAAAAAATAAACAAACAAGACGGAGGGAAGAGAGAGAAGGGGAGGGGGGAGGAGAAATGCGACACGGCGGGCAGGGGAGGGGGCGGAGCGGGTAAAACAAGACGGAGTGAAGAGAGATAAGGGGAGGGAGGGAACTGATGTGCACGCGCTTTTAAGCTCAATGCGCATGTGCATTGAGCTTAAAAGTCACGGGCACTGCAAGGAATCGCCACGATTCCTTGCAAGTTGGTTCAAGAGTGGATAAGCCCCCATAGTCTCGCAAGCTCGATGCGCATGCGCATCGACAGGCGAGACCTAAAAATCAGAGGAACTATCACTCTACACAGCTAGAATTACCACATTTGCATCTCCGCTCAGGTCTACATTGCCATGCCTAAAATTCTCATCCTTATTTGCCCATCAGATATTCACTAGACCATCACTCAAAAAGTGCTTCCTTGGTGCATGGCCTGGACCAACACCCTAGAAGGCCCTATGGAATGTAATTTCGGGTCGCATAGGGTATTTAACCCTGGAATCCCCTTCCTGTGGGCCCACTCTTGTCTGCACTCAATCATCACTGATGGAATGCCCGTCTGGTGTGTGGCTTCCCAGGAATCCACTGTACCATCTCCTTTGTAGGCCGTCTGGTACCTCGTCTCTGGTCTGCACTCAGCCATCATCCACAGTAGGCCCCTTTAATACACTCCTAGGTCGCCACTTGACCAGCTCTCATTAACTCCATCGGTGCTCATGACGAGCTCAGCTCGTCATGTGCAGCGCAACGCTCACCCGCGGGGCTAATTCCCCTGCTGAACGTTCCGATAAACGGGCGTGGTCATAACAAGCTCAACTCGTCATGAGCACAACGCCACCGTGCTGCGTGACGAGCTCAGCTCGTCACGAGCACCAGGGCGCTGTGCGTGGCCCCCAGAACAGCGGGGGAATTAACCCTGCTGCAAAGGGGTTAAATACCTCTCTGGTGTTCTCCAGTCCACAGCCCTCTGCTGTCAGCAAAGCTCACTTTGAAAAGGGCTTTATTTGTAGGGAACCCTCAATCTGGCAAATGCAGAAATGTATAATCTTGTTTCTCTTTTTGAGGATGAAGTGAGGGTGTGTGTTTATCTACGAATCAGAGCAGGAATTTTATTGTTGAATCTGCATTTGTTTTGAAGCCGAGGTTTTTGACTGTTAACTATGCAAATTCGAGTAGAAATAAGGAAGAAGGGTCATAAATAATAACACAGTCCATTTTTCATAATGAACGTTGTCTCTTGGAGGGAACACCAGATAGTATTATTAATAAACCATTGTTGTGAAATAGCGGCAGCTTCACCACAATTTGAAATTCATAAAGTTGCAACCTTTCGAGCGCCTTGTAAAGGCCTGGCAGTAGAAGTTAATCATTGCTAGTCCCGGTCATGATTCCTGTAAAATTGCAGACTTGCGCTCTGAAGCAAAGCAAGGAAGGTTACTAGAGCCGAAAAATGCTAGGCCACACACAACGTCTTGTTTTCATAAGCACTGGGCAGTGATGACATATCTCGATCATGTTTTCACACTAGGATCCCAATTTAAAAGGCAGTTTAATTACTCTTCAGTACCTGGGCATTGCAAGATTTATTGTATTTAGTCTTTTTCCGTAGACATAAGTGGAGTGGATGTGGCCTTTAGAACTGAGATAATTACTTTCTAACTGGGGGACCACTGTTCGAGTCCCGCATTGGCTCAATATCTTGCAATTCCGGGATCATTTATTCTCCCCATGCATGCCTAAAGATTACATCTGACCAGGGCCGGACTGGGAACCAGAACCGGCCCTGGCAAAGTGCTCGGCCGGCCCCCCTCCCCCCTCCGGGAGGGGAGGGGGGGGGGGGGGGGGTGCGACCGCGCTCTTTGCCGAGGCCGGTTTTCGGCCGTTTTTGTTACAGGGCCGTTTTTGCAGCATAACGGCCCTGTAACAAAAACGGCCCCAGGGGCCCAAAACCGGCCCCCAACCATGCAGCCCACCGGGGAATTGCCCGGTGCCCTCAACGGCCAGTCCAGGCCTGCATCTGACCTTGTGCGATATAACTAATGTTGATGATGTATAGTACGCTGATGCCCTTGGGCAGCTTTCGTACTACAAAAACTGTAAACAAAAAGAAAATCCAGAGAAAATCCTATTTTTAAACCGAACTGTACATTTTTCTGGACAACACTGCAGCATAAATATCTTTCAGACGCACTAAGCCCTTATGGAGAACATGTGGATGCATCCACCTGCAAAGCTAAGGGGCGGGTAGGAAGAGGGAATGTGCAGTGGAGAAAACTAATCATAACATATTTAATACACTTACCATGATAATGGACTTTGTAGAGGTGCCCATAGTCAGTCACAGATGTGGCGATGGCAAAAGGACAGGCCCAGACAGGATACTACCACTCAGGTCTCTCCTTATGTGGTCTCTGCGGCCTGCTGGAGGAGGCCACTGCAGTCACACGCTCCCCTCGTGCACAATGCCGTCAATGGCGCTGCACATACAGGGAAAAGAAACACCCTTAAAGAAACATGACCAATCCCTGAGCAGATTCAAAATAAAGACATACAGTGATTGGTCATGTTCTTTAAACATCCTACCCAGTGCTTTAAATGGGAAAAAATAAGTGCAGGTACTCATTAAAACAGAGGTGTGGCAAGTGGGCGGGGCTAAGGGCATAATATGATCATATATATTTACTTCTGTAGCAGTTGCAGCACATATTAAACACCTGAGAAGTGTGTTTCTGTAAAAAAAAAACAGATAAACTCCTTACACAAGATAAAAGTCATGAAGGCACTTTCACCTGAATGGTCGCTCGCACCTGATTCACAGCGCAGGGTCTGTCTAGGGACCCTGTCCTGTAAATCACAGCGTGACACAAGCCCTCTCATCCCCCTGCAGTGTGGCCCATTCAAATGGGCGCTGCAGGAATCTTCGCCAGCAAATCTGCAAAAGGTTGCTTCAGCCGAATTAATTACCAGCTCCTCGGAAGCAGAGTGGCCTCTGCCCTGCACTGGAGGAGATACCTAACCTGAGCCTGCCGTGCTGTAGATCAGGGTACCGGTATTCTCCCTGGCTCCAGAGAAGTGCTGGTACTGACGGCAAAACAATTTGGAAGTGCCGGTACTCAGTACCGGCGAGTACCGGCCCATTAAAAGCACTGATCCTGCCCCTCGCTGCCTTCAATAGCGTCCCCCTATAATAGAACAACCTGGCCACAACCAATCTCGACTTTCTTCTCATGCGTTTATTACTTCAACCTGCATGAGAGCACCTCAAGGATTTGTTTGGGCAGGTGAGCCTGGCGCTTTTAAAGGGCACTGAGGGGACTGTGTTTGCTCTCCCTCGACACATAGAATGAATTTGAGAGGCCAAAGTGCGCATGCCGGGTTGGACAGAGATAGACACAAGTCCAACCGGACATGTATACTTTACTTCAGCCAGCTGCTATTCCAATGCAGCAAGCCACGCCCTACCCCCACTCCCAGTATACTCCTAATATGCAAACTAAACAGCAAGGTCGAGTCTGTAGTTAAAGACTATTTAAATTATGCACCTGTGGGGGGTTCGCAGGCGAGAGCGCAACGCACAAGTTGTTCGTAATATCTGTATGTCTGCGCATGTACCTGATCTAATAGTGTCCGGTCGTGATTTTGCCACCACGCACATTATGCATGACTTCATTTTGGATTGGGAAGAAAAGGAAGTGTGCAAGCCCAACTTCTTCTAGAAATGCATATTCACACAACACACACAGCGGTCATTTTTGGAAGCTGGGATGTAGGGTGACTAACTGGCATGTGTTGTGTCGGGTGATGGGGGGCAGGGTAACCCTAGGGAGATCTCTCTGGGACCTACACTCCGGGGCATCTAATCCTGACTAGGCCTAACACGTGGCCCTAGAATAAACTCAGCCGGACACTGGGAATAAAGTTGCTTGCTCGGTCGGCGCGTCTCTATCTGAACGCCCTCGCACGTGCTCGACCTCTTTTTTATTATAGGGCGGTCACATGACCAACATGTCCGTCCCTCGGGACAACGGGGGCGGACCTTCAGGAACATAACATTCCTCCTAAAATAAGGAAAAACCAAAACACAACAGCAAACATAAAACACATTATAACCATAATCTTTGTCTTAGTAATATCAGGACCGAGACCTTCAGCGTCTTTCAAATGCTGGTGCATTTAGTTCAAACATTACGTGCACAGATGTAAATGAGAACAGTCTTACGTAAAGTAATCTCTCAGCCAGCCGGAGGGGGTGGGATTTTCACGTAGCTGACGTTGGGACCCCCGATGAGTCATCAGTTCTGTTCCAACCTCCGCTTCGTGTCTTGGCGCCTCGCTGTCGGCCCCCTCCGGATCTGGGGCCCCATCCTGGGCCTCCGTGTCACCGCCCACTTCCTCGCTAGAAACCTGATGCTCGCCACGTGGCCTGACCTCGGGCTGAGATGTTGATTCACCAGCCGGCAACGTAGTTGCAGTTTCGGTTTGTCCGCCGCCTTACTGGCGCCTTGGCTCGCTGCTTGAAGGGTGATACAGTTTGAAGTGAGACACATTGCGAGTCACCCTGTCTCGTCCTCGAGTGGCTGTGATGCGGGTGCCCTTCACACCACTGACTCGCCATGGTCGTTTCTCGTAATTGAGCTTGAATTTGCCACCAGTTGCACGATTCCTGATGAGCACCAGGTCGCCCCTTTTGAAGTGGGGGGCCACAGCCCGGCGTTTCTTACTGATCTTGTCACATGCAGAACTTCTTTTCTTCTCCACTGTGTGTTCATCTATCATTTCAGGTGCCCACTGGGGGTGATGGGGAATGGAGTCAGTTATTACCCTTCCTAGGAGGAGGTGTGCGGGAGCTACCCCAGTTGTGGAGTGCGGGGTCTGTCGGTAACTCCGGAGGAACGTGAAGATGGCCATTTCCACTGATTGTCCCTTCTCATGCGCGATGCGGATGACCTTGTTTAGAGTCCTCATGAACCTCTCGGCCTCCCCGTTGGCTTGAGGCCACCTCGGTGTGATGCGCCTGTGACGCGTTCCCAGAGACAAGAGATACTCCGCAAAGTCTTGACCCTGGAATGGCGGTCCATTGTCCGTTCTTAGTTCCCTCATGGCTCCATGGGTGGCAACGATTTTTTCCATCTTGGGGATCACACAGTCTGCACTGGTGCTGGTGACAATTTCGACCTCAGGATATTTAGAGTGGTCGTCTATCATTACCAGGGTGTGTCTTCCATCCGGAAGGCTACCAAAATCCATGCTGACTCTTTCCCAGGGACCTCGGGCCTGGGTTCCACAATGATGGGGGCTTCACGGGGGCTGTCGCCCGTGGTTTGGCAGGCCGTGCATGTTCGCACCACATTCTCCACCATGTCGTCCATGAGCGGGAACCACACCTTTGTCCGCAGCCGGGCCTTCGTCTTGACCATTCCCTGGTGCCCCACGTGTGCCAGTTGAACTACTCGTCCTGTCAAAGCCGTCGGGATCACCAGGCGATGCCCTCGCAGAAGGCACCCCGCCGCATCTTCATTCAGTTCAGCCCTCACGTGGTACAGACTGTCCATGATTTTCTGGGCCTCTGGTGTGAGTACCTTCCAGCTCTCCTTGGCTTTCTGCCAGTTGGCCATTCGGAGTAGATCCTTGGCCCGCTGTATGCAGGCATCCTGAGCCGTGACGCTCACAACCTCTCCCAGGGATATGGGGCGCGGGCATGATCTGGCCACGACCCATTGAACATAGGCCTCCGTCTCTTCTGCTTCCTCCATCTCCTCCGGGGTAGCCGGCCTGGGGTGTCGTGACAGGTAGTCCGCTGGATTCCTTGCCCCAGGCTGGTACTCGATGGCGCAGTTATACTCTTGCAATTGCAGTATCCACTTTTCAATTCTAGGGGTTGGCTTGGAGGAGGTACCTGAAAACAGAGACAGCAGCGGCTTGTGGTCCGTCACTACTGTGAAAGGCTTGCCATATACATACAAATGGAAATGCCGGCATCCCCAATGTATCGCAATGGCCTCCTTTTCAATTTGGGAGTACCTTTGTTCGGTGTCCGTGAGGGACCGGCTGGCAAAAGCAACAGGGGCCCAGTCTATCTCGTCTCTGGCTCTCTGCATTAGAACAGCACCCAGTCCCGCCGGTCCGGCATCTACTGCGATGAGAGTGGAGTGTCTTGGGTCAAAAAATGCCAATGTGGTGTTGCTGGACAGCGCACTCTTGATGTTTTGAAATGCCCTTTCCTGCTCAGGTCCCCAGTTCCATGGTGTGGAATCTTTGGTTAGTTCACGCAGAGGGAGGGTCAGGTTGGCTAAGTCTCGTATGAAGCGACCACAGTAATTTACCATCCCGAGAAAGCTCCGGACCTCCGTGACAGTGGTGGGCGGAGGTGCATCCTTGATGTCCTTGACCTTGTCGGGATCGGGGTTGACGCCATCGGCCGAGAACACGTATCCGAAGAACCCTAGTTTGGTCTGAAGAAACTCGCATTTGTCTCGGTGCAGAGTGAGTCCAGCGCTGCGGAGCCTGCGGAACACCTGCGCCAAGCATTGGTTGTGTTCGGGGATTGTTCTTGCATGCACCATGATGTCATCACTGACATTGATTACCCCCGGTATGCCAGTAATGAGTTCTTGGATAACATTCTGGAACACCTCGGCAGCGCTAGATATCCCAAAGCTCAACCTGGTGTACCTGCGCAGTCCGATGTGGGTGGAGAACGTCGTAATGTTCCGAGATTCTTTGTCCAGTACGAGTTGATGGTACCCCGCCCGGAGATCCAACTTGGAGAACCACCTGGCGCCGGCCATTTCTCCGATCAGGTCGTCGATCGTGGGGGTGATATGTCGTTCCCTTTTGATGGCCGCATTGGGGAGGCGCATGTCCACGCAGATCCGGACCGCCCCAGGCTGTTTCGGCTTCCTGGTGACCACGATGGGTGATACCCAGGGGGTGGGTCCGGACACTTTCTCAATGATGCCCGCTGCTTCCAGCTTCTGTAGTTCTTCCTCGACCAGTGGCCTCAAATGGAACGCAACCCGCCGGTGTCGCAGGGCCACCGGTTGAACAGTGGGGTCCACATGCAGGTGTATTTCCCGACCCTTGAAACAACCAATCCCTTCGAACAGGTCAGAAAAGTCTGCAATTAGTTGTTGCACCGATTCCTCATGCACCCCAAACGCAAAAGAGACCACTCCCAAGTCTTCTGCCGTCCGACAACTCAGGAGCATGCCTTGACCTTCTTCCGACACGAAGATGTTGGCTCGCGTGATCTTGTCTCCGTGCCGGACCGCTGCTTTAAACTTTCCCCGAATGCGGAGGGGAACGTCCTGACCGTAGGCAAAGACGGTGATCGGAGTGGAGCGGAGGCTGGGAGGAGTAGCCATGTCTCCGTAGAGGGAGGCACTCATGAGATTTATCGAGGCGCCCGTGTCCACAGTTGCCATGATGTCCTGATCAGCCACTTGTATCGCGCACTGTGGTAGTGTCCTGGTGCGTCTGGTGGCCGTGCCGATCATGTGTACCTTGTGCACGGATCGCTCCTCCTCGTCGTCGTCCATATCGCTGTTGCTGGGTCCTCCTTCCGCGCCTTCGGGCTCCGCCACCGTATGTATTGTCTGGCGGGGCTTGCTGAACTTTTTGGACCGGCACACCTTTTCAAAGTGATTCATTTTCCCACAACCGGAGCATATTTTGCCCCGTGCTGGGCATTCTGGCGCCGGGTGTCTCGGGCCTCCACAGTAACCACATGACTGTGCCGAAGCTCCGCCCTGTGGAGTTGTTGTTCGCTTCGCCCATCTGGGCTGTGGGCGGACTTGTAGTCTGTTAACCGGTTCCACTTTCATGTTGGCCTGTAGAGCTGCTTCCATGTGGGCTGCCCTGGCCTTGGACAGCTCCTTTGTGCGGCCCAGCGTGAGAATGTCTGGGAGGGGTTTCCCCGACTCCTCCAGTATTCTCTCGCGTAGTTTAGCAGAGGCGCATCCCTGTATTATCTGGCCTCTGATCTCTTCCGTGACATCCTGAAATCCACACGTTAGTGCCAGTTTCTTTAGCCGGGAGTGGTAAGCGTCCAGCGATTCATCTGGCAGTTGCCGCGCTTGTCTGAAAATGAATCGTTCATAGTCTTGGTTGGCCATTGGTTCGAAGTGCGCATTGAGCGCGTTTATTAGAGTGTGGTGGGTTTTGGGAGTTGCCTCCGTAAGGGTGCGGGCAATTGAATGAATGTCCTTGCCACCAAGATGGAGAATCATGGCACGCTTCTGTTCCTTATGGACCTTGGTGGCCTCGAAGAATATGAAGAGCCTGTCCACCCATTCTTTCCACTTCGGGGCGAGAGTGGAGGGCGCACCCTCTACCACAAACGGTTCAATGGGCGGAATGTTAGCCATCGCCTTAGACGCCCAGGAGGATGTCCGTGGGCAGCCGGGAGATGATCCGGCGGCGACCGGAGCGCCTGGCCAGGCGTACCTTGGTGCGGTTCACACCCGTGCAGCCCAGATGCGGCACTAGGCGTGGAGGGTCCACAGAGGGAGCGCCTCGCGCGACCAATCAGACTCCCGTGCGCCGCGGGAAGCCGTAAGCCAGCGCCGCTCACCTGATGAGAGCCAGGGATCAGAGTCTTTCCACCAGGCAAGCAGATCGGGGGGTGTGCGTGGTGGCAAGGCACGAGCACCGCAGACACGTGGGAGTGCCCGCAGCCGCCTCACCCCACGAGGGACACACACACGCACCCCAAGCGAGGGATCGACAACCACCCTCGTCGCCAATTGTTGTGTCGGGTGATGGGGGGCAGGGTAACCCTAGGGAGATCTCTCTGGGACCTACACTCCGGCGCATCTAATCCTGACTAGGCCTAACACGTGGCCCTAGAATAAACTCAGCCGGACACTGGGAATAAAGTTGCTTGCTCGGTCGGCGCATCTCTATCTGAACGCCCTCGCACGTGCTCGACCTCTTTTTTATTATAGGGCGGTCACATGACCAACATGTCCGTCCCTCGGGACAACGGGGGCGGACCTTCAGGAACATAACAGCATGGTTGTAAATTCAGGACAGTGAATGTAAAAATTCAGGATAAAGGGTCAAAATTCAGGACAAAAATTCAGGACAGAAGGTCAAAATTCAGGACAAAAATTCAAGACAAAAGGTACGTTTTACAGACACATCAGAGGAGGTCGCGCAATATTACATAAGTAAATAGACAACCAACACAAGTATAAGTCAAAATAAGTTATTAGTTTGAGACAATCGTGAATTTCGTGGTTTTTTGGTAGGCATGCAGCTTTGATCAACTGTGCGGGTCTTTTTGTGGTATTTCATATGATCATGATCTATTTATATGGTTACTGCACTGAGTTGTCCAGTCTGATATTTTGTATACAGTTCATGGTCCTGAGCAGGCATGTTTGGTGAGAGAATTGGTCAGGAAGATCTACTCAGTGGACTTACTAGCATCTCATATCTGAGTGACATTAAAAGATGTAAAGCAGCAAGCATAGAATATAGCTAATTGGGACCTGTAGTGCTGGACTAGAGTGCAGTTCTTCAAGTGACCGGCCGTAGGAAACTAGGGTCCTGTTGCAGTACACCCCACCTGCCCCCCCTACATTTTGCCTGGCTTTTGATGCAGGTGTACTGGGTCCCTGCTGTCCAGGTTCCCAGTACCTGCGTTCTTTCCCTACAGTCATGGCTTTAGGTCAATAACAGCTATAAACTACCTTCCCTTTTTGTCCACAGTTGAACATAAATGTGTCCGCCTGCTCTATGTCACCACTTGATGAGTGCAGTTTTACGGTAGTGCACAGATGCTGTACAGCACATGCACCCAGTTGCATATGGAGGCACACCTTAAGAAGCACAAACATGATAATTTTAAGTTCTAAAACAGTCAACCTCTCTTGCTGCACCCACACCACCTCTCATCTCAGAGAACTACACTGGCTCTCAATCAACAAGCAAACCTGATTCAAACTGCTCACACACATTCACAAAGCACTACTCAAAACCAGTTCTGCATACCTGAATATCAACATACACTTCTACACACCTCCCAGAAACCTCCACTCAGCCAGACCCTCACTAGCAAGCCAGAGGCCTTGCCTTCTCCCATGTAACCTCCAAAGCATGGAACAACATCCTCTTCAATTCTTGTATACTGCAAGAAGCTTAAAACTGGCTCTTAATGTCTTTGGTGTTTTTTCTTCATATTCTGGTATCAGTAGTTCACCATTTATAAAGGAAATTAAATCACAAATATCAGATTTAAATAAAAAAATTCTATAAATGGATTGTTTACTTGCGTGCCCTGGTTTATCTTGAGTGGTCCCTTTGGTTTTCACTGTGGTTCTAAATCTATATCCGGCCACATCAACAGGGCTGGACTTGGACAGAAAATAGGCCCAGGCATCAAGAATAAAAGTGGCTCCCATCAGCGAAGCAGATAGTCAAAAAATAGTGGTCCTTATTTACAAAGTGGGGCAGTTTTGCTCTTCTGAAGACAGCATGCTCACTAGACATTAACACAGGCACAAAAGCGGACTAAAAACACTGACCTGTTAGGCCAGCCCTTCTCCGCTGCCAGATTGCCCTATTGGCCTGTTTGACCCTGCACACCAATGCCAGTCAGTCAAAATGGTTCAGCTATGAGAGTGCTGACCTAGCCCACCCTGACTGAAATCAGTCAATAAAGAATTAGAGTCTCTTTCTGCTTGCGAGTGTGGGGCGCCAGGGGGGTGGCTCATGTGGCATCAGTGTTGCACCTTTACTGTAGTAATAGTGACATTCTTGAAATACACTTAAGTAGAACTCACAATTAGCAATACTGCTGCCTGCAGCGGTGCTTTCATGTGACATGTATGGCTGTATGGCCTTTCACAATTAGGGCAATAATGGCAGTACATTTTTCTTTGAAGAAAAGGTAATCTATTAGCGTGTTTGGTGCCGAACTGTGGGAAATGCTCAAATTCAGCATTGCCAAGAGGCCTGTGAATTCTGAAAGTAGAAGATGCCAAAGATTGTGGGAAATAGACTTCCAACACTCATCTCAATAGCTGCATTTATTGCCTTTTTATGCTTTGTTTTACATGCTGTATTGCTTTAACAAAGTTTGGTTTACGCTTATACAGCAGCATGCCACGAAAAAATCTCCTTTCCGCTGGGCTGTTTTCACTTGAAACATCCAGGAGGATTGTAAAAGGCCGATTTGAAAGGACTTTCACTAAACTTCTCTCTTCCTTAAACTTCTCTCTTCGGCACGGACTCAGGTGTATTAAGGGCATACTAATGTACAAAACACAAGCAAGCATGTGATGTTCCTAACACACCTCTTACAACCAACATGTGTCTGTATTATCATTTGAAAATTCTTCTACAGCTCGCGCTGTTTCATAAATATTGCTAAAATATTCCCCTCTTTTTTTTATTAATTTGTTTTTCACTTATCCACTTTGTTATTTTTAAATGTTTCTTTACCCATTTTCACCACGAATGATAAATTATTGCTTCTTTTTGTTCAACTGGATTTTCAATTGACACCAGCCACTAAACAAAAGCAGTTTGCCATGCACTAGGCTGGGGCCCAGCAAATGCTGTCACTGCAGAGAGGTCCATTATCATTCTCTATGTGCTAATTAGGCCGACATACAGAATGATAATGGGCCTGATAGTAATCTGCGTCTGGTCGGCGAGGGGGGCGCTGCAGACCATTGATCACAGCAGGGGCGGGAGTTGGCCCCTGCAGTGAGTTACAGAACTGGATGCTTGCAGGCAGGGGGCAGCGCAGATCACTCTGATGTCCGAAATTACGGACAAAAGGCGTCCGTAAAGGAATTCCTCACAGACAATGGACAAGAGGCCCAAATAACGGGCGGTCTGTGAAATTTACGGACGGTTGGTCACCCTACTGGGATGCCATTCACACAAATCAATGGCGAGTGTGTGCTGCACAGAATGAATCGTTAACGGCTACGTCACAAATTTTAGGTTTCGCTGGGGGGCGGAGCCGTTAGGCTCCTCCTCCAGAGAAATCTATTGAGTACAGTAAGCACTATGGAACACGCCCCCCCGTCCCATTGGCTAGCTCCATAAATGGAGCCTAGCCATTGGACGAGGGTCCTGTCCATCAATGCCGGACCAGACACGGGGGCGTTCCCGAGATTCTTTGGCTTTTGCCGACGTCACGCGACGCCGGGAACGCCCCCGAGTCTGGTCCGGCCGGGCCGTGCTTGCTGCTGTCCTGCCTTGTGTCCCTCCTCCCGCTGTCCCCACGTTTCCCGCCTCCCTCCCGACGTCCGTGTCCTTTCCCGCCCCCCTCGTCCTCTCCCGCCCGCCCCCCTCGTCCTCTCCCCCCCCCCCCCCCTGTCCTCACAAATAGTGGTATCCCGTCCTGCCCGGGGGTCAACCGGCAGCTGCTCGGCACCTTGGCCGAGGCACGAAGGGGCTGCGACCGCATTGGTGGCTTTTCGGAGGCTCGTCGGCAGAGGCGCGCTCTGATTGGCCGCTGCAGTGGGCCTGTCCCCGTGAGCTGCGCCGCCGTTGGTTGGAGCCTCGCCGCGTCATCGGGATCTGCCCCGGGAGCCGCGCTGTGAGTGGCTGACTCCGGGGGAACCCTCGACGTCAGCGGAGGCCAGTGGGAGCTGCGACGGGGGCCGTGCCTGCGAGGGTGAGTCTTCGGCCCAGAAGCTGGGGGAGATCGCCTTCCACCCCGCACCCGGTATTGACACCGGCTGAAGAGAGGAAGCGCTGGGGGGCTGTGCGCTCGCTCGCCAGAGGATATATATGCTTTGTTGCCTCTTCAAACATCTATCGATCTATCAAAGTAATATCGGTGACACGATTTAATGCATAAAGCAATGCAGATAATAACCGATACATTTCCTTTAATCGAGCACGTTTAAATCTGTCAGTAATCTAATTGAAAGCTAATGCATGTTTCTCAAACTGACACCATGTCCTTGCATAGCCATGAAATGGATTTCACTGTTGATGAAAAAGGCAAGTTAAGTCCTTTTGTGCGGCGTTCCTGGAGTATTATGGGTGTGCTCTGCTGTGCTCTCTCGGAAACGCATACTACTATTTCTAGCTAGCTGTGTGGGACATTTTTGGCAAGTGCAACAGTGGAAAAAATGCTTCACCACCTTCTGCTGCCAAGCGGGGAGGTGATGAGAGCCATGTGAGGACCACACGAACACGTGCATCCAGTTCTTCAATCCAGTAATAGTGCACAAAGGCGCAGTGGTTTGTAAAGAGGCGCTATACAAGGCTGTTCTTCCAGACAGACCGCACTAGACCCATAGCTGTGAGACCACCAACATCTTTAAAAACAGAGGCACAAATACAATATGATAATGTCTGACATAGCGCTAACAAGCAGCATAGCACACATTGGCCGCTAGGCCACCTTGATGTACTAGAAGGTAGGTTCGGATTTTTCCCTGGCCTCACACAATACTATCGCGAGCCCTCAACATGCAAACAGACTGCATCGCACAGATGTGAACAGTAAACATGGAGGCATCCACTGGCCGAGCCTAAAAATTCAAATTGTGGGCGTCAGCATGAGCAGGGCCGGGCACGTAAGAACGAATCAGTTACAAGTTTAAACTCTGGCCCAACCTGGAATGATATTCGTGTCTGTCTCGCCCAAGTAACTTCAGAGAACTGTTTACCCACTCCAACAACACCTACAGGGCTTGGGCGTTGTGTACTCTGCGATAGGCTTGTGTAATCGCAAACCACAACTGACACACACCCAGAGAAAAGCGCGCAACTTTCAAATTTCAGCATGTCATGTCTGTCCGTGAACCAACCAGGGCCACGGGAAATATCCGATGCCGGGGCTGGTGTGTTTCCTCATAACTATGGATTTGCCGCATTTACCTCTTAATACTAACCACCCTTCTGCATAATGTACAGATTTGGCTCAAACGGATCAAAAGTTACTAAAACCACAGCAATAAGTTTGCTATGCAGTGGGAAGCCCGGTTCAAATGCTGCCTGGCCACCTTCAATATCAAAGTTGCGACCCCTGGCACTGTCTTTGCGACCCCTGGCCTCAGAGGTGGCACAGCAGGGATCCGAGGGAGTTACCTGGGTTATTAAGCCGAGGATACGCTTTGGTGTAAGTGTGACTACGACCGTGAAACCTTTGTTCAGAGTTAACGTATGAAGTAATACTATCATGAAACACGCCACACGGTGCCGCATAATTTGCCTTTTCTTGCCGCATAATGTTATCAATGCTGCCACACAACTTGGTCCTAAGCTGCAGCACAATTCCAGTGGCGGGTGCCGTAAACCTATCTGAAGCCCTTGCACCCACCTCCAGGGCATGTGTGGCTTCAAGTGCATCCTTGAGGCCAAACTGGGCGACTTCAGGATTTGCACCCAGACACCTGTGTGGACACAGGAAGGTACAGCCCATCTCACTTACTGTTATTAGGGCTAACACCTGGTAACTATGCGACTGAAAGGGTTGGTGCAGTGACTCTGGGGATATTCTGCAAGCCAGCTGTTCGAATACTGGCAGGGCTGCCTTGGTGTTTCATGCTTCCACTCTAGATAAAGGGAGGCATTAAAGCGGGAAATATTGCCACTTCAGTGGCCGAACCTCGGTCGTTTCTAAGGCACGTTTCTCTAAGTTATGTTTAGATGGGTTATATAGCGCCAAGCACACCCCGAGCAGGTATCTAGGCGCTATGGGCTCCTAAAACTGAGACGCGGACCCAGACCGTCCAAAGCCTCGAACAGAAAGGAAACGGGAGAGATAAACAAAGCCAAGTTGTGAGCAGTTTCCTGAACTTGGGGAATTTAGTTGTGGAACGGATATTCAGGGGAAAGGTGCTCCAGTGGTATGACGCAAAATATAAAAAAGAAAAGCCATTAATTTGCATGTCTTTTCCTTGTAAAGGGATTCGATGCTCCACATGCAGACAACCCCAACCGAGCGCCTTCTCTATGCGAGATGTGAAGAGAGGGGACGCTGCAGGAAGCAGTCACGTAACCCAAGCATCCTCGCTTGGCCACGGCAATCAGAGAACAGTCGGGGCCTTTGTACACATTAAAGCCGTCATCCGAGCCAAGCGGTCCAGGCCTGCTGAGCGTGTGCCCTGGCAGGCTCCGGGCATGGATAGCATGAGTGCAGGGTCTGGGCGGCAATCGACCCGACAGCTGCCCCTGCCACCACGCTTGCAGCTGCCAAGGCTCATTCCTGTGGCAGAAAGCATCAGTGACCTGATAACAACCTACTGTACAGCCGGCCCCTTCAAGCTACATCTGGGGTGCTGAGACACAGAGCTCAAGAGGGCAGCCCGCCAACACCAAACATGCGTAAAACTGCTTTTTACAAGCTTGAGACATGTCACCACAACCCCCCTCCCCCAACAACACACAAGATGAGCCCGTAACGCATACAATCGAGCTGGGACTCCCAACGGCTCGAAATATCGAAAGGCAAGTCGAGTTTCTCTACAAGTATATATAAATATCCAAGGTGCAAAGATGTGGAGTTAAGAAAAGTAAACCTATGCTTTCTCTTTACGCATTTACCTTTGTTTGTTTGTCCCTCAAATACCGGCCCACAATATTCCTATGCTTGATGCTCTGTACTGCAATCTGTATTTAAGTACTTCCATAGCATAAAGGCGCTAGAACTATGCTTTACTAGCGCCTATTTCAATGGTATTCACCTTTTTACTAATTTCTAAATGGTGACAAGCAGACTAGTCCTGCATGGACTGAAGACTTGCAGGTCACAGGTTAGGTTAAGTCTCTGCAGTAAGCCCCTTAACCCATTACGCTAACTCTCTGGACTGACAGTCATACACACCTTGGAACTTTACTGACTGACAAATGGTGTGATACACTGAGCTGCAGAACAGGGGTACAACCCACTGAACTAACTTAGGAACTCAGAGATAAAACAGAAGGCCAAAACAGGATTCAATCTGTATGGGTGGAGAAGTTACACCACTTTTATATGTTTAAAGTGCAAACAGTGCATTTCCCAAATGTACAGGAGAAGTGGAAGGCGAGAACTGACTATGTAAGGAGTGAATGGTTAGTTCAAACCTCAGGCATGTTTTACCCCTCCTACAGACCCCCCACTCACCCTAAAACGTTATCACTTATATGGTAGTGCAGTGGGCTTCTCAAATGCAAGCTCAGCCCACCCTAATATCGTGCAGAGATGTCAGCTGCGACCCCTGACCTCAGAGATGGCAGCATCAGTGCCAGGAACACAGGGGCAGGTTGGGTCCCCGCTCCCTTCCTTTATTCTCATTGTTTATTCCACTAATAGTGAATAATCTTTTATTATTCACTACTGGTGTAATAAAAGATGTAGTACAATTAGCTGGAATGACCTTCGCTGGTAGCTGAGGTAAGTAAAACAAAAATGCTTTTAAATGTCCGTTGTGCATGCTTGCGGGTGAGTGTGTGTAAGTGTGAATGGGTGTGTGTGTGTAAGCATGCGTGCGACTGAAACTAAAGGTCAAAAGGGAGGTGATGTCACTTCCGATACCCCATGCATTTTGGTGAATTTACGTTCATGTTTTTGTGTCCTTGAGGTGGGTGTAAAACGTGTAATCGGGCAGAGGGATGAATGGAACTGGTGCTATGTAAAGCGCTCTGATAACCTAATCGGTTCAAGTTCGCGCTATAGAAAACTCTAAAATAAATAAATAAATGCGTCACTTACGTTTCCACAATATCCAGTGGATCCAGCGGGCTGGGCGAATCCATGCAGAAACCTGCGCAGAGGATCTGCCCCGGGAGCCGCGCTGTGAATGGCTGACTCCGGGGGAACCCTCGACGTCAGCGGAGGCCAGTGGGAGCTGCGACGGGGGCCGTGCCTGCGAGGGTGAGTCTTCGGCCCAGAAGCTGGGGGAGATCGCCTTCCAGCCCGCACCCGGTATTGACACCGGCTGAAGACAGGAAGCGCTGGGGGGCTGTGCGCTCGCTCGCCAAAGCGTCACGGACGTGCGCCTCGCCTCCCGAGTGCCCCGCATTGCGCGTGGGACCCGGGGATAACAGCCCAATACCCGATCTCCCTGATTTGAGGGGAGAAACCAGCTGAGGCAGGAGCGCTGCTTCTACAAATGCAGAACAAAGATTAGGAAGCATGTTTTGAGTGCTAAGATCCTACCAATTTACTACGTTCTATATTTTTTAAAGACTTGAGACAATTGATGACATAAGAACTTCCTGAAATTACTTGCAACCACTAAGATTAAGTGCAACCTTTACCTGAAAAAGTGATTATCGTATTACTGCCTTTTTCTGCCTGCAAACCAGATAAAAGTTATTTATATTTTTATAAAATACTTACCTGTGTGGTCTCAGTTTGTGGTGGATTGGGGATTATTGTTGTGTTGAGTGCAAATATTATACACATTGCCTTGGGGATAAGCCTGCCTGCTCGCGCCAAGCTACCTAGAGGGAGAGCGGAGGTTATCTACTGTGTGTATTCCTTCACCCTGACTAGAAGCAAGGGTCCCTACTTGGTCTAAGGTACTTACCTCTGCCAACTAGAGACCCCCGCCCCCCCGCCGCCCAGGGGAAGAAGGAAGACGGCGGCCCACAAGAAGTATGGGGGCCCACGCGGGGCTCCCGTGGCCTGCCTGGAGGGAGCCCCGGAAGAAGCGGAGGACGTTGCCGGGCAGGTGTTGCCGAGTAGGACAGCTGCAGCCCCGCGCCTCCGCCCACGGTGAGTGCTGTGTTGCTCGGGTGTTCACGCCGCCCTGGGATAGGTTTTTATAGTTATTCATGCTTCCCTGTTTAAGATGCTCATTTGGCTTAGAATTGAGGGTTAGTTTATTTCTCATTGTGATGTGTCTGACCCCTTATAAACGTTGTCGTGCAATTCCATCCCTGCACAAAATAAATATGTAGACTATAAACTCGTGTGTGCGGTCGTTTAAGGCGACTCATTACCATGGGGTTTAACACATTTTATTGAAGGGCGGGTAGCAGGTGTTTTAAGCACTGTGTTTTGCTGGGCTGTTTGTTTCTAGTCAGTGCATTTATGTAGAAGTTCGTTTCATCCATTCGTGCTCTCCAATATTACTATCGGTTGTACAGCAGACGAGTGCCTTCTTGGGAACTAGTTCGCATCTAAGTGTGTTTTTTGGAATCGTTGTTGTGGTCTAAGGTGTCCGCCCACAGTCGGCCCTATTCGTACACTGCACGTTAATCTGCTTAATTGCTCGTGGTCTTTCATCCTATTCATCTGGATAGTTTACTTTATGGTTAAGTTGTGTGCTTAGGCAGTGGTAGTGTTGCACACACACCGCTGTCAGAGATATGGAAGGAATCCTATGCCTTCAACTCTGGATGTGTGTAATCTACCTACCGATTAAGGGGAGGGCCAACTGCTTCCTGATTGTATTCAACTCTGCCTTTAGAATACAGGGGTTCACCAGCAACTCTTCAATTGGACGTTCATACACAATGCATTTCCCCCTGTACCCCAGGGATGATACTCAGTAACAGGTTCTCCAATGAGAAACGGCGCCCATTCAAGTGCAGCACGCACTCTTAGTATGATCGCTTTTATATTCGGCACCGCAGTGGAGCTTATTGTTGTATATTTATTTGACGTTACAAGCATTCCGTGGTGATATGTGGCAGGTTTCTATGTTTAAGTTAAGAACGCAGACTTCCCACCGGCAGTAAAGCACTTTGGTCGACGTGGCCTTTTTCGGAACGATACTGTGTATTCTATATATATATTTTCCTCACAGCAACATTAAAGGTTTCAGAAACGCCAATATTTTCGATACAACGTACTGCATAATGTTTCCTCATGCATGCATTGCACAGGCATCGCTAAGGTGTATGTTTTCGTTGAGGACCCCTGCATAAACTACTATCGCAGCTAAAACTCAGGGCCCCAGATTAAGAACACACTTCCGTGGAGGCGGCCACGCCATCTGCCTGCCTCTGGAGGAAGTAGCAGCTACAGTAAATCAGCCCCTTTGATGTCAGCCAGGGATCCTGGGATGGCATTCGAGCTTGAGCTTGTGACCTGGTAACCATAGAGACATTAACCCATTGGAATTATTTTGTCCTATGCTTTTCATGCACGGAGGACGTTAAACGGAAAAAAACGTTGTTCCTAATTCTTAGCGGCATCAAAGCAGACTTTGCTCCAGACCTTGTACTAAGTGGTGAAAAAATGATTTCTATGTGCGCTCTAAATATTTTCTTCAGTATTCCTTTTCTTTGAAAAAGAACAAGCGATATGTGGTTGAATGAATAATACAGTCTGACTTAGTTTGCACCAGTCATTCTTTTTTTTTTATTAAATCTTTTTAATATGCAGTTTCAGTTTGGGGTTTCTACTTCAAACTGTACTTGGATTTAAAAGGAACCTGTCTTGTATTGATTAATACATCATATGATTTTAAACCTTCACCGTTTTGTGCAACAGGCAATACACTATTACCTTGCTTCATCAAAGAAACCTATAATGATTTTGTATGAGTTACGCAATGCATATAGCTATGAGGATCACCTTGCTACTAGTTGACAAGCTGTGTGTATACAACAATAGCAGGATTATATATATATCTATTTTTTTTTTAGCAAAAATACGCCGCACTCAGAAATCCTTCACTTCAGGTCTTTAATTAAGTAAACAGAGCCAGTCTGTCACACCGACCTGTTTCGGCCACGCAGGGCATTTCTCACTGTTGGAGGACACTACTTTATAGCCTGATAACATTTCTTGCTAATAAAGAGATCAAAGAGGGGTTCTCAATACCAATCATTAAGAAAACAACTGAGATGCTAAAACTTACAAGAGCAGGTGGCACAGATAACTTATCAGCAGTAATAATAAAAACAGCTATTCCCCTTGGAACAACTTGCTCCACCTGCTTATTCAAACAAATTCTCCTGAAAAGAGCTTCCTAGATTGCTGGAAGGGGCAGTCCCTCGAATCTGGGGTACACCTCCTCCACCTCTGGCCAAGTTCGACCCCACGTATGGAGCTCTCCCTTCATTGTTTACCTCCTCTCTTTCATCACTTCTCCCTTACCCTCCCTCTATTTCATGCTAGAGGCTTCATGCGAGCCTCAGCTGGTGAAACTCTGCTTCTGTGCCACCCCTGACCTCTGCGTGGGGCTCTTTACATGTGTGTGGGGCTCTTTGCGTGTGTGTGGGGCTCTTTGCGTGTGTGTGTGTGGGGGGGGGCTCTTGCGTGTGTGTGGGGGCTCTTGCGTATGTGTGTGGGGGGCTCTTGCGTGTGTGTGTTTGTGTGGGGGGCTCTTTGCATGTGTGTGGGGCTCTTTGCGTGTGTGTGGGGCTCTTTGCGTGTGTGTGGGGTTTTTTGCGTGTGTGTGGGGCTCTTTGCGTGTGTGTGGGGCTCTTTGCGTGTGTGTGTGGGGGGGGGGGCTCTTGCGTGTGTGTGGGGGCTCTTGCGTATGTGTGTGGGGGGCTCTTGCGTGTGTGTGTTTGTGTGGGGGGCTCTTTGCATTTGTGTGGGGCTCTTTGCGTGTGTGTGGGGCTCTTTGCGTGTGTGTGGGGGTTTTTGCGTGTGTGTGGGGCTCTTTGCATGTGTGTGGGGCTCTTTGCGTGTGTGTGTGTGTGGGGGGGGGCTCTTGCGTGTGTGTGGGGGCTCTTGCGTATGTGTGTGGGGGGCTCTTGCGTGTGTGTGTTTGTGTGGGGGGCTCTTGCGTGTGTGTGTTTGTGTGGGGGGCTCTTGCGTGTGTTTGTGTGGGGGGCTCTTGCGTGTGTGTGTGGGGGGCTCTGGTGTGTGAGGGGGGCTCTTGTGTGGTGTGTGTGGGGGGCTCTTGTGTGTGTGTGTGTGGGGGGCTCTTGTGTGGGTGTGTGTGTGCAAATGCAATACGTCTTGCATTTGCGACAGAGTAAGCTATTGGCATTGTAAATGAGAATGCCATTTATTTATCTGTTTTCAAAACCAACACATAAATAAAAAGTTTGTCATTTACAATGCCAATAGCTCAAACTTTTCCGAAGGCGAAACCGTTGCATTGTAAATGCTTGTTATTAACTGTAACGTGATATATTTGCCTGCCGATCAGCGCTGATAGGCACACCTTGTAGTCTCTCTGGTTTGTTTTCCTTGTGTTGCTGCAAATACATTTGTAACCATGAAAGACACAGTAAATATCCATAAGAATAAAAGTGGTGGTTCAGGCTTTTAGCCATATTTGTTGTGATTTATATGCTCTGCTTCCATTTTTTTGTATTAATCTAGGAGGGCCTGCCGCACATTGGAGCGAGTGGAAGAAAGTGATTAATCACTATGCCAGGGAATGTAGAACACATCTTTAAGTGCTGAATGTAGACATTGTTATGCACTGTTTGGGCCCTGAAGGGCAGGAACTGTTTGGGCATCCTCCAGAATTGAAGATACTCAGGGTCTGAATGAGGTTGAGGTGTGTTTGCAGAAATTATATTCACAGTATTTACCCAAAGTTTCAACAGTGTTGGAGAGGTATCATTTTGGTTAGTGCATGCAAAGAGTGTTGAGAAAGTCAAAGAGTACATAACTGAGTTTATAAAGTTGTCTTCTACCTGCATATTTGTGGTTAACTCTGAGGAATGATTGAGGATCAGTTCATGTTAGGTTGCTGTTTGAAGAAGCTAAAGACGCTTTCTGGCAAAATTATTATCTATCACTGTCATATCTTCTTGTTATTGCTAAGTCATGCAAGCACAGTAAAGCTTGTATTGAACAAACAACAAAAAAAAGGATAGTTACCATAACCTCAACATCCCATTAGAGAGCAAGTTGTAAAGATGAGGAACAAGGGAAAGGATTGTGCTAAAGATGCTAAAGGACAAGTTAAAGATCCCAAAGCTTATTGAGGTGTGTGTTTAAGGTGTCGAGCACAAACGCATATGGCAAATTATAAGGACTTTACTTGGTAGAAAGCGATATACAAAGAATGTGGTAGAAAAGGTCATCTTACCAAGTGCTTCTGGTCAGGTATGCCATATAAGAATGTCAATAAATTATGTTACAGTGTAGAAGATTATAATGAGAACGTTTTTGTGTAAGTGTGTCTCAATGGGAAAGACGGACCTTTAGAGAAAGTAGTGTAGAGAAAATACCAATCAAAATGTTATTTCACTCGGATGCTAAAATCACTTTTACTCCAAGAGTGGTTTATGCAGCTCACCTTAAGGGAAAGGTTTCTTTGTTTGAGCCTGATATTCATCCCAAAGTGTATGGGGGGAAAGCCCATTAAGTTATTTGGTTATTTCTTAATCTCTTTGGTGATGAATGAATGAATGTTGGATTTATAGAGCACGTGGTTACCCGGAGACGTCCCAGCGCTGTACCACTGGGGAACCCGTCCTGGCTTTCCCTGTGAGATGGTCCCTTTACTAGGCATCCCCAAGGTGCAGCCAGGCATCCCCGGCGGTGATGGGGCCGGAGTGGAGATTAAGCAAGCTATTGCCCAGAGTTGCAGCATGGGACCCCATGGTTAGAGTGGCACCGAGGCGAGATTTATCGGGCCCGCTCACATCGGTCCGGCACCCGGCCGCATCAGGAATTGAACCCTGGTCCCGGGCCGACCTCTGCCTCCGGGTCTGCTGCCTCTAACCGTTGAGCCACACTTGTATATTTTGACCCCAATGAGTACCTGTCTATCAGTCGAGAGAAAAGAATGTTGTGTCATTAATGGAGAGAGGGAGGAATACGAGAAGGAGTTCCCTGAAATGTTTAAGGATAAATTAGTATGTTTCAACGGGTATGTACATAGGATTAAACTCAAAAAGGATTTCTTACCTCATGTCAGTTGTAGTTTCTGTGAGGTAGAAATGACAGAACCCTTTTACCTCCTGATGGACTCTGCAGACCTCTGACGTAAGTGTTCGAGCGTAGTGAAGTGAATGCAGGTTTAGAATGTTGTGTTCAAATTTACACAATGATGAATAAAGAAGTGTAAAACTACCCTCTGTGTGTGGCATAGTCATTGGTGACTGTCTGGGCTGGGGAGGATGCTACAACTGGCGATAAGATAGGGGATCAGTAACCTGAAGATGGACAGTGCTCTCCCAGAGAGTGTGCCGTGGTCCATCAGACTGCTCGTGCATACCATGTGTACCTCAGTCGAAGTGCTGAATCGACTTTGACGCATGACTCAAACACAAGTGAAGCAGACGAAGACAAAGACAGCTTATCTAAGAAGTCTACATATCATTGGCCAAGAACTGAATGAAAAGGCCACAAATAGAGGTACTGTGCTACTACACAACTTAATACTATGCATCATATGGAGTGCTAACCCTAAAGGCGGATACAACCAGGTTTTGAAGGAGCTATGATCGGACGCGCTTCTAAGCAGAGATCAAACAGGTGTCAAATAATACAGAGAGATGTAGCAGTGCAAAGCCATTCCAATAAGAAAGATTGTCTACTTTCCAAAGCTGAGATAAGAGAGTCATCATACCACTGGGCTTGGTGAAGTGGCCCCTGAGGAACTGCCGGGGTTGTGCTTATGAAGCCGTCCATATTTGTAGAGGCACACCACCAAGGCAGCAGAGTGGGGCTCAGGCCAACTTCATAGGTCTTCGAAGATTGAAAGACGATAGTGGTGTTCAGAATCGTGAAAGTTTGTATTTTCAATGGAACTCAAGAAAGAGGCCCTATTTCTAGTAACTATCAAGGCCTTAGAGACAGTTTGCATAAACAAGATCAATAAGCAGCTTCATAAAGAGCTTTACTCTCTGCATGTTTTACCAATGGTTACAATGTCACCATCACCATTCAATACCACCTAAAAGCAAAATATATACGACAGATGGAATGCTTAGATAGAGACATTTGAAGATTTCATTGATGTGATAGGCTAAGCTGATAACAAAGAGATGATCAAATATCTCAAGAATCTTGCTGGTAAAGGTGTAAAAGAACTCTTAAAGAAAATGCTGCAAGCTGAAGAAAGCACATGCAGTCAAATCAAATCAGCCTGGAATCTCAAGTTCAATCCAGTACAAAATGTAGATTATGAGAGGTATATTTTCAGTCAGGAATGACAGACAGTGGGTAAAACCACTGATGAATTTGTTGAGAGACCGGACACACTCATCAAACACTGTAAGTTCACTGAATTTAATGATGAGGAAGCTATTTGTCTCAGAGTAATTTATGGATGACTGTCAAATTCCTTCCAACGTCGAATGTGAAAAAAACTGATAGCCTGGAGTGAGTTCTCATGGCTGCCAGGGCTGAAGAGCATATGGATAGACAAGCGACTTACATCAAGGCCAGAGGTGCCCAAAGTGAGTCAGTCATGAACATGAAAAGTAAGCTAAAGCATAAGGCAGAGGGATACGGAGTGATGTTTGCATGGAAAAAGAAGTCATACTTGAGGTGTGTATTGTCGTTTCCACATGAAGGTAAATGTCCTGCTATTGGACAACTTTGCAACTGTAGTATAAAGGCTAACCATTTTGTGACAGTTTGCAAGGCCAGGAACAAAGTAAGCGCATGACAGCGCAAAGACAAATGGTCATCCGAACGTTCCAAAAGTAACGTTCGAGTGGAGTGGGGTGGTGCAGTGGCCAAGGCAGCTGACTTCAGAGCACAGGGCTCACAGTTCAATCCCCGGCTCCGGCTCAGCTCAGCACCATGTGACTCTGGGCAATAGCTCACATTTCCACAATGGCCCCCAGCGCCTTGAGACCCGTAAGGGTGAGTAGTTTATGCTTTACAAATACGGATTTTATTTTTTCCACACACCCACAATGCCAAGCAACAATACAAGTGGAGGCAAATTGATAATGAACGCAGTGCAACATCATCTAAATCATAATCAAAAAGTTCATCAGTGTCAATATTAAGTGAAAGTGAGGACGATGGCTGTGCAATGCTGATGTTCACTACAGAGGAATGTGCTCATGTGGGACTGGTCGCATGTGAAAAAAAACATAAGTCAAAGAAGGGTCATCATGAAAAGGCACCAAAGCAATTCAAACATTGTCCAAATATAATCTTAAAGATAAACGGGTGTTGCATACCTTTCTTCTTCGACAGTGGTGTGTCAATAAACATAATGCCTGAGGAGAAATGCAAGGAACTATCTCTGTTGTCCCGACTTGTGCCATTATAGACTAAAGTGTATACATGGGCTGCATCAAAGCCATTAGAGAGTCAAGGTTTGTTTGTAGCCGCAATGAAACACAATAAAACAAAAGTACAATCACCCATTCATGTACTTTAAGGTAAGGCATCCAGCGCCTGTTTACTCAGTTTCAGCACAGCTGCTGATATGGGACTGATATTAGTGAACTATAACATGAATGACCATCATGAAATAGTAAGTCAATTCCCTTAATTGGTTCATGGGTTAGGAAAGCTCAAGACCATGAACATACAGTTACACATAAATGAGAACATCCATCCTATTGCTCAATTACACATACGGATTGCAGTTCATTTACAGGAAGCAGTTGAAAAGGAACTTGAGTCACTTCTTAAGCATGATATCATTGAGCGCTCCACTGGCATTACACCATGAGTTTCTCCCATAATGGGAGCCCCCAAAGGAGACAGTGAAGGACTTATTCGCATGATATGTGTTGATATGAGACAGGCGAACAAGGAAATTGAAATAGAAATGCATTGAGGACCGCGCAATCCTGTCATGATAACACAATAAAGCGGTGCAAAGGTTTTCTCTAGCCTCGATTTAAATAAAGGATATCCTCAGTGGTAACTCAAGGAGAATTACAGGTACATTGCACTCTTTTCTAAACATATTGGTTTGTTCCAATATAAAAGACTCAGTTTCGGTATGCTATCTGCTGCAGACGCTATTCGATGTATTATACAGTCTTTCATGAACTCATCTAATTATAGTGATGGCAGATTGGTTTTTAGAGTTACTCAAAAGGAGCAGGACAAAGTTCTGACGCAAGTGTGTCATTTGTTAGCTGATGATAGTTTAACTTTGATTGCTGAAAAATGTGAGTTTCAGAAGGCATAGTAAATATTCTTAGATCATATCTTTACCTATGGCGGTGTGACACCCGATCTAGCTAAATTGCAGAAGTTTTCTACTGCCAACACTCCACAAGACATTTCCATGGTACGTTCATTCCTTGGCATGGCCAGTTACTGTTCTAGATACATACATGACTTTGCCATTGTTAGTGCTCCACTAAAAGACTTGACAAAAAAGAACGTTTCATTTCATTGGTCACATGAATGCAAGCAAAACTTCATGAAAATTAAACAAGCCCTAGAAAACATCACAGAAATGGCCTACCTTGATCCAAAGCTTCATACAGAGGTTGTTATTGACGCTAGTGTTGTCGGGTTAGGCACAATCCTTAGACAGTATATCAGCTATCCAAATGCTAGAAGACATATTGTGGCATATGAGAGAAAAGTGTGTCCCAAACTGAACATGCTTATTCAAAACCTGAGAAAGAAAGTTTAGCAGTGGTGTGGGCTTGTGAATATTTCCACATATTCTTATATGTAAAGCCTTTAACACTCGTGACTGATCATCAAGCATTGTTGACCATCTTTGGCAATCCAAAAGCAAAAATGCCTCCTCACATTGAACGTTGGAGTCTGAGGTTACAAAAGTACAACTACACATTCACGAACTGTCCAGGGAAAGATCAAAACCCAGCTGACTATTTTTCAAGAGTGCAGTTGCAGTGCCCTTGCACCTTTTAAAGACAGCTGAAGCTGTTTTTAAATTGTGTGTTCAAAATGCCAAATGTGGACATTTTTTTGCTTAGCCATCCTATGTGCCTCTGCTGGTTTGTGCATTCGCTGTAGACAGCCACAGGGGATGAGGGGGCTGAGGTGGGTCCTGCCTTTCCTGGGTAACTCCGAGCTGAGCTGAAAAACCCTGGGCTGTATTTAGAGTAGTGGGAGAAGTTTCACTTGCACCTGAATAGGCACTGTCTGCTTTGTACCCTCTGTCTCCACTCCCTACCAATAAGCTGGACCAGAGAGGACAGAACTGGTTTGGATGGAGCTGAGAAATTTTCTGCCACAAGTGGACAAAGGTAAATTTGGTATAAATATTGGGGCCCAGACCCCAGAACTTTCGAATACTTCTGGCTCAAGAGGAACCTTTGCCAAGACGAAGAGCTGGAAAGGCTGGAAGGAGGAGTACTGCCCCATTGCTGCGTGGATTCTTTGCTGCATTGGCCTACAGTGGCAACTCATGCCAAGGAAAGGACAAAGATCAAACTGGGCTGTGTATCCTGCTTGAAGATCTCCAAAAGCTTGGTATAGAACTTGCCTCCAGTTCTGCAGTCTTAGGGACACAAATACTTTTTTCCTCTGTCCTCCTGCACCTGGAACTGCTGTTTCAGCTGCCACAGAGGGAAAAAGCAACACCAGGTAGTGATGCCACGACGTGGAATGAAGCCGTGGGCACCACTCGTGAAGTGCACGATGCACCGCACGACTTACACCGTAGCCCCGAGACCTACCGCCACCGCACTGTATCGACTCTAATGCATTACTGTGGCTGCTACCTGCACCGGAGCCGAGGGCATCACTCGTGATGCTCACAACACACCTCCCTGACTCACACTGCCACCCCGACCTCGAAGATGCTGGTGTCTCATCGTCATGGAGTCGATACCTGACATGGGAGATCTCTCGAATCTATCGACCTTGCACTGTTGTAGGGAACCGGCACCTCACCGCCAACGCGATGTCACCTCCAAGGCAACATTACAGAAGTAACGCCTCACCTCCCAGGCAACAATAAGGAACCAATGTCTCACCTCCCCTGAGGTCGTTAGGAGCCGGTGCCTCACCTCCCCTGTGGTTGTAAGGAACGGACACCGCCTGACACCAACGATGCATCACCTCAACGCCGTCTTTGTTTTCATCCCTTGCCAATGTACTGCTCTTGGGTGTCCGTTCAACTTCGGGCCTTGCCTGTGCACTGTGCAGTTGGTGCCATAATTTGGGGTTTTCATCTTTCACAACGTCGTAATAGCCCCAGATGGAGCTATTTGTTGCTACAAGCTTTATTTTGGCGAATAACCTATTTTTGATGATATCTTGAAATATTTATAGTGGATCTTTGTTGTTTGGTTTTGTTTTGGTTTAGATAAATATTTCCTATTTTTCTGAACTGGCGGGGTGCCCATTTCTAGTGTTGTCACTGTGTTACTGTATGTAGGCACAAATGCTTTACACTGCTGGTGCCAAGCTACCAAGGGGTTGAGCATGGGTTGTCTAAGGGTTTAACTTCATTACCCTGACTAGAAGCAAGGGTTCCTACTTGGACAAAGGTGCAAATAATTGCCAACTACAGACCCCCATTTCTAGCGGTAGGAATCTGGGTGACACAATCAAAGAGTGAAACAAGCATTTACAATGCAATGGTCTCGGCATTATTAAAGGTAGAGCTATTGGCATTGCTTATGATATTTTTTTTTTACAATCATAAATAAATGGCATTGTCATTTACAATGCCAATAGCAAGCCAGCCAGGGTGCAGGGAAGCAAGTACAGCCAGGGGGCAGGGAAGAAAGCACAGCCAGGGGGCAGGGAAGCAAGCACAGCCAGGGTGCAGGGAAGCAAGCACAGCCAGGGGGCAGGGGAGCAAGCACAGCCAGGGTGCAGGGGAGCAAGCACAGCCAGGGTGCAGGGGAGCAAGCACAGCCAGGGTGAAGGGAAGCAAGTACAGCCAGGGGGCAGGGAAGAAAGCACAGCCAGGGGGCAGGGAAGAAAGCACAGCCAGGGTGAAGGGAAGCAAGTACAGCCAGGGGGCAGGGAAGAAAGCACAGCCAGGGGGCAGGGAAGAAAGCACAGCCAGGGTGAAGGGAAGCAAGCACAGCCAGGGTGCAGGGAAGCAAGCACAGCCAGGGGGCAGGGAAGCAAGCACAGCCAGGGTGCAGGGGAGCAAGCACAGCCAGGGTGCAGGGGAGCAAGCACAGCCAGGGTGCAGGGAAGCAAGCACAGCCAGGGGGCAGGGAAGAAAGCACAGCCAGGGGGCAGGGAAGAAAGCACAGCCAGGGTGCAGGGAAGAAAGCACAGCCAGGGGGCATGGAAGAAAGCACAGCCAGGGTGAAGGGAAGCAAGCACAGCCAGGGTGCAGGGAAGCAAGCACAGCCAGGGTGCAGGGAAGCAAGCACAGCCAGGGTGCAGGGGAGCAAGCACAGCCAGGGTGCAGGGGAGCAAGCACAGCCAGGGTGCAGGGGAGCAAGCACAGCCAGGGTGCAGGGAAGCAAGCACAGCCAGGGTGCAGGGAAGCAAGCACAGCCAGGGTGCAGGGAAGCAAGCACAGCCAGGGTGCAGGGAAGCAAGCACAGCCAGGGTGCAGGGAAGCAAGCACAGCCAGGGTGCAGGGAAGCAAGCACAGCCAGGGTGCAGGGGAGCAAGCACAGCCAGGGTGCAGGGAAGCAAGCACAGCCAGGGTGCAGGGAAGCAAGCACAGCCAGGGTGCAGGGAAGCAAGGACAGCCAGGGTGCAGGGAAGCAAGGACAGCCAGGGTGCAGGGGAGCAAGCACAGCCAGGGGCAAGGAAGCAAGCACAGCCAGGGTGCAGGGGAGCAAGCACAGCCAGGGTGCAGGGGAGCAAGCACAGCCAGGGTGCAGGGGAGCAAGCACAGCCAGGGTGCAGAGAAGCAAGCACAGCCAGGGTGCAGGGAAGCAAGCACAGCCAGGGTGCAGGGAAACAAGCACAGGCAGGGTGCAGGGAAGCAAGCACAGCCAGGGTGCAGGGAAGCAAGCACAGCCAGGGTGCAGGGGAGCAAGGAAGCAAGCACAGCCACGGTGCAGGGAAACAAGCACAGCCAGGGTGCAGGGAAGCAAGCACAGCCAGGGTGCAGGGAAGCAAGCACAGCCAGGGTGCAGGGGAGCAAGCACAGCCAGGGTGCAGAGAAGCAAGCACAGCCAGGGTGCAGGGGAGCAAAGCCGACTATTACAGGTGCCTCCAATTTATGTCCAGATCTTGGGGCTATCCATACGAGAAACTGCCATGCAGTTAGTATATTAATAAAAATGACAAATTTTCACATTTTGTTTTTAGCCTCACAGCTGCCCTCCCGGACCTAGATTGAACACCGATGCTCTGTACAGCCAGCCCAGAAGGATTGCTCAGCGAGTTAAACATTCACCACCGAGATAAGGAGGTCCTTGTGTTTGAATTGAGGCAACGCCTGACTCAGCCTTCCATGCTCTGTACAGCCAGAAGGATTGCTTAGAGTTAAACATTCACCACCGAGATAAGGAGGCCCTTGTGTTTGAATTGAGGCAACGCCCGACTCAGCCTTCCATGCTCTGTACAGCCAGAAGGATTGCTCAGCGAGTTAAACATTGACCACCGAGATAAGGAGGTCCTTGTGTTTGAATTGAGGCAACGCCTGACTCAGCCTTCCATGTTTCTAAAATTGGCCAATAATATACCATTACAAGAGATCTCTTGTTTACAGAGCTAAATGAACTCGTCTTTAGATCGGCATGACACCCTATAGAAACAGAAGGTATTATAACTGAGCCTATGTGAGGAGGCCGGTTGCACCTTATATATACACATATATATCTACATTGCCTTGTGAATGTGTAAAAAAAGAATGCATGATGTCGGAGTGAACCGTGCCAATACTAAATCATTCATTCAGGACCATTATAACCCTTTATTGGTTTGTAATGCTCAGCAGGGCGCTGCCACAGACCCCTTCCGAACAAAATGCAAATCCTGGTTCAGAAATAGAAGTGTGGGCAGGGTCTTTTGTAGAAAAGTCACGAGTAGAGGGAACGTGGGGGTGGTGGGGGGCGACAAGTGTTAGTAAGTCTGTGACAGCGCAGGCGGCTGGACATCTGCGGCAGGTCAAGGCGGGGGCATTCCGTAGCAGCCAGGGCTCTGGGAAGTTTTATGGGACAAAGGCTGTCAGCAGCAGTTGACCACCTACCCCTCGAGCGGCCGGTGGTGCGGGCGGGTCTCTCGTGCCATATGGCCCTTGGAACCATTGGGGTAGCCTGAAACGTGATCATCTGCATAATGACGCGTGAGGGGACTGTTTTATGAGGGATGGGGGGAAGGGGGGGTCAAGTGCAGGAGGGTCGGTGGTCTAGACAGAGGGAAGCGGTAGATGGGACTCGGTATTCATTTCCGTTTCTATGCTTTGCCTTAAATCAGGGGTGTCCAACGCCAGCCTGGGTGGGCGGATCCATGCCAGATTTAGCCACCGGAGCCTTCACCTTTCACCCTTGATGATTAAATTAGAATTCGCGAATAACGTCAGGCGAAATTCTTAATTCTATGGATATCTAACTACCAGGCACGCTGGCTTCTCGCTGGGGTAAGGACTAAAGAGTGTGGAAGCACGTGGGATAGCAGCGGCAGTGCCACCAACTGCACACTGCATTCTGGTATATGTAGTTACTTGTGCTATTTAAAATGGCGCAGCATTTAAAACGCATCGCCCAAAAAAATAAAGGGCACTGGATTAGTTGTGTGCCCCACAAGACTAGGGTTCAGTGTGGTTCTCAAGTGTAGCGCGATGTGGCTTAAATGTATTAAGATTTTCGCAGGTAAACAATTGTTAAAAGTTTGCAAGATGTTTAGTAAAGGACGATTTTCTATTTGTCAAGACGTCCACCTGTACACAAACTCTCAACCCCCTACCCTCAAAAGAGGCAAGGTGTGTGTACAGCATGATGTGGCCTCTCCTTCAGGCTGAGCTTTCCTAAAATGTTACCGATTAATGTGGGTGTGGATGCACAAGAAAGTGCAAGGTCGTTTTATGGACACAACGCATCTTTACACGGCTGTGGCTGTAAAACCAGAAGGATTTAAGTAAAATCATGTGAATTTATAATTTTACCCTGCATCCTTCGAAAGGAACCCACTGTATCCGGGCCCGCATTTGTATCTACTAAGGGAGCTAAGGTAGAAGGAGAGAGCGTGATCAGCCAAAGATCACACGGTTTAAGCTGGGGTTCAACCCAGGTTTCCCGGTCCAAAGTGGCATCTGAACAACTAGACCAGATCTACTCTTGTTAAAGCCTCACACATTCAGAAGCTGAATGAGCCTGCGTTCATGAGGTCTGAAAATAATATACAATAAAATGACGGAGTCCCCCCGAGTACTAATCCTATTATTATGAAGTGAACAGAGCCAGTTTTAAGTGCTAAAGAAATTGTTCAGCCCTGCCCCGAGCCTCCACGCTAAAGCTGCATGCCACATACCTGCACCATGTCCTCCGGCAGCAGCCAGTCGCCTCCGGAGGGGGTCTTTAGAGAGTCCTCTCCATAGAGACCCGGGCCGCCCCGCGGGCCCCAGGCTGCAGTGGTTTGAGCTGGGCGAAAACGGGAGGTTCCTGCTAGTGCATTCCCGGGTAGAGACGCTGTGGGAGGACATGCTCCAGGGTGTACTCCCCGACCCCACACACCGCAGCCCCCCTCGCAACCCTCTGAAGCGCCTCGCTGCCTTGTGTAGCAGTGGGTAGGCGCCAGCAGAGGCTCAGAAGTGTTATCACACCGGTGCCGGCGGCTGCTCTGGGCCGAGATCCCTCGTCATGGGGGTGTGTGCAGCGCTGGGATGGTGTCTGGCCGGTGCTGGGAGCGCCCGCACCAGCGGAGCCCAGAAAAGCCGGTTCCACCCGTTTTGGGGCAAAAAGCAGAAGTCCGTCCATGGGGGGGGGGGGGTGCGCTGGGCACGAGTTTCTGTCCAGATCGTATAGCGCAGAGGGAGGGCTGGTGGTGAGGCGCGGACCATGGGTAGAGGCAACGGGCAAATTATGAGGTCTCTTCTGTCACGGACAAGGACGCCACCCCACCCCATACCAGACACCGGACCAGGGCGGCGAATCAATGCACGGACGCACATTCACCCCTGCCCCAGAACAGAGCATTCCCGGGTAGAGACGCTGCGGGAGGACATGCTCCAGGGTGTACTCCCCGGCCCCACACACCGCAGCCCCCCTCGCACCCCTCTGAAGCGCCTCGCTGCCTTGTGTAGCAGTGGGTAGGCGCCAGCAGAGGCTCAGAAGTGTTATCACACCAGTGCCGGCGGCTGCTCTGGGCCGAGATCCCTCGTCATGGGGGTGTGTGCAGCGCTGGGATGGTGTCTGGCCGGTGCTGGGAGCGCCCGCACCAGCGGAGCGAGAAACATCTGGGAATGCAATGGGTACATTTAACTTTCTGCGGGTGACAAAGGAGGAGAGCCCCGGAGAGCAGTGGCAGAGGCGCGGCCGCCGGCGAGGCCCCAGAGGAGGGGAGCCCCGCCTGCGGCACCAGAGGAGACGTCCAGCAAGGCCCCGAGGAAGAGAAGCCCCGCGCCAAGTACCGGTGAGTGCAGCGACCCGGGTGGGGGCCTCGCAGTGTGAGGGTAGAGCGGCCCCAGCAGACAGCTGGCCGCTCCCCTATCTCAAGGCGGCATTTGGCGATTTGGAGCCACGAGGCTCCCGGGGGCAATTGCAAGTTCCGAGTCCCCAATGGGGGACTCCACCGAGATGGCCGCATTTCTGTAGAGCCCAGGAGGGCTCAGGGGGCAAAGTGCGTGACAGAGCCCCGAGAGGCTCAAGAGCAGTCTTCTTTCTCCCCCAAGCGGCCCCATGTGTTGACGGGTGCACTAAGAACGGCACAAACAGGGGGGCAGAGGCTTACCTGATGTCCTCGTTTGACGCTGCTCGAGCAGCAAAATGGCGTCCGGCAGCTCTGAAATTTTTCGGAATTGGGGGCGTGGTTTTGCACCCTGAGTGACAGACGACGTCACAGGGCTAAAGAATGCAAAAAATCACGCCCCCGAATCCGAAAAAGACGGAGCCTATTCGGAGGGGCAGCTCTCTCCTCCAATGGCTGGCCTCCATTTAGGAAGCCAGCCAATGGAGGTGAGAGGAGCGAGGGAGGAGGGTTCCAAATCCCTACTAAGAAGCATACGATCTCCTCCCGGAAATGCTGGCAAGCCAGCATTTCCGGTCCTCGACCGAAAAAGTTTTAAAGAATTTGGAAGAAAGTGGTCTCACATTAAGGGCTAAAAAATGCAAGTGTAATCTTTCCCAATAGAATACCTTGGTCATAGAATCTCTTCTTGTCTTATCAACCCTAAAGCTGGTTTAGTTAATGCCATTTGTGAAATGCCCAGTCCCTGTTCCAAAGAAAAGGTAGTCATGTTTTTGGGCATATGTAAATACTATTGTAAGTTAATTCCCAATTTTTGGGACAAGGCGCATAAGATGAGTGGTCTTATTTTAAAGGGGTGTATATTTGAGTGGAATTCTTCATACTAGAAGGAATTTGAGGCATTAAAATATTGTCTTAGCAAGGTTTCAACCTTGGGGACTACACTGTTATAAAGACAGATGCCAGCTCAAAGGGGTTGGGGCAGTTCTATTGCAGCACACTGGAGGTGGAGAACACGACATTTTATTCCTATCTAAGAGTCTGAAAGGAGCTGAAGTCAATCACTTGGTTATAGGAAAGGAGGCATTGGCTTTTCACTGGGCCGTGAAAAGGGTCGGAAAATGTATTTAGGGAAGCAAATTTTAAGTGAAGACAGATCATAATCATGTTAAGGAGATGTTCATGAAGAAAGCAATTGATGCCATCTCTGGTTAAATCAGGAAGTGATTTGTTGTTTTCCAGGTGTTTGACATTGTAGTGTCATATGTTCCTGGAACAAACAATTGTTTAGCAGACTGTGTATCCAGACTGTGTGGGGAAGAACAAACTGATCTTTCTGACAATGAGGGCGCTTATTTGGACGAGGATGATGTTGATGTGTGTAGTATCAGAGGATCTATATTAACAAGGATGACTGAGTGACTGAGTCTAACAAGGACTCTGTTTTGTAGTAGGTAATAGATTATTTAAAAAATGGGTGGCATAACAGAGAGGTTTTTTGCATGTTACAAATTAAGTATCTCACAAGGATGATCTGTTGATGAGAGGTGCAAGGCTGGTTTACGGGAGAGCCTCAGGAAAATCCTTGTAGAGTTTGGACACAAAGGGCATCCAGGAATCAAGAAGACCAAAGAAAGACGATGAGGGCTATATTGGTCGCCTAGCATAGACATTCAAATGGAAACGTTGGTGAGAGACTGTGTTGAGTGTACCAGAAGTGACAAGATAGTTTAGCGTAGGGAGCTGCCATTGGGTTTTTGAAATGCACCCAAATCACCATGGCAAGCTTAGATAGAGTGGGTCCCATCGCAACTACAATTGTGGGCAACTTTATTATAGTTGCAGTGGATATGTTTTCATGAAGGGCAGAAAATATACAATATACCAATACCATAGAGTCCAACGACGTTTTAAAATTTGTGGAAAATTGCGAAAGCAAAGGGTAGTATGATGTTAGAAATGCAACCAAAAACATTGAGGTGAAGTGCAGGGATGTTGTGAAAATTAAACTGCCTAGGTTTAGTCATGTGTTGTCTAAATGTTGCTCTCCTATGAAAGTTATTAAAGCTTTTCACAATGCAATAAGTACTGAGGATCATAGAATTTGGAATCTAAATAGGATTGTCAAAGTGCAATGCAGTGATATTGAAACCTGTGAACAGTCCAACGGGAAATATGTGGTGGATACAAGCAATTCTCCATCTCCTTTGAGGAGAAGTTACAGGTGTATCAGGAAACCAAAATGTCTACCAGAATTCATTTAATACCTGCGTATAGCACTCAGGCACCTCTTTGTGCCGATGTAATTATATATAGTTAGGCAGCTTGTTATTATATGTGGGGAATGGGGTCTTTCCCTTACTTATGTTCATTTGTTATTTTGCTTTGTTATGGAAAGGTAGAAGTGCGATATCTGCTTGTATGGTACAGCTCACTGTTGGAATGTGATGAGAAAACAGAAACGTCATAGACAGTTGCTAATGGAAGGCTGAGAACATGCAGGCAGTTGATGGCTGAGAAGTTATACCATGCTACTTGGGAAAAAAAGTATTATTTATGTAAAGACAGTGTATCCACTATTTTATCCCTTAACATTCAACTAAGAATGTTCTGTAGTTAAAGGATGCCCCTAATACTCTCAGTAATGTTAAGAAATCATCTGCAGACGTCCTCTTAAGAATTCTGTGCCTTTCCACAACCTCATTCTTTTTCTTTCCATACTTCAAATCTAATTTAATGAAGCTTCCTCATATTGTAAATGTAAATTGATACTTGTATAGCGCACTACTCACCCGCAAGGGTCTCAAGGCGCTTGTACGAATACCGCTGTGGAACCCATCCTGGCTTTCCCTGTGAGGCGTCCACTCCTGGGCACCCCCAAGGTGGAGGCCAGGTATCCTTAGCGTTGTGGGGGCTGTTGTGGAGATTAAGCAAGCTATTGCCCAGAGTTGCAGAGTGGGACTCCATGATTGGAATAGGCACCGAGGTGAGAATTATCAGGTTTGTGGAATTTTTGAGCCCAAGACCCGCCGAGGCGGGGAATTGAACCCTGGTCCCGGGCTAGACCTCTGCATCAAGGTCTGCCGCTCTAATCATTGAGCCATACTTCTCCACCATATTCATCTAGCTTGTCTCCACTAACTTCCTTTTCAGTGCTTAATGGAGAGGAAGTTGTTTTTGTCTCTCTGTCTCCAGCTCTTAGGTAATGTTTGAGAATGGCTAATGTTTTTTGCCATAAATATATCCTCAGTGGTGTTTATAGTGGTCTGTTTCTGAATGTTATGCTGGGATTGGGACCAACTACATTTTTTGTGATGGAATCAGATAGTAAGATGTGCCAATGTTTTTGAATAGAATTGTAGGTAGTGATAAACCTGGTACATTCCATACTAGTTTCTGATGGATTGGAAGGATTTATACGTTTCTTTCTTTCTTTAACTGCCACTTTTGCTTTGGCACAATTCAGGTGCCCATTTGCTGCATCCCCCATATTTAAAATGATCATTCAGTACATCTTGTTCAAAAAAGTATTGTGTTCCCTGCAGATCTGCTTTACCCAGCACATTTCCTGATATAGGATTCTCCATTCAAATTAGCAGGATGACTGATTTATGCGTAAAGAAGGCTATCACCAGCAGTTTCCTTATGAAATAAACATGGTAATCCAACTGTCTACGATTTCATCATGAATATCCGAGAAAGCATTGGTGCTGGTCTTAATAGTGTTGGTAAAACAGTGCCTTTGCAAAATGGGAAAAAGGAAAGCCATTGCTCCTTGTGCTTATAATTTAAATGGTAAGAGGTATTTGGTGACCTCTTATTTATTTAGGAGTTTTATCTAGTGCTAGCCAGACCCAAGGTTATCGGAGCGCTCTACAACAAAGGTGATGGGAAAATCAATACAAAACGTAACAATAGTATACATATAGATTCCTCTTCCTTTGTGGATATTATTGTGCTAATTATCAAGGTATAAGTTGAGACGGTCGTAGATGAGTCCACAACCCCTCACTTGAAAGATGTTCCACAACGGCAAAGAAGAGAGGCCAATGCAAATTACAGATTCAATCAAACAGCTAGCTTGCAAGTGTATTTAAGAAAGGCAATTATGTCTCTTATCAATCTTTGATGCATAGCACTTTAATTACCATCCAGACTCTAATTAACTCTAATAGAACCACATTTTAAAATGATTTGTGATAAGCATTCTACAATAAATGTAGGGGTTATTGCAAATGCGAAGACTTTCCCAATCTTGGCCCTCGAAGCCCCATGCCAATCCTGTCTCAGCCAAAGGAGTCCTATGGACAGGTTCAGGCTTCTGCCTCATTAAACCTATCATTTATATCCAATAATCCTGTGGTATTAGTGCCTGTTAAACCTTCTATTTACATCTCCACCCGTCATGCATCTCTCAGCATTTATCCTTCTAAATTGGATCTTCCACCTGAAGTAACTGCTTATATCATGACTTTAACCGATGTTCCATTTTAGCCTCTGACAAAAAGAACATGTTTTCCATCTTAAAAATAAGACCACTCATCTGCTCATCAAAACCAATATGTGGGCGTGGGATTTTCTTTTTGAAAATAAAAAGAACAATGCCCCTCTTGCCATGGGAGTTTTCTCCCATTATAAAGGGAATCATTGAACAAGTTCCATTGCCCCTTACTTACTACCAGGTCCTATAGCTACATGTACGCCCATCTAAAGGACGCTCGTCTCTGCCATCATCAAACAATGCAATGGAGTTTCCCCTCTGCCAGCATTGAAATCAGACCTAAATTAGGATCTAAAAGACCCAAATACACATATATGAAGAATATGATGACGAAATGTTGTAAGAATATTCATTTGTGTCTGAAGAACAATTGATCCCCTGCTAAAATTATCTCTCCATCCTTAAACAATTGCGTAACCGCCAACACATCTTTGCGATTTCAGTGATCAAAAAACACTTTGAAAACGAGGAAATAGTTTGCCAGCTCGTGTTTATTGTCAAACCAGAATTTACATTGTGCCCTAAAATGTCACTTGAGCTAAGTAGGAGATTGTTCACTACAGAGCAGCTTACAAAAAAAGCTCTATTAATGAGAAAGTCGACTACAAGGCTGGTGTCAAGAACGTTACCTGTAAATTCTGTAATATTAAGAGCAGTCCATTTTCAAGGAAAAGTCAAAGATCTTTTTTAGAAGTGCCTATCCTGCCACGTTCATGGTTTTCCCATTTTGTTTAGTATTCATAGTGAGTACCTAACAAATGAGAAGAATGATGTTCTTTTAACACCAAATTGTCAAAAGTACTACCTTTACCTTGAGAAGGTCACTGAAGCTATTACAAACGGGCCAGCTGAATAAAGCTCCAGGTCCCTTTTATGTAACCGTGGATCTATATTAAAAAATATTTCGATTTATGGGTCCTATCGTAACTACAATACATAGTGCAGTCGCTTTTTAAACCTTACCTGTTGTCCTCATTCAATTATAGTTTCCATTTTTAGAAAGGGTAATAGAGGAGATCCTTGGTGTTCTCTTCCAATTTCCCTTATTGATATGACCACGGAAGTTGTGGAGATGGAACATATGGAGCAAATTATGATCTTGGCAGGGGCGTAACACAGGCCCCCGCATCCCCCATGGTGCGAGTGGCCTCAGCAGCAGGGGGCCCCCTCAGCACAATACTCAGGTCTGAGTGCTCCAGATAAAATCTGGAGCGGGGGCCTCTCCAGGTACATTGCAGGGGGGCCCCTTAAACTTTTGTTACACCACTCGATCTGGGCTAAGGAGAATTAAATTATTGGAGACATTCAGTGTGCCTTTAGTGAACGTATGGTTACTAAAGAACAATGCTTCAGTTTGAGCCAATCATTTATTACATATACCATAGAGCTGACAAGCTTACTTAATTTAACATAGATAGTTTTTAGCATGTCTTTTGATTGTATCAAAAGGACAACATTATGGTCTTTATTTCCTTTCTGCCAGAGTTTGGTATAGATTAAATTGTGAATGTGCAGAATCTTTTATTTTGGCAAGAGTTGTTGTGTGCCATGGTTGTGTTTTACCCCATTCTTTTTATGATATATATAAATATTTAGACTATGTCTTAGGGACTGCAGGTAAGGAAATATAGCGAATAGAACCACACTAGGTTTACTTTATGCTGACATTGTCGTTCTCATGGCTCTTACTAACAAAGGCCTAAAAAAGGTGATAGAAGGCTTTGTGACCTCTGTGGGTGATAGAGACCTGAGCACCACCTTTCTTAAAAGCTCTATCAAGACCACACTCAGAGGCACCCTCATCTATAGACCACCTGGACCCCGCACACAATTCAGCAAAGACATCATTGACTTCATCAGCCCACACGCCCTCCCCTCTGAGGACTACATTCTACTGGGAGACCTCAACTTCCACCTGGAAAAGAACAACAGCAGCAATACCACCACCTTTCTGGACAACCTCGCCAATCTCGGACTCAAACAACTTGTTGACACCCCCACCCACTATGCCGGGCACACGCTCGACCCAATCTTCACCTCCAGCAAGCACATCTCCTTTAATCACACCACAGCTCTCCATTGGACGGACCACAGCTGCGTTCACTTCAACTACAAAAAGACTACGACCCACAACCACCCACAACCAATTCCCCGGAGAAACTGGAACAAAATTACCACCGACCAGCTCTTCACATCGCTTCATCAAAACCCTTCTGCAAAATCATCGGACCCAAACCAAGCAGCCACCAACCTCACACAATGGATCACCCACAGCGCTGACGAATTAGCACCCTTGAAAAACCTTCAAATCAAGCAAGGTAGCAAAAAAGCCCCCTGGTGACCGTCATATCCTCGATAGAAGCGGTCGCTCCCCTCACCTCCTCCTCACTCGACTCCATAACATAGCGCTTCAACTCTGCTAAGTACCTCTACTACCGCTACCTTCCTTTGTATTGTTGCACACTGCTGGGCGTTGTGGGCCTCTTTGCATTTTAAACTGCTGAGTGTATTTGGCGCTTTTGCAACTACATAGCGCACTGCGGGGCTTGGTGTTGCCTCATTGTATTTTTTTTTTTCACAACCAAGTTTATTTGAGCATAAGAATGACATGTATGTGGCACCTTCCCACACCAAGATCACCACATCAAGATCAATGTATTGATAACATACACAAGAGATATTAATCAAGCATTAAGGAAGCTCAGCTTTAAAGGAAAAAACCCCCCCCACCACCCAACCCAACCCCAACTATACCCCCACCCACACCCACTATCCCACCCCCCCTTCCACACATGTACAGAGGCAACATATATATGGTTTGCATAAGAGAAGCAGGTACGATGCAACCCGGGTTGCGCCAGTAGGGCCAGAAACAGTGCTGCGATCACATGTCCTCCTCCGGTTCCGCCGGGGGCTCCAAGGATAAACCACGGTATTCGGCCCACCGCTTCCAGATCTTGAAGTGCTTGCGCGGGCAGCCCCGCGCCTCAAAAATCGGTTTCTCAAGACCCATAAAGTAGTCCAGCCCCGCCTTCCATGCCGACAGGGGGGGGGCCCTCACGGATTTCCAGGCCCGAGCCAAGTCTCGCTTAGCAACCACCAGGCCCAGCAGCAGCAGATGACGCTTATAAATGTTGCCCCCAACCCCTTCCATGATGTGTAGTAGGCCTAGCCGGTGGGTACGGGGGAGGTCCCAGCCCAGGACTTCAGCCAGACAATTCCAAACACCCCTCCAGAAGCCAGCCACACGTCCACATGACCATACTGTATGCAACAAGGTGCCAGGCACTTCTCCACACCGCAGGCACTCCGACGACGCAATCAAACCAGCCTTCCACAGTCGTTCACGCGTGTAATAGGCCCGGTGCAGATACTTGAATTGTATGAGGCGGAGCCGAATCGCGATTGCGGCGCCACGCGGGGACTCCAGAGCCTCTCTCCAGTCGTCCTCATCCAAGGTGCCCACGTCCACCTCCCAAGTTTCCCGGAGGGAGCTGAGAGTAGACGAGCAGTGAATAACAAGGGTCTGATAGATCCTAGAGACCTTTTTGTCTCCCAAGTCACCCATAAAGACCTTCGCCTCGATCGGACTAAACTCCGGGAGGGAGTCGAGGCCGGCTATGCTAGGGGCGAGGGCATGACGCAGCTGTAAGTAGCGGAAGAACTGGGTCGGATGCAACTGAAAGTCCACTTGGAGGTCTGCAAAGGATTTGAGAGTCGCGCCGGACATGACGTGGCCCAGCTGCGTTATTCCGATAGTCTCCCAACCCTCAAACCCAGCCAGGGCCGCCAGTTCCGGGAGCAGACCGTTATGCCACAACGGCGTTTCCGCCGTTAATTTGCCCCACCATCCCATGCGGCGCAAAGACTGCCGCCACACTGCAAAGACCACCCTCGTTACCGAGGGCAACCCACGGCGTATACGCGCCGAGTAGAGAATGGTGTGGAGCGTACGTTCACCCATAAGATGCCTTTCCAGAGCATATGCCGGATCGTTCCTGTCCCCGTACCACCAGTCGTTAAGGACAAGTAGATGCGAAGCTTGGTAGTAGGAGAGGAGATCGGACGTGGCCAAGCCACCGCAATAGGTGGATAAGAAACATGTCTTCAGGGCCACCCTGGCTGCTCCACCCTCCCACAGGAAGCGGCCCAGCACGGAGTTCACCTGACGGAACCATTCCATGCCAATAGGGTGCGGGAAATGCTGGAGTTGGTACAACAGCCTCGGTAATGCCACCATCTTAAAGATGGCCGACCTCCCAAAAATCGTAAGCGGCATCCTGGACCACGTTTTAACATCCGTCTGGACCCGTTCCCACACCGGCAGGACACTACGAGACCAGGCCGCGGCCCGCGAAGTCGAGAGGAAAACACCCAAGTACTTCAGGCCGTCCGTCGCTACACACAGGTCAGCCGCCCAACCATCGGCCACCACCCCACCACGTAAAACCCATAGGGTCGACTTAGAAGGGTTAAGGGTAAGCCCGGAGACTTCACCAAACCCCCTCATGATCTCCAGGATTCGAGGGCCAGAGCGCCGCAGGTCTGTAAGGAACAGGAGGACATCGTCTGCGTAGAGTGCAATTTTATCCGTAAGGGTATCACTCCATACAAATCCTCGCACCTGGGCGTCTAGTCGCACCCGCGACGCGAGGGGCTCCATGGCTAGGGCAAATAGGTACGGGGACAACGGGCAACCCTGGCGGGTACCGCGGCCGATTGGGAAGCGACCTGAGACCGCGCCTGCCACTCGGACCGACGCCGTAACATTGGTATAGAGGAGACGGACATAGGACAGAAAGACTGGTCCGAGGTTTAGGCGGGCCAACAAGGCGAAGAGATACGCCCAGCTCACCGAGTCAAAGGCTCGGTCCATGTCCGCCAGGAGAAGTGCGGCCTGTTCATCTCCAGCGCTCATGGCGTCGACCGCTGCCTGCGCCCGCCGGATATTGTGGCGGGTGGCTCTGTGTGGCATGAACCCGGCCTGGTCGGGGTGGACCAGGTCGGCTATGTGGGGCAGAAGGCGGTTCGCCAGAGCTTTCGCCAAGACCTTGGCCTCGATGTTGAGGAGGGAGATAGGTCTGTACGAGTCATGACGGTCAGGCGCCCTACCAGGCTTCAAAAAGACCACGATCTCAGCGTGACGCCAGTCAGGAGGTAGTTCGCCACCAGACCGCGCTGCCTCTAGCGCATTGCGGAAGTGGGGCCCCAGCTGGACGTGGAACTTTTTATAAAATTCGGCAGGATAGCCACTTGGGCCGGGTGCTTTCCCCGTATTCAGCTGGCCCAGGGCTTCCCCCAGCTCCTCAGACGTAAGCGGGACCTCTAAGGCCGTTCTAGTCTCCTCCGGGACTGCCTGTGGGAGTAAGTCATCTAGGTACGAGGCAATCTCTCTCTCTCCCAGTGGGTCTCGGGGAGCGTATTGTGACTCGTAGTAGCGGGCAAAGCTGGCCGCCAATTGGTCCGGATCGGTCATGACGGAGCCATCCTCTGCCGTGAGGCCGGGCAGCTCCAGGGGCTGGAAAGTCGCCTGGCATAATCTATGTAGCATGGTGCAGGACTTATCGCCCCACTGGTACACCCTACTACGCGTGGCGAGCCACGCTAGTCGGGCCTCCTCACAAAGGACAGAGGAGTAAGTCTGCTGGGCCTGCAGAAGCCGGCGCACCACGCCCTCCTCACCCCCAAGTCTACTACGCTGCTCCAACTCCTCCACACGGGCCGCGGCTGCCACGATGGCCTCCCGGTGCTCCCGCCGAGCGGCCGCACACCAAGCTATGTCAATGCCTCGGATCGTGGGCTTCAGTGCCTCCCACACCACCACAGCGTCGGCGCCCCCCACCAGGTTCTCGCGCCAGAAATGGTCAATTGCCTCCCGAAGGTGCGCCACATAGTCCGGCCGCTGCAGCTGCCAGGCTGACATACGCCAGCGAAAAGGTTGTCGTTTAACTGGGAGGGTCAGAGTGGCCAGGACGGGGGAGTGATCTGAGAGGCCCCTGGGGAGTATCGTGGCGTCCCGAACACGACTCAGGCAGGCCCCTGGTACAAACAAGTAGTCGAGCCTCGAGAAAGACCCATGCACCGCCGATACATATGTGAAGGCCCGTACCGCAGGATGAAAATGCCGCCACACATCTATCCAGCCCAGACTGTGCACCGTCGCACTCAACCGGGTGGGGGCAGCCGCGCCTCATTGTATTTTTAACTGCCGAGTGTATTTTGCGCTTTACAACTTAACCACGTAGCGCACTGCGGGGCTTTGAGTCACCTTCCTATCTGTGTATTGATTGCTGTGGGCTTTACCTCGCTTCCTGCCTTTATAATTTCCTCGCTTTGGGCTTTGTGTTTTATTTGCTGGCAAAATCCATAGCGCCCCCAACGCTACCTTAGCGCTTTGTACCGCTAGAAATTTGTGCATTATTTGTCCCCAGAACGCTCCATCTTGGCCAATTTCGACGTGCCCCTCGCAGCATTTGTTGTTATTGTTGCTGCCATTTTGTCTGCTGTGACGTCCCACACCACCTCCCCCACCTCGATCCCGCCCCCCAGCTGACCCTCCCACCCACTGTAGCCACACACCGACCGAATCCCATTGGAGAGCTGTGACCGTCATATCCTCGATAGAAGCGGTCGCTCCCCTCACCTCCTCCTCACTCGACTCCATGACATAGCGCTTCAACTCTGCTAAGTACCTCTACTACCGCTACCTTCCTTTGTATCGTTGCGCACTGCTGGGCGTTGTGGGCCTCTTTGCATTTTAAACTGCTGAGTGTATTTGGCGCTTTTGCAACTACGTAGCGCACAGCGGGCTTGGTGTTGCCTCATTGTATTTTTAACTGCCGAGTGTATTTTGCGCTTTACAACTTAACCACGTAGCGCACTGCGGGGCTTTGGGTCACCTTACTGTCTGTGTATTGATTGCTGTGGGCTTTACCTCGCTTCCTGCCTTTATAATTTCCTCGCTTTGGGCTTTGTGTTTTATTTGCTGGCAAAATCCATAGCGCCCCAACGTTACCTTAGCGCTTTGTACCGCTAGAAATTTGTGCATTATTTGTCCCCAGAACGCTCCATCTTGGCCAATTTCGACGTGCCCCTCGCAGCATTTGTTGTTATTGTTGCTGCCATTTTGTCTGCTGTGACGTCACACACCACCTCCCCCACCTCGATCCCGCCCCCCAGCTGACCCTCCCACGCTCCGCCCCCCTCCACTCTCCATTTATGACAGATGTCCCAACGTTCAGCGTCCACGCGCTGCGGCCGCACCGAAGGTGCGCCAAAGGTAAGCCCGTCTACGCCCGTCCGCGCCTGGACCGCGCCCAGCGCCAGACCCCCTGGTCCCCGCCTCTCCCAACCCACTAGAACCACTTATGATGCCGCTACTCTCCTCACCCTCAACCCCGGACGCACACCACAATGCTGCGAAACCACCCCTGGACGTACCCATGGCCCATTCGCCTGCCTCTCCTGCAAGTTCAACTGCTTCAGGACCCTCACCAAACCCACTTCCTCCACACACATCTCCGAACCCAACCGCCTGAAATGCATCCTACTGAACACCCGCTCGGTCCACAGACATGCAACAGAACTCTGCGACCTAATCGACAGTGCGTCACCTGACATCGCCTTCCTTACTGAAACATGGATGAATGCATCTTCTGCTCCCGACATCGCCATAGCCATACCGGACACTTACAAGATTATTCGAAAAGACCGCACCAATCAAACTGGAGGAGGCATCGCCATCGTCCACAGAAACACCATCAAAATTACAACCAGCTCCGACGACAATCTTGCAACCGCTGAACACCTCCACTTCCAGATCCACACTGACCCCAGGACCACCGTTAGAGGCACCCTCATTTACAGGCCTCCAGGCACCCGCACTCAATTCAGCGACGACATCACAGACTTCGTCAGCCCGCACGCCCTCGCCTCCGAGAACTACATTCATCTAGGAGACCTCAACTACCACCTTGAAAACATACTCGACAGCAACACCACCACCCTTCTGGACAACCTGGTCAATCTCGGACTCAAACAACTTGTTGACACCCCCACTCACACAGCCGGACACACGCTCGACCCTATCTTCACCTCCAGCAAGCACATCTCCTTCGATCGCACTACAGCTCTCCACTGGACTGATCACAGCTGTGTTCACTTCAGCTACATACCCACCCTGACCCACAACCGTCCACAACCCATTCCCCGGAGAAACTGGAACAAAATCACCACCGACCAACTCCTCACATCACTCAACCATAACCCTCCCACCCTCTCAATGGATCCAGACCAAGCGGCCACCAACCTCAGGCAATGGATTACCCACAGTGCGGACGAGTTAGCACCCCTGAAAAAGCACCAGTTGAAATCAGCCAGCAAAAAGGCTCCCTTGTTCAATGATGAACTTAAAAAATCCAAGAAGCTATGCCGCACCTTGGAGAAGAATTGGGGAAAAAACCCAACCTCAGACAACATGGCCTCCCTAAAGACAGCCACCCGCAAACACCACCAACTGATTCGATCCGCCAAGAAATCAGCATTCAAGGACCGTCTCGACAACAATTCTCATAACAGCAAGGAACTCTTCAATATCGTCAAAGAATTCACTAACCCCACCGCAGCATCCAACGACATCACTCCCTCCCAAGACCTCTGCGACGCGCTATCCTCCTTCTTCTACAACAAAATTGCCGACATCCACAACAGCTTCAAGAATACTCCCAGGGATCAACCCGCCCCACCCCCTTCAGATCCCACTCCTCCAATTAACAACCTCAGTGCCTGGAACCCAATCACCACTGAAGACACCATTCGCCTCATGAACTCAATCCACTCTGGCTCACCTTCTGACCCCTGTCCCCACCACATCTTCAACAAAGCTGACTCCATCATCGCACCCCAACTCCGCGATGTCATCAACTGCTCTTTCAACTCTGCCACCTTCCCAGAAACGAACTCAGCGCCCTTCTGAAAAAACCCACAGCAGACCCCTCAGAACTGAAAAACTACCGACCCTTATCCCTCCTCCCTTTCCCGGCCAAAGTCATCGAGAAAGCAGTCAACAGCCAGCTCGCCGCCTTCCTTGAATCCAACAACTCCCTTGATCCATCTCAATCCGGATTTCGAGCCAAACACAGCACCGAAACCGCCCTCATTGCAGCGACCGACGACATCCGAGCACTCCTGGACAACGGAGAAACAGTGGCCCTCATCCTACTCCACCTCTCCGCCGCTTTCGACACAGTCTGCCACAGCACCCTTATACAACGCCTCAGCAACATCGGCATACAAGGAAAAGCCCTGAACTGGATCATCTTGTTTCTAGCTGGGAGAACTCAGAGAGTCCGACTTCCCCCATTCTACTCAAAAGCCACCGAAGTCATCTGCGGCGTACCTCAAGGATCCTCACTCAGTCCCACGCTCTTCAACGTCTACATGAGTCCTCTCGCCTCTATCGCGCGTCGACACAACCTCAACATCATCTCTTACGCCGACGACACCCAGCTAATCCTTTCCATCACCAAAGACTCCAACACCGCCAAAACCAATCTTCACGAAGGCATGAAAGAAGTAGCCGAATGGATGAAACAGAGCCGCCTAAAACTCAACTCAGACAAAACGGAGGTGCTCATCCTAGGATCCTCCCCCTCAGCCTGGGACGACTCTTGGTGGCCTTCCACTCTGGGCACAGCACCCCCACCCACAGACCATAAACGTAACCTTGGCTTCATTCTAGACTCCTCTCTCTCAATGTCCAGACAAGCCAACGCCGTCTCGTCCTCCTGCTTCAACGTCCTTCGCATTCTCAAAAATGTCTTCCGCTGGATCCCCCTCGAGACAAGAAAGACTGTCACCCATGCACTGGTCATGAGTCGTCTGGATTATGGCAACACACTTTACGCCGGAATTACAACAAAATTACAGAAAAAACTCCAGCGCATCCAAAACACGTCAGCGAGACTCATATTAGACATCCCGCGCCAAGATCACATCACCGGACACCTAAAAGACCTCCACCGGCTTCCTGTCAACAAAAGAATTACTTTCCGCCTTCTCACCCACGCACACAAGGCCCTTCATAATCTAGGACCCGAATGCCTCAACACTCGACTGTCCTTCTACAAACCCACCCGCCAACTAAGATCATCCAATCAAGCCCTCGCCGCAGTCCCGCGCATCCGAAAATCCACCATGGGTGGCAGATCCTTCTCCTGCCTGGCTGCCAAGACCTGGAACTCACTCCCCACCCACCTCCGCCTTACTCAGAACCACATCTCCTTCAGAAAAGAACTGAAAACCTGGCTATTCGACAAATAATGAACCCCTCCCTCTAGCGCCTTGAGACCCTCTGGGTGAGTAGTGCGCTATATAAATACCCGAACTTGAACTTGAACTTGAACCTGGTTTAATGATGACCTTATGAAATCCAAGAAGATCTGACGCACCCTCGAGAAAGCCTGGCGAAAAAACCCTACCACTGACAACCTGGACACCTTCAAGAATGCCACCCGCAAACACCACCAATTGATCCGATCCACCAAGAAATCAGCATTCAAGGATCGACTCGACAACAACGCCCACAACAGCAAGGAACTATTCAACATCGTGAAAGAGTTTACCAACCCCACCGCCGGCACCAACGACATCACTCCCTCCCAAGACCTCTGCGACTCTCTAGCCTCGTTCTTCCACAACAAAATCGCTGACATACATAACAGCTTTGGAAACCAGTCCACCCCACCCACCTCCGAACTAAAACCCCACTATAACAACCTTTGCCCATGGAACCCAATCACCACTGAAGACACCATCCGCCTGATGAACACCATCCACTCAGGATCACCAACCGACCCATGTCCCCACCACATTTTCAACAAAGCAGACTCCATTATCTCACCACATCTCCGAGACGTCATCAACTGCTCCCTCAACTCTGCTACCATCCCGGAAAGCTGGAAACATGCCGAACTCAGCGCCCTCTTGAAGAAACCCACAGCAGACCCCACTGAACTTAAGAACTACCGCCCCATTTCGCTCATCCCATTCCCTGCCAAAGTCATTGAGAAAGCCGTCAACAGTCAACTCGCCGCCTTCCTCGAATCCAACAAATCCCTCGACCCTTCATAGTCCGGCTTCCGAGCCAAACACAGCACCGAGACCGCCCTCATCGCAGCAACAGACGACCTTCAAACTCTACTGGACAACGGAGAAACAGCTTCCCTCATCCTACTTGACCTCTCCGCAACCTTCGACACAGTCTGTCATAGCACCCTCATACAACGCCTCAGCAACGTCGGAATACAAGGAAAAGCATTGGACTGGATCATCTTGTTCCTCGCCGGAAGAACCCAGAGAGTCCGTCTCCCCCCTTTTAGATCAGAGGCCACCGAAGTCATCTGCGGAGTACCACAAGGATCTTCACTCAGTCCCACCCTCTTCAACGTATACATGAGTCCCCTCGCATCCATCGCGCGCCAACACAACCTCAACATTATCCCCTACACAGACGACACCCAGCTGATCCTCTCCCTCACCAAAGACCCAAACACCGCCAAAACCAACCTACATGAAGGGATGAAAGAAGTAGCTGAGTGGATGAAGAACAGCCGTTTAAAACTGAACTCGGACAAAACGGAAGTCCTCATCTTAGGATCATCCCCCTCCACCTGGGACGACTCATGGTGGCCACCGGCCCTGGGAACCGCACCCATACCAACGGACCACGCACGTAACCTGGGCTTCATCCTGGACTCCTCTCTCTCGATGACCAGACAAGTCAACGCCGTCTCATCATCATGCTTCAACATCCTACGTATGCTCAAAAAAATCTTCAGTTGGATCCCCACCGAAATAAGAAAGACGGTCACCCATGCACTGGTCACAAGCCGACTGGACTACGGAAACACCCTTTACGCCGGAACCACAGCCAAACTACAGAAAAAACTCCAACGCATCCAAAACGCCTCAGCCAGACTCATCCTAGACATCCCCCGCCAAGCTCGCTTTTCCGGTCACCTGAAAGACCTCCACTGGCTCCCCGTCAACAAGAGAATAACGTTCCGTCTCCTCACCCACACACACAAAGCACTCTACGACCTAGGACCCGAATACCTCAACACGCGCCTGTCCTTTTACACCCCCACCCGCCAACTACGATCGTCCAATCAAGCCCTCGCCGCAATTCCACGCATCCAAAGATTCACCATGGGGGGAAGATCCTTCTCCTACTTAGCGGCCAAGACCTGGAATTCTCTCCCCACCCACCTCCGCCTTACACAGAACCACCTCTCCTTCAGAAAACAACTAAAAACTTGGATATTCGATAAGTAAAGTTCCCCCCCTCCCTCAAGCGCCTTGAGACCCTCTGGGTGAGTAGTGCGCTATACAAATTTAAACTTGACTTGACTTGACTTGACTTTGTTCAATCTCAGGGTTCCATATTCAAGTTTGCTTTAAGTTGGGTAAGAAACCTTTCCAAAAAATGTAATCAATAACTAATGGCAAACTCCTCTTTCCTCCATCTTTTATGGTGTTAGAGTGTGGGGTCATGTTGACCCAGTATTATTACAGATTCAGAAAATAGGTTCTGTAGCTGACTATTGGCTTTATTTCCAAGAAGTCCACCCTATTCTTGTTATGAAGGACTTGGACTACCATTCTTGGAGGACATAACGGAGTTATCTCCTTTAGTACTGTTTTGCCATTTAGGTTCATCCTTTCAACCACTTGTACATGGAGATTATTCAGGACCATCTTCAATTAAATGCTCTCCTAATAACTCAATGGTTGAACTATGTTAAGAGGTTGTACTGTAAGCTTAAAATACCTGATTTCTTTATAATACCTGAAACAATAGGTAAAAAGTATAAGATGTGGGCCAATACAGCTTTTTGCTAAAAAAGACAACCTTTAAAAGAGTCTTTAGAACTTGTCATACTTTTGGTGAGAGCCCATATTTTATGAAAACTCCTGTATCCATGGAAACTAGGTTTTCATTGGTTGTAAATGTAAGAAAACGCTTTTACATAACATTCTTTCAGATGAGCATTATACCTGATTTATTGTCTTTGCCTACAGATGGCTGCTGCATATTATACAGATCCGTGCCCCAGTGGCCATAGTTCTCTTCACCACTTAATGCACTTAGGTTTTTGCAAATAATATAAATCTTCTAGGCAATAATTCTTTGTTCCTTTACTTAGAAATTTGAATTTCTCAAGGTGTCTAACTGTCCTAGCTAATAAAACTAGAGATAAATCCCTGCTGTATATTTGTTCATGAATAATGTATGTAACTTGTTGGTCGTTTTCTTAATTTTTAGATATTTTTTATATTTTCAATACGTCTAAATTTGATTGTGTTTGTAAACTTATTATTGTTTAATTAACCAAAATTAGGATTTTCTGATCTGACATCAGCACTTATATTTGCAGTGCTAAAAATATATGAGAAATAGTTTGTGTTAGTGAAAATGTCTAAAACATCACGGTGCATGTATAGGAATCTGCTTCAAGAACATGATGTACTTAATATGATTATTTGATGTACTTCACACAAGCTACGAGTATCCTACAGAGGTGTACACTAATGCAAATAAACGTTGAAATAATAGTTGCAATTTTTTTCATACAAAAAATACATGTGGCTTCTATGTTTAGACAGGGAGCTGGCTGAGAGGCAATAGTTGGGAGCAACATGTTCTGAGAGGAAAGGGACTAAGAGAGACCATGACCATGCCTGTGCAAAGAGACATCTTTAATCCGTCCTTTTCTGTGTCTCATCCCCTGCATGACATTGAATATTCTATTGATTATCAAGGGCAATAATAGTAGCACACAACTAGGTGCATTAGTGCATCGTTCACCATGGAGGACAATGTCAAATATTGAAAGGAAAGAAGGACATGTCCTAGGTGGTGATTGGACAGCCACCTGAGCAGTGCTATGGGAACAATTAATGGGACAAGACCAGAAGCAGCACACTGTAATGGAAGACAGGTTTGCAGTTTGGAAGTAGGTTACCTTACAGAAAAACACAGACATTTTGACTGTGGTCCAGTGTTTAAGTTTCTGACCTCTGCAGCAGGTTATCGTCCCTGCTTCAGAATCTGACCAAAAATGTCGAGATTCTAGGAAAATCACCCAATCTCCCTGTGTGTTAAGGAGTTCGTTTGTGCGGTGACAAAAATATGTGGTGCAACACTGCAGACTATAGACACACTTAGGACTGCCATCACAGGGGCACTGATGTAAAAGAGCGGCGACTTCAATCCAGTAATGTATGACAGAAGGGATTAATCCAACCCAAAAGTCTGGGTTTTGTCCATGGAAAGTGCAGGGGGACTGTAGAGAGCATAAGGGACTGTGCTGTTGTGCACGGTATGGACCCAAGTGGCTACGGAGAAAATATTATGAGTAGGAGGTTCTCTTTCAACTCCAGAGCCCATAGCTCATACTCCAGAATATACTATTTCTTCACTCCACCGATCTATGCATTATCTGAAGCTATATAGCATTTTGACATACTAGACTAGATTTCAATATGTTTGTCTTGGTGTGATTGGGCTAGCAGCGACTTTTGTTTCATGATCATGGCTTTGAGCTACCTACTTTTGCAATACCTGATCAATTTGGGGATCATCATTTGCACCCACGGCACCCTGATAACCAAGAAGTGGTGGATGATTTGACATTAACATAAGAGAAGCATTTTAAAGAGAACAAAGGAAGCGGCTACGCGATAGATGGTCAAAGAAAGGAATGGGGGACATGACTAGGAATTTATGGCTTTGGTAGGCAGATGAGAATAAGGGCAGATATATTTAGGAAATCACCACACACTCGGGTTATTGAATTGGGGGAGACATGGCAGTAGTACAAATAGTTGCAGATTATTTTCTCACCTGACCTGTGACGATAATGACGTACTGGAGTCTGCCTCAGACTCCTTGACACAGCATATGGATGAGGAACAAAGATAAGAATCAGAGATCGCCATTTCACTTGAATTTATGCCAGCTCTGTCACAATTGCATTCCGGTAATAACACCTGTCCTAAATGGAATGCTCATGGAATTTCACCTAAAATGGCTACAGTGACGTGGAAACCTATGCTAATATGTGTTCCTAGACTGCCATGAGGATGAAACACAATGTTGTTTGTTGGAGCGCCCCACGTGCCACGGTTACACCCAGCAATGGGTCCTGCGCTTACTGTGCCATACGACTCATCTATACCGCTCAAAGAAAAGCGAAGTAGGTCAAAAGCAATCTGACGTTGTTAGTGTCCTTGTCTGGAGGTGACTTGGCTTGTCAATTCAAGCTGGGCTATCCTATTGGAATAGGATCTAGACACATTTGCATATGGCACGTCTTTGTCTAAAGTGCATCAGTAGGATACAAAGGGCGGTCTGGAATGGAGCCTGAGAATTGAGAGTGGCTGAGATAAATTCAAGCATGCCTTCTGTTATGTTGTTCTTTGCTGCAGTGGATGTCTTAAGTGTGACTGTATGCCTAATTGGAGGTCCTGTGTTCAGTATGCCACTGGACTAAAACTATACCTGGTTGATCAAACCAAAGTAGGTCGAAACTAGTCTGACAGTTCTGGATGGACTAGTCCCGTAGGAGCAGGACCTAGACTGATTTGCATCATTTTATTGTCTGTTACAGTTTTAATTTCAGAATTATAGTCCTGTGGTCAGCTCATACACCTATTCATAGGATTCCTAACCCAAAAGGATTTAAGAGGGGTGTTCCTTTCTTTGAAGGGATACACTTCATTTTTTTTAAGTTTAAAGTTTATTGAAAGAAAAAATGGTATCATACAAAGGAAGTAACATCATATAGGAGAAATCACAATATAAGAATATTATAAATTTAAAACAAACAAAAACCTATTAGTGATAAAAGGAAATGGAAAGGGAAGGAAAAAGGGGAGAGGGGAGGAAAATTAAGAAATCCATTACAATATTCTTTTAAAAAACAGTAAGAGTAAAAGTACTATCATAACCTGAGTCTCTATTCGTATATACAAGAACGTTAGTAATTATACTGTAATCATAGGTTTATAAGACACAATACTGAAAAGAGAAAGGCGTAATCTCAAAATAGTATAGAAAATCTTACAACGAGTAAGAATAACCTGTAGTACTCTTGAGCATAAAAAATGCTAAATGTTAATCCACAATTGTAATCCAAAATAAAAGGTAGGTTTTACTCCATGTTTGAAATAGTTTCAACTGTTTATTCGTTAATCATCATATTGACTTCATATGATTGGATAATCACAACGTATTTTTCCAAAGTCAATCATGCATAAGCAACATGTATAAGATCCACATGATTTAGAATCCCCAATGCATTTCGCACATCAGTGCGCTTCCTCAGGGGGTCTGTGAAATAAAGGGAAATGGAACTACTATGTAATCGCAAAATATATAAGGAGCACGGAAATACAGGAATATATCAAAAGTGACTTCAACATAGTGTGCCATAAAAATTAACGTAAAGTCTCCCACATGCACATGTGGTGAAATATATAAATAGAAGAGCCATAGTGAGTAAAAGAGCATTCAAGGTGAACATATAGTGAAAAGGACTAGCCTTGAAGGGTGTCAAAATTTAAATCATGAAAGTGGTCAAGAATACCAACGAAACATCCCGTGTATAAAAGAACTGTGACAAATGAAAGGGAAAAAAGACGCGCAAGTCTTAAGAAACCGGAAAATCCCAACGTCGTGCCTAGAGGATAGAGTGACCGCTACGAGGTTCAAGAAAGAGTCTTACCGCGTTAGAAAGGTAGTTAAAGGGTCAAACGGCAGTGAACCGTGTGTAGGCGAAAGCCCGGCTCCATGGACAGCTGGAACCCGGAAGACGCCACGCATGCGCGTGTGAGTGTTAAAAAGATATGACGAAATAAACATAAAAGACGGGCGTACCAGCGCCGAACGTAATCAAACATAAACAAAGGACAGTTCTCCTAGAAACACGGAGAAAAGTGAGTACAGAGCACACTGAAATGATAAAAGGTGATGAATGTGAATAGGTATAATAAAGAAAGGCAAGAAAATAGCGAAAATAAGACCCAAAATGTATGGCTATCAATACGTGTGTGGCTAACCATAAGAAAAACGAAAGGTAAACTAAGAAACATAAAGGCAACATACTGAAATATGGCTAAAAATACAAGAGTCTGTGAAAAAATGTTAAATTAATGACAACTATATCACAGCTTAATGGAGAGTCCAATCTGTACATTAAGGCAAGTTATGAAAAGTCAAACAACACATCAATGAATCATAAATGGCAACTAAATTCCAGACGTTCATTAAGTCCTTTCGGTTTAACCGCCCGAAGACGGTATATCCAGTACAACTCGCGTTGTAGTAAATATTTATTATTGTCCTTATGTGGTAGTTTGTCAATTGTTTCCAAAATTAAAAATCTTATTTGACTGGGATTGTGTGAATGTTGAATATAGTGTGCAGCGATACTGGATTTAAGATTTCTGGTGCGGATGTTACTCCGATGTTCATTTAACCTTGTTTTAATTTTACGTTCAGTTTTACCAACATATGGGAGGCCACAAGGGCATTTGATCATGTATACCACATAATTAGTATCGCATGTCGCATTCACACGAAGGTTGATGATGGTACCTTGGGTAGGGTGAGTCATAGTAGATTAGGCCTGGGCGGAGTTCGCGGAGTGGGGCTCCGCGGAGCTACGCGAAGTGGGCGAGAAACTACGCCCACCTCCGCACTCCGCGTAGCCCCACTCCGCAAAACCACTGGCCGGCAGCCCCGCAACCCGCCTCCCTCCCGCCCTCCCTAAATACTTTAAAATAAAAGAACGCAATCATTTTAAAAGCACTTACCTTGCCGCCGCTGGCCGCCGCGTTCCCCGGGGCTCGTTCTCTTCCGTCTTCCGTATTTTGCAGTAATGCGCATGCGCGGGCGGCCGCGCATGCGCATTTTCTCGTGAAAATGCGCATGCGCGGCCGTCCGCGCATGCGCATTACTGCAAAATACGGAAGGCGGAAGAGAACGAGCCCCGGGGAACGCGGCGGCCAGCGGCGGCAAGGTAAGTGCTTTTAAAATGATTGCGTTCTTTTATTTTAAAGTATTTAGGGAGGGCGGGAGGGAGGCGGGTGGCGGCCAGCTACGCTCCGTCTGCGGAGCGTGCGTAGTGCCGCCTGGCTCCGCCAGCTCCGCAAAATGCGGAGTAGGCGGAACTACGCACACTCCGCAGACGGAGCGTAGCTGGCCGCCCACGGTTATAGTAGATCCGGGAATTATACTGTTGCAGTGACTGCAGTTATGAGATGGAATAGTACCTTTGAAGAGAATGTCACTGGTGATTGACGGTTGTTTGATAAGTTGTTGTATTGTTTTAGTACGTTTGTATGCAAAGATGGGAAGTTTTTCAAAAATTTGGTTGAAATCGACTTCTGATTGTAGGAGTGGCCAGTGTTTGCGAATAACCTCTTTGATTTGACGAGAGTGAGTAGAGTATTTTGATGTGAATACAGGTCGAGTATCCTGTTGTTGAACCTGTGGTTTGGGTTTGAGTAAATCTTCTCGAATCTTGAGATTAACCCTGTTTTCAGCACTAGCTGTGGTGTCTTTAGGGTATCCACGATGGTGGAATTTTTCCACTACTTTAGAGCTGTTAGTTCTGAATGCTTCCTCTGTGGAAGAAATCCGCTTGAAGATTTACTCAAACCCAAACCACAGGTTCAACAACAGGATACTCGACCTGTATTTACATCAAATACTCTACTCACTCTCGTCAAATCAAAGAGGTTATTCGCAAACACTGGCCACTCCTACAATCAGAAGTCGATTTCAACCCAATTTTTGAAAAACTTCCCATCTTTGCATACAAACGTACTAAAACAATACAACAACTTATCAAACAACCGTCAATCACCAGTGACATTCTCTTCAAAGGTACTATTCCATGCCATAACTGCAGTCACTGCAACAGTATAATTCCCGGATCTACTATGACTCACCCTACCCAAGGTACCATCATCAACCTTCGTGTGAATGCGACATGCGATACTAATTATGTGGTATACATGATCAAATGCCCTTGTGGCCTCCCATATGTTGGTAAAACTGAACGTAAAATTAAAACAAGGTTAAATGAACATCGGAGTAACATCCGCACCAGAAATCTTAAATCCAGTATCGCTGCACACTATATTCAACATTCACACAATCCCAGTCAAATAAGATTTTTAATTTTGGAAACAATTGACAAACTACCACATAAGGACAATAATAAATATTTACTACAACGCGAGTTGTACTGGATATACCGTCTTCGGGCGGTTCAACCGAAAGGACTTAATGAACGTCTGGAATTTAGTTGCCATTTATGATTCATTGATGTGTTGTTTGACTTTTCATAACTTGCCTTAATGTACAGATTGGACACTCCATTAAGCTGTGATATAGTTGTCATTAATTTAACATTTTTTCACAGACTCTTGTATTTTTAGCCATATTTCAGTATGTTGCCTTTATGTTTCTTAGTTTACCTTTCGTTTTTCTTATGGTTAGCCACACACGTATTGATAGCCATACATTTTGGGTCTTATTTTCGCTATTTTCTTGCCCTTCTTTATTATACTTATTCACATTCATCGCCTTTTATCATTTCAGTGTGCTCTGTACTCACTTTTCTCCGTGTTTCTAGGAGAACTGTCCTTTGTTTAGGTTTGATACCATTCGGCGCTGGTACGCCCGTCTTTTATGTTTATTTCGTCATATCTTTTTAACACTCACACGCGCATGCATGGCGTCTTCCGGGTTCCAGCTGTCCATGGAGCCGGGCTTTCGCCTACACACGGTTCACTGCCGTTTGACCCTTTAACTACCTTTCTAACGCGGTAAGACTCTTTCTTGAACCTCGTAGCGGTCACTCTATCATCTAGGCACGACGTTGGGATTTTCCGGTTTCTTAAGACTTGCACGTCTTTTTTCCCTTTCATTTTGTCACCGTTCTTTTATACAAGGGATGTTTCGTTGGTATTCTTGACCACTTTCATGATTTAAATTTTGACACCCTTTAAGGCTAGTCCTTTTCACTATATGTACACCTTGAATGCTCTTTTACTCACTATGGCTCTTCTATTTATATATTTCACCACATGTGCATGTGGGAGACTTCACGTTAATTTTTATGGCACACTATGTTGAAGTCACTTTTGATATATTCCTGTATTTCCGTGCTCCTTATATATTTTGCGATTACATAGTAGTTCCATTTCCCTTTATTTCACAGACCCCCTGAGGAAGCGCACTGATGTGCGAAATGCATTGGGGATTCTAAATCATGTGGATCTTATACATGTTGCTTATGCATGATTGACTTTGGAAAAATACGTCGTGATTATCCAATCATATGAAGTCAATATGATGATTAACTAATAAACAGTTGAAATTATTTCAAACATGGAGTAAAACCTACCTTTTATTTTGGATTACAATTGTGGATTAACATTTAGCATTTTTTATGCTCAAGAGTACTAAAGGTTATTCTTACTCGTTGTAAGATTTTCTATACTATTCAATTTCCAGCACCTCGGGATCCAGGAGGTGAACACTTGTAGTACCTACAAGATTCGAAAATTGATTAAAACTTTTCTATACTTTACTACAAGGGAGTGCAGCGGTCTTTTCCACTTTGTAATCTCAAAATACACACCTAGAACTAAGTTAAAAAGATAATAAAAGATTTATGGAGGTTTTCTGACTTCATCTGGAGTATTAACTTTAATAGTGGAATTTGAATCTATATCAGTTAGGTAAGAGGATAAAGGGAGCCATAAAAGTTCTCTTTTAATGGATAAGGATATAGGATAGACATTGCTTGTGTCTAGTCTATGATGAAAACAAACCGCATTCCCCAAGCTCGGAAAGTAACTTTGTCAGCTTGTTTCAAATTGGAAGTTATTAAATGAAGGGCTATAGCTAATAACAAGTCAATTAATGAGGGATTGAGAGCTGGGTGTGGCCAGGAAGTTGACAGGGAGCCTAAAAAAATGTTAGATAGGGAACAAGAGATTTGGGTATTAAAAATTGTATTAATTTGGGACCAAACTAGAAACCAAAAACGAGAGAGGAAGGGACATTCAAAGAGCATATGTTATAAATCAGCTGAAGTCGCTTTGCATGACCAACAGGACAAAGAAGAGTGCAGAAAAAGAGGCTAACTTTGAAGGGGTTAGGAGAAGGCGTTTGTAAACAAAATAAAGAGTCTGAGAAGTATCGCTGCTCTTGATGTCTTATGAATTTTTAACCATAATTTATCCCAAAATGGGATAGACCAACATTCTGCAAGATCCTTTTTCCAAGCCAATTCAGCCTTCCCCTTGGCCCTATCAAAAGAGAAAAACAATTTTCTATATAAAGAAGAAGCTGATGTATTAGTAGATAGTTAGGGAAAAAGATTGGAGCATTTGGAAGGGATATTGGGGCTAGGCGGTAAGGAAAGAAGGTATTGTAAGAGAGGTGGAAGAAGTGAGTCATATTGAGATTTACATGAAGAGGGTAAAGAAAATTTTAATTGAAGATCTGAGAAGGATAGCGGAGTACTATTTAATACTAGTTGTGAAATCCAAATTAAACCTTTGAATCTCCAAGATTTCCAATAAATAGTACGGCCGTTGATACGTAATAGGTGATTATGCCAGATAGGTTGATGATCTAACAAGGAAGATAAGGGATATGAGGGCGGAAGAAATGGTATTAATATTTTGCGTATATGGGAGATAACTTGAGAGTGAAAAGAAGAAATAGTATTAGTAAAAGTAAGAGATTCATTCAAATGAAAAGGAGCTATAAAGTATTTTTCAATGTTCAACCAAATAAGAGGATGAACACATTGATCCGGAGAAAGCCAACGGGAGGCTTGTCTGAGAGGAAAAGCATAATGGTAAGATTTAAAATTAGGAAATTTGAGACCACCAGAGTTTTATTTTTCCAAAGGAATTTGTTTAACAGAGAATACATTTTTTTAAAATAAAAACCATGGATATGTATTTGGATCATAGACAGAAGGTAGAGAATTAACGGAGAAAGCATCATCTTAATAGAATCCATGCGTCCCCACCAGGAAAGGAAAAGTGGATGTCATCGATCAATGAATACAGATCAGTTTTTAGTAAGATTATCAAAGTTTTCTTTTAAGGTTTCGGGGATAGTAGGAGAGAACCATAACCCTAAGTATTTTAATTTAGAGGTATTCCAGGAGAATCCAGTTTAGATAAAATCCTGTTTCAGACAGAGAACATTTAATGGGAGAACCTCGCATTTATCTGAATTAAGGCGATAACCGGATAATTTGAGAAAACGTATCAACTTGAGAAAGAAGGGCTGGAAGAGAAGTAGAAGGATTGGAGCAGTATAGAAGGATGTCATCAGCATAAACAGACATTTTAACATGAGTAGTCGCAATATTAAAACCAGTAATTTTATCATCTAGCCTAATTTTCGTTAAGAAGGGTTCTAATGCAATTATAAATAGAAGAGGAGATAAAGGGCATCCTTGACGAACACCCCAAGTCAAGTCAAGTAAAAATTTGTATAGCGCACTACTCACCCAGAGGGTCTCAAGGCGCTTGAGGGGGGGGGGGGGGAATCGCTACTTATCAAATAGCCAAGTTTTGAGTTGTTTTCTGAAGGAGAGGTGGTTCTGTGTGAGGCGGAGGTGGGTGGGGAGAGAATTCCAAGTTTTGGCCGCAAAGTAGGAGAATGATCTATCTCCCATGGTGGCTCTTCAGATGCGTGGAATTGCGGCGAGGGCTTGATTAGACGATCATAGTTGGAGGGTGGGGGTGTAAAAGGTCAAGCGCGTGTTGAGGTATTTGGGTCCTAGGTCGTAGAGGGCTTTGTGTGCGTGGGTGAGGAGGCGGAACGTTATTCTCTTGTTGACGGGGAGCCAGTGAAGGTCTCTCAGGTGACCGGAGATGTGATTGTGGCGGGGTATGTCTAGGATGAGACAGGCGGAGTCGTTCTGAATGTGTTGGAGTTTTTTCTGTAATTTGGCTGTGGTTCCGGCGTAGAGGGTGTTTCCGTAGTCCAGTCGGCTTGTGACAAGTGCTTGGGTGACCATCTTTCTTGTTTCAGTGGGGATCCATCTGAAGATCTTTTTGAGCATACGTAAGATGTTAAAGCATGATGATGAGATGTCGTTGACTTGTCTGGTCATCGAGAGGGAGGAGTCTAGAATGAATCCCAGGTTGCGAGCATGGTCCGTTGGTAAGGGTGCGCTGCCCAGGGCCGGTGGCCACCATGAGTCATCCCATGCAGAGGGGGATGATCCTAGGATGAGGACTTCCGTCTTGTCTGAATTCAGTTTTAAGTGGCTGTTCTTTATCCACTCGGCTACGTCTTTCATCCCTTCGTGTAGGTTGGTTTTGGCGGTGTTTGGGTCTTTGGTGAGGGAGAGGATCAGCTGTGTGTCGTCAGCGTAGGAGATGATGTTGAGGTTGTGCTGGCGTGCGATGGATGCGAGGGGGCTCATGTAGACGTTGAAAGGGGGGAGGCGGACTCTCTGGGTTCTTCCGGCGAGGAACGAGATGATCCAAACCAATGCTTTTCCTTGTATCCCAACATTGCTGAGGCGTTGTACAAGGGTGCTATGACAGACCATGTCAAACGCTGCGGAGAGGTCCAAGAGGATGAGGGCAGGTGTTTCCCCGTTGTCGAGTAGTGTTCGGATATCGTCCGTGGCTGCGATGAGGGTGGTCTCGGTGCTGTGTTTGGCTCGGAATCCGGACTGTGAGGGGTCGAAGGAGCCGTTAGACTCGAGGAAGGCGGCAAGCTGACTGTTGACGGTCTTCTCTATGACTTTGGCAGGAAAAGGGAGGAGCGAGATGGGGCGGTAGTTCTTAAGTTCGGTGGGGTCTGCTGTAGGTTTCTTCAGGAGGGCACTGAGTTCCGCATGTTTCCAGCTTTCCGGGAAGGTAGCGGAGTTGAGGGAGCAGTTGATGATATCCCCGAGTTGGGGTGCGATGATGGATCCGGCTTGTTGAAGATGTGGTGGGGGCATGGGTCGGTTGGTGATCCGGAGTGAATGGAGTTCATCAAGCGGATGGTGTCTTCAGTGCTGATTGGGTTCCAGGTGCAAAGGGTGGTGGTGGGGGGCTTCAATTTGGTGGTAAGGGGGGTGGACTGGTCGCCGAAGCTATTATGTATGTCAGCGATTTTGGTGTGGAAGAACGAGGCTAGAGAGTCGCAGAGGTCTTGAGAGGGAGTGATGTCGTTGGTGCCGGCGCTGGGGTTGGTAAGCTCTTTGACGATGTTGAAGAGTTCCTTGCTGTTGTGGGCGTTGTTGTCGAGTCGATCCTTGAATGCTGATTTCTTGGTGGATCGGATCAGCTGGTGGTGTTTGCGGGTTGCGTCCTTGAGGGCGGTCATGTTGTCTGTGGTTGGGTTTTTTCGCCAGGCTTTCTCGAGGGTGCGGCAGTTCTTTTTGGAGTTCTTGAGGTCGTCCTTGAACCAGGAGGCTTTTTTGCTACCTGGCTTGTTGTGATGGTCTTTCAAGGGTGCTAGTTCGTCAGCGCAGTGGGTGATCCATTGTGCGAAATTGATGGCTGCTTGATTTGGGTCCGATGATTTGGTGGGAGGGTTTTGGTTTAGCGATGTGGTGAGCTGGTCGGTGGTAATTTTGTTCCAGTTTCTGCGGGGGACTTGTTGTGGGTGGTGGTGGGTCGGGGTCTTTTTTAACTTGAAGTGGACGCAGCTATGGTCCGTCCAGTGGAGTCCTGTGGCATGATTGAAGGAGACGTGCTTGCTGGAGGAGAAGATTGGGTCGAGCGTGTGTCCGGCGTAGTGGGTGGGGGTGTTTACCAGTTGTTTGAGTCCGAGATTAGCGAGGTTGTCCAGAAGGGTGGTGGTGTTGCTGTCGTTGTTCTTTTCCAGGTGGAAGTTGATGTCCCCTAGGAGAATGTAGTTCTCGGAGGGGAGGGCGTGTGGGCTGATAAAGTCAGTGATGTCTTCGCTGAATTGTGTGCGGGGTCCTGGTGGTCTGTAGATGAGGGTGCCTCTAAGTGTGGTCTTGGGGTCGGTGTGTATCTGAAAGTGAAGATGTTCGGCGGCTGTGAGGGTGTCGTTGGAGCTGGTCGTGACGCGGATGGTGTTCTTGTGGACGATGGCGATGCCTCCTCCAGATTGGTTAATGCGGTCCTTTCGGATGATCTTGTAACCGTCCGGGATGGCTATGGCGATGTCGGGCGCTGATGAGGCGTTCATCCAGGTTTCTGTAAGAAAGGCGACGTCCGGCGTTGTGGTGTCTAGTAGGTTCCATAGTTCAATGGCGTGTCTGTGGACCGAGCGGGTGTTGAGCAGGATGCACTTCAGGTGGTTATTGTCGGAGCTCTGTTTGGCGTTTATGGATGTAGTGTGGGTCCTGATGCAGCAGAACTTGCAGGATTGGCAGGTGAAGGGTCCATGGGTGCGTTACTGGGGCGGCTTGGTGGCAGTCGGGGGGACGGCCGGTGTTGAGTGCAGAGAGGGTTGCGGCATCGTATGTTAGGCAGGTGGAGTGGATTTTGCGGGGGCCAGGGGCTCTGGCGCTGGGCGCGGTCCGGGCGCGGACAGGCGTAGACGGGCTTACCTTTGGGGTGCCTTTGGCGCGCATAGGGCGCGCCAGCTGCGCGTAAGTGACTCATTCATAAGTGGAGAATGGAGGGGCGGAGCGAGGGAGGAGCAGCTGGGAGGTGGGAGCGGGGTGTCGAGGGTTCGCTAGAAGCTGGAAGGAGCGGGGGTGGGGCCGCGGGGGAGCAGCGCCAGGGACAGTCTAAGGGCACAACAAGCTGGCTAAATAATGCTGGGCGATATCAGGCACAGAGGAGGTCGCGGTCACCAGAGCAAAACAATGGCACACAATGCAGGTCGTCGGCACAAACCAGACCAATGGCGCGAATAGATGCCACAATTTATAACCAAAGCAAAGCAGGAGACCAATGGCTCGAATACCTGGCACAATCCACAACCAAAGCAAAGCAGGAGATAATAACGATACCAGGCAGCAAGGCAGGGTAACAGCGATACCAGGCAGCAAGGCAGGATCACAGCGATAACATAGAGGCTTTAGGGCCAGAGTAAAGTAAAGAAATAAGAGAAATCAATTTAGTAGGGAACCCAATCCATTGTGAAACATAAAATCCCAACCGATCCTATCAAATGCTTTTTCAGCATCCAAAGCTATTGCAGCAATGTGGTAATCGAGAGAAGAGGCCTTTCTTAAAATGTTAAAGAAAACTCTGGAGTTATCCGAAGATAGACGACCTTTGAGAAACCCTGATTGTTCTGGGCCAATAAGGTTAGGCAGGATGGGATCAATATGAAGAGCAAGAATCTTGGCGAAAATCTTATAATCTAAATTAACTAGGGAGATTGGGCAATAATTTTTACAAAAAGCGGGATCTTTGTTCTCTTTGGGAATTAAACAAATCACGGTTTCTTGAAAAGATCCTGAAGAGGAACCATCCTTGACAAAAGACTTATAAAGTAATAAAAGATGGGGAAGTAATAAGGACACGAAGTGAGCCGATTCTAATGAGGAGAAGTCTGTATCATATGGGGGAGGAGAATTTATCGATTGAAAGAATGAGGAAATTGCAGCTGAAGTTGGTTGGTGCTCTGGTGTATATAAACTTTTGTAAAATGAAACAAATTCATTTAGAATATCATTATCTTTAGATACCGAGTCTCCTACATTGTTACGTATAGATTCTATTTTAGTCCGTTCACGACAAATCTTCAAATAAATTGCAAGTAGTTTGCTCATTTCATTCTGGCCTCCATAATACCGGGCACTACTTTTTCAGAGATAAGAGGATGGAGATTCTGTAGTAGATTTATTAAAAGAGATGTTTGCTTCAATAAGATTTTTTAGCAATGCTTCAGAATTAGAGCGATAATAATCATATTCAAGTTGCTTAATCTTGGCTAATATCTGAATATTCTTGGCTTCAAAAGTCTTTTGTTTCTGTGAAACAAACTGTATGATAAATCCTCTGGCTGCTGCTTTAAAAGAATCCCAAATCATTACAGGAGAAGAGTCTGGAGTGGAGTTAAAAGAAAAGAATTCAGAAGCAAAAGAGGTGGATTGGCTTGTGAAATTAGGATCTGATAATAATGTGTTATTAAAACGCCATTTACCAGCATTAGGGGAAAAAGGTAGCAAATCAAAATCTACAAAAACTGGAGCATGGTCTGATATTAGGATAGAACCAATTTCAGCATGAGAGACAAGCTAAGACCAGGGTTTACTGAAAACGAGATAATCTATTCTAGATTGTGAATTGTGAGGGGGAGAATAGAAAGCATACCCCTGTAAATCTGGATTACAAAGTCTCCAGACCTCAATTAAAGCTTTATGACGTACGGCAGAGGAGAATTGTGAGTGCATTTTGGAATTGGAGAATTTCACAGATGAGTGTCTATCTAATATAGGATCGAGAATCTGATTACAGTCCTCTCCAAAAATAACATACTCATCATCTAACGTAAGAAGTTTATCAGATATATGAGACCAAAACTTATTATGAACAGTAACAGGCGCATAAACATTAAATAATACTAAGGGTATTTGATCAATAATTAATTTAACAATTACCCATGGGCCATCGAGATCGTTTTCCTGATGTACAACTGAAAACTGATGTTTTTTATGACACAAAATCGATGAACCATTCTTCCCTCCTAAAGCTGGGGAAGAAAAAACATGCCCCACCCAACTTTTCTTCAGTTTAGCTGCTTCGGCATCTGACAAGTGAGTTTCCTGAATTAAAGCGATATCAATATTCAATCTAGAGAAATGGGTTAACACGTGTTGTCTTTTGATTGGATTATTAACTCCTTTAACGTTCCAAGTTACAACTCTAAAGGTAAGTTAATAAAAAGAACATGCACAATTATTATAAAAGCAGTTAAATAGTATCTATCAAACAGAACATGAACAGCCAATAAGCAAACAGTATAAGAATTTAGATTCCTATTACGTAGGAGAAAGAAAACAGAGAAGAGAAGATTGTGAAGTAGACTCAGGATGAAGGAGAAGAAAGATGTAAGTAAAAGAAGAGTACTCATAAAAGAAATATTGTAAAAAGTAGAGATAAAGATACAGTAAAAGAAAAAGGGGGAAACAAGGGAGAAAACAACTGAGAGAGAAGAAAACAAAGATCAAAGATGAGAATCAATATTAACAATTGACAATGAAAAGAGACGTCAAAAAGACATACCACAAGAAAATATTCAGACTGGGGATGGTGGAACCACATGAGGAAGGCAGCACACCGAACTGAAGAGTCCATAGGAACGCGCAAGGGGAGAACGACTTCCAAGTGATCATGAAGAACACATAAGTCAAGGGTTCACAAAACCGCGTCTAGAAGAATCCAAAAAGAGATCAGATTAACAACTAAAATCACAACACAATTAGAATATAAAACAAGATACAAACTACAAAATACAGAGTACAAAATACAAAATACAAAAGGGGAGAAATACAGAAAGGACAACATGACCGAACATCATTCCAATATACAGAGGATTTCTGTTCAATAGTTATGCTCGAGGGATGTCCATTGATTCATTTGTACAAGAGTCAAAAAATTGTTGAAGTATAGCAGAGTCTTCATAATTCGTCGTCTTATTGTTAAAAGTCACTTTAAATAGGCACGGATGGAATAAGCCATAGCGAGTATTCAAGAAGCGAAGAGCAGATCTCATCTCCAGAAACTTCTTGCGACGATCTGCAGTGATTTTGGCGTAGTCCTGTGCAAAGAAAAGATTAGAACCATTCCAAGTAATTTTGCCTTTCTGCTTGGCCGCCTGAAGAACTTTGAGTAGATCTGTATATTCTAAACAGTACAAAATAACACCCCTGGGTTTTGCTGCAGAGGAAGTAGAGGAATGAGAAATCTGACCCAGGCGATGTGCTCGTTGAATATTTAAAGCTGGAGAATTTAGGAGACCAAAAAGCGTAGGTAAGAATGATTCGAAAAAGAATATGGCATTTGATCCTTCAAGACCTTCTGCAAGCCCGTAAATGCGTAAATTATTATGTCTATTTCGATTTTCTTAGTTTTCAACTTGTTGCTTGAGGTTTTAAATTTCTCTGTGTATACTAGGAACTTGGTCAGTGAGTACTTGAACTGAAGCGATGGTCTTCTCGAGATGCTCAACCTTTTGTTCAGTACGTGACCAGTTATCTTCGAGACTTTGAAGCCGGGCATTTGTTTCTGCCATGTAGGGTTTGAGTGAACGAATTTCATCTAATAGTATCTCCATAGAAATAGAAGAGGTTGTATTTGTAGGAGATGTGGGATTCATTTTGATTTGTTTCCCAGATGTAGAGGCAGATGAGGAAGGTAATTTAGATAAAATGTTTGAATTTGGATGAGAAATATGAGGAGAGGAGCCCTTTGCGGTAGGAGAGTCATCAGCTACATCTTCCAAATTCTCTTGCAATACACTATAAGGGTTAACATCCTCCAAAGACAGGTTGGTAGCAGTAATGTGCTGAGATGAATTTCGATTATAACGTGGCATTGCCTTTGAAGAAATTTGTATACGAAATTGAAACAAAAATTCAAATTGTAAGCTGAAAACACTTAAAACGTGAATTGAGAATGCTGTAGTAAAAATTCTTATGAATAACAGTTCCAAAACAGCTATCCACAAAAAAGAATCCAATATTACCGCAGAAGGAGAGAGACTTGATGGAACTTGATGAACCACTACCTTATCTGTAGTAACTACAGTAAAAAACTTTAAATAGTTGGCATATATTGAGGAGTGAATATAAGAAACCAAACAGAGCAAGTAGGTGTTCACTTCTTAAACCTAGAAAAGTCCCTTTTCCTCAAATTGAATGTAGAATTCGCATTACAATAACTCCTTTTCCAAAGAAAATATGGTTTAACATTGTATCATATGAAGGAAAATAAGGTGGAAGCCAGTGAGGTAAAACTGACATCAAAATGGCGGTTGGTATAACTTTAGGCTGCAAACAAATAAAAAGTCAGTCAGAATTGAAGCATCCATTACTCCAAACATCAATGAGGGCAAACATTCCAGCTAAAAATTATTTCCAAGTTATACACGCTATGTCCAAAAGTAGTGTGATGCAGAGAACATGCAGCATTCACTGGGGGTGATAGAGAGCACAAAATGGCGGTTGCGTCTTAAGAGCTATCCTCGGAAAATAAAAAAGGGAAATATAACCTGTTCCGCTCACCCCGCACGGTTATAAGGGCATCTGTAGAGGCAGCAGGCATTTCGCTGATAATTGATGCGGTTTGGAAGAACCGGTATCCGCTGGGAGCACTTGGAAGACTTCCGTTGCGGCTACGTGCCTACAGAGCTCTCCAGAGCTGCGGCCATTTCTTTTGGTGCCAAAACCACGCCCCTAAAGGGATACACTTCTGACTAGAATAAGGTACTCAAGTTTGTCTCATCTCTCTTCTTCTCTCAGAGCAATATTTATGGTATCTAGAGCCCCCTGCAGTACATTATAAGGATACTACAAGTTACAAGGAGTTCCATGACCACATTAAGGAATAAGGCTGAAGGCTGAGTGTAGTGTCATAAGACTATGATGTGGTAGGATCCTTGTAGTTCTGCAGGACTCTAAAGAATTACATAACTTGCTGGGAGGAGTGAAGGTGTGGGTATTAATGGTTACGATGTAATGAGAGATATCAGTGTGTGATTGTATGCTGAAGAATAAGGACCTCTGCTCTAGAGCTCAGTGTGTGGCGTATTCATTGTGCATGCACCCAGGCACGGGAGGACGCTACACTGAGTTCATTTATAACAGGATGAATCTCCAAAATGGATTGCAATATCCTTTAAATGTATGGCAGATTCGATTCTTTATTATACATGGTCACACTGTTGTATGCTGATTACAACCAACATATTCTCTTTAATTTATAAGTGTTTTACACATGTAGTTGTTATTTAAACTTTTGTACCTCGAGCGCTTCATATCATTTGTCCCCTGGGCATTCTAGTTCTGAATAGGGACTATTTGGGAGTTGCAGGACGTAGTAACAAATAGTAGCACAAAGTTCCCCAGTAGGACTAGAATGGAGGCGAGTAAGAGTATTGGGAAAGAAAAGGAAGGAGAAAAGAAAAAGAGGGAAAATTCCCTCTTGGGAACTAGAACCCTCACACACCCAGCAAGCTAGGTGTCATGCTTCATCATATGGGTCCTGCTCCTCGTCAGACTGGCGCTGCAATGTCTGACGGGCACCCGTGAAGGGGCTCTTTAGCGGAGATCTTCTGTTCCAGCCATATGGTGCATGCGTGTGAGAGGGCAGAAAAGTAGTGTAGTCGTGATTAAGTGGTGGTGATTTAAAAAAGTTAAGCTAGTCCACAAGGATTTTTATTGACGTGGCTGACTCCCTTGGTTAAAACAGTGGGAGGGGAGATAGACGCTATGAAGGTCGGTGGCGTGAATATCTGCAACCCTCTGTTTAGGTCGACATGTTTCTTGCTTACTCTAGCAATTCCTCAGGACCTTAGTGTTATCGTACTACACAGTGAAAAAAACTTTTATTTAACCTTGAGTGATGTTGGTTTTTGGTGGGCAGGCCAACTGGTCCTGCCTCAAGTGGTGCTACCCTTAGTGTGTCCCTAAGGTACCCCGCAGTCTGCTCCTATGGGACCTGCACAGTGAAGTCAGGGACCCCAACGGCGCGCGGTCTCTGCTGGCACACCTACCCCCAAGTATGATCCGTGCGGTGATCGGAGCGACTGGTTGCAGGACGTACACAGTCAGGGTCGACATATTTTTGGATGTACTTCAATAAATCATCATCCAAAAATCCTGTTGTGTAATCTTCTATCATGGATTGACACCACAACATGTTGGCGACGAGGGGGGTGGAGGTTAAATTTCACACACTTAAAACAGCTAGTAATATTTAGGGAGGGAGCCCATCCAGTTTAAGTTGGTCGGCATTTCTGTGGAGATTTGAGGAATTGCATGAACGACATGTTGGCACTTACTGCTATTATTTAGAAGATTGATTTTATGCCATGGACCAGCTTTCATAATTGTTCCATAGTAAGTCATGCGTCATTGTTATTGGGAAGTAAGTCAGGCAATTGACGCATAACTGCCAATGCTTTAGCTTGCTTATGTGTGACATCTTTATGATTTCAGTGCAATTATGAGTGCCATTGAAAAACTATGAATGACACTTTCTCGTGAGCAAAATCAAGCAATGAAGATAAGAAAAACATATAAATATCAGACATGAGACCCATTTGAGCAACGAGAAACTCTAAGATCTTAAAACTTCGGCAAAGAAACGAGAAATGGAAGGGCACTAAACTAGTGCCCCACTGCAATTTTTCAAAAGACAACTTAACTTAGGCACATGATGATGCGCTCTAAGTTATTAAATTAAATTAAGATTCATTTGAGACGATCATAGCTGACAAGCTTCGCTTTTCATATGTGTGACATTTCCTTGTCTGCACTGTGTTCCTGTGTGATGCTTCAGTGCCTTACGGGTGACTCTTTGAGTGACACCATTATGCTTGTCACATTGGAATCAAACATATACTCTTTCTTTCTTATTAATCTAATGAGGGGAATTAAACAATTTCTATTGCTTTTGTTTTTTTTTAAATAGTACTTAACATGTGCATTTGGTTTACCAAATATTATAAAGGAATGAGAAATAGATCAACACTAGAAGGCCAACCTCTTAATGTTAAACACTCCTGGTAAGAATGAAAGACAGCTGAATTCTAAACTAAAAATTAGTAAAATCATGAACCCCGCCTAAAATTCAGGGAAAACATGGTTTTGCAATCCATACTTTGTGGAAACAAATATGGTTTTTTGGGGGGTAATGTCGGAAAGATTTTGTTTGGAAATGGTGAAAAAGAACACAGAATGAGAACAAATAATGCTTTCCTGAAACTACGTGAGCCACCTGTTTTTAACATTCAGAGGAGCTAAAGGCCAATGAAAATAATATATGCACTCTTTATTTAACTGCCACAGGGCTGGGAAAGTTTCAGCAAGATGGGGGTCTATTGTCCTTGGTGTTCCTGGCCTGTGTTATGATGGGAAATTTGAATTATTTCGATGGTGAGTCTCATATGAACATTCACCCAGGTGTTTATGACAACATTAATAGAAGTGAATTCAATTCAGGAGCACAAAAACACAGGACAATCTTATTTGTTTGAAATATATAAATTTGGTTAAAGTAGTACATTAAAAAAGAGTACAAAATGACAATTAGATCAGCAAGAAATCATGAAAAGAGGTAAAAGGAAATGAATCCAACAATTCATGAAGAACATCTATTCCAAAACGGATTGGTAATGACATATCCCCTGATTTTTTTTTTTAAACAAACTTTATTGCCTTTTATATTGCTTACATCGGATACTTGTAAAATAGCATTACACATTGGTCTTGGGCGGGCAGTACAACCCATTGACCTACTGATGCTGTCGATATCCTCATTGTGCCCCCTCTGTGCATGACAACTTGGAAGTTCACAGTATTCCCGTAGCTATGTACTATGCACCTGAGATATACCCCCTCCCCCACTCCCGGCAATAAAACCTCAACAACAACGAAACCCCCCCTCCCCGCATTGCTGTCTCCCCTTGAGTATCGTTCAGGTCGATTATTATGCTACCTGGTAGTCCAAGCGTAGATAGGGATGGTGTGCCAGAGCCTTCCGTTGTGACCCACTTCTGCACCGGTGCATGCTGATGCTGGGCCCATTCTCGCTTTACTATTGGGAGATCCCACCTTAATCCGGTCCCTGGGGGTGCTATACACGTTGGATTCTCTCTGGTGTGGAAGCCTCCGAGTCCCTCCTGCCCAGTCTCAGTAAGTCCGCCACCAGCCCTTCCCATGCCTGGGCTCTCTCTGGCTTGCCCACTCCCCGCAGTGCATTCCGAAGCAGGACCCTGCTCTCACAACCCGCCCACTTCCCCATCTCACGTCTCCATCTGAGGATATTGGGGCCCCTCGGCTTCTTCCAACCACTAGTTATTTCCTGCTTCACCAAAATAAATGCCAAGTCCTGGAACCTGGATGTGTTTTTGGTTTTAGCAGAGTGTGGGAATAAATGGAGCAGTACGTGGGCCGGTGTACAGGGGACCACCCTTTCCGTCACCCTCGCTGTCACTTGTGTCACTTCTTTCCAGTAGTGGGTAAAGAGGCACAGCTCCAGACCATATGTATAAACGTCTCCCCCTGTGCCTGACACCTCAGGCATCTAGCATCTGCGTCAACAAAATATCGGTTAATGCGTTCTGGGGTTAAATAGGCTTGGTGGAGTATGTAAAAGCTGATCAGGCTAAACCGGGCATTTCGGGATATTTTGGCAATTCGCTCCAAAACATTGTCCCATTCCTTATCCTCTAGGGGCCTGTCAATACCGTCCTCCCATTTGCTTCTCAATCTATCTAGTGGTTGCGTTGAGTCCCGTCTAATAGCTCTATATCAGCAGGCCACCGCCTTGATGGTGCTACACGCCAAGCTCATATATTCGCAAGTGTAGTGTCACGGAGGTTCCACCGTCCCCGCACCCCAGGGGCGCCGTATTGCTCCTGTGACTGCCCCATGTAGGAGGAAGTGCCCAGGCGGTATGTCCCAGTCCGCTCTGAAATCCTCGAAGGAGAGGAGCTCCCCGTCCCTGGAACAGATCCCCGACCTTTGTCGCCCCGCATTACTCCATTCGTTCAGGTCTTGCCACTGTCCTCCGTGAGGAAGGGCCTCCAGCAGCTGCAACGCCATCTCTGGGGAGTATGGACGCTTCGTTTTAGTTTTCTGCAGGCATCTGCCACAGCAGTGATGTATCACCCTATGTTTGTTACTGCTGATTTGTTGGGGCCTAATTGTCCTCAGCAGGGTTCGGAACACAGCGGACCACTCTGGGGCGAACGGTGGCATCCCCCTACCTAGGTCCCTGCCTCCCGCAATCCATTGTGTAAACCTCTGCAGTTGTCCTGCCAAATAGTAAGCCTCCATGTCAGGCAGTGCCATGCGACCTCCCAGTCTGGGCCGCTTTAATGTAGTGAGGGCTACCCTTCTGCGTCCCGACCCCCAAACAAAGGCCGACATGCAGGAGTCCAGCTCCCAGAACCAGGCCGCTGATATCCAAATTGGCAGTGTTAAAAAAACAAGAAGAGCAGCCGGGGTAATGCCACCATTTTAAGTAGCGAGATACGTCCCATCACCGAGAAAGGGCGCTTCCCCCAGAAGGTCATGGTGTCCTTAAGCGAGCGGAGCGCCCTCCCTATGTTGCCCTCCCTCACGTCTTCCATCGTGTGGAATATGTGGACCCCTAGGTAATGGAAGCAGCGGGGCTCCCATCTCAGATTTCCCAGATTCAGAGGGGGCCTCGGGTCCTTCACCAGGGGAAACAGTTTGGACATCAGCCACTTCACTCGTAGCCCCGATAAGGAACCAAAGCGCTCCATCATCGCATTAGCCCTTGGTAAGTCACTCTCTGTATCATTTAGGAATAGTAGGAGGTCATCTGCGTATAACGCCACTTGGTGTTGTATCTCTCCCAACTGGATCCCCCGATGCGCCCTTCCGGACCTTGCTATACAGGCTAATGGCTCCACTGCCAAGGTGAATAGCAGCGGGGACAGGGGGCATCCCTGGTGTGTTCTCCTCCCCACCCGATACTGCGCGGATATTGTGCGACCCGTGCGGACCCTTGCCACTGGGTCAGCATATAGTAACCGTACCCAGCCTATAAATCCCTCTCCCAGGCCCACTTTGGTCGATACTGCGTATAAGAACCCCCATTCGAGACTATCAAATGCCTTTTCCATGTCTCTGGTGAACACCGCCCCTCTCTTCTCCATCATTGTTCCCAATTCGATAGTGGAAAATAGCCTGCGAATATTTAGGGTTGTATTCCGTTGAGATATGAAACCTGCCTGGTCCCGATGTACCAGAGGCACCATGTGGGGGAGTAATCGCGTTGCCAATATTTTACTTAGAATTTTAAAGTTGAGAGTGAGCATTGACAAAGGGCGATATGACTCACACTCCAGGGGAGACTTGTCTGGCTTCAGGTCGGCACTACCACCGCCTCTCTAGTCGTGCCCATCAAGTGGCCCCTCTCCCTGACCTCTTCGTACATCTCAATCAGCCTGGGGGTCATTTCATCCACTTATGAAGCATAGAACTCTTTAGGGAGCCCATCAGTGCCCGGCGTTTTCCCTCTCACCAGTGCCTTAATAGCTACTCGGATTTCATGGTCTGAGATTACAGCTCCCAGAAGCTCCGCCATCTCGTCCACCAGGGCGTGCGTCAGAAGGTCTTCCTCCATGCCCCCGCCCCACTGGGCCCAATGCTTGTATGCAGGTGCTCATAGGAATCCCGGAAGCAGTCATTATTATCGTCCTGCCTATACAGGCATTCCATTATGGCGTGCTTCCTATGAGTAGGAGTGGCAAGTCACGCCAGCAATCTGCCCGCCTTATCTCTCTCTCAATGTGTTCTGTCCATATAAACCCGGTAATCGAAGCACCTCACACGCTCCTCCTGTACTGCCACTTCCTCTTTCGCTTCGAACAATTCCTGCCGTAAGTATGGATCATTCGGACGCCTGCACTCCACTTCCCTCAACACCCTGTCCGCTCTTTCCACATCTGTCAATAGTGTACGTCGCACCCCCATGGACAATGCCATGCAACGCCCCCTAATCACTGCCTTAAAGGCCTCCTATTTGGTCACCCTAGAGTCCGTAGTGTGTGCATTGTCCATGAAGTATGCAACAATTTGCTCCTTAATCTCATGATGGAAAATTTGGTCCTCAAGTGCCTCTAGCTTGAAGCACCAGATGGGGATGGGCTGATGTTTATGCCCCCATTGCAGTTGGGCTAACAGAGGATTGTGGTCGGACACTGTTCGTGTGAGGTATTCCATCTTGTGGAGTCGGGTGTGCATGTCTGGTGAACATAAGAAGGTATCTAAGTGGACGTGTAAGTCAGGCACGTGGGAGAGTTGGGAGTATTCCCTGTCCCCTGGGTGCATCTGTCGCCACGTGTCTACCAGTCCCAACTGGAATTGCCATTCCCTAAACATCCTTGCTATCTTATGCACTGGGGCATCATGAAGTGGTGGGTGTGAGCGATCCAGGACTGGGTCTGCTATACAGTTAAAGTTGCCCCTCATAATGACTGCCCCCATCAAATATGGGGCCAGTTCCCCCGATAAGTGCTCCAAGAACGCCCCCTGATCCGTAATAGGGCCACAGACATTGATGAGTGTAATATCCTGACCGTCGAGGCGCCCGGTGACCACTACATATCGGCCCTCTGGGTCTACCTTGTATGTTGGAAGGGGACGCCCGCCCTGATCCAAATCAAGACCCCCCTGGTAAATGCAGAGTACGTGGTGTAGTATGCCTGGCCTCTCCACCTACGATTTAATGCCTCTCTCTCTGACGCTAATGTATGTGTCTCTTGCAGCATTGCTATGTGGACCCCCCGTCTATTCAGCTGCGAGAAGATTTTGTACCGTTTATGCATGGAGTGCATTCCCCGAATATTCCAGGAAAGAAGATTATATTAAGTCTGCGTGTGCATTGTAAATTAGCCTCTCCTCCTCCGTCTGGTCTCCCCTGCCCCGCCCCGTAGCCGGTGCCCAATATCATAGGATGCGATCCTTCACTTGAGACTCCATGGTACCCCATTGGGGAAGACAGCAGTGCCCCCAACTAAAACTTATAAAACCATCCCAAATCCCCCTCCCCAGGACACGTGAGAACATCTACCCCATCCAAACCTTCCACACTAGTGCTTGAACAGTCAACGTTCAGAAGTGGTGGCTAGGCCAATGTCCGTCTGAAGGACAGCCATCCTCTCTGCCCCCCCGGATTTCCCCCCTCCAGCGTAAAGGTCTCTGGTAAATACAGAGGGACCCCTCCTGACTATGTGTAGGGCTATACTAACATCGTGCCCCACCTCCCCTGAATATAGTCCTGATTGTACTTGCTTACGCGATCCACTTCACATCAGGTCATCTGCCGATCTGGGAGTTACATGCGGTAGGGCTTGGCTGGCTCCCCCACCGAGCTCAAGCTGGTTTCAGTCTCTCTGCTCCTCCCCGGAATGCAACAGTGGGTCCCGGGTGTCCGCCGCGCTCAGCGAGGCCACTGCTGCTATTGCACTGGCTCTGGCCCGGTTCGCCTCCTCCATCGTCGGGTGGTTCTTTGAGGTTGTCCCACTGTCAGGAGAGCATGTCAAGTTCTTTTCAACTGGGTTTTCTTCTTCTCGCTGTGGGTCTCGGGGATTCTGCTCCTCAATCCAGTCCCAAACATCCTGAGGGGTGGTGAAGAATGTGGTGCCCCCAGAGCGCACTATTCAGAGTTTAGCTGGGAAGACCATAGAGTAGGACACCCCCATCTGGCGCAGTTTCCTTTTGACCATTGTAAAGGACGCTCTCTGTTGTTGCACCTCCCGAGAGAAATCTGGGAAGAACCGTACAATGCTGTTGTCCACCTTAAGTTGGCCTTTGAGGCGCGCCTGGCTCAGCACATGTTCTCTATCTTTGTAGAATAGGAGGCGGGCCACCACCTGCCGCGGTGGCCTGCTAGGTTGCAGGGCTCGGGTGGGAACTCTATGTGCCTGTTCCAAGACAAAGAATGTGGATAACCCCTCTTCTGCTACAGCTGTATGCAGCCAGCGCTCAAGGTACGCCACCATGTCGGTCCCCTCAACATTTTGGGCAGGCCCGTGACCCTAATGTTGTTTCGACGGGCCCTGTTTTCTGCATCTTCTGCCCGTTGCTCCAGGATCAGGACTCTTTTTTCTAGGTCCATGACTTTGCGTGCAGTCACATCTACCGTTGGCTCAGGCTTTCTATCTCCTCTTCCGTGACCCGATCAGCCAGCTTCCTGTGGTCATCTCGTAGGAGGCCCAGGTCTTCCAGGATTTTGTCGATCTTGGTCTCCACTGCCATCCACGATTGTTCTATGGCCTGTAAGATATTGTGGAACGATAGCTCTGCTTGGGGTGTCGTCCCTTCCTTCCTGGTCCCCGAGCGTGAGCTGGATTTCCCGTTTTCATCGCTCTGTACCTCTTGCTGCTCAGTATCCGGTCTCTTGGTGGTCTGCCCCATGGTGCCTTTGAGGTTGGTACTCGCTGCTCCCGATGTGCTTGGTCCCGCTATGGAATGGGTGGGAGCCGGCCTCACTGCTCTTACCCCGTTCCGCCGCCCTCTATCTGTGCTTTAATGCCTCCTCGTGAGGGACCGGGTCTCCTGCGTTGGCGGCAATTGAGTTCCTCCCCCACCTCTGTTTCTATTGCCTTTGGGCCCGTCTCCTCCAGGCTGGGCCGTGCTGCGTTCGTGCCAGATGTGAAGTCCCGGCCGCCACTGTCGTTCCTCTTGTGGCTCAGTGGGCCCGTGTTCAGCTGAACAGTGTCCCAGCCCGCCTATTCATGTAGCCTCATCAATGCTGCTTTCCCCAGGCAAAGCTCGATAGTTGTGGCAGCCACTCCGCATTCTTATAGGGCCCAGCATTTAGTCTGTTACGCTGCGGACACTGCCTACACCCCCGGCCCCGCAGCTCAAAGCCTGAGAAGTTCTTACCGCCGGGGGCCGTATCCCAGCGACTACTCTCTCTGACAGCCGCTGGTGTCTGTCCTTCCACCAGTTGAGCCTTAGTGTGGGTCCCCCCGCCGGTCTGGTTCACCGCTGCCCTGCAGAGTTGGCTGCTCCCCACGCCATCTGCTGTTTGCCATTTGCCACAGTGCGCTTTATTTCCTGCTGTGTGTCCCGCCTTGCCTGCGGTGGTATCCTTCAGGTGCTGCTTCCGCTGTGCAGTTCCCGCTCTGTGCGCTTTACATGGCCGCCATTTCACGACTCTGTTATGCCGCCACGAGGAGTGCAGGGCGCCGTGGGCATCCGGCCGTTCCGGCCGCGCGGGTGTGCCGATCCTGCCTTCTGGGCCCCCGTCAGGGCCGGGGACTGGTGCTCGCAGTTGTGGGTTTTTGTGTGCCACACCCAGGGCTCCTCTCTACGCCCGCACTGAGCTGCCTCCTTACTTGTTGCTCTCCCGGCTCCAGCCGCCGCTGATGCTCCCCTCCCTGTCAGCAAGGCAAAATGGGCAGCAGTCAGCCACACAACGCGTCTGTCCTGGGGATATTATCGCCGCGCCGCCACCATATTGTGTGTTCCGCGGCCTCGCGGGTCTGTCCTCCTCAGTTCTCCGGGTAGGGCTTCCAACCCTTATCGATGTGTGCACCCAACGCCCCGGAGGTTCCAACGCCCCCTCGGCCGGTTACCGGGCTAGGGGCCCCTCTATATCGGGCAGGATGATGCTGGAGAGGGGATCACCGGCGGGAGCTCCGATTCAGGCTCCCATCCCAATCGGTGTCAAGCCACGCCCCCTTCACATATCCCCTGATAAGAATAATGGTCGCTAAGGATCAATAAATGCCTCAGAAATAGATGGTAGAGTCGACGTTTCGTCTTGGTGGCGTCAGTCCGTCAGACCATCTTCAGAACAGTAATTAGTCCTTATCGTGAGTGTGTGATCAAATCCATGTACTTTAATGGCGAAATTAACACTGATCAATCGAATCATGAAAGTCCGATTAATGACTGAAGGGAGGTACGCTATGAAGGATCCCCTGACTGACTCTGGTTTCTCTGCAACATTCTTGATACAAATATTAAGCAACAGTGGTGACCGGAGGCTTGTATCTCTTCACCTCGAAATCGATGCCATTGACTGGTACCTACAATCCTCATCATTAATCTGACTTTCATGATTCGATTGATCAGTGTTAATTCCGCCATTAAAGTATCCGGATTTGATTACACACTCACGATAAGGACTAATCATGGGAAACTTGATTATAGAAGGTTTTTTTACACGCAATAATTACTGTCCTGAAGATGGTGTGACGGACTGATGCCACCGAGACCGAAATGTCGAATCTACCATCTATTTCTGAGACATTGATTGATCCTTAGTGACCAGTTTTTGTGCTTCTGAATTGAATTCACTTCTATTAATGTTGTCATAGGAAACCTGGGTGAATGTTCATATGAGACTCACCTCCAGAATAATTCAAATTTCCCATTGAATCTCCTTAAAATAAAACCTCTTGTAGGCACTCTCTACCTATAATTGTGTAATTGCCCAAGCCTGCAAGGGTATATTGGGTCTCCCAGTTTGTACTTTGGCCTGTGTTATGACCGTTATCCTCAGATTCAGCAAGCTAAGATAAAGTGCTTCTAGTGATCAGGCCGCTTCAGCATGTCTGTTACGGGTGGCCCAGGGTTTGCCAATGGCATGCCCAAGTCAAGGCTAACTGGACCCTGAAGTCTCACCTGTGACTCTTCAGAATACCACTACTATGGTAGTGACTCTTGCTGTTGTGCTTGTGAGCAGCAACGTCTCCCCCCTACATGCCATGTCCCAGGCAGCAGTCCAGGACTTGACGACTCGTGCAGGCTGCAACTTGCTGAACCTGAAGCACCACCACTCCGGCTGCGGTCCTGACCATCACATTATGGTCACACAGCACAACAACGTGTGGTGTGCCACCACCAAACTTAAACTGACAGGCCGCCTATAGGTATGTGTAGTTAGTGTCAGCCTGTCCAAGGTAGCGATTGAGCAGGGTAAATCATGTAGACACTGACTCACTCGAATCCTCATGTTATGTCAGTAGTTCAAAGTTCAAAATTAGCTTTATTCGACTTATGTTGCAAAATCATAAAAGCACAGATATCACAGGTAATAAATAAGATATTAAAAGTTCTAAAAATAGCAATCAGCACATATTTACACAATAAAAATAATCATGTTTCAGCAACAATCTAACTTTTCTCCCATGCAACCCCTAGGTTATTGGGGAGCAGATAAAATGGTACAAAGAAATTACACATCTCTGTCGCTGGGAATTTTCTTAAGCTAAGATTAAACAAGAATAATCAATTTATTTTCATAAATTTAAGAGGATGTTTCCATAATCAAAAATAAAAGGGACCAAATTCATCTATTGTGACCTGAGTTACCCCGGTCCCATGGTGTTCTTCAAAACAACTAAAGTTCTCAAGTAAGAGGAGACGGCTTTTACCACAAAAATTGTTTCTAGCTGCTTCAGTTTGCAATAAGCTGCCCTGCACCCCCTGATTCCCCATTTTGTAAGGATTGGCTTCAAAAACCTATTCCTGGGGATCACATAGTATTTACAAAACAGGATGCAGTGCATATTCGATTGATCGGATAAGTCATCACAAGGACTTTTCGCTGGGGGTTTAGACCAATTGTTACAAGTCGGAAGAGTTATCAGGCGAAAAAAGATGTCTGTCCGAAACCTCGTCAACAGCATTCTCGCGTATGGACTAACTTCCAGCAATAAATATGATTGTATGCCTACATAAATAGTAAGTGACTGGTTTTCCACGTATGTACGTTTATCTTTTTCCACAAGCCACCGTTTATGCTGTAAGATTTCCAGAGTCAGATTTTTAAGTGTGCGTTTTGGAACTGTAACTAAGCACGTAGGATTTTCAAAATATTCTATGTGCCCTATATCCGCTGCGTTTGGTTTTAATATAATGTAACCACTTAATGTTTGCAGCTCCATCTAACGCTAAGCAGTCTGACACAACGTCTCTATTTAAGGATGTTTCTGGGGTTACCCAAATTTTGTGCCATAAAAGCATTGGGGATGATTTGATCGTATCCACTATATACGGTATTCCCAGTTCGCTGTGACTAAAATAAGTAGACATGGATTTGGGGGCTGCCAGTAGATAACGAATATAGTCGTTTTCCGTTCGTTGTATCTGATCCACGTTGACAATCCCCCAAAGCCCAGAGCCATAGGTACCGGTAGGGATACATTTGGCTTTATAAATTCGGACAATTTCCTTGACTGGGCGCCCACCCAATTTCCTAGACAAATTTATCAGGGCACCATTAGCCCTGCTAATTGCTAATTTTCTGGCGAATACTGCATCTTTCCAGCTACCCCTGGTGTCAAAATTGACTCCTAAATAGCAGAAACTTTCTGTATTTTTGATCTTATCTCTCCCCAGAAAGATTGCCTTACTATGTTTTTTTGAATTGCTACATGTCATGGTGTATGTTTTGTAGACGTTAATTAATAGACCACGGTTCTTCATATAATCTGAAAATTCAGCCACAGCCCTCTGTAGGCCAATGACGGTGCGTGACATTATTGCTGCGTCATCCGCATACAGAAGGGTGGGGATGGAAATTCCGCCAACAGCAGGGTAGTCAAACTTAAAATCTCTAAGATGTCCCACGCTGGTAATATAAAGGGTGAAAAGAAAGGGTGCTAAAATGCACCCTTGTCGCACACCTCTCTTGATCCTAAATTTGTCAGAGCAAGCCCCCCCTCCCACAACGCACCCTGGCCCCCGCTTCCCTGTACAATTCTCTAATAAATAAAAGGAGCTGTTGGTCTACGCCCATGTCACTAAGGGTCCTCCATAGCATAGAGTGATCTACACAGTCAAATGCGGAGCTTAGGTCCACGAATGTAGTAAAAAGGCTTTCCTTCTTAGCTTGGGTGTACTTTGCTGTCAACAGCGCTAGATTTAGGCCCTGTTCTATCGTGCCCTTGCCACTACGAAATCCATATTGTAACTCTGAGATAATATTATTATCCTCTGCCCAAGTTTGAAGCCTATTAAGAATAATCCTGCCTGCAACTTTCATTAAAGCATCCAGAAGGGATATTTGACGATAGCAAGCAGGGTTGTCCCTATCCCCTTTTTTGAAGATAGGTACTACCACCGCTTCTGGCCAGGTAGAAATAAAGCCAGATGTATTTGCTCAGTTAAGGACATTAGTTAATAAAGGCGACCATAAAGATAATTCGGTTTTATATAGGTCGATCGGGACACCATCCGGTCCCGGTGCTTTTCCAGAAGCACTGTCCTTAATTGCCTTAATGACCTCTTCATGATCAAAAACGAGCCCCAATGGAAATGGCTTTAAACGCTCCTGGTTATCCATGGAGTTATCATATTCAGACTTGTTAGGGTTTTTATATAGATTAGTAAAGTACTTAACCCAGACATCCCCAGATATAGCTATATCAATAATATCTGTTTCTCTGTCATTCAAGAAGGGGGCATTTACAGCTCTCCAGAAGGCTACATTATCTTTTTTTACACATGCCTCGTGCAGATTTTGCCAGATTTCAGATTTTAGCTTTTTTTCCCACTGGCTAATCCCATCCTATACGATTCCCGAGCCTGTCTAATCAGTTCCAAAGATCTAGGGTTTTTATGTAAGGCCATTTTCAGATTTTGGTGCGCCTTAGAACAATCTTTATCGAACCAACTCTTCACTTTATGGGTGCGGATTTTATACTCTCTAGACAGCATTTTTTTAATTACAGATGTTATTTCCCCAAAGGCATCAAAAACTTTCCTATTACTATCAGGCAGAGACAGGCAGAGCTGAAGCTGGTCAAAGACTTTAGTAACCAGTTTATGCATAAAAACTTTTGGGTCTACGTTTGCCCAATTAATACAATAGCCATTAGTACTGGGCAAATTTATTGAGGTGTTGTAAATCACCTCAATAGTTGGTTCTGATCCCTTTTTTGCCAGACAAAGAGAAATGGGATAATGATCACTAAGGGCAGCATCTAGTGTCTCCTACGCCAGAACTAGAGACCGATATCTGATGGATAAAAGGGTAAAATCAATTATAGAGTTCGCCCCTCTCCCGTTATAGGTTGGTTTAAATTCAGCCGCTGACTAGCAACTTTCATTGACATAGCCCAGGTTAAACTCACATGTCAAAGTATTTAATAAGTCCCCCAGCCTAGAATGACAAAAATGAGTTGGTATGTCTTCCCTGTCCTCTGGTAGATGACAAGTACCAGTAACATAACTAGTGCAGAGAAAACAATTAAAGTCACCAACCCATAAAAGGGCCAAATCCCTATCTCCGGTTTTTTCTAGCTCCCTTACTGATCATCTAAGGCTAGTTATTATCCCTTCCCACTTGGACTCGTGGGCATTGTTATAAAAGTTTACAATGGCCATATTCTTCATGCCCAACCAGATGACTAATAAAATCTGATAGCAATCTGCCGAAATGAACTTTGTCACTATAATCCCTGATACATTGGATATATAGGTGCATAAGCCCCCTTTATTTCTACCATGGGTACTAATATTAGCAGGAGTATTGAAGGTTTGATATCCCAGTAAATGCATCTCTCTGGCCAACCAAGTCTCCTGAAAACACAAAATATTGTGTTTATTTACAATCTCAAGCCAATCTAGGCGGTCCACCTTATCTTTAAGACCCGCGAGATTCCAAGAAATCATCAGCTGGCCCTTATGGGTCGGCTTGCAGGTAATATCAGTCGGCTTGCAGGTAATATCAGGCTGACCCTCCATGGGGCTAATATCAGTTTGTCCTTCTTCCATGTGTGTTATGTCGTTGGCAATGCTTGCAGGTGTCTCATTTTCCCTCACATGTCCTGTAGCCTGTTTTGGGAGTCAGGCAACCCCATCCAGACCAGAGAGAGGGGCAAAACGATTAGAGGTGACAAAGTTTAGCGTGGGGGCCACCCTGTGCATAGCTTCCCGATGTATTGGTCTCAGAGGATTTCCTATTAAGGCCCTTGGGTAAAAATAACTTAGGTCTAAGGTGGATATACCACCCTCGTAACCCTCAGAGTACCAATCTCTAATGTAATTTGTCGCCCTATAATCTTTAAAGTTAATAATAATAATATCCCCATGTAAGTCTTTGGGTCTTTGGCCCACCCACCACAATCTTCTGACATGTAGGATTTCGCCATCTATGTTAGAAGGTAAAGGCCTGTTCTCCTGTAGCCAATGCACTACCTTGTTTTTAAGGTTCTGAAAACCTTCAAATTTCCCCTCTACTAATTCAGGAACCCCTGTAAGTACAATGACGTAAGGTACTGCCTCCGGTGGGAGATCTATATGATGTGTTACGCTTTTTGAGTGTTTGCCTTGAGAAGATCTCCTTGCGCTATGCCCTTGTTCATGCCCGTGCTTATTAGCTTGCCTTCTGACATTGACTTCACATGGCTTTATGGACTTAGGGGCTAAGTTAATAGCCTGTCTAGCTGGAACGTTTTCGTGCACTGGAGGGAACGACTCTGCACAATTTACAGATTTAGTTAAGATCGGCACCGTCGTCGGGGGAGGGAGAGTTAAGTCAGACCTGTTTTCTGATTATGCCTTAAGAAGATTTGTGTTGGCAATGCCTGTTTCTTGAATCGCCCCCAATTGCTCCGCCATTCTTTTTACCCTCTCAATGAGAGGTAACAATAGGGATTTGACCAATTGCTCTATATTGCTCATTAGATCTTGGTGAGACTGTACATTTAAAATCTCTAGGGCAGATTTACCATCTATAGAACCTACATTTTTATTTGGACTTATGACTAATTTAGAAGTTTTAGCTCAATTTCCTTTTTGTTTGTTTCCACCACGTTTTCTTTTTGCTGGTGGAGCTGGGCCAGATGTTTTTGGAGTAGCCTTCTCCCACCAAGGATGTCCTGCTCGTTTTTAGCCGGGTATTCATATTATGTTATATGACCCCAGGCAAACTTTCAGCCCAGGATAACCAATTAGCCTTAGTTAAAAGCACGTGGTACAGCTCAAATTAACAGTCTTACTTAAGTGTCCAGGTAGACCAGGAGGACAGAGGGATGGCCCAGCCCAGCCCTGGCCAGCCTCGGACGGCCACAGACGGCCCGCCCTTTGCCCGGGCTTAGTCCGGCGACGCCTGCGTGCGTCCCGCACCGCGGAGGGAGTTCCGGTGCTTTAAGCGCCTCCGGGCGCGGAAGTGTCCGTGGGTGGGCGGGGCGATGCCTGCAGTGCGTTCTGGGGGCTGTGGTCCCCCCCCCTCGGCTGCCGTGTAGGTGGAGGATGCGGCGGCGGGGCAGACCGGTGAGCACAGCCCACAGCCCGGTGCAGCAGCGCGAGGAGCAGGCAGAGGATGACAGCGCCTTTCGACAATCAGCAGGAGGTAGGATTCAAAACCCCTGACAACGAAAAAGTTTTCACGGAGCTCCCACTCCTTCGAGGGAGCTCCGGTGCTTTAAGGCCTCCGGGCGCGGAAGTGTCCGTGGGTGGGCGGGGCGATGCCTGCAGTGTGTTCTGGGGGCTGTGGTCCCCCCCCCCCTCAGCGGCCGCGTAGGTGGAGCATGCGGCGGCGGGGGAGACCGGTGAGCACAGCCCACAGCCCGGTGCAGCAGCGCGAGGAGCAGGCAGAGGGTGACAGCGCCTTTCCACAATCAGTAGGAGGTAGGATTCAAAACCCCTGACAGCCAAAAAGTTTTCACGGAGCTCCTACTCCTTCGAGTGAGCTCCGGTGCTTTAAGCTTCTCCGGGCGCGGAAGTGTCCGTGGGTGGGCGGGGCGATGCCTGCAGTCTGTTCTGGGGGCTGTGGTCCCCCCTCGGTGGCCGCGTAGGTGGAGGATGCAGCGGCGGGGAGACCGGTGAGCACAGCCCACAGCCCGGTGCAGCAGCGTGAGGAGCAGGCAGAGGGTGACAGCGCCTTTCCACAATCAGCAGGAGGTAGGATTCAAAACCCCTGATAGCCAAAAAGTTTCTCCACTGCCCTCTCCGTGTCTCCTGGTCTGTGAAAATTGTGGTCAGACAAGCTTCCGCTTCTCCCTCTTGTCCGCACAAGAGGGATGTTATGTCAGTAAATCGGATCGCGTCGCCACAGTGGTTGCTACATTGTAGCCCCTAAAGCCAGCCCAGAGCGAGCTAAGCCAGCCCTCAAGCCTGCCAAGCAGCACTGCTACACACATCCTGCCTTTTGTCAGTGGTGCTAGTTAGCAGCCTGTGCTCCGGATTGAGAGCTGAGGAGGCAAATTTGGAGGCACTATAAATGTGTTACTTTGCATTTCAGTACGGTGATGTGGACCACCACACCAAAATGTGTTAGTCTAACTGCTGATGCGTGGTATTTGGCAGGACTGTTGATGTTAGTGAATAGGAGGCAAGGATATATGGGACTTTTGTGCTGCCATTTTTAAATATTATTTCACACAAACGCAGCTTTGGATGTTCAGGATTAGGGAGCAGGGATTTATGTGGTAATTTGAAGTATTTTAAACAAGTACCAGTTTAAGGTAGCATTGTTTCCTACATTTAATTGCCTCATTTGTTTTTGTGGTAAGACTTCTTAGAATTATCACTGTGGTATTAATAATTTAAGCAGGCCACATACTTAACTCATTGAGTAAACATTGACCGATGGCTTGTTCTAACATCATAAATCATACATTATTATGGTTTGTGGTGGTCATATTCAACAACCACCTTATTTTACTGGTAAACCCTCACAGAAATGGAAACATTGGTATTTGGTCTTCTATTTAAATAGCTATTGGCGGAGTGAATTATGCAACAGCCAGGAAACTTTCTCTTATATTCACCTGCTTGGGCTCTGAAATACAGAACATTTTTGATAACTTAAATTGACACCCACCGAGATTGAGTCAGTTGATGCTGGAAATTGGCATGTTCATATTAGAGCTGTTAAGAGACTTGAATTGCATTCTTCTGAGAAAATGAGTGTTGTTTTAGAACATTTTAATTTTTAGGTTTCGACCTGGCCGTAGCACCGCAGGTGCTACGCCCAGGGCGAAAGCTTTTGTTTACAGTATGGGGGACTTGAACACTCCCCTTCTTCCATTGGCTAGCTCCATAAATGGAGGCTAGCCATTGGAAGACATCGTTGTCAATTACTTTTTCACGGTCAGAACGCGAATCGTGGGCGTTTCTGACTCTTTTTTTAAGCCCCGCCCCCTTGTTGCTGTGTGTCCCGGGCCGCGCTGTGATTGGCTGCCGCCCGGGACACCCCCGTGACGTCATTCCCCGGGCTGCGCTGTGATTGGCTGCCGGCCCGGGACCTGACTTATTTTCCCTTCTATCTCCGCAGCCTCACCGAAAAAACAAGCCTTGCAATTATTTATGTGGCCGCCCCAGTAATCTGATTTGTGCCGGTGCTTAGCAAAGGTGTCTGCAACCCTGCACGTCATATGGTAATGTGAAGCCGTAGACTAGACAGTATATTAATGTAATTACCTCACTGCCTGTGCATCAAATACTGGTCCAGACTGTCCGACTCATTATTAATTTATTTCATGAATGAATTCAATATGTAGATCAGATCAGATTGTGAGTGAAGGTCATGATCACAATGCGCATTTTTAAATTACTTTCTGTAGTTAGGCGACGGCCCTTGCAGGTGGGCGGGACGCTGATTGGGCTGGGGCAGTGGGCTGGATTTGGTTCTGTGCGGCAGGCAACGTGCATGGATTTCTTTCAAAATGCCACGCCCGGCACACCCGCACTCACCGGTCCCCGCCAAGAGTCATCATTGGTAGGCGCAGTTCTGGGCCGAGGTGGTTAACCCGGCCCACACGACGTCGCAGTGCAGGCAGCAGCCTGGCCTAGGCCCCCTATCGAACATAAAGGCAGGCAGAGCTGTGCCCAGCCGTCCACCACCACCAGGGCAGTAACGGTACGTAACAGCCATAAATAATATAATAAGCCATTACATTACTAAAGCTGTTTTTTTTTGTGGTTCGTGAACTTGTGGATGTGACGTGAGGGTCACAGGCTGCGGCGCAGTAGCTCCCGCTCGGCTCCACATGAAGTCCGGCGTTAAGTAAGTTAAAGCAGGCTGCACGGCCCTGCAGTGCACCGGCCCCTGCCATCCTCCTTCCAGCCTTCTCCTGTCATGGTCCCTGCTGGACAGTGGCATTGTACTGGTTAGGTGCCTCGTGACTGTTGAGGGCAGGTCGGATTCGCCACTCTCGGTTGTTCACATCACACGCATGAACTGTGAATTGGGTGAACCACTGAGGGATGAGTCCAAGGCCTGCCCTGAGCAATCATGCCTCGGGTGCCGTGCACCGTGCGCAAGTGCAATGCCACTGCCCGGCAAGGCGAGGCCAGGAGGAGAATGCTGGAAGAAGGGCAGTGGCCGTGCAGGGCCTTTAACTTTACTTAACCCCAGACGTTATCAGCGCGGCTGCGCGGCCTAATCTCCAACTAATTGGGGCCTGTCTCGCACACACCACACTTGTACCCTTTCCAGCAAGTCCTCCACAGTGTACGATTTATGTTGCATATAGATTTTATTATGATCTTGTTATGCACTATGTTACTAAAATAGGAAATTGCACAGCGTCTCATTTTTCTCTGCGTGTAGGATGTTTGTGCAACGTGACCATCAAAGAATGTATGTATTCTGTGGCAGCAACAATCTATCAAAATATATAGAGCTTAATTTTTTAATTTTTTTGTAATACAGGGCTGTTCTACAAGTTTTCACATCTGTCAATCGGTCCATGTCATGGGTACAGCTTTCAGACATTTATCAAATGTGTGGCAACAATAGAACGCAAGTAACCATAATAACCTTGAAAGAACTTGTTATACCCTGAGTGAACATGGTGAAACTGTAAGGCCCGGCATGCTTAGTGGTGTTCCCTGAAGATTCCCCTCATGGCATGAATCATTTTGACAACTATGTTTTCACAACGTTATTTGCCCCGGGTCAGTCGTGGAGGTGATCTGTGCCAGAAGAAACCATTTTAGATTTGTCAAGTGCCCACTGAGATGCGCGCAGCTTTGGGGCTTCAGAAATCACGAGATTAAGGCCAGAGCCGGCGAGGCTAGATGAGTTAAAGCCAAAGGCCACCCTTGTGGTGTAACCTCGAGATACCCCGAGCAGCTCCCCATTCCTCGGCAAGAAAAACCTGTGAGAGTGTGATCTTGGGCACATATTTTTATTGTGCATTAGCCTGGGAGGCCCTGAGTACCTACAACTCACTGTTGCACTGCATATATTCATTTATGAACCAGAAAACATAATCTTCAACCAATTCTATAAAAATAACCAATGGAGAGCAGGGTCCCACCAGCTGTTTAAAAGAGAATAAAGGTGATGGGGTCGTTATTTGCAAAAAGGTGAAACCTAGAATAAATACGAAAGCTCCTATTATATTTAAATACAGTAACAACAGCATTTCTACCAGAAACGTCACTGTGTAGGCAAACCTGCGATTAATTCCAGTAGGAAACAATTTACAAAATACAAGGAGGCCTTTTAATTTGAGGAACTCGTGTGGGTGCAGAAGAGAACTGCCTGGTTCTTATTTAACTTGCCGAACTGTCATGTATTCATCTGTTATTACGTTATCAGGTTTTAATATTCGAAACGGTAATCAGTCCCAGATACCAAGAGGTAATTTAAGGCGCATTTTTTACATTCTGTTTCGAGAGAAGGTTGGTATAGCTGTATCGTTAAAATGTAGTTCCTGAGGCTGTTCCTGAAAAGACTCAACACTGGGGTCAGCTAGAACTACATTTTCACTGATTCAGATCACTTTTGCGCAAGCCAACTGCTGCTAAAACAGTAAAAAAAGATGCTGGCTCAATGTTGTTGTGTTTATAGAAGTTGGTCAGAGCATCTGTTTTTTGTGCCAGTCGGTCAGCGTAAATGCTGCTCATGCTTGGACAACTGCAGGTGTTTGTTTTTGCAATGGGCAGGTGATGCACATGTTGCTTTTGCACTGTACTGTCAGTGACAATGTTTTTACACTGCTCTTTCTGTGTAAATGTTGTTTTTGGACAGGTTCGTCAGTGACATTTTTTTTTACACAGGTGTTAGTGTAAATGTCGTTTTAGTACTGAACTGCTAGTGCAAATGTTGCTTTAGCAATGGGCTGTCAGTACTAAAGTTGTTTTTGCAATGGACTGCAAGTGCAGATGTGTTTACACTAGTCTTCATGTTTGAACGTTGTGTGTTAGTGGACTGTCAGTGCACACGCTGATTTTGCACTGGACAGTCAGTGCAAATGTTGCTTTAGCACTGGACTGTCAGTACTAAAGTTGTTTTTGCAATGGACTGCAAGTGCAGATGTGTTTACACTAGTCTTCATGTTTGAACGTTGTGTATTAGTGGACTGTCAGTGCACATGCTGATTTTGCACTGGACAGTCAGTGCAAATGTTGCTTTAGCACTGGACTGTCAGTACTAAAGTTGTTTTTGCAATGGACTGCAAGTGCAGATGTGTTTACACTAGTCTTCATGTTTGAACGTTGTGTGTTAGTGGACTGTCAGTGCACACGCTGATTTTGCACTGGACAGTCAGTGCAAATGTTGCTTTAGCACTGGACTGTCAGTACTAAAGTTGTTTTTGCAATGGACTGCAAGTGCAGATGTGTTTACACTAGTCTTCATGTTTGAACGTTGTGTGTTAGTGGACTGTCAGTGCACACGCTGATTTTGCACTGGACAGTCAGTGCAAATGTTGCTTTAGCACTGGACTGTCAGTACTAAAGTTGTTTTTGCAATGGACTGCAAGTGCAGATGTGTTTACACTAGTCTTCATGTTTGAACGTTGTGTGTTAGTGGACTGTCAGTGCACACGCTGATTTTGCACTGGACAGTCAGTGCAAATGTTGCTTTAGCACTGGACTGTCATATGCACGTTGTTTTTGTACTGGACTGTCCCTGCAAATGTTTTTACACTGGTCTTCCTGTGTAAACGTTGTTTTAGTTCTAGACTGTCAGACACAAGTTGTATTTGCACTGGACTGTCAGTAAAAATGTTTTATGCACATTTCGTTCTGTGTAAAGTAAATCTGACTTTTAGCTGGGCCAGTGGAGGAAGTGGGTGGAGCAGGGGAAAAGTGGGTGTGTCCTCAGACAAACACTTGAGCACCTGGACTTCATATTTTACAAATTAAGCACTGGTTCGGAGGAAACTCGGTGGCATAAATGCGCGTACACAGATGCTGCAGATACAGTGTGACCAGAATCCCAGCCGTGCCGTTATCGCCATGTAATGTCGCCATTGTACATTGCTCTGGGCTGAAACCAATTGAGCTCGGTGTGTTCCAGGCAGATGCGATTTTATCACGGTGAAGAGACCATTGTCAGAGTTCTTAAAACCGCAGTAAGTGTACAAGGCTTCTTACGGCCTATCTCGCTGTCACCTGATCGTTATTCATAACGCTGGGCGCTGTAAACATCAAAAACTGACAATAAAGTGGGTGTCCGCCGTGTTCAACAGTCTTCTTTCGGTTCCACAGAAGCACAGAATTTGGAATGATTGTTAGATTCGTACACGAGTCTCTAGGGGGGTGAATGCGTGGGTCTGTAGAGCACGCTGTCCTATGACACAGCTTTAAACACAATGTGTGACGATGGTGGGAAGCAAATACATAGGATAGGAGAGGAGAGGCTCATGTGAACTAAAAAACGCACCCTAGCCAAAATAATGTCAGGCATTCTAGGCGCAGCCCGGGAGGTGTCTAAAGGCTGCCAGTAACTTGAATAATGAAATTCGATAAATCTCCAGGTTACTTAAAATGTCAGCATTGTGTTAGTTGTCACGGTATCAACCCAGGCCCATTTGTACAGGGTGGAATGGAAAATATGCAATCATGACAGGCCAGGAAAAGACTAACACCTGTGCCAACCACGAGTGGAATCCACGACTCTAGCTTTCAGGGGTTCTTAAGACCACGGAGTTCATCATTACACGAAAATCCACACAGTGCCAGTGTGAAGACTAGCTCTGTTTATGATTATCAATATTCTTGTTACCAATGATCTCTCATCTCAGCCTTTTGAGCGTAAACAGAGTACCATTAAAAAGGGTACCGTTTCTAGGCGCTGTAAATAACACGTGTAATATGAAGCTCCATGTAAAAAAATAAATAAAACTGGTGAGTGAACTGAACTATATTTGCAGTCCTTACAACACCAACCATTTGACTAAAATCTTAAAACTAGATAAGCAAATGCTTTGAAACGTTCATATCAGGATTTCAAAATGAATACCAGGAGTGCACATTGCGTCAGCAAAATAACACCTCACTTGTAATCTATTACTTGATTTAAAAATGGTTGTTACTACCAGTAACTGTTTTCATATAGCTAACTTCTACAATGCCACCGTTCCGTAGCTTGACATACTATAATAACTCACCACAATAAGCGCTTTATAATTTATATGTTTAACTATGTAAAATGTTCTAAACTAAGAACAATTGCTCAAACATATTTTTAAAAAGTTTTTTTAACAATCTTAAATAATATTTCTGCGGGATCCTGAAATATATGCTAAAGGCTATACTCGTTGCCGCTTTATATTACTGTCTGGATTTAACTGTGAGATCACCGAAATTAAATCCTGTTTTGTTCTGGGGTTCTCCGATTGTTCATTTGTAGTGAGAACTCCATGTACCAAGGTGAACGAGCAAGGTCTGTGTGCAACATTCACATGTGTAACTATAAAAGTATACACATCAACATGTACATATCCTAGATTATTAGGTGCTAAATATGTTCAAAATATGTAAACTCAACAAACACAACAAGATGATGGACGGAGTGCTGAAACCTTTTTTTTGAGCATTTGCCGGTCCTTTTGAAGCCAAACAGTGGTGCTCATCAGAGTAAACGTGCAAGATTCAAAACCTGGGCAGGGGTCTTCAGTGGCGGGGTCCCTGGACATTATGCACCCATTTCACAGCTGCATGTAGGCCATTGCTTTCTAGTAAGCCTGTGCCCTACTCTTCGTGCCCTTCGTCCTTATGTTAACACGAGGCCCCAGGGCCGCTTCGGAGAAGTCAGCGGGCGAGTTATTTTTCGGCCTTCAGCACCGGGCACAGATGGGCTAAGAATAGTGTCCCTGGGCTTGACTAATACGGGGAAGGACAGTGCCCTGACCGGAGCGGCCGCCTGCACTTCGGTTACAGGCACGTTATTTAAAGCGGCAGGCCAGGTTTGGGGCGAGCTTCGCAGGCCCAAACATGGCCAACTAGGAAGCGGCACAGAGCACGTCGGGCCCTTGGGCCAGCCTTGCTGCCCCCAGCTCTCAAGCAGGAATCGGCGTGGGTCCACATACTTGGGTCCTGCACTACTGCTAATGCCAGATGTCACTTTCTTAGCACTCCTAAACTGTACTTAAGTAACTGAGCTGCGACGGCATACATCGGTCGAGACTGCATTGTATTTGTTGGTAGTCATTGCTGGGAGTGCAACTCGTGTACCTTCAGACTTGAGCCAGGCTTGTCACACAGGAAGGCCGACAGATGGGCCTGCAGCTGAGGGCCCTGTATCTCTGGCACAGGGCTTACATGGGACACCCCCATGTGACTGAGACGCCTCTCTGATCCCAGCCCTAGTGCCCTACAGAAGAGGAGGTTTGGGCTTCTCAGGAGAGCCTTGGAGTTTTTGCCATCTGTTTGTGTCTTTAAGATCTCTTCCTGTCTACAGTGCCTCAGTATTTATAATCCACTAACGGTTCTCTTCTGCAAAACTGCTCAGCAGTTTACAAAGCAGTAAGAGGGGGTTCAGAGTGCACAATCTGAAATATGTTTTATGATAAAGAAAAATATATATTTTGAAAAATGTTTAGTCTAAGCAAACCGTTGATCCTAAGCCACGAACTTTGGAGCCCCTTGGGTGTCCGCTTTGTCGTCTTCCCTTTAAGGTGCAAAACAGTATTTCTTCTTGGAGGTCGAAGTGGCAGTTTCAGTACAACAATGTATTCTGTAGTTCGTTGCTGGTGAATTCACCTTAGTGAAAGTCGTTGAAGGATCTGATTTGTTCTGTATTTATAAGTCTACATTGATAGCACAGCATTCGCTGGACCTCGTGCTAAACTAAAAAGAGCTTCTAGAGTACTGCTGAGAAGAGGGGGTGTGTGGGGGGCTCTGTGTGGGTGTGTGTGTGGGGGGCTCTGTGGGGGTGTGTGTGTGGGGGGGCTCTGTGTGTGTGTGTGGGGGGCTCCGTGTGGGGGTGCTCTCTGGGTGTGTGTGTGTGTGTGTGTGTGTGTGTGGCATTTGCGAGAGATTGAGCTTTTGGCATTGTAAATGACAATGACATTTATTTATCTGTTTTCAAAACCAACACATAAATAAAAATGTTGTCATTTACAATGCCAATAGCTCTAACTTTTACAAGGGCGAAACCGTTGCATTGTAAATGCTTGTTATTCTTGTATACAGTCATCGCGTGAAAGCTTTGTTCAATATGTCGCATCACTAAAAATTCTAGCTAATGGTTGTAATTTTGATAATTCTGTGGATCAGTATATTAGAGACCAAGGGCCAGATATACGAAAAGGCCATTTTTTGAGTTCCTAATTGCGAATTTTAGAAAATCGTGATTAGGAAATCGCAAAAATGGCATGTACAGTATCTGGCTGCCTAGAAATTGCAAAATAGGAAATCGGAATTTGTGATTACCTATTTCGTTGCAAATAGTAAATGCGGTTGTAAATAGCAACTACATTGATAAATAGGGATTCTGCTTCCTAGTTCAAGGAGATGACCATTGAAACAGGAACCTCATGATCCCAGATACCAGGAAGGAAGGCACAGAGAGGCTAGAGAGCTGTAGAGCACAGTCAGTGATCTGAGAACCCCAAACACCAGTCACCCAACAGCTAGAATGGCCTGCCAGGAGCAGGGGAAGGAGGCAAGGGGGAGGAAAAGAAAACTGACTTTATCAGAGTAGGAACTGGAGATTCCCACTGAGGAGTGTTGAAACTACAACGACCTCCTGTTTGATTGGGCATCCATGAATGCTCCAGAGGCATAGGAAGGTATGCCCAGGAATGCAGCAGAAGATAAATGCTGTGGGTGTGGCACTGCGCTTTGTGAAAGAGATTGACAAGATATGGTACAACCTCCATTCCCACACAAAGGGAAAGGTCGCAAGATGCCTGAGAGAGTCCCATGCTAGAGGTGGCAGACCTTCTATTGCACCCCCACTATGAACACTTGAGGCAATGGTGGAGCCAGAGGCTGTTTTTGGATTTGCCAACCCGGACACATCTGTGGCTACAACCTCGCAAAGTAAGTGCGGGTGAGTGTTTGTAAAGTTTCAGCACTCCGTCCGTCATCTTGTTGTTGTTGCTATATTCGCCCTAAATAACCAAGGGTATACCCAGACATAAGTCCATTGCTCGCTGAGCCACTGGATTCAAGGTAGACTGGCTCATCAGCCAAACACTCACCCCCAGTCAAGAGATTTGGGTTAAATCCATCATTCTTTTACTCACCATGCCTCCCCAGTTTGGACCCAGCCATATGCAAATCACTCTTGACCCTGCTCCTGATGGAAACAGTCCAGCCCTATGTGGCCAAGACTAGGCCCAGGCTTCGGTCCTTTGCTCTCTGTGCCAATGGATTCAAGCTAGCTTGGTTGATATTGGGTGATCCCCGAAACCAGTCCCAGGATGCTTGTTTCCATTCCAGGGAGGGCCTGGCGGGGCAATTTCGGGCTGCACTGTTCACATAAAGAGCAGGGTCAGACTGATTTGCATATGGCTGGGTTCAAACTCGGGTGGAATGGTGAGCAAACAAATGTTGGATTTAACCCAGGTCTCTTGACTGGGGGTGAGTGTTTTGAAAAGTTTCAGCACTCCATCCATCCGTGTTGTGTTTGCCCCACAAAATGCACAACACCTGGACATGGGTGGGGATGGAATTGCTGAATAGAATACTGCTTTCTAGGTGTGGCTTTAAAAGGCAATTAACTCAAAAAAGACACTCTTTCTGTATTTGGTCAAAAATGGTCAGCCTGACTTGGAATATCCTCTCTTTTCTCCGCCTCCTCCTCTGCCCAGCAGCCAGTAGGTGCATCTTCCTTAATATCACTTGCAGGGCAGCCATTTGGACAGCCATAGTGCATTCTGGGCAATCTTTTATAGTCTGCAGGGAGTTACCATCTAGTTTGAATTGGTGGTAACAGGCCAAATAACAACTATTCGCTATTTGCGACTCACTCAAACATCCCATTTGTGAGTCGCTATTAGTGATTCTCTAATACTGGCTCACTATTTCTGTTTGCAAAAAATAGCGACTCGCAGTTAGGTTGCATCACAATTTTTGGTTTGCAAATGGATTTTGTACATGATGTACAGTTGGTTTCCATTCACAAACCAGTTTACAACCCATTTGTGAGTTGCTTTTCTTTTGTACATCTGGCCCCAAATAACTTTAAATTACGCATCTCGGAAAGTACAGGGGCATTTATTATGTTGTATAAATGCAAATTTAAATAAAACTATTAAGATAGCAAAGAGTATTGATGAATCTGTTGAGTCTGTAAAATTAATTACTGGTGAGAGTATACCATGGAACAGGTGGCTGTGAATGTGTTGAATACATTGCACAATAAGGGTGTTAAAGATAACAAAATGTTTTACAAAATACAATTTGTTTCAGGTGTGGATCCAATACACACATTGAAAGTAATATCAATTTTTCAGTGCAGACCAAGAAAAGCAATAAGTGGACAAAAGCTGGTCAATTTATGCGTGACTTTGTGTAAAAATAGCAGTCCTGTTAAAATAAAATTATTTGCAACATTCTAAAGTTCAGAGACGTGATGATGTCACTAAAGTTGTGTTGACTTTTGATGTTCAATTGGATAAAGGATCAATTGCAAGTAAGAATTTTCCTTTTTTTACTGTAACTATTTGTGGAGTTAAAAGTCATGGCTACCTCAGGCTCTCCTATTGCTATGTTGTCAAAAGCTACGGTTAAATCGCTTTGGAAAAATATATGTAAAACAACCTGATATTAAGGCTTTAGCATATGATGATTCTGGGATTGTGACGTGTGGATTTGTTTGAGGAGACTTTACATTTTGCAGAGAGAGTGATATTCACAAAAACGTATGTAGCAATGAAGGGCAAGGATACATAAGGCTCAATTGACCAAGGGAGCCTGGGTATGATTTTAATTCCAGGTACTGATACCCCTATTATACTGATTGAGCAATAAGTAGGTGACATTGAAAGTATGTTTGTGAACTATTCAGACGTTTTTTGTGAATACATTGGAGATAATAAAGGTTTTAGACATCAAATGATTTTTTTTTTAAATACTGTCCCGATTGCTCACAGAGCGCATGATGTTCCTTTGTGTTTAAGGGATGATTTAAAAATGTTTTTTTGAAGAATTGTGTACCAATGAGATTATCAAACCAGTCAATGGTGCTGAATGGGTCAGTGATATTTTGCTACCCCAAAAAAATAAATAGGGGGGCCAGATCAAGTTGTGTGCTGATCTGCACTTTTTGAATAAGAATAAAAATATTGTAGTGGATTGGCACCCATTACCCAAAATTCAAGAATTATTGGCCATGGCTGGTGTTGTTAATTTTATTTTAGTAATATTGATTTAGGAGCAGCCTACCACCTGCAAATTTTGAACATTTTGAAAATAAATTTTGAAGATAATTTGCAAATGTTGGCTTCATTTATAACTCCTTATAAGTCCTTTTGGTGCTTTCAAATATTTGAGTTTACCATTTGGAGCTTCAGCAGCTAGCTTTGTTTATTTAAAGATGTAGCCAGAGTAAAAGCTTTCCAAGATAGTATACTCATTTTTGTGATGACCATGGAGAAATATAATGCTATATTGGACAACGTTCTTACTATTCTCAAAGGATGTGGGATGACTGTGTCAAAACAGAAATGTAAATTGTTGACTAACTTGGTTGATTATCTTGGGCATTGAATTACGTCTGATGGTGTCAACTCTAAAATTGATCTTCTCAAGGCATAAAGGGAGGTACCAAAACCCAGAGACAAGGATGAATGAAGGTCTTTTATAGGGGTTTGTGATTATTATTCTGGGTTTGTGCAAGGATATGCTTTGATTACAGAACCATTGAAAAGATTGTTAAGGAAGAAAGAAAAAGGTGTATGGTCTGGCTTATGAAAAAAAGTATTTAATGACGTAACGAACATTCTAGGGAGTTTTCTTGCATTCAAAACATATATCTTGGGCCAAATGCGCCATCACTGTTGATGCCAGTGCCATTGGTATTGGAGACATATTATGTGAACAAGTAGGTGATAAGGAACATGCTATAGCATTTGCATCAATAATACTTAAAGATGTGGAAAAAAGGTATAGTACAAGGTCTCCAACCTTTTCTATAGTGAGAGCTACTTCTGATCAGTGAAAATCATTGTGAGCTACTGAAGGCCAAGCCACTAACACACTGTTAGCACACACCACCACGACAAGCATCATTGACTTTAAGCCTAATGTCCATAGATCTAGATACTATGGTTTGAAGAAAATACTTTGACCCTTGATGTCGGGGCTCTAGTAGTTGTCAGGCGGCATTGCTACCTTGTTCATATGATGTGCTCAGCGTTATTTCTCATTCACTGGTGGCTGCATCAGGGAATGCAAACTATTTGACCATATTCAAGAGTTCCATTTTGATTCTTTAGGATTTCAGTTAAAATTATCTATGGTGCCACAGCACCTTCAGCAGCAAATCACCCAGGACCTCAAAGGCCCTTTTTCAAGTCTTACCCACTCCTGCAGTATGGTAGCGCTCAGCATTACAGCGGGCGCCCTCAACAAATGTTCTTACAAGATCAGATCCTGCTTGGAGGAGTCAAGCTGCTTGCAGTACAGATGGCAGCATCTGGCGGGCTCAGGCATACTCTCAGGAGAGACACGGCTGCTCTCCCTAGTGATTGGAGCAGCGTCCAGGTGATAGCGATGCCATAAAAGTTCTCCCCTGCTGGGAGGGGGGACGGTCCTTCACCTCCCGACAGGAGTCCCACAGGGGTATTTTGGCCTCCCTGGCATCCTCCTGGTCCACGGTGGTCAGTCAGGGCCGATTCTTTGATGTGACTAGACCTGCTGGGCAGATGATAGATTTTTGGGGACTCAACCTTCCCTTCTTATAGTCCTTGTCCAGTCACCAAAATGTGATTTATCATCTGGGTCTTTGAGGTTTTATATTGGGGTTCTGCTTCTCTTGAAGTGAGCACTTTTCATTTTCATCTTCCTTCATGAAAGAAGTTTATCACAGCAGGCATGATTCTGAAGCTGATTGTCCACAACATAATTCATGAGAGTGACAAGAGTTTTACCAGTCACAGTAATATGTGCATCAAAGGTTAATCCTTATGATTCTCTTATCAGCCCCATGTCCTTTCCTGAGATGTGCAAAGCCCCCTCCTTGTTATTTAATACTGAATCAAAGAGAAGTCTTTTGAAATATAAAGATAGTCTCTTCCTTTCCCTCCAGTGTGCTCCCACCAAGCTCACAGGAATGCAGCAATCCACACATGTGTCTGGGGGTTGCTCTTCTCTTCATCTCTTTACCAGGCAGGCCTGGGCTTCCCACAATGGATCCCAGGGTCCTCCATCCAATGTGCCATTGCAGGCACACTTACTCAGTGCACATTCACAGCACACTTTCAGTCCAGCACTGTTACACCTATGCATTGCACCCTTGCACTTGCATTCAGTAAATGCATTTAACCTGTACACTCTGTTTAGCACTGAAGCTTTTCTATCATTAACCATAGTGTGTTATTTCAAAACACATGCACTGCCAGCACACACATTTGCTATGTGTGTGCTGTACAACACTTCACACTTCAGGTATTCTATTCAAGGCAATCACACATTCATCCAGCACATGCTTTTTCCACACACGTACTGCATCACACAACACCTCTCATGTAATGTATTCTTCTCTGGCATACATACACCTATTATACTGCCTTCACATGTAGAGCACAGTACGCCTCCATCCTTGTGCTGTACTCTTCCCAGGCACACATACAATTAAGGCAGAGTCACAACTCCTGAGTTGCACGACACTCCACACCACCTCCACCTGATGAAGACCAAGGATGAGTTAAGCATACATCAGCAGAACATTTAAAAAGGTGAGGGAGCCTGTAGGTCTCACACCAGTGACACAGGGTAAAAACTGGTCTTGTTGACTACTATTGATCACTTCACGGTATGTTACCACTACTCTCTAACACCTGTTGTAACGCCTTCTAATACTATGAAGATAGTGGTTTGGGCGCCACTCCTGGTCCAACAAGACTGCAATCCGCAAAACAGGCACATGTCATGGTGCACACACATGATCTGTGTTCACCTATGACAAAAATCACCATTAGAGATCCAGACAACAGTACAGTTGAGCACTTAGGGCAGGGGTATACATCTTTCACCATATTGAGGACTTTTAAGTCCCAACAGATGGGATATATGTGTATGGCTAAATAAAACCCTGTTTCATATGCACTTGTGGCACAGGACATAGCTCTCGCCATATGTTGCCCCGGTACGTGTATAACACGAACATACAATCATTTTTAAATGGTAGAAATTCAAAGTGCAGAAAAATGTTTTGCAAAAATGTTTATAATATGGAAAAAAAATTCTGCCACTTAAAAATGACTGTATTTTTTCAGTTAGGAATATGACACCATTTCTACCAGCCACTGGGAGCAAGATGCCGGCTGTCTGCAAATACAACACTTTGAAATGGGAGAAAAATAAATGGAAGAGTTAGCTTTATGTTTATATAGATTCCTTGAAGCTCATCATTAACATTTTCTCCTATTTTCAAAATGTAGCATTTACAAACAACATGCATCTTGCACCTAGTGGTGTGTGAACACAGTGCTGTATTCATAATAGAAAAATAAAGCCATTTAAAGCCGTTTAAATTGGAGGAATTTAATGTGAAGAAACATGCTTCATAAAATATGGAACTGAAATTGGCCTAATTGAAAGAAGCGAAAAACATTAAGACTTAATATTTCATAGAAATATTTTTCTTTACATTAAATTTCTCCCATTTAAATAATTTGACTGTATTGTTCAGTTATAAGTATGACACAGTGTACACTGACCTCTGGGACCAAGAGGCCTGCTGTTTATAAATGTGACACTTTGAAATGGGAGAACATTTATATGAACAGTTAACTTAATTGTTAAGTTAACTCTTTATTTACTTTTCTCCCAATTAAAGCATTTAGTAACAAAGGGCCATAGTATCAAGAAAGGGCGATACATTATCGCCGCTTTTATTGGCAGGAAACTGTCGCTAAAACGGCGATAATGGGCTTGATAATATGCCCTTGTGAATTCCCATAGCAGCCCAGGTTAAAACCAGAACCTGGGCTGCTATGGGAATTCACAAGAACGTATTATCAAGCCCATTATCGCCGCTTTAGCAGCATTTTCCTGCCGATAAAAGCAGCGATAATGTATCGCCCTTTGTTGATAAAAAGGCCCATAATTTTGTTTTCCCTCTCCAATACTGAGTTGAGGATGACTTTAAATTTAAGAGTTAGATATCTCAGTGCTTTAGTTCTTCATCTCTGGGCCCCAACCTGGGTCATAAATCTGACCTTTGCTCAATGTCAGGCCCTGCCATCTGCAGCCTGATGATAATAATGTAAAATTAACATTCCCTTCCCTTAAAATGTGTGACCCTGTTCTTATTTAAAAATGAATTTAAGGCTGCAAACTACTCTGAAGGTGTCACAGGATGGATCACCTGTTCTAGATGAAGACAGGAATCTACCTAATAGGACTGGTTCATCGTCATAGAAATGTGTGAAAATGTTTCTGGAAGTTCAGAGTTAATGCTTTCTATTGTTCGTTGCATCATCTATAGAAGGTGACAGTAATCAAGACAATTGTAAATTGACTGCAAGAGCTGGTTTTGTGTCAACGAAACCTTAGTACGTACAGGACGTTTGCACATATCTTTTAATGTGGGCTGATTTTCTTCAATTATTATTAATTTTATTATCTAGTTTAATGTAAGTGTTTTCTATGTATTATCTTTATTGTATTATGGTTACTTCCTATGTATTCTCTTTTATTAGTTTGGTGAAATGTATTCTTTATTTTTGTCGTAAAGAAAGGAGATGCTGATTACTTTCTCTTTAATTTATGAGTGTTTACACATAATAATAATAATAATACTGGATTTTATACAGCGCGAACAGCTACCTCGGTAGGAGGTGTACCGGCGCTAGTAGAACACAGATGACCTGGGGCTAAAGATAGGAAAGCTAGCGTGGCTGGGTGAAAAGCCAGGTTTTTAGCAGTTTCTTGAAGCAGGGTTCAGAAGGGGCCTGTTGGATTTCTTGTGGTAGGGAGTTCCACAGAGCGGGGACGTTTGCCGAGATACTCTGGCCGGGGGGCGGGCGGTGTGGTTATTGGGTGCTAGTGTCACGCCCTGTGCTGCTTTTTTACAGGGGGCTAATTGTGTAGCACTGCTTCAAAGCCGGACCCCACGGGTCAAAACTGTCCCCCACCCTTCTGGCCCACCGATAAAACGCCTACTTGCCGCTATGGCCAGTCCAGTTCAGTCTCAACATTCCAAGATGTCATCATAAACACTCTACAACTGTCGCTGGCCCTAGAATGTTCCCCTGACTGAAAATCACATAGCATTCCTACAGACAGACCCCAGTTCAAATGTATGAACCAAGCCATACTCAGATTAAAGAAGAAAAAAACAGGACACTGGTCAATGTATCTCATTTTTCTCCCTATCATCTCCTGTGCATGAGATCTGCAACATGTGGTGAACACGATTTGCAGCTACTGAATAGTCAAGCACCCATCACAGCCCACTGACTTAAGAAACCACATGCTCTCATACACCAGATACATATTCACATAGTTCATTGGTTCATACCTAAGTCCATTTGAATGCTACTGCCCCTATAGCATTTAAAGTTGATCCATCTCACTAGAGAGAGACCCGCTCTGAGTGCAAGTGTCCCAATCTTTTTTTTCTGCAAAAAACACAGTTGATGGACAGAATGTAGAACAATGTCATACATTCAACACAGTACAAGGATCCGGGCCTAAATCCATCGTTTTTTTGCACTCCACAGCACCCTGGGTTAGACACTGGCTATATGCAAATCAGCTCTGACCCTGTGCCTCATGGGAACAGTCCAGTCCAAACTACGCAGCCATGTCTTTCCTAGACTGGAATCAAGCATCCAAGGAACGGTTTCTGGCTATCAGCCTTCATCAGCCTGGATAGCTTGACTCCAGTGGTGTGGAGAGCCTGGGACTCACGTCTGAGAATACCCAGCACACTCGGGGTGAAAATTGAAAAATACACAGTTGATGGACAGAATGAAGAACAATATCATACATTCAACCCAGTACAAGGATCTGGGCCTAAATCCATCGTTTATTTGCACTCCACAACACCCTGGGTTAGACACTGGCTATATGCAAATCAGCTCTGACTCTGTGCCTCATGGGAACAGTCCAGTCCGAACTACCAAGCCATGTCTTTCCCAGACCGGAATCAAGCATCCAAGGACCGGTTTCTGGCTATCAGCCTTCATTAGCCTGGATAGCTTGACTCCAGTGGTGTGGAGAGCCTGGGACTCACGTCTGAGTATACCCAGCACACTCGGGGTGAAAATTGCAAAAAACACAGTTGATGGACAGAATGTAGAACAATGTCATACATTCAACCCAGTACAAGGATCTGGGCCTAAATCCATCGTTTTTTTGCACTCCACACCACCCTGGGTTGGACACTGGCTATATGCAAATCAGCTCTGACCCTGTGCCTCATGGGAACAGTCCAGTCCGAACTACCAAGCCATGTCTTTCCCAGAATGGAATCAAGCATCCAAGGACCGGTTTCTGGCTATCAGCCTTCATCAGCCTGGATAGCTTGACTCCAGTGGTGTGGAGAGCCTGGGACTCATGTCTGAGTATACCCAGCACACTCGGGTGAAAATTGCAAAAAAACACAGTTGATGGACAGAATGTAGAACAATGTCATACATTCAACCCAGTACAAGGATCTGGGCCTAAATCCATCGTTTTTTTGCACTCCACACCACCCTGGGTTAGACACTGGCTATATGCAAATCAGCTCTGACCCTGTGCCTCATGGGAACAGTCCAGTCCGAACTACCAAGCCATGTCTTTCCCAGACCGGAATCAAGCATCCAAGGACCGGTTTCTGGCTATCTCCCTTCATCAGCCTGGATAGCTTGACTCCAGTGGTGTGGAGAGCCTGGGACTCACGTCTGAGTATACCCAGCACACTCGGGGTGAAAATTGCAAAAAACACAGTTGATGGACGGAATGTAGAACAATGTCATACATTCAACCCAGTACAAGGATCTGGGCCTAAATCCATCGTTCTTTTGCACTCCACACCACCCTGGGTTGGACACTGGCTATATGCAAATCAGCTCTGACCCTGTGCCTCATGGAACAGTCCAGTCCGAACTACCAAGCCATGTCTTTCCCAGAATGGAATCAAGCATCCAAGGACCGGTTTCTGGCTATCAGCCTTCATCAGCCTGGATAGCTTGACTCCAGTGGTGTGGAGAGCCTGGGACTCATGTCTGAGTATACCCAGCACACTCGGGGTGAAAATTGCAAAAAACACAGTTGATGGACAGAATGTAGAACAATGTCATACATTCAACCCAGTACAAGGATCTAGCCTAAATCCATCGTTTTTTTGCACTCCACACCACCCTGGGTTGGACACTGGCTATATGCAAATCAGCTCTGACCCTGTGCCTCATGGGAACAGTCCAGTCCGAACTACCAAGCCATGTCTTTCCCAGACCGGAATCAAGCATTCAAGGACCGGTTTCTGGCTATCACCCTTCATCAGCCTGGATAGCTTGACTCCAGTGGTGTGGAGAGCCTGGGACTCACGTCTGAGTATACCCAGCACACTCGGGGTGAAAATTGCAAAAAACACAGTTGATGGACAGAATGTAGAACAATGTCATACATTCAACATTCTGCCTTCTGTCCATCAACTGTGTTTTTTGCAATTTTCACCCCGAGTGGGCTGGGTTTGCTCAGACGTGAGTCCCAGGCTCTCCACATCACTGGAGTCAAGCTATCCAGGCTGAAGAAGGCTGATAGCAAGAAACCGGTCCTTGGATGCTTGATTCCAGTCTAGGAAAGACATGGCTTGGTAGTTCGGGCTGGACTGTTCCCATGAGGCACAGGGTCAAGGCTGATTTGCATATAGAAATTGTCTGACCTAGGGTGGTGTGGAGTGCAAAAAAATGATGGATTTAGGCCCAGATCTTTGTACGGGGGTGAATGTAAGACATTGTTCTGCATTCTGTCCATCAACTGTGTTTTTTGCAATTTTCACCCAGAGTGGGCTGGGTATGCTCAGACGTGAGTCCCAGGCTCTCCACATCACGGGAGTCAAGCTATCCAGGCTGAAGAAGGCTGATAGCCAGAAACCGGTCCTTGGATGCTTGATTCCGGTCTAGGAAAGACATGGCTTGGTAGTTCGGGCTGGACTGTTCCCATGAGGCACAGGGTCAAGGCTGATTTGCATATAGCCATTGTCTTACCTAGGGTGGTGTGGAGTGCAAAAAAACAATGGATTTAGGCCCAGATATTTGTACTGTGGTGGATGTAAGACATTGTTCTGCATTCTGTCCATCAACTGTGTTTTTTGCAATTTTCACCCGGAGTGGGCTGGGTATGCTCAGACGTGAGTCCCAGGCTCTCCACATCACTGGAGTCAAGCTATCCAGGCTGAAGAAGGCTGATAGCCAGAAACCGGTCCTTGGATGCTTGATTCCGGTCTAGGAAAGACATGGCTTGGTAGTTCGGGCTGGACTGTTCCCATGAGGCACAGGGTCCAGGCTGTTTTGCATATAGCCATTGTCTGACCTAGGGTGGTGTGGAGTACAAAAAAACTATGGATTTAGGCCCAGATCTTTGTACTGGGGTGAATGTAAGACATTGTTCTGCATTCTGTCCATCAACAGTGATTTTTGCAATTTTGACCCAGAGTGGGCTGGGTATGCTCAGACGTGAGTCCCAGGCTCTCCACATCACTGGAGTCAAGCTATCCAGGGTGAAGAAGGCTGATAGAGTCAGAAACCGGTCCTTGGATGCTTGATTCCGGTCTAGGAAAGACATGGCTTGGTAGTTCGGGCTGGACTGTTCCCATGAGGCACAGGGTCAAGGCTGATTTGCATATAGCCATTGTCTGACCTAGGGTGGTGTGGAGTGCAAAAAAACGATGGATTTAGGCCCAGATCTTTGTACTGGGGTGAATGTAAGACATTGTTCTGCATTCTGTCCATCAACTGTGTTTTTTGCAATCTATTTTTTTCTGACATGAGGTGAAGACTCCTCCTCTTCTAGTGAATGTGCATGGTTTTCCCACCATTGTGGCTAGCAAGGATGGAACTATGAATATATAGAAATGATCCATCTATATATATAAAATTCACTGAAAAAACCATAGGTTATAGACCATATATAGTTAGGAATTCGCATTTACAAAACCTTATTTTACTCACACAAAACCATTGAAATTCCATATATAGTTAGTTGCACTAACTATATATCGCGCACCCGCAATCCACTGCTGATGATGTCACATATTACATCATTCATGACATGGTCAGTGACATCACTGATGACATCACTGATGACATCTCAAATGACATCACTGATGACATCTCAAATGACATCACTGATGACATCACTGATGACATCTAATTTGACATTACTGATCACATCACTGATGATATCATTCATGTGATAATACGATGAACCTCTTCAGACTCTAATATAACCTTAGATACAATCAGTGTAAACAGACACTCACAGACTGTCACTCATCCATGGAGTTACTCACACACCTAGTCAGTCATGCAAAGAATCAATCACACCTCAATTTCCTCAACTATACAGTTATACAAACTTTACTTATTCAAACATATACTAACACATATTTACTCTCTTATACAATCCCTGATACAAGTTCACAATGATCCATACAGCCACTCACACATTCACTGGCTCTTATGCACAGTTATTTATATATGTCAACTCTCACATGTACTGTGTTTTACATATGTACTTACTTTGACATGTAGCACTGAGATATCCATTCACTCACCAATACACTCATGCACACAGTCAACCGCCCATACAGCTGTTTCCACATGCACTTTTGAAACCATACATCTAGTGAATCAACTGCTCACACATCTATGCACAGAGTCATACACCTCCCAGCCACCCACACACACACTCAGTCTCCCATACAAATACTTGGGCAATCAATCAATAACCCATATAGTTACTCATATAGCTACTTATCAACACATGCAACAGTTTACAGAACAACAGACATAATGATGCACAAATTAAGACAATTTAGTCACTAACCCATGCTCTCAGTGAGACACATTTAATCACTCACTCATACAGTCAGTCATGCACCTACTAAATCCTTTATCCAGACACTTAAACATCCACTCATTCTTCAATATGTAAGACATATTTTAACTTTACAGAAACATACAGTCACTGGATGTTGTCATCAGTGATGTCATCAGTGATGTCATTTGAGATGTCATCAGTGATGTCATCAGTGATGTCACTGACCATGTCATGAATGATGTAATATGTGACATCATCAGCAGTGGATTGCGGGTGCGCAATATATAGTTAGTGCAACTAACTATATATGGAATTTCAATGGTTTTGTGTGAGTAAAATAAGGTTTTGTAAATGCGAATTCCTAACTATATATGGTCTATAACCTATGGTTTTTTCAGTGAATTTTCAAGGTTTTGTAAATGCTAATTCCTAACTATATATGGTCTATAACCTATGGTTTTTTCAGTGAATTTTCAAGGTTTTGTAAATGCTAATTCCTAACTATATATGGTCTATAACCTATGGTTTTTTTCAGTGAATATATATATATACATACATATATAAACATATATCATCTGTATATCAATATAAATACAAACATAAATGCATGCATACATATACTTACATGCATACAGATGCATGTTATTTACATGAAAGTTGAAAAAACACTAATAAAAGCAAAGCTAAAAAGCCACCTCATTACAAAAAGAATGGCTTTAACTTAAACGAGGGCGAGATCTATTGCATTTTCAATGCTTGTTTACTTTGGTTCCATCAAGAAGGCATTCAGATGTGTCACACATTTGCCATAAATTCTGAATGTTAGCACTCTAGTTGCACATTAGATCACGGTAGTAAAGCTACTGCTCACCAGGGACGTCTGCTGCTGGTATTCAAAGTGCATGTTTCAGTCTGCATGTCAGAATTTTTTTAATGAAATAGAAGAGGATTTGAGAAGTCACTCAAAATGATCCCTAATTTTTCTTTCTGAAGCACTAATCATACTTTCTATGGCAAAATTAACCTCCTCATGTTGTTCCTTTTTAAATTGAGTGTTTTCAGACTTACCACTTCATTCCAATCAAGATGGCTTCTGGTGTGCCATACTTTTGTCATAAGTAAGACTGTTAGCGCTCTAGTTGTTCTTTAGAACACTCTGGGACATTCTGTCATTGGGCTATACTTGGGGTACATCTGGGTGATATTTGGGCTACATTTAGGCTCTTTTGTCTCTGGTGGCCATCTTGGGAGACTGTATGTCAGAATTTTTTAATGAAATTGAAGAGGGTTTGAGAAGTCACTCAAAATGTGCCCTAATTTTTCTTTCTGCAGCACTAATCATAATTCATATGGCAAAATATACCCCCTCATTTTGTTCCTTTTTAAATTAAATGTTTTAAGAGTTACCACTTTATTCCAATCAAGATGGCTTCAGGTGTGCCATACCTTTGTAATAAGTAGAACTGTTAGCGCTCTAGTTGTTCTTTAGAACACTCTGGGACATTCTGTCATTGGGCTATACTTGGGCTACATCTGGGTGATATTTGGGCTACATTTGGGCTCTTTTGTCTCTGGTGGCCATTTTGGGAGACTGCATGTCAGAATGTTTTAATGAAATAGAAAAGGATTTGAGAAGTCACTCAAAATGTGCCCTAATTTTTCATTCTGCAGCACTAATCATACTTTCTATGGCAAAATATACCCCCTCATGTTGTTTCTTTTTAAATTAAATGTTTTGAGAGTTACCACTTTATTCCAATCAAGATGGCTTCAGGTGTGCCATACCTTTGTAATAAGTAGGACTGTTAGCGCTCTAGTTGTTCTTTAGAACACTCTGGGACATTCTGTCATTGGGCTATACTTGGGCTACATCTGGGTGATATTTGGGCTACATTTGGGCTCTTTTGTCTCTGGTGGCCATTTTGGGAGACTGCATGTCAGAATGTTTTAATGAAATAGAAAAGGATTTGAGAAGTCACTCAAAATGTGCCCTAATTTTTCATTCTGCAGCACTAATCATACCCCCTCATGTTGTTTCTTTTTAAATTAAATGTTTTAAGAGTTACCACTTTATTTCAATCAAGATGGCTTCAGGTGTGCCATACCTTTGTAATAAGTAGGACTGTTAGCGCTCTAGTTGTTCTTTAGAACACTCTAGGAGGCTGCAGTAGAACACAAAGGAATCAACTGACAGTCTCTGTCCTTGTTGGATGTACATGTTTTACTGAGAATGTCATACTTCATTTTCACATGACTGAGAAAGATAATGTGAATTTACAGAAAATATGCTTTCAGTTTAGCTTATAGATCCCCGTCCAAACCACTGTGGGAAAATCATGAGATATTAGTTTTCTTTCAAACAATATTCATGATATCACAGCAGAAGGTTTTTTCACGTGGTAAAATCAACTTAGAACCCACCACAATTCCTAAAACGAGTATGGTACCATCAACAAATGATTTATAATGTAACTAAAGTCCTAAAACCCTCTATTAACTACAATGCTTTTTAATGAGGTGCTATCATGTATATTGGTCCCAAGATGGCTGCCAACACTTCTTGGATGAAGTGCTGACAGCCAATCAGATCAGATGTGTGGTTAGGCTCCGCCCAGATATATATCTTTTTTTGAACCTAAATTACTCAAAATCCACTGGAGCACATATATTGAGACCGAGCAAAGGCACATCGGGCTAACAATCCCTACAATTTTGCCAAGTTTCGTGCAAATCCATTCAGCCGTTCGAGCTAAAATTGAGGCCAACCGCCTTATGGAAATTAACATGGGAAAAACGCGTTTTGGGATCCCCCTTTTTTCTCGGCCCCCCCTTGATGAAACCCCCCCAAATTGTCAGGGGCTGCTCAGAAACAAAATGTTCCATTTTCCTGAAAATTTCAGCCAATTCCGTCCACAAACGCCAAAGTTATTAGACATAGAATTTTCAAAAATCACATAGAGAAAAAATCCTAACTATATATACCTACTGGCGACCGCCAGTAGGTAATATACGCATATAATATATGTACATAACTATATACAATTAAAGTCTGACACCAAAGAATGATTGCTGGTGAGGCAGGAGGGCTCATGTGAATCTGCAGCACCACATGCTACCAATAGATGCTTATTGGGTAAGTTACATACTCTATTTGTAGCATGTGTTGGCTGCAGATACACTTACTATGCACAGACTGTAAAGCATGTCTTCTCTAACTGTGACTCTAGTCATTTGCTGGTTCAGATGTGTGGAATAATGTTCTTAATACTGTTTGTACAACACAAGCTTCGACACCCACACACTATGATTAGTAAACGTTTGTGGATTTTTCCATGTAGCTGCCTTGCAAATATCAGCTAAAGTAATGTTACCTAGAAAGGCCATATAATCACCTTTATGTCTAGCAGAAAGTGCTTGTGGATCTGTTGGCAATGTGCACTTGGCTTTAATATAATATTTATCTATGCATTTGACTATCAATACTTGCTTTCGAAATTGCATTTCCTTTTCTTGGATTAGTAAAAGCAACAAACAGCTGTTTTGTTTTCCTGAATGCTTTATGTTGGACCTTGCCCTTTTTGCATGGTCATCCCAAACATTTTGCATTCCTCCTCCTACTTTTTGCTTATTTTTTTTGTTCTTAGGACTCTGTGCACTTTACCACTGCTAACCAGGGCTAAAGTGTTTGTGCTTTCTAGTTAAAAAACATGGCAGCATTGGCTTATACTGAAATGGCATATTTAGTGTGCTTATAAGTCTCTAGTAAAGTGTCCAAAGCCTGTGAATTAAATGCTGGTAGTGGGCCTGCAGCACTGACTGTGCTACCCACTTAAGTAGCCCTTTAAACAAGTCTTAGGCCTGCCATTGTACAGCCTTTGTGTGCAGTTCTAACCTGCCATATCAACTTGACAAAATAGACCTTTTTCCAGGCCCAAACTTTCCTTTTCATTACATATATATCACCCCTAAAAAGTGGAGCATATACTTTTACGTTTTACTTGGTTTGGTAGTGAAAGACTCTCACATTCATTTTTCACTACTGCAAGGCCTATCTCTTAGGACAACTTTGTAGTTGCCTTATTACATGTTATAATTGTAATCTCCAAATGGGAAAAGATCATTGGTTCATGTTTTGTGCCGCTGGCCTCCTACTTTAAAATCCTAACTTATGGTGAAATCGGATTGTAAATTACAACTCTGAAAATGCCACTTATAGAAAACTGGAATTTTCTTGCCTTAGCCATTTGGTGCCCGCAGCCTGTCTAGGTCACATGACTGGATGTAGTTTACAGTGGGCTCTCCTAGAGAGCCACACACACACAGTGGGAGCTTAGGTGTGACTGGATGGCCATCACTGGCAGGATGGGAGGGAGGAGCTGGGCACAGCCCCACTTTCACTTGAATAGGCTTAGTCCTCTGTCCACACAAAGGGCTGCATACTCCTGTTGTTAGTCTCGAGCCAGGGCAGAGAAGAAAGGGCATCTTTGGACTTCAAAGATATGCCTCTAGAAACTACTCTCCACTTCAAAGGCAGAACTGTGTATGAAACAAGGACCTCACACACCACCATTTCAGTACACTTCTGGACCTGTGGAAACTTGAACAGGAGTAAGGACTGCTGTGATGCTGAGAGACTGAAACTCTGCTGGCCTGCTTCTCTGAAGGAACTGCTGCCCTGCTGTGCTGATCTACTGCCCGCAGCCCTCTTGCATGTGTGAGAAGGACTGGACCTGCACCTCTTGAAACCAGAACCCAGTGTGAATCCAAGGGCTAGTTGGCTGGCTTCCTGATCTGAAGCTTTAGGGTCATAACAGGCTTCCAAAAACTTTGCATCTGCACTTGGACTCTGCCATCTGTGAGTTTACCCTTCCAAGTGGTGCCACCACAGTCCTGGACTCTTGGAATTGAGCCTCTGGTGCTCTGCTAGCCTCTGTGGAGCCAGTAGAACTGATGGATCTCCTCTGCTGCATGGCTCAACCGTGAGCAGAACTGATGGATGTCCGATGTTGCATGGATTGGACCCGTCACAAAGACTAGTTTTGCTGCAGCAACCTGCATCGCCTTCGGAACCACCACTGTGTTATGGATCCCAAGCGCACATCCTCACATCTCTAGGCAATGGCAGCTTCGACACCGAACTTTACATTCAAGCCTCGTAGCTCCTCGGAACCGACGCATTGCAGCGACTGCACAATGCATTCCAGACCCCAGACTCTGACACAGCAGGTTCTCACAGCGCAATGCATCTCAGAACTAATGCACCGCTTTGGCTGCGTGTTGCATCTTTGATGAGGATCCACACAACACCCTGCAACCCAGGATTTAAGGAACTCTGTTCAGTGGGCCTAAGTGGGCCCCTGTAGCCGGCCCATTCTCCATCGCAGTTGGTATGAACTTGTGACTTTGTCCTGGTCCGACACGACCAGCTAGCCATGGTTGGCAGTTTACACCCTTTTGCCATATTTTCTCTAAAACCTTTAAAATGTATTCATTCAGGTTCTAGAATTTTGTCATTTTGTTCTTGTTTTATTTATTAAATTCTACTCCATTTTTCTAACCTGGTGTGGGAAACTTTTAGTGTGGTGTTACCACTGTTTTACTGTTTGAAGTCTTGCACAAATATTTTACACATTGCCTCTAAGTTAAGCTTGACTGCTCCTTTCCAAGCTACTATGGGTTTGAGCACAGGTTAATTTGGAGTTTCTTGTGCCTTACCATGGCTAGGATTGTGGTTTCTGCTTGACCAGGGCCCGCACCCCAATCAACCCGTAACCCAATTTCTAACATTTTAGTTCTGTCAATATTAAACATTAACACTTTCTTGACATCAAGTGTGTGGAGTGCTCTTTCTGCAACTGTCTCTGGCTTTGGTGGTGGCTGAGGTTGTTCAATGTGTGGCCTCTTCATTTTACAGATTAATTTTTCAGTTACTGGTTTCACCTCAAAAGCTTGTCTTCTCTACACAAGTCCTTGGAGATTTTCAAAAATATAGTCCTCCAAATCAGGTTTTGGAGTAGTTTTTGTTTGGTAGAAATCTCTTTTGTCGGTGACATATCTTTGTGTTTCTTTTTTGGCTGATGCTTTAGTGGAGCATAGATATTTGATGTCATTGTCTTCAACGTCGATGGCTATTTTGGGTCAGCACCAATGGCTTGCGTGAAGTAAACCGTGTGTGCCTACCTGGCTCTGACGGATTTTCCGGTATCATGGGGGTGCACGAGACTGATGATTTCTACGGAGTCAAGGGATGCATATGTATCGAAGACCTTGTCAGCACAGAAAGTGGCTGTAGCTTTGAGTGCTATTTGTCCCCACCTTGTTTGTACTTGTGGGCTGGAGCACAATTGGGATTGATAGGAGTATCATTCTGTCCGGGCTCCAAGGGCCCATGGGCTGTTGAGCACCATGTCGGTGGTGGTGTGGTGGCTTAGCTATGGGTTTTAAGTGTTCAAGGGTCTGAAGACCCTTGGCACTCATGGCCCTTGGAGTGGGCCCAGTCTTGGGGCCAGAAACCGCAGGTGTAGGCTCCTTGAAGAGTTCTGTATTTAAAAGCAGTGTCTCGTCTTGTTCCTTTTCTTCGGGATTCTCAGAGTCATCGAAAGTGATGTAGTGCAGACTGCACAAGATGGCGCTGCTTTCCTCTTCTTCCTCTTCTCTACCTCTGCAGGCCTTTGTTCCTCTGTGGAAAACCTTGCCTTTGCTACCATCTCAATATTGTGCACTGGATGTTGGTTGCGTTGGGATCAAATGGTCTTCTTGTTCTTGAGCAGGTTGAAGGCTGTGCAATCCCATTCGTTATGCTCTGGCTTCAAGCAGAGGTTGCACATATCGTGTTGGTCTGAATAGGTGTATTTTGATGCACACTTTCAATCATTACTGGCAGTCAAGCATTCTTGTCGATGTGGAGAAGAGGTTCACATGAGGGGCGTTGAAATGGCTCACTGTCTGTTCCAGATCAAGAGGATTTAAGGATGCTGAAGTCACACACAAATCTAGTACTATCAATCTGAACCCAGTTGTAGAAAAAAATCAATCTAACAATGGGGCAGTCGGTCATGCGCATTCACTCGAAGAGGAGGAGTCTCAAGGCCACGTCGACAACATTAGACTCTTTGAGATAAACAAGTTGTAGAGCACGAGCCCAACACTAAATGGCAGGAGTGTGCAAACCATGTGTTTTTGTAGTCAACATATGCTACACATTCAAGATTCTTACCTTCTTGGTCCACAACATCCACTGGCCTATCATGAAGTACTCAACCTTTTATATTGGTCTTCTTCTGTTCTACACAAGTCTCCCAAAGCTTTCCAGTGAGTTCAACTATTATATCTTCTAGCTGAGGTAGGGATTAAAAATCTGTGAAGCTTTTAGAAGGACTGGATTCATGGAGTTTTTCTCACAATCATTTGGATAACCATAATAAGACATATGGGAGTGCATTTATCCAAGTACTACTCTTTCCTCACACTCTTCAAACTACATGCAAGCCTAGAGACAGCACCAATCTAAACGATTTGTAGCAGTACACAGAACTCCTTGCTTCCCACATATTTCACACAGCACTGACTAGCGCTTCTGGCCAAACATGCATGTCTAGATTTAACAAACCAGACAAAAAAGAGCTTTACGAGTTACAGTAAGAGGGACTTGGACACTGTGTATTTGTGAGATTCCTCAACCAATTCTGTTATGTAAGAGAAAAAAGAGAAACCACAGCGGACCAGAAGATTAGCACCTCTGCTTCAACAGTCCCATATAGTGTTAAGTGTTATGTGCTGTTAAACCTCAAAGACCTGCTGTGGTTGGGTCTCACTGGATATCCAGATAAAACTTGAAGAAAGGCATGTAGAGTCAGCACCAGATAAAGAGTAAAACACAAAAGCAAAGTATTCTGAGAATAAATTCTTCTTTTATTGATCTTTTCGTTTTTTTGGGGGTGCACAGGACAGCCAACGCGTTTCGCTCCCCACCTTGGGAGCTTCGTCAGGGCAAAGTCAAAGAAGATACAATATAAACGGGAATATTCTGATCCACATCAGGTAACGGTTTACGAGTCTTTCAAAAAAGCATGTAATAAACAACACGGAACGCATAGGATTATGTGCTGAATATGGGTAAGATGTCAATCGAATATCAGATGAGGTTCCAAGGAAATATTGGTATATTGAAGCGTCAAAGATATGCGGTTTTCAAAGAATTCCGTTTTCTGAATGGCGATAAAGTATCACATAAGAGAGCTGAACAACCTTAATAAGCTGCCAGGTCAGCTCGTTCTTAGCAGCAAATAGTGTCCACCGCAGATCCCCCATTTCGAACGCCAGCTTGGTGTGGGTCAGAATATTCCCGTTTATATTGTATCTTCTTTGACTTTGCCCTGACGAAGCTCCCAAGGTGGTGAGCGAAACGCGTTGGCTGTCCTGTGCACCCCAAAAAAACGAAAAGATCAATAAAAGAAGAATAAAAGAAGAATTTATTCTCAGAACACTTGGCTTTTGTGTTTTACTCTTTATCTGGTGCTGCCTCTACAAGCCTTTCTTCAAATTCTGTTATGTAAGGTGAAATAAGGTGTATGCATAGTTCCAATAAGTTTCTGAGGAGATTGTAAAATGGTTTAAAGATTCCTTGATGTGTTTTGCATCATGAAATTCTGGGTCCTGGAAAATTTGTGGTATGAGAAATGCTCCCATGTGCCAATCAGTAAGTGGTTACTTCAGGGCAAACCTTCAACTGTCTTTCAGCTTTGGTAGGCTTCCGGGAATGTGATGTCTTGTATTTCTGGGTGAAGAATGCATTGCAGGGTGCATGTTGATTGGTTAATCAGTAGCTACATTGTTCCAGATCATGATTTGTTTACAAGCATTTTGGTCCAGATTCTGAAATGCACGTTACAAAGGCACAGGAATTTCAGGGACAGAAATATTGAGTGAGAAATATCAATAGCAAGAATATTGTGGTACAAAATATTGATTTAAGGTAAGAAATATAAATTTTAAAAATATAGAAGTGATTAATATTGTTTGCAAATATATAGTTGTTTAAAATATTGATTGTTTAATTAGTGTTAAATTTTTTGTATATATGTTTTAAATGTATGCGCTGTATTATTTTTGTATAAGAACTGTTTATATTTTTTAATATATGTGTTAAATTTTTAGTACTTATTTATTTTATTTTAATTGAATTTTGTGTTTTTTAATTTCGTAGCGGGTTGTGGGTTTATAGGGGAATAGGGTGGGAAGTAATTTAATTATATTAAATTAATGATTATTTTTTGTTTATTCACATTTGTTTAATTGAGACTTTATAGTGTTAATTGTGTGAAGTAATTTACTATTAATTAATTAATAATTAGTTATTAATTAATGTATTTAAAATTAATTATGGTAATTGTGTAATTAATTTCAGGCGCAGGTTGTGGGGTTTATATGGGTAAAGGGTGGGAAGTAATTTATGTTTAATAAATTAATAATCAGAAGTTAATTAATATTAATCAATAGTAAATTAGATATGGAAATTGTGTAATTACTTTTAGGTGTTTGTTGTGTGGTTTAAGTGGTAAATGTTGGTAAGTCATTTGTGTTTAATTAATTAAAGAATAGTTATTTAATATTAATTAATTAATTGATATTTATTTAGGGTAATTATTTTTGTGTGTGTGATTTTTACTTTTAAAGGGGTACAGTGGGTATTAAATACATTTTACTTAGGTTATAATTTGTTGATTAATAGCAATCGTTTTTTATATGAAAATAAGCTTTAATTGTGTAATCAATTTTTTTAGTTTAATTTTAGATGTGTGTTTTGTCTTTATTATATTTTAATTAATACTATTTTTTAAATTGGTAGTTAATTATGTTAATTATGGAAGTACATATATTTTATTAATTTAGATGTGGGTTGTGATTTGTGTGGTGTTATAGGGTAGGAAATAAAATAAATGTATGTAATAAATAATGTTTTTGTCTGTAAATATTTGTTTGAAGTTTATTTTTTATTTGATTGTATATCATATTTATAGGTATTTGTCATATGCAATTTACATTACAATATATATATTTTTTTTTACGGAGTTTTATATAGCGCATCTTGACCCGAAGGTATTGGGTATCAGAGCGTTTAACATAGCACCAGTTGCATTACATGAGGACACATAAATTTTTGTTATGTTTCTGTTTTTTAAAATTTTTAACATATTTATATATTTATTTATTTACTTTGTTTTCTTTTTAACCTCTTAAGTGCTTCGAACGTTCGGCGGCCAACGGCACCACTACCTCAGGAGTGCTGCCGTCGGCCATTGAACGTTCGAACCTCATAGCTGCAATGGAACGTCCAGCACTGGAGCTGGACGTTCCATAGCCGTTATGAGGCTAATATTTGTAATTTTTTTAATCTTTTATTTTTGAGCGGACTGGAGTGTGACTAGTACATTTTATCCCTCCGCTATCCAACACTTTCCCTACTGTTGCACTCAACGGAGTGGGAATAGTAAACGTTATACCTCCGTTATCCAACACTTTCCCTACTGTTGCACTCACTGGAGTGGTAATAGTAATTTTTACCCCTCCAATATCTAACACTTTACCCACTGTTATATTCACTGGAGTGGGAATTATAATTTTTACACCTCCGCTATCCAACACTTTCCCTACTGTTGCACTCTCTGGAGTAGGAATAATGTTTTTTAAACCTCTGCTATCCAACACTTTCTCTACTGTTGCACTCACTGGAGTAGGAATAGAGAGTTTTACCCCTGCGCTATCCAACACTTTCCCTATTGTTGCACTGACTGGAGTTGGAATAGTACATTTAGCCCTCTGCTATCCAACACTTCCTCTACTGTTACACTCACTGAAGTGGGAATACTACTTTTTACCCCACTGCTATCCAACACTTTCTCTACTGTTGTAGACCCCATGTTTATGAATGCATTTAAATATAGGAAACCTTTTTTTAATGCAACCTCTGTTTCTTAAAGGAAATTGATCTGTGTTTAAAAAAATAAGTTAACTTTTTTTCAAACTTTGTTTGTCAGTTGACCACTACCTCTTGCACAACTAACTTTTTTAACATTCACAAAGAGGTTGGGGTCCCAAAGAGGTTGCTTTACCTTTGCGAATCGGTTATCAAATCCATAAAGGAGTTTGTAACTTTTCAATGCTTTGAGGCGTGGTTCTGGTCCTTAACCACTGATACACATCACATTGAGAATTGCAATTTGTAAGCAATGCCCTTAGCACACTCCTTCCAAATTGCGATTTGTGATGCATTTTAACCCCATTTTGTGGTTCAGTAACCATTTATTGAATTGCAAATTGGGTTTAATACATAGTAAAAAGCTTTTTAGCAGTCACACCTCCTGTGATTTATTGATTCACAGAGTTTTCTAACTGCTCAATGGCTTAGTAAACCTGTTCCTAAGTTTTCCTTGCATTCAAGGTAGTATTAAAACACAAATGCGGAAAAAAATGTGGGAACAAGAAAATGCTCCTGAGATTAATACTGGGAATTTGACTGTGACATTGAGGGCAATCCTGAAAAGGGCAAAGAGACTTGATGCTACAAATAAAATGGGGCAGTGATAATAATCCTAGAAAAGGTAGAAGCTTCCTATCAACAAAATTGAGGACAGAAATAGGGATCGTAAGGCATTTCTGGAAATGGCACAAAGATCCTGGCAACATTTTTGCAATCGGGACAGTGATCCAGAAATCAGGGATAGCATCAGACTATGGTCAACGGAGCAATCCTTGGAATTGGAAGTGACCTTGACAGCAGCAATTAAAATGATGAAGGGGTCTTGAAAGCCATCCTCAAAATTGTATTAATGGCGGACTCAGCTTTTATTTCCACCAAACAGTGAACAAGACATTGATACCAGAAACTCGATTAGCACAATGTAGAAAAAAATCTAAACTTACACTCCTAGTAGAAGTCCTTGAAGTGGAATATGGCTCCTAATAACAAACCTAGGAGCGGAACACAAATCATTTTATAAACCATGGGGTTGGGATGGTGATCCGGGCTGCTATTCAGGCAAAATACCCTGTAAGTCATTATAAAATCCTGGTAACTGACAAAAGGATTATGCCACCAGACTATATGAATAGGACAGGTTTACTGCTGTAAATATTTGGGATCAACAGATCCCATAACTGAGAATATGAACCAACCAGCAATACTGTGAATGAGTCTATACTGCAGAGGGAAATTCTGGGAAAAGTGACTTGGTTTGTCAAAAGTGTTAGGAATAGATTTATGTGCACAATGACATCGAGAAAATTCAATGGGAGTAGGAATAGAAGGGCCAATTGACAAATCTGTATAATGAGAAAGAACCTCATGACAATCCTCTTAGTAGGGCAGTAGTCTTCCTATCATTCATCACAGGAACCCTTTAGTGATTCTGAGAGTAATCTTGAAAATAGCATGAGGACCGGCTGAAAATTCTTGCAACTGATCAGAATAAAACTAACAGACTTGGAATTAGGAAAGAGATCCTGGTAAAAATAGTGGACATTGTACAGAGATCCTGAGGAAACCCCTTGCAGTGGGATAGGTATCCTAATAATAATAATGATGGAAAGGATCCGAATGGCAATTATTATAAAGATAAACTGGCACTGGTTACAATCACAAATAATGAGGAAGGGTCATGACCAATGTTCCCTCTAATTTTTTTCCTCTGTGTGCGGCAGTGGAGGGTCTCTGTGCGCTACAACCATGGCTATGTGCGCCAGGACCAAACCGCGCATGTCTGCGGCGCCAAATGTCACTCAAAACGTTTACTTTAAAAAGTGAAAAGATGGTGCATTTTCACACATACAGAGCCACAATAAGGGTCCTAAGGGCAGTTTGCAAGTTTATTGTATTGCCTGTATTTTCATTGTTGTGTCTCTGACTGCTGTTGTCTGTCTTCCCCGCTGCCTGTACGTGGTCCATGCCCCTTTTTCTTCCCTCTGTTCCCCTTGCTGTCCCCGTCCTCTCTGCCCGGTCTTTCCTTCTGTACCCCTTGCTGCCCGGGTCTCTGCCCGGTTTTCCCTTCTGTTCCCCTCACTGCCCCGTGCCTCTCTGCCCATTCTGTCTTCTGTTCTTAGCTGCCCCTATATTTCTGTATTCTGTATTTTGCCTCTGTGCCATTAGTGTTTTGTGCCCGTCCGCCCTCTGTGCCACTCGTTTTTCCCTCGTTTTTTGTGCCTTTCTGCCCTCTGTTCCACTCTTTTTGTGTGCCTTTCTGCCCTCTGTTCCACTTGTTTTTCCCTTGTTTTTTGTGCCCTTCTGCCCTCTGTCCCACTCGTTTTTCCCTTGTTTTTGGTGCCCTTCTGCCCTCTGTCCAAATTGTTTTTGGTGCCCTTCTCCCCTCTGTCCCACTCGTTTTTCCCTTGTTTTTGGTGCCATTCTGCCCTCTGTCCCACTAGTTTTGGTGCACTTCTGCCCTCTGTCCCACTCGTTTTGTGCCTTTCTGTCCTGTGTTCCACTCGTTTTTCCCTTGTTTTTGGGCCCTTCTGCCCTCTGTCCCACTTGTTTTTGGTGCCCTTCTGCCCTCTGTCCCACTCATTTATGGCGCACTTCTGCCCTCTGTCCTACTCGTTTTGTGCCTTTCTGTCCTGTGTTCCACTCGTTTTTCCCTTGTTTTTGGTGACCTTCTGCCCTCTGTCTCACTCGTTTTTGGTGCTCTTCTGCCCTCTGTCCCACTCGTTTTCCCTCGTTTTTTGTGCCCTTCTGCCCTCTGTCCAAATTGTTTTTGGTGCCCTTCTGCCCTCTGTCCCACTGGTTTTTCCCTCGTTTTTGGTGCCCTTCTGCCCTCTGTCCCACTCTTTTTTGGTGTACTTCTGCCCTCTGTCCCACTCGTTTTGTGTCTTTCTGTCCTGTGTTTCACTTGTTTTTCCATTGTTTTTGGTGCCCTTCTGCCCTCTGTCCCACTCGTTTTTGGTGCCCTTCTGCCCTATGTCCCACTCGTTTTGCCCTTGTTTTTAGTGCCCTTCTGCCCTCTGTCCCACTCATTTTTGCTGCCCTTCTGCCCTCTGTCCCACTCGTTTTTGGTGCACTTATGCCCTCTGTCCCACTCGTTTTTGGTGCCTTTCTGTCTTGTGTTTTACTCGTTTTTCTCTTGTTTTTGGTGCCCTTCTGCCCTCTGTCCCACTCATTTTTGGTGCCCTTCTGCCCTCTGTCCCACTCTTTTTTTGTGCCTTTCTGCCCTCTGTCTCTGTCACACTCATTTTTTGTGCCTTTCTGCCCTCTGTCCCACTAGTTTTTTTTTGCCTTTCTGTCCTCCGTCTCACTCATTTTTGGTGCCTTTCTGCCCTCTGTCCCACTCGTTTTTTTTCTGCCTTTCTGCCCCTTTTGCCTTCTGTTCCGCTCGTTTCCCCAGCCGCTGTGGCCTTTTGTTTAAGTATTGCTGTTAATCAGAGCCCTTCACGGGTTCCGATTAACAGCAATACATAAACAAAAGGCCACAGTCTTGCCCGCGTTTACTAACAAAATCGTAGTCAGTTTCCAAGCACAGCGTATACTAAAGTACGCGCTGTGTTTGGAGACGCGGTGAAGGGGCTCTGATTAACAGCAATACTTAAACAAAAGGCCACAGTCTGCCCCGTGCTCACACATAACCACAAGCCCCCCCAGCCTCCTCACCTGCAATCCGCCGCCACCGCATTCAAAAGTGCCTCATGTTCGCGCCGCTCGCCTCTCTCGCAGGACGTCCTGTGTGCGCGCTCCACGCGAGGCGGTGCGCGGTGACGTCAGGGCAGGTGCGCGCGCGCGCGCTAGAGGGAACGTAGGTCATGACACAAGTCCTTAAAATTGGAACGATATCTTGAAGATATGGGAATTTTGGAAATGCCCTTTGCACAATTCATGGAATGAAACAAGGGTCCTTGTATGAATTCAGCCATAGGACAGAGATTTTGATTTCATTTTTGCGAATACGCTCAGCATTCTGATGAAATTTTTTGAATGGGAAAGAGATCAAAATAGCAGTATTTTGCAATGGAAAAAACATCTTCCAGTAATTCCAGAATATAACAGTTTTAGTGATTCTAGATCTGCCAACAGTACAAAATTCATGCCAGAAATCCAAGGATTGGGGCCTAGATTCCAATTTTAATCCTGGAGATACTACCAAAACTACATCTGTTATCTTCAGAATGTGGCACTGGCCCTGATGGGAATAACAGGAAAGGGACAGGAATAATAAAAGAAATCATGGGAATGGGGCAGAGATAACTTCCAAGCCACTGACGGTCATCTCCTGTCAGGAAAATATTATAATTTAATATAGCTTTAGGTTAGGTGGGTATATAGCAATCTAACCTGGGATTAGTATAAAATGTATGCTGTGGGTGATAGGTTTAGTCAATTTGGGTTGATGCTCCTTAACTTGAAGCAGCCTTGTGATGCATGGTTGAGATAAACATATCCTCTACAACTAAACATAGCACAACCGTGATCCTTCGAATGGAATGTGGACCCTGGCAGCACTTCTAGAAATAACAGAGCACTCTTATCACCTATCAGGGATCCTGATGAGTCACTGAAAATAGGACAGAGTCACCAATGGCAAAAATGGGAATGCTGTTGGTGATTTGCTAACAATCCCAGGAATTGAACTGGTAACCTGAAGAAAATTCAGGTTCATGGAGAGCAATTCTGATGTCAACTGGAAAATTATTCTTGCAGCTCTCTTTGGTATGCTATAGAGATTGTGACATCATCAAGCCTGGAAACATGATGAGTATTTTCACTATAAAATGGGAATGGTACAGTTGTCCCACAAATCGGACTTGAGACTGTAACCTGAGAGCTTCGAATAAGACAAATAATTTTACATTTTGGAAGTGATGAAAATGATCACATGGACAAATTAGTGAAGATGAAGATAGGAGACAATGCTGGTACCGAGTTACTGAGTCTGTGATGCCAATTAACAGCGGTCTCAACAGTCTAGTAATGAAAACAAATCTTTTTTCCCAGTCCTATATCACTAACAATCACCAATAATGGCCATTCAGAATGTTTCTTTGTTCGATGATGTCAGCATTTTGAGACCTCCTGTGACATCATTCACTGAATCGCTGGTTTCAGGGTATTTGCTTTAGATGACAGTAATAAAAAAGGCTTCATTTATACTAATGCACATATAACAAGATGAATAATCACAAACATAAAAGAGGAAAACTAGTTTGAGAGAGGCAGTAGGCATGCCTCTACTATAAACTCAAAGCACAAACATAACCTGGTAACCAGTTAGAGAGCATCTGAAAAAGGATTTTCTTCAAATGCTTCTCTTGAAATCCTACCCCCTTACTGCTACTCTTCCTACTGCAGTGTTGGAAATGGCCCTTTTTGCAGGGTTATCCCAATCTTTTTGCTTCTTCCTCCCTTATTTTTCCTGACCTGTGGTTGTTGGCAATAGGACAAAATTAATCAAAGAGGAAACAGACACTTGTAACACTAAGCCATTGGTTTAGTAAATTTTAGAGTAACCTCATAAACCCTATGCAAATTGGAATATAGCGGTATATATGGTTCATCCGCCCCGCATATGGGTTATCGGCCGTTATCATCGGTTACTCTAAGTGAGTGATTTAGCCAGCCTCAACCGGAGGCACCTCTGGCATATAGTGCAGTGTCCAGAGAAGGAAAAAGTGGTGTGTCAAAAAAGAACAGAAGAAAAAAAGTGAGGGGTTTTGTTAAAAATGCTGGAGAATCACCCTAGGTAGTTTTATTAATTGGTGTGATTTCCAGGATGTTAAAAAAGACTTGTACTTCTCAGTTGATCGGGTCACTAGATCACAGTAGTTGGGAAAAACACTTATTACATAAACGTCGACATGTTTCTGCTCCGTCGGCCCGTAGGGGTCTATAGAGCATTCGTCAGGACTAACACAGACAAACAGTATTCAGATTACTCACACCTTTTGTGTTGCAATACATTGATAACCTGTATTTTTTGCAGGGTATTGACTCCTCTGGTTTCTAAAAAAGAAATAGGGAGAGAACATCGAGAAAAGACACACTCTTTTATTGACAAAACCTGATTTAGGCTAGTGCAATTAATTCGACTAACATTGTTAATCTTTCTATTCTTGAAGATTCAAGACAATTCATCTCTAAGATGGGGAGGGTAATGTTACCGGGATGAGCTTATCGCGCTATAGACAGAGTAATGAAAGTAACAAAGCCGTCACTTATAGCTTGGGTGCGGTACATTCAATGTGCGTTAACCTAGTATATAGCAGGCAAAGCGGGTGAGTTATTTCAAAGAGTTGCCGCCTGGGGAGCGCGTGGATAAAACTAATCGCGCTGCCAGCAGGGTTGTTAGGATTACAACACGGGCACATTAGGCAAGGGTGCATTTTAACTAAGTACGCGTAAACCTCTTATCTAGCGAGTCTAACATGCGCGATGGAGCATAGGGAAGCGTGGAAGCGCAAAGAGCCACTTAGGCGAGATATGCGAGTTTGTTATTAAAACGCAGCACGTTCTAGTACCTTGTAACCGGGAGTGCTTGCTTGCGTCGGGGGACCCTCAGGACTCAGAGCTGTATTTAAGAAATATATATCGGGTTAATAAGTATCTTGTTGCGTCACCTTACCGAGATTCAGTAGGCTGTGTTGTTTGGTTCCGCCATTACCCGCGTGTGCCTGCAAATTCGTCTAGTGCTGACTCTGCCCCCGGAAGCTAGTGAAACCGGCTGAGCAGACGTTTTTAAAGGGGCAGGCGCTCCTGACTCACGTGTTAATTGCACATTGGGCTGATGTGTTTTTTTGAACAGAACTTTATTGTTCTCATCAGAGGGAAGTTATGAAGATTCAGTTACTGAAAATGGTAGTCTCTTGTATTAGAGGTTTGTACCATGGAACTAGAATGATGGTCGATCATTTAGAGAATTGGTGCCAGGGTATGGAATCATTAAGACCGTTTTCATGGGTTCTAAGGCGTTCCACCCACCTTTGTTCCTTCTCAAATAATGTTCTTTCACATCTCTGTGATTTGTCGGTAAGCATTTCAATTACTGACCATTGGATGTCATCGCAGGAATGGCCTGCTTGCACAAAGTGGGTACAAAGTTTGGTGGTATTCTTTTTCAATCTTATGTTACTGCGATGTTCGCCAATCCTTGTTTTTATCTTTCTACATGTCATCCCGATGTAACGTTTGCCACAAGGGCAGGTGACAGTGTAGATGACGTGGGTCGAATTACAGTTCGTGTGTTGACGTTGCTGCCAAACAAAGGTATCAGATAGCTGCAATGTTTTTGTAGCAGTTGTGGTTTTGCATGCAACGCATGACCCACACGGATAGTGTCCCGTTACTGGTGCCATGGTTATATCTCTTAGAGGGATTGCTTGCAGTTTTTTACGTACTGGTCGAGTATGTACTAAGACATCCTTGATATTTTTAGATCTCTTATTGGCGAATCTCGGTCTGGGCCAATCAAATTATCCGGTATGTAGGATGTGCCAGTTTTTGTTTACTAGTTTCTTTACTGCGTAAGACGCCTGGCTGAAGGTTGTGACACAGGTGGTTAGGTCAGGTACTGTTTCTTTTTCAAAAGTTTGTAGGAGGCATTCTCTTGGTTGATTTGTCGCTCTCTTTTTGCAGAGTTTGATGGTTTTCTCTGTGTAATTTCTTTGTCTCAGTCTGTCACTTAATTCATTGGCTTGTAATACAAAATCAGAGTTGTTACTGCAATTCCTCTTCAAACGCAGGAACTGGCTGTAAGGGAGGTTGTCCCTCAATGGTTTGGGATGGAAGCTGTTGTAGGACAAAATGCTGTTCTTAGCCGTGGCTTTCCTATACATTTTGGTATGTAACTCATTATTCTTGACAAAAATTGTTATGTCAAGGAAGTCAAGGTTGCAGCTTGTAGCTGTATGTGTGAACTTTAGCCATGGGTCTAGGCTGTTGAGCCAATTCATAAAAGCCTGTAGATCCAATTTTTTGTCCCAGATCATGATGATATCATCAATGTATCTCTTCTAGTATAATATACTGGAAGAGAAGGTGTTGTCTACATTGATTATGTTGAGTTCTTCAAAGTGACTAACATAGAGCCCTGCTACCGAGGGAGCGAAGGCGCTCCCCATGGATGTGCCATGGATTTGGAGGTACAGGTCTTCTTCAAAAGCAAAGAAATTCTCCTTCAATGCTAACTTACAACATTCTAGGATAAAATGTCTGGGTGTTTGAAATTCCCAATCTCTTGAGAATAAGACGTCTTCCAGAACTTGCAAAGTCTCGTTTTGAGGCAGACTGGTGAAGAGGGCTTCAACATCCAGGCCCACAAGGAGCATGGTTTCCGGATTGAAAGGTTTCTTATCTATTTGTACCAGGAGATCTCGTGTGTCCTTTAAATAAGCCGGTGTTTCTTGGACAAGAGGCTTCAGGAATTCATCGGCAAATCTGGAAAGGGGTTCTAAGATTGAACCAATGCCCGAAACTATCGGACGACCTGGTGGTGGACTCCTATTTTTATGGGTTTTTGGCAAAGAGTAAAAATAGGGAGTGATAGGTTCTTTTGCCATCAAGAAATCCGCTTCTTTCGGTGTGATCCATCCTTTGGTCTCAGCTTCATTGACCATAATTGAGATGGTGTTTCTGAGTCTTTCAGTGGGGTCCAAGTCTATCTTTTGATAAAACCTAGTATCTGATAACAGAGCTAAGCACTGTGTGTCATATCCTTCTTTGCTTAAGATAACAGTTCCACCCCCCTTGTCTGCTGGCTTGATCACTATTTTTTCATTGGTTTTTAAAGCTTCCAAGGCCATACGCTCATCTTTGCTTAGGTTTTGGTAGAGTTTGTTATATTGCAATTTGTCTACTCCGTTGAGGAGTGCCTGCTCAAACGTCTGTAATTCTGGGTGAGCGGTTGAGGCTGGTGGATTAAAGGTTGACTTATTCCTCAAGGTGGTATCACCCTGTTTTGTAGCCCCAATGTTGGAATTCTGATTGGAGAAGAAGGCCTTTAACTTCAAAGTTCTGCAGAATTCGGCTAGTTCACTCTTTAATTTAAAAGTGTCAAGCCTGGGAGTAGGAACAAAACCCAGTCCCTTGTTGAGGATTTCGATCTGTTCTTGCGGTAATTCAATACCTGAAAGGTTGACTACGAGGGATTGGTTTTGCTGGTGGAGGGGTGCGATGCTGCCATGCTGCGTGTCTGCACATTCCTCTGTTGGTCTTGCCACCTGAGGGATTTTTTCTTGCCTCTTGGCTGATTTAGGCCTCTCGATAAAAAATGAGGTTCCTTTTGTGTAGTGTGCAGATTATGTCCCATTTGTTGTTCTCCCAAATTTGGCATTTGTTGTATGCCTGGGTTATAAGGGTCCATCCAACCACCATATGGTGAGACAAAAGGTTGGTAAAATGGCATATTGTACCCATGAAAGAATGGTCTCTGCCATCTGTTACCTCTCCTCGGGCGATTTTGTCTGTAGTTACCCCTTCCTCGTTTGGGAAAATATCCATCCGAGCTATTGAAGGAACTATTGGAGGAATTATTGGATTCGTTGTCAGATCCTGTGTCCTGAGGGGAATATTCCTCCACGGTGTACGGGTGCATCTTCTCTTGGTTGAATTTCTTGAGATCTTTTCCCAATTTGGTTAGCTTGCTCTGAGTAAGAAATTCCCGGTTTTCCTCCAATTCCTTGTTGATTTCATCAAGCCTTTGCTTGTACACTGCAGGGTTGATACCTTTCTTCAGCTCTTTTTCGCAATCCTCAATCTCTTTGAGGAGCCTATCTGATAGTCTCTTTGCAGTTTTTACGATTAATACTAAATAGTCAAGAGTGCACTTCCACGATATTGAGGACCAATCCCGTCGGAAGGCTAGATCAGTCAAGAAGATTCGTGGGGCGTTATTAACCCAAAGGCCTCTTGGGGCAGCTTTCACTCTCAAATATTCCGTCATAATGATTCCATGTATAGATGTTCTCATCTCTTCTCTTTTTTTCTCTGTCAATTTGTCCCAATCATCTGCCTGTGCCAACGCCTCCGTGAGTTCAGTGTTCTTCAAAAGCGATTGTCCAGCCAGAATTTCATCAATGTCATTCGCATCAAAGCTCAAGCCAAGATTACCTTCCATTTAGAGTATCTGGGTAATATACACACTTCAACTGTGTATATTATGTTTAGTCCCGCTGCTGTGCGCAGCTTAGATATCAATCAATCAATGTAGAGGGACTAGGGATTTTCGGGTCTGTTTCATTCCCCAGGGAAAGTACAAAATTAATCAAAGAGGAAACAGACACTTGTAACACTAAGCCATTGGTTTAGTAAATTTTAGAGTAACCTCATAAACCCTATGCAAATTGGAATATAGCGGTATATATGGTTCATCCGCCCCGCATATGGGTTATCGGCCGTTGTCATCGGTTACTCTAAGTGAGTGATTTAGCCAGCCTCAACCGGAGGCACCTCTGGCATATAGTGCAGTGTCCAGAGAAGGAAAAAGTGGTGTGTCAAAAAAGAACAGAAGAAAAAAAGTGAGGGGTTTTGTTAAAAATGCTGGAGAATCACCCTAGGTAGTTTTATTAATTGGTGTGATTTCCAGGATGTTAAAAAAGACTGGTACTACTCAGTTGATCGGGTGACTAGATCACAGTAGTTGGGAAAAACACTTATTACATAAACGTCGACATGTTTCTGCTCCGTCGGCCCGTAGGGGTCTATAGAGCATTCGTCAGGACTAACACAGACAAACAGTATTCAGATTACTCACACCTTTTGTGTTGCAATACATTGATAACCTGTATTTTTTGCAGGGTATTGACTCCTCTGGTTTCTAAAAAAGAAATAGGGAGAGAACATCGAGAAAAGACACACTCTTTTATTGACAAAACCTGATTTAGGCTAGTGCAATTAATTCGACTAACATTGTTAATCTTTCTATTCTTGAAGATTCAAGACAATTCATCTCTAAGATGGGGAGGGTAATGTTACCGGGATGAGCTTATCGCGCTATAGACAGAGTAATGAAAGTAACAAAGCCGTCACTTATAGCTTGGGTGCGGTACATTCAATGTGCGTTAACCTAGTATATAGCAGGCAAAGCGGGTGAGTTATTTCAAAGAGTTGCCGCCTGGGGAGCGCGTGGATAAAACTAATCGCGCTGCCAGCAGGGTTGTTAGGATTACAACACGGGCACATTAGGCAAGGGTGCATTTTAACTAAGTACGCGTAAACCTCTTATCTAGCGAGTCTAACATGCGCGATGGAGCATAGGGAAGCGTGGAAGCGCAAAGAGCCACTTAGGCGAGATATGCGAGTTTGTTATTAAAACGCAGCACGTTCTAGTACCTTGTAACCGGGAGTGCTTGCTTGCGTCGGGGGACCCTCAGGACTCAGAGCTGTATTTAAGAAATATATATCGGGTTAATAAGTATCTTGTTGCGTCACCTTACCGAGATTCAGTAGGCTGTGTTGTTTGGTTCCGCCATTACCCGCGTGTGCCTGCAAATTCGTCTAGTGCTGACTCTGCCCCCGGAAGCTAGTGAAACCGGCTGAGCAGACGTTTTTAAAGGGGCAGGCGCTCCTGACTCACGTGTTAATTGCACATTGGGCTGATGTGTTTTTTTGAACAGAACTTTATTGTTCTCATCAGAGGGAAGTTATGAAGATTCAGTTACTGAAAATGGTAGTCTCTTGTATTAGAGGTTTGTACCATGGAACTAGAATGATGGTCGATCATTTAGAGAATTGGTGCCAGGGTATGGAATCATTAAGACCGTTTTCATGGGTTCTAAGGCGTTCCACCCACCTTTGTTCCTTCTCAAATAATGTTCTTTCACATCTCTGTGATTTGTCGGTAAGCATTTCAATTACTGACCATTGGATGTCATCGCAGGAATGGCCTGCTTGCACAAAGTGGGTACAAAGTTTGGTGGTATTCTTTTTCAATCTTATGTTACTGCGATGTTCGCCAATCCTTGTTTTTATCTTTCTACATGTCATCCCGATGTAACGTTTGCCACAAGGGCAGGTGACAGTGTAGATGACGTGGGTCGAATTACAGTTCGTGTGTTGACGTTGCTGCCAAACAAAGGTATCAGATAGCTGCAATGTTTTTGTAGCAGTTGTGGTTTTGCATGCAACGCATGACCCACACGGATAGTGTCCCGTTACTGGTGCCATGGTTATATCTCTTAGAGGGATTGCTTGCAGTTTTTTACGTACTGGTCGAGTATGTACTAAGACATCCTTGATATTTTTAGATCTCTTATTGGCGAATCTCGGTCTGGGCCAATCAAATTGTCCGGTATGTAGGATGTGCCAGTTTTTGTTTACTAGTTTCTTTACTGCGTAAGACGCCTGGCTGAATGTTGTGACACAGGTGGTTAGGTCAGGTACTGTTTCTTTTTCAAAAGTTTGTAGGAGGCATTCTCTTGGTTGATTTGTCGCTCTCTTTTTGCAGAGTTTGATGGTTTTCTCTGTGTAATTTCTTTGTCTCAGTCTGTCACTTAATTCATTGGCTTGTAATACAAAATCAGAGTTGTTACTGCAATTCCTCTTCAAACGCAGGAACTGGCTGTAAGGGAGGTTGTCCCTCAATGGTTTGGGATGGAAGCTGTTGTAGGACAAAATGCTGTTCTTAGCCGTGGCTTTCCTATACGTTTTGGTATGTAACTCATTATTCTTGACAAAAATCGTTATGTCAAGGAAGTCAAGGTTGCAGCTTGTAGCTGTATGTGTGAACTTTAGCCATGGGTCTAGGCTGTTGAGCCAATTCATAAAAGCCTGTAGATCCAATTTTTTGTCCCAGATCATGATGATATCATCAATGTATCTCTTCCAGTATAATATACTGGAAGAGAAGGTGTTGTCTACATTGATTATGTTGAGTTCTTCAAAGTGACTAACATAGAGCCCTGCTACCGAGGGAGCGAAGGCGCTCCCCATGGATGTGCCATGGATTTGGAGGTACAGGTCTTCTTCAAAAGCAAAGAAATTCTCCTTCAATGCTAACTTACAACATTCTAGGATAAAATGTCTGGGTGTTTGAAATTCCCAATCTCTTGAGAATAAGACGTCTTCCAGAACTTGCAAAGTCTCGTTTTGAGGCAGACTGGTGAAGAGGGCTTCAACATCCAGGCCCACAAGGAGCATGGTTTCCGGATTGAAAGGTTTCTTATCTATTTGTACCAGGAGATCTCGTGTGTCCTTTAAATAAGCCGGTGTTTCTTGGACAAGAGGCTTCAGGAATTCATCGGCAAATCTGGAAAGGGGTTCTAAGATTGAACCAATGCCCGAAACTATCGGACGACCTGGTGGTGGACTCCTATTTTTATGGGTTTTTGGCAAAGAGTAAAAATAGGGAGTGATAGGTTCTTTTGCCATCAAGAAATCCGCTTCTTTCGGTGTGATCCATCCGTTGGTCTCAGCTTCATTGACCATAATTGAGATGGTGTTTCTGAGTCTTTCAGTGGGGTCCAAGTCTATCTTTTGATAAAACCTAGTATCTGATAACAGAGCTAAGCACTGTGTGTCATATCCTTCTTTGCTTAAGATAACAGTTCCACCCCCCTTGTCTGCTGGCTTGATCACTATTTTTTCATTGGTTTTTAAAGCTTCCAAGGCCATACGCTCATCTTTGCTTAGGTTTTGGTAGGGTTTGTTATATTGCAATTTGTCTACTCCGTTGAGGAGTGCCTGCTCAAACGTCTGTAATTCTGGGTGAGCGGTTGAGGCTGGTGGATTAAAGGTTGACTTATTCCTCAAGGTGGTATCACCCTGTTTTGTAGCCCCAATGTTGGAATTCTGATTGGAGAAGAAGGCCTTTAACTTCAAAGTTCTGCAGAATTCGGCTAGTTCACTCTTTAATTTAAAAGTGTCAAGCCCCTCACTTTTTTTTCTTCTGTTCTTTTTTGACACACCACTTTTTCCTTCTCTGGACACTGCACTATATGCCAGAGGTGCCTCCGGTTGAGGCTGGCTAAATCACTCACTTAGAGTAACCGATGATAACGGCCGATAACCCATATGCGGGGCGGATGAACCATATATACCGCTATATTCCAATTTGCATAGGGTTTATGAGGTTACTCTAAAATTTACTAAACCAATGGCTTAGTGTTACAAGTGTCTGTTTCCTCTTTGATTAATTTTGTACTTTCCCTGGGGAATGAAACAGACCCGAAAATCCCTAGTCCCTCTACATTGATTGATTGATATCTAAGCTGCGCACAGCAGCGGGACTAAACATAATATACACAGTTGAAGTGTGTATATTACCCAGATACTCTAAATGGAAGGTAATCTTGGCTTGAGCTTTGATGCGAATGACATTGATGAAATTCTGGCTGGACAATCGCTTTTGAAGAACACTGAACTCACGGAGGCGTTGGCACAGGCAGATGATTGGGACAAATTGACAGAGAAAAAAAGAGAAGAGATGAGAACATCTATACATGGAATCATTATGACGGAATATTTGAGAGTGAAAGCTGCCCCAAGAGGCCTTTGGGTTAATAACGCCCCACGAATCTTCTTGACTGATCTAGCCTTCCGACGGGATTGGTCCTCAATATCGTGGAAGTGCACTCTTGACTATTTAGTATTAATCGTAAAAACTGCAAAGAGACTATCAGATAGGCTCCTCAAAGAGATTGAGGATTGCGAAAAAGAGCTGAAGAAAGGTATCAACCCTGCAGTGTACAAGCAAAGGCTTGATGAAATCAACAAGGAATTGGAGGAAAACCGGGAATTTCTTACTCAGAGCAAGCTAACCAAATTGGGAAAAGATCTCAAGAAATTCAACCAAGAGAAGATGCACCCGTACACCGTGGAGGAATATTCCCCTCAGGACACAGGATCTGACAACGAATCCAATAATTCCTCCAATAGTTCCTTCAATAGCTCGGATGGATATTTTCCCAAACGAGGAAGGGGTAACTACAGACAAAATCGCCCGAGGAGAGGTAACAGATGGCAGAGACCATTCTTTCATGGGTACAATATGCCATTTTACCAACCTTTTGTCTCACCATATGGTGGTTGGATGGACCCTTATAACCCAGGCATACAACAAATGCCAAATTTGGGAGAACAACAAATGGGACATAATCTGCACACTACACAAAAGGAACCTCATTTTTTATCGAGAGGCCTAAATCAGCCAAGAGGCAAGAAAAAATCCCTCAGGTGGCAAGACCAACAGAGGAATGTGCAGACACGCAGCATGGCAGCATCGCACCCCTCCACCAGCAAAACCAATCCCTCGTAGTCAACCTTTCAGGTATTGAATTACCGCAAGAACAGATCGAAATCCTCAACAAGGGACTGGGTTTTGTTCCTACTCCCAGGCTTGACACTTTTAAATTAAAGAGTGAACTAGCCGAATTCTGCAGAACTTTGAAGTTAAAGGCCTTCTTCTCCAATCAGAATTCCAACATTGGGGCTACAAAACAGGGTGATACCACCTTGAGGAATAAGTCAACCTTTAATCCACCAGCCTCAACCGCTCACCCAGAATTACAGACGTTTGAGCAGGCACTCCTCAACGGAGTAGACAAATTGCAATATAACAAACCCTACCAAAACCTAAGCAAAGATGAGCGTATGGCCTTGGAAGCTTTAAAAACCAATGAAAAAATAGTGATCAAGCCAGCAGACAAGGGGGGTGGAACTGTTATCTTAAGCAAAGAAGGATATGACACACAGTGCTTAGCTCTGTTATCAGATACTAGGTTTTATCAAAAGATAGACTTGGACCCCACTGAAAGACTCAGAAACACCATCTCAATTATGGTCAATGAAGCTGAGACCAAAGGATGGATCACACCGAAAGAAGCGGATTTCTTGATGGCAAAAGAACCTATCACTCCCTATTTTTACTCTTTGCCAAAAACCCATAAAAATAGGAGTCCACCACCAGGTCGTCCGATAGTTTCGGGCATTGGTTCAATCTTAGAACCCCTTTCCAGATTTGCCGATGAATTCCTGAAGCCTCTTGTCCAAGAAACACCGGCTTATTTAAAGGACACACGAGATCTCCTGGTACAAATAGATAAGAAACCTTTCAATCCGGAAACCATGCTCCTTGTGGGCCTGGATGTTGAAGCCCTCTTCACCAGTCTGCCTCAAAACGAGACTTTGCAAGTTCTGGAAGACGTCTTATTCTCAAGAGATTGGGAATTTCAAACACCCAGACATTTTATCCTAGAATGTTGTAAGTTAGCATTGAAGGAGAATTTCTTTGCTTTTGAAGAAGACCTGTACCTCCAAATCCATGGCACATCCATGGGGAGCGCCTTCGCTCCCTCGGTAGCAGGGCTCTATGTTAGTCACTTTGAAGAACTCAACATAATCAATGTAGACAACACCTTCTCTTCCAGTATATTATACTGGAAGAGATACATTGATGATATCATCATGATCTGGGACAAAAAATTGGATCTACAGGCTTTTATGAATTGGCTCAACAGCCTAGACCCATGGCTAAAGTTCACACATACAGCTACAAGCTGCAACCTTGACTTCCTTGACATAACAATTTTTGTCAAGAATAATGAGTTACATACCAAAACGTATAGGAAAGCCACGGCTAAGAACAGCATTTTGTCCTACAACAGCTTCCATCCCAAACCATTGAGGGACAACCTCCCTTACAGCCAGTTCCTGCGTTTGAAGAGGAATTGCAGTAACAACTCTGATTTTGTATTACAAGCCAATGAATTAAGTGACAGACTGAGACAAAGAAATTACACAGAGAAAACCATCAAACTCTGCAAAAAGAGAGCGACAAATCAACCAAGAGAATGCCTCCTACAAACTTTTGAAAAAGAAACAGTACCTGACCTAACCACCTGTGTCACAACATTCAGCCAGGCGTCTTACGCAGTAAAGAAACTAGTAAACAAAAACTGGCACATCCTACATACCGGACAATTTGATTGGCCCAGACCGAGATTCGCCAATAAGAGATCTAAAAATATCAAGGATGTCTTAGTACATACTCGACCAGTACGTAAAAAACTGCAAGCAATCCCTCTAAGAGATATAACCATGGCACCAGTAACGGGACACTATCCGTGTGGGTCATGCGTTGCATGCAAAACCACAACTGCTACAAAAACATTGCAGCTATCTGATACCTTTGTTTGGCAGCAACGTCAACACACGAACTGTAATTCGACCCACGTCATCTACACTGTCACCTGCCCTTGTGGCAAACGTTACATCGGGATGACATGTAGAAAGATAAAAACAAGGATTGGCGAACATCGCAGTAACATAAGATTGAAAAAGAATACCACCAAACTTTGTACCCACTTTGTGCAAGCAGGCCATTCCTGCGATGACATCCAATGGTCAGTAATTGAAATGCTTACCGACAAATCACAGAGATGTGAAAGAACATTATTTGAGAAGGAACAAAGGTGGGTGGAACGCCTTAGAACCCATGAAAACGGTCTTAATGATTCCATACCCTGGCACCAATTCTCTAAATGATCGACCATCATTCTAGTTCCATGGTACAAACCTCTAATACAAGAGAATACCATTTTCAGTAACTGAATCTTCATAACTTCCCTCTGATGAGAACAATAAAGTTCTGTTCAAAAAAACACATCAGCCCAATGTGCAATTAACACGTGAGTCAGGAGCGCCTGCCCCTTTAAAAACGTCTGCTCAGCCGGTTTCACTAGCTTCCGGGGGCAGAGTCAGCACTAGACGAATTTGCAGGCACACGCGGGTAATGGCGGAACCAAACAACACAGCCTACTGAATCTCGGTAAGGTGACGCAACAAGATACTTATTAACCCGATATATATTTCTTAAATACAGCTCTGAGTCCTGAGGGTCCCCCGACGCAAGCAAGCACTCCCGGTTACAAGGTACTAGAACGTGCTGCGTTTTAATAACAAACTCGCATATCTCGCCTAAGTGGCTCTTTGCGCTTCCACGCTTCCCTATGCTCCATCGCGCATGTTAGACTCGCTAGATAAGAGGTTTACGCGTACTTAGTTAAAATGCACCCTTGCCTAATGTGCCCGTGTTGTAATCCTAACAACCCTGCTGGCAGCGCGATTAGTTTTATCCACGCGCTCCCCAGGCGGCAACTCTTTGAAATAACTCACCCGCTTTGCCTGCTATATACTAGGTTAACGCACATTGAATGTACCGCACCCAAGCTATAAGTGACGGCTTTGTTACTTTCATTACTCTGTCTATAGCGCGATAAGCTCATCCCGGTAACATTACCCTCCCCATCTTAGAGATGAATTGTCTTGAATCTTCAAGAATAGAAAGATTAACAATGTTAGTCGAATTAATTGCACTAGCCTAAATCAGGTTTTGTCAATAAAAGAGTGTGTCTTTTCTCGATGTTCTCTCCCTATTTCTTTTTTAGAAACCAGAGGAGTCAATACCCTGCAAAAAATACAGGTTATCAATGTATTGCAACACAAAAGGTGTGAGTAATCTGAATACTGTTTGTCTGTGTTAGTCCTGACGAATGCTCTATAGACCCCTACGGGCCGACGGAGCAGAAACATGTCGACGTTTATGTAATAAGTGTTTTTCCCAACTACTGTGATCTAGTGACCCGATCAACTGAGTAGTACCAGTCTTTTTTAACATCCTGGAAATCACACCAATTAATAAAACTACCTAGGGTGATTCTCCAGCATTTTTAACAAAACCCCTCACTTTTTTTCTTCTGTTCTTTTTTGACACACCACTTTTTCCTTCTCTGGACACTGCACTATATGCCAGAGGTGCCTCCGGTTGAGGCTGGCTAAATCACTCACTTAGAGTAACCGATGATAACGGCCGATAACCCATATGCGGGGCGGATGAACCATATATACCGCTATATTCCAATTTGCATAGGGTTTATGAGGTTACTCTAAAATTTACTAAACCAATGGCTTAGTGTTACAAGTGTCTGTTTCCTCTTTGATTAATTTTGTACTTTCCCTGGGGAATGAAACAGACCCGAAAATCCCTAGTCCCTCTACATTGATTGATTGTTGGCAATAGGAGTCTGAGCGCTTTACCACTGCTGATCAGTGGTAAAGTGCATATGCTCTCTCTGTAAATTGTTATTGTGATTGGTTATCCATTATTGGCATATTTGTATTACCAGGAAGTCCCTAGTAAAGTGCACTGAGTGTGCCAGGGCTGGTGATTCAAATTCTACTAGTGGGCCTGCAGCACTGATTGTGCCACCCACATGAGTAGCCCTAAAATGGTGTCTCAGGCTGCCACCGCAGTGCCTGTGTACAGTCTGTGAACTGCCATGTCCTCCTGGTCAGTGTCCCCACTGACCAGGCCTAACCCTTCCCTTTCTGTGCACATTGGTCACCCCTACGGAAGGCCCAAGGTACCCCCCTGGGCAGGGCGCAGTGTATGTGAAAGGTAGAGCATGTACTAGTGCAGGTGACACGCTCTGGTAGTGAATGGCAGCCATTTTAGTTTTTCACTATTGTAAGGTTACCTTGCCCATTGGCTACCATGGGGAATGCTGGCTGCAGTGGCTACCAGCATATCTTCCCATAGGAGCAACGTAGGACATAAAAGTCTGGTATCCCTGAACTCAGAATTTAATAACCCATCTTTGAGGAAAGGTGGTTTTTAACTCCTGTGTTTGAGCACAGCACTTTTAGAAAGTTGCTGTTCTCTTGTCTTACCTTTCTGTGTGCCTTGGCCTGTTTGTGAATTGACTGTCTGGTGTGAGAGTGACAGAGGTTGCGGAGCCCCCAGCAGGCTGGCTGAGTCAGCCCTAGGCTGAATGACTGCATCTGCATCTTGAGTGGTGGGAGGGACTAGCACCTGGGCCTGAATAGGGCTGTGCATCCCTTTCACAATGCTGGCTCCACCTCCTGCTGGGCGGCTGACGACCCTGCCCCTCACTCTGAAAAAAAAGGAGAAGCCAGGAAAACAAAGTGCTCAAGGAACACCCAGAACTGGTTCAGACCGGGCTCAGAGACCTCCTGCACAAAGGGAACAAATACTTTTAGGGGTATAAGTACAGGACCCCTGACTACAGAAAATGAGATCATCCTGGAAACAAGAAGGAACCTCCGCCAAGGGGAAAGCTGGAAGACTGGAGAAGAAGGACTGCCTGCTGTGTGATGCTGAGACTGACCTTAAGTTGCTTTGCTGCCTAGGAGAGGGGAATGACTTTGTTGTTGCTTTGTCCCCTTACTTGAAGGAATCTCCAAGGGCCTGTTTTGAGCTGGCTCCCTGTTTTGAAGTGCCAGGAACAAAAGGACTTCACCCCCAGCTTCCCTGAACTCTGCTGAGAGAGTTCTGTTCTTCCTAGAGTGCTTGGGACAGTTGTGGTGCCTCTGGAAGTTGTACCTGTGTTGGGAAGCTGGAGGCCAAGATTTGAGAGACTTTGCTACAGAAAGTTTATCCCCGGCATAGCTAGGAAATTCCCGCCGCTACGAAGACTGAGATCGTCGCAGTGCCTATCGCCGCTGCCAGAAGACGTCGCACCCTTCGTTAGCGGGAAGATTTCCGCCGCTGTGAACATTGTCGCAGAGCCTGTTGCCACTGGGTGAGATCACCACATCACGTCGCTGTGAGAATCGTCGCAAAGCCATCGCCTCAAGGAACTGCGAATGTAAGATCGCCGCTGAGCCGCTCATCATCGCCCCGGAGATCGTCGCAGTCCCTAAAGATCATCGCACCGTGCCTTTGCGAGAGAAAACTTCCTATGGAACCTACGCACCGGGATTCATACAAGTCATCGCCTTCCTCCCCATACAGACCAGATTCGTCGCTACACGCCCGCTGCTGCAGCGGAGCTGTTGCTAACGCCTCCCTGCGGTCTCAGGAGTAACGCATTGCTTGTTTTCTATCGCTACAGCTTCTGTGCTTGAAATTTTTTATCGCAAACAAAGGTACTGTGGCTAAAACGTGACACAACTGTGGATCATTTTATTGCTAACCTTAAGAACACTTTTGCAACCATATTCTTGAACTGTGTATGCAGGGGCTATCTCAGAGGGTTTCCTCCTTACCCTGACTAGAAGCAAGGGTCCCTATTTGGACAGTGGTACCTACCTCTGCCAACTAGAGACCCCCAGTTCTAACATACAGCATCTGGCAATTCGAGAAATTGGATGATGTGGGCTCACTCTCGTAATGTGACATGCTTCATCATAGGCCACCTTGTCCCACCCTGGTAAGATAGTACTACCTGGACGGGCTCGCTCTCAAGGTAGCTGTCTTGAAGGAAATCTTAGAAATTACATTTTTTGGGGGTAGGTTTCTGGGATCCAGTTAGTGCTGTTAAAAATATCTTAGTGCAAACCACAAAGTGTCCTTTGTGGTAGCCTAGGTCTGTCCGGCTCAGTCACGTCCTCAAATTGCAATATTCAGTATAGTTCTCACGATTCACAATACAGATGTCCATGTTTGTTAGCAGTCATCTGGACTTTCAGGGCATGCTGTCCTTGAACCAATCTTGCTCAGGCACAGGCAGCTCACATTCAGTCCTGGCTCTGGCAGCACATGCGCAGTATCTTTCACTGTCGTAGTTATCGAAAACCTCCATTTTTAGGTAGGTCTCACGGGCCAGAATGGGAACTATCATAGAAACAAACATAAACAAATGTTAATTATAGCCCTTCTGTTTACCTCCCCCCTTACTAAAGTTTCCTTGTTAGTTGTTACTGAGCAAATAAGCAACACATATGCGTGATATGTTCACTTGTCTTCATGTTCTTGCCACTAATACACAAACAGAAAGCACATTTATGCCGCTTTTTGTTAATTATAGCCTTTGCATTAATGTAAAACGTGACAATATCACTTTAGTTAGTTAATTATGAAAGTGCAACACAAGCAAATTAGTTTCCCACATGTACTTGTGTGTGCATTCTATTCTAAGTTGATTAGTTTTCCAAACCACATGATTAGTTCATATTACTGTTATGAGAATGTGACTTCATGAGGGGTATACAAAATTTTGTTTCTCCACCTCGCTCCATCAACTCCCTCCTTTGGTGATTTATCACCAAATATCTCCCAAAATTTAACATATTTTATCAAAACATCTTTCAATTTCTTCTGATTAGTACGATTTATACTTTAGTATCTTCTACTTTTCTGGAATCTTTATAGACTTTTTCTTGAAATTCTTCCATTTCTACATCACAATTTTCTCTTTCTCTTTCTCGTCTTTCTTGAATTGCTTTCTTTATAGACCTTCTGACATCTCTTCTCTTTCTAATTATACAACACAATCTTAATATTAAAATCCCTGATACTATTACTGTTACTGGAATTATTTTCTTACCTATATTGGAACTACCTATTTCATGAAACCAATGTTTAACTGCTGAAAAAACATTTACCAAGCTGTTCAAGAACACCATCAACCTCGAGTGGTTCAATTTCCTTATGCAATTCTGTAATGTTTGTAATATACTTTTCAATGTTTTGACTTTTGTCTGGAATATAGGTACAGAAAAGGGGGTGGTGATGAACAGAGTGTCTGAATTAAGCAGACCACTCTTACCCAGTCCAAAGATCAGGGCTTGATCCATCACCGTTTTTTAGCTCACTGCACCATCCCAGCTCAGAACCTGGCTACATGCAAATTAGTCTGTTCCTGTCCCAGTGCATGATGGGAACAGAGCAAACCAAACTACCAAGCCAATTCTTATACTGGGAAGGAAACAAGCTTCCGGGGACCGGTTTCTGGCATTTCAGCCGTTGTCGGCCCGGCTTGCTTGAATCCTGATGGTGCAATGAGCAAGGGACTCACATCTGAGTATACCCTTGAATTTGAATTTGAATTTTAAAATATTTATAGAGCGCACTTATACCAGAATCGGTTTCATGGCGCTAGATGGCAGAAAACCAGTGGGTGCGGAGGAAGGGTTATAAAGCTACAGATCTGGAGAACAAGAATGTTTTAAGATGTTTGCGAAATTCCAGGTAGGAAGATGACGACCTGAGAGTAAATGGAAGTGAGTTCCAGAAGGAAGGAGCCAGCACTGCAAATCTGGCCCCACCGGACTTCTGTTTTCTGAAACGAGGGACTGACAGAAAAGCCAAATGAGTGGAACGGAGTTCTCGGGAAGGAAGGTAAGGGGAAATGGCTTCACACAGGAAGACGGGAGCGGTCCCTGATCTGGCCTGGTAGGTGATACACCCAAGCTTAAAAGGGGCCCTCTCCCTCACTGGGAGCCAATGGAGAGATTGCAACAGAGGGGTCGTATGATTAAACCTGGGGAGACCATAGATCAGGCGGGCCGCCTGATTCTGAATCTGTTGAAGCCGGCGGAGCAGATAAGCCGGCGCACCATTGTAGATGACGTTCCCATAGTCAAGGCGCGAAAGCACCATGGCCATGAGAATGAGCTTGAGTGCAGCAGTTGAGAAGAAGCGGGCAACCCTTCGAATAATCCGCAGAGAGAAAAACAAGCAGATACAACTGCATTGATCTGCGTATGAAGGGTAAGCATGGGATTAATGAACATACCCAAGGTTTTAACCTTGGAAACAGGAAGAGGGGAAGGGCCAAGGGTAGAGGGCCAGAAGGAAGGAGACCAGGGACTGCAACCACCCCCGTCAGGACCAACTCGGTCTTGTCCGGGTTCAGTTTGAGGTGGTTGCAGTTCATCCACCCTTGGATAAAAAGCATAACCTTCTGGAAATTAGAAGCCGAGGAAGGAGAAGAGGAAAGGTTGAAAACAAGTTGGAGGTCGTCGGCGTAGTTAAACACCGAGACCTCCATCTGCTGTAAAGTAAAAATGAGAGGTGAAATGTATAGATTGAAAAGCAAAGGGGACAGGGAAGAGCCTTGGGGAACTCCACAAGTCACCCTCCTAGGAGGAGCGGTGAAGTTGGCAAGCTGGACAGCCTGTTCCCTGTCCGTCAAAAAGGAACGGAGCCAAGCATAGGCCGAGCCCCCAATGCCCGCCGCCACGACACGGGACAACAAGATGTCATGGTCCACCGTGTCGAACGCGGCGGACAGGTCTAACAGGACTAGAGCCTGTGGCCGGCCAATATCGATCCCCTCTCTTAATTGATCCATCACCGACACAACTACCTTCTCGGTAGAGTGCAGCGGGCGAAAGCCCGCTTGGCGGGCGGCCAGGCAGCCTGTGGATTCCACAAAGGAGCTCAGGGACCTGGTGATATGAGCCTCTGAGACCTTTGCGAGGTATGGGAGGAGAGAGATCGGGCGGTAATTGGCGGGCGCAGAGGGATCGATGCCAGGCTTTTTCAAAATAGGAATGATGACTGCTGATTTGTGGGCAAGGGGAACAATGCCCGAGTTGAGGGAATGATTGATAAAAGTAAGTGGTGGAGAATAGCAGTTAGAAAAGAGCTCTTTTAGGACAAAAGCAGGACCAATGTCCCGAGGGGAACCTGATTTGATCCGAGCTAGAAGAGGAAGCAGAGAGTCTCGGGTGAGGGGAGGAAACTGGGTGAAGGAGGGGGGAGGGAGGGGTGGAGGGATAGCAGAGGGTACCGTGGGTGGGGGAGGAATGTTGGCCCTAATGAGGGCAATCTTCTCAAAGAAAAAAGAGTTAAGGGAGTTACAAAGTGTTTGGGACGGGGGAATTTTAGAGACCGCCCTATCGGAGGCCGCCAACTCATGAATGGTGTTGAATATCTCTTTCGGTTGGTTTTCTGCAGCCAAAATTCTGCCAGAGAAATACTCCGTTTTGGCTTTTAGAGTGTCGCGTTTGTAATCTTTTAGGGACAGGCAGTAATTGGCCTTAAGGAGAGGGCAGTAAGTGCGCCGCCAGGCGTGTTCCGCTCTGCGGGTCGCAAGTTTTTTCCCCCTGAGGGCGGGAGTAAACCATCGGTTGGCCCCATGGGCACGCTTGACAGTCACTCTCTTAAGGGGAACGATGGAATTACACGCCTTTAGCAGCCAGTTGTTAATGGCTGAGAGCTGGGAGGGAGGAGATAAATCATTAAGCTCCGGGCTAGTAGCCTCTAGGGAGGAGCAGACCGCCGGGAGGGCCGCCTTATCCCACTTTCTGGCCCAGATGTTTTTGGGCAGAGGGGGTTTAGGTGGTCGTCCGAGGTTAGCTGCGAAGGAAATGAGGGAATGGTCTGACCAACAACAAGGGGAAATGATTGGAGGGCCCATAGGGATGTTAAGGGACCAAATTTGGTCAAGTTGATGACCTTTGATATGGGTGGCCGAACTCAGCTGAGGGAGGAAGTTTAGGCTGGTGAGCAGAGCCGTGAACTCCTTAGATCTCATATCTTCAGCTGGGTCATTCGGCCAATAATTTAAGTCTCCCAATAGAAGGATGGCAGAGTTGTTTACCACAAGGGTGGCCAGAAGGTCCTCTAGAACGGGTAGGAAACCAGGGGTAGACTGGGGTGGGCGGTATATAAGAACACAGGTTAATGGGATCCCAAAGGAAGTGGAACGGACTACTAAGCAGTCTACTGCAGGGATCACGGGGGACGGTAGGGTTTGGAAGAGGAAGTCCGTGCGGGTGATCAGGGCCACACCCCCCCCAGTCTTCCCTCCTGGGCGGTCCTTCCTAATGGCCGCGTAAGTAGGGGGGCAAAATGGACAGCAGGCTGGGAAGCGAGTCGTCCCTAAACCATGTTTCCGTGAGGAATAACAGGTCAGGCTGGCGTGAGTCGAGCAGATGGAAAAGCTCGAGCTGGTGCCCATCCGCAGACCTGGTGTTAAGGAGGATCGCAGAAGTAGGAAGCTTAGGGCCGTCCAGGGCGCAGGGGAGGGCGTCATCGTGCCTGGAGGGCGGCTTGGTGAGGAGGAAAGGGTCAGGGTAGGGCAGTGGGGATGAGACACTAAGGAGTGGGGGTGCAGGGCAAGGGCAGCTAAGACCCAAAGAGGCAATGCGCTCTAATACTAGAGATGAAGGGGGACGGGGATGCCAGAGGGAGTGTATGAGCGCAGAAGGGTATGTAGTTAAGAAAAGAGCATGGCGACCGGGCCCGGGCCCCAGCCGGCCGCGGACGGGCGCAGACGGGCTTAACTCTGGCGCGACTCCGGCGCGCCTACGACGCGCCCGCTGCGCTCGTCCGCTGCGCTGCCTCATGGTGTCCGTATAAATAGGGGCGGAGCTGCGGGGGAGTGGCAGGGCTATGCTGGAGTATACTGCCCAAGCCAAAATGGCGCCCGTTACCGCTGGGAGCCCCCGAGAAAGCCTTCCACGCTTATGGTGGACAAAATGATTCAGAAAAGGGGGTGGTGATGAACAGAGTGTCTGAATTAAGCAGACCACTCTTACCCAGTCCAAAGATCAGGGCTTGATCCATCACCGTTTTTTAGCTCACTGCACCATCCCAGCTCAGAACCTGGCTACATGCAAATTAGTCTGTTCCTGTCCCAGTGCATGATGGGAACAGGGCAAACCAAACTACCAAGCCAATTCTTATACTGGGAAGGAAACAAGCTTCCGGGGACCGGTTTCTGGCATTTCAGCCGTCGTCCGCCCGGCTTGCTTGAATCCTGATGTTGCAATGAGCAAGGGACTCACATCTGAGTATACCCTTCCACGCTTATGGTGGGCAAAATTATTCAGAAAAGGGGGTGGTGATGAACAGAGTGTCTGAATTAAGCAGACCACTCTTACCCAGTCCAAAGATCAGGGCTTGATCCATCACCGTTTTTTAGCTCACTGCACCATCCCAGCTCAGAACCTGGCTACATGCAAATTAGTCTGTTCCTGTCCCAGTGCATGATGGGAACAGGGCAAACCAAACTACCAAGCCAATTCTTCACCAGAAAGGAGACAAGCTTCCGGGGACCGGTTTCTGGCATTTCAGCCATCATCGGCTCGGCTTGCTTGAATCCTGATGGTGCAGTGAGCAAGGGACTCATGTCTGAGTATACCCTGCCACACCTATGGTGGCCAAAAACGATTCCAAAAAGGGGGTGGTGATGAACAGAGTGTCTGAATTAAGCAGACCACTCTTACCCAGTCCAAAGATCAGGACTTGATCCATCACCGTTATTTAGCTCACTGCACCATCCCAGCTCAGAACCTGGCTATATGCAAATCAGTCTGTCCCTGGCCCAGTGCAACATGGGAACAGGGCAGACTAAACTACCAAGCCAATTCTTCCCCAGAAAGAAGACAAGCTTCCGGGGACCGGTTTCTGACATTTCAGCCATCATCGGCCCGGCTTGCTTGAATCCTGATGGTGCAGTGAGCAAGGGACTCATGTCTGAGTATACCCTGCCACACCTATAGTGGCCAAAAACGATTCCGAAAAGGGGGTGGTGATGAACAGAGTGTCTGAATTAAGCAGACCACTCTTACCCAGTCCAAAGATCAGGACTTGATCCATCACCGTTATTTAACTCACTGCACCATCCCAGCTCAGAACCTGGCTATATGCAAATCAGTCTGTCCCTGGCCCAGTGCATCATGGGAACAGGGCAGACTAAACTACCAAGCCAATTCTTCACCAGTGAGGAGACAAGCTTCCGTGGACCGGTTTCTGGCATTTTAGCCTTCATCGGCCCGGCTTGCTTGAATCCTGATGCTGCAGTGAGCAAGGGACTCATGTCTGAGTATACCCTGCCACACCTATAGTGGCCAAAAACGATTCCGAAAAGGGGGTGGTGATGAACAGAGTGTCTGAATTAAGCAGACCACTCTTACCCAGTCCAAAGATCAGGGATTGATCCATCACCGTTATTTAGCTCACTGCACCATCCCAGCTCTGAACCTGGCTATATGCAAATCCGTCTGTCCCTGGCCCAGTGCATCATGGGAACAGGGCAGACTAAACAACCAAGCCAATTCTTCACCAGAAAGGAGACAAGCTTCCGGGGACCGGTATCTGGCATTTCAGCCGTCATCGGCCCGGCTTGCTTGAATCCTGATGGTGCAGTGAGCAAGGGACTCATGTCTGAGTATACCCTGCCACACGTATAGTGGCCAAAAACGATTCCGAAAAGGGGGTGGTGATGAACAGAGTGTCTGAATTAAGCAGACCACTCTTACCCAGTCCAAAGATCAGGGCTTGATCCATCACCGTTATTTAGCTCACTGCACCATCCCAGCTCAGAACCTGGCTATATGCAAATCAGTCTGTCCCTGACCCAGTGCATCATGGGAACAGGGCAGACTAAACTACCAAGCCAATTCTTCACCAGAAAGGAGACAAGCTTCCGGGGACCGGTTTCTGGCATTTCAGCCGTCATCGGCCCGGCTTGCTTGAATCCTGATGGTGCAGTGAGCAATGGATCAAGCCCTGATGTTTGGACTGGGTAAGAGTGGTCTGCTTAATTCAGACACTCTGTTCATCACCACCCCCTTTTCTGAATCATTTTGTCCACCATTAGCGTGGAAGGGTATACTCAGATGTGAGTCCCTTGCTCATTGCACCATCAGGATTCAAGCAAGCCGGGCCGACGACGGCTGAAATGCCAGAAACCGGTCCCCGGAAGCTTGTTTCCTTCCCAGTATAAGAATTGGCTTGGTAGTTTGGTTTGCCCTGTTCCCATCATGCACTGGGACAGGAACAGACTAATTTGCATGTAGCCAGGTTCTGAGCTGGGATGGTGCAGTGAGCTAAAAAACGGTGATGAATCAAGCCCTGATCTTTGGACTGGGTAAGAGTGGTCTGCTTAATTCAGACACTCTGTTCATCACCACCCCCTTTTCTGAATCATTTTGTCCACCATAAGCGTGGAAGGGTATACTCAGATGTGAGTCCCTTGAACATTGCACCATCAGGATTCAAGCAAGCCGGGCCGACGACAGCTGAAATGCCAGAAACCGGTCCCCGGAAGCTTGTTTCCTTCCCAGTATAAGAATTGGCTTGGTAGTATGAAGTATATGCCAGGAAAAATTGGATCTTTACCACCTTTAAATCCCCAACCCCCTATTATCTTATAGGTGTCTTTACATTGACTTGCTCCCACAAAATAATTATCATACACAGTGTTGTCTCTTCTAATACAAAATGTCCCTAATAGTGGAGTGTCTATATTTATGGCTACATTCACATTTCTATCATCAAGATTTTCATCCGCAAATTCCCAATATTTGGATTTAGCATGCTTCACGTTCTCACTGCGTTTATAAGCATTTCTTCTCTCTTCAACCATGCCTAAAAAGCTTTTTCTTCATTTCTCATTTTACAAGTCAAATTATTTTTGAATGCATACTCATGACTCAATTCATCAATTTCTAAGAAAAATACTCCCATCACTTTTGCCGGCTTGACTTTGCATTCATAACTTTAAATTTGGCAAATACATTATCAGAGTTTGAATAATACTCTAATTTTCCTGTTTGATAAAACAAACTTGCAATTACGCTACACGTGATACCATATGTAAGTGGAAGATTGTGATAGGTCACCCCTTCTGAAACTGAAGCTGGTAATTTCACACAAACATAGCAATCACTAGCATCCATTGTCCTAACATACTCATATAACAATCTTGAAAAAGTGTTTTTCGTGTAATCACTTATAGATCTATCTTGATGAATTTCTGGTTTATACAAAGGTGGTTTATCAGGCTTTGATTCAACATTCTGTCCACTTAAACTCACATTTGGTTTTAATTTCACTAAATTGTCACGGAAAGGAATGATAATAGCTAAAATTAACCATATTAACATTAATAATCCAGTACATATTAAACACATTCTACACCATTTTCTAAAAATAGAACATTTTGTTTTGTGAACAATAGTAGCCATTTTTTAGGTCGAGTTTACTCGAACCTATTGTTGTCAACCCAAGAGCTGACTTTTTACGATGCGGATTTTCGAAAGTTCACGTGAAATCACGTGACCACAAGCTCTTTCGTGCACGAGCTTGCATTTCCACACAGGCTTCTCCCTGCCAGCAGCATTTGCCACATCAAAGGCTTCCGCTGCCCCCCGCCGTCACTTATTCATGGCCGCAGGCCGTGACTTCAAAGTGTTCAATTTCAGCACGCCCACGCTTTAATTCCCTCCCCCTCCCTCACCACAGAGCAACCCCACTCCCTCACCGCAAGATCGTGTGCATTTTCACTTCCCGGTGCGGCCGCAGGCCGTCGTGACTTCAAAGGGTTCAATTTCAGCACGCCCACGCTTTAATTCCCTCCCCCTCCCTCACCACAGAGCAACCACCCTCCCTCACTGCAAGATCGTGTGTATTTTCACTTCCCGGTCTCAACCAGCCCTCAGATTACAGCGCACCCTCTAGTGTTAACCTTCCCTTGTTTAAATCATAAGTCCCAGCCAGTTGACGTTAAGCGTCCAGAGTCTGTCTGTCCCATTTTCTCTGTGCCTCCTCCCCACCCTCCCATTGCCTCGCTCTGTACCCTGCACCCACACGCGGGCACAGCTTTTCATTCAGATGCACGGTTTGACCCTGGCCTCTTGGGCTCCACCGCACTTGTGCTCCAATGTTGCAGAATGAGGAATACGTTCCCTCTGAGGAATTACTAAATTAATAAACCGTATCTACGTCCCGTGCCCCACTGTCCATCTCTGCTCCCATCTCCTCCCGCCCCGGGTTTCCTGCCTATGCCCTACACTTTCTCAGCCTTATCTTCTTCCCTCCCACGCTTGTTTGTTTCTTGGCCATGGACGGAGAAAATTCCACTCAATCACAGCAGAGCACGCAAACCAGTTCTTATCCGCCTTTTGAGGGGTCCAAACTTGTTTTTTTATCGCGGCCACTTGAAGCACTTTCACTGTGCGTGGTTGTGGCAGATCAGAAGACTTTGGAGTTCCTTGTCTTTTTATGGAACACTGCACGATTTCTCAGTGAAGCTGATAAAAAAAAACACACTGTGTTGCTTGTTCTATGCATTGGTTCTATAAAATATACTGAAAACACTGCTTATTTAAGCAAATAAATATAACCTAAAACAATTGAGAAAGGGAGAGATGACTCTGCACGCGCACTAGCGGTGTATGTTGTTAACTAATTAACGTATAAATTTCCTGCTTTGTAGGCCTTGCCCTGCGGAGTTTCTGTGGTAATTGGCTAGCGTTGCTACAAGTGGACAAAGGTGTGGCAGTGTTTAAACGAACTGTGGGCGGCAATTCAAAACAAATCACTGAGGTTAGAACATTTCCTGGATTCTAATTACACGTTTGCAGCTTTACGTCCTACACAGGTTAACCTCACGACCAACAAGCATGCATAAATGCGATCTCTGCAACATATAGTGCAGCAGGAAACTGTGCAAGTCATTTTGTCGTGAAAACATCTGTGACAGCGGACTGATGCCATCAGTTATCCAACAGGGGCTTGTTTAACTTTTGCATATGCACTCTTGAAGAGTGCATGTGTCTATAGTGCCTCTTCCTCACCCCGCCCTTCTCCCGCTGTTCGTTCTGTTTCCCCAACCCCCTTCACTTCTCTGACTATCTGTTCTGTTATGCCAGCCCGCCATTCTCTGACCATTTGTCTGTTTAACCTACCGCCCTCCTTTTGCAGTCTGTTCGGTTTAAACCAACCCCCACCCTTCTCAAGCTGTCCATTCTGTTTAACCCACCCCTGGTGTCCTCCCGCTGTCCGTTCTTTGTAATTCACCTCGAACCCCCACCCACTGTCCACTCTTTTTAGCCCCCCTGCACTCCTTCTGCTGTGTGTTTTGCGAGGGGACATTGTGTAGGTAAAGCCTTTTTTTCCCAGATCGCGCTCCATGTTTGATCTTTAATACAGTGCCTGCTTTTCCATTAACACATGTGCGTACAACAATAACGCCCGTGTTTTGCAGCCGTCATCCCCCTCCCGCCCCTGGGCGCTGCACTTCATGTTTAGTGCCCGTTTTTACTTAAACAACACGGGCGCACACAATCACCAATGGTGCCTATAGCTCACAGCGCTTCGCAACCGTCCCGCCCCCGAGCGCTGCAGTTCATATTTTAGCGTTGCACCCGCTTTTACTTGAGAAACCCCAACAGCTTCATTCAGTGAGCTGCGCACGTAAGAGTAAAGTTAAATGTAACTTGAGTGTAACTTTCTATTATATTATACATTTGCTGAAACCTGCGCAGATGTCTACAATGAATGAATATCAACATCTGAGTTTGCTAATCCCGCTCTGTGATAGCAAAATTAAACATTAACCTCCCAGCTCTTCAACAACCAATAGCAATTACAAAGCGTCCGAGTAAGCACAAACCCATGATAAAAACGTAAAGGTCTTGCTGTGTCCCAAACAACTATGCGTTAGTCTGGCATTATGGAGTTTCGGCTGTGCACTGTCTAATGTAGCGACTCTGCCAGTATGCTGATTTTTGGGCTTTATCAGAGCGATTTGAAGCTGTCATGTGGAGCATGTGACGCAAATAAGTAGTATTAGTAATCGTATAAATAGGCGATATCCTTACAGAAACGAGGTACCCTGTTGAATGAAACTATCTGGCCAAAAATAGGACGACAAAACTGACACATTTTGTAAATATATATTTCCATAACAAGGACAAACACTGCTGATTTCATAGTAGGACCCAATATTACTGTGATGCACAAATCACACAAAAAAGGAAAGTGCTGCTAAATCTATGGCCTAACATATATTGATATGGATGTTAAAACCAAATAAAGATGGCATCTTTCTAATCTATGTAAGTCTAGTGCTTGAAACTGAAATAAATGCTTACAATTGTTATCGGTAAGAAAACAAAACACAGGGAAAGAAAGTAATTTGCCCAGGGTCACACATTTGAGTAAGTGATGAAGCTCAAATTGCAAGACTGGAGGTCTGGTACTGCAGACATCAAAACAAGCGACAAACCAGCCTGTGCCTTTGGTGTTTCGAGCTACAGCCACAGTTGAGTGAATCTGATATCTCACATGAGTGCACCAAGCCTATTTGCAAATGGGCAGCAGTAAAGAATTGTGTTAATTTGAGTACTATCACATGCAACAGCCAACCTTCTTAAAATAAACACTTCTTTAGCTTGCCCAATGCAAGTCTTTTATTCAACAGAAGTGAGGTTTGGGGCTGTTGAATTTCTACTTGCAGCAAATGTTCATGCTTTATGTGTTCCTGCATTCACCCTTTCCCTTGCAGCGGCCCGTGAGCCACCTTTGCGGGGAGTTCTGAAGAACTGCTCAGCTTCAGGCCGCCGTGATCTCCCTTCCCCCACACACACACTTTTTTTGTAGGGGTCTAAACACATGCGCTAATTGCAAACCCTGTGCTTGTATAAACGCCCAAAGGAGCAGCTGGTACATAATTAAAATAACAGCCATGTTGAAGTCGTGCAGATCCTGACGTCTTGGGACAAGCACATAAACACTCATCGCCAGCGTGTATTGCGATAACCTTTGAACTCTCACTTTAACATGACGGTCACGCAAAGAATTGGGACCTTTGGGGACTCGAGGTGCACTTCACAGAAAATCACATTGGAAAACAGACTACATTTCCACAGTCTTAGCAAAGGGGCCAGTGACTGAAGGAGCACAGAGCGCAGCAAACGCCCGCCCCACCCCCACTCCCCATTATTCCCATAAGGCAGGTCCTTCAAGAGCCGGCATCATGGCCTGGGGCGCTCCTACTAACATAAATTAACAAGTTGTTGTCGCCAAGCTTCACAGGAACCAGACCAGCGACGCCATATGAACAGCAGGCAGCCACAACACATCTCCTAGTCTTTTCCTACCATTTTTAGATCGAGCCCCCATGCTGTTGCTTTGATCAGAGTTTGGAAATTGTGGTGCAGAGAACAATGCCTTTGAAACGATTTGCAATCTTACAGTGCATGGTAGAATGTAAACACTGAGATCTTTCCACTGGGCCCCTTCTGTCGAAATTAAAGCCCAGACCACAAAAGCTAATTGGCTTTGAAATATTTCTCGGGCATTGGTGAAGTAAAACGCACTTACTGCTTCCTGCTATGAAGAGCATCACCGTTATTTGGCGTGCCTTGGCTTAGGAATTATGCTAATACCAGTCGCTGTAAACAAATGGCAACACAAGCGTCAGACATCCACAAGCGTCAGGCATCCACAAGCGTCAGGCATCCACAAGCGTCAGGCATCCACAAGCGTCAGGCATCCACAAGCGTCAGGCATCCACAAACGTCAAGCATTCACAAACATCAGACATTCACAAGCGTCAGACATCCACAAACATCAGGCATCCACAAGCGTCAAGCATTCACAAACGTCAGACATCCACAAGCGTCAGACATCCACAAGCGTCACATCCACAAGCATCAGACATCCACAAGCATGAGACATCCACAAGCATGAGACATCCACAAGCATCAGACATCCGCAAGCATGAGACATCCACAAGAATCAGACATCCACAAGCATCAGACATCAGCAAACATCAGACATCCACAAGCATCAGACATCCACAAGCATCAGGCGTCAGACATCCACAAGCGTCAGGCATCCACAAACGTCAAGCATTCTCAAACGTCAGGCATCCATAAGCGTCAGGCATCCACAAGCGTCAGACATCCACAAACATCAAGCATCAGACTTTTATTTAAGTATTAATTATTAAAAAAAAATAAAAACCATTGTTATTTGTAATATCAATACATGTAAGTCACGTAAATACAACACATATTGCATTACAATGCTATAGGTGTCACATTTGCGAAAGTTATAACTATTGGCATGGTAAATGACAAAGCTATTAATTTCGCTATTTTCAAAAACAAAACCTAAATAAAAAATGTGTCATTTACAATACCAATAGCTCAAACCTTCCTAATACGAGACCTGAGATCTTTCCACTGGGCCCCTTCTGTCGAAATTAAAGCCCAGACCACAAAAGCTAATTGGCTTTGAAATATTTCTCGGGCATTGGTGAAGTAAAACGCACTTACTGCTTCCTGCTATGAAGAGCATCACCGTTATTTGGCGTGCCTTGGCTTAGGAATTATGCTAATACCAGTCGCTGTAAACAAATGGCAACACAAGCGTCAGACATCCACAAGCGTCAGGCATCCACAAGCGTCAGGCATCCACAAGCGTCAGGCATCCACAAGCGTCAGGCATCCACAAATGTCAAGCATTCACAAACATCAGACATTCACAAGCGTCAGACATCCACAAACATCAGGCATCCACAAGCGTCAAGCATTCACAAACGTCAGACATCCACAAGCGTCAGACATCCACAAGCGTCACATCCACAAGCATCAGACATCCACAAGCATGAGACATCCACAAGCATGAGACATCCACAAGCATCAGACATCCGCAAGCATGAGACATCCACAAGAATCAGACATCCACAAGCATCAAACATCAGCAAACATCACACATCCACAAGCATTAGACATCCACAAGCATCAGGCGTCAGACATCCACAAGCGTCAGGCATCCACAAACGTCAAGCATTCTCAAACGTCAGGCATCCATAAGCGTCAGGCATCCACAAGCGTCAGACATCCACAAACATCAAGCATCAGACTTTTATTTAAGTATTAATTATTAAAAAAAAATAAAAACCATTGTTATTTGTAATATCAATACATGTAAGTCACGTAAATACAACACATATTGCATTACAATGCTATAGGTGTCACATTTGCGAAAGTTATAACTATTGGCATGGTAAATGACAAAGCTATTAATTTCGCTATTTTCAAAAACAAAACCTAAATAAAAAATGTGTCATTTACAATACCAATAGCTCAAACCTTCCTAATACAAGACCTGAGATCTTTCCACTGGGCCCCTTCTGTCGAAATTAAAGCCCAGACCACAAAAGCTAATTGGCTTTGAAATATTTCTCGGGCATTGGTGAAGTAAAACGCACTTACTGCTTCCTGCTATGAAGAGCATCACCGTTATTTAGCGTGCCTTGGCTTGGAATTATGCTAATACCAGTTGCTGTAAACAAATGGCAACACAAGCGTCAGACATCCACAAGCGTCAAGCATCCACAAGCGTCAGGCATCCACAAGCGTCAGGCATCCACAAGCGTCAGGCATCCACAAGCGTCAGGCATCCACAAAGGTCAAGCATTCACAAACATCAGACATTCACAAGCGTCAGACATCCACAAACATCAGGCATCCACAAGCGTCAAGCATTCACAAACGTCAGACATCCACAAGCGTCAGACATCCACAAGCGTCACATCCACAAGCATCAGACATCCACAAGCATCAGACATCCACAAGCATGAGACATCCACAAGCATCAGACATCCGCAAGCATGAGACATCCACAAGAATCAGACATCCAAAAGCATCAGACATCAGCAAACATCAGACATCCACAAGCATCAGACATCCACAAGCATCAGGCGTCAGACATCCACAAGCGTCAGGCATCCACAAACGTCAAGCATTCTCAAACGTCAGGCATCCATAAGCGTCAGGCATCCACAAGCGTCAGACATCCACAAACATCAAGCATCAGACTTTTATTTAAGTATTAATTATTAAAAAAAAATAAAAACCATTGTTATTTGTAATATCAATACATGTAAGTCACGTAAATACAACACATATTGCATTACAATGCTATAGGTGTCACATTTGCGAAAGTTATAACTATTGGCATGGTAAATGACAAAGCTATTAATTTCGCTATTTTCAAAAACAAAACCTAAATAAAAAATGTGTCATTTACAATACCAATAGCTCAAACCTTCCTAATACGAGACCTGAGATCTTTCCACTGGGCCCCTTCTGTCGAAATTAAAGCCCAGACCACAAAAGCTAATTGGCTTTGAAATATTTCTCGGGCATTGGTGAAGTAAAACGCACTTACTGCTTCCTGCTATGAAGAGCATCACCGTTATTTGGCGTGCCTTGGCTTAGGAATTATGCTAATACCAGTCGCTGTAAACAAATGGCAACACAAGCGTCAGACATCCACAAGCGTCAGGCATCCACAAGCGTCAGGCATCCACAAGCGTCAGGCATCCACAAGCGTCAGGCATCCACAAATGTCAAGCATTCACAAACATCAGACATTCACAAGCGTCAGACATCCACAAACATCAGGCATCCACAAGCGTCAAGCATTCACAAACGTCAGACATCCACAAGCGTCAGACATCCACAAGCGTCACATCCACAAGCATCAGACATCCACAAGCATGAGACATCCACAAGCATGAGACATCCACAAGCATCAGACATCCGCAAGCATGAGACATCCACAAGAATCAGACATCCACAAGCATCAAACATCAGCAAACATCACACATCCACAAGCATCAGACATCCACAAGCATCAGGCGTCAGACATCCACAAGCGTCAGGCATCCACAAACGTCAAGCATTCTCAAACGTCAGGCATCCATAAGCGTCAGGCATCCACAAGCGTCAGACATCCACAAACATCAAGCATCAGACTTTTATTTAAGTATTAATTATTAAAAAAAAATAAAAACCATTGTTATTTGTAATATCAATACATGTAAGTCACGTAAATACAACACATATTGCATTACAATGCTATAGGTGTCACATTTGCGAAAGTTATAACTATTGGCATGGTAAATGACAAAGCTATTAATTTCGCTATTTTCAAAAACAAAACCTAAATAAAAAATGTGTCATTTACAATACCAATAGCTCAAACCTTCCTAATACAAGACCTGAGATCTTTCCACTGGGCCCCTTCTGTCGAAATTAAAGCCCAGACCACAAAAGCTAATTGGCTTTGAAATATTTCTCGGGCATTGGTGAAGTAAAACGCACTTACTGCTTCCTGCTATGAAGAGCATCACCGTTATTTGGCGTGCCTTGGCTTGGAATTATGCTAATACCAGTTGCTGTAAACAAATGGCAACACAAGCGTCAGACATCCACAAGCGTCAAGTATCCACAAGCGTCAGGCATCCACAAGCGTCAGGCATCCACAAGCGTCAGGCATCCACAAGCGTCAGGCATCCACAAACGTCAAGCATTCACAAACATCAGACATTCACAAGCGTCAGACATCCACAAACATCAGGCATCCACAAGCGTCAAGCATTCACAAACGTCAGACATCCACAAGCGTCAGACATCCACAAGCGTCACATCCACAAGCATCAGACATCCACAAGCATCAGACATCCACAAGCATGAGACATCCACAAGCATCAGACATCCGCAAGCATGAGACATCCACAAGAATCAGACATCCAAAAGCATCAGACATCAGCAAACATCAGACATCCACAAGCATCAGACATCCACAAGCATCAGGCGTCAGACATCCACAAGCGTCAGGCATCCACAAACGTCAAGCATTCTCAAACGTCAGGCATCCATAAGCGTCAGGCATCCACAAGCGTCAGACATCCACAAACATCAAGCATCAGACTTTTATTTAAGTATTAAATATTAAAAAAAATAAAAACCATTGTTATTTGTAATATCAATACATGTAAGTCACGTAAATACAACACATATTGCATTACAATGCTATAGGTGTCACATTTGCGAAAGTTATAACTATTGGCATGGTAAATGACAAAGCTATTAATTTCGCTATTTTCAAAAACAAAACCTAAATAAAAAATGTGTCATTTACAATACCAATAGCTCAAACCTTCCTAATACGAGACCTATTGCATTGCAAATGCTTGTTTTTTTTTTTTACACAGCGACTTTCACAGTTCAATCTACCTGGATTTTTTGTCTTTAATAGACTTTCACTTTTTATTTTCAGTGTCTTTTCTTATACCAATATTTTGGGTCTAGCCTTTACCTTGTACTTTACAATCAAATACCTTTCCTTTTCTTTTGAGTCTCAGCTTTTCTCATTTTCTTTCAATTGACTTGGGCAATTGAGATTCTCTTGGCTGCTGTTTACTTCCTCAATAGGAGGTAAAAACATATAGGTCCATTCAGGTGACTTGTATTTTTGGTTTGGTCTTCTCACTCTTTTTTGGCCTTCGAACAACCTCTATTCTTTTTCCCAACGACTCCTTTTGACTGGCTATTTCATTTACTTGATCTTCTGGTTTTCCTGCTTTGTTAATCAGCTTGAATTTCAGTCCATCATTTCCTCTAGGCCAATTATCTCCTTATGTTCCACTCTCCAAGCTCTTTTTCCTGAGATCTTTCTCAATGGTGTGTCATCTGCACTGTCATCAGTTTCACTTTCAGCATCTTTGACAGTTTCATTTATGACAAACTTTACAATGTCTTTTTCTCTTCCACAATCAGTTTTCTCTTTAGACAGTTCTTTCACTCTGCTCGGAACATCTCCATAGCTGGTACTCGGAATCTCATCCTTGTCGTGAGTTATTTCCTCTTTTCCAGTGTCAGGATTTTGGTTCCTGCTTTCAGAGCTTTGAGGCTGTTCTTCAGTATTTTCTTGATCACCAGTGTTATCTCCACATTGCTCAGTGTCCTTTCTGGTGTCAGTTTCTACCAAATCTCGACTTACAGGTCGATCTGCAGAATTTGGTACTCCAACAATTTCTTGTTCTCCTTCAGATGCAGAACTAGCATCCGATACTTCCAGATGTCGACGTTCTTGTCGAGCTTCAATATCTGCATTTTTTTCTGGTTGTTCTTCAGATTCAGAATCAGTTGTGCTTTCACCTTCCTCGTGCAGATTCTCAGGTTCAGGCACACGGATGGTGTGACTGGCATGCACCCATCTCTTTACTCCAGCACATTTAGTTGCAGTCGTGCTGACCAGAATAACCTGTCTTGGTCTCTGCCAGCGAGGCACTAAGCAGTTTCTTCTTGGGTGTACCTTTATCCGAACCCAATCTCCAGGGACTAGATCATGAGCTGGAAGTTTTTCTTTTGTGTTTGACTCAGTTCCCACCTGATGGAACACAGAAGTTACCACGTCAGACATATTTTTGTAGTAATCCAGTATGATGTCATCATTAATAGTTAACAGTTTATCATCTGGTACAAATGCTTGTCTCATCACTCCACCTATCAAAATCTCATGTGAACTTAATCCAGTTTTTCTGTGAGTTATACTCCTTAAAGCCATCAAAACTAGTGATAATGCATCCAGCCACTTTAGTCCTGTCGCCAAACACATTTTTGCAATTCTGTTTTTTATTGTCCCATTTACTTGTTCAACTACCCCAGAAGCCTCAGGTCTGTAAGCCCAATGCAGTTTCTGACGAATGTCCAGTGCTTCACAGATCATCTGTAGTAACTTGTTTTGAAAAGAGTACCTTGATCAGTTTCAATCTTTACTGGAAATCCATACCTTGGGATGATTAAACGTAAAAGCAATTTTGCAACAGTCAATCCATTGTTTCTCCTGGTGGGGAAGGCCTCTACCCACCGAGAGAACAGACAAATGATCACTAAAACATATCTGAGCCTATTACACGGTGGCAGCTCAATGAAATCCAACTGCATTCGGGTAAATGGGCCTCCCTCCCGTCCTATGGTTCGAAAGCTCAAAATTGTTTTTCTGTTTGGATTAAATTGCTGACACACAAGGCACCTCTGGCACAGACTTTTAGCAATCATACTAAACTTAGGGTTTTACCACGTCTTTCTAAATAGGCGCAACATAGCATCTCTTCCAAAATGAGCTTGACCATGGTACATACGGGCCATATTTGAGATCATGCTATCAGGCATTACTGGTCTTTCATCTGTGTAAACCCAGATTTCATCTTCTTCCCTCTGTCTACATCCTGCTTTTAGGCCGATGTTTTTCTATATTCACTAGCTTCTTCCTGCATTTGTTACTTCCTGCCAAGTTTCAACTTCTGTGGTTAGCAATAAAGGACTTGAAACATGTTCTTCTTTTCTGTCCCAATTTATGGATGTAAGATTTCTGGCACAATATTTTGTAATGGAGTCTACATACCTGTTACCCCGTGTGATATAGTCATCACCCTTTTTGTGTGCAGCACATTTAACCACTGCAATGTTATCAGGCAACTGAATAGCATCAATGGACATCCTCACAAACTCAGCGTTTCGGATGGGGGATCCTGCTGAAGTTAAATAACCTCTTTGGGACCACAGTTGTCCATAGTCATGAACAACCCCAAACCCATACTGACTGTCAGTCACTATGGTAACCTTGTTTTCCTTTCCCAGTTCACATGCTCGAATCAAAGCAATCAATTCTGCTATTTGAGCAGAACGAATTCCTTTCAGATAAGATGCTTCCAATACATCCGCCACTGTGCACACTGCATATTCAGCACTCAAAAAACACCTTCATCTGTTCTCAAACACGAACCATCAACGAACATCACATAATCTGATTCAGGCAATGGCTCATCTCTGATGTCAGGTCTTGGTTCGGTACAATACTCAAGAACATCTAAACATTTGTGACCAACTTCATTTCTTACTTCAGTTCCCATTGTATCAGGTAACAATGTGGAAAGATTTTTGTTGACGTATCTTGAGATTGTCACATTATCTGCTCCCAGAATTGTCTTTTCGTACTTGGTCATTCTATTGTTAGTGAGGTACTGTGTTTTTGTTCTAGTGAGGAGAATCGCCACAGAATGAGGTACATACACTCTCACAGGAAATCAAATCACTATTCCTTCACTCTGTTCTAGACTTACGCTTGTAGCTGCTACTGCTTTCAGACAACCTGGCAAAGCCTTTGCAACAGGATCTAAAACAGCTGAGAAGTACGCAATTGGTAAGCATGGGCGAATTTTGCGAATCTCGCGTTCGCGAATTTTGCGGATTTGCGAACTCGCAATCCGCAAAATCCGCGAATTCTCGCGAATTTGCGGATTTTTTTTTGTGTTTGCGCGGGTTTCTGCCAGTTCGCGAGGATTTTGTACAATTTCGCAAATTGCGAACTTACCTGTCGGGTCGCAAGTTTCGCGAACTTGTTGTTTCTACGTGTCCAGCCTGTTTGGGACACTCTTCTTCATCACTGCCACTCTCTGTCACCACTGCCACTCTCTGACTACTCATGCCACCCTCTGGCCTACCCATGCCACCCTCTGTTTCATCACAGCACCCTCTGGTTGTCCAGTCAGTGTACATTATTGTGGCAACGCAAGCACACCTTCCCTGCCTCAAGTGACCTGAATTAATTTGGGGCTGATTAATGTGTCACAGAATATTTTTTTAGCTGGCACCTGCTTCCTTAGTGCTTCCTGATTAGTGATCTTTTGCACTTGCTAAGTGCTTTCATTGTTGCAAAATTAGTTACAACACCTGCCCTGCCCCAACTGACAATAATGAATTAGGGGCTGATTAATGGATTTGAACTTCCAGCCTGGCTCCTGCTTGTCTCCCTTAGCTGTAATTCAGGACCTTTGTGGCATATGTGTAACTATTCTGAGGTTCAGAGCAGGGTCACATAATAGTTGCAACTGGCAACTGAACTCTGGAGGGGCCCCTCAGGAAGCACTACAGGAAATGGCTACTAATGATGAGCCTGAACTTTTGAACCTGGTAAGTAGTTTCAGTTTTGCTAAGATCGTATTTCTGCAATTTTGCACTTATTCGCGGGGCGCGAAGTTGTACTGGGAAGCCGCGAACTCACGCGAACAGTGCGAGCAAAATCCGCTGCTCGCGGATTTGCGGATTTTGCGGGAGATTTGCGAATCTCGCAGATTGCGAATTTACCGAAAATCCGCAAATTCCGCGAGCGAAACGGATTTTCCGCCCATGCTTAGCAATTGGTTTTCTCAGTTTTTCTTGTCTCTGAATTAGTACTGACAATGCACATCCTTCTCGTTCACTGCAATACAGTTCAAATTCTTTTTCATAATCAGGCATTCCCAAAGCTGGGGCTTCCCATAAGCTTGTTCTTAGCTGCTCAAATGCCTCCATCTCAGGTTTGTTCAGTACTATAGGGTCTCCGTTATCTGCTCTGGTTAGTCTCTGTAATGGTTTGGCTATCAGTGAAAATCCGCTAATCCACTGTCTACAGTAACCTACCATTCCCAGGAACATTCTTACCTGTCTTTGGGTTTTTGGTGGCTGCATCCCTTGTATCATTTTAATTCTTTCTGCAGTGACTTGTATGATTCCTTTAGCAATTTTATGACTTAAGTATTGTACTTCTTTCTGACAAAATTGAAATTTTGATAGAGACACTTTATGTCCCTCTTCTGCCAAATGGTTTAGCAATGCAATAGTATCTGATACACATGCATCTTCTGTCTTTGATGCCACCAATAGGTCATCAATATATTAGACCAGTACTGACTCTCCAGGCATATTCAAACTTTCTAATGATTTCCTTAACAACTGATTAAAAATGGAAGGACTTTCAGTATACCCCTGAGGAATTCGGCACCATGCCAAAATTCGATCTCCGAACCGGAATGCAAAAATTGGCTGACTTTCAGGATGTAATGGAACAGTAAAGAATGCATTACACAGATCAATCACAGTGTACCATTCTGCATCTAGTGGGATTTGATATAAAATCACTGCTGGATTTGGTACAATTGGACAACATGGGACAACAATCTTATTAATTTTCCTAAGATCCTGTACAATCCTAAATGTTCCATTAGGCTTTTTCAGTCCCATTATCGGTGAATTACAAGGACTGCTTTCTATCTCGCTCAAAATGCCTTGTTCAATCATTTTGTTTATTACTGGAGTTATTCCTTCAATTATTTCTGCTGTCATTTTATATTGAGGAATGTTTGGGTAACTCACTCCTTCTTTTATTGAAACTTTTACAGGGTCCACATCTTTCATTAATCCAATGTCTTCTCCCGTAAAATCCCATACTTGCTCTTTCACTACCTTTTTCAATTCCGCAGGTATCTTTTCTCGGTCAAACACAAGAAACAATTCATTTCTCTCTGCCCAATCATTAACATGGTCATTTTATATAAACTATCTTCATCTGGGGTTTGGAGCGCCATGCCTTCTGGTGAACAGCACATGGCACAGTTCATTTTACATAGAATGTCTCTGCCTAACAGATTAACAGGACTACTGTCACACACTACAAATCGATGCATGTCTTTGAAATTTCCAATTTCTACTTCAACTTTAACTTATATGGTAAACTCTGATTAAAAGTAAGGTCAGGTGGATTTACATTACTCATTCGCCTAATTTCAGGCAAATCTGGATAAATCTTTTCCCTTACCTTTTGCAAACTCTAATTTAAAGGAATTGTCAAACTTGGTTCTTTTGTTCTCTGATTCTCAAACACCGTTATTACAGGTCCTATTGTTACTGGTTCTGTTACAGCTGCTATATTTTTAGTAAGCTCCTGTATCTTTTCTGTTAATTCATTTGTAGATTGTATATATTCTGAAGTATTTGGATGTTCTTCAATTTGTCTCTATACTCTGGTTACGCTTCTTCTTATTTCATTATTTTGCTTAGGGGTACCAGTAAGTCACGTTTCTGTCACTGGAACGTTTGAATCATATCTCATTTCTACTATTTCTGGAAGGTCTCTAAAATTTGAAAATTGTTTGGGGTTTCAGCAAATCTATCCTCTACAGGTGAAGCGTTAGGAGTGGTCCATATAGAACCCAACTGATATGGTGGTGGTCTCCTATTTAGTATTTCCTCCAGCACTGTATCCTCTGGTTCACCATCACCATAATTTTTCCTTCCTGTTTCTACATTATTCCTTTTCTCTGTGCAGTTTCGCCCTTCATATTCGTCTGCTAATCTAACCGGATACATTCCGGCACACATATCAGCATTTCTCTATCTTCGCATTCTACTCTCACGTATTTTTCCCCATAATCCACGCAATCTACCTCTTGGTCCTCTATGATTTTCTGACTTTTCTCGCTCTAGCTCATGCATCTCATCTTCACACTCAACTAATGCTTCAAATTGAGTCGGTCTGGGTTTCGGTTCAAGTTTCATCATCTTTTCTCTCAAATTCCGTAAAACTGCCAAATTAAAAGATCCAAATTCCGGAAATGCTAACGCACCATTATTCCTAGTATATCTAGCCCAATTTTCTAATCAAATGCATGTATGGTAGTCATATTTCGTCATCATAAAGGAAGCAGGCGTTTTCGGCGGAGGAAGTAATTTTCCCTCTCTTGTTACTATCGCCTTGTTCTTTTTTAACACATTTTTCAATTTCTTAAACCATGCAGGTTTCTCCTTTTCTTCCCCGTAATAATAATCCATTTTCCGATAATTCCCTGTCTTTCCAAAAGTTTACGCACTCTTCTGTTGCTGTTCCGTAACACCAGCCTATAACAGCGCAGTTTATACTAGCGCACCAATTAGAACAAGATATATCGTCTTACTGCTTAACCAATAGTCTCGCTGCTTTTACTGATGCACCAATCAGCCCTTATTCTGCCTTGGTCACGAGGACCAATTCCTGCGTGACACTTTTGACGTCAGCAGTGCTCCGGCTTCTGCAGCGCCGACTGACCCCTCCTTTACAAGGTTTGTCGAGAAGCCATATTTACAAATTTATACAACTGAATCTGTTAGTAACTCTACATAAAACATCTCCATTCGTCTGTTTCGCTGAAACAAAGTGATAGTTTTCTCAACCGCACAAATATTCTGTGTTTCCAGTAGACAGCGCTTACCTCTTCTCTACCACAGAATTTTTGACTCGTCAATAAAGTAGCACTTCCTCTCCCTTACCCTTCTCTCAAGCTTGGGTTAAGCACTATTACTCTCTCAGCAGTAAGTTTTAAATCAGGATACACAATGATCCCTGTACTTGAAGGCCAATATTTTATAGACTGTCCTCGCTATGCATTTATCCTTTCACATGTAAAGACCCTAAATTTCTGATATGCGACGATACCACTGTAGTATACGACGATATTACTTTTTGAAACAGAATATACGATGTGCGACTTCACTTGCCACACTTCCTCTGCCTGCAGACAGAGTGACTAGCTTCCCACACTATCTGGAAGCCTTTTCAGGACAACATATAGCGTAATACAAATTTAACAGATGTTAGTCATAATTCTGTGCATCAAAACCCTTTACATCACTTCATACATAATCCTAGCTAATTCTATAGTAACCAATGCTCTGCTACCAAGTTAATTACTGATGCAGTGCTACTCTGGAAATAATTTCTAAAACTTCATCACCTTTCCCTGAAATACTGAATCACACATTTATTCGTCAGTGGGGCCCATAACCCTGTGAATAGCTCATAAACAGTTCCATCCTATTTCATAGATCGGTGAGATTCAAAGGAGAGCTGCTGTATCATAGTGGAGTGTTTGAATTAAAACTAACTATTTACACTATTTACACCTGCAGTTTAATTTGTTTTTACCATGGTCTTATCAATAATACAATTTAGTTAGACACACCACCATTGTTTGTCGACGGATCTATTAGTAAAAATTAGGCTAAGGAAATACAAGGCCACCTTAATTCTCCATTTATCTAATTTTTATTTTAAAGAAGATGTTAGCATATCTGACATTTATTTACTTCGCTTTATTTTATTTATTCAGAAATATACTTAAGAAAGAAAAAAATGTGCTCAAACATTTATATTCATTTAATTTTAAATTCTGAAAGGGAAACACATCATTATCAGACACAGATATTAGCAAAGAACAGGATAGTTCCCAAAGTCCATTCTCCCTACAATCTCTAGCTATTAACCTCAACTAAAGACTCCGTACCCATTCTAAAGGGGAAAAATAAAGTTCATAAGTTTTTACGCTTCAGGAAATCATTTTTTTCATTTCATTAATCTTTATTTCGATCACAGATCATAAAAGATAAAGAACAGTACATACAGTTAAAAAGTTATTAAACAAGATGTGATCCAATTGATTAAAATAGGGATAAAACATTTGCGGAGCGCCCTGGACATGACCCTTTATACCAGACTTTTCATCATTCGGCTACGGGTAAACCACAATGAAGTTAAAAATGTTGACAATGCAAAAACGGTAGGAGGGGAGAGATCAGATTTTAGGACTCTATAAGCAGTTTGATGAGATCTGAACCCCAGGTTCCTGAGCATCGGAACAAGCCAATATTTCCTGCTCCGCTCGTAACCCTTACAAAAGAGGACCGCATGCATGTCGTCCTCCTTCGGATGTGCACACATTGGGCAGATTGATGTAGTGGAGCAAAGTGACCAGGATGCTGTAAACGCAGCTAAAGGAAGACATCCATAGCGCCATTGTAAAAACAGTTTCCTGGTTAATGCAGGAGAGATCTCATCTAGCGTTTTTTCAAGAAAATAGGTATCTTTTATATTCAAGAAAAGATTTGTCAAGGACCCCTCACGAGTGTCATCAGGAAATCAGCATTCCGACATCATCTCAGGAAGAAATCGAAAGAGAGAGTTTTTTCTTAAGTCCAGTTCTTTTATACCCTTTTTCACTAACCTAATCTGTCTTCAAAGTATCTATCAGTGTCATTTTCAATTTTGATTGGTCAAATCCGAGGGTGCATGAGCATCACCTCATCGTTCTATTATTTGATTTATGCAGCCTCAGCGGAAATTAAAGGGTCTTTTGTTTTTAGAATGTCCGGCTCAGTCAGGTCCTCAAATTGCAATATTCAGTATAGTTCTCACGATTCACAATACAGATGTCCATTTCGCGTCGAGAGGCATCAACGGCAGCTTCTCATTCAGGAGCCTCACTTCCTGTAAACATTCCCTGAGACCTCCAGTCCGCTTCTTTGTGCCCCGCAGCCCCCCGCTGAAAACTCTGTCTTCCCACTCCATGGCCTGACTCTAATCTGCTCCCACTACTGTAAGGCCAGCTTTCTGATCCTTGACTCGCCCCCTGGCATCCCTCTGCTCACTCCCCTCATTATGCAACACTGCAACAGGACCTTCCTGCGTGGACTCGGGAGATCTGCACCAATGCTGTAACGGAGCAGCCATGAAAAGGCCTACATCTACTCCAGAGGACCTCCCGCTGCATTTCTAAATTCAGCAACCTTTGTTCTCCCAGCAAACCCCAGTGCCTGAAATGCACTTGGGGTGTGGCACACAGTTTCCCACCCCCCTCCTCCCTAATGCACTTGGAAGCAGACCCCAGTAATATACAGCTTTTTGCAACTCACCATAATAAATAGCAGGCTGGCTGCAGAGTCACAGCGGGCACGGTATTTTGAGTTTGCCGCCCGGCTCGAGTGATACTCATGCTGGCGGCTGCTCACGAGAGTTGAGCGTGTGACGCGTCACTGCCGTGCTGCGCTACGTTTCAGCGCGAGGGCTGGCCCAGGGCCGTCATTGGTAGCGCTTTCGCGCGCTACAAGATTGACGACCCTGGGACGGGAACCACAAACTGGAGACGTCGCTGCTTAGCAGGTGTGCGAGCTTGCTGTTCACACGGCAGCCGCGCATTTTAGATCCGGGTCACATTTTAAAGGCGCACCAATATTTCGAAAAACTTGCTCAATAAACAACAGTGTTTATTTAATTGACGGTGTGTGTCTGCACTTAATAACCTATTGAAATATACACAGAGATCTTCACAACATTCAAGGGCCATCAAAACCTGCATTAATTTGTTAGTGTATACGCCTAAATGATAATATCCCAAGTTCTTTTCAATAAAGCCACTACAAGGGCAAGATAGTTTGTAGGCTATGACACCATCACCCTTCCTATTACCAGGACTTTCTAATGTGGGCACTGCACAAGTCTGTTTATTGTAAAATCAGACTTGTTTAGGACAACAAATAGGCTGCTCCTTACACAGTCTAGTCAATTCCCATCACAAACATTTTCTTCAAATTAACAATGTACCACAAAATGCCATATCTCAAGTGCCGTTAGAGGTGGGGGGGGACAGTAGTAAAATCCACCCAATTTTGATAGACCAGACAATGCCTGCTGGCATAATCAGGGCTTAATCAAGACTTAATATAAGCTCACCAGCATATTAATGTCACCTTGTCCACTCAATCAATACCTACCCATGCACATTTTACACAATGTAATTGGGGGTAGCCACCATATGGTTTTCCACAGTATCCACGCCAACCGGAGTTTCCATGGCAACCAACATCCTATCCACCTCCTTTTTTAGAGAGAGGCAAAGGGAGGGGAAAATGGAAAAACAAAGATCTTAGGGTATCCTGGAAAGACCCAGAGCAGAGAACAAAAACACCAAGGAACCCCAACTTGGGACCAGCTGGTCGTCACTGACAATATACTCAACCTAAGTAATAAGACACTAACTTAAACCCAAAATCAAGTCATCAATAAGTGCATAAGCTTCGTCCTCACACCTAGGGATGATCCCTTTAAATGGAAAATAGAGATAGATGAATTCTTCCGGAAAATCAGACTGCAGGTCTTCTTGTCTAAAGTAAAGAGGGAGACATTGAGACTAACACTGGTCTCCACAATAAATCCTCCTTTATTCCAGCTATCCATCAACTACCACCTGAGGTGGCTGCTTTCAACCAAGCAAAAAATCAAGGCCTGAATTGTTCAAAACAAAACAGTCAGAATGTTTCCCCCAATTTCAGCAGGGCAGAGAAAGAGGCTCTGACAGATCTTAAAGAGGACATTTCAGTGGTCATAAAACCAGCAGTTATAGGGGGCCGAAGAGTTTTACTGCCAAAGGGATGTACCACACAGAATGTTTCCGACTACTAGGAAACACCTTACTCTATAAGAAATTGAGCAAAGACCCCACTCCAGAGACTATGCAAGAGATCTCCTTTCCGGTGAAAAGGGCTATAAACAATGGCTGATTTATCAAGAAGGAGGCATCCTTCCTCATTGGAAAAGAACACAAGACACCTCCTTTTTACATATTACCCAAGGAACACAAGAACAAATACCCCCCCATAGGACACACAATAGTATCCGGAATAGGCCTGGCACTTGAACCCCGCCACAATTTTGTGACTTTTTCTTGAAACTTTTAGCAAACCGTATGCCTTCCTACCTAAAAGACACAAAGGACATATTAAACAAGCTGAAAAATATGACTTTTGAACCAGGCGAGGAATTGTTGCTCACTCTAGATGTAGCAGCCCTATAGACAAATATGCACAAGGGTCTACACTCGAGGTAATTGATCAGCTCTTGAAACCCATAGAGGAAAACAAAATTACACCTGCAGAGTTCATCCTAGACTGTGACGACATGGTCTTAACAAGGAGTGTCATTGAGTACAAATAGGATTTCTTTTTACAAACACATAGGACTTCCATGGGGAGTACCTGTGCTACCAGCCTAGCAAGTCTGTACATACACAATTTTGAAACCCAATGTATTTACTGTGAAGAGAACGCATTCCTAAATCACATGAGATTGTGTGGAAAGATGCATTGATGACATTGATCTGGAGAGGCACTAGAGAGGAAGCAAATGAGTCAACAGTCTGTCCCGTTCTTGAGATTTACAAAGACTATGAGTGATGTGGAAATACCATTCTTGGATTTCAGGATATATCCAGAGGGTGAAGTCCTCAAAATGAGGTTTAATTTAAACCTACAGATAAAAACTGCTTTTTACATCTCAAAAGCTTCCATCTACGATCCTTAAGAGAAGGTCTACCAATAGGACAGTTCTTGAGACTCAGACGGAGCTGCACAGATGAGTACAAATATTGAGAACAAGCAAAAAAACTGACTATCCTGGGCAAAACTATCCTGGAAAAACGATCACAAAAGCAAGGAAACGAGCTAGGAATAATGACATAGATGCCCTTCTGGTCACTTACAAGAAACTATGGGAACTAAGGACTTTATGTACCACCACGTTTTGCCATAGTTCTAACACAGTTACAAAATTAGTAAAGAAACACTGGGGTATTCTGAACTCCGGGAGCCTAAGAATTCTACAACCCATGTTTTCATTCTAGAGGAGCCAAACGTACGGAATGCCCTAGAACATACACACCCCAAAAGCAAAATTGCTGAAACACAATTTGTACTCTGGAACACCCTCACACAGCAAAGGCCACTAACCATGTGGAAGTTGCAGGGTTTGCCAATCTACGAAGAAGTGCAAATCAATAGGTCTTGGACTCACCACTCCCTGGAAATTAAAGCACCTTACTAATTGTAATTCGAGCCACGCCATCTATGTTCTGAAATGTCCATGCAACCTTTTATGTATTGACATGAAAATGAGGAAGGTATGAATATGTATAACAGAACACAGGATCACAATAAGGTGCAAGAGAGACAAAGCAAAACTCAGGAAACCCTACATGGAACATAGACACACCGCAGGTAACATTGAATGTTATGGTATTGAGAAATTTGAACGCAGACATACCAACATGAAGAAGGCGCTATTGAAATATGTATAACACTGAATGGTCACTCTATAGATTGACTCCAAGGGACTTAATGGGGATATCCCTTGGGGGTCCCTGGGTAGAGAAGCCGAGCATCCAGCTGGTACTTATTTCTTACCACTATCAGAGAAGTATGTCTCAAACCACACCCCTGTAAGTTACCAATGTTGAATACTATAACCTAAGCATAGGATACCATATCCTAATCTGGATGGGGGCCTAAATGTTTCTCCTCATGACCAAAGTTTGGGCAATAAATTGCATGTCATAATAATCTATAGGTGTCAGAAAATCCCCTATGAGGGATCACACCGGGGCCTTGGTCCTGACCTTGAGCTGACATATTTGTCACTCTTCATACGGCATAAAACTTCAGTTGACTGCATATACTGAAAACCACCACTCAGTAGATCATTTTGCGACCGGCCGAATATATAATGCCCTTCTGTTGCCATATTGGTGAAGCTGGCATATGTAGGGAGCCTTTTGTCTCCCCCAGACTCCCTTCCCAGGGATTAAACACACCGGTGGTTACCTTAGAAGCAAAACGCTCTATGTGAGCATGTTTCAGACGTGGGTTCTTTTACTACAGATCCTGCATGATCACGGCCCACACAGGTATTGAACACGGCCCTGCTTAGGGGAATTTACCCCAAAACATTTCGCTTTTTCCTCCTAGTCTTTGCAGACTCTGTCTGCATGGTCTTAGGAATCTGGGCACCTTCCCACTGTACTGCAGAGGGAAGGTGCACATGTCCGCCTCGTCCACACTATACGTGATGGGTTTAGGTGCCGTACCTCAGTGTGCCTCCTAAACAGGTACACCACATACCTGGGGTGGGTACGGCACTGGCTAGTATTGGGGCATAGCACTGAGTGTGCCATGCACCGGATAAGCTGTCAACCATGTATCGGGCCTGCCATCACAGGCCCGTGGGGTGCCATTGCACCCCTGCCTAGGTTGGCATCACTTACACCTCCGCCAACCCTCAGTGGGTCGTACCATACCATGAGGCAAACCCCCCTAGGATAATCCTGATGGACGCAGAGGGGGTGGTAGGCTTAAGGCACGGATGGGTCAATATGTACGTTCCCTGCCCAGGTATTAAGGAACCCGCCCCTCCCCGCTGGGCTTACCCCTGGGTCTTCCCATAGGATACTCCTGGGGTGTTGCCGATTCTTATATGGCCTCAGGGCTCAGAGAACGTTGTCACATCAAGGCAGTGGGGAAGTGCGGCCCCTTCCTACACAGGCTAGGAGGAGGTGCTCACATAGTCTTTCTAAAATGATGGTGTTTTGAGTACATCCAGCCTGCTGTTGCAGGCTTGAGGATGTGCCCTGGCACCCATGGATAGGTGCCCGGCCTGCCATCACAGGCAGGTGAGTTCATACCTGCAGCCCTGGGATTCTAACACCCGGGTCAGGCCTGCTGTTGCAGGCCTGTGTCTGCGCGCTTGCATCCATGGTGCTAGAGGCAAAATGCCCTGTCCTCAGTCGGAGGCGGAGTGTGCGCAATCACACCAATTAGGGGTGAACCGGGTCCGGCTGGCCCAGGCATGGTTGTGTGTGCGCACTCACATCTAAGGTTCATCTATAATGATTAAACTCATGAGCAGCCTGCCATTGCAGACCTCTTTGTGTCCGCACCCGCACCTATGGTGCTCATGAGTGCATGTACAGCCTGCCATCGCAGGCCTGTGAGTGTGCACTGACCCTGTATTAGTGTACATGTGGCCAGTCTGCCATTGCAGACTTGTGTGGGTATGTAGAAATGTGCCTTTTAGGGGCACACCGGTGCAGGGGTCACCCTTATCTTTGTCTATGGCTGCTTCAGACCAACAAAATAGAGATTGACACTGAAGTTGAATTTCAAATTAAAACGTTTATTTACTCATGAGTGAGACCACGTCCATACAACACCCTCAAGTGTTCCAGGAGGTAGTGACTTGAATACACAGACCATGGGCCTTTTAAACTGAGTTTGTTGCAGAGTAAGCATGTACACTCAAACAGAAGGTACAGGCCTACACAGGAATACCTACAGACAAACATGGGCAAATGGGAAATCCCTTAGTCAGCAAAGTGGGAGGGGGAGCAGGAGTGCTTATGGCAGCACCAACAGATTGATAGTTTAGTCTGAGGCCAGGTGGTCTGGCAGCTACAAACTCTTTAGCATGCATATTGCTTTTAGCTGAGTCAGGAGGTTAACTAAAATAGACAGCACAGGCAGGGAAAAAGACAAGCAACAAAGGACAGGAGAATTTCATAGCTGACTAAATGGATGCCATAAACAAGATGGTTTCAGCTTATGCTAACAGAGATTATCTGCGATTTCCACAGGTGCACTTGCCCCCCCTGGTGCTACGGAGTATGTGTCCAACCTGCCAATGAAGGTCTGTGTGCGCACTAGCGCACGAGCGCCTGGATAATAAGGAATACTTCTTTGTGTTTTCACTACCTATGTCACAGGGATTCTGCTCATACACAGAACTGTGCATAGAGACTTTGAACCTTAGTAAATTAGGGTTTACCAAAACTCACCTTAGTATCCAAAATCCCCTACCAGACTAGCAATCGGTGTCTCATTGGTTCTTCCATACCCCCAATGATTAGACAACCCAGAACATGAACTTAGAACACCTCAGGTAATGTGGAACACACGAACACTCTTTCGTTATACTATCATACCAGTCCAAAATGAGGAGTAAATGAAGACACGTGCAAGTTTGAAATATTTATTTCTAATGCCGTGTTCTCAGGCGCAGTATCTTAGCTAATACAAGCAGACATATTATAAGCAACAAGGTTATCAGCATAGTTACTATTCCATAAAAATACAAAGGGAGAAAGCATGTTAAAATGCTAAAGGGAAGAAGGCTAAATTGCACCTAAGTCTTTTTTTTCTTTTTTATTCCTCATTTACTGCCATGGTTCCAAACTACTAACAACTATGGCAAGGGAGAAGAATGAAGGGGGTGCCGCTGCGCTGCCACAGTCAAGACTGGTAGGGAAATAAATACCTTGTCTGCGCGAGATCCCAACAGCAGCAGCGGGCACCCTCCCGACTCATCCCCCACTGTCCAGTTGGCAGATGTTAACCAATCTCTGGTTGCCCCAGTTGCTATCAACAGACCCTGGGCCGAGTGGGGGGTGAAAGGAGCGGCCCGATGAGATAACAGCGAGGTTGTACTAGGCCAACATAATCATCGGAACTGGGGGAAAGAAAAAAAAAAAAAACAGCACGCTCAATGAGACCAATCAAGTGGGTGCCAAAAGTTTCTCTTGTCTCGTTTCCCAGCCCTGGCAAGATCGAGTTTTGAGATCTGTAAAAGCGCTGAGTACCAGTCATGGAGTGTAGGTGCAGATGACTCTTTCCAACGTTTGCATATTTCTCTATGGGCCACCAGGATAGAATAGAACAGGAGGTTCCCTGCGTGGTACGGGTCTGATCCACTATTCCAAAGATTACTAGCCGTAGGTCCATAACTACTGCGCATCCCAAGATGGTCGAGAGCTTGCTACTTATTAAGTCCCAAAATCAAGCTAACTGGGGACATTCAAAAAACATATGCGAGTCCGAGGCCTCTATCAGACCGCACCTTGCACATGCCACAGGGCCCCCTGCAGAGAACTTGGAGAGCTTTTGTGGAGAGTAGTATGCCCTGTGCAGGGTAAACAGATGGTTCCTGCGAAGCCATGCAGGCTTAACTAGGTCCCCCAACACCTTGTAAAACATAGTCCAGAGGTAATTTACAATGAAGTCGGGCATCAAGGTACCCCACAGTTGTTCTGTGAGACAGAATTCTCCATCCATTTCATCCATTATTAATGAGTACCATAAAGAAACCTCTTTTTTTACAGGTGGTTGATCTACTAAAAGGGATTCCAGATAACTACCTCCACCTATTGGCGACTTATTGAAACGTGAAGCTTGTGCTGTTAATGCATGGGCCCAGCTAGCTATTTGTAGATAATTAAATCTTGAAAAGTTGGGCCCAACTTTGCGGACTAAGTCCTCCCAAGGAAGCAAAAGCCCTTCCACAAAGAGGTCCCCCCAAGCCACTATCCCAGCTTCTCTAAGTGGTACAGCATGTGTGTCACCCAGCCAGCCTGGGGCCACCGGAAGATCCCATATTGGTGCTCTGCTAGAATAGTACCCCAGTTTAGTTAAGGATCTTATCTTTGCCCAAGTTCTTGCCAGGCCCTGTAGAATCTTCAGTTTCACCTTTTTGAGAAATTTGGGATCTCCAAACTTAAACAAAAATCCAAACTGCCCAATTCCTTCACCCTTCTGTAGTGCTTCAAACAAACTGCCAATGCCCTCTCCTGTAGGCGCTTTTAAAAGCATACGAGCATCAGATAACTGAAATGCCCATGCGTAGATCTGTAAGTCTGGACCGGCCAGGCCCCCCTTCTCCCTACGGCGTCTTAGCTTTTTCCAAGCTATCCTTGGGTTCTTGTTTTTCCAGATGAAGGAGGTTATCTCGCCCTGTAATTTAGCCAACAAGGAGGGGGCAAAAAGAAGAGGGATTGTGTTGAACAAAAAAGAAACCTTCGGTAAGATGGACATTTTCACCAAATTAACTCTGCCTAATAAGGAGAGGGGAAGATGCATCCAAGCTCTCATTAGTTTTCGACACTCTTTCGCAATTACCGAGAAGTTGGAAGACGCGATCAAAGAGATATCTTTAACCATGTTCAGCCCTAAATATCGCAGGTTTGTGCTAAGTCGTTCATTGAAGCTGCTCACGTCATCATTCCAAACCATTATTTCCGTCTTAGAGGCGTTTACCTTGTATCTGGAGACTTCGCCAAACTCCACGGCCAAGCTAATAGCTGCCGGGAACGGGGTGCTAATCTCAGATGTCATTATCATAACATCGTCCGCGTATAACGCGACCTTCTTCTCCCAATCTCTATATATGAAAGGCTTGATATTATGATCATCACGTAATTTTTTAGCAAAAGGCTCGATATAGAGATCGAATAAGAGTGGGGATAGGGGGCAGCCCTGGCAGGTTCCTCTGGTGATGGCAAAAGAATCAGAAAGGCTCCCATGACCAAGTACCCATGCTGATGGACTATGGTATAACAATTGCACTGCTCTACGAAAACCCTCACCCACACCGAGGCCCCCGAAAGGTACAACCAGTTGACCCTGTCGAAGGCCTTGGTGGCGTCCAATGTGAGAATGGCCAAAGGGGCTGCTTCTGAAGTTGCCATATCAATGGCCCCTATTAAATCGTACATTAACTCGAAGAGCTGACGACCTCTGACAAACAAATAGTAACAATGGGGGGAGGTAGAGTATAGAGATAGGATTCTCACTCCATGGGCACTGATAATTAAACAAAAAGAATCCTACTCCGAGTGCATACCCCAGGGATGGGGGACACTCAGTGTTGTGAAAAATACCCCTCACACACCAACAGGCCCCTTGGTGTCATGCTTCATCATTGGGGTCTTCGCATCCCTTTTCGCAGTACCAGCTTGAGGTCTTAAATAAAGTTTTTTTTGGAACCTACCAGCCAGGTACTTTTTAACTCTCACCACACCCTTCACTCACATCCTCCAATACCCCATCACTTACACCTGACACACACCACACATAGTCAACTCTGACAGTGCTCCCGCGTAGTCGCTGGTCGCAGCACGCAGCATCCCTCTAGTGGGATGCGAAGACCCCAATGATGAAGCATGACACCAAGGGGCCTGTTGGTGTGTGAGGGGTATTTTTCACAACACTGAGTGTCCCACATCCCTGGGGTATGCACTCGGAGTAGGATTCTTTTTGTTTAATTATCAGTGACCTCTGACAAACCCCTTCTGGTTGGGATGTAAAATTACGGGGACGATCTGGCCCAACCTCTTTGCCAATAGGCATGCGAAGATTTTATAATCAGCATTCAATATAGATATAGGGCGGTAAGAGCCACAATTGGAAGCAGGTTTACCTGGTTTTAACATGAGTGTAATGGAAGCGTTGCTCCATGTAGGTGGTGGAAGAGCCCCCTCTGGTAGAATCTGGCTAAACAGGGTTGCAAGGAGGGGAGATATTTCTTCTGCAAGGATCTTATATATTTCTGCTGGCAGGCCATCAGGGCCAGCAGCTTTGCCCCCCTTGCTAGCCCGTTTGACCATCTCTACCTCTTCCTTCGTTACCTCACTTTCCGAAAAGACACGTTGATCTTGAGATAAGTCTTGGAAGTGAGATGCCATCCAGCCACCTCTCTATATCTTCAGGGTTAGTGTTCTTGTCTTCCAGATAGATACTTTGAAAGAATTCTTTGAAAGAGGTTCTAATGTCAGTGTCGGAGGAGACAGTTCCTTGGCTGGTTGTTACGGAATCAATGATGTTACGTGCCCGGTCCAACTTTGACTTCCAGGCCAATAACTTCCCGGCCCATTCTCCGTATTCGAAATGAGCCAATTTGCTCGCTTCCCATTTTTGTAAAATGCATTGGTTTAACACGGAAGCTAAGTTATCTTTAAGGGAAACCAATTTGGCTTGCAGCAATGTATGGATGGTATTAGAGACTTCACTGGTGGCATCAATTTCAGCTTGGGTTGCAAGACGTTCAGCCTCAATAGAGGCAACCTCCTGCACATACTGTCTCCTCCGATAAACAACCTTACTCTTAATTACGCCTTGAAGGCAACACTTAAATGCATCCCATACTATACAGGGCTCCGCAGAACCGATATTTACTTGCATAAATTCAAGTGCTTCAGATCTAATAGAAAGCACATCTTCCGAAGAAGAAAGAATGGACCGGTCAAAAGACCAAGAACTAGAAGAAGGTTTAGTTACTCATATCAGTTCCAAAAAAACAGTGGATTGATCTGACAGATGGGACGGAAGATAACGAATAACTTTAACTGAATCGACCAGGTCACGACTTATCAAAATATAGTTGATTCTGGATTGATGATGATATTTGTAATTGCGAAAAGAAAAACCTGATTTAGTGCCTGCTCTTATCCGCCAGATATCAACGTAGCCGTATTGATTCATACAACTATCCAGGAACGCTCTAGATTTAGACGGCATCCGCTGTCTACTGCTCGGGGTCTTGTCTAAAGCGGGGTCTAGCACAATATTAAAGTCCCCCGCAATAATGATGGGTTCAGTAAAATGCAATAGATGCGAACATAGGAGCTCCAAGGGTGCAGGGTCGTCCTGGTTGGGTCCATAAAAACCTGCTAAGGTCAGATGTGCCCCACCAACATCTACCGTGGTAATCACCCATCTACCTCCGGGGTCTACCTTCTGTGTTATAATTCTTGTGCTAGTGGGTTTCTTGACAGAATAGTCACATCCCTTATATTTAGTAATTGGGAGGTAGATACTGAGATGTCCATCCACCTGTTCTTTTTCACAAGATCGAGTATCTCTGCCTCAATTAAATGTGTCTCCTGGAGTATAATGATCTGCGCATCGATGTCACGCAAATATTGTATAATCCTGTTTGCCCTTGGTTTGGTGCACAGACCATTAACATTCCAGGAGAGAATCTTGAGATTACTCATTCTTCGCGTTCCCTCCTATAAAATAGTGAAAAAAACTAAGGGAAAAAGACCTACTCCTTCGCCTGGAGCAAATGCCTAGAAAAAAATGACTACCATTACTACATAAGAAAAAGCCTAAATCGAACCAATCTGAAAATGAGAAATTTCTTTTTGGTTTTTTTAACCCAAAGCCCTACCCCAACACCCCTGTGAGCCAACCTTCCCCACCCCCTCCCCTGAGGAACCCTTGTACTATCTAACCGGAGCAGATCCGGTTGGTGGTACCCCCTACCCTACCCCAACCCCTGCAAAGTGAGTGCCTGATCTAGTGATATATATTTTTTAATTTTTTTAAGCTTATTGTACTTGTTAAAGGTTTTTTTTTTTTTCGTATGCCTTGTACCTTGTGATTACTTAAGTGCTAACTTAAGTACCAAGAGAAGAGAGAAGGAAAATATACATTTGCCTCCTTGATGGTGTTGCGAGCCCTTACCCCTCCAATCATGAAATATAAATCAAGCATAGAGCTAGGCAGAGGGAGAAATGGGGGAAGTCTGAGAGACGAAGCTGTGACCTTTCGAGGTGGACTATAGCTTGAAAAACCTAACTATGTGTGTGATCAACCTGAGCCTCCGGAAGTGCCCTTATCCCCCTGAAAAGCCATCAACAGGTCATCTGCTGCCTAGACCGAGCAGATATTGAACATCTTGTTATTGAGCATTAGTTTAAGAGAAGCAGGGAACCCCAACTGAACCGTGGTGCTGAGTTTCCGAAAAGAGTCCATTCTTCTGCCCAACTCCCACTGTTTTTCAAGAGTAGCTCTGGATAGGTCAGACTGTATTTGAAAAGCAAAGCCATTATGCTCAAGAGCCTATTGCTTTAACGCTAAGTTAAGGATTTGCTCCTTGATGGTGTAAGTATGAAAGTTCACAAGAATCTTCCTCGGCTTGGTCCTCTGGGGGTTTCGCCTGAAGGGCTCCCTGTGTACGCGCTGAATGTCTCTAGCTATTTCTTCTTCAGGTTGAGCCAGTTTTAGAGATTGCACTAACTGTGGAACGATGAAGCCTTTGATATCCGAGCCCTCGCTACCCTCTGGTACATTTAAGATGCGGATGTTGCTACGCCTAGCGTGATTTTCCAAAGTCTCCATCCTTTCTGCTATTGAGATGTCTTCCTTCTTGAGTTTCATGATTTCTTCTCTCGCATTGTCTAAGTGCAAAGATAACCCACCCACGGTTTCTTCCAATACACCCGTTCTTGAGGTGAGTCCATCTATCTTATTGCCCAGGGCCTCGCAGTAACTTTTAATTTCTCTCTGGATCACTGCAGATTCTTCGAAACCCATTTTGATATCTGCTGACAAAATCAAAAACACTTGCTCTAAGGAAGGTGTTGAAGTGCACGATGGAATGGTGGAGATAGAACTAGCTTCCTGCGCAGGGGAGATTTGTTGTGAGCAAACTCGGTTACTGGGACTCACACGCTCCTCCTGTATCTGTCCCTGTGCCAGGGACTGAGTATTGCCCCGCTGCTCCTGTGATGGCTGACCCGCACCCTCCATATTACAGGGGCCGGGGATTGGAGCAGGAGCAGTTGGAGAAGTGTAGTCGTCAGGGCTGGCTGTGTTAAACGAATCGCCCACTTCCTCAAACCGGAAATCCAGTGGAACCTCTATTGAAGAGGAATACACGGTTAGCCCGGTTAGCCCAGAAGGTAGAGTTAGTGACTGCGTTAGGGATACAGGGCCACTAGTCTGCTCAGTAGCACTCAAAATAGGACCGGGTGACCCCACTTTGCCACCTACAGCAAGGGAAGAAGATGTAACATCTGCCATACCCGCCCCAAGATTAAGAACTGATGGCAAACTTGAAAAAAGAGTTGGCTGGCAGTTGACAGTTGGGTGAAGGACCGAGGGGCAAGGAGGTGACGCTGTATCAAAGGGGACCGCGCTGCCCAAGACTGCTAGGTAGTCTAGGCTATCCACTAAGCCAGGGGCTAAGAGATTATCTGCTTGAGAGGTAGGGTTTAAGCCTAGCTTGAGCACCTGGGGGACAACTTTAAAATAAGAGCGTAAAGAGGGCGTTATCTTAGAGCCTGCATCCCAGACTAACTTCACAGACCTAGCCGCCTTTTTGCCCTTATTAGCCCGTTTAGCCTTCACCTCGTTGGAAAGAAAAGAAGAAGTTTTGGCCGGGGCTTGAACCTCTTGCGGCGAGCTTTGGGCAGGCTGCTGCACCTTCAACCCCCTACTACCCCCCTTCTTCTTGCGACTCTGACCCCCTTTTACCGCCTTCCCTGGGTGCTCCTGATAAGAGCCCCTAGTTAAATGTGAACTGGCACCTGCTGAGGGTGCGAAAGAACACTCTACCAAAGAAAAAGGGGGCTCGAGTTCAGACTCATAGGAATCCGCCCTCCCCACCTGTCCAGTGGTCTCTAGGTGATAAGTCTCCCTGGTCCTCCAAGCTCCACTGCCGCTACCCCGGGGATTTCACTGGCTGTCCCCCCCGCCACCTTCCCTTTCACCTCCGCTTTGTGCGCTTTGAGTGCTGTTGCTCGCGTAGTGACATGCGTTACTGATTCAGTCACCACTGCTCCTGCTCCCGCTCCTGTTGCTGAAACCGTCGCCACCACCGCCGCCACCGTAACGATGACAGGCGAGCCTGAGCTTGCAGCTGAACCCCCCGGCTGACGCTCTTAAGCTGCGAAAAAGGCACCGAAAACGCCTCCCCCGCCAGAGCTCCAGGGCGGCCTCACTCCAACGCCGTAAATTGCACCTAAGTCTTACCCTCCCTTGCTAGTATATTATATTATTTTCTTCAAATGGCGGAAGGCGCACTCATTAAAATATAACCAAGGAATCTTCTTTAGTCCAAAAGTTCCATTCTTTATTGTGGTAATTATACCAAAACCAATTATACAGCCAACGCGTTTTATTCCTTGGCGGAACTTCGTGAGGGCATAAAAATTGTCTCCAATGAACAAATAATTCCACAAATGTAATGGGTGAGCAGATAGTGACGGTCAACTCCTGTCACGTTTAGAGCACCTTGACCAGTTGGCACCGCACCACGTTATAATGAAGAAAAAAAAAATCAAAGTGCGTCTTCCGCCATTTGAAGAAATTTGTTGACCATATTTGTGCCTTAGGACGACGGGCACGGGAAGTGTGCTGCACCAGAATTAAATTCACTTTACTTGTGCTGTGGTGTGCTGAACCTTGGTCAGGTCTTCATGTTCGTATTTCAAGTACATTATATTATATCTACAGAAGGTCTCTTTGGGATTACAAGGGCGGCCCCATACCTCTGGTCCTACACCAGCTCTCTGCATGCAAATGTTCTCCAACTGTGTGTGCATGGTCTGCGCAGTGAATTATTAAACGCGCCAAAATCAGAGGTGGCCGCAGCTGCATTTGTGTTATGTCTAGAATGTGCGCTGATCAGATCGAACAACAACCACTGTGTTGAAGTAGCCTTGAAGGCCTCGGCACTCACTGTTCAGACATAGCTTACCAAGCAAGGCTGATACTATAGGAAAACATATTATTCTCGTGTGAAGCAAAATATTCTGCTAGACTCTAAACATTTATAATATTGTGTGCTGTGTGCAAAAGCAGCAGAGAGGAAAAATGGCGTTTAAACTTCTAATAAGCTCACGCTAACTTAACACAGTGTAAAGGCAAAGCCCATCTCCATGACACCCTCCCTTGATCCGAGCACGGATAAGATAAGATAAGATAAGGGGCAAATTTTGGAATGCAGAGTTCAAGAACGACAGTCAGAACCAGTCTCAAATTTGCACAAGGGAACAAATTTAGAGCAAAAAACCTTATAGTCCAATAATAGTTCAAATTCAATAAATTTAGCCATTGGACATAATGAAGTCAATAGGTCTGGGCAGAAAAAAATCCAGGCTCGATAAATTTTAAAAAAAATATCCGATGTCCAAAAAGTGACCCCGGTCATGGAAGAGAGAGAAGCGATGACACATCTCAATCTAACAATGTATATGTAAAATATGCAGCAACAGCCTCCAACAGGAAGTCACTGTTCTCATCAGAAAATATTTCAGCCATCCAATTTAACAAAGGGAAAGAACATACTTGTTCCTCAATTACCGGAGCCTCTAGCACCATCAGAGGACAAATCGGTGGGTTTTCAATGAAGCTGTGTGCCAAGAAATCTTACGCCGCTGCGAACACATTCCAACGACCCAGAACTCCATGCATTGCTGCAAAGGCCATAATCCCTCCGCCAGAACAAAGCAATTCATGAGCAACTAAGGGCTCATAAGCTGATCATAATCCGCATCAGGAGACATCGTATTGCAGAGACACAAATCCAGGGCCCAGTCGAAATCGCAACTCAGGCAATGAAAGACAGGCTGGACGCATGTAAAGTAGGAAAATCGAAACGATAATCCATAAGCCGCACTCAAAGTAGCAAGAGGCAGCGCTCCATAGTACTCAAGCATTCGCTCTTCTTGTAACACAGGATGTGCAACCATTTTGAAATAAACAAAACAGTAAAAGAAAGCCTGCAGCCAGAGCCAGCAGTAAGGGAAATCCACCAAACAGGCTGGAAAAAATTGAATGAAAAAATGCCGGGAACCCACCAAATATAGTTTGAAAAGAAGTCACAAAGCCACTGCTTACAACTTTAAAAAAGTGTGTCAGCCCTGTGGTATAGTGTGAATTAACTCACCGAAATGCAAGGGCAAATCAGTATTTAATAAAGCGTGCACTTCTCTGCGGGTGTTTGCCACATGAAGGACGAATGTCTCACAAGCAGATGTGAGGGCAACTTCTTTCTGGGACAATAGAGCTCTTATGCGACTCATCTTGTTGGACTCTGCTTTCAAGGTCGGAATCGTGGGCCAGATGGAAACATCAAGCTTCCTATGCGGAGGAGGATACATCACATTTTTACAGCAAACCACACGCTCACTGACGGTAACGACATAAGCATTTCCCGCTTCTAACCCACAACGATCATCATTATTTAAAAGTAAATAACTCCTGTTTGCCAGTAATGTGATCGTGGGTACGATAGCAGGCACAGGTGTACCTTTCAAAATGCAGGCTAAATTCGGTTCATTCTGATTACAAGAGCCATGCAATTGGATATATCTACACATCAATGAGTGATCTGGTGTTTTAGTGCAATCTTCACCATTCAAATAAACTTCCTTACCCTCCCTAAGGCATCTATAGGTAAATGGAAGTGACCAAGCTTCAAGAAGATAAGCACTGCCAAGAGGCTCATATCTACCAATGGCAAAGTACTTCATACACGCCTTGAACTTAAATAGAGGAAACTGGAGAGTCATTAACCCGTGGATAAGCCACATTGCTGAATTGGCTTCAACCACTGAAAATGGTAAAGGTTCTAACTTTTCAATGTGTAACATGGAAAAAGTTGCATCCTTCATTGACATTAAACGTTGCTTGTCAGTCAAATTAAACAGGGCAAACAATGATGCCGTGTTCATGCAGTGCCATGGCACTTTTCCAGCTTTCAAGGTTTGCAAGGTCCATGCAACTTCATAATGGAGCGCAATTGATTTTGACCATGATACAAAACAGACACTTCATCCTGCACAATATCAACAGCAGATGATACAATATTGTCTAATGTGTAAATGTGGGAAGAGAGCGTGTTAATGCTGTTATCTACAACTGCTAGCACTTTCTCTAAATTAGCCTGATCAATAGCTCGAATGCGGGTAGCTGCCTCAATCTGGGACATTTTCCAGACCTCGTTATAAATAGCATATATCCATCTTTTAGACCTGCCGTTAGTCGGGCCTTTCTCAAAATCATTCAGATTAACATCGTCAGTCAGTTTAGATAAATGCAACTTAACTGAAGCCAAAGTGGAATGTTTGAGCCAATTCTGACATAATTTGCCTACAGAATAGGTAGTTACAGAATGGCCACTTTCAAAACGGGGATCCACCCTGACCTGTGTAAAGCCATGAGCTAAACCCAGAAACGATGCTGGCAAGAATCAGCACTTTTGTGCCAGAGCAACTAACACTTGGGATCCAAACTGGATATGTTAAAGGAAGAATTCAGCAACAGAGTTTTTAACTCTCTGATCGAAAATGTAGTGGCATTATTCCAACTGCAATATTCTTCTAATTCAGGAAAAGAAGGAGCATTTAATTTTTTCGATTTCCCACTTTTTTATTGGAAATTTCAGGGATTAGTAGCATACCAATCACAAGTAGCCATGTACATATGATCAGTGTGTGTCATTATACAGTATACAAAGAGGATATAGCGTGAATATCCGCATAGAAAGGCTATGGGTCCCTCGTTGGTGTTTATGGCGATGGAGACGGTCTCTATGAAAATGTGGTAATCATCTGCGAAGCCTTTCTATGCCAGGCACCTGAGATGATAGAATTCAATAGGAAATGAAAGGAAATTAAGTAGATAGGAGGAAAAAGAGCAGAATAGAGAGAGAGAGAGCAAAGGATAGGTGTAAGTGGTAAGGGGGAACATACACGATATAAGATGTGAGAAGTAAGGTGAGACACCACGATACGGCAAAGCAGTACAGGGTATGGGTAATCATGGAGGTTTATGGGTTTTGAAGTATATATCCAGTGAGTTCCAAAGTTTCCTCTGCGAGGGGCATCCTGGTGCGTTTTGTAAAGAGATGTTATCAGCCCCTCGTAGGTTAATCACCCAGTTAGGCCAACAGGCTAAAGCTTGCCTTTTTTGTGTTTTTCCAATTGTTTAGAATGACTTTCACGGCCGCCGTGAGGAGGAGGTCTAGGAGGGCCCTGTCAATTTCTGGGATTTGGGTCTCCTTTGTAAAGCCAAAAACAAGATAGGGTAGTTCTTTGACAAGTGAAATATTAAGTACTTTGTGGATGAAGTCAAATACCTTATCCCAGAACGTTGTGACGCAGTCGCATTGGAGGATGAGGTGGTCGAGGTCTCCTTCAGCCCTCTTGCAGGTCCAGCAAAAGGCATCAGGGCTGAGTTTGTGTGTGTATAGGCGGGACGGTGTCCAGAAGACTTTATGCATGAGCCAGAATTTGGCTTGTGATAATGTAGGGCTAATTTTATGGCTCGTGCAAGATTTCTATGCCACGGACCACTCCAGCTCTGAGATGGAGAAGGAGGCGATTGACGCCCAGAACTGTGTTGTTTTGGTATTTAGCATGGATGATTGTGGGCTCAACAATTTGTACAGCCTTGAAACCTGGTGGCCGATTTTATTTAGGGAGGAGAGGAATGATGGAAGAGCCGGTTGTTTGGGTGTCAATCCCGCCTTTATAAGAGCAGTTTTGATGTTAAGGAAAATGTAAAAGTCGGAACTATCTATCCCAAAGTTCGATTTTATCTTTGTAAAGGGCAGAGGGTAGCCATTGTCGTAGAGCTGGTGGGGGAAAATAATTCCTTTCTCAATCCAGGTTGAGCATTTAATTTTTCAATAGTAGCCAATCCAAAGCAAGTTGTCTGTAAAATTGTAGAATTCAAAAACAACATATGGTTCGGGATGAGGCATGCACGGTGCAAAGCCTCAGTGCCTTGCACTTGCCAGCTCTTAGAACCCCAAACAGATTTAAAAGATCAATGGTATCCTTCCACAACTCGTAGCCCCCAACAGCCAATTGGTCTAGAAAGGACTTTGAATACAATAATTTTGTGTCTGTAAGTCTAACCTTGGATGTGGACTTTTCAGTCATCTTAAAATAAAATGCATTGGGATATGACTGATTAAAATCCGTAAAATAAGTGAACCTTTTCAAAAAGGAAGTGGAACTACCTTGTACTGGAGCGGGGCAATGTTCCCATTTTGTATAATTAACAGTGTTCCTCCTGGTATTAGCTTTATGCAGGTAGTGATTGCCAAAATGTTGGTAACAATACCAATCACCGTAATCAGCAGATTCTAAATACATATCTTCAGCATCAAAGGCAGCATAATATTTCAAATCAGAAAACAAAGCTTCTACGGCCTGAACATCCCAATCATCAGAACGTATATTTTGTTTAATCACATCCCCCATAGAAACTCTAAGCACATTAGGGACATTTATAACTTCAGTGGGCCCATGGATTTGAAATCGTACAACATCCCACACAATTCCATCCAAGACGGGTCAAGCAGTGATGTTAACAAAAGCCAGGTCCCTCTTCAATCTGTGTGCTGAGGAATGGGGAGCCAATGTTCCATTAATATGTCGAATACCAGTCCTCTCCTTGACATAGTGTCCATTGACAAGGTGAAAAAAATACACCACAAAGCCAATTGGCATGAACAGGTAAATCGAAAAAAGCACCAACCAAATGCAGGTCCAAAGTGGAATCAAAAAATGTTTTTTATACAGTGTTGCCAAAGCAGAAATTTTTTAAGGGGTCTTCGATGTGTGAGAGTCAGTGTCAATTGGAAATCTGGATTCTGTAGCCAAACGAGTTTGCAAATCAGGCATCGATAAGTGAATGGGGTAATTATAGTCAGTCTCATTAAGATGAGCACCTGGCAGTGTACTCAATAAAGGACTCGAAACTGCAGGCATCTTGAGGGCAACATCAGGCCTTGGATCAGAAGCCGGGGCTAAAACAGAATTTCTCAAAATCGAAGGACATGAGACTGCTGGTGTCATACTAAGAAGAATCAGCCACTCTGCTTATTTTGACATTGTCAATGGAGATTTACCTGTTTTCTTTACGACCTGGAAGTGGTGGTAAAATTACTGTTCTTGTGCCCTTCACGCCAAGCACCGGAACTGGAGCTCGATACGAGGGACCAAATTCCTTCTTGCTTTCGATCTTCTCTCGAACCAGTTCTCCAACTTGGGGTAGCCAGCCAACTACCGGAACCTGCAACGCAGCTTCAGATGTGCAGGGCAAATGTTCCTTTGCAAGACTGTCTCTCGTCTTTTGTAGATCCTGTAAAACTTGCAATGTTCATCTACGTCAAAGGAGGCAGCAACAGCCACCTGGTCTAGACCGTCATGGTCCGGGACGTACATCTTGATACCAAAGAGCATTTCGTATGTGGTCCGTCCACCCAGAGACCTTCTAGGAACATTATTAAGGGCACGCTGCAACTGTGTTGTAACTGAGATACAGTAGCCAAAACGCCCGCATGAGCCGACGCAACACCTTCATGAGCAGCTGTAATCAGTGTGGACCTGCGGTCTGTGTTGGGAATTAACCTTTCCCCAACGTCCGGCATTTTCACATAAGGGACTTTATCAGGACTTAACTGATTTGAATACTTTGAAGGGAACCCCTTAGGATATTTACTGCCCTTCTCAGTAGCAGCAACAGCTGCTAGGATGTCATCATCAATCTTACTCTTGGAACGTGTAACTGCTGCAACCAAACATGTCAAAACTGCTGTTTTTGCGGCCTCATCGGCCAAAGAATTGCCAACAGGGAGAACTCCCACACGCTGATGATCAAGAGTGTGAATTACATACACGAGTGGCAACTGCTCTTTAAGCTCAGCCACTCGGACCCAGATAATTTTATGTTTTATTGTGCTACCCTTGGAATCACGAAAATCATTCTGAATCCAAAAGAACAGGTTCTCATTGTAAGACTGGACACAGTAGTAAGAATCACTAGTTGTCACACTAGGATCAGCGTACTCTAATGCAAGCATCAGAGCTCGGAGCTCTGCCAATTGTGCGGTACAGTTCCCTAAAGTCTGCGTATGCATGACCTTGGACTTGAATTCATCATTCATCATGGCCCCTACCACAATTACGTAAGCTGAAATGTATGCGTGCTTAGACCCATGCGCAACTTGCACTGAACCATCAGTGTAAATGATATAATGGAAATCCTCCAAAGGCAGCATAGTCAATGGCGTAGGATGAACAAATTCATACTGCAAAAAACTCTTGTGACTGTAAGGAGGCATCAAAAACGAACGTGACATCCGGAGACGTCAACGACGCAGCCCATTGTATCCACCGTGGGTGGAAAGCCTTAGAATTTGGTACACTGGCTTTCATCACTGCTTCAAGTGCAGGATACGGGGTAACAACCAACATACGTTTTCCCTGCAACAGTGCTCGTTCCTTGAGTATCGCCATTTGCACTGCTGTTAAAACTTTTTCCACAGTGGAAAACTGCATTTCAGCCGAAGTGTACAACTGTGACTTGTAAGCGATATGTACTGTGTCATCTTCGTTAAAATTAAGGTAAGTGAAACCCACTGCCCCAGAGATGATTCTTATCACCAGGTTGGTTTGGTTATGTTTATGTTTATGTTTGTAGGATTTATAAAGCGCGTGACCACCCTTGGGCATCTCAGCGCTAACAGATGAGGTGAAGACCGTCAACACTTAATCCAACGGGAAAAGCCAGTCCTTGAGCCTTTTTTTTAAAAGCCAGTTCATGTTCCAAAGCATCGGAACCAGATGAGTGAAGGATCTTCCGCCCCACCTGTTTTTTTTAACTGACATCGCTTTCATCAGAAATTTTGAGCTAGATCTGAGATGCCAATGCGGTAAGTAGTGCGTAATCAGTTTTTGGATGAGGACAGGGCCTCTCACATGCATGGCCCTATGAGCCAGACTAATTCGGGCATGGATCGGGAGCCAATGCAATTTCCGCAGTCCTAACCTGGCTGATTGACGTCTGGGAATGCTCAGCAACCTTCGAGCGGCAGCATTCTGAACCACCTGTAATCTTTTTACAGCATATTTGGGTGATCCCAGAAAGAGGAAGTTGCCATAGTCCAGTCGCGATGTAACTAGGGCCTGAACTATGGTTCTCCTTGCGTCCTCTGTGAGCAAAGACATGATTTTTCTAATCAGACGTATGATTCCAAAACAAGTCCCGGCCAGTTTGTTGCCATGGACCTCCATTGTTAAGTTCTGGTCAAGCCATACGCCTAGATCTTTAATGGCAGCCTTGGGGGAAGGCGAAGGCCCCCAGCTTGGTGGCAAAAAAAATTCCAATCTCGGATTAGCGTTATTACCCAGAATCATTAGTTCTGTTTTATCTCAGTTTAACTTGAATCTGCAATTTGACATCCATGACCCGATTTTTTCGAGGCAGGGGACAAGTTGACGGTGGTCTGAGTTCAGAGAATCCGAGATTGACAACACCAATTGCGTGTCATCGGTGTATGACACGATGGAAATGCCGAATTCCTGTACTAAATGAGCCAGAGGGCTGAGGTGGACGTTAAATAACGTCGGGCTCAGAGAGGAGCCCTGTGGTACTCCCCAAGGAGCTTCAGGGGGTCTGATTGGAATACTCACTCCATGCATTGGAAATGCCTATCGCTCAAAAGGAAGCTACCCATTTCTTTGCAATTCCTACTATTCCTACATTTTCCAGCCTCTGAATCAGAACAGAGTGGTCTACTGTATCAAAAGTGGCACTCAAGTCTAAGAGTACAGCTGCCGTTTTACCTTGGTCTAATATAGACTTAAGTTTTTCGGTGACCACCAACAGTGCCCATTCAGTACTGTGTTTGGGTCTGAACCCCATCTGGGACTGATGGATGACACTGTTGTTTTCAAGAAAGGAAGAAATTGCAGTGTTCACATGCTTTTCTGCGATTTTTCCCACTATCGGCAGTAACGATATTGGACGATAGTTTGATAGATCAGCGGGGTCCAAATCCGTCTTTTTCAGCAGGGGCTTAACGGTACCGTGTTTTCAATCTCTTGGAACTATACCTTTTTCAAAGGAGAGATTTATTACATTGCATAGTTGGGTTAAGCATTGATCTTCCTCCCTGTGCAAGAATATGTGGTGGGGCTGAGTCCCGTGGTGAGCCTGATAGGATTTCTTGAAGTAAAACGGAAATGAGATCTGTATTAACCAGAGGGATGGACCTGAGAGCAGGGCCAATCGGTGAGTCTGGGGGCATATTATCAAGGGGGTTTATCTCCGCTTTTTTGGCTTTAAAAGCCAAGAAAGCGGAGATAAAATTATCTCCCTATTACCTAGCTGTCGCTACCAGTTAGCGACAGCTAGTAGGAGATAGCGACCATCTTGGGCCCCACTTTGCATGTCAGTGATATTTATCACTAATGACATGCAAAGTGGGCGTGCTAAGATGTTAGTGACTGGAAACAGTCGCTAACATCGCTATCTCCTATTACCAACTTTTGGAGATATTCGTGCTAAGCGCGAATATCTCCAAAAGCTAACACCTGCCATGAGCAGTTCTTAGCCATGTTAGCCAATGGGAGGTGGATAACATGGCTAAGAGCATTACCTCGCTAATGCATGAATATCGCTGACTTTTCAGCGATATTCATGCATTGCGGCGATTTTTATCGCATTTGCGATAAACCTTGGTAATACCAAGGTTTATCTGCGATAAAAATCGCCGCAGCTCAGCGGTAATTTATTGTCTCTAACCAAGCAATAGCGATAATTATCGCTATTGCTTGGTAATATGCCCCCTACTTCCCTTTGTTCACATTGTGATATTTCATGGAGCGGTGCTTCAGGTGTTATAATTGGGTTTTAAAAAACGTGGCCAATCCATTGCACCTTTCTTTAGAGTCAGTAAGAATTTAGATTCAAGAAGATCAGTTCTCCAACTGTGTGTGCATGCTCTGCGCAGTGCATTATTAAACGCGCCAAAATCAGAGGTGGCCACAGCTGTATATGTGTTATGTCTAGAACGTGCGCTGATCAGACCGAACAACAACCACTGTGTTGAAATAACCTTGAAGGCCTCGACACTCACTGTTCAGACATAGCTTACCATGCAAGGCTGATACTATAGGAAAACATATTATTCTCATGCGAAGCAAAATATTCTGCTAGACTCTAAACATTTATAATATTGTGTGCCTTGTGCAAAAGCAGCAGAGAGAAAAAATTGTGTTTAAACTTCTAATAAGCTCATGCTAACTTAACACAGTGTAAAGTCAAAGCCCATCTCCATGACACCTATGAGGCTTGCTATTCCCATAGATTAACATGGGGAAGTGGTTGCCATTAATTCGGGATGCAATAGTGGATTGCAGTGGAGCAGCTTCATGATTTTCCTGTCAATGGGTTCGCCATGCCAAACCCTTTTCCATTGGTAAAGATGGTTAGGGCATAAGTCACTTAGAAATGGCACCTATTAAGTATGGGCATTTCTACAGCTCTGGAGCACCACAGGGGTCAAGGGAACGCATCTGTGCATTCCCCAGTGATAGATATAAATAATGGACATACCACTAGAATGACAGACCTCTGCCATTTGAGGGCTGGATGGGATAGATTGGAGAGAGAGGTTTTGATACTTGGCCTCAATGGGCCAAATCATGGCCCATTAAAGATTATGATCTACATTCCATGGCCCCGTGGCAGACAGGCCTACAATTCAGGGGGGACAATCGTGGGTCAAAGGGAAACCCCTTAAACTACCCCTAACTTCAAAGACACACAACAGTATAACTACTGGTGCCATCCTTCAGCAAACGGTGATAAAGATCTACGCTTGTTGAGGAATACGCTGTGGGGACACAGGGCCGGAGAACCCAGATTGCATGCTGCACACTGCCAGCTGACTCTGTTGTGCACATGGTGGATTACTGTCATTAAAGGGGAGCGCCTGCCCTTTCTGAATAGTGCTGGCCTGGGCTGAAGACCTGTTGAAGTGTGGCGCCCTGAAATGTGCTCTTCAAGGGCCCGTGCATGCCTCCTGTTCTCCCGGAGATCTCAGGGACACCAACGATCTCTCTGTGAGGGTCCTACACCATCTACCTCACATCTGAACAACGTTGCCCTTTCAAGTGCTCATATCAGCTACTAAAACCAAAAGGGTAGCGCGGTATGGCTGTGGAACTAAGAATTGTGCCTGGATACCGGATTGTCTAGTGTGGAGCCTCAGAAATCTTGCCCTTATCTACGGTGTGTGGTTGCTGCAATGCAGGGACCCTGACAATCATATGGGTCTTGATGGTGGTGAGCGGATTCACCAGTTGCAGGACCCCACATGGCCTGTTTCGTCAAACGTGGTGCATCTCTCTCATACGTTACGACGACTGCATGCTCATTGCATGTGGTGTCTGATTCACTGGGTGCGACCCGCGAAGGTGGGGGTGTACCCCTAGTAGTGCTTTATTCTACCTTATATGGCTTTGCTGAACATGTGCCTGTGTGTGTGACTGGAAACCTGTATCATCATGCATCGGTGTTGTGACTCCTTTGCAGGGAGGTATGGAATTTGAAACTCTTCACTGTGCGTGACTTGAATTGCCTTGTGCAACTCAAATCAACGTACACTGATCATTGTGCCTCATTTCCAGGGAGGTGTGGAATTTGCAACTCATTGTGTTTCAGGCCTGAAGTGTCTAGTGCAACCCAACGCACACCAGACGTCGTGCCCGGATTTCCTAGGCACAACCTTGATCAACGTGTACCTGTCAGGTTTCCTCCTCCTCCTACTCTCCTACTCCCCCTGTGTTACTCCCTATTCTTAGGTTGTACCCCTTTTGACCCTCATGGCAACGGACCAACTGCCCTATCCACACTTGACCCCTCCTGAAGACATCTTGGTGCCAAGTTGTAGCAAGAGAGATTGACTTGGTTGAAGGAACGCTACTGAGACAGTTCGAAAGCGGGTCATGAGACTCCATTGTGTTTTGAGACCTGTGGGTAAATCTCCTGATTGGCTTCTAAACTCCACTTGTTTACATCTACCTCCTATTTAAACCTAGCTTCACATCCCTACCTGCTTCCCGGGGAAGTGGTTGTCATTACTTTGGGATGCAATAGTGGATTGCAGTGGAGCAGCTTCATGAATTTTCTGTCAATGGGTTTGCCATGCCAAAACCTTTCCAGTGGTAAAGATGGTTTGGGAATAACTCACTTAGAAATGGCACTTATCAAGTATGGGCATTTCTATGGCTCTGGAGGACCACAGGAGTCAGGGGAACACATCTGTGCATTCCCCAGCGGCAGCCATAAATCATGGACATACTACTAAAATGACAGACCTCTGCCATTTGAGGGCTGGATGGGATAGATTGGAGAGAGAGGTTTTGAGACTTGGCCTCTAGGGGCCAAATCATGGCCCCACTAAAGATTAAGATCTGCATTCCACGGCCCCATGGCAGACAGGCCTACAATTCAGGGGGGACAATTTGTGGGTCAAAGGCAAACCCCAAAAACTACCCCTAACTTCAAAGACACAACAGTATAACTACTGGTGCCATCCTTCAGCAAAGGGTGATAAGATCTACGCTTGTTAAAGAATATGCTGTGGGGACACAGGGCCGGAGAACCCAGATTGCATGGTGCCCACTGCCAGCTGACTCTATTGGGCACATGGAGGATTACTATCGTTAAAGGGGACCGCTTTCCCTTTCTGAATAGTGCAGGCCTGGGCTGAAGACCTGTTGAAGTGTAGCGCCTTGAAATGTGCTCTTCAAGGCGCCGTGCATGCCTCCTGTTCTCCTGGAGATCTCAGGGACACCAAAGATCTCTCTGTGAGGGTCCTACACCATCTACCTGACATCTGAAGAACGTTGCCCTCTCAAGTGCTCACATGGGCTACTAAAACCCAAAGGGTAGCACGGTGTGGCCGTGGAACTAAGACTTGTGCCTGGATACCGAATTGTCTAGTGCAGAGCCTCAGAAATCTTGCCCATATCTACATAGTGTGGTTGCTGCAATGCAGGGACCATGACAATCATATGGGTATTGTTGGTCGTGAGCGGATTCACCAGTTGCAGGACCCCACGTGGCCTGTTTCGTCAAACGTGGTACATCTATCTCATACGTTACGCCGACTGCATGCTCATTGCATGTCGTGTCTGATTCACTGGGTACGACCCGTGAAGGTGGGGGTGTACCCCTAGTAGTGCTTTATTCTACCTTATATGGCTTTGCTGAACATGTGCCTGTGTGTGTGACTGGAAACCTGTATCATCATGCATCGGACGTTGTGACTCTTTGCAGGGAGGTACGGAATTTGAAACTCTTCACTGTGCGTGACTTGAATTGCCTTGTGCAACTCAAATCAACGTACACCGACCATTGTGCCTCATTTCCAGGGAGGTGTGGAATTTGCAACTCTTTGTGTTTCAGACCTGAAGTGTCTATTGCAACCAAACGCACACCAGACGTTGCGCCCGGATTTCCTAGGCACAACCTTGATCAATGTGTACCTGTTGGGTTGCTTCCTCCTCCTACTCTCCTACTCCCCCTGTGTTACTCCCTATTCTTAGGCTGTACCCCTTTTGACCCTCATGGCAGCGGACCAACTGACCTATCCACACTTGACCCCTCCTGAAGACATCTTGGTACCAAGTTGTAGCAAGGGAGATTGACTTGGTTGAAGGAACGCTACTGAGACAGTTCGAAAGCGGGTCAAGAGACTCCATTGTGTTTTGAGACCTGTGGGTAAATTTCCTGATTGGCTTCTAAACTCCACTTGTTTATGTCTACCTCCTAATTAAACCTTGCTACACATCCCCACCTGCTTCCAGAGGATCCAGACTAAATGTGACTTTGGTCGTGTGTGGCCTAGTATCAGAGAGGAGGGGCTGGTTATCTTCCAACTGAATCTATAGGACAGTAGGTGTGAAATAGAGGGTGGAGGGAGGCTGGGGCCACATTCTGCAGGGTGTTATCTATTAACCAGCTGGGTACAAGTGGCACCTCATTAGGGTGCTGAGTGCGTATGTGTGCAAGAGCGTTCCATACGTGCTGGGCTGATACCTGTCACACCATGTAGAGGTGCTGAATGAGTTTTTGTGAGTGGAAGTAATAATTGCACACCACTTGTGATTCACAACACTGGACTTCGGAACTGCTTTATATGCTGAGTTCATGCCAAAAGAAGAATACATTAGAAATTGGGTTTTCCGAGGTGGCTCCTGCCCGAGGTGCTCCTAAAAAGTGTTCTAATTTTGTGTAGGTACATATCTTCGATATCGATATGACCTGAGGTGTACTCTATAACTGTGTGGGATTGCATTAACAGGATTGATATGGTGGAATTGGGGGAGCAGCACATAGCACCACATACGGGTGCTCTCCCTATGGGGGAGGGGGTTGGATTAGGAATTGTCCACAGTGTGCATACCATTGATATCATAACAATACGAGTGGGCCTAGTATTGCAGTAATATTTCCAAATGTCCTTTATGCCCAAAAGTACATGATGGTCATGTTAAAATTATATAATATAGATTTTGAATGCAAATGTTATTTACTTACATCCTGTGTGAAGTCTCTTTTATGACACAGTGTATTTATCTTGAGTGATTGCAGTGCCTTTGCTTTACACATTGCCTATGAATTAAGCTTGACTTCTAACACAGGTTATGCAGCAAGTGTAATCAACCGCTCTTGACGGTAGCTGTAGGTTCTACCTGTGCGGGGAGAGACTCTCTAACTGGAACCACATGCGTCATCGGCTTTTCCTCGCCGCATCAGCAATCAGTGGCATGGCTGAGACATCCACATAGTACACGGAGCTCCCACACCAAGTCCTCATCAAATAAGGGCGCATTCACACGATTTCCCTCACAATGATGAGAGTTTCTAGCTCTTCACAGGTGTGATGGTTGTTTAAATTAAAGACAGCTGGATCAAATAAAAGGTGTGCTTCACCACGCCACACTTTACGTCAGGCAACCCAGACCTTTAAAATGCCTGCACAGCGCATCCAACCCTTCTACCAGATGGCTGTTCCACTGAGATGGGTTGACCAACATGGGCGCCTCTCCTTGACGAAGTAAGTGAAGGGGAGAAGAATCTGCCAGCGCTGTGGTAATTTTGTCATAAATAACCCAATAAGAGAAAAAGAAATGTCAATTAGACTTTTATAGAATTACTTTTACTTTGACTTTTTATTGAGTGTTTCTTTGGGTGCCTTGTCTAGTCAGGTATTCACCTATCTAACTTACACCTTCCCCAGTGTGTGACTACAGGAGACACCCACCCAGAAAAGACCATGGGGTAAGTGCCCACAGGCACTAGGTAACGTCTAATACTGACACAGAAAATGTGCATGTGTGTTCTGTTCACGTGTGTCTCTGTCACTTTGTAGGCGTGCATAGTAAGATTATGCAATTTTATCACGTGTGCCACCTTTTTATTTTCTCTATGTTTTTAATATCTAAAAACATAACGCAGGATCTACATGCGGCAGATACTGTGAATGCCACGTGATATATAACTGTCTGCCCTAAATGCTATTGCTACCTTCTTATTTGTGTTTCCCTTATAAGGTACAATTACCTGGTGATTTCAAAAAGAGAGGCAGGTCCTCTCTTCAAATCCTTATACTTCCTCACTTTAATTAAAGTATAGGGTCCCCCAGATTAGCCCTGACAAATGCCTGAGACCTTTTTGAATGCTGTCCAAGGACAGAAAAATGCTGGCATTGCAGAGGTATGCAGGGGCAATAATAATACCCATCAACCTCCTCTGATAATAACCCTATATTTTTGAGTCAGACCTAGGATACCACCTTAATAAAGGGCACTTTGAGATTTACTGTAAGGTTTTTTTAACAGCACTAACTAGATCTCAGAAACCTGTCCAGAAATAAAAATCTTTATAAGAACTCCCTCAAGAAAGCCCAACTTAGGGTTGAGTCTCTCCTGGTAGTACTATCTAATCACGGTGGGGCGAGGTGGCCTATTATGGAGCATATCATGTTCAATTAGAGAGACCACCTCATCCAATTTCCGGAATTGCCAGATTCTACAGTAGCAATATTTGCGGGAGGGAGGCAGGGTCTCAAGAGAAGCATTTGAAGAAAATCCTTTTTCAGATGCTCTCTAACAGGTTGCCAAGCTATGTTTGTGTTTTGAGTGATGCTTGAATTAATATCAGCCATGGCAATCGCTTGTGCCACATCTCAGTCCATCATTTTTCTGCCACCTCAGTTTGGACCCAGCCATATGCCAATCCGTCTTGACCCTGCTCTTCATGAGAACACTCCAGCCAAACTGCCTGGACAGGTCCTCTCTGAACTGGAACACAAGAAACCCACGACCAATTTTGTACTTTCAGGGCTCTTCAGCCAGGTATATCTTGAGTCCAGTGGCACAATGAGACTGTGACCCATGTCTTGGTATACCTGGTGCACTTAGGGCATCAAATGCAATAAGTGGCAGGACTGGGGGCGGAGGTTCATGTAGCAGAGTGAGAGATCAGATCAAACCTAGGAGGATGAAAACAGAACTGCAAATCAGGCCAGATTAGGCTGATGGTTGCCTCTGTTTGTTGTGGTTTGTAGATGGGCCAAGGTCTGTTTACGGAGGGACCGCACCAGTAAAATCTAGAATGAGTCATATTGTACTGAAGGGTCTATTTTACTTTTAGTTTCAACATTAGGGGTTATTACTCTTAATTATGTCCAAACTAATCTATTTAAAAAAAAAAATGTACTTCGGAGTCTGAATGGCACTGTCACTTTCTTTTCTTACAGGTAAACAAAAGGAGATGAGCACAGCTACCACCCCTGGAAGTGAGTAATCTGTTTTCATTTTTAAACCTCATTCTACCACTCTTTCCCACTCCGGCACCTCACTATCATTGTTAATGGGCGCTTCCCTCCATCTAGTGAAAAGGAATTATAATCAGAAATTAGTTTTTACACATGGTCCAATAAGTACCCTTAACATCAGATCCTGATTGAGCAATACATGTGTGTCTGTGAAATCTACCAAGCAGTGCATGCATCCGTGAAATTGGCAAATACTCACCACTACACAATAGGCTACATTAAGAGAATACTGTCAGGACCGACACATATTTAAAGTAGTACTATATCTGTCAAACTAGATATCCTCCCTCACTCTGAGGACCCATTGGAACACTTTTTCACCATCATGCAACACTTGTCTTGATACCATTGGACAGCCCATTTACCCTTCTATGATAGGCTGTAACTGTAATCAGTTTGATCTTTACTGCCAGTCAGAGTACAAAAGCCAAGTCAACAAACAGTCTTGAATGCCCTGACCAATACTAAACAGTTTTGACATAAGGTGTGGTACGCTGCTGCACAAACAGTTCACAGGACCCTCCGCTTCATGGCTTAAATCTGTTGGCCTATCCTGAAGTACAAAATACATACTAATGTTCCTCCTATATGTTATGTTGTTATGATATTTCTACTTGATATAGCGCAACAACTCATACCGGATGGTATATCTTGGTGCTCTGCCAGCACAGAAACACCACTACACCCTAAAACAGCCAGGTCTTTAAGAGTGTTTTAAACTTGGCAAAGTCGAAACAGCAGCGGCAATGGGGCAGTAAAGGAGAAAGCCCTGCTTCCAAATTTGGAGGCGCAGATGTGGGGAATGGTCAGAAGCGGGACTGTAATACCGCAATTTGTCTTTTAGATATGTGGGAGCTCCACCCATCAAAGACATGGGGGTAAGGCAACAAATCTTGAAAATGGTGCGCTTTCTGACAGGAAGCCAATATTGCATTCTCAGGATGGGTGCCGAGGGAGAGCCTGCCGGAAGATTACAAACCAGCCACACAGCGGTGTTCTGTACCACTCGGAGTTTGGTCAATAATGTGTCACTGGTGGCAATAGGCAATGCGTTCTCATAGTCAAGGAAACAAATTACTGGGGCCTGGACCAGAGATTTCCATGCACAGGATGGTAGCCAGGGGAAGACTTTCCCCAATAGCCGCATGGTTGCAAAGCAGGCCCCACAGATTGCGAAGATATGGTCTTTCATGGGTAAAGCCTTATCCAATTTGACGCCCAGAATTTTCACTACTAGCCTGGGGAAGAGAGCTACCCCAAGTTCATAAGACCACCAGTTAAGGGACCAAAGCTGCTTGGCTTTGCCAAACAGCAGTATTTCTTTTTTATCGCTGTTCAGTGGAAGACAGTTCGCTGTCATCCAGGCAGCGATCCTTTTCATACAGTCCAGAATCCTGACCAAATTAGATGATCAGCTGGGTATCATGCGCACATAATATAACATGAAAGCCACAAGATTTAGCAATCTGGGTAAAGGGGGCTACGCATATATTAAACAATTTTGGGCTCAGGGATTATCCCTGAGGCACCCTTTGGAGATGAAGTGGGACTTAAAGGAGCCTAGCACGATTGTCTGTGTGGGACTGCCTAAGAAGTCAGCAAGCCACAGTAAGGCATTGCCACTGGCAAAAATCTCATGCAATCTTTATAGCAGTATATCATGGGAGAAGGTGCCAAAGGCCGCTGACAGGTCCTACAGCATGGGTATGGCAGGAGAGCCTGTATCAAGAGTGAGGTGGATGGTGTCCCTAACTGCCACCAGCGCGGTTTCAGTACTGTAGCCAGCTCTGAATCCTGATTGGGAGGCATCAAGAATTTTAAAGTCCTTGAGGAATGCCATAAGCTGGTTGCCGACTGGGTTTACCAAAATTTTCCTCAATAGTGGGAGAAGTGAGATGAGGCGGTAGTTAGACAAACTTTTTGGTTCTGCATTTGTTTTTTCAATATAGGAGACAACAGAATGGCCTTCCAAGTTAATGGTATTTTGACCTTGTCTAAGGATAGATTGAAAAGCGAGAGAATAGCTGGAGTTGTAAGAGTCGTAAGATTAGCAGTGATCCTGGGCGGGCATATGTCCCAGGTGAGCCAGATTTAACTTTAGCCAGGGGCCCAAGAATATGATCTAACGTAACAGGTGGGAACCTATCTATGTGGGGGTGAAGTCAGATGGGGACGCCATGAGATCAGTGGGGTTAGTTTGACTGACTCTAGCTGATGTAGTGAGGATTTGGTGAAAATTAAGTCTAGGGTATGACCTGCTGCAAGCGTTGGGCCAACAAGGCTGTGGTGGACCACACTCTGGCTTAGCAACCTCTTCCTCTTGGAAACTGAAATATCCTACTAGGAGGAAATTGTTGCGAGATGGTGCAAAAAGGATGATTCTTTCAGCCAGAACAAGACTAACGGCTTTCATAGCACCTAGCAGGTAATAAATAAGTGCCCCCTTCCAGTGGACTCTGGCCGCCAGTTCAATTTTAAAGATACACATTTCCACCCAGTCAACTAGAAGGAATTTGATAAACTTGACCTTAATAGTGTCTCAAAATGTAATGACCAGTAAAAAAAACGGAAATCTTAGGAAAGCAAGGATAAAAGATATCAGATTTCAGTTGGGTGGATAGGCAGTGACCTGATGTTGCATTAAAAGCCTTGAAGAGGTAGGGTGGGGCTGGGTGTGACTATTGCAGTGTTGCCTGAGGACAAGACAGGTAGGGCAACAGTTGGAGCCCCAACATTTGCCTGGAACCCGCCCCTCAAATCTCTAGAAGAGGAGAGCATGAGATCATGGGGCATTGGCTATAATAGGAAGAGACAGGCAGGAAAACCTGCAGCCTTTGCATGTGACCAGACCCTCCAAACTCCGGTGTGGGAGAAGACTGCTTGAAACCATCCTAATTGAGCATAGTGGTCACTAATTTAAAAAAAAAGACTGCAGCAGAGTAACTTACAAAGAGGCAGGGGCACTGGCAGCGTTTGAATGCAGATGGGCTCAGACAGGCTTGCCTTTGGTGTGCCAGCGGCTCGTCCACTGCATGCGTCTGCTGCAGGTCTGTGCTGGCATTAGCCTGCTATAGCAAACACAAGGAGATGATGGACTGAGCGCTGAAACTTTTCAGACACTCACCCCCACTCACAGATCTTGGTTGAATTCATCATCGTTCTTTAGCACACTTTGCCACCTCAGTTCAGACCCAGCTATATGCAAATCAGTATTGACCCTGTGCCTCATGGGAACAGTCCAGCTCGAACTGCCAAGCCAGGTCTTTCCTGAACCAGAAACAAGCAGCCTGATATAGGCATAGCCGGACTATGAGGTAGACCACCAACTTTCAAAATGATGGTGCAGTGAAGCGAACTACTAGGAACTGGTGCAGCAGAAATTACCTTGATGCCCAGCTGGACCCCTTTGTGCACAAACAGCACAAGCTGTGGCGGACCGAATAGCTTTGCAAAGGAATTCGTCACAAAGCAAAGATAAGTACGTTCCCTCCCCCTCAAACACAATCCCACAGATAATGTATAAAATGCATTGATTAAAATCTCAGGATGCTGCTAGTATGATTAGCAGCGTGTCCGCACTGACATTAGCCTGATATAAGCATAGCCAGATTTTAAACTAAACCGCCAACCTCCAAAATGGTGGCATGGTTTAGCGAACATCCAGAAAGTGTGACAGCAGAATCTACCTGGATGCACAGCTGACGCCCTTTCAGCACAAACAGCACTAGCTGCGGTGGACAAAAAGGGCTAAGCAACGGAATGCGGCACAATGCAAAGATAAGTACATTCCCCCCCTCTCCCCCAAAGAGTCCCATAGATAATGTGAAAAATGCTGCAATTAAAATTTCAGGATGTGGGGAGCCTGTGATCGGCGACACAATGTATGCAACACAATTTTCCCACAGCTTGCCAGTCTACTTGATTTGGATCTGTATTACCCGAGATGGAGAATAGCTATCTATAAAACAAAGCACATCAAGTAATGGATGGGTGCTTTAGTCAACACCATGCTTTTAACTTACCTTATAAAATGGCTGGCCTTAGGGACGTCTGTAGTAATGCACATAGGAGAGATTTGAATGAATGTGGAGCTTTTTCATCTCACCATTTTCAAGAATTCATGCCTAATTTCAGCATCATAGGCATCATACAGAGCCTCCTACGGGACATCAAAATCTTCAAATATAAGTCAGAGATATCCCCCAGCTCCAGCATTAATCACACATGCATTGTACAGCTGTCAATACTCACTCATGGGTCCTCTCCTTCCCAGTCCTTACTACCTGAGGCAGACCTGCCTCCACCCAGCCAATCACAACGCCAATATTCAAAAACTTACATAAGCCCCTCCCACATACCGCCATGCCAGTTACCAACAAGACTGCGACACAAACAGAGCGGGGGGGGGGGGGAGGGTTGAGGACCCTAATCGGGGTAATGAAGATTACCAGTAAGTAACAAGACACTAATCAGACAAGGACGAGCTCTAAAAGTAACAAGAACAAGTTCTTGGATAGTCAGCATGTACCTGAACTTTTGCATTTGCAAAGTGAATTGCTGTTTATTTGTAGTTGCAATAACTTGTGCAGTATATTGTTTAATCGTACAAAGATTCTATATTGTTACCTAGCATCTTAAGCTTCAAGGTTTAGGGGATTGGCCAGGAGTGCAGTGATGTGGCACTTTGAACTATGTGAATTTCTGCTGTAAATTCAGGCTGCTCTCCAATGGATCTTTAGGTAGGTCGAGGCTGTCACAGAAATCAATAAAATTAAAGAACGTCAAGCACATTTGGCCCAACAAAGGTGGCAGAGAATATTACCTTTGCAAACCATGGTGGCTTATCAAAATATTTGCAAAGTTATAAATTCAAACCATCCAATCAGTTGTAAATCAATAGTCAATAAATTAATCTATTAGTCAACATTAACAAAGCAATTTTAAATCATAAATACAAAAACAAACCTTCAAAAGGTTGTCTTGAAATAAATCAAAGTAGACTAAGTCTCCCCATATCAGCTAAGTAATCTTGAGGTCTCTACCCCCATAATACGACCATGTATCTGGTCTGACCATCATTTAATAAAATTTGCAGTCTCGCTTCCCACGAGCACTAAGACCCCAGCAAGAATGGGGGGCCTGATCAGGAAATGGAGCACCAATAACAAATAAGATTTCCTGGACAGCCTTATGAGTTCTATCCCCGCATCTAATCCTGATGTGGATCTTGCTGAAACTAACATCTCAGACTGGCTGTTGGCAGCCAGCAACAAACATGCTCCCCTCAAACAACTCAAACTCGCTCGTTGTTTCGAAGCCCAGAAATGGTTCTCCCCCGACCTTAGAGCTCAAAAAACTTGATCTACATCAAAAAGAGAGCAAATTGAGACTCACATACTCTCCGGAAGGGAAACTCATCTATCTAGCTGCCCGCAAAGACTACAAAAAAGCCATTATTTTAGCCAAATCCTCCCACTTTTCAGCCCGAATCACAAACTCTAATAACAAATCGAAGGATATCTTCACAATAGTGAATGAGTTTTCCACTGTAGAAAGATCTCTACCTAAGCCCGTTGTGACTCAAGACCTATGTAACTCCTTGAATGACTACTTCTTGGACAAAATTGCTAGTATCAAGGACAGTATTTCCAACTCCTGCCCCAAGGAGGACTCCCTGGCCTTGACAGCCGCACATCTTACACCACTTCTCAATCAAAGAAGCTCAGTCCCTACAGGCTCTTCTAGCTAGGGTAAAATCTGGCTCCCCTAGGGACTGCTGTCCCCCATATATTCTAAAGGACGTCTTTTCGGTCCTTTCTGTTCCCATCTTGACCTTTATGAATGAGTCCTTGTCTCAGGGTAGGGTCCCTAAAGCCTTTAAGGATGCAGTTGTGGTCCCCCTCTTAAAAAAACTGGAATGGACCCTCAATCAATCAATCAATGACATTTATAGAGCGCGCTACAACCCGTGGGGTCTCAAGGCGCTGGGGGTGGGGGGGTGCCGCTAATGCTCGAACAGCCAGGTCTTCAGCTTCTTCCTGAAGGAGAGGTGGTCTTGGGTCAGGCGCAGGTCGGTCGGGAGGGAGTTCCAGGTCTTGGCGGCCAGGTAGGAGAAGGACCTTCCTCCTGTAGTCGCTCTTCGGATGCGGGGTACGGCGGCGAGGGGTGGTTGGCTGATTGGAGGTGGCGTTTGGGAGCGTAGAAGTTGATTCGGCTGTTGAGGTAGCTCGGGCCTTGGTCGTGTAGGGCTTTGTGTGCGTGGGTGAGGAGGCGGAAGGTGATTCTTTTGTTGACGGGGAGCCAGTGCAGGTCTCTCAGATGTCCGGAGATGTGACTGGTTCGTGGGATGTCGAGGATGAGTCTGGCTGAATCGTTCTGGATCCGCTGGAGTCTCTTCTGGAGCTTGGCGGTGGTGCCGGTGTAGAGGGCGTTGCCGTAGTCCAGTCGGCTAGTGACGAGGGCCTGGGTGACGGTCTTCCTGGTCTCGGTGGGGATCCACCAGAAGATCTTCCGTAGCATGCGTAGGATGTTGAAGCACGCCGAGGAGACGCTGTTGACTTGCCTGGTCATGGAGAGGGAGGAGTCCAGGATGAAGCCCAGGTTGCGTGCGTGGTCTGTCGGTTTGGGTGCGGTGCCCAGGGCGGGAGGCCACCAGGAGTCGTCCCAGGCGGAGGGTGAGGAGCCCAGGATGAGGACCTCCGTCTTGTCCGAGTTCAGTTTCAGGCGGCTGGTCGTCATCCACTCGGCTACCTCTTTCATCCCTTCGTGCAGGTTGGCTCTGGCGGCGGCGGGGTCGTTGGTCAGGGAGAGGATCAGCTGGGTGTCGTCGGCGTAGGAAATTATGTTGAGGTTGTGTTGGCGTGCGATGGCCGCGAGGGGGCTCATGTAGGCGTTGAAGAGGGTGGGGCTCAGAGAGGATCCTTGAGGGCCGCCGCAGATGACTTCGGTGGCCTCTGACTTGTACGGTGGTAGGCGGACTCTCTGTGTTCTTCCGTCGAGGAAGGAGATGATCCATTCCAGCGCCTTGTCCCGGATTCCGACGTTGCTGAGTCGCTGTACTAGGGTGCGGTGGCAGACAGTGTCGAATGCCGCGGAGAGGTCTAGGAGGATGAGGGCCGCTGTTTCTCCGTTGTCCATCAGGGCTCGGATGTCATCGGTGGCGGCGATGAGGGCGGTCTCGGTGCTGTGATTTGCTCGGAAGCCGGACTGTGAGGGGTCGAGGGATCCATTCGTCTCGAGGACCCTCAGAATTTTACCAACTATAGGCCCATCTCTCTGCTTCCATATCTGGCTAAAGTCCTGGAAGCTCATGTAGCCACTTGTCTGTCTAATTTCATTGAGCAAACAGATCACCTGGACCCTCATCAAGCAGGGTTCCGCCCCACCCACTCCACTGAGACTGTATTCTTAGCTGTACTGGACACCATGCAAGGTAATGCTGATCGGGGAATCCCCAAGGCCCTGGTCCTCTTGGACCTCTCTGCCGCATTCTACACGGTCGATCATGACTTCTTAATGGACCGTGTCGAACAGGCTGGCATTGGTGGCCCAGCCCGTAGCTGGATCGCGTCCTTCCTCAGCGGCCGCACCCAAGCGGTTCGCTTGGCCCCCTTCACTGCCCTTAAACTACTCACGACCTGTGGAGTCCCTCAGGGATCCTCACTTTCCCCTTTGCTATTTAATTTGTATCTGCTAACCCTGATTAAGTCTCTAAAGGCTAATAAAACTATCACCTTCAATTATGCTGACAATCTTCAGCTCATTTTTACGATCGATAATTCCCCTGAGTCTATCCAGCAATTCCAGGGCACCATGCTCCACATCCGTCAGTGGATGGATCAAAACCACCTGAAGCTGAACCCTGGTAAAACAGAGATTATCCTGAATGGGAGCAGTTAAACCTTCTGGGGCCCACACTATTGGTCCACAGAACTCGGTTCCCCCCCTACCCCCTCTTCCTCGGTAAAAAGCCTTGGGGTGACTATTAATAGTGACCTATCCTTGAAAACCCATATAGGCACAGTGGTATCCACCTGCTTTTTTCAACTGCGCAGGATTAGGAAGATCAGTCGCATGCTGACCCACTCGGCTCTGATTCAGGTGGTGATGGCCTTGGTGCTATCTCACCTGGACTACGCCAATTCTATCTACTTGGGCTTACCGCTTTTTCTTAGCAAGCGCCTCCAGCTAGTTCAGAATCAGGCGGCTATATTAATCCATCAGCAACCAAGATGGCAATCTGCCAGCCCCCTGCTGAGAAAACTTCATTGGCTTCCCATCTCTCAACGCATAGTATTTAAGACGGCCTGCATTATTTTCAAGTCCCTGCATGATTGCAGCCCCAGTTCATTAAATGTCTTTTACCCAGGTACACCCCATCCCGCACCCTCCGCTCTGCCAGACTTCAACTTTTGGTTATTCCGTCATTTAAGCTACAACGCCAGGGCGGTTGCAGGTTTGGAACTTTAGCTCCTAGACTCTGGAATTCCCTTCCCTTAGAAATTCGATCCTGTAACAACCTCCTGAGCTTTAGGTAAATGTTAAAAACGTGGCTGTTCTCACAGGCCCATGTGTAAGCCGCCCCAGGTTCCAGTACAGGCTATAGCTAGCGCCAAGAAACCACCCGGTGAACGTGTGCTATATAAGATATTACTAACATAACATAACAAATACGTAAGGGGAAAAGCAGACAAGGTGAGAGATTCAGGGGAGTGGGCGTTGGAGCAGGGGAAGTAGACAGATAATGAAGGCCGGAAAGAGGAGGGGAGGGTGAGAGACACAGCATGGGGAGAGGAGGGGAAGGGTGACGGGGACGCAAACCGGTAGACAAGTCAAGGCAAAGTCCAGTAAGCTGTGATCCCAGGGGAAGTGGTATCCCTTCCCTATCTCCATTGCGAGAGGCTCCCTTTATGCAGTGGACTCTCTCAGAAGGGTCTCTGAGACTCCAAGGCCTACATACTGGATCCTTTCCCAAAAAGGGGAGAGGGAGTGCTTTGGCAAGGGGTGCCATACCATACCTCAAGTGTGAGTTGCTCCCTTGGCACAGTGGCCTCACTCAGCGGGTTCGCTGAGACTCCAGAGTATAAATGTTGGATCTTTCCCCAACAAGGGGAGAAGGAGTGCTTAGTCAAAGGGCACAAAGGACAGGGGGGTAGGCAAAGTAGCAGGCAAGGGGAGAGATTCAGGGGAGAGAGGATAGGACCTAGGGAAGAGACAATAAGGAGGGACGAAAAGAAGTCTGCCTAAAGACCGACTGGGTAGGTGACGACCAAGGACGGAATCCACAGCCCATCTCCCCTATAGCTAAACCAAGTAGCTCCATCGGGCATCAGACAAAATAGTTCAGTCTCAATACATTGAGAGAGGAGGAAGGGAGAGACATAAATAGAGGGAGGATGCGGTAGGAGACGACAGGAGAGATGAAAGGAAGTGCAACAATGTGGTTCAACAATACCAGAAAAATAACAATAAGTAAACATTATATCAAACAATCAGCAATACAATTAGGGGAGGAGAGAAAGGAGAGAGAAAGTAGTGGGGCGTAGGGGAGGAGGGAAAGTGAGGATTAGGGAAGAGACAACCGTAGAGACAAAAGGAAGTCTGTCTAAAGACCGACTGGGTAGGTGACGACCAAGGAGGGAATCCACGGCCCATCTGCCCTAAGGTAAGGTCAGGAGAGGCACAGGCGCTTTAGCCCGAAGTCCGGCTGGGTAGGTGATAGCCAAAGGAGGGAGCCCAAAGTCAATCTCCCCCATAGCTAGCGAGGTAGCTCCACCGGGCATCATACAAAAAGTATGCAGGTGGCCCCTCAATTCGTATGCCCCAAGTCCAGCAGTAGAGCTCCAGTCTGCACTCATACACCACTCGCGGTCAGCACAATACCAGGTCATCAATACTGCATAGAGGGAAGGGCGAGTCACGCAGTACAGCACGCCTTGCAGACTGCTCATCACCCCACATCCGTGCTCTTACAATGATGCCAGTGTCCCATCAAGAACTCCTCTTCCAGTCGGCAGCTTCCAGGTGCAATCCCCACAGTCTCGCAGCACCTCAGCCTACCGTTTTTTTACACCCGACTGCGTGTCTCTTTGAGCCTTCCAATGCACACGCCATCCACTAGTTGCTCGTGGGTCCGAGCAGTCGGCCTCTCCGTCGGTCACCACAGCTAGCATCTGCTTGCGGCCGCCATTTTGTCTCTCTAGGCTCGGCTGCCTGGCAGCTGCCCGCAGCCCTCTTCATTTCCAGACGGCACCCCCACTGGCCTTGCAACATTCTGCACTCTTCACAGGCCGCAGAAACGTCAGCAAGCTCAGCTTTTCCGCCTCAATAGTCCTCAGTGCGGAGGTCAGGCAACTCCATTTCGGCGTCAGGCACGCAGCTCGCCCTACCGCGTAAGAGTACGCATTATTAATATCATGTATTTACATGCTTGTATATATTCATTGTTTTCGCACTGTGGTAGAAGTCTACCTTTTCTTTACTCTGCTGGTGCTTATACATCTGTTTCTGTCTCATGGTTGTTGCAGCACACTTATTTTATACTAGAATGATGCTGGTTCAAATAATACTTTTTGAAAATGTCCCTACCATTTATTCTGTGTATCTTTCTGAGACAAAGTAATCATGAGTGATTGAGCGGAAGGGACTTTACTGTTTCCACGTTCCCTAAGGGGGCAGAGTTGTCATGTTCGATAGTCGCCAGAAACTATTCGCTCCTTGGTAGGAGAAGCTCATAGTGGCACTGTGAGCCTGCTGGTCTACAGACTAACATGTCCTTTGGGGGTGTCTGGAATCAGTCTGGACATTAATACCTTAGTTTATGTTGCCTAAACATGCAGATCCTATATAGATTTGTAGGAACTACACAACAGAACCTTTTATTACTCTTTTCTAATTGCTATTGATGGCTTCTGGAATAATTGTTATAGGCGGGGATTTACATTTTTTACAAATGTCCTGAGCTCGATGTTGCAACACCTAGTAGAAGACAGCATAAACCTGAAATTACAAAAAAATTATTAATTATCAGAAAGATTTGAATCTAGTGATTCCATGGAGAATTGCCTTTGTGAATAGGGTTTGAGAGGTTGTCAATGCTGCCTAATGGGTTCACTGATCACTTATCTCTTGAACTTCAATTTTCAAGTTTTGAAAGAGTACTTAATCCTGAAAGAGGGGCTTTTCATAAAATATATTGAGGAAACAGAAAGTGGGCAGAAGAGTTTAATATAGGTGTACATGATTGTTTTAGAATAAATCAGAGCACCTCTATGGTTGACATGGCTTTGAAAGTTTTTTATGTATCTCTACGAGTGCACTGAATTGCTAAGGACATATTATATATAAAACTTCTAAGACTGGAACACTTTTCCAATAGGATCTCCTCGGCAGACGATAAAACCAAGGAGGTGTTTAGAGTCTTGAACGAGCTAACTACAGATGACAGAACCCTCCCAGCCCAGACCCCCACTCAGGAGGCCTGTGACACACTGAACTCATTCTTCCTAGAAAAAATTACAACCCCTCGACTTTTACCACCTTTCCTGCTCTAGATTCCACCTCCCTAGCGGAACTAGCCACTTGCGTAAATTCTGGCTCCCCAAACGACTGCTGCCCACCGTCTGTCCTGCGGAGCATATGTCTTAATTTGCCAGATTGTATTTTACACTTGCTCAACAGATCTCTCAATAGCGGCATCTGTCCTATCTCCTTTAAGGAGGCCATCTTGGTACCCCTTTTTAAAAAAAACGGTGCTGACATGGCGGAGCCGTCGAATTATCGTCCCATTTCCCTCCTCCCATACTTTTCTAAACTTATGGAGGCCCATGTCACCCGGTGCCTGTCAAGCTTTATAGAATCCTCCTGTTATCTTGAGCCGACTCAGGCCAGCTTCAGACCCGCCCACTCCACAGAGGCCATCATTTTGGCAGTCCTTGACACACTCAGGAGCAATGCGGACGCGGGGATTCCCCAAGCCCTCGTCCTACTGGACTTGTCGGCCGCGTTCGACACGGTGGATCATAACATCCTCCTCCACCGTGTCGAGCAGGCAGGCATCCAAGGCGTTGCTCTTGAGTGGGTCAGATCCTTCCTTACGGGAAGAACACAGGCGGTTCGCCTGGGTCCTTACACTGCCAAAAAAACTTCCACGTCCTGCGGAGTCCCCCAGGGCTCCTCCCTCTCCCCGCTCTTATTTAATTTATATCTTCGGCCACTGATTCAGTCTCTTTCGAAATGGGACATCGTCACTTATAATTATGCCGACGACTTACAAATCATTTTTTCCCTCAAGTCATCACATGCCATTAAAACCTTCCACGGAGCCATGATTCACATCCAACTCTGGATGAACCAGAACCAATTGAAGCTGAACGCCGGTAAAACTGAGCTCCTCCTCCCTGGACTCAGTCACATCTACTGGGGCCCGCAGTTCTGGCCTCCGGAGTTTGGCTCCCCCCCACCCCAGTCAAATCAGTAAAGAGTCTGGGCATAATCATTGACGCCGAACTCTCCCTCAGGGCTCAAGTCGGAGCGGTGGTCTCTTCTTGCATGTACTAACTTCGGAGGATCCGCAAAGTTCGTCACCTTCTTCCCCCTTCGGCACTTACCCAAACTGTCATTTCACTGGTACTTTCCCGCCTGGATTTTTCTAACGCCATCTACCACGGTCTTCCACAATTTCTGATACAACGCCTCCAAGTTGTCCAGAATCAAGCGGCCCGCTTGATCCATGGAACCCCCAGATGGCAGTCCGCCAAGCCTCTGCTCATCAGCCTCCACTGGCTTCCAGTTGACCGAAGGGCCGCCTTCAAGGTGGCATGCCCCACGTTCCTTAAATCTCTCATCCGCCCTCACTGCCCAACACGCAACCTCCGATCAGCCCACCGTGATTTGCTAGTTACCCCTAAAAGCAAAACTAAGAAATTCGGCAGTCGCCGTTTTTCCTACCTAGCTCCTGTGCTTTGGAACCTCCTTCCCCTCTCAATCAAATCCTCCCCTTCCCTTTTGAACTTCAGAAAACTGTTAAAAACTCATCTCTCCCCCACCATTAGTTAGAACTTCGCCATCTGTGCTCCCCCCTCACTTGTTCTGTCTATCAGCGCCAGGAAGCTTGGGTGTCAGTGCGCTTTATAAATTGCACCTAAGATAAGATAAGGCTGAAAAAGTTGAAATGGAAACGCGGGTCAGGATAGCTTTTGAAATTTTTTACTACATAATACAAATAGAAACAAAAAAAATTAGAAACAGCAAAACCTTCTCTGAGCAAGCATCAATATGCTCAGTGTCATTTAAATAACTACAGAAGATATACTGCCAGGCAAGTTTGTGAAATAGTATCAAAACACTATCAACACTTCAAAATGTCTAGAGTTCAGGTGCTTGCTGTACTACGTCAGAACAAATACATATTTTTCAGAGTATTAAAATTAAATCTAATTGATGTTCAAATACTGGACAGAAATAAACTAAAGATTGTTTTGTAGACCATCTTTTAATATCAGAACCTTCCCTAAGCAGGAGTTTCAGAAACTAGATTCCAGTCTGCCTTGCAGCAAAGTATGTGGTCCTGATGGTTATTTAGTCGATTCTTTCAAGGCTTTTTCAGATATTTTGATTATCAATCATTTAAGACTTGCTTATTTTATTTTAGATGGGGGTGCAACTCCCCTTTACTTTATTATAGGGAATGTCTGATTTTTTTTTACAAAAGTATAAAGATCAAGAAAATCCGAACTCTTATTGCACTATGATATTTTTGACATTCAGACTATAAGTCACTGTGAAGTTACCAGCCAATAGATTTAATAAAGTATGGCACAAATTAAGCCATCAAGACAAAAACTGATTTCTGGTAACCAATTATTTATTAACACTATTTACCACATTAAAGGGGTTGATCTATTCCTCAAAATGGAACACCAGCAATATTTTTGTATATTAGATGTATGTATAAAATACTGACACAAGATTCATTTTACATTTGTCAAATATGGGGTCTTTTGTTTAAAATCTATTTTATTATTTTCCACATGCCTGTGTGCACAAGTTTTACACCGAAACTGTTATTGACAATCGCACAAACATATCACATCTTGGCAGATCATTTTGTCCTTCGTGGAGATAAACAATGTCCGAGTCCTGGATCAGTAGGTAGCCCCATACCTGTCTTTGCTTGTTAGGGGCATTTATTCCCTTCATGTTGATGGAAAGACATTTAACTTGGGTCATAACAATTTATGCAAGAGAGGATGTAAAGCCCCATGTAGAACCCGCCCCTCTGCTAATGGTGGAACTTTTGGATTGATTGGGCGCCCACTGTGCCCTGGTGTGGGAGGTACTATAAGAGGGCTAGTTGCAACCGTCCCAGGTTAATCTCCTGGTGTAAGATGATGTGTTTCCAATGGTGAAGAAGAGGAGCGATAATAAGGTAAGATCACTGCCACCCCCGGAGTGTTCAAGAATAGTGAAAGGGAGGGGAAAAAGACAAGCAAACAATAATGTCAAAAAGACCAACTGGAACAACAATAGTCCATTCCAGTCCTGGAGTGACCCTTCAGTATATACCAGGGCAACTCTGAGGAAGTCGCTCCTCCTGGGGACCAATTGATTAGTGGGGGTGCCACCATGATCCTGTTGGTAGCCCAGCGGCCTTCCCATAACTTCAAAGTGGAGAAGAAAGCACCATCTAAAGACCAGGACCCTATTAGGGTGAGCCCCTGCCTGGAGGTTGCCAAAGTAAGCGTCACACTATTTGCATGGGAGGCCGCAAATCTCTAGCAGGCCTCATCCGTAGAAATGTAATATAAGCTGCTAAGTATTAGAAGAAACAGTGAGACTGATTGCCATGAAGGTTTCAAGAGTGTGAATTCATTGTAGCTGAATTTGACAGGTGGCTAAAATGCTGTACTTCTGCAGTTAAGATGCACCAGGGTGGGTTTGAGGCAGGTTGAGAGTTAAACAGAGTTCGGGCATCGCTCATAGATCTGAGATGCTGTATAATGTCCTGGTTGGCCTGTTGTGACAGAGCACTTGCCTTCCATGCCCGGTTTCTCGGACGAGGTTCAGTTGACCATTCCAGCCGCTGCAGCGACCTGGACTGGGCAAGGCCAGAATTCAGGATGGAGGGACGGAACTCTGTTGTAAGTTGGAGTAGCTGCTGGGCCTCCCGTAGAGATCTGAGTGATCTACGCTTGCCTTCCTATGTGAAAATCAGGGCAAAGGGATGACCCAACTGATATTTAACTTTCAGGTCTCTCAGCTTGTCTGTGACCGGTTTGCAATCCCTGCACCCACACAGAGTGACGGGGGCTAGGTCTGAATGCTGTGTCCGCCTTAGGTCAGGTCAGCTTTCTTTCTGGCAGCCTTTAGGATTGCCTCCTTCTCAGGGAAGAAGTGTTAGGATGTTCCCACGAGGGGCTGCTACCCAGTGTTCACTATCCAGAGCTGAAGGGGAGGCATCCTCATCACACCTAACCACCTGTGTGGGACATGATGTCCTGCCCTTCTACGCCCCTGGGGAACCCCCTGATGCGTAGGTTATTCCTCCGTCTCCTGTTTTCCAGGTCCTCCTGCTTGATTTACAGCTCAATGTACTGTTCCTTGGACCATCAGGATTCAAGCAAGCCGGGCCGACGACGGCTGAAATGCCAGAAACCGGTCCCCGGAAGCTTGTTTCCTTCCCAGTACAAGAATTGGCTTGGTAGTTTGGTTTGCCCTGTTCCCATCATGCACTGGGACAGGAACAGACTAATTTGCATGTAGCCAGGTTCTGAGCTGGGATGGTGCAGTGAGCTAAAAAACGGTGATGGATCAAGCCCTGATCTTTGGACTGGGTAAGAGTGGTCTGCTTAATTCAGACACTCTGTTCATCACCACCCCCTTTTCTGAATCGTTCCTTGAGGGCTGTCATCCTGCGCCATAGCTCTTCCTGGTCCACAGTTCACTTGTTGAGTGTTCGCTCGAGATCGTCTACTCTACCCCCAATTTCTGACACATCGCGCCGGAGGTCCTGCAGTCATGTTTTAAACTCGGTTTTGAGTGAGCCAATTTCTGCCTTGATTTCTTGTAAGAAGTTAGTGATAAAGGCCTGAGTAAGGGGGCTTGCCTCAGGGCCCTTGGGGTAGTGACCACCGGTAGACCCTGCTGTGTCATACTGGCAGGAGGCAGCTTTAACCTCATGGCTAGGACCATAGTTTCTAAAGTGGGGCCTGGGGTGGTGTCCTTTCCTGCTTTGGCACGGGACATGTTCCTCCTGCATTGCCCTCTGTTCAGTGTGGCCACATGGCGGGTCGAGTCCCAGGTTGGTAGACCCAGGCGTGGGGTCACAATGCTTCTTGGTGATCATGCCCCACGGGTAGGGGTGGCTCCGTGGGCCTCAGCAAGACTCGCGCCAGGGCCCCCGGGGGTCACCACGGATGGAGGCCGCAGAGTCCGACCAGGACTCTGCAACCGTGCGTCCCCTGGCAGGGATCCGGGTGGTGGGTGTCAATGACCGTCAGACAAGGTATCGCTGAGGTGGAGGGATGTTACGTAACAACAAATGGGTAAACCCAAGGGAGTCACTGGGACCTGGGTAACTAGCGGTACAAAAGGGAAGGGGTCCCAGGATACTATAGAATGCACAGTAAAAACAGTTTAGTGGCAAGGTAAAGAACATATAGAATCAACTGTAATGTACATTGTTATTTAATCACAAAGTACCAGTGCGTAAAAACTTGCATACTCAGCATATGTTTGCATGATAACAAATTATAGTGCCCAAAAGAGGGGAAGTGGGAGTGAGAGTGATAGGAGGTAGTGCAAGGTAAGGTAGAGTTCTACAGTATAGGTCAAATGTACTTATCCAGAACCCTACTTAGAAACTGGCTCCAACAAGAACCAGAAACAGATACACATAAATATACAAAAGGGTATTCTGGCATTAACCATGCTTCTAAAAAATAGCAGTGCAATTTCAATGACAAGTTTACTGCCCTACGGTGAAATTACTCTTTTCCACTAGCTCGCATTTTTGAGCATGCCTATGCCATTTTTAACATTTATACATCTTGCTGTGATAATTACCCATACCCCATATAAACATCCTAATCGTACCAAGACATAACTCTTTCTTCACTCCTTTCCACGCATCCGGCGTGATCGCGACGTGCATTCACTCCGCCGGCAGTCGGTGTCTTAAGCAGCGTTTCACAGACGCATTTCCCTCGCTTCTGTGATGCCACGTCCGATGGCTATGCGCGACTGAACAAGCATGCGGGTATGTCTCCCGCACCACCTCCTGCCCCTACGGCTTGTCTCGAGTGTTGACATCAAATATTAGTGTTGGCTCGGTCCGTAACTCACACTGGGTTTTAATTGTTTCCCCAGATACCGCGGGTAGCTGTCTACACGCGGGCAGCGTTTTTTGATTTATGCTTTCACCCTTGATAAGTTTTAAGACACACAAGTGTATCCTGTGTAAGTAGATTTACTCTTATTTCTAGCCAATAGTGGGCATTTGGCACGCTCCATTTGGGTAACAGCGTGTACATTTAAATATTTTCCCGATCTACCCCAGACTGTGATCTATGACATCCACACCATGGGAGACTTCGAGACCCACGGTATTCAGTTATTTTACCTCACTTCTCCTCCGTGTTTACCACCATTTAGACTATGTACACCTGATCCCTAGGGGACTTTTTTTATTTTGTTTCTATTCATGTTTCCGCTTTAGAGAGTCTGCCCAAACCTGTCCCTTGTCCTGAGGAAGACCCTCTGGTAAGGGCCCACCTATCCCTACCCTGACGTGGGGTCGAAACGTCGACAACAGATCCCTCTACCAGCTTCTAATCTGAGCTTGAAATTGCACTGCTATTTTTTAGAAGCATGGTTGACGCCAGAATACCCTTTTGTTCATTTATGTGTATCTGTTTCTGGTTCTTGTTGCAGCCAGTTTCTAAGTAGGGTTCTGAATAAGTACATGTGACCTATACTGTATTACACTACCTTACCTTGCACTACCTCCTATCACTCTCACTCCCACACCTGCTCCCCCTCTTTTGGGCACTATAATTTGTTATCATGCAAACATAGATTGGGTGTGCAAGTTTTTACGCGCTGGTACTTTGTGATTAAATAACAGTGTACATTCCAGTTGATTAATTTCTGTGTGTTCTTTACCTTGCCACTAAACTGTTTTTACTGTGCATTCTATAGTATCCTGAGGTGGAGAGATGGCATCACAGGCTCCAGGCAGCGGGAGCCCCAGAGAGTGTAGGGCCAGCCCCACAGCGCAGAGCCCTGTGTCAATTAGTGAAACACAGTGTCTGCTCAGGCAAACAAGCGCGGCCTGCAGCAGTCTCGGCGCCAGAGGAGGATTCCCACAGCTACCGCCAGGTGCTGCATTCGTGGATGCAGGTACGGGGTCATCGGTGTGCAGGCCCTAGTCCACAAAGCCAACAGACTATGCCCCTGCAGGGGCGATCAAGGCCCTCGACACACGTGGCGCTTCCTCCAGGCCCGGGCCAAAGATGGCAGGTCCAGTTTTATTTCCCTTTTTAGGTCTCGCCTGTCGATGCGCATGCGCATCGAGCAAGGCGAGAGTATTGGCACTTATCCGCTCTTTATCCACACTGCAAGGAATCGTGGCGATTCCTTGCAGTGCACGAGAAATTTAAGCTCAATGCGCATGCGCATTGAGCTTAAATGCGCGTGCACATGCCCCCAGCCGCCTACTCTCTCTCACAGCCTCCCCCAGCTCCACCCCCTCACTACTTGAATGCACGGCCGCTAGGCCGTGCCTCCCCTACTCTCCTCCCCCCTCCTCCTCTCCTCCCCTGCCTGCCTGCCGCTAGGCCGTGCCTCCCCTACTCTCCTCCCCCCTCCTTCTCCTACTCTCCTCCCCTGCCTGCCTGCCGTGTCGCACCTCTCCGCCCCCTCCCCTGCCCGCCCCTTCCCCTGCCCGCCGTGTTACGGTGAAAGGCTTGTTTCCGTTTGTCTCTCTCCTTTCAGGTATTCCCTTCCTGTATTCTTTTTCCTCGAGCTTTACAATATTTCTCCCAAGTGCCCCCACCTTCTACCTTTGTCCCTCAATTTAAACATTTTCCTTGCCTCTCTCCTCCGTTCCCGGTTCCCACGCTGCCTGTCCCTGCCTGTCTTTGGGGTCTCCGTCTTCTTTGGTTGTCCCTCCCCTACCCGCCGTGTCGCATTTCTCCTCCCCCCTCCACTGGTCCCCGCAGCCTCCTCGAGTGAAGCCCCTGCCTGCGCCAGCCCTGCCTGTGAGTACCGCGTGCCTGCAGCAGCTCTCCGAATTCGACTGCCTCCTGCAGGCGACCCCTCCCTTACATGTTACTGCTCCATGTCTCTGACCGCATCGTTTCTCTCCGCCTGTGACTGCTCCTGCCTGCGATTGTTCGTTGACTGTAACTGGTCTCCAGTTGTGTGTGTGCGCTCTGTAACTGCTGCACACATGAGCCTGCTCCTGCGATTGCTTCCTGTCCGACTGTTTCTTGTGTTTGTTTAACAGTTTATTCTGACCAATTGATTTACAGTTCACATTCGGGATTTCACACGGTTTGCGAAGTTAGCTGGAAACTAAGTATATGCTGGGGCTTTGTCAGGTACATGCAAACGAGAGCAAACTTACTCAAACACAACTCCAGACCTTCCTGAAGTAAAATCCTTGTCTGACTGGCGCAGAGTTAAAAGAGGCGAACGCGCTGTCGTCGTTTGCGTTCCAACTTAAATATATCGCGCCAAAAGATTAAAAGCAAAGAAGAGCTCACTCACGCGCACACACGCAAATAGTTGTAACTTTTACAGCGCGTGCCTCTTGAATTTACGTAGCAAATCTCGCGTCATTGTTGATAAAAAAACACGTGCTCAATTATACTATATCCAATCCTGGCTGCCCCGCTACAGTATTTGCACTGAATTATTGCTCGCCCATGTCAGGCTTCGTTTAGCGCTTGCAAACGGATGTAGATTTAATATAATGTTACCCGTCTTCAGCCATGGTTCTTTCCTTCGCGTTTTGCCTCGTTGACTCTGCGAGAACCCCTTTAACTTCCACGGCTCAGAACCGGAACGCAGCAGCCAGTCGGATACCAAAAGCAAACGAAGCCATAATCGTTGTCGCCCCACCGTCGCTCTCTTCCACAGGTTTCCCATCTCTTCGGACATCCGCTTCCAGGAACATACAGTTTCCTCTTTTGGTCACCATATAGCAGTGGGAGTCTAATGCTAAGCCTGCCGCTGCGTTTGGGTTTGAAGTCGAGCAGGCTGTGATGTCCTCGCTTCCAGGCACTGTATCTGACCCTCGGGCGCTCTCTGCTAATAGCCAGTCAAGCCCCAGCACTGTCTGCTCTTATTTTTTTCGCACTCACCCTCACTCACCCTCACCCCCTCCCTCACCCTCCCTCACCCTCACTCACCCTCACTCACCCTCACTCACCCTCACTCACTCACCCTCAACCCCTCACCCTCACTCACCCTCACTCACTCACCCTCAACCCCTCACCCTCACTCACCCTCACTCACCCTACATCCCTCACTCACCCTCAACCCCTCACCCTCACTCACCCTCAATCCCTCACCCTCACTCACCCTCACTCACCCTCAATCCCTCACTCACCCTCAACCCCTCACCCTCACTCACCCTCAATCCCTCACCCACACTCACCCTCAATCCCTCACCCTCACTCACCCTCAATCCCTCACCCTCAATCCCTCACCCTCACTCACCCTCAACCCCTCACCCTCACTCACCCTCACTCTCACTCACCCTCACCCCCTCACCCTCCACCCTCACTCACCCTCAACCCCTCACCCACCCTCAACCTCAACCTCAACCCCTCACCCTCACTCACCCTCACCCTCACCCTCACTCACCCTCACCGTCACTCACCCTCGCTCACCCTCACCATCACTCACCCTCACTCATCCTCACCCTCACTCACCCTCACTCACCCTCACCCTCACTCACCCTCACCCTCACTCACCCTCACTCACCCTCACCCTCAACCCCTCACCCTCACTCACCCTCACCATCACTCACCCTCACTCATCCTCACCCTCACTCACCCTCACTCACCCTCACCCTCACTCACCCTCACCCTCACTCACCCTCAACCCCTCACCCTCACTCACTCACCCTCACTCACTCACCCTCAACCCCTCACCCTCACTCACCCTCACTCACCCTCAACCCCTCACCCTCACTCACCCTCACTCACTCACCCTCAACCCCTCACCCTCACTCACCCTCACTCACCCTCAACCCCTCACCCTCACTCACCCTCACTCACCCTCACTCACTCACTCACCCTCAACCCCTCACCCTCACTCACCCTCAACCCCTCACCCTCACTCACCCTCAACCCCTCACCCTCACTCATCCTCAATCCCTCACCCTCACTCACCCTCAACCCCTCACCCTCACTCACCCTCAATCCCTCACCCTCACTCACCCTCAACCCCTCACCCTCACTCACCCTCAACCCCTCAGCATCACCCTCACTCACCCTCACTCACCCTCAACCCCTCACCTACCCTCACCCTCAAACCCTCACCCTCACTCACCCTCAACACCTCACTCGCCCTCACCCTCACTCACCCTCAACCCCTCACCCTCACTCACCCTCACTCACCCTCACCCACCCTCACTCACCCTCACTCACCCTCAACCCCTCACCCTCACTCACCCTCACTCACCCTCAACCCCTCACCCTCACCCACCCTCAACCCCTCACCCTAACTCACACTCACCCTCACCCTCACTCACCCTCACTCACCCTCAACCCCTCACCCTCACACAGTGCAATAGGTCTCGGAGCATTTGAGTTAGAGCTTTTAGAAATGTTTATGGCTTTTTTTTTTAATTCTTTAGCATTGGCTACAGGAAACAAAAATGCTAAAGATTTACAAAAAAACCCATAAACAATTCTAAAAGCACTAACTCTAATGCTGCGAGACCTATTGCATTTCCAATGCTTGTTTATAGAGTCATTAGCCTTTGCTATCCAAAAGGATGAGGTAATTTAGCCACCTAACACACACACAGCTTGGATTACGCTCTACACACATGCTCTTTTGTTGTTCTTCAGTCCTAAATTCGAAGTACATTAGAGAGTATTTAACATGTTCTCGCTATTTCAGAAATAGGTGGCTGTAGAGCTAATAAACCTTCCTATGAAAAATCTATTCCCGTGTTACATAAATGTTTCCACAGCTGACCGAAATGCTATCTGGGGCAGGTGCATATTTTATTCATTTTTGTTTTTTGAAAATATAAAATCATTTGTTATATGTTTTTTTCATGGCAAGATTCAAGCCCCAGACGTATCACTTTCTATTGACCCACTCACGCAGGAGGATTAGCAGTATCTGATGTGAAGGCCTATTATCACATATATTTTCCACAATATTTATTTAGATTCTGAAGAGTGCATGCTTTGTGTATATATTGTGATAATAACATAACGGACACGATTTTAAGAGATAAGAACAGTCAAGAAATTCTTAAATGCACTCTGCATCGTAGGGTCAATATGTGACTTAACAAAGAGGCAACCCATGAGATGACCCATCATCGGTGTAAGCCCCTGCTTTCTCTCGCAAATACAATGGCATATTTATACCTGCGTGTGGCATCCCTTGTGGTGACCTATCACAGCTATAAATCTTTTGTACCCGACCCAAACCTGTTTTTCACTAGCCAACATCCCTGGACCGATGACTGCAAGCTGCAAAGAAGAAGCAATCTCCCCCTGCATATCAGCGACTGTCCTCAAGGCAAGCACAACTCTTTCTGCAGTCTTCCCCTTTGACTGTGGCCTCTGTAGCCATTTCGAACTGCTGGAAGATGGTGTGCCAAGACAGCTATACTCCCACTTCTACAGACCCAGCAGGCTTTTAACACTGCTGAGAGAGACTGATCTCCCTCCAGGCCCCACACTCTTGCAAAAAACTACAAACCATAAAATATTCACGCCAAAGGTGTAATCTTAGAAAGCAGACTGAGCGTTTGGTTAATTATTACTTAAATGTATATATTACCCTGTTCCCTACCTGTGCCTCCCCCTACTCAGCATAGAAGGATACTAAAAGATCTTATGAACTGTGAATGCTCCGGTAACTCAACACTATAAAAATATTTACAGATATTTTGCATATTTACTTAATGCAATACAAATCTTGTTCATTTTTTTGGAAAGAAATACTAATTAGTAGTTATAAGGATTGCCTAGCTGCACTTGATTTTTTCATGGGCTTGAGAACTTACCTTGCAAGCTCCAAACCAGAACGGTTATCTGATTATTACCGTCCATTAGCCTGCTCGGTTTGGCCTTGCAAAGTTACATTCTTACCTTTAAATCTGATCTCGATGGCAGTATACTAAATCCTTAGATTCAAATGTATACCTATGCTGCGTAGTGGCAGAACAGAGGCCCCCGCAGTGCCTGTGATGGGGGGGAGGGGGGGGAAGGGGGGTCCGCGCTCCAGGGGGGGCCCTCAGCAAAGTACCCTGGCCTGACAGACCTTGATTGTACCTTGCAGGGGGCTCCCTCAAGTTTTGTTGTGCATTGCAGCATGCAGTCAAACATCAATCTAATCGTTGTGCATATTCAATCCAACATCTCAACCAACTGTCAATATTGGAAGTCTTTCTGAGACTTTCTTTGTATGATTTACATTAGTCGGATTGGTGAGCATAGCGCGTTGCAGAGTTTTTGTTGATTGATTGCATGCGGTGTGGTATTCTACCAGACTCTAATTGTCTCAGCAGCCATCTGAGTGGATGGTTTATCAAATGCAGAATAAGGTGTGTTACTGAAGGTTAGCTGACCCAACCTTAGGGCTGTCCAAATAACAAGGACAGGATCCCACAGTCGCAGTAATGGTACCTTATTCCTGATATTCTAGGACAAGCCAGCCGTCTTGATGGCAATCCAAGTAATGAGACATTGATCCTGATGCAATTCCGAAATATGGTTGGCTTCCTGATTCCAGGTTTTGGGATAAGACAATTCGTTCAACAAGGTGGCGTGGCCAAACCACCTAAGATGTAAGAAGCTAGCACTCTGATCCTGGCCCAGGGAATCCTTTAACGGTTTTGAGGCCATGGAACATCTCGGGACGGCGTTCCCTTGAGCGTGGGCTAGCTGCTATTCTGTAATTGGGCTGATTTTTTATCCTGAGGCACTCACAGGTGTTGGAAGCAGCACTAGGGTGGTGCGGGGCTCCAATTCTCAGGGGGCTAGCAGTGTAGGGCAGGCTTCCGAGCTCTCCTGGGGGCTAATCCCACGACTGCCCTTAAAGCCAGGTGAGTGGTGGCACGCATGCCTCAACTCCTGGATGTGCCTGTGACCTGCGGCGGTGCCAGAGATTATGGGCCCACTGTGCACCCGCTGCAGAAAAATATTCCCAATATTAGGCATGCTCTATCAAGCAATCGCTGGAAGACTGGATAAACGGCCTTCCTACAGCAGAGTGATCTATTTTAGGTTTGTACCTTGCTTCCATTTGAATCCTTAGTAAAGTAATATTGGATCTCCACAGGGCAATGTTTAATTTAGTCTATGATATGACTGAACAGGGTACCATGTACATATTAGCCAGTCTCAGAGGTCCAAGTGCAGCTTAAGTTCAAGCAGTCTACTTTATTGAGGCTGGGAAAAACCTAATTATATGGCTAATGAAGGCCATACAGACTCAAACAATTGATCACGTGATTGACTCAAATGATAGCTCGAAGACAGACCCTTCCAAGAAACTCTGCCGCTCCCTTGAAAAGGCCTGGAAAAAAGACCCAACCACCAGCACCAAGGACGCCTTTAAAAACGCCACCCGCACTCACCACCAACTAATCCGAAAAGCCAAGAAAACAGCATTCAAAGATCGACTTGACAACAACGCTCACAACAGCAAGGAACTTTTCAACATCGTCAAGGAATTTTCCAATCCCTCGGCCAACTCCAACGACATCACCCCCTCTCAAACCCTCTGCGACTCCCTAGCCTCATTTTTCCACAACAAGATTGCAGACATCCACAACAGCTTTGACAACCAACCCGGAAACCAACCCACCCTACCATTTGCTGATCATCTTCCCCCCGTGAACACCCTTAACGACTGGAACCCAATCTCCACTGAGGACACCATCCGCCTGATGAATTCCATCCACTCAGGATCCCCCACAGACCCATGTCCTCACCACATCTTCAACAAAGCAGACTCCGTCATAGCACCGCACCTCCGAGACGTCATCAACTGCTCCTTCAACTCCGCCACCTTCCCGGAAGACTGGAAACACGCTGAACTCACCGCCCTTCTGAAAAAACCCACAGCGGACCCCACCGAACTCAAAAATTACCGCCCCATCTCGCTTCTTCCATTCCCGGCCAAAGTCATCGAGAAAGCTGTCAACAACCAGCTCGCCGCCTTCCTCGAAGCCAACAAATCCCTCGACCCCTCACAATCTGGCTTCCGAGCAAAACACAGCACTGAGACCGCCCTCATCGCAGCAACAGACGACATTCGAACTCTACTGGACAATGGAGACACAGTCGCCCTCATCCTCCTCGACCTCTCTGCAGCATTCGACACAGTCTGCCACAGCACCCTTTTACAACGCCTCAATAACATCGGAACCTCGTTCCTCACCGGAAGAACCCAGAGAGTCCGCCTTCCACCATTCAAGTCCGAGGCCTCTGAAGTCATCTGCGGCGTACCACAAGGATCCTCACTCAGTCCCACCCTCTTCAACGTATACATGAGCCCCCTCGCGGCCATCGCACGCCAACACAACCTCAACATCATCTCGTACGCGGATGACACTCAACTGATCCTTTCCCTCACCAATGACCCCAGCACCGCCAAAACCAACCTACACGAAGGAATGAAAGAAGTTGCCGATTGGATGAAACAAAGCCGTCTGAAACTGAACTCAGACAAAACAGAAGTCCTCATCTTAGGTACATCCCCCTCTGCATGGGACGACTCCTGGTGGCCGGAAGCCCTCGGAAAAGCACCCATCCCGACAGACCACGCACGGAACCTAGGCGTCATCCTGGACTCTTCGCTCTCAATGAACAGACAAGTCAGCGCCGTATCCTCTTCCTGCTTCAACATTCTTCGCATGCTCAGAAAAACTTTTCGCTGGATCCCCTCCGAAACAAGGAAAACAGTCACCCACGCTCTGGTCACGAGCCGACTGGACTACGGAAACACCCTCTACGCAGGTACTACCGCAAAAATCCAGAAGAAACTCCAACGAATCCAAAACGCCTCAGCCAGACTCATATTAGACATCCCACGCAACGATCACATCTCTGGTCACCTTAAAGACCTCCACTGGCTACCCGTCAATAAGAGGATCACTTTCCGACTGCTTACCCACGCACACAAATCACTCTACGACATCGGTCCAGAATGCCTCAACTCACGACTGTCCTTCTACACCCCCTCCCGCCAACTACGTTCTTCCAACCAAGCCTTCGCCACTATACCTCGCATCAACAAGACCACCATGGGAGGCAGATCCTTTTCATACCTGGCTGCTAAAACATGGAACTCACTCCCCGCTTACCTTCGTCTTACCCAGAACCACCTAGCATTCAGAAAGCAACTTAAAACGTGGATATTTGACAAGTAATCCTCCTCCCCTTCCTAAGCGCCTTGAAACCCTCCGGGTATGTAGTGCGCTATATAAATTCTTTGACTTGACTTGACTTGACATTGCACAGTGCTCATTTTAAGTACATTCAGTTTAATGTTATATATAGGGCATACTACATCCGGGGGCGTTTCATGCCATTTTCTTAACTGCTACCCCAGATTGCCGTAGATACCATGCTAGTATGGCAGGGTTTTGGTATACGTGTTGGGACTGTCCCTAAACTATGACCTACTGGAAGGAGGTGAGTAACATTCTTTCCTGAATCCTGTGGCATTGGCTTCTTCAGATACCCGAAAAGCAACACAACTGAATCTAAATTTGAGGATCACACCTTGCTGTTAGACAAAAGATCTCTAACTAACTCCTAACTGGAAGTCTCCTTGCCACCCTAAAATTAAGCTTTGGCTTCAGTCGGTTTTGAATGGCAGAAAGTGTCATCCTACGTAGGAAAGACGTCAGAGACCTCCGAAAACATTGCATTGCAATGCAATGGGATGAGATTCTGGTGATCTTCACAAATGAAAACAAAAGCGATGTTAGACATACCTGAGCTTCATTGAGTCTGCAGGCTGCAAGCAAACTGAGGTCAGCAACAAATATGAACGTCAACTATGACATAATTTTCATATGGAGAACAATAGCTGCTGAAGTATAGAGGTGATATATTAAAGTGGCTGGGCCACCTGATACCACAGTGTCATATGATCCTCCCTCAAATCCAGGTATCTTTCACATCATAATATTGAGGTTGTTTTGCTTCTCTCATTTGCTGTTTACTGCTGTTTCAGAAAGGTTATCTTACTTGATAGTAGCTTTGAATCTGAGACCCTGCACAACTAAATCCTTACATTCTCCTTGACTGAGAAGGTGGCTTTCTTTAGGTTGTTCATCTCAATTCTTTCTTTGGTCGATAAGTAGTTAAATGGGCTATAACTGCATTATTTTAGACCAGGAAGCAAGAGGGAATTAGAATATATTATTGCTCTGTCATGGCAATTTGAATGGATAGCTGAAACCTTTACTGCTAGTGTATTAATATTATGTCATGTCCTCGTGAGGGCATGGACTGTCGGTCAGTTGCACTGGCAATCTATGCTGTTTGTTTACTATTTAGAACTAATAAAAATCATTTAAAGAAATTACCTCAATCCAAGGGAAAGGATAAGGTTCGGGCTAGAGTCCCTAAAACTAATAGGCATTCATGGGAATGAGGCAAGGATTTATTGCATAATTCCTTATATTGGGACATGGATGTTGACAACAAGGCCGGAAATGGGACTGGTGTCTCGTTGTCAATCCTCAAAATGAATCAGAGATCCTGACAGGCTGACAGCAACCTTTCAAATGGGGAAGAGATCTTGAGAGCAGTACTGCAAATGGGCAAGCTATTGTGATGGAAATCATAGGAGCAAAATGGCATTGTGGCCTTGATGGATTGACTGGGCATGCTACAAGGCTTCTGATGGGAATCCTGGGAATACCAAATGTCTCATAAAAACAGTCCTAGGAATGATATTGGAAAGAGCACTAGGATCCTGATAAAATACTGGGAATGAGTCATGGTCAAAGAAAGTGAGCAAGACCCTGAAGCAAATCTGGCATGGAGTCTGGATCTTAAAGGCGATCTCTGGAATGGGAAACGAAAAGTCCTATTGACAATACTGGGAAATTAACAGAGAACCTGTACAATTTAGGATTAAGGCAAGGATCCTGAAGAGAATGCATGTATAGTGCATGGAACCTGATATCAATCTGGGAAATGGGCCAGGAATACTGGTTAGAATCTTGTGACAGGAACTCCGATCATATTGGTATTCCCAGAAAAAGGACCTAGATCCTAAGTTGAATCCTTGGAAGGGGACCGTGATTCCCAAAAATGATGGGAGTTGCACAGGGATGTTGATGCCGATCACGAGAGTAGCAAAAGCATCTGAGAGTAATCCTGGCAATGAGACCGGTTAGTAATGGAAATCCTAGGAAGGTATATTCATCCTATCAACAGTAATGGCAATGGAAGCAGGATTGAGATTAAATCCTGGGAATGTGACAAGGATCATGGCTGAAGTCATGGGATTGCATGTGTTTCTTGATGGCAAAACTCAGAATAGTGGAGGGGACCTCTTGACAATTCCAACAGGGATCCTTATGTCAATCCAGGGACTGGTTTGACATTTTCATGGAAGACCACGGAATGCATCACAGATCTGACAGCAAGTGTTTCAAGGAGGTATTCTTGGGAAAATAACAGGTATTCTGTTTAAAATCCTTAAAATAACACAGGGAACATAAAGCAACATTCAGAGTGTGACGGGAAGCAGACTTAGTCCTGGGAATGGCACTCAGATTCTTACAGCAATCTTTGAAGTACAACCTGGGTCCAATTGACAATCCTATGAATGAGCCTGGGATCATTTCAGAACGACTGAGGTTGGGATGGATGATCTTGGTCATGGCACACAGATCCTAACCTTGATTCAGGCAATTTAAGAGGAAGCCTGTTGGCACTTCATGAAACTGGACAGGGGATACTAAGAAAAAAATATGGATCCTGGTGAAAGCAAGAGAACAGGACATGGACTTTCGCAGCAATCAGGAGACTAGTAGAGGTGTTCTGAAGACAAAGTTGGAAAATTAATAGATCGCTCACAGAAAATAAATCCTTATAATAAGCCAATGTACTTGACAAGCTTTCTGGAATGGAACTAGGAACATGATGGCAAACCTGTGAATGCACTGCAAGTCAGGTGAAATTAATGGGATCTTGATACCCATTGTGGAATGAGTAGGGATTCCTATTAAAAATCACGAGTATAATGCTGGGAGTCTGGCAACAACCTTTCAAATATCTGGTGACAGCAGTCCTGTTAATGAGACAGCAATGCTGATGATGGTCATCTGAAGAATAGAGGGGTCCTGTCAACAATCTGAGGGTCGGAAGGAACAGAATCAGGTTCCAGTTGAATGTGGGGACAGGACAGGGATTCTGACAGCAATTGAGGAAAGATTAGTATGATACTGTTGACTATTCTAGGAAAGTAACAATGACCTCTTCTAGAAGTGAGCAGTAGACCACCACCCATAGGAAACCATGCACTGATTGCAAATGCACAACCACTACTACAGGATACAAACGGCTCCCCAACACTAGAAGCTATAAAATTAACTTTAATGAAGGTAATGTTCAAATGAAAGTTACAGCACGCTGTTTAGGGCACTATTTGAAGGCTATTTGTGTAATAATAGAAGACATAAACAAGCAAGAACAGCATCTTTATTTGTAAAACTATAAAGAGTGAATATGATACCTAATCTTTGGTGTGCTCCGGGCTCTGCTAATCCATGTATGTGTTTCTCTAAGTCCGTGGAGGGTCCACAATGATCAATAAATGAGTTGATCAGGCCAGAGAAATGGGGAGTTTACAATTTGTTTGTGCAGAGTGGCTGCTGTGGGCGAAGGGAGACTGCTAAGCGATAGCTGATATGAGGAAGGGTGTAGTTTTCGGGTTTGAGTGATATCTTTTTATAAGTCCTCTTCGTAGATGCTTTTGTCCAGGAAGTAGCGGCAGAGAAGATGAAACTGTTTTGAGAGAAAGTGAAGGGAAAATACTACTGGGAGTTATGCATCTCTGCATTTCTCTGTGCAGTATGCATCATAAATGTTGTATATTTGGGTAAAAGGTGGATATTTCATTTTACAATGTCAATGTTTTTCTTCATATTTTGGTGAGAGTGAAGGCTGAAGAAGGGAGGAGTAGCTAAGCCTTTTGGATTTTGATGGTACCTGTTCACTGTTATGGGAGATTGATGGAGACCACAACACTAGTAATATACATTGTGTTACTTTGTACCAGTGGTTTACCTTTGCCAGACATCATATTTAAACGAATCCTTCACTAAATATCACTGTTAGTGAGGCCAAAGTTTCTGCCTGTTTTCATAGTCACTGCAGAGTCTATATAGCACTGTCTATTTTTTTTACAGATGATGGCCAGATGCCTAGCGGCGATTCCAATTCATCAAGTGAGTGATAATTGTCTTCCTTTTTAAATTGCCTTTCACCCCAACCTAGAGAAAGTTCCTGTTTTCACTTGGCTCGTAGATAAAATTAAATGTCTATCTGTGATTGGCTTTGACAATATTATCAGCAATACAGACCAGTGTTCAAACTCTTTGATTAGGATTGTGCTTTTTTGTCGACTCAATGGGACCATTGGCCCAGAAAATTGACCCAGCCCGTATTAGGCTTGTGCTGAGTCAGCTTAATGTAAGCGCCAAAAAAAATCAATAATCTAGCGTTCTAAGGGGCACATGCATCAGCAAAAATACCAATCACAAACGGGCAGATTCGCAGAATCTGCCCCTTTGCAACTGGTATTTTTGCATTTGGGATGCATCAACCCAAATGCTAATTCGCAATTTAAGTAACCGCAAAATTTGCAATTACTTAAATTGCGAATGCATTAGGGAATTGCAAATTGCGATTCCCTAAATGCAATGCAGTTTAAAAAAAAGAATTTATATTGAGAGTTCATATACGTAAGAAACAGTACATATCAATTTCACATAAGATTTTAAAAGGTGGAAAATACAAAATACATACAAGGCAGGATAGAAATATACCATAATATAAATACAGGTTCTGGGAGAAGATATTTCTTTTAAAGTGCAATGTGCATTGTGCAATAGATTGATGAAAACAGACGCTACAATAAGCCCTATACAAGCGTGGCAGCCTATTATAGCCTAGATCCGATCCCAATAGAATAAAAAGAGTTAAGAACCCACAGTGACTAGCATTTAAACAAATTCCAATTTTTATCATATTTTCTGAGTGCCCCTGACCCTAGTGCATATTATTTTTCCCTTCCCTGAACCGTAGATATTTTAGTTTTCCATGCGCTAAAAGTCAGTACTTTGTCTGTTTTCCAAAGTTGTAGAATAAGTGATCTTGCTACGAGGGATGCTATAAATAGTGACTCGTCGTGGGGAGTGGAACTAGGGGAGCAACCAATAGCTGAAATGGAGTCATTAATTGAAATTTGGGTATCTATAGTATTTCTAAGGTATTTTTCAATATCCTTCCAAAATTCCTGTATTTTGGTGCATTCCCATATAATATGTTTCCAATTGCCCTTTTCTTCAAAGTGAAAACACTTATCCTCTACTTGGGGGTATATATTGTGGAGGAACAAAGGTGTTCTATAAATTAACCATTTAGTGAGGAATTGCATCCGTTTAAAATTAGCGCCTCGGAATAGGGATTTATTAAATGTATAAACTTTGTCCCAGGTGGATCTATTAATCTCAATATCTTCTCTCTTTCTCCACCTGTCTCGCCTTGCCATATAGAGTGACTGATTTATCTTCATTGAAATTTTTAATCCAAGTGCTAATCTTCCTCTATTTTATGCTTCACTTATATGTGTTTTATAAAATTAGTTATCTATATCTAGCTCTCTCAATAAGGCATAGAGGCTGATAAAAGACCATTTTAGAATTGTGTTTGAATGCTGAATCTCTCTTTCTACTTCTCCCCAGGATTTCCAGCTATTCCCCAAAATAAAATCCTGGATTTTTTCAAAACCGTTTTCCTTCCAAAGTCTCAGAATGTTTTTATCTATCTATCTCACCTATACTTAAATTCATTAGACTAGTTGAGCTATTCGTTCTGAAAATTTCAAAGCATTTCAGGAGCTGAGTTTTTTGTTTAAATAGCCATTGTATAGACTTATAACATACCTTCTTTGGATATTTGGTCACTAATCTTAAGTTCGATTAGGATCTTTCTCATAAAAAAATTATCTCCCTCATAACTATCTAAAAAGAAAAAAACTAAAACTGTGGTGTGCAAAAGTTGCGTAATAATAGTCTCTAATATTTGGAAGAGATAGTCTGCCCTCTGTGATCGAACCCTTCAAAGTGCTGAGTGCCAACCTCTGAGTCTTATTTGCCCACAAAAAAGAAGATAAAATTCCGTCCACTTCCTTAAAGAAAGAGGCCTGAATTGCACAAGGAGCTGCACTAAAGAGGAAGTTAAAAATTGGTAGAATAGACATGCGAATTAAGGCAGCGCGACCCATTATTGATAATGGGAGTTGATTCAAGCGAATGGGAGTTGATTCTAGTTGGGAGCCAACCCTTTTTAATTGTGCCATATAATTTAAGGCGTAAAGATCTTCCAACTTTTCTGTTATATAAATTCCCAAATATCTCTTAGGAACGGTATTGTATATTTGCCTAAATTCTGTTAATAAAGTGTCTGCAGTGCAATTACATAAAATGATTTCCGTTTGATTTGTATTTATCTTACAGCCTCCCAATTTCTGGAAATCTGAAAAGATTTTTAAAATTTCCAACTGACTGGTAGGCTTTGGATTTAAATATAGCAAAATATCGTCGGCATAGAGTTTTATATTCGTCATTCCTGGTACTGGTACAGAGTGGGCCATTTTCCCTCTAATTGCCATAGCCAAAGGCTCAATAAATAGGGCAAATAAAATTGGAGATAGAGGGCAGCCTTGCCGAGTGCCTCTGTTTATATGGCATGTCCCTGCGTTTACATTATTAATTATAATCTGTGCCCTAGAGTGCTCATATAGTTGTTTCAAAAGGGATATGAATTCAATCGGATAATCAAAACTGTGTAAAATTGCAAATAGGCAGTCCCATGAAACAAGGTCGAAAGCCTTTTCGGCATCTAAAAACCAGATCTGTGCTTCTACTTTATTGACATTAAAAAAATCCAGAGCCTCCAATAGAAATTTTGGGTTAGTATGGAGATGTCTCCCTGCCATAAAACCGCACTGATCTGGTTCAATAAGTAGTCCTGCCATTTTATTAAGTCAAGAGATGTTTTTAAAACACTATGAGGGAGTTTACCAGACCACCAAACAGGCAGCAAGTGAAATACTTCACGATTTTCTAGCAGAATTACAAATTTCAAAATTAGGAAATGGGTATAAAAAACTGCTATTAGAGGAGTTTACAAAGGTAGAATTGGATGAGGTAATAAGTTCCCTGCCCAGTGGTAAAGCTACCGGGGAGGATGGCATCCGGGGGAATTTTTTTAAATATTCTCAGGAACTCTACGAAGTGAGTTCTTGATTTTAGCTCATCATCTATTACAAGGAGGGTCACCGCCAGAATCATTCCGCACGGCAGTTGTAGTCAGTATTTTGAAGAAAGGAAAAGATAAAGAAAATACGAATTCCTATATGCCGATAAGCATTTTAAATACAGACTAACATTTTTACCAAACTCCTTGCGAATCAACTTAATAAAATGGTAGGACTACTAAATGCAATGCATGATGCAATTCCAAATTGCAAATTTCAAATTAGGGATCGCAAATTACAATCAATTTGAACTTGATGGTAATTTGCTAAAACTTTGAAAAAAGCACCAAAGTACGTTTTTCAAAGTTCCATGTTACACACACACACATGCCCTTGGGGCATGTATGTGCGCAACATGTGGTAACATCTCAATTTCAGGGGTGCAACAGGGTGTCCTTTTGGCACCCTTGAAGTTGCACCTATTTGGTACTCGCAAATTGCGCATCCAATTCCCATATATATATATATATATATATATATATATATATATATATATATATATATATATATATATATATATATATATATATATATATATATATATGGGAATTGGATGCGCAATTTATATATATATATATATATATATATATATATTATCAATCACCTCCTCGAAAGGAATGAAAACGCACTCGAAGGATCTCTCTTTTCCAATTCTTTATTAATCCATAGTTCTCAATATCCAGAAATATATACCAATGCGTTTCACCGCCAACAGACGGCTTGATCACGGTAGATATTTGCATCACTCACTAACTACTTTTAAGGAGTGGTTTCCCCAAAGCCACGTGATTAGCATGTGACTTCCTGTCGATTATGCTAAGAGTTATGGGACTTGTAGTTTAATGTGACAATTGTTTTGTAAAACACACAAAATTGCACAAAATTCGTTCTCACAACCATAAATCAAGTTAACACAGTTATATAATAGTTTAAGGTTGCTTCCGCAAATTTCAACTTAAATTATTCTTGGGTCATGGCCATCACCCATAGTTCATCACAGTCTGAATTATCTTTAGTTTATAGGACCGTTCTCAAAACAGATCGCATTATCATTGGGAGTCCTTTAGTATAGCCCTCCAGTGGGCAATTATATAATCTGAGAGAGCAGATTATTGATGTTACTTTCTTTACGTGTTTTCTTTCAGCGCCCCATTGTTGTTCACATTGTGTACTATGATTAAACAGCAGGAAAAGTTTATTCACTTTTTTTCTCTTTTTTTGACATTCCCTAAGCGACTATTTTACAGTGGGTGCCTTATTCTTTTCTGATTGTTGTTCTAGTGTGTTCTTATTATCTACAAATGTACATAAAGTTCTTCACTCTGATTTAACCCGTCCGGGTGTAAAGTTCGAAAGTTCAATATTTGGCGTGACTCTCTGCATCTCAGTTTTCGCTCACGGTCTCCTCCTCTTTCATGAGGTACAATGGTTTCCAGACCATAGAACTTTAACAGTTTCCAGTCACTGTTGTGTGCAATCTCCATGTGTTTGGCGACAGCATTACTTCTGTCTTTATTTGTCGTCGCACTTACATGTTCAAGGATTCTTAGTTTTAGTTCCTTTTTGGTGCTGCTGATGTATTTTAAAGCACACGGACATTCAATCATGTAAACTACATAGTCTGTTCTGCAGTTTATCAGTTGTTTAATTAGCCAAGATTTTTTATGTGGTAAAGTGACTTCTGTTCTGTTCATGGCAATCTGACAGACTTTACATTGTTGACATTTTATAAATCCTTTGCTTTTCAACCACTGAATGCCTTTTTAGGTCTCGCCTGTCGATGCGCATGCGCATCGAGCAAGCGAGACTATGGGGGCTTATCAACTCTTTATCCACACTGCAAGGAATCGTGGCGATTCCTTGCAGTGCCCGTGACTTTTAAGCTCAATGCGCATGCGCATTGAGCTTAAAAGCGCGTGCACGTCCGTCTTTGTTTACCCGCTCCGCCCCCTCCCCTTCCCGCCGTGTCGCATTTCTCCTCCCCCCTCCCCTCTCCTCCGTCCGTCTTGTTAGTTTAATTTAACCCGCTCCGCCCCCTCCCCTTCCCGCCGTGTCGCATTTCTCCTCCCTCTCCCCTCTCTTCCCTCCGTCTTGTTACGAGATGTATTTTGCGTAATGGGTTTTGGGCATACATTGAACTGTTGGCAAGGCAATTCCAATGGATTTTAGTTGCACATCGGCACTGATTGTATGCGTCCGCCACTGTCAGCTGAGTTTATTTTTTCTTCAATTGGTTGAAATTCCTTGCTCACATGAGCAGTGCAGCTCTGCCTTTGGAGGTTCGGGGGAACACAACTATTTGATGTCTAGGTTCATGGCTCAGACGGTGTCATTTCAAATCACCAAAAACAAACCCACTTCCGTTGGTTTGCTTCTTTCCGCAACCCGCATAAAATTGCATCCAACTACGGTTCCGTTGATCAGAGTTCCTGCTGCTCGCTTGTCTGCATCGAAGCCCAGTTTCTTCATTTCCCGTGCTGCCGAACGAAACGTGTTTAAAACTCCATAAAATCGCCGTGTGGAATTTTCTCACTGACTATAATGTGGAACCGGTGAAGTGGGTCTGGGTGCCGAAGGGACACACTTACTCTCACACACATCAGTTACTCGACGGCTAACTCAAATATGGCGTACAGACATAAGACGAATATTGAAAATGTTGATGTAGTAACTGTTCTAACTGGGCGGTCTGTTGATTATCGAAAGCTCTAAGTTTTCATTAAGGTGTTTTAGTGGAATATAAAGCACTATGGGGATTACTTCTCTATAAGTATAGGATACGATACGCTGAGTTCCCCATTCCAACATGGCTACTCAATTCGTCTTTTGAAGATGCTTTATTTCTTGAGAAATACAAACCTACTACACTAAGACAAAGAACCCGCCTACTTCCGGCGCGAAATAAAGTGCACCTATGAGTAGAGGCTAACTTATTTTCCGTGATAGTCACCTGGGGGGAACCAATCCTTAGCGACCTTGAGCTTCCGTTTCACAGTCGGTCTGTTTAGGCGGGTGCACAGTCCTTAATGACCTTACAATGGCTGCTTCCACCAACAGCATGTTCTTCAACCCATAGATGCGGGTACTCTGGTTTGCCATTCCTTCTGCAACAGATTCGGATGGAACGTTCCTACCGTCACATACGATGTTATTCTGTGTCCTATCATAGCGCAAGCCAGAAATCAGGTTATTAAGTGAAAGCTACAGCGGGACATTTCAAAGCTTGAGGCTTATCGTAGTGTTTTCTGATTGTGTGTCCGTGGCCATTTCGAGTTACCCTCACCCTCTCACCCTCACTCACCCTCAACCCCTCACCCTCACTCACCCTCAACCCCTCACCCTCACCCACCCTCACTCACCCTCAACCCCTCACCCTCAACCCCTCACCCTCAACCCCTCACCCTCACCCTCACTCACCCTCAACCCCTCACTCACCCTCACTCTCACTCATCCTCACTCACCCTCAACCCCTCACACTCACCCTCAACCCCTCACCCTAACTCACCCTCAACCCCTCACCCTAACTCACCCTCACCCTCACTCACCCTCAACCCCTCACTCACCCTCAACCCCTCACCCTCAACATCAACCCCTCACCCACCCTCACTCACCCTCACCCTCACTCACCCTCACTCTCACTCACCCTCAACCCCTCACCCTCAACCCCTCACCCTCACCCTCACTCACCCTCAACCCCTCACTCACCCTCACTCTCACTCATCGTCACTCACCCTCAACCCCTCACACTCACCCTCAACCCCTCACCCTAACTCACCCTCAACCCCTCACCCTAACTCACCCTCACCCTCACTCCCCCTCAACCCCTCACTCACCCTCAACCCCTCACCCTCAACATCAACCCCTCACCCACCCTCACCCTCACTCACCCTCACTCACCCTCACTCTCACTCACCCTCAACCCCTCACCCTCACTCACCCTCAACCCCTCACTCACCCTCACTCACCCTCAACCCCTCACCCTCACACAGTGCAATAGGTCTCGGAGCATTTGAGTTAGAGCTTTTAGAAATGTTTATGCCTTTTTTTTTTGTTATTCTTTAGCATTGGCTACAGGAAACAAAAATGCTAAAGATGTACAAAAAAACCCCATAAACAATTCTAAAAGCACTAACTCTAATGCTGCGAGACCTATTGCATTTCCAATGCTTGTTTCTTTTTCTCAGGATCTTGATGGTGACTATGCACCAGTTTGTCTCTCAGACTGGTGGCTCTCCTGTATGTTACTTCTGGATGGTTTCCCATTATTTTTCCGGCAGTTTCGTCTAGATGTAAAATTTTCCAATTTTTTCTTAAGATATTTACGATCTGTTTAGATTCCCTTGAAGGATCCAATATCAGTCTCACTGGTTGTTTATCAGTTTGTATTTCGTCTTTCTTTTTTGGTTTGGTCTGGAGGATTTCTTCTCTTTTCTTTTCATTTGCTCTTGTCCAGCCTTTCGTGATGATACTTTGTTTGTATCCTCGTCGTTTGAATCTGCGTGCCATGTCTTGGCTGTTTGTTGTCCATTCTTTTTCTTGGGAGAAAATGTGGCGTAGTCTTAAGAATTCTATGTATGTTATCTTTTACAGATGTTTGATGGAAACTTTCCGCATGTAGTGTAGCATTTGTAGATGTCTCCTTCCTATATAGTGTGGTCTCTACTTTGTTGTTATGTATGTAGATTCTGGTGTCAAGGAATATTGTTTCATCTCGACTTATGTTATAAGTAAATCTCAGGTTTGAATCTGTCGAGTTCAAGATGTTAAAGTACGTTTCAAATTCCTGCACTGATCCATCCCACACTATCAAGAGATCATCGATGTATCTCAGCCACTTTGCTATTTTATTGACATGATGGTCATTGTTCGGGTGCCACGCCACTTGTTGTTCCCACCACCCCATGGTGAGACATGCGAATGCTGGACTAAAGGAGAAGCCCATTGCACAGCCTTTAACCTGTTGGTAAATTTCTTCACCGAAGAGAAAGACATTCTGGGTGAGACATAAGTCAATCATATCAAGGAGCATTTGGTTGTGCTTAGTGAATTGGATATTTCTTTCTTTTAGAAAAAAGGCACAGGCTTGTATACCTATGCTGTGCTCAATGTTCGTATACAAGGCTATCACGTCCATAGTGATTAACATGTAGCTCGATTGCCGAGGGAGTTCTTGGAGATTTTTCAAAAGATCTGTTGTGTCACATAAATATGAGCTTAAGTTCAAAACAAAAGGCATAAGAAAATAATCAATATAATTGGCCACTGGTTCCATGAGTGATCCCTTTGCCGAAACAATCGGTCTCCCTGGTGGTTTTAGTGGGTTCTTATGCACTTTAGGAAGAAAGTAAATTGTTGCAGTTACTGGATTGTCCATTGTGAGGAATTTATATTCATCATCGTCTATCAAGTTTTCACTCTGCCATTCTGCAATCTTTTTATCCAAGTTGGTTTTGAAGATTTTTGTTGGGTTGTGGTCGAGTTTTCTGTAATATTGTTTATTTCTTAATTGTGAATGAGCTTCCGCTGCATAGTCTTTTTGATTCAGGATAACAATATTTCCGCCCTTGTCAACCATTTTAATTGTTATAGTCTGATCTTCTGTGAGGTTTTTAGGGCTTGTCTCTCTTCTCTTTTCAGATTATCCCGATATTTGGTACCCTTAATTTTATAGATGTCTTGAATTACTGCCTCCTGAAAGAGGTCAATTTTGTTTCCTTGTGGTAATTGAGGGTAACATTTTGATGAGGGTTTTTTTCCACTCAAACCTGCTCCCTTCTGGGACAAGCCTCTTCCTCAGTAATGATATCGCAATCTTCCATTACGTCAAGGTTGATTAGAGTCATTAAATGCTGGTAGGTTAGTTGTTGTTAAACCTTGGTCTTGACTATTTAAGTCTGATGGTTTTATCTTTTTCTTCTTGGTGTAATTTGCCATTTCTTGATTCTCTCGGAAAATTTTTGCCAATTTGATTTTTCTGATATATTTATATATATCGATACATGTCTGTGCCATATCCATTGATTCTTTCAGACAGAAGTTAATCCCATATTTCAGTAAATTGGTTTCATGATCATTCAGAGGACGTGATGATAGATTTATGATGACCAAGTCATCTGTTGTTACATCTTCCTGCCAATTCATTTTTAAGTTCTTCTGGCGCATACTTCTGGTTTTTGTTCCAATTTCTTCTACGGAGCCACTTCCTCCTTTTTCCTCTTCTTGTTTTTTTGATGATGCCGGAGCTCCAGTTCTGGGTACCCATCTGCGCCCCCTTCCTCTCGCTCTTCCTCCTTGGTTTTGGTTTTGTTCCCATGATCGTTGTGTGAGGACCAGCCTCATGTCCCCTAAAAAATCACGTGTTGTTTGGTCTACAATTTCCTCTGACCCATCCTGGCTAGTTCCTGTAGATGTTAGTGATGTGGCACTTGTTGAGCTCTGATAGTTGGCTGTATTTCTTTTCTGATCTTGAAAAATGTCAAATTTCTTGGCATAAGTAAATATGCGTCCTTGCGTGTAATCGTTTTTATCTCTCTGATATTTCATCTGTTTGCGATTTCTCACTATGTTCTCATGTTTTTCAACATATTTTTCTAAATCTGATTTTAATGTAGTCATTTCCGGGTTCATATCGCTTGTTACCAGGTCTTTTTCCAATTCTGATAGTTCTTCCTTGACTCTTGCCAGTGAAATTTCCAAGTGTTTGACCAGGATGGTCATCAATCCTAGTGAGGAGTCCAATATATGTTGGCCCCATTCCTTTAGTAGGTCCTTTGAGGCATCTTGTTGGCTTGGCATGAGCGATATCCTTAATCCTCTTGGTACCCTTCTCACTTCTAGATATTTTTTTAAAGTGATCAACTCCCACCACTTATTTATTTCCTTCTTACTTAATTTCTCCCATGTTTTCAGTTTGCTTCTGGTGTCCGATTTTGGAGTACTTTGCTTGGTTTTGTCTTTATCTTGCACCACTGCATCGTCGTCAAAAAGGGAATTTAGGTGTTCACTTCGCTTTGCTTCCCTTTGTTCCATATTTTAGTTTGTCAGTTTTATTATCTGTTGAGAACTTAAACTGTTTTGTTGTGGATGAATTTTATTCACCGGTCCCACTTGTTCTTTCCAGGACTTTAGGAGTTCCTCCTCGGGAGGGTGGGTAACAATGTTGCTGCTGTTTGGAAATACTGCCACACTTAATCACCTCGGATTGTTTTCAATTGTGGCCACGATTCAACGCAACGGAACCACCCCTTTCCCGAAATGAACCAAATATCAGCAATGTGACCTTCCTTACGGGTTCTAGTGTTCGATAGGAGAAGCCGCACTGCGACCGTGCTTACCTTCACCCTTCGATGTCGGTCCGCCGGTCCGTTTGTCTCTCCCACCGTTCACGTCCACACCTCGTGTTGCTGTGATTTGGCATAAAACACACAAAATTGCACAAAATTCGTTCTCTCAACCATAAATCAAGTTACCACAGTTATATAATAGTTTAAGGTTGCTTCCGCAAATTTCAACTTAACTAAAGGACTCCCAATGATAATGCGATCTGTTTTGAGAACGGTCCTATAAACTAAAGATAATTCAGACTGTGATGAACTCTGGGTGATGGCCATGACCCAAGAATAATTTAAGTTGAAATTTGCGGAAGCAACCTTAAACTATTATATAACTGTGGTAACTTGATTTATGGTTGAGAGAACGAATTTTGTGCAATTTTGTGTGTTTTACAAAACAATTGTCACATTAAACTACAAGTCCCATAACTCTTAGCATAATCGACAGGAAGTCACATGCTAATCACGAGGCTTTGGGGAAACCATTCCTTAAAAGTAGTTAGTAAGTGATGCAAATATCTACCGTGATCAAGCCGTCTGTTGGCGGTGAAACGCGTTGGTATATATTTTTGGATATTGAGAACTATGGATGAATAAAGAATTGGAAAAGAGAGATCCTTCGAGTGCGTTTTCATTCCATTCGAGGAGGTGATTGATATTTGATTTTGGCGAGGCTCTGCCAAGGAATCCGGCACCGATGTGAGAATCGCCAGGGGTCGACCAAACCGAGCCTAGTTGTTGAGATATATATATATATTTTTTTTTTTTGCCGCTCTCCACACACCAGTGCACGGCACTCCCAGGCGGGTGCTGACAAGCGAGGGTGCACTCGCTAATCAATTGCCGCTCCCAACTCCAAAGTAGACAGTCATCCACAGGAATAAAGCTCTCGCGGGGCCGTTTGAATCAGTTTATTGATACAAACACAGCAACCAGCAAACAGACGCGTTTCAGTCGTAACCTTCTTCTATGTTTACCGAAACGTCACCCAGAACATCATTATAACCAGTGTGCATGGAAATAAACAAAGGACAATCAAAGACTCAAATAGAGTGCAAAGCATGAGCGCCATCTTAACATGCCTGATCCATCACAATACTAAATAAAAGTAAATAGATGTGGATAATACTCGTGTGCTAAATAAATAAAAAGCTACACAAGTCAAACGGTGTCAAACACAACACGTGATACAACAGATAGAGCCCACAAATGGGCATAACCACAAGAACCAAATGTTCCAAAATTCCAAAACACGAACCTGGCAATAAAGCAACATTCATAGAAGCAGTTCACGATATACATGATGTATATAATAAATTGACAAAATTCATTATTCAATAATCCATATTCATGATACATTATTCAAGTTCCTAGGGAAGGAAATAAATCAAATAGGGTACCGTAAAGTAGTAAATCCAATCTCATAGTACTCATAGTTCAGTTCATATGCAGTGTGGAGTGGCATTAAAACTAGTGGCAAGGGCACATCAGATGAGCAAAGAGAGTCTCTAAATCCAGGGCATTCTATGCAGATATTCATTATTCACCTAAATGAACTGCAAGTTCCTCATGCATATTTAGTTCCCACGGCACCTTTGTTTGCAAGTCAATAATGTATCTTGACTCCAGTCTACGGAGCCTTGTGAGTCTGTCCCCCCCTCTAGGATTGTTGGGAACATGATCAAGGCCAAAATAACCTAGAAGATCCCTGTTGCGATGATGTACTTCGTCAAAATGACGTGCAACAGGGTATGTCTCATCAAATTTTGCGATAGCTCTGAGCAGTGCTCCCTACATATCGAAGACCGCAGGGGCAGTAGAGACAATAGACACTGTAGGGTGTGGTACACGTGAGAAACCTGTTGATTTTTCTCCGGAGACCCACCCCTGGAATGTGAGAAGTCAGGACCCTCTTACTTGATTTGCTGGCCTTACATTTCCCGCATGGGAAGAAGCCTTGCATCGCGCCAAAAGGGGATTTAGGAATGTCTGTCAAATGACTCTGGACCAACTCATTTTTTATGGACCTTGCTTTTCTGAACGTTATCAGGGGGTTGGAAGGAAGATCTGCAGCCAAACACTCATCTGTCTGTAGGATATGCCAACTTTTCCTCAAAGTTTTCTTAAGAAAGGAGGCATTTCTGGAATAGGTGGTAATGAATCGAAACCTGTTATTAGAGCTCTTGTTGGTTTTCTTGTCTTTCTTTTTAAACAGGTTCTCACGCTTTATGGCATTGGCTCTTTCATAGGCATTAGCAAGGATGTCGGAGCTGTATCCCCTGACCTTAAAGCGTTCCATGCTCTGTTTGGCCGCGATTTGAAATTCCTCCTCATCAGTACAATTTCGCTTCATTCTAAGGAGCTCCCCATAGGGGATGCTCCGTACAAGATTGATGGGATGACCGCTGGTCGCTACCAATACAGAATTGCCAGCAGTTGCCTTGCGGAATAACCTGCTTTTCAATTCTCCAGATTCAATGTAGATGTTGACATCAAGATAATTAACAGATGTCTCACTCACTTCACCTGATAATTCAAGGTTTACCTCATTCAGATTCAATACCCTGATGTATTCCCTGGCTGATTCGGGGGTGCCATTCCAAATGATGAATAAGTCATCGATAAAGCGATGCAGGCTTATCACTCTCTCAGACCAGGAGGCATTGATCGGCCCCCAGGCCACCTGCTCCTCCCACCAGCCAACGAACAAGTTTGCATAGCTGGGGGCGAAGCAGGTGCCCATAGCTGTGCCCGACATTTGTTTGTATAATTGGGACTGAAAGAGAAAGATGTTATTAGATAAACAGAATTCAGCAAATTCTAGTACCAAAGCACTGAGTAAAGTAAATTTCAATGGCCGTTTGTCTAAGAAATATTTCATGGCTTTCAGGCCATCCACATGCTTTATCGATGTGTATAGACTAGTGATGTCCAATACCATCATTGTATAGCCCTCCTTCCATTTCAAGAATGGCAGTTTCTCCAAAAAGTCTGTAGTGTCGCGTATATAAGACTTCAATGGTTGTACAAAAGGCAACAGAAAGAAATCAACATAAATCGATAAATGTTCAGTTAGACTTCCTTGTGATGCCACAATCAGTCTTCCTGGTGGCAATTCCTTGTTTTTATGCACCTTGGGGAGGTGATAAAAAGTGGGGATAGTCGGATTTAAACGTCTAAGAAAAAGAAACTCATTCATTTCTAATAGACCTTTTGTATGCCATTTGGTTATCAATCGATGATACTCCTCGATGCTAGATGAATATTCCTTGTTGGTGATGGGTAGATAAGTGTCTATGATTGTCAGTTGGCGAAGAGCTTCCTGATTATAGCTTGATTTGCTCTGTAGAACAATGTTCCCGCCCTTATCTGCAGGCTTAAAGATGATTCCTTTATCTTGGCTCAAGTTCTTAAGTGGAAGTTGTTGTTTCTTTGAAAAGTTGTTATTCTCCACTTTGATGTGTTTTTGTTTCCCTCTAAACCGTGTCAGATCCTTCAATACGGCCTCCGAAAAAACATATATAGCATCATTGGCTAGTTGTGGATTGAATTGTGAAATGGGTTTGAATGGTGTTTGTCCTCCAATTTGTTCAATTCCCGAAATAGCCAATTGTTGGGATCTATTGATAGAGGTCAAAGTGATGCCTTGATCATCATTTCTCAAATCTTCCAGCACCATAATGGCATTCAGGTCTTTGCCAGCCAAAGAATCGGTTTCGGGACTTCTGATGATCTTCTTCCTTTGTATACCGGTTTGCACCTTAGTCTTGAAGAATTTGTGAAGTTTCACTTTACGGATAAATTTGTACAGGTCAATCCGTGTTTGCGTGAATTCTAAATCACGTTGAGGGCAAAAGTTAAGTCCCAATTTTAGTATTGATTCTTCAGTCTCAGTTAGTTTCTTATCCGTCAGATTGATTATGGTAAGATTTTCTTCCATTACTGCCGTTTCTTGTTATAGTTTCTCTTGCTTCTTGTGATAGGTGGCGAAATGTTGGGCCCCGCGGTTCCTCTGCCCCCTCCTTGTCTTCCTCGTGCGGATTTCTCGGACGGCTTGCCTGCCCCCCCCCCCCCCCGCTTTGTCAGGACTGGCGGATCAGTTTGAACTCCTCGCGAAAAGGAGTAAGCACACGACCTGACCCTAGGCGACTTCTGCCCTCGTCTTCAGATAATTCGTTCTCAGTAACTTCTGACTCTGAAGTTGCCGGTGTCTCCGCCACTTCTACTTGTGCACCAGTTGTTCCCTTTTTCAGCAGTTCCTTCCGAGGTGCATCATATTTTTTAGCGAAGGTTAAAATCCTTCCTTGGGCATAGTCTTCCTCGTCTCGATCAAATTTGCTTTGTTTTGGTTCCTTGATCTTATCTTCGTATATTTTCAACCTTTTTTTCATAAGATCTTTAAATTCTATGATTTTCGCCTGATCCTCTTCTTTTGATAACTCTTTTTCCAATGACTTGATGTCTTCAAGTGCCTTTTCACGATCACTCCATGCGAACTTCGTGAGGAGCCGTAAACTTCCTTGACATGCAGATGCAGTGTGTTCTGCCCACGCATCCAATAGCAAGGGGTCCGGTGATTCATAGGCTGGTACAGTGTAAATCCGTAGTCCCCTCGGGACTCTATTCAGTTCTATGTAGTTTTGTAGCGAAGTGGCCAAGACTACGGCTGTTGTCGAAACGCGTCATCCTTCACTGCTAAAATAAAGAACCTCACCTGCTTCATCAGTCTGTGGGCTCGCCTGATTTCTGTTCCAGCGGATTTCCCTCGTTGTGATATATATATATATATACATATATATATATATATGTGTGTGACTCATATGGTTTGTTTATTATTATTTGTATAATATCACATTTAAATATTATTTCATGCTTTATCGAGGTTTGGAAAACAGACTGACCAATGTCTTTCACATTTGATGTTTGTACAGTATTTTGTCCATTGATCACGTGGTGTGCATACAGCAAATTTTTAAAAATGGCGGGCCATATCTGGCTATCTGTGAGCAAGGACATTTCCGTCCAAAACGCTTCCAATTGCAGCTCTTTCAATAAATTACATCAGTGCCTATACCTGGATGATTTGTGTTGTCTCTGTTCGCCTGTCAGTTTGGGGAAGTGCGGAGACTTTGTTGTTCGTATGAAGATTCAGAAGGTGGTTGCTTCCGCGTCAAATCCACTCCCCAGAACCAGGCTGCCGCCATCAACCAGTGTGTCCACGTTTCAAAAACGGAGTTTGTTGCGTGGCAGCCCCTTATTGCAGCCGCAGACTATCACTGCAGCGAAGGGAATACAACGGAGCGATCGGAATATCGGTCGAGAGCTGTTCCTGTCTGCGATGAGTGAGTCGGCGAATTGCATCGGTGGGGAGTAACGGCACAGTGGGGCCCTGCATATACGGAGAGTCGATCTAAATGTTCCACACAAATAAGAGAGCTTGCACAACAATGTCAGCGGAGGTAGTTCACAGCAGGATGGCCGCTGCAGATGCCTTATTTTCCAATCTGCCCAAAACGACCAACAAAGGGGATACGGCTTCTCAAGGCAATGCGGATAATTGTAATTAGGGACAAACCAAAGGTCTATTGAAACGTTTGGAGAAATGTATGTGCTCCGAGGTGACAAAATGGTGGGAGCACAAACCTCTATCCAAACACATGGAGGAGGGGCGGGTGCAGAGGGGGTTACGTATTTTATTAGCCCCAAGTTAAGAGAGCCCCAATCCAGAGATGTTAAAAGAATGGGGTCACAGCAATTTGGAGGCCTCTAAGAACTAAGTTAAAATACTTGTGAAATATACTGAAATCAACAGACTTGCCCTGATCACTGAAATTGCTAAAATAAACGAGCAGCTTGTGAATTTTGAACCTAATGACTTTATAACCAAGTCAAGAAAGGAAATGCAAGAATGCCTCACCAAACAGGAAGATAAAATCAAGGCCTGCAAAGTGTATAAGTTTGCTCGAGACAAAGAAGACTATGAGCCGGGATGCATATACACTCATAAATATGAAAATGTGAAGAGATCAAAACTGATTGAGAAGCTATCAAGCACAACAACAGGTGCAGGTTCTACGTCAAACGCGCCCACCAATGCAGTTTCAGTAATCAGTGACACTGGTTCAATGACGAGCAGCATATCATCGGATGATGGTAACATCAATAAAACAGGGGTTGGATAAGTCCATGATTTTAGATCTTGGAGAAGAGATTTATCTTTTAGTGTTCGATCGTTGCCAGATATTAAGGCCAAGGAATCAGCAAAAGAAAAAAGAGCAAGAAACAACGCAGGAAGGCGCGAACGCCATAAAAAGCAGAAACGGCTACAAAAGACCAAAAAAGCAGTACTGGCGAGAAAAGCAATAATTGATGACAACACTGTTATAAATCTCTCCTCAGCCACTATATCTGAGGCTGAAAAAAAATTGCTAAGCCTCAGTTTGTCGTTCTGTCCTATAAGTGACTTTAATTATACTCGTACACGCTTTGATGTGTTTTGCTATATCCGTAAACTCAAGTTGAAAAAGTTTTTTAGTATAAAAGAAGGACTCAAAGATCAGGGACTCAGTCCAGAAAATCAACCCAATACTGATCTTTTAGCATCTGATGTTGCCACCTTATTAACCATGCATAAACTCAGTCACAGCAATATAGCTAATGAGCAAATCCCACAGAAAAAGAGGATCAAGACAACAAAGATTGTCGGAAGCAACTGTCACACAATTGGGAGCCAATATGAGCCAGTTTAAGCCCAAATAAAACTTTGTACCTAACATGCCAAAGGATGCAATTGACATCTTTCAGGATGTAATAGTAAAGGATCTTAAGAAATTGCACCACCAAATCAAACATCGCAAAAGATACAAGAGCAAACAGGAATGCCAATTTGCAGAATTAATTAAGAAACTCAGTAACAACCATCACATAGTGGTTACCACGTCTGATAAAGGAGGCAATATTGTGATATGGCTACAGAAAGATTACATTGCGGAGGCACACAGACAATAAAACGATCCATTGTGCTATGAAAAATCAACATTGAAACATTACAATGCCGCCAGGGAGGGCCTCAAAAAAGAACTTTACAAATGGAAAAGAGAAGGCTTGAGCTTTACTGAGGAATTCCGTTTTCTACATGTGGAGCATCCTGTATTGCCTAGACTATACCTCATACCCAAGGTTCATAAAAAGACGGTGCCGGTCCATGGGAGGCCAATAATATCTGCCATCCAGATCACATCACACAATATATTTACTTTTTTTTACAGGATCTAGTGAAGAAGCTTCCAACTTACATCAAGGACACAGGAGATGGGGGGCGTGGCTTGGCGCGCAATGGCGACGGACGTGGAAGGGTAGAGCTCCGATCTGAGCTCTCCTTCCCGGGGCCGTTTCTCCGCAACTGATATCCTGTTTGGACCACGGCTGTGGGCGGACCCGGGGACAAACCCCACCAACATCCCAGCCAAGTTTGCGGCTCTTCACACACCGGGAACCGCACCGGCAGAAGTGGTGCGGCTGCAGCCGCACTGGGCGGACCCCGCTCCGGCACGCCCAACTACGGGAGGCCGAGGCTTTGGCATTTACGGCAGGCCCGACGGTGCGGCCTACTCGGCGCCATCCGATCAACGGTGACTGGGTGACCCCTCCACGCCTACTGTTCTGCCGCCGTTACACTGCCTCTACAAAGACTCGCGGACGTTCGCGAGACGGCTGGTGAGGGGAAACGCCTGCCCACCACGGACGTTTGTGAAGAGACCCTACACCTCGCGGACCACACATCACACTTCCGGTGGAGTGCAGAGGGCTGTCTTGGACCCCCGACCCCTGTGTGGCTATGGAGGCGCGATCCGACTTCTTTTGACCACCCATAGAAGCAGCGCCGGAGAGAGAGAGACTCTGACCACCTTCTGGACTGCACGCTCAGGTGGCCGATCCCGGAGACGGTGAGGAGCTGGAGGGAGCCGCAAGCAGCAACCCGACTTCGCCGGCCGTCATTTGCATAGACGAACTCTGGGGGTAAGGAGACTGGGCATGCGGGCAGCGGGCACCTAGGAAGCATTTACGGATAGCCGATCCCTACCATGGCGGCGCTGGCACTCGGGGGTCTCCCCCACACCCCCCCACCCGCAAGCAGTGGACACACGCCGCAGGCACAGACCACTTGCTTGCCTCACTCGGTGGTTGAGTGAGGTGCACCCACGTCTACGACCGCACACCTGTGGAGAGGCGTGGAGGACTGCCTGGAGACGCCTCCACCGAGTGTCGAGGCGCTGCCCTGCGACGCTACCCTGCCGGGTGAGCACTCCCCCCGCTCGAGCTGCCGATACACACCTACTCACTGGGACAATGCCACTAGCTGAGCTGCCTCCTGGACAAAACTGAGCAACTGCCCCACTGCCACTCCTGGCACGATTGAGAGCATCATTGCCCGCACGCCCGAGACCTGAGGTGTTAGTGGCGGGCCTTTGATAACACCGCCATTGTGATCTACCCCTGGACACAGCTCGGTGTCCCTCCCAAGGATCTACGGTCTAGCGCCCCAGCCACGCAAACGCACCTATTGCAGCTATACCCTCTAAACCCGCATGCATTAAACATAGAGGACGTTTCCACACCACATCTTGCTCATGTCTGGGGGAGTGAGGACACGTACAGGCACAGGTGGCACATCGCTTAAGGGGAAGCAAACCAAATCACCACCCAAGATGGCTTCTGATGCTGTGACATCGAAATTGGACAATGTGCTTGCCGTAATGGAACGCCTAGAAGCGTCTCTTCAACAGACTCGCACCTCCCTGGAGGCTAAGATAGATAACGTGGCGATTGACCTGACTCATCTAAAGGCTGATCATAAGAAACTACAGGACCGTACCACGGCGCTGGAGGGCTCGGTGGCTGATCTTGAACCCCGAGTGTGTCAAACGGAAAAGCAAGTCCGCGACCTCCTGAACAGGGTGGACTTCCTGGAAGAGCGGGCGGAGGACGCGGAAGGGCGGGCACGACGGAACAACATCAGACTGGTTGGCATACCGGAGAAATGGGAGGGGACTGACTCCACCGGACATGTGGAAGACTGGCTAAGAGGCCTCCGTCCGGAGGGTGTGTTTTTGCCTTATTTAGTGGTGGAAAGAGCACATCGCGTCCCTACAAGGCCCCTCCCCCCGGGCTCCAATCCCAGACCGCTGATCCTCTGCATCCTCAACTACAGGGACCGGGACACTATCCTCCGAGAGTCCAGGAAACTTGGTGACATCCGAATTGATAACGCCTCAGTGATGTTCTTTCTTGACTACACCATCCAGGTACAGAGACAGAGACACTCCTTTCTGGCGGCAAAGCGCAGATTGAGACAGTTGGGCCTTAAATACTCCCTCCTCTTCCCGGCTCAACTGCGTGTAGTGGCACAGGACCAAACACACATCTTCACTGATCCCGAAGAAGTTGAGGCCTGGCTGGATGGTGGGGTGGAGGGGACACCCAGGAGAACTAAAGGCACGGCCACGATGACGCGCTCCTGAGGGCAGAGACGACGCCGCCGCCACAAATCGCCCACACCACAACACTCACAAGAGGTGACTGCATGTTCCCCCTCGGCGGACCAGATTCTGCAGGAACAACGAGACGCACTGCGCAAAGTATCGGAGATCAGCAGCTCCCCAGCACCCTCCTCCGCACCGCATGCCAGCCCACGAGATTTCCCCAGCGACGACGAAGCCATCTATGGTTTGCCGGACTCTCAACAGCCCGCCGATCTCCCCGACATCACCCCACAGACGGCGGACCTACTGGCCTGAGGGGAACCCTCCGAAACTCCTAGACTCGAAGCCTTGCAGCGGGTGGCCTCAATGGCACGGCCTTGACACACCATGATATACATGAGAGGAGTGAGGGTGAGACCCCCTTGCTCTGCGAACAAAGGCACCAGCGAGACGCAGTGAGTAACCCCTTGCTACCACCACACGCACTTGTCAGGTGACACTGAGACACTCTTCCCCTTGCCATGGCTACAACTCTTGAAGTGATGTGTGATCACTGCTTGCCAATGACTTGTGCCTCCACACTACCTCTCCTGCACCATGTTACTGTAAGCGGACATACTCTCCTTTTCAACCGGTGGGTTGGCATCCGGGGACGCCCACCAGCTGTGGCAAACTTTCCACGGCCTGGGGTGGGTAGCAAATGCCCCCCCTGTTCCTTTCCTCTTTTCCTCATTGTGAACAATATTACAATGTCGCTATTGATGCCAACCACTTACCACCCCCTAGCCTTGTATAGCTTCTTTAACTCATTAGAGTGTTTGGACGGCGACATGTTGCGAAGCCGACCTTTTGGTATTTGTTACTGTTTTGCATTGTTTGGACTGTATGATTTTTATCCCGCCCCCAACCTCGGGGAATTGCCTGGGTTATTCCTCCATGTGACAGTGCCTGTGTCTGGTCTGAGCGGAGGGGAGTTGCCAAGAGATCAATGGGGGTTCACACCTGAGGAGTGGAGAATGGGTGGAGGGGGTGATTCTTACACAAGCGATGACTATGGCTGAAATCAAGATATGTACGTGGAATGTCAGGGCCATGCACACACCGTCGAGGCGCTACCAGATCTATTATCACTTGAAACACCACAAATTTCACGTAGCACTGTTACAAGAAACACGCACTGCGCAGCAGATGGCGCGGACAACTTTACGCCACTGAGTATTCCTCAATTGCTCTCGGGGCGCTCCTATGGATCTGACCAGGTACCCCATGGGCGGTCATGGACACACAGATAGACACAGAGGGTAGGTACGTAATGGCTCGAGGCAGACTCGATGGGCACCTTGTAGTGCTGGCCTCGTTGTACTCCCCAAATACTGATCAGGGCAATTTCTTTACTCGCCTCTCAAAGGTGCTGGCGGCCTGGCATGGGATCCCATTGATTCTGGGGGGCGATCACAACTGTGTCCTGGATGTGAGTCTGGACAGATCTTCCGCACCCCCAGACAATGCCCAGGCACATACCACCACGAAAACCCTCATCAACTGGGCCACACAGTGGGACCTCCACGATGCATGGAGGACAAACCCAACAACACGGACATATTCCTACTGGTCGGGTGCGCATGCCCTACATGTACGCTTAGACCGATACATGATCACCACTGATCTTCTCCCGTTAGTCACAGACACGCAATATATGGGCCGCACACATTCAGATCATAACCCCCACACACTGGCAATCGCATGGGAACATCCACACTCGCCTATTCCCACTTGGCGCTTCCAACCAGACCTCCTACTAGACGCGGCTTTCCGTGACTCCCTACTCACGCAAACAGCTCAATACTTTGAGCTCAATGCCGATACGGCATCCTCCCCCCAGATCGAATGGGACGCATTTAAGGTGGTGACCCAAGGACATTGTTTGGGCACACAGGGGCGCATGCGACGACAGGTAGAGGATGACCTAACACGACTAGAGACTGAACTGTTGGACCATGAACGGGACGCAATGGGGGGTGCGGATGATCGCCTGACGGAGACCAAAGCGGAACATGGTCGCCTCCTGGAACGCTTGTGCAACATTAACTTTGCGGCACACTCTGCTCGCACACATCGCCAGGGTGACAGGCCTGGCAAACTGTTGACCTGGCTGATTGCACGAGAGGACCGCACGACCCCAATATCAGTGATACAGGCAGAGGGGGTAGATTACTCTACACACAGTGCCAAATACATGAGGCGTTCATAGATCATTATTCGGGGTTATATTGCTCCCGGCTAAGTATCCCACTGCCTGACATAGCCGAGTATCTCTCGCCCCTACAGTTGCCTACCCTAACGACTGCGCAGCAGGATGACCTCGGAGCACCACTGGACCCCGAGGAACTCCGCAACACCATTTTCAACCTATCGAATGTCAAATCTCCGGGCCCAGATGGCTTACCAGTCGAATGCTACAAGGCCGGCTCGGATATCCTCATTCCCCAACTGTTAAAAATGTACACTGCGGCCACGGAAGACTTCTCCCTTCCCCCGACGCTTAATGAGGCTACCCTCATATCCTTACTCAAACCCGGCAGAGATGGCGAGGGACTGGGCTCCTACAGTCCCCTGGCCCTCCTCAACACAGACTATAAAATCCTCGCTTCCACGCTAGCCCGAAGACTGGCCCCCCTAGTGCCAACCCTAATACATCACGACCAGAATGGGTTTGTACCAACGTGCCACACCTCCTATAACATCCGCCGCCTATTCTGCATACAAGAATATGCCACACTTCAATGGCCACATGCCGGAGGTCTGGTGCTGGACCTAGAGAAAGCATTTGATTCGGTGGAATGGCCATACCTGCGGGCAGTCATGGGCAAATTCGAATTGGGGGACGACTACGAGACCATGGTTGGCCTATTGTACCGTAGACCCACAGTTCACGTTCGCACTGGTGCACTGCTTTCTGACCCTATTCGCATGCAGAGGGGCACCAGACAGGGCTGCCCCCTGGCGCCCTTGCTGTTCTCCTTGGCCGTGGAACCCCTGGCCGCAATACTCAGGTCCCGAGGCGCAGAGTGGGGTATACCGATGGCGAATGGCCTTCATACAGTATCACTATATGCGGATGATCTCCTCCTCTATATCAAAAATCTGACTGATGACCCGGCGTCCCTTGCTGACATTTTCCGCACCTTTGAGGAGACGTCGGGTTTCAAAGTCAATTGGGCCAAATCAGGGGCCTATTCCTTAGACCCGGATGCACCCGAGAGTGAGATATACATAGGTGGCGAAAGACTGCAATGGTATCCCACGACGTTCAGATACCTGGGTATCCACATCTACCGAAACCCTGCAGATATATTGGAGGGGAAACTGATGCGGGCGATTGCATCCATCCGGTCGCAAATTGGGTTTTGGAAAACTCTGCCACTAAACGTTCCCAGCCGAGTAGGCTTGGCGAAAATGATAGTTCTACCGTACCGTATGCCCCGATACTCCCTCTACTGTGCACCCCAACAGCACCGGGGCACTGACGACTGTAATGCTAGACAGCTGGACCGCTACGGGGGTGGAAAAACTGGGAGACCTATACTCCGATGGCGCCCTCCTCCCCTTCACAAACCTTGCAGAGGACACGTCTCTCCCAACTGGACAGTTCCAATTGCACGCGTCCCTCATCTGCACGCTGACTGCCGCCTGGGGTGACATGTCCGAAGAGCTGCCCATGCACCACTTTATACAATACCTTCATGTTATGAGCAATGGCTCCCACATCATACACTGGCTAGCGCAGGCTCGCCTCCTTCACACTCAACCCACCACCATGCAGCTGAGAGAGAAATGGGCGGCAGACCGAGGGAGGGACTGGACAGACAAGAAGTGGGCAATGGTACTGGTTGGACCGGTTAATATCCCGCGTAACCCTCGCTTCAAAATCATACAACTCTACATACTACACTGCGCATACCTCACCCCAGACAAAATAAATAGATATTTTTCGGTCACGGACACCGCCTGCAAACGCTGCTCCTTGGTGGGGGCGGACCTCCTCCATATGCTCTGGCTATGCCCTGACCTCCAGCAATATTGGGATGGGGTGACTGCGCTGCTCACGCATTGCACCAGCGAACACGTGCCGAGGACTTGGGAGGCCTGCATATTGGGACTGTACAAACGCACAAAGCTGAACAAGGTACAGGCCCGATACTGGGATCTCGGGCTGATCACGGCCAAGCGGCTGCTTACCAAGCGGTGGAAAGCAGACACACCTCCACATATACGACATTGGAGCTTATCCCTCACAAACTGGGCACGAGCGACGAGAAGAGACGGCAGGACTTAGGAAATTCCCAATTGCACAACAATGGGATGACATCCTCCAATCCTTCCAACAAAAAATGCTTGGAACAGGGGATCACGTGAAGATTCCGCACCCTGCCCCCATGGGCCCCCCTGCAGTGGACACTACGGGACGCGCCTGCACCCACCAGCCCCCCCCACTCATTTAGTTCTCTCCCTCCCCCACGCCCACACACCATTGCCGTATTGCATATAACGCACTGACCACTGCCTGTGCTGAACCCAGGTTCCGGAAAGCGCATGATACATTTCTGATTGTTTGGCAATGAAGTATTCATCGCCCCTCCCCCGCCCACACCCCCCACACATCCAACTCTTATTATACACCCTGACCGAGGACTACCTCACGATCCATGCTCTAATGCCACACTCAGTACGCCCTCATGGTGGTAACCCCCCCCCTATCTTATTGGTACACACACGAACCGCAAAATGCAACCTCCTACCCGCCCATTAGACCACTGCTGACACAGTGACACCACACTTCTTTTCTTAAACACATGGATACATCCGCCCATGCTCCCCCCCTTTAACACATACTCCCCACGTTATCATTCTGATGTTTTATTGATGCGCTGGTCCCACCTCCTTTTTGACCAGGCTCTTTGAAGTTAGTTCCTGAGCACATTGCACCATGGGGATTTTGAGAGCAACAGTCATGGCCGAGGTGATCCCGGCTGAACACCACCGTCAACATAAGCTTCTCCTGCTAGGAACAATACGCTGCATAGACACTCGCTCATTGACACACGATGTTGCACAGCCTTATCTTATAACAATAATGTCCTGCGCCCACTTAGAAGGCGGACCTCACCCACACATTTACCCATGGCACTGATTAGTGGGAACGGGCCACAATCCACCTGGCGCCATTGATGAGTACCACCATAGCTCTGTAACTAAGGAATTACAAAAAAAAACAAGAAAACCCTACAGACCTATACATCTATAACACTAAATGGTTTGCTAAATGAGAAGTGCTGCAACGAAACAATTTACGCCGCCGAACATCAGGGCTGTCGGCCTTAAGGCTGTGTTCATCTGATAATGTTCATATAGTTATTGACTTACGCGGCTGGCCCTGAGGGGTTGTAAGCTGAAAGCTGTGTACCATGCACTTTGAATAATAAAGGTCTTAAAAATAAAAAAAATTAAAAATTTAAAAAATCAAGGACACAGGAGATTTTCTTTAAAAAATCAAGGACGTCCCATGGTCAACTGATTCGATATTCATTACCTTGGATATCGAATCCCTTTGTACCAGCATAGAACATTCTACTGGTTTATTGCACTGGAGCAATTTTTGAGTACTAGACTGTTGGAGTGCTACAACCACAACAAAATGATTGTGGAGCTGGTATCTTAGTGTTTAAACAACAACTATTTCCTGTTTGGCAATATTATTTATTTTCAGAAAAGGGGTGTTGCGATGGGAGCCTGCTTCTCCCCCAGCTAAACGTGCTTACTCGTGGGCTGGTCGGCGGAGCAGGTTCTTAAGCGCATTCATAGTACTGTATTTACCAATCATGTTTCAAAATGGGTGAGATACATCGATGATGTTTTTATTATATGTAGAGGAAACGAACAAAGTGCAATTGATTTCATTAATTCAATCAGCATTATTCACGTGAACTTGAAATTTGCATCTGAAATAAGCAAGGAAAGTGTAGATTTCTTAGATGTCAGAATTTTTATACTTGAGGGAAAAATAGCAACCACCTTGCACAGAAAATGCACTGCTGGCAAGTCCACTCTGCATGCCAGAAGTGCTCACCCCAGACATGTGATGAACAACATTCCATATGGTGAACTATTATGTCGTAAGTGAATCTGCAGTACAGAGAAAGATCTGGTCAGGTGCACAGATCAAGAGCTTGTGAGATTCAAACAGAGGGGTTACAATGAATCCATCCTATATCAGGCAGTAAAGAAAATTAATTCCAAATCTAGGGCTTCCCTATTAGCAGTCACTGAGGCCGACAAGACTGTTAATGTTGAGAAGGTCAACAACTCTGTTCCCAGATTCGTAACAACTTTCAATAAACAGGAAAGGAAAAGTAGAGCCATTATTACACGCAGTTGGTCAATACTTCTTACTGACAGGGCTTTAGCTCCCAGGCTCCCTGCCTGTCCTACTGTTACCTATAGAAAAGGATCTTAGATGAGAACCCATATAGCCAGGAGTAGTCCGGAATTTGAAAAAGACTTAATGTGGTAACAACCCCGGCCAGGGTTTGTCAAATGTTCCAGCTGCAGGGCTTGCAGGTTCTGAATAAATACCACACAGTATGCTACCCCCTTCAGTCCAGACACAGTCACCATCAAAGGGAGTTACAGCTGCAGGACCGAGTATGCAGTTTATGTTCTGACATGCACCCTTGGATTGCGATATGTGGGCAGCACCAAGCTACAGGTGCATGTCAGAAACCTCCAACATTTACAAGCTATTCTAAAAAACGATAGCTTGTATCCTGTAGCTAGACAGTTCAAACAAGAACACAGTAATGATTTACAATGTTTGAAGTATTTTGTTATAACGGCAATTCCCAAACCTCGCCGAGAAGGTTACAGGGAGGGATAAGATGTTGAGGAGGATGGAATCCAAATTGATACTTGAATTGGATAGCAAATTCCCAAACGGTTTGAACAATACAGAAGACCTGTATCACTTCCTATAATGAATAGCAGTAACACTATACATTATTCAGAGTATGGAAATAGTTTAGAGGGTAGATTGGGCTTTCCATCTAGGGCAGTCAGGCCTCCTTGCACTATGATTGTTTTTAAATACACACTTCATATTTATTTTTTCTACGTGGGTTTTATCAGATTCAGCACTAGCACTTTATGACTTAACATCTATTAGGTGAAATATTTGACTATGTTCATGTCATGCTCAATACTTGGGGCATCATTAGGATGGCGGATGGACTTTGTCCGCCCGCGATCCTCACGGTAAAAGGGATCGCCTGCCATAAGGGTGGGGTCCCATGGGGGCAATTGGGATGTGCCCGCCACAGTGGCAGGCGCATCCCGTATTTTTAACATTGCGGCGCCCACCGCAATGGTAAAAATGCATGTTGTGCTTTCCAAAGCAGAACGTGACAGGCACTGTGCGGTGCCTGCCGCGTTGTTCTTTGAAAGGCAGGGGGTACCATAGGTAACCCCTGTGCAACACCCACCCCCCCAAGGTCCATGGGGGCCGCAACAGGCTCCCCAAGCAGACTCTGCATGCCTTTCTTAGGCAGCATTGAAGGCATTCACAAATGCACATGCTAATATGGCTGGCGGTGTCTAAAAGACACCGCCACCATATTGAACCCTTTTCCGCCCGGTCAAAATGTCGACCGGGGGGAAAAGCGGCGGACGGTCTTTCCATCTGCCGCGGACCCCCCAGCCATTATAATATGGCGGGGGTCTTTTCTACAGGGATGGCGGGCGGATTGCCCCCACCGGGGGCAATCCGCCTGCCATTCTAATGGGGCCCTTAGTATTGTACTTAGTAAGTATAACACAATAGCAGATTGATATATTTTGTGATATGAGGATATTAGCCATTCATAAATTGCATTATTTGCACATGGGTTTAAGTTTACAAACTATTTGCGGTATTTGCACTCAATTATCATCTAGCATTTATGTAGTGAATGAATTTATAATATGATCTTTTGATACTGATTGCGACATTTGCACATGGATCAGAGTTTACATAGAAATGCGGTACTTGCACATATTGATTGCTATGCTTGCACAGAAGTCTATGTTTACAGAAATTTGCGTTGTTTGCACTTACTCATTACAAGCATTTATGCAGTATAGGATCTGGGAAATCCCTTTGCAATATTTGGACCAACCGAAGATGGCATTTAAGCAGTCATTACTCATATGGTTTGTTTATTATTATTTGTATGATATCACATTTATATATATATATAATTTTTATATTAAGAGTTTTATATTTGTGGTCAATGAATAGGGTTATTAAAATATTTTATGATTTTATGTATTTGAAGTGAACTACTTTGTCTACTATTGCACAGAGTGACGTAACAGTTGTATATGTTACCCCTCCAGCGTCCAACGCTTTCCCTACTGTTGAACAGACTGGAGTGGGAATAGTATATTTTACCCCTCTGGAGTCCAACGTTTTCTCTACCTTTGCTGAGACTGGAGTGGGAATAGCAAAATTCACCCCTCCAGAGTGCAACACTTTCCTTACTGTTGCACAGACTGGCATGGGTATTGTAAATGTTCCCCCTTGTGAAGTCCAACGCGTTCCCTACTGTTGCCAGACTGGAGTGGGATTAATAAATTTTACCCATCCTGAGTCCAACGCTTTCCCTACTGTTGCTCAGAGTGGATTGAGAACAGTAAATTTGACCCCTCCGGAGTCCAACGTTTTCCCTACTGTTGTTCAGACTGGAATAGGAATAGTAAATGTAACCCTTTCGAAGTCGAATGATTTCCCTGCTGCTGCACAGACTGGAGTTGGACTAGTAAATGTTACCCCTCCACTGATGCACAGACTGGAGTGGAAGTTGTAAATTGTACCTCTTCAGCTACCAACACTTTTACTACTGTTGCACTGACTGGAGTGAGAATAGTAAATTTAGCCCCTCTGGCATCCAACGCTTTCCCTACTGTTGCACAGACTGGAGTGAGAATAGTAAATGGACCCCTCCGCTGCCCAACACTTTCCTACTGCTGCACAGACTAGCATGGGTATTGTAAATGTTCACCCTTTGGAGTCCAATGCTTTTCCCTACTGTTACCAGACTGTGGTGGGACTAGTACATTTTATCCATCTTGAGTCCAACATTTTCCCTACTGTTGCACATAGTAGAGTGGGAACAGTAAATTTGACCCCTCTGAAGTCCATCGATTTCCCTACTACTGTACAGACTGGAGTGGGATTAATAAATGTTACCCCTCTGGTGTCTAACGCTGTCTCTACTGTTGCACAGACTGGAGTGGGAATAGTAAAATTGGCCACTTTGGAGTCCACAGTTTTCCCTACTGTGCACAGAGTGGAGTAAGCATATTAAATTTGACCTCTCTAAAGTTTAATGTTTTCCCTACTGTTGCACAGAGTGAAGTGGGAACAGTACATTTGACCTTTTCGAAGTCCAACGATTTCCCTACTGCTGTAAAGACTGGAGTGGGATTAATAAATGTTACAAACAATCTATCAATCAGGAGTTTGTAAAGCGCGCTACTCACCCGTTAGGGTCTCAAGGCGCTGGTGGGGGTGGGGTGAGGTCGCTACTGCTTGAACAGCCAGGTCTTGAGTTGTTTCCTGAAGGCGAGATGGTCCTGGGTCAGCCGGAGGTGGGTGGGGAGGGAGTTCCATGTCTTGGCTGCCAGGTAGGAGAAGGATCTTCCTCCGGCGATGGCTTTGCGAATTCGTGGGACGGTGGCGAGGGCGAGGCTGGCGGAGCGGAGTTGGCGGGTTGGTGTGTAGAATGCGAGGCGGTTGTTGAGGTACATAGGTCCCGCATCATGGAGAGCCTTGTGTGCGTGGGTGAGGAGTCAGAATGTGATTCTCTTGCTGACGGGGAGCCAGTGCAGATCTTTCAGATGGGCAGAGATGTGGCTGTAGCGGGGGATGTCCAGGATAAGTCTTGTCAAGGCGTTCTGTATGCGCTGTAGTCTTTTCCAGAGCTTTGCTGTGGTTCCGGCGTAGAGGGTGTTTCCGTAGTCCAGGCGGCTGGTGACAAGGGCCTGTGTGACCGTATTCCTGGTTGCGGTGGGGATCCATCGGAAGATTTTTCATAGCATGCGCAGGGTTTTGAAACAGGATGATGAGACGGCGTTGACTTGCTTGGTCATCGTGAGGGAGGAGTCCAGGATGAAGCCCAGGTTGCGTGCGGTCTGTGGGTTTGGGGGCGGTGCCCAGGGCAGGTGGCCACCAGGAGTCGTCCCAGGCAGAGGGGGATGGTCCCAGGATGAGGACTTCCGTCTTGTCTGAGTTCAGTTTCAGACGGCTGAGCTTAATCCATTCCACGACGTCATTCATTCCTTCCGTTACCCCCCTGGTGTTTAACGCTTTCTCTACTGTTGGCACAGGCTAGAGTGGGAATATTAAATTTTACCCCTTTGGAGTCCAGAGTTTTCCCTACTGTTGCACAGAGTGGAGTAAGCATATTACATTTGACCTCTCTAAAATTCAATGTTTTCCCTACTGTTGCACAGAGTAGAGTGGGAACAGTAAATTTGAACCCTTCGGAGTCCAACGTTTTCCCTACTGTTTCACAGACTGGAGTGGGTATAGTAAATGTAACCTTTTCCAAGTCCAACGATTTCCCTACTGCTGTACAGACTGGAGTGGGATTAATAAATGTTAACCCTCTGGCATCTAACGCTTTCTCTATTGTTGTACAGACTGCAGGGGGAATAGTAAATGTAACCCCTCCGAAGTCCAGCGCTTTCTCTACTGTTGTACAGACTGGAGTAGAAATAGTACATTTTATCACTCCGCCATCCAACGTTTTCTCTACTATTTATGTATGTATTATTTTTTCTATTAAGAGATGTGTTTGCAGTGGACTACTTTGTCTACTGTTGCACAGGCTGTAGTGGTAATAGTATATTTTACCCCTCTTGCATCCAACGGTTTCCCTACTGTTGCACAGACCGGGGAGGGAATAGAAAATGTTACCCCTACCTAGTCCAACGTTTTCCCTACTGTTACAGAGACTGAAGTGGGTATAGTAAATTTCACCCCTCTGGAGTTCAACATTTTCCCTACTGTTGCACAGACTGGCATGTGTGTAGTAGTTGTTCCCCCTTTGGAGTCTATCGCTTTCCCCACTGTTGCCAGACTGGAGTGGGAATAGTACATTTTACCACTCCTGATTACAATGCTTTCCCTACTGTTGCACAAACTGGAATGGGAATAGTACATTTTACCCCTCCAGAGTCCAATATTTTTCCTAATGTTGCACAGTCTGAAGTGGGAATAGTAATTTTTACCTCTCCGGAGTCCAACGCTTTCCCCACTGTTGTACAGATTGGAGTGGAAATAGTGTTCCTATTTTTCACAGACTTTACTATTTTTTGAATATTGTTTAATGATATGTAATATATTTTTTTTCTTGTTTAATTTTATATTATCTGTAAATATATTTGTGTATTTCTTATTTAATATTTTTAGTAAATGTCTTTTTTGCTGCTTTATCTGTTATTTGTTATGTTTTATGTATTTATAGATATATAAAATATAAATATATATGTATATCTGCCTTTTATAGTAGTAAATTAATATTATGTAAAATATCTATTTTTATTAATAGTGGTTTGTTATATATATATATATATATATATATATATATATATATATATATATATATATATATATATATATATATATATCTATAAACGTACATTTATGTGTGTATATTTACATTAGTATATATTTATTTTCAATATTAACTGTTACATTTATTTAATATTCTTTCTATTAATGTTATGTATTAAAATATTTAAGATTTAGTATTTTAAACTGTGTATTTGTTGAAAAATTATGTTTCTCTTATTTTTTACAATATGTGTGAAATTATGTAGTTTTCCTATATTTTTGTTTTTACCTTTAGACGTACAGGGAAATGATATTTGTGTCACTGATATTTTTGACACGATATTTGTGTGTCCTGATTTTTTTAGAATCGATTTTATGGCAGCGATTCGAATACACATTAGATGATGGAAATGATCAGGCTGTGGGGAAAGTGCTAAGACTGGCTGGACAACTTACGCAAACATATAAATCAATAAAATGAATTTTGTTGCACACGCTGCATCGCCAAATGCAGCGCGCACAACAAAATTCGTTTTATTTATTTATATATTTACTTATCTCTAATCAGCCGTAATCCGTAGTTTTCTACCCCCACCCCTGCCCCTCTCCCGCCCCACGTCAGCGCCCAGCAGCACTCCCACCACGGGCCGCTACTGCTCTAAGGTTGCTAGAAGAGTTACTTATGTTAGGAATAAAGTATTATTAGTGCAGACAACACTAACCGCTGCATTATGTTTTTAATCCTGGCTTTGTGATTTTCCAGATCAAGCACTTTTAAATTGTTACTCCTTCCTGTAGCTTGTAAACCGAATTGGCTTAGGTAACATTCCCTGCTTATTGATTCACACACTATGATTGTTTGTCTTCTTATACATATGTGAGCGATGTGAAGGGCACAAAAACCCTACATTGGGGTGCGTAGTGCTACAAAAAAAAAACATGTAGTAGTAAATGCTATTTAACTCATTATTAGTGTATTTAATCTTACAATCAGATACTTCTGACATTTTTACAGTGCATGCATTTCTCTTACCTACCCGAGCTGACCAAAGTTAAAAACATCCTTCCAAATCATAGTGTCTCTTAAGCACTTGTGAAGTGATAAAAAGATGAATGCCTTTGTCCTCTCTGTGACATTGCCATCCGGGTGTCAGTTACTAGATAGCTCTCAGCCATGATGAGACTCCAACAAAATAGCACTGATAGCCCTTACAGTGTGGCCTTGATGCAGGGCTTAACTGGAAGTAAAAATAAGAACTGCCCTCACTTCTAGCAAGTACTTCTCCAAATGGAAAGCAGACAACAAGGCACTGATTACAAGTCTGGCGGTTTACGGAGGGCCTAGACTCGTGGGGGCTCTACAGCCCTGCTGCAGCTGCCAGGGAACCGCCATTCCCTGGTGGTGTTGCAGCAGTCAGGAGGCTGTAAGATGTTTGGCGGGACAAGTTTCCTCTCTGCTGTCATGGAGGTTCCTCTTCCATAAACACCGTGGTGAAGAGGAAACATGGAGGGGCCCACATGGGGAGGCACATGGGGGGCACAACATGTGCCCCTGGTGCATTTGCCCTAATTCTTGCAATGCATAGACTTTTCAGTCAATGTCATGCAGGAACTGTTTTGACGTTCCCATTGCAATGCTCATTATTATAGGCACCACTATGAGAACGCCAAAAAACATCAAGACAGACATTAGGAAACTCCTAATCTGGCGGGTGGTCTGACCATGGCTTTGGTAGTGCGGCAATGGGGCGGACCTTGCGCTGCACCACCAAAGTAGTAATCGGGCCCTAAGTCTTCTAAGCCCTTAGTACTTAGCTAAAGCAGTGGCCTCTGGTAGGCTTACCCAAAAGCAGAAGTACAACACCCAATACCATGGGTAATTTCCTCACCATGTTTAATTTCAATCTCCTCAGTAGAGTAGAGACAAGGGACTCCGCTGCTTTCAGACCACTTCAGGATTTCCTGAACAATATATTGCCCCACCACTGTACACTCAGCATAGAAGGGGCCAAACAAAGTTAAAATTGCTCCTATATAAACAGAATGATTAGAAATGTGTCAAGGTCACAATGACAGATTACATAAAGGACAACTGATAACCCAAGTAGCAGCCATCAACAACAATTTTCATAGCCACTAATGCATTCTTATAACTTTTCATCCCTACAAGTTCTACCACAGTAATCCCTCAGTCACCACTAGGCAAGCTCATATCAACAAAAAAAAACTCAATCTGGGAGTGAAATCTCATGCCATGAGACTAGATCCTTAGCCCTCTCTAATCACTTCACTGGCCCACTTGGACAACATTAGCACTTCCTAAACTCTCAGTACAATATATGGTCACTGGGGATTATGAATGGCATCCTCTATACATCCACCATCACCCTCCTCAGACTGCAAACCATAACTCCTATGACTCCCTCCTAGTCGTCAACTGACTTCCTGGACACCTACAAGACCTCCAGCCCCTCAGTCCAGACTCTATTGACAGAGTATGCCACTTTGTCCTTATGTTACATTTTGGTCAGACTGTTAGGCAAAGCCATGCGACCTAGCAGACCAGGACATCGACACTCACTAAATTGTGTAAATCAAAAGTAATTATGGTCTGCACAGTGAGAAAGAATCCAGATTAACCACCAAAATATTGAGTTATCAACTGCCCAGGCTCAACTTCGACACTTGGTCATTCAGTTTCCAACATGACCTCTTGATCGGTCAACTTAGAACTGTAAATTAATAAATTAACTAGCAGATGTCAACTCAACAAATTTGTCAGCAATGGTTGACACCAACAGCCACCTAGCCTAAACAGAATCACCTGCCCCTAGTTCCTCCATAGCCCAACCTCTCTTCCTCATTTGACCCAGGTAATTTACCTACAATAATGGATATGTCCCCACCTATATCCAAGTCTGTTCCTGAAAAAAAAAACTCACCTAGGCAGACCCCTGCCACTAGGCCAGAAAACAAATAACTGACAAACTCTAGTTGTAAGTCATATACATACATCCTGGGTATTCACAATTGCCTAACCATTCCACCTAAAGCATCAAAGAATCAGGCTGAGCAACCTTTTTTGTGTTTCCTAGGCCCTTTCTACCAGAATTCTCCAGGACATCAAACACATTCTAATAATCTTTCAAACCCAAAACCAAAGAATTGAAATCATTTACTTGACCATGCAAAAGTGAATCCCCAATCTAACCTTTAACTAATGAAATACTTCAGTATTCCCCACGTGACAACTCTCCCTTGAAACTTCCTCGGATCGACATTTTTACAGGACCAATCCTCAATACAGACAGTCCCCTCTTCTAGAACGCTCTGCCTCTATAGGTAGCCCCTGCTCATGTTATATGCATTGAGAAGAAAAGGAACCACAGAAGATGAAGTATGGATCTGAGTGTGCGAGCTGCAGAGAGGTAATGACATTGCTCACTAAAAAACCCTCAACTCATTTTTAGGTCGAAACAAACCAGCCAGAACAGGTGTCTGGTTTGCTAAAGACATATTGGGTACATTCAAAAAGCTGATCTAGGAATGCATTCTGCCAGTTGATTACTATTGGCTTTGTGGTTTGTAACTCACATGTTCTGACTGTTTATTTGCTGGCTTTATTTGCTTTAGGCTGTCTAGCTTCAGTTTGTCCCTCCCGTTGCCCAAATCTTGTTTACTGTATTCTTCCATGCACTCACTTTCTCTAAAAAGTTTGTTTAATCTTGTTCTTATCTTGCCACATTTACTGTGCATTCAAAGTCAGTTGCCAAATGTCAGGCTCTCTCTTCCAGGGAGCTTGCTGTTAATTTTTCTTTCTCTGATTTCAAAGTTAGGGAATTTATCTGGTAATCATGCTGAGTGATCATATACGAGGAGAGGGTGTAGGATGTTGTTTTCCCTTCTAACACACACCCAAAAAAATAAGCAGTGGCAAGGCCAAAAGATCTAGCCTATGCAAGATCTACTGGCTTTGTCAATGTTTTTAGCTATGCAGCATGGTGGAAAGTGTGGAAACAAAAGCGCTATGAAGCAGTCAGTGCGGGCTGCGACATACTGCCTTTTTTTCAACAAAGCTACTCGGCAACCAAACAGCTGTACAACATGGCTTAACAACCATTGACTAGCCAAATAGTAGAGCTGTTTGGCTTTGTCTATGTTTTCTGTGCCATGTTTTACAGCTGCGGCTGTTGTTCAGCATGGGTGAACGTAAAAACAAAGTGCTGTAAAGTGGCCAGAGTTAACCACCTCATAGCACTATATTATTTTTTTGGGCCAGGCTAAACAGCAGTTAAAAAACATTGACAAAGCAAATAGATTTCGCATAGAATATTAGCTTTGCCAATGCTTGTTTTTAAGATTTACCTCCCTGGGTCTGAGGATCAGTGATCCTAGGAGACGGTTCTGATGATTTTCAGCATTCATAGGACAGATGTTGTAATGTGTTTATTTTACAAGGCTTTTTTAGATAGAGTTCACTTTGGTTTTTCCACCTGTCACATAGTACGTTTTTATGTTATGCTTAGTATTTAGTTCTGTGAACTCTAATCAACTTTCTTTTTTTAAAGAAACAACCTTGACTGGATATTGATATGTTAAGTATTATTTTTTGCATTGTTGAGTACTGAGTTTGCAGCTCAAAGCACCTCACTGAGTAAACCTTTGGGCTGTGCTGCCACTCTGCCCAGTCCTGCCAAGTACCACGCATCAGGGGTTAGACTAATGCATTTTAGTGCTGGTGTGCGCAACACCGCACTAAAATGCTTTAGTCACGCATTACTGCAGCTGCTGCAACTTATCATGAGGCAATGCAATTATAAATAAACAAAACCTGGAGTCTTATAGGTTTGTTGTGCAGCTGCCTGCCACTGGCCGAGCCTTAGCTAGTTAACACTGGTTAGAGTAAAACAAGAGTAAAAATATACCATTTTGTTTTTGTTTACCCTGGCGCATATTCCTTTAACCCCTTCGACGCGGGGCTAATTCCCCTGCGGCGCGGGGGGAGGGAGGCCGCGCACGGCGCTGCGGTGCTGATGACGAGCCCAGGCCCGTCATGCAGCACGGTGCTCGTGGGCTGGTGACGAGCCTGGGCTCGTCATGACCACGCCCGCACAATGGAACGCGCAGCACAGCAGGGGAATTAGCCCCGTGTGTGAGCGTTCCACGGCTCAAGACGAGCACAGGCTCGTCACCAGCACACAAGCACCGTGCTGCATGACAAGCCTGGGCTCGCCATCAGCACAGAAGGGGTTAAAAACAAAATCATGAGCCTGCAATTCAGCGGATCCGGCGACTGCGTCACTGATATACAACATGCGCCGGACCCAGCCTCACTTGAATTCAGCGCATTCTATTATTTTACCCCCAACACATGCCACAGTTGAATGGCTCCGGTGCATCGTTTCTTTCTACTCTGCACACAGTTGCCTACTGCCAAATGCTAAAGTGGCACTTGGGTTCCAGTTGGTGGTCTACAGATTACCCTCCGACCTGCAGTTCTGACAACAATATTTTTGACAATGCACACCATGTACTTAGCCTCATCAAAACCTAGATTCATATTTACTATAGGTTAGTGCAGGAACTTATGTAATATATAATGGAGGAAACAGCAAAAATACTGCACTGATAGACTTTCATGTGCAAAACATTATTTGCACTGAAAGTTCATTCCAAAATCCCTTTGTGCTATGGACACCAGTGACCCGCCCCATACATGTTTCAATACAAAGCCAGAACTACTAAATTAGCATGACGTTGCGCAAGCAAGGGGCACACAGAATATCACAAGATATTCTGTGCATAAGATAAGTATATCATTATGAAATATATTTGACTTAACCTTGAGTGGTTGTTGTGACGTTGAACTTGGTACATGATGATGTACCTTGAGTAAAAATCTAAGGCAAGGCATTGCTGGCTAACCTTTGCCCCTTAGCGCTACACTTAGTGTAACGCTAAAACATTTTTTGGAGCCGGTGTCATTGATGGCATCAGCAGTGTGCAACTTATACTAACTATGACCCTGCATATTTTTCATTAATCACAATAGGGTGGGACGAGGAGCAATTCAGGGTCCAGCACCCATGCTCCTTAAGAGAAATATGAACATGAACAAAAGGGGTTGACTGTTCCTATATAGAAAACAGAAGGTTGGAGTGTCTAAAGTGAAGGGGATTTCCTTATTGGAAAGTGTTGCCCTCACTCACCCATGTGGGTGTCATTCTTCATCATCGGCTTTTTCTCCTCGTAGGGCCGGCGCTGCAATGCCTCATGGGCCCTACGAGAGGGCTCTTTGGCAGAGTTCTTTCTCTTTTAGCTGTGATGATACGTGCAGCTGTACAGAGATTTAGGAATGGATATAGTGAGAGAAAAGTGGTCTAAAACTACCTAAGGGGTACCCAGTAATACATTTAAACAGGGGTCCCCTTTGCAGGATAAAAAAAACAGATAAGTGTAGATTGTCAAGGCAGTGTTACAGAGTGTGACAATTTAGTGTGTAGTATTTAAAAGGGTTTTATGATGGAACAACGACCATTTGAACAACTACAGTCTAAACAATGACTCCTTAACCACTACTTATTCTAAACCACTAAAGTTTTAACAACAACTATTTTTTAAAACTACTATTCCTTTTCCACGATTGCCTTTACTCCATTAATGTATCTATTTTACAGGTAAATATAAGCCCATATGATTGACAAAGCAAATAGATCTCGCATAGAATATTAGCTTTGCCAATGCTTGTTTTAAAGATTTACCTCCCTGGGTCTGGGTATCAGTGATCCTAGGAGACGTTTCTGATGATTTCCAGCATTCATAGAACAGATGTTGTAATGTGTTTATTTTACAAGGCTTTTTTAGATAGAGTTCACTTTGGTTTTTCCACCTGTCACATAGTACGTTATGTTATGCTTAGTATTTAGTTCTGTGAACTCTAATCAACTTTCTTTTTTTAAAGAAACATCCTTGACTGGATATTGATATGTTGAGTATTATTTGTTGCATTGTTGAGTACTGAGTTTGCAGCTCAAAGCACCTCACTGAGTAAACCTTTGGGCTGTGCTGCCACTCTGCCCAGTCCTGCCAAGTACCACGCATCAGGGGTTAGACTAACGCATTTTAGTGCTGGTGTGGGCAACACCGCACTAAAATGCTTTAGTCACGCATTACTGCTGCAACTTATCATGAGGCGCTGCAATTATAAATAAACAAAACCTGGAATCTTATAGGTTTGTTGTGCAGCTGCCTGCCACTGGCCGAGCCTCGGCTAGTTAACACTGGTTAGAGTAAAACAAGAGTAAAAATATACCTTTTTGGTTTTGTTTACCCTGGTGCATATTCCTTTAACTTCTTCGCCACGGGGCTAATTCCCCCGCTGCGCGGGGGGAGGGGGGCCGCACACGGCGCAGCGGTGCTGATGACGAGCCCAGGCCAGTCATGCAGCACGGTGCTCGTGTGCTGGTGACACGCCTGGGCTCGTCATGACCACACCCGCGCAATGGAACGCTCAGCACAGCGGGGGAATTAGCCCAGCGTGTGAGCGTTCCACGGCTCATGACGAGCCCAGGCTCGTCACCAGCACACGAACACCGCGCTGCATGACGAGCCTGGGCTCGTCATCAGCACAGAAGGGGTTAAAAACAAAATCATGAGCCTGCAATTCAGCGGATCCGGCGACTGCGTCACTAATATACAACAAGCGCCGGACCCAGTCTCACATGAATTCAGGACATTCTATTATTTTACCCCCAACACATGCCACAGTTGAATGGCTCCGGTGCATCGTTTCTTTCTACTCTGCACACAGTTGCCTACTGCCAAATGCTAAAGTGGGACTTGGGTTCCAGTTGGTGGTCTACAGATTACCCTCCGACCTGCAGTTCTGACAACAATATTTTTGACAATGCACACCATGTACTTAGCCTCATCAAAACCTAGATTCATATTTACTATAGGTTAGTGCAGGAACTTGCGCAATATATAATGGAGGAAACAGCAAAAATACTGCACTGATAAACTTTCATGTGCAAAACATTTTTTGCACTGAAAGTTCATTCCAAAATCCCTTTGTGCTATGGACACCAGTTACCCGCCCCATATATGTTTCAATACAAAGCCAGAACTACTAAATTAGCGTGACGTTGCGCAAGCAAGGGGCACACAGAATATCACAAGATATTCTGTGCATAAGATAAGTATATCATTATGAAATATATTTGACTTAACCTTGAGTGGTTGTTGTGACGTTGAACTTGGTACATGATGATGTACCTTGAGTAAAAATCTAAGGCAAGGCATTGCTGGCTAACCTTTGCCCCTTAGCGCTACACTTAGTGTAACGCTAAAACATTTTTTGGAGCTGGTGTCATTGATGGCATCAGCAGTGTGCAACTTATACTAACTATGACCCTGCATATTTTTCATTAATCACAATAGGGTGGGACGAGGAGCAATTCAGGGTCCAGCACCCATGCTCCTTAAGAGAAATATGAACATGAACAAAAGGGGTTGACTGTTCCTATATAGAAAACAGAAGGTTGGAGTGTGTAAAGTGAAGGGGATTTCCTTATTGGAAAGTGTTGCCCTCACTCACCCATGTGGGTGTCATTCTTCATCATCGGGTTTTTGCTCCTCGTAGGGCCGGCGCTGCAATGCCTCATGGGCCCTACGAGAGGGCTCTTTGGCAGAGTTCTTTCTCTTTTAGCTGTGATGATACGTGCAGCTGTACAGAGATTTAGGAATGGATATAGTGAGAGAAAAGTGGTCTAAAACTACCTAAGGAGTACCCAGCAATACATTTAAACAGGGGTCCCCTTGGCAACAAAAAAAAACTGATCAGTGTAGATTGTCAAGGCAGTGTTACAGAGTGTGACAATTTAGTGTGTAGTATTTAAAAGGATTTTATGATGGAACAACGACCATTTGAACAACTACACTCAAAACAATGACTCCTTAACCACTACTTATTCTAAACCACTAAAGTTTTAACAACAACTATTTTTTAAAACTACTATGCCTTTTCCATGATTGCCTTTACCCCATTAATGGATCTATTTTACAAGTAAATACAAACCCATATTTATATATATACATACACACACACACACACACAAATATATCTATCTATCTATCTATCTCTCTCTCTCTCTCTCTCTCTATATATATAAATATATATATATAAATATATATATATATAGAGAGAGAGAGATAGATAGATAGATAGATAGATAGATAGATAGATAGATAGATAGATAGATAGATAGATAGATAGATAGATAGATAGATAGATAGATAGATAGATAGATAGATAGATAGATAGATAGATAGATAGATAGATAGATAGATAGATAGATAGATAGATAGATAGATATGAAGCTCACAATTCCTTCGGCAACAAAAGAATCAACCGCACTCCACTGGTGGAAATTAAAGAACAGGTTTATTTACTCCGTCGGATTCAAAACAGGATGCGTTTCGGCTTCGTGCCTTTTTCTTACTGTTATGGCACACATTTAGGTACAAGCATTTAAATAAAGTTTTCAATTTCATGACATCATTTCCAGGTAATTCATTGAAATGAATGATGTACTAATCGTAATCAGTTCATGTGGCGGCCATCTTAGAGTGTGTTTGGACATGATAACAAATAAAGGAACAGAAAACGTAATTAAGCCATAAATCATTTTTCACTGCATAGTTTCCAAATATTAACAATAGAGGTATGTACACGTCATTTACAATTCATTCTGAGTCCCAGTTTCCTGCTAATCATACAGAAAAATTCAAATTACATTAAATTCATGTGAAATGAAATGAAAAATTATATTTGTATAGCGCGTAACTACCCGGAGGCCTTGCAGCGCTTTAACTGATTACTGTGGCGAGGTACAGGGTGGTTTAACACGCTTTTCCAAACAAGTGGGTTTTTAAAGCTTTCCTGAATGCAATCCGGTTGTTGTTCTCTCTGAGATCCAGAGGAAGAGAATTCCAAATTCTCGCAGCAGTGTGCGAAAATGAACGGCCACCCCATCGGGCTTTGTTGATTTTGGTTGTGGTGGCTAGATGCAGTGCATTGGAGAGGAGGGCTCTGGAAGGAGTGTAGGGCACAACTAGGGGGAACAAGATGGCAGGACCTGTTCGATGAAAGGATTTATGCACAATGCACATGGCCTTGAATTGTACTCTTGCAGCCACTGGGAGCCAGTGTAGTTCTCTTAGGGCCTTCTTGGCTGACTGCCAACGAGGAATGTTAAATAGTAATCGGGCAGCACAGTTTTGAGTGACCTGGAGTCTGTTGGCTCCCAGATATAAGGCATTTCCGTAATCCAGGCGGAAGAGTATCAGGGCCTGAACCATGATTCTCCTCGCCTGGAATGGAAGCAAAGGGAGCACCTTCCGGAGCATTCTCATTAGCCCGACACACGTGGATGCCGTTCTGGTGGCCTGGACAGAGAAGTCTAGCGCTTTATCGAGCCAAACTCCAAGGCTCTTTATCTGAGGTTTAGGGGGAGGAGAAGAGCCTAGACATGTGGCCCAGATGGAAGCCAGAGTGGTCGGTGCAGGGTTGCCCAATAGCATAATCTCTGTCTTCTCCCCGTTTAGTCTGAGACAAGAGGATTGCATCCACTTGGCTACTTCCTCTAGACAGGAGCCCAGTGTGTTGGATGACCCCTCAGTGTGGTCCAAAGAGACCACCAGTTGGGTGTCGTCCGCGTAGGTGACAATACGCACACCGAAGGGATGAACTATCTCTGCTAGAGGTCTCATGTAGACATTAAACATGTAGTATCATAAGTTCATAGTCTAAAAATACATCGTTTGAAATCAAGCCTTGGATTGGCGTAAACATTAGTTGTGAAATGAGGAACTCTGATCACACAATTCTGATGTATTTTTTGAAGGAAACTAAAGTAATGCATCAGGAATAGAATTAATTCGATCTACAGATGGGTAAAAAATAATAAATATACAGCTATAAATGAGGAAGGACGGAAGACAGAGAAAGGAGAATGGCTAGCCTAGATGTATTGATAATTCTTCCATGTTCAGGCCTACTGGTGTCTTCATTTGTAGGTCGATAATGAACCTAGATTCTAGCCTGCGCAATTGTAATTCTCTGTCCCCCCCTCGATCTTTAATGGGAACATGATCAAGACAGAAGAAACGGTGGAGGTTACGGTCACTCCGATGTTCTTGGTCAAAATGCCTGGCCACAGGGTAGTTAGGATCATTATGTTCTATGGCTCTGGCATGTTCAAGTATCCTTCTTTTAACAGGGTGTATGGTGCTGCCAATATAATGCAGTTTGCAAGGGCATTCTAGACAGTATACACAATAAGGGGTAATGCAAGTCATGAATTTGTTGATCTTTCTGTTTGAGGTACTGCCAGGGCATTTCATAGTGAGTGATCTTGGGACTATTTTTACATGCTTTGCAGCGATGACATGAAAAAAAACCCAGTAAGGTTTCCTAATCTGGGAATTCTAGGAACAGGATCGAAGTGACTATGTACAAATAAATCTCTTAACAAACGATTTCGTTGATAAGTTATCTGTGGAAACTCAGAGATTTCGGTTCCTATAGTGAAATCTGATTTTCGGATATGCCAGTTTCGTGAGAGAACTTGCTGAATGCTTTTAGAGTCTTGAGAGAAAGTTGTGATGAAACGGATAGTGCTTTTAGTAACTGTTTCTTGTTTCTTTCGATCATTCAAGAGACAAATTTGAGGTATTTTCATAACTTTTTCAAAAGCTTTCGCTAAGACTTGTTCTGAGTAACCCCTTATTTTGAGTCTTTCCATAGATTAAGATGCTGCTGTTTGAAAGTCCTTTTCTAGGGTACAATTTCTTTTAAGCGCAGCAATTCCCCGTAGGGAATGCTATTCTTGAGAGGTTTAGGATGACAGCTGTTTGCCTCCAAAATGGAGTTACCAGCTGTGATCTTGCGAAATAAAGAGCTGCCAATCCTACCTTCACTGATTTTTACTTTCAAATCCAGAAAGTCAACTTCAGTGTCACTCATTTGCCCACTGAAGTGTAAATTCAGATTGTTGTCATTCAAATGTCTAATGTATGCTTCTGCCTGTGCCCTAGTACCCTTCCAGAAAATGAAAAGATCATCGATATATCGATGCCAACCGATGATTGATTGGACCCATTGTTGATTGTCATCGGCCCAGGCTACCTGCTTCTCCCACCAGCCTACAAACAAGTTCGCATAACTGGGGGCGAAACAGGTTCCCATCGCCGGCTCTCTGATCTGTCTAAAATGTTGCTTCTGAAATAAGAAGATGTTATTGTTCAGACAGAAGGTACAAATTCAGTCAGCATCTCATTATGTAAAGCAAATTTCAATTAACGACTTTTGAGAAAATATTGTACTGCCTGAATGCCCTGATGATGTGCGATGCATGTATACAGTCCTGTGACGTCCAGAACGATCATCAGCATTTCCGGTTCCCAAGTGATATTAGAAATGGTTCTGATGAAATCGGTAGTGTCCCGGATGTACGAGGGCAATGTTTTCACGAAATCAATTAGGAAAGAGTCAATATATTGGGACATTGCTTCCCTAAGACTACCTATGGAAGAAATGATTGGTCTTCCTGGTGGGCGGGTAGCATTTTTGTGAATTTTGGGCAAATGGTAAAAAGTCGGTGTAATCGGTTGGAAGCATGTTAAAATATTTCTGTTTGTCGTTATTCAGCATGCCCTGACCAGCCCATTTAGGCATTTATCAAGAAGGTTGTGATATTGGATGATGCTGTTGTTGTACTCTACCTTGCTTATCTTGCTGTAACATGTTGCATTGTTCAATTGACGTAAGGCTTCTGTGCAGTAATAGTCTCGAGACATAAGAACAATATTCCCTCCTTTATCGGATGGTTTGCACACTATGAGGGTCATTAGGATGGCGGGCGGACTTTGCCCGCCCACCATCCTCATGGTAATGGGGACCGCCCACCATAAGGGCGGGGGTCCCGTGGGGGGTATTAGGATGTGCCCCCCACAGTGGCGGGCACATCCTGTATTTTTAGCATTGTGGCGGGCGGTGCTCTCTGCACCACCCTCCACAATGCTAAAAATGCATTTCAGTATTTGCATTTACAAAGCGGCAGGCACAGCGCGGTGACTGCCGCTTTCTAAATGTAAAGGATCTGTGTTCACTCCCCTACTCTTCTTCACTCTGGGGGCCCGCACGGGGCCCCCAGAGTGATGTTCGCCTGCCTTTCTGTGGCGGCATTGCCGCCACGGAAAAGCAACTGTAGACGCCCATCCAAATATGGTGGCGGTGTCTGATAGACACCGCCACCATATGAACCCTTTTCCGCCCAGCCGCAAGGCGACCGGGGCGGAAAAGTGGTGGGCGGTGTTTGCCTCCGCTGCGGTCCCCCCCGCCATTGTAATGTGGCGGGGGGAAATGGGTGGCGGGCGGGCATTTATGTCGGGCGGTGGCGATCCGCCCGATATCGTAATGGGCCCCAGAATTTGTGTTTTCTTTCAATTTGTCTAATCCAATTTATTGTTCTTTGGTCAAATTCCATTGTTGTTTGCTCGATTTTATTGGATTTTGAAATCTCATTTTGATCAAATCACTTTTCACTCGTGTCTTGCAGCATTGTTGGAATAAATTTGGATCGTGGTTTAAAGATGGTCTTTGTTTGATTAATCCCAAATTTAGCCGCTGATTTAAGCGCACTTATTTGTAGGCCAGTTGTTGGTTGACTTGCCATTAATTGTAATAGATTCAGATCTTCACCAGCTAGATTTTCCAACTCAAAATCTGTGGACACAGTGTGTGTATTTATATTTGATGTAGTCTTTAGCTTATTGAATTTTAGAAGTTTAAGCTTCCTGCAGAACTGGAAAAGATCGATTCTAGATTGAGTGTATCGAACTTGTGTGATGGGCAAAAAGTGAGTCCTTTTTTCAATACTCTTTCTTCATTTTTGCTGAGTGTGTATGATGTCAGATTGACAATTGTGACATCTTTTTGAATTGTTATCTCCTGTTCCCTCTCTTGCTCCGGGTGTATGAGGCTACGCCTTGGTACTCCTCTGTGGAATCCTCCTCGCCTCGTCTGTCTTGTTTTCTTTCCAGCGGTTTGCCTTTGGTCCCCCTCTGCCATGATTGTCGCATTAGTTTGAATTCCTCGCGAAAATGGGACTGCTCTCTGGATGTTGTTGGTCTTTCATCGCCAGATTGCTCTGTATCTGTTGTTACATCAGATTCTGAAATGATAATTACTGGAGTGCTCTTCTTGCTTTTGACATTTCTTAAGGCTCTGCGTGGGGCTTCAAATTTGCGAGCAAAGGTAAGGATACGTCCTTGTTCTATATATATGTGTACACCCCACATACACACACACATATATATGTGTGTATATCTGTATATGTGTGTGTGTGTGTGTGTGTGTGTGTGTATATATATATATATATATATATATATATATATATATATATATATATATATATATATATATATATATATATATATATATATATATACATGTAAATTCACTGAAAAAAACATAGGTTTCAGACATGTTATAGTTAAGAATTAGCATTTGAAAAACCTTAGAAATTGACTGAAAAAAACATAGGTTTTACAGGTGTTATAGTTAGCTGGATATTTCATTCCTAAAAAAACATTGAAATTCCTCAGTTATAGTTAGTTGTACTAACTATAACTCGCGCGCCCGCAATCCACTGCTGATGATGTCACATATTACATAATTCATGACATGGTCAGGGACATCACTGATGACATCACTGATGACATCATCCAATGAATGTGGTTTCGTTCGATATTTAAATAAGTATTATATAATTATGTAGCAATCTGCATTAAAGACTGAGTGTATGTTTAAGTGTCTGGATGGAGGATTTAGTAGCACTGTGATTGACTGTCTAAGTGACTAATTTAAAGTGTCTTACTAAATATATAGGATAGTGATTTAACTGTGTGAACATCTGTATCACTTTATCTCTTGTTGTGTAAACTACTACATAAGTTGGTTACTAGCTATGTGAAAGTCTATATTAGTTATTAATTAGTTAAGTGAGTATTTGTATGGGATAGTGAATGTGTGTGTGGTTGGGTAGGAGGTGTGTGACTGTCCAAAGATGTGTAAATAGTTGATTTAGTAGGTATAGAGGTTAAGACTGTATGTGGAAACAGTTGTTTCAGTGAGTGAATCTCTTTATGGGTGTGGTGATGAGTAAATATATTTCTCAATGATACATGTCCAACAAAGTAGAAATAGAATAGGCAGTGTATGTGACAGTTGTTGTATATAAATAGGTATACATAAAATTCAGTGATTGTATGAGTGACTATCGAAAACTGTGTACTTGTAATAGTCATTTTATAACACACTAAGTATGAGTTACTATCTATATGAATAAATAAAGTGGTGTTTGTATAAGTGTGTAGCTTAGTAAATGTAAGTATGATTAATTGTTTGCATAAGTGAATAGGATGACTGCATAAGTGAATAGGATGTGTGGTGGTGGGTAATGTTGATGTAGGTGTATAAGCATATTTAATAGTATTCTATTGATCTTTGTTAGCATGTATGAGTGAATCTATAGGTAAGTGTTTAGATGTGCGTGTAGATGTAGGATTCACTGAGTGGGTTTTTAGAAACTTGTATTGGTGTGTCAATGGTTTCAAACATGGTACTCCATATTTTATAAGTGTTGAAAGGTTATGCTACTGTATGATGAGGTGGATCAGATTGTCACATGGATGATGTCATCAGTGCTATTATTTGAGATGTCATCAGTGATGTCATCAGTGATGTCACTGACCATGTCATGAATGATGTAATATGTGATATCATCAGCAGTGGATTGCGGGCACGCTCGTTATAGTTAGTACAACTAACTATAACGGAGGAATTTCCAATGGAGTGGGCCAGCCCCGGGGGATGGGGCCCCCGGGCTATTAGTGGCCAGGGAGGGGGGCAAGGAAGCCCCCCTCCAAATAAAAAATATTTTTAAAAAGGCCCATGCCCCGTGGGATGGGGTCCCCGGGGCAGATTATGGCCTCAGGAGGGCGCCACGGAGCCCCCTTCCCAATGTTTTAATTATAAAAATTGGGGGCAGGCCCTGGGGGATTGGGTCCCCAGGGCCAAAAAATTAGAAAAAGAAGGTGGGCTACACAGCCCACCTTCCTAAAAATATTTTAAAAATAAAACGGGATTGCGGCCGTAGGCCACTCTCCCTTATTGCATCACTCTGCAAATGCACCCCCTGGTGCGTTTGCAGAGGGGGAACAAATTCCCCTTGAATATTGGGGGTCCATGGGGGCCAAGTAGCCCACCAAGTACCTCCAGTATGCGCCAGGGTGCTGCATTGCAGAGAGGTTTCTGAGGTCATGCCCCTTTTTACACCTCTCTGCAACACAGCTCTGTGGCACTTACTGGAGGTAGCTGGTGGGTTAGTTGCACCCCAGGGACCCTCAGTATTCAAGGGGAGTTAATCCCCCAACTTATTGGGACCGTGGGGGGGTACCCAATCCTCCCACGGTCCAAGCCGGCTCCTCGCATCCTGCAGGAGTCGGCATTGCTTTTCCACATGGGGAGCAGCTAACATGCTGCACCCCAGGTGGAAAAGCAATCTGCTTTGCTATTTGGAAAAGAGAGCAGATTTCCTGCTCTCTCTTCCAAATAGCAAACCAGTTTGCAATGACAGGGTGGGAGCTGCGAGGCTTGTCATAGCAAACAGCAGTGTCCCAGGGGTGGGCCCCCCGGGACACTGCAGGAACCGGCCCTGGGGGGTGTCGGTCCCCGGGGCCATCAAAGGCTCCAGGAGGGGGGCCCTCCCATCATTTGAAAAGCCCCGGGTGGTGGTCCCCAAGGTTTGGGGGCCCATAACGGACCACCAAATTAAAAACTTAGTGCCCCAGAGAGGTGGCGGTCCCTGGGGCTCAAGCCCCCCCCACACAGGTTTCTTTACTTAAATAGAAAGCTCCGGGGGGGCGGTCTCCGGGGCCGTAGGCCCCCTGCCATTCATTTTTTTAAAGCCCCGGGGGGTGGCTGTCCCTTGGGCTGGGGGGCCTGAGAGCCCCCCCAACAAAGAACTACAAGCCCCAGGGTGGCGGTCCCCTGGGAGGGGCCCCCCTTTACATAACTATTGCCCCCGGGATTTGGCGCCCTGGGGGCCAATTACCAAAGAAGCACGGGAGAATGCGCTTCGGTTTTTTTTTATCAGCAAGATCCGCGCATCTTGCTCGGATTTTGCTGATTTTTCGCATTTCTTTTGCTGATTTCTTGTGCCTCAGTTCTACCGAGGCACGAGGTGGCTGCCAACACTTCCTGATTTGGAGTGTTGATAGCCAATTAGAATACAGTTCATGCACGGCAGGGTGCTCTTAGAATGCGCGGATCCTCCGCAGCCATAAATACATATGTACTTTTAAATGTGATTTTCTCAGGAACTACTGAACGGATTCACACCATGCAAGCAAACGGCAGGAGTCTGAACTAAGGACTACCTCTTTGCCAAATTTGGTGTAATTCCGTTTAGCAGTTCGGGCTGTAGCTGCGGCTAAAGGTCCCTATGGAAAATTGCATGAGGAAAACACGTTTTGGGACCCCCTCTTTTTTCTCGGCCCCACAACACGAATCATCCCGAGACTTTCAGGAAAGGAGCGGACCGGAGCTGGCCATTAGTTTTGAAAATTTTGGAAGATTCGTCAACCGGCGCCAAAGTTATTCCGAATTGAATGTTGCGGATTTCCTATTGAAAGTAGGTCCTAACTATAACTACCTATAGATGTATATACATATATATATATATCCTATTGGCAGTCGCAAATAGGTAGTTATAGTTAGGACCTATTATCCATAGGAAAAGCGTTTTTGATTTGCCAAAATCTTTCGGCCCGTTTGATGAATCTTCACAAAATTTTCAGAAACAGTGGGGCGCTCTGGTCAGCTCCTGTCTTGAAAGTTTCCAGATGATTCGTCAAGCAAGGCCTGAGAAAAAAGGGGGTCGCAAAACTTGTTTTCTCCAAGTTAATTTACATCGGAATTTTGAAACAGGGTACAGCCCGAACTGCTGAACGGAATTACACCAAATTTTGCAAAAAGGTAGGTCTTGATCCAGAAAGCGACCTTTTTTAAATGGTGTAAATCCGTTCAGAACTGCCTGTCTCACCCACAAAGCTCTGCACACTGGTAAACCCACCTATCTAGCCGCCAAACTCAACAAAGCGAGACGGACAAGAAATCTCAGGAGCACCAACACTCTGCTACTCATCCCCCCGAAAACCCGCAAACAAAAGACCTTATCTCAGTCTTTCTCCAGAAATGCACCAAGAATTTGGAATGCCATCCCTATACATATCAGGACTAACCCTTCCTTCAAAGAATTCAATAGCCAGCTCAAAGTGCTCTTCCTCAATTGAGCTCTCACGAAGTGACAACGGACCAACAATACCGATCTGCCACCAACTGAGGATTCAGTCACTATGATAAGAACAACTTGTTACAGCATCTTCCTCTTGACCCGCACATTACTCCCCCATACTATTACCACCACCACTGCATTCGATTGCTACGTGACTTATACAGATCAATGACCCATCTTTGAACACTGTGTTTACTGTTCCACTCTTGTTGTAAAGCGCTCCAATACATTCTGGTCTGGCCAGCGCTATATAAACTCCTAAATAAATAAAATAAATCTTTTTTTAATCCTGCCAAGCAAGCCCCTGATTGGATTTATGTCTGGGTAACCCTTAGGTAGTTTTAGAACACTTTTTACTCACTATATCCATTACTAAATCTCCCTACACCCACATGCATCATCACGGTTAAAACAAAATATTTTCCACCAAAGAGACCTCTTGTGAGGCCCATGTGGCATTCCAGCACCACAAGGAGCAAAAGCCTGATGATGAAGCATGACACCCACATGGGTGTGTGAGGGCAACACTTCAAAAAAAGGAAGACCTCCTCACTTTACACACTTCAACCCTACGTTTTCTATATAGTAACAGTCACTCCCTGCATATTGTTCCCCATTTGTCCAATGCAGCATTGCATGAATGTTGTTTAATTTAGTCATCAGTTCAACCGGCTTCTTCTAACTCATCCTCTTTATTTTTAAAATCATCCGGAAAATTGGGCTGTCAAATTGGGCCAGATCTGATCCAGACAGTGCATGACCGCAAGGTGTACCCAAAACCAAATAGCTCCCTAATCATTACTGTAATCTAATGACTAAAGGTGTCATTCTAAAGACCTGGGTAAAGTACGTAGACTAGCACCTACAGACATTTGGACTACAAACATTCCCAGGTACTCCAGAGGTTTGGGTGTAACAGGAAAAATATTTAAGCCAGAGGGGCACCCCCTCCTGGTAACTTAGTAGTTCCACATCTGCTCCTAAGGTTACTGATGTTAGCTCTCAATCTGCCACAGCTGCAAACGTCTTCTCACAATGAAATGCTATTCAACTCAAACTTTATGTTAAAAGGAAATTGGCCAAGCTGAATGAAAATTTACACAGAAAGTATTAATTTCCTAAGTAAAATGTAGGTAAGAGTCTTTTATTAACAAGCACTTAAACCAGAGGGTCAAGCGTTAGCTCTAGGGATCTCTGATGCCCACTCACTTCATACCTTACCCTGGTACTATTGTGACCCGAAAGCACCAAGCTCTTCATGAGGTGAACTGGTGGCACTAGTCTACAGCAGTCAGTGTCCGATGGGTTAGTTTGACAGGTCAGTAAGTTGGCTCAGGTTTTTTGGCCTTTTTGGACCTGTTTTAGAGTTTGATGGGTCAGTTTTTACTGTTGAGTTCAATCATATGAAAACAAACTTTGCCTGCAGCAGGCACACATTTATGTAGTCTCCCATACCTAGCAAAATATTTATTCAGTGTGTCTTTACAACTAAGTTCAAAACTGTCCCAATATGCAAACATGGGTCTCTTTTGTAGCTACCTAATTCACTAATGGGGATACTTTTATTTTGATGACCCAGTCGACTCTACCAGGAGAGGAAGATAAAATGGAGAGAAAATTATATGGAAGTGCATGACAGATAAAGGAAGAAAAAATAGAGAAACAGAAGAAAAAATAGATCCGGAACAGGCAAGAATGGAAGAGAGAGAAAAAGACGGTAGAGTGGAAAAAGAGGACAAGAGTAATGTAAGGAGAAGATTGGCAGTGTGGAGGGTTGAGGAAGATGACATAAAGAGGAAAAACAAACCAATGAGAAAACAAGATAGGCAAACTGGAGAAGGAATGTGAACAGAAAAAGAGAAGAGGGAGAACACAGCAAGAACAAGATTGAATGATAAAAACAGAAACAGGAGAGGGTAAAGAGGAAATGACTGATCAAGAAACACGCAGGCATAAAAGGTTGCAGCAGGTAGGATGACCGAAAGAAAAACAAGCAGACTGAACAGAGACACGGACTACATGCACCATTGCCAGGTTTACTGTCACATAAATCATTACTGCACTGTGGATAGAGCATGTCTCAATAGAGCCTGTTTCTTTCAATCACCTATAACTATTAGTGTGGTATTAGACAGCCATCTGATGCATGCATTGTCAATAAATGTGATGCCTACCCATATATTGAAATGAGTCAATCCAAGTCTGATTCAAGGAACGCTTCAACATGTTTTACAACAGCAAAATCAATATATCAACCAGGGCCGGCTTTAGCACTGTTGGCGCCCATTGCAAGAATAATTTTTGGCACCCTCCCCCCCATGACCTCCTCCTCGGCTTCCCTCCCCCATGACCACCAGACAAAAGTGTCCTTCATCTCTCCATTGACACTCTCTCACATACCTTTCATATGTTTTAAAGCACTGGCATAGGCTGACTTTATTAATAAGAATGTATATCTACCCAAACAAACCCTTTTCAGCAACATTAGGAATAGATAATGAAAGACTGGGGGAAAAACATAACACCCTAACCTATTTTATGCATTTTGTATGCAGCTCTTTGATTGTAGTTCGTAACAGTCACTGTTGTATCAGCTGTCCACATAAAATACAGGGGCATATTACTAAGGGCCCTTATCGCCGCTTTAGCTGGACTTTTTCCCGCTAAAGAGGCGATAATTTAATCGCCCTATTTCCAAGCTGACGCTAACACCAGTTAGCGACAGCTAATAGGCGATAGCGAGCATCTTGGGGCCCGCTTTGTATGTCAGCGATATTTATCGCTAATGACATGCAAAGTGTGCGTGCTAAGATGTTAGCGACTGAAAACAGTCGCTATCATCGCTATCTCCTATTACCTACAAAGGCGTCGTTTTGGAAATATTCGCGCTAAGCGCGAATATCTCCAAAAGCTAACACCTGCCCAGAGCAGTTCTTAGCCATGTTATCCAATAGGAGGTGGATAACATGGCTAAGAGCATTGTCACGATAATGTGTGAATATCGCTGTATTTCCAGCGATATTCACGTATTTCGAATGATTTTTATCGTTTCTGAGATAAACCTTGATGATAGCAAGGTATCTCAGCGATAAAAATCGTCGTAGCGCGGCAATAAAATTATTCCCGCTAACCCTGCTTAGCGATAAATATCGCTATTTCTAGGTCATATGCCCCACAGATCTGTAATCTGCACGTTACGAGTGCTACTTTATGGCAAGTGAAAACTGCCACGAGACAAACCTCTGATCTCTCTCTCTCTCTAGCAGGAATATTATTCACAAGAGTTATCTTGACATTTTTAATGCTGCCTGAAAACTGGACTCAGTCAGTATCCAGTATGGCCGCACTAGTCGCACTGTTCTCAAGCCGGTCCTGATCAGAATGTTGACAGGATGAATCTGTGAGTTGAAAACTATCCCCTAATCTCCCGGTCACGAGGTTGAATTCTGAGACATTTTTTTGCTGCAAATATGCAAAATTGAATGGCTACAAATATCATGTAATTCTTTTTTTTTTTTAGTGACTTTCATCAATTACAAACAGCGACACTTTGCCACAAAGTAGATCAATGGCAGAAATGTATTACAAAATGTGCATTTGCATGCCAATTTCACAAAGCCCACTATCCCTCCAGGGAATACAAGAGTGTCCAGCTGGGCATTCAGTGTCCATTGGAACCAGATGCTCTCAAACCAGCCCTTTAATCAGCTCGAGCAGTTGTAGTTGCAGTCGCCATCTAACAGTAGGGAAACAACTGAGCACTTAGGAAAGAGGAAAGACAGGCGGGGAGAGAAGAGGGAAGCGGGGGAAACCTCTCTGGCTGTACCAAAAAATGTTGGGGCGCAGAGGCAGGGGATAAACCTCCCCCTGGGCATGCGCCTCTTTCATTCTCACCTACCCATCCGCGGCAGGGGCCTGTACCTGCCCATCTTGATGTGCATGTAGAAAACTTTGTAGTGGTTCCCATATGTTCAGGGGGCGTGCTTGTGTGGGCCTCAAATCCCAAAACTCAGAAAGTTGGGTGTGACAAAATGCTGCATCTTTAAGCCATTCATCCCTACGCGGCTGGCGCCTGCGACCCCTGAAGATCGCCACACGTCTCTTCGTCAGCAGCAACATTATGGCAGCGAGTCTTCTAATGCCTTTAGGTAAATTGTTGACATAGCCTAGCAAAGCAATCAACAGAGTATGCTCTATCCTGAACGTCAAACACACTTCCCCAGAATCCTGCCACCTACGGACACTCCCATACAAGGTGCATGAAGGTATCCTCAAGCGCCCCATATCGCACCCAGCGCACCTCTGCACTCAATCCTGCCCTGCACAGCTACACCAGAGTTCTGTATAGTCTGTGGAGGAAGTTAAAGTGGATTGGTCCAAGCCTATAGTTGGGCGACAGGTCCCTGGACTGCATGCAGCAGTCCATACACCCTTCTCAAAAGACGTTTCCAGGCTCTCCTCCCAAGCGTTCTGGGCTGGGGGCATATTTACTGGGTAGTCTCACTGCATACCGGAGTACAGGCGGGTTATACGTTTGCGGGGTGAGGGATTTGACAAAAACGCTTCCAAGACATGGAATGTCGGCAGTGCTATAGGGAATGAGGCGAATCTCGCCCACATGGACGCCCGCAGTTGATAATATATCATCCTGTCTAGAAGTCCCATCTCCCAAAGTGGTGTCCAGGCTTATAAATACCCAATCTGGAAATGGCCGTCACAGCATGTGCAACTGTAGCTTACACAAACGCTGACAGACTCCTGCCTCCGCCGCGAAGGGCAGCCATGGGTGTCCGGTCAGCGGCACCGAGTGTGCAACAGGGAGGCCAAACTCACCCGCCAGCGGAGCATCTGCCATGTAAGAACTGTGCAGGCAATCATATCTATCCTGGCCAGCGGGCATCTCTGTGTATGGAACATCAGCATATGCAGCGGAGTCGGGCACCATGAACGGCATCATAAATAGCCAATGAAACACAAATTGAGACTGAGCACAGGAGTAGTACAATTCCATATCTGGTCCCCCAGGCCTCCCTGCTCGAATGGGAGCGTAAGAGTTTTCCAGGCTACCAGTGGCTGCCCACCTGCCCATGCCAGGGAAATCAGATTAGAGCGTATGCGCTTCTTAAACTCAACCGTGAGAGGAAGTGGGAGATTAACAAAGGTGTATAGAAAAGTGGGCAATATCACCATCTTAGCAATGGCGAGACGCCCCGTTAATGAAAGAGGAAGTACCCTCCAGCGGGGTAGCTGACTTTCTAGCCACTCCATTAGCCTACCGTAGTTGTACCGGAGCAGTTCCTCATGGTCCCTGCTAATCCAAATTCCCAGGTATTTTACTCGGGAGTCCGCCCATTTTAATGGGAACTCTGACCGGAATGTGTCCGTAGCTGCTGTAAGCGGGAAAATCTTAGACTTCCCCCAATTTATGGTGATGCCCGAGAGGCTGCCAAACCTAATGATCTTGCGTATAAGCGGATAAAGATTGGCCGCAGGGTGCTGGACGTTGAGAGTCACATTGTCCACATACATTGATTTAAGGAGCACCCAGGCGTAAAATTGAGTCCTCTCTGCACATGAAACTGTCGCAGCCTGGCCGCAAGCAGCTCCATTGCGATAGCAAAGCGGAGGGGTGACATCCCTGTCTGGTGCCTTGGGCCACTCCATCCTGGGGGGATATGACTCCATTTATCCGCAGCCTTTCAGAGGGAGTGGTATAGAGTAGGGCTATCTTTTTAAGGAACTCAGGACTTATACTAATACGAGTGAGCAGCAAGAATAGATAAGACCACTCCATTGTATCGAACGCATTGGTTGTGTCGAGGAACACAGCAGCCGCAGGGAGGGCAGGATCAACCCCCTGCATTACAGCGAAGAGGTTGCGGAGGTTATGAGCAGTGCTTCTACCCGGTACGAAACCACATTGGTCCGGCCTGAGTATCGTGGGGAGCAATGGGAGCAGGTGCAATGCAAGGAGTTTAGCGAGAATTTTACTATCAATGTTGATCATTGATAGAGACCTATAAGAGTCGCACAGTACCGAATCCTTATCTGGTTTCAGTATGGTCACTATGAGCACCTCACAAAGGGAAGGGGGTAGAACACCCTACCCCAATGAATCCTCATACATGTTGGGGAGATGAGGCGTGAGCAGCGGTGCAAACTCCTTATAAAAGGCTGAGGTGAGTTTGTCCAACCCTGGTGCTTTATCCGCGGGCATAGCCCGAATGACATCAATCACCTCCTCTACGGAGAATGGTTCGTCTAAGTACCTGCGGTGTGCGTCACTAAGCCAAACCAGCTCAATCGAATGAAAAAAAGGGAAGTAGATCAGTAGGCACCACCGGCTGGCATGCAGCATATAACAAGGAATAAAATATCATCATTTCAGGCCTGTACCGCTTCCTGCCCAACCACAAGCTCGTACGCAGCTCGCTGATGTGTTCATTTGCCCACAGCTTTCTTAGCAAGACAGCAAAAGTCCTACCAGCCTTGTCTCCCTCACCATATTGTTGAACGCGCGCCTCCCTCCCCAAGTAGTGTGTCTCCCTTAGTGCAGCCTCCTCAAATTCTGCCATCTTTGACCTAATTGCTCGAGTATTGAAAGTTGGTTGGATTAAAAATACTCATACTCAAGCATAGGTATCTCACTTTCAAGTCACCTCAGATCACCTCTAAGAGTGCGCAGGACACCAGCTTGTTTAGCGATGCATCTGCCCCTGATGACTGTTTTAAAAATGCCTCTCATAACGTGGATGGGGAGTCCACTGAGCCGTCATTTAACTCAAAGTTTTCCGTTATGGCAGTTTCCATGTCCTCCCAAAACACCTGTTCTCGGAGGGCTCCAGCAGGGAGTCTCCAGGTGAAGGTCCCACTCAGCACACCTGGCAATGCAAATTCCAGGAGCACTGGGGTGTGGTCCAAGGGGGTACGGGCGAGGTGCCCCAGTCACTCTGGTAGCTTGACGTACAACGGACACAGCTCCTGATTACGTGAAAATACAGCGCTACTCGCAGGTCCTTGTGGATCTGTGTGCACGCTCCACCACACACGAACGATAGGGCGTCCCCAAAAAGGGACTGATGCATTTCCTCAACGTAGTACTCCACCTGGGTCATCGTGGTGGGCTCAGGGACACCAAGAATGCGCAGATTGTTGCGCCGGGACCTGGCTTCAAGATCTTAATTTTTGTTACGGATGACCTCAAGTACCTTTTCAATGCTAGAGCAATTTTTCACGTGTCGCAGTGCCTTCATCTTCCAGCTTGGAGGTCCACTGTTCGACCTCTGTGATGTGCTCGTTGTGGTTTACCACTTTATCCTTCAGCTAATCCAGAAGGTAGAACATTGAGTCGATTTTTAAGTCTATTGCTGCCAGGGATTGCTTCAGCTCGACAAGCATGCCTTGGATGCTTGGCTCAGTGTCTGGCGTGGCCACCATGTTCTCACTTTTAGGTTCCTTCACCGGGGGGTGTTCCCCTTAGGGGTTTTCATAGTTTGAATGAAAATTTCGGTTGCTTGCCATCTGTTTTGCCCATGATGCCCAGACTGCTCACTCAGCTTAAGGTAAGTCCCTCTGAAGCGGTACCCACCAGGACTGGCCGGACCGCATCAGTCAGAGGTCACTCCAAGGGTACAATCTCGGCCTGCGTCACCTTCCCGGCTCCGCTACTTCTGTGCAATAGTGGCCGCACTCTCCTGTTGGGACCCCCAGACGCACCTCTCCAGTCCACAGGATGGTGCCTGTCTTCCGGTTTGTGAGGGTCCAGATCCGCTCATCATGGGGGTCTAGTCCTTGGCCCTGTCCCACGAAGCAAGTGCGCCTTCACAAATGGCTGGAGGTCTCTACGCCACATAATCTGCTAGGTTGCCAGGCCACGCATCATCACAGTGCCCCACATCCCACTGCGCCTTCAATTCGGTCTGACCCATGTGCGTCCCACTAGTCTGCAGGAGGGTCTGCCCCGGTTAGCTGGTGATCAGTAGACTGTTTCCCCCACTTCTGGAGCCAGTGGGGGCCACGCCGCACCTAAAGTCATCTCCCCCGCACTTTGATGGGGGCTTTGCTGTGCCGCGCCCAGGCCAGGGGAGCTCAAACCCAGAAGGGCATGGCCGGGGCGATCTACCTCGACCAAGGCCGCTGACTCACAGGTGAGCCACCCTCCGCTGCACACCTCCTGGCTTCCACTCACACACCCTGCCGGTTGACCTCCTGGCCAATGACCCCCTACCTAGCACAGCTCCGCCCGCTTCACTTCTGAGGGCCGGGTTGCCGCCGGGGGGACTTCACAGAGTGCAGAGCCAAGGCTCAAGAGGCAGATCCATGATCAGCATGCTCCTCTCCATCCTCCAGCATCTGCCAGGCTCATGTCTCCCCCTATACAAACGCCAGTCGCCGCTGCCAAGCGTGAGCCAAGTTGCAGTACCTCTTCCGGCAAGGTGAGACCGGATTTCCGCAGCAGTCAGGCCGGGGTCACCATTTTCCCTCCCCTGGAGCTCCCGCCTTTGATCTCTGGAGCCAACGCTCTCTCGTTTCCGATTTCACCACCAGCAGTTGCAGCAACCTCTCAGGTTCAACCACACTCCGTTTCAGGTCGCAATGGGTGGGACGCCCGCAGGATAACTGATGGACTAACTCCCCAGCCTGCAGAGACTCAGTACTTATTTTTAAAGTTTTACATAGCGCGAACCAGACCCAATGTAGGGTAACAGAGCACTTTACATAGCGAGCAAGGAATGAAAAGCACATTTGGTAACAGCAAAACAAACAAAACAACGCAAATAAGTGACATTAAAAACATAAAAAGGTCGGAAGATAAAGGTAGGGTTGGAAACAGCTCCGCAATAGGGAGTCAATTCGAGCTTGTGCTAGTCATATCTTCGATATATCAGAGGAGGACGAGTTAGAAGTTGAAGCTGGCATGGTGTTTATGCAGATTTTACGGGAGGAATTTGCTCATCAGGATTGATTTTGCTTCCTTTTTGATGAAGGGCATCGAGGCAATTTTTCTGATGCATGGTGGAAGAGAGTACCAAATTCTTGGCGCCGCTCCAGAAAATGCTCTGTTGGAGGTTTTAGTCTTGTTGAACCTTGCGGGTTTCAGGAGTAGATTATCAGTTCTCCTACAATGTCTGTTTCGTCCAGATAATGTAAGTTGTTGGGCTAGGAACTGCGGGGTGTTGTGGTGTAGCGCAAGCAATCTTTAAGTGAATACGAGCTTCATAGAGTAGCCAGTTGAGTGCCTTCAGGTGTGGTGATATGTTGTCAAATTTCCTTGATCCTGTAATGAGTCTTGCTGCGGCGTTGAGACAGGCTTTTAGGGGTGCGGTAGAGATTTTGGGAAGCCCTGAGACGCTGGAGCAACCGTACTCCAGCCTTGAGATGACTGAGGCCTGAACTGGAGCTTTGAGGTCAGGGATCTCGATAAATGGCTTAATTTTTCTGAGATAGTTGAGGTGATAGCGGGCATTTTTAGCCATCAAGTTAATGTGAGCTTATATGTTTGATTCCAAGTGATATTGTGGAGTCCACCAACGTTGGCTTGCAATTCAGAGCAGTGATCATTTTGGTCCAGTCCTTTATTTCTTGTGATTTATTGGGGAGGGGTGAGATTAAAAGAAATTCAGTTTTGGGTGAATTTAGCTTGAGGAAGTTGGTCGTTAGCCATTGTATGTTTTTTTCGATAGCTAGATTCATTAACTTTATCTCTTCAATGGAGGTGATTTTAATGTAAAGTTGGGTGTCGTCCGCGTACATGTGGTGGGAGATGCTCGCCTGCTGTAGTAGATCAGTGAGTGGTTCGACATATAAGTTGAATAGTGTGGGTGACAACGTAGAACATTGTGGTACTCCTAGTAGGTTAGGTGAAAATAGAGACAGGATCTTGTCAGTCATGAATGATTGTGTTCTATTTTCCAGAAAGGATTTGAATCATAGAAGGACTGTGCCAGAGAAGCCCATCCTGTCTTCTAGTGGTGGCCATCTTGCAGCCGGCTTGTGAGCACCCCCCAAAAAAATATAACGTAATTGAACACGCATAAGAGACAGTTTCTCATCTCTTCCCCGGTCAGTCATCTACAAAATGTAGACCAATGTCCTTGATAACTTCCATCCAACACTTTTGCCTTCTATGCATTACAACTGCTTTTCCAAAGCCCGTGGTATTACATCACAAAAACAGTGGGGCTAAAACTGCCAACTTCAAATTGAGACATCTCATTCCAGGGCATACTTGAAAATTGTAGTCCATTTGTCCTAGTGAACGTCACATTTAAGGTTGACAACTCCATTCTTGCCACTATTGATCAGTCACACATGGCTCCACACAAAGCGATAATCCATTTGCAGGCAGATTGGCTAACTCCTCGAATAAGTTCAACCATACTTCTCGATCCTCTGTGAACTTCATTGGCTATGGCTAAATGTGAGGATCAAATTTATCCTTAGCTCTCTTGCTTGTAAAGCAATACATCTAAACAGCTTTGTCTACCTCTATGCTCACCTACTGATCCCTGGAGGCCAATGACATCTCCAAAGCAGGAATGCTGTGCGCATTGGGACAGCTAGATTTAGAACTTCCTTCACTCAGATGTACCCCTTCTCTGGATAGGAGCACTATACATCAAAACCTTGCCCTGACTTTCTATCTTTAAGCAAATAAAGACTGGTCTCTTCTGTCTGTCCTTTAACTAATCTGAGATCCCCTACAATGTCTGGAGCTCTCTTTCTACACCTACTTCCCTCTAATTAATTCTCCAAGTTTGCTCTGACAAACCCCAATTGATGATGCTCTTAGTTTATTTTGGCCTTTTGTTTTTTTCTTCCAGCTCGCTATATATGCAATTGATCTCAGTTAAACATAAAGCAGATCATTAAATGTGTTTCAAGTAAAGCATGTTATAAGACATAAAGAGTTGATGGGAGGATGAGATTTACCACGTAAAGCATCTCATTAGATACATCAAGTCCTAGAACCCTAGATAAGAACATTAAACAAAACAAAATCTTGTGTGATCTGCCTTTCCATTCAGTTATCTTCATTACCTTTAAGCCTGAAGTGAAGGAGGATCTAACTACATTAGCACTGATGAACAAAGCTTTCAACCTCCCAATGGAATGTTGCTCTTCCACCTACAAGAAGCCTCATGACCGGTGCCTTAATGCAGAACCAAACTCTCCATCATTCAGTAAACTCCTCTACGTAGAACCTAATTTAATAAATGAATACCATTCACCAAGATTGAAAGTAAAAACAATGGTGAGTAATTGATTTTCCTAGTAAATGCATGCCAGCAGGCCTGTATGGCACTGTCCATCTTCCTCCAGACCTATCTTTTCCATTTCATTGCAACCAGTTGAGTTTTCTGACAGTAGCCATGATCAGCATTTGAAATTGGAGAGTTGGCAGGTAAACCTGAAATGTACATTCTAGGAGTTCCGTTAACTGCTGCAAAATGGAGTGCCAAATCTGAAAAAGCATTATGTAGCGATGACTCCGTTTATTGAAAGTTTCACAAGTAAAATGTATTTCTATAAGCTACCCGGCTGTGGAGGACCAAGGAAAAAGGTCAGCTCCACCAGTATAGAGTACAGACCAACTGTCACTATTTCCAACATAAACATTCTAAGATGACCTGAACATTCTGATAGCTCACACAGTATCCTAGGGACACTAAAAAAATGTTCAGCTTGCCACAATACAATGTGTGTGCAGTACTACACACCTTCCCTTCTTCCCAAACAAAAACCAAACAAACAACAAAACAAACAAAACACACAAAAAATATAAACCTTTTCTACAAGTATAGTTCATACAGAAATACATTTCAATACCTGCCAGGTGTAATAATAACTCTGGAACTCTTCCTAGGTAACCCATGCATGGGCAATGTGGAAGTCTTATCACTCTTGGTAACCACCTGTTTGACACAAACCTTGTCTTTTCGACACTCCTTATTGGAAGCGCTTCTCACTTTAACCACCGTTGCAAGATTTCATCAATGCCATCCTTGACCTGAACAGGGTTCCCTCTGACCTTCCCCACTCTAGTAGGTTCCCCAAATCTGTTTCTCTCTTTCTTCACATATACAGGCGATGTTATACAAATCATGTCCCCAATCTCCATAGGGACCATTCTAATCTCCTTCTTCTCATCATACCACACTTTTTGTTGTTCTTGTGCAAGTGACATATTCTGCTTTTACAATAGAGATCAGTTTAGATACATCTGATTTAGACTTGAGCCATTTCGCCATCCACCCAGCCCTGAAGCTAGTGTTGGCTTTCATCTCTCGCAACAATTCAAAGGGGGATATTTTAGTGGATGAGAGAGGTGTCGTCCTGTAGAACCACATGCTGCTTAGTGATCTAGCAACATCATGGTTTCCACTTTTAGCCCATCTGATACACTCACCAGTCACTTAGTTCATCCTCGCCTCAAGACCATTAATTGTGGGTGGTACAGAGAACTCCTGTGATGCTTTAAAGCCGCAAGAACTAAGCAACAGCTCAAATTCACTACTCACAAACTGAGTTCTATTGTCTGAGACCAGAAACTCAAGAACCCTTCTCTCATTCCAACCTCTCTTAGAAATTCCACTATACGTCAGGTACTTTGTTCCCTGACCATTTTAATCTCTGGCCATTTGGACACATAATCCATCACCACTGAAACATAGCTGACACCACCAGGTGGTGAATCATAAGGCCCCATGATGTCAATACTCAACTTGACCCAAGGTCCAAAGGGACACTCAATAGGCATAAGAAGAGGAATTGTTACCTTAAGACTTTTGTCAGACATCTTACACACACAACAATTTCCTACTTCAACATGAATCTCCGCATCCATGCCTGGCCACCAAAATGTTGTATCACGGACATGGCACTTGTTGATTGTCGAGCCTAGATGACCCCCATGGGCTTTCTTGATGATTTTGTTTCGCACCGTATGGGGCGAATAAGTCTGACCAAAACAAAATGCCATCTTCAATAGAAATGGCACTCTGGACTTTTCAGTATAGCTGCAGAAAGGGGATAAAACCTTTTTCCTGGGCCATCCTTTCCACACAACTTCACAGACTTTTAATGTCTGATCATTCCTTAAAGCAGTCATCCATTCTACTTCGGAACTCATCCTCAATTCCAGTATTCCCAAAGCAGCCACCAAACAAACTTCGTAATCTTCATAAAAACTTCACATCATCATCCTCAACAACATTACGTGGAAAATGGAATAGAAAATCAGCCCTACCATTTTTTCCACCTGCAATGTGAACAATATCAAACTGATACTGAAGAAGTTTGGTAACCATCCTCAAAATTCTGGGAGTGCAACATTTACCAACCCCACTACCTAGAATACTCACTAAAGGCTTGTGATCTGTTTGCAAGGTGAAGAGTCTACCCCACACATATGCTTGAAATTTATCAATGACCCACAAACAAGCCAGCACCTCCTTTTAAATTACAGAATACTGGAGCTCAGCTTCTCTCAGCACTCTGGATGCAAAAGCTATGATATACTCTCCCCCACCAACTTTTTAAATCAATATAGCTTCTAGACAGACTGGCTAGTATCCGCCATAATACAGCACGAGAAACCATGATCAAAATGTTTTACAGCTTTTCTCTCACCCAACAAAATTATGATTTGTTCAAACGCTGCAGAGCACTCCTCAGACCACACACACTTAACTCCCTTCTTCAGCAAATTGCTAATGGGATGCATTTTGGTAGCAAAATCAGAGATAAAGCGCAAATAGCACTCATACAAGCCTAGCAGTGACTTCACACCTGTCTTATCCACAGGGGGCAGGACACTCACTATTGCTTCCCCCAAACATCTCCTGGGCTTAATTCCTTCTTGGGAAATCATTCAGCCAAGGTACTCAACCTCCTTGGACATGAATTTGCACTTCCCTGTTTTCAAGATGATCCCATGCTTTAGGAAAATTCCCAAACTCTTTGTAGAACCACTTCATGAGACCTGGCATTATCAGCAAAAAACAAAACATCATCCTGAAACGCTAATACACCTTCCACCCCTTTCAGTAAATTGCACATTACTCTCTGGAGTACCGAGCCCGCAGAGGCCAAACCAGAGGGCATGTGAAGGTATTGAAAAAATCCATGGGGTGAAATAAATGCAGTAAAATGTCTTGAATAAGGATGACATGCGGTGGCCAAGTCAAAATTTGAAAATAACTTTGTCCCCCTGATGCTAATGAATAAGTCATTGATTTTAGGTAAAGGATGTGAGTCATCCCCAGCTTCCTTATTTAACAACCTCAAGTCCACACACACACAAAGCTGACCACATCTCTTACGACCCACAACTAAGGGAGATAGCCATAAGGAAGATTCAATTGGCTCGATGATGCCTCTGTTACACAAACTTTCATTATTTCCCCAGGTCTTTATTCACACTAAAAGGGACCCCTCAAACATTGGGTTTAATCTGGACCGAACCATCCTTTATTTTGATTTGGCATTGAAACCCACAAATCTTGCCAGATTTGCCTCTGAACACCGATGGAAAAACCTCTTTTCACTTTTGTCATGCATCTAAACAGTCTACCACCAAGATCTGTTTTCTGGTACCAGGTCTCAGAATTATTTTGAACAAACCTTAGTGAAACCAACCCAGGATGTTAAAGCCCTTGACTGCCACGTATGCCTTGCCTCTGATTTTCCTCTCCTTGAATTCCATCACCTCTAAACGACCTCACAATTCAACCTTGCGGCCTTCATTGGGGACAGGGGAGCGGTCAGGAGGCAATAAAGGTCTCTCATCCCACGTCTCGGTAAGCAACCTTTTGATTAATCATGGTGATTCTAGCTATAGATTCTTCAGACAGCCTGAGAATTTTACTATCCACACATAATTCTGCTATGGGGTCAACAAAGCAAGCAGGCTCACCCGTTATAGGTTCATTGTTGATACTCCCCTGGGCATTCCTTTGGGTGCACACTTGTTCATTCCCAACTACAGAAATAATCTCAGTATCAGACTCTTCCTCTGATTCTAACACACACACAACCGTTTTTTTTTTAAAGATTTCTTCTTTTGGCAAACTTACCTATTTTTTTGCAATAGTTGCACATATCATTTACTGCTAGACATTTGTCCCATTTGGCATGTGAAGCATTCCCAAAGTGGAAACATATTCCTGCTGCTTGGGCCAGTACTTTCCACCTTGGTGGGTCTGGAAGCCCCAGTAACAATCATATGTCCAGATTTTTGACATAGCTTACTTCCCCCAACCACATTCACCATCTCAAGTGACTTGTTGTCCAGTTCCTTCAATGAGACATGAGAAATTTCAATTTCTTAGCAACCTTGATAGTCTCTTCTAAAGGAGGGTTTTCCATAGCCACCAATTTCTGCCTAATCTGCTCGTTTCTACAGTGACAAACACCTTGATCTCTGATCAATTGATCATAGAAACCCTCAATTATACAGTAAGATGCAAACCTGCATAAAACAGATATATATGCATAAACTTCTCCCTTAGATTGTTTTCTCTTAAATAATGTATGCCTCAAAACCATAAGACTAGGTTGATTATCAAATCCGTTTTAAAGTTTTAAATCAGCATCCTAATACTGCTCGAATTTATCTCCATCCTGTTGCGGTAAATCTGGCAATTGTTTGTAAATCGACCTTCCCTCGAACCCCAGTGAAAGAGGGAAGTGTCTGCACCAAACCTTAAAGCCTTTAACCCCCATGATAGCTTTCAAAGGCATCAAACCATATTTCCCGCCTGACCCGAGGTTCACCTGGTGTGTCCAAGAAGGAAGAAGGGAGAGAGACATCTTGCATAGTACACATTTTGCCCTCACCAAAAAAAATAAAGGAAAGCACAATAGTAGGTATAATAAATCTCAAACTACAGTGCATACTTGGATAAGGGTGAACTATGAGAGAAAAATGTATAAAGTTGTGGGAAACACAGTGCAGAATGATAAGAAAGAAAAATTACCCATGAAGTGAGGATAAGCATGGTAATTCCGTGTCAAAGAATAGCATGGTATTACCAAATGACTCTAATTATGCTGGTGCAATGGAAATTCTGCCCATGTCTAATTAGAGACTGACCACATAGATCCCATTGAAATGTTTTACCCTCCCTCCTAGAGGAAGGCCAGACAAAAGCCCTTACCGCAGTCAGGACTGTTCCACAGATATTGGAAGAGCCTGCGCCATCCCAGGGTTTCTCTTCTCTATCTACCTGTTAGGATCAGCAGGCGCCTAATCCTTGCCTTCTACCATTCAATCCCCATCTCTTTCCATGTCCTTGTGTTTACTATTCTGAGGTAGGTACAGCATAGGTTCATATTTATTTTTCTCCGGTCTTCCCCTTCCAAGAAGGAGTTGCCACCGCTGGTTTATATATGTCCCTCATCAATGATCTTTAACCACTATATGGAGCCCCTTAGAGTACTTACTTACCGACTATATGCCCGAGTTTACCACGATGTGAACAAATTCAGCACTATTTGAAAGTATGATCTGCCTATAACATTAATTGCACATTGACTGCACAAAAAATGTGCTCTGAAAGTCTGGGCCTGTGCTGAGGCCTGAGCACAAGTGAAATACATGGCTGTGGTTTGAAACAGCAGCTCAGTCTTTCACTGAAGTTGGAGTGAACTCTGTTTGAAGAGGAGGGAAAGGCGTACACCTGCTGGTGACTATATTGCTTTACTGCTGCGGTCTCCAGGGGAATATCGGGGTGGGTGGGGTACCCTTCACCCCCATGCAAATGAGGAAACATCCCATTGGGGTTGCACCAGTGTAAAATTTGTGCTGGTGCGATCTACACTATAGAAGGGAAGCATAAGCATCAGTGCCAGAGACGTGCAAAACTTGGCCATAAGTGCCTGGTGTGCTCTCGGGGAACTTTCTGTAATACAGACCTGGTCTGTTGAGGAGTACGTTATGAGTGCTGATAGCAGTAGTAGGTGGGTTGTATGTCGTTACAACGCATTCCATTGCAACGCATGCCTTTACCAAGCACGGAATGCTATTTCCACACATAACCTTTACCACAAATATTCCTGTACCACGCATACCTTTACAACGATTTTCGTTGTAAATTTATGCATGGTAAGGGCATACTCTTGGTAAAGGTTATACCCCTCCCCTGTACCCTTACGTGAACCCCCCCATCCTCCAATCCTTCCTATATTACCCCGCCCTGAACCCACAATCCTAATATATATATTTTTTTAACTAAAATTCCCCTTACCTCTTCACATCGTCTCCTCTCTTTCATCTTCCTTGTTGACGTCGTACGTCGTAAAGAGGAAGCGGAAGTTTCTTTCTGTTTCCTTTGAAACAACACCGATTGCCTCCACTTCGCGATGTGACATCAGTTAAGTTTTTTTTAGGGGGGAGGACCCCCCCGAAGCCCCCTTTTTTCCCCACACTTTATTTTTTATTTTTGGGTAGAGACCCCCCAAGCCCACTTTTTCTAATTTTAGCCTTTACCACACATGCCTTTACTACGTATGTCGTAGTAAAGATATGCATGGTAAAGGCTTTCATGGTAACCACGCATGCATTGTAATGGATGCGTGGTTAAGGTTTGCGTGGAAACGGCCGCGTTGTAGTGGCTGTTTCCCTAGTAGGTTCATTACAAAGCTTCTGGGACTGTTCCACAAGTCTATTGCTTTGTGTGTGTTCACATCGTGACATATTTTTCAATACTGCACTTTTGTCATGGACATACCCAGACACCTTCAAGTAATTACACATGACCTACACGTCCCTCCAGTCCTCCTCCCATTCTTGACGTATTGCGATAAACATCTCCCAGATGAAAAAAGAACAGGGGACTGCTGGGACCCTCTACCACTAGTAGTAACTAACCAGTACTTACCCAGTGTTCTTCCCCGTTCTTTTTTCTGTCTGCCATCAGAATGGGACGAGGATTATGCTGGATGCTGATTCTGCTGGTCAGGACTGGCAGGCTTCCTGGGATCCAACGTCTGACGGCTTGGATGTCATCAATGGGATTTTTGTGTGCTTCCCTGCCTACTGGGCTTGCTGGGAGGCATGGAGGTTGCGGGTGGTGTGCCGCTAGATCCTCAGAAGTGGCTCCGGCTTACGGGTGTGTGTCTTGCTGTGGCTGGGTCGGGTGGAAGAAGCGCTGTGGCCATATGTTTCGACCCGAGGATGCCTAGCTGATGGTTAGGACTGCAGCTGTGTCCCAGGCACACTGGCATATGGTAAGCACCTGGGCTGGCTTTGGAGGTCTTGTTTTCGCCGCCAGTGTCTTGGGAGTCTTCTAACCCTGGGGGAAATTACTACATAGCAGTTGTGTCATCTGTCTTTCTGCTGTTTGCGTGCTTTGCGGCAGGGGCGCTTGCTTTATGGCCTCGACATGGCCATTGGTGTTTCTGTGGAGTGGAGGGGTTCTGTTATTCCCCTGCCCTGGCCAGATTTCCAGCAGGGCTGTGGTGTCGGCCTGTCTTCAGGGGAGACAGGGCGTGGTTGGTGTCCTTCCTTGGTGTTGTGTTTGTGACACAGGCTGGGTTGGGGGCCTGGTGACACTTCCTGCTTGTGGCTTTACCGGCCTGGTCCTTGAGTGCCACATGGTGATTTGTTTTGCTGCCCTTTCGGCGGGTTGTAAGGTCCTCTTTTGGCTTAGTACTAAATGGGACTGTGGGGCGCATTCCACGCAATGGTGCATTGCTGTGGATAGCCTTTTTTTGTGAGCCATCTTGGGTAGCCTTGTGGGTGGGGTCTCTCTGTAGTTGGTGATCCAGTCTAGGCTTGGTTCTTGTATGGTATCCTCCTGTTCTTCAGGGTCTTGTGTGCCTGAGGGCTAGTCTTTTGCTGCCCTGGCCAGCTTTCCAGTGGGGTGCCGGTATCGGACGGTTGGGTGCTAATCGTCCTGTCTCTTCTGGGGGTTGTCAGGACATGATTGGTGGCCTCTGGTTGGTGGCGCAGGTGGGTTGGCTCTTCCTGCTTCCTGCCTTATTTCCCAGTTGGGTTTTTTTTGTGGCCAGGCTGTTGCTGAGTCTGTGTGGGTATCGTTCTGGGCTGTGCCTCTTCCAGTCTCTGTTCGCTCGGTGGGTTGGCTGGGCTGATTCGTGGAGGTTTGTCTTCTGCCTCTGTTTCTGTGGCCTTGCTGCCTTGTTGAGCTTTTGTGCTCTGCGCATGTCTCCTTGTTTGTCCAGTCCTGGCCTTTGGGGGCTTGGTGCCTTGGGGGTTCACCTTTTTGTTTGTCTGCCTGTGTGCCATTCTAGCTTCCCTTCCTCTTCTTAGTGTCTTGCTTGGGTAGGAGGGATCTGGCCCCTTGTGTTCTGGCGGTTCTGGACTCTGCGTGGCTGGGGCACCAGCCGGCCTTCTAGTCCTTCCCGATGGTCCTTTCCTGGGGGCCTTACCCTGATGCTGAAGGGTTACGGTGGTGGCTTCCCATTCGCTGCTACTGGTGATACCCCTGGCTGCCCCGCCACTTTTTGCGGGGTGTGCCTCTGTGGCTTTGGTTGTGGCTGGTGCCAGAGGTATTTATCTATGCCCTTGTTGGATGGAGTTTTCTGGGGTGTGGCTGTTTGGTCCAGTGTCAAATTTCCAGGCCTGTGAGGTCGCCATGTTGGTCGCCTCTATGCTCCTATGTTGGGGGCGATTGTGCTGGCTGCTTCCAGCCCTTTTGGCTGTGCCGGAGCCTTCTGCATCGCATTCTTTGTTTCCTTGGGCGATTGGTTGTGGTACTGCTGCTGGGTTTGGGGTTGCCTGCTGTGCACCCTTGGGTCATTGACCTGGGTGTTGCGTGCTGGTGCATATTCTCCCGGGCTGCTTCTGCCTCCCTGTCTTGGGGTCTGGCTTCTGATGGCTGGCTGGGGGTTCCTCCTGTGTCTGCTGGCAGGTCTGTGGTTCCGTTGACTGGATAGTCGGGTGCCTCTGCAGACTACAGCAGGATTGAGCTGTGGGCCACCAAGCTTGTCTCCTCTGTCCTTGTCCTGGCATGCTGGGTGGTTTCCTGCCTGTTTTTGGCCTGGGGCTCTCGGGCCTGTGGCTATCTGTTTCTCCCATTGCTCTGTGGGAGCTTGCTTGTTGTGGTTCCTGGGTGTTGTCCTTTGCCCTCCAGGCCGCTTGGTTGGCTTGTTGTTGGTTGGGGGTTTGCTCCTTTGCGGTTTGGGCTGGTTGGACTCGTGTTCCGTTGGCCTGGTCCAGACTGCTGGGCCCTGGTTGGGCTATGCTTGTCTTTGGTGGCTTGTGGGTTTGTCTTACTCCAGAGCTGTTTTGTCCACCTTGGGTCGACCCCCAGTGTTGTTGTAGGGGGTGTCGTCCTTGGCTGGTGTTGTTTGAGGCGGGGTCTTCCCTGGGGTTCCTGTTGGTCTTTGGGTTCCCCAGGGCTCTTGGCCTTGTGGGTCTGTCTCCCTCCACTGTTGCCCATCTCTTGAACTTCTGATCGGTCTGGTTTGGGGGCTGGTATTGTCTGTCTCTTTTGGGTTTACTGCCCTGGTATCAGTTCGGGCCCTGTTGTTGGCCTCTTTTCCTGGTGGGATATTTTGCTTCACTGGGTTGTGGCCTCTGACTCCCCCGTCTTTACCCGACCTGATGGGTTGTCAGTTTCTGGCTGCCTGGTCTCCTGATTTGTCTTTGGACGGCTGAGTTTCTGGCACTCGTCTGGTCTGCTTCTTTTCTGGAGCCGCCGTGGGTAACTGTGACTTCGTTGGGCGATATTCCGGTTGTTGTGCCCCGGTTTCACCTGCGTTTTTTGTGACTGACTCAGACTTGGCCTGTTAGCCTACCCCAGTGCCACGGCTCCAGCTCCTTCTCCCGGTCTGGGTGCCATGGCGTTCATCCTGTGTTGACGCTGGGGGTCGGCACTGGAAGTTCTTGCCCTGGAGCCTGGTCCTCCTGTGGGTTTTTCGGAGGCTGTGGTTTCATCTGAGTTCTTTGATGGTCATGCCTGTCAGGTTGGTGGGGGTTTATTCTTTGGTCAATGCTTCCTCCCTTCCTGGTTTTGTCTTTATCAGGCTTGGTTTTCTGCGCCTCGTGCACTTGTTCTGTCTGGGGTTGTCCTTTCATTGGCTGGTCCTCTTGGTGTTGAGCCTTGGCTCTGGTGGTGGCGCTCCCGCCTGTTTTTGAGCTGGTCGACTGTGGGTCTCCCTGGTGGTGGTCGAGTGGTTCCGGTTGTTGGCCCTGTCACTCTTCTTTTATTGGTTGAAGCATGTGGCTACTAGGTGTTCCCCTGATTCCTCTCTGCTTTCTTTTGGGATTCGTGATGGGGACTTTTGGCATTGTTGGGCGTTCCTTCAGTTGTCTGCTTTGGGATGCTCTTGGTCGCTTCTGCATCTGTGTCTCTGGGTCGGGTTGGGGGGTCTGGGCGTTGGTGGCCTTGTGGCCCTGTGAGTTCCCTTCCGGCTTTTCGTGTCCCGCTGGGTGCTGGATCTGTTGTGGTTGACCTTTGGGCCTGTCATGTGCTTCTTTTTCTCTTTCCCATCCTGTGGTGTTGCAACCATTTGCCTTTTTGGGTGTTGCCTTTGGGCTTGGGGTCTCTGTTTGTGCCCCTGGGCCGGCTTTAAGTATTGGTTGTAATTGCCTTGTCGCATTCGTGGTGATTTCTGGGCTGGCTCCCTCACGCTGAGCTGTGTAGGGGTTGAGATCTCAGGGGCCGGGGTGCCCCGCCTGTCATTTGTTCTGTTGTTGGGGGGCCTCCGTTGTGCCTGTGGTGGCTTCTCCTTTCCTTATTGTCTCTGGGGCTGGTGTCTCCAGCTGCACTGTTGGATTCTGATTCTTCAGGTGCCTGGGTTTTGTCTCTGTTGGTCTGTCCCTGGTTTTTGCGTGGGTTTTCTGGTCGCTCTGGGTCATCTTCTGTCTACTGCCTTTTTTTGGGTTGGGAGTTTTGTGGGCTGTGTGCTCCTGACTTTTTTCCTCTGGTTCTCCCGTTTGCTTTGCTGCTTTCGGTGTGGTGTCCTCGGTGTTCTTTGAGGGCTCAGAAGGCCAGGTTTCTGGCATTGGTATGATCCATAAGTCATTTAAAAAAAATGTTTTTTATTGAAATAGTTCATCACATATTTACATAGGAGCATAAAAAAGCATCAGAAACATAACACATGATTCTTATACACAATCCAGCAAACATGTTTTTTTAAAAACCCATATAATACATATTTTAAAATATTTTCTCATGAAAAAGAAAACACTTAGCTCAGAATCTCTCATAACTTAAGAAATTTCCTATACGACCCAGATGTTAGTGCATATCTTTTTTCCGACTTCATAATCCCATTAAATTTACACTGAAGGTGTTGAGAAATCATAATATCATCTGACCACCACCTTTGTAGTATTAAAGATATAGTAAATAAGACCACAATGTATACTCGTTTTTTTGCAGCAGGTCAGCTTTTAAATCAGGTAAGTCTTGAAAAACTGCTGACTGTGCAGCAAACATTTGTTGTATTTTCAAGTTATCTGTGCCATACCAGTTAATTTCATCCCAAAACTTACTCAACCCATGCGCCATAAGTCATGCATGGGTTGAGGACTGGAGGGACCTGGGGGTATTGCCCTATTACTTACTGGTAATCTTCAATTCTCCTGGTCCTATTGTCCTCGTCCCATTCATGATGCCCCTCCCTCCCAGACAGCTGGCCTCCCTGTTGGTGTCTTGGTAGTTCAGGAAGAATGCTGGGTAAGTACTAGTTAAGTACTACCAGAGGGAGGGGGTGCGGGTGGAGTCCCAGCATTCCTCTGTTCTTTTTTCTGCCTGGGAGATGGTTATCTCCATAAGTCATGAATGGAACGAGGACAATGGGACCAGAAGTAATGAAGATTACAGGTAAGTAATAGAGCATTCACATGTGTAAGTTATGCATGGCACAAGTAGTTTTGAGTTTCCTCATAATATATATCTGGCATTGCGAACTGTATCTAAGTTTTTACCAGAAGTGAATCACACTGGGCAACAGACAAACCATCAGTGACCAGCACCTGTGTGCTCAGTGGGGCGTTGCCAACAGGTTATTCAGTGTGTACATAATGCCTGCTCTTGTGTGCAAATTCTGCCTTTCAGTAATTCAATAACATTTGCATTGCACTTAATTTTAGCACACCTTACATTGTCTAGGTACCCACAAGAAATTTTTGGTATAATCATCATCATTAGCATTTATAAAGCGCTAGACATGAGCACTGACAGTTGTTATTGACCGGCAATACCCAAAATGCAAGTAATTGTTCTCTTCTAACAATGATAACTGAGTCATGCCTATATCTGTAGGTGCGGTACTAAAGGGGGTGGTGATGGACGGAGCATCTGAATCAATCAAACACTCACACCCAGTCAAAAGATCTGGGTTTAATCCTTCACCGTTCTTTAGCCCACTCTGCCACCCCAGTTAAGACATGGCTATATACAAATCAGTCTGACCCTGTGCCTCATGGGAACAGTCCAGCGCGAACTGCCAAGCCATGTCTTCCCTGGACCGGAAACAAGCTTCAGAGGACCGGTTTCTGGCATTCCAGCCGTCTTCAGCTCGGCTTGCTTGAATCCAGTGGCAAAGTGAGCAAGGGACTCACGTCTGAGCATACCCCGCCACACTTATGACGGCCAAAAGCGATACAAAAGGGGGTGGTGATGGACGGAGCATCTGAATCAATCAAACACTCACACCCAGTCAAAAGATCTGGGTTTAATCCATCACCGTTCTTTAGCCCACTCTGCCACCCCAGTTCAGACATGGCTATATGCAAATCAGTCTGAGGTGTACATATATAATTTACTCAAGAGCAGGGATAGGAAACAAAACCGCTGTCCTTTTCCTGGAAAAGGATATCCTCCTGAACACTGATAGGTGCGCTTTACACTGCTTCTGCATTAGTTAAATGTGCTCAAAAGAGAAGCAAGATTGTAAAACCACCTTGTGGCTCCTTAAAGCCTATTGCTTTGTGGGAGTTCGCAAAATGTGTACTGAGCACCATTGATCACTCTTTTGACTTTCCCTTTCCTCATGATTACACCTTGCCTAGTCCACATCTTACTCATGCGTTAAGTACACATGCGTAGGAAGTCACACTGTGAATGGCATCCAGTGTGTGACTCTGCAGTGCTGCTTCTTCTTCAAACGTAGAGGGCCAGCTACATATACAGAGGCAGCTCCTTCGTAATGGCGGAGGAGCGTCACCCCACTGCCAGCAGATGATAAATAAAACAATAATAACACATTGTTATTATCGTTATATTTCTCTCTGTTGGAGTTACTTACACCAGACAGGAGGGGCAGGGCCAGGCCATGGCAGGGAGGAGTCATGTTCACTTAGAAGTACACATGTGTAGGTGGCCCGCCGCCTTATGCTGGCCAAACACACATGTTTGTCCAACCCAGCAGTATTGTACAGATGAATTGGAGAAACACCACAAGCTCCCTGGCACCGTCAGAGCGTCAAATGAGGCCGCTCAGACCAATCATGGCGCTGCCCTCGTGCTAGAGAGCAGCGTCTGGATTAAGTGGGGAGCCTGTGCCTTTAGGTCCATCCACTTTCGGGCTTCCTGAACAAGCAGACAGTGGCAGATCCTCTGTTAGGGCAAAGGAGCACCGGCCCCCCTGCCACCACCCGCAAATAAAACAATAAACGGTTTAAACTCGTTTTTTAATTTTTTTATAATTCTTTTTATTGAAACAAGAATCGGTTCACATAGACAATACAGAGGACACCATAACTGAAAGAAACAATAACAACGTATGGCAGATAAGGATTACATTAAATCATAAGAAGGGAACATCACAGTGTAGGGGGGACATTCAGGCGGTGTACAAAACTCACATCGATAGCTATTCCAAGGGCTTCAGATACATGCCCACTTTTTGGGGCAACCCCTAGCAACGTACACTGTCTTCTCCCTAAACATACACCAACCGAGATCTCTCTCCCAGGGCTCTAACATAGGTGGTTTAGCCGCTCCCCACAGTTGAGCGATGTTTCTTTTTGCTATCATGAATCCCAGGGTGGCCCACTGCATCTGGTGAGTGTTAAGGTCTATGGGTTCCCAAATGTAAACTATCACAAAAAAGGAGCTCAGAGGGAAAGAACGGACAGGGTGGCCCTCCGCTCAAAGACTATCAACAACAAAAAACCATGTCTTACGGACGTAGGTTATGTCAGTGGATTTTATAACAGACCAGTCAAATAGTCCTGATCACTGTTATACTCCCCTATATATCTTATTTTGCTTCGGGATGTTTACTGCACTACGTCCACAGTTTTAAGGATATAAAAAGAGAGAACCTATTGGCCAACAGTTCTTGACAGTTGCATAGAACAACCACAGACAGCGGTCTGAAACCGTAATCAATACCAAGTATCCACCACATAAGATTGAAAACAGGCAGAGTTCTGCACAAAAATATGTGAAAAACCGAATGACACTTCACGGGAACACCAACCTCGGGGAAACTGGCATGTAATCTCCAGACTGGGCCCCTTTCTCATCATTGGTCGTCATTCAGTTCAAAAGAAAATGTGTCCAAAACAACAAACCAAAAGTGCAAGAAAACGTGGTAGCAGATAAAATCTGCTTGTGACAACCAAAAGTGCTTAAAATCAGCAGGCGCACCTCTCCGCAAATGTATTCATAGAAAATTGGCGTGCACTGTTGAATTAAAAAGGCTGGTAGCTATTCTCGCAAACCATTACCTATTGCCTGAATTGACTTGGTCTAAATTGGTGGAGAGGGAGTGGAAGGGTACGCGGAATGGATTCCACTTATCCATTTCTACGTTATACATCGGGCGTACCTAACCCCAGACCAGATACATAAATATTTTAATGTAGAGACCGCATTTTGCCCTAGGTGTCGTACGAATGCTGCAGACTTCCTGCACATGATGTGAAGTTGTCCCCAACTTCGCACATACTGGGTGGAGGTAGTTGAGGTTTTATGCGGGGTGACAGATAGGCAGATGGAACCCACCATGGTAGCATGCATAGTGCACTGGTACCCTCATACAGCGCACACCAAAGTAACGTGTAAATTCTTTGATTTGGGGTTGCTGTTGGCCAAACGGGGACTAACGAGAAAGTGGAAACCCACGCAGGGCCCTAGTGTAGAGCGATGGAGAACGGAATTCAGGAGCTGGGCGGCTAGTGAGGTCATGTTCAGGCTCCAACAAGCCAGAAGAGCGAATAATGAAAAGACGATTTAAACGCCACAAGCATAGGAGGCGCTATTGGCACTATTGATACGGCCGGACTCAGACTCTGACTCCTTGGGGGGCCCGCCGGAACCTGTTGAGACATGCTGAATATAGTTGGGATATGGGTGGCCACAGGGAGGGCGGAAGCAAGCCAGGGCATGGTGGAGATTGGATGATAGCCCAACCGTGGTAGGCCGTTAGTGCACCCTTCCATGTTACCGATGATTGGACATCCTGGCCTAGAGTACATAGAGCACACCGGTGTAAGGGGTATGGCGGGGGAACCGAGGCTTGAACCAGTGGGGGTACCGTGTTGGGCCCCATCACATTGGTGGCGCATTTGATGCAAGTTGCATTACTAGCATTAGAGCACGGAGGGTAGCCTGGTATGATTATTCTGATATTGATGTAAGCTTAAGCCTACCTGAGGACAAGGACTGTACGCACTGTATCCTATGTTTTGCCCTTACGGATGAAGGTCTTGTGAGGGGGGAAGTTGTTTGAGTTGAAAACCAATAAAATATTTTTCACAAAAAAAATGGGTTCCCAAATGTTGAGGAGGCATCGTCTCGCCTCCGGTGAAAGACGGATATGCGGTACTTCAGATATTACCTCATGTACCTTGTGCCACAAAGTGTTAAAAATCTGCATTTCCAGATGTGTAAAAAGGTCCCTAGCTGGCCGCACCCCCTCCAGGAATCCCCTTTGTCAGGGTCTCCCATGTGGACCAAGCGTGGCTCGGTGATGTACACACGGTGAATTATTTTTAGCTGTACCAGTCTAAAGCATGCCGGAATGGTGACCATTTTGGGAGATGACACCGCCTCCTGCCAATCTTCATCATCAATCTCAATCCCGTCTCCCGTCCACTTCTCCCTCAATACCTAAAGGGGGTTGTCATATTGTTTATACATTTTTTGTATATTAAGAAAATCGCCTTTTCGGGGATTCTGTCCTCTAAGGGTGAGGCCTCAGGCGGGATTGTGCCCGCCAGCAGAAGCATTCGGAGTGAGTGTAGTATTTGGGCATCTGCTAGTTCATTTTCAACCTGTAGTGTGTTGAAGGATTTAACTACCGCCTCCCCCCTGAGGTCTGTGACTTGCGTAATGCCAATGAGGTCCTATCTGTTGAAGCCTTTTGTTTTCTTTTAATCTTATTGCTTTACAGCTCTGCACTCCAGCTAAAAAGAAGTACTGTCATGTTGGCTATTCTATTGCACTGCACACCTGCTAAAAATAAGTACTGCTGTTTTGGCTATTCAATTACACTGCACACAAGATTAAAAAAATCGAGTTGTGTACCTCTTCTTTTTCAGATATGGGTTCAAGTGCAACGCTCCCCATCGCCGTTGTGTGTGCTGTCCTGCTTGTGGTAATCCTTGGTGTTGCTTTAATTCTCTACATCAAGTGCAAGCCAAGTGAGTATTTTTACACGTTTTTAGGCGATGTATTGAATACTGTACATATGTATAGGCACAGATACCTCCAGTTTAGTGGAAGCCGAGGATGAGACAGACCTGTCCATTTTCAGCAAAAGAAAAATCAACCACCAAGGCTGATCCAAGCTATCAAAACATGCAGTGAAGGTGACACCAGACAAGCTGTAGAAAGTAGGGTAATAGGAATCCGATTGGCCAGGTACAGGAGGTGTTACTGTGACGGGAAGGTAACGTTAAAGACAAGAGTCTGTATTACATAAAGTGAGCTCTGAGAGGGCTAAGGTAAGTCGCAGTCCCGACTCTCTGCCACAGTCTTAGTCTGACTGGGGTTTTAAGTAGTTAAAGAGCTGGGCTATTTGCTACCTTAGAAAATCGGAAATGGGTGCTTGTCAGAGGAACTTGCAAAGCATTTGCTGCTTTTGGCTGTAAATGTAGCAGCGTTTTGTTGAATTACCTAATGCAAACAATTGAACATAGCAAAAGAACATATACAAAACAACATACAAAATTCGAAACATTACATGGCACAAGGCAGAATGAAACACATCAACTGCAGAACAACATAAAAAAACACACATTGCGATAATACAGAACAAGAACCCAGCATCACAAAAAACAACAGTGCACATCTTTGCAACAACAAAATGCCACACAACAAACGTGCACATACTTTCTTGTCATACATTAGCACCTCCAGAAATGGGGCATATTACCAACAACTAGCGATGATTATCGCTAAGTTGGTTTAGCGGCAATATTAATATCGCTGAGCTCCGCCAATTTTTATCGCTTAGGAGCCTTGCTATTATCAAGGTTTATCTCCTAAGCGATAAAAATCGGCCAAAATGCATGAATATCGCTGAAAAGTCAGTGATATTCATGCATTACCGAGCAAATGCTCTTAGCCATGTTATCCACCTACCATTGGATAACATGGCTAAGAACAGCTCTTGGCAGGCGTTAGCTTTTGGAGATAATCGCGCTTAGCGCGATTATTTCCAAAAGTTGGTAATAGGAGATAGAGATGTTAGCGACTCTTTCCAGTCGCTAACATCTTGGCACGCCCACTTTGCATGTCATTAGCGATAATTATCGCTGACATGCAAAGTGGGCACCTAAATGCCCGCTATCCCCTACTAGCTGTCGCTAACGGGTGTTAGTGACAGCTAGGTAATAGGGAGATACAATTATCGCCGCTTTAGCGGGAAAAATTCCCGCTAAAGCGGCGATAATGCCCTTGGTAATACGCCCCCGTGTTATCTTGATTCGGTGTTAAAAGGTGTTTGGAGGAAGAATTGTCATAACTTACTAATATGGACATAAAACAGTGCCAATCAAAAATGTTTTGTATTCAGGCTCAAGAAGAAACTTTTGATGGTCTATTCTTTTAAAGATTCTTTATTGAAAAAATAAAGACGTCACATTTCACTCAACTGTATATGGTCATGGAAAAGAGGGTAACCACACGAGAGATATCTGAAAGCTGGCCTTTATCTTTCCAGTAATTAAAGAATGAAATAGGTTGAAAATCATCTTAAAGCACAAACCATCCACGCTCGCAAAGGCATTATAATATCCATATTTGTAAAGCACAAACTACTCACCGGTTCTGGGTCTCAAGGCGCTGGGGGCCCTCGTGGAAATAAGTGAGCGATTGCCCAGAGTCATATGGGCTGAACTGAGCTGCCGCCGGGGATCGAACCGTGAGCCCTGTCCTCCAAAGTCAGCTGCCCTGGCCGCTGCACCACACCTCTCCACGTGATACATCTTATGAGCCCAACTCGTCATCTAAGAGAGAGAGCTCTTATGGTGCAACCAGACTCCCAGAAGATAAGAATTGACCAATCAACGGTGGCGTAGAGAGGAAATGTCTAGATTGTCTAGTAGAGGGAGCATGCAGACCACGGTTCTAATCCTGGTTTCGATACTTCATCCAACGATTTTGTGAGCCTATGAAAGGCACCTTATCTCCCCGTGCAGTCACATCGAAAATATAAGTAAGGACATGTATAAACTGGTTACTACATGCTGTTTTGTCAAGTATCGACTTTGTTGTATATTCTCACGCTCTGTCCATCAAGTTCTGGTTGCTGAAAGACAGCCTTAAGCAGACCCTTACAGTACGAATGTCAGCATGCAGAAGCACAGCTTAAGGATGCATCTGATATAATCAATAGTTTCTCTGCAAAGTACTTTGATCATCTCAGGAGCTAGGTCAGCGCTAGATACAATACATAGAAAATGTGATGAATGTAATGAAAGCTGTAAAGAGAAAAGGCAAGACTGACTGGAAACTAAAATCCAGAGATATGAGGAAAAGATAATAGAGTTCAGAACCAAATATGAGAGGTAATGAGCAGAGTGAGATATGTTTTCATAGAAACTCTGAAGACAAGAGGAGGAGACATCCAAGGGGTGGTATTGGAAGTAGGAAGTCGTTTTTAGGCTTGAAAAAAATAGTAAACATGTTATAAGGTCTTCATAAGAATTGTGCATATTTCTTTCAACAGAAAAAGCGAAAGATGACATCCAGAAGAGGTAAGGTGCATTCAAATGGCTGATTTGTTTGTTTGTTTTCTTCTTACTCAATGTATTGTCCATCTCAGAGGTTAATAAACAAGTGGAATATGCCCTAACCTGCCCTCCAAATCTTAGATAATCAACTCTGCCAGGCAAATAGCACATTGAAGCCCATGAAAGGGCTCTTTCTCCTCATCCTGGTGGTAATGGTCGTCTGTTTCTCGTCCATGTTTATTTACTTTTTGGAAATGGGTGATGAACTCTAATTTCAAAACAAAAGTCGTGATCTTTTGACAATATTAACAGTTGAGCCTTAAGTGTTCTCGCAGGTGCCTGATGCACTTTGCAAAGAAAACAAAATGTCACTCTTCAGCCCCTCTTCAGTTTTATTATTATTACCCAGGGTCAATTATGGTGATAGAGCTCACAATATGTATGTTACATGAACGTATATTGCCCAATAGTTTAAAAGTTACCTTTCATTGCTAGATTCTGGAACAGGCTCAGCCCCTCTTTTCACAGAACAATGTGGCCTTAATGTGGGAATCTTTGGTTTAAGTATTGATTGGAATAACCTATGGGCCAACAGGACAGCCAAGGTCCTACATTGATGCATAAAAGCAGTAACGTGTTTTAAGTGTTGCTCGAGGATGAAGGGCCAGCAGGCCCGAGATACAGAGAGCCATTCCACTGATTCCCAGTGTCCCAAAGTGTCAATTATATAGTATATTTCTGATTCTACAAATTTACCATTATCATCCGCAAATTAAGCATGCGTTCTCTGCTCCAAACCAGGGCCAGACTGGGAACCATAACCGGCCCTGGCAAAGTGCTCGGCCGGCCCCCCCCTCCCCACTCGGAGGGGTTGGAGGTGCCAGCTCTTTGCTGGGGCCGGTTTTCGGCCGATTTTAGTACAGGGCCGATTTTGCAGCTCTGCTGCAAAAACGGCCCTCTATTAAAAAAACGGCCCCCAGGGGCCCAAAACTGGCCCCCACCCATGCGGCACACAGGGGGATTGCCCAGTGCCCGCATGGCCAGTCCGGCCCTGCTCCAAACCAATGCTCCCCCATCCTCTTCTTCCCTCTGAGCTTTGATAAGAGGCAATGGAGCATATTTACAAGCCCCTAATGCCACCGGAGCATCACTTTTTCTGATACTGCGGTGGCGTTGTGCCATTCCCCATATTTACAAGGTGCCACTTAGCAGCTTAACTTGGCTTAATGCCCCCTTGTAAATATGCCCCCTTCTGCTGCAGTCTGCTGTGGCAAAAGGGTGGGCAATGGGTGTTGCTGTGGGCCTTCCACCGCAACACCCATTGCTTTTTGACGTTGCCCCAGATTTACAAGACTGGGGCAGCACCAAAAACTGAGGCCAGGTAGTACCAGGTCCTAGGATGGTGATAAGAGGAGAAATTATTAATTTCCCCTCATTTTTTGTTCTTTCTAGGTGTGCTGCAGAATAGAAAGAGCATATCGCCATTATTCATTGTTTATGTGCAGGAAGGTGTCCCTTCAAGCGGAATACATCCCGCAGTTCTACAAGACCATAAAAGGTTGTGTGTAGTAAGAATAACTAAATTGCTGAAGAATACACTCAAACACATTTATGGATGCACCACCCTATAACACTCTATGTAATACTAATAACTGCATCCCACCAGCCATTTCACAGAAATGTTTTATTTATGTTCCATATTTGTAGAGCACAACAAGTAATGGAACACTTTACTGTGAACGCTAAACATAAATCAAAAGTCACACAAGGGACACGAACAGTGTAAGCTTTGTGTATGACTCACACCAACAAGAAGCGATTTTACACATTCATGGGGAGGCATAAGTGACCTAATTTTCTCGTTAGATTGTATAACTAAGTAACTGAAAGAGTCTCGTATGTCAAAAGTTATTGATAAAAATGTCCAAGTTTCATACTGCACTTAGAAGTACAAAATAGAGGTGATGTTGTGATTAAAGAGACTCCTAATAATAATGATTATTTTCAGATATAGGTTTCTGATAACAAGCTCATCCTGTATAAGACACAGAGCATGACATTAACTGTTGGAAGTATATTGGGGTAATATTGCTCTTGACAGAATGGAGTTTGACTTTATTGTATATCTTAATCTTCAGGGAATGGGTTACTACGTCACACATCTGCCGTATTACGTATTACGAGTGCCATTGGATATGATGCACTTGTGATACCCGTGATGGAGTAACCCATATTCCAAACTCCTTTGTGTGCATCCGCCAAAGGTTAATGCCTACATTTTGAATAATTTACGCTCATGAATTTGAGGAATGGAGACAAAGCACTATATGAGTTCTGGTAATTTTTCAGTATGGCTTGAAGAACACAATAGAATTTGTATAAAATGAAATATTTTATGTATTTTAAAAATATAAAATACTAACTTTAGTTTATTGTTAATCATTTTTTTATTGTTAATATGTGTATATCGTTTGTTTGTAAACGTGATGTAAACGATTATATGAATAGAAACTGAGATCATGTTTACATTTTTGAGTATTGAATGCTAGGGAAGTTGTGAGATTGCTATGAGTTTTTCAGACCTTGGATATTCTTGATGTAAGTCTCGTCTACCTGCATTTCAGGAATTTGCCCTTGAATGAAGAGAAGAAGACAGATTCATTGGAGCCAATGTGTAAGAATGATTTTTACAAATACTCAACACTGGGGGAAAGAATCTCTGAACTTATAAGGGTTGTGTATTACGTAAAAAGTGTATATATATGTTTGTGTATGTATGTGTATGTATATATATATATATATATATATATATATATATCTATTCTATACTAATATAATAAAGAGAGAGCCCAAACCTTTGAGGTGGGTAATCTCAGGAACCACAGCACCAATCACAGCACCCAATACAGCGTTGGAAAGGACAGTTGCAGCAGAAGGACATAGGCTATGCAGACGCCCACCATATACATTTAAAAGGTAAAAGAACCGTGCCAGCAAAGTAGTCCCTTGTGGGCGTGTCTGCGTTGTGCTGTGGGTGTGTGCTGGGGCCTGACAAACACTGGGGGCGTGTGGTACGTTCCGCCCTTCATGCCATGTCTCATATCGTGTGCCATTATAACGCAAAAGCATGTGTGGTAAAGTCATATACATTGCAAAAGTACATTATTAAAACATCAAATATATGTTTCTATATATATGTATATATATATAGATATATATATATATATATATATATATGAATTCCAACCGGAAAGTTCGTGCAACGCCTTCGCACGAAACCCAGTGCGCAGACACAGGTGAATGAATCCACAGCCAGACTTACTAGGATATTCTTCTTCCTTTATTGCATTTTAAAGTGCAGAGGTGCAACACACTGCCAAACAGACGCGTTTCGGGCGTGAACGCCCTTGCTCACTGTCTGTATATATATACACACACATTTTTTTTAAATTTAATTAAAACATTTATTCTTTTAAATTGCATTATTTATATTATTTTTATTTATTATTTTATTTTATTACCCTTTACACCCTAAAAACGAATCCCACCCTGCTCACTTTAACCCCTTCGAAGCTAATGACGAGCTGGGCTCGTCATGGCGCTTACCTGCCGTGCGCTGATGACAAGGCCAGCTCGTCATGAAATAATGTAAAACAACAATTTGCAGCACAGGACGGGAAAACGCCTAGCAGCCATGTGGTTAAATACCCCAACACCCTTAAACACTAACCCATCTTCACCCTATAAATATACCCTGTACCCAAAAACCCAAACCTATCCCTAAACCCTAAAAATACCCCTGTACCCCAAAACCCAAACCTAGCCCTGAAACCGATAAATACCCCTGTACCTCAAACCCCAAACCTACCCCTGAACCCTAAAAATACCCCTGTACCACAAAACCCGAACCTAGCCCTGAACCCTAAAAATACCCCTGTACTCCAAAACCCAAACCTACTCCTGAACCCTAAAATACCCCTGTACCCCAAAACCCAAACCTAGCCCTGAACCCTTAAAATACCCCTGTACCCCAAAACCCAAACCTACCCCTCAACCCTAAAAATACCCCTGTACCCCAAAACCCAAACCTAGCCCTGAACCCTAAAAATAACCCTGTACCCCAAAACCCAAACCTACCCCTGAACCCTAAAATACCCCTGTACCCCAAAACCCAAACCTAGCCCTGAACCCTAAAAATACCCCTGTACCCCAAAACCCAAACGTAGCCCTGAACCCTAAAAATACCCCTGTACCCCAAAACCCATACCTATCCCTAAACCCTAAAGCTACCCCTGTACCCCATAACCCAAAACTATATCTGAACCCTTAAAATACTCAAACACCCCAAAACATATACCTCAGTACCCCAAAACATATACCCCTATACCCATACTTACCTTATTCAAACATTAAAAAAAAACATGCTTTTACCATTCATGCATTTACAACGAATTTCGTTGTAAATGTAAGCGTGGTAAAAGCATATAAAATGTAATGCCATGCGTTGTAATGGCATTGCGTAGTCATGGTACTTTTGTAATGAAAGTATGCGGAGTGATGGTATGCGGAAAGAAAGTTGCGGAATAATGGGTGTTTACCCGCCCCCGGAAGTACATTGGTGGCACGGCAGCCCACATCTCCAGCAACATACTCATATTTTTTCACCACCCATTTGAAAAATGCACAGGTCTCTCTCATTGATGGCCAGCACTGACATACACTTTTAGACACACCACCCGCCACAAGTTCTAGAATTGCGAACTTTAGAGCTGGGGAGCAGCGTTCGAATCTCGGCATCAGCTCAACATCCTGTGATTCCAGGCAAATCGCTTTGTCTCCCCTTGCCTACCACAAATGAATGTGTTCTTCTGTAATGTAAATTGTGCTCATGCCATGTTGTCGAGTTTGCGCTATATAATATTGCAATGAAAAATAAAGTAGGGAGACTCGAGTTCACACACTGCTGAACACGCACTCTTAAGTGCATCAGCAGTGCACTGTGAATCGGAGCGTTTCACAGGCCTGTCACAGATAAGAAATGCTATCAAAAGGAAATCCTACAAAACAATATACTACTGGCCGGCAGCAAATCATGCCTGGACAACGTCGGGACGGGCTGCTAATAAGTGTGACCAAGCCTTATTGGCGAAACGCGTCGTGGAGACTTTTCATCTGCCGTAATAAATTCCTGAATGGAAGCTCTGGGCGTCCTGTGTTCTTCTTTATTGTGGAGATTGGTGGAACGAATTTAATAGCCTGCTGGTGGCTACGCAGGACCGCCCGTGACAGCCTGACCTTCTCACCAGCACTAGTGGAGTATATATATATATATATATATATATATATATATATATATATATATATATATATATATATATATATATATATATATATATATATATATATATATATATATATATATATATATATATATATATCCACAACCAGCTCCAGCATGTTAATTCAGACAGCCAGATACCCACACTGCAAGGCCAGTTTCCAAGTAAGGTTGGTTATTCAAGTGCTATAACGAATTCCTGCAGGGTCGCTTGTATATATGTGACTGGAAAAAAGGATCAATCCCTTAAATTTGATCTGAGTTATACATTTAAAAAATTTTAAAGCAGGAGAAATGTTTTCTTAAAGAATTTGTCATAAGTTCATCTATGCCTGCAGCCACATCTACGTAGACCATAGATCAACAGAAAAGTCACCTAACCTGTGATCACTTGAGGGCTATAACGGATAACTAAGGGATGGTAGGCCCACTGTATATAGAACAGGTCAAGAACCAGGATGGGGAAGCTGCAAACTGACTGGTTTGTAAACTGGCCCTGCATTTTGTGAGGCAACTGCTGTATATATTCAGTTGCACTGCAACATTAATATTCACAGCATGTTGTAAAACCTTAACCATTGTGAATATTAATAAGGAGTGAAGTAAACTGCTAACCGCTGCAAATGCCTGAAAATTCCAGTATAGATGCAAGCAAAGTAAAGATTTAGGAGAAAAAGCTCCTTGAAAATGTAAACTTTCAGTCAATAGTCACTGTTTGCAGGTTGGCTGAGACCTAGGTGCAATCCTTCCGCTGAGCGCGGTTGCAGGCTGCATCTGCCAAAGTCTTATGAAAGCTGGGTAGCCACTGAACGAGGTCCTGCTAAAGCTGTTGGTTGTGGCAGAACAAGAACAGAGTAGGAGAAATTCAGATTTCTCATTTGGATAATATTTTTTGTGTCTTTGCCCAGTCACAGATCTCTACCTTCAAACTTAGTCTTTATGGAGCACTAAATATTCTACTGGGGCAAGCCTGAAGGTGTATCCGACAAAGTAACATTGAAATCGGACTCCTTTTCCCCAAGGTCTCGCTGAAGCTCCGTAGGTCTTTTAAGTCCAAAACGATACTAAGTCAAAACTTTTCAGAGTTTGTTTAAGTCCAGCTGGACACAGCAAAGGGCCCAAGGGCCTCATGGACAGCAATGAGGGGACAGACCGTACTCCAGCAGAGGCCACCAGCAGGATACAGCTCAGGTCCAGTTGTAAATGGTCAACTAGTCTTTGCAGAAAAGACCTGTTACAGCTTGTAAAGCAACACAGGAAGTCAGCTAACTGACTCTTGGAGTCCACTTCTTTGTTCTGTGTACAAGTAGGAGTAGGCCCATCGTCACGTCTCCTCACAGGTCTCAAATAGCAGGTGCATTTCTTCTTCTGTTCTCCCTCTGGTCCATAAAGTGTTCTGAGGGGCTGGTGCTGAGGTTCACATCCATACAGTTCCACAACCAGTGTTTGAGTAAGGCTCTTAGATACCCCGCAACCAATGAGAAAAATATTCAAAGTGGCAAACCTAGCTACCTTTTCGCACATACTGTTTGCTTACTCCAAACTGGCCCAAATTGCATTATTCCAGGGGGGATCCTAAATGTCAGACCTCTCTACCAGGGCAGTAGAGCAGGGGCCCACCCTAGAAAAAAGATAATTCCCCTCCTCCTATGGTATATGTGGGGTTGTTTATATCTTGACGTAGATGTGGCCTCGTAGTTCGGGCTGGAATGTTGTGATTTGGAGCAAGATCAAGTATACATTCCATTACTTTGTTTTTTGTTGGAAATCCAATAAATAGGGCAGTGGTTGACTTCTTGTCTCAAAGAAACTTCTCCATGCCATATAATAAGTACGGTTATGGGATATTGTCATTTTCCACTTGCAAAATCTTTTGCAGTTTGATTCAGTCATTTTTGACCTTTCCTTCCTTTCTGTAGACGTAAGAGTGAAATAAAATCATAAGGCTATGTAAACAAGCATTGCAATTCTATTGTAGATATGGTGCACATTGCTTGATCCAGAGCTCAGGATTCCTGTCCAACCCTTATCAATAAGGCTAGATTTAGAGGATTGTGGAGTTTCTAGACATATACCATCATCCTCATTTTATTGTGGTCTCAAGTTGTGCATATGTCATGTTGAAGAAAGATGTTAAAAAACCTTCAGGTATTCTAAGGGACAGCTTCCTTCAGCACCTTTCAAGAAAGCGAAGCTTTGTTACTGCACTGTAACAGGCCTATATCACAACCCTACACCAGGTATTTCCACCTCCTTCATGAATGTTCTTAGATGTTGAAAGGTATTGCAAATTGTGATAGGCAAACAACAAATAAATAGCAGAATCCCTAGGGAAAAAGGCAAAAATTATAAGATGGTGCAGTTACAAGTAGTACTGGATGTGTTTCTTATACCACCCTCACAAACGTTTCCTTGAAGAGACACAAAGATAATGTGGACATGGGTCACCCTGGGTTTGACCATAACTCCCCCAATCTAGCCACCCAAGCTGGATTGTATCTGGCTAGATATCCTGGGAATAATTAAGTTATCAATGGAATGAGAAGCACACTTGTTATATCTAAGGTTTTGACCTTAATTCTTCCCTGTTTCTCTGCCTCTGCTGTTCAGCCAGTGTGAGTGGAATGTTTGTGTGAGTGTGAAGTCATTGGAGTGTTTGGTATTCTGTGAGTGGACTGTCAGTTGGATCCTGGGCTGAGCAGCAGAGAGGATGCTCCAGGTGGGGCTTTGATTACTTTTATACTGGTAAACCTATCTAACCATCTAAGAAGAATAAGCTTATCATCTGTAACCTATCCAAGTCTTCTGGAATTCCTTACCAGGATGTAACAACACTGCAAGTGGAAGGCAGCAGCTCTACTTGGTCTAGATACAGTGCCTACCAAAGCAAAGGCCAGAGACATTGTCCTGTTAGTACATGGAGCGATAGATAAAAGGAAGTCACTGCAGGACCATACATGGGTGAATGAGAACCCACAATCTGACACCAAAACTCTCGAAAGTCAGCTTCTGACAAACACATGCCGCAGGACCAGAATACTCTGAATCCAGTAGCCTGTGTCACACACTAGAGCGAGACACCCAATGACAGGAAGAACTCCCAGCTGCCAAAAAGTACAGTGGTCCCCAAGAAAAATAAATCACTTGAGAGGGCACTGCTCACGGGTGAAAATCAGACATGTCTAATCTGAGCAACCGAAGAAAATGTATAGAACTAGGTGAAGGCAGGTGGCATGTTTGGGGTTTGTTAGGCAATGCATGTGTACTGCGATTCGAAATTGTTGTTGATTTATGCTGTGCCACCACTCCCACCTGCGCTGCCAGTTCAGATACATGGCCAAGCCAAATAAAGTGTGGCTAGCATGCCAGTGTGGTCCTGTACCAGGAGAATGTATTTAAAAAGTACTTTCTGAAGGTATTCAAATCTTATCTATGTGACGACTTGTTTTAAAAAGGAGTGGCCAGAACGCTATTCTCACAGCCCAGTGTGTTTTTGTCTTATCTTATTTTCAGATGCAGTTGTTACCAAAGGGAAAACATCAAATAATATTGTGAGTATAAATATGCTGTGAGGGATGTATCTGCCTCTCTGATAGGATGAAGAAGGGAAAACGTACTTAAGAGTGGGTTGGTAGAGGCTACAGTTTATCTTAAGGAAATAAAGACTGGAGGAATGGGCACATGGGACTGTTAGACGTCTAACAGTCCTGGAAAAGAGACCAGTAAAAGGGCCTGCATTTTCATGTTCATGTTCATGTACTATGGGAAGGGGGGAAAAGAAGACTCGAAGGACAATAAAAGGATTGGGAACAAGCATTGGAAAAAACAATAGGTCTAGATTTCTAATGTGTATTTTATTGCTAGTAGCGCTTGTGCGGGAAATTAAATGGTTGCTTGGGTGTGCCCATGGTGCCGATTGTTTTCAATGTGAAATGCTATTAATTAACTCCATTTCTCCCTCGACAGGTTAGCATAGGAGGTGTAGTCTTATTTATGAACCTAGTTTAAAGATTATAATTAAGTCCTAGATTGTGTGGAAGTAAGATTTATGGAGTTAAAAGAATGTGTGGAAGTCGGATTGAGGGAGTTAAAAGCAAAGTGTGTCACTGGTGTTTACATTTTTGTATGCTGACAGACAATAAGGCCGGTGAACTTTGCTGCCAATAAAGCGTACGGCCTCTTGTATACTTTGGTATTCATCTCTGTGGGCCTAAAGCCATCCCCAGGCTTCTCATTGGTTGGTTTCAGTGCCCTTTAAAAATCCTTGCTTGCTAGTGGCCAGTCCTGCCACTTTGCCCCTCCTTTTTATTTATTTATTTATTTAGAGTTTTCTATAGCGCGAACCAGACCCAAGGTAGGGTATCAGAGCGCTTTACATAGTGAGCAGGGTATGAATTGCACATTTAGTAAAAACATGGCATACAAAGTAACAACATAGCATAACAGAGATCGGGGATTCCTCCAAGGAGCAGGGACTTAGTACAATATCATTACGCTTTGTTCTGTTGATCTGCTTGTGGGAAGCACTATTTTATTATGTTTTCAACCTCATGTTGCACTGTGGGTGCTCAGACCCGTAGCTGCTTACATTTGATTGCAGCATTCCCCCCTGCTAGTTCCTGCCATGTGGCTGACATTCTTTTGTTTTCTCTCTGAAGGCAGCTCGCAGGCTTGCTTGTTTATAGTTGGCTAGTAAACTGTGGAGTTAATAGGGCCGGTTATCTTTTCCTGTGGATGCTCAGCAATACTTTTCATGTGGGAGCAAATTTATTTTTGTCATGTGCAGCTTACCGAGGCAGTTCTGCTTTCTGCATGTGTATTTAGTTCTGCTCTTCTGGAAAAGGACACACAGTGTTGCACGTACTTCTTCAGAGGCATAATCTTGTTGTAACTTCCTTCTCTGTTTTGGAGTTCCTCTCAAGGGGAGGGGGTGAATTTGTTTAATATGCCCACAGCCCCATTTATCATGTGCTGCGAACTAGGGGTTTTCGCATGCCTTTCCAGGACCTCCATGCTGCCAGCTTCTTAAAGAAGGTTAACAAGAGGTCAAAGTAAAAAGTACATCCAGGATTACAATGAGGACACTCAGCAGCCAGTAACACTAGGACTCTTAATTGTATGCCATCTCGTGGGTGGAGTTAGGGTACTTCAGACAACAGCTGCTCATATAGGCAAGATATATTTACTTGCATGTTGCCTTCCATATTTAACATGCCCAATGAGTTTGCGTGATGCAATAAACATTCAGTAAAAAAAGTTTGATGATGTGTTTTAAAAAGCAACTCCTTTGCTTCTCATTGGAAGACCTTTTCCTTAGACCCTGTGCTACCTGGTGTTTACTACACAGTGTCTGTGATGGTGAACTAGTATTCTAAGTTTGCTTACATGTTTACATCCCTCCATTTGTCCTTTTGCCTTCTCTCCCTTGTGTACCAGCAATCTCCTCCTCCACATCCCTTTCCCCATCTGCATTCCCCGCCTTACCAATATCTGATCTCTTATGTCACATCATCTCCCTTCATTTCTAAACCCTTCTCTTCCCTGATCACATAGGAATGCGGAGCAGACCTTCGAAGTGCAGTCTCTGTTTGCCTACAACAAGGATTGGCATATCTGTTTAGAGCACCCTTGCGAATCGGCATACAGCCTTTTTAGGGCTCGCGAAGCGAAAAGCCCTTTTGTAGGGGTCTAAAAATGGACCTTGAAATTCCACACAGCTCGTGCGTGTGCATTTCCAAGGTCCATTTTGATTGGGCTTTGCGTGCGTGCTGTTTTTTAACGGAACACGCAATAGGCCATAGGCGGTCACATATCTCCGCCTATGGCCTATTGGTGTCTGTTACGCGCACCAAAGCCCATATGTCTTCAATTATCGCGGTCAGACAAGGGCTCATAATTGAAGACATATGCTCGCAGTGGCGCGCGGCACCACTCACGTTTTTTTTTTTTTTTTTTTTTACAATAGCGATCGCGAAAACAATTGCTTTCAGTGCTGCTTGGTTTTTTTGGGGATCCATTTCACAAATGTAGGGTACAAGTAGCCAAGTCTATACAAAACGGAGTCGTTCAGTTTTGGTTAATCCTGGCCCTAAAGTCACACTTCCATCTCCTTCTGAGATGGAGTCTGGAATCTGACTGCTGGCCAAGGACCATAATATGCCATCAGAGGACGGTGCCAAGCTTTGTGCCGCGAGTTTACAATTAAGAAAGGCAAACATTACAGGAGCGTGCCCTAAAAACGTAAACACTAGTAAAACTGTCCCCTCTAAACCCTCATAAAACTGGTTCGAGCAGCATTAATACCCAGCAGCCTTTGCTACATGATCCGTCGCTGCCAGGCTTTAATTTTTATGGTGGCAGGCGGATGGTGACGGGCTGTCTGCCAGAAGCGGGCATGGCATGGGCCCCAACAAACCACGGTTATGCGGGAAGTGGAGAAGGTGGGAGCACGTCGACCGGTTTGAAGTAGTGCACATTAAACCGCTGGTGGCACAGGGGAGGATTGTCAAAAGTGAGTGAATTCCCACAACTTGTTCATGGAATTTCACCGCCCTAGGCAAAGCGGCAGTTAAGAACACAGGTGGTAGCAGGTCGAGGGGTTTGCAAGGCCGAGTACGCCCAGCGTAGAACCTCGGAAGTAGACATTAGTTCCTGATGCCAGACACATTTTGTTATCACAATATCAGAAGAGGGTGCAGGCTTTTGTCCATGGGATGTCTGACTGCTTAGCATATTATGGCACTTGTATAGTGCATGAATACTATTTGTATGGTCCCCAGGCGCTTTCTGAAACTAGACACCCTTTAAGGTTCTTATTAACTGAAGTGTAACCGGTCTGTTGACCAGTTCTTTGTGCTTCCTATTGTTCAGTAGTAAGTCGTTTTGGTACTAGCTGCCAGGGGTTGAATCGACGTATGTATGGTTTAGTGATCAATTTCATTGGGTCATGTTTCACTCATTCTGAAATAAAGTCTGGATCTGAAAGTGCATAATGTCTATGTATATATGTGCCGAAGGGCAGTCCTGTTTGGTGTGTGCTGCAGGTGTACATGGTTGCGCATTGCTTTGCTTGAAGCGGCTGTTCAGCCTGGAGGTATATTTTTTAATAATGTGACTTTGGTGCAATGTTGTGTTTTCAGTTGTGGTCTATTTAAACTAACTTCTTTCAATGCTTGATATGTAGATTGGTGAAAGATTATGGCCTGCCCTGTTGAGGGGGCAATGCTTGGCTAACTACAAGGCTGTGTCCAATGTGCCCTGTTAATGTATGGAGAGGCATGAACATAATTCGATATGGATCCTTGTTGACATGGCGGAGCATAGGAAGGTATATGTCTTTAGTGCTATACAGCACATGTGGTCTGCTGTAACTCACGTGCACTGCAGATGGAGGTTGATAAACAGATCACATTGCGGTACAGGTGTTACCCTACAGATGTAGTATAGGTTAGATGGTGTGTTACCCGCCCTTTTCCAAGAGGGACGGGCAGAGGAGCGCCCCACAAAAATGTCCTCTGACTGAAGCGAGCTTTAGAGAAGCTCTCCTCTTAATGCTAGTGTACGGTATTATTTGTCAGGCCATGCAGTCACAGACTGCGAATGAAAGGACATGGTCCTGGGGTCTTCCCACCCCATGTTGTAATATGGTGCTTTACATGTTCCGTTAGGGGTAGCAGGTGATACTGCCTGCAGGGCTCTCCGATGTTAGAGCTGCTCCCCCTTCCATGGTGGATGGAGGCAGCCGCTAAAGTAAAGCTTTGTCGCTGTCCGGCCGGAGCTGTCAGGGGCCACCAGAGGGGTGATGCAGCCAGATCGAGGAAGCCGGGAAGGGGGCCGGCGGACCGCTGCCTGTCCCCTCTGCTACCTCTCGGTGCCCCGGGCCTCTTGTTTGTGTACAGCGTGCCGGGAGACACCAAAATGCTGGTTTGAAGAAGTGGAGGGCCCCGGCCGCTGCTCAAGGTAGGTGTCGCCCTGTGTTTGTGTTGGTGGAGGAGGGGAGTTGAGGGGGGCTCTGTCGGTCGGCTTGATACTAAGAAGTGTTCCCACTCTGCCATGAAACTTGTGCAGTGCAGCGGCTCGTGTGGCGGCAAGTGGTCTGTGCAGTTCTCTCCGAGCTCGGATGAAAATCTGGGGCCTCATTTATGAGGCTGTGCGTCACTTTTACGCCGCCGGTGCGTCACTTTTTGTGACGCACCAGTGGCGCAAAAAATGTACCTTGTTGCGCCATATTTACAAAGTGACGCATCTAGGTAGATGCGTCACTTTGTAAACCCCTGCACCACATTATACCTGCGCCAGGTATAATGTATGCAAGGGGGGCGTATTGACGCAAGGAAGGGTCATAGAAGTGACGCAGTGAAATCTATCAGATTTCACTGCATCACTTTTAGGATGCTGTTGCGTCAAAATCTTGCACCTGCCTCACAGCAGGCGTAAGACTGACGCAGGCCCTTTCACATGGGGCTTGCCCCATGTGAAAGGACGCATTGCTCGAGTTGCGTCATTTTTATGACACACTCCAGCAATGCGTCACTTTTGCGCTTACAGAAACGTCAGAAATACTGACGTATCTGTAACTCCTTGCGACATGATGCGTCATACATTAAATATGACGCATCAGGAATGTCGCAAGGAGTGCACACTGAGAAGTGACGAATCGCTGCTTTCACGCAGCGATGCGTCATTTCTCATAAATGAGGCCCCAGGTATTCCGAAAGAGAGACGGCTCCAGCTAAACCTATTTGAACTTCCCAGCTGCCTTCTGTAGTAGTCGATGTTCGTGTGCATGTATTTTTAAATAATTACTTGGGGAACCTTGCACTGTCCCATTGTGTACCTGTAGTACTGACTGTGCCCTTTATCTTTACCATGTCAATCTAATGAGTGCTATTTAGGTGTAGAAAAATGCCTTCCGACCTGTCATTTTATGCTCAGAGCCGAGTAATTATACAAGTGCTTGCCGAACATGCGCCAGTTTATTTCCTGCCCATCACCTGTATTTCTGAAAGAAAAAAGAGTGTCTCATCTCCATATTTATTTACAGTAGTTAAACTGTTGGTTTTCTGGTGCTTCCCCTCAATTTGTCTTTGTAACTCATGGATGGTGCCATTTACTCAGTGTCATGACCTGACAGACAGATGACGGACAAGGCGACAGGACAGTAGGCACAGCAGACACTAGGACCCTGTGGGTCGTGAGGGAGGTGACCAGGTCACCGGACACCACATCCAGTCAGGGGACAGGAAGAGGACAGATTCGACCAGGACGACCAAGAAGAAGGACGTGCATGTGACCAGCTGTATGCAATATCAAAATAAAGAATCGTGAGCACACCTACCTGTGTCCGTGAGTCATTGCGCTGCGCAGTGCCAACCTCGTAGACACGACAACTGGCGACGAAGGGTGTGAAGGGAAATCTCGCGAGAAGAGCGGCGGCCATTTTAGGAAAAAAGACAAAAGCAGAAAAGGCATAGAAATAAGGAGAGCGGCCATCACGGAGTCAGGCAAAAAAAAAGAAGAAAGAGCAGAAAACAATGAAGGAAAGACAAGAAAAGCATAGAAAGGCTAAAAACAAAAACAAAAGAACAGAAATAGAAGACAAAGAAGAAATAAACGAAGAAAGAGAAAAGAAAATAATAAAAAAGAGACACATAAGAAAAAGGAAAGTAGAAAGATTAAAATAAAATAAAGCAAAAGGAGAAGAAAACAAGGGGAAGAAAAGAAACAAAAGAGAAAGGAAGATAAAGCAAGAGAACAAAAGAAGAAGAAGAAAAAGAGGAAATAAAAGAGGAACGAACAGATAAAGAAAGAAGAAAAGAATGGCAGATCCAAAGCCTAACGCACAATACAGGAGACCACTACCGTTTAACCTATCGGAGCCACAAATAGGAATAAGGTGGGAAAAGTGGATCAGACGGTTTGAAAGATATGTAGACGACACAGATGTAGCAGCTGGAAAGAAACTGGGACTACTATTGTATTTGGCAGGGGACGACGTAGAAGAACTTCTGGTGACACTGCCGACTGATGAAACAAAAACATATGACCAACTAAAGAAATGTCTAACAGCCAAATTCGACCCGCAACGAAACATTGATTTCGAACGATATACTTTTACCATCGCATGTCAACAAGTCGGCGAAACACTAGACGACTTCGCGACACGGCTGAGGAAATTGGTGACACATTGTGAATTTGATAAATTTGATAACGAGCAAGCGATCAGGCTACGGATCATAGAAGGCTGTCGCGACACAGGATTCAGAGCAAGAATACTTAAAGAACCAACCTCATTGGAGAACATCCTGTCACTAGCGAGAGCAGAAGCGAGAGCAGCAGAACATGCCAAGGAAATGGAAAGAGGGACGAGCGTTGAAACAGAAAACGCACATTTTACTACAAACAGATATCGCACAGACCAACGAAGGAATGACTGGAGGGAACAAAAAGAGAGGAGACGACCTGAAAGAACATGCTACAAGTGCGGAATGGAATTTCCACACAGAGGTCAATGCCCCGCCTTTGGCCAGACGTGCAGAAGATGTGGTGGAAGAAATCACTACGCCAGTATGTGCCAAGGTGCCCCATTAAGAGACGACAATGTGAGAACAGGAAGATCACAGGAATCGACGACAAGACATGTCAGGTATGTTGACAACGAAAGGAGGAGTTCATCACGAGGGTCAGGTGAAGAAGAGGAAGTAGAGAAAGTAGAAAGACTATCCGCCTGATTCATCATTCATATTTGCGCTCGCAAAGGGCCAGATTCTGAGAATCTGGCCCTTTGCGAGTGCGATTTTTGCATTTGGGATTCAACATCCCAAATGCAAAAATCGCTATTCGCTAATTCGCATATTTGCGAGGATTTACATTTAAGGAATCTCTATTTGAGATTCCTTAAATGTAATTCTTAATCCATTTTACAATTGCGAAATCGCAATTTTGGGCCGCAATTTACCGCGAGGTCAAACCTCGTGGTAAATTGCGAAAACTCAGAAAAATGCATTTAAATGCATTTTTCTGAGTTGCACGTTACACACACACATATCCTTTGGACATGTGTGTGTGCAACACCTGTGTTAATTTCCATTGCAGGGGTGCTACAGGGTGTCCTTTGGACACCGCTGGCACCCTTGTACTCGCAATCTCATTTGCGATTAGCTAATTGCTAAACGCAAATGAGGAATGACTCCCCATGCATTCCTATGGGCCTTTTGGCCCATAGGAATGCATGGGGAGTTATACCTTATTTGCGATTAGCAATTAGCTAATCGCAAATAAGGAATCAGTGGGAATCGCAATTAATATTGCGATTCCTACATGAATACCGTTTTGCGAGTCTCAAATAGCGATTCCTTATGAATCGCTATTTGAGCCTCGCAAAACGGCCCGTTCATGAATCAGGCTGCTTATCACATGTCGGAGGTGCACACCGAGCAGAGCAAGGAAGAAGAAACAGGAGAAACAACACAGCCAGCAGACAGAAGCACCCGAGGAAAGACAGACAATGCAAAGATAAGAGTAGGAGTGCATGAAACAGACTTTGTACTGGACAGTGGTGCAACTTGCAATGTCATGTGTGCATCGGAGTATGAGAGAATGGAAGTAAAGCCGACCCTGAGAGCGTCCAAGGTAAAGATCTTTACTTGGGGGGCAAGGAAAGAAGTAACTAACTTGGGGAAGTTCACAGAGGAACTGAGATACAATGACAAGATAAATAAGGAGGACATTCATGTTCTACAAGGCGATGTCCCAGGGCCATGCCTGATGAGCAGCAGCACTGCCCAAACGATGGGCCTTATAACAATGACATATAAAAAAGACAACAGCTATGTTGAGAGCAAGCAAAGAGAAGACTCATGGAACAAAGAAAGAGGAAGAGAACAAAAAAGAATAATGGAGAGAACAAATACAAGAAACAAAACGGAGGTCAAAGAACAACGATCAAGGCGACGAGAGGCCGGCAAAAAGAGAGCAGAAGAAGGACAACGGAAGGACAGAAAGAAGAGTAAGAGGAGAGAACAACGACGAAGAGAAAGAGCGACTGGCAAACTGAGAAAAGACGGAGAACAACTGAAGAGCAGAAAGAAAGATGACAGCAGAAAACGACGACCAAGAAAGGGATGCAAAGGGACAAAGAGACTACGTAGGAAGAAGTAGGAAACAGAGACTGGGGAGAAGAATCGACGAGACTGACAATCTCTCTCTCTCTCTCTCTCTCTCTCTCTCTCTCTCTCTCTTTCTCTCTCTCTCTCTCTCTCTCTCTCTCTCTCTCTCCCTCTCTCACTGCAACGACGAGCAATGATGTAAATGGTGGGGACACGGAGTGATTAGTAGAACTGGGACACGAACTGTTGTTTGCAACAAGGGGGGAGATGTCATGACCTGACAGACAGATGACGGACAAGGCGACAGGGCAGTAGGGACAGCAGATACTAGGACCCTGTGGGTCGTGAGGGAGGTGACCAGGTCACCGGACACCACATCCGGTCAGGGGACAGGAAGAGGACCGATTCGACCAGGACGACCAAGAAGAAGGACGTGCATGTGACCAGCTGTATGCAATATCCAAATAAAGAATCGTGAGCACACCTACCTGTGTCCGTGAGTGATTGCGCTGCGCAGTGCCAACCTCGTAGACACGACACTCGGCTTGTTCTGCAATCCACATTTATTGCAGAGTCCACGAGGCACCGGCTGGGGAGCGGCTCCTGCTGTGTGCACTCTTGTAGAGCCTACAACGGGTTGGCGCGCATAGGTCGGGACTTAGGTTGCATTTGTCGTCGCTTGACATTTACTGCGTTTCTTTTTTCAACATCGGCCCTTCTAAGCAGGAATGCTGTACCAGTACTGCATATGCTAACTCTTCTGACTTCTGCTGCTGTGCTCATTTTATTTGGGGCGGGTGGAGGGGGGCGCAGGTGCGGGTTGGGCAGTTGTGTGATTTCTCTGTTTCTAGATACAGACTTGGCTTAAATTGGTATTGTTGATCTAAATTCTCAATGTATATGCCCAGACGACTTTTCTTTAACTCTATGTGAAGAAGTGTCATCTTACTTTGAAAATAAAATAGAATCCATTTATGGCAAAATCCTAGGATCCCAACCCAATAGCGACTCCCATAAGGCCTCCTCCCTCAATATGAACACAAACTTTACCCTAACTACATTCCCTCCTATAAATATCGAAGAGCTTGACACAATAATGACTCAAGTCAAATCTGGATCTCCGGACGATCTTATTCCCGCTAAAATCCTAAACCCTCTTCGCACCCTGTTAGCCCCTTACATTCTGGATATTATCAACCAGTCCCTTAAAGAGGGAAAAGTACCAACTGAATGGAAGAGAGCAGTGGTGAACCCAATCCGCAAGAATGCGGCCCTTCCTTGGACGGAGCTTTCCAACCTCCGTCCTATCTCGCTCCTACCCTATTACAGCAAGATGGCCGAGAAGCATGTTAATGCACACCTGTCCAACTACATCGAGGCAGCGGGCGGCCTAGACCACTCGCAATCTGGTTTTAGGCCCAACCATAGCACCGAATCAGCCCTTCTGTCAGTGACAGATAACATCAGAATGTCACTTGACAGAGGGAGCTCAGTGATTCTGGTGCTATTGGATTTGTCCGCTGCCTTCGACACGGTGTCGCATGAAGTTCTTCTCGGCCGTCTGAAGAGAGTTGGAGTAGAAGGGACCGCCCTTGCGTGGCTGGAGAGCTTCCTCGGAGACAGACAACAAGGTGTCAAATTAGGCTCCTATAAATCTGTCTGCAGGAAGCTCACCAAGGGGGTGCCACAGGGCTCATGTCTAAGCCCCACGTTATTCAACGTATATGTGGCCCCCTTGGCAGAGATTATTAGATCTCACGGGTTTTCACCAATCTCTTATGCTGACGATACCCAGCTGCTTTTCCCCTTTCAAACCGTTACACCCGCAGTCATGCAGTCGTTCCAAGATGGTATGAGAGCGGTGGCAGGTTGGATGGCCCAGAATTTCCTCCAATGCAACGTGACCAAAACCGAGGTCATGTTGTTTGGAGGGGCCTCCCTGCTCTGGTCCCCGGAATGGTGGCCAATGGAGCTCGGTCCTGTCCCAGCGCCCAAGCAAACCATCAAGAACCTGGGGGTACGCCTGGACCAATCCCTGATCATGAAAGATCACGTCAGTCAGGTTGCGGGAACATGTTTCCGCACAATTGGTCTCTTACGGCGCATTTTCCCCCTCCTACCAAACACCCATAGGAAGACGCTGGTTCAGGCACTAGTTCTTGGACGAGTGGACTACTGCAATAGTCTACTCATATCTGCTAACCAGGAACAACTTCGCAGACTGCAGGTAGTACAGAACACCGCGGCAAGACTTGTCCTGAATGCTCCTCCCCGCACCCCCTCCCGTCCCCTCCTCTCCCAGCTTCACTGGCTCCCGGTGCAACAGCGGATTCATTTTAAGCTGTGCTGTATTATGCACAAATGTATCTACGGTTCTGGTCCTAAATATCTGAAAGATGTCTTTCTTCCTTACTCTCCTGGACGTACCCTACGCTCCAGCAACACGATGTTGTTATACGTTCCCAAAGTAAACAGAGCAAGACAGGGTGGCCGTGCCCCCTCCCTTAAAGGTCCAATGCTGTGGAACTCCCTTCCCCCCCAGCTAAGGCAAATTCCTCACCTTCTTAATTTTAGGAAGAAATTAAAAACTTACCTATTTACACAGGACTAACTTAGTTTCCCCTCTGTCCTTTCCGACTTATAGTTTTGCATTACTCATTCAGAAGCCACGCGCGGAGATACCCCTTCGGGGCTGATTCAAGCGCGATACAAGACTATAAATAAATAAATAAATAAACCAAATTTTGGTTATGATTATGAATTCACTCTCAAAGTAGCCCGCACATGCCTCCAGCAGAACCAGGATTTAAGTAAAATTGTAGTTTAAATGTGACCAAAAAGTGCTAGCATTATCCAGGGCTGACAACTTAACGATCGTATATGTACCTAATAAAAAGCATAACATACAAAGGAAAAGACCTAATGATAATGTTGTTGGGCACTGAATGGCAGAGAACCAAGATATACCCCCTAACGCCTGAGTTCGCCTTTGTCTCAGTGTGTGCGTTTCTGTGTCTGTGTGCATGTCTCTGTCTTGTGTGCATATCTCTGTCTGCGTGTGTTTTTTGCTTTGTGCGCGTTTCTGAATCTGTGTCTGTGTGTGCATCTCTATGTGCGTGTTTCTGTCTCTCCGTGCACATCTCTGTCTCGGTGTGCGTGTCTATATCTGCAAGTATTTTTCTGTGTGTGCGTCTCTATCTCTGTGTGTGCGTCTCTATATGTGCATTTGTCTCTGTAAGTATGTCTCTTCTCTGTGTGTGCATCTTTGTTTCTATGTGTGTCTCTGTCCGTGTGTCAGTCTCTATGTGTGCGTGACTGTCTGTGCTTCTCTGTGTGTATGTTTCTATATGCGTGTCTGTCTCTCTGTGTGGGTTTGTGTGTGTTTGTCTCTATGTGTGTATCGGTGCATGTGTCTCTCTGTATGTTTGTCTCAGTATCAGTGCATGTGTCTCTCTGTATGTTTGTCTCTGTGTATATGTCTACTGTTAGCCTCACTTGCAATGTAAACATAGCATGGGAACGCTATAATACACATACTTATTCCACAGATACAATCAATCAATCGGGGGATTTGTAAAGCGCGCTACTTACCCGTGAGGGTCTCAAGGTGCTGAGGAGGGTGGGGGAGGGTGGGGGGGGGGCGACACAATACTGTTCGAAGAGCCAGGTCTTGAGGAGTTTTCTGAAGGCGAGTAGGTCTTCGGTCTGACGTAGGTGGGTAGGAAGGGTGTTCCACGTCTTTGGCGGCTAGGATGGAGAAGGATCTGCCGCCAGAGGTAGTTCGTTGGATGCGAGGGCGAGGCAGGCGGAGCGGAGCTGGCGGGTGGGGGTGTGGAAGGTGAGTCTGATATTCAGCTAGGCTGGTCCGGCGTTGTGGAGTGCTTTGTGTGCGTGGGTGGGGAGTTTGAAGGTGATCCTCTTGTCGACGGGGAGCCAGTGTAGGTCCCTCAGGTGGGGGGTGATGTGGCAGCGGCGGGGTGCATTGACGATCAGTCAGGCGGAGGCATTTTGGATGCGCTGGAGTCGTCGTAGGTGTTTGGCTGGGATTCCGGCGTAGAGTGCGTTGCCATAGTCCAGCCTGCTGCTAACGAGGGCTTGTGTCACCGTTCTTCTTGTTTCGGACGGGATCCATTTGTAGATCCTGCGAAAGGTGTGGAGGGTGTTGTAGCAGGAGGAGGAGACGGCGTTGACCTGTTTGGACATGGAGAGGGTGGAGTCGAGGAATAATCTCAGACTGCGTGCGTGGTTGGTGGGTGTTGGTGCTGTCCCCAGAGTCATAGGCCACCAGGAGTCGTCCCAGGCTGAGGGGTTGGGCCCGAGGATGACGACCTCCGTCTTACAAACCTGCCATTCCCTAACACACACAGTGCACAAACCAGCAAACATATCCAGTTAAATATAAACAATGCCAAATTTTCTAACTCTAACTAATGCGAGATCTGTTGCAACCAACCCACCCTACCATCTGCTAACCATCTTCCCCCCGTGAACACCCTTAACGCCTGGAACCCAATATCCACTGAGGACACCATCCGCCTGATAAATTCCATCCACTCAGGATCCCCCACAGACCCATGCCCTCACCACATCTTCAACAAAGCAGACTCCGTCATAGCACCGCACCTCCGAGACGTCATCAACTGCTCCTTCAACTCCGCTACCTTCCCAGAAGACTGGAAACACGCTGAACTCACCGCCCTTCTGAAAAAACCAACAGCGGACCCCACCGAACTCAAAAATTACCGCCCCATCTCACTTCTTCCTTTCCCGGCCAAAGTCATCGAGAAAGCCGTCAACAACCAGCTCGCCGCCTTCCTCGAAGCCAACAAATCCCTCGACCCCTCACAATCTGGCTTCCGAGCAAAACACAGCACTGAGACCGCCCTCATCGCAGCAACAGACGACATTCGAACTCTACTGGACAATGGAGACACAGTCGCCCTCATCCTCCTCGACCTCTCTGCAGCATTCGATACAGTCTGCCACAGCACCCTCCTACAGCGCCTCAGAAACATCGGAATACAAGGAAAAGCACTTGAATGGATCACCTCGTTCCTCACTGGAAGAACCCAGAGAGTCCGCCTTCCACCATTCAAGTCAGAGGCCACTGAAGTCATCTGCGGTGTACCACAAGGATCCTCACTCAGCCCCACCCTCTTCAACGTATACATGAGCCCCCTCGCGGCCATCGCCCGCCAACACAACCTCAACATCATCTCCTACGCGGATGACACCCAACTGATCCTATCACTCACCAAAGACCCCAACACCGCCAAAACTAACCTTCACGAAGGAATGAAAGAAGTTGCCGAATGGATGAAACAAAGCCGTCTGAAACTGAACTCAGACAAAACAGAAGTCCTCATCTTAGGTACATCCCCCTCTGCTTGGGACGACTCCTGGTGGCCGGAAGCCCTCGGAAAAGCACCCATCCCGACAGACCACGCACGGAACCTTGGCGTCATCCTGGATTCTTCACTCTCAATGAACAGACAAGTCAACGCCGTATCCTCTTCCTGCTTCAACATTCTTCGCATGCTCAGAAAAACATTTCGCTGGATCACCTCCGAAACAAGGAAAACAGTCACCCACGCTCTGATCACGAGCCGACTGGACTACGGAAACACACTCTACGCAGGTACCACCGCTAAACTCCAGAAGAAACTCCAACGAATCCAAAACGCCTCAGCCAGGCTCATACTAGACATCCCACGCAACGAACACATCTCTGGTCACCTTAAAGACCTCCACTGGCTACCCGTCAATAAGAGGATCACTTTCCGACTGCTTACCCACGCACACAAATCACTCTACGACATCGGACCAGATTGCCTCAACTCTCGACTGTCCTTCTACACCCCCTCCCGCCAACTACGTTCTTCCAGCCAAGCCCTCGCCACTGTACCTCGCATCAACAAGACCACCATGGGAGGCAGATCCTTTTCATACCTGGCTGCTAAAACATGGAACTCACTCCCCGCTTACCTTCGCCTCACCCAGAACCACCTAGCGTTCAGAAAGCAGCTTAAAACGTGGATATTTGACAAATAATCCTCCTCCCCTTCCTAAGCGCCTTGAAACCCTCTGGGTATGTAGTGCGCTATACAAATTTTATGCCTTGACTTTTTTATGACTTGACTTTCAAAACAACATTTTCTTTTAGTTATAAATGCCAGGCAAACGCAGAGAATAAAATGCCTTTCTGCGCTAGGAATAAATATGACAGACTGTTTTTACCCTCTTACATTTCAATGTTCCCTCTCCGGCGTCAAATTTCAAATCGAAGTTTTAAAAACAGCACTTTAGGCTCCTATGAAAGTGCAAGATCGAGGTAACTTTGCTGTGCTGTTCATCAGCGCAGCACCACCTCAGCACCAGAGCATCAGTGTAACACCACCTTAGCACTCACGGCAGCACCACCTCAGCACCTCTTCAGCACCAGGCAGCTTCTGTCAGCACTACTTCAGCACGACTGCAGCACCACCTGAGCATCAGCAGGCAGCACCCCAGCACCACCTCAGCAGCAGAGCATCATTTTAACACCTCCTCAGCACCATCTCATCAGTAGAAGAGCACCACTTCAGCACCAGCAAGACATCTCCTGAGCATCACGCAACAATACCACAGCACCACATCAGCATCAGCACAGCACCATCTCAGCACTGCACCACCTCGTATCAGTGCATCACTAACTCAGCACTAATGCAGCCCCACCACAGTATGAGCACCTCCCCACCTCAGCACCATTGCAGCATCACCTCAGCACCAGTGCAGCACCAACTGAGCTTCACTCACCATTACCTGAGCATGGGCACAGCACCACCTGAGCACCACCTATCATTACTCAGCACCACCTTAGTATCACTCAGTACCACATCGACACAAGCACACCAACACTTCAGTATCACTCAGCACCACCTCAGCACCAGCGCAGAACCACCTCAGCACAACTGCACTACAAAAATCTGCTACAACTAATACAATTTAATTACTATCTACATAAATCTACAGCACACCATGCCACATATCTCCACTATACAACTCCACACCACACCACACAATTCCATGCCACACATTTCCACAAAAAACAACCATCTCTCTGTCATACTTCCACCAACCCTGTCATCTCTCCACAACACACACACTGCCCCTCTCATCCCTCCCTCACACTCCCGGTCTTTTCTCTATAATACCTGCTCACATATGCTTCTTTCCGGTACCTCATTGCGATGTGCACTAGTCCACATCTTGCCTTCCCTCCTTGCTGCCCCTCCCACTTGTACCATCTCTCACCCCTCTGTCGTGTCCTCTCAGTGGGCACCATGCAGCACAATCACGCGCAGGACACAGGTCGGTGTATTCACACTTCTTTATTTGTATTATACAGGCAGCTGGTTACACACACGTCCATCCCCATGTTCGTCCTGGTCGATCTGTCCTCTTCCTGTCCCCTGACCGGATGTGGTGTCCGGTGACCTGGTCACCTCCCTCATGACCCACAGGGTCCTAGTGTCCTCGGTCCCTACTTGTCAGGTCACCACATCTCCCCCTTTGTTGCAAACAAATGTTCATGATGCTGTTCTCCTGATCATTTCCGCCCCTTTAGCCCTTGACCGCATTTGCCTATTGTTGTGGTGAGAAAAGAAAAGGGAGACGGAGAGAGAGAGAGAGAGAGAGAGAGAGAGAGGGGGGGGGAGAGAGAGAGAGAGAGAGAGAGAGAGAGAGAGAGAGAGAGAGAGAGAGAGAGAAAGAAAAAGAGAGAGAGAGAGAGAGTGTCTGTCAGTCTCGTCGACCCTTCTCCCCAGTCTCTGTCTCCTACGTTTTTCTACGTAGTCTCTTTGTCCCCTTGCATTCCCTCCTTGGTCGTCGTCTTCTGCCATCATCTTTGCTTCTGCTTTTCAGTTGTCCTCCGTCTGCTCTCCGTTTGCCAGCCTCTCTTCCTCTTTGTCGTTGCTCTCTCCTCTTAGCCTTGTTTCTGTTCTTCAGTTGTCCTCCGTCTGCTCCCCTTTTGCCAGCCTCTCGTCGTCTTGATCGTTGTTCTCCGCCCTCCGTCTTGCTTCTTGCTCCTCTCTTTCTACAGCCGCCCTTTGTTGTGTTTATTCCCTCAATGATTCTTTTTTGTTCTTGTCCTCTTTCTCTGGTTCCTGCATCTTCTCTTTGCTTGCTCTCAGCATGTCTTTTGTCTTTTTCATATGTCATCGTTATAAGGCCCATTGTTTGAGCGGTGCTGTTGGTCATCAGCCATGGTCCTGGGACATCGCCTTGTAGAACATGAATGTCCTCCTTGTTTATTTTGTCCTTGTACCTCAATTCCTCTGTGAACTTTCCAAAGTTGGTTACCTGTTTCCTTGCCCCCAAGGTAAAAACCTTTACCTTGGACGCTCTCAGTGTCGGCTTTACTTCCATTCTCTCGTACTCTGATACACACATGACGTTGCATGTTGCACCACTGTCCAGTACAAAGTCTGTTTCATGCGCTCCTACTCTTATCTTTGCATAGTCCGTCTTTCCTCGGGTGCTTCTGTCTGCTGGTTGTGTTGTTTTTCCTGCTTCGTCTTCCTCGCTCCGCTCTGTGTGCACCTCCGACATGTGGTATAGTCTTTCCACTTTCTCTTCTTCCTCTTCTTCGCCTGAACCTTGTGATGAACTTCTCCTTTCATTGTCGACATACCTGACGTATCTTGTTGTCGATTCCTGTTGTCTTCCCGTTCTTCCCCTGTCGTCCCTGAATTGTGCACCTTGGCACATACTGGCGTAGTGATTTCTTCCACCACATCTTCTGCACGTCTGGCCAAACGCTGGGCATTTGCCTCTGTGTGGAAATTCCATTCCGCACTTGTAGCATGTTCCTTCAGGTCGTCTCCTCTCTTTTTGTTCCCTCCAGTCATTCTTCCATCGGCCTGTGTGATATCTGTTTGTCGTAAAGTGTGCGTTTTCAATTTCAACGCTCTTCCCTCTTTCCATTTCCTTGGCATGTTCCGTTGCTCTCGCCTCTGCTCTCGCTAGTGGCAGGATGTTCTCCAATGAGGTCGGTTCCTTGAGTATTCTTGCTCTGAATCCTGTGTCGCGACAGCCTTTTATGATCCGTAGCCTTATTGCTTGCTCGTTATCGAATTTGTCGAACTCACAATGTGTCACCAATTTTCTCAGTCTTGTCGCAAAGTCATCTAGTGTTTCGCCGACTTGTTGACACGCAATGGTAAATGTATATCGTTCGAAGGCAATGTTTCGTTGTGGGTCGAATTTGGCTGTTAGGCATTTCTTTAGTTGTTCATTTGTTTTTGTTTCTTCGGTGGGCAGTGTCACCAGCAGTTCTTCGACGTCATCCCCTGCTAAGTTCAGCAGTAACCCTAGTTTCTTTCCGTCTGCTACATCTGTATCTTCTACATATCTTTCAAACCGTCTGATCCACTTCTCCCACCTTATTCCTGTTTGTGGCTCCGATAAGTTGAACGGTAGTGGTCTCCTGTATTGTGCGCTGGGCTTTGGATCTGCCATTCTTGCCTTCTTCCTTTTATCTGCTCTTTCTTCTTTTATTTCCCCTTTTTTTTTTTCTTCTTCTGTTCTTTTACTTTATTTTAACCTTTTCTGGTTTCTTTTCTTTTTTGTCTCTTTTATTCCCCTTTTTCTTCTTCTTCTTCTGTTCTTTTATTTTATTTTAACCTTTTCTAGTTTCTTTTCTCTTGTGTCCCTTTTATTCCCCTTTTTTCCTCTTCTTCTTCTGTTCTTTTGCTTTGTTTTAGCCTTTTCTAGGCTTTCTTTGTCCTTTTCTTATGTTCTTCTGCCTCTTTTCCTCTTTGCCTGACTCTGAAATGGCCGCTCTGTTGTTCCTATGGCCCTTCTTTCTCTTGTCCTTTTCTCAAAATGGCCGCCGCTCTTCTCGCGAGATTTCGCGATTGAAATCTCGCTCGCCTGACTCAAAGATGGCCGCTTCCCCAATCTCGCCTCTGATTGCCCTAGCTGCCTGATCCCAAAATGGCCGCCGAGAATCTCGCGAGAGCCCGCGCCTCTAGTTTCGAGATCGCGCGCTTACCGCAGTTTGCCGGTGATTCCTCAGAGGCGGTCGGGTGGGCTCCGATGTCGCTTGTTTTCTCTTCTTTTCCTGCACATCCAGGGTGGGCACCTGGTTCTTCCTGATGCACGTCGTCGAGATGCACGTCGGCTCGTATCCCGTCTTCGTACGCCAGTTGTCGTGTCCTCTCAGTGGGCACCATGCAGCACAATCACACGCAGGACACAGGTCGGTGTATTCACACTTCTTTATTTGTATTATACAGGCAGCTGGTTACACACACGTCCATCCCCGTGTTCGTCCTGGTCGATCTGTCCTCTTCCTGTCCCCTGACCGGATGTGGTGTCCGGTGACCTGGTCACCTCCCTCATTACCCACAGGGTCCTAGTGTCCTCGGTCCCTACTTGTCAGGTCACCACACACTCTCTCTTGCTCCCCCTCACATTCTTCCCACATTCTTCCCACTTGAGTTCTTTGAGCACAATCTCTTCCCAAGCCTTTTCTAGGTTTCAGTTCCTCAACTCCACGCTCTCCTCCTCTACTTCGGGTGTCTTCACATACACAGATGCTCCCTCTTTATGCGTCTTTGGCCTGCTGTCCACTTGCTCTTTCTGGTCCTCTGTCTGGAGTTCATTAATGACTTCACACACAAACTACCTATCTCTCTATATCTCCTTTTCGATCTATTCTCTTACCTTTATCTATTCACCATGGCACAAATTCCCCAAATTCCACTACACAAATACACTATACACTGCACAATACCACCGCACACAATTCCGCAACTAAGAATTTCAATCCAACCCACATAATTCCACTCCACTCCACACCACACCACAAATGCTCCAAACAATAACACAGAGGTAAGAGACAATACCATTTACAATGCCAATAGCTCTAACTCTCGCAAATACGAGACCTATTGCATTACAAATGCTTGTAATTTAGCTGTTGCTGGAAAAGCCATGTTGGAAAAGTAGATAACAGAAACATCTTTCTGATTTGAATATTATGTGGCCTACTTCTCATGCCCATGACTGTATGATGATGATAAACTTATATAACAAATAACAAAATGTAATTGACATAAAGGAATAAACAAAAACTAAAAACACTCACCAAGTAACCAGTTGCTTTCATGATGAAGAGCGACCATAACATCAGGAATACTGCTACTGTGGAGGTTAAGGGAGCCATACCCAGATCCTGGGGGCTTTACATTGCAGTGTATGTTGATGAGGTCAGCACTGCAAGTCATTTCAACATTGATGGAGTAGTACAGCTTTCAATTGCCGAACAACTGTTCTCGAACACAAGATGGAACAATGCAAATGTGTGTACAATCAATGGCTACAACATTTCAACATTTCCGGAGCCCAGCAATACCATAGAATGCACTCTTCACTTTGGTTAGCACACATGCCGGTGTAGGGAAGATGATGAAACACTGCATATGTTTCAACTTAGCACTGAGTATTTTATCCAACATTTTACTGAATGTAGACTGAGAGAGTCCAGAAGTAAAGGTAACATCTCCTTGAAAAAAACACAATTGCACAGAAGTCCAACACTGACTTTTCTATTGTGTGAGAATTAAGTCAGTAATTCCTTAAATTGTGTTCATCTGACATTGAAAAAAGATCAAATATACATCTGCAGATGCGCTGCTTGTATCTTATTCTAGTTTGTAGTTCATCATGATATGCCCCATCATGCTGAGGGCGAGCAGCAGATTGAACAGGCTCTTGTCTCTGCACAGGATGCAAAACGTTGATCCACAAAGCTGCGCCTATTGCTGCCATTTTGATAAACCTGTATTCTATGATAAAATGCACAAAAGACAAAGATATAACTAGTTTTCCGTGCTGAAATAACCTAATCCTTGTCAGCACAGTAAATGAAGCTGGTAACTGCAGCTTCTCCCTGGAGGAAAAAACCTACAGGGAGAAAACTAGAAAACTGTTGGTAAGTGGGATTAAAATTAGCTTCATAACAATGCATTTGGGATAAAAACCAACAGCAGTGGTAACCATGGAAGGATCTCCAAATTTTGGAGATAAACTGTCGGGCTATACAAGCATTTCTGTCAGCCTGTCAATAGCAGCAAGATCATTCCTCAAGCATAAACTGGTCTGAATTAGGGGTGGTCTTCGATGACTGCCAGATTTACTAACATCTGAGCCAATTCCATGCAACACCGCAAGGCAGCTTCCTGCTCTGTGCTGCGTCAAATGGAGTGATCAGGATGCACCATATTTACTGAGATATGATGTATTCCTGCCCTCTCTCTGCACTGGTGCACCGAGGGCTTCCTAGCGCCAACGCAGGCAGCCTTGCGCCATGGTGCAAGTGTGCCTGCGTTTCAGGCAGGATTGTTTTTGTGTAGGAAGGGACTCCGTCCTGCACAAAAACAGAGTGCAGCGGAATGCAGCACAAGTAGAATGGTGAAATAAAATGGCAAAATAGACATATTTCCCAACGTTACTCCCAACTTTACGCCTCTATTGGGATGGCACAGCATTTTGACGCATTCCCAGGTTTGCTACCCCTTAGTAAATATGGGAGTACTCCAAGATCCATGGGTTGATGCGTGGGAACGCCCACACTCCACCCATGGAACACCTTCCCAAACCAAAGTAACACAAGGCAGAGATTTGTGGTGCCTTGTGGTACTCTGTTTTTTTTAAGCTGTGCAGAACCCCTCAAGGTGGCTTTGCGTGAGTTAGCAAATATCACATAGGCCCTTGCGTCACCTTACTTGATGCAATGACAATGCATTATTTTAGTAGATCTGGGCCCCAGTGTTTGTATGTTGGTCCTGGATCTATTCTACTTGGCAGTGCATACAGTATCGTTGAATTTAGACCCAGGTTTTAGGAAGCCTCCTGAATGTAAGCCAGTCTGGATTCCTTCTAGCGGGAGCAGAAGAGAGTTGTATCTAGAGGCTGCCCATACCTGAAAGGAGTGCCCACCTCTAGTTTTCTATCTTAAATCATTTCACTGTTGATTTCAGCTGGCCTGCGAGGTTCTAAGCTTAAGCGCAGGAGTGCATGTCAAAATGTTTCCAGAAATGTTTTTAGGTCTAGTCCATTAAAAGCTTTGTGGACCAGGCACACGGATTTAATCTGGACTGTCTTCCTAATGGGAAGCTAGTGCATTTGTCTGAAATAATCAGACATATGGTTAAACTTTTTAAGTCAAACGCATTCTGCAGTCCTTGCAGGTGGGCTGTGCTTTTCTTATAGAGACCCAGGTAAATTGATTTACCATGATATAGTCTTGACTGAACTTAAGCACTGTCTACAGTGGCTCTCAGTGAAAAAGAGAGGAAGGGGAATTTGTGAGCAGCCAGCGTTGTAAGACGGAAAAGACAGGATTTTGTGACTGCCATGACTTAGGAGTCTAGGGTAGATCAGGGGTCCCACATGGTGTTAGTGCAGCATTCAGCTGACAGCTAATGCAGCATCACCAGTGTTTGTGAGAAGCGATTTCTCTTCTTCAATTTAAAAATGCAAAATTGTGCACTTTTTTGCTGTCTGTTTAATTAATATAGCAGGAACCTTCATCGCCTACATTTGTACATTCTAGCCTTGCTAAGATTAATACCCTCATCAAAGCTGCCCTCTAGGGCATTTAAAGAAAAGGCAAAATGTTATCCTGCAAGTTTCGACAGAAGTTGCAGTAAGTACTTCGTCACCTCACTAATGTGTTCATGGTAAATGTATAATCAGAGTAAACTCCAAGATTCTTTATTTCAAAGCTCAGTGTTTGGTGAATGACCAAGTGTCCATGGACATGCAAAAGGGTCCTGCGATTGGTTTGTTCCCCCAACAGTAAGACCTATTATTTGTCCAGGGTTTGCAATATACTGATTTCCTTACATGTGCATATGTGTTTGTGTGTCTGTCAATTGTGCATTTGCGAATGTGTGTAGGTGGGAATGTGTTCTGTGTATTTGTGTGTGTCCGTGTGATCTTGAGGGAGAGAGCCACGGATTAGGCAGACTGTGCCTTTTTGTGTTTGAGATAGGGTTCATTTGGTGTGAATGGTGACAGTATGCACCCTGCACATGTATAATATTGATCACCCTTTTTATGTTTGATGGTGATCTGAAGGACGCCACTGGTATCTCCTGTTCTGAACATTTAGGGGCATATTCTCAAGGAGCTATTGCCAAGTTATCAACACTTTATCACAGCCAAAGTTGCGATACATTTTTTGCCCCATTCACAAGCTGGTGCAAACACCCGACACCATCAGTTGTCTAGCAATAGCATCCTCTAAAAACATTGCCACAGAACTATCGCTAATGTGATGCAAAGTAGGCATTCCCAAGCAAAATTCAGCGACAGCACCACACCTCAACATTCTCAACTACCAGCCTGAACTGTGATAAAAACACAAAACAGGAGATGAGGTGCGTTAGCAGCAGGAAACTAACACCTGCTCTGACCTGGTGCAAAGTCGGACTACAAACTGCACCAGAAAACTGCACTAGAAAAGGGAGCCCAGACCACAGCCACACCTGAAGAACAACAGATGCCATGGAGCTACTCATCATGTAGCTCGGAGCCCCAACAGGGTCACAACACCCACCACTCCAGTGCACCCCCCTCCCAGACCACCACAGAGGCAACGCAGACAAAGACAGCGGACCTTCAGAAAACGCACAAGCCTCACAGACTTAGCATGAGAGAATGTCAATGCCCACTACAGACTCAAAAGGACAACCATCCTCTGCATCCTGAACATCATTGCCCAAAGGCTGACAGCACCAACACAGCCAATAACCAACATCACTCCGCAGACAAAGCTGCTGGCTGTGCTGCACCTGTTGGCCTCTGGGACTTTCCAACCAACAACGGCCAGAGTCAGAGGAGTCTCACAGCCAGCCCTATCCAGGTTTCTCAAACCTGTCCTGGATGCCATCCTCAGCTTGGTACCCCAGTAACTATACTTCCCACACACTGCGCAGGAACAGCTGGAGACCAAGCAAGGCTTCTTCAGCATAGCTGCATTCCTGCCCGTGTTGGGGGCAATACACTGCACACATGTTCTACTTGTGCCCCCTGCCGACACTGCACACAATTACCGCAACAGACAGCACACGCATTCCATCAATGTGCAGGCAATAGTGGACCACCGGTGATTCTTCACCAATGTCGTCGCCAACTACCCAGGCAGTGTGCATGACTCATACATCTTCCGCCAGTCCATCATCAACCGGTGCTTCCAGGATGGCACCTACAGGAACGCAGTGCTCGTTGGTAAGTACCAAATGAACACACCACACAACTCCAATTCACAATCATGCAACCCACAACTCTGGCAACACACATGTTACAAACCCACATACAACATGCCAAACAACATGCCCACCCACCAGACAAAACAGCACAACTTACGGTGGCAACCTGACCTAGTCATGTACATGAGCCATCAATGGCATGGCACGTCTGCCACACAATAGCAGAATGTGGGGAGAGGTGAGAACCAGGCATGTGCGAAGGAGGCAAGTGACCCATGAACGAGAAGGTACACAATGTCAAGTGTGGCGTGCATGTGCTGGACAGACTGCAGCATGCAGACCACAGACATATCCATGTTGACATATAATGATGGTGTTGGTAGTGTTGTGGACAGTGGACGCAACCATGACACCCCAGTCATTGTGGAAGATCACGGAAATGTAGCTTGCTACGTCCCCCCGGTAAGCGTGCGTGGAGTGGGCTGGCCCGGCGTATGCCAGGCTAGCGTACAGGTGTGAATAAAAAGCATTAATCTCCGGGTGTGGTTCTCTTCTGGAATGCCCAATGTGTCTGCCAGGGCAGAGCCTCTCACCCCGCCATGAGGCCGATGCCGTGTGCTGCCGGGACTGCGATCCTGGGCGCCTGACGCAGCCCGGGCCGCTGCTCCTAGGACCAGTCTTGTCCACCCCTGCGCATTCCAGGCCACACTGCTCACCTGCCGACACCAGCGTGTCTCCAAGAGTGCCCACCACATTGCGGTGCAAGCTCCAAGCCTGAGCCATCAAGGCTGCTGTGAGCAAGGCCGGCAGGACTCCTTTCTCGTTCACGTACTCCCCTGGCATACACAGCGAACAAGTAGGTCACACATTTGGAACTGAGTCCTGTCCACACAATGGCAGAGTACATATGTAAGGCATTGTTTAAATCTTTATACCATACAACAAAAGAAGAGAGGTCTGGTCAGTCACAAGGCTGCCAGGAATATGGAGCAAAAGATAAGAGGGTTTTAACACAGTCACTCTGATTGAGTAGGAAGGCCCTCACACACCGACCTGGTCAGTGTCATGCTTCATCATCGGGCCCCACCGAAGAGACCGAGTGTCTCTTCGGTGTGCTGCGACGCCAGAAAGACTGTGGAGCTGGTCGTGTGGGGTTTTTTCAGAATGAGCATTTGCTCTTCTAATTTTTAAGCACTTTTTTCACTTTTCTTTTTTCACTTTCACGTCCCCAGGTTAGGGTGGACTATTAGAGTGTCCATACCGCCGGGGTATAGTCCTGAAGAATGCCTTGGTGAATACATACCACTAGTACGGCAGAAACATGTTGACTGATTAATTTAACCACGTGGTATTTAGCTGAATTTAACCAAATCCTAACAACCTTGGCACTTAAATTCAGACACATATACCACCTACACGTGTCTTAGGGATCACTCATTAAAGTTTTTTTGATACCCTGTTAGGCACTCTTAATCTCTATTTTTCACAACACGTCCTCCCCACACGACCAGCTCCGCAGTCTTTCTGGCGTCGCAGCACACCGAAGAGACACTCGGTCTCTTCGGTGGGGCCCGATGATGAAGCATGACACTGACCAGGTCGGTGTGTGAGGGCCTTCCTACTCAATCAGAGTGACTGTGTTAAAACCCTCTTATCTTTTGCTCCATATTCCTGGCAGCCTTGTGACTGACCAGACCTCTCTTCTTTTGTTGTATGACATTTAACCGGGGATTAAGAGAGTGTCCTTGATTCTCCCTACCTCTCCCTTTGTTGACATATATCATAGCAGCGCACAGCTGTGAGAGCTTTTTTACTTCAAGCAAGATAATAACCCCCTATCATTGCTTGTTCTTTTAATACCAATATCTCACTATGGCGAACCTGGGTCTGACATACTCTGAGGCGGAAATCGAGGAGTTGATGTCAGATGCTGCAATCTTTGCAGATCCACACATATCACAAGCAATAGCCAACACTGCTGAATGGGAAAACCTGTCAGAGAAAAAGAAAGAGCATATACGTACTGTCCTTCATGGCACGATCCTTAAGGGCTATCTAACAACCAACACAGCCCCGAAAGGCCTTTTGGTGGCAAATGCCCCGCGCATCTTTCTGAATGATGCTGCCTTTAGGAAGGACTGGGCATCAATCGCATGGCACTGCACACGCGATTGGATGGTCTTAATAATAAAGACAGCATTGAGACTCTCGGAATCCCTTATGGTAGAAATCAGAGAAACTGAGCCTCACTTCAAAGCCACTATCACCGGCTACAAAAAAAGACTAGATGAATTAAACAAGGAGATGAACGAATACAAAGACAACCTGATGCAATCAAAGGCAACCAAACTTCAAAAAGACCAAAAGAAGTTTGAGTTCGAAAAAGTGTACCCCTACTCTGCTGCTTCGTTCACTCCACCAGCACGCAATGCCAACAACTCCGATTACTCAGACGATGATTCATCTAATAGCAGTGGTTCTAGTAACAACTCTTTTAAACAAACGAAAAGAAGAGGGAACCATGGCAATAGAACCAACAGAGGCGGACATGGAAATCAAGGTAACCACCAACAGTGGTATCCTCCACAAATGGGGATGGGCACACACCCTTATGCCTTCCAACAGCCACCCTACCCATTCATGGGCTGGAACCCAGGCTTCATGCCCCCGGCCAATTTTCAACAGCAGTATAGATAGCCTTTTTTAGAGAGCGGCCGGAGAGGCCGAGGCAAAAGGAGAGGGAACACCAGAGTAACCTGGCAAGAGGACGACTCGGTAGCGAACCACACCCGGAGCAACCAGCAGCCGGGCCCGAGCGGAGTATGAGTCTAGTGACGAATCTATCTGCTAGAATACTAACTCCCGTGGAGATCCAAGTATTGGAAAAAGGGTTAGGTTTTGTACCTACAGCTAAACCTGACAAATTCAAGTTGCACTGCGAACTGGCTGGATTTTTCCGCAAACTGAAATTGAAAGCGTTTTTTGATGGAAAAACGGACCAAACGGAATCAGTTAGGAAAGGTGACACAGGATTAAGACCTAGTTCTACTTTCATTCCTCCTCCACACACAATACCAGCGGCCATAACTGCTTTTGAGCAAGCCGTTTTCAAAGACCTAGAAAATTGCCAGAACCCGAGAACATTCGGAAATTTCAGTACAGCTGAATTCCAGGCATTACAACAATTAAAAAACGACACCTCCATAACTATAAAGCCTGCAGACAAGGGCGGAGGGATTGTTATCCAGAATACAACCGACTACGAGAACACCTGTAAAAATCTACTCGGTGATGTCAGAAATTACACTCCACTGACATCGGATCCAACTCCTGACCTCACAAAAAGGATCACCTCCCTGGTAAAACAAGCAGAGGATCAAGATCACATATCCAAGAATGAAGCAGCATTTCTGAACAACACGAGTAGTGTTATACCCTACTTTTATATGTTGCCGAAAATGCACAAGAACAGATTACCACCACCTGGACGCCCAATCGTCTCAGGGATCGGTTCGCTTGTAGAGCCTTTATCACAATTCTGTGATTACTTTCTAAAACCATTGGTACAGTCTACACCAACCTACCTGAAGGACACAAAAAGTTTGTTGCGTCTGCTAGCAGAGATTACATTCCCTGAAAACTCGATCACCCTTGTGACATTAGATGTGGAAAGCCTCTACACAAGTATCCCACAGGACGACACCATCGAGGTCCTTACTAAGGTACTTGATTCAACTGCCTGGCAATACCAGACACCGAAAAAGTTCATTATTGAGTGTGCCACCATAGCACTGAAAGAGAACTTTTTCTCATTCAAAGACCAACTGTACCTACAATGCTCTGGTACATCTATGGGCAGTACTTTTGCGCCAAGCGTGGCGGGGTTGTATGTAGCAGACTTTGAGGCCAAGCATATTCTGCCACCCAATGCAACCTTTTTTTCGTCAATGCTTCTGTGGAAGCGTTACATTGACGACATTTTGCTCATCTGGAATGGTAGTAATATTGACCTGGAAAATTTCCTCACATGGATCAACACCCTAGACCACAACCTAAGGTTTACCAACACCACAAGCAAAACAGACATTGTGTTCTTAGATGTGGTCATCTCAATTAGTGGAACGACACTCACCACTAAAACCCATAACAAACCAACCGCAAAGAATAACCTCCTGGAATTTAGCAGTTTCCATCCGCGCCCGCTGAAGGAAAACCTCCCTTACGGACAATACCTCAGGCTAAGAAGGAACTGCAGTACGACCACAGACTTCAAAGATCAATCAATCAACCTCACGGAAAAACTAAAATATAGAGGCTACCCGATATCTACCCTCAACAAAGGATTCAAAAGAGCGAAAAATCAACCAAGGGAGGCACTCCTTGAAGAAAGAACTAACAATCCAGAACAGATTCCACTCACCTGTGTCACCACATACAGCAGTCTCTCAAGCATCATGAAAAAGAGCATAAACAAACATTGGAATATTGTAAAAACCTTGAAAAAGGATTGGGAGAAACCCCTTTTTTCATTCAAAAAGGGATGCAGTTTAAGAGATGCCCTGGTACACACCCGCCCAAAAGAGAAACCACCAAACACGACACCGTCAGTGGCGACATCATGGGGCCTCCCAAAAATTACCGGGCACTACCCCTGCTCGGACTGTAGTGTGTGCCACTTAACACAAGCTACTAAAACACTGACACTGGAAGAAGGTAAAGTGTGGACCCAACGTGAACACACCAATTGCAACTCGATCAATGTGATCTACCTCATAACCTGTCCTTGCCAGCTCCGTTACGTAGGTATGACCACTAGAAAGGTAAAACAACGTATCTGCGAGCACCGGAGCAACATAAGGTGCAAAAAAGCAACAACGAAACTGAGCCGCCATTTTCTGGATAAAAATCACACTACCAATGATATGAGGTGGACTGTCATTGAAGCGATCGATGGTACTAGGAATGTACAAAACCGACTGTTCGAAAAGGAACAGCGCTGGGTATATCGTCCGGGGACCAACACCAATGGCCTCAACGACGATATCCCCTGGAACACAGTCCTATCATGAACCCCCTGGCTTCCAGCCTCATATGTCTGAAACTGTATCTGAAAACAAAATATAAAGGTGGTCTGAGTAGATCTGCTCTGAATACTCGAAAAACCGGTGCATTTTTACTACCAATGCTTTATTATTGAACCATGTCTGACAGCAAAACATAGATGCTTTTGAATTTCCCCAACAGTCTGCGCATTTTACACCTAATGCCTTACAATTATCCCCTGAATCATAGCAGTGCTAATCTCTCTATAGTCAAAGGTATTTGCCCATCTAAAACATCTGAATTTCACTACTATCACCGGCGCGAGGAAACGAGCGCATTGTTGCCTCAGCAACCGTTAGCCTGTTAATCCCTAACATGTAAACCTTGAAGGATAGGCTCGCTACTCCAAGCCTCGCTTTGATATCGAAGCGCACCCCGCCCACATGGGCGTGTGCGCCTCAAGCCTCGCTTTGAGCGAGACACGCCCAACCCGGAATCGCGCGCTGAAACGAAAAACACAGCGCTTTTAAACGCATTTACCGGCCCCGCTCTCCATCGTCGGGGTCCGGTTTTGAGGATTCTTGCAGGTTGAGAAGCGGGTTGAGAGCGCTGAGGGCGTGAGTCTGCATTCTCAGCGGAACGACTTTTACGATCACCATAAGCTAAGTACCTGTATGCTTAGGTTGCAATGACATTTAACTCTTTCCTTTCTTAGGATGTGCCAGGCGCGCTCCAATCCTCCTCCCGAGACCCATGGTGCTAGTAGCGCCCTATTTTAAAGTGAGATACCCTCCATATTTACCACCTTAGGGGGGTCACCGACCCTTTGGTCAAATTGATCCCTCCTTATGGAGAATTCACATCGTGTTTTTACTCCCCCCTCTACAATTGTAGTTTTAAACCACCTTTAGCACTCCACCTCCTAGTGGATAATACTACAACATCCCCAAGGGCTACTTGGATGGTGCATAAGATATCATTTATTGTGTGCACACAAAAGTTTGCCACCATCTTAGGAGCACTATGATAAGTTTACTCTAGCATATACTAATTGTATGTATGTCTATATCTGTTTGTCTGTATATTCTCTCTTACAGGTGCTGATACACCCCTGAATTTGGGGTTTTTTCAGAATGAGCATTTGCTCTTCTAATTTTTAAGCACTTTTTTCACTTTTCTTTTTTCACTTTCACGTCCCCAGGTTAGGGTGGACTATTAGAGTGTCCATACCGCCGGGGTATAGTCCTGAAGAATGCCTTGGTGAATACATACCACTAGTACGGCAGAAACATGTTGACTGATTAATTTAACCACGTGGTATTTAGCTGAATTTAACCAAATCCTAACAACCTTGGCACTTAAATTCAGACACATATACCACCTACACCTGTCTTAGGGATCACTCATTAAAGTTTTTTTGATACCCTGTTAGGCACTCTTAATCTCTATTTTTCACAACACGTCCTCCCCACACGACCAGCTCCGCAATCTTTCTGGCGTCGCAGCACACCAAAGAGACACTCGGTCTCTTCGGTGGGGCCCGATGATGAAGCATGACACTGACCAGGTCGGTGTGTGAGGGCCTTCCTACTCAATCAGAGTGACTGTGTTAAAACCCTCTTATCTTTTGCTCCATATTCCTGGCAGCCTTGTGACTGACCAGACCTCTCTTCTTTTGTTGTATGACATTTAACCGGGGATTAAGAGAGTGTCCTTGATTCTCCCTACCTCTCCCTTTGTTGACATATTTAAATCTTTATACTCCCTTCGATGTGGTGTCAGCATCTCTGTGCATTGCATTTTGACAACACATGTCTGTGGGCCGCTGAGGACTCCTGCCTTTGGCCTACACACCGGTCCAGCAGGCCTCAGACAAATCCAGTCCAGTCCGTCCCAGACAGAACACGGCATAGTTCCAGGGTGCACACCCGCTCAGCTTTGATGCCCCCACCTCCGTCAACCAGGAATCTTCTCCACATGCCATTTCAATGCCGTGTGTTAGAGATCCAGGAGGAGCGGGCTGCACAGCGGTTGCCCCACATTGATCTCTGTCTCCGGCACACACTGCCGTCGAGTAGGACACACAATTGGAACTGAGTCTTGATTTGTTCATTGCAGAGTTAATATCATTGTACAGGCCACATCGCAGCCTGCAGCCCCTTCCAGCTCTCGTGCCACTGACTCTGTGCCACGGGAGTCATGGGCACTCACCCGTCGAACTTTGTAGGCATCTGAGTCTATGACCTGGGGGTTGCCTTCATCATGTAGTTTATACTGACATGGTGGGAAAAAAGGAGACTGTAGCATTCAACTCCTCCATATAGCCTGTTTCTGCTTGCTTCTTCCCTCTGCATCATGCCCTGGATGGATGCCTTCCACTGTCCTTCGTACTACTCCGCCACATTCTCCTTGGACATCTTCGGGGAACCAACCGCTCAGCACTCGTGGCCCTATCTCAGTTCACCACAAATCAATGTCCCTTGCGGGTATGCCTGTTCCGGCCTCAGGGCATCCGGGACCGCTAACTCTGTGCAGCTCAAGTCATGGACCCTTGCTGTATGTGCTTTGAACTTCTGGTTGTCTGATCACTGTCTTAGTTGTTGCCAGCACCAACCAACTGCTGAGGGGTTGCCTACACTACCCAACACCCATCCAGCACAAGTGTCACTGGACGTGTGACCCTGGCAATAAAAGGGACCAGGCGCACGTGCCCGTAGCCAGTTCCACAAATTCTCTCAGTGTGTCCGCTTGGTCATTATGTATGCATGAGGTGCCCGGGCCATACCAAATCACATTGTGCTGTGTACAGCGTGTGCAACCTTGTCACCTCAGGCAGTGGTGTAGGCCTGGGACATGTAGCTGTGCTGGACCCCCTGTGAGCAGAAGTGAGTGGACCGGCATAAGGCAGTACGGTATAGTAGTGTGGTCATTCGACAAGTGGCTCTGGGCGTGGTTGAGTTTAAGCCTTGACAAGGAGGTAACTGATGCGTGTGTCTATGATGTAGTGTCTGCGTCAGCCATCATGCAATGTGCAATGTTGACATGTAGTATGCACAGGGATTGCTGCCTCGGCGATGGGGTTCATGAGGGTGAGCAAGACCGGGGGTCCGCGATCATACATGCCAACTGCTGTGTGTGTCGCTATTTCCACAGCATTAGCCAAAGGTCTACCCTCAACAGCAGGGCGACTTCAACCAGGCATGACCTCTACATCTGTGTCCCCCCTGTCCTTACCATGGGCCTACACACACGTGGCCACTCACATTCAGCGCACAACATCACTGTGTCGTTGTGAGGCTTGTGGAAATGCGCAGTGGGGCATGATGATGGTGTGCCATAGGGGTGCACGTGATGCAACCCCGCTGCACACACTAGTGAATGGGCTCGGTGGAGGGCGGAGCAGCAGTGAGGCTACGTAATACGCATTGATGCCGCTCATTTGCAACAAGCAGTACATGTCATTCAGAAATCACAAGGTCACACATATCACACACCAATGAACTAGTGAGCCTGCCAACACATCATGCAGAACTAACTATTGACTGATGTCTCTCTGCACTATCACAGGCAACCAAGGATATGCACTATGCGCTTGGATGATGACATCCCACCGAGCCCCAAACAGACAGGCCCAGAGGCAGTACAATTTGGCCCACAAATGCACTAGGGGCATCATGGAACGCACATTTGGTGTGTTGAAGTCACGTTTCAGGTCCTTGGCCGTAACAGGTGGAATGCTCCTGTACAGCCCTGACATCCTGTGCAAGATCATTGTTGCATGTTGTGTGTTGCGCAACATATGTGTACGCAGCAAAGGCACCATGGATACCAGTCTCAGAGGCACCGGACGGTGATGATGAAGATGAGGCAGGTGGACCACACCCCGCTGCAGCTGCAGCAGGAATAGCCCACAGGGACACCATCATTGCAAATTTGTTCTGATGAGCACGTCACATTGTGACAGTCCTTGGCAATGATGGGACAGTACAGGATAACCACGGGCAAAGCATGTGCAAATAAATGCATTCCAAAGTAACACTCCCTAAATGCATGTCACTCATCTATTCGGGCACATCACTCAGACAGGTGTGGGTGTGACATGTGTTGATGACGGTTTTATGACGTGTTCATGTCTGGTGGGTGTGTTACCTCTGTGGAGAAGGGCTGTTTGGTGTGTCACGTATTCGAAGTGCCAGTTCGGTGTGTCACATTTAATAGGGTATCCCACTCATCGGCGTTTCACGTGTGTCCAAGCTCATTCCATTTTGGCTGCCATTTGTGACCTACAGGTGACAACAGGGCTCCTTTTGGGGTCAGTTATGTACCTCGCAAAAAACACAAAGGGGGTGCTACTTGTCTAGACAGGCTAGAGAGTGTCAGCTTTCTCATGAAAGGTGTGTGTATAAACTAGTAAGTGTGAAGAAGAAAAAGAAGAAAACCCATCATCTCACCTATTGGCGGAACTTCATCATCTGGGATTTTTTAATACAGACTGGTATCCACTAGGTTCCTCACTAGAAAGTATCGTGAGGAAACTCTAGTATTGGATCCACCAGTGATGGAAAGCCAGGAAGCAGTTGTGTTATGAGCTGTGGGTAATGAAAAGTTGCAGTGCTCAAAGAATATGTGCTAATAAAGAGTGATAAAAGAGTGATATTTAAAATTGGCTACCATGGTGCCTAAGAAGAAATTTTATTAAGACGGTCACCATGATGACAAGGTTAAAAACAGAGTGTAGATAGTGTTTCAACAAATACTACTATCCGTTGGTAAAATAACTGGTCAGTCTTTGAGCACTGCAACTTTTCATTACCCACAGCTCATAACACAACTGCTGCCTGGCTTTCCATCACTGGTGGATCCGATACTAGAGTTTCCTCACGATACTAGCTAGTGAGGAACCTAGTGGATACCAGTCTGTATTCAAAAATCCCAGATGATGAAGTTCCGCCAATAGGTGGGCTGATGGGTTTTATTCTTCTTCTTCTTTTTCTTCTACTTCTTCTTTTTCTTCTTCACACTTACTAGTTTATACACACACCATTCATGAGAAAGCAGACACTCTCTAGCCTGTCTAGACCAGTAGCACTCCCTTTGTGTTTTTTGCGAGTTAGATTAGGGGATAGGGTGCACTTAGTGTGAATATAACACCCAGGCAAATCTATAATAACCACTAACACATGAATATTGGCATTTGCCAAACAAAAATAACGGTAATCAACAACTGCTTTTGCACATAAGATACATTTTAATTCCTTTTATAGGACATAATTAAATGATAAAAATCAATACATGATTATACATAGATGATAAAATATTTCAGCATTATTCCATATGCATGGTTTCAAACACTCTTCAATTATAATATAAAAGCTAAAAGAGGGTTTCCTGTCTACGCGTTTCGACACAGGTGTGTCTTCCTCAGGGCTGTACCATCGTAGTTCTCGATAGACAAATTATGCGGCTGACATCAAGTACTCGCATTAAAAATAGGTATGCAGATACAATGATAGAGGCAGATTTATTTCTCCTATTGTTATGTTCCTCAACTTCTCTACTGTTCTAGTGCCAACACCAAAGATCTATATGCGATGTTGCTTCCAGTCGAGTATCAGGATTTTTTCTTTGTCGCACTGATTTCTGTAAGGTGCTATGTGGCGCTGATTCAATTAAACGTTCCTGATTAGAAGTTCGTTTATCAATTTTAAACTTCTCGAGCGGTCTGAATTATATGGGGCGCCACGTGTCAATGGTTTATTCAAACGTCCCAGATATGACGGTCTTTACTCTGTATCTGTGCAGGTTGAGGCAAACCGGCTGCTGAAGGTGCCCGGCGTCTTTTATCTTGAATTGTATGAAAAGGGCAGACCGGTAGCGCTGAGATCCCGGCGGTATCTAAATTTTCTGCCAAGCTTGACACGTGGCGCCCCATATAATTCAGACCGCTCGAGAAGTTTAAAGTTGATAAAAAACTTCTAATCAGGAACGTTTAATTGAATCAGCGCCACATAGCACCTTACAGAAATCAGTGCGACAAAGAAAAAATCCTGATACTCGACTGGAAGCAACATCGCATATCGATCTTTGGTGTTGGCACTAGAACAGTAGAGAAGTTGAGGAACATAACAATAGGAGAAATAAATCTGCCTCTATCATTGTATCTGCATACCTATTTTTAATGCGAGTACTTGATGTCAGCCGCATAATTTGTCTATCGAGAACTACGATGGTACAGTCCTGAGGAAGACACACCTGTGTCGAAACGCGTTGACAGGAAACCATCTTTTAGCTTTTATATTATAATTGAAGAGTGTTTGAAACCATGCATATGGAATAATGCTGAAATATTTTATCATCTATGTATAATCATGTATTAATTTTTATCATTTAATTATGTCCTATAAAAGGAATTAAAATGTATCTTATGTGCAAAAGCAGTTGTTGATTACCGTTATTTTTGATTGGCAAATGCCAATATTCATGTGTTAGTCGTTATTATAGATTTGCCTGGGTGTTATATTCACACTAATTGTTTGCCCTGACCCAGGAAATGTATCCGTATCAGGGGGTCCTTGTTTGTTTCACAGATAGGGTGCACTTAGGTCATTAAACTATTTTCCCCTTCAGACCCTCCTTCCACGTTGTGTTCTTTGTCAGTTATGTACCACCTTGATGCAGGGATGCCCCCTTTGACTTAAGTCCCAAAACATGAGCAACATGTACGTCCATTCGTCCATACTGTGATTAGTGATTGATCATGGCAATCACAAGTCTGTGTGCAGGGGGGGTTGCTTGTCCCTCTGCAATGTGAAGGAGAGATGCGGTTTTACTGTGTGTTCCATGCATGTGTCTGCGTTGGCGCAGTTCACATGCAGACAGCATGTCAATGTACATTATGACTGTGAGAAGATGCCTATGTGATGCGGGACAATGGTCATTTGTTCTACGTCACGGATGTGGGATTGTGCTCTTATACTGTCATCTCCCCGTTTTTGTACTCTGCTTTCATGGTGCTTTTTCCCGCATGACAATTGTAGTCCTCTCGCTGATTATCGCTGATTTTTGTATCGCGATTGGCCTCATGGCAGCTTTTTTTGCAATCGTAATTTGCATTTTTGCGTCTTCACGTTGGTTTTAACGCGGTCATTTGACTCGTTGTGGTGGGTCTATCGCATGGTGCCGCCGTGTTGAGAATACCAAGTTAACACTGTGTTATTTTCCCGCGATAGACTGCGATGTGGAGAGTTGCATTAAGCTACTTTTGCGGTAGTTATCACACATTCTTGAGAATATACCCCTTCGATTCAGGTGTCAGAAATTATTCAGGAGCCCTCACTAGGGGAGAATAGCAGATATTTAGGAGTTTGTTTTATTTAAATTTAAATTAAAGCCTGTAAAACAGGGGGTATATGCGTATCACTTTCAGCAACATTTCATGTTAGCCATATATTGTATTCATGTGCAGAATACTATGGCCTTTTTCCGATATTTGCATATTTTTAATGCATGCTGTGCATGACCTAATCATTCTAGAGGCCTGTTTTTTCACTGATGTGTGTTGTGTCTGTGTAATACATGGAGCCTGCATGCAGTTTGTTAATGCATGTACAAATGCTATGAGTACATATGGATAAATAGATTGTGCCCTGCAATGTATGCAGTGATTGTAAGGTCTCCAAATAAAGTGGGAGCAATTTACTCTCTGCTTTCAGAAGTCAGGAGTAAATCTTTTCTCAGGGAGTAAAGACGGGATTGTCATTTATAATGAGAATATTTTTAATCATGGACCAGATCATTTCAAGCCACGGATGTCTTCTTTGTTAAAACCCATACTTTATTTGCAGCTTTTAATTCATGCAAATAAATATAGATATTTTTTACAATAAAGCCCCTCTTCAGTTTATGTTCAACAATAATGTCTGGGAGGAGCATAATGTCCCTCCATCTTCCTAGGCACCCTAGCAGTGGCAGCCCTGGGATGGGGCTGCTTGTATACTGCATTCCAGGCAAACACAACAATGATGTCTGCCAGTATGTGAGATGTAGCCACTGTTGACTGATCGAATCTTATTAGTAGGGTGCCTGAAGGAGAGGTGGGGTTGCATGTGATGCCATCATTATTTACAGACAATGACACCTCGTTACTGTCAAGATCGAAAACCACACAGGGGCATATGTACAAGGGAAGTGGTGATGTTAGGTGTTAGCCTTCCTGGCTTAATGCCACACTCCGCCACTTCAGAAACGCAGGGCTGCACTATATTTACAAGAATACGGTGCAGCCCTGTGTTTCTCCCTGCGCTGGTGCTACACTAAGCAGACTAACACAGTCACCCTTGCATCTTAGTTCAAGGGTGTCTGCGTGCAGGGGAAGATTGTTTATATGTACATAAACAATCTTTAAATGCCGCTTTGTAACTTATGTGTGGTGCTTAATGCAGCAAACACAGAAGTTGCAAAACAACAATTAAAACATTTTTTTGTTTTATGTGTAGGAAGGGGGACTTTCCTATTCATAAACAATCATTGGCCTTTTGCTGTTTTCATGTGTGCTGCACAATGTAGCACACATGGAAACAGCAAAAACGAGGAGAAATAAAACATTTATCCTAGTTGCACCAGGGTAAGACCAGGTTTTTCCTGGTCTTAAATCTGGCGCTGAGTCCTACTTACGCCCCCCTTGTAAATAGGAGGCAGCGTCAGAATCAATGGGTGTTGAGATGAAACGCCCATAGCAACACCAATTGCCCTCCACTTTCACGCTAAGTATAGCATGAAATTCGGCCTTATTTACAAGGCAGCATTAAGCCACATTAATTGGCTTAATACTGCCTTGTAAATAAGGGGAGGCCCCTCTAGACATCACAATGTCACTTTTAGTGACGTTGTGATGGTGATAGGGGCCTCGCCGTATTTACAGCGTCACCTTCAGTGGCGTTGTGATGGCGATTGTGGCTTGTAAATATGTGGTATTTTATGTTATCATCAAATTTTCTGCCCAATAGTGTTGAATCAATTTGCCAGGTTCACAAGATGCAGCCCCCCTGAAAACCCCTGCCATTCCTGAAAACCCACACTGGTGAGCAGAGATGGACTGCTGCAGTTGATAGTTATCTTGGGAGACAGTGAAAGAGAGAGAGAGGAAAACTGGACTAGAGCTTGCTCCCAGATCGAATTGTCTGAGTCAAGGGATAGCACTGTGCACCCTCGATTTTACTGAGATAGTTCACTCTCATTCACTGGAACACAGAAAAGGACAGGAGATTATATTGAACCAGCAGGAGAAAATATTTAATGATAGATAAAGATAACAGCTTACTGGTTTAGGAAGTGGAGGGTGCTAGGTTGACCCTTGGTCATCCAGGAATCTAGTCGTAAGCCCTAGGATACTGCCAAAAACATACCGGTAATATAGAACTCCAAGAGGCAAGCAAAACAACTAAAGTTAGTAAGGTATAAGGGACTAGGGAAGCAAGAAGGGAAAGAACCGAGTGGACCAAAGAAATAAAGTGCAAGAAACATCAGGGACGGATATAAGTGCAAAGTGGTACCTAAATGGAGAGAGCCAATGCAACTAACATGTTGGGAGGAGAAGACTCTGAGCCTGAACAATCTGATATATGAGTCTACCACTGTTGACCTTAGCACCAAGAAGTGAGTATTTGAATGTATGCAGTTAGCAGTCTAATGTTCCCAATCTCATGAGTTTCCACTAGCCTATCTTCCACCATTTCCAGCCCGCGAGTATGCTATGGTCCCAGGGTTAGCCCTGAATCCTGAAACTAGGCCCACTCTCCTTCATGAAAAATCCCCCCTCCCGGAAATAAGGTTGGATCTAGGTTTCAAAGGATGATTTTAATAAAAAAAAAATTCAGTAATTTAGTGGCATGGGCAAAGTTTGCAGGTATCTAAGACCTTTCAAACATATCAGGACACTAACTGTGGGGAATGAGCAGCCGCAGAGGCAAGAATGGTGGGGCTGGGTGGGGAGGTGGGATTTCAACAGATAAGGACGAGGGAAAATGTATTGTTTATTTAATTTTCCCTCATCACCGTCTGTCAAAATCCCCCCCAGCCGGCCCCACCGCTCTTACCTATACTAGCCGCGGCTGGGACTGAGTAAGTCAGAACATGTCTTGATAGCATCGGTGGATGATAGCCTTAAGAACAGAAGGCAGATCGTCCCAAAGATCAATGCAAGAAGGTGTTGCAGGCCAATTCTGCTGAAAAGATGCACCAGTACCAGACATTTGGGTGGTTCCCGGGAAAGCATCATGAAAGTTGTTGTAGTGATTAAATTAATTGCTCTGTGTATCGGCCGGTGGATAATAACTGGTGAATTTAAAATGTCTGGACTGCCATACACTGGGTCCTTTTATAAGTAATGATTGATTGTGGGAAGCCATGAAGTCAGAAAATGTAAATAATGAAGATTAATAAAGATGCCTGCTAATTCAACAGTGTTTGAAAGTTTCTTGGAAGTGTCCCTTTTTTGTGAAATAGTAACTACTAATAGTGAGGTACAACCTTTAGAAGGAGGATGTTCGACTATAAGATACATTAAAATAGCAAATCATGGACAGTGAGGCGTGGGAAGTGGCTTTAACTCTCTTTTTTTTCTTATTGTCCTTATTATTTAAAAAATGCTCTTAATTCAAAAAAGTAGAGCCGGTCAAGCGGATATCTACAGCCCAAAGAAAAAAGAACCCGGTCTCTTCTAGTTGAAGGGTGGGTAGATTAAAACCCCCGGGAGCTATTTTCATCGAGGCTAAACGGGGGTAAACAGGGCTCCTCTTCTTCCATAGGCCATTCGCGCCTAGCTTGAGCAGGCTTTCCATCATCTCGGCCAGGCGAGCAAATTCGTAATCATTGGACTAGTAGGTGCAATAATTATATTTCTTAAACCAAGGGGATCCACTAGTAAAGTGAGTAACAAAACCTGAATGTTATGTTGTGCTTACCTTTATTCTTTGTGTTTTACTTTAAGGCTCGTGTTAGAGCGAGCCACTCTGTAGAATGTTAATTACTGCTCTTAGGTTCGTATTCCATGTGAGGGCAGTTGAAGCCTTCCTGAGCTACTGTATAGCTGTGCTTCCTGGCTCCACCTGTTTTATCCTGTATCTCAATAAACCTTATGAGATTCAACTTGCCTCCATCTCTACTTTACACTGAAGCACCAAGGATAAAGGGAAACATGCATAAAACAAAGAGAAACTGCTCTCAGTTGTGTTGATTGATCAAAAGATGATAGGAATAGGTTGGTGCACATTGATTTTAGGCGGAGTGGTTTAAGACAAATACTGTGAACCAGTAATCCCATAAATCCAAGAATTTTGTTTTTTTAACCCTTTTGCTAGCTTGGTCAAAAGTTGAAATGCGTTGGGCTGAACTTAACCATTCAGATTTGGTGGGTGGAATAGGTAAGATCCATTTTATACAGATCTCCCTTCGCGCCAGAAGTATCCGAACAAAAAGAAGTGCCTTCTGGGTTCTGTACAGAGCCAGGGGGCATATTACCAAGGGCCTTATCGCCGCTTTAGCGGGAATTTTTCCCGCTAAAGCGGCGATAATTTTGTCGCCCTATTACCTAGCTGTCGCTAACACCAGTTAGCGACAGCTAGTAGGAGATAGCGATCATCTGGGGGCCAACTTTGCATGTCAGCGATATTTATCGCTAATGACATGCAAAGTGGGCGTGCCAAGATGTTAGCGACTGTAAACAGTCGCTAACATCGCTATTACCTACAAAGGCGTACTTTTGGAAATATTCGCGCTAAGCGCGAATATCTCCAAAAGCTAACGCCTACCCAGAGCAGTTCTTAGCCATGTTATCCAATGGTAGGTGGATAACATGGCTAAGAGCATTAGCTCGGTAATGCATGAATATCGTTGACTTTTCAGCGATATTCATGAATTTCGGCCAATTTTTATTGCTTTTGAGATAAACCTTGATAATAGCAAGGTTTATCTGCGCTAAAAATCGGCGGAGCTCGGCGATAATAATATTGCCGCTAACCGTGTTAGGCGATAATTATCGCTTAATCTTGGTAATATGCCCCCAGATTTTCTGTCTCCTTTGAGATTACCACGAAGATGACTGTAGACGCTGTTGGCCCAACCTCTCTACCCATACTTTCAGAGATTGTCTTACTCTCGTGATCCCAAAAGAGCTCCATTGAAGGACACTGCCAGAACATATGTACCTCGTTTACGTTTTTTTGTTCACACTTCAGGCACTTCTTTGTCACTCCTTTCCCCAGCTTGGAGAGTTTCAATGGCGTCCAGTATGCCTTGTGGACAGTGAAAAGATGGTTTCTTTTTAAAGGGGCAGCTTTCACATACGACCAAAGAGTAGACATAGATACTTGCCCGAGAGTTTCGAGGTCTTCACCCGGCAGGTCCTTCTTCCAGCTGTCTATAAAAGGGTTCATTTTTTCCTCTCCACTCTCTATCATTAGCCAGTACCATGCTGCTACTTCCTTTCATGAAGATCTTGTACAAATCCCTTTAACTAAGTCGCCGTTCCCTACAATGCATTTACTTGTTGATTTAATCCAACTAAGAATTTTAAGGCACTTAAACTTTGTGACCGAATTATTGGTTAAAGCAGAGAGACACTGCCATGGGATTAACTAATTTTCCACTATTAACTCTACCCATCTTAATATCCCGGCTCTACATAAAGGGAGGGCCAGAGAATCTTGAAGACATGCCGGGGTGCCCTGGGCATCCCAAATTGGCATTTCTTCATTATAATAAGGTATATGTAGCAGTGCTCTTACTAAAGGAGGAAAATAACCCCTGTGCTTTCCTAAACCAGACTTTGGAGAATTCTAAAGGAATATTGTTGAATAAGAAGGTGAATTTGGGTAGGCTTGACATTTTCCGCAGGTTGGATCTGCCTATAATAGAGAGAGGGAGAAGTTCCCATGCCTGTAACTGCTGTCGTACACTAGCTATGGGTTTATCAAAGCTTAGCTGGGCTATCTTGTCTATGTTCTTTATGATTTGCACCCCAGATATCTTATTTGCTGTTTTACAAGGTCACTATTGTAAGAGGAGTTCCATATCATAAGCTCCGTTTTCTGCTGATTTATGGCGGATCAGCGACTTCAGCAGCCACTGCAGAGCCTTTACGAATACCAGCCCAGACTTCAGGGGAAAAGAAGTGACAAACAAAAACCGCCCAAGAGAGCTGAGGTATGCAAAAAGAGTAGATCTTCGAGGCTATTTTGTATTCATCCCGCATTCATTCTTTGCTCTAACCCAGCTACATCCATGTACTCGTGGTTTTCATCCTTTTCGTCAGGAGGAGAGAGACCGCGACCGCTCAGCACTAACTGACGGCCGCCATGTTTCCCGCCACCGCTACCCTACCTCAGGTTGGGCTTTAACTCTCTTGTATATGGGAAGCTTTGTCTAATTCAAACACTACACATCTTTCAATATACTTTTTACCAGATATTTTCAGATAAAGCCTCCACACATCTCTGTTAATCAAGTCCATCCTTTTTATTTTTCATTTATCAGGATTTCCTGCAGCTGGAAAACCATGACCCCATGGGAGAACCTTTGACTGTAAATGTAGATAAGGAAGATACAATGCATCTTCTCTATAAGGAATTCCTCTTTCAAGGATCTCTTTTTTTTGGCTCCAGCCACAGCTATTGCTGATGTGAATCACACTTCTGAACTCCCCTGATGAAGTCTAAGAATTCAGCAGGTTGTTTTATGGAAAGGGCCAGGATACATGGCGCAGGCCGTATCATTTCCATATTGTGTCCCTCTTCTGTTTGGTGGGACAGGTCATCTGCTCTGCTATGCCTGTTTTCAGGTCGATAAGTTATAACATAATCAAAGTGAGAGGACAAAATGTTCAGCTATTGTACTTCATGCTTGTCAGATACAATAGATGTTTTTGGTCAGTCCAGAGTGCTATCTTATGACATACCCCCTCTAAATGATGTCTATTATTAGAAAGCGTCATTAATTCTCTATCCATCAAGGTCCAAGAATAATAAGCAAAAGGGTGGCGTTCTATAGGATGTGATGCATTTTTTGTGATAGAACTGCTCTGCCTGCAAGGGCAGATGCATTTGTATCGATGGTAAAAGTGAAAGCGTTCTTATGTCAAGCAAATTCGTGTTCCTTTTTCGTTCCCCAAACAAATTTCACTCCCTTCCAATCCGGGCAACCAAACTATGGGTTGTATTATGGTGCAAAACGGTTGGTGAAACTGGCAAGTCTGACAAAACTTGGTGCTTCTTTCACTCTTTGCGAGGAAGGCCCTTCCAAGCCGGCTTTAACCTTCACTAGGCCCATTCTGATACCTTGACTTGGAATCTCAAAACTAACAAAGGTGACGTTTGGCACCTCATATAAACAGTTTTTAGCCCTGGTATAGAGTGAATGTGTCTGGGGTCTGGTAAGTACTTTTGTAACTTTCGCTCAATGTTCTTCCAAAGTCTGTGAGTTAATCATTATCTAATCCATATACACAACCATAGAGACATCTAATCGATGCATTGAACCCTTCATTCTCTGGTTGTTTCTCGTGACAGAGCTGCAGGCAGCCCACCTGCAAGCTCTCCTCGTGTTACACTGCAGGCAACAGCTGGCTGGCATGCTTCCAATCCCATCTCCTTAGTAGGTCTAATACAATCCCCTACAGGCAGACATTCAGTCACATCTCTGTTGGCCCCATCTCTCCTCCTCTCTCGACACAGATTTAAATGATTGACTCATCAATGTGTCCAGCTATGTAGGACACAGTGTACCTCCCAGCACCCTAGGAACCCAAGCTGTGCCGCCCTTGAAAGGTCTGAATGTATGCCGCATATCCTTCAAATACTATATGCTTGAGATTTTGGGCTTGATGTGTCATTTGGTAAGTTGTAAACCAGTACATGCAAATTGCAAACTTACTAGTTAAAACCTGCCCAGTATTTTGCGACGTGACTGGAGTAATCAACAGTCACATTGCAAAATGAACATTGTCAGGAAATTGCAAAACCACCACATCCCGAGAGAGGAGGCATTTTGAAATCCCAGCAAACTTTGGGATTGAGGTCTACATGGGAGGGCAGACCTCCATCCCTGCTTTTACATTCCTTCAATATAAATGGTCTCTTTCTTTAGGCAGCCTCTGCGACTCCTTATAGGACAGGAGAGGCTTCACACTGAGGAAAGACAATGAAGGGAGCGGGCACTGGTCCCCTGAATCATTGCCTGCTCCCACAAGGCCACCCAAAAACTTTCCCCAATGAAAGCTGCCCCACAGGAACAATTTCCCCTGAGAATCAATAAAACCCTAACGTGTCTGTCCATAACCATTTCAACTCTCAAGTAGAAGGGGAAAGTCCCTCTACTGGACCCTATTATTTGCAATTCGGATTGGGTCACAAACGTCCTTCTGCATGCTTTTGTACATTACATAAAACTGCTTTGCGCTTGAAACCCTGTCATTTTGTGAATCACAATGTTTTCAGCCACAAAATGGAACATTCATACTCTGGCCTGGAAAAGAGAGAGCAACAGCAGCACTGAGAGCTAGGTAAAGCTTCCGGACATGCACCACCCTCATACAATGAAAGGCAGGAACTGGACAGACCCTATGGCATCCTTCCTCAGACATATAGGGCCCGATTCACAAAAGTAATCTGAGACAAAATCCTAACGTTGCAACTTTCGGTATTCCCAAAAGGGATTTAGTAGTAGTAAAGTTAGCATTCCTAACTTTACTACTACTAAACTGAGACAAAATCCTAACGTTGCAACTTTCGGTATTCCCAAAAGGGATTTAGTAGTAGTAAAGTTAGCATTCCTAACTTTACTACTACTAAACTGAGACAAAATCCTAACGTTGCAACTTTCGGTTTTCCCAAAAGGGATTTAGTAGTATTAAAGTTCCTAACTTTACTACTACTAAATGCGTTTTTTGTATACCGAAAGTCGTAAAGTTAGGATTTTGTCTCAGATTATTTTTGTGAATCGGCCCCATATAACCACTTGTACCATATGAAGTAACATTGCTTCTTTTGCATCTGCATATTCTTTTATCCACCCTTCCCACAAAAACCCACCAAGGATTGCCCAGGCATCAACAGTGTAAGCTTTCCTAATACACACAGAGAATGGTTATAAAAAGAGCAACCGCAGTATATACGCACTCCACTGAGCTAAAGTCCACTGTTTTACCTTTTGCAAATTTTGGGGCCCATAAAACGCTATCAGATGATTCGAAATTCACAATTGAGGCTTTCAACAGATCAATACATTCAAAAAACGTGCTGCACGTTAGGCTCCACAAAGACAACAAATGACAAGGTTTTAACACCATGAAGGTTTATTAAAGCTTAATGGATTATAGATCAAAAAAATCATCAAGTTGGTCATCAAAATTCGGTTGAAATCAAATAAATTAAATGTGAGGTTAAACTGATCTAAGCCCCCCCCCCCTTTAAGGAAAGATAAATGTGAGTCAGTCACTCATGGACGCGAGTACTCAAAATAAACCCTATTCTAAGACAAGTTGAAAATGGGTCTGCCTGTATTTTAGTCTGCACTGGCTTAAATCACACAATTCTAACAATAGAGACACCTAAACACAGTTCTCATGAAACGGTCCAATCAGCTCGCAGCAAAGCGATAGCATTATGTGCCAGTTAGGTTTCCGGGAACCTTCACAATACAGCTTCTCTCTGCGAACTTCAAACTCACATCTGTAGCAAGAAGAGATGGAGGGACCAACCTGTACTCTGTGGGTGTCTTCATGAGTGCAATCCTCATTCAAACATTACATGATTATCCTAAAGAAAACATGTCACATGGGGAAAAGAAGCTAAAGATCAATACATTCCATAATTAGGATTCCAGATTGGCCTAAAAATAAATTGTTCATGTGTCACAAGCAAGATGGCAACCAACGTTAGCCATATTAAAATACAGGCCTACATTACCAATGGACAATCTAAACGTGAATAAACGTAGTTAATAACATCTGCTTGTGTATGTGTAAATGCCAATTGAATGCAAAATATTTATTATAAATCAACCCTTTCACAAGCTTCACTTTTACAATGGAAATAGACAGCACATGCACCAGTAGTATATTAGTCCCATACATGGTTACAGCAGTAGAAACAGAACAGGAATAGAACGGTAGAAAATGGGCAACCTTCCCTCAAATACAGAACTGGCACCGCTCAGACAGCAGCAAAGTGATCTTCCTTTCTAAACGCTCAACAGCTTCTGCCCCCTTGCAGATTGCTAGTTCTGCAACACCAGCAATTCCATACACATTCTAACCTAAGTGTGCAGACATTTGTAAGGAAGACACCGGGTACAACAATGCAGGTTTCTTTCATGCCAAGGGCAGGGAACCCATGAAAAGCAAGAGAGCATCTTTACCCCACATTGCTCAAGTGTAGCAGAGTGCAAGCTTCTCTCACAGAGAGTGAGTATGTGCAGCACGGGCAGCAGCAGAGCATCTTTCCCTCACACACAACAGACAGGGGCGTAACAAAGGCCCCCGCAGCCCCTGCGTTGGGGGAGGGCCCGAGCTCGACGGGCCCCGTGCTTGAGGGGCCTCCTCAGCACATAGTAGTCACTGCAGAATTTTAGGCAGTGAGTAGTCACCCGGGTGAGTTCTGTTGCGGGCAGGCTTTGGGTCTGGGCGGTCCGGTTTCTCGCACAGTAGGTGCTACTAATTTAAACACTATTGATTTTCACCGACTCTGACTTCACGCGCAGCATTTCAAATGACGTCATCAGGAGTCATTGACTGCCCGGCCAATGAATGAGCTTGAGATACAGTTGTCTGAGCGTGCGCACTGCGGCAGCTACAGTAAATACGTTTTAGCTACTGGCACTGGTAATCGCACGGTGTAGCTGCAGCCCAGAGCTTAGAACACATGACCAGCCGCCCAGAACCATGATTGCCCCGCCTCAGAGTTTCCATTTGTTACCATCTGCTGGCCGCAGGGTGGTGGCAGTGGGTTTTAGTCCAAGTCCAGTCATAATGTTGCGGCTTGACGCATCAACGTTACCGAATTGCCCTGCTCCGCTCGCTGCAAAAAAGTAAGTGTCCGGGGAGTGTCAGTGACTTTAATTGCTGCTTATGCTATTAATTAATTTGCTCCTGTCACTAAAGTTCAGCAGAGTCGCCCCAGCTCAACACTGTGCAAACCAGACACTTGACTAGCAATTAGGGGCCTACACTGGAAGCCCTTAGATCCATGCACTACTCGCCACAGACTCTCCCCTGTTTCTAAGAAAAACACTTGTCCAAGTGCGTGTGGCTTTCGTCTACCATACAGCGGTCACTTTAAGATGGGATTATCTGGTGCAGGTAACGGATGCGCGCCTGTTTTATGCGCCTCAATTGCAGAGGTAAAGTGGATTACCTCCTCGTCCTGGTCTCCCCGTCCCATTCCTGATACATGAGCAGCTAGTCTGCTCTACAGAACCCCTACCTAGCTGAGCTGTTGGCACTTCCCCCTAGGATGACGTCACCATCACGTGACTACAAAAGGGAGAAGTGCCGGAAGAATCATCCTGTTTTTTCTATTCTGCAGTCTACGACCGCGTTCCTTGTGCTGTTTGGAGGCTTCCTGTGTCCTGGTAAGTCTCCTGGCTGTTTTACTTTGTTTTTGCGGCGACCTGCTCTAGCGGCCGCCTGTGCTTGTTGCGCTGCCTTTTCCCCACGCTGGCTCCGTTTTGGGGGCTTGTTTCTTTCACGCGGCTCGCGTTAGCGGCCGGCTCTGTTTGGGGGCACTCCTTTACACACGGCTCGCGTTAGCGGCTGTTTTTGGTGTTTGTGCTTCGTGATGCTCACCTGACTTGGGTTGGTCTGCTCCAGCGGCCGTTCCTGGGCTTTCTCCGGTCCTTTTTCGCCCTGCTATAGCGGGCAGGGGCTGTTCTGTGGAGTTTGGTGTCCTGCATCCTCTTAAGGGGCGATTTTGGCGGCTGGCTGCGCTTTTTATGCCGGCCTGGTTTTTTTTTTCTCCTCCCACAGGTGTTCGGGTCCTCGGCTATATCTGGGGTCCTTGTTGGGATGTTTTTTGTCCTTGTTGGTGCCTGTTGGGAGTGTTGTTTGGACTTTTTTGGCTTCCGCTATGGATTCGGATGCTTCTTCTTCTGCGGCTCCTCTTGATGCCCTGCGCCTCATTATTAATGAGGCTGTGGCTGCTGCTTTCCTGGCTAGGGACGCGGCTGGGCCTCCTCCCAAGGTGCCTCGTGTGTCTTTAGATCCACAAGATGCTCCTGAGGATGACGTTGATCCTGGTGAGGATGAGGGTGTCCGTGGTCGTTTTGTTCAGGGTGCTGAGCTCGCTGACCTGTTTACCCATGTGAGGTCCAACTTGGGTTTTTCTCCTCCTGCGGATGCTGTTGTTGAGGATGACTTTTTTACACAGTATGTCCAGCCTGCTCCGGATTCTTTGCCTTTGCATGGTGCAGTGCGCAATGTGCTGTCTCACGAGTGGAAGGAGGTGGACAAGTCTTCTTTCCCTCGTTTCCTGTCCAGACGTTACCCTCTTGAGGGTTTTGCGGATGAGTTCCCTCAGTCTGTGAAAGTGGACAATTTGATGGCTGGCCTTTCCTCTCAGGGTTTGGTTGTTTCTGAAGACGCCCTTCCTGCGGACGCTGTGGATAAGCGTGTTGAGGGGGCTGTGAAGCGTTCCTATGCTGCTTCTAATTTCTCTGTCCGGGCGACTGCGTATTCCAACTATATGGTTCAGTCGCTCCTTAAGGACTTCCAGTCTCTGTCTGTTCTGCTGAACGACGGCGAGGACAATTTGGGGGCGGCGGCCGCCGCTTCTGGTGCTTCCATTGCTGCCCGGCGTCATATTTGGATGCGTTCCTGGAAGGCGGACTCTTCGCAGAAGTCGGTCCTACTTAAGTTACCTTTTGAAGGTTCTAAGGTGTTCGGTCCTCAGCTGGAGGGCATGGTCAAGCAGTCCGCGGAGAACCGCAAGCTGGTGGCTCCGGTCCGTCCTCCTGCCCGGGGGCGCGGATTTGGTTATCGTCGCGCTTTTGGGCCTCCTGCTCGTGGCGCTTCTCAGCCCTTTCGAGGCAGGGGTCGTGGCCGGGGGGCCCCTGGAAGTGCCAAGCCCCGGGCCGCTGCCAGTGTTGCCACTACCGCTTCCTCCTCTTCACAATGACTGTCTGCCTTTGCCCGTTGGTGGTCGACTCCAGTGCTTCCGCGCCCAGTGGTTATCGGTTCCGGATGCCTGGGCGGTTCAGACTGTTTCGGAGGGTTGCCGGATAGAGTTTTCCTCTCCTCCTCCTCCGGGTTTTGTTCGGACTCCGCTGCCCCGTCTTCCCTTGCGAAGAGTAGCTTTGTTGTCGGGGGTTCAACTCCTGTTGCAGAAAAATGCTATTGTGGAGGTTCCGCCTCTGGAAAGGGGCGAGGGTTGCTACTCGATCCTATTTCTGGTTTCCAAGAAGGACACTTCGGATCTTCGTCCTGTTCTGGATCTGAAGCGGGTCAACCGCTTCGTAGTCCATCGCCCTTTCAAGATGGTGACCCTCCAGTCCATCCTGCCACTGGTCCTTCCGGGTGGCTTCCTGGCGTCCCTGGATTTGATGGATGCATACCTGCATGTTCCTATCCATCCTGCCGACCAGCGTTTTCTGCGCTTTGCTGTGGAGTCCCATCACTACCAGTTCCGGGTGCTGCCTTTCGGCCTGTCCTCGGCGCCCAGGGTGTTCACCAAGCTCCTGGCCCCTCTGGTGGGTATTCTTCATTCCAGGGGGCTGCTGGTGTTTCCATATCTGGATGACTGGTTGATTGTCTCTCCCTCTTTTTCGCAGGCTCTGTCGGATGTGGCCCAGGTGTGCCATCTGCTGGGTTCCTTTGGCTTCCTTATCAACCACCGGAAGTCCTCCCTGGTGCCCTCTCAGTCCCTGAAGTTCCTGGGGGCTTTCTTCCGGATGGACCTGGGCATGGTGTTCCTCTCCCAGGAGCGCCAGTTGACTTTGTTTCGCCACCTTTCTTGGCTTCTTTCCCAGTCGCAGGTGTCTGCCCGTCTCTGGTTGCGGAGTCAGGGGGAGATGGCGTCCACTCTGCATCTCCTTCCTTGGGCCAGGCTTCATCTGTACCCCCTGTTGCATCATGTCCTGTCTCACTGGGATCCCGCCTCCTTGAACTACGAGACTCTGATCCCTGTCTCTCCGGGGATTCGGGCGGATCTACAGTGGTGGTTGTCTCCTCTCTCCCTTTCCGGGGGGTTCGATCTCCTTCCCCCTCAGTCTGTGGTCGTGGTGTCCACGGATGCGAGTGCATTGGGTTGGGGGGCTGTTCTGGGTTCTTCCAAGGGTCAGGGTCGGTGGTCCCGATTCGAGTCCCTACAGTCCTCGAACTGGAAGGAGTTGCGAGCGGTCTGGCTTGCTCTCCTTTGGTTCGCTCCTCTCCTTCGGGGTCGGGCGGTCTCGGTGCAGACAGACAATCAGGTGGTTCGCTCCTATGTGAATCACCTGGGGGGCATGTGTCATTCTCTCTTTCTCCTGTCCCGGGAGATCGGCCTTTGGGCCGAGTCGAATCTGTTGTCTCTGACAGCGGTCTATCTTCCGGGGAAGGAGAATGGGCCTGCGGATACTTTGAGCGGGGTGTTCCCCTCCTCGGTGTCCCTCTGTCTGTCCCCAGATCTGTTCGGGCAGATTGTCCTTCGGTTCCACCTTCCTTGGTTGGATCTTTTTGCCTCGGAGGATTCCGCCCTTCTTCCTCTGTTTTGCAGCATCATTCCGTCTCCAATAGCTTGGGCGACCGATGCTTTCTCGATTCCTTGGTCGGGGGGTCTGCTGTTTGCCTTCCCTCCCTTTGCCTTGATTCCGAGGGTCCTCCGGAAGATTCGTTTGGATCGGGCGGAGGTTCTCCTGGTGGTTCCGGAGTGGTCTCGACAGTCTTGGTTTCCCCTGCTGCTGTCTTTTGCCGTTTGCCCTCATTGGAGGTTTCCCCTGTCTCCCTCCCCCCTGAGGGCTCCTCTTCTCAGTCTTGCCTCCCTGCGTCGCCTCCGGCTGGGGGTTTGGCACTTGAGAGGTTGAGTTTGCTGGGTCTGGGTTGCTCGTTGGAGGTTGCCCAGTGTCTTCAGCTTTACCGGCGTCCGTCCACCTTGAAGTCTTATGCCCGTCACTGGAAGAATTTTTCCACCTGGTGTCATGGGAGGGATCTCTCTCCTGTATCCTGTGAGGCAGTGCGGGTGTTGGACTTTTTACGGGATGGTTTTGTCTTGGGACTGGCTGTTTCTTCCCTGCGGGCGCAGTGGGCTGCCGTTCTTGCCTTTCGGGGTTCCTCTGTTTCATCTGTGTCCCCGTTGGTGGCTCGCCTTCTAAGGAGTTTCTTGCTTCAACGTCCTGTCTCCCGTTCCCCTGTGCCTCCTTGGGATCTGCCCTTGGTTCTACGGGCTTTGACGGGTCCCCCGTTTGAGCCTTTGGACTCCGTGGCCCTGAAATTCCTTTCTGCCAAAGTTATCTTCCTGGTGGCCATTACCTCTGGGCGTAGGGTTGGTGAGATTGGTGCGCTGATGGCTTCCCCCCCCTTCTTGCGCTTCTGCGCTGACAAGGTCGTTCTCCGACCGAGTCAGTTTTTTCTCCCTAAAGTGATTTCCACTTTTCACTGTCAGGAGGATATTGTTCTCCCTGTATTTTTTCCTGCTCCTGCCTCTCCTGAGGAGGAGCTCCTCCATTCTTTGGATGTGTTGAGGGCTCTCCACATCTACTTGGAGCGGACGGCTGGTTTCCGTAAGGTTGACTCCCTGTTCGTCACCTACGGCCTGTCGGGTCTAGGGCTTCGTCCTTCTTTGTCCTCCTTGTCTCGTTGGGTCAAGGGCGCAGTGGTTGCTGCTTATGATTCTGTCCAATGTCCCCTGCCTTCTACTGTTCAGGGTCGGTCGACTCGGAGCGTTTCGTCCTCCTGGGCCATGTTCAGGGGTGCCTCTTTGCGAGACATTTGCAATGCTGCTACGTGGGCTTCTCCCCACACTTTTGTTGCCCATTATCGTCTGGAGTTGGGGATGGCGGCCTCCGCTGCCTTTGGGACTAGTGTCCTGTCTGCAGTGCTTGATTTATGATTTGTACTGTTTGATGTGATTAAAATGGACCTGTTTTTCTGGCATACTTCTGGTCTGTTTTCTTCTTGCAATCACCATGTGCTTGGGTATGGGCTCATGTATCAGGAATGGGACGGGGAGACCAGGACGAGGAGGTAATGCCCGGTTACTCACCGGTAATACCCATTACTCCGAGTCCTGGTCTCCCCGTCCCATTCCTGAGCCCTTCCCTCCCTCCCTGTTTTGGGTTTTCTGTGGGTGATTGTATGTGTTTCGTTCTGTTGTCTTTGGTATTTTCAGGATGATTCTTCCGGCACTTCCCCCTTTTGTAGTCACGTGATGGTGACGTCATCCTAGGGGGAAGTGCCAACAGCTCAGCTAGGTAGGGGTTCTGTAGAGCAGACTAGCTGCTCATGTATCAGGAATGGGACGGGGAGACCAGGACTCGGAGTAATGGGTATTACCGGTGAGTAACCGGGCATTCTTTTAACCCGATATTTGGCTGAGTTAGTACTTTGTGTTCGGACAGCACAGTTCAGAAACAGGAGGCCAACCTTACTGTTTGCAAGTTGTACTATCTGAAAATAAAGCACCAATTTAAATATATAGCCGGTTGAATGAATTACAATTATAAGCTGCAGGTGCTCCGTTCAGTTATTTCCCAGGGCAACCGATTGATACTGCTCAAAGTTACCACCCGAAGTTGTAAAATTTGCAGACAGAGCTATTTAAAAAAATATTTTTTTTCAGAGAAACTAAAGGTGACGACAGAGGCATTTCATTTAATTGTACTAGTCCTAACTCTAACTTCAATTTGCTTTGTTTCGTGACAAGCGAGAGGACTTATTTTTTTTCTATTTTTCTTTTTATTGATTTTGAACCATGACGACTTTAACTTATGGAGAGTCAAGTCTAGCCATCCAGCTACGAGCTACCGAAATCTGCCTGAAGCCTGTGCTACTCTTGGGCTTGCACAAACTTTGGCGAGCCCCCACGCATAGTGCTGGCCATTGTATCAACTTATTAATTTATTTATGTTTTTCTATAACTGCCGGTCAGATGGTCAGATCATACGGCAATACTGTTTCTTTAAACTACTTCCAAATTTAGCACAGGCAACCTTCGTCCTGTTTCTACCCTCCATAAGGAAATACCCCTAAGAAGTCAATGAGTTTAGCCTCTCAACAAAGTTTATGATGAATTACTTTTCTTAATCGAACTGTGAAGTGTTTTATTCTTGGCTCACCTCAGCTCTGGGTGATTTAGTCCCTATGAAGGTCTCTGTTTCTGGTCACTCTAGGCCTTCATCTGGCTAGTTGTTCCTTGAAAAAAGGCAAACTGACTTGTAAGTTATTATAATGCGCATGATGCCAATATTAGGCTATGGAAGACAGAATCACACACCCTAGAGCTTTAAAAAGCTATAAGCAAAATCTAATCCCAGTTAACAAAATCAAATAACATTTTCATGCAATTCCCTGTTTACTGCTTTTGAGAAATGTGTGATTTGGTCATAACTCCTTCACTACAAGGTGTCTCCAGTTTCTTTTCTGATGAAGAAACAGCCTGTTAGGAGTCAACAGCCTGATTCATCAAGGTACCGTTTTGCGAGTCTCTAATAGAGAATCATAAGGAATCGCTATTAGAGACTCGCAAAACGGTATTCATGTAGGAATCGCAAAATAAAATGCGATTCCTACAAATTCCTTATTTGCGATTAGCAAATTGCTAATCGCAAATAAGGAAAAACTCCCCATTCATTCCTATGGGCCAAAAGGCCCATAGGAATGAATGGGGAGTTTTCTAAAGTGCTTTTTACTCTTTTTTCGCAATTTACCACCAACAGCCTGATTCATCAAGCTGATTTGCGCTCGCAAAGGCCCAGATTCTGAGAATCTGGCCCTTTGCGAGTGCGATTTTTGCATTTGGGATTCATCATCCCAAATGCAAAAATCGCTATTACCGAAATCGCATATTTGCGAGGAATTGGATTTAAGGAATCTCTAATAGAGATTCCTTAAATCCAATTCATCAACCAATTAGAAAATGCGAAATCACAATATTTGGTCGCAATTTACCACCAAGTCTGACTTGGTGGTAAATTGCGAAAAAAGAGTAAAAAGCACTTTAGTGCATTTTTTTCTTTTGCATGTTACACATACACATGTCCTTTGGACATGTGTGTGCGCAACACCTGTTCAAATGTGCATTTAAGGGGTGCTTCAGGGTGTCCTTTGGACACCCCTGGCACCCTTCAAATTGCTATCTTATTTGCGATTAGCAAATTGCTAATCGCAAATAAGGAAAACTCCCCATTCATTCCTATGGGCCTTTTGGCCCATAGGAATGAATGGGGAGTTTTTCCTTATTTGCGATTAGCAATTTGCTAATCGCAAATAAGGAATTTGTAGGAATCGCATTTTATTTTGCGATTCCTACATGAATACCGTTTTGCGAGTCTCTAATAGCGATTCCTTATGATTCTCTATTAGAGACTCGCAAAACGGTACCTTGATGAATCAGGCTGCAAGTCAGACTTGGTGGTAAATTGCGACCAAATATTGCGATTTCGCATTTTCTAATTGGTTGATGAATTGGATTTAAGGAATCTCTATTAGAGATTCCTTAAATCCAATTCCTCGCAAATATGCGATTTCGGTAATAGCGATTTTTGCATTTGGGATGATGAATCCCAAATGCAAAAATCGCACTCGCAAAGGGCCAGATTCTCAGAATCTGGCCCTTTGCGAGCGCAAATCAGCTTGATGAATCAGGCTGCAAGTCTTTCCAGGGGCTGGAACTTCAACTTTAATTTGATTATTGGACTGTCCCTCCAAATAATTTACAGCATGTTATTCAGGAATTCAGGCAATCCTATGTCCGCACAGCATATAGTAACGAGGCCAATAATTTCTTTGATAGAGTTGCTATATCGTAATATTGTCACTTTCAGGCAACACACGTGGCCGGAGTCATTGCTAAGTTTTTTTTAACGGGGAATCTTGTTTTCATATTTGTGTATAGTACTTATGCAACTCTGCCGTAAATACATTTCATATTCTATTTTCTTGATGATGGGGTTGCGAGTTTCAAGTGATACTGATGTTGCATGGGAATGCATGAATGCAAATGAAAAGCATTTTTACAGGGCTTCTACATCTGCATCAATTATCCCTGATTAGTAATTAGAGGACACGAACAGCAGGAAGTCATTCTACGAATAAAGCGATAAAAACTTGTTTACAGGTACTATTTAGTATCATGAAGAAGTTATAACGTGCAAGGTGGCCTTTTTCCCCAAAATGTGGGTACAGCTGGTGTGTGTTTTCAGGCATATGCCTTACTGTACTGCCTGGTCTCATCTGGCCCCGTATAGTTAAGGTTCACATGCAGTGCTTAATTTAGGTGCCGGGCCATGCCAGAAGGCTACTGCAATTTAAACTATCCATTGTTGCTGCCAATGACAGTACCAAGACAACTACTAACCCTCACACTTCTGCAGGTATTACAATTAATTACTATTCCCGGCCCTCAAAGCTTGAAGAATGGCTTGCGTGGGAGTTATTAATCATTGTTAACGTACATTGAATTAATGGCCTGCTGTTGTTTTGGTCATCCCTATTTCAGCCACCTACTCTACCATGGGGCGGGCAGTCATATGTGGAGCTGCTGACAATGTTGTTCTGGTGCTGAGCACCGAAAATCACAGGCTCAGGTGAAGCATTGGATTCGATATTTTGTTTTTCACAGGAGAATGGACATTTAATGGGCTCATTATCAGTTGCTTATATTTATTAGGAATAATTTAGAAACACATAGCATACCTTTTTAGTACACCTATAGTAATGGGTGACAGCTCTGGCTGCTGAGAAATCATTAAGCCAGTGATTCGATTAATTAGATTATCTGGGTAGCATTAATGTTCACGTTTGACCCTTCCCCATTTGCTTTTCTGCCGGAGTGTCGTAAAGCAGTGTTGTGGAGTAGAGTTGGCTCTTATGAAGTGGCGTAGAGTCATGGAGTGGTGTAGAGTAGAGTTGAGTGGACTGTCATGGATTTGTATAGGGTGGACTGGCATAGTGTTGTGGATTGTCACGGAGGTAGTGGAGTGTCGTAGATTGGAAGGGTGTAGAGTGTATTAGAGTGTCATATAGTTGAGTATTGTAGAGTGAAGCAGAGTGTCATAGAGTGGAGTGGTATTGAGTATAGTGGAGTGGTGTAGAGCAGAGTGGAGTGGCAGAGAGTATTGCCTAGAGTGGAGTACAGTGTTATAGAGTGGTGTAGAATGGAGTATATTGTTGTAAAGTAGAGTGATTTAGAGTGGAGTAGTGTAGTAGAATGAAATGGCATAGAGTGCAGTAGTGTCGTAGAGTAGAGTGGCATGGAGTGTAGTGGCGTAGAGTAGAGTAGTGGAGTAGACTGGAGTGTAGTGTAGAATATATATAGTGGAGTAAAATAGCACGAAGTGGCATAGTGGGAGTAGCATAGAGTGGAGTAGTGTTGCAGAGTGGCATAGAGTGGATTAGAGCATCATAGAGTGGAGTGTTGTAGAGTGGATTAGAGTGGCCTAGAATGAAGTGGCATAAAGTACAGTGGTGAAGAGTAGACAGGCATAGAGTGCAGTTGCATTAGAGTGCTTTGGTTTGAGTAATTTGCATACAGTGAAGTAACGTAGAGTAGAGTGGAGTGGTGCAGAGTAGACTGCAGTGCGTAGAGTGTAATGGCATAGAGTGTAATGGGGCAGGTAATGTCATAGAGTAGAGAAGAGCGTCGAAGAGTAGAGTGTTGCAGAGTGGAGTAAAGTGGTCTAGACTGAAATGGCATTAAGTACAGTGGTGCAGAGTGGATTGGTTTTGAGTAAAGTGGTATAGACTACATTGACGCAGAGTGCATTGGTGCAGTGGTGTAGACTCAGATTAGAGTGGTGCGGAGTGTTACAGAGTAGCCTGCAGTGGAGTAGAGTGCATTGGCATAGAGTGGAGTGGCGTAGAGTTCGGGCCATCAGTGCAGTAGTTGTAGTGTGCAGCTGCAGCATGGGTGCACCAGTCGCCTCAAATTAGTCCTTGGGCTGGGTGGTCTGCCTCATAATTTTAATTGTGCGCTTCTGAGTTGGGTTGGCCCTCTCGCCTGTTTACCAGCCCACCATCATCGTTTTTGTTGTAGCACATTCTGATGACCAAGTTATAGCTAGAGCTACACTACTATAGGTGCAGCAATTACATGTTATGATATTTATGTTATATACTGCATTCTATGGAAAATATGGCCACAGCCAATGCCATGTCTGTGCTTAGTTAGATGTAAGCAAAGTGTTCTATTTAATGTGTTGTGTAGGACGGTTGTGTGTGTTCCATGCTATTGAAAAGTGCTCTTCGGGGCCACATTGCAGCCAGCTGTACAGCATATCTGCGCTATGTGGAGTGTATGCAAGGTCTGTCCAGTGCGTTCTGTTTGATGCTTGCATATGTTTTAAACTACTTACAATGCTCTTGGGAGCTGTGTGCCATCCAGCTATTGGTATTTCTGCGCTATGTGCTATATAAGCTCTACCCCGTGTACGCTATTACATGTCTGCGTGTGTTGTAAATTATCAAAAAGTGTTGTTGGGTGCTACAGTGCACCACAACAGTCAGCTGTACGCTCTATCTGAGGTGCACAGTCAACATACCTTTGTAAACTGGTGAACAAGGCTTAGTTTTTTCTGGTTCCAGTACCCCCTGGGCCCCCACTCTGCCTATTCCTTGCATTTGAAATTTACATTTACTGCTGTAGTGTGAGACTGCATTTCATGAAAAGTGATATAAAGTAGGGTTGACAAAAGAAAAATGCCAGCCATGTGTTTAAAGAGCCTGGAAAGATCTTGTCTTGGCTCTAAATAGGTTATAAATAAAAGAGTATGTATTCATTTGTAATGTGATTTTTCTGTCTTTGTTCTCTTTAATTATCAGTCATGGATCTCATCATTCAGGCAGCCCTAGAACACAATAAAAGTGCTTTCTATTTATATTTGCTGTTCGAAGTATGCACAGTGCTGAAAATACAGCTTTAGGTGACTGCTTATTTATGTCGGTGGGGCAAAGTGGTAGGTGGCGGGCCGGGCTGCTGGGTGGCCCCCTCCATGTGCTCTGCAGGGGGGCCCCCTCAAGTTTCGTTACGCCCCTGACAACAGATGCAGCATAAGCAACAAAACTGCTAGCTGACCTTGCAGAGCTGATACAGCACAGGCAACAGCACTTCAATTGCTATTCCCATAGCAACTGTAGGGACATTTTTAGTTGTGATTCCGCCTATACTCAAGATAGGTAGGCGGAATGACACCTAAAAATGTCCCATGCACCACCTTCCCAGTTTACACAAAATGGGTCCTCCCAATGGCGGAGTTAGAAGAAAAACATATACCATGTCTCAACAGTTGCTGCTATAACTCCAGTCTCAAACTATTGAACAGTGACCAATACCTCAGCGGAGGTGGTCACTGATTCGCAAAGAGACTCCTCTGGGAGTCGTGTTGGCAGCCTTCGGGGTATGGGCAGCAGTCCAGAGGGGGTCTGTATGCTCCCTCTGAGGTTTTCACAAATGGAAAACAACAATTTTTTTAAAGCAGAACTGGTTTCTTTAAAGAACACTGGTTACTTTTCCATTTTGGAATACACACACAGGGATTGTGGTGTGCTGCCCCTTGCAAGCCACAATCACTGTGTATGTAGCCAATAGTAAGAGGTTGCAAATTTTGACCTGCTTGTTAATATTCATTAGGTATGTCGTTCAACGACTCCCAGTAAATGGAGATGTTGCAATCTGACCTAGTATGTGGGATGTTTTGCAAACTAAGGGTCCTGTCACAAAAGTTGTGTTCACTTTCCAACCACTTTTTCCAAGCGTGCTCTTAGTACATCTGGGCCTATGCTCACAATATCACAAACATGGTCTACAATGACACGTTTTATAGAGAAGAGGCACTTGTGGCTGTGGTTGATTTCTCATTAAAAATACATCATTTCTAATTACAGATCGCACCAGAGGTCAAAAAGCAGGAAGAAGGTGGATATGATGAAGGAGTCACCTATGCCATAATAAACAGAGACGCTCTGAAGAACCAGAAGAAGAACGCGGCTCCGCCCTTTCAGCATCCGGAGCCAACTTTATACGCCTCAGTTAATATTCCCTGATGGAGGTGCCGTGGATATAACCCAGGATGAGAAGACCGAGTATATAACTGAGATCCAGCCTAGCTTAGTTTGAGTCATTTTGACTCCCGCTTAATTCATTGCGATTTGAACTATTTTGATGCCAGCGGTCAGCAGCTCCAGCATTTGTTTATCTTCTGTGTGAGAGTAATCAAAAATAACTTACTGAAGCCCCTCCAAACACCTACATGTTAGCTCCACCAAGCCCACCGCAGTCGAATGCGTGTTACCCCAGTCAAGCCCGAAATGAACTATGACCCTCTGTATGGTAAGCCAGTAGGGCTCACCTCAGACAGTTCTGGACAATTCTGGTCTCTGCAGTCAATGGAAGCCATCTCCACAAGCCCTGCTCTGCTCATGAACATCAGTAGTGTTTTTTCCCAAACATTTCCGCCCAGACATTCCTTTTCCAAATTCCAGGTAGTTTCCATCCACCTGGAGCAAGAGCAGCTCATGCGATGCATCTATCAAGCTACTTTTGCCTCTTATACTGATTATAATATAAGTCACGTCCTTCTTTGTGTTTCTTTGTTGTGTGTATGTGTGAGAGACAGGGAGAGGGACAGTGTTTACATATGAGAAGGGCACAGTACTACGGTTGTGGGTGAAGCGTAGGTGGTTGATGGTTGCAGTAAATTTGAGTGGAAGCCTCTTTCTTGCCTTTGCAGATATTCCAGGTTTTTATGAAAGGCTTCATGGGAGTTGCCTGGAGGTAGGTAGATCCTCGCAGTCCCTTTCTGAAGAAATGCCCACGCCTTCATAGGTGCGCTATAAACGTGCAGTCTTGGTAGACTTGGGCAACAGTTACTGTAATAAGGTCCTCTTTGGTGAGAAGATGTAGTATGTTTTTTACGCTTTTAGGGTGGGTTTACACTAGCTTTGGCTTCACCTACTACTTCTGCTATCAGGGCTGGTTTGTTATCCATGATCCATTTCATGCTCTTGAATGGTTCTTTGTGGCCAGTAAGGCAATGGTTATGGTGGAACAAGTGGCATGGTTTGGCCCCTGGTTACATTTCATGAAGACGCAGAGGTTTGTTCCTGCAGATTGAGAGAGTAGGTGAATGCAGTAACTAGTTCACTGGTGTTCCTGGCATTATTAAGAGGGAGTTTGTGACCTGGGGTGCATACCTCTCAAGAACCCATTCTATGGCATGACATTAGCAGATTGACCCAGAGAGGCCAGAATCTGCAGTCAGGGGCAAATGAATGACATCCCGGGAAGCCAATCCCTGTTGCTTTTGGGATGGAGAGACACAGAGGTTCTAGGCTTTGTAGGGGGAGTTGGCAAGAAGGGAGCCCCAATGCACAGTGGTTGAATTTAATCAGCACAAGGCCCATCTAGTCTGCCCATTATCCTACCTGTTTTAACATATGCAGACCTTACCTTTTCTCCAGCTTTACCCAGGTTTTCTTAAGCTGTGGTCCTATGGCTTTCCAATGTTGCTCTTGCTCCCTTAGCTGGAAGGTTAATATGCAAGTTTAGCACTCGAGCCAGCCTGAGCCTATACTAGATTATAGCTGAAGCCAGGCGGCAGGGACCCCACCTTCGGAGCTAGAGTGTCTAGGGCATTGCCTGCCATTCCAGCATAATAACTCAAGCCTTTGAAATCCGACTTCACACGATCACCTTGCGCCAGGGCAGGTACCATAGCCCCCTCAGAGAGATTATTTCTGGCTTGTAGCCAAACCCAGCATAGTCCAGTTAAACTAGCCTTGCCCAAGGCATTTCTACTGTATTCAAACTTACCACAATGCAGTGTTCCTGCGCCTACAGGGAGCTGATCTCTGATTTCTATGGCTTTTTAATCATAAACCCTTCCACCACTGTGTAACCAGATAAAGACCTGCAAGACCTGAGTCTTGATAAAGCAAAGAAAAGACAGACAATGAGCCGGGACCCGTATCTGCCCTTCGCCAACTTAAAAAGAACAACCTGCCTGTCATACTCCAAACCTGCAACGGAACGACACCGGAAATGTGACACTGGGACCAAGTGACACAATTTTCACAGTGGTTGAAAGTTAGTTGCCAAGGGCCGCAGATATTTCATTCCAACTGAATGACCACATAATCTCCTTTGCACACTTGCCTTTCCAAGCGTAGCCATATTAAGCAGCCAAGACCCCGCTTATTTCAGATATACCTTGTAAAGTGTTTTATTGCTTGTGACTACCATACTGATTATACTGATTATATACAAACTGTTAAATAAAAAGCTTGTTTCCAGTAAGTTGAGAGTTGTCTGTTCAGTAAGGCTCGATTCATACATTTGTCAAGCAAACGTTTCTATTTCATATGTACTAGGCTGCAGTCTTAGTTACATATGCTGTGACTCTTGCTGGGGCTTGAGTCTGGTTGTCAGGCCAACAGCGGCGGCTCATTCGTAATGGTGGAGGAGCCTCACCCCACTGCTCGAAACAAACAGTTAAAATGATCATTTTATTTTTAAGTGGCTGGATGAGCCTGTGAGCCATGTGTGTGTGGGGAGGGGCCGGGCCGGGCCACGGCAGGAAGGAGGAGTGGTGTGCACTGGAAGTGCGCATGTTGATTTGACCAGACTTCTTAGGGTGGCTAAATCGACATGCGCACTTAGGTTTCTCCAACCCAGCTGTGTTCCACAGCCAGGTGGAGAAACGGCACAGACTCCCTGTGACTGAATGAGCATCAAACCAGCTCACTCAGGCCAATCCCTGTGCTGCTCCTATGCTTTGTAATATCATGAGAGTAGCGTTTAGATTGGATGGGGAGTCTGTGATGGTGTCCCAAGGACTGCATGGACAGGAGGAGAGCAGAAGACAACCGAGGTATGAGGCGGCCGCCAGCATCAGGCAAGACTTTTCTTTACATTTCTTATTATCAGGCCCCCGCTGCCCCTCCACTGTATATTGGCAGCAGCTGCAACTGAGGGCCAATAAGTCAAATGTCCAGACTTGCATGAAGTGGAATTATTTATAGCAGGTATATTCAGTTTCCAAGGTCTGAACTCCTTTAGAGCTCTAACTTTAAACGTGATCAAAACAATGACGCATTGATCTAGGAGATGATTTCACTTGTAATCTAAAATGCATGGGCTATATGTAATCAACTCGATTTATCTTGTTTCAAATGAAACAATATAACATTCTACAGCACACAAAACGATTTTTACAATGGTTTCACACTACTAATATACTGAAATTAATAGAAGAGATTCCCTTCTGCCTCTAACACAGTACACCTAGTGATGCATTACATCCAAATAATACAACCTGCAGTTTTGATGGCCCAGTCTTTGAACTAAATATACAACAGTAATGTTTGAAAACATGTCACATGTTCGGAAAAGGTTTACTATGCTTATGGGTGTCAGTTGTCCAATAAGAATGAAACTGACTTGGACTTTAATTCTTTCCAACAGCGAACACTCATTTCTTGTTTTAAAATAATTTAGATATCTTTAGTCACCCTCTATGCACTGTTTGTGTGAGAACATGCCCTTGCATTAAGAGTGACCATATTTGATAACAACAAAATTGAGTTGTGTGTCTCTAGCTCAGGGGGGCTCAGATGTGTTTCTTGTAGTTTGGATCACTGGTGTTAAGTTAAGCTGTTTCAAGGTTAGGCTCAAGCTAGATCCGAATTTAGAAATACCTTAAGCATGCCAAGACACATATTTTCCATCAATGCTTAGCCAAATCGTTTAACATTGAAGCGACTAAGGGCTCTGGATCACATATGACCTTTAGTCCAATCAGTTAAATGGAAAAATGTTTTGCATTGAAAAAGTGACACACACCTGGAGAATGTGCAAGTTGTGTGCTACAGCCTGACAACAAGCAGGTTCTAGGACTCTCATCACTGCTGCTGTGTGACCCACATATGGCACTCATACTTGTGTTCTCCTGTAACAAGCAAGACATCTGATCTGTGGCACTAGATTCCACACTCTGTAGCAGTTCATGACTGAGAGTTTGTTGCTCAACTAGTCTGGCTCCCTTAATGTGGCAGACTGCTGTCACCTGCAGTCCTAAATGGGATGCAGTAGACCATGAAAAGAAGGCTTTACTTTATAGGAAGCAAATGCAGATGCCTTACATTGAGTTTTATCTGACCAACTTTCTTCTTACATGTTATCATCATCATCATAACTTTATTTCGATCACAAAGATCTTTAAAAAGTACATAGTGAAAACAGTTAAAAATATCATAACATAATAAAACCCATATAAAAATGCATCTCTTCCGTGTATACAATTCAAATACAATAAAGAATTATTATACAATGCAATTTGAGCATTTGATCCATTGAGCTAAACCAAAAACTGATACTCTATGGGTGTCTGTAGAAAGAATTATGTGCACATCGAGAGAGTGGCCAGGACCGATAAGGCTACCCAAAGGGGTTGTCCATTTGCCCCTCAAGATCTTGTAATGTGGGCAGAAAAATAACAGATGGACTAGAGATTCAGGGCTTACTTTACAAGCTGGACATTTATTATCAGGAAATTCATTAGTTCACCACTTACTACAGAAGAATTCAGTGGGAAGGGTCTTATGTCTGAATTGGAGAAATAGTTTACATGCAAGATGTAGGAGAATTGCATTGATTGTTTCCTCAAACAGCGGGAGGGCTTTTAAATTCAGAAACTCCTGGGTCAGAGAACACAGAATTTGTCACATCGTTTACCAGAGTTGACTATTAATAGAACCCTACTATTCGGAAATGAGCCCTGCTCCTCTGGTCTTGACCAATAAACTTCCATCCCCAATTTCCTCAACTGTTCTCTCAGAGTACTGAAAAAGGGAATTGTAATTACCTTGGGCTGTCTGAAGACCGCTAATCGCCACTCCCCCTTCCAATATAAAATACCATGCATAGACTGACTTTAGCCCTTTTCCCACTGTGTATGTGTGCTATAAAGTGCAGCACATGCACACAGTCGGAAAAGGCAGGAGAAAGTAACACATTTTTCCTTCCTTTCACTTAATTCAAAAGGGCACCGTTTTCTGATGCTGAATCCTGTCTACTTTATTTAGTAAATTTGGTTTAGCGTCAGAAACCTTGGGTGGTTGCATGGGGATATCCATGCTTGGCCCATGGTAAGCCACTTTGGCGCTAAGTAATGCAAAGCAGTACTATGTGCTGCTTTGTGTTACTTTCATGTCAATTCCAGCTCTAAACAAGTTTAGCACTGGAAAGTAAATTGGAAAAAAAGATTTTGCACTGATTTGCATCACAAAATGGCGTACAATCTTAGTAATTCGCCCCCTAAGTTGCTTATTTACAAGTCCCTTACGCCACCAGGGCATCACTGTTAACATGAGAAAAAGGGACCTACCGCCGGCATAAGAGACTTGCAAATAAGTTCCTGAGTTCAGAGGGACAAGGGTTATGCACAGGCCAATGAGTAAAGTGATTACCCGACCAGTGAAAAAAAATTTTTTTTTAAGTAGATGGCCTCTCATATAGCTTAGATGCAGAAAAGTAAGGTTTGACCTAGTGCAGACTGAAGAGACAATACTAAGGTCTTTTAACAGTTATTATTGAAATGTTAATTGAAGATCACGTGTAAGTCCCTGTAGGACCTATTTAATTTGGCAATTCCAGTGAGTGAGAGGAAGACGTCATAAAGTTTTGAGTATTTTTCGACATTCGGCTTCACACAGTCTCCATTTGGCAGGAAAAGCTTTATTTTGGTAGGAAAGAATGTAGCTAGCAAGGTGTATTCAATGATTGGGTCTGCAGGCAGGGCATGTACAAGACACTATGTATATGATAACAGCACATTATAAAAGACTGGATCATGGGTGAATTCCATATGGGACCGGAGTGATGCCCCGGTTACTTACCGGTAATCTTCATTACTCCGAGTATAGTCTTCCTCGCCACATGAGTTACATAGTGAGCTTTAGCTCCACAACAGAACCCTCCAAAGCAAAAAGAAACCACCTCCCACCCCCTCCCAACATGGCCGACCAGTCCCACCTGACCTCTATAAGAGGCGGACCGGCCCAACCAACAGCCTGATCTACCAAGCAAACAATGAAGCCGATAGCCAGACAGGGAGGGGGGGAGGGAACTCATGTGGCGAGGAAGACTATACTCGGAGTAATGAAGATTACCGGTAAGTAACCGGGGCATTACCTCCTCGTAAGTCTTCCTCGCCCCCTGAGTTACATAGTGAGCAAATACCCAAGCCAACAAGGCTTCATTGACCACCAGAAGAACAACACCACACGGTGATGCAGAGAAACCAACCCAAGGTTGATGTAGAACAACTGAAAAGAAAACAGGGATCACAGGAAACCTGAAATCAAGACCTCCAGGAAAAGAAGGCCAACCAGGAGTCGCAGCTCCAGCACTCAGAACGGCCCCAGCGAAGTCCCCCCGGGACTGCTAGAGACCCACGTACCAGGCGGGGGACGACCACGCCGAAGCCAGATAAAACTCCACAGAGGAGACACCCATGAAGGGGGCCCAGGGAACAGAGCCACACCTCGCGGACCGACCCTGGGCCCCGGCCGGATCCACCGAACCCAGCGAAGCATAGGGAAGGATGCTAGCCTGTGTAAGCCAGCGAACCAAGGTGGAAAGAGGGCTAGTGGCCCGAACGAACCGGGCCAAAAGACACAACACAGGTCATCCCACCGGGAAAGGAAAGACGTGCGGCCAAGAGAAGCCAAAACAGCATGCCGAACAACCAGCACGGACAAGGGAGGAACCTCGACGCCGGGAAAAGCGGCAAAGATACCACCTGAGTCCGAGGCCCCAGGGAAGGAACCCCGGGAAGGACACGGAGGACATGCCGGAGGAACAACCCCGTCCGGCACAACCCGCAAGAAGGGCGGGGAGCGGAGGAACGACCCCCGCACGCCCATCCGCCCAGCAGACACCATTGCCACCAGGGAAAAACCACCTGAAAGGCGAGGAACCGCAAAGCCACCGAGGGCCGGGGCCCAAAAGGGCGGACCCCGAAGAGCTCGTAGAACGAGAGAGAAAACTCATGTGGAACGCCTCACGAATTTGCGAGTCACCCTTGCGCAGGGGCCCTGCAAATCTCCTCCGTAACGTTCCAATATTAGTATATGTGCAGCCGAAGCGAGCACCCAAGGGGGAGACCGGCAGAGCGTCCGTGGGCGAAGGAGAAATAACATCGGAGCCAAGCGAGCCACCAGGGAAACCAGGCCGTCGAACACCGGACTGTGGAAGGCCCGCAAGGCCGCCCACCGGGCCCACAGGGAAGAAGGGGCCACGCTCCAGGAACACCCCTCAGACCGGAAAACCAAGACCCGCAAGGGGACCACGGAGGCGGGGACAGCACCAAGCCGACCCCGCCCACGCGAGAAGGGCGCCCAGCGCCGGGCACAGGCAGAGCACGTGGAAGACCTGCGGGAACCCAGTAGCAAAGCCACAACCCCGAGCAAGCAGCGTCCTCCGCACAAGAACCGGGCCTGCCGAAGGAGGCAGGCCAGCCGACAAGAGCCGGCTCAACACCGATGCCGAGAGCGGGGGACCCAACCACGGTATGGGAAGATCCGGGATCGGCCAGGAGGCTCGAACCGTCAGCTCGCCATAGGAGAGGGTACCCGGGGCGGCGGACCCCGCCGGGAACTAAAAACAGGAACGCACCACGACTTGCGTGGCAACCACGCGCGGGTGCCAGGCACCTCACCACTGCAACGTTCCAAAATAAGGCCATGCGCTGCCGAGCCGAGCACCCATGAGCACCCCGGCCCTGCCCAAGCGAATCCAGCCGAGGACCCGCGATCTCAGAGGGCACAGGGGAGACGCGTACATCAGACCGAAAGGCCACGCGAAAGACAGGTAATAAGGACCCGGAAGGAGGAGTAGAACCCGGGCCGGAGGGCCGAGCCCCCCCTCCGTGAACAGAGACCTCGGAGGCAGACCGAGCCGAGGCCCCAGGCATCGAAACACCACCGGGGCAGGGCGAGACCAGGCAACGAAGGCCAGACCCGACTCGACCCGAAGGGCCAGGACCGGTGACACCCCCACCAGGGCGCCCAACCCGACCAAGACCCGGGGACCTAAGCACCGGCAAATGGAATGCCACACGAAAACGTGCAGGGGCCAAGCCAGTCACCTCATCCAATTTTAGTAAATGTGCTGCCGAAGCGAGCACAGCAAAAAGACGGCCGGCCAGGAAGACATTCAGCAACCCCCGAAGCACGAGGTGCTGAGCGGCCGCAGGAGAACCCAACGACCTCCAAACGACCCGGCGCCAAAGGACGCCCCCCCCCTGAAAGAACCAGAGGGAAGTACCAGGACCAGGCACACGCCCCCCGAAGGAGGACAAGCCCGAGACGAGGACCGAAGGGACCACCGTACATAGGCCAGGAAGCCGACGGATGAGAGACACCGCCAGATGTGAAGCCTCACCCATGGGGGGGGGACAAAAACGAGGCCGTGAGGAAGCACACGGCCAGACAGGGAACCCCAAGACCCACACCCGGCGAATAAGATCCACCAGGCGGGCCAGGAGCACAGCTCCCCCCCCCGTTCGGGCCAGAAGGCAAGCCCAATGGAAGCACCTGCAACCGAGAGCGGGGACCCCCACACGCAGGCCGGCCCCACAGGCCAATCCATGGTCCCAGAAAAACCTACAGGAGAGACAAGGGAAGGAGCGGGGACCCCAACCCGTCGAGACGGTGGGTACAAAATGGAAATCCAGTGATTGCAAAGCGCTCAGCTACCCGAAGGCATTCCTGCACTGGGTGCCCTCGGGAAGATTAAGCAAGCTATTGCCCAGAGTCAAATGGTGCAGGGCTAACCTGCCTCCGGTGCCGGGGATTGAATCACTTCCCCCGCGGAAAATCCGCAAGACCGGACAGCAAGCCCGAAGAGCCCAAGAACCGGGACAGCCACGTCCCAGGACGGTATGCAACGGAGGCAACCGCCCCCCCCCCTCCCCCCCAGGGGACCCCCTGGAGTGAGAGGGCCGAAAGTCAGTCTCTAAGGGTGAGACAGGGAGCGGCCGAACCAGCACGAGACCGGTTACCGCCGAAACTCGGGCCCGGACCCGCCGAAGGACCCCACCCCTGCAAGGGCGGGACGTCCTCACCTGAACTGCGCAGGGGCCAAGCCGGACTACACAGAAGCGCAACATGATGCGAAAATCGCGCACAACCCCCCCGCAAGGGCACAAGGCGTAAGCACGAAAGCCGCTGTTTCATAACAAAACACATGTACTAGTAAGGTGCCCATTCACCCCTACGGGAATCTTGGCGCTGAATAACAGATGTCAGTTGTTACCCAACGCAATGGAAATAATCTCACTGACCACAGACGGCTGAAAGGCCGAGTGGGCCCGCCGGTATTTGAACCTGCGACCACGAGGTCAACACCAGCCCCTGCAGTAGACGCATCAATCCACTGAGTCACTAGCCCCGGTAGTCCCCACCCGGCCAACTCCCTGAGGCCCAAGGAGGAGTCCGTGGGGCCGACGCGGAGAGAAAGAAAAAAACCAGCCATGCCCAGAGGCAATAACTGATCCCAGGGATATCGAGTCCAAGACCCGCCGAGGCGGGGAATCGAACCCCGGGCCCGGGCCAGACCACTGCACCAGGGTCTGATTCGCTTCTCCACAGCCGCAGAACGGGACAACACGAGTGGAACACTCGCGACCGGCGCAACCAGACGGCCCAGGGCGAGTCCCCCAGGGCGCCAGAATATGGGACACGGACAAAAGGGACCTGACCCCATGCAGCACCGCGCCCCCTCAGAGCGCGCCAGAAAAGCACAGTCACTCTGTGAATGAGACAACCTCACAGGCCCTATGGCTGCACGCAGAAGGAATAAAACACTACCCCTTCAACACGTGTTGTATGCCAACCGCCCGGAGTTACAGGGCACAAAAACTGTTAGAAAAGATCCACGCGGGATACCTCTACAGCATTGGCAGGATTCGAACCCTGGCCTGTGCGGACCGTCTGCACCGAAGGCACAAGACTCACCAGTGAGCGATGCACCTCACAGGAAATGGTGCTCCGGACTCAGTACGCCGCGTCCCAACCGCTGCGGTATTCTCATGGAACGCTTCTGCCGGAGAAATCCAAGACCGAAGAAGGACAACCCCGGTCGCACCTGGCGGCAACCAGAACCCCGCCCCCGAGAGGCGGGAGGCGCCCGGAGCCAACCACAGCGCGGCAAACCGCCGCGGCCCGTAGGGCAGCCACAATCCACGAAGGGAGGCAGAGGCGAGACTCGGCAGCGACCCGCGTCCCCGCAGGAGGGGAGCGCCCGGTCCGTACCGCCTATCGACAAGAAGGTAGGCACCTTTGTGCACTCCTGGGACACCCCTTCTAGAAGTCGGACAAGCGGCACCACCAGCTGCGCGTCCACCGTGCAGAAGCGCCGCTGACACAGGTAAGGCCCCAGCCCGCCGCGCATAGCGAAACAAGCGGAACACGTATCCATGCCCATGCGTGTATCAAACCCCCCGCGAGTCTATCGCCGCACCGGGAGAAGACGAGGTACACACGCAGGCAGTGTCACAGCGCCCTCTGCTGCCTGAGGTAGTGTTAAAAAACATGGCGCAAACCCCTGGCGCACCTTCAAATTACAAAAATGAAATACGAGTCCCTCACCGGACTCGTCCTCATCAGCGCCAAATCTCATAAGAGCAAACACTTTTATGCACCCAGAAAGCTCTAGTGAGTATGTCTGTAAGCAGTGACAGATAGAGAACTCACTTATTAGAAGTGATCCGTCTCCGTGGGGCCGACAAATGTAAACACACATACACTTGAGACGGCTGAAACATCAGGTGAGAGTCAGCGCCCATCTCCACAACTCGTGGCATGCAGTCAGAGCGTAATTCCAGGCGCATATCCAACCAGGGGAGCCAGGAACACAAGAAACACCTCTATTAGAGGGTAGTTACAACCACCAGCATGTACAACACACAGGAGAATGCGCAGAACCCAAAAAGCCCACAGACAGGCTAGGGCCCAACAGTAACGACCGGGGGAGACCTGGGCATGTACAACCCTTCACACCCCCGGCCGCCCCCCCCCCCCCCCCCCTGTAGACCCTTGGCATGCTATAGCAGCACCTAACCGGTCCCACAGGACCGGGGGAAGGAAGAGGGGGGGGGATTTTTTAGGCATAAGGCACCAGAGACCGCTAGAGCAGGTCCTCCACCCTAAACCCCAGGGCCAGCTCACGCCGGCCCATCTTACCTGAACAGCGCTCTGGAGAGAATCGCGCAGAACAAAAAAAACAGGCTGTTGGTTGGGCCGGTCCGCCTCTTATAGAGGTCAGGTGGGACTGGTCGGCCATGTTGGGAGGGGGTGGGAGGTGGTTTCTTTTTGCTTTGGAGGGTTCTGTTGTGGAGCTAAAGCTCACTATGTAACTCATGTGGCGAGGAAGACTTACGAGGAGGTAATGTATGTTCACTGGTCTCTATTTGTCGGCAGGAAATGAAAAAGAAGAAAACGTACTCGACTGTATGGTTGTCCATGTGAGAAGAGAATGTAAAAGAGACAACCTGGAGATCAACAGTACCCAAACCTGTCCAATGCTTAAGCACAGGCAGCAGGCCGAGATGGAAGGAGTCATTGGTCACCTGGGTGGTTGAACTTCCAAATTCCATTTGAAGTATCCGATGCTGGTTCATGTGGATTTGAAACTCCAAGCACGTCATAAAATTACGTCTAGCAGGGTGAAGTCAATAATTGGGCAGTGATTAGCGAGTACATCGGGGTCAAGATGGATTCATTTTTGGAACCCTAGAATCTGGCTACTTTGTCATAAGCAGGGATACGATAATACTGATGAGGCTTTCAGTGACTGCAAACAACAGAGATGCATTGACCAGGGACACTGGACTTACGTGATTCTGGTGGTGCTGCATTTTCCACATAAATATGGATTTGCTGCATGTGTAACTTAATCTGCCATCTTCTGCATAATCGGCAGACTTTAAAACAAAAAGTTGTTTCTAGCTCAAACAGATTGAAAGTTACTAAAAATGTTAAAACGTGTTCACGTGTTTTGGAAGGCGCCTTGCAACAGATGACTAGTCACCTTTCAGTTGTGTATTGCTGTATTTAGTTGTTTAACTGGTTCTAATGAGGTGAAATCTTTGCCCAGACAGTGTTACCATGAGTAAAAATTATAAAATAATTAAGTAATGCAATCAAGAAATGTGCCACACAACACTTCATAATTTGCCTATTGTTGCTGTATAATTTAGTCAGCCTTGCTTCAAACTGGGGGGGGAGATGTGGGTCCGTTTGGGGAGATCAAGGATGAGTCAAGCAGCTGAGTTCTGTATCATCTGCAGTCTCTTTAGGAGTTGGTTGGTAAGCCCTGCGTAGAGTACACTGCTGTGGTCCAGTTGGCTGGTGACTAGGACTTGAGTGACAGCCTTTCTGGTTTTGATGGGGAACCATCTGAAGATCTTTTGTAGCATACAAAGAATGTGGGAGTAGGTGGAGGCGACTGAGTTGATCTGGCATTTCATGTTAAATATACTGTCCTGGATGATGCCAAGGATGTGGGTGTGGTCTGTTGGTGTGGGTGTGGGTGTAGGTCCAAACTTGGAGGGACACCAAGTGTCTTTCCACGGGGAGGAGTTGTGTCCAAAAATCAGCACCTCCGCCTTGACCCTATTGTTCTTCAGGCAGTTGGACTTCATCCAGTTGGCGACGCTTGTCAGGCAGTTGTGGAAGTTGGTTCTAGAAGTGGATGGATATTCTGAGTGCGAAAGGATGAGCTGGGTGTCATCTGCGTAGGATATGATGTTGAGGCCATGGGTTCTGACGATGTTGGCCAGGGGGGTGTTGTGCGTATTAAACAAGGTGGGGCTGAAGGATGAGCCTTGAGGGATGCCGCAGATTGTGCTCTTGGATTCCGAAGTGAATGGAGGTGATTGTGTATTCTCTGGGTTCATCCTGGGAGGAAGGATGCGATCCATGTGAGGGTGTCTCCAGGAACTTTCTTCTCCTCTGCAACTGAGGACCCTTTAATCTATGCAAAGAGGACATGTATAGACTGAAGCGGCGCAAGAACCATTGATTGTGGCACAAAGTCAGATCTACTAAAGACACATAGCTGGATACTCCTCGATAACCTAAAGCAGACATTGCATGCCTGTCCCCTGTGCAGTTGTCTGTATTAAGACATTGTAGTGGAGTATGCACCTTAAGTACAGATCCTATGTTAGACACTGCTGGCTCCATAGTGCAAGGATGACCATCACACAGAACAGACAGGTTTTAGCTTGAGCTCCACAAGTGACATCAGCGGCAGGCGACTCCTACTAAATATGGAGCTGTGCTATTTATCGCCCTTTGTACAACGCAGCACTGCAATCTGTCACAAAGTAAATCTGGGCCTGAGTTTCTCTGGTCTTGGGATATATCATTCTCTGCTCTTGTATGTGCTTGTTCCTCTCTATACTTGTTGTATGTGTCTTTTCACCTCCTTTTCTCTAGCTTCTGCCCGCTCCTCTATGTGATTCTGGAGAGCAATTGAGCATATTTCTAGTGACTGTGGGAGTCGAGTCTGCCAATCTACATAGCTTTCATGTTCATCTGCTCTTTTCTATGGCTGTTGGCTGTGTGGCTCTGTTCATGGTTTGGAAAGCATCTGCGCCTCTCTCTTTCTCCAATTTCAATGTATTCCTGCTACGCTCACTATACATGGGGTTTGTCTTCTTCTTTACACCATTCAAATTTCAATCGAACCATTGAACCTTCCTTCATGTACTCTTTTGCACGCACCATTGGACTGCTGAAAGGCCATTTTTTTAAAGTTTGGAAAATATGTTAGACTTCGTTCACCATTTTTACTTAAATATTATCTACTTCATATGTATGTTCATAAAAATATGTTTAAAAACAATTATGACCCATTTGTTTACTTTCACATCAGAAGCCAGAGTTATGTCACTCACTGCATGTTACATAACATGTGAGGCGTACTTAGTTGCTTTGGAACTGCAAATGTTTCTGAACGCTTTAGCACCGCTAGATGGCGGTATTCACCTACAAAATATATTTTTTCTGTTTTGAAATGCCGGACAACATTTATAAAGCTGTCATTTTCACAACGGAGGCCGTGAAAGAACCTGGATAATTATTCTTTTTATGCCTCCGTGAGCATCAGGGACGAGAGAAATAGATAGGGCACACGAGTTTCTAGAAAGCATTCATGAGCAGACTGACTTCTAGAGGTATAGTTCATATTCAGTGCTGGTTACATTCAATACCCGGATTTTGTATTTGTAAAGCGCGAACAATTACCCCTAAGGGCGTCAAGGCGCTGAGGCCAACCGGAAGATTAAGTGAGCTATTGCTCAGAGTCATATGGTGCTGGGAATAACCTGGCGCCGGGGATCGAACCTGTGACACCCCAAGTCCCAGTGCAGGGGTGCGCCGTAACATATACTCAGTATTGCACCATTAGGGATAGGCAGGGGTTGGGGACCAGCATGGGCCTAGTAGCAGAGCACACACAAGGAACATCCACACAGATACTCGGTCTGTGCCGTTAACCACGTGCACTGACGTCACCCTTTGATAAATACTCCCTGGTCCGCGCCCGGCCCAGGAAGGTGCATGGAAACGTTGTATTGTAGCGGCCGGGTGGCTCACCACATCCCATCCAACCTGGCAATTTGACAACAGACAAAATCACACAGTAATACGGCCAGTCCTGTTGCAACATTTGGGTAGCCCCACCCCTCACTCCGACGAGCCTTACCGCACAAAGTCCTGCAGCCTGGTGTTCGGCACTGGGTTGTTGCGGAAATCATAGCGATGGTGTTGGCTCCTCCATTCTCCGCACTAAGCCCCCTCCTGACAGTTGTTATCTTGGGGCACAGCTTCATTTGGCTAAGCCATTGCGTCATTTGTGTTTGGGGGCTCTCCCATTGCCTGGCCTCCGCCCCGACACTTCTGCTTCGTCCTCTCTCCACATATACACCTCGGGTTCCGTCGCCATGTCACTTGGCCTGGGGACCTTCTTGAACCACAAGACGTTGCGGGTTATACGTTGTTGCCCTTTCTCAGCCACTACTAGAGTCCCTTGTACCTTCACCACTCTCCATGTGTCAAGCTCAAAAGGTGTGCGGAACTTAGATCCCGGGTGCCGATCTTTCCGCACCACATAGACCCCGACCTGAATGTCGGCCAGTCGAGCCCCTCTTTTCTGGCTGGCTCTGTCATTGTTGTTTTTGCAGCGGGCCTGGGATCGTTCCACATCTATAACCGCTGGGGTCCATGATTAACTGCTGGGTATTCCATCCCTCACCGCTCTCTTTAGAACTATGTCATGAGGAGAACAGTTTGTGGTGCAATGAGGGGTTTGGCGGTAGGCTCTCAGGAACTGATATAGACAGTTTTCCAAATTGACACCCTGGGCTACCCCGATCCGTAATGCCTTTTTCAGTGTCCGCATAAACCTTACCACATCCCCATTTGCCTGCGGCCACAATGGTGTTATTTTACGGTGTCTGATGCCATGTTGTACGAGGAAATCCTGAAATTCTTGTCCTTGGAATGGCGGTCCATTAGCTGTACGGATCTCTGCCGGCAGCCCCAGCAAAGCAAACGTCTGCTCCAGTGCAGGCTGTAAACACTCAAACTCTGTCGAGGCCAGTAACTCCACTATCAGGAAATTCGAATTGCTGTCCACCAACACTGCCGTTTGCTGGCCATCGGAGAAACTCCCTTAATCCAAGCTCACTCGTTCCCATTTTGACAGGCTGGGCCCTTCGTTGACAATAGGAGTTTCCGGAGGGTCTGCCCCCATGATGAGGCATGCATGGCATCGCCGGACCTTGTCTTCTACCATTTGATCCACACCTGGGAACCATACCTTTGTCCTCAGTCGAGCTTTGGTCTTCTCGATTCCCTGGCGTCCCTGATGTGCTAACTCGATTGTGCGCTCTTGGAGAATGGCAGGAAGTACGATCCGTGAACCCCGCAGGATTACTCCATTTCCTGCCGCACTCAGCTCTCCTTGACACCTCCACATGATCTCCCAGTATTCCTTTTCCTTGGCCTACCTCCGTTCATTCCCGCTCAGGAACCACTTCCACTGGTGAATCTGTAGCGTGCGGCTCACCATTTGTAGGCATTCATCTTTGGCCGACGCCTTCCGGATGTCTTCCAAAGGGAACGCTTGTGGGCGAGTATCTTCCAGCAGTTGTTTCACATAGATTTCAGCACCCTCATCCACCTCCAGCCCTTGTACTCCACTTGGAGCCAGAGGGTGCCTCGATATATAATCTGCAGGGTTGCTTGCTTCCGGACGGTAAACCACCTCAAACTGATATTGCTGGATCTATACGGCCCACCTTTCGATTTGCGGTGGTCCGCTCCATGCCATTCCCGCAAAGAGGGGTACCAGCGGCTTGTGGTCAGTTATAACGGTGAAACCGTGCCCACAGGGGTATATGTGAAAGTGATGACATGCCCAGCGGATGACTAGTGCTTCTCTCCCAATCTGCGCGTATCGGGTCTCCACCACTGTGAGTGACCGACTGGCATAGGCAATGGGCACCCACTCCTCGCCTGACCTCTGCAGGAGCACGGCTCCCAACCCCATGTGGCTAGCATCCACTATCAGTTCTGTGGCCACTCCCGGCCGGAAATACGCCACTGTGGCCCCTTTTAATAAAGCCTTCTTCACATTGGCAAATGCTTGGGCCTCCATGTCCGTCCACTGCCAGGTAGTGTCTTTTTTGGTTAGTTGCCACAAAGGTTCTGAAATGGTAGCCAGTCGTGGAATGAATCCGCCACAGTAGTTGGCCATTCCCAGGTAACTTCTCACTTCTAAGGGCGTCTGAGGGATTGCTGACGTCCTAATGGCTTCTACCTTGGAGGGATCCACCTGTAGTTCTTTGGCCGAGAACCGGTATCCAAAGAATTCAACTTCTGCGGCATAGAATTCGCACTTAGCTTGATGCAGTGTTAGGCCTTGTTCCACCAGTCGCCTCAGAGTGGCTCTTAGCTGCACATAATGCTCCTCCAGTGACTTAGAGAAGATCAGGATGTCATTGATCACGTTGATAACTCTCACATTGATAACTCAAACTAAACCGGACAGCGCTTCTCTCATGGCCTCTTGGAACACCTCGCCCCCGAAGACACCCCAAAGCTCAGTCTCTTGAAGCGACGCAGTCCCACATGGGCGGAGAACATTGTGATGTACCTGCTTTCTTCTGCCAACATCAGCTGATGGTACTCCGAGTTCAAGGCGACTTTTGAGAACCACTGCGCCCCATTCAAATCAGTCACAATCTCGTCGATGTTTGGAGTGATGTGCCTCTCCCGGCGAATGGCTTTGTTCGTCAGCCGCATGTCCACGCACAGCCGGATGGCCCCTGGCTGTTTCGGCTCGAGGGCTATCACCAAGGGGGACACCCACGGCATGGGTGCTGACACCTTCTCGATGACTCCTTCCCTCTCCAGGTGCTCAAACTCCGCTTCCACCAACAGTCTGAGGTGGAACGGTACCCTCGTGTTGCGAAGCGCTACCGACTCGTCAATGTGGAGTTGGACCTCTACTCCCTTCAGGCATCCAAGTAACCTGAACAGCTCGGGGAACTCCTCTAGTAGTGTGTCTGCTTGGGATCGATGTATGTGTTTCGTGAACATCACTAGGCCTAGATCTTCGGCAGTGTGGCAACTTAATAATGACCCAGCCCTGTCGCAGGTTACATAGAACCGGGTGGCCATGACTCTGTCTTTGTATTTCACTTCTGCATCAACTTCCCCTTGTAGCGGAATCGGAGTATCTCCTCCATATGTCAAGATCCGGGCTGTTGTCGGCATCAGTCGGGGTCTCAGCTTAAGTCTCTTCTCTTACACTGATCCGCATCCAGTATGTTTACCGATGCCCCTGTGTCAATCAGCGCCCTTATGCAGGATCCCCCGATCCATACTTGGCAGGTAGGGGGTGGTCGCTTTGTGGTGTTAACTCCTCAAATGTGTGAAATTACGAATACGTTGCCCTCCTTATCGCCCGTCGCTGACGACTGCTGCCCCCTACTGGCCTCCTCTCCCTCCACCTGTACCTTCTTGGCTCAATTGGTGGGCCTCAACTCCTGAGGTCTGCTGCCGCTCTGTGGTTTACCACTCTGGCATACCTTGGTAAAATGTCCATATTTGTTACAGTTCAGGCACTGCCTCCCTTGTGCCGGGCATACTCTCAGAGCATTGGCCCGATGCCACAGTTTTGGCACTCACGCCTCCGGCACCTCTCCTCCGTCTTGGCTCCATTTCCGTCCCCTCGGCCATACGCCTTCTTCAGTGCCTCGAACCTCTCTTCCTTGATAGGAGTTGGAAATAAAAGGCTGACTTCCTCGTGACTTCTTCGCAAGCTCCATTTCCATTTCTCCTGCGCGTACATCCGCCAGTTCGTGCGACCTTCCCAGGATCAGTATTTCTTCCAAAGTGATCCCCGGTTGGCGGAGGATCAGCTTGCGCAGTTCCGGTGACTTGCACCCTGCGATCAGTTGGGCCTTCATCTCGAAGGCTCGATCGACCCCACAACAGGTGCTGACCAGTTTTCTTAACCTTGCATAGTACATGTCGATCGATTCTTCCCCCCGTTGTTTGGCTCGGTACAGCTTGAAATGTTCCTAATCAGAGTTCACTTGTGGATCAAAGTACCGGTTTAAGGCCTTGTTGTAGTCTTCACTGTCTCCGGTATCCGTCAGGTCCTGGAACAGCTCATATAGTTCGTCACCACCTATTATTAACATCAACTACCTCTTCACCGTGTCGTCCGTCTCTCGGGTAGCAACAAAATAGTTTTCCAACTGCCCCAGTCACTTCTTCCATCACGGTGATGCTGTCGCGGGGAATGCCAGCTGACTGAACTCCGGTAGAGTTTTACCAGCCGCGTGGCTCGGCCTCCCTCCAGCCGCCCCTGCCTCAGCAGTTCTGCCAGGTGAATCTGACATGGCCACCTCGGTTCACAATTCACAGCCCACACCTTCTCTTTCAGTGGGATGCCCGCGTTGCTCTCCATGCTTCAGCTGCTCGCTTGCTTACAAGGACAACTCACGCGCCAGCCACGTGATTGCTCATGGAGTCTGATCCCGCCTCACCGCCAATGTGACACCCCAAGTCCCGCTACAGGGGTGCGCCGTAACAAATACTCAATATTGCACCATTAGGGATAGGCAGGGGTATTGGACCAGCATGGGCCTAGTAGCAGAACACACACAAGGAACATCCACACAGATACTTGGTCCATGCTGTCAGCCACGTGTGCTGACGTCAACCTTTATTAAATACTTCCTGGTCCATGCCCGGCCCAGGGAGGTGCATGCAAACATTGTATTGTAGCTGCCGGGTGGCTCACCACAGAACCGCAAGCCCCATGCTCTGGAGTCAGCCGCACTGGCTGCTGCTTCACATCCCTTCTCTCAATTAAATACTGGTATTTCTAAAGCGCGAACAATGACTATACTAGCTAGTGATGGATATTTAATTTATATCTTACCTGCCAGGGAGGTCAAGCAGAGTTGGGTTCAGAAGGCGACCCTAGGTTTCGAGAGTTGAAAAGACAGCTAAACAGAGGTTTGTAAAGACATATAGAGTGGATTGTATAGATAAATAAAAAGATAGATTTATGAAGATAGATAGATAGATAGATAGATAGATAGATAGATAGATAGATAGATAGATAGATAGATAGATAGATAGATAGATAGATAGATAGATAGATAGATAGATAGATAGATAGATAGATAGATAGATAGATAGATAGGAGGAATTGAGGTAGAGAGGGGAAGGGAGAGAGAGTAAGAGAGATAGATCACAGCTTTTGTTAGCAATATAATAGTTAAATGCATATATAAGCACTGCATACAAAAGCAATAGAAGCAAAGTAGAAATCAGACAAGTAGGACAGAAAGACTAAATTGGTTTACAGATATAACTGTAGTCCTCAATTACAATACATACCAGCGTAACATACAGGAGTGGTTAAAAAATGCACTTCATTGTGTGCATACTAAAAAGAGGCTAACTTTGTAAAGAAAAATATTCAAATGGACACAGTCTGGTATGTTGTGATACAGCAGCAGTCAGATAAACAAATGCCACCTCAAAAGGAATTTACCACAACAACTATATGGAACCAGGAACTGATAAGCTACAATGTGCCCTGTGCACTCATCTGGTACAAAGCGTCCTGCTATCACAGGCTCAACACACAAAGACAATACTAAAGTAATAGTGTAAGAACAAAAACAAAAACACTGGCACTGAAGGGAACTTCCTTGAGTGCGGATATGCTCCTTGTGACAGGGTTTAATGTGAATGATTCAACAACAGACCAACGGATGAAGTGAGCTGGCTGAAAGCCCCTTTACATATGTACATAATCCATATAATTTTAGTAGAATAAAATGGTCACGGCTAATGCCAGATCTAAACAATCATTTGCAATGCAATAGGTCTCGCAATTGCGAGAATTTGGGCTATTGGCATTGTAAATGACGATGCCTTTTATTTATGTGTTTAAAAAACTTGCAATAATTAAAGGCATTGTCATTTACAATATCAATAAATCAAAGTTTCTAAAAAGCGAGATCTACTGCATTGCAAATGCTTGTTGTTCTTCTTTTCAATTTATGCGAAACAGTAACTTGTCTAAGTATCATGGTGCTATAAGCAATAAGATATCAAATGCTCGTTAGGTGGAAAAAACAGCTGCTACGAAACGTTGGGGCATATTATCAAGGGGGTTTATCTCTGCTTTTTTGGCTTTAAAAGCCAAGAAAGCGGAGATAAAATTATCTCCCTATTACCTAGCTGTCGCTAACACCAGTTAGCGACAGCTAGTAGGAGATAGCGACCTTCTTGGGCCCCACTTTGCATGTCAGTGATATTTATCACTAATGACATGCAAAGTGGTCGTGACACGATGTTAGCGACTGGAAACAGTCGCTAACATCGCTATCTCCTATTACCAACTTTTGGAGATATTCGCGCTAAGCGCGAATATCTCCAAAAGCTCACACCTGCCCTGAGCAGTTCTTAGCAATGTTATCAAATGGGAGGTGGATAACATGGCTAAGAGCATTAGCTCGGTAATGCATGAATATCGCAGACTTTTCAGCGATATTCATGCATTGCGGCCGATTTTTATCGCATTTGCGATAAACCTTGGTAATACCAAGGTTTATCTGCGATAAAAATCGCCGCAGCTCAGGGGAAAATTATTGTCTCTAACCAAGCAATAGCGAGAATTATCGCTATTGCTTGGTAATATGCCCCATCTCACTTTTGGGGAATTTTTGAATGTTTAAGCTGCTTCGGTGATGAAAATGTTTAGTTCATTAAGCAGGATGCATAGGTCTGGCTTCGAAAAGAATAATCTTTAATGTGATGTTGGTTTTTGTACGTAAACAGATCATTTTAATAAAGACTACAGGAGAGGGGGTATCATAGTTTTCACAGCAGTTTGTGCAATTATATAACTACAATAAAAAAACTGCAAATGCAGGGATGGATGATGGGGCAGGGGCTCCCCCTAGTGGCAGTGAGGGTCAAGAAGAAGAAACAAGCCATTCATCGCGTGTCCTGTCAACAAGAACAGGGCAGCCACCAAAACCAGTCACCTTAGCAGGAGTGCCCATGGGAAAAGATGGAGGTTTTACTGTAAGGTGCACTTAAAAAAACATTACGCGAGAAGGAAAAAACGCGTGGCAACAAAAAGTCTTGAAAACCACTGACCCCACTGTCGATCGTGCACCAGGTGCAGTGGCACCATCACTCAGCGGCATGCGTTAGGGTGGTTTACTAGACAACCTGAGGTTGATTTGGGGGGAGGGGGTCCTTGCTTGCATTAACGCATGCTGCTGCTGAGATTAAGGACTTTTGAAATTAAGAGACAGGTGTGGTATTTACGGGAAGTGTGTGGGGGTGTCTACAAGGGGGAATCTGAGTACTGGTAGTGAAGGCAAAGGTGCAAACTTCAGTCTGAATTACATTTTCCGCAATCTTGAGCAGTTATGAGAATGGAGAACTTTCCTTGGCCAAATCATGGACAGTTCTTAAACCAGCTGGCTACAAATTACGCTTGGTCCCGAAAACGGTGAGGCAAAGTGCAAATGGAGAATATTCACAAGGTAACTGTAGTTCCCCTTGCGGTGTTTTTTTCCGGATTTTACCGGCCACCTCCAAAGAAGGGGTAAATGGACATCAGCTAATGTCACTTCCGGTAAGATTTTTGTGGACATTTGCATCTTATAGCCACAGTTTAATAGTTCAAGTTCGGGCATTTATATAGCGCACTACTCACCCAGAGGGTCTCAAGGCGCTTGGGGAAGGGGTTCATTATTTGTCGAATAGCCAGGTTTTAAGTTCTTTTCTGAAGGAGATGTGGTTTTGAGTAAGGCGGAGGTGAGTGGGGAGTGAGTTCCAGGTCTTGGCAGCCAGGAAGGAGAAGGATCTGCCACCCATGGTGGATTTTCGGATGCGCGGGACAGCGGCGAGGGCTTGATTGGACGATCTTAGTTGGCGGGTGGGTTTGTAGAAGGACAGTCGAGTGTTGAGGCATTCGGGTCCTAGATTGTAGAGGGCCTTGTGTGCGTGGGTGAGAAGACGGAACGTAATTCTTTTGTTGACGGGAAGCCAGTGGAGGTCTTTTAGGTGTCCGGTGATGTGATCTTGGCGAGGGATGTCCAATATGAGTCTCGCTGATGCGTTTTGGATGCGTTGGAGTTTTTTCTGTAATTTTGCTGTGATTCCGGCATATAGTGTGTTACCATAATCCAGTCGACTCGTGACCAGTGCGTGGGTGACAGTCTTTCTTGTCTCGAGGGGGATCCAACGTTGAAGCAGGAGGATGAGACTCCGTTGACTTGTCTGGACATCGAGAGAGAGGAGTCTAGGATGAAGCCAAGGTTACGTGCGTGGTCTGTGGGTGTGGGTGCTGTGCCAAGAGCGGAAGGCCACCAAGAGTCGTCCCAGGCAGAGGGGGAAGATCCTAGGATGAGCACCTCCGTATTGTCTGAGTTGAGTTTTAGGCGGCTATGTTTCATCCATTCGGCTACTTCTTTCATGCCTTCGTGAAGATTGGTTTTGGCGGTGTTAGGGTCTTTGGTGAGGAAAAGGATTAATTGGGTGTCGTCGGCGTAAGAGATGATGTTGAGGTTGTGTTGGCGTGCGATGGATGTGAGTGGGCTCAGGTAAACGTTGAAGAGAGTGGGACTGAGTGATGATCCTTGTGGTACTCCACAGATGACTTCAGTGGCCTCTGAGTTGAATGGGGGAAGTCGGACTCTTTGAGTTCTCCCGGCGAGGAACGAGATGATCCAGCCCAAGGCTTTTCCTTGTATGCCGATGTCGCTAAGGCGTTGTATAAGGGTGCTATGGCAGACTGTGTCGAAAGCGGCGGAGAGGTCGAGTAGAATGAGGGCCGCTGTTTCTCCGTTATCCAGTAGTGTTCGGATGTCGTCTGTCACTGCAATGAGGGCGGTTTCGGTGCTGTGTTTGGCTCGAAATCCGGATTGAGATGGATCGAGGGAGTTGTTGGATTTAAGGAAGGCGGCGAGCTGGCTGTTGACGGCTTTCTCAATGACTTTGGTGGGGAAAGGGAGGAGGGATATGGGTCGGTAGTTTTTAAGTTCAGAGGGGTCTGCTGTGGGTTTCTTCAAGAGGGCGCTGAGTTCGGCGTGTTTCCAGCTTTCTGGGAAGGTGGCAGAGTTGAACGAGCAGTTGATGACATCACAGAGATGGGGTGCGATGATGGAGTCAGCTTTGTTGAAGATGTGGTGCGGGCAGGGGTCGGTTGGCGAGCCAGAGTGGATTGAGTTCATTAGGCGGATGGTGTCTTCAGTGGTGATTGGGTTCCAGGCGCTAAGGTTGTTAGTTGGCGGAGTAGGATCTGAGGGGGGCGGGGAGGGTTGATCGCTGGGAGTGTTCTCGAAGCTGTTGTGGATGTCGGCAATTTTGTTGTAGAAGAAGGAGGATAACGCATCGCAGAGGTCTTGGGAGGGAGTGATGTCGTTAGATGCTGCGGTGGGGTTGGTGAATTCTTTGACGATGTTGAAAAGTTCCTTGCTGTTGTGGGTGTTGTTGTCGAGACGATCCTTGAATGCTGATTTCTTGACGGATCGAAGCAGTTGGTGGTGTTTGTGGGTGGCTGCCTTGAGGGTGGCCATGTTGTCGGTGGTTGGGTTTTTTCTCCATGTTTTCTCCAGGGTGCAGCATAGCTTCTTGGATTTTGTAAGGTCATCATTGAACCAGGGAGCCTTTTTGCTGGCTGATTTGATCTGGTGTTTTTTCAGGGGTGCTAATTCGTCAGCACTGTGGGTGATCCATTGCTTGAGATTGGTGGCCGCTTGGTTTGGGTCCAATGAGAGGGTGGGAGGGTTTTGGTTGAGTGATGTGAGGAGTTGGTCAGAGGTGATTTTGTTCCAGTTTCTCCGAGGAATAGGTTGTGGGCGGTTGTGGGTCAGGGTGGTTTTGTAGCTGAAGTGAACACAGCAGTGGTCCGTCCAATGGAGAGCTGTGGTGCGATCGAAGGAAATGTGCTTGTTGGAGGTGAAGATAAGGTCGAGCATGTGTCCGGCTACATGGGTGGGGGTGTCAACAAGTTGTTTGAGTCCGAGATTGGCCAGATTGTCCAGAAGGGTGGAGGTGTTGCTGTCGTGTTTGTTTTCAAGGTGGTAGTTGAGGTCTCCTAAAAGAATGTAGTTCTCGGAGGCGAGGGCATGTGGGCTGACAAAGTCAGTGATGTCATCACTGAATTGAGTGCGGGTTCCTGGAGGCCTGTAGATGAGGGTGCCTCTAAGTGTGGTCCTAGGGTTGGTGTGGATCTAAAAGTGTAGATGTTCGGCAGTTGCAAGATTATCGTCGGAGCTGGTCTTGATTTTGATGGTGTTCCTATGGATGATGGCGATGCCTCCTCCTGTTTGATTGGTGCGGTCTTTTCGGATAATCTTGTAAGCGTCCCGTATGGCTAAGGCGATGTCGGGTGCTGATGATGTGTTCATCCATGTTTCTGTAAGGAAGGCGATGTCAGTAGGTCCCAGAGTTCAGTTGCGTGTCTGTGGACCGAGCGGGTGTTAAGCAGGATGCACTTTAGGTGGTTAGAGTTGGAGCTGTGTATGGAGGAAGTGGATTTGGTGAGGGTCCTGAAGCAGTTGAACTTGCAGGAGAGGCAGGCGCATGGGCCGTGAGTACGTCCTGGGGTGGCTTCGCAGCATTGTGGTGTGTGTCCGGGGTTGATGGCAAGGAGAGTTGCGGCATCATATGTGAATCTAGTGGGTTGGGTGCGGCGGGGACCAGGGGGACTGGCACTGTCGCGGTCCAGGCACGGACGGACGTAGACGGGCTTACCTTTGGCGCACCTTCGGCGCGGCCACAGCGCGTGGACGCTGCACGTTGGGACATCTGTCTAAATGGATAGTGGAGGGGGCGGAGCGCGGGAGGGGCAGCTGGGAGGCGGGAGCGAGGTGGAGGGACGGTGTGGGAAAACGGCACAACAAACAAAATGGCAGCAACACAAACAAATGCTGCAAGGCGGGGCGAGAATGGGCAATAGCAGTAGCAACAATGGAGCGCTATGGGGGAGAATAATACAGCAGTGGCTAGCACTTCAAAGTGTGATGGAAAGGTCACAAGCGCTACGATATTTGGCAGCAGTATAAATTATGTGCACTCAGCAATCGAATTGTGCAGACAGGCAGTCGAGGCAAAAAACACTCAGCAATCAGTAATTACCAAAGCAATACAAGCAGTGAGCAGTGTGCAAATCAACTCGAAATGCAAAATGCACTTAGCAAATAGTAAATTAACAAAGTAGTGAACAGACCACACTCTCTATTCAGTCTCAACTATACAAAATAATCTCAACCAAATTTTATAAAATCTGAAAAAATATTGTCCAGTTTTACATTTGCCAGGGCATGTGAAATGGGAGAACGTACTACATTGCGACCCCAAGCAGGTAAATGCAAACAAGCGCACCGCGCTAATTGAAAACAGATGACCCCTGTGTGCCGCTGCTCGCTCACACAAGGTGGATGCCACCACAGGATGTACGGTATTACCACACACACTTTTACAACGCGTTCCATTACAACGCGGTTGTAACAACGCAAGTCATTACAACGACTTGCGTTGGGGGGGGGCGGAAATTAAAATTCGTTGTAACAACTTTCGTTGTTATGACTGCGTGGTAATGGTACGACGTTGTAACGCTTGCGTTGTAAATGTCGCATACCGCCACCACAAGCATGAGTGTTTGAAAACTGCAGACCGATTTCTAAAGGTTATCTCCTAGAGCAGCGCTGCGTGCTGCGCTAAGCTCGACCTAAAAGGCTGGACCCATTTACACACAGTAAGATATATAAACAGTAATGCTCTGTTAGTTTTTCAAGGAGAAAAAGGAAGTGTCCTGAGCCAAGCATGCAAATCCCATTGGGCTAACATGGGCTTCAGCCCTCACCCCTGTCATTTGTCTTAGTCTTAGCCCAGGCTGCTGCATCTTCTGTGCCACAGAAAATTCTTTAGCTGATGCGTGCTGGGCTGTGCTGAAGATGGGCCCTCAATGACAGCATTGTATAAAGTATTTTGCTGTTCTTCCTCAGGCAGAATAGCTTAAAATAGTATGGGAACTGGGTTCTAGAAATAGATGGTAAATATTTTCTTTTGTTATGAAAGTTCATTTGGTTAAATACGATCAATGCAGATGTCTGTATGAGAAAGCAGTCAAAGAACTCTGAATTCTTGATGGTTCACTGGGAAATAGTAACATGTATAGAGCTGCTACGAGATCCCATACTTTTACTGAAAGCACAGAGACTATCCAAGTCATTATTTAAAAATTGTACAACACTATTAAATAGACTGCCTCAAAATGTGCAAAGAGATGTATGCCCACATTTAGTGAAACTTTGCACCATTTTACTCCACAAAAGTGATGCAAGCCCATCGCAAAGTGGTGTGATGGTATTTACTATTCAATGCAAATTATGATTTGCATTGGAAAGTTTCCTATAGCAATGCAAAGTTTCACTATGCATTAATTGGTGCTATTTTGCATCAAGTGGGTGCACTACTGGTGGTACATGGGCGTTCACTTGCAACCATCCATGGGTTTTGAGGCAAATCTTCATCTACTAACAATTAAAGACAGGGATTTGACCCAAAATGTAAGCTTCATCAATACAGAGGTAACAGGTGAGCAAATTTAAAAAGTCACCAAATTTTTCCAACTTTGCACTTGTGATGCACTGTACTTACAGCACACATACATACTGGGGAAAGTATTAAAGCATATTGTTTGTACTAGAAGTGTCCCATTCCAGTACAAAACCTATGCCTGTTATCCCGCATACACCCTTACACTAAATTGCAATGCTGTGTGCTTGGCAGAAGACAGTGTAAAGTGCACAAGAACAGGGAGAGATGATAACAATGCCACATCTTAAAAATAAGTTTACCACAGTGACAATTCTGCAGTCAGGGCAGAGAACGCCACACATCAAAAGATAGGCCTGAGCTATCTTGTTATGCGCAGAGTTCTCCACCCCGGCGGCGAAGTCTCGGTAGTCATGAGCTTACTATTAACTCATAGTTTGTCAAGAGCAAGTAAAATTGTAAAAATACACAAATGTATATGTTTACCTTTGTGAATCAGGCCCTGTGACTGCCCATGTGGCTGTGTTGAATTACATCAGACAAAATTGCACTGATGACATTTCCACCTGCCGCATCCTGCTGTTGCAGTTGTGTCATCTTATTACCTCCAAATGAGGATCACGAAGGAGAACCTTACTTTTATTCTGTGGCACATGAAATCTTGTGTTGTTAATGCTAACATCATATTCAGATTGGACTTTACCAATGCTTGTTACATTGGCCTTACTGAGTTATCTATTTACAAACATCTAGGAATTCAGAATGTGACAGCATGCTGTCAAGACGTTCTTTCTCGTTTGTTGCGTCCTCTATTTGGATTGCACTGCTTTGCTTAGGAACACCCTTAAAATTAGTTTGTTTTATATCTGTTCTGATGTTGCTAGTCATTTCAGTGCCAAGATACCCAAGTGCATTTCTTGCACTTTTTAAGTAACACATCGACTCATATCTTGCATATATAGCCTTTAAATATACTTAGTGGGAGTCCCCACGTAATAAATGCAGCACGGGTGGCAGTTTTAGAAGAAATCGAGCCGATGTGGCTCTGTCATTCGGTGATGGAGCCTTGTAACATGAGGGGTAGCTCAGGTGTCTGGTGCCTGAACATTGGGTAAACTAAGAGATAGGTCAGCTGTGTGAAGCATGAATATATAATTTATGTCCAACAGGAGTCATACCCCTCCCACCTAAAGCAAACGCCTCTATGGTCAGTTTCTCAGGGTGCATTGTAGGAATGATGTAGAATTTACTTTCACATATGACTTGTGTGGTTTTTGTCTGCGATGTTGTGTATGCATAGGAAGTACACAAGCCTTTCCCGAGTTAGGCATTGCACTGGTGTGTCCTGACCCTTTAAACTAGTGTGGTTGGCAACAAAATGTTTGAGAACCTTATTCTGCTGTCAAACTCAGCCCAGGTCTGCCAAAAGCAGCATAACTCTGATATTGTGTTTAACAAATCGCCAGTGCAAAATAGTTGCACATTGTAAACACTACGTTGTGACCTACTTGTTCCAGTGTTACAATTGACAAACAGGTAACCATGTTGTCTGCATGATTTCTCTCTTGCGTCCCATTCAAGAGTTTCCCTTTCACTACCCTCGTCAGACTAATTGCCATAGTTAGTGTACAGATTTAAGAAGGACCATTATTGAGAGCATCGTCACTCTTCTCAAAAGAAGTTTGGAGAAATGTGTGGTAAATGTTGCATTTCATAATGCCCATTGCACCAGCAAGATTTATCACCAACATTGAAACTTTAGTGGATTGAACATTTTATGTGTTGGGGTGTCAGTGAGGAAGGTGAAAAACCTAGGTTTCATATTTGATGACAATCTGACCTTCAAAAATCAGATCAGTACTCTCACCTCTACAATCTTCCTCATTCTAAAGATAACTAGGAAAGTGTTAACCTTTCATACCACCTAACACCCTGTATCCAATCGCAGTACTTAAAAAAGTTACAGGTCTTCGAAATGAGGCCGCCAGATTGCTGATGGATATTCCTAGATTTCTGCCATCTCCTGCTGTTTGAAGACATTACACTGGCTCCCAGTGGAAAAAAGGATTACATTTAAATCCCAATGCTTAGCATTTTAGGCATTGCACTGTGTCAGTCCTCAATATCTGAAGAAGCATCTGATCTGGTATGTTCCCTCCAAATACCTAAGATCATCGCATAGTACAGACCCCCATATTCAAGAAAGCACATTGGGGACAGTTAAAACATGGAACTCACTTCCAGCTGACATAAAGAACAGTCTAACGCTGCTATCTTTTAGAAAATCACTAAAAAACATGTTCTTTGCCAACTAAAATTTGCTTAATACAGTTCTTATCGGCAACCTTCTGGGTCTTTCTGGCACCCGCCCCTAGATGCCTTTGGGCATTTGTGCGCGATTCAAATGTTTAAATCAAATCAAGAACAAAATTGAAAGCACATTTTATGTTATGATATCATGTGCTATTAAGAGGCATGATTTGCATTTCTTTTGGAGAGACTTTTCTGCAGAAATTTGCCCATCAGCCACACAGTCAATGTGTTCTTGGGATTGAAGAAATACTTGTAATATTTGGCTGCCAGTACACCATTTGTTGCATAGCTATTTCAATGAACTACTATTTTGCCAATGTTCTATGTTTGGTGGCTTCCTGCACAGATTTAACCCTATCATCTCTTACAAGAATTGCTCAATGTAGGGTGCTATTTTAGCATTTTATTTTGATTAAGGATAGCTCAGATTCCTAGTTGAGTAATTAACAGGTGGTAATATTGCCTACTGATGGGCACTCACTTATTCAATCTTAGTAGGAATAGAAGATGCATTAGGAATTAAGCCCATGCCTTGCCAGTCAGACATCCTGAAATCAGTAGCAGTAACCCACTATGTTCAATTTTCTGAGACGTGTACTGTTAGAAATGGGATTTTTGGTTGGCTAGGGCATGTGCCAAAGTCAGACAGAAACCACCACTCTAGGCAGGATAAGGAAGTTGCACTCCTAAAATAACCCCTGCTCACCCCCTTGGTAGCTTGGCACGGGCAGTCAGGCTTATCTTCGAGGCAGTGTGTAAAGCATTTCCACATAACCAACAGTAATACAGTGTAAGCACGACAAAAGTACACCACACCAGTTTAGAAAAATATCTAATATTTTGATATACTTAAGACAAGACCAAAAACTTAAGTACTTAAAATTCTTCAGTTATCAAAATATGCTTGAAAAACAGTTCCTTGATGTCAATAGCTCCATCCGGGGCTATTGTGCCGTTGTAAAGAAACAAATCCACACAGTTCTGGCAGACCGAAGCTTTGCGGGCCAGCTGCGGTGTCGGGAAGATCCTTACACAGTAACTTTTAGAAATGCAGGGCGTCTGCGACCTCTCGTTGAGCTTCCGAAAGCACGGTGTTCGCAGGCATCGTTTCAGGAGGTCGGTGCAGTAGTCGTCAGGGCCCTTGAAGTCACACGTGTTGCAGATCAAAGTCCTCCCGGATGATATCAAGAGCACTGGCATCGGCAGGCGTTGAGTGCCGTGGTGCAAAGTCCAGCGGTGCAGCGGTGCAACCTGTGGTGCCCTTAGAGCGCAGTGCGAGCAGCGGCTCGGTGGTGGCATCAGCAGGCATTGTCAGTGAGTTCAGGGTCATGGTGCTGCGTTGCCCTCTGCGGTGCCTTCAGGACACGGAGTCAGCAGAGCCGTCCTAGACGGCGTTGAGTTGCTTTTTCCTCTGTTTCAGCAAAAAACACACAGTCCCCATTGCTGAGGGCAAAAGAGTTTGAAGCCTTTGCTGTTCCTGAGACTTCTTGAACATGGGGCAAACTCTACCTCAAGCCCTTGGAGAAACTCACAAAAGTACATTGTAGAAAGTTCAGTCCAGTCCTTTCACTGCCGAAGAAAGAAGCAGCCACAGCAGGCCAACACAGCAAAGCACACACCTAAGTGGTAGGTCTTCCTCACAGCTTCTCCAGCTCTTCTTCTTGGCAGTCTTCTTGATCCAAAAGAGTTCTGGGCCCCAATATTTATATCCCAAAATTCTTTGATCTCTTAGGCAGAGAGTGTCTGTACCCAGCCAGAGCCAGATATTCCTTCTCTGGCGTAACTTCCTGGCAGGAGGTGGGGAAGGCATTGTCAAAGGCAGACCAGGCCCTTTGAGGTACGAGGAAATCTCCTCCCACTTCCCCAATTGCAGCCGAGTTCTATTCAGCCCTTTCCCGACCTACCTAGACTATCTGGAGCCACTCCTGCTCCACAGCCTTCTGTCATCCAAAACCCAGGCAGGCAATCCACATACCAGCAGAGGTACACAGGATGACTGAGCATGAAAATACTTACTTTCTAAAAGTGGTATTTTCAAACACAGAATGTAAAAATTATCTTGACTAAAATATGCATCTTTAGATTCTGAGTTCAGGCATACTAAACTTTATTTTCCTACCTAGTTCCCAAGGCCAGTTATGGTTATAAGATGTTATAGTTATTAACAAATCTGTAAATGACCATAGGGAAGGGCTTCCCCTTGATGTGCAAATCAACGCCTCTAATCTAAGAAAAGAAAATTCACTTCTTGAGTCCCCTCACTCACCAATGGATGCCCTTAGGTGACATGCTTCATCACTGGGGACATCCCAGGCAGCTACTGTCTGGGGCATGCTGCAACTTGCGGAACTACGCAGGAGCCCTTTTTGTGAAAAAAATGTGTAATGTAGTGTTGGGGGGAGTGGTGATGGTGATGTTAAAAATACTTAGCTAGTTAGGGATTTATTCCTTTTTCTAGTTGTTATGAATAAAACCATGAGCAGATCAGAATTTGTGTTCCTAGATCTCAACATCTATGAGGCAGAGGGACTCTTAAGACTACCACTCACTTTAAACCCACTGCCAAGAACTGCCTACTATTTTATTACAGTTTTCACCCTCGCCACCTGAAAGAAACCCTCCCTTTTGGCCAATTTCTCCGGCTCAGGTGGAATTGCTCAAAATTAAGGGATTATGAAATACTGGCAAAATACCTATCCGAAAAACTCCGTAAGAGAAAATACCCTGCTAAGACCATCAATAAAGCACAGAAAAGAACAATCAATAATCACAGGGACGCTCTTCTGGAAACATATAAAAAAGAGGACAGAGAAAAAGACAAAGACCCATCTGTATAGCAACATTTAACATAGCCTTGTACAAAGTCTCTAAGATAGTAAGAAAGCACTGGTGCATCCTCAACAGTGGGAAACTAAATATCCCACTAACAATGTTCTCATATAGAAGAGGCAAGAACCTCAGGGACATCCTAGTACACCCTCGCCCAAAATCCCAACTCAAGAACAACCAACAGGTAATCAGTACGTTACCCACAGGCCATCACCCATGTGGCAACTGCAGTGTGTGCCACCTAACCGCTACACAGGAACTGCTTGGGAATTAAGAAAGTTCAACACATGCAACAGCTCAGGGGTGATATACATGATCACATGCAGCTGTAATCTACACTGTGTAGGCATGACCTTTAGAAAGGTCAGCACAAGAATATGTGAGCACCATAGCAACACCAGGTGCCACAGGGCAAACACTCCCCAAATGACATGCGATGGGTAGTGTTAGATCATATGACACACAGTGACACATTAGAAAAGAAGCTGTTGGAAAAAGAACAAAGATGTGTGTTCCAATTGCACACAGATACGACAGGTCTGAATGATAATATCCCATGGGGACAGTTCACAAGATGAACTACACCTTGGGTACATTGGAGACATAAATATAAGAATCCCATTACCACTCAGGGACTGTTTTGTTTACATCACAGATGAGAGGACCGAACGGTACTCAAATCACCTCCAAGAAAAAGTCCCACGAACAGTATCCCACATGAGACCGCACATTGCTTTTGTAACTCCTAGCATGATGCAAGGAACTTGCAATTACTAAATGACCGCATCCACATCCACACAAAAGCAACAGTCTAAATCCTACTGCCTCGCTATCAAACATAGGCTTTATAGTAGTTTCTCCTCTCAGGTTGCTACCACACTAACTACACCTCAATTGATAATCTTTTAACTAAATATTGGAGGTGGACCAATTCAGGTCTCTACTTCCAATATGGTGCTCGAACCTGGCCAAAAATGAAATGGCCATTTTCCATAACCCTGGTTCATAGTCTTTTTTTATGTTGCCTTTTTTTCATAGTCTTTTTTCAGTTGCGGTAATCACCTCGAAAAATGCTGACAAATTATTATTTACTCATCCCCCAGTTTTACAATGCCACTAATTTAACTAGTTTTTCCAACTCTGAAAATGATCCTTCCAAAATGGTGCGGCCAAAGTTCAGAAACTTTGCGGCCATTTTCTCACAACCCAGGTCTAGTCTTTTCTCGCATGTGAGTATGCCTGGGTTTTTCCTGCCAGTATTTAAACAACATCGGGCTGAAGATACACTAGTTTGTGTTCTGCCCGGGTACGAGTAGGTGTCATTGACGGAGGAGTGCTGAGCCAAGTAAGATCTTTTCTTCCCCAACAGGAACCCAGGATCCCTGAAAAACGCTTGTTTTTCCTCCAGGCCACGCTAAGAGGATTAACTAACCAGTATTTCACATTTACCCATGGCCCTTTCCTTGACTCAAATACTTTATATACATTCTTCTAGGCTTACTACAAGCCCCTCCACCCTGGCAGTCCATGAGCCAAAGCATTGCCAAAACAGAAATATATTCTTTCAAATTGTGAACAGTATGTTTTTATTTTTTTTTGTCTTGTAATGTTTGCTCACGAGTGTTTCTTTCTCTTTTTACCAATATTTTTAACGATTAACCATGCTTTCTCACAATAGAGTAGTCCAATGTGTTCCAAGGTGTCACATTGGATACAAGCACTAATTAAATATTTTACTACTAAGGGCACCAACACAAACTATAGAGGAATGCATTGATTTAAACACTGCATATCATTTGGACCTGCCCACGTGAGAGGTGGGCAAGCAATCTGTACTAATCTCTTTGTCACTTTATCTCCTTGAACAGATACTAAGAGTCTGATTTCAACCGTATGTATTTAATTTTGGTGCTCAAACATTAGGTGTGCACCTGTTTTTTATTATATTATTTCTTTAGTATAGGATTGTTTTTCTCACGGAGTGGTACGCATGGGGCTGGTCCCCATGTGGTCCTTAAGAAGAGGTTTAGGGGACACCTCGAAACATGTCTACCAAATACTAGGGATAGTATACACATAACAGTCACACTTCCTCCCTACTATTAACCTCTTTTTATCCATACCAACTAGGAGCAGAAATAAATTAATCACTCACTAGCTAGGTATTTTTAACATCACCACTCGCCCCAACACTACACTACACATTTATTTCACAAAAAGTGCTCCTTCATAGTTCCGCAAGTTGCAGCACGCCCCAGCACGCCCCAGACAGTATCTGTCTGAGATGGCCACAATGATGAATTACGTCACCAGGGGCAACCCTTGGTGAGTGAGGGAACTCAAGAAGAGAATTTTCTCTTCTTAGATTAGGGGCGTTGTTTAGCACATTTAGCGGAAGCCCTTCCCTTTGATCTGACAGTCTGGAGGATGAACCTAACATCTACCTCCATATTCCCCCATTTTTGTTTTTAATACCTTGCATGCTCATGACGAGCTCGGCTCGTCATGAGGCACGGTGCTCCTGTGCTCATGACGAGCTGAGCTCGTCATGAGCTGTGGAACGCTCACACGCGGGGATAATTCCCCTGCTGTGCTGAACATTCCACGAAAACGGGTGCGGCCATGACGAGCTCAGTGCGCCCCCCCCCCCCCCCAGCACAGCGGGGGAATTACCCCCACAGCGAAGGGGTTAATATATGATGTTATAAACAAACTTCCCATTCTGTTCTGTGGGGAACAGGTAGACTTTCAAAAGCAAAAAAACGAAATTGGCAGTAATTCACTATCAGGACATGCCACACAACCCAGGGCATGTCTTACCATTTACATACACTGCACCCTGCCATCAGGGGTACCTTGGGCCTACCTTTGGGGTGGCTGACATGTACGAAAAAGGAAGGTTAGGTCCTGGCAAATGGGTGCACTTGCCAGTCGACATGGCAGTAGCAGACTGTGCACAGACTCTGCAATGGCAGGCCAGCTTCATATTTACTGGCTGTTTGGGTGGGTGGCACTGTGCTGCAGCCCACCAACAGCATTTGATCTACAGGCCCTGGCACACACAGTGCACTTTACTAGAGACTGACACATAAATCAAACAGGGAAACACCAATCGTACCACAGGAGCACTTGCACTTTACCACTGATCAGCAGTGAGAAAAGGGTGCAGAAACACTAAGCCAGCACAAACAGAGTCAAAACTGGGAGGTCAGAAAGCAAAAACTCAGGGGAAACACGCCAAAATATGCCAAGTCTAACATGTACACTATCCAGCTTCAAACAAGCATATGTTGTAACATCCAGCTGAGCAAACTGAAATGTGCCTTTTGTCAACAGTAAGGCAGAAGTGCCTTTCTTGCAGGTGGAATTTAACAATGTAATGAGCTCATTGTCATATCACAGAAGCAATTAGAGCATTGGCAAAAGGGTCATTGTCTTGAAACAACTTTGTGAATACTGATTCTAAAGTGCTTTTTATTGAAATCTGTAGAAGCTGCTTTTTAATTTTAATGTCACGTGTTCGCCTTTTTAAAGATTTCTGTCAGTAGGTTATTAAAATACATTGAAACGTACCACCTCCCTACGTTCAACAAGTTTACCCCATTGGGCAATAAAACAGTTAACAACCTATTGATGGGTTGTAGATCTGGCTCTCCTAATGACCCATGTCCGGCTGCGATAATGACAATGTCATTGAACATTATCTCCAACACCCTAACCCCTTTACTTAATCAGATATTTGGGGCAGGGCACTACCCGGTCACCTGGAAAACCGCATCAATCCCGCCACTTATAAAAAAATCTAATTTAGATCATAGGGATCCTAATAATGACAGACCTATCTCCAGCCTCCCATTACCGGCCAAAATTTTGGAGAAGGCTATGAACTCGCAATTAAGCTTGTTCTTGGAGAATAACAACATCCTGGACCCCTCTCAATACGGGTTCCGTTCGGGTCACAGTAAGGAGTCATCCTTGATTAAAGCTAAGGAGGAGGTGCCTGAGGCGGTGGACCAGGGAGGCTCAGCCATTCTGATCATGCTGGATCTGTCAGCTGCCTTCGATATGGTCCTTCATGAGGTTCTGATGAATTGCTTATCGAAGGTGGGGGTTCTTGGTGAAGCCTGGAACTTATTAAGATCTTTCTTGTCTGACAGAGTACAATTAGTAGAGCTTGGTGGAGTGAGATCTAAACCATTCTCCCTCCCCTGTGGCATTCCTCAGGGCTGTTCACTTAGCCCAACTCTCTTTAACGTGTATGTGAGACCACTAGCTGCCCTTATAAGATCTTGGGCTACTGTTAACCTCTTACGCAGATGACACTCAAATTGTGTTATCTTTGCAGAGAGGCAAAGAAGCTGAAAAGGCCCCGAGTTGCCACTACTGTTTGGTGGCAATAACCAGCTGGATGTCTGCCAACTGCCTGAAGTTTAATGCAGGCAAAACGGAGGTGGTCATTTTTTTGGAATAGTCCCAACCTCTGGTCCCCAGCTTCGTGGCCCAGCTATACGGGCCCCCCGCCACCTCCGGTACGGAAGGTTAAAAACTTGGGAGTGATTGTGGATAACACTCTTGCTTTTGGGGACCAGGTTAGTAGTGTGGTTTCCACCAGCTTTTTTATACTGAGAACACTAAAGAAAATAAAACTCCTCCTCACGGACGAAACCTTCAGAACAGTAGTATCAGTCCTAGTTCTTTCCTGCCTGGATTACTGTAACAGCTTATATTTGACTATCACGAAGAAACATCTGAACAGATTACAGATGGTGCAGAACGTGGCGGCCAGGCTGCTCACAGGCACCCCGAGGTTTTTGTCGGTTACAAATGGGTGACGCCACCTTCACTGGCTCCCAGTTAAACAACGGGCCCAATTCAAGGCACTCTGCATTGTTTTCAAAGCCCTGAGAGGGACTTGCCCAGAAGATCTTACAAAACGCATCTATTTGTATGTCCCTGGAAGAGCATTGCGTTCAATGATGCAAAGAGGGCGGTCGTTGCAAAGACTAAAAAGGCGAACGGGGCGGGAAGAGCCTTGTCTTAGGAGCCACAACGGCCTGGACCTTCCGCTCTATCTAATGTCTGCCATAGAATTTCCATCATTTAGAAAAGGCCTGAAAACATGGCTGTTACCAGTTTAGCCATAGGTCCGCTCTCTGGTTTGAACGCTCTCAGGTGCACAGCGCCAGGACACCTTTGGGTAGCAGCGCGCTTTACAAACTTATATAACATAACATTAAACATTGTCAAATCCACTAAAACATACCAGTAGGCTATACACATTATCAAATCCACTGAAACATGTTTGTGGTAACTGTATCGACTTTAGCCAAAATGTTTCAAATGCACAATTTATCTAACTTTTTTTGTGTTCGTTCTGAGGATCTCTCCACCCCATTTTTTTGACTGTTAGCCCGTCTCTTTTGATGCCTCCTGACTAGAGCTCCAGGGACAGAAGGGTCCAACAACCTCGAACCCAGCACCTGGACTCTGCTATCTGTGAGTCCAACCATGCCAAGTGGTGCCAAGCCAGCCTTGGACCCTTGAGAGTGGACTTTATTATACTCTACCAGCACATCTGTGGATCCAGCAGAACCAACACATCTCCTCTGCTGCACTGCTCAAACTCAAACAGACCCAACACATCATCTCTGCTGCAAAGATTCCCTCAGTGCAAGGACTCCACATTGACCTTGCAGCCAACATTGGAACTGCCGCTGTGCGAAGCTTTGTTGACGCAGGCTCATGCATTGCAAATCTCTTGACAGCAGCCTTGAAGATTACACAGGTTCTTGCATCCCAGCCTTGTAGCTCTTCGGTAGTGACTCATTGCCTTGACGGAGTGACGCATCCTCAACGCTGGACTCCACATTTCAAACCCTCATCAATGAGATCATCGACGATGATGCAGGACCTCACATCGGCGCCTCGCAGTTCCTCGGAACCGAAGCATTGCCTAGGCTGCACGATCATAATCAACATGGATCCTCGCAATGATCCACAAACAGGATTTAAAGTATCCTTGTTTGGCGGGCCTAACTGGATCCCTGCAGCCAGCCCATACTCAATTACAGTTGGACTGAACTTTGGCTATGTCCCTGTCTGACGTGACCAGATATCCAGATATGGCACTTTGTGCTTTTCTGCACTATTTTTACTGACATTTTTTTAAGTGCATACCTCCGGTTCTACTAATTACCTTTTTGTCATATTAGTCTTGCTTTATTTATTAGAATTGATTCCTTTTTTCTAAATTGCAGTGGGTCTTTTCCTTGTGTTTTGTTTTTACTTTATTGTTGTTTGAAGTGCTACATAAATACATTACACATTGCCTCTCAGTTAGGCCCGACTACTGTGTGCCAAGCTACCAGAGGTTTGAGCAGAGGTTAATTTGGGGATTGCCATTGGCCCACCCTGACAAGGGTTTTGGTTGCTGCTTGACTAGGGTTTCATCCCCCTTAAACAGTAACCAAATTTCTCACAGAGTGTTATTGAGAGAGAGACTTTTTCTGTGGTCTGGGCAATCAAAAAGCTGAGTCATAACTGTTTGGGACTCTTTTACGAGATCAGATCAGACCACAGGACCCTCAGATGGCTCATGCAAATGAGGGGCAAGAATCCCAAAATGTTGAGGTGTTCATCGCCCGACAGGGAATGAACTTTACAGTGGAACACCGCCCTGGGTCAGACCACTACAATGCGGATGATCTGTCCAGGTTCTTCACCTTAGTGATGAGAACTCTGAGGAGGTTGGGTAGTTATCCTCACTTTCAACTAGGGGATGCATGTTAGACTTGTCAGCCTTAGGGGGTTTTCCCCCAAACGTTTTGCCTTCTCACCTCCTGTTTTGCTGAATTTATTTTTGTTGGTCTAAAGGTGCTAAGGTGATTGTGCTCACTCACTAAAACATGGTAAAATTGTCTTATACCTTATTTGCATATTTAATTTACTTATAAACCTCTAGTAAAGTGGTATACCATACACTTGGGCAGGTAAATTAAATACTACTTGTTGGCCTGCAGCTCATATTGTGACACCCACTTTAGTAGCCCTTTCTCATGCCTGCCATTGCAGCCTGTGTGTAGTTTTAAACTGCTAATTCAACTTGGCAAAATGAACATTTTGCCAAACCTAGAACTCCCTTTTTAATACATATGTCACCCATAGGGCAGACACTAAACAGCCCATAGGTCAAATGCATTGCATTTAAACAGTTGGAAATCTACTTTTAAGTTTTATTTGTCCTGGAAGTGAAAAACTCACATATTTGTTTTTGACTATTGTGAGGTCTACCCATCCCATTGCATAATATTGGGTTACCTTATTACATTTAATAAGTGATAACTTTTGTTTAAGAGCAAGTAGAAATGATATCTCCAACTTCCCTGACAACTGGAAACACGCCGAGATCAACCCCCTGCTGAAGAAACCGTCCACCAACCCAACAGAATTTCAGACCCATATCCCTGCTCCCCTTCCCAGCCAAGGTCATTGAGAAGGCCATCAACGCCAATCTCTTCAAATTCATTGAAGCCAACCACATCCTGAACTTCGTGCAATCCAGCTTCCAAAGCAACCACAGCACCAAGACCACTTTCCTCACCACCACTGATGACATTCGCTCCCTCCTCGACTGGGGAGTAACAGCAGCCCTCATCCTACTGAACCTTTCAGCCACCTTCGACACCATCTCCCACCGCACCCTAAGCATGAGACTCCACGATGCTGATATTCACCACAAAGCCCTGGACTGTATCCGTTCCTTCCTCACAGTTAGAACGCAGCGAGTCAGACTACCACGGTTCCTCTCAGAACCCACCGATATCGGCTGTGGAGTCGGCTGTGGAGTCTCCCAGGGCTCCTCCCTGAGCTCTATCATCTTCAGCTTCTACATGGCCCGTTCGCAGCCATAGTCAGGAACCATGGACTCAATATCATTTCCTATGCCAATGACACCCATCTGATCCTCTCCCTCACCAAGGAGCCCACAATCGCCAGAAATACCTTCAGCGACGAGATGAAGGCCATCACCGCCTGGATGAGAGACAGCAGCCTCAAGCTCAACTCGGCCAAGACCAAAGTCCTCATCCTGTCACCCAATACCTCTGCTTGGGGAGAAACACCAGATCAAAGCTGTCTCCTCATCATGCTTCCACACTCTTCACCAGCTTCGAAAGACTTCCAGATGGATCCCCATTGAAACCAGAAAGACGGTCACCCAAGCACTCATCAGCAGCAGACTTGACTATGGCAATTCAGTAACTCCTCAAGAAACTACAGAATGTTCAAAATGCCCCAGCCATACTGGTCCTCAACATCCCTCGCTGCAGCCACATCTCCAAACACCTGCGAGAACTCCACTGGTTCACAGTCAACAAAAGAGCTCCTCACACATGCCTACAAAGCCCTCCACTATGCCGGACCAGCATACCTGAACCACCTTCTCTCATTCCAGGTACCCGCCAGACATCTTCACTCCGCCCAGATGGCCCTTGCCATCGTCTCTCGGTTCCACCAGGACTGGAGGAAGATCCTTTTTATACCTCGCGGCCAAAACCTGAAACACCCTGCCTCTCCATCTCAGGCTACCATGTTGCTGACCCAATTCAGGAAGGATCTCAAGACCTGGCACTTCGACTGAACATTAGCACCCAGTCAGATCTGCAGCCCTTCCACCCAGCTCCTTGAGACCCTCTCAGGTGAGTAGTCATGCTTACTAAATACTGATTTATTTATTTATTTATTCATTCATTCATGTTTGGTGTCCAAGAACTTGTAGTTTAAAATCCTCTTTAATGGAAAAGTTTGATTTCAAGTTATAATTCTGAAAATGCCAAGTATAGAAAGTAAAAAAAAGGGGGATGGGCCTGTACCCCCAGTTCTTTTAAAGCATTAATAATTTAGCTTTATGTCCAAACACATTACTTTTTGTTTGTACCAGTATTTTATTTATACCTTTTTATTTTACAAATTATTTATGTTCTTCATTGATTATTTCAACATGAAAAAGACAAGAGTCAAGTCATATCAATTTTCTGTACACAATTGCTTTTCGAAACATCTTAGATACACATAGATAGTTAAACCTACTTAACAAAATACATCACAATCGACATTTACGTGAAGAAAGGGAGAAAAAAATGGAAAAGACATTCAATACATAGATTCCCTACCTCCAAGATTGGTGGATGGACTAAAACAATGATCCTAGACTTCCTTGTAATGTCTATATCAGGTATCAGTTATTACACAGGGAAGATTATCATTTTTCTGGAGAGGGAATTTATTTTCTCAGTTCACAGGCTGGAATTGAATTAATTATTCCTTTGTGTTTTTATCATGTGCTGACACGTTTTAAATCCTGGGCATTGAGTACCAGGATTATCCTCAGGGCTTGTGAATTTTAGCAGCGTTGGTGATTTCTGTAGTGGATGTACAACACAAAACAACTTGGGTTATTAAAGGGGCTCCTTTGAAATGAAATGAAATATGAAATGAAATACATTTGTACAGCGCGATTGCTGCCCTGAGGCGTCCAAGCGCTAGGGAACCAGAAGGGGTGTGATGAGGCTGTCAGAGACTAGGAGGAAGATGGGGGGCTGAGATGATTACGGGGATTTGAACAAGTGGGTTTTTAGTTGCTTGCGGAAAGAGGCAAGGTTCGGGTTAGATCTCAGGTGAAGGGGAAGGGTGTTCCAGATTTTTGAGGCGTTGAGGGTGAACATTCTTCCACCTGCTCTCGATCTCTTGATTCTGGGGATTGTTGCCATGAAGGCCTGGCTGGAACGTAGTTCACGGCCAGGGTGGTATTGGCTAACTAGGCTGCGCAAGAGTTTTGGGCCCGAGTCCCAGAAGGCCTGATGGGCAATGCACATTGCCTTAAAGGTCACTCTTTTTCGCACTGGTAGCCAATGAAGGCTGGTCAATGCCTCTCTGACTGAGGTTCTTCGTGGAATTTGCAGTAGGGTGCGGGCCGCACAGTTCTGCACCAGTTGCAACCTGTTTAAAGAGTACTCTGGGGCTCCCAGGTAAAGGACGTTGTTTGAGTCCAGGCGTGATTGTATTAAGCCCCGAATAGCTGTTTGTTTGGCCTCCATTGGGAGCATTTATTATTCTATTTCGTATTATCTCAATATGTTTCCATTTATACCTGAGAAGTAGTAGTAATCTTCTCATCAGATTTATAGCAGCCACAGTGGGAGCTGCCTATCTTTTGGAAGACTTTCTTGTCTTTCTTGTCTCTCACTGGCTTTCACGGCAGGTTACGTGTGTAACGTCCTACAAAAAATGCGGACTTCTTAGTCTCATATTTCCAGATGGAACATACATGGCATATTTGTTCTACACTTAAATATGTATAGATTGTTATGTACCTGTTTATGGAGTGTTTCTCTGCAGGGTGGCTCGTGGCGTTAAACTATTTACGACGTCCGTTTTCTGTAAGGGGGTAACATTTGTTCGCTAAGTATTTTCGGTAACATTATATTTATTTTTTGTAGCGGTTTTATCTAATGCAGGGCATACCTCTGTTTAGAGAGTTCGTGTGAACGGCTAATTTTCCTTGCTGGGCGTTCACAATGTCTTACTGGCTTTTTCTGCAATACATTTTAAGAACGCGGTTATCTATTTTGGCCTCAACTTTTGCGCGTGTGATTTAGCTGCCGCTTCTGTCTGATTCCCTTCATGGTTGTGGTGGCAAACAGTTTTCCTATCTCTGAAGTGCTTTTACTAATATGGCTCCTGCTCAGGTTTTCTGGGAAGTGTAGTTGTAGGTTTTGAGCCTATCAGGTGATATTTATTCAGAAAGTTTATGTGGTGCATTATGAGCAATATAGTTTTTAGACTTTTGACAGCTCTGTCATGCTGTTGAGGCATATCATAAAGCTGTTATATTTTAAAATTAAGTATGTCTTTTTTTGGAGCAAAGCACTGTCAATATCCATTGACCATTTTGATCGATTCATTACTGCTAATACTGTCCATTTAAATTGATTTTCTCCATGGGACTTCTTAATAAAGTGATCTACCATTGGGGCAGTATCTACCTTCTTCTTTATTCTGGATCGGTGTTGTGTGATTCAAGTGTTAACTTGTTGATTAGTCTTTCCTATGTATATTTTCATACAAGGGCATATTATCGTGTAAACTGTGTTCATAGTTTTGCAGTTAGTGAAATCTGAATGTTTCCATTTAATTCTGTTGTGGACGAATTCTGTACCTTCTATAGTGGTGTTACAGACCACGCAATTGCCTCACTTGCGATGGCCTTATATTGGTATTAAATTCCATTGCGATAGTAGTTCACTCTTTTGTTTGGGTAAAGAAATATCTGCACGCGCTATTTGCTGACCAATGCTTTGGTTCTTTTTCATAGCGAACAGTGGTCTCAGAAAAGGACATTCAAGGTTCTCAAGGAGGTGCCAATTTTTCAGTATGTCTCCTAGTTGTAGAATGAGACTGTATCTTTGGGCATGGCAATTGGTCTTCTTTACCCTGATCTTATTGGGAGAGAAGCTGAGTGAACCACGATTGGTTGCAGTAGGTTGCATGACCTCTCACGTGCACTGGCTTGTGCGCAAGACAGAGACCTTGGGAGCACTGGTTCGCCTTCTTAGGTTCAATCCTGGTGGCGAGACAGATGGGCAGGTCGCAATTGGCAGAGGCTGTTGAGTAGTGGTGGGTAAAGTGACCCCTTCGCGGATGCTGGTTCGTGAGACAAGATAGAGCTTGTGCATTCTGGTTGGTTCTCAAGAACCTGCGTCTGATGCTGGAAAAGCTCGGTGGACTGTGGTCGGCTGGGACTGTGGAACAGTGATAAGTAATGTGACCGGTCTGTGGGGTATTAAAGCCTTGGCACACAGGTGGCTGTCTTGAGCATGTGCCTGTAGGAAGGAAATCTGGGTGTGTCTTGATTGTTTGGGGATCTGGAGCAGCACTAGGTCATGTTGTGTGCTGGATTTGGGTATAGACTTAGGCCTTGGGCGAATTGTGTGGCTGTCTTGAACCTGTTTCTCTTGGTGGGACAGTTATGCAGGCTGTAATCAGCTGGTCTGCGGATTACCAGTAGGACACGCCTCATGGGGTTTCCCTGGCTTGTGAAGCGAGTAAGAACCGAGGAATACTGATGACCCTTCTATAACCTCGTCCTGCTGGTGGGAAAGCCTGGCGGTAACGACCGGCCGGGGCTGCTAAGCAGTAGTTCATAAGACTTCAGTTAATGCGCTGGATTTTGGAATGAGAGTGAGGGCTTGGCCATGCAGGTTGGCCTTCATAATTTGTTCCTGGTGGCGAGAAAGCTAGAGTGCAATACTCTAAGGCTGATGAGTGGCAGTAGGTCATGTAACATTGCTCAACATCCTGATTTGTGGTTCTGATCTTAAAACATAGGTATGGTTGTTGGTCTTATTGGATCTGTTCCTGGTAGTGGGGAAAATGGTTGGGCTGTGATTGACTATGACTGGAATAGCCGTAGAGAATGTGACCTCCATGGGTGTACTGACATGTGGGGTGAGACAGACCGGGGGCATAGTTGTTGATCTTCTTGAACATATTTCTGGGTGTGGGATACCTCAGCTAGTCGCCATAGACTGGTGGTTTGCAGTTGCACTAGGTCACGTGACCTCCTTGAAGACACTGGTTTGTGGATCCAAACTGAGGTCTTGGGCACGCTGGTGGGCCTTTTTGAACCTTTTCCATGTGGTGGGAAAGATGGGTAGGTGAAGCCTTTAGGGCTGTTAAACAAAGGTTTAGGACAACATGCTATCATATGGGTATGACTTAGGCTTGGGCAAATTAGGTGGCATTCTTAAATCTGTGCTTGTTTGTAGTCAAGTTGGAGGAGCTGTATTTGGCTGGGAATGTGGATTAGAGGTAGGACTCATTCTATCTGTGAGTTCCCTCGCATATAGATTGTATACTGACCTGTTTTCCTGGTAGTGGATTGCAAATGGCTGTGGATTACAGAATAGCAGTAGGTCATGGAACCTTCGTGGATCCATGAGTAGGGTATGATCGATAGCCTTGGGTCTGTTCCTGATGGTGAGAAAGCTCGATGGGCTGCGACTATTTGGGACTGAGAAGTAGGCCCAGGTCACACTACCTTGTGCTAATTTGTGGTTGAAAACTATAGTCTTAGCTATACTGATTTACCCTCTTGGGCTTGCTCTTGTTGATGGGTGCCAGGATGCACTAAGATTGTACCCAGGATGCCATGGAAGTGATGCTCTTTTCTGTCTCATCACTCACATCAATGAACACATACACAGGAATATAGGAGCCAGTCGTAGAAGTGGGGACAGGGGAATGGGTTAAGAGAGAAAACAGAGAAATTTGCCTCATTCACTCTGACTCTTCACTTCAGTTGATCAAAAGTGTCAGCACACTGACGTGTATTTCTACAAGAAAGAAAGACATTTTGTATAACCTGTCAATAAAGGACTCTAGTCTTAATTGTAACAGCAACATCTCTGTGTAAGCAACTCTCTGCATTGTGATGAAAAACTGTGGATTCCTAAAATCCAAGCAAATGAAGAATAGGCACCTCAAAAATATAAATGTATTTACTAACACTCTACATCCACCCTTGTGCAAATGTGCTTCTAAATGAGCACACAGGTGCAGGGGTCGTCCCTCTCTGTCCACAGATCCTTAGACCAATAAAATTGAGATTGCCACTGAAGCTGGAATTCAAAGAACAAGTTTATTAATCACTAATCAGTGAGACCACGCCCATACAACACCCTCAATTGTTCTAGGAGGTAGTACCTTGAATACACAGACCATGGTTCTTATATAAAGAGTTTGTTGCAGAGTAAGCATGTAGTTACAAATAGAAGGTACAAGCATACACAGGAATAACTACCGACAAACATGGGCAGATGGGAAATCACTTAGTCAGTAAAGTGGTAGGGGGAACAGGAGTGCTTATGGCAGCACTAAGAGATTGAGTCTGAGACCAGGTGTTCTGGCAGCTACGCCTCTTTAGCATGCATATTGCTTTTAGCTGAGTCAGGAAGTCAACTAAAATAGACAGCACAGGCAGGGAAAAAGAAGATTAGCAGACAATGGGAGAATTATAGAGCCATCAAAACGGATGCCACAACCAAAATGGTTTCAGCTTATGCTAACAGAAATTATTCCAGATTTCCACACCCTATCATTAATGTTCTCCTGTGGAAGAATAATTATAGCTTCTCCTTGACGTCTGTAAAACATGCTAGCAAAGGACGCAGTGAACCACAAGGGAAGCTATCCCCAACAATGCAAGATGGCTGCTGTCTCTCCAGGACACTCAAGAGTTCATGGAGTATTGGGAATCATCATTTGATGTCAGCATGGAACCAGGAACTGGATTCTCTGTGCGCATGCTGATTCTGTCCAGACAGTGCCGAGACTTCGCCATGACTGCCAGACTTTCCGGGCCCGATCCACAAAAGTAATCTGAGACAAAATCCTAACTTTACGACTTTCGGTATTCACAAATGGCATTTGGGAGAAGTAAAGTTAGGATTTTGTCTATGATTACTTTTGTGAAGTGGGGCCTTCCTTCTCTAAAAGGAAGTTAGTGCAAGTGGATTTGTAGTAATGCTTTGCCAGACACAAGCCTCACTAAATGGTAAGCAGTAACTCCAGCCACTATTCCAGAGGGCCTTGCAAAATCACATGAAGCCACTCTATGCCAACCAAAAATGTCTTGAACACCAGGCTGCTAACTCTACCAATAAAGGACTATAGGGCACATTGGACAACCATACCAACTGGAAATAGAGGATGTCGACTGTGTCAATACCACACAGAATCAGCAGAGTATATCATCTGTTGTTGTCCAGCGTTGGTAAGCCTAAGGCGCAAATACTTAAGGGCAATGTTCAACCTAAATAAAGTAAGAACATGCAAGGAGGCCTTAACGTACATATATACCACAACAGTACCAATGGAGCTGGCACGTGCCCGGAAGTTTTTTGCCACTGCTGGAAAGATCTTATGTCAAATGCAAAGTACGGAAAAATAACAGCATAATAACAATCTACATGCCGACTGTCAATGAGCATCTACAGCATCAATAGTGACCCTGTGCCAATTTCAATGGTCAAGAACAGTGCCATTCTTGTTGAGCAAACAATAAATAAAGCATCGTATTGCCTTCGGTGATCTGGTACTAAGTCCGATAAGTTAAGACGAACTGACACTAGGGCACTGACTGTCCAACCCGATGTATATGTCTCTAGGGGCTAGATGTAGGTAAAATAGATTTACCGATTTTTAATTACCGAATTTTACCGATTCGGTGATTAAAAATCGGTAAATCTAAGCGGTGGACATGTAGGTATTCCAGATGTGCTGGAATACCGATTCGGAAGTATTCTGTATTTACCGATTCGGTAAATACCGAATCGGTAATGCCCATTCATTCCTATGGGCTTTGAAGCATACAGGAATGAATGGGCATTACCGATTTGGTATTTACCGAATCGGTAAATACCGATTTTCACAAGGGTGCAGGGGGGTGTCACTTTGACACCCTCTGGCACCCCCAAAACAGGCTCGGGTGCCATGTGGCAGGCATACATGCCCTAAGGGCAGGTCTGCCTGTCACATGGCATAGGTGTGCATGCACACATGTGCATGCACACCGGAATGGGTATTTTTGTTGGATTTGATGGTAAAATACCGATTCTGTAAGGCCTCTGGGACTCAGAAGAGTCCCACCTACATCTGGGAGCCTCCGATTCGGTAAATTTACAGAATTTTTATTTTACCGATTCGGTAAAATTACCGATTTGGTAATTTTACCGAATCGGTAAAAAAATGCCCCCTACATACCTGTCACCCATTTACCGATCGGTAACGGTCAAAATCGGCCGTTACCGATCGGTAAATGGCCTGAAACGGCCACCTACATCTGGCCCTAGATGTTTTTTTTTCCTTCTCTTTTAAATCTCGCTGCATTTTCAATGCTTTTTAAATGTTTTTCTTTTATCAACTTACTGTTTTAAATATGATAGTAATATGCATTGCTTTTGGAAATGATTTTAGGTAATCATACGACAAAGTATTCATTCATTCATTCATTTGGTATTCACAAATGGCATTTGGGAGTAGTAAAGTTGAGTTTTTGTCTAAGATTACTTTTGTGAATCAGGGTCTTCCTTCTCTAAAAGGAAGTTAGTGCAAGTGGATTTGTAGTACTGCTTTGCCAGACACAAGCCTCACTAAATGGTAAGAAGTATCTCCAGGCACTATTCCTGATAGTGGGAAAGGTGGGTGGCTGTGAATGACTGTGGAATATCCAGGAACTGCAACCTCCATGAGTACACTGGTTTATGGAGTGTGTTAGACCTGTCAGCCTTAGGGTGGTCTTTCCTATTTTTATTCGCCTTGGTCTCATTTTTCCCACCTACTTTTTGTTGGCTTTAGGACTCTGGGCACCTTCCCATTGCTTATCAATGTTAAGGTGCAGGTGCTCTCTTCCCCTAACATGGCTGCCACTGACCCCTGCTACTGCAGCGTGGTCTTTTTAGATGCACTCTAGTAGCCAGGAGCTGGCTGGAACCCCTAAATAATGTTGCAACACCAGCCTGCCTTCCCTGCCCATAGCTAGAGTGAGGAAGCTCCTGGAACCTTCTAGAACAGGGGAGATGACACCAACTGCCACTGCCAACTGTCGCTATATAAGGAAAGGGAGGGAAACTTTCCAGTCAGTTGTTGAGGCATCCCTGACCTGGGGAGAACCTACGGAGGAGACTTAGGTGGTAGGGCCTAGTCAGGAACCTATACCACTGGGGGTGACAGGGTTTAGGTGCTGCCCACCAAGCTGAGTGAGGAACACTGAACTAGCCCACTGATCTGGCCCGGCGGAAGGGGAACCCAGGGACCACCTGAAGTGACCTGCTGAGGAAAGCCTTCAACTCACACCCCCCCCTCCTGAAGAAACCAAGAAACTGCAACCAAGGGTGCCAGAACCAACAAGACGAAGCTTACTGGTGCTAACCAGGACTACTGGGGAACCAACCAGGTACTGGACCGTGCTGCGCCTGCGCCCCCCACCTTTGCCTGGGCTTTCGCTGTCCTACTGAGCCCCCTCTGACTGAACTGCTGTCCTGTCTGATCTGGCTACCCCACTTAGCTCCCTGAGCTGTCTGTACTGCCTGAGGCACGGCGCTGTAATTGCCTGCAGGAGCATTACCCCCTTCATAGCGCCGGGAACCTGTATTGAACTGTCACTGTCGAGTGGCCTGGCCTGTCTGATTGCCCCTCACTCGCTCTCTTTTAAGCTTAGAGAAACTGCGAAGCCCTCTCAGGCTCTAATTCACCGCAAGCGCTTTCTGTCTCTCAGGCGCTGTACCTGCCAGCGCTGCGGTCCCGTGAGTCCTCAGGGCTTCCCCCGTCAGCGCCGCAGCCCGGCGATCCCTCCTCAGGGCCAGCCCCATCAACTTTGCCCCGCGGCGGCCCCCGGTGTCAGGAGAGGGCTGCCGGAATTCCTGACGGGCCGCACTAGGCCCGACTAGGCCTGAAGCCTGCTTCACCCTTGTCACGTGGTGGGGAAACGCTGACACCTCCCTGGACACGCCCCCCACTTGGCACCGCGCAGCGATTGGCTGACACTGCCTGCGCCCGCCTTTCTCACCCGCTGATTGGTCCCCGAGCCGCTCACATCACCGCGAACCCGGGAAAAAGGGAAGTTCCAAGAGCCCTCCCTTACCTGCCAAAAGAGGAACTGGAGGGCCTGGGGGCCGGAGGGAGGCCCGTGAAGAATTCTGGAGTAGCGTGGGCCTCCTATGGCTGATCATCGCGCCCCCGCAAGGGCCCCGAGTGGGCTGAAGAAAAAGAGGTAAACTCCCGGGGAGGCCCAGAGAACACCCCCTCCCCGCGGAGTCTGTCATTGACTTCCGTTGTGCCACAGGCCTTCTTATTGAACTGAGCTGGAGCCTGATACTAACAGTAGAGCCCCAGGGAGGATTTTATGACTGGCTAATTAAACGAATGATCCCTGGCTGGTTGGAGGAAAGGAATGGTAATGGTTATTGGGTCCTGTTCCGCTGGAGTGTGGAATTCTGATCATACACTGGTCAATATGGCCTAATGCACTGATGCCTTTCTGAGGAAATGCTGAGGAAATTTTACAAGAAGTGTGTTTCCGATGGTTTACAAGGGAATGTGTTAATGGTTGCCCTGACCCACGGAAAGGTTTTATCTCTGTTGTTTAACTGTTCTTCACTCCATGAAATGGGTATTGAAGCTTAATGCAATGTTATTTAAATGGCTTCCTAAATAATTCCTTACAGGTGCTGACTAGGAGCAAGGCTGGTGCCAGCCCTACAATTATTTAATATTTAATATTTATGTATTTAAGTATTTATGACCAAGCAATGCCGGATTTGGGCTTCTAAGGAAAAGTAATAAGTTATTTCTACTGCATATTCTGACTGCCTTGATTTAGATAAAATGTAATTATTTGAATCAACAATACTGGTGTGGTCTCAGTCTTTGCGTGTACTTATTGTCTCAGTGGATGCGTGTGCTGTGTAGTCACCTAACACCTAAGCTTTCGGATGCCTACCTGCTCATGCCAGGCTACCCCTGGGGACCTGGTGAACCCGGTTCCTACATTTGGTGGCAAGTGGTGGGATCCGGACCTGTGACTATACAGCACCCTCCAGTGGGACAGAGTGCGCTGCAATTAGACTGGACACCTATCGTGCCTACAAGCTTGCTCAATTGACCCCCCACTGTCTAGCCTGTAGAGTGTGTAGAACCCTGTGTTGAACCAGCATTGTACCCACGTCCTAGCATCTTTCCTTGATTTTATCTGGGTCCCCACCTGGCAAAATGGAGTTCCAGCTAGCCGATCTGGAGGAGTACACAGTGGTGCAGCTTAGGGAATTTTGTCAGGGGATGGGGTGCCGGTTAAGGGGAGAGCCGCAAAGGAAGAACTCTGTACCGCCTTGAGGGCATGGGTAAGGGCCCACCCAGAGGAGAGAGGGGATGGGGAACAGGAGGGACAGGTCATACAAGGGGAGACGGGCACTCCAGAAGACCCAGGCCTGCTCAACATTGATATGTCCGACAATGTGTTGCCAGGAAGACGTTCCGGGGCAGGGAGTAGTGTATCTAGGGGGAGTGCGTTGTCATAGGAGTATGAGGACAGGAGGGAGGAGAGGCGATTGAAGTGGGAGCTTGCCAAGCTAGAGCACGAGAGGGAGAGAGAAAGGGAAGATAAGAAGCTTGCTTTGGAGGAAAAAAGATTAGCTATGGAGGAAAGGAAATTGGCGCACGAGCTCCAGCTTAAAGAAATGGAGCTGCGAGCATTGCAATTGAGTGCGCCAGGAAGTCCTAATGGTGGCAGCGTACAAGGGGCTCAACAGGAGCTCAGATTTTGGTTACCCAAGGAGGTGATAGCGAGCTACACACAGGGGGATGACATTGCTAGGTGGTTGGAGGCGTATGAAGTGGCCTTGACCGCCCATGGGGTGCCCGAGAAACATTGGGGAGGTGGCCTGTACCGTTATATACCCCCCAACGTCAGGGACACCCTCCTGTACTTGGATAAGGCAGACCAGTTCAGGTATTCTCCCATAAAGGAGGCCCTCATTAAAAAGTTCGGCCTCAACCCCGAAAGGTATCGCCAGAAGTTCCGTGGCAGCCGTAAGCTGTCCACTCAGAATTGGGTGGATTTTTTTTACAATGCCCGTAAGGCTCTGGATGGTTGGGTGCGTGGCAGCGAGGTTTATGTTTAAGGATTTCTAGAGCGCATGGCTGCCCGTGAGCGTCCCAGCGCTAATGATAGAGACAAGCAAGAACAGATGAGAGAGAGTTAAGGATACAGCCAGGTCTTTAGGAGTTTACAGAAAGAAAGAAGATTGGGTTGAGCGCGCATGTCAAATGGGAGTAAGTTCCACAATTTGGAGGCATTATACGAAAAGAGACGGCCTCCAGATCGAACCCTCTTAATCCTGGGCGTCAAGGTCAGGTGGAGGTTCGTGGATCGAAGGGTTCTGTTGGTTGTATAGGGGGCAATGAGATCTTTGAGGATGGGTGGGGCCTTACCATGCAGTATTTTAATGGTTATACAAAGGGCCTTGAAATGAACTCTTTCAAGTATTGGCAGCCAATGAAGTGCTCTAAGGGCTGGTTTGGCCGAACAGTGATTGTTGGCGCCTGTGAGGATCCGGGCAGCCGTGTTTTGCACTACCTGAAGTTTGGCTGTCACTTTCTTTGGTGCACCGAGGTAGAGGCCATTCCCATAGTTCAATCTGGATAATCTTAGGCCCTGATCCAGGAGCTTCCTAGACTGAAAAGGAAGCAGCAGTAGGATTTTGCGGTGATACGGAGGAGACCATAGAAGGCTCCGGCCGTTTTCCTTGCTTGGGTGTTCAGTGTAAGCTCCTGATCCAGCCAGATCCCAAGGCTTTTGATATCAGATTTTGGAGTCGGGGGCGGACCCATACAGGGAGGCCACAAGGTCTCCGGACGAAAATGTAACTGGTTGCCCATGACCAGTATCTCCGTCTTGCCACTGTTCAGTTTAAGGTGAGATCTGTCCATCCAGCTGGCTATATCTCCAAGACAGGAATACAGATCGATGGCAGGATTATCCTGATGGCTTAGTGATACTACGAGCTGGGTGTCATCAGCGTAGGTCAGCAATTTAATTCCATAAGGGGTGATCATTTTTTCGAGAGGGGACATTTACACATTGAAGAACGTAGGGCTCAGGGAAGAGCCCTGCGGAACTCCGCAATGTATTGGGGTCACTTTAGAGATATAGTTGCCGTCTGCCACCTGGAAAGAGCGGCTGTGTAGGAAGGATCTCAGCCAGGACAGGGCAAGGCCGTCGATACCCAGGTCCCTGAGCCGTTGGACCAGCGTACGGTGATTCACGGTGTCAAAGGCCGCACTCAGATCCAGGAGGATCACTGCCACTGATCCTCCTGCATCGATGATCTTCCTGGCCTCTTCAACTACCGCAACCATCGCAGTCTCCGTGCCCTGGCCTGGACGGAAGCCTGTCTGTGAGGGTTTGAGTAGTTCACTAGATTCGAGGCAGTTAGACAGCTGACCGTTGATGAGTTTTTCTGCCACCTTGCTGGTACTGGGCAGAAGAGAAATAGGCCTGACATTTTTCAAGTCCAGGGGGTCGAGGTTAGGTTTTTTTAATAGGGCATTAACCACAGCCTTCTTCCAGCTAGGAGGTACAATTCCCTGCGCAAGAGAGAAGTTGATCACGTTCACCATCGGGGCAAGAATGGTGGGTGCAATAAGTTTTAAGGCCTTCACAGGGGCTGAGTCTAGCGGGGAGCCACTCTTAATTGACTGTAGAATAGGAGAGAGGGTATCCTCTGTAATAGGGATAAACGTGTCCAGTCCTATTTTAAGGTTCTGAGACTGTGTTGAGGACGGGTCGGGTTTGTCCCTGGGGTTATGTGGGGGGAGCTGTTACAAGATATTTTGGATCTTTTGATCAAAAAATATTGCTAGCTCTCTACAATGGTTGTCTGAGGAATTCCAGGGGCGGGGGGGCTCTGGGGTTTTTAGGAGTTTTTTCACGATTTGGAAGGTTTCTCTTGACGAGCTAGAGGCAGCTCTTATCTTTTCTTCAAAGAAAACTACTTGCGCTGCTTTAAGGGCTTTTGTGTAATTAGGAATTGTAAGTTTATAGTCCTTCTTACTATTGAGGTCATAGTCCTTCCTCCATAACCTTTCAGATTTTTTACAAAGTTTTTTAGGAGGCGAACCTCCTAAGTAAACCAGGGCAAGGTGTTTTTTTCCCGTGGTTTAAGGGAAGGTTTTTTGGGAAGGACTGCGTTCAAGGAGTTTTCGATCCACGAGGAAAACTTGGGATCCGCGACTACGGGGTCTGCCTCATAGGTTGGAGAGGAGAGCTCCAGAACATGCTTCCATTTGTCAGGGTCTAATTTAGACCAAGGACGTGTGGGTCTGCGGGAGCTGGCCTCGGGCAAGGAATGGTCGGGGTCCACCAGCTAAACGGAATAAGCAGGTGGTCGGACCACGGTATCGGAATTGGTGCCATCACTTTAAGATCCGAGATGTTCGAAAAAATGGGGTCCAGCAGATTCCCCAATGAGTGCGTAGGTTGGTGGCTCCCCAGAGGGAGCTGGTGTGTTGCTAGGTCTAATAACAATTCTGAAGCTGAATTATCTCAATTATCAAAATAGATATTTAGGTACCCTAGGATCATAAAATTGTAGAGGGTACTCGCCAGGGCCATTGACATTTCCAAGAGGGAGCTGCAAAACTGCCCCATAGTACCTGGGGGACAGTAAATAAGGACTCCCGAGAGGGATTTACATGGGCACACTTGAACGGTGAAATAGACATTTTCGCAGTCAGAAAGAGGGCTGCCGTGGAGCCGGCAGGAGAAGTAGTCTCTATAAATTATAGCTATCCCTCCTCCCCTCCTCTTCGCTCAGTCCAAATGTTGTATGAGGACGACCGGAGGCAGCGCCTGAACCATGTCTGAGTCAGAGTCTAATGAGAGCCATGTCTCTGTTAAAAACAGAATCTCCAATTTTTGCTCCTCTAAGAGCATATAGACTTTCTGCACGTGTTTAGGCAGGGATCGACAATTTAACATGGTCATATTAACAACATTCCGAGCGAGATGGCCAGTCTTCGGGGAAGATAGTTTATAAGTACAGTGAGAACAATGATTACAAGAGCCATCGACTGTGATAGAGTGAGCACAGAGGGGCAGGGGGAACTGATTCAGTTGTTGTAAGAGTTCTCTGGAGTATACTAGAGTCTTGTGAGGGTTTGAGGCCAGGGTACTAGGCCCTGGGCCTGCATGGCGTGGTTGGGCGCAGACGGGCTTACCTCTGGCGCACCACCGGCGTGCCATCGTCGCGCCCGCTGCGCTCGTCCGCTGCGCGTACGAAGTATGGAGGGCATTTTGTAGTGTGAGGGCCAAATCGCCCGTGACACTAGAGCACCGACCGTTCCTACCCCAAGATGGCGCCTGTGCAAAAAATGCTCGATTGCCTGATCTCGCGGTCCAGGAGACCCAAATCGTCACCTGAGAGCGCGTGGACCCTCGGGAGGAGTGCGTGAAGGGAAGGAGTGAATGAGGAGGAATTTTAAAAGATGTGCACAAAATCACACAACGTTCTACAAATAATTTTAAAAACAGCTAAGTGTCACAGAAATAAAAATGTCCAATACGTTTGAAATATTCAGCCCCTGACTCCCGGCTTCCGCCTCAAGCGTCACAAGTTCTATCAATGAGCATTATGTTGTGCCTTGTTAATGCATTTATTTCCCTATGAGGTAGTCAGCATTCCAGGTGACATCTTTCAGAATGCTGGCTACTGAATATTCTGTATTCTATTGCTGGCGGTTGCTGAGGCAGGATGTACTGAGCTTGACCGAAGCTCCTTGACTCCTTCAAATAAAGAAGTTGAACTTACCTGTGTCCTCTCCGTCCTCAATCTTCAACATTTTGGCGAAGATCCTGTGTTCACCCACCTTGTCCTCCTCTTCATCGGATCCTACTCAGAGCGACGTTAATTTTCATTGTTCTGCGTTTTCCTTCAGCGGGGCTTCGTGGAACAGATCCTTCACTTCAAGAGCGGTGGAGCATCGTAAATATCTTTGAGCTTGGTTGGTTACATCCAAAGGTACTGTGTTTTTTTTTCTTTATGTATTGCCGTTCACGCGCTGCCCGTAAGGCGCAAGATACTCTCACACGAGCAGTGGAACGCGAAGCATTCTCCTTGCGCGATAGTAGTAAGACGCATTTCCTGGAGTTTCCTCGTCAAGCCACGTCATGCACGTCATCATGCACGACGTATAGCGGCCATTTTGGACATTTTTGCCAACCATTCAATACAACTGCATTGAACCATTGAAACTGCATTTGCCAACCACGTTTTTTTCCGTTGCTGACTTTATTTAATTCTACGCAAGTGACAGTGTTTCCTACCTTCCACATTGCTACACAGTGCTTTTAACTGACCTATTTTATTAAACATTCAAACATTATTATTTTGACTTGCTAAAGAATTCCTGCCTCAGCCTAATTCCGTGAATATTTATAATTGTTCTTAAATGGCAACAACAGCCAATCATACTATTTCTCCCCACCTGCTTTCCTCATTGAAGGGGAGATTCCCTCTATTGAGTCGGAAGAATGGTTAGGTTTTTTTGAAAATTATTTAGAGGCCATAGATGGCCTTAGGTTTCCTGCGACAAGGAAAAAAGCCATTCTGTTAAATTTGTTGGGCAAAGCAGGCCAACATGTTTTCAAATTTCTTCCTGAGCTCCTGGGTGCGAATGATCAACATGTAGACAATCCATACAATGAAGCAAAATTGAGATTGGAGAAGTACTTTGGAAAACAAGTGAATATAGTGATGCAGAGGCATACATTTTACACGGTACCTTTAAAAGGAAAAGAGACTGTTGATCAAATGGTTGCTCGTTTGAGAGAACTCTCTTTGAAGTGTGACTTTGGCGCTATAGCTGACCAGCTCATCAGAGACCAACTAATTGTCCAGTGCAAGAATAAAAGGATGCAACAGAAACTGTGGGCAGCAAAGAATCTGACTTTGACGGAAGCCATCACCATTGCATAAGTAGTTGAAGAGTCTGACAAGTGTATGGAAGAAAATCGTCTTCTTGAACCTAAGAAAGAAGAGACTGTCAATTTTGTCAACAAAGTTGATAGTTCTTCTGCTGATGTTAAACATTATGATGTCAAACCTAAGTTCATTCCTTCTAAGCCGAAATTTCTTAGTGGTGCTTCTGGAGGGAAGAGTAAATGTGGAAGTATGTCTCATGCAGCTGATTTTCAGGGGTGCTTTGCTCGTGATAAGTCTTGTCGCAAATGTGGGAAAAGAGGTCACATTAGCAAAGCGTGTAAAGGTCCTTCTTTTAATAGGGTAAACTTCGTTGAAGATGATATTATTCCTCCTAAAATGTCTTTGTGTATTGATGATGATGCTCATGTTGTTTTACAGAGACCCAAAGCAGTTTTTGTTCTTAATGGGGTTTCAGTAACGCTCTTAGTCGATCCTGGCTCCATGTTCACAATTATTCCTACAGTTTATTGAAAGAATGTTGGACACATGCTTCACTGTCACGTAGTGATATAACACCTAAGGGTTATACTGCTGAGATTATCAATTTGAAGGGTTTCATGGATACAACTTTTGAGTTCAAGGGGAGATCGGTAATTGGAAAGGTTTATGTTTCTGATGATGGCCCAGCTATTTTGGGTTGGATTCAACAACATGCTCTGCATATTATTCTTGATCCAAGATCAGAGGATACGGTATTGGTTATTGATGATTTTACTGATATTGACACTGTGTTATCTAAATTTCACAATGGTTTTCGCTCAGATTTAGGTAAATTAGAAGGTTACATCCATGAAATTAAATTTAAAAAAGACGTTACTCCTGTTAGGCATTCTCTTAGGTGGATTCCTATTGCTGTACATGAAGAGGTCAAACAGATGCTTAATGAAATGCAAAGTCAAGATGTAATTGAGCCAGTGGAAACCTCTGAATGACTTTCGCCAGTAGTTGTCACACAGAAGAAGGATGCCAATCTTTGTTTTTGTGTTGATCTCCGGTCCTTAAATCAAAATATTGTTGTGGATAAGTTTCCTTTACCCAACATCTCAGAGATGGTGCTCTTGATGGATAAAGTGAAATTTTTCAGTAAATTCGACTTGAGATCTGCTTACCATCAGGTGATATTACACCCTTATTCTAAAAAATTAACTGCATTTGTGACCATGGAGGGTGTGTTTCAGTTTAAAAGGTTGCCTTTTGGCCAGTGTGTACCAACGTATGATGCATTCCTTACTAGAAGATCTCAAACATGTCCATTACTTCCAAGATGATATTTTGATTACTGGAGTAGATGAACTTGAACATAATTGTAATCTTACTAAGGTCCTTCCAACTTTGTTGAGTGCAGGTCTCACTTTGAGGAACGATAAGTGTCAATTCTTAATGACTGAGATTGATTATTTGGGGTACCCTATCTCTCAATCAGGCGTTAAACCCAAAGAAGATTTGCTAAATGCAATTAAATGTGCACCTGTTCCTTCCAACAAGGATCAACTGAAGTCCTTTTTAGGATTAGTAGAATACTACTCTAAATTTGAATCAAATTTTGCACATAAAACTGAACCTTTACGTTTGCTACTTAGAAAAGGGGTACACTTCATGTGGGAAACTCAACAGTCAGAAGCTTTTGAGATGATTAAAAATGAAATTGTTGGTGCTGGTATTCTTACCACGTTTGAACCAGGTAAGGACACTTATGTGACCGTGGATGCCAGTGCTTATGGCATTGGAGCTGTTTTATCACAAAAGAAAGGTGGCTTGGAAAAAACAGTAGCTTTTGCCTCACGTTCTCTTAGTTGTTCTGAACAGAATTATGCAGTGATTGAGCAAGAGGCATTAGCTACTGTTTGGGGCATTTCACATGTTTGTACTTATTTGTGGGAAACGCATTTCTCTTTAAGAACTGATCACAAGCCACTGATTAGAATTTTGTCACGAGGTGGAGCTAATAATGGTTCTCCCTGTTTAATGAAATTTGCTGCTAAATTGCAAGAATATACTTATACTTTGGAACATATTTCTGGGTGGAGAAATGTTCAAGCCGATTGCTTGTCCCGTTTGCCTGTTCCATCTGGTAAGGTTGATTGTGATTTTGATGATGAAAGTGTGTGCGTGGTTGCTGGTTTTGAAGATGTTTGTTCTGGTGAGTACCATTCCATTTCCAAGGATGAGTGGCATCAAGCAGTTGTTGAAGATGTGGTAAATAAAATTACCGGGACTATTTTTCTATACATTAAATGACAATAAAGGATAGCTCAATAAATGAGAGGCAGAGTCCGTGATATCTGAGTCATACGGGCTTTAATTTAAGTGGCTCGAGACACTGGACATCGGGTTCCATCACCACTAAGGTTCAGGAAGGGATATTCAACATTTTATTAACATCACACATTATATATAGTAAAACTGTATAATTGAAATGAATACAGTAGGCGTAACAAGTGAAAAGAGAAGAGATAAGAACACATGGGCGTAAAAGAAGGCGTGTACAGGAGGCGTACACGGAGGTGTGTGCTGGAAGCGTCACAGAAGTGTCATAGGTGGGTGGATACATAGAGGAATTCTGCAGGGTCAGCAGAAACCTTTACCATGGATGCGTGCGCAACTGAGCATGACGTGGTATTGACGTGGGAGAGCTGGGGGGCTTGACTTTAGCACTAGTAGAGGAGTCTTGGTGTCTGGGATGTCAGAACGACCTGCACCTATAACATATCTGATATCTTGTGTTTGGAGGATGTGTTGTCTGAAGTTAAAGGTCTCTCGGGCAGAGGCCGTTCAATACTGAATGCTAGTGTGTGCATATGGTTCTTCATGCATGTACGGGGGCCATGGGCCTACCATGGTAACGGGTTCGGTAAATCACTTGCAAGGAGACAGGAAAGCAGGGCCCTTTGCTCTGCAGCCGGGAATATGTTTACCTATTTCACTAGACTGGAATGTGTTTTTACGGAGGCTGAGCAGATAACTGTAGGCAAAATACCATCTTGGCAGGCAGGCCAGGCCGAGCCGGGCACCGCTTGGCTGGGCAGGAAGTAAGGTAGAGGTCAGGGATGCATACCTAAACTGCAGCTTCCAGAGACAGAAGAGGCTCGGAGCCTCAATTAAGGGCCTGGCTCGACTGAGCCAGAAAAACGTGTAAAACGTGTGCTTTGCGATATTTAAAAGTGCACCATGTAAATGCATTGGAAACGTAGGCTTTGAGGCTGAATTATCGTTTCGTTCATGGAGGGCCTGGTAGATGACATGTTAACGTTGGACGCAAATGCAATTGCGTCTTCGGCCATAGAGGGAGAATGCATGGATGTCATGCACATACATGTAACGTTGGGGTACACGATAGGGGACATACTTGACCATATAAAATTCAATTTTCCTCATTCCCTCCTTGTCCCCTACGTTCCCTTCAGGATATATCTATTTTCATGAGACCATCTATCTGTTCGTATAACATCATTTGCTCATCTTTCTTCATTCGGGAACGGGAACGTGAACTTGGACGGGGAATACAGGCTGTGGCGCACAAGCCGTAAATCGCTGGCCCACATTGCAGACAGAGACAACAACTGAATAATATGAGCAGTATGATTCCTAGGAATGACAGTACTTTCCATCCCCAGGCTGATATCACACTCCAGAGCCAACCGGACCATGTCCAGGTGCCTGGATTCTGGTGTATCTGGTGAGCTATTTTATGAAGCCTTGTTATTGCTTTATACACTGACGGTGCGTTATTAGGAATAAACACACAACAACTAGATCCGATCACTCTACAAGCCCCGCCCCTATCGGCCAGGATGACGTCAAGGACAAGGCGGTTTTGAAGAACAACAAGTCTCATAGCAGACTGCTCTTCGGTCAGGTTACCTAAAGCAAAAGTAGTTTCGTTCACTACTGCTTCCAAAGTTCTGGTTAACCTGCGTATTATTTTACTATTCTGGACGGGACCTATGAACCAGAAGTATCCTTTAATATAATCCTTATACTGGTCCCATGCTGACTCAGAATAATCGATAACAGGAGGAAGGTCTCTCTTATGTCTTACATGCACAAGATGGGTATCTCGATGATAATTGGATGGGGCTAGAAAAACAGGTGGCAGTAGGAATGCAATATAACATGTTCCATCCCAATCTAATGGCAGACGTACATAAGCTGCCTGACCACATATAAAATAGGAATGGCGGGAAGCTTTGAAAGTAGACTTTCCTTTATCACTGAATTCGACCACAGTATTACAATCACTGTGTCCTAGATGTACTGAACCATTCTTTCTAACGCATAATTCACCTTTCACTGGTAAAACTGTAATAAACGGCAAGTCCGAATTAGTCTCGGACTGAACGTTCAGAATCATGAGGTTAAGGGTAAAATTTCCTAATCAATACACTTCATTTTCTAGATCGGTCCCTGTCCTTTGGGGAAGACCTTCCTTGTCTGGGAAACATGCTTTATTCATAATTGTATTCAGGTTCCCCCATATCCAGTTGCCTTGGGAAACTTTGGACTCACTGTCTAATGAGGACATTAAAGTAAACCATGCCCCGCACGAACCATTATGTGTAAATGGATAGGGTAAGAGGGGCAGAACTCCCTTATATTTCTGATAGGGAGGGAGTCGGCCACATACCCAGCAATTCGTGACATTGCTGGTCTGATGAGAATGGTGTAACATACGGATAAAAGTGTTGTTCCGCAGTGCTAGACGATAGGACAATTCGTGTGGTGGCAGGTCACTGAAAGTGTGCTCTATAGTGTCATTGAAAGAAGAATGTACATGCGAGCCAAGAGGAGGAAAGAAAACATGTAACGTCCAGTTTACACATATGATCGTAATACTCAGAAAAAACATAAAAAGCAATGTAACGATATATCTACTATGTAGATTTTTACAGTATTTCATTTTCTTGACTTTCTGTCTATCTCTCTCACTATTTGGGTCTATCTTATACATGTCAGAAACCTGTCTAACCGCTTCACCCGAGGGGGACTTAAACAATTAAACGCTGTCTGACTTACTAGACCTTAACTTAGCTTTATACTCCTGTTGCAGAGTTTTCTCTAACAAAGGGAGTTTAGAGTCGGTATCAGAATCAGGGCAGTCCTTGGGAAAAGTCTCTGGACACAGTCCATGAAAACGTTTGATGTGGCTGGAATGGAGCCAGCCTTTTCTTCCCTCCACTTTCACCGCGGTCCTCGTGGTCATCAACACCAGTTTCGGTTCCCTCCACCTGGGCTCCAGGGGGCTTGAGCGATCGAAGTTCCTTATGCATACTAGGTCACCTGGAACGATTTCATGCGGTTTCACTTGGGTGTTGTCCGGGAAAGCAGCCGCGACCTGTGAACGACAAGAGAGTAGTGCAGACATCAAGGAAGCCAGGTAATCTGTCAGCATATTACTATCGACATCAGTGATCTTACGCGGCATAGGCGTACCCCACATATTTGGGGGTCTGCCGAAGACTACTTCATAAGGAGATAGTCCGGTTCTGGAATGAGCTACCATACGCATGTAAAAGAGGGCAACCGGCAGGGCTACCATCCAATCTACACCTTTTTCTGCACAGACCTTCGCTAACCGTGTTTTCAGAGTCTGATTATGTCTCTCGACGAGACCAGCTGCTTCGGGGTGTCGTACGCAGTGGAATTTCCACTGGTACCCTAACAGGAGTGATACCTGTTTCATCAGTTCGGACGAGAATGGCTGTCCATTATCTGAGTACACGACACGGGGCAAGCCGTATCGCGGGAAAAATTCACGAACCAACTGCTTGGCAGTGGTTACAGCAGTGTAATCTGGGACTGGGTAAGCTTCTGTCCATCTGGATAGGGCACATACAACTACGAGGACATACTTGAATCCTCGGCATCTGTCCATCTGGATATAATCCATCTGGAGGACTTCAAAAGTATGGTCAGGAGGATGAAATCCACCTTGTTCCACGGGAATGCCCTTGCCTGGATTGAACTCACAACAGATCATGCAGGTACGCACTTTCTGTTTCGCTGCTGCACGTAAATGCTTGTTGAACCAAATATTCTGTATGCTATCTAGCATGGCTTTCTCTCCTAAGTGTGCTGGACTATGTGCTGTATTAATGATAACTTGAAACATAGAGTCGGGGAGAAACCATGTGGCTTTTCCCTTCGTCATCCATCCCTGATCTGTCTGGACCCCTCCTTGTTCTGTCCATTTCTTGATTTCGTCCGGAGTGGCATGTGTCTGTATGTCGAGTACATCTTGTGTGGGATCCCTGACTGTCATGCAATGCGTCAGTGGAGTTACTTCAGTCTTTGTCGTGTCAGTCGGAATGTCTGTTTGAGTCTGAGCTGTGAGTTTGGCTGTTCGATCTGCCAGGTCGCTACCCTGGGAAATAATGTCAGTAACTTTAGTATGTGCTTTGAATTTCATGATGGCAATGGCTGAAGGCAAGTGTATTGCTTCTAACAGAGCTTGAATGAGGGGACCATGCTGGATTTTGGCTCCATGGGAGGTCAGAAAACCTCTCTCTTGCCGAAGAACACCGAAGTCGTGAACGACTCCGAATGCGTACTGTGAATCTGTGTATATATTTACTTTCAGGTTCTTGGCTCGTATGCAGGCTTGGGTCAGAGCGATGAGCTCTGCTGCTTGGGCAGACAATGTGTCAATACGATGTGTTTCTATGACTTCAGTTTCAGTGGTCACTACATATGCGGCCACTAACTCTCCTGTACTTGTTCTCATGCATGAACCATCCACATAAAGTGTCAGGTCTGGATCGGGCAATGCAATGTCTGTCAAGTCTTTTCTTGGTTTCGTAATTGTGTTAATTACTTCCACACAGTCATGTGGTGTAGGGTCAGTTGTGCTCGAGGGTAACAGTGTAGCAGGATTTAAAATGTTGCAACGTCTGATCTCTATGTGTGGCTGAAACAGTGTCAATTCATATCCTGTCAGTCGTGCTATGGTCAAGTGCTGAGTCTGTGTCCGGTTTAGGAGAACTTCCACAGAGTGTGGAACCTGTACTGTCAGGGGATGTCCTAATACTATGGAGTCGCTTTGTCTGATAGCTAGAGCTGTTGCTGCAACTGATTTCAGGCACGCAGGCAGAGCCTGGGCTACTGGATCCAATGTACTAGAAAAATAAGCACAAGGCTTGTGTTTTCCTGCTTGATCTTGTGTGAGAACAGATAATGCTGTGCCATCGCGTTCAGTGACAAAAAGTGTAAAAGGTTTGCTGTAACATGGTGTCGCTAAAACAGGTGCTTGACATAAGGCTTTCCTCAGTTCATCAAAAGCTTGTGTATGTTCCTGAGTCCAAGGGAGGACAGTCGAAGTCGCTGCCTCCTGTGTTGTCAACTGTATGAGTGGTTTGGCTAGATATGCATACTGGGGAATCCATTGTCTACAGTAAGAAGTGAGGCCAATGAAGGCCAGTACTTCCTTTTGTGTCTTGGGCTGTGGAAGATGTGCAATTAACTGAATGCGGTCTGGTGTCAACTGTCTACCCCTCTTGGACAGCAAGTGCCCAAGGTAAACCACTTGCTGGGCACAGAATTGTAGCTTCGAAGGGGACACTTTATGCCCCTTTTCGGCCAGAAAATACAAGACTGTCAGTGATGCACGTTCACAGTCACGTTCTGTTCGTGCGGTAATCAATAGATCGTCAACATGCTGGAGTAGGGCAGTGTCAGTAGGCATGTGAATACTGTCTAGTTGTCGTTTCAGTGCTTGGCTGTAAATACTAGGGCTTTCTGTGAACCCTTGAGGAGCACGTGCAAATTTGAAGCTTCGGCCATTTAAACAGAATCCGAAAAGATACTGGCTTTCCGGATGAATGGGGACACTAAAGAAGGCGTTCTTGAGATCGATTACAGTGAAGAACGCAGCTTCGGACTCAATGGCAGTCAATAAAGAAGAAATGTCTGGGACCACTGGGTACTGGGGTATTATGCATTTGTTTAATTCTCAAAGGTCAATCACCAGTCTGTAGACCGGTGGTGCATTAGGGTCAGTTCGCTTAAGAATCGGGATGATTGGAGAATTACACACATTGGAGTCAGTTTCTACAACCACTCCTTGTGCAATGAGTTCGTCAATAATTTTCAGTAAGGCTGCTACAGCCTCAGGTGGTAACTTGTATTGTTGGATTCAGGGCAGTACAACTCCTTGTTTAAGAGTAACACGATATGGTGTAATGTGCATGCAACCTACATCAGTTGGACCTTGCGCCCATAAATGCTGTGGTACATTCTGTAATCGTGGATCAAAATCTCTTAACACATAATGTCCTTTAAAATCACGTAAAAACAATCTCACTCCTTCCGGAGAACAACATATTACTGCTCCTAGCGCTTTCAATGTTTTTATACAAAGCAAGTTTTCTGGACATGATTTCGTAAGTAACAAGTCTGTGGTGCGAGACAATGGACCAACTTCTAGGGAAACTGGCTTTGACACTTCGTTAACAATAGGCTTTCCTGAAAATCCCAGGGAAACATTCTGTGAGCCTGAGAGGGGTGCCCCTGGAACCTCGTCATGACTGATGGTAGTTCTGCTCGCCCCTGTGTCAATCAAAAACTTTCTGTCTTTCCCTAATACCTGACTATGTACATAGGGACCCTCTTGATCTACAGGAACCTCGATAAGGGGCAAGCCAACCTCCCTCTCTAGGCTGTTTCATGAGTACTGCTGATAATCTGGGTAGTCTGACTGAGCATACTGGTACATTTGTTGCGTGACATGTTGTGTGGCAGCAATGGGTTGGGGTTGGGGTACAGCTACTGTCTGTTGTGCGTTCTGTGGAGGTTGCGTGTTCTGCGGAACTTGTTCTTGTCTAGGTGGACGCGGTCTTTCTTTCGTCTTGCCTGTAGCTATATTGTGTCTCAGAACGGCACATTCGTTTATATAGTGACCTGGCTGTTTACAGTAGTTGCAGTTCCCTTTAACAGGAGCTGCAGAATGACTGGACGGAGCCATACCCCTCTTCTGACTGTCAGCTGGGACAGACTGAGCAACTAGTACTTTCATTTTCGCGTCTTTTATACGTCTCTGTTCGTGGTCGTGTTCCTCTCTAATTCGGTTCTGGTGGTACTGTAACATTTGTAACATTTGGGAAGGGCTATTTGCTTGCCATGTACTCTCGACTTTCAGTACTCTATTTTTAACTTGTGGTAAGGAATTCTCTACTAATTTGGTCACAAAAAGATGTGGGTATGATTCACTACTTGTCTTGAGGCCGCTATTAATAATGAAACATTTCTCGAATCTGGAATAAAAATCACTAGTGTCTTCGTCTTGTTTCTGTTTGCAGGCTGAGATAGCATCCCAGTCTTCCTTTTTAGTGGCTAGTAATCTTGGCAAAACCTGTACTAATAACTCTGGTAATGCTTTAGCTTTTTCCCCAAGACCAGTACCAGGGACTCGTGTATTGTCTTCGTTTTCTAATTCTGCCCAATCAATCTTTTTCTCTCCCACCTCCCACTCTTTTTCTTTAAGTTTTTCATAAATCCCTGCAGGCAACAGAACTTTTAACATTTTAATGATATCGGGGTACGTATACTCCCCCATGCGGAGCATGTCTTTTAATTCACGGTGAAACCCTGCTGGATCTTTATCGTGACATGGCACTAATTTCTTCATTTCCAATAATTCTATTTTCGTTAAGGGGGTGTAAACAAACACTCGTTCAAGTTCACCATCTGTTGTCCGTGCGGGATGAACTTCTCGTAAGGGATTCTGTCTGTCTATGTAAAATGTTTTCCTTACTGGGGGTGGAACGGGAACAAAATGTGGAGTCAGGAAAGTCCTGTATTTGTGTCGCTGTTCTAGAATGATATTAATTAAATCAGTACCTAGGCCTCTCCATCTACCTAGGAGTAACTCTTCCAATATATTATATAGGGGACCTGGATCAGAATGCTGACTTTCATACAGTGTAATAAGATGTTGAATCATGTACATACCAGCTAATCGCTGTTCGTCTGGGGAAAGATTCAAAAATGTTTGCGCTACTGAGTCATCTTTATATACGCTGGTATTGCCAGCCCATTGTACTGCTGACCGGGCTAGTTCCTGTTCATGCATGGTACTTAGTTCACTGTAACCTATTCGTTGTTTCAGTACTTTATCAGTGGCTTGGAATAGATGCTCAAGAGAACATTGTTCTGGTATGGGAGAAAGAAAACGTTTCTTGCATTCTGGGCGTATGGGTTTGTCAAAGGGTCTTGCCCTACCTACGTACGCTATTCTATTTGGGGTTTCAGTTTCTATATCATCGTCTTCTGAGACTTCATCCTCTTTCTCAGTTTCATTCTTGTCGGCCTGTGCCAAGGCCTTTTCTTTCTCACGTATGTCAAGAATCTCCTTACGGATTTTCCTGTACATTGACTCTACACTAGTTTGTTTATCATGCTTTCCGACCGCTATGTTATTACTCCAATCTAACATACGTTTAGTTACTTCTCTGTGTGGTTGATCTTGTTCCCTAATTAAACAATTTATCAAGAACTGTAAAATCATGCGTTGAGTTTCCACCTTTCTATGTGCCATGGCCTCGTGAATACTTTCTGGTCCCTCCCCCGTTCTAATGAAGTGATATATCTTGTCTAATTTCTCTTTCATGCCTGGTAAAGTGATCAAATAATCTGCAACGCGCCTTAATCGTAGTGAGTGTAAGACCAATGAGTCCTCACCCGGTACTGGATCATATATACAATCAGTAAGGTTCTTTCTAAGATGTGCGTATGTTGCCTTTGGCGTTTGTTCCAGTGCTAAGTCTCGTAATGATAGTCGTTTTACTTGAGAAGGGGTGGAAAAACCTCCTGCCGCGGCTCCTAGATGTGAGCCGCCGGGGTTTGCAGGATGCACTGGCACTGGTAATATTGGTGCTGGTAGAGTAGGTGTAGGTAATGTAGGTTGGTCCTGGGTTGCAGGTGGATTAAAAGGATTGCCAGGACCAGTGGCAGGAGAAACAGTGGGGGGAATCGTGTCATTAACAGGGTTGTGAGGATGAATATTTGGAGGAGGATTTGTATTTACATACTCTGGGACAGTGTCATCTAAGTAGGAAGAAAGAAAAATTTCGCTGCGGTCTGTTTGTGACGAAGTTTAGTCGGGACCAATGGTGGCGGTAAATTACTGGGTACTTCCGGGGTCGCCTTAGGCAGGCCCTCGGCAAGAACGGGATACATGCCTTTAATAAGGGCATTTCTTTGTCTGTCTAATTGTTCTGCTTTAACTCGTTCACCTTCTTCTAGTAGTTCTCTTTCTTTAGCTTTTTCGGATTCTTCTCTACTTCTCTCTGCTTTCTTGATTTCTTTCTCTGTTCTTCTATGCGCTTCTTTACGCCATAATTCTATGGCATCTTTCTGGGATTGTCTGGCTCTCTTTTTCCAAAGTGCTTCCTCTACTCTCATGATGCATTCAGCATCCCATGTCCCTGAAACAGGCCATCTATATTTCTTTTCCAGATCCTTGGTGTAGTCAACCCATAAGTCTAAGTACAGTATGGCATCTAAGCCATGTTTATGTTACATAAAATGACCGGGAGTGTCCCTAGGCGGGACGGGAACTGCTTCTTCTTCGAGTATCCCTTTCCTAGTTCCTATCTGACGTAATTTCGAGAACAGCGGCATGTTTGAACTTTCTTGAACATGAACACAATAAACACAGTAATGAATTGTAAACAATCATTCATACCACGACATAAAACATATTAAAACATTTCGGCTAGATACTACCTGGTACATAGAAAAACACAATTCTGAAAATCTCGAGAGACTATACTAGAATACTGAATTACTAGATGCACTGCTAAAACAGTACAGACATACCGGTCCCGTAAAGAGACACGTCATATCGTATCCACCTAAGTGAACACGTCTGGACCGGATCTGTGTACCCAGACCCGTCTTGACCGGGCACAAATCAATGAACCCGTCTATATGCGTTCCCAACAACGGTACTCACCGGGAAGCAGAACGGAAGGCCTCGGGAACTCGATACTGGACTGGACTGGACTGCTACGGCGTCTGGCTGCTACTACGCATGCGCTTCGGAACAGGTGGACCTCCAGATACCTCAGACCTTGCTCTCTCGGCTTGGGCTCTGGTCGGGACTCTCCGCATTCCTCACCGCCTCGTCTGGATGCCGGGTCGCAGTCTCCGTCTCCTCCGTGGGCCTGAGGGAGATAGCAGGAAAACCCGCAGGTGTGCACAGGAGTCCGTCACGGCTGTAGAAGGGGTCAGGGGCCTGCGTTACATCGCCGGCGCGTGGGGAAGGGGAGGGGTCCCTGTTCGGGCGCCAGATTATGTGGTAAATAAAATTACAGGGACTATTTTTCTATACATTAAATGACAATGAAGGATAGCTCAATAAATGAGAGGCAGAGTCCGTGATATCTGAGTCATACGGGCTTTAATTTAAGTGGCTCGAGACACTGGACATCGGGTTCCATCACCACTAAGGTTCAGGAAGGGATATTCAACATTTTATTAACATCACACATTATATATAGTAAAACTGTATAATTGAAATGAATACAGTAGGCGTAACAAGTGAAAAGAGAAGAGATAAGAACACATGGGCGTAAAAGAAGGCGCGTACAGGAGGCGTACACGGAGGTGTGTGCTGGAAGCGTCACAGAAGTCATAGGTGGGTGGATACATAGAGGAATTCTGCAGGGTCAGCAGAAACCTTTACCATGGATGCGTGCGCAACTGAGCATGACGTGGTATTGACGTGTAACTGGGGAGAGCTGGGGGGCTTGACTTTAGCACTAGTAGAGGAGTCTTGGTGTCTGGGATGTCAGAACGACCTGCACCTATAACATATCTGATATCTTGTGTTTGGAGGATGTGTTGTCTGAAGTTAAAGGTCTCTCGGGCAGAGGCCGTTCAATACTGAATGCTAGTGTGTGCATATGGTTCTTCATGCATGTACGGGGGCCATGGGCCTACCATGGTAACGGGTTTGGTAAATCACTTGCAAGGAGACAGGAAAGCAGGGCCCTTTGCTCTGCAGCCGGGAATATGTTTACCTATTTCACTAGACTGGAATGTGTTTTTACGGAGGCTGAGCAGATAACTGTAGGCAAAATACCATCTTGGCAGGCAGGCCAGGCCGAGCCGGGCACCGCTTGGCTGGGCAGGAAGTAAGGTAGAGGTCAGGGATGCATACCTAAACTGCAGCTTCCAGAGACAGAAGAGGCTCGGAGCCTCAATTAAGGGCCTGGCTCGACTGAGCCAGAAAAACGTGTAAAACGTGTGCTTTGCGATATTTAAAAGTGCACCATGTAAATGCATTGGAAACGTAGGCTTTGAGGCTGAATTATCGTTTCGTTCATGGAGGGCCTGGTAGATGACATGTTAACGTTGGACGCAAATGCAATTGCGTCTTCAATTCGGCCATAGAGGGAGAATGCATGGATGTCATGCACATACATGGAACGTTGGGGTACACGATAGGGGACATACTTGACCATATAAAATTCAATTTTCCTCAAAGATATGGATTTTATTGAGCTAATTGATGCCATACGGTTGGGTTGGAGACGTGAGGGTGATGTGAAACCTTCCTTACGTAGTTTTGTTAAATTGCAAGAGGAGCTTAGTTTTGGTTCATCCAATGATTTAGTTTTACGTTGGGAGAGGTTTGTTCCGCCAAGGTCCCTTAGGAAAAAGCTTTTTCTTCTTGCGCATGAAGGTCATTTAGGGCAAAGTATGACCATTAAACGCCTTAAAAACTGCTTTTGGTGCCCTGGTGTGGATGATGATGTTCGGAGGTGGGTCGAGCAGTGTTTGTCGTGCAGGGAGAGTGAAAATAGATTGAAGATTGTTACTCCCACTCAGGGCTCAATTGCCAGTGTAAGTGATTTGCCTTGGGACAAAGTTTGCTTAGACTTTATTGGCCCTATGGATTCTCTACCTAATGATTGTCATTTTGCCATGATTTTAGTGGATGTGTGTTCTCGTTCGATGTGTGTGGAGTTCATGAGGAATATTACCACGGATTCTGTAATCAAACAGCTTAGAGCTATCTTTTTGAAGGAGAGTTTTCCAAAGATTTTACTTAATGATAACGGACTCAATTGGCTTCGGTGGCTATGTGTACCTTTCTTGAGAATCATGGAATTAAACATATGAGTACATCTTTGTATAATCCGCAAGGTAATGGCATTGTGGAGCGGATGAATCATTTAGTTAAAGGTGCCATACAGATGTCAGTTCAAGGTGATGTCCGTAGAGCTGTAGAAGAATTGGTGTGGTCTTATAACACTACGGTCCATAGTGTTACCAATGCTATTCCTTTTGTGCGTATGCGTGGTAGAATCCCTAAGACCAAGTTGGTTCCGCATTGGTTAATGGAAGATAGTGGTTCTCCAAGAAATGTGTTTGTTTCGGTTAAAACAGGTAAGGTTGAGGTTGGTGTTTTGATCAAAATCAAACTAGGTCGTAGGGAGCATGGTATGAACAAATTCTCTGATCCACTTAGGGTTAAGTAAGTTCATAGGTGGCATGTTGTGTTGGAGAATGGGCAGTCTTGGAATTTCCGTAGAATTGCATTGTATTCTAAAGGTTCAGGAAAAGATGTGGGTGAAAGGTTGAAGAAGGATTCTCCTCAAGGTTCGCCACGATGTGTTCCTCAAGAGTTTAGATGAAAGGCTTTGGTTCGAAAATGTGGTGTTCCTAAAAGATTTTGGCCCACATGCATCAAGCATTTTTGGAGTCGCAAACGGTGCGATTCCTTAAAATCGTCCGTTTGCGATTCCAAAAATGCTTTTTGGAATGCATCAAGCATTTTTAGAAATCGCAAAATTTTTGCTATTTCTAAAAATGCGATTGCTTTTAAGAAATCGCAAATTTGCGATTTCTTAAAAGCAATGCATGATTACTTTTATAATTGCGAATTCGCAATTAGGGTGTCAAATTTACCGAGTGGTTGAACCACTCGGTAAATTTGCAAAAAGTGTTAAAAACGCTGCAAAAGCATTTTTTACACATTCATGTTAAGGACACACATGTCCTTAGGACATGTGTGTGTGCAACATGATGCGAAAACAACATTTCATGGGCGCAGGGGGGGTCATTTGAACCCCCCTCTCCACCCTTGAAATGCAATCAGGATTTGCGATATTCTAAGTGCGAATTCGCAATTCCCATTCATTCCTATGGGCATTTTAGCCCATAGGAATGAATGGGAATTGCGTATTCGCACTTTGCTAATCGCATAATATTTGAGAATAGGTAAAAATTGCGATTTTTACCGTTTCTCAAATATTTTGAGAAAATGTTCATGCATCCCATTTTGCATTTCCTAATTTGCGATTCCCTAAAAATCGCAAATTAGGAAGTGCAAAATGAAACAATGATGCATGTGGTCCATAATGATTTTCTTATGTATTAGTTTTGTTTCCCAAGAGTTTAGACGAAGGACTTCTGTCCGGAAAAGTGGTACTCTAAAAAACACAATGATTTTCTTATGTATTAACTTATAATTTTTCTTAGTATAAATAACATGATCTATTATATTAGATATTAAGTATAAGATGTTATGTAATGTTTAAAGCTTGTGTTTTATTTTATTTTCTTTGTTTTTCTTTTTGTGTGTTTATTATAAGAAAGGGAGATATGTTGTGCCTTGTTAAAGCATTCATTTCCCTATGAGGTAGTCAGCATTCCAGGTGACATCTTTCAGAATGCTGGCTACTGATTATTCTGTATTCTATTGCTGGCGGTTGCTGAGGCAGGATGTACTGAGCTTGACCGAAGCTCCTTGCCTTCTTCAAATAAAGAAGTTGAACTTACCTGTTTCCTCTCCGTCCTCAATCTTCAACATATACGCTTTCGCCGGCCCTATATGTAGTGTGAGGGCCAAATCGCCCGCGACACTAGAGCGCCGACCGTTCCTACCCCAAGATGGCACCTGTGCAAAAAATGCTCGATTGCCTGATCTCGCGGTCCAGGAAACCCAAATCGTCACCTGAGAGCGCGTGGACCCTCGGGTGGAGCGCGTGAAGGGTAGGGGTGAGTGAGGACGAATTTTAAAAGATGTGCACAAAATCACACAACGTTCTACAAATAATTTTAAAAACAGCTAAGTGTCACAGAAATAAAAATTTCCAATACGATTGAAATATTCAGCCCCTGACTCCCGGCTTCCGCCTCAAGAGTCACAAGTTCTAGAGGTGCATGACTATGAGGGCCTGTACAATTTATTTTTCAGAGAGCACCTCTTGGATAAATGTTTTCCAGAGCTGCGCCAACATCTGGTGGAACGCAAGCTGACTGATCCCCGTGAGCTTGCGGAGGAGGCGGATACCTGGGTTAGCACCCGGGTGTCACACAAGGGCCCCGGGGGAGATGGCCCGAAAGGCGGACAGGGCGTCCCCCAGAAGAAAGAGGGGGGAGATAAAAAGAAGGAGTTCTCACAAGGCCCACAAACTAGACAGTTTGGGAGCGGAGTAGGGACCCCACCTCAGTCCAGTTCCCCGAAGCCCACTTACAAGAGTCAGCAGCCAAAAGTTGTCCGGTTCTATGAATGCGGAGAGGTTGGACACTACAAGGGAGATGCCCAGTATCACAAACGACCCCCTGCCCCTACAGGTGGCAAGAGTCCCGGGGAGGCTAGTGTAGCGCTTGGGATGGAGCTGCCCCTAGATAGGGAAGGGGAGTGGACAGGCCTGACCCTGGTTTCACTTGGGGATAGAGAGATGGTCCCAGTGATGCCCTTACCATCGAATACTGCTAAGTACCAGCAGAGGGTGAAGGTCAATGGGGAGGAGGTGGACGCTCTGATGGGCACAGGTGCCAGCATGACCACTGTAGTGAGGCGGCTGGTGTCCCCTGAGTAAGTAGTACCTGATGTATTCCATCCAGCCGTGTTGGCTGACGGCAGTCTAAGCTACTATTCCGTGGCTCAGGTTCCCTTTCAGTGGGGAGGAGTTCAAGGCCCGTTGAGAGTTTCGATAAGCCCTGCCTTGCTTGTGGACTGTCTGCTGGGTAATGACCTAGAACATACTGCCTGGAAGAAAGTGGAGTTTAAGGTCCACACTGAGATGCTGGGGTTACCAGGGTGGACTTGCGTAGTCACGCGGTCCATGGCTGCCCGGCAAGAAGCTCAACCCGGGTTGGAGCCTAAGACAATGGCCCAACCCAATGCTGGTCATGAAGAGGAGAGTGTTGTGGAGGACACACCCTGTGTGATGAATGGGGAGCCCGCGGGGGTACCCCCGGAGTCCGTGGAGGGGGATGTCGTTCCCGTGGGGGACTTGCCGACCCTTGCCGAGTGGCATGTGGAAGGAGGGCCTACCCGGGAGGAATTCTGTCAGGCGCAGAAGGAGTGCCCCTACTCTTGAAGGCATGCGGCAGGCCGAAGCCCAAGCGACTGATCAGGAGACCGGCAGTTTTCACGTGTACTGGGAGGATTGCCTCCTTTACAGTGAGCCTAAGGTTCCGGTGCACGGATCCTCGAGTGCCTTAGTGGTCCCCCAATGCTACCGGGCCTTCTTATTGGAACTGGCGCATGAAATACTCTTGGCTGTACACCTGGGCCAGGACAAGACCTTTGCAAGGCTAGTCCCACATTTTTATTGGCCCAGGATGAGAGTTGCCTTTGACACCTACTGCAAGACCTGCAAGATTTGCCAGGCAAGTGGTTAGACAGGGACCAAAGTGAAGGCCCCTTTGGAATCGCCCCCGGTGGTCGGGACCCCTTTTGAGCGGGTCAGAATCGACATCATTGGGCCTGGACCCTCAGACCTCTGCGGGACACCGGTTCATCTTGGTGTTAGTGGACCACGCCACTCGGTACCCAGAGGCTATTCCTCTGAGGACCGTCACTGCACCTGTGGTGGTGCGGGCCCGGATGGGGATATTTACCAGAGTGGGATTCCCCAAGGTCGTGGTGTCGGACAGGGGCACGAACTTCATGTCGGGCTACATGCAGGCCATGCGGAAGGAGTGTGGAGTCACCTACTGGTTCTCCACTCCTTACCACCCCCAGACTAACGGGCTCTTAGAGCGCTTCAACAAGACCTTGAAGGGGATGATCCGGAGCCTGCCAGAGGACTTGAGGCGGAAATGGGACATCCTCCTCCCTTACCTGCTGTTTTCGTACCGCGAGATGCCAAAGAAGGGAGTCGGGTTCAGCCCCTTTGACCTGCTCTATGGCCATCCCGTTAGGGGGCCCCTCAGCCTTGTCAAGGAGGGGTGGGAGAAGACTGCAAAGAAGCTTCCCCGTGATGTCATCAGCTACATGCTGGCATTCTGCAGCCAGATGGCCAAGATGTGGAAGGAAGCCTCAGACAACTTGGAGGCTAGCCAAGCCGACATGAAGGAGTGGCCTGACCGCAACGCTCGGATGGTGGAGTTGGACGCTGGACAGAAGGTGTGGGTCAGTCATGGAGCCTGGGGAGCTTAGTGCCCTCTAGGACCGGTGGACTGGTCCGTAGGAGATTGTGGCGCGTCGAGGCCAGTCTACCTATGTCGTTGACTTGAAGACCCCCCGTCAGCCCCATCGGGTGCTCCACGTCAACCGCCTGAAGCCTCATCATGAGCGATCTGAGCTTGCTCTCCTCATGGTGATGGATGGGAGCGAGGAGGAGGAGAGTGAGCCTCTTCCTGACCTTCTGGCGGCCCAGGAGAAGGATGGTTCAGTGGAGGGAGTTGTCCTCTCCCCATCCTTGACCTCAGAGCAACAGAGGGACTGCCGCCAGGTATTGGTGCAGCACGCCTCGTTGTTCTCCCTCACGCCTGGATTTACACAACTGTGTACCCATGATGTGGACACAGGGGACAGTCCGCCTGTGAGCGCCAAGAAACCGTCTAGGTGTACGTGCGCGGTATAATTTTTTTTTAACATAACATAAAAACCAAGTCTTACTGGCTGTCCGATAAAGTGAAGAACAGCATCCAGGGTGAGGTGGCCAAAATGCTGGAGCTGGGAGTAATCGAACCTTCCAGCAGCCCATGGGCTAGTCCGTTTGTGCTGGTGCCGAAAGCGGCCCCACCGGGCACCACACCAGAACTTTGGTTCTGTGTGGACTATCGGGGATTGAACTCTGTCACCAAGACAGATGCTCACCCGATCCCACGGGCGAATTAGCTGATCGACCGGCTGGGAGCAGCCCGGTACATCAGCACCATTGATCTAACATCCGGGTACTTGCAGATTGCCATGGCCGAAGGAGCGAAGGAGAATACAGCGTTCTTCATCCCCGAGGGCCACTTCCAATTCAGTGTGATGCCCTTCGGGCTCAAGAATGCTCCGGCCACCTTCCAGAGGTTGGTGAACCAGGTGCTGTCTGGCCTGAAGTCTGTCTCAGCGGCGTACCTGGATGACATAGCTGTCTTCAGTAGCACCTGGGAGGACCATCTGCAGCATCTCCAGGAGGTGCTGCGAGCTCTGCAACGTGCTGGCTTGACCATCAAGGCTAGCAAGTGCCAGATTGGACAGGGATCTGTCGTGTACCTGGGACACATGGTGGGCGGGGGTAAGGTGCAACCCCTCCAGGCCAAAATCGAGACCATCATGGCCTGGGAGCCCCCCCAAGACCCAAACTGAGGTCCGAGCCTTCCTCGGCCTCACTGGATACTACCACAGGTTCGTCAAGGGATATGGTACCATCGTAGCCCCCTTGACAGAGCGAACGTCCAAGAAGCAGCCCCGCAAGGTGATCTGGACGGCTGCTTGCCAAGAGGCATTTGAAACACTGAAGCCCGCATTGTGCACCGTTCCGGTGCTGGCCACTCCTGACTTCCAGAAAGAATTCATCGTGCAGACGGATGCCTCAAAGCACGATGTAGGCTCTGTGCTTTCGCAACTCAACAACGATGGCCAAGACCAACCTGTGGCCTTTATCTCCCGAAGACTCATCCCTCGGGAACGGCAATGGAGTACCATTGAGCGAGAAGCCTTCGCTGTGGTCTGGGCCTTGAAGAAGTTGAGGCCATACCTCTTTGGCTCTCACTTCCTGATTCAAACCGACCACCGACCCCTTCGCTGGCTCATTCAAATGAGAGGCGAAAATCCCTAGTTGCTAAGGTGGTCCATTTTCCTACAGGCTATGGACTTTCGGGTGGAACATCGACTCGGAGTTGACCACGCCAATGCTGACGGTCTCTCACGGTTTTTTCGCCTTAGTGACGAGAACTCCCTAGAGGTTGGGTAGCTCTCCCCACTTTCAGCTGGGGGGACGCATGTTAGACCTGTCAGCCTTAGGGTGGTCTTTCCTATTTGTTTTTGCCTTGGCCTAATTTTTCTCACCTACTTTTTGTTGGCTTTAGGACTCTGGGCACCTACCCATTTCTTATCAATGTTAAAGTGCAGGTGCTCTCTTCCCCTAACATGGCTGCCACTGACCCCTGCTACTGCAGCGTGGTCTTTTTAGATGCACTCTAGTAGCCAGGAGCTGGCTGGAACCCCTAAACAATTTTGGGACACCAGCCTGCCTTCCCTGCCCATAGCTAGAGTGAGGAAGCTCCTGGAACCTTCTAGAACAGGGGAGGTGACACCAACTGCCACTGCCAACTGCCAACTGTCGCTATATAAGGAAAGGGAGGGAAACTTTCCAGTCCGTTGTTGAGGCATAACTGACCTGGGGAGAACCTACGCAGGAGACTTAGGCGGCAGGGCCTAGTCAGGAACCTATACCACTGGGGGTGACAGGGTTTAGGTGCTGCCCACCAAGCTGAGTGAGGAACACTGAACTAGCCCACTGATCTGGCCCGGCGGAAGGGGAACCCAGGGACCACCTGAAGTGACCTGCTGAGGAGAGCCTTCAACTCACACCCCCCCCTTCCTGAGGAAACCAAGAAACTGCAACCAAAGGGTGCCAGAACCAACAAGCGCCAAGACAAAGCTTACTGGTGCTAACCAGGACTACAGGGGAACCAACCAGGTACTGGACCGTGCTGCTCCTGCGCCCCCTGCCTTTGCCTGGGCCTGCGCTGTCCTACTGAGCCCCCTCTGACTGAACTGCTGTCCTGTCTGATCTGATCTGGCTACCCCACCTAGCTCCCTGAGCTGTCTGTACTGCCTCAGGCTGTGCGCTGTAATTGCCTGCAGGAGCATTACCCCCTTCATAGCGTTGGGTCCCTGTATTGAACTATCACTGTCGACTGGCCTGTCTGATTGCCCCTCACGTGCTCTCTTTTAAGCCCTTAGAGAATCGCTGGCCACCCAGAAACTGCGAAGCCCTCTCAAGCTCTAATTCACCGCAAGAGCTTTCTGTCTCTCAGGCGCTGTACCTGCCAGCGCTCCGGTCCCGTGAGTCCTCAGGGATTTGCCCGTCAGCGCCGCAGCTCGGCAATCCCTCCTCAGGGTCAGCGCCATCAACTTTGCCCCGCGGCGGCCCTCGGTGTCAGGAGAGGGCTGCCGGAATTCCTGACGGGCCTCACTAGGCCGACTAGGCGTGAAGCCTGCTTCACCCTTGTCACGTGGTGGAGGGAAATGCTGACACGTCCCTGGACACCGCCCCCCACTTGGCGCCGCACAGCGATTGGATGACGCTGCCTGCGCCCGCCTTTCTCACCCGCTGATTGGAACAGGAGAATCCTCACGCCGGAGGGCTCGGGGAGTTCCGAGGGCCCTCCCTCCCCGCCAGAAGAGGAAGTGGACGGCCTTGGGGCCGGAGGGAGGCCCGTGAAGAACGCTGGAGTAGCGTGGGCCTCCTCTGGCTGATCATCGTGCCCCTGCAACTGAGGTCTATGCAAGGGCCCCGAGCGGGCCGAAGATAAAGAGGTAAACTCCCGGGGAGGCCCGGAGATCGCCCCCTCCCTGCGGAGACTGTCATTGACTTCCGGTGTGCCACAGGCCTTCTTATTGAACTGAGCTTGAGCCTGATACTAACAGTAGAGCCCCAGGGAGGATTTTATGACTGGCTAATTAAACGAATGATCCCTGGCTGGTTGGAGGGAAGCAATGGTAATGGTTATTGGGTCCTGTTCCGCTGGAGTGTGGAATTCTGATCATACACTGGTCAATATGGCCTAATGCACTGATGCCTTTCTGAGGAAATGCTGAGTAACTTTCACAAGAAGGGTGTATCAGATGGTTTACAAGGGAATGTGTTAATGGTTGCCCTGACCCACGGAAAGGTTTTATCTCTGTTGTTTAAATGTTCTTCACTCCATGAAATGGGTATTGAAGCTTAATGCAATGTTATTTAAATGGCTTCCTAAAGAATTCCTTACAGATGCTGACTAGGAGCAAGGCTGGTGCCAGCCCTACAATTATTTAATATTTAATTTTTATGTATTTAAGTATTTATGACCAAGCAATGCAGATTTGGGCTTCTAAGGAAAAGTAATACGTTATTTCTACTGCATATTCTGATTGCCTTGATTTAGATAAAACGTAATTATTTGAATCAACAATACTGGTGTGGTCTCAGTCTTTGCGTGTACTTATTGTCTCAGTGGATGCGTGTGCTGTGTAGTCACTTAACACCTAAGCTTTCGGATGCCTACCTGTTCGTGCTAGGCTACCCCTGGGGACCTGGTGAACCCAGTTCATACAGAGTGGCACTGGCCTAGGGTGGATGGTCGGTCTCCTTGAACCTTTTCCTGGAGGGAGAAAAGCTAGGCGAACCTTCACTGGCTGGAGCTGTAGCATGATAGATGGTCACTTGGCATCCATAAGTGCACTGCCTTGTGAGCTTAGACAGAAACATCTGGCATGCTGTTGGCCTTCGTGGAAGTTGGCTGAGGCTGTGACGTAACAGTTGGTCACGTGACCTCCATCAGTTTGCAGGTTATGGGTAATATTGCAGCCTTGGGTATCCTGATTTGTCTTCTTTGTGCTTTTACTTTTAGAATAAATCTGGGTAGGCTGAAATTTGCTGGGGCTGTGTAGTAGCAGTGGTCAAGTGACCATTGCGCAGGCCTGTGTGACAAGGCTGAAAGTTTGGGCATGATGTTCAGCCTTCTTGACCATGTTCCTGTTAGTAGTAAAGCCGGGCAGGCTGCAATTAACTGGGGGAGGCAAAGTAGCAGGAGCTCCTGTGATCTCCACAAGCAAGCAGCTCCAGGAGAGAGCCTCGTGCTAGGTGGCCTTCTTGAGTTTGTTCCGTAAAGTGGAAAAACTGTGCTTCAGGCACTATGCACTGCAACAAGGTGACTGAGATTAAGATTAACCTGTGCTCTTGTCGTATCTGTGTTCCTGCTCTCTTGTCGCACCCATCTGCAGACACCATGCACTGTACCAAGGTTAATATTGAGATGAACCCTGCCTGCGGGGCACCGTGTGTGGGAGTCTGCCAGATCTGGCAGCGTGTCCGGGCAAGGAATGCAGGCTGTACCGAGCATCAAGGAAAGGATCTCAGTCACTGCCGCCTCCAACCTGCTGTCCAACATCATGTGTGAATACCCAGGCATGGGCCTGCCCATGGGTGCATGATCTGCGGCTGGGACAACAAGCATTGGTAAATGTATGAAAATATGCCAGAGCCAATAGAAATGGAGGAAACGTAAGTGGCAAGAACAGGAACCAATGAAAAGCCAGGAAAGAGAGGGGGTGGGATGTGAACTTCTGCACCACTGCAAATCCGAGAAACTCTAGACTGAAAGAATGGGGTCCTCCGCCCATCTGCAGAACCTGGACACTGGATATGATGGACGACAAATTCTGGTGTCCATATACTTTTCCCTCCAAAACCATGGATACTGATCCATAAAGTACATGGACTGCTTCCTAAATGTATTCACTACAGGATATAATAAAGATCAATGAATCAATTAATAAATAAAAGGTTGAAAAACTAGTGAACCCGAGCTTGACCTTGTCTGTGGAATAACAGTAAGTCTCAGGAACTACCTGAACACTGGCTGTGAGGAGAGACGCCATAGGCACAGACCTGCACATGGGCTTGCTAATCAAATGCTGAGCTGGCTCAGCAATAAAAAGGCTGGCCCAAAGCCTTCTCTCTCTATTTGTATTTGTGAGACTGACAAACGCAGCTGAATGAAATGTTGGCTGATTAAAGAGGCTCATCAGCAAAAGGACCGGAATAAAGTCTTGATCTGTGTATGCGTCATTTTTTAATTATGACTTTTGCTCTGACATTAAAGATACCTCTAGCCATACCTAAAAATGATTAATATTCCTAAATTGGGAGGGAAGGTAGTGTGCACCCGAGTCCAGGGAAATAACGTTTTTTCCTTTTCCTATCCAACATGCAAATACCGTGAAATGAATGTTTTTGATTTGACTGTCAAACAATGCTTTCTCGTCATGACAAAGGACGCTGTTTGTTCCCCAAACCACTGTATTCTTTACATGGGTTCATTTTAATGTAAAAGTTTTGGAAATGTTCTCAAATACTCTGCTACCCAGCAGGGAAGCTGCTGGTCTCAGAGGCTCAACAGAAAGCTTGACAATAATAACTTTAGCCTACGCTACACGTATTAGTTTATTGATTTAATCTGCTATATTCAGAGAGCGTTCAGTCGAGCAACGCTCTCTAAACATCAGACATGTTAAGAACGTACCATGATGGAGTTCCACTCAGAAACAAGAATGTCTCGCGTTTTCATTTATAAACCCTCATATAGGCTTTGTCTAATGCGTGTTTCCATGCGCGAAAGGCATGTGTTCAGCAGAAAGAACCATTGTTCTTCCTGCTCACGCTGGCACACAGTGATAGTTGATTAACATTATTACTCCAGATACTAATGAATTATTTCATACAGGCGTCTTCAAACTTGAGAAATCCATACCAGCAGTAACCGCATAATTCCACTGGGTGGTGCTGATGCTACAACAATGCACTGGTTTCTGTGCTCAAGAAATACAGGGTCTTATTCACAAACCACATTTAGTGGTATGGTACCTAAAGTACTACGCACTAAACAATGCTATTCACAAGCCAACGCAAAAACTACTTCACTTCCCCCTCTCCTGACTTTTCTATAGGGAGATCCTAACTCTTGTAAGTTTACTCTTTAGTAGTTAAAGTGGCACCAATTAGGGGGAGCTGCTAAAAAATAGGACATCGTTTACTACTAAATGGAAGGTGGTTAGGGAGAAGTAAGAAGGGGGTTGCGGAGGACTCTGGAGGGGTGTAGGGAGGGACAGAAATCACCCACAAATGAGTAGGCCCATTACTTTTCAACAAACTGCGGGGCATATTACCAAGCAATAGCGATAATTATCTCTATTGCTTGGTTAGAGACAAAAATTTACCGCTGAGCTGCAGCGATTTTTAATGCAAATAAACCTTGGTATTACCAAGGTTTATCGCAAATGCGATAAAAATCGGCCGCAATGCATGAATATCGCTGAAAAGTTCGCGATATTCATGCATTACTGAGCTAATGCTCTTAGCCATGTTATCCACCTCCCATTGGATAACATGGCTAAGAACTGCTCAGGGCAGGTGTTAGCTTTTGGAGATATTCGCGCTTAGCGTGAATATCTCCAAAAGTTGGTAATAGGAGATAGCGATGTTAGCGACTGTTTCCAGTCGCTAACATCTTGGCACGCCCACTTTGCATGTCATTAGTGATAAATATCACTGACATGCAAAGTGGGGCCCAAGATGGTCGCTATCTCCTACTAGCTGTCGCTAACTGGTGTTAGCAACAGCTAGGTAATAGGGAGATAACTTTCTCTCGGCTTTCTTGGCTTTTAAAGCCAAAAAAGCGGAGATAACCCCCCTTGATAATATGCCCCTGCAAGTCTAAAGTTTCAACAGCCAACAAAAGGCTCAAAGCAATAGTAAATGTACTCCACCTCAGAACTGCAGTAAGTCCAGCACAATGCTTAGCCAGCCACTGGTACTGAAACACTCTCCCATAGTAGGAAATAGAGACAGGGTCTTAAAATAGAACCCCACAATTTTCGACAACTATATTCAAATGTTATTTAACTGTTAAAAAACGTCAACATAATTAAAAAAATAATTATTATTGTATGATAAAATATTTGTGCCCAGACTTACTCTAGGTCTGAGCTGAACTACGCTATCTACTTATTTGGGTCCCTTTTGGCTGTAGTAACTTTACACTCATATCCCCTGATATCTTTCCACTTAAAGGTGTTGTAACCAGTATTGGAAGTTCAACGTCAAAAATTGTAGAAATAGACTTGTGGATTATCCAATCTGCAGAAGGTATTTCAGCAAAAGTGAATGTTAGATATTCTAACTTCTCTATAAATAACATGGTGTATGTTGCATCTTTTTTTGCCATGATGGCCTTAGGTTTCGTGAGATAGTATGGTGGAAATAAACTATTGGCATTAAAGTATTTCCATGGAACGAGACCAGCTCAAAGTGTCTGCAGAGTCCAACTCAGTAACACGATAGTCCTAAAATGTGACTGCTCATGTTGTAAAGAAGACATGTCACACTGTATGATGTCAATTGCAGATGAAACTATGTTACCAGAGAGTGAGTCTACTACTGCCAGAACCCTTTATAAATTTGCCCTGTCAATTTTGCGCAGTCTCCCAGCAGCTTCCTACTGTAAAATGTTCCACCTTTCATTGTATATTGCATACAGAGTGCGCTTTTGACGTGGTCTTCGAGGACCTAGGAAAATGTCCTGTAATCCCATGTCATTAGAAAGAAGGGACAAGTGTTGTTTCACCTGAAACAATGTTGAGGTTTTAAGCCAATCTAGGCATGGCTTCCCACCACTGTAATTGTTACCACCCAGGAGTATTGTGTCTGCGTGTATCGTGGGTCAGGCCTACTGATCCTACTGATCCTAAATCTGTAGGTGTCACCCAGAAAAGGAGCCTGACATCCGTTAGTATCTAAAGGCCATACCAACCATCCTTTTTGATTGGTACCTAAAGAATTGTATGAGCCATTGCAAAGCATGGTGTCTAATGTTCCTGCGTGTAACTTGTGAATTGTTGCCAGTTTGCAAATTGTGCAATGGTGGGAATGTTCAGTGTGTTGAAATCTTTTATCTTGGCCAGACCAAGACATGATGCTTTCTGCACAATTTTGTTAAGGAAAATCCTTTGGTGTGTTGTAAGGCATGCTCTAAATAAAGTCTCTTTCCCCTGAACCTGCCAATCTTTACTCCGCCAAATCGATTTCAAATCAGTATTGTTCTTCCAAATGTCAAACCCTTGAACAGACAGCTGGAGATCGAAAGACACAGATTAATATCAGCTTAGTTTCAATGAGCATAGTGTTCGTAGTCCGTGAGGTTATCAGTTTATAATAATAAGACTCTGGGTCAGTTGGATTATGACCTGAAAAACATGCAAACTTCTGTGCAAATGCTTTTGGGCTACCCCTTGGTGGTGTAGGGCACTGTTTTCATTAAATGTAATTTAATACAGCACGTGGAGTACTTGCTTCATGCAGGAAATGGTGCCCATAATGGTGAAAACAGAAAATGTCATCATAATTAGCTGTGTGTTGTTAGAAATGGGATCCCTGGCTGGCCAGGGCTTGCGCCAAAGTCAGTCAGAGACCACCACTCCTAAGTCAGGGCAAGGGAGTTACACGCCAAGATAACCCCTGCTCACCCTCTAGGTAACGTGGCGTGAGCAGCAAGGCTAAACTTGGAGGCTATACGAGTTAAGTATTTGCGCACGCACCCCAGCAACAACACCCAAGGCCCACCACAAAGGAAACTCCACACAAGGTATATGTAAAAATAGCCTTTGTATTGCAAAACACATTAGAATCATAATCACAGGTTGTACATTGTGCCAACTGGCATGGGCAATATTTACAAGGGATTATATGTACACAGGACAGGGCCACACGGGCCACTGTCAGGAATAAGCACTTGGTAAAGAAATAGCACTTTTAGAACTTAGAATACAATACTTGTAGGCCTAGAACTTAGGACATAGAGCCTATCGGACAGTACCTTCCGTCCTGGTTGCGCGGGATAATGCGAGTGATCTCCTTAGTAGTCTTGAGCTGGCAGCCGGCTAGCTACAAGCGTCTGTCTGGGGCGACCAATGTGTGCAGCTCATAGGAGGAGGGGGTGGCAGGATGCGGGTGGCACAGCAAAGCGGCGCGGCTCAGGGGAGAGCGGCGCGGTTCGAGGCTTGGACGGGCGGCCGGGCACGAGCTGCCGAGGGGAGTGAGCGAGACACACTTCAGCGAGGCCCCAGTGGCCCAGGGAGATCAGACAAGTCCCAGCAATTTGTCAGGGAAAGCACAATAGAATCCACTGGTCCTGGGACTCTGGTCAGGGGGCAAGCTCAGTATCAAGCCCTTGGAGATAGTTAAACACCAAATAATCATGTAGCACACAACCAGTAACTACTGGTACCAGGTAAACACCACCTATGCAACCCTAACCACCTTAGGCGAATATTACACAGGGAACCTGGGCTTCGCTAGCAACACCTGTACTAGAGAACAACCACCTAAGTATCATAATACCTGTAGGGGTATAGGCATATTACACATGATGCATCAGAATACATTCAGCAGCGTAGGGAAGGAAAACACATGATGCAGAACCTACATTCAGCGGTGTAACACATGATGCGTAAACACACATTCAGAGGTGTAAGGAACAAGTCACATGATGCATCTACAACACATTCAGAGGTGCAGCACAGGAGAACACATGATGCATAAACACACATTCAGAGGTGTAAGGAACAAGGCACATGATGCATCTACAACACATTCAGAGGTGCAGCACAGGAGAACACATGATGCATAAACACACATTCAGAGGTGTAAGGAACAAGGCACATGATGCATCGACAACACATTCAGAGGTGCAGCACAGGAGAACACATGATGCATAAACACACATTCAGAGGTGTAAGGAACAAGGCACATGATGCATCTACAACACATTCAGAGGTGCAGCACAGGAGAACACATGATGCATAAACACACATTCAGAGGTGTAAGGAACAAGGCATATGATGCATCTACAACACATTTAGAGGTGCAGCACAGGAGAACACATGATGCATAAACACACATTTAGAGGTGTAGCAAAGAACACTTTGCAGAAATCACATTAACACAGAACTTACATCAAAAGTCCAGGGTCCAGGTTGCGCCACTGCGCCAAAAACCTAAACGTGGCAGATGCCCACAAAGTGCTGGGCAGCTGTTGTAGAGAATGGGGGGGGAAACTTGGGAGCCTCGCAGGCTCTGAACATATACTTGTCCCCTTTTTGGAGCCTTGCTGGGCTCTGAGTGAAGAAATGGCCCCACGAGCCTCTCTGGGCTCTCAAACAAATGTGGCGCTTCTGAGCCTCTCGGGGCTCTGGAAACAAATAGGGCGCCTTGAGCCTCTCGTGGGCTCTTTAAAACAAATAGGGCGCTTTCGTCGGAGTCCCTCCTGGGGGACTCGCGACCACTGGGGCACCGGGGGAGCCTCTCAGGCTCGGGAGACCATGGAGGGGGTAGGCGAAGTCCCTCTCAGAGGACTCGGCATCACTGGAGGCCTCACGGGCCTCTTTGCACCCAGGCGCTCGCTCTGGAGGGGAGGGGCGGGCACCGGCAATGTGCCCCGACGCCCCTCCTCTCCTGCCATGTACTCACCGGGTCTGGGGACGCGCTGGTCTCTTCTCACTCTCCGGGGCTCTCCCTCACTCCTGGGAGCCCCGGGGGGAGACTGCAGTTTCTCGGGGAAAAGGCAGGAGCGCGGAGTAGCTCCTGCCTCTTCACGCTTCGGGGGCCGGATTCCCAAACTCCTCGGGCTGGCAGCCAATAAAGGCGCGGCCCGGGGAAAATGTCAAAAGGGAATCCTAGGGTGGCAGCCAATCCTAGCGTGGCCCGGGGAGGACCTCACCACGGATCCCGGGCCAGCGGCGGTGAACTCGGGGGGATGACGAGGGGTAGGCTCCCTCGAGAATATGAAAAATAAGAAATAAAGCGAGGTAGGCACTCGCTGTGGGTCCCAGAGATCTTCACGGGATGGGTAAATGCCGGGTGGGCACCGGCTTGACAAACAAAGCGCTTTCAGTGCTGCAGCAGAAATGAAGCACTCCCTAAGCGCTAGAAGGCAAGAACCAGCGCTCCCAAGCGCTAGGTAGGAGGAGCAGCGCTCCCCAGCGCTGGGGGCCAAAGGAAAGCGCTAGGCACGCAGAAAACAGCAAAGTCCTTCAGGGGTCCAGGACCTCAGTAGTCCAGGGGCTGGGCAGGGCCCAGGGAGCCAAGCCTTCCCCTGGGCCCAAGCAGCAGCATGCCCCTGGTAGATTCGAGTTGAGAACAAGAACATTTTAGAAGAGGTCACAGCCTCTTTTTATACATGAAATTCCTTTGTCTAAAGGTGCAGGGAGGGGAAAGAACCAGTCGCAGCTGGTTTGGGAGCACTCTTGATGTGCTCAGCCCCTCACTCTATTCACTGGCAGGGCTAGGGTCATTAGACGCACCACAGGGGGCGGAGCCAGCATTGTGTGGGGAAAGCCCAGCCCTATTCAGGAACCAGGTGCACTCCTCCCCAGCCATCAGCATGCTAATCTCACACTCACCACCGGGCAGACCCATCCAGCCTTCCTGGGGCCAGGCTCACCAGCCAGCTCCAACCAATCACACGCCAGGCATATTTTACACTAATATGCCAACTCCTAGAAGTGAGAGTTAATAGTGGGCAACCCAGTATACCCTTGAGGGTTTGGGCAAAAAGTATGATAGGGTGAAGATACCTTCAAGGGATTTTAGTAAAACAAGACTTTTGGAATCACTTAAGGAATGAAATCGTGTGGGCTTAGTGATTTGAGCCCACTAATGCTGGTTATGCAACAACAGAAATTGATGTATATTCAAGACTGTCACTTGTTAGTGATCAGAAAAAGGAGAGAGCAAAACGGGATCGAAAGACGGGTGTATATGTAAAAAAGTATTTAATCTTTTATCAAATCAAGTTAAAATGTTGGGTACAAGATGAACAGCAATGGCGCAGAAGGGAAAATACATTAGTCTACACAGCCCTTACTACATCAATTGCTCAAGCTTTTCTACCTATAACAGAATTAATTAAACATTCAATGGTAGATAAAGCCACAGTCGACGTTTCGGTCTCTATTCTTTCGTGTGAGAGACCATCCTCAGGACATGGATTTCATATCTTGAGTACCCTAGAAACGATAACAGATTAATAATTAAAATACTGTCTCTACCCATTGAAGGGATAATCTACATCATATATATAACACCCAAAAAGCTCTCAATCATTAAAAATGAAAATTAGATTTGAAAGTACCTATTAATGGAGACACAATCATAGCAGTTGTGAGATAACAGATTCAATCCATTTTATAAGCTTTCAAATTTCAGCTAATATTTACACCATAAATGACATTCAAAGGATACATTCCACAGATAGAATCATCGTGTTTAAGGAATGCTTCACTCTTGCGTACTGCATATCCTAGTCACTGTTAATGGAGACACAGTCATAGCAATTGTGGAATACAAAGTTTTCAATACAATTTATGAGCTTTCAAATTTCAGCTATTGTTTACACTGTGGCTGACATTTGAGGGATACATTCTGTAAATAGAACAAAAAATCATCGTGTTTAAAGAATGCTTCAATCTCGTGCACTGCATATCCTAGTCAGTAAAAATTCAATATCATCACAATATCATATGTATCACATCTGTCGTCATTTGTATTGACATAAAGAAGTATGTTTTCACATAAGGAATCTTTTGGACTGACACCAAGTGTTAATGTTCTATGCTTGGTTGAAATATTATCCTGCAGCGATTAAAAAACTAGAACAGGGATATATTTCTCAGATTGTTTAAAAATAATCCACAAGTAGAGTGAGGGCTAGTTGAAAAAATTACCCCTTATTTGTAACATATTTTTATACCTTGTTCATATAAGCGCACGGTTCAGAGACTCGATTGCCTAGCGCTGCTGCCGGTTGAGTAATTAGCGGTTTACGGTGACGTGCCCTGTGTTAGAATGATCAAACAGAGTAGGTTTAGGTTACATTGCATATCCTTATATTAAATCGAGTTTTTGTTCAAGTCACTGATTCCTTGTTTTTTACCTTATGGGAGCTAGCAGGTGTCCCGGGCAAGTAGGATGATTTGCACCGCGAAGGCTAAGAATTGCTGTAAGGAAGCCTGTATTTGAGGATGATATAAAGGCGATAAAGGTTGCGGTAAGGCTAATAATAGCCAACATTCGCATATATAATTTCAAACTTTAGACTTAATGTTTGCCGTTAATCTGATCTTTCGCCCATATATTCTTCGGCCTAAGACCAGCCTTTATATCTGAACACTCTGTATTATTGCTGGCAAACGAACTAATTGGTCGGTACCAATGTGTAGATTGTTGGTACCAATATGTATAAAACTGAATTCATGATATCGAGTTCGACTATATATTCTTTATGACAAAAGATTCAGCTGACTAAGGCTGTCAGAATTTTGAGGCAAAGGTGAGTAATAGCTTAATAATAACTAAATACCTGTTTGGTCAGTCACTTCCAGAAGCCACAGATTTAAAAAGAAGAAAGGGGATCCTCAATAGTTTTAAAAGGTTCCCTAATTGCGGTACAGAAAAAGAACAGACATTAGATTGAGCCCGTAAAAGGTCTATCCTGATTGACATTAAGTTCAAATACGATGGTGTATAGTTAAACTAAACGGGTCAATACATACCTTACACATTAGAAGATATAATGGCGTCTTCTTGCCAATGTTTCTCGGTCAGGTAGTTTGCTCTAAAAGTATAAGTGACCATCATACGATTTAGTATTTAATGTATAAAAATCGATCTATATAGTTTAATAAGTAGCGAAATGTGCGGAGCGTCCTGGCTCTCAGAGAATAAATTCCTGGAAAAATTAGTCAGAGTCCGTCCTCATGCTATAGTTGCTTCAGCAGTAGATGCAAGAAGTGTGACCATCGTGTGAACATTAAATACTAAATCGGATGATGGTCTCTTATACTTTTAGAGCAAACTAGCAAACTACCTGACCCGTTCTCACACATTTAGGCACCAGGCGCTGACCCACGTTGAATATGGCTAAAACGATGTGTTTTTAAACAATATGTGTCTTTTGTTTGTCTTGTCTTGTCTACTTCTCTCCCTACAGGTACAAACTGAGAGGAAACACCTCTAACAGATGCACACTTTAGCGCGTGCAACACATACAGGGCACTGACAAACATATATGCCACTGTAAACACCCCCACACATATTTGGTCCTGAAGAAAGCCAGTTAATAAGAAGACCTGGCTGAAACTAGTCGACCACACGGAACATTGGAGACCATAAGTCTACCCCTACACGTCCAGAGCCTTTGTTTTTAATCACTGCCTGGGGCCCACCAATAAAGTAACCCTTTGGGACCCCAAGGACAGCGTTTTAAACCTCACTCAACACATCAGCAAAGCACACTCACGCTTCAAAACCCACTCCGCAGTAGTCTGGCGTCGCAGCACACCTGAGGCGCACTCAGTGCCTCAGGTGGGGCCCGATGATGAAGCATGCCACCTACTAGGTTGGTGGGTGAGGGCCTTCATACAAAACCAATGGGTTTTCCATACAGACACATAGTATAAAAACACTATCCATGTAGCTAGTTCTCTTAGTTTACACATAACTCCTAGGGGAAACGAACTAGCTATCCTAGTTCCTCTCTCTCTCCTTTGATTACAAGATCATAATTAGCTGTGCCATCATACATTTCATTGCTGTTAAAAACAGTTAAATGCTGCAGATCATCTAGCATTTCATGCACTGTATCAATGTCCAAATCATCAGAGACAGTATTGGGAGTGATAAAGTCTTGTAAAGAAATATTAATCAAATATGGAATTTGAATTAATTCAGTAAGTCCAAATGCATCATAGGAAACCTTATCCCAAAACTTTCCATCAGGAACTGGAGCAACAGAAATATTCATCAGGGAAAGGTCTCTTTGCATTTTGCTGTGATGAAGAATTGGGTGTTAAAGCCAAGTTCTACAATCCAACAACAGAGCGTTCTGGGAGATGGAGTCCGTTCAAAATGAAGAAAAAGTCTGTCACAAGACCAATCCAAATGAAGAGGAAAATGGTTGCAATTGTAATCCAAATGTACATCGAAGGTAGGATAAAGCATGTCTTTTTCAGCCAAAAGTAGAATTCACACAATCTGAAGAGAGGTCATCAAAGTTGAAGAAGTAGCCAAAGGCTATTCAATCAATTCTAACTCTACACATGCAAAGGTAAACAACATTTAAACATCAATAAGACAATCACCTTGAGGTCGTTCAGGTCAGGGCTCTAGCAGTTGTCAGACCACTCCCTGTCCTCCCACCTCTAGTGTAACAGGTTATCTGTTATTCCCCATTCACTGATGGCCGCATCCAGAGAATGTATCAGAGAATGTAGCAACTGGACTATACCCTCTTACATGAGATATACCACAGGGATCCATCCTCAGTCCCATGCTTTTTAACATCTACGTCCACCCTCTAGTGGGCGTGGTGGAAAGATGTTGACTGACTGCGTTTCCATTTGCAGATGACACCCAGATTATTTTTTCCCTGTTGTCTGGGCGGTAAGTTAACTCAGAGGATCTCAACTCCTTCCAAGGCATTATCTCCACCTGGATGGACACCAACTCGCTGAAATTAAATAGTGACAAGACTGAGGTGATGGTTTTGGGTAAGAATCCACAGCTTTAGGGGCCTCAACACTGGCCTTTCATGCTACGTACGCCACCTACTCCCACCAATAAAGTGAAGAACCTGGGCTTCTGGCTCAACTCCACCCTCTCTATGAAGCCAGTTGCGGCCAAAGTAACCTCTGCATGCTTTGCAACAATGAAATGGCTTTAGAAGATCCTGTTGATACTTCTTTTTTTCTCTCAAAGAACAGTCATCCAGGCCACAATATTGTCAAGACTTGATTATGGTAACATCCTGTACATGAGGGCAGACAAGACATTGATAAGACACCTTCAGGTGGTTCAAAACTCTCCACCTCCCCAAACATTCCTCCTCATCTGGCCTTCTTCACCAACTTCACTGGCTCCCAGTGGGGAAGAGATACATTTTAAAGCACTTAGCTTTATGTACACAATTTGCTCCTGCTCAGGGCTTGATGATTCCTTTTCTTCCCTCTCATACCCTACGTTCAAGCAGCCGTTTTCTCTTTTCAGTCCCTAGAGTTACACACTTGAATGGGCGAATGCTCCTTTTCATTCCTTGGCCCCAGGCAATGGAACTCCCTTGCTGAGTCCCTAAGAGGCTCTGGTTCTCTATCTGTCTTTAGCAAAGACTTAAAGACCAGGGTCTTTTAACTTTCCTAATTTTGCTACCTGTTCTCAGAGCGCTGAGAAACCCTAGGGGTAGCTATGCACAATATACAAACTATATAATATATAAGAACTATATAATAATGTAAACTAATTGGACATACTCAAGAGTTCTTCCCTCGGATTCTGCCAGTTAATTCAGTTTTTAGAGTCTTCGGTTTAGCACCAATGGTGCTACGTCGCCCGGGTCCCCAAAGCCCAGTTCTTGTCTCACCCGCTCCACTGGCAAAGTAACCTCAGTGGTGCAGCGTGGTCCTGTTCTGGATCAGCTTAGTTGGGCTGCCCACGGTCACATGCAGCATCATCTGGCAGGCACAGGCTCTCTTACCCAAGCCATGCTATCTGCAGCAGTCAGATGGGCGAGGTGCTCCAGCTTCAGCGGTCACGCAGTTAGTCCTTTCTCCCTCAGCGGAGGTTGGGGGTAGGTCTCCTTGCTCCAGTGGGATTCCATGGGGCAATCCACAAAATGCAGTTGAGTTCCATCTTGGTCACAGCAGTTTCCTGGTCCTGTGTGATAACCAGGACCTCTCTGCTTCAGCACCTCTGTGATATGTGGTCACCACTCCACCCTTCACACTCCGGTCACACTAGCCTCAGGAAGATAGTCACGGCTGCCCTTCCTGGAATACAGAGTTGCGAAGCCACTCCAGCACATTGGCAAGGGCTTGATTGGTGTGAGAACGGGGTTGCAAGCTTAAATCCACGCAACAGCAGCCCCTCCTGGCATATGGGGTCACTCAATTAGTCCAGCATACTGGCAATGGTCTGATCTGTGTGGAGACAAGTTTCTCCTGGCCACAATCCTTAGGCACTTATAGACAGCCACTCTTGGTGCACACGGTCGCCTACTTAGTTCTGCACATGGGCAATCACCCAATCACTGCAGGGAGCAGGTTTCTCCCACTGCGATCCTCTAACTCGGTTCACAGTGGCCCCTTCTGGCATATGGGATTGTTATTGAAGTCCTGTAGCTGCAGGACTGGATTCCTCACACCACGCACAGTGAGTTCCACACCACTACTCTCATCTGGACCTTGCTCCCTCCAATGCTCTCCTCTTCCTCACGGGGCACATCGGTCTTGGCGAGCAGGCAGACACTGGTGCTCCTGATTCCAGGGCAGTCCTGGCTTTCCTGGGTGATGTCCCCTCACCCAGCAGGGAGACTAGTAGGCGAGGCCCCTAGTCCTGGTCACACGCAGATGTCTTGCGAACTTTCCCATCTCACACAGCCTGTCTGGCTGCTTGGCAGATAACAACGTTTGGTGTCTCATACTCCCCAACTTATATAATGGACAGTGAGCCTGTAGGTCTCACTCCAGTGACATAGGGTAAAAAGGTCCTGTTCACTAGTTTTGAGCACTACACTGTATGCTGCCATCACTGTGCTTGCTCTGTTTAACATATCTCTCACCAGGCAGAGGACTTTTCCATTCCAACAAGGTTAGACAAGTAGGGTATAGGCGTTAGGGAGTGCCACCCAATTCTGTGATCTAAACATGTTTATTTAGTCATGGGCTAAGCGATTTTTGCTTCAACCAGTATAAAGGAACATCAGCCAAGACATGATGGAGACTCGGTCTGCTATTTGCTGGCTGCAGTTCATTAACAGTCTTTTTCCTGATAATTGCTTTGAAGTGCCTTTCTGAATGTATCTGCTTGCAGTCTCTTCCTCTGGAAGAAGTTGGGGAGGATTCATTGCTACAGAGAGGGAGATAAGGTCCCAGGCAGGTACTGGTAATCACAGAATGCAGACAACCGTGGACCAGAGAACCTACGATGCATTCAACTGAGAGGACAAGGAGACAGGGCAGAAGGTGATACATGAAGTGAAAAGGCAGCAGATGTGAAGAAAAACAGAAGGGAGGGTGCAATTGAGGTGGATAGAAAGAGATTAGAAGGAGCAGGGCAGCTATGGCGGTGAGATATTAAGGAGAGAAAGGAAAGAGGGACACAAAAAGGTGGGTGAGAATGGAATATGAAGTAGAGAGAAGAAAGTAGGTGGAGAGACAGTTAAGATAAAGGACAAAGTAGATGGGATAGGCAGAATGCAAATAAAGATACAAGAGCAGAACAAAGGAGAAAGAAGATAAGAACCGAGGATTGAAAGAAAGAAAAGGTAGATGATAGGATAGAAAAAAGAAGGAAGATATAAATAGTAGAAAGAAAGATGGAGAAGGAAGAAAGACATTTGGAGGAGAAAGTGAGGGGTAAAATGAGTGGCGAGAGAATAGAGGGTATGTATGAAGAGTATGAGCTATTGAAGTGAAATTAAAACAGGAGGAAGTAAATAAGCAGGAAATGGAGAGGAAAAGAAAGAAAGGGAAGTGAAACGTAGCAGGGAGAGAAAAGGGAGGGAAAGAAAGAATGAAAGCAAACGCAGTAAGAACAGACAAAAGAGGATATATAAAGAGGTTACAAATGAGGCTGGAGAGAAGGAGAGAAAAGAAATGAGTGAGAGAGAAACATAGTCATGGTATAGATGTGACAGAGGAAGGGTGAAATGAGAGAGAGGAGATTAGGGGAAGTTAGGGAGAGAGACAAGTAGGACGTATATTGAAAACTGAGGAGTCAGGATAATGGAGAAAAGGAGTAGAGGGGGGAGGGAGGAAGAAAAGTGGGGAGAGTAAACAGGAGCAAAGCGAAGTAAAAAAATTTAAAAATGGAGAATAAGTGGGAGAGACCGAGTGGAAGTGTACGGGGATCTAGATTACACCCAAATACTTAATAACAGCAAGTTGTAGAGAAATTAGGAATATCAAGGGTTATAGTAATGAAAAAGTCTTGCTGATGTAGTTCACAAGATATGTTTATTGCAGCCCTGGTGTAAACGTCAGGTACCTTCTACTGCTCTATTAACATTGACCTATCATGGCTAAGTGAAAGTCAGGACAGCCAACACTACACATATCTTCCTCCTTAAATGATACAGATTAAACAAAAATGATTAAATATAATTAACAAAATAAAATATGTCTCAATCATAGATAGCATAGAAGAAAACAAGTTGGTGATAATTATATAACTAAAGAGGATGCATATGAAATGCGAACTCACTACACATAACTCCCTACTTAAGACGAGGTTAGAGCCAGGGCACAAGTCCTAAATAAATAAGTGGGGAGCAGGGCCGGACTGGCCGTTGCAGGCACCGGGCATTTCCCCGGTGGGCTGGAGGGGTGGGGGGCGGTTTTGTGGCCCCAGGGGGCCGCTTTTCTTACAAGGTGCCGGTTTTGTAGCAGCGCTACAAAATCGGCCCTCTGTAAGAAAAGCGGGAGCAGTGCCTAGCGGGTTCCAGGGCCGGTGGAGAAGCAACCTGCCAGGACTGGTTGCTGATCTCAGTCCGGCCCTGGTGGGGAGACGCTGTCACCGGAAATGACGTCACGACAGCAAGTGGTGTCACAAAAGGTGCCAAGCTCCTCGTCCCAGAGAGGCCAAAGAGTGAAGTCCAGCTGTTTGGCAGGGGGGACGGCGTCCCCCCCGGTAAAATAAGTGGGGGGACGCCGTCCACCCGCGTGGTACCCCAACTCGAGCCCTGGTTAGAGCAAGTTCAAGTTCAGTAATTTGTATGGCGCACTACTCCCCCTGAGGGTCTCAAGGCGCTTGGGGGAGGGTGGGTGCATTATTTGTCGAATAGCCAGGTTTTTAGCTGCTTTCTAAAGGAGAGGTGGTTCTGTGTAAGGCGGAGGTGAGTGGGGAGAGAATTCCAGGTTTTGGCCTCTAAGTAGGAGAAAGATCTTCCTCCCATGGTGGTTCTATTGATGTGCGGAATTACGGCGAGGGCTTGATTGGATGAACGTAGTTGGCGGGTGGGTGTGTAGAAGGACAGTCGTTTGTTGAGGCATTCGGGTCCTAGGTCGTAGAGGGCCTTGTGTGCGTGGGTGAGGAGACGGAACGTTACTCTCTTGTTGACGGGGAGCCAGTGGAGATCTTTTAGGTGACCTGAAATGTGGGCCTGACGGGGAATGTCCAGTATGAGTTTGGCTGAGGCGTTTTGGATGCGTTGGAGCTTTTTCTGTAGTTTGGCTGTGGTTCCGGCGTAAAGGGTGTTGCCATAATCCAGTCGGCTTGTGATCAGTGCGTGGGTGACTGTCTTTCTTGTTTCGGTGGGGATCCAGCGGAAGATTTTTTTGAGCATGCGTAGGATGCTGAAGCAAGATGATGAAACGGCGTTGACTTGTCTGGTCATCGAGAGGGAGGAGTCTAGGATGAAGCCCAGGTTACGTGCCTGATCTGTAGGTATGGGTGCTGTACCCAGGGCCGGTGGCCACCATGAGTTGTCCCATGCAGAGGGGGACGATCCTAAGATGAGGACTTCCGTTTTGTCCGAGTTCAGTTTTAAACTGCTGTTCTTCATCCATTTGGCTACTTCCTTCATTCCTTCGTGTAGATTGGTTTTGGCGGTGTTGGGGTCTTTGGTGAGGGAGAGGATTAGCTGGGTGTCGTCAGCGTAGGAGATGATGTTGAGGTCGTGTTGTCGCGCGATGGTTGCGAGGGGACTCATGTACACGTTGAAGAGGGTGGGACTGAGTGAGTGTGGTACGCCGCAGATGACATCGGTGGCCTCTGATTTGAATGGGGGGAGGCGGACTCTCTGTGTTCTTCCGGTGAGGAACGAGATGATCCAGTCCAACGCTTTTCCTTGTATTCCGACGTTGCTGAGGCGTTGTATGAGGGTGTTATGGCAGACTGTGTCGAAGGCGGCAGAGAGGTCAAGTAGGATGAGGGCAACTGTTTCTCTGTTATCCAGTAGCGATCGGATGTCGTCCGTAGCAGCGATGAGGGCGTTTCAGTGCTGTGTTTGGCTCGAAAGCCGGACTGTGAGGGGTCGAGTGAATTGTTGGATTCAAGGAAGGCTGGTTATTGACGGCTTTCTCAATGACTTTGGCCGGGAAAGGGAGGAGTGAGATGGGGCGGTAGTTCTTAAGTTCAGAGGGGTCCGCTGTGGGTTTCTTCAGAAGGGCCCTGAGTTGGGCATGTTTCCAGCTTTCTGGGAAGGTAGCGGAGTTGAGGGAGCAGTTGATGACATCGCGTAGATGGGGTGCGATGATGGAGTCTGCTTTGTTGAAGATGTGGTGGGGGCATGGGTCAGTTGGTGAACCTGAGTGGATGGAGTTCATCAGACGGATGGTGTCTTCAGTGGTGATTGGGTTCTAGGCGTGAAGGTTGTGAGAGTGCTGAATTTGTTCGGATGTGGGTGGAGTGGGTTGTTCTTCAGGCAGGTTTTCAAAGCTGTTATGAATGTCGGCGATTTTGTTGTGGAAGAAAGAGGATAGAGAGTCGCAGAGGTCTTGGGAGGGAGTGATGTCGTTGGTGGTGGCGGAAAGGTTGGTAAATTCTTTGACGATGTTGAATAGTTCCTTGCTGTTTTGGGCGTTGTTGTCGAGTCGATCCTTGAATGCTGATTTCTTGGTGGATCAGATCAATTGGTGGTGTTTGCGGGTGGCGTCCTTGAAGGTGGCCAGGTTGTTAGTGGTTGGGTTTTTTCTCCAGGTTTTCTCGAGCGTACGACATAACTTCTTGGATTTCTTGAGGTCCTCATTGAACCAGGGGGCATTTTTGCTACCTGGTTTGATCTCGTGGTTTTTCAAGGGTGCTAATTCGTTAGCGCTGTGGGTGATCCATTGTGTGAGTTTGGTGGCAGCTAGGTTTGAGTTTGATGATATGGCGGGGGGTTTTGGTTAAGTGATGTGAAGAGTTGGTCGGTGGTGATTTTGTTCCAGTTTCTTCGAGGAATAGGTGTGGTGGGATGTGGGTCGTGATCTTTTTGTAGCTGAAGTGAATGAAGCTGTAGTCCGTCCAATGGAGAGCTGTGGTGTGCTCGAAGGAGATGTGTTTGCTGGAGGTGAAGATAGGGTTGAGCGTGTGTCCGGCCAAGTGGGTGGGGGTGTCAACAAGTTGTTTGAGTCCGAGATTGGCCAGGTTGTCCAGAAGGGTGGTGGTGTTGCTGTCGTTATTCTTTTCCAGGTGGAAGTTGAGGTCTCCCAGTAGAATGTAGTTCTTGGAGGTGAGGGCATGTGGGCTGATGAAGTCAGTGATGTCTTCGTTGAATTGTGTGCGGGTTCCAGGTGGTCTGTAGATGAGGGTGCCTCTAAGTGTGGTCCTGGGGTCGGTGTGGATCTGGAAGCGAAGGTGTTCGGCGGTCGCGAGGTTATCGTCGGAGCTGGTCGTGATTCGGATGGTGTTCTTATGGGCGATGGCGATGCCTCCTCCTGTTTGGTTGGTGCGGTCTTTTCGGATGATCTTGTAGGTGTCCGGGATGGCTATGGTGATGTCGGGCACTGATGAGGCATTCATCCAGGTTTCTGTAAGGAAGGCGGCGTCCGGTGATGTAGTGTCGAGTAGGTCCCAGAGTTCAGTGGCATGTTTGTGGATCGATCGGGTGTTCAGCAGGATACACTTCAGGTGGTTAGAGTCGGGGTTGTGTTTGGAGGGGGAGGATTTGGCATGGTTTATGATGCAGGCGAACTTGCAGGAGTGGCAGAGGAAAGGTCCGTGGGTGTGTCCTGGGGTAGCTGCGCAGCATTGTGGGGAGCGTCCGGGGTTAAGGGCAAGGAGAGTAGTGGCGTTACATGTTCAGTGAGTAGAGTGGCTATTGCGGGGGCCAGGGGGTCTGGTGCTGGGCGCGGTCCAGGCACGGACGGGCGTAGACGGGCTTACCTTTGGCGCACCTTTGGCGCGCATGGGGCGCGACCGCTGCGCGTGAACGCTGCGCGCAAATGCATCTGTCATAAATGGGTGGTGGAGGGGGCGGGGCGAGGGAGGGTCAGCTGGGAGGCGGTAGCGGGGAGGAGAGACGGGAGTGGTCACGACAACAAAATGGATGCAACTAGAAAGCGAAACAGGGGCACAGCCGAAGCAAAGCAGAGATCTGGGCAGTGCTAGCGTCACAAGCGGCACAAATAAATGCTATTGCAGGCGATGCAGTCATAAATTAACACCAATGAGCATATAAAAATTAATTCTCACTATTCCAGCGATGCAGCGCAAAGGAGCACAATTGGCATTTATATATCAGGCAACAGATATCCCAGCAATGCAGCGCAAATGAGCACAGTATTTGAGTGAGCAGGCTACGATACCAGGCGCTAGGAGGAGAAGTGCTGTCTCAGGGAGCGTGGTGGAGCGACCGTCTCGGGGCAAGCCCAGATGGTCACAGCGCTAGTTAGGACAGGCGAGCCTTCTATCCGTGGGAGGGAGGGTCAGCTGGGAGGCGGTAGCTGGGAGGCGAGACGGGAGTGGTCACGACAACAAAATGGATGCAACTAGAAAGCGAAACAGGGGCACAGCCTAAGCAAAGCAGAGATCTGGGCAGTGCTAGCGTCACAAGCGGCACAAATAAATGCTATTGCAGGCGATGCGGTCATAAATTAACACCAATGAGCATATAAAAATTAATTCTCACTATTCCAGCGATGCAGCGCAAATGAGCACAATTGGCAATTATATATCAGGCAACAGATATCCCAGCAATGCAGTGCAAATGAGCACAGTTTTTGAGTGAGCAGGCTACGATACCAGGCGCTAGGAGGAGAAGCGCTGTCTCAGGGAGCGTGGTGGAGCGACCATTTCGGGGCAAGCCCAGATGGTCACAGCGCTAGTCAGATGTTAAAGATTACCGCAGCTCTGCCAATGTTAAGTATGCTGCTTTAGAATATTTTTTAGCAAGAACTGTGACATTCTTTTATAATTTTAAACTGTATTAAGAAATCTTACTTGCTATATTTTGCACAGTGCACTCCGTACTTGAGACACTGGAGGCAGCCTGACCAAGTCACCCTGGTCCATCACGGCAAGTGCCAATTGTATGGAGGGTGCAGAGGGCGCTCGAGATTTTTCACACTTTAGGTCTCGGGGGCATTTCCGGTTAGTGATCGGCCTAGTCGCTCACGCTGCACACCCTACTTAAGACGAGGTTAGAGCGGACGTGGAGTCAGGTGTTAAAGACTACCGCAGCTCTGCCGATGTTAAGTATGCTGATTTAGAATATTTTTACCAAGAATGGTGACATTCTTTTAAAATTTTAAACTGTATTAAGAAATCTTACTTGCTATATTTTGCACAGTGCACTACGTACTTGAGACACTTGAGGCAGCCTGACACAGTCACCCCGGTCCGTCACGGCAAGTGCCGATTGTATGGAGGGTGTTGAGGGTGCTCGAGAGCTTTCACACTTCCGGTGTCGGGGGCATGTAATCCGGGTGGTGAGCGGTCTAGTCGCTCATGCTGCACATCCTACTTAATTCTATGCCTGAGCGGACGGGCAGCCGGTGCGCCGAAGATGTGCCAAAGGCAAGACCATCTGCGCCCGTCCGCGCCTGGACTGGGCCCAGGGCCACGACCACTGCACAAAATAAGGTAAATTCTGAGAGGCTAACCTACACCAGCAATGAATTGCTCACACTTAGGTCCAAATCCTGTTGCCCTATGCTGAATACGCAGATAGAAACTAAGCAGTGCATGAACTGTCAGCTGCCTTTTAAGTTCACAAAAATCAATGGGCTAACACAACAATGCACCCACCCTATCAGGAAGACCACTAAAGTTATTAAGGCCGGGCTTATCAATGCACGGTCATTAGTAAAACATAATACAGAAATGACCAAACTAACGGAAACACATAATCTTGATTTAGTCTTTATTACAGAGACGTGGGCAGACGACGCCTCGCATGTAGATGTAGCATTAGCCATACCAGAAGGCTACTCGATCATCCGTGCCAACAGGAAAGGGAAACGAGGGAGGGTCTGGCTATCATCTTTAAAGATGAACTGCGTGCTAGGGGTTCAGATATGGACAGCAGCCCAGACTGCGAAACCTTATCTTTTCAGATCACTATCACAAACAACTATACATTGAAAGGTCTCCTGATTTATAGACCTCCAAGGGATAAAACCCCTCTGCTACAACTACTAAGCCCGTTCATTGAAAAAGGTGTAAAGGGCTCAGATTTTACAATCCTGGGCGATTTCAATGTACACTTAGAAAAGATTTCAGACAAAGATACGATAACATTGACTGATTCAATGTCCAATATGTCTATGGGGCAGATTGTTAAACACGATACCCATGTGGCTGGGCACACACTCGATCAGATCTTTACCTCAAATACAAATATCGAGATTGTGGAGATACTGCCCATTCCCTGGTCAGACCATAAAGTAATAGAATTCACCTTAAATGTTCTAGCGCCTGGACGCCTCAGGGCAGCTGTAGGGCTCTATAAATCTCATTTTCATTTCATTTCATTTCATTTTTCAGGTAGAGCAGGTCACAGCAGCCACTGTTCCCCAGCATAAGTGTGTCACCTATCAGGACTGGTCTAAGATTGACACTCCTAAACTGCAGAAGCAGCTTTTTATGACCATTCCGGAACTTGAGTTAGACAGCAACCTAGCTGCCATCAGATTTCAGTTGGGTGAACTCAGCGGTCAAAGTAGCAGTCCTGCTGAAAAAAATTACCTCTAGGAGGAAAAATCCTTCACAACCATGGTTCACCGATAAACTGAAGGAGCAAAAACAAAATTGCAGAAGGGCAGAAAGGAAATAGAGGGCCAACTATTTTATCCGGAAAATAAATGAGGCCAAGAATTCCAGTAAGGAATTATTTGCCACGTTGAAAACATTAAGAAACCTTAACACTAATAAACAGATAGACTGTAGTATTGAACTTTGCAACACCTTAGGTCAGCTCTTTATACATAAAGTCAACTCTGTTTATGAGTCTTTCAAAATGACCAATAAGACTGTTACCCCACAGTTACTCATAGAACCCAAACAGGGTTTGCCCACTGGATCCCCCAATCTGGGGTTCCACTTTTTGCCTCCATCTGTGGAACAGATTAAACAGGTGGTAATGACAACTAGGTCTGGGGGCCTAACGAACCCTTGCCCACCCAAAGTGGTGCACCTGTTCCCAGATCTATTGAGTGACCAACTAACCCTGGTTTTGACAAAGATAATTAAATCTAGATGTTTTCCAGCTGCCTGGTAAACGGGTTCAGTCCTCCCGCTACTAAAAAAGCCAAATTTGGATCTGCAGGATCCGGGGAATTACAGACCAACTTCGAGAATTCCTTTTCCAGCAAAAGTACTGGAAACATTACTGAATAAGCAATTGTCAAAATTTTTAACCCCTGTAAATGCCCTAGACCACTCACAGTACGGGTTCTGAGAGGAACATGGAACTGAAACAGCTCTGATCATGGCAGTGGAGGAACTCAGGAGTGTACTGGATGCTGGAGGGAAGGCCGCCTTGATTCTGTTAGATATCTTGGCGGCTTTCGACACTGTAAACCATGATACACTCTTGACCCGACTAGCCGAAGTTGGAGTTCACGAGACAGAACTCAAGTTGCTATCCTCATATTTAGCTGATAGAACTTTTACAGTTAAATTAGGAGAGGCCACATCCAAACCCTTTAACTCGCCGGGCAGTGTACCTCAGGTGTCTTCCTTAAGCCCCACCCTTTTTAATCTATATGTTGCCCCATTAGCAGCTATAATAAGGAACTGTGGCTTCCTACCAGTCTCCTAAGCAGACAACACCCAAATAGTGGTTTAGGTCTCTAACAACTTATAAGAGACAGCAGGTAGATTTAGCAACTGCATGAGATAGATAAATCACTGGAAGCAGCGTAACTGCCTAAAATTAAACGGTGATCAAATCGAAATTATGCTGCTTGGGACAGACATCAATTTCTGGTCCCCAAAAAGGTGGCCAGATAGCCTAGGCGACTGCCCATCCCCAGTGGATAAAGTTAGAAACTTGGAAGTGGTAGTAGACAACAAACTATCTTTTAATGCCCAGATAAACAAACCATCTTCCAAGGTGTGGTATATCCTCAAAATGATAAAAAACAACTATTGCTGTTTATTCCCAAGATTCTTGTAAAACATTAGTAACAACACTGGCCTTATCTAGGTTGGATTACGGGAATGCCTTGCATGCTGGGATACACATTCAACATCTAACAAGCCTACAGAACGCCACAGCAAGGCTGGTCCTGGACATTTCCAGATTTGAGCCAGTTGCCCACAGACTTGGAGCCCTCCATTGGCTGCCTATGGAAAGAGGATAAAGTTTAAGTCAGTCTGCCTGGCCTATGAAGCCCTCCACTGAGTAGGATCCCACTTTTTAAAAATGTATTTGAAATAGTATGAGCCATTCAAGATCCTAAGATCGAGCCAGGCACAGCTAATGCAGGTTCCTAAATTCAAGCAAGTTAGGTCGTGGGGAAGAAGCTTCCTGCTGCAGGCAGCTAAGACCTGGAACTTTCTCCCTATTACAATCAAAAACAGCCCATCACTACTCTCATTCAGGAAAGAGGTAAAAACCTGGCTGTTTACTTCTTAGTTAGAACACCATTCGCCGGCAGATCTAGACTTTTACATTGACTCAGCGCTAAGATGCCCATGGGCATTTGTGTGCTTTATAAATTTGTAATTCAAATCAATCAATATATAGTCTGACAAATTCTTAGGTTTATATATTACACGTCCCTATCCACTCCTTCTTTCTGTATCACAAGTTTGACTGATACCACAGTCTAGCATAAGAACAGGAACACCACTTTCGACTTCCTCTGAGTTCACATCTTCCTCCAACCTCTCATAACTACTGATTTGTTCACACAATGGTACTGTTCCATCGAACTGGCTAATATTCCCAAAACCATATTTTGCCATTATTCAAACGTGCTGAATTATAAAGTAACTCCTTCACCATCATATTTTGAGAAAACCTACTTTCCTTTTCCTTATCACTCCACTCTTCTCTACTCGTACTCAGTCACCTACTTTATGGTCAACTACTTTTTCACCATGCTTGGATTTTCAGTTTAAAAAATACTTTATTTGATTTGGTTTAAATCATACAAAGAGCGGGATAACCGCTAAAAACACATAAGCACCTGTTGTCATATGGTTACTACGTTTCTATATATTGTGTTAAGTTAGCATGAGCTTAATAAATGTTTAAACGCAATATTTTCTTTCAGCTTGAGTTTGCACACGACACCTAACTGTTATTGTAGCTTTCAACCTAGACGAAAGATGTGATTTATTTGAGAATAATATGTTATTGCTCTAGTATCAGTCGTGCTTGGTACACTTGGTACAACTGTCTGTACACCGAGAACTGCACCCTCTAAGAATAACCTAACACAAGGTTGCTGAAGGCCTGATCCTCGCACCACGTTAGACATAACACAAATAATGTTGCTGCCAACATTGGGCTTTACGCGGGTTTAAGATACAGTTACAGGGAATGAATCAACACACTTGATGCTTCGCATGCAGAGAGCTGGTAGCTGTTGATGTGATCTCCTCCTACTGAGAATTAGAGGTATGGGTCCGCCCTGCTAGAACCCAGATGAGACCTTCTTAGATATAATATAATATGCTAATTAGGGTGCGCGAAATATAGGTGATACAGAATTCTATAGATTTTTGCATCATAACATGCTATCGCCTTTTGCTTACTATGGATTAGTGACTATGCTGCTGACTCTGATTTTTATAATATGTATGTTGATATTATACAAGATACTGCGTTTGAGAATGCTGCATTGAAAAATAAACATTTCAAACTTGCACATGTATTCTTTGCCTCCCAGTTTCGGTTTGGAATGATTATATAACGAAAGAGTGTTCATGTGTTCCACGATACCTGAGGTACCCTAAGTTCATGTTCTGGATTGTCTAAGTCATTGGTAAGTTATTACTACCGATGAGACACTGTAGCTAGCTTGGTAAGGGGATTTCTGAAACAAAGGTGAGTTTTGGATCATCCTAACTCACCCAGGTTCTAGATCTCTGTGCACAGTTCTGTGGGAGAACGAAAACCCTGCTACATGGCGCCCAACGTGGGGCCCTTAAACATGTTCAAGACGAACACGGACCAGAGTCGGCTGTTGAATTGGGTATACGCCTGTGTGGCTCCTTTGATGTAGTTTGCGATCTGATCCTTGCCAATGTCAAGGGGGATGCAGTGAACTTTCAGGTTGCTAACGCATTGGCGTTGGTTCCCGAGGCCGAACGACCCCGACGGTTGGCAAGGATAATTGTGGCTGCTTATAAAACGGTTGGCCGCAATGCAATGGGGGTTAAAGCTTTTCCTGATAAAGAGAAAAAGCAGCCCCAGAGTCAGACATCGGAAACTAGTGGTCAACAAAAGTCCAAGAAACAAAATTGGCCTAAAAAGCAGAATCAGGGTAAGCAACAACAACAACAAACACAGGTTTCTGCTCCAGCGTCTCCGTTGCCTACGCAGTCGGATCGTGCTTATGATTTGCGCGACCGCGCGATGATTAAATCGCCTGAGAGGTTTCAGGCTTCTGACCAACGCTCTCCTCGTTCCTTTCAGGACTCATCGGCTCCGTCAACCGGTGGTGGAGGGGGCGGCAGGGGCCGGGGTGGCCAGCAAGGACGTGGTCAGCCCCGCCCGCGTAACAGTAGAGAGCAGCAGGAAGGCTCTACGCCCAAGAGACCACAGTTTGCCACGAAGAAAGTCGCCGCCCTGACAGCGCATCGTTATGCCCCAGATAGTGAGAACGCGGCTTCGGAATCTGACGTGAGCTCTGACCTTGCTGGACAGCGCAGCAGAGATTACCATAGTGAGAGAGGCCCTCCGTCCACTGTTGAAGGTGACAGCGACTGATACTTATGTTGCGATTGAAACTGCTGATACGCATGTTGCTCCCCCTGAACGTCTTTTTGAAATTGTCCTGTTAATTGAAGGTGACATGCAGCGAACTGTAAAAGGGGTATTTTGGGAAAATCTCTCGTCTACGTATGACATTTTGCTTTCGGAGGCTGACTGGCCCCCACCTTTTGTTCTCGCAGCTCCGCGAGGGGAGGAGGTAATCCTACCCAGTTTCGCGCACACTGTGCCGAGAGTGGAAGCGCTGCATTTTGCAGAAGAATGGGCTCTAGCGCTTGCGCCGGCTGTGTACCGTAATCAGTGTGGCTGGGATAAATTGTCACCAGGCCACGAGATTCCTTTACGGTCTCAGCCGCAGCCTCAACCTCAATATCCCATACGGCGTGAAGCCAAAGCTTCAGTCGCAGCTATCCTTGAACAATTGGAATATCAAGGTGTAATTGAAACATGTGTGTCACCGATGAATAACCCCCTTTTTACTGTGAACAAGCCGGACGGCTCATATCGTTTGGTTTTGGATTATAGGCATTTGAACTCGCATTGCCGTAACTGCGCAGTACAGAATACTCACGGCTCTGCTTTAGTGAATAGTCTTGAGCGTAAACGGTTCAAAACCACGCTCGACATTTCCAATGGTTTTTATGCACATAGATTAGACGGTCTAAGTTCCCAATGGACCAGTTTTACATGCAGCGGTGTGCAAAAAATGTTTTGGCGTCTCCCAATTGGCTATAAGAACAGTCCTGGGGTATTCTCCGCCCGCATTGTCTCTCTTCTGGAGGGCATCGACCCAGTTGCTTGTTCGTATGTGGATGACATTTATCTCACAGACGACGATCTTTGGGAGCATCTGTGTCGAGTAAATAGCATAATTTGTAACTTTGCTGACATAGGTTACAAGTTTAACTTTGCAAAGTCGCACATTGCAGAGTACACAGTGTTGTTTCTAGGTTACGAGCTTAACAACGAAGGGAAGGGTTTAGCACCCCACTTCCTGGAGAAATGCGCACAGTTGCGCTCTCCGACAACACTGAAAAAATTACAATCTCTACTGGGCTTTTTGAATTTCGGGAGGACATACATTCCGGAATATGCCCAGCGTATCAAACCTTTGTATGCTTTGATACAACCATCTTTTTCCAAATCATGCTGGCTGCCTGAGCATTCAGCCATTCTGCAGTCTTTGCAGGCTGATTTGCTTGCTTCTGAATACTTACAGACTCGTGATAACCAGACCAACCTGGTGATAAGAATTATCCCTGGGGCGGTGGGTTTCACGTACTTGGCTTTTAATGAAGGAGATACAGTACCTATTGCTTACAAGTCACACTTGTACACTTCGGCTGAACTGCGCTTTTCCACTGTGGAAAAAGTTTTAACGGCTGTGCAGATGGCGATTCTTAAGGAACGTGCCCTGGCACAAGGAAAACGCATGTTGGTTGTTACCCCGTGTCCTGCCTTAGAGGCGATTACGAAAGCCAGTGTACCTAATTCCAAAGCTTTGCACCCTCGGTGGATTCAATGGGCTGCGTCCTTGACGTCCCAGGATGTCACGTTTATTTTTGACGCCACTTTACGGTCGCAGGAGTATTTACAGTATGAATTTGTTCATCCTGCTCCATTAGCAATGCGGCCGTTGGAGGATTTCCATTGCATCATTTACACTGATGGTTCAGCGCAGGTTGCGCATGGCTCTAAACATGCCTACGTTTCCGCGTGCGCCATTGTGGTCGGTGCCATGGTGAACGATGAGTTCAAGTCCAGTGTCGTGCACACGCAGACGCTTGGGGACTGCACCGCACAATTGGCAGAGCTTCGTGCTCTGATGCTTGCATTGGAGTACGTGGATCCTAGTGTGACGACTTTGATCGTAAGTGATTCTTACTACTGTGTCCAGTCTTACAATGAGAACTTGTTCTTTTGGATTCAGAATGAATTTCTTGACTCCAAAGGTAGCACAATAAAACATAAAATTATCTGGGTCCGAGTGGCGGAACTTAAAGAGAAGCTGCCACTCGTGTTTGTGATTCATACTCTCGGTCATCAGCGCGTGGGGGTCCACGCTGTTGGCAATTCGCTTGCTGATGAAGCAGCGAAGTCAGCGGTATCAAAATACTTAGTTGCAGCAGTCACGAGGTCCAAAAGCAAAATAGATGATGACATCTTGGCAGCAGTTGCTGCAACAGAGAAGGGAAGTAAATGTCCTGCGGGGTTCCCTTCTAAATACACATACCACTTAAGTCCCGATAAGGTTCCTTATGTGAAAATCCCTGATGTTGGTGAACGTCTAGTTCCCAACTCGGATCGCAGGGCTGCTTTGATTGCAGCGGCTCATGAAGGTGTGGCGTCTGCGCATGCGGGCGTCTCAGCCACTGTAACTCAGCTACAACAAAGGTTCTGGTGGCGGGGACTGTACAAACAGACGCGCGATTATGTTCTTCAATGTGACATTTGCCAGCAGATTAAGCCTTCAACTGCTGCGCGTCCGCCTCAGACACAGTTGTACATCTCGAATAAACCGCTTGAATGCATTTATTTGGATCACTGCGGTCCATTTTCTTCTGATACTGCATACAAGTACATCTTAGTAGCAGTTGATTCATGCACACGCTTTGTGTAGGTATGGCCACATCGGAGCGCTGATTCACATACTGTCATTAAGGATTTGCGAGTCTTTGTGGGAATTTTTGCCTGTGGTACCTTCCATTCGGATCAGGGTCAGGCTTTCGCCTCTAAGGCGTATAAGGATGCTATGGTTTCGATGGGGGTCCAAGTCAAGTTTTCGAGTCCCTACAGATCTGAGGGTAACAGTGTTGTTGAACGAATGAACCGCGACTTAAAGCAATCTTTGACAGCTCGAGTTATAGGCACTGGCAGAAACTGGTTGGCCCACCTCATGGGCGTGCAGCGTGCGCTTAATAATCTCCCTAGAAGGTCTCTGGGTGGGCGGACCCCGTACGAAATGCTCTTTGGTATCAAGATGTATGTCCCTGACCTCGATGGGCTAGACTGCAAAGCCCAGGCCACGGCCTTTGACGTAGATGAACATTGCAATGTTTTACAGGATCTACAAAAGACCAGAGACAGTCTTGCAAAGGAACATTTGCCCTCCACATCGGATGATGCGCTGCAGATCCCGGTAGTTGGCTGGCTACCCCAAGTTGGAGAACTGGTTCGAGAGAAGATCGATAACAAGAAAGAGTTTGGTCCATCATATCGTGCACCGGTTCGAGTTCTTGGAGTGAAGGGCACAAGAACAGTCATTTTACCACCACTTCCAGGTCGTAAGGAAAACAGATTTATTTCTATTGACAATGTCAAGACACACAGGGTGGCCGATTCTTCATAGCATGACACCAGCTGTATCCTGTCCTTCCATGGTGAGGCACTCTGTGCTAGCAATAAGATCTGGTGCAGAACAGGAGGTGTCCCTCGAGATGCCTGCCATATCCAGTCCTTTATTAAATACTATTCCTGTTACTAACATTGATGAGCTGAACTACACTTATCCTGCTGCTTTATCGATGCCTGATTTACAGACCCGTTTGGCAGACCAATCCAGATTCTCTTTTGACTCTGTTTCGGAACTTTCAAAAAAAACCTAAAATATTTCAAAATATGCCAAGTTATTTAAAAAAACATTTTTTGATTCCCCCATGGACATACATTTGGTTGATCCTATTTTCATTTTACCTTTTTATGTCAATTGGTTTTGTGTTTTATTTTTTCCACCTGATCGATGGTCACTACGTTAAAGAAAGAACAGGAATTCGGTACCTAAATGGAACATTGGCCCCTCTTTCCTCTTCACATTCAGCGCACAGACTGAAACGGAACTTAAATACAGTCAACATTACTGCTTGGCCTGTCCTTGATGGGATTGTGTGGGATGCGGTTAGGTTTCAGATACATGGGCCCACTGAAGTGATTAATGTTCCAAATGTGCTTAGAGTAAACATGGGAGATGTGATTAAACAAAATATACGTTCTGATGATTGGGATATTCAGGCCGTAGAAGCATTATTCTCTGATTTGAAGTATTATGCTGCCTTCGATGCTGAGGATCTGTATTCAGATTCTACTAATTATGATGATTTGTTTTGTTTTCAACACTATGGTAATAATTTTTTACATAAGACAAATTCCAGGAGGGTTGCTGTAAATTATACACAATGGGAACATTGCCCTGCTCCATTAGGTGGCAGCTCCAATACGTTTCTGAAAAAAACACTTATTTTACAGACTTTAATCAATCTAATCCCGAGTCATTTTATTTTAAAATGACACAAAAGTCCATGTCCAAAGTTAGACTTACCGATACAAAATTGCTGTATTCGAAGTCCTTTCTAGACAGGTTGGCTGTAGATGGCTACGAGTTTTGGAAAGGAACAATTGACCTTAAATTGGTTTGGGGTACCAAAGATTGGCAGGTACAAGGCACTGAGGCTTTGCACCGTGCATGTCTCATCCCGAATCACATGTTGTTTTTAAATTCATCCATTTTCCAAACAACATGCTTTGGATTGGCTACTTCGAAAAAAATTAAATACACCGACCATCCCAGATTTAGAGGAATATTCAGGTTGGGGTAATTTTACTGATTTGTCCATTCATGAGTTGCAAGCTCTTTTGCACAATTCATCCTTTAACGTTTCCAGTTTGGATTCCAAGGGTTGGCTAATGTGACATAGGAGAGCTGATTCTTGACAACGTCGTTTTCTGGGTTTGGCTGAAGGGTTCACACAGGTCAGACCTGATCCCCGTTTTGAAACTGATTATACTGTCACGACTTATTCTGTGGGAAAGCTGTGTCAGAATTGGTTACAACATTCCACACTAGCTGCAGTTAAACTACATCTGTCTCAATTAAATGATAATGTGGATTTGAACGATTTTATAAAAGGCCCAGCTAAAGGTAGATCTAAACGATGGCTGTATGCGATTTACAATGAAATTTGGAAAGTTTCCCAAATTGAGGCTGCTAAACGACTGAGAGCTATTGATCAAGCAAATTTAGAAAAGGTGTTTACAGTTGTCGATAACAGTATTAACACGCTTTCTTCCCGAATTTACACGTTGAACAATATTGTGTCTTCTGTTGTTGACATTGTACATGATGAAGTGTCCGTGTTATATCATGGTCAAAATCAATTGCGTTCTGTGATGCAGTTTGCTTGGACACTACAGACTCTGAAGTCTGGTTGAGTGCCTTGGAATTTTATGAACGTCTCATCACTATTTGCCCCATTTAATTTGACTGAAAAACAGCGTATGCTATCAATGAGAGATGCATCATTTTCTATGTTACACATTGAAAAATTAGAATCCTTGCCCTTTTCTGTGGCTGAGGTGACTGCTGCTACATGGCTTATCCATGGTGTTATTACCTTACCTTTTGCTCTGTATAAATTTACAAATTGTATGAAATATATGGCTATAGGGCGATATGAACCATTAGGCAGTGCTTTCCTCCATGAGACATGGTCTTTACCATACACTTACAGATGCCTAAAAGAGGGAAATGAAGTGAATCTGAATGGTGAAGAATGTACACAGTCGCCTGACCGCTCACTAATATGCAGACACATCCAGTTGCATGGTTCTTGTAATCAGGACAAACCTAATTTGGCCTGTGTTTTGAAAGGGACACCAGTTCCTGCAATAGTTCCCACGTTCACTTTATTGTCCAACGGTAGTTATTTACTTTTGAATAACAAACTGTGTTGTGGGTTACAGGCCGGTATCGCTTATGTGGTAACCGTTTCAGAGAGGGTGGTTTGTTGCAAGAATGCGTTATATCCACCCACGCATGGGAATTCAGATGTTTCAATTTGGCCACGAATACCAACCTTGAAAGCCGAGTTCAATGGTTTAAGCCGTATAAGAGCCCTATTGTCTCAGAAGCAAGTGGCCCTGAGCTCTGCCCGCGAAACTTATGTCCTTCACATAGCTAACACAAGCACAGAGGTGCAGGCACTTTTAAATACTGATTTGCCGTTTCATTTCTCCGAGCTGGTTCATCAAATCTTCAATGCCTCCTCCACAGTAGGCCTGGCTAATTTTTTTAAATTGGTTACGAGTGGTCTAGTGACTACATTCGAAAAAGTGTTACATTTCAAACTTGCACGTGTATTCTTTGCCTCCCAGTTTCGGTTTGGAATGATTATATAACAAAAGAGTGTTCATCTGTTCCACGATACCTGAGGTACCCTAAGTTCATGTTCTGGATTGTCTAAGTCATTGGTAAGTTATTACTACCGATGAGACACTGTAGCTAGCTTGGTAAGGGGATTTCTGAAACAAAGGTGAGTTTTGGATCATCCTAACTCACCCAGGTTCTAGATCTCTGTGCACAGTTCTGTGGGAGAACGGAAACCCTGCTACACTGTGACTTAAAATTCATGTATAAATACTAGTTTAGTAAGTAAACTTTCTTTTAAAACATTTTGATTGATAAAACAAAGGAAGCGAGGGTTCAATTAGCGCCTTTTAGTCTTATGATGTTGTACTAGCTCAAGGAATCCGATTCTAGTACTTATGTTTACTTGGAATAAATGTCTATGCATTTCCTGAGTCCAGTTCCGTGTATTTCTTTTCTAGCGCTTTTGCAGCTAGGCTTAAAAGTTTTAATGATTTGCATGCCAGTTGCACTGTTGACCCTCCTAAACATTTTATTACTGCTGATCTACATGTCCTTATCTGTTCTTTTATCAATAACGGCCGCAGCAATCTTTTCCGTTCGGATAGCAATGCCGGACAAATACAGAGTAAATGGAGCACTGATTCGTCGCCTTGACCAGAAAGGCGACAGTCCATTGAGGGCCATGTGCATTTCCATTTGGGAGTTAAGTCTTTAGTTGGATACACTCCCAGTCTCAGTAGAATTAATTGGTGTTTCATTCGGTTTACAAAGTGTTCCGAAAGATATGGTTGGGGCTTTAGCTTTTTGTATGTCGGCAGGACCGTCTATGCATTTGTTTTCGTGGACAGCGTGGCTTTGTCCTGGTCTTGTGACATTTGGTTAACTGTTTCGTTTAATCAACAACAAAACAGTTCAGAGAGGGCCCAAGGGATATCTGATTTAAAGACCCGCACCTGGTTATTATCCCCAGTGACTTTAAAATAGGATGGAGTGTCCTCCTACTGATAACTTTATTCTACGGACAAAACACACCTCCTAATTAAAAACCTAGAACAGTGCAGGAGAGACAGTCAACAAATATCTGTCTAGTACCGGGCCAACATGTTTCTGCCTAACGGGTAAAAAATCCCATGGCATTCGTCACTCCATCCTATTTTAAAGTCACTATATTTTCTGTTGCACTGGTATTCACTTGACCATCAAAGATCAGCCATCACTGACGGTTCGTCTATGTTGGTGGACCAAATCCTTAACCAGCAATAAAAGGTGCAGTGCTTGATGTCCCAATGATCAGGGGACCAGCCTGACAAACACCTGGGTTTGGCCAAATGATAAGACTGATCATTGAGTCAATTTGATGGAAACCTCTTGCTAACTGTTTTGGATTTGTCAGCCATGTACGAATTATTGGTGCTGTGTTGGTTTGTCCTATACATATAGTATTCACCTTTTATTGAAATAAGCTGTCTTCGTGTGATTTATACACCCCGAGATCCTGGTGACTCGGATTGACAGTACAGCCACATAATTAAGTTGGTAGACCCCCTGTGTTTTTGTGTTAGACATATAGAAGTAGCTGGGGATAATAACCAGGTGCGGGTCTTTAAATCAGATATCCCTTGGACACTCTCTGAACTGTTTTGTTGTTGATTATTGTTGAGCAGCTTTCTGGCTGCGGGTCTTTTTATTGTGACTATACTTGCAGATAGTCTAGTACAGTTACGCTTTACAGAACTGTCTTACAACAGTGTGAGACTTTGGTCCCGAATGGTGTGGTGACTTGGTCTTGGTATTTCAGATATCATTATAACACTTTCAACAAGCATCATGGCTGAAATTAGTGGGATTGCTTATGATGACTCTATCTCTAAATCCATATTGGACAGTATGCCAAGCGTGTCGGATACACCTTCTATAGGTACTACTAGCACAGGAGATGAGTGGGCCAAAGTTCTGGTCCTAAAAAAATTGCATGCCCGGACATTGGTACATGGCATAACCATGGCCGAATATCTTAGGGCTAGTTGTGCCCCGCCAGGACTAGTGGTCTCCATTGCTCCTCGACTATTCTTACAAGATAAAATCTTTTTGAAAGATTGGTCCCTTATAGCATGGAGATGCACTAGGGATTGGTTAATACTGATCATCAGCACAGCTAAAAGAATAGCGGATAACATCTTAGTTGAGATACAGGTTCTGGAAGCAGCTATTAGAACAACTGTAACACCGATTTTGTTCAAAAAGCAGCAGGATGAATCTAATAAAAACTCCGGCGAGTTTAAAGATACCATTTTACAAACTAAATTAGACAAATTGAAAAAAGATTTGTCTAAATGGAAACACGAACGGGTGTACCCTTACACGAGCGACACTTATACACCACCAGAGTACAGGAATAATGGTAGACGGTTTGGGTCGAACTATTCCAGTTCTGGCTCTGATGGCAGCGATTCAGACAATACCAATACGGGCACACCCACTTTTCCACAACGAGGGAGGGGTAGGGGCAACAGGCCTTTTCCATATGCCAACCAACAAATGAATCAATATCAGCAGTGGTGGCCACCAACACCTTGGGGCTTTTCACCTAACCAACATCAGGCATACCCCCCACCACCTCCTCCTAACTTCCAAGGGTTCCCTAATGCCTACAATTCGCAACATTTTTTAGGGTTTGGTCCACGCAGACCCCGAGGAAAAAGGCGACCAGCACAACACACAGGGGTACAATGGAAAGATCAGACAGGTCCCCATGCAGGCACGTGGAGCCAAACAGCTAAGAATCAGAAGGCGGGCCCGTCGGGGAATCATCCCTCGTAGTTAATTTATCAACAAAGACATTGACCCCCCGTGAAGAACAAGTACTAAACAAGGGGTTAGGATTTGTTATGACCAACCATGGAGATCCATTCTCTTTCCAATGCGAACTAAGCCAATTCTTTAGAAAGCTTAGACTTCATTATCTTTTTAAGGAAAAGAGCAATGAAGAATCTCAGAACAAAGACACGTACACGGGTCTTAAAGTCAAATCAAAATTTCAACCACCTGCACACATGGTTCCACCACACGTTCTGGCTTTCGAGAAGGCTGTTGTGGACGATGTTGCTACACTCTGGAGCACAAAAGTGAGGTTGTTTGATAATCTTACCAAATTGGAACAGGCAACACTGAAATCACTTTCAGAGAATCAATCAATTACTATGAAGCCGCCGGATAAGGGTGGCTCTATAGTTATTCTCAATACTACTGACTATCAGGCAGAGTGTTCTAGACAGCTGAACAATAGACAGGCATATTCTCCTCTAACCAAAGACCCCACTGAGGAAGTTATCTAACAGATAAAAGACATTGTTGAAGAGGCGCTCTCGGAGGGTTGGATCACCCAGAATGAGGCGACATTTCTAGTTGCTAAACATCATGTAACACCTTATTTCTACCTTTTAACTAAGGTGCACAAACCACAGAGGCCTCCACCCGTTAGGCCCATTATTTCTGGAATAGGGTCTGCACTTGAGCCGCTCTCCACCTTTGTAGATGTCTTCTTGCAGCCTCTTGTACAACAAATGCCCACCTATTTGCAGGACACAAAAGACGTGCTACGTGTCTTGCCCGAAATTGACTTTGATACCGAAAGAGACCTGTTGGTCTCTTTCGATGTAGAATCTTTGTACACCTCTATCCCTCAGGATGAGACTTTAGAAGTTGTAACATCCAGGCTGAACAAGATGGCCGCCTGGTAGGAGCTCCAGTGAAAAGCTCCCAGTGCTTGGGATCCCTTTGCGGGCTTCATCCCTGTTAGCACCCACCAGGTCACCAGTCCGACGGAACGAAAAGTAACGGAACCGGAACGGAATCAAAAAAGCATCAAAAAGTAACTGGATTGCCCGAACTGCATAACTACTGGCTCGACTGGGGTCTGGAGCCTGTGGACCTGCTGCTGGACACTCGACCGGGTCTGTAATGCTGAAGCACCGGGAAGACGGCGAAAGACGCTGGATGTGGGGCCAAGACTAAACGGCACTGAAGCGGGACTTGGGGGAACCCCTCCCCCCCCTTGCGCTGCCCGCTCTCTCTACAGCACCGGAGAGCACATCGGAGGACGCTGGGTATGGGGCCAGGACTGAAACGGGTCTGAAGCGGGTCATGGCGGACCCCCCCCCCCTCACCCCCTGCATGGAAAGTGGCGTCGGAGATCTGTATCTGCAACAGCCTGGAGGCTTTGGCAGTCTGAGGCGTCCGGCACGCCTGGAGGCACCCCCACCGGCACAGCGGTGTAGTCTGGAATCCTGCTGCAGGTCCGCGGTGAGGTTCACTCGGCTGAGTCGGACCCTCGGAAGCTGGAGGTGAGAGGGAGGGTGGAGACGCTGCCCAGGAAACCACCGGAGTGGAGTCCCTAGACTAACAGCGAGACCAGAGGGAAACACATAGCGCCGTCAGGTGTGACGGAAGGGGTTGCAGCACTAGGGCTCAGAGCGCCCTGCAGGCAAGAGCGGGGATTCCTCCTCTGTGGATGTGACCCCCTGCGGCCCCCCCCCCCCCCCCACCGGCTGCCGCCGGGACCTTGGGAGCAGCTCTCCGGTTCCTACAGTCACAATTACCCCCGCCCCACATCAGAGGATTCCTACGGTCTTGAGGACTGTTGAGGGGCTCGGGGATGCTGGTTAATTCACCAGGAAACCTGCAAACCCCGTTGAGGTCACGGACGGCAGTGGACGCCCCCCCCACCTCCCTTACCTCCCTCCCCTCCCTCCCCTCCCTCCCCTCCCTCCCATTTCCGATGCTGAAACAAGTGGTTCACAATTTCTCGCAGAGGACCCGCGAGATCTAACTCACAGGCTCCTCGACAAAAAAAAAAGGTATTTCTTTTGACCATCGCTTGTACTTTTGCAAAACCCTTTGTTCAAAATGGCGGGGTTCTAAAAAGAAAGGCAATAAATCACCTCCTGTGCCTTCAGATGCCCACGAGGCCCCTTCAAGATAAGACTCCCTCACAGCAACTCAGGAACTGGGCTAGCTTGAAAATGAAACTGCCCTCCCTGCTCACAAAGCTACAAAAATAAAAAGAGGACTACTGTCTCTTATCCCCATATGGGGCGGCCATCTTTGCCCAGTCTCTCTCTCGGGTGGCTTGCTTGGGTTTACACCCATGTGTACACCACTTCCTTGATAGAGTGTCTACCTTCTTGTATGGCAACACTATATTTTTACTTGTATTATGTTCACTATTGACAGAATGTCTGTTCTCTCCTGCAGTATTATACCTCTACCTGTCTTTTTGACATTTTTGCAGTATTATACCTTTACCGGTATGTTAGACATTTTTGTAACTGGCGCTCTGTTCACTTTCCTGTGTAACACACAGTCTGCTACCTCTTTATTTGGGTTCATACCTATGTGTATCCACTACCTCTTGTGTTAGAGACAATGTTTTTGCCTCTGTTAATGTTTAGACAATGTTTTATCTATATTATATTTTTACTTGTATCTTGTACACCTTATAACCTGCACCCAGTTCACTTTCTCTTTGTGACGCACCGATTGCTACCTCATGTACTTTGATTGCTCACTAATGTAAATGCTACCTCGTATATCACTATTATATTTTTACCTGTATTTTATACACTTGTGTAACCTGCACCCAGTTCACTTTCTCTTGGGACGTACCGATTGCTACCTCATATATTTTGATTGCTCACTAATGTCACTAAAGTCATTCTTGATTCTGACTGCTACCTCATATACTCAGTCTGCTCACCATTGTCACTATCGTTACATGTAATTTGTTGTTTGCACTTGTTTTTTGCTCCTGTTATCATTATTGTACACCCTCCTACGCCTACCTCTACCCAACATGGATCTCATCGGCAAACACACATATAAAATCATCTACCCACCATTATCCAACAAAAAAGCCGCTAAGCGCTTTAAACATAACTTCCTTAGGACCCACCCTGAAACCCCCTTTGTCGACACCTATTTCTCACTGGTGAATGGATCCATGAATATTGACATCATCTTCCACACCACACGAAGAGTCCAATGGAGAAAAGTGTTCTGCACCTTACTCACCGTCTCCACTACCAGGAAATCCGCTCTTGGCTTAACACTCTCCATCACACCATCTCTACTCTTCCCAGGCAGAACCACCATCACTATCTACAATAACGGGATTGTCCTAATTCAATCCACAGACAGGAACCTGGAACTACTAGACAACATGTTCCCCACCTTCAAACAGCACCTCTCCAATCCACGGACCCCCACTCACAGCACCCCCAGTCCTCTCATCCCTAACCGCACAGCCTCCAATCACACCCCAGCTAACATAGCTCCGCCACAAAACGACACGCACCTCTCCTCTACCCCCAGCACCTTAATTACCCACCCACCTTCTGTACCTACCCCACACTTCTTAATCACAGACATAGATCTCCCCCCCTCTACCCCCTGCACCTTAGTCACCCACCGACCTACTGTAGCTGCCCCACACCTCTCAATCACAGACATAGACCTCTCCCCCATATACACCAGCCGCACCCCATCACAGCTGAGGAACATCTCACAGCTCTCCCCTCCCCAATCCGCGGTAATCAGTCACCCTCCTGATCATACTTCCCATTTCATACCACCCGTTCATATTTCCCAAATTCCCCCATGCACTAGCGAAGATCACCCCCCTTCGCTCACTCCCGTTATCCCCACCCTCCTCACCCCCACCACACAACCTCTGCGAACGTCGCAGATGCTGCTGTAATCAATCACCCATCCGATCTCACTTCCCCACACCCCTCATGCAGTTGCGATTATCACCCCCCTGCACACATCCCCAATACCCCCACCCTCCTTACTCCCCACCCCACACCTCACACAAGTCGTGCAGAACCCACCTCCACCACCTTGAGCATACCTCCCGCGCCCCACGACATGACCAACCCTCACCCTCTCTCCCCCCCACTCTCACTCCCCACTACCCCACCCCTCCCCACTACCCCACCCCATCGGCCAGACTCACGGAACACACCACCTCCCTCAACCTAACCCCTTATCCTTTATCCCCTCCCATTCTTAGCCCTCACCCCCCTATTGTCACTCCTTCCTTCTCCAGCCTACATTCATCCCTCAACTCACCTACACCGCCTTCCACAAGCGCCATCACCCACGCTATCAACCGCCCCCTGTCCTCATCCCCGCCCCCGGTTCACAAACTCCCTCATCCTTCGAACGCTACCCCACCTACTCGGACTGCAGAGCCCTGCTCCATCGCGCGCACATCCCGTCCCATTCGATCCAGTTCCCACCCCATTACCTGACTCAAACACTCACCCACTGCTCTCACTTCCAATTCCATCCCCAATCCAACACTGGACATGATCATCTCCACCCTCCTACAAGTCAAGGAAGAGCTCCACACCATCAAAGAACTTCTTCTCACACACCCCAGGCACCCATTACCCTACACTTCCCCGCCCAACAAGGACTCCACTCGCCCCTCAAACCGTTCCACCCTTCTCTCCCCGCGCTGGCCCTCTATCCCTGATAGCAAGGCCACCGGCCGTCCCCGTCGCACCCTAAACACCCTCTCGGGCCGAGACTTACACAATCTACTCTGCTCTTATGGCCCAGGTCCCACAAAACGCTCACCCACAACACACCTCCCCATACCCACGATTCTCACAAATCCCCTCAGGCCACCCACACTGAGCGACAGAAGTTCTGTCCCCTGTAATCTCAAAAATATCCCCCTCTCCTTAGAACATTCTCCCACCCTTCTCACCCCTAGACTAAAGTGTATCCTGCTCAACTGCAGATCGGCCCGGAGACACTCCTCTGGCATCGCGGAGCTCATCTTATCAAGGGGCATTGATCTAGCCATTCTGACTGAAACGTGGCTAACTGAAGCATCCAAACCTATAATGGACATACTAGTCCCCCCCAACTATCTCATTATTAGACTCGGCAGGAATGGCAAGACGGGCGGGGGAATCGCATGCATCTACAGGAGCAACCTAGCTGTCACTGAAGGCCCCTCCCCCTCCCTCTCCTCCTGCGAACTCATCTGTCTTGATATTACTAGTGAGGGCAAACCGGTGTGCTCCCTTCATGTTATTTACCACCCACCCGGTGGCAACTTCACCTTCTCCCAACAACTAATGGACACGATATCCACCAACGCCGGTCGACAGCTCAATCAAATTTACTTGGGAGACTTCAACCTCCACTGGAATGACCAGAAAGACACTGTGGTGAAGAGCCTTAAGACTTTCCTCAACGGGCTTGACCTCACCCAAATCTGCAACGGTCCGACACATGAAAAAGGCTCTATCATTGACCTTATCATCGCCAAAGAAGACTCTACTCAACTAGACGCAATCGAACCATGTGACTGGTCAGACCACCACATCATCACCTTCTTCATCAACGAAAAGGTCAAACTTAACCTGGCGCAACCTGCCAAAACCAAGATTTGGAAGAGGGACCTGAAGAACCTTAACCCAAAGTCCTTGCCTGCCCACACAGGCAGTCTCCTTCTTCCCCCGACGGACGTCTCTGATGTGCATTCATTGACCAACCTCTACCTAGACTCCATGTCTACAATAATCAATGAAGCCGCACCCTTGCAACTGAAGAGAGTCTCCACCAAGAACTCGAACCCATGGTACGATGGCAGACTCAATGAAGACAGACGTGTGATGCGCTTAGCTGAGCGCTCGTGGAGATCGGACCCCTCAGCACTGAACCTTAGAACGCTTAAGAGTAAGAGAAACGCTTACTTCAGAAAAATCAAACGCTCGAAATTAGTATTCTTTAGCCAACAGCTGGATCAAGCTAAAAACCGACCAAAAAAACTGTTCGAGTTAGTCAAAACCCAAACCAAAACGCAACCTCCACAACCCAACAACTTAACAAAGGCTATCCCAAGTTGCGAAGACTTCTCTGCTTTCTTCAAGCAAAAGAACAACACTATAAGAAGCGATCTCATCAAGGATGTAAGTCGATTCTACGGCTCCATATGCATAACTAACACTCATGCTAAAAACAACGCTTCATGAACGTCCTTCGACACCTATTCCAAAGAATCATTTCACAAGCTGCTGGTCACCTTGAAACCCGCCAATCATCACACAGACCCCCTACCTGCCAATGCTGTTAAAGTCCTCACCCCCCTGTTCCTCCCACTCTGGACTAAAATCATCAACTGTTCACTGCAACAAGGGCTCATTCCAGACTCCCTCAAGATTGGGCAAGTCACGCCTATACTCAAGAAACCCGCAGCTGACCCGGCCGACCTAAACAACTATCGTCCTATCACCAATATCACCACTCTAGCAAAACTGTTAGAAAAATGCGTACAACTCCAACTGACAAAACACATTGAGCAGTTTGACCTCCTCAACTCTCACCAATCCGGATTCAGAGCAAAGCATAGCACGGAAACGGCCATGACACACATAATGGATGATGCCCTCCAAATCCTTGATCACAATGAGTCTTGCCTCCTCATCCTTCTTGACCTCTCTTCAGCATTTGATATGGTCAAACACGAGAATCTACTGGAGCTCCTAAATACCAGAATGGGCATATCCGGGACGGTTCTCAAATGGTTCACGTCCTTTCTGCACAACCGGTCTCAGAGGTTTAAGAGCAACAACGCACTGTCCTCGCCTGTGCCAGTAACACTGGGCGTCCCGCAAGGTTCCTCCCTATCCCCCACATTGTTCAACCTCGTCATGGAACCACTCACCACCTTGCTTCAATCTTCTAAGGTACATTTCCATATGTACGCCGATGACACTCAGCTCTACCTCAAGCTTCAATCCCCTGAAGACATCAAACTGTTGAATGCCACACTAAGAAACACCCAAGCTTGGCTGGCCGACAATCACCTCAAACTAAATGCCCTGAAAACTGAGTTCCTTCTGATCTCTCCTCCTGCGAAAAAGGCCATCACCCAAACCTGGCTCAATCATCTAACCGCACTCAATGTCCAGCCCACCATCGTGGACTCAGCGAAATCCCTTGGCATCACACTGGACTGCAATCTCAACATGCAGCAGCATATTAGCATAGCAACTAAAGGAGCCAACTTCCAAATCAACACTCTGAGAAAACTCAAACCCTTCCTACCACCCAAGGACTTCCAAACTGTGGTACAAGCCTTAGTCATTCCTCACATAGACTACGGAGTTGTGGCTCTCAGCGGGCTCCCCCTGACAACAATGGCTCCCCTAAGAGCCTCCCTGAACGCGGCCGCGAGACTCATCACTGGCTCAAGAAAACATTTGCATATATCCCCTGACTTAAAAGCCCTGAACTGGCTGCCTATTGAAGCCAGAATTCAGCTGAAAATTGCCTGTATGACACACGTACGGCCGTACACCACAAGGCACCCAAATACCTCTCTCATAAGCTGACCATATCAGGAGGCTCAAGATCCAACAGAAGCACAAACACTCTCCTCCTGAAACCACGGAGATTCCGGAAGGAAAAAACATACAAACGCTCCTTCTCTGGAATGGCACCTAGGATCTGGAATGCACTCCCGCCAGAAACCAGGCTTATCCCGTCCACTATTCTCTTCAAGAAAGAGGTGAACGCCATCCTTATGGCTAAATACACCTGAACACTATTGATACTGGAACAATGACAGTATTTGGCTCTTACATTATCGGCTGTCTGAATACTTATCTATGTTAGTCCATTGTTTGTCTGCTTCTGGATCTAATTCATTGCACAGATGCTATACTATTGATTTCCAACTTGTTTATTGGGTTGTACACTAGGACTTGAGTGCCTCAATAACCTGCAACGCACCCACTACTGACTACTACTCTGCTTTCAACATTGTGTTTACTCACCCTCTGGGGTGCTATAATCTTATCCGTTTATACATTGTACTGCTTCCATATTATCATTGTTTCTTGATTGTTATTACTCTGTATACTCTTGTATGATTGATACCCTATTTTTGCAACTCACTGTCTACGGAATCTCGTATTGATTCAAGAGTCTTGTTTATCCTACCTACTGTTTCTGTAAAGCGCTCTGATATCTGCAAAGATCTTGTTCGCGCTATATAAAACTTTAAAAATAAATAAATAAATAAATCCATCCTGAGGGATAATATCCGCGAGAAAATTACACCAGTACCGTTCATAATGGCTTTAGCCACCTCGGCCATGAAAATGAACTATTTCAAATATGAGGACAACGTTTTTCTCCAGATATCTGGAACTAGTATGGGCAGGGTTTTCGCGCCGAGCGGGGCGAACCTATACGTACATCAGTTCGAGCAACAACACGTACTGACTCCCACAAACCCCTTCCACACCTCGATCAGGTGGTGGAAGCGTGGAGAAGTGTGGCTCAGGGGTTAGAGGCGGCAGACCTGGAGCTGGAGTTCGGCCCGGGACCAGGGTTCAATTCCCCGCCTCGGCGGGTCTTGGGCTAAAAATTCCACGGACTCGATAATTCTCGCTCTGGTGCCTTCTCGACTCACGGGTTCACACTCTGCGACTCTGGGCAATAGCTTGCTTAATCTCCACAACGGCCCCTCGCGGCGGGATGCCTGGCTTTCACCTTGTGGATACCCTGCCAGGGTTATCTCACAGAGGAATACCAGGACGGGTTCCCTAAGCAAGCGCTGAGATGCCCCAGGGTAAGTCGTGCGCTATATAAGTTTCATTCATTTCATTTCATTTCATATTGACGACGTGTTGGTGGTGTGGAGAGGCCCTGTGGACTCGGTGAAAGAATTCCATCTATGGTTAAACAGTAGGAACCAAAACTTAAAATGCACGATGGAGGCGCATAAAGAAAGGATTGCTTTCTTGGATCTGTCCATCTATGCTACACATGCAGGCTTGCAGAGTGAGCTGTATAGGAAACCCATGGCGCGAAACTCTCTGCTCCTTTATGAGAGCTATCACCCAAGGTCCCTACGCCAAAACTTACCTTATGGTCAGTTCCTACGAGTTCGGAGGAACTGCTCGTGCAAAGAGGACTTTGATGTACATGCACGAAACCTTTGTACATAACTGTTGATTAAGAGGTCAAGGAAAAGAGCAATTAATAACAACAGAGAAGCTCTCCTTGAACCTCCCACTCCAAAACCACCACTAGAAAGACTCACATTTGTGAGCACTTTTAACACCAGGAGCAACAGTATCCAGAAAATCATAAGAAGTCACTGGCGCCTTCTCAATCACAGCAAGGACAAGATAGAGCAGCCCTTGTTTGCGTTCAAATGGGCCAGTAACATTCGGGACAGGCTTGTACATACACGCCCCAAAGAAACTAGTAAGAAAATTGGTGAAACCCTATGGAATCTCCCTCCTGTGGTTGGTCATCACCCCTGTGGCATTTGCTCCGTTTGCCCCCAGACAAAACATACTAGGTGAGGTATACATAGATACAAATAGACCTTGGGTGCAGTGCAATTTCAGCAATTGCAATAGCAATAATGTAATCTATATGCTGACATGTATTTGCTCCATCCGATACGTAGGCATGACAACTCGTAAAGTCCACACAAGAATGCTAGTGCATAAAAGCTCTTTTCGATGCAAGAAATCCCACACAAAACTCACAAAACATTTCTTGGAGAAACAGCATAATGAAACTGATTTCCAATGGACTGTCCTTGAGAAGCCTTACATACCAGGACATATAAGTGATGTGTCGAGTTATCTCTTCCTAAAGGAACAGAAATGGATTTACAAGCTCCAGACAGATAAATGTGGCTTAAAACGATGACATCCCGTGGACCCTGTTATAAGGTTCCACCCACGGGTTTAGTGTATTTCAGCATGAAACCCCTATGCACTATATGTGCTCTGAAACATATATTTCTACATAATCACATACCAAATATAGATGCTATATTGCAACTAATGTAACTATACATGCGGGCTGATACATGCTTTAATATCACCAAGAGAACTTAGACAAAGTGTTGTTGTAGCATGCACCATCACGAATAGAATAAAAAAAACCTTATGAGCATGACCTTATATATCAAAAGTAAGTGTATATGCACTTCAGGTGGAGTGGACTCTGTACCATCAATGTGTGGTATTTCTTTACTCACTGTTAGCCTATGTCATTTGCAATACACTGTGAGCAATAACAAACACAGTAGACATAATCTAGGCAGCAATACTTATAGGCTGGTTGTCAGACATCAAAAATCATTAAAAGAACACACTTGAAAATACGTTCTACCTCTGTGGGACAGACGGGATAATCATATATGTGACTGGACAACATTGGGCTCTACTGCCGATGTCGCCATGGTGATTAAACTACCCCGATGGGCGATATGACATCATTGTGTAGCCTTGATCATTCTAGATCTCGCGAGAACTGTAGTGCAATACAGAGCCTTCAAGAATTTAGAACGCACAGTGATCCTGTGTTCCGATTAGAGCGTAATGGTGAGCGCGCCATTCATGCACCTAAGAGAAAACAAAAATTTAAAAATACTGAACATGGTCAGGCTTGCGAGACCTAAAGCGACCCCTATCACAATAGAACACCTAAGTAAACTACAAAGATGGAATACATAAGGTCATACAGTAGTTTGAAGCGCGAGTTCTTGCGCGATTTCGAGTGAGGAAATCCAAAATCTCCATTCTTAGGGGTCTTCCTAATATCAATAAAGAACTTGGCACAGAAGCTGAAATATGAAAAGACATCTTTATTAAATTTAATAAATGAGGCCACGTCACACAGAAACCGTAGTAACTGTATGAGGTAGTCTGAGGAATACAGAGAACAGAGGCCTTTTATATGTTTAGGGTTACATGACTCAGCACAAAAGTAAGGGGCAGTCCTAGCTTTTGCAAGCATGCAAAAAAAACAACATTCCTTCTTACACAATGCTGGACAAACCCATAATAGAACACCACAACCCATATCGTAAACAGGTCATAAAAAGAAGGAACAGAAACAGATGAGAGGTAGGATAAGGGGTGTGTATGTGTATACCAAACTTTACAATCTCCTGTGCTCTGATCCTTAATCTTGATCAGCTACTGCGCAAGAAACTGGTCTAACAAGGTCAGCTTCAGGCAACAGGGCCAGTTCACTCAGGTCATCCAGCAGTCAGCTAATGTCATCAGCCTATGTGAGGGCAACTACAAAATGGCTGCCATGCACAAAATGGAACCCATGGTTCAGAATGAAATCTTCAAATACACAGTGAATCCATCGGTGTAACATGATGAAAACACTCATACTTGCTGACCTCACTGTTTACGGTTTGCTGTTACCAAAATCGTAACAGAACCACGACCTTTATGACCCAGGTTCAGAATTCACGGAACCTCAGACCCTCCTTTTGCCCTTACATAGGAAATAACCTAAACTCGCGTCAATCTGAATCCAGGTCTATATTCATCAGATCATCAAGATGTTGCTGGAGCTTAATCCTATTACTTAGTAACTCTCTCAGGACACGTCTCCTTACACACGTAGTAGCACAAAGGCCACATATGGCAGGACCAAATAGGCAATACCTCTATCTGTAGTATGTGGCATAAGACCGCACACCCAACAATTAGTTACTATTGTTGATGCAGAAGCTGTACAAAGGAATTATTAGTAAACTCTGATCTCCTAACCAGTTCATGTTCAGGTAAAATATGGAAAGAATGCAAAGGAGTAATAGTAGAAAGAGACACAGGTTGGGAGGTGAGTACAGAAGTCAATTGAGTAGAAAAAAACAATCCCACCCATAAAAGACAACGTATGTTTAAAAAAACATTAGAAAACACGTTATTAAGAACATATAGACAACAGGGGAAAGTAGTGACTACTATTACAAACGAAACTATAATCTTTCACAACCCCAAGCAGAAAGCAAATCCCAAAACTATCTAGCAAAATTTCTAGGGCTCCTATGCATTTCAGTAATTTTTGTATGTTCAGGTGAAACAGTGGTGACCCTAATTAATGTTCTGAGGTGAAAATGGGATACTCTTCCACAGAGAATGGACTTTATTCTGCTTTTACTTAACAGAATACTACTTTAAAACAATGCCAGCCAAACAATAAGTATAAGTCTCCTAACACCTAGTCTATACAATCACACGGAAACCTCTTGTGAAACCAACTATGCCCAGAGTCCGTTCAAAAAGCCTCTCTGGCAGGCTTCTATTGTCCATCAAATCTTCTTTTGTTGTTTTCTTCCGCATGGGCCTCTTCATTCAGGCCTTTCATGATCCGTTGGAGTGCCCTCCTGGCAAACACTCATAGCTCATTCAAAAGTCTCAATGTCTCAAGGCAGTGCACCAGTATCTCTCCTTTGCGGCAGGCACTACAGGTAGTGTGCTCTCCATTGATCAAGCGATAGCTGCAATGTCATCTACGCAATCCTTTGTCCCTTCCCCAAAATGTACGTGGGTCAGACCACACAAAAAGCGAATACTCGCATATGTCAGCACCGAAGTCGCATCAGATGTGGGACTCCTAACGCACCTCTTGTTGAACATTTCGCTGAATTAAAACATACCGCAGATGATATCAAACGGACAATTCTGAAGATGGTAAAGCTCCCACAAAGAGGAGGTAATCTGGCTCAACTACTCAATCGAGAGGAACTAAAGACAATCATCCAATTCAACACTATCCACACAGGACTGAACAGAAGTGAGGATTGGACAACCATCCTATAGCACTTATACCGGCCAAAACATTGGCTTAACTTTGTACTATTGGTTGTCACAACAAGAACTTGGACCCAGACATAGTTCCAACATCTCAAACGTTATCTGATGTATTCTTGATGTATCTCAGTTTTGACATCCTATGAATTTCTCATGTAATTCTGAATCAATGTCACGTCCCAAACACTTCCTTCCCAGCACAAGATCACAATATGGTACCAGTACCTGCACCTTCACTTTAAATTACACTGCCTTATCACAGCCCTTAATCCTTGCATCAGCACCCACCTCCTTGGCTTCTACATTAACTTTGACCATTCTAAGATGGCGGCCAAAAAATTCCTAGCATTAGTAGCTACCTCCCTAGCTCCCACATTAATTCTGACCACCCCAAGATGGCGGCTCGGAAAAAGTGAAGCAGCTCTGGACCCCATTGGGCCTCTAACACGTGACTGCCGGTTGCCCAATAATAAGCCACCTAACCCACAATGCGGAAGCGAACCTGCAAGGCACAGCTCGCTATCGGCACATCGACATCATCCCCACCACCCGGTAAGTTCACCTGCCACTGACCCTTGAATGAGTACACCTCTAACTCGATCTAATCACAACCTTATTTTTAATTCCCCAGCGGATCAGTCACTCCACTGACCGCGATCTCAAAGACGGCGCCACTGTTCACGCTGAGCTTCGGATTTTTCTAATTGTTGGAAGAAACCAAACGGTAAAGCGGCGCCTGCTTCCTCACGCTTTTTCGCAATTCCCTACAAACTCTGTACTAATCACGGTCTTCTGTCCCCACAGCGATGTAATCTTGGCATCATGCAACTTTAATTATTAAATTCCCAGCGGACCAGTCATTCAACTGACCGCGCTCCCGCAGACGGCGCCCTTGCCCATGCGGAAATCACTAACCTTGCAAAAAACCATACGGTAAAGCTGCAATTGTTTCCTCACGCATTATCTTAAATCCCCTTCAACTATATACTCATCAAGGTCTTTTGTTCCCACAGCGATGCAATCGCCGCAATACTCACCGTGACAATTGCACATTGCACAGAACCATTGCCCCTGCTGTGCCCTTAAATATCTACTTGGAAAACCAACTTCCCAAACGCCTCGTTTATAATAACGGTAAAACGAGATGCCCCCGTAAAATTTGACATTTATTCCTAACCCGGTTTTCTTAAATATCACGGTTTTTAAATATCCCTTCCTTCCTAACAGGGAGACCACACCTGCATCACAGATCGGTTGTTTTGATGCCAGCCTGCAATCACTCTCCTGGCCAACTTGAATTGAATTCCCCAATTGACTTACAAGTGGTATGTCCCCTATCTCAGCAATCACTCGCAATACCACCTTCCGGTCGGTTGCTGCACGCCCCTGCACTGAACCGTAGGTAACTGCCCCACCACTGGACCTGTGACACGTACTCCGCTTCACTCTCCTCACTCTTCATACCACGTCGCCACGCCAAATCACCAATGTGCGACCTCTTTCACTGGCACTTGCCGACCACTCTTCTTAAACACTGTGGCCGCCTCACAAAAATTGTTAGAAACATTGGTAAAAACATGTGAACTGTAAATATTTTATATTTTTACATAAGTGTGGTCTTCTATATGTATACACTGAATGCCCACGCCATCAGGCAACACCCTTCACTGCGGTTCCGAATACTGTAAGTAAATAGCTAGTGCTGACTATCGCTATAACCCTGCGTAAATTGACTGCACCTATTTTTTGCTTTCCTCCCTGCTTTTCCCTTAACAGGCGTTTAAAAGTCTTATTCAGGCAAAATCATTCTCCAAGTCCTGAAGATGATCCCCTTATAAACTGAGCGTGGGATCGAAACGTCGACTCCTCTTGAGTGATCATACATTTTACCCCATTGCAATATTGTATGTATGGTTAACTCCAGGATACACTGTTAATTTAAATTTATGTCAGTGACCTGTAAGCTCACCCTGTTTGCCTGATATCTCTTTCACTTTCTGTCCTTTTAACTTTCCTCCTTCGTACGGCACAGGACTGTGCCCTACTGTAACCCTAATGTTTTGGTTATGCTGTGTACCCTTACATTAAACGATTTACCTGATCATTAAAAATTCCCTGTCAGGCTGGACATGGGACTGTGAACTATATAGTAGCCCATTGTGGTCTATATAATATTTCTGCTTACCCTTATTCTCATATGCTAAGGACCGCTTGTTTCCTTTATAAATACTCCATTGATCAAGGGCACAGATCATCTTGTGAAGACCCGGGACCATTCTCAGGCTCCAACACTCATCATTCAGTGTCAGAGGACGCTCAGGCTGCTCTTTCATGGGCACCAGAATGTAGTGCCTTTTGCCAATCTTGGGTCCGCCGGTGCACTGCACTTCCATTGGAGCAAAGGAAAAAGGGGGTGTGGCCAAAACTCAGGCCAAGGGGCTCAAGGGACTGCACACTGTCAGAGGTTACCAGCACATGACAGGCGCTCTTTTGCACTGAAATTAAGGGGCTCAAGTGACTGCACACTGTCAGAGGTTACCAGTACATGACAGGCGCTCTTTTGCACTGAAATTCTGGTTCTGTGATGTCCGATGCCGTCTGATGGAGCAAGTGCAATGCTTTAAACAGTTCATTGTATAACAAGGGGACTGCAAACAGGTGGCCTACGATCTTCAAAGGAATGGCCACATGCCATGGGACAATTTTGGTCTAGAATACACTTTCATTTTCAAAAAGCAATACAAATAAAAAGGCAGTAGGCAAAACAGTGCCTCTAGGCTTTTCAATTGGGTTTCCGTGTGAGAGTATATCCTCCATCATCTAAGGGTAGATAGCGACATGATTAAGTCTAAAAAAATTCTTTAAAAAAAGTCTGGTCATACAAAAGGAAATTATACATAATATGGGGGTCTCTGGTATATTACTGCAATCTGGAAGTGTGAACCTGAACAATACATCACTAATAATAAAAAGCTGACTAGTGAAAGAAATATGGAAAAGAGAAATGGGACTAGGTCAAAATTTATAGGAAGAACACGAAATTACTTGGGTGATATTCAAGCATGTGACACAATACCAAGAGTGTGAGTGATACACAAAAAAAATCACAATAGGTTACAAATTTAACTCTACCGCTGGCCGCTACACCATATACGGTAACCTCAGCTAATGTTCCAGTTCCTTCTTCAGGGAAAAAATGAAACCTGGTTTCCTTTATGGTACAAAGCCATACCCTACTTAGGAAGCAGAACAAAACCGAGTAATGTAATATAGAAATTAGGTCACCATGTACAAGAGTCACAGATCTATAATTCTATCCTTACGTCCAATCAGGATACATACATTTAGGGCTGCCTGTTCCTTTAAGGGAAGAGGGGGCAAGTGACACATTTTGATCCTGTATATCTCTTTTATTTTTCTTGAATACTATTTATAGCCAAATTTGACATACACTGGTGAAGTGTTGTCTGTGTCGTGTTCACAAAAATGAAAATATCATATTTGTGAAATGTAGCAAATCAACCCAACTGTAGTGTAGCGATACACATCGTCATGTATATCCCATCACAACACAGGTAAACTTGTAATAGTATCAAAAGCAGCAACATAAAACAAAAACATGCATAACGCACATGTCAAGCCATCAGATATACTTGCTATATATCAAGCATCAAGCACAAAAAGCATAGACAAAACAATAACATATGTAAATGAGCGGAGACGCAAGATAGCATGTCCCAAAACCCAATATTCGGGCCATTCGGGCCTTCTTAATTTGTCAGGTTTAAAATCTTCACCCTCCTTTTGACAGTAGATCATCAGTTAGTGGATATCTGCTGTCAAATACAACTTTCTAACATACAGGACCAGCAAGAACAATTCAAGATAGGACCAAATACACAAACTTAAAAGTCACATGAACATTTCTTTCCAAAGGAGTTATGCAAAAACACATCTCCGTTCGACCAACCAAACTCACGTGTCTTGACAGTTTTAAATCACCCAGAACAATCCATGAATGATCTGTAGGCAGAAGCAAAAAAAATACACAACACACAAAAGAGGAACATTTCTCATAACAAACGAATATCAATTATAACTTTTAATCAGAAGACAAAACATGATACACATTAACAAATACAAAAATAAATTTCCATTACTTAACTGTTACCATCTTGTCAGTCAGCTTGCAACATTAAGCCATTTTAACTTTCCAAAAGTAAAATTCTTTCACTGACACTCCATGTTATCTTTGCGCCACAATTTGTTCTCACTTAGGCATGTAGCCTTCAAAATTTCAATAAAAGACTTTGTCTTATTTTCTGTCTAAGACTTAATGCAGTCCTTCATTTTCTGTCAAATAAAAGCAACTAGCAGACATTATTTTTTTAGAGCAGAGATACAAATGTATCAGTTCTGCAGAGCATTTAACATTTAATTAATTAGGTTCTTTAATTGTATTGATGTTCTTGTGGAGAAACCAGAAATCCCACCTTTCAGAGGCCTATTTAGCAAGGTCATTCTGCATTCCACAGAGTCAAGGCCCTAATTTAAAAGGTCACGAATGTCAACATGACAGCCTCTTCCATTGTTTACAGGGAAACTACCTTAAATGGATCTCACTGGGTCATTTAAAAGGAAAACCCCAAAATGGGGAGAACCTGCAGATTTGTATTATACCTACATGTATGCATTTACTGAAGCCTAAGCACTTTAAAGCTATTATAAGAATGCTGTTTTAAATGGTCTATTTTACCCAAATTCGACTTTGATGTTAGGGGCACTTAAAAATAAATATCCTATAATTGTTTTACATATTAATCATCCTCAGAATGTTCTCTACAAATTACAGATATTGGACATTAGACATATCCCATGTACATCCTTATAAAAGTGAGTTTTGTACGCCTGCGCTAAGTGAAATTCCATATGCTAATGTTCTCATTATGCAGTGTAACACAACTTAAATTAAATTATAATGCTAGGATGTCACAGTATGAGCATTAAGCTTCATGAATAGTAAAAAAAGAATTTTGTAGCACTTATTTCTAATAATTATTTTTCAAAATGTATTAATTCTTTTTAATAAACCCAATCATTTTTGATAATTCCACATATGAAAGCGAGCTGCATCCCTTGCCTATCATTTTAGACGTATTAATTTATAAGCCTAAGCACAGAAGCCTAACTTATAACATGACAAAATGTTTGCGCTACTTTTTATCTGTCTTTCTAAAAAGGACAATTTTATTTAGCAACAGACCCACGAATATGCTTACAAAAAATGCTTAAAGAGAGAAAATCCTTAATTGAAATGCCTTCCTGTAATACAAAATAATGAACCTTAGTTTTGGAACCTTTTTAAAATGACATTCTGAAATGTAAAAATGTACCTGTGCAACTGAGGGCAAAGTCATGGCTGAAGAAATATTCCTATTTATTTAGCTTGTCTCTTAATGTTTGTAACGTAAGCACGGTGGCTGTCTATTTAAAACTAAAACTAATACATTTCAAGTTTCAAAATGCGTGTGCAATACAGCAAGGTCCAATGTATTCAGATGATGTATTTGCCTGTTAATATCTAATACAATGTATCTAAGAAAAATGCTGTAAGTTTATTTATTTTTCGTAAAAAACCCAATTTCGTTTGTTTTTTTTTTTATTCCTAGTGAATGTGGATTTACATTTTAGTTTTTAAGCATGTAGACATTTTGCTTAATAGACTGAAAACAGCAAAAGGAAACACAAACACACATTTGAGCTCATTTCAGACATAAACAGAAAGGGGTCATACACTCAGGACACACAATACGGCGTGCCATGCATTTCGTGAATAGCGCCATCGCTATTCACTTACAGAAGTTGCACTAATGGGAAAACCACATAAACATTTAAACACATATTTGACCCACAAATCAATAACCATTTGCAAATACTAGTTGTAAGTCATATTTACAAGAAACATTTCTCAATAGTGTTCCAAAAGACTGCAAAAACAGCCCAACAGACTGATGTATGTCCAAGAAGTGAAAATACACTCAATTCACTAGCCCTGGCTAGCAGAGCACCAAACAAAATCGTTCTGCATATCTTCATTCATAAAACTGCGCAGAACAAAGGATCCTTGTTTTGTATTATGTCATATTTTAATTCCCTGGGGATACACAATCACCAAGGAAGAAATATGTTTTAAAATCTAACCTATTTAGATATTCCCTTTAGGGGAAGCCGGCTAATCCAAACATATACAAAGTTGCCCAACACAAAGCTTCAAATTTGCTAAGATCAGGCATCTTATAGCTCACTAATCTAGCTTCAAACTTCAAGGGGCTATATCTATCGATACACTCGTTTTTGAAAATAAACTGTTTTTGAAAATTGCAATCTTCAAATAAAACTAAGGACCAAACAAACTAAGCAAAGAACCACAGAACCAAAGAACAAAGGACTGGGAGCGACCCACTTATACTTAACTCTTACTTTTACTAATCAAAATGTTATTCAAATTCTAACTGTCAAGTTCTACATGACCTAACGGTCTTTTTATAATACTCACGCCAAAAAGGTTCTCAGTCATGAGTGACATCATGTGGAGGATCAAAATCAGGAAGATCAGAAATATACTGGGCTGCATAAACAAAGAATCTCCAGAATCCCTGTGCACAGAGTACCTTCTTAGTAGAATCCTGTTCTGTCCTCCTCAGTAGATTTCAGTCTCCTGACAAGATCACTCCCACAGAAAGTCACTTCTCTGATGAGCCTCGCGTTGGCTGCGCCATTTGAGGAAATCCAAAATCTCCATTCTCAGGGGTCTACCTAATATCAATAAAGAACTTGGCACAGAAGCTGAAATATGAAAAGACATCTTTATTAAATTTAACAAATGAGGCCACGTCACACAGAAACCGTAGTAACTGAATGAGGTAGTCTTAGGAATACAGAGAACAGAGGCCTTTTATATGTTTAGGGTTACATGACTCAGCACAAAAGTAAGGGGCAGTCCTAGCTTTTGTAAGCATGCAAAAAACCCAACATTCCTTCTTACACAATGCTGGACAAACCCATAATAGAACACCACAACCCATATCGTAAACAGGTCATAAAAAGAAGGAACAGAAACAGATGAGAGGTAGGATAAGGGGTGTGTATGTGTATACCAAACTTTACAATCTCCTGTGCTCTGATCCTTAATCTTGATCAGCTACTGGGCAAGAAACTGGTCTAACAAGGTCAGCTTCAGGCAACAGGATCAGTTCACTCAGGTCATCCAGCAGTCAGCTAAAGTCATCAGCCTATGTGAGGGCAACTACAAAATGGCTGCCATGCACAAAATGGAACCCATGGTTCAGAACGAAATCTTCAAATACACAGTGAATCCATCGGTGTAACATGATGAAAACACTCATACTTGCTGAACTCACTGTTTACGGTTCGCTGTTACCAAAATCGTAACAGAACCACGACCTTTATGACCCAGGTTCAGAATTAACGGAACCTCACGAGCGCGAGTAAGTGCGCTTTAAATTCTATTAAAATGAGGATGATAACAATGTTCCTGGGTTCTAAATGCATGAAAAAGCAGGGTAAAGCCATGGGGTTTAACAATCTTGTTGAAAGGTCAGAATGTAAACACCGATGATAATATAAACCCAAATAAACTACAAAGATGGAGTACATGTTCTCATGTAGTAGTTCTAAGCGCGATTTCGAGCGCGATTTCGAGCGCGATTTCGAGCGCGATTTCGAGCGCGATTTCGAGCGCGAAGTAGTGCGCCTTAAATGTTACTAAATTCTATTAAAAACAAGGAGATTAACAATGGCCCTGGTTTTCAAGCCATTCAGGAAGCAGGATTATGCTTGGGGTTTAATAATATCTCTCTGAGAGGTCAGAAATCGAATAAGTTGGGTGGAGGGTTACCATACCACCAACCCCCTGAGACACTACTAAAGAAGAGACCAGCTACAAGTCGGTGCCTCCCCCAAGACTCGGATGGGAGTCTGAGGTACCGACGGATAGGTGAGTCTACAGCTGATCACATTAAGCGGTAGCCACAGTAATCCTAGTATGTGGAATACAGCCTAAAAGAATGATGCTGATAAAGTTTGTAGCCAACTACTAGTCCTACTAGTAATATGTAAATAATCATTATGGATATAGTTTAGTGTTAGAAGATAGTTCTGGGACGCTTAGAGACTGGGCGCACATAGTTTGAGTGCTGGAGTCCCTTCACTTGTTGATATCTAGATATAAGGGGATGTGGTAGACAGAAAGTATGTGGGGCATTTCAGAAAGCTTTGAAACTATACTGTAGGTTGCTGTATTTCTGTTTTACCTCTTATATTTTTGTAGCGCGGGCCTCGTATAACCTGAGCAAGGTCCAGGTGAGGTGAGGTCCTTTTCCCTACCATGAAGGGTGAGCATGAATACATTATTTTTTTTATTAATTTTGGTGAATTAAAATGTGTAGGTGACTTACACAGTAAGTTTATAATTAACGATTATACATTTTCCTCCAGAGAATTCACATTTCCTAACTGATATGGAGGGCTAATGTCAACGGTTGTTACAGGTTGTACCGTATTCAAACACTTTTATATTTTACTTTTCCCACTTTGGTGATGGTGGTGTTTCATTTGTCCCACTACTATTAGTGCAACTACTATAAGAACAGAGGCCCTGACGAATGCCATGGGATTTTTTACCCGTTAGGCAGAAACATGTTGGCCCGGTACTAGACAGATATTTGATGACTGTCTCTCCTGCGCTGTTCTAGGTTTTTAATTAGGAGGTGTGTTTTGTCCGTAGAATAAAGTTATCAGTAGGAGGACACTCCATCCTATTTTAAAGTCACTATATTTTCAGTTGCACTGGTATTCACTTGACCATCAAAGATCAGCCATCACTGACGGTTCGTCTATGTTGGTGGACCAAATCCTTAACCAGCAATAAAAGGTGCGGTGCTTGATGTCCCAAATGATAGCACTGATCATTGAGTCAATTTGATGGAAACCTCTTGCTAACTGTTTTGGATTTGTCAGCCATGTACGAATTATTGGTGCTGTGTTGGTTTGTCCTATACATATAGTATTCACCTTTTATTGAAATAAGCTGTCTTCATGTGATTTAAACACCCCGAGATCCTGGTGATTCGGATTGACAGTACAGTTACATAATTAAGCTGATAGACCCCCTGCGTTTTTGTGTTAGACATAACTGTTTTGGTTACCAATTGTTTGAACTCCGAGTAAGACTGTATAGTCTGCCATGCTACCTCTAGCTTTAAAGCCTCAATCGATTTTCTTAAGTGCGAATAAACCGAATTAGTCAGTTTTTATTGCTTTTCGACCTCCAGCCAGCAATAGTGTACCAGGGAGTCGTCCTCTGCTGCACGCATTCTCCAATAGTATTTAACCAGCGCTCCCTGTCTTGCCATAGTCTGATTTTTTAGCCCAAACTCAAGTCTTATCCGGTCTTGTGAGATGTGGGGCGGGATGTTGAACAGTTTTTTGAAGAGGCTGATTTGGGCGATGTTCAATGATGTTGCATCCTTTGCATTTAATAGTTCAGAACCGTATGTAATTGCGGGTAGAAATGTTGATGCCACAACTTTTAATAAGTGGGTAGTGGAGCTAACACTCATTTTTTTTTGCAGGGTTTTGAATGCAAACAGAAGGTGTTTAATTTAATTTTCCGATGTTCTTGGTGTTGCTTATAATTGAGATGGTTATCCAAGGTCAGTCCCAAGTACTTGTATGTCTCCTCGCGGTCCAAACTATTGCTGTTAATGGTCCAGGTGAATTTTGGTATTTTTTTCCGTGGGCTTGAAAAACACATGACTTTTGTCTTTTTAAAGTTTATCTGGAGTTGGTTTAGGTCTGTGTATTCTGCCACTTTGTTTATCAGTCGTTGTAGGCCTCGAGGCGTTTGGGAGAGCAACACAATATCATCTGCGTATTGCAGGCTTACTGTTCTCACATTCTCCAGTTTTGGAGGATCGCCCAGTGTTGTACGAAGGTGGTTGTCTAGGTCGGCTGTGAATATATTGAATAAACAGGGGCCCAAGACGCACCCCTGTTTTAGACCATTCGTGGTAGTGATTTTATTTGTTAGACTTCTGCAATCTCCCATTTTTTTTTATTTGGACCCATGTTTTTGAATAAAGGTCTATGATTGCGTTCAATAAACTTCTTGGTGCGCCCCAGGATTCCATTTTTGCCCACAATGCTTGTCTGGGGACCTTGTCGAAGGCCGCCTTGAGGTCCACGAAACAGGCGTACAGTACTTTGGAGTTTGTGATGGATTGACTGGCCAGAAGTGTTACGGCGGAAATGTTTGCTAAAGTGCCCATTCCGGGACCAAAGCCTGTCTGTGTGTTGGGGATCAATTTGATGTTATCCACCCAGTCTTCTAGGTCCTTAAGCAGGTTTGCTGCGTAGATTTTTGCCTCAACGTCTATGATTGCAATCAGCCTGTAATTTGAGGGATTTGCACGGGCCCCTGATTTAAATATTGGGTGTAATATACTTCCTCGCCAGAAATCCGGGATAGTGTGGGATTCCAAAATGTTGTCAAACAATATGGCTAGGTGTTTGGACCAGAATTGTGGATCTTTTTTAAATAGGGCATTTGGCAGACCGTTGGGACCTGGCGCCCCGTCTGATCTCTGCTTTTTTATGATGTTCATTACTTGTTTTTGTGAGGTCTGGATGTCAACAATTAATTGATCCGACCCTAATGTTTCCAATTCGTTTTGCTGCAATTTTCCTTCCTTTTTTTCTTATGAGTTGCTGTGGTCTTTCCGATACGGGTTGTTGGTCATTTGGTTTGGGGCCAGCGGGATTCATTTTTGTATTTCTGGCTTCTTCTGCTTTCTTGATGTAATCTCACTGATGGTACTATGGTGTTTTTGTATCGCCATCCCTATTTCATTTTCAGTTGTAGCTCTGGGTGCTGTCTGTAAATTGTAAGTGGCTTCTATATGGGTCCGCCATGCATGCTCTGTTATATCGGAGTTGAAATGCCGATTTTTTTCCATTGGATAAAACATTAATCTCGGCCCAAAATTGCTTGGAGTTTTTTTGTCCACTTACATAGAGCATTTTTGTCCAGAGCTGCTCGTTGTATTTACGTTTTACGACCCGAGTCTCTTTTTTTAGGTTGCTTTTCTTTTGTTTGATTGATGTCAAGGCCTCCCGTGAAGATTGTTGGACTTGGGTTCGCAGATGTCTCAGTGCTTTGTTTAGTTTTTGTTTTTTTGTCCTTAGTGCTTTGGTGTACCATTCTGAGATGCTGATCCGGGTCGGTTTTTGGTTTTAGGAGCTTGGTATAAACCTTCTGTGCAAGCTGTTAACCAAGGACTCCCAAGCCTCAATCCCCAATGATTTTGCTCCTGTAGTAGACAGGAAGTCTGTACAAGACTCCATGATTTTATCCACAGTGTTTTCATTCCATATTAACCGATTTAAATTGTACAATTGAGTGAAGTGCGTCAACGCACTTGATTGCAAAGAGTTTTCCCTGAAGTTGGTTAATGTGAATGATTGGGGATAGTGATCACTTTCTATTCTTTCTATTATTTGAAAGTTTGTAATGCTGAGGAATAGATCTGGATCTGCTAAGGTGAAGTCCATGGTTGCACCTGATTTTGCCGTCACTCTTGTGAATGCTGCAGGACTATCTTGCGGGCCTCGACCGTTTAAAGTGTATAATGCTTGTTTGTCTAATAGTGCAGCGCATTTCTTGCCCAATGTGTCGCGTCTTGTTGTATTATTGCTCCTGACGGTTATTCCTTTCGGTAAATTTTTCTCTTGGGCTTGCATCAAGTTCATATTAAAGTCACCGGACAATATTATGTTGGCTTGAGGGTGTGTTGCTTTTAGAGTTTTGATGGTGGTGGCCAATTGTTGCATGTGTCTCCTTTTATACTTGTGGGCTGGGTTGATGTAGATGTTCATTATTATCAGTGTGCAAGCGATATTAACTTTTAATTTAATGCATTGCATCAAGCTCCAGTCTAAGTCGATATTTTCTTCTACCCATCGGATTTCTGTGGCAATGTATATTGATAAACCGCCCTTAGCTCTTCCGTGTGTTGACTTTTTTTTAGCTGGATTTAAATGTTCTTTGTAGCCTACAATCAGCTTGTGTTTTGTATGCCAGGTTTCTTGCAGCAGCAGTATGTCGTACTGTAAAATAAAGTCAGCGAAGTCTGTTTCCCCTATTTTAGATGCCAGACCATTCACATTCCAGGAACAGATGTTGATGTCCTGCCCTGTGTTTAATTTTGTTTGGGATTTTGTTCATGTTGCTCCTTGTTGAGTGGTTAATGATGTCCGGTATTGATTAACCTTTTGTTGAATTTTGTCTGGGTGTGAAATTGTAATTGTGATTTGTCTTGTGAATTTGATGTCATCATTTATTGTTCGTAAGTTTCTGGGCCTTTTGCTCCTTTTAGGATACCCTCTGTACGGTTGGGGTGTTGTAGGGGACTCGGGTAACGAGGAGGTTCCACCTCTTTTAGTTCTATGCCCCATTGTGCAAATACCTCCTTGTGCCTCAAGATCTGTTCAGCTAAATGTAAATGTATAGGCATTTATGTAGCGCACTACTTACCCGTAGGGTCCCAAGGCGCTTCGACCGCTGCGAAACCCTTCCTGGCTTCCCTGAGAGATGGTCCCTTAATGGGTATCTCCAGGGTGAGACCAGGCATCCCCGGCGGTCTGGTGGAGCCGTTAGTGAAGATGAGGCAAGCTAATGCCCAGAGTTGCCGAGTGTGATCGCTGATCAGAGTGGGCACCGAGGCGAGAGAATTATCGAGTCCGCTGACCTTGGTCCAGAAACCTGCCGCGCCGGGAATCGAACCCTGGTCCCGGGCCGTCCTCTGCTCTCGGGTCTGCCGCCTCTAACCAGTGAGCCACACTACTTCACTGAGTAATTTATCCAGGTAGCTATTGTTTTGTTTCAATCCTGTTTGGCTAGTAATAGATTTGAATTCAATTCTTTCCAAGTCTCTCGATGTTATATGGCTCAGGGCTGGCAAAGATTTGAGTAGCTTTATGATTTTACTTCGGTTTAATATGTCGTGGGATCCTCTCGATTTAGAGTGTGGAATCAATTCTAATTGACTTTGAGGCGTGGGCAGTTGTTTTTTGGTGTAATCGATCGGGGTCCCTGTTGTTAATTCTATTGGTTCTTGTCGATATATTTTGCCGAGCTGGACTGATTTGATTTGATCTTGTTGTATCTTTTCAATATATTGTGCTTTGGAATTTTGAGTTGTTTTGCGTTTCATTGTTATAATTTCTTATCTGATTTCCGCCTTCCCCACTTGTTACTGTATCCTGCTCTGTTGAGACTTTTTCCTTTGTAGTTTGGTTGTTAAATGTTTGCGTTATTTCTGGTTTTACGAGTTCTTTGTTTTTTTCTTTGTCTTTTTCCTTCTTGGCCAATGACTTAAATATGTCATAAATTTTATTGGTTGACGAATTTCCGTTTTTTGTTTTGTTTTTGCCGTCGTGATTTATTGTGGCTACGGATTCTTTTAATGCCGAGTTTTTATGATTCATCATGCTGTATAGCCCACTGCCACTTTCGATTTTTTCCTCCGATCCTTGCTGGATTGGTGTCGGCGAGGCCCGTGGGGTGACTTTGTTTATTTTGCTTTTTCTTGCTTTCCTCAAGCATTTGCGTGCCCATTTTGAAAGGGGTTTTGCCAGGGTTCCTTGTTCCTTGCCTTGTGATGGTTCCTTTGATGGTGAGTTTTGATTCGCGACCAATGTTGAGCATTCTAATTGCGGGTGTTCCTCTATTCGTTCCCAATCTTTCTCTTTGATCGGCAAGTTGTTTCCCTCTTTTGATGGTTTAATGTTGATGGTAAGTGTATCCTTTTTGTTCCATCTGCCTCCTTAAGCTCTCCTTCCGTTGAAGTTGTGGAATTTAGTTTTGTGTCCCTTACTACCCCCAGCAGCTCTGACATTATTGTCGGGACGGTTGCAAGCTTATCGATTATTTAGTGGCAATGGCACGTGTAATAGGTAAAGTCCCGTGCTTGTTGTACCTTGGTTATCATGGCGTTTAAGTCATGTAATTTTTGATCTACTCCCTGCATATATAAAGCTAGTGCATTTAGTAGCTCAACTTGGGTATCCAGCTTGTCGGCATGATAATTTGCTGCTGATCCAATTGTCTTCATGGTGCCCAGTAGCTGGTCCCAGAAAGGTACTGTTGATTGCCTTTCTTGATGTTCCTTGGAGTGTTGTCCCTCTTGGTTCTTGGTGCATTGTCCTGGTGAGGGTGATTTTTGGGGATCTGGATAGCTGACTGGGGTGGCTGGTTCAATTTTGTGAGATGGTCCGAGCTGGACGAGTGGTAGATCAAGTTCTAAGTCTACAGGTTTGTTTACTATTGCATGCAAGCTATCGGAGCTATCATAACAGTCCTGCTCAAACACCAGATTACCATCCTAGCTCTGTTCTTCACAAGGCAGCCAAGCAGTTTGTTGAGCTGTTTGAGCTATTTGAGGCTGTTGGTTTTGCTGCTTTAGTTGATTTATTTGGTGCTTGGCAGGTCCAGTATTTGGGTGTTTGGGTGTAGATACCGACTCCCATTTAAATCCCTGTTCGTTGTGTACTACGGCCTGAGTAGCCTGTTGGCGGGGTCCATGATGGGCGAATAATGTGCTCTTGACGGAGATAGTACTACTTCCATACTCAGTTGTGGACAGCTTACGGGCCTTGTTCTCTGTGTCCTCTGTGCTTATTGACCTACTGACTTTGTCCTTATGCATCTTTTTTTCTGAGCTGCCCCCCCGTATACTTGGACTCCTTGGACTCCTTTGACTCCTTGGCTTCTTTTTTCTCCTTTGCGTCCTTTGCTTCCTTGGCTGCCTTATGCATCTTTTGCTTCCCTAGGGATAAGCTGCAACATACTTTTAGGAAATCCGTGATGAGAGCATGTTTGCTACTTTTGGTGTTAGTTTTAATAGGGGAGCCGGTTGCCTAATCGGGGTCTGGGTATTGTTGTTAGATTGTATTTGATCCCGTTCTATTTTACCCCCCGTGTCCTGTTTATGGTCTTGTTCCGGGAACAATTCCTGCTCCCTTTCTCTTGGCTTACTGGGCTTTTCCCCTTCTGGTTTGTCCTCAGTTAAGTCCTCTATTAAATCCTCTCCTTCCTCTCCCTCTTGTTCAGATTTCAATTGCTGGGAGCCTGGTGGCCCCCTTATTTTCCCTGATCTCATGGTGGTCTGCTGCTCTTGTGCGCTCTCTTTCTTCTGCCTCTGACACGGCCACTGCTACTATCACTGACGAGGACTGCAGCTTTATTGTTCCTGCCCCTGCAGGGCTCCTTACAATGCACCTCTATTCCCCGCTGCTTGCAGCTTCTGCCACTGCTAGGAGGTGCTGGTCGGTGTAATGGATCGCAGTTCCTGCCGCTACTGACTCCTCACTGTGGAGCCCTCCCGCCTCTATGCAACACTCGTGGAATCATACCTTCTTTTGTAATCCATTTGTGACTTTTCACCCTTTCCCCTCACTGCCTCTGTAGACCACCCTACTAGTTTAGTTTTAGGAAACCAACCAACATTATCTTTCATTAATGAGGCTCTGTCTTTGATGAACACAAAAAGACTTTAACCTGTAATACAACTTAGTATAATCCTGTGTGACCAAACCATTTTGGTGGAAGGCCTTGTTTCAAGACATGTTTATTTGGTCCAGGCTGCAGGAAGCTTTAGCTGTCTGTAGGCCAGAATTTAATCAATCAATCAGAGATTCTTTAAGCGCGCTAATCATCTGTGAGGGTGTCAAGGTGCTGGGGGGCAGCGCTTGTCAGTCGAAGAGCCAGGTCTTAAGGGTCTTCCTGAAGATGTGCAGAGTGGGGGGTGCATCTGTTGTCGATCTAGAGCTCGTTTCAGGTCTAGGACACAATATAGGAGAAGGTTCTGCCACCTGTTCTTGCTCTGAGGATGCCTGGGGCTTTGGCGGGTGCAAGGTTGGCTGATCGGAGGTTCCTGGGTACGTGGAAGGAGATTCTGTCATTGAGATAATGGGGTCCGCTGTTGTGGAGGCTTTTGTAGGAGTGGGTGAGTATCTTGAAAGTTACTCTCTTCTCAATGGGGAGACAGTAGAGGTTGTGTAGGGGTTGGAAGACGTGTTTGTTTCGCGGTATGCTGAGGACGAGTCTGGCTGCGGTGTTCTGTGTGGTCTGGAGTTTGCGAAGCAGAGACTTGTTGATCCCAGCGTAGAGGGCGTGTCCGTAGTCCAGTCTGCTGGTTATGAGTGTGTGGGTGACGGTCTTCCTTGATTCAGGGGGGGTCCATTTGAAGGTCTTTCGGAGGATGCAGAGGTAGTTGGAGCAGGTGGAGGTGACGCCGTTGACTTGTTAGTTCATGGAGAGGGACAAAATAGTTGAATACAATGCTGAGGTTAAAGGCGTGGTCTGTGGTGGTTGAGGGGATGCCGAGGGCAGTGAGCCACCAGGTGTTGCCCCATGCAGAGGGGGAAGGTCCGAGAACAAGGACCTCTGTCTTCTCTGAGTTGAGCTTCAGGCAGCTGCTGCTCATCCAGGATGCGACGTCCTGCATTCCTTCCTGGAAGTTGAGTCTGGTGGTGATGGGGTCTTTGGTGAGGGAGAGGATGAGCTGGGTGTTGTCGGCGTAGGATACTATGATACTATACTGAGTCCGTGCTGTCTGACGATGGCAGCGAGGGGGGCCATGTAGATGTTGAAGAGCGTGGGGCTGAGCGATGATCCTTGGGGTACTCCGCAGTTGATTTCCGTGGGTTCAGAGGGGAAGAGTGGCAGTCTGATTCTTTGGGTTCTGCTGTTGAGAAAGGAGCGGAGCATGTTGAGGGAGGTTCCCTGTATGCCGGAGTCATGGAGTCTGGCGGTGAGTGTGCAGTGGGAGACAGTGTCAAAGGCTGAAGAGAGGTTGAGTAGAATCAATGCAGCGGTGTGTCCTTGGTAATGGAGGGTGCAGATGTAATCTGTGGCGGCGATTAGAGCGGTCTCGGTGCTGTGGTTGCTGTGGAATCCGTACTGGGAGGGCTTAAAGAAGGAGTTTTCTTCTTTGAATTTTGTTAGTTGGACATTGATGGTCTTCTCTGTGACCTTTGCTGTGAAGCTGAGGAGAGAGATGGGTCGGTAGTTCTTGAGGTCCGTGGGATCTGCTGAGGGCTTTTTAGTAGGGGTATGACTTCTGCACATTTTCAGTCGTCGGGGAAAATGCTGTTTTCGAAGGTGGCATTGATGTTGCATCGTAGTTCCGGAGCAATGGTGGAGGATGCTCTGTGGAAGATGTGTGGGCGATGGGGTTAATGGGGGCTCCTGAGTGGATGCCTTTCATGGTTGATGCTGTGTCTTCGGTGTTAACAGTGGATCCAGGAGGAGATGGTGTGCTGGCTGGTGTTGCTGTAGGAGGGAGTGGTTTCAGAGTCAGGTGTCTGGTCGTTGAAGTTGTCATAGAGGCTCTTTATTTTCAGGTGGAAGTAGGAGCTGAGCTTGTTGCAGAGGTCATGGGAGGGGTTGATGTCTGTGGGTTCGCCGGGGAGTTGATGAATTCATGGATGACGCTGAAGAGTTCCTTGGGGTTGCTGGATTTGGCGAGGATCTTGTTCTGGATGAAGGTCCTTTTGGTGGATCTGATGTGTTGGTGGTATTCTCTCATGGTGTTCTTGTAGGTGGTGTGGTCTTCCTGGGATTTGCTGTTCATCCGGTTCTTCTTGAGACGTCTGCAGGTGCGTCTGGTTTCTTGGAGGTTGGTGTTGAACCAGGTGACCTTTCTGGGGCATTGTCTGCCGGGGTTACGTAGGGCTGCGAGTTTGTCTGGGCAGTTGGTGATCCATCTGTGAAGTTCTTTGACTGCAGGATTGGTGTTGGTGATTGGTGTTGGTCGAAGCGATGGGGGCATCCTGGTTGAGGGTGGGGTTGAGCTGTCCTCAGTGACATTGTTCCAGTTTGTTTGTGGAGGGCGGGGAGCAGTTTTGGGCGTCGTGGGTTTGTTGACGGGGAAGTCTATGCAGTGGTGGTCCGTCCGTGGGGGTTGCATGCTGTTATTTTTTTTAGTTCATTGAGTTTGACATAAAGTCTTTACAGCTGCGGCAAAGAACTTACCGGCACATGCAAGCTCCATTGGTACAGTCATAGTATATATGTATGTGAAAGCCTCCTTGTATGTTCTTACTTTATTTAGGTTGAACATTGTCCTCAATTATTGAAGAGTGTATTTTTGGAGGTTGAGCTACCTCGCTTGCTTGTCACGGATAATGGTACTCAACTAGTTTCTCATGAGATGAAGAGCTTTCTGAAAAATTGTGGTACTAAACATCATCGCATTACTCTGTACAACCGCCAGGCCAATGGCATGGTGGAAAGGGCTAACCGGCTGGTTAAATGTACTATTTCTATGGCTATCCAAAGTGGAAAAGATGTCAAGGCTATGGTGGATGATATGGTATGGGCTCATCACATTACAGTTCATGGTGTGACCAATGTTTCGCCCTTTGAGAAAATGCGGGGAAGAAAGCCTGGAACCAAAATGACTGCAGCTTAGCTCACTGGTACTAATCGGAAAGAGAGTGAGGAGGTGAGTGGCAAAATAAGAGAGAGGGTGTCTGTTGGTGACTTTGTCAAGATAAGACATGGAAGGGTAGGCAGGGGATTGAGTACATTTTGGGGCCCATTCAGAGTCAAGCAGGTGTGTGACTGGTGTGTGGAGCTGGACAATGGTAACAAGTGGAATAAACAAAAAGTGTCATCAGGGCCGGCCCTAGGCATGTGCAAAGTGTGCACCTGCACAGGGCCGCCAAACCCCAGGGGCCGCCACGACGAGGATCGGATCGGAAGGATCTGATACATCGTGGCACTGCGGCCCCCTGGCAGGATTTATTTACAAAAAGGGGTGGTGAGGGACAGAGTCTCTGAATTAAGCAGAAAGCTCTCACCCAGTCAAGAGATCAGGGCTAGATCCAACACCGTTTTTTAGCTCACTGCACCATCCCAGTTTCAGAACCTGGCTGTATGCAAATTAGTCTGTTCCTGTCCCAGTGCATGATGGGAACAGGGCAAACCAAACTACAAAAGCCAATTCTTACACTTGGAAGGAAACAAGCTCCCGGGGACCGGTTTCTGGCATTACAGCCGTCTTCGGCCCGGTTTGCTTGAATCCTGATGGTGCAATGAGCAAGGGTCTCACATCTGAGAATACCCTTCCACGCTTAGGGTGGACAAAAATATTTACAAAAAGGGGTGGTGAGGGACAGAGTCTCTGAATTAAGCAGAAAGCTCTCACCCAGTCAAGAGATCAGGGCTAGATCCAACACCGTTTTTTAGCTCACTGCACCATCCCAGTTTCAGAACCTGGCTGTATGCAAATTAGTCTGTTCCTGTCCCAGTGCATGATGGGAACAGGGCAAACCAAACTACAAAAGCCAATTCTTACACTGGGAAGGAAACAAGCTCCCGGGGACCGGTTTCTGGCATTACAGCCGTCTTCGGCCCGGTTTGCTTGAATCCTGATGGTGCAATGAGCAAGGGTCTCACATCTGAGAATACCCTTCCACGCTTAGGGTGGACAAAAATATTTACAAAAAGGGGTGGTGAGGGACAGAGTCTCTGAATTAAGCAGAAAGCTCTCACCCAGTCAAGAGATCAGGGCTAGATCCAACACCGTTTTTTAGCTCACTGCACCATCCCAGTTTCAGAACCTGGCTGTATGCAAATTAGTCTGTTCCTGTCCCAGTGCATGATGGGAACAGGGCAAACCAAACTACAAAAGCCAATTCTTACACTGGGAAGGAAACAAGCTCCCGGGGACCGGTTTCTGGCATTACAGCCGTCTTCGGCCCGGTTTGCTTGAATCCTGATGGTGCAATGAGCAAGGGTCTCACATCTGAGAATACCCTTCCACGCTTAGGGTGGACAAAAATATTTACAAAAAGGGGTGGTGAGGGACAGAGTCTCTGAATTAAGCAGAAAGCTCTCACCCAGTCAAGAGATCAGGGCTAGATCCAACACCGTTTTTTAGCTCACTGCACCATCCCAGTTTCAGAACCTGGCTGTATGCAAATTAGTCTGTTCCTGTCCCAGTGCATGATGGGAACAGGGCAAACCAAACTACAAAAGCCAATTCTTACACTGGGAAGGAAACAAGCTCCCGGGGACCGGTTTCTGGCATTACAGCCGTCTTCGGCCCGGTTTGCTTGAATCCTGATGGTGCAATGAGCAAGGGTCTCACATCTGAGAATACCCTTCCACGCTTAGGGTGGACAAAAATATTTACAAAAAGGGGTGGTGAGGGACAGAGTCTCTGAATTAAGCAGAAAGCTCTCACCCAGTCAAGAGATCAGGGCTAGATCAAACACCGTTTTTTAGCTCACTGCACCATCCCAGTTTCAGAACCTGGCTGTATGCAAATTAGTCTGTTCCTGTCCCAGTGCATGATGGGAACAGGGCAAACCAAACTACAAAAGCCAATTCTTACACTGGGAAGGAAACAAGCTCCCGGGGACCGGTTTCTGGCATTACAGCCGTCTTCGGCCCGGTTTGCTTGAATCCTGATGGTGCAATGAGCAAGGGTCTCACATCTGAGAATACCCTTCCACGCTTAGGGTGGACAAAAATATTTACAAAAAGGGGTGGTGAGGGACAGAGTCTCTGAATTAAGCAGAAAGCTCTCACCCAGTCAAGAGATCAGGGCTAGATCCAACACCGTTTTTTAGCTCACTGCACCATCCCAGTTTCAGAACCTGGCTGTATGCAAATTAGTCTGTTCCTTTCCCAGTGCATGATGGGAACAGGGCAAACCAAACTACAAAAGCCAATTCTTACACTGGGAAGGAAACAAGCTCCCGGGGACCGGTTTCTGGCATTACAGCCGTCTTCGGCCCGGTTTGCTTGAATCCTGATGGTGCAATGAGCAAGGGTCTCACATCTGAGAATACCCTTCCACGCTTAGGGTGGACAAAAATATTTACAAAAAGGGGTGGTGAGGGACAGAGTCTCTGAATTAAGCAGAAAGCTCTCACCCAGTCAAGAGATCAGGGCTAGATCCAACACCGTTTTTTAGCTCACTGCACCATCCCAGTTTCAGAACCTGGCTGTATGCAAATTAGTCTGTTCCTGTCCCAGTGCATGATGGGAACAGGGCAAACCAAACTACAAAAGCCAATTCTTACACTGGGAAGGAAACAAGCTCCCGGGGACCGGTTTCTGGCATTACAGCCGTCTTCGGCCCGGTTTGCTTGAATCCTGATGGTGCAATGAGCAAGGGTCTCACATCTGAGAATACCCTTCCACGCTTAGGGTGGACAAAAATATTTACAAAAAGGGGTGGTGAGGGACAGAGTCTCTGAATTAAGCAGAAAGCTCTCACCCAGTCAAGAGATCAGGGCTAGATCCAACACCGTTTTTTAGCTCACTGCACCATCCCAGTTTCAGAACCTGGCTGTATGCAAATTAGTCTGTTCCTGTCCCAGTGCATGATGGGAACAGGGCAAACCAAACTACAAAAGCCAATTCTTACATTGGGAAGGAAACAAGCTCCCGGGGACCGGTTTCTGGCATTACAGCCGTCTTCGGCCCGGTTTGCTTGAATCCTGATGGTGCAATGAGCAAGGGTCTCACATCTGAGAATACCCTTCCACGCTTAGGGTGGACAAAAATATTTACAAAAAGGGGTGGTGAGGGACAGAGTCTCTGAATTAAGCAGAAAGCTCTCACCCAGTCAAGAGATCAGGGCTAGATCCAACACCGTTTTTTAGCTCACTGCACCATCCCAGTTTCAGAACCTGGCTGTATGCAAATTAGTCTGTTCCTGTCCCAGTGCATGATGGGAACAGGGCAAACCAAACTACAAAAGCCAATTCTTACACTGGGAAGGAAACAAGCTCCCGGGGACCGGTTTCTGGCATTACAGCCGTCTTCGGCCCGGTTTGCTTGAATCCTGATGGTGCAATGAGCAAGGGTCTCACATCTGAGAATACCCTTCCACGCTTAGGGTGGACAAAAATATTTACAAAAAGGGGTGGTGAGGGACAGAGTCTCTGAATTAAGCAGAAAGCTCTCACCCAGTCAAGAGATCAGGGCTAGATCCAACACCGTTTTTTAGCTCACTGCACCATCCCAGTTTCAGAACCTGGCTGTATGCAAATTAGTCTGTTCCTGTCCCAGTGCATGATGGGAACAGGGCAAACCAAACTACAAAAGCCAATTCTTACACTGGGAAGGAAACAAGCTCCCGGGGACCGGTTTCTGGCATTACAGCCGTCTTCGGCCCGGTTTGCTTGAATCCTGATGGTGCAATGAGCAAGGGTCTCACATCTGAGAATACCCTTCCACGCTTAGGGTGGACAAAAATATTTACAAAAAGGGGTGGTGAGGGACAGAGTCTCTGAATTAAGCAGAAAGCTCTCACCCAGTCAAGAGATCAGGGCTAGATCCAACACCGTTTTTTAGCTCACTGCACCATCCCAGTTTCAGAACCTGGCTGTATGCAAATTAGTCTGTTCCTGTCCCAGTGCATGATGGGAACAGGGCAAACCAAACTACAAAAGCCAATTCTTACACTGGGAAGGAAACAAGCTCCCGGGGACCGGTTTCTGGCATTACAGCCGTCTTCGGCCCGGTTTGCTTGAATCCTGATGGTGCAATGAGCAAGGGTCTCACATCTGAGAATACCCTTCCACGCTTAGGGTGGACAAAAATATTTACAAAAAGGGGTGGTGAGGGACAGAGTCTCTGAATTAAGCAGAAAGCTCTCACCCAGTCAAGAGATCAGGGCTAGATCCAACACCGTTTTTTAGCTCACTGCACCATCCCAGTTTCAGAACCTGGCTGTATGCAAATTAGTCTGTTCCTGTCCCAGTGCATGATGGGAACAGGGCAAACCAAACTACAAAAGCCAATTCTTACACTGGGAAGGAAACAAGCTCCCGGGGACCGGTTTCTGGCATTACAGCCGTCTTCGGCCCGGTTTGCTTGAATCCTGATGGTGCAATGAGCAAGGGTCTCACATCTGAGAATACCCTTCCACGCTTAGGGTGGACAAAAATATTTACAAAAAGGGGTGGTGAGGGACAGAGTCTCTGAATTAAGCAGAAAGCTCTCACCCAGTCAAGAGATCAGGGCTAGATCCAACACCGTTTTTTAGCTCACTGCACCATCCCAGTTTCAGAACCTGGCTGTATGCAAATTAGTCTGTTCCTGTCCCAGTGCATGATGGGAACAGGGCAAACCAAACTACAAAAGCCAATTCTTACACTGGGAAGGAAACAAGCTCCCGGGGACCGGTTTCTGGCATTACAGCCGTCTTCGGCCCGGTTTGCTTGAATCCTGATGGTGCAATGAGCAAGGGTCTCACATCTGAGAATACCCTTCCACGCTTAGGGTGGACAAAAATATTTACAAAAAGGGGTGGTGAGGGACAGAGTCTCTGAATTAAGCAGAAAGCTCTCACCCAGTCAAGAGATCAGGGCTAGATCCAACACCATTTTTTAGCTCACTGCACCATCCCAGTTTCAGAACCTGGCTGTATGCAAATTAGTCTGTTCCTGTCCCAGTGCATGATGGGAACAGGGCAAACCAAACTACAAAAGCCAATTCTTACACTGGGAAGGAAACAAGCTCCCGGGGACCGGTTTCTGGCATTACAGCCGTCTTCGGCCCGGTTTGCTTGAATCCTGATGGTGCAATGAGCAAGGGTCTCACACCTGAGAATACCCTTCCACGCTTAGGGTGGACAAAAATATTTACAAAAAGGGGTGGTGAGGGACAGAGTCTCTGAATTAAGCAGAAAGCTCTCACCCAGTCAAGAGATCAGGGCTAGATCCAACACCGTTTTTTAGCTCACTGCACCATCCCAGTTTCAGAACCTGGCTGTATGCAAATTAGTCTGTTCCTGTCCCAGTGCATGATGGGAACAGGGCAAACCAAACTACAAAAGCCAATTCTTACACTGGGAAGGAAACAAGCTCCCGGGGACCGGTTTCTGGCATTACAGCCGTCTTCGGCCCGGTTTGCTTGAATCCTGATGGTGCAATGAGCAAGGGTCTCACATCTGAGAATACCCTTCCACGCTTAGGGTGGACAAAAATATTTACAAAAAGGGGTGGTGAGGGACAGAGTCTCTGAATTAAGCAGAAAGCTCTCACCCAGTCAAGAGATCAGGGCTAGATCCAACACCGTTTTTTAGCTCACTGCACCATCCCAGTTTCAGAACCTGGCTGTATGCAAATTAGTCTGTTCCTGTCCCAGTGCATGATGGGAACAGGGCAAACCAAACTACAAAAGCCAATTCTTACACTGGGAAGGAAACAAGCTGCCGGGGACCGGTTTCTGGCATTACAGCCGTCTTCGGCCCGGTTTGCTTGAATCCTGATGGTGCAATGAGCAAGGGTCTCACATCTGAGAATACCCTTCCACGCTTAGGGTGGACAAAAATATTTACAAAAAGGGGTGGTGAGGGACAGAGTCTCTGAATTAGGCAGAAAGCTCTCACCCAGTCAAGAGATCAGGGCTAGATCCAACACCGTTTTTTAGCTCACTGCACCATCCCAGTTTCAGAACCTGGCTGTATGCAAATTAGTCTGTTCCTGTCCCAGTGCATGATGGGAACAGGGCAAACCAAACTACAAAAGCCAATTCTTACACTGGGAAGGAAACAAGCTCCCGGGGACCGGTTTCTGGCATTACAGCCGTCTTCGGCCCGGTTTATAAATAACGGTGATGGATCAAGCCCTGATCTTTGGACTGGGTAAGAGTGGTCTGCTCAATTCAGACACTCTGTTCATCACCACCCCCTTTTGTAAATCGATTTTGGCCACTATAGGTGTGGCAGGGTATACTCAGACATGAGTCCCTTTCTCACTGCTCCATCAGGATTCAAGCAAGCCGGGCCGAAGAGGCTGAAATGCCAGAAACCGGTCCCCGGTAGCTTGTCTCCTTTCTGGTAAAGAATTGGCTTGGTAGTTTAGTCTGCCCTGTTCCCATGATGCACTGGGCCAGGGACAGACTGATTTGCATATAGCCAGGTTCTGAGCTGGGATGGGGCAGTGAGATAAATAACGGTGATGGATCAAGCCCTGATCTTTGGACTGGGTAAGAGTGGTCTGCTCAATTCAGACACTCTGTTCATCACCACCCCCTTTTGTAAATCCCCTGGCAGGATTTGGCGGCCTCTGGCTCTGAGGGGCCCTTCCGCGGCCGTGGAGCAGCTAGAAAGGCCGACAGTGTAAAGGGGGTTCATTTTTGCGCAAAACCTACAGGGACACACACAGGCACTATGAGGAGAGACAAAGTGCCATTAAGTTCGGAACTGGGGAGGGGAGGCACAGCATGGGGAGGAGCTGCATGTAACAACTTGGCCATGGCGCCGGAAGGTGGAGTGGGGACGTAAGGTCACGTCCTGCTGTCAGGGTTTTGAGGGAAGGTAAAGGCTGGCTGCAGAGCTCACTGGTTTGCAGGCAGCAGTGCCACCGGAATCATGGTGCTCGGCTGGCTGGCCGCACTACAGATCGGATTGCACCGCCACCTTCTGCCGGGCCACCTGTTGCAGTGAGGCTAAAATATCTATGGCTGCCCCCTGCCAGCCAGTAAATAATTATTTCCGAGCTGGAGGGCCGGTCGAGGGAGAGTGCTGGAGCCTGTGTCTGACTGTGACGAGAGCGGGAGGTACAGGCAGAGAGGGTGCTTCTCATCGCAGCTGTTCAGGTCTCCGCAGTAATAAAGGGCCCTATTTTCTGTCATGTATACAGATGAGCATTAAAAAAATTGAGTAAAGTCGAGACAACACCCTCAGAAAAGCAAAGAGCAGGACCACTAATGTCAGTCATGCACATTTGCAGCGCAACAATTAAAAGTGCGCAATAAGTCGTGACCAGTAAAAAAAAGACCGGAGCAGGTGCCTTGCTCTGTGGAAGGAAGGTAGTCCCAAGAGAAACGGCTAGTACAGAGTGTTGCTGGGATTTTTTGGAGCAGCAACTTAGACTGCACAAGGTAAGGCTGAGTGAGAGCAGATGCGTAGCTGTTTGCCAAAAATGTTTTCATTTTTCTTGACGGATATGGCCTCTATCGAGAACACATGACTCAAAATTAATGTTTTAATATCAAAACAAACAGTGCAGCCTGGTGCGAGAGGGGGAGAGGGATAATGACAGAGAGGAGAGGGCTAGAGATTGAGCGTGTGAAAGAGGAGAGGGATACAAAGAGAAAGAGAGGGGAGAGGGATAAAAGGCTAGAGAGGATAGAGAGGAGAGGGATAGAGAGAGAGCGTGGGAGAGGGGAGAGAGGGATAAAAAGACGGAGAGGGAAAGGGAGAGAGCGCATGAGAGAGAGGAGAAGAAAAAAAAGAGACAGAGAGGAGAGGGATAAAAAGAGACAGGAGAGGGATAAAAGGATAGAGAGAGAGAGCGTGCAAGAGGGGGGAGGGGTAAAGACAGAGAGGAGAGGGCTAGAGAGCAAGCGTGTGAGAGAGGAGAGGGATAAAAAGAGACAGAGAGGGATAAAAAGAGACAGGAGAGGGATAAAAGGATAGAGAGGAAAGGGACAGAGAGAGCGAAAGCGTCGTGGTCGCACACAGAGGAAAGCTTGCATTGTGAGATATAGTTGCTGTAGTAGTTTATTCAAAAGACTGACGTGTTTCGATTGGAACGCTCTTTGTGGTGTTATTTCTGATATTTACATGTGTTGATCGTCTTCATTGCTTAATTTTGCCCGCAAGAAAGTGTCCCTCATAGTGATTGAAATGTCACTCATAATTACACTGAAATTATGAAAATGTCACGCATGACAATCTGAAACCTTGGCAGCTATGAGGACGAGATGGGTGAGTCTTCCCCTGCCCCATCTCCACTCACAGGGCTACCAGCAGCATGTGTGCTGACCTCATTGTACCCCCTGTAGTTGTAGATATGATTATTTTTTTAATGAACATGCCTATTTGTTTAACAATAACCCCCTCCCATTGCAGGCTCAGGCCTCCTGCATTTTCAAGCATGTGCTACTGTGGAGCTTCTCCTATTAGGGGTCGGATTTAAAGGCGTCTTGTTTCTTCCGCTATTCAAAAGGTCGTGCTGCTGTGGATGGGTGTTTTTTGGAGGGGGCACATGCATTGCCAGCCATGTGTTTAAAGAGCTCGGAAAGACCTCGTCTTGGCAATAAATAGGGTTATAAATAAAAAAGTATGTATTCATTTGTAAAGTGACTTTTCTGTCTTTATTCCCTTTAATTATCAGTCATGGATCTCATCATTCAGGCAGCCCTAGAACGCAATTAAGTGCATTCTATTTGTATTTTCTGATCGAAGTATGCACAGATAAGTGCTGAAAATACAGCTTTAAGTGGCTGCTTATTTTGTCGGTGGGGCAAAGTGGTAGGTGGTGGGCCGGGCCACTGGGGGGGGCCCTCATTGTGCTTTGCAGGGGGGCCCCCTCAAGTTTCGTTACGCCACTGAGGATAGAGTGATCTGCGGCAGCGCGCAGACTCAACCTAACCTGCTGCTTGACTTCCCCGTGTGCGTAACTAACTTGTAGGACTGGTGGCGTAATACTCTCTCTGCACAGCCCAGCCATTTGGTGGTCGTCGACGTCGGAGTCGGACAAAAGCTGAGCGCCCCCTGAGCTCAGACTGAGAATAAAGTGAAGAAGTGTGAACGCACCTGGCAAGTTAGGTCAGAATAGATCCATTCTCTCAGATGATTGATAATGACATTTCTGCACACTGTTTGTGGCACTGACTGACTATCGTGACGCGTCATGGCAAGCAAGCGAGTCATATGAAGATAGGTAGCTGGGCGTGAGTGTAGCTGTTAATGCTTGAGGTCGGAGGGGCGAATTTACTGTAGCCGGGAGTTTTGCCGCATCAAGGTAGGCCGCCCGCTGTCTGTCTTCCAGTAGCAGCGCCTCCGGCCACTGATTTCCTTTAGGCCCCTCTCCGCCTGTGCCTGCAGGGCCTATAATAAAGGTGGAGTCGGGGGCTGTACTATTTTGCATTAAAATAAGCGGCAGTATATGGCTCCCAGCCAATGAGAGGAAGGCCTAATCATTGCTGAGTATTATATTTCGGAATCACTGACACTTTCTCCGAGGGGGGCCCGCCGCATTCAATTTGCTGGTGCCGCATCCATCGACTCGTAGGCCGCTGTCTGTCTTCCAGTCAGTGGCAGCGGGCGCGGCCTCCCATGTAAACTGGTGGTGATTGATTTCTTTAGGCCCCCTGCTCCGCCTGTGCCAATAAAGGTGGAGAGAAAGGGTATTTCTGCACAATTAAGCGGCAGACAGTTGAAATATGGCTCCAAGTCCCAGCGACTCCTGGGGTCCCCTAGAGCTCAGGGGGCAGGGAAGCAACCGGGCCAACCCGAGCGCTTTCAGTTTCACACAGCCAGGCGTGAGCCCCGGTGGAGCGCGGAGAGCACCTATGGTTACTCCAGGGGAAGGAACTCGCTGCTATCTCTCTCTCTAGCAGACCTGCTGTCCATTACTGGGACTCACCCAGCTCTGCCAGAGCACCTCACTCCTCAGCTGGGGCGTCCCCGTAGACACATGTGAGCAAATTTCGCCAAAAGTTAAACGCTTGTTGAGTCACGAAATGGCTATGCAGTGTCTGCAACGGATGTGGCCATCCGCCAAGTGTAAGACACCATATTCGATATGGCATCAATATTACTGTTTCTGGGCAAAGAGCCACCGATTATTTTTCTGTGGGGGGTTGTGGGGGTCCGGTGCCCCTGTCATGGCTCTGGCACTGCAGCTGTCTGTGCGCCCAGTCCCTCATGTTGTGTGTCACAATGCCCTCCTCCTCCTAAATTGTATCGTTCTGAGACGAATTCGGAAGGGTAGGAGCAGCCGCAGGTACTGTTCATCTAACGACTTTTCTGGACGTATTATTAAAACACCTTCCTGAGCTCCGCCCCGTCCGGACCCCCTCATCCGGGGCCACCACTTACGCTCCCTGCACAGGGCCACCATGAGCCTAGAGCCGGCCTGGTGTCATTGTACCAGAAAGGACAGGTTGGGGACAGGCGAGAGTGTAAAGTTACTGTTGAGCCCCTTTGTGCGAGCTTAAATGGTTTCAGGCTTATGAGTGATGAGGAATTGGTCAGCAACAAGGTAGGAGATGCGAGTGCAGCGTCTTTGAGTGTGGAAGTGGTGATGCCCCGTGCACGCCGGTATTGTTCCTCGTGAGGAGAGTAGAGAACGCCGCATTCCTAGTCGTCATGGACCTCCTCGTTATTTGGAGGATTATGTTATGCTCCACTAATCTTTATGTGTTCCCTTTTTCTTCAGCTCTACGTTTATTTTGTATACCAGTTCTATTGTGTAACTTTGTTGAACTTTTCTTCCAGATGCCTTTATTATGCTTTTATTGTGTTTTGTTTCTTTCTTTACTCGTTTTCCAGTTTGTTTTCATGCCTACTCTTTGTAGAAGGGAAGGGGGTGTGTTGTAATGGCATGCACAGCCTCCGGATGTCATCCAGAGGTTCTGGGTAGGAATGTTGTGGTTGCTTGATTCTTCACGCGGCGGTTGCTCAAGGGAAGGATCGCGCCATTAGCTGGTTTTTCAATAAATGACGCTGCAGCTTGATACCGTGTTGTAATGGTGTCATTACTGCACACCACCTCCACTAGGCAGCGGTTAGCGTCCACAGCCTCCCACCCATCATGAATCTGCCACCCTCACTCGTGAGGGTCAGTATAATCACAATTTGTGGTGCAACTCGGTACAACACAAGTTCTCAGGGGCCCTCTTCAGGCCTGGCATACATATGCCTGACGACGCCCATCTGTGTAATGCGATGGTTTTACAGCCATCCGGAGAGCAGTTAGACAACATTAAAAGTGGTTGTGGCTGGTATCTAGTTCGCTGACAAGGCCCTGGGGGGAAATAATGAATTGATGTAATTGTGTGCGGTGACCGCCAGGTGGCGCTGCCCGCCTTTATTTGTGAAGCCCTTTGGCTCCCTCCATTCCACCCTCATTCGCTGGATATAAGCCGCTGGGATCAGTCTCCGGCTGTCCTCCTCCCTTATGCCACTGCTTGCCTCAGTATGCTGCCAGCACCCAGGCTGCCGCTCCGCTCACCCCTGTCCTGTGACCTCAGGCTGCCATAACACGATGATCCGGACCTGCTGAGCTCCCCCACCCCCTTCAGGACAGCCGCAGGCTCACTCTCCGCACCCACCGGCTTTTCCATTTAGTGCTTGTTTTCCTGCTGCTGTCGCCGGCTGGTAGACTTGATCGATACCCGTTGGCGCGGGGGCACCCCAGGGCACGCACCAGGACCAGCCATGAGCGCCTCGCACGGGTACCAGCCGTCCTGGTGGGTCTACGTCCTGCACCAGGTGCCGCGCACCAATTTCCAGTTCGAAGTGGTGGATAGTAACTTCGTCCCGACGGAGTGGAACTACCAGCAGGTAGGTGCGGAGCCGGAGCGGCTCGAGCTGTCGGGTAGCGCTTCGAGGCGGGCCAATGCAAACTGCGCGCTTTATACCTCTTATCAGCTGTAATAACTGAGATATTTCTAAGGGGCTTTCCGCCCGTGGAAGCCCCACAGACTGTGGCTCACAGCCCTCGGAGCGAGGTGCCGCCAAATATGTTCATTGATCGACGTAAAGCACCTTAATGGCTTGTTGAATATATAATATTTGCTGTTATACTCCAGTGGCCTCACGGCGCTACAAGTGACGTTTTTTTATTGGGTGCTGTCAAATATGTTCATTGATCGGCGTAAAGCACGCTAATGGCTTGTTGTATATCGTCTTTGCTGTTATCAGGATGTGTAAGAGGTGTGTACTTCAGGCAGACATCAGGCACCTGAAAACGAAGCGGCTTACAGCTCCGCGCATGTCGAGGCGCCCTCTGGAACACCTGTGTGCATTAACCCACCGAGCTCTCTGGCTGGCCCCGTTATACGCCTCACTAGCCTCCAGATTAGACAGCGCGTTTGTGCATACGATGGAAGTCTTACTTCAGGGAGGGGCCAAACGCCGTTTCTGTGTTGAGGATTACTCCCGCCTCAGACGTTTGAGAAGCCCTGAGGCAGAAATTAATATTGTCAAAGGTTGGTGGTGTGTGTGTGGTGTGTGTGTGTGTGGGGGGGGGGGGATCAGAGACACCGCTAATACTCCGAGCTGTTAATTCATTGTGTCAGTATCTTAAGTTATGCTAAGGTTGGTCTCTGGCAGTAGCAGCGTGCAAGAACATGTTCTGCCTCGTGCCAGGCAGCCAGTTTATAAATCTTGGCGACTATGTTAAAAGATCTGAAGTTAAACCCGCACCTTCCCCGGCCTTGGGAAGTTGAGAGCGGCGCAGGTGCGGAATCCGTGTGAATGTACACATTTCACCCTGGAGAGAGTTGCACCGGGCTCTGGGCCCTGGCGGTGTGGTCGCCACAGCGGGTGTGTGGTGGGAAGCAGGCCTCTCTGCAGAGGCAGGTTGGCTGTTCTTTAATGTTAGCGGATATGGTTTGCTCATAAAAAAGTTGATAACTGTGAAATCATGCGCCTACGGATGTGAGCCTCCAGGCGGGTGCCCCGGCGGCCACAGCTGCGGGGGCCAGACATCAGTTGGATGTGGACTGTAAGCAGATTTCAATGCGCCCCTGCACCCTGCACAGACACCAAACAGGGCGGGAACACCTTTAATACTGATTTATAATGCTGGTAGAAGAATGGATGTGAATGTGTGTGCATGAACGGGAGAGATGGGGTGCACAGAGAGTGCTGGCTGGGTGCCCCCCTCACACTGGAGGCAAGCGCCGAGCGTTAGACAGGGTGCTCTCCGTGGTACTAACAGCGCCTGCCCTGTACCGCCCAGTGACAAGCAGCCTCCGTCACAGCGCTAGAGTGAGTCCGACGCCGGTGTCTGCAAACCAGCGACGTCTGACTCCAGAGGTCCCGATGAGCCGTGGTGGGGCAGGCAGGGGTCTGACTGCCTGTTTACACGGCCCCCTGCCTCTCAGAGCCGTCGTGCACAGCTTCAGAAATGTTCATGAGATAAGACTTGGGGTGTTTGGTTTAAAGGAGGGAGGTATTGTTTTTCCCAAGAATGTTGTCCCATCGCCCTCTCTAGATTGCCTGAGATGAGCTGCTCCCCAACTCACCCCTGTCCCTGTTGCTGGGAGATATTTATCCTAGTTTCATAAAGTCCCAAGTGCTAAGAATCGGCCACCCAGGCGACTTTGGGAGAATGCACCCCCCTGGTTGCATTGTTGTGTGAACTCTGCAGCCCTGAGGTTTAATGTACATTTTCCCTGGTGATGCATCACAAATTGTGCCATCCTTGGCAACAGATTTTATTTAGTTGTCGTTTTATATAGCGCCGACATCACTCTGCAGAGCGTCAGATCGCTGCACACAGACACACAAAGTCAAACCATGCATTGGCTGGAGACCTAGAAAAGCAAATATCACTTACAATACATCGTGTTAAAGGAACACGTAGTATTTTGTTTCAGTGATAGAAAGGATGAGCAGGGGGCATTAGGTCAGGTAAAGGTAGAGTGTGCAGCATGACAGGACACGTGGATACCACTGGATCGAGAAGTAAATGAAATAGACCCGCAGTTCGCCTGATGCAGAGTTGCTCGACCAGTGTGGTCTTGAGCAAAAGAGGCCTGGGTTAGAAAGAGTGAAGAGAAGCAAATACAGACCCATGGAATGTGTATGAGCATAGGGTAAAGCCACACATTGCATAAGGAACCATTGGTCAAGAGAGTCCCCTGAGGCTAGAAGGTAAAGGTAAGCGACTGCTAGTGGGAGATCATAGAACTAGTGGTTTGGGGATGGTGGGGGGGGGGGGGGGGGGGGGGTTAAGGAGGTCATGATTACCCAGGAGTTGCATATGAAGGCGAATCATTCTGTAATTGTCACAACCAAGTAGGTACTAAAGACAACACACGATCCAGCTAGGAGGAGCATAGGGAGGGTACTATGGACCTGAATAAAACCGCATTTATTTATGAATGTGTCTAAATTAGCATTTCTATGCAAACGTACTTGTCTCTCGATAGGCCTTGTCCCTGATTGGCTAGTAAAAGACAGTCATAATAGGGGTCCAGTGGGTCCCTCACATCCCTGGGCCCCAGCGGCTGGCACTTACAGTACATTAGCTATATGTATGTATCCATGTGGGCAAATCACATTACCTCCTGAGCCTCAAACCCCTTAGCTGCCAGAGTTGAGAGTGCTAAAAACGACAAACCCCACACTTGAACCTCTAGCCAGGCTGTTCTGTAACCCTTTCTGCTCCTCACTCACTGACTGGAGCCCATCACCCTCACCCCTGAGGACGCTGAGAAAAGCGCCTTTAAAGTTGGATGCAGCAGAACTATTTAAGAAGGACATTTGTATCTAGCAGGGGCATCAGCAGTTTAAGGGACGTCTCTGTTACAAACATGGCAGATACCCATCCCTTCCTTCTTCTTACACGTGTCATGAGGTATATGGAAATTAAAATACGGGGTACAGGGTATCAATCATATTGGTGACAGATTAACCCAGACTCCAAATCAGTCCTTGGCTTCTGTAGGGGTGGCTGTGTGGAAAAAGGTAGGGCTAGGACCTTTCTCAAGATTTGCCCGGCGCTAACCGCCCTTGTACCATTCAAATTTACCAAGCAATGAGGCAGGCGCCGGAGACCAGAAGGCAGGAAACAGAAGTTTTATTCCAACGGAGCAGAACACATCAGATCAGACAACAAGGTATCGTCTCGAGGTGCTCTAACAGCCTCTCGGAGGCCTGGCCTCTTATACACTGGTTTATGGCATGTGACCTTCCTTTAATACAATCAGATCTTTGTAAGGCAAGAAAAAGACATCCCCGTAATCCTAGTGTCAATCCCACCCCCATATACCTTCACAATAGAGGTCCTCAACCTGCTGATAAGAGGAGGGGACCATCACGCAGCTGAGTGTTCCGTCGAGTCTTAGGATGTGTGCGCCTGATCATATCACAGGGGGGTGGGGAGGCCTGGATCAATAGAGGGTCCTTTGAAGGAGAGCGACCTCATACAATAAAGGGCAGTAAATGATATCTCCCGGCTTAGGCAATGGCCTCGGACCTGTGTGGACAGTCGGACACGGGGTGAGGGGCCATCAATGGAGTGGTATTCATGCCGCGTGGACAATCCAGCGCAGGAGGGAGGTTTATCAACAGAGGGGCATTCATGGGAGGAGAGGAGGTGTTGGTCAGGCGCTGGCGTGACTCCCAAGGACAGGGTCATGCAGAAGGGTCATGCTCATAAGGAGGAGGAGGGAGGGGGAGCCAGGGTGTGCGGAGGATGCTTGCTGGGTCAGAGGGACGTGCTGGCGATCGATCGTGGACAGGGAGACCATGATATCTAAAATGGCTGCCATGCACGTAGTACATAGGTGACAAGCTGGCGCAGATAATGTTCAGATCGCAAATTAAAATTCCACAGTCCTCCCTTTTAACATGTCTCGCCAACTTGTCAGTTTGGATTTATCCCCATAAGGCCACGTATTTCTACTTCATAGAGGGGACTCATGTGCTCATTTCGGAAGTCCAAAGTCTTTGGGCACATATAGTTAGAAACAAGGCCGCACAAAGGTGGCAGACATTGGATACCTAAGCAACACCCACATAATATTACAACAGGTATCAGCACGAAGGAAAACAACTTCCAACCCCAATTCTTCAAGGTGTCCCAAAACCAGCTCCCAAGCGACCATCCTTCTTGTTCTTGGTGAACCTCTGAGGAAAGTCTGTGGAGGTGTTCAATGGCTTTGTAGACTGAAGGCGAGTTGTCAGGCACGTATGTGCAGCAGCTGGATCCGATGATGCGGCATGCTCCTCCTCGGTCGGCTAGGACCACGTCTAGGACAAGTCTATTTTGAAGAGTCACGAGGCGGACCGCCTGAAGTTCCGCAGTGTTGTTGGCGAGGATACCAGCAGTGATGTTGATCGTTGTTTCTACTGCCTGGGTCAGGTGCCGGATAGCACGGCTGTTTGCCATTGGGCCCCACAGAGGAACAAGTCCCTTTGCTGCATCTAGGAACTGTGCTCCGGTGGAGTCGGCTTGTCCAAGGTCGTCTGCACGCCTCTGCCGGTGATGGTTGGCAGGGGCTACATATGTGGGTGGGAGAACGAAGGCAATGTAACAGGTACCCTTCCAACCCTTCGGGAGCCAGGTGTAAGCCTTGGTGCCACACACAAAGTACATGTTTGGAGAAGCAACAAAGGAAGGGGGGTCAGCTGAGTCCAATGTTCTGGTGATTCGGCAGGCGCTGTGACCCACCAGTTACGTTCCCTGGCCTTCTAGGCACACAAGGCCGGTGACATTGATAACAGACAGGGCCACAGTCAGAGTGGCGGTAGTTTGTTTTTGCAGATGAGAGAAGGTGGTTCTGGCTGGATTGTGGAGCACCTGTACTTCGACTCGTTCCTTGGCTGGAATGTCTTTGATGAAGGTGGCGCCTGCGAGCGCAGGACACAGGGCAGCATGAGTCTTTCCGGTTCTGTTCAGCCAGAACCCAGAGTAGAAGTGTGACACTGTCCGGCTGGAGGTGGCGTTGTCCTTGTGGCTCTCTTGCATGAGGATCAGCCAGGCGAGGCAAGAGCCGTGAACTGAGAAGGGTGAAGGGATGAAGGGAATAGAGTGTCTAGTGGCATGCGGGAGCAACCCGCAGATCCAACAGTTCGTAGCATTTGCAGCAAGGTTGTGTTGGTGCAACAGTTGCACGAAGGAATTGTTCCAGAACTCCCTGCGCCTTTCTCGGAGCTGAGGCGACAGAGAGATTAGGTGATGCTCTTTCAGGGGGGTCGGTTGTGCAGTAGGTAGCAATGCCTCATGAGCCGGTGTGCTTTCTTCCAGAATCCAGAAGGAGGTCATGAGGAGGAGGCAGAAGAGGAAGACAATGAAGAGTGCGATTGTCTTTGATTTGTGCAAGTTGTCAGTCTTTGGATTTCTATACTGGGTATTTCCTGTTGCTTCCATCATCTTCTTATCTGGCGCTTCCATCATCTTCTTATCTGGCGCTTCCATCACCTTCAAGGGAGCTCGGTAGCGGGCAGAACCACAGACTTCGTTTAGCTTCTCTCCCGGCAACCCTTGATTGTGTTTAGGTCACCGTTCTGAGATTTAACTTAGTCCGTGGCCTACTTAGCCGAAACTCCCTCCTTTCGATGCAGGAAATACCCTTCTCTGGACGGCACAGTGGGATCGGAGAATTTTCCAAGTTCGAGTGCCTCAGTATCGGGATAACAGTCCAATATCGGTGGGTCTTTGCTCAGGAGCTCTTCTTGGGTGCTGACGTTTTCGGTCGTGGCCAGGTTTGCAGAGACCTTCCGACAATGATGCGCGTGCAGCCAGTGCTTCTTCCCCTCCACTCGGAGTGCCGTTCGGGTGGTGATCAGCACTTGCCAGGGGCCCGTCCACCGAGGTTCCAGACTCTTGGTTCGCTGGAAATTTCGTATCAGCACGAAATCTCCCGGTTGGATGTCATGGCCGGGGCCCCTGGAAGCATCGGGGATAGCCTGCTGCACCTGTTGATGAATGACAGACAACGTTTTAGTTAACTTGCACAAATAATCAGATAGTAGGACGTCTGGGACGTCATGAATGGAGGTCGGTTTGGGGGCAGTCCAGAGATTCATCGGACGCCCAAACACGACCTCGTAGGGGGTCAAATGGTGCTTGGTGGGGGTGGAGCGCATCGATAACAAAGCCAGTGGGAGGGCATCCGGCCAGTTAAGTCCAGTGGTGGCCACTATTTTTGCCAGTTTCAGCTTCAGTGTGGCATTATGGCGTTCCACTAGACCGGCGGATTGGGGGTGGAAGACCGCATGAAATCGTTGCTTCACCCCCAACCCTTTTAGGATTAATTGGATAACCTCAGCTATGAAGTGGGGGCCGTTGTCGCTCCATAAAATTCGACAAAGGCCATAGCGAGGGAAGAATTCCTTCAGTAGTACTTTGGCAGTAGTCATGGCAGTGTTGTCACGGGTTGGATAGGCTTCCACCCATTTGCTGAAGGCACACACAATGACTAGTACATACTTCAGGTTTTGGCATCTCTCTAGTTGGACGAAGTCCATCTGAAGGACCTCGAAGGGGTGATTGGGGGTCCCAAACCCTCCCCGGGGCACTACAGTTCCTTTCCCGGGGTTGTGTTGCAGGCAGATAAGGCACTGCTGAACTAGGCGTCTGGCTGAGTCGGGGATTTTGTCATTGTGCCAGACTTTGGAAATGAGTTCGATCATGGGTGCAGATCCTATGTGTGCGGGGGAGTGAGCCATTGTCAGTATGGGAATCAGATATGAGTCGGGCAGCAACCATTTGTTTGCATCCTTTGTTCGCCAGCAGCCCTCTTCGTCCTTCAAACCCACCCTTGCCCACTTAGTCAGTTCGTGAGGGGTGCTGGCCGACTGTATGTCTCTGATCATTTCCCTTGTGTCACTCCATTTTTCCGCTTGTGACCTGGTCACATATATGCGTGTCTCCGTCCTATTCTCAGCTGTGGTTCGTGCAGTGGTGTCGGCTAATGCATTCCCTTGTCCGACTAAGTCTGTCACTCTTTTGTGTGCCTGACATTTGATCACCGCTAATCGTTTGGGGAGGAGAACTGCCTCAATCAGAGCGGACACTAAATCTCCGTGGAGGATTGGGGTACCGTGGGACGTCAGGAATCCCCTCTCCCTCCACAGGAGCCCAAAATGGTGGACCACTCCGAAGGCATACTGGCTGTCCGTATATACGTTCGTGGTGGTCCCTGCGGCTATGATGCATGCTCGGGTGAGGGCTATCAGCTCTGCTGCCTGGGCAGATCGTTGTGTGATGCAGGCTGTCTCAACTACTGTTCGGGCTGTCGTGACTGCATAGGCAGCTGAAGTGGTGCCATCTGGGAGTTTGATGCATGAGCCGTCTACCCATAGCTCTCCATCGGGGTCAGGGAAAGCAGTGTCTCGGAGGTCAACCCTACTCCTAGTCTGTTCGTCTGTGAGGGTCACACAGTCGTGTATGGGAGGGACGTCGGGGTCGTTTTCAGGCAGGGGTAACAATGTGGCAGGATTCAAAGTCGTGCATCTCTTTAGTGTGATGTGGGGTGCAAGCAGAGTCAACTCGTACCCTGTCAGTCGTGCGCTAGTCAGGTGTTGGGTCTTGGTCTGGTTCAAAAGGGTGTCAACTGCATGGGGCACTAATACAGTGAGGGAGTTGGAAAGTACGATTCCCTCGCTCTGACGGATAGAGACAGCAGCGGCAGCTACTGCTCGAAGGCAGGCAGGTAAAGCTCTGGCTACAGGATCAAGAGTGGCGGAGAAGTAGGCACAAGGGCGCTGCTTAGGGCCAATCGATTGAGTCAGGACAGACAATGCGCATCCCTCCCTTTCGTGGGTGAAGAGGGAGAAGGGTTTGGAGTAATCCGGCGTTCCGAGGACGGGTGCTGAGCAGAGCGCATCCCGCAATTCCTTAAAGGAGGCTTGACACTCAGTGGTCCAAGGAAGCGGGGAGGGGACATCTTTGGTCAGCAGGGCAAGTAATGGTTTCACAATGAGGCTATAATTAGGCAACCACTGTCTGCAAAAAGAGGTTAGGCCAACCAAAGAGCGGACCTGTTTTTGTGTTTTTGGGATGGGGGTGTCTAGGATGGTTTGGATTCGGTCAGGGGTAAGTTTCCTCCCTTCTTTGGACAGAAGATGGCCTAGGTAAGTCACTTGTGGCTGACAGAACTGTAACTTCTTTTTGGAGACTTTATGGCCATTTTCTGCAAGGAAGTGTAGGAGTTGGACGGTGGCTGTCGTTGCAAGCGGGGTGGTGTCGGCCGCCAAAAGGATATCATCGACATATTGGATCAACACCACTCCCTCTGGTAGCTGGAAGGCATCCAGCTGTCTTTTGAGGGCCTGGCTGTAAATGCTGGGACTTTCAGTGTACCCCTGGGGAGCTCTACAAAATCGGTACGAGCGGGATTTTAAAGTGAAGCCGAAGAGATAACGGCTGTCTGGATGGATGGGGATAGAGAAAAACGCGTTCTTAAGGTCGATAACAGTGAAGGTGGTGGCGGTGGACGGGATGAGGGTCAAAATGGTGGTGATATCAGAGACTACGGGATATTGGGGTACAACCACTTTGTTAATCTCTCGTAAGTCGATGATGAAGCGGTACGCTTTCTCATCTCCTTCACCTTGCTTCTTAACAATAGGTAGGATTGGGCTGTTGCAGACGTTGCTAACCACCTCTTCGACCACTCCTGCATCTACCAGAGACTGAACGATCGCTACCAGTGCCTTCTCACCCTCTGGGGATATCCGATATTGCGGGAGTTTCGGGAGTATAGCGTCCTGTCGTACAGTTATGTGAATAGGATCAATCATCATTCGCCCCACATCAGAGTCGTTTTTGGCCCACAAGTACGGGGGCAGGGCGTCAAGCAAGGACATGTCAGCGTCAGTTATGGGGCACATATGTCGTGGGGGACGGGATCTGGTCATGTCTGGGTTGTCGTACAGGATGACTCGTATTCCATCTGGGGAACACCTAATGGTAGCTCGAAAATGCTTCAGTAAGTCAATGCCCATAATGGCGTCAGGGGAGTTGGAGGAGAGTAGGAATGTCGCGTCAGCAGTGTTGTTTTCTAGGTCAAAGGTAATAGGTACGGACAGGGGGTTAGTGGAGGGCGTCCCATCGAAACCTATCGACGTTATGTGTGAGCCAGACAAGGGTGCCCTTGGAATCAGTCGTTTTGATAACACACTACGTGTCGCCCCAGTGTCTACCAAGAATGGAGACTCTGTACCCAGGACCTTAGCGGTGACATAAGGACCTTGCTGGTCAACACAGAGCTCGACTGGATCCCTCCCTTGCCCCTGGCAGTCCTATGCAAAATCGGGGGCATTTTCACCTTCGGATAGCTGATATTGGTTCTGTCGGGGACGGTCAAACGTGTTCAGTCTCCCTGATCTGTCATTGCTGGTGTCGTTGGAGCTCCCTCGTCCTTGTACTCTATTTCTCGGACCACCTGCCACATCCCTGGAATCCCTGTTTCTATTCATTTCTAGCAAAACCGGACACTGGAATTTCCAATGGCCGAGCCCTTTGCAGAAGGCGCATTGGTCATTGCTAACGTCTCTCCGTCCAGTGTGGGATGTTGGGGTGTGATCTTTAGGAGGTAGATCTCTGGGGGTGTTTGATTGGTAGTTCCCCCTTTGATGTTCCCGTCCTAGCGCTATACCCTGTATCTGGGCTATCATTACCCTTTCCTTTAAATCTTTCTTCTTTTTCTCGGACGCCCTATCATTCTCATTCTTTTGGTGCTCGTAATACTGAGCCATCTGAAGGATAGCTGCGGGTTTGGAGGCCCCCCAACTACTCTCACTCGTCTGTAGTTTTTGGGAGACTTCTTGTGTTAGTCCCTTTACATAATTTTGCACAAACAGGTGCTGTCCGGTTGCGGTGGTCATGTCCTGGCCACTGTAGTCGGAGAACACTGTCTCAAATCGGGAGAAGTATTCTGACACATCTTCCTGGGGTTTCTGTCGACAGGCCGTGACTATCGACCAGTCTACTTTTCTTTCCGGGACCAGTGTTTTTAATTTCTGGACTATCTTATCTGGGAGTTCCAGTATGTCTTTCACTGGTTTACTCCCCGGCTCTCGCTGTCTATCTAGTTTACCGAGTTGGTCCCAGGTATGTCCAAACAGATCCGTGTGGTCAGCCTTCCGGATTTGCTTCCACACGTCAGCTGGCAGACATAGCCCAAAGAACAAGTCAATATCTGCTAAAGTCATTATTGTCGAACCCAAGGCTGTGCCTAATTCGGTATAAAATGCTGTCGGGTTCTTTCTTAAGTCGGGCAGGGTTTGCTTAAAGGTTAGGATATCTTGTCGGTCCCATGGTTGGTAAACCCAATTGTACACAACCCTTCCCTTTGCATTTTCATTATTAATATCGTCGCTCGTTCCCTGGCCCCGTGGCGGGATCCAGTAAGGAGCCGCTTCTCTGATAGGCATCATAGTATTGGCTACTTCTGCCGAGGTTGTTTCAGGGACCGTAACCTTGGCTTCTGGTTTCTGTTCTGTGAGGTGGCGGAAGACCTCAAGCATCTGCATGAAGAGCTCCGTCGCCTCACGTTCAGTCCCATCTCCAACATCAATTTTCCTATACAGTGTTGTTAGTTTAGCGGGTCCCTTACTCTGATACCTATCTTCATACGCGTTCAGGGTGTAGTAGCTGAATCGCAAGATGAAATGCCGCCTGTGGCTGTCGGCATGTGAATTATATACGCTCATTGTATAATCTTCGCTCTCCCTTCGTTCTACTAATGTCTTTGCTATTTTGTCGATCCCATCCCGCTCATCTTTGCTCAACCTATTTAGTCTGGCCGATGATTGTTTGCTAGACTCGGGGTCGTCTGATGAGGTTGTTAATGTGGCTGGTGCAAAGGCCGTGAGGGCTGGTGCACTAGCACTGAGATCGCTTTCGCTCCCACTCGGAGCGTGAAAGCTTTGTCGACAGGGGGCATATGGAGGGGGCATGTAGATGATTGGGGGACCTAGTAGTAACTCATCGTTCACCCGTTGTTTGGAGGGCAATTCAGGGTAGAGCGCAGAGGGGGTCCTAACAGGACATTGGCCTGTCGACCCTGATTCTTGGTTTTGCATAGTATCTTTTCTTTCTTTTATTTCTTCTTCTAGTTGCTTCGCGGCTAGGTGGGCTGCCTTTCGTAATTCTTTCCCTATTTTTGCTTCTTCTCTTTTCTTTCGTTGTTCCATTTCTTTGCGCCACATGCCGATACTGTCGAGCATAGTGGGCGTGGTCTTATTCTTCTGGAGCGCTATTTCTAATGTTTTTATTTTATTTTCGTCAAAGGAACCTATCAGTGGCCACTGACTTTCAGGGTTCTTTTTCGTATATTTATGCCATAGTTTAGTGTAAGCTATAGCGACTAGTCCATACTTAGTGAACATGTCCTTATTAGGGGTGCCCTCCAGAGGAGCTGGATGATTCATCTCTAATAAGCGGTCCGGGCTAAACAGGCTACCAACCAGTGGGGAGAAGACAGGCATGACGGATTACAACGGGGACAAAAGTCTGCACTACCTATCTTATCACGGCGGACAAAGACTAGACAGAATATTTCTATTCTACGTTATTTGGAGGCCGTGAATACCTCAAAAGAACCAATACCGAATAATCGGCCAACCAAACAATCCAGTGGGGAGAATAAGTGGGCACGAAAAATTATCGTTACCTACTCTTTCTCTACCTGCAAAGAGAGGCCTTGTTCTTCCCTGTTTGCAGACAAAGAATCTCCAGACAATAATCCACGAACGATAGTTCGGGAAACAGTGGGGGAGGAAGATAGGCACGACGGATTACAATGGGGACAAAAGTCTGCGTTACCTATCCTTCACTGCTTGCAAAGAGAGAGCCTGTTTGTTTTTCCCCGTTTGCAGACAGTGAATCTCCAGAGGGTTTCAACAAAGCGTAATACTAGTATTATCCAAACAAAAACAATTTTCCTCAATTCGTCGTGTTTACACGACCTTACCCGGACCGCATGGACGGTTTCCTGTCCTCTGGATCCAGCGCCCGATCGTCCTCTCTCCTTCGTGTTGTTCGCGGCACTCCTGATGGTTCCCAGTCAGGACCGTAGATCACTCGAGAGAGGTCTGTTCAGAACTAGTGAAGGTCGGATGATCGGCTGTCAGACGAGGGTCTATCGGACACGAGCTCTTCCCGATCGTTGCAGTCGTTCACTCTGTCATCGGGACCTCTCCCACTGGATCCACGTGTCGCTGATGGGCCCCACGCTTTGGGACGCCAATTGTGGAAAAAGGTAGGGCTAGGACCTTTCTCAAGATTTGCCCGGCGCTAACCGCCCTTGTACCATTCAAATTTACCAAGCAATGAGGCAGGCGCCGGAGACCAGAAGGCAGGAAACAGAAGTTTTATTCCGACGGAGCAGAACACATCAGATCAGACAACAAGGTATCGTCTCGAGGTGCTCTAACAGCCTCTCGGAGGCCTGGCCTCTTATACACTGGTTTATGGCATGTGACCTTCCTTTAATACAATCAGATCTTTGTAAGGCAAGAAAAAGACATCCCCGTAATCCTAGTGTCAATCCCACCCCCATATACCTTCACAATAGAGGTCCTCAACCTGCTGATAAGAGGAGGGGACCATCACGCAGCTGAGTGTTCCGTCGAGTCTTAGGATGTGTGCGCCTGATCATATCACAGGGGGGTGGGGAGGCCTGGATCAATAGAGGGTCCTTTGAAGGAGAGCGACCTCATACAATAAAGGGCAGTAAATGATATCTCCCGGCTTAGGCAATGGCCTCGGACCTGTGTGGACAGTCGGACACGGGGTGAGGGGCCATCAATGGAGTGGTATTCATGCCGCGTGGACAATCCAGCGCAGGAGGGAGGTTTATCAACAGAGGGGCATTCATGGGAGGAGAGGAGGTGTTGGTCAGGCGCTGGCGTGACTCCCAAGGACAGGGTCATGCAGAAGGGTCATGCTCATAAGGAGGAGGAGGGAGGGGGAGCCAGGGTGTGCGGAGGATGCTTGCTGGGTCAGAGGGACGTGCTGGCGATCGATCGTGGACAGGGAGACCATGATATCTAAAATGGCTGCCATGCACGTAGTACATAGGTGACAAGCTGGCGCAAATAATGTTCAGATCGCAAATTAAAATTCCACAGCTGTGGTCCGGGCCTGGACATGTCACTGGCCGCACTAGGCATCGGTCAAGCTGTGAGGCTGTGCCTGTCTGGCATATTTACAATTCACATATTATGTGTATGAAGCACAGCGCCTAAAAACCTTCTTATCCTGGTGTGCTATGGAACTCATCTCAGTCAGGTGGCAGAAGGGGAGATTTGGGGACGGAGAGATGCTATTCTTGATCATTTCTCGTAGTGGAGAGATTTCTGTTCCTTTCCTGCTGTGTCTCTTTCACGTGGGCAATGCAGGTGAGGCCTGTACAACCACACACACAACCACTACAGGAACAGACGGTCCCGCCTGCTATGGGCAGGGCCACTGGAATTATGCAGCACGGAGGACCGAATTCTGTGGCACTTGACTAAATAATGCGGGAAGAAAAGGTAAATTACGCGGCCTAATGCAGAATATTGCGTGCTAGTGTTAACACTATCTGGGCAAAGGTTTCACCTCATTAGTACCAACCTGACACTCAAATGCAGAAATAAGCAACAGAAAGGTGGCGGCCAACCTTTACACTGCACAGCGTCAACTGTTGCTGCATTTTACTAACTTTCAATCTGTTTGAGCTAGGGTTTGTGTTGTTGCTTAAATCTGCAGGTTATCTTCAGATGATGAATTATGTAGCAACTGTGGCAAATCCATAATTATGCGGAAAACGCTACAGCCACAAACTCAGATCACTCCAGTGGTCCTGGCTCGGGGGCACCAGAGCAAAGCAGGGAGACAGGCGCCGGCAGCAGAATCCTGCTGAAGCTGGAGCCGAAGGGGGTGTATTTAAACCAGTGGCCACGATTACGAGAGCCTTGGAGTGAATATTTATAACACCCGAGAATGTCCACACCTTCGGGCCTTGACTATATCTGTCCAATAAAAAACATCTGCCCCGAATATTTTCCATTTAATGTGGAATGGCGTGCATTGGGTGCTTATCGCACCAAAATATGTAACTTTCAGTAAATACCAGTGCGCTTTCCCCCATTAAATTCCGGTAGTTATGACCTGCCGAAGCTTCCTAGGGGGTGGCCTTCTCCCTCCTCCGCCCGCCCCCCCACCCCCCCCCCCTCACACTGGAAATGACTGCGTGCATTACATAGAGCACACTTGTAACTACAATCGTGCGCAAAAAGGTGTATGTGCGCACAGCAGTTTGCCAGGACACTTGTACCCAGGCCTTTCGCTGCACAGAAGCCTCCTCTGCCGAGGGGGGTCGCCCCACGGACTGGGCGCCCACCGCATGTCTGTGTTTCCTTGGCAGTCAGTCCGCGTGCGAGTGTCTTCAGAGTACGGTGGCCGGCTGGGAGTCGGGGTGGATGGGCGTCTGGGACTAGAGGTGAGACGGGTGTGAGAGAGACTTTCCCACCTCTGACTCTAGAGCCTGTGAACCAGTCCGGGCAGTAGCGGTCCGAGCCCCGGCATGACCCCTCGCCCCCTCCCCCTACCGGGGTCGGACTGTGAGAAGTCTTGGGAGGCGAGGGGTTAACAGTATTATGTCTGTGGGAAGCGCTAGGATGGGGGAGGGGTGGTGGTCCTGTCCATCCTGGGAATGCCCGAGGCTCCCACGGTGCCAGCAGGAGAGGAAGGGGCGGAGGGCATATGGGGGAACAACCTGGAAAGAACATGGACGGGGAGGCGGTTACTAGGGAGAGGGTTAGAACTCCACCTGTAAACCCATTCGGCATAGGGGTGGCGGAGAGTACAGGGGGGCAAGAGCGCACAGTGCGGGCTGTAACAATGTACCAGAAAAGCCCATTCAGCATCAGGAGGTCCAAGATCCTGTCTGGAGCAGGGAAGGGCTATTCTAGGTGCAGCAGGTGCAGTGGCACCAGGTTGTAAGCTACATCATTGACAACAATTGATGTGGGCACATAGGAGATACCTTTACTCAGCACCTTAAGTTCATCGGCATTCAAAACGTGATTTGAGATATTGATCACTGGGTTCAGAGGGCTCACCACCTGTAAACATTCCGCCGGGTATTTCAATACACATTCTGGGCTACATTAACGTGCCCTGACAACATGATTTTCGTGCCCTAGCTTATTCCCTTTCTTGATTTATTTCAGTGAGTTACCTCTGTGATGGCCCTTCCTTGATTAACTCGATTACCTACCATGAGATGAGTACAATCCACTTCATGGTAAATAAATAATTTTGCGTTCCCTACTCTCAACCGCTGTTGTTGTCAATGTTTTGTCAGCCACTCGTTGATCCTCCATGACCCCTATAAAACCATGTCCGTCTCCAATCTTATTGTATAGGTAATCTGCCCCCCGTCCTGATGAAGACCCTCCAGCAAGGCTCCTGAGATTAATGATTAACTCAGGTCTTCCTCAAGTCAAGTCAAGTCAAGTCAGAAATTTATATAGCGCGCTACATACCCAGATGGTCTCAAGGCGCTTGAGGAAGGGAATTACTTGTCGAATATCCAGGTTTTAAGTTGCTTTCTGAACGCTAGGTGGTTCTGTGTGAGACGTAGGTGAGTGGGGAGTGAGTTCCAGGTTTTAGCCGCGAGGTAGGAGAAGGATCTACCTCCCATGGTGGTTTTATTGATGCGAGGAATGGTAGCAAGGGCTTGGTTGGCGGATCGTAGCTGGCGAGGGGGGGTGTAGAAGGAAAGTCGTGTGTTGAGGCATTCGGGTCCAAGTTCGTAGAGTGCTTGGTGAGCGTGGGTTAGGAGGCGGAAAGTAATCCTCTTATTGACGGGGAGCCAGTGGAGGTTTTTCAGGTGGCTAGAGATATGGTCTTTGCGTGGGATGTCTAGTATGAGTCTGGCTGATGTGTTCTGGATGCGTTGGAGTTTTTTCTGGAGTTTTGCGGTGATACCGGCATATAGGGTGTTTCCGTAGTCCAGGCGACTTGTAACCAGTGCATGGGTGACTGTCTTTCTGGTTTCGGTGGGGATCCAGCGAAATGTTTTTTTGAGCATGCGGAGGATGTTGAAGCATGAAGATGAGACTGCGTTGACTTGTCTGTTCATCGAGAGAGAGGAGTCCAGGATGACGCCCAGGTTTCGTGCATGGTCCGTCGGGATGGGTGCTTTTCCAAGGGCCTCTGGCCACCAAGAGTCGTCCCAGGCGGATGGGGAGGTGCCTAAGATAAGGACTTCTGTTTTGTCTGAGTTCAGTTTCAGACGGCTGTGCTTCATCCACTCTGCTACTTCTTTCATACCTTCATGTAGGTTGGTTTTGGCGGTGTTGGGGTCTTTGGTGAGTGATAGGATCAGTTGGGTGTCATCTGCGTAGGAGATGATGTTGAGGTTGTGTTGGCGTGCGATGGCCGCGAGGGGGCTCATGTATACGTTGAAGAGGGTGGGGCTGAGTGAAGATCCTTGGGGTACGCCGCAGATGACTTCAGTGGCCTCGGACTTGAATGGTGGGAGGCGGACTCTCTGGGTTCTTCCGGTGAGGAATGAGGTAATCCATTCCAGTGCTTTTCCTTGGATCCCGATGTTTTTGAGGCTCTGTAGAAGAGTGCTATGGCAGACTGTGTCGAAGGCTGCGGAGAGGTCGAGGAGGATGAGGGCGACTGTGTCTCCGTTGTCTAGTAGAGTTCGAATGTCGTCTGTTGCTGCGATGAGGGCGGTCTCCGTGCTGTGTTTGGCTCGGAAGCCGGACTGTGAGGAGTCGAGGGATTTGTTGCTTTCGAGGAAGGCGGCGAGCTGGTTATTGACGGCTTTCTCGATGACTTTGGCCGGGAATGGAAGGAGCGAGATGGGGCGGTAGTTTTTGAGTTCGGTGGGGTCAGCTGTGGGCTTTTTCAGAAGGGCGCTGAGTTCGGCGTGTTTCCAGCTTTCCGGGAAGGTGGCGGAGTAGAGGGAGCAGTTGATGACGTCTCGGAGGTGTGGTGCTATGATGGAGTCTGCTTTGTTGAAAATGTGGTGAGGACATGGGTCTGTGGGGGATCCTGAGTGGATGGAGTTCATCAGGCGGATGGTGTCCTCGGTGGAGATTGGGTTCCAGTCGTTAAGGATGTTCGAGGGGGGTGCAGGTACGGCAGAAGATTGGGTGGGATGGTCTCCGGGTTGGATGTCGAAGCTGTTGTGGATGTCTGCAATTTTGTTGTGGAAGAACGAGGCTAGGGAGTCGCAGAGGGCTTGAGAGGGGGTGATGTCGTTGGAGTTGGCTGAGGGGTTGGTGAATTCTTTGACGATGTTGAATAGTTCCTTGCTGTTGTGGGCGTTGTTGTCTAGTCGTTCTTTGAATGCGGCTTTCTTGGCAGTCCGGATCAGTTGGTGGTGTATGCGGGTGGCGTTTTTGAAGGCGTCCCTGGTGCTGGTGTTTGGGTCTTTTTTCCAGGCCTTCTCGAGGGAGCGGCAGAGTTTCTTCGATCTCTTAAGATCATCATTGAACCAGGAGGCGTTTTTGCTGCCAAGTTTGATTTGACGTTTTTTCGGCGGTGCTAGGATGTTGGCGCTGTTGGATAGCCATTGGGTGAGGTTAAGCGCTGCTTGGTCGGGGTTTGAGGAGTGGGCAGGTGGGTTTTGAAGAAGCGATGAAGAGATCTGGTCGATGGTGATTTTGTTCCAGTTTCTTCGTAGAGTAGGTTGAGGTCGGTTGTGAGTGGTAGTTTTATTGTAGAAAAAGTGTACGCAGCTGTGGTCCGTCCACTGGAGGGTAGTGGTGTGACTGAAGGAGACATGTTTGCTGGAGGTGAAGATGGGGTCGAGTGTGTGACCTGCGATGTGGGTGGGCGTAGAGACAAGTTGTTTGAGTCCAAGTCAGTAATTTCCGCACACACACTCATTAGTATGTCATTTAAGTAGGGATGGTCTTAATAAACCTTCCACAAGATTTACTTCAATTGCTAATTATGAAGTATAACAAATGATAAGATCTTGAGTCTAGTAGCACACTCGCGAACCATTGGCCCAGCCTGGGACCCAATGCGTCCACACACACTCCACCCGTAAACCAACATTATCTATGGCAAATAATAAAAATCCTCCAATGAGGCTTGGCAGTTTGAATCAAAAGACTTACCGAGTTTATGGACTACATAAACTCGAACTGGTGTCCGTCCGGGAGGTCTGCCCGTGAACACAATCTGAAAGGGATAAATCATGCGTGGTAACTAGCAGCATCCCTTAGGTCTGTGATGTCGGCGTTCAATATTCTAGATATGTCGCCAGGATTTTCCGAACCTCCCCCCGTTCACCTTACCGTTCAGTACGGCTAGACCTGCCCACAGCTACTCGGACCGAGTGACACCGCGTAGATGACAGACGCGGTGTCCGTTCCTGTATTTACCGGTCCGGTTCGCCTGCGGCGTCTGACGTCACGAACGTCGTGACGTTACGGCATCAGCGTGAAAGTGCGGCGGTACCTTCGGGAGTTGTAGTTGTGTGTCACTCCGGTCCCCCGCTACTCCAAACCTACCGCTGGGTCTGCAAAAATAACGTGCCCCATATAGAATATCCGGGATAAAGACATAGGGACTCCAATGAAGTCAGAGAGCAACGAACAAACCCAATTCAATATGTAAAGAAATGTATAGCGTGTGGTGTATTACCAACACGAGCTGCCATGCCAGCACTGTGGGTGAGAAGATTGGCAGCAGCAGGAAGGCTGGTAATTTCCTGCTCTTCAGCCCTTAATGGGTTCCAACCTGTAAATGGCATCATATATCGCAATGATGGGTCGACCACTCACAGGGGATGGTAAAGTGCATGACAACAGATGCACCAGAAGGGGCAAAACCTCTCAGCCGCTGCCCTACCAAGGCGCATCTACACCCCATTACATCATCTGCACCATAAATGCACCCACTGCACGAGTGCCATATAATATCCGCTAGCAACAGTGCTTTAAATCTTTTTGAAAAAAATACTTACATTTTCATTACTGTCACATCTTTTAACTAATGCCGGATATACCAGTCGAAGAGCATTTTCTTACTTCTGCTATTTTTGGTGAACCAGGGGAGACGTTAAAGGAGTGGGAGGGTGGTGTGCAGATTCATTGCAACAAAGGCGCAAAGGGAAAGAATTAATGTCCTTTCACTTTCCACCAATGAGAAAATGCACCCATTTGCGTTGCACCTTTGCAGCTGCAACGCATTTATCAGCTTTCTTTCTGTCTTCTCTGTGTCACTTCCTGTTCCGGTGCGAGTGTGGCCATCAATACTGCAGCAGGCGGGTCTATCCTCAGCCAGGAAGGACACTTTTAAATCTCTACTCTTCTGGTTTAGGAAAAGAAAGATAAGACATCAGCGGGGAATTCCTCGGCCTGCAGGTTTGGTTGCACCTCTTGTTGCTTCTGCCTTGAGGTAGCTGTTCGCGCTGTATAAAATCCAGTATTATTATTATTATTATTGTTCTGGACATTTTCCGACCTCTCGAGCCCGTAAGACCAGCATGGATGAAGATACCAATAAGTTGCTTGAACAGACTGCTTGCACGTATTCATTGATGATGCTGTCCTCGTGCCTATGGCTGGAGCCCACGTGACTGGAGCTCTACCTATGACTTTAAAGTATCCCTTGTAACTTTCTCTGGGGCTGGGGTCTTTGATAAAGTGTGATACTAACAGACGGCATGGCTAGAACCCTGATCATCAGTGTCTTATTAAAGCCACTCCATTTGTAGTTGTCGAAACCGTGTATCCACTATGTCCACAGGAACTATTTGGTGAAAATAGTAGTAATTGTTCCTTAATCGAGGCCCGCTTTGGCTTCTCATGGTCTACCCTATGAAAAGAACTAAAATGCTCGCTCATCAAGTCCCACTTTGATGTATTAATGTCAGCTGCATTCCCTGCTCTTATAGTTAATCAGCCTCTCTCTGGAACCAGGTGATGCATGCGCAGCATGAATGGACTCATAGGGGGTTTACGCAGCCCTTGGAGGAGCCATGTTTTTTTTAATTATGTTAGATGGGTGATTGGGACCGGAGTAGAGTACTTCTGGGACCTGTGGTCACCAGCCTTGACAGCCATGATTCACACTGGGCCTGGAAGCCTTCCCATCTCAGTGAATCCTTTACCCCCTTCTACCCCCCCCCTTTAGTAGGAGCACCTGCTACAGAGGCTGGGTTCAAAGCCCTTCTCCCAGCAAGAGTAAAGATTATCTTCAAAAAACATAGGGTGTAGGAAGAAGCTCTGTTGTGTGTGGCCTTGTAAAAGCGTGTGGCAGAACTTATCAAGATGTAAGTGAGACAGGCATACAGCAATCCCAGACTGTTATATACATCAGTATTTGTATCAAGGAGGATGTTGCAGGCTTTGAATAGTCATTCAATTTTCAACCCTGGCTCCTTCTCCGGAGGAATATCAACCTTCTCACCCTTCCTCTGAATCAATCCGGTGGATGTAGCAATATCCTTGTGGGTAAACTCATGTGTAGGGTGTAGCCTTCTTCTCAGAGGAAAAGAGTCCTGTAAGTAACATGCGTGCTGTATCCCTGGGCCTGGGATATGCAATATGTATAGTTATCGCGAGAAGAGAAATGACATGCTCTTTGTCGCAGGAAAGTTAGGAGTCAATGGGGCAATCTGCTCACACGGTTGTCATATTTGTGATGTATTTTAGAGGCTGTGCAATGGCTCCTTTAGAAGATGCTTGATGCTCCCAATGATCCCTGGAAACTCAAGGTTGTGTTTTGGGAATTTTGGATTAGCATTCTCTCAATGAAGGGATAACATTCGGTTTCTTAGCCTTATGGATTTTGCAAAATATTGATGTTCTCTACCTGTTATTCTTGCCATGGATAGGTTGCAAGGCCCAAAAACAAGTAGAATCACAGTTGCATGTTAATGATAATTGTTTTTAGATAGAGTTCATTCACCATCACATGGTTTCTTCGAGCTGCACATGTAGGACGGGGATTGACAGCTGTGGAGATAGTGAACCCTCTGGCTGTTGGAGCTCCAGATCTTTCTCGCTCTGTGAAAACAACTGATTTTGCAGGCTCTGAAGTTCCTTTGCTACAAGCCCAGTGTAAACAATATTGAAATAGTGAAATCTTGACAACACCAATCTTGGGTCAGTTCAATGTAGTGTGGTAGCTGCAGCTGTGACCGGATCCTGCCTATCAGTGTGACGTGGATGCTGATGTTTCAGACTGCAGTTAGAATTTGATGGTCATAACAAAGATTTCCATAAAACCAAGACCATCATTTTTTACTGCCCAAGTTAGGATTGGAGTGGCTCCCTGATTATTAGTCCGCAGCAATGGCAGACTGAAATCTGAAGGAAGATGGAAGATACTGAAATCTGGTTGGTTTTCTACTCTAAAGGTTTTCGTATTCATAGCTTTCAGGTAAAGGATACTTTCCATCATCCAGCGATGAACTTGTTTTAGGCACATGGTGGAACTGTTGTTCTGTGGCTTTGGGCTCCAAAGTCAGTTGTGGGGTTGGACATCATGCAGTCACATATGGAAGTTAGGCTTGTGCCAAGTTAGCAGCTCGGTCAGTCGTCTCACGTAAATATTGAACAGCACAGGTGAGAGCAGGCATCTCTGAGGAACCCTGCATGAATCTGTTTCATTGATGACTTGGAGGAAACCATTGCAATTTGCCTACTTCTGTTTGCTAAAAATGATTGTTCCGGCAATCCTGGACCACGCCAGGAGCATAGTGTGGTCCATCGTGTGTTGTTCGCTGCCAACAGATCGAGGAGGAGCAAGATATCTGTGAGATGAGTGCGTCCTAGATTTCACACAGCTGTCTGCAGTGACTGCTTTGTTTGAATCCTGTACAAAATGTTCAGTGAAGCAGATACAAAAGGAACAAAACCTACATCCCATTGTGCACGGAGAAAGGAGGTTCATGTATTTCACTCTATAAACTAGGTCGAACATGGTGGGCATGGACCAGGAGGGTATACGTCTCCCTCACCCAAAGTGCACCGCATCACCGCCTCTGAGATGAAGCATGTCTGAGCCGCATACTGCAGAAACCCATCCAAAAGTCAGGCCTGCATAATCTTCTGCCAGATCTGCTTGATGTAATACACGGGAGCCTGCAATTGCTCTAGAGGAGCCTGTCTCTAAATTCTATATTACATTAGAGTTGCAGAGTCTCTAGACGTGTAATAAGAAATTGACATAGATGGTCAACTGTAATATGTTTTGACTGTTGAGTTGCGACATCATACGGTTTGGTGCTTGAGCCACCAGCCGAGGCAAAAGGCTGGTCAAAGACAAAGAGCATCATTACAGCTGCAAGTTACACAATGAAAAATGAGAAATGGCTTTTCATTCTTCTGGCCTGTTTCTCTAAAAGGAGCAGTTTTCATCAGAAAGGAGATATTTATGACAATATGCTTAGTTTCAGTGAATTCCAGGAAAGATAGAATCTATTTGCATGTTTTCTACACATTCTGGCCTCCAGCATTATTTGACAATCATGATGATTTATGTCAATCTGATAGTAATATGTTGTTTACAATAAATCTCAAAATGCTATTTTGTGTGTTTAATTCCGCACTACAGATTCTGCTTTTATTCTTCATGTCTGCAATCACATTATTTCTTTCATATATATGAGCAAGACACCAAGGATTTTAGTGGTTTATGAAAGGAGTTATGGTGTGGCCATGCATTATAAGGAATAAAATAGCCTCTATTGGTGTGGGGTGTGGTGTGGTATGTGTGAGTATCTGTCTGTCTGTGGGCTAGTGCATGTCCGACATTTTAAAGTCTGTCCTTTGTGTCGCCCGGCTTGGTTAGAATATTTGACCCATCTAGGTGGAGGGGTGTGAAAGCAATAAAGTAATTAGTGGTGATTAAAAGGCCCTTGCTAATTGTAGAAGGATAGGTCATATATGAGCTAGCACCACCCTCAGCTTCAAGTTTTAACACGTTGTGGTACATTTATAATCCACTACTATTACACTACTACCAGCCAGTAAATGGTTGTGTGCTTATTTACTTTGGTGTGTTTTCATAGCACTTTCTCCAATCTAAAGTATCTTCAGAGTGCCTTCTAAAAGGGGAAAAGAAGAGGCTAAAACCAGAGTTACTGCAAAGTCTCTGAGGTTCCTGCAGTCTATTGTTCTTATGATATAGCAAAACTATTAGTTGATAACATCATATGAAGTCATGTTTGAGGCGGAAGTTATTGGGGAATAACTTCCAAAGGGAAGAACCATGTTTATAGAGTGATCTTCCACCAAAGAGTTTGTACCTGTCTGGCTGAAAGAAAAGCAGATAACATGAGGCTGAGCTTAGGTGCCCAGTCAGCTCTAGTGTCTGTAGGTGTTGACGTATCCAGCGCTCTGCAGACAATACAAAGGGTGTTTGAAGAGCATCCTTTTCCCAAGCTGAAGTAAAGCACGAGGTCTTCATGGTAGGGGAGAAGGAGTCAGAGCATAGGAGCTCATGGACGTGCATCACTCCTGGTGCTGAGCCATACAAATATGCCCAGGGACGTGCCCTGATTTTATGTTTGCATTAGTTCTCACTGCAGTCATCGCTGCTCAGTCTAGGATCAGCATTCGAGTATAGTCAGTAGAAGGAGGACCCGCCGTATGGACCATCGGCCATAGAAAGTGCTTTTGATAATAGTCTTGAACTTGATTATAAATGGCAGGTCAATGTTAAAGACTGCTCCAAGGGTGCACATTTCCTGTTGCCTAGTTGAATGTTAGTACTGTAGGACCACGTAGGCAAGAAATAAGAACACAAATGGATTGTAGCAGGGAAGTTAGCAAGTTGATGTTGGTCCACCGTGGCCAGTTAACTTTGCTGCTGGCATGCAGATAGAAGCGGTTGTTGTAAGAGGCTAGATGAGGGCCAACCAAGTCAACAGCCAACTGAAAGGGATGAGAGATATTGTCCCTCATGCACTTCAAAGTAGGTTTTGGTGATCATAGAGATAAATAAAGAGTGATGAAAAGTCCTAAAATTACTTGGTCCATTCACTACTTCATCAAATTAACAGCATTTTATAAACAATAGTGTTCAATGTTGCAGCATGATAGCGTGATATAAAAGAAAATTCCTTTCCTTCCCCACTGGAAGTAAGTAGTTCTTCTCTTAAGTTTCATCCTCCCCTGTCAAGATGGCCCGCGCTACATCTCCTCCTCTTTCAATTTTCTCTCAAGTCTCATGCTGAACTTTTCTCCCACACTGTTCCTCCTCTAGGAGTCTCTCTTTATCTCCCTCCTCTTTCTCTTTACTTTCTCTAATCCACCCCTCTCACTTTGCTGGTAATATTCCCCGAGTGGTTTGGGAAAGGGCAGTGATTGTACCTCTGAATGTAATACAGTGAAGAGCTGCAAATTACCAGACACTTTCATGATGGTTAAACCATGTGACAACCACATCCATCTATCTGCCCACTTCTTGAGAGATTTTCACCCACTGTTTACTATCACTTCACTTCCATGCGATGATCACCGCGCTACGGGGGTGGTCTTCACTCTCTCCATGGCATACCTTGATACATCCTTTGCTTAACTTGTGAAACAAATCTGAATCACGCCCCACCTCTTCCTTCCTACCTGGGACACCTTTTACTGACATGAGGTCTCGTAGCCCCCCAGGATCATCCAACGAGTAAACATGCTAGTGAAGAACCTGTATGCACCTGAGATTTATCACCGCATCCATCTCACTGTGTCTGTTCATTTAAGACATTGTTTACCATTCTAGGCCAGAAGATGGTGTACGATCCGCCCTATCAACAGGTACAGTTGTCTTTGGATTACAACTGTATGGAGGCTCACATCTGACTTTAACTGGCAGTGTCATGGCCAAGAAGTCTCTATTGATGAGTAAGAGCGGGTGCATGATGGTCAGGAGTCTCTGAGCGTATTGCTCAGATGTGTAATCTCCGGACACATGGTGACACAGACATTGACGAAGAACCAACAGGTTAATCCTAGTTGCAAATTGAATTAGTCTACTGGAGAATTTTTTCCCTATGAAACCATAAATTAATTTGATGCAGGTTTAATCCAACATTTTAAGGACAGTTGTCCCTTGATCAACATTACCTGATTACTGTGAAATAAAAGAGCTTATATGGTGTTAGCAGCTTTTTTCCCACCCGGACTGTTGTGTCTCACTCTCCTGTTTTGCTGTCAGTGCACCTGTGGATGCATATAAGGGATCACACACCTGGGGTCATCAAGTATTGTTCTTTTAAACACATCTCAGAGGTGCGACCTATTGGCTTTGCACATACTTGTTAGTTCCCAGCACAACACCCCTGAGATTCCGAGCAAATTAGTTAATCTCCCCATGCATGAAAAATAAAATATAAAATAACATTGGCCAAAAATCTTATCACATAAATAAAGCAATTGCGCCCATGTCCATATCTTGGTGAAAATACATTTGAAAGCAGATAGCATCTGTTGTCATCATAAAAGCAGATAACCTTTGTTGTCACAAGAAACATCCATTTCAAAGGAGAGAAAGAGTTCATGTGGCAGAGTAAAACAAAGCTACAAATAACAAGAGGTTCAACAAGGACGACAGGGAAGAAGAAACAAATACAAATGTACTTATTTTATTTTACAGAGTTTTATATAGTGCAAAATCGGTATCTCCTCAATCACAGTGCTATCAGCGGAAAGACAGAAATCAAGCTGAAGTAATCATTGTCCATTGTCCAATCAAGTCCATGCTCCAGCCGTAAGAAGAGGAAGTAAAGCCAGCACACGTTGGCCAATTAGAAGGCAATAAATTAGAGTAACAATGAAGCCAACGAATGTTAAGTAATGGGCGTGCTGGAAGTCCTTTGTTGTGTACAGTATCTCTCGCATGCAAGAGCACATGGAGCGCATGCGAGACCTAAAAATTAATTGCTAACCACGCTGTCATGAGTTCGAATAAGGGCACTAACACAACCCATTAAAAATTTTCAGAGTAAAATATATCAATTTGACAGATCAAAAGGAGGGCTGGATTACAAGTTCCCTGTTTAATTGCTATCCCTGGACAAACACTCGTTTAGCTCACCTAGTAATAACCAGTTCCAATAAAGTTTGGATTTTGTTACATTTCTGCAGATCAAATCTGACTACATTTAGTATTTACCAGTATAGCACAAAGCGCCAAAATCTGCATGTTATTCTCCAAAAGTATGAATAGGAAATAATTATACCACCTGATAAACTCCGAACACCTGTCTTATCAGGTGCAGTAATTATCCCATACAACACAAGCATCTTGCAATCAAGCCTTATGTTGAATGCTTCTGTTGCTTGTCTCAGGAGGAGAATCATGTCTTGTGCATTAGGCTAAAGGAGCTCTACACCAACTCTCTTCCACACAAGGCTCACGAGTACACAGATCATGTTGTGTACTTCTACACCCAGTCCAGTGCCATCTTAAGGATTTTCTGGACCAAGGCAAAACGTATTTTGGGGCCCTGTATGGAATTATATTTGGGTTTATTACCCTTTTATTGCTAATTCGAACCCTCACAAGCCAAACAATACTAAATTATTTATTAAAGTTTAACAGAGTCACACAAAACACTTGAAATACGCCTTGCCAGGGACACATGGTAAAAAGACAGGGTCTGAGCTGGAAGGTAAGTAAGTAGGGAGAGAAGTATAGATAGAGAAATAGAATAGGCAGAGGTCAAATAGAGAGAAAGTTCACTTTCCTAGGGGCCTCTTGGAAGGTGGAGGCCTTGGTCATTTGCCCACTTTGCCCCTGCCTTAAAACGTACAGACCCAGTCACCTGTCAAACACATGCTTGAGAGCCATAGCATGATCATTGAGGTCCGGATGAGCAAAAGAACATGTTTAAGTGTATCTAACTCTCATATCAATATGGGCTTCAAAGCTACTTTGACATCAAACAGGATCCACCGTTTTTTCACCTTTTCCGAAGGGGTCAACTTTAGCTAAAAGATATTAGGTCAATGGTGTGTAGTGCAATGACTATCAGTTCAGTTGTGTATTGATTCATCTCGAGATAATGAATATCCATCAAGGTCTGATACCACATAATAGCTATTTCAAATCTATGTAGATTTGCACGTTTTGGAATTTACGATTGTTTTCATTCCCAGAACACATTAGTCCCTTCATCTTTTCAAGATGTACAATAACCTTAATTTGTCTTTTAATTTACCTTTCAATTACAAATCATATTTTTTTTGAGATTATAGCATTTTATGAACCCATAGTTGATTGTTATTTACTCTGTATTTAACCAAAGAGTTAGGGCTCAATTTAGAGTTTGGTGGACTGGGATCATTGTTGCAAATGCAATGGAGGACCCAGTCGGCCCAACCCTTGGCACACCCGCCTCATTTAGAGCCAGACACACCTTACCGTTTCCATCAATGGAGCCCCCGTTGGCCCATCTACAGAAAACTTTCTCCAGCGGGCGGACGGAGTGGGCGCAATCGGAGGATGCACATTTCACTGCCTGCCCTATTTAGGGGAGACTCTCTAATGTGTTCTTATTCCTGTCGGTCACCACCAGCAAAAACCTGGTGGTGAGCGACAAATAAAAATAAAAATAAGGACAACCCCTGAGGAAAACGTCCAGTGTGTGGGGATTGTTCGTTTTTGGTATTTCTGAAACAAACTCCAGATTTGGGAGTTTGTTTCTGAAAAACAAAAACTTTTGAAAAGTTTGATGAACTGCTGTCAACCAAAAGTTTAGTACATTGTAGGGGACTGCCAGCATGGCAGCTCCTTTAAAGGTACAGAGAAGCAGTAGTCCATCAGGATGGTGGAAGTATTGCACTCCACCAGCCTGGTGGACGGAGTACCATCCGTCACACGCCAAGTAAGGTCATTCATGGCTGCTTGGCTTTGCTAACCCTACATTGTCAATTGCCTAAATAAAATACCTTAGCTGGTGTGCAGCCGCATTGGAGGTCATTGATTACCAGTGGCAGACTCGAGGATCCAAACAAGAAACTGTCCACTAACCAATGATTGCTCCAGGACCATAGCAAAAGGCCTCATGATGGAAATCAGCTAAAACACAACCCAGACAAATGTAGTGCTTATAATCGTCTGAGACGTGAGCGCCCAGGAAGCAGTAAAAGACACCCCTTCTTGCAACATTGCACAAATCCACTAAGGTTCTTTAAGGCTAAGATTCAAAAGACCCGCACTGGGATCTGATACAATCCAAAGAACTTCCCTTTGCACCCAGCTGAGACTCCGAGGACTCAAACATTCACTCCAGTGTTCACAGCATCATAGCCTGAGCAAGTCTACAAGGCAACTAGACGCGTATTGATGCAAAATACAAGCAACTGATTTGGGCACAGGCAGGACAAGCTTTAAAGCTAAGGGCAGCAGCTGGATGAGGATTTTTCATGGGAAGTAGTTAGAGGGGACACACTGGCACTGGAAGAACAACTGCCTCCTGATGTAAATTGAAGATAGTATAGTGACTGGAGCAAGGCCTCTACTAAATGCTGTGCATCTACGTAGTCACCAGCCTGATATGTCCGATCTACCAGCCAGGGGCAGCCTGTGCGGGTTAGAGGGGTGGGGCCGGGTGGAGGGGTGAGTTGACACAAGACGAGGGTAAATTAATTATTTATTTAAATAATCCCTCTATCGACTCCTGCCCACCAGGCTCCACCGCTCCTACCTGCACGGGTCACGCCTGCTCCTGGCCTCTTTATTTCATGAACCCAATTTAAAAAGCTACTCATTCAAATTCATGCTGACCTTTTCTCAGACATCTTGGACACATACAAGGCAAAGAAAGTGACAAAGCCTCGGATTTTATGGATATGTTGACAGTGATGTCTGTGTGGTCAGACATCAGGGCCATGCATTTATTAATACCACATTTTTCTCAATCCTGTGCCTGTCCATCCACCTCTCAATTCACAGGCATGTGTATATTACTCCATCTTACAGAGCGATAGGGAGGGCAGCACCCCAGAACGCCCACCAGATTGCGTAAAAGGAAGTTTCAAAAGTCAAACTTGTATTGTGTAAGTTATACTGCACAACCACTCTTAGCAGTTTTAGATGTATGAATGTTTAAGCTACACTTGAATAATTTTTTGTAGGGATGAAATTAACAATATTGTTAACTTCTAAACTAACTGTATTTTGCCCCCCCCCCCCTTAAGTGCATCATTTGTCTATATATTCAATCTATTTGAATTTATCATTAAAACAAAACTATGACACAAGTGGGGGGAACAGACGAAGAGGTAAATAACATTACTTAAAAGGGTCTAGGATCTTTGAATACTTCCTTCTGGGGTATGAGGATGAATAGCCAATAACCGGTCTAAGGAATTTAATCAGAGAACAGGTCTGATATTCAGGAGAATATATGCGCATGTTAGTCCAAGCAAAAACTATAGGAAGTGAGGTAGGAAATTAGGTAGTTGTAGTACAAGATGGGGCTGTAGAAGGAAAGAGAAATGGAACACAATTAATGAGAAAAATAGTGCCTGCTTACCTTGCTTTTAAATCTGGTTCTAACATTTGCATCTATAGAGCAAATATTACAACTAGCCCTTCAGGCTCTTAATAAGACGTCAAGTGATAACAAGCACTGGCGTTGCCAATAGGTCTCGCAGTAGGAAAGTTGGAGCTATTACAATTGCAAATAACAATGCCTTTTATTTTTGTTTTCATTTTAAAAACATAAAGGGCTTTGTCATTTACAAAACCAATAGCTCCAACTTTCCTACTGCGAGACCTATTGTGCACTGCAGTGTGGGTGTGAGTGGCGTTGCGTGGGTGAGTGGCGTTGCGTGTGTGAGTGGCGTTGCGTGTGTGAGTGGCGTTGCGTGGGTGAGTGTCGTTGCGTGGGTGAGTGGCGTTGCGTGGGTGAGTGGCGTTGCGTGGGTGAGTGGCGTTGAGTGGGTGAGTGGCGTTGCATGGGTGAGTGGCGTTGCGTGTGTGAGTGGCTTTGCGTGTGTGAGTGGCGTTGCATGTGTGAGTGGCGTTGCTTGTGTGAGTGGCGTTGCGTGTGTGAGTGGCGTTGCATGTGTGAGTGGCGTTGCGTGTGTGAGTGGGGTTGCGTGTGAGTGGGGTTGCGTGTGTGAGTGGCATTGCATGTGTGAGTGGCGTTGCGTGACTGAGTTGCGTTGCGTGTGTGAGTGGTGTTGCTTTGTGTGAGTGGCGTTGCGTGGATGAGTGGCGTTGCATGTGTGAGTGTTGTTACGTGGGTGAGTGGCATTGCATGTGTGAGTGGCGTTGCGTGTGTGAGTGGCGTTGCATGTGTGAGTGGCGTTGCGTGTGTGAGTGGCGTTGCGTGTGTGAGTGTCGTTGCGTGGGTGAGTGGCGTTGCGTGGGTGAGTGGGGGAGGGGCGGCGGGGGAGAGGCAAGCAGGGAACAAGTTAAACAAGTTTTAAAAGGAGACGAAACTGAAAGCCTTTGAAGTACACAGGCATGCTGTGACGGAGGTGTGAGAGGTCTGGCAGGGATGATGTAATGCACATTATGTGCGTGTATCCTGAGGAATAAAAGAATGCTTGATAGCAGTTATTGTGTGGCGTAAATCATCTGAAAGCTCCTGGGTTGGGAAGACGCTACACTTCCCTGCAACATGTCACACCTTTTATACAAAAGGACCATGCATGCTTGTATTTTGTGGTTCATATGTAAAAGGTTGAAGGCAAACTAAAAGCCAATGATGCGCAACGCAGTTATTTAAAATACCGGGACTAGTTGAAGGTATTACACGTGGCATTTGGTACGCTTGGCAGCAACTCATCATAGCCGATGATTGAGGTTTGAAGAGAGGAAAGAAAATTTCAAGTATTAACTAATACATTCAAGTTGCATGCGCTCTCATAATACACTTTCAACACATGAGTTTCCTTATTCTGGCCAGTGCAACGCATTAACTTTAAGAAAGGCACTCTCCCATGTCTGGATTGCATCTCCCAATTGGATTGCAATGATACAGTGGACTACGTTTCCCGTGTGATTGTTAGTGCCAAAGTTAACCTTCAGGGAAGAGAAAACAATGATCTGTTCTCTTCTTCTGAGTTACTTTTCCACAGAGCGGGCACTTTAGACCTCGTCGAAGAGAGTGTCTAGGAACACTTATGCCTCCAGACCACAGAGGGCATAGCGATCACATTTCGTGTTCAAAAAGGTTCACCTTCAGATTGGAGGCGATGTCCAATGTCCGGCATACATTTCCCAGAGGGCCTTGCGAAGCGGTAGGTTCACCGCTAGAGAAGAAACTGTCTATTCATTTGCCACAATAGATGTATGCCATTGTGTAGCGAGTCTCTCTTCAGAGATAACGTATGGCATACATCGCTTAGCGTATAGTGAGGTTACACGCCGTCTTATGTTACGGTGCTGCTCGTGGTTAGTCTACAATACCTAGAGTGCTGATGCATGCTCCAGCAGTGTTGTGTAACGGGGCGTATCAAAATTAAGAAATTACAATTTCCGGCATGCCTCGGTTGCAAAGAACCTGAGAAGTGTTTTACTTACCATCGAAAAAATAAAAACAAGCGTTGGCAAAGCAGGCAAGTCTTCCGTGCTGAAAGTGAAACCAGCCCTCGGCATTGCTGTGGTGGGGGAGGGGGGGGGCGGGGGAGAGGCAAGCAGGGAACAAGTTACCACAGAGGGCATAGCGATCACATTTCGTGTTCAAAAAGGTTCACCTTCAGATTGGAGGCGATGTCCAATGTCCGGCATACATTTCCCAGAGGGCCTTGCGAAGCGGTAGGTTCACCGCTAGAGAAGAAACTGTCTATTCATTTGCCACAATGAATGTATGCCATTGTGTAGCGAGTCTCTCTTCAGAGATAACGTATGGCATACATCGCTTAGAGTATAGTGAGGTTACACGCCGTCTTATGTTACGGTGCTGCTCGTGGTTAGTCTACAATACCTAGAGTGCTGATGCATGCTCCAGCAGTGTTGTGTAACGGGGCGTATCAAAATTAAGAAACTACAATTTCCGGCATGCCTCGGTTGCAAAGAAGCTGAGAAGTGATTAAAACTTACCATAGAAAAAATAAAAACAAGCGTTGGCAAAGCAGGCAAGTCTCCCGTGCTGAAAGTGAAACCAGCCCTCGGCATTGCTGTGGTGGGGGGGGGGGGGGGGCGGGGAAGAGGCAAGCAGGGAACAAGTTAAACAAGTTTTAAAAGGAGACGAAACTGAAAGCCTTTGAAGTACACAGGCATGCTGTGACGGAGGTGTGAGAGGTCTGGCAGGGAACAGATGGCCTGGCCGTGAAGCAGGCGGCGGGGCAGCGCTGGGGAAGCCTGTGGGAGGGTGATTGATGACTTTGATGTGGGGAGGGAGGAGAGCCTTTTGCGAGCCTGCAGGAGAAATGCTGCCGATGCGCGTGCATGTTTAATCACGTGATTCACGCGAACTGCATGAAAACCGCGGGGCTGAAAGCCCTTGGTTTGACGATGATTTTCGCCGCTTGAATTCTCGCTCCGCTCGATGCGTTTACGCGCATCGATAGGTCGCGAGACCTAAAAATAGATTGGGTTTGTGGCTGGTCCTTTTGGCCTCTGCTGCTCTTTGATGAAGACCACAGGTACAGTTTTCGGTGTTTATTTGGTCAACAGGCATTCAATTTGTCTGTGCGCCAGTATTACAGCATGGTAGCAACGGAAGCATTCCAATTTGTGGAATAAGGAGTGAATCCGACGTTCTAGAACTATCATTATTTCCTTCATAAATTGGAGGCTTTTTCATTACAAACCAATACAACAACAGCCCAAAATAAGTATTTGCGGGTGCAAAACATTAAAACACTAGCGGGACGCAGGCCTCTTGATTTGAGAAGTGGGAATCAAATTAGGGAAAAGTGACTCACAGAAGAGAGTAGGGAGGGAATTCTTTAAGAAATAGTGACATTTCTGTCAGATATGTGACAAACCCATTCTGGATCACAGAGTTATTACGCAGCAATACTTAATAAATGTGCAATAATTTTACCGAAGGATGGAGTTTTAGTAAAATATCAACAATTACCTTCAGGAAGAAGGACGTACTTTTATTGAGTGTATTAGATGGTGTTTGTGGTTCTGACATTGACGGGTACTTTTATCATCATCATACTTTATTTTTGTTGTAAGCCCATAAAAAGTCCACTTAACAATACAAACAATCCATAAAAGATATATTTAGTTACTTAACAATACATATAAAATAACACTTCCACATTAGTGCATTTGTAGAGTAATTAAAAAGCATAATGTAGTCCTTCCGGAGCATTGATATCCTCGGGTCCAGTTCACGCTATATAAAAATAAAATAAAAAAATAAACAACATTTAAAAAACAAATACTAACCACAAGCATGACCAAGAGATAGTGTTATTAGACCAGACATGCATGTGGGGATAGTTATTGACACGCCATTAAGGTGACAAGTTCAATCTGAAACCAGATAGACACCCCCTTAAGATTTTATGTATGTCCAGATTAAAACAGACCCCTTAGGTACCATCAGTTGATTTGCCTAGTGCTTTGGTTCTAATGATCCAGCTCCATTACAAATATTTAGGTACTTCACACACAACTGACTGACTGTCTTGTCTCAGTGCACAGCGGTCTAAGTGCAGGATAACAGTGTCTGCATTCAAGTTGTCTCCATATTGGGATAATCCAGATTTTTTTCGGGCGCTCATATCCAGGACAGGAAAAGATAAGATGAACCAGTGGTTCTTCTGTTTGTAAACAAACTGGACACACAGTAGCCGGATTTCCAGGTGGAGAAATAAGATCGAAGTGGTGAGGAACCGTACCACAATTCAAGATATAAAAGTCTGGCAGTTGGAGAAGTTATATAGTCGAGGAATGGTTCAAACACAATGTGCACCTTAGTGTCAAGAAATGTGTTAGTTAAAGTGCCATGATTTGCGTCTCGAATATCCTGGCCCCACCTACGGTCTCAAAAGGTAGAGTTTATCTTAGCCTTAGGCAAATGTTGCAAGTTTTTATTGTCCAACCAAAACTCCCCAAGACGAAGCTCCACCAATGCCTTGCTACCGTAGCATAGCCACTTGATCTGATGATATTTGTCAAGCTCCACTGTTTCTTTGAAAGCTTTGTAGTACTCCACTAAAGCTGCGGTGTATTTGGGACTACGCCATAATAGTAATTGTCTTAATTGGGCTTTATAGATTATAGGTTTGAAGCCCATACCCAAGTAGGGTGGCAAACGTGGGGTACTCTTAGCTAAACCCACCAAGGATCTCAAGGAATAATTTTCTGCCGTGCCCCCTCTCCCCCCAGCTCAGCCCCAAACATTGTGCTCCCCTCTGCTTTGAGGCTAAATACCTTCAGGGCTGGTGAAATAGTCCTGTCTTTTGTGGAATTGTAGAGCCTTAAGATTGCCGAGGCATGATGAGTTAAACTCAGAGTGCTCTTATCAATCTGTGAGGATCAACTCATGCTCCTAGTTAGTTAAATACCAAGGCAATCAAAAGCTGAAACCCTCTCCAGGATGACTCCATTAAGCTTAATAGCCCCTCGGTATGTTTTGTGGCAGATAATTATCATAAGTTTTGTTTTGGCATGACTGATCACCAGTCCTTGTGCTGCGCAAAACGCTGCAAACCTGTCCACCAAGGATTGAAGGCCAGCAGGGGTCTCCAAGATGTTATGTTATGTTATGTTATGCACTTTTGTATTGCGCACAGCTGCCCCAGCTAAGGGGCGTCCTGGCGCATGGCAGGCAATGTGCAGCAGATAGCAGAAACACAACACAGATAAAAGATCTATTTAAAAAAGAAACGTTTTCAGAGCTTTGCGAAAGGCCAAGAGGTCAGTCAGTGGCCGCAAGTCCACTGGGAGGGAATTCCAGAGTTCAGCCGCCCTCACCCGAAAAGAGCGACCACCAGCCCGACACAACCTGTATCGGGGAACCACCGCGAGCGCTTGGCTTCCCGATCTCAAAGCGCGGGAAGGAACATACCACGACAGGAGGTCAGCAAGAATTGGCGGACCTACTCCCCTCAAGATCACCAGGGTGTCATCTGCAAAGAGAAGCAAAGGGACCTTCTGACCCACAATCCTCAGGGCATCAAACTGACAGTCTTCAAGATGGGCAGCAATGTCATTAAGGTAGAGTGAAAATAAAGTGGGGGCAAGGAAAAAAACCCTTTCTGACGCACTGGTGTATCTCAATAGGTTTAGTTAGCTCGCAATTTTAACCCTAGTGTATTTGGGCATATGTGTCCACATTAAGATGGACAGCAGATCGTTGGGGATACCGTTCAGATACTTTTAGGAACAAGAACTTGCCTAACGCGAGCAATGAGTTAGGTCTATACCAGAGGAGTCTAATGCAGGACCAATGCGGCCGGATGCTGCCAAGCTTTCAAGATGGCCACGTAAGGCACAAATTAATACGATGATTCTGAAGGGATGTCCCTTACAATGTCAATGGTAATCCTGAAAATTTGGCAAGTACCCGATCCTACTGGACCTAACAGACAATAGAAGTGGTGACATTTACACTGCTTGGGGCATATTACCAAGGGTGGTGATAGGCAATTATCGCCGGTTTGCTAAGCGGGGATAATTCTATTGCTCTATTAGCAAGCTGAGGGTAACTGATGTTAGCGACAGCTTTTAGGCGATAGCGAGCGGTTTGGGGCCCGCTTTGCACGTCAGCGATATTTATCGCTAATGACTTGCAAAGTGGGCGTACCCAACCTGTCAGCGACTGAAAGCAGTCGCTAACGTCGCTATCGCCTATTAGCAAGGCAGGCGTAGTGATGGAAATATTCCCGCTATCGCCAAAAACCAACGCCTGCTCAGACCAGTTCTTAGCCATGTTATCCAATGGGAGGTGGATAACATGGCTAAGAGCATTTCGTCGCTAATGCGTGAATATCTCTGTATTCTCAGCGATATTCACACATTTTGCCGCTATCACTGGATATTTTAGCACAATGGAGAAAAACGTTGCTAATAGTATGTTTTCTCTGCTAACATATCCAGCGATAGGCAGCGATAATGAAATCGTCGCTAAGCCTATTTAGCAATAAATATCACTACTTGTTGGTAATATGCCCCCTAGAGTTTTAAGCAATACTGCATGAGAAGTTCAATTTTAGAGTCTATGTAGCATTTCATTTTGTTTTTTCCTTTAAAGATGACTATTTGTTTTAAATTTATATGTAGAAAATGTTTGTACCGGATGAACCACTGTGATCGAAGATGTTTCACAAAAATATGAATGATGATGATATGACTAAGGGAGTGAGAAATGGGGTAGACTAATGCAGGCAAGAGTAATGAGGATAAAACTAATCACAAGAATGCAAGAATAGAGGAAAAATAAAGAGAAGGAGCTAAAAACCAAAGCATGATGAAAGAGGAAAGATGAACAAGAATGATACGAGAGCAGATGGTGGGAAGAAAGAAATATTGCAGTGTTCAATATTGCATGGTCTGTCTATGACATTACTGCTCAGTGATGTGTTATGACACGCAAATAATTCACAACAGCATGAATGCGAGGGGCTGCGAGGAATGGCTTTGGGAAAGTAAATATAATTTTACTCAACAGAATTGTAATAAATAAAAAATGATTGGAATGAAAAGAATCCAGTCACATAGAAGATGAAGGATAGCCACCTAAATATATGGGATTATTATAGACCCCCTGATATATATATATATAAAATGCACTTTGCTATAAACTTGAGGACTGCCTTAATATATTTGGTGAAATTCGGTGCAACATGGGAATTGTATTTTTTGTCATCTGTAGACACGTGATATATATATATATAGCAAAGACGGGAGGCCCAATACTGCTCAGGATCGTTCCTTTATTAACAGCCTTGCATCGCAGTTAGACCTTCCAATTCCTAACGTTTCTGCCTCTGTCGGCCTTGCTCACAGGTGGAAGGAATCAATTCAAAATGCAAAGTGTGTGTCTGCGTGCATTTAAGAGTTCTTTTGATCACGTGTCTACAGATGACAAAAAATACAATTCCCATGTTGCACCGAATTTCACCAAATATATTAAGGCAGTCCTCAAGTTTATAGCAAAGTGCATTTTACATATTCTTATTTCGGTGCAGCATTAATAGTGGAAAAAGTGTACCAGGTAGCAAGGTGAGTATTTTCCGGTTGCAGCCTCTTTCTGCACAGCTTGAAAAAAGCCTGTGAGCAAGGCCGACAGAGGCAGAAACGTTAGGAATTGGAAGGTCTAACTGCGATGCACGAGGTTGCAAGGCTGTTAATAAAGGAACGATCCTGAGCAGTATTGGGCCTCCCGTCTTTACTGTGTTTAATTGATGTGCCCTCCCCGTGCACATTGTTTTAGGAGGCCGCCTTGAAGGGTCGGGGGCTCCAGTAACGGAGGACTTTGTCTGATATATATATATATATATATATATATATATATATATATATATATATATATATACATATATATATACATATATATATATATATATATATTATAAGGATATTGCAGGTGACTGAAGAGTTCCATGACCATGGAATTCCATGGCCATGAGGAATGACCCTGGTTTCTGTTTTTTGGACTCCAAGGTGACTTGTAATATCCTTTTAGAGTAGCAAAGAGGGTATTTTATTCTTTATAATTTATGGTCACACCATCACCCTTCCCACATACTCCTTAATTCTGAGGTGTCTTGCTCTTTTATATGAAAGATATAGGAAGTTTCCAAAAATGAAGAATACAAATGAATCTATAGTACAAAATTAAAAGCACCAAATACAATTTAGTTATTTGTTAAATTTTTTTTATTAGAATCAATTTCATGTATGTGTAAAAACATGCAAATAGATGCTTTCTTTCCTGTAATGCCCTATATATTTAGAAAAATAAACATGTTGCCATAAATATCTTCTTTCTGCTAACTACTGTTTATTTTGAAGAAACAGATCAAAAGAACGAAAAGACAGTTCTCTTTTTCTTTGCCAGGTCTCCTTTTTCTTGTTTACGTTGCATCTGTAATTATGCTCTGTGACCTGCCTTTCATCTTGGCTGCTGATTGCAGGCATTATGACATCACAACTCAACTTTAGTAAGTTATCAATCACAGTTGAGTAGCTATGTGACTCATTTCGTAATTGCAGGTGACTAGAGACGTCACTGCTTAACTGCTTAACTGTAATAAGGAAATTCGAGAGGGGCTTTTAAACAGGGTTTTCAGTCTACAATATACTATACACAATGGTACTATTGAATATCGAAGATATGAGTATTTTGATGCAAGAATATTGTGGACAAAATATAGAAAACCAACATTTCAAAGGCTAAGTTGAAATAGAGAAAGTAAAGATTTACTACTCCTAACTCCACAAATATGTACCTTGAACATATACATCATCAAGGTACATAAATGTGGAGATAGGTATAGAAAATCTACACCTATTTACCTTTCAATATTTTGGTTTCGATATTTTGTCCTCAATATTTCTTTATCACAATACAATACAATAAGTGTTTTGTATAGCGCACAGCTGTCTAAGAGGACGCTTCCTGACGCTAGCAGGAAGATTCCGAGAAGGACCTAGACCTAGCGAGAATCAAGAACATTGGGGCAGATTTACAAGCCCCTTGCTCCGCCGGTGCATCACGTTGCATGATGCACCAGTGGCGCAGCCCGCTGAGTGATATTTACAAGAACAGGTAAAGTCACCCTGCATGACTTAACCTGCGTTTTTACATTTTCTCCCGTGTTCACGCAACACTTTGAATGTTAGGGGCATGGCATGGGTGTTGCTGTGGGTGTTCTCCCGCAACGCCCATGTCCACTGATGCATTTCCAGATGTACGATAAATCGTAAATCTGAAAATGCATCATACGCCACCCTAGTGGCGTAGCGAGGTGCAATGAGGATAAATGTTTTCATTTCTCCTCATTTTTGTCCTCTTTCAATGCGTGCTGCATTCTACAGCACACATTGGAAGAGGAAATCACCTCAATTGATTGTTTTTGTGCAGGAAGGTGCCCCTTCCTGCACAAAAACAATCTCCCCACGACGCAGGCATCCTTGCACCATGGTGCAAGGGAGCCTGCACCGGCGCATAGCAGCAGTTAGTGCCCCAGCGCAGGGGAAGCACAGAGATGCAACATATTGTTGTAAATATGTCACATCCAAGTGCTTCGAAACTAACGCAGCGTGGCACAGCAAAATGACCAGTGGCACTGTGCTGCGTTAGTTTCTTGTAGATCTGCCCCATAGTGTATAGGTGTCAAAACGAAAAGTCTTCAAGTGTTTACAAAAGATCGATTCAGTATGACGGAGCACTGGGCAATGAGAAGGGGATTCCAAAGTTTGGCAGTCAGAAACACAAAGGACCCCCCACTCCCTTCTCGCCTTTTGAACACTAGGACCTTGAACTTCTAGCTTCGATATTTTGGGGGCATACTATTATACTCCAATATTGACCTATTACATAGCGCTGGATGTACGTTGTTACAACGCATGCTTTTAACCACGCATGCTGTTACAACGCAAGTTTTACAACACAAGCCATTACAACGCATTGCTTTGGGGGGTGCTGGATATTGAATAGTTTAATTTACTATTCCAACTCCAGTCCCCGTGGATAGTAGGGAAGGTGTTGGATAGTAAATTAAACTATTACTTATCCCCCCAGTGCAATGCGTTGTAATGGTTTTCGTTGTAAAACCTGCGTTGTAAAAGCACTGCGTGGTAAAAGTTGCGTGGTAAAGGATGTTTCCCCGTAGCGCTTGATATTGTTGTTAAGAAATGTCAATAACATTAGTCATTACTTCCCAATTTTCTGGTACACAATTTACCGATGTCAGAAGGATGAAAGGCTGGGTTAGCCTTTATATGATTGGCAATCGTAATCTGCCAGTTACAGCAAATGTTTAACAGAGTAAGACATCTTGTCAGCTAGCAGAGTCCTACCTGGAAACGACATGGACACATAAGTGAAAATAATGAAGTTGAAGAAAAGAAAAAATATGCTGAATTCAGGAGAAAAAAGAGGTGTTGGGATAGGAGAATGTGAAAGAGGCGAGAGAGGAGGGGAGCGGGGTAAGATGGTGGGGGGGGAGGAGGACGTTTGGATTTTAATTTCAAGGTTGGCTGCTGCCAGGACGAGTCGAGTGTGGAGAATTCTCCATCATGGCATCTCTTCCAGCGGAGCAGGATCCGGCATTTCTGATTGTTATTTTGTATTTTAATGACCTGCAGAACACAAGAATCCCTGGATCCTTCGAGAAAAAAGAGAGAAAGAAAAGAGGGAGAGAGGACAAAGATGGCCCCACCGGACTAATGAGACAGGTAGATAGACAGCAAAGGCAGCAAAGAATACAGGGGGGAGAAGACACAAACAGAAGAGAGGGAAAGAGAGAGGGCGAGGAGATAAGTATAAGCAGGGGGAGAAAACAAGAGGAGTGGAAGCTACATTATATAAAGGAGAGAGGAAAAGCAGAGACGAAGAACATGGCGAGACACTAAGAGAGATTTAGAGGGAAAGAAAAGAATGGGAGATATTTACCTGTACATAAGAGAGAGGGATGTGAGGGCTAAGTGAAGACACCCATACACAGGAGAGAGAGTGTGAAGGGAAAGGAAGGCTAACTTAAGGCGTTCTTGTATTGGGGACAAATAAAGGAAAATGAGAAGAAAGAGTGTAGGAGAAGAGGGCAGGGAAATATGGTGTATACAAGGGAGAGAGAGGAGAAGGGTAAGATTGATGGGGAGAGAAGCACATATACAGGAGAGAGACCAGTAATACAAGGTAAGGGAGATATAGCTATATAGAGGGGAGAGATAGAATGTATAGGGGAAGGTGGACATATACAGGTGAGAGGACGATGAGATAGAAAGCATAGGGGGAGACGGCCATATATATAAGGGAGAGAAGGAAGAGATAGAATGCATAGTGGAGATGGCCATATAAAGGGAGAGAATGAAGAGATAGAATGCATAGTGGAGATCGCCATATACAGGGGAGCGGAGGAAGAGAAAGAAAGCATAGGGGTAGATGGCCATATACAAGGGAGAGAAGGAAGAGATAGAATGCATAGTGGAGATGTTTATATACAAGGGAGCGAAGGAGAGGGAACAGCAGTAAAAGGTTAGGGAGATATATCTGTATACTGTTGAGAGAGAGAAGACATATAATGTATTGGGGAAGATGGCCATAGACAGGGGAGAGTAGGAAGAGATAGACTGTATATGGGAAGCTATATCTATATACAGGGGAGAGATGGAAGTGATTGAAAGCATAGGGGGAGACGGCCATATAAGGGGGTGAGAAGGAAGAGATAAAATGCCCAGTGGAGATGGCCTTATACAGGGTAGCGAAGGAAGAGATAGATTGCATAGGGAGAGACAGCCATATGAAGGGGAGAGAAGGAAGAGATAGATTGCATAGTGGAAATGGCCATATACACGAAAGCGTAGGAAGAGAAAGAAAGCATAAGGGTAGGTGGCCATATACAAGGGAGAGAAGAGATATAATGCATAGCGGAGATGGCCATATACAGGGGAGAGAGAGGACAGAAAAGAAGGCTCGGCAGAGACATCCATGTAGAGAATTCAGAGGAAAAGGACTAGAGATGAGGAGGGAAAGGACAGGAAGGTTAAGTAGAGACACATATACAATGGAGGACAGGGAATGGAAGGATAGGGAAAGACATCCGTATACAAAAGAGAATGGAATGTAGAAAAAGTCTAACCATATATAAATAAGAGAGGAAGGAAAATGTTGTGCTGGCCTAGGTAGTTATACAGAGAAGAGAGGGAGAGGGAAAGTAAAGATAGGGGAGATGTAGGAGAGGCGGCAATAAAGATGGGAGGAGATATACATGTGGAGAAAAGAATTGAGCATTTGCAGGTTAAAGGAGGCTGCTGACTTGGCGGGTACTCTTCGAAATACGGTTGTCGATGTTGGACATATGGGCCCCCGTTTAAGGCAGTATACATGATGGGTCTAAAATAGAATAGAGGTTATCTCTGGATTATCACACCAGAATCCACACTTGTGGAGGGACTTGTTGTTTTTGGAGAAGAAATTGGAATAAAACGGGCTGAATTTGTAAGAACATATAAATATAAAACAAAGGGGACCGCATGAAATATAAGAATCATTTGGCTTTTGAAGAGAAAAAATCAAACCGACCTACACGATTGTGTTTGCAACTGTGAACATGGTATGCCCTGAAGAAGTTCTGTTTTCAAAACGAAATGCGTTGGCTGTGATTCATCAAATAATAAAAAGAAGAATATAAAAATCCAGAAAGAAGGGATTGTATTCATTGGTTGGACTGTACACAATTGTGCTTAACAAACATATATATTTTGAGGTGGTGCAACTTTAATATATGGTTTAAAAGAGACACATTGATAGTAGAGGGGGATGAAAAGCATGGGTAGGACCAGACATTCATACATATGAGAGAGAGGAGAGAGAAAGGAAAGATGGGCACTTCCAGATTTAGGACAGAAGTGAAGGGAAAGAAACATAGGAAGAGACAAATGTGTTCTGTTCAGAAGAAACAGGGAGCAGAAAATGAGAGAGGGAGGCATCCAGCATTCATCAACAAATGCATGGCCTTCCACCAACTGACCAGACACTTATGATCCACCTCCTTTTCACACCTGGCAGCCAACGGTGGAAACAACCTTCCCCTGAACCTCAGGACTGCCTCATCGCTCTGGTAATGCAGGAAAGGGTTCAAGACCCGGCTGTTCAAATGAATAGATCACCATGAAGAAGCGAGCAACTGAAGTGCCTTGAGACCGTCGTGGGAGATTTGAAGTGCTTTATAAATTCTTGAAGAATATGGAGAACCGGGGCCAGGCAAGAAGCCATAAGCAGCCTTGGCAAAATTGTTCAAACCAACCTGTCTATGCTTTTCTACTCTTTCTCTCTCTCTCTCTCTCTCTCTCTCTCTCTCCCTCTCTCTCTCTCTCTCTCTCTCTCTCTCTCTGTCTCTGTGTCTCTCTCGCGCTCTCTCTCGTTCTTTCTCTTTCTCTCTTCCTCTCCTGGGGATTGCCTCTTCAGGCCCTGGCTCAGGTGGTCCCTATCACTCCCGGGGTCCCCCCAACCCATAAAGGTAGCGCCAGTCTGCCCAAAACAAATGAATACCCATGAGATATGGGCGACTCTAGGGGTCACTCATCACATTCGGTACTGGGGCCTTTTTTGTTACACCACTGCTGCTCTCTGAATATTGGGCGAGACATCATCTTTACGGGGGGACAGGAAGCTTGATAAGGCAAAATGCCCATATTTTAAAGGAAATTATCAGAGGAATGATGGGGTGTAACATCTGGTTTAAGGAGAGAGAGACAAGACTGTAGAGTGAGACGTCCGTGTACATGGGATAGAGAAGGAAAGGAAAGAAATGCTGGAAGAGAGAGGGAAAGGAAGGAAATGGAGAGGCATCTACATATGGAAACGATTCTAAGGGACATAAAGAGGGCAAGTGAGACACATTTATTTACAGGGGAAAGGAAACAAAGCTTATTGAGAGACATTCTTAAACAGCTTAGTGGAGACCGCCATATACAGGAGAAATAAAACAAAGCTTACTGAGAGACGTTCATATACAGGAGAGAGGCAACAAAACTTAGTGAGAGACCTCCATATACAGGAGAGAGAAAAAAGACCTTTAGTGAGAGATCTAGTTAGAGGAAACACAATTTAGTGAGAGACCACAATATACAAGTTAGAGGAAACAAAGCTTAGTGGGAGACCGGCATATACAGGAGAGAGGAAACAAAGTTTAGTGAGAGACATTCATATGCAGGAGAGAAGAAACCAAGCTTAGTGAAAGACATTCAAATGCAGAAGAGAAGAAACAAAGCTTAGTTTGAGACCTGTTAGAAATGGGGGTAACTAGTTGTCAATGGTTTGCACCTTTGTAAGGACCCTTGCTTCTAGTCAGGGTAAAGGAGTTACACCCTTAGACAATCCCTGCTCACCCCCTTGGTAGCTTGGCACAAGCATCAGAGTCCATACGGTGCAGCGTGGGCAGGTGTCTGGGCTGCGGTATATATCGAGGCGTTTAGTGATGCACTTCATGAGTGGTGCCCAAAGCTTTGTTGCAGGTCACTGTGTTGCTCGGTGTTACTATTTCCCTTTGTAGCAGCTGAAACAGCAGTCCCAGGTGCAGGAGGACAGAGGGAATGAAGTCTTTGTTTGCCTGAGACTTCAGAACAGGAGGCAAGCTCTACACCAAGTCCTTGGAAATCTTCTTCAAGCAAGATACACAGCACACAGCAAGGTTTTGGTTCTCTCCTTGGCAGAAACAGCCACTGGAGGCCAACTCCACACAGCACATAGCAAATGGGCAGTAATTCTTCAGTTTTCCCATCTATTCTTTTTGGCAGATGCTGCTCTTGAGTCCAGAAGTAAACTAAAGTCCTAGGGTCTGGACCGCAATATGTATACTCAATTTATCTTTGTTCTCTTGAGGCAGAGAGGCTTTTAGCTCAGTCCAAACCAATTCTGTCCTCTCTGGTCCAGCTACCTGACAGGAGGTGGAGACAGCATTGTTTAAGGCAGAGAGGGCCTATTCAAGTGCAAGGAAATCATCTCCTCCCACTATTCTAAATGCAGCCCAGGTCTATTCAACTCAGCCCTGACTCGTCTTATAAGATGTTATAAATAAACTCCCATTCTATCCTATGGGACAGATAGCCTTTAAATGGTGAGAACCAAATGCACTGTATTTTACTATCAGGACATGCCATACACACCAGTACATGTACATGTCCTACCTTTCACATACACTCCACCCTGCCCACGGAGGTACCTTGGGCCTACCTGAGGGGTGTTTTACAAGTAAGAAAAGAGAAGGTTAGATCCTGGCAAATTGGGCACCTGCCAGGTCTACAGGATAACATGGCAGTACAAACTGTTTGAAGACACCGCAGTGGCAGGTCTGATAACTCTTTGAAACACTGCTTGTGTGGGTGACACAATCAGTGATGCCAACTTGCAGCATTTAATTTACAGGCACTGCGCACACACAATGCACTGTACTAGGGACTTAGTAGTAAGTCAAATAAGCCAATCATGGAAACACTAATCCATAAACACAATTTACACAGAGAGCATATGCACTTTAGCACTGATTAGGAGTGGTAAAGTGCCCAGAGTTCTATAGCCAACAAAAACAGGTTCAAAGAATGGGAGGACAAGAAGCAAAAAGTCTGGGGATAAACCCACTGAAACAGCCAGGTCTAACACCTCTATATACAGGAGAGAGAAAACAAAGCTTAGTAAGAGACATCCATACGCAGGACAGAGGAAATAAAGGTTGTTGAGAGACCTGAGAGGATAGAAAGCTTAGTGAGAGACCGCCATACACCAGAGAGAGGAAACAAAGCTAAGTTGGAGACCTTCATATACAGGAGAAAGGAAACAAAGCTTAGTGAGAGACCTCCATATACAGACGAGTGAATGAAAGGAAGGGTAGGAAGAAACATCCATATTCAGGAGAGAGTGGGAGATGGAAAGGACAGACAGGAAGAGGAATCCGTATTCAGAAGAGGGGGTATGGTGAGAGGACGGCCTGCGGGTCCTATACACCCATATGTAAACAACTAAAAATGTAGCAGCGGCCGGTGTAGGTAAGCGCGGTGGAGAATGAGTCGACAGACTACGGAAAATTATTTATTTATTTATTTAATTTTCCCTAATCCTTCGTCTGTTGACTCCCCCCTCCCTCCTGCCCTACACTGCCCCACCCCAATGTCCCATCACGCTTACCTGTACTGTCTACTGCTGTAAAAATATAGCTTTTCTGCATGTTCTGATTGTCCTCATCTAACGACTGAGGCAACATTCTGAGTTCTTCTGTTTCAAAGGAGCACTCTCCCACCAACCTCTGTGTAAAGGGTACTTGTAATAAGAGAGGGCCTGGTTCTAAAGCAGTTGGTCTGTACTTGAAGATACTGGTTTGATTAAAAGTGCACATTTTAAAAGAGCTTCTTTGCAGGTGACAAAAAATCTCCTACTAAGCACCAAGATAGTATTAAAATGGTCAACAGGTGAAAAACACTTTCTCGAAAGTGTCCTAGTCCTTGTAGCTGCTCCTACACCTTGATAGCAACAGTGGTGCCCTGTAACCAATGTAAAATAAATGCAACTATGAATTCATATCTAAATAGAGGTTGTTATACACTGGAATTTTTAAAGGATATTTTAAATTTTTTTATAAAATCTCAAAATAGCTTAGAGAGATTCTATTTCTAAAATATACATTTAGACAAAGGCTACAAAGTATCAGTTAACCAGGACCAGTATGTAAAGGCTTAAAAGGTCGTTCGTGTATGCGTTATAATGAGCCTGAGTGAGTGTTTCTTCAAGATAAATTGATTTAAGTATGCGCCTAGTAAATGTCCTTGATAATAATGGCGCCCCACCTAGCACTATCCCAAAGGGGGAGACGAAGGGGGGGGGGGGGGGGGGGGGGGGGGGGGGGGGGGGGGGGGGGGGGGCAAGCGTATGCTAATTAGCCATGGAGGAGGTGTCCATGTTGAGTACTGTTGACCGAAGGTGGTGATTGCTCCCTGCTTTACCTCATCAGTGACTTTTCCATTGAAGTGTGATGGAATGGAAGAAAAAATACTGATAAAACATTCTTGTGAGCAAACAGAAAACTCCGCCATCTTGGATGGGGGAGGAACCAGCATGTGTGTTGTATCCAGGCTTAAGGCAAATCTCTCATGGTTCAGGGGTGAGGCAAAGGTTTTAAAAGGGAACATGTGGATTACATTTTGCAGCAATGAGGTTGGGTATTTATCTTATAAAAAGTGAAGATGGTTCCATAATCCTTGTAGTAGACGTTTGGATCAAGTCTGGAAATCTGACCCCAAGGATAAAAAGTTCATAAAAGCTATTTTCCTTACCTCCAGAGTCCATCTGGACATACCTTCCTAGCAAAAAGGGGGAAGACAGTTTCTGATTCTGACCCAGGGACAGTAGAAGCTCTTGGCTGGTGGCCTTCAGTCCTGCTGCTGGGGCCACAAAGGTCAAGAAGAATGCTTGGTCTAATGGCTGTATCTTTCATGGAGAATAGATTGCCCAGGGACCCGCAACAGGCGCTTCTTCGAGCTCGGAGCCCGTCTGCTCCGTGCCCTGTGCCTGGATAGTGGGAACAGACCTGATCTTGAACTGAGTTCTCTGGTTTGTGGGGAATCTGTAGTTGGAAAAACGTCAGTGGCGGGTTTCCCAATTTTTAGGATTCCCTACCCCCATCAGTAATATTTAACTATCCAAAAATGGAGACCTTTTTCAGAGGTTCAATGGATGACCTGGATGAAACTTGTCTGAGACTTTTTTCTCCTCTCTATAGCTCCTCAGCGGGAGCTCTCACACGCCAATCCATCTCTCTGGAGCCTTTTTCAGCCTACTTTTGTGGCCCCTCCTCAAAGCTAACTTGATGAGGAACTATTCACGGGACCCTCAGAAGGTGCATTCAAAGACCTGGCATCCAGTATAGGCTGTTGAGAGGTGCAATAAATAAAGACCTTTTGGTTTTGCTAAAGTTTGTTCGCAGTTTTGTCATTATTGCTTTTTTGGATATTTCTTGGTAGTGTAGCTAAAAAATATGTCTATTATAAAATTAGTTTGGCCCTCACCTTCTTTTCAACTTTCCTGATGTCTCAATAGCGGTATCCTTGCGTTCTTTCCAATGGAACACCCAACTCCCTCTCCATGCCTGATCTAAAGGTGAGTCTTAACCATGACCACAGCTAAATGTGACATATAGATACCTGTGGCTTGCTGCTTTCAGGTCCACCAGGCAGGGGTGTTGTTGTGGAAGGTTGCCTTTGATCACACTCAACCCTCTGCCTGGCAGGTGATGTGAGTTCCCTACTAGTACGAAGAGACATCCATGTTCAGAGGCAAGAGGAAGAGACAACAGGAGAGTGAGAGAAAGAAATAAAGAGTGGTGTGAAGGACAATGAGATATATCTGCATGGAAGCGTGGTAAAGCGAAGAGAGCAGCCCACGCGTTGGGTCATGGATAAGAATTGCGAGACTGTGATTAGAGATGCATATTAGGAAGAAAGATGGAAAGGAAGGGTACGGGAGACTTCAAGATACAAATAAGAAGGATAGGGAGAGATACTAGAGAGTGAAAGAATTAAAATCTATTAGCGTACACGGGAGAGGAGGAAAAGAAGGAGAGAGAGAGGAAAGGATACCTACAATCATATACACGAGAGGGGTCAAGGAAGGACATGAGGAGACATTGACAGGGAAAAGAACTTTCATGAGAAACATTCATGTTTCTCATTAAAGTTAAGGGTAGGAGCGGGAGGCAATTTGGTGCACAATAGAGGAAGGAAATGAAAGGCGGCAGAACTTTCTTGGGCAATTAGAGTGGAAAATGGCAGTATAGGGAGAGATACCCATATGTTGAAGAGGGAGAAATAAATAGAAGCCAGGGAGGAACGTCCATATAAAAGAAGGAAAGGAGGGAGGGCTATGAGAGTGAAGGGGGGCTAGGCTACATCCAAAACCAGGAGAGAGGGGAAAGAAAGGAAGGCAAGGGAGAGACAACCATACATGGAAGATAGAAGGAGGGGAGGAAGGCAAGGGAGAAACATCCATAAACAGGAGAGAGGGGAGGGAAAGGAAGGCTAGGAAGAGACATCCATACATAGGAGAGGAGGGGAGGACGGCTAGGGAGAAACATCCATAAACAGGAGAGAGGGGGAGGGAATGGAAGGCTAGAGAGAGACATCCATACATGGAAAATAGAAGGAGGGGAGGAAGGATAGCAAGGGAAATACATCCATGAACAGGAGAGAGGGGAAGGAAAGGAAGGCAAGGGAGAGACAACCATACATGGAAGATAGAAGGAGGGGAGGAAGGCAAGGGAGAAACATCCATGAATAAGAGAGAGGGGAGGGGAGGGAAAGGAAGGCTAGGAAGAGACATCCATACATAGGAGAGGAGGGGAGGAAGGCTAGGGAGAAACATCCATAAACAGGAGAGAGGGGGGGAATGGATGGCAAGAGAGAGACAACCATACATGGGAAATAGTCGGAGGGAAAGGATAGCAAGGAAGAGACATCCATGAACAGGAGAGAGGGGAGGGAAAGGAAGGCAAGGGAGAGACATCCATACATAGGAAATAGTCGGAGGGAAAGGATAGCAAGGAAGAGACATCCATGAACAGGAGAGAGGGGAGGGAAAGTAAGGCAAGGGAGAGACATCCATACATAGGAGAGGAGGGGAGGAAGGCAAGGGAGAAACATCCATAAACAGGAGAGAGGGGAGGGAATGGATGGCAAGAGAGAGACAACCATACATGGAAAATAGTAGGAGGGAAAGGATAGCAAGGGAGAGACATCCATGAACAGGAGAGAGGGGAGGGAAAGGAAGGCTAGGAAGAGACATCCATACATAGGAGAGGAGGGGAGGGCGGCTAGGGAGAAACATCCATAAACAGGAGAGAGGGGAGGGAAAGGAAGGCAAGGGAGAGACGTCCATACATAGGAGAGGAGGGGAGGAAGGCAAGGGAGAAACATCCATAAACAGGAGAGAGGGGAGGGAATGGATGGCAAGAGAGAGACAACCATACATGGAAAATAGTAGGAGGGAAAGGATAGCAAGGGAGAGACATCCATGAACAGGAGAGAGGGGAGGGAAAGGAAGGCTAGGAAGAGACATCCATACATAGGAGAGGAGGGGAGGACGGCTAGGGAGAAACATCCATAAACAGGAGAGAGGGGGAGGGAATGGAAGGCTAGGAAGAGACATCCATACATAGGAGAGGAGGGGAGGACGGCTAGGGAGAAACATCTATAAACAGGAGAGAGGTGGGGAATGGAAGGCTCGGAAGAGACATCCATACATAGGAGAGGAGGGGAGGACGGCTAGGGAGAAACATCCATAAATAGGAGAGAGGGGAGGGAATGGAAGGCTAGGAAGAGACATCCATACATAGGAGAGGAGGGGAGGACGGCTAGGGAGAAACATCCATAAACAGGAGAGAGGGGGAGGGAATGGAAGGCTAGGAAGAGACATCCATACATAGGAGAGGAGGGGAGGACGGCTAGGGAGAAACATCTATAAACAGGAGAGAGGGGAGGGAATGGAAGGCTCGGAAGAGACATCCATACATAGGAGAGGAGGGGAGGACGGCTAGGGAGAAACATCCATAAACAGGAGAGAGGGGGGGGGGGGGAATGGAAGGCTCGGAAGAGACATCCATACATAGGAGAGGAGGGGAGGACGGCTAGGGAGAAACATCCATAAACAGGAGAGAGGGGAGGGAATGGAAGGCTAGGAAGAGACATCCATACATAGGAGAGGAGGGGAGGACGGCTAGGGAGAAACATCCATAAACAGGAGAGAGGGGGAGGGAATGGAAGGCTCGGAAGAGACATCCATACATAGGAGAGGAGGGGAGGACGGCTAGGGAGAAACATCCATAAACAGGAGAGAGGGGAGGGAATGGAAGGCTAGGAAGAGACATCCATACATAGGAGAGGAGGGGAGGATGGCTAGGGAGAAACATCCATAAACAGGAGAGAGGGGGAGGGAATGGAAGGCTCGGAAGAGACATCCATACATAGGAGAGGAGGGGAGGACGGCTAGGGAGAAACATCCATAAACAGGAGAGAGGGGGGAATGGAAGGCTCGGAAGAGACATCCATACATAGGAGAGGAGGGGAGAACGGCTAGGGAGAACATCCATAAACAGGAGAGAGGGAAGGGAATGGAAGGCTAGGAAGAGACATCCATACATAGGAGAGGAGGGGAGGACGGCTAGGGAGAAACATCCATAAACAGGTGAGGGGGGAGGGAATGGAAGGCTCGGAAGAGACATCCATACATAGGAGAGGAGGGGAGGACGGCTAGGGAGAAACATCCATAAACAGGAGAGAGGGGAGGGAATGGAAGGCTAGGAAGAGACATCCATACATAGGAGAGGAGGGGAGGACGGCTAGGGAGAAACATCCATAAACAAGAGAGAGGGGGAGGGAATGGAAGGCTCGGAAGAGACATCCATACATTGGAGAGGAGGGGAGGACGGCTAGGGAGAAACATCCATAACCAGGAGAGAGGGGGGGAATGGAAGGCTCGGGAGAGACATCCATACATTGGAGAGGAGGGGAGGACGGCTAGGGAGAAACATCCATAAACAGGAGAGAGGGGGGGGAATGGAAGGCTCGGAAGAGACATCCATACATAGGAGAGGAGGGGAGGACGGCTAGGGAGAAACATCCATAAACAGGAGAGAGGGGGGAATGAGAGGCTCGGAAGAGACATCCATACATAGGAGAGGAGGGGAGGACGGCTAGGGAGAAACATCCATAAACAGGAGAGAGGGGAGGGAATGGAAGGCTAGAAAGAGACATCCATACATAGGAGAGGAGGGGAGGACGGCTAGGGAGAAACATCCATAAACAGGAGAGAGGGGGAGGGAATGGAAGGCTCGGAAGAGACATCCATACATAGGAGAGGAGGGGAGGACGGCTAGGGAGAAACATCCATAAACAGGAGAGAGGGGGGGAATGGAAGGCTTGGAAGAGACATCCATACATAGGAGAGGAGGGGAGGACGGCTAGGGAGAAACATCCATAAACCGGAGAGAGGGGAGGGAATGGAAGGCTAGGAAGAGACAACCATACATAGGAGAGGAGGGGAGGACGGCTAGGGAGAAACATCCATAAACAGGAGAGAGGGGGAGGGAATGGAAGGCTCGGAAGAGACATCCATACATAGGAGAGGAGGGGAGGACGGCTAGGGAGAAACATTCATAAACAGGAGAGAGGGGGGGAATGGAAGGCTCGGAAGAGACATCCATACATAGGAGAGGAGGGGAGGACGGCTAGGGAGAAACATCCATAAACCGGAGAGAGGGGGAGGGAATGGAAGGCTCGGAAGAGACATCCATACATAGGAGAGGAGGGGAGGACGGCTAGGGAGAAACATCCATAAACAGGAGAGAGGGGGGGAATGGAAGGCTCGGAAGAGACATCCATACATTGGAGAGGAGGGGAGGACGGCTAGGGAGAAACATCCATAAACAGGAGAGAGGGGGGGAATGGAAGGCTCGGAAGAGACATCCATACATTGGAGAGGAGGGGAGGACGGCTAGGGAGAAACATCCATAAACAAGAGAGAGGGGGAGGGAATGGAAGCCTCGGAAGATACATCCGTACATGGGGGATGGGGCAAGCTAGCGGCAAACGTCCTTAAACAGGAGAGGTTGATAGGGTAAGGAAGGTATCCATATATGGGTGGGGGGCGTTAGGGAGAAACTTCCTTAAACAGGAGACATGGAGAGAAAAAAAGAAGGATAGTTAGAGACATTCATCTATGGGAGGGGGAGCTAGGGAGAAACATCCATCAATCAATCAGGGGTTTTGAAGCGCGCTACCCACCCGTGGGGGTCTCAAGGCGCTAGGGGGTGGGTGCAGTTCAGGGTCAGTCGAAAAGCCCGGTCTTGAGGCTCTTCCTGAAGGTATCCATCAATATGAGAGACAGCCATGTATGGGACACAAGGGGCTCAGGGCTAGTTTAGCAAGTGGCATCCATATATGGGAGTGGGGGGTGGCAAAGGAAGGTCAGGGAGAAACATTCAGAAACAGGAGAGGGGAAGGAATGCTACTTAAAGACATCTATAAGTGGGATTGGGGAGGAGGAATTCTAGGAAGAGACAACTATACAAGAGGTAGAGGGGGAGGGAAAATAATGCTAGTGAGAAACATCCATAAACTGGAGAGAGTAATAAAGGCTAGGAAGAGACACCCATATATGGGAGAGAGAGGAAGGGGAAGGGGTGAAGGCTAGGGAGAAACAATCATACACATTAGTGACAGAAAGGGAAAGGAAGGCAAGGAAGAGACATCAATAAATGTGCGAGAGTAGGAGGCAGTCTGGAGAGAAGCATTTACAAACAAGTGAGACAGTGGACAGTAAAGAAAGGTTAGGAAGAGACATCCATGTATGCAAGAGAGAGGGAGGGAGGGATAAGAAGCCTATGAAGAAAGAGGCATCAACACATAAGGAAGTGGGAGGGGGAAGGGGGTTTGGGGAGAGACAGCTTCATATAGTAAAAAGTGAAAGGAAAAGGAATGTTAGGAAGAGACTTCCATATTCATAGGAGAGAGGGAAAGGGACAGGAATTCTGGGGAGAGACATGCATATTTAACCCCTTCGATGCTGGTGACGGAACCATTCAGTCATCAGTCACGGTTGAGCTGTGCTGATGACGGAATGGTTCCGTCACGACCGCACCCTGTTCTAGAATGTCCAGCACCGGGGAAGAATCTGCGATCGATGTGCATAACGGAGAATGACGGCTGTGTAAAAAATATACAAAGGATTAAAGAGAGATGTAGAGGAAGGAGAAAGGGAGCCGAGAGACATCGCAAGCCCGGCTGACAAGTGACCCCAGATCAAGCAGCCATTTTAGCCTCCATTTTGCATTCTGGGACTTGCCTTTTTGCTTTTACCACTATGAATACGGACTTCAAAAATCACAACGTGCCAAGATCATTTGACTAAAGATTCAGGACGACGTGAAAGTGCCACATGAGACTTGGGTGATGTCATAGCTGAGCGAAGAGAAAACGACAAAAGTAAGAACGCGAAAAACAACCAGAAGAGAGAAAGAGTGAGACAGGAAGGGGGAGACAACTGTTGGATGGAGTAAGAGTCCATGAACCAGGAAGGTCTTGGTGTAGTGTGGCCAGGTGTCCCAGAATTGCCATAGGGTCCTGATATTTGGAAGTGAGCCCATATCCCGGTATTCATATAGGGATAACAGAACATAGAGGTGGCAAATTTTCATGGGTTCCAGTGCGGAATTAGTAGCCCTTATCAGAAAGCAATTTAATTAACACAGATGATTGTGTACAAAATTGCTCTTAACTACACCTTCTTGCCTCTTTAACAGTTTTCTATGTCAATGAAGTCCTTCTGTAGCTCTGAGTCGATGACTAACTGTAGTCCTCCTTCTGTGGGTGAAGAATGTCCCTGTTTCTTGTTTCTCTCAGTTCGCTCACCCCACAGGGCTAGGAACATTAGACAGGGCCAGCGAGAGGAAGACCAGCTTGGGAGACAGCCGGAAAGGCTCACGTGCGTGCTTTCCGTGGCGCCCGCCCCCCTGCCTGGTAACAGCAGCCCACGAGCGGCGGATCTGAAAGTGGGTCAGAGGCGGCCTCTCAGCTGTGTGTGTGCATCGGCTCCCCGTCCCACGCGCACGCCCACGCAGCAGAGCATTAGCATAGAGCTCACGCGGAGCTTATCCTGCGGGAGTGGGCCCTGCTCTGCAGCGCGCGCCCCCGGAAGCGGCTGCACCTGGCACAGCTTTGCGGGCCCTTCCATGCCGGGCCTCTCTCTCCATCTCCCCCCGCACGCTCTGCCCTCGTAGTGTTGGCGCACCAAGGGGTGTGCCATCTTTAACGTAGAAGAAAGCTCTGCACATGGCTTCCATCCCACACTCTTTGCTCGCCTCCACATATAAATAAATGCCTGTACCTTATGGCTATTTTGTATGCTGCTTTTCAGCCCATCTATATAGATCACTTTTAATTTCCCATGGATCCCAAGCGTGTTAGCCTTCAGAGGGTCCAGGCGTTTAGGCTATATTACACTGCTTTGTGGAATTTTTGAGCCCATACCTACACTGTTCCCATAAGATGTAGAAATCCGGCTGCCCAGATGTCATAGATCTTTTAACTCTGAAACACCTTAATTCACAATTGAAGGGCATCTGAGGCCAAGTGGTAGGATCTGAACCTGATTGTATCTGCAAATGAGATAAACTGGCCCTCCTGTGCCTTTGGCAATACTGATCAGAGTGGCCATCTTGAAATGTGAGGTCCAACAAATGCTCACCTGCCTGTCATCTGTAATTGGGCATACTAGAGCAGGACCACGTGTTGCATCATTCTTCATGAGTGACGTATGTTGTCATATTCAGGAGGAAATGACTGAAACAATTACTACCATTGCTGTCATGCCTGGAGAGCAATCGTCCCTCCTTCAAGTCACATGACTGCTAGCATCATAAGCAAGCATTACCTTCTTGTCCATCTTCCTCTCACAGCCCTTACGTATGAGTTTATCTCCATTCATGCCGAACCTATTTATCAAACTTGACCAACTTCCCAATCAAGATGGCCCCATCCATATGAGTACAAATACCTCCCTTTCTGGCTAGGACGTCCCGTTTAATTTTTCTGCAGCCGATTACCATCTTGGCTACATGTTTGTTTTTCAATGTTTTCCTTTTATTATTTCACACCTGCTACAATGGTTTGTTTTTGCTTTTGCGTGGTCATGCTAGTAGGCAGGGCATGCAAACACACAGGGGGTCTCTGTGGCCTGCTGAGCGGCATGTGACAACGTCGGGTATATTTTATATAGATTTTATTTATGTTGTTAAATTTAGCTTTTTGTCTCAAAATATTTCCCTTGGCTTAATTTGCGGCTTTGAGGGCTTCCGAGGGGTGTGCAGCACTTGTTTGGCTGTCCAGTGCGATGTTACTGAGATCGGCAGACGCGTAGCCTCTGCCTGATCTCAAAATGGTGCCTCCGCTTTGCCTAAGAGGTACGTCTTGCAGTTTTTTACCTGTCGTTTATGGGCCGGGATCGCCCGGCGAAGATGCTGCTGACATGATTTCCAGCTAGCTTTAAAGGAAGTTTGTTCCTGTGCCAGTCTGGTTACCGTTTGCATTTTCCAGGTGAATGTAAGGCGTTTGGAGGTGTTTCTTTGAGGTCCTGGTGCCCTTTTCAGCTTGTTGACTGGCTAGAGGATTTATCTTTGGCAGCGATGAGCTATTCAGAGGAAATCCCAGTGGTGGTAGGGCCATCTGCTTGGGCATCTATAGCTCCCTATCTCCAGGCCATTATTGCAGCTGTAGTGCAAGCTGTGTTTTGTGCCTGGGAGGGAGGGAGCTCCTCCTCCTGCAAAAGGGCCCAGAATGGATCCTTCCTTGGAGGGGCATGAGGATGACCTGAAGACCCGTTTTGTGCACGGCACAGATTTGCAACATGTTCAGGGCAATTTGGGCTTTGCTGTTTCGGATCAGGCACCGGCTGATGATGATTTTACCTCATGGTATCAGTGGGATGAGGCTGAATCTTTGCTCCTGCATGCTTCCATTCTCAGTGTCCTTAATAATGAATGGAAGGATGATGAAAGCTGTCATTCCCTCACGTCATTTTGAAACGTTACCCACTGGAGAAGTTTGGGGAGGAATTCCCAGATTCTGTGAAAATTGATAATATCATGGCTGGGTTGTCCACCCAAGGTGTCAGAAGATGCTCTACCATCTGACACTGTTGACAAGAAGGTGCAAGGGGCACTGAAATGGGCTTATGTGGCTTCAACTTTAGTGGTCCGGGCGATTGCCTACTCCACTTATGCCATTCAGTCTCTCCTTAAGGACTTCTATTCCTGGGCAGATAAGGTGTGTGATTCAAGTATTGCCATTGTGGCCTGCGCAGGATTTGGATGCACTCGTGGAAAGCGGATGCTGCTCAGAAGACGGTCCTTTCAATACTGACGTTTACAGGTTCAAAGGCTTTTGGAAGTGATTTGGAGGAGCTGATCAAATAGTCTGCAGAGAACAGGAAGTTGGTTACTCCTGTTCGGTCTGTCGTCATGGTCAGAGGTTTTGGTTACAAACAGGCTTTACCAGCTGTGGCGAGGCTCCTCAGCACCGCACCTTTTGTGGCAGGGGTCATGGCCTGGGCACCCCTACTACTGGCAAATCCCAGTACTACGAGCTGAAGCAGCAGACCCCACCTCTACCAAAGCATGATTGCTCTAGTTTTCATCCGGGGTGGGGGATCGAATGCAGTTCTTTCTGAACTGATGGACTTGGACCATTCCAGATTCATGGGCTGTCCAAATAGTCTTAGACAGATACAGCACAAATTTCAGCAGCACTCCTCATCACCATTTTTTGGAGATTCCTGATTCTCCCTCCCCAGAGATGTTAACAGCACTACTACAAAGGATTTAGTTGCTGCTCCAGAAGGCTGTCATCTTTCCGGTCCTTCCAGGAAAGATGTTCCATGGATATTATTTCCTGTGTTTCTTGGTGCAAAAAGGCATAAGGAGGGTTCTGCCCAGCCCTGGACCTGAAGGGGGTCTATCAGTTTATCCTTCATGTATCCTTCAAGGTGGTGTCTCTCCACCTGACTCTGTCACTCTGGAGGAAGAGCTAGTTCCTGACTTTTATCGTTCTCATGGTTGCTTACCTACATGTCCCCGTGCATCACGTCACAGCAGAATGACTCTGGTTTGCTGTCCAGGGCAACCACTACCAGATCCAGGTCCTGTCCTTTGGGCTGGCATCTGCACCAAGGTTGTTCGCCAAGCTCTTAGCTCCTTTGGTGGATATTTTACATTCAGAAGGTGTCCAGCTTTTCCAATATCCGGATGACTGGATGATTGCCTCTTGTTCTTTTTCCAAGACCCAGTCAGAGGTTCACAGGGTAACCACACTGTTGCAGGAATACGGCTTCTTGATTGACTGAAAGAAGTCTCAGGTCCAGCATCCCAAGCTCACCTCTTCATCGAGGCATGCCTCCAGATGGGCTTGTGGCAGGTCTTGGTGTCAGTGGAGTGCTGTGTTCATCTCTGCTATCATTTGTCCTCCCTCCTCCTTTTCCCATCAGCTTCTACTATGACATGGCCTCGCTCTCAGGGGGAGATGTCCTCTATGTTGACCCTGGTTCCTTGGGGAGGTTGCACCTGTATCACCTTGTTTACCATCTCCTGAGGCATTGGAACCCGTTGTCTAGTGTGTATGAGACACTGGTTCCGGTGTCTCCTCAGATCCGCAGGGATCCCCAGTGAAGGTTGGACACTGCTCATCTGAGCGGGTTTTTTTTATTTGATTCCCTTTCCGGTTCTAGTTCTCACAACTGATGCCAGTGGGATAGGATGGGGTGCGACTCTGGGGATTCCATAGCATTGGGAAGATGGAATCGGTTGAAGGTTCTTCCATCTTTGAATTGGAAGGAGCTGGCAACAGTCTTGAAAGCCTTTTTGTTTTTCCATCCTCTGTTGTTACACTTTATTTATTTATTTATTTATTTAGTTATTTATTTATTTATTTATTTATGCGATTTTATATAGCGCGAACTTTACCCGAAGGTGTCAGAGCGCTTTACATAGGACCCAGTTTCAACCATAAGGACTGATGGTTACAATCGGAAAAACAGATTTGCAAATTTTTGACTTACATAAGAACCAGTTGAAAACATATGGACTTAGGATTACATGCGTTATAAAAAAAAGAAAGGTACAAATAGAAAAAATGCAAATGTACAAGAGATAAAGTCACACAAGGAGGAGATACAAATGGATAAACTCTAGGCATATACTAGTGATATCTCTGTCTACTTAGGGAGGGGACACACATGGATATACTCTAAGAGTCACAGAGGAATGGTAGAGAGCACAGCGGACTCCTGCATAAACTAGGGAATTAGAGTTATCCCTATATACATAGGGAAGGGGTAAGACTGGATATACTCTAAAAGTCACATAGGAATGGAAGAGAGCAAAGCGGACTACTGCATGGTATAGTGATTAGAGTTATCTCTATATACATAGGGAAGGGATACACATGGATATACTCTAAAAGTCACATAGGAGACTAGTCATTAGAGTTATCTCTATATACATAGGAAGGGATAAGACCGGATATACTCTAATGGACACATAGGAATGGTAGAGAGTACAAAGGTCTACTGCATACACTAGTGATTAGAGTTATCTCTATATACATAGGGAGGAGATATGACTGGAGATACTCTAAGAGTCACATAGGAATGGTATATGGTGCAAGGTCTAAAGCAAATACCATTGATTACAGTTATTACAATAAGTCAAAGAGCAGAGTTCCATAAGTGTGGATGCAGTCACAGCACAAAGGGAGGGTGGGAGGGATGCAAGGGTATGGAGAGAAGGGGAAGCAGAAAAGGGAGGGAACATTTGAGGATCATCCACGGGGAAAAGGGTTAACGGCCGAGGGAATGGGAGGAGGGCTAGAGTCCAGCGAAACTGTCCGAAAACAGCAGCAAAGTGATGGTCAGGACAAAACAGAAAGTCAAGAAGTCCAGGAGTGAAGGTGGGAGATGAAGCTGGAGGCCAGCCGCAGGCGCGTCCCCATCTTGGAGAGTTTGCAGTCAGCCGTCTCGGTGGGGTGGGAGTGCGCCAGGTGGTGAAGGCCATGTTGACGCTGTTGGTACGGTCACATGTTGGCCATGGGGCGCTGCACGGCTGCCGGTGGGTTGTGTGTGCGGTGTGCATGCAGACAGGCCTTCAGATTTTCCGCTCCTTTCTGAAAAGGCAGGGCGACATGTGTCCCCCTCTGTTTCTACTTTCCTGGACGATTTGCCTGTGGGCGGAGTCACATCTGTCTCTCTTGAGTCAGAGGTTTTCATCCTCTGCGACGATGTGTCTGTGCCTGACAATCTTTCACGCTATTCTGGGTCAGTTTGTTCACCCGTGGCTGGATTTGTCCACCACCAAGGAGAATGCCATTCTCCCCCACTTGTGCAGCCTGGTTCCGACTTCGAGAGCTTGGGCAGTGGATGATCTGGCTGATTTGTGGCCCAGGGATCTCCTTTACTGATTTCCTCCCATTCCTCTCCTCCCTTCAGTGGTTCAGAAGGTGGCACAGGACCAGGTGGAGATTATGTTAGTTGCCCCGGTTTGGTTGAGGCGCCCTTGCTTCTCCTGTATTCTCCACCTGTCAGTCAGGCCTCTTTTGGTGTTTCTGATACATCCGTCCCCGCTGCGTCTGCCACTGTCTGCCACTTCCGCTGCTGGACATTCTTCACACGTTGAGGCTTGCGGTTTGGTACTTGAGAGGCAGTCCCTATTAGACCTGAGGTGTTCTTTAGATGTTGCAGCCCTGATCTAGCAATCCCGGCGGCCATCTATTTTCAAGGCTTATGGCCTCCATTTGTGTAATTTTTCTGTCTGGTGTTAGAAGAATGGGTTTTCCTCTTTGTCTTGTCAGCCAATGGCTGTGTTAGAGTTACTCAGTGGGTTGCGGGGCTGGTGTTTTTTCTGTTTACCCTCTTGCAGCTTGCTTGAAGCAGAGTTGTTTTCTTTGGTGGCTGGTTGTTCGCTCCCGAGTGCTTTTTTGGGATTTGCCTCTGGTTCTGCAGGGTTTGAGGATGCTCCGATCGAGCTTTTGGAGTCGCCTGACTTCAAGCTTTTTTCGGCCAGTGTTGTTTTTCTGGCGGCCATTTCATCTGGGAGATGGGTTGGGGAGATTGGGGTGTTGTTGTCCTCCTCTCCTGTCTTCTTTTTTTCAAGACAAGGTAGTTCTTCATCCAAGTTCAGCCTTTCTCCCTAAAGTGGTGTCCTCTTTTATTTTGGATTCTGATATTGTTTTACCTACCTTTTTTGTGTCTCCTGTGTCTGAAGATGAGGTGCGTTTACATTCTTTGGATATACATCGTGCGCTTTCACTATATTTGCAACGCACTACTGTGTTTCGCAAGTTTGTCTCCCATGGTCTGGCGATGAGGGGTTGCAAGCTTTATATTTCTCTTGTCGCATTGGATTGAGTTTACCATTTCTCATTTATATTCTTTGGCTGACTCACCTGTCCTGGAGTCTTTTTATGGGAGGTCTAATAGAGGTACTTCTGCCTCCTGGGCGGCATTTAAGGGGGCTTTGTTTCGGGACATTTGTTTTGCTGCCACTTGGGTATTGCCTCACACGTTTATGACCCATTCCTATTTGCAGTCGGGTGGTGATATGTCCTCTGATTTTGGTACTGCTGTCTTGAGTCTGTTGGTACCCCTGCAGTGTAATGTTGTTTGCATCATTGCATGGAATTTGCTTGTTTTGCTATGTTCTCATGGTATGTTTGTCAAAATCAATCTTTTGGCTTGTATCCATACTAATACATGAGGACTGTGAGAGGAAGATGGATGAGGCAGTATTGCCCTGTTACTTACTGGTATATTTAATTACTCTGAGTCCATGTCTTCCTCTTCACAGTCCTGAGTTCCTGCCCACCTCTTCCTGTTGTTCAACTGATTTCTTTTGATGCTTAATTATTTCAGGATGTCCTTCCCAAAAAGTGAGGTATTTGTACTCATATGGATGGGGGCCATCTTGAATTTGGAAGGACTTGAAGTTTGGTAAGTAGGTTCTACTTGAATTGGGATAAGCTCATATGTAAGGACTGAGATGAGGAAGATATGGACTCCGAGTAGTGAAATTTACTGGTAAGTAACCGGGCATTCCTATCATCTAGCCATTACCTACCGGCACAAGGTCCGGTGTGTCTAGCTACCCCTTGAGCTAGATAGGTACTCAAGATGCATGTGCAAGTTTAGTGATTATGCCTTGTGGTAGGTTAGACAGAGTGGCCATATCCCAGACTTATAAAACAATAAATATAGCACAAAATGTATTGTAACACAGAAGTTAATACTACTGGAAAATTTCATCATATGTTTATTAGGGTACAAACTTTGTTGTACACAAACCTGAGTAAAAAGTGTCAGATAAAAGATGCCATTGACAACTCAGCACATGTAATAAATCTAGAAAATATTATTTTTGAAAATCGCAGTGATATCTGGAACTTTGCAAAACAGTGGTATGCTAGGTAGAAGCCTTCAGTAATATTAAAGAACATGCATTTGTAAGGCTACTAGGTCTGGCCTTTTGTTAATGTTGGTTTTTGGGAATCATTGGGCAACATTTTGTGTGTTGCCCCCAGCTACCCTAGAAAGAAAATCTCTTACAACATTATGGAAGCTGGGAGGATGGCTCCGTCACTTTGAACAGACTGCATAGGCTGAATTATATATAGTTGTATACTCCAAAAAGTGTTTAGTCAGAACAGAAGATGACATTTGTGTTTTAAGTGGTGAACCAAAAAGGCATACACGGCAAAACATTGCATAATAGATATTTTTGGCAAAGCACTAGTATTTTCATTGCATCGTAAGCAAAGACTGTCTGTGCACTAGTACCTTGTAAAAAAGAAGCAGCTATAATTTCAACATGGCATCAGGACGGCAATGCAACAATGGATGCACAAAGGTGATCAGTGAACGGCACTGTGTCTATATGACAGGCTGAGGTTTCCGCGCAGCAAACAATTCCTAAATAATAAGCCATATATCACAAATTGAACTGTCGTCATGTCAGCAACGTAAATACACCAAAGGGTACACATTGACTTTCAATTAGAAACTAAACATGATGTCACATCTACAATCTAGCAAAAATGGCTACTTGATCCCCTTTACAAAAATTCTAATTTGAGCTGACGGGTGACAATATGACTATTCTCATAATGTCATGAGTTGGATGGACAGTCCATTACTTGTACTGCAGTTTTGTGGCAATAGGGTCCACTAGATTTCTGGCCCTGTCCTAGGTGACAATGTGTTTGGAAGAGAGGAGGAAGATCATTGTTGGGTGACTTCTTATCAAATGGTGTGACTTTGGGTTAGACGCAGTGAATGGAAGCAAGCTCTGTTTCCCCCAGGCTTCAATGCAGTCAAGAGAATCTGTGACAGTTGACAGATAAGGGGCAGCTCCCATATAAGGAAAGGAGCGTCACCCCACTTAAATGTCCCCCAGAGCCCCAGAGATGAAAATAAAATGGTCATTTATTACCATTTTATTTTTCATTATCCCGTCCTGAACCGAATGTCAAGACAGGGCGATGCCTGCTGAGTTGAATCGCAGAGGTGTGGTGGGAAGAGGGCTGCCTGGGCACTGTTTAAAGTGCGCATTTTTTGGGGGTCGGTCATCTTGCACCGGCCATCCTGACAAGCGCACTTTAAAGTTGTCAACCCAGTTGTCTTAAAACATCTGGGTTGAGAGTAAGCGCAGGCCTCCAGTGCGCTGGAAAGCACCGAACTCCCTCCAATCAGGGCTCCACTCTCATGCTGGTTAGCAGCATGTGAGCAGCACCAGGATTGGTCAAGGAAGTTTGCTGGGGCCCCCACTGCAGTCTTAGGAGAAGAGGTCCGGAGCTAGGAGGACGTTTGATAACCTGTAGACAGGTGACTTTTAATGTTACTTTTTTAATTTGTATTTACACGTGTGCACCCACATATTTTTCCGCCCCTCCCTCCAGAGATGCCATCTGCCACTGGGACTGGCTGCAGGGATCCAACCACACCTGAAGATAAAGATAAAATGTGGTATCAATGGCGTTAAAATTTAAATTCACCCCAAGTTCAGACAAAGTGTGCAATGAAGAGGTTATAAGGCAGTTGAAGATTACCAGTGAAAAATGTGGCTTTTGTGAGCTCCCCACCTTCACGCGTCAAAGAGTGGATTGGATCATTGGACTATAGATTCCTTCCACAATCCCGTAAACTGACTGTGCAATGAAAGTAGGGATTTGTGTCTTTTTTCTGAAGAGAGAGGGTGACAGAAAAAGCCGAGGGCGGCAATTGATCAAAGCTTGACTCCCTTATGTGATGAATGACTAATTACGTGCCTTTCAAAATGCCTTCAAAGGAGGAGGTTATGAATTACAAGTGAGGTATGAATACAAGTAGATTATAACTGCTCCTCGGGTGGCCCTTAAAACAGAGCGATAAAGACATCAATAGATGAACGGGAGGGCTGGCGGCCAAATCGCATATAAAAGGTGTTGCCGTCAGATGTACTTCAACAAAAAACACAGTGCCTATAAATGTTTTATTGATGTCTAAATGGGTGGACACTTTTTGCAGGTCCATAGACCTGCGTGGTGCAAATGTCTAGAACAAAATGCAGCTGGACCAAAAAGCAAAAAGCAGATTCCTTCAAAAATAAGAAGAGTTTACTAAAGCTAAACTATTGTGAAAAGATAAAAAGTGTGGTTGATTCAACAGGTGTAAATGAGAAAAATAAAGAAATGGCAATGCCGCTAGGTCTCATCTATGAGAGACCTATTGGCTTTGTCAACGTACTTTTTTAGCCTTATTGTACAACAGTGTGGCTGCTAAAAGTAAAAAAAGAAAGTGCTATGACACAGGCAACACTAGCTGCATCATAGCGCTTTTTTTTTTTTTGCTTTCAACCATGCTGCACAGCAGCTGCGCTGCTATGCTATACAACGTGGCTAAGAAACTGTTGTAAATAGATTAGGTAGGCAGCAGGACACGTCTTCAGTTATTAAGATAGATTTATTAAGTTACAAGATAAGATCAGACAGCAGAGCAGTAAACATCACAGCTAACCAGACCATCAACTGCCAAGGCTGGAATGTCCACATCACAGAAAGAACACTCTTAGGTTAGAAGATAGAAACACTAAGAAAGGACTACAGACACCAAGTAGCCATATTGAATAAAGTATGAATATACAACAGAAACACACTGACAAAGTAAATTAACTCTCGTGTTTCTGAGAGCTTTTTGGCTTTGTCAGTGTTGTTTTTATGGTGGGATGGGAGGGGCCAGCATTGTGAGGCCGATTTGGGAGAGTTGGATGGGGCAATAAGCAACGCGGGACAGGGTGCGAAGAGACAAGCAACAACGTAGCATGGTGGGGGCAGGGGGAGCGGGAGAAGGGCGTGAGGGGAAGCAACACAAGGGTGTACAGGAGGAGGCAAGATGGGGCTAGGAAAATGTCGGCCAGCAGGAGGAAAGTGAGGGGGCAAGCAACATGAGGGGAAGCGGGAGGAGGGCAGGAGGGGACAAGCAACACCACGGACAGTGGAAGGAGGGCAGGAGAAGGCAATCAACACCACAGATGGTGGGTGGAAGGGGAGAAGCAATACCAGGGGTATTGGGAGAAGGGCAGGCAGGAAAAAGCCACCCCACAAAGAATGAGAGTGAGAAAGCAACCTGACAGTGGGTGGGAGTGTCAAACAACACAGCGCACTGAGTGAGCTAGCACATACACTCTTAAGGAGTGCTTCCGTAAGAAGAAAAAAGTCGCTCAGAAAGCAAAAGCAGTGGTAGGACACTGAGCAAGGAAGCAGTACTAGGGTAATGCTCCATGAGAACCACAAATGCAAGATGAGGAAGTCAAGCATGCATATACTGACCAAAAAGATGCAAGCAAATGACAATGTGACAATGAAACCAACCAATGCTAAGCAATTGGTGGGCTCTAAGTATACTTGGAAGTAAATAAAATGTCTCACTGTTTTAATGAGACCTAACAAAGATACAGGCAATGGCTATTTTTAAAAAAAGAACAGGTTTTAGGAGCTGTGTAATCCCATTCTGGAGGATGCAGGGCAAACATGGGCTAATGGGCCACAACTGTTGTGGTTTGGGATATTTGTCATTGGTGTCCTGGGGTCTGTTCTACTATTTCTCTGCAAACTGAGCCATGTTTACTATTTCAGCACCTGACTCTCAGATAGGGTAACAATGGCGAGTAGTCAAAGGCTTCTCAAGGAGGTACTATGAGAGGGCAGAGGCTGAGAATTCAACATCCAAACAACAGACATAATAAATCACTAGGTAGCCAAAAGCGTATCTTTTTATTTAACAAAAAAAGTGTTTTAAATGCTTTATTAAAAACATGTATAGTAATACAATAACCTGTCATCACACAGTGAAAAGAAAATATTTACTATTATAAAAGAAAAATAAATTGAAGAGTTTTTAATACATTCACATATTGAAAATAGATAAATATTCTTAAAAAGTGTATACAATTGCAGGTAGGACAGATTACAATTAGTCAATTAGCATTTATTTTGTAACACAAAATGGGAAAAGGGAAAATAAATAGAGTAGTTTGCTCTAAAAGCATATATTATATAATCAAAAAACCTTGTGTACAGAGCAATATAAAACATTTAAAAAGCAAATAGTAAAACAAAGATTGTGTATTAATATTGACAGTTAGTTTTGTGTTTTAATAAGCTGCAATTCTTCCACCAGCCACCGCATCGCATGCAGCAAAGGGGGATGAGCCACCCTTTCTCAGGTTTCAGGTTGACATTGGGCGCACTTTGTAGTTTTCCATATAACAGAATGTTTGAACCTGGAACACCCCAGTTACATTTGGATGAGCAGCAGAACTGAGGGAAAATATCAGGGAGGCAATAGACAAAGAAACAGGGAAGCTTGGCACCGCCTTTTCAAGCCATGCTGAGAACCTGTGACCAATATATGAAATGAGTGTACCATACTTTGCTATACACTCCTTTGACCATAGTTTACCTACCTACTCGTGTTTGGCCCTTGATTCTCATTGTTTTCTCCTTGTTTGGACTTATCTGCTCTTAATTCTTGCTGTGCCCATATTTGACTTTAGTTTTTTTGTATTGCTCCAAATATGTTTGCCCCTAGATTCCTATGCGGTGTTCGACACTTGTTTGTCCTGAGTTTCCATCTTTGCTGCTCACCTGATTGGTTTTAGTTTTCCATGCTTTTCTCTACAGTTGTTTGGACTCAGCTCTCATAATTTGCACTGTTTGTTTGGGACCTGGTTTCCCATAGCTTCTTCTACGTTTATTTAGCCCTCGTGTTCAGGATTACTTGGTGCTTCTTTGATCCAAGTTAACCATACTGTGTGCTGCCCTTGTGTGGCTCTAGTTTCACATACTTTACTGAATGTCCGGTGGCTCTTCGGACTAATGCATCCACTCCAGACCTCTGTGTTTGATTTCGCGGTCACAGGTTCGATTCCCAGCATGCCTTTTGATATTCCAAGGTTGATAAAATAAGAGTTGGGTAATAAGAAACATCTGTTATTCAGCCTCAAGGGTTAACATGCTCTTTACAAATACACATTGTGTTATAACATGTAGAACATGATTAATCTTCGTTTCCCCTGCTTTGTTCAATACCTGTTGTCCTTAATTTTCCATACCATGGTCTAAACCCATTTGCATTTTGTTAACCACACCTTGTCCTACACTTGCCTGGCCCCATTCCCTGTGTCTTTGTCTATAAACCATTGAATCCTAGCTTTGCTGTCCTGATCTACACTTATGTGGTTCAGATTTTAAATTTAGCTCTACACACGTTTGTTTTTAAGTTCCACTCTGCTTTTGTTGGGTCTAAGTTTCAATTAGTTTGTTTTACACTCCTTTGATCCCAGTTTCTCATATATTGCAGGTTTCCCATATATTGCTCTGACTCTTACCGTCTTTCTCCTTGTCATACAGATTTGTGAAGCGCACTACCACCGGGAGCAGGGCCGCCTCAACAGCATTATAGGCCCTGGCCAAAGCAGAGCACTGGGCCCTGCTGACACACGCACTCACAGGAATAAACATGTTTAAGGGAAAATTAGTGTTAAATTCTGGTGTGCATCGGAGCCCTATGTTCGTGGGGCCCTTGGGCAACTGCCCGCTTGCCCATTGGTTAAGACAGCACTGCCCGGGTGGGTATCCTGGGGCTTGTTATGTACATGTCCAACAAGCACCTTCTCACTCCCCTCGCTCACTGTTATCAGTGCGGCCTCCATCTGCTTTTTGCTGGGGCCATATCTTTCTCCCGTCTTCCTCGACTTTATCGAGACTGCGCTCGATGCTCCATTCATCGTTTCCTTTCTTCTCATTCGATTCCCACGCCGCCCCTTTGTAGCCCTGGTTCCCCCCCCCCCATCACCCTCTGCTCTCCCACGGTCAAGTCCATAATTGAGACCTGAAAGGGTTTGATTGTGTCCTCGGTGTTTCAAAGCCTGTGGATGCTTCCTGTGGTGCTGAGTGTGGGACCTGCTGCTTAACCCGCTGCCCTCCTTGTTTGAGTAATTACTGCCCGGAAGAGAGGACGGGCAGATGATGCTAGGCCCCCACCAGTCCCCCTGCACTTATCCCCAGTGCTTTGAGTGGAAATAGAAACGTCCCGGTGCTCCCTATCCAGGGCACCTGTTATCTCCTGAAAAGTTCCTGTACTCTCCCGTTAAATGTATCGTAGCTATGTTGAGGCGAGCAGGTCATGTGATTACAAAACCAGAAGCTACCATTATGCATTATTCCTTTAATGCAACTCCACATAGGCAGTATTACATCTGAAAGAGCACTATTCCAAAACAGAATACTGCTGGCACATACCTTCCCATTTTTATTGAAGAAGTGAAAGTACTATAGGCAGATTTATGTTAACTGGCGCATCCCCAGGGATGCACCAGTTAATGTGCGCCACAGTGCGCCACAGCTCCGCCACCCATGGTGCAAGGCAGGGAAGATGCGTGACGCATCTTTCGGCGTACAAGCGGCGCATTGCTGGAGTCATGCCGCAAGTGCGACATGACTCCTGCAATGCACAGGGGCCACCCCTACATTGCATGGTGCATCACCCTTATGCCTGCTTCAAGCAGGCGTAATGAATTGACGTAGAAAGTGACTAAGTGAAATCTTGTAGATTTCTCTGAGTCACTTTCCAGGGGTGTTCCTGCGATGGAACGCCCCCCCCTGCACCGGAACGCCTACATGAAACCTGATGCAGGTTTCATGTGGCACAGGGCCTTACACCGTGACGCATCTCCAGAGATGCGTCACGTTGTAAATGCCTCGTAGGGATGCGCCACGTTTACGTCCGCCTTGCGTGACGCAACAGCGGCGTAAACGTGGCGCAAGGGCCTCATAAATCTGCCCCTCAGTACCGGACGGTACCTGCTCAAGTTAACCACTGCCTACTCCACACCGCGGACGCCGATAGTGGCTTCATAACAAAGCAGTCCAATGCACCACACCAACAGTGACGTAAAGGGGGGAGTAGGAAATGTGGGGATCTGCCTGGTGTTCATGTCTGGGGCTTTGAGACGGGTGCAGCAGTGTCTGTGTTCAGGATTCACCTTGGATGAGCAGATTCAGGCATAGGCAAATGCACCCCTAAGCATGCACCCCCTCCGCAAAGCTTGAGGTGCCCTTCTTAAGCAATCAGTGGAAACAGAGAAACGTGCGTGATAAGCACATACAAACACCGTGCAGATTTCAACAACAAAAAATGGCTTCTAGCTAAAACGGATCAAAAGTTACTAAAAACTCTACCATATGTGTTGCCACATAGTGGCAGGCCTTTTGTCACATAGAGGCATGTCATATGTAGTTACCCATTGCTATATTAAGGCGTTAATCTGATATTAATGACTGTTGTTCAAACAGTGTTAACTTGTAAAATAAAAAAATTGTGAAGTAAATACTTCTTCAAAACGTGCAGCATTAGGGTGCATAATTTGTCTTTTCTTGCCGCATAATATTGTAAACATGCTGAATAACCCCAGTGGCCCTGCTCTATGTCTATCTTTTTGTTGCGTAGTGTGAAGTAGTAAATGTGTCCATACTCTCCAGTGCTCCCTCCTTAGCATTATAGTCCTGACTTTCAGATTCATTTCAGTCAATCAAAGACTTTTTATAGCAGGCATAAATCTAAACATAAAATAAGGCCATCTAGGTGGAGTGAGACGTGGGCACGTCTTAGCATCTTTCCTAGCCCCCAACTGAAGAAACATCTTTTATTATCAGCACGTTCAAAAATAGTCAATTTGAGTTTGGAGACTACAGACCTCGGTCCTAATCCCTGTTTCATCACATGTTCAAAAACCATGAGATTTTGGAAAAATTGAGGCATTGCCTGCCCTCTCCGCATGGCTCATGTATAACAAATGATGTTAAAACGGTCTGCATGGCGTTCTTTCTTGCTTTATTCCAGTTACAATGGACTCTACTACGTCTGCCCTGCCCCATCACATCAATTCTCTGTAATCTCGTTTAACCCTGACGGTATAAAATGTTCTCGGAAAAGCACTCCACGGTATTCGTTTCATTTCGTTCTAGTGTTGTGGTGAAACTGGGTCTTGCTCCAACAAACGACTGAAAGGAGTTAAGCTCAATTAGTTTATAATAGTTCAAAAGTGTCTCAGTAGTTGGCATGGAGGGTAAACCGGAAGGGAATTGATGTTCAAGTGCAAACGTTGTCTCAGTAGTGAGATAGTGGTTGGGGGACGGCTATTAACTAGTGGTATTTACTGGCTTTGCAGTCAGTAATTCTAAAATACAGTGTAAACTTATATTGCGGTTTGTTGTTTATTATTCAATGCTCTCACGAATGCTACTTACTCACTGCATAGTTTGCAATAGACTTAGAGCTGTGCCAGGGGCAGCTGCTGCCAATCCGCGGTGGATAGACAAAAAAATTAAAATGTAAACTTAATTTTTCTGCCAGCCACTGCGATCTTCTGCTCCCGCCCTGCTGCTCTTCTGCACCCATCCCGGCAATACAATTCCCATGGGCACAGGCACCCAGACCCCAGCCAATCCCTGCCCTTCTCCCAGCATGAGAGAAGCACTGGTATTGGGTGGAGCCGGCTGGTTTAGCGTTTCAGTAGGTTCTGGGAGCCAATGTCCCTAAGCACTAGTATATCTCCAAGGAACACCCTGGAGGTATCCAAGTGCTCATGTCGCTTTGGCTAGCCATGGATGGCCGGCCAAACCGGCATGCACACTTTTAGCGTCTACCACCACTCCCCATTGCTGCTGGCGTTGCAGTCTGGCCCCGCCCCACCCTCGACTCGGCACACTGGAAGTACAAATAAAATGACATTAAAATAGTTTTACTGACATTTTGTTTTTCTTCTGACTGCTGCATCTCAGCTGTGGGGTGACGCTTCTATACCATGGCAGAGGAGTCGCCCCTGGTTAGTGCCCAAAACTCTGATCAGAAACCAGCGTACGCTGCTTTTAAATGTCGGTGCACCTAATTTCAAGGCCATGTAGTCTTGAATCGACCTCATGCCTCTTCAATCCCCTACCAGACATTCCCTGGCCCTTTGTCTCCCTCCTGCAGTTTCCTACTTTCTCCCTAGGTCTTTCTCTTCTTCCTTCTTTTCTTAATGTGTGTTTTTCCCTTTCTATCTTTTGGGAAATGTCCAATGAGGAAAAATACGTGCCAGTCACCAAAAAATCAGTGCCGATGGACCCCACCGGCAACCACCAGCTCAAATTAAGCACTGTTTTTACTTCACAAAATATCAGCTTCTCTCCAGCTGGCAGCCTGAACAATTCCCTCCAATTCCTAGGCTTCCAATAATACTCCTTCCTTTGCATGACCGCCATCTTTGTAGGGAACAGCTCGGTGGCTTAGGTAATATGCGAGAGGTGAGTAGAGAGGTGTGGCTCACTGGCTAGAGGCGGCAGACCCGGAGGCTGAGAACGGCCCGGGACCAGGGTTCGATTCCCGACGCGGCAGGGTCGAGGACCAGCGTCAGCGGACTGATAATTCTCGCCTCGGTGCCCACTTTGGGCAGTGATCACACTCGGTAACTCTGGGCATTAAGCTTGCCTCATCTCTACAACGGCCCCCCACAGACGCCGGGGATGCCTGGCTTCACCTTGGAGATACCCAGCATGGGACCATCTCACAGGGAAAGCCAGGACGGGTTCCCCAGCGGTCATTCGCGCCAGGATACTCCGGTAGAAATTGAGCGCGCTATAAAACACCTTACATTTACATTTACAATATGCGGTTAGCAGCCCCCCAGCTCAATGACTGGGATTTGTCCCTGGTCCCCGGCTCTATTAAAAAAAAACGAATCAATGAAACCACTGGTAAAGAGCAAACAGCTGCTCCAGACCGAAGTGTCGCAGCGCTCGTGAGGTAACAAACCTGAAATCTGGTCCAAACAGATCGATTCTGGTAAACTCACCAGAGTTGAGATTCTTACTGAACAAAGTCTTAAGCTGTTTTCTAAAAATCAAAAGATTTGGTTGAGAGCGAAGCTAGAGCGGCAAGGAATTCCTGGTCTTCGCAGGTAAGACCACTGATGAGCGTCCTCCTGATCGGGATTTTTTAAATCTTGGGATTTTATCAATGATATATGTTTGGATCATGGATCTCGTGAGGGATTGTAGCAGGAGAAAGAGATACCATGGAGGGTTCCTGGCCAAAGGTCTTATGGCACAGAGTAGACATAAAGCCTTAAAATAGCATCTCTTATTTACTGGTAGCCAGAAATGTTTTTGTGTGTGGTGAGAGATGGCTGCACTTCTTTTTAGTCCTAGGACCATCCTAGAGGCCTCATTTTGAAGAGTCCATACTCTTTGAATGAGATATTTAGGAGGGACAACCAGGAAAGCATTAACCTTCTGTGGAATGGCTCAGGGACCGAGTGGCACATTTATCACTATGCTCCCATCCTCTCCATCCTTAATACTTTGTTGTATCTCTCTGAAGCAGAATCTATTGGCACACCTTTTACCGCATTCCTGTATCCCTCCATCTCCTCCTAACCCCCATCACCCACCGAGCCAGACCTGCATTCACTTGCCCCATACTTTACTTTACAACTGGATTAGGTTAATTAGACCTTCTATAGTCCTCCATATTAAGGGTGGGATTAACTTGGGTCATTTTATGTGAAGTAATTACATAGAATTGTCATACAATTATGCAAAATTATGCAAGATGCAATTGGGTAAAATATAAATTCGAAAATGAAATTTCGAGTTGATTTCCGGTTGCTAGCATTTGGATATGCTGGTTTGCTCTCTCGAATTACACGAACAGCCCGCTCAGGGAACGCATCTATTCGAAATGTGTGTAGACTGCCCGCGTTAAATGAACTGTTGCTAGCGTTCAAATCACTGCTGTTCTATTTCTCATTTGTTTGTTCATGCGCAAAAATTACCCATATGGTCCACTCGAGTAAAAAATTTACCTGACATACCATTGGCGTTCAAAAAGTACCCGCACGGTACATCTTGTGGTAAAAGGTCTACTTGAAATTATGTGACATAGAGTAATGGTGTAATTCTGCGTACCTTTTGTTACACAAAATTACCAATTTTACGCCAATTACTCTGGGCTAATTAAAATTCTGCTCAGGCCTACTCTGTAGGTGCAATTTAAAAGCAACTACAATGTGTGTGCTTGAATTTCTGACCCTACAAAATGGAGACCTGAGTGTTAATCCTGGCCTCAGCAGTTGACCTGTTTATTGTTTTAGGCTTATAACTTTACTGCTCTATTAATAGTTTTCTCTGTAAAGCACTTGCTGGGTGCCTGCTACAATAAAATATGTTCTTTTAAAAGTATATGAATGTATTTCCCCATATTGTAAGTAAAAAAGGAAAGGTCAAACCGAGTGTGCAATGTACTGGCTCCATTACATGTGTACTGGAACTTGCTACCGGGCCTTGGTTGCTGTGATCTGGCCTCGTGTGTGGTTACACTGACACGGTGTACTGACAAGCGTTGCTGTATGTCCAGGGCTTTATGTTTAAAATTCTCCTGTGTTTATAAAAACCTCTCTGTAAAGTGCTGTTCCTTGTACACCTCATTTTTAAAACTAGATTAATAATGTTCTCCGTCACGTGCTGCCCTCTGTACATCACCTCGTGCTTGAGGTGCCCCTGCTACAACAAAAATGTTCACTGTGCAGCACATTCCCTCGTCTTTTTACCCTTTTCCCTCTTTTCCCCCTTGAGGATCCTCAAATGTTTCTTCCCCTCTCTGTTTTGCCTTTTCTCCATACACTCAAATCCCTCCCACCCTCCCTTGGTGTTGTGACTACGTCCCCCCTCCGACCCCACTTAATGGAACTCTGCCTCAGGAAATTGTTGTAAATAGGTGAAGATAGATGACAGGATACTTCTAGTTGATTACATGTAGATTTATTGTAAGACACAGCTGAGTACATAAACTCGCCAGCTGACCAGACCATCAACTGACACTGGTAGAACACTCTGGTACAGATTAGAACACTCACAGGTATTCTGGGAAGCTAGGGAGGTAGGAACACTAAGGAAAGGCTTATTACAAGAAGAATCAATATACAACACAAATCTACTAGGTTTGTATATTTATGTATATAGGGATAACTCTAATCACTAGTGTAGGCAGTAGACCTTTGTACCATCTACCATTCCTATGTGACTCTTAGAGTATATCCATTCATATCCCTTCCCTATGTATATAGAGATAACTCTAATCACTAGTATATGCAGTAGACCTTTGTACTCTCTACCATTCCTATGTGACCCTTAGAGTATATCCATGTGTATCCCTTCCCTTTGTATATAGAGATAACTCTAATCACTAGTATATGCAGTAGTCCGCTGTGCTCTCTACCATTCCTATGTGACTCTTAGAGTATATCCATTTGTATCTCCTCCTTGTGTGACTTTACATCTTGTACATTTACAATTTTTTCTGTTTGTATCCTTTATGTAACGCATGTAATCCTAAATCCTTATGTTTCTCAACTGTTTCTTATGTAAAGCGCTCTGACACCTTCGGGTAAAGTTCGCGCTATAGAAAATCGCATTAAATAAATAAAGAAATAAACTGCCCTGCTCCTACCCGGCAGGCCCTTTGCATATGAAATACCTAAAGTGAATAACTGCTGCACTTGACCTGTCCGGCCGTCCTTTCGTCTCAAAGCCTCGCCGGGGTCAGCCCACCCTGCATGGTCCCCTCCCTCCCGTCCTATCCAGGTGACCTTGGCCCTGACCCCTGCGCGCAGCGTCGCTGGCTAATTGTGCCTCTCCTCTTGCCCCCGCAGGCTCTGCTGTTTTTAGCCAGCGTGGCTGGCCTCTGCCTCGCCGTCAGCCTCATCCTCATCTGTGTGTATTTAATCCGGTTTTGCTGCTGTAGCCCCGAGGAAGAGGAGGATTCCAAGAGCCAGCGTGTGTGCTGCGTGACGTGGAGCTGTGTGGCAGCTGTCATCATCTGCTGGTGAGCATCCCTGGACCACTGTGCCGGGAGGGTTGGGGGAGGGGGGTTTCGGAGGGAGGGGGCTAGCTGGATCATCTGGGATAAGATGTGCTGGCCGCAAAGGGTGTCCAACGCTGGTCCAGGGGGTCTGGATTGGCAGGTATTCAGGAAAACCACGGACTCTGCATATGATTTACGTTTGGAATCGTTGTAGGTAAATTGATCTAAAGAGGCTATTCTGAAAGCCTGGACCGACGTTGGATACCCCAGTCTGAGTAACATATTAGCTTCAAGGTGGCCCACTGCTCTTTTTAGATGTGATTTTTGGGCCACCCACGTGTCTCAACTTGCCCTCACCAGAAAGTGAGTAGAGGCGCTATTAGACTGTGGGAAATTCGAAAGCCAGAGTTTTGTATTCTATACAGCACAGTCATGGGTGAGCTATGTACACCATATAATAATACATTAATTTTTATACAGCACTTTATTCTGCTTGCCTCTCCTAACCCACGTACTGTGCTACGGTTACCAAATTAGTCTCATTTGTGCATACTGTCAGTTTAAATGGTGCAAGACGCCACTTGAGCTAATAATAAATAATAATCCACATTTGTAAAGCGCACAATCACCCGGTAGGGTCTCTAGCCGCTGGGGGCCGTCAGGAAGATTAAGCAAGTTATTGCCCAGAGTCACATGGTGCTGGGCTAATCTGCCGCCGGTGCCGGGGATCAAACCGTGATCCCTAGATTCCGGAGTCAGTCGCCCTGGCCACGGCGCCACAACTCTAAGGGTGATCTCCAAGAAGGCTCCAACCCATCCCAACCCACGCCTAGCTCTTTCACTCAGCCTAGGGTGACGCCTCAATGCTGGTCATTACAATATCCCCACCCCCGAACTTTTTACCTATAAATAATTGGCTTCAGGTGTATTACTCTAATTAGTTATAGCGAAGCAAAACAAGAATACAGCACCCAGAATGCACTAGGCTATCACACAAAAGTTCAAGACTGAAACCATTTTATTAATGACCTGGATTGAGGTGGTCACCCTAACTCAACCCGACCTGTAATCCTCACCCAACAGCATTGTCCTCTCTGTTCTAAACAGTGGCGTAGCTAGACATACTGCCACCCGGGGTGAACCATAAGTTTGCCGCCCAGTGCAGGTAAGAGCGGGTGGGTGGCGGCCAACGGACAACTTGTTCCGGAGGAGTGGGGGGGGGGGGGGCTCTGCGGCCGATAGATGACTTGTTCTCAGGGTGAGGGGAGGGGTGGCGCTAGTCGACAGACATGACTTGCTCACCACTGCGGCCCTTAAAGACAGTGTCCCTGAGCGGACCGGGAGGGGGAGGCGGGTCTGGCGGCCGTCAGATGACTTGTTCTTTGGGGTTTAGGTGGTGGTGGTAGTCAACAGACACAACTTGCTCACCTCTGCTGCCCCCCAAAAAAGTACCGCTCTGGGCGGACAGCTCCCCCCCCCACTCCCAGGGGCGGCTCTAGGCTGATGGCGGCCCAGGGCAGGGAGCGCAGGTAGGGGGCCCCGGAAGATGGGTCCGGGCGGGGCAGAGCGTGGAGGCCAGTGAAGAGGGGGGGGGGTCAGGGTGTTTGGAAGTGGAACAGAGCCGGAGGCCAACAAATCCCTGCCAAGGGCCGCCACGCAAATATGTATCTATCCTCAGAGGATTATTATATTAAGGATATATATTGCCGCAGTGGCCCCTGGGGTTTGGTGGCCCTGTGCAGGTGCACAGCTTGCACATGCCTAGGGCCGCACCTGCCACCTCTCACCCCCTCGTAGCTGCCCCACTGGTTGTAAACTATCGCAAGTAATTGTGCATCTCCACTCTGTTCAGCCATTATTTATTTTTGGCTTGGTTTGTGTGTACATACAAGCTGACCCATGATGAATTCTCACTTGACATAGATTGATAAAGCAGAAAAAGGCCTCATTCTACCTCACTTTGTCATTGACTTACTGCTGCAACAGCTTGTGAGCCTTAAGCTCTGACCAGTGTCCTCGAAAGTGGGCAATTAATAGCAGTGGCGGGGGGGCATTAACAGTTATTAATGCCCTCTGCAAGGGAAAATAATGTTTATGTATAGCAAATCAATAAACCTACGATCTGGAAGATGTTTATGTGATTTTGCTGTGTGGCAAACATTGACTCTGAGCCATGTTTGCAACACAACTATAGCTGCCAATGGGTGACTATTTAGGCCAGTACCATTTTTTCTTATAATTTGAAACTTGTAGTCTTATTTAACACAGTCTAAAACCAGAACTGCAAATCCCAGCATTCTAAGAAAAAGTGGGAGTGGCCTAACTAGTCACCCATGGATCTGGCAAAATTGGCATCTGTGCACAACACATTTTTTGTTTGCATTAAAGAGGCTGAAGAAAGAAAGCAGTGAGCTCGCGTGAAATACTTTGTGATAATCCGAACAAGAATTCGTAATCCCCCCTCTACTAGGACCAATCTCTGGATAAAGCAGGTTTACACTATTCGCCGCCTCTCAGTACTATTAACAGCAACCACAAGCACTGAAAAAGCACCGGCTTCCCAAAAATAGAGGAGCATAAGCGCATGATTTGGAAAAAAGCATGCTTCCTGTAGAGCTAAAGTGAATGACCCAGTCTTAGCCGCAGACAGCTGTGTCACAGCACTCTGAAAGAGAGAGAGCAGCAGGGACTGTGCAATGGGCTGGAATTCCCCACTCTTAAAGTTTCTGTTACCAGTCACTCTAGGTGCTAGGAAAAACCTGCATGTTACAGGCTGCGCCCTGACCCCTCTAAGTATGAAGAATTACCAGGGAATCAATAATTCCAGGTAATTTACCATTTTGGACCATTTGGCCAAGTCTTCAACCTAGTGATTGTGGCTGCTTCCAGCAGCCTATCATTCAGATAGAAAGTCAACAGGTCTGGGATGCTTCAGTAGGTCTCACATAATCCCAATGTGTCCAGTGATTGCTTTTACCAGTACTATCAGAATTACGGGCCTGATTATAATGGCGGTTGGACTTTCGCCAGACCGCCATCCTATTGGGGATGGTATCGCCCGACTAGCTGTCGTGGTCCCGCCATAGGGATTACAACACGACCTACTTGGAGGTCTCAGTATGTATGTTTTGTATTGGAGCGTGTGCTGCGGGCTGCAAGCACGCACCGCAATACATACAATACACATTTTGCACATCCCCGCACTATGTGGCACACTCCATGACCCAAGGGCGAGAGCAAGGGGGATGAGGGCCCGATAGGGGGCCCCAACGTCCCTTTCTGCCTGCCTTTATATGGTGGGTTAACCATCATGAAACGGCCGGTGAAAAGAGACATTGTAATCCCTACAGTGGTTCCAGAGCATGCACCACCAATGTTGTAGGAAAACAGTTGTTGAGCCCGTCGGATCCATGGCGGTCGGTCTCTCCGACCGCCTACCATCCGTCAGCCATTGTAATGGGGCGGGCAGTTAAGCGGTGTCCGATGGAGGTGGGACTGCCACAGACGACCTGACGGTGGCAGCCCTACCGCCATCGTAATGAGGCCCTATGTGTCTACTCGTAATGTTATCCTATAGAGGAAATTTAGCCTATCTTGTTGTATGTACAGTTGCTGTCCTTTTGTACGGCACTTCTGTTTGAAATGTTGTTAGTTAGTTAAAGTCTAACACCCACATCTACTCAAGGAGTAATGTGGAATTGCATACATGCCAATGGGCAACTGAACCCTGGAAATAAATATTGGAGACGCACAAGGGACGGGGCTCTTGAGATATTCCGTGAGACAGGCCAGATTCTCTAGAGTTGAATGTAAAAACCTCATGAGTTCTCAGATAGAGAAGTCTTTACATTTTTCAGTGTCCAAATTGACTATTCTCAACACATGATTGTAAAGATGTCACTAGAAGAGGGCCTAACTTGCGTCATTAGCTGTAGCGTAATTACGCCATTTTACAGCAAAATCATGTGAGGAGCATTTACCCAGCTTTTAACATTATCTTCTTAGGGCAAAATGCCTCCTTGTGTCTGAAATTACCTCAGGATCCCTTTTGTGCTGAAAAAATAGTACTATAAGCAATAGGACACAATCAACAGCAGCTGCTCGGGCTCACTAACTTTGTTGTTCCTGTGCTCCTGCGGTAGGATTTTGTGCCAAATTACTCATAATTCCACGAACGGGTGATGTACTTGTTTTTGATCATTCTGCGCTGTTTAACCTAAGCCAAGGTTAAAGCTCAGAAGTGACCAGCAGCTGTCTATTGATGTCTGTCAGCAAAGTATAAAGTTCTTTGCAGGTCCAGTCATATGGATGGAGGCAGCATGAACATGGTCGGCGACTGGCTGCCGCCCCCCCCCCCAAATGACCACACCAACCCCCGGAAACATGAACATGAAACATGGTTATCTTTGGAAGGCGAGGGGTCGCAAAACCCCCCGGCCGTATTTATTAAGATATGAAAATTATAAAATTTTAATAGCATGATAAACAGTTTATACAAAAATCAGCAGGACATTAGATACAATATTGTCAACAAGTTTGAAAGACTAACCTTAACAGAAACTCTAATACATATTGTTTCCTAACCGAATCTAACATCCTCATCTAGATTTTTGTATACTACATTTCTGGCCATATGGCAAGATCGCTAACCAGTGTCAGGTCCTACTAGCTGCGCCTCACCTAGAGATGTGCGCATGCGCAGCCGGGCCTGGTAATTACCCGGTCCACGCCGTGAACTCCATTTACCCACTAAAGGAGGGCGCTTACTCTGCGCCATCCGGTGACATCATGAGTATGCGCGCGCGGGGTGGCTACCAGCCTAAGGAAAGCGTGACTACTCCAACCCGCGCCCCTTTGAAACACCAATTACCTTGCCCCTGAAGTTCTAGGAGGTGCCAGTGGCCCCTCCCCCTGAGCGGGAACCTCCATGGGATGATGCCCGCCCCCTCAGACCTTAAAAATAGCTGCTCACCGGTCATGACCTTACCGCATGCCCCATACCTAATAAATACGACGACCTATGGGAAAAAAGTCTAAAGGACAACTACTCTAACTAAATTACATCACGTATACAACGTATCGCTACAAAGGGAGAAAAAGTCCTAACACAATCGGAACAAAACATATTGCAGCACGTTTCACTAAAAAGGGGAAACAATTCCTAAAGAAAGCAGCATCAGAAAATATACAAACCACATAAAGCTCCTAACGCATGGAAAAGTCTAAAACAATGACCCAGCAGAATACCTCTACATCAAACTAGTACAGCATCAACCATATAGTTCCAGGGATGGTGGGAGGGAAAACAAGACGCCCGGAGCGCGGGGCACGACACGCTGTGGGGGAGCGTCCAGAGAACAAGAGGGTCTCCTGGGCGCTCCCCGCTTCTTTATCCACAAGGGGCCAGGTGGGGGCGGTTACGCCCCCACCCAGCCCCTCCTGCGGACCGCCCCCCCAGACCCGGAAGTCCTATAATGACATCCGGGTCAGGGAGGGCGCCAACCAATCGGTGGTGAGGCGCGCCCGGAAGGGCACGCCCCACCACCGGGAGGCACGGAGGGGAGAGGCGGTCGCCGCGCCGCCATGCGGGCGGGGGGGCCAAGAGCCCCCCCTTTTCACATGGTCGGCGACTGGCTGCCGCCCCCCCCCCCAAATGACCACACCAACCCCCGGAAACATGAACATGAAACATGGTTATCTTTGGAAGGCGGGGGGTCGCAAAACCCCCGGCCGTATTTATTAAGATATGAAAATTATAAAATTTTAATAGCATGATAAACAATTTATACAAAAATCAGCAGGACATTAGATACAATATTGTCAACAAGTTTGAGAGACTAACCTTAACAGAAACTCTAATACATATTGTTTCCTAACCGAATCTAACATCCTCATCTAGATTTTTGTATACTACATTTCTGGCCATATGGCAAGGTCGCTAACCGGTGTCAGGTCCTACTAGCTGCGCCTCACCTAGAGATGTGCGCATGCGCAGCCGGGCCTGGTAATTACCCGGTCCACGCCGTGAACTCCATTTACCCACTAAAGGAGGGCCCTTACTCTGCGCCATCCAGTGACGTCATGAGTATGCGCGCGCGGGGTGGCTACCAGCCTAAGGAAAGCGTGACTACTCCAACCCGCGCCCCTTTGAAACACCAATTACCTTGCCCCTGAAGTTCTAGGAGGTGCCAGTGGCCCCTCCCCCTGAGCGGGAACCTCCATGGGATGATGCCCGCCCCCTCAGATCTTAAAAATAGCTGCTCACCGGTCATGACCTTACTGCCACAGGCCAGCATTGTTAACCGACGATCTGGCCTCCCCCATTCAAGATCTAAACCAGGAGCGTGTTCAACCAGCAAATCCTTCAAACCAGGACCAGAGATTATTAGACCACAGGACATTCCCTGCCTCCGTCAAATGCACCCCATCCTTCAGGTAGAACCGTTCGCCCCAGATACACCCATGTGGAATTGTCTGCAACCGGGGTGCTCGAAATAGTTTGTCTAACTGAGTGTTGATCCTCTTTACCGAGTGATTCAAAGCCCTGACCGAGTCCCCCCCTCGCCACTGCCACCGAGGGATAAGTTGCGACCATACTACTGTGCAACCCGGGCAAGTCCTGGCCACCCACCCTGCAGTGGAGATGATCTCCTCAATAAGGATGCGCCTCCCTAGTTTCGCCAGATCATTCTCCCCTAAGTGAAGTATCACCACTGACGGGGTGGTGGGCTGCTGAGCTAAAAGTCCCTGGAAAAAACCCCTAAACTGGCTGAGGCACAGACCCCCTCTCCCAAAGAATGATATTACAAACCCCCTACGCGCCGCCCGTTCCTTACGGTCTCCTGAAAGAAAAACATGTTCAGCACGCCTCACATATGAGTGGCCCACAATCCAAATAACCTTTGTCCTGTGTTCTTCATGTTGCTTGTGCTGTGATGGTGCCGATCGCTGCCGCCCGGCGGCGAGTTCTTCCCCCGCGTCACAGGTTTGAGAAACTGCAAGACCAAAAACATACCAAGCGTGAGCACCACCTCGTTACAACATGTCAATTCGTACATAACGTTTATAACACTCAGAAGTCCACCTCCCAATACTCTTCACATTTTCAGCTGGGAGACCCCTCAACGCTGCTTCAGTTGCCGCCCCTATCCTAAAGGAGTGGGTGCCAAATTCTTTGGGATCTAGACCTGCCTGTCTGACTGTCAGCTCCAGGACCCGCCTAAACTGGTACCTAGTTAGTGGTGTCCCATCGGCGTGACACAACAGTGCACCCCCCGCCGTGCCCCCCCGTTGCCTGTGGAAAACCACCACATGAGAGACCGGGCAGCAAGGGTTGGCCCGGGCCCGGTGGAGCACTATGGTGTGACCCCGAGCTTCCTGGTCAGTTTTGGACCTCTGAATTGTCACCCACATAGTATCCTCTCTGATCTTGACACTAGACCACTGCAGGCCGCCCAGCTTATCCCCTTTTGATCCTGCCACCAGTTCACCAATCCTCAGGGCACCATAAAAAGCCAGGGAAAATGCAGCTTTGAACAAAAACACCTCCCACTCTGAGCTACAGACCTCGTGCAATGCCCCCAGTAATGCCGCCAGCCGAGCCAATCCTATGGGCCTTCTCGCATCTACAGAGTGTCCCTGTAACCGGCGCCATCCCCTCAAAGCCTTGCGCACTATAAAGGTATTAGTGGGGTCTCGCATGCCTTTAGCCTGCGCAAAGAAGGAGACCGCTGCCCTATGCCTGCTTGCTGCTGCCACTGTGCGCCCTACCCTGTGCATCCATTCCAAATAGGCCGCAAAACTGGCCTCCTGTGCCCACTTAGCCTCCCATTCTTGACCCAAGAAAACGCGGTAAGACAAAAACGCCCCTTCATAGGCTGTCCTGGTCCTGGGGGCTAAGCTAGCAACCACGAGGTCCTGTAATCTGGGGCACCAATCTGTCAAAGTACTGCAGGGAAGTGTGCTGGCGAGGGGTCTGCTGCAGGAAGGTGTTCCCTGAAGACCTGCATTTTAAAACGAGAAAGGGAATCAGCTGCATTGTTGAGGATGCCTGGGACATGCTTGGCTCTGAAAACTACATTCCATTTTAAGCATTGCAGCACAATCTCTTTAATCAGGCGCAATATAAACGGACAGCGAGCCCCTTGTTGGTTTATACATTCCACCACTGTCATGTTATCCGACCTGAACACCACTGACTGGTTACATAGGTGTTCTGGCCAGACCTTCAATGCCACCCACACTGGAAAAAGTTCCAGGAAGCCAATGTTGGTGATCAAACCCCACGCTCCCATTCTTCCGGCCACCGCTGGGCGACCCATTTGTTCCCGAGGATGGCACCAAAACCCACACTACCAGCAGCGTCTGTCCACAGACCCAACTCTGCTGATGTAGCAGGGGGACCTGACCACACTACCCTGCCATTAAAGTCCTCCAGGAATGCCATCCATATATGCATATCCTGGCGAACCTCAGATGACAGCCTAGTGCGGTGGTGTTTCTCCCGCAATCCCTTCATAGCCTGGGCAATAGAGCGTGAGAATGGGCGGGCCATTGGGATGACCCGCAGTGCAAAGTTCAGTTGCCCGACCACTTCCTGCAGCTGCTGCAAGGAAACCTTGTTTTTACATAGGCATTGATGCAGAGCTGCCCTAAACTTAAACACCTTGTCCCTGGGTAGCCTGAAGCATCCCTCAACTGAGTCAATTTCGATACCAAGGAATTCCAGGCAAGTGGCAGGGCCCACCGTCTTCCCTGGTGCCAGCGGGACCCCAAAAGCCCGCATGAGCACGCAAAATTCCTGCAATGCCCAAGCACACTCCTGAGAGTCCGCCGCACCTAAGAAAAGGAAATCGTCCAAGTAATGCATGACCTGTTGGTGGCCTGTCGCCTGTTTCATAGCCCATTCTAAGAATGAGCTAAATGTCTCAAAGTATGCACATGATATGGAGCAGCCCATGGGCATACATTTGTCCATGTAAAACTTGCCCTCAAAAGTGAAACCTAAGAGGTGGTGATCCATCGGATGTACTGGGAGTAGACGGAAAGCAGATTCAATGTCAGACTTTGCCATTAATGCTCCTGTTCCTAAAGCACGCAATAAATCAACCGCCTGGTCAAATGAGGCATATTTCACACTACAAATCCCTTCATCAATCGCATCGTTCAAGGATGCCCCCTTCGGGGCCGATAGGTTGTGGATCAGTCTAAATTGGCCTCTCTCTTTTTTAGGTACTACCCCAAGAGGTGAACACACAAAATTGGGGACAGGCACCTCGTGGAAGGGGCCAGCTATCCTGCCTAGCGACAGTTCTTTGGAAATCTTAGCGGCCACCACCTCTGGGTTCTGCACTACTGACAGTTGATTCTTGCAGTGTGGGCTACCTGTGTAACCCATCGCCGGGATCCTAAAACCTTGTGAAAAACCTTCCTGAAGTAGAGTGGCCGCTGTGCGATCAGGGTATCTATTCAACCAAGGGATCATTGCAAAAACCGTCTATTGACGTGGGGGGGGGCGGCTTGTCTGAACTACTCTGGCTTCCCCCTTCCCCTGTGACCGTGGTTGCCTTGCTTGTTCCTGCACGTTGTCTCGGGGTGGGAAGGGTGACCACAGATTGCACACGCATGTCTAAATCTACAGGTGCCCTGGGCCCTTGTGCATGAGCGCTTATTAAAGTCCCAACATACCCCTTTTCTCTCTGATCCCCCCCCTATTCTTCCCCGGGACCTCATTCCCTTGATTTGGCCGAAAGGGTTGTTGGGGTCTGGCGGAGAACACCCTGACTGCACTGGTGGCCTGTGTAGGGGCTGTGTCCCCTGAGAACTGCTTGTGCCAGGACATAGAATCCACCCTGTCCCACATTAAAGATGAATTAAATTCTTTGACCTTCCTGAAATTAACATCATACTCCTTCCAGGCATCCTCAGTATATTGGTCGCTCCACCCGACAATCCTACTCATGTAGCAAGACATTGCTGCCTGGACATTTGGGGGGCGTTCAGCCGTGATAGCGGAAAGGACAGAAAAAGCCCTGATCCAATTCTTCAAAGTCTCCTCTACCTTGAACCTGGAGCACTGTGCCCTCCATTCACTTGGATGCATCCATTCCTTTAATAACTTAGCCTGTCCCATCTCCCTATTGTCTAACAACAAGGAAAAAATGTATACATATTTTCCCGCCCAAATCAATTCCTTCACTGCCTGAGACACATGTTGCCCCAAGTTTTCACTCCTGGATGGCACTACGCCGTCCCCCAAGAGTGGCAGCGCCACCTCCTTACCATTCACGGGCGCCTTTGCCGGTGGCACACTATCTCCATTCGGCTGGGCGGGACCGGAACCTGTAAGTGAAGAAGATATGGGCACCGCAGTACTGTCAGCCGCCGTTGCAGCCTTAATCTTCTCTACCAATTTCACCGCTTTTGCCGCATAATCAGATGAGGCAAGACACACACCCCCTTTTCGCAGCCAAGGCAATAAGGCCGCTATCTGGGATTCCAACTCAACCGGGATCGGGTCCGGGTTACCAGCTGGCACCTCTGGGACCCCAGGGGGAATATCTGATGGACCTGGCGCATCAGGCAAGGGGGGAGGTGACGGTGGCCCACTCGGGACTGGTACCGGCCCCATGGGCGCAGGGGGGGTAGGCGCTGCAGGTGGTGCCGGTGCTGCAGGGGGCACCGGTGCCACGGGCACCGGGATTGCCAGCGGAGGCGCAAGGGGAACTGCTATCGCGGGTACAGGCAAACTAGGGACTGGTACTAAGGGTACCGGGGCTGGGGCACTGTACCTCGGCTTTTTGGCCTTGGATTTCTTAGGTGGGGTAACGAAATCTCCCCTCGGCAAGGGTGCCGTTCTCTCCCGCACTGGCCTACCTGATGGGCCTGGGGGATCAGCAAACTTCTCATTTATGAGGGTCTCTAATTCATCAACCTTCCCCAACTTTTTGTTAATTTGAGCCATTTCACGCATCATGGCCTGCATCATCGCCTCCATGCTAGACCCCCTTTTACCACCCCTTGGCCCTGGCATGGTTCACACGCCACTGCCCTACACTCCTAATATTGGCTGACCGTGCGCCTTGTACCTTCACCAGCTGGAGGATGTACAGGGGGCTGTAAGCACCATGCAACAGCAACCGCAACGCCCCGGCTTATCCGGTTTGTCTGGGGTGAGTAAACTCTAACGTAGACCCACCCGGCGGCAACTAGGAGCTATGGAATGCTAGCCCCCCGCTCTCCTCTTACCGATCAATCCTACGTGCACCCAGCCGGTATCGGGTCAGTAACCACGTCTTATGTCCCTCTCCTTGAGCGAAGTGCAGCAATAATGACATCTGGGTCAGGGAGGGCGCCAACCAATCAGTGGTGAGGTGCGCCCGGAAGGGCACGCCCCACCACCGGGAGGCACGGTGGGGAGAGGCGGTCGCCGTGCCGCCATGCAGGCGGGGGGGCCAAGAGCCCCCCCTTTTCATTCTCTCTCGCGGGTCCATGTCAGGTGGCAAGAGCAGCCTGCTCCGGCTATCAACGCTTGATATTAGGTGCAGCATGCTCTGGCTGTTATTGGCCACCACCAAAGGCGACATGCAATGCAGGTCACCTGTCGATGTCATAGTCAACACAGCATGTTCTGACTATCACTGGTCAGAAGCATCATGCTCTGGGTGTCACTGGTCACAATCAGAGGCACATGTTTGGTTATTACTGGTCACTGTCAGAGGCAGCATGGCTCAGGTGTCCCTGTCACTGTCAAGTGATCAGAGGAAGCTTTTCCCACTATCACTGGTCACTGCTGAGTGGTCAGAGGAACCCTGAAATGGCTATCACTGGTCATTGTCAGAGTCAGCCTCCATCGCTGTCATTGTAATTGTGGTATACTTATAGAGCGCAGCCTGTCACCACCAAGGGCATCCTGGCGCTTTGAACCCTGATCTAACAGCAGCTTCAGCAACTAGCCTATCCTCGGGAATAGGTGGGTTTTCAACGCCTTTCTAAAGGCTGGGAGAGCCTCAAGGCTCCTGAGGGATAGTGGTAGGGAGTTCCAGAGTTTGGCCGCCGCTACTCTGAACGATCGGCCACCCATCCTCACTCTCTGGAAGCGCGGGACCACTAACAGCTTGGATGACGAGGAGCGTAGTGCTCGAGCTGGAAGATACCAAGCAAACATTCTCTGCAGTGGGATAGGTCCCAAGCCATGAATAGCTCTGAACACTATGCATGCGGCTTTGTAGCGAACACGAAGGTGAATCGGCAGCCAGTGGAGTTCCTGTAGTGCTGCTGTAGCCGAGCTGTAATAGGGGCGGGACAGAGCGAGTTTAGCCGCCAGATTCTGTACCCTTTGGAGCTTGCCCAGTAGTGTTACAGGGGCATCCAATAGTAGTGCGTTGCAGTAGTCGAGTCGACTTAGAATTGTGCTCCGCACTACTTCGGACCTGGCTTGCTCAGGAAGGAGAGGTAGAACCTTGCGCAACATCCGGATAAGCATCATGCACGTAGACGTGATCTTGTTTACGTGCAGGTCCAGCTGTAAATTGGGCCCAAAAAGTGACCCCCAGATTACGCGCCGAATGTGTGGCAGACACCGTCTCAGAGAAGGACGATTCATAGATTACTGTTAGGCACAGCATGTTCTAGCTACCACTGGTCACTATCCAATGGTTAGATTCAGCATACTCTTAATATCTCGGGTTACTGTGAAGGCAGCATTCTCCAGCTATCACTATTGACTACCTGGTCATCAGACCAGAAGCTCCATCTATCGCTGGTCACCGACAGGTGGTCAGCTGTAGCTTGCTGTGATTATCACTGGTCTCTGCCAGGTAGTCAGCTGTTGCATGCTGTGACTAGCGCTGGTCTCTGTCAGGCAATCAGCTGGAGCGTGCTCTGACTAGCACTTGTCTCTGCCTGATAGTCAGCAGTAGCATGATATGACTGTCACTGGTCCCTGTCACGTGGTCAGTGGTAGAATGCTGTAACTAGCACTAGTGTCTGTCAGGCAATCAACTTTAGCGTGCTGTGACTAGCACAGGTCTCTGCCAGGTGGTCATTGGTAGCATGCTATGACTACTACTGGTCTCTGTTAGGTGATCAGCGGTAGCTTGCTTTTGTCGGGTGATCAGCGGTAGCATGCTGTGACTATCATTGGCCTCAGTTACGTTATAAATATTTCCCAAGTAGTCCTTCAATGAGAACACAGTGTGAAAAATGGGCCAGGTGGCTCCTAGGGCGTAGACCACGACATCAACCCCTAAAGGGAGATAGAGGTACAATTAGAGCGCGGCCGTCGCTCCTAGACAAAGATTCAATCATTCCAAATAAACTACTCACTTACTCGAGTATGTGAAACAAGCAGCGTGTCACTTATACGTATAAATCACAAGGTGTGGTCAAATCTGATTTTTAAACATGGAAATCAATTGCAAAAATCTAAAAGACAAAGGGGGGACAAACAGGAGGAGGGAATTACTAAATCAACGTATTATATACAGGTTGTTAAGGACACAGTCCCACGGTATTGTAAATACCTGTTTAAAAATGTGCAGTGAAATTTCAGTGAGTTGATATGCTGAAAAAACACAGAAACATCGTCGTCAAAAAAGGTCTACAAAACCAAGTTACAGCGCTTTAGTTAAAAAGAAGTCAGGAAAAGTCAGTAGACTCACCGATCTTCAATGCTAATGGCAAACAAACATTAAGGCGGTGCCACCGATCTGGGGGATATAGCAAAAAAGCTTTTTTGCTATATCCCCCAGATCGGTTGCATGCATTGACTATCAACTGGTCTCTTTAAGGTGGTCAGCGGTAGCGTGCTGTGACTAGCAGTCTCTGTCAGGTGATCAGCGGTAGTGTGCTGTGACTAGCAGTCTCTGTCAGGTGGTCAGCGGTAGCGTGCTGTGACTAGCAGTCTCTGTCAGGTGATCAGTGGTAGCGTGCTGTGACTAGCAGTCTCTGTCAGGTGATTAGCGGTAGTGTGCTGTGACTAGCAGTCTCTGTCAGGTGATCAGCGGTAGTGTGCTGTGACTAGCAGTCTCTGTCAGGTGGTCAGCGGTAGCGTGCTGGCACTGTCACTGGTCGCTGTCAGGTGATCAGCGGTTGCATGCATTGACTATCAACTGGTTTCTTTCAGGTGGTCAGCGGTAGCGTGCTGTGACTAGCAGTCTCTGTCAGGTGATCAGCAGTAGTGTGCTGTGACTAGCAGTCTCTGTTAGGTGGTCAGCGGTAGCGTGCTGTGACTAGCAGTCTCTGTCAGGTGATAGGCCGAGGTGTGCTCTGACTAGCAGTCTCTGTCAGGTGATTAGCGGTAGTGTGCTCTGACTAGCAGTCTCTGTCAGGTGGTTAGCGGTAGTGTGCTCTGACTAGCAGTCTCTGTCAGGTGATCAGCGGTAGTGTGCTCTGACAAGCAGTCTCTGTCAGGTTGTCAGCGGTAGCGTGCTGTAACTAGCACTGGTGTGTCAGGTGATCAGCGGAAGTGTGCTCTGACTAGCAGTCTCTGCCAGGTTGTCAGCGGTAGTGTACTCTGACTAGCAGTCTCTGTCAGGTGGTCAGCGGTAGTGTGCTCTGACAAGCAGTCTCTGTCAGGTTGTCAGCGGTAGTGTGCTCTGCCTAGCAGTCTCTGTCAGGTGATCAGCGGAAGTGTGCTCTGACTAGCAGTCTCTGTCAGGTTGTCAGCGGTAGCGTGCTGTAACTAGCACTGGTGTGTCAGGTGATCAGCGGAAGTGTGCTCTGACTAGCAGTCTCTGTCAGGTTGTCTGCGGTAGCATGCTGTAACTAGCACTGGTGTGTCAGGTGATCCGCGGAAGTGTGCTCTGACTAGCAGTCTCTGTCAGGTGGTCAGTGGTAGTGTGCTCTGACTAGCAGTCTCTGTCAGGTTGTCAGCGGTAGTGTGCTCTGCCTAGCAGTCTCTGTCAGGTGATCAGCGGAAGTGTGCTTTGACTAGCAGTCTCTGTCAGGTTGTCAGCGGTAGCATGCTGTAACTAGCACTGGTGTGTCAGGTGATCCGCGGAAGTGTGCTCTGACTAGCAGTCTCTGTCAGGTGGTCAGCGGTAGCGTGCTGGCACTGTCACTGGTCTCTGTCAGGTGATCAGCGGAAGTGTGCTGGCACTGTCACTGGTCTCTGTCAGGTGATCAGCGGAAGTGTGCTGGCACTGTCACTGGTCTCTGTCAGGTGATCAGCGGAAGTGTGCTCTGACTAGCAGTCTCTGTCAGGTTGTCAGCGGTAGCGTGCTGTAACTAGCACTGGTCTGTCAGGTGATCAGTGGAGTGTGCTGTGGCTAGTACTGATCTGTCAGGGGATCAGCAGCTGCATGCTCTGGCTATCATTGGCCATTGTTCCCTGTCAGGTGATCAGCTGAAGCACGGTGAGCATTGTTGAGTGATCTTAAGAAGCTTACTCCAGCTGTCAGTGGTCACTGCTGAGTGGTCAGAGGCATCATGAAATGTCTCTAGCATGTCATTGCCAGATGTCGCAGTCGGCATGCATCGTTGCCATTGGTAGTTTACAGCTGTCACTGTCCATTGGTGAGACGCGCCATGCTCCAACTGTCACTGCTCAATGGCAGGGACAGGAGGCTCCACCAGTCTCTGATCACCGTTCAGTGGTCAGAGGCAGAGTCCTGCTGCTCTCAGAGGCAGCGTGCTCCGGCTATGACTGGTCGCTGTCACAGGCAGCATGTTGTGGATATCATTGGTGACTGTCCGGTGGTCAGAAGCAGAATGATCCAGCTACCACTGGTCAGTGTCAGGCAGTAAGAAGCAGTACACTCTAGCTTTCTCTGCTAGAATCAGAGCGCTATGGATATCACAGGTCACTGCAGGTGGTCAGAGGCAAAGTGCTGTGGCTGTTGTCACTAGGTGTGAGCGGGAAATCCGTTACGCTTGCGGATTTTGCGGATTTTTGGGAAATCCGCAATCCGCGAATTTTGCGGATTTCCCGCAAAATCTGCAAAAAAAAAATCCGCGAACGTAACGGGTTCAAAAGTTGAACCCCCACTCATGCAACTATTTTACAATGGCGCCAGCAAGCTGCCAGCGCCGTTGTAAAATAGTTACAAAGTTAGCTTGCACAGGAACCACTAGATAAAACGAAGCAGGTGCTGCTTTATTTTATCTCAGTGCTTCCTGTGCAAGCTAACTTTGTAACTATTTTACAACAGCGCTGGCAGCTTGCTGGCGCCATTGTAAAATAGTTGCATGGCTGGGCACAGGTCAGGTCTGCAGCTCACTCAAGGGACCCCTGCGCCCTTCGGGGCGATTGCATAGTAACACACACATGGTCGCTCGAACTAGTTGATGCTCAAATTCAGTGACTCATTCATTAGCCCAAAAACAATCGTGAGCGTCGTCGAGGCTGGACAAGTGTGCCTTCTTCCCAAATCTACCGTGGAAAATCAGCTGTGATGCTGGATAGGCTTTGCATCCTTGAATTTCACGAGCGCAATACCCGAGCTTCTTTCTCTTCATCTGCTGAACTGATCTTTCTCTGACCTTTTATTCACACAAGAGGCACATACCCTACTGGGCACATTGTGTTCGCACGGGTTTCTGCAAGTTCGCACGCGTTTTGTACAATTTCGCAATTTGCGAAATTGTACAAAACCCTCGCGAACTTGCAGAAACCCGTGCAAACATAAAAAAAAAAATCCGCAAATTCGCGGGAATTCACGGATTTTGCAGATTGCGAGTTCGCAAATCCACAAAATTCGCGAACGCGAGATTCGCAAAATTCGCCCATACCTTGTCACACATATCACTGGTCACTGTTACGGGGTCAGAGGAGGCATGCTGCAGCTGAGAGGTGGTCAGATGCTTCATGCCCCAAATATCATTGGTCACTTTCGTTGGGTTAGAGGTTGCATGCTCTGGCTATCACTGGTTTCAGTGAGCGTACCAGCTATCACTGGTCTCTGTCAGGTGGTCAGACGCTGCATGTTCAGGGCTCTCACTAGTTACACTCAGGGAGTCAGTGATAGTGGGCTCTTGTCATCACTGATCACACTCAGGTGCTGAGATGATGCATACCTCCGACAATCACTGGTCACTGAGGGGTTGTCAGAGGTAGCATCCTGTAACTATCACTGGTCACTGCCAGATGGTCAGATGCTGCATGCCTCCGGCTGTCACTGGTCATTGTCAGGTGGTCCGGTGATGTGTACTTTGGCTCTCACTGGTCCCATTCAGGTGGGGAGATGCAACAAGTCTCCGGCTACTGTAGTCACTGTGGGGTTTTCAGAGGCAGCATTGTGTGGCTATCACTGGGCACTGGCAGTGATAGAATGCTCTGGCTATGATGGTTACAGTAAGGTGGTCAGATGCTGCATGCCTCCGGCTATCACTGGTGACTGTCGGGTGGTCAGGTGATGTGTGCTTGGCTATCACTGGTCACAGTCAGGTGGTCAGATGCTGCTTGCCTCTGGCTATCACTGGTGACTGTCAGGTGGTCAGGTGATGTGTGCTTTGGCTGTTACTCGGTACTGTCCAATGGTATGATGCTGCATGTCTCCGGTTGTCACTGGTCACTATCAGGAGGTTAAGTGATGTGTGCTTCGGCTATCACTGGTCACTGTGATGTGGTCCGATGCTGCATGCCTCTGGCTATCACTGGTGACTTTTACGTGGTCAGGTGATATGTACTTTGGCTATCACTGGTCATTTCAGATGGTCAGATGCTGCATGTCTCCCGCTTTGACTGTCAGGTGGTCAAGTGATGAGTGCTTGGCTATCACTGGTCATTTCAGGTGGTCTGATGCTTCACACCTCCAGCTGTCACTGGTCACTGCCAGGTGATACCTGCTTGGCTATCACTGGTCACTGCCAGGCTGTGCGCCTCCAGCTGTCACTGGTCAGTGTCAGGTGATCTGGTGCGTTGCTCCTCCCGCTAGCACTGGTCACTGTCAGTTGGCCGGGGTCTGGTGTTCTTGACTTCGCTTCCCTAGTACATCCCTCCGTTATTCCGAGCACCACCACAAGCGTCGTGTGACTGGGCTTGTTTGTTGTGTGCACCCCTCTTTGCCCCGCCCCCTCCCCCTGGAGTCCACGCGCAGCCACAATGCGGCCTTCATCCCCTGGCCGCGGGCGCTGGAAGAGAAGCGGCTTCTGTGTTTAGTCGCAGCACGAGTTCCCTTGTTCTCGCGCTCCTTCTGTGTTTGTTATTCTTTCCCTCCCAGGAAAACTGCGCGTTGCACAAACAGAAGCTGCGCTTTAACTGCCTGGCTGCCTCCTCACAGGCCAGTGCAGTGCGGTGCTAGAGGGAGGCAGCTTCATTCAAGAGACTGGCATGGCTGAGGGGCCTGCGAGGATGGAGAGGAGGGCGTGGGCAAAGCGGGCTCTGTCCCCGGGCCCCAGCCTTTCAGGGGGCCCCTGCTAGAGCCAGCTCTGTTCTGCAAAGAGTCTTGCCTTGATGACCTTGAATCGTTTTTAAACAGATTGTTGTACATAGCGTTTTTCATTCAAATTATTTTTAATGTGTGAGTCTATTACATACATTTTGCTGACAAAATGTGTTTGTTTCATGCAACATCCATTACAAAAGATTCTTTTAGATCAATCCGGGACCTCACATTTGAGAAATGGAAGGGTGTCACAGAGAATATTTGCTGTAATATTAATGAGCTGCTGCTGTGTTGCAATATTGAAAACACACATCACTATCCCTGAATATTGGATGTACACACATTTAGAATTTGACCAAAGAGGGCATGAAAGAGCTGAAACAGGATCATAAAATCAAAGCTGTTCCTAACAGGAGTTCCCTAAATACATTTGGCCAAGAGCCCCCCAAATCCTTAAAACGCCCCTGACCCTCCCATCTCTGCCTGGAAACACCTCCTGGGGAAGAGAGGCAGAGAGGGAGGCGAGCAAGCCATACATCCCTGTTTCGTGGCTGCTTTCAGCTCGGTGCATGCTGCACAGTGCATATCTGGGCAGGGAGTGCAGCACTTCAGTAAGGGCTGTGCAGTGTAACAGTCGATACCAGGGCTGGACTGGCCATAGCGGGCACCGGGCGTTTCCCCGGTGGGCCGCTAGGGTGGGGGCCGGTTTTGGGCCCCTAGGGTGCCGTTTTTGTTACCGGGGGTCGGCAATATCGGCCCCCAGTAACAAAATCGGCCTAAACCGGCCCTCGCAAACTGCTTGGCTGCACTCCCCCTCACCCCTGGGGGGGGGGGTCAGCTGAGCAGTCCGGCCCTGGTCGATACACTGTCCAGGCTTGGGTAGTCTAGCAATGGGCACACTATGCAGCCCTCGTGTTTCAAGAGTGGATATACTGTACAGCTCTGCTTTCTATAGCACGGGATATAATGTTCAAGTCTGGTGTTTTTACTGTGGGCCTACTGTTCACTGCTGTTCTATTTTCCAGTTCTCAGGCTGCCTAAAGTTAGTATATTAGTAGTGGACATACTGCTCAAGGCCAGTGTTTTAACAGTGGGCCTACTTACTGTTCAGCGCTGTTGCATTTCCCAGTGATAATACTGCTTACGGTAGGTATATTAGTAGTGGGCATACTGTTCAAGGCCAGTGTTTGAACTGTGGGCCTACTGCTCAGTGCTGTTGTATTTCCCAGTGATAATACTGCTTACGGTTGGTATATTAGTAGTGGACATACTGTTCAAGGCTGGTGTTTCAACTGTGGGCCTACTTCTCCATGCTGTTGTATTTCCCAGTGAAAATACTGCTTACGGTTGGTATATTAGTACTGGGCATACTGTTCAAGGCCAGTGTTTGAACTGTGGGCCTACTGCTCAGTGCTGTTGTATTTCCCAGTGATTATGCTGCTTAACCCCTTCCATGCTGATGACGAACCCCAGCCGTCAAGCACTACGGTGCTCGTGTGCTGATGACGGCTGGGGTTCGTCACGGCCCGCCCCTGTTTGTGTTGTTTACAGCACACCAGGGGAATCGCGGCCGCATGGAAAGGGTTAAGGACACTATATTAGTAGTGGGCATACTCTTCAAGGCTGGTGTTTGAACTGTGGGCCTACTTACTGCTCAGTGCTGTTGTATTTCCCAGTGATAATACTGCTTACGGTTGGTTATTAGTACTGGGCACACTGTTCAAGGCCAGTGTTTGAACTGTGGGCCTACTGCTCAGTGCTGTTGTATTTCCCAGTGATTATGCTGCTTAAGGACACTGTATTAGTAGTGGGCATACTCTTCAAGGCTGGTGTTTGAACTGTGGGCCTACTTACTGCTCAGTGCTGTTGTATTTCCCAGTGATAATACTGCTTACGGTCGGTATATTAGTCCTGGGCATACTGTTCAAGGCCAGTGTTTGAACTGTGGGCCTACTGCTCAGTGCTGTTGTATTTCCCAGTGATTATGCTGCTTAAGGACACTATATTAGTAGTGGGCATACTCTTCAAGGCTGGTGTTTTTGGAGTATCACTGTGCCCAGTGTTAGGTGCTGTAGCACTCGGTATACGATTTAATGCAGCATCAGATTGGGAAGGCTGGCCCAATGGTGACCATTGGGCCAGTGCCTAATGGTCACCAGTGGGCCGGTTTTTGTCAACCTGCCCACAGAGCCTTATCGTCTTCCCACCCAGGCCACTGTAAGGGGGGCATCATCAGCAAGGAGGCTCTGAGGTGGTTGCTTTCAGCAGCATCGCTAGGCCAATATTGTTCGGTCCGCTGCAGACTTTGTCTTGGCCTCCTGTGGGGCCGACGCAGACACCCAGAAGCAATGTCCAACTCCCCTGCGGTAGGCCATTATCACCTCAGCTCCCCTGGAGCAGCAGCAGCTCTGTGCTTTTCTTCACCCTCCCCTGCCAGGCGATCACCCTGAGGCTACAGTTAGCTGGGGAGAGTTCAAAGCAGGCTGTATTCTTTTCAGAGGTATTCGGGCAACTGGCCCCAGTTTTATCTCCTCGAGAGTCAGCAAGTACCTACCCCAGCTCGCTCTGAGATCTATGCACCTGAACCTTTTGGTAGTGCCTTGATTCAGACGCAAACGCACTAGTGGGACTTGGTTCTCTATTTTGGGCCCGAAGTTCTGGAACTCACTACCGACCTCTTTGAGACTTGAGGGATATTATATGTGGTTTAGAAAACAGCTAAAGACCTGGCTGTTTACACTAGCTTACTACTAGACTGCCTCCGGCCTGATATGTCCCTTCTCAGACTTTAGCACCAAGAGACCTGCTGGTGAACGTGCACTCATATAAATACCCACCTAACATAACATAACATAACAGAGTAAGTGAATGGCCTTGCTGAGGGCCTGTTGTTGTCACTTCAGCCACTGTGTCTTTCAGGCCTGGGTGGGGGAGGTGGGGTGTATGTTTGCATACACCTCCCTGTGAAGCACCTTTCCCAGAGCAGAACATTTTGATAATGTAATGTTAGGGTCAGAGCTGCAGAATGCGAAACAATGGAAATAGGTTCAAGTCCCAGCCTCACAGCATCTTCCTGTGATTCTGGGCAAATGACTTAATGGCGCAAGGTCTAAAATAAAAATGAATTTGTTCTACTGTGATGCAACTGGTGCTCATATAATTGTGTTCATTGGCTGAGTTTACGCCATATAAAACTACAATAAACAAACATAACCTCCTGTTTGCTCATTTTTTAAGAATCTGCAAAGGCTGGAACTTAATAATGAGAGGATTCTTTATTCAATAATAAAATAAAGTCTGTATTCCTTCTTAGCATGGCTTTTCTTCCTTTGTTTAGTTTTAAACTATCAGTCACAGATCATTAAAGAACCTTTAGACCACATTTAAACTGATTTTACCTTACTTTATCTATTCAAACTTTAAAGTACATATCGATCAAGGGAGAAAATGCCAGCTATAGGTGTTTTTCTTCATTTTCTTACTGGCAAAGGCATTAAAATACTGGTAATGCTGGTTAAAAAAAACAGGCAGGTGGCAAACAGCCATATCAGGAGTTGTGGCCTTTGGGCCACTTTATTTCACTTCGTCCGTATTGCCAAAATGTAGTGCTTCTAGTTTTCACCAATGTTTCTGGCTCTATGAGCTTTAAAATACATAATTTATCAAACATTTCTCTAAAGATGAGCCTGATGAGACTAGCCAAATGCTTTTTCGCGAACTGGTGTGATCCTGGAATGTGGGCCACTTTTCTGGGTGTGCCCGGACCAAATTGTGATCCTAATCCAAGCCTGATTCAATGCTGATATGTTTGCACTGAGTATGCTGTTCAGGGTATCTCGGCGTTTGGTTTGCTATTGAAGCTTGTGTTTGGCAGTGGTATACTGCTCAATGGGTTTTTTGATCAGTTGGTCCACTGTTCAGGGCTGGTATTTTAGCAGTCAAGGAACTGTTGAAGAATGGTGTCTATAAGTTTTCACATTGTTTGGGATTCATTTTAGTGGTTTTCATACTGTTAATGGCTGGTATTTTACGAGCTATCATGCTTTGTATTTTAGCTGTCAATATACTGTTCAGAGCTGGTATTCTAAAAGTGAGTAAATAGAATAGGTATTTTAGTAGCCAGCAATCTGTCCAAGGTTGTCAATGTAGCAGGTGGAATACAGTTCACCTATGGAGCTTTAGCAGCACATAAACCGCTCGGGGCAGATGTGTAGCACTTGGTACATACTGTTGAAACAGGTATTTCGAACAGTATTAGGTGCACACTTATCAGTTTGGGTGTTTTAGAAGTGGAAGCCCTTTGCAAACTACCATTTTGAGAATTGTTTTTCTCTTCAGGCTTTTGCTATAGTATGTGTTTTACCATTCAGTATTTTACACTTTAAGACTGATCACTTAGTAGTGATAAACAGTCCTAGACTGGTGTTTATACCGTTTAGGGCTGGCATTTCATCAGTGGGTGTACTTGTCAGGTATGATACTTTGGAAGGATGCATACTATTCACTGCTGGTGTTTGATCAGTGGGTATACTGCTGAGAGCGGATACATCGGCACTATACCCAGCGCATACTGCTCACTGCTGGTATTTTAACTCTGTTTATTCTGTTGATTGATGGCAGGTGTTTCAGCGGGTATACTGCTGGGAGCTGAAACCTCGGCACTATACCCAGCGCATACTGCTCACTGCTGGTATTTTAATTGTATTTATACAGTTGATGGCTTGTGTTTTATCAGAGTCGATACCTCACTAGTAGAATGAGTGCACAATGTTCACTGCTGGTATTTTAACTGTGTTTATTCTGTTGATTGATGGCAGGTGTTTCAGCGGGTATACTGCTGAGAGCTGATACTTCAGCACTAAAGCAGTTCACTGCTGGTATTTTACCTGTGTTTTACTGTTGATGGTTGGTGTTTTATCAGTGGGTAACTGTTCACTGCTGGTATTGTATCTGTGTTTATACTGTTGAGGACTTGTGCTTTGTCAGTGGGTATACAGCTGAGAGCTGATACCTCAGCTGTGTTCCCAGTGCATACTGTTCACTGCTAGTATTTTTACTGTGTTTATATTGCTGATGGTAGTTTGTTTTGTCAATGGGGATACTGCTGAGAGATGATATTTAAACAGTACACCTAGTGCATATTGTTCTCTGCTGGTATTTTACCTGTGTTTTACTGTTGATGGTTGGTGTTTTATCAGTGGGTAACTGTTCACTGCTGGTATTGTATCTGTGTTTATACTGTTGAGGACTTGTGCTTTGTCAGTGGGTATACAGCTGAGAGCTGATACCTCAGCTGTGTTCCCAGTGCATACTGTTCACTGCTAGTATTTTTACTGTGTTTATATTGCTGATGGTAGTTTGTTTTGTCAATGGGGATACTGCTGAGAGATGTTATTTAAACAGTACACCTAGTGCATATTGTTCTCTGCTGGTACTTTGCCTGTGTTTATATTGTTGATGGTTGGTGTTTTATCAGTTGGTAACTGTTCACTGCTGGTATTGTATCTGTGTTTATACTGTTGAGGACTTGTGCTTTATCAGTGGGTATCCAGCTGAGAGCTGATACCTCAGCTGTGTTCCCAGTGCATACTGTTCACTGCTAGTATTTTTACTGTGTTTATACTGCTGATGGTAGTTTGTTTTGTCAATGGGGATACTGCTCAATCAATCAATCAAAGCATTTATATAGCGCACTACACACCCAGAGGGTCTCAAGGCGCTTGGGGGGGTGGGGGAGTGATCCGCTACTGCTCGAACAGCCAGGTCTTGAGCTGCTTCCTGAAGGCGAGGTGGTCCTGGGTCAGGCGGAGGTGGGTCGGGAGGGAGTTCCGTGTCTTGGCGGCGAGGTAGGAGAAGGACCGTCCCCCTGTGGTGGCTCTTCGGATGCGGGGGACGGCGGCGAGGGCGTGGCCGGTCGATCGAAGCTGGCGTTTGGGAGCGTAGAAGTTGAGGCGGCTGTTGAGGTATCCTGGTCCTTGGTTGTGTAGGGCTTTGTGAGCGTGGGTGAGGAGACGGAAGGTGATTCTCTTGTTGACCGGGAGCCAGTGCAGGTCTCTCAGGTGTTCGGAGATGTGGCTGCGACGGGGGATGTCCAGGATGAGTCGTGCTGAGGCGTTCTGGATCCGCTGAAGTCTCTTCTGGAGTATGGCGGTGGTTCCTGCGTAGAGGGAGTTGCCGTAGTCCAGGCGGCTGGTGACGAGGGCCTGGGTGACCGTCTTCCTGGTCTCGGTGGGGATCCACCGGAAGATCTTATGTAGCATGCGCAGGATGTTGAAGCACGACGAGGAGACGGCGTTGACTTGTCTGGTCATGGAGAGGGAGGAGTCCAGGATGAAGCCTAGGTTGCGTGCATGGTCTGTTGGTTTGGGTGCGCTGCCTAGGGCGGGGGGCCACCAGGAGTCGTCCCAGGCGGAGGGTGAGGATCCCAGGATGAGGACTTCCGTCTTGTCCGAGTTCAGTTTCAGGCGGCTGTTCTTCATCCATTCGGCTACCTCTTTCATCCCTTCGTGAAGGTTGGCTCTGGCGGTGGCGGGGTCGTTGGTGAGGGAGAGGATCAGCTGGGTGTCGTCGGCGTAGGAGATGATGTTGAGGTTGTGCTGGCGTGCGATGTCTGCGAGGGGGCTCATGTAGACGTTGAAGAGGGTTGGGCTGAGCGAGGAGCCTTGAGGAACGCCGTAGATGACTTCGGTAGCTTCAGATCTGAACGGGGGGAGGCGAACTCTCTGTGTCCTTCCGGCGAGGAAGGAGGTGATCCACTCCAGTGCCTTCTCCTGGATTCCGACGTTGCTGAGTCGCTGCACTAGTGTACGGTGGCAGACAGTGTCGAAGGCCGCGGAGAGGTCTAGGAGGATGAGGGCTGCTGTTTCTCCGTTGTCGAGCAGTGCTCGGATGTCATCGGTGGCTGCGATCAGGGCGGTCTCGGTGCTGTGGTTGGCTCGGAATCCAGACTGCGAGAGGTCGAGGGATCCGTTCGTCTCAAGGAAGGCAGCCAGCTGCTTGTTGACGGTCTTCTCGATGACTTTTGCAGGGAACGGGAGCAGTGAGATGGGGCGGTAGTTCTTGAGGTCGGTGGGGTCGGCTGATGGCTTCTTTAGTAGAGCGCTGAGTTCGGCGTGCTTCCAGCTCTCTGGGAAGGTAGCGGTGTCGAAGGAGGTGTTGATGATGTCCCGCAGGTGGGGTGCGATGACAGCATCGGCCATGTTGAAGACGTGGTGAGGGCAGGGGTCGGTCGGGGATCCGGAGTGGATGGAGCTCATCGTGCGGACGGTGTCTTCGGTGCTGATCTGGGTCCAGGCGCGGATGATGGTGGTGGGGGGCGGTGGTTTGGTCGTGGCGTGCGTCGGTTGGGTGCTGAAGCTGTTGTGTATGTCCGCGATCTTGTTGTGGAAGTAGGAGGCGAGGGAGTTGCAGAGGTCTTGTGATGGGGTGATGTCGTTGATTCCGGCGTTGGGGTTGGAGAGCTCTTTAACGATGTTGAAGAGTTCCTTGTTGTTGTGTGCGTTGTTGTCCAGTCGTTCCTTGAATGCAGCTTTCTTGGTTGTGCGGATGAGTTGGTGGTGTTTTCGGGTGGCGAGCTTGAGGGCAGTCATGTTGTCCGGTGTTGGGTCTCTGCGCCAGGTTCTCTCGAGGGCTCGGCAGTTCTTCTTGGAGCTTTTGAGATCTTCGGTGAACCATGGGGCTTTCTTGCTGCCGGGTCTGCTAGGCGGGGTCCTCAGGGGGGCGAGGTCGTCAGCGCAGTCGCTGATCCACTTCGTGAGGTTGGTGGCCGCTTGGCTGGGGTTCGTTGCGCTGGTGGGTGGGTTCTTGCTCAGGATAGTCGCGAGCTGGTCTGCTGTGATCTTGTTCCAGTTTCTGCGTGCAACCTGTTGTTGGTGGTGGTGGGTCATGGTCCTTCTGAAGCTGAAGTGGACGCAGCTGTGGTCCTTCCAGTGGAGTCCGGTGGTGTGGCTGAAGGCGATGTCCTTGCTGGATGAGAAGACGGGGTCGAGTGTGTGTCCGGCGTAGTGGGTGGGGGTGGTCACCAGCTGCTTGAGTCCGAGGTTAGCGAGGTTGTCCAGCAGGGTGGTGGTGTTGCGGTCGTTGTTGTTCTCCAGGTGAAAGTTGCGGTCCCCGAGGAGGATGTAGTCAGCGGAGAGGAGGGCGTGCGGGCTGATGAAGTCGGCGATGTCTTCGCTGAATTGTGTGCGTTGTCCTGGGGGTCTGTAGATGAGGGTGCCTCTGAGGGTGGTCTTGGGGTTGATGTGGACCTGGAAGTGAAGGTGTTCGGCGGTTGTCAGGGTGTCGTCGGTGTAGGTCGTGATGCGGATGGTGTTCCTGTGGATGATGGCGATGCCTCCTCCTGTCTGGTTGATGCGGTCCCTTCGGATTATCTTGTAGCCGTCTGGGATGGCGATGGCGATATCGGGTGCTGAAGAGGCGTTCATCCAGGTTTCCGTGAGGAAGGCGACGTCTGGTGAGGTGGTGTCGAGCAGGTTCCAGAGCTCGACGGCGTGTCTGTGGACGGAGCGGGTGTTAAGCAGGATGCACTTCAGGTGGCTGCTGCCGTTGCTCGTCTTGGTGGGTGCGGGTGTAGTGCCGGTCCCGATGCAGGTGAACTCGCAGGAGCGGCAGCAGAAGGGTCCGTGGGTGCGTCTCGGGGTGGCTCGGTAGCATCCCGGGAATCGGCCGGTGTTGACTGCGTTGAGGGTGGCGGCGTCATACGTCCGGCGGGTGGGCTGGGGTCTGCGAGGGTCAGGGGTCCTGGCGCTGGGCGCGGTCCAGGCGCGGACGGGCACAGACGGGCTTACCTTTGGAGCACCTTCGGCGCTCGGTCGGCGCTCCCGCTGCGCGCGTCCGCTGCGCGGTCGCTCTGGGGGCGTCATAAGTGAAGAGCCGGGAGGGCGGGTCAGCTGGGTGGCGGCCAATGGGCAGGAGGGGGGTGGAGACGCCGGGGGGCAGTGGCGGGAAGGAGGGCGGCTCAGCGGCGGCTGGGTCGTCCGAAGGAGCGCACAGGAGGGGGAGGGCAGCACAAGGGGTACAGAAGGCAAAAAAGGGGAGACAGGTGATAGAATACGAGGGGGGACAAGTTAAAGGACCGGGGGGAACAGGAGAAAAAACAAGTGGAGGCAAGTTAAGAAAACGGGGGGAAACAGGTGGGGGTGCAAGTGGAGGCAAGCTTAACACAGCGGGTGGAAAACAGGAGACAATACGAGGGGAGCTAAGTGGACACTACAAAGCAGCAGGCGCACAGAAAAACAGAGGGAAATCAGGCACACCGCAGCAGACAATAGCGGCGAAAACGGGGGTGGTAGAAGGCAGTGCGCAGCACTCAGCATGGCAGCGTCCTGGCCGCAGTGGGCAGGAGCAGCGGAGGTGGGGCGACCTCACCTGGAGCAGGCTCGAGCGGTCGCTCCTAATCTCTGTGTTTGGTCCCCTTAAGTGAGGAGCCGGGAGGGCGGGTCAGCTGGGTGGTGGCCAATGGGCAGGAGGGGGGTGGAGACGCCGGGGGCAGTGGCGGGAAGGAGGGCGGCTCAGCGGCGGCTGGGTCGTCCGAAGGAGCGCACAGGAGGGGGAGGGCAGCACAAGGGGTACAGAAGACAAAAAAGGGGAGACAGGTGATAGAATACGAGGGGGGACACGTTAAAGGACCGGGGGGGAACAGGAGAAAAAACAAGTGGAGGCAAGTTAAGAAAACGGGGGGAAACAGGTGGGGGTGCAAGTGGAGGCAAGCTTAACACAGCGGGCGGAAAACAGGAGACAATATGAGGGGAGCTAAGTGGACATTACAAAGCAGCAGGCGCACAGAAAAACAGAGGGAAATCAGACACACCGCAGCAGACAACAGCGGCGAAAACGGGGGTGGTAGAAGGCAGTGCGCAGCACTCAGCAGGGCAGGGTCCTGGCCGTAGTGGGCAGGAGCAGCGGAGGTGGGGCGACCTCACCTGGAGCAGGCTCGAGCGGTCGCTGCTGAGAGATGATACTTGAACAGTACACCTAGTGCATATTGTTCACTGCTGGTACTTTATCTGTGTCTATACTGTTCGTGGTTGGTGTTTTATCAGTGGGAATACTTCTGGGGGCTGATACCTCCGCAGAATACCGAGTACATACTGTTTACTGGTGGTATTTTACCTATGTGTATACTGCTGAGGGCTATTTTTAATGAGGGTGTACTGGTCGCCCAGTGGGTATACTCTCTTTCAAATATTAGCTTCTGTGGTTTATATGAAGTGGAAATCAATATTTCATGTAGACATAGTTGTCTAAATATAATAAACAGAATTAATTATTCAGTGACATTGACTCTTTTAGAAAACTTACAGAAGAATTTGTTTCTAATCAATAAAGCCAAATGCTACTTGTTTAATCAGTAGAAGGACACCCTCCACATTTTTACTGATAAACTCATAACTATGTTGTCATGGCTCACACTATTTGTATAACTAGTTATAGGATAATGGAAAGTGTATAGTCGTAGAATCTTAACTAATTAACACACCAAGTACAGAGACATCTGTCAAGAAGATTCCTATGCCACTCAACAACCTAGTCCAGAAAAAGTAACTGATTCAGACAGAAAAGCATGAGTGCTCTTCCATGATAAGGGCCCATTCGAACTGCACACTTTGTAGGGAATACAATTGAGTTTAATATCCATAGAGACTTATAGTAGGAACTCATCCTCTGTAGATAGTTCACATCTTCTTGTCTGGACCAATGAGCAAGGGTTCAGTGTTATATTCAAGATACCTGTAAACTGGCTAGTAGTGACCCCAGGGAATAGGGCCATCAAATCGGCCAGGTCAACCGAGGCCTTTTATGTATAGTCTTTCATATAAAAACGATGGCGTGGTTTAGCCCTTTTAATCTTCCATATCCAGTGAATCGCCTATTGAATTACTTTTTCTCTAAGAGAACATCATCTTTGTTCTAAGCTTATGGCGTGGATTGGAGTAGAATTGTTCAAATAATCGCTACCTTCAAGAAATGTCCTTCTACTGTGTGAACCCAGTCACGTGGTTTGTTGGGGCGAGGCAAAAGTCCCACCACCTAGTAAGGAAACCACTTCACTGCTTTATGCTATAATTAAAGGGTGGAGAGAGGGGTTCCCCAACCGAAACAGTTGGTTAACTCTCAATAATGTATTCATGACCAGTTTTTCGCTAGGCTTTTTGGCATGTAAAAATCAACACCACCCAAATGATTAATCAATTATAAACACTAGGTAATTAAATTATTCAACTGTCTATACTCGATCACCCTTAAATTTCCAGCGAATTTTCTTGCTAAATCTACCAAACCTAATACGTTTACTCTTAAATGGTTGATAGTGCTACACCACTCCAGGCAGTTAAGCAACTTGAGTAGAGCTAAATGCCAGCATATATCTGATTATGGCTGATACTTTAGAATTATCCACACTATTCACAACTGGTGTTTTAAAGGTTTTTCTACTTGTGGGTGTTGGCATATTGTCAGTGGATATATTTCTCAGGGTCAGTAATTTCGAAGAATACTTAGTTTTCCCTGCTGGTGTTAGTGCTATACTGTTGAGGGTGGATATTCTGTTAGCAGGTGTGCTGATCATGGATGATACTTTCAAAGCCTGTCCACTGCTCACAGCTGGTGTTTTAACTGTGTTTACACTGTTTAGGACTGGCATTTTATCAGGGGCTATACTGGTGAGGCCTGATACTTTGGAACCATGCATACTGTTCATGGCTGGTGTTGTAACCGTGTTTATGTTGAGGGCTGGTATTTTATCCGTGGGTATACTGTGCTGGGATGATATTTTAGAACACGGCACACTGTTTTAGCACTGGATAAATCCCCTTCCAAGAACTTACACAATAGCTTCAGCGTGTTAATTGTTAAAGAGATAAAGCTAATCAGCTTTGAAATACTTGCCAGCTCCTTTCTCCAGGAGCTGAAAATGGATCATTGGGTAATGCGAAATCCTGTGGCCAGTGCCCTATCCATATGCTTCACAGTCCCTTGGAAAATTGTTGCTCTTTGTTACAGTCACACCAAATGTGGTGTATTTGTTGTCACTGCATCTGAAAGTGACGCTGCACAGAGCTCTAATCATAAACTGGCTATCCACCAATCTCACTTCGGTGTTGCACACTGTTGAGCTGTCAGTATTAATCAGCCTATCACTTACTTCTCATTGACACCAGTTCATCTAATCCAGTTTATTCATTCTAAAGTTAATTAATTCAACCATAGCCTCTGCAGCTAGCCCACTCTATTTTTCTCATCAACTGCTTGTCTAACAACCCAAACTTACCAAAACATCCTCCTCCTGTCCAGTCTTTGCACACATCCATTGTCTGCCCTTCTCAGCTCTATCTATCGGTTCTTCTACAGCGGTCCAGATGGCCACATTTATAACATCATCCACTACTTGTCCTGCATGTCCCATCTATTAATTCATTCTGAGATTGTCCAGCCAGCCGCATTTATCAACTCTATTACCACTATTCCCGCTAAATATATCTATAAGGTCATCCACAGCCTGTCCGGCTAGCCACATTTGTCGTCTAGCACTTGTCCAGTTACTCCCATCTATCAGTTCATTTGCAGTCTAATGTAATAAATCCATGCAGCCACCATCTAAACCCTTGCATCAAAAAATCTTCACTTTATGTCCAGCAAGATCATCTTTTAAACCATCCACCAACTGCCAACCAAACCCCATCTGTCCAACTGATCCGTTGATAAACTCAACCACAACTTGTTCAGTCAGACACGCCTATCAACTCATTCAAAACCCGTCCAGCTAACCCATGCATCAAGTCATTGACCGCCTGACAAGCTAGTCCCATATATCAACTTGTCCACAGCCTCCAACTCTAGCCCAATCAATCATACCCACCCTTAGCCTGTCAGCTATCGCCATCTACCAACTCATGCAGTCCCCGTCCAGCTAATCACAGGTTTCAACTCTTCTAGTGCCTGCCCGTCTAGCGCTGCCCATCAACTCATCTTTAGACAGCTGTTATAACCCATGTACCTCATTCCATTCAATATCCTGCAGTGTGAAAGCTACTCTGCCTCGCTGCCCTCCTTATTTTCTATGTGGTGCTTTATGAATTCACAGTAACCTTAAAATCCAAGCCTCATGCATCCCACCACTTAACCTATGAAGTAAGACTTCTCTGAATGACCATCAATTTATCTCAGCCAGACTATGAACGGATCGACATGTCCACTTCCCGCTGTTCAATGTAGCAGTCACCCAGTTTAGCCACAATGTTCCCTGTAAACTTCCTTCGACAGCACTTTTCTACATGTGAGAGGCGGTCTACGACAGATGTGCTCTACACCTACTCAGAACATTGTGACATTAAAGAGGGAAAAGCAATCTCATACTCACAGGTTTGGGAATAGTCCTCTCTAACCTCTCTTTTGGGTCGACTAAACATTGGGCAGACCCAGTGATTCCTAGCTGGGAAATGCAGAGCGGTGCAAATATGGCTGTGTTCAAAAAGAATCTGGTAAGGTGGACCCGAAGGGCATGTCCGCCTTCCCCTCTGCTCAGTAACTTTCCCACAATACCTTTAGCCCTTAGAGATGGCTCACTTTATGTCACCCACTTACTCCCCACCAAATATCAGCACTTCTTAGTTTGTAAATCATCTATCTTTTGAACCTTCATGCCCCATGAAGATGGGCTGCATGAAAGGGACCTCTTCTTGACACCTTCCCTCTGTGACTCAAAGAGCTCTAGGTCCTCTTGGGTCCAGTACTGGTAGGTGGGGGGTTCTGGACAATCAGTGTCCCTTTCTCCAAGAATAGTGTCTGGTCCCTACCGCTCCTGCCTGATGGGAAATGGCTGTGTGTTCTGATCAGCTGTCTCCAGTGATTACCTCACATCTAACTGAGCCAAGCCTCTAGAATGTTCCCCTACAATACTCTCATGCACGTGTGATCAGCCATTCCATCAACACTGCTACCCTCAGTCACTAAAGAAATCCTTACCTCGTCATCGTTTGCATCATCCTGCCTCCCGGCGGAGATTCTTTGTTAGCATCTGGTCAGGCCTCCAAACACAGCTTACCTGGTGCTCAGCAAACAAGGCACTTACTGCAGCCCTCAGGCAACCACCTACACACTCACTGATAACTGTAGGGAAAGTTGACCCTCTCCTGCATGGAAGACTGCACACTTTCTGCAAACCTCCGATATTTTCATAGCAAACGGGGGCATAGGAAGATAAAACACATTTTACAGGATTGCACAATTTGGGTTGTTGAGAGACCCGAGACTAGAACTTGGGAATTTTGGTACCAAGCCACCAGCTTAGTCACTAGGAGAGGCTCCTCCATTAGAGCACAAGATTGTCACCCCACCAACTAAAATGCCCCCAGAAAATAAAAATAAAATGGTGATAAAGTACATTTTGACCTTTATATTTGTCATCAACCCCCCTCAAGCCGGGTGTCAGTATGGTGCGGGGTCTACTGATTGGCAACAGCAGGGAGGAGTGGCGGGCTGCCAGTGCACTTAAGTTTAACGTTTGCATGTCCCTTTGGCAAGCTGTCTTGCGACGGCCAGCCACACATGCACACTTTAAACCTGTCTAACCCACAGATGAAGCACAGGACTCCAGTGCCATTGGTAGTGCAGAGAGAGGTAGCTCCCTCCAATCCTGGTGCTTCTCTAATGCTTGTTAAAAGCATGAGATCAGCACCAGGATTGGTTAAGGGAGATGTCTGGGACACAAGCTGAATGCGCTCGCTCCAGTCACCGGGTCTGGTGACTGGAGTGAGGAAGACGTGTTGTTCAGCATGCAAGTTAAGTGATTTTTTATTTTTATTTATTTAATTTGTGGTTTAACCCCTTCCATGCTGATGACAGAACGGTTCCGTCATCAGCATCGGTTGAGCTGTGCTGATGACGGAACCGTTCCGTCATGACTCCGCCCGCGCAAGGCGGAGTCAGCACAGGTGGAAAATACGCCCCGCACGGAAGGGGTTAAATGTAGCACACGATGCACCCACCTACCAAACATTTGTCCGCCCCACACAACACCTATTTTTCCACCCCACTACATTTCCTTAGATGCCAGCCGCTACTGTTAGCCACTATTTCCCATTCACGTCCAAACTTTTGCCTACCCTCTCCCACCTATTGCTGATTAAAGAATCCATTGACCTTCCTAACTTCTGTCTGTCTCTCTCACTGTACAACCCATCTATTTAATCTAAGCCTTCTCTGATCACCTCTTTCCCAGATTAAGGGCCGTCAGACCCAACCACTGGTGTCTAGATCACCGTGTTTTCCTGTCATAAAACCCACAAGAGGCTTTAGTATAAATCTATGGAGGATGGTGAGAACTTGTTTTGTCTCTAGAGAATGTCAGAAACTTTAGATCACATGATGTGGAACTGTACACTATATTAAGATACAGTGGTGTTTGTAAGTATATGTATCCTTATAAGTTAAAATATGGTTTGCCTGCAGTGAGATTACTTTTCTATTAATGAATTCTGATAAATGTTCAATTTCTATATTAATTGGTTTAACCCCTTGCATGCTGGTGACGAACCTCAGCCGTCACGCTCCGTGGTGGTCGTGTGCTGATGACGGCTGGGGTTCGTCACGGCCCCGCCCTGTTCATTTGTTTACCGCACAGCGGCGGAAACGGGCCAGCAGTGAAGGGGTTAAGATATTCAAAGCTATTCATCATGACATTTTATGTTTAATAGCTTTTCTTCTACTGCAAAACATTGCGAAATTCAACCTTTGTAGGTATAAAACTATGATGTTTACATTTTCCCAATTCATAAGATATATACTCCTTGAAATGATTAAAGCATTTGAACAACTCTCACAGAACACTAGCTTAGTTGACATATACAAACATTTTTAACACTTTATTTACCATTTTGAAACATTACAGCAAAAATCATCGTTAGTGCTCACTGTTAATACCAGTACATATGCAACAATAATTATGTGCAAACTACACTTCCAAGCGTGAAAATATAGAAACATCTGTCAAGTGTTACAGCTTTCCTGACGGTTCACTCCCACCCCTAGCGAGAGGAAAACATTCCAGAATCTCCCCGCCCCATCACTCGTAGAAACAGCATCAAGTTAGGAATCAGCTAAAATCAATCAGAACCTGTACATAAAACAAATGATAAAGACATCCTCGACACATGAACCCCACAAAGGGAAATTAGCCCACCCCAGTGGATCCCCTACCTTGCTCCAGTTGTGACCCAGCTGCTTGGTGGTCTGCAGTTGAGCAGATCCTGAGCGGACCCCAGATGTCTTTTGGTCATGAGGATCGGGGCAACGTGTAGGCATACACTCCACTATTTGTGTTGCACAAGGCTAAACTGTTCAACCAGCCTTGAAGAGTGGGAGCCCTTTTACAACCTGAATCAATGGCAATTTCTCCTTTTGCTAACAGGAAACTGATGGCTGCAAATTTCCGAACTTTGCAAAAAACACATTTGATGGACAGAATGCAGAACAATGTCTTACATTCACCCCAGTACAAAGTTCTGAGCTTAAATCCATCGTTTTTTTGCACGCCACACCACCCTAGGTCAGACAATGGCTATATGCAAATCAGGCTTGACCCTGTGCCTCATGGGAACAGTCCAGCCCGAACTACCAAGCCATGTCTTTCCCAGACCGGAATCAAGCATCCAAGGACAGGTTTCTGGCTATCAGCCTTCTTCAGCCTGGATAGCTTGACTCCAGTGGTGTGGAGAGCCTGGGACTCACGTCTGAGTATACCCAGCCCACTCGGGGTGAAAATTGCAAAAAACACAGTTGATGGACAGAATGCAGAAAAATGTCTTACATTCACCCCAGTACATTGATCTGGGCCTAAATCCATCGTTTTTTTGCACTCCACACCACCCTAGGTCAGACAATGGCTATATGCAAATCAGCCTTGACCCTGTGCCTCATGGGAAGAGTCCAGCCCGAACTACCAAGCCATGTTTTTCCCAGACCGGAATCAAGCATCCAAGGACCGGTTTCTGGCTATCAGCCTTCTTCAGCCTGGATAGCTTGACTCCAGTGGTGTGGAGAGCCTGGGACTCACGTCTGAGCATACCCAGCCCACTCGGAGTGAAAATTGCAAAAAACACAGTTGATGGACAGAATGCAGAACAATGTCTTACATTCACTCCAGTACAAAGATCTGGGCCTAAATCCATCGTTTTATTGCACTCCACACCACCCTAGGTCAGACAATGGCTATATGCAAATCAGCCTTGACCCTGTGCCTCACGGGAACAGTCCAGCCCGAACTACCAAGCCATGTCTTTCCCAGACCGGAATCAAGCATCCAAGGACCGGTTTCTGGCTATCAGCCTTCTTCAGCCTGGATAGCTTGACTCCAGTGGTGTGGAGAGCCTGGGACTCACGTCTGAGCATACCCAGCCCACTCGGGGTGAAAATTGCAAAAAACACAGTTGATGGACAGAATGCAGAACAATGTCTTACATTCACCCCAGTACAAAGATCCGGGCCTAAATCCATCGTTTTTTTGCACTCCACACTACCCTAGGTCAGACAATGGCTATATGCAAATCAGCCTTGACCCTGTGCCTCATGGGAACAGTCCAGCCCGAACTACCAAGCCATGGCTTTCCTAGACCGGAATCAAGCATCCAAGGACCTGTTTCTAGCTATCAGCCTTCTTCAGCCTGGATAGCTTGACTCCAGTGATGCGGAGAGCCTGGGACTCATGTCTGAGCATACCCAGCCCACTAGGGGTGAAAATTGCAAAAAACACAGTTGATGGCCAGAATGCAGAACAATGTCTTACATTCACCCCAATACACAGATCTGGGCCTAAATCCATCGTTTTTTTGCACTCCACACCACTCTAGTTCAGACACTGGCTATATGCAAATCAGCTTTGACCCTGTGTCTCATGGGAACAGTCCAGCCCGAACTACCAAGCCATGTCTTTCCTAGACCGTAATCAAACATCCAAGGACCGGTTTCTGGCTATCAGCCTTCTTCAGCCTGGATAGCTTGACTCCAGTGATGTGGAGAGCCTGGGACTCACGTCTGAGCATACCCAGCCCACTCGGGGTGAAAATTGCAAAAAACACATTTGATGGACAGAATGCAGAACAATGTCTTACATTCACCCCAGTACAAAGTTCTGAGCTTAAATCCATCGTTTTTTTGTACGCCGCACCACCCTAGGTCAGACAATGGCTATATGCAAATCAGGCTTGACCCTGTGCCTCATGGGAACAGTCCAGCCCGAACTACCAAGCCATGTCTTTCCCAGACCGGAATCAAGCATCCAAGGACCGGTTTCTGGCTATCAGCCTTCTTCAGCCTGGATAGCTTGACTCGAGTGGTGTGGAGAGGCTGGGACTCACGTCTGAGCATACCCAGCCCACTCGGGGTGAAAATTGCAAAAAAAACAGTTGTTGCACAGAATGCAGAACAAAGTCTTACATTCACCCCAGTACAAAGATCTGGGCCTAATCCATCGTTTTTTTGCACTCCACACCACCCTAGGTCAGACAATGGCTATATGCAAATCAGCCTTGACCCTGTGCCTCATGGGAAGAGTCCTGCCCGAACTACCAAGCCATGTCTTTCCCAGACCGGAATCAAGCATCCAAGGACCGGTTTCTGGCTATCAGCCTTCTTCAGCCTGGATAGCTTGACTCCAGTGGTGTGGAGAGCCTGGGACTCACGTCTGAGCATACCCAGCCCACTCGGGGTGAAAATTGCAAAAAACACATTTGATGGACAGAATGCAGAACAATGTCTTACATTCACCCCAGTACACAGATCTGGGCCTAAATCCATCGTTTTCTTGCACTCCACAGACCTACCAGAGCTCTGTTGAGCACTGTGAAATATTGGCGGACTTCTTTCTGGAAAAGGTCAATGCTATCTATCGGGCTTTTCCGCTGGCTTCCCCCACGGCTGATACACCTCTTAAGCCGTTAACATCTGAGGAGTTGCACTCTTTTCCAACTTTAACACCTCAAAGCCTCGGCAAACTGGCTCATCAAGTGAAGTCGGGGTCCCCGGCGGATCCGCTTTGTCCAGCTGTGTTCAAAGACTTAGCTGTACATGACATCTCACCGCTATGTTCTTTGATCAATACGTCGCTCACATCCGGCGTAGTTCCACTGAAGTGGAAACAGGCTATAGTTCGGCCTATTCTTAAGAAACCTAACCCGGATGGCAGTAAGCCCGAGAGTTATCGGCCAATATCACTTCTACCGTGGCCTGCTAAGGTGACTGAGGCGCACGTCAACGCGGTCCTCTCGGAACATCTACTTCATGCTGATGTCCTCGATATGACGCAGAATGGGTTTAGGGCCGGTCATAGCACAGAGACGGCTCTGCTGTACATGGTGGAGCATCTTCGCTCCGTGCTCGATGCGGGGCAAATGGCGGCGCTGGTGCTATTAGATCTGAGCGCCGCCTTTGACACCGTATCGCACCCAATCCTTCTGCGTCGTTTAGAGGAGGTTGGCGTCTCCGGCATCGCTCTCCAATGGTTCCGGTCCTTTTTAGCCAATCGGGCATTTAGCGTGACCGTCCCGCCGTATCAGTCCAAATACCATCCGCTGGGCCTGGGGGTTCCCCAAGGCTCCTCGCTGAGTCCTACGTTGTTTAATCTATACGTAAGGCCGCTAGATGAGGTTGTCAGGCAATGGGGCATGACAATGGTGTCATACGCCGATGACACCCAGCTAGCGGTCACGATCAGCGGGGATGCCGATGTGGATGCCCCCAGGTTCCAACAAGGACTGCGGGCGGTCGCCGGCTGGATGACGTCCAACTGTCTCCAGCTGAACGCTAGCAAGACCGAGGTCATGATTTTTGGCAGACAAGCGGAACTGTGGGGAGAGAGATGGTGGCCAGGGGATTTGGGTCTAATACCGACCCCAGTCTCCGAGCTTAAAAACCTCGGAGTCTGGTTGGACCCTTCCCTTACGTTTGTTTGTCACACCAAACGTACGGCGGCCTGTTGCTTCGGCATCCTACGCGGGCTCCGTCCTGTGCTCAAGTTTTTTGACGCCTCCACTAGGCAACTCATGATCCAAGCCACTGTCATCTCTAGGCTGGATTATGCGAGTTCCCTATTAGTGGGCCTGAACCAGGCAGAGATTGGACGCCTGCAGCGGATCCAGAATGCCGCAGCAAGATCGGTGGTAGGACTACCTAGAGCGTGCCCCACCTCTAGTACCTGCCTGGGAATAGGTCAACAAATTAAAGGATGTTATGACTGGCATCCAGCGAGCGTTGGGAAGTGGAAGGGCCGACGGATATAGTATGGAAACCCCCATGGCACGCTGTAATTTATCCCAGGCCCAACTAATGGTGGAAACCATCTGTATGTCGTGAGGATCTCTGGGTATGCCTTTGGGGAGCACAGCCGACAACGAGTCTGGCCGAACGAAATCTGCCTCAGGGCGAAGATATGGGATTCTGGCGTCTGGATGAAACGAAGCATGAGCATAGATGCATTGTGCTACAAGATAGTAGAGTTTAAGGTTGGGAACCCCGAACCCATCACTGTCATAAAGTAGGGTCATCTTCTGCCACCGCAACCTAGGTTGTTACCCCACACGCCAGTTGAATAAGGAGTGATCGCAATGTCAAAAAGAAACTATTTGATAGGGGAATGGGGATTTTCTTGAAAAGATATAGAAATTTGGGTAGCACTATAATTTTAATCAAAGCGACCCGATCCGCTATGGACAACGGGAGCCCCAGCCACTTCTCTATTTGTGATTCGAGGTCGTCAAATGCTTGACCATAGTTAAGATGGAAAATCTGGCCGGAATCTAAATGAATATGAATGCACAAATCCCTGGTAGAGTCAATGCACCACTCAAGTGGAAATTCACATCAATTGCGACAGCCGGAGGGCGATCATTTTGGCCAGAATTTTAAAATCCCGATTGAGCATTGATAAAGGTCAATATGAGCCGCACATTGTGGGATATTTGCCTGTTTTGGGCAACAAAATAATGACCGCTTCCCGAAGTGTAGGAGGTACTCTTTCCGTCTCGAAGGCCTCATCATAAACCTCAAGCAATCTGGGCACTAATAGGTCTTTGTAGGATTTTTAAAAATCCCCTGTGAGGATGTCAAGGCCCGGTGCTGTGGAGCAGTTGATATACAGATTTAAATATTTTGTGTAGTTTATAGTCTACTCAAAAATAAAGTATCTGCATCCGAAATAAATATAAAAGGAACTGACCCTGGTGTACCCTTACATTCTGGGCAATTTGTATGATTGGAACTAATCCCTTTATGTTCTTCTGTGATGTGGATTATCAAGCCCCTAAAAATAATCTATTTGCTTCCTGCTATTGGTCTCTGATTTCCTCAAGCAATCACTCAGGAGTTCTTGTGAGACAGTAATCTTAACTGAGTGCCAGATGATCAGTCCAAACCTATATTTCAATTTTTGGGTGAGCTACACCATTGCCAGCACTGAGCTGCTGCAAGGCACCAAATGTCCCCCCTTTTTGCTATTCACAGCAAACTGCCAACCAGACTGGAGAGGCCTGACAGTGTGTCCACATTTCACGCTTTCATCCCTGTATGAGCTTGGGAAGAGGTGCCTGTCATTGGCCGGAAAGGAAGACATGCAGTGCATTTTGAGATGCTAATAGAGAAGGTGAACGCCTACAGTTAAACAACCCTGGATATGTGATTGAAAACCTAGCTGGGAGCATATGATGTATTTTAATTCATAAAAGGTCCTATGCATTGAACAATGCACCTCACCCTAACAGCTAAAATCCTAAGAGTACAAATATAAAGGTTTGTAATACAAATACTATTGGTTCTACTTTATATGGGCTGATGTGTGTAAATTGAGGATGTTTCAGTCTCTAAACAGTAAACATCCATGAGGCCATCTTCAGGACTAATTTGATTAGAAGAGCCATCTAATGAATATGGACTTCTATGTAGACACCACATACAAATCCAATGTGTCGTACTTAGAATCTATGAATCTAATTCATAGTGCTAAAATAGCGTAGTGGCCCTGCAGTTGATGCAAAATTAAATGTGTGGGCAGGAACGATTAATGGAAACAAACAAAATAGGACAACAGTGGTGTCAAAGTCTTCCGTCTGCTATTGTGGCAGTCGAGAGTGGGCACTGTGTGTAAATTGTAGAGATTTTGGTCTCTAAACGGTAAACATTCATGAGATCAACCTCAGGAGTATATTTTATTAGAAAGGCCATCTCATGAATATGGACTTCCGCGCAGACAATACCTACAAGTCCAATGCAATTTGCTTAGAATCTGTAAATCTAATTTCATAGTGTTGAATTTGCGTAGAGGTACTACAGTTAATATACAAATTAAACATGTGGGTAGTCTCCAGCTCCCGGGACAATTTATGGCAACAAACCCCACAGCAGCGGTGTCAACGTCCACCGTCTGCTATTGTGGCGTCGAGAGTGGGCACTGTCTACTGCCTCCCCAGTCCAGATGTTCTGTTGGTGTTTTCTTAACGACAATAATTAAACAGATTGTATTCACTCCCAATCTCGGACTAAAAATGAGGACAGGTGAATAGCAGTGGAGTAAGTTCAAAAGGTGATTGTCCTAGTTAAGTTAAATAGATAAGCCTGGTTATTCATTTTCCAAGTAGACAACAACTGTTGTGCCAGTTATTCTGATGTAAAGGCTAAGGGACTTACTTCCAAGATAAATGTCACTGTATTGTGGGCCCTGCCTAGATTAATAATTCAGTGTGTATTTCCAGCATGTTTAAGTAAAGTAAAGTGGTAATGGCAAGATGAGATGTTAAGTGTAGTAATGCTGTCTGCCCAGCCCAGTGAACTACCTTCTGTGTTAAGGTTTGTTTTAAGGTGTACTTGTCCATGTACTGTCTCTATAAGAATTGTGCTTTCTTCTAGGACCTTTTGTGTCCCGCAGTATTTTCCTACAGTGGTAAAAAAAAGCAGGTGCTGCTTGTGAAACCTTTTTTTAGGTCCTGCGAGAGTATATGGTTTCAGGTCAGTTCCTGTGAGGAATAAAGTTATTTGCCATTGGTATTTCAGGATTTAAGACTATTTTATCCCATTTGGATAATGGACTGGGCAACAAAAAAGAAAGATGTTTTCACACTCACAAAGTGTTCTGTGAAGTGATAATGGAAAGTTGCCCACGCTAATTACATTCACAGCTTTTTGGGACACACGTGACACGTTATGCACATCCTTCTGATGGTGTTATAAGCTGCACCTACATGACTTTCACATTTAGAATAATCATTTTATCACAATTTGCATAAACCATTGTAAGCTTAGAAGTGAATTAATGCAAACCTACTGTACTCTTGCACATGTCTAAATACATTTCTCTCTGGGTTTTAAGAGCGCTACACTTGCAAACGCTTTCCACCCTTATTGCAAGCAGAGAGAGAGGGAGAACAAAAGACACATTTGTGCTAAACAGCGGATGGGTTTGAAACAAAATGGTGTCTGCAGTGTGACAGTAGAGACATGAGTAGTGCTCGCAGGGGGGAAGAGTAATGTGCATGATTGTCACTTTCCAAATGCGCATATATACATTATTAGAACCACCTCTAAAACGTTAGGATTCACTCAACGAATCAGAATGCAGGCATTAACTCATATTTGCCGCAGACTGAGGTGGGCGAGGGTGTGTAACAGATTCGAGAAGCAGACAGGCACAGTGCGTGTGTCGGTCTGTGTTGTATGAGATTGTAGTGGTGTGTACTTATACAGGGGCGGCTCTAGGCTAATGGTGGCCCTGGGCAGGGAGCGTAGGTAGGGGGCCCCGGAAGAGGGGGTCCGGGCGGGGCGGAGCCCCCCAGAGCTCAGGAACCAGGAGGAACGCAGGCGCGCAGGCTAGTGAAGGGGGGGGGGGGCTGGGGTCAGGGTGTATGGAAGTGGAACAGAGCCAGAGGCCGCCAAATCCCTGCCAGGGTCCGCCACACAAATATGTATCCATCCTCAGAGGATTAATATATTAAGGATATATATTGGCGTGGAGGCCCCTGCGGTTTGGTGGCCCTGTGCAGGTGCACTGCTTGCACATGCCTAAGGCCAACCCTGACTTATAGCAGTGTTGCTCCCATGTTGTCCGAAGTTAACGGCTGTTAATTGTCCTTTCTACCCCCTCTGCACCCTCTGTTAAGGCTCTTAGTTGTAGGTCGGGCAGTGTAGAGCAGTTAATGCCCTCAGGCCTCAGCTGAGCGTTAACAGCTGTTAGCGCCCTGAGAGAAGGACAAACACGCGCAAGTGTACCTGTTTTAAGCTGAGCTCTCATTGAAATGAAAAGCGCGGCTCGATGCGCCCTTGGCTCTTGGGCGCCCTGTGGGAATGAACACTTCCCTTTTAATGGCCGAAGGCGCGAGGAGACGGAAGGGAGCCGGCGGGGGGGCTGGCGGGGCCCAGGGGTCTGCCAGAGCTGCACACTCAGCCTCACTCACACAGACACGGTCACCGAGGGGGGACGCGAGAAAGGGGGAGACTGGAACAAGCGCTCCCATTCAGGGGGTCACGGCGCGCTCCCAGGCCCGTACAAAGGACGCTCTGTTCGGGGAGGGGGAGCAGGGGACGGCCAGGAGGAGCGAAGATTGTTTGAAGCACAAAACGCACTAATCTGAAACATCCCCGTCCTTAACCCTTTTCAGCAAGGCGGTCCCACGTGGGCCCTTTATACAGCCTGCTCTGGGGCTGCCTGGTGTCACTTCTTCTGAAGACGCGTTAATGTGAGGGATGATGAAATATTGGATTCCGATGGACCGGGGGTCGAAATGAGTCAATAATGGCTCCTTTTGGGTCGGGAATGAATGTGTGGTAAATTGTGCCTGTCTCTGCGGTTTCTCTCTAGACACTTACTAGCATTGAGGCGCTGCTCAGAGGGGCTTTCTTAGCTGCTGTGTTGGGTACAATGCAGATGTGCCTTCACACTCATCCTCTTTGCAGCAAGTTTAATTTTCTTCCTTTCTTACTCCCAACTTTCCTTCTCATTTTCCTTCCTTTTAATCCTTAACTCCCTCTTTCCTGTTTCTCTCCTTCACTCTTATCCCGGTGTTTCTTACTCTCGGACCCTCTATCTGTCTTGCTAACCGTTGTAGAGTTTGGTGGTAACGAGATATCCTCCAATGTTTGGAACATGTACTTTGTTGGATGTCTTCCTCCGGTGGGAAAGAGGGGTAGAAGAAATTCAGTATGTTCATTCGCTCCCTCCATGATCACCCAACTCTACCCCAAATCAGGCATGAGGACTTCTTGTGACTGCTGAGTTTCTTCCTGAGTTTCTTGATACTCAGCTGTGGGTCTGTGACCTTGGCACCTCTTCTTCATCTGTGCACTCTACATATTTTCTTGACAGCTCTCCTCTTTCCACTCCTGAGAGGCTGCCAAGGGTACAACCAGTGCTCCAGACACAAACCCATTCACAACTCACTCTCTTGGACTTTCCAACAGCCCCCATCCTGCCTGGCATCCGCCTGCCCCTCCTTGGTGCACCCTGCTGTAAATTGAATGATGAATTGGGATCTTTCTTCTAAATTTGCCACAGCAGGGGCCCTAGTAACATGAATAGATACCTCTATTTACGGCACTGATGATGTTGGCAACCTCCACTTGGCAGACAGTGATAACGTTAGAGAATTGGGGGACAAGGAACATCATCCCATTGTTCACGGGGGACAGGATCGTATAGTAGAAACTTTAAAGGAATAGTCTTGAAGAAGGATTAGTCATACCAAATATTTATTTTGCTAAAAAAATAAATACTTTGTCACTTTAGGTATTCTGATTATTTTTTTAATCTGAGTTGAGAAGTCAATTTGTGCAGAGCAGTAACTTTCGCAATGAAGTGCTTCTTCGTGGTCTCTGAAGTTGGTGGTCCACATTACCGTATCAGGAGCGTAACTGGAGACACTTCGGGCTGACTCCCTGTCTACCCAGGACACCGCAAGGGGCTCTTGTGAATGCACAAGCTAGGACTCCACACACTTCCTGGGTTCAAGATACTTAAACATGTAGGAAACATAGACAAAGGACTTTCCTAAAATTGAACCAGTGCCCTCAAGTGTGTTTTAACAGACAATACATTTATGCTGATAATGGTTTTCCTTTTAAATGAACTCTCTTTAAATACAATTAAAATCGACACTACAGTATTTAAGTTAATGTGATTTATAAGTGTAATGTATCTGTGGCTTCTTGGTCCTGTAAAAAATAAATAGGCTTACATAAAACATGATTCCATGTCGCACAGTTGTTTCAGAAAAAAGAATGACTGAGTACCGTGCATCAAATTTCTGGACTTAATAAAAGGCATTAAGAAAATGTCAGCATATTTCCCATAAAAAACACAGAAGAAAGTACAATTAAGCATTTACTGTTTAATAATGGTATTACATAGGTATGGAGACACTTCCAAATTGTGCTGAAAACCTAAAGAAAGCAAAGTAGGTATTTTATTTTGCCTGCCCAAAAGCGGAACAGTAAAGAGCATTCCCATCTTCCTCTCCCAGTACCCAAATAATTGCTGAGGGTATTGTCATGGTTCTCTAAGAGGCAAATTGAAATATAGGTTTTTGATATATCCATGCTTGACCTATTCCACCAGGAGAGAGTCAGCAATAAAGATTGAACTTGCTTCCTAGCCAGAGTAGCACAAGTGGCAATTTCAGTAAATGCTCAGAGTTAATCACAGTGGAGCAATGAACTTGGAAGATAAAGTGTACATTTATCAAAAGCAATCTGAGGATACTTTTGATAGACAGCTCTGTTACTTAAATAGTCTCCGTGTGTTTTCTTCCCTATTCAGAAAGCAGTCAGATATTAATTGTGGCAAAAGTCACAGTTTTAATAAAAATGTCAGGAAACCATGGAACTTCAGAACATTTAAAATTTTCCGAAGAACTATGCAAGACCTGCAAAAAAAAGTTTGAATGTAGCACGTGCCTAGCGATCTCTCTTCTTCTGCATCAATCACATTGTTGCTGCAGAGAGCTGGTGCCTCTGAATTAAGATCTAAAGAAAAACCATGTACTTTCACTGCGATATTACTGTTCAGATAATACAATAGCCTTGACTGGTTGATAGTGTGTTTTTGCTCTATAGTCATTTAAGTCTTTTAATACGCATGAAACACATCCAAGAATCCACTGATTGTAGGTAGTATATAGGTTATCTCGGTAGATATAGTTATCTATCACGACATCTAGGTAACCACCTTCTTTCAAAATAATCTGTCTGTCATCATCATGCTTCAAAAATCTCTAATTTTGTGGAAGATGAGTTCCAACAATGCCTCATCTATGAGAAAGGTGAAGCAACTGGGCAGTGCCCTGAAGGAGCACACACAAGAGCATTTCTTGACGACTCACAATGTTTAATTGCTACCCGTTGTTGTCGATCAGTAAGAAACAAAGGTACCCCTGTCAAAATTGGATTATGAAGGATAACCGTCTCAAAGGGTCAACAGTGCCCATCACAACCAATAATAAATAAGTGTAGCAAAACTGTTATCGTCTGTGTCCAATTTGAGGTCATCCAAGGCAGCCACCACCATGGTCCACATTCCAGGATGGAAAACAGTTTGTAAATGTTATAACATATCTTTAGATACAATAAACTCCACCGGCAGACTCTTTATCCTTCTTACCAGGAGTTTTGAGATCTATAGCACATGGGACACAGGTCTATTTTTATCCTAAGCAGAAGCAACCAGGGAATGGAGTTTTCCATGTAGGTAGTCCTTGCCATTTTCATAGAGGAAGGAATTGCTAAAGAAGAAAATGATGCTCTTCATAGACAATAATACCAAGGTTATCTCCAATCACTATACGGAGGGATTTTAGGATCTTCGCTGCATAGGGATTAAGAGCGAGCCTTGGGGACGACTCTAATTCATTAGTTTAGAAAAGCAATGCTTGTCAAGAGAGTGAAATGAGGACAGAAAAGGCGGCAAAGACTTCTTAAAGACTTCTTTGACCAATCGTGAAGCACTGAACAGATTTTCAGTGTAGTAACATGAATTTGTTTCCCTTATAATTTAGCATCAGTTTTGTAATACTTATGCCAAGAGCGTTCCAGCGGCCAGAGCTCTTGATCGCAAATGTTAGTCTTTTGCTTTCATTTTTTTCTCAATGGCAGGTGACTTGACTAGAGGACATAATAAGATGATCATTAAAATGCTTGAGAACCATGGCGAGAAGTGACTCTGACACAGCAGCCGAATGATTACACGTGCTCTCAACTATTCTTTACGGTCCTCATGTTGACTCAGTGCCTGCACTTTTAAATGAAATACCGTGATGAGCAGACCATAGAAGAGCAGGCGGCATACAGATTGTTTCAGTCGGAGGTAATACACCACCAAGCATATGTTCCTTATCGCATGTCGGTCCTTCGACTAGCTGAGATAGTCATAGTGCTCCATATATTCTTGTGTACACACATAAATTATTGTTGGCAGCCATGACCTGAGTTGACAGCCCACTCATGTATCAATAGTTAGAGCTGAGGGTTCTGGTGGGAGATATGCCAGTAGCAGATCAAAGAGGGTTGTAGTGATAAAATACCACCTAGATAGCCTATGGTGGTAGTGAGGAGGATTGAGGTTTTGACAATCATACTTTCTGAACTGATTCCGACAAACCGTCCAGGTTTCCTAGCTACTCGATTACAAAAGGTGATTTGATAACCAGCAGGAATCAAGTCTGCCAAAAAACAGGGTCCGTATTCTTCTGTCGTCCATGGTTCATTAATATTAATATTTCCAAGATGGTAACTTAAAAAATATCCTATGCAAATTTGATATTTTGAGAGCAAAGTCTGCCTATATTTCCATTCCCCCAACTTGATATTTCAACTGAGAAATGTTAGTGTTTCCCTTTAGTTGTATGCAAGCGATGCCCAAAAAATTCGGCATACCAAATTTGATTATGAAAATTGCCTGATTTTATATTTTTAGGGTACTCCTGTGAAAAAACAGTTTGAGTGATGATTCTAGTCTTTTCCTCTGCCCTTAGTGAATGTTGGCAGATTATAGTACCAGAATGTCCTGGGCCTACAGAAACATTGTGACCTGAATATCTAGAATCAAAATATCGCAAAGATAAACATATATAGATACATATAACAGTGCTTTAAATGGGCCGTTACTGTCCGGTACTGAGCACGGCCACTTTTTTATTTTGAGAGGGAGAGTACCGGCACTTTTCAAGAGAAATGTAATACTTTTAATTAGAGAGTACCAGCACTCCTCAGAAACAAGCAGGTACTTCATTTTTCCTTTCTAAGCACTGTGTATAAATTCACTCTACTTACCTCCATATGTATGTACCTTGACGATATATATCTTCATGATTCCTAGATGTGGAGTTAAGAGTAGTAATCCTATATACTCTATGTGATTGACTTAGTGGAGGGAATGAGCATGGCTGCCTGCTTCTGCTTCCTGTTCCTGGAGAGCAGAGAAGACCTGGGAGCTGGCCAGCCGGCGGACCGGTAAGTTTAAATATATATTTTTAAATAAAATACCCCTTCCCACCCTCACCCACCCACGCCACCCCAACCCGCGAGTCTTGTCGGCCGCAACTGACCCCATGTGACCTCTAGGGATCCAATGAACTCAACCGAGATGGCAGCTCCCCAGAGACAGAGATAAGAAAAACTAAAATGCTGAATGCAGAGAACGTACACAAATGGATGGAAACTTCGAGAGAAGCAAATGATTGAGGCTATGTAAATATTCAGTCCTCACTCCGGGCTGTTACTATCAGACTTGGAGGATGTCTGAAAACATTCAGATTAACTGCCAAACATTTAGGCACAGCACAATTAATCAAAACGGTGTTGAGAGTGGCCTATTAAACTGCTTGAGTTAACTCTCGTGAAATTGCCCGGACGGGCGACGGCTGAATTAATTTCCCGCTGTTTCGGAATGGCTGACTTGAAAATGGCGCTGAGGCGCCAGGTGCACTACAGGGCTCACCTTCGACAAACCCTGGCCGGTGCTGAACGGACAGCTCACCGCGAGCTGACGGGTGGTGCTGAAAGGAAAGCTCTTTTGCCAAGGACGTTTCTGACTAGAAGTGTCTCTCGTGTGCAGGGTGGTGTCTCCCGCGACTCACCTGCGGTCTAATGTATGGATTTAGGACAGCCCCTCTCAAGGGTTGCGTCTAAATTAGGTCCGGACATACGTAATTTGCGCTGATGTCTGTCCCTTTACAGTGCTTGAGGAGAGACGGTTAATGAGACTGTCACATCTGATAGCAACGGACCGAGAGTAAAGATATCAGGAAGGTAAACGGACGGCAGAGGTCGTAGAAATAGACCCAATGAGACACCAGTCGTCTCTCACTGATCTCACAAGATGTCTCTTGAAAGGGCCTGAACTTAGAGCTCTATCTTGTTCCAGCGTTGTCTCGAGAAGTGACCTGCAGTAGCAGCTCTCACCTCTCCCAGGGACTGTTAAGAGATTGATTTGAAAGAGACAGATTGTACCTATCTTGAGGTGTGTCTTCGGACTGGGCTTGCATTGACAGTTCTACCGGGCTGAAGCCTCCATGCCTACCTTCATGAGGGTAAATGGACAGCATCGATCGATGTCACTCAATGAAACCCACAGACCTATCTCAACCCAGTGCCCGTGGTTCAGCTAATAGCCATTGTTGTCCCAATGCTACCTCTGAAGTGGGCCTGGTTAGTGTATCCTGGAAGGTGTGTAGGTCTCTCTCTAGAATATGTATGTGAAGGTATAGTTCTCACCTGCCTTAATACCTGTCTCTCTGTCTCAACTTCTGGCTCCTAAATGTGTCTGATTAAAGGCCTCACCTCACCTGCCTCAGTGCCTGGGATGTGTATACAGATGCAGCCCTCCCTTGGCTCAATGTGTGTCTCGCGATCGTGTCTGTTGAGATAGCACAGATCTGTCTCAATGTCTACAAGACACTTGTCCTGATCCTGGGAGTAGGTAGGGAGCAGTAGAAATTAAGTAAACATAAAGTTCAATTCAATTCAATTCATAAAGCTTTATTCGGTGCATACAAATGACCATAAAAGCACATAAAATCACAATTGCAGAGGTATACAAAATAAACATGACAGCTTAAAAAACCATACTTTTCCTTGCATTAATGGATTTACAAAGAAAGGTGGCCGTAAAAAAAACAGACATCCGAAAACTGCATGTTAAAAATAATTTCCACTGCATCATTTACAGAACGAAATCCATATTTAAGAAACATTGGTTTTAAATAAACAACGCGTAAGTTCATGTAAAGATTGCATATCAAAAGAAAGTGCATTGTGCTCTGCTTTGATGAACCATCACAAGGGCAAGCTCCAACCGGGTATTTTTTAAGGCTGGGGAAAGCCACCAGATGATGTACCAATCCAAATCTGAGCCTGGTTAATAAAAATCTGTGTGAGGGACGGGTCACCTGGGTTAGGTATAATTGGAAACCTTCGATAGCAGTATATTTATTATAGAAGATGGTCGAGGACAGCAATCCTGTACTAACCGCCCGCATCCTAGTTCTATACAATAGGAAAGTTGACTTCAGCTCGCTTTTAGGTATATCAGCGGCAGCATACGGGTTGGCCAGAATACTTAAACCAAAAATTTCCTGGAAACTATAGATGATGTATTTTAACCAGGGAATCTTTTCATAGTTATCCAGTGTGAGACAATCCTCTATAACAGATATATTAAAGGAGGTCTCTTCCTTTAGCCAGATTGATCGCCAAATCATTAGTGGCCTTAGGGATGTCAGATCTGATAAGTAATTAATCCCCAGTTCCTGATGTATTAACTCAGTTGGGGCAGAAGTGGGCAAACATAATAGCTTTTTAAGAAAGCAATTTTCCTCTGTTTGCAGACGACTATTGGAGTGATGCCCCCACACCCCTGCCCATAAATGGCAATTGATACACATCTGGCTTGATAGATCTGCATCATATCCCTGGTACATCTATTGCCAACCTTGGCCGCAAATCTAAATACCCCATGAGCGCTTTTAGCCATCTTGGCACGGACATTTGTGAATTCGTGGGTCCATGAACTATCTTTGTCGAAGGTAAACATAAAGTTATTTTTAGACCATCTCAAAGGCTGCGATGCTACATTGTTTGCAGGTTTACTGCTATGAATGGCAAATTACAATAACTATAGGAAATAATTATATCATCATAATGCAGTATCATTATGTAAGTAGCAAAATGTTGTTGCATGGCAGTTTAGCACCATTGCTAGCTCATTATTTGTCCTTCGAAGTAAAGCCTTCTCTATCGGGACACTCGCTATTGACATACTACGGCTGCCCGAGGATTTGAGAGCGACAGGACCCTTGTGGTGGAAGGTTTGGGTGAAAGAGGAGAGCTCCCAGGAAGCACTAGAAGGCATCAAGGCTGCTCCACTTTCCCATCCCTGAAGGCTGGGTGCTGGGCCCATAGGGACACTGACGCCAGACTGCAAAAGGACCAGAGATAATTTGTAGATAGACACACCAGAGGGGTTGCTGCCTAGTTGGTGGGCAATGAGTCCATACTCAAACATACTAAGAGGGGCACTCGGGCAGCGTGATGTGGTCTGGAAGAATCTGGGAAGAGACGGCAAATATATAGTGAGCACAAAGTGAGTCTCCCATAGAGTGATTGTTGGCAGCCCTCCTTCTCAGATCATCATCCTTGGGTTTTAAGAAGCTCCCCAACTAACCAATCAATAGTTAATGTCACCTTGGTTGCTATGCTGCTTTTTGGGCAGGTGAAGGGGTACCTCCCAGTGACAGAATCCACCCTAATCTGTACTTAAAGAATGGCCAGTGCAGTCCTTCAGTCCAGTGGCCTTTGTTTCTTGGTTGTGTCTGTTCCTCCTGAGGGTTCACCGGGCAGGTCTGTAGATGAGATCTCTGAACCCCATAGAGCAGGATCTTCTTGCTAGAATATGCCATGTGTTCACTAGGGAGGCAGAATCAGGCTACCAGTGTCATGGGGAAGATACATTCACTGTGTTCCTCCTGGATGGAATTGAGGATCACCTCTGGAATCTCTGGAGGGATCCCTGGATCTCTCCTTGGTGGTTTGAAGTACTTATTACAGGACCTAGGACTTATTCCGACCTTAAGAGCTGTGATCAGGGCCACATATTTGATGTTCAGGTGGTCCCACCACTCAGGGCAAATTGCCTCAGGTTTGTATTCTTCCCAATCAAACTGGAAAGGTCTGTTTTGAAGCAAAGGATTATGTATTCAGCCAGAAACCCAGCATTTTCAAGACAGAGAAAAACAACTCCTTTTTTGGGCAATGCCAGCTGAGCATGGCCACTGGCAAGGGGTGCTCTCACAAAGATGATTAAGCCCAGGAAGGACACATATTGGCTCCATAAAGGTGCCAATATGTGTCCTTTCCTCTAAAGGGATACCATGCAAACGGCTTTCATCATGTGTTGGTCCAGTGGGAACGCTGATGCTGGTGGTTGCTCGCTTTTGGAGGAGACCCACTAGGCATCAATCTTGCCTACAGGTTGTGCTTTACCAACCACAATGCAGTGCTATCACCAGGTGACATCATTGAAACCATTTTGGCAAATTAAAACTAACAAAGGGGGAGAGGGGAGAGGGAGAGAGAGACGCCTCTGGGCGCGCACCACCGGTCCGGTGCAGCAGAGGAAGGAGAAACTGCGGTCCCCGCCCCCGTAACCTAAATAGGTCCCCGGCCTCTGTCCCACCGGAAGTGCGTCACTCTCCCCCCGGAAGGATTAAGTAGCCGGTCACCCCTTGGGGGCTGACCTGCCGCCACTGGACTAAACGAGGTAGGGGGCGGGGCCGGGGGACCAGGTCCTAAGTGCGCGCTTGTTGATGCTCGCGCTTGTCAAACTAGGCCTGGGTGGTGAACTCTGCTCCGTTCATGGAGTTTGCAGAGTTTTTCGCACTCCGTGCTCCACGGAGCTCACGGAGTTCTGAAAAACTCCGCTCCATGTAGCAGAGTTTTTTCCTCGCTCACCAATGTTAAGTTGCTGAGCAAAGAAAATCCAACTCTAGACCACTTCCCAGCGGGATTTCTCAACGCAGCCAGTCGCAGATGGTTGGTACCGCTCGCAGTGAGAAACCTTCCATCCACATTGTGGAATCTGCCGCTCAAGTAGAACTTCTACACGAGTGGCAGAAAGAAGCAGTGTCTTCCTGCGCTGCTGTTCGCACTGTAAAACACCTGGTGCTAAAAATCAGTGCAAACGGTGCAAGGTAGCACACTTTGCTGCTTGCGAAACCCGCATAGCGTGCCAGAGTGTTTTTTGGTCACTTTGCAGAGTTCTGCATAGAGGAAACTCCGCAAACTACACCCAGGCCTACAGATTCTAAAGCTTCTAAGGTGGACCTCACAATTTCAACAATGTACGTCTCTGGAGTTTCTGTAAGTGGAATCCCCTTGCCCCACTCAAGGTCGGTCTGCGGAATGATTATTAAATCATGCTACAACGTCCTTCCAGTGTCCCTCCCCACCCCCATCCCAAGCTACAGGGGAAAACTGTGACTAAGAAATCCAAACATTAAGTACATTAATTCGAAGACCTCACAGTCCCACGAGCCCCGTTTTTAGCTAGACGAACGGAACCAGCCCCTGACTAGCCGATAGCCTCAGCGAGCGACATACCAATAATAGTTTGTGAGCTGTGGCTAACACTGCTGTTGTCAAGAGCTGTACGGGTTTGATCCCGCGCACGAGGCCCTTCCGGGGTCACGCGCGGCTGCGCGTCAGGCAACCTTGCCACGCGCCGGCGGTGATCTCCCCTTGAGCTTCTGTTCTAATGCCCTGGCTCCCCCGCGTGGGGAAGGAATGTCACGGGCTGAGTGGAGACCGCCCGTCCTGCTGTTGTCAGAACAGTGTCATCGTTTTCGAGACGAAAATGGCCGTGATGTGGGGGCACGAAAGGCACAAGCGATCTGTCGCAAACGTCCTTCGGTGACGGCGACGGCGCTGCCTTTCCCAGCATCACAGGCTCCTGCTTTTCACACCATCACATGTGCAATTGATCGCACTCACTACACCTCAGAAGAATAATTTGCATTTATTAAACACCTCTGCCTAGAAAATAGATTGAATGACCTTTTGTATCGAACGGTAACCTCTAGTGAGAAATATGCACACACTGAAACTAACATCCCACGGATGCTTACAGACCCAAATAAGCTCCGAGGCACAAACATACAGGCAAATACAAAGACACACGGAATCAAACACACAATCAAACTGCACACATTCACACAGAAAAAAACACTTGAGCACATCCAACAGAAAGACTCAAACACAAGTTACTACACACTCAACACAGGCACGGTCTTATAAGTAAACACACGCACACACACAGCCAACACTCACACACATGCATACAGCTTATCTTCTCCCCAGTCTAAGCCAAGCCCCTCTGTTGCAGGAGTGTAATGCAGGTCCCCGCAGTCCCTGCGGTGTACTGGTGGCCCCCACACTTCAGGGGTCCCCATGCAGCCCAAAGCCTATGAATATCGGTGAGATGTGGAGTCTGAGGGTATCATCAACACATTCTGCGGGAGGGGGACATCGTTTTGTGTTATGCCACTGCTCCATTGCCGCTCCTATCCTAAAGACATAGTGCCAACAAATTATGATGAACACCTCCTCCTTCAGGCACTAGGATGCCTTCCAAAACCTCCACTAAAACTGCTCTCACCCATCTTCTTTCTAACCCTTCTCTCTCACCCATCCTTCCACTATCTGCCTCGCAAACGCACCCCTGCCTGGTTCTTGTCCCTGAATGCATTTTCCATAAAATGCAGGAGTTCCAGAGAGCTGCCCTACGGCGGTTACCGGGGACAGGTATATGTCAATCGTTGACATCACAAAATTCACTGCACCTGATCGCCTTCATTTCGAGCCTGCCTCATAATTGCCATTTCTCTTTGCTGCGATCCTTATGAGCTCCTCCCAAGCCTGCTAATGAGATGTCTTCATGAACTGCACCTTCTAGAGACAAGCCCTTCACGGTCCCACACGTCTGACTGCTGCTACGGCCACCTTGAGACGGTCTGCTTCCAGAGCATCCCATGGGATCTCGGCCACTGAAAGCGAGACACTGCCTCTACAAATTCCTCAACACGCCCTGGAATATGTTGGGTTCGAAACATGACATCCTATTGCAGACGCTGTAGTGGTTGATCTCTTAGAAGCATCATAATAACCCACTGGTAATTAGCAGGCAACCTGTTAATCACTGTCACTTCAGACTTGTATATGTCAGTGGTTATTTTCTTGAATGTTGCGTCTTGTCCACCAAGTCTCATTACAAATACTATTGGAAAGAACTCGATGAATGCAATGCTTGCGCCTCTACCAGTCCTCGGGCCAGCGCTGTGCACACCGGTGCTCTTTACATGTTCAAAGCTGCCAGCACCCAATGCATCACAAAAGAACTGGATCAGTTTGCAGCCTCCTTGGTACTCCATTCTAAGTGTCCATGAACTTAATCCTTGTCAGCATACCTTGTCTTGTCCCGCCATAATTCGAATCTTTTGATGGGTTTTGGAGGCCCGCTTCTTCCTAAATGCTTGTCCCGGCCGAAGAACCTACCAGAGGCAAGCCTCTTGCACACAACATTCAGGTGGCCCAGAACCATTGCATCATTCTGAGTTCCCATTTCTTCATTCCCACCACATCATACAAAAGGTCCCTCGATGCTATTGCTTCTTAGCCGGAAAGCATGATTCCATGGTTACCGTCCAACTCAATACCTAGGAATGTGATAGTCTTAGGAAGGCCATCTGTTTATTCAGGGGCCAATGGCACACTCAAAGTTTTCAGCCCCTTTTTCCTGTGTCTTATTCAATCAGTTACATTCTCCATGTCCACCCTTCCTTCTGACCACAAAGAAATCATTGAGGTAATGCAGCACCTGCGCTTACCTTGCCTCCATCTTCACCACCCATTCCATAAAGGAACTATAAGTCTCAAAAACTGCACCTGACACACAGCCGTCCATCAGCATTGCATTGTCAAGAAATATCATTCCTTCTAATGTAATTCCTAATATGGGGAAATCCTCCAGGTAAACAGGCAATAGCCGAAATGCTGACTAGATGTCTTATTTTCCAATTTACTGCCCCTAACCCGTATCGCCAGACCAATGCAATGGCTTTGTTAATGCTAGAATTCGACAAAGAGAGTTCACTGTGGTCAATATAGTCATTGACTGGTAGGTCTGTATTCACCTTTTACCTTTTTAAGAACAATATCTAGTGGTGATATGATAAGGTTCTCACTAAATGTGCCCACCATTCTTCCTGTAGTCACTGTCTTTATCAATTTTGCCTGAACATTATCTTCAGTCCCTCAATTAGTTGCACATTTTCGACCCAGTGGTCCAGTCTTTCTCCCCCCTAGGAGATCCTAAATCCTTTAGCAAACGCGTCTTCTAAACTCTGTATCCTTCTGTCTGGCGGTCTCTTAAGCTTCGCTCCATCTAACCCAGGCTCACCGGAGCACTGCACCTTGCCTCCAGCCTGTCTCCCTTTCCCTCTTTCCTAAAAGTCTCCTCCTGGCCCCTCCTCACCAAAACATTGCACCAATGGGAGTTTTCCTTTACACCTGGCACACTCCTGCCTAGGCTTGCAAGGTGATGTGAAGCAGGACCACTTGGTGAAGCTGCAGCCCTGTTCCTGTCCGGACTCCTCACCTCCCCTGAGCTGGGGAAATTCAGAAAGGGCACATGTCGTAGAGACATTCTGCTTGCAGTGGGCACTACTGGAACCCGTCTGATTGGTGTCATCGAATGTGGCCAAAGCCTGTGGTTGGTCTCACCCTAGGTGTTTGAAAGTCTAATCCTTTCCTCATCATATCCTAATGTCACTGGCCCTGAGGGCTGGTGTGGGCTATCTATGGAATGCGGGCTTTAGGACCCAACAGGGTACCGAAACCGCCCTCCTATCAGTCGTTGAGGAGGCCAAAAAAATTCTTGACTCCAGAGGCTCCGCTGCGATCATTTTGCTTGATCTCAGCGCAGCCTTCGAGACAGTCAACCACCAGCTTCTACTAGTAAGACTTAGAGAGATTGGAGTGACGGGTCTCTTACATAAATGGCTGGAGTCCTTTCTTGCTGAGCGTGCTTTTCTTGTGTTTGAGAACAACGCCACCTCCGACTGGATGCCATTACAGTGTGTGGTTCCTCAGGGCTCCTCACTGAGCCCCACACTTTTTAACGTCTATATGCGTCCTTTAGCTGAGAGCGTCGAGCCGTTTGAGGTTAAGATTGTCACATACGCTGACGACACTCAGCTTATTGTGTCTCTCAATCTGATGAACAATGATAAGTCCATCCTGGCGAACTGCCTGGAGAAAGTTTCAGCTTGGATGGACTCTTCTTTCCTCAAACTGAATTTGGCTAAAACTGAGTTGATGTTTTTGGGAAAGACTATTGGTTTGGTGAATGAATGACTCCCTCTGGCCGAAATGTATGGGAGATATGCCTGCCCCCAAAGACCAAGTAAAATGCTTGGGAGTATGGCTTGATCATAATTTGAGCTTTAAGACTCGGGCATCCAGGGTTGCTGGCTCATGCTATGGCATTCTTAAGAAGATTAGGAAGATCCTGCCCCTCCTGCCTTTTAATGCCAGGAAACTCCTAGTCCAAGACTTGATTTTATCAAGGCTTGATCATGCCAATGTGCTGTACCTGAGCTCCTAATCTCTTACCATAAAAAAACTCCAAATGGTCCAAAACTGTGCAGCACGACTTTTGATGCATGCTCATACAGAGAATCTGCTAAGCCACACATTAGACCACTGCAGTGGCTGCCCGTGGACAAAAGAGTTCAATTTAAAGCCTTATGCATTGTCCACCAATCTCTAGCGTCTAACCTGCCACCAATTCTCCAATCCATTGTCTCTCTATATGTCCCTAGAAGATCCCTTCGCTCCGAGTCGAAACATCTCGCTATTGTCCCAAGATTTAAGCGAGCCCGGACTGGGGGTCGTCTTTTTTCGTTCATTTCTGCTCAAAGGTGGAATCAACTGTCAGACTTTATTCGTCTAGAGGCCAACCATCTTCGCTTCTGAAAACTCCTTAAAACTTTTCTGTTTGGTTGATCTTGTTATTGTTTCTGGTTTAGGTGTGTCTTTTAGCGCTGGGAGGCCTTTGGTAGCGATGCGCTTTATGAAAGCTCTTTCATTCATTCATTCATTCAATGCCCAAACACTCCACATTACTCCCGGGTGCTTTTGGCAACAGATGAATGGTAAATGCCACTGTCCAGCTATCAATATTGGTCGGCACCCAATTCCCACTGAGATTTGTGCACCTAGTCCTCTAAGCCCAGGTGCACCACTTAATGAGCCCATGTAACTCAAGCTCTGTCTCAGGATTCAGCAATCCATGAACACAGATACACAAACAGGGTGGCTTCAATGACCAAGCAGAGACGACCGCCTGGGACAGAACAGAAAGAGCCCCCTGTGACTCAGCAGAACAAAGCTGGATCCTCGGAGCATCACAACGATGAGCTTGTCTAGGACGACTCCTCGGGATCGCCCTCCCTGGCACCCCAGAGTTTGCCTGCTGTGGCACCTCTGGTAACATGGCGGAATCCACTGTTGTTACACAGGAGCGCCTGTTCTGTGTGACACAGCTGTAACTGGCTCCTGCGACTCAGCAGGACCTGCCTGCTGTGACGTCTCTGGTAACATGGCAGAATCCGCTGATGTTACACAGGAGCGCCTGTTCTTTGTGACACAGCTGTAACTGGCTCCTGTGACTCAGCAGGACCTGCCTGCTGTGACGCCTCTGGTAACAGGGCGGAATCCGCTTTTGTTACACAGGAGAGCCTGTTCTGTGTGACACAGCTGTACCTGGCTCCTGTGACTCAGCAGGACCTGCCTGTAGTGACGGGGGAGGACCTGTCTTATGTGACTTAGCAATAAATACTTCTATGAAAGAATAGAACCTGTGTCTAGTGAAACAGAAAGTGTGACAGCGCAGTATCTTCCTGCTGAAAGGTCATAGGACCCCGGAACCCCCAGCATAGTCCCCGCCCCAACCCACGGTACCCTGACACCCACATGTAAATCAACCACAGAGATTTGCGTGGGTTAAAACAGCCATGTTTAATACAAACATCACATAAACATGACAAAGGAAATTCATATGCATAATTAGCAATTCACAACACACTTTTTTAATATTGACCTTCAAGATTGTAAACCCCCAACACTAAGGGGGGGGTCCAGACTCACATCTCCATGCTGAGCCTCCTACGCAAGGTGCAACCCACCTGCGCCCTTGAGTGGTGTGCCCCACCTCCGATCCTTGTCCGCCATTTTCGGGGCCCACCCCCCGACCACCAGGCTGCCCAGGAACCCAGTAGGCTCGAAACCTGTCGCCCTAGCCTCCCCAGCCGGTGGCCACCTTTTTCCAGCGGAGAGCTTACACAACGGAATATAGTTTGTGTGACACGTGCCCTCCAGTGAAAAGCTGTAATGTAGTTCAGTGGACGAATACATCCATTGTAGATCTCCCTTTGTAACCCGAAGCCCAGCAGGGCCCCTCGATTGTTTATTCTGCTGAGGGAAAAGAAATAAGTACCATCAAATAGGATAATAGTTAAAAAATGTTATCGACGCCTAGAGACGAGACAAGCGGTAGAGTGAGCTATAAATATAATTAGTATAGTTATTGTTTTACTGTTGTTGTTTCTTTAGCACCCGCCCCCAAGAGACACAGCAGACTCTGTCTTGTGTGACTCAGCAGATTCAACCCCTCTTATACACATCTCTTGTGACACAGCGTTTCCCGGCCTCCGGACCACGAACCACTCTTGCTACCCTGGGCCTGACCCTCGATCGCCCCCCCTCCCCTTGTAGACGGCGTCTATAAACCTTAGCACATTCATGTTCAGGGGAGATGAGACGTTCACGGGGTGAGGAGGCTTTAAACACGTTTTGTTGTGGTTTGAGCTGTGAAGGGGGTAAAAGAGCCTGTAATCAGCATCTGAAAAGGTCCTCGCCCCAGTAAAAGGCCCTGCCAGTGGGTAGTGGGGAGGGAGAGGGGGGTCACCATACAAAAGAGACAATGTAATCAGCCCCCTTCTCACATGTTGCCTCCGTTCTCCCGCCCTGCCCTGAAGGGGTTAAACACTGGCTGTCTGGGCAGAAGAAAAGACTTCTGTTTTTTTCCTCAAGAGCTATCCCTTTCCCACCAAGAAAATTCCTCCAGTTAAAAAGAAAAGGGGGGGGGGGGGCTTTATTAGCACATTCAAGGCTGGTCTCACATTGCAGACGAGCTGGGTTTCCATAGCGACCGGGATCCAAAAAAGGAAGCAGGTGGGATGGGGCAGAGAGGGCCTGGAGGAGGCAGAGAGATGGGAAGAGGGTGCAACCAAGGAGGGCATAGTTTTGTTCCCACCATTTGGCTCAATGTTGTCAGAGACAGAGAAGGGGCAGCCACTCCCGAGCCCCTGACTCGCCTTCCTCGTCCGCCCTCTGCCCTCAGTTAACTGCCCTCACCCCCAGCACTTCACAACTTCACGGCTGGGTATCTCGGACTCTGGGGGGCGCAGTGGCACCGAACTGGAACGGGGAGGGCTTTCAAGGCAAGAGGTTTAAAGGGCTGGAAACAGCAGTGCATGCTAGAGAGGTCGCATAGAGCAGACTGCGGGACAGATGTGCATAGATAATATCTGCAAACCGTTTCCTTATGGTATGGTATGCTATGCTAAGTTATGGTATGGCATAGTATGGTATAGTATGCTATGCTATGGTATGTTATGGTATGGTGTGATACAATAGTGTATGGTATGCTAAGCTATGGTATGCTATGTTAAGCTATGGTATGGCGTGGTATGGTATAGTATGCTATGGTATGGTATGTTATGGTATGGTGTGATACACTAGTGTATGGTATGCTATGCTAAGCTATGGTATGGCGTGGTATGGTATAGTATGCTATGGTATGGTATGTTATGGTATGGTGTGATATACTAGTGTATGGTATGGCATGGTGTAGGGTGGCATGGGCAGGTGTATGCATTTATTGGAATGGTATGGTATGGTGCAATACAATATTTTATGGTATGGTATGGCATGGAATGATATGCAACAATAAGGTATGGCGGTACATGGTACGGTGTTGTATATTATGATATTGTATTGTATGGCATGGTGTGGTGTGTCCTGGATGGGTGTTGTACGCATTTTATGGGGCGGGATGGTATGCTCAACCAGGTGTGGCATGGTATGGTATATGGTATGGTGTGAGGTGAGGTTCGAATAGAAATGTAATCGATTATGCCAGTGAGTTGAAGCAGGGGCTGGCCCAGATCTATACGTCAGAAGGACAGAATGGCAGGAGTGACGCTAATCTAGGGCTTGGCGGCAGTGGCATGCCAAGGGTATAGTGGACCCCAATTCAAGCAAAAATGGGATTACCTGCCCCCTCTGGATAGAAAAACATATACAACTGAGGTATAGCCTGTCCCTGAGAACCTTTGGCCTCATTATCAATTACACCTGCTGCACCCCTTTATTGGTGCTGTTCTAGAAGTAAGGAGGTGACACAGAGGGGATTTGGGACTTGCTGGTGAGTTAGAGGGAAGGGAGTGTCAGTGAAGGAGTTTGGGGTCTTGCTTTGAGTAAAACATCGGGGGAGAGAGCAGTGAGAGATAACAGAGAAGGCAGCGGTTGTATGTGAGAATGAAGCCAGAGTCTGAAAGTGAAAAACATTCAGAGTGACAGTGAGTTAGAAGTCATGTTGTGAGACGGTGAGAGATCGAGAGAGAGAGAGACAGTGAGTTAGAAATGAGGTGGTGACAGCGACAGACAGGGGAGTGACAGTGAGTTACGAGTTAGGTGTGGCAATCAGTGGAATGGAATGGAATAAAAACTTATATTGCACGAACTTAGCCCGGGGGGCATCAATGCGCATAACTACACAGAGATAGGGACAAGAAGGCAGATAAGACAGGAGGTAGGTTTAGTAGGCCTGAGAAAAGAGCCAAGTCTTCAAGTGCTTCTGGAAAATCGACAGGGAGGGTTGGCTAGACAGTTCAGGAGGGAGACTATTCCATAGTTTCGGGGCGATGGTGGAAAAGGCTCGGCCACCCCATCTAGACTTTTTAAATCTGGGGACAGCAAGAAGATTTTTCGAGGAGGACCGAAGTGTTCTATTAGGGATGTAAGGGCTGATGAGGGTTCTTATGCCTTCCGAACCAGCACCAAACAGAGCTTTGTGTGTAAGACAAATGATCTTGAAGGAAATTCTGGCTTGTATAGGAAGCCAGTGGAGGTCCTTCCTAGCTTGGGTCACCGATGAAAGCCTAGGTAAGTTTAGGACCATCCTGGCTGCAGCATTTTGAACAGTTTGAAGGCGATGTAGTGATTTCTTATTGATGCCTCCATTCAGCGCATTGCAGTAGTCTAACCTGGAGGACACCAGGGCCACGGTTGACTGCTTGCGTGCCTCGGATGACAAGTATGGAGCAATCTTTTTGAGCATCCGAATGATGTTGCAGCAGGTGGATACTGTTCTATTGACATGAAGATCAAAAGAAAGGGCTGAATCCATAAGGACCCCAAGGTTCCTGGCCGAGTTGGTGGGAAGGGGGCAATTTCCCAGGGCTGGTGGCCACCAGTCTCCTGACCAGATGTCACGGTTTCCCCCAAAGATGAGAACCTCTGTCTTCTCCGCATTCAGTTGTAGGTAGTTTCGCACCATCCAATTTGATACAGCCTCCATACATGTTCTAAATTTGGAAGCCGCTTCTGTGATGGGTAGGGTGGAGGATACGATAATCTGGGTGTCATCTGCATATGACAAGATTTGATATCCAAAAGATCGTACTACCTCGGCAAGTGGGGTTACGTAGATGTTAAATAAAAGAGGGCTCAAAGAAGAGCCCTGAGGAACCCCACATTGCACGGTCTTGGAAGGGGACAGAAAACTGCCAAGCTTTACCCTTTGTTGTCTCTGGTGGAGGAAGGAGGACAGGAGGCTTAGTGCACTTCCCCTTACTCCTATTCCCCTCAGCCGCTCGACCAAAATTGTAGGGGATAGGGTGTCAAATGCTGCTGTAAGATCTAAAAGTACCAGCAGCGTAGTCTGTCCCCTATCAACCTCCAGGCGGATGTTATTTGCCACGACCATAAGTGCTGACTCGGTGCTATGCATAGCCTGAAACCCATGATGAGAAATATCGAGAAGACCATTTTCCTCTAGATATGTGGTCAAATGACGATTTAAATGGGTCTCCAGCATCTTGCCGGGGCCGGTAGCAAGGAGATGGGTCGGAAGTTCTTTAATACTTCTGGGTTCAAAGATGGTTTCTTAAGGAGCGGCCTAACAACTGCCAGTTTCCATATGGTTGGAAAGGATCCTTCAGAGATGGCCTGATTCATAACTCCTAACAGGGGGGGAGGACTACCTCTCTACATGCCTTCAATGTTTTAAATGGGCAGGGATCTAGAGGAGAACTAGATTTAATGGTGTCCAGAAGGATACTTAGTTCGTTCTGGGTCAGGAGGGGAAAACTAGATAAACTGACAGAATGAATGTGCTCCAGAGGTTCATTATTTAAAAGGGGTACAGATGAGGGTGACAGTTCTTTGTTAGTATCCAATTCCATGTTGCGAGTTTTGAGGGATAGATAGATGTCAGAAATTTTGGAATGAAAAAAGTCTGCTATATTATCACATAGTTCCTGTGACTCCGCAATGGGGTCAATAACTCTGGGGATTGACAGAGTGTTGATGACTTTAAACAGGTCCCTTGATGATTTTAGCGAGGTGGTGATTTCACTGAAATAGTTCTTTTTTTCGACATCAATAGCCTTTTTATAATCTCTCAGTGCTAACTTATGTTGCTTCTTCCCCAGGGAATCGGGGCGTGCGTACCAAGCTCTTTCCATCTGTCGACATTTTTGCCGTAGAAGTCTCAATCTTTCTGAGAACCATGGCGCTGAAAGGACCTTTCTTGCGGAATAGTGTTTTTTAAGGGGAGCCAGGGCATCCATTGCCTTGGAATGGTGACTTGATGTTGAGTTAGAGGTCAGAGGTGACAGAGAAGAAATAGAGAATGGTGGTGAGCTAGAACTGTGAGGTAACAAAGTGGGGAATGTGGTCTTGGTGGTGAACTGAAAGTAAAGGATATAGAGGCAGAGCATTTGGGGCTTGGTGGAGGGTAAGGGATGACATTAATACGAATCCGAGCTTGACAGTGAATTGGACCTCAGGTCAAATACAAAGCACAAAGCACAAAGCTACAAAAAAACGAACACAATACGAACTTAGCTTTACCCAGACCAACTACTACCTCCTAGAAACAGACAGACCATACAATGCTTATTTGGGATGTAGGTAATGTCTTCAAAAGAAAAAAGCCCAATCCAAGATGGCCACCAAAGGGCACACATGCTCAGAAATATTCTTTACCTCTTTTAAATTTAGTTGACAACTGTGTTTCTGTCTTGCTCTCAGAATTCAAAAACCTCTGTATGTAGTGTCATTCTCTGCAGTTCTCTTTGAGCATGGAAACCACACAGAGTTTTTTTTGTGTTCCTACTTTCCAAGAATTCTCTATAGAAGACCAAAGTAATAAGCAAACCCAAAAATACATTTTCAATGGTAGCCTGCAGTGGAGGAAACAGCTGATACCGGTGGTGCCTTGTCCTTGATACATATTGTAGCTGGTGTTGAGCTTAAATCAGGATCCTGGGTACAGGCGGGGGACTTTAATGCAATCTCATTCTATAGACGCAGGGAATGAGAAAATAGACATGTCAAGTAGGGCTGCGAGAAAGGCAAATCTTTGTTCCTGAAGTCTGAAGCATTGCATTGGCAATCCAACTGAAGTTTTCCACCTTTGCTTGACTTCCTCTGATGAATAAATGCGTCCAGCCTGCTGCAGGATAGGATTTCCAGTTGTTTGATGTCCCATTGGCAGAACTGCAGATATCAGCAAGTCTCTTTTTTTGCCAAAAGTGACTTTCTATACACAGGTACAAGTGGTAGGATGAGAGGGGTGAGGAGCCCAGGAGCCCACTGGGGTATGGGAATGCATTGGTGGGAATGCAGCAGCGGGGAGCAGGAGCTGAGGGCAGGAGGGCTGTGGCTTCGGATAGGTCAGATGGCAGGAGGCAGAGCTCTTGCTGGTCGTAATGGAGAAGCGCAGGTGGGGCATAGAAACAACATATGAGGGACAGCTACACAGTGGCAGTCCACCCACCCACTCCCTCGCACACCACTTGGATCAGTTTTCTGTTGCAGCAAAAGGCTGCAAATATATTCGTTATTCTTTTTAATTTGTGATGTTCGCACTCTGCAGAGGTTGCGAAATTTACAAAGAAAAGTGGAGAAGTGGGCGAATTCACACCTTCACATAACCCTGAAGGAATTTTCTAGCTCTGTGGGAATTGCACCAGTGTCACCAGGGTGTATAGAACCACATGACATTAGGGTAATTATTTTTAGGTCGACAGCGCAGCTCAGCTGTCTGGTTTCCTAAAGACATCTTGGGAGATTCAGAAAGCTTCCCTGTGAATGCTTTTGGCCCACTGCTCATCATTGGCTTTGTGGTTTGTAAATCACATGTGTTAGCTTTCTATTTGTTGCCTTTATTTATATTAGGCTGTCCAGCTTGAGTTGGTCCATCCCATCGAGCATAGCCTGTTTACAAGCGCTCCTTGTATTATTCTACCAAATCATCTACAAGTGCTAACTTTCTGTAAAGGGGCCTTTAAACTTTGTTCTTATCTTGTTGCATTTGCTGTGCATTCACAGACAGAGGTCAAATGTCATGCTCTGTCTTCTGTGAGAGCTTGAGGCTTGCTTTTCTTTCTCTGACTGTAAAGTGAGAAGATTTATGTGACAATCCTGCTGGATACCCATGTGAGACATAAGGCTGTATGATGTTTTTTCAATCAAACAACAACATTTAAATATCTTTAAATGAACTGTGCAAATATTTCAGAATGTATCAGAATTAGGAAAGCACGAATGAAGCACTTTTTTTGCAATTGTGAAGTGTGCAAGAAATAAATATTTTAATATGATCAAAACAAATCAGTACACTTGGTGATGCCATTTCAACACATTATCATTTGTGAGCTGTATAGTTTTATCAGTAAAACTATATATCTGTGCAAATGTAATGGCTGTTTCAATTGCAAATGTGTTGTCTGTAATGGCAATGCAATATCACACGATGCATGATCCATTCTACAACACTCTACTCCACTCTACACCAGTCCACTCTACAACAAGACATTTACACGACTACCACTCTCCGCTCTATTCCACTCCACAATACTCCACGCCACTCTACGTCACTCAACTCTATGAGACTCTACTCCACTCTACAACACTCTGTTCTACTCCAATCTATGCTACTCTACTGTATTACACTCTGCACCACTCTACTCCACTCTACGCCACTCCACTCTACACCACTTCACTCTACGCCACCCCACTCTTCAATACTCTACTCCAGTCTACAACACTCTACTCCACTCTACAACACTTTACTCCACTCCATGATATGCCACTCTTCACCCCCCATGCCACTCCACTCTACGACACTCCACTCTAATCCACAACACTCCAATCTGAACCTTGACACTCTACTCTACTCTACAACACTCCACTCTACAACGCTCTTTGCCAATCTGCAACATTTCACTCTACACCACTCCACAACAATCTTTGCCACTCCACTCTATGCCCCTCTACTTTTCTCTACACTGGTCCACTCTATGCCACATAATTGGATGGCTTTGTTGTTGTTCACTCTTCCCTGCTCCTATTTCAAAGGTTTCTTTCCCTTTCTTTTTGTCCCACACAGGGCCACTTTGGTCTCACAGTGTTCTGCCTGGATGAGTTGTATAAATCTGCAGCAAGTTAGCATCCTCTTTAACTTGAGAAAACTCTTTTCTCTTTTTTTTTTAGGTAGAGCCTACTAGAGGGTGCATGCTGTCTGGTGGCCAAAGGCCTATTGCTGGCTTTAGAATAAGTTACAGGGGTTTACAACCTGCCCATTTCTTACCGTTGGCTGGTTTTATTGTCACTCTCATTTGCTAGCCTGTAATTCAATAGCTTTCCTTGTCCCAGCTGCCCATCTTGTGTTTGTCCCTTCCATCGAAAAAGGCCTCATTACCATCTCCCAGACTGACTGGTTTCTATTCATCGCCTGCTCACTTTTAGGGAAATACTTTTTTCTTTTTGTGTACGCAGTCAATGAGCGTGCATGTGTTTACCAGCTGTCTCCCCCAAATGCCTCTCTCTTCCCAAATACCTGCCCCGCACTCCTCCCACACCCCCGCTCCGCCCCCTCCCCTGCCTGCCATGTCGCGTCGCATTTCTCCTCCCCCCTCCCCACAGCAATGCCCTCCATTTTGACTCGCTGCCTGCTCCTTGTTTTATTTATCAGAGCCATCCAAGCCGATGCAGTTACATCGGCAGAAATTGGCAAATGTATCTCCAGACCAAAACAGATGACGGTATGCCGCTGGAGTTTTGGTTTCTTCTGTTCCTTTTGAAATTCATTTTACCAAAAGCACCTGGAAATGAAGCCCATTTATTAGCCGCATCGGATGTTGTTGTTATTGTTTTTTGGGGGTAGGATTCTGTTGTGAGCAAGAATCACTGGATTGAATCGCACTGCTCTGAATTTAAGATGTGCGAAATCCGCGCGCTGTTTGCCTGGGGGTGGGTGGGTGAGCCTGGCAGCAGTGACGGGTCCTGGTGTAAGTTTCACAGCGTTCTTTCCTTTCCGGGTGTCCGACAACACACAGTATAGGGCTCGACTGCCTATTTATTACTGAGCCGGGCACTCTGGTAACAACCCCCCCTCCCCAATCATCCGTCTAGGACAGGGTCTTCAGAGCGCATTAAACTCTCTCGCCCCTCTTTCATATTTACATGTCTACCCGCTCCCCTCACAGTGAGACCAGTAGCAGAAAAGGGCAGGAGGGGGGCAGTATATATTTTTTAAGATTGTGTGTGTATTTCCACATAACTCTTCTCTTTACACAGTTGAGTAGCAGTGAGCTTTACAGATGATTTGTGAAATGGTAATTGTGTGGCTCTGGTAGTTGTGAACAGAGGTTTTTACCAGCTCCAGAGCCGAAAGTGGGTTTGCACCGTGTGAATGTTCTGCTGGACTCCTCTGAGAGCATGACACAAGAGCTCTGCGAGGTGGTGCGTGGTCATACATTTGTGAACGTCCGTTTATTAGTATACTAATAGTACATGTTTTAATTGGGGACATGTTTGCACACTGGCATGACATCAATGTGTTTATGCCTCACTGGTGCAATGTATGAAGCACACGGAAAGATGATAATAGGAGCGAGCTTACTAGTAAACTCCGATTCATGCATTTATTACCACAGTGTTTTACCACTTCCTGTGCTCTAACTCTCCTTTAACACCTTTCGCAACTATCGTCATGAATCCATTATCGGCACGGCGTAAAGCATGTGTGCAGGTCCGCAGAGAGGGATATTATTTATTACCATGGGGGGGGGGGTCGTGATCAACTCGTGCCCTCTTCCGAATCAACCCCCTAACCCTCACCACCTCACACACCCTCACTCACCCTCACACACCCTCAAACACCCTCACTCACCCTCACCCTCACACACCCTCACACACCCACTCACCCTCTCACACCTGCTGCACTCTCCTGCTCTCTAGAGATGTGGCCTAACGACCAGAGCTGCCATCTATGTCACGTACATACAAAACATGTTGCATTCAAAATGCTATAGGTGTCACATTCGCGAAAGTTATAACTATTGGCGTTGTAAATGACAAAGCTATCAATTTAGCTATTTGGAAAACCAACAAATAAATAAAATATTTGTCATTTACAAGACCAATAGCTCCAACTTTTCTAATGCGAGACCTATTGCATTTCCATTGCTTGTTTACTTTTGGCCCTGCTGCATAAAAGGCATTGGCTAAGTCAATAAGTTCCAAAGGCGCGATGTACTGGGTTTGCCAATGCTTGCCTTTTAGAGGGGACACTCCTTGGGAGTGCATGCATCCCCCCTTCTCTCTGCTCTTTCATCTGCCCTCCCCGTAAGCTCTCTTTTTTCCTCTCTCTCTCTCTCTTCCTGGTGCTCTTCATTCTGCTCCCTCTCCTGCTTCCCATTGTGATACATTTTTTATTTTATGTATTAATTTTGTTAGGAGGTCGACTCAGTTCAACGTGCTAACGGGCACTTTGTTGCCTTTCTTTTTATTGACCCGCATTTATTGTTCGCTTTTTTCATTTAAATTTACCATTCCTCAAGGGTTGTCCTTCATGTTAGAACAGTAGAATAAAAATGGTTCCCATGCTTTATGACGCATAGGAACGAATGCTTCACATTGCACGCACATGCATGTGTCACAAGTGCATGCACGCATGCCTCACGATGCACCCATATGCATATGTCATGAAGCATGTCTGCACTTCGGCGGCCACCTTGGATTGGGTTTTCTTTAATAGAAAACACATTGGTATATTGCGGCCTTGTTGGACTAAACATTTTGTTTTTTCATTTTGTCGAAAACTTCTGAACCAATGTACTCTAATCCAAGTAATGGCAGTCCCGTGGCTTGACCTCTAGCTTCATGAAAAAAATTGCAATTCTGGACAGCGTTTTTTGCTTGTGCGAAGAGCAAAATCTACAGTATTTTGAATAAGACCCACTCCACCCGGCACAAACCTTTCTAAGATCAGATGTACATGTACCTAGCCTGTTTTAATTTTACAACGTTTCGTGCAGATTCCTCAAAAGGAACAATTCTTGTTAGTATTTTTTATTTTAAAAAAATTCTCTTTTAAAATGGTATGCCACCATATCAGCAGACCCCCTACTATTGACTCTGCATTGATAGACACATATATGTAAAGCGCCTATTAATGCCTGCTGTTTCGCAGAATGAGCATTGATTTTCGTGCCCCATCACACTAAGGCGTTTAAATGGAAGCTGCTGTGCAAACCAGAGAAGCATCAATATCCTAGACAGCTGAGCCACAGAACCAGGCACTGACAACACAATATCTCATGGGCAGTTGAATCAATGGCCGGATTGTATGGCAGAGGCTGCTCAATACCAGAGACATGGAGTCACATCCCTGGGACACTGCCATGTGAAATGTGTCAGATTCTGGGATAGAGTGATCTATTATGGGAAACTGGGCTCTGCTGGTGGACAGAGGAGTATCCTCCCCTCATTGGTATTCAGCACTCATTTCAGAGCCCTACAAAAAGGAGCAATGCGTTTGCAGGTCTGCAAGATCAAAAGTTAGGGCCCAGTGCGAAGAGCGTTGACATTTTGTTAAAATTGAAAATGCTTTCCATTACCTGATGAGAGATTGTGTCACAGAGATCTAGCAAGTTAACCTGTTACTATGCAAGGCTCTGCACTTGCCACTGGAACTAGGATAGCATAGCACTGTATATGTGGCCCCAATCGAATCAACAAAGTAGCTCCCACTGTAGTTTGCCAAGGCCTGAGTGCATAAGGTTTTTATTTATTTACTTATTTATGATTTTATACAGATAGCCAGACCCACCTGGACAGCAGAGTGTTTTGCAGAGATATATACTGTTTATTCTGTTATTCTCTATTAATTTAGCTTTCAGGCAAGAACCAACAGAGTTCAGCTAAAGATGTGTTGAGACAGTGATATAATATCTACACGTGTCGTATCATGAATTTATTGCTGTTCGCCGAAGAGTCAGTAGACAGTGCAAAGGCAGTTCAGGGGACATGACGTTTGAAGGCGATTGCAGCGACATGTCCAGCTGCCCCGGCGAAAATCAGCAGTGGGAGGAGCTATCCTTACTCTTATGACGTTACCTCACTCACTAACATGTATTCAAGCTCGGTTGAAGCTAAGCGAAGATCAGCTCAAGAAACCTGAGGCGTTTCAATAGTCAAGCTTGTTTGAACTGGAGCCCCTGCTGTCTCCTCAGAATCTGAGGAGCTTTTGTAGTTTCGTTTGTGTTGAATCGAAGCCCCTGCAGAGCACCAGGAAATTGAAGAGCTTGTGAAGTCCAGCCTGTGTTATATGGACGACTCGCTGTGTCCTAGAAAGGTGGGAAGTGCTTACAGACCAACCTGTACTCAATGAAAGACCCAGGGTCCTCTAAGAAATTGTCGTCTCTAGTCCAGCTTGTGTGGATTGGAAGACCCCGCTGGGTCCTAGGATGCTGGGGAGCTCCCTACTCCAGAGCGTATTGGGTGGAAGCCTTCTCTTTGTCCTAGGAAACTGAGGCGCTTTGTAGTCCAGCGTGTGTTAAACGGAGGCACCCACTCTGTCCAAGGAAGATGAGGAGGTTTCGTAGTATTGATCTAATGCCCTCGCTCTTTCCTAGGAATCCGAGCAGGTCCACAGCCCCGCTTGTGATGAATGAAGCCCCTGCTGGGTCCCAGGAAGCTGAGAAACTCCAGAGTTTAGTGTATGGTAAAAGGAATCCACTTCCCTTGCAGCTATGGTTACATGCAATCAGGCCTGTCCTTTATGTAACCTCCATTATTACCAGAGGACGCTGCGGTTTCTTGGTCAGCCGAGGAGCTTCCATGGCGTTGAATGGGCCTTTACCATGTCCTGACCATGGGGCAGAATAAGAAGACTCTGCCTTTGTGATCTGATGCTGAAGGACCCGAGCGCTCACTATTGAGAAGACCCGGAGTAGGATTGAAAGATGTGAGGGAAGGAGTCTTGGCTGAAGACTGTGGAAGTGTAACATAAGCATGAGCGTGAAATCCGTTACGCTCGCGGATTTTGCGGATTTTCGGGAAATCCGCAATCTGCGAATTTTGCGGATTTCCCGCAAAATCCGCAAAAAAATCTGCGAACGTAACGGGTTCAAAAGTTGAACCCACACTCATTTAACTATTTTACAATAGCGCCAGCAAGCTGCCAGCGCCGTTGTAAAATAGTTACAAAGTTAGCTTGCACAGGAACCACTAGATAAAACGAAGCAGGTGCTTCCTGTGCTAGCTAGCTTTGTAACTATTTTACAACGGCGCTGGCAGCTTGCTGGCGCCATTGTAAAATAGTTACAGGGCAGCACAGCCTTACAGGTTACTCAAGGGACCCCTGCGCCCTTCAGGGCGATTGCATAGTAACACACACATGGTCGCTCGAACTAGTTAATGCTCAAATTCAGTGACTCATTCATTAGCCCAAAAACAATCATGTGCCTCTTCCCAAATGTACCGCGGAAAATCAGCTGTGATGCTGAATAGAGGCCTTTGCATCCTTGACTTTCACGAGCGCAATACCCGTGCTGTTCCTGTGACCAGGAGCTTCTTTTTCTTCATCTGCTGAACCGATCTTTCTCTGACCTTTTATACATACAAGAGGCATGTGAACTCGCATGGAAGCACCCCCCCACCACAAAATCCGCAAATCATGGTCGCTCGAACTAGTTAATGCTCAAATTCAGTGACTCATTCATTAGCCCAAAAACAATCATGAGCGTCTTCGAGGCTGGACAGGTGTGCCTCTTCCCAAATCTACCATGGAAAATCAGCTGTGATGCTGGGTAGAGGCCTTTGCATCCTTGACTTTCATGAGCGCAATCCCCGTGCTGTTCCTGTGACCAGGAGCTTCTTTCTCTTCGTGTTCGCACGGGTTGCTGCAAGTTCGCACGCGTTTTGTACAATTTCGCAATTTGCGAAATTGTACAAAACCCTCGCGAACTTGCAGAAACCTGTGCGAACATAAAAAAAAAATCCGCAAATTCGCGAGAATTCGCGGATTTTGCGGATTGCGAGTTCGCAAATCCGCAAAATCCGTGAACGTGAGATCCGCAAAATTCGCCCATGCTTAGTGTAACACTGACTTCTCCAACAGTCCAGGAGGCAGATCGCATCTCTATGATCCATACAGACGTCATCAAATTCTGATCCAATTTACCCAACATCCACCTCATTCACCAAAGCATTGATTCAGACCAAGGATTCATAGAAAGGTATATATTTTCTGCCCACGTATATGTGCAATAACTCGTGGACAGAGGAGAAGACTAAATACACACAACTTTCAAAGAGCGCCCTAACTGCACTTTCTTATGGATTGCTCAGTATGCACAGAGGGCAGTAGAAAAACCCTTTGGGCAGCATGATAACGGCATAGCATGAGAGCCAGGCCAAAAATTCCCCCAGAGGGATCAGGCAGTTCAGCTGAAGTACCATTGAACAGCAATGCAACTCTGCAGTATCTCACCTCAACTCGAACATTGCACAAAAGGGGCTGTGATATGTCGATTACCGAATCTCACTGATATTTACGGTGCAATATTGAAATGACACGAAAACCTAGCAGTATCATTATCGGTGAGCAGACACCAGCAGCGAATAGCTTGAGAGTGACACTCTGCTGGTGAGTGGTAAATCGTTTCTAGTGCGGCAGAGTACTGCAGTTCAGGAATGAGATGTACTGGTAGGGCTGTGTGTAGGTCCCATCACCAGAATAGCAGAATGCTGTACACGTCAGGGTTGAAGTACGTTAGCACATCTGTATGTGTGTTTTGGATAAGCAGGGAGTGCTGCAGGTCTGGACTGTGGTGCTCTGGAACAGAAGGGCGTGGATCCCAGTACTGAAATACTAGGGCTGCTGCACATCATGGATGAGCAGTGACACAGTGTTGCACTGATACCAGTGCTTGAAAACAGGAAACATCCTTTACAACGAAGGCAGAATCACAAACTGACTTTACAACGCAGTCGCTACCCCAACTCTGACATTACCAAACGTTCCTTTACCCCACAAGACGTTACTACGACTTGCTTTAGGGAATGCGGTCTTGAACTGGTGTTGGATATAAGGTCCAACACCTTCCCTACTGATACACCTACTAGAGTCGGAATATTAATTTATACTATTCCAAAGTCCAATGCCCGCCCCCCTGTGGCAAGTCATTGTAATGACTTGCAGGGTTAAGGATTGCGTATTAACATCCCAGTCAGGGTACTGACTGCGGTGTAAAGGCATGCATGGGAAATGCATGTGGGGTTCCATCAAACAACCCTTTATAACCATTGGCTGCTGCATGTCAGTGTTGTGGTGTGTTAGGAACGTTTTTTGTGTTATTTCTGCCGTGGAACAACCTGAACCAGTGAACAACATATTGTGCATTGGTGTTGGTACGGAATATGGCGGCTACTGTATGCAACGGTTGGAGTACTTTGGTGCAGCTGTATGTCCTGTCCTCTCGAAATATCTAGATGTGTTGCAACTCGGGATTGAGGTACACTGGAAGAGCTGTGTGTGAGTCACAGTACTGGGACGGCATGGTGGTCAACGTTGTGTTACTCTGGCAGAGCCATATGAGGTGTTTCCATGTTGGAATAGTAGGGTGTGCTGCAGGTCATGAGTGAGGTGCATTGACTCAGGAGAGCATGGGCTGTGGCACGTCAGAATTGGGCATACTGGTAGTATTGCGTGGCGGCGCAGTACTGGAATTGCATGGGGCTGCTGCATGTTACGTCTAAGGTGCAGCATCATGTGGTTCTATAGTTTTGTGATAGCAGAGACTAAAATGTTAAGAATGAGTTATATTGGCCCAGTTAAGCTGGGGTGGGAGTGTTGAAGTTGCAGGAATTGATCCATATCAGGAGCACGCAAAACTCCAGTCCCCCATACACGTAGACAAGCGGTAAACCACAGTCACAGACCAGAGGTTGGCACAGACAGCCAACAAACATACATGCACATGCAACATAGGTACAAAGAGCACATGGAGGCGACAAGGCGTGGAGTATTTCATACAAAAGGGATAGACAAAATTAAGATTACACGTTTCAGGACCATATAATCATTAGACAAATGGGTGACAAAATCATATTTGGTGTAGGGGAAATATTAGTGCCAATGTCTAATCAATCCTGGGCCTCTGCCTGGAGATATAGCAGATAAAAACCAAGAGCAATCCAATATGCCAAATAGATACCTGGGTAAGCACAGGTACAAGTAGCAGCGGTTCACCATGGACTGAGGGGGTGCATTTCTCTCTATTAATAGGCAAGTCAATTGCAATTGATTAGACTCTGGCTGGAGAAATCGCTTCTTCTGGGTGGTGGAATACTTAGGTATCCATGAACATTCAATCACAGCCATCTTTATAATGATCACCTTTCGGTAACAATGCATTGCGCTCTGTTTGCTCATACAATCCTTGCTCTCTTTGCTATAATTATGCAGTTGCATCACTACAGTCGAGTACCTATATTATTTAATTATAGCATAGGATACACTTATGTTTGCCTTCTCGCTGCAGCAGATAATGCGTATCCAGCCCTGCACTTTCCCATTGCTAGTGAAATACACTGGTCTATTGAAGTCTTCTGAGTGTGTGCTCTGTTACTTGATTTGTAAAGAGTGGTGCACGCCATGGTAGCGGTGTCTCGGCAGTCTTCTGTTTACTACTCAGATTAACAAGTTTTTTAATCTTTCTCTTGAGCCTGGCGAAGTGCCTCTCTTTTGGAAAAGAGCACTTATTGTGCCACTTTAAAAAAAAAAAAATGCGGATCCCACTCACCCTGAGTGACTTGACCAGTGTCCCGTCTTCCTATTCTAGGGAAGATGCTGGAAACTTTGGTGAATACTCAAAATGATAACAGAAAAAATGCCTCCATTCTTCAAAATCTAGTTTCTGTGCTGGGTTTAGCACAGGAACGGCCCTTTAGGAGACTGCGGAATGTATCATAATTTATGTTGATCTGGTTCGGAAGGCGATGGGCATCTTATTAGATCCGTCCTATTCCTTCGACACTGTGTCCCATAACATCCAAGATTGAAACACATTGGAATAGTGGTAAGGGCTTACACTCGTTGGGCCCTAGCTTTCTGAAAGGTAACAAGCCGTATTTTTATCACCTTTCACATCCCAGTTCAGATCTGTATGTTGTGATGTCCCTCAGGACTCAGCCATTGGCACCTGTGTACAACAATGAGGCTTGACCATATCTTGCCATATGCATGTCTTATGCAGGCTTTTCAACAGCTTGGTGATTCTCTGACCAGTGATTTTCAGGTTTGTCCTGCTGTTGCCGACTGGATGTTCAATAGGTTTTTACAGCTCAATGCAGATAAAACAAAAATCCTGACTTTCGGTCCTCTGTCTCTTTGATTCTTCAATACAAAAAAAAAAAATGTTGTGTTACTCTGGCAGAGCCATATGAGGTGTTTTCATGTTGGAATAGTAGGGTGTGCTGCAGGTCATGAGTGAGGTGCATTGACTCAGGAGAGCATGGGCTATGGCACGTCAGAATTGGGCATACTGGTAGTATTGCGTGGCGGCGCAGTACTGGAATTGCATGGGGCTGCTGCATGTTACGTCTAAGGTGCAGCATCATGTGGTTCTATAGTTTTGTGATAGCAGAGACTAAAATGTTAAGAATAAGTTATATTGGCCCAGTTAAGCTGGGGTGGGAGTGTTGAAGTTGCAGGAATTGATCCATATCAGGAGCACGCAAAACTCTAGTCCCCCATACACGTAGACAAGCGGTAAACCACAGTCTCAGACCAGAGGTTGGCACAGACAGCCGTCAAACACACATGCACATGCAACATAGGTACAAAGAGCACATGGAGGCAACAAGGCGTGGAGCATTTAAAAAGGGATAGACAAAATTAAGATTACACGTTTCAGGACCATATAATCATTAGACCAATAGGTGACAAAATCATATTTGATATAGGAGAAATATTAGTGCCAATGTCTAATCAATCCTGGGCCTCTGCCTGGAGATATAGCAGATAAAAAACAAGAGCAGTCCAATATGCCAAATAGATACCTGGGTAAGCACAGGTGCAAGTAGCAACGGTTCACCATGGACTGAGGCGGTGCGTTTCTCTCTATCAATAGGCAAGTCAATTGCAATTGATTAGACTCTGGCTGGAGAAATCGCTTCTTCTGGGTGGTGGAATACTTAGGTATCCATGAACATTCAATCACAGCCATCTTTATAATGATCACCTTTCGGTAACAATGCATGGCGCTCTGTATGCCCATACAATCCTTGCTCTCTTTGCTATAATTATGCAACTGCATCACTACAGTCAAGTACCTGCATTATTTAATTATAGCATAGGATACACTTATGTTTGCCTTCTCGCTGCACCAAATAATGCGTATCCAGCCCTGCACTTTCCCATTGCTAGTGAAATACACGGGTCTATTGAAGTCTTCTGAGTGTGTGCTCTGTTACTTGATTTGTAAAGAGTGGTGCACGCCATGGTAGTGGTGTCTCGGCAGTCTTCTGTTTACTACTCAGATTAACAAGCTTTTTAATCTTTCTCGCGAGCAGGGCGAAGTGCCTTTCTTTTGGAAAAGAGCACTTATTGTGCCACTTTAAAAAAAAAACAAATGCGGATCCCACTCACCCTGAGTGACTGTTGACCAGTGTCCCGTCTTCCTATTCTTGGGAAGATGCTGGAATCTTTGGTGAATACTCAAAATAATAACTATGTTTAACAGAAAAAATGCCTCCATTCTTCCAAATCTGGTTTCTGTGCTGGGTTTAGCACAGGAACGGCCCTTTAAGAGACTACGGAATGTATCATAACTTATGTTGATCTGGTTCGGAAGGCGATGGTCATCTTATTAGATCCGTCCTATTCCTTCGACACTGTGTCCCATAACATCTCCTTCCGAGATTGAAACACATTGGAATAGTGGGTAAGGGCTTACACTCGTTGGGTTCCTAGCTTTCTGAAAGCTAACAAGCCGTATTTTTATCACCTTTCACATCCCAGTTCAGATCTGTATGTTGTGATGTCCCTCAGGACTCACTCAGCCATTGGTATGTGTGGTACACAAATGAGACTTGAACATATCTTGCCATATGCATGTCTTATGCAGGCTTTTCAACAGCTTGGTGATTCTCTGACCAGTGATTTTCAGGTTTGTCCTTCTGCTGTTGCAGACTGGATGTACAGTAGCTGTTTACAGCTCAATGCAGATAAAGCAAAAATCCTGACTTTCGGTACTCCGTCTCTTTGATTCTTCAATACTTTAGCCTCCCAAGTTGGGGCATGTACCTACGCCTTCAACAATTGCTAGGAATCTTGGTGTTTTGTTGGATTCAACCATATCCTTCAAACCCCAAGTACATGCCGTGTGCTGTCACCTGCTTTGGGTTGTTGAAATCTTAAAAAAGCTTTTAAATATCTTACTTTAGTCACCCAGAAGGGGATTATGCATGCCCTGATCACATCGAGGCTGGATTACGCAAATGTCCTTTATTCGGGAATCTCACAAGACCTGCTTAATCGGCTTCAGCACGCCCAGAACACTGCTGCCCATCTTGTATTAAATGTTCCAAAGAGTCAATCTTTTAGATCAGAGCTGAAACCACTTCACTGGCTACCAATCAGATCCAGAATAAAATGTAAACCCCTTCTTATCTCCCATACAGCTTTTTTTAGTAGGGTCTGCCCTACATTCAGAGAAGTCTAAAAAAATATTTTCTTTTGAGGGCGCTCTTTTCAGCAAATCACAATTCACTTCACATTCCAAAAGTGCGGTAAATGCGGAGGCAGATCGTTTGCTTTTTTTGCACCCACTCTCTGGAATTCTTTACCCCTGCACTTTCGCAACATTCCTAGTGAAAGTCTGTTCAAAACCCAATTAAAGACTTTTCTTTTTCGTGAACCTTAGAATCTCTTGTGTACTTTCCTTGTTTTAACTTTAGCGCCAGGACGTTTCTTATGAAGCGGCAGTTGTGCTTTATAAATGTATCTTTATTCATTAATCAGGGAATGATGCATGTCAGGGTTGAAGTACACTACCAGAGATTTGGTAGGCCTCAATTCTGGAATAGTAGGAAGGGTGCTTGCCAGGATTGGCATGTATTGACACTGTGTGTGTGTCTCAATACAGGGATTGGGAGTAGTTCATGCTTGGACTGCAGGTCAGTGGCACTGGCGTGTGTGAGGGCACATATTGCACTTAGAAAATAGCACTAATTCCAGGTTAGGCTCCGCAAGTTATTTTGAGTAATCTTGCATAGTTTTGCTTTAATTTTCTGTAATTATGCTACAGCAAATTACGCAAGTTATGCCCTCCACTAGTGTTGCATCTAATTCCACTAGGACGGGGGAGACTGGTGCATGCCAGGATGTAAGTGCACTGCAGTGCTGTGCGTGTGTCTCAATTCAGGAATGGCAGGCAGCAGTGCATGCCAGGATTGTGGTGCACTCCCTGATTGCGTGTGGTCTCAGTACGGTAATACCAGTCATTTGTTCATTCCAGACTGCGGTTCACGGGCACTGGTGTGTGTTGTGTCCCACTATTTGAATAGCACGAGGTGGTGCTTGCCAGGTTGGAAGTGATCTAGCAGTGTTGAGTCTCATTACCTGAATAACCAACAGTAACCAGCAAAAAGAACTACCCACTAGATTAACCACTAATCTGGGTTCCAGAGTAGCATACTACCTGCCATAAAGTGCTTCAATGCACTTGCAGCACTGTTGCAAAACTGGCCCCCATAAAGAAAACTGGCTCCACCCTTCCAGCTTCCCAGGGAAATGCCCGATGCCTTGTACGGCCAGTTCGGCCCTGGTTGAGGCACATGTTGAGGGCTGCCCGAGGTCACATTTGGGAAAAGGATGGCGTGTATCAGGTCAGTGGTGGGGTTTCTCAGGCAAAGCTCTGGCGAGACAGCTTGCACGACACCTGGCAGCTTTAAGAGGTTGGCCTTCTCTTTCATAATTCACAAGGTCCTCCTGGGAAGCTCTCGTGAGAAAGAAACACATCTCCAGGAAGGCTGCGCAGCACTGAGGCTGATCCGATGTGAAGTGGCGGAGATCCGGCAGCTGCCAAGCCGTCAGGGGCCGCGCGCAACGCCTGACAGCCTCTCAGCGACAGCGTTACCGAGGCGGCGCTCTATAATTAACCCACGCGCTCAATGCTTTTAATGATAGGGGAGCGCTGACAAGAAAGCGCGGGAAATGGGAGAGGGAGTGAGCGCCCGAGAGTGAGAGGAAAGGAGAGAATGAATGGAAGTGAGAGAGGAGAGTGGGCAGGGCAAGGGGCGAGCAAGAGACCTAGAGGAAAAGTGAGGAGAAAAAGAGAAACATACAGATGTTAAAGATCAGCAAGAACATAAAACAGAAATACAATTTAGAGAGAGAGAGAGGAGAAGGAGAAGAGAGAGAGAGGAAGCGAAGAATGGGGCATATTACCAACAACTAGCGATAATTATCGCTATGTTGGCTTAGCGGCAATATTATTGTCGCCGAGTTCCGCCGATTTTTATTGCAGATAAACCTTGCTATTATCAAGGTTTATCTCAAAAGCGATAAAAATCAGTCGAAATGCATGAATATCGCTGAAAAGTCAGCGATATTCATGCATTGCCGAGCCAATGCTCTGGGCAGGCATTAGCTTTTGGAGATATTCGCGCTTCGCGCGAATATCTCCAAAAGTTGGTAATAGGAGATAGCGATTTTAGCGACTGTTTCTAGTCGCTAACACGCCCACTTTGCATGTCATTAGCGATGAATATCGCTGACATGCAAAATGGGCCCCAAGTTGATCGCTATTTCCTACTAGCTGTCGCTAACGGGTGTTAGCGACAGCTAGGTAGTAGGGCGATAAAATTATCGCCGCTTTAGCAGGAAAAATTCCAGCTAAAGCGGCGATAAGGCCCTTGGTAATAAGCCCCAAAGTCTTATTGGAGAGAAATGTGCTATGTAGACTAAGGAAGAAACAGCGAGCTTGGAGAGGAAAAGAGCTAGACAAATAATATAATTATAGGTCCATATTTATGACTCGGTTTGCATCGCTCTCACACCACACAATGTTGTGCAAGATCGATGCAAAGCGTAAGTCTTATTTTTAAAGGCACGAAAAAAGCCACTTTGCGTGCTTCCAAAACTGTGGAGTAATGCAGCACAGCACAAATCACTGCATTACCTTATACTGCCCTGGTAGGCGTTCTATGGGCATTGCATGGGTGTTCCCATGCAACTCCCATGGTTTTTTGATGCATTTCCAGATTTTGAAGACCTTGTAAGCCTGGGAATGCAGCAAAAAGGTACGCCTCCCCGGGAGAGGAGTAACAAGTAGAAATATCTTTATTCCTCCTCGCTCTTTTACTCTTTCAATGTGGGCTGCATTCTGCAGCCCACATATAAGAGGAAAAAGCCTCTCAAGATTGTTTTTGTGCCGAAAGGTGCCCCTTCGGCACAAAAACATTCCTGCCTCCAGCACAGGCACCCTTGCACCAGGGTGCAAGAGTACCTGCATTGGCGCTGGGCTGCCAAAACGGCACCAGCATAAGAGAAAAGAACAGGAATGTGCCGTATTGGATAACAACAGTACATTCCTGTCCTTTCCCTGAGATGCAGAGCAGCTCAGCAATGTGACTTGCTTTGGTGCCCACAAAACTCATAAATATGGCCCATATAGTTTAGAGAGAGAAGCTAGATGGAGAGAAGAAACGAGAGAGGGAGAGGAAAAAAGATGCAGAGAGAAAGTAGAAATATACATGGAGAGAGAAACAACGGGAGAGGAGAGTGGAAAGGTAAAGAGATTTAGATGGTGTGAAAAGAGATTCAGAGCTAAGGAGAAAGAAAACAAAAGTGTGAGGAACAGAGGAGAAGGAGGAAGTGAATGGAGTGTGTCCGCGAGATAGGAAGTAAGTGAAATGGGAGAGGGAAAGAATGATAGAAAGTGAGTGTAAAAACAAAAGAAGAGAAAAAAGTTTGCAATGGGGAGAGATAAATCGTGAAAGAGGGATTGACAGGCAAAGAAACAAGCAGTGTAGATTGACAGAGTGGCAAGAAAGAAAGCGAGAGAAAAAAAAGAGAGAAAAATGAGATAAAGATGGAGAGAGCAATAGCATACAAAGAGAGACACAGAAAGAGTAGTGAGAAAGATAGAGATGATAATGAAAGGAGAAAGGCAGAGAAAAGACATATAGATGGATTGAGATAATGCAGACAGGAAGAGAGAGAAGAGAAGATAGAGAGGAAGAGAGAGTAGGCGAGGGTGGAATGAGAGGTAAGAGAAGCTAGAGGAAGAAGTACAGAGAGAATAGAAGAGTAAGGAGAAGGGGAAGAAAAAGTGAATGGAAGAACAATCACAGAGAATGGGATGGGGGTAGGAAGCCAATGGGAAGGAGAGGAATCTAGAAACCGAGTGAAAAAAGAGAGCTATAGATGGAAAGTGGGAGATAATAAATAGAGATGGGAAAATAAAGAAAACTAGAGTGTAAGAGAGGCAAAGTTAAGGAGAAATTAAAAAAATAGACATTTTGATGGATCGAGAGAGAGAAACAAGAGAGAGATAACAGCATACTAGAAAGTAAGGAGATAGAAAAGAAAGAAATGTGTAGAGACCATGAAGCAGGAAGAATGCTAGCGGGAGAGGACAAAAACTAGAGAGCGCGAATTAGGGCACTGGAAAGACAGATGTGAAGAAATGGAAGAGAGATGGAAAGAGAGTGAGAGAAAGAGAGAGAGATGGAGAGAGTATGAGAGAGATAGTGGAAGAGTGTTAGAGGGGAATAGAAGAGAGAAAAGGTGAGAGATGGGGAGACAGTAGGAGAGCAAGAGAAACCGTGGGAAGGAAAGAGAATGAGGCACATAAGATCTGAAGTGATAAAAGAGAGAGTGCGAGAGAGGTGGTTTAGAGGAAAAAAGAGAAATAGAGAGAAAGAAGGAGAGCGAATGAGGAACTTAAAGTAAGAAATGTAAGATTCACTGACAGCAAGCATGGGCGAGGGAAGGACAGGAAAAGAGATGAAGAAAAGGAAGGATGAGGGAGGTAAGTACCAGAGAGAACGGTAGCGGGACAGTGAAGGGCATAGTTTATAGAAAAAAAAGGAGATAAACAGAAAAAAATTATGAATGAAAGTGCATTTGTATTACTCAGGAGAGTGTCTTGGTGCAAAGCACTTCTGTAATTACTACACCGGAATCAAAGAAGATTTAAGCTAAATTAAAAAAGCCATGGCTTTAGTTTCTTTATGAACGCAGAGATAGCCAAGATGTCCCGAAGTTCAGGAGGCAGCTTATTCCAGACAGAGGGTCCCAAAAAAGAGAAAGATCTGCCTCCGGCCCTAGATCATCAGATCCTGGGAATTTTGGCCAAAAAGCATTGGTGGAGCGAAGACATCTGGAAGGAGCATAGAAACGAATCTTTGCCCTAAGATAACCGGCGCCAGTCTGGTTATGGGCACTATGGACCAGAACAAGGGTCTTAAATCGAAGTCTCTTTTTTACAGGAAGGCAGTGCAAAGCCCGCAAGTGAGCAGATACCGAGGATCTAAAAAGGCATTTTCCTAAGGTACAATTAGAGAGGATCATCAAATTTGATGTCTAAATTCTTCAATGAATTCACAAGACGCCCATGGCATCTGCAGGCCAGAAAGACTGACAGATTTTCAGGGTCTTTATGCCAAAAAAGAAAAAGAGGTAGTGTCCAAGAGAGGGGCATGAAAAAGAGTGAAAGAGAGAAAGAGGCAAAACAGCGGCAGGAATAAGGAAGAGAGAGCAGTAACAGGAAGAGGAAGAGATGGAAAGGACAATAAATGAGAGCGAGGGACAGTGAGTCGGAGGAAGAGAGGGAGCAAGAAAGGGAGATCATGACAGACCGAAAGGAAGATTGAGCAAAAGAGAGAAAGAATTAATAGTGAATAGAGTGAACAACATAATCGCCCGCAGTGTCTGTCTTCCTCACAGCCCTCCCGCCCTCTCAGTGGCTGTCACTTGCCCCAGCCCTGCTGGCTTCCCTCACTCCTTAGAGCACTGCCTCCCTTGTTTCCTCAACCCCCTCTGCCATCTTTATACTGATCCATCTGTATAAAGAGTTCATTATGACTCATGATTGCTGCTCCTGAAATGACCGCTGTCACGGGCAGCAAAAGTCCAAAAACCAGGAATGCAATGGTATTCCATGCTTGCCCATGAGATACGAGGAACAACCATTTTCAGGCCACTTTTCCCTCACAAGTTCCTCCAGGTGTTACCTGATGGCATGTCCTGGCGTGGGGACATCAGTGCAGCTTTACAGCATTACCCGACTCTTCTTCGCCTGGTAACTTCCCTGAGATATGGTGTCGGAATAGTAAATGCATTCGTCCCTTTAGGCACCTACCGTAGGGTGAGCAGTCGATATTATGATGCAATATTATTGTAGGTTAACATTTATGTCCTTGATATTGTGTCATACGGGCAAGAAGAAAAACCTTCACATGTACAATAAGTGAGAGGTGAGCTGAAGAGCGGATAGCTCGATGTGTATCACTTGTCATCACAGGCACAAAAGGGTTATGAGCCAGAAGTGACAAAACAATGTTTAAATCTGAAACCGGATGTGACCTCCAAACAGAAGGAAATATACTGAAGAGGCCACCAATGATGCCTATCTCAACCAGGTGGGAGAACAAGTTCAAATGTAATCCAGGGGCCAGTCTAACAGAATAACCATTCATGACAGGACCCAGTGATAGAACAAGAGCGGCTTAATCTTTTAATTTATCCTAATAAAATAAATTCAGAACACCTGAAGACATCAGATCCTTAGAACTAAGGTGGGCTGGTTCAGCAATTCGAGGCAGGAGTAGAGACCTTAGTACTCCTGATGAGATAGTATATGCCTCACTCCCACTTCAAGAAGCAGAATATGGGGTTCCCTTGAATGTTCTTGAAGACTTGAGACCCAACATCAATGGATCCAGATGTGCGCACCCCTGATCCCGGCCGAGCTTGCAAATATGTGTCGGAAACAGAGGACTAGTGGGAAAGTACACAGAAATTGCTTTAAGTCAGATGAAATGCTGCCCTAGGGGTCAAAGGCCCTGATTCCCTTAAAAGGCACCCAGGGTGCATGCATTTAGCATTGGCAAAGGAGAGTTATACGGCAGAACAGCCCTAAATCAGAAAGAGTAGAGCAACCACTGGCATAACGAGACCCTACTGCCAGCAGGCAAAAGGGCCCTTTTCACCCTGGTTGGGTACAAAGGACATGCAAAGTTGTAGTGCAGCGGGACCCTCATCCGTGGCCCCGTGCCGCTGAACAAGTGAGCATCAATCTCCATTTGGATGATGCATAGGTTAATGGTGCTTCAAACAAGGTTTTCATTGGTTACCTGTTTGAGCCGGTCCAATTCTTTGCTTTTGTATTCCATCAAGGAGACGGAATGTACTTTACTGCGAAGCAGAGGAATGGACTGCCTGTAGCAGCAAAAGATCACAATGGTCTTTGTTGGTGGAAATCAGAGGCCCTTTTCTGCAGGTTATTGTTTGTATAAATACGTGAGATGTCAGTCAGTCAGTCAAAGAAACTTTATTCGGTTATTTAAAACCATAAAAGCAAAACATAGTATACAAAGCAAGTTTAAAATTTAATTAAACATGTATGAAAAGACATTACTACACCTTCATAAAAGCACAAAAAGAATTTTGTTTAAAGTGAGTGACTGTATCAGCAAAGTTAAATGGTGTCCAACAAAGTTATACAAATGTCAAATTTGGTTGTTAGGAATAGCAGCCGTTCTTAGTTTATTTTGTCTGGCAGCTGCTGCCAGAAAACAAGCTACCCCATATGTTGTCTGTACCGAATTCAGCATCTGTAGATATAATAATGCTGGCCGTACCTGGACAAAGTTCAAATTTTTCAGAATAGGTACCAGGAATTTTTTGCGAGCCACCAGATAATGTTCACAAAGTGGAGGGTGTCCTGTATAGAGAAACAATCGCAGGTACAGGGGGGTAGGTTTTCTGGTAAGCCCCACTTTGATTGTGAGCCGAGCACAAGGTGTATTAGATTAAACCTGAACCTTATAAGTAGAAAGCGATGGTACGGCTTGGTAACATATTTCAAATAAGGTTCCATGGCTAAAGTTGAGGAAAGTTGGAAAAGTGATCGTACCATTGGTTTACCTAATTCAACCGTTTCCCTTTCAGACTCCAACAGATTTTGGAAATGCAGCTTGACCCACTTCACATCCTCTTTTTTTAAATTGTGTGGTAGAGAGTACATTTCTGGGCGCCCTAGCCTCGCGCATGCCGCTCTAACCTACGCCAGCCACGGGATGTTATTGGCTTTATCCAGAGACAAACAGTCTTTGAGGATACAATGATTTAAACTGATTTCCTCGTTTGTCCATGTTTTAACCCAGTATATCACTGGGGCCATTTTTAAGAGGTCAGTAACGTGACCCAAGCCTAATTCATTATGAATTGTATGTATAGGAGAAGATTTAGGTAGTGATAATAAGGCTCGTAAAAAGTTATTTTCGGCAATCTGAATACCTGGGCATGAGACATAGCCCCATATGGCAGCCCCGTAAGAGGCAATTGCCAAACATTTAGCTTTATAGATACGGGTCATAGCTTCCATAGGTTTTAATCCCAGTTTTTTAGAGAAGTGCAGGAGGGCTGTAGTGGATCTAGTGACTCCATTCTGTTTTAATCTCATTTGTGCACCCCATGTTCCTTTCTCATCGAAGGTGACACCCAGATAGCAAAAGAAAGGGACCCTGGAAATTGGTGAACTATTACAGCTAAAAGATCTGATCTTCGTATGTTTTTTTCGTGAACCTGTAACCATAACATGAGATTTGGTCGAGTTAATCTTAAGATCGAGTGCTTCCATAAAGAGGCCAAAATGATCTAGTAGTTTTTGAAGGCCTGTGCCAGTCCGCGCTAAGAGGACGGCGTCGTCCGCGTATAGGAGGACCGGAATAGGTACCCCCCCCATACGCGGAATGTCTGGGGTGGCTGAATTCAATGAATTGCCCATGGTGTTGATGTACAGTGTGAAAAGGAGAGGTGCCAGAATGCAGCCTTGTCTGACACCTCTTCCAGACTTAAACTTCGCTGTGCACCTTCCATCCCTGTTCACCCTAACAGATGCAAATAAATTTAAATGGAGGTCGTGCAAAAAATTAACCAAAATTGTGTCCAAACCCATATTGCGCAAAATAGTCCACAGTTTTGAACGATTGACCAAATCAAAAGCGGATGATAAGTCCATAAATCCCAAATAAAGGAGTCCCCCCTTCACCACGGTGTACTTGCTGATAATTAGGTGGAGGTTAAGACATTGGTCCATGGTCCCTCTGTGTGCTCTGAAACCATACTGTAACTCCGAGAGGATCCTGCTCTCTCCAAGCCAATCCTCAAGCCTCTGCAGAATGACTCTGCCCAAGATCTTAACGGCAGAGTCCAGCAGGGAGATTGGCCTGTAGCAAGCTGGGTCCCCCCTGTTCCCTTTCTTGAATACGGGCACAATAATAGAGGTGGACCAAGAGGAAGGAAAACCAGCTGTGGGTATTGCATTAAAAACATTCATTAATATCTTCGACCAAAATTGGGGGTATTGGATGTAGAGGTCTGCAGGAACCCCGTCAGGGCCCGGGGCTTTGTGTTTACTTGTGTCTCTAATCGCCCTTTCAACCTCCGAACTACTAAATTCCATAACCATGTTAGGGGATTTATGGACATTATCGGTTAGACCAGGTGCTGTGGATTCGTAGATCTTTTCAAAGTGGGCTACCCATCTGCCATCTTCTATCACACAGTCCATGTCGGTCTTCCCATCATTGGAGAAGAAGGGCTGGTTCACAATGGCCCAAAACTTGTTGCTATCTCTCAATACATCCGTAGATAAAAGGCTCTCCCAAGCTTCTTCCTTGATTCCAGATTTGCGTTTAAGAACTGCAGTTTTGTAATCCTTCCTTAGATTGGCCACCAAAATCCTGTCCCTAGGTTTTTGTTTTAGAGCTTTCATTAGAGCGCTATGTTTCTGGGAGCATTCTTTATTGAACCATTTCTGGGGTTTCTTGGTCCTTTGCCCGGTAGACCTTAGCTCCAAATTCTTAGCAATCCTTCCGCATATCTCCTCGTATGCGACTACTACATCCGGGCCTCGAGCAGTTGGGTCCAGACATACTGCCATATCTGCCTCTGACTCTTGGGCAAGTAAATGGAAGAATTTTTCAGGGACTATCTGTTCCCATTTTAGGCGCCTTCCCTGGTCTTTAGCTATCAAGTCCCTTGGGGCTGCCACATCTGTTGGGTTATGGATCCGGAAACAGTCTAGGTCCAGCATCAGGAGGACAGGATTGTAAATTGTAAATTGTTGTGTCTTGTAAAGCGCACTGCTACCCGGAGGCCTCGTAGCGCTATAGACCGCTGGGGAACCCGTCCTGGCTTTCCCTGTGAGATAGTCCCTCCTGGGGGTCTCCAAGGTGAAACCAGGCATCCCTGGCGTTTGTGTGGGGCCGTTGTGGAGATGAGGCAAGCTAATGCCCAGAGTTGCCGAGTGTGCTCCCTGGTCGGAGTAGGCACCGATGCGAGAATTATCAGTCCGCTGATCCTGGTCCAAGACCCTGCCGCGTCGGGGATCGAACCCTGGTCCCGGGCCGTTCTCTGCACTCGGGTCTGCCGCCTCTAACCATTGAGCCACACCTCTCCAATTGTGATCACTGAAACTAGCAGTGACCACCATGTACTCGCGTGCCTTAGCTAGTACCCCAGATGAAACAAAAATGAAGTCTATAATAGTATTAGCGTCTTTCCCCACGAAGGTTGGGGCTCTGGGATCGTTCTTACTTTGAGCAAATTCAAATAAATTTAGAGTCGCCAGGAAAGACTCAAGACACTCACCCTCAATTGTATGCACAAAGTGGGGAATGGCTTCCGTCGGTGAGCCCCCATAACTATCATTAAGGCAATCACCCTCACAGGGATGAATATTAAAATCACCCAGAATAATCATCTCTAGGGAAGATGTGCAGTCGCTTCTATGGGCTGACAAAAATTGTAATAAGGAAGTCAGATGTTCATTCACAAATGAAGACTCCCTGGAATTATAAAAATTAACTACTAAAAAAGGTTGGGAGCCAGGTAAGGTCCACTCCACGACTAGCGTGTTTGCGGGTGCAGATTCTATTTGTTTGAATGCCCCTACCAACTCCAAGGAGCACAGTGTAAGTAGGCCTCCTTTTGCTCTTCCTCTTGCACTAGAAGCTACAGGGGTAAAAAAACTACGAAAGCCATCTAGTGCAAAATTGGTTGTGGTGTCCCAGGTTTCTTGCAAACCCACTATGTCGTATTGTTTTACAAACTCTTGCCATATGGGGTCTAGCGCCTTTGCATTTAAACCTGCCACATTCCAAGTAAGACATTTACAAAGCGGCAGAGGTGCGGCTGGGAGAAAAGATGGTATGCTCCGGCTCTGCGCCTCCAACGAGCTATTAGGGGGAGTAAAAAAAGGTTTATCCATAATCAAGACCGCTGTTGCCACTTCCTTACAAGGGGAAATTAAACTGGTCTGAGGTCCCCTTCCCTTTGGAGGGCCCTGCATATGTCAGTCCACCCAGTCTGTATTTGAGAGGCATTCGAAACGATTCGCCATTGGGAAGTACAGAGCATTGGCAGGTCCATTTCGCTGTTGGGGGTAGTGATATAGTTGAGAAGGATGCGAGCCAAAGAAAGGGCCGCCTTGCGGTGGTCTGCCTCCTCTATTACCAACCAAGTTCCAACCCCCACCCCATTCCTCCTCCCATCCAGGGGTTTGTGGCGCCCAGGGAAAATTGGATCTCTGTCTGGGTTTACGATCGTGAGGGCCCCTAAGCCAGCTCCATCGATTGTCGGCTTGATTTTGTGGGAGATAAAAATAGGAGAGAGGTCTAGCAGTTACTGTGCTCGCCTGGTATCTCGGGGCCCTTCTGCTACAAATAAATTCTACGACCTCAGTATTCTCGAAGGTAACCACTACACAATCCCCTGGAAGGTTTTTCCTATTATCTCCTACCCATGGAGCTCTCTCTATCATCAGTATATTACAGGGAATGTTTGGCGGGAGGGGATAGTTGTTGGCTAACCAATGGCATACTTTATTTTTTAGAGTCTGATATGACTCTTGTTCAGTTGCGGGTATTTCAGTGACCCCGGTAAGTATAACAACATAGGGACAGGCATCAGGAGGCAGGTGGATATTTTTTCGGGCCTTACATTTAACATTATCAAGTGCTTCAGGGATTGCCGGTTGGGATAGGCCATCCCTAGACGTAGCCTGAGGAGTTAAATTTGAATTGTTTTTGGAGGGTATATGGGCGGAATCAGTTTTCTTAGTTCCCTCTGCTGAAGGGGGCTTATTGTTAGGAATAGTCTGAATTGGAGTATTACTACGGTTCTTTGGCACCCCTTTATTAGACTCCAATGTTTTGTTAGGGATCGCCTGGGGTTTTAGTGGTTTAGACTGATTAGAGATCTGGACAGTTTTATTGTTTAAGGAGAAACTGGGAGCACTTATGTCCTTGTGTATGTTTTTTAGGACGGTTTCAAGACAGCGTAGTCTTACCTCTATAGGTTCTAACAGTGATTTCAACATATTGAAAATCACAGAGTTGTTGATAGTTAAACCAACCTCCTCCTGTGATGGCACTATAGGAGGAGGATTACCAGCGTCTACACTAAACTGTAAGATTTCCTCCAGACTTTGATCAATTAAGGTGTCGTCTGGTAGATTTAGGGGTAAACCAACCTTATTTGGAAGTGTCCCCCCTGTTGAGCTAGATGGAACCTCTGACAGCTTCTCACAGTTAGGGGGGTTGGAGTTGGGGTATGTCTGGCCCTTCTTTCGTTTAGAGGTAGTTTGTTTGTTACCCTTCTGTTTCTGCTTAGGAATAGCCCCTTCAATCCTGCCCCTCTCAGTGTTAACGTCAGTAGTATCACAGGTGTATGACTCTTGCGGTTGTGTTCCACTCAGAGTTAGAATATTAAGGTTAGGTGAAGCCTCCAAGTCCTGAACGGTATCAATGTTAATATTAGAGGCATCCATAGCCCCAATTTCACCGTGGCTATGTACTAGAGCCTGGGTTTCTGGATGGCAAACAGTGGTAGGTGTTTGGGCCTGCGCAATCAGACCCAATGATGAGCGTTTGGCCATGGCCAGGTCTTGTGATACTCTCCTGTCCATTAATGTAATTCCCTCGTCAATTAATGCGTGTGTGCGGGTAATAAAATCGTCCAAGGTCCCAGTAAGTTTTTTAGCACTAGCAACAGCCATACTTCTAGTTTTACGAGTGGACATAACCCGTATGCCCTAAGGGTACAAAGTGCGAGTAAGATAGATACAATCAACCAGGGTCAGTGGCCCAGCCCGGCCTCCTCTGGCCTCTGAGGGCCACAGAGGGCCCGCCCTTTGCCCAGGCTTAGCCCCGGGCGCTCCCGCGCAGCGGGGTTCGTCACTACTTATAGGCGTTGATAGGGGAAATGGGATTGCAGGGCGGGGCGGTCAGGGAGAGCGGGCCAGGTGACTTGGCCTCGGGGTTGCCGGGACTCCTGGGAAAGTGAGTCCCGGTCCCCGCGCTCGCAGCCCTGTCGCTCGCGCACTCACCCTGCAGAGGCCAACCCTTGGATGGGCAGACAAAGGCGAAGCGGGGCCCGCGAAGCGGGTTCCGCGAGGTGCAGCTGGAATCCTTCCCTTGATGCAGAGGCAGTCAATCCCTCCTTCTGGCAGCACGGTAAAAGTTCTATTGGCGTCCCAAACAGCAGCGCAGGCGGAGTCCTTTTCTTCGGCAATGCGGGGCGGGGCGGTCAGGGAGAGCGGGCCAGGTGACTTGGCCTCGGTGTTGCTGGGACTCCTGGGAAAGTGAGTCCCGGTCCCCGCGCTCGCAGCCCTGTCGCTCGCGCACTCACCCTGCAGAGGCCAACCCTTGGATGGGCAGACAAAGGCGAAGCGGGACCCGCGAAGCGGGTTCCGAGAGGTGCAGCTGGAATCCTTCCCTTGATGCAGAGGCAGTCAATCCCTCCTTCTGGCAGCACGGTAAAAGTTCTATTGGCTATCTACGTGAGATGAGTTTGGTGATCTCAGCTCAGCGCCCGGTGAGAGTGCAATGCCTGCTTGTGTATTAGTAGTTCACTCACCTAAGTGCCCACCCCCCGCCCCCCAAGATGGTAGGGTACAGTGTACTACGTTGGGAGCTCTGAAATATCACTCAGTCCTCACTGTCTGGTTCCCATCTCAAGTGCTCAAAGAATCTTGCAGTACCCCAAATAATCTTCAAAACGTAACATGCCGTCAACACGAGAAGGCGGATCTGTGGGTATTGTGAGTCGTGAAGACGCAGAGGACCCACTGTTGTATAGAAAGCATGGGCCACCCTGTCTGAGATTATGAACATCACAGGCTCTTGGGCAACCATGGATTCCCCACTGTCTGAAGGGCGCCACTCCAAGTCCTCCATCACAGGTGAGATGGGAGTGAGTGGGGTTTGGTTGACTCTGCCCTTGCGTGGACATCTGAAGATGCTGTTGGGTTCTGAGTGAGTTGTGCATGTGGTGACAACTCATGGACACAAGTAGCTGTCACTTCCAGGCATTTGATGCACGCCTCCCAAGAAGGGGGAATTGCCACGGACAACACACTGGGGAGGCATAGGTTTGCACAGAGCTACCCTAGCGAAGAAGAGGTCCTGGGGAGGAATCAGTGAAAACCACATCAAAAAGTAGGCACAATACCCAACAGACAGGCTGATAGGCACTTCCTGAGAAACTGACACTCACCCCAACCAATCACCCAGCTATGTTTAGAGGTCATCATCCGGGTGAGCAGTAATGCTGCTATTGCAGCTGTTGCTTTTGGTGAAGAGGTGGAGACTGAGCTACTTTCATTGCACTGAGAGTGTGCTACACCACCCACAAATCTCATGTGTAGCCACTTTCCCTTCGAATGGCAAATACACTGTGTAGAAGAGTCTCCTTCTTAATGTTTAGCTCACAAAGGAAGGATTGTAAAGGTGCAATGTGGGACGTAGGCCCCACACTTTTCTACTCCAGTGAGGCCGTTGTAGACACTCCAAGGAAGGAGGACCCTTTCTATTTGTTCCCTGACTCAGAAATAGGGAAGAGTGGAAAACACAGTCTGGCCACTCGTCCGCCTACACGATCCCATTCTAAGACTGGAGGCAATAGGACACTCTCCCTCAATAATAATAACAACATCTTGTTTTATTAATGTGTTTCATACCACAATTCTGCTGTTTATAGGTTTGATTTAAGGGTATCCAATTTAGCCACATAGGAATGTTAGGGGAGTTACTTGGGCTTCCTGGGGTAGATTACTGGATATTTCTGCAGCATGTGAATATCTCCCTGAGCCATCCTGCTGACTGTCTTTCACTTTAATCTTTGATTAACTGGGAATGGTTGATCATTGTCTTATTAGTTCACAGGTTGGTACAGCCACTGAGGTCACTGGCATATTTATCTTTTTTTTTCTATGGCTGCTGGAGGATATGTCCTGTCCACTCCTTTGGTTAACAAAACTTCAAAGTCCATAAAGGGCTCTAGCACAGTTTGCCTCAGTGGAAGGGTTCAAAGTTGACAGGGTTTTACGTTAAGACTTTGTAAAAATTAACTCAAGCACATGAATAACGAATAAGACATTTTGTTTAGCATCATGTGGGCCAGTGAACAATTTATATCAAGTGGTGGGAATTTGTAAGGCAACCACTGGTCCTTCACGCTTGGTGGCTGTATCTGCTAGCAGCACATCTGAGTTAGCCGGTCAGAAGGGAAGACAATATTTCAGTGGAATTTCTTCTCAAAGGAATCCTGATATTTTTTATTTCGGGCCAACTGTAAAGTTGGAGAGGGTGCTGGGTTCTGGTCTGACCCAAATGCTGTCAAAAATCATGCAGGTCTGTGGCTGCTGATGCAAAGAAACCCATGTCTGTCCAGGAGGGTCTTATATTTGGAGACTAACTCTCTGTTTATGTTGGATGAGGTTTAACGAGTCTCAGTAGCCACCTTAAGAACCTCTCGTTCCTACTCCAAGGCATGTTGTACAATTCTGGGAAATGTACACAGAGTGAACACTTGTATTACTAGAACTAGACACGCACCACAAGTGGGTGTAAACATAGCACCCATCTATGCCTTATCTCTACCATCCCTTTCCATCGCTCTCTCTCTCTCTTCCACTCATTGCTTTCTCTATTAACTCCCTTCTCCTATGATTATCATCTTCACCTATCCCTCTTAATCCCTGTCTTCATTTCTATTTTCTCCTCCTTTTCATCCTCTGCTACTAACTCACAATACTTTTTCCAGGCCTTTTAGGGCGCAGCCTATGGACGGACAGCTCAGCTGTCTGGTTTGCTAAAGACATCTTGGTGATATTTAGAAAGCAGACCTAGGAATGCATTCTTTCCAAGCGCTCCCCTTCTGTAAACAGGACTGTAAATCTTGTTCTTAGCTTATCTCACTTGCTGTGAAATCGAAAGGCACTTGTTTACTCTTCTTTCTCTGATTTCAAAGTAAGAGAGTTTATGTGACAATCTTGCTGGGAACTGGGGGTAGGAAAGTGTTTTTTTCTAGCACACAAAAATATTTAAATAAACTGTGTAAGTATTTCAGAATATATCTGAATTAGTATCACAAATGAAGCACATTTTTTGTCAATCATTTCAATCAATCAATCATTTTATTTATAAAGTGCGCTACTTACCCGTGAGGGTTTCAAGATGCTGAGGGGAGGGGGGAGATGCTACTGTTCGAATAGCCAGGTCTTGAGGAGTCTCCTGAAGGTCTGTAGGTCCTGTGTCTGCCCTGGGTGGAGGGGGAGGGTGTTCCATGTCTTGGCGGCGAGGTGGGAGAAGAATCTACTGCCGGTGGTTGCTCTTCGGATGAGGGGGATGGTGGCGAGGGCGTGGTCGACGGAGCGGAGCTGGCGGGTCGGGGTGTAGAAGTTGAGGCAGCAGTTGAGGTACGCTGGTCCGGTGTTGTGGAGTGCTTTGTGTACATGGGTGAGGAGCTCGAAGGTTATCCTCTTGTTGACGAGGAGCCAGTGCAGATCTTTCAGGCGGGGTGTGATGGAGCTGTATCGCGGGTTGTTGAGGATCAGACGTGCTGAAGCGTTCTGGATGTGTTGGAGCCGTTTGAGGAGTTTCATCGAGGCTCCGGCATAGAGGGCGTTTCCGTAATCCAGTCTACTGCTGACGGAAGCCTGGGTGACCGTCCTTCTGGGTTCGGTGGAGATCCACTTATAGATCCTGTGAAGCATACGGAGGGTGTTGAAGCAGGAGGAGGAGACAGCGTTGACCTGCTTTGTCATGGAGAGGGTGGAATCGAGGATGAACCCTAGGTTGCGTGCGTTGTTGGTGGGTGTGGGGGCTGTTCCTAGCAAGGAGGGCCACCAGAAGTCGTCCCAAGCCGAGGTGGTGGACCCGAGGATAAGGACCTCTGTTTTGTCTGAGTTCAGCTTCAGCCGGCTGTTTCTCATCCAGTCTGTTAATTCTGAAGTGTGATAGAAACAAATAATTTAATATGATCAAAAAAATCATTACACTAGATGATGCAATTGACACACATTTGTGTCTGTGCACTGTATAGTTGTATTAGTATAACTGTATCTCTGTGCAAATGTAATGGTCATTTCTACTACACCCTCCACTGCTTTATTCTATGCCATTACACTCTGCGCATCTGCACTTACAATGAACCATGCCACTCTACTCCACTTCACCCTACTCTGAAATAATCTACTTTGCACCACTGCACCCTACGCCACTCTACTCCACTCTGTGTCCACTCCAATCTATGCCACTGCACTGTATGCCACTCCCCTCTTAACCACTGCGCTCTATGCCAATGCACTCTACACAACAGCACTCTATGTCACTGCACTCTACACCTCTGCACTCTATTGTTGATCACTGTGATCAATGCCTCTGCTCTCTGCGCCACTCTACACCACTGCACTCTGACACTCTGCAACACTGCACTCTCCACCAATGAACTGTGTGTCACTCTCTTGAGTGCATCTCCACTCTACGCTACCCCCCTCTATGTCACTGCACTCTACGGCACTATACTGTACTCTGCTCCACTCAATGCTACTCTACTCTGCACCACTCTACACCACTTTATACCACTACACTCTATGCCACTCAACTGTACTCCACTTCACTCTATGTCACTCGACTTTACTCTGCACCACTGACCTCTGCATCACTCAACTCTATGCCACTCCCCTCTGCACCACTCTGCTGCACTCTAGGCACTGCATTATTTGCCATTACACTCCATCTGTGCCACTCTATTTTACTATACACCACTCTAAAATAAGCCACTGCATTCTATGATGCTGCGTTGCACGTCGCTGAATTAGATACCACTTCACTCAATGTCACTGTATTCTATGGCATACTATACTATGCAACACTCTACGCCAATGCACTCCACACCAGTCCACTCTTCTCTATTCCACTCCAGTATATGCCACTCTACGCAACTCCACACTATGCCGCTCCAATACACAGCACTTTCTGCCACACCACTCTACAACACTCTACTTTACCCTTTGTCACTTCACTCTATGATACTCCATGCCACTCTCGCCTAGGCTACTCACTTTTAGCTATGCTGAACAGCAGCCACACTGGTGTACAGCATGGCTAAAACACAAAGGCAAAGCCGAGAGCTCTTGCATTGGCGAGACCAATTGGCTTTGCCAATGCTTGTTGTTTCTATTACCATTCTCTTTGACTCTCCACTACAATCCACTTCCTCTCTTTGTGCACTGTTTTCCTCCAGCTCCTGCTTTCCCTTGCCCCGTCCATACCAAGAGACTTGGAGTGGGGGTGCTGGGTCCAATTCCCAGCGCTGCCACGGACGCTTGGTTACCAGTGCCTTTCTCCTGCCAGCTTCAGGATAATTGGCTGGTGCCTTCACGGCGCGTGCTCCCCAGGGCACAGGCCCTGTTGCTGTGTTACTGCCTGTGTTCATCACCCAGCAGTGTGCAATGCTGCCGCCCCCTCTTAACTCAGCTGCTGGCCCTCGCCAACCTTTTTCTTCACTTTGAAAGGAGGGTGACATCACTTTCCTTTCAGATTTGTTTCTGTTTTCTTTTCACTTTCAACGCTGTGTTTGTAGTCCGTGCTTTGGGTATTTTTGTGGAGGGAAATCACAACATTCAAACTCTAAACCTTAATTTGTTATTAGATTTTTCTGGATTTCTAATGACCTAAAAGCCTCGTATTTTTGGGAGTAAATGACCTTCGTTACCTGATGTGTTTTCTGGGGTCGTTGCTGATAATGTGCCTTCTAGGTTATTGTTTCGTGGCGATATGTTTTTGTTATTGTCTCGTAGTGATGGGGTTTCTTAGTTATTGGTTTATGGCAATGGGCTTCATTGGTCGTTTGTGAAGTTGGGATTTCCTGGTAATTGTTTCTTGATGATGTTTTTATGGTTATTGTTGTATGGCCATGGGATTTATTGGTTGGTTTATGGCAGGGGTTTTTCTTGGGTATTGTTTCAAGGTGATGCGTTTTCTGGGTTGTTTTTGACAAAGTATTTTCTTGGTTATTGTTTTATGGTGACTGACTTTCTTGGTTGTTTCGTTGCAATGGGTTCTTGGTTATACATTTGATATTTTCACACGAAGCCCCAGATTTAAGACTATTTTCTATCAAAGTATAAGGCAGGCAGCCAGTGGGGTATGAGGAATCCAAATCTTGGCTCAGGATCAGAAGGGAAGGCCTCAGAGATATCAAAGATGAAAGAAACTGGATAATTTGCAGATAAAGTATACTTCGTGGGGTCCCAAATCTAAGCACAGTGAGGTCTATGGAAGACCTCGACTTGCTGGCTGATATTGTCTGGAGGTTTTTCTTGCCTTTTTGTGGGCTTAAAGATGACCAAATAGAACTAAACTGAAGCATATGATTTTGGGCTTTAAAACTGACTCTAGATCTCTACTCGTGGTATATGTTCCAGGGGATTGTCATCTGCGCCGCATCAGCAGATTTGTGGTAGTTTTGAATCGCTGGGGTAATAGAGGTTCTGTTGCCTGGTACAGAAAATATCAAGATAATGTGATTTATTCTCAAATCATAAATCTAAAGTTCAAAAGGATAAAAAACACAAGGAATAAAGCCTCCCTCTTTCCTTTTGGGTTCTCGTTACAGACAACTCCAGCTGTCGGTCACAGATAGCATTGTATACAAAAGTCCGAATTTTAAATCCAAATCTAAACCTAAAATTTGTAAAGCTCAAACTACTTACCTCTAAGGGTCTGTAGGCGCTGGGGGTCGTTGGGGAGATTAAGTGAGCTATTGCCCAGAGTCTCATGATGCTAGGCTGAGCTGCCGCCAGCGCCGGGGATCGAACCGTGAGCTCTGCGCTCCAGAGTACGTCCACAGTGTCATCTCTTAATCATGGTTAGATGGTTTTTTGTCAAGGTCAGCTCCCATGTTTTTATTGAAGGCTTTGCCCCTGTTTGTTCATTCCCTGGAGCTTAGCTCTTTTAGGCTTTTGATTGGATGGGATGTAGCCTACCTCTGTTGGATCATGGAACTACTTTTTGTGTTTTTTCTTATTATTACTTGTTTAGCACTCAATGGGAGTGGATGTCTTTGCCATTTACCGCCATCTCTCCACTCCTGCTCTCTCCCCCCCCCCCCCGATCTCCTAGGCTGCACATCATGTGCCGAATGACGGTCTTGGTGATGTACTTAGTAATCCACGGTGGTAGTCGCTATTGGCTTCGCTTTGATAAAAACTTTTAAACTTTGCTGACATTAGCAAAACCAATGGAGTTGTTCAGATATATTAAAGGTATAGAAATATTGTTTCTATACTTGCCGCCACATTGAGTGACAGAACATATGTTCCATCGTAGAGTAAAAGCATGTGATAATGCAACACCTGTTGCATCACACATTGCGGCAGCCAGCTTGAAAGTATGGGAAGCAATGTTTTCATTGCTTTTTATACTTTTAACACAGCCGCTCATGCACTTGCAAAACCGGTCACCTCCCTCACTGAACATTGGAAAACAAAATGTATTTTCTTTGCCAATGCTTGTTCTTTTTTTTATGGAGGACTCACCTCGAGAACCTGTTTATGTTGCCTTCCAATTTCCCCTCAATGGCGTTTCCCTATAGGCCGCCTTTCTCCGCTCTCCAGTTTACTACTTTGGCATTGGAAGAGGTGTTACAGTTCTGGCTCCTGCCTTGTACACATTTTACAATGAAAACAATATTGTTTTGTGTGTGAAATGTATATTAATTGTGATATAAAAATAGAGAACATGTTTAACAGTTTTGGATCTTTTGGATTTCAGTCTTTTTTCTATCCTAGCACTAAGGGAGCAGATGTCCCCTTCATCTGCTACAGAACGTCAAATCGCAATCTGAGCATGTCATTTTGTATTCTTCCCTCGTGCTTTCCGCTCACCTCTTCTTTTTGCGCTTTCCTCTGCTTTTTTCTGCCCTCTTGTACCTTCTGATGACTGAAACATGCATATTCTATTCGAGAGAACAAAGAGCACTGATTATAAACAGTTCTAAGGGCGATTTTTAGAGTTTGACAGACGGGATGCTCCATTACAAACGTGGCAAATGTTCTGTTTGCTGATTTATGAGTGCATTATAGCCTATGGCACTTGCAATATGGGGGAACGGGATATTCTCCGCATTTTGATGGAGTAGGGAATCTGTCGAACTGTAAATAAGGCTCTGCATTACTGGTTAATATAATAAGAATCCTGAATAAGGGATAATGTAGCTATCTACCAGCAGTAGCAAAAAGAGAACCCCCAAAATGGGCACAACTGCTTAAGCAAATTAGACAGACTAATGGCTATGGAGAGATTTCAGCATAAAATAAAATGGATATTTCATCATAGAAGTCCTATTTTATCATGGAAAGAGGTGAAATATGCAACTGTGTCCCTCAAAATGATTGTGATATGAAATGGTACGCGTATTCAACCACTGGGGGAGAGCTGTACAGTTATGATGTGGAAGTGAAGCCGAGCCCCGGGTTAGTCAGAGGAGCTGGGCCTGGTGGTGCACCCAAATGTCCCATACTGTCCCCTTACATCCCATCTTCCAACCTTATGGTGGAACAGCACTGGCCTTCCCTGGTCCCTTCTGCCTTTACTCAAATCCTTCCTTTTAGCAGCTTTGGAGTCATGATGCATTGATGTGCCAGAGAGAGTCATCTGCCCATGACATGACAAATGGCCCCGGGGTCTCTTCCTGATGCTGAGCATGCACCCTCTCTCGCTCCTCACAAACCCTCGTCGGAGAAGGGCTGCTCTGGTTTGACATTCCACTCAGACATAGAAATGAAATAGATTTATAAAGGGTGCAATACTCGAAGGTGTCTTAGCGCTAGACGGAACAAAAGACCACAATAAAAACCTAGAAAAGACAGGTCTGGGACAGCTGTTAGTCTATTGGGTAAATAGCCAGGTCTTCAGCTGATTCCTAAATATCTGCAGTGTAGCCTGCGAATGTAGAGCAAGCTGTAAAGTGCTCCAGAGTGTCCCCACCCACAGTAAGAGAACAATCTTCACCCCATTTCACTTTGTTCATTCTCTGGACCTTGACCTTTCGAGGCGATCTCGACCTAAAGTTCATACTGGCGGTATCCCAGGAGAACTGGGAGGGTCAATTCTTCTCTCTGCAAGCTAAGCAGAGAGCCACTGGATACAACATCAAAAGGTCACTTATCTACTTAGCTGTGATGAGGACTTGCAGTCACACCTCCTGAAGGATCCTCCTGCTTACAGAAAGACCACTGTAGGCGCAAGCCTGGCAACTCTTGTTTTGTTTCCAGTCGTATTCCCTGTAGGAAAGTAGGAATATGGCTGTGGATCCCATTCCAGATGCCTTCTTCTTCTTGCCACTTGCCAGTGATCTTCATGCCAGTAGGGTGTGTAGATCCTAGAGGCTTGTCAGATACATTTTGCTTCAGCAACATGCAGAAGGACAGATTCAGATGTCACAATAGCTGATCATTTTGAGTTTCAATGTCCTAACTTGGTTAATAATTTCCTCAACTCCATCTCACCTCTTCAGAAACTCAAACAACTTCAATAATACAATGGCCATTGATCCAGTGGGTCACTTTACCTGAAGGAAAATGATGTCTCGAGGCAAAGAGTCAAGAGGGTAACACGACGGAATCCTAGTTGGTGCAATATCAGTCAGAAAAGAGCCTCAGATATGTCACGGGTGTAGTATTAACAGAGCTGCCAGCGCGGCACTCACACTCAGGAGTAGATCTAGAAGTGGAACATCCTCTCTGGCTTTTCTTGAAAGCCATGGTAGGTGAAAATCTGAATGTAAATGCCAGCATTTGTAAAGCGCACAGCTACCTTCGGAGAGGTGTCCCGGCGCTGGGGGCCGTCTCGAAGATTAAGAAAGCTATTGCTCAGAGTCACATGGTGCGGGGCTAACCTGCAGCTGGAGCCAGTGATCGAACCTTGAACCTTGAACCATGAACCTCTGAAAGAGACCCTATTCCTAAGCCTTCGTATCATGCCAAGATGCAAATGAGCAGCAATAATCAAAGGCAACCAGAACCGTGACCTTTGAAGGTGACACATCAAGTCAGTACTGCGATGCCTCCTCTGGCTGCCATTGAGATGCAAGGTTGCATTTAAAATCCTTACCCTTAGCCATTTCACAATGTATCTAAGCGATCCTCAGCTCTATACATTTCCTCTTTTACCTTCCCATCCTTGCAGGGATCATTGCAGAATTAGATGTCCTTTTAGCATTTCAGCACTTTACAACTGGCACAGATATAGAAATAGAAAGAGGAAAGAGATCTATAGGTTACATTTCAGTACAATAGCTTATCATTAAGAGGGGTAGTCAATTCTTAAATGGTCTCCCTAATTCTCAGAAGCAGGGGCTTTTATATGGTCCCTAGCTTCATCATTGTACATGAAGGTTACCACCCACTGCTGGGTACCAGGTAGGAAGCCGGGTTGCCAGTCCAGAGAATTTGAGGTTCATAAAAGCTGTAGCTTATTAAGGTGAATTTGTAACTAAAATGTGGTTGATCGAGAGGTGCAGTGTAATTCGTGGGAGCTTTTCGCAGTGCTTACTGCCCTTAACATCTTCCATTGTGGGTTGTGGGCAACAAAGAATCCAAATATTGGTACAGCAGCTGAGATGCCTGTAGGAAGGCAGGAGCTGAGCTGCCAGGGTAGAAGCAGGAATTAAATATGGTCTCCACGTGCTTCATCAGAGAGAGGGCTGGTGGGGACGAGTCAGGTAGAACCTTTCTGTTCTTGTTACTATGTATGTACTTATATAGCGCTCGACTTACCCTAGGGCATCTCGGCGCTTGACTTGTGATCCCGTACTGGCTTTTCCCTGTGAGATAACCCGTACTGGGCATCCCCCAAGGTGAAAGCCAGGCATCTCACCGCAGGGGGGCCGTTGTGGAGATTAAGCAAGCTAATGCCCAGAGTTGCAGAGTGTGAACCCATGATTAGAGTGGGCACCAAAGCGAGAATTATCGAGTCCGTGGACAATTGGGCTCAAGACCCTGCCGCATCGGGAATTGAACCCTGGTCCCAGGTCTGACCTGTGCTTCAGGGTATGCCTCCTCTAACCAGTGAGCCACACTTCTCCACACTAAAACTTTATCCTTCCAGTCGCATTGATTTCTTTAACAACATCGGTTACATTTGCAAAATCTACCAAATCATGTTCTACACTTTCAACACTTTCAAAAGCTACGACCACGAAACGACAGAATCTGTCTAGGGGAAAATTGTTGCTTAATTGCTTGAATCAGTAGAAGGTGCAACCGTGGCATTTTACCCCATGATTTCCTGAGATCCGTGGCCACAATTTCTGGTCCATAACAGACATGCCACACTTGGAGTTATGGATGCCATTGATGGGAATGTTATGCTTCGGAATTGTACACCACACTATGACTGAACCAACTGATGGCAATGCCTACAAGAGACAGTCTAATCCCTGGCACAGTGAAGGACTGTCTCGACCATGGTTGTAGAAATATTGTCAGAAATAATTATTTTGTTATATATGTTGTTTACAAAAATGTAGTGCTGTTGTGTGTAGATTTTCTATTAATACATGCACTGGGCAACTTTTTTGTAAAGGATATTTAGGACAAATTGTTTTGTCATATGATATTTACTTCGTAAAATTATGCTTCAATACCCTCAAACAGTGTAGCCAGCTCACAGAACAAGCATTGGAAAATCCAATAGGTCTGGCCTTTGAGAACTGTTGGCTTTGTCAATGGCTTTAGCTATGCTGTACAGCTTCCCAATGCTGTGCATTATGGCGATTTTTTTCTTTATATTTGCTGATCCAATTCTAGCTAACAAAGAGCAAAAACCATGAGAAATATTTAACTTTTTTTGGGGAAAGTGGAAGGGGTAGAAAGTACACAGGTGAAAAGGTGGCTGGGAAAACAGCACAGGCGGGGGGTCTGGTGGGGGATGAAGCAGCACAGTTGTTTAGAAGCAACACCAAGAGGGCTAGAGGCGATGAGTCCAAGGGTGAGGTTGAGGGTAAGCAACACCGATGGTGGAGAATCGAGCAAACAGCAATGTAGAGGGAGGGAAAGAATAGCAAAGGGGCAAGAGAATGCACTTTTGAAACTGGGAGGGGTAGAGGTACAAGTCCAAGAAAAGCAACGTGGTTGAGGTGCATACAAGGGCAAGCGCCTCAAGGAGGGTAGTTGGGGAGAAGCACCCAGGTGAAAGAGCAGCATGGAGAGGGAAAGAGAAGATCACTTGGGAGACAGCTAGAATACAGAGGAACTCTTGTAGATTGTTTAAACAAAAAGAAAAAGTATTACCTGAAATGCGAGCAGTGTAAGCACACAGTAATATGTTTATGCTTCAAGGGAGGGAAAAAACACAAGTAGGAAAGCCCACACATACTAATGCATAAAAAAACAAGCAGATGACAATGACAATGAAGCATGCCAATGGTATCAATAGGCGGGCTCTTAGTCCATTGTAAGCTAACAATATGTCTCACAAATAGCAAATGCTCTGTCTACTAGGCAAGACCTAAAAAGGAACAGCATGCACTTCCACAGCTGCCTTCTTAAATGCATTAAGTTTTTTTAACAAAATGCCATTCCAATATGGCCACTTCAGATGTGTAGGCATTCCTTTCAGATATCTAGGATAGCAACAACCATTGTTCCTTGTACAATGGGCAATAAAACATATATATATATATATATATATATGGGTTTAAGTATGTGTGGTGTAGTAGTTCATCAGTTGAAGACTGTGCTGGATGCAGAAAGTGAAAACAGCCTTGTTGAAACTGTACAACCTTTCCATCAGCGTAAATTCTCCTTTGAGTAAAATTCTGCTTTAGTAGCCCATACAAGTCTTAGCCTATCTTTGATTTAATGCTCAGTTTGGGGCTCAACTAATTGAGGATACGATCCTTGTTTGTGAATCCTGATCTGTCACAAGATAATAGTAAATAAACATATTTGTCTGAACTCTTTCTCTTTGCCTTCATTCATTTTGGCTTTAGCGCTGGTATCGGCATCGGTTTCTACGGCAACAGTGAGACAAATGATGGCGTCTACCAGGTCACCTACTCTCTCACACACGCTAATCACACGCTGACCTCCATCGACTTACTGGTGAGTAAAAAGATGGAACCTGCATCACCGCTTCTCAGAAGAAAGTTTTGTAAAACACAATGGGTCCTGAAATGTGCCATGTTCCTTATATCTGTTGCATAAGACGTAGTTTTCTTTATCTCTCTATCTTTTTTTATATTTTGTCACTTTCCTTCCCTTTTTCTTTCCAATGCAGTTATATTTCCTCAGGTTATTTTTTTTCTTCATTGTTTTAGTATTGCCTTTTTGCTTCATACTATTTTTCATTTTATTATTTTACTCATGATCTTTCCCTCCACTTCTACATTCTCTTTTTTTCTGATTTTATTTTTGTCTTCCTCTTTTCTCTCCCACTTCGTTCATTTCTATTTTATTCTTGTACTTAATTGCTTTCAACATTTTATCTTTCCTTCTCTATGTCATTTCGATTTCATTTACTCTTATTGATTGTTTTCTTTTCTGCACTGTTCCTTTCTTACTTTCATAGTTTTCTATTATCGTTTTGTGGCTTTCAACGCGAAGTCGTAGTTTCACCCATAAATAAAATATCACTTGTGGGTTGGTCACTACTAAACAGAGAAACGTGTTCTCAAAAAATCTGAACAAATCCAATTCAAATACTATTTCTAGATCTGGAGTAATTAAGGGTGTGGGAAAAGAAAATAAGCCTAACAATAATAAATGACAGTTATAGAGTTTCCTAGTGCCTAATCAGATTTTTTTTATTTTATTTGGTAGCATCTTGTATAAGCGCTCTAAAGACCTATTATATACCCACCCTGTCTCTTGTTTTGAAATGTAACAATATTGTGCATTACTTTAATTTGTATGGTTATCATATTGCATATTGTATTGTGCGTGTATTTTTTTATAATGTGATGGACATGACATTCATAACTTTACTAGTGATATGTCTTTTTTCACACCACCTATTTTTATGTTCAGTTTCTTTGTTCCTACATTTTTTGGCTGCTTTTACTATATTTATGTATTCATAATATTTACATTGTGAAACCGTTGTTAGAGAGCAGTGGAATACGTTACTTCAATGGGTGGGGAAGGTTGGGAAACGACTCAAGCTTGTGTACATCAAGTGAAGTGTCTACACGTTTGCATTACATAATTACAATGCAGTCACATATGTAAAATATAAGTCTCTTGAGAGTTAAAGTTGTTGTGAAATGCCAAAGCTGGGCATCGAGCCCAGATGTCTTCACAGCAAGAAAATGACTCACTAGACTGCATTTCCTCTCTAGTTTCTTCTTTAATATTCCACCCAGCTCTCTTTCGTGGACATTGGACTCAGCCATTTACTGTCGGCTTTGTACATACATGTTCTATTGTTATTTTTTTGATGCAATGCTTTGCAATTGATCTTTGTTACATCTCATATTAGTGGCAATCGACCACCTGCCTTGTCTAAATCTTCTATCAGTTGGTCTGTCTTTTGTAGGGTTTACAGTTTTACCCAAATACTGTGCTAGCACCAAATGTAACAAGCAAGCTTTGGATTCTTCTCTTTACATCATTCCTGAAAGTGGCAGAGAGAACCAAGTGACTCAGTAAATCATAAAGTGACCCTCCTGTTTTTTGACTAACTGCAACCCAGAATGAACTTAGGAAACGACAGAGCAAGATTTATGTGCGCATTCCTCACTGCACTCAGTCAGGGACAAGTCCAACCAATGGAAAGATTGAACTGTGCTTCCATTTAACTAGTACTCAAAAGACCGAGCCTTCGTCAGATATGTCTAAAACATTGTATTTATTATTTAAAGTGTTAAGCACTCATCTGGCCATGTGTGTGGTGCTGAGCGAATATTCCCATCGGTGATGTCCTCGTAAATTTTCTTCAATATTTCTTTCATTCAATTTATTGTATTTTAAGGTTCATATTTGGAAAGCACCTTCTGTACTGGAAATCCCAGCTGACAGGTATTTATATAACGTAGGTCTTGCTTGGGAGCAATGGAATACTATACTAAAATCTGGATGGTTACGACTGACTCTTGGAGCTGGTTGTTATTGTATGTTTATTGTTTGTATCTGGTGTTTTGAGGCGTGTATATTGAAATGTCCAAAATATGTATGCTACACGTGGATCCAGTCGAAACTATTTGTAACTATTCAAGTGGCATTACCACCAAAGTTATTTTCTATTTAAGTACTAGTGTTCATTGATCCTTATTGAAAAGTCACACCCTTACAATACTGTTAGTAGGTACTTAGAAAGCGCACGCACACCTGAAGGTCCCTTGGTGCTTTCATATGCTAGAGTAGCAGCAGAAGGAGTCGATGTTATGAGTGAGCATCAAATGCCTGCTTAAAAATGCACGTCTTCAAGGCTTTCCCAAAAGTGGATAGCTCGGCAATTGACTAAATCACAGTTGGAAGAGCATTCCATTCCCTCGTGCCAATAGTCAAGTCAAGTCAAGTCAAGTCAAGTCAAAAAGACTTTATTCGGTTTTGATTCAAATCATAAAAGTGCATTTACAGTATTAACAATTTAAAACATATTAAACACACAATGATTATAATACATGAACAAATAGTGCAAAAAGTGCAGGGTACAGCAAAATTTATACATAGTAAATTCATTTAGTGCAGGTAGTCAAATCAACAAATATACCATCATTGGTCCAAACAATTTATCATCTTAATGGACAATTTTAAATATTCGGTAACTTGAAGGATACTGTCACTGTGCAAAAGCTGCAAATACAATAATGCCGGTCTGATTTGGTTAAAATTAAGTTTCTTTAAAAGATTGACCAGATAGCGTTTGCGGGGATATTCATAAAATTTACATAAAAATATAAAATGCAGCATATCCTGTGGAGACATACCGTCGCAGCCACAGGGAGCTGTAGGTTTAATAAAAGCAGCATTTTTAGGTCTAAACAGCAGATGATGAAAAAGGTTTAATCTGAACCTCGTTAGCAGGAACTTCTCGTGGGAAGTCAGCGATCCCATCAGATAGGACTCCATCATATCTCCTGTTTTTAGCATAACAAATCTTCTTACACTTGGTTTCAGGAGCTCAACACCTTCTCTTTTAAGTTTTCTATCCATACAGAAAGCTCGCTTAACTGCATCCACATCGCCCTTCACTATCCCGCTCGGGTGCTCGAATAAATCCAAGCGACCAAGCTTTAAAAAGTTTAATTTCAAATATTTTAACCAGGGTGTCCCCATTGCATTATCCTGAGACAAATAATCTCTCATAATCAGGTGGGTCAATGGTATATCTTGGTTCAGCCACCGTTTTAACCAGCAGGTCCGCGGACGTAATGAGAAAATGTCACAAAGATATTGCGACCCAAGCTCTTCGTGTACTACAAAGTTGGATGTGGCTGCTGGAACACACAAAAGGCGTTTCATAAAAGAGTTTTCAGCAGTCTGTAGTTGTTCACCGGCCACATAGCCACATATTTCACTACCATAAACGGCCGTTGCCACTGATTTTGCATTATAAAGTTTTAACATGGCATTATTTGTTTTTTTCCCCAGTTTTGATGCAAAGTTAAAAATAGTAGCATTTACCCTTACCAATTCCTTTTTCTTTTTATCAAGGTATGGGCCCCAGCTAAGTTTGGAGTCAAAAGAGACCCCAAGATACATAAATGTTTTTGTGATAGGGATTACTACATTATCTAATTTAAATACGAAGTTCCTTTTTGGTTGTTGGCCAACATGCATAATAAAGGATTTAGAATTGTTGACCAAGAGGTCTCTATCTGTCATAAAATTCTTAAAAGCATTTAGTAGAGCTTGCAGACCTCTCTCAGTTTTAGAGATTAAAACTGCATCATCTGCATATAAAAGAACAGGAATTCCTCGCCTGCCGACTCTGGGACAGTCAGCCTTAACTTTCTGCAGAACACTATCAAGATCATTAATATAAAAGTTACAAAGAAAAGGGGCAAGAATGCATTCTTGATGCACGTCCTTCCCTATATTAAAATTATCAGTTACACACAGCTTTTGGGAGTACCTAACATTAGCACTAGTTTTACTATGTAGATCCGCAAGGAAGTTTACAATCCCACTGTCAACACCCTTGTCCCTCATGGACTGCCACAGCTTTCTCCTGTTAACACAGTTGAAAGCTGATGACAAATCCATGAAGGCAAGGTGCACAGTACCCTTTTGGGTGACGGTATACTTACTTAATATTAGAAAGAGGTTAAGTCACTGTGTAATGGTAGAACGGCCACTGCAGAAGCCATACTGGGAGATGGACATAATGCTGTTTTCCAGCGCCCAGTCAGAGAGCCTCCGCAGTAGAATTCTACCCACTATTTTGACCATGGAATCAATTAATGAGATAGGTATATAGCAAAGGGGGCTACCCTTGTCCCCCTTATTAAAAACTGGAACAATCGTCGATACCCCCCATGATTTCGGGCAGCCGATATAAGCAGCCGCATTAAAGACCGATTCCAATATTGGTGTCCAAAAACTGGGGTCAGACTTATATAAGTCTGGCGGGATCCCATCAGGTCCCGGTGCTTTCCCAGCTGTAAGCCCCATTATGCCCTCAATGACCTAACCTCTATCAAACCTAATATGATCACCGCTATTACCTGGAGAGGAATTGGAATTAGCGTTCAACGTCCCACTGTACAGTTGCGTAAAATGTGTTACCCATTCCTCCTTTGTTATGCAGCATTCCAGTCCATCCCCTGGGTCCTGGTCAAAAGGGTCTTTTTTTTACCGGCCAGAATCTAGAGCTACACTTCAAGGTAGTGGGTTCAAGAATCTCATTCCATGCCTTCTCTCTTAAAAACTCCTTACGTCTATTAATAACGGTTTTGTATTCCTTTCTGCACTGTTGAATATTTTCCTTAATTCTGGGTTTTATTGACAGGGCTGTCCTTAAATTACATGAAGCCCTAGAGCAGTCATGATCAAACCATCTTGGTCCCAAGATCTCTATGCTCTTTACTGGGGCTGACATCAAGTGAGACACCTTATCTGTAATACTTTGGAAAGCACTTAAAACCTGACCTGATTCTGGCCCTTCCTGAGTACATTTTGCAATTTCCTCAATACAGTGATCCTTAATATCTTTATACAACCGGTCTGATGTGATCATAGACCACTTAAGGTGCCTCCTGCCATCAGTGGTACTCAATCTGCCATTGGTACAGTTCCGTCCTTCTTTGGCCACCTAGGGGCCCCTCAAATGTACAGTCAATGGATTATGATCACTGAATTCACTGTGTTCAATGATGAAAGAGTCCACAAAAGTCTGCATTGACACAGAGAGCAGAACATAGTCAATGAAAGTACCCTTCCCATGCCCCCTAAACGTAGGGGTTTCAAAGCGCTTAAAAGGATCCCTCAATGCCATGGCCAGTGATAAGTCCAAGTTGGTCAGTAAGTCATTGAAAACTTCTCCATCCAATGTGTGTTCCAGATGTAATCCCTCAGAACGTTCGCAAAACAAATCTGACAGGTTTTTAAACAGGGGATCCCCACATAGATGGACATTGAAATCACCCATTATTACAAGATTATGGAGACATTCCTTCATAGAAGTGCTAATAAATACATGTAGTGCTAATATAGAGCTAGGAGCTGGGCAAGAGTTAACTGCATTATAAAAATTTTCCAGACCGAACAGACAGTTGTCTCCATTTAGTACTAGGCCAATGATTCCAGGGTTAACTGTTAAAACTCTACGTGTTTTACAAGAGAGTGCTACAGAGATAAACGTTACCAGCCCCCCTTAGGTCTGCCTCTGCTAGATGCTATCGCAGGAACATAGAAAGACTTGTACCCCTCAAGAAAGAGGTCACAGTCCACTGACCAGGTCTCTTGCAGACACATAATCTGGAACTGCTTAATGTAGGTGACCCAATTACAATCTGTCATCTTCGTGCCCAGTCCTGCAATATTCCAAGAGATTACATTGTTTCCCTGCGATTGCACCTGGGTATTTGCCATTCGAGCCACATCGCCAGAATTACCATTCCCTTGGCCCATAGACTCCCCCCGTCAATCGCATGCCTCAAGGCCTGAGAGCAGATCAAATCTATTCTGTGTTTCCACCATAAGCCCATTCCTGTTTTGATTGACAAAATTATAGAGATATGGTGGTGTTGGAGCCAAGGGCTGAGGTTGAAACAGTGGCCTGAAGTTCCTGTGTCTAGCCGGGGCTTTAATCGAGTGACTATAAAAATATCCAAGTGGACGGACACATATGCTATTCACATCAGCCAGTAATGATGATACTCTCAGTAAAACTGTTGCCACATGTTGGGGATGCCTGAAGTTGATAACAATACAGTCCCCACTATTTGACTTTCTAGATAGGCCAATCCAGTTTACCCTTCTCACTGAGAGTATTTTATCTGAAGATGCTGTTGGAAATCCGCAGTTAGAGTTCAGCCAGGCTACTGCTTTACTTTTTAGTGAGTCATGAGATTCCCCATGTGACTGAACAAGATGATCTTCTATAGTTGGAACATTAGTCAAGACAGCCACATAAGGTGCGCAGTCAGGTGGAGGATTGATAAAGCGGCTTCTTCTTACTTGTCTGAGATCTGACCTACCATCCTGATCTACTGATGTTAACACAGTCAGGTCAATTTTTGGAGGGGGTTTGGGTGGAGCGTTGTCAACTACAGGGATTTGCCGACAGAACTGCTGTGCCGGCTCCCTCATGGGGCCCTGCCCTTTTACCGCTGCCCTAGAACTAACAGATGGCGCCGAAGGCAGGTGTAATGATAATAGGCCACCTAGTCTATCTACATCTAGGGCTAAGCTATCAAGCTTACTTGACAGGGGTCTAATCAGCTCTTCCATGTTTGCCAACATTCTTCCTTCTAGGGTACTTAACAAGAAAGTAAGTTGTTCAATTTGTGTTTTAAGACCGCCCTCGTTATTTCCGTCAGAAGGACAAGAGCCTATGATGGGACCATTACTAACTGGTGCAGCTGAGTCGCCTCTTTTTTTATTATGCTTCCCCCCCCCCCCCGTTTAAGCTGTGGTTTTCTACATTTTCTCACTGGTCTCGGCACTGGCTGTACCAGTTCAATCTCCTCAGTAGAGGTATCAAGGCGGTCTTCATGTGTCTCTACATGAACCTGAGCTACGGTTATTATAGCATCCCTATTACTAACATCAGGGATATTATTGTTGTCAGCCATGGGTGTATCCACGATGCAATCAACAAGAGAGAAAGGGTCAAAAAGCCACTCTTGTACCCCTTAGCAGTAGTAATTAACGATCAAAAGAAGAGTGACATCATAACTAAAAAGGAAAAAGAAAAACAGAAAGTAGTATAGTTTCTACCACCAAAGACAAGTAACTAATAAGTAGAGGTGAGATAAGCGTGCTCAGTGAGTAAAAAAGGACCCTCAGGCCACAACTGAAAGTCGGTAGCCAGTTGTCTTCATTGGGTCCTTGTAAAAAGGAATAGTAACAAAAATGTGTTGGAAAGATGTGAATGAAAAAGGAGTGTGGACTACTCCCCAAACCGAAACATTCTTTTAATAAGAGGGTAGTTCTAACTCCATTAAAATCAGTGGAAACAGCGGACTAATGAATGGTTATGTTAATTTGAACCAAAAAGTGCTATAAACTTAAAGAAAAAAGGGAAAAAAAGATCGACATGTTTCTGCTAATGAACAACAAAACTTTTGTTGTTTCGGGCTCTGGATGTGGACGCTCTAGATTTTACGGCGGGCAGTCGCCCGGAAGCAAATACTCTGGGTGTGAAGATTTCCCCCCGCCACAAGCCTAAGGGGTACTTCCACCACTAATTGACTATTTCCCTGTCTCTCACATCTTGGAGAGGCCAAAGAAGACAACATCTGTGTAAACTATTTACAGATAAGGTTATAATAGTTCCTTCTGTCTCGCGCCAATGGTTCAGGCGCCTTAGCGCGCGCCAACCGCGGTGTGAGGATTTTTTTCGGCCCTGATGAATGATGAGCTGACTATGGGTCATTAGCAGAAACATGTCGATCTTTTTTCCCTTTTTTCTTTAAGTTTATAGGACTTTTTGGTTCAAATTAACATAACCATTCATTAGTCCGCTGTTTCCACTGGTTTTAATCGAGTTAGAACTACCCTCTTATTAAAAGAATGTTTCGGTTTGGGGAGTAGTCCACACTCCTTTTAATTCACATCTTTCCAACACATTTGTGTTACTATTCCTTTCTACAAGGACCCAATGAAGACAACTGGCTACCGACTTTCAGTTGGGGCCTGAGGGTCCTTTTTTACTCACTGAGCACGCTTATCTCACCTCTACTTATTAGTTACTTGTCTTTGGTGGTAGAAACTATACTACTTTCTGTTTTTCTTTTTCCTTGTTAGTTATGATGTCACTCTTCTGTTGATCGTTAATGGGTGTATCCACTACAGCAAGAGGCGCCTCATCCTGTGGCAGTGGAACACTTCCCCGTCCCAAGGAGGCCCTTCTCTCATTGGTAATCTGGTTAACCTTTTTCACAAGAAAATTGTCCATGGTACCCAGCCCAGAGGTAGATTTATCTACTTTACCTCTAGACATCACGTCTGCTCAATGTAGGTCTCAGAATGAAAAATAATTAATTAGTACAAGCACCAGACTGAGATAAAACACTACACTTTTGCAAAACCACCCAGGGTTTGAAGCGTTAAAACGTACTTCTACAAATAATGTCCTTCTCAGCAGAACCAAAGTCTGTGGCCCAGCCCGGTCTCCTCAGGCCTCTGAGGGCCACAGAGGGCCCGCCCTTTGCCCGGGCTTAGCCCGGCACCGCCCACGCGCGTCCCGCGGGTCGGGAGGCGTTCGGTCATCTTATGGCGCCTCCGGGAGCGAGGTGATGCGTCACGCCCTCCCTAGGGCTGCTGGGAGCAGTAGTCCGCTGGCTGGGACTACTGTGTGTGCAGGGCGGTGAGGCAGTACGGAGCGGGCAAAGGAAACACCGGTGCCGTTTCCCTCATGGCGGCGTCAGGCTCCAAACTCCAGGCTCCGGTGAGTGTCCCCTCACGATCGCTCGGTGCTCGGTGGTTTTATGGCGCCTCCGGGCGCGTGGTGATGCGTCACGCCCTCCCTAGGGCTGCTTGGAGCAGTAGTCCGCTAGCCGGGACTACTGCGTGTGCTGGGCGGTGAGGCAGTAAGGAGCGGGCAAAGGAAACACCCGGTGCCGTTTTCCTCACGGCGGCGTCAGGCTCCAAACTCCAGGCTCCGGTGAGTGTCAATATCGAGAACCTACGTCCCAAGAATTCAGCTTGCAGACTCTCTGCATCACAAGCAATTCACTATAGCAAAGCTGAGGGATCACCTGGAGACATATCTCGACATGCGATTGATTATAAAATCTTGTGCTAAACCATATGAGGTTTTAAAGATTAGACAATACATTTTGAATTGAATGTGTTGTCTGATAGTTGGCTAATGTAGGCTTTTTAGAAGCGGTGTAATTTGGGTTCTGAATGGTACTTTAAAAGGTTATCTGGGTACTGCCTTCTAAACCAGTTGGAGCCTGTTGATGTCTCATTTAGGAAGGCCAAACATAGTCCAGCCTTGCCCCAACAACTGCTGCCATAATAGTCTTCATGCCTTCAAAAGGAAGAAACAAATGAATCCTCTTAGTTGTTCGAAAATGTAAGAAATATTTTGAGACCACAGCGTTTATTTGTGGTCTCATCAAAAGATGTTGATGAATAAAACTCCAAACGTTTTTGCAGCTGGCTTACGCACCAGAAGTGAGCCTATTTCTAAAGGCCAGTAATGGCTAGACCAAATGAAAATGTTTTTATTTAGTGCCACAATTTCTGTTTTCTCTGCCATAAATATTAAATGATTGCACCTCATCCACCTTCTAATAAAGCACATACAATTCCTAAAAGATTGCACACAAAACTTTGGTAACTCTGGAAAATGTAATGATTTAAGATTACAGAGCAATATCATTTCACTAATTACTCTCCATACCACCCAGCTCCCGTGGAACCTTGTATGGTGGAATGCACCCCAGAATCAAGGAACATGCAGAAGTTGTAAATCTGGACAATATCACTGGGAATGAACCCCTTCACAGTGGCTGGACAGGGGTTAAGTAGTTTAAAGTAGTATATAGAGTGCATCCACTTTCTACCTTGAGCCCACAAACTTACACATTTTGAATATACATTGTAATGTTTAAAGTAGCGACCTTAAGTCTTTCGATTTTCAAACTGATGTGCTTTTGTAGGGGCTTATGTCACTTCATATAATATAAATAAATGTCTTTATTGGCATTTTCCAACAACATCAACCTAAATGCAGAATTAAATCAAGAATAGAAAGAAAGGCATCACATATTGGAAAACAGTAGTGCTGTGCACAGGTTGTTTTCTTTATTTTAATACGAAGTTATGCAAAGTGTTCAATTTTCGCCCTTCCTGAACTTTGTAGTTTTCTGGTTTGTCTTGGCCTCTAATAAGAATTTTTCTCTGTATATTTGCCTTTTTTGTACGTTTTTTGTGTGCAACAGAAAACGTTTGTAGATTCGTTCCCTGAGAGTATATCTTGTGCTTGTCCCTTCTGAGCAAAATGGTATTGTGCTGGAGAACACAAACCTTCTCTGGCATTGTGTATCTGACAGAACTATTTTTAAGAGTTAACTAAGGATATATTCAATATAAATTGTTGTAAAGTGAATGTATCAAAGTGAAAAATCTTTGTTTTTCCACAGATCATCAGAAGTTTAGAAATAAAAAAAACGTTCTCACCTCTAAGACCGGTATGCCCAGACTTGGGTCCCTTGCTCACTTTGCCACTGGATTCAAGCTAGACTGGCTGATGAGGGCTGTTTCCCCTAAACCGGTCCCAGAGTGCTTGTTTCTGGTTCAGGGAAGACTGGGCTTGGCAGTTCGGGCTCGACTGTTCCCATGAGGCACAGGGTCAAGACTGATTTGCATATTGCTGGGTCTGAACTGAGGTGGCGAAGTGAGATAAAGAACAATGATCGATTCATAACAGATCTGTGACTGGGGGTGAGTGTCTGAAAAGTTTCAGCCCGCCGTACATCATCTCCTTGCCTTTGCTTTGTTCGCTCTAAGTTGGCAGGGTATGCCCAGATGTGGGTCCCTTGCTCACTTTGCCACTGGATTCAAGCTAGCCTGGCTGATGTGGGGTGTTACCCAGAAACCGGTCCTCGGATGCTTGTTCAGGGAAGACCTAGCTTGGCAGTTTGGGCTGGGCAGTTCTCATGAGGCACAGGGTCAAGACTGATTTGCATATTGCTGGGTCTGAACTGAGGTGGCGAAGTGATGATGGATACAACCCAGATCTGTGACTGTGGGTGAGTTTCTGAAAAGTTTCAGCGCTCCGCCCATCATCTCCTTGCGTTTACTTTGAGAACGTTTGCATTTTCTTGCCCTAACATTTTGGTGCCTGCAGCCTTTCTCTGGTCAAATGACTGGGTATAGTTGGCAGCTGGGCTCTGTGTATTCCCCAAGACAGCCACACACAATAGGAGTTTGGGGGTGACAGAATGGTCCATCACTGGAGGATGGGAGGGAGGAGTTGGACATAGTCTCACTGATACCTGAATAGGTTGTGGCTTTACTGTGCTGACCTGCTGCCTACTCCCCTCTTACCTGGGTGAGAAGGAGTGGAACTGCATCTGTTGAACCCAGAACACATAGTGACTCCAAGGGATGGTTGGCAGGCCTCCTTATCTGAAGCCTCTGGGTCATAACAAGTTTACAACCACCTTGCATCAGCACCTGACCTCTGCCATCTTTTGGTCTACCCCAGTCCTTGACCCTTGGAAGTGGGCTTAGGTGCTTTGCCAGCCTCTGTGGATCCAGTGGAACTGATGCATCATCTCTACTATGCAACCCCATGCAGTACCAATGCACATCCTCTACTGCGAGAAAAGTACCCATGGCAAAGACTTGCATCGTGCCACCGCCTGCCTCTCTTTCAGAACCACCATTGTGCTAGGCATCCTTAGTGCAGGCCCTCGCATCTCTCGTCGACAGCAAAAAAGCCTCACAGCTCTCTGGAACCGACGTATTTCCCTGAGTGCGCACTGCATCACGACACTGGGCGTTGGATTGCAAGCCCCGTTGCCAGGACTCTCGACATCGAAACAACAAGACCTCACACCGCAGCCTCACAGCATCTCGGAACCAATGCATTTCCTTGGCTGTGAGACGCGTCTTCGACGTTGAACCACGCAACACTCCACAAGCCTAGATTTAGGGTACTTTCTTCAGCGGGCCTAACTAGGTCCCTGTAGCTGACCCACGCTCAATCGCAGTCAACCTGACCTTGTGACTTTGTACTGGTCCAGCGTGACCGGATAGCACAGTTGCCGTTTTACGTCTTTTGGTGCTATTTGACCTAAAAACTTTAAAATTCAATATCTTTGTTTCTACTGATTGGATGTTTGTTATTTTGGTCTTGTTTTATTTATTATTAACTACTCTATTTTTCCAACTCTTTGGTTGGCTCCTTTTTGTTGTGTGTTTTTTCACTGTGTTACTGTTTGAAGTGTTGCACACATAGTTTACACATTGCTTCTAAGTTAAGCCTAACTGCTCTGTGCCAAGCTACCAGGGCATTGAGAACAGGTAAATTTGGGGTTTGCTTGTGCCTTACCCTGACAAGGATTGTATTTGCCACTTGGCCAGGGCTCACAAACCAGTTAACCAACAACCCAATTTTTGCAGTTAGGTATTTGCATAGGTCTTAGGCATTCAAATATAATGTGGATGCATTTTGTCGAGTGTCATAGACTCCCCTTCTTTCATTATATAAATGAAAATGTATATCCTGTTCTCCTCCAGGCAACGCATGACTATGTTGTTGGATATATTCCACTGGCGCTTCCGTTTCCTGGTAATTAGGGGCCAGATGTAGGTAAGTTAATTTTACCGATTCATAAATACCAAATTTTACAGATTCGGTATTTATGAATCGGTAAAATAGAAGGGGGGAGATGTAGGGAAAATCGGTAATTGAATTACCGATTCTTTAGGAATCGGTATTTACCGAATCGGTAAATACCGATTCGGTAATGCCCATTGATTCCTATGGGCATTGAAGCCCAAAGGAATCAATGGGCATTACCGAATCGGTATTTACCGATTCGGTAAATACTGATTTTTGCAAGGGTGCAGGGGGTGTCACTTTGACACCCTCTAGCACCCCGATTTAAGGCATGTGTGACATGTGGCACACAGACATGCCCTGAGGGCATGTCCGTCTGTCACATGCCATAGGTGTACATGCACACATGTGCATGCACACCTGGAATCGGTATTTTACCACCCAATTGGATTGGGTGGTAAAATACCGATTCGGTAAGGCCTGTGGGACTCAAAAGAGTTCCACCTACATTTCAAATTTACCGAATCAGTAAAAATACCGATTCGGTATTTTACCGATTCGGTAAATTTACCGAATCGGTAAAATAGGCCACCTACATCTAGAATAGCCATTTACCGGTCGGTAACGGCCGAATCGGCCGTTACCGGTCGGTAAATGTCTACCTACATCTGGCCCTAGATTGTGATTATTCTATTGGACAAAATGAACACAACTATAACAACGAAAAATCAGAAGCCCACCCAATTATTCCTGTGACGTAAAATGCTGAAAAAGAGCAGCAGAGGTATGGCCATATTGCCTTCTTGATGTTTGAACACTGGCAATAAAGATATCAGCATGTCAAGAAATAAAATTGCCTGATTTTGTTAACAAACCAAAGGATGCTCCCCATATGTGCGGGATTACAGACAGGTACTGCTGCTGCCTAGGGTGTGTGCACAGATTTATGTCTCCAACGATGGAGTATGTTTGTATCAAAACAGTACCCCACATGTCTACATATTCTGTGATTTACTTTTGCCACAAAGCCCTTTAGTTACTATTCCTATTTTTATGTCATTGCCAACCTTTGGGGTCCACCAAATATAAGATTACGACTTGAGGGTGGCGCGCTTTAAGAAACCAGCGACCCATTCTTTAGTACCCTGTTCCATCTGGAATTCACTATCCATCCCTAGTGTTCACATTTCAAGAAAACATGGCTCTCCATCTTCATAACCCTTACATCTGGTCACCAGTGTGTAATCAATACTGTGCAATAGTGCTGAGATACCCTCTACAAGGTGGATACTTGTGATTTGTAAAATACATTAAAAGTAAAAATAAAAATAAACTACAGAGTTCCATAGCCTTACAAAGGAACTCAAAAGATACACAATTGATGATTGGAATGCGGGAAAAATCAAAACATTCACCCACTGTCAAGAGATGTGGGATAAATCCATCATTCTTTTGCTCACCATGCCACCCCAGTTTAAACCTGGCCATATGTAAATCAGTCTTGACCCTGTGCCTCATAGGAACAGTCCAGCCCGAACTGCCAAGCCAGGTCCTCCCTGGACCAGAAACAAGCATCCTGGGACTGTTTTCGGGAATTCACCCCTCATTAGCCAGGTTAGCTTGATTCCAGTGGCACAGGTCGCCCGGGATCCAAGTTTGGGCATACCCGGCGCACTTAGGGTGAGAAAGCAAAAGACACGCAATTGATGGTCGGAATGCAGAACAAATCAAAATATTCACCCCCAGTCAAGAGATCTGGGTTAAATTCATCATTCTTTTGCTCACCATACCACCCCAGTTTAGACCCGGCCATATGCAAATCAGTCTTGACCCTGTGCCTCATGGGAACAGTCCAGCCCGAACTGCCAAGCCAGGTGCTCCCTGGGCCGGAAACAAGGATCCTAGGACCTGTTTCGGGGTTTCACCCCTTATCAGCCAGGGGCATCGTTCCTCTCTGAGGTCGTGTAATTCCTCAGCGACTTGCTATATTCCTATAATGTATGGTAGAGGGTACTTTATCCCATATATATCCTCTTTTGAAAACTGGTCAACCAGCTTTGATAATGAAACCTATGTCCCGAAATATATTTATCAGACTTCCCTGATTTATTTATTTCAATATATGTGTTCTGCTTGCAGGGGTGGCATCTTTCCCCCTCACTAACAATGGAGCCAGATTTGAGGTTATATGGGCATTCTACGGACATTCTGGCGCCCCCTGCTGGTGGCACGCTAGTATTGTCTTGCCCTGCGAAAAGGCCCTGATTGATCGCCTCTCTGGGTCTGTCACAGCCTTCCCGTTCGAGTTTCGCTGGCCTGGCCATGTCCCAGACACCGCTGCTGCCCGGCAGTGAGAGCTCTGCCTTGTCCTGCCAGCTCAGAGAGGCCATTAATCGTGTACAAGTGACCGAACCTGACATCGAGCAGTTTAATCTTGTTATCGAGACGCGCAGGCCGCCCCGGGCCCCTGAATAGCACGCAGGCCTGCAGGGCACGCTGGTGACCTCAGATAGCGATTGGCCCATTCTTCGCCTATGGTTTCACTGAATAATGAAACGCATAGCTAAAAACCCTTCTGTATGCATGGGGCTCAAGCCACGTCGTTCCCGGCACTGCTGTTTAATCGATTTCACCTAGCAGTTCTGTGTGAAGTCGCAGGGAGGAGGGGAGTGCAGTGGAGACATTCAACTAGTAGCTTTTCGATTTTTAGGTGTCACCTAGAGACAACTTTGCTGTTTTTGTCTGTCTCAAGTAATCCGAAAAAATCATATATAAAAAAAAGCTCACCCATGGAATGATGTTGGGTCAGCCCACTTTGTCCATTGGTCTCTTCTGCTGTCATTCACAGTTTGCCTCGACCTACCACATCATGCACCGTGTCAACCCACATCAGCTCCCATGTCATGTGAGTGGAGGCATTTTTTCGACGTCACATGTGCATATCCACCTAAAAAGGTGCTCTTCAATGCCAGGCCTGGCTGGCCAGTACTATACTTTTCCAAGGCAGTTTCCTTTTTACGATTTATCCCTTCTTACTCTTTTTAATTATCTTTGTAGCAGTGGCGGCCGGCACAGATCGGGGGTGCTGGGGAGGGGGGAGTGGCAGAGATAAGGCAGTTTAAAAAAAGAATAATAAACGTACCTTTTTGCTGCATTTCTCCTCTGTCTCTCCTAGCATCAGGTCGAAACAGGAAGCACCCAGGCTCCCCTAAGCCAATCAAAACGCTGCAATGTAATGGGTCTCAGGGCCGGCCTTAGGCATGTGCAAGCTGTGCACCTGCACAGGGCCACCAAACCTCAGGGGCCACCACACCAATATATATCCTTAATATAATAATCCTCTGAGGATGGATACATATTTGTGTGGTGGCCCATGGCAGGGATTTGGCGGCCTCTGTTCCACTTCCAAACACCCTGACCCCCCCCCCCCCTCTTCACTGGCCTCCGCGTTCCACCCCGCCCAGACCCCCTCTTCCGGGGCTCCCTACCTACGCTCCCTGTCCAGGGCCACCATGAGCCTAGAGCCGCCCCTGTGGGTCTTTGCGCCATGGTTCTGCGCCCAGCCGGGTACTGGAAGCCTGGCATGTTCCCCACCCAGGCTGTAATACAGACTGGGTGGAGAACATGCAAAGCGCGCATGCATGTTTGGCTGGCCCAAGACGTCCGGCCAAACATTCATGTGCCTACCACTGCCGCCACTGCTTTGTAGTTTAAACTGTCGTCAGGTTACTATAATTCAGAGACAATGGTGCCTTTTCTTTTTGCCTGTAACAATCATACGTTCCTCAGAAGTGCACTAAAACTAAAATTAGTTTCGTGTACCTGTTCTAAGTAGAACAACCCCCTTCGAAACACCCACACTATACTGTTCCACTAAATCTGTATGTGGCGTTTTTTGTTGTTGTTTTTTTTACTGCAAGTGAATGGCCTCCACATTTAGGGGACATCATGTTTTCCTTTTTTTCCTCTTTTTATTTTTGTGGAGGGTATTTGCAATGAAACTTTAAAAATGTTTTTAAAAAACACGTTTCCCGCCATCTTGCAAAGCCAAATCAGTTGGCTTTGTCATTGATTGTTTCAGGATCAGTATGCAGAGGGCACTCTGGCCAGGCACAGAAAGTAGAGGTTGGAGCGCGTCTTTATGGTGTTTAGAAGATTAGGATATTGAGAAGCACTCGTTTTTTTCTGGGTTTGCAACATTTTGACTGCTTTAAGGGTAGCCTTGCTTGTTCAAGGTGAATGTAACAGAGCAACTACTCTTTTCTTTGAATATCCCACTGTATGTTTGGGGTGGGGTGTAGCAGCAACTTTGTTTTGTGAAGTATGCTGCTGCTCTATAGTGCACAATTGCTTCTGGCCTGTTTCTTTGCTCAAGATGTGGCCATGCATGTGATAGATGTATCATTGTTTTTATGTTGAGGAAATCCTGAATTAGGGGGAAACAGGTCAGGTGCCATAGCTTTCTCTTGTTCCAGGTAGTGCTGTTGGTCGAGTTGTTTTTTCTTTTGTTTGGCTGTTGTAGGCCGAAAGTCTGTGTGGTATCTTAGTATTATATCATTTCACAGTGGTTGTGATGATGTGCACGGTCTAGTATGTTGGATTGGGAGGAGTTACGGGGTTGGAGGAAGTGGAGGGGCCGAGACAGGAAAGAGTTAGTTAGAGTAGGGACAGGGAACTGATAAGAAGCAAGAATAAAGCTCCTGAATATACACAACTGGTATCTGTCGTTATTGCAGTTAAGACATGACAACTGGCGACGAGGGTGGGATGGTGCAGTCAGCGACCCACAGAACCCCAAGGAGAAGCGTTCCTGTCCCGGCAGCCTGAAAGGAAAAGAAACGCTGTCGAGCCACGTGTGGCTGAAGCACGACCGCCGCCCAGAACAAGAGGCCAACGGTATTTGCCCCTGCTCCACGATCTGCCCGTCGCGTAGAGCCCTGAGGGAGAAAGCGGCATTGAGCACTGGGGTGTTTGAAGCGGTGCGCTGATTCGCGCCAAAACCACGGTTCACCCTTGATGCGTGCAAACTGGTGCGCGACCCACAAAGAGAAGTCGGGTGCCTACCCCAATTCTTTCTACTGCCCCAGCGGTCGTAGAGCGATTGAGGTGCTGCCCAAAGTGTGTGAAAGCGTCCCGACGAAGAACGCCAGGACGCGTGGAAGAAGACGGCTCACCCCCGATGCGTGACAGACGACCTGACCATCGTCTTCTGACACTGAGAGCTTTCCCTGCTCATACCTGGAGGCCCTGAAGGTCTGGGAGGGCAGAGACACTGAAAAGCGATGCAGCATGCAGAAATCGGCTGCTGGTTAGTCCTGGAGAGTGAGCATGCCCTGAATGAAAGCAAGTCTCGTGTGGACCGAGATTTCATGTGTGGCGGCCATCTTAGAGACAGGCAACCATTGGGACACCCTATGTGTAAATCATAAGCGGCCATTTTGAAGTCAGGCAGCACCCTGCTGAAAGAAAACAAGCATTGAAACTGTAAAAACAAGCATTGAAAATTACAAAATTAAGCATTGGAAATTGCAAAACAAGCATTGACGAGTTTAAAACAAACATTGATAAGTGTAAGGACAAGCAGTAGTCACTGAAAAAGTGTATAACGTGGCATCAATTGCTTAGTCAGACATGTCGAACTCACCGCACCGAAATTGAGGTGGTGCAGCGGTGGCAGCCCATGTCTCGCATCTGCACCCCCCGGAATCACTGACCCTGGTGGCTGGTGGGAGCATGGGCCCTCGATGGCAGGAGTGGTTGGAGGACTTTGAGGATTACCTGGAAGGATCGAAAGTCACGGGAGATAGAGACAAGTAAATTGCACTCCGCAATTTGGTCGGCAAAGAGATCGGAAAAGTGATCAAAGAATCGCCAACGGATGATAAAGGAACTTATGACAAAGTGCGGGATGCACTAAACAGAAAGTTTGTGCACAAAAGGAATGTGGACTATGAGAGGTATGTGTTCCATCAGGCTCGTCAAGACAAGGAGGAAATGATGAGCACATTCATATCCAGACTACGCCGACTGTCTTAGTATTGCAACTTTGACTCGTTCTTGACGGAGGATGCCATCCGACTGAGAGTCATTGAGAGTCTTTGAGGGCTGTCACTCAGAGACACTCTGAAGGCGGCTGCTAAGAAAGAGCCATGATCTTGACGAGATAGAGGAAATGCCGAGAGTGTACGACCAAGCGGAAGAGCATGCCAAGAACATGGAGACAGGGCGTGGTGAGAAAAGAGAGCAAGCATATTGTACTCAAAACACCAGCGCTCAGAGAAGATCAAAGGATCATCAGAGAAGATCTTGTCCAGCATCCAGACACCCGCACAGAAGTCATCAACGCTATGAATCTGGAAGAAGAGACAAGAAATCGAGTTACGCCAAGAAGCCAGAGCGCCCAAGGAAATGCTACCGATGTGGGTATGATTTCCCGCACACAGATACGTGTCCAGCAATGGGCCAACAGTGCCGGAAATGTGGACGCAAGAACCACTTTGAAGTAATGTGCGGAGTGTACAGCAAGGAAAGAGGAAGTGAGACAACCAGATCTCGCCCAGAGGACAAGCGACATCATGCAAAAGCTGTCCAAGACAGAGCACTATCATCCTCCGGCTCGTCACATTCCAGTAGGGAATCACGCAGATCCCAATGGACCAGAAGCTCACCGTCGAGGGAATCGAGGCCGACCTCTCAGGAGACAGTATACACGGACGAATATATATGCATGGTGGCCGACCCGGATCAGCTGAAGAAATATCCTCCACTGGATATCAAAGTGGGGACACATGCCACCAAATTTGTGCTTGACAGTGGGGCATCGCTGAATTACATGCCCGTGACCAAATATAACAAGATGAAACCAACGCCGATCCTGAGTCCAGCACATGTCAGGGTGTTTACCTGGATGGCGAAGAGACCACTTCCCTGCCTGGGCAAGTTTGCAACAACACTCAAGCGCGAATCCACATCAGTATCGGCGTACATTCACATCATTGAGGGCCCAGAAGCTGATTTTCTTCTCAGTCTGCCCACAGCGGAGCGACTCCGACTGGTTGAAATCTTGTACCGGGTCAACGACAATCTAGACATTGTCCGCAAGTTTCCCAAACTATTCAGTGGGCTTGGCAAAATGAATAAGTGTCTGATTCGCCTACACATCAACGACCAAGTGCACCCTGTTGCTCAGCATCCACGGCGAGTGCCTTTCCACCTTCAGCAGGCAGTAGAGGAAGAACTACAAGAACAACTTCAAGCGGACATTATTGAGAAAATGGATGGCCCCACACCATGGGTGTCACCGGTCGTCATAGTTCCAAAAAAGGGTACACCGGGAAAGGTACGACTATGTGTGGACATGAGGCTGCCCATACAGCCATAGAACGAGAGCGTCACCCAGGGCCTCACCTGAGTGATATAATATCAGCATTGAATGGAGCCAGGGTATTCTCAAAACTTGATCTCAACAAGGGATACCATCAGCTGGAGTTGCACGAAAAATTAAGGTACACAACAACGTTTGCCACTCATCCGGGTTTGTTTCGGTACAAACGGCTGAGCTTCGGTATCTCCTCTGCAGCGGAAATATTCCAAGAGATCATCCGCCAAACCATCAGACATATCCCAAATTCCCTGAACTACAGTGACGACATTTTGGTATATGGATCAAGCACACAAGAACATGACAAAGCCTTGGATCGAGTATGCCATGCTCTCCTTGAAGCTAATTTAACTCTTAACAAGGACAAGTGTGAATTCCATCAGTCCACTCTTAAGTTTTTCGGACATGTGTTCTCAGGGGCTGGAATGAAGCCCGACCCTGAGAAAGTAGCAGCGCTCAACACCACCAAGAGCCCTCAAGATGTGAGCGACATAAGATCGTTTCTGGGCATGGCAAACTATTGCTCCAGATACATCAAGGACTATGCCACAATCAGTCACCCACTTCGTGCCCTCACCAAGCAAGGACAACCGTTTGTGTGGAGCCCTCAGTGTGAGCGGGCTTTCCAAGAGATCAAACAGGCGGTGGAATCGGCGAACAATCTGGCCTATTTCAACCCCAAAAGGAAGACGGAGATCACAGTGGATGCCAGTCCAGTGGGCTTGGGTGCCATCCTGGCCCAATATGATAGTGACACTGATCAGCGTCACATTGTGGCCTACGTTAGCCGCAGCTTATCTGACACCGAGAAGGCCTACTCTCAGCCCGAGAAGGAGAGCTTAGTGGTCGTATGGGCATGTGAGCATTTCCATGTGTTCATTGATGGCAAACATTTCACCATGATTACGGATCACCAGGCTCTTGTCGCCATTTACGGTAATCCCAAAGTCAAGATGTCACCCGCATTGAAAGGTGGGGTCTACGTCTGCAGGAATACACATATACCATCATTCATAAACCTGGAAAAGCTGAGAATCCTGCTGACTACATGTCCAAACACCCTCAAGCATCTCACGCCTCACGCTCGTCGATAGCTGATGAGTACATCCACTTCGTGGTATGTGTAGCCCGGCCACCGGAGGTTCCTTTGGAAGCGATAAAGGACGCTACTGCGCAGGACAATATCCTTCAGAAGGTAGTGCGCCGCTTGCACACGCATCGCTGGAGACACGACAGTGAGGATGAGTGAAGTGATCCGCAAATCCGTCTGGAAATGCAAGCATTCCGACATGTCAGTGACGAGCTGTCTGCCACCTCAGAGGGGCTCCTGCTGGGAGACCATCGGATTGTCATCCCGAGACAGCTACGTCAAGGAGTAGTCAACCTCACCCATGAAGGTCATCAGGGAGTTGTTGCCACAAAGAGAGCTCTCCGGGAGCGAGTCTGGTTCCCGCAACTTGACCAAATGGTAGAGCTCACCCTAAAGGACTGTCCCCAGTGTCAACTGGTGAAGCCTGGAGACCCCCCGGCTCCTCTGCAAATGACTAAATTGCTCAGTGGGGTATGGCAGGAACTTGCCATGGACCTCTATGGACCCCTCCAGTCAGGCAGGTATGTGGTGGCTATCATGGATGAATACTCGAGATTCCCAATCGCTCAGTTTGTGTCATCCACCAATGCCTCCAGCACCATCGCCGTATTAGATGAGGTCTTTGCCGCATGGGGGGTTCCCAAGGAACTCAAGACAGACAATGGTCACCCCTTTAACGGTCATGAGTTTTGTGAATTCGCAAAGCATCTCAACTTTCGACATCGGAAAATCACGCCGCTGTGGCCACAAGCCAATGGCATCATTGAACGGTTCATGGCCATTCTGAAAAAGACTTTTCAGCAAGCTATGTTATGTTATGTTATGTTACTTAGTTTTCTTGAGCGCACAGCTGCCCCAGCGAAGGGGCGTCCCGGCGCTATAATTGAAGAGGCAACATAACAAACAGAATAAAAAGGTAAGGAGATATTAATAAGGCAAGGGGAAGAGGTACGTTTTAACAGCCTTCCTAAAAAGTAAAAGATCTTCCAAAGCTCGAATGTGCACAGGAAGCGCATTCCAAAGCTTGGCAGCCAACACAGTAAAAGAGCGACCACCTAGTCTGCTTTTTTTAAAGCGCGGAACAGACGCTAAATTTTGATTAGCAGAGCGAAGGCTACGGGATGGCATGTACAGGGTCAGAAGATGCTGGAGGATGGTAGGGGTGTCGGTTTTAAGAATTTTGAATGCAAAACACAGCGTCTTAAACTCTATACGCCTGATTACTGGCAGCCAATGTAATTTGCAAATTGTGCTGCGGGCTGAACAGAACCGTGGCAGGCCTACCAGGGCCCTGGCGGCCGCGTTCTGCACCCGTTGGAGTCGCTGGACCTCCGCCTGATTGGCACCTAAAAACAGTGAACTTGCATAGTCAAGCCTTGATGCAATACTGGCTTGAATCACCAACTGGCGAGTGGGGGCATCAAAAAATTTGAGAATAGGTCTCAATCCACGCAGGATGCCAAAGCAAGTAGATGCCACCTTCTTAGTGTGACATGAGAAGGTGAGTTTGGAATCCAGCCACACGCCAAGGTTTTTAAGTTCGGAAACCGGTTTAGGCGGGGGGCCCAACTCGTTAGGCCACCAGTTCGCGCCCCACAGATCTGGATGTTTCCCTAACACCATCACCTCAGTTTTGAGGGCGTTGAGCTGTAAACAGTTGGTGGTAAGCCAACCAGCAACAGCCCTCAAACCATCCGCAAAGTTAGATGCCAACTGGTCAGAGTCCCCATTGAGAACCACTGCCAGCTGGGTATCATCGGCGTAAGATACCATAGTGAGACCCCAACTCTTCGCAACCGCCGCCAAAGGTTGGACATATAAGTTGAAAAGAGTGGGGCTCAACGCCGAGCCTTGCGGAACTCCTTGAGTAATGGCATGAGGTTTTGATCTGAACGGTGGCACCACTACCTGAAATGATCGTTCCGAAAGAAACGATCGGAACCAATCCAACGCCTTGCCAGATATGCCCGCCTCACCAAGCCTGCGGATAAGAATGGTATGGGATACAGTGTCAAAGGCGGCACTTAGGTCTAATAAGACCAGTGCCGCCGTTTGACCTGCATCTAGTACAGAGCGGAGGTGTTCAACCATATATAGGAGTGCCGTCTCTGTACTATGGCCAGATCTAAAACCATTCTGTGTGGGATCCAAAAGGTGAGCGGAGTTCAGATGTTTCGTTAAGATGTTATTCACATGGGCCTCTGTGATCTTTGTCACCCATGGAAGAAGAGAAATGGGTCGATAACTCTCCGGCTTCACTGGATCCAATCCCGGCTTCTTTATGATGGGCATAACGCAGGCCGCCTTCCAGCTAGGTGGCACTGACCCGGTGGTAAGGGATTGATCCACCAATTTTCGAATCGGAGGAAGGCAAATAGACGCAGAGTCCAGAAACTGGGCCGGTCTCAAAGGGTCATCTGGCGAACCAGACTTGACCTTGGCTACTAGTAGATTAAACTCCAGTTCCGAAGGTGTGGGAAGAATAGTCAGGCACTGTGATGTACGCAATGTAAGAGTCGTACTGTCAGGATCAGTTTTGGGAAAGGAACGGTAGATGGTATTTACCTTCTCCACAAAAAAACTGGCTAACAAATCACAGTGCGCAAGGGAGCAAATCTCCGTGCTAGGAAGTCTGTTCGCAGTGAGCTCCTTCAAGACCTTAAAGACCAGCTTGGACGGATTGGAACTAGCCTGAAACTCTCCAGCATAGTAGTCGGCCCGAGCCCGACAGACAGCTCTGTGATAAGTCTTAACCCTCGCCAGGTAGTGTGCCTTTAGATCTCTGTCATAGTTTTTCCTCCACGCTCTTTCGGCTTGACGGCAGGTAGCTTTGATCCGTCTAAGTGCCTCTGTGTACTAGGGGTTGGGCTGAGCAGAGCGATTTCTGCTCCATTTAGCTGGAATGAGTGCATCAAGCGCTTGGACAATCCAGTCGCAGAAGATGTTATAACCAGTTGCGACGTCCTCCTTAAGAACCAGAGGAGAGGTGGCCAAAAAACGGTGGAAGTCCTCCAGTTTGAGCTTTTTCCAGGGGCGCCTGAAAGATGTTTTATCAGGCTTCCCGGTATGACGTGTTGTCGTAGTAACACGAAGCTCAATGAGATGGTGATCACTCCATCCCATAGGTCTAGGAGGAGAGACCTCGACCAATTGAAGGTTAGTGAAGACCGGGTCAAGGATATGACCACCCTCATGAGTCGGAAGACGGACCAGTTGAGATAACTGCACTGCTTCGAGATCGTCCAGCAGACTACTAACCGCTGGCATATCAGTGGCATCAAAGTGTATATTGAGGTCGCCGATGATGGTAATATTGGAGGAGGACAGAGACAGAGAGCTGACCAGCTCAGGAAGAGCTTTCCTAAAGGCACAGTCACTCCCTGGGGGTCGATATATCAAAAGACCTGATAAGGTTTGTGTGTGTCCGACACTGATGGAAAAGTGGGCGCACTCAGCTCCAATCAGGTCCATGGGCTTCCAGGTACAAGTGTGGCAGTTTTTAAAAGCCACGGCTATACCACCTCCTCTTCCCTTACGATTTAGGGTATGGATTGCATAGCCCGGAGGAAGGGCCAAGTTGATAATGGCCACGTCCTCATCACCTAGCCAGGTCTCCGTCATGAAAAAGGCATCTGGGCCTTCTAACGAGATCAGTTCGTATATGTCTCGATGATGCTTCGGCAGAGACCTGACATTATGGTGCCAAAGTTTGAAGGTACTAGGAGGAGGTGGAGCCTTCTTCCGTTGTAATGGTACCTGGCTGGGGGCTAACAGTGGTGCTGATAGTTCCCACCGACCACATGGGCAAGAATGGGGACCACACAAGGGATGTAGATCTGAATGAGGGCAGGGAGGCAGGCTACGTCCAATCCGGAGGAGGTCCTGACTAGAGTACAGAATAATCATAGTGGCAAAACACAGGGTCCTGCCACAGTCCGCGCGTCCTTAGCGCGGACGGGCGCAGACGGGCAGGACTCTGGCTTGACTCCGGCGCGAGTCAGGCGCTACCGCTGCGCGTCACCGCTGCGCGACAAGGGTGAGCTTTAAATATCGGCTCACCTGGGCTCCGAGAAGCGCTAGAGCGCTGCACCCAGTGGCACGTTCTGCACTAGCCACCCCCAAGATGGCGACCAGGCGCCAGGAAGAAGGTCAGAAAAAACTGCAAAGTCCGCTCAAAACGCGGTGGGGGGCCCGATTATAGTGCAAGTGTGTGGGCACCTTAGCGAGTATTAAAATCAAGGGAAAATACAATTTAGGCAAAACAAAAATACAATAACCGGAATTTTAAAACAAGGCAGCGCTAAGCACTACAATCACAGCAGCAAGGCGCGCATGAATGCTGTTACCTTTTCAAGGCCGAGCCAGTAAACTGCTCGCCTTAAATATCGGCTCACCTGGGCTCCGAGAAGCGCTAGAGCGCTGCACCCAGTGGCACGTTCTGCACTAGCCACCCCCAAGATGGCGACCAGGCGCCAGGAAGAAGGTCAGAAAAAACTGCAAAGTCCGCTCAAAACGCGGTGGGGGGCCCGATTATAGTGCAAGTGTGTGGGCACCTTAGCGAGTATTAAAATCAAGGGAAAATACAATTTAGGCAAAACAAAAATACAATAACCGGAATTTTAAAACAAGGCAGCGCTAAGCACTACAATCACAGCAGCAAGGCGCGCATGAATGCTGTTACCTTTTCAAGGCCGAGCCAGTAAACTGCTCGCCTTAAATATCGGCTCACCTGGGCTCCGAGAAGCGCTAGAGCGCTGCACCCAGTGGCACGTTCTGCACTAGCCACCCCCAAGATGGCGACCAGGCGCCAGGAAGAAGGTCAGAAAAAACTGCAAAGTCCGCTCAAAACGCGGTGGGGGGCCCGATTATAGTGCAAGTGTGTGGGCACCTTAGCGAGTATTAAAATCAAGGGAAAATACAATTTAGGCAAAACAAAAATACAATAACCACTTTGGAGAAAAAGGACTTACAAATAGCTCTCAATGAGGTGCTCAGAGCCTATCGGACTACTCCACACGCGACCACCGGAAAGTGTCCTGCCACTCTCATGCTGGGGCGACCCATCCAGACAAGGATCCCGACGTGGGAGGGAGCTCTGACACCGGTGTCCCCAACATGCGCCCATCGAGAAACAGTGTTGGCTGATCAAGCGGGGAAGAGCAGGATGAAAACATATGCAGACACTAGACGGAGAGCCAAGTCTCCCTCCCTTCAGACAGGAGACTGTGTAGTGGTCAAGCAAGAGCAGGCCAAGAAGACAGATTGCAGATTCAAAGAAGAACCATCGATCATCACTCAGCAAAAAGGCACCATGATCACTGCTGAATCTGAGAAAAGACGGATCACGCAAAATGTGTCTCATTTTCAGAAATGTACCCCAGGCATGAAAGAAACACTTAATAAGGATCCAGTACAACGAGATGCCGACGGACTGAGTCAACTGAGTCCAACCCTGAGACCTGACATACCAATGGAAGATGCGTCTGCAGAGGTGGGAATGTGTCTCCAACCTCGAAGAGACATACACAAGCCAAAGAGACTGATTGAAGAACTATGATCAGATTAGCTAATTTTCTTTTGTTAACAAAGGGGGAGATGTGATGATGTGCACGGTCTAGTAGTTGGGATGGGAGGAGTTACGGGGTTGGAGGAAGAGGAGGGGCTGAGATATGAAAGAGTTAGTTAGAGTAGGGACAGGGAACTGATAAGAAGCAAGAATAAAGCTCCTGAATATACACAACTGGTATCTGTCGTTATTGCACTTAAGACACGACAGTGGTGTATATGAATTTCTGTGGTTTAAGGTAGTCCTGTGTCGTGTTGTGAGATATCTCACTGTTATGGTGTTTTAGAGTCATTGGTGTTAGCTTCAGCAGCTCTCTGTTCTCCTGTCATTTGTTGATGTGAGGAACCTGACTACTGCATTCGTTAGAATAGTATCTATGTAATTGTGGTATCTGGCAGTGCTCTGTAGCTGAGAAGTACTGGGATATAAAGTAACAAGCATTTGTAAAGCACCCAGCCTCTTCAATGTCTCTCTAGGCACTACATAAAACACAATAACTGTTACCCAATTCACTGGTACTCATTTTGCCTGCCTCGGCAGGATGACTAAGGCTGCAGTATGTGGTTTTAAAGGTCGAGCTTACCTTCCTAGATTCAAAGTTACCGTCAATTTCATTCAGTGGATTCATCAGTCCACTGAGCCATCTGACCACATAGGGCAGGAAGTACCATTTCTGTTTTTGAGAAGAAATCCTAAATGCACTCTTGGGGTCCCGCACGGCTGTATTGTGGTGGCTGGATTGTGCAGGGCGGTCATTTGTTTTTGGGAAATGGATGCTGTGTATGCTTGAGGGGGAGACATGGCTGTGCTTGTTCGAGGTGACAGTGTTGCACTGTGTTGGCGGAGATATGAATGAAAATAGCAGGACTGCACTGTGTGGGTGGGATTGGCTGTGTTTGTGCTGTGCTGTGTGGGAGAATCCATGCATATCTGTGGCACTTAGCAACGGTTTACTGTACACCGGAGTCAGAAATGTGTATGTGGGAAGGTGTGGCAGTGCTTGATGTGTGCCGTTGGCTGCATATGTGTGGTTCCAGCACTCATTTGGGGGACCGTGACTTATTTTTCATCACCAGACTTTGATACAGGCAAGGACAAAGAAAGGTTAAAATGGGAGAAAGTGGGGGAAAGCGAAAGATAGGAAAACAACAACATAGGGAGAAATCTGAACTGAAAAAGACCCTGCATGAGTGAGATAAAGAGACAGGGAGTGTAGGTAGGTCGAAGGAAGTAGCATGAAGAGGAATCAAAACTATGCTGCCTTAGTATTCAGAAATCGAACATTCAGCTGCTCGCGTGATGGGCTTGTAGGAAAAATCTTGGGGCCTGGGACTTATTTTTATATACAAAGGAGGCACTGACTAGTGGCGGGATCTGAACGAAGTGAAGTATTTGTGTGTGTAGAAACGCTCTATTTACTGTTCTGAGTAGTCAGGCAGGTGTTTTTGGGGAAATGCCAGTGCTGTACTTGTGACTGTGAGAATGTATTGCATGGGGTACTCACGAATGTGTTTGTGGCCAACAGTAATGCTGTAAAGTTTGGGAACTGGGACATGCTTCAATGGGAAAAACCAGCTCCGTCCAGTTTTGGTCTATGTTTATGTTTAACAGCAGTGTATGGTGTGTGCAAAGATTGTATTGGATGTGAGTCAGACAGGAAGCAGCAATTAAAACGAAGGCCGAACCACATGTTGCCTTTGAATGCAGCACGGACAATGAATGCATCTTAAACCTCACATTCCTTTACCACGCATGTCGTTACAATGACATGCCTTAGGTAAAGCAGCGTTGGACTTTAAAGCCCAACGCTTTTCCTACTGTTGCGCGGACTGTAGTTGGAACAGTGAATTATACTGATCCAAAGTCCAGCACAGTACCTAAGGCAAATCGTTGTAAAAACATGCGTGGTAAAGGAATGCGTGGTTAAGATGCATTTGTTGTTCTGATCACATTGTTAAGGAACGCTTTGTTTAGGCATACATGGTTTTGTCATACAAACGAGTCAGACATATGTGTGTGAGAATTTTCAGATATAAGCCTCGGTTTCATTCCCGAGATGAGTGCTGTCAATGGCCGCGCAATCTACTCATCCAGCCCAGTTTTACGCCTTCAACCCTTGTGATAGGAAATGATGCTGGCATCAGCATTAACAGCTTTATCATACCGTAAAAAGGTGTAGAGAGGTCCTGGAAGGACCCGTCATGCATGCCACTACGTACAGAAATAGTGCAAAGATTTTCAGCATTCCAGGTATGTATGTATGTATGTATGCATGTATGTATGTATATAGTATTTATGTAATGCAAAGCTAACCAAAAGGCAACAAGCTCTGGCCAGGTAAATCATAATGTTGCTTCCTGCAGCACTTCCCACCGGTAAAGGAGGCAATTGTTTAGGTCGTATTCAGTAATTCTGCTACATCACTAGAGAGCATGCTGAGGCAGTGCCATACCTCACCTTATGGAAGCAGCATCCTTGCACGAATGCTCTTTTGTTAGAGAAAGACCGTCAACTGCTAATAAAGCAAGTCTGTACGTACCAGCACGAATATGAATGTAAACCATTTGCATCATATGCTGCTTTCCCTAAAATATACCTATGCCAATAAGCCCTCCAACTCCCTCCTTGTCTAGCAGGATTCATTCTTTAAATGACCCTCTTTGTAGATTGGTCTAAATCAAGATGACTACAGAGTCTCTCATTGACAACACGGGGGCACCTTACTTATTTTACATTAGCTGCTATTTTCACAGCTCTGGATAGTATTATCTAGGAAGCAGTGTCGTGTAAAGTGGCGTAACACAGGCCCCCACAGCCTCCGTGAGTGGGGGTCCCAAGCTCCGATGGGCCCCCTCAACACACTACTTTGGCCGTTGATCTCCTGATTGAGTCCAGAGGGGCCCCTCCACTGGCCCTACAGGGGGCCCCCTTACATGTCGTTATGCCAGTGGTTGTAAGCACCTCTAGACGTCATTCAGCCCCAAATGTAGATCCGGATGTATGTCAGTACAACGCGATCTTTTAGATCGCGGTACTTGACATCGCAGGTTTTACAACGCAAGTCGTTACAACGACTTGCGTTGGAGGGCGTGGATTTCGGAATTTTTAAATTTTATATTCCAACACCAGTCCCCGTAACAGTAGGGAAGGTGTTGGACTATAAAATTAAAACATTCCTTATCCCACAGCGCCATCCAGCGCAAGTCGTAGTAACGACTTGCGTTGTAACAGCTGCGGGGAAAAGGTCGTGCGGTGTAAACACCGCGTTGTAAACGACGTTCCCCGTAGATCCACATCATTGAGCATCAATGAGCAGTCGAGAAGGGTAGCAGCTACTGCTCCTGGCTCGCCGTTAGTACGGCTGACAATGCGCTTTCTACCCCTGATCTCAAGATCGGGAACAGGGTAGCAAAATGTTTCCACTCATTGCATATCAACAGCAAATAAGAGACGACTGAAGTGCGAAGGGCTGGACACAGCAGCAACCTTGTCCTGTCACTGAAGAGATAGAGAGTGTCTGATGTCATTCCCACTCCCCTGGGACTTTTAGTCAATTAAAATACATGGATCCATGCTAATATTCAGTTTTAGGTCGAACACACCACACAGCACAGCTTTCTGGTGGAGAAAGATCTATTGTCAGCTTAACAAGAACTTATAGGGGTTGTTTATAAGCAAACATGTCACTTATATGAGGAGTTCAATATCCCAAGTGGCCCCAGACAAAAAAACCCTTATCAAATCCATTCCAAGTCTTCCAAGCGAATGTCATCTGTGGCAGCAATGAGGGCAGTTTTTGTGCTGTGGTTGGGTCTGAAACCAGACCTACTGGTGTTGAGAAGTTGGTAGTCATTAAGGTATTTAGTGAGGCATCTATTGATGTTGTTCTCTAAGACCTTGGCTGGGACTGGTAGCAGGGAGATCGGTCTGTAGTGGCGAGCATTGAATGGTCCACGGAGGGTTTCTTCCGCAACGGGAGGATAAAGGAATGCTTTCAAGCATCTGGGAAGGTCGATGAAGAGGTGGAGGTATTCAGAATGGGTGTGAGCATAGCACCAATAGATTGCAGTCCTCTTCAGTAAGTGGGGTGGGGGCTGAAATCCGATGGGCCCCTGAGTGAATGGACTTCATGGTGGGGGCAGTTTCTTCATGGGTGATGACTGACCATGTGGTTAGCATTAGTTCTTTGCGTAAGATCAGGAGACGTTTAGTGAGATCTGTCTGGTCTATTAGTGGGCTCAAGTTGCTGTATATGGTTGTGGTTTTTTTGCTGAAGAATTGAGAGAGATTGTTGCAGAGGTCCTTCGAGGGGTCGAGTGAGTAGCAGACATCCACTAGTGAGGTGAAATCCTTCACAATGGTGACGATTTCTGTGCTTCTGTTGGCGCTGGCATCGATGCTGTCCACCAGTTCGGCACTTTTGGTGATCCGGATCATTCAGTGGAAGAACACATCATCCTTACCCTTTTTTATTCTTTGTGTGACACACTGAACTTGCATAGAGAACATATTCATTCTCTGATTGTCCCATGTGCTGTTAACTAGTTTCCCTAAATCACTGTCCTTCATTTCTGTAATGTCACACAGTTACCTGTCTACTTTTTCGGATAAACATTTTTACTTTATGATCTTGTTCAGTTATCTGTCTTTTTCCTCTTGGTTACCTTGGTCAGATGATTTTACCCTAATATGTGTTTTCTTTCCTAAATTCACAGTCCTCCTGTGGTGTTACACAGTTACCTGTCTTCTTTCAGTGATTTAGCATCACACGTGATGTTACCCAGATACATCTCTTTTTTCTCTGATCACTGCCCTCGTGCGATGTTACCTAGACACCTGTCTGGTTTCTTTCATTTACTGTTCTTGTATGATGTTATTCAGTTTTGTGTCTTCTTTACCTGATTCATTATTCTTGTGTGATCTCACCCATATGTGATGTTACCAAGTCATGTCTCTTCTTGCGCTGATCACTATTTTCATGTGATGTTACCCTGCTATGTGTTAACCATGTTATCTGTGTTATTTTTCTGATTCTTTGTCCTTATGTGCTGTTACCCAGTTTCCTAGTAAGTTAATCCGTATCTCGTTCCTGTTTAAACCTACTTGTCCGTGCTCCCCCAATCATTGTACCCCTTCCCCAGGACTATGCCGGTGTCTAACATAGTCTGGGTGTATGTTTTACAGTCTGCTGGCCTGTTACTCACATCTCCCTGAAGAATAGATGTTTGGCTTTACTCATGAGCTGGTTCTTATGGTTACATGAAGAGCAACCTCTTTCTGTTCCTCTGCCACATATCCTCTTGTCCACTCAGGTCTCAGACACGCTGGAGATGCTCAACTCGGCTCTGAGGAGCGACCTCGCTCAACTAGAAGAGATCTTCTCCAAACGGACTGAGTTTGTGGTCATCATGCGGAACACTCGGCGGCAGGTGGAGTCGGTAACCCAGCACCTCAGTGGCATGTCCTTCTGGAAGGATGTCAAGCTGAGCCCTACCGCGGTGGCAGAACAGGTCAATCTCATCGAAGACTACAGGCGAGTGTCGATGGCCAGCATTTAGTCAATGACAACAGTTTACTACTTACATATTTCAAATTTTCCTGCAGAGATAATGCTTGATAATGCTTCATTAATGCAATGCACACCTTGGTAATAAACATTATGAAGTGTTCTTATAGATTTCCACAGAATGTTCTCTTTTCACATATTGCTTCAACTGAGAAAGCAAAGCAAGGCACTGGGAGAATGGTCTAGTCTATTAAATGCTTCCAGAGATCAATGAATGCAGAAAGATCCTATTAGTAGCCTGTTCTTTTCACAAGAATTACTTCTGTTGGCACAGCCACACTGGGAAGGTTGTTGACCATTGTTTTTGGGGGGATACGTCAATCTGGGCGAGTATCGTAAGTGGGCTTATATGCTGGAATTGAGAAAGATCTCAAAAGTGGTGGTTCATTATCATTATTGTTCAGACAAAGGGTCAGAACATGATCAGAGACTGTAAATATGGCCCAGCCGGCAATATAACTACGAGCAGCCATGTCGGCCATATTTGGAAGCTAGATCACAAAATCAAATGAAACTTGTGTTTTTATCGCATACAGAGACGCCCTTTCTCTTAAATGCTACCCGAGGCATCTTTGCAATTACTAAGAGGTGAAATGGTAATATGGCACCCTGTGTGGTATTACTGTTTAAATGCCGGTAATACTAGAGGTGTTTTGTTAATACTACAGAAAAACATGCATTGGCAACACAAATAGGTCTGACTTTTGCATGCGGGTGCAATGGTTCAATCAATCAATCAATCAATCAATAATCTTATATAGCATGACTACTCACCCGTGAGGGACTCTAGGCGCTAATGTTGAATTGTTTTAAAATATATATATATTCATTGATTTTTTCCCAGAAAACAAAACGATAAGTGGAACAAAAATTCAGTAAACATAAAACAGAAATGGTCAATTATTTTTACATTCTTTTAGCAAGCATATGCCACAAAAATATAAGCTAAAAGAAAATATGTTGCCACCTAAATGTTGCCATCATATGCTAAACGTTTTAAATTAGAAAGCATTTACTGATGTAGCTGTTTACTAGTGTTTTTTTTAATATAAGACGCTTTTCAGTTGTGCCACAGGTCAGCATTTTTTGCGACAAGAATAAAATCTCCATGTTTCCACTATGTGCTGAAATTGCCGGAGACTTCAGTGTTGCGATGTCATTTGAACTCTTTATAATAGCAACTTAAAATAGATAGCGGAAATAAATCACTACCTAACTGGGCATCTGAATGACTGGCAAAATAAATACTGATTATATACAGGTAATTTTAACAAAATTAAACCACTCTTTGAATCAGCTTTGTCCCTGTAGATAAATGAACTATTTTTAAGTGGATGTGAACAATGTGCACAAGCATTGTGCAGTCATTCAAAGTAAAGGGAGCCAATGGGGAAAGTAGACTGATTTGTTGTCCCATACTGTACGTTGCAGTGGGCGGAAGCAGAATTTGAATGACAATTTAGCAGTTCAATGGATGCAGACTGCTGACTAGCAGTCCCTCTATGTATGTATATTGTGTTTGACTTTTTGGGAAAAACAGTAGTCTTGCGAGAGAACTAAAGCGAGAGCGACCCTAGACCCTGCTAGGTAGGTCACTCCCCCTCCACACAGCACTGCATGTGTGTCCCTGTCCCAGCTGCCGCTGCTGAGGAAGTTTGAGGCCCTCCCCCACCCGCAGGCTCTCACCTGTGCCTCATCCCTGGTGGCCAGTGGTAGGACTTAGGTTTGTATCTTCTCCTGTATCGTACTGTATTGCCTTTATTGTTATTCTAGTGTCTGTGACTGCTGTTGTCTGTTCTTCCCTGGTCCCTGTATCTGGTCTGTGCCCTCTTTTCCTTCTGTTCCCTTCATTACCCCTGTTATTCTGTGCCCGTTTTTGCCTTCTGTTCCCTTCGTTGCCCCCGTTATTCTGTGCTCATTTTTGCCTTCTGTTCCCCTGTTGCCCCCGTACTTCTGTGCCAGTTTTTGCCTTCTGTTCCCTTTTTGCTGCCGTATTTGATGCCCTTTTGCCTTCTGATCCCCTCGTCGCCCCTCACCGCTCCCGCTCCAGCTGCTGCGTCCCCTGCGGCCGGCCCATTCGCTGCCCCTGCCCTGCCTCCCGCCTCCCAGCTGCTCCTCCCTCCCACCTCCCCAAATATGGCGGCCGCTGGGCGTCTGCGCCAAAGGCCTGCCTAAGACAAGCCTGTCTGCGCCCGTCCGCACCTAGACCACACCCAGCGTCAGAACCCCTGGTCCCAGCACCCGACACGACGCCCCCCGATGCTACGATGCCAGCACACTCCACGCTGTCAACTCCAGACGGACCAACACCTGCTTCAAAGCCGCCCCGAAATGCACACAGGGTCCCTTCACCTGCTGGAATTGAAGTTACACCAGCCTCAGAACCGCCGTACCACCCGCCAAGAAAGGCCACAATCACCTCCGATGCATCCTACTGAACACCCGCTCCGCACGCAAACATGCCGTTGAGCTCTGGGACCTGCTCGACACTTCATCCCCGGACGTTGCCTTCCTGACAGAGACCTGGATAAACAACTCCTCAGCACCCGACATCGCCATTGCCATCCCAGACGGCTACCAGATCACCTGCAGAGACCGCACCCACGAAGTCGGAGGAGGAATCGGTATCATCCACAAGAACAACATCAGGGTCTCGACCAGCACTGACGACACTCTCAGCACCGCCAAACACATGTATTTCCAGATCCACACAGACCCCAACTCCACCCTCAGAGGCACCCTTGCCTACAGACCCCCCGGACCCTGACCCCAGTTCAGCGACTCCATCGCCGACTTCATCAGCACGCACGCCCTGACCTTCACTGACTACTTCCTCCTCGGAGATCTGAACTTTCACCTTGAGAACAACAACGACAGCAACTCCACCACCCTGATCGATAACCTCCCCAACCTCGGACTGAGGCAACTCGTCACAACGCCTACCCACTCTGCCGGCCAAACGCTCGACCCCGTCTTCTCCTCAAGCTTCCATGTCCCCTTCAGCCACACCACCGAACTCCTGTTGACCGACCACCGCGGGCATCTACTTCACCTACTAGAAACCCACCACACACCACTGCACCCAACAGATCCCCAGCCGCTACTGGAGCAAAATCACTGAAGACCAACTACATGCAAACCTCACTCTCAGCCCACCCACCCAAACCTCTAACACCGACGACGCTGCCCACAGCCTTAGATGCTGGATCGATGACTGCGCCAACACCCTCGCCCCGCTGAAGAAACCCTCCTACAGAGACACCAGCAAGACGGCCTGCTCGTTCACCCCAGAACTCCTAGCCTCCAAGGGAACCTTCCGGAAACTAAAGAAGAAACGGCACAGTGATAACAGCATCTGTTAGTGAGTCTTATCGCCACAGATTGGAATCTGCTTCACTCCTAGTACTACGGAACCCGGCCAGCTGCACTGTGGGCTTCTTTTGAGTCCAACAGTGATGTCACCCTGACTCACATGCAGCCTGGCACATTTCTACTTTGGTGCTGTGCTAGAAAAATGCATCCAGACAAGGCAAAAGTGGGAAGCTCAAAGCTTGGATGCCAGCCATTCAAAAGGATTTATTCACGGTGCCTTCTGTATAAAAAATAAAAAGCTGCTTATCTTCTCATTACTTCTCTCTTGGAGAAAGTTGCGGCGGCTGGGTAATAATCTCCTCCAGGAGATTTTCAGCAGTAACATTATCTTGTGGAGCAGCTCCACTTAAAAACTTTTTACAGTAACAATATATTCTGGAGCTGCTCCTCTCAGAGACAACCTCATTAACATTCTTGTGTAGAGAAGCTACTCTAAGACATTGTCTGCAGTAATCGTCTGCTGTGTGGCAAATAATCTGAGAGATTGTTGGACAGCCACGCAGCCCACAAGGTCGCCATCCACAACCACCATCACCTCATCAGGACTGCCAAGAGGACCTCCTTCAAAGACTGCCTCAACAACAACGCACACAATAGCAAGGAGCTCTTCAATATCGTGAAAGAACTCTCCAACCCCAGCTCCACCACCAACAACATCCCGCCGTCGCAAGCCCTGTGTGACTCCCTTGCCACTTTTTTCCACCGCAAGATAGCATACATCCATGATAGCTTCAACACCCAGACAGCCCCAACAGACATCAACACAACAGACTCTCCGCACACCATCAACCACGACCCCTTGCTAGCCTGGGCCAACGTGAGCATCGATGACACCATCAAGACCTTGAGCACTATCCACTCTGGCTCCCTGTCAGAACCATTCCTGCACCACATCTTCAACAAAGCCAGCAGCTCCATCGCACCCCATCTGCGCAACGTCATCAATCTCTCCCTCGAGACCATGACCTTCCCAGAGAGCTGGAAACACGCCGAGATCAATGCCCTACTCAAAAAACCCAAGGTGGACCCAAGAGACCTCAATAACTTCCGGTCCATCTCTCTGCTTCCATTCCAGGCCAAGGTCATTGAGAAGATCTTCAACAAACAGCTAACCAGATACATCGAAGAAAACAGAATCCTGGACCCTTCCCAGTCAGGGATCCGCAGCAACTACATAAAGGACATGCCTATACACACAATGCAATGAGAATCAAACAAGGGATTGTATCCTGTTAATTCAAAACATATTCGCAACACAGCTGGCAAGAAAAACACAGTTCCTTTAGATTGATGAACTCTTCGTTTAATAGTTCTTGCACGCCAGCCGACACGTGTTTCGTCGCAATTGGAATGTAACTTCCGCAACTCCTCAGGGCTTTAGGAAAGGAAAGGTGTAGATGAAGGTCGCTAAGCCGGTGATAATTCCGACCCAGCTTTGATCAAGACCAGGTGTGTTATGAAGAAGGTCCACGTCAAGGACACTGAGCCTACAAAAGACCCAAGGCCAGTTGACCTTCAGGAGGCTACTCAAGACCTGGCTGTATGACCAGTAGCACCCCCCCCACCCCTCTCCCAGCGCCTTGAGACCCTTGCGGGTATGAAGTGCGCTCTACAAATGATTAATTGATTGATTGATTGATTGATTGATTGATTGATTGATTGATTGATTGAAAGCTGTCTCAAAGGCTGACATTGTAACCGACTAGCATAATTTCCACCAACTTCAAATTGAGGGGAAAAGTCATGATGCACCATAATGAAAAAAATCACATATTGAGGTATTACCAGGCAAGTATCCCCATAAAAAAAGACTCTGATGGGTGGGCATATAAATTGTAGAAAGATCTCATCATCAGATGAACATACCAATAGAAAGATTACGAGAGATCGAGGATACTGCAAAGATGCCCCGGAACTGTTCCAAAAGGAATGCTGTTTATAAAAGGCTTTGATAACAGCATCTGTTAGTGAGTCTTATAGCCACAGATTGGAATCTGCTTCACTCCTAGTGCCACGGAACCCTGCCAGCTGCACTGTGGGCTTCTTTTGAGTCCAACAGTGATGTCACCATGACTCATATGCAGCCTGGCACATTTCTACTTTGGTGCTGTGCTAGAAACAATGCATCCAGACAAGGCAAAATTGGGAAGCTCAAAGCTTGGATGCCAGCCATTCAAAAGGATTTATTCACGGTGCCTTCTGTATAAAAAATAAAAAGCTGCTTATCTTCCCATTACTTCTCTCTTGGAGAAAGTTGCGGCGGCTGGGTAATAATCGCCTCCAGGAGATCTTCAGCAGTAACATTATCTTGTGGAGCAGCTCCACTTAAGGACTTTTTACAGTAACAATATATTCTCAGAGACAACCTCATTAACAAGCTTGTGTAGAGAAGCTACTCTAAGACATTGTCTGCTGTAATCGTCTGGTGTGTGGCAACTAATCTGAGAGATTGTTGGACCCAGTGGTTTCGGGCTGGCTGAGACGCTTCGAAGCCAGTCAAAATCCACTGTTCCAAATATGATGAGTATGATACACTTGTCTGATAACCTGTGTTCACCCTCTGGTAGTTTGTAACTTAGCAGTCAGGCTTATCCTCAGCGCTCGAGTGTAAAGTGTTATCACAATCCCCACTCTCGCGACACACTGGGTACACTGCAAAAAGATGCCACACCATATGCATAAAACACTTGTCTTTGTCTTTGTCAGACTTTCCCATTAGTAGAAAGGTCAAACAGTCACAGGTTTTTGACTATGCTTCATAACCCAGTCCCTCAGTGATTCAACTACACCAGCCAACGATGAAATGAAATGAAAATAACATTTGTAAAGCGCGATAGCTACCCTGAGGCGTCCCAGCGCTAAAGACAGGACGTGTACGCGTGGAAGGGAAGGCCGAGTGAGGGGAATTAGTGAAAGAGGAATGTCTTTAGAAGTTTGCGGAAAGACAATTGGTTGGGTTCTGTTCGCAGCAGGATAGGAAGAGAGTTCTACAGCTTGGATGTGTTATAGGAAAAAGAGCGGCCGCCGCATCTCACACTTTTGATTTTGGGGATGAGGGCGAGGTGGGCTGAAGTTGATCAGAGCTGTCTGGGAGGCTGATAGGGGGAGATCAGTGACTGACATATATCCGGGCCAGTATTCCAGAGTGTTCAATGTGCAATACATAGGGCCTTGAACTGAATTTGTTCCCTGACTGGGAGCCACTGGAGGTTTTTCAGTCCAGGTTTGGGGGAGAGTCGCCGTGGAATTTGCAGAAGGGTACGGGCGGCACAATTTTGGATAATCTGAAGTTTGTGAACAGTTGATTGAGGGGCCCCCAGATATAGAGCATTCCCGTAGTCCAAGCAGGACAAGAGGAGGCCCTGGACCAAGATTTGTCTCGCTTGGAGTTGGAGCAGGGGAAGGATTTTGCGTAATAGTCTGAGTAGGCCATAACAGGAGGCGGAAAGCTTCACTGCTTGGTGGTTAAAGTTGAGTGATTGGTCCAGCCAAAGGCCCAGACTTTTTATTTTACTTTTTGGGGGCGGGGGGGACCAAGGCAGGTGGGCCACAGTAGGTTGGAAATGTGTGGAGGGGAGTGCCCCAGGAACATCAGCTCTGTTTTTTCGCCATTTTGTTTGAGGCAGGAATGGGTCATCCAATTAGCCACCTCCTTGAGGCAGCCACTCAGATTAGGTGAGGTAGCGTTTAGCTGGTTTAGAGCCACCACTAGCTGAGTGTCATCAGCATAGGTGATAATTTTTATGCCAAAAGGGCGGACGATCTCGGCTAGGGGGCTCATGTAAATGTTGAATAAGGTAGGGCTCAGGGAGGAGCCCTGAGGAACACCACATCTCAGCGTGAGACTGGAGGAGGAGGAATTGGCCTCAAAGTCTTGGAAATAATGATCTGCTAGAAAGGACCTAAGACAGGTGATGGCTTTCCCTGAAACACCTAAGTTGTTAAGTCGGTGGAGGAGTATCTCGTGATTTACAGTGTTGAACGCGGCACTTAAGTCTAAGAGAATAATCGCAGCGTTTCCCCCCTTTTCAAGAATTCGTCTGGCCTCCTCCGTTACTGCGAGGGGGGCAGACTCGTTTCCGTGCTCGGACGGAACCCTGTTTTGGAGAGATCGAGCAGATGGTTGGCCTTCAGAAATTCAACCAATGTTGCGTTAATATGCTTCTCCACGATCTTGCTAAGCCAAGGTAACAGGGAGATTGGCCTAGAGTTGCTGGGGTTGTCTTGGTCAAGAGTGGGTTTCTTTAAGATTGCCCTAACCATGGCGTGCTTCCATAGGATGGGCACTATGCATGATGAAATGGAGGTGTTAAGTAAATCCAAGACAGTTGGGTGAATGTTATAAATAGCCGGCATCAAGGCTCGTGGGGGGGCTGGGTCTAGAGGGGAGCTGGATTTGACCTTGTGCATGAGGGAGATTATCTTGCTAGGGTCAAGTGGGGAAGGAGTCTACGTAGGCTGCAGGTCCTGATTCGGGGCTTGTGGGATGCATCAGAGCCAGGACACACTGGAAGAGGGGAAGGAGGTATAGATGCTTTGTATTTTGTGAAGGAAAAATTCTGCCAGTTTGTTGCATGTTGTGGCGTCCGTTGTTTTAGGGGGTTTTTCAGGAAGTTTAAGCAAGGTTTTAGCGATACAGTGGATTTCCTTAGGGGCAGAGGCAGCGGCTTTGATTTTTTCTTCATAGAATATTGCTTGGGAAGCTTTGATTTCTTTCTTGTATAATTTTATTGCGACCCTGTACCTGGTTTTGTTGAGTGGGGAGTATTCCGTACGCCATTTCGATACTCTTGCACCTGCTGCTGCCCCACTGGCTAGACACTTGAAACCACCTAAAACAGAAAGAAACAGTTACTTTGTTTTGTTCATCCGGCTTACACCTCCAGGTGACAAGAGGCACCTGCATGAGTGCGGGATTTCGATCCCCCCATAGACAAAAGGTTGTGACCCAGGAATCTAGTACACTTCCAAGTCTGGAGAAATGTTTCCCCTCAAGCGGAGGTGTGACCTTCTCTAGCCCTCGGCAGTCAGCAGGTGCTTACAAGGCACACCAAACCTTTTGGGCCTAGCCATGGTACTCTCCACAACAGAGCAAGTTGTGGTATGAGCCCAAGGAGAGGGAGCCAATGACCTGGAACAGAGCCCGCAATGTCAGGCACTGTCATTCTCCCGATCTGTAGGCCAAAGACAGTCTCGGCTCTAAACTCAGGCTCCCCAATACACCTCGGGCACCACACTCTGTGGAGTGCAAGTTAGCATGGGTCCCTCGGATTCTGCAAGCTTCTACTGCACTCCTCAAACTCCTCACATCCAGGCACCTCAGGTGTCTGTTGATCTTTATGCACACACTCCTCTAGCACAGCGAGATGATGGTGTAAGTCAACACGGTCCTTGTTCCAACCACAAATCCCTTCCACCTGTCTCTGCCGCACCTCATGCAGTCCTTATGATCTCATGGAGAAAGTGAGATCCTTTGTGTCCCTAGGATCTCATTGACAGGAGGCCACCTCACTGGCTCTTGGAGAGCACTTTAGGACCAAGGCCACAACAGTTGGCACTTAGCTAATGGCCAACAATTACCAGTCAAAATCTACCAAGTGAAAATCCCCTTCCTAGAGCACAACAAGCTCCAGTCCACCACAAGTCTGCAGATCCCTTGGAATGCAGGTGCCAATTTAACCCCAACGTAACCATCCCAAAAAGTCCCCTCAAAGTCAGAGGTTTGCAGTTTCCCATTAGCCCTTAGTTTACGGCCTTCTATCGGGTAGGCACAGAGCAAAAAGTTGAGGGAAAGTACACTAGAAAGAGCCATTTCCAGCAGAGATCTTCTGCAGTAATAATCTCTTGTGCAGCGCCTCCTCTGAGAGATGTTCTGCAGCAACAATGTCCTGTGCAGCAGCTCCTTTCAGCGACCTTCTGTGGGATCAATCTCATCTACCGGAGCGACTCTGCCAGATATTCTGTAGCATCAATCTAATGTAGTGCCGTTCGTCTGCGAGATATTCTGTAGTATCAGTCTCATGAACTGCAGCTCTTCACATGAGAGGCATCAAACTCATGTTGCTGCAGCTCCTATCAGTGATTTTCTCCATGTTAGATATCACTCTAACATGGAGCGCCTCTTTTTCCCCTCTGAGATATCTTCTGTAGAATCAATATAACGTGGAGCACCTCGTCTCAGTGATCTTCTGTAGTATCAGTCTCATGTGCAGAAACTCCTCTCAGAGATCACCCGCAGTAACGATATCTTATGCAGCAGTGCTTCTCGGCAATCTTCTGCATTATCGATATCATGTGCAGCACCTCCTTTCAGAGATATTCTGCAATATCAACCTCATCTAGAGGAGCTCCTCACAGAGATCTTCTCCAGTAACGTTGCCTTGTTCAGCAGCTCCTACCAGGGATCTTCTGCATTTTCAATCTCATGTGGAACAGCATCTCTGAGCAATCTTCTGCAGAAGCTACCTCATGTATGGAAGGTCCTAATAGAGGTCTTCTGTAGTATCAATCTCCTGTGCAGCAGCTCTTCTCAGAGGTCTACTGCAGTATCAATCTCACGAGCAGCAGCTCCTATCAGCGAATTTCTGTTGTATCAATCTTGTGTGCAGAAACTCCTCTGATAAATATTTAGCAGTATCAATCTCATGTGCAGCAGCTCTTCTCAGAGATCTTCTGCAATATTGAGCACATGGAGCACGTCAGTGGGTCGTCTGGGAGATCTTTTTCAGTATCAATCTAACATGGAGCACCTTATCTCAGTGATCTCTGTAGTAGCAATCTCATGTGCAGCAACTCATCTATAAAAATAAGAATATTGTGGTGTGATGTTTACCCTACCAGTGATATGGTCACACATCACATGTCTTGCCCCAATTATTAACTTTCTAGTACCTATCTCAGAAAGGGCTCAGCCAGTGATATTATTAGCAGCAGCACTTGCTGTCATATTTTCTTCTAAGCCCGCCCTGTTATTTGCAGAATAACTGGAGAAAACATATGGTATTATTTAGAGTTTGGGGGATGGTACACTCCATCACAAATGTAGCTGCTATCCACTAGCAGTAGTTTCAAAATGAAGGTAAAAGAACAGTAATTTTGGACCAATGTTATGTAATCACATTGGGAGTTTAGCTTTTCATATAGATAGAAATTCATGGGAAAACAGCCTAAAATCGTATTAAATTCACATGAGTGATGCCCAAAGAAAGGGGAGGGAGTGTGAGATGGTAAGTGATGGGAAAGACAGTTTGGTGGTGGTAACACAATATCACAAACAATTCAGATATATGTTGATTATATACCGGATAGCTGAAATCTAAACATTTATACATATATTTGCAATATAGCACATGAGATCACAGTTTATTTATCACTGTTGATCGGAAGAGAATCAGTACCTGACTTAGAAATAAGGGAAGACTAAAATTAATTCCCAGAAGTCTGGACAAGGTTTAATTAAAATTACCATTAGTGTTGCGGTGGGGAAGGGAGGGTCTTTTACTCACATTCCATTTGTGCAGTGGCGGCTGCTACAGAGCAGAGGTGGCGGGAAGAGGCTAAAAAAAATCAAAAAGATCACATACCTGATTACGGTTGCAGCTTCTCTTCTGTGTTCTTCTCTTCCTTACTCCTGGCAGCACACAGGCTCCTCTTACCCAATCACGACTCTGCTATCACCAGCATGACAGCAGTGTCATGATTGATCTGAGCATTAGAAGCCTTAGGACAGGTCTTCACCTGGCTGTGCAATACAGCAAATTGGCTAAAGGCTAAGTGCGTACGACTGTCAAACCGTAGGCGGCCGGCCAAACTGTCATGCGCACTTAGGGTGCATACATATTTCCTCCTCCCTGTGACCCCAGGCCTTCCCTGCCCTAACCTGGCCCCATAGCCCGTACTAAAAATTAAATTATAATTATGTTGTGTTATTATCATTTTATTTTTCCTTTTTCTACTGCTCTGGGAGCAGTGGGGTGACGCTGCAGCTGGGTATTCGGCATGGTGGGCTCGTAAGAAAATCTTGCACTTTCGGAGGTCTTTTACATGTTATATGCTGGTTTAGAGATCGCTTTCCCCACTCTGCACTAAACAAGCCTCTTATTGTCTCCTTGTGCCGCTGTGCAGTGTCAGTGTGTAAGGGGGTGCCCTCCCCCAAAGTTTCCCGCTTGAATTCACTGACTGACTCTCTCCCTCTGTCCCTGCAGGTGGCTGGCCTACATACTACTGCTCCTCCTCGATCTCATTATCTGCCTCTTCACTTTGCTGGGACTCGCCAAGCAGATCAAGTGGCTGGTTATTGTGTAAGTACGCCGCCTGGTGTTCATTACGCGCACTGCGGCCTTTCTGAAAACAAGAAATGGGGCGGCACGCTCTCGAAGCTGCCCGGCCGTCACCATGCTGCTGGTGCGGGCATCGGAAGCCTCCTCTCTCGCCGTGTTTACATGTATATACACAGCGTGGTGAGTCTTGGGGAAAAAATGTAACACCAGGTTGTTGTATTTCCATTTCTTGGAGTGCGTAAGTATCAATAAACTCAGATCTGCAATCCTACTGTGCAGCATCATTTCACACAGTTTCACCATTAGATGCAGAGTTATTTAAAACAAAAGCTGTAAGAGACGTTTTCGCACCACCCCTATATATCTCAGGGCCAAGGTTTACATAGCACCCTTGTACTATGGCTCAAGGGTGTCTTTGTTGGCGCTAGGCTGCTGCAAGTGTCCCAGCGCGCGGAGAGAGCAGAACTGCTACATTTCTAGTAAGATATGGTGCAGTTCTGCTCTCTCCAAGTGTTGCGAGGCTTCTTTGCAAATGTGCCCCAAGATGCACAAAGTAGTGGCATAGCTTAAAATGATAGGGCCCCCCTTCTGGATGGGAAGAGGACCCCTGAGCATCCCATATCTCAAAGATATTCATTGGCCTTGGGTGGAATGGATGCTCCCTGAATGGCTGGGGAACCTTTAAGGATTGGACCAGGGCCAGACTGGGAATCAAAACTGGCCCTGGCAAAGAGCTCGGCCAGCCCACTTTGGAGCAGCAAGCTGTTTGCCGGGGCCGGTTTCAGACGATTTTGTTACAAAACCGCCCAAAATCGGGCCCCACCCTAGCGGCCCACCGGGGAAACACCCAGTGCCCGCTAAGGTAGTCCGGCCCTGGTTGGGACCCCCTCCGCCTCATTGGTTGCAGGATCCTATGTTACGCCACTCACACAAAGCCAGTTGGAATCTCTGCTCATTCACAAAATGTTAGATGGATATGTACGCCTCTGCAGTGTCCCAGTCCTTGCAGTGGACAGCTAACCTGCTTCATGAATGTACCTTCCGCGTACCTCCCATCTGACCTCCCGCACACCCAGCTATTCAGCAGAGCTCCTCAGACACCCCAGTGCGAGCAGCCTAGCACGTCTCGTCTAGCCCAGCGCACTTCAGTCCTCACCCACAGACCCTTTTACTGTTCCTGTACTGAGGAGCACACAGTGCTTTGCCAGTTCACATCAAGGCTCACCCACAGCACTCCCCAAAATTCCAGTACTGAGACCACTGTATGTCTCTTACCACGCACCTCAGTCCTAGCCTGCTAAAGATCTGCTTTTTCTATACTGAGACACCAAAACGCCTATACCAATGTGGCTCATTGCTGAATTGTAGTCACATTTACTATTTCAGAACAGGGATCCACAAACAACTCTGCCAATACCCCTCAATCATTCCCTGCATCTCTGTCATTCCAATATTAGCAGTCCATGGGCTGAGCAATCCGAATGCTCACAGTGAGGGCTCTAACACATAATAAAGATCCAATTTTGAGAACTTTGAAAATGTTATGTAATTATATTTCACCAACAAATCAGAATGTGACTCGCAAAGTGTTTTTGACTTCTTAGCTCTTCTCAAAGTACTCATGATGATATCACTCAACCATTTTAATCGACCTATATTGCTTTGCAAGTATATTAGGGAAAAGCTAAAATGATCCCTAGAGCCTTCTCTGAATGAATGTTGTTCCCACTGTGCATGTTCTAAGAGCTTTAATGAACGCTCTGGAGTGCATTTTCATTTAGATAATTGCCATTCACACTTTATACGCCTTTGCCTCTGCTTCAGAGCACATAACTTGGGAGGCAGGCAATTATCTGATGATAATTCCCTCTAGAACATTCATTAATGCATAATGGGACTTTCTTTAAGCAGCAGAGGATTCACTACTTTGAAGTCATCCGAATGAGAGGCAGAGCTCTGTACTGTTGGTCTCCAGGTAATATAGCGGTGTCTACTGTTGGATAGTTATTACAACTTGCTGACGCATACATCTTCGACCTCTGTTCTTCTTTTTCTAGAATGACGGTGATGTCCTTCTTCGTTCTCATCTTGAGTTGGGGATCCATGGGGCTGGAGACGGCAGCGGCTGTGGTGAGTCTCCAAACACCCACTCAAAGGTTTTGTCTGACTGTCTGTCTGATTGTCCATCCTTAAGGGTTTGTGTCCCAACTCTGTAGGCTGTCTGGTTGACTCCAAGAGATAATTGGGGAAACAAATCCTTCGGGTCATCCTGATATTATCTTGCATTCCCATAGACTACTGATTCCTAATCACTTCCTCAATGGACTGGGACCCACCTCCTGATTTAAATTGTTTTCTAAAGTTTTGTTTCCATAATCAGTCGGTGGCTGTGTCCGCTAACACTGTCCATGATCAACAAAATGGTAATTTATCAGTGACATTGTAGAGTAAAAACCTTGACAAGACATGTATGTAAACATTACAATTCTACATTAGTTTTTCCAGTATGGGTAAGTCCTCACACTGATAACCTTCATCCCATAACACTCTACAGCAATGTATAAGTTAAACCTTCCCTCGTATATAGTAGGAGAGGATGTGGCATTACAGCCAGAGATGCCATCTTTGTAGCTAGGGAAGCAGGGTTAAATCCTGGTGTCGGCTGAACATTCTGGGATTCTGGGCAAATCACATAATCTCCCTGTGCCTTATCAAAAAATAACAGGATTCTGACCTTGTGTACTGTAACTGGTGCATGTCATGGAAAGCACTTCAGGGTCCCGGGCCTCAGTTTGTGCTATATAAAACTGCAAACAAAATTCCAGATTTGGAAAATACTCCTAAAAAAGGAAACTATAGCTTTAAAATTCCTGAACCTCTTAAGAACACCTTACCACAATGCAGCCTAATTGTTTAAAAGCAGGTGTGAGTTCACACCCTGCTCCAAAAAAGCCACTGGAGATGATGAACAGGTGGTTGTTCATTTAACAAACATACCAATGCGGGAAAACTACCCAGCAGCAAAAAACGACTCGCGGAAGGCTTCTGAGGGACAAGCCTTGATATCAACAAAAAGCAAACAAGAGTCATTGGAAGAATCTGAGGCTCAACCGATGCTTTCCAGGGTACAACCATTGTAGCCAGTTCTAGTGGAAAGAATATCTGCGGCCAGATTTTAGAAATACCCCTACAACCACACTAGCTGCTTGTGGCCATTTTGCACTCTAAAGGACCTTTGTATTACGTTATGGGTCCACATGTATGTTTGGCTCCTCTGTATTACGCATCTCTTAAGAGTAGGTGTTCCCTGATTGGTGAACAACCTTTACAATGAAACTTTTACAACGCACTACCATTATGACGCAACCATTACAAAGCAAACCATTGCAACGCATTGCGCTGGGGGGCGCTCTAGGATAGGGAATAGATTTAATTTACTATCCAACACCTTTCCTACTATCCACGGGGACTGGAGTTGGAATAGTAAATTAAACTATTCACTATCCAGCACCCCAAAGCGCTATGCGTTGTAATGGTATGCGTTGTAAAAACTGCGTTGTAATGGCATGCGTGGTAAAAGCATGTGTTGTAATGTCATACATCCTCCCTGATTTGCATGGGTACTTGCCCTATGAAAATGAGGGATGACTTTGCTCGCGAACTAGGCCGTATTATAGACTGAGGCTCATGGGCAGAGGACCCTGGAGAGGCATGTTATCAGTGCATCGCCCCACAGATGCAAACAGATGCACACACCTAGTGCATTCCTCTATAATGCTCTTAGAAAGGGACCCAGAGGACATGTGTGCTATCCGCTATTTGAGTTTTCTGCTTAATTCAGAGACTCTGTCCCTCACCACCCCTTGTTGTAAATATTTTTGTCCACCCTAAGCGTGGAAGGGTATACTCAGACATGAGTCCCTTGCTCATTGCACCATCAGGATTCAAGCAAACCGGGCCGAAGACGGCTGTAATGCCAGAAACCGGTCCCCGGGAGCTTGTTTCCTTTCCAGTGTAAGAATTGGCTTTTGTAGTTTGGTTTGCCCTGTTCCCATCATGCACTGGGACAGGAACAGACTAATTTGCATACAGCCAGGTTCTGAAACTGGGATGGTGCAGTGAGCTAAAAAACGGTGTTGGATCTAGCCCTGATCTCTTGACTGGGTGAGAGTTTTCTGCTTAATTCAGAGACTCTGTCCCTCACCACCCCTTGTTGTAAATATCCGCTATTTGCAGCGCTCGCTCTTGTTTACACGCTGCCCTAGTTTTCTTGAGCACGCTCAGAGGGTGCACAATGGCACAAACTGGAGCTGTGCACCCCCCACCATAATCCGACATCTGGATACGGATTAAATCTGTCTGCCTGGCAGCAGCAAGAATTGTATGCAAGGCAGAAATCACTGGGGAAAGTGCGCTCAGAGACACCTTGACACGTTATCCATATCCTACCTTACATGGAGCTGTGCTAGGGATTAGAGATCCTTGGTTGCACTGAATAGTCATGATATCTAAACAAAGTTCCAGAAGGAGAATAGCTTGGAAGAAAAGAACTGGCAGTAGGCGAAGGCAGCTAACCAAGATCTACCTAGGTGAAAAAAGACCCTTGCACAGTCCATCCAGAGGGTGTGATCACTCGTTAAGTCGTTATATAATCTCCTATAATCAAAACCCACCTACAAATAGCGGTCCCAACTCCCAAACCTTTTTTCCACAAGCCAGTTTAGCTTACACTAAAAAAGAACCCTTCTTATGAGTGCAAAAACACTTATAAAAATCACAAATGTTGTTTTCACACCCATAAAATCATTGAGAAATGCTACTTCAAAGGGTAGGAAGTGGATATTCCAGTGCTTGAATGCTCTGAAAGTTTGTGCACAAACTTACAATTTTGGAGATGTTCACAAACGTTCTTCTGATCCATTACCACCCTGAAAATGGTTTTCAGGGTGGGATTGGGAAGGTAGCATACTGAAAGTTTGTGGGGTGGTTCTTAAAAGGGAAACCTGGTTCCCCAGTAGACTGATGAAAAAATGTATTAAAATCTTTTGCATTCGAGGTGAGGCGTGCCGCCATGCACATTTGCACACAATGTAGGGTTGTGCTTGTGGTAGTGCCTCCATATGTAAATTCATGGGAGTTTCCCAGAAGTGTGTAGCTCCTGTAACGTTGCATGTTTCCGTGCATCACCTTCGAAACCATTGTGTTTCCTAAAAAGTCAGAGTTCTGCCCCCTCTGGAATTGGAAACCTGGAGGGACTCTCTTCACAGTTCGATCCTGGGGTAGGACCTGGGAGCTTTCTTATTGATGATGGAGGAGGTCCAATATAAAGACCTGGACTGTCTATCTCACTCTTCTGAATCCCATCTCTCTCACCGTTATTTCCCTCCTCTTACCTCTAACCTTCTGTTCTCTCTTTCGAACTCTTTCCTTCAGGGCTCTACTCTTGCCTCTTTCAGTCACACCCCCCTCTTGCCTGCATCATCCTTTGTTTCTGTCATCCTCCCAGACACCTTCCTCTCCTGCACAAACCCTCTTCTCTCACACCCTACTTCTCATGAGTTATTCCTCTCCCTTACACATGCTTCCTTTCTTTCTCTTGCACACTTCTCTTCTCTCAAACTCTCACTTTGCTCCTTTAAGGTCACTTGTCTGTCACCCCCTCCTCCATTACCTTCCTCTCTCTTAGGCCTCACCTTCTCAGACTCTATTGCCTCACTTTCTGTCTCTCTTTCTTTGATCAGTCCTCCCCACACACCTTCCTGGCTCCCTTCCATTATTTCTTTCCTACCTCCCTCTCCCCTTTGTCCTGTCCTTTTTCGCTGTGCACAGTTCTTGTCTCTTCCTGGACGGTGCTGACTCCAGGCAACAGAGTAAAGCTGATCGTGGAAATGGTCTGAAGTCGATGTGGGTGGGAACGGCAGGGGATGTCGTTCCTCTACTACATATGCTTAAATGAATCCATCCTTTATTTTTATCATTAAACAGTTGTGCATTGGCTCCTCTGTGAACAGGCATCTGTGGGCATTAAGACCCCCTGGATGTATTCACTGTACTGTATTGCTCCCCACTTCCTACCCCCGCCTACCCTTAATCTCTGGGCTGGAATGAAGATTAATGATGCAGCGCTGCTGAGAAGTAATAAATAGCAACTGGCTGCTACCACACATCCTTTTCCCAGCACATCAAGGCATCTAGGGGGCGCTCTTTACTAAAGCTGAGACGCACAGGCTTCCCTCTACACGACAAGGCAACTAAAAAACAGAAACAGGGGCATATTTACAAGGGGTTGCATCACCAGAACATCACTTTTAACGAAGTTCATGTGTCGCAATGCCCTACTTCACATTTATAAAGTGGCGTTAACCACTTTTTGTGGCTTAACGGCACTTTGTAACTATGGTACCCTTTCACGCAGATATCTGCGTGAAAGGGGCATGCAATGGGTGTTGCTAGGGGCGTTCCCACACAACGCCGATTGCTTTTTGACACTGTCCCAGATTTACAAGGATCTGTCAATCTGAGGCAGCACCATAACAACATGCAAGAGCAGGCATTAGAATGGCAAAACGAGGAGAAATACTTTTATTTCCCCTCGTTTTTGCCTTTTCTATGTGTGCTGTATTCTGCAGCAGGCATAGAAAGAGCAAAACACCATGAATGATTGTTTATGTGCAGGAAACAATCATTCCCTGCAACGCAGGCACCCTTGCACAATCCTGCGTTGGCAATAGGCAGCTAATTTTAGTACCAGCGCTAGGGAAAACACAGGGGTGTGCCGTATTGTGGAAGAGGTGTGGCGCAGCGGCCAGGGCAACTGACGCTGGACGCTGGGATCGCGGTTCGATCCCCAGCTCTGGTGGCAGGGACCGGCCCAGCACCTTGTGACTCTGGGCAATAGCTCGCTTAATCTTCCCGATGGCCCCCAGCGCCTTGACACCTTCGGGTAATTGTTCGCGCTATACAAATGCTGGACATTTTATTGTTGTAAATTCAGTGCATCCCTGTGTTTTGGATATTTGGTGCAGCTCCCCGCTCCGAAAATGTCTTTGTACATAATCCCCACAGTCTTTAAGCAAGCTGTGTAGTAAGACAAAACATCCTCAAAACAAAAAGAATACACATTATGATATTACATACGCATTTAAATGCAAGTTAGTGGGGTCTTTCGTAGTGCTTCCAGTCCACTGATGTACTTTTAAATCTAAATTATAGTAAAACTAGGCCACACCCACTGAGGCACTTGAGCAGAGCAGAAAATATGTCTGCCATTTTAGCCCTTCTCCTGGACCATCACAACTTTCCCAGAGACCTCAAAACCACGAACGCCTCTTTGACACTTCGACCACTAGAAACTGAGCCAAGGCTTCTGGGGTGCCTTGGGGTGTGGCAGAGGCATGAGCAGTGAGGCTGCCATTGCAAGGTTTCCCCTCTCGACCTTCCTGGGTCACAGGTGCCAGACCCAGCACCTGCTTGTTCAGTCGCCCTGACCTCTAAGACCCCAATGCTGTCACCCTTTTTGACAGCCCCTGGGTAAGCCCCTCGTTCTGATATGAAAGTTGTTAAAATCGATCTTGGGCACCAAATACATGAAGTTTTAGTTGCAGATCCTCAAGTCTTTAATAAATCTTCCACAAGAATTTTGGGATCACGAATCTTCACATAGACCCAAGTACCGACGTTCCAACAATTGACCTAGGTAGAAGACCACCCATTACTCACTCCCGCTCACAGGATTGGTGGCACCATGGCTGCCCAACTCCTGATTCTCACATACTTTGTCCCCAATGGATCCAAGCACTCAATCCCTCGGCAAGCGACCTGGATCCACAGAGAAGGCCTGCAAGCAACGTCATGTGGCCTATTCTGGGGCTACCCCTGCATCCCCTTCATGGAGAACCCTCCAGGGGCTGCTGCCTTACCTTGCGGCACGATCGAAGAGCCACTCGCCATCCATGCTGTTCAGCTCTACCGTCTCTCTGCTTCACAGGACATTCTGCTTCCAGCCTGGATCTGGCTACTTCCTTTATTTCTGGGTCTGCTGTTGTGTCAGATCCAGCCTGGTCATGTGAAGTGTCTGCAAGGCTCCGCGTTGCAGCGCCTGTGGGAATGCACTCACTTGATAAAATTAATTTTGCCTCAACGAGAATTCTAGAATACTGCACACTGAAGGATCCACCATGGTATCTCACCTGTGCGTGTATCGAAATCCAAAGGTTTAACAATCACAGCAAATGGAGAACTCCCAGCTCTGCAATGCCTTGCCTAGTATGTGTATGGCATCTTTTCAACAGAATCATAGGGGTTACGAATGACTGAGTCGCAGAGCCAGATAGTAGTCTGAGCAAACCCAGCTGCCCCATGGGAGACTTGGAGAAAAAAGGAAGGGTTTCTCCCTCTATAAGAAACCTTTTTTTGTCCAATACATTTTATTGCTTTTTATAATAAAAAGCACTACAGAGAAAGTGAGGAGGGAGAAGAAACAGATACAGTCTTCGACATCCGCCCTAGGTATGCAATAATGTGGCGCTTACTGATACAGATAATAAAGGCATTAAAAAAACAATAGACATAACTCCTGTACATAGAAAACCTTTGAAATAATATGGCCAAAGTGTTCTGAAGTCCCAGGAGCCCATTGTAGGAAGCTCTTTTGCAATCACAAAATGTTTGAAAGTCATCAGTTTGGAAACGCAAAATGCAATTGCAGTCACATGCTTAGCCAGAAATAAAATAGGAAAAAATTGGCCGAGGTTGCAGAAATAGAGAGGAGAAGCATTGTGAGAGGTGAGGTGAGTTTCATACTCTAACAATATAGAGCCAGGGAGAAAGAGGGTCTTTAGGTGGGTCTGCTACACTCCATAGGTCTAGAAACAGGTCTGAATAGAAGCTCTTCCTCAAAACACAGCTGACAAGATGACTTCAGCCGATAATTGCTTGCTGTTGACATATGGAGTAGCCAATAGGTTCTGGGTTCAAATTCAGTCAAGGCTATCCCAACCTGTCATCATTCTGAAGTTAATCAAATTATTGCAGTTACATTTGATAATAGTAACTCTTTTTATTCATAGCACTTAAAAAGGACACAATTGTGGTATTATGGGTTATGTTAAAATAAACAGGGAATTAATATTTAACGTCTTCCAGAGACCAGGGAGTATTTTCACTCTGAAAAGGGAAAACATGTGTCCAGTAGAAACATTGACTGCGCTGAGTGTCTATCTGATATTTGTATTCTTTCGCTTCTGATAGGTCGAAGATTGTGTTCACAAGATGCCCATCTGGGACCAGGACTCAAGGCCTTGTCAGGGGACAGTTAATGCTCTCAGGTATAGGGATGCTAAGGTTTTAAAACAGCAACGGGGAGAGTAGTTGGCCTGACGGTTAGGGCGGTCGACCTCGTATCTGGTGAACCGGGTACGACTCTCGGCAATGAAACTGAACATCCTGTGATTCTGGGCAAATCACTTAATCTCCCAGTGCCTATCAAAAATGAATGTGTCCCCATGTAACGCAACTGGTGCTATGTAAAGCGCTCTGATACCCGATAGCGGGTCAAGTTTGTGCGATATAAAACTCGGTTAAAAAAACAAAACTTCATAGCCTCTAATTCTCACCTGTCTGCCAGAGACACTCACCTCAATGGCAGTCTGAAGTAGAGATGGTCTACAAGTCCTGTGTGCCTCATACCTCCAACAGCCCTCCTCAATGACAGACATAAAAGTGTGGAAAATATAGTGAATGGAAAAAAGTCACACTTGTTTCTTCTCTTCGGTCAGTACATGTCTCAATAATGGTGGTAGGAGAGAGCCTGTTACCTCCACTAAACTTAGAGGGTCATATCATGGTGCAGAGCAGGGCAGGTGCCTGGGTGCTGTAACCTCTAAGTGACTGTATGCTCAAGTAGAGAGGCAGTATTCCACCATGACATCGAAAGGCGGCCGTGGATCTGTGGACAGTACCACGCTGCGATAAACCTTGAGGAGCAGTGTTGTGTGTGTCCCAGGGGATGCTGCTGATGGGATGTGAGGATGTCACTGACAGTGTGAAGATCAATGCATCTTCACAGTGAAATGATGACTGGGTTCCCAAAGTCATCCACTCTGCCTCTTCCAGTTACCACTCACCAAAGCTGAATTTCTCTGGTGCTCTCCCTTGCTTGGAAACGTCAATGTTCTCTTGCGGCAGATCCTTGTTTTCCAGAACATCAGTACCTTGGTCCAATCTTTTTCTGGTTGTCGCGAGGCTTAGAGCTTTATACCTCCTGTTATGCGTACAAATTCTGTGTAAAAATCCTTACTTTCGTGTATTCAAATCAAAAAAGGCCTGAAACATCTCCTTTTTGAGAGCTTTTTCCATACACCTTCTTTCTCTTTAAGACAGCCTAGAGCTCTGCCTTCCTCTCTACAGCTGCTATCCCTAAACTACTCTGCCTTCTGTCCCTCTCAGGTGCCACCTTGGTCACTGTAATTCCATATGTCTCCCACTGCTATGTATAATCCCTGGACCAAACTATAATTATTTTACCTGGTGTTACTGTTTATTGTAATGTCTTGTAACCAACTGCCTTTCACTTTATGACTTTGTTGCTGACTGTGACGTAAAGAGCTCTGATGCCGTTTCCGGCCTCACCGCACTAAAGAACTCACAAAAACAGAGCCTACTTTAGTGCTGGTGACGCCCGCCCGTGTAACAATCTTTGTTGGCGCCCCCAATGACCCCCTTGTCCACGGATTGCCTTACTACCACCCTCCAACAGCGCCTCTCATCTCAGAGACAATGAATCATACATTTGTGAATCAGTCAATAGGAAATGTTACATAAGACAAAGAGGAATGCAAGGTGTAGGAGTCATATGCCATCCATACTGGTAGGAGGTATATTTGAAGAGTGTTTAACCAGGAGAAGCACAGACTCAAGATTTAAAACGTAACAGTGGTTGGCTTTACTAATAAGAATGTATTTCTACCCAAATTAACCCTCTTTAGCAACATTGGGCTAATGAAAGATTGGGAAAAGGGCATAGCTTTCTAACCTATACCATATACTGTGCATGCAGCTCTTTAATTACAATTCATAGCTCACTGCGCTACATTAGGATTAATAAATTATGAACTTCAAGTAACAAAAAGGATCTCTGTCACAAAAACAGTAACCCACTGAGCTATCCACATAAAATACAGTTCTGTGCTCTGCATGGTACAGGTTCTTTGCAGGCATATTAACCCCCAGTGTTACTTTATGATGAGCCCAAGACAAATATCCGATCTCTCTCCAGTAGGAAGATTAATCACCAGAGTTATCTTGACATTTTTATTGTTGCTTGAAAACTGTTGGATGTACAAGGAACTCTGCAGGGGGTGCTTTAAAACCCATATGACATTTCTAAAGAGAACGTACCCCTGTGCTCAGTGCAGGTGCAACTGCACCAGTCTCACCGCCCACAAACCAGTCATGCACAAAAATATATGTATAAAACTTGCAGGCACCAGTTATGGAAGTAGGCTGAGCAGACAAGTACCTTTTATCTTAAATTTGCTGTGAGTCTCCATTTGGTAGGTGATTTTAGTAGATTTGTACATCTGTTAAGCTGCTTTGTGTGTTTTGGTAGTGACTTACTTTGGGTATCACTGTCTGTGACTGCATTGTGTAGACTGTGTGCTGTTTGTCTAGATCTACGTGTGATGTGGTTTCTCTCCATGTTTTATGGTTGTTTTGTCTATGTTGGTGATGACTTATCTAGTCTGTTACAGTTTGAATCTGCATTTTCTTTTGCAGATCTTAGTGACCTCTCTGCAGTAGGCAGATGTTTGCATCTTCAGAAATGGTGGCTTTAGTTCTCTCTGATTCTCATTTCACCACAGCCAATAGACAAATATCAACATGCCCAATCTCCTTATATGGATGAGGAGTTTTAGGTAGGAGTGCTATAAATGGCATCTTTTATTCTAGTGACAGCACCCTAACAGCACATTCTATCTCTAAGTGGTGCACTGTGATTGCTGGCATTTGCTCAGGGTATTAATCCAAGGCTCCTCACAAGTCCTATGGATGACCCAGTCTTGAGAAATAAAATTTTCTCTTATGATATTCATTAGGGTGTGGAACCAGCTGCCCAGGATTGAGAACATTTTCAGCTGTTTTAAGCTCATTTGGCATTCTTTGATTCTAAAGCATGTGACTAAGAGTGTCAGGTGCCCATGGGTGAATGAATGAACCACCTTCTAAAGCCCAGCAGCTGCTCCAAACCGGAGCGTCCTGATGCTATGTTGAGATAGGGAATTAGGGTCCTAATTCCCCTAACTAAACAGAAAAGTCTTCAAATAACGCAATAATGTAGGGTCCGATTACACTTCTTTAAATAGGTGAGTCTTCAAATGAGTCTTAAAGACGGACTCTGAGGAAACACTACGGAGATGTTGTGGAAGAGAGTTTCGCAGACTGGGACCCAAAAATGAGAAAGATCTACCCCCAGCTCTCTCTTTATGCATCCTAGGAATGCATAAAAGGTCACCAAGATTATGAAGTCCAGGACTCAAAGGCCGCTTAAAAGATAAGTTGGGGCAGATGTAATTCCCCCTTACCTTTAAAAGACAAGTGCGAGATGGCAACATTTGGGTGTCTGGAACCCTATTAGGGTCTCCTTACTAAGAAGTATTCTTCCATCAATGGCTGTAGAAGAAAAGGCAGCATGGCTGGCGCTGGTCGCTTTATGGGCATGGACTGGCATTGACGGGCTTGCCTTTGGAGCATCAGTGGGATGCCCTCTACGCCTGTCTGTGCTCACCTCATCTTTAAATAGTCATGGGAGTTCGAGAGAAACCCCGCCCAGGACCCAACAACCAGAGCAAACAGGCTAAAGATGGCGTCTCTGTGTGGAGCGCTGGTATGCTAGTAGACAAAGATCCCCAAGGAAACGGACCTGGTAGTCAGATTTCCCTTCCATCCCAATTCGGTCCAAAAACTCAAACACAGAGTCCAACTTCAAATAGTATACTTAAAAACCGGGGCAAAGAGCAAGACATGCTGATACCTATTGACTTCAATACTAGTTGCAGCCATTTAAACCTTGTTACCTTCCTTTGCTTTCTTAATTGTGCTGTCACCTGGCTGCCTCGATCCTGTATTTGCAACACAGCAAGCTGGTGAACACCAGGACGGTATCCAAATGAGGCCACGCTGAATAGTTCAGCGGGGGCTCAGCTCACCAGTCACGGCTACAAACGTGCCTTGGCTGTCAGAGACAGGTCACCAGCACTAGCAGCCGATGCCCCTACAGTTTCATGAGTAACGGTACTCTCCTTGGCAGTAGAAAAAACGCCGGTACTCAGAGTGCTAAAAATAAGAATGCCGGTACTCAGTACCTGTGAGTACCGGCCCATTTAAAGCACTGTCCGCATTGCAAACATCAGGTTTTGTCAAAATACCTGTTTACACAAGAAAAGGAACTGCCTTGCTTACTTTCAACTGTGCGTCCGTGCTTGTCTCATCTTTAAATAGTCATGGGAGTTAGAAAGAAGCTCCACCCAGGCTCCACCAACTAGAGAGAACATGCTCAAGATGGCGTCTGTGTGTGGAGCCCTGGTATGCTGGTAGATGAAGAGCCTCAAGGAAACAGACCTGGTAGTCAGTTTTCCCTTCCCATCCTCTTCGGCCCAAAAACTTGAACACAAACATGGGTTTGGAAGGAAGGTGACTCATAAGGTTGTTTACACACAAGTCCCAAATGCAATTAGCTAGTTTCAGGCATATGGCTAATATGGCTGGACCTGCAGTCCATTCACAATGGGATCTCTGAGGAAGATTGTTGTTAGTGTCATGATGAGGGCAACTCACATCCCAAGGTTCTAGAGCACCTTTGGGCTAGTGATCTGGATATTTCCGAGGATGATTTTTTGGAAAGTTATTGCGTATAGCTTGACAGTTTTGTACTATGCTGTAACAAATGTGCTGCTTTTCATTGATGGATTCCCTTGTGCCTAACAAGGTCTGAAAAAGGTTACCTGCAAGCAGTATGTTGCAAAGATCCACAGCCCACAATGAAATGACCACTCTGCATCTGAGTTGAAGACAGTTTGCGAAAGAGCTATTTTGATTAGCTACTAGGAGCCAACTTGAAAGGGCTTAACTCAATGCCCTATTTTGATTGGTTGAAAGAGTAGTCAAGCAGATTGCTGAAACAGCAATCTGACTGGCCCATCTTTGATCTAATAAGAATTGCGGCAGGTTGCCCACACCTCAATGCATTGCGTTCTAATGTCCAGAGAAGTGCAGGCAGTCCACGTGCAGATACGTTCCGGCGTGCAGGCAAGAAATCCACATTGTTCTTATTCTACTTGCAAATCTGTATTTAGTGATTTATTAGTTCCAATTTCACTCCACATGCAGAATAAAAGTTTCACTTGATAGCGAAATTGCTAGCCCAGCCCTACTTATAAGGCAAGTGAACATGTCTCTCAGGTTTTAGAGTACTGTTTTTGCTCTCAGATATATAACTAGTGGCCTTGTGTCCCATACATTTTATAATAACGCTTTAATATGATAGTTGATGTCTTCAATAAACCTAAAAATTACGTTTTTTTTCAATTTCCCAATGTAGCAATACTTAATTTTCTGAGCTCGGAAGGGTGCCTGGTTCTCACGGAAGTCAAATTGTGACCGGCAGGTTAAAACTGTTACCAGATGCATTATTTGACTCTAGGACGTCATCTTTCTGGAACGCCCTGCCTCTCCGTCTCGGAGAGGATGCCACTGGAACCCCCATCTTCCAAGAGCTGTGGTAGTCCACTCTTGACTTTGAAGTCGAAGACTGGCTGAGGCCGGGGGTGCCAGGCTTGGCAGGGACACTGCACAGCTGTCTTCAGCCCACACTGCAGTCTTTCACTCGCTTGACCCAGCGCCGAGTGCCTCGAAGCCTTTCATCTTCTCTCCACTGCGCTAACCCCGAGGCCCGCCTCCGACCCATCCCCCCTCCAGGGACCCTCGATGATGCCTGTCAGTCACAGACCCGTGGCGCATGTTAATTTAATTGATCTATTTTCTGCACCGGGTCAGTTATTCCCTCTGTCGCATCTGTCAAGATTAATTAGCATCAGAAATGAGGCTTTAATGTGGCGCTGGCTAGGCCCGAGTCACGTTCACACTCACTCTCTTTCCCAGGCCCCCCTTTCCAAACACATTTAACCCCTGTTTGACCACGCGGCTCCCCTCCCCACGTCCTTGCGAGTGAACTTGAGACTACAAAGGGGCCCTTTGCTCTTTAAACGCGTTCCTCCCGACACTCACCTCCCCCGCCGCACAGGGGTGGAAGGGGTTCTCAGCTATACAGCGCTGAATGGAATGAATGCATACATTGTGGCTGCCCTGAATGCCAGGCCGCGGCGGTCTCACACGGGCGTGTGGTGGCGCGGCAATGCGCCGTTTTTCACACAGGATCAGCGGGAAGCGTGGGGGCAGCCGAGAGCCGCTCAGTTTTCAGCCCGCTCTGCCAGTCGGACACGAGACAGGTGCAAGGGCATCGCTCACCTTCCTGCTTCACTACTTAAACCAACATCCCTGCGGCCCTGCCGGCCCCGGGAGAGCTTCTGCCATATTCGGAAGGGAGGGGGCGCGGGGGCGCCATGTTGATGCAAGTAAACAAAAACCCTCAGGGAGCCGAGGGTTGTTTGGAGGGGAATTCACCGGGGCAAATGCCTGGGGTCGATCCACCAAAAGGCCAGGGGTAGCGGAAGCAACATCACACCCCATCTGACATTTACTTACACTCAAACACTTACACATACACACCCATTCAAGCTCTGTCTCTCACAAATACACTCTCACCCCCAATCACGCACACAACATACATTTAAAGGTATTGTTTACTTACCACAGCTGGCAAGGAGAGCCATATTACAGCTAACAGTTATCCATTTTTTATTACACTAACAGCGAATAATAGAATATTATTCACTATTATTGCAATAAAAAAATTATAGAAAACAAGAAAATTGGAGCCCCAGCAACTTCCATAAGGACGTGTTGGTCCTGTGTTCCTGGCACTGATCTTGCGACCTCCCGAAGAGGCAGTGCTAGGGTTCACAAGGAGCAACTCAGGGGTCGCAGCTGCAACCCCTGAATGACATACATGGGCAAATGAGAAACTTTACTGCACTTATTTAAAAAAATATCATCACAAAATCCATAAATTTAACAGAGCACTCTAAAAGGAAACTCATGGAATATTCCAGTTCTTGCAGACGTCATCACATATAGAAGCACTATTTCTCCACAGGGGCTCACTGCATATGTGCTTATATATTTAAAAACATTTGCTTCATATTGAAACACTGAGTGGGTGCATTGTGCATTTCTGCCAGTTGAAATGCACTGTTATAACTGTCAGCAAATGTCTTTGTTGCATTGTAATGCGAGATGCGCAGAACACCATTAACATGAGCCCTTTGTGATTGCATAATGCAGGAGAAATGCGAGCATTTATGGCTGCATAGAATTTAGGAATGTGAGCACTTTATAACACCATAAGAATGGAGGAATACGAGCAATTTAGGACTGCCTCGGACCGGAGGAATGTGAGCACTTCAAGACTACGTAATACGTTTGGAATGGAAGCACTTTATGGCACTATAAAACTTGAGGAATGCGAGCAATTTATGACTGCATAGGACAGGAATAATCTGGCACTTTGTGACTGCATAACACTAGAGAAATGTTAGCACTTTATGACTTCATTAGACTTTAGGAATGTGACCACTTTAATGACACCATAAGACTGGAGGAACGCAGGGCCGGTTCTAGGGCGGTACGATCGGTGCCATCGCACCGGGCGCTGACATGGGGTGGGGGCATCATTTTTGCAAGTATCCTATCATTTTAGAAGCACCTGCTGCAGCGTTCCTGGCCTCGAGCAATTTTCAGGCATCGATTAAAATGTCAAGACAACTCTGGTGATTAAAGGGGTTTCTGGAAAGAGACAGGTGGTTTGTCTAGTGGAAGTTTTGACTCGTCCTAAGGTAGCGCAGAGGGTTAAAATGCCTGCTGCTAAGAACGTGTACCATGCAGATAAAAAAACTGCATATAATGTAAATAGGCCAGTGACTTATTGCTTCTGTAAGAGAGCTCCTTTTGTTACTTGCCGTTTAAAAGTAAAAATGCTAATATAGAACATTTAGCTATTAACCATTTCGTGCTCCCGTCGGCCGTTGCCCCACGAGAGCACTACCTTCCCAGTACTGTCGACAGCCGACGGAGACCCCCACCCTTTAGAACGCCCGCACTGCGGTGGAAAAAACGCCGCGGTTAAGGCGTTAACTGTCATCAAAGAGCTGCATGCAAACGGCAAGGTATATGCTGGAGCTATACGTGGTTTTTGCCCAGTCATTTGTGTCATGTTGTTCTCTTTTCATTCCCTCTATTGTAAAGCGCACTGCTACCTTCGGGTCTTGTTAGCGCTATAGAAAACTTCTAAATAAATAAATAATCCTCATTTTTTGAATATGGTTCATCTGGGCTGAAAACAATTCTTTTTATTAAAGAGAACCCCTAACAATGATGTTACATTTTAAATTCTGAATTTGTGCTTTTCCAGAATAAGGGCTCAAACTATATTACCCACGAGTATCGATGACATGTCACTTCTACACTACACCTTGTAGTCCTGTCTGATGTAACGTTTCCTATACATTGATTTACACACACATGATTGATTGTCTCTTTGTAATGTGTGTGTGATGTAAAGTGCTCTGGCACCTCACATTGGTATGAGTGGTGATATAAAACGAAATTAATCTGAGAGACAGTGGTTATGGAGACTGAGGGGCAATGTTAAAGAGTGCTAGGGAGGGAATCCGTGGCAGAGGTGGTCATTGGGGTGGGGGCACCAACAGATATTGTCGCACAGGGCGCCACCAGTTCTAAAGCCGGTCCTGGAGTAATGTGAGCACTTTATGACTACATACGAATGGAGGAATGTGAGTACTTAATGACTTCATAAGACGTTAGCAATATGAGCACTTATGACTGCATAAGACTGGAGAAATGTGCAAACAAATTGGGACATCACAATGGCAACGAGGTGTGTCCTCTCATCTTAGGAAAATGTAAAACCCAGAATGTTTTATGTCACAAAAGAGGATGTAGACACTTGGGTAAAAGTGTGAAGGTTTCCAGTTCACTCATTGTGCCACCTGTAATCACAGTCTTCAGTGTGTTCCCACGCGCGTGAAGACGTGTGAAGAATACGATTCCATGTGACAAACAGCCCCATCTTGTGATGTAGCAGCTCCTTCTCTGCCAGCCCGACACCATCAATAGGTGTATTTATTTAATTTGAGGCATTAGCTCAGCTGTTCATGGGCGTCGACTGACCATGACCTGAAAACAGCCCTACCTTATGTCATGACGCACCAATAGCACAATTGAGGGGAATACAACTTTGACATGTGTCTCTCTCCTGCCAGAGCAGTGTTATAGCACAAAAATGGGTCGACGTCGTGCTTCCAGAGTTGTTGACCTTGTCTGCAAGATAAGCAGTGGTGTTGGTTGTGATCAGTCCCGGACTGGCCGTTGCGGGCACCGGGCAATCCATTAGTGGGCCGCATGTTTGGGGTCGGTTTTGGGCCCAGGGGGCCGTGTTTGTTACAGGGCCGTTTTTGCTGCAAAAACGGCCCTGTAACAAAAACGGCAGAAAAACGGCCCTGGCACAGAGCGTGGTCGCACCCCCACTTACCCCCCTCCGGAGGGGGGGTGGGGAGTAGGAGGGGGGCTGGCCGCGCACTTTGCCAGGGCCGGTTCTGGTTCCCAGTCCGGCCCTGGTTGTGATGGCTTTGTAAATGATGCAGCTGGTTCTGAAGGTGTTGTGGGTCACCAAGTTGAGCCACTGGAGTTACATCAGTATGTGGTGATGTGATCATATGGTTTGAGATCTTGTGTGGTTATTTATTGTACTTTTGACATGGAAAATAACCTCTCATATTTTCCAGTGTAAGCTCTCCATAGGAAGAGATACACCACGCAGCCAATAGGAGAGAGCTAAATACTCCTCCTGGTAGAACCAAAGCTCACTCTGCATATATTTTAGAACAGTGGTAACAATATGTCTTATAGACAGCAGTGCTGTTAAACCAGATGCTATGCTATCCTGTTCATGTATTCTACTTAGTGGAAATTCCTCTGTTTTCGCTGGATTTGACTCAACAACCCCAAGCCCAATGAAGCTGCCCATTGTTTTTATGAGGTACACTAGCAGGGCAAAATAGATTGCTGACAGAAGGTGCACCCAGTGTACATCCTCCCACAGTGGGGGGGAATACTTCTGACTCATCGTTCTATGCAAAGATTGACAGTTTATGGCAGCTGACATTAAAATGAGGGTCACATGCCTTTTCTTGTACCCGTAAAGTTTGTATTAAACAATGTTAGGGCCTTAGGGTGACTGAATAAACTGAGCCGTTATCTTTTAAAACAACAGGTTATGGTTTACAACGTCCACTATGCCAGTTCTGAGGGGATATTACTAGCCAGCCTTTATTGTCTTTCCATTATGCGTCCTTACTGCACTGGGGAGTCATTCCCTAACGTTCCCTAATATGGTTGGAATCATGCACAAACCAGTGCTTAATTTGAGCCGGAGGTTTCAGGTGCTCGGCACCAGCACTTGATTGTCAGCAACCCCTCTAGTGATAGTCTACCACATGGTGGTGCTGTCTGCTTAATTTTGAGATGAGCACAACAACAGGGTTTACTACATCAATATATATTAAAGAAGAGCATTACATGCCACTCATGCCATTATTATAGCTTTGTATAGCCTAGAATAGGATGTATGACGGAACAACAAAATCCCTAACCCCACATACCTAAACAACGTGGTCTGAATAACAACTGTGTCTTAACCACTCATTGCTTTACCACGCATGCCATTACAATGAATTGTTGTGGTAAAGACATTCATGGTAAAGGGGTATGCATGGCTAAGGTTGCCACACCTTTTCCCACAGCCCTAAGGCACACACTTACCCCCACCCTCCTTCCGCCCTGAGGTGGAAATACCCTGACCCCTTCCAAACCCCCAAGCAGTGCACTTCACCTGACCTAATGTCTAAAACCTTGTCTCTTAACCCGACCGTAGCCAGTCCTGACCCAGTCCTAAGAACTGCCCCACCCTCCTCTAAGCACTAAAATCTACCTGACTATCCACCCACCTCCCCCTGAGGCTTAATACCCTAATAAAAAAAACTACCCCAATAATCCCCCACCCCTAAAAACTACTCTGATCCCCCAAGGCCTGAAAACTACCCTTGACCTCCTCAGCCCTGAAAACCTACCCCACCCCTGGAAACTAACCCCACCGCCAGCCCTGAAAACTAGCCCCAATCCTTCCCAGCCCTGAACACTACCTCCAACTCCCCAGCCCTGAAGCCTAGCCCTGAACCAACAGCCCAGAAAACTACTCCCAATCCACCGAAAGTCGGGAAAACTACCTGACCCCCCACCCACAAACTACCCCGACCAATCCACCAGCCCACCAAACTGACCCGACACACCCCATCCAACAAAACTACCCCCCACTCACCCCCCAGCCCCACTTACAACAACCCCAGCCCACCCCCAGCCCACAAAACACCCCTGAGCCCCAGCCCACAAAAGTACCCCGACCCACCCCCACCCCACTTACCTCACTGCAGATTTTTCCCTGCTTCCTGCGTTGTCTGTCCGAAGCTAGTCTGCCCCGAGCCCCCCAACCCACAAAACTACCCCCGACCCATCCCCAGCCCACAAAAGTACCCCGACCCACCCCCCAGCCCCACTTACCTCACAGCAGATCTCTCCCTGCTTCTGTCCGCAAGCCCTACAGCGCATTGCCTTAACCACGCACAAGCGTGGTTAAGGTATGTCCATGGTTATGGCATGCGTGGTAGGGCCTGTGGAGTCGGAACACTCGGAGTGCAATGATTAATACTTGAATTTGTACTGCTATTGAAGTGCCGGCATCAGCAACGGGTGGTGCAGTAGCATCACCTGGGCACTTACTTTTTTCTTTTTTTTTTTACAAATTAAGCGCTAGCACAAACCCCCCTGAAGGCACCCTTAGAAACATCTAAAATCGTCCATTCCCCGGTGAGTTGTTAGCTGTAGGGGAGATTTTGGGCAGAGGTCCCTTGTTTTACTTGCTGGGCTCAGTCAACAACAAACTGCTACCAAACTGCTATCAAAATAAATACCTAATATGGGAAGAAGACATAACCTCAAAGTATTAATGTAGGCACCATGAAGAAGAGTTCTTTCCATATTTTTTCACTCTCATTTTGATGTGATTTGTACAGTTGCCCAACATTTTCCAAGTCGCCACGTTTTCCAACATTGCTTTTAGCCAAACAATGATGTCTTTAAGAAAAAATAGTCCCTGAAAGCATACTTTATAAACTTTTCTTTTTTTACCAAGAATTGTCTAACGATTTTTCACAGGGAAAATCACACAACAATGTTTTTTATTTTATTTTTTTGCTGAAAATATTACTTGAGGACAAAGGTTTCGGATGGTGACAAATTTGCAACTTCAAGAAGTTGCAAAATGTATCACCATTGAAAAACTTCAGCGTTGTAATTAGAATTGTGTTCTTGTCGATAATTTGCTCCTGAGGTCTATGAAAAGATACCTAGGCTGGTTGGCTTTACTTCTTGCTTCCTTTGCAGGGGCTGAGCGACTTCTGCTCCAATCCAAATGGATATGTAATGAACGCAACACAGGAAAATACTGGACTCAACCAAGGTAGGAGAAACAAAGGCAGGCATGTCAGTATAGATGTATAGTATGAATAAATGATGTGGGTATTTGAACTAGGCCTAGGTGGAGTTCGCGGAGTTCCGCTATGTGTAACTCTGCAAAGTGACAAAAAAACTCTACAGGCTACCGCAAACGACAGCGAGTGGTGCAAAGAGAGGTTCACGCTGATCTTCCTGCTACTCGGGTTGAAATTCCACCCGAGCGGTAGCTCCCGCTTGCCACCTTACCATCAATGAGCGCGAGAGGAGAAAAAACTCCAACCGCCCAGGCCTATTTTTTAACACGTGAAGACGCTGGACTCGGCCAAGGTAGTAGAAACAAAAGCAGGTATGTTAGAATAGCTGTATAGTATGAAGTGAACACTTTAACACATGAAGAGACTGAACTTAGCCGTGGAAGGAGAAACAAAAGCAGACGTGCCCAATGAATTGCTAACAGGTTCTTAAGAGAGCGTATTATATCCACAAAGGGCTTTTTCTCTTCAAAGGCCATGCTTTACAGCCCTGACTCATCACCCTGTATATTTTTTACCTTCGAGATTGCAAATTAGGAATTATGAAGAGTCATCTTGAGGGTGTCAGGTTCAGTGTAGGTAATCTGTGATGCCACCTCTGTTAGAAATCAAAGCCAGCAGGAGCTGATGCCATGATGTACCTGAAGATGGCAGCCGGAACATGTAGCATTTGGGGGGTAGCACAACATATATGAAGCTGCTGACAACCTCTGGTCCATATATACAACCATATTCCACAGTCTGGCCATCTCTAATGCCCGTGGGAATGTGAATGGCCCTTAAAGGCTGGGAGAACAGCCGTTGATAAAGGGCTGCCTCCCTGTTTTGGGGAAACGTTCAGCGTGTCTGCTTGTGTGCTTGTGAAACCGCTATTGGGGCAGCAGCCTGTGCTGATTTGTAAAGACAGACATTTCCTGGGAGCCTTCGACTGCAGCCATTGCACTATATGCACCCCTGAAACCCTCATTCACCGCTGCCTGTAAATGTCTAACTGTGTCATAGTATGAATGTAGATAAGCAACATCTCACACACTGACTTACAATCTACTAAATCAATCAATTAATCGGATTTCTAGAGCACGAACTGCGTCATCGATCAGGGTTTCGAGGCCCTGGGAGGACTATCTGCTTGCTCTCCTATTTGTTGATAATACAAGTATTGGGGTTCATCCTGAACTGCTGGCGCAAAGGTGAGGCTCTGAGGTGCAGGGGGAGGTTGTTCCAGGTCTTAGCCGCCAGGTGGGAGAAAGAGTTCCACAGCTAAGTGATGATTCCATGTTGTTGTAAAGCGTTTTTACACCATGTATTGTTTTCTTTTCTCCCTCACTCATAGATATTCTGGAATATTATCTCACGTGTGACCAGGAAGTCATGAATCCATTCCAACAGGTGGGGAGAAAGAACACGATTATACCACAGAGACTGGTCTATGGTGCTGGGGTCGAGGATCTGATCTTTAGCCTTTGTTTGGCTCAAGGGCATCACCATCAAAGTTTGAAGCATGAGTCCCTCTTTCTACCTTACCCGCACAGACATAGGACGAGTTACCTTTAGGAGTCGATCGTTGGCACCCATGGGACTGGTGCATGCTGGGGTTTCAGAATATATCCATGTGATAAAAGTACATTGAATTCATACAGATGGGAGGGGACCAGTCATGGGTATCTTGAACGCACTGAATGGGCCCGTTCATTGTGGACCAAAGTGGGACACCTCTTGTAATGCTGTTCTTCTAAGGGCTCCCTTAGAGCACTAATGTTGACCGAACATGTTCACTGCTACCTTTCAGTCACATCACATCTACATGGAGGGCAGGGATGTCTTGTTCACGTCTGCACCTTCAATCCTTAGTGGTCTGTAACGTTTCAGTAAAACGAAGTGGACGCTGCGGGTTTATGTAAGATCACATACGTTGTATATAGTTCTTTGCTCTGCATCCTGCTCCAAGTGAAGAAACTGGCTCCCAATGTGACATACAAGGCATTCCACAGCAGAATCACTTTCAGGCTGAGCACTAAACACAAAGAACAGACTGTAAACTGAAGGAATGGAAGACCCAACACAGTCACGCCTCAGTCATGCAAGTGCTTCCTGTGCCACAGTTCCCAGCTCATAAACACCTGGGTCTGCTGCCAAGGCCAGAAAACAGGAAAAACTGAGGTGTGACTTCAGAGCGGTGAGGAGAGAGAAGGGGCTCAGATGGAGGTCACTTAGGCAGGGCTTTCAGTGGGCAGAAAAACCTTGGGTTCTCTCAAGGGGGCGTGGCCGATGTAATAAGGGCATGGCTTAAAAAAACATAAGCTAAAAATATGTGCTTCACAAAGTATGCCACCCACCTGGTAGTTTGCTGCTGCTGTCATTGCATCCATATGTACATATAATGCAGGTATCATTACACCTACAAGAAGCCAGGCCTATTGGCTTTATCAGTGGTTGTTAGCTGCATATAATAAATTAGCAACACTATGGCTTAGTTGTATATAACCTCGATAATGCTTCAGTTCTAAAATGATGAAACTATGAAAGAACTAAAAGCTACATCATAGGCAGTGAAGGGTGGTACTGATGAATAAGTAAGATTTCTTTTCACCCTGAGGGTGAGGGCAAAAAAAGAGAGCCCGGCAGGGACACTTTCAGCACTTGCTCTTTAGAACTGCTGGTGATGGGCACCGGAAGGACCCGGCTCAATTAAAGCCCTGCTCTTATGACTATGCAAGGGTAGCGGCTGCTATCCCTCGCTTGCCCTTTGGTACACGTGGTACTGCCATTGTTTCTCCGGGTCTCAGTAGCCATGAAGGCATCTGTAGTTTCCACTCCTTCCACTTTCCAATAAACCCTGCAGCAAATGAGAGTTGACAGAGGGGCTAAGGTGGTACAAGTGGGTGAGTTCAATCCTCTGATGTCACCAGGAATTAAATTGTACGCAGACACCGCGCATGGCGTTTGGTGATCGATATCGCTCAAGCCCAGTTAAAAGGTCTCGTGTTCATTTCTCCCTCAACATAGATTGTATAAATATATATTTTTTTAAATACAAAAGCACAACACAATACAGTGCTGCGGATACATCCTTTTTAAAGCAGAAAGCCGAAACGGATGGGAGTAATACACTGAAAAAAGAATAGAGTGCAGGTTTGAGAAGTGTATTTATCTTAGAGCAGTGGTTCCCAAACTTTTGACTCCTGAGGACCCCCACTGAATCACTACTGGAAGCCGGGGACCCCCAAGCAATTTGTACAATTTAAATTTCTTTTCAAAAAAGCCTTTTGAAGCAGAGACAATTTCAAGAGGAAGACAGCCTGAATTGGGTCTATTGGCATGGACATGTATGCATACAGCAGTGTATTATTTAGTGGTACAAGTCTCCTGCTCTCAACCATAGCAGCACCTCTACATTCTCATTCCAGAGCCTTGGAGTGGTGACCCTTCCTTACAGCAACAGGTTGAATGATTGTGAATTATTAGCATTTTTACCTATTCACAGTTTAAGAAGATCTAACATATTATACAATTATGAAGCATTTTATAATAAAGACATGCCCCAAGGAGCAAAGAATATTGTGAAAATTCTAACAAGATAGTGCACAAAGCGATGAGATCAGTGTACAGAGCAAATTCAAGGTCTAAAGTAGGAGTTCATCATGGAAGTGCAAGAGATGGCAGGAAGGTATTTGCACAGGAGGCATATTTTTTCAGCAAGATCATGGAACAATGCTATGCCAATTACCATAAACCCCTGTTAGACATAATCTTTAGTCACAGACAGCAGAACAACATTTTACCACCAAGGGGTGAGCAGTGCAGTTAAGGCATATTTAAGAGAGGCCTTGCGTGGCACCTGACATGACCCTCTCCTGTTAGGATGCCCACTGCCCCGTCCCTTGCCAACAACAAACTGCAAAGGCTACACAGAATAAGAGCTTGATATGTCTGAATATGAAAGCTTGACAGCACACATAATTCACCCAAGGGCATGTGGAAAGTGAGCAATCAGATAGCAGCACGAAAATCCTACTGCTGATCCTGGCTGCATCTATTTTTACCTGCCTGCCAAGTAACAGTAACCTATGCACATGTGCCTTTCAAAGCTTTATTGCTTTTATTGTATTGCATGTATTTTCATTGTTGTGTCTATGACTGCTGTTGTCTGTCTTCCCCTGTACGTGGTCCGTGCCCCTTTTTCTTCCCTCTTTTCCCCTCGATGTCCCTGTGCTCTCTCTGCCCGGTCTTTCCTTCTGTACCCCTCGCTGCCCCATGTCTCTGCCCGGTTTTCCCTTCTGTTCCCCTCACTGCCCCCGTGCCTCTCTGCCAGTTATGCCTTCTGTTCTTAGCTGCCCCTATAATTCTGTATTCTGTATTTTACCTCTGTGCCACTTGTTTTTTGTGCCCATCTGCCCTCTGTGCCACTCATTTTTCCCTCATTTTTGTGCCCCTTTTGCCTTCTGTTCCACTCCTTTTCCCCTCGTTTTTTGTGCCTTTCTGCCCTCTGTTCCACTAGTTTTCCCCTTGTTTTTTGTGCCTTTCTGCCTTCTGTTCCACTCGTTTTTGTGCCTTTTTGGTCTCTGTTCCACTCGTTTTTGTGCGCTTCTGCCCTCTGTTCTACTCGTTTTTTGTGCCCGTTTGCCCTCTGTGCCACTCGGTTTTCCCTTGTTTTTGTGCCCCTTTTGCCTTCTGTTCCACTCGTTTTTCTCTAGTTTTTTGTACCTTTCTGCCCTCTGTGCCACTCGTTTTTCCCAAATTTTTTGTGCTTTTCTGCCCTCTGTTCCACTTGTTTTTCCCTCGTTTTTTTGCCCTTCTGCCCTCCGTTCCACTCGTTTTTTGTGCCTTTCTGCCCTCTGTTCCACTCGTTTTTTGTGCCTTTCTGCCCTCTGTTCCACTCTTTGTTCCGTCCTTTTTGTGCCTTCTGCCCTCTGTTCCACTCGTTTTTTGTGCCTTTCTGCCCTCTGTTCCACTCGTTTTTTTGTGCCCTTCTGCCTTCTGTTCCACTCGTTTTTTCCTTGTTTTTGTGCCCCTTTTGGCTTCTGTTCCACTCATTTCCCCAGCTGCTCTGCCCCCTGCGGCCTGCCCCCCTGACTGCCCACTGCCCATTCGCTGCCCCCGCCACCCGATTGTATTGTTGTGGTCTCGCCGCCCCTGCGCCAAAATTCACAGCTCTTGTGTGCTTTGAGGACGCATGGGCGTTTCATTTTTCACTACGAGGACAGGCACTCGAGGCCTGCGGACCACCTGGGAACGTCTCATGGACCCCTGGGGGTCCGTGGACCACAGTTTGGGAAACGCTGTCTTCGAGGACAGTGCTCTGTCTTGCGTATTTCCTTACAATTGTACTGCGGATTCTGCACTGAGAAATGTGGCACAGAAATGCGACCAGTTGAATGATAGTTTCCTGTTATTCTGTGGATTTTCAAGCGAATTCCCTCTGAAGGTTCATAAAAAGTAAACGTGCAGGAAGAATGGATGTGTTTCGGTGTCAAGAAAATCTATTGAAAAAAATCCAACTTCTGACTTCCATTAAAGCTGCTGAATGTTCTTCTGAGAAGTTGAACATTATAACTGAGGTTGGCTTGCTAGGTGTGCTTAGAGTTTGAGATCAGAGTTTCAACTGTGATCAGAGAAGCACTTTTCGTGGCATGTAATGAATCTTTTTATGTGTTCTCGTCTTCAGAGGCTGACAATGTCCCAGCGTGCGCTCGCCAACATCCACTCGCAGCTGCTCGGACTGGAGAAGGAAGCCGTCCCACAATTCCCTGCGGCAGAGGTGACGTTTTTTAACTAGTTTTCTTTTAGCATTTGTTTCCCTCTGTATCAAGTACCAGAAAGCCTTCCTTGAAACACAAAAACACAAAACGGCTCTCTTTGGTTCATACTTGCGTATTCTCCAATAATACATGATATGCACTGTGCTTTATGCCCCTAATGTTAGAGATGGGCCAGGGGGACTGGGAGGTCAGGGGGACTGGGAGGTTTGTCAGGCGCCAGACCCTAGTGTGATCATGTGGTGCTAGGAAATCTATTTCATGTAGTATGATCTATGGACCCTGTCCTGGTTTCCTCTAAATGTGGTTCTTATGTTTATCAGATTATCTTGCATATTATGGCTTCTGCTAGTGAGATTTTGTTCCACCCTGTGCTTCATGCCCCTAATGTTAGTAATACTCAGGAGGCTAGGGCAGAGGTCTTCAAACTTTTTGATGCTGGGACCCCCTTGTCAAACCTTTTTAGGCGTAAGGACCCCCTTCTGACAAAAGTTTCAAGAAACTGGTACTCCTCATCAACAACTATCGACAACCATAAATGCGCCTGTTAAACCTGACATCTTTTGGCATGTTTCCCCTGTTTTTTTGCTTTCTGACGTCCAAGTTTTGACTCTTTTTTTCTGGTTTAGTGTCTCGGCGCTCTTGCTCACTGTTGTTCAGTGTTAAAGTGCAAGTGCTCCTATTGTAAATTGTATTATGGAATGGTGTTTCCATGTTTGGCATGTTTGACTTACTAGTAGATCCCTAGTAAAGTGCACTGAGGGTGCCAAGGTCTGTAAATCAAATGCTGCTGGTGGGCCTGTAGCACTGATTGTGCAAATCATTAAAGGAGCCCTGAAAAAGGTTTCCAGACCTGCTACTGCAGTGTGTGCATGCAGTTTGTAACTGCCATGTTGATCTGGCAAGTGCAACCACTTGCCAGGCCCTATTCTTCACTTTTACTACATGTAAGTCACCCCTAAGGTAGGCCCAAGGTACCCCTGTGGGCAGCGTGCCATGTATATTAAAGGTAGGACATGTACTGGTGAGTGTGACATGTCCTGGCAGTGAATCACAGTGTGTTTCATGTTTCACTATGGAAAGACTATTGGGAGTTTACTTATAATATCTTACAAGCATATCTTCCCATTGGGACAAGATAGAGAAATATGTTTAGTATGCCTGAACTCAGAATGCAATAATTAATCTTTTAGTAAAGATGATTTGTATGTTCTGTGTTTGGAAATACCACTTTTAGAAAGTAGGTATTTTGTTGCTTAGCCATCCTGTGTCTCTCTGCTGGGTTTCTGGATTGACTGTCTGGCTTTGGAGTGACAGGGGCTGGGGATATGCATTTTCATCGCACAGCCACTGGGGGGTCAAGGTGTGTCCAGACTTTCCTGGATGAGTCAGAGCTGTGCTAAATAGACCTGGGCTGTATTTATAGCAGTAGGAGGATATTTCCTGGCACCTGAATGGGCCTGGTCTGCCTTGGACAATACTGTCACCACCTCCTGCCAGGAAGCTGGGCCAGAGAGGATGGAAGTGATTTGGGTTTGGCACAGACATTCTTTGCTCAAAAGCACAAAGAGAAACTGAGTATAAATATTGGGGCCCATACCCCAGAACTTTAGAACTCGCTGGAATCAAGGAACCTGCCAAGAAGAAGAGCTGGAAGAACTGCCAAGAGGAGTACTGCCCCTTTGCTGTGTGGTTGCTTTGTTGGGTTGGCCTGCAGTTGCTGCTTCTGCCTTGGGCAGTGAAAGGACTGGACTAAACTTTCTTTACTTGTTGCTGAGTATCTCCAAGGGCTTGAAGTAGAGCCTGCCTCCTGCTCTGAAGTAAAAGGAACTGCAAAGACTTCACCTACCTCTGGGTACCGCCTCTGAAACCGTGGATTCAGTTGCCACAGAGGGGTGAAAGCAGCCGACTCTGTCACCGACTCTGAGGTTAGCTCTGTCACTGGCTCCGTGTCCTGAAGGCACTGCTGCATCTCACACAGCAACCCTGGCTTGGGGACACTGCTCGCAAGTCTTCGACACACCGTCCCATCCCACACCATAGTCTGGACTGACCAACACCAGCTCCGCGCAACTGGCACTATCACCTGCACCGTGATCTGTCAGCACAGCAAAGAGCACCGTCTTCACTCTGCACCTCAGCTCTGGTCTCACCGATGTCGCTGGATGACGTCACTGAGTTGAACAAATCTTTGTCATCACAAAGAGCCAGACTGCTCCCAAGCATCCTTAACACTTGCAGATTACCTGATTAGGCACATTTGCCTTTTTCATTTAGGCAGGCAAAGCAGCTGATAATGATTAAATTAGCCTTCCCAGGGTAGGAGGGCTGTCTTTTTGCAGGGACAAGTGAAGCTGGGGAATCTGCGACCCCCTTCGCAGGACTCCACGACCCCCTGGGGGTCGCGCCCCACAGATTGAAGACCTCTGCCTTATGGTAATGCAAGTTACAAGCTATAGCAAATGGTTTATCAACCTCCTGCACCAAATGTAGAAGTAACCTACCCTACTATCAAAACGTGTGGGGTTAGAATAGTAATTATACACTTCATTGCGTCCAATGGGGAAAGAGCGAGAGTCAGAGAATCTGCTTACATGTTTTATGCAATGGTATTTTATCATGGGTGCTGGCTTTAAAAAAACTTTCCAGGGCTTTAATAGGGATGAAAAAACTGAAGGGGGGGGTCTCTCAAAGGGTTGTGGCCAATGTAATTAAGGGTGTGGCTTAAAAACACAAGCTAAAAATCTGTGCTTAGCATAGTGTGCCACCCAACTTGTATTTTGCTTTTTCTGTCATTGCATCCAGATATATAATACAACAAGTAACATCATACCTACAACAAGTTTGGACTATTGGCTTTGTCAATGGTTGTTAGTTGCATAAGATAAATAAGCAGCAACTCTGGCTTGTTGTATTTAATATTGAAAAAGCTTCCACTTAAAGCCCTGTTAACACCACAACAATGTTGCTGCTCCTGAGTCTCGAAAAGAGAAGGGAAATCCAGAGAGAACATGACTCTCTTTAAAGGATTTCCCTTCCCCTACAACGCTCACCTGGCACGACGTCATGCCGTAACTTCTCCACTAGTGAGAAGTGAGTAGTGTGAGCAGCGTACATCCATGTGCTCACCTGGCATGATGTCATGCTGTAACTTCTCCACTAGTGACCAGTGAGTAGTGTGAGCAGCGCACATCGGTGTGCTCACCTGGCATGACGTCATGCCGTTACTTCTCCAATAGTGAGAAGTGAGCAGTGTGAGCAGCGCACATCGGTCACTGCAGTCTGGAAAAAAACTAACTGCCTGTGCCCGGGCACAAAACAGAGCCCGATAGAGACCCGTTTCGAGGCCCCAGTGAGAACTGGCCCACTTAAAGCCCTGCTTATCTTACCAAAACCAGGACGCAGTGGGGTACATTTCTGAAGTAGGTAAAAGAAAACTGAAGAGATGTGTTGACTATAGGAGCGTTGTTTCCCTGTGCAAAGTAAATGTTACAAGCAATCTGTGATGCGGTATGAAATGCTTTTATCATGAAGGTTTTACCATAAAATAAATTTTGGCCTCAGCACTGTAGTAATATACTTGTGAATACGCATTTATTAGTACAGTTTTTCTAAATAACCTGTTATTGGGCTGCATTTATTTTCACAACTATGACAGAAACAAATACATTCTACATTTTATAGATAAGATTGCCGTTTATATTTAATTGTAATCCAGAATTGAGAAAACTGGATTATTACAACGACAATAATGTACATGCGTCTATTGAGCAAACTGCTGCTCTTTTCTGTTTAAGGCACTGAATTTTTTTGTAGCCCATTGAGAGGTGCAACAAAAGAAAAGGTGCTTGCAGTTGCACGCTGCTGTGAAATAACTTGGCTTGGTGTGGAGTCAATGTATTACAAACTACACCTTACATTAGATATTCATTTTAATCTTCTAACACCACTGGTAACTGACACTAATCCAAAAATTACCATAGAAATCTCATTCAAATCACTAAACTTGAAATGTTTATTTAAACATCAATGAACGTAACGTATATAGGTAAACGTGTTTTCAAAAGTAATTAATTTCCTTTTTTATGAAAAATTACAAGGATCAACATACACTCGATATCTATAATGCATTTTAAATTACAGCATGAAAATGAGGGGAATACATTTGTATACTCAAAGAGCTCAATGCATCTCCTTCCTTGATTTCTGTAAACGCTCAAATGTTTTCCCCTCATTTTAACGCTGTACAAAAACAGAACATTCAGCTTTTCATTTCAGGAATCCTAAATTTAAAATGTATTATATATATCGAATTCAAAGGGTTTCGGCCTCCCTCCCCCTCGCCAAGCCTTGTGTGTGTCAGCCCGGGCTGAGACAGCTTCCCGGGGACACACACAACCGCACCAGAGTACTTTACAGGTATTTAAAAGACCTTCTGCGTGTTAATGAGGCTTTGATGTTTTTCACCCCTCAATGAACTTAGGGTTAAGGCAAGCCACGCTCGGACAGATTCTGCGACCCCCTTCCAAGGACTCCACGACCCCCCTGGGGGTCGCGCCCCACAGATTGAAGACCTCTGGGCTAGGGTCTAATATTAGACTGTTGAAATTATGGGCATACATTGCGTTTGGCGCCTAATGTGATGCTGTGCATAATGTGGTTTCTGTTCCAGACTGATGCTAGGTACAGTGTTTACCAGTGATTACTGGTTGTACGTTTATGATCTGTTGTACTTTTGCTAAGTTCGCTCTGTGATGGTTCTGACAGTGGTCCAGTGGGCCCTGTCTTGTCTAAACAATTCCCTGGCACCCCAGGTGGCACCATGTATATTATGTGATTATGTAGGTAAAGGGCCCATCAAAATACGAACGGAATCATAGAGACTCCCAAGCAGTAAAGCTCTCTCAACTACTGGAATTTGTGCACCCATCTTATCCTGCTCTGAAGTAACAACCTGCTCCTAATCGCCTCACTTCCGGGCTGCATATTAGTTCAGATATCTTCACCCGTCGTCTGGAATATGTGCCCCCTTTTTGCACTCATACTTCTCCTCACCACAGCCTTCCTGGTAACACCCCTCTCTTATCCCCACCACCCCCCTCCTCCTCATTCTCCCATCATGGCCACCACTCGAGTTAAGTCTGGAATTCATTGCTACAAAATCATTTATCCTCCTAACCTGACTAAAGCTGCCGCAAAACATTTCAAGCATAACACCATGGAATGTTTCCCTGATTTCCTTTTTGTCAATCAATTTTACAATGGTCGCCAGGGGAGGCTCAAAAACGATTTCATTTTCTTCACTCACGACATCCCCTCTTGGTCCACCAGCTTACACAACTCCCTTAACGTCCCCTCCTCCTTCTCTATCCCTCATGGGAAACCGCAAAAAATGTCCCCCTCTGCGTGTTTCAACGGCTCCCTCACCATCTCACTCTATATCAACGGTACAGTCATGATCCAAGCCAAAGACACCTGTCTCTCTCTTTTCGACCACCTCTTCCCTTCCCTACGCCCCTCCCCTGTGACCTTCTTGTCCCTTGACTCTTCATCTAGCTCCACCCATTACTCCCTTTCTCCACCCCTGACCCCCTACACTCCAATAGGCTGCACCCTCGGGAGGCACAGTTCGACCCTCCTCCCTCCCCCTATCCTGTGCCCTCCTCTCCCATTCTTCCCCCTCCCAGTATGCCCCCTCCTTCATCACTCCAGCGGGACCTCTAGCTAATCAGCTCCTAGGCCAATCTGCACCATCCAATCTCATCTCCTCCCCCCTATCCCTACCTGCCACCCTCCTTTTTAGTCCACCTCTCCTCCAACCTTCCCCCCTTGTTAACCTTCCTTAAGTCCCCCTTATTCCATCCTCTTCTCCTCTTCTTTTCCCCCTCCTCACCTCGCTATGTCTCCCGATTTCTCCCAAACCCATTGCATCTCTCTCCCTCCCCCAATACTGTGCTACCCTCTTTCCCCCCTTGGTAACCCTTTCACTTTCCCTCCCTCGGGCCTAGCAGAACCACTTCCTTACTTCAACTTCCCCATTTCTCAGCCCCCTCACTCCGCCAGTTGCCCGTTCCCTCACCGCCACCTCCCTAGCTTGCTTACAGGACCTCTCTAACCCCTTTCCCTCACTTCCTCCCAAACATCCTTCATTCCTATGTCTCCACACATTCCTCCTTTCACCCTCTGCCCCACCGTCGCGCTCCCCACCTACCTCCCCTAGCTATGTCCTTCATTCCTATCCTTCTTGCAACATTCCTATCCTTCTTGCAACGCCAACAAAGTCAACTCTCCTTTCACCTCTGATGCACCAATGCCCGCTCTCAACCACCACCTTTCCCCACCTCTGAACCCTATACCCCATCTCCCCTCCCACCCCCGACTTCCCCCTGCCTACCACCGCCAATTACACCCCCTCCTGTTTCCATCGAGCCACCCAACATGCTGTGCTCTGCTCTATACTCTCTGCCTCTACTTGTCCCTTGTGCGCTTTCGTAACATACACACATGTCACTTTTTTACCTCTTGTAACGTATCGTTTGCGACCTCTTGTATTTTGTTTGCTCTTGATACATGCACAATTGTCACTATTGCCTTATGTAACGTAACGTTTTCTTTTGTAACATGTTGACTTGCAATTGTTCCTCATGTATCACTACTGTTCCTATTGTGAAGCGCTCTGACACCTTCTGGTAAAGTCCGCTCTATATGAAAACGCATTAAATAAAATAAATAAAATAAAAAAATGTGCACTCTGGGTCACATAGGCTTAGAGGACCCTGCTAGAAATGTTACCACAAAATCCCTGTAGATGGCAGCAAGAGCTAAGGCATTCCAGATCGTTGGTGATGCAACCTACACAGCGTCATGGTGAGAAATCCTGCAAGTGCCGGAGATCTCATAAGGGTGCCATTGCTCCTTCCCACAAACGTGCACGTCATATCTGAAAAACTCTTAGGAAGACATTTCACTTTGAGCAAATACAAGAAGCAGCTATCCTACAATAAAATATGTAGAAAATAACGACCAATCGCGTTTTCCTATTCAACAGAACGTTTCAAACTTTAACAGTTATTTTTGAGAACTTTTACAAAGTGGGCAGGCTCAAGTAAAACCAAAGTGACGTTTTTCTGAAAGTTGTCCTATGCAAGAATTACTACCTTAATAATATGAATTGAATCCAAGGCTTCCTGTTGAGTGGAGAGGCAGGCCCTATCACTCTTCACTGAGGCAGACTCTGTTCACATTGTTATTGTGATGGGTTAGTTTGGCTTACACAGGCAGACCGCATTTTCTGCGAGTGCAAAACAACTTTTGGAAGTCACAAAAGTTGGTTTTACAACCACTAATGGATTTACTCACACATTGGGTTTACTATGAGTAAATATACTAAGATGTGGGGAGTGGGGAGCTAGTGAGTATTTCCAACCACTTCTCACACTAGAAGAGGTTAGAAAGCAACTAAATGGGAGGACATGGGAGGTTTTGAGGTGTTGTTCAGGAATAATTTTTGTGAATTCCTAAAAGTTGTCAATCAGCGGCCATGTGAGACCTGTAAGTGCAGATGTATGACTTTCTTTAAGAAACGGGCCCCCTCTGCACCAATTCTCTACCACTATTTTGCATATTTCTATCTACTTTTTTGCACTATACTTATCTTAGTAATATTTGCTGATTTATGTATGATTTAATCTATGCGATTACACAATATTTTTGATATATAGTTATTCTATTGGGCAATGAAGTGTGTGCCCCACACCCAATATTTTGCTTCTTTACAACCAGTGCGATTTGGCAAATGTATCATAAAAGTACTGTGTATTAGCTTTTGATACATTTAGGAATTCGATGTGTGTGCCTCTTGCCAATTACGGTTTATTCATATCCTACAGATACGAAGCTAAAAAAAAAAAAACTCCATCATTTTGGTGGAAGGTCTTGTGATGTCACTTCCTGTGATGTAATTGGGCAGCAAAGCATTAGATAGTATTGCTTGTGTGACATCTAATTGTTGTAGGTCCTTTTACAAGTCTTACAAGTTCTCTTTTGCTACTCTCCTCGACAGAAACACCTCCTGGCGGCCCAGGCAATGTTGAACACAACAGAGGGAAGCTTCCACCACCTGGTGGCCTTACTCAACTGCCGGGGGCTGCATAAGGTAAACTGCAAGGACTGCATTACTGTGTGTCGCTTCGCCTACTCCATTTCGCTCACTCGCCTCATCAGGCCCTAGTATCTGCCCTTCCCTTCCAGACATCCAGCAGCCTCATTGTCCTGCAGAAGACAGGCCACTCAGCTTATATATATATACTGTGCTTAATCTCTGGCTTGAAAAACAAAATGTAGGGTATTTTCCGCAATGTAAAGACGCCAACAGAACAGCAAAGGTGGGTAGCATCCTTCGATCTAACCATTCATTTGGAAAACACTTTGCAAGCATTGATGAAAAGTGAGGCCAAGCAGCAGAGAAAGAGAACTAATGAGTCCATAGGTCAATGCTTTCCCATTCAGCGCAAACTCAGGGCCAGATTGATCAAACTTTGATGCATTGTAGCGCAGCAACACAACTTGCTGCGCTGCGTCAAATCTAGAGGGCAGGAATGCGCCGTATCAATCATTGATTGATAGGGCGCATTCCTGCTCTCTCCTTGCGCTAGTGCACTCAGTGCAGCCCAGCGCCAATGCAAGCACCTTTGCGTCATGGTGCAAGGGTGTCTGCTTTGCAGGCAGGATTGTTTTTGTGCAGGAAGGCGCACCTTCCCACACCTAAACAAACCTTAGAGGTCTTTTCTTCTTTTAAAAGTGTGCGGCAGTACGCTTAGAAATAGGAAAAAAAGGAGGAATAAAGATATTTCTTCTGGTTGCGCCTCTAAAGGAAAGGCAAAGCGTTTTGACCCATTCCTAGGTTTATCAGCCTTGCTAAATCTGGGAATGTGTCAAAATCCATGAGTGAAGGCATGAGGACACCCATGCTTCACTCACGGAAAGCCTTCCCAGGGGAGAATAACACAAGGCAGCAATTTGCCCAGCCTTGCGTTACTCCAGATTTACTAAGCAACATCGGGTCATGCAAGGTGGCCTTGCATTGCACAATAAATCACACTTAAGGATTGCATTGCCCTTGCAGCATCATGTGTGACGCCTTGCAACCCAATAACAAATCTGAAACTGTGTATTTCCTCAGCTGAGAGTCCTCATTTATGACACTCTATAGACATTTGAACCCGAGCTCTTGACGCGTGGTGAAGATATAGAGTAACTCACACATTACCGTATCTCTGTGAGCCTCAAATTGTAAACAAGTTTAAAGTAATGTGAAAACAACAACAGTACAATGTTTCATTCTGTACATTTTACCTTTCTGCCTTAGACCTCCTTCCATCCAGGACTGGATAGGGAAACTACAATCATCAGCCCTGGCAAAAGTTACCAAGTACTTCCCCCTCAATCCTGTCCCTAGCCTGTTAACTTCTCTCTTTCTTTCTCATTTCCTGCCCATCCTGTTTCCCAATGCTTCTTTCTTCCCTCTCTCTCTTTACTCTCTCTTTCTCTCCCTGTTTCTTTCTGTTCTCTTTCATTCACCTGCATCTTTTCCCCTCCTCTCCCTCTCTCTTTCTGCTCAAGACCCGCTGTGCCTAATGCAATAAATTTCAGGTCTCTGTTGATAATGATAGAGACATCAGCAACATCATTTGACTCTCCAAAAACCAGCCTCCAAAGGCTCCCAATCCGCCCTAAAACAAGCCCTCAGGAAATGACTGATAAGATAAATGGCACGCCCAGTCCTGCTTTCATATCAACATTGTATATGCAATCAGGTTTCCTCCAGATCTGACACACCTTACTCTTCTATGTACTCATGTTCTACATGCATCCATGTTATGTTATTTAATGTAGATTTGTAGAGTGTTCTATCACCCGGGAGGATATCCTGATGCTGAGCAGGTGTGAGTCTAGCCACATCTAGGGCCTAGGCAGGTGTGAGCCTAGCCTCGTGGAACCACTTGAAAAGCCAGGTCTTTAATTTCCTGCATAATTCAAGAAGTGAAAAGAGGCTCTTATGTGTAGCTGCAGGTCATTCCATGCCTTAGGAGCGATATAGGAGAAGGCTCAGCCACCAGATATGGTTTTCTTTCTGTATGCGTGGGACTTGTGCACGTAGGAGTCTGGACGAGAAGAGGTGTCTGGAAGGTTTGTGAAAGCAGATACGATTGTTGAGGTATGCTAAGACAGTTTTATGTACTGCCTTGAAAGAGTGCCTTGAAAGATTGAACTGTGCTCAATTGTGAATAGGGAGCCAGATGAGCTTCTTCAGATGTGGTGTGATGTGAGCGCGGTATGGGAGCTTGAAAGTGAGTCTGGCTGCCAAGTTCTGAATGGTCTCCAGCCTTCTGGTGAGTTTTTTATTGATCATGCAGAGGCTGCTCCCATAGTCAAGCTTGCTTTTGACCATGGCATGCGTGATGGTTTTTTTGGGTGCTGATTAAGAGCCAATTGACAACCTTCCTCAGCATCTTTAGAATTTGGAAAAATGAGACTGTGACCGCATTGACTGTTGCTGATGATCTAGAGGTTCTTGGCATTGTTGGTAGGTGCCAGTCCTAGTACTGCTGCCCACCAGTGTGGAGTACCACAGTGATGTTCCCTTCCCAGAGGGCATGATTTCGGTCTTGTCGGTGTTCAGCTTTAGACAGTTTGTCTTCATCCAGTGGGTGATTTCAGTCATGAAGGCACTGAACTGGATCCGGGCACTGGGCGTCTTATTCATGAGGGAGAGAATGAGTTGGGTGTCGTCAGCGTAGGAGAGGACATGAATATTTTGAGAACCAGTGATGCTGGCTAGAGGGATCATGTATGTGTTAAACAGGGTCGGGCTTAGGGAGATTTCTCGTGGAACTCCGCAGATGAGATCGAGGGCGTCCAAGGTGTTTGGTGTCAGGCTGACTAACTGACTAGCAGTTCTAACAGAGTGTGCAAATAGGATTCTGATGTTGTGTAGGTGTTGGATGAGGATGGGGTGGGAGACTGTCAAGTGCTGCACAGAGGTCCAAGAGAATGAGGGCCGCCGTGTCTCCTCTATCCAGAATCATACAGGTGTTATCCGTGGCAGCGATGTGGTTGGGTCTGAAACCATACAGAGTAGTGTCAAGGAGTTGGTGGTTGTTGAGAAATTCGGCAAGGTATTTGTTGATAATTTTCTCTAAGACCTTGGCCATGAGATTTTTCTGTAGATGGTGAGCATTGAAGGGTCCACAAGGGATTTCTTCGGCAATGGGAAGACAGTTCAGTGTTTCAAACCATCTGGGAAGGTTTCAGAAGAGGTGGAGGCATTCAGAATGGGTGTGAGCATGGCATTGATGGGTTGTAGTCCTCTGGAGTAGGTGTGGTGGTAGCAGGCGTCCGTTGTGGCCCAAGAGTGGGTGAACTTCATGGTGGCGGGGATTTCTTCTGGGGTAATGACAGGCCATGTGGTTAACATGGGTTCAACTGCAGATGTTAGGGATGGGAGGTAACAGATGAGCGGTTGTAGTGGAGGAAGGGAAAAGCAGCACACAAATGGGGAGCACACATGGCAGTGGGCACCAAGGATGCACGAGAGAGAGAAATAGAGTCAACACGGACAACTAGGTGGCGGAAAAGAAGCACATAGATGAGACGGATAGAGCAGTAGGGATTGGGGATGAGAGAGAAGAAAACAGACAAGAGAGAAGGACACAGTAGGTGGATAGAAGCACACAAGGAAAGCAGATAGGAAACACATGCAGTGGAGAGTTTAAGCAAATAGGAAGGAAAAGGAGCAGGTTAGGGTGGGGGAAGAAAAGCTCACAGATGAGACAGAGCAATATGGAGCAAGGACATGGAGGAGAGAAGCACATTAGGGAACAGCTGGAAAACACATGCACACTCATGAAGTGCTTAAGCAAAAAGAAAAAATAGTTTCCTAAAAGTAAGCAGTGGAAGTAGACAGGTAAAGAGTCTATACTCTAGTCTAGGGGAAGAACAGACAAAAGATGGGCAAGGCAAGCCATTGAATATGAAGCAAGCAAATGTGAGCGACAAGAATGCTAACCAATGGTAAGCAAAGGGTGGTCTTTGTGCTCACCTCAAGCTCTGGAAAGCTGAAAATAGGCATTTTCCAACTCGAGAGCTTGGGCTATCTGTAACTAGATCTAACAATTAAAAAATCCTGAGAAGCAGCTTTAGGATGTGGCCTTGAGGTGACGTACCAGCTCCATAGAAAAGGACCCGAAGAATTTCTCCTCTATTTCATCAGAGGCTGTCAATGAAGCATTTTACAAGAAAGCTCTGAAATGTGCTCGGCCCTTCTCATGTGTGTTTTTTACAGCCACCCAAAGGCTACTTTCCAAAAGTGCTTCTTTAACGACTATATATAATATTTATATAGTACCAATTTACCTAACACAGAGGGCCTATTCACTCGTGGCAGAGGTCCCGCAGTCGTGGCAGAGGGAGGGGCACTTGTGCTGCGGGTCCTGCACTTGTTGCGGGGGTCCCGCAATCATGCAGGGACCTCTGTACTGCAGTTACCTCTTGTGAAGGTCCCGCCACAAGTGTGGGGTCTCCGCCATGAGTGTGGGCCCCCCACCACAAGTGAGCCCCCCCACCGCGACTTTGGGGCATTGCTGGGGAGGCCCTTTGTGAATTGGCCTCACAGAGAATAAATGAACAAAGTGATAACAATGCAATTACTGGTAAAAAAAAATTATGTTTTTTGTTTGTCCTTTAAGATGCATAGGAAGATGATGTAAATGTAAAAGGCTTCTTTGGAAATATATAATATCCTTGCAATCTGTCTGGGCACATTTAGCCTTGATTGAACAATGCGAGAATATCACAATCGAGGGCTGCCTAGGTTTGGAAATCCTTTAGCCAGGCATCTGGTGCAGAGCAGGGGATGCCTGCCTTATTGCAGGTCCTCTAGCCAGGCATCTGGTGCAGAGCGGGGATGCCTGCCTTACTGCAGGTCCTCTAGTCAGGCAACTGGTGCAGAGCAGGGGATGCCTGCCCTACTGCAGGTCCTCTGGCCAGGCATCTGGTGCAGAGCATGGGATGACTGCCTTACTGCAGGTCCTCTAGTCAGGCAACTGGTGCAGAGCAGGGGATGTCTGCCTTACTGCAGGTGCTCGAGCCAGGCATCTGGTGCAGAGCAGGGGATGCCTGCCTTACTGCAGGTGCTCGAGCCAGGCATCTGGTGCAGAGCAGGGGATGCCTGCCTTACTGCAGGTCCTCTAGTCAGGCAACTGGTGCAGAGCAGGGGATGCCTGCCCTACTGCAGGTCCTCTGGCCAGGCATCTGGTGCAGAGCATGGGATGACTGCCTTACTGCAGGTCCTCTAGTCAGGCAACTGGTGCAGAGCAGGGGATGCCTGCCTTACTGCAGGTGCTCGAGCCAGGCATCTGGTGCAGAGCAGGGGATGCCTGCCTTACTGCAGGTGCTCGAGCCAGGCATCTGGTGCAGAGCAGGGGATGCCTGCCTTACTGCAGGTCCTCTAGCCAGGCATCTGGTGCAGAGCAGGGAAGGCCTGCCTTACTACAGGTTCTCCAGCCAGGCTCTCCAGCCAGGCATCTGGTGCGGAGCACGGGATGCCTACCACACTGCAGGTCCTCTAGTCAGGCAACTGGTGCAGAGCAGGGGATGCCTGCCTTACTGCAGGTGCTCGAGCCAGGCATCTGGTGCAGAGCAGGGGATGCCTGCCTTACTGCAGGTCCTCTAGCCAGGCATCTGGTGCAGAGCAGGGAAGGCCTGCCTTACTACAGGTTCTCCAGCCAGGCTCTCCAGCCAGGCATCTGGTGCGGAGCACGGGATGCCTACCACACTGCAGGTCCTTCAGCCAGGCATCTGCTGCAGAGCGGGGGATGTCTGCCTTACTGCAGGTCCTCTAGTCAGGCAACTGGTGCAGAGCAGGGGATGCCTGCCCTACTGCAGGTCCTCTGGCCAGGCATCTGGTGCAGAGCATGGGATGACTGCCTTACTGCAGGTCCTCTAGTCAGGCAACTGGTGCAGAGCAGGGGATGTCTGCCTTACTGCAGGTGCTCGAGCCAGGCATCTGGTGCAGAGCAGGGGATGCCTGCCTTACTGCAGGTGCTCGAGCCAGGCATCTGGTGCAGAGCAGGGGATGCCTGCCTTACTGCAGGTCCTCTAGTCAGGCAACTGGTGCAGAGCAGGGGATGCCTGCCCTACTGCAGGTCCTCTGGCCAGGCATCTGGTGCAGAGCATGGGATGACTGCCTTACTGCAGGTCCTCTAGTCAGGCAACTGGTGCAGAGCAGGGGATGCCTGCCTTACTGCAGGTGCTCGAGCCAGGCATCTGGTGCAGAGCAGGGGATGCCTGCCTTACTGCAGGTGCTCGAGCCAGGCATCTGGTGCAGAGCAGGGGATGCCTGCCTTACTGCAGGTCCTCTAGCCAGGCATCTGGTGCAGAGCAGGGAAGGCCTGCCTTACTACAGGTTCTCCAGCCAGGCTCTCCAGCCAGGCATCTGGTGCGGAGCACGGGATGCCTACCACACTGCAGGTCCTCTAGTCAGGCAACTGGTGCAGAGCAGGGGATGCCTGCCTTACTGCAGGTGCTCGAGCCAGGCATCTGGTGCAGAGCAGGGGATGCCTGCCTTACTGCAGGTCCTCTAGCCAGGCATCTGGTGCAGAGCAGGGAAGGCCTGCCTTACTACAGGTTCTCCAGCCAGGCTCTCCAGCCAGGCATCTGGTGCGGAGCACGGGATGCCTACCACACTGCAGGTCCTTCAGCCAGGCATCTGCTGCAGAGCGGGGGATGTCTGCCTTACTGCAGGTCCTCCAGCCAGGCATCTCTGGTGCAGAGCAGGAGATGCCTGCCTTACTGCAGGTGCTCCAGCCAGGCACCTGGTGCAGAGCATGAGATGCCTGCCTTGCTGCTGGTCCCCCGGCCAGGCATCTGGTGCAGAGCAGGGGATGCCTGCCTTACTGCAGGTCTTCCTCCCAGGCATCTGGTGCAGAGCATGAGATGCCTGCAATACTGTAGGTCCTCTGGCCAGGCATCTGGCGCAGAGCAGGAAATGCCTGCCTTACTGCAGGTTCTCTGGCCAGGCATCTGGTGCAGAGCACGGGATGCCTACCATACTGCAGGTCCTTCAGCCAGGCATCTGCTGCAGAGCAGGGGATGCCTGCCTTACTGCAAGTGCTCCAGCCAGGCATCTGGAGTTTGATTCCGGTTGTCCGTGTCGCCCAGCCCCCGTGATTGCAGAAAGTATGTGTAATTCAAGCCACGCCTGTTTTCCTCTTGCCTCATCCGAATGGACTCACTGCATATATATAAAGGAATAATTTCTTATACTGGGGCTAGAAAGTGATTCCCACCCCACCCTCCACCCTTGTGTGGGTGGTTTTGTGTGCTGGTCGCCGATATCTGTCCGAGAAATTGCTAGGACCCTGAAAAATAGAGTACCCATTGTCCTGATGAAGCCTACATCATCTGGTTGAAACGCGACCGCGACTGCGTCAACACCTTTTTGCTTCGACTGGAGTCCCCTGTTACTATTCAAAAAATGTGTTTGATTTTTGTCTGATTGGCACCAATACAAATATAGACTGGGTTGACGTTTTAACCCCCAGGTGCTTTATTCTTGGGACTACCATTGTGTTGTGCACTCTATTGTAAATTAAGTGGAGGCACTGATCCGAATTGGGATATATATATAATTTTTTTTTATATATACCTTGTGTTTAGGGTACATAGAAACGTGATACTGTAAATGTGATGTATATTTGTATATATGTATATGTGACGTTTTGTATATAGACTGTCGGTTGTTGTGCTTCCCTTGATGTCCGCACATATGTGTGTTGATGAGTTTACATATGTATATTTTTTTCATGTTTGATTTCTGATTCACAAGAGAATTAATTGTTTCTTGTTTGAGAATTAAATTTGGATCAATCCCTTCGGTACCCTTTGTTGCTATTTTCTCATCCTAGGATGTCTCCTGCTCAGGTACGGGAGGGTTAAGTGGGTAGAACCCCTGACCATTTGTTCGCTGGCATCTGGTGCAGAGCATGAGATGCCTGCCTTGCTGCTGGTCCCCCGGCCAGGCATCTGGTGCAGAGCAGGGGATGCCTGCCTTACTGCAGGTCCTCTGGCCAGGCATCTGGTGCAGAGCAGGGGATGCCTGCCTTACTGCAGGTCCTCTTGCCAGGCATCTGGTGCAGAGCAGGGGATGCCTGCCTTACTGCAGGTCCTCTAGTCCGGCAACTGGGGCAGAGCAGGGGAAGTCAGGCTTACTGCAGGTGCTCCAGCCAGGCATCTGGTGCAGAAAATGGGATGCCTGCCTTACTGCAGGTGCTCCGGACAGAAAAGTTTATATTGGTGTCATTACATGAACACACTGTTTTTTGTCCACATGGAGAATGTTTATTGACAAGTGAAACACTGGACTATATTGTTTAATCATCTTTGGAAAAAAAGAGGAGAAACATATTAAATTATGTAGCCAATCCAAGGTTTCACAGAAAACAGGCTTTTGTTTGTTAAAAAGCACATTCTGTCAATAGAATTGAGAGATTTATGAAATATGCTGGCAGCAAGGTAGAGCTAATAAACAATAGACCCTGATTGTAATTAGATTTGTCATCTTTCTTGATTAGACCGCTGATTAAACAATAGGTAGATTCGGGTAATAAACCCTGAGTGCATAGATATGTATGTTTGCCACATTTCACATACAATTTGTATTTCTAACTAACTTAATTTGTTTGTTAATATTTCATCTCAAGTAGAACGGACAAGATGTTTACAATGTACCAGATATTTATATTTAATGCGCCCGATGCACCCTAACTCTTGGTGTCTTCTCCTAGGACTATGTGGACGGGGTGAAAGGATTATGCTACGACGGCATGGAAGGTCTCCTCTTTCTCTTACTTTTCTCTTTTGTGTCGGCGCTCTCATTCACCACGGCTGTCTGTAGCCTGCCTCGCGCCTGGAAACGCTTTCAGAACAGGTGAGTCCCGTGCAGCCTGGAGAGGGTTTAGCCGCCACCATCACACCGCTGGGCATCGGCATGTTCTCACTGGTAGCTCTGCAGGAATTTAACTTCTAAATGGTAGTTTTGCACCAAGGCTTTCACTAAGACTGATGGTAACGTAGATAGACCCTAAAACTAGGATTAGAGCAACATCCCCTGGTAAAGTAATTTATGGGATCAGATCAGGAAGACCCTGGAAAGGCATCCTAGTGTGGCCTCAAATATGCCACAGCCTACTGAATGCAACCAGGAACCACAAGGGTTGGGTCTTACCAAATGCATAAACAATAGCTGTTCAGACATTGCCCATAAGACAATGTGTTCTTGTTTACCACAAACCTGTCTGGAATTTGAGTCACTTCGGGGTCAAAAGCATTGAAAGCTTGTAGCACTGCAGGTGTGGGAGGCATGGATTCTCCTCAAAGGTCAGTGCCATGTGCAAGGCTTTTTGCCAGTATCACCTGGCTAGATTGATGGCTCTGTCTATTTACTCAGGCTATCTGTATATATCCATTGTAACATTTTATAAGTATCCTAAATGCCAGAGTTGAGAGGCTGCAATTGAAAGGAAGCGTCTCATATGTGGCCCTACACTGCACAACTCGACATCGTAATTTCTTTCCAAGGGAAGGTGTATTGTAGACTCCACTGCCTGGCAGACACGCATGCTCTTTTAAAGTTATGTGAAGGGCAGGCACCTCATGTTTACCCATTGATTTGAAAATGCAGCACATTTAAGAACAGTGGCAGTGAGCTGATAAAGCTGCACCACTCGACTCAGTAATGTTGCTAGTTTTACGCAGATGCGCTGTTAGCCCAGCTTTTTGGTTAGTCCTAAAAGAAATGTATGTGCCTTGCAAGCACTAAAAATCAGACAGCTTAACCCGATATACCAGTAGACTATGCCATATCAGCCATAGAGTTTAAACCAATATTAACCCTGTTGAGATGAAGGGCCATCGCCCTGAGATGTGCAGCAAAATGTATAAATCTTTATTGACACCTCACTTCTGCGTCCATTCATCTGCTATTCATCCACATACTATCTGTGATCATCTTGTGCATTGAAAGACCACTGTTTCTTTCTGGATGGCATCATATGTCAATAAATGTGCATGATGGGTGTCCATGGGTTGTCCTATTTGCTGGTAGCTTATACATATGTTTTTCTGTCCTTATTCCACAGGGACTCGGATTACGACGATGGTGATGAGGATGACCCCTTTAACCCTCAGGCACGTAGACAGATGCTCCGCGCGACAGGCAGACCACACCTGCCCAGTTTCTATAGTTACAGCAGTAACTGCGGCAGCCACAGCAGCCTACGGGTTTCAGCCCCGCCCATTTCCAACGCCCCCGTCTCACAGTACATGTGAGTAGCCGCAAACTCTGGCCGGCAGCCACATGGGGACAAAGGGGCTTGCCCCTATTTTTCTGTTTCTCATATACTTGGGATAGGAAAAGATCTGCCCCAGGCATGGCAGATAACGAAACAATACTATTATGCATAGAACCAGGCAGTTTCCACACGTCTGCAGTATAGCTTAGAACAAACACAACTGAAGAATAAGATAGGAAGAAGCCACCAACTTTTCCACACTTGTGCTTCTTTACAGTTTTTGCAAGCTGCATGCTGCAATGTGATCTGTGTTATCTTTGACAATTCTATAAGTTTAATGCCGTTTTCATTCTCTTCTTCAAAATCCTAAGGCTGCCTTACTGAGTAATGTAGCAATTTCTTCCCTCACGAATTCACAATTGCCTTAACACTCTTCCATAATTCTGTCCTTTCTACCTACAACTTTAAATCTTCATCAATTCTATCATCCTATCCTCTTTCATAGTTTTTCTATATTTCCCTCTTACATAATTCTATCTTCTGTTACATGGCCAAGTGCTTCATCCTCTACTACTTTAATAGTTCAATCATCTCCATATTTCATAATTCTGACTCCTTCTATTAAGTTCTGTCTTCCTCATAGCCGTTCATATTTGTCTTTTTGTCTTCACTAATTCTTTCTTTCAATCCCCTTCTCCAATCCTGTCCAAAGTTTTCTCTTCCAAGCCCATGTCCTTTTCTTTCCTTTCCATATTAAAGACATATTCTCCGTCTTCCATCTGCCTCCATTGTTCTGTCTTCTCTATTGTCTTACTTAAATCTCAATCATCCATCTTCAGTATTCCTATCTTCTAATCCTCTTCCACAATTCCTTGTACTCTTCCCTCTTCCAAAGGCCTCTCTGTCTCCTCCCTTTTCGATTTTTCTGTCTTGTTAAGTATATTTCCCAACCTTGTCTACTTTTCAGCCTTCCAAACTTCCAGCTTCTTTTCCGCTCTGCACTTATCTTCTACTCTGTCTTGCTTAATAATGTCTCCTTTCTCCATAAATGTCTTTCTTTCTTATGTATATACTCTTCTTCCGCCTAAATAAATACTGCTAATATCTTCCATATCTTCTGATCTTAATGCTTTCCTCTTAATAGAACACTTGTTGTCTTCTTACTAGTTTCTGAAACTGCTGAATTTCACTCCTTTAACATATCTACTCCCTCATCTACTTAGCTATACTTATTATGTGATGTAGTGATTAGGTTGATGTAGTGAACGCAATATTATTGTCATGTGATATAACACATGCAACCCAGTAAGGGTATGACTTTTGATATTTTTCTCCAACCCTACCATCCCAGTATGGTCTTCTCCAAATCACTGCTTTCTTTTTAGCACTTTTCCAAGCTTCTGCTGCGTACTTCTTTCTCATTTTCCAATAGAAGTTTTTCTTCCTCTCTAAAGCTGCAGATGTATTACCTACATACTTCCACTATTTCGTTTCTTTTCCATACATCTTACTTTTATTGCGGTACTATTTGTTTTCAAAGCACGGATATAGCAATGGCACCAGAGCAATGTACAACACACATATTTAAAGATATGATGAAATAAATGTATAATTCTATGTAGCAAAAAAAAAGCAACTAAATCAGAATATAAACACACAGTAAAGATCTGTATCACCTGCGTTAATATGGAAACCTAATCAACCGAGGCACTGCTAGAAATACAGGCTCTCATTATCTTATTAAATGTGAGATAGCTTAAACTGTTCAAATCTCCAGTAGTAAAGATTTCCAAACGCAAGCAGATGATTTGTAAAACGAAAAAGATGTGTAATGTTTTGTAAATATCTGGGGTTCTTAATGTAGCAGGGTACAACTCTTCAAGATACTTAAGCCAGCAGCAAGAATGGTTGTGGAATAAAGACAGTTGTGTCAGTGAATAGATCTGTGAGTCATCAGTAGGAGCTTAGATAGAGTACTGGCCTCTTTATCTCAAACAACACCATTTCTTCTATTTTTTTCCTATATTGTCCCGTCTATTCTTTCTTTGCATGAGAAGTGCATTTCCACTGAAAATGAGTCAGTCTGAGAAAGCTCACACATCCAGCATTATTCACTTTTTTAGACAGTCACTGTGGCATCGGCAAGTTATTTCATGTTTCTTGCTCGACTTTTTTCTTTTGAAGACCCAGAAATGAAAGGACATCAGCACAAGGGAGAGAAGTTAAACTAATCTACTATTGAACTATGTGAACTATAAATTATCCTTAGACTCTCCATTGCCACAGTCAATGTATTTACCAGGTGTGTTGAACTATTGGAATGGGTTTTGTAATAGGAGTGTGTTTCCTCTTTTTTGATACCTATTACATTTTCTCTATCACACTTCTTGTGAATATTTCATTTCACAACTATCTTTTTACCCTACCATCAGTCTGCTGCTGTCGTATCTCACTTGCCTAGTTCTGCAAGCCTTTTTTGTCTTTTTTTCCCTTACTCACACTATTTTATTTAGTTTCTATAACCCCACTACTACTACTTTTTCTCAGTCAGTCCTTCCTTTGGTGGATATTCATTTTCTTTGATGCATTGATGCCCTTCATATTCCATGTGATAGAGGAAGTCTTAAAATTCCATTATTTAACCACTGCATGTTTTGGAAGTCTTAATACCTGGGCCCTCAAAATGTTACAAATAAAGTACTTCCATGACAAATAAATAGAGGTAATGTCAGATACAAGTTAGAATAGCCCTTCCTTCCATTTTTCAAAAATGTAAGCAAAACACAAGACAGAGCAGCCAATCAGATTTGTAAAATTCCCAGTCTGGGACCAAGGATTGGAGCTTGGGACTCATATGAACGTTTAAGGGAAATTATATTTTACGTGTATTATACTTGTTATATGCCATTTGTGAATTTTCTAGTCTTAATTTAAGGATTTTTCTGTCCTTAAAAATCTCACAAAGAGCTAAACATAGTTCTTTGAGTTATCTTTTTCTGTGCTAATATTCTATAATATTTTGTCTTCTGAATTCATCATCTTCTCTCTTGTTGATAAAACTTGTTTTCCTTTTTTATAACTCTCTTATGTCTTACACCACTTTCTAGTACCTATATCCTTCTCTTCTCTTCTATTTCCTTTTTACTTTTTGAGTTCTCGTTAAATTTATTTTCCCCACTTGTCTTCAAACACAATCAAAAACACTCTCTCAATACGTACAAGGACTCCTTTCACTAAATATCTCTACGACAAAAAGTGTCTTTAGTCATTTGCAATGAAGATGCAGCCTTCTTTGCTTAGAACATTAAGTGCTACCCTGTGTTAAAAATAAACATTTCACTCACCTTTTCATGTTATATTAATTCACTAGTTACTCTTTGATCTAATCTTACTAGATCTAAAAACCTGCTGGTGCACAGGTAAAATCAATTATAGTTAAGTTCATAAAAGTAATGCTTCCCTGACACTAGAATACCCTTGAGATAATTCACAAAAACAGCATAATCACCAACAATATATGGTTGTATTTGAGGTATAAGCAACAAGATCCCTTAACACATGAACGGCTCAGTTTTAGTTCTTTTCTACAGCATACAGTATGCAGGCACCAGGTTAATTGAACTATGCTTCAAAAACATTGCTATTTCTTGGGTAAAAGAAAACGTAGATCTCTGATCATTAGCCTTCAGAAAATTCATTCTAGGCATGGCACCAGAAATAATGAGGCCACACAACTCATCTGATTGTGGCCAGTCTCCATTAAGGAGCTCTGCTGAAGAGGTAATTATTTTGCTTTGGTGGGCACCAGAGTGGCTGCCAACCAAACATACACTTGTTCCTTTGTCTCCTTTATATCTCCACCCCATTATTGCCCATCTCTGATGCTCACGTAGATATGTCGATAGCTTCACTTTTGTAGTAGCTGTTTTTTGTTATTAGTTTTTTTCAATGTTATTTTCAGGAATCAAAGCGGTTTGTTCAGTGGCAATCCTCGATATGAAAATGTCCCCCCGACTGATAGGCAGTCCCCGCCCCCTTCGGTAAGTTATCTTACCTGATTAGACAATGCTTAGACATGAAATAATCTCCTTAAACAACAGTTCCCACGTCACAAATATATATTAAACTAAATTGTCCTGAATATAAGTCTAACAATATAGAACCTTTTAAATTTAGTGATATTTAGTTTACTTATTTTTAGTGTGCTAGATAACACCTTCTGTCCTTTCCTGTATGAAAAATGTATTATAGAAGCTAGTATGTTGAGATAACATGAAAAGTCAATCAGAACTAATTTAAGAAACTGTAGAGATTTTAATAATGAGTACTAGAGAAATGACAGAAGTAGCGGACTAGCAGATATAGAATACAGAAAGAGTGTTTGGAATGTTAACAGGCTCTGGAGAGATTAAAGACACACATTCTTTTCCCAAAAATAAAATATATATGATACTACTAACTATTACTGCTTTAATTTCTGTTAGCAATTCCAGTAAATGTATTGTGCATTTCTTATTTTTAACTCTTTTGTTAGTGTGTTCCTTACATAGCCTTCTCATCATTTCGTTGACTGGCTTCAATATCTGATACAGGGGGTGGCAACTGAGGATGCAATAGTAAATGTATTAAATACAAGGCTCCATTCTCTGGAAGATGCAAAGTAAAAGGCAATGCAGCCTTTTCTTTTGGACCTTGGTTGATGTAATGCATCTGTAGCCTGAATTTAGTGTCTTCCTCTCTTGTCACTTCCTGTTTTAAAGGTTGACGAAGCTCTGAAAATGAGAAGACCCTTAGTTAGAAAATTGCTTACAATAACATTATACATTTGGAAAGTAAGCCTGATTGGTAATTCTTACAGAAGTGAAATCACTCACAGCACAAAACAACATTTATTTTTCAAAAAGTATGATACCGGTGGGATTTGATTAGTAAAGAACAAAATGTACTTTCACATGAACATGTAATAAAGAAAGTTATTGTAGACTTTGCTCTCAAGAAGAATTTAAAATAGATCGCAGGCTTGAATGCGTGAAGAGTGCACCGACCAATGTAGCCTTGTCCTTGTGAATTATAAGAGGGCCACTAAGAGCTTAGTGAGAGTCATTACATTTTAAGTGTAACTAAAAAGTAGATAAAAGTATGCATGATTGGCAGTCAGAATATAAATAACAAAAGTGAAGCAAGATGTTTTATAGGTTTTGTGGTAGTTAATGGAATTGAGGTAGTATTTTCAAAGCACAGTTTTTTAAGATGATCTACCTTAACTATTTACCTTTTTTACCTCACAAAGTCACACACTACTGCCTATATATTCATTGCCTGGTTTGGACTAGAGTTGCTCCTCGGATATTATACTGCCTTTTGATTTTCAAAAAGAGAGTTCAAGAGATTTCTACGAAGTGTGTTCTTATATCTATATATATATACCACATAAAGAGACACTTTTTAAGTATGTTCTATTAATTTGTTTGCCAACGACTCTATTTAAAAACCTCATTATTTTTTCCTTCTCTTTTCATGAATGCTTCATTCTGGATTGTGATTATGCCTTCGGCAATCCCTTCACAGTACTCTCCCAGCATGCGAACGTCTTACATCAGTGCCACCCGCGAAGAGACTGACCCACAGTGCCGAACCGAGTTTTTATCCTAGGACAAGCCCTACTACAGGCCTCCCGCTGCTCGCCAATGACTAACAGACAGACAACACAGAAAAGGACTGAGCCGTCTGTCCAAGACGCTGTTGGGAAGATGGTGTTGGAGCCAGAGGATCCAGGCAGCTGGCTGCTACTGTCAGCATTAACACCCAAAGAGGGCCTTTGTCCAGACTATGTCCCTAATCCCTTTTGTTTCCTATGCACCACTCTGTTGGTTGGTTCCTTTTAAGCATCTTCCTGGAAGTAGGAGGTGCCTATGGACACACCACAACAGTAAAGCCACGAGGTTTGTGTTTAGACCCTGTGTCGCAGGATACACGCCCTAAAGGATGACAGAGGAGAACACTTGTGCTATTGATGAAAAGGAAAGGGCAGCCATAGAGAGTAGACGTCTTTTAACACAGAGTTAATGTACAAATGCAAATGTAAATAATGATGCCACTGACTGGTGTGTAGCGCAAATAACTGTTAAGTGTAGGAAAGAAGTAAAGAAGAGTAAATGAGATACGGATCTGAGAATCTACAGAGCCACAGTCAATGGACTTGCGCCTTGAAACAAGATGATGGGTTTCTAACTAGAATCTTTTACACTAACTTGGATTTATGTTGACTTTAAATAAAAAAGGGAAAAAACTCCCACATTTATTTTAAATAGAGTTTTCCTGGCTGTTTTTTCCCCTAAGCTAACAAAAAGTGTATTACTGGCCCCTTAGTAAGCGCAACTCTACTTTAATACTAACTGTACTCATATAAAGGCTAGCTGGGGAAGACAGGAAGTTTTCAAGAAGTAGTTATTAGTCAAGTCCCGTATATATCATATATTTGTTCCAGGCCACAGCTGAGAAAAATCACTTTCTAATGTCGAAAGCTGAGGAAAAAGATGCTGCCAGGAAACAGTTCAATAGCGAATCACCAAATAATGTATGATAACAATGGCTACACAAAAGACAGATCGAGAGCATGGATCCAAGATCAATGGCTGCGTATCAACTCTTTGGCATGAATGTCGCAGGCAGTAATCTCGATGGACAGAATATCGTGGCAATAATATCAAAGGACAAAATATCGAAAGGTATGTACAAATTTAGAGTACCTTGGTGATATTTTTCTTAAAGGTAAGTAGACGTGGAGTTACAAATAGTAAATCTTTACTTCACTCTGTGAATTTACCTCTTCAATATTTTGTCCCCAAATATGATATTCTGCCCCATCAATATTCTGGCTTGGATATTCTGTATTACAATTCAACTATACAGTAGTCCAAATGAAGACAGTGAAACGTGTGCTTAACTAGATATGAGGCTGGTTTAACAGGATTGTTCCCAGGTCCTATTAACTATGACTTTGCCTGAAAAGTTTAATACACCATAATTAGAAAAATTAACAAAAGCAAACTATCACCCTGCTAACACTAGAGCAAACATGCACTTATATTATAAACAACAGCAGCAAACTAACTGAAACTAAGGAACTGGGGTGCCAAGTAGTTAAAGAAATAAGCTCAGGTTTTTCTGAGATGCCCACTGCCAATGCTGCCAAATGTTGGGGCTGCTGCATACAAAGGCTGATTAGCCTTGATTCAACCTCATGCCTCTTTTTGACATCACCTCACACATCCTGTCTCTTTATCTCAGTCTTGAAGATTCTGTTTCAATCCTGCTTTCTGCCTTTGCTACTGCTTTCTCCTTTGCCAATGCTTTCCTATCTTTTCCATTTCCCATTGCGTCTTTCTCTCTCTTTGTTGGCCAAAGTCATGGTCTTATGATGTAAAATGTGTGCTGGTCTCCAAAAATGATAAGCAGTACCCTGCACTCCCATCCACCACCACTGATTAAGCACTGCTAAGCATAATGTTATACTATAAACATACATACCAAACAGTCATACCTGTCCTGAGTCAGATGAGACAGAGATTTAGGGCGATATGTATCAAAATAGCATTTTGTGATTCTCAAATAGCGATTTTTTGCTAATCGCTATTTGAGAATCGCAAAATGGTATGTATGTAGAAATCAGCTTCTTTTTAGCGATTTCTTAAGATTCCTTAATTGCGATTAGCAAATTGCTAATCGCAATTAAGGAATAATTTCCCATTCATTTCTATGGGCCAGGAGGCACAGAGGAATGAAGGGGAAATTTGCGATTAGCAATTTGCTAATCGCAAATTGAGAATATTCGCAAGGGTGCAGGGGTGTCCAAAGGACACCCTGCTGCACCCCTGAAAATGACATGTGTGCGCATATGGCGCACATACATGCCCTAAGGGCATGTATGAGCATCACATGGCACCTTTTGTTTTTAAAACAATTGCTTTTTGAAAGGAATTCGCAACTTACCGCCAACTTGAAGTTGGTGGTAATTTGCGATTCCTTAGGGACAATTAGCAATATTTTTTTGCATGATACATTGCATTTAAGGAATCGCACATTGTGCGATTCCTTACATGCAATCGCAAAATAAGGAATCGCAAATTGTGCGATTTCTTATTTTGAACCACATTTGCTTCATACATACTATATTGAGAATTCGCATTCGCAAAGGCCGAAATTCGGCGAATTTCGACCTTTGCGAATGCGAATTTCAATGATACATATGCCCCTAAGACACCACACACAGGAATTTGGAGACTCATGGTTGAATTTCCTAAGGGTATGTAGGTCCAGACAAACATTGGGAGGTGCAGGAAAACTGAAACAACAGGAGTTATCCAGTTTTTGAAGTATGGAGAGGCCAGCTGTCACAGAAAGTGCGGGCAAGGAACAAGATAATACCAAAGGTTGAAAAAGAAGATCCCAACTGACAATAACATTAGCAAATGGAGAAGTGTTGAAGACCACCGGCCTCTAGTTACTGGCCATTATAAACTGTTCAACTCCATTGGCTACAGAAAAAATATCTATCCATCCCCCAGCAGAAGCAGTGCACATGCATCCAGATGGGGTGCCTCCATCGAGTGCAAGTGAGGTGGATGGATGAGCATCTGCCTGATACTTTACCAGGAATATGGAATGAGATGCCTTACATTTGGTTGCCCACATGGCTTGTCCCTTGTTCAATTTAATATGCAGGTGCGCCTCTGTTCAGGTAGGAGCAGTGGGGCAGTGGAATGAGGTAGGGGGATTCGACAAATGACGAGGAGGGAAAATTAATTATTGATAACATTTTCCCTCATCATCATCTGTCGAATCCCCCTTACCTGGGCACCGCTCTTATCTGCACGAGCCGCTCCTGGTCATATGAATAATTAAGGTTGGCAACCAGAAGGGGGGCGCTAGAGGGCGCACAAGCTAATGGCCGCACTTTAGTGAGGCTCTGGCCGCCTGGTCAGCTTTCTCCTCAATTTATCCTGTTTGCCTGCAGATCTATGCCTGGAACTTTCACCGAGTGTGAGCCTTCCTACCCTGCAGCTCCGGTCCGATTTTGGAGACGAACCGAGTGTCGGCGCCAAACTTAGCCGACCGAAGACTTTTTGCCGGGACGCATCGCTGGAGAGAGGAGGAGCGAGAACCTGCGTGCGGCGCCACGCGAGGTCGGGGCTTGCCACGAGGCAGGTAGGCCTCGGAATCGGAGTGGTCGGCCCGGGAGGTGCGGGACCTGCCGGACCTCGGGGGTTAGCGGCGGCGGTGAATCTTCCCCCTCCTTTGGCCGCGGCGCTGTGCGGTGGTGCTGGCCGGCGGATCTGCGCCCTGCTAGTGGTGTGGAGTGTATCGTGGGCTGCCGCCTGAGCTGAGGAGTGATTTACCGGGACCCCGGCCTCTGACTGTGAATTACCGGCGGTGCACCTAATCCTGCTTGGGACTCGCTGCCCTTGGGCGCTGGGGGTCGGGGAGTGTCATGGAGCCTGTGGGGGCCACGGACTGAGAACATACTGTGGACGCTGCTGTCCGGTGGAGACGCGCTGGGTCTCCCCCCCCTAACCCCCCCCACCGTCCCCCCGGGGCATTTTGAGTGAGGACTTTGCTTGCTCCTTGCCGGCGCGATACTGTCTGCCGCCCACACAACGTGACCAGCTGGAGCTCCGACCCCCCACGTAAACAACGGCGACTGGCCCTGGTCATCGGAGCTGGGGCACATCGAAGTGGGGGAGACATTCTGGTATTGCTGCCCTGCTCCTCACGCAGGAGACGCTACCCACGACGCGACCGCTGCACAGGGGGCGCGAATGCGCGGAGGATTGGCGAGGGGCAGTGAGCGACACACTGATCGCCTCTCGTTGGGCGCCCCGGGGCCCTACAGGCGGAGCGCAATGGGGAAGAATGATAATAAACAGCCTAAACTCTCTTTTGAGCCTGCGCCACCCAAGAAACAACTGCGTGGTACGGCTGGCACTGGCGGTGCCCACGACCCACCGGGCGCTGAGCCCCCCTCCACGTCCATGGCCCCTGAGATGCGCATAATGCTGGAGGAGATGAGACAGGGCTTCGCCACGATAGTGGACAAGGTGGACCGCCTGTCCTCCAGGATGGATGGGGTCGTACAGAAGCTGGAGGTCCATGAAGAACGCTTGACGGAAGCGGAGAGACGCATTTCTGCCTCGGAAGACTCGACTGCTTCTCACGACGCGCGCCTCTCCAGAATGGACAACATACTGAGGGTAATAGCGGCAAAGAACGAGGAGTTGGAGGCGAGAAGTAGGCGCAATAACATTTGCGTAACGGGTGTGCCGGAGTCCACCAACACTGGGCGCATGGAGGAATACGTGGAGAAAATCCTGGTTGCTGCGGTGGGCAGAGAGGCTTTCTCTGGTCAATTTATCGTCGAGAGGGCGCACCGCTCCCTGGGTCCAGTGCCCAAGCCGGGGGCGCAGCCGCGGCCTATCATTGCCCGGTTGCTCAACTACCGTGACCGCGACGCAGCACTACGAGCAGCACGGACGAATCACAACTTGTCTTGCGATGGAGTGCCCTTCTCGGTGTACCCGGACTTTACGCCGCTGGTGCAGGAGCAGCGGAAAAAGTTTCTGGACGTGAAGAAAAAGTTGAGAGATATGCAGGTGGATTATGCCCTCCAATACCCGGCACGACTTAGGGTGACCCATCAGGGCAAACAACATTTTTTCATCAATCCGCAGCAGGTGGAGGACTACATCAGGAAACTCCGAGCTACCAGGAGAGACAGACGGAACGCGGAAAATGGGGATGCGGACGGAGACCCAGAGGAGCAAGCTGCAGATTGAGGTTGCCTCTCCGTTGCTGGTTGGCTGACCTCCTGTTGTTGAACTGGCATTCGCCTTGGATCCTCCGACCTGACTTGGCCCTGGTTGCTCTGACCCGGATTACGAAACTGGACTGCAGTATCATCCTTGTGAGAACTGGCTGTGGAATGGCGGACAGGTCGTATGTTGTACTCCAGGGTTGAGTTTTGTATCGGATTGTCCAGGATGGAGATAATGTTGGGGGAGGTGTACGCAGCGGCGGATGCTTAGATGGCTCTCCTGGCCAGCTTGGCATCTTCTCCAACAGGGGGGGATGCCGCGAGAGACGGTGTTATGTTGGACAGGCTCTGACCTGCAGGGGTGATATATACCAGGCACCACCCCCCCTTCTCTGACTGTTCCCGTATGATCTGTGTGGGGCGGGAGGAGATTGAAGGGGTGTGTTGTTGTGTACCTCGGATGCCCCCAGAAGGGAATTCCCCACACAGTTTTTCTAGGATTGTTGAGAGCCGGGATCGGGGTGGGGAGGGAGGATGTGATACTGGCATGTTTGGGTTGCTTCAGTGGGAGGGGGGAGGTCTTGTTGAGCGGGGGTTGGGGTGTTGCACGAATGGGATGGGGGGGTGTATGATTGAGGTGGTGTGCGTTGTTGGCCCTAGGGGCTTGTTTGCGGAAGATGTTCATGGCATGTATGCAGAGTTCAATGACGGAGTGTGCGCGAGCATCAGTGGATGGGCAATGCGAAGATTCCAATCAGCAAAGAGACTTGGCATTGGTGCGTTCCGGGCGGGGGATGGTGCATTGACCATGGGTTCTTTTCAGGGATGTGATGATGAGCATGGGTGATGTCAACTTGAGTAATGTCTTAATTGTGTCCTGGAATGTTCGGGGCCTCAATGACCCCCGTCAATGCAGAAATGTGCTTGCTTATTTGGATAGGCATCATGTACAGATCGCAATGCTTCAGGAAACCCACCTAAACCCACGTACCGTTCCTAAGTTTGCAAGTAGATGGGCTGTTGTGAGGGAGTTTTCCTCGTTTTCCACTTACTCGAGGGGGACGACTATTCTGATTAATAAGGGGCTTCCTTTCCAGAAGCTGGGCGCGAGGGTGGACACTGAGGGGAGGTTTGTGATCCTTTGGGGCAGATTGGGCACTGATGTGGTCATGCTTGTTAATTGTTATGCACCCAATATAGACACGCCCGGTTTCTTCCTCTCATTGTGGGGTCATGTACTGGAGGTGGAAGCTACACACTTGATCTGGGGGGGGACTTCAACCTTTCCTTGAACCCTGGGGCAGATAGGTCAGATGGTAGTGGACAATACAACGTGAAAGCTCGGGATGCTCTTCAGGGTATATTGTCGGAGGCAGGACTAGTGGATAGCTGGAGGCACACACACCCAGTGACCAGGGAGGGCACACATTTCACGACGCACGCATGCTCATGGGCGAGGATTGACTACTGTTTCATCTCGCGGGGACTTGCTGGGGGTGTAGTTCGGGTGCAACATCTGCCTCGTACTTACTCAGACCACTGCCCTGTACTGGCAGTGTTGGAAATGCCTGGATATGCCAGAGTGCGACCGCCGTGGCGGCTCTTCCCCTCTGCCCTGCTTGACCCTATTTTTAAACACGAACTTGGTGAGGAGATCGAGGCATTTTTCCCTAGAAACAAGGGGACGGTCGACAAGGTGGAAACGATCTGGGAAGCCTTTAAAGTGACTGTTAGGGGCGTCACGATCTCTAAGAGCTGTGGTATCCTCAGGACCATAGTGCGCACGCTGACTAACCTCGAATTGGAACTTAAAGCGCTGGAGGCGGAGATGGTCAGAGATCCTCGCCCTGACCTGGCGGAGGAATTCAGGGCCAAGCTTTCGTCCTTTGAGGAGGAGGCAGCTAGAGAGGTGAAGTTCTGTGGCAAGTATTGGACGGCCAGGCGCTATTGTGAGGGGGACCGGCCAGGAAAGGTACTCGCGGCACTCACTAGACACCAACGCCATGCCACCCACATATTAGAAATCACTGATGGCAAAGGCGGGTCCTATCGGGACACTAAGAGTATCCAGGACACCTTCCTGCAGCACTATCGGCGGTTGTATTCCACACAGCAGGAAAGCGAGGTGGACTTCGGGACCTTCCTAGATGACATAGCACTCTGCTGGCTGAGTGACGGCGATAGGGCATTCCTAGGGTGTCCTTTTGAACTGGATGAGATCAGGCAAGCAATTATGTCCCTCAGCAATGGCAAAGCTGCAGGGCTGGACGGCCTTCCAGCCGAATTCTATAAGTGCTACATCGATATCATGGCACCGGTGCTGAAGGAAGTCTTATAGAATCACTGGAGGTGGGGATACTGCCGGGCTCAATGAGGGAGGTAGCGATAACCTCGCTCCTGAAACCAGGGAAAAACCCGGTCGAACCTGACGCCTATAGGCCCCTCTCGCTGCTCAATTGCGACGCAAAAATACTTGCTAAAGTGCTGGCGACCAGGCTGTCCCTGCTCATGACTACACTGGTGCTGCCGGATCAATCTGGGTTCGTTCCGGGGCGAGCCACGTCGCATAACCTTCGTACGCTATTCTCCCTTATTCCCACCATAGCGCCTACGCTGCCGGTCGCTGCTGTGTTCCTAGACGCCACCAAGGCGTTCGATTCCGTCGAGTGGGGCTACCTCATGGCTATCTTAGGCAGAATAGGGTTCCCGCGGATATTTATTGCCTGGGTGAAACTACTCTACACCTCTCCAGTCGCTAGGGTTGTCATTAATGGGGTGTTATCTGCTCAAATGCCTATCACGAGAGGTACCAGGCAGGGCTGCCCCCTGTCGCCCCTACTCTTCGCCTTGGCAATCGAGCCACTGGCTTGTAGGATCCGGCAGTTACATAAGGCCAGCGCCTTTAACTGTAACCAACGGCAGATAGGAATTTCCCTTTATGCGGATGATGTTACATTGTACGTGCGGCACCCACAACAACACCTTAACCTGCTTCTGCGAGAATTTATAGTGTTTGGCGGCATATCCGGAGTGCACATTAATTGGCAGAAGTCGCAGTTCTTCCCCCTCACGGCCGCAGTTGCCCGTTTTCCATTGGATTACCCATTGGAGTGGTGTGGTACTGACCTGAGATACCTAGGCATTGAGGTTTCACTTAATAAAGAAGACACGATTCGACTGAATTACGGAGTGGCTATCTCGCAATTGACTGACAATGTGACCCGCTGGTTGGCCCTCCCGTTGTCAATGGCAGGCAGAGCCTCACTGATAAAAATGGTAATCCTGCCGCGTTTCCTGTACCTATTCCAGAACATCCCCTACTACCCGGGAACCTATTTTTTTAAGAGGCTCCGAACCGAGTTGCTTCGCCTCTTCTGGGGCGGCAAACAACCGCGCCTTAGCTGGAGTGTCCTGACGCAACCATACGACAGGGGCGGATTCGATGTCCCTGATTTGGAAGTGTATTATCTCAGTGCTCAGGCACAGCATGCGTTTCACTGGGTTAGCCCCGCCCCTTTCATGCCGCAGGTTGCCGCCGAGGATTGGATAGTGCATCCACTCCCGCTCAAGGGCATGCTACTAGGCCAGGTTGGCGATGTCGAGACGCCTGCTACCACTGTTACCTGCACTGTTGACTCTTGGAGAAGAGTGACTAAACTGCTTGAAGCGCCCATGCTTTATTCACCGGCCATGCCTCTTGCTTACCACCCTAAGTTGTCACTCCTGTTGGAAACTGGGTTTCGCTCCATGTGCAAACGAGTACACATTACCACGTGGGGTGACTTGTTCCAGGATGGTCTGTTCCGCACCAAAGATCAGGTGTTCCGTACCGGTCCCCCGACACCGATGGAGGTGTTCTATTATATTAGGCTGCGTCAGGGTATGCGGGACATACTCCCCAGCTTCCCGGATGAGCCGGAAACGGTTCTGCCTTTGCATGTGTTGCTGGTGTCGGATGGCAGACACCTGGTGTCCAAACTGTATGCTGCCATCCGTGGGCAGCGGCCGCCGGCTCAGTCAAGGGCACGGATTGCCTGGGACTCTGAACTACCTGTAGCCCTCACTGACGAGCAGTGGAAATATTGCTGCTCGGTCACGGCTGACATATCCTCCAGCTGTCGATTGAAAATTATTCATTACAAATTTGTACAGAGGTATTACTACACTCTGGCGTGGGAATGTGGAGCGATACAAGAGTACTGGGCGCAGGTACATACTGCTCTCCAAGTCATGATTGCTGGCTCCCTCCCTTTGGACCCGTTGGTGATGTTGCTGGGGTTTACCAAGGATGTGCCCAAGGCGGACCGGAGGTTTGTTAATATTGCATTGCTGCTAGCTAAGAGAAGGATCGCCTGCAGGTGGGGGAGGGGCAGGGCACCGAAGTTTAAGGACTGGCTGGATGACCTAACATACTGCCAAGACCAGCATGGCATCTATGCGGAATTGCTTCCCGCCCGCTGTAGACCCACTGATTTTTGGTCCCCTTTACAGGTTTACTGGTTGTCCCAGATGACTCACAGTGACTCCTCTGGGGATGATGATCCGATGCCTGCCCCCTGAGCGTGTGGCCGTTGCATAGTACACTCACCATATTGCATGACAACTGTGGGGTGGGAACTCGGCCCCCCTGCTCAGACTATGGTGGTAGGTTTACTGCTAGAGTGTTACTGGGGACCCTGAGGTACTTGCAAGTCATGTACTGTTAATCACGATGCACGCCTTCCTGGCCCTCCCGATCTCCTAGAACAACAGGTCAGCGGGGGGTACACATGCCCATGGACTCGTGACTACGCATTGGTAGAAATGATGCTTGCATGAGTGAACACTGGGCTCCGCTCTTTGACATGATGCACCTCTATTGCTAGTGCGCTGCGCGAATCCTGGAGTGATGAGAGTGGCCACCTCCCCTTTGACACAATCGAGGCATACTTATACACAGGGAGACGTGGCTGGCTGGCTGGTAGGAACTGCGATAGTCGTAGGCTGGGAGGGGGTTCGTGGCTCCTTTCATCCTTGATTGGTAAATATGTCTTTATGCGTAAATGCTGAGGGAACCCCATACCCTATGCTCATGAGTGGATGGGAGGTGGGCTATACCGTGGATGTCCTCACATTATTGATCGTTATGATGTGCAATTTGGGTACTGGCCTGTGCGTAATGTACCGAACCATGGCCGAGCACTGCTCTTCTGCCAGATGTACCATACCTGTCATGCTATATTTGATTGTTGATGCTGTAACTGTCATGAATCTCTGTTGACCGCACTTAATAAAAAAAGGTTTAAAAAAAAAAAGGTTGGCAACCAGAATGTTGCCACCCAAAGGCATTTTATAAACGGCACAGAAAATGTCTGTTTAACACTCCCTTAAAGTCTTATTAAGGAATCACCAAGAGATGTAATTTTACAAAATGAAGAACGCTTCCAGGAATATTTAAGTTGGATATTGTCAATAAGATAAGAGGTGGTTAAGATTAGGTAAAAAAAATTTGACCATGAATTTTGACCCAACCAAGAGCAAAAAAGTTTTCTCAACAGTCGTCTCATAGAGTCTCTTTTCCTCAGCCCAAACACACATCAAGCAGCTGTTTTCTGAGTTACTACAATAAACTGATTCAGTGGCTTATTTAAAGAGAGTTTGCATGGTACAGTTTTGAAATTGTGCACCTGCCACAAGCCAATGTTGGACTTAAGAAATGCTCCTTGCAGCTCTACTCCAACCTCCTGTGCCTCTAGGTGTGTCAGCAAATTAGTTGTTATGTTCCAACAGCATGAGGCCAACACCTCCAGGGTAGAAATGGGCCCTAAAAACGTTCAGTCTTCCTATGGTTACATTTCAGCCCATTTGCTCCAAACCATTCTCCCATCTTGTAAAACCCTATTTGAGTGTCCGTTCTGTGAAATCTATATATCATCAACATAAGGGTGAAGCAACAGCCCCAGGTCCACTCTATAGAGTCCTTATCAACTGGCAAATGTGTCAGAAACAGATGTACTTACAAAACCTTTCAATATTTTATCTTCATCTAATCATGTTTACTAGGCCATTCAGTCACAAATCATCTTCTGACAAACATGGACACAAGTTACAGTTTTGATATTTCTTGTTTGATTGATTCATTGCCACGCAAATGACTTCAATGTCCTGATCCAGTCCAGGTTTACCGGCACACCTGAACACAAAGTCTGTCATTCCATCGGAGCTTTAGGTGGGGTGAGCAACCCAATAAACCCTTGCGGGCTTGGGCAATAGAAATGTTTAGAAAAATGGGCCAGCAAGGGATTTGTTTGTGATACTATTTTTTGTCGAGAGTAAAAGGAACTGTACTAAATCAGATTACCACACTTTGTCAAATTAGTGACTCAAATATTTTTAGAAAAAACATCAATAATGTTACCACACTAACATATTGAGACAATCGAAAGAAATGAAGGAACCAGGTATTGTTGTATCAAAAAGATTGTTATTTTCTTTGTAGCAAAAAAGTGCATAGGGTACAGAACAATGCAAATGCGATAAAAAAGGAATGTGTTTCAGATATTCCTGTAATATATCACAAAATAAGGGTCTAAACTGCTTAACTAGTACAAACACAATGATTCCAAAACAATAATTGAAAATCAAAAGTGATTACAACATAACAAGCAGGATTTAGACGCAGCGGTCGACGTTTCGGTCTTTTGTGGATCACTTCATAAGACCATCATCAGGACTTGAGTTTTAGAGCATATGAAGGTAGTTGACCCTGAAACAAATTTTGGTTTTTAGATGATCAATTGTTGATGCTGATGATCGATTATAGATTTCTCTATTCGGGTCAGGGATTGTCCTTTAGATCCAGAATTTGGAGTGTCCAAGAAATAAATTGAGGACAGCGCCTTGTTCTGATTATTCAATAATCCGGTTTTCAGCAGTACGCCAGCAAAAGCGCGATGTGCAGGACGGCAACAGCATTCATACAGCAGCCGATTCATACAGCGGCTGCTGTATGAATGCTGTTGCCGTCCTGCACATCGCGCTTTTGCTGGCGTACTGCTGAAAACCGGATTATTGAATAATCACAACAAGGCGCTGTCCTCAATTTATTTCTTGGACACTCCAAATTCTGGATCTAAAGGACAATCCCTGACCCGAATAGAGAAATCTATAATCGATCATCAGCATCAACAATTGATCATCTAAAAACCAAAATTTGTTTCAGGGTCAACTACCTTCATATGCTCTAAAACTCAAGTCCTGATGATGGTCTTATGAAGTGATCCACAAAAGACCGAAACGTCGACCGCTGCGTCTAAATCCTGCTTGTTATGTTGTAATCACTTTTGATTTTCAATTATTGTTTTGGAATCATTGTGTTTGTACTAGTTAAGCAGTTTAGACCCTTATTTTGTGATATATTACAGGAATATCTGAAACACATTCCTTTTTTATCGCATTTGCATTGTTCTGTACCCTATGCACTTTTTTGCTACAAAGAAAATAACAATCTTTTTGATACAACAATACCTGGTTCCTTCATTTCTTTCGATTGTCTCAATATGTTAGTGTGGTAACATTATTGATGTTTTTTCTAAAAATATTTGAGTCACTAATTTGACAAAGTGTGGTAATCTGATTTAGTACAGTTCCTTTTACTCTCGACAAAAAATAGTCTCACAAACAAATCCCTTGCTGGCCCATTTTTCTAAACATTCCATCGGAGCAGCAGCGGCGGTGAGGCGGGACGCGAGTAGCAGCAGCAGGTGGGGGTACCACACTGTACCGTATCACCCGAGTGAGCTGCAAGCTGGGAGTTGTATCCAGAGCGGTGGGTGGGGCCGTGGAGTAGCTGGGCAGTAGCTGAGGAGTTTACTTAGGGGTCTGCCCGGCCCTCATCAAGGCCCCACAGCCCCAGAGGTCCCGGCGGTTCTCCTAAGGGCCCCCCAGCGGACAGCGGACGGCCAGTGGGTGCGACCGAGGCAGCAACGAGGCCTGAGCACACCCCCAGGCCTCTCCGCTCTCCTCTTTTCCCATCTTGCCCAGGCTGCCCTAACCCATTGCTTTCCCCACAATTCTCACTGACTGTGGCCGGACCCAACCCCTGGTTTAGTTGTTGCGTGGCCTGGGGCTCCCCGCCATCGGACTTTCAGCGGTCTTCGCTGCTGGAGCCGCCATGGCGGGTCAGCTGCTGTGGAGCCTGCGGCTAGAAGCGGAGGCTGCCGGGATCATCATCCGCCGTCTTTGTCATCATTGCAGAGAGGAGCAGCACTTCGACGATGACTGGCAGAGAGGTACGCTCTAGATAAACAAGAGCTGTACGTCATGGGAAGCGTGGTTGACTGCAAGAATCGCTCTGAATCATCGTGCCTCCCAGGGTCCCCCTTGAGGTAAATCCCTGAGCTAGTGACAATTGACCTTGGCCCAACCGGGGAGAAGTTGCCTGTCTTGGCTCATCCCTGGTAGAATATCATTTTTGGTGTGCTGCAGGGGGCCAGCGGTTGTAGGAAAACCGAGGGGCAAGGCTTTGACCTCGGTGCTGGAAGCCAAGTGAACAGTTTGCATTCAAATTCTTGGGCGGTGGTGTGGCTAGCAGTGGTGTGGCTCACGAATGGTAGTAACCAGGTGAAGGCAACAGCCCAAAGATCATCTAGCTACACCGTTAGGTCCCAGGGCATCAACACTTGCCTTGCTCAAACTCCAAAGAGGAAGTTTAAGCCTACCCTGGCACCATCTAGCCACTGACAATGGGACACCCCAATTGAAGGATGACAAAAAAGAAAACGCCAAGAAATCACCCTCGTAAAGACAATTTCCCCTGATTCAAGTATCACCCAGAATCCTAAGGAGTGCACGTAATGCAAAAAGTCCTTTTTAAAGTCTCCGACAGCTGTTCTTATAACTCAATTTTCATACAAACATCTCCCAAATGATGAGAGCTCCCCTGCCCCGACAGACCGATCATGAAGGGCCAAGGTCAGTAATGGAATGATCTACCTGCCAGGGAGCCCTTCCAACATCAATCTCCTTGCAACACAAGAACAAAGTATAAACATCGGGAGACGCCGGTCTCAATCTTGAGACGCCGTGTCACTCCCCAGGAATTAAACATAGACATACAAGTGATCCACCCGTTGACACCACTGCTCCAACTCGAGGAAACCATGAGCAGGTTGTGACAGCCCAAATACACTGCCAGCAACAACTCACTCTGCCGTCTCCTGTTCAGCCACCTCCCTCAGAGCCCACAGGACCTTGATCAACTAAGATAGAAGTGTCAGAGCGTCAACAAAACTTCGGGTACTTATCACCAATATTTCATCAAAACTTGGAATCAAACATACAAAGAACCCTGGAGCTCACCCCAAGCTCTTCAGAATGGCCAATGTAACCCGGTTCTCCCCCCCCCCACCCACAGTTCTCAAAGCCATAGTCCTCATAACAGCAGTTTCATCAACGACTTAGGACCAACTTCAACCAGTGAAATAGGTCACTCCACGTCAAGGGCATTACTCTGGCAATGGAACAAAATGGAGTTGCAAAATGACCTCCTATCCACCATTGCACAACGTCTAGTGGAACTGAGCAACAAGGTGGACTTTATAGAGAACAAGCTTAGTGACAATCAGAATAACCAGCACTGCACCTGCTCGTGTGCAGCCCTCAATGTAAATGGGCAACACTTCCTAAAATTTTAACAGACCTGGTAGTCTCATTAAAATCTCAAACAGGAGGTACCCTATGCCCAATGAATAACAGTACTACTGCATCTATCACAAATCTTGCCGAACCTCATGGTAACTCAGCAATAAACAATTCAGGCAACCCCTTAACAAAGCCCGACACTCAAGGTCTACTCGTATCTACCAAACTCTCCATCAGTCCATTCAGGCTCAATTCCAGTTCCTGAATCTTAGATACAGGGAAGGACCTTGAGGGAAACGCTTTCATTCAGATAAGAAAAGAAGAAATATTATATTAGCATCCTGCGTGCTCCAGCAACCTCACTGACAATGCAAATTAAAACAATCTTTGAAGAAGGTGGATCTCCATGGCAGGTTGAGCTGGAAGCATTCACAAAATTACTAGAAATAGACGTCCAAAACTTGCGCAAACCAGACATTCCTGTAATTGCCTGGAAATGAACAGTGTATACACAGGTCAGGAAAAAAACTACGAAAGGGACCTGGAAAGCTTACATCATCAACCCAATCTTTCATCAGTGGACAATTCCCACATAATGGGAAAACCACAGCCTTATTTTGAGCAAGCACTGACAGTCCCGGCCCGGAAAAGAATTACCAATATGAGACTTCTTGCATTGCCCATTGTGGACTTTATTCAATCCTGGGCCCGGCAGGACAATTTAGAAGCATGTCGACCTTGTAGTTACCATCCTGAATCCTGGCTTAATTTGCTGTGCTGTTGCCCAAAGTTAGCTAGCGAGCGGCATCGACTGGTACTCCCCTTCTGTAGGTCCCATGGCCTTGTATGATGCAGAGAAGTTTCAGACCTGTGTTTCTCCGCTAGTACAGCTCAAACAGTCCCACAGCTAGGGAAATTTATAAACGCGATCCGGGCAGCACTGACACAGAAAATTGAGACACAAAAAGTAACCAGCCGGCTATCAAGCAAGAGAGACTTTAACAAAACTCTTCTACTTTATTGCCAGTTTGGACATCAGTTTTAATGTTTTAATTCCCTTCCAGTTTTTAGCAATCTGTGTGTGATTTTAATTTTATTTCTTCTTATAGTATATTGAAATGATAGTATATTGTAACAATTTTAAGTAATTGAACAATAAAGCCTAATAATAATTACTTCAATATTAATTAACTGTAGGTACAATTTGAATACATTTCTTCTAACTCAGCATTACATGCACATAAGTGATCTGGCCAGTGAGACAGAAAATATTTAAATCTCACATTTTAAAGAGTTTGAAAGGTTTTTTTTTATCTGACATGTATATGAATGAATAAATGACCTTTCTATCTGAAATGCTATATGTGGTTTTAAAAGGTGCATAGGTAAGAAATTAATTTGGGTGATTGCTTATAGACATAGGTGAGGCAGATGATGAATATTTACATAACATACAGAAAGTAGGTTGCAAATGTACATAACTACACATTGTGTTTCAAATTGACCTTGCTCATAGACTACATGTTTTACTCTCAGATACATGTATTGATTTAGTAGGACTACAGAATCTTTGGCTTTTCATCTGTAGTTTCCACCAGATACTGATCAAAAGTTTAAAACACAATCCACAGTAACGTTATTTAAAGTAAACAACCAGCATTGTGATTGATCTCAAAACAAAAGCCAGATGTCTTCTCTCAAACCTAATCAAGATCCTAAACTAGGCACATACCTTTATCACTTACAGCGTGCTAAACATCTTGAGTTAGGAATCTGCAATGTTTAAAGACTGAATGAGGTGAGAACTGCAATTGCCAGGATAGTATAAATTAGCATCCCCACAGGGGCGGTGACACTAGGGGGAGTGGGAGATACCACAACATCCCTAGATAACCTTTAAGGTCTTTGGCTGGAGACACAATCACAATGATTGCAACATGATAATTGCAACATTTTTTATGTTCAAAGACATAGGGTCTCCTGTCAAGAAAATTCTGCTAACTCTATTAACATGGTGATCAGTGATAACATTTCGTTTTTAATACTGGAAAGTTGAGGGCATTTTGTAAACTGAATCTAGGAGTACCATTTCTGAGGTATAGGAGAGTGGCACCAAAAAAAGCCTACATAATGCAAATTGTTTTAGCAAATAAATAAAAGCATTTACCTACCATGAAAATTTAACTTCACACATACTTCCAAATATATTAGCAGCAGGAGAAGTTTAAAAGTGGCAAATTGTCTCTGAATCCTGATGTGTGATTTATCAAACAATAGCCCATTATTTATTTCTCTGTGTGATGCATGCATGTTTAATACTACTTAGATTTGATCATTATGTCCAATTTTCCTTCAAATTTGACAATTGCATTCCCAAAAATCAATATGCTTTTTTACTTAAGAGATAAGTCCAATTTATTACAGACATACGCATTTATTTATCTTGCTCGCAACATATTGGGAATTATTTAGGGTGTTCGGCAAATGTGTCAATGTATCAAATCCTAATTTTATGCTTATACTACCAAATGGCACACACATAGGGGCCGATTATGATTGCGGTTTTTCCGCATCCTCGGGGCCGGCGGAAGCCACCGCCGACCCCGAGGATGCGGAAAAACCGCAGCGGACTGACCAAGGACCCACCGCCACATTAGGATGGCTGGTGGGTCCTGGTTTCCGTCCGCAGCTTTTCCGCCGCGGTCGGCTTACAACCGCGGCGGAAAAGCTCTGATATGGTGACGGTGTCTCTCAGACACCGTCCGCCATATCAGGATGGGCATTTAAAAGTGCTTTTCCGCGGCGGGTTTTCCGCCGTGGAAAAGCATACGGATCTTCACCTAGTGGGCCCGTTGCGGGCCCCCTAGGTGAAGGGGGGGTGGGGGGTGCACATGGGGGGTACCTATGGTACCCCCCTGCATTTGCATGCAGAAAGCGGCAGGCACCGCGCGGTGCCTGCCTTTTTCTGCATGCAAATGCAATGCGTGCATTTTTAACATTGCCGCGGGTGCAGCTTGAAGCTGCACCCGCTGCAATGTTAAAAATAGAGGATGTGACCGCCAGGGTGGCGGTCACATCCTAATCGCACAGGAGGGGACTCCGCAGCCCATGCGGACGTCCCCTCCTCCTCAATGATCGCGGACGGATGCAAGTCCGTCCGCGATCATAATCGGCCCCATAATGTGGCCTATTCACAAAAGTAAATCAACACGTGTAGATTTATTACTTGTAAATTTACTCTTACACTTTTCAGTGAATTTACTACTTTGAGCTAGCCACAAAGTCTGAGGGTAAAGTTACTAAAAAGTGTACACTTATATGTCTCCACTTCTTGAAAACAGGTGTGGAGGCACATTTACAAGTGTAAAGTTACTACTTAATAAAGAAAAAGTAGCAAGTCCTGCGAAATGTAGAGTTCCAAATCAATAAAAATCCCAAACCAAATTAAAAAAATATAGTAAAATGTTATTAACAAAATTTCACCAAAATTGTCCAAAATCCAAAAAGGGAAACCAGTGATATTTTTTTTAAAGTTTTAAGTAGAAATACAGCCAAAAAGCATTAAGTGTCAATGACAGTCAATGGCTGTGGTAGACCAGGACTTAGGTGACATTTGTGGCTGACCGTGATTGGGTGCGGGTCGGATACACCAATCAGGCTTATTCTGGCAAAAGGTTTTCTCTTTAGACTTTAGTCCTTTAAGTCCCAACCCACCACAGGAGTACACTTCTAAAGCTACCCAGGACCTCTGGGAAGGCACTTAGAGACACACAGGGTGTTGTAATGAAGGTGACTTCTCACCAATAAGCCACACCCAAACCCTGCACCCCCACTTTGGAGGCAAACATACCACTGCCCCTTTAAATAATACACTTTGAGCAACACTTCCTTAGACGAGGCAAAGACCCAGCACTCCCTTAAGGCGAGGTAAAAAAACAAATCCAGGTGCATGTACACACACGTTTATTTATGCAATATTTTAGAAAGGCAGTCCGAATATATCAGTAATTGCAGAGTCCCAAATATCAAGTGAACATTTAAATGAACAATTGAAATAGAATGCAGTATATACAAATAGCAAAGAGTAGAAAAGATATACAAAAAATGGTTAAGAACACCTCACCGATTGAATTTGCATCATCCTTGCCAACTCAAGCTGGGGAAACCCGTTAACAGCCCAGGAAGGAGTTGAATCAGGACTCAAGTTCTGTCACCTCCACAGCAATACGTCTATTCTGTGGTGAAATTCCAGTTGGCCTTCGAAGGTTCCCAGCTTAAATACCATTACTAAACGTGAGACGAAGCTTCTAGAAAACCTCGCCCCGTTCTCATTAGAGAAGGCCGAGCTGGCTGCACCAGTTTGTGTCAGGGCCAAGACAGAGGCTAACCAAGTTCCTGTATTTTGACTCCGAGGCAGAGTTGTACAATCCACAGATAATATCCAGTTCACTCTGGTCAGTGAAGAGTGAAAAACAAGTGAGGAGCAGTAACATGCCCTACCCACTTTGCGGCTATGTGCGAGTACAGAAAATGGCATCAGTTCAGAAAATGGAGTCAGTAAAAAGGATAACATGAGGCCATGTCAAAGCCGATAGTAAGCAAAATTCTCATAACCCAAACAACTTGCAAGCACTGTTGTGCACTCACAAAAACTGCAGAAACGCAAAGTCAGAAAAAAGGATGACATGAGGCCATGTCAAAGCCAATAGTAAGCACTCATAATGCTCAAACGGTACAACACAATACACATTTCTGCACAACTGCTTATAGCATCACATACTTTATCTCTCAATGTGCAAAACCGAGCACATGTGTGCACCACCGCTCACAACACTGCACTTCGACATTCCACACCTCTCTCTCTCCCTCTCACGCCTTCAAATGCACATGCCACATGCTCTGCTCTTGGCAAGGCTGTCCACTCCATGACAGCTCTCACTGAAAGACAGCAAGATTACAAGAGAGAAGAGAAGGAGGCGTATGCAGGACTGTCTCATATATCCAGGCTAGGGTAAAATAACACACTAAAGTCAATCAAAATGATGATAGTCGAAGGTCATCATAGGGTGCCAAACCACAAGAGTGTCTTTTTCACTACAGGTGTCAGGATGACTCTAACAGCAGGGTCCAGTCAAGGTCCAATTGCCAGTGGTCAGCTGGGCAGTTGCAGGAAAGGCCTCTTGTAGTTTGTTGTATCCCTGTAGGTTGAACAGGAGGTCAGCCTTATGACCCTTGGAGTCCACTTGTTTGTCTTGGGCATAATTTGGAGCAGGTCCAGTCCTTTAAGGCTCCTCCCAGGTAGCAGATAGTAAGTCCAGTTCCCTTCTGTTCTTCCTCAGGTCCACAAAGTGTTCTGAAATGGGTGCCTGACGATGCCACATTTATGCCTGACAGTAGCTAGTGGGTGGGAACGACTCATGGCAAAGCCCTAACCAATGGGATAAACATGTCTGGGGCTACATCCTACCCAATATGGGCATTTTCAAGATGGTGAAAGTCTTTGACCACACTAAACTGGGGCTCAGAGGGATGTGTGTGGACAGTGTACTATGGTGATGCTAGTGTTCTCCCACATCTAGCATCAAACTCCAGTTTGAAGCAGCCACTGTGCCCCCAATAAACCCAGACACATAAGTCTGGTACGATAAATGCAGGACTTATCAGCAGTCAGGCAGTGGATACACAAAAATTGTCTTGGCATCTTGCTGCCTTGCTTTCAAGTGCGACCCCATTCAGATATGTAAAACCAGCAGATCTGTCAAGTAGGATTTGACAAAACACCATGACTTGGCACTGTAATGTCAAACAGTATGGTCACAGCCTCTACCATTCCTCTGATCTCAAAAGAGTCATCCCTGCCCATTCAGGTGGACCTGTCAATTACAGTGACCTATTGTGATTGAACTACATTTTTATTAACTATTAAAGCTTGATTTGTTTTTGAGAGAGTAGCATTCCTAAGATTCAGTACTAGGGTGTTAAGTTAATCTGTACTCTGGTTTTCTACATAGAACAGCCAGGCTTCCCACAGTGAAAAATAGCTGAACATTAGATTTCTGCATGTCCTACTTTTAAATAACATGTGTCCTGCCTTGTAGGCTACAGGACCTAAATGGGATGACTAAATTATATTTAAAGGGGAGGTTTGGACCTGTCAAAAGGGTTTATTTTGACAGGTCAAATTGGAATTTTTACATTGCTACTGCCAGGCTACACTAGTAGCCCTGAGGTTTGCACTGCCACTGTAGAGAATGTCACAGTAGTTTCTGCAATTCACTATTGGCATTTAACTTCCAGGCCCTGGGTTATTTAGTACCATATGCTAGGGATTTGTAGTCAAATTAAATATAAATGTTAAATGTTGTATACTTGTAAAGCGCACAGCTGTCCCAGCAAAGGTGCATCCCAGCACTGTATACCACTGGGGAACCCATCCTGGCTTTCCCTGTGAGATGGTCCCTCTTGGGCATCTCCAAAGTGAAGACAAGCATCCCCGGCGCTGATGGGGCCGTTAGTAGAGATTAAGCTAGCTATTGCCCAGAGTTCCTGAGTGGCAACCATGGTTGGAGTAGGCACCGAGGCGAGAATTATCGAGTCCGCTGACCCTGGCCCAAGACCCTGCCGCGTCGGGAATCAAACCCTGGTCCTGGGCAGACCTCTGTTTCCGGGTCTGCCGCCTCTAACCAGTGAGCCACACCACTCCACATACCAATTAGGAGTATTCCAATGTGATAATGTTAAAGGGGAATGTACAGGCACGTTATCTCTGGTAAATTTACACAGAGTGCTAAAGCCACCAAAAATATAGAATCTAGCAAAAGACAACAAATCTGGGGTGACCATGCTGAAAAGGAAGATTTTCTACTGTTGGAAATATAAATAATTTAAATGTAATGTTAAAAAAATAGCAGAAAATAAAAACATATTTTATTTTAATATTTTAATAACCGTTTTTTAAATTAGCGTGCAAAAAATTAGGAAGATACCCCTATGCTTATTGACAGGGAAGGGGGTAAACAACACACAAAGAAAAAACCCTGTGGTATCGTAATAGAAATATGTCATAGAGCTTAGAGAGAGAGAACTACAAGTAATACTGTAATCTTTAAAGTGCTAATGAGAAAATTATACACTATACAAATTATATGAAAACTCAAAACATTGGGGCACGTGTCACTAATTACTAGACATTGAGATTCGATTCAGTAAAAAAGAATGATGTTTATTTTAAATTAGAAAATGAGTGTGATTATTTTAATTAAAATATAATTTAATTATTGTTAATGAATTCTTTATTTAATGTATATTTAATAATTATTAATACATAATAAAAACTATTCATTTTTCAGGTGGTATTCACTTTACTTTAGATTTCAGATGCTTTTATTTATTTATTATATTATATTTAAAGTAATTAAATATGTAATTCAAAATTAAGTTAAAATGAATGTACATTAATATTTACCATAAGAATATTTTGATTATTTTGTTAAGTTTAATAAAATGATGGGTTGGAATGCTACCCTAAGCAATTGCCAGTGGGTAGACTATTTGCAAGCATACCTCCCATCACCATTTGTGTGAGTGACGTGAAGGCCTAAGTGGCCAAGATTATGCCCAAATGTGGGTCCAACCCCCACTGCGCCATAGGATCCAATGTAGACCTCACTGGGGTTGCTTGAGTCCCCTTCTGGAGGGGGCCTCTCCTGGCAGTTCGGTATTGGACTGCTCCCATGAGGAACAGGGTCAGTACTGATGGTGTAGGTTCAAAGTGCTGAGCTGAACTCCTATCCCTGAACAAACACAATTTTGCACAGGGATCAACATTCTGAGCTGTGTGATAATTGATGTGCAAAATACCAAATTTGCAAGCCATGCCACAGTGGGAGATACAGATTAGTAGGTATTCACCATATCTGTTAGGTACCTCACCCTAGGGTATCAGTATTTACTGGGTGTAGTAACTACCCTACCCAAATCTGGAACTCAGAATCAGCCCTGGTGGATCACTAAGCAAGAAAGTCTAAACTGCGCCTTTCTCATGGGTGTTTAAGAAAAGGCATTTCCAGAGACATGGCCACTCAATGCAAATGAAGTGAACAACCATACAATACTCACTTTGTGGGCATTCACAAATATTTACTGCCTGAATGATCCATGTGTTGGATCATTAGTCTCATTTTACAGGAAAAAGAGTCAAATGATAGTTTGAACTGTACACATTTCCCATTCCCATGTGCTCATAATCTACACAGTGCATAGACTCTGCATATGAAGGATTAGGAACAGAGGTTTATGTCATCTTTTTAGCTGATATCATACAGTCGTGTGTAAGGTACCACTGAATACTTTGTGACTCAGATATACAGTCTAACGTTTCCACAATGCGTAGGGACACAATTCACGCTGGCACTTATTGCTGTCTTTGTTTGTCAGCCACAATATTGTAGCCATAATAAGGGCTTTATGTAGAAGTCTAGCTTACCAACGCTGTTGGGTAGACATTTCAAGAAGTGTAGGAGGAAGAGTCCAAGGGGACTACAACAGTTTTAAATGCCAGTGAGAGAAGGGATAGAATAAAGAGATACAATGCATGGTGAAGAGTGCAATCAGAGGACTTCCTGAAAGAATTGACAGAGTAGCATGCAGGGCACGTTCATCTGGGATGTTGGGTGAGAAGACAGTGTAAGGGAAGTGAGCCATAGTGGGGTTATTGCAAACCAAGACCAGGCAGCTACCTTCACCATCACTAGCAGAAGGAGAACTGGGGTAGCCATACAGGCATGAAATGTTGATCTTTTGTCTACCATCTTTGTCCGGTGTAGGAGGCCAAAGGGAAGAGGACCTGCCCGTTTGTTGAATGGGATAAAAATCCTTTAACCTACATGGGCAATGAGTCAACTGGACATGTGATGGATGTGAAAGAGAGGTATGAGTTTGTAAGAAGAACAATGGTACAGATGTATTGATGGTTTTTGTGTTTGTCGAGAAGGATGGTACGTCATTGGCATTTAGGGGTAGCATAATAGAGATACACACAGTTACGAAAGACTCTTGCCATGTGGTGAGAGTGATGCGATTCTGAGTTTAAAAACTTTTCACTCAGAAGCATGGTGTACAAAACGTTTTATTACAGCAAGTAATCCATAAAATCAGAGTGGCTAGGATTTTCTCTGAGGACAGCAGGGTATCATTACTGCTAAGACGACACTGCTAAATATTTTTGACGATCTTCAGTTGCATTGATACATGGAGGCTTTCTCACTATGCAACTGGCGCTAGCAAATAGGGGCATTTCTCAAAGTTGACAAAACTACAAAGCTCCAAGACTGGAGAGGTGGGTTCATAGAATGGACTGGTGTACGTTGTTGATGAGACCTATGAATGCTCTTAAAAGCCCAGTAAGAGCGTGGATGAATTATTTGGACCTTGATTAACTATAGCTAACATATGGTTGCATTCCAGGCCGTACTTCTCAAATTGTAGATTTCCTTTGGCCCTCTTGTAGAGAATTTTTACCAATTTACCATCAAGAACAGGGAAAAGAGACAAGTGTCCCCTGAATCTCTCCGAAACGTACCTGGAAAAGATCCTCCTTAGTAGTGAACTTGTCAAAGACTACACCTCTATTATCAGGTGCCCTCACTCTTTCGGCAAAGGGCGTGCACACAAGACGACTGGATTAGTATCACACGCGGCTTTTATTTGAAGACAGACTAGCACAGAACACATTCAGAAGTATAGTAGCAAACAGAATGATCATTCTAACGAAAAAGAAGGAACAGAAAGTAAGTAATATGGTAAGAGGCAACCTGCTATCCTGTTATTCTATCTAATTCTCCTTCTGGCTGGGACTTTGCTAATGCGATTTAGCATTAAACAATCATGCTTTCAGATAGGTGCAGTAGGTTATTGCATGCCTGTTTGATACAGACAGTCTGCCCAATCCCCACAAGACCTGGTTCTGTCTGTGAGAAAGAAGATTATCAGTCAATGCCCTTGGCGGTGGAGAAACAAGCTGGCTGGAATCCAAGATTTGCCTCACTGCCTGGGAGAGATGAGGATGCTGTACTTGTACCGACTCATTGGGATACTATGAGAAAGAGATAACTCCATGATTATCCTATGATTACTGATAAAATGCATGAAGAATTTCATGGAAACTCCTACAGTCTATGAACTATGAATTGTTCCTTAAAGTAGAGCACTAGGCCTAAGCTAAACCAGTTTCCATTGTACGAATATATGAGCCCAAAGCACACTATCATAAGACACAAAGTTATGAGAAATGTATGGTTCTACTCTATCATAAATGTTTGGAGGCCTTTGGCAATAAACCAATAGTGAGGAGGTGAATGGTGGGGTGGAAGAAGAATCCTGTACCCCAAAATTTAGATCGCCCCAAACTTCACCTCAGGTTGTTCTGCTCCAGGTTGATCTCATGTAAAACGGCACTCTCCCCAACATCAATTTAGCAGAAGAGCTAAATAAATAATTGGAACCCCTCAATAGTTGATTTCTAGATCGGAGTAAAAGTTAAAGGATTTTATTACAAAAACTCAAAATTAAGCAGTAGAGAATAAATGACACGAAGGCCCAAAATGCAGAGCTATACAGAGCAGTCAAAGTCCCAAGCTAGCATTAAAATCAGAAAAGAATCGAGCAGCATCGCTAGTAGAAATGGAAAGTCTTCTGACTCACCAACAAAACCAGGGGTTCTTCTATCCAATTCTTACTTAACAAATTTAGAATACAGCAAATTCATCGTGATATGATTGCAAGTAACTGCTTCTTTGGCATATCAGAATAATCTATATCACTACTTAATTTTATAAGCACTATACCCTTACTAAGTAAGCTTTAAGCATTTTCAATGTTATTGCTACCCGAAGTCGTTCAAACTAATAAGTACAATTTAACAATGAACTTTTACACCAATTAATAAGACTAAGCTCTGCAATGAACTACACAGAAGTGCTGTGAAAAAATGCAACAGTTAGTAACACTAGAAATTTTTTAATCCAGAGCACAACCGACCGAAACTTGACTATCTGATATGTCGAATCCGACAATTGCTATAGCCATTCCCCCAGGTTACTCTATTTTGAGGAAGGATCGTGCGGGAGGCAAGGGGGATGGAGTTGCAATTATCAGCAAGATGGGCCTTCCAATTGCCTGTATTCCCATGGAAGAAATTGAAGGGCTGAGTGCCTTAGTGTTCAGTGCACTATTTCTCCCCATCAGTGCCTAGCCACAGTCCTAATATATAGACCCCTGGGCCATGCAGTGGACTTCCTGAAATCCCTTAGTGACTCCATCGTGCCACTGGTCTCCAGATTTAAACACTTCCTTGTCCTGGGGGATTTTATTGTCCACATGGATAATCGGGATATCCCAGATACTGTCTCTCTGCTGGAATCTATGGACGCGCTTAGTCTTGCACCATTGGTCTTTTCTCCTACGCATGACAAAGGCCACACCCATGACCAAATATTCTCGAAACATTAAAATCCAGACTGCTGCTCCTCTACCTTTACTATGGGCAGATCACTACCTCGTGAGCTTTAGGCTACCGAAATCAATGAAATGCCTGCTGATCCAGGCTAAGTTGCCGCCTTTAACATCCAGGTATTTTCACAGAATTACCATGCCTGCCCTCAAATATAAACTAGCCCAACATCCTCTCATGCCGAGTGGCAATATAGAGTGGAATGCTGTGGCCCTTGAAAGATGGGTCAAGCAAGGTACCTGGGCTCTTGCCCCCCTGATTTCTCGCTCGCCTAAAGCTGTTAGACGCTCAGCTCCCAGGTTCAATGACAGCTTAAGACAGTGCAAAAGGGATTTTAAACGTCAGGAAAGAATGTGGAGGAAATATTTCAATGAGGAAAATAAAGTAAATTGCAAAAAGACCTTAAGAGCCTCCCACAAAAGGATCCAGGAAGTTAAGAAGCGTTTCTTTGCATCTAAAATCAAGTCCGCAGGGAATAAAAGTAGAGGCATTTTTAGTATTGTAAAAAGTTTCTCTTCGCACAGTGCTGTGACCAGACATTCTGTCCTTTCAGCTGATTGGATTGGACAGTTAGCAAATTTCTTCCATATGAAGATCACAAACATCCAATGCTCTTTTGATGCTTTGTGTGGGAAAGAGGTGCAGGCCTCCCCTCCGATCTACCCCCAGATCCAGGGTAGTGCCTCCGTCTCCCATTTCCTCCCCTGTCCTTAGAAACATCCCTGGTAATGATGAAGGGCCTTAAGTTCAGCTCCCCTTTGGACCCTTGCCCTGCTAAAATTCTGACCTCAATGGCTGAGAATGTCGTGTAATTTTATCTCAAAACGCCAACAGTTTGAGTAAAAGACAGTTTAAAACAAGAATAATCTCTCTCATACACACACAGATTCCTTAATGCAACAGTACATGTGGGGAGGCACGTATGAAGCAAACACATACCACCAATATTTACATTTCCCTTGGCAACTGCCATAAAGATTAGATGACTTGACCTGGGCCTCATAAATACTAACCTTGTGCGCAGTTTGTGGAGTGGTACTCCGCAGAACTCTGCACAGTGCAAGAAGAACTCCGCCACAATACATGGAGCTCTTCAAGCAGCGAAGTACAATAGAAAAATGCAGTTTGTGTTGATTGCACTGTGTCGGATGCTTGTCCGCACTGTGCAATCATTGCGAACGGCATCATGCACAGCGCAAGTGGTCCCTGCTTTCCTTTTCTGCCGCTCAAGTAGATTTTTACTCGAGCTGCAGCTTTCTCAACGCGAACAGGCAGTTTCTCAACTCGAGTTGTCGCGAGCATACGCGACCACTCGCAATGAGAAACCGGAACCCCCCCACATTGAGAAATCTCTCCGGGATGTTGATTTTCCATGCTCGCACTCGCCAACTTGATGTTGACGATCGCGAACGAGGAAAAATCTTGCTGGGAGGTTGGTTTTCCTCACTCGCGGTCGCCAACTTGACGTTGACAAACACGAGCGAGGAAAACACGCTGCTACGTGGAACAGAGTTTTTCGGAACTCCGCGAGCTCTGCGTAACGTGGAGTGCACAAAACTCCGCAACCTCCGCGAGCGGAGCGGAGTTCACCACCCAAGGTTAATAAATACACCATTAAAGGCAAGAAGGCAAACAAGGCTATGGAGGGGCTGAAAAAGCTGGCTCTGCTTGTGATATTGCCACTAGGGAGTAATGCCGTACACAGAGTCCAGGGTACCCCAAAAGTGTACAGGGCTCAATGTTAAACGCAAAGGGTTCTATTAGTGGTATTGTGGGAAAGCAGCTTTAGTCCTAACACAGAGGAGTGTAAGACATTTTTTGCACAACAGTGATCAATAATGGACACACGACTAAAGAAGGAGATCCAGACAAATTTTTATAAAATTATACTCTGTTTTTTTTTTTTTTTTGAAAACCTTTATTAAACAAATGCACAGTACACAGCGTCTGTCTTCAACCCGATCGGGCCGGCCGCTATGACATCAAAGTGAATTATAAACCACAGTGAATGCGGAAAGGTCATAAGTCGATTCAGTACTGTGCAGCGGTATGGACATCATATAAAGGATAAGGAAGGTTCAATTTTATAATTTTGTTGAGATTCAAACAAACAACAAAGACACTCACATGGTGGCAACAATATCTAGTTCATGGGGGGGTAGGGACGGGGGAAATCAATATACGAGAATGGAACCAGTTCCGCAGGGGGCAGGAAGACAATGAAAGGAACGTTGAAAAAATGAATGCTAATCAAAGGGAACATTAATTACGGGGATGAGGGAATATTCTCAGTATAATCAAGTGGTGGGGTACAAATGTCTCCCCGGTATTCATTCCACTGTGTCCAGATTCTACCCCCTTTCTTAGGACGACCTCGAGCCTCATAGACTGTCTTTTCCCGAAACATGCACCAGTCCATGTTATCTTTCCAGGCACATACTCCCGGTGGTCTGTGGGAGCCCCAAAGTTGCGCTATGTCTCTTTTAGCAATCATGTTGCCTAGGGTGACCCAGAAGGTCTGAGCGGTCGTGCAATCCGTGGGTTCCCACACATTAAGCAGGCAGCGTCTCGCCTCAGGAAGGAGGGAGACCCCAGTAACTCACCCCATCACATCATGCACCCTAGACCAAAAGGCGGAAATAACCGGACATTCCCACAAAATATGAAGAAAGGTGCCGTTCATTCCACAGCCACGCTTACACAGTCCATCAGTTGCGAGCCCCATCCGTACCAGACGCACCCCAGTCACATACACTCGGTGAAGGATCTTCAGTTGTATAAAACGCAGACGAGCTGGAATGGCCACCTCCTTGGGAGAGGAAATCGCCATTGGCAGTCTTCGTCATCTAATTCGAGGCCATCCGCCACCCAGGAGGCCCGAAGTTTCACCAGAAGGTCCGCCCTAGTGTTAATGAGCTTTTTGTAAATTAAGGAAATCGTACTATCTGGGACATCGCCATCCAGAATACGGTCTTCCAGCGGGGACGACTGGGGAATTTCCGTCCCGGGGAGAAAGGTTGAAATCAGGGCGTGCTGCACCTGGAGGTAGCGAAAATATTCCTTGTCGTCCAGTTGATATTCTAACTTCAGGGCCTCAAAGGACTTGACCGTGCCCTTGGACCAAAGATCCTCCACCTTGCTAATACCAATCATATCCCATCTATCAAACCCTTTCGTACGCCACAGGTTACCCAGCCGTTCAGAATCATACAACGGGGTCATGCGCGTCAATCTATCACTCCAACCCGTAGCCACAGTCGCGTCCTTCCAGGCACGCACGGCACACTTCGTCGGGCCAGTCAGAAGCCGGAGTGGTGGCTTCGAATATAAGGCTCTGTTAAAGTTGCCGCCTGGCAGCAGGAATTTATCCATGGCAAAAGCGGGAGTGGGCCCTGGAGAATACGTCACATGGTTGATCGCACTCAAGTGCGAGGCCCAATAATACTGCCTGATGTCAGGCAAAGCTATACCGCCATCAAACCATGGGAGCGTGAGTTTTGACAGGGAGATACGGGCCCATCCGTCCCAAATTAACTGCCTCTGAAGGCCTTCCACCTCACGGAAATAACGGGAAGGAACAGGATCAAAAAAATTCTGTAAGGCATATAAAAACCTGGGGAGGGACATCATTTTAAAAAGTGCCGCCCGTCCCAGCGGGGATAAAGGCAAATCACGCCATCTTCGCACATCCTGCTTGAGGCGACGAAGAGGAACATAGAGATTACGGTCATAACGAACGGAGGAGTCCATAGAAATAAAAATCCCCAAATATTTGAAGCCATCCGCAGCCACTTGAATCGGGAATTTACGGGGCAACGGAGGCAGTACCCCCGCTATAACATAGACACATGATTTGGTCCAGTTAATAACAAGCCCGGAATTCTTCCCAAAGGAGGTGAGAACATCGAAGAGCACGTTGAGAGATTTCTGAGGTGAAGTGAAATAAAGAAGGATATCGTCTGCATATAGCGAGACGCGATCCTCCAGATCCGGTGTCCACTGGATCCCTTTTATCGAGGGCTCCCAGCGGAGCCACGCTGCGAGGGGTTCCAACGCCAATGCGAAAAGAAGTGGAGAGAGTGGGCACCCCTGATGGGTGCCACGCCCCAATGGAAACGATGCAGAAGCTCTGCCGTTGACTACAACCTGGGCTAATGGCTGCTCATACAGGAGCCGCACCCATGCAATGAAACCAGGACCGAAACCAAATTTAGAAAGGGCAGCCCATAAATACGGCCACTCAATGGTGTCAAAAGCCATCGTGGCATCCAAGGACGCCACCACTGCGGGTTCAGAGAGAGTCTCAGCTCTCGCGAGGACACTGTGGAGCCTACGAAGATTAAGAGCCGTGTTCCTATGGGGGATAAAACCAGACTGATCCGGATGGATCAAGTCACAAATCACTGATAGTAAACGATTAGCTAGGACTTTGGCCAGGATTTTCGGCTCAGCGTTAAGCAATGAAATGGGGCGATACGAGGCGCAACGGTCACGAGGTTTGCCGTCCTTGTGAATGACCACTATGGTAGCCAGGCGCTGTTCGGAGGGAAGGAGTCCCTCTTCAAACGCATCAAGAAACATAGTGCGCAAATGGGCAGCCATTTTGTCCGGTCGCAGTTTGTAGAGTTCGATAGGCAAACCGTTGGGTCCCATTGCTTTGCCCGATCGTAAGGACCTAATGGCGGTGGCAATCTCATCCACCGTGAACGGCGCCTCTAAGGCCAATCTATCCTCCGACGACACACAAGGCAGTGCAATATCGCGCAAAAGCAAACAGGAATCAGCTTCATCACGATCACTCACAGAACTATATACTGTTTGGAAATGGTCCACAAAACATTCAACAATCTCGCCCGGGTCAGTCACACTTTCACCCGTTTCACGGATTATTTCTGGCACCACACGATTCAGTCTATCAGCTTTGTCCAACCACGCTAGGAGCTTACTGGCCTTATCACCCACATCATATAGACGACCTAACTGGTTCATACGCATCACCTTAGCAGCGTCAGTGACCAGGGCTCTATAGTCTGCCTGTTTCAGCTCCAGGGAATGTAGGAGCACGGGTGCATCATCTCTACCCAATTCAGTTTTGAGCTCTGTTATTTCGGCCTCAAGAGCTGACACAGCTTCCCTCCTCGCCTTCCTATCGGCAGCAATAAGGGACAGCGCGGAGCCCCGTATGACAGTTTTGAAGGCCTCCCACAGAATCATAGGGGAAGCGACCGATCCCACATTTTCATCAAAATAACAATCAATCGACTTAACCAAGTTCGAGCGAAGCTGAGGATTTCCAAAATGCCAGGGAGGAATAGGAGGGACCCTACAGCCAGAAAAGCCGCCCACCGAGACCTCAAGTAACAGAGGGGAATGGTCAGAGATACCCCTAGGGAGATGTCGAATCCCACTAACCGAGGAGGAATTGGCAGTTAACATCAAAAAATAATCAATTCTCGAGAGGCTACCATGAGCACCGAAGTGAAAAGTGTACTGAGTTTGCATGGGGTGTAACATCCGCCAAACATCCACCAGCCCAAAGGTCTCAAGCAAGTCGGTCAGCCACATCTGGGACAATGCTAAAACCCTGGGGGGCAGCCGATCACACTCACCGGATATGACTGAATTAAAATCCCCACCCATAATCAGGAGACCATCTGGAAGCCCTAGAAGAGTCCTACCAAGGTCAGCATAAGTGGTGGCTTGCAGTCCCGGGGGAATATAGACAGCAACAAGTACAACCAGCCTCCCCTCCCATCTCCCGGAAACAGCAGCATATCGGCCCGATCATCGAGGGTGACATCATCAATTGCAAGGGCCAGAGAGGTTTTCACCATTATGCCAACCCCCCGGGTTCCGGATGTAAAGCCAGAGTGAGCCACAAGTCGGTAACCTCGGCGGTCAAGAGCTTTGCAAGCATTCCCTATCAAGTGGGTCTCTTGGAGGAAAACAACATCAGGGGAGTGGCGTCTGATGAATTGAAGCACAGTACCAAGTTTAATCCTATCTCCCAAACCATTAACGTTCCAAGATAGCACTTTCATGTTACCCCCCCCATTCCAGTATGACTCCCATACCACCACCTCCCAGAACCTCAGAAAAAGGATATGAGCAAGCGATAAAGTACCATGTGAGAAAGAACATAGAACACAAAAACAACCAAAACCCCTCCCCCCACCTCCCAACCAAGAACCCGTTACAACACCCCCCACCCTGCACCCCTGCTGACTCATAAGCCACCCCAAACTGCAGTGTGCCTGTCGCCCCTTCCTAAAATCTACACAAAGAACCCCTGAGGAGGAAGGGAGAGACTGTCCCAACCCGCCCCACCCCTGGGCCTAAAAGTGAAAGCATATGAAAATACTCTGCAGATAATTACGACCCAGAGTCGGACCCCGGGACCCAAAGTCATTCTTGCGCCGATGCACCTCCGTCCGCGCCTCCGGGGCCTCTGCTCTCGGCGTCGTCCTTCGGCAATGAATCCAGCCAATCACTAACACTGTCCGGTTGATCAAAAAAGAAAGCACGGTCTCTGTACTCAATACGTAGACGAGCGGGGAACAACATCGCATATTTGAGTCCCAAGTCTCTCAGGCGGCGTTTCACTCCCAGGAATCCAGATCGTTGCCGCTGCACCTGAGGGGTAAAATCAGGGTAGATGGAAATGGAGCTGTTCTCATATTTCAGCGGACCGTGTCTACGAGAGGCCTGAAGGATGGCGTCCCTGTCCCGAAAGTGGAATAGCCTAGCAATAATAGGCCTCGGGGGGGCCCCCGGTTTAACCTGTCCACCTGGGAAGCGGTACGCACGCTCCACCGCAAAGAACTTACTGAGGCCTGCGGGAGCAAGTTTGCCAACAATCAACTCCTCGACCAGTAAATCGATCGAAGCAGCACGGCTGTCCTCCGGCACCCCGACCAGGTGAATGTTGTTCCATCGGGCCCGGTTATCGTACTCCTCCATACGTCTGGTCAAGAGATCATGCGATGACCGGAGATTCCCGATCTCCGATTGTGCTTCCGCCATATCGGTAACCAGACTGGTAGCCTTAAGGTCCAATTCCTTGACCCTCTCATTAGTTTTAGCACGGTCGGCTCAAATAAGGGTAACATCGACCGCCACCGTGTCTATCTTGGACACGATGGCCTCATATTGTTGACCCATATCTGCCTTGAGTCCTGAGATGGCGGCCATCAGATCTTGGAGGGACACCTCCGATGTAGCCCCCAGGTCCGTCCTCATGTCCTCAGTACCGCGGCCAGCAGCGCTTGGGGAGCCTCTTGGCTGAGTATAACGGTCTATCACGTTAGTCTGGACCGATCCCCCACGGTTGGTGCCTTTCCTGTGCTTCTCCTGCTCCGGCTTCGTCGCCATGTTGGAATCGGCACCTCGTTAGGTCTTCTCGGTCGCGATAAGATGGCAGCGACCCTCCGGACTCCAAAGCCACACTTTCGTGAAAAACACACAGATCGCCGGCCCAAGGCTGGTTAGACGTACAGCTGGTCAGACCACCGGAGTCAGGAATGTAATGAAGATCCTCAGCAATCAGTTCAACAGAGAAACAGAAACCGAAAGTGAAAGTGGCGACACCACCGGTAGAGCAAATGCCAGGCGACCGTTGTTGTTCAATTACTGCTCGGCCAGTCTAAGCAGCAGAGTCCCCGGTCCCGTCCGGGGCTAGGCCCAAAAACTTAGGACGACGTAAAGTGGGTTCCCGAAGTCCGATCCTGGCCCAGAAAGGTGTAGCAGCACCAGGACGAGTAGTACTCCAAAAGCCCATCGAAGTAACCAGGATATCAGAAGGATAGATCAAGAAGGGCGGCGCGGGTCTCGGGAGCTCTCTGCTCACGCGACCATCTTGGATGCCCGCGTAGCTCCTCCCCTATACTCTGTTTTTACTTTATTTTAAGACCCAGGTCTAGTAATCAGGTAAGTACGATTTTATTTAAAAATACTTTTCACTTTGATAAATCGACACTTCGAAACTTTTTCACACAGTTCAATATTATCTTATGGGGAAAACATTATTGGGATTATACAGGTAACTGTTTAACTTTCAATCTTAGTCTTCGGAGCCAAAAGTCAGCAAGGGCCAGGGGTCAGGTAAGTACCAACCTGCACCATCAGCTTCACAGGGGGGGCCAGGTGCTGAGGTCAAAATCGGGGTTCGTCCCAATGCTTTACAATGGAGACAGGGTGTGCCCGGAGCCACACTGTTTGTAGGTAAGTAAATCGGTTGCAGGGGCCAAGCTTTGGGGGTTAGCACAGGGGGGGCACAAAACAGCACCAGTCATACACCACCAGCACAACAGTGGCAGCCGAGTTAAGGGTGCAAATAAAAAATTTGGCACCCACTGCTTTTCAATGAGGATCTACCTGATGACAAAGAGGCTGTAGGCGTGGGACCGGAGGTTGCAAAAGGAAGCCCAATGACAGCAGAGGTATGTTGGGATGTAGGGGGTCGCAGGGGCACTGTCGGTATAGCTCACCACTGCCCAGGGGTTTCGGGTGCAGGGGTATCTTTCGACTGTGGAGACTTCTTACCAGAGCCGTCGTGGTTGGGGGAGCCTCTGGATTCACACTGCAGGTGCTGTTGTGGAGCTCAGGAGCAGTCAGCAAATGCTGGACACAAAGTTAGGATTGCTGGGGAGACTTTACTACACAGGTGAGCCACCCAGATCCGGGCCGTGGGCATGCGGTGCAGGGTGGGCAGGGTACACAAATCCCCCTGGATCCGGAGTCTTTGGAGTCAGTTTCTTCTGGACAGGTACGCTGTCCACAGAAGATTGCAGTCTTCACTGAAGCCAACGGTCCTCCCAGAAGTTTTAGAGTTCGCTGTTGCAAGACAGCTCGCAGGTTCATTGAAGCAGGAGGCAGACCGGTAGGGCTGGGGGTAAGGCAGTTGTTGCCTTCTGGCTTTTGCTGCAGGATGTGTAACAACAGGTAGGGGATGAAAAGGATCAATTGTGATCTAGTAGGGCTTAGATTACCTTTCAGAAAAAAAGAGAATGGAAGGTCCAGCCACAGTCACAGCTCCAGATATGTGGACAACAAAAGAGATGACTGGGCTGTTCCTAAAGAAAGGAAAAAGAAAATGGTCACTAAGGTACAAGGGCTAGTGCTCAATGGAGGACCACCCCTGGGTATCCAATTTGTTGGATATAATGGCCTCACACACCCTTGTGAGTGTCATGCTTCATCATCGGCAATGCTACTCGTTGGGCAGGCGGTGCAATGCCCAACGGGCTCACCTCAAAGAGGGGCTCTTTATCGGAGATCTTTTTTCCAACTGCCTATGGGTGAAGTGAGGGTGAGGGGCCAGGACAGAGTAGATGGTGTGGGTGAGGATAAAATGTGGCACAAGGTACCGGAAAACAATTTTATTCTGGTGGTCCTCTGCCACAAGTAAAACCAAGAATAGCCGGTACTCGCTGGAACTGAGTTTTCCCAAAGCGAACCAGGGCTAAAGTGCAAATGGTATGGTCAACATGTCAATGCCAGTTACGCCTACCCATCTCTACCGGGTCCGGACCCGGTAGAGATGGGTAGGCGTAACTGGCATTGACTCAAGAAGTAGAAACCTCAACCATAATGGCTTCTCCCTTGATGTCAGACCTACTGGGTACTGTTGACACCCTAATACTCTAATCTCTAGGCAAGAGCAGTGTCAAACAGGTAGTACAACTTATGTGCTGTATATAAACTGATACTATTTTTAGGTCATGTTTTGTAGATTGCAGTCTTTCTATTAGGTCCTGAAGAATCGCAGTCAATACACTAGAAGCGAGAAACATGTTGACCATACCATTTGCACTTTAGCCCTGGTTCGCTCGGGGAAACCTCAGTTCCAGCGAGTACAGGCTATTCTTGATTTTACTTGTGGCAGAGGACCACCAGAATAAAATTGTTTTCCGGTACCTTGTGCCACATTTTATCCTCACCCACACCATCTACTGTGTCCTGGCCCCTCACCCTCACTTCACCCATAGGCAGTTGGATAAAAGATCTCCGATAAAGAGCCCCTCTTTGAGGTGAGCCTGTTGGGCATTGCACCGCCTGCCCAACGAGGAGCATTGCCGATAATGAAGCATGACACTCGCAAGGGTGTGTGAGGCCATTATATCCAACAAATTGGATACCCAGGGGTGGTCCTCCATTGAGCACTAGCCCTTGTACCTTAGTGACCGTTTTCTTTTTCCTTTCTTTAGGAACAGCCCAGTCATCTCTTTTGTTGTCCACATTTTGCTGCAGGGTGTCATCTGTCCTACAACTGTTTTAAACTACGAAAAAGCTTCAGTTAAAAATGCCCATGTTTTCTTTACTTAAGACAGTCTTACCACTGTTTTAATCAAAGAAATGACTTTAGCAAGTTAGGCACACTGAGTTTGTACTACTTGGTGCAGCGTGTTTTGCCTTTCCAGTGTTGTTATGTTATGTTAGGATGTCTTGTAGAGCACGCAGCTGCCCCAGCAAAGGGGCGTCCTGGTGCTAATAGTAAAATTAGCAGCTAACAGCGAGGAAACAAAAGGAAAAAAGACCAATGGGCTGTTACAAGCCATAGAGGCAAAAAGACGGGCATGGACTTCAAAAAACTTAAAGAGAAGTAAAAAGATGTGTCTTCAGTGCTTTACAAAATGCCAGATAATTATCCATACTCCGGATATGTACTGGGAGGGCATTCCACAGTTTAGCTGCCAGTGTGTGAAATGAGCATTCCCGGCGCGAGCCCTCCTGACCCGGGGGACAACTACCAGGTGTTGACCCACCAAGGAAAGATGGCAGAAAGCAGGCCCGCTAGAATGCCAAGGGCAGGGGAATTAAGGATCCTAAAAGCAAAACAGAGAGATTTGAACTCCACCCGTCTCGCCACCTGTAGCCAATGTAGCTGACGAATGGCACTGGAGGTGAGGCAGTGTTTGGCCCTTCAAGACCCCCTCCACTCAAAAGAGCTACTTCAATACCACATACTGTGATGCTGGATTTTACTAACAGGCATAACCTAAGCCCAAAAGATTAAACGTAAACAGTAGGAGATAATCTCATTATACAAACCTGCCTGTGAGCATGTTAAATAGGTCCTGTCATTTGCCAACATGCATTACAAACTCCCTTAGCTACGGCGAGCTTGGGGATGGCACAGCTCCAGCTGATATCACATCATGGAGGCAGGATGGGGTGGGATGGGATGGGGTGGAGGGTAGGGAAGGTCTCCCAGACACATTTTAATTGGAATAGTTGGTAAACACCACGTTACTGGAAGAAAAGCGTGCAGTGTAAGAGCAGAGTCTGGGATAAGAGAAGACATTGAGCAGAGCAAACAAGATAATTCTGGATTAGAGACAGGGCATAAGAAAAAGAGAGCTGCAAAAATAAGGAGCTAAAGAAGAAGACAAGAAATGGTGGAGGATTGGAGTATGAAAGAAAATGCGAGTTTTTTATATAGTGCTTTTGGGAGCTACAGATGAAGGCGTAGTCGAGATTAAATGTCTTTTCCCGGATAACTTTAAATGGTTACAGTGGGATTTCAAAATTAGAACTCCACCAAGGTATAACGCCTGCTGCATAAACATCTAGAAGACGTCTCAGAAAAGGGCCATGGCAGGGAGTGCCATACCAATGTGCAGGGCAGTGTATTAGGATACTCACCACGTATGCTTGCGACCTTGCATAGCATGGCTGAGGTGTTCGCCCGCCATGGAAAAGGGAACTCTGGGGCCCGCCAGCAAGAAAACGGAAGAGGAACCATCAAAGCACAACAGGAAAGGGAGTGAGTATAAAATGTGGTTGTTTGTGTGATCGCTTGAGGGACACCAAAGATCTCAAACAAGCCACTCAAGCATTGGTGCTGTCAAGACTGGGCTATGGAAACGCAGTCCTCTCTGAAATAGCAAAAACACACCTTGCTCCGCTAAAAACAAACCTCAATACAGCTGCCAGAATGGTAACTGGATTAAAGAAATTTGACCACATCTCTCCTGCCCTCAAAGACCTCAAGTGGCTACCAAGAGAAATGCGGGCGAACTTCAGAATGACATGCCTCACCCACAAAGCCGTCCACAAAGGCAAACCCAATATCTGGCATCTAAACTCAAAAAAGCAGGTCAGAACAAGAACCTCAGAAGCTCCAATACCTTACTGCTTATCAAGCTAAAACCTCGAAAACAAAAAAGCGCGGCCAGATCCTTTGCTGGCAATGCACCCAAAATATGGAACAATATCCCCCCCACATCAGAACTATTCCCTCCTTCGCTAAATTCAAAAGTCAGCTCAAAATCCTTATCCTCGATCGATCTCCAGTGATCAGATAGGATCAATCGGAGTGCTGAAAATGACACTTTACCCCTCTCAGCTGTGGGATAACAAGTCCTTGTAATGGACACACTCAACATCTTCTTTACTACGACTCCCACCCGGACTGTCTCACTGTTTTGCTATTTGTTCTGGTCTCTTTTGCTCGCTTTATTGTAATATGTTGTGCTCTCGCATGTTTTGCTATGCAATTGCTGTGAAGCGCTCCGATACCCTCCGGTCAGGCTAGCGCTATACAAAACTTCGTAAATAAAATAAAAATAATAATCATGTTATGTTATGTTATGGACATTTATTACGCGCACAGCTGCTCCAGCAAAGGAGCGTCCCGGTGCCTGACAAGGTAACAACATAACACAAGCTTAAAAGAGTGGACTAATGGGAAAAACAGATCTAAGGAAACAGGAAGGTCTTAGCAGCCCTACGAAATGAAAACAAATCAGCACGGGTACGTATCTCCAAAGGGAGGGCATTCCACAAGGCTGCAGCACGTACACGGAATGAGCGACCGCCGGCCCGACTACACTTGAACCGTGGAACTACTGCCAGTTCAAGGTCCGATGAGCGTAGTGAGCGGCCTGGAACGTAAGGAGACAAAAGGTTCAAAAGAATCTGAGCAGGGGAGCCCTTAAGGATCCTGTGGGACAAACAAAGCACTTTAAATTGGATCCTCTGCTTAATCGGTAGCCAATGAAGAGAGCGCAAGGTATTGGAAACGGAACAAAACCTGGGTAAGCCAATGACTGCTCTAGCGGCCACATTTTGCACGCGTTGAAGGTGAGTGAGTTCGGCCTGATTTATCCCTACCAAGAGGGAGCTGGAATAGTCGAGCCGAGAAATCACCGTCGCCTGTACCACAAACTGCCTAGTCAAGGCGTCAAAGAATTTTAGCACAGGTCTTAAGCTGCGCAGGATGCCGAAGCAGCAGGCGGCAGTGCGCTTAGTGTGGCAGACAAAGCTAAGGGTAGGATCTAGCCACACCCCGAGATTTTTTATCTCCGAGACCGGAGTAGGAGTGGGACCAAGCTCTGAGGGCCACCACATATCGCCCCAGAGTTCTGCTTGCTTGCCGAAGATCATAATTTCCGTCTTTTTTGCGTTCAGCTGGAGACAGTTGGAGGTCATCCAGCTGACAACCGCCCGTAGTCCATTCTGGAATCTTGGGGCATCCAGCCCTGAATCCCCGCTGATTGTGACCGCCAACTGAGTGTCGTCAGCGTATGACACCATGGTCATACCCCACTGCTTGACGACCTCAGCCAGCGGCCTCACGTAAAGATTGAACAACGTGGGGCTCAGCAAGGATCCTTGAGGGACCCTAAGGTCCAGAGGCTGAAATTTAGACTGATGGGGCGGAACGGCCACGCAAAAGGATCGGTCAGAAAGAAAAGAGCGGAACCACTGAAGAGCGGGGCCGACGACGCCCGCTTCCTCCAGGCACTGCAGAAGGATCCCATGCGAGATGGTGTCAAAGGCGGCGCTAAGATCTAATAAAACAAGCGCCGCCGTTTGACCCGCATCAAGCACAGCGCGCAGATGCTCCACCATGAAAAGGAGGGCTGTCTCCGTGCTGTGCCCGGCTCGGAATCCATTCTGCGTGGCGTCCAAGATGTTGGCGCGCGTGAGATGGTCTGTGAGGGCAATGTTAACATGCGCCTCCGCGACTTTAGCCGGCCAAGGAAGGAGCGATATAGGACGATAGTTCTCAGGTTTCCTGGTGTCCAAAGACGGCTTCTTCAAAATAGGCATGACCACTGCCTGTTTCCACTTAGGAGGAACCAAACCAGATACAAGCAAGATGTTAATCAGGGAGCGGACCGGCAAAAGGTTGAAAGATGCCGGGTCCCTAAACAGCGCCGGCCTTAACGGGTCTGCCGGAGACCCCGACTTGACTTGCTGGGCCAGTATCTTAAAACTCTCCGGTGTAAGGCAGGGAAAAGAATCTAAGACATCCTGCCTTGAAGGGCTATGGGACCCTGCACCAGAAGGCATGGCCGTTGGAAAGGCTCGATAGATAGTTTGGACTTTTTCCAGAAAAAAAGCCGCCAGAGTTTCACAGTGTGCAGTGGAACAGATTTCATTCGCAGAGGCCTTTTTAGCCACAAGGTCCTTGAGGGCCTTAAAAATGGTTTTAGATGGATTCGTGCTGTTACGAAATTCAAGAGCGTAAAATGCCGCACGGGCTCTGCAGACAGCCCGATGGTAGGATTTGACGGTGGCCAGATACACAGCTTTTTTACTGTTGTCATAAGTTTTCCACCATTCTCTCTCAGCGCGTCTACATGAGCTTTTAAGCGCGCGCAAAGATCCATCGTACCAAGAACTAGGGTCCCGTAGTCCGCATTTGCTCGAGGTCATCGGTATAAGGGAATCAAGGGCCCTGGTAACCCAGTCGCAGAAACGGTCATAGCCAGTTTCCACATTGTCTAACGGGCCCAACGGGTCCTCAGACAGAAGACGATGGAAAACCTCAAGTTTTCATGGCTGGAGGAGCATAAATGCTATTCAAATGTAAAAAGATCACAGCGACTGGATGTGTTACAAAAAAAGGCAGCAGCTGAAGAAGCATAAATGCTAATCAAATGTAAATTGATCACAGCAACTGGTTGTGTTTTAAACCAAACTAAAAGTTAGATTGTGATAATTAAGCACAGCCAAATATTTGCAAGGAAGATGAAAGGGAACATGAAGGACAGGGGGGGCAGTTGTGTTGAGGAGGGCCTTCCCATGCCACAGGCACACAAAAGAAAATGAGAAGAAGAAACAAATAGTGTGCCAAAAGTAGCAAATAGACAGGAGGGGAGGAGTACATGTAAGAGGGGAAGTCCCATGGGAGGAAACCAGGCACACAAAGGTGGGACAAATACAACCAACACACCAATGAAAAGCCCGCATTTCAGAACAGCACCCAAAAAAAGGAAATTGATGGGCATTCCAAAAGCCCACAGATGAGATACAGCATGTCAAGAGATTGCGTATGCACGCTTACTAGGCTCGACCTAAAGAGTACAACTGAATACAGAACAGTTTCAACTGGATGCAATTAGTCAGAAAAACAAATGAAGCTCCAAAAGGAATTTGCAGCAGCATTAGCAGCAGATAGGAACTGATAAAGCTGGAATGTGCCCTATGGTAGAATGCATCCTGCTATCACATTTTTATGTTCCACAACCTAGGCCTAACTAGAAAAGCAACCTATTACCTACATTTGTCCTACCTTGCTCTGCATAACAGTTCTTGCCCTGACCTTTTACCCAGTTATGTACTGAATACATGTTGATTGACTTCCTTGAAACTAGCCTTATTTATTATGCATGAGGATTCTTAGTAAAATCCCCTGCACATGACGTACATAACATGATTAACAAACTCTGTACAAAAGTCATCTCTAACTTCACCCTAGGGTGACAGAGCTACTTTGCATAGTTGCAATTATTGATTTAGGCTCATTTACATAATCGTTCTCACAGCAAATCGATTGTGGTAGGAAGCCCGAGGCTATCTTTGTGGTATAATAGGACCGCACCATCACTAGGTAACGAAAGGAGATGCTTCCATGCTGACAAAAGACACTGAAGTCCCTGCAGGCCATAGCTTCAACACGCAGTGGTCTGACATTCCTTGTGAGGTGTCCAACTCCCGACCAAGATGGGGTCCTTCATTCTTTTCCATCAGGTAATGGGGTTGGCTCTTTCCTAGAGGATTCTTGGCCTCACAACCACATACATGGTAGGTACATTTAGGTACACTTAGGTAGGGTCCGTATCGTAGGAGTACACTTGATTACTGTCATGTTTATATGCCTGCATATATACAATGTTTTAGCACCATGGTAGATTTCTACCTTCTATTTACTCTTTTGGTGCTGATAATCTTTTACATTGCTTGGGCAATTGTAGCAGCAAACATGTTTTATATTAGAATGACGCTGGGTCAATAAATTCTTATTGAAAACATCCCCAACGTTTATTCTGTGCATCTCTCTGAGACTAAGTGAGCATGATTAATGTACCGTATTTTGAGAGGAGTGAGGAGTGTTTGCTACTGGTTGCTGCTTTGGGAGAGAATTTTTCATCATAGCTTGCCGCACCCACTTCGCGGGTGCCGCTTCGCCGTTCTGAGCCAGGAGAGAGCACCTACCTGGGCTTTTGTTGCTGCCTGCGACCTGGGGCGGGTCTGCAAGGAAGGAGATCACGCACTAAACGCCAGCAGGGACTTGATGTACCAGGAGTCCCTGCTTCACTAATAACACCTGGTCCCAAACATTAAGAAGGCCAATGCCGTCGATACTCAGAAAATAATAGCCTTGTGCCCCAAACAAACGGGGTAAAGGAAAAGGGGTGGGGGTCGACAAACAGGTAGAAGATCAAAAGTGCCCAAGATTATAAATAAATCTGTTAAACTATTTCCTCCCAAAGAGACCACCCCAGCTGCCACACATATCTCTCCTACGACAGTATTGCCACAATTTGTACCTACTGCCAGTTCCCAGCCTACCATACACGTCACTCCTGCTTCTAGTGAAGTCGTAGATTTTATAGCTCAAGTGGAACAGCTGTTAAAATCATTTATGCTCCCACTTATAGAAAGGCTGAAAATAATAAATCAGAACGTGGGAAAGTTACAACAGGCAACTTGTGAAAATAGCCAAATGCTGGAAAGTTTATCAGCAAGCTTCCAAGTGGGCGGTCCACCGATACATCCCTGCAAACAGATTATAAATCCACCACCAATGCCTCGTCCAGCCCCAATCATTGTAGATGATGAGGGAAAGACATAAACGGCAAGGAGCATGAGATTGAAGAAGGAAAAACGAATTCATTGGGGGTCACAGATAAATATGAAGCAGTAGGTGATAACAGTAAGCATTACAAACCTAAAATTCCATCATTGACACAGGCCGAGGGAAATAGATTTACTGATAAAACCTCCAGAAATGTGGAAAAACTCCCTGTCATTGACCTACCCCCGCAATCAACACCATTGGTGTTGGTTTTGGGTAATGTACCACCCCTCCCTGAGGGAACTAAAGAGGAAAACAACCAACTGAAAAACAAGGTTACCTATTGGCTGTCTCGTAATACTCTGGAGGGTCTATCCGTAGGAAATAATGTAATTATGGTCCGACGTGTGTCCTGGATAGGTAGTTCAAGAAAATCTAGAAATGGTGACTGCATTGTGGGAAATTTTGACAGTCCAACAATAGTAGAAAGAATATTCAGGAATGTGGAGTATGGGGGGGAGTTTAGGGGTCAGGGCATTGAGATACTGCCTTTAGGCTTCTTTTACAGGTCAAAGATCCGAGTCCGATCTGATATCCTGAATGGGGGACATTATAACAGGACACCTTGCCACAGAGGTCATCAGGGAGTGGGCCCCCCGCCCTTGAGGTCATTACGGGAACCTCTTTGGGGTGACACAGGTTTCCCCCGGCTTTTGTGGGATTAAACGGATATGCAGCTCTTTCCGGTCTTAATGAATACGATTGACAGTGTGGGAAACACTTAACCCCCAATCTCTCCATCAAGAACACTTTTCTAAAAACTAGTCTGCCCCCAGCAGATAGCTTAGGGCCTGATTATGTAATAGTGGTGGCCAAACCAAATAAATCTGGGTCTATCCTAGTTGACGGACCAGACGAAGTAAACCCCTCTGTATTAATACTGCCTGACCCCCCACGGGAGATCAACGTAGGTACCAAGGAGTATCAGCACAATGTACTCTCATGGAACATCGCAGGATTGGCAGGAAAGGTCACAGACCCCTTATGGGTGCAGTTTGTCAGCAATTACTCGCTCATTTGTCTCCAAGAGACGTGGCTTGTCAACTGTAACACTGTGCTGGAGGGGTTTAGAGCCTTCTTTGTCCCAGCCACCAGAGCCATGGGAGGTTTGGCAATTTTTGTATCGTTGGCCCTAAGATGTAGTGTTAGGGCTATCCTCATAGATAACAGAAAAATACAGGCTATTTCCCTGGGCCAAAAAGAAAGCACCCTTCATGTGATTAACTTCTATAACGCTAAACGTAAAGAAGAAGGTTGCGGGATGGCTGAGTAAAATATTTATGTTAAACAGAGCTGTGGTCCCCTCATGAAGAATATGGTCATTGTAGGAGATTTCAACGTCCACCCATGTGGCGACCCCAAATTAAATGCCCTGGAGACATTGGGTTGCCCGTTGATATCGGGACTCCACTTTGAACACACCAAACAGGGTAACGCATTAAACGATATGCTTGACGAGCAAGACTCTGCATTGAGTTTTGCCCCGCCACTTATCAAACAAAGGGAACCCACCTTTAAGGGCAGAGGCTCTGGCTCTTTTATAGATCATATATTATTATCCAGAACCAGCCTAGCTCTTCTTAAGGGTTTTTCCATAATTCCAAGCGCACACATCGATCATAACCCTGTCTGTGTGACCATAGGTGGGAGCATCATGAAGAAAAAGGGCAAAGTACAGGGCAGCAATAATTTACAACCCATTAACGGAGGGAGGCGGATTAAATGGAGTCAAGTAATCCCATCCCTCTTTCAAGATACTCTCAAAGTCGCTTGTGAGGCAGAATTTTTCTGTTGCCTTAACGAAGAATCATTAGCCACACAAATTTTAAAATCCTTTGAAGGGATTGCTTCTAAAGTGGGGGACTTGTTACTTGCCAGAGGGAAAAGTAATGCGTCCAGTGATCCCAAATGGTTCTGCTGTCTTTGCTCAAAAGCTGCAAGAGAACTCAAGGCAGGCTTGAAATTAATCCCTAGGGATAGATCTTCGATCAGCAATCTTCGAAAAACTTACAAAAATGTTCTGGCTAAACGTAAGGCCGAAATGAAAGAAGCATTATGGAGGGAGCTCTTGGACCCTGTGACTTTATCCAGTAGCTCTAGATTTTGGAGCACCATAAACCGATCACCTTTTTCAATGGAAGGGGTCAGGGAAGTGGACTCCAATATCACAGAGGAAGAATGGGTGTCCCACTTTATCAGTATATTTCAAAAAGGGCCCATTATGTCAATTTTACCTGATCAGATTGTAGATAAAGAAGCAGTGGTGTTTTCTGTTAATGAAATAGAGGAGGGTATTAACAATCTTACTAATAAAAAGGCCCCAGGCCCGGATGGTATCCCTCCGGCCCTTTTTAAATCAAGCCCCTCATTCTGGGTTCAGATCCTTACCACAGTAGGTAATGCTGCGGCTAAGGAAGGTTACCCAGCATCATCGTACCAGTCCACAAAAAGGGGGATCGTAACTGTACGATGTCCTATAGGCCAATCTCTCTGATTGACTCCGTTGTAAAGGTTATTGGGGGAGTCATTTTAAAGAGGTTGTGTACCTGGGCGGAGGAGAATAAGATCATCTCGGACATCCAGTATCGGTTCCGCCCAGGTCACTCGACCATGGCTCAGTGCCTAAACCTTTACCTGATCCTGGGAAAGTATACCATCGCCCTCCCGGGACCATTTATATGGCCTTCATGGGCCTTTCCTCGGCTTTCGACTGTGTCAGCCGGGGAAAGCTGTGGCAGTCCATGGAGGCCATGGGAGTAGAACGATCTTTGATGGACTTCCTGAAAGATCTCCACAGAGATACCAAGGCCAATATCAGATATACCACCGATTTAAAATTGTAAAAAAAAATGTAAATTGATACTTGTATAGCGCACTACTCACCCGCAAGGGTCTCAAGGCGCTTGTACGAATACCGCTGTGGAACCCATCCTGGCTTTCCCTGTGCGGCGTCCACTCATGGGCACCCCCAAGGTGGAGGCCAGGCATCCTTAGCGTTGTGGGGGCCGTTGTGGAGATTAGGCAAGCTATTGCCCAGAGTTGCAGAGTGGGACTCCATGATTGGAATAGGCCCCGAGGCGAGAATTATGTGGTCCGTGGAATTTTGAGCCCAAGACCCGCCGAGGTGGGGAATTGAACCCTGGTCCCGGGCTAGACCTCTGCATCAGGGTCTGCCGCTCCAATCATTGAGCCACACTTCTTTGATGGTCTCCAGGACGTTTGGCATTGAAAGGGGGGTTCGGCAGGGGTGCATATTAGCCCTCTTCCTTTTTAACCTTTATATTAACGATCTAGAAGGATCATTGCTTGACACAGGGATGATTTCCCATATGTGGGACAGCGAGGACTGCCCATCCTGCTATATGTGGACGACGTTGTCCTCCTGGCCCGCACCCCAAAAGGGTTACAAACCCTACTTAATGCTTTTCATAGTTTTATGGCTAAGCGTGACCTGTCCATAAATAATACTAAATCTTACGTGATGCAGGTAGGGCCGCGTCCGAAAAGTCAGTACCCTTTTATGGTGAACGGAGTCAGGGTACCAAACTGCACAACTTTTTCCTACTTGGGTGTCTTATTAGATCATCGGCTCAACTCGGCTGAACTCCTAAAAAAAAATAAGGGTGAGGTCATTAGGGCAAATAATGCGTTATTTAGTTTTGCAGCTAAAACGGGCAATCGACCTGTGGCAGCTATGCTAAAAATCTATCGGGCCAAAAGCTTATCGATAGCAAGCTACGGGAATGGCAAATGAGGATATTCTGGCCTCGATGGTCTCCAGGTGACAGAAAACAATTTTTAAAAACAATTGTTGAACGTCCCAAAGGGGACCGCGAATCTGTCAGTCCATGAAGAAACTGGTAGGCCTTTTTTAAGTGACACCTTGGCCTTGCGTCCCCTTACTTTTTTGTTACAATGCTGGCTCAACAAGGATTTAGGTCTCACACATAATATCTTAAAAGAGGTTCTTAGCTTAGACCACATGATCAATATCCCCTGGATCAAATATTTAAAAACCTGTTTTAGCGAGATGGGATGTTTGGACTCGTTTTTAAAACCTGAGGGGATCACTAAAGAGGATTTTGCGCTCGTAAAGCACTCTTTCACTCTAATTAAAACAATGGAAAGAGAAGAGAAAGAGTTGCTGAAGCCTAGTGTGAGGTCACGCTTGATGCTTAAAACCTCCCCAGATATGGAACCATATTTATTATGGCCGCTACCAGCATACGAGCGATTTTTATTTATTAGGTTTAGACTGAATCTTTTTCATATTTTAATTGCTGTGCCAAGGGGCAGTTACAAAGCGAAAGTGTTAGCACCCTGTGGCTGCGACAATATGTCTCCTCAGGATTTGCTTCACTTCACGTTCTTTTGTAAATACTATGAAATGCCCAGGACTCTCTATTTAAAACCTATTTTAATAAAGTTAAACTTTGTGCAAGTACGTCCCGCTCTCTTTTACCTGCAACTATTAAACCCTGACTGTATCCCTTTTGTGGCCGGGTTTTTGAAATGTGCAATGAAATATAGAAAATTTCTGGTTTTTTAATTGGTCACTATATTTTTATGGTTTTTATTCTTTACATCTTTTTAACGGCCTTCAAGACTCCCTATTTCTTATGATAACATCGTCACTAAATCCGCACTACCATCTTTTTACCAGGGTATTGTGTATGTTGTGCTTTTATTCTGTGATTGTATGTATTTTGTATTGAGTAACTTTAATGGTTTCTCACCAGTAAAGCGAATAAAGTATTTTGAAATGACATTAAATGATTACTATACTGTTTCCATGATCACTGAAGGGTCTAGGGTTGCGATGGTCAATGGTTGCCAGAAACTATTTGCTCCTTGGTAAGATTAGGGGGCTTAGGTGGCATTGTGAGCTAGCTGATCTACAGGCTGACATGTCCCGTGGGGTTGTCCAGAACCAGGCTAGAGACCGATCCCCCAGTTTATGATGTCCAACAAACACATAGATCCTATGTATTTTTAGGAACTACACAGAATGGCGCTGCCAACGTTGGTTTGGTTCTTATTTAATGGTCAAATCTGAGTAGTTCAGTCATGCTTTCTCAGAGAACCCTACACGCATTTAACCAGAGACATCGAGAGGGGAGTGGGAAGGGAAATCCGCTGCAGCCTATGTTTTGGCTGTGGGTTTTTCAAGCTTGAAGGATTAAAGTTTCCCCACACTGTGCAATACCTTATCTCTTTTCCTTACTACTTCCTCCCACAATGTCTGTCACTGAAGACAGCGTTTGGAAAGGAAGGGAAAGAAGAAGATGAAGGTGCTCTTAACATAACAGAAAATTGCAGCCCTGCAGTTAACATGAAATGAATGCAATACGGCCTCCCGGCAATGGGTGGTAGTGTTACCTTTGTGATTGAGGCACACAAGACATTCTGAAAGAAGGTATTCTATTCTTGGGTCAAATTCCTGCCTGCAGATACACACACACATTTGTTTCATACTTACATTGAAGATGAGACACCAGAAACTACTTTCCATATGTGGACTTAGAAGTCCAGTTAACCTTCCAAGAACATATTATTTGCTTTAAAGGCACCCTATCCCACACCACAACAAATGTAAGACTTGGTCCGCTCAGCAGAGAAGGAGTGACCTGGCTGGTCCCAGCTGCTTACACACCGCATCCAGAGTTGGATACACTGCAGGTAACAGAACTCCGTAAACTTTACAGAGACGTAGTAAAACTATACTGAAACCTTACACAGTTCATAATGCGAACACTTACAATTCAGCCTGCAAGGATTACTCAAGCTGGTCAGCCACAAATAACTACGACAAATATCAGCCCACAAACGCTGAACGCTGTTATGGAAAGAATGCCCACTAAACTGGAGCAAATGCAATTTTGGATAGCACAGAAAAAACACAGAATACTAACAATTTGCTTGCCAATGGGAATAGCTCCCCCAACAGAGGATTGTACCTCTTGGGGTACAGTTTTCGTTGCCATTTATACCGGACTTTTGGTACCCCCTCAATAGCAGTTATACCAGATGTATTGAAACAAATACAGAATGAGTATGGGGCAGAACCTGCCCTGGACGTGGAGATGAAACTGATAGGCAATTTTGCTGAGGCATCCACAATTATGATAGGTAACATAAAAAGGGAGGCAGCAGTGGTGGCTATATGCCAACGCCTGAGGGAAGTCACTCCTACACAACAGGAGCAAGAACTACCTAAGATTATCAAAGAAACATATGCTTTGCTCGGTAGAGATAACTTGGGAGATAGACCTGGGAAACCACAAGTGAAGGGTAACCCTGAAAAGGATAGCTCAAAGCAAGTACCTGATTCTTTTAAAAAGAAACGGGATAGCAAACAATCAAAAAGCAATACGCAGAATAAATCACAATCACAGGGTGGGTCTCCTCAACAGGAGCCCTCTGAAAAAAGATATATTCTTAGAAACCGTGATAATATTAAAGAAACTGACAGGTGTCAGGATATTGATACATGTTCCTCTTGTTCTTTTCAGAGTTCATCAAAGCACTCAAAGAGGGAAGGTCAGTCAGAACACAGATCAGAAGAGCGGGTCAAGTCAAAAGAGACAAATCGCACTTCAGACTACATTATCAAACAAGAAGATAAACCCAAAACTAAACCTCAATTTAAAAAGAAGAAGGTAGCTAGCCTTAAAATAGGAAATGCCCAGTCTACTGAAGACTGTGCTACTGAACGGGAATGGGTTTTGATGATGCTAGACAGCACAGCAGAAAAAACAATAGGTCACCAGAACCTGATGGAATTTTTGGTGACTGCAATGTTGAATAAACATATCACAGAGGAGACACTGGATGTAAGGGTAAGTGTCCCACATGGGTTATTTGACATTACACTCCAAATGGAGGGGGACATACCTAGAAAAGTGAAAGGTATCTTTTGGAAGAACCTGACACGTGGATACAACATCCTTTAGGCTAAGTTTATTATGGAGTTCCCTAAGGGGGAAGATGTAATTTTACCAGCTTTCTCCTACCTCGTTCCAGAGTCACTTAACACTTCATACGCACAGGAGTAGGTGTTAGCGCTAGCTCCCACACTTTACCTCAAAGTAGGGTGGGCTGCTGAGTAACCTCACCATGAAATCCCCTTAAATTCTACACCTACTCCACAGAGGCAGTACCCAATAAGTCAGGGTGATCTTAGATCAATTTGAGTACCAAAGTGTGATTGAAAACTGCACCTCTTCCATGATTAACCCTTTGTTTCCCGTTATGAAACCTGACAATTCATACCATCTAGTTTTAAACTACAGGCATTTGAACACATACACACAAACATTTGCAGTACAAAATGCACACAGTGCCGCAATAATGAATAACATTGTACGGAAAAAATACAAAACTAGACTAGATATCTTGAATGATTTCTTCTGATAAAATATAGCGCATGGAAGCAGATATTTGACAGCATTCTCAGTCTTCGGCTCTTCGCCAATTTCGGAGACCGCTCCAAGGGTATAAGATAGCCCCGGGCTGTTCTCAGCAAGAGTATCAAAGTTACTTCCTATTGTGATGAGGATTCATTGTCCTACATAGATTATATTTATCTGAGTGACAAAACTGACAATGAGTTATTGGAACATTTGAACAGGGTGAACAACATAATTTTGGGGTTCGCCACTGTGGGCTACAAATGTAACATTAAAAAAACGAAAATTGCCCACCTCAATGTTCTATTTTTGGGATATATTCTATCAAGTGAAGGGAAAAGCCTGGCAGACTTTTTAAAATATGCCCTGCTCCAACCTCCAAAGAATCTGAAAAGTTTACAATACATTTTAGGATTCCTAAATTTTGGCAGAACATACATTTTGGATTATGCTGAAAGGGATCAACCTTTCTATGACCTAATCAGACACTTTAAACAAGGGGGGGGGGGGATAGAGGGTATAAAGCTAGGGCCATCCTCCTTTTAATCATGTACTCAGAAAACCCGGAATACCGGATATGGAACCTAGCTAGGGTGGTATAAGACCCCAACTTAAGTCAAGTTGGGCAGTCTTGTTTTAGACAAGAAAGAACAATTTCTTTCTTGAGTCCCCTCACTCACCAGGGTTTCCCACTGGTGACATGCTTCATCATTGGGGTCCTCTCAATCGGCTGTGGATTGAGGCATGCTTCGACTTATGAAATTATGTAATCATAATGAGTTAAAAGTCTCTAGTTTTGGACCAATACTAGAGGCTTTTAACTCATTATGGGTAAATTGTTCTCTAGTACCCCTGCTTTTCATATACCGACTAGGAGCTAGAATAAAATGTTTCACCCACTAGCCAGGTATTTTGAAATTTTCTTTCCATCCACTCCACAAACACTGCACAACACATATTCTCACATAAGTGCTCCTACGTAACTTTGCAAGTTGAAGCATGCCTCAATCCACAGCGGTGTGTGATTTGTTTTATTGTGTCCAGTCATACAACGAATATCTTCACTATTGGTGCCAGAATGAGTTTAGAGATTCTAAAGGTTGCATGATAAAGCACAAGCTGCTTTGGGAACAGGTGTCAAAGCTGAAAAAATGCTTGCCACGGGCTCATGTAATTCACACATTGAGTCATCACGTGTTGGCGTGCACATTAAAGGCAATTCGCTGGCTGATGAAGCCGCCACGCGACAGTGCGAACTGCAGTCGGCACTGCAATCACCTGTTCCAGTACGAGGATAGACGGACAGATAATGATAGCTGTCAACACTATGCATAACAGCTCAGCCTTGCCAAAAGGTTTCCCACTCAAGTACACCTACAAGTTAGATGCGCAAAACATTCTGTATTTCAAATTCCAGGAGTGGGGAATAGAGTAATACCAAACATGGATCGCAGATTAGGATTAATTCTAGCTGCACACAAGGGTCTGGGTTCAGTACACACAGGTATCGCTGAGACTGTTTCACTACTAAATCAGCATTATTGGTGGCCAGAGTAAGACCAAGGGCTTTGTCTTCAAATGTGACATCTGTCACCAGATAAAAGGTTCAACTGTAGCATGTCCACCTCAAACACACTAAGGATATCAGACAGACCGCTTGCATGTGTCTATTTGGACCACTGTAGCCACTTACAATCTGACGGGGCTTACAAATACATCTTGGTGGCAGTAGATTCATGCTATAGATTTCTGTGGGTTTGGCCTCAGTGCTCGGCTGACGTCCAAACTGTTATAAATGATTTGCAGGTCTTCATAGGGACATGCGCAATTGGCACATTGCATTACGACCTTTGCCCTGCGTTTAGATCACAGGCCTACAAAGAAGCCATGGGAGGTTTGAGCGTAGTTCGGGATAAGAATGTAAGTAAAAGTCCTCTACTGTGGCTGCACAGTGGCGGATAAAAAAACATTTGACAACAATGATTGTTTGGCTGTTTTACAGGAACTCAATGAATTCCAGTCATTACAAAGCAATGTTCAAGTAAAACGCACTGCCACTGGAGAAGTGAAGCTTGCTCCTGCAAGACATGCCTGGGTCCCAAAGATTGGGGACCTGGTCAGAAAAAAAATGGTAGCAAAAAAATTATTTAGGCCATGTTACCTGTCCTGGCTGTCAATGGAATAAGAACAGTACTTCTTCCGCCTCTTGCTGGCTGCAAAGACAAGAGATTCATCTCAATTGATCTAATCAAACCACACTATGTGGCCCATACTCAACAATAGGCCGCATGTCCTCCTCAGTAGCCACCAATCTCGTCTCCCTACCATACAGGAAGTTCAGATGACAGATTAATAACTTCTGAAGACTCCACTCGGCGAAGTGAAGGAGGTACTAACAATAGAATGCAACTTGTACCTGTTGAAACTGAACAACATCAAACTACAAATGAGACACAGATCTCAATTCAGCCAAATACCAACGTCTATGTGAATATGTCTTGAATGCAGACATCTGCCTGAGACACAAAACCTGCTGAGCTACCAAAGATAGTTCGGACTGCATCTGGCTACTTCATTGATTTTGATGATTTCTCATCGGATCCAAGTGAACCCAATTTACCGCCACCACCTGTTCCATACAAACAATAAATTTGTGATTTCTATCTCTAGCTGAAAAAGACTTACTTTGCTATTCGCTGGATACAGATCTGGATTGCAATTGGTCTACTGTTCCTAGTCCTTTGGATTGGAATAGTGACTGTCTTCTTTCTACTACTGAATGGACCTTACCTCCCAGAACGCTCTACAATAACATGTGAACTTGGACCTCAAACTGCATGCATCATCACACTGTCCTTAGTGAACATTACAGCAGTTCCAGTTCCTGAAGGAATAGTTTGGAGCAGAGTTTCTTATGATGTAAAGGGTACTACTGAACTTTTAAGAATACCTCTTTTGTTCAAAATTTCTCCTAGTGATATTATCACCTCTAGTACTCTTTCTGATGATTGGGACATTGAAACTGTGCATACTATGCCATCTGATTTAAAAGAATCTGCTGCATTTTAAAATGATAAATTGTATGATAGTACATCTAATTTTGGTTACATGTTCTGTTATCAACACTATGGTCACCATTTTTTGTACAAAGTAAGTATCCAATGTACAGTTTTCACTTACCATCAATGGGAACATTGCACAACACTGCCAAAAGTTAGTTCAACCACATTTGCGCAAACATTTGCTTGTTTTTCTGGGTTTAACACTTCAAAACCAACTTATTACTATAAGCTTGCACCTACAACTGCAAAGAAAAATATACTCACTAACACTGAGCTGATATACTCTGCTTCCTTTATTACCCAACTGTCTTTACAAGGTTTTGACTTTTTGAGGGACATTGCAGACATAAAGTCTGTCTGGAGGACTAAAGATTAGCAGGTTCAGGGAACTGAGGTGTTATATAGAGCATGCCTCATACCACGTCCAATTATTTTTTCTGAACAAGGCAGTGTAAGAGACTTCCTGTCTTGGGCTAGCCAAGATCAAGGTGAACACACCTAATTTCCCTCACTTACACACTTACACACTTTAAGGGTTGGAACAATTACACACAACACAGTGAGGAAACATTAGATACCATGCTACACAAAGGTTCCTACAATTCATCAGACTCCAATTGGAAGGGATGGTTGGTTTGGCCTAACAACACAAATAGGTGTCAGTCAAGATTCAGGGGTACCAATGAAAGGCTAGATATCCATAGGCCTGATCAGCGCTATGTACAATCAGAACACTCGGTGGTGGTGACATCTTACAGTGTTGGGAAGTTAGGCCTAGAGTGGCTAAAGACCTCAAAACTATCCCAAGTGAAACAACACTTATCCCTCCTCTCAGATTACATGGATCTTAGGGATTTTTTTTTAGGTCCAGAGAAGGTACTTAAAAAGCGCTTCTTGTATGCTATTTACAACGAGCTATGGACAATATCTTAACAGGAGGCTGCTGAGAGACTACGTGAGGTGGATAGGGTTAACCTAGAAAAGGCTTTGGCATTGGTTGACAATGGTATGACCACACTATCAACCAGAATTTATTCGCTGGGCAACATTGTGTCTTCTGCAATAGATTTAATCGGACAGGATTTGTCTATTCTACAACATGGACAATCGCAACTGTGGTTCATTATATTATTAAGTTGGACACTACAATCATTGCATTCTGGCCATGTGGCATTACATCAACAGCACAACTCTGTTCTCTGAATACAAATGAACGGAAAGACAAATGCTTATGGCACACTGAGATGCAAAATATGCCATGTTGCACATTGAAAAATTGGACCAATTAACTTTCACCATGGCTGAGTCACTTTCCACAGAATGGTTAATCCATGGCTATATTATACTGCCAGTCACAACATTCCAATTTCAATACTGTCTCAAATACCATCAGGTAGGCAGGTATGTAGAGCTAGGAGAAGGATACATACATAAGTATTAGGAATTACCGTACAGATTTAGATGCAGGAATGAGGATACTGAAGTTTTTCTTAGCAGTTCAACCTGTGAAAGTGCTTCAAGTGGGTCCCTAGTTTCCAAAAACATTTCACTTCAGGGGGCCTGTAATGCTTTGGTTGCTAACTTGTCTTATCACTTGAAGGGTTCCTCGGCTGCCGAGATTCATCCGGTATTTAATCTGCTCTCGAATGGGACCTATTTGATGCTGAATAATCAAGGCTGATGTGGGATGGTACCAGGCATCGCATATCTGGTCACAGTAAGTTCCAGGGTTACTTGTTGTATGCAAGTATTGTTTCCACCGACCCACACAGGTACGGGGGCAACGCTATGGCCTTCATTGAATGCTTCCTTTATGCAGTTTGATTCTCTAAGCAGACTGCTTTTTCAGAAAGATATGCCCTTAACCTCAGCCTGAGAGACGTTTGATCTCCAGGTTGCAAGGTCTTCATCTGAATACAGGCACTAGTCCATACGAACTTTGCGCTCCATTTCAGGGAAATGGTTCATCGTATCTTTAAAATGTCTGATACGAGTGGGTTGTGCACCTATTTAAACGTATGGGGCTGGACTACTGAGCACCTTTCGGACAATCTTCGGAGTCATTCCAGCATTCATACACTCCATATTGGGAAACATTTTTGGGGGGTTTCTGCTGGTCCTACTACTCGTAGTGGATATCCTGGTTTTAATTTTCCAGCTTTGCAATGGACATCCCAGTTAATCTAGAGATGGAAAAGCAGTGCGGGTACGACGTTCTCGTGAACGCATGGTGCTTCATCGGGATCTAAGCGACAGTCCTATCATTCTGACGAGTCTAGTTTGACTGCACCTTGCCTGTTTTCCGCTGCCTATTCTGCGGAAACGAATGCTTGTTGGACTTGTGTTGAACCTTCCATTGGATACGCCACCGGACATAGACATACTACTGGACCCCTTAAAGGCACACATGCATCAATGTCCTCAGCATATTCCCATGATAGAGCCTTCGCTGGATGTTTCAGCACCTGGAGGAACAGACAATGGCTCTACAACAGACTCACAGGTGTCAAGTGCTTCCTCAGTGGCTGCTGTGGGCGCAGGAGAAGATCACCTTTACTCCATTGACCTGATACAGGAGGTGTTACAGGGACTGTCGTCTGCGAGTGATGTCTCCCACACAGGGCACATAAACATTTGGCTCACCGTGTGATGGGAACAATTTGACCTTTTTTCCAAAACAAGCCAAATTGGAATGAAAAGCATTGTTTTGTTTAAAAAATCTCTTCTGCTCCCACTAGGCTCCATGGCTTTGGATGTGCTCAGTCAGTCTAATCATATATTGACTCTTTAGTGGACTTATAGAGTTTTTTGAATTTTAATAATATCCTTTTTGCATACAACCTGTTTTTTTACATTGGTTTTATGACAAGGTTTTTATGTTTTTAGTAGGCTTATTTTAGCATTAGTTGACCTTGTCACCCTTCAGATGAGGAGTGGGTGTTACGTTCCCCAACCTAGGCCTAAGTAGCAAAGCGACCTTTGACCTACATTTGTCCTACCTTGCTTTGCATAATGGTTCTAGCACAGACCTTTTTACCCAGATATGTGCTGAATAAATGTTGATGGTTTTCTTAAAATTACCCTCATTTATAAATTGTATTTATTTATTTATTTATTCAGGGTTTTATAGAGCGCGAACGTGACCCATTATGGTATCAGAGCGCTTTACAGGGATAAAATGTTATATACTACTTTGACATAGGCAATAAACATGGATAGCAATAGAAGGAAGTGACTACATTTGGGCATAACAGGGTATATACAATATTCAGAGCAGCGACATGTGAGCAATGAATATATGTTCAAACAACTACTGCCTACACCACGAAAACCTTAACCACGAAGGCTAAACAACGACAAATGCCAAATAAATACATTTTTTACAACGAGTTCCTAAACCACGAATTAAACCACATCGTGACTGGCCAATAGATGGCACTGTTGTAATAACAATACTTCTGTTTGTGATGCAAAATAGTAGTCTTTGATGTGTTTTGTGCTAAGATTTCTTTTTCACTTTTCTCATAACTGCTTTATATTTTTTTGACACATATATAAATAATGCCCTAATGTTTTTATTTATTCTGTGAAACATATATTTTCATTATATACGATACAATCCCTTTACAAATTACAATATAAAATATTTGAAACATTTAATTCAAAAGATTTGTAGGTTGTTTTGAAGATGTTAAAGTTTTATTTACGGAATATTTATGGAAATTGTACTTTTTAGTGTGTGCTCAAGAATTCATTTGAAATTGCTTTATTACTCGTGTTATGACATTGACCAGGGATGTAGGGAAATATAAAATATGTCTATCAAGCAGCTTCTGCCAAAAGCATTCGTTTAATGCCTTGGTTTGCCGATGAGCCTGGGGTGAAATTTTCTCTCAAACAAAAAGAATGTCCTATTACTTACCGGTAATCTTCATTACTCCGGGTCCCGTAGTCCTCGACACCTTCATACTCAACAAGTGGAGATGACCATCTCCCGACAGAAAAAAAAAACAAGAGGAATGCTGGGACACTAATACTGCCCCTCCCCCCGGGAGTACATAAGCAGTACTTACCCAGCAGACCTCCTGTACCAACAAGCCCAGACAGGAAGGCCGGCCGCCCGGGAGGGAGGGAGGGGCGTATGAAGGTGTCGAGGACTACGGGACCCGGAGTAATGAAGATTACCGGTAAGTAATAGGACATTACCCCCAGGTCCCTCCGTCCTCGACACCTTCATACTCAACAAGTGGAGAGTACCAAAGCAGAAACCCGGCCTTCCGCACGCACAAGCACACCCAGGAAACCACAACAAAAGCAGCCACCCAAGGGAGCACCGAGAAGGAGGACAGGAAGACCGCAGGAAACACCCGGCCCGCAACCCAGAACAGGACAGCAGGGACAAAGGCCGGAGAGAAAGAAAAACCCAGGGCTCCAAATAAAGGAGGCCGCCAACCCGAGCAACCGGCAACCGGGACCGGACCAGAACGACAAGACCAGCCAAAACAACCCACCGGAGAAGACCGCCCAGGCCAAAACCAGCAGGAAGGCACAAAGGGCCAGGCAGACCCACCAGGAAGACGAGACAACCCGGAAGAAAAGGTCAACAGAGCGCAGGCACAAGCACCCAGCCCAAAAAGGAAGGAGAAGCACAGGCCAGAAACACGGCCAAACTCCCAAAAAGAAAGGACCCGAGCTCAAGAGACCCGAGGAGGAAACACCTCCGAGGAGGCCCAGGAAGCAACAAGCACCCAGGAGCCGAACAGGACCGAGAACCCGACCCAAAAGACAGGGACGGGGAAGAACCCCAGAACCCAGCCGAAAGCCCACCAAACAAGGAGAGGCCAAAAAGACCGGAAACCAGCAACAAAGAAAAACTCAACCAGGTCGGGAACAGAGAAAGCGACCACAAGCCCAGAGAACCCCAACCCCAAAGGGAAGGAACACAAGGCAGGACGGGAGCACAGAGCAACTGGGAAACCCCAGCAGCCACCCAACGAGGCACAGAGGGCAGCACAAAGAAGGCGCCCAAAAGACACAGGACCGCCCAGGAACCCCACACCCAGGCCAGGCAAGCAGCAAGGGCAGGAGCAGCGGGAAAAGAAAGCCCAGGGAGCACAGCACCCAGACCACAACCACAAGGCCCCAACCCAGCAATGCCGGAGAGGAGCCAAGCAAACCGCAAAAAAAGAGGCCAATAAACCCCAACAGAACCGGGAAGCCAGGACCAGAGCCAAGCAACCCGACCACGCAGGAGGAACAGCAGGCCCAAGCAAACCCCAGAAGAAGAGCAGAGGACCAAGCAGCAGGAAACCACAGACAACACGCAGCCAGGAGGGAGGGACACGCAGACGCACGAGCACCACAGAACAGCACCCCAACCACAGACGGAGGGGCAACCAAACAGACCCACACCGGGAACAAAGCCCGGGAAAGCAAGGCAGGAAGGAGCGAGCCACGACCACAGAACCAGGAAGAACCCAGAAAAGGCCGGCAACAACCCCCAGTGCAGGCCAAAAAGGGTCAGCACAGCCCGAAAACCCAGAAGGCACAGCCCGAAGCCACACACCGCCAGCAAGAAGCCGGCAGAACCGCAGCCACAGAACCCCACACAGGCCCACAACACCGGGAAAACAAGCCCGGGAAGAGAACCAACAGCAGAAGGCCCAGAAGGAACCACCAGGAAGCGGCCCCAACTCAGAACACCCCGCCAGGGCCCAAAGGGACACCAGCAGGGAAGCAGAGCCCAAAAAGGAGCCCAACAAGCAGGAGCGGCACGCCCCAGCCAAAACCACAGCCAGGCACCCACCAAGGGAACCAGACGAGACCAGAACAACTCAGGGAGCAAACACCCACAACAGGAGACGGACCCGGAAGCCAACAGCCCCCAGCAGCCCCAGAAGGCCAGGCAGGGACCAACCCGGCCCGACCAAGCACAACACAGAGCAGACAGCGGAGCACGGGGACAGCACACCAACCCGGAGAAAGGAGGCATGACAGGAACCGGCAGCAGCCCGGAGGCCCCAGGCAGGAACAAACCAGGCAGGCACCCCAGCAGAAACAGGAGGGGCAGACAGCCAAAAGCCAGCCCAGGGGGAGCCAGCGCATAAGCAGCCAGGCCAAGCACACAGAAAAGCCCCCGGACAACACCAGAAGCCCCAAGCAGGAGCAAGGGAAGCCTACACCATCAGGAAGACCCAGGCAGGCACCACAAACAGGCACCAAGCAGGGAACAGACGAGAACAGGAGCCGGCAGGGCCAAAGCAGAACCGCCGAACCCAAGGCAGCACAAGCCACCCAAGCGCAGGCAGAGGGGGCAGACCACCCCAAAGAGCCCCCGGCAAGACACAGGCAAGCACCCAGGAGCGGAACCAGGCACAGCCTAAGGGACGGGAGGAACAGGACCAGGAACCAGGAGCCCCCAAGGCGACTAACCAGAGAGAAGCCAGGAAGCGAAGAACCAGGACACCCAAGCAGAGCAGAGGCACAGCAGCCAGCCCGCTGCGGAGGCAAGGCCACAGAGGGAGAACAACAGGGCAGGCCAACCAGAACCAGGGGAGCCCACAGGACCCCACCCCCGCATCGGCCCGAGGAGCAAGAACACCGACTCACCAACAGGCGGGGCAGGCAGCCCGAAGAAGAGGGGGAACAGAACGCACCCCCCACAGGCCATCGCTGAAGAAGAGAGCAAGGCGCAAGCACGCAGGAAAACCCCAACAACACAGGGAACACCAGGAGCAAGCAAAGGCAGAGCCAGCGAAAAGGAACCGGCCACCACAGAGGCAACCGGAACCCACGCAAACCAGAGGCAAGCCACAAACCGAAAGGGCTAATGCCCACAGAGCCGCCAAGAGCATGGGCACATCCAGAAGAAGAGAACCAAAGGGAGCAGATCCTCGGAACGCCCACCATCAACAACCGCAAGAACCGGGGCGGGCTAGCGGCAAGGGCCGAGACCAGGAACAAGCCACACAGGAGGCAAGCAGCGGGGACTCCAGAGACAGCAGCAGGACACCCCAAAAGCAAAACGGGACGTAGCACAGCACCGAACACAAGTCCACAACAAACCCCGGCACCCCCAGGGGGCCCCGACCCAGGGACAAGACACACGCCAGAAGGCACACCTGCCAACACCCCAGGACCGGCACCAGCAGGCGAATAGAGGACCCACCAACACCGGACAGCAGGACATCAGCGGCCAGACTCGAACCCACGGCCACGAGTGCCAGCGAAACCAGAGGCACAAGAAGGAGCACGGAGCACAGCGCCTTGCAGCACCAAGAAGAAAAAAGTGGGGGTGAAAACAGCCAGAGCAGGGGCCAACAACATAACAAGGCCCCCACCGCAAACGTGAGAAAAACACATACACATGCAGCAAAGCAACAAGGCACCCCAGCTCTCCATGCCACAGAAGCATGCCACATAGACAAGCAAAAAATGGAAGGCAATTGCAACTGTCAGAAAAAAAGGACGAGCCAGGCAAAGGCGGGGGCATAGAAGGAGACCAGAAGGCACAGCCACACCGAAGGACAAGCCCACTGGAGTCCGGCGCCCAAGACCACACGGCCCGTCAAGGACACCAAACCGAGGGAACAGGCACAAAGCCTCAGGAATCGCCAACCACTCCGACAGAAAGTGAAAAACACCAGCACATCTGCAAAGCGGGGAAAAGAGTAGCCAACAGAGGGCAGGGAACAGGAACACAAGGAACGTCCCACACACAGCGCCCATGAATCCACAGGGACTGAAGAAACACAGCCACAGACACCAGGCACAAACCCCTCATCGAGACATTAGGAATGAAGCAGAGGACACCAGAGGCGGCCCCCGAACCAGACATCAGAGGCCCCCTCATACCTACAACAATTCCAGCGCTGCCAATGGCGCGGAGAGGGAAGCCCACACTTCAGAATACATCAGAGGCAGAGCGGGGGACCCCGCATCCCCCCCCTCACTCACCGGGGCAGGCAGAGAAACGGCACGAGCAGAGTGCCACAGAAGCGAGGCCAGACGCCTGCTGCCGTCAGCACCGGCCACCTGAAACAGAAAGAAAATGGGCAGCATACACAGGCAGGCAGAAGAAAAAAGGGGATCCCGAAATCGGGACTCACCAGGAGTGGGGGCCAACTCCAGGAACAAGGCCCCCACAGCACCGCCGAGCAGAAGTCCACCAGGAGCCCATCCAGCAGCTGCCAGTGGACCCGAACATCAGTCTTCACAGATCAGCAGCCCCTGTGGAACAGAAGCACGAGTGCAAACATCCTGCCCTCCAGACACCCCAGCACAAATCCCAGCGCAGCTATGCACAGGACGACAGCAAGGGAGAAGAAAACGTTCCCGAAATCGGGACTGACCCGGAGTGGAGGCCAACCCCAGGAACACGGCCCCCACACCACCGTCGATCCAGGATCCACCAGGAGCCCATCCAGCGAGGCACGGCTCCCTGGCCAGGCTCAGGAAGCCGAGCCCGCGACCCAGAAGCAACCGGGAACTCCAGCACCAGCCACAAAGGGCCGGTAGGTGCAAGCAGCACACAGCAAAGCCGGGAAATCCTCAATTCCAACACCGGCCCCAAACAGATACTGACTCCAAGCAAGCCCGGCAGGCCAGGAGGCAGTCCAGGGACCCCTCGCCCGCACAGCCAGGCAGCCGGGCGGGGGGGAAGAAGAGATGCACCGCCACTCCAGCCCAGCAGGAGCAGCACCAGCACACCAACCAATCTGTCGACAGACAGAAAAAAAGAACAGGAGGTCTGCTGGGTAAGTACTGCTTATGTACTCCCGGGGGGAGGGGCAGTATTAGTGTCCCAGCATTCCTCTTGGTTTTTTTTTCTGTCGGGAGATGGTCATCTCCACTTGTTGAGTATGAAGGTGTTGAGGACGGAGGGACCTGGGGGTAATAAACTTACGCACGTCCATCTGTTGGCCCCCTCTGACCATTCATCACCGATTAAGTGCTTTTTACGAATGGCGCCTTTCTCCTGTAAACACAGAAAATGGATTTCGCCTCAATACATATGACTGACATCTTAAAACATTGTAAAAACACTTCTGTCACAGCTTATTCCCCGATGTCTGTGACCACACATAACCTCTACATAACCCCGAAGCCCAAAGTTCATGTGATGATTTATGGTCAATGCCTCTGCACATGATGCTGCATTACCAAGCTGGCAGGATGAAGGGGGCGAAGATCGTGTGTCAGAAGGAGCAGAGGGGAGGAGGGGAGGGACTCGTGGTTTAGGAAAGTCGTGGTAAGAAAAGTAGCGCTTAAGGAAAGTCGTGCTTTAGGAAAGTCGTGGTTCAGGAGTCGTTGTTCAGGTAAGTAGTGATAAAAACTTCGTTGTTAAGGATGTTTCCCATGAGCAATATGCAGAGATAACCAGCAATTACATTTGAGGGAGTAATAAGTCAGTACAAAGAGCAACCAAGCAGAATTTTTTTTTGCAGACAACAAATAGCAATGCCGCAGAGCGTTGAATGAGATTTATGGGAGGAACTTGCTCATTAGGAAGGTTTTCGCTTCCTTTTTAAAGTTTGACAGAGAAGGTATTCATCTGATGGGGGACGGCATGAGTTCCAGATTCTTTGTGCGGCCCCAGCGAAGGCACGATTATAAGTGAACCGAGGTGGCTGGAGCACAAGGTCTCTGGCGAACCAGGAGTGTCTGACTCCCTGAGAAACCAAGATTTTCTGGGCGAGATATGCAGGAGAATTGGCTGTAGCGCTTTGTGCGTCATACAGGCCAGTTTGAGTTGGATTCTGGCTTCAAAAGGAAGCCAGTTCAGTATCTTCAGATGCTGTGAGATGTGATTGAATTGTTTTGAGCCTGTTAAGAGTCTTGCTGCAGCTTTGAGGCAAGCTTTCAGGGGGATTGCGGAGATCTTGGGTTGGGAAGATAGGGTTGAGCAACCATATTCAATTCTGGAGATAATTAACACCTGAACTGCGTTTTTTGGGTCAGAAGCATCAACGAAAGGCTTTAGTTTTCTCAAGTAGTTCAGGTGAAACCTGGCAGTTTTGGGCCATCGAATTGATGTGGTCTTGCATATTCAGGTTGCTGTCCAGGGTTATACCAAGAGATTTGGCAGTTTCCACGATGGTCGGTGTGCAGTTCAGTGCTGTGATCGAATTAGTCCATTCCAGAATGTCAGAAGTACTTTTAGGGGGGGATGAGAAGGAAAGCAGGCCTTTTCTTTTGGATGCCCGGCATTAGGAAGGTGATGGCGTGGTGGTCTGGCCAATCTCATGGATCTATTGAGTTAAGCCTGACCGCCTTTGCCTTAGTAATGTTCCAATCCAGCGTGGAGTCTTTCGTGTGAATTGGTAATGTTCAGGCTTGAGTAAGTGATTGGTCAGCAAGGAAGTCTTTGACGGCGTTGACCTGGGGGTCATTGAGGTCATTCCAGTGCAGATTAAAGTAACCAAGGAAAATGTCATTGGAGTGGAAGGAAACCTTAGCAGTAATGATGTCCATGAGGTGGTCGATAAATGTGTTGTTCTTGCCTGGGGGGTGGTAGGAGATGTGCAGTTTGCACAACTGGGTAGCGTTGTTACATATGGAGAGAGCGAGGTATTTGCAGGAATTGGTGGGGTTGGCGTGAAGCTCTGTAAGAAGGAGGTCTGAGTGGTAGATGCAAGCAATGACTCCCCTTTTTATATTTTCCTGTCAAGCCTTATGATGTTATAATTAGGCAGGACCAATAAATCTAGGTAAGTTGGCGATGATTTGTTGAGCGTGATTCGGTTTGGATAGCTATGTCAGTTTTTTACCCAGGATGAGTGTGGGGATGTCAGAGGCATGCTTCGCTGCTGACCAGCAGTTAAATAGGAGGCCAGAGAGTGGAGCATCGGGCAAGAGTTGAAAGAAGCGGAGGATAAGGGTAGTTGTGCTAAGTTGTTGCTGGTTACTCCTCTGTTACGGAGAGTTGATGATCAATTGGTGTGGATTGCGACCCTATGAATTAAGTATTCATCTTTCTTGTTTGGAGGACTGGGGGCGTCAGGAGAGGTCTTATAGGATAAGAGGAGGGCTAGAGTTTCGTCCTCCAAGAGGTAGTTGAGATGTTTGCGAGGGTGAAGGTGTCGATTGGCCACCGGCATGGGTTTGAGGAGTGCCATGGTGAGTGGGGGAAAAACTGAATTATGGGACAGCCTGATATTCATGATAGAGTATTCAGTGAGGTGAATGATGCTCTTCAAATCGAGAATGGAATTATGGATATTCTGAGCTATGTTGGATGCTCTGATGTTCAAAGTTTCAAGGCCCATTAGTGAATGTTGTATTTGCGGAAAGGGGATCTGTGGGGCAGGACTAGTTCTGCTGGCATTAACTGGAAGCCTGGTAGAGGCGCTTGACCGCCCTGAAGCTAGGTTTCTGGGAGGAGAGGTGTGAGGATGGCTAGGCGTGCTCAGCAGGGTGGTCACAGGGCTGTTGGGGAGGGTGTCCGGTGGGCTGTGAGTGGTGATGCATGAGGATTCTTAGTAAAATCCCCTGCACATGATGTACATAACAGGATTAACATACAAAACGCATCACTATCTTCATCCTAGTCGATAGAGCTACATTGTATGATTGTAATTTTTTATTTAGGCTCATTTACATAATCGCACGGTCAGCATATTGATTGCGGTAGGAACCCAAGGCTATCTTTGTGGTATTAAAAAAACGCACCCTCACTAGGTAACAATAGGAGATGCTTCTACGCTGACACAAGACACTGAGGTCTCTGTACGCTGAAGCTTCAACACGCAGCGGTCTGACATCCCTTGCATGGTGTCCAACTCGTGACCAAGACGGGGTCCTTCATTCTCTTCCATCAGGTAATGGTGTTGGCTCTTTCCAAGGGGATTCTTGGCCTTACACCCACATACATGCTAGGTACACTTAGATAGGGTATGCATCATAGGAGAACTCTTGATTACTGTCAAGTGTATATGCCGGCATATATTTACTGTTGTAGCACCATTGTAGAATTCTACCTTCAATTCACTCTATTGGTGCTTATAATCTTTTACATTTGCTTCTGTCTATTTATTGTCGTAGCAATTTGCCGCTGACCCATTCTGTTTGTTGTACTGGGTGGAAGCAAAATATGAATTACAAAAACAGGCTAATGAATTAACAGAGGTGGCTGAAAGCCCCTTTAACCCCTTGCATACTGCCGTCGACAGACGGCAGCACTACCTCCCTAGTGCTGCCCTTGGCCAACGGCCGACGCAGCCCTGCCCACCCTTCAGAACGCCTGCACCGTGGCGGAAAACCTCCGCGGTTAAAGCGTTAAGTTAGTATTCAATACATATCATTTTGGTAAAATCAAAAGGTCTTGACTAATGCCAAAACTAAGAAAAACTTATGTCGTCATAGTGCTATTTTGTCTTTACTTTCAGCCATGTTGCACAACATGGCTTAAAAAAAACATTGACAAAGCCATACAGCCCTCGTCCATAAGAGAGAGCAATTTGCGTTTTGCAATTTGTTTTGTTTTTGTCGCATGGCAGGGCGAGAGATACTCCTGTGGTGATATAAAATGCTCGAGGTATGTAGACGTTAGTAGATCACTGTTGGACAGCCATGGCCAGCACGATGTCTGATTATGATGATAAAAAAGGCACGGAGTGAGTGTGTACGGGGCTGTGGTGAGAGAGGGTCTTCCTTTCACATATTATTCTCATGCCCCATGATTCAAACATACTGGGACGGCGTCACCCGAATGATGATGATGATAGTGAGTGAGAGTGTCCAGCTAGAACCAAGGTGGCACATCCTGGGAGTGACGGGTGAGATGACATGGCCACAATGGGTCAAGACCTGGCTGGCCTTAGTGGGAGGGGTGACAAAGAGGAACATCGACAAGGCATGGAGGGCAGTGGTGGCACCCACACTGGATGCTTGGAAGAAAGATATGGACTGGTGCCATGGGGTGGAGCAGGTGATATATCAGAGTCAGGGCTGCTCACGCAAAGGTGAAACGATATGGGGTGCGTGGGTTAGGTATAGAAGCAATTGGCAGGCGCCATGAGGAATGCTTCATACCTGCCAGGAAGACGAGATGTTACTGTATACCCCTAGAGAGTAAGGATGCCCAATAGCCAGTAATTGTGATAAGATGTGTACCCTGTATTGTGATACCTGTGACACATGTTTATCCTGATATGTCAATACGAATATGATAATTATCTGAAGCTTGTATTTATGTTCAATAAACATATGTTTAAAGAAAAAATGCACGAAGTGGTGAGCACATTACTGTTTTACATCAGGGCCGGTGAGGTAATATCTGCCTGGGGTGGTTTAAACAGTACCTGGCACAAAGAGGTCAGTAGATAACTGTTACACATCCAGAGCTGGTGTGGTGATGTCTGACTCGGGTGATATAAATGGCACTAATTATGTAGAGGCTAGTTGATCATTGTTGGATAGTAAGGCCTAGCCAATTATATCAGACTAGGGTGATATAAAAGTTACCAGACATGAACAGTCTGGCAAATCACTGATATACAGCCAGGGCCACAGTGGTGAGGTCTGCCTTCGGTGGTATAAGCTGTACCAGGTATGAGGAGGGCAGCTGATCAGTTATACATCCACAACAATTAAGGAAGTCCAACTAGGGTGATTTGAAGCATACCAGACAAAAATAAGCCAGCAGATCATCGTTATATAGCCAGGGCTGGCGCAGTGTTGTCTCACTGAAATGTGCACCAGCAAGCCACTGTCGTGTGCTATAATTCACTGGCCCTTTGGATGTTTGCAACACACCAATGCAGCTTGAAGCCCTTATGTCTAGCATGTCTGCCTCTGATTGGAAAGTGACCTATGCAGGTATTATGCTGGGGTTGAATAGTGCAAATACAAAAATAGCAGAGTCCGCACAGCTTTTCATGCTTCCAAAGTTGATTGAGTTTATGGTGTGTTATGTAAAAACATGCATCTTATTGTGATTTGACATCTGTGACAGAGCAAAGTGTTCAGGTGGCAGGGCCACACTCTATCAATTAATCAATCAATCAGATGTCTTGTAAATCCCGACTACTCACCCATAAGGGTCTGAACGTGCTGGGGGGGTGGGGTAGCTGCTGGTCCAATGGGGTGCTGTGGTTAAGTCGAAGAGCCAGGTCTTGAGATCCTTCCTGAAGTGAGGATGTAGTCGGTGATTGCCTGAGGTGGAGAGGTAGTGTGTTCCAGGTCTTTTCTGTGAGGTAGAAGGATCTTCCTCCGGCGGTGGTCTTGCAGATACGTGGGGCGATAGCCAAGGCCAGTCCGTGGAGCGGAGGTCACTGAAGGATGCGTGGATTGCCAGGTGGTGGCTGAGTTATGCAGGTTTTGTGTCATATCGGACTTTGTAGGTATGTGTGAGGAGATTGAAGGTGGTTCTTCTGTTGAGAGGGAGCCAGTGGAGGTCTCTCAGGTGGCCAGTGATATGGCTGTGGCAGGAGATTTTGAGGATGAGTCTGGCAAAGGTGTTCTGAATGTACTGCAGTTTCTTGAGGAGTTTCTGGGTGATTCTGGCATAGAGTGCGTTGCCCTAGTCTATTCTACTACTGATGAGTGCATGGGTGGCAGTCTTTCTGGACTCTGTGGGGATCCACTTGAAAATCCACTTGAACATCTTCCGGAGCAGGTGAAGCGTTTGGAAGCAGGATGATGAGACGGTGTTGATCTGGCAGCTCATGGTGAGCGAGGAGTCCAGGATGATGCTGAGGTTCCGTATGTGGTTTGTGTGTGTGTGGGGGGGGTCCAAGCGCTGGGGGCCACCAAGAGTCTTCCCAGATGGAAGAGGTGGAGCCCATGATGAGGACTTTGGTCTTCTCTGAATTTAGCTTGAGGTAGCTGTTCTTTATCCAGCCTTCATCCAGCTCTGAAAATTGTTCTTGGCGACTGAGGGTTTGTTGGTGAGGGAGAGAATCAGCTGGGTGTCATCGGTATAGGAGACGATGTTGAGCCTGTGGTTCCTGACGATGGCTGTGAGGGGGGCAAGTAAATGTTGAAAAGAGTGGGGATCCGGGAGGAACCCTGAAGCCTTCTGCAGCTGATCTCTGTGGGTCCAAAAGGAATGGAGGTATTCTGACTTCCAATCCAGGGCTTTGTCATTGATTCAAGCATTGTGGAGTCTTGTGTGCAGTGGTTGCTTCGGAATCCAGATTGTGAGAGGTCCAGGATGTGCTTTGCTTCAATGAACTCAGAAAGTTGGGTGTCATTGGCCTTTTCAATGACCTTGGCTTGGAAGGGGAGAAGAGAAATGGGTTTGTAGTTCTTGAGGTCTGTCGGTCGGCAAAGGGTTCCTTTAGCAAGAGGTTTCCAGTCTTCTGGGAAGGTGGCGGAGTAGATTGGGCAATTGATGAAGGAGCAGAGTTCGGGGGCGATGGTGGTGGCTGCTCTGTTGAAGATGTGATGCGGGGAGGGGCCCAAGGCTTATCTACATGATGCTCTACATGATCTTGAGGGTGTTGTCCGTGGGGAAGGGATTCCAGTTCAGCAATATCTGTTGGGGTCCAGCGTCATAGGGTGTGGTGGTTAACAGTGGGATGAGAGGGTCTTGGGTAACGATGCTGTCAAAGCTGGGGTATGTCTCCTTGATCTTGTGGTGGAAGTAGGTGCCAAAGTTGTTGTGTAGGTCTTGGGAGGGGGATGTATGCTGTCTTTGTGCTGGGTCTGGCGAATTCTTTGACCACGGCAAAAAGTTCTTTACTATTGAGTGCATTGGCGTTGATCATTTCTTGCAGGGATGCTTTCTTTGTTGTTCGGATGAGGTGGTGGTGTGTAGTGACAGTGGTCTTGAAGCCTGAGTGATCTATCTGGGTCTTGCTGCTCCTTCATCTCTTCTCGAGCCGTCTACAGGTGCGTCCGGACTCATGAAGGGTGGGGGAGAACCAGCTGGGTTTCTTGGAGTGTTGCTTGCTTGAGGCTTTCTTGAGGGAGCCAAAGAGTCAGTACAGTCGGAGATCCTTCAGTGGAAGTTGCATGCAGAAGCGTTGGTGTCAGTGGATGTCCGTTTAGGGGTTTTGCTGAGGGTGGTGGTGAGTTGTTTTTCTGTGGCTTTGTTCCAACATCTGCAAGGGTAGCAGTAAGCAGTAGGCGGGGTGGCTACTGCATGGAGAAGTGGGCGCCTCAGTGATCTGTCCACTGGAGCTCGGTGTTGTGGCTGAAGGTGGTGTTGTCGCTGGCAGAGAAGATGGGATTGAGCATGTGTTCTGCTGAGTGGGTTGGGGAGGTGAGCAGTTGTTTGAGTCTGACAGTGGCAATATTCTCCAGCAGGGACAAGGTGTTTTTATCGGAGTTGTTCAGGTGAAAGTTGAGGTCGCCGTGAAGGATGTAGCCTGTAAAGGTGATAGAGTGTGATAACGTCCTACGCTGCTAGTTCATACTATTAGATTATGTATATTGTATGCATTTTTGTTCTAACTGTGGCTAAATTTAAAGCACTGCGCAAAAGGGTATTGTCAAGATGTCTATCTTCAGAGATGCACAGACACAATGGTGGTGCATTTGAAGGTAATGCAGGATACACTGCAGGTCCGGTACCACGGGATTCAATCATTGTCTACATATTTCATAGTTTACTTTCATGTTTGCAATACAAATTACCTTTGCCCTATAGCAGTGTAATTATTTGAAACAATGAAAGGGGTGGGATGCACACCTGACTCGATATAATCAACTGTTCATCTTTTACTTGTCCAACGTTAATCTTTTAATGCGTGCGTTATGGTTGTTGTGCCTGCCCCGGTGGCACCTATTATGACAACGAAGGAGACTGGGGCAACGCATGTTACCCCGAACTAGTCGCACAGCAACATTTAGCCATTTTAGGCTACATTTAACAATACTCCTTTTTTTCATTTTTCATTCATTATGTATCAATGTTGACTGTCCTTCATTATCTGTTTATGTTTCTATATAATTCCAATTCCAATCCACATGCAGGGTACATTCTGCCATTTTCTAGGTTTTTATTGTTCGAGCTGTGCCCTCCGGACCTCAAGTTCAAACACGATAAACGCAGGGGTTCGTCCAAAGCAATATTTTTTCAAAAATCCAATGCATTTCGGGCATCACACTGCCCTTCGTCAGGGAACACTACAAATAACAATAATAACACATGATATACACCATGTGTGCACATTCATCAATATCTAATCATTAGTCTAACAGATCAACAGGTTATACATAATTCTTTAACACATTCCTCTGAGACCGATTCTGTAAACAACCTTCCTGTACAATGTAATTAGTAACCTTTCACCTTAACGAAAGCAGTCAATCCCTCTTAAACAACATTACCATCCCTCATGCCCCGTAATTCTCTCTGCAAAGAATGTTAGCTCTTATTTTCTATCAGTGTTTGTTCAGCGTTTTCGTGTATCCCTTATCTTTATTCCACCTTACTTACTCCAATCTTCTTTCTCTCTGTAACTTCCCCAGTTTTTGATGGATGAGTGAAATGGTGGATGGAGGGATAGATGAGTGAAATGATGGATGGTAGGATTCATGAGGGATAGGTTTGCAAATGGTTGTGCATGTTTGGATATGGATTAGCTGCATCTTATCCGTGCCACTTTACATCTCACAATGTCTATCTGAGCAGATCTTCCCAACCATTTCTCTCACCAAACATGCCTGCTCAAGAACATGAATTGTAAACAAAATATCAGACTGGACAATCCAGTGCTGTAACCATATATATAGATTATTATCATATGAAATACCATGAAAAGACCTGCACTGTTGATCAAAGCTGCATGCATACTGAAAAACCGTGAGGTACACGATTGTTTCAATCTAATATAAACTTATTTTGACTTTTGCTTAAGTAGTTGTCTTTTTATTTACTTACATACTACTACGCAAACTCCTCTGATGTGTCTGTAAAACGTACCTTTTGTCCAGAATTTTTGTTCTGAATTTTGACCCCCTTTCCTGAAATTTAGTCCTGAATTATTACACTCACCGTTCTGAATTTGCACCCATGCCAGTTGGACACCCTACCAGCAGCCCCATCTTTGAAGCTGTGGGGTTCAATGTGATGAAACCTGAAGGGCCCAAGTGCTAAGCCAAGTTGTGGTCAAGTCACTTTCTTTTCCCTGGTCTGCATAGACAGTTTACGTTTATTCCAGATTATGCCAGAACGGGAACGCACATTGCTTAGCGATGAAATCCAAGAGCACGGATGGCCTGCATCAGAGGACACGGATAAAATAAAAACAAGAGGGAAAAGTGTGATGGTGGGAGCATCAGGCAGGGAAAGTGGGAGGGGGAAGAAATAGTACAGCAATCACATCGAGAGCAGTGGGCGGGCACTGATTATATTGAATTAATCTGCCCTGGGTACATGCTCCACATAATGGATCAGAAGTGATGTTTGAAGCTGCAAAGAAGAGTAATGTGAAGTCAATGTATGGTAAGCAATGGGTGGACTCCAAGCCCTCATTAAAACAATAGAGTCTTGCAAGCAAGACGCATGCGCTAGCAAATGCTCTCGCAGGTTCAACCCTAAAAAGGAACAAAATGTTTAGTTATGGTTTAGGTTTTCTTAAATGCTGGTCAGCCTTTGTGCCTGGCCACTGCGGTGTAGGATATAGAATGTTATGACATCAGCATGTAGAATCTGGAAGCGGAGACACATGGGAGCTGGTGCCTGTATTGGTAGAGGTGTGGTCCCACTGTTTCTGACATACTTCAATAAACCTATTGAATACTCCTTTGAGCCGTGTTCACCTTTCTACAGTGCACCGCAACACTTTTGTTTAAAACAATTATAACATTCTTCTTTTCTTCTTCTTTCTTTAAAACAATAATCAATACTAAAATTAAATTAAAAAAAATCTTTTACTTTGTGACTTTTATCTATTTATTTTCAGACTTTTCTTGTTCTTGTTCATCAATGTCTTTTAATTCAACTTTGTTATTCAAGGTGATTCTTCTTTCTGTCTCTGCTACTCTCTCTGAATCAGATTCAAACTTATACTTATGAGGATTCACCAGATTGTAACTTTCTAACACTAGTTCTTTTTCTACTTCTGAAACGGTAGTTAGACTTACCCATTAAGGTGATGTATATTTTTTATTTGGTACCCTCTTTCCTGCTGATCCTTTGACCAAAGGTGATTCCCTCAAAGTAGCTCCAGGGTATAGCTCTATCTCTCTCTGGCCTTTCTAGCTGTTCTGATTCACAATGCTTCATTTTGCAAGTTATTTTCCATAGCATAGCTTCTTCTGCTTTACTTTGTTGTGTTATGTTATTTGGACTTGTAGAGTGTGTAATTACCCTTGGGCAGAGTTCTTCAATCTGTGGGACACCATCCCAGGGGGGGGGGCGCGCGCTCCACACCAATCTTATCTTTGTTTCCTGCGTCCGTCCGTCGCAAGCCTTCTTAGAGCCAGTATGGTTGGAGGGGGGAGGGAGGGGAAATCAACCTGTTCTTTTGTCTTGATAACTGTCCCAGGAGGGGGTTAATTCTTCGCTGACATGCTCGAGCTGCAGTGGGAGGCATAGAGTCTCTACTACTAAAACCGAAAGAAAAGAAACAGACACGCCAGTTTTAGCAGAGGAGACCCCTTGCCTCCCACTGCAGCTGAAGTATTTCAGCTGTATGAATTAACCCCTCCTGGGAAAGTTATCTTCCCAGAAAGCAAACAAAGTTTCCGTAGAAGTTTTGGGAGGGGTTGGGAAAGAAGAGTGTTAGGGCTGTGAGAGTAAGTGTGAGGGTCCCAGTTAGAGGAAAGCGAGTTTGAGGGATCTTTATAAAACGGTGGGGAGAGTGAGTCGTCTGGTGAGACAGGGAGCGAGTGAGGAAACTGGCGAGTGGCTGGGAAGATGCGAGGGATCTGGTAAGAGGACAGTGAGAGCTACTGCAAGGGGTCTGTTATGAGGGCAGTGAATTCGAGTGATCTGCTATCTTGACATTTAAAGTTCGAGTTCTGGTGAGTGGACATGAGTGCTTACTGTGATGTCAAACTACTGTGATAATGAGGGATCTGATTAGAGTACACTGAGTGAGAGATGCAAGAGTGAGAGATATGGGAGTTGTGACGAGAGAACATTGAGATATTTGGGAAAGACAGACAGTGCTGAATTAAAATAAAACAAAAACTTAGGGCCCGAAGTTTTTCTGGGGAGCTCCCAACCGCTCTCCACCACTGCTGGTAAAACCAGGTGGTGTCAAATAGAAAGGCTGCTTAGTCTTTTTTTATTTCACCTTAGGTGACGGTCTTTCTTCCACCTACTACGACAGCCGGTGCCCATCACCTGCAACCACCGGCACAAATTAAGCACTATTACGTGGACAGTCAGAGTTAGGAATCTGGGAGGACAGTGTGGGGCAGGCCGGTGTAAGCTCTCCACATTACAGGAGTGCGCGAGTCGCTCCAAAAGACGGGCCCCAGGGAAGGGGTGGGCTGTGAGTCAGGGAGTCGAAGCACTATGGGAGAATTAAGGGAGGAATGGAGATGATCTTCGCCGCGCAACACTGCAGCCTCAGTGCCCCACCTTGAGGACTGCAATCGGCCACGAGGAGTGTCGACTCGAGTGGCTGCCAACATGAAGACAGGCTGCGGCAAAGTGAATACATCGTGGCTGGGCAATGAGTGCAATAAGTGACCAATAGGGTCGTCACTATACTAAGTGAAAGTCCACGCCGCCGGTGTTACTATAGTTACATGGCACGTGCTGAATCATGCTTGCAAAAATATTTGGTACAGGTAGCACTGCCGATTAAGTATAAGTGGCAACTAAAGTAAATGATGTGGAAACGAAAGTACATTGGGTTAAAACTTTTAGGTAGCAATGACTCAGAGATGGTGTTGTATGTATGTAGGTTAGGTAGCAAAATCCAGACTATAGCAATTATGAGCAAGGTTGGCGGCCACAGATGGTTAAACCTCACTCTAAAACAGCACGTTCCTACAGACAAACTGGGAGCAAGTGATGCTGCAGTAAAAGACTAGAGTAAGATGTCTAAGCAACATGATCTTATCAATTTCTGTTCACGGCCAGCCTTCTTGCATAATTAGTTAGTGTCCTTCCATTTGTGTCTCTTTGCAACAGTTTCAAGAAGTTCTTGGAGTTTCTTGTTGCTCAAATGGCTGTAATTTCTGATATTTAGAAGTTTCACTCGTCTTAATTGCATGATTTTTGCTTGCGAGAAAATGTCACTCATAGTCATTGAAATGTCACTCATAATTTCAATTTTTTTTTTAAATGTCACACATGGCAATCTGAAACCTTGGCAGCTATGGTTTTAAGGCAGCCCAGGGCCCCAGCCTGTCAAAGGGGGTGAGGGGGCCAGCTCTGTTCTACAGTCTTGCCCTCATTACCTTGAATAATTTTCAAACACAATGTTGTAAATAGCATTTTAATATTATTCATTTTTAACATGTAAGAGTCTATTACAGACATTTTGCAGACAAAATGTGTTTATGTGTTATGCAACATCCATTAAAAAAGTTTATTTTAGCTCAATACAGGACCTCACATATGAGAAATGGGAGGGTGTGACAGAGATTATTTGCAGTAATATTAGTGAACTGCTGTTGTGTTTCCTACTGAAAACACACATCACTATCCCTGAATATTAGATGTATACACATTTAGTATTTGACCAAAGAAGGCATGAAAGAGCGGAGACTGGATCTTTAAATCAAAGCTGGTCCAAACAGGGGCCCCCAAATAAATTTGGCCCAGAGCCCCCAAAATCCCTATAACGTCCCTGAAAGTTTCTTTTAAAATTAAATTGGCAGGCACTCAAAATGCCAGCCAGCCATGTGTTGTTTAAACAGCCTGCAAATTGCTAAATATGGTTATAAATAAGAAGTATGTATTCATTTTTAATGTTACTTTTCTGTCTTTATTCCCTTTTATTATCAGTCATGGATCATTTAGGCAGCTCTAGAAATCAATTAAAAGTTATTTCTATTTATATTTGCTGTTCAAAGTATGCTCAGACAAGTGCTGAAAATACAGCTTTAGGTGACTGCTTATTTTGTTACCATCGGTGACATCAAAATAATGAGCTGGCAACCCTAATCATAAGACTGGAAGTTTGTTGAGGGATCAGTACATTATTTCCTCCACCCTGATCCCTGGTTACTGCCATAATAAGCCTCTGTCATTTCACCACACTCACTCACAAACCTGCAGTTTACTAAACACTCTTATTGTATTGAATATTATTTGCTGGATATGCCCGGAATGTGCGTGTGGCGGTCGATTCCAGAAATTTGTCAGGTGGTGGGGGGGCACAACATCTAAAAAAAATCAACTGGGGGGGCTCAACCTACAAAAGTTTGAAGACCTCTGCCCTTGGGTGTCCAGGCGCTAAGTACTGGTTACCTGGGGAAGCTGAGAGAAGTACTACTGTGAGAAGAGCCATGTCTTCAGGCCCTTCCGAAATGAGAGAAGATCCGGGGCTGTCTTAAGAAAAAAGGGAAGTTCATTCAAAGCTCTCGAGGCAAGGAGGGTGAAACTCCTGCCCCCCCAGTTAACTTTTTTTGCCATGGGGACTTGCACTTGTTTAGCACTGGTAGATCGTAATGTTCTGCCAGGAACATACCAGTGGAACTTTTGCTTAAGAAACTCAGGACCAATTCCATTGATGGCTTTAAAAACAATACAGAGTGCCTTAAAGCGAGCTCCTTGTTTTATCTACAATAGTCCAAACACGACGTTATATGGGCCATGACTACTGTCTTGAGATTGCTCTCAAACAAGAAGATCTTGATTTTCCTTATGATTCTAAGAATCATAAAACAAGCTGAGGTCACCATGCTTACTTGATCACCTATAGTGAGTTTGTTGTCCACTAATACCCACAGGTTTTTGGCCTTCCTGGTGGGTACAGGGCAAGCACCCAGGTCTTCCGGCCACCAGTCCGGTGTCCCCACCTGTGGATTATTCCCAAACTTTAAGATCTCAGTCTTATTGAAATTGAGTTTTAAGCAATTGGAGGACATCCAATAGGATATTGCGCTCATGCATTCATGGAAGCGGTCCCCAGTTTCTTTCTCACCTCCCCTAGTCAACGACAACACTATTTGTGTGTTGTCAGCGTATGAGGTGAGCTGGAAGCCAAAGGATCTAATAACTCCTGCCAGTGGTGCCACATATATGTTAAAAAGCGTTGGGCTAAGGGAAGAGCCCTGTGGCACCCCACAAGGGAGTGTGAATGCTTTAGATGAATTACCATACAGATCCACAGCTTGTGACCTGTCAACTAGGAAAGATTGTAAGAGTCTCCATGCTGAGCCTTCAACACCAATCGCAGACAACTGGTACATCAGTAATTTATGATGGACCGTGTCAAAGGCCGCAGACAAGCCCAATAAAATTAGTACCACAATACCTCCTCCATCTACGGCATCTCTAATTACCTCAGTAGATTTCAACAGAGCCAGCTCATTGCTATGACCTGCCCTGGACCCATATTGCAATGGATCCAGAGAGTTATTCCGATGGAGAAATGCACTGAGATGGATGTTCATCAACTTTTCCAGGATTTTAACAGGAAAAGGGAGCCGCGAGATTGGCCTGTAGTTGGTGGGGTCTTTTGGATCCAGATTCTGCTTCTTCAAAAGTGGAAGAACAGAAGCTTGATTATAGGGAATGTGCCTGATGCAAAAATAGCAAAAATAGTAAAAATGTCCACATAAACCTTTGTCAAGGTTTCTTTATTGATCAGTGAGCTTTGACTCGAACATGAACGTGAACATTGGTCAGCTTTGTTTATGTGACTTGCTTCAAACTTCTTTCTTCCTCAGGGGGCTCTTGTAACTCTGATTTTCAGCTGCTCAGTGAATGGGTCAGAGACTACTTCTTCTTGCTGAAACTCATGCGTTTGATTCTTACACAGTAACTGCCCTTCACTCTGATCCCTACTGTGAAACTGAACTTCAGATGTTTCAGGTTCTTCTGCAGCGCTTTCCCTGACCTGAAACGGCATGCCATAATTATCATTGCTTTATCCATGGTTTTCTTCACCAGTTTAAAAATGTTCACCCCTTCTCAATACACTCTGCGAACTTCAACTTGATATTGCACTTCACTATGTAAATCAATAGCTGATTCAGTGGCATTTTCTACCACTTTTCTTATTTTCTTCTGCTTTTATCTTCTTTATAAGAGCAGCATGGATCCACTGTGACACTCCGGCACACTTCACCATAGTGTTTGTCATCAACATTACCTGCTAGAGTAATATTAAATATGCCTCTTCTCAAGGCAGTTCTTCCTGGCATGCTTCTGGACTAATATACAGCCTCAAACTGTGGCAAAGAATGTTGCTTCTATTGTCACATTCACCTTATGAGAGACAGATCTCATCAGACCTCAGCAGTAATCTTGCACAATATCTTCAATTATTTATATTAATATAGCAAAAGGAATGTAAGCAATTCTCATTGCTCATCCTATGATCACTTCATGGGGATACAAACCCATCTTTCTATCAGGGGTACTTCTTGTGTTCAACAAAACAAGGGGAAGTTCGTCCGGACATTTCAAACCAGTTGAAGCACAAACTTTAGTCAGTTTATTCCATCAGCCCTTTCCACCACACCTAAAGACTGTGGATAAAACCTGCAATGAAAGCTTTGGTGGATTTGAAATACTGTGCAGATTATGTGCAAAACCTTGAAGGTGGGATGGCAAAACACGACAACAATTCCCTCAACAACATTTTTACAACTTTAAGGCTATCTGATCTCTGGGTGGAGTACGCTTCAACCCATTTAGAAAACTAGCATGTAATTACTAAGATGTTCTTCAAACCATTGTAAACTGGCATCTCCGCAAGGTCTGCTTTGAATACTCTCTGTTCTAAATGGGCCTTTTAATTTGCCAATGTCGTTCATCACTGTCATTGTCTTCCTTCCTTGATTATTTTTCTGACAGATCAAACACCTCATGCAACTATCTTTAGCAACATTTCTAAATATGCTGCTTTTCCAATATTTCCTAAAAATTCTCATTACACTGACCCTTCCTGCCTGAGATTTGTTATCCAAGTACTTTCCCACTGGACACAACATTGCTGTTTCGGAGGGCATATTTATTTCTAGTGTTGAAAAACAAATCTTAATGGTTTTCATTGTAACCCAATTTCTCCAATCTCTTTTTCTCATCGTCTGAGGCTTCTTCCTGGAGATCTCTAAACTTTCTCAAAGAATTTTGAATTACATTAATAAATAAACAGTTCACATTTTATGCATTCTGCAGAGAACTTATTCTTGGTTCATCATTCCCATTTGCACAACCGTCTCATACCGTAATGCACGATAATTCACCATCTGATCAGCATTCTTATTTCCAAGCGAACCTAAATCCATTCCAGCCTTATGGGCAACACACAGGCCACAGCAAACTCCTTCGGCTGTTGTATTTCTCTCAACAAATTCAGTATGTATGTACTAATTCCAGAAGAAGTCATAAAACCCCTTTGTGAACACAGTTGACTATAATCATAAACCACTCGAAAGCCAAGTCTGTATAAGTTGTCACCAGTGCTTAGTTTGAGCCGGAGCTTTCCGGTGCTGAGCACCTGCACTTAATTGGTTTCCAGTGTTCGGCACCGCCACCTAATTGTCAACACCACACTTAGGGCAGTCTGCCACAAGGTGGCGCTGCTCATGTAATTTAGAGATGAGCAGTATAAGAGTAAATGTAAATGTAATGTAAATGTAATTGTGCTTATATAGCGCACAGCTACCCGCAGTGGGTGTCCCGGCGCTTGCTTAGGGAACCCGTCCTGATATTCCCCTGTGTGATAGCCCCAGCGGGTATCCACAAGGTGAAAGTCAGGCATCCCGCCGCGAGGGGCCGTTGTGGAGATTAAGCAAGCTATTGCCCAGAGTCGCAGAGTGTGAACCCATGAGTCGAGAAGGCACCGGAGCGAGAATTATCGAGTCCGTGGAATTTTTAGCCCAAGACCCGCCGAGGCGGGGAATTGAACCCTGGTCCAGGACCGATCTCAGCTTCCGGGTCTGCCACCTCTAACCCCTGAGCCACACTTCTCCACATTAAAAAATGACCAATACCTGCCTCCCAGCCATTCCTTTAGCTTTGGGGACCAGGAATAATCTGAACTGTCGCATTTACATGCGAGAGAGATGGTTAGTAGATGTTTTGGCAGCAATGACAGGGGCAAGCTTCAGCGGCCTCCTGGTCAGAGCCCTGGCACTTAATATTTTACAAACTAAGCACTGGTTGTCACACTCAACGTTTCTGACAAGCACAGATCTGGGTTTAATAACCATCATTATTTTGCTCCCTAGTCACCCCAGTTTGGACGCAGCCAGTTTGGTCTGGTACATAACTCAGTAACTTCTACGTAGTACTAGTTTATCATCAATTTCATCATACTCAATCATTTCCCCGTCTTCCCAACTCTTGTCTCAAATAGGAAGCAGTAATTATGGATTTCATGTACTACACCTCCTAATAGAAATGCTTTCAGCTGCAAGGATAACTTGTTCATAACGTGTCTACTTACTATTTATAATGTGCTGTGTTCTCTTTTTTATGTATAAAAACAGTGGAGGGTGGAATGCTTGAATTAATCTCAGCCACTGATAAATACTCAGGGCCGCATTCCAACCCATCGTTATTTTACAGACCATGCCACCTCAGTTTGGACCCAGCTATATGCAAATCAGTCTTGACCCTGCTCCAAAAGGAACAGCCCAGCACTACCTGTCATGTCCCCCTGAACTGGAACACAAGCAACCCAGGAACTTTTTCACCGTAATTATGGGCTTATCAGCCGGGTACAGCTTGGTTCCAGTAACGCAGAGTAATGTGTAGATGTGTCCCCGTAGATGATTACAATATTTGTTGATGTTGTGGCAGTGGTCAGCAAATCTTTTGGGACTGCGGCTACAAGTATAAACAAAAGACACGACTACAGCTCCCCCGCATAGGAACAGGGGAGACACGGTGCTGAGTAGAATTGAGTGCACCAAGGTGGTTTCCAACCCACCTTTCATCTCAATTGCTACTACTGAGAGGATCCCCAGTTGGAAGTCATAAGACAACACTGTGAATATTTGTCCATCTTTGATGAATTTCCCAATAATTCCAACTATTTAATAGCAAAAATATACAAGACCTTTAAATGGCCACTAGAGTGCGCCATTGTCTAATGCAAAGGAGCTTTAACTCTAAACTGGCGCATCCATAGCCATGCCTTTCTATTTGACCTTTGAATTGTTTTGTAATGCATGCAAACGATTGGATGTATTAATAGATGAGGTGCAGAGGGTTAGGTTTTGTAGATAGCAGAGGTACAACTTTTAAAGGAGAGGCTTGAATTTGTGATTAAATGAGATGTGAGCAAATCACAGAAATACCATTATAGGGATTATCAGGTACATGCATCAATATTGCTTTTTGCGATTCCTTAATTTCGAAAAATAAGGAATCGCAATTAAGGAATTGCAAAGTGCAATACATCAAGAAATCGCTAAATAAATTGCGATTTCTTAATATTTCTTAATTGCGACTCGCAAATTGCGAGTCGCAATTAAGGAATACCTCCCCATTCATTCCTATGGGCCTAGAGGGCCATAGGAATGAATGGGAAGACATTCTCAATTTGCGATTCGCAATTTGCGAATCGCAAATTGAGAATGCGATTTTAAGGGTGAAGGGGTGTCCAAAGGACACCCTGTTGCACCCCTGAAATCAATGTGTGCACATATCAATGTGTTGCACCCCTGAAATCAATGTGTGCAATAAATGTGTGCACAATGTGTGTACACACATGCCCCTAAGGGCATGTGTGTGCACAACATGAAACTTTGAAAAAGGCACAAAAGTGCATTTTTCAAAGTTTTCGCAAACTACCATGAGGTTCAACCTCATGGTAATTTGCTCCCCCTAATTGCGAAATCGCAATTTTTTTAAGTTTCATGCATTGCATTTAAGGAATCGCAAAATGCGATTCCTTAAATGCAATCGCAATTTGAGAATTCGCAAATATTTGCGAATTCTCAAATTGCGAGGGCCTTCACCCTTCATGCATTCCAAAAGCAGATTTTGCGATCGCAAATGGCCGATTTTTGCGATTCGCACTGTTTGCGATTGCAAAATCCTTTGCTGCATGTACCTGTATATGCCTTTGATTTAGTGTAGACTGTGCTCAGAAAGGAGGAGTGTATTAGAGCTGGGCGAGGCATCCTGTTGAATCCTCGAGCCTATAACGAGCCGACCCTTCAAGTGGTCTCCATATACCACCCTTGCTCTGCTGAGGATGTGGCTTTCTCGCCAGACCTGCTGAGTTTGGAACTGGAGAACCACTTTCGAGTCTCAGCGTCAGCTCAACATTCTGTGATTCCGGGCAAATCACATAGGGCCACATGCATCAAACGAAAAACCGGTCGCAAACAGGCAGATTCTCAGAATCTGCCCCTTTGCGACACGTATTTTGCATTTCGGATGCATCATCCCAAATGCAAAAATCGCAATTTAAGTAATCTCTAAAATGCGATTACTTAAATTGCAATTGCATTTAATGAATCGCAAATTGAGATTCCTTAAATGCAATGCATTAAAGTAAAAGATATAGCAATTTCGCTAATAGGAGTGGCAAATTACCATCAACTTGTACTTGATGGTAATTTGCAAAAACGTTTACACACACATGCTCTTGGGGCATGTGTGACTGTGCAACATGTACTCAAACGCAGATTTCAGGGGTGCAACAGGGTATCCTTTTGGAAACCTTGCATCCTTGAAATTACATGCGCAATTTGCGAGTACCTTTTGGGGACTCGCAAATTGCGAGTCCCCAAAAGGCACTCTCATTATTCCAATGGGCCTGTAGGCTCATAGGAATGAATGGGAAGACATTCCTTAATTACGACTCGCAATTTGCGACTCGCAATTAAGGAATGTTTAGAAATCACTATTTTTTTGCGGTTTCTACATTCATAGGCTTTTGTGATTCCTGAATTGCGATTCCTTAATAATCGCAATTAAGGAATCGCAAAAGCCTACCTTGATGCATGTGCCCCTTAATCTCCCCATCTCTATAGACAATTAATGTGACTTTGTATAGTGAAACTGGTGCTCACATAAAGTGATGCAATATCTACAGGTGGAGCTTGGGCTATATTAAAAGAGCAGAAAATGCACAAAGAGATGAAAACAAAGCACTAACATGAAAATGGAAAGACAAATTGGTACCCATTTAGTGGCTGATTTGTACAAAGTGAAACCAGAAACCTACATAAACCACAGCTACCTTGCTTAAATTGTGTGAACTTAGGAAAATATTTTATTTTCTTATTTTTCCAAAACTCCATTTTCTGCATCATCCTTTATTAAAGCACATTAAAATATGTGAGTTCATAGTACCAATAGTACAAAAACCCATTGTGTTTGATTCTAAAGACTATAATGTTGCTCTATAATAATCTGAGGCAGGGTTTACATCACAACCGTCTTCATCATTATAAAATGTGTTCTTTAATTCTGGAGCTTATAGTCCTGTTTTATAATGAAATAAACAAGACTACAAGTCCCAGAATTCAAAGACAAAAACATGGCCTTGAGCAGCACATTATTTATGGACCTAAAGACTTGGTAGCTTTGTCTGTATAGCCGACTTTCTGTGGTCAGTTGAAACACAGTGACGTCCTAGAGTGTAAATATAAACAAGGCCATCCAATAGTTGTGTATTAGAACCTGAACTATAATACATGTTTCTATACCGATAACTATCATAAGTGATTTATACATCAAGTCAGTTATTTGAATGATTCCCTACATAACAGGTTCTTCCGCTGGAACGTAATGAATACACATTAGTGTTGGTTGTTTTTTTTTTTACAATATTTATTTACTTCCTCACCACTGGCAATACCTTAATAGAGAAACATCCATTACAACGCGGATGTTTCAACGCGGTGCTGTTACGACGCGTCCGTAACAACGCAAGTCGTTACCACGACTTGCGCTGGAGGGCGCTAGAAGATTAAAAATAGTACATTTACTATTCCAACACCTTCCCTAGTGTTCACGGGGACTGGTGTTAGAATAGTAAATTATACTATTCGATATCCGCGCCCCCAACGCAAGTCGTGGTAACGACTTGCGTTGTAAGGGACGCGTTGTAACAGCACGCGTTGTGACGGTACGCGTTGTACCGTCACCAATCCCCTTAATACCATGCATGATTCAAAATTAAGGTAAACGAAGTATGTGCAAGTTGGGGATTCCTCTTGCTTCTCTTGAAATAATAGGAGCATTATAGTTGAAAATGATGATTCCAGTACCAAAGTGCAAATCAAAGTCTAAGGAAGTCATTTAGACCTTAATGGACTGTGCTCAGTTCCACCAGGACAGCAAAAGGATGCCCTCCACAGCTTTGGCAGACCACAGCCCACTATAAGGGGCGGCCTTAGGCATTTGCAAGCTGTGCACCTGCACAGGGCCACCAAACCCCAGGTGCCACCATGCCAATATATATCCTTAATATAATAATCCTCTGAAGATGGATACATATTTGCGTGGCGGTCCTTGGCAGGGATTTGGTGGCCTCCGGCTCTGTTCCACTTCCAAACACCCTGACCCCCCCCCCTCTCTTCACTGGCCTCCACGCTGCGCCCCGCCCAGACCCACTCTTCCGGGGCCCCCTACCTACGCTGCCTGCCCAGGGCCACCATGAGCCTAGAGCCGCCCATGCCACGATATTTAGAAATCTTCGTCTGCCTTGGAGAGACCTCTAAACCTTCAGAGGAGCCGCTGCCTGACAGCTCCTCTCCAAGCACTTAAATTTCAATGTTTAATGCAGCCGCTAAGCACATTTTTTTGGTTTACAAAAACACACTTCCAAAGCCGGAGTTTTTTTAATGAAAAAAACTAATTACCCAGGCACTCTTGAAATATTCTCCCACTGCGTGGGGTTTATTTTTTTCTGTTTGGGCTGGCTAGGATTTTCCTGACACCAAAAGTCTGTCAGGCACCGCTGGCGGAAATATGACAGTTTGAGCAATTCTACATAGGTGGGGGGGACCATCAATTTGGCAAACAGGGTACTCTCCCACATTTAGGGCATAGACTCTTGTTTGCCAAACTCTAAATGAAGACCTACATCCCACAATGCTTCTCTCTATTCAGCTGTCTTTAACAATGTTAGATAATAGTAAGATGAGATCTAGTCTTCTGGAAAAATGGCTCCGGCTTCAATAACTACTGATTACTTAGCAAAGAATGTACTGAACCATGAAGAGCTTATACTCTCTGAATCCAAAATAGCAGACACCATTGCAAGTCTCATGAGAGTGAATCAGTACATTGGGACATGTAGTCCGTCTTGACTCCACTTCTGCGTATTCACGTAGTGTGAGCACTGAAAAGCCTCACACTTAGGACCTTATTACGATGTCGACAGACTTACATCTGCCTGACACTGTTGCTGTTTTAGGACAGACCAACCTCCAGTCGTCGGACCCGACACCACTGTTACAATGCAACCGCACATGGTGTGGTCGCATACTCCCATTTTTCTATAGGAGCTAGTGCTGTGGCCTAAACAGGCCATAGCACAAGCTTCCATAGAGAAATGGGAGTTTCTGTTAATCCCTGCACTGTGTGGCAGGCACCTCATGGGATTAACAGGGGGGCACCTTAGGTGCCTCCTCGGCCCCAATCAGGGGCAGGGAGAAGGGACCCCCTAATTCGCTTTCCAACAGGCTTTGTATGTCAGAAAGTCCAACATGGACAGCCTGTCAGAAACCAACATCGTAATCCCAATGGCGAAACGCTGTCTTTAGGGATTACGGTGAGGCCTCCGACTGCTCAACAGGCTCCATTTGCTCATCATCGGAATCCAGCCGAAATGACCAGCCGGGTTCACTTTCAACAGCCTACACTGTAATGCATCAGTCGAAATTTATACGTACAATGTGACTCTGAAAGCCTACAACCGCAGTCACATCGCAAAGAGGCCCATAGTGGCACGCACACTCTGTGCATACCACCGGCCTCCTTAAAATGGAAGGCTTACATCTTACTTCTTGGAGGCGCTCATGTCCGTGCCTCTCCGGCATATAGAGGTGAGTGTGTGCAGCGGATCATGACAGGTTACAAAAGTGAACTACAATTCCCAGCAGCAAATTAATGCCTGTGTATTTTGTACATTTGGGTATAACTTACCTAGTGGTCCATGTCATCCTTACTAGGCATTCAAGAGATAATATTGGTACAGAAATTTGTTATAAAGTTTAATAACCCTTTTTAAAAACATTCCCTATAATTTACCACAGAAAGCTCTCCACCTGACTGTGGGATTCCCCTATGGTAAAGTATAGGGAAAAATAAGAAAAAGTTTATTGAACTCACTCAGAAATTTGTAAAAATATTTTTTAGTTTAAAATGAATGTACATTTATTTAATATATTTATTTTAAATGTAGAACAAAATAAAAAATGCTGCAACACTGGTAACGTAATTATAAATTAAAAATTCAATTGATTTAAATATTTTAAATAAATGATAATGTATTTTCTGAAGTTTAAATTTAAAAATAAATTCACAACTACAGTATTTATTTTACTATGCATTAATAATTATTAAAAGTGATGTATTGGGCTATTTTTAAAAAGTTATGTAATTCATATTTTAATAAAAAGTTAATGTTCCTTTTTTTTATTATTATTTTTATTGTTCAGCTTGACACCTTATTTGATACATATCATACAGGACTTACGGCAATCCTTAAACAGTATAAAGAATCAACATATTTGCACGTTAACAATATACAGAAAAAAAGAAAAAAAGAGCAAAGGAATCATAATCAGGTCAGAAAAAATATGTCATTCAATTATTCATCCAATGTACGAATGGAGCCCATATTTTCATCCCTCTCTTTCACCTCCTCTTCCCCCCTCTTTGAAATACTGCTGATTCCAAGTTGTGAAGAGCAAGAAACCTTGCTCTCCAATTAACAAAAGTTGGGGGAATGGGGTTAATCCATTCAGAAGTTATAGTTAACCCAATAACAGACATAGCAATACACAGAAAAGCAGCTTCATGCGTTCATCTGGTAAACAAACAATCGTTTTCACACCCTGTTATAACTAACTCAGCTGAGATAGCCACAGGGATCTTAAGAGGGCTAGTAATAAAAAAAATGTAACATCTTGCAGAAACTGACCCAATTTCGGACATGTGAAAAACATATGTACGTCGTTAGCAGCTAATTGGCCACATCTTGGGCACCTATGGGCCCTAGAACCCCCCCATTTGGAAGTCTTAGCTGGGGTGATATAAAGATCGAAAAGAGCCATATAGCTTTGAAAGCCTAAGCTCCCAAAAATTAAAACTGAGTTAGCTAACTCCAATATTGATGGAATATCGATGCCACTCTTACCAAACTTGGAATCCAATCTAGAGTTTTGGAAAGAAAGATCGTTTGACAACCCTGTTAATAAATTCTGATACAAGTCCCTAATGCGCGTTTTCCTAAAAATAAATTCCATAAGTGAGTTTTTTGCCAAGTGCGGTAGGGGTACGTTGCAAGAGTTTATCAATATAGCTGCGTATCTGTAAATATTTTAAAAATTCATGCGTGCCTAATCCATATTTTTCCCTTAAAAATGAAAAAGAAGCTGTGTTACCATCAACAACTAGGTCTCCCAAAGTGCAAATACCTTGTGCTCTCCACCTAATAGTGACACAATCCTGAAAAATGGCCAGAAGTGTATAAACATTATAATTAGGAATTGCCCATTTCCGTCGTATTTTCCTCCAAACTGAATACATTCTTTGAATTACCTTGAACTTCGTTTTTTTATAACAGCTGGGTTCCAACACCGAGAGAAGAATCCCCTTGGCGTCATCGTCCAGCCCTATCTCAAAAATAGAGGGGGAACAAGCTATTGGAACTGAAACTCTTGACACAAACAGAGGTAGAGCTAGATGTTGCAGCAGGGCTGACCAATTATACAGCAGCAGATCGGGAACTGCCCACCCCCCCTGTTCAATGGTAAATACATCCACTTGGCCGCCCTCCGAGTGGAGTGATAACCCCAAAGAAACCTATTGCAACAGCTTTGTGCTCGAGTTAAACTGGCCTTGGCAAATTGCAGAAGGATGGTCCTAAACATATACAAAAACTTCGGTAAAACAAGCATTTTCAAAACGTTCCTCCTACCAAGTAAAGAAAGATGTAACTTATCCAATCTAGTCAGAGTAGCATTAACTGTTTGAATAATTGTCAAAATATTTATTTCCGGTAGAAGTTCCACTGCTGCTACAATTTCAATCCCCAAGTATTTAGCACTTTGTGCCACAGGGGCGTCCGAAGGACCCATATTAGCTGTTTGTATAACCTGGGTTTTCTGAACATTTAACTTATAACCTGACAATTGACCATAAGAATCTGCCACTCTATGTAAAGCTATAAATGCAGGTGACACATTGGTAGTTAAAACAGTAATATCATCGGCATACGCCAATGCTTTAAATTCATGCTCATTGATCTTAACAGGAGCTATACTTGGGCAAGACTCTATTTTATTAATAAACGGATCAATGTATTAGGCAAATAACAGGGGTGAACAGGGGCACCCCTGTCTGGTGCCCCTGCCAATGTCAAAATAACTTGAAAGGAGACCTGATATAGATAGCATTGCACGTGGAGTATTATACAATGATTGTATAGCATGGATAAAGCTTAGAGAGAAGCCCTTCCATTGCAGAACCCTCCACAGAAACCCCAAGGCAACCCTCTTGAATGCCTTTTCGGCGTCCAATAGGATTAGCCCTAGAGGAGAATCCGTGACTTGAGCCCAGTCCAGTACAGTTATAACTCGACGTACATGGTCCACCGTATACCTGCCCGGAATGAAGCCATGTTGGCGTATTGAAACCAAAGGAGATATAACTATTGCGAGCCTAGCCGCGAGGATTTTCGAAAATAGTTTGCTGTCCGTATTGATTAGCGAAATCGAGCGATATGAGGCAGGATTCAGCTCTGGCTAAAAGTTAATGTTCCATTAATGTATAAATTCAAAAATAGATGTTAAAATATCTTGTAATTAAATAATAAATGTTTTATTTTTGGATTTTGTTTTAACCTAAAATTTTATTTATTTACATTTGTAACTAATTTATATAATTTATTGTAACTTTATTTCCGATAGGGTTTTAGATTATGGCCCTAACCCCATTGTTTTCTATAGGGGTGTATTGCAGTACCAGTAATTGGCCATGTGTTATGCCAGATTTACCCGAGCTCTGAGCTGGAGTAATTTACTACTGTATGGGTAAATTAGTGGCTTTATTAAACTTAGAAGTGCAGTTTGAGAAGAGCAATTACTTTACTGTTTTGTCGGAGAGTACATGTCCCTCGTTAAACTACGCCTTACTTATCTCTAAACTTCTTCCATTAAGTAGTAAACATGCTTCTTTTTCCGGCCACTCCTCCTGTTCCCTCTCAAATTACTACAAATTAGGAAACTTACATGTGTGAGGATCTCCCCATTGAAAAAATAGGAAAGGTGGAGAATTACACTTGTAGGTTTGTGAATAGAATTTTGTGGTACTTTAGTAATACTATTGTAGTTTTATGGCAGGGTTCTCTAAACCGGTCCTGGAGGGCCGGATCCATGCCAGATTTTTTAAATAACTACATGTATCTAAATGGGGATATGCAAAAAATCTGGAATGGATCCGGCCCTCCAGGACCAGTTTGGAGAACCCTGGGGCATATTACCAAGCAATAGCGATAATTATCGCTATTGCTTGGTTAGAGACAAATATTTACCACTGAGCTGCGGCGATTTTTATCGCAAATAAACCTTGGTATTACCAAGGTTTGTCGCAAATGCGATAAAAATCGCTGCAATGCATGAATATCGCTGAAAAGTCAGCGATATTCATGCATTACCGAGCTAATGCTCTTAGCCATGTTGTCCACCTCCCATTGGATAACATGGCTAAGAACTGCTCAAGGCAGGTGTTAGCTTTTGGAGATATTCGCGCTTAGAGCGAATATCTCCAAAAGTTGGTAATAGGAGATAGCGATATTAGCGACTGTTTTCAGTCACTAACATCTTGGCACGCCCACTTGGCATGTCATTAGTGATAAATATCACTGACATGCAAAGTGGGGCCCAAGATGGTCGCTATCTCCTACTAGCTGTCGCTAACTGGTGTTAGCGACAGCTAGGTCATAGGGAGATAATTTTATCTCCGCTTTCTTGGCTTTGAAAGCCAAAAAAGCGGAGATAAACCCCCTTGATAATATGCCCCCTTGTTTTATGGGATAGATGGTTCTCCAAATTATAAGAGACCCCATTTGACTTAATGAGAATGCTAATTGATCAAGCTGAAACCATAGCGTCCACATTTCATAATGCAATCATACAAATAAAGAAAGACAATGAAGATCTAAATTGTGAAGACAACTTAAAGAAAATACCAAATTGTGGATACCATCCTTGATAAATATCAAGATAAGATGCAAAATAAACAACAGTCCAAATTAGAATGAGACACCAAATATTATGAATGTGGTGAAATGTATTCTTATGCAACATTAAATGTTATGGTTGTTACAAAAAAAATCCACTAGTGGTCTTAAAGCCTACCAGTGGTTCCAATATCTCTTTAATTATTTTCACTAGCACCACAGCACATAGCGAACCATTAACAAGTTGCTCTTTTTCAATTACTAAAATTTCTTCTTGAGAAGAAATCTGAGGAATGAAAAGGGCAGAGAGGACATAAACTCAACCTTCAAAAGAACAAAGAACATACAATAACAGAAATCCCAGACGAGAGTAACAGACCTTAACACAAGAAGAAAAAACCTCAAAAGGAATGAAAATCAAGACTCCAATCCACACAAGAAAGATTTACAATTTGCCAAACATAAACTTATCTGAAGATCAGACAATGATAAATAATAAAGGTTTGAATTTTGTTCTCTCTCCAAATGTAGACTTTTGTCAGTTGTAAATGTTCTAGACATAGTTTGTGAGGCTATTGAAACTGTGGAAGAAAACAATATCTTCATCTGATGTGTCAGTATCTACATATTCAATAAAAGATCTTGTATATATTCCTATTGTTGTTTCCTTAACTGAGTAATTTAATGTATATATAGAAAATGTAGCACAATACCTTCATATGCACTTAGATAAAGCAATAGAGAATGGCCGAGAACTAACTCTACATTCTTTCTGAACATTTCAAATGAAGAAAACTTTGATATCTTCGAGTAATGTGTGTTGAGAGATTTAGACCTGATGAAATTCAACAAGTCTTATTTAAATGTAAGCAAAAAGAGATTAGCAATTGAGGATAATAAGCAAAATCTTATCATAAGTGCAGACAAAGGAGGAGGTGCTGTTGTTAAGAACTACAGAGATCATAACATGAAAGTGAGAAGCCAACTGTTAAATAAATCTTGTTATCAGATTTCTCAATTCAAACACATTAAATCAGGAACACATAAATTGCTTGATACATTAGATAAATGGAAAGGTTTTTACATGATTTTTTTTCTAATATGCAAAACATTATTTTACCTAATCTGTGTCACTGAGATGTGATCTGATTTTGCATTTTTATGTGCCTTATTGTTTATGGATTGGTTGAAAAGGACCATACGACTGTTCAGATTTACTTGAATTTGAAGAACAAACCTTATTTTGGGTACATTTTATTGATGATATTTTTCGTAAATTGGAAAGGAAATTAAAGGACTTTGGTTCGGTTTCATCATAAATTGAACCACAACCCATATAATATTGAATTAACTCAAGAGTTCAACAAAGAAAAAATGTGTCCTAGATTTTGTAGTCTATGTAAGAGAAATCAAAATTATGTGCAAACTATACAGGAAAACCACTTCTGTCAATAGCATTTTACATTTAAGTTCAGCACACCTCTTCAAAATAGTAATATGGGACTTCCAGACTGTGCAGCACAGACAATATGCAAAAAAAAGAGAGCGTTAATATTAAGAATAGATTTCTTGACAGAGGTTACTACTACAGCATTGTGACTAAGGCAGTCAATAGGGCGGATCCTATCACCAGGCATGATTTATTATATAAACATAAAACACCCCAAAAACAGGAAACTCCAGAACCCAAAGTGACATCTGTAAATCCAGCTCCAAAATATATTAGGTTGTCCGAAAGAATTGGCATTTGTTACACTTAAGCAATAAAATGTACAACTATATCAATATCAAGCCTGATATTGTCAGGAACGTTGGCAAGGACTGTTGGCAGTGTAGGCAAAGGAAAAACTATATTGGGTCCTGTTAGACCCGGGGTCTCGAGTAGCCAGGGGTTTGCATCCTGTCAAGTAGAGACTCTCACTTTAGTCAGGGTAAGAAAGATACACACTAAGAATAGCCCATGCTCATCCCCTTGGTATCTTGGCAAGAGCAGTCACACTTATCCTCAGAGGCCATGTGTAAAGCATTTGTACACGCTCACACAGTAACACAATGAAAACCCCACAAAAGTACTCCACAACAGTTTCAAAGAGTAGCCAATATTTAAACAACAGTATATAGAAAAGGAGGTCAGAGTTACAAATCAATTAGTTCATAAAGTAAGTTCTGTATTGCGCCATACAGACAGACACCACAAGTTAATTGTACCAAAAGTAACTGAATAATTCTAGGAAAGGAAATATGCAGTTTACAAATTTCAACTTTGCATTTATTTATACAATGATTTACTTGCATATTTTTTTCAACATATTGAGTCACATATATTCAACAGCATTATGTAATTGTGAATTCATTACATTTCAAATGCTCTCAGTGAGGAAGGGAAGGGAAGTGTGAGAGTTGTGAAGGACTGGGTAAAGGTGGTGTGACTGTTTAAGAACATCGCGTCATACTCAAAAAACGCCTTTACAATCAAAGTAGTACGAGAGATCCTGGCAATTACCAACAAAGCCCTAGAGATTGGATTCTTGACTAAGAAGGAATTCGAATACCTTAACGTTGACCAACCAAGGGTACCAACTATATACGTACTACCCAAAGTACACAAAAACCCAGTCAAACCGCCAGGACGGCCTATCATCATGGCGGGCAAGCCATGAGGCCTCAGTTTCACTTGCATCTAGGTCGAACCACTGGGCCACAGCTGTGGCATTGCAGCAGGGTTTCATGGACGTCAGTGGAGCCTGCTTGGGACTCCCACAGGGGTAATTCTTTTGGAAGTGCTGCAGTGTCGTCTGAGCTTTTGTTGCAGGCAGTGGCACAGCATCAGGATTGCACAAAGGCACCAGTTCCAAAATTGCTTGACATCAGTTTCTTCTTGTAACTTGGCAACTTACTTCCATGGGCCCAGGAACTGGAATTGGCACCCCTTGGCAAGTCGGGCTCCCAGCAGATGAGCCCAGATATTACGGGTGAAATCTTTGATGACCCTAAGACTTCTAACCGGAGGCAAGCTCAACTGAAGCCCGTGAAGAAACTTTAGAAAGCAGGATGTAGAGTACAAAGTCCAGTCTCCATACTCCCAGGACAAAAGCAGCAGGCTACACAGCAAAGCAAACAGCAAAGTGGTAGTCCCTCCTGACAGCACAGCAGCTCTTCCTCCTGGAAGAATGTCCTCAGTCCAGAAGTAATTCAACAAAAGACAAGAGCAACCCATACTGCCCTGTTAACTGGGTATAGCTGAGTCCAGAAGTGTTACGAGTATATGGTTTCATATGTCCAGTACTTATACCCATTCTAACCCTGCCCTTCCTGGTCCTGGCTCCAGACACACTACAGGGGATGGAGACTTCTTTGTGTGAGGACAGGCACAGCCCTATTCAGGTGCAAGTGTCAGCTCCTCCAACCACTCTAGCTCTAGAAGGCCCATCAACTGGGTGATGGGCCATCAGGATATGAGGGGCACACCTCAGCTCCTGTTGTGTGTGACAATCTAGACTGAATTCACAAAGCCCAATTGTCATCCAACCCAGATGTGTATCCTAGGAACAGGGGGAGGCAAAGGATGATTAATTAAGAAAACTGCACCTTTCCGCGTTTCTTAAAGTGGCATTTTCAGACCCACAATCTAAAACCACCCTCACCAAAAGATGTCTTTAAATTGTGAGTCCAGAGACACCAAACTCCAACTTTATATCAGTTCCCAATTGGAAGATATGCTAGTACGATGTTACCAGGCACCTCCAATGCTAACCTAAGTTATGTTATGTTATTTTAATTTGTAACGCACGCAGATACTCGTGAGGGTCCCGACACGGAACAAAGAGAGGTAACCAACAGAAAAATTAGGCAAAGAGATAGGTTTTCAGATTCTTCTTGAAGATGTGCGGATCCTGGATATTCCGAAGTGTGAGAGGAAGAGCGTTCCAGGCAACAGCCGCTTTCCGTGCCAAGGAGCTGCCTTCAAGCATCTGACGTTGGAAGCGGGGGACCAGAGCCAGGCACTGGGACAGAGAGCGCAAATGACGTACTGGGGTTTAGAAGGTGAAGCGTTTCTGTAATTAGGTCGGACCAAGCCCATGAAGGGCATGATGGGCCATGACCAGGGATTTAAATTTAACCCCTTCAGCCACCAGAAGCCATTTCAGAGAATGCAGGTACGGTCTCATGCTAGTCCTGGCCGGAATTTCCAGAAGGAGTCTGGCTGCCGCATTCTGGACCACCTGAAGTTTCCTTAGCAGGTAGGCCGGAATACCCACATATTGGGCATTGGCATAGTCCAATCGAGACAAAATAAGTGCACAGATGATGGACTCCTTCGCCTTCATAGGTAGGAGTGGAAGACATTTTCTCAAAGATTTCAAAAGCCCAAAACAGGTACCCGCAAGTTTCTTGATCTGTGTTGCCAAGGAAAGATTTTCCTCGAACCACACCCCTAGGTTCTTGGCCAGCTTCCCTATTGAGGTGGGACTGGAAAACTCGGGGGGCCAGAGAGTATCTCTAAAGTTCAGAGGGAACTTTCGGTAGAGAAGAATCTCAGATTTTTCCTCATTGCACTTGAGTTTGCTGCGGCTAGCCTATGAAAAATAGAGGACAGGCAGTGTTGGGCAGAGGAAACAGAGTCCTCATTCTTGTCCCAAGTGAAAAGGAGCTGGGTGTCATCAGCACTGGCCATGACCTTAGCCCCAGGTTGCTCTGCTAGGTACACCAGAGGTGTGACATAGATAATAAAAAGAAAGGGGCTGAGGGAGGACACCTGTGGAGCCCCTGCGGCCACTACCTGAGCAGAAGAAGAGGACGGAGGAAGCCATATTTGTTGAGCCCATCTTTCCAGGAAGGATCTGAGCCATCCCCACACTGCGCCTGACACCCCAATCTCTGTTAGCCGCGATAGGAGGAGGGAGTGAGGGACAGTGTCGAATGCCGCCGACAGGTCAAACAAAACCAACACTGCTTTCCAGGCGGTACATGTCCTACCTCTTAAATACACTGCTCCCTCCTTTGGGGGTTACAGAGGACCTGCCTTAGGGGTGCCCTATATATAAAAAAGGGAAGGTTGGAGACTGGCAAGTGGGTGTGCTTGGCAGGTCGAAATGTCAGTTTAAAACTGCACACACAGGCACTGCACTGGCAGGCCTGAGACACATTTGCGAGGCTACTCATGTGGGTGGCACAACAAGTGCTCCAGGCCCAATAGTAGCATTCATTTTACCGGCCTTGGGCACACATGTTGCACAGTATTAGGGATTTACTAGTAATTCAAATATGCCAATCATGGAGAAACCAATTACCAACAGGTTTTAGACACAAAGCACTTGCACTTGAGCACTGATCAAAAGTGGTCAAGTGCCCAGAGTCCTGATTTCAGGAAAAAAAAGTCAGCACACAGTCAAAAACATGGGGTCAGTAGCAACATGATAGGGGACACAACTCCAAAAGATGCCATGTCTAACAGGTACAGAGCCATCCATGATCAAACAGGGAGTCCACATTGAAAGGGAATTATATGGGGAAGGTATGTACAAGAGAACAAGAAAGTCAAAGCTCAGAAAAAACAGGAGCTCCAAAGGCAATTTGGCATTCACCATGGACGGATGTGAAAGAGAGTGCCCTATAGCACTTGGGAGCTCTAAGCAGTAAGAATGAAGCTCGGTAAGATAATCACCGACGAATGTGGTTACTGATACTGACTGTAAATATCCATGTATATGATATGCATGCAAAGGCAGAGTCTTTGAAGCTGATACCATTTGTGAAGTTATAAAAGTAACTTAAGATAATATAGTGGACAAGAAACTTCGGGTAGGTTATCCATTGTGCTGACGTAAATAATTAATTTACTCTCTTAATTTCTATGCAGGTAAGTACTTAATCAATAATAACTCAGATCGGATGAAAGAAGACAGAGTCCGTGGTGTGAGAGTTCTAAGGGGTTTTATTCCTTAAAAAGGAATGGTCATGGCCAAGATATCATGTTCTGACCACCACACAGGGTGTCAGAAGGGATAGAGCGCTGCATTTTATTAACAGTACATAGCTTATATACTTATTTTGCATCATTGGAAACAGTATAGAAGGCGTAACAGCTGAGAGAAGACAAGATAACAGTATACACGTGGTACATGTGCGTAATCAAGAGGCGTGAACTAGAGGTGTGTTCTGGAAACGTCACTGATAGGTGTCACAAAGGGGTTGCACTAACAGAAAATGTGGCAATGTCAGCAGAAATCGGAAGTTTGGATGCGTGCGCAGCTGGATGACGTGTAATTGGAGGGGTGCAGGGGACTTGACATTTACACTGACGGAAAGAGACAGAAGTCTGGCATGTCAGATCAACTTGTGCTTCTATCATATCTGATATCTGATGTTTAGGAACTAAGCTATCTGGGCAGAAAGGTCTCTAGAGCAGAAGCTATTCTATACTTGCTGTGAGTGCGTGTATAAGCGCCTGAGTGTCTGTATGAGAAGCGTGGGGCATGGGGCCTTCCATGGGAGCATGGCAACAGAAGCTATGAATTACTTGCATAGAGACAGGTCGGCCCTTTAGCCCTGTAGCTGAGGAAGGATGTTTACTGAAGCTCGCAGGCTGGAATGTATTTTCGGGGAGGGAAACAGATAACTCGAAGGTTATAGTCAATCTTGGCAGGCAGCAGGCTGAGCTGAGCACGGAGGGCCGCGCTAGGAGTAAGTCAGAGTTCACGGGTACGGGGGCTGCCTGGGCAGAGATTTCTCGGAGTCAGAAGCCAGAAAAGAGGCTCGGTGGCAGAGATTCAGGGCCTACTTCAGCCAGGGCTGAAAAAACGTAGGAGTACACTACAAAAAGACGTTGGCATAGCATACTTAGGAACGGACCATTCAACCCATTCATGGTGGGTCTGAAAGAGGACATGTTAACGTTGGACGCAAATGTATTTGCGTCTTCATAGCTGACACAGGAGGGAAGTTACATGCACTTTAACTCGTACATGGAGTCGGTGGGGTACTCGCTAGGGAACACAACTTGACCATAAAATTTATATTACCTCATTCCCTCCTTGTTCCCTACGGACCCTTCATGATATATCGATCCTCATAAATCGATCGGTTTGTTCTTGTAACATTATATGTTCATCTTTCTTTCTTTGACTGTTTGAGAGACAACTGGAATGTTCAATGCACGATGTGGCACACAGTCCACAAATCGCTGGCCCACACTGCAGGCACAGGCAGCAGCTGAATACTATAACAAGGCCAATGCCTAGGAATGATAAGATCTTCCATCCCCAAGCTGTTAACGTAGTCCAGAACCAACCGGACCAAGTCCAGGTGCCTGGATTCTGATGTATCTGATTTGCAATTTTATGCAGACGGGTAATAGCTTGATAGACAGATGGTGCGTTTTGTGGGATGAAAACACAGCAACTTGACCCGATGACCTTACAGGCTCCACCTCTATCTGCCAAGATGACGTCAATTACAAGACGATTTTGAAGGACAACAACCCGTATAGCAGATTGCTCCTCTGTTAAGTTACCTAAGGCGGAGGCAGTTTCATGTACTACAGCTTCAAGTGTTCTGGTTAATCTGCGTATTAGTTTACTGTTTTGGACAGGTCCTAGAAAGAAAAAGAATCCTTTATTGAAATCAGTGTACTGTTCCCATGCCGTTTCTGTGTAGTCGACAAGTGGAATATCTCTTTTGGGTCTATTCTGTACTAGATTCGTATTTCTATGATAATCAGGGGGAGCTAGAAAAACAGGTGGCAGAAGGAATGCAATATAACAGGTACCATCCCAATCTGGAGGCAAACGTATGTATGCGGTATGACCACAAACAAAATAGGAGTGACTTATAGCTTTAAAGGACGATTTACCATGGTCACGGAACTCGACCACAGTAGTACATTTACTATGACCTACGTGTACTGAACCTTTCTTGCTAACACATAGTTCACCTGTGACTGGTAATACTAACATATGGGGCAGAACTGGAGCAGCTTCGGATTCAACAGTAAGGATCATAAGGCTAATTGTGTAATTACCTAATCCATATACTTCATTTTCTAGATCAGTTCCTATTCGAGTGGGAAGTCCCTCTTTATCAGGGTAACAGACGTTGAGCAGGACTAAGTTCAAGTTTCCCCAAACCCAGCCCCCATCGAAAACAGCAATATCAGGATCTAAGGAATTAATTATTTTAAACCATGCCCCACAGGAGCCATTGTGAGTGAACGGGTACGGAAAGAGGGGCAGAGCTCCCTTGTAATTCTGGTAGGGAGGGAGTCGGCCACATATCCAGCAGTCTGTAGCATTATTTGTCTGATGGGAGTGATGTAACATACTAATGAATGTATTGTTGCGCAGCGCAAGTCTGTAAGAGAGTTCATGTGCAGGAAGTTCACTAAAAGTGTGTTCAGTAGAGACGTTGTAAGCAGATTGTTCACGCCTGAAAATAGGCCAATATATAGGTAGCAGAATGCTGGCAATAATAATTAGAATACTTAGAAAAAACATTATTAACAACGTCACTATACAGTGACTACGCAGTGATTTGCAGTATGTACGTTTCTTTGCTTCTCTCTCTCTCTCTCTATCTCGATCTAGGGGATACATGTCAGAAACTATTTAACCGATTCACCTAGGGGAGGACTTAAACAATTAAACTGTCTGACTTGCTAGATCGGAGCTTCATACGGTACAGTTCTTGGGGAGTCTTTTCTCGTTCGGTAACGGTAAAGTCTTTTTCCTCAACACAGTCTTTGGTGGGGGTGGACGAGTCAGAGTCCTGTTTTAGTCCGTTTTTTAGTTCATTGCAAAGTTTGATGTGACTCGTATGGACCCACCCCTTTCTCCCCTCTATCTTCACGGCGGTCCTGGTTGTAAGGAGGACGGTCTTCGGAGACTTCCAACGGGGCTCCAGCGGACTTTTCCGGTCGAAATTCCGGACGAGTACCAGGTCCCCAGGACGGACCTCATGCGCCTTTACATCGGTGTTGTCAGGGAAGGCTGCGGCAACCTGTGAACGACATGATTGGAGTGCAGACATCAAGGAGGCAAGGTAATCTGTCAACATATTGCAATCAACATCAGTTATTTTCTTCGGAATGGGCGTCCCCCACATATTCGGTGGTCTGCCAAAGACCACTTCGTACGGGGATAGCCCTGATCTTGAGTGGGCGACCATTCTCATGTAGAATAGTGCCACGGGCAGGGCAACTATCCAGTCGACCCCTTTTTCCTGACAGATCTTGGCAAGGCGGATTTTTAGTGTCTGATTATGCCTTTCTACAAGGCCTGCTGCTTCGGGATGTCGGACACAGTGGAACCTCCACTGATATCCTAGCAAAAGGGAAACCTGTTTCATCAACTCGGACGAGAACGGCTGTCCGTTATCTGAATACACGACACGGGGCAAACCGTACCGTGGGAAGAATTCACGAACCAACTGTCTGGCAGTGGTCGGAGCAGTGTAGTCTGGGACTGGGTATGCTTCGGTCCAGCGGGACAGGGCACAAACAATTACAAGGACATATTTAAAACCTCGACAACTGTTCATCTGGATATAATCCATCTGGAGGACTTCAAAAGGGTGATCGGGAGGATGAAATCCTCCTTGCTCTACAGGGACGCTTTTACCTGGATTGAACTGACAACAGATCATGCAAGTACGCACTTTCTGTTTTGCTGCTGCTCGTAAGTGTTTGTTGTACCAGAGATTCTGTAAACTGTCTAACATCGCCTTCTCTCCTAGATGTGCCGGGCTATGTGCTGTATTTATCATGACTTGAACCATTGAGTCAGGGAGAAACCATATAGATTTTCCCTTCGTCACCCAACCTTGATCTGTCTGAATCCCTCCTAGTTCAGTCCATTTCTTTATTTCATCTGGAGTAGCATGTGTCTGAATGTCAATTACGTCTAGGGCGGGATCTCTAACTGTCATACACTTTGTCGGTACTATTGTCTTTGTCACATCAGTAATCTGGATGTGAGTCAGTGCAGTATGTTTTGCTGTCTGGTCTGCCAGGTCGTTACCCTGGGAAACAGAATCTGTAACTTTAGTATGTGCTTTACACTTCATGACTGATATGCCCGAGGGCAAATGTATTGCTTCTAACAGTGCTTGAATGAGGGGACCGTGTTGAATCTTGGCCCCATGAGAGGTCAGGAAACCTCGTTCTTGCCAGAGGACTCCGAAGTCGTGTACAACTCCGAAGGCATAACGGGAATCAGTGTATATGTTAACATTTCTGTTCTCAGCTAGAATACAAGCTCGGGTCAGAGCGATGAGCTCTGCTGCTTGAGCAGACAGTGTGTCAATACGATGTGTTTCTTTAACTTCAGTTTCAGTGGTCACGGCATACGCGGCCACTAATTCTCCTGTACTTGTTCTCATGCATGAACCGTCCACATAAAGTGTCAGGTCTGGATTTGTCAATGGAACATCTGTTAAATCTCGTCTAGGCTTTGTTACTGCATTAATGATTTCTATACAATCATGTGGGGCTGGATCTGTCATAACTGTTGGTAATAGTGTTGCGGGGTTCAGGATACTGCAGCGTCTGATTTCTATGTGTGGCTGGAATAGTGTTAATTCATAACCTGTCAGTCGTGCTATAGTCAAGTGTTGAGTCTGGGTTCTGTTTAACAAAACCTCTACAGAATGTGGTACTTGAACTGTTAACTGATGACCTAAAACAATTGAATCACTTTGTCTTATTGCTAACGCTGTTGCTGCTACTGACTTTAAGCACGCAGGGAGTGCTTGGGCTACTGAATCAAATGTACTAGAAAAATAAGCGCAAGGCTTATGTGAACCTGCTTGATCTTGAGTGAGGACAGACAACGCTGTACCGTCACGTTCTGTAACAAAAAGTGTAAACGGTTTGCTGTAACATGGTGTCGCTAAAACTGGTGCTTGACATAAGGCTTTCTTTAAGTCTTCAAAAGCTTGTGTGTGTTCCTGAGTCCAAGGAAGGGCAGTCGAAGTCGCTGCCTCCTGTGTCGTTAACTGGATGAGTGGCTTGGCTAGAAATGCATACTGGGGAATCCATTGTCTGCAGTACGAGGTGAGGCCTATGAAGGCCCGCACTTCCTTTTGTGTCTGGGGTTGTGGCATATTTGCAATTAACTGAATGCGATCGGGAGTGAGCTGTCTCCCCACTTTGGACAGCAAGTGACCCAAGTACACAACTTGCTGAACACAGAATTGTAGCTTCGAAGGAGACACCTTGTGTCCCTTGTCGGCCAGAAAGTGTAAAACGGTCAGTGATGCTATTTGAAACTGCGTCCATTTAAACTGAATCCGAAGAGATATTGGCTCTCTGGATCAATAGGCACGCTGAAGAAGGCGTTCTTGAGATCAATTACAGTAAAGAACGTTGCTTCTGAATCAATAGCAGTCAATAGAGAGGAGATATCGGGGACCACAGGATACTGTGGAATAATGCATTTATTTAATTCTCGAAGATCAATCACCAGCCGATATACTGGCGGTGCATTGGGATCAGTACGTTTAAGAATCGGAATGATGGGTGAATTACAGATATTGGAGTCGGTCTCGACGACCACTCCTTGGGCAATGAGCTCTTCAATGATTTTCAGTAAAGCCACTACAGCATCGGGTGGTAACTTATATTGTCTGATTCTGGGTAATACAACACCTGTCTTGAGTGTAACGCGGTATGGTGTAATGTGCATACAGCCTACATCAGTTGGGCCTTTTGCCCACAAGTAATCAGGTACATTTTTTAATCTGACATCAAACTCACGCAAAACATAATGACCCTTGAAATCCCGCAGAAAGAGTCTAACTCCCTCCGGGGAACAGCATATTATGGCTCCTAGAGCCTTCAATGTTTTTATTCCTAACAGATTTTCTGGACATGATTTCGTGAGTAACAGGTCTGTAACGCGTGATAATGGACCCACAGCCAGGGGGACTGGTTCGGATACTTCATTTACAATAGGCTGTCCTGAAAAACCCAGGGAAACATTCTGTGAGCCTGAGAGGGGTGCCCCTGGAACTTCATCATGACTTATTGTAGTGCGACTTGCCCCTGTGTCAATTAAAAACTTTCTGTCTTTTCCCAATACTTGACTGTGTACATAAGGACCTTCTTGATCTACAGGAATCTCAATAAGAGGCAAGCCACCTTCCCTCTCTAGGCTGTTTCATGTATATCGGGAATATTCGGGGTAAGCAGACTGGGCATACTGGTACATCTGCTGTGAAACTTGCTGAGTTGCGGCAATGGGCTGTGGCTGTGGTACTGCTACGGTCTGTGCTGGAGTCGAGGAAGCATGCATAGGCTGTGTATTCTGTGTAGACTGATGCTGGTTATGGTCTTGTCTAGGCGGATGCGGTCTTTCTTTAGTTTTACCTGTCGCTATGTTATGTTTCAGAACTGGGCATTCGTGTACGTAGTGACCTGGCTGCTTGCAATAATTGCATGTCCCTTTAACAGGAGCTGCAGTGTGACTTGTCTGGGTCGTACCCTTTCTGTGTCCGTCGGATGGGACTGTCTGAGCTACTAACATTTTCATCTTTGTGTCTTTCATGCGTTTTTGTTCCTGATCTTGTTCTTCTCTAATTCTGTTCTGATGATATTGTAACATTTGTAACATCTGGGATGGCGTATTTGCTTGCCATGTACTCTCAACCTTGTACACTCTATTTTTAACTAACGGTAGGGAATTCTCGACTAACTTTGATACAAAAAGATGTGGGTACGACTCGCTACTTGGCTGGAGGCCACTATTAATAATAAAACATTTCTCGAATCTTGAATAGAAGTCACTAGTATCTTCGTCATGTTTCTGTTTACAGGACGAGATTGCATCCCACTCCTCCTTTCTAGTTGTCAATAATCTGGGCAGGACCTGTACTATCAAACCTGGTAATGCTTTAGTTTTGTCCCCAAGGCCTAACCCTGGGACCCGTTTCTTTTCTTCTTCCTCTATTTCTGCCCAGGCAATCTTTGTGTCTCCCACCTCCCATTCCTTTTCCTTTAATTTCTCGAATATACCCGTAGGCAATAATACCTTCAACATTTTCATGATATCATCATATGTGTAGTCCCCCATTAATAACATGTCTTTAAGCTCTCTATGGAAACCTGCAGGGTCTTTATCATGGCATGGTACTAGTTTCTTCATTTCTAACAGTTCTAATTTAGTCAGAGGCGTGTGTACATACACGCGTTTCAAAGTTTTATCCTCACCCATAACAGGGTGCACTTCTCGTAAGGGGTTCTGACTTTCAATACCACCCCCGCATTGCATATGGTACATTTTCCTTTCTGGAGGTGGGGCGGGAACATATTCAGAGCTTACAAAGGTATCATATCTGTGTCGTTGTTCTAGAATTATTTGAATTAATTTAGTGCTTAGACCTCTCCATCTATCCATCAGTAGTGCTTCTAGTGTCTCGTGTAAGGGACCTGGATCGGAATAATGTTTTCTGTATTTAATGAGAAGGTGCTGAATCATGTATACACCTGCTAATTTCTGTTCGTCGGGGGAGAGGTTCAGAAATGTCTGCGCTACTGTGTCATCATTATATATGTCTGCATTTTCAGCCCATGATACAGCTGATCGGGCGAGTTCTTGTTCATCCATAGAATTGAGTACATGGTACCCAACTCGATCTCGAAGCCTTTTATCAGTTTCCTGGAACTGATGCTCAGCAGAATTCGGATTTGTTAAGGCAGAGAAGAAAACTCTCTTGCTCTCCGGACGGATACCCTTCCTAAGGTAAGTTCCCTTACCTACATATGCTATTGTTCCTACATTTCTTTCGGATTCTTCCTGTACTTCTTCCTCCTCGGAGGAAGCCTTTTCTTTCTCTTTCTGGTGTACTGCTATCACTGCTTTCTTAATCTTCTTGTACATAGAGTCTATGCAATTTTGTCTGTCATGTCTTCCATCAGCTATATTTTGACCCCACTTGTTCAATGCGTCTAATTCACTCTGATCTGTTCCGGGCCTGTCTCGTTCTCTTATTAGACAATTTATGAAAAATCGTAGTATCAGTGCTTGCATGCCAACTTTCTGTTTCTCCATGGCATCCTTAATACTGTCAGAGTCCTTTCCTGTCTGAACGAACTCATATATTCTGTCTAGACGATCCTTCATTCCTGCATAGCATAACAAGCTATCAGTAGCGGATCTTAACCGTAATGATGCCAATATCATTAAATCGTCTTTTCCCGGTACTGGATCATATCTGCAAACTGACATGTTTTCTTTTAATGCGTCAAGGCGGGATGAATTAGAGGAGTGGGGAGACCTGTACGTGAGAGGACTCTGCATATCTCTGAGATTGAATCTGTGAGTTGGTGGCGGGGTCTGAGGACCCGCGGTCGCACCTCCTGAAGCGGACGCTTGTACATTACCTCCCTGTGGAGTCTGTATCTGAACTTGAACTTGTCGTTTAGGTGGATCAGGCAAACGTGGTTTCGGTAGGTCAGTTTTGAGTACGGGAAGTGGCGGGGCTGGCGGAACGGGAGAAGTCTGTTGCGGTACCGGCGGAACGTGACCTGGGGGTGGAGTGCCACCCCCGTCCCTGTCAATAGGCAGGGCACGAACAGGCAGATTGGTGTAAGCTGGTGCTACATCGTCTAAGTATGAATTTAGGAATATGTCTTTAGTAGTCTTATGCATTACTTTAGGTGGAACTAATGGTGACGGCAAATTTTTCGGTATTTCTGAAATGGCGTCAGGGGTACCTTCGGCCAAAAGATACATGTTGTTCACTTGGCTATTTCGGATGCGATCTATTTGTTCTGATTTTACTCGAATTCCTTCAATAACTAATTCGTTTTCTTGGGCCTTTTCTGATTCCTTAAGTCTGTCTTCTCTACGGAGTGCTCTTTCAGCACGTTTATGTGATTCCTTACGCCAAAATTCTATGGCGTCTTTCTGAGATTGTCTGGCTTTCTTTTTCCGTAATGCTTCTTCTACCTTTATGATGCACTCGGCATCCCATGTTCCGTTAACTGGCCATCGATATCTTTCCTCTAGGTGCTTGGTATAATCGGTCCATAACTCTAGATACAATATGGCGTCTATGCCATGTTTGTTATACATGAAATTACCTGGAGTGTCCCTAGGGGGGATTGGAATTTCTTCCTCTAACATCCCTTTCCTAGTTCCTATCTGCTTTAACTTGTTGAAAAACGGCATTGTGCCTACTTGATACTGAAATGCTCGATCCTTGATACTTAATTCTGAATGTAACTATTTATGCAAGAAAACACAATAATGCACAAGGAAAACAATCACATTCATACCACGACATTAATCACAAAAACATTTAAAACATAGATGACTACCCCACTATACTAGATGTACTGCTAAACAGTACAGATACACTGTTGTAACAGTGCAAAAATTCAGAAATTCGGAATACTAGATATACTGCTAAACAGTACAGATACACTGCCTAAAAACAGTGCAGACCGGACCTGCGTACCCAAACCCGTCTAGATACGACCCAGCAATGGTACTCACCGGGAAGCACGGAAACAGAAGGCCTCGGAAAAACTCGACTGGACTCGACTCGATACTTCGGAAAACTTCGGAAAACTTCGGGAATTTTCGGAAAACTTCGGAAACCTGGTGGGCCTCTTGACACCTCGGACCTTGCTTCTTTCGGCTAGGCTCTGGTCGGGATCCTCCGCACTCCTCACCGCCTCGTCTGGGCACTGATCGCAGTCTTCGTCACCTCCGTGGGTCAGAGGGAGATGCAGGAAATCCTGCCGGTACGCGTATGTTCCTTCTAACTGATGGCAGGGGACAGAGTTTGCAATGCGCCAACCGGCGCGTGAGGTGGGGGAGGGGTCCCTGTTCGGGCGCCAAAATGACGTAAATAATTAATTTACTCTCTTAATTTCTATGCAGGTAAGTACTTAATCAATAATAACTCAGATCGGATGAAAGAAGACAGAGTCCGTGGTGTGAGAGTTCTAAGGGGTTTTATTCCTTAAAAAGGAATGGTCATGGCCAAGATATCATGTTCTGACCACCACACAGGGTGTCAGAAGGGATAGAGCGCTGCATTTTATTAACAGTACATAGCTTATATACTTATTTTGCATCATTGGAAACAGTATAGAAGGCGTAACAGCTGAGAGAAGACAAGATAACAGTATACACGTGGTACATGTGCGTAATCAAGAGGCGTGAACTAGAGGTGTGTTCTGGAAACGTCACTGATAGGTGTCACAAAGGGGTTGCACTAACAGAAAATGTGGCAATGTCAGCAGAAATCGGAAGCTTGGATGCGTGCGCAGCTGGATGACGTGTAATTGGAGGGGTGCAGGGGACTTGACATTTACACTGACGGAAAGAGACAGAAGTCTGGCATGTCAGATCAACTTGTGCTTCTATCATATCTGATATCTGATGTTTAGGAACTAAGCTATCTGGGCAGAAAGGTCTCTAGAGCAGAAGCTATTCTATACTTGCTGTGAGTGCGTGTATAAGCGCCTGAGTGTCTGTATGAGAAGCGTGGGGCATGGGGCCTTCCATGGGAGCATGGCAACAGAAGCTATGAATTACTTGCATAGAGACAGGTCGGCCCTTTAGCCCTGTAGCTGAGGAAGGATGTTTACTGAAGCTCGCAGGCTGGAATGTATTTTCGGGGAGGGAAACAGATAACTCGAAGGTTATAGTCAATCTTGGCAGGCAGCAGGCTGAGCTGAGCACGGAGGGCCGCGCTAGGAGTAAGTCAGAGTTCACGGGTACGGGGGCTGCCTGGGCAGAGATTTCTCGGAGTCAGAAGCCAGAAAAGAGGCTCGGTGGCAGAGATTCAGGGCCTACTTCAGCCAGGGCTGAAAAAACGTAGGAGTACACTACAAAAAGACGTTGGCATAGCATACTTAGGAACGGACCATTCAACCCATTCATGGTGGGTCTGAAAGAGGACATGTTAACGTTGGACGCAAATGTATTTGCGTCTTCATAGCTGACACAGGAGGGAAGTTACATGCACTTTAACTCGTACATGGAGTCGGTGGGGTACTCGCTAGGGAACACAACTTGACCATAAAATTTATATTACCTCAGTGCCCACGAATCCTGGTGCTCAAATAGGAACACACAAGACGGTGACAGCATAAACGTATCTGATGATCAGATAATGATAAGTAATAAAGGTTCGAATTTTGTACCCTCTCAACATATGGACGTTTAACAGTTGCAGGTGGACTAGCTAAAGTTTGTGAGGCTATTGAAACCTACAGAATGGTGAAGAAAAGAATATCTCCATCTGATGTGTTGGCATCACACATTCTATAAAAGATCTTGCATTAACAGCAAGGGAGTAGAACTAAAATACACAGCCACTGCATACAAGGCGATAGCAAGGAAGAGTGCTTACCAGGAAAGAAGGGAAAACACAGGGCACACTTGACAGAAAGTAAGTACCAAACCACACAAGGAAACTGGAACCTAAGGCAGCAGAATAGGATTGTAGCAAACAGCAAACTGGAACTAAGGTAAATAGGAGGAAGGCAGGCACTTGGAAAAAGGTAACTATAGTAACAGGGAAAGTGCAAGGATCAACAAAACACTAAAAGAGTGCTGGTTCAGGAATCAAGGAAACAAGGTAGCACTGAAGACAGTGCTAGTGCAATGAACAAGAACTGAGCTTCATCTCGGGAATCAGGATTCTTTAGGAAACAAGAATTAACTAAAGTTCAGGAACTCAGGAAACAAGGGGTCAGCCAAACAAGAAAATTACTACAATGGCTTATGCCACACTATAGGGAACTGGAACTTAAAAGAGTTCAATATAATCACATGCATCAGGTGTGCGAAGGCTAGTAGCAGTCAGCCACAGGTGTGCTGATTTTTTTCCACCCATCCTTGACCTCGATTTGGGATTCTGATAACAGCAAATTTTAAACAATAAGGGCGTTTTTACACGCAATAGTAATATTTGCATTTCTGTAATTTCCTCTGTTTGTTTAAAATTCATGTATGCGCTATGATTAGACTTGTCAAGGGAAAATGGAAAAAACACATAAAAGCATCCAAAAACTCAAATGACGAAGGGGGCGTGCCAAGATGGCGGCAAGATAGGACGTTGGTTCCTGTCCCTCCGGCGCCACCACTCTTTAGCCTTGCCATATCGCCCCAGATGGAAGCCATCTGCGAGCCCCTGCGAGTGGAATAGCTCCGGTGGAGCTTCTGGTGCCAGCGATGTGCTTTCCTTTGGGCTGCAGGGTGATTTTGAGGAGCTTCGACCCGTGAGGAGTTGGTGGCGTAGTGGGCCCAGGGCTGGCCCGTGATCCCAGTGGGCGCCTGCGGAGACGAGCGGACCAGCCGGGCAGCGACAGCTAGGGGAGATACGCGACAGCAGTGCGCTTACCTGGACAGGTGCCTGAGGCTGTTTCAGAGAGAAGAGGAGGGTGCTGCAGGTTTGCTGCAGGGCATGGGTCAGCGCCATCTTGGGCGATCTCGCGGCTTCCTGACTGGGTGGCTGGCGGGAGCTGCGGACAACTGACTGCTGGGCCTGGAGGGTGGCGGACTCCCTGACGCTACGCGCCCCACCCTGTTGTGTGGAAAGACAGCTGGCGTGCCTTGAATGGTGGAGGAACTTGGTAAGTGCAGCCAGAGCTTCAGGCAGCCAAATCAACACATCGAGGTGAGGAGCGGTGGGCCTGCTATCTGTGGTGCAGCCTTAGAGGGCTGATCTCGGTCTGCGCTTCGGTGGACGGGGGATAGGGCTGCGTTGGGTGGTCCCGCATCCTCAGGGGATTTTTGGCGATTGCAGCGCTCCCTTGACTGGGGGTAGCACTTTGGGAACAGCGATGGCCTAGCGGCACTTAGAGCCTGCTGCGGGACTGGAGGACAGCCCCATATGCGGAGATCCGCCTGGCTGCAGGGAGAGTGGGGTGCCCTGTTCGATAGCGGTGGCCAGTAGGCCTGCGTGGCACTGGCTCCTTGTCTGGAAGCCCTGGTCTATTGCAAAAGGCTGGGGGTAAGAAGCGGTGTTTGAGGTGATGAGGGACTGATTTAAGAGACTGGTGGTGCCTTTATCCCTGCTGCCTCCTCAGATTGAAGGTGTCCGGGACTTGGCGGCTGCTGGGTGTTTCTCCGCCCTGGGCCCCGTGCAAAGTGGTCTCTGTGTGTTGTGGCAGGGCGGTGCTTTATTGCATCTCCAGAGAACTGGGCAATTGGTGTCCCTCACGAGGGAAGGCGGTGTGACGGGGGTGACCAGGTCGAGGTAGTGGGCCGGATCTATGGGAGCGCGGATCGGCCCACAGTTCGGCGGGCAGAGCAGAGGTGCGTGAGGCTCCTGGGTCCGGCGGCGCACTGAGAGATATAGCCCGCAGCTTTGGCACAGGCTCACAGAAATGAACCGCCGCTGTTTTCTGCGCCAGGGGGGGGTCTGACCATGGAATACGGCTCCTGCCGGCGAAGGCGGAAGCCCTAGCAGGGGTCTAGCGCATTCACCATCCCTTGCAAGCAGAGTGGTGGGAGACGCCAAAGGAGGTAGTCATCTGGTGGGCTCCCCATGATGTCGGCCAGGGGGCAGAGAGAGAAATAGCTCAAGGAACTGAAGGACTGGGTTTTTCTAAGACCCAGCGGTGCCAGGGGACAACACCTAAAACCTTCGTGGGTAACCTGTTCCGGCGTACAAGTGACAGAGACACGGGACACTTCCTTCGGCGTCAAAGATTCGAGGTTTATTTACTGCAGGGAACACAGAAATCACAGGAAGTACAGCGTGTGTATGTTCGAGAAGACTGCTTCGAATTGCTACTGTAGGTCGCTCCTTTTATACACATTTCTGTCATACGTTAACATGGTACACAAAGGTTTACAACTTGGTTCCCAACATTATCCCAGAGAGGGGTCGCTTTGATGTATTCAGGGTCCGGAACATAAGTACGGAAACATTTGGTGGTTCCCAACTGTAAAAACCCATCTTCCCACCATTAGTACATTCCAATCAGCAATAAACAGATCGAAGAGGGAACAAGGACAGGTGTGGAGGAAGACAGGACAGTGGGAAGATCGGAAAGGGTGTAAAAGGGGTGGTCTCGGGAGACACGAGCTACAGGCATCAAAGGGACGTGCCTAATGAGATGCACGACTAAGACAATAGACCGGCACGGCAAGATGAGCCTCGAGCGGGGCCATCTGCCTTACAGTATCATCCCCCTCGTCATAAAGACACTTTCAAAGGAACATGTGTCTTCCGCAAACGTCTTGGGAATCCCAGGGTCGCGAAGCGGACACCATCCGTTCGCTGGCTACTTGAGGGCAAGAGACAAAATGGATGCCGTATCTAAGATGGAACCTGTGGGCTCCGATGAAGAAACCCACGAAACAAACGAACGGTTTAGGTTAGCACAGCGAAACTGCGCACACTTACTAAACTCGTCATTTGCGGTTCATAGATACCAGACTCGACCATATTCGTACGAGTCGAAAACACCACTTACAATTGTCACGGAACCTCAGACGCTCCTTTTGCCCTCATGTAGGCAAGCACTAGTCGGAATCATATTCGATATTCATCAGACCGTCTAGATGTTGCTGCAACATAATTCTATCCAACTGAGCAGCTTTGGTAACAGGCGGCTGTCTTATACACGTCGTAGCACAGAGGCCACATAAGGCAGGACCACACTGTACACAAAGACAACACGTGAACAGAAACGCTGCAACAACTCCGATGATCATCAGAATCTTCCAACCCCAAGTCGACATCAGGCCCCAAAACCACCCAAGTAGCATCCAATCCCCTACGTCCACGTGTATGGACTCAGAGATCTTATGCAACTTTGAGATGGCTTGATAGACAGTCGGAGCGTTATCCGGAATGAAAATACAGCAGCTCGAATGGATCACCTTACATACTCCACCTCGATCTGCTAATACAACGTCTAAAACCATACGGTTTTGTAACGTCATGAGCCTATCCGCCTGAAGTTCTGTGGTGATATTACCAAGGGCACTGGCGGTGATGTTAGCTGTCGATTCCACCACTCGAGTCAATTGTCTCAGGTTCCTACTATTAACCATAGGTCCCCAAAATGGAAAGAAACCCTTGAAAAAGTCTCCTGCCTCTTGACCGGCAGTGTCCTCTTCGCTAATCACGCCTCTCACAACTCTAGTCTTGTGATAGTCTGCATCCACAGTGAACGTCGAAGGCAACAAATTTGCAATATAACATGAGCCCACAAAGTCAGAAGGCAGCCATGTATATGCACGATCATGGCAGACAAAATATGTACCCTTGGCAGCCAGAAACACAGGGGAAGAGGACATCGGCAGAATGTAAAACTCGGAGCAAGCACTCTCTCCGAGTCGAGCTCTCGCTCTTCGGCCACGACCCATTAAGCAAAGATTACCAAGGTGGGGTACGACCCATATCGGGGGCGAGCTTCTAAGCTGTTTTTCACTCACGAGCGCACTATACTCAACCTTACTCAGGACCCTATAGGCTTGTACCTCTTCCTCTGGGATGAGCGACGGGTCATAGATATCCCTATCTAAATCCTCTATCGCTGTAGCCAAAGGCTTGTGATACGAGCCAGGACCGAGGTAGGAAGAACGTGGCTCTCGATTGGGGTAGGAATCTAGTGCACTTCGAAACATTGTTTGAAATGCTCGAGCTGAACCCTGGGAACTATAAGGAAGGACCAGATACGGAATTCCCTTATCCGTTGTATGTGGCATTAACCCACACACCCAACAATTAGTAGTGTTAACCACTAACTGGTGCTGATGAAGGAGCTGAATAAAGGAATTATTTCGAAATTCTGCACGTCTAGCCTGTTCGTGTTCGGGTAAGATATGGAAGGAATGAGGGGATATAGTGGAGGTAGATTTAGGTTCAGAGGTAGGAGTAGGTATGGCAGAAGATAAGAAGTACGACATCATATAATACACCCCACCCGCCAAAAACAAAGAAACAATTAGAAACAGGAGGAACACCTGAAACATAAAGCATTTGGTACGGGTAATTTGTTGCAGTTTGAATCTTTGCGCCTGAGCTTTTTCCGGATCCACAACTTTTGAGAACGCCATCCCCTAGAACCGTCCGCAACGTTTCTTGACGCACTTCGTTCTGTGTAGCAGTAGTCAATCCCTAGGAGTTCCTAGGAACCGACGGCCTTCGACCTAGTGTCAAGACCTACTAACCAGAAGGAAGTACACGCGCGGCCCTACGGTACACCTGGATGTAAGGTATTTTATATACAAGTATGTACAAAAATCTCTCAGCTGTGGAAGCAAAAACACATGTGGAAAAAACTCAATATTTACAAAAATCACAATAGTATGTATGTTTGGACTGATCGTGGCAAAGGGGTTACGTAGATATCAAAAAGGATAGAAACGAATCTTTTTATTAGTCTTTAGGATTGGATCGCAAAAAGTATCGCCTCTTTCCAGGACGTGTCTGTTCATCAAACAAGGGATCCGATGAGGGAACAGAGTTCTGTTGATCAGTCGATTGTTCCGATCTTGAGTCGTGTGATGATGAATGTTCAACAATGTCTTTCTGCTGCACTGAGGATTCTCCAACAGGCTGTGCGTCGCTAAAAGGTACAAAGGTCCGCAGTCCTTCGGCTTCAGATGAAGCAATGCCCTTCCTCACCCACGAGTCCGCCGGTAAAGGTATAGGTACCTTCTTGGTGTGGGTGGCATGCACCCAGTGTTTGCGTCCCTCCAAGCGGACAGCAGTTCTCGTGGCAAGGAGGACCTGGAAGGGTCCAGTGAAGCGAGGTTCCAGATTCTTCTTGCGAGCAAAGTTTCTGGTAACCACCCAGTCTCCCGGTTGGAGCTGGTGGCCTGGACCCTCCGTCTGCGTCGGCAATGCTTCAAAGACCTGTTGATGAATTAACCTCAGTTTAGCAGTCAGATCATAAAGATAATCAATCAACATCGGGTACTCAAGATTAGAAAACACACTTGGTCTAGGGACCCCCCAAACATTCGCAGGACGACCGAACACTATTTCATAGGGACTAAGCCCTACTCGGGAGTGTACAGTCGCCCTTGTTGACAACAAAGCTAAAGGCAAAGCGTCAGGCCAAGAAAGACCAGTCGTGGCCTGAATCTTCGCTAGTTTGAGTTTAAGGGTGCCATTATACCCTTCAACCAAACCTGCTGATTGGGGATGATTGGCACTGTGGAACTTCTGAGTAATTCCAAGGCCCTTACACACACTCTTCATTACACTTCCTACAAACTCACTTCCGTTATCCGACCATACAATTCGCGGCATTCCATACCGAGGAAAGTATTCCTTCAGTAGGATTTTCTCAGTGGACATAGCAGTGTTGTCCTTAAGAGGGTAGGCTTCAATCCATCGGGAGAATGCGCAAACCACAACTAAAACGTACTTCAGGTTATTGCATCGCTCCATATGGATGAAGTCTAGCTGAATCACTTCAAAGGGACATGAAGGGGGTGCAAAATGGCCAGCAGGTGTAGGGGTTCCCTTACCAGGGTTGTACATCATACATATCATACAATTCTTCACCAATCTTTCAGCACACTTCGTAATACCATCATTCTTCCACACGGGGGACAACAACTTACAAATACCTTTCGCACTAATATGTGCTAACCCGTGTGCCATTGTCACAACAGCTAGCACATATGCGTCTGGCAACATCCACCTCTTGTGCTCCGTCAAATCAATCCAACAACCATTCGCATCCAGCTTTCCCGTGCTTTCTTTCCACTTCGCCTTTTCAGTCTCTGTGGCCTCATTCTGTATCGCTTTCACACTCTCAATAGTATCCTCACACATACTCGTTTCTGTAGGCCACCTTACCGAACTCGTCACATACATTCTAGTGCTAAGGTTCCGGGCAGTCTCCTTAGCAGTCTCATCCGCAAACGCATTACCACGACCTACATCATCTGTCACCTTACGATGCGCACTACATTTAACAATCGCTACCTGCTTAGGCAAAGTAAGTGCATCCAAAAGATCATTCACAAGTTGTCCATGCTGAATCTTCGTACCATGCGACGTCATAAAACCTCTCTCTCGCCACAATCGTCCAAAGCTATGCGCAACGCCAAATGCGTATTGACTATCAGTAAACACATTCACCCGTTTCCCTTTCGACAACACACACGCTCTAGTCAGAGCTATCAGCTCCGCAGCCTGAGCAGAATTCTGATTCAATCTCGCAGCCTCCACAACAGTGTTCAAAGTTACCACAGCATACGCAGTCGTGACATCACCATTCGGTAATTTAAAACATGAACCATCCACATACAAAGTCCCATCGGGATCATCCAAAGGAGTGTTTTTAAGGTCCACGCGACCTTTTGTTTCTTCCTCAGTCCTTAAATAACAGTCATGAGCTGTTACTTCATCTGACTCTGTACTGATTGGCCATAAAGTCGCCGGGTTTAGGACATTACAGCGTTTTATCTGGATGTGACTTGCCAAAAGCGTCAATTCGTACCCAGACAATCTTGCACTCGTCAAGTGCTGAGTTTTCGTACGATTTAGGAGAGTGTCAACTGCATGCGGAACCATTACCGTAAGCATATTATCCATGACCAATCCTGCTGATTGTCGGATGGACACCGCAGCTGCCGCTGTTGCTCTCAAACAACTCGGCAATGCTCTAGCTACCGGGTCCAAGGTCGAGGAAAAATATGCACATGGACGTTGCTTATCACCAAAAGGTTGCGCAAGACACTCAACGCACAACCTTCTCTCTCGTGCACGTATAACGTGAACGGCTTACTGTAGTCAGGAGTACCTAACACAGGGGCCGAACACAACGCGTCACGTAATTCAGAAAAACTTTTCTGACATTCTTCCGTCCATGGTAAAGGAGTTGGAACGTCCTTACACGTAAGAGCCACCAATGGTTTCGCTAACAGTGAAAATTCGGGATCCACTGTCTGCAGTATGACGTGATGCCCAAGAAGGCACGCACATCTCTCTGAGTTGTTGGCACAGTCATCCGGGCAATCGCAGCAATTCTCTCTGGGGTCAATATTCTTCCCTCCTTTGACAATAAGTGGCCTAGATAGGTTACTTCTTGACAACAATATTGAAGTTTAGAAGGAGACACCTTATGATGTAAGTCACAGAGATGTTGCAATAACGACACCATAGCAATTTTACAAATGTCCTGAGTGTCTGCAGCAACCAATAAGTCGTCAACATATTGGATCAAGGCTGCACCAGCCGGCAACATAAACGCATCTAGCTGGCCTTTTAAGGCTTGGCTGTATATCGATGGACTTTCACAGTAGCCCTGAGGAGCACGCTTGAACCGGAAGCTGCGTCCACCAAGAGAGAACCCGAAAAGGTCTCTGCTCTCCTCAGCAATCGGAATACTGAAGAACGCATTCTTCAGATCGATCACAGAAAACCAAGATGCCGATGCTGGAATTAGAGTCAGTAGCGCCGTGATGTCGGGCACAACAGGGAACTGAGGAATCACAATTTTATTTACCTCCCGTAAATCGATAACAAAACGATAGACAGGTGGTTTCGAAGGATCAGTTTGTTTCAGAATAGGCAACACAGGACTGTTGCACACGTTTCCCCGAGTCTCCTCAATAACGTCTTTCTCGATCAAATCATAGATGATCGCCAACAATGCTCGTTCACCATCAAGAGAGATACGATACTGGGGAATACGTGGCAACCGCACATTAGACTTCAAGTGGACAACATAAGGGGAGATGTCAAGCAGGCCCACGTCATTGGGACCTGTTGCCCACAAAGATGCAGGAAGAGAACTCAATTCCGGTGGAAGCTTATCGAGAGACAAGTACATTGGAGAGATGACTCTCTCACCCAAAGTAAGCTTCACTCCCGTAGGAGAACAATACAAAGTCGCATATAAACGTTTTAGCAAATCCAGGCCCAAAAGATTTTCACCACAACCAGTGGTTAAAATCAATGGAGCTTCGAGCTCACGTGGCCCAATTGTAAGAGGCAAAGGGCGTGAAACTGGATTGCTAACAGGGGCGCCAGAGAATCCAACGGAAACATTTGTTAAGCCAGACAAAGGTGCGCCAGGGAGTTTCGAATGCATGATGGAACTTTTCGCTGCACCAGTGTCCAACAGAAAAGGCTCAACGACGCCCGAGGTGGCAACTGCGACGTAAGGCCCTCTCTGATCAACCGGAACTGATACCACTCCCTCTCCTTGTCTAAGGCTGTCCTAGTAGTTACCGTAGTCAGTTCCCTGATCGACGTAATAATCATCCACATTGTACTGAGCAGATCGCCCTTGCGACGATCCACGCTGATCAAAACAATTATTGGAGTCAGAAGTGTTAGTGGAACGATCGTTCTGAGCACCACGACCCCTACCACGTGATGTCTGTTGAGAACCACCACGGCCTCCTCTAGATGTGTTACCACCATTACGCTCATTCAAAACGGGACAGTTGAATTTTATATGACCCTCCTGTCTACAATAGGCGCACTGATTGTACCCTAACGACGATCTTTGTGAGGAGGAATCATTTCGTGGTTGTGACCTATTTGATTGAGACTGCGATCTATTACGTTGCTGTGAATCATTCTGATTCGAACGCGGAGGATACGCCTGTTGCAACAACACTTTAGTTTTAAGTTCTTTCGTCTTTTTGTCAGCACGATCGTTCTCCTCTTTCTCCCTATTCTCATAATATTGAGCCGTAGCCAATATCTGAGCAGAAGTAGAAACAGCCCACGCACTTTCGGAATTTTTTAATTTGTTACTCAAGTCAGGCAATAAATTGGAAACAAATTTGTCCACAAACAACCTCTGACCACCTTCGGTACCCATATCTTGACCGCTGTGGTCGATGAAAGCCTCCTCGAATCTCGTGAAGAAATCCGAGACACTCTCATCCTTCTTTTGCTTGCAAGCGGACAGTTTGTCCCAATTTACCCTCATAGCTGGCATAAGCGTTTTCATTAGAGTATTTATTCTCTGAGGGAGATCAGTAAGGAGCTGTTCGGGTTTAGCCCCACCAACTTGTCGTGCGTCTGCCGCAATAAGAGCAGCCCAATCACCACCTAATTCCACCGCATGGTTTTCTTGACGAATCTTTGCCCATACCGGTTGCGGTAGGACATTGCCAAACAGCATATCGATATCGGCAAGGTTCATTATCGTAGCGTCTACAAGCTGCGATAATTCTTTATAGTACCCTGCAGGATTTTTGCGAGGGTCAGGCAAAGATTGCTTTACCTGTAAAACTTCTGATCTTTTCCATGGGAGGTGTATCCACACTCTCTGGAAATGTGGCAGGATCGGCGGAGCGTGATTAGCATCACCTGGCATCCACACTGGTGGAACTTCACGAATGGGAAACTGACCAGGTACATCTAGCGGTCCCTCAATGTCTTCGACAAACAATGCTCGAGGCATCATAGAAGGACGAAGGGACAGTAATTTCTCGACTGCACGTCGAACATTGGTACCTATGACCATTCCGCTTGAGAACTGAAGCTGCAGATTAGTCATGGCAGTCATTACGTCATCAGATGCGTCAGCCGATATTAGGTCACGCAAAGCTTTGCACATATCTTCAAAAACAAATCTTTGTGTCGGTATATTGAATTGCTCAAACGTTTTCAATACCGCACGTGGAGCATTCCTAGCAGGACATCTCACCCAACCCATAGCCATATTACACAATAAGTCGCGCTGCCTACCATCAGGAAGCTGGCTACGTCTTTGAGGACCGTCCGAACCAGCGGACTCAAGAATAGGACCAAGAGAATGAAAGAAGTTAGCAGCTACAGAAGGAGTACGACGTCGAACAGACGGAGACAAAGAATAGCCCAGAGGGGTAACAAGAGAAGTACCAGGAACAGAAGAAACGGCAGGAGAAACCAGAACAGTAGAAACAGCGGGAGCAGGAGTATGAGGAAGTACAAGTGGAGGAGCAGTAGGGACAGAAACAGGTAGAGGAGCGTGAGCAGCGGGAGGTGCAGGGACAGGAGCTGGTTGAGGAAGAGGTACAGGAGGAACCACCGGAACAGCGGTATCCTGTGCGTACGGAGGTGGTGATTTCATAAGATAAGACATTAAGGGGTCCTCGGTACCATCCTCCTTTTTGTCCGTATCCGCCGGTAATGCAGGATAGCACTTATCGACAGACATACGTTGTAATCTATCAAAGACTTCCTTTTCCTTTTCCTCCTTATCACGCTGAAACTGCTCTGCTTTCTTTACAATGGTAGCAACACCGTCTCTCTGATTACGTTTTAACAGTCTGATTTCTCTCTGTTTGGCTTCTTTACGCCACAACCGAAAAGCATCAAACATGGCCGGCCTTGATTTTTTCTTAAACAATTTAGTCTCGAGATTATCTAAGATTGGGGTCTCGAAACTACCATGAGGTGGCCAACTAAGGACACCATCTTTTTTGGTATAGCGGATCCAGTATTCATTAAAAGTAATCGGACCTAGTCCGTGCTTACTGTAGAGCTCATAAGTGGGAGTTCCAACCGGAGGTATCGGACATGAATCCTCCAGTCGGGAATCCGTACCACAACGGCGAAAACAACTGAACAAAGTACTACGGCTAGGCATCTCGCACACTAGCTGAGTTTCACAAACTTCAAGGGTTACGGATTTACCAAGTCCCAGCAATTAACAAAACCCTCGGTTTTTGGCGTCTGCAGGCGTCAAATATCACGACAAAGAACCAAGTACTAAGAACCACAAATGCAATGGAACCATGCAACAACTAAGCAACCACAACTAAGGACTCTGGGAGCGACCCACAAATACTTAACTCAAAGATCGATGGCGTCACCAGGAAGGCCCGTCAATCGTCTTGCAGTACCAAGGTCTACGCCGGGCGCCAAAACAGGTCTACAGTCAGGGCAGCAGTCCGTCGCAGCCGTCAGGAGGCGGGAATCTTCGCGGGAAAAGTCGTCGGGCCACTTATTTCGACAACAGGATCGATGAAGCGGGGTGCACCTTCCCTCGGAGATTTCACACGAAGTTCCTCACGATCGTCAGGCTTGGACCGGTACCGCTGATGCAGCCCTACGTTGGGCGCCAACTGAAGGACTGGGTTTTTCTAAGACCCAGCGGTGCCAGGGGACAACACCTAAAACCTTCGTGGGTAACCTGTTCCGGCGTACAAGTGACAGAGACACGGGACACTTCCTTCGGCGTCAAAGATTCGAGGTTTATTTACTGCAGGGAACACAGAAATCACAGGAAGTACAGCGTGTGTATGTTCGAGGAGACTGCTTCGAATTGCTACTGTAGGTCGCTCCTTTTATACACATTTCTGTCATACGTTAACATGGTACACAAAGGTTTACAACTTGGTTCCCAACATTATCCCCGAGAGGGGTCGCTTTGATGTATTCAGGGTCCGGAACATAAGTACGGAAACATTTGGTGGTTCCCAACTGTAAAAACCCATCTTCCCACCATTAGTACATTCCAATCAGCAATAAACAGATCGAAGAGGGAACAAGGACAGGTGTGGAGGAAGACAGGACAGTGGGAAGATCGGAAAGGGTGTAAAAGGGGTGGTCTCGGGAGACACGAGCTACAGGCATCAAAGGGACGTGCCTAATGAGATGCACGACTAAGACAATAGACCGGCACGGCAAGATGAGCCTCGAGCGGGGCCATCTGCCTTACAGTATCATCCCCCTCGTCATAAAGACACTTTCAAAGGAACATGTGTCTTCCGTAAACGTCTCGGGAATCCCAGGGTCGCGAAGCGGACACCGTCCGTTCGCTGGCTACTTGAGGGCAAGAGACAAAATGGATGCCGTATCTAAGATGGAACCCGTGGGCTCGGATGAAGAAACCCACGAAACAAACGAACGGTTTAGGTTAGCACAGCGAAACTGCGCACACTTACTAAACTCGTCATTTGCGGTTCCTAGATACCAGACTCGACCATATTCGTACGAGTCGAAAACACCACTTACAATTGTCACGGAACCTCAGAACTCCTCCAGAAACGTCGGGCCCCTCGAATTCACAGAATGATCTAAAGGCAAGCCACATGGAGGGTGATTACATGCTAGCGACTAAGGCTTTTATGGTCGAACTCTTCTCAGCGATCAAGGAAGATATTCATAACTGCATTGTCAGCTCTCTGCTGATCTGCGAGAAGTTAGGCGCGACGTAGACAGCATTGGCTAACGGGTGGCGACCCTGGAGGAGCACGATCTTGGTAGGGAAGAGGACCTCCACCAATTGCAATAGGATATGCTATAGCGGGAGCAGAATCTTGATCTACAAGCACACATGGAAGATCTGGAAAACCGCTCTAGGCGGAATAATATCCGGATTCATGTGGTCCCTTGGAAGGAGGAAGGTGATGATCTTTGTGCATATGTCAGCGACCTGTTCCATTAGATTCTCGGCGATGAGGAGGCTCAAGATATTGAAATGGACCGGGCTCACCGGGTGGGACTCCCGCGTGGTGCCAAGTAAGCATGGGGGAATTTTGCGAATTCGCGGTTCGCAAATTTGCGGATTTGCGAACTCGCAATTTGCAAAATCCCCGAATTTACAAATACGCAGATTTTGCGGATTTTTTCAATGGGGGGGGGGGTCTTCTGTGCGAGTTCAAGTGCCTCTGGTGTGTATAAATGGTCAGAGACCGATCAGAGCAGGAGATGAAGAGAAAGAAGCTCCTGGTCACAGGAACAGCACGAGGATTGCGCTCGTGAAAGTCAAGGATACAAAGGCCTCTATCCAGCTTCACAGCTGATTTTCGACGGTAGATTTGGGAAGAAGGCACGCCTGCCCAGCCTCGACGACGCTCACGATTGTTTTTGGGCTGATGAATGAGTCACTGAATTTGAGCTTACTAGTTCCAGCGACCATGTGTGTGTTACTATGCAATCGCCCCGAAGGGCGCAGGGGTCCCTTGAGTGAGCTGTCCATCATAGTGGGCAAATGGCGGGAAGACAGTGCACACCGCGAGTGTGTGAGCGGGGCCAAACGGGTGGGCCTTCCATGCGAGTCCACATGCCTCGTGTGTGTATAAAAGGTCAGAGACCGATCAGAGCACCAGATCAAGAGAAAGAAGCTCCTGGTCACAGGAACAGCACGAGGATTGCGCTTGTGAAAGTCAAGGATGCAAAGGCCTCTATCCAGCATCACAGCTGATTTTCGACGGTAGGTTTGGGAAGAAGGCACACCTGCCCAGCCTCAACGACGCTCACGATTGTTTTTGGGCTGATGAATGAGTCACTGATTTTGAGCTTCAACTAGTTCCAGCGACCATGTGTGTATTTCTATGCAATTGCACCGATGTGCGCAGGGGTCCCTTGAGTGAGCTGTCATCTTCATCCTGTACTATTTTAGGATGGCGCCGGCAAGCTGCCAGCGCCATCCTAAAATAGTTACTAAATTAGCTTCATCCGGAAGCACTAATAGATAAAATAAAGCAGGTGCTCGAGCACCTGCTTTATTTTATCTATTAGTCCTTCCTGTTGAAGCTAACTTAGTAACTATTTTAGGATGGCGCTGGCAGCTTGCCGGCGCCATCCTAAAATAGTTACAACAACTTCAAGCTTGAAGGCTTGAACTTTTGCCCCCCCAAATCCGCCGCTCGCGGATTTGCGGATTTTCGGTAAATTCGCGGGAGTTCGCGGATTGTGGATTTACCGAAAATCCGCGAGCGGAACGGATTTTCCGCTCACGCTTAGTGCCAAGGCCCCCCTCCAAATATATTGGTCTGTGTCCATGACTTCCAATTAAAGCAATGCATTCTCCGGAGGGCACGAAATTTGAACCCCATACAGTTCCGTGGGCATCACCCTGCGCTCTTCCAGGACTTAGCAGCTTCCACATTGATTAAGTGCAGGGAATTTAAACCTATCACTAATCATATTTGTGAAAAGAACATTCCCTATTCTTGGGGTCACCCGTTCTGCCTAGTTTTCAAATTTCAGGGCAAACTCCTCCAGATTAGGTCCCTCGATGAAGCGATTACCACCTTGGGTCTCGAGAACGGCCCCTGCAGTGGTAGGGGAGGACAAGCCGATACCTCGCCGCTGCCGACGCTCCTCAGAATGGCAACAAGTGGGGAAGTTATCATCCAGCTCCAAACCGGACATGGCTAGTAGCAAACTGGAAAGAGTGGCGGTCCTTTCCTCGCAGATGCAGGTAACAGAGCGGCCCAAATCCCCTTAAGCTATCCGATGCATGGCATCCATCTGGGCCCTCCACCGTGCGCCGGAGGGAGGGAAGAGACTAAACGTGTGAGAAGGTCTTCTTTCCCTAGGCATTGTAATGGTGGGGAGTACTGACTGTTGGACTGGCTGTTTTCATGACACGACCCCCAGGATCTTAACTACAGAGACAAACATTTGTCATGTTTCCCAGTTTACTCTGGTCCCTCTCATTGCTTCGTTTTTCTTTATAGTTTGGGGATGGGACTTATTTGGTTTTGTTCAGGGTCTCCACTTCAGTTCCTAAGTGGGTTTGGCAGGTAATTTTGCTACGTCACAGATCCTCAATATCCCGATCCATACGGGTGAGGTCTGGGACTTACAGAAAGATTTTACCTTCCACTGGGCCCCCACGGACATCACCTATCTCGGCCTCCGGCTGGCCTCGACAAAAAAAACAAGATAGAGGGAGCACGACATCAAACATAGCACCCACAAAAGACCAACAGCTACCAATACAACAACAAGGCACTACTCGAGGATCCAAGAAGGAAAAAGGAAAAGAGGGTAAAGAAGAGAAGAGAAAAAGAAAAAGAAAAAGAGAAGGAAAAGCAGAAAAAAGAAGAGAAAGAGCAAAAGAAAAAGACCCAAATCCATACCAGGGTGAACATGGATGGGACAAGCAAGGAGGCTGCCGGGGAGCTGACAATAATAAAATGAACAACCCCATAGCAGACAAAAAAGTAGATAATAGGCACAGCAGGCAGTAGAAGAGGCAATATTGTAAAAACTTTAGAGCCAGTAAGAATGCAAGAAACTTAAGAAACCACTAGACTATATAAGAAAAAAATGGGAATACAGAGGCATAATATCTACTAAGATACAGACATCATAAGTATATATCAATAATCAAGAATAATAAATATAAGTCGATCAAAAGAACAACCAGAAAGTTAATAGTAAAGAGTAAACATATGACTTATAGATATAATCTATGTATTAAATATGCAGAGATAATGATTAATAAATATTATAATAAAAAACATCATGAATAAATATGAGCCAGAAGCTAACAATATACAGAATTCATCAAAGGGGAAGAAGCGTGGCTCAATGGTTAGAGCGGCAGACCCTGATGCAGAGATCTGGCCCGGGACAAGGGTTCAATTCCCGCCTCGGCGGTTCTTGGACTCAATTTCCTCGGACCTGATAATTCTCGCCTCGGTGCCTAGTCTAATCATGGGTCCCACTCTGTGACTCTGGGCAATAGCTTGCTTAATCTCCACAACGGCCCCAGCATCGCTGTGGATGCCTGGCTTCACCTTGGGGGTGCCCAGGAGTGGACATTTCACAGGAAAGCCAGGATGGGTTCCACAGCGGTATGAATACAGCGCTACGAGGCCTCCGGGTAGAAGTGCGCTATATAAAATACACTACATTTACATTTACAAGAAAAAAGCATGAACTATATGCATAGAATCTAAACAAGGTGAGTAATATACAGTAAACACTGCAATATGAATAATATGAAAAAAGCTGTAAAATAATCACGCAAATTAGCTGGTCAGAAAGAGTACATCATAAATATTGAAAGAAAAAGAAAAAACATCCTGATTAGAGCTAAAGCAAACAAAAACTATAATTTCAGCAAAAGAGAAAAGTGATAATCAACTATTCATGAATGGAAAATTAATTAATTGTCAATAAATATTGTAATATTACAAACAACATGAAGGTAATACGAACCATAAATAATAATAAATAGAAGTATATCAAAAGAGAAAAATACAATAAGGCATTGGGATAGGGCATACATGTAACCTGCAAATTGATAAAACATAATAAAAAAAAATAGAACTAAATACTGAAGAGATGTTGAAAAACTAAAGAAACAACATAAAGAAGAACAAACAGAACACAGAAATACATAAGATTCCGACTGGAAAGAAAAGAACAATCAGATATGCGTACCAAGAATAAACAATACAAATACCTTTACCATAAAACAGATAAATAATAGTAACTATATGAGGAAGATAAATACAGAAAAAGGAAAAGAAAAAGCAACAGGTCTGAAAGCAGGTAAAGATCCCCAACATATGAAATATATCCAATATAAAAACATAGGGAGTGCATCAAGTGAACAATATATATATGATAAAGGTAGTAGGAATACAACGAGATAGAGAACACCACAAAAGAAGGGAGAGAAATAAATAATAGATTATAAGCGAAGTCAAAGTAATAAACAGAAAAAAGATCAAGTACAGACAAAGGCCACATAAAAGAAGAAAATGTATGAAAGAAAACAGAAGAAACATGGGAAAGGCCGGAAACTTGACAGCTAACGAACAGCACAGTAAATAGAAGAGAACCTCATAAAAACTGGACCGAGCCAAAAGAGTTCATAATTATATGAATAGCAAAAACACAAGTTAAGCAGAGGGAAGTACAAATATAAGAAAAGAACCACAACAAAGCTCAAGGAACAGAAGGACCAGGAGCTGGGGATGAATCCATTTCAGATTCAGACTGATTGTCTAGGAAAGTGGAAAGCTCAGAAGGTTCATCAAAAATACGGAAACGACCCTTAAAGGTGATACGAAATTTTGAAGGGCCCGCAAAGGAAAAGGGAATCTTCATGTCAATAAGTCTTTTCCGCAGATTGAGAAAACCTTTCCGTCGAATAACAGTGTCTCTAGCAAAATCTTGTGAGGTAGTAATCTGGTGACCTTCCCAAATAACCGCTTTGACCTTCCTCATGTGGGCCAATATTTGTTCCGAGTGTTGAGGAAGTAGCGGTTTAAAAATGACCGCGCTCGGATGTGTTGAGGATTTGGGTCGAAAAGTAGGCACTATATGAGCTCTTTCAAGTTCAAAGTCTTTCTAAAACGAAATTTGCAAGGTAGAGGGAAGCCACTGAAATAGAAAGTCAAGCATCGAAGGAACTGACTTTTCTGCATCTTCAGGTAGACCAAAAATACGCAGATTGCTCCTACGATTACGGTCTTCCTGCTCAGTAAGGTCTATCCTAAGGGCCGCCATAGAACGTTCCATTTGCTGAAGACATTTAGACTGTTGGTCTGTAGTATCTTCCACATTACTAATACGAGACTCAGCAGTGGTGACACGAATAGCCAAAGCTTTGAAATCATTCCTGAGAGCTGCCACCTCTTGCATTAAGTCCGTATTAGTCTTGGTAGACTGTGAGACATCATATACAGAATTGAGCCGAGAATGAATGGTGTCAAAGGTGGTAGCAGAATCTTTCTGAGATAACTCTGGGGTAGGAGAGACTTGCTTAGACCTCTTCAGAGCACCTTTAGAGTCCTTGGTAGTGGAAGGAGGACCCATGGTTTCAGCCATAAGTGAACACCACAAGAAAAGCCCAAAAGCACAATTTGTAGACAAATATAGATGAGAAGAAGGCCAAAAAATAACAAAAAGACAGGTTAAGGCTCACAAAAATATAAGAATCATGAGGAAATGTATAACAAAGAGAACTCATAAGGACTGACTGATATTTGAGCCTGTGTGGTCAATAGGCAAGGACCATGGTCATTGCATTAGAGCGCAAAATGGCGATCAAAAGTAAATGAGGAAAAAATAACTCCATGTTGGGTTCCAAAAAGCGTAGGAACACAAGACTGACCAGATGTCAAGCAACCTCTAAATCAGGTTAAGCAGGTCAAAATAGCGTAGCGAAACAACAAAGGGAGACCAAAGAAGTCAGTCATGAAGCCACCTCAAGTGAAAAGACTCACAAAAATGCCTACATTCATTGAAACATCCGTGAGGTCAGCAGTAGAGAAGGAAAAATAAATGTCAACTCATAGTAGTTGGAAACGTGAATTCCGGTAAACTGCCACATAGTACATGGAGAAAGGGTGCCTGAAGCAGAAAACTCGAGCGACGCCACCACAAAAACAAAATGGCGGCCACTCGCAAAATGCAAAGAGCGGAGCCTTCAAACGATGAAAAAGCAATTTCCTGCCTGTTTCAGCAATGACAGCGCACTTCAATGCGCTCACAGCACATTCCGATCCAATATGCCTAGTTCAGGACACAAAAACACTGTCAATAGGGATCCCAAAATCGTCCCGACAGCCGCTGTTGTCCCAGAGCTCAAGTGCGATCCGCCATCTCGTGACGGCGCGCAAGCCACGCCCCACCTTCCATTCCTCTTCTTAAATCAATTTAACTGATTTACAGAACAAACCCTTTAATGAGGCACACTGAGTTAATAAGACCCTTCGCTTTTCAATAATGTCAACATTCTTATTTTATTTCTTCACGTCGAACACAAGTAAAGATGCCTATTTGATTTAATACCTACGTGATCGCACTATCACTGTAGCTCTTAGTCCTTTAAAAATAGGTGTGAGAATCTCAGTTTGGGGTATCACTCTCCTTCCATTACGATAACTCCTTTCATAAATGTATAACTTGGTGTCATGATTTAATTTAATGATCCATTATAATGATCCTTTCTATAATTTGTGAGTGATCTCTCTATCGAGTACTAAACAAGAAGGCAATGACAAATCTAGGGTCTTCATCATATCAATTGTGAGATATGCATCTATGTAGTGAAATCGAGAGTATCAATAGATTGTCCACTATTAAATCATGTATTTATTTTTAATTAAAAACACAAATGGAAACTTAATCCTCATGAATTTTAACATACGTAAACAGAATTGTGACATACGTAAACAGAAGTGTGCTTTGGGAATATTTAAGGGAATCTTATTTCAACCACCTCTATGACTCTTTTTCTTATTCTAGGTCACTTCGGAAACTTTATTTATTAATTTAACCCAACGTAATGTATTCACAACTATCTAGTTTTTAGGTAAATAATTGGCCTTGATAAAGCTTTTGGAGCTTTGTTCAGGATTTGTGATTTATTTTGTGTATGATTGTCTATATAATTTTTAACTAAAAGTTTTTTTTTCTGTTCTCATCTATATGCAGTTGATTGGTGCACTACCCAATGTACAAATCATGTGGCACTTGACTTATACCATTTGTGAGAAAGTGCCCTCTTTCTGCATGGTTGCCCGACATTTTGCTGAACTGCTGATGTGCTTTGACTGAGTGTGCCCTAGGCTCCTGCAAAACAGGTACCCAGGGCCTATGTTCTTTCCCTAAAACTGCATTGGAGACCAAACCCAATTGGCACCCTAAGGGCATAGGTCAGTCCCTGATAAATGGTACCAGAGGTACCCAGTTCACTGTGACCAGGGAAGGCCTCTAAGGGCTGCAGCACTTATTGTGCCACCCTTAGAGGCCCTGTACCTTTATACCTACACACTGCCTTTGCATGCTGCGTGTTTTGGTGCAGAACAAAGGGCCATATGTATAATTCCAATTTGCAATCTCAAACGCCGAAATACGCAGAATTTTGGCATTTGCGATCACAATTGGGCTTAGTGGTATGTATTAAGGAAAAACTGCCTCGCAAAATAAGGAATCGCAAATTCTGCGATGCTGTATTTTGCGATTCCTTAAATGCAATTTAAGAAGCACAGAAAAAGTGCAATTTGGCCTTAAGGAATCACAAATTACTACCAACTTAAAATTGGTGGTAATTTGCAATTTCTTTGAAAAATGCATTTTTTTGCATTTTTCAAAGTGAAATGTGGCGCACTGTGCGCCACATGTGCACCCATGCTCATTTCAGGGGTGCAACATGGTGTCCTTTTAACACCCTTGCAACCTTGAAATGTTATTCTCAATTTGCAATTCTCTAATTGCTAATCGCAAATTGAGAATGTCTTCTCATTCATTCCTATGGGCCTTTAGGCCCATAGTAATGAATAGGGAGGGTTTCCTTAATTGTGAATCGCACTTTGAGATTCGCAGTTAAGGAATAAGTAGGATTCACAAATCTTTTGCAAATCCTACATACATCTCGTTTTGCGATTCTCAAATAGCAATTCTCTCAAATTCGCTATTTGAGAATCGCAAAACCAAACTTTCATACGTATTCCCCAAAGTGAAGAGTCGACATGGCACACATCCCTGTGTGCCATGCCTACATCCCACTGCCCTGGTATAGATCAGTCACCCCTCTAGATGGGTGCACTATACCAGTGGTGACGGTACAGGTGCATGAGCCCTGTACCCCTACAGTGTCTAGGTCATTCCTTAGACATTGTAAGTGCAGTGCTGCCATTAAGAGTATATGGTGCTGGGAGTTTGTCATTACAAACTCCACAGTACCATAATGGCTGCACTGAAATCTGAAGAAGTTTAGTATCAAACTTCTCTGTACATTAAACCCACACAGATGGCAGTGTGGGATTGAATGAAACATGCACACAGAGGGCATCTTAGAGATGCCCCCTGAAAAACGACATACCACTAGTGTCCAGGCTGAGTGTCTGCTTTCAGCTGCCACCACCAGACATGTGTCTGGACCCCTGGGTTGAGAGCCTGCTGCTCTCAGGGGTCTGAAACAATGCACATCCTGGGGCGAGGTGCCAAGCCTCCTCCCCCAGGGTGGGCAGGGTCGACGAAGGGGAAGCTTCAAAGGCTTGCCGCCTTTGTGAGCTTCCCTAGACCTTTTGCTGCTTCCAGAAACTGGGCACCACTGGTTCTGACCCCCACTTTGGGTTGGAAAACCAAGTGAGGAAGGGAGGTGTGCCCACCTCTGCCAACCCCACCCCTCAAGTGGAGAAGGCGAGGTGAAGCACACCTCTCAGTCCCTGCAATCTTGCAGATAGGGGGACCCAGCCAACCAGGGTGAGGTTTATGCCCCCTGAGGGTGGCATAATAGGGGCTGTACCCACCCCGTGGAAGGAACCTATTGGTTCCAACCTTTTACCTACCTGTAATGCCCCTCAATCTAGCATTTTGGGGACAACCCTGAAATTTGCTTCCTCAGACAAGAAATTACAAGAAGAAAAGAAGACAAAGGACTGAACAGCTATGCCGAAGCTAAGAAGAGGAGGACGCCCACTGACTTGGCCCCAGCCCTACAGGCCTGTCCCCACCTCGAACCTGCAGAAGCAAAATTCAGTGTGTCCTGCAGCCAGCAGCCTCAAGAACCCAGAGGACCTGCCCTGACTTCCAAATAAAAGACTGTCTTCCTCGTACACTGGATTTATTCACCAACAGATCTGCTTCAAAGCCGCCAACCAATACCTGCGGCCTCAAACCGGAAGGTCCCCCCAACCGCGACCAGGAGCTGGTAAAAAGATTCGACGATAAAAGACACCCCTGCACCCGAAGCCCCACGGCCTTGTATGGCCCAACAGATGGTGTCTAATCAACCCCCAACATCCAACTTACCTCTCCAAGTAGTGGTCGCACCCAGAAGACCTTGGTCCTCGAGCCTGCAGTGTGTTGGCGAACCGGAGACTCCCCGTTGAAAGCTATAGGGTACCCGATGCCAAAACAGCACTCTGCACCCGGTGGTCCCAGTGCTGCTGAGGGTGCACCTTTTGTGCTGGCTTGAACCCCCATTTGCCCAGAGCTTAAGTCCAGGAGCTTTGCTCCCACAACCTTGTGGCCTGCTCGTCAGCAGCCACCAACCGGAGGCCCCTAATACCCCATTGGATGGCATTGGGCCTCAGCACTCTGCACCTGGCCGCCCTAGTGCAGCTGAAGGTGTAACAAGAGTAAATCCTTGACCCTGGGGGACCCCTAAGTCTACCTTCAGAATACCAACTTCCACAACCGAATACTTACCTTTGAACCAATAACCCTATTTTCCTCCATAGGATAACATTGACTGTTTTTCTGTGAAAAGTTTCAAAGTGTGCATTTGGAAAATCTATAAAAGATTATAAAACTGTAACAAAATAACAAAAACACTTTTACTTACCTGTTTACAGGAAATGTCCCAGTGCAGTATCCAGGTATACTGCACTGTGTACGAAAAGTAATCTGTACAGTAATCTACTTGATATTCTACTGAAAAGCCCAATACAAAGTACATGTACAATATTTCAAAGCATTGCATTACTAGTAGTTCTACTATATTCAAACCAAAAGTATATATACATGCAATACAAACTGTTTACAAACAGTATTATTATTGCAAAGTACTTATCACTTACCTGTGCAAGGCTTGTTTGGTTCTAGGAAATAAAATAAATAAAAGAATAGTTTTATACACAACCAATTTATACACAATCAAAGTTCAGTCTTTGAGTGTGTGATACCATTTGTTGATTAAGTGTGTACAACAAATGCTTAACACTACTCTCTGACAAAGCCTTACTGCTCGACCACACTACCGCAAATAGAGAGTAAGGTTCTATCTACTTTTAGCTCTGCCTAACTTTGGGGTTTCACTGGACTCTGTGCACACTATACCTCACGTTGGTATAGTATAAACAGAGCCAGCTTCCTACACCATTTAAATAAATCTTTGGAACATGTTTATAGTATTGATCAGCCATAAAGAAGTGACATATGAATATGAAAGGTGGCGAAACACGTGCTGGCTTATGTTTGTTTTTCATGATAAAGGCTCCCAGTTTTCCATTTTACTGATTTTACAGGTCAATTCAGACAGAAAATAATGTGTTTCCTGTCTGTATTTATTTGTAAAAGCAGAAAAATACTGAAAATGTTTCTCCGTGGGGGTGACTTTCCATGCTGTCCATGTTCAAACTAGACAACACAGGGAGTTAACAAATAGGATGAGATTTCCCTAAATACAGGCATATGTTAACCTATTTTTGTATATAATACTAATATTTACCTATGGGTGAAGTACTTCGTTATATTTGGCTGCTTAGTTTGCTAAAACGTGACAGTCTTCAAAGTATAAATCAACAAAGGAGAGAGGAAGGGTATTTCACCATGCAGGTGGGGAAGGAACTCCTGGTCTCCTGAACTTAGTATATCACAACAAATAGAGGAGTGTCCCCTTGAGGTTTGTTACAACCTCTGTTCCATAAGGTGCATATATTGTACCCCAAATTAGGGACAACCTTTGTCCTTAGAAGACCCCTCACTCACCAACCTGGTTGGTGACATGCTTCATCATCGGGGTCCCACCCAGACAGCCGAGTGTGGGTGTGCTGTGACACCTGTCTACAGTGGAGCTGGTTTTGTAATTTTTATATGTGCAATTAGGTTTTAAAAAAGTGTGTTAAAAGTTGTCTAATGCTACTCACTCATGGACTTTATTCCGGAGTGATTGGGCAACGGTTAAAATATATTATGGGACACCCTTGCCTGATTAGGTAGGCTATTGGTGTCAGGAAAGTCGTGTGCTAAGATGAAAAAAAATTTTGAATTGGTCTACATGTTTCAACCTATGTGTCATTGTGAGGTTTTCGTCAGGACCAGTGTGCAGAAATCTGGGTGGTGTACACACCCTAAGGTGTACCCAGCCCTCGACTTCGTAGTGTCAAAATCACAAACTTTTTATAGAAAAAAAGGTGTTCTCCTTGATTCCAGGAAAAAAACCTGTAAAGACAAAGTGGGGGAAAAGTGTTGGGGGAATCCAGTAGATAGTACATAATATGGTATGTTACTTGGTTCTTCTGCACCTTGTGTCAAACTTTTACATGACGTGTTCCATCTCAGGGAAAGTTCATACAGTATAAACTATGGGTCATAACTATCCACCGGCAAACGTGATGTTCGTTGTATGACTCATAGCTTCCACAGGCAACCGTGCCTATAAGTAATGGATTCGGTCCGTGGTTTGTGGAGAATTTCAGCCCACACATTCATTGTCATGTTTAGTCATTTGGATTGAAGTGTGGGTGTCCAAAAAACTTCGTAGGATTAGAGAGAGGGGGGGTTGTTTGGGCGGGAGGGAAAAAATTCAATCCACAAGCAACGCGATACATGTAGACCAATTGTAAACATTTTTTCATCTTAGCACACGATTTTACTGACACCAATACACTACCTAATCAGACAAGGGTGTCCCATAATATATTTTAACCGTTGCCAAATCACTCTGGAATAAAGTCCATGAGTGAGTAGCATTGGACAACTTTTAACACACTTATTTTAAACCGTTCCAGAGCTTATCTGTCTGTACCAAGAAAGACCTGCCTCTTCGTAGAGCTTTGGAATTCTATTTATTACATTTTATTTATTTGATGGGTTTTAAATAGCTCTGGCTAGACCCGGAGGTATCAAAGCGCTTTACAGTATCAGCAAGAAGCAAGTTACATAAGTTACAAAGCATTACACAGTGCTACACAATAATAAACAAGAGTTTACAACATGAGAATACTCGAGAATGGCAAAAAAGAACGCATGATGAAGCAGTGGTGAACAACAAAAGCGGAGTAAAAGCGGAAACCAGAACAATCAAAGGGGCAAGGAGGGGAAAAAAAGGGGGAGAACAGAGAGGAAAGCAGATAAGGACAGGAAAGCGAGCGTGAGACATGAACGGAGATGGCACCAGAGGAATCAGCCGAAATCAAGAACAGGGAGCAGGTCTGTGGAAGAGAGAGAGAGACAATCAAAAAGTCGCTCAGCTAGGGACCAGCGGGGTAGGAGGAACGGACAAAAATTGCCAAGATGGCGGCTTAAGGACAAGAGTGTTAGGAGAAGACAGTCCGAAAATGGCGGGGTGCACACAAGTCCAAGTCCAGAGGCCACAGGGAGCCAATTCAGAAAAAAACAAACACAAACCAAGACAGCTAGAATCACTGAGAGGAACTAGGTGGGGAAGGAGCAAGAGAGTCAGGAGGCGGGACCGCAGGCGACACACCGAGGCACAGCTGTGCGACCCACATGCACAAGTTCCGAGGCATAACATGCAGGAAGAACATGCAGTGGAGGCAAGAGTGGAGCTGTGCCCGACACATACCACAGAATGCGAAGAAGTCGCGGACGATTAGATCTCAGGGTCCGCTCCCGATGGTAAAAGCTAAGCCTACTCCTGAGATAGTGTGGCCCTAGGCCCCTTAAAGCTCTGAAAGCGAATGTCACGGCTTTAAACTCAATCCTCTTGGCCACAGGGAGTCAATGGAGCTGGCTCAGATGGGGGGTGGGGATATGATGACAAAAAGAGACCTGATGAATAAGCATGGCTGCCACATTCTGAATTATTTGCAATCTGAGAATCAGATAAGCTGAAACCCCCAGGTATAAGCTATTGGCATAATCTAAGCGCAAGGTCACCAATGTATGGACAATGATCTTACTGCTCTCCTCTGGGAGAAAATGCAATAGCTTTGTGACAGATCCTAACTTCACAAAACAGGATGAGGAAATATGTCGGATTTGAGCCGTAAAGGAAAGATTGGCATCAAACCTCATTCCCAGGTTTCTAGCAGACGAGACCGGAGGTGGTCGTGGACTCAACTCTGAAGGCCTCCAAAGGCTGGATGGAGGAGGATTCACCTGACTGAAAAAGAGTACCTCAGTCTCGTTTGCATTTAATTTCAGAAAATTGCTGTTCATCTATTTTGAAATATCTTTCAAGCACTCTTTGAAGATAAAGAAGGCTGCTTCAGAGTGTTCTCTAAATGAAAACAGGAGCAGGAGATGCTACTAAAAGAAGCTATAGAGAGAGTATCCGAGGATAATCTGGGTTTTGTGAGTACAATATTTTTGGTCATAATGAAGGACAAAATGGAGACCTTTGATAAGTTTGAGAGGATTGAATCAAATTCTCATTTACAGGCACTAGAAGATGGAGGAGATCAATCTTTTGAGAGATATTTTCCAGGTGAACGACTGGTTGGTGAATTTGGATCTGAAGGATGCGTATTTTATAATTCCGATAGCGAAAGAGAGTTGCAGGTTTCTTCAGTTCAGGCAGTTAGGAGTTCTGTATCAGTTTGCGGTTTGGGTTGGCATCAGTACCTTGGTGTTTTACAAAGGTTCTGAGACCAGTGGCAAAGTTTCACAGGGAGAGAGGTATAAGACTGATCATGTATCTGGATGCTTTATAATAATGTCACAGAGACAGGAGGAATTAAAAGAGCACATGCATGCGGCTGTATGTCTATTGTAAATGTTTGTGTTCCTGATCAACAGAGAAAAGTCAGTGTTAGGGGTTTTTGGGTTTCATAGTTAACACGAAGGAAAAGACTCTGAGTTTACCTCCAAAAAAGGTAGAAAAGATAAAGTCGGAAGTGAAAGGTTTGCTGAAGAAAGAAAGGGTTACTTTAAGGGCTGTGGTGAGAGTAATTACATTGTTTTCTTCTTCAATGCATGTGGTTTTCCCTAGTCTTCTTCATTACAGAGATTTACAGTGATTAAAGGTGGAAGCTTTAAGGAAATGCTTGTGGTTTGGAGATCAGGTATTTCTCTCAAAAGATGCTCGGGAGGAATTAGTATGGTGGGTGGACAATCTGGAGGCCTGGAATGGTTGTGCAATATTTGATGTATGCCTGTGTTTTACGCTAGAAACAGATGCAAGTCTCTTTTGTTGGGGGGGCTTGTTTGGAGCATCAAGAGACGGGTGGGAGATAGTCTTTAGAGGAGAATTCAAAGCATATAAATGTCTTTTTGCTTTGCAAAATTTTGGGGAAAAGTTGAGGAAATTCAATGTTTTACTGAAGATAGACAATGTCCCAGCGGTACGGTATGTATACCACTTGGAAGGAAGCAGATCGAAGAGTTTGACTCAGATTCTGAAACCGATTTGGAGTTATTGTCTAGAACAAAAGATTAGGCTACAGACAGAGTATTTCCCAGGGCAGGAAAAACTTGTAGCAGACTGGAATTCCAGATATCTCAGGGATTTCAGCGATTGGAAATTAAATGGGCAAATCTTCCAGCGAATATTTCGGGGTTGGGGGCCTCAATAGGTAGATTTGTTTGCATTGAGACTAACGTTCTAGTTATGCTGTTATTAAAATTGGAGACGAGATCCTCTAGCAGAGGAGGTGGATACATTTCAGCAGGATTGGAGGAAGGTATAGGGGTATGCATTTCCTCCGTTTGCAGTGATACAAAGAGTATTGTTGATAGTGAGGAGGCAGAAATGTGAAATAACTCTTGTGGCACCAATTTTGGGGAGGACAGACTTTGTTTCCAGGGTCTGTTGGAGATGGCAATAGAGGAATCCTTTTTCATTCCAGAATCAGAGGATGAAGTTTAAAGGTCCAGAAGGGGTTTTAAATCCTTTGGTCATGGAAGGGGCTTTGAGCCTTCTTGTTTGGAGGATTTTAGGGGAGGAGTGCAGTTCACAGGACTTTCGCAGCGGGCTCAGAAATTACTCAAAGAGTCTTGGGCACCAAGGACAAGGAAGAGATATGTTGGTGCATGGAAAAGATGGGTATGTTGGTGCATAGAAAGGGGTTTGGATACCGTGGAAGCATCTGCCATAGAGTTATCAATTATTTCATCAGCTTTGTTTAGAAAAGGTTTCAATTACAGAACTGTAAATTGTTAAAGGGCTGCAGTTGCAGCGGGTCATTGTTTGGTAGGAGGTTGCTCAATAGGTAGTGATCTTCTGGTTTGTAGAGTGATGAAGGGTATTAAGTTGCAGAGACCTCCTAGGCCACTATACAGTTGTATGTGGGATGTGAGTTTACTGTACATTTATTTAAAGGTTGGCCAATTAATAGGTTTTTGAGTTTGAGGCAGTTGTCAGGGAAGATGGCAATTTTGTTTTTTCAGTAAAACCTTTTTATTGGATTTCACATTACATGCATGTCATACAATAAGCATTCTCAACGGCTGTGTTTTACATTTAATTAGTCCTGTTATCATAACTAGCGGTAGTGAAGGAAGTTATCTAGGAAGTGGCTCATTAATTGATGGAGTAGGAGCCTCCCCACCGCCTCCGCCAGAGATGTCAGGAAGCAGCGGAGAATCGGTCGGTGGTATGAGCACCGCAGTTTTCTGGCCCATATGGCAGTCTCTAGTCCAAAGTCCCTTGTAACGGGCATCGTGAAATGGTAATCCAGGTTCTAACTTGAACTAGGGGACTCAAAACCAGGTGAGTATGGGGTCAGGTCGGGAGGGGGGAGGGGCTTGGGGTCGTAAAGGAGAGGAGCCAGAGCGATGATGCTCCGTGTCAATCCACTAACTTCAGACACCGTGCTCCATGCCGAACGATGTTGCGGATCCAGGAGGTGGCCTTGAGGGGGGTTGATGGGGTGGGAAGAGCGCTCACGGACTGGTGAGGAGACGTGTGAGCCTGGTGTTGCTCGCGGGTCCTGTGCGGGGTCAGTACCTGCAGTGTGTGCTTGTTGAAAATTTTGTAGGAGTGTCGCCCATTCTAAGGAGATAGGACGCCAACGTATGCCGCGTGCTTCTTCTTGGGGGATAAGGTCTTCCTCGGCTGCGGCCCATTTCTTTACCGCCCCCACCAAGCTGCTATTGGGGGACCCCCAGCCGCGCGCCAGTGCATTGCTATGCTGCGTTTCGCTAATAATATGGCCAGTAGCGCAAATTTGGTCTCCACCTTCTTTTGTTTGTTACGCTTAAAGATGCCTAGGGGGCAAGCATCCCATGTGTGGAAATCTGTTAGGCCAGTGACTGTTTGCAGTGTAGTGCGTACTATCGTCCAAAGGGTTTGTAGTCCGGGGCATGTCCAAAACATGTGAATGAGTGGGGCGTCCGGTGTATTACATCGGGGGCATTCAAAATGGGATGTCGGCTAAAAACGTTTAAACCGTGCCGATTTGAGGTAAGCGCAGTGTAATATGTTGAACTGAACATTTTTTAATCTTTGGTTGCGGGACACTTTTTTGTGATGTTCTAGGGCCGTCAGCCACTCCCTGTCATGAAGGTTGCGTCCTATATCCTCCTCCCAGCGGAGCCGCAATCTTGATAGTGACACCTGTGTGAGTTCTATGATGGATTTATATATCCATGTGACATGGTGTCTGCCCGCTCCCATTTGAAGTAGTGTGTGTAACACCGGGTGAGTCGCAGGTTCCCCGTCCCTGAGATCCCAGGTCCGCCTACAGTCCACCACCAGTTGCCGATGCATCAGGAATTGACCGGGCGGTAGCCCTCTCTCCTCGGCCAGGTCTGTGAACGAGGTCAGTTGACCGTCGGAAAACAGGACCTCCATTTCGGTGAGCTGGTGATCGGTCCAGATCTTAAGTTCTCTCGCGGTGTAGAACTCATGCCCTTTTCGGAGTCCTGCCAGAGGCAACAATGGGGAATATACCGGCGTCCCCTTGGACATGCGGTGAATCCAACAGCGGATGAGCCGGGTTGGTCCTTGTGCCAGGGAGTAGGATTCGGGTCAGTTCCTGGACCATCAGCTGCCTTGGGTCTCAGTTTCCCCCAGGTTACGCTTCGCGGTCCAGCGTGATAGCCACTGCAGCTGCGCCACCAAAAAATAGGCTTCAAATGAAGGGGCGCCCATCCCTCCCTTATCGCGAGGCAGCTGCAGGGCCGACAGGGCAACTCTGCAGCGGGCCGCCGCCAAATCAGGGAGATTAGTAATGAGTTCCACTCTTGAAATAAGGTTCATGATGGAACAACTGGGATATTTGCAAAGTAGTAGAGGAGCCTGGGCACCATGATCATTTTTGACAAGGCTCCCTCCCTTGGCTCCCTCCCGATGGGAGCCAAGGGCAGAGTCAGAAGATGGCAACTTTGTTATGTTTGAAAGCTTTCAAGAGAGTTTCGGGGATAAGAGGTAGGGAGGATGGAAATACATTTTATAATCCAGATGGGGTAATGTTTCAGATCACTAGGAGAACAAAGACTATGTCTTCTTCTATATTCTTTTCAAAGTTTGATGACCATCCTAAATTGTGTGTGGTGAGATGTATGGGACAATATGAGAATAGGATGGAGGAATAAGAAGGGATGGAGATAATTAGTTGTTGATTTCTTATGTAAAAGTTTTCAGGCCAGTAACTTCGGCAACGATTGCCATTGGGTGAGGACTTGCATGTTTGAATCGGATATTGATCTGCAAAAGTATGGAACGCATTCAGTAAGAAGAGCTATGGGAAGTAAGGTGTTCATGTCAGGTGGGCATTTGGGGGAGATTTTGCATGTAGCTGACTGGTCAAATGCTGATGTGTTTGCGAGGTATATTTTGAAGCCAAGGGAGCATGTGTCGTCTTTGGTCCTAACACAGCTTTGAACATGCATAATGCTAGCCTCCAGGCTTGACATGAAATGTAGATTATCCAAGAAGGTGAAGAGAGAAACTGGATCTCATTTAAACACGGAGGCTAGCAGGATCCCTCCATCCCTATTGTGTGGGCATTTGAGGGAGAGAGTAAATAATAGATAGGCTGTGTTATGGAGAGGAAGAGAATTTGCAGTATGTGATATTAGAAGAACATTTTATATTTTGTTATGTGTTTTTTATTCGAGACACCAAGTAGAGAAGGAAGAAAAGAAGAGGAGAATAATTTGTCCTTTGGTGATAAAAAACGTTTCAAGTTAAGGAACTGTAGCAGCTTAAAAGAGGAAGAAGGCTGCAGTGATGGGAGTTATATAGGTTTAAGGGATATTCTAGTTGTGGAAATTTTGGAGCTGGTGATGTTTACTCAAAAGTGCTACAAGGAGGTGGCAGTAAAAGAATATATGCATAATGCAAGCATCCATGTCTTTAATGAAATCCAGATTCTCGCTTCACCTACTTAAAGAATCTACATTCTTGCCACCACCTATTTTATACTCCGTTTTGTATAACAACACTTAGGTGCATCTAGGTGCTACCGCAGGTGGGGATCTTCCTTGCTCTGTTCTCAGATTCCTCTTTTATGTACTTCAACCTCTGCTCAATCATAATAACCACATCTTATTCTTTACTTGTAGGTACCCCAAAAAGATAACACACTAGTTCAGACTTTTTTTACTGAATGGGTTAACCCACGGTTTAGACTCAAGGCCTACTACATCTCTCAACCAGTTACTTAAATATACCAATTTCCTTTAGAGCCTCTGGACATTGATATGTATAATTTACTCACAGAAAGGCCCGCTGGCCGCCAGCGGCCCGGCAGGCCTGGCCTTCATTTGTGGCCCGCGGACCTTGCCTTGCCATTTTTACACTGCCAGTGAGCCCGACAGTAAACACAGAAGATGACTGCAGCAGCATACGTAGTGAATACGTATTAAATACGTATTGACTACGTATGCTCCTGCAGCCATCTTCTGTGTTTACTGCCAGCCTCTGCAAACTCATGCATGGCACAGTCGGAAAGCTTCCTAAAAGGCCCTTTAAAAGTCAGCTGTAAGCGTTTTCACAGCTGACTTTTTAAAGGGCATTTTAGGAAGCTTCCTGTTTCGTGTTGCCAATGACATCCTCTTCTACGTACTCTTCTCCCACAGCCTTTACTCCACCCACAGAGACAGAAACACAGACACACAGAGACACACACACAGACACAGAAGAGACACAAACACACAGAGGCACACAGAGACAGACATACACACACAGACAGAGAGACACTCACACAGACAGAGAGAGACACACACAGAGATGCACATAGAAACACACACACAGACAGAGTCACACACAAAGACAGAGACTGAGACACAGAGACAGAGAGACACACACACAGAGATGCACACAGAGGCACACACACAGACAGAGACAGACCCACACACACACAGAGACAGACAGACAGACAGACAAAGACACAGACAGAGACACACAGAGACAGACACACAGAGGGACAGAGACAGACACACAGAGAGAGAGATACAACAAACAGATACGCACGCAGAGACAGACACACACAGAGACAGACACGCACACGCAGACATATAAGCACACACAGAGACGCACACACAGAGACAGAGACGCACACACGAGACAGAGACGCACACACAAAGACAGAGTCACACACAGAGACAGAGACACGCACACAGAGACAGACAGACACACACACAGAGACAGAGACACACACACAGAGACAGAGACGCAGAAACAGACGCACGCACAGAGATGCACAGACAGAGACGCACACACAGATACAGACACAGACAGACGCACACACAGAGACAGAGACACACACAGAGACAGAAACACACAGAGACAGAGATGCACAAACAGAGACAGAGACGCACACAGAGAGACACACACACACACACACAGACAGAGATGCACACACAGCCCGGAACACACAGAGACACACAGAGACAGAGACGCACAGACAGACACACAGACAGAGATACACAGATAGAGACACACAGAGACACACAGACAGAGAGAGACAGACACACACAGACAGAGATAAACAGAGACACACAGCCAGAGACAGACACACACACACAGAAAGACATGTGTGTGTATGTTGGGTCTGGTGACTCAGTGGACTAATGCATCCGCTGCAGGGGCCTGAGTTCAACCTCATGGTCACAGTTTTTTTTACTCTATCCCCGCCCCCACTGACAACCCCCCCCCCCACACACGTGCGGCCCTCGTCCACAAACCACACTCTAAATTTGGCTCCTGAGATAAAGTTTGTGAGTACCCATGATTTAGACTGATCTTCTCAAGGCTGGGCTCCATCTTTCCTTTGGAAAGACTGAATCCAGTTGCACTCGTCATGTAACACAGACAGGAAATCGATAATGAGTTTCATTTCACTGTTCATGGCAGACGGTCCACATGAAGATACAATTAGCATACTTTTCTGTTTTCCATCCTCTAACCTGAGCTTCAGCCTCTTTTACTATGGAAGTTTACTTTTCTAAATTTGGATACAACGTTTTGAAGGTCATACATTGACTCTGGAGATTCTAAATGCCTGTGAGACACCTGATCCCTCCTCCGAAACTCTCCTGAACAGCTCTTTCAGTAAAATGACTTCTGCAAGTTTTTGTGCTTTTCCGATGTTATCAACTGAAACTGTAGATCTTTTGCTGGAAGGTATCAAGTCTGGGTCACCCATGGATCCCTGTCCTGTCATGAAAATGGCTAAGGTGGCTTTGATCCCGCATTTCACGACTGTTCTGAACTTAGCCATATCTTCAGGGAAATATCCGTTGATCTGGAAGGCCGCAGTGGTTAGGCCCATCTTAAAAAAGCCTTCCTTAGATCCCCTAAACTTAAAAAACTTTTGTCCCATTTCCCTTCTGCCACTCCCTGCCAAAATCCTTGAATCGCATCTAAACTCACACCTGAGTGCGTACCTGAGGGACCACCAGATTCTAGATGTTTCCCAACATGGGTTCAGATGGGCTCATAGTATGGAGACCGCTCTCACCATGGTCTTGAATAATATTCGAGTTCAGGTGGATGCAGGGCATACCACTCTTCTTATTTTACTCGACCTGACCGCCGCATTCGACACCATGTCTCTCTTGAGATTGGTGGAGCGTTTCAAGGAGATAGGGGTTGGTGGCCGGGCCCTGGACCTTCTTGCCTCATTCCTTAGTCCGCGGTCTCAAAGCATTAGAATGGGCAGTTTTTACTCTGAGTCCTCCCCCCATGTCTGCGGAGTGCCCCAGGGCTCCTCCTTGAGCCCCACCCTTTTTAATATCTATGTGTCCCCGCTGGCAGGGGGGGGTGAAGTCATTTAGACTGAAGGTGTTGTCTTATGTGGACGGCACGCAGATCATGGTCTATATCACACAAAAGATCAAGGACTCTGCGCAAAACTTTAAAAACTGTATGACAGATGTTTCATCATGGATGGTTCAAAATTACCTCAAATTAAATGGTCAGAAGACGGAAGTCTTGATTTTTGGGTACAACTCTGACATCTGGTCGAATGAGTGGTGGCCCAATCCCTGGGTACCTGTCCCACTCCTGTATCCCCTGGGCAAAATCTGGGGGCCTTATTTATGAAGGCCTTGCGTCAGTTTTGCTCCGCCAGTGCGTCACTTTTTGTGACGTACCAGCGGTGTAAAAAATGCACCTCGTTGCGCCATATTTAAAAAGTGACGCATCTAGGTAGATGCGTCACTTTTTAAACCTCTGCGCCACATTATACCTCCGTCAGGTATAATGTATGCAGAGGGGGCGTTCCCCCGCAAAAAGCCTCGTAATAGTGACGCAGTGAAATCTATGAGATTTCACTGCGTCACTTTTAGGACGCTGTTGCGTCAAAATCTTGCGCCTGCCTCACAGCAGGCGTAAGACTGACGCAAGCCCTTTCACATGGGGCTTTCCCCATGTGAAAGGACGCATTGCTGGAGTTGCGTCCCTTTTATGACACACTCCAGCAATGCGTCACTTTTGTGCTTACAGATACATCAGAAACACTGACATATCTGTAACTCCTTGCGACATGATGCGTCATACATTAAATATGACGCATCAGGAATGTCGTAAGGAGTGCGCAGTGAAAAGTGACGCATTGCTGTTTTCACGCAGCGATGCGTCACTTTTCATAAATGAGGCCCTTGGAGTGGTGGTTGACGACTGCCTCTCCATGTCTCGTCAGGTCTCCAGAACAGTGGGCACTTGTTTTGGACTCATTCGAGTCATTAGAAAAATGTCCCAGTTTTTGTCATTTGAAGCTCGTAAAAAGGTGGTTGTGGCCCTAATATTGACCAGGCTGGACTATTGTAATGCCCTTTACCTGGGAATTAACAAGGGTCAGCTGCGCCGCCTACAGCTGGTACAAAATGCCGTGGCACGGTTGGTGCTGAATCTTCCCAAGCGTCACTCGGCCTCATCCTCTCTCTGTTCGTTGCACTGGCTCCCGGTGGACCGTAGAGTCTTATTTAAGACTCTATGCCTCACCCACAATGCATACTATGAACATGGCCCAGAGGGCATAAAGAATATCTTCCATAGATATGCTCCTTCTAGGAACCTCAGGTCAGCTAATAAAAATTTGCTCATGGTCCCCAGATTAAAAAAAGAAGAGATGGGGTAGAAGAGCCTTTTCTCAGGCCGCGGCCAAGGTATGGAACTCACTTCCTGTTCTCCTTTCGGGTCAACAAGCTCACTCATTCTTCCATAAAACCCTAAAGACCTGGTTGTTTCCTGCAAGACGGTTTGAGTACGTAATGCTGGTCGTGCCTTGTAGGCTTGTCTGTACACAGCGCCTTGATGCCCTTGGGCTTAGTCTGTGCTTTAAAAGTTCCCTATTCATTCATTCATTCACTCTAAGTCAAGCTAACGTGGGGTCTCTTACTGTAAGCTCAATGTCTGCTATACTCCACATTGTCGTTTCGGACCTTCATTGCCTACATTCTTTTTGAGGACTAGTTACAGCTGCTACTCATAGTCTTACCCTGCCAGGTGAGTTTATATATATAATAAAGCAGATTATGTAAACAAAACCCTGATGCAGATACAGAATCTCTGGGGATCCTCTAAAATGAGGATAAAAAACCCACCTTGCTTAAAACTGAAGGGTACATGTCTTTTCAGCAGGTTGGAATGAGATAGTATGCTGTGGAGGGAGGTGTCTTGTGTGGGGAAGTATTTCATTTAGAAAAATAAATTAATAAGCACTGGGCCAAATTTCTTTCTCAGAAGCTCATTGCGGGTGCTGCCAAATGGCGGGGGGTTGCCAGGGCTGCCTAGTCTGTAGTCCACCTCACACCTCTTTCTCCAACCATCCTACACTTTTAATCTCTGTATTTCACTCTTTCACATTCTGTTTTCGCCATTATTGCTATTTTCATGTTTTTTTTGTTCTGCTACTTTTTACTTTTTCTCTCTATTTTTAGGTGTAGATCAAATGTTTGATGATGAAGAACAAGTCCCGGACCCCAAAATGAGTAACCACCTGCAATCACCAGCACAAAATGAGCAATGGACCTTAATATGAACTTGATCGATTGTACTGTGATTATCATTGTTATTTTGAACACTATGGGGCTGGTTTAGATGTTGCCGTGGAGAGGGAAGTCTGTTGGGATGGCGGATGACATTGCCCCAGCCAAATTTAGACTTATCCGCCAGCCATGTTGGCAACTCTTAATATTGGCATAAACCATCATCAATCAACAAATCAGTGGGTTAGTAAAGCATAGCTACTCACCCGAAAGTGTCTCAAAGCGCTGGGGGAGGGTGAGGGGGGGGCGCAGCTCCTGGAAGATCACGCTGATTCGGCGAAGAGCCAGGTATTGAGGTCCTTCAGGAACCTGGAGTGTGTAGATGCCTACCGTAGGTGGAGAAGGAGGTTTTCCATGCCTTGGCCACAAGGAAGGAGAAGGAGCGACTTCAATGGAGTTTCCTGTCAATGTAATTTTTTTCATTTGTCAAAAAAACGAATGACCCTTACACCATGTGAGCTTTCTGCCATGGTGTAGGGTCATTATTTTTTATTACTGTTCCTCAACACCAGATTCTTTCTACCTGGCAGTGACTGATAGCAAGAATAACCATTTGAGTGTCCACTATAAAATGAGTCGGCGATTGGGTGGCTAAAGTCCAACAGCCTCTCGGGCTGTTGCAGTAGTATGTCAGCAGCAGTGCAAGTCTAGGCTCTGCTGTCAACATACTTAAGGTCTGCCCACCTCTAAATCGGGCAGGTGGACCTTGAGTTTGGCAGAGAGGGTACTCGGTTATAGTTGTGAATGAGTAGTCTCGCCTCCAAACTCTATACCCCCTATACTGTTTCAAACACAGATTTAGTTTTGTCTTGCAATAAATATTCTGAACAACTGCATGAGTAAAGAAATTTCAGGTATGGACCAAACTTTGTCTATTAATTATCACTGTCCAGGCAACAATGGGTAAACAGCCAAATAAGTAGCAAGGTGTGCTAGCTCCCAACATAAGGTTTACTTTCAAGCAATTATTTTTCATGTTACATAACACTCCCTTGGTGAGCCGCCACTGCCTGCATATATTCATTGCTTCAGCACCATGGTAAAAATGTATCTACTGTTCACTCTTTTGGTGCTTTCAATCTCCTTTATTTGCTTCTGTCTGCTTATCATGGCAGCACATGTATTTTTTGGAAGAATAATGCTGGTTCAATAAATAGTATTAAAAACTTCCCACTGTGTATTCCCTGTATTTTTCTCTAAGCACAAGTGACTGAGCAAAACATTCTGTACTTTTTTCACGATTACTGAGTGATCAGGGTTGTCATGTTCAGTGGTTGCCAGAAACTGTTCCCTCCCTGGTAGATTAGAGGGGCTTACAGTGGCACTGTGAGCTAGCTGGTATATAGGCCAACATAACCTTCGTGGTGTCCGGAAACAGTCTTGACACCAAGCCCTAAGTTTTTGTCCAAGCAATGTGTAGATCCTACGGATTAGTGGGAACCACACGACGGTAGTAGACCAGTTAGAAGCGTGTAAACAAGTAACACAGTGTTGAATCTCAGCTACATATTTAGCCAAACTGTGTGCTCCTGGGTAGTCACTTTTGGACCTTTTTACTATGCTCTATTTTTATCAAGATGGGGACAAGCACTTGGAGGCACTCTGGTGGTCCTCCGTTTAAGGTGCAAGGGAGTCCTATTCACGCAGGCAGCAGGGTACCTGAGTAGAAGTCCGTCTTGCAGCAGAGTAGCACAGCAGTCCTTCTGAGTCTTCCACAGGTCCAGAGGTGTACTGAAGAGTTGGATCTGAGGGTCCAATATTTATACCTGGTGCCAGCTTTGAAGAAGAAGAAGGTTCTGGAGGTTTCCACCCCAGAGTTGCTAGGAATTTTGTGGTTCCCTTCCCCACCCCAGATTTTCTGAAGGCACAAAAGACTAGTGTCAAGCCCTTAGTGAGTGTGCTCGGGAAGAGGCTCTGTGATGTGAAAGAGTGGTAGGCGACATTTCCTCCCTCATCAAGATACAGATGGCACATACTGCCAACACCTATTCACCCTTTTTCTCACTGTCTGGGAGCACTGCGCAAAAAACAGCTGTCAGCTACACCTAGTCCTGTGACCCACGATACAGGCTGTAGGCACCAAATGGTTAGGACAAGAAAAAGCCAAGTTTCTAAAAGTGGCATTTTCAGAATTGGGACTTAGAATCTGACTTTATCATTATTGAGGGTTTAAATTACAACTCTTTAGACACCAAACCTATCATTCCTACTTGCTCTCAATTGAAAGTAAGGGCGTATTAAATGTAATAAGGTAACCTGTTGTTATCCTATGTAGTATGTTGGACATGGCCCTTTCAACAGGTTTACCCGCAAACATTTTGCCTTTTGCCTCCTATTTATCTGACTCTGTTTTTCTTGGCCATAGTATTCTGGGCACTTTACCACGGCTGATCCGTGCTAAAGTGCATCTGCTCTCTGTGCAAACTGTAATATGATTGGTTATCCAAGATTGGCATATTTAATTTACTGGTAAGCCAATAGTAAAGTGCAGGGTGTGTGCTAGGGCTTGTAAATCAAATGATACTGGTGGGCTTGCAGCACTGGTTGTACCACCCACATGAGTAGCCCTGCAAATGTAGTTCATCCCTACCACTGTAGTGTCTGCATGTGCAGGTATGAACTGTCATGTTGTCCTGACAAGTGCACCCATTTGCCAGGCCCAAACCTTCCCTTTCCTTACACGTGAGTCGCCCTAAGGTCGGCCTAAGGTACCCCCATGGGCAGCGTGCAGTGTATGTGAAAGGTAGGGCATGTACTAATGTATGTGACATGTTCCTGATAGTGAAATACTGTGTAATTTATTTTTCACTGTTGAAAGACTATCTGTCCCATAGGCTTAACATTGGAGTTGCACTGTAAGATGTTTACATGTGTAACTTACAATAGGGACACAATAGAAAAATTAAGTTTAGACTTTCTGAACTCAGAATTTATTAACACACCTTTTGATGTAAGTGGTTTTTAAATCCCGTGTTTGAAAATCCCACTTTTAGAAAGTGAGCATTTTCTTACTTTACTATTCTGTGTGCCTGTGGCTGCTTGTCTATTCAGCGTCTGGTGTGTGGGTGACAGGAGTTGGGATGTGCATTCAATCTAGACAGTCCCTGAGGGGGGTTGAGGTGTGCCCTGCCTTTCCTGGGTGACTCAAGCACAGAGCTGAATAGACCTGGTCTGCACTGTAGAGTGGTGGGAGGAGTGCTACTTACACCCGAATAGGCTGGATCTCCTTTTGCACAATGCTGTCTCCGCCCCCTGTGGTCATGCAGCACCAGTGAATGCAGAACTGGTTTGGACTGGGTTCAAAGACCCTTGCCTCAAAGACATCAAAGACATATTGGGGTATAAGTGTGTGACCTAAAACCCCAGCAAATTAGATTACTTCAAGGAACAAGAAGAACCTTTGCCAAGGGGAAGAGTTGAAGAAACTGGAGTAGGAGTACTGCCCCATTGTTGTGTGCTGTCTGGGGTTGGTCTGCAGTAGCAGCTTCAGCCAAGAAAAGGACAAGGTCTTTGCTGTGTGCTGTTTGTGAAGAATCTCCAAGGGCTTGTGTGTGTTGGCCTCCTGTTTTTGGAAGACTCAGGGACATCAAAGTCTTCCCTTCTGCGCGCTTCCCCCCTTTGCTATGGCAAATGTTCTAGTGCTTCACACTCCAGCTGCAACTTCAGTACACTCCTACTTGTGTTGGAGAGAGAGGGGACTGTACTGGTCTCCTTCAAAGTATACAACCCAGTGCTGGTGGGCACTGGTGCGAGAGAACGCGCATGAGGACCACTTTGCCAACCAGACGTGTTGAGCGCTTTTGTTGGGCAACCATCATGGAGAACGAGGTGTGAGGACCTTTCCTTTGTTTCTTTCACTGCCCGTATGAGTGATGCCCTGGCTTAGGCATGCTATGCAGAGGGGAAGGGAGAGCTGGTTCTGGAGAAAGCGCTCTTCCTCTCCCTGACAGCCAATGAATGAAAGAACCCAGCTTGAGACTGCCGGTCGGCACAGAGTGAAGAGTGCCTCCCTGATTGTGGCTGTCCAGGAGGCCTCCCCTAAGCAGAATTTCCTCTGCCCTCTAGTCGCCGTGGCAACCAGGGATCCAGAGGGAGGAGCTTTCTGACATGCTGCGCCCATCTGAATCAGCCGCACCGGGCAGCCTTGCCTCTACAGCGAGGGAGGGCCTGCAGCCACCGAGGAAGGAGGAACTGGCTGAACCTTGAGGCTGGCTCAAGGTAGTGAGTGCTGCAAGGTACGGTCCCACCCCGAGCCGTGCTCTCTGAAGGAGGGTGGGACCAAAGCACTTGCATCACACGTCTACGTTATTCTGCCCACTCTTGACATTCTCTTCCTCACTGAGACCTGATTCAATGACACCTCTCATACTATGTTTCATCTTCTGTTACCCACTAACTAATCCATCTTTAGAAATGACAGAACAGAAAATGTTGGGGGAGGTGTTGCAATCATCTTCAGAAACTCCCTTCAACTTAAGGCTTTTCCTAACAGCTCCTTCCGTACATTCAAATGCCTGTCTCTGGAACTTCAAGTGCAACACTGCTCACCCTTCAGATTTCATGCCATTTATCACCCACCTGGTGACCGCTCTTCCTTTTTGGAGTAACTCACCGACTTCATCAGCGACCAGTACTCTCAAAGTGACAGACAGATCTTCCTGGGAGACTTCAATCTTCACTAGAGCTTTTTGAAAGACTCTGCTGCCAATAAGCTTGCCACTTTTCTCTCAGCAAATGATCTTATCAAACACTGCACTGGAACAACACACTCTAAGGGCTCAATTCTGGACCTGGTTATATCTAAAGCAGATATGCTTACTATTGCTATCCCTATTCATTTAGACTGGTCTTCTCTCTTCACCTATCACACTCTATGACTCTAGGCCAACCTAAAGGGACAACTACCTGGTTCCGTAACACTAAAAACATTGACCTTGTCACTCTTTGTGATTCTGCTGTGCTTTCACTTCCAAGGCTAGACATTAACTTGGATGTCAATGATCTTACTTCCCAATGCCTCTCAGTCCTTGCAGTCGAAATTGATAATGTCGCTCCACTTCAAAGCAAAAGGAAAAGGCCTATTCCTTCAGCACCATGGTTCAATAAATCCCTTCATGAAGAAAGGAAGAACTTGAGAATCCTGGAAAAACAATGGACTCAATCTCCATCCACCAGTAATCTTTCAATGTTACGTCAGCAACATAAAAATACCACAAACACATCTTCCATAAAAAACGCCTCACACTTCAGAACCCTCCTGGACTCAGCCAAAAACAGACCCACAAAACTATTTAACCTCATAAAAAATCCAAAATGCCCTCCACCAACCATCAAGTCTGAAGATTCTCCTAAGAAAGCATCAGAATTCCCTATATTCTTTGATGAAAAAGTGATATCACTGGTGGATCAGGTCATTCATCCTATGCCCCTAGAGGAGGGCAAATCCTTAGTCATTTGGCAGGACTTTGACATCATCTCTGAAGATGCCCTCTTCAAATGCATCCTCGAAACAAAACCCTCTAACCCTTCTTTTGACTCCATCCCTAGTGACATTGCCATTGATTTCTACACCCATACTCTTTCCTACTGGAACTGTCTGGTTAACCTCTTCCTCAGCCAAGGCTCCCTTCCTGTTGTCCTTAAAACAGGACATGATGCCCTACTTCTTAAAAAAAAGTCCGCTGATGCAAATAACCTCAACAACTTCCGTCCCATCACCAACCTCCCTTTTTTTGCAAAAATCCCAGAAAGATGTGTAGAGAAACAACTTTCCCTACATATTAAGGATAATAATCTTCTTGACAATGTCCAGTCTGGTTTCATTCAAAACTGCAGCCCTGAAACAGCCCTGCTGCAAGTGATCGACGAGGCGCTGCATATACTGGATTCAGGGGAGTCTAGTCTTCTTATTCTTCTAGACCTCTCTGCAGCCTTTGACACTGTTAATCACAACACTCTCCTTAACACTCTTCAACAGAGAATGGGGTTGGAAGGCACAGTGCTTAAATGGTTTGCCTCATTGCTCTCGGACAGATCCCAAATGATCAAAATAGCAAACAGTATTTCGCCTTCATTGGCGGTAGGTCAAGGCACCCCTCAAGGTTCTATCCTTACACCCACTTTGTTCAATCTCTATTTGGAACCATTGGAAAACCTCCTAAGTAAATCTGGGAACCCTTACCATCTCTATGAGGATGACACTCAAATCTACATTAAGTGTCTTCCGCACACAATGTCTCAATCCTCAACTCTACTCTCATCTCTATTCAAAACTGGATGTTAGTTCATCAACTCATTCTGAATCCTTCCAAAACTCAATTCCTCCTCCTCTCTACCTCACTCTCTCCTCAGGTTCAATCTTGGATGGATCAGCTGAATTTACTCAACAATTAACCTATCGTTGTCGACAGCACAAAATCCCATACCCATGATACCCATACTTGACAAAAGGCTCAACCTACTCTCCCACATCACTTCCATTGCAAAGAATGCAGGATACCAACTGCCCCTTCTCTGGGGGATTCAACGTTTCTTTCTGGAGCAAGACCTAAAAACCTTGGTAAAATCTTTGGTTCTCTCTAGATTGGACTATTGCAATTTTTTATGCTTGCTGGCCTCCCCAAATCCCACCTTTCCCTTCTTAAATCTGTTCTCCATTCAGCGGCTCGTTTTATATTAGGGGCCAAAAGAAGTGACCACATCACACCCATTTTTTCTTCTGTTCAATGACTTCCCATTGAGGCAAGATCAATCTACAAGACTGCGTGTATCACCAACAAAGCCCTGCACACTTCCTCCCCTCGATACCTCGCAAATAAACTGAACATTTCTGGAGACTCTAGACCGTCTCGTAATGCGGAAAATGTACTGCTTGAGCCCCCAACCTTCAACAGGGAAAGATCGATGGCTCAATCCTTCTCAGGCAATGCAGTGAGAATCTGGAACTCGCTTCCCCCACTACTCTGTAACACCACCTCTACCTGGACCTTCAAAACCAACCTCATATCTCTTCTCTTCCAAAGACACCCCTTTTCATGTCCCTCAAGGAAGTTCTTTCATTAGTGTAAATTTGTAATCTATGCCTGTACCATCTTTATCTTATTGTGTTTTTGTGTTTTTTATGTGACTGCCAACTATTGTTTTATTTTACCTTTCTTTTGTTTCTCGTTTGTTTCTGTAACGTGTAAATATGTAATATTCTCCTCATGTAACATACTTGGTTCTATTGTGAAGTGCTCTGACACCTTTGGGTAAACTCAGCATTATTAAAAAATGCATTAAATAAATAAATAAAACCGCAGCCGGCGACACAACGAGTGGAAGACCCAGTGAGGTCTCCCCCCACCACCCTCGGCAAACTGCAGGTTTCCTGTGGGGACCCGCATAAGGAGATTGAGCCCCCTGCCCTCAATTGCAGCTGCGCTGCATGGTCGTATGCAGCTGGGGTGATGTCTCCCTCCCACTACACCTCATTTCGGCCTTAAACCACAGGGGAGGTGGACCAAGTAACCAATGTCATTGGGGTGTGTGTATGACCTCTGCCTGAGGATGTATATGCTTATAACACAATACCTAATGCCTTCATGACATATGCAACTGAGATGTATTTACAATTGCACCAAATGTGCTTATACTGGCAAAGTGATTTATGACCTGTTGAATTATGTAAAAATTGCTTACAGGCTGCCCAAACAGTCAGTATTCACAACAGTGGGCAAGCCACTCCCCCAAGCCACTCCCCCTGCCCTCGAACACCATCCACTCTAAACCAGGAAGTTAATTCTGCCTTCTCACCATGCGAGAAGGCAGAAACAAATGGTAGTTATAAATAACTACCATTTGTTTCTGCCTTCTCGCACGGCGAGAAAGCAGGGGTGGGCTGGCGCCCAAACGCCCCCATGGAAGAACCGCCACTGGTAAAGGTCGCAAAGCTTTTGCAAAGCCTAGTAGGTTGATGCCCCATGTTAAATGCGTTATGCCTATTGTTTATCTTTATGCAGAGGGCTGGCTTTTATATGCATACTGATGTTACCACTGAGGTTAATATTTTACGCCTATTGATTGCTTGTATGCTGATGCCATGCATGAGGGGTCTTCACGCCTAACGATTTATTTTACGCCTACAGCGTACTACTAGGTGAGGCCAAGGATTAAGGTCTGAGTTTGCCCTGCAATATTGATCCTATGTTTTATGCATTTCCTGACATTCTTTTTATTTCAGCTGGACACTAATGGACTTCCTTAACCCTTTTTCTTACTTCTCCCATTTTTCCTTGTAAATAATCCCCGTAGTATACTTTGCTCTGGCGCCAGTTGGCGCCCCCTTGTGATTACTGCTATTGTTGTGTTTTACCTTTGCAGGTTGGAGACAATATAAAACGTATTATTTTTCCAACCAGAAGCAGTGTTGTGTCTCTTTTGTAGTGTGCCTGGTGTGCTTTGCACATGTCCTCTGAAGTTTGGCCTGCCTGCTCTGCTCCATGCTAGAACCCGTAGAATTGGTAATCCCATTTCTAACAAACAGTGATTCTTCCAGTCCTCTCAATTCACTCTTTGCCATTGTGTGTCACACAATATCAGCTCCTTTGACACACTCACCTGGTGAGTAGTAGATATCACATGGTGGCAGGGAAGACACGCTGAAAACCACTGCACAGCAGTCGTTGAAGGCTCTGAAAGGCCGATGTCCATTAAGGTGTGCGAAAACACCCCAGGATATCACCACCAGCCTCAGCAAACTTTAGGTTTTTGTGTTTTTTGAGGGCAAAGAAGAGATCAGAAAAGCTTCTTAAGTCGTTTTTGGTACAAGACCAGGTCCCTACCTCACAAGGATTTTTTTTTTTATTGTGGCAGGTCTGTTCTCCACAGATGGCTGGATTAGCTGGCAGGTCTGGAGTCCTACTCTTCTTTGTAAATCCTACACCAATCCCAGATGGGGTGCCCATCAGGTCATTCCAGATATGCATTCTGGGTGCATTCCTTTTTCCTCCTGTTTCTTTCTTAAATAATGTTTTCTATGGAACTCTTCTTATTGCATTGCTGAAATGATTATTTGGTACTAGGTTTAGAAATGTTGTCTTAAGTATGTACAATCATAATCAAAATATTAGATACATTACAGGTGAAACAGTATATGAATGTTATTAAATACCAATCTCAATCATAAATACCAGAACATTTAATGTATTTCTTTAATGGGCGATGTAGTAAATATGGTCAGTGGGGTAAAATGTAGACTAAATAGTATTTGGCTGTTATTTGTACAGTCTTGAAGAAACTGTAGAAGAATGCAAAATACCTGTAGGCTTCGGCTTTAAGAGCAAATGGATGACTAAAATCCAGGAATGTAAAGTAACATCTAGCAATAATGGGGCCATTTATGTCCAGTGATTAGTCACTGGTGAATGAATTTGTGGACTGTGACTGTACAGTTGTTTTGAGAAGAAGAGAAAATGTACCAATAGTACTGAGATTTAAAAAATGATCTTTGAGATGGTAAAGATAGATGTAAAATAATAATTAACATGGAAGAATGTTTAGATTGTTTTTTTAAACAAATTACTTTTTTGGTAACTTTATAGAAATATAAATATTAGAAAAATATATAATTATTGACACTCTAATAACTAATTAAGATGGCCAATGACTTTGTGAGTCTTTGTAAGACTTAGTTCAAGGCGTATAAACATGCCTGCGTGAGACAAGGACTCCAGATTATTCCAAAGACTGGATTTCCTTCACAATATTAGTTATGTTATCAATATATTTATTAATATTTTCTATGCTACCAGAGATATTGTTGCAACATTGCTAAGCCTTAAGTACACCACACACACACACACACACACACAACATTCTTACCCTAAAAGGATATCTAAAGCAAGGGTATTTTAGATCATCATTGAGCAACAGCAAACATCTCTTCATTCATTTTTATTTCATGCACAAGCAGTTAGTCTGTCAAGTGTTTTACCTAGGTATACACGTTTCTAATCTTAGTATTATTCAGAGCCACACCAATAGAAGTGATCAACATCTGAAGAACATCAAATAACTGATCAAATTGTTCTTTCTTCACTCGTCTATGGTTCTCTACTCAAACTATTCACATGATATATTTTTGGGAAGGACTAATGCTAAATAACGAGAGCCTACCAAACTTTGCAGAAGTGAAAAATACTCAGTCAGATAGATACCTTTAAAGTTAATGTCATCCACACCCAACATGTAAAACATATCACTAACTATATGCACACTCACTATTTTCAACTTCAGCTGGTCTGTCATACTCAATTTGTCTCAATCGAGTCACACACATTTCTTTCTCTCTCTTTCCAAATTCTAAGACTAGAATGTATCTGTGAATTTCCATTCTTTCCTTTGATCTATTTTTGTTATATTTGCCAATAAATTCAAGCTCAACATTATTCAACTTACATACACCCGTTGGATATTAATATTTGAATATTAATCTTTGTTATTAGTACTATAACATAATATAGCTCTTCAAAAAAGGATTAGTTACTTCAAACATTTTAAACACAGGTAATTTATCAGGACAAAAAGCATAATCTATGTTGGTTTCTTCTAATTAATCTTGAAGTTTTATTCTAACATATCACAGAACCAGACAAACCATATGTAAGAGGTAGTTGAATATAAGCTTCACCTTCAGAAGATGTACGAAGTGCATAAGAACATAACAATCAGACAAATTCATCATATCCCTGTAAAATAGCAGTAGGTTTATATAAGAATGTTTTCCAAACTCTTCACTTTAACTATCTCTATGATCCAACCTATAACAGTATGTATTATTTATATTTATTGAACTGTTATGAATTGGAGCATAACCAGCAGGAAACTTTAGGTGCTCTACTGTTTCAACTAGGTTTATCATAACAATTATTTGGAAAGTCAAGCAAAATGTTTCTCTAATTGAAACCATCGTCTTCCATCCAAAATATAATCTCTCAATAAATTGTAATATCAAAACCAAGGTACCAAATTAAAAATTCATACAATCAAACAAATTGTGGACATTAGATAGTTCTTCAACTGTAGACTGTGTAATTTACACGCTTGAATCACTGTTGCCTCTAGTTTGTTTCTGTAACAAATTAAAGGATTTAAGGAAATTTTGATTAACTCCTGTATTTTACCATCTAGGAACTAGGCAATGTTAAAATGTGACAGAAACATGTCTAATTGGGTCCTGCATCCAGTTAACTGCTAGATATTTTTTAATTCTTGAAGGAGGCTTATAAAGTTATGAACAATAATGCCCTCTCTGTATAGAATTCTAAACATATGGAAGAGAGTGGTTTAAGTAATTCCTCTTCACCTTATTTTGAATTCAACACTCAACTGTTAGGGTTCTCTCATATGGCACATTGTACTTTTTTAATATCATTGCACCTTTAAAAGTCTTTAGCAAGTCACTGGGGGCTACAGGACAAGCAGTATAAGGGTAAAAGTCTGACGTGACAGTCCCACCCTGCACCCAGCAATAGGCACTTAACGCTTTTACAATATGATCAAATTTTGGACCATGTTTGCAAATTTAATTAATTTTAGATCAAATGTTTATGTCTCATTTTAACCCCTTGCATGCTCATGACGGAGCCGCTCCGTCATGAGCATCGGCTGAGCTGTGCTTATGACGAAGCGGTTCCGTCATGGCCCTGCCGCCGCGCCTGCGCGGCGCTGATTTCGCGCCTGCACGGCGCGTTCTATTGAGCGGGTGGGGCCATGACGGAACCGCTCCATCATGAGCACAGCGCAACCGCGGCTCGTGACGGAGCGGCTCCGTCACGAGCATGCGGCCGCCGCTCTGCCCCCCCCCCCCTCCCAGCACTGCGGCGGAATTGCCGCCGCAACGAAGGGGTTAAGAATGATGCCTGTGATCATTTTGTTTTTACAGCAAATCTTTTTTAGTTTTAAAAAGCTAAAAACAATAAAATGTATTACTTACTTACTTCAACTATGTAAGTATCAAAAATCCAAATAATACAAGAGACAGTTTTTGCTGGCACATAGAGAAAACTTCCAAAATTGACTGGATAATTTTAAAAAAAGAGACAATGTGAGCAGAAATTGTAATCCAAATTCTCAAACGCTATGCAAGCATAAAAATGATTCTCAAAATCAATTCAGTCTTTTCAAAAGTCAAAATCAAAAATTCAAAGTTTAGATTTCACTCCTTCATCTAGACGGTATTTATATCAGTAACTTCATTTCTGAGTTCATGTGCCACTTCAGATTGAATTTTCAAGTAAAACTGAAAACCTTTCAGGTCAGTATCTCTCTCTTATGGCACAATCTTTGTCAAGTCTTTTCGGGAGCTGTGTATTTATTCTGGTTGATGTTTTACTAGGTGTTTGTCAATCATCTCTGTTCTGCTTTAGCTGGACTTCCATCACTTTCTTTCAAGATGTCTTTGTTTTGCAAAGCTCATCTTCTTTCCTCTCACTTCTAGGCCATTCAGATTGGATCACGTTTGCTTCTTCAATGTCATTTGCTTGATCTGTCCTATTCTTTTCTGCTCCTTGTGTTGCACTGTTCACAACTGCTGGAGTCTTGTTTGCTCTCTGACTTGCACTGGGAGTTTTCAGAGTGCAATTTTCTACTTGCTGATTTTTAAACATTTGATCAGCTTGATTTTCTTGATTTACTTGTTGTTCAGCTCTATGATTTTCCTGGATCCACCTAGCAAATTTGTGCTTGACTTAGTGAGTCTGTTTCTTCATCAGCAGTACACACTTGTTTTGTGAGAGATGCTTGGATTCAATGCAGCAAACCTCCACTTTTCACAGCATTATTTGTCATCAGTATGACTTGATATGGTCCTTTCCACCTGGCCTCCAGGCATGACTATCTTACGTGTTTCTTCACTGAAACCCAATCACCTGTCTCTAGGTTACGGCAGGGTGAAAGTGTTGCAACCTTCACCTGGTTAGAGATAGAGCATACCACATCAGCCACATTTATTCAGCAATCCAGAACTACGCCAACTGGAATATTAAAAAGAACAGCTGATGATGGAAAACCAGGAATTCTCATGGCTCTTCCCATAAGTACTTCATGGGCACTCAAATCTGTCTTCCTGCTTGAGTTTGTTTCACATGCTAATACCAAAGCAGAAGTATCTGGTCATTTAAATGACGTTAATAAGCACACCTTTGCTAATCTTGCTTTCATCGTACCATTGGTATTTTCCACTACTCCTGATGCCTCTGGATGATAAGCTATAACGGAAATTGTGTTCGATCTCTACTGCTGTGCACAGAACTCTCATGATTTCAATCGTAAATTATATGCCCTACTCTGTCTCTATAGAAGTTGGCAAACTAATTGTTGGGCCAACTCTGTCAGCAACAATTTAAAAACTGTTTATGCATCACCCCTCCTTGTTGGTTATGCTTCAAGCAATATTAAAAATAAGCAAACAACCACTAAAATATACTTTACGCCATTGCAAAGTGGCATTTCCACAAAGTCCCCCTGCAGCCTTGTCCTTGTGGAGGGACAGTTTGATTTTCCAAGGTGACTAAGGACCACTCTATTACATTTCTCTATAGTCATTTTGACATGCGATACATCTCTGGCACACGTTTTCTTCAATGTTTTGAATATGAGGATTAAACCAGTACTTTCTCACCTGTGTAGGCCCCATGCTTGTATCTCACCATCTACAGTAGTAGTGAGTCTGGCAAATCAAACCTCTCATCTGTTGATTTACATAATTCTTTTTCATCTTATACACATCCAAGTTGATCCTACTTTTTCTTTTCCTCATCTGATGCCTCATTCTGTAAGTCCCTCAAGTCTACTGCTTGAATTGTCAAGGAAAGAAACATATTTACTTCTAAACTGTCATCTGGGATTAGAGCAAAGAATTTAGCAATCTCATCAGAAAAATGATTACCCAATGTAACCATGTCATTGCTACTCTTATGTGCAGCACATTTCACAACGGCAAGCCTTTTTGGTAATTTCAGAGCATTCAACAAATGAAAAATGTGCACGGCATTTCCATTTGTTTGCCAGGGGTTGTCATAAAATCCTGCTGAAACCACAAATGTCCAAAATCATAGACCACTCCAAAACCATATTGACAATAAGTATATAATATAACACTCAATGTATTGGCTATGCAGCATGCTCTTTTGATGATGTGTGGTACAAATACAATCAAATATGATTCATTTCAATGGGTTTGCTATCGGTGGTGGCCAATGCTATGACGGTGATGTTTTTCATACACCCTGGCAGAGCTGCCGCCAATGGTCTATTCTTCCTGAAAAATTTGCAATTGGCCTCTTTCATTCACTATTTTGCTGTGTGAGAACAGAAACTGTGCATCCTTTGTTTTCATTACAGAAAAGGTAAAAATTGTTCTCATAGGCATTCCTAGTATGGATGCCATACACTAAGATTGTCTCAAATTAAGGAAGGCCTGCATGCATTCATCATCCGAGGGTTCTAGATCAGTCACACGATTTTGAGTCCACCACTGTATAGGCTTCGCAATCAATGGAAAATTGGAAATTCTCTAATGACAGTCTTCAACCATTCCTAGAAACATCTTCACTTTTCTCTGTTCTGTAGGAGAATTCATTCTCAGAATCAGAATCACAGATATGGATTCTTTGGAAAACTTCATTATTACTTTCTCAATCTGATGTCCAAAATAAGTTACTTCTTTTTGACAGTATTACATTTTAGTGGGGGCACTTCATGCCTATTTTCAGCCAAAGGTTCAACAAAGCAATTCAGTCCAATATACAGCCCTCTTGTTTTGCTGCAACCATCACAATATCAACGTATTGCACCAGTACTGAGTCATAAAGGTATTATGCCAGTACTAAATTATAAAGCAATTTTCATGACTCCAAATCTTTCTTGAGAATTTGGGAAAATATTGGGGTACTTTCAATGTACCCTTGTTGAATCTTATACAACTCAGTTACATTGAACCACTCTGCATCTGCTTGAAATTGAATTAAAATCACTGCTGGATTTAGTACCACGGAACAACATGGCATCACTATGTCATTAAGTTTGTGCAGGTCTTGTACTATTCTCTATTTACCATTCAGTTTGCATAAGCCCATTATAGGTGAGTAACATAGACTCCATAGGACTTATCTCAAAATGCCCTGTTCAACCATCTTTTCGATGATAGTTGCAATTCCCTCCTGTACTTTACAAGTAAGTTTGCATTTAGGAGTACAGGGATAGACTGCATTTGGCTTTACCGTAACTTGCCATGACTGCTCTTTTAATCAGCCCAAAATGTTGGGTCCGAGCCCCTGAACTTATACTCAAAATGTGTTGTCCTAGGGGGCACTTCAAAACTAACCTTAGAAGTGAACAACACCTCCTTTCAACCTCAGCCCTGGTTCCATACTTACAGTAGGGGGCAAACAAGCCCTTTGTGTGAGGGCAGGACAACGCCTATACAAATGTAAGTGAGCTCCACCTCCCTCTTTACCAGCCCAGGAAGACTATCAGTCAAGTGTAGTATCTGTTCTTATCAGATTGAACGCACATTTTGTGCAAGTAAAATTTGATATTTATGGTATTTACAACTTGTACTTGAAAGCAAATAAATGTGCTGTATGCACCTTTCGCGACGGGCCGACTAGCTTTTAATTAAGCAGGAGGGGGGGCACCAGCATGTTGGTGTCTGTTTGCTCAATAGGAGCACAAAATAAGGCCCCCAAGGTCAGCATTTAGAGCACTGGAAATGCTGTGCTCCCTAATACCTCTCTTTTCCTGACGTTTGGGTGGACTAATGCTGGAAGCTTAAAATTCCTCCTAGCACCCTTCACAGGTCTGTACAGCACCCAGACCTCTGGTGATGGAATTCATGCTTAGGTGGTGACATGTATAACCCTTTCCTTAGCTCTAGGGCATGACTGGACAGTGTTTCTTGTACTGCATACCATTGTGGTCTGCTGGGAGACACCCCAGGTACCCTGACAGTGGACCCCAGTTGCCAACGGTAACCAGACGGTAACCCAGAAAATTACTGGTAAACCCCAAATCCATCATTGGCAGACAACATGGACACTGGAGCCCCAGTGACCATCCAAAAAGGCATCCCCACACCGGACGCCCCAAAACCCATCCCCAACCTCCTGGGAAGGACAGCGGTGAGGCAAGTAAGGCTGTACCTCCAAAACCAAGCACCAGCACGGGGAAGGCTGATGCCTAGAAGGACTCAGGGCCTAAGCAGGTACACCTGAAATCCTCACTGCTTCCAAACCAGGGAGCAAGGGGATGGGTTAGAAGGGGACCAAGCAATCGGACCGCCCGAACCCTTCAATGGGTTCAATCTCTCCCATAGACATGCCCAGGTTATGTGGTGGAAATTAAAAGCAAGACGGGATGGGGTGGAGCTTGTATTAGCTGCAAAATGCCCGCTCGATAAAGGGGTTCTGCCGACCAGATAGATAAATCTGCCATAATCCTGAACCATCACCACCCTCTTACACCCAAATAACTAACCTCATTCCAGACCAACATACCACAGCCCCGTTGACTTGCTTGTGGCTTTTGAGCCCACTGAGCCCAGAGGAGCGAGCATGCCTTCCCGGCCCGCTGACACCGGTAGAGCGCTGGGCCGGAGCCAGCGGATTCTCGGCCGCCATGTGGAGACGTTGCTTAGGGGCGGCGTGTATCCCCTGCCCATTACTGCAACCTACTGGGAGCCGCGACTGTCAACGACGGGCGGCCCCCTGAGCAGGGCTTGGCTCTGGAGGACTACACGCCGCTGGTGCGGCTCAGCGGAGAGGTACTGTTTGGGCTTTGGCCAGGTAGGCGTTACCCTGTGACCTTCGCAGCCTGTGGCCGGTGGCAGGACTTGCCCACGCTAGTTTGCTGACGGGCGCACGGGGGCATCTGTGCACCTGCGGACCCGCAACCTGCGCAGATGATCGATTGCGGCCCCATGGACCCCCCACAGAGGTTGGCCATTGGGGACATTGACTTCTCGTCATCAGAGCATATAGCTGGGTCCAAACTGGGATGGCGTAGTGGGAAAATGAACAATGTATTTAATCCTGATCTTGTGACTGGGGGAGAATGTTTGCAATGTCAGCATTCTGCCCATCATTTGTTTGCTGTACCATGGGTGCAGCTCAGCACCACTTCTCTAGACACTAAACAGATTCTGTGAAGTGCCGTAACCATGCAATCTCCTGGGGAAATAATAGGCAAACAGGACACTAAACAACCCAAACTCTCCTTCGAGAGCAGGCACTCCACTTGCCAGGGAGACCCTGAGAACCAGACGGACCCAGCGTACACCGAAGCAGTGCAAAATTAAAGAGCTGCTGATCAATGTGAAATCTAGCTTGAAAACTATTGATTCCAAGTTGGTCACGCTCACCGCCAGACTGGACCATATGAAACACATGGTGGACAGGCATGAAGATAGGCTTGATCAGGCTGTGAGACAATCCCTGATTATGAGGACGCTCAAGCAGAAACGAAACAACAACCGCTCCGTATGGATAAAGTGCTCGACTTAATTAAGGCCAAAAATAAGGACTTGGAGTCTGGACCGTGCTGTAACAACCTTCGCATAACGGTATTCTGGAGTCCACTGCCATTTCCACTATGATGGAGGCCTTTGTGGAATCACTCCTACGAAAGTTATTAGCAGAAGAACTCTCACCCATGTTCATTGTGGAGCGTGCCCACTGCTCTCTTGGGCCATGACCTCCCCCGGGAGCGACTGCAAGACCCATTATAGCTCATCTCCTGAATTATAGAGACAGTGATACTATTTTGCATCTCGCGTGCCAGAAGCAGCCATTAGCGCATCAGCGTAGCCGCATCTCTGTCTATCCAGACTTCACCATCGCGGATGCAGAACCCCAGAAGGGAGTTTCTCCCCGCCAAAAGAATGGCCAACATCCCATAGACTCTGCCCCATCCCGCTAAACTCCGTATCATGAAATAGGCACCCCAAGCTTCTTCATTGACGCCAACAAGACCCTCAGTTTAGCTCAAGAACAGCAACCCTCGGTGGCTTCCTATGTGAATCCTGATGAGTCCTCTCTGGACACTGATGGTTAAATCGTCGCCAGAACTGAAGACCCTGAAAGAAAATGATCACTAAAGCTGGAACAACGGAATCCTGAACTCTACTCCAGATAAGTGCAAGGGCATAACTGTAATCAGGGAACTGCCCTCCACTATGACTACTATGTATATCATGCCCTGTTATGTATGGTTCCACACCAATGCGCTCCATACAGAGTGGACAAAACGATCCTCCGTACACATGTGGAGGGCTCACGACCACAACTAAATGGTCACTCAGAATTAGCTGTCACCAAATACACTGAATGGCTTAACGAAGCAGTTAAGTCCTCAGTACCCACAAAAATAAACTCAGGGGTCAGGAGCACCCCCTGTGCCCACTGGTTTTCTGACGCACTACCGAAAGAAAAGCAAAAATGTCATCGACTAGAAAGGTGTTGGCAAACAAATTATCATACACCTGAGAGAAAAGCATATAGAACTGCCCTAACACAATATAAACATTTATTGATATCAGAAAAGAAGGATTATTTTACCAAACAGATCGAGAAAGCAAAAAATTCCTCCAAAGAACTATTTGCTGTAGTAAACAAACTTACCATACCCAAACATACAAGGAGCAAAGGCAATCAAAAGTTCTGTGACAACATTGCAGCTGCTTTTAAAGCCAAAATCTTGGACATTTTTAAGGTTTTTGAGGACACATCAGTTCACCTCCCCATCACTCCGGTAGAGCGCTGGGCCGGAGCCATCGGATTCTCGGCCGCCATGTGGAGACGTTGCTTAGGGGCGGCGTGTATCCCCTGCCCATTACTGCAACCTACTGGGAGCCGCGACTGTCAACGACGGGCGGCCCCCTGAGCAGGGCTTGGCTCTGGAGGACTACACGCCGCTGGTGCGGCTCAGCGGAGAGGTACTGTTTGGGCTTTGGCCAGGTAGGCGTTACCCTGTGACCTTCGCAGCCTGTGGCCGGTGGCAGGACTTGCCCACGCTAGTTTGCTGACGGGCGCTCGGGGGCATCTGTGCACCTGCGGACCCGCAACCTGCGCAGATGATCGATTGCGGCCCCATGGACCCCCCACAGAGGTTGGCCATTGGGGACATTGACTTCTCGTCATCAGAGCATATAGCTGGGTCCAAACTGGGATGGCGTAGTGGGAAAATGAACAATGTATTTAATCCTGATCTTGTGACTGGGGGAGAATGTTTGCAATGTCAGCATTCTGCCCATCATTTGTTTGCTGTACCATGGGTGCAGCTCAGCACCACTTCTCTAGACACTAAACAGATTCTGTGAAGTGCCGTGACCATGCAATCTCCTGGGGAAATAATAGGCAAACAGGACACTAAACAACCCAAACTCTCCTTCGAGAGCAGGCACTCCACTTGCCAGGGAGACCCTGAGAACCAGACGGACCCAGCGTACACCGAAGCAGTGCAAAATTAAAGAGCTGCTGATCAATGTGAAATCTAGCTTGAAAACTATTGATTCCAAGTTGGACGCGCTCACCGCCAGACTGGACCATATGAAACACATGGTGGACAGGCATGAAGATAGGCTTCATCAGGCTGTGAGACAATCCCTGATTATGAGGACGCTCAAGCAGAAACGAAACAACAACCGCTCCGTATGGATAAAGTGCTCGACTTAATTAAGGCCAAAAATAAGGACTTGGAGTCTGGACCGTGCTGTAACAACCTTCGCATAACGGTATTCTGGAGTCCACTGCCATTTCCACTATGATGGAGGCCTTTGTGGAATCACTCCTACGAAAGTTATTAGCAGAAGAACTCTCACCCATGTTCATTGTGGAGCGTGCCCACTGCTCTCTTGGGTCATGACCTCCCCCGGGAGCGACTGCAAGACCCATTATAGCTCATCTCCTGAATTATAGAGACAGTGATACTATTTTGCATCTCGCGTGCCAGAAGCAGCCATTAGCGCATCAGCGTAGCCGCATCTCTGTCTATCCAGACTTCACCATCGCGGATGCAGAACCCCAGAAGGGAGTTTCTCCCCGCCAAAAGAATGGCCAACATCCCATAGACTCTGCCCCATCCCGCTAAACTCCGTATCATGAAATAGGCACCCCAAGCTTCTTCATTGACGCCAACAAGACCCTCAGTTTAGCTCAAGAACAGCAACCCTCGGTGGCTTCCTATGTGAATCCTGATGAGTCCTCTCTGGACACTGATGGTTAAATCGTCGCCAGAACTGAAGACCCTGAAAGAAAATGATCACTAAAGCTGGAACAACGGAATCCTGAACTCTACTCCAGATAAGTGCAAGGGCATAACTGTAATCAGGGAACTGCCCTCCACTATGACTACTATGTATATCATGCCCTGTTATGTATGGTTCCACACCAATGCGCTCCATACAGAGTGGACAAAACGATCCTCCGTACACATGTGGAGGGCTCACGACCACAACTAAATGGTCACTCAGAATTAGCTGTCACCAAATACACTGAATGGCTTAACGAAGCAGTTAAGTCCTCAGTACCCACAAAAATAAACTCAGGGGTCAGGAGCACCCCCTGTGCCCACTGGTTTTCTGACGCACTACCGAAAGAAAAGCAAAAATGTCATCGACTAGAAAGGTGTTGGCAAACAAATTATCATACACCTGAGAGAAAAGCATATAGAACTGCCCTAACACAATATAAACATTTATTGATATCAGAAAAGAAGGATTATTTTACCAAACAGATCGAGAAAGCAAAAAATTCCTCCAAAGAACTATTTGCTGTAGTAAACAAACTTACCATACCCAAACATACAAGGAGCAAAGGCAATCAAAAGTTCTGTGACAACATTGCAGCTGCTTTTAAAGCCAAAATCTTGGACATTTTTAAGGTTTTTGAGGACACATCAGTTCACCTCCCCATCACTCCGGTAGAGCGCTGGGCCGGAGCCATCGGATTCTCGGCCGCCATGTGGAGACGTTGCTTAGGGGCGGCGTGTATCCCCTGCCCATTACTGCAACCTACTGGGAGCCGCGACTGTCAACGACGGGCGGCCCCCTGAGCAGGGCTTGGCTCTGGAGGACTACACGCCGCTGGTGCGGCTCAGCGGAGAGGTACTGTTTGGGCTTTGGCCAGGTAGGCGTTACCCTGTGACCTTCGCAGCCTGTGGCCGGTGGCAGGACTTGCCCACACTAGTTTGCTGACGGGCGCTCGGGGGCATCTGTGCACCTGCGGACCCGCAACCTGCGCAGATGATCGATTGCGGCCCCATGGACCCCCCACAGAGGTTGGCCATTGGGGACATTGACTTCTCGTCATCAGAGCATATAGCTGGGTCCAAACTGGGATGGCGTAGTGGGAAAATGAACAATGTATTTAATCCTGATCTTGTGACTGGGGGAGAATGTTTGCAATGTCAGCATTCTGCCCATCATTTGTTTGCTGTACCATGGGTGCAGCTCAGCACCACTTCTCTAGACACTAAACAGATTCTGTGAAGTGCCGTGACCATGCAATCTCCTGGGGAAATAATAGGCAAACAGGACACTAAACAACCCAAACTCTCCTTCGAGAGCAGGCACTCCACTTGCCAGGGAGACCCTGAGAACCAGACGGACCCAGCGTACACCGAAGCAGTGCAAAATTAAAGAGCTGCTGATCAATGTGAAATCTAGCTTGAAAACTATTGATTCCAAGTTGGACGCGCTCACCGCCAGACTGGACCATATGAAACACATGGTGGACAGGCATGAAGATAGGCTTCATCAGGCTGTGAGACAATCCCTGATTATGAGGACGCTCAAGCAGAAACGAAACAACAACCGCTCCGTATGGATAAAGTGCTCGACTTAATTAAGGCCAAAAATAAGGACTTGGAGTCTGGACCGTGCTGTAACAACCTTCGCATAACGGTATTCTGGAGTCCACTGCCATTTCCACTATGATGGAGGCCTTTGTGGAATCACTCCTACGAAAGTTATTAGCAGAAGAACTCTCACCCATGTTCATTGTGGAGCGTGCCCACTGCTCTCTTGGGCCATGACCTCCCCCGGGAGCGACTGCAAGACCCATTATAGCTCATCTCCTGAATTATAGAGACAGTGATACTATTTTGCATCTCGCGTGCCAGAAGCAGCCATTAGCGCATCAGCGTAGCCGCATCTCTGTCTATCCAGACTTCACCATCGCGGATGCAGAACCCCAGAAGGGAGTTTCTCCCCGCCAAAAGAATGGCCAACATCCCATAGACTCTGCCCCATCCCGCTAAACTCCGTATCATGAAATAGGCACCCCAAGCTTCTTCATTGACGCCAACAAGACCCTCAGTTTAGCTCAAGAACAGCAACCCTCGGTGGCTTCCTATGTGAATCCTGATGAGTCCTCTCTGGACACTGATGGTTAAATCGTCGCCAGAACTGAAGACCCTGAAAGAAAATGATCACTAAAGCTGGAACAACGGAATCCTGAACTCTACTCCAGATAAGTGCAAGGGCATAACTGTAATCAGGGAACTGCCCTCCACTATGACTACTATGTATATCATGCCCTGTTATGTATGGTTCCACACCAATGCGCTCCATACAGAGTGGACAAAACGATCCTCCGTACACATGTGGAGGGCTCACGACCACAACTAAATGGTCACTCAGAATTAGCTGTCACCAAATACACTGAATGGCTTAACGAAGCAGTTAAGTCCTCAGTACCCACAAAAATAAACTCAGGGGTCAGGAGCACCCCCTGTGCCCACTGGTTTTCTGACGCACTACCGAAAGAAAAGCAAAAATGTCATCGACTAGAAAGGTGTTGGCAAACAAATTATCATACACCTGAGAGAAAAGCATATAGAACTGCCCTAACACAATATAAACATTTATTGATATCAGAAAAGAAGGATTATTTTACCAAACAGATCGAGAAAGCAAAAAATTCCTCCAAAGAACTATTTGCTGTAGTAAACAAACTTACCATACCCAAACATACAAGGAGCAAAGGCAATCAAAAGTTCTGTGACAACATTGCAGCTGCTTTTAAAGCCAAAATCTTGGACATTTTTAAGGTTTTTGAGGACACATCAGTTCACCTCCCCATCACTCAACTGATAAGCCCTGACCCCGAAAATAACATCCTGCTCAGACTTTCTCCCACTTCATATGAAGCAGTGGGAAAATATATAAAAGAAGCAAAGCCGGGATCCCCTTCCTCCACATGCCCGCCGGCATTTCTGAAAGAAATAGCGGACTTGGTGAGTTTTGGGCTCACAGAAATCTTTAATTCCATGTTTGACTCTGGCAACTTTCCTTCGAGGTAGAAAGATACCTCCATCCTTCCGCTGTTAAAAAAACCTAACATCGATGCAACCAACACGAACAACTACAGACCTATAGCTAGGTTGTCGTTACAAACCAAAATAATTGACAAAATTATGAATATTCAATTATCCCAATTCACTCGCGAAAATAACTTGCTTGATCACTCCCAGTTTGGATTCTGCCAAGAGCACAGTACGGAATAAGGCACTTATTAAAGCCACAGAGGAGATCAGAACGATGATGGATGGAGGAGGCACAGCTGCCCTTGTGTTCCTCAGTCTGTCAGCCGCTTTTGATACTACTGATCACTCTCTCTTGCAACAGCGGCTGGAGAGTCTGGAGGTCAGGGGCACGGCAATTGCCCTACTGTCCTTCTTTCTTAAGGACAGGAAATTAACAGTATTGGTTGATGGGTATCACTAAGAACCTTTTACCCTCCTGTGCGGGGTACCACAGGGGTCCTCCTTGAGCCCTTCTCTTTTTAATGTTTATATCTCTGAACTGGCTCCTCTTATCCGGGATTTTAGGTTTAGTCTGATGTTTTACGCCGAAGACACCCAGAGAGTGGTGGCTGCATATAAAAATCAGGCTTCTCCTACTCAACAGTTTCAGAACTGCATGAGAACAATAAACAAATGGATGAGTACACATTGTCTCAAGCTCAATACTGAAAAAACTGAGGTCCTGATCTTTGGTAATATGCATCCAATCTGGGGCAATCTGTGGTGGCCAGCAGAGATGGGAGAATCACCAAAACCAGCGATCAAGGCTAAGAACCCGGGAGTATGGTTTGACAACAAACTATCGCTCTCTCAGCAGACAAATGCAACTGTCTCCGCCTCCAACTTTCTTATTAAGAAAATAAGGAAGATTCTTCCTTATATCCCTGCGGATACTAGAAAAACTGTGGTAACATCACTAATCCAGTCTAAACTAGATCACTGCAATGGGCTTTATTTGAACATACAGAAGCAGTGTTCAAAAAAGCTTCAGATCGACCAAAATAAAGCAGCACAGCTATTGGTCAACATTCCCAGGTGCAAATCAGTATCGAAAGAGATTTGCAGTCTGCACTGGCTTCCTGTATTACAACGCATCAAATTTAAGGCTGTGTCTGGCTTACAAAGCTCTGAATCACACAGGTCCTTCCTTTCTTCAAAGCCTTCTTGTCTGGTATGAACCAACCAGACACCTCCATTCTACGGGGGCCAGACTCTTGACAGTGCCCAGATCGCACCGGGTTGGCCCGCACTGGGTTGGCCGCAGCTTTCACTATGGAACCTCTAAACTCTGAAACACTCTTCCGAGTGAGCTCAGAAGTGTGAACTCCCTCTCCAATTTCAGGAAAGGACTAAAAACTTGGCTGTTCCAGAACTAGACATTTGAGCGGGCTTACTTTGTTCTCAGCGCAAAGACACCTTCAGGTATTCGTGCGCTTTATAAATACTGTTAACATTAACATCATGTCACCTACCTTCTGGGGTGGGGAGACCGCCCGGCCCTGCTCTTAACCAAGGGATGTTTCCAAATATATTGTTACCTTTCTATTGGAGTGAATTAAGAGGGAGGAGGTCTACTCTTCACAATCATGTTTGGGGGTTGGTGTGGGAGGGGAGAGAGGGGGACTTGAGACCAATGCACAAAATATTCTACATAGTGAAATGTAGCACAAGCTATGGCCTTCACAACGCAACAACAGGTTGGAACAAGTTACAAACTCCTTTTGTATCCTCCCTAGTGGGTAGCCACAAGTACACATCTTTTTATGTCAATAGATGTCGATAAAATATTTAACTTGGAATATATGGAGCATAAACGATTACCGTAAATCCAGACTGGTTCACGTTTACATTACACATCATCATACAAATGTCTGCTTTCTCCAAGAACTTCATCTTACCTCCCATACTGCTCCAGGCCTGCACGCTAGATGGCATAGTGAAGCATACACCTCGCTGTATTCTAATTATGCAAGAGGGGTGGCTATTCTCATACACAGGGGGCTTGGCTTCCCTGGTGGCTTCATAGGGTCATGGCGGATAGGGAGAGCAGGTTTGTCATTGCCACAGGTACACTTTATACTCTTGTAGCAGTCTACGACCCAAATACTGATGACCCTGAGTTTTTCACCAAACTTTGGCAGCTGGTTAAAGGGCTAGGTTATGGGGTGCAGATCTAGGTGGAGACTTCAATGTCACGCTGGATGATAGATAGGACAGGTCAGGATCTGCGCGGTGACCACACCCTAGGGCCGTGGACACTATCAACACACTTATGTCAGATTACGGACTCCAAGATGTTTGGAAGGGGTCCCGCCAGAGGCAACATGAAGGCACTTGTTTCACTGCTCCACATTGTTCGTGGTCCTGAATTGATTACTGGCTCATCTCGCAGGAAATTAAACTCTGGGATGCCAAAGCAACTCACTTGCTATCCATGCTTTCGGACCACGCACCGGTCCTGCTAGATTCACCAACCCCAAACTAGCCCGAGCAGTTTCACCTGGTGCCTCCCCAGTGGCACACTGCAGGACAATGCGTTCAAAGAAGAAATTAGAGCTGAAATAATATTCTATTTTACAACAAACACCACTATTGGCTTCTCACCCTCCTTCATTTGGGAAACATTTAAAGCTGGGATACGGGGGTAAGCATTTCCATGCAGGCAGGCATTCTGAAGTAAATCTGCTCCCAATTGTCCACACTTACACAAAATTCAAAACCCTGGAGGAAGAATACTTTAAGTCACATCAACCCTCCACCCTAGCCGAGATCAGGGAGAAAATCTCTGAATATAACACAGAGGCCGATTGTGAAATAAAACACTTAACCAGGGACGCACAAGCACGGCGCTATGGAGAGGAAAACAGGCCAGGGAAGACTCTTGCAGATATCATAATGGGCACAGGTTCCCCCACCTACATATTTGAATTAGATGATGCTGCAAGTGGTACACTAGATCAACCTCTTGCCATACTAGATACAATGAAGAACTTTTATGCCACACTATATACTTCACAGACAAGTAGGAACACTGACCTACTCACTAGCTATCTAGACTTGTTGCAGCAGATCTGGCTGGTGAATTCGCAAAGAGAATTTCTTGATATGTCCCTTTTAACCGAGGAAATAATACAAACCATTAACTCACTTCCCAGTGATAAGGCACCAGGGCTTGATGGCTTCACTGCCGCCTTCTACAAAGAATACGCAGACCTCCTGGCCCCACGCCTCTTGACAATGTATGAGGACTATCTCCTGAATGGCGCTCTCCCCCTTACGCTGCGTGAAGCGGTCATCAAGTCCCTGCTCAATAAACCGCCACACAAGTGCGACTCCTTCCCCACATCAATATAGATAATAAAATTCTTGCTAAAATTATCACCACTTGCCGCTTCTGCACAAAATGATCAGGCCGGACCAGGCTGGGTTTATACCGGGGTGATCTACTGCGCATAACCTGAGAACACTGTTTGCCGTGATGCACCATCTTCACCATGAGGTACAAGCAATTGACGCCCTATTAGATACCACCAAGGCATTCAACTCCTTGGCATACTTATTTACACTATTACAGCGCTTAGGTCTCAGTCTTACCTTTCTCAAATATATATAAATTCTATCCACCATCCCCAAAGCCCGGATATGCTCAAATGGGCTCTTATCTGAACCAATTCCCATAACTTGCGTCACAAGGCAGGGCTGCCCTCTCTTGCCCCCCCTGTTTGCCATCGCCATGGAGCACTTAGCCGCCAGGCTCAGGTAGCATCACTCGCAACGTGGCTTTAGTTTCACCTCAAAAGGCCTGATTATTTTGGTGTATGCCGATGACATAACCCTCTATATATACAATCGCACGGAAACCTTGCCCCAATTATTAGGTAAATGGTTTGGTTTGGTGGACTATCCGGCATTAACATCAACAGGAATAAATAAGTGATACTCCATCTCACTGATCACACCTCCCCATTTCACACCGATTATCCCTTGGCCAGGGCCAGGGCCGAGTGTGCTATTTGGGCATCTGGGTGAGCCGTGATATCCAAGACCTATGGGCTGCGAACTACGGTCGTACTATCGACTGGCTCGAAAGCAGGATACCAATCTGGTCTAAACTTCCCCTATCTCTTACCGGGTTCATTGCTATCACCAAGATGGTCATCCTACCAAAGTTCCTCTAACTATTTCAGAATATCCCAATACCACTCACTCGATTATTCTTTCAACGACTCCAATATAACCTAATCTCTCTGGTCTGGGCAGGAAAACAACCCTGAATCTCCTGGGAGGTTCTGCCCCTGGCATGAGGTGAACACAGTGCACCTGACTTGAAGCTATATGCCAAAAGCGTACAAGCTCAATTTTTACATTTCTGGACACACCCCACCCCATTCCAACCACACGTGGTGGTTGAGCAGGACTGTGCAGCTGCCACTACCTCTAAACACAGGCCTCTATGCTCCCTGTAAAGCTCTGCAGAGTGAAATCAACACCATAGAATGTGTTAGATGGGCCTGGGAGGACATTAGGAAAGAACTAGGGCTCTCACACATATATGCCCCATCTATCCCTCATCTCCTTAACCCAATCAATGTCACCTCTCCAAGAAACGGGTGCCCACAGAAGTGCACAACAACTGCACCGTAATACATTTTTAGACATCTATACTGAGGAAGGGTTCATGCGGACAATCCCCCTCACTTACCCAGGTCGGGGGAATGCATCAGACATACTATTGTATTACCAAATCAGAGCCACATGTTGTGAGAACATCCCCGCCTTTCCAGGGTTGCCTCCAACATTGCCCTTGCTGGAACAGATAATCAACACACCATCTGCCAAGAAACTAATCACACAATTATACACATGTGTTCAACAACATATGCCCAAGATTGAAAGTTCGAGCTAAGACGCACTGGGAGTTAGGCCTGGGCCCAGACTTTACAGATGCACACTGGGAATTCTGCGGTGTCAATTGGACGGCCTCTCTCCCAACTACAGACACAGGTTAATACACTTTAATTTTTTGCACCACCTCTATCGTACCTCCAGGCAACTTCATAGAATTGGGCTATCAGACACAGAGAGTTGCCCCAGATGTGGAGCCCCAAAAGCAGATTTCCTCCACTTAGCATGGGTGTGCCCTGGAGTAATAAGATATTGGTCTGCAGTGTTCCGGGCCATTCAAACCATGACGGATTTCCACATCACGGATATGCCATTGATGGGTCTCTTGGATTTGGGAGGGAGGGGTGTGGGTAGCAGACCACAAACAGCTTTTTGTGTGTAAAAGGCCACTTTATTGGAATAGGTGCACATAACAATTAAAAACTCCTCGGCCAATTCCTTACAAAACTAAACCTCACTAAATAAAAACACTTACCTAACCATGACCTCCCACACCCTCCCCTAACATTTATTCAAACCCGCCCCCACCCGAGCATTACAACATTACAAAATGACAAACACTATAATTCAATGCATAAACATATAAGCCTATAAATCTAAAACATCTATTACACAAACTCCCCTGCCTGCCCCATCACCCAACCTCGGTAAGTACTCCAACAATCAATCTGCCTAAACAAATCTGTATTGATGACCCAACTTTAAACTAAACAACAAAAACTCTGCCAACCCTGGCAAACTTCTACTAATCCCCGCACGCTCCAAGCGACAATACAAAAATCCACCCTGCACACCAGAACCAACAAAGAGACCAATAGAAGAACAGAGGGGGGAAAAGAAAAGAAGAAAACCCCCCAAAACGATTAATAAAAATGTATAAAGGGTGGGAGGACCGGGGAAAAAACTCCCTGACTAACGCTCCCAGCCACCAGGTCACCAAAGAGAAAATGGTGGCTGGGAGCAGTAGCTAAATTTATTTATACATTATGCTACATTTGGGCTATAAAAAAGGAGACAAAAACAAAATGCCCGTCCGAGCTCTGCAAACCCCCTCCCCCCAGCCCCTCCCAAACCGCCCGGTGGGGGGGACCTCCCTGCGGTCGCCACCCCCGCCAAGCCCCCCTTGGGAGGGAGGGATGGCGGGGGAGCAGACCACAAACAGCTTTTTGTGTGGAAAAGGCTGCTTTATAGGAACAGGTGCACATAACAATTAAAAACTCCTCGGCCAATGCCTTACAAAACTAAACCTCACTAAATAAAAACACTTACCTAACTCAGACCCCCCCACCCTCCCCTAAGATTTGTACGAACCCGCCCCCACCCGAGCATTACAACATTACAAAATTACAAACACTATAATTCAAAGCATAAACATATAAGCCTATAAATCTAAAACATCAATTACACAAAACTCCCCTGCCTGCCCCATCACCACTTACGATCACTCAACCTCTGTAAGTACTCCAACAATCAATCTGCCAAAACAAATCCGTATCGATGACCCAACTTTAAACTCAACAACAAAAACTTTGCCAACCCTGGCAAACTTCTACTAATCCCCGCCACCCAGAAAGCCAGGGGGGGAGGAGGCTACCCCCCCTTTCTGCCCCCCCAACAACAAAGGCTCCTTTATGCCTCTCTCAAACGCTTCAGTACATTGAGACACCCGGATAAGTGGACCCCATCGCTCCTGAAACTCTACTGACTCAAACCGAATGTCCCTATGACACACTCTCCCACAGCCTAAACTCCGACAAAATCTTGAAATCTCAAGGTTGACCTTCCTACGCGCCCTGTCAATTTCCCTAGGATTCCGATCGCCCCTCCATATCCTACGCGGCACAAGCTCTGTCCACAAAACATGGCAACCAGACCATTCTTCCCGCAAAAGTGCCAAAACCACACTTTTTATCCCACATAGGTCATTCTCCCCCAAATGAATTAACAAAATATCCGGGCACTGGCCCCCAACTACCACTTGTTCAAAGCAGAAACCAACTCCTTCCACAACATCCCTCCCTTCCCTTTCCAAGCTATTTTAAACAAATGGTCATTAAAACCCAACATTTTCCCGAAATATGAACTGCAGGCCTGGACATGAGCCCATTTTACGAAAGAATGCCCCACAATCCATATGGTCAATTCCGGGGAGCAAGGACCCGCTACAGAACCTGCAACATGAAAAAACATACAATATTCCTGTAAAAGAGGATGACGCAAGCGCTTCTTCCGCATTACTCCGCACATAGAGTTGGATGACCGGCGCTACAGCCATATAATCTCACCCCAGACCAGCCTCGTTTGCAAGCTTCTGTTGCTGCCCTGATTCTAAAAGAATGTGTCCCAAATTGGGACCCATCCAAACCAATTTGCCTCAATGCTTTACGCAGCACCATCCGCAGTTGATAGTCCATCACCCTGCCTCCGTCAGCATGTCGCAAAACACTTACACCACCTTCCCCTCCAGACAGAGTTCACCAACGCCCGTCCGAGTATAAAGGGCATGTTGACATCGGAGAAGATGCTTCCAGCCATACTCCCCTCCCACAACTTCTCTTGTCTGTTTTGTGCTGGACAACCAAATATGAATCCCCTTTTCAGAAAATAAAACCTCTTGCCAAGTGATACCTAATTTCAACCTGGAACCTAAAAGCTCTGAGACCCTGAAGGCTCCAAAAAACATCCGAACCATGAGAGTAAAAAACAGACATACTTCAAACCATCTCTACCAACAACAGGTAACGCCGACAACAAACGCGCTAACTTCTGCCAAGATAACGGCCTACGTGCTAAACGCTCCCCACCCCTCTCCCTAACCTAACCTTCCAACATCGCACTCGGAGACAGAAGCCTTACAAGCTGGACCGTGGCTGCATACGGCCTGAGATTACTTAAGAATTTTTGCGAACCAACGAACAGTTTCCTTACGATAAACTGAATCGACCATACTAATTACCCGACAAGGACCGGGTTGGAATTATCACCGGCTCCCCGACCACGCGTTTTGATCATTTGATCAGCCCTGATGAGTCACAGCCACATGCTGTGATGAAACACGTGTAGGCATAAGTGATTGATACAGTGATTTCTGAGAAGTAGACACTGTTCACAAATAAAATCCTTTTAAAAAACTCATCGATGTGATCTATCCTGAATGAATGGAAACTTGATGAAGATGATACTTTGACAAAAAGAACAACAAAAAAGAAAATAATACATAGTGTGCTCTTTTTTCTTTGCCAAATTAACCTTCCAACATACTCCTCCCTACTTCCCCCGCAGAAGGAGAGTAGCCCCATAGAAGTTTCCCCATAAAAGAAATACCTGCCAATTTCCCTGCAATGGTCACCTTCGAAAGACCCTTCTCAATGAGGACCAGCAGAACTGTATCATATCCTCTGACCGCCTCCATGCCTCCCCCCACTGACTGGCACCCGACGCTATGAATTCATTCCAGGCCAGAACATAAGCTGCACGAGTAGCAGCTGACAATGAACCTACCACCAACTGTATAACCCTACGTTGCCTACATACCACAGATGGTCCGGCATTGGGGTTGGTGTCCTGGCCGCCTCCTTGGCCAGCCCATGGAATCTCTCCCACTGCGAACGAGTCAAAGCATCCGCAATGTCATTGTCCACACAAGGGATATGAAGTGCCCTGAATGCAATATCATGTCTAAGGCAGCCAAAAACAAAAGCCTGCAACAACTTCAAAAACTGCCCATCTCTTGCCGATTGCCAGTTGATGATTTCCACCACTGCCATGCTGTCAATCCTGAACAACACCTTCTTATGGGCCAGTTCCTCACCCCACATGGTCAACAAAACCTGAACATCCTTCACCGATACCTTATGTTTTGTAAGCATTTCCTCCAACAGAATCCAACATCTTTGCTTTCTTATCAGCTGGCTTTTTTTTTTGTTTTTGTTTTTTAAAAGACTGAGAGCCCCTGTTAGTTACCATTAGACCATCTGTTCTACACCCTGCATTCCTACTGAATCAATTTCAATGCCTGCTTGTACCAGGACCCATTGTTTCTTCTGGTGCCAAGTGCACACCCAGCTCCCCCATGAGCTCATGGAACGTGTCCAGCGCTACCTGGCATTCCTTGGAGCCTGGGGAACCGACAAAAAAGGAAGTCATCAAGTAGTGTGTTACCAGACCATGACCAGTGTGCTGTGTGAAATACTACTGTAAGAAAGTGCTGAAACACTCGAACAAACCACAAGACATTGAACAACCCAGCAGTAATGCTTGTCCACGTACCATTGTCCTTCAAATTGGATACCTAAAAGACTCCAATCATCCTGATGTACGGGAAGCAAACGAAATGCAGATTTTACGTTGCATTTTGCCATCTCTGCAGTTGCGCCCGCGGTCACAACTAGTGACATAGCAACGTCAACTGAGGAATATGACACTGAGGCTGCCTCCTCATCAATAAAATCATTGACCAAAAACCCCTCTGGCCACGATAGGTGTTGTATAAGTCTGTACTGCCAATTTCCTTTTTGTGCACCACCTCGATTGGAGAAACAATCAAATCGTTCACAGGCCAGTCATCAAAAGGACCTGCCATCCGTCCTTCACAAACTTCTTTGTTCAACTTGTCTTTCACCACTGACTTTTATGTTCAAATGCAGATTTCAAATTTTGTACCCACCGCCTCTGCCGAGGCCCTTTGCAACCCAAACGAAACCCTTCTCCAGAGCCCTCCAACAGTACCTGTTTTGCTTCCAAATCCCCATAATCTCTCAAACCTGTAGCCAATTTCGCCAATCTAACTGGCCTAGGAGCTCTTGGGCCCAGGCCCTTGTGATCCCTTACCACCCCTACCACTTAGGAATTGCTGTGACGGCCCAGATGTGCTAGCACCTGTCTGTTGCCACTGCTGACTTCCTTGCTGTTCGACTCCCCAGCATCTAACCAAAGGGTGTTTCCTTCCACACTGAGAGCACTCGTGCCTGAACTTACAATACTCTCTTGTACAAAAGCCTTTGTTAAACTCCCAGCACGTTCCTGACCCAGATTGTGTAGCTGTTGCACTCCCCACCCCTCCCTGTGTGTGTTTCCCCCGAAAGGGCTAGCACACTAAAGGTAAACCACTCGCTGTAAATATCGTTTTACCCCCCGCCGGTGCCCCCATTGTGTGTGGCCATAAATCAGAGTCAACTCAATTCAATTCAAAATCTTTATTCGAATTTTTGCAAATTCATAAAAGCAATACAGACAATCCCAGATCAAATAACATATTTGCAGTAGTTAAAAAACAGCAATATTAAAAAAATTATGAATGTAGGTCTCAGATTTACTAAGGGTTCTCCATTGTTTTGCGAACATGGGTAATAACTCTTAGAAAAGTGCTAGTGCGGCATATCAACTCTTCATTATTCAAAGTCAACAACATCAAATTTGATTCCTCCAAAGAAAGTGGTCTGTGCTTTTTACAATACGGTACTAAAAACCATTTAAAATATTTTTGATAAAATTTACAAAAGAAAAAGAAATGTAAATTAGTTTGCGGGCTCGTGTCATCACATGGGCACAGATTATTTCCAGATTTTAAAAAGGTATAACCTAGTGGAAAACATAATAAGAATCTCACAGTCCCTGCCCTGAGGCGGAAAAGCAAAGATCTTTCCCACTTTGTCATTGGAAGCGTAAGGTACAAAGGGATTTGGTTGTATATACAGATCTTTGTTCACATAAGCCTGGAGTGGATTGTGGGTTTAATTAATTCTCTTGCCGATCTTTCTTCTTTATAAAGTGCGTACAGTGCAGATTTTAAATCATTTTTATCTTTGGGGTTGATTTTACTAGGGTCAAGAAAAAGGTGTCCTTTGCCTACGCTACTCAATTTTTTGAACACTCCAGAGAGCCAAGGGATTAACATCCCTTTATCACAATAAAGGCAGTCTCTTATGATGTCCTGGGTTAGGCCAGCCATGTTATTCTTCCAAATAGCAAGATAGAACATTGCCGGTCTGGAGGCAATAAAATCTGATATATAATGCAAATTTAGTTCGCAGTGGCAAATGTATTCTGAGGCGGAAGTGGGTGCTCCGAGGATTTTTCTGCAGAAGCGGTTTTCCTCTGTCTGGATGCTCGGTATTTTTCCCAGACCCCAGATTTCTGCCCCATAAGTAGCTACTGGTACACATTGTGATTAAAAAAATTTAAAATGTCTTTTGTAGCATCTACTTTCCTAGGTCGTGGGAGGCTAAGAATAGAGTTAATGGATTTTGAGAATCCGAGTCCAATTCCCCCCACTTTGCCTCCGGACCCCACGCCATACGGTCCCTAAACTCCTCATCATATTGCGCCCATGCATACCAACTACCTGTGATCTGTGCTTTCCGAATGACATCCATATATTTAAAAATAGCCACGCTGCTCTTAGGAAACTTTTCACGATATACGCTGACGTATATCAAAAACGCCGCTGTCCAATTTTCAATTGTCAACGGCACCTTTGGCCGCTTGGCCAGCTCATACTCTTCCTCCTTAGACCTTCTTTGGACCGCACCTCCCCGCGAGGTAGCTTCAAAATTTCATCGTAATCCCCCTTCCAGATGCGCTCTTTAGTAGCTAACATCAAATGCGCACGCAGGGGCTTCGTCACACCCATGTAGGGCAGCTTTTTAAACTTGAACTCTTTACTCTGTAAAGTCTCTTTACCTAGCACTTCTGGTTCCGCATTCATTCCACTCTTCACTTTGGTACCTGGTGAAACCACCTTACTAGTCCCCACACCTTGACCCTTAACATATTTACCCTTATGGAGCTTACCACCCAGCTCCTCCCGTATGTTTTCACCCCCTGTCCCTACCGACACTATCTGTGGTTTGGCCCGTGGGACAACATTCTCACCTGGGTCTAACAAGGCTGCCCAAAGAGGTACCGATCTCCATGCCACTTGCTCCACAGGGTCCACCGTCCGAGGATCCCTCACCGAGGGGCCGTGCTCTCTTCTGGGTCCCAACAACACTGCCCTCATGGGCTGCACCACCTCTGGTGCCTGTAAAACACTAGAAGACGCATGAGAAGGCACCCCCCTCCTCATTGTCCCTCCACTCCCCTTCTTCGGGGCTGTCTTCCTCATAATCCAGTACAATTGCTTCCTCTATCTGTAGAGGATCCGTCACAAAACCAACACTGCGGCCTTAACCGACCCAACATTGCTTACACCAGCCCCAGGTGTTCTTGGGAAGGGGAGGTTTGGCCGCTGGGGCTAAGGCAAGGGAGAAGGAGATTAAAAAATGGTCCGACCAGGAGCAGGGGGAGATGGTAGGGGGAGTAGTGGAAATATTCAAGGACAGGACAGGTCTGAATGACTAACATTACTTGTTGGACTTGGAACATCCGGGGTCTCAACGATCACCGCAAGGCTTGACTTGTCCATGCGCATCTTGTCCGGCACAAGGTAGACATCTGTCTGTCACAAGAGACCCACTTTCTTCCTGCATCCGCTGCCAGACTGCAATCCCGGCACTGGGGAGAATCACAATCCTCTTACTATTCCAACTACTCTCGGGGGGTCTCTGTTTTCCTACGTAGGGGGCTCCCTTGGCAAACCTCCCACACTATAATCGACCCCGTAGTGCGCTTTGTCATCTTTCACGGCTCCCTTCACGCCCAACCCTTCATGATAGCTGAAATCTACAGCCCTAATTCTGATGACCTAGAATTTTTTGCACTGGTATGGCACCACATTTCATCCCTTGGCCCCGCTGTGCTCCTCTGGGGTGGGGACTTTAATGTCACCCTATCCTTTGCCCTGAATCGCTCTGGCCCTCATGCTTACCACCCTCGTGCCACGGCGTTCCTAAACTCCATCCTCGCCGAGAACTCCTTGCATCACGAATGGCGCCACACACATCCTGAGGCCAGTGAGGGAACTTGCGTCACCGGCACTCAAGGCTGTTGTTCCCGGCTAGATCTCTGAATATCCACTCCTGTAATTCTCTCCTGGCTCACTTCCATTGATCACATGGTGCGAACTCTTTCAGATCACGCACCTCAGTCTCTGTCTACCTCTGTCCCCCCGACGTGCTTTCTCCTGGCGGCTAGCTTCTAACGCTCTGCGTGATTCCGTCTTTTTTGACACAATCCAGACGCGATCACTGACTACTTTGAGCTCAATGAGGGCTCTGTGGATTCCCCTTCCACTCTCTGGGAGGGTTTCAAAGTCGTAATTCGCAGAGCATGTATCTCTACACAGTCCGGGGTCCTACGCTCCATCCGAATACTCTTACTAAGCTGGAATCCAAAATTAAATGCCTAGATGCCTCTCACGCTCTTTACCCTAGCCCTAACACACTCGCCCGTCTTCGCGAGAAACATACTGAATTCATTGAGGAGGCTAACAGAGAGCTCTCGTTCCTTCACAGGGAGGCCAGGGCATGCCGCTTCTGCGAGGGCAACCGACCGGGTAAGACCTTGGCCAACCTTCTCCATCCAGCCCATGCTGCATACTACATCATGGCGCTCTAGGACGGTGGCCCAGCTCGTACCACCTCTTTCGAGGAGATCAAGGCACGTTTCACAGACTTTTATATGCAACTGTACACTGCAGGATCCCTCGAGCTCTTATGGCTGGAAAACTACCACCGGGAATATCTGGACGAGCCTTCTCTAAGGAGGAAATACTTGCTGCCATTAATAGCATGCCTGGTGACAAGGCCCCTGGTCTGGACGGCCTGCCCGTTTCTTTCTACAAGACTTTCGCTCTACTACTGGTGAGCTATCTGGCCACCATGTATAACGAGTCGTTCGAGAGTGGCCAATTTCCACCTTCGCTCCGTGAGGCCATGCTGACCCTCCTGCTAAAACCAGATAAACCCCCTAAACTGCGCGACTCTTATCGCGCCCTGTCCATCGTTAATATTGATAACAAAATCTTCGCCAACCTGCTTGCATCGCGTCTTCTCCCTCTAATGCCACTCATAACTCGCCCAGATCAGTGGGCGAGCGATGAGCAGGCGAACAGGGATGTGGACATACTCTGGAGGCCCAATTCCGTCTGTGCGGTGGACTGGCTTGAGTCGAAGATCCCCCTTTGGAGCCGGCTGCCCCTGTCGCTAGCTGGTCGAATAGCCATTGCCAAGATGGTCGTCCTCCCAAAATTTTTATATTTATTCCTAAACATACCTGTTCCCCTCACCGCCCATTTTTTTCGCAAGGTTTGCTCGTTGATCATCTCTCTTATCCGGGCAACCCAGGATCGCGTATGATGTTCTCACCCTTACAATGTCATGTGGTGGCCTTGGCGCCCCTAACTTCAAGCTCTATGCAATGTGTGCTTAGGCCAATTTCTTGCACTTTTGGCTTTACCCCACTCCTTTCCAGCCGCACGTGGCGGTCGAGGTGGATCTTGCTGCTCCATGGCCGCTCACTACTGCCCTGTTTGCCTCGTCCAAATTCCCACGTACTGAAATAGACACAGTAGAGACCTTGCGCTGGGCCTGGGAGGGACTTTGTCGGTTCTCCGGTGCCTCCTTGCTCTCAGCAAATTCAATATCGATAGTTCGGCACCCAGCTTTTCCTCCTCTCCAACCATCCGGCATGGCTAAACATGCCACCCGCCTGGGGCTGAATACGGTCGCGGAACTCTATCCGGAGAATACGTTTTATTCCCTGGCTGAGGACTCCGGCCCCATGGACACTCTGCTTATCATCAGCTGTAGGCTATCTGTAAGGAGTTGCACCCTGAGTTACCTCTGCCTCCTACCTCAATGACCGCTCTCGAGGTTCTGTATTCGTCTTCCTCCCCTTAGAGGTTGGTAACCAAACTATATGCCCTCTCGCTAGCGGACACCCCCATCTCCACTGATCGCGCTCGGGTGGTGTGGGGCGAGGACCTTAGCATAGATATCTCTCAAGCTGATTGGCTATACTGTTGTAAGCAAACTAAGCGATTGTCCCCCAACTATCGCCTGCGCCTTATCCATTTTAAATACTTGCATAGGCTCTATCGTACCCCCGTTCAGTTGCGCAAGCTGGGACTTATCCCCAGGACAGATGCCTACACTGTTCAGCTCCTGCGGTGGATTTTGCTCATCTTGCCTGGTTGTGCCCCAAGATTGCCGATTACTGGCGCAAGGTCTGCTCTGCTGTATCAGAGATCACCTCCTTGCCGGTTCAGCCTGACCCCCCGCTTTGTCTCCTCGGCTTTGTTAAATTCTGCTTGGACGCTTCCTGCCGCCTAATCGCCATGCTGCTTGTCCTTGCACAGCACAGGGTTTCCATGTGTTGGGATCGCAAACCTGCACCTAAATTTGCTCAATGGCTCGAGGATGCATTGCGCTGCCAGACCCTATTGTCTGAATTCTGGGACCTTATGCCAGCTAGATCTCGCCCACTCGACATATGGGGGCCCCTTGTGTCATTCCTCCTTGTTCGTTCCCCCCAGCGCCTGGCTTACTCTCCCGTGCTCCCTGCCCGCACCCCACCCGCGGCAGCCGCCGGTGTAGGATAGTAATCGGCCTCCCCTACCAGTCCCTTCTCCTTCTCAGCAGGGCCTGTCCCTCCCCCGATACTTGTGCGTCTCATACCAATGACTGTTTATTGTCCAAACGTGCCTGTATAACACTCGCTATGCTGTCGTTTTATGATGTTTTGAGCTATGGGTCCCCTTTGCAATTTATAATTGTTTGTTTGAATATCTTTATTCGGCAACTTGATCACCATAAAAGAATACATATAAAATACATTTCCAATACACAGTAAAATATTTAAAATACAAGTAAAAGAATAAGGTGCAACACAGTCACTAATTTGCTACCAACAGATATGGCATCAGACCGTTGGGCCCCCCGACTGCAGTTTCAATAAGCGGGATCGCGTCATCCATGCACTTCCCAAAAACTTTGCTACCCCACAAATCATGAAGGGAGATGAAGAGTCCGTAGAGAGTACACGAAGAGCCTGACTATGGCACCTCAACCCCAGTTCCCGGCAGACAGGTTTCAGCCAAAATTTCCGCGGCCCTTTGTAGGCTGGGCAGGCAAAAAATAGATGGGCCACAGACTCTGTTGGTGCTACACAGCCAGGGCATGAATGCAGGGGGGCACCAGAGTTTAACCACCTCACCGTGAAGTCATGCACCGGAAGCGTCCCATATCGCAGTTTTAGGTATAGTGCTCGATCGAAGGGTTTAGTTATCAGGTCGAGGAAGGGCTCCAGTTTCCTCACACATTTAAATGACAAAAATTGGTCCGTGAGTGAGCCCCCATCCGTAGCCCTCAACACGTTACTCTGTACCCAGTCCCAGTATAACTTTTTGATCACATCCTTTGGTGGCGGCGATTGTGACTCCCAAGCATCTCTTAGCCCTAACTTAAGAACCAGGTCTTTCAATTTATTCAACCATCCTATTTTTTTCCCCGTGTCCAATAGAAGAAGATCGTCCAACCCCTCAGCATATTTTGCAAGCTCCTCCGTTCTTCTTAAACGGGTCCAAAAGAGCAACGGGCGTAGCCTTACCAAGTCCTTTAATGCTCTTCTGCCCAGATCTAGTCTCAGGGGAATTAGTGGGGTGGAAGCAGGAAGAGCCACCACCTTCCTTAGAAAATTATTTTCCGCTGTCGATAGATCTGAAACATTTTCGAACCCCCAAAGTTCAGAGCCATATAATGCAGCTGGGAGAATCTGACCCTCGTATATGGCCATAGCCGGGGAGACAGGTTTACTACATGATTCACGGATTTCCCTCAGAATCACCCCGATACTCTTTGATGACTGAGTAACATTTTGGCCAAGTGATCCTTCCAGGTCATTCGGCTGTTTATCCGGACACCAAGATAGTCAAAAGACTCAACCAGCTCCAAAGGTACACCATTAAGCAGGAAGTTATTTTTGAATCTTTTAGAGGGGGAGAGTGCCATCAATTTGGTTTTTGAGGTATTGATGGTTAAGCCTCGGGTGGTACAGAAGGAGCTAAACCGGTTCAAGAGTTTTTGTAGACCCACTGGGGATTTGGAGATTAATATGGTGTCGTCGGCGAAGAGTTAGGTGGGGATTCTTTCCCCCGCCAGGGATGGGGCATCCGTCTCCTCCCCCTTCAGATGGTCCACCACTCCATTCACGAATAGGGAGAAGAGGGTCGGAGCCATAACACATCCTGGCGTACTCCTCTCCGCACAGGGATCCTATCTGTCAATCGCCCCTGGGATCCCCATCTGACCCTCGCGTAATTCCCCTCGTGGAGCTTTACGATAAGGTTCAGGAGACCGCTTGGGAAACCCATCTCTCCTAAAATCTCCCATAATTTTGCACGGGGGACCAGGTCGAATGCCGTCTTGAGATCTATGAAGGCCATATATAAACTGCCTTTCTTGATGGTAACTGCCTTCCAATAGATAACAAAAAAGCGAAAGACCTGGTCCATCGTGCCTACCTTTCTTCTGAACCCCGCCTGTAGGTGAGAGAGAATACTGGCCTCCTCCATCCAATCTCCTACTCTTGAGATGATGACCCTGCCGACCACTTTCTGGATTATGTCTATCAGGCTGATAGGTCTGTAGTTTGCAGGGTCGTCTCTTACACCCTTCTTGTACACGGTTACTACCTCTGCCCCTTTCCAAGAGTCTGGCACCTGGTGACCCCTGGTAATCAAATTCATTATTGTGGCGATTAATTTAGCCCAAGCCTGCGGCTCCGCTATCAACAGGTCTCCAGGAATCCCGTCCTGTCCAGCTGCTTTCTTTGGGGTTAGATGTCTGATCGCCATCACTACTTCTATGGTCGTAAAAGGAGGGTCGTCCACCCCAGAGAAAACTCCATCTCTCAAACTATCTGCCCCAGGGCTGGTTGTTTCCTCATTACCTCCATAAAGGGATGAGAAATGATCAAACCATTGCTGGCTGGTTATATGTGCAGCCAATGGTTGCGATTTCCTCTGCCTAGTTCTATTGATCAGGTCCCAAAAAAGGTTCGGGTTCCTACTACTTACAGCATTGGATAAGTCCTGCCAATGCTGTTCCTCCCACTCACGCTTGGCCAGTGATAATGCATTTAGGTATTCCTTCCTGGCCGCTCTAACCAGCAAAGGATCCCCAGAAATCAGGGCTTTTGTCAGATTTTTCCTTTTGCCCTTACACAGGACTGTATACCAAGGTTTATTAGAAGAGGGGGGATTAACAGTATCCCTATTGCTTTTCCCTTTCGAGATAAAAAATTTGCCAACATGATCAATTGTAGCTTTATAGGCTGAGTCAAGGGAGGGGAATGGGACCCTGCTGGTCTGGTTTTCACCAACCCAATCTTCCAGATCAGAAGACAAGCCCTCAACTAATAATTTTATGGCCCCTAGATCTTCCTTCTTGAGTTTAGCCTTATCCCATTTTAATCTACGGTTGTTATTATAGGGGATAATCTCTTTAGATGTTTTTAAGGTGACAATCATCCTCCTATCTTTAAGGGTGCAACAATTAAACTTGCAACACAGGGGATTGTGATCGCTATCCTGGCTTGTGAGGACTTCCATGTCAATAAGCTCTGCCCAAAAACGAATATCCATTAGGATATAGTCAATTCGGGACGGCCCAGTAAGCCTATTAAAGGTCAATGCCCCTGCCTGGTCGGATATAGTCCTGCCATTGAGGGCTCTTAACTTGTGAACCCTGGTCAGTGTATTGATTTGAATTGCCCTAGCCGACCACCTCCTAATGGGGGGCAAGGATAAACTTGGGATGGACCATTTTGAATCCTCCTCTTCAATACCCAAGGGGTCATCTCCGAGGAGAGGTTCAAACGTACAATTAAAATCACCCCCCACAATGATTTTTGCTGATGAAGGGCAATTAGCTAAGGCAGAGTCCTGGAGTTCTGGACTTTTTGGTTCCGTCCAGAGGTGTCAGGGATAACACCCGAAGACCCCGGAGTTCTACCTGTCTCGGTGCACAAATAAACAGAAACACGGGCTTCTCGATGGTGGCGTCAAAGACCAAAGGTTTATTACTGCAGGGACACAGAAGTCACAGAAACTTCTCACGGGCAGTATCTAGGAGCCTGTTCGATTTGTACAAAGTGGGTTGCTCCTTATATACTAATTTTTAGGCTTCGGGCAAATTCTTTACATGTTAGTACATTTCTAAACCTTTGTGTCTTAAACAATAAATATTTGGCTCCTGCGACTATTTGGATATTTGGATATTTGGAGGGGTATTTATAGAGCGCGACGTTCGCTCCGGAAGGAGCATCATGGCGCTGTAGGTCCTGAAACCAAATCGCAGAGTGAGAGGAGAGGGGGGCTAGATGGCCGCTTTAGTCCAGTCGTCGGAAAGATTAAAAATCCTCGTTTTGAGGAGCTTCCTAAAAGGTTTCTCAAGAGTCTGAAGTCTGAGATGCCTAGGCATGCTGTTCCAGGCTCTGATAGCCAGGGTGCTGAGGGTTTTCCCGCCTTTAGACTTCAGATTGAATTTGGTGGGGGTCATGAGGTTTTCTTGTGAGGATCTGAGAGAGCGGCACGGAGTATAGTGGGGGAAGCGTCTAGACAAATAGAACGGACCGGATTTGTTGAAGGCTCGGAAAGCTACGGTGAGAATCTTGAAGAGTATTCTTTTGTGCAAGGGGAGCCAATGTAAGGTTTTGAGGGCTGCAGAGATTGAGGATTTGCGTGGAAGTTTTAAGACAAGGCGGGCAGCGGTGTGCAGAACACTTTGAAGTTTTGAGAGAGTGGACTGTTTGGTCCCTGCCAGAAGGCCGTTACAGTAGTCTACTCGGGAGAGTATGAGGGCTACCGCAACAGTCTTTCTGGAGTCAAGAGGGAGGAAGTCGAAAAACTTTCTCAGGGACTTAATTATGCCGAAGCATTTTCCTGCTACGGTCGAGACGTGGGGATCGAAAGAGAGTTCGGAATCGAAAAGGACCCCGAGGTTTCTGGCCGATGAAACTGTCTGAGGTGGAGCTGCAGAGTTGTCAGGCCACCACAGGGCAGGGCAGAAAGAGGCATTCTTACCAATGGGAAGGATCTCGGTTTTATTTGAGTTGCAGCGGAGGTGGTTAGCGTCCATCCATTGAAAAACTGCTGTTAGGCAGTGTTTAAGATTGAGCTCAGCCTTGTTCGATTTGTCGTCTAGGGGGATAATAAGCTGAGTATCGTCGGCATAGGAGGTGACGGTTATGCCGAACGATTCTATAAGGGTAAGAAGAGGGATGAGATAAATGTTGAAGAGGAGGGGGCTTAGGATAGAACCTTGGGGGACTCCGAAGGACACCTTTTTCTCATTGGATTGGAAGGAGCCAAGGGTGACCGTTTGGTACCTATCGCTGAGAAAGGATCTAATCCAAGATAGGGCTGAGTTGGTGATGCCGATGTCCATAAGTCTATTTATCAGGATGGAGTGGGAAATGGTATCGAATGCCGCCGTGAGGTCGAGAAGGATCAGGATGGCCTTCTTCCTTTGATCTTGCAGGATTTTGATGGTATCGGTCAGTTCGATTAGGGCGGTTTCGGTTGAATGTTTAGACCGGAACCCGGATTGCAGGGGATGAAGTAGGTTATGGGAATCCAGAAAGGTCTTGAGCTCTTTGTGGACTAGCTGTTCAGTTATTTTACCCAAAGCGGGTAGCAGGGTGATGGGACGGAGGTTGGTCAAGTCCGTAGGGGGTTTGTTCGCCTTTTTCATAAGTGGCTTAATTACACCTTTTTTCCAAGAAAGGGGAACAGAGCCGGATTTGAGGGATAGGTTGATTATTTCATTGATGATGGGGTTGACTTCATCAATGATGAGGTGGAGAATCTTGGGGGGACAAGGGTCGGAGGGGGAGCCTGATTCGCAGGAAAGGATCGCTTCTCTGGTCTGAGTCAGAGTCACCGGGGTGAAGTTTTTGAGACTGTTAGCGGTCAGGCACGGTTGGTCCGGATCCGGGGTTAAGTGAGCAGGAGGGGGAGGGGGGACGTTTTTATGAATGGAAGTGATTTTATCACTTCCATTCATAAAAATATTATTGTATCAATTACAAAATTATTCCTATCCGATTCACCTGCGGTGGTTTCGGTAGGTGAACTAGGTTCTGGGACACTTTCTTTGGGAGGGTGGCGTGGTTAGGGTAGCTGTCTAGACGTGCTTCCTCTCTATGTATTGCCGGGGGCCTGCAACCACCGATATATGGTCCTATCATGCTGGATCGCATCTACTTGTCCTTAATGAGTGGTGGTATGGGGTCGGCCCAGCATACGCCGTGGAGTGGCGCTGCATGGGGGATCACTCCGTGCACACTATCCTTTACTCTGCCCCACTGAGGCGTCCTCTTCCACCTGCCACGCAGATTGTGTTTCAGATTTGGAGGCGGGCATTGTGATAGATGGGCTGGTGGAACAGATTGACTACAGAGCCCTCACTGTGGCACAATGGCCGTTTTCCCCAATTGTTGGGTATCTCCGGGTTCCACAATTGGGATATAATCGGGATATCTACTCTGGGTGATGTTATGCATCGCACGATATTGAAATCCTTCCAAGACATCCAGGTGGTTTTTCAGATGCCAAAGACTGCGTTTTTTAAATATTTTCAGTTTCGGCATGCCATTGCTCCCAGCCTGGAGGGCCTGGACTCACTGCCGGAGTTTAATCCGGTGCAAGCAAAAATCTTTATGGGGACCTCCTTGACCACAAGATCTCCATAATCTATCAATCTCTGGTTATGCATTGTTCCCCCTCTTCGCAGCGTCTCTTGGAGGCCTGGGAGGGTGATGTAGGCCAGTTAGAGGAGGAGGACTGGACAGAAGCTTTAGCTTCCCCATGCGGGCGGCTATTGCAGAGTGCCTGCGACTTATCCAATTTAAATACCTTCACTGGGTTTACTTTACCAGGGTTAGGCTCTGGAAGGCGGACTTGGAGGCTTCCCCAGAGTGTCTCCGATGTGGGCAGGAAGAGGGGACCCTGATACATACCATATGGCATTGCTCAACGCTGGATCGCTTCTGGAGGTGGATGCTAGCTCGACTCTCAGGGGTTCTGGGGTGGGAGCTTCCGCATTCACCAAAACTAGTTCTCCTCCATGTGACAGAAGGGGTCGGGGCAATATCTATAAGCGACATCTCCTGCTCCTAGGTTTCACATTAGCAAAGAGAGATATAGCTAGGGCCTGGAAGGCGGTGGTCGCCCCATCGGTCTCGACCTGGAAAATTGGCCTTGACTTAAGTATGGGCCTCGAGCTCCCCCTCATTGAGGTAGAGGGTGCCCTAGGAAGCACTATAAGATCAGGAGGCGCAGGGCGGATTATCGGGATTTGGAGCTGGAACTGCCGAGAGGGGACCGGGGTCGTGAACCAGAGTAGCCGGTTGGCCTCTCCTGTTCCTTGTATTTCCCTCTGTGTGGTTCTTGATTCATCAATTAATAATGGTATTGTGGCTGTTGAGCTCTTGTGTGGACTGTTAGCAGCCTGGGTCAGTGTGGCGGGGTCGCAGTAAGGGGTCGGAGACTGGATCTGGATAAATAAGGCTTTATTTTTGTAAAGGTTCTCTTGCTGCGTGAAGTAAGTCTTTCACAGGTATATGCGGCTGGATCCGTTGTAATTGGTGCCCTCTGGGGAGTCTCGGCGTTCTTGCTTTTCTCCCTTCAACCAATGGATACTGCTCCTCCTCGGTTTCGTCACCGCAGGGCATGCAGGAAAGAAATATATAACGGCTGTCAGGACACAATTCGTTCTTTGTAATGCCCGGGGGAGTGATGGGAGCACCGCTGATAACGTGTATTTAGAACCAAGCTATATACACGATGTGGTAGGTGAGCGGTTTGTGAGGAGAGCGTGAAAGGGGTAACGGGAAAAAGGGGCGGGAATGACTATGTACAAAGGGGACATAGGTAGTAGCAGGTCGGATGAGTTACTTTAGAGACAAGTCTCCCGCCTCTCAACCCAGCCCGACACCCGCTGCCGTACCTGCTTAAGCCACACTTCTCTGGGAGTGTGGCTCGGGGACTCGTGGGGACGTTGACCTCCATGCGCTGCAACTCCCTCGGGTAGTTCTCCGCTCGATTTCCTGCTCCAGTACTCTCCTTCTTTTCCACATGCTGCTCGTTCTCCACAACACACTGCAAACTCCTCCTGGGTGATGTCACACGCCGGTCTCTGTACTTTCTCCCTTTTGGCCAATCCAATCGATCATGCGTCATCTGGGGGCATGTCCTCATCTTCCATATACGCCCAGTTAAAGGAGCCTTCCCACATTTCTTCATCTTGTGCGGTCCATAGTGGCTGCTTGTCCGTACTCCAATCGTTCTGGTTTGGGTGGAGAGAGGGAGGGGGAGCGGAGTCAGCAACCCACAATTCTACAGATAGGGAAATCCCTTCCACCCACCTAGTCTCTACGTTACAGTCAGTTATATGTTGTTTCGGACTATAGAGATGGTTCACTGTGGGGTGGGGAGTGAGGTGGGTGGTTTGTTGGTTAAAGGTATAGATTTTATTTGTATGGCCTTCCATATTCTCCTATTTTTCATTATGTAAAATGGTCAAAGTCACAGTTTTTTGTGTCTTTCATGCAGCAGTTGTCTCTGGGATTCAGAGGTCTGCATTATACGTGTTATTTTGACAAATAAAATCTGTTTTAAAAAAAAAGAAACTGTGGTACCTGATCAGGCCGGACTTGCTCGACCTCTACGAGGAAATGGTGGCATGGGCAGTATGCTGCAAACCCTGCAAGAGGGTATGATAACACTTTTGTTCAAGCAGAAGGGAGAGAGAGAAGACCTCAAGAACTGGAGGCACATCTCTCTCCTTAATGTGGACTACAAAATTCTTGCGAAGGTGATGGACAACCGCATAAAGAAGGTAATGCGAAGACAGTCCACCTGTGGAAAAGTATGTCTGTTATCTTGCCATTCTCATCGCCATTTTGTGCTTTACCCTTCATCACTGACTTTTCCTCTGTATCATGAACGATCTGGGGCTTCACTCTTGACTTGCCTCATTCCTGCACGGATGCGCACACCCTGTTCCTGCCCTGGCCTGCCACAATCTGACCAACTCATGCTCAACCAGTCGGACAGGGTGTTTCCCAGATGCCTATCGTCTTCACCCTGCACACTACGCCCTGCAAGCGTCCATCAGCTACCATCTGGGAACTTATCAGATTGACCTCTACTTGTTGTGTAATTATGCTTTTCGCATACACCCTGCTTCTGCCCAACAGCTACCATCTGCGGACTTATCAGATTGACCTCTGCTTGCTGTATAATCATGGTTTTCGCCTATGCCCTGCAGGGGCCCAACAGCTATCACCTATTGATTTTATCAGACTAACCACTGCTTGTTGTGTAAATTATTAGTTTTTGTTATTGTTCTGCTTGCACGCACATGGTGGGGATGGAGGGTATATAAGATGCGGAACCAAAGTACTCAGCAGATTGCCTCCTCAGACATCTATGAGTGTTGTCGATGCTCTCTCTCTCCTGAGAGTGCAATAAATATCTTTTCTGTCCGTACTGCAGTGTTGGTCTCATTTTGTATTCCCTATCTGGGGACGATAGGGTGACCCTGCACCTTTCGGTGGTCTTCCAAGGAGACCCCCTAATCCACAAATTGGCGCCCATAGTGGGGCCCAATCAGTGACGCAGCTGCACGGTCGAGGGGTCCCAAAGAGGAAGTTGAACGGATGGTGGTGGGGTAAACCTACGCGAAAAAGAACCTCATCCTTGTAGCCACCACCTGACCTTCACTACATCTGAAAAAACCTTAGCAGGTGACTCGGGCCCCCAATAATCTTGGACGATCCTTGCAGTAAAGAGACTGCCTGGAGAACGAGACAAAGGATTCTGGTAGGATCGCTGGTTTGCGACACCTTTTAGTTGTTTATTTGATTGTCTGGGTTTTTGTTACTGTTCACTCTTTGCAAAGATTGAAATTGAGAGGGTAATGTGGACTTTTTGTCCGGCCTAGAAACTTGTAGAGACATTTTGGTAAAATAATATAGAGAAACATGCCTGCATTTAGTACATTGCACAATGGTGATGTTCTTGCACATCTCAATCGAGGGTGCTGTAGGATAGTCAGCCGGCCCCTCCGGAAGGTACCCCAAGTAAGGACATGTACATAAAATACGGTATTTCTCCCATAATGTATAATTCATTATGGCACAAATACACGTCCAAGGATATAGAGACTCAGTGGCCCATATGCCGTTCTATTGAATCTCACAAAATTGAGGATGTAGCAATACAACTCCATAGACGAAGGTCGCGACAAGCTATGTTTGACACCCTAGGCCAATGGAAAAAGGAGGGAGCTGAAAGAGAAAGAAGGGCTCAGGCGAGGTTACAGAAAGAGGCTTGAAAAAGCGCTAAACAGACGTTAATAGAATTACAACAGGAAAAAGTAATGTCAAAACTCGCATGTGCAGACAGAGAACACAGCTTAAATGCGTCTGGTCAGTATCCTGTGCTTCATACACCACTAGCACAAGCAGAACCCCATGAAGAGGAGCTTCTCCTCCACCCATTGCCACCACCGTACCACATCCCTGCCCATCCTTTCCCACGGCCGGCCGATGGGAATGTACCCCCTGAAAAAACCCAACCCCTACCTCCCAATCCCACTGCCCCTCCCGCTCCATCTGACCCCGAGACAACATCTTCTGCTCAATCCCACACACCCAGCATTACATCTATACAGAAACAGGCCTTGGATGGTCTAGTTCACACCTGCCTGCAGGATCTTTTCACCTCTAGCCAGATCCGTGCTATCTATGAGGCCTATGCATCACCTCAAAAGGGCTACTTCCTGCAACAATTTGCTTATGAAGTATTCTCTCTTTATGAGAAACGCCACGAAGTGACACCAGCAGCGCATGTTAGAGGATTGTATCGTAAGTTGACAGAGGGGGGAAAGTGCTGAGGAAAGCAACAGTTTGATAGCACTCAGGGTGCAAATGATGGAGGGTCTGAGGAGAGACCAGGAGGAAGAGGAGAAGCCACCAGTAATGGAGGGTGTGACTGGAGGTCACCAATAAGGGAAGCTGCTCCAGTTTTTGGCCCCGCTCGAGGAGCAGGTAATGCTGAGGGATTGGATAGTCCAGATGCCAAGAGTAGGACGTTTGGAAAGGGGCGACCATTCGGTCCCCCCGAACGTATGGCTGAGTACCACGAGCCCCCCGGGAAGCCATTTTTTGGGCGGGAGGCGAGCCTCGGCTGGTATGCCCGAAGCGGCGTAGCCGGGGCGCGCTTTTTCCCGCCCTAGAGTGGGCTGGCCTAGACACTGACGCGGCCGGCCACGCCCTAGGGGCAGGCAGGGGCGGGTTTACGCCCGCCCTGAAGACGGATAAAAGGAGCAACAAGCCAAGAACGCATCCTCTTGTTCCTGTGCTCTGAAGCTGCACCCCCTCGCTGCACGTGAGCTCGAGACGGAACGAAGAGCCAATTTTGAGCGTGGTAATCTTTCTTGTTTGTCTTACAGATACTCTGTTGGGGAATGCCTAAGAAAGTTGGAAAGCGAATGACTACCGACCAGTTGCTGCGTGTTCTTATGAAAGAGGTGACCGACCTAAAGAAGCGAATGGCGGAAAAAGACGGGGAAGAGGGACCGAAACGTCCGTTGGCTGGAGCAGCTCCGGGAGGGAAAGGCAAGAGGCCCAGAAGGGGAGCAGCTGGAGGGGACATCCCGGTTCCCTGCACCCCACTCGAAGAGCCAACTCCGGCGCCGGCAGAGGGGAATCCGATTCCCGTGGTGGTCACCCCCGCGTCCGGGGAGGATATGCCGCCCGAGCTGGCAGCACAATTAGCAGCGTGGTTGGGTAAAGATAGCGAGGGCGCCACGGCTGACGACGCACAGGTGTTGATGAGGCAACTGCGTGAAACGAGGGAGGCGGCAAAGGCAGCATCGCCAGTTATCACGCCGGCTGCGGCAGGAGGAAAGCCACCTGGGATAGGCTCAGCCGCAGATACAGCTTCCGGTTCAGGTAAGCGGCCATTGCCGATTGCGAGGGATGAGTCTGCCCCGTCACGAAGGGAAAAGTTGGGTCAACATGTCCCTCTAGCTATTAAGGAGAAGATATGGGCAGATGAGTATGTAAACATCTTCTCGTTGCTTACCGATCATTATGAGATGGAGCATGTTAAGAGCCAAAAGGAGCTCATGCATCCGAGTGTTTGGCGCGCAAAGATGGCCGCCTTTAAGGTAAATGAAAACATTGGCAATTGGGGCAAGGCGTGGGGGATTTTTACATCCATCCTGGGCGAACGTAGGCCCGAGTTGCTGTCTGAATTGCCGATTTATCAGTCACGGATCATGGGGTATTCTGTGTCATATGGGGGCAATCAGTGGTTCTGTTACGATAATATTTTCAGAAAAGCGAAAGAACATGATAAAAACTTAACTTGGGATTGTTACGATTCTGTGTCATGGTCGAAAATGGAGGATACTGGTATGTTGAATATGCCATTGGTAGGGAGTAGTGTGGGGGAGTCCTCCCGCCAATATGCTGGGACGCCCTTTCGATCAGGTGCGAGTAACGACTACCACTCGAGGCCGAACGGCACCACAGGTAAAAGGGGGATTTGTTGGAACTTTAACAGGGGTAAATGTACGAGGCCCCAGGGGTCATGCAAATTTAGGCACGAATGTAGTGGGTGTGGGCAAGCATCCCATCCTGAGTCCATGTGCAGAGCCAAAACGGGTGATAACGGGGGTAGAGGAGGCACCAAACAGGTCTGAAATAGTCCGAGGGGCGCCTTTACCTACTCCGATTGATACCATGGCAATGATTCCTTGGCTCAGCGAATACCCGGATCACGCTTCCGCTGGGGTGTTGCGGAACGGGTTTTCATATGGTTTCCGCATCCCAGTGGGGGAGTTTCAGGGTATAGCGAAATGTAAAAACCAAATATCAGTCTTGCAGCACACGACCGTGGTACAAGAGAAGATTGGGAAAGAGGTGGCTCGAGGTCGAGTCGCCGGTCCGTTTAACGTGCCACCGGTTGCTAACTTTGTTTGTTCCCCTTTAGGGGTGGTCCCCAAGAAGGACCCGGGTGAGTTTCGGCTGATACATAATTTGTCAGCCCCACGTGGTCTTTCCGTAAACGATGCGATAGACCCGGAAGTGTGTTCAGTGCGGTACGCATCTTTCGATGAGGCCGTAGCCATATTGAATCGCCTGGGCCCGGTGCGCTGATGGCGAAATCTGATATCGAGTCAGCGTTCCGGTTGCTCCCGGTACATCCAGACGATCAGCGTCTTCTTGGTTTCATGTTTCAGGGACACTATTACATGGATAGATGTATGCCAATGGGGTGCTCTATATCTTGTGCCTATTTTGGGCAGTTCAGTTGTTTCCTGCAATGGGTCTTCACAAGGAAGACGGGGTTTCAACAGGTTATGCATTATCTCGATGACTTTTTGTTTCTAGGGGCAGCCGGGGATCCGGAATGTGGTCAGGCTTTGAATGAATTTTGTGTCTTAATGAATCATTTTGGTGTGCCATTGGCACCAGGTAAGACTGTGGGTCCTTCGACTTGCCTCGATTTTCTGGGGATCGAGCTCGACTCGGAGGAGGGTTGTTTTCGTTTACCAGGAGACAAAGTGCTAAGGTTCAGGGCATCCCTGGAAACGTGTATTAGTCAGTCTAAGGTTAAGCTGCATCAATTACAACAATTGGTGGGACAGCTGAATTTTGCCCTGAGAGTAATACCGATGGCCCGCCCCTTTTCCCGCTCGATCGCTCAGGCCATGGTCGGCCTGAAGGAGGGTCACCATCGCACGAGGCTCTCGGCGGAGGTTCGCCAGGACATGCGCATTTGGTTGGCATTTCTGGCGGATTTCAATGGTCGAGTTGTCTGGAACAAACCGGCGGTGTCCTCCGAGGAGCTGGGGCTGTGGACAGATTCGGCAGGGAGCATTGGTTTTGGTGCCATATTTGGCACACAATGGTCGGCTCAAAAATGGCCGTCATGGTGGCATGAGGGTGGGCTGACGAGTAACATTGCTTTTCTTGAACTGTTCCCCATTCTGGTGGCCCTGAAAACTTGGCCTGAGGGGTTTAGAGATCACTCTGTGGTATTCTGGTCTGATAACATGACCGTGGTTGAGTGTATCAATAGCCAGGCGGCACGATGCAAATGGATTCTGAGACTGCTCAAAGAAATTGTTTTGTTGTGTATGCAATTGAATGTCCTATTTAAGGCAAGACATGTGCCGGGGGTGATGAACCAAGCGGCTGATGCGCTTTCTCGTTTCCGTATGCAGGCCTTCTGGGGTTTTCTGCCCACAGCGGACCCGGTGGCGGCACCCTTTCCCGAAGCTCTCTGGTCTCTCGGTGCCCCGAACTACGAAACCTCGTGGGAGAGAGTTTAGCACCCAGGACAAGGAAGGCATATGAAGGGGCGTTCCGTTCCTATTTGGCCTTTTTGGGGACTGCTGGAGGGGAGCTTTGGGGCCAGGAGGAGTGGGTAGTAAACTTCCTGCTGTCTTTACATCAGGCAGGCAAATCTGTGGCTACGGCCCAGAGGCATCGGGCAGCCATTTCCTTTGTGGCGAGGGCTTATGGGATCCAGGACCCGACAGCGTCTTTCGTTGTACAAAAAGCGCTACGTGGGTGGCAACGCCTTGAGGGTCGCAGAGTAGATGAAAGGCGCCCGATAGGTCTGGATAGGTTGGCCCTGTTATTATCTGTACTCCCTTCAACGTGTTCATCCCAGTATGAAACAGTGTTATTCCGAGCCGCTTTTGCGCTGGCATTCCATGGGGCTATGCGGGTAAGCGAACTAGTGGCGAGGAACAAGCGGGATGTGATGGGGGGACTGTGCCGAGAGCACGTTCAGGTCAGAGGGGAGACAATGTCCGTCTCGTTTGTCAGGTCCAAGACCGACCAGGGTGCGATGGGGGACTGCATAATCATACAAAGGATTCCCGGGTCCTCCATGTGCCCGGTTAGTTGCGTAGAGGAATATTTAGCGCAAAGGGTGGCATCATGGGGGGGGACCTTGTTGAGACACGCTGACACCACCCCACTGACGAGGTTTCAGTTTCAGCGGGTGCTTGCGATGTCGATTTCCGCTGCGGGCTTGAACCCCGGCGAGTTTGGGACCCATTCCTTTCGGATAGGGGCTGCTACAGAGGCTACAGCCAGGGGTCTGAATGTCGAACAAGTTAAACGTGTGGGGCGTTGGTCCTCGAACTGTTATAAAAGGTATGTGCGGTTGCACATGTTGTGAAGCTGTAATGATGTACTCACGCTTCTTGTTTTTGTTTGGTTTTCAGTTGCGCAAGCCTACGAGGCGGGGCGGACTGTGCAGTCGACCCAACACCGGGTCAGCGGTCAGACATCACCGGCTGTGAAAAAGGAGGTGTGGGTCGTGGGCCACTCATACGTGAGGCGTGCCGCGGACGTATTCAAAGCAGGTGACATGATTCACGTGGCTGGGGAATACGGGTACAGTGTGTCCTTCTACGGAAAGGGCGGGCTCTGTATTGACCAGTTTCAATCATTTTTTGAGGGTTTGTTAGGGCGGACGCGGTCACCGCCGGCTATAGTCATAGTACATCTTGGGGGCAACGATTTGGTGTCCACTGGTAGACGACTTCTTCTTGAGGCGATGCTTTCCACTGTAAGTTGGTTAGCGAGAAGAGTTCCAGGGTGCACAATCGCATGGTCCCATATGATCCCGCGAAAAGTGTGGCGGGGGGCTCTTTCAGTTTCTGCTCTGAATCATTCAGTAAGGAAGATTAATAATAAAGTGAGTCGATTGTTCCGTTCAAGTACACTGCATTCTATTTCGCATGGTTGTATTAAAGGGGACAGTATGTATTTGGGTGATGGTGTTCATTTGTCCCGGGTGGGGAACGAGTTACTCATAGGAGACCTGATAGCTTGGCTGGGGACTTTAAGACATGACCTTTAGGTAGGAGTGTGTGGGGGGTCCGGATAGCCGGTCAACTATCCGGCCTGTGGCGGTAAGGTCATGATCGGTGAGCACTAATTGGTAGATCCCTATGAGTGGGCGTCACCCATTACGGATGGGAGCGCTCGAGGGAGGTGGCCATTGGCCCCTCAACGGGTAGGCGGTCCCTTCTAAGGATGGGACGCCGAAAGGAAAGGAAAGGCGGTCAAGGCCCCTTCCTGGATAGGAGGGGCTACAGCCCCCTCCTGGGGAATTTCCCGGGGCCAGGATATCTGCGACGGCAGATGTGGTAAGTTGTGTGGGGTTTGGGAGGGGGTCTACTCTACCTTCTAGATACCTCACACGAGTCCTCGGACGACCTTTAAGTGGCGTCGAGTTTATTGGGGCCCCCGTCAAGTCAAGGGAAATTGGTAGTTGCACTTGAGGTACACCTCTGTGCGGTCGCCCCTCACAAGTGAGGGGGATATTTCTGGTTTAGGGATCTTGACACCGGTTACGACCTTGCCGTTGGCCCTTAAACGTTAGGATGTACAATTTCAAAATTTCAAGTTAATGTTTTGTAGGATGTTAGTTCGGCTAGGAGAACCTTTGTATTAGAGAATATGTTAAGGTTAGCCAAACATCGCAATGTGGTAATGAAATTGTACATAATATGAAACTGTTATTTTAATGTTTTAATTTTGTTTCATATTTTAATAAATACGGCCGGGAGGGTCACTCCCTCCCGTCTTCCAAAAAGTTCAGAACTGTTTCCGGTTTCCCATCCTTGGGGAGTGTGTTGAGAGGGGGTGGCGGGTATCTCGGCCATATGGAAAGGGGCGACCATTCGGTCCCCCCGAACGTATGGCTGAGTACCACGAGCCCCCCGGGAAGCCATTTTTTGGGCGGGAGGCGAGCCTCGGCTGGTATGCCCGAAGCGGCGTAGCCGGGGCGCGCTTTTTCCCGCCCTAGAGTGGGCTGGCCTAGACACTGACGGGGCTCCGGCCACGCCCTAGGGGCAGGCAGGGGCGGGTTTACGCCCGCCCTGAAGACGGATAAAAGGAGCAACAAGCCAAGAACGCATCCTCTTGTTCCTGTGCTCTGAAGCTGCACCCCCTCGCTGCACGTGAGCTCGAGACGGAACGAAGAGCCAATTTTGACCCGCCCACCAGCCCCTGAGGACAGCAAGTGGTTTTTGAATAAAGTTTGATGTGCTAATGCTATTTCTTGCAGGTTGTGATGTTTATCGTGATGACTCTGATTATGCAATAAAGAATGGTCAATTCGTAGTAGGTTCTCAAATAAAGTAATCCTGCACTAGTGTTGATCCGTAATCTTGCGTGTGGATAGGCTGTAATTGTTACCGTTTTTTCGGAATTTAGTCATTTTAGTAATGAAGCGTTTTAGTAATTTAGTTAGAATTGTCGTATTTATTTTTCGTCGGGCGGTAAGGTCATGATCGGTGAGCACTAATTGGTAGATCCCTATGAGTGGGCGTCACCCATTACGGATGGGAGCGCTCGAGGGAGGTGGCCATTGGCCCCTCAACGGGTAGGCGGTCCCTTCTAAGGATGGGACGCCGAAAGGAAAGGAAAGGCGGTCAAGGCCCCTTCCTGGATAGGAGGGGCTACAGCCCCCTCCTGGGGAATTTCCCGGGGCCAGGATATCTGCGACGGCAGATGTGGTAAGTTGTGTGGGGTTTGGGAGGGGGTCTACGCTACCTTCTAGATACCTCACACGAGTCCTCGGACGACCTTTAAGTGGCGTCGAGTTTATTGGGGCCCCCGTCAAGTCAAGGGAAATTGGTAGTTGCACTTGAGGTACACCTCTGTCCGGTCGCCCCTCACAAGTGAGGGGGATATTTCTGGTTTAGGGATCTTGACACCGGTTACGACCTTGCCGTTGGCCCTTAAACGTTAGGATGTACAATTTCAAAATTTCAAGTTAATGTTTTGTAGGATGTTAGTTCGGCTAGGAGAACCTTTGTATTAGAGAATATGTTAAGGTTAGCCAAACATCGCAATGTGGTAATGAAATTGTACATAATATGAAACTGTTATTTTAATGTTTTAATTTTGTTTCATATTTTAATAAATACGGCCGGGAGGGTCACTCCCTCCCGTCTTCCAAAAAGTTCAGAACTGTTTCCGGTTTCCCATCCTTGGGGAGTGTGTTGAGAGGGGGTGGCGGGTATCTCGGCCATAATATAATTGGGTGTACACTTTGTCAGGTCTCGACTTGCTGCACCTACGTAATGCAAGAAAACTACATTTCCCATGAGGCCCTCTGGTCGCCCCAGGAAGTACTTTACCAGCAGGAACACGTTTCCAGGTGCGTGTTATTCTGGACTCGCCCTTGGTGTGAGAGCGGAGGCTATGCACGCCGGCTTCTGAAGTTTCCCCAAGCGGAAACTAACCCGTGATATCTACGATTCCAAGGTAGGATTTTCCAGGGCTTTGTTTGTGTTTTCGCGCGCTGGGCTCAGCCGCGCGGAGGAAGTCTCCCGTCATTCAGCGAACTTTATAGGATTAAGGGAACACCGGAGCAGGCTGTTTCGTGTTCCGCTTCAAGTACTCATTGTTTGAACTCGTCTGCAGTAAGGAGGAACATTATTGCACACCGAGTGTTTGTACTGGGCACATTTGGTGTTCTCATTTAACGAGGAGGATAAGTCCTCATTTGATGTGGGCATAAGAGAAGGTTGTTATAAACGCGGAGCGTGGTGGTGGTCGAAACTACACATTTCCGTGTACTATCTTTGGCACAGAGTTACCTGGGATTACAAATAGAAAAGCGGAGCGCTGTGGTGAGTTAACTACGCGTTGCCGTGTTTTCTTTACAACATTCATTTTAAAGGGAGCAGAGCGCAGTGGTGGACGCAACAACGCGTTTCTGTGTTATTTCTTTGTTTATGATTTCCTTTGGTTAAAGAACTTTCTACTGGGTATTCGGGGAGCGGAGTGTTGTGGTTCTTTCCTCCTACACACTTCCGTGTCCTTATCCGTCCCGCTTGGCGTGGGCTTGTTGACAGTTCGAGTTCTTTCTTTATTCTTTTGCCTCTACGAACCCCAATTACCTCCTGTCCTCTGCTCTGTTCTATGGTATGTTCTAGAAGGTTCTATGGGCATAAGGGTTTTAGCCTTAGGATGTATATGGTTGCCATAATGTATTGATTATGTTTCTTTTTTTTTTTATTTCTTTTTTCTTTCATTGGTTCACGGCATAAATACATCATCATAACTCAAAAAATACATCAAAATACAAATAGAAAATGGTTCATTTCATCCAAAGCGAAGACCACAATATACTTTATATACAAAACATCCATAATAATAATTATAATCTCATTGAAATTAAAATGGCATTCTCAATCTTCATAGTAATCTGAAAAAGCCCCCCAGATTTTCAGTCCGATTTTTTTCCTTTTCCTAGACCCCGAAACAGAAAAGAGACCCCACTCCAATTTGTATAAATTATACACTCGTGCTCGCCATTGCTGAAATAGTGGTGGATTTTCCTGGAGCCATTCTGTGGCAATACATATTTGTGCTACAGTCATTGTAAGGAAAATGAAATAACGAAAACGATATAGTCTATCAGCAGGGTTATCATTAGGAATTTTCCCCAGCACCAACATAGAGGGAGTAATCGTCAGGTGAACATTAAGCACTAAAGACATACATTTTTCAATGTCTTCTATAAACCCCCCCAATCTGGGACAGGAAAAGAAAATATGTAAACTATCTGCATGATCGGCTTTACACCGAAAGCATTTTCCATCAAAACCTTCTCCCCATTTTGACATTCGCTGTGGTGTATAATATAAATCAAATAGGGTTTTGAAAAACTGTGCCTTTAAATTAGCCAACATTAAAACTTCTTTGGAGAGCGAGATGAGATCTTCCACATCTACCTCAGTGTCCGCTAAAGTATTGGCCCATTTTAGCCTTATTTTCTCCATATCATCTGGTTTCTCCTCCACAAGCATTCTATACAAAGTGCCAATCTTCACCTGGCGACCCATTCCCTCAACAACTTGGTGCTTTTGTAAACTTAATTTTTGTTTAATAAGAAAATCTCTTATTTGTAGAAATTTAAAAAAATAACTTCTGGGTAAGCCAAACTGCTCACTTGGGGCCAGATGTAGGTAATTCATATTTACCGACTCTTAAATACCGAATTTTACCGATTCGGTATTTAAGAGTCGGTAAATATGAAGGGGGGAGATGTAGGTATTACAGATTCTGTAAATACCGAATTGGTAAGATTCTGTATTTACCGAATCTGTAAATACCGAATCGGTATTTCCCATTGATCCCTATGGGCCTTAAAGCCCATAGGAATCAATGGGCAATACCGATTCTGTAATTACAGAATCGGTAAATACCGAATTTTGCAAGGGTGCAGGGGGTGTCACTTTGACACCCTCTGGCACCCCAAAAATAGGCATGTGCGCCATGTGGCACACAGACATGCCCTAAGGGCATGTCTGTCTGTCACATGGCTAGGTGTGCATGCACACATGTGCATGCACACCTGGATTCGGTATTTTAACACCCAATTGGATTGGGTGGTAAAATACCGAATTTGTTGGGCCTTTGGGACTCAGAAGAGTCCCACCTACATCTGGGAATTACCGAATCGGTAAAAATACCGATTCGGTATTTTACAGATTCTGTAAATTTACCGATTCGGTAAATGTACAGAATCTGTCAAATCTGGCCCCCTACATCTCAAGATGCCAAATACCGGTCGGAAACGGCCGAATTCGGCCGTTTCCGACCGGTATTTGCCACCTACATCGGGCCCTTGATTCCACAAATGATTTACACTTGCCATCCGCCAAAAAAAAAATCCCCCAACAAAGTCACCCCCTTATTTTGCCATTTCAAGGCCATTCCATCCAGGAATATAGTAGGCAATAATCTTGATGTGGTAAAGGGAGTGTAATAGGCCAACTTCCCAATTCCAATTGTGCGAGTCAGCCATTTCCAAGTCTTACAGGCTCCTATTAATACTTTGAATCGAGTTTGCTTGTAATAACTGCCATCTATTTCAATAAAAAAGCTTTGTCTCGCATGTGGCCCTATCAAAATCTCAAATATTGATGGGTGATTATACATGAACTCCGTTGATTCCCCTATGGTCAAGACTCTCATTCTTAATAAAAAACAAACTATATAATAAAAAATAAAATCTGGTACTCCTAACCCTCCCCTTTCGAATGGTAGCATCAAAAATGTCATGGCCCGTCTTGGTTTCCCAGGGCTCCAGATAAATTTTCCACATAATGATTGTAAGGCCTGTAACTTGGGTTTTGGAAATTCCAAGGGTATTGACCGAAACAAATATAGCACTTTAGGTAAAACATTCATTTTTATGACATTCGTCCGTCCAATCATGGTCAAGTATAAACGTTCCCATCTCTCAAGAGAACCCTTAATTTTATCATATACATTACTCCAATTCACATCAACCAGTTCAGACATATTAGTCTTGATCAATATCCCAAGGTAAATAACCTTCCCCACCACTCTCTCATCCTCCCAAGTTATGGCTTCCGAACATAAAATCTTTGACTCATTGAGTTTATAACCAGTTATAGTTCCAAATTCTTTCGCCAGCCTCACAATCTCTAAAATAGCAGTGTCTGGCCTGTCTGTAACCACCGCGATATCATCCGCATAAGCGAACACAGAAATACAAAATTCAGAATCTATAAAGGGAGGAATTAAGGGATTCTGACTAAGTTGTTCTACAAACGGGTTGATGTACAAAGCAAATAATAACGGAGAGCATGGACAACCTTGGTGAGTCCCTCTAGTAATATAAAAAGAATCAGAAAGTGCTCCCATGGCTGAAATTTTAGCAGTAGGTTTGACATATAACGATTTAATACCCTTAATGTATTGGTGTCCAAAACCTGACAGAATAACACGGCCAAGAATTTACACTCTACCCGATCAGGTTGTTTCGAAATGGCTACCATGGAGGATGTAATGCAGGCGCTGGTTCTGGTACAAAGGGAGCTAGCCTCCTCTAAAACAGAAGCAGCTGCATTAAGGGAAAAGGTAGATAGGTTGTCCAGTAATCCCTTTGATGCCTCCTGACCCCAAATAGAGGTCACCGTCCCTCCACCTATCCCTCTGGCTAGTCCAGAGAGATATTCGGGTGATCCAAATAAGGCTCAGGTTTTCCTAACGCAAATCCTGCTTCACTTCTCATGTAAACCAGCCTCATTCCCTAACAATCACTCCCACGTGACGTTCGCCATTTCTTATCTAACAGGTGACGCTGCTAACTGCGCAGTGCCATTGGTAAGAAAGGACGATCCTATACTTTCGGACTGGTCCGCATTCCGTACCGAGTTCGAAAAGGTGTTTGCTAGACGGGCCACTACATTCAGTGCAGACAGGGAACTGCTAGAATTAAGACAGGGCAGAAGTGATTTAGTTACTTATCTTACCAAGTTCAATAGACTGGTTGCAGAGACTTCCTGGCCTGAAGAGAAGAGGATGTCTCTCTTCTACCAAGGATTAAGGGATGGGTTAAAGGACGTAATAGCCCAAATTGATCCCCAACCTTCCACTTGTGTTGACATGGTTAACTTAATATTAAGATTGGATGGAAGAATGGTTGACCGAGGAGGGCATAGGAGAAGATGGGATAGAGGCCCTTCTAGAACCGATTGGACTCCCCGTAGGGCTCTGCCTTCCACCGAGACTAATTCAGAACCCATGGAAATTGGGGCTGTTAGGGCTCCACTAACCAGAGAAGAAAAAGAAAGTCGTAGGGTGGCCGGGTTGTGCATGTACTGCGGCAAGAAGGGTCACTATGTTAGAGATTGTCCCTCCAAACCTAAAACCTCCGGGGGATGGATTCGGAACAAAAGAGTCGCCACCACGGTGCTGAGTACACAGGACGAGGTGAGCGGAGTATTTGAAGATAGTAAGAGTGAAGTCCAGCCCTGGAAAGTTCCTTCACTAACGGTGTTAGCCCTGCTTGAGTCAGAGTCGCATATCTTGTTACCCATGAGGTTAGAGTGTCAACTACAGGTCCACCAAGTGATGGTCATGATTGACTCTGGGGCCACAGGTAACTTTATTAAAAGCGGGTTGGTGTCGTCACTATCATTGGATAGAGTTCCTAGAGACACTCCAGAAGAAGTCTTAGCAGGAGATGGTAAACCATTGATCTCGGGTCTTATCACAGATCAAACCGAAATGGTGATTTTGTCTGTTGAGGGAAAGGAAGGCAGACACAAAGAAGAACTGTCTCTAAATATCATAGAAGCCCCTCAATATGAGGTGATTTTGGGGATGCCTTGGCTATGTCATCACAACCCTTCCATTGACTGGAAGAAAAAGACAGTACGCTTCTTATCAACGTAATGCAAGGCACATAATGGAGGGGCATGATGTATCACTGTCATCACCTTTACTATTTCCTTTATTGGTGGCTACCGCCACGGAGATAGAGGTGAGGTTGCCCATCGTGTATCAGGGTTACAGGGATGTTTTCAGCGAAAGCAAGGCGGAGCAGCTCCTTCCGCACAGGCTTTATGATTGTCAAATAGATTTAGTGGAAGGGGCCACCATCCCATCATGCCGAGTATATGCGTTGTCCATCCCAGAAACAGCACACCTAAAAGAGTACCTAGACCATTACGTGGACATAGGATTCATCAGGCCATCTAGATCCCCTGCCACTTCTCCCCTGTTTTTCATCAAAAAAGCTAATGGGGACCTGAGAGCCTGTGTAGACTACTGCATGCTGAACAAAAACACAATCAGAAACAGATACCCTCTACCCCTTATCTCTGTTTTGTTGGACCAAGTAAGGTACGCCAAGGTTTTCACTAGACTGGACCTAAGGGGTGCTTACCATTTGGTCAGAGTCCGCGAAGGGGATGAATGGAAGACCGCCTTCAAGACCAGATATTGTTTATATGAAGATACTGTAATGCCGTTCGGTCTGTGTAATGCTCCAGAGGCATTCCAGTATTTTTGAATGATGTTCTGAAAGAGTTTGTGGACATCAGTGCGGTGGTGTACATAGACGACATCCTGATATACTCAGAGGACACCACCGTACATCACAGACACGTCGTGGATGTATTGCAGAAACTACGAGAACACCGGTTGTTTTGCAAGATAAGCAAACGCGAATTCAGTGTGTCTAAGGTTGAGTTCCTGGGTGTTATGTTAAGCCAGAAGGGTTGGCAAATGTCAGAACGAAAAATACGAGCTGTGCAAGAATGGTCTACCCCCACTTGTGTGAAAGAGGTACAGAGCTTCTTAGGCTTTGCAAACTATTACCGCCGGTTTAAACTACAGTTCTCGCAGGTGGCGGTTCCTTTGACTAAACTGCTCAGGAAAGGGATTAAATTTCAGTGGTCTACTGAAGCTGCGGAAGCCTTTGAATATCTAAAGAACGCCTTTACTACAGCCCCGATCCTTACCCATCCAAAACCAGAGTACCCCTATGTAGTGGAAGCCGATGACTCTGACGAAGCCATAGGGGCCATTCTGTCCCAAAGAGATAAAGATACAGGACAACTCCACCCTGTGGCTTACCTATCCCAAAAACTGAGCCCTTCTGAAAAGAACTACACCATAGCTGAGAAAGAGCTGTTAGCTATAAAGAGGGCATTCCAAGAATGGAGGCAATATCTATGGGGGGCTAAGTTTCCAGTCACAGTCTTCGTAGATCACAGGAATCTTCAGTTTATGAAGACAGCCAGGCATCTCACCCAGAGACAGATGAGATGGATGCTGTTCTTCTCAGGGTACGCTTTTACCATTACTTATCGGCCTGGGATGTAAGCATGGGCGAATTTTGCGAATCTGGCATTCGCAAATTTGCGTATTAGCGAACTCGCAATCCGCAAAATCCGCGAATTCTCGCGAATTTGCGGTTTTTTTTCTCTTTTGGGTTCGCAAGGGTTTCTGCCAGTTCGCGAGTGTTTTGTACCAGTTCGCAATTGCGAACTTACTTGTCGGCTCACAACGGTCGCGACTATGTTGTTTCTACGTCTGGTTCATCATCACAGGTTCCCAGCACCCTCTGTTTCACCACTGCCACCCTCTGTTTCACCCATGCCACCCTCTGGTACATCAATGCCACCCTCTGGTTCATCATCACTGTAGATTATGGGGGGGAAAGCAAGCACACCTGCCCTGCTTCAACTGCAACGGCGCGAAGTTACCCTTGCGGTCGTTCACGGGCGCGGCCATCTTGCTTGCATGACGTATTTCCGTTTCCGGACGCGATGTGTAATCTCGCAAAGTGTGCGGCTCGCTAGTACAATTGCGCGTGTGATCGCGAGAAAAATCTCGCGCGAACTTACCAACGCGCTCGTGGATGGGCGCGGCCATCTTGTTTCTCATTCATTGCTATGGCTCTGGGCATGCTTTTTGTATCTCTGCCATCCTTTGCTTGTTTGAAGTTTTTTTTAAATTTATTTTACTTATTATCTATCCCTCTATTTTTCTAGCCCTATATTTTTGTGTTTTCTGCTACTTTTGGTTAATTGTAAACTACTTTTTTAAACTCTTTTTTTTTATTCTCTTCCCTATTCTATTTTCTTTATTATTTAGCTTCCTTTCTGCCCAGACCATGGTAAAGGGAGCTGGGAAGCATCCCGAGAAGGGGAAGGGTCCCGCACCCCGTGCCCAGCTCCCGTGCGGGCGTTTGAGGGGGGAGCAGGTCGCACCCCGGGAGATCTTCAGCCCGGAGGAGGTGGCCGCACTAATTTTTTATGTTCAGCGCCGCCTCCCCAGGACCATCATGGCAGGCGGCAAGATCGGTAGCGGGTACGGGATACGGGAGCGCCGGAAGCGGTGGGAGAAGGTGTGCCGGGCCATGTACCACCACTCTTGGGTCCGGCGCACCTACAACCAGGCCACCCACCGCTGGATGGATGTCCTGGACCGTGAACGTGATCTGCTCGACCTGCTTGGCCTTGAGATCCCCGGGCTTGGTGAGTAGTAGAAGTTATTTCTTTACTACTCTGTTTTCTCCTGCTCTGTGTTTTAGTATTTTACAAACTTTTGTTTTTTACCAAGAGCAATAATGCTGCTGATTACATTGTAGGTAAATTATATTTCAAAATCTTCTGTGCATTTCAGGTGCACTGCTCTCCTTCTCAGTAGTGTTGCTACTATGCTTATTTGTTTTCGATTTTGTGTTGATTTCATTGGCCTGTGAAATTATGTATGAGTGTAGTGTAAAGAACTGCGTAATGCTAGACACTAAGGTTCAGATTTTTAATTATCGGTGCATCCCTGCAAGGTTTCAGGGATGCGCCAGTAATTGTGCGGCACGCCACCACCACCCATGGTGCGCCGTATTTACAATGCGGCGCAACATGGGCCCAAAACGTCACCAAAGCGTTACGCATCTGTGCCGTAAAGGTGGCGCATTGCTGGAGTTGCGTCGCAACGATGGCGCAGCTCCATCAATGCTCTGGGGTGTCCTATCTCCCCAATGCTGCGTCAAGCCGTACGTCTGCTTCAAGCAGGCGCAGGGTTTGAGTCACGCATCATTGTCCTTAAAGTGACTGAAATCTTGTAGATTTCCCTCAGCCACTTTTAGGATGCATTCCTGCGCAGGAACGCCCTCCCTTGCGCCGGAACGCCCCCTGATGGCGCAGGGCTTTACAGTGTGATGCATCTTCCATATGCGTCACGTTGTTAATATACGCCGCACCATTGCGCCTCTTTTGTTCTGCCGCTGCGTCACAACAGTCACGCAACAATAGAGCAAAAGAGCCGCAAGGGGCTTCTAAATCAGCCCCTACAGACTCAAGTCCAGTCCTTCCTTTGTACACATGGCGATAAGAAGAAATAGTGGTGGTGGATTGATAGTTTGAGTATTTTAATGACTGGTTAATGTAGTAGGAAACTTTAGTGTTGCCGCTGATCTGCAATCATGATGGACTTTGTCTGTCACTTCGCGTGCTGCGGACTGCTGCCTGCCAATCCTAGGCAAACCTTTTTAGTACTTTGTTTAGTGAGTTACATAAGAACTTTCCAAGTCGACGGTCCGCAAATCAAGCAATACTAATAAGGTAGTAGACCACATGAGATCGGTCAATATATCCCGTGGAATAGTTGTCTATTTGCTATTTCGCCAAAATATTTTGTTATTGTTCTTTTGAAATGTTTGATTTGGTTGACAAATATCATCCATGTTTTCTGGTCTTTCTTTCTTTCATGTTGTACATCAGCTCCCCCCAGGGGCAAGAGGACACAGGAGGAGGAGGAGGGTGCTGTTGAACAGGATGCAGGCCAGGATCGGGCAGGCGAGGGCTCCTTTGCTGGCCCCAGTAAGTTTTAATTTTAATATAGAGTACCTATTTTTTCCTAGCGTTCCTCATTCGATTTTTTCTAAATTGTCTTTGATCTTCTTGTAGACTGGATCTAAATTCTTATCCTGCCTCGACTATGACTCCCTGTGGTATTACTAGATTATTCTTATTAGTCTGCCTGTGTAGCTAACTAAGATTGCACATTTGGCAATTCCATTGGACTCCCATTCTAGTCAGCAATGGCTCTATGCACTGAGTGCAGTCCTCTGGGATTGTCCATAATGTCTTTTCAAGTCTTCTAAATGTTTATGCTTTGACAATTGCCAACAATAAAAAGGTGAATGACCACCAAGAAAGAATAAGATACTACTTTACTTTTGGTTTGGATAGTAGGACAATCCATTCTACTACTGTTGCAGGGACAAATCTGCACAAACAGAACTATGGACACTAAATAATGCATTGCTTAGCTTATCAATTATAATAGGCGCTGTTAGACTTTCCACATACCTCAGTGATAACAGACTTTGTAGTTGAACCCCCAATCTCCTTACTGACTAGATAGTGTGGCAGAGTCATTTAGCTCCCAAAGTCACCGATGATTGATCCCCAATGATGATTAGATTATCCAACGCAGGACAAGAGTACGGAGTCAGAGTCTAAAAGTGTCACATGCACGGACTCATGCTTGCAAAAATTCCAAAACCTTTAGCTCATCCACTCTAGTCTGGAGGACCAAAAACCACAGAGTCTATCTAAGTTTAAAAGCTTTATTAAAAGTAAACACATTTATTAAAATCAAGTTTGTCATAAAACTAAACGTTTAACTGAAAATGGAAAAGTGCTTAGTGCTGACGATTAATTGGACACATTTCTTGTGGTCGAGCCGAGCTCTCACCTGGTTTGAACTTGATCCTGCTCGTGTTCTTAGAAGTCAAGCTTCTGTCTGTTAGGAGAAAAAGTGGTGCGTGTTAAAAATAAAAAGCAAGCATTCATCAGTTGTGCCAAAAAGTGCAGCAAGACAACAGCCTTCCCTGGAAAAAGGGACATTTTTACTTTAGAGTAGACAGTCACAAATTATTACATTGTATTCTGTTTTTTTCACATTTCTTTATTCCTCCTAGACCACATATTATATAGTAGTGAGTGGTGTATTCTAACATTCTTAAATGTACTTTGTAGGTGGAACATCTGGTGGCGGGGCCAGCGTGGAGGTGGTGGTATTGGACGAGGGGAACAACTCTGGGGAGGAGGCGGTGTAAGTGCCGGACGACACCAATGTGCCTGTGAGGGTTAACACGGTGGTGGCGGGCAGAGGTAAGCTATATATTCCTTACCTATTGAGATTGAAGACTGTAGAGTGTGCTTTCTGCACGGGTGTATTATAAATCAACCAGGTAGTAGTACTTCGACTTAGCTGTGAAGTTTTTGGTGAGAAGAATCCCAATCAGATCTGAGATGAACTTGATGGATGGGATGAACAAAAAGCGAAAGAAGGGTGTAAGTAAGTGTGGAAGGACGAGAAATGTAATGATTACTGGCAAAGAAGAATGATATGTGTTTGCTTGGTCCCCGAGGTGGCTGGGAAGGAAAGAATATGGTATGGTGCATGGCTGGGTGAATGATGAGGCAAGGATGGGTGGAAGGAGAACAGCCTGGGTGGGTGAAACCGAAACTGTATGTGTGCATATACTTTGAATGGATAGATGCCTGGATCATGGTACTAGCTGACTCTTAAATAGCATATGTGTATCTAGAGAGAGTAGACGGTCACTGGATGAACTAAGTGTTACTTTGAAGAGCATGTAACACCGCACCCGCACGTCCGTTCCAGTGTAGGAAAGGCAAGGAAAAGAAGTTGTAATTTTGTCCAAATACTACCATGAATAGTAGCAGTAGTTTGTATTGCAACTGCAAGCACAGCATATATCCGGTTATTACAGTGGACACTCCCTACCTCTCTTAATAACTTTAGTTTAGTAGTAGTATGTCATTCATGTGTGGGTGTATCACTGTTCACTCAATAATAAGCAAAGCACCTAAAGTCATCCCATATGTCATCAAATACATCCCATGTGAAGTGATAGATAATCAGATTATTTAGCTTCTTCATTTTCCTTTTCTAGTACTCATTTGCACTGTAGGGTGAAAGCTAAATTAATTAAGCAGTAGCCCTTTTAACAGAGTATTCTCAGTGCCACCCGTAATAGAAAAGTAAGAGCTTCACCACCTGCATGTACTGGACCGGTACAGTAACGCAAGTCTGTCTCACTCATCATGGTGTGCGTCTGTTTTTCTCGGGTGCAAGTTCACTGCGCTGGCATTATGCCGGCTTGCATAGGATAACGTACCAATTTTCCTAAACAAGAGAGAAGAAGAAGAATAAGACTGGTGTACTGTCATAGTCGACTGTAATGGAAGTCCATAGTGCTCGTAGAATGTGTTCCTTAAACTCCCACTAATGTTAGAGCAAGGATGAAGAAGTGGGAGGTTAGATAGATACTGTCCTCAATAGTTATGTACTGTGATTTCAATTTGCTACTTGTACTGTGACACAACTTTCTGCTCAATCATTTTGTGTTAATCTTAAGGAGCATTGGTTACACACTATGTCTTTCTTTCTTCATATAGTTGCTCCTTCCAAATCAAACAGACCATCAAGGAGGGAGCTGGCTCGAATGGCCCGGCAACGGAGGCTGGATGCCACTGTCGCCGAATATCGGCGGCTGGTGGCCCTGAAGGAGGAGGACACGCAGTCTACCGGTACAACAACAACATCCACTGGGACAGCTGCATCCTCCTCCGTGCCCCCACGGGCTGCCAGCCAGCGCAGTGCTCCAGCGGTACGGAGCCGGGCTACCAAAGCCAACCGCCACCGCCGAGCAGCAAAGACAGCAGCTGCCCCCCACAGGAGTTGCAAGGCACGCCAGCGCCGCTTATGCCTCAGAGTGTCCTACCTGGAGCAGGAGGTCCTAACCTATAAGAACTTGGTGGAGGGCCTCCGCTTCGACCATGCCACCCTCCGCAAGGAGTATGATGCCCTGGCCGCTAAAGTCAACAGCACCCTGCCGTAGTGTCCCTTGCCCCTTTTTTAGAGACTTTTGGGGGGTGGGAATTGGGAGTTGGGTTGTTTTGGGGACTTTTGAAGGACAATCGTTGGGGTTAGGGAGGGTCTTGCGGGAGATTATTTTGTTAGGGCTACAAAAATATACTTTTTGAAACTTTATCTGACCATACCTGTTTTTTACTGCTTTTGAGTCTGGTGGGTGGGGGTTTAACAGTAAGTTTGTTTTCCTGAAGAGTCCTAGGACTTTAGTAGTACTACCGTCAATCTCTCGTCTCTCCTAATACTCCATTATACTACCTCCCACCAAACGCTTATCTTACCTGTAATTTGTGTTTGAAAGTAGGGCTAGGCCCAGGGCTGGCTCCACGGGAAATGGCGATTAAGGTTGGCAATCCTGGGCGGATGAAATGTCCTCCTTATTGCGGTGGTACTAGTGGTGTGACACAGTGGCAGTTGCATGCCTATGGAGAAAAAGAAAATGAAACCTGGTTTGTCCTTACTATAGCATTACAACGGTACAATAGAGAATATAGCAGGTGACAGTACACTAGAACAGTGCCACAATGTAGCCTAACAAATGGTAAAGTATTGAAAGTATAACTTGTACTTGTGTTGGATTTCTTTGACATTGGCTACTACTACAAGAAATAGTACTGAAGCTGAGTAAGTCTAGAATATATCCTCGGATTCCTTCACCAGCCTGTTGCTATGACCTTATCCTCCCCAGCAAGTGTGTGGAATTATTGATGTCATTTAGTCACACATAAAGCAAAACCACACAGCCCGGAGGAAGAGGGTTAGGGTTTGGAAAATGGATGGGAATGGGGGTTTCTTTTTGGGTAGGTTTTGTTGAGAGAAGAAAAAAAAGCACAGCATGGACAAACAATAATTGAAGATAAAGAAATCTTTGAGTACAAAGCTAACCATAAATCTTTTAAGTGACATAAAGGAAGTGCATGCACTACTGCATGCATTGTTACTGAAAAGTAAGTAGTACTAGAATGCGACAGTACAGGGCTGCAGCGTTTTCACTTGCCTATCTCTGCACTCAGAGAAACACTTCTTACATTAAATTAGGTTTAAAAAATAGCCGAAGTAAAACCTATAGAATGGCTGTAGGGATCAATTTAGAAGCAGAGAGAGATCCAAGAAATGCAGTCACACTCATAGAAGAAAACACTGGATACTGTATCTGTATGTTGTTGTAGTTGTCCTGTTGAATTTGGTAAGTAAGTTGCATGCAGCAAACAATTCCTCTTATAAGCGGCACTCCTCCATTCCAGCTGACGCTTCGTCCATCAATGTTGGTGACCGGAAGACACCCTGTCCACTGCCTGCCTGGCGGATGCTGAATTGCGGCTCGCTAATGTGAAGCCTGACTCCATCCTTTTTTCCCCATTGCACAGACTGAAACCCGACCTGTAATAATTGAACGAAAAACAGGAAGTGATATTACAACACCACTGATAAATAAATATAAGGTATGTACGCTGTGTAGTGCAAAAAGCCACACTTTGATTTTCCTAATAGACAGTACTATATTTTTGAAAGTGCGTACTCTGTCTGAGTCACCTTTTGAAGGATAAATAAGTATGGGCAAATTCATTTAGCGGATCTTTCCCCTCAAGCTAGGTGTCCTGTAAACTGTGTTTTAGAACAAAATTAGATCTTCCCAGCAGTGCTCCCCCCAGACCCTTACTAAAGCCAGTCGCAAAAATGTAGAGGACCCCCCCATCAGATCTCAAAAAACGAGGCCTAGCAGAAAACTGGTGACAAAACGTACTTTGAAAGTAAAAGTAGGCCCAAATACCCCCTTACCCACCGTGGATTGTATTCAAACCACTTGCAAGCAAGCAAAAGTATCCATAGCCAGCATCGCTCCAAGACTCGAAAACCCCCCCACCCAAACACATGCAATAGAAATACTGCTAACCCTAACGAGCCCTAAGTTAAGAATAGTGGCAAAGGCTTTCTTTAACTATGCCAAATCCCCCCTTTCCCACCATGGATTTTCTTCAAATGACTTGCAACCAAAATTACACATTCTCACGAGTGCTCTAAGACCCCAGAACTCAGTTGCAAAAATCTAGAACACCCTGAAACACATGCAATCCTGCTGCTAGGGCTAACCCTAACGAACCGTAAGTTACAAAAAGTGCCAAAAGGCTTTTCCGCGAGGATTTTGTCCCAACCACTTCTACCCGGTATTAGACCTTCCCAGGAATGCCCCAAGACCCGCCAACCCACCCGCCAAGAAGCATAACACCCCCAAACAGGCCAAAAGCAAAATCTCATACTTGCAATATTTCTCGGCCTTCGGTCCAAACGCTCTGTGTAGCTAGGCCATAAGTTGGGGTTGCCACCACGGATTTCCTGAAAAGCAAATGCAATCAAGATTAGAGTGTCCCAGCAGTGCTCCCAGACCCCGAAACTCACCCACAAACACCAGGAAGCCCCCCAAACAGGCCCCCGAAAACGCTACATTGAGCAAAATGTCAGAAATAGCAAAAAAAAATTTGGCCTGGATTTTGTCCCAACCACTTCTACCCGGTATTAGACCTTCCCAGGAATGCCCCAAGACCCGCCAACCCACCCGCCAAGAAGCATAATACCCCCAAACAGGCCAAAAGCAAAATCTCATACTTGCAATATTTCTCGGCCTTCGGTCCAAACGCGCTGCGTAGCTAGGCCATAAGTCGGGGTTGCCACCACGGATTTCCTGAAAAGCAAATGCAATCAAGATTAGAGTGTCCCAGCAGTGCTCCCAGACCCCGAAACTCACCCACAAACACCAGGAAGCCCCCAAACAGGCCCCCGAAAACGCTACATTGAGCAAAATGTCAGAAATAGCAAAAAAAAAATTTGGCCTGGATTTTGTCCCAACCACTTCTACCCGGTATTAGACCTTCCCAGGAATGCCCCAAGACCCGCCAACCCACCCGCCAAGAAGCATAACACCCCCAAACAGGCCAAAAGCAAAATCTCATACTTGCAATATTTCTCGGCCTTCGGTCCAAACGCGCTGCGTAGCTAGGCCATAAGTCGGGGTTGCCACCACGGATTTCCTGAAAAGCAAATGCAATCAAGATTAGAGTGTCCCAGCAGTGCTCCCAGACCCCGAAACTCACCCACAAACACCAGGAAGCCCCACAAACAGGCCCCCAAAAACGCTACATTGAGCAAAATGTCAGAAATAGCAACAAAAAAAATCGGCCTGGATTTTGTCCCAACCACTTCTACCCGGTATTAGACCTTCCCAGGAATGCCCCAAGACCCGCCAACCCACCCGCCAAGAAGCATAACACCCCCAAACAGGCCAAAAGCAAAATCTCATACTTGCAATATTTCTCGGCCTTCGGTCCAAACGCGCTGCGTAGCTAGGCCATAAGTCGGGGTTGCCACCACGGATTTCCTGAAAAGCAAATGCAATCAAGATTAGAGTGTCCCAGCAGTGCTCCCAGACCCCGAAACTCACCCACAAACACCAGGAAGCCCCACAAACAGGCCCCCGAAAACGCTACATTGAGCAAAATGTCAGAAATAGCAAAAAAAAAATCGGCCTGGATTTTGTCCCAACCACTTTTATCCGGTATTAGAGCTTCCCAGCAATGGCCCCAGAGCCGTCAACCCAGGAGAAAACGAGTAGAAGACCCCCAAACAGCCAAAGAGCAAAAGTACAAAAATGGGGACTTTGTCATTTTTTTCCCAAATTTCCCAAATCACTCCGCGTGCGCTCTGCAGCTAGGCCCTAACTCCCCTCTGCCACCATGGATTTGATTCAAATCTCTTGCAAAGTATAGTATATATAGCCAGCAGTGCGCCCAGACCCCGAAACCCACCCACAAACACCAGGAAGCCCCCCAAACAGGCCCCCGAAAACGCTACATTGAGCAAAATGTCAGAAATAGCCAAAAAAAATTCGGCCTGGATTTTGTCCCAACCACTTCTACCTTCTAGACCTTCCCAGGAATGCCCCAAGACCCGCCAACCCACCCGCCAAGAAGCATAACACCCCCAAACAGGCCAAAAGCAAAATCTCATACTTGCAATATTTCTCGGCCTATGGTCCAAACGCGCTGCGTAGCTAGGCCATAAGTCGGGGTTTCCACCACGGATTTCCTGAAAAGCAAATGCAATCAAGATTAGAGTGTCCCAGCAGTGCTCCCAGACCCCGAAACTCACCCACAAACACCAGGAACCCCCCTAAGAGCACCTCAAATGCAAGCAAGTCAGCAAAAACACTAAAAAATTTGCGCCTCGGATTTGGTCCAAAACACTTTTATCCGGTATTAGAGCTTCCCAACAATGGTCCCAGAGCCGTCAACTCACCTGCAAAGAGGTAGAACAACACCCCCACAAGTGCTGAGTCTTTCTTCATTGGGCGTAAACCAGCCCTCTGGTTTGATGGAAATAGGAGTCTGAAGGAGGAGGATAGAGGAGCATGTTCTTCTGAACTTGTGAACCTGAGGAATGCAGACTGCGGCAACTTCAAATCAATTAGCAAACCAGTGAAGACAGTTCTGCTGATGGGCTTGTTTTTGTGATTATCTGATTAAAGTTTGAAATATATTAACTGTGCACAACAAAGAAAGACAGACACACAGGAATAAAAGTGAATAAGGACGAAAAAGAAAGTTATTGATTCGTTGTCTCATTTTCAGGGCTCAGTATCACGGTCCAGGAATGAGAATAAGGCTTCGTCATCATACTCTGCGAATTCAGGCAGGGTGAGCTCAGTGTCACCTGACAGAGTAGAAATTCCCTCATCTATGTTGCTGGCCACCTCGTCTTCACCCGGCGTGATTTCTCGTACTCTGAAATCTGGTGGTATGAGGTGCTGATTCATCTTGATCATTGTTAACCTCTCCACATTTTTGGGCGAGAGGCGGCTCCGTTTGGGAGTTACAATGCCACCAGCAGCACTGAAAACACGTTCAGAAGACACGCTTGCGAGTGGGCAAGACAAGTAGTTTAAAGCCAGGTTGGTGAGCTGTGGCCACAATTCTTTTTTCCCATGCCAATACGCCAATGGGTCAGAATTAACATAGACCTCTGTTGAGTCATTCAGATAGTCCTTCACCATCGCTCACGGTCCTCATCCAAGGTTCCTACACTTTGCTTAGCTCTTGCTGTGCCTCTGACCTTTTGATTACCAAACCCACGCAGAGCTAGCCAATCCTCTTCAGCCTCCAATGTTTCTGTTGTGTCTGGTGCAGATGATCCGGTTGCCGGTGTCTTTAACGGCTGAGAGGTCACTTGTGCCACAGCCACAGGTGCAGAAGTGGATTGTTTTGACTGGGGATGGCCTGCTGACGTACTGCCATTTCCTTCAATTTTCAGCCGTTCTCTTTCAAACCTCTTGGCTGACAAGGCTAGCCAATGTTTGTACTTTGGAACATGTTCATCATCAAAAGGAAAGAATGCTTGGCCTGCCAGCGCCTTTTTGTAGTGTGGATCCAGAATAGTAGCACAAATGTAATGCTCTTCTGAGTGGATCGTTTTAAGACGTTCATCACCTTGTAGGAGCTCTAATAATTTCTCAGCCAGAACAAAAGAGTCTTGGTTTTTTACATCTTTTTCAAACACAGAACACACCTCCTTCAGTTGGTCCTCCACCATGTACAACAATGGGATAGCTTTTCCCAAATTACAGTCCTCCTTGCTGACTGCACGCGTGAAGAACTCAAAAGGACGAAGCATGTGTGTCAGGCTTTGAACTATGTTCCATTGCGCCGCACCCATCCTCAGGTCCTCTGTACCCTCTGTCAAGAAATATTGATCGAGTACCGTATACTGCTCATACAGACGCTCAAGCATGTAGAAGGTTGAGTTCCAACGTGTTACCACCTCCTGGATGAGTGCTTTCACTGGCATTTGACGTTGATATAGCAGGCTCCTCAGCTGCTTCCGGGCCTTAAAAGAATGGCTGAAATGGTTGCACATTTTTCGGCAGGTGTCCAATACTCTGTACGCTGCACTGCCTTTATTACCCAAGAATTTTTGTACAACCAGGTTTATACAGTGCGCCAAACACGGCACTCTGAAATAGTCACCCTTCCTCTTGGCCTTAACTATATTGGCGCCATTGTGCGTGGAAACATAACCAACCTGGCGTTTTAGTGGGGACAGCCAGTTAAGGACCTTTGTGTTAAAGACATCCAAAATGTTTTCTGCTGTGTGACGTTTCTCCAAACCAAACATGGCTAATGTTGCATGTTTCCGAGCAGCTTTAAAAACAATGTCCGTGTCAACACCTGTGTTTAGCTTTGCTTTAGCCCCTGAAAAAGAGACCCAGTGTGCAGTGATGCACATGTAATCAGCGCCTGCGCCACTGGTCCACATGTCTGTTGTCAGATGTATAGTGTGAACAGCACTCTTCTGCAAAGCTGCCCCAATCACCTTCAGAACATCTTCATGTAGTGCTGGAACCGCAACTCGGGCAAAATAGAACCGGCTAGGAACCTTCCATTTAGGGCAGAGCTCTGCCACTAATTCTAGAAAACCAACCCCTTCTACAAAAGAAAAAGGGAGAAGGTCCAGAGCTAGCATTTTAGCCAGCTTAGTGTTATACAGACGCGTCAGTGGGTGGTTGCGTTCATATTGCGCTTCTGTAAACAACATCTTTTTAATGTTGCCCTGGACCAAGGATTTATGGGATGATGATGATATCTTCGACCCAGTTGCGCTCGCTGATGAACTTTTCCGCATTGATGTCTCACTCTCTCCCACACTCTTAGTGTGCCTCACATGGGGTGTGCTGCTGACAGGGGTACTGGGTGTAAGTGAAGTGTTTGAATCGTCTTCTTCCTCCTCGTCATCATCAGATGAAAATTCAACGTTTTCATTACGTGCAATTCCGGCTTCCTTGACCGCCTCTAGGTGCGGAAACCATTGGACAGGGTGCGCTCTCCTAAGATGACCTCTCTGGCCTCCGGTACCATAGTTGGAACCAAACTTACCACGACTAACTCGAAGCTTACAAATGCTACAAATGGCTACGTTTTCCATTTTTGGGCAAACACTAAAGAAGTCCCAAACTGGAGACTTGAAATGTCTTTGGGGGCCGGAGGAGGCGGCGATACTGGTGGTGGTGGTCCTGCTGCTAATGCCAGATGAAGTGGAGGATGTGGATTGCCGAACTTCAGTACGTTTTGCACTTTCACCACCACGAATTGAGGTCGAGGTGGATGGAGGTCCCTTCTTGCGAGGAAGAAATATGGAAGCGGTAGGTATTGGTGTACTAGTTAACTCCAAATGTAATGATTGTTGTGTTTCCATTTCCATTGCCTCCTCGTCGACATCATCATCAAGCTCAGCAGCTTCTCGGGATAGGGTCAAAATGTCTCTTTGCTGCATGCCCGCTGGGCCTGCAGTGACCTTTATGATGACTGGATCGTCGTCGTGAGAGGCTTTATCAGCAGCAGTATCCGCCACTTCTTGTTGAGCCTCATCACACTCCATAGCTATGAGTTTTTCGATGACCTTCCTTTTACGCTTAAGTACCTTTGTCAGATCATGGTGTGCCTCACTCTCAGACGGCCGTGATGGTTCCCAATTTTCATCCAGTTCATCAGATGGAGGTGGGCTTGAAGAAGATGTAGACACCCCCCTTGATCTTTTCCTTGCTAGGGATGTAGAAGACAATGAATGATGTTCAGGAGGAGTGGCTTCCTCAAATGATACCTCGGCTTGATTGTCGATTTCCTGATGTGCTCCAACTTCGGGAGGAACAACTATTGTAGGCACTTGTGACCCTCCATGCACCTCTGCTTGCGCATCTCCTTGCGCTGCCTCTCCTTCCACATGTACTTGGGCTTGTACTTGCACATGTGGTTGTTGTTGCGGCTGTGGTTGTTCAACACTTGTCAGATGAGTTACAACAACCTGTGTTGATTCAGGGACATTGCTGCTACTTTCTTGCGATGAGCCAACATCACTGGTCGATGGTGATTGGAGAAGTAGACTGACTGCCTTTGAAGCACTCAAGGGCTTTGACTTAAGTTGGCGTGGTGGTGGAGGCACTGAACCCAATGTAGCGGTGGTGCTGCTCCCAGCTTGGTCCCCAGCAGATCCTGCTGCTGCAGGCGTACTTTTTTTTTTGCTCCCAAAAAACGTGGCGGTTGGCACACCAGCCTCCTTGGTAACTTGCTTCTTCTGCTCCTTACTAGCAACTTTCTTGCTAGAGGAGCTACGGGGAACTTTTTTGGGGCCATCTTCTTCAGAGCAGGTCAGACAGCAGGCCGCAGTTGCACGAATTGTAGAGTTGTCTGAGGCCAGACGTGACGTCGCGTGACGTTATGCTGCACACACACACTGCTGCAGGACTTCTTCCTGGCACTGGTGGTTCTCTTGAGTCTTGTGCACCTAAAAACAATGGAAGACAGAGGAACATCAGTTCAGTTATACACCCCAAAAAAATCGGAAAAAAACCCAGAAAAATCAGCACAATCCCATTCCATCCATGCCCTCCATGATGTTTAAGTTCAAGACACCCCACAGAAAGACTAGGCCCATGCTAGACTCAAATACCCCTGGTGAAAAGGCCACAAGTACAGCCCCAAAAAGAGAAAATCACTGAAAAATCAGCACAATCCCATTCCATCCATGCCCTCCATGATGTTTAAGTTCAAGACACCCCACAGAAAGACTAGTCCCATGCTAGAATCAAATACCCCTGGTGAAAAGGCCACAAGTACAGCCCCAAAAAACGAAAATCACTGAAAAATCAGCACAATCCCAATCCATCCATGCCCTCCATGATGTTTAAATTCAAGACAACCCACAGAAAGACTAGGCCCATGCAAGACTCACTACCCCTGGGCATAAAGGTTGAAAAGTAGGCAAAATGGTTGCAGGCCTAACAACAATGCCTGCATTCAAAATGGCCACTTGCCTCCCAGCACATGGCCAGGGCCTGTAGCAGCACTCAAAATGGCCCCCAGCCACATGGCCTGTCCCTCCCCATGAACACCCCCAAAAATCGAAAAGCACTGCAAAATCAGCACAATCCCATTCCATCCATGCCCTCCATGATGTTTAAGTTCAAGACAGCCCACAGAAAGACTAGGCCCATGCTAGACTCAAATACCCCTGGTGAAAAGGCCACAAGTACAGCCCCAAAAAACGAAAATCACTGAAAAATCAGCACAATCCCATTCCATCCATGCCCTCCATGATGTTTAAGTTCAAGACACCCCACAGAAAGACTAGGCCCATGCTAGACTCAAATACCCCTGGTGAAAAGGCCACAAGTACAGCCCCAAAAACGAAAATCACTGAAAAATCAGCACAATCCCAATCCATCCATGCCCTCCATGATGTTTAAATTCAAGACAACCCACAGAAAGACTAGGCCCATGCAAGACTCACTACCCCTGGGCATAAAGGTTGAAAAGTAGGCAAAATGGTTGCAGGCCTAACAACAAAGCCTGCATTCAAAATGGCCACTTGCCTCCCAGCACATGGCCAGGGCCTGTAGCAGCACTCAAAATGGCCCCCAGCCACATGGCCTGTCCCTCCCCATGAACACCCCCAAAAATCGAAAAACACTGCAAAATCAGCACAATCCCATTCCATCCAAGCCCTCCATGATGTTTAAGTTCAAGACAGCCCACAGAAAGACTAGGCCCATGCTAGACTCAAATACCCCTGGTGAAAAGGCCACAAGTACAGCCCCAAAAAACGAAAATCACTGAAAAATCAGCACAATCCCATTCCATCCATGCCCTCCATGATGTTTAAGTTCAAGACACCCCACAGAAAGACTAGGCCCATGCTAGACTCAAATACCACTGGTGAAAAGGCCACAAGTACAGCCCCAAAAAACGAAAATCACTGAAAAATCAACACAATCCCAATCCATCCATGCCCTCCATGATGTTTAAATTTAAGACAACCCACAGAAAGACTAGGCCCATGCAAGACTCACTACCCCTGGGCATAAAGGTTGAAAAGTAGGCAAAATGGTTGCAGGCCTAACAACAAAGCCTGCATTCAAAATGGCCACTTGCCTCCCAGCACATGGCCAGGGCCTGTAGCAGCACTCAAAATGGCCCCCAGCCACATGGCCTGTCCCTCCCCATGAACACCCCCAAAAATCGAAAAACACTGCAAAATCAGCACAATCCCATTCCATCCATGCCCTCCATGATGTTTAAGTTCAAGACACCCCACAGAAAGACTAGGCCCATGCTAGACTCAAATACCACTGGTGAAAAGGCCACAAGTACAGCCCCAAAAAACGAAAATCACTGAAAAATCAACACAATCCCAATCCATCCATGCCCTCCATGATGTTTAAATTTAAGACAACCCACAGAAAGACTAGGCCCATGCAAGACTCACTACCCCTGGGCATAAAGGTTGAAAAGTAGGCAAAATGGTTGCAGGCCTAACAACAAAGCCTGCATTCAAAATGGCCACTTGCCTCCCAGCACATGGCCAGGGCCTGTAGCAGCACTCAAAATGGCCCCCAGCCACATGGCCTGTCCCTCCCCATGAACACCCCCAAAAATCGAAAAACACTGCAAAATCAGCACAATCCCATTCCATCCATGCCCTCCATGATGTTTAAGTTCAAGACACCCCACAGAAAGACTAGGCCCATGCTAGACTCAAATACCCCTGGTGAAAAGGCCACAAGTACAGCCCAAAAAACGAAAATCACTGAAAAATCATCACAATCCCATTCCATCCATGCCCTCCATGATGTTTAAGTTCAAGACACCCCACAGAAAGACTAGGCCCATGCTAGACTCAAATACCCCTGGTGAAAAGGCCACAAGTACAACCCCAAAAAACGAAAATCACTGAAAAATCAGCACAATCCCATTTTATCCATGCCCTCCATGATGTTTAAGTTCAAGACACCCCACAGAAACACTAGGCCCATGCTAGACTCAAATACCCCTGGTGAAAAGGCCACAAGTACAGCCCCAAAAAACGAAAATCACTGAAAAATCAGCACAATCCCAATCCATCCATGCCCTACATGATGTTTAAGTTCAAGACAACCCACAGAAAGACTCAGTCCACCCACCACTGAGTACCCCTGGGCAAAAGGCCCCAAAACAGCCCAAAAATCGAAAATTCCAACATTTTAGTTGCAGCAACTGTAATGCCCCAAACAAACTTACTTGTAAAATTTCTAATCCAACAGTGATCCAAAGAAAGTCAAAAAGGCCTCAAATCCAAATATCCAGCAGCATCCACAAAAAGTAATCCTTCCAGCTCCAGATCCAAATGAAAAGTGACCAGGAGATGGACAAAGCACTGAGAGGAGCCTGCTGGACAGGAACAGGAAGTTGAAGACTGTGGGGCACTTCCTTCCTCCCACCCCCTTCCCAAAATGGACTCCTCGCTAAAAAAGTGCAGGCAAATGTCAACCTAAGGAGTTATTCAGATAAAAATCATCATTTCAAGAAGGTTTATGCTGCTTGCTGGTGGATTTCTTGTGCAGAATTGCAAATTTTATATTTTCGCTTGTGCGAGATTGTTGCTGCTCGCCGCATCTCAAATCTCGCAATTGCGAAGTACCGCGAGACGTGATCTCGCCGTACTCGCGTTGACAAACTCTCGCTGTGCAAGTTGGCAAGCCGCGATGACGTAATCGCGCTCGCCAAATTCCCGCGGGATCACACAGCAAGATCCAAAATGGCGCAGCACTCGCAAAATATCGAGAAAAACAACTCGGCAAACGATGATAAACGCTGCGAGCCGCAAAAATTGAATCACCAACGCCGCGCGCCGCAAAAAAAATCCGCTGCGTGCGAATTTGCGGATTTTGCGGGAAATTCGCAAATCTCGCGGATTGCGAATTTCCCGAAAATCCGCAAGCGTAACGGATTTTCCGCCCATACTTACCCAGAACTCAGTTGCAAAAATCTAGAATACCCCGAAACACATGCAATCCAGCTGCTAGGGCTAACCATAACGAACCCTAAGTTACAAAAAGTGCCAAAAGGCTTTTCCGTATGGATTTTGTCCAAACCACTTCTATCCGGTATTAGACCTTCCCAGGAATGCCCCAAGACCCGCCAACCCACCCATAAAAAAGCACAACACAACACCCCCAAACAGCCAAAAAGGAAAATCTCATACTTACAATATTTCTCGGCCTTCGGTCCAAACGCGCTTTGCAGCTAGGTCATTACTCCCGTTTTCCACAACGGATTTCCTGAAAAGCAAATGCAATCAAGATTAGACTGTCCCAGCAGTGCTCCCAGACCCCAAAACTCACCCACAAACACCCCCAACCCCCCCCAAAGAGCACCTCAAAGGCAAGCAAGTCAGCAAAAACGCAAAAAAAATTCCGCCTCAGATTTGGTCCAAACCACTTTTATCCTGTATTAGAGCTTCCCAGCAATGGCCCCAGAGCCGTCAACTCACCCGCAAAGAAGTAGAACACCCCCACAAGTGATGAGTCTTTCTTCATTGGGCGTAATCCAGCCCTCTGCTTTGAGGGAAATAGGAGTCTGGAGGAGGAGGATAGAGGAGCATGCTCTTCTGAACTTGTGAACCTGAGGAATGCAGACTGCGGCACCTTCAAATCAATAGGTAAACAAGTGAAGACAGTTCTGCTGATGGGCTTGTTTTTGTGATTAGGTGATTAAAGTTTGAATTAAATTAACTGTGCAAAACAAAGAAAGACAGACACACAGGAATAAAAGTGAATAAGGACGGAAAAGAAAGTTATTGATTCATTGTCTCATTTTCAGGGCTCGGTGTCAGGGAATAAGAATAAGAGTTTGTCATCATACTCTGCGAATTCAGGCAGGGTGAGGTCAGTGTCACCGAACAGGGAACAAATTCCCTCATCTACGTTGCTGTCCTCCTCGTCTTCATGCGGCGTGCTTTCTCGTACTTTGTAATCTGGTGGTATGAGGTGCTGATTCATCTTGATCATTGTTAACCTCTCCACATTTTTGGGTGAGAGGCGGCTCCGTTTGGGAGTTACAATGCCACCAGCAGCACTGAAAACATGTTCAGAAGACACGCTTGCGAGTGGGCAAGACAAGTAGTTTATAGCCAGGTTGGAGAGCTGTGGCCACAATTCTTTTTACCCATGCCAATACGCCAATGGGTCAGCATTAACATAGACCTCTGTTGAGTCATTCAGATAGTCCTGCACCATCGACTCAAGGTCCTCCAAGGTTCCTCCACTTTGCTTACTTTTTGCTGTGACCTTTTGAGAACCAAACCCAAGCCAAGTTAGCCAATCCTCTTCAGCATCCAATGTTACTGTTGTGTCTGGTGCAGATGATCCGGTTGCCGGTGTCTTTAACGGCTGAGAGGTCACTTGTGCCACAGCCACAGGTGCAGAAGTGGATTGTTTTGACTGAAGACGGCCTGCTGATGCTGATGCTGATGTACTGCCTTTTCCTTCAATGAGCTGACGTTCTCTTTCAAACTTCTTGGCTGACAAGGCTAGCCAACGTTTGTACTTTGTAACATCTTCAAAAGCAAAAGGAAAGAATGCTCGGCCTGCCAGCGCCTTTTTGTAGCGTGGATCCAGAATAGTAGCACAAATGTAATGCTGTTCTGAGTGGATCATTTTAAGACGTTCATCACCACGTAGGCGCTCTAATAATTTCTCCGCCAAAATAAAAGGGTCTTAGTTTTTTTCATCTTTTTGAAACACAGAAGACACCGCCTTCAGTTGGTGCTCCAGCATGCACAACAATGGGCTAGCTTTTCCCAAATTACAGTCCTCCTTGCTGACTGCACGCGTGAAGACCTCAAAAGGACGAAGCATGTCTGTCAGGCTTTTAACTAGGTCCCATTGCGCCGCATCTATCCTCAGGTCCTTCTGAGCTGTACCCTGTGTTAAGAAATAGTGATCGAGTACCGTATACTGCTCATACAGACGCTCAAGCATGTAGAAGGTTGAGTTCCAACGTATTGGCACCTCCTGGATGAGTGCTTTCACTGGCATTCGACGTTCATGTAGCAGGCTCCTCAGATGCTTCCGGGCCTTAAAAGAATGGCTGAAATGGCTGCACATTCTTCGGCAGGTGGCCACTAACTTGCACGCTGGACTGTCTTCATCACTCAAGAATTTTTTAACAACCAGGTTTATACAGTGCGCCAAACACGGCACTCTGAAATAGTCACCCAGCTCCATGGCCTTAACTACATTGGCGCCATTATCCGTGGAAACATAACCAATCTGGCGTTTTTTTGGGGACAGCCAGTGAAAGACCTTTGTGTTAAACTCATCCAAAATGTTTTGTGCTGTGTGACGTTTCTCCAAGCCAAATATGGCTAGTGTTGCATGTTTCCGAGCAGCTTTAAAAACTTGGTCCGGGTCAACACCTGCGTTTAGCTTTGCTTTAACCCCTAAAAAAGAGACCCAGTGTGCAGTGATGCACATGTAATCAGCGCCTGCGCCACTGGTCCACATGTCTGTTGTCAGATGTATAGTGTGAACAGCACTCTTCTGCAAAGCTGCCCCAATCACCTCCAGGACATCTTCATGTAGTGCTGGAACCGCAACTCTGGCAAAATAGAACCGGCTAGGAACCTTCCATTTAGGGCAGAGCGCTGCCACTAATTCTAGAAAACCAACCCCTTCTACAAAAGAAAAAGGGAGAAGGTCCAGAGCTAGAATTTTAGCCAGCTTAGTGTTATACAGACACGTCAGTGGGTGGTTGCGTTCATATGGCGCTTCTGTAAACAACATGTTTCTAATGTTGCCCTGGACCAAGCATTTACGGGATGATGATGATTTCTTCGACCCAGTTACGCTCGCTGATGAACTTTTTCGCATTGGTGTCTCACTCTCTCCCACACTCTTAGTGTGGCTCACATGGGGTGTGCTGCTGACAGGGGTACTGGGTGTAAGTGAAGTGTTTGACACGTCTTCTTCCTCCTCGTCATCATCAGATGAAACATCAACGTTTTCTTGACTTGCAATTCTGGCTTCCTTGATCTCCTTTAGGTGCGCAAACCATTGGACAGCGTACTGTCTCTCAAGATGACCTCTCTGGCCTCCGGTACCATAGTTGGTACCAAACTTACCACGACTAACTGCATGGTTATAAATGCTACAAATGGCGAGGTTTTCCTTTTTTGGGCAAACACTAAAGAAGTCCCAAACTGCAGACTTGAAATGTCTTTGGAGGCCGGAGGAGGCGGGCATACTGGCGGTGGTGGTCCTGCTGCTAATGCCAGATGAAGCTGAGGATGTGGATTGCCGAACTTTAGTACGTTTTGCACTTTCACCACCACTAATTGAGGTCGAGGTGGATGGAGGTCCCTTCTGGCGAGGAAGAAATATGGAAGCGGTAGGTGTTGGTGTACTAGTTAACTCCAATGATTGTTGTGTTTCCATTGCCTCCTCGTCGACAACATCATCATCACGCTCAGCAGCTTCTCGGGCAAGGGTCAAAATGTCTGTTTGCTGCATGCCTGCTGGGGCTGCAGTGACCTTTATGATGACTGGGTCGTCGTCGTGAGAGTCTTTATCAGCAGAAGTATCCGCCACTTCTTGTTGAGTCTCATCACACTCCATAACTATGAGACTTTGGACGAGCTTCCTTTTACGCTTAACTACCTTTGTCAGATCAGGGTGTGCCTCACTCTCAGACGGCAGTGGTGCTGGTTCCCAATTTAGATCCGTATCATCAGAAGGAAGTGTGCTTGAAGAAGATGTAGACACCACCCTTGATCTCTTCCTTGCTAGGGGTGTGGAAGACAATGAATGATCATCAGGAGGAGTGGCTTCCTCAAATGATACCTCGCCTTGACTGTCGATTTCCTGATGTGCCCCTACTTCGGGAGGAACAACTATTGTGGGTACTTGTGACCCTCCATGCACCTCTGCTTGCGCATCTCCTTGCGCTGCCTCTCCTTCCACTTGTACTTGGGCTTGTACTTGCACATGTGGTTGTTGTTGCGGCTGTGGTTGTTCAACACTCGTCAGATGAGTTACAACAACCTGTGTTGATTGAGGGACATTGCTGCTACTTTCTTGCGATGAGCCAACATCACTGGTCGATGGTGATTGAACAACTAGACTAAGTGCCTCTGCAGCACTCAAGGGCTTGGACTTAAGTTGGTGTGGTGGTGGTGGTGGCACTGAGCCCAATGGAGCGGGGGTGCTGCTCCTAGCTTGGTCCCCAGCAGATCCCGCTGCTGCTGCAGGCGTACTTTTTTTTTTTACTCCCAAAAAATGTGGCGGGCGGCACACCAGTCTCCTTGGTAACTTGCTTCTTCTGCTCCTTACTGGCAACTTTCTTGCTAGAGGAGCTACAGGGAACTTTTTTTGGGGCCATCTTCTTCAGAGCAGGTCAGAACAGCAGGCCGCAGTTGCACGAGTTGCAGTGTTGTCTGTGGCCAGACGTGACGTCGCGTGACGTTATGCTGCACACACACACCGCTGCAGGACTTCTTCCTGGCACTGGTGGTTCTCTTGAGTCTTGTACACCTAAAAGCAATGGAAGACAGAGGAACATCAGTTCAGTTATACACCCCAAAAAATCAAAAATCACAGAAAAATCAGCACAATCCCAGGCCCTCCATGATGTTTAAATTCAAGACACCCCACAGAAAGACTAGGCCCATGCAACACTCACTACCCCTGGGCATAAAGGTTGAAAGCTAGGCAAAATGGTTGCAGACCTAAGAACACTGCCTGCATTCAAAATGGCCCCCTGCCTCCCAGCACATGGCCAGGGCCTGCCTGTAGCAGCACTCAAAATGGCCCCCACCCACGTGGCCTGTCCCCATGAACACCCCAAAAAAATCAAAAAACACAGAAAAATCAGCACAATCCCATGGCATCCATGCCCTCCATGGTGTTTAAATTCAAGACACCCCACAGAAAGACTAGGCCCATGCACCACTCACTACCCCTGGTGAAAAGGCCACAACAACAGCCCAAAAAAACGAAAATCAGAGAAAAATCAGCACAATCCCAAGCGATCCAGGCCCTCCATGATGTTTAAATTCAAGACAGCCCACAGAAAGACTAGGCCCATGCATCACTCACTACCCCTGGGCATAAAGGTTGAAAGCTAGGCAAAATGGTTGCAGACCTAAGAACACTGCCTGCATTCAAAATGGCCCCCTGCCTCCCAGCACATGGCCAGGGCCTGCCTGTAGCAGCACTCAAAATGGCCCCCACTCACATGGCCTGTCCCCATGAACACCCCAAAAAATCGAAAAACACAGACAAATCAGCACAATCCCATGCCATCCATGCCCTCCATGATGTATAAATTCAAGACACCCCACAGAAAGACTAGGCCCATGCACCACTCACTACCCCTGGTGAAAAGGCCACAACAACATCCCAAAAAAACGAAAATCACAGAGAAATCTGCACAATCCCAAGCCATCCAGTCCCTCCATGATGTTTAAATTCAAGACACCCCACAGAAAGACTAGGCCCATGCATCACTCACTACCCCTGGCCATAAAGGTTGAAAGCTAGGCAAAATAGTTGCAGACCTAAGAACACTGCCTGCATTCAAAATGGCCCCCTGCTTCCCAGGACATGGCCAGGGCCTGCCTGTAGCAGCACTCAAAATGGCCCCCACCCACATGGCCTGTCCCCATGAACACCCCAAAAAATCGAAAAACACAGACAAATCAGCACAATCCCATGCCATCCATGCCCTCCATGATGTATAAATTCAAGACACCCCACAGAAAGACTAGGCCCATGCACCACTCACTACCCCTGGTGAAAAGGCCACAACAACAGCCCAAAAAAACGAAAATCACAGAAAAATCAGCACAATCCCAAGCCATCCAGGCCCTCCATGATGTTTAAATTCAAGACACCCCACAGAAAGACTAGGCCCATGCATCACTCGCTACCCCTGGGCATAAAGGTTGAAAGCTAGGCAAAATGGTTGCAGACCTAAGAACACTGCCTGCATTCAAAATGGCCCCCTGCCTCCCAGCACATGGCCAGGGCCTGCCTGTAGCAGCACTCAAAATGGCCCCCACCCACATGGCCTGTCCCTATGAACACCCCAAAAAATCGAAAAACAAAGAAAATTCAGCACAATCCCATGCCATCCATGCCCTCCATGATGTTTAAATTCAAGACACCCCACAGAAAGACTAGGCTCATGCACCACTCACTACCCCTGGTGAAAAGGCCACAACAACAGCCCAAAAAAACGAAAATCCCAGAAAAATCAGCACAATCCCAAGCCATCCAGGCCCTCCATGATGTTTAAATTCAAGACACCCCACAGAAAGACTCAGTCCGCCCACCACTGAGTACCCCTGGGCAAAAGGCCCCAAAACAGTCCAAAAATCGAAAATTCCAAAATTGTAGTTGCAGCAACTGTAATGCCCCAAACAAACTTACTTGTGAAATTTCTAATCCAAAAGTGATCCAAAGAAAGTCAAAAAGGCCTCAAATCCAAATATCCAGTAGCATCCACAAAAAGTAATCCTTCCAGGTGAAGAATCCGAATGAAAGTGACCAGCACATGAAGAAAGCACTGGGAGGAGCCTGCTGGACAGGAACAGGAAGTTGGAGGCTGTGGGGCACTTTCTTCCTCCCCCCCCCCCAAAATGGACTCCTTGCAAAAAAAAGTGCAGGCAAATGTTAACCTGAGAAGTTATTCTGATAAAAATCATCATTTCCATAAGGTTTATGCTGCTTGCTGGTGGATTTCTTGTGCAGAATTGCAAATTTTGTATTTTCGCGAGTGCGAGATTGTTGCTGCCCGCCGCATGTATGTGTTCGCAATTGCGAACTCCCGCGATACGTGATCAAGGCGTACTCGCGTTGACAAACTCTCGCTGTGCAAGGTGGCAAGCCGCGATGACGTAATCGCGGTCGCCAAACTCCCGCGGGATCCCGCAGCAAGATCCAATATGGCGCAGCACTCGCAAAATATCGAGAAAAACAACTCGCCAAACGCTGAATGACGGTAAGTGAGCGCCGCGCGCCGCAAAATTGTATCACCAAGAAAAAAAATCCGCTGCGTGCGAATTTGCGGATTTTCGGTAAATTCGCGAGCGTTCGCGGATTGCGAATTTACCGAAAATCCGCAAAATCCGCGAGCGGAACGGATTTTCCGCCCATGCTTACTGGGATGGACAATCTAAAAGAAGACTCCCTCTCTCAACAAGATCAGATCGAGGATAAAGGTAACAACGATGCTAAGGTGGCAATTGTGGACCCAGGAAAGGTATTCTGCGTGATTCATGCAGATACTTTCTTGGAGACCATTCGTAAAACAAGGGATCAGAATGCTTGGATCCTTTGGGCAACAAAGGGGATCAATCGCACATTAAAACAAGGGTTGCCGTTTCAGAACAATCGGTTGTATCTCCCTACTACAGCACTGCAGAAAAAAGCTTTTGCTTGGTGTCATGATTCCCCGTTGGCTGGCCATCAGGGAGTAAAAAAGACATTACAACTCCTGCAACGGCATTTCTGGTGGGATACAGAAAAATATGATGTACACAAATGGATAGAACAGTGTGAAGCCTGTGCATGAGCAAAAAACGTGACTGGAAAGAAAAAAGGTTTTCTGATGACCTTACCTTCGCCGAGAAGACCTTGGCAAAATATCAGTCTAGACTTCATTACCGGACTACCCCCTGATCGGGGTATGTCAGCCATACTAGTAGTCATAGACAGTCTCACTAAGTTGGGGCATTTCATCCCATGCGTGAATCTTCCTACTGCAGGTCAAACTGCTCAATTGCTATTGACTAATGTTATCAGATTGCACGGAGTGCCCGAGGTCATTGAGTCAGATAGGGGCCCACAATTTGTTGCAAGGTTTTGGAAAGTATGGTGTCAGGCTTTGCATATCCATTCCTCGCTCTCCACCAGTTTCCATCCCCAGACCGATGGGCAGACGGAGAGATTGAATCAAACCCTAAAAAAGTACCTCCGATGTTACGCAACGGACGCCCAGGATTCATGGGTTTCTATGGTGTGTATGGCCGAGGTGGCATATAACAACGCTTGGCATTGTTCAGTGGGTGTTTCTCCTTTCCTTGCTACCTACGGTTTTGATGCACGAATACTTCCTGTGCACATTCCTGAGGAGGTGTCACGACAGCCTACGGTCATGAGGCAGATGCAGAAACTCCATAGCATACACAAGAAAATCAGGATACATCTGATACATGCAAAGAAGGAGTACAAAAAATGGGAAGATCGACATAGGATCATTGGTCCAGAGTACCAAGTGGAGGACAGAGTGTCGCTGTCCACCCGCAACATCAAGTTCAAACTACGCCGTGTGTTTCATTCCAGATACATAGGACCATACACCATTGTGAAGCAGGTCAATCCGGTGGATTACAAATTGAAACTGCCTGGTATGCTCCGGATACATCCTGTGTTTCACTGTAGCCTGTTGAAGCCTGCACACTCTGCTAGAAGGCGTGCCCCTTCCCCTGTGGTCAGTGATGTTGGGTTTGAATATGAGGTCCGGAGCATCAAGGACTCAAAGATGAGAAGGGGGGTTTTGTGGTACCTGGTCTCGTGGAAAGGCTTCTCGGCTGAGGATGATTTGTGGGAGCCAGAGGGTAATGTGCATGCTCCTGCGGTGATCCGTTCTTTTCACCGCAGGTTTCCCTTGTGGCCTGGGCCTAGGAGGCGCTAGGGAAGGGACGTACTGTCAGGTCTCGACTTGCTGCGCCTACGTAATGCAAGAAAACTACATTTCCCATGAGGCCCTCTGGTTGCCCCAGGAAGTACTTTACCAGCAGGAACACGCTTCCAGGTGCGTGTTATTCCGGACTCGTCCTTGGTGTGAGAGCGGAGGCTCTGCACGCCGGCTTCTGAAGTTTCCCCTAGCGGAAACTAACCCGTGATATCTACGATTTCAAGGTAGGATTTACCGGGGCTTTGTTTGTGTTTTCACGCGCTGGGCTCAGCCGCGCGGAGGAAGTCTCCCGTCATTCAGCGAACTTCATAGGATTAAGGGAACACCGGAGCAGGCTGTTCGGTGTTCCGGTTCAAGTACTCATTGTTTGAACTCGTCTGCAGTAAGGAGGAACATTATTGCACACCGAGTGTTTGTACTGTGCACATTTGGTGTTCTCATTTCACGAGGAGGATAAGTCCTCATTTTCTCTGGGCATAACAGAAGGTTGTTATAAACGCGGAGGGTGGTGGTGGTGGTCGATACTACACGTTTCCGTGTACTATCTTTGGCAATGTGTACCTGGGATTACAAATAGAAAAGCGGAGCGCTGTGGTGAGTTAACTACGCGTTGCCGTGTTATCTCTAGAACATTCATTTTAAAGGGAGCAGAGCGCAGTGGTGGACGCAAGTACGCATTTCTGTGTTATTTCTTTGTTTATGTTTTCCTTTGGTTAAAGACATTGGAAGAACTTTCTACTGGGTATTCGGGGAGTGGAGTGTTGTGGTTCTTTCCTCCAACACACTTCCGTGTCCTTATCCGTCCCGCTTGGCGTGGGCTTGTTGACAGTTCGAGTTCTTTCTTTATTCTTTTGCCTCTATGAACCCCAATTACCTCCTGTCCTCTGCTCTGTTCTATGGTATGTTCTAGGAAGTTCTATGGGCATAAGGTTTTTAGCCTTAGGATGTATATGGTTGCCATAATGTATTGATTATGTTTCTAATAGGAAATCCAAAGACAACAGTGGAGAGCGAAGAGTAATACAGTAGAGATCTTTTCCTTTCTTAAGCAGGTACACTGATACATTAGCGAGAATTCATGAGAGTAGCTTTTATGTGTACAAGTGGTGCTTATGAAGGTGTCTTTTTATCATTTCAGGTTCTCCCTTCCCTGCTGACCCCTTCCGTTCCCTTCCCTTCTTTTTCTTCACTTATTTTCCCTCACCTAATGGCTCGAACACCTTGTGTACTGTAATCAGGGTGTTGGTGACATTTGGAGGTGGAGCCATTTGTGCAACGACCGGATTCCGTGGAGTTAAAACCTGACACACTTAGTGGCTTCGATCTGACATCTTAGCTTTCAAAAAGGACTTGCCTGACCCCCGGAAGAATTCTATGGGATTCTACGAAGGGCTGGACACGGTTATTACTACTTATACAATGACACTGACGCACATAGATCAGTTCTTTGGCTTAATTCTGCCCCCGGATATTTGGAGACCCATAAGAAAAGTTGACGATGAGGCCTTGTTCAAACATAGGTGGGGGGATTTAGCGACAATGGATAGGGCCAGAAAACCAGGTGAAAGGCCTTCAGAAGCTATTTTAGAGCTGCCAGGTAACATAGTAAAAAAATTGAAGGCCACAATTCCAACTAGAATAGTAGATTGGACAGCCATCACTGCTTGTAAATAAAAATCTGAGGAAACTACATATGACTACTTCTCCCGCCTCAACCAGGTGTTCATTGACTATAGTGGACTGCACTCGACAACTGAGACATGCCGACACTTACTAGTTCAGCCTTTAGTTAAAGGATTCTTGCCACCCATCTCCACAAGGTTATAGAGTAGCGAAAGTACGTGACCTACTGCAACACCCACAGAGATCTTGACTATGGCACAATATTATGAACATCTGCAGAATAAAATAGAGGAGGAAAAAGATAAGAAAAGAAAATATCTCAAAGAAAAGGCAATGCTTTCCCAAATAAGCACTAGAGGGGAAGGAAATGGTAGAGGTCCACAGAATAATTATATGTCTGCGACTGCTGGAACACACCCACCCCCACGTCAACTGTCCCAGGACCAATGTGCCTATTGTAAAGAGACAAGCCACTGGCTCACAGATTGTCCTATTTTACAGCAAAATACAATGGGTCGGGGAAGGGGACTGAGTAGAGGTAGAAGAAGAGTCCCACCCTCCAACGGACAAAGCCCAATGTCTTCGATAACAATAGACAGGCTTTTGCACATAATTTTATAATTGACCACTTCTCCGACAATGAATTTGCATGAGGCAGCCATGGACAGGAGAAGGAACCAGTGGAACTTCCAGTCGATCAATCAGGCCCCTATGTCACAGCTTCTGTGGTTGGAACTCAGGGCAAATTCTTGGTCGACACAGGGGCCTCTAGAAGTGCCCTCTCACATAAGCTGATTCCTAGGGTGCCCCTGTCTGGCTTATAGGTCACATCTGACGGCACGCCCTCCACCAACTCTCTTTCTACTGAGGTGCCCCTGGACTTATAAGGAAACACAGTGATGGCCTCTTTTCTGCTCTCCCCAAATAGCCCAGATAACTTGATGGGCATTGATCTCTTAAAACATTACAGAGCCACCATTTGCTTTTCCCCCCAGAATGTCTGAGTCATATTGTTTGACAATGATTGCCCACTCAGTTATGAATCTCGTTTTTATTGTCTCACTGATTTCGAACAGCAGGATTTGTCCCAGTTACCCAACACCCTGTGGGCCATCACGACAGCGACGTGGGAGAGATTGTGATGGATCCTGTTCAGATAACAGTAAAACAAAATGCACCACTCCCTCTCCTCCCCCAGTATAAAATATCTGAAGATGGTGAAAAGGCCTTCATGACTATAGTGCAGGATATGATTATAGCTGGGGTAGTTGAGGAAGTCCAGTCTAACATCTGAAATAGTCCTATCCTTCCAGTTTTGAAACATACATCCACCTCTGAGAAAAGATACCGTTTTGTCTTTGACCTCTGCACAGTTAACAAAATAGTGGTCCCACAATATCCTGTGGTCTCTGACATAACAACTATCATAAAAATGATCCCCTCAATGGCTACCAACTTCACAGTCATAGACCTCAAAAATGCCTTTTTCTCTATAACAATAGATACTGATTCACGCTATCTATTTGGTTTCACCATCAAGAACAGATCCTACAGATTCTGTTGTGCTCCCCAAGGGTATACCGAAAGTCCTAGCATCTACAGCCAAGACCTTAAACAACAGCTCAACCAGATACAGTTACCATTAGGTGCTGTCCTCATCCAGTATGTCGATGACATTCTTTTGGCTGCGGACACTCCGTCCCTGGCTCGCACTGCCTCCCTTACCACTTTACACTTCTTGGCGTCACAGGGCCATAAGGTGCCCAAGAATAAACTACAGTATTGTAGACAGCAGGTGACCTACCTAGGACATCTGCTGTCTAAGGATAGACCTACCCTTACACCTGACCGCTTTTTCTCTCCGACTACCCAAAGAGATGTTTGTGCACTAATTGGTCTCACTTCCTTTTGTCGTCAATGGATTCCACATTTTTCCTTGATAGTTAAACCACTCCTTGCCTTGCTTACAAAAGACACACCCACACCTCCCCCTTGGACACATGAACGTGATCAAGTCTTTCAAGACTTACGCCATGCTCCTTGCTCTGCTTGGCTTGGCAGTTCGGGCTGGACTATTCCCATAGGTCACAGGGTCAAGACTGATTTCCATGTCTGAACTTGGGTGGCTGGGGGTGAATGTTTTGCCATTGTGCAACATTCCATCCATCATCTTGTGTGTTTTGCTGTTCACCCTATGTGGGAAGGGTATGCCCAAACGTGGGTCTCTTGCTCACTAAGCCACTGAAGTGAAGCTATCCTGGCTGAAGACCAGTCCTAGGATGCTTGATTCTGGTCCAGGAAAGACATGGCTTGGCAGTTCGGGTTGGACTGTTCCCATGGGGCACAGAGTCAAGAATGATTTGCATATGGGGTCTGAACCCCATATGAACTGGGGTGGCTTGGTGAGCAAAATAACGATGGATTAACCCAGATCTGTGACTGGGGGTGAATGTTTTGCCATTGTGCAACATTCCGTCCATCATCTTGTGTGTTTTGCTGTTCACCCTAAGTGGGAAGGGTATTCCCAGACGTGGGTCCCTTGCTCACTAAGCTACTGGAATCAAACTATCCTGGCTGAAGACGACTGATAGCCAGCAACCGGTCCTAGGATGCTTGATTCCGGTCCAGCAAAGACATGGCTTGGCAGTTCGGGCTGGACTGTTCCCATGGGGCACAGGGTCAAGACTGATTTGCATATGGCCATGTCTGAACTGGGGTGGCTTGGTGAGCAAAATAACAATGGATTAAACCCAGATCTGTGACTGGGGGTGAATGTTTTGCCATTGTGCAACATTCCGTCTATCATCTTGTGTGTTTTGCTGTTCACCCTATGTGGGAAGGGTATGCCCAGACGTGGGTCCCTTGCTCTCTAAGCCACTGGAGTCAAGCTATCCTGGCTGAAGACGGCTGATAGCCAGAAACCGGTCCTAGGATGCTTGATTCTGGTCCAGGAAAGACATGGCTTGGCAGTTCGGGCTGGACTGTTCCCATGGGGCACAGGGTCAAGACTGATTTGCATATGGCCATGTCTGAACTGGGGTGGCTTGGTGAGCAAAATAATGATGGATTAAACCCAGATCTGTGACTGGGGGTGAATGTTTTGCCATTGTGCAACATTCCATCCATCATCTTGTGTGTTTTGCTGTTCACCCTATGTGGGAAGGGTATGCCCAGACGTGGGTCCCTTGCTCACTAAGCCACTGGAGTCAAGCTATCCTGGCTGAAGATGGCTGATAGCCAGAAACCGGTCCTAGGATGCTTGATTCCGGTCCAGGAAAGACATAGCTTGGCAGTTCGGGCTGGACTGTTCCCATGGGGCACAGGGTCAAGACTGATTTGCATATGGCCATGTCTGAACTGGGGTGGCTTGGTGAGCAAAATAATGATGGATTAAACCCAGATCTGTCACTGGGGGTGAATGTTTTGCCATTGTGCAACATTCCGTCCATCATCTTGCATGTTTTGCAGTTCACCCTATGTGGGAAGGGTATGCCCAGACGTGGGTCCCTTGCTCACTAAGCCACTGGAGTCAAGCTATCCTGGCTGAAGACGGCTGATAGCCAGAAAACAGTCCTAGGATGCTTGATTCCGGTCCAGGAAAGACATGACTTGGCATTTCGGGCTGGACTGTTCCCACGGGGCACAGGGTCAAGACTGATTTGCATATAACCATGTCTGAACTGGGGTGGCTTGGTGAGCAAAATAACGATGGATTTAACCCAGATCTGTGACTGGGGGTGAATGTTTTGCCATTGTGCAACATTCCGCCCATCATCTTGTGTGTTTTGCTGTTCACCCTACGTGGGAAGGGTATGCCCAGACGTGGGTCCCTTGCTCACTAAGCCACTGGAGTCAAGCTATCCTGGCTGAAGACGGCTGATAGCCAGAAACCGGTCCTAGGATGCTTGATTCTGGTCCAGGAAAGACATGGCTTGGCAGTTCGGGCTGGACTGTTCCCATGGGCACAGGGTCAAGATTGATTTGCATATGGCCATGTCTGAACTGGGGTGGCTTGGTGAGCAAAATAACGATGGATTAAACCCAGATCTGTGACTGGGGGTGAATGTTTTGCCATTGTGCAACATTCCGTCTATCATCTTGTGTGTTTTGCTGTTCACCCTATGTGGGAAGGGTATGCCCAGACGTGGGTCCCTTGCTCTCTGAGCCACTGGAGTCAAGCTATCCTGGCTGAAGACGGCTGATAGCCAGAAACCGGTCCTAGGATGCTTGATTCTGGTCCAGGAAAGACATGGCTTGGCAGTTCGGGCTGGACTGTTCCCATGGGGCACAGGGTCAAGACTGATTTGCATATGGCCATGTCTGAACTGGGGTGGCTTGGTGAGCAAAATAATGATGGATTAAACCCAGATCTGTGACTGGGGGTGAATGTTTTGCCATTGTGCAACATTCCATCCATCATCTTGTGTGTTTTGCTGTTCACCCTATGTGGGAAGGGTATGCCCAGACGTGGGTCCCTTGCTCACTAAGCCACTGGAGTCAAGCTATCCTGGCTGAAGATGGCTGATAGCCAGAAACCGGTCCTAGGATGCTTGATTCCGGTCCAGGAAAGACATAGCTTGGCAGTTCGGGCTGGACTGTTCCCATGGGGCACAGGGTCAAGACTGATTTGCATATGGCCATGTCTGAACTGGGGTGGCTTGATGAGCAAAATAATGATGGATTAAACCCAGATCTGTCACTGGGGGTGAATGTTTTGCCATTGTGCAACATTCCGTCCATCATCTTGCATGTTTTGCAGTTCACCCTATGTGGGAAGGGTATGCCCAGACGTGGGTCCCTTGCTCACTAAGCCACTGGAGTCAAGCTATCCTGGCTGAAGACGGCTGATAGCCAGAAAACAGTCCTAGGATGCTTGATTCCGGTCCAGGAAAGACATGACTTGGCAGTTCGGGCAGGACTGTTCCCACGGGGCACAGGGTCAAGACTGATTTGCATATAACCATGTCTGAACTGGGGTGGCTTGGTGAGCAAAATAACGATGGATTTAACCCAGATCTGTGACTGGGGGTGAATGTTTTGCCATTGTGCAACATTCCGCCCATCATCTTGTGTGTTTTGCTGTTCACCCTACGTGGGAAGGGTATGCCCAGACGTGGGTCCCTTGCTCACTAAGCCACTGGAGTCAAGCTATCCTGGCTGAAGACGGCTGATAGCCAGAAACCGGTCCTAGGATGCTTGATTCTGGTCCAGGAAAGACATGGCTTGGCAGTTCGGGCTGGACTGTTCCCATGGGCACAGGGTCAAGATTGATTTGCATATGGCCATGTCTGAACTGGGGTGGCTTGGTGAGCAAAATAACGATGGATTAAACCCAGATCTGTGACTGGGGGTGAATGTTTTGCCATTGTGCAACATTCCGTCCATCATCTTGTGTGCTTTGCTGTTCACCCTATGTGGGAAGGGTGTGCCCAGACGTGGGTCCCTTGCTCACTAAGCCACTGGAGTCAAGCTATCCTGGCTGAAGACGGCTGAAAGCCAGAAACCGGTCCTAGGATACTTGATTCCGGTACAGGAAAGACATGGCTTGCCAGTTCGGGCTGGACTGTTCCCATGGGGCACAGGGTCAAGACTGATTTGCATATGGCCATGTCTGAACTGGGGTGCCTTGGTGAGCAAAATAATGATGGATTAAACCCAGATCTGTGACTGAACAGTCCAGCCCGAACTGACATTCCGTCCATCATCTTGTGTGTTTTACCAGTACTGGGCACACCTGATTACTCTAAACCCCTCTGCCTCTATACACATGAGTGCTCAGGATGCGCTCTCTCAGTGTTGACCCAAATTTACGGCCCCAAACAGCGCCCATGCGCCTACTTTTCAGCCACTCTAGACCCTGTGGTCCTAGGCCTGCCCTCTTGTCTTAGAGCGGCCGCGGCTACAGCTGTCTCTATACGAAAAAGTGAAAGAATTGTCTTGGGATCCAAACTGACAGTATTAGTCCCCCAAGCAGTCGATATATTACTAAATCAGACAAAGACACAACACCTCACTAGTGCACGACTGATAGGATACGAATTTGCATTCCTAGCACCATATGTCACGCTAAAACGATGTATGACCTTGAACCCCGCCACACTCCTGCCCACACCAGACTCAGATGCCCCAGACATTCCACATGACTGCCTTTTTTGAACAGAAGATTTGAAAGACATCCCACCCACGGAACAGGATGGGCAATTGTGGGTGGATGGGTCTTGTATTAAACCATCAAACGGTACCACATCTACAGCCTATGATGTCACCACTACCAATACCATTATTGAGACTGCACGCATACCCCAGAAATCGGCCTAGGCCGTGGGGCTTATAGCTCTCACCTGCGCTTGTATCCTTAGCCAGAATCTCGCTGTCATCATCTATACTGACAGCCAGTACACATTTGGAGTAGGCCAGAGTTTTGGTATCATCTGGAAGGAGAGAGGGATCTTAACATAACATTATACGCCCATTCAGCATGGTGACTTAGTCACTGCATTGCTCCATGCCTTGACACTGCCCAAAACATTAGCTACTGTTAAATGGAACGCACACAAGAAGGTCACAGATAAAATAGGATTAGGAAATGCCTTTGCTGATGAGACAGCCCTGGCTACTGCCCAGGAAAGAACACATACCACTATGTACATAGTAAAATCCCAAGCAGAGAAGTGGCATGACGTTAGACAACAGATCCGGGACATCCAGCCTACTGCCACCTCAGAAGAACTTAAAAATTGGGAGAAGGAGGGCATGCTTGACAAAGAAAATTGTTGGTGATCCAAAGATGCAAAACTTTGGAAATTACCAAATGCTTATCTCCTCCCATTGTTGAACATGACTCATTTACCAGCACACACCAATGCTGCCACCATGACTAAAATATTACAGGAAGTGTGGGATAACAACGAACTCCGGTCTCCTGCTACCAGGCTGGTCCAACAATGTTTGGTTTGTCTCTGCTACAATGTAGGTAAAGGGACTCGGGTGCCACTGGCAGGATATGCCATCCCTACATCAACCTTCGAAGTCCTGCAGATGGGAAACATCTGTTACTGCGCAGACATTTCGTCTCGTACCGTTACTACGCATGCGCTGTAACAACGCGTCACCTTAGGTACGCGTGCTGTAAGTTCGCATGCGTACTTACAACGCATGCATAGTTGGCGGATGCCGTTTTTGGAGGTCGTTGCGGCAGCCATTTGCTCCCTGGGTCTGCTGCAGCTGCGGAGGACATAGGAAGCTGGAGGAAGCAGGAAGGGGGAGAAGATTGGAACCACGCCTGGAAAGAGGTAAGTGGGGCTGTGTAGGGTCATGTAGGGGCTGTGTAGGGGTAGTGTATTTGGGTGTAGGGTAGTGTAGAGGGTAGTGTTTAGGTAGTGTAAGGTTAGGCTTTAGGGTAGTGTTGTAGGGTTAGTGTAGTGTAGGGTAGTGTATTTGAGTGTAGGGTAGTGTAGAGGGTAGTGTTTAGGTAGTGTAAGGTTAGTGTTTAGAGTAGGGTTTTAGGGTTTAGGGTAGTGTTGTAGTGTTAGTGTAGTGTAGGGTAGTGTATTTAGGTATAGGGTAGTAAAGAGGGTAGTGTTTAGGTAGCATAAAGTTAGGGTTTAGGATAGTGTTGTAGGGTTAGTGTAGTGTAGGGTAGTGTATTTGGGTGTAGGATAGTGTAGAGGGTAGTGTTTAGGTAGTGTAAGGTTAGGGCTTAGGGTAGTGTTGTGGGGTTAGTGTAGTGTAGGGTAGTGTATTTGGGTGTAGGGTAATGTAGAGGGTAGTGTTTAAGTAGTGTAAGGTTGGGGTTTAGGGTAGTGGTGTGGGGTTAGGACAGTGTATTTGGGTGTAGGGTAGTGTAGAGGGTACTGTAAGGTTAGGGTTTAGGGTAATGTTTTAGGGTTTAGGGTAGTGTTTTAGGGTTAGTGTAGTGTAGAGTAGTGTTTTAGGGTTAAGTGTAGTGTCAGGGGGTCGTGTAGGGTAGTGTTACAGTTTAGGGGAAGGACTTGGGGTAGGGGTAGGGTCATGCTGGGGGTAGAGTTTTAGGGTTTAGGGTAGTGTTTGCGTAGTGTAGAGTAGTGTTTTAGGGTTTAGTGTAGTGTCAGGGGGTCGTGTAGGGTAGTGTTACAGTGTAGAGAAAGGACTTGGGGCAGAGTTAGGGTTGTGCTGGGTATGTGTTGTAGTGTTTGTTTAGTGTAGGGTAGTGTTTAGGGTAGTGTAAGGGGGTAGTGTAGGATAGAGTTACAGTGTAGGGGATGGACTTGGGGTAGGGGTAGGGTCATGCTGGGGGTAGTGTTTTAGGGTTTAGGGTAGTGCTGTAGTGTAGTGTAGTGTATTAGGGTTCAGGGTAGTGTCGGGGTTGTGCAGGGTAGTGGTTAAGTGGAGGGGACGGACAGGGTGTAGGTGTATGATCACAAAGAAGTGGTATGTGTAGAAAGGGTTGGCGAAGTAAAAGCAAATTAATATTTTATTAATGCATTTTCGTAGTAATTAAATGCGAACTAAAATTATGCGAAGTAAAGGCATTTGCTATGTAAAAACATTGCACTAAAAGCATGCGAAGTAATGGCATGCTAAGTATCGTCATACATTCCCTGCAGATGGATTATATCCAAATGGAATGAGGCAACAACCGTAAATATGTTTTGGTGGTTGTTTGCGTATTTAGCAAAAGGGTGGAAGCCTACCCGGTCAGAGACAGCACTGCCCTAACTACTGCCAAGATATTGTTAAAAGAGTTATGTCCCCGCTATTGCCTTTGCTGAGTCCTCTGGAATGACAGCAGAAGTCACTTCATTGGAGAAGTAGTCAAGCACATCTTAGCGGGATTGGGGGTTCAACAGAAATGTCATGCCGTCTTCCACCCCCAATCGGCTGGCATAGTGGAAAGATACAATGCCACGATCAAATCTAAACTAGCCAAAATAGTGGAAACTACGGGCTCAGATGGCCAGATGCGTTGCCACTGGCCCTTCTATCAAAAAGATCTATCCCGCACTCTCGCACCTCGTTTACCCCATACGAGGTGGTTTTTGGACGCCCAATGCAAAACATCTGAGGCGCACCCCCTGCTACCACAGTGTCTGATTCCCCTTGTGAACTGTTGAGTGATTATTTGTCTGTACTTACACAAACTTTGTCCGCCATTCATCAACAGGTCCAGGAAGCATTGCCTCACCAATCCAATCGGCCGGGACACACCATCCTACCCAGGTACTACATGCTGATAAAAAACTTTGCTCGCAAGAAGACGTTGGAACCCCGGTGGAAGGAGCCCCTGCTGGTCCTCCTAACGACTAGAATGGCTCTACGAGTGAAAGGCAAGAAATCCTAGATACGTGCCATACATTGCCGGAGGGTTCCCAGCATCCCTCTAACTGACCCCACATTGTCGACCGACAAAGAAGTATTAACGTGCGACTCCCCTGTGTATGGCCTCCAAGAACCAGAACTGGAATTATTCGAAGATAACACCGTGCCAACTAAAGAATGATACAACCTACACCCACGCACGGTCTCTGGAGCTCCATCGACCGGACAGGTGAGATGAACCAAAAGTCGCAGGGCGGTAGTATTATCTGGAAGGGTGGATTGGTACTCCTTGTAGTGGGGTACTGAGAAGCCTAGCCAGGGAAGCAACCACCAGCTACCGGCGACGCGTAGGGCTCACCTTTCCTCTCCAACAGCTGTAGAGCCCAAAAGAAGACTGATTATGATTAATGACGAAACAATGGAACTTTCCAACAAGAAGATAGCATTACGTAACAAACTGCATAATAACAGGTCAATAGTTTTGACAACAGTTCTCCTCCTTACTATTATCTTCACCATCCTCTTCTGGATCATTGAAGAAGGGGCACCAGCCAAGGATTACCATATTGCCCACTGATGCAACGCCTACTGAACATTCCCATGTCTCCTTATCCCCTTATCTCCAAAATAGGTGACAAGGGTTTTGGAACAACACCTTCATCCAAATGTTGAATAAACATAATGCGGTATTGAATAAAACGAACTGTTGGGTCTGGGGTCTCCTGCCTCACTCCACGGAGAATAACATACCCTTCCTCCCTTACTCCATACACGCCTCTTGCGCTGCCTAGATGTCACTCATCATGGGTGCCCATCAGTCCAGCGGCCTTGCCGATATCGCTCTCCAACAATTGCAAGATGAGTTCTGGCAGAGCAAAATGGGCAATGCTGTTTGTCCAAATAACAATTCTACACGCATGTCTGTGGACGAGAAGGAGGAAATGCTGGTCTTCGACTCTACCAATAGACCTCGCTTCTCCAGCTTCAAAGCAAGGACACCTGCCAAGCGGACCCCACCACTAGCTGTTGTTCACATTCCTGGACTAGTATGTATCAGAGGCTTAGGTATCGAGTACGTTGGGGACAGCTCTTGTGCCGTAACAACAACTCTGAATATGACATCTCCACTGCCCCTTGTTGCCTCCCCAAACACCTACTTCGTGTGTGGGACAAAGGCATACACCTGGCTTCACAAGAACTGGGGAGGCACATGTTACATAGCTTTCCTCCTTCCACCTGTCTATATTGCTTCTCCTCTTCATCATTGCGCCCACTGCAGCAATGACATGGTCGAATAAACAGACACAACCTCTCAACAATTCCTGGATGCCATGAAGGGCATCCTTTCCTTCTGGGGACCAATGGCAAACAGAGTGTCAGGCCTGTCGTTGTTGCTCCTCAGGACTGGATTGATGCTATAAAGGGGCCCACCTCTAGATCATCCCAAGTCTAGCTATTAGTAACACAGACTATTAAGGAGATCAAGCGGGGGAAAAAATAGGGAAGTCCGGAGGGGAACAGCTGGGCGACTGGAGCTGGTAACCTGTAAATATATAAAGCAGGGGATCAATGGGAGAGTCACTCTAGACCTAAATTCTCTCTACCAAATATGTTATGTTTGTCACCCACCTGAAAGATCATACAGGTAGGTTGGAACGAAGAGTGACAGAACAGGCGTCTTCTCAATTCCCAGACTTTCCTGCTTAAATAGATAAAGAAGACCATAAATATGCCCCTTCCTGCCCGCCTCTATGGATAGGGTTCAAAAGCACAGTATATGAGGAAGAACGTTTAAACACCTACCCTACTGAGAAATGGAAGAGGACATGAAGGCCAACAAGAATTCACATAACCTATCACTCAGTCCAGTGAAAAGAAAACAACATCCCCTCCGATGTGGAGTTAAATATAGTACAGGTAAGTGCACAAAGCACCCTAAACGTATCTCAACCACCTAGAATGGGAGTCTTTTAGGGTACTATTCCAAGAACAAAGAACCAAAAGAAAACAGCCCAGCATAAATCAAAGGTTGATAAGGACTTAACTCCCCTGCAGATACGTCTCTGCAAGGAAAAGCAGGAACCACACTTCTCCACAAGTACAAGGATACTTAGCCTCAGTATCCAACCAGAAAGTAGAACCCAGCCAAGTTGGAGATAACAGAAACAGTAGTTTATAATTCAGCACAATACAAGCACCCCCCTTGATCGGGGAAACCTGAATATGAAGCTCGCAAAACGCGGTGTGGGCGCTTCCTAAGCCCCTCCCAAGTAATCCACAAGGCGGTGAAAACAGAGTTCCAAGAATCGGAAAATCAGCTACCGATACGGGCGCTTCCTAAGCCCCACCTAGTATTCCAACGGGTCCGAAGTACAATCCGGCGTGAGCTTACCTCAGCCCACTGAAGACAGCACCAAACGAAGAACGAGTCACACGAGCAGTCCTACTTGCTCGCCAGGAAGGAATAATCGGCAAGGCGTCTTCCACTAACGCCGTGATGTCCCATTTCCTGGTCGCATATCGTCATTCCTACGCGACGCGCTAGGAATCATGGGAATTGTAGTTTTTCATGCTCGGTACAGATTCAAGCTGCAGGCAGTGATTTACCAGTGGCCGGGGAATCCTGACACAGAGGAGCCATTCGCCACCTCACCAGAGTCATGGAAGCCTGAGGTTACGTGGTTTTCGGCTTCGCTTCGTATCTAGCCGCCATTTTGTATTTAACCGCCATTTTGTGTTGCCTCGGCGGATGTGGTGAACGCGAAGTTTTTGTTTTTTCAGCTGCTACGTGTCCTTCCCGTTAAAGAGTAACTCCTGCCCATGTTTATGAAACTGATGTTAGGGTCTCCCGAGTTTTGTAAATCCATGTCTAGACTGATTAATCTATGTCTTACTCCACTGTTTGGGTCCCACCATTCTTCTTGACTTTATCTTGTTTAACTGAGCTTCGCTATTCTCTTCGTGTGTTCTCCTGTTACATAGACTGTCCTTTGAAGCATTCAAACATGTTCTACCACCTGCAAATTGAATTACGGGCACTAGTGTTGATTAACTTGAGGGGAGGAGAGCACACAGGGTCTGAAAGGAGGGTGTGTTTTAGACATTCGATAGACATTCGATAACTTGTTTTCTAACTATTCCTATTTGTCAGTTTTGTATGAGAGGGAGTTGGCATTGTAAACCTGTATAGTATAATAGTCTGTGCACCACGGAATGAAGTGGCAGTCTCCTGATAACCTACCAGTTGGTGTACTTACAGGACCACTGTGCTTAGCTGCAGCTAAGAAATCTGCTTTTCTACGCCTAACAGAGTGTCACGTGTCTCTGTCTGCCAGAGCAGGTGAACCCGGAGATCTTAGGCGTGCCCTGCGCCGCCTGGACCATAAGGTCAGGTTCTCCAATTGGCTGCCCAACGTGTGGGCAACTTCAGTGGTAGTAGTTTTGCCCGAGGGTCGTGAGAAGCTTCGTAAGAAAATTCCGGAGGATTTCGCGAGCCACATGAGCAACCCCTGTATGTCGAAGTGGACCGAAGGTCTTTTAAGACGCGGCTACTCCTTCCCGAAGGCTGCTGACGACTGCTGCCCTGACTGTCGCCCTGCTTTGGCCCCTGGTGATGATTAGTATCGCAAGACGTTAGACGGACATCTGTTGGCGTGAGAAAACATTTAGTTAAGTATTCGTGGGTAGCGCCCACCTTTTTGTTTTTGTTTTTTGTTATTCGATTAGTGCACTAACCGAAGCCAAGGGGTAAGTACATTTGTGCTGTGACTATATTGTCTAAAATCCCTTGACGCTTGTAAGTAGTCCAGTTCGTTATGAAATACCTGGATTTAGAAAGTTCAAGAAAATGTATTGTTTTGGTTGTACTAGGGATTCCCGGCTAGAGGATTCTTGTCGGTGGCCACAAAATGGTATCTTTGAGCCTGCTATACTAGACAATTTGGAAACGAATCTATTTAAGAGAAAAGCCCGGCCGGCAATGTTTGACTCTTTCCGCCTCTGGCGTAAAGAATCCAAACAGAAAGAAATTAAGCAAATGAAGAAAGATAAGAAAGAGCAGGTTATGACGATCTTGCAGGCTGCCCAACAGTTTAAAAATGACGAAGCTGATCAGATGGTTGAGGTTTCGGAAAGACAGCATCGTATGGCAATAGACAGATGTTATCCTGTGTTACCTACTGCTTCAAAGAGTAAGGGTTCTGACGAAGATCCTTTCGTGTCCCATCTCTTGACGTTACCTCCACCTTATGTGTTAGGCTCTAATGCACCTCCATTACAACCTGTTGTTAATCCAGCTGTTCTCGTTCCTGCACAGTTGCCTCTTCCTGTGATTCCACCTCCACCCCCTTTGCCACCGACTTCTGTACCCCAAACTCCTATGCCTCAGTTTCCTTTACCTTCTGTTGCTACTGGTTCTTCTCCTGTTTTACAGAATACGTTTTCTCCTGTTTTAGTGTCAGATTCCCCAACAGCTCGACATTGTTTAGTTGAAACTGTTTCTGGTCTTTTGTCACCTATTCTTGGATCTCTTTTCTTTTCTCCTACTTCATCTCGAAGACAATCTCGTAGTCAGATTCCAGATTTGGAAGAACGGACTCAGTTAGATTCTCTAGCTCGTAATTGGATCACGAGTAGTTTACAGTATAGTGTACGTGATATTTTAGACACCATTCTGCATTGGAACGCGCCTACGCAGAGGTATGTCTTTAATAATATGTGCAACACTCTTATCAAAGGGTGGGAAGATATGGATTTGGATTCACCGCCTCAGGATTTATTTGAAATACGGGATCAATTTTATAAGGGATTTATTGTGGGTCCTGATGTAGAGTCTGCTGTTCAGAAGCTTGTTACTTTCCGATCTTCCTACTTCTCTCAAACTTCTCTTGAGCCTGATCATGCGGTTCGTCGTAAAATGGCACAATATCCTATGCGAGAAGTTCCTCCAATATGGAGAGAGGCAGACCCAAACGCTCATCCGCCTGTTTTTGCTCATTTTCAGCGCATATGGGTACATGGAAAAGATCAGAAGTGTTGGCACTTAAGCAGTCCTTACCGGACCCTCGTAAGAATCCTGCTGGGTATTATAAAGAATTGTCTCAGACTGTTGATGTATGTGTTATGAATTTGGCAGATATTGATTTACTTATGGGAAATGTAGTCCCACAAGCTTTATGGGCTAAAATTCGTAGACAAGACCATGACCAAGATTTAGGTGGTAATTGGGCTGCTATTACGGCCGCAGATGCAGGACAGGTAGGTGGTGCCAAACCTGATGATCTGATTACGGAGTTGCCCGATAGAATAATAGCTCATATGAAAACGATAATGCCTGCTGTACGCGTTAACTGGGATAAGTTGGCAGCATGCAAACAAAAGATTGATGAAAGTGTCTCCGATTTCTTTACTCGTTTCGAAGAGACTTTCATCGACCATAGTGGTCAAGATATGAGTACTGAAGGTGGACAGCGATTATTTGTAGATAAATTTGTTTTTAATTTACTTCCAGAATTATCGCATAAATTGAAACAATCAGAGAGTGCATGGGCTGTTTGTTCAACTGCCCAGATATTAGCTACTGCTCAATATTATGAGAATAGGGATAAGGAAGATAAGGAAAAAGCGGAGAAGACAACTAAAGACTTAAAAACGAAGGTTCTTCTACAACAGGCTTATCCTCCTCGTTCTGTTCAGCCCCAATTTCAACAGCCTCCACAGTTTCAGAAGCTGCTGCAGAAAGCTGAATCTCCAGTTCCGCGATTTCCATTGGGTCCTAATTAATGTGACTATTGCAAAGAGGAAGGTCATTTTAAGATTAGCTGTCCGATTCTGTTGCAGCGTTATGGAGGATCACAGTCACGGGGTCGTGGAGATTCTCGGTCAGTGTCGTGAGGTAGAGGGCGTGGTGCGTCGTCTCAGGAACGACGTCTCTCTCCCCCTCAGGACTCTTGAAATTATTTTGATCAGCGGAATTCTCAGTCTGCACAATATTACAATGATGATTATTGCGCAGATGGTGAGAATGCTGATTTTCTCACTTACTAGGAAGCCATAGACAGAGTAAGGGAGTCGTATCAGTTCCAGTGGATCAGGATGGACCTTAATTTAATGTTGTAGCATTGGGTGTTACGGAACCATTTCTTTTGGATACTGGTGCAATGAGAAGTTCTATTATGCATTCTAAACTCACTGGGGCACCTTTGTCTGGCTTAACAAATGTTTCTGTGGGATTCTCTGGCGCCCCAGTTCGCAACCCTGTTTCTTGTCCTTTGCCTATTTCCATTGGTCCGTACGATTTAGAAGCTCCACTTCTTTTGACGACGGGTTGCGGAGAGAATTTATTGGGTTTGGATGTATTGAAACGTCTGCATGCCACATTGTATTGCTCCCCATCTGGTGTACATCTTACTTTAGGTGCTAAGTTGACTTCTCCGATGTACGTATCTAAAGACCAACTGCTACTCGAACTGCATTCACTTCCTGCTACGCTTTGGGCTACGGGTCCGAATGATGTTGGTTTGCTTCAAATTCCAAATTATGTGATTACTGTGAAGCCTGATGTTAAGTTACCACGCATTCCACAATACAAAATCTCTAACGATGGTGAGAGAGCTCTGTTGGCTATTGTTCATGACTTGGTTCAGAAGGGTGTGGTCGAGGAGACCAGAGGAAATGTTTGTAACAGACCTGTTCTGCCTGTTCTAAAGCGTACTGATCCTTCTCAGCCACCTGTATATCGTTTTGTGATAGACCTCCGAGAGGTCAACAAAATTGTTGTCCCTCAGTTTCCTGTTGTTCCAGATATTACTGCTTTGCTTACTATGATTACTGAGGAGAGTAGGGATCTCTTTGGTTTCTCTCTTGGAGGCCGAAGTTTTCGATTTCAGCGTGCACCTCAAGGCTATTGTGAGAGTCCCTCCATCTATAGTCAAGCTTTGAAGTCTCAGCTTGATACTTTTTCTTTGCCATCAGGTGCTACTCTTATCCAATATGTGGATGATTTGTTAGTGGCTGCCGATTCGGAAGATGTCTGTAAGAATGCGACTGTGTCACTTTTGCGACATTTGTCTGATCTACACCACAAAGTATCGCTTTCTAAGTTACAGTATTGCCGACAAGATGTTACTGTAAAGGATGTACTCGGGGGAGGGGGGCAACCCGTAGAGTGAAAGGAGGGTCACCAAGAGAGAGTTCATGTGGTGCAAACGTTTTTTTATTGGGTTGTACTTCAGGGGTTAAGAAAACAACAAGAGTCTTGTGTTCCGAGATAGCAAACAAAGTCTTGCTAGGTCTGGAGGCTATTTATATCCGGCCGGCTTTAGGTCCTCCACTGTAGGCTACCAGGGTGGAATCCAAACTAAAAGGCTTCAGGCTCCGAAGGCACTCGAAAGAAGGAAAGAAAGAATACCCTAGGTTACTGGTGTGACCGATACTCCGGTTATGACAGAAGTGAGGCGGGGAGTGAAGGAGATCACCAGGGACCGTAACCGACTTGTGCAATCCAGCGTTCGTATACACTCGGTGACGTGACACACGCATGTCCCGTGACCACCCTCAACCACCCCTACCCGCTCCCTCCCGGTGCAAAGAACACTCCCCTTAGTCTCGCCCGTACCTTGTGGAGCCACACTTCTCCTCCTGAAGTGTGGCGGGGCGGAGCGTGGTCCTGTTGGCCTCCCGGCTATTTCTTCTCCTGCGGCGACGTGGCTTCTGTGTCCTCTCTCCTCTCCTGGGGCGGCGACGTAGCTTCCGTGTTCTCCCGCTGTACGCCGAAGTCCTCCCGAGGCTCACTGGACGCTTCCTCCTCTCCTGTGCCGGTCGCGGCGTTCTCCTCAGGACGTTGCGTTATCAGTGCCTCCGTTGCTCCCGATTGGAGGAACAAGGATGACATCACCGGCGGAGCTCCCTCCTCCGGGTAAGCCCAGGCTGCCTTAAAGGGAGCGTATCCGTCCTGTGTATACCGAGGTGGAAAGGAATAGGGGTTAATGTCGGTACCGAACTCGTGGCAGGCAGGGACCCCCTGACACATCCCTCCCCCAGGATTTCCCCGATCGTGGGAAAGAGGAAATCGGGACAGAAAGTCAGCGTTCCCCTGTTCCAGACCTTTGCAATGACGGACCTCAATTTGGAAGGGTTGTAGAGCCAAAAACCACCTGAGGATACGGTCATTGTGACCACAGCTCCGTTGAAGCCACGTCAGTGGGGCATGGTCCATATATAAAACAAAGTGCCTTCCCTCCAGATAGTACCTGAGTTTGTCTACACTCCAGCGGACCGCCAAACACTCCTTCTCTATGGTAGAGTAGGCCAGTTCTCTGGGGAACAATTTACGGCTGATAAAAAGAACCGGTCTTTCCAACCCGTCTGAGTCCTCCTGGGAAAGGACTGCCCAAATACCAACCCCTGAGGCATCAGTCTAGAGGATGAAGGGTTTTGTGAAGTCCTGAGAAGTCAAGACAGGTGACGTGGTAAGGACGGTTTGTAGTGTCTGGAAAGCATTGGTTTCTTTGGGAGTAGGGGCTGGTAATCTCGGAGATGACTGTTTTTTTTAACAAGTCTGTAAGAGGTCCAGCCATGTCCACGAACTGTGGAATAAACCTCCTATAGTATCCCACCAGGCTCAGGAATGCTCTCAGATCTCCTTTGGTCTTGGGATAGGGGACTTCTAGGATAGCCTTCACTTTCTCTGTTTGTGGTTGTATCATTCCATTACCTAGGACATAACCTAGATATTTCACCTTTCTGAAGGCTACTGTGGTCTTTTTTGGCATTTATATGAAACCCTGTTGCCCTTAGACTAGCGAGGACCTTTTCAAGATGTTTTGTATGGTCATCCCACGTTTTCTGTAGATTACAATATCGTCCAAGTAAGCAGAGGAATATTGTTGGTGGGAAGACAAGACTGTGTCCATTGCCCTTTGGAACGTTGCCGGAGCGCTGTGCAGACCAAACGGAAGAACGGTGAAATGATAGTGGCCTGAGGGGGTAGAGAAAGCTGTTTTCTCTTGGTCTGCAGGGTTTAGCGGAATCTGCCAATACCCCTTGGTGAGGTCTATAGTTGTGATATACCGAGCTTCACCAAGGCGTTCTAGCAGTTTGTCCACGCGAGGCAGTGGATAAGCATCTTGTTTGGAGACCCTATTTACTGCTCTGAAGTCTATACAAAAACAAATACTGCCATCCGGTTTGCTGTGTGAAGGTACAATTACCCCGGAGCGCAACATCTGGTTGATCTCGTCTTGGAAGGCACTTCTTATAGCTTCAGGGACACGATAGGGCTTTTGTTTAACTACAGTCCCGGGAGTAGTAGGTATGGTATGCATCGCTATGTTTGTTTTTCCTGGTTGGTCTGAGAAGACGTCTGAGTAACGGAGGAGAAGAGATACAACTTCTTCTCGCTGTCCTTCTGTTATGTCTGGATTTATAGGAGTGTCATGAACAGTATGAGGGGCAGTCGTGAGGGTATGGACCGCTTGAGGGGGTTTCCCCAGCCACTTTTTAAACAAATTTATGTGGTACATTTGTGTCTTATTCCCCGTAACTCGCAGGATGTAAGTGGTTTTACCAATTTTCCGGAGAACCTCAAAAGGTCCTTGCCATTCTTTTCTGAGTTTGTGCGTAGAGGAAGGTAACAACACCAAAGACCAGTCACCAACATCAAGTTCCCTCCATTTTTTTCCTTTGTCATAAAACGTCTTTTGTTTGTTCTGGGCTATGGCGAGATGATCATGGGCCAAAGTCCTAAGTTTATGAAGTCTAGTCTGGAGTTGTCGTGTGTAGTCTAGTAAGGCCTCTGCCTCGTGTGCTCCTTCCTTTTCCCAACTGTCTTTGGTGATTTCTAAAAGGGTTCTTGGGGTCCGACCAAACAGCAACTCAAAAGGAGAGGTGCCTAAACTGGCTTGTTTTTGGCTCCGTAGGACAAAAAGAGCCAAGGGTAGCAACTGATCCCAGTTCTTACCATCACCAGACAAAAGTTTTTTCATGGTGAGCTTTAGGCTACCGTTATATCGCTCGACCAACCCATCTGTCTCGGGATGGTAGACAGACGTTTTAATGTGTGTGATTCCTAGTTGTTTACAAACCTGGGCCATTAAGCGCGAAACAAAAGGTGTTCCTTGGTCTGTAATGATTTCGCGAAGAAATCCCATTCTAGAGAAAACCTCAACGAGCTTTTGAGCAATGGCTGAAGAAGTAGCTGCCCGGAAGGGATATGCCTCGCGGTAGCGAGTGGCATAGTCAACTAAAACCAAGGCATATAGATGACCTCTCGCAGATTTAGGCAACGGGCCTATAAGGTCCATTCCTAATCTATCAAACGGTTTCCTTATGATGGGTAACGGATTCAGAGGAACCGCAGGGGGAATATAGGGATTTCGCCATTGACAGATCTGGCATTCCTGACAATAGCGTTGTATTTGTGCATACACTCCCGGCCAGAAGAAGTGCTGTAAAATGGCCTGCCCTGTCTTTTCTGCACCTGAATGTCCTGCAAGTAAATGTGCGTGTGCAAAAAAGAGTATTTGGTCCCTAAAGGCAACAGGTACCAACAGCTGGGGAACTGCATCAGGTTTAGCCAGCCTGTAATCAGGCGTCGTAGCACACCCGGGACATACTAGGTGTCACTGGGTGGGCCCGATGATGAAGCATACCACCAACTAGGTTGGTGGGTGAGGGCTTCATGAATACACCAACAAGGTGCCCGTGACAGAACTAATTTGAGTACTGTAACACTTTGGTCAACTTAAGCTAGTCCTCTTTGTTTAATCACATATAAACCCTCGGGGACTCGGACTAGCTAACTAGTCCTCTCTCTCCCTCTTGTTACACGCAGCTAATGGATACTCCCTAACGTCCCCATGGACGCACCTTATGTGAACACTTTTCCCTGGCATTAGGCAGGAGGAAGGAACCAATTCTTGTCTTACTACCGAATGCCTACATCCAGAATCTAGTAAAGCATTAACCACCTTCCCATAAAGGCTCACACTCACACAGAACACTGGTCCTGTCTCCTGGGTGAATAGAAGAGAATTTGGGGTGTAGCTAAAGTCCATAGGTTCTTCTTCTTTCTCCTTTTGTTTTTTTCTGCAATACCTTGCTATATGGCCGCATTCACCACAGTCATAACATTGAGGACCAGGGTTGGGCTGAAAGTCTGGTTTGGGTAAACGTGGTCGTGGAGGTTCTAGCAGTGGTTTTGGGTATTTCTTCTCGAGCTTTCCGGGTATACTTTTACTAGGTTTCTCTGGTTCTCTTACAGGGGGGCGTCCTTGGGCCCGGGCATAGGAAGTAGCCATTTCAATGGCGTGTTCAAGAGTCAGGCCTGCATGTTGCTTCAGCCAACGCTGTGTGCCATAGGGTACCGCCTCCAAAAACTGTTCAAGATAGATTTTATTCATCACCTCTTCCATATTCCCTTCCTGTGGCTTAAGCCAAAGGTCAGCAGCAGCTTTTAACTTATAAAAAAGGGTCTTAGGAAGGTCTCCTGGGATTCCACGTTCCTGTCGGAATTTAAGTCTGTGGGTATCTTCATCCACACCCAGACAGTCGAGGATATATTGTTTAACCACAGCATAAACAGAGGTGCCGTCCTTATTGACCATCTGATAGGTGGCTTGGGCCTCTCCTGTTAAAAGAGGGGTGAGGTAAAAAAGGCCACCCATCACCAGGCCAAGCACTGGCCCTAGCAGCCCTCTCGAAATTCAAAAAGAAGGCCAAAGGATCGTCCCCTGGCGTGAACTTTTGTAGAGGGACTACCGTTCCTGGGGGTGGGGCATTCGTTCTTCCTTGTCCCAATACCGCCATGAGTTGGTTTTTACCTTCGGCCAACTTCAAAAGACTGTCTGACTGAGCCTGTATGGCACTGGTAAACGCCGTGCTGTCCACTTCAGCCTGAGTGGAAGTTTGTCCAATGGCCCACTCAAGTTTATCCTGGCCCTCCTTCATTTGTTGAATGAGGGCTTCCATCTTGTATCAGAGGATAGTTTGGCTCCTATCTGGCTCGCCACTAGTAAAGGATGTACTCGGGGGGAGGGGGGGCAACCCGTAGAGTGAAAGGAGGGTCACCCAGAGAGAGTTCATGTGGTGCAAACGTTTTTTTATTGGGTTGTACTTCAGGGGTTAAGAAAACAACAAGAGTCTTGTGTTTCAAGATAGCAAAAAAAGTCTTGTTAGGTCTGGAGGCTATTTATATCCGGACAGCTTTAGGTCCTCCACTGTAGGCTCCCAGGGTGTAATCCAACAAAAAGGCTTCAGGCTCCGAAGGCACTCGAAAGAAGGAAAGAAAGAATACCCTAGGTTACTGGCGTGACCGATACTCTGGTTATGACAGAAGGGGGGCGGGGAGTGAAGGGGATCACCAGGGACCGTAACCGACTTGTGCAATGCAGCGTTCGTATACATTCGGTGAAGTGACACGATACAACCTGAGAGAAAGGTTGCTTAAAGACAATTAAAATCTGTGTGTTTTATAATTTTGCCTTTTGTTCGAAAAAAGAGAAACATTCCTTCTCCATTATCCATCAAGTTGCCGGGTCACAATAGGAGTCTTAAGCTGTGACCTGAATAGTGACTAGGTCAACAAGACTTGCAGTGTCATAGGACGGCTAACAATCACAGCTAATTGATTAAGGAAGATTATCGTGAGCAACGCCTTTAGAGTAATGGATAGCGCAGGAAAAGAGAATGATGTTAAGATAATGAAAATAAATCATTATAAGAAATTATTATTCAGTCGTTGTGGCGTAGCATTATGTATTTCAGTATGTTTATGCAGTTTATTAGCATGTGTAGGATGGATCGTACACAGTATGCAGCCGACACCTGTCCCTACTTCGACTTTGATTTCCTCTACTACTATTTCTCCGCATACATTTTACGCACTCCCAGACCATGAGCAGATGAGAAGAATGGAGTATTTCAACAATTCATTTATTCTATTGTTACATCAACATTAATTGGTAGTGAATACTACTGATTGTTGGGTTTGTGGGCTTATACCACACAACACGGAGAGAGGGATGCCGTATTTAGTCCTTCCATTTACGTATGAAGGTTCTGCTTGGGCTTATCTGGCTATGTTTTCTAATGCATACCAGAACCTACTCCGATATTCTCCTGGTGGGTCCTATAATGTGGAGTGGATTTCAGTCATAGCTCTTTGATAAAGGGAATAGTGACCATGGCAAAAATCGCTGATATTATTAAAATTCAAAAAGATGAAAAGAGAGCATACGATGGATGGAATGTGACTCGGTATGTCACTAGTCTCACTGACAAGGTTAAACAGAAGAGATTTGCACCAATTTAGGTTTTACCCCAGAGAGGTAACTTGTGTTTACAAATAAATGGCCAGAATACCAAAATTAAGCAAGAAAGGATTAATTGTTCTCACATATATGTCTATACACCCTTGACTCCTTCACCGTTAGTGCCATCTCAGTGTACATACTTTATCTGTCATTACAAAGCTTATACATGGCTTCCCACACATTTCTCGGAAACATGTTATATAGCTTTTCTTCTTCCTCCGACATATACTTCTCCTGCAGATCACCATAGAAAGAGATTTGGTAGAGGGGTTATTGATGCAGAAGACACAGCCGGACAAGAGGTAGGAGATTTTTTGAAAGGGTTTCTTCCTTTTTGGGGTCCAATGATAAATAGTAGAAACGTCAGACGCCTAGTTTGTGTGGTCGATGCTACCATAAATATAACTTCTGGAGCATTGAATAATCTGACAGCTGAACTTCAGGTGGATCGCCTTATGACTTTGCAGAACCGAATGGTTCTAGACAATGTCCTTGCAGATAGAGGGGGAGTCTGTAAACTGATTGGGTCAAGTTGCTGCGTTTACGTTCCGGATAATGCCCCTACAGTATACCAAGCCATTTCTAAGCTACATGTCATCTCCGAGTCCATTCATCAGGACACTGGAGACTGGTCTGTAATGGGATGGTTTTGGGGACTACTGTCCACATGGGGATGGAAAGTGTTAACTTTCCTTGGAGCGATTCTAGCGATCATCTTTTCTTCTTGTCTTTGTTTACAGTGTGGTCCAGTTATTTGCAGACTTTGTGCCACTGTGTGTGTTTCTAAGCCAGTAACACAGGAAACAGAGAACATTAGAATGATGTTGCAGCAACACCTCAATGACCTCATGACCATCGATATCGACTCAGACTAACATGAGTCTTTCGTGCTTTGCCTGAGTATGGCAAAAGGAGGGTCTGAGGTTACGCGGTTTTCGACTTCGCTTCGTATCTAGCCGCCATTTTGTATTTAACCGCCATTTTGTGTTGCTTCACTCAGGCAGCACGGTGGACGTGGTGAACGCGATGTTTTTGCTTTTTCAGCTGCTACGTGTCCTTCCCGTTAAAGAGTAACTCCTGCCCATGTTTATGAAACTGATGTCAGGGTCTCCCGAGTTTTGTAAATCCATGTCTAGACTGATTAATCCATGTCTTACTCCACTGTTTGGGTCCCACCATTCTTCTTGACTTTATCTTGTTTAACTGACCTTCGCTATTCTCTTCGTGTGTTCTCCTGTTACATAGACTGTTCTTTGAAGCATTCAAACATGTTCTACCACCTGCAAATTGAATTACGGGCACTAGTGTTGATTAACTTGAGGGGAGGAGAGCACACAGGGTCTGAAAGGAGGGTGTGTTTTAGACATTTGATAACTTGTTTTCAAACTATTCCTATTTGTCAGTTTTGGAGTTGGCATTGTAAACCTGTATAGTATAATAGACCACCACGGAATAAAGTGGCAGTCTCTTGATAACCTACCAGTTGGTGTACTTACAGGACTACTGTGCTTAGCTGCAGCTAATAAATCTGCTTTTCTACGCCTAACAGAGTGTCACGTGTCTCTGTCTGCCAAAGCAGGTGAACCCGGAGATCTTAGGCGTGCCCTGCGCCGCCTGGCCGATAAGGTCAGGTTCTCCAATCCACCGTCAACAGCACAGCTGGTATTTTGGCCAACAACACTGGGGAGCTCCAAGCGGTATGCCTCGTCACTCTACAAAACTGCATGGTCCTTGATGTCATCCTAGATGACCGCGGAGGAGCATGCTGCATCATCGGCGTCAGCTGTTGCGTGTACGTTCCGGCTATTTTCACGCTTCATCAAATCGCCTCTGATCTCCATCAAGAAACCGGCCCCATGGTCCCTTGGTTACTAGATATGGCAACTTCTACTGACATGGGGATGGAAGGTCCTAATGATTATCCTAATACCTCTTGCATTGATCTTCTTTTGCTGTCTTTGCCTTCAATGTGGTCCCCCACTCTGCGGCCTATGCGCAAATACTATCAAGCCAGTCCCAGTAAATGCACATGTCGAGAACGACAAAATAATGATTGAAAGCGAGACACAGCTATTGATGAACATTGTAATTGACTAAAAATGGTTTCGCTAATGGCAAAAGGAGGAAATGTGGAAAAGTATGTCTGTTATCCTGCCATTCGCTCCATCATTTTGTGCTTCACCCTTCATCACTGACCTTCTCTCTGTATCACAAATGCTCTGGGGCTTTACTCTTGACTTGCCTCATTCCTGCACCGATACCCACACCCTGTTCGTGCCCTGGGCTGCCAAAAAATGACCAATTCATGCTCATCCAGTCGGACAGGGAGTTTCCCAGATTTCACCCTGTGCACTACACCCTGCAGGCATCCAACAGCTACCATCTGCGGACTTTCGGATTGACCTCTACTTGTTGTGTAATTATGCTTTTCGCCTATGCCCTGCAGGGGCCCCACAGCTACCTTCTGCGGACTTATCAGATTGACTCTGCGTGTTGTCTAATCATGGTTTTCGCCTATACCCTGCAGGGGCACAACAGCTATCACGTGCTGATTTTATCAGACTAACCACTGCTTGTTTTGTAAATTATTGGTTTTTGTTATTGTTATCCTTGCACGCACAGGGTAGGGATGAAGGGTATATAAGATGCGGAACCAAAGTACTCAGCAGATTGACTCCTCAGACATCTATGGGTGTCTGCTGCAGATGCTCTCTCTCTCATGAGATTGCAATAAATATCTTTTCTCTCCGTGCTCCAGTGTTGGTCTCATTTTGTATTCCGGACCCGTGGACCTTTGGGTGGTCTTCCAAGGAAACCCCCAAATCCACACACCCAGACCAGTCCTGTGGGATGCCGGGTCGGCAAATCACAGACAGTCTAGCCCTGGTTCCACACAATTGAGTATGTCAAGGGTTGCAAAGTTCCGACAGGCTTGGTCAGCCTGGACCTAGAAAAGGTGTTTCCGACCGCATTTGCCATGACCTCATCTACCGGACACTCAGAGAACTGGGGCTGGGAGACTTCTTCTCTGATGTGGTGACCACAATGTATTGAGATATCTCTAGCACGGCATTGGTCCTGTCAGGCTTCAGTCAGTGAGAAATGTACAAATTTTCCACTTGCAACAGTCATTTCCTTGTTGGGCAGAATTAAAATGTCATCCTGGAAAGCCAAGGCACCAGTTACATCCTGAACAATGAACTCATTAGTTTCTGGGAAATACTGGAAGAAAATGCAAATGCTAAACAAAATGGTATGCGCCAACAGGTCTTATGAATGTTGTTAGAATTTGGGACTCCTTAGCCAGTAGACCTTGGTGATCAGTAGCTTCTAAGTCTATGGTTGTAAAGTATTATGCCTTTCCTAACTTGGCCAGCATCTCATTGATTTTTGACAGAAGGTAACATTCAAAGACAATATTTTTATTTCATGATCTTAAATCTTCACATAATCTTACCTGGCCGGCATTTTTGTGCTATAACTGATATAATCAACTTGCTAAAAGATACATTCACTGCACAATTTCTCCATCTACCTTCTCATGTCATCCCTGACACTTAAAGAATTACTTCTTACTTTGTGTCCAATATGTATAGCATTTTTCTTTAGTATGATTTTATGTTCATAACCAGAAAATAAGTTTTTCCAATAAACAATTCAATTCTTCAGGTATGTGTTGTGTTCGCTCAATCAAACATCTGGGCATGCTGGTGCCGGGTCTTACATACCAAACTTACCTTGATTTCTTTTTTTAACAAACTTTATTGCGATTTTCTTGTCAACACAGACATACAGTGTGTTAAAGTTTGTTACACAATACTTCCCAGTGGAGTCGATGTTACAATCATGTATTGCAGAGTCATGCAAAATGAAGTCTACTATGCATGGCATTAGACCTCCCTCTCAGTTTTCAAGGCAAAAGTGGAGAAGTGATAAGGACAAAATCTCCTATCTATTACAATCCCGTGGTGCTTGTCTCAATATGGCTTCAAATCATATCTCTAACTAAACTCCCTAACCTCCCCACACCCATCCTTCCCCCCTAGGCATGTCACTTTCAGCTCTGCATAGGTCGTGCAGCACCCATCTGTTACACATGGGCTTTACCAACCTTCCAGGGATATCAGTGTACCTAGTTACGCACTGCTGCTGTTTGCTCATATGTCATGGTGTTACTAGGGGTATTAGTTCAGCGTCACCTGGGTGTGATCGGTCTAATCTCCTATCACTGGCACAACAATCTCAGAGTCTTCATCATTGTCAGTGTCTGGGTCCTTTAATATTCCCACTAACATTTCCCATGCGTTTGCCACCTCTAGCGCCTTTTCGCTAATGGCTTTCTTTGCCAACTGCGATCGCACTGTCCCATCACACTCCATCCATTTAATGAACTCCTTCTTTCATCTAGTTATGCTGGGGCCCCTCTGTGCTTTCCAATGCATCGTGATTTCCCTTTTGGCTAGCAAAACACCCATATCTAGGACTTTACTAGTGACCTTGTTTTTAGCCGTATGGGGAAACCAATGCAGCATACACGGCCCTATTGCCAGTTCCAACTCTCTGTCCATAAATGCATTCAACAAGGTCACTACTTCAATACAATAAGTGTCTAGTTGTGGGCACTCCCAGAACATGTGATGGAAGTCCGATCCTTTCCCCTGGCAACGCGGGCACTCATCTGAGCCAGTATCGAAGCAGGTTTTAATTTACGCTGTGCAGTATATAAAAGTGAACTAACTGCAAGCGGGCGTTCCTGGTGTGCTTCCATGCTCTTTCTACTATGTCAGCCCAGGCCTAGTCTGGTATTTCTTCCCTTACATCCTCCTCCCACTTGCGCTGCAATACACTCAGGGGCAACAGCTTCTCCTGCGTCATACGCCTGTACAGGCATGTGACCGCCTTAAATTGTCCCGCCACTATCACTATGTATTGACATCCGAATGAGGTTTTTGGTTCAACGAGGCCCTCCTTTCAGTGTTTACAGATAGCTGCAGTGAGCGCCGCATGGAGCAAAATGTCCCCCCCTCGTAAATCGATAAGTCATTAAAAGGTAGCATGTTGCCATCTTCATAAAGATCCCCTATGGTAGTCACACCTTTCTCGCCCCAGTCTGCTAAATCCCTCCACGTACCTCTGTGAGCAATGCCTCACACATTGATAGTGGTATATCAGGGGCATATGGCAACGCAATTCTTGCCCTTTTTAAACTACGTTTCCAACACTGCCTTGCCGCTTTAAGGTCCCCTGGGAGGGTACCAGTGCGGATGGGAAGATCCAGTACAATTTGAGAAAGTACTCTCAGAGCCGGAGTTCTATCTCTCACCTCGTCGGACCCACGCAGCTGTGCTGCTATGCTTTGCGTAACCCATTGCAGTTGAGCTGCTAGGTAATAAGTTTCGAAATCAGAAACTGACCATTCCCCCTCTGCTCTTGGATGCAGCAACACAGTCGAGCAAACCCTCCGCCTACCGGTACCCTGTAGGAAACCTGTGATCATGGATGTAAGCTGTTTAACCCCTTCGCTGCTAGGCATTTCCCCCGCTGAGCTAAGCCTTTATTTGGCTATTTAGAGTAGTGCACGCTTAGGCGCCTGTAACTTTTTGACCACATAAGGTATCCATGCCAAATTTGCGTCCTTTTCTTCCAACATCATGGAAATTCTAAAGGTACCCAGGGTTTGTGGATTCCCCTGGAGGGGTCCCAGAAATTAGCCAAAATACAGCAAAACATTTTTTTTTTAATGGGAATAACGGGCGGCAAATGAAAGCGTTGGGTTTTTCCCTGCAAATGTTATTAAAAAGTGTTTGTGGGCTGAAATCACCATTTTCCAGATTTTAGGAAATGACAGACTTTTATCAAAAAATCAACATTTATTACACAGTTTTGGCATTTTTCTGGGACATAGCCTATTTTTGCTATTTTTTATGCTTTCAACCTCCTTTCAGGTAATGGTAGAAATAGGTGTGAAGGCGATAATGGATCCTGGAAAGCTATACATTTTAGAAAAGTATACAAAATTCTGAATTTAGCAAAGGGTCATTTATGCACATCCATCAACGTTTCTCTATAGAAACTAACTGTTAAATATAGGAAAAATTGAAAATTAGTTGAAAAAGACAGCCTTTTGTGTCAACGTTTTCACCTGTAACTTCTTGTAATTAGGACAGCTCTTTGAAAACAATATACTGTTACATCCGTTGGACTTTCCTGGTTGTTGGGAAATATTGTACTTGTAGGTTCACCAAGAACCAGACAAACCCAGAGTCAAATACTGAGCAGCAATTTGCAATGGCTTTTTATTATGTACCGGGTAGATAGCAATTATGGTAAACAGACAAAATATCGACTAGAAAATATCGAATGGACATAATATCGAGTACAAGATATAGGCTGGACAGAATATGGAATGGACAGAATATAGACATGAAAAATATCGTTTTGAAGGTAAGTAATGTAATATCAAATTTTAAAATGTAGATAGTCAAAATATCGAAGTACATAATATAGGTTAATAGAAATATCGAACATTTAATAATATCAACATTTTTATAGTGTATTTTTTGTGTTAAAAGTGTTTATTTCTGTTATAATGTAATTTAATTAATGATTTTAATAATATTTAAATTTTGCGTAATTTAATTCTGTAGTGGGTTGTGGGTTTATAGGGGAATAGGGTGGGAAGTAATTTAATTATAATTAATTAAATATGTAAATTTATTTATTGGTATTTGTTCTGAAGTGGGAATAGTCATTTTTACCTCTACACTGTCCAACGCTTTCCCTACTGTTGCACTCTCTTGAGTGGGAATAGTAATTTGTACCCCTACGCTATCCAACCCTTTCCCTACTGTCGCACTCTCTGGAGTGGGAATAGAAATTTTTACCTCTACGCTATCCAACGCCTTACCTACTGTTGCACTTTCTGGAGTGGGAATAGTAATTTTTACCCCTACGCTATCCAACGCTGTCCCTACTGTTGCACTCTTTGGAGTGGGAATAGTAATTTTTACCCCTACGCTATCCAACGCTTTCCCTACTGTTGCACTCTCTGGAGTGGGAATAGTAATTTTTACCCCTACGCTATCCAATGCTTTCCCTACTGTTGCACTCTCTGGAGTGGGAATATTAATGTGTATCCCTGCGCTATCCAACGCTTTCCCTACTGTTGCACTCTCTGGAGTGGGAATAGTAATTTTTACCTCTACGCTATCCAACGCCTTATGTACTGTTACACTCTCTGGAGTGGGAATAGTAATTTTTACACTTCCACTATCCTACGGTAATAATATTGGATATTTTTAAATTACATTATGTTACTATATATATATGTTTTAACAAATATGATTGTAAAAAATGTTTTTATAACTTTAATTAATTATTTAATTATTATAAGGTAATTTAAGTATTTTTTTTTCTCTTTTTTTTTTTAAAGAATTATCTTTATTATTTTCACCTGGTATTAAGTTACAAAAACATTCAAATATTATTTCAGATTAAACAAGTTTGTCACATACAGACATGATCTGCTCCCAAAAAAAATAATAATAAATAAATTTAAAAAAATGGAAAACAAAAATTTAAGTATTTTTAAGTATATTTTAGTAATTAATTTTTTATATTAATTTAATTTAACATTGTTTTTAATAAAGTCGATATTTTTATAAACTATATTTTTGTAAACGATATTCTTTACTCGATATTTTTGTACTTACCTGTTTGTAGATACAAAGTCGATATTTTTGCTAGTCGATATTATGTCCCTCGATATTATGTCAGTGATCCAGCAATTACTGTGGGGAAATGTATACATGGAAAAATCGGTATGAAAGACACCTATGTATTTCTAAAATGGGAACAGATTATAGAGTTTAGAAACAGTACATATTTGCACATTTTCGAAATTGGGAATACTCATACTAGCATGAGAATTATCGGTCATTTGGGGGCGCTAGAGGGCGCACACGCGGAATGGCTGCTTAACACTGCTGCTCCCGCACCTTGGCCATCGATCCTTAATTATCCTTTGCCACAGATGTCCGACATCGCCCCTGACCCCGCCACTTGCAGCATAACACCGCTCTCTGCACTCGTCCCGGAGCCCGTTTAATTATCTTCACCGGAGGCGGAGATCTGGCCGGGTGAAATCTGACCGGCAGGAGCCCTGGTTGCTGCAGGGCGAGGAGACCGGCTGTGAGGTCCCACGTGAGGTCAGTGCTCGCCATGCGGCCCTAGGCCTCGCCTACCCTGGTGCTCGCGATCCCTGTGTGCACCCCATCTGATCCTTGGTCTGCTGTGCGACCTGGGGGCCCACTAGTTCCCCACTGCGGACGGGTGCTGGGTGTGCCTGCGTCGGACAATTGGATGGTGGACACCCCCGAGGAGCTGCTCGGCCTGGCGGAGCGGAGGCCCACTACTAACGACTGCCAGAGACTGCCGCTGCAGTCCCGAGCTCGGTGAGTGGCACTTCACCTGTGAATCCTACCTCCCGCGATTGCCCCACGCCTACTGCCTGCTGCAGCCGGAGCGGATCGTGGGGTCCCGCGTCGCTTCTGGGCTGGTCTGCTCAAGCCTCAGTGCCTGCCGGCCCGCCTGGTCTCCCAGGGCGCTTGTGGGGGCCCCTGGACACCTGCAGCCTCATCGCCACACGAACCCTACTGCTGCTGCCTGCTCGCCCAGCCTGGTTTGCCTGCTGCCTACGCTACAACGCCCCGCATCCCTCTGCAGGCCTGCGGGCCGTGTATACTACCCTACGTACTGTCCTAGCACCGGGCCCACCTCCCCGGGGAGCCCTCGTGCTGCTGCGGCCCTGCCTGCACCCGCTGGTGCTACTACTTCATCAGACCCGCGAGGCGGACAGCCTGGACCTCCGGCCTGGACCCTCCCGCTTGCCACCACTGGGACCACGTGTACTGCATTGCCTTCCTGCGCTGTGGCTGGACACCCCTGCTCAAAGTTGTTTGTGGCGGACTTCTCCACGTGCTTAGCCCTGCCTACTTGGCTGGTCCCGGCCTGGACCCTTCTGCTTGCCACCACTGGGCCCACGTGTACCGCATTGCCTTCCTGCGCTGTGGCTGGACACCCCTGTTCAAAGCTGTCTGTGGCAGATTTCTCCACGCGCTTAGACCTGCCTATTTGACTGGTCCCGGCCTGGACCATCCTGCCTGCCACTACTGGGAACACGTGTACCGCATTGCCTTCCTGCGCTGTGGCTGGACACCCCTGTTCAAAGTTGTTTGCGGCGGATTTCTCCACGCGCTTAGACCGACCTATTTGACTGATCCCGGCCTAGACCCTCCTGCCTGCCACCATAAGGAGCACGTGGACCGCATTGCCTTCTTGCGCTGTGGCTGGACACCCCTGCTCAAAGTTGTCAGTGGCAGACTTCTCCACGTGCTTAAACCTGCCTATTCGACTGGTCCCGGCTGGTGCTGTGCTGGTGCGGCCTGGGCGGGCGGCGGCGCCGATCTGAGAAGCCAAGATGGTACGCCCTGAGAACCGCCAAACGAAAATCAGCTTCGACGGCACCAAGAAACCCACGAAGGCGGTCCCTGCTGACCCTAACTCCGGCGCCGCTTCCACCTCCACTCTTCCCTCCCCTGCCAAGGAGCTCGACCTACACCATCTCTTTCAAGAGATGCGACAGGGATTCGCCACCGTGGTGGAGAAGGTGGATGGTGTAACCGCTAGACTTGACGCTCTGGCCCACAAGGTGGATCGGCATGAGGAACGACTCACGGCCACGGAGCAACGTATCTCCGATGCAGACGATGTTGCTTCCACTCATACCAATCAATTAGCCCGCATGGACAACCTTCTTAGGATTATAGCGGCAAAGAATGAAGATTTGGAAGCCCGTAGCCGACGCAACAACATCCGCGTCACGGGTGTTCCGGAGTCCACCAACACGGGCAGGATGGAGCTCTACGTCGAGAAGATCCTCAAGGGATCCATAGGCGAGGATGCCTTCTCTCCGCAGTTCATTGTTGAGCGAGCACACCGGTCACTAGCTCCTGTCCCGAAACCTGGCCTGCCACCTAGGCCAATCATCGCTAAACTGTTAAACTACCGTGACCGCGATGTGGCACTGAGAGCTGCTCGCACTCAATGATCCCTTCAGTACGATGGCGTCACTTTTTCTACCTATCCGGATTTCACCCCCATGGTACAGGAGGAACGGCGTAAATTTCTCCCTGTGAAGAAGAAATTACGCGAAGCGCAACTGGATTATGCCCTACTCTACCCAGCGAAGCTACGGATCACTCATCAGGGGAAGCAACGTTTCTTCACAAATCCCCAAAAAGCCGAAGACTACTTGAAATCACTCCGCAGGGCCAGAGGAAGTGACCATGCTGCTGCTGCTGACTCAGGGGATGATGATCCTTCTGCTGCGGGGAACGAACACTGACCATGAACGGTTACCTGAACTAAACCTTTGACTATCCAGAACAGGCATGCTGCCTATTTGCCCCACGTGCTCTGAAGTGACTGCCTCTTCAACATGACATGGCGGTGTCTGGCTGTATCTGTGGTAATGTATACCAAGTTCCGCTTGCCTAGCCCTGGCCTCCACCGAGGGCGGTATAGTTTTGGAGGCCATCGGCGGTTAGAGCGGCTGTGCGCCCTTGATGTCGTTACCCCATCGGGTGTACCCCATGACTGTTAATGTGTTAGAATTGGATGTTGGGGGTGGGGGTGGGGGTGAGGGTCTGAGGGCGGGAATGGATGGCTGCAGACAAGTTTGGGGCGCTGTAGTGGGTGGGGGAGGGGGTTCGTTGGGGGGGGAGGCCTACACACCGAAAGTTGTTTTGGACTATGTCATTTCATATTGCTCACATGGATTCGAGTCAGTTAAGTACGGCTGCCTTACTCTGCTCGAGAAGCGATGTTCCAATATACTACACTAAATGGCGGTCTTAGGGTCTGCAACACAGCTACACTGTATGTCGTGGAATGTCCGTGGGCTCAATAATGCAAGGAAATGTTGTGATGTTCTCGCATACCTCACCAGGCATAATGTACATGTTGCCATGCTCCAGGAAACACACATGTCACCACAAGGGCGGGCTACCTTTGCATGTAAATGGGCTAACACTCGCACCTTCTCCTCCTATTCCACGTATGCCAGGGGGGTTGCTATCCTACTCCGGGGCACTGTCCCGTTTCACAAATGCGAGGAGCTGACAGATGGAGGAGGTCGTTACACTTTACTTTGGGGGAGAATGGGTCACGACACTGTCACCTTTGTTAATTGCTATGCACCTAACGTGGACACACCCACCTTCTTCACTACTTTTTGGGGTAAAATCCTTGACGTGGGTTTCCGCCATATCATCTGGGGCGGGGACTTCAATTTGGCATTAGTACCCAACATGGACAGAGCAGATGGGGCTGCCCACTATAAACCCAAGGCAAGGGAGGCCCTCGAGGGTATCATCACGGAGGGGGCTCTGGTAGACATATGTCGGTCCTTACAGCCGGTAAGACAGGAGGGAACTCACTTCACCTCCCAGACTGGCACTTGGGCACGACTAGACTACTTCCTTGTCACCCCTGGAGTCGTACCTGGAGTATCGACAGTCACACACCTACCGAGGATGTACTCTGATCATAGCCCTGTCCTGCTGCACACTAGACTACCTGGATGGGATTGCCCTAGACCTCATTGGCACCTACAGCCGGCAGCCCTGTTGGATGCCTTGTTCCGCTCTGAGCTGGGGGAGGAAATAACGGATTTCTTTCCGAGGAACAAGGGGTCGGTCGAGTCGGTGGAACATATCTGGGAGGCTTTTAAGGTAACTGTCAGGGGATATTGTATAGCTAAGAGTTTCGGGGTCCTCCGGGACATACGGGCCACTATCCGTAAACTTCATGGGGAGTTGCGAGCGTTGGAGAATCGTATGGTCGACGAGGCTGATCCTACATTACATGCTGAGTTCAGGGTCACATTGACCAAATATGAAGAGGAAGCTGACAGGGAGGCGAAATTCAAGGGAAAGCACTGGCAGGCTCGGAGATATTGTGAGGGGGACCACCTGGGTAAGGCTCTGGCGGCCTTGACACGGGTCCCCCGTGATCGCAATGCCATTCTAGAGCTCACTGATGACCAGGGTCACACGGTCAGGGATTCGGAGGCACTACTTGCCACCTTCACCTCACATTACCACAATCTGTACACCACCAAGGCTTCGGCGGAGATGCCCTACGCCGACTATCTGAGTGAGGTGGCTCTTTGCTGGCTTAGTGATGGCGACAGGGCTTTCTTGGCGGCTCCGTTCGAACTGGACGAAATTAAGGAAGCCATTATGTCCCTTAAAAATGGTAAGGCGCCTGGGCTGGATGGCATACCGGCCGAATTTTATAAAACATATATGGACATCATGGCCCCGGTCCTCCGTGATGTGTACGAGGAATCGCTTGCTGATGGCATCCTCCCAGGCTCTATGCGCGAAGTAGTTATCACCTCCCTCCTTAAACCTGGCAAAGACCCTGGATCCTGTGGATCCTACCGTCCCCTTTCCCTCCCGAATTGCGACGTAAAGATACTAGCCAAGGTTCTGGCTACTAGGCTGTCCTTGCTCATGACCAGGATTGTACTGCCAGACCAGTCGGGGTTTGTTCCCGGTCGCTCCACATCTCATAACCTACGCACCTTATTTTCGCTCCTCCGCACGGTTCATCCTGACCTCCCACTCGCTGCTGTCTTTTTAGATGCTTCCAAAGCATTTGATTCGGTCGAATGGCCCTACTTATCTTCAGTACTGTCGAGTATGGGTTTCCCCAAGCTATTTCTTTCCTGGATTCAGCTCCTCTACACACGACCGACGGCGAGAGTTCTCATCAATGGTCGTCTTTCCCAATCGATAGCCATCACAAGAGGTACACGTCAGGGGTGCCCTTTGTCCCCCCTCCTTTTTGCGATTGCTGTTGAGCCTCTGGCGTGCCGCTCAGACCTTCGGTACCTAGGCATACAAATCACGCGGGATCGGGAAGAGACCCTTCGCTCCAATTACGGAATGGCAATCACGTCCCTTGCTGCCACGGTCGACCGTTGGGTCACGCTGCCACTCTCCATGGCTGGTAGGGCCTCCCTCATTAAGATGGTTGTGTTGCCCCGTTTCCTCTACCTCTTTCTCAACGTCCCGAATTACCCGGGTGCTTTCTTCTTCAAGACCCTGAAGTCGGAACTCTGTCACCTGTTCTGGGGGGGCAAGGCCCCGCGGTTGAAATGGTCTACACTGATACTGCCTTACGAGGCCGGAGGATTCGATGTCCCTGACCTTGAAGCCTACTACCTCTGCGCGCAAGCCCACTATGCATTTCATTGGATGGTTCCCACGCCCTTCATGCTGCAACTCGCGGTGGAAGACTGGATAGTGCATCCCATACCGCTCAATGGCTTACTTCATTGTCCGGAGTCGATGATCCAGACTCCGAACACGTCAGTCTCCTGCACCCTGGACGCTTGGCGCCGCCTGGTCAGGAGACTCTCCTGCACCTTCCCTTACTCTCCCCTTCTTCCCCTGACATTTCACCCCTCGCTCGCGCTCTTACAACAACGTGGTTTCCAGCTGCTCTGTGACCGGTTACATATTGTCACCTGGGGTGATCTCTTCGCGAATAAAGTTATCAAATCCATGGAAAGCTTCTTTGCCACTCAAGACCACTCCCCACTCGACGTCTTTTACTACCTTTGCCTCCGACAGGGGATGAAGGATATCCTTCCAGATTATCCCCGTGAGCCGGAACTCCTGTGCCCTCTACACTTTCTGCTTAGCTCGCAAGATGGGGCGCATTTAGTCTCTGGCTTGTACCGCCGGCTCCGGTCAGACATTAACCCTCTTGAGACAGGTGCCAGGGCGTCCTGGAATGCTGAGTTGCTTATCACACTCACTGATGAACAGTGGCAATACTGCTGCGCACTCACAGCCAGGATATCAGCTAGTAGCAGGCTTAAGATGATCCACTGCAGGTTCCTCCAACGGCTCTATTATACTCCGGTCAAAAAACTCAGGTTCCAACTTGCCGATACTGACAAATGTGAACGCTGCCGCGCTGATCATGCAGGTTTCTTGCACCTTGCCTGGGAGTGCCCGGCTGTTCGGACATACTGGCAGCAGGTGACCGAGGCTCTCACCGCGATGACCAAGATCACTGTGGAAGCGGAACCGCTTAACACTCTGCTGGGGCACACGCCGCATTTCCCAAAACCCAGCAGGAAATTCATAGACACAGCTTTGCTCCTGGCTAAACGACGAGTGGCATGTCGTTGGGGCCGTGGCAGGGCGCCGAAGTTTAAGGACTGGCTCTCGGATATGACTCACTGTCAGGTCCAACACGTCACTTATTCAGAACTCCTACCGCTCCCAAGCAGGCCCAAAGACATCTGGGATCCACTGGTTTCCTACCTGCTGCGTCAGGGTGATGAAGACACAACCTCGAATTGACAGCTGGGGGGATATCCGACCGGGCTATCTACCCTGGTACCTAAGAGACCTGAGTTCCTAACGCTCGCATATCCTGAATCCTTCATCTCCCATATGTCCCCCTCTCGCCTCACTACTTGTGCCGATACAACATACAGCGTGACTAGCTGATTCTCCACATTTCAATACGCACCACGCTCCCATCTTTTTCCTTAAGAATATCACTTCACTGGGATACACCACACGACCCTGACCTTATTATTTTCCATGCCCATCAGATGCCATGACCACCACCATAATCCTGTGTTGCGACCTATGACTGTTATTCCGTGAGCAACCATATTGCATTGTACTTTTTCTCTTCACTCAGACATGTGTACAAAGCCTTTCTTATCTCTTTTTTTTTCTTTTTTTTCTTTTTTATTCTTTCTTGTTACCTGTTCCGGGTTGTTAAGAACTGGGGAGAAAACAATGAAAAATGTGTTCTGCTGCTGTAAATCCTGAATTGCACATGCCTCTTTTCCCCCTCCCTCCTCCCCGTCAACCTCCCCCTTCTCTCTTTTCTAGCCCTCCTCTTCTTTCCTCCTGTCTACCCTCTCTTTCCCCCCCCCCCTGTCTACTCCCTTGCCTTTCCCTCCCTTACCAAATGTCCTTTCCTTTCCTTTTATCTTAGCATGGTTTATCGCCACCGGGCCTCCGGGATGCCGGTACTAAGGCTGTTTCTACCACTGTCGCTATTATATACTGTGTCGTTTTAACTCTGTAGCTGCCGGCCCCCGGGTTGTGGGCATACACAGCAGTGTAATTCCCTAATTATGCAATAAAGCAGTTTGAACACCAAAAGAAAAAGAAAAAAAAAAGAATTATCGGTCATTTTTCAAAATGACTTCTTTTTTACACAATGTCTTTCATTTGGAAGGCGGAAATGCACCAAAAATCAATAGGTAATAACAGTTGCTTTACAAATCTGAATTTCCCTAAGTCTCCTGATAAAAATGATACCTCAGTTGTGTGGGTAGGCATAGTGCCCATGGCAGGAAATGGATCAAAACCCAACGTGAATACACCACATTTTCACAATGCACAATGGAAATGTACCCCTTTTCTTCAAAGTGTCTAGCTGTAGTTTTTGAACACTAGCTCTGCCGGTACCTAGGGAAAACATGCAAACCTATACATTTTTGAAAACTAGACACCCAGGGAAATCCAGGATGGGGTGACTTAGCTGCCTCCCACCAGGTTCTGTTACCCAGAATCCCTTGCAAACCTAAAACATTGTAAAAAAAACAAATTTTCCCCACATTTCTGTGGTGGAAAGTTCTGGAATATAAGTGGATTCTCACATTTCCACCCACCCCGCGTTCCCCCAAAGTCTTACGAGAAAAATGGTACCTCACTTGTGTGGGTCGGCCTAGTGCCTGCAACAGGAAACGGCACAAAATGCAACATGGTCACACCTCAATTTCGCAATGAAAAATTACCCTTCTTTGGCAAAGTGCCTAGCTGTCGTTTTTGAACCCTAGCTCTGCCAGCACCTTGGGAAACCTAGCAAACCTATACATTTTTAGGTCTCTGCCTGATCCAGCGCATGCGCTGGTCTCGGCCGAGACATTTAGTAGGTCTCTGAGAAATGCTACTTTGCCGGCGATCAGCTTGCTAGAACGCGCACAAGAGCGCGAGCACATGCGCATTATAGCAAGCTGATCGCCGGCAAGGTAGCATTTGCGGTGACGCACATGCACACCACGCGCATCACCACTCTCAATTTTTTGTTTGTTTTTTGCGATCACGCTAGGCGCATTTGCTACGCGTGCACACAACTCCCGCTTCTCTCCCTCCACCACCTCGTGCGCGGCCATTGCTTGTTTCAGATGCTAGATGACATCTCTTTCATAACAGAATTATTTTGCAGCAATGTGGTTTGTACGCCACGAAAAATAACACATTCCGAGAGAAAAGGGCAGTTTATACTTCATTAAGCCATGCTCTAAAGCTGCTGCAGCTGTAATTTCCTTCCATGCAAAAGTGAGGTTTGACCGTGAGAGGGGAGGGAAATTAACCGCCATTAATGCCAACAAGCTGCACTCAGTAAATCAATCAAGACGAGCTTCTTCCAATCATTCTGTTATCGCACCGTCTCATTATTTTCTCAAAATAGTTTACCATTCCAGTCTTAGATTTCTATTTTGGAATGGAAAATAATATTGCTTTCAGGGTTGCTGACTAATAAATCCTCAAGCATTCCTAATTTTTGAACTGTTTTCCCAGTGCAAGTTCCTCCAACTGAAAACTGGACTGAAATGCGCTGGAAATACCCCTGGATTGAAGCCCAACTTGTTGAAAACTAGACACCAAGGGGAATCCAGGATGGGGTGACTTGACTGTCTCCCACCAGGTTCTGTTACCCAGAATCCCTTGCAAACCTAAAAAAAATTCCAAAAAAAACCCACATTTCCCCACATTTCTGTGGAGGAAAGTTCTGAAATCTGCGTGGATGCACAAATTTCCACACACCCCCCGTTCCCCAAAGTGACCCCCTTGCAAAACCAGGTGGTTTTGAGATAGGCAATTTTGATGTTGCCTCACTACGTTTTGGGCCCTTGCCTGTCGCGGGTACTTGGGCCACCCACACAAGTGAGGCACCATTTTTATTGGGAGACCTGGGGTAACGCTGGGTGGTCGGAAATTTGTGTGAGCCCGGTGATTCCTCACTTTCCCACACACTGTTTGATTCTATGAAAAAAAACGTTGGGGGATCCACCGAAGCTATACCTTCCTGGAAGCCCCAGGTTGTCTACTTTGCAGAAATGTGTGGGTTTGGTAGATTTCCCAAAATGGCCACCGAGCACGGGGCCAAAAATCCAGGTGACCCCCCTTGCAAAACCAGGTGGTTTTGAAATAGGCAATTTTAATGTCGCCTCACTACGTTTTGGGCCCTTGCCTGTTGCAGGTACTTGGGCCTTGTGGTATTCTTTCATACCTGCAATATATAGTTGAGTTATTAATGTTCTTTCTTTCATTGGAATGTTGGTAGTTCAATCTAGAATGTTTCAGATGAGTTGCTTAGAGCTTGGTCAGTTGATGCTGGATGTCCTGTGGATGGGACCTTGTATTACCTGTTACCAGAATAAAGACGACTATACTACTACTACTACCAGAGTATGTACTTCTTGACACTGGCGACGATGCGCGGATGACTGAATTCAAGTTTGGGACCATCTTCAAGGCACGGGTGACAAAAAGAAAAATCAAGGTCCTAACACAACCTGACCGTTCCTCAAGGTATTTTCTACTCTGAACTTTCTTGGGATAAACTTCCTCTAAAATCTCTCATGGATTCCTGTCTTTCTTCAGCTGGAAACTAAATATTAAATCTATTTCAGAAGGGCAACTTGTTGTGCGTGCATAAGATACTGCCATTAACTGATCTTGCATATCTCTTTATATGGGCTTTTCATCGACCGTTTTCTACTGTTGAAAGTCACTGTATACCGACATAGTAGCTTGTGGCCCTCGAACATCGACTATTTTCTGCTTTTACAAATCACTGTGTGCCAGCAAAGTAACTTGTGCGTCTCAAGCATCTTTTAATAGATTAAACGAGGAGATTTGTGTGCACCCGGTGTTGCCACACTTTCCCACACCAAAATGTGTAAAAAAGTGATTTTTTTCAATTAAAATTGAGGTTTGCAGGGGATTCTGGGTAAGGAAAAGTTGGGGGATCCATGCAAGCCATACCTTCCTGGAAGCCCCACGGTATCTAGTTTTCATAAATGTATGGGTTTGGTAGGTTTTCCTAGATGGCCGACGAGCAAAGGACTAAAAACCCAGGTGACCCCCTTGTAAAACCAAATAGTTTTGACATAATTATGTGTTTATTTCTGCAGCGTGAGAATTTTGGCACAATATTGCAAGGAAAATGTGGCAGACATTTTTAAGTTTGCAGGACATTGTGGATAAAATAACTTGTTGGAATTCACAAGAGAGACATCACCATGTACTCCCATGGGTTAACGACAATATCTACAGTTGGTAGGTTAGTCTTAGATGGAATGTACACCTTGGCAGAGAGACTAAAAAGACAAAGATTCCTGCACAGCCATCTATTTCTCAAACTCACACACATACTGGTTGGATTTGGCCCGAGGGTGAGTGATGGTTCAGTATATAAAATGTTATTAACAAGAGATTTCACAAAAATGAAATGCACTGTCAATAATGAAGTGCACAAAAAACCGAACCAGTGACTCACAGCTCGTGAGCTGTAAAGCCACGGCAAGGCACCAACCGTTTTACAGGCCATTCACACACCTTTCATATGTGATACTCACAAGACCATTCATACCAACAGGCACAAAACCAACACATCCAAACATTCACAAAAAGGGAGAAGGTACTCCCTACTTCAGAAAGACAAAAAAGACAAATATTACTGCACAGCCATCTAATCCTCAAGCACACACGCATACTGGTTGGATTTGGCACTAGGGTGAGTGATGGTTCAGTACATACAATTGTATTAGCAAGTAATTTCACAAAAATGAAATGCACTGTTAATAATTGAAAGGAAGAGAAACTGAAGCATTGACTCACAGCTTGTGAGCTGTAAAGCCACGACAAGGCACCAACTTCTTTACAGGCCATTCATACACCTTTCATACGTGTGACACATACAAAACATTCACACCGCCAGCTGGGGGCCCATCCCATTACAACACTCACACCAGCAGACAGTGCCATTCAAGGGCCCATCACTTTCACACGCCCACATTCCTGACACAGCAACTACACAAACTGATGGATTGCGTGGAGTGGTGCTCAGCTAGCAGTGTGTGTAGTGACCAGCAGCAGGTCACTACTCACACACCGCCAGCCGAGTGCCAGTCCACGCACACCACCGGCCAAGCACCAGTCCATGCACACCGCCAGCCAAGCGCCAGTCCACATACACTGCCAGCCAAGCGCCAGTCCACACACACTGCCAGCCAAGCACCAATCCAACCATTCCGCAAGCCAAGCGCCAGTCCACGCACATGCCACCAAGTGTAAGTCCACGCACAACACCACCCAAGCGCCAATCCACGCACACCACCAGCCAAGCGCCAGTCATCGCATACCGACAGCCAAGCACCGGTCCGCGCACACCGCCAGCCAAGCACCAGTCCACGCACAGCGCCAGACAAGCGCCAGCCTACACACACCGCCATCACATTTAGGATTTTTTAAACAAAAAAAAACACAAACAAATTGCAAATAGATACAAATCTACTAACATAAAATCTGAAACTAAATACATTGCAGTAATGCCAACCTTGACACCGAATACACATTTTTAAACAATACAGACCAATCAGTTCACTTTACCACTCATGGATGCACCCAAAAATTATTTTGCGTGTGGTATGCTCTAAAACAAACAGGCACACACAGCCCAGGGTTAGAAGGACACCAGGGTCAGAAAAGACGATTCTCCTTCCGCAAACCTCTTCGCCAACAGACTCTATATATCCTAGTGGAAAAGTCTTTTGAAGATGTGGGAGGAATGTAATTAGGAAAGTGGCGATCTTTCAATCGAGCCACATCCTCCACCACTCCAAATCTAGGAACACTTGCCTGTTCCACAACAACAAGGCTAGCTATCACAGAGTGCTGAAACTGAAGAAATGCCAGCTTTGATGCAGGAGAACACTCCTTGAACACAATAAAAGCATTTAAAGTTGCTAAGTTGAAGAAATGGATGGCCAACTTCTCATACCAAACATAAGCCTCCTGTATAGCGGTGTAAGGTTCCAACCTCTGATCTACTCTGTCAACACCACCCATGTGCTTATTGTAGTCTAGAATGCACATAGGTTTGCGCACTTCAGGAACCTGACCCCAAACAGGCACAGGTGAAGTACTCTCATCGTAGATGGTAGTCAGCATGTACACATCCCTCCTGTCCACAAATTTCACAGCTAGAAGTTCATCACTAGGCAAGGAACAGCACTGACCCCTCTGAAGTTTTTGGCAAACAAGCTCTTTTGGATAACCTTTGAGGTTAGAGCGGATTGTGCAACATGCAAAAGTGTCCACTTTAAACAATTCCTTAAATAATTGTGCAGCAGTGTAGAAGTTATCAAGGTACAAATGGCGGCCTCTGTTAAACAATCACCTAGCAAGAGTCCACACAATTTTTCTGAAACTCCAAAAGTGGACGGACAACCTGGGGGGTCAATGGTGGAATCTCTAACAGTGTACACACGTATATTAACCCCTTCACTGCGGCGGCTATTCCGTCGCGGTGCTAAGGGGGCGGGGCGGAAGAGCGGCAGGAGCATGCTGGTGATGGATCCGCTCCGTCACCAGCATCGGTTGCGCTGTGCTTAAGACGGAGCGGGTCCATCATGGCCCTGCCCACTCAATAGAAAGCCCAGCGCAGGCGCGGAATTCGCGCCGCGCAGGCGCGTCGGGCGGGCCATGACGGAACCGCTCCGTCATCAGCACAGCGTCACCGCGGCTGATGACGGAGCGGTTCCATCATCAGCAGGGGAGGGGTTAAAAACATATCCTGTCCTACTCTCAGACAACATATACAGCTTAATTGCATAGTGTGCCCTCTTGCTAGGGATGTACTGCCTAAAAACCAAATGACCCTTGAACAAGACCAAAGTCTCATCAATAGATATTTCTTTCCCTGGAGTATAGATCTCTGAAAATTGATCCACAAAGTGATCAAGAATCATTATAAAGAAGGTCACAGTCAGGGTGAATAAGTGGCAACGCCAAAGAATTATCGACAAAATGCAGCATACGAAGCAAAAGTAAATACTGATCACAAGTCATAACTGCAAGAAATATGGCTGTTGTCATCAAGGGGCTGGTAGACCAATATGAAGCCAGGTTCGGCTTCCTTATGAAACCCATCAATAAAGTCAAACCCAAAAACTTCTTAATCTCTTCCACATTTGTGGGAGTCCACCGGGTAGCTCTAGAGTAGGGCCTAATTTTGTCACTGTTGTCCCTCAAAAACTGTTCACCATACAAATTAGTCTGCTCAACAATCTCACCCAAAAATATATCATCAATAAACAACTGAAAAAACAGTATAGGCAAAGAATGTTCACAATCTACTCTGCACCCTGCATCACCGCTAAAGGCAGGCAACGCCGGATGCACCATGTTTGGATCAACCCAGAGTCCAGCACTTCCAGTAGGAAGCCTAGCAGCCTCAGGCTGCAATCCAGATGCCTCTTGCACCATCGGCACAGCAGTATCTTCCTCTAAAACAGGCACTTCATCTGCACTGAAAGAACCTTCATCATCCGATGATTTCATGTGGAAATAAAATCATTGCCAGAATCTTCCCCTCCCTCCTCTCCCACAGACGCACTGTCAGTCTCATAATCCGGCTCAAAGGAAGATTCAAGAAGAATACCAACCACCTGCTGAGCAGTCATTCTACGGCTAGCCATAATGATTACTAATAAAGGTAACTTGTCAAACAAGTCAACAACAGCAAACACTTTGTAAAATAATGAATAAACAAAATGCACCTTTATCAGAAATACCTATACACTCCAAAACGATACCACTCACTTGCCAGAAGCAGCTAAACTCACCACCACCTACTCTGCACAGACACATTATGGTTCAACAATATCCCACTAAAAAGGAAAGAGAAAAGAAAATTACACATAAGACAATGCAAATCACATCACAAAGATTTTCATGCTCAAAACTCTAACTAAATATGCAGCCATTATGATACCACTTACAAAAAAAATTCATTCATATATTACAATATTACTCATTTGGAGTAAATACAACAAAAATGTTTTTCTTTCCAAAAAAATGCAACTACGCAAAACTGCAGAACAACCACTGTCGAAACCGCAAACAGGAATCAAAAGCTTTACACTAGATTAAAAAGGAGAAAAATCATTACAATCACATATGCAAATAATGCACAAGTCCACCAGCCAAACTAAGGTGTAGGTGGGCCTAAGTGTATAAATTAAATATTCACCCCCGTAAAAGGGGAGCAACCATTGCCCTTGAGGCCACTCCCCAAAGCAAAAATTTTAAAAACTCTGGTGTCTAGTGGCTTCTGCTCCCCTTGGGGGCTGATGGGCCTAAAAACATACTGCTATTCTGCCACCCAAAGAGGGCAGAAATAGCCACATAAAGGAGAGCAACCCAACATTAAAAAAACCCTGGTGGCCTAGTGGCCATACAAAAAAAAAAAGATCAGCCGATCTGCCCCTCAGGGTGATACCAAAGCGGATGATGGATGGAGCGCTTGAGCAAATCAAACACCCATCCTCAGTCAACTGATCTGGGTTTAATCCATCATCATTCTTTAACTCACTCCACCACCCCAGTTCAGACATGGCCATATGCAAATCAGTCTGACCCTGTGCCTCATGGAAACAGTCCAGCCCGAACTGCCAAGCCATGTCTTCCCCACGCCGGAAACAAGCATCCTGGGACCGGTTTCGGGTTCATAAACCTCATCAGCTAGCCTATCTTGAATCCAGTGGCAAAGTGAGCAAGGGACTAACGTCTGGGCATACCCTGCCTACTTAGGGTGAACAAAGCGACGATGGACGGAGCGTTTGAGCAAATCAAACACTCACCCCCAGTCAACTGATCTTGGTTTAATCAATCATCATTCTTTAGCTCACTCCACCACCCCAGTTCAGACATGGCCATATGCAAATCAGTCTGACCCTGTGCGCTTTGATCGCCCTAAGTTGGCAGGGTATGCCCAGACGTGGGTCCCTTGTTCACTTTGCCACTGGACCCAAGCTAGCCTGGCTGATAATGGCTGATTAGCCAGAAACCGGTCCCAGGATGGTTGTTTCAGGACCAGGGAAGACATGACTTGGCAGTTCGGGCTGGACTGTTCTCATGAGGCACAGGGTCACACTGATTTGCATATGGCCAAGTCTGAAATGGGGATCACTGACAGAAGATCGACAGACAAAATATCGAGAGGACAAAATATCGAGGTCAAAATATCGACTATAAAAATATCGACTTCCTATCTTCAAACAGGTAAGTACAAAAATATCGACTCCAAAATATTGAGTGTAAAAAATATAGACTGTCAAAATATTGAATTTTTTAAATGTCTTAAAAGTAAATTAAAAGTAATATAATAATAAATTTAATTAATTTAAACATATTTAAAATACTTAAATAAATGTAAAATTGAGAAATAATTAATGTAACTTTAAAAAAAACTATTTTAATACATATATATATAAATATATGTGTGTATATATATATATATATATATATATATATATATATATATATATATATATATATATATATATATATATATATATATATATATATATATATATACATATTATTTACAAAACATATACAATATTTTTACCGTAGGATAGCGAAAGGGTTACATTTACAGTAACGACTCCAGTGAGCGCAACAGTTGGGAAAGCATTGGATAGCGTAGGGGAAAAAATTACTATTCCCACTCCAGAGAGTGCAACAGTAGGGAAAGCGTGGGATAGCTTAGGGGTGAAAAATACTATTCCCACTCCAGAGAGTGCAACAGTAGGGAAAGCGTTGGATAGCGTAGGAGTAAAATATACTATTCCCACTCCAGAGAGTGCAACAGTAGGGAAAGCGTTGGATAGCGTAGGGGTAAAAATTACTATTCCCGCTCCAGAGAGTGCAATAGTAGGTAAAGTGTTGGACAGGGTAGGTGTAAAACGTACTATTCCCACTCCAGAGAGTGCAACAAAAGGGAAAGTATTGGATAGCGTAGGGGTTACAACTACTATTCCAACTCCAGTGAGTGCAACAGTAGGGAATGCGTTGGATAGTGTAGGGGTAAAAATTACTATTCCCACTCCAGCGAGTGCAACAGTAGGGAAAACATTGGATAGCGTAGGGGTAAAAATTACTATTACCACTCCAGAGAGTGCAACAGTAGGGAAAGCGTTGGATAGCGTAGTGGTAAAAATTACTATTCCCACTCCAGTGAGTGCAACAGTAGGGAAAGCCTTGGATAGCGTAGGGGTAAAATTTACTATTCCCACTCCAGTGAGTGCAACAGTAGGGAAAGCGTTGGATAGCGTAGGGGTAAAAATTACTATTCCCACTCCAGAGAGTGCAATAGTAGGTAAAGTGTTGGATAGGGTAGGTGTAAAAATTACTATTCCCACTCCAGAGAGTGCAACAAAAGGGAAAATATTGGATAGCGTAGGGGTTAAAATTACTATTCCAACTCCAGTGAGTGCAACAGTAGGGAAAGCATTGGATAGCGTAGGGGTAAAAATTACTATTCCCACTCCAGCGAGTGCAACAGTAGGGAAAACATTGGATAGCGTAGGGGTAAAAATTACAATTACCACTCCAGAGAGTGCAACAGTAGGGAAAGCGTTGGATAGCGTAGAGGTAAAAATTACTATTCCCACTCCAGTGAGTGCAACAGTAGGGAAAGCGTTGGATAGCGTAGGGGTAAAATTTACTATTCCCACTCCAGTGAGTTCAACAGTAGGGAAAGCGTTGGATAGCGTAGGGGTAAAAATTACTATTCCCACTCCAGTGAGTGCAACAGTAGGGAAAGTGTTGGATAGCGTAGGGGTTAAAATTACTATTCCCACTCCAGTGAGTGCAACAGTAGGGAAAGCGTTGGATAGCGTAGGGGTAAAAATTACTATTCCAACTACAGTAAATGCAATAGTTGAGCAAATAAATACTTCTTATTTAAATATAAATAATATAAATAGTAACACCAATTTAAAATTAATTAAAATATTTTACAATTGTGTAAAATATATTAAATAATCAATTAAAAAAACAAATAAAAATTATTTAATAATAAAAATTACCTACTAATAATAATTATTTACCTATTTAAAAAAAACAATTAACAATTTAAAAGTATTTTTAAAAATTAACTCAATAAATTATTTATTACAAAATGTAATTACTTACAATTAAATTACTTCACAAACTATTCCCCTAAAAACACACAACCCACTACAGAAATTAATTTAATAAAAGTAACATAATTATCAATTAATCAATTACAATAAATTTCTCAATATATTTTAATTAATTACAAATTAATAATTAATTTACGAATAATTCTAAATAAATACCAATAATTAAATGAACATATTTAAATATTTATAATTAAATTACTTCCCACCTTATTCACCTATAAACTCACAACCTGCTACAGAAAAGAAATTACTAAAATGAACATATTTATCAATTAATCAGTTAAAATTAATTACCAATTATATTTTCATTAATTTCCAATTAATAATTAATTAACAATTTATTCTAAAAAAATACCCAGAAATTAAATTACATATTTAATTAATTATAATAAAATTACTTCCCACCATATTCCCCTATAAACCCACAACCCGCTACAGAAAATAAATTACTAAAATTAACATATTTATCAATTAATCAATTAAAATTATTTACCAATTATATTTAAATTAATTACCAATTAAGAATTAATTAACAATTAATTCTAAATAAATAAAATAACATATTTAATTAATTATAATTAAATTACTTCCCACCCTATTCCCCTATACACCCACAACCTGCTACAGAATTATATTACACAAAACATAAAAATTAATATTAACTTACCTTAAATTCGATATTTTTGTTGTCCATATTATGTCTAGTCGATATTATGTCCATTCTATATTTTTGATTCGATATTATGTCCATTCTATTCGATATTAAAATTTTATAGTCAATATTTTGGTAGTCTATATTATGTCTAGTCGATATTATGTCCATTCTATATTTTTTACTCGATATTATGTCTAGTCGATATTAAAAACTCGATATTTTGACTCTACACCCTGAAATGGGGTAGTGGAGTGAGCTAAAGCATGATGATGGATTAAACCCAGATCAGTTGACTAGGGGTGAGTGTACATTTATTCTATTGGCCCAGTGGGCCGATTTTATTTGAAAACATTTAAATCTGCCCCCATAGGAGGCAGACAAAGCCCCCAAAAGGGCAGCGATCCTTGCCTAAGGGGCCGCTCCCCCAAACAAAACTTAAATACATAGGCTTTCTAAAATGGCTCCCAAAGGGGAGTGACCTTACCCAAGGGATCACTCTCCACTACATTTATTCCATTGGCCCAGTGGGCCGAATTTATTTTTAAAAAAAAAATCTGCCCCCCGGGGGCAGACAAAGCCAAAATGTATGCCCCCAAAAGGGGGGTGACCCTTGCCCAAGGGGCAAATCCCCACTACATTTATTCTATTGGCCCAATGGGTCAAATACTTTTTTATAACATTTAATCTGCCCCCTTAGGGGGGCAGTCAAAGGAAAAATGTTTGCCCCCAAAAGGGGAGCAACCCTTGCCTAAGTGGTCGCTCCCCCAAACAAAACCTAACATCATAGGCATACTAAAATGGCCTCCATAAGGGAGTGACCCTTGCCAAGGGGCCACTCCCCAGTACATTTATTACATTGGCCCAGTGGGCCGCTACAAACACCCGTATCGACTGCCCACGGGGGGAGCGCCAGCGATTCCCCCGTTGGTGGGTGTCATGACGCGCTGGACTCGTCATGAGCACACAGCGACTGTGCGCCATGATGAGTCCAGCTCGTCAAGAGGACACAAAGGGTCAAAAACTCTCGCTAGGATCTAAACCGGCAAGGTCCCAAAGTAATAGATTAGCCTTGGGAGGGCCACCATTTTGAGTAAAGCCACTCGTCCAGCCACTGACAGTGGGAGCGTCCCCCAGAATTCAAAGCTGCTCGCCAGGCCTCTCACTGCCCTGCCAATATTACCCTCCAGCATATCCGCTTGCGTATGATATATCTTTGCCCCTAAATATGGTAGACACCTGCATTCCCATTGCACCCCGGCTATATCTTGCGGTCCTTCTTTATCTCCTATAGTTGGGAACAAGCAGGACTTTGCCCAATTCACTCTAAGTCCAGCCACCACGCCCAGCTCCTGCAATAATTCCTTCGAACCTTGGAGCGCCTTTCCAGAGTCTACTAAAAACATTAAAAAATCGTCTGCATATAGAGCTTTATGGTGAATCTGCCCATGCACTTGTAGGCCTTGGTAGTGTTGTCCCGTCCTGGCCTTAGCCGCCAACGGCTCCATTGCCAACGCAAACAGGAGAAGGGACAGCGGACATCCCTGTCTCATGCCCCGGGTTACGTCGCAGGCATCAGATATCAATCCATTTCTAATTTACTTTGATCCACCCAACCGATGACAAAACCTCGTTTAGCTGCATATATCTTAGTGTATTTTGAGTGATCAATAAAAGTTAACTTTGACATTCAGTATCCCGGGGTTGTTATGTTATGTTATGTTATGTTATGTTATGTTATGTTATGTTATGTTATGTTATGTTATGTTATGCTATGCTCCAAGATCCACTGCATTTATATCAGAGACAATTAAATCAACTTCCTTCCAGCCTGTGTTATAGTTATACTCAAGTAACAATACTGGAGCGTTTTACATTAGCACTAGTTTTATTCCCAAGGTCACGTTCTTTTTTTAGGTATGGCATACATGCTAAGATTGCAGAAGTTTTAAAGTGGGAAATAAAAAAAATAAAAAAGAATCAGGAGAAAGTATTTCCCCCATTGACCTCTATTGAAGCAGAGGCAATTTCAGAAAGGAGACTGCCAAAATAAAGCACTTTTTGACTTCAAAACTGGGATTCCCCCACCTGAATCAGGTCTATTGGCATGTATGGTCTGAGAAGATTAAGTGAGCCGCCCGGAATCACAGGATGTTGACTCGATGGCAAGACTCCAACAGGTCCAGCTCCAGAGGGTGCACCAGATTCACCCAAAGGACAGCCCTGGCCCACCCAAAGCCATCCAGAACAGGAAAACCAGCTTTTGTTCATTTTTTTCCTAATGTTTCACAGGGCCTGCAGCTCTTCAGGCTCTGCCTAATCTTTTCATTGTAATGATTAACACAATTGCTTTTGGGCTACTTCCAGCCCTGGGGACAGGTTTGAATTAAAGTTTGAAGTTATCAGAGTTGGTAACTGCTATATCATTCACAAATGAGTAAGAACCCTTACACTTTCGTTGCAACGTCAGAAAGAGGCTGCAGGCTCCCAATCCAAGGTAAGTTGGAGTTGAAAACTGCGATTAAACAGAAAGGCTCTGCAAACGAGTTTGCCCTTCCTAGAAAAGTAAATGAAAACGTTTATTTTCTTTCTGCTCTGAGACCATTCAGTTGAATTCAAGTTTATTGTAATAATTACTTATAACATTACAAAACACATAAAACAGATAATACAAAATGGAACAAGTACACAATAGTGGGGGAGGAAAAAAGCCTCAAAGGTGCTGTTCCTCTTCAAAAGTGGATATAACTGACAATATATAAAATATTGTGCAAGAATAAAACAGAGTATCTTACTGTAAAAGACACTTCCGTTTTTTTTTAAACCGTAAAAGCACTAAATTGCATACAGTACAAAGTGGTTTCTAAAGTGCGAAAAAGTCATGCCGCTGTAAACAGATACCATCCCAAAAGTGTGCAATTATACCATAAAATGATTTGTTGAAGGGTAAATACAACCAATGGCAGGGCAGGGAAGGATCAGGTTAGGCATGGCTAACTCTCAAGTAGTAAAGAAGAGGGGGCTGCATAGCCCCAAAACCAAATGCACAGATCCGTGCCGCTATTTAGCGTGTACTTTTATTCAAACTCTTTTATCCTTTGTTTTTAATTCTCCAACTTTTAACCATCTTTTAACTCATATTTTCCACATGTTATTTCAATCATTTATCAAAAGGTCCAACAATCGGGATGTGGTGCCAATTTTCAGCTTTCTTGCATTCAGACAGTGCCAATCCAGGCCTCTTTGAAAGAATACGAATAGTGCAAAAAGTCCCTCACAAGCAGTCTTTTATTTTTCATGTTAAAAACCCAATGCATTTCGGGCCACCACGTGCCCTTCTTCGGGGGTCACTACAAGTAAATAACAACATAAATACATTATTAGCACTTCTCATCCTGGATAAATGAAGTTGCAACATGCTTTCATTAATTCACTCGCTTCAACATTTTCAAAGCAATACCCCATGGTGCATAGTCCCACTTAGTCTAACACCCTTTTTGCTAAACCATCATACATCAAATCCTACGTGCTCAGGGTGTAAACCAACATTTCCAATGTTGCTAGTGTGCAGTCATGTGATCCCTGTATTCCTCCTTCCCTTCCATTGTAACCGCACACTGACCCTCTAATCACATCGCTCTACCTTTAGAACATAAACGCTGTTTAAATCCGATCAACGAGCTTCTAAACATTTGCGGCACTGCATTAATCACTCTCTGTCATTATTACGTTTAGAGCTCCCTCCCACGCTTTTTCTAAACTCCATGAAAGCCTAGTTTCACCGTCATACCGCATACCTGCTTTGTTGGTTAACAAACGTCTAACGTCCTCGCCATGATTACTCCAAACTCTCAAGTAGATCATAGATTTTAATGTGCGTATTAACAGGCCGTGGTTGTAAACTGCAAAGATAGATCACGAACAATATGTACGATATTACAATGCATCGGTTTGAACACAAGTCTGAGACCCACTTGGTTTATGGCTTTTAAAGTTCAAGTAAGTTTGTGAATGGGATCTCTAACTCCAGGGCGTGCTGCACTCCACTGGAGTCTGATCACTTTTGCTGCTGAGTCTGTTGGGAATTCACATTATTTTATGCATTATTAATTTACCAAATATTGCCATTTCAGTCGCTGTTTTCAGGCAGTATAGAAGGGCGACAGCCTCCTTGCTAGAGCGGGTTCCATGCCATAAGAAGATGGGTCTCATAAGTGTTTGACAGACATGTCCTAAAGCTGGGCAGCAAAGTGATATATGTGCTAAGAATTCCCTTCTATAATCACACAATCTAACCACATAATGCTTTCAGGGGATTTCTATGATGGATTCAGTTCGCTGATTGGAAGCGGAGCCAATCTTGCATATAAATTCTGTTTGAGAGCGAGTTGTCCCACTGGAGATGTGGTTTTGCTGTGTAATTCAGTTGTGACGCTGTAAAAAAACACTCATGCAGGGCTTTTGCTTGTAATGCTTCTATGTCCAACTTCCGTGACCGGTTGTACAGCAGTTTTCTTATTTCAGATTTGATACTGGTGTAAATCATCGTGTTTGTATCCCATTTTTCTTTTTAAAGATGCAGGCGTTCTTGGGCTACCGCAAGCGTTGTGGACCAGGGGTTTTTGAAACTTGTCGGAATTCTTTTTATTATGGCCTTCATGGTGTTAGGAGGAGCAGCTGTTACCTGATAATGGAATTATGCAAGTGCTGCCAAGCTTTACTGTACATTCCCAAATTCGGATCTGATCAGGGTGTTATTCATGTGAGCGGGAAGATTAAATATCTTCTTGTAAGCTGAACAGTGGATCTTTTCTAAAGCAGTGCTGACCATTCCTGGAAATGCCTGTTGGGCATAATTGAGCGCAGGGAGTAACTTGCCACAAGCGAAACTGCAAATAGCAATGGTCATTGAACTGTGAAGCGTGTTGTTTAACTTGCATAAGGCGTATGTGACAATTTTGCGGAGTTAGTCCACCAGATTCGCATATTCAGGCACCCAGGTGGTTGTAATGTTGAACACAGTCAGGCAGGGCTGGCTTTAGTACTGGTGGCGCTGTGAGCAACAATGTTTGTTGGTGCCCCCCATAACCACCTTCGCCATGGATTCCCTCACTACCACCATTCAACAGTGCCCCTTAAGTCTCCACAAACACTCTATTGCACAGATGCATTTAATTAGGTTTATAGCGCTACTCACACCAGTGTTGGGTGTCTGAGCCCTTTATATCACATGTGTATAATCGAAAAGAATTGGCTCGTAGTTAAAGACTCAAGTTTTTGCTTCAGTGGGAAACTGTTAGAACTGGGGGTCTCTAGTTGGCAGAGGTAGGTACCACTGTCCAAACAGGGACCCTTGCTTCTAGTCAGGGTAAGGAGGATACACTCTTTAGATAACCCCTGCTCACCCCCTTGGTAGCTTGGCACGAGCAGTCAAGGCTTATCAAAGGCAATGTGTAAAGTGTTTGTACCTGCAAAACACACAAGATGATGGACGGAATGTTGCACAAAGGTATTTAATCTAAACTACACAAGACCAAAACGACAAAAATCCAACATACACAGTTGAAGAATATGGTTGCAAAAAGAGTTCTTAAGGTTGCGATAAAATAATCCACAGTTGCATGAAAAGTTAACAGTTGCGTCACGTTTAGCCAACAGTACCTTTAAATGCGACAAAGTTCCAAAGCAGAAGCTGGTGCGGTGGAAAACAAGCGATGCGTTGCTCCTGAGACCATGGGGAGGTGTCGGCGACAGCCCCGCTGCAGCAGCGGGTGTGTTGCGACGAATCCGGTCTGTATGGGGAGGAAGGCGATGACTTGTATGAATTCCTGTGCGTAGGTTCCCTAGAAGGTTTTCGCTCGCAAAGGTACGATGCGATGATCTGTAGGTGCTGCGACGATCTCAGGGGCAACGATGCGCGATCCAGCAGCGATCTTCCTCTCGCAGCTCCTCGATGCGATGGCTCTGCGACGGCTCTCGCAGTGACTTGATGCGGTCTGCAAGCAAGCGGTGCAGCGATCTCACTCGGCGATAACAGGCTCTGTGACGATGCTCGCGGCGATGGTAATCTTCCCGCAAACGAAGGGCGAGATGTCTCAGGCAGCGGCAAAAGGCGCTGCGACGATCTCGACCTCCGTAGCGGCGGAAATTTCCTCGCACTGTCGGGGATGCGCTCCGCAAACGAGCAATGCGATAACTTTCTGTAGCAAAGTCTCTCAAATGTTGGTTTCCAGCTTCCCAACACAGGTACAACTTTCAGAGGCACCACAACTGGCCAAGCACTCTAGGGCGGATGCTCTCAGCAGAGTTCAGGGAAGCTGGGGGTGAAGTCCTTTTGTTCCTGGGACTTTTTAACAGGGAGCCAGCTCCTCTCAGACCATTGGAGATTCCTTCGAGCAAGTGGACACAGCACAAAGCAAAGTCCTTCCCCTCTCCTTGGAAGCAAAACACCAGCAATTCAGTCCAGCAGAGCAACAGTCTTCCTTCTTCAGTTTCAGCTTTCTCCTTGGCAGAGGTTAGTTCTTGATTCCAGGATGATCTAATTTTCTGTAGTCAGGGGTCCTGTACTTATACCCCTAAAAGTCTTTGACCCCTTTGTGCAGGAGGGCTCTGAACCCGGTCTGAACCAGTTCTGGGTGTTCCTTGAGCACTTTGTTTTCCTGGCCTCTACTTTCCTTTCAGGGAGAGGGGCAGGGTCGTCAGCCGCCCAGCAGGAGGTGGAGCCGGCATTGTGGGAGGCAGGCACAGCCCTATTGCTATCCCCTACCACCACTCAAGATGCAGATGCAGTCATTCAGCCTAGGGATGACTCAGCCAGCCTCCTGGGGGCTCCCAGCCTCTGTCACTCTCAAACCAGACAGCCAATAAACAAACAGGCCGAGAGACACAAGAAGGTCAGACAAGAGAACAGCAACTTCCTAAAAGTGCTGTCCTCAAACACAGGATTTAAAAACAACCTTTCCTAAAAGATGTGTTATTAAATTCTGAGTTCAGGGATACCAGACTTTTATGTCCTATCTTGCTCCTATGGGAAGATATGCTGGTAGCCACTGTAGCCAGCATCCCCCATGATAGCCTATGGGCGTTGTTTACACTGCATGACCTTTACCACTCTGCCATTACAACTCAAGTCATTACTACGACTTGCGATGGCTGGCGCTGTTGGTTAAGGAATATTGTGATTTTCTATTCCAACACCTTCCCTACTGTTACGTGGGCTGGTGTTGGAATAGAAATTTATAATAATCCTCAATCTGCGCCCTCCAACGCAAGTCGTTGTAACGATAGGGGGAAACCACGCCAAAGATGCCAGGTCTAACAAAAACTGTTAGGTTTCTTAAGAAAACCCTCACCCACCAACCTAGTTGGTGGCATGCTTCATCATCGAGTCCTACCCGAGTTGCTGAGTGCACACTGGATATGCTACGATGCCTGAACTACAGCTGAATGGGTTTTTAGGTGTTGTGTGGTGCAGTGATTGTGATGCTAAAACTATCTATAGGCTCCCTTTTACTAATTAATTTTAACAGTGAGCCCTATGACAGGGTTAAAAATGAAGAGATGCGGATATGTGTAGAGTTTTAGGTTTAGACTCAACTATCCTAAGAGTAGGTCTACATGTTTCAGCCAGACTATTCCATATGCTGGCTTTCCTCAGGACCAGTTTGAAAATGTGTACACCAGTTAAGGTTAAGTCTTCCAGGCCGGATTGCAAAAAAGGGACTCGCCCTAAGGTGCGGTTAAAAAGTGGAGAGAAACTAGTTTTTCCTCCTATTACTTCTTGGATTGGTAGTGCCAAAGTGATCTGAATAGGAATTAAAGACAAAACACAAACAGAAATACATAAAACATTTAGTTATTTGAACATGAGACGTGCATGCACTCATGTGTGCCACACGCAGTGTCAGACTTGATCTGTAGTCGATCTATACGGTGGTGACAAAATGTTACAACCATGCGTGCATCGCAGTTTTTTATCCGGTTGTATGTGCTGCATTGAAAATTCTGCAGCTGCTAATATGCGGCTAGGTGTATGGCTTCAGAGTTTAATAAAATAATGCTTACTATGGTAGTTTAGTCATTAACAATATGAATCCAGCAAGGGGGCAGTGCCTGTAGTCACACGCTGAAATCAGAAAGTATAGGGTTACTTGGCGAGTTTCCAGTTGCTGTTCTCTGCATGTCGCAGTTCCCAGTGTGTGAGCTTGGGCTCTCTACTTACTTCGTCACGGTCCACTGCCCCCTGCTAGTACCTATTGCTGCCTTCATCTGGGATTCTATGGCAGGACCGGAGGCTTCTGATTATGCTTTCTCATTTCTTTACTGCACAAAACAGCAGCCAATGAAAGTGAAACTACAAATGTAAAAAACAACATTTCCCATGAGGCTTTGAACCACACCTCTCTTACAACAACCAATCACAATGGCAATAAGCATATAAAGTATAGAGACACTAATCTGGCCTTCTCTTTCTTTGCGCGAACAGTCTCTTTACATTGAACAAAAGTCTTAACTCTCAACGGAGAGAAACAGTTCCATTTTTGCTGCTCTGCAGCCCAGATAAGTGCTCTATACTTTATATACTTTTACTAGCTGACTCATGGCCTATGCCTAATGTATCGCCTTGGCGCGTTGTAATACAATGTGATTGCCTGTTTACATGCTTTTGTTACTTGCATTGTTTTATGATTGCCTGATGCACTGTGCCGCGATCGCGGACTGTTTACCGAGTCAGTTTACTGTTTTCTTGCCCCGTCTGACCTTTTAGCTTTGGGACCGAAGTTTCCCCGATCGGCGTCCCGACTCCTTTGGCGGCGCGTGTTGCGCCCGTAGGCCCCCGCTCTCTCCCTCTGTCTCGCTGCTTCCAGCGGCCGCTTGGCTTGCGGTTCGCGCTGTTGAGGGGTTTAGCCCCCCCCTCAGGGAGGGAGGCGCACGCCAAAGCCCGGGGAGGCCCTGCGTGCGTCTCTGAGGTCTTGCGCGCATTGGTGTGCGCGCACAGATCTCTGAAGGTGCCTGCTTGACGCTCTGCCCCCGGCTGAAGTGGGGATCTACGCAACATTGGCCAGGAGCCGAGGGCGATTTCTAAAAACTATTAGCAGTGTTCTTCCACCGCTTTGTGAACCGGAGCTTCCCAGCAATTAACCCTTTGCCTCCCAGTGAGTGAGGAGGCAAATCATAATTTTTGGAAACCCCTTTCTGGACTTCAGAAAGGGTTACTCCCTCCATTAGTCCTAGATTTGGGCTTTATACTTCATTCTTACCTGGTATTACCGGCTCCTGCGCCTGGCACTCCCCACTATCGACGCCCTCGCCTGGGCTGGTACCTGAGCTTCCCTCGGGGACTGGAGTTGGAATTGCTGATTCCTTGTAAATATGGCAGATACTGAGTACTGCGATGAGGAGGGTGCTGCGTGTGACTACCAGGGCGATGAGGAATTCTATGAAGAAGAATCCATGGAAGATATTATTGATAAAAAATTGGACGCTAAATTGGACAAAGCCCTTTCCTCCTTTCCTTGGCCAAGAAATTGGAACTATTAGTCCCTGGTAAGCCTCTTTCCCTTCCCAACAAGGAATCTTCTCGCCCCCCCCTCCCCTAAGAAGGTGGCACTTGACCCGGCCTGGCCCCATGCCCAGTCTTATGAAAAGATTTATAAATCTAAAGAATCCTCTTCTGCTGACAAAGCTTTGTCCTCCCACCCTCCTCCCTCCCCCCCTCCTAATGACACCACTACTGATACTGGCACCGATACAGATTCTTCGGATGCCGCTCCCCGCAAACGCACCAAGAAGCGTAAGCATGCCTCTCCGGTCACTTCCTCTCCCTTCTCTTTTGACCCAACTGACATTGTCCACCCTAGGTCCTCAGATTGGGTCCCTCCCCTGCTGTGGCGGAATACCTGGAGGCCCACCTCCGTAAAGGGTTTGATAAAGAAGTAAGATCCCGCCTTAAGTCCGAGTGCCCCCGTCCCGATTTACCTCACAAGGTGGCAGTTACCCCGGACATCGACCCCTCCATGACCACTTTTCTAAAGAAATATAAGAAAGACCCCAAAAAAGGGATTGATCGCGCGCTCAGAGAATGCCAAGATAAGGTCCTTGACCTTTCAGGACCTTTGGCCAAGATCCTTGAGTTGGCCCTTCAGGCCCAAGAGACTGGGGATGCCATCCACCCGGAAGTCTTAGCGGGTTGGGCTCAACAAGCCATTTGCATGCTGGGAAACGCAAACTGCGCTCTTGCCTTGGAAAGACGGAAATCAGACCAGCTCCGGATCGATCCTCAATTGGTAGAGTTGGCTTCCTCAGAGCCGGGTCCTTTGGTGGAAGGACAGTTGTTTGGGGACAACTTTGTGAAGGACATTGCAAAATTTGTCAATACGTTTGCATCCCTGGATAAGTCTCAAGCCTCCTTGAAGAGGATGTTGCATCAGGTCTCTAATAGGGCCGGACGTGGCAGAGGACGCTCGACCGGCCGCTATTCAAATTCCAGTCCTCAAAGAGGGTACGCCCCTAGACGTGGCAGAGGGTACACGCAGGAACCAGACCAAGCCGGTTTATACCCGTCAAGATCCCGCGGCTTCAGGGGCCGCTATAATCGAGGGGTCAACAGAGGCTACAAAAATTTCGATAATCAGTCCTCTGGTAAGTCACTTGTTTCCTTTGGTCCCGCTAGGGGGAAGGTTGCGTCATTTTGTCATGAACTGGACGAACCTCACTGCAGATGCTTGGGTCCTTCAGACCGTCCGGGGCTACGAGATAGAGATGGTGGACTGCCCCTTGCAGCCTTTTCCCCCGCAACCTCTCCTTTTTTCCCGTCTCGAACAGAGTTTTATAGACTCAGAGCTAGACGAACTTTTGACAAAACAGGCCATTGCTGTAGGACCCTTCATTCCAGAGGGCTTCTGCAGCAACGTCTTTCTTGTGCAAAAGAAGGGAGGCGGTCAACGCCTTGTCTTAAATCTGAGGGACTTCAACCCCTTTGTTACTTATCGCCACTTCAAGATGGAGGGTATCCATCTTTTACGAGACCTTCTGTTGGAGAACGACTGGATGGTCCGATTAGACCTAAAAGATGCCTATCTGACAGTCCCCATCTGTCCATCTCATCAAAGATTTTTGCAATTCCCTTGGAAAGGGCGTTGGTTTCGCTACAAAGTGCTTCCCTTCAGTCTGACTTCAGCCCCTTGGGTGTTCACCAAACTTCTCAAGCCTGTGATCTCTCGCCTTCGGGAGATGGGAGAGCGTCTCATTGTCTACCTAGATGACATGCTCATCTTGGCCCAGGACCGGTCCCTTCTTCTCACTCACCTGGAGTGGACGACGTCCTTGCTGCAGAATCTGGGATTCGTGATCAATACCAAGAAATCGGTGATGATACCGAATCAGCAGATGGAATTCCTGGGTTTCCTGATAGACTCTGTTCCAGCTCAACTGCTCCTTCCCCTTCACAAGATCAGGTCCATCAAGAGAGAGATAAAATCCACCTTGACCAAGGAGAAGATTTCCTTGCGGGTGCTGGCGCGGATTGTGGGCCTTCTGGCCTCGTCGATCCAAGCCATCTTTCCCGGTCCCTTACACTACAGGGCCCTGCAGAGACTGAAAATCTTTAATCTTCAGAGGAATTTTCACTACGATCACTTAATCCCTCTTTCCCCCGAGCCTCGGGAGGAACTTCAGTGGTGGCCGGATCAAATGCAGCCTGGAATGGCCGAGCAATCTTCGGCGCAGCCCCAGATGTGGTAGTCGAATCGGACGCCAGTCAATGGGGCTGGGGCGCTCGCTGTGGAGAATATACCACAGGAGGACGGTGGTCAGCAGACGAACTCTCACTACACATCAACTGTCTAGAGTTGTTGGCAGGGTCTTTTGCCATCAGGTCTGTCTCACTGCTGAAGAGCAATTGTTGTATACTCCTTCGGATGGACAATGTCTCCGCGATGAGATACATCAACCGATTAGGGGGAACGAAGTCCCGAATGCTGGTCCGCATTGCGAAGGAATTTTGGCACTTCTGCCTGGATCGCAAGATCTCTGTGGTGGCGGAATACCTTCCGGGGAAATTCAATCAGGTGGCGGATTGGAATTCCCGATTTCTCCGAGACTTCAGCGATTGACGACATGCTCATCTTGGCCCAGGACCGGTCCCTTCTTCTCACTCACCTGGAGTGGACGACGTCCTTGCTGCAGAATCTGGGATTCGTGATCAATACCAAGAAATCGGTGATGATACCGAATCAGCAGATGGAATTCCTGGGTTTCCTGATAGACTCTGTTTCAGCTCAACTGCTCCTTCCCCTTCACAAGATCAGGTCCATCAAGAGAGAGATAAAATCCACCTTGACCAAGGAGAAGATTTCCTTGCGGGTGCTGGCGCGGATTGTGGGCCTTCTGGCTCGTCGATCCAAGCCATCTTTCCCGGTCCCTTACACTACAGGGCCCTGCAGAGACTGAAAATCTTTAATCTTCAGAGGAATTTTCACTACGATCACTTAATCCCTCTTTCCCCCGAGCCTCGGGAGGAACTTCAGTGGTGGCCGGATCAAATGCAGCCTGGAATGGCCGAGCAATCTTCGGCGCAGCCCCAGATGTGGTAGTCGAATCGGACGCCAGTCAATGGGGCTGGGGCGCTCGCTGTGGAGAATATACCACAGGAGGACGGTGGTCAGCAGACGAACTCTCACTACACATCAACTGTCTAGAGTTGTTGGCAGGGTCTTTTGCCATCAGGTCTGTCTCACTGCTGAAGAGCAATTGTTGTATACTCCTTCGGATGGACAATGTCTCCGCGATGAGATACATCAACCGATTAGGGGGAACGAAGTCCCGAATGCTGGTCCGCATTGCGAAGGAATTTTGGCACTTCTGCCTGGATCGCAAGATCTCTGTGGTGGCGGAATACCTTCCGTGGAAATTCAATCAGGTGGCGATTGGAATTCCCGATTTCTCCGAGACTTCAGCGATTGGAGACTCCATCCATCGCTATTCTCTCAGATCATGACTATGCGAGGCCCATGCCAGATAGACCTGTTTGCCTCTCGCCTCAATGCCCATCTCCCCCTATTTTACAGGTGGAGACCGGACCCAATGGCGATGGGAACGGACGCTTTCCTTCACCATTGGGGGCAACAGAGGAATTATGCGTTTCCACCATTTGCGCTGATTCCGAGAGTGGCGGCGTTGATACGCCGGCAGATGGCGACAGTAGTGTTGGTGACCCCATTCTGGTCGACTCAGTCGTGGTTTCCCACACTGTTGGAGTTATCAGTAGATCTCCCCTTCCGGCTCCCAGACTTCCCAAAGCTTCTGCAGGACCCAGTGGGAGCTTGCCATTCATTGGTCCTGCAGAACCAATTGACTTTGATGGTGTGGACGCTCTCCGGAGACATGAATGCCTTGCAGGCCTTTCACGAGAAGCTTCCAGCTTTATGCAGCAAGCGTGGGCTCCTTCCACCCGGAAACAATACTCTGCATCTTTGAAGAAGTGGGTGGGTTGGTGCCTTTCAAAGCAGGTGGATCCCGTGGGATCAAATGTGACGGATGTACTATATTTTCTGTCTGAACGTGCAGCTTCAGGCCTGGCTTACAATTTCAGGTCTGCAATTTCTGCTGGTCACGACCACATCGACGGTAAGCCTGTGGGGATGCATCCCTTGGTTTGTAAGTTGCTTAAAGGTGTGCACGTGGCCAACCCTCCTCGCCCCAGGTATTCCACAATGTGGGATGTTACTAAGGTGCTTAATTTGTTGGAATCCTGGCCCAATAATGGTGATTTGTCTTTAAAACAGCTCTCTGCCAAGCTCACTATGCTGTTGTGCCTCATTTCATGTCGCAGGGTTTCAGATGTTAGGGCTTTAGATTTGGCTGGTAGGATGTTTTCTCCTCAGGATGTTTCCTTTGTCATTACACGGCGCACTAAGACCATGTCACGTTCAATAGAGTACCCAGCCTTTCCACACAACAGCAAGCTATGTGTGTTGCAGTGTCTCAAATGTTATGAAGAGCGTACTATTGCACACAGGATTGATCCTTTGGGGCAGTTGTTGATCTCTGTTCAAAAACCCTTCAAGCCAGTCGCTGCGGCTACTTTAGCCAGATGGGTTAGATGGATCATGTCGGAAGCCGGCATTGATATTTCTGCTTATGGTGCTCATTCAGCTAGAGGTGCGATGGCTTCTAAAGCCTATTTACTAGGTTTCCGCTTAGAGGATATCCTGAAAGCGGCTGATTAGTCTTCGGATTCGATGTTTAGAGTGTTTTATTATAAACCTATTCCTCATGTTTCTGATGCTGTGATTGATGAGCTTTAATTGTTGAGCTTTGAACCAGCATAATCAGAAGCCTCCGGTCCTGCCATAGAATACAAAATTTTCTAGCTATCGCAACAAGAATTTTAGATTCTATTAAGGACACGGAGGCGAGGATTATCCCACCCGTTGGGACAGTTATATAACTGTTTTGTTGTTGTGAAATGATGTTGTTTAACAACTTTGTACCCACCCTCTGAAAAATATTGTTTGTGGGCTTCTTTTCTCAAACTTCCTTTTCTGTTTCAGGAAACGACTCCAACAAGAGTTAATTGCCTCCTGTGGATTTGGCTGCTGTCCCTTCCTGTTGGAGGATGATTCCTTATGGTTCTGGATTTCTCCGTTGAGAATTGCTGATGGAACTGTTTCTCTCCGTTGAGAGTTAAGACTTTTGTTCAATGTAAAGAGACTGTTCGCGCAAAGAAAGAGGAGGCCAGATTAGTGTCTCTATACTTTATATGCTTATTGCCATTGTGATTGGTTGTTGTAAGAGAGGCGTGGTTCAAAGCCTCATTGGAAATGTTTTTTACATTTGTAGTTTCACTTTCATTGCCTGCTGTTTTGTGCAGTAAAGAAATGAGAAAGCATAATCCTCGCCTCCGTGTCCTTAATAGAATCTAAAATTCTTGTCGCACTAGCTAGAAAATGTTGTTTTCCGAGGGTGTTTGGCCACTTGGGAAACCTGCAATAAATGCAGAGTCTTCCGGTGTCCGTTCTCGGTGTCCGCATAATCGCGTCATCACGCAGGGGAGTGGTTTCATAGAAATCGAGGAGAGACTATTCCGATTTTCTCAGTATTGCAAGGACATGCCCGCACCTTATGCATGATACAAAAACTGGTTTCGAAAAGTCTGTATGCAAATTGTAATTTGCTTAATGTTGCAAGATTGTCTGGCACATAAAATTAAATATTTGGTGATTTTGAAAGAATTGTATGCAAATTATATCTATTGGGAGACCTGATTGATTTTAGTTGTAAAAGAGTTTTTACGCAGACTATCAGGGATGTACAGATACCTTATTGGATCTAAGAGTGTCGGAAATCCTCAGAAAACAGGTATAGACAAACATTCTAGGTGTTTGTGTAGTATTGTTATTGTAGAATTTAATTAGATACCAGGACCATTTTAGGGATGAGGAATGCTTTTTACCCCTTTGGGAGTTACTCATTGGGGTTTTTGTGCTCAGTATTATGTGTACAGCACTTGGGTGACACCCTGTGTGGGGTGTGTTTGGGGTACTGAATTTTTGCCTCAGACTTATGTCCGTACATCTGAGTGTCCCCAGTCAGGGTGTGGAATACTGTACCACTTATAGGGTCTTGTGGCAAACCAAATATTTCCATATTCAAAAACGATGTATTATTTAGTGCATTCCATGGGATGTTATCCTTCAACCTGTTTTTATGAGTTGAAAGTCGGTAGATCCAGCGTTGTTCCTTGTGAAGTAGCAGGTTTCCCATGCCCCAGATGTGGCCTCGATCTGCTCTATGATGACCCATTGTATATCATTTGGGGTATATCCTGTTTTAATAAAGTGATCGGTCATTCTAGTGGTGTTTCTATTGCAGCGGAAATTGCTTCTGTGCTCTACGATTCAGATTTTTATTTTTCTGCTGGTCATGCCGATGTATCGGAGACCGCATGGGCACTCAATCATGTATATGACGTGTGTAATTGCAGTTGGTGTGTTTCCTCAAAGACCATGTTTTGCCTTGTTCCAATTCCAAGGTTTACGTGGTTGTCGTTAGGTGGCATATGCTGCAGTTTCCACAAAGGAAATGGCCTGTCACACTGGGAAGGCCCCACACGTTGAGAACAGAGGTGTCCCATGATTTGATGGTCTGTTTTGGGCGTGTGGTGATCAGGCGATCTCTCAGACTGTCTGCTCGTTTGAACGAAAAAAGTGCTTTCTTCCACTTTAGTTTCCCAATGTTTTAGATTTTCCAGTGTTTATTAATGATTTTAGTCATTTTGTTTGTGATGGTGTTATAAGTAATTACGCAAGTCAGTGGAATTATCGTGTCTGTTCGCTGGTTCTCTTCCAACAGCACCTCCCCGTTCTGGTTCTGTGCTCTTTTTTTGGATGTGTCTATTATTTTTTTTGGGTAACCTCTGCTTCTTCGTTTTGTGGCTAGATTTTTCGATTGTTCTTGGTAATCCTCCATGTCCTTCTAATGCACAGGAATTGGCCATATGGCAAGTTCTCCCTGAGTGATCGTGGATGGAAGCTGTCAAATTTGAGAAGAGTATTGCTGGCGGTAGGTTTATAGAAGGTTGTGGTTTTCAAAGTGAGTTTCCTTTAGTCCGCCATGCTGGTGAAGCGCAAAAAAGCCATGTTCCTCCACCTTTGTCTGCTGGTTTGATGGTGATTGAGTCATTATTTTTTAGTTTTCGCAGGGCTTCCCAATCCTCATTGTGCAGGTTGTTAAAAGTCTCATTTTCCTTGGTTTCCTCTATCTCACTGAAGATTGCCTGTTCGAAGGCGATTAGCTCCACTGGTGTGGTGGATGGTGGAGGGCAGAATGTGGATTTGATTCTGAATACTGTGCACTTGGATTCCCTGTGTTGTCAGTTAGTGTCTGATTTTCACAGAACGCCTTAAGTTTAAATTTTCTGAAAAAATCTGCTAGTTTGCAATAGAGTTGAATTTGTCCAGGCGAGCAGTTGGTACAAAGCTGAGTCCTTTGTTGAGGACTCTCTCTTCTATCAGTGTGAGGACTGTCGAGGATAGATTAAATACTAGATTTTGTTTGTGACTGGTGTTACTCATGTTCTCTGTCCACTCGGTCCCGGTTGGGACTCCTTGGACTTGCTCCTGGTATTCGCCCCCACTGGTCCTTCTTCCTCTCCCCAGTGTACCCACTGTCTGTCTCTTCTCCTGCCTCTCTCTAAAAAAGGCAGCCTTTAATTTTGTGTGAAGCTGTGCTGGGGAGCCGGGTGAAACTGGGGGTTCCATCCAAAAAATGGGTGTGGGGCGGTTGGTTGAATTGAGTGAGAAAAACCTTTGGTCTTGGCTGGGAAAAGATTCCCACTGGTGTGGCCATTGGTGGGGCATGCCCCTCCCTCATTGTCTCGGGTTGCTGCCTGTGCTTGTCCCGATGCTCATTGAGGTATTATCCCAAGAGATTTCCGACAGGGTGTCCTGTTTATTGGGTGGGGCATAGTTCCGTTCTGCATGTGGGTAGAGCTTGGAGTACGAGAATCTCTTGAGATCTTTTTGGAAGGTGGAGATTTTTGACTGTGTCAAGAATTCTTGGTACTCGTTCATCTCTTTGTTGGTCTCATCCAGCTTTATCTTGAAGGAGGTGATAGTAGTTTTAAAGTGGTTTTCTGTGGTTTGGATTTCGATAAACATGGCACCTGACAACCTTTTAGCTGTTTTGACCATTAGGACTATCCAGTCCTATAGGTCCCCTTTTACTAATACATTTTAATGGTGAGCCCTATGTCATGGTTAAAAATGAAGAGATGCGGATATGTGTAGAGTTTTAGGTTTATACTCAAATATCCTAAGAGTAGGTCTACATGTTTCAGCCAGACTATTTCAAATGCTGGCTTTCATCTTTTCTTAGAGTATCGCCCAAAAATAACTTTTGTTTTATTCATATTGGCCACAGGCTCATTCCGGAGATTGTACCTATTCAGGGCATTGAGGGCTTATTGCCGACCGTTTTTTGTGTGGTCTAGCAGCACTAGACTGTCTAAATACCGCAAAAGTGTAATCCTCTTGTCGCCAATTTTTGGGGTGACTAGAGTGGCTTCATCTAGCAGTGATGGAGCAAGGATTCGCACATAAAGCGACTTGCTCTCATTCAAGAACCTCGTCTAATGTATAATCATATTAATCCAGTTGTTCGTCATTTGTTCAGCGTTTTCCCCAATACGCGGGTGTCCCCAGGATGCTTGCTTGTGTGTCTTTTCATACTAACAAAGCTTGCACTAAAGAAATGGCCGCTTCGCTGAAATTCAGTCTGCGCATGCGTCGGTCATACCCATGTGATGTGACGCACTCGCATTCTGGAGGGAATAAGTTGCTCATGCGCACTGTTGCAAACATGGCCGCTTGTCTTTCACCACGCACTGTGCTTGCTACAGCTGCTTCAGCCTATCTGTCTTTTCGCACTAAACTGTAATGCTATAGATATTATAAAGTAAGGGATGTAGTAAAATCTACCATGGTATACAGTGTGATCAGTTTTATGTATGATTCTAATTTGTTCTCGCTTACTTTTCATGTACCGCGTCTCTGGGGCTGGGAAAATCGGGAGCGGAGCCATACTTGAGGCTCTGCTGGGCACCAACATGTGACCGGGGAAAAACTCTACTGCGCAGAAGCTGAAACAAGCCAGCTGGCTCCTGAAGCACAATGCGCCTGAGAAACTTCTCTGAGAGACCAAATCTTACCTTGGAAAGATGCAATACTGTTGCTACCTGCTATGAATTATACTGTTTTGCTGTATTCTTATGCCTGGGAACGTGAACCCAAGGGGCGGGTAGGGAAAAATTAATATGTATGATGGGAACACTGAATTTTAGGAGGTGACAATGATCACATCTCTTCTCCTGACCAATCGTAATGTGGGAAATTGTCACTTGCAACATTAGTGGGTGGTCTGAGGGACCCCAAATAGTATAATTGACCGGGTATTCCATAGAGAAATTGTCCGACTTGTCCGAGTAGCAGACCTGTCACTGACCCTACGAACTCTATAGGTGCTCAATCTGAGAGTGCTGCGGAGCACTCTGTCCATACTTTCCACAAACTCCTAAGGGGTGGAAATAATCCTAAGTGCTGGCGAAGCACTTTGCTGGGGAAATTCGAAAACCCAATCGGGGTTGCTGGCGGATTACTTGCAGGAGAGGGGTAACGCAGGCGTTGCATCCGAAGCTGTAGGTGTTGGTCGTACCCTGGGAGGCCCAGTCTTGACCCAAACCTGAGGGGTATCCTGTCCTGAACTGTCCTTGAGCTGTACCTGCTCGCATTCTGGTATTCCAATCCTTGAGGGTCCTTGTCCCCGTCTTTCCAAACTGACCCGTGGCCAGGGTTAGTCCTCACTCCTATCTAGGTAAATATAAGCTGTGGGTTTGCGTTTTCCCATAGTTCTCTCTCTTCTCTCTCTGTCCCATTCCTTACTCTCCTTTCTTAAATAAAGCAGTCTTGCCTGTGATATTGTTTCCTGAAATGCCAATCATATCTGCAATTGCTTATTAGATTTGTTCCACATCTCTCCCTTCCTTTAGAACATTGTTGAACTATCAAATTTATTAGTATGTTCCTATTTTTCCCTTCCTTTAGTATGATTGCAGTGAACTTAGCAAGAATAGCCTAAATAGTCTAGGTCAAGTACTTGTTTTAGGTCCCATTAATATCCCATGTTCTAGTATAAAGTTGCGGTGAACTAGTTCTGTTCTTAAGATTTTACCTTTAGTGTTCCCATATACTCAAATGGTACTTGCTCTAATTCACAGCTATATTGTGGTTTTGATCTTAATGATTGATGTATTACTTTGCATATCGCTTTTTGCTTTGGCATATTTTCTTTGAAATCTTTATATAAAAGTTTAAACTCATCAGGTGTCTGTGGTCATTTTACCAAAAAAGTCGTGGATAAGTATGTTCTGATTATAAAGTGTATTTTCTAGGTCCCTTGTCACCTATTCCCTGCTAGCTCCTGGTCTGTCAAGAGTAATGTGCCTGTGGTAAGTCAGGTACATGGTCAGCAGAGGCGTAAAGTTAAACTTTAATTGCTCATAGCAGCGTGTAGGATTTCACCCGGTTCACGCAAGTCATTGATTGTATGGATGCACGCCAGGGCCCAGTGCGTGTAAGAAATTGGTAACCTCGGTGACCCGGGTGAACTGCGCGCTCTATCAGTAATTTTCTGGTAACCAGAGGATGGTTAGGACTAGTTAAATTAGGTAGACAGGATAGCTGATAAATAAACCGTGAAAATAAAATGTGCTGCTGAAATTTCTATGCTGCTGATTTTTTTTTTTATTACATTGATTCAAAGACTTTGAAATGTTTTAAGGATATATATGTGTCTATGTATATGAATTTTGCATTGCTGCTATAAGTGTTGTATGCAATATTAACAAAAGTATTGTTTGTAAGTGTTCAGTGTAGTCCGAATCCCCGGGGAGGTATTATAGCTAACGGTGAACAGAATCCGGTTAGCTGCTGAAGTCACTTGTTTGAGTCATTAGTGCAGGGTTAGGAATAACTGGAAGCACTAATTAGGATCTTTTTGTATCTGAGTAAATGATAGCTACGAGTCCTTTTATAAAACTTTCATTGCGATATCACCTAGTAAGGGTCGCATACGGAAGGAGTAGTAGGGTCTCCGAGGCTTGAATGGTAAGTAAATTAGTCCGCTGGTGAAAGCCTGACTTAGTATATATCCCAGGAAGAAGTGGATGAGTCAGGGGAATAACAGGTTCTATTTTACGCGTATGAGAGGTTAGGCAAAGAAGTCTACCCCGAGTGAATGAAAAGTAGACAGAAGTGGTTTACTAGTAGCGAAAGACAATTTTTCTATCTGTTTAGAACACTCAGACACAGTGGCAAACGTTGCGTGTTGTTGACTAAGATTTGCATTCGCACTTTAGGGAAAGTAAAAAGTTTCCGTTACCTTGTGAAGGAGGGAGTCGGTCGGAAGACTGCTCTGACGTCACTACGCGCCGCGCTGGTATTGGTCAAGACCGCGGGTGTATAGTGAAGCCGAATTTGTGAAGGAGGGGTGAGTGCCGAAGCGTGAGACTCTGTCTTGCGAAAAGGCCGCGCACCCATTGGTTAAGGATTTCTTGTATTCACTGAGTTGATTGGTTACTACGAAATAGAAGTCGCGCTAGCATTGGAAGCACAAAGGTAAACAAAAATTAATCAGGCCGAGTTAGAAGCGAGTCTGGAAAGTTGTATGTGGTATCCCGATTTTATACCGAATCCAAAGTACCTAGGATTTCATAAGGATCAGATTTTACGAGATAGACCGCACATGATGTATGGAATAAAAAGGAAAATGTCATTTACTGAGAAAGTAAAATAAATTTTTAAAACAGACAAGCCCATTAGAACGAGGGAAGGCGTGCTCATTCCCCCACCAAATACTCCTGCCTCTTTCATGATGTTTGACAAAGGGTATCATACCTGTGTATGGTTAGAAAACTGGGCAAAGTATACTGCAGATGACGGAGTCCTAGCATTCCCTATTGAAGGCACATTTAATGGTCGGATCCTGTTTAACTTGAGGACCCGCATGAATGAATTACACCCCAGACCTAGATTGACCCAGTACGAAGCCCTGGAAGAATGGGAGATTGAGGCGCTAGAAAGAGATAGACCCAGGATGGACAAGGGATTAAGTAAATGGTATCCGAGGGTGCAAGCGCAAACCAAAGAGCAGAAGATGAAACAGTGGAGACAAAACATGATGACAGAGGGATTGTTTCCAATGATGGGGGTATTAGAAGAAAAGAAAGGAAAAAGTAAAGAAAAGACCCATCATATCATGCCCGTAGGGGACTCAGAGGATGAGCACCTAGAAGATTTGTTAATGAAAAACCCACCTCCCTATGTTGCAGAATCAGAACTTGTGCAATCACCAAACCCCTTTTCAAAGTATCCCAGATGTCGGAGGGATAGTGATACAGATGGAACGGGTACAGATAGTAAAACCAGTAACGGGGATGGGTTTTGCAGACCTAGATCCACGGTCCAAAATTATCAGCCGTTTGGAGAAGGTCCACCTCGATTGGTCACTCCGACTGCTCCAAGTATTTATCCTCCCTTGGTACCTCAAGTATTGCATGACAATTCCGCAGAAAAGGCTTTACGAGAAAAAGAGAAAGAAGCCCTGGCTAGACAGCGAGATGATTTAGTTCGAACCATAGCCCAGATTCATCCCCATCCAGATTCCCTGACTATTCCAGTAACTATTGGTCCTGCTATTCCCCTGTATAGGGATGGCCTGACTAGTCCTCGTCCTCCTGTTATCACCCCAATTATGCCAACTCCTAGCATTCCACTCCCGAGAAAAGAAATGCTCATAGATGATGATCAAGAAAGTGAATGCGAATCAGTGGTCCTGATGGATATGCCCATCAGGGAAACCAGAACTAGCATGTCAGGATCCAGAAGTCAGAATAAGACAAAGGAGGTTCTGATTGAAAGCACGTCTGGGGTTAGAAGTGCCACAGTAGTATCCCCAGAAGAATTAGACAGATGGACCAAAGAGCTGGAGAAAGAGATCACTCCCCAACCCAAAGCATTAGAAATATATAAATTGAGAATAGAAATAGAAGAGATGATGGCTGGAAATGTGGGAGTGGAACGCCTGAACTCCTTCAGTGAAGAAGAGTTACTGTTCATCAGTAAAAACCTTACCCGAAACTCTAGATTGCTCCATGAAAGATTAATGGACACTGCCACAGAAATGGGGATAGATATCAGTCGCTCCAAAATTCTTCAGAAACCCTACAGAGTAGACTTTTCAGACAAAGACTTAGAAAGCTTGAATGTGATGGGAAAACAGATCCAGATAAAGGAATTACTGAAACTCTTACAGAAATGGGGGGATGTAGGAAAGTGGAAGCCCCGGTGGGCAAAGAAAAAGGAAGACAGTAGAGCTAAGTCTCAGGTTTCAGAATATGTGCTAAAAGAAGTAACACCCACAGAAAAATTGTGTCCCATGAGAGAGGTCCCCGGGGGAAAATATGTCCATGTCCCCTGGTCCCGACAGGATATTGTGTCCTTTACCAATGATTTCCCTAAACTCCGAGAGAAGCCAGTCGATTGGTACCGACAGGTTGAGCGCTTCATCAAGGTTCAGAAATGTCTCCTGAAAGACCTGGATGGGTTTTTCGACATTGTAGTTCCTGTAGATTTATGGACCGATTGCAAAATTGAGATTGATTGGCCTAGTGAGGAATTTGCGAGAGACGAGAAAACAGGAGCTCCCGCACCTGAAGTAATGAGGAAGTATGAGCAAGTCATACAATACCTCAAGAAAAAGGTACCCGCAAAGGAAACAGATTGGACCCAGATAGATAGAACTACCCAAGAGCGTGATGAATCTGTCCACTCCTTTTATGAAAGGTTGCTGCAAGTGTTTAAGACTTACAGTGGAATCGATAATGTGGACATGAAGGACATGACCCATTTCAGTTACAGATTTGTGCTAGGATTAAGGCCTGAAATATCCCAATGGATTCGAGACAATAAAATCAGTTGGCAGGGAAAACCTATAGACGATGTCTTAAAATATGCCAAGTATTGCGAAGATGAAATTGAAAATAAAAAGAAAGCTCTCAAGGAAAAAGTAGTGTGGGCACAAGTAAAGTTGGCCGAACAGCAAGAAAAGCAGTTAAGTAAATTGAATTCTAATAATAATACCCAAAGTACCAATGCTGGGGGAGGAGGGAAGCCCCGAGCAAAATTGAGTCGGGAAGAGGCTATGAAGAAGTTTCCTTGCCACGGGTGCGGCCAGATAGGGCATTGGAGAGACGAGTGTCCACACCTGCAGGCCGGTAATGCCCCTGTAAATGGTTTAAATCCACAGGTGCAGAAAGAGGGGACAAGGAAGGACCAGCAACAGGTAAAATTACCTCCAGTACCTCGCGCTCCTAGACAAAATTTTAAGAATCAGGGTCAGCAGAATGAGAGGGCGGAAGTATGGGAAGTCGAGAATGAAAGAAATGCAGCCATTCCACAGTATTTGTTAAATGATTCCTTCCTCTGTGAAGATCAAGATTGACGGGGCCTGAGAGGGGAGGACCAGGAGTGCGTGCTTGGCGCCTCCTTACCGGTAGACCAGACTGGACCATACATTGAAGGAAAGGTTGAAGGAAAAGACGTCACCTTTCTGTTGGACACTGGTGCTACCAGATCCACTGTAAGAACCGTGGATGTTCCTAACCTACCCCTCTCGGGAGAAGCGATCCAAGTAGTGGGTGTCTCCAATCAAATAATAAGTACTCCAGTAACTGAACCAATGGAAATTTCTATAGGAAATTTCAAAGAAATGCACAGATTTGTGGTCTGTGATTCCAGTCCTGTGAACCTGTTAGGACGTGATTTTTTGTGTAAGATGAACTGTACCATCTATTGCACACCAAAAGGCGTCGAAATTCAGACCCCCGATGAAGATGGTTTGTACAAACTGATGTTGGTCAGACAAGATTCTGATATTAAACCCTTGTCAGTTGAGGATTTACCTGAAGAGCTCCAGTTGAGAGTAGTACCAGAAGTGTGGGATTTCACAGGAAAGGATGTAGGCTTAATGGCAAATGTGGACCCAATTAAAATAACCATAAAAACGAATGCTGTATACCCCAGAACCAGACAGTACAAAATGAGTGCAGAAGTGAAAGCAGGCGTCGCAATTGAGATTACCAGGCTGCTCGAAGCGGAAATAATAGAGGAAGTGATGAGCAGTCCCTGTAATTCACCTATCATTGGGATCAAGAAGCCTAGTGGAAAGTACCGGGTAGTGCAAGACTTGCGCAAGGTAAACCAAATTGTTGTGCCTTGCTGTCCTGTTGTGCCCAACCCTGCAGTGATACTATATCAGATTCCATGGAATGCAGAGTGGTTCACTGTCATTGACCTGTGCCATGCATTCTTTTCCATCCCATTGCATCCAGAAAGCAAGTTCCTTTTTAGTTTTGAATTTGACAGCCATATCTATGTCTGGAATCGTGTCCCCCAGGGGTACACCGAAAGTCCATCGATTTTCAACCAGATACTAAAGAAGTGCCTTGAAACTCTAGTGCTGCCGAGAGAGTCTGTTTTGGTGCAATACATAGATGACCTATTAGTGGCGTCTAAAACCCAGAAGGACTGTGTCACCGACATAATTGCCTTGCTGAATCACCTAGGAAAGGGAGGACATAAGGTGTCGCCTGACAAATTACAGTTTTGTAAGAACTCAGTGAAGTATCTGGGGCACCAGATAGAAAAAGGAATCAGGAAAGTCACTACAGAGAGGATCAAAATAATTAAAGCAATGGAATTACCCAGAACTCAGAAAGAGGTGAGAATGTTCCTAGGAGTTGTGGGTTACTGCAGGCAATGGATTGTAGGATTTGCAGCTCTAGGAAAACCTTTAATAAAAATGACCAAGAAAGGAGTGGAAGACCCTGTCAGTTGGGACAGTGAGAGCATGAACGCGTGGGTAACATTGCGAAACTGTCTATGTACCGCTCCTGCATTGGGTATGCCTGATTATTCCAAGTCCTTTGAACTATTCTGTGACACAAGAGAAAATTGTGCTCTTTCAGTCCTGACCCAGGAGCATGGACTGGTCAGACGTCCTGTGGCCTATTTTTCGGCCACCCTAGATCCGGTGGCTGCTGGATTACCTGGATGCCTGAAAGCAGTGGCTGCTACTTGCGTCAGTCTGGAACAGAGTGAGAACATTGTCATGGGACATCATGTCACTGGATATGTTCCTCATTCTGTTGTAATCCTACTGACTAGAACTAAGACCCAGTACCTCACGCCTAGTCGGCTGACTAAGTATGAGAGAATTTTGATTGGTGCTGAAAATGTAACCATTTCCCGGTGCAATGTCCTAAACCCTGCGACACTGTTACCTGTTCCTCTTGATGTAGAGATTGAAGAGGAAGGGGAACATAATTGCATCGATTTAACCGAATTCAGTACTAAGCCCCGTCCTGACATCCGCGAGATAGCTTTACTTGATGGAGATCTTACCATCTTTGTAGATGGCTCGTGTTTAAGACATGAAAGTGGAGGACTGTGTGCTGCATATGCTGTGGTCACATTGACGCACACCATAGAAGCATCTTACCTATGCGAAGTGAAGTCTGCACAAGTGGCAGAACTCATTGCGCTAACCAGAGCATGTAAGAGGGGTAAGAACAAAAGAATAACTGTTTACACCGACAGCCAGTATTGTTACGGGGTTGTTCATGACTTCGGCCAATTGTGGTTGCAAAGAGAAATCATGACTTCCTCAGGTACTCCTATCAGAAATGGAAAGGTGGTACATAACTTACTGGAAGCTATCCAATTGCCCAAAGAATTGGCTGTGGTCAAGTGTGCGGCTCACAGATCAGGAAATGATGATGTGACAGCCGGCAATAGATACGCTGACCAAATTGCCCAATTTTGTGCCCGATACCAAATGTCCCTCCAAATTGGGTTGTGGGGTGGAACCAGCTGCCAACTTATGTTGTTTGAGAATGTGTCAACTTGGGAAGAATTAAAAGATTTGCAACAGGCAACAGACAGGCAAGAAAAAGGCAGGTGGTCAGAAGATGGATGCAAATTGAGAGATGATGGTGTGGTGGTAAACTCGGCTGGGGTGCCTGTGCTGCCTGACAGCTGGATAGACCCCATGATCAGGATGATACATGAACCAACACATATGGGAAGGGACGCAATGTGTCGGATGTTTGACAAGGTGTTCTGTAATTCAAAATTCAGGAACCAAGCAGAAAGGCTTTGCCAGAGGTGCCTAGTGTGTCAGCAATTCAATGCAGGAAAAAGGACTGTAGTAGAACAGAGTACTATTGGAAAGGCAGTAGGTCCCTTTGTCAGACTGCAGGCAGACTTTATAACAATGCCCATGTGCAAAGGGTATAGGTACATCTTAGTCATAGTCTGCCTATTCTCCCGGTGGGTGGAGGCCTATCCAGCAAAGAAAAATGATGCCCTAACTACAGCCAAATTATTGCTCAGGGAGTTGATACCTAGATACGGAATTCCTGAGACAATCGAAACAGACCAAGGTGGGCATTTTGCCAACGATGTCCTAGAGGAACTCTGTGCAGCATTTAAAATGAAGCAAAGACTGCATTGTGCCTACCGTCCAGAGGCTTCTGGGGTAGTGGAGCAAATAAATGGCACCCTGAAGTCCAGATTGGCAAAAATGTGTGATTCCACAAAGATGAACTGGATAGAAGCTTTACCCCTTGTGCTGATGAGTTTGAGAAGTATCCCGAACCGAAAAACTGGCCTGAGCCCCCATGAAGTGTTAATGGGAAGTGTGATGCGGCAGGCATGGGTACCCGGACACAAACTGCTAAGCATTTTTGATGATATGGTATTAGAATACTGCAAGCAGCTGGGTGACCAAGTGCGTTCTCTCTCTCACCAGATTGGAGAGACAGCTGACGAATGGCCAAAGACTCCAGCACATAAACTGCAACCAGGAGATTGGGTGGTGCTAAAGAAACACACCCGGAAGAGTTGCCTGAAACCGAAGTGGGGAAAGCCGAGACAAGTGATCCTCGTCACTACAACTGCTGTAAAGTGTGCTGGTGTACCGAAGTGGATCCACGCCAGTCACACGAAGCGGGTAACTGGAGAAAACGCGACTGGAGCTGAAGGCAGCGCAGCTGAAGAGGCCCCCGAGGAGGAGAGCCCGGAGCTAGCTGACATCGAACTGCCGAGCACAAGTCGAGACGTTGATTGGTTCCCCGCCGACGATCAGGTTCATGATCCAATACGAACCAGAAAATATTCCTACCTAGACAGTGAGTGGGATAGTCCAGGTGAGCTAGAAATAGAAGAAGAAGGTCAGGGCGGCGAGACTCACATCACACCTGATCAGGAAATAGGCCAAGTAGGGTCAGATCAAGGCATCGAGACCCCTCCTGAAACTCCGGAGTCTGGAAAGGGACAGATAGTGATTAAAGCTGACGTTCATGCGGAAGAGAACAAAGAGATCGAAGAGCATGAACAGGAACAGATAGAAATAGACCAACGTGTTCGGGCAACAGAAATAAAGTCACCCGAAAACAAAAGGCAAGTGCGGTTCGAACCTGAACAGAATCAGATTAGGGACCAGGCAGAAGAAATAGATGAAAGACCTGGAACTAGTCAGACAGGTAGGGAAGCAGAGGTGCCACAACGAAGTGAAATAAAAAGAGTGCACGATTATAAAGTGTATTTTCTAGGTCCCTTGTCACCTATTCCCTGCTAGCTCCTGGTCTGTCAAGAGTAATGTGCCTGTGGTAAGTCAGGTACATGGTCAGCAGAGGCGTAAAGTTAAACTTTAATTGCTCATAGCAGCGTGTAGGATTTCACCCGGTTCACGCAAGTCATTGATTGTATGGATGCACGCCAGGGCCCAGTGCGTGTAAGAAATTGGTAACCTCGGTGACCCGGGTGAACTGCGCGCTCTATCAGCAGCTCCGCTGTGTAAAAGTTGAATAACATTGGGGCCGGCACACAGCCCTGTTTTAGTCCTCGGTCTGTGTTAATCTTAGCAGTTGATGTTTTCCCTGTGAGTTTTACACCTACCCAGGTTTTGGTATAAGGACATGATTGCTTGTAGCAATTTAGGACAGATGTTTTACTTCTCAAGCTTCTTCCATAAGATGTTCCGAGCAACTCCGTCAAAGGCAGCTGAGCAATCGATAAAACATGCAAACAGTGGGAGTGAGTTATGAATTGCTGCTTCCTGGGCTAGATATGAGAAGAAGACGATGTTGTCCACTGTTGATGCTCCTGCGCGGAACCCTGTTTGATATGAGGGTAGGCAGCCTGCCTCGCAAGCCCACTGTGCTAATTCCTGAAGTGATAGGCTGGCCTATGCTTTGTCCTCAATGTCTAATAGAGTAACTAAGCGATAGTTTCTTGGATCAGTATTGGGGCCCTTCTTGAAGATGGGTTGGAGGATGGATCCATTCCATGACTCCGGGACATTTCTTTGAGCCAGCATTCAGCATACAGTGTCACCAATGCAGAAGCTCAAAACTACTTGTCTTCCCAGATTAATGAGCCTGGGAGCCCATAGGCACCATGCTTTCTGATCTGTTTTAGGACTTTACAGATTAAAGGTTCCCTTGTGGGAGATAATACTTTCCTGTGTCCCCTGCATTTTGTCGCAGTAAAGTACTTTAACAGGGGGCAACCAAATCCTTGCTTGCACGGAGTTCCCCTGTTTTTGTTCTCGTAGCATATGGCCATAATGTACTGCCAAAATTGCTGATGTTTGTTTGAAGCAATCAAGTCAAAATGTGTAATCTATTTAGCCTCCTACGCATTCTTCTTGAGCTCCCACCCCAGATGTTTGTGTTCTCAACCCATGATATGTAGCTGCTCTTTTGTGCAAATGGTGTTCACATCCTGTGCGCCCTTTGTATGGCCCCTCAATGCTGCACACTTTTCTTAATTTCCATTGCCAGTCCATGTGTGTAGGCGTTTTTTAATTTTAGTGCATTCTGGGGTTTCCCTTGAAGGAATGTACATAAGTCGCAGGACAGCTTGGACCAGCCTGTAATTATCCCTGACTTTCGGGACGAGGTTGGCCACCGCGCCCAGTTTGTTTTCCAAATTTCAAACTTTCTTGTGGTCATAGCCACCCATTGAATCCTCCTCATGGTTCTGTGGCATTTTTCACTGTTAGTGATCTCTAACGGGTTCTGGCTGACATGTCTAGTCCGACCTGTAGGGCGGCATGATCATTGTTGTTACATGCTATCATATCATAGGAGGTGAGGCACTTGCTTAGACCCTGTGACAGGAAGACATAGTCAATAGTGGATTGATTGTTAAAAGAGGGGGGTGTAATGCCTGTGAAATGTTTGTAGAGGCTATCGGCTCCCCAGAGTTGAGATTGTAGGTGTGTAGGAAGGTGTTGAACATGGTTGTTTCGCTGTTGGTCCTGTAGTTTGCTGCATCCTCTCCCAGGCAATGCAGGCCTCGAAAAATTAACTCGCCCACTCGCAATTGCGAGTAAATTATTTCCAGGTGGGGCTATTTTTAACACCTCCTAATCCCATCTGGCGAGTAAACTCAGGCTGGAAAGGAACAGGTGTTCTGTTCATTCAGAAAGTGAATGAGCAATAAAGATGCCATTAAATCTTGTTTTTATCTTGATACATTTGCTGTCTGTTCAAGGAAAGATGGCAAATGTCAGTTTGTCTTTTATTCTAATTGCTGCTTGGAAAAGGAGGTTTATTTTTTCTCTCTTACTAGAGTTAGAGGATTTTGTCAAGTGAGCTGTCTGAAGATGTCAGTTCTTTTTCTCAAACACATAACATTTAAATAAATAGCCTGTAAATTAATATTACAAATATCTTAAAATATATCAGTAATTACAAAAGCACATTTTTTGTAATTAAGAAGTGTGATACAAACAAAAAGTTAAACAGGAGCAAAACAAAACAGAACACTTTACTTGGTGATGTGCAAGTGATGCATATTTACAGAAACTCTATTTCCAAACATTGCTGTTTGTACACTAAAAAGTTTTGTCAGTAAAGCTGCATGTCAGTGGGAAAGTGTGTGGCCATTTCAATGTAAAATCTTCTGATTACAAATGACAGCGTGCTACCACTTTAGTTATGTATTTATTAAACATGATTTCAGAAACATTCCTGCCCCGCCCTGATGAAAATGCTGTTGATAAACTAAGAGGCAAGTCAGGGGTCATACGTATCCTATATGTAGCTAGATTTGTATTATATATACAAAGAAAGTTTAGTCTATTAAATAAAAAAAAGAGATTTGTGTACAACAGACATGCGGAACTCGCACATTTGAAGGTGCTCTCATATGTGATAATGAAGAAAATGGCAGCTCAATGAATTAAATTATTTGCCTACGATCACATCATTTGAATCCAGTGTGTGGGTGAAGAGCATTACAAATGGATCAAGTAGATTATTCAAGTCACTAGACCGCAGGTTTAGTAAACATTTTATGATTTTTTGAGGCCTGTGATGCATATTAAAATCCCCCAGGCGCAGATATTTTGAGGATGTATACTGTATTACATTGATACTCAAAGTACGGCCCGGGGGTGCATGCGGCCCTCCCGGCATTTACATGTGGCCCCTCATGTACTGCGACCAAAGAAGGGTTTGGGCTCAATGGCAGTAAGGACAAGCCTCACTAACCTATCTGACAATATATTTACCAGTACTGCCTAACTATTCAACCTTTTGCTTAGGGGAAGAATCGTATTGAATTAAACAATGCGTTCCATAGACCTCTTTTTCCGTCAAAAATAACTTAATTATTTTAATTTGTTTTCACATCTCAAGTCACATTTTGACAAATTTCACAAAATCTACAAGTTTCACATGTGTTATTTTCAAGTATCAAAGACAAAGAAAAATTCACATCCAAATTCTAACATTCATCACATTCATTCAATCATCCATTCAATCACTATACAGTTCAATACGATTTACATAAGTTCTATACAAATAATTACAAATATTTACAAAAACAGCTATGGGAATTGTTTTAGCCTTTTTTTCTAAATTGTTTTTTTCATCGTGATGTTCCTAAAGCTGTGCGAAGAACTGGTCTACGCGTTTTAAACTCCCTTAAATAAGGGGAGTTCTCATCAGGACTACATAGCTTATTATAGTTTTTACCTCTTGTGTGGCCACCAAATGGCCGTTTTCTACATGTGCCTTGAAAGTGGGGCGATGTAAATGTCTTTCCTCGTTTTTTTTAGGCGGGTTATGTTAAAGACGTGGCTTCAATGGTGACGGGATTAATTCTTTCGGTATTTGAGCCTTCCGCATTCGGCTTCCCTTGCGCTGAAAAAAATCACGGTGGCAATGTCCGGAACTGATCATAGCGTTCAGTTCCGGACGTTGCCACCGTGATTTTTTCAGCGCAAAGCAGTACTGGTAAATACATTGTCATATAGCCCTCATGTGCTGCAGCACTCTATTGGTCTCTAGAGAAATGCTAACAATAAGAACAATGTTAAATAAACAGGCAAGCATTTATTTAAAAGTTAATTGGTTTTAAAGAAAGGAAAGTAACTATTGAGCCCTGCTCCTCTTAAATTTAGGAGCTATCAGCCTGATTCATCAATCTCCCGTTTTGCGAGGCCCTAATAGCGAATTATAGCGATTCGCTATTAAGGACTCTCAAAACGGGATTCATGTAGGATTAGCAAAATTTATTGCGATTCCTACTGATTCCTTATTTGCGATTAGCAAATTGCTAATCGCAAATAAGGAAAAACTCCCCATTCATTCCTATGGGCCAAAAGGCCCATAGGAATGAATGGGGAGTATTCCTTATTTGCGATTAGCAATTTGCTAATCGCAAATAAGATTGCGATTTGAAGGGTGCCAGGGGTGTCCAAAGGACACCCTGTAGCACCCCTCAAATGCACATTTGAACAGGTGTTGCGCACACACATGTCCAGAGGACATGTGTGTGTGTAACATGCAAAGAAAAAAATGCACTAAAGTGCTTTTTACTCTTTTTTCGCAATTTACCACCAAGTCAGACTTGGTGGTAAATTGCGACCAAATATTGCGAATTCGCTATTTCCAATTGGTTGATGAATTGGATTTAAGGAATCTCTATTAGAGATTCCTTAAATCCAATTCCTCGCAAATATGCGATTTCGGTAATAGCGATTTTTGCATTTGGGATGATGAATCCCAAATGCAAAAATCGCACTCGCAAACGGCCAGATTCTCAGAATCTGGCCATTTGCGAGCGCAATTCATGTTGATGAATATGGCCGTATATTTTTAAAGCCATCTTTCAGCAAAATTATAAAAAATATGATAGTCTCTTCAAGATTCAAAAGTGCATATCTTTTCACTTTAGTACAGAAGATAATAAAAGGGCATTGAGAATTATTTTTGTAAAGTGCAACATGTTAAGCATGAATTTTAAAACATGAATTCTTCCCCCCACCCTGACAACAATGCCAGTAGTGAACTAAAGAGGCAAGTTAGTTGTTATGTGCATTCTTTGGGTGACCTGGGTTCCTATTTTACAAGTAAAACATTATAGTTTATTAAATCAAGCACAGGAGAAGTTTTTGTACAGCGTGCATCCTGAAGTCATGTATTTCGAGGTCCTCGTATATGTGATAATGAAGAAAAAGACGGGAAAGTGAAATAAAACTATTGCCTAGGACATGGGTACTCACAAACTTTCCCTCGGGGGCCAAAATTACACTGTGGTTTGTGTCCGAGGGCCGCACCAATGGGGGCGGGGTCAGTGGGGGAGGGAGCGGGGCTACAGCAACAAACAAAAAAACTGACCATGAGGTTGATCACTGGTCCCTTCAGCCGACACCTTCGTCCACAGAGCCACCAGACCCGGCATACACACATCTCTCTCTCTCTCTCTCGTTTTCTTTCTCTCTCTGTCTCCCTCCCTCCCTCTCACTCTCCCTTACTCTGTCACCCTCCCTCTGTCTCCCTCTCTCTGTCTCCCTTTCCCTCTCTCACTCCCTCACTCTGTCTCCCTTTCCCTCTCTCACTCCCTCACTCTGTCACTCCCTGTCCCTCCCTTCCTTCCCCTCCCTCCCTTTCCCTCTCTCACTCCCTCACTCTGTCACTCACTTTCCTTCCCTCCCTTTCTCTCCCTCCCTTTCCCTCTCTCACTCCCTCATTCTGTCTCTTTCCCTACCTCACTCCCTCACTCTGTCTCCCTTTCCCTCCCTCACTCTGTCACTCCCTTTCTCTCCCTCCCTTTCCCTCCATCCCTGTCCCTCTCTCCCTTTCCCTGCATCCAGTTCCCTCTCTCACTCCCTCACTCTGTCTCCCTTTCCCTCCCTCGCTCTGTCTCCCTTTCCCTCCCTCACACCCTCCCTCGGTCTACCTTTCCCTCTCTCACTCCCTCACCCGGTCTCCCTTTCCCTCCCTCACTGTCACTCCCTTTCCCTCCCTCCCCCTCCCTTCCTCCCTCCCTTTCCCTCCTACCCTTTCCCTCTCTCACTCCCTCACCCAGTCTCCCTTTCCCTCCCTCACTCCCTCACTGTCCCTCCCTTTCCCTCCCTCACCCTCACCCTCCCTTTCCATTCCTCTCTCCCTTTCCCACCTTCCCTCTCTTACTCCCTCACCCGGTCTCCCTTTGCCTTCCCTTTGTCTCCCTTTCTTTCCCTCTCCCTCTGTCATCTCACCCTGCCTCTGTGTCAGCCCGGGCTGAGACAGCTTCGGAGCACACACACATAGCCGCACCGAGAATATTAACAGGTCTTTAAAAGACCATTAGCATGTTAATGAGGCTGTGTTGTTCACCTCTTAGCGCCCCTGCAGCTCCACTCTAACTATGGCAGGAATCGCCCGGCCGGCCCCCACAGAGCAGCAGAATCTCCGAGTCGCGCTGCTGTAACTTAGTTTGCAGACACTCTTTAAAAAAAATATATATTAAAACACTGGTATGATGTGTGCAAGGTCCTCGGGCCGCCAGGGAAGGCTTGCCGGGCCGCCAGCGGCCCGCGAGCCGTACTTTGAGTACCCCTGCTCACACAATTTGTTAAAGTGGGGAAGCTGGGATTAATCCCATCTTTTCTGGCTTCACATTGTGCAATTCAGCAACTAGATTGATATGCTTTGATTCCACTACACTGATCTTACTTACAATGCCCCCTCCCCGCCACCCCACCGTACCTCGCTGGCATCAATGCAGCCCTCGGTCACATCACAGACCACACCTTTTGGCCCCTGGAAAAATATTTGTGAGTACCCATGCTGTATTATTATGTTTTTCCAGGTGTCGTATCATCTGGTCCACTTTTCCATAGTGCCCGTGCCATGAGTATTAAAATGTTGATTATACTATGGCCAAACGGCCATCTGAACCCATTAAACCTTTTAGAATGCCTGCTTCAAACATTTCGGAGTGACTATTTATTTCTATAAAAGTCAAGTTTGCTAAATGCCTAATGTTAAGTTGAGATGCTACCCGAGGGTTTCCCAAACAGATGTCGTTTTTTTGCAGGCTTGTGAAATTCTTCATAGCCTGTTAGCAGCGTAGAGCTTAATGTCTATGTCTCCTGTAATCAAATGATTTGTGCTCGATCAAGAAGTGTGAGCGCACCCTTACTGTGTAAAATCTTGCTAATACCAGCCACATTCCATGTTATTATATTGATGTTGTTAATTTGACTTAACGTTTTGGTTCTCTTTGTGCTAGGAATAGGTTGGCTTTATTTGTGCCAAGCTTGTGGCAACCCAGTCCCAGTAGGCAGTGTAAGATGTCTGCTGGGTTGCGCTGCTAGGAATAGAGATGACCTGGCAGGCCAATTCCTGGCCATTTAGTCTGCACTGGATTTGAAAATTCTCATAGCTATTTGGTGTTAGAAATGGGGTTTCTGGTTGTTTCGGGTATGCAGCTAAGCCAGGGGAGTTACACATTCAAGATCACCCCCGGTCACCCCCTTGCTAGCTTGGCACGAGCAGTTAAGCTTAACCCAGAGGCAATGTGTAAACCGTTTGCGCAACACACGCCAGTAACACAATAAATACTTCACAAAAGAGACTCCACACAATAGTATATAAAAATACATATCTGTATTGCGTATAAACATAGACCAAAAGCACATAATATAATAATCACTCTGCCAACTAGGCAATTGTCAAACCATCACAGTTAGTGCAATAAGATAAAGAATTATAGGTACATTCTCTGCAGATCCTGTCATTGCAGGGCCTAAAACGACTTATATCATAACATCAGGGCTGGAAATACAGCAGTTAGGATAGAGGGAGGAAACACAGGAGTCACCATGTATCTTAAGTACACAAATTACTAAATCACCAGAGGTACCGACATACCCTCCATACCTCATCTACCATAAGCCCAGGTAGGCAAATGATGGGCCTACTGTAATCTGTCTGAGCCCTGTTGAGACAGAGAGTTTGCTGATGTAAACGCAGGCCGCAGAAGCATCTACAGGCCTACTATATATATAATACTATATATAATACAGTCAGTGAAGGGATTCCTTTGATGGAAGAATTCCCCAGTGCCTCAGTTGAGGTTTCACCCCATAGCATCAAAAACAATTAATATGCCCCCACAAGGTACAAGAAGTAGCTGGAGGGGGCGCATTCACACGGCCCACCTCAGTAGGGAGGAACCTCACAGGACAAGTACTCCTCAACAGCTGCCCGTGAGCAATGGTGAGCCGCTCTACGTGCAGCGTGTCCAGGCTCTCTCGGACTGCTGTTTGAAAAAGCCTGCAAATGGAGTCACCCATGAAGGTGCGGGCGGCTGTTTTCTGGAATTCCTCTCTCAACAATGGTGGCAGGTCTTGGGAGCGGAGCCTCGCTAACAGCCCACTTGCTCCCAGATGGGTCGGGCGGTAGGCCCCGGCATGGGCTAACTGACTTGTGTCACCCAAGCAACGCATCTTCGGTGCGGCAGAACTCCGCAAGAGGGGCCGTGCCAAACTGCCTTACAAGCTGCTCTGTTGGACGAGAGCTCACCACGCAGTGGGCTATGAGAACCCCCTGACCAGAGCCCACACCTTAGAGCAGACAAAACCAAAAGCTCAGTATGTACTACTCCGTAGGACCTAACCTTCCAGTTGCCCCACAGAAGTACAGACAGAAGCGGACAGCTCGGTCTGATCCCAGTGCCCAACATGCACTGATTACTGCACCACAGGCAACAAAAAGAATGGGAAAAAGAGAATAGCTCACTATGTGCTAGATGTGGAGAAAAACACTAATACACCCTGACTTCAACAAGCACTCCACATGCAATGGTTGGGAAATATTGAAACACATAGCACTCTGCACGTGCTGTATAAGAAATTCCCAACACACGCTAGTCTGAAGAATAAAGCGCTACGTCTTTAATAACAGGGCACGCCACCAAGCCATGGGAGGTAACGGGGGGCAACAATGCAGGAGTGTATGCAGCAGTCCCGCACACAGGGTTCTCTGTAGCTGAAGATGCAGTCCTTCTTAGCAGGTCAGCACAACAGAGCAAAGTTCAAGTGGTAGTTTCTCCTGACATCCCAGCAGTTCCTCCTGGCAATGTGCAGAATGTAGAGTCAGCAGTGTCTGGTTACAAGTCCCATGCAGTGTCTAAAATTATGGGGTCAAAGCCCCTGTGCTTATACTCAAAATGTCTTTGAAGTGGAGGTAACTTTAAACAAACTTTAGAAGCGCACAACACCTTCATTCATTCCCAGCCCTCGCTCCAGACACACTACGGGGGTGGAGACAGCATTGTGAGAGGATAGGCACAGTCCTGTTCAGGTGTCAGTGACAGCTCCTCCCAATACTCTAGCTCACGAAGGCCCATCAGTCGGGTGATGGGCCATCAGGATATGCAGGAAGGACACACCTCAACTCCCTATGTGTGACTGTTTAGAGTGAATGCACAAAGCAGGCCACTGTCAGTGGAAACCAGACGTTGGTTGGAGTCAGGCTACAAAGCACATAAAAACGCCCACTTTCTAAAAGTCAGGTAAAGATGCCTACAAGAGAATTCTTTTATAAACTGTTTCTTTTTAGTTCTTTGACAAACAAATTCTGAGGACCCAAAGTGGTTGCCTCAATCAAATAAATTGTTAAAGTTAATTCAAAGAAATTGTGAAGAACTAAATCAGAACAAAACAAGCAAACATGACCAAAAAAAGCCAAACAAAATAGGACAAGCGGGTGTAGTCAGGGGCAGCCAAGTGACACGAACATGTATCTCTTCTCAATGAATGAGTTTGAGCTGTTCAAATCCAAGGAAGGAGGAGAGAGAGGGTATGGGGAGACTAAACAGGGTGGGGAAAGTCAATAGGTTTCGCTTATGCAACATGACTAAAAGTAATGATTACTGTATTTATATAGTGCTCACTACCCCAGATGAGTGATGAGGCATTGAAGCGCAGTATAACTAGCAGCACGCTTTTAAGACCTTCCATTTAAAACTAGAAACTAACAATACATATTTAAAGTTATGTATACGTTCAATTGCAATAATTAAGACTGGCAAATCACCCGATTGCCCGCCTGCAGCTCCAGAGACTTTGTCAAGTTGGAAAACACTCACTTTTGAATACGTGATGAACAGTGTGTCGACCCACACTTGCAAACGCCCCACTTGTACTTCACAGCATGGTAGGGTAAAATCCGAAATATGAGGTACACCATTTCGGTGATCTTCTGCTAGTTTGTATTTCTAGGATTGAAGTAGCATAGGGTTGAAAGTGAGGCTTGGAGAACGATGAGTTCCAATCCTTGTGTAAAGAATAAAATTTACAGTGTGAGTCAAACAGAAATCACTTAAACTAATTAAAGACAAAGGATCAGATACCAAAATATATTGAACAGAAATGCCAGTACCTTAAAAATGAAAAGAAGCACAGCACAAGCACTGTGCAGACAAAATCCAACAAAAAATTGTTCCACAAATGTGGATGGAAGCAGTACTTGGTCACCGGGATACTGATAAGAGAAGCACAGGAACAGGCAACGGTAAATGCAGGACAGTGCAGGCAAGCTGAAAATAAATGGCGTCTGGATTCCTTACCAGAATACAAAACTCAATACCGAAAGCTACTTAAAGAGTATAAAGAACAAATCAATGCCAGCCAAGCCGCATATTTCTCTAAAAAAATCATCTCAGCCAAATCTAAACCTAGAGAAATCTTCCAGATCGTGAAAAGTCTCACTAAACTGCCACCTAGCCTGTGTGAGACCAAGTCCACAGAACACTGCAACAAGATGGCAGATTTCTTCCTCCAAAAAATCACTAACATCTATGAATCCTTCCCTTCCGTGCCCACCACCCCCTCTACTCAGACCAATTCTAACCCGACACCCCCTTCTTCTCAGCCTCTTCCCACACTGGACCACTTCACCCCCCTCAACCTTACGACTCTGGAATCCGTGGACCGGAAAGTCAAAACAGGGTCTCCTGACGACCCAGCCCCGCCAGACATCGTTATGTCAGCTTCCCAAATCACCCTGCCCATCATAATGGCCCTCCTAAATTCTTCCATCACTACCGGCATAGTCCCGCCGGAATGGAAACGAGCCATGGTTCGAGCCTTATTAAAGAAACCTAGCCTGGATCCCTTAGACTTCAGTAACTATCGGCCAATCTCTCTACTGCCCTGGCTGAGCAAAATCTTGGAGAGACATATCAACAGCCAGCTGGTCGACTACGTAGAAAACCATCATTTACTGGATCCCACTCAAACAGGCTTCAGACCAAAACATGGCACTGAAACCGCGCTCCTCATGGTTACCGAGGAATCCAGAACCATCCTGGATCAAGGAGGACCAGTGGCAGTGATCCTCCTTGATTTAAGCGCGGCTTTCGACACGGTCAGCCATGACATACTGCTGGACCGTATGTCGAACATCGGCATAAAAGACAAAGCATGGTTTTGGTCTAAATCCTTTTTGAAGGACAGATCCTTCCGGGTATTTGATGGAGAATCATCATCTACCAGCAGACCATTAAGATGTGGAGTACCACAAGGCTCCTCATTAAGCCCGGCGCTCTTCAACATCTATATGAGGCCACTGGCTGAGGTTGTTCGTCAGTTTGGAGTTAAGATCATTTCCTACGCTGACGACACTCAGCTGGTGGTCTCATTGGCGCAGGAAGCTAACTTGACAACGAGAGGAGGGCTCAAGAAATGTCTAGAGGAGGTTAAGAGATGGATGTCCTCCTCATCACTCAAAATGAACGGGGATAAAACAGAGCTAATGCTCCTGGGCCCTGCCGACCCCAATTCTTTCAATGCTCTATGGCCATCCTGCTTAGGTATCCCCCAAGGACAATATCAAGAGCCTTGGAGTATGACTGGACAGATCTTTGTCTTTTGGCACCCAAGCCACCAAACTCGCAGCTACCTGTTTTGGCCTCCTTAGGATGTTAAGGAAGGTTCTCCATCTTCTACCTATGGAGGCAAAACAGGTAGCCATCCAGGGCCTTATCCAGTTCCGACTGGATTTTAACAACGCCCTCTACCTTGCTGCCCCAGAATATACGCTGCGGAGGCTAGAAACTGTGCAGAATTGCGCAGCCCGCACACTACTTCAGCTCCCTCGGCGTCAATCAGCCAAAGCCGGGTTGATTAAATTACACTGGCTACCTATCCGCCAAAGAATCCAATTCAAAGCCCTATGCATCGCGCACCAGGCCTTCTGGAAAACGGGCCCCCTCATCACCCTCAACCTAGTCTCTCACTACCAACCTACCAGGAATCTCCGCTCAAACCAGGCCTATATGGCCATAACACCTAGAATAAAGAAATCCTGAACTGGCGGTAGGACCTTCGCTCGCAATGCCTCCAAGTTATTGAACACCCTGCCCCCTTCATCTGAGAGCCAACCCCAATCTCTCTTCATTTCGGAAACAGCTTAAAACATTCCTCTTCAACTCCCCTCAGTAAATCCCCTGGCACCATTCCTCGATCTGTTGGTTCTTAGCGCTTGGACGCCCCCGGGCAGCAATCGCGCTCTATAAATCCACATACAATACAATACAATTATGCCACAGCCAATAGAAATGGAGGAAAAGTAACCAATGAAAAGCAAGGAGCCGGGATATTACCCGTTTCTAAGATTTATATTAAATACATTAGATTTCACAAGCACAGCGCAAGCACTGTGCAGCCGAAACTGAAAAGGGGAGTTTCAGGCTTGGCAAGTAACTTGAAATGCCATTTTAATGTGGCACTAAACTCCACAAGCAGGCCCTGCCGTGGCAGGCCTGAGACAGGTTTGAAAGGCTACTTCTGTGGGTGGCACAAGAAGCACTGCAGGCCTACTTGCAGCATTTTATTTACAGGCCCTGGATATATCGGATACCACTGTACAAGAGACTTACAGGTCAATTACATATGCAAAACAGGTGTAGACCAATCATTTCAAGTTTAAAGAAGACAGCAGAGCACACATATACAGCACCATAGCATCAGCAGTGGTAAAGTGTCCAGGCTCCTAAAGGCAGCAATAACAGGTCAGAAAAAATACTGGAGCAAAAAAAGGCCAGGTCCAACATTTGAGGCCTCATGTCTTTTTGTTCCCTTTAACAGGCCTGGCTGCTCCCTTTAACAGGCCCGGCTTCCGGAAGATCTTAAGCAGCGCCCTTTGGATATGTGGAGATTTTTCTTCCTCCATTGGGCTGACAAGTATTCCAAATTCTGCAAACTGTGCTTTTTCCTTCTAGACCTTTCAGGAGAAGTTGATTTTCTTCCTGAATCCGTAGTAATACAAGCAAACTGAACCCAAATTATATTATTGGTAGTAATTGAACCCAAATGTGGAATATTTCTTAGCAGCATGAGAATATTTGTTCTGTTGAGAATGTCCATATTGCCTCTAGATATGTACTGTGGGGTGAGGATTGTCCCTTCATCTATGATGCCACTCATTATTTTAGGGCAAAATACAGATTTCCTTGATGGTTCCTCAAGATGGAGTCGCAAGATGCCCCAGTTCTGTGTTAGCGGAAATGCATGAGGCATTCCTTGGTTGCTTCCCTTGTTCCAGATGAAGGCTGATTCACCAGGCCTGCTCCACCTGCATCAAGGCTGGCCCCTTGTTGATTATGCTGCCTTGTTTGATCTCATATGGCGTTTGTTTCTCCTTCAATCACCGTATGGGCAAACGATGTCAGGCCTGTGTTCTTTGAAAGTGGGCCCAAGGGCGGCTCCAGGTAGCTGCTTGAAGTTGGCCTGGTACCGAAGTCCATTACTTGCGATGAATTGGCTGCTGGCGAGTAGTTCTGTTTTGAGGAGCAGATCTGAGGCCCTGGTCCCTGTGCGGAGCCTAAGCAGGGAGTCCGTAGTGACCCATGAGGGTCCTCTGCTGTCATTGGGAGTCACTGGACTGTGGGGGGAAGGGGGAGCATGCACAGCCTGAGTGTGAATCTGCTGATGTATAATTGGGGAAGGAGTACTTGAATCCTGTTCCCTGGATGTGGAGTGGGAGCCATTCTGTTGCTCGGTGGCCACTAGATTGGGTAGCCGGGCATCTATTTGGTGAGCTGTGTTCCCTTAATTTGAGGAAGTCCGAGTCTGAGCTTCTTTACAAAATATTGGATACAATCTTGGAGTCAGGCGGAAAGGTTTGGTAGTTGAGGTTCTTCCTGCGTACTATTAGTGTGAACCCCTTCCTGGGTTGTTAATGCTCCACAGTGTGATGGTGTTGTAGCTATGGGGCTTTAAAACGCTGGTGTGGGGCATCGAAATGGGAGCGGAGAGCTGGGCAGCAAGCTGCACCACCCCTAGGATGGCCGCTTCGGCCACCGACCGCTAGCTCCTTTTGACCACTAGGAACTTGTGTGGGGTCACGCTGGATTGCTCTGAGTTGCTCTGTATTGGCCGCCCCTTTAGCTGCTCTCCGCCAGTCTCACTCTTGCCTCCTGCGGCCGTGTATCACCCTATCAGTCCAGTCTGGGCCTGGTAGGGAAGACACAGGTGTGTGTGTTAGCAGCATCTTGAGGGCCCTGCTAGGGTATGCCAAGGCGGAGGGGCAGCAAGTTACAGCACGATGCTATGGAGCAGGTATGCAGGCAAGAATGAGGACGCTGTTTGGCAGACGAACAGAGGAGCAGGACTCCTGTCACAAGTCACCAGCATCACTGGGGTCCATGGAGGCAGTCGATCTGTAGCATCACTGGGGTCCATAGAGGCAGGCGATCCGTACCCATACAGGAGCTCCCAAACTGAAGGGCTGAAAGCAGCGGGGAAAAGCCAGACCAGACACCAGAGCCTGCTGTAATTGCTGTCTCACCTCCGGGGGAAGGACAGTGCAGTGACAATGGCAACTGCAGCGTCATAGCGTCTGAGGAGACGCTGATCTGGACGCCCAAAAGAAGACACCAGACAATCAGGCAGGCAAGTCGATCAGGCAGGCAGGCCAAGGCTTGAGGGCCGCTGCGGGCAGTAGTGCAGATGGCTACTACAGGCAACAACGACAGCGCTGCGGAGCCCGCTGCAGCTTATCCTGCCTCAGGAACTCGAAAACGGAACTTGGACACAACATGTGACGTCAGCCGGATCAGGAAGCTGCAACCCTGTGAGGAAATACCTAATTTTCACTATATGAAAATAAATGACTGGAAAAGCCAACAAAAGAAATGTTGCATCCTATCATTCGATTATGTAAAGAACAATCTACACATCATTCTATTAATTCACTTAACATTCATGTGTATATAGATGGTTACTTGCTACTGAATGGTGCATTGTACAGGCACCTATATATAACCTGCAGGGCACCTTTTTGATTCCCAAAGGGTTCATCTCATGATTTCATCCTTCTGAGGCTGATAACATAGATGTCACTTGGTTAACTAATAGGAACACGTTGCCTACAGTGCTACCAAATGCCAAATAATGCAGTAGCAGGTTCCACATAAAAACAAGTGATTATTTAACTATATTACGATTAAAAAAAGGTTTCAAAAGATGTTAAAGTTACATTGGCAACAGGCTACACACATAGGGGCAGAATCCAAAAATTACTGAAGCACATCAGTTAAGGTCCTTTCAAAAGGAAAATACATTAGGACACTACAAAAACACCATCATTATTCTTAAATTATGCATGAAGGTGTATCCTTTCATTGTGATGATCATTTACAATCAAATTAGTATTTTGTAAAGCGGAATTATGTTTTTTTTAATTAAGTTAAGATATTTGTCTTACAGCTCACAGTGTTCACCCATTGTAGCCTTAACTATTGTTGAAATATATATATTAAAATAGTAACTATGCAGAGATAAGTAGTGCACAGTATGGTGTTGTTTAGTCTGAGCATGTACGTTTATATGTTTGTTTAGTATAGACCATAACAATATTGGCTACCTCAATGAATAAAGCTTCTTTTATTCTAATTTCAGTTTGTACATTTTAGGACCATTTAACTAACTGCAAACCAAATTCAGGTTAGAAAACACCCAGGGTTCAAAATACTAGCACACTGTTACATCTTGTATTAAGGGGCTGATAGGAACGCTAGAAGTATACCCACTAGAGGTTAGGCTACCAGAGGCTAGAATGGCCAAAATAGCAATATTGCTGACATTTACCACCCTAATGGTCCACACACGAAAAGAAACGGACGACCTCAAAGCCAGATGGAGAAAACCATGGGCCCAACAGAAAATGGGTTGTGGTAGCAAGTATTTGCATACACAAAAGAGTTATTAACAAGATATAGTTTCAGCTTGGTCTAATTGAAAATTCTCCACAGAGTGTATGACACTTATTTCGGGGAACTAATACCGAAATGTATTTAGAAGGTTCGGACCAAGAGGGTACATTTATCCACACATTGTGGAGTTGCTGGGTTATAGAGAATCAATTGCTTAAATGAACATAACAAAATTACAAAAATATATATTTCTAAAAAAATCTTTAAACTATTAAATAGTTGATCATGGGTTATTTAACTTTGTTTGTGTAACCTCATGTACCTCCCATGATGCTATCCGAAATTTAGTAAACTTTAGTCAAGTATTTCAAATGGTTAGCCAAAAACATAATCCGAATTCTAAGGCAGGACCGGAGGCTTCTGATTATGCTTTCTCTATTTCTTTACTGCAAACACAGCAACCAATTAGAGTAAAACTATACCAATAAAAAAAACAATACCCATGAGGCTTTGAACCATGCCTCCTTTGAAACAGCCAATCACTGTAATATCAAGTATACAAAGTAGAGAGACACCAATCTGGCTTCCTCTTTCTTTGCTGCTCCGCAGCCCAGATACGTGCCTCTCTACTATGTATACTTGTCTTTATCTGAAAATGTGTGTTTAATTGATTTGGCTAAAAATCGCTGATTTTTATAAGTTATTTGCCATATTATTGTTACCTCATTTTACTGCGGGGTTTTTGTGCTGCCTGTAACGCGCTACGTGTTTTATGCCCTTCGTGACCGGAGCGAGGCCTTCAAACCTGCTCCGCTCTGGGTTTTCCTTTCCCCGCTTCTGCGCGTGTTGCGCTTTCTGCCCCAGTGTGTCTCCTCCGGCTGCCAGCACCTCTGCTCTGAGCGCGGTCCACGAGCCGGAGGGACTTGGCCCCCACCTCCGGGAGTGGTGCGCATGCCGGGCCTTCGCGGATGCCCGGCGTGTGTCTCCAGGGCTCGCGCGTGTCTATACGCACGTGCAGCCCTTCCACAGTGCCAAACATCGATGCTCCACCCCGGGCTGAACAGGGGTTTACCGCAGATGACAAATAATCACAGGGAAAGGATCACTTGTCCTGCAATAACCAGGGTATGCAGGAAAAAACGTGGGGTGTCTCAAGATAAGAGACCCTCATGCACGTGATGGTATGATCGTACTAGCGGTATATGTTGATTCTCCGCTCTTCATTCACGTGTGTGCATAATCATTGGGTCAGTATGGTTATGCAGCCTCCACCCCGAGGATCTTACCCATGGTTAAAAACAGTAGTGATCAGGTGATGTGGATAGTGCTAAGGTAAGAATTAAAATACCCGGACACCCAGATAACAATTTTATTAGGTCTGGATTTGGGTAACCCGTAAGGGAAGAATTAAAGTCGTGCGTTTCTGTGAATGTATAAGGGGTTCTAAACGCACTCAAAAATAGTGAACTAAAATCTGGCCGACATGTTTCAGCCCAGTCTGCCTGGTTAGGTCTTATAGGGCTTTCTTCAGGAACAAAAGGTGCAAAAGTGATTGTGAGTGTTTATAAAGAATACTTTTCCGTTATAAACAAGATAAGAAAAGGAAAAAATTCAACCTGTTTCTTGTTGTGGGAGGTCGCACTGAACCTGTAAAATAAAGACAACAATGTGCACACAATGAAGGGGTTGAGGGAATGGAGACACACAAAACGATACAGTACATTCATTGTATTTCAAAATCTCTTATTGATTTTGACGCATAAAATGGCAATACTTTTTGGACCTCACAGTCCATGGCAGTGTCAACTCTCTCATAATCCGTCTATTTGTGATACATGCTGGTGACGTAATACATTGCGCTATGAATCATCTATCTCACCAGTGATTCTATTCAGCATGCTGTGAGAATATAGTCGGTATAACCGCGTTTTAAAGCAGCATTTCCTCGCATGCTTGTGACTCATGTGGGTGTTGCCATGTGTCTTAGTGATATTTAGATCGTTTCATTGAGAATGCCCATCTCATTTTTATAAGAAATGTGAAGTTTGAACACTCACTCGTGGAAGATCAAGAACATCCATTCGAATCGCTCTTGCTATCAACACGTAATGCCCCGCTTATTATGCCCGTGGTGCATGCGGCTTTCATCGAAGAACTTATCTTAATTGCCGGCCTTCATAGAGACATACCTCAAGTGTTCGAATTGGACACTTCATCAGATATTGGGGAAGTGGGGCTGTAACTAAAAGAGTAACGGACAACTTTGAGTCAGCATATACTTGCGGTTCCGTTAACTTGGATGTGGGGTGTGTTTCTCTCGGTTTAACGCAGATGGCCAGGAGCCAAAATTGGGGCTTTCACACTGCCGGTGGCAGCGTTTTTCGACCGTTTGAGATGCAGACATTTTAAAATCATTAACCCATGATTTACCAGGCCTTGTGGGACATAATTTTTACTGACCCTTCTGCTGGCTGCAGATAAGGGTCTTTTTCCCTCCATTAGTCCTAGATTGGGGCTAAAGTGAATGTGAGTGACTTTTTGGTATTGTTTATTGGCTCCTGTGTCAGGCACTACTCCCAACTGACGCCCTTTTCAGGGGCTGATAATTGAGCTTCCCTCTGGGGAATTTTTGATTGGAATTTTTTCCTGTTCTGAGGATGGCAGATTTTGATTGCTATCAGGAGGAGGTTGAGACATGCGGTGAGCAGGGTGACGAGGAATATTACGAGGAAGAGTCCATGGAGGACATTATTGATAAGAAGCTTGACGCTAAATTGGATAAGGCCCTGTCTTCTGCCCTGTTACCTTTGGCTAAGAAATTGGAAATGCTTGTTCCTGCTGGTCTCAAGGTTCCCCCCCTTCTGGTTCTGCTCAGACCCCTGCCCCCCTGCCCAGCGAGCCTGCTGGATCCTCTTGGCCTCATGCCCACTCCTAGGCTAAGCTGTACAAGACCAAAGACGGGGCCAAGGACGCCGGCACGTCCCTCCCATTGCCGCAATCCTCCCCCTTTGATGTTGTGGACACTATTACCCATACTGTTACCGACACAGATTCCTCTCAGGTCTCCAAGCCGTGCAAAAGCGTAAAGAAGCGTAAACATACTGCCTCCCCGGTTATCCCTTCCCCGTTCATGTTTGACTCCTCTGACATTGTCCACCCTAGATCCTCGGATTGGGTCCCCCTCCTGCGGTGGCAGAGTACTTACAGTCCCACCTGCGCAAAGGTTTTGACAAAGAAGTCAGGGCTCGCCTGAAGTCTGAATGTCCCCGTCAAGACTTAGCCCATAAGGTGGCTCTCATTCCCGTGATTGATACATCTATGACCACCTTTCTTAAGAAGTATATGAAGGACCCCAAGAAGGGGATTGACTGCGCGCGCAGAGCGTGCCAGGATAAGGTCCTTGACCTTTCGGGCCCTTTGGCAAAGATCCTTGAATTGGCCCTCCTAGCTCAGGTGACGCCATCCATCCCGAGGTTCTGGCGGGTGGGGCGCAAAGAACTATTTGTATGTTAGGGAACGCTAACTGCGCCCTGGCTTCAGAACAAAGGAAATCTGTCCTGCTTCGGATTGATCCACAATTAGTGGAACTTGCCTCATAAGAACCGGGGCCTTTGGCAGAAGGCTAATTATTTGAAGACAAATTTGTTAAAGATATCGCCAAATTTGTTAGCTTGTTCGCTTCCCTCGACAAATCTCAGGCTTCCTTGAAAAGAGTTCTACATCAGGTCTCTGGTAGGGCCGGGCGTGTCAGAGGACGCTCGACCGGCCGCCACTCAAGCACGAGTCCTCAGAGAGGATACGCCCCAGATGTGGCAGAGGTTACACCCAAGACCCGGACAAGGCTGGTTTCTACCCGTCCAGATCATGCGGTTTCCGAGGCCGCTTCAACAGGGGTGTCAACCGAGGTTATGAGAATTTCGACAACCAATCCTCTGGTAGTCCTGTGTGCCCATTGTTCCCCTAGGGGGCAGATTGTTACATTTGGTGGTAAATTGGACAAATCTTACTTCAGATGTTTGGGTCCTTCGGACCGTACAAGGCTACCAGATAGAACTTTTACAGAGTCCCCGTCAGATTGTTCCCACTCGTCCTCTCCATATTTCCCATCTAGAACAGAGTTTTATTGACTATAACTAGAAGAGCTTTTGGCCGAACAGGCTATTGCTGTGGGAGCCTTCACCCCCAAAGGATTTTGCAGCAACGTCTTTTTGGTTCAGAAGAAAGGCGGCGGCCAGCGCCTGGTATTGAACTTGAGAGATTTCAATCCCTATGTTGTGTATCGACACTTCAAGATGGAGGGCATCCGTCTTTTAAGGGACCTCCTGTTAGAGGGGGATTGGATGGTCCGGCTGGACTTGAAGGACGCTTACTTTACTGTCCTGTTTGCCCCTCTCATCAGAACTTCCTACAATTTCCTTGGAAAAAGCGATGGTTCCGGTATCGAACTCTTCCATTTGGCCTGTCCTCAGCCCCTTGGGTGTTCACCGAGCTCCTCATACCGGTGGTTGCCCGTCTCCGAGAAATGGGGATGCGTATCATTATATACTTAGACGAAATGTTAATCCTGGCCCAGGATCGGAAACTCCTTCTCACCCATTTAGAGTGGACGATGTCCCTGTTACAGAATCTAGGTTTTGTTATCAACATCAAGAAATCTGTGATGATACTGAGTCAACGAATGGAATTTCTGGGATTCCTGATAGACTCGATCTCTGCGCAACTCCTTCCTCCAGTGAGCAAGATCAGGTCCATAAGAGGGAAATCAGATCCACATTGTCCAAGGAAATGATTTCTTTGAGTGTTCTAGCAAGAATTGTGGGTCTTCTTGCCTCATCGATTCAAGCCATTTTCCGGTTCTCTTGCATTACAGGGCCCTTCAGAGACTCAAGATATTTTATATTCAAAAGATTTTACCACTGGAGGATGGTGGTCAGCAGAAGAACTAAAGTTACACATAAATTGCCTAGAGCTGTTGGCAGAGTCCTTTGCCATCAGGTCTATCTCACCCCTGAAGAGCAATTGTTGCATCCTGCTTCGAATGGACAATGTATCAGCGGTGACATACATCAACCGTCTAGGGGGGACGGGGTCCCGTATGTTAGTCCACATAGTGAAGGAGTTCTGGCATCTCTGCCTGGATCGCAAGATCTCTGTGGTGGCAGAATATCTCCCAGGGAAGCTCAATCAAGTAGCGGATTGGAATTCCAGGTTCCTCCGAGACTCCAGCGATTGGAAGCTTCATCCCTCGCTTATTGCTCAGATCATGGATATGCGAGGTCCTTGCCAGATAGACCTGTTTGCCTCTCGCCTCAACGTCCAACTTCCCCTGTTCTTCAGTTGGAGACCGGATCCGATGGCGATGGGAGCGGATGCGTTCCTTCAACATTGGAGGCAAAAGAGGAATTATGCTTTTCCTCTGTTTGCTCTGATCCCGAGAGTAATGGCCTTTGTCCAGCGGCAGAGGAATTCTTTAGTGTTGGTGACACCGTTTTGGACGACTCAGTCGTGTTTTCCCACACTGTTGGAGTTATCGGTTGACCTGCCGTTCCAACTTCCTGTGTTTCCAACTCTACTCCAGGACCCAGTGGGGTCCAGTCATCCTCTGGTCCTGCAACATCAGTTAGTACCGATGGTGTGGCACTCTCAGGAGTCATGAGAGCATTGCAGGACTTCACAGGCGGCTGCCAGCTTTATGAAACAAGCGTGGGCTCCTTCCACCCGTAAACAATATTCAGTGTCATGGAAGAGATGGGTGGGTTGGTGCCTTCCAAGACAGGTGGATCCGTGGGATCAAATGTAACTGAGATTTTGAATTTCCTGTTGGAATGTGCAGAGTCAGGCCTTTCGTACAGATCAGTTATTAATTTCAGGTCTGCTATCTCTGATGGACTCGATCATTTTGATGGTAAGCCTGCGGGGATGCATCCCCTAGTTTGTAAGTTACTTAAGGGGGTCCGTTTGGCCAACCCTCCTCGGCCTAGGTATTCCACCTCATGGGACGTTTCTAAGGTTCTATCCCTGTTGCAATCCTGGCCAGATACTGTTGATTTGTCTTTAAAACAGCTTTCTGCCAAGCTTACTAGGTTGTTTTGCCTCATTTCATGTCGAAGAGTATCTGATGGTCGAGCTTTAGACCTGGCTGGCATGATGTTTTCTCCTCAGAGTGTCTCTTTTGTGATCACACGAAGAACCAAGACCATGTCTCGTTCAGTGGAGTATCTTTCCATTCCTCATAATAATAAGTTATGGGTTTAACAGTGTTTAAAGTGTTATGAAGAACGTACTTTGGTTCACAGGTCTGATCCTTTGGGTCAGTTGTTGATTTCTGTCCAGAAGCCATTCAAATCCATCTCTGCTGCCACCCTAGCGAGGTGGGTTAGATGGGTGATGTCGGAGGCAGGTATTGACATTTCTGTTTATCGGGCTCACTCTGCCAGAGGGGCCATGGCCTCCAAAGCTTACTTGTTAGGATCTCGTCTGGAAGACATCCTAAAAGCAGCCGACTGATCCTCTGATTCGATGTTTAAAGTGTTTTTTATTATAAACATATTCCTCATGTTTCTGATGCTGTGATTGATGAGCTTTGAACCAGCATAATCAGAAGCCTCCGGTCCTGCCATAGAATATAAAATTTTCTAGCTATTGCGACAAGAATGTTAGATTCTATTAAGGACACGGAGGCGAGGATTTTCCCACCCGTTGGGACAGTTTCTGCAACTGTAAAGTTGTTTGATGTTATAAATGTTTTAACAACTTTTGTGCTCACCCGCTGGGAAATGAAGTTGTGGGCTCCCTTTTACAACCTTGTTTTCTGTTTTAGGAAACGATTCCAACAAGAGTTGAGTGCCTACTCTGGATGGAGCTGCCTTGCCTTCCTGGAAGAAGAGGAAGTCTTTGTTTGCTATGGATTATTCTCTGTAGAGAATTCTTAAATGAACTGTTTTTTCTCTCCGTTGAGAGTTTAAGACTTTGATTTGTTTTTATTGGACTGAGTTCGCGCAAAGAAAGGAGGAAGCCAGATTGGTGTCTCTCTACTTTGTATACTTGATATTACAGTGATTGGCTGTTACAAAGGAGGCGTGGCTCAAAGCCTCATGGGTATTGTTGTTTTTTATTGGTGCAGTTTTACTCTAATTGGCTGCTGTGTTTGCAGTAAAGAAATAGAGAAAGCATAATCCTCGCCTCCGTTTCCTTAATAGAATCTAAAATTCTTGTTGCGATAGCTAGAAAATGTTGTATTCTCCTTACATTCACTACAAAAGACACAGTTAAAAGCTGAACAATGGTTCTGGCCTAAATGCGGAAAATTACTGAAATTCACCATTTATGGTTAACAATGCACACAACACACATAACACGTGCCAGTGCCCCCGCCCTGTTGTTCTCTTGATAGCTCTTTTCTTTAATTTTGTTCTGTTGGCAAATTGGTGGTTTTTGAGTGATCATATTAGTAGGAAAAAAGATAAATTAGAGCAAACTGCTTAATATGGTATTCGATAGGAGTATGCAAAATACTTACAGGGCTTAGTGCATCACATTTGTAAACATAAATTCTTTGCAAAAGCCCAACCTGGCAAAGTTTCGAAGAAAAAAAATGAAAAGCAGCAAAATGCCTTGTCTGGCTACAGGTTCTACGGCTGCTTAAGACCATGAGCAGGCTGCATGCCTTCTGCATCTTAAAGTTCTGGCAAGCAGTACTCCCTCCCTTTTTATCAAAGGAAGAAGACGCAGTGCAGGAATTCATGCGACAGGGATCACAATATAGCTCACTGGGTGGTGTGTATTGTTAAAAATGTCAACATTGGGCGGATGACAGCACATAAAATTTCAGATCGCAGAAACGCCAAGCCTGGACTCAAACATGGTTCCCCAGTTTCAAAGTCGGGCAAGAGATAACACAACGCTACTCGATTAGCCGGTGTGAGGGTCCAATTGTACTGTGCCCCAGTACAGACATACCAACCCTCCCGATTCAGGCGTGAGACTACCGATTTCAGGGCGAGTCTCCCGCCTCCCGATTCCTGCAAGCAAAAACCCGATTCCTCAGGGGTTTCAGCTGACAGGGCTCGGTATTGTGTAACGTGCTAATTCTTCCAGAAAACGTCAGATGGGCAATGCAGGGGCTAGGAGGAGTGAAAAACCAATTAAGCCTCATTAACATGCGCATGGTCTTTTAAAGACCTGTGAAGTACTCGGGGCGGCTGTGTGTGTGCCCGCGCTGTTTCAGGGGCGGCGTGGGAGGGGGTGGGGGTGGGGTGAATGCACTGCCAGCAACGTGCCAGGCAGTGTTCAACACTTGCATCACCCTTTCTCTGCCTGCCATTGCGCGCCATGCTTCGGAAAGGTAAGAAAAAGAACGTGCATTTGCGTTTGAAATGTCTGGTCCTGCAGCAGCACACTTCCAAAGCCCACACGGGACAGTAACCGGATTCAAGGCCCCATTCTCCCGATTTTTTAAAAAAAATCTCCCACTTTGCTCTTCTGAAATGTTGGCATGTATGCCAGTACACTAGTGTGATCAACTGATGTAAGGGCAGCAACTACTGACTCACCGGTCCCCTAGGAAACCGGTTGTCAACAAACTGGATAGTAAAAGCATAGACAATCTAAATAGAGGCCAGCCCTCTCTTCTACTTTGCATGAAGAGAGGTCTTATAGAACCATCTCCCGCAATGAGTAAGGGAGAGTAAATGATACAATCAGAGGGAGAACTTGTAACCCAAAATGAGTCAATGCATCTGCCGTCTTGACTGAAGTTCTTTCTGCGACGCTACGTCCCAGTCGCTGAGACTCACGTTACGTAAACAGAAACGTTGAGTCCTTTGTTTATGTCTATGGCCAATGTCAGCGGGTCGCGGTACGTCACATCTACGTGTTGCTTTCGGAGCCACAGAGAACCGTCCTCCATCTTATGCTGAGTGGTATACAGAAGTCTCTAGTATTGAAAGTTCCAAGAACAATAAAAGGTTCCAGAGTTTTGTGCGCGGCCGCCCGCCGTTGCCAGGAGAGACCAGAACAGCGCGTGCCCCCGCGCGGGCGAGGAGGAGAGCCGTCCTCGGGCCTCGAGGGGAAATAACAGCAAGGGGCTGCCGCCATCTTAGACAGCACAGGGCCGGGAGAAGCGGCAGATACCAGACCCGACATGGCGACCAACCTGGGGGATCCGCGGGGCGCAGAATGGTGAGAGGCTGGTCTTTTGTGAGGGTGTGCTGTCTGCTTCTTGGTCTGTTCGCTCGCACCCGTGCTGCTTGCTGGGTATCTTCCACTCAGCCCGGAAGTACACGGGAAGCAGCCTGGAAATCGGCCCATAGTATATCATGTACATATCATCCATTCATATAATTCATGTAAATATTCATTTTCTGAAGTACGGTGAATTAACTCTGTTAGCTAGAAAAATCCCGTTGTTAGTTACGGTAAATCTGCGCCCCCAACCTCACTGAAAATACATCCCTGGCAATCTGCCCACCACCCCCTAACCATCTATACTATCACGTATCTTGAGTTTAAAAAAAAAAAGCGCCCCGAGAAACGTCTTTGGATCTGTCTGGAAGGGATTCTGTGGGTTGTTTTGATAACAAATGTTAACAATGCGAATGAAGCCGAGAAAGCTACGTCGTATTTCTCCCCCCCCCCCCCGACTCCGCCCGAAATACGTGCTTGAACTCTTCGTCCTCGTAGAGCGTAGACAGCCGAATGACATTCTTATTTTTTGTATCGTACGTTATGCTGCCATGAGTGCTCCCAAGACAGAAAAGATTGTTACTTAACCGAAAACAATATCACGAACATAATTGATACGATGTTCCAACAGTTTTTTGCAATTACTTAGTACCCCATTGCCTTTGGTCCACCCTTTCCGTTAAGTCATTCCGTTTTACCCTTCCTTTCCCAGTCCATACAAAGTTATTTACCTACCTCTGATTGTATAGAATGACCTGGGTTTTGGCCACCACACAGAAAGGGAGTTGGTGCGAGAGGTTACCGACTCTCTGAAACTTTATTTCGATTCGTAAAAACAGAATCATAAAAGTATAGCATAGTATTGTACAATTTAAAATACCTACAATGACTTCAGACCATTATAAATTTAGTCAATACATCATTTACAGGTTGATTTAGGAAATAACATATTTTTAAAAAACAATTTTCCAATACAAATACAATGAATTAATAATAGTGCCAAACTATGAGCTAATTACATTTATGAGGGTCAATAGTCCATAACAGTAGTTAATTAATATCGGTTTCTAATACGGAGTGCTACTCTGATAAAACTAAGAACAGCATTGCATATTACTGGAGTTGATAATGAGAGTAAATGTTCATATCCTTCTTTAAAGTTTCGGGATCCAAGCGATAACAGAATTGGTCTAATAAATCTATACCTTGGAACTTTGTACAAGGAACAAAAAAGTATTAAATGAAGAGTGTTTTGAGAAACTTGATTGTTACAAGCACACATAGGTAAACTCTCACACCAACCCACCTGTTGTGGGAATGCAAATAAAAAGTGTAATGTGTTCAGACGAAACCTAGTTAAATAGAAACGCCATTGTGTCTGCCCTATATATGAAAGGTAAGGTTGCTGATACAGCCTCCCCCTATGGTAGACCGCACTCTCGCTATTTCGCAACATCCCTAAGTCTAAATGGTACGCCTCTTTGGTTACTTGCTTTGTTTCAGCGCCAATGGTCTCCACTTTCGAGAAGATATGGCCCAAGCCTATTCTAAAGAAAGTATCCCTAACATATGATAACCATGGGATCTTATCATAGTGTTCAAGGTTAAGACAATCTAGTAGAATTTCCTTAGTAAGTTTCAGGTCGTCAGAGCGCCAAACCTTGATCCAGAGCAGCAAAGGGGAAACATGGATAATGTCACTCACAAATTCCAAGCCTAATTCAGTGTGACAAAAGAGATTAGAAGTGCTTGGAGGGACACATAAGAGGCGCTTTATAAACTTATTTTCCATAACTTGGATATTATTGCAGGATTGAGTACCCCATACACCTGCACCGTATGTTACAACCGGGATGCATTTAGCTTTGTATAGGGATTTCAATTCTGCAACCGGCCTCTGCCCCAGTTTACTGGAAAAACGAAAGATGGCTTCAACAGTTTGGGTAGCATTTTGTACATGCGCGGACATTAACAGATCCCAACTTAGGGTTTTGTTGAATAAGTTCCCCAGATAGTTGAAATTATCAACTTTCTCAATAGTCGAGTCCCTGGGGTTACCGACTCGTTTGTCGAGGCCTCCTACTTCTGGAATACTACAAGCTTCCAGAGTCACAGATGAGCCTTTTGCAAGGTGTAGACGGTTCGGCCAAACAGTTGCAGCGACAGTTGTGGTGATTAGGACTAGGTTTTTCGTGTGTTTCCTCTCTCAGGGTTGCCTCGCCAGATTTCCCCTGTAATTTCTTTGCTCTTAGCCCTTCTTCAAATATTACGTTTGAGTTTGTAATGTAGCATATAAAACAGTACAGTACCCCTTTTTGTATCTGCAACAATAGGATTGACATTGTTAAGCGTGGTTCTAGTTGCAAGCGTGATATAGGCACAATAGTGACAGTCTAGCTTTTCAGGACAGCACAATCAGAAATCATTTATAGGCAAGGAAGAATCAGACATGTTTAAGTGCTTGAGATATCTAAAATGTTGCATAAATGTTAATGGTATGCTGCTCTTTTAGTGTTTCCTTTTAAGTCCTAATTCTGTGCGGTCGTCACCTACCCAGCCAGATTTGGGCAGACTTTCCTTCAACTCTGTCCTTTCCCCCTCCTACCCTTCCCCCTCTACGCTCCCTTCTTCTCTCCCTCTTTCCCTTTAATGTTTTTCTGTTGAGGCCTAGCCATTTGGCCGATGTCCGGTGGAGCTACCTGATAGTTGAAGAGGAGATGGGCCACGGATTCCCCCTCTGCCGTCACCTACCCAGCCGGATCTTGGACAAACTTTCCCTTTGCATCCCGCTGTACCTATACACTACCCCTTTTGCCCTCACACCCTTGCCTTTCCTCACCCCATTTTCCTTTTCTGGTATGCTCCCAAAAAGTTGTTTTCTGGTATCTTTTGTAACTATTTTCTCCTGATCTCTATGTCCTGTCTTAATCCTACCCCTTTATCCTATCCCCTTACCCTTCCTGCTCCATTCACCTTGTCCGCTGTGTTCTTTACATGCTTTTCTTGATCCTTATGTAACTTTTAACTGATGTAATTTGCAACATTATTGTCCCTCATGTAAAGCGCTCTGATTCTATCGGGTCGAGCCAGCGCTATATAATAACTCATTAATTAAATTTGTTCCCATTTAGTACTCTTCCGCCCTAGCTCTTAGCTCCTATCCACTCTCCCCTGAATCTCTCACCTTGCCTGCTAGTCTGCCTAGCCCCCTGTCCTTTGTGCCCTTTGACTAAGGACTCCTTCTCCCCTTGTTGGGGAAAGATCCAATATTTATAGCACGTTCTGCTCTCACTATAGCAGCCACGCCACAAAACCTTTTTAAATAAATTTTTCGCTTTGAGGGAAAACTCCCAATACGTACTTTCACTTTAATGTTAGCCATGCCTCTTTCTTTAGCCACTGTTCGCTGTAATATGCATGCGGAGAGCAGCGTCTAAAGAAAGGGGTGCAGCGCCATTAGAGTGGTCTCGCATTTGCTAGAGTTTGAGCTATTGGCATTAAAAATGACTGCCTTTTATGTATGTGTTGCATTAAAAACACAAAAGGCATGTCATTTACAATGGCAATAACTTAAACGCTCGCAAATGCAAGACCTATTGCATTGAAAATGCATGTTCCTTCAGGCTCTAATGCTCAGATCAGTCACTTAGTGTTTAAACTTAAAAAATAACCTGAAGCATTTGTCCGTGCATGGCGTTTGTTCTGTCTCTGAAATTTGACTCAATTTAACCAAATAGACACTTCCTCAGATAGCCCTCGCATCTCTGCATCCTGGAACTGTCAACTAGTATTGATAGAAGTGTGGTGCAAAGAATATCTGCTTTTGAGTTGCGTACTTGTAGCCTCAACAGAGGCTGTACCTGTAGCCTCAACAGAGGCTGTACCTGTAGCCTCAACAGAGGCTGTACCTGTAGCCTCAACAGAGGCTGTACCTGTAGCCTCAACAGAGGCTGTTGTTACTTTTCATTTTGTGAACCTCCTCAGTGCTCACCCTTTGACAGAGTAGCGGGCTAGTCATGCATTATTCATCCATTCCCCAAATACCCTTATATGTTGAACAGGTTAGGGGATGTATGTGTTGTGATTCTTGAAGGGCAGCTGACTGAGCTCTTCGTCCCTCTTTTGAGCCCCAGTGCCATCTTTATAACTGGTTCGCTGTAGCGGACATCTCTTTTTTAGGTTTCGACCTGTGGCTGGAGCACGCAGTGCTCCGCCCAGGCGAAAGCTTTTGTTTCCTACAGTTTGAGCTTAGTCCCGCCTCTGTCTTTCATTGGCTAGCTCCATAAATGGAGGCTAGCCATTGGAAGACATTGGCTGTCAATCATTCTTTCCCCTCGGAACGCGATTCGGGGGCGTTTCCGTGACTTTTTTTAAGTCCCGCCGCTTTTTCGTCATGGCATTCGGTGGGCGTTTCATCTGGCAGCTTCCAGCCCTCACCTCAGGTCAATTTTTAATTGTATTCACAGTTGACAAATGTAGACAATTCGGAGCCATCTTTGATTAATTCATTAACTTGCTATAGAAACATAAAACGTTTTGTTGATGTTACTTAAATGTTCAGCAAACCGAAAAGCAAAAATCTTAAAAAAATACTACGTTTACGTTTGTATGGCTCAATTTTTAAACGTTGTTTAATTAAATGACTTATGCGAGAAATATTGTTGGCCCGTAGCAAAAGGAATATTTTCCTTCATGTGACTCGGGCTGCGGCATTTCACAGTAGCTGTTGAACTCAGTATGAAAACGCATAAATAAAGTATCACAGTGTTTCGCTCTGTGCAGGAGTCCTTTCACTATGTCTATGAAAGCCAGTTTCTATTGCCCTGGGGAGAAGTAGAGGAAGCCAACATCTCGCCATCGCTACTAACCGGAGGTGCACGCGGATTCGGCAAAAGTGACTTTTCAAACCTAGGAGGCAGGCGCGAGGTTTCATGTTTGAGTTCGTTTACTTACTGAAGAAAGGGGTTTAGAGGACGACCGTGCGGGGCTGGATGTGAGAACAGGGGAGCGAGCGAGCCGGCTGCAGAAACGGACACCTGACCCGGTGCTCCTGGGGAGGGGGGGGGGTGAGTTGTGTGTGAAGCCTCGGAAGATTGTACTACATGTTGGGTTTTTGAATTAAACTGTGTTGTGGCGAGCTGCGGGAGGAGGGGCGATATGACATTCACAGATTCAAATTAGGGAAGCTGCGTTCCCTCGGACTCCTTTGAGTCAGCTGTGGCTTCTGTTAAAGAATCCAGTAGAACAGCCTGCAGTTTATGATTTATTTCAGGGTGGGAGGGAGGTTGGGTGTTCAACTGAACTACTGATCCCATAATGCATTGTTCGAGAGTAACAGAACCAGCATAGCTCCCATTGCTCCTTGTTAGCAGCAGGGATGTCCCCAGCCCCCCAACTGTGCATTACCGCCAGTCACTGAGGCATCACTCACACTGGAGAGACTTGGCAAGATCGCTAAATCGGTCATCGATGAATCCAAAGGGACAGTCCCCATACTACTGTCCTCGTCATGACTGGGAGCCGAGACTTGGGCTGGTACTGGTGAACATACAGGTAATCCCTCCCCCTCCTTCACAAGACGGTGTTTAATCACTTTCAATGGATCAGCCAGCTTCTCTCCCACTCGGATACCACTGACCTCGGGGGGGCACTTTCCCTTTCAAAGACCGCCAACGTAACAGCTGCGGGACAGTCCGCTTGCCTTTCAAAGAAACCGCAGAAACAGGCTTTGTAGTGCCGATAGGCACCGCGACCTTCTCAGCACCCCCGCTGGCAGCTGACGGCTCCTTTCCATCGGAATCACCGGGACCGGCAATGCGTGTGATACCGCGTGTCTTCGCTGCTGCTGATGCAGTCTTAGAGGCTGTCCTTGGGGCCATATCGGGGGCAGAGCAAAATGTGAGGTCGATACACCTGAGGGAGCAGGAGCCGGAGGCGGAGCGCACGTAGACCCAGAGCGACTTGGCGGTAAATTTCGCTTGCAACTGATTAAGTCTGTGGATCATGGCCATCCAACTATGCAGCAATAGTCACCCGAGCATTGGCTGGCCAAAAGTCAAGTCTGCATACTGCCTACAGCAAACACCACAGCAGACTGAAAAGCGGACAATCGCCTGGGTAAGAGGAACAGGGGGTGGTCGAGGTAAAAGACGATAGGGGAGGAATTCACCATGGGAGCACTGACACCAGTCTATTCAGCCGAGCAAAATCCTAGATTCGTTCCCACTTAACGATGTGTTGGCTACTACATTTCGGATTGTCAACAACACTCTTAATTCGAAAGCAGAACTATGAAAATCATAATGCAGCAGTACTTAAATCAGAAACCTGTTGATGACTGGACTGCTCGTCTTTGAATAAAAAATGTATTCCTTTTATGGATATTGATTCTATCCAAGCAAGGAGCTGGGTGTGGTTACTTTTCAGTACAATGCAAAATTGTAATAAAGAAAAGGATAATGACAAACTACCAGCCGTGCCCACGTCATACGAGTCCGCTTCCCCCACGCCGCGAGGCTTACGCAGGCAGGGAGGGGTGCCTGTTTCGCGGCTTGTCCAGCCCTGACTGGCCAATGAGATGCCGAGCCCGCCTCCCTCCTACAGGTGAGCTCATTAGGCTGCTTTAAATCACTGAGCCTGACACAGCTTCTGTTTGTTGGGTCGGGAGGCGACAGGGGAAAGAGGGTAGTTTTGGCGGTGCATATTGACTCCGAGATGACTGAATGAACTAAGTTGTTTATTTTTGTGAACAGTTCGTGAGAAATCGTTTTTCTTTGTCCTCGTGAACGGGTTTACTTTAAAGCGCCATTAAATGTAATAATATGCAATTATTTAGTGGTAGGCCTTGAAAGTGTTTAGAAGTTTCGTTCTCTTTGCCCCCAAAAATGTTGCTTTTGAATAAATACTTGCTGGAAGAATAGCTCTAACTTTTCCATAGGCGAAACCGTTGCATTGTAAATGCTTGTTTAATGTTACAATTTATTTTTGATATTTTTAGATTGCTTTAAAAATGGTTGTCCATGGTTTGGTTTCCTCCAATGCCGTGTCTGTTTTAGCTTTTCCATTAATTCACATACTTCACTTTTTGGGCATGTCGTCATCCTCCATTTCCTTGTAAGACCACTGCAAAGCAGTTCTAGATATTTGACTAGTTCACCGAACTCAGAGCACAGCCAATGTTATCATGTATCTAGCAAATACCCTGTCATCATTTGTCTGTATTCTTTCATAGTCTAGCAAAGTCAGACCGTGGCCATGTGGGTTATAACTTATTCCAGTTAGGCTTTCACCCAGACTATCGGCTAGTGCTTTCATAGTGCAGCTTTTTAGGTTTTGACTGGCGATGCGTACTTCAGTACGCATGCGCCAAAAAACCTTTTGATGTGTGTGTGTGTGTGTGTGGGGTCGGGAATACGCCCTCTCCTCTCATTGGCTAGCTCCATAAATGGAGGCTAGCCATTGGGAGAGGGCTCCGTCCGTCAATCTCGGACCAGATTCGGGGGCGTTCCCGAGAATTTTTGGCTTTTGGCTACGTCAGCCGAAAGCCTGTTCTCGGGAACGCCCCCGAATCTGGTCCTGCATTGAACCGACACCTGCCTTCCTGCCGAAGGAAGCAGCCGTCGGTCTACAGCCAGGGCCGCGCTGGGATTGGCCCAGCCGGCCGAGCCTCCGCCATGTCATCGGGAGGAGGAGGAGTGGAGAGCAGGTCCCGCCTCGGCCCCGGAACGAAGTCCAGGTGAGTGCTTTGTTTGCTGGGGCTAGGGGAGGCTCCCTCCCTCTACCCGTGTGTCCGTTCCCGCCCCCGCACCCCCCCCTCTCCGTGTGTCCGTTCCATATGAGTCAGTGTTTGCTTATTTTGTTATGCTGCTGTTCTTTGGTTGCATTGATGTCACTGTGCAAGCGTGTTCCTATGCGGATCGTTATCATTCAGCAGGGCGTCCATTCCCGCCCCCGCCCGTGTGCTACAAAACCTTTACGACCATTCTGCCTTCCCGCCGTCCATTCCCGCCCCCCCCCCCCCCCCCCCCCCCCCCCCCTGTCCGTGTGCTACAAAACCTTTCCGACCATTCTGTCGCTTCAAGTTGATTCCCTCGATCCAGCTGCTGCACATGAAATTGTCTCCTTTGCTGGTTATCGGTCTGAAGTTATAAATGGCCATTAAACCTACTTTATCTGACGTTCTAGCTGTAAACGCTACCTGTGTGTCCGTTCCCGCCCCCGCACCCCCCCCCCCCCTCTCTGTGTGTCCGTTCCATATGAGTCAGTGTTTGCTTATTTTGTTATGCTGCTCTTCTTTGGTTGCATTGATGTTACTGTGCAAGCGTGTTCCTATGCGGATCGTTATCAGTCAGCAGGGCGTCCATTCCCTCCCCTCCCCCCCTGTCCGTGTGCTACAAAACCTTTACGACCATTCTGCCTTCCCGCCGTCCATTCCCGCCCCCCCCTGCTACAAAACCTTTCCGTCCGACCATTCCCTCCCGCTGTCCGTGTGCTACAAAACCTTTACGACCATTCTGCCTTCCCGCCGTCCATTCCCGCCCGCCCCCCCTGTGCGTGTGCTACAAAACCTTTCCGACCATTCTGTCGTTTCGAGTCGATTCCCTCGATCCAGCTGCTGCACATGAAATTGTCTCCTTTGCTGGTTATCGGTCTGAAGTTATAAATGGCCATTAAACCTACTTTATCTGACGTTCTAGCTGTAAACATGCTGTGCAGTATCGTACTTTGCACCAGACTGCAAACTTGTGTGTGTCACTGATGAGTTTGTTCTCTGTGACACCGACTTACATGCTTGCAGAGATAGTCCTAGCGCCACTCATCCCTCCACGCTGGCACTCATCACAATGTCAAGAGAAGAGCCCTTAACGTGGTTGTAGGTGGTAGGCAGGAAATGAGAATGTAGGAGGGTCAAAGGGCTAGTAGAGGGTATATGAGGGGGCCGGAGGCGTCTCAATTCTGTGCCAACAATCAACACGCTCTACAATATCAAATGTATAGCCTGTGTTGCCACTCTTAACAAAAAGACGTAACGGAAATTAAGTCCTAAGTAGAACTTGTACGATTTCTCCTTTGTCAGCCCACGGTAGTAGCAGTGGCGTCACTTGGGGGGTGCGGACCGTACCGGGTGACACCAATACGCTGTGTTGTCCAATGTCCAACTTTGCAGCCTCGCCTCTGCCAGGTGTACCGAGGCTTTAACAGCGAGCAGCTGGACCACGTGTACCAGAATGCACCTGTGATATGCGAAGCTGTTGCTGCCTCAGAGGTCCTGGTGCTGGGCAACAGAGGAGGGAAGATAGACAGACGCAACGTGGCCTCCTACTGAGCCTAGTGCAACGTGGGACGGGGCACAGGAGGACAGACAGTGGGCTGACCTCTTACTGAATCTCCCCAGCACGGAGGAGAAGCCGGCCCGGCGGCCGGTAACGCCCCAGTGAAGCTCAGCAGGCAGAGAGAGGGGGAAGAGGGTGATCCGCAGGGGTCAAAACTCCTGCTGGCGCTAAGAGCAGCCGGGGTAGGGCAGGCGGGTGAAGCGCGGACAGACTGATGCAGTCAACTGAACTCCCTCCACGCACTGGAATTTACCGGAGCATCTGTGCCTAGTCGAGCTCCCTCTGCTGCTCCAGGAAGAGCAGGTGAGTGTCTGTTGTTACTGCTGAGGTGTGTAATGTTCTGCTGAGTGTCTGTGATCCTGTCTTGAACCCTACGCAGCCTCCTTTACTCCGTACAGTATCAGGAACACAAGGGTGTAATTATGGTAGTATGCTGACGTTTGTGAATAACCGGTTGCTACTGATGTCGGCAGCCTTGAGGTGCTTGGATGATACTAAGGTGGGTGTACGTAGCGCACTGCGGGGCTTTGGTTCACCTCACTGTCTGTGTATTAATTGCTGTGGGCTTTACCTCGCTTCCTGCTTTTTTTAATTCCCTCGCTTTGGGCTCTGTGTATTATCTGCTTGCACAATCCATAGCGCCCCCATCGTTACCTTAGCGCTTTGTACCACTAGAAACTTGTGCATTATTTGTCCCCTGAACGCTCCATCTTGGCCAATTTCGACGTGCCCCTCGCAGCATTTGTTATTGTTGCTGCCATTTTGTCTGCTGTGACGTCCCACACCACCTTCCACACCTTGATCCCGCCCCCCAGCTGACCCTCCCACGCTCCGCCCCCTCCACCATCCATTTATGGCCAATGCCCCCACGTGCAGCGTCCACGCGCTTCGGCCGCGCCGAAGGTGCGCCAAAGGTAAGCCCGTCTACGCCCGTCCGCGCCTGGACCGCGCCCAGCGCCAGACCCCCTGCCCCTCGCGCTGCCCAGCCCTCCCGCATTACCTACGATGCCGCCACCCTCCTAGCCCTTAACCCCGGTCGCGCCCTCAACTGCGTCCAAGCCGCTCCTGGACACACCCATGGACCTTTCTCTTGCTACTCCTGCAAATTCAGCGGCACCGACAACATCTCCGCTACGACCACACCACAGATTCCCGATCCCAACCACCTACAATGCATCCTTCTCAACACCCGATCGGTCCACAGACACGCCATTGACCTATGGAATCTACTAGACACCATCTCTCCAGACGTCGCCTTCCTAACAGAAACATGGATGAACGCTTCCTCCGCCCCAGACATCACCATTGCCATCCCTGAATAATATAAGATCACACGCAAGGACCGTACCGGCCACACAGGAGGAGGAATCGCTATCGTCCATAAAAAATCAATCCACATCTCAACCAGCTCTGACGTCAACCTCGCCAACTCTGAACACCTTCACTTCCAGATCCACATCGACCCCAAGACCACACTCAGAGGCACCCTCCTCTACAGACCACCAGGACCCCGCGCAAAATTCAGTGAAGACGTCACGGACTTCATCACTCCACACGCGCTCCCCTCCAAAGATTACATCCTTCTGGGAGACCTCAACTTTCACCTTGAAAAGAACAACGACCGCAACACCACCATCCTCTTGGACAACCTCGCCAACCTCGGACTTAAACAACTGGTCACTTCCCCCACCCACATCGCAGGTCACACACTCGACCCTATCTTCACCTCCAGCAATCATGTCTCCTTCAGCCACACTACGGATCTCCTCTGGACTGACCACAGCTGCGTTCACTTCACCTACAACAAGCCGAAACCCATCAACCACCCCCAACCAACTCTGCAAAGAAACTGGAACAAAATCACCATCGACCAGATCTCCTCATCGCTCCTTCTAAACACCCCAGCCCACTCTTCTAACCCAGACCAAGCCGCCACCAACTTCACCCTATGGTTATCCAACACCGCCGACATCCTAGCACCACTGAAAAAACGTCAACGCAAACCTGGCAGCAAGAAGGCCTCCTGGTTCAACGATGACCTTAAGAAGTCCAAGAAACTCTGCCGCTCCCTCAAAGGCCTGGAAAAAAGACCCAACCACTAGCACCAAGGACGCCTTCAAAAACGCCACCCGCACACACCACCAACTAATCCGAAAGGCCAAGAAAACAGCATTCAAGGATCGACTAGACAACAACGCTCACAACAGCAAGGAACTCTTCAACATCGTCAAGGAATTCACCAATCCCTCGGCCAACTCCAATGACATCACCCCCTCTCAAGCCCTCTGCGACTCCCTGGCTTTATTCTTCCACAACAAAATTGCAGACATCCACAACAGCTTCGACAACCAACCCGGAGACCATCCCACCCAACCATATGCTGAACATTCTCCCCCCTTGAACACCCTTAACGACTGGAACCCAATCTCCACTGAGGACACCATCCGCCTGATGAACTCCATCCACTCAGGATCCCCCACAGACCCATGTCCTCACCACATCTTCAACAAAGCAGACTCCGCCATAGCACCGCACCTCCGAGACGTCATCAACTGCTCCTTCAACTCCGCCACCTTCCCGGAAAGCTGGAAACACGCTGAACTCACCGCCCTTCTGAAAAAACCCACAGCGGACCCCACCGAACTCAAAAATTACCGCCCCATCTCGCTCCTTCCTTTCCCGGCCAAAGTCATCGAGAAAGCTGTCAACAACCAGCTCGCCGCCTTCCTCGAAGCCAACAAATCCCTCGACTCCTCACAGTCTGGCTTCCGAACAAAACACAGCACTGAGACCGCCCTCATCGCAGCAACAGACGACATTCGAACTCTACTGGACAATGGAGACACAGTCGCACTCATCCTCCTCGACCTCTCTGCAGCCTTCAACACAGTCTGCCACAGCACCCTTTTACAACGCCTCAGAAACATCGGAATACAAGGAAAAGCACTTGAATGGATCACCTCGTTCCTCACCGGAAGAACCCAGCCTTCCACCATTCAAGTCCGAGGCCACTGAAGTCATCTGTGGCGTTCCACAAGGATCCTCACTCAGTCCCACCCTCTTCAACGTATACATGAGCCCCCTCGCGGCCATCGCCCGCCAACACAACCTCAACATCATCTCTTACGCGGATGACACTCAACTGATCCTTTCTCTCACCAATGACCCCAGCCCTGCCAAAACTAACCTACACGAAGGAATGAAAGAAGTTGCCGAATGGATGAAACACAGCCGTCTGAAACTGAACTCAGATAAAACAGAAGTCCTCATCTTAGGTACTTCCCCCTCTGCATGGGAAGACTCTTGGTGGCCGGAAGCCCTTGGAAAAGCACCCATCCCGACAGACCACGCACGGAACCTAGGCGTTATCCTGGATTCTTCACTTTCAATGAACAGACAAGTCAGCGCCGTATCCTCATCCTGCTTCAACATTCTTCGCATGCTCAAAAAAACATTTCGCTGGATCCCCACCGAAACCAGAAAAACAGTCACCCATGCTCTGGTCACGAGCCGACTGGACTACGGAAACACCCTCTACGCAGGTACTACCGCTAAACTCCAGAAGAAACTCCAACGAATCCAAAACGCCTCAGCCAGGATCATATTAGACATCCCGCGTAACGAACACATCTCTGGTCACCTGAAAGACCTCCACTGGCTACCCGTCAATAAGAGGATCACTTTCCGACTGCTAACCCACGCACACAAATCACTCTACGACATCGGACCAGAATGCCTCAACTCACGACTGTCCTTCTACACCCCCTCCCGCCAACTACGTTCTTCCAGCCAAGCCCTCGCCACTGTACCTCGCATCAACAAGACCACCATGGGAGGCAGATCCTTCTTATACCTGGCAGCTAAAACATGGAACTCACTCCCCACTTACCTTCGCCTTACCCAGAACCACCTAGCATTCAGAAAGCAACTTAAAACGTGGATATTTGACAAGTAATCCTCCTCCCCTCCCTAAGCGCCTTGAGACCCTCTGGGTATGTAGTGCGCTATATAAATTCTTTGACTTGACTTGACTTGACGTGTGATGGAACATCAGATGCATTCGCTACAATCTGCGTTTGCATCAATATTTTCTTAAGGTCGGTCCTGGCAGTGTGTGTTTTGAGTACTTGGGGACAGGGGGCGTAATCTCCCAACGCATGTGACCCCGCCCTGGTTAATTTGTAAAGCAAAGTGTATGGAGAGAAGATGGCCACGTGTGTCTCTTGGGCTGCTGCGTCCAGTTGGCAGAGGGGGTGGGGGAGATCCCCCTCCCTTCAACTCACGTTTAATGCCTCCTCAACACAACCAAGTGCGTCTAAAGAGGCGACAAGTGTGTGCATGCGGGTTAGATGCCCACTATTATATGCGGCGGTGCCAGTGAACCTTTTTAGCCTGTAGCATTTTCGCATTTAAATATTGACACAGTGCGATGTTAAAAGCGAAACTACAAGTCCCAACATGCAAAGTTCTGTTGACTACCATATCAGGATTGATTAAAGTTATCACACATGGACACTTTTTGACCGTGTTTCCTTCTGTCTTCCTTTGTGTCATTATAGTCCCTCTTTTCTCTAAAACTCATACATTTAAGGAATAAAAGCTCAAAGAGGGTGGAGAAGTCAGAATCGTTGAAACCTGGCTTTAGACACATGGAAGCAAACGACCCGAGAGGCAAGAAAATTAGGCAGGAAAGCTCTTACAGAAATGCTAAAATAAACATTTAGCAAATATTTTCCCAGTACTTGTATACATACGCCATTAATGTACTTTCTCTGTATGCTTGAAAACAACCGCACACTGAGCCATTTCTTCTAAACTCTGTAAAATAAGTGTAACTTTCTGTGATTGAAACAAATAACGTTTTGTCTAATGGAATTATCCCTTTCCAAGTTCCGCAGCAGCCCAATTTTGGAGGAAAGATCTATATTACAAAAATGTATGCAGCGGGGTCAATGCGCCTCGAGTGATGGAAACAGGAAATCCTTATGTGAGGCTGGGCTGCTGATTATTTTTCTGCAGCACGAATACTGTCGAGTCCTTCCGTGGCGCTTGCAATGTTAGTCAACTTAATTGAATTTGAAGTTTAACGAACTATAAAACTGGCCATACATACAGTTTGCTGCTCTTTAGAATTGTATTACGTAAAGCAAGTACCTTTGATCAGATATGCAAGAGTAGCATGTTTACGGAATTAATAACTTTTTGTTCGGGTGATATATTTTCATAACCTGACAATTTATATTTTACTTTGGAGGACATTGTGTGAAAGTTCTATTTTTCTCTGGTGAAGGATTTTGTGCATTTTTAAAACTCAAATGAGGCCGAACAAATTATGATAATTCTCGCCTTTAGTACTCTTTAAAGGAAAACTTCGGCATAATAATCCAATCTGTGCATTTTAAAATAATACATCTTCAGCTGCTGTGTATTTACCGGCGCCCGGTTGAATTTTTGGGTAAATTGACAAAAGGAATGTAACGCCCATATCCTGTTGAAAAAGGCGCAATACATTAAGGAACCGGTTGCTACCGATTTTGCGTTCTTCATGCACCCTGCAGTATGTGAATATAAATTAATCACACCATTGTATTTGGGCCCCCTCCTGTCCCCATACGTTTTTTTACATTTGCAATGCAGTGGGTGTGCCCTCGACCACCTAGGGTATTTTCTTTATCAAGAAGTTGCCTCTTTCCTTTGTTGTGCCGAAATGGTTGTGTTTGGAGGTCCATTAGCTGGGAAAATGGGAGAGCGCTTCCGCCGGTTTGTACTTAGCATGAAACAGCCTTATCTTTGGGGCAAGCAAGATTGCATCATAGTCCTCCACAGGCCGACTTTAGCCTGGGTCCCATACCCCGGCACTGATGGATTCTCAAAAGTTATAATATGCAGGAAAACATATAATGACATTTCCTAGGAGGAAGCAAATATTGGTTAGGCACGTACACCTGAAAACATTGAAAACATATGGTTAATCCCTATTTATCATATTTACCTAGATCAGGGTTCGGGAAGAACTTCAGACATGGGAACGCTCAGGTATGGGGACCAGATTCCGGGAAGGGTACGTCTACACGGGACACCACCTGGGACTGCTACTGGGACAGGACAGGGGGGCTCTGTGTGGGTGTGGGGGCTCTGTGTGGGGGGGGTCTCTGTGTGGCTGTGTGTGTGGGGGGGCTCTGTGTGGCTGTGTGTGTAGGGGGGGCTCTGTGCGTGTGGGGGGGGGCTCTCTGTGGGTGTTTGTGTGTGGCATTTGCGAGAGATTAAGCTATTGGCATTGTAAATGACAATGCCATTTATTTATGTTAAAAAAACATAAATAAAAATGTCAAGAGCAATGCCAATAGCTCTAACTTTAACAAAGGCAAAACCATTGCATTGTAAATGCTTGTTTATGGATGCTTCCACAGTACAAGAGACAGTTGGTTACCTTTGACGGCCTGCTCAACAGATTACGATCGGGTGTGTCCCAGGGGGAAATCAGTGTGTAATTGACCAAATGCAGTTTATTGGCAGAGCAGTCGTTGCATCTTGATCAACATATATTTAGTCAGAGTACCTTTTTATAGCCCCCTTCAACAAAGTATGAATACATCACTTCTCGATTGTTCATATGGGATTTGGAAACTGACGGCATGACTTTCATGCATGGAAATCTGAAACCAAGAATCTTATACAGTCCGTTTTTTAAATTAATTCTGATAGCCTGTAGAAATGGACTGTCATTGATTTTGATTATCTTGCAGTCATGTTTTCTACCCTGCTGGAATTTTCTATGGATTTCCTGGTTGTTGTTCACGATTCAACCACCACTGAACTAGGAACATCTATCGGTTATGCTGGCATTGAGTGTTTCAAGGAATAGTGGGAGACACTGGTGTTTTGCATCTCCTCCCCACAGATGCAGAACTGTGAATGTCTAGCCCCTCAGCTTTACACATGAGCTAGTTTACATGACTTGTTCATTAGAACAGAGCATTCATCTTGTTCCAGCAGATCTAGTGCAGCTTGCCCAATTTCCCTCTCTTCGGTCCTTGGAGAAAGTCCAACGAAATGAGCATATCACAAGGTCCTTGCATTCAATCGTCCTTTAGTATTGGGGCTCCTAAAATCAGTCTACCAGGCTTGTCCTTTGATCCTCATACATGTGTGTATTGGGGGCATGCGCAGAATGTTTGTAGGGTAGCCTGATCACGAGTCCTTCTCTCTTACTGCTTCCTCTAAAGTTATGAATGGGTCTGTATTTGATTATCTTAAAGTGTAAGCTTTGAGAAACGTAGACATTTCAGGCTCAAGGTTGTTCTGAAGAACCACCAGCATAAGTATGATTTGGTTTCGTATTATCCTTTACTGTGTGTGTGTGTGTGTGTGTGTGTGTGTGTGTGTGTGTGTGTGTGTGTAGATTATTCAGGTGAGTTTAGAACATGTTGAGAGTATGAGAACATGTGAATTCAAATCTAATCCGTGCACCTCATGTAATTTATGATTTAAACCAGCAGGCCCTGGTTTTACAGTAGAATCCGTATTTTTCAAATCAACGTGTGAAAGCCTAGATTCTAGTTGAAGCAGTGTATGTAAACCCTCCACTCTGTGGTTACCTCATGAAAGATTTGCTTAGTTAAGGGATGTGTAAATATTTTCAAAGGTCTGTTTTATTGGAGAAGTTTGACATTTTGATTCGTATGTTCCTAGGGATACATGAGAAATGTTGTTTTTTTGTCATCTGCATCTTATTTCTAACCCTGGATATCTGTAAAATCTGACTTCCTATTATGTGCTGACTAGGAAACTCTAATCTCCGAAGGCAATATTAATTGCCAACCCTTTACCCAATAGATGTCTGGAGTCCTGAAACACTTCATACAGGAATCCAAATTGTGGATTTTCCCTGTAACTGAGCTAAAGGCCGCTTGATGAGGGACGATCTGAAACGAGAAACGAGAGCAAGTTAATGATAGTTGGGGAAAGTTTGTGTGATGGAGTTGGTAATCTACTATTTTTTTTTCACATAAAGGCTTCAGCATTATAATTTGGGAAATGGTGCCTCCATGGAGAATGGAATGGATGCTCAGATGCAGGAGAATCCGGAATGGGAAAAAGCCCGCCAGGCTCTGGCAAACATCAGCAAAGCAAACTCTACTGCCGGTGTTAGTAACGAATCCTGTGAAGGCCAGGAGAACGTACAGGTAAAGTGGAATGTTTTTATCTTCAAGGGGTTGCTTTGCAGCGATGAGGTACACGATGGATCATTAGACCGTCTCAGCATTGAATAGCAGTAATTTTCTAAACTTGTCACTGAAACTTGCTGCAGATATGTTAATCAATACATCATCAAGGATGATTAACACAATGCAAAAATGTCTCTGGGACCACTTCAAAGAAACATTTGTATTGAAACTGAGACCGACATGACCACATCTTAATTTTTTTTTAAGGAGACCCTTTTATTGCTTGTAGAATTATATTGTTTTCATTTCATTATTTTTTATTTGTTGTATGACTTCTTGGTTTTGAGGGCTGTTGAGTTGTCTGTGGTAGTCTGATGGGTTATTTGTTAGATTATGCTGTTCTTTAGTGGGCTGAGATCCTTGAACCCCAATATATTTATTGGTGCATGAAGTTCATAATACGTTATAGCAGTTGTGAAACTGATAAGAAAGTTAGTCTCGGCCCAACTCTATTTGTATTTGGAAAATACTATGGTGTACAGGAAGGTTTTGTAACTGAACCAGTCATCACCTCAACCACAGACAATATTCATATGTAGCTGATGACTGCTATTCAGAAGTAGTGATACTAATGGATTTAATTTTCACCTTTGGCACTACATGAAAATATTCAAAAGTGATGGCTTTGCATTATTAGAAATGTAACACTTTGAACGGCTGATCTATTTGGATGCATAGCTTGCCTTAGCAGCAGGTAGTGCTCTTTCCCACAACCATACGTAAACTGTCAGCCGCAGGGCAGGGATTTGTACTCGTTTGCAGCATAATTATATTTCAAATTGCCACATAACCCATAGCATGCTGCAGATTCTAGATCAAATGGATCTAAAGTTACCAAGAACGTGGGAAAGTGTTGCAGCGCTGTGAAAGACCCATTAACATAGGTTGACCAGTCCACTTTCTGTTGCTTATTGCTGTATTTGGGTATTAAACTGAGACCAATTCGATTAAATCTTTGCCCAGCCAGTTTTAACCCGTTTAAAATTACAAAATAAGTAATACTGTCACAAAATGTGCTCTCTTTTGTTGCTGCATAATTTAGCCAAGTCTGCCACATAATTTGGTCTTCTCCTGCCCCAAAATTCCAGTGGCCCTGACCTAATTGGCATTGTAAATGACAAAGCTATTAATGTAGCTATTTTTTTTTGTTTGTATCTGCTGTTGTAAATATGCAGCGTGTTCTTCTGAAAGCTGGCGCCATGCCAGGGTCATTCTTTGGGTGCTTTTTTTATTCACTGCAAGTGTTAAAAGCCTTAAAAAAGGACTTCCCTGGCTGCTTTTAAACAGCATGTTTTTGGTGCAATATGGCGCCATGCCACGTTTATTTATTTCATGCTTTAGGCTACAGTGTGACTGTTAAAAGCTTCACAAAACAGCTCCTTCACGAAATATCTACAATTTTTTGACCAATTTAAACTATTACTCAAGAAATATTCATTGAATGTTATGACTAAAATGTTGACTATTCTCACTTATTTACTAAACTTCCTTCTTTAACTACTTGTTTGCTTTTGCAGCGCTAATATACTGCTCTTTCAACCGCATACTTCTTTAGATACCTATTCTATTCTCATGTTCTAATCAGTTATTTGTACTATCAATACATCTACATCATGTAAATACAACACATATTGCAATACAAATGCTATAGGTGTTACATTTGCACAAGTTATTACTATTGCCATTGTAAACAACAAGCTAATAATGTACCGATTTGCAAACCCAGCACATAAATAAAAAAATTGTCATTTACAGTACCAATAACTCCAACTTTTCTAATGCGGGACCTATTGCATTGCAAATGCTTGTTTTTTTTAAGCAAACCTCAGATTTCTTTGCGCCCAGCTGTGGTTGTATAATTTCGTGATATTAGATAATGGATTTTTTTCCCCTATGGTACACTTTTTTTTTTTTTTGTCTCCCCCTTTTTGATTAGTCTCAAATAATGGTGTCTTGCCGTTCAATGCAGTGTTTCATTGAAATTGGGAATATGTCCAAAGTTTAATCTATTGTGCTTTTTGCTGTTCTTCTGGTGATCCAGTGAATTTGTCTTGAATGCCTGCACTTAATATTCGGCAAGTTGCGATTGAGAAGTGTGGCTCAATGATTAGAGCGGCAGACCCTGATGCAGAGGTCTAGCCCGGGACCAGGGTTCAATTCCCCGCCTCGGCGGGTCTTGGGCTCAAAATTCCACGGACCTGATAATTCTCGCCTCGGTGCCTATTCCAATCCTGGAGTCCCACTCTACAACTCTGGGCAATAGCTTGCTTAATCTCCACAACGGCCCCCACAACGCTATGGATGCCTGGCCTCCACCTTGGGGGTGCCCAGGAGTGGACGCCTCACAGGGATAGCCAGGATGGGTTCCACAGCGGTATTCGTACAAGCGCCTTGAGGCCCTTGCGGGTGAGTAGTGCGCTATACAAGTATCAATTTACAGTTGATGGTGGTGCAGACTGGACATAATACCAATTCAGAAGCCTTGTAATAAAAGGACACTTTTCTTAGGCCTAGGAGGCTTCCTCGTTCTGTCTTCTGCAAGTCGACATATCTGAAAATGTAAGAAGATATTACTCTGTTATTATTGACCTAAAGGATTAGGTCAGTACAGTCAGTCAAGGGTTACTCTGGTCCTAGGTACTACAAATCTAAATCGTATTGATCAGTTGCTGAGTGCTGGGACTTTTTGTATCGTATTGCTGGAAGGCAGTCATAAGTCTGTCATTATTGGGGTGGGAGTCTTCAAAGCCAGCATTCAGACTGGTAGAGGAAATGGAAAATGTTGAAGAAATGAGTCCTGTGCCAAAGGCTGTCTAGTTTCTAATGGTTGTGGTGATCCAGCACGTGTAAAGGGCAGTTGCTGCAGGGTGTTACATCAAGTAGCATCCATTCACCATTTGTCTGCTGTGTAGCTGCTATTCAGACACCTAAACCTGAAGCCGAGACATCCCACAATTCTGGAGGAACCCAGACTACATACTAGTGTGATTTTCTGATCTGTGTCCATGAGAAAACGTTCCTCACAAATCGAAGGCCTGACACCCTGGTTATGGTGAAGGGACAGACCTTCAACCAGGGAAGCTAGAAGGCAGTCTCGCAACACAGTAAATGTAAACGGGCATGTTCTTTTTGACTACAGATCCCCGCTACCATTCAATGCGTAGTATGGGTTGATAGGGCAGTAGCCACCACAACTCAAGTTGATTCACTTTGGGTATCTTAACCCTTCGAGCACAACTATGAACACAATAATAAGATGGAGCACCTCCAGTGGACTTATGATTGGCACGTTCATTGAAGGGCAACACCGGCTTAATCTCCAAAATAAAGCTGAATGGCACAAACTTTCCAGGCCATTCAGAAGCGTTTAGCCCCCGTTATTTTATTTCTATCTAGCACCTCAGTTCATTAACTCCCCTGCTTTTACATACCTCCTAGTAGAAGTCAGACAAGTCCCACAGTCCCAGGATTGACAGTTGTACATGTCACAGCAACATTGTCAACGTGGCTTCTGATATGAAACTATTTAAATATAAGTGGAATGTCAAGAACTGTGGGGCAAACTTATTCAGAGCAGAGGTGCTAAAAATAGTGAAACCATCCAGGAGTGCCCACTGGCTCCACTTGTATTTAGATATGTAGGGCTCTGCATTAGGCTTTCATTTTTCATATCTTCTTTTTGGCCTGAGGTTAATGGTCCATTGTTTGTTCTTGTTAAAATCCATTAGGCTGTCGCGTGCTGCTTTCTCAGCAGGATGGGTCCTATACTCTCCATTTCACATATGTTTCGTCTTTATTGTTTTGAAATGGCTTGTGTTTTACTACATTGCCCATGGTGAGGTATTAGAATTGTATATCTGTTCTTTATTTCACCTATTTTCTTACTGTCAAAAATGTAATATCACCACTTCCTTTGCCTCCTTTTCAAAGTATCCAGTTGGAGATCCGGCAACTATGCAACAGCAACAGTATTACCAGTGGTACCAACAGTATAACTACCAGTATCCATACAACTATTACTATCCCATGGTGAGTAATTTAGTCCTTTCCAGTGGTAATATGTCTGTCTTTGTTGGTGTGTTTTGATGGAGCATTTATGTGTTGAAAACCAGTGGGCACAAATGTGACCATTGTGCCAACATCCACTGTATAGATTACTCATTTGCAAAGCTGTGCTCTCATACCCTCCACACGCCTAGTATAATACTGTTGGAAAATGTTCTCTCAAAGATGGTCCAGAGAAATTCTGAATTGGAAGCCCTGGTCATGAATATAGGCAAAACTATTGTTGTTTGTGTTGGCAGTTTTTTCTTTAAGGTAACTTTATTTAGGCAGTATGTTACTTTTGAAAATGTCAAGTTTTATATAGCGCGAACAAGATCTTTGCAGATATCAGAGCGCTTTACAGAAACAGTAGGTAGGAAAACAAACTGTTGAAAACAGTGTAATATTCGGTAGGGAGTGAGTTGCAAAGTAGGGTAGTACTCGCACAAGAGTATGCACACTAATAACAATCAAGAAGCAATAATATTGAAGCCATGCAATGACGATTCAAGTAAGATTATAGCACCCCAGAGGGTGAGTAAACACACTGTTGAGAACAGAATAATAGGCAGTAGTGAATGGATTGCAAGTTAGTAAGGCACTCAGGTCACAGTGTACAGCCCTAGTAAACAATCTGGAAACCAAATAATAAGGCATCCGTGCTATGATTTTGGTCCAGTAGCAGTCGTAGAAGAGTCTAATATAGATAAGCAATCAGGTAGCCGGTAGACTAGGAGCCCTGTACTGTCATTGATCCAGTAGCAATAGGGTTCAGGTGAACTTAGCCATAAGGATGGCTTTTACCTCTTTCTTGAAAAGTACAGAGGAGGGGATAAGCCTAGTTTCTGGCGGGAGTGCATTCCAGATCCTGGGTGCCATTCCTGAGAAGGAGCGTTTGTATGTTTTTTCCTTCCGGAATCTGCGAGGTTTCAGGAGGAGATTCTTTGTGCTTCTGTTGGATCTCGAGCCTCCTGATATAGTCAGTTTGTGAGTGAGGTAGTTGGGTGACTTGTGGTGTACGGCCGAATGTGTCATACAGGCAATTTTCAGCTGAACTCTGGCTTCAAACGGCAGCCAGTTCAGGGCTTTTAAGTCAGGGGATATGTGCGAGTGTTTTCTTGAACCAGTGATGAGCCTTGCGGCCGCGTTCAAGGAGGCTCGTAGGGGCGCCGTTGTTGTTAGGGGGAGCCCGCTGAGAGCCACAATTCCGTAGTCTATGCGAGGAATGACTAGGGCTTGTACAACAGTTCGGAAGTCCTTGGGTGGTAGGAATGGTTTGAGTTTTCTCAGCGTGTTGATTTTGAAGTTGGCACCCTTGGTTGCTTTGCTAATATGCTGCTGCATGTCGAGATTGGAGTCAAGTGTGATGCCAAGGGATTTCGCCGAGTCCACGATGGTGGGCTGGACATTTAGTGCGGTTAGATGATTGAGCCAGGTTTGGGTGATGGCCTTTTTCGCAGGAGGTGAGATCAGAAGGAACTCAGTTTTCAGAGCATTTAGTTTAAGGTGATTGTCGGCTAGCCATGCTTGAGTGTTTCTTAGTGTGGCATTCAAAAGTTTGATGTCTTCAGGGGATTGAAGTTTGAGGTAGAGCTGAGTGTCATCTGCGTACATATGATGCTTGAAGCAAGGTGGTGAGTGGTTCCATGACGAGGTTGAACAGTGTGGGGGATAGGGAGGAGCCTTGTGGGACGCCTAGTGTTACGGGCACAGGCGAGGACAATGCGTTGATCTTGAACTTCTGAGACCGGTTGTGCAGAAAGGAAGTGAACCATTTGAGAACCGTCCCAGATATGCCCATTCTGTTGTTTAACAGCTCCAGTAGATTCTCGTGTTTGACCGTATCAAATGCGGAGGAGAGGTCAAGGAGGATGAGGAGGCAGGACTCGTTGTGATCAAGGATTTGGAGGGCGTCATCAATTATGTGTGTCATAGCCGTTTCCGTGCTATGTTTTGCTCTGAATCCTGATTGGTGAGGGTTGAGGAGGTCAAACTGCTCAATGTGTTTTGTCAGTTGGAGTTGTACGCATTTTTCTAGCAATTTGGCCAGAGTGGGGATATTGGTGATAGGTCGGTAATTGTTTAGGTCGGCCGGGTCAGCTGTGGGTTTCTTGAGTATAGGCGTGACCTGCCCTATTTTGAGGGAGTCTGGGATGAGTCCTTGTTGCAAGGAACAGTTGATGATTTTAGTCCAGAGTGGGAGGATCATGGGGGTGAAGGCTTTAACAGCGTTGGCAGGTAGGGGGTCTGTGAGGTGATTGGCGGGTTTCAAGTTGCCGAGCAGCTTGTGAATTGATTCTTCAGTATAGGTGTTACTAGAGTATTTAAATAAAAAAACGCTGGTAAGGTCCTGAAATTTTTGTGTAATGTCGTAGATCCTTTTTGAGGTAGAGGTTCATAGAAATTGGTGAGCAATGCCCGTTTCAGATTTTTATATAGACAGAAGTATGTATAAGGAATACTGTCGTCCAAAACAAGTTGATATCTTCATGCCCAATCAAGGTATGCTGTTTTCATACAGAGATGGTGAATCCCAGTGACCATCAGCAATTAATCCAACTTGCCACGTGCAAAAACGTTGATTTGTAATTGGAGGAAGGCGAACAAATACCTGCTGTGGTAAAGGCATTCAAGCAGTGCATATTGGCATGGTTTGAAAGGCAAGCCATGCCTAAGACTGTACCCAGGATATAGTATTTTTTTAGGCTGAGGTTTGTGTTGCTGGTAATGTAGTAGATTATGGTGTCTTTGCATCCACGTACATTCTAGTCTGCTTAGTTGATTCAGTAAGGAACTTACCTTCAATAACATGTTACAATTGAGAAATCTTATTACTACAGTAGCGTTGCCTCAAAAGCATGTGAGATAATTTTCCCTTCCCAGGAGAGCTGTTCTCAGTGTTCAGAAACCATTCCATAATGTCCATCCACCACAGTGGGTGGGAGATATGGTGAGTGGGTAGAAATATTTTGCTATCCCTCGGTCATCACCATATCAAATTCAAAATAGGGCTATTAAAAAACTTGCCAGTCTTCTGCTGTGATCCCAGGGTTTGTTTTTTAAACAGTCCACTTTACTGCTTCCACAAGGAAACCGCACCAAAAGGTCAGGTGGTGCCATTATCCAGCTGCAACCTACTGACTTCCGAGGGCCGCCTCAAAAAGTAGCATCTGTGAGCTAGCTTGGCCTCTTGGCATTAGCATACATTCCAACTCCTGAGTAGAGGCGATGAGCAGAGCATATTGGACCATCTGCCTTAGGCTGTTCATATCAACTGTCTGCAGGGGCAGAACTGTATTAGATTTTAGCTTTAGATTTGAGGTTGGTTGGGCAGACTCTGTAAAACTCCCAATTGCGATTGCAACACCCTATGTGGCACAAAAGATATTCTTGGGCTTTGTGAGTTGGTGGTGTTGGGTTCATTGCAGTCGTATATGGACCCAGTTATACCAGGCATTGGCAAGGAGGAGCCTTAAACTATATAGTGACACAGACAACCCCTTAGAATTTTTCTAACTCTGGTAAAGGGCGTCATAAAATGAAAACCCCTCTGCCACGCTGAGCAAAAGTGTGGATGGTAGTTGTCCTGGATGGTAGCAAGAAGAATAGTGAGGCACCTCTCTTCTAGCCAGAGGTTTGTTTCCTGCCCTGTTTCCAGTGTAGTGGAAGGTCTACACTTCCCCTAGGTATATTGTTCAACCCCCTCTGCATTTCTGGTATGTTGTCTCCTCCAAGGGGCCTCCTTTACCCCGGAAGAAATCGCAAGGCATTTCCCAGTATGGGCGAGGGTACATCTTTCAGCACAACCAACTTACTTCGTGGGGAATTCCAAAACCTATTTTACTCGAGATACTTCTCCGGGAGAGGGGCCAAAGCATACTCTAGCTACTTTCTGGTAGACCGAAAGGATCTGCAGGAAAATGGAGCCCCATAGTAGATCAAATATGTCTCGGCAGGCTCATTTACCAAAATAAGCTCAAGGACAAAGGTGTCCGATCCGCAAAATGTTTTTATTATATCTATTTACATACACTGAATTCACTTGAAACCGTTAAAAAAAAAAAAAATTACATTGTTGGTATATAGCACGTAACATAACACAGAATTGCCATTCTAAACTCCTCATATAAAACGAGCCTTGCAAGGAGGAGAGACTTTTCTGGATTCGAATGAGTGACCTGCAGGTCAAATAAAAGCAGGAGGCACATTCCCTTCTAAGCGATCGTTTCAGACCTAAAGTATGGGGTGTTTTTTATTTCTGTTAGCAAAAACGTGTTTCTGGGGCATTTTTTAGTATTTGAAGTGATAATATATCACCTGTGTGCGATTCAGAAAATTGTGTTAATTGCATTAAAACAGTTGTCGGGTAAGATGCTTTTTCAAGAATTAATTTAACTTTTCATAGTTTTTAAAACCGGATGCCTTTTACATATTTTTCTTTTAGATTTGACTAAATGTGGCACCGCAGTTCTTCTAGGTTCCACTATGAATATTACATGCCTAATGGTATTACAGACCGGATGCAACTAAGCGTACTTAACTTGGGAAATACATTGCTGCCAAACAGCTGATGCATGGGCTTATTCACTAGGTCTGCCATTATTGTTTTAATGCGTTCAAACGCAGATATGCACAAATGTGCACAGATTTGTTGTATGCCTCTTTGCAACCTGTTTATAAGGCGTGGTCCTATGAGGCACAAAAGTATGGGGGTTACAGAAAGCAGGGCATATATTTGTACTTGTCTGTGTTCGTACGTGTAAGTATATTCAAGCCGGACTTGTTGGATTTGCCAGTGGTTGTTTCTGTGTGAGGTCTGTTGCTCTGGCCGTTACGTTTGTGGTGTGGACTTAAAGATATTTGCATCCAAGTGTTGAGAACTTGGAAATGTACTGTTAGGCTGCCAGGATCTCAAGTTTTCAGTGGTATGCTGCAGCTTCCTACCCAGTGCAAGTACTATGATCTCCCTGATCTATGGTGTTGTTTCTGTGGCAGGTCAAGCAGCCATGTTTTCATGTCGAAATAAATTGTTTTGGTGAGTACACATTTTGAGGTATAGAGTGCATTGTATAATTCACATGTATTTGTACTTTCTTTAGAATGTGTATCCTGGGTATGCAGCCCCAGGTCAGTACAGTTTGCCCGGATCATACCCACCTTCCCAGCAACCACAGCAACCGCCTCCGGCACATGGACAGCACCAGGGAAGTTCCAACCAGGTAAATTGGGTCTTCGCTGTGCCGACAACTTGAAATTGCTTAGTTTGTGCTCTAGTGGTTAAAGAGTGTTGGTATATACGCACAAAAAGTACAACACTTTCTTGCTACCTATTTGCTGACCTTTATAATTTTGCTGTTCTCTTCTGTCTAAACAGGCAGTACTCTTCCATAACCTTCTATTTTGTGCTCTTCTATTTTTAACTCAAGAATACTTCATTTACACTAGAATAATGGCTGCTATTTCAGTGTAAGGATATTTCCCTACCCCATAACAAATTTGTAATGAAGTTCATTTGATTAAGCTGTTTTCATCTTTGTTCTCTTGTCACTTTGTATATGCACCATTAACAGTGTCCATATACTTCACTAGAGTCAGTAAGTGGATTTGTAGGAAAGCGAGTTTATGCAGCCGTAACAGTAAATACCATGCATTTTTCTTATGCATTCATACTTTTTCAGCCCCCTGTACCTGGCATGGAGGAGGCCATGCCCTACTCTAATATTCAGCCACAGATAACTGCACCTAACCAGCCCACACAACCCTCCCAGCAACAGCATGGAAACCGCTCGAAGGCACCTACAGTTCAGCAAGGAGGAGGGTCAGGTGGGCCGCACCCTCAGAAGCAATTGCCTGCAGCCTCTTCTAACTACAACCAACACTCGTACAACGAATCGGCAAAGGCAAAAAAAGGCCAGCAAATGTGGAATCGTATGAAACGTATGTTGTCACCTTTCTGGCATTTTCTCTGTCATTCAGACACAAAACAACATAGACCTGTGCTTGGGCTAGAATGACCTTTACCAGCATCGGGGTAGGTCAACTCCTTTCCAAATGCTATGCCCTGCTCATGCTTATTAACGCAAATACACAAATGTACTTGTTAGTGTATGCCTTCCTTGCTTCCTCATTACCCCATCCCCCCCAGCTTAGACCACCAACCAGCCCTGGTATCTTAATGGATTGGCATTCTATTTTTGCCATATTTCATCTGTTTGTCATTATTTAGTCTTGTCTTCATTAGTTGAAAGAATGTGCTGTTCATGTCGCTTATTACGGAGAGTGTTTTCTGACATAAAAAGCATTTTGTTATCCATGAGCACTTAAGCTAAGCTCTGTCACTTAATTGCGGTGTCCCCTCTTTTAATTATATTAATGTCAAAACTACCAGCAACCATGACCATGGCTAATCTTTGTTTACAGAAGCTCCTGGAACTGGGGGCTTGAAGTTCAACATTCAGAAACGTCCCTTTGTCCTAGCAAGCCAGAGTTTTGGATCCTCTGAGCATCAGACTAATGAAACTGACCGTCAGCAGCATCAGCCGCAGACAGTGCACCAGCAACAGATGACAAACAGTGAGAAGCGGAATGATCACGGGTAAATATTTCTCACTGGTGTACTTCCATATCTGTAGGCTACCAGGTGCTTAACATTTGGCTATCCATTTTTGTAATAAGATTGAAGCAACATGAGTGATTTTTCATGAATAGTAAATCAGAACCCAAGAATTCTGTTCCTCTTAAGCGTTGCAGTTTTGATGTCTATCCCCTTGAATTACAATCTAAAAAATTCTGTGAATATATGGTGACCGGCGTCATCTGGAAATGTGAACTTGTGCTAATGCATCATTTTGAATGTGGCATTGTTTGGGCCGTAATTGGTTGAAGTGTGGGTGTATTCTAAAATTATAACCTTCATATTGGAAGCATCTGCTATGTGTGCAGATACTTTGTGCCAGAAAAATTGCTCTTTCTACGCTTTGATATTCACAGTTAAAATCATGCATTTTGTCCCATTGCCACTTAAGTCTTCCAAATAGATGACATCAAATGATGAGCATTCTGATGGGGTGCATATTGAGCAGTCGTGGCTTTTTAAAGAGAAATATATTTTTTTTTGTTCCATTCTTTTTAAGTCCATGGAATTAAAAAAAAATTAATAGGTTTTTTAAATACTGCAATTACTGTAGTTGGTCCTACGCCCTCTTTGACCTGCAATCAGTACGTTGTTTATGAATCTCAAAATCAAGTAGTACGACACTAGCACTGTGCCTCAGCTCTACACATCTGTGCACTTTAAAATGAATTATCCTGTTTCTTTGAGTTGTAGCCTACGAAAGAATACCTAAATGTGAAACCTGTCCCTTTCTAACTTTGATATCCAGAGTTTTTCCCTGGCTCTATTAATAGTTACAATTTTACAAACAGTTGTGAATATGGGGTCTGGGTCTATCAATCAAAACCTTGTCTGTAAAGACTTACGAGTCCTTTAAAAAAAAAAAATCTTAAAATCATTAAATCTTTTACATGTTCAAAGATTTGCATAACAATTTCTTTTTAATACTTTAAAAAATGGGTGACAATTGTTGCTTTTCCAGTTTGTAATACATATAAGTAATTGAAACCCCTCACAACTGTTCTAACAGTTCTGTCTTTAAGTTTGAAATATGTTTTCCTGTCTTGTATTAGAATGACCTCCCATCACTAAGGGCATTAATTCATTCGATCCCCTTATCACACAGTGATTCCTTCACATTTTTTTTCCTCTTCTGCTTGATTAAAAAGAGCTGGAGTCCAAGCAACATACAGTTTTTATCTTTGGACATGGTACAGCATACTATTCAGCAAACACAACAAGATGATGGACGAAGTGTTGAAACATTTCAACCACTCATGCCCCTGCAAGATATGAGTTGAGTCCATTGTTCTTTTGCTCACTTTGCCACCCCAGTTTGGACCCAGCCATATGCAAATAAGCCTTTACCCTGCTCCTCATGGAAATAAAACAGCCCGCGCTGCCATTTGCTACCTGGACCCAGAAACGGGCATCCAAGAACATTGTTCTTTGTGATGTTTCTTTTTTAGTCCTGCCTCATATTGAAGCGGTTTCAATCCATTATGAAGGAGAGGGTATTAAGAACCAAATGGAAAACTTAATTACCATAAGTATTTCACAGAGAAAATATACTTTTTGCACTGTTTTACTTCCCCATTCACTTTTAGAAATGATAGGGTCAACTAAAGAGTGGAGTACTTTTTATAATCTAGATCTGTAATGCCAGTGGGTTATTTTAATGTTTTATGCAATTGCTAAATACAGAAATAAATGATGGATTGCTAGTCTTTCACTACTATGATAATGAGGTAAAATAATGCTTAATGTTTGCCCTGCAGAGCTGAAGGCAAATTCACTTTCCTGATTGTAGTAAATAATGCTTTATTTATTTGAAAAGTTTTCTAAATCACGAACATGACCCTGCTGGGTATCGGAGCGCTGTACAGTTGAGCCCGCTTGTTAAGCTAGAGCAGGAAAACATAAGAGATAACTTCGCATATACAGCAGAAGCACATCTGAGACACAAATAGACCCAAACAGTTAACAAGATGCAGATTGCATAGTAGATAAGGGAAGACAGGATTGTAAGAGCAATTCAAATAATTTGAAATGCTGCATTACTATTAAGATAAATTATACTTCCTACGTTTTAGCGAACTTAAGCCATTTAATCCACATATTTACAGTTATACTAAAGTTTAGTTGTTCTGCTTTCTTCACCGTGAGCGAAGCTCCTCTCCTTCCACTCAGCAGTAGCAATGTCTGTGAATGTGGCTGGAAGCATGTAGGCAGGAAGCTGAATAGTGGCAGTGTTTGATGGTGAGCTGTATAAAGAGTGATGGTGACGACTACTTGGGGATGTTGAGGACTGTATGTGGAGGTGATCAAAGTAAACTTTTAACTGAGATCTTGAGTATTTCAATAGTTTAGCAGCATAAGCGTGAAATTTGATGCAGTCACATTTTCATTATCTATTTTAGAAAAGTGACTGCAGCTCGAATGTTTGTAACTAAAATATTGTTTAATGGGTAGATGTGGGTTTGATGTGGAATTTGACGACTGTTTTCATTTGTAGCAGCAGTGCATCTACAAAGACAGACGACTGGCCCCAGGCCTTAAAAGAATATGTTCAGCGCTGTTTTACAGCTTGTGAGTCAGAAGAAGACAAGGATAGGACTGAAAAACTACTAAAGGAGGTGCTGCAGGCCAGGTTACACGATGGAACTGCCTATACTATAGACTGGAACAATGAGCCACTTCCAGGGTAAGTAGAAATGACAGGTACATTTTCTGTCCAAAGTTGTACAGAAAGAGAGGGGACGAAAGCAGCAAAGAGACATGTTTTAAATGTTGTATACATACTGTATAGAGTACTGAAACAAAAGAAACCTAGCAAAATACTGGTGGTTTGTTACAACGCTTACACAAGGAGATGATGGATGGAGCAATGAAACTTTTCAGACACACACACCCAGTCACAGATCTGTGTTGAATCCATCATCGTTCATTAGCTCACTTCGCGGCCCCAGTTCAGACACAGCTATATGCAAATCAGTCTCGACCCGGTCCCCCATGGGAACCGTCCATGCGGAACTGCCAAGCCATATCTTCCCTGGACTGGAAACGAGCATCCCGGGACCGGTTTCGGGATAACCGCCCTCATCAGCCAGGCTAGCTTCAGTCCAGTGGCAGTGAGAAAGGGACCCACGTCTGGGACTACTCTGCCCACCTAGGGCGAACAAAGCAAACTAAAGGTGATAATGGATGGAGCGCTGAAACTTTTCAGACATTCACCCCCAGTCACAGATCTGGGCTGAATCCATCCTTGTTCTTTGGCTCACTTCGCCACCTCAGTTAAGACCCAGCTATATGCATATCAGTCTTGACCCTCTGTCTCCTGGGAACAATCCAGCCCGAACTGCTAAGCCACGTCTTCCATGGCACGAAACAAAGTATACTGGGACTGGTTTCGGGGGAACAGTTTCAACGCTCCGTCCATCATCTTCTTGTTTGCTTTATTACAAAGCTTACCGGACTTACGTTGGCCCGTTTGTATTTGATCACATGGCTAAGTCTGTCTGTCACAAGATGAGTAAATCACTTAAAGTTAACAAGTGTGTGTACATTCAACATTCCCAATGTTTTCTTGCACAGTGCCAGCAGAGTGTGCAGGCAAAAATCTCCCCTTTGGAGGGTGTGCAGAATGAGTCAAAGAACATAATAAAATAACAGGGTGAGTTGTTAGGCAACAGTAGCTGGGCAAGGTACTACACTTGTCAGTCATTGTGCGCACTGCATTGTCTCTAGCCTCCTAACTGCTTTTCCTGCATAATATAGTTGATCTTAGTTTGTATTGTTCTCTAGAAGCACTCCTTGGGTAATAGAAAGTGTCTGAAGTGAGTAAAACATGAAAACTTGTTGCACTTGAACCCAACCAATATGTCCTATTCTACGGCAACTGGAATTCCCCACCACTGCTCTTCTCAAATATGGATATAGAGGAGGTTAGCACTAATGATTTAAAGTAGCTTCAAGTCATAACAGAAGTATTTTTCTTCATCCCATCAGGCAATCTTTTGTTATGGATTATCTTAGTGGTCAAGGCTTTCTCCAAATCCCAGGTGGACAACAATGCTTTTTACTAGTAATGCACAATAGTTTCTAGTTTTCTTATCGCATCCTGAGAGCCATCAACGAGTTTGAATTTCAAACTGGATATTCTTTTCAAACACCATTTGGGTACGACTGTCTCACTTCTCATCTGGCTAAACGTTCTACCCTAACATTCACTGTTTACAGTTAAACAATGAGAGGCTTACGTACGGAGTAGGTGATGGAATTTTTGGAATGTGTTTTCAAAAGAGGTTTCTGTGTGGATATTTAAAGAGTACAGACACTGAATGCCTAAGTGTCAAACAACTACAGTTTTCTTCTTCATACACATTTGACACCACTTATCTTAATAGCGAGACAGTATGAGGCACATTCAAACATTGATCATGGGTGCAGGGATTCCTCTGCATAGCGCCTTTTTTTGTCTCTCCAAGGGTTGAGGTTCTGCAGGAGAATGCACCCAGATCCCCCGTTTCAGCGCTTCTTCCCTAAAAGAACATCCCCAATTGGTGCTTCTACCCTATGTAAGTCACTAGTAATTGGTTACCTGGGAGCTGAAGAGGGCCCCTAGGACCATACTTCTCAGGCAGCTATGCCACCCCCAGACCAGTGGTATGGTGCACCCTGCCTTTAGGGTGCACCATACCACTAGAGGGGTGACTTGTCTATGCCACACGCAGTTCTGGTGGGCTAGGCAACCAGGGATGGGTGCCATGTCGACTAGTCCGTTTAGTCTGCACCAGATTATGCAGCTGCAATGACCGTGTGGGGGTGTTCAGGTGAGCGGTCTCCTGAGGGTGGTATAATAAATTCTGCAGCCCTTAGATGCCCTCTCTGGTCACAAGGCCCTTTGTACCAGGGTTACCTACCTTTTACATTTAACTTGCATGTAGCCCAGAGGTGTGCCAATTGTCGGAACAAAGGTACAGTTTTGGGAAAGAACACAGGCCCTGGGAGCCTGATTGCCAGAGACCCAGGCCACACTCCAAGTTGGCATCCGGTATCGGGCAAAAAGTTAGGGGGTAACCATGCAAAAGGGGCACTTCCCAACAAGCTCTGTCCATCATCCCCTTTGTTATAACTCTGTTTGCCCTAAGTTGCAGGGTATGCCCAGACGTGGGTCCCTTGCTCACTTTGCCACTGGATTCAAGATAGCCTGGCTGATGAGGGTTATGAACCAAAAACCAGTCCCAGGATGCTTGCTTCCGGTCCAGGGAAGACATGGCTTGGCAGTTCGGGCTGGACTGTTCCCATTAGGCACATGGTCAGACTGATTTGCATATGGCCATGTCTGAACTGGTTCCAGAGTTCAATGGCGTGTCTGTGGACTGAGCGGGTGTTGAGCAGGATGCACTTTAGGTGATTAGTTTTGGAGCTCTGTTTGCAGTTTGTGGATTTGGTGTGGGTCCTGATGCAGTCGAACTTGCAGGAGAGGCAGGTGAAGGGTCCATGGTTGTGTCCTGGCGCGGCTTGGTAGCAGTTTGGGAGTCGGCCGGGGTTAAGTGCTGAGAGGGTCGCGGCATCGTATGTAATGCGGGTGGAGTGGGTTTTGCGGGGGGCAGGGGGTCTGGCGCTGGGTGCGGTCCAGGCGCGGACGGGCGTAGACGGGCTTACCTTTGGCGCGATTGCTGCGCGTGAACGCTGCGCGCTAAAGCATCTGTCATAAGTGGATAGTGGAGGGGGCGAGGGAGGAGCAGCTGGGAGGGGTGAGCGGGGTGGAGAGCCGGGCAGGGAGGCACAACAACAACAAACAACAAAATGGCAGCAAGCCAAAAGCGAAACAGGATTGGGGCACAGTCGAAATGAACGCGGTGAGAATGGCAGTGGGCACCGGCACATACAAGCACAACTGAAGTATTCAGGCAAAAGGCAGCGCAGCACAATTTAAATCTGTTGAAGGCGCACTTTGGCAATAGCGTTACAATACCAAAGTAATATGCAATCAGGCACGATTAATAGCGCTACAATAGCAATGTAAAATGAACTCAGACACTGATTATTGTGGGAGCAATGCGAGGTAGCACAGAGCAATCTGGGAGAATAGCGCTGCTGTCATAGCAAGGTCTAAAGCAAAATGGCAACATCCTCCTAGGGCTGCCCAGCCCGCTGACATACTCCTTGAAATCCCTGAGGGACCGTCTTATCGCCATTGGCCTAGGGGCAGCCACTCAGAACATACTTGCACATTGGCGCTCTCCTCAGGCTCCCCCACACTTGGGCTGGCTCCAGAGGCTGTGGAGGGTGCTGGGTATGGAGAAACTATCCCTCACACTGGCGGGTAGGGGGACCTTGCTCACAGTGGAATTCGGGTAACTGACTTGCCCTCGATACCTAAGGCTCCTCCGCCTAGCCGACATGCAGATTCCTGAAAAGCACCCATCCCGGCGGCCACGGTGACTCACATAGAGCTGGCATTAACTCTGATTTCTCCTTTTTAGCTTATGGTTTGTGGACCGGGGCGAGGGAGGGAGGGGGTGGGGTAGGGGAGGGTTTGTTGTTAAGTTCCTTTCCCCCTTTTTTTCTTCTATTTACTTGAGATTCTCTCTTGTTGACCCGCTCCCAGCATATATTCATTATTGCTATTACTGCTGACACTTGATGTCTGAACCGCATTGTCTTTATGGAGCAGGAGGTGGTCCTGTTCTTCTTGCGATGTTTGAAAACCAATAAAAATATTTAAACTTTAAAGCAAAATGGCAGGCTCTGGGCAAAGCTGTGGCAAATTCCTTCTGCTCTCATTAAGAGTACTTGATTGTGACTCACTTCGAACCACCAGGGGCCCTGGTTCCTTGTGCTGTCTGGGCACATGCAGCCATCCCTTTGGCGCAGCATGTCCACACTTGCATGCTCCTTAAGTAGCCATGGTAGGGAGGGAGCGCTAGTGCTCTGACCTCCCAAATGGTGGCCTAGGACAGGAAGTGAGTCCAGTATCTCCAGGTATCCTCCCCTTTTCGCACAATCAGATTCTGTGCGTAGGACTAAAGAGCAGGAAAGTGTAAGCTGTGCAAAGTTAACTAAGAACACACACATACTTGTGTTAAAATATGGCAAATTTCAACATTCAATGCAGAGTTTGAAAAAACTAACAAGTGTCATGTGGAGTGCCTGTACCTTCAAATTTGCTTAGTTCGAAATTATCTTTTCATAAAAGACCTTGACATATTTGTAGGGCTATTTTTATGAACGTGTCCCAGGATTCTGCGTGGGCTTTATTCTTCAATGCTCAAGACTTGACTTGAGATTTTCCCGATAGAGGAAAAGGATTACAGTCAAGCCACTATTCCTCTTATTTAAGTGACCTATGCATACAACTTAATACTTTCATTGGTTTCTTCTGTTTTTTGGAGTACACCCCAGTACTTTTTATTTATTTATGCTATTAAAAAGGTTAGATGGCGTCTAGAATCATTAGATCGCTCTGCGTCATAAAGAACTAGGAAGCAAAATTTCAAAGGTGTCTCTACTTTAGGTCTAAGTCGAAACCTGGTCTATACCTCAAGACTTGAGCCAGTGTTAATCCTTTGACTACCCTATTTGTGAATAATTATTGAACAAATTGTTTTCACTACCATTTTCCTTTCATTTAGTTTTAATATAATATAATATTTTGCAGAGATTTTTGCTTTTCAAAACTATGCAATATTCATAGTTTCTTTTAGATCAAAACAAGACCTCACATATGAGAAATGGATAAGAGTTATAAAGATTTGCAATAATAATATTAGTAAGCTGCTTTATAGTCCAATATGAACACATCCCTATCCTTCAATATTTGATTTAAACAAGTTACAATTTGGACCGGTGTGTGTGCGCACTGTCGGTGACCTGGCCAAAGATCGCATAAAAGGGCTGAAATTGGATCATTAATCCAAAGCTGTTCTGAACAGGTGCCCCAGAATTACATTTGCCCTAGGGCCCCCAAAATCCTTAAGCTGCCCTTGTGCATAATAAAGTACTTTGTGCTTTAAACAGTTGTTTAACTCCCTCATACTTATTTGTTTCAGATGTGCTAAGGAAGAAGCAAAAGAAAGCCCTAAGAAGAAGAGGTGGGAGCCACCATCTGTACAGACACAGAGGGGAACAAACCTTTCACCTCAAGGCACAATAACAGTCACCCAGTCTCAGCGAAGCATTGCTCCGAGCACAGGAGGTGGAGCCCTACGTGGCCGTGGGAGCAGCTTTCCCACCAAGTTTGGCAACCGAAATGTCTTCATGAAGGAATCCAGCTCGTCTTCAAGCACTGGGTCCAGATCCCGGTCGCGATCCCGCTCTGTTTCGAGGTCGCCACATCGCCGCTACAAACGAAGGTAATTCAAAATGTCCTATGAGCCAGAGAACTTGAAGAGCCTGTTTTGGTTCTAGACTAGCATGACTGCACAGCTTTTAACTGTGCTTTGTTGTAAACAGTTAGGTAATGCACATTTTTCAAAATGAATGCTTATCTTTTATGGCCTAAATTCATCAACCACTGCCTACCATGCCTGTTTCCCATGTGTAGGAAGAAGAGACCCTATTTTCATATATATTTGGTGTAAAGGCTGTATTCACTGATAATCCTTTGCATCATCCTAATGTCAATGAGTTTTGGAGGTGGACACGTGAAATACATTTTGTTATGTGTGATTTTTACAGGTTACTGTGAGTCTATGTAAAGACCTCATGGTCACTCATACAACTTACAGTGACCATAAAATAATAACACTCTTTATAGACGTAAATCCTCCTCCCGCGGATCATTAGTCCTTGGACAGTAATCTGGTCAGCTTTGGAGTTCAAACCGGAAGATGTTTTTTGAATTTTAAGGCTTCGGTTCAAGAGCTTTTATTAGATTTGTAAAACAAACCATACAAGCAGAACAAATACATATATTACATTAGTTCCTAAAATTTCATCAGAATGCTAAATCTAAAAACCAAAATAAACATGATATTTATAAACTCAAACTGACCAATAAAAATTAGGATTTGGATGATGCCCAGTCTGTTTCCTGATATAGACAAAGTTTATTTGTGGTGCATACAGATATACGAACAAATCCACAGACAGGAAGCCATGAATATTAACAAAACACGATCAAATGTATCAGAGAACTATGGCTTTCCTGGCAGCTGTACATTTTAGTATATATGATGCTACGAAAAAACAGATATCCAGATCCTTTAGGGAGCAAAAAAGTCTTAAAGCGTTCTTCGTAGAACGAACATTGTTTTTTAAAAAGATGGGTTTTAAATATAATACCCTGTAAGAATTATAAAATTTGCAAAATAGAAAATGCCAACAGCTCTGGCGTGAAATGTTATCGCAAGGGCATGCGGTATCAGATCTGGCTTTCATTATAGGGAATGCAGCAAGATGATGTACGATTCCCAACCTTAGCCGCGTTAGAACAAACCGATGAGAATTGCGTGTAACACCAGAAAGGTAAGGTTGGAAACCGGAAGTTAGATTGCTGTCCCGATAAAACATCACAGATTGTAGCGTTCCAGACACCCTATCGTGACACTCCTTCTTATAACTTAGAAACCTGTTTTTTATGTCTTTTTTGGGAATAGAAACAACAGATTTAGGGTTGAAGAGTATATCAAACTGGAATAAAAGATGAAACCAATAGTATATGTACTTAATCCACTTGATACGTGGGGAATGGTCCAGCCTGAGTCAATCAAGGATTATCTCCTGGGTAAATTGTATTTCAGTTTTGGCCCAGATTGAGCGCCATAACAGCAGGGGACGCAATGCAGCTAGGTCCGAGATGCGATTGATTCCGACTTCTTCGTGAATCAGTTCTACTGATGCTGAAGTCGGTACACATAGCAATTTTCTCAAAAACTTATTTTCATCTCTCTGTATGGAAGAACCAATGCAATGTCCCCACACCCCCGCACCATACAGAGCTGATGTAACTCACTTTACATTGTAAATGTTCATCATGTCCTTGATGCTCCTCACCCCAAGTTTGGAAGAAAATTAAAAAATACTATTGGTAGACCTCGTTGTTTTTAGACTAATGTTGTCAAACTCGGATTGCCACAACCCGTTACTTGCATAGGTGATGCCCAGATAACAAAAGGTTTTGACTTGAGTCATTTTAACTTTTTCAATGAAGAAGCTGGTTTTTGCTTTCTTGGCTTTCATCCTGCAAGACATTACAAAGGTTTTGGTTTTGTTTACTAATAGTCTCCTACTTTCAATAAACAACATAAAACTGTCAATAAGACGCTGTAAACCAATCTGTGTGCCGGACAACAGCACAGCGTCGTCCGCATACAATAAAATTGGGACCAGATTTCCTCCTATCAACGGTGCATCTGCGGGGATCTGGCACAGAATGGAATCAATTTGGTTGATGAAAAGAGAAAATAAAAGGGGGGCCAGTACGCAAACCTGGCGAATGCCTCTTGAAACTTTGAGGAAAGGGGTGCATTCGCCTAGGGGGCCATAACGCACCTTGCATGACAGCCTATCATAAAGCCTGGCCAAAAAATGTACAGTCTCCTTAGGTGCGCCCAGGTCTATCAGGACCTGCCATAGTATAGAGTGATCAACCAGATCAAACACGCTGCTCAGGTCCGCAAAGCAAAGAAACAAGCTACCAGTCTTGACTTCCGTATATTTGTTGATTTAGGAGCTCTAGGTTTACACATTGTTCTAGTGTCCCCATGCCTTTCCTGAATCTGTATTGGACTTTGGTTAAAATAGCCTTGTCATTTGCCCAATTTTCCAGTCTCTTCAGCAAGATACGACTCATTACCTTGACTGATGCATCCAGCAGGAAATAGGACGATAATTGCACGCTTCCGATTTACTGCCTTTCTTGAATAGCGGTATAATAACCGGCTGTCCCCAGGATGGTGGAAGGCGGCCCTCTGCTGCTGCATTAAAAACCCTCACAGGTTTTTAATGCACAGGTTAATTTCGGTTTTGAGTAAGTCTATAGGTACTCGGTCCAGACCCGGAGCCTTTCCTCCTTTACTGTTGAGCAGGCCTTCATAGACCTCATCCAAACTTATACCTAATGGTAAAGACAGCCAAACAGAATCCTTGATGACTTGGGTTTCTAGGGCCTTCCCCTCAGGATTAAAAATGTTAGAAAAGTGTTCTATCCAGGCGTTGCATGCAACGTATGAGGTTAATTCCGGAATGCCATTTGTATTTAGAAAAGGGCTATTGATGGTTTCCCAGTAAAGTTTACTGTTTAGTGTTTCAGCTGCTACGTTTAGATTGTGCCATGCTTCTTCTTGCAGAACCTTTTTCCTGTTGGAAAGAGCCACCTTGTAATTAGCACGCAATATTTTGATGTTGATGATATTGCTGGGTTTATTACTTAGTGCTTTTTTAAGTTCGCGGAGGGACGAGGTGCAAGGTTTATCAAACCAACCCATCCTAGTAACTTTGGTTTTAGGCTGGTTCTTTGTGAAGATCCCTTCGATGTTTACATTCATCCTAATCAAGCTCGAAAGTAGGGTTGTAGGATTGATGACATCTCCCAAACAATAGGAAATTTCATTTCTACACCTATCCACTACCTCCTTGTGTTTTTTTGCTGGATCAATTCCGGCCCATTTGATCTTTGGGCCGTTCGGTCTCGTGGTGGCTATATCCGTGGAGCAGGATTCTTTAGTGGGAGTCTTTGTACCCCATCCCAGTAGAATCAAGGAGATACTATTATGGTCGCTGAAGGTTTCTTCCCTAACCCACAAATTGGTATATTCACTATCATTAGACCGCAGAATGTGGTCTATATTGGTGTTGGCATTCCTAACAGTGAATGTGGGACAGGTGAGATTGAACTTATTTTTATTGCAGCAAAGCAGATCTAGGTCTAATTTGACTAACAGTTTGTTTAATATCGTGCCATAGTTACAGTGTGGAAAATGCAAACAATCCTAACTGTCTACCACACCGCCGTTACCCATCTCTTTTCTAAAACCACAGGGGTTACCCAATGCTAGAGGACATGGCTGAATATTAAAGTCGCCTGCCCATAGAATGGATGCCAGTTTACATGATGATGCCAATACCCTTTTGATTTCACTTTCCAGTGGGAATAGAATGTTTCCCCTGGAAGCGTCAAAATTGTTATTATAAAAATTTACAAGAATTAGGTCTCTACCCCTGTTAGATTCCAACCGTAACACCTGACTGTGTGTTCCTACAGTAGAATATTTTATAATTTTAAAGTTGGTCAACTCGTTGGAGATTAGTAGCAGTAGGCCCCCCTTAGCTCTGCCTGTTGGGGAATTAGAAGCATTTAAACTAAAAGATAAGTAGCCTACGTATATAGGTTCTTGACACCATGTTTCTTGGAGACAGATTATGTCATGACCGGCCCCAATAAACTCGTTCCAAAATGGGGTATTCAATTTACCTGCGATACCGGCTATATTCCAGGTAAAAAGTGTGTACCCCACAGCTACAGCTGAGGTTAAGATAACGCTTTCTCGTTGCTGGTCATCATTATATCCGGGGCTCCCAACTTGACGCCTGTAAACACTACCAAAGACTCCTGTTGGTCCACTGATAGAACTTCTTCTATATCAGATGTACTACCTTGATTTGGAGTGCCCACTGTCTGTATAGTGATGTTTAGGTCATTAGGTAGATTTGGTTCTGTGGGGGTTTCTGAAAAAGTACCCGAGGTACACCTAGGCTTCACCTCTCGCCCTGGAGCCCCATGGGTCGAGTTATTACTATAGGGGATAACTAACGGTCAATCGACCATATCCAGGCAATTGTCTCTATTGCTAACCGGAATACCTCTCCAAACCCCAGCCCCCTGCTGTATGGTGGTCACTGCTGGGGTACCGTGGATGATGTTCCCAGTCACTACTCCTGTTCCCCTGAGTATGACAGGAACCCTCATAGTTCCAAGGGCGCTCAGATGGTTGCACCCAGTTTGGAGCTAGCGGGTACTGGCGCTCAAGTGGATGCTCCCAGTTTGGAGCTATCGGGTGCTGGCGCACTGGTGGTTGCGCCCAATTTGGGGCTATCAGCTGCCGACGTTCAGATGGTTGCACCCATTTTGTGACTATCTGGTATTGGTGGCTACGCCCGTGTGGATAAAAGAAGGAAAGGTGATAGGCATCTATCCCCCCTTTCTTGTCCAAAGCAGGCCAAGAGCAAATATGGTCCACAATATCTGGGTCATCACAGGTTACAATGATGCAGTCACCCTGAATACTTTTGGGTTCAGCCCCGATCCACGAGGCTCTACGCGCTGCTGAAATACGGCTTGTATGGGTGGTTGTAGGGGCCTATTTATGCTAAGCCACTGTGAGACTTTATTCCTAAGGGACCAGGACGGCTCCTCTTTGTCTTTAGGCAATTCCGGGACCCCAGTAAGAATAACAGTGTAGGGGGATGCTTCCGGGGGTAGGTGGACAGTACGTTTGGACTTGGGACCCCTCTTTCCCTCATCCGGTCGGTTCGATGATGGGTGCTGGGGCATTGATGGGAGAGTGGGCCTTTGGTTCAGGAGCTGGGTTGATCCCTTATTAGTACTTGACTGAGTGGGTGTGGGCTAGGAAATGGTAGGCCGAGTAGAAGAATTGGTGACCGTGGTCTCGGCCGCAAACCCACTCCCAGGAATAGTTGATAAAGGGGTTTCTGGTTTTTTGGGCTTAGTTTGAATAGGTTGAGCTTTTGTCGCCTTAAAGGGTTTGGCTCCACCATCTAAAGGAGCCCCTTGTGTTCCTGCTCTGGAGGGGTTTGTTATACCTGCCCCAGGGTTGGTTTGACCCAGGCTATGTTGAATCGAGGGCTTCTGGGAAAGTGTTGCAAGTTGTTTTTCAATTGACATTATACTCCGTTCTAGCGGTTGCAAAAAGTGCTTTAATAGTTCCCTGATGTTTGCTAAAAGATGGGAATTAGCAGTACATGAACTACAAATACCACCCTCCTTACCCGTAGTTATTAGGTTTACCGAAGGATCTAATGAGTTAATAAGTGAAGTGATAGAATCACTTGGGGCACCCAACGGCAATGGAGCAGTTGCCCCCTTCTTGTTTGTAAGTATATTTTGGGGTTTTTTGATGTTGCCCTTCTTCTTGTCTTTGCCCTGTTTTGGTATAGCGCCACCCTTTGCCCCCTTAGGCAAATTCTCAAGGCATTTGTCTTCAGATAGAATTAGCTGGAGGTCTGGGGTTTTCTCAAGATTCCCCGTAGAGTCAAAATCAGAGGTAAGGTTAGTAGCTGACAAATCAACTGATTTCGGGATAGAGTGGACCTCTGCCGTAACATTTGGAAGCAATAGGACCGGAATGGGTGATACAGATTGGAGTGGGGATATTGCAAACGCTAAGGGACCCATGGAGGATCTCCTAGCAATTGCCAAGTCTTGTGACACCCTTCCTTCCAGCAGGGAAATACTTAGGTCAATAGCCTCATTAGTTTTGGTAATAAATTGATCAATTGGTCCAGTGATTAATGCAGTTTTCATTGCTGTTCTACTTCGAGACCCCCTTGTCATGATTGATTGTTAAACAGAATTCTTGGCACAAGAATTATGGGGAACAAGTAACGAAGTTTCCAAAGAAATAACAGTACCTTTAATGGGAAACTTGCCAACCGGATCGTAGAACCAAGAGGGGCGGCCCAGCCCAGCCTAGCTCGGTCTAGAACGGGCTAAAACGGGCCCGCCCTTGGCCCGGGCTTTGCTCGCGTCCCGCGAGACGGGTCTGACGCTCTTTTTATGCGCCTCCTGGCGCCAAACGCTTCCGTCGTATGCCGCTAGGGCTGCTGGGGTATGTAGTTTTTCCCAGGGCCCGCCCACGCTCCGCGGCCCTACTCCGTGAAGGCAAAGGAGTTAGGCGGCGGGAGGCGGGCAGGCAAAGACCCCAGGCGCTGCACTTCTCTCTGTGTTGCTCGGCTCACTCCTGGCAGAACAAGGTAAATGGCGAGTTTAGATTTAAGGCAATTAGAGGTATTGGGAGACTCCTAGATATCGCAGTGAATGATCTGATCAATTGGAAGGGTTCTGAGTTAATATGCTTTGCTGACTTCTTGAGCAAGGTGTTATTGGTTGCAAAAAAAACGTTAAAAAAAGCTCAAACTTAAAAACTTCCTAGTTCCCTCCGGTTGCTCAATTTAGATATAAATAACCTTGTAAGAGAACAATATCTGAGTCACTGTCCTTTAAGGTATCATAGATTGGCTCTATTAAAAAGGAGGAGAAAAAGGCTGAAAATAAAATTAAAAAAGGAAAGCGAGGACTCAGTATGGATTAAACTACGGGAGGCTGCCTTCAGCGGCCAAACTAGACTATTCTGGTCGATCATTGGGGAAGGTTGTGGTGTAAGATCTAGATCCTTACCAGTCCCGATTGAAGAACGAAAATGGGTAGAATACATCTTGAATTCGTATGCCGGAAATGGAACGGTAGTAGTTTGCGATAGAACGAAAGAGAATAATTCCGGGCTTGTCCCGCCTTCCGAAAGGATTATTGAACTGGCTATTAAGGGCATGCGCTCGTCGGGAGCTATGGGCCCGAACGAGCTACCTATCTCTGTTTTAAAACAAAATAGTGTTACCTGGAGTAAGATTCTCTTCCCTGTGTTTAAGTTTTGTTTTTTGCACAACATAATTCTTTCCTTCTGGAAGGGTAGCATACTGGTCCCCCTGTATAAAATGGGAGACAGAAATGCTCCCCAAAATTACAGTCAAATTGCCCTTTTGGATGCTATTGGCAACGTTTTTGCCAAATGCCTTTTGCAATTAATTAATGATTGGGTAGTGGAGAATAATATACTGCCCCTTGAGCAGACGGGGTTTCGGCAAAGGCATGGCACCATGGACAATCTGACTGCCTTGCAAGTTTTATTGGAGAAATACATCAGAATCCGGGGAGGGAGAATTTATGCAGCATTCATAGATTTCTCCACAGCGTTTGACAAAGTTGATCGTCCCCTGCTGTGGAGAAAACTATCGGACCTAGGTATGCCAGCTGAGCTCTTGGACATGGTCCGAGAGCTTCATTCCGATACATGGTGTAGCGTGCTTTTGGGAGGGGAAAGAGGCCTCTCTCAAGCTATCCCGTCTGCCAATGGGTTGAAACAAGGCTGCCTGTTGGCCCCATTACTGTTTTCCTTATACCTATCAGATCTTCCCCAGACTTTATCGGCAAGTGATGGTATTGCCCCAGTACTGGGGGGCAAACCGATAGTATGTCTGTTATATGCAGATGATATACTAATTTTGGACTTGATCCCTAGTGGATTGAATAATCTTTTGCAAGCACTCCACGGATTTGCAGAGACACACCATCTAAGGATAAATGTATCCAAGAGTAAAGTTATGTGCATTGTTGGAAGGAAAAAGCCAAAATATGGGAGTTTCTCCTGGAATATAGGGGGTCATGGATTAGAAGTGGTTCATTCTTCTGTTTTTCTGGGGAAAATAATTTCTAGTACGTTAAGTGACGAGGCCCATATAGCTAATAACATTCGGAAGGCAATGGCTCATTGGAAGGGTCTAAACACCCTTTATAGATCTACTGGCCAGAGACATTTTGCTTATTTGTTGGAGGTCTTTAGAGCTAAAGTCCCGGCCTCCCTACTATATGGTATAGAATTACTTGAAGTGGGGAAATAGGGTTTCCTGAACACCACGGAAGAAAAAAATGTACGGAATTTGTGCATGGTTAATACCACTTGTAATATAGCGGCTCTTAGGCTGGAATTTGGCGTACGAAGTGCTTGGGTCCAGGGCCTTGCTGGGGTAGTACGGTGGGTCTCCAGTTTGGCAAAGGGTGATGAACCAGGCACTTTAAGATATTGGATCCAAAAAGAACTTCTTGGAACCCTAAAAGAGTACTCCTTAATTATAAAGAATTTTAGATTAGCAGTTGATCTCTTGAAATTAGATGAATCTACTCTTTTTTTTCTCTATCTGTATACCAGTTAAAATCGACCCTAAAACTGGCTTCATGGAAACTAAGCTTTGTAATGGATAAGGAGGCTCTCATTGTAAAAAGAGGTCCCCTACCAGTTATTAATTCCTATCAAATTAGGATTATCCAACCTTATGTTTCCTGGAATCTTCCCCATGGGGTACATAGTTTTTTGATCCTTCTGAGGCAGGATCTACTTCCTTTAAATAATTTATTGTCAAGATGGTATGGCTCCTCGGTAATGTGCAATTTTTGTAATACCTCAAAACAGGATGTTAAACATGTATTATTTGTATGTCCGGCTTTAAAACAACACCGTCTTAAATGGCTGAGACCTGCTTTCCTAGATGCTATTTGTAATCCGCCAAATGAGAGGTTTTGTTGTACAATTTTTAACTTTTTTAAAAGTTTCTTAGATATATATTAGTTTCCTTTTCTGTATCACTTCTTCTTTTTGTAATATTTGCTGAAAATTGTATAAATTTCATTGTTTGGTGATTTTATGTGGACCTCTGTCATGAGTTCCAAAACATAAATAAATAAAAACTTGAAACTTGTGCTCTATTTGCAGCAATTCTCATTCAGATTCTGAGAGTGGCTCGATTTCTGGCAGCGAAGCTAGGCCCAGTGGGCAGCGAAGCACCCGTAAAACCCGTGACTCCGGGGCACACATGGACCGTGGGCATGGGAGAATGCAAAGGGGGAAAAGGTATAATGCTGTGCTAAGCCAGTACTTCTGTAGGCCGTATGTGTGAATGAGAGCTTGAACACCTGAAGGAATGTAGTCTTGTTGCGTTTGTCTGCAAAGTATCACATTTAGCTATGTAGTTACCAGCTCTAAAAAAACTGCAGTATAGTGGATGTAGAAAGTTTTCTTATTTATAACATGCTAAATCTATTGTCTTTCTTCAGTAGGTACGATCAGCAAGTTGTGACCAAGCAGCGCAGCCGAAAGAAAACTATTTCTCTAGACTATGAAGAGCCAGAGAGAGACTTCAAAAAGCAGAAGCGAGCTGCCCGCTTCCAGCACACACACTCCAAAAAGCTACGCGTAGAACCACTTGTCTTGCAGATAAACAGCGCAGAACCCAGTAATTCAGATTCGTTGGACTGGAACGAACTCAAAATTAGTGGCACTTGCCAAGACATTACGAAACACTACCTGCGTCTGACTTGCGCCCCAGATCCATCAACAGTCCGCAGCGTTCCGGTGAGTTACTAGCACCCTCTCCATATCCGTTTATCCCCCAAACTTTCCAGCTTCAGCTCCTGATGTAAATACTAGTGGTTTCAGTGCAATTCCTGTTTTAGAGGAACGGGATAGGACTTCTATGTCACTTAGGGCTCTGCCACCAGAATTGTTTTTTCAGTTGTATCTTTCTTTTGCTTATGTGCTACTGTGATCTATTTTCTGGTGTTGGCTGAGAAACTCTGATATGTTAATTGGAGCTACTTTGTCAACTCTGTAATGGCATACTGCAAAATCCATCTTCTCCCTACCTTTCTTGATACCTTCTTCTATTCCTTTGTTACTCAGCTTCATATTGAGCACATTTGCGATCATGTTTCTCCTTTTCATACTTTGTTTAACTTTGAATTTCTTTTTTTCTGTGCCGTTGACAAAAAATGTATTCTCTTCATGCCTACCAAAGGGTGCGGTGAGGTTTCTCTCATAATTTCTAACTTTCCTCAGAGAAACCTGCAAACGAGTTATTGGTCTAAAGGACAATACTGCCGGTTATGTCACATGACTGTCATGCAGCTGACCCGTGTCTAGTGGAATCAAGTTAGTTAACCCTTTCGGCGCTATTGACGGAACCGTTCCGTCACGCCCTCGGGTGGGCTGTGCTCATGACGGAACAGTTCCGTCATGGCCCGCTCGCCGCGCCTGCTCGGCACTGATTTCGCTCCTGCGCGGCACTGATTTCGCGCCTGCGCGGTGCGTTTCATTAAGCGGGCGGGGCCGTGACGGAACCGTTCCGTCACAAGCACAGCTCACCCGCGAGCCATGACGGAACGGTTCTGTCACCCGCGCAGGTGAGCTGCGCCCCGCCTCCCCCCCCCCCCCCCCTCCCCCTCCCTACTGCGGTATAGCCGCCGCGTCAAAGGTATTAATGCTGTTAGAAACCTGAAACCATGAGTAGTAAGGGAAATTTAATTTCTAATGCTTCTCTTCTGAGTTGGTGTTCTTTATACTTGTACTGTAGATATCAAACTCCTTGCACTTCTGAAGACTTTATCTTGTTTTGCTGTCCATCCATAGGTTCTGAAGAAGTCTCTCGTCATGGTAAAATCCCACTGGAAAGATAAACAAGACTATGCCTTCGCCTGTGAGCAGATGAAGTCCATCCGGCAGGACCTAACAGTATGTTTGTTTGGTTTATTAGTTTGGCAGGGCTTGGTTCGAATCCAGTATTTAATTCAGGTCTCTGCCATTCCCACACACAAAATGCGATTCTAGTTTGATTTATTCAGCTAATTGCTTTCCGTAGACCAGTAGCACGCCGTTCATGATGTGTGTCCTGGGATGCTAAGAAATTAATTGACAATAGCAACTGAGTGAAAAGAGAACACCGTTGAAAAAGTTATATTGGGGGCCACTTTGTTAATGGCTCTGGAAAGCGTGAGGTACGTAACCAGGGTAGAAACTGATGTAATGTCACTCAATCTTCCAGCCAAATGATCATTGCTGGTGATCTGGCTGTATTTCAAATTTGGAAATCAATTTTGAGACTACCTCTTAGTTCTCTTAATTCCGTTCTCTATTTACCACGGCCACAATAGCGGGACCTCGCCTCATTATATAATTAGTGCAGAGCTTTATGCGCTTATGGATGACTGGAGTAGTTCCCCCTTTACTTTACCAGGAAACAGGCCATGTGTGAATGTTCACCAGTTCCCATTTTCAGCTGTCTTTGTAATTAGCTCTTTGGTGCATAGGGTCAAAATTCTTTTATTTTATTCCTTTGCTCCTTTCACTGCAAATCTGTGACTTGCCACATGGTTATCTTATTTTGTAGCAGGTATTTAACATTCCCCCTGAATGTCTTGATTTGGGAATAGACCGCCTAGTAATTAATGCCTTGCTCTGTGTAGCCATGCAGGATCAATCTGACAAATTACATGACTTGTATGCAGAGCAAGGGAGACACCATATGAAAATGTTCGGCGTCATGTCGAAGTGCAAGAGTTTGCAAAGGTTTTGTTCAATTAAATTTAGTGTCCGTGAATAAGCAACCAAAACACCTTTTCCAAGGGGTACTACCTCTCACGTTTAAAAGGGCTCTCTATTGAATAATACATTAGATTACCTTTCGGTAGGTGAAAGTGTAGAAACGTGAAAAATCTCTAAAACCCAAAATCATACTCAGTCATAACCCCCAGTGAGATAAAGGAAATGTATTTAACGTGCACGGGAGCCTCAGTTGGGTGCCAAGTGCTCGAATAAGCAGAAGTAAAACATGAGCATCTATAGTCCCAATCCGCAACATTTCATTATCTGTCTGCGTAACAGCTCATGTCCCAGCAGGTGGTGAAGAAACATTTTGTGCTCTACAATCTACAGTACATCGTTAAACAAGAATAAGATGGTACGGCCCTATATGTACTTGACAAGCCCCCGTATCTAAAGCCAGACATTTAACTATTCCATTTACACCCAAAGGCAATCACAATAGTCCGCATTAGCTGATGTGACTGAATACACTTTTGGGCCCTATAGGGCCTGTTGCAAGAAGGCAGAATGCAGTAACATGGAACTGTACTGTTTGTGCAAGCCTTTGAATGTGTTGAGTTACAGGCAACTTACTAAAAGCAAAGTGTAAACTCTTTATTTAAGACTGTCACATGAGGTCAAGCAATTAATATATTGTATATAATTCCCATCATCCTTGAATTATCACAATGTCAAATTATACAAAATGGATGCAACCATTGTTATCTAACTTCACTAGATGCGCTACCCAGATGCTTTTGTGGAAGCTGTTTTCCACACCCAGCTCATCCACAATGGGAGGGAAATGCATTGTCACTTGTTCTTGTTGTATGAATGACATTGATACCAAGGCAATACTCCAGGTTTGCCTTGCATTGTTAGCAAACAGTAGGGACTCTTTATCTAGGATACTGTTTCAAAGGCATTACTTTAATTTAACCACCAATGTTACATAAGGATGCATCTGAATCCAAAGTAGGTACCCCTAAATATAGTCTAAACCAATTGCATCAAAAACGTCTATCTCAAGACCCACTATCCAAACAGGATTCACATTCACGACTGGCCATTAGGGACCACTAGGGGTCAGTTGAGGGCCAAACAATTCCCTTAAGTCTTTACGCCAGTGGGAAAGTAGAAGACCACGGTCTTTCCCACAGTTGAATTACTCGTTCAGGGCCCTGTATTTGTAGGATTTGTTTTGTCATATTTTTTCATTGGCTAGGCACGCGCATGTACCAGGGGAGCTCCCAAAGAAAAAGCTAGTCAGTGGCAATGGGTTGACCACAGCAACATCTTGGAACCTTAAGATCTAGATTGTTTGTTCACACTTTTCCAGGTTCGTGATCATCTTCTCAAACCAGTGGCACAGACACTACTCTATGGTACAGCTGGCAAAGAAGGGTAGGTAAAGGTACACCGAGGGTCAAGAAGGGTACTCAGTCTTCTCTCTTCTCAGTCAGCCATGCCTTTGCTCTCATCCCATGTTACTCCTCATGCGTGCCGTCTAGCATCTTGGCTGGTTCTGTCCTTGGGTCAAGCAGCAGTTCTGCAGGTTTTTAGATTTAGGCCCTAGTCTGAAAGGTGATTGTCTATTCTAGCTCTTCATAAATACTTGTGACAGACAAACACTGATCCTCCTCTAGTGGTCAAAGATTGCCAGACCACCACAAAGAGTATGCTCTTTTAAAGTCCAAAGACTTCTTCTGTCCCGAGGTAAACCTTTACCCTCTGTTGCTGATCAGATTTCCAGAGCTTTCAGTCCAGAATCCACACTGAAACCAGATTGGGTAGATATAGATGGGAGATGGCTATATTCCAAGATATGAAAGACAGGGGCCATGGTGATGATTCTGCAGCTTCCCCTGCAACTGTCACCTTTTGGGATTTTACTCCTGCCTTCTCACATCTGCTTGGGGAATAAATGCCACTTGAGAAACTGCTGCAGCGTAGCTGGAGCAAAGCCGTTACTACAGGACATATTATTTCAGGACACTTAGTGTGAAAGTCTGTTCTTTGCTGGCTCCTTCTCCTACTGCATGCTGAGGCTGGGCCTCTTACAGTGAAACAGACTCCTGGGCTGTTTGCAGCATAGGCTTGGCTTCTCTGAGGCCGGAAGAGCTAGGGGAGGGCACGGTCTGTAAGACTTTAGTTAAGCAGGCAGTTCTTTTTCTTAACATTGTGCAGAAGCGGTAGTTCTAGTTTGATTTATTGAATTTCTGAAGTCAGTTTAAATGTGTTTGTAGAAACGATTGTTTGTAGATTTGTTAAAGTATTTTAGAGAAGTACTCTATCAAAAAATCTAATTTTGAAAAAGGTAGTGAACTGCAAATCTGCAATAAGCCCCCAATTATATAATGGCCTCAAAGAAAACAAGCATTGGCAAAGCAAATAGATCTCTCTGTGGCAATCCGAGGGCTGTTGGTGCTGCAATGTGCGAGGGCGGCTAATGCAGGAAATATCGGCAGATACCACCACTCTTCAGCGTGGCCGCGGGGTAGCAGCGTCTGGGACCGCTGCAGGCAGCCAGTGCCCAGCTACGCCACTACTTTTAGCCATGCTGAATAGCAGCACGGCTGAAAGGCATGTAAAATGCACTGACCCAGCCTGCGCTGTATAATGCAAATAGAATGTGATGGACTATTGTGTGGGATATTCAGTTTTCAGAGACTACAGCATTGGTCTTCAAACTGTGTTATACATGGCCATCCTTGAGAAAAATGTTTTGGAGTTGGGCCCCCTAAAACCATTGAAGGGATTGATCGAGACAAGGGTAAGGGCGCTACTTAACAGAGATAGATTTATTGATAGTAAAACCTTTCAAACAGAGGTAAAAGGGGTTGGTTTGTTCAGACCTAAGCCTATGCAGGTAACTTGGCAGTAAATTGTTTGCTTCTGGGATATTTTTTTTTAATTTGTATTTTAGAGCACTTAAAGCATGTGTGCCGTCAGTGTATGATCTTGGCATCAAAACAACATTAAGTGCAAATAGTATTATGGCTTTAAAATGGAAATAGCAATGTTCGAGGCATATGAGCTGCAGATCCTACATTTAGCAATAGATCGCCACCTGGTGTTGGGCTCGGATGATTGCAGGTTGTTGTCTTCTTGGAAGAAGTCTTTTGTAGTCACGAGATAGGTGACTCCTCCCTTGGACAATACTGCGCATGGTCATAGACTCCATCCTCAGATTGTTTTTTTCCTCACTGGGTTCGGATGAAAGTTTTCCGCTCCGGCTAGAAAAATACTTTTTCTGCTCTTTCGAAGCGAGAAACTTCAAACAACCTTCTTTCGACATCGAACACACTTTCGACATCTCCAGCTACATTCCGGTGCGTCGACGCGGGCCTTTGGGCCTATCGGCGCCGTGCGGCCTACGCCTCATGGAAAGAACTCCATTCAAGAGATGAATAAAAAGTGGCTTTGGGTTGCAGACCTCTAGAAAGAGGTCTTCCAGAGCCTTATGGTAAAAGCAAAATGTAACACTTTAGCAACTTGATGAGTTTGCAATAACTCTGAATCGAAAATGCTAGTACACTATTTTTTATGTATGTACAATTAATAGTTTCAACATTCCCTTGGAAAATAGTCAAAATTCTGAGACGATGATGAAATATAATGACCTCAATTCTGATACGATAAAGATTTGTCCAGTTATTATTTGGCACTTTAATAGAGTAAAACTGGCTTTTAGCATTGCCTGGACCCTCCATTAGTCTGCAAAGGAAATTAAACAGAACTTATACAGTGACCCATTGTGAATGGCAGACCCATTCATGGAGTACGGACTTGAAATTTACACAGTCCTTTTAATGGAAATATACAAGTGCAGGTACTCTTTAGCAGAATCCCTGCTTGCTTTTGTGAAATGCTGGTTCACTCCAGTCAAAAGTATTGCACCCGTGTTAAGAAGTGCTGGTACTGTCCCACTCAAATTAAAGTGCTGGCACTCTGTACCAGCCCACTTAAAGTGCATAGCTGCCAAGTTTCACAGGCCCATGCGTGATGTAGTGCTTCAGTGCAGAGTTTATGTTCTCGCCTAGGCAGCGCTTGTGCTGTCTCTTCGAGACATGGTGTATTCATCATAAGGACACGAAGCTCTGCCCACTTTCCTTTTAATTGGCTCCGGTCCCTGCCCTTTGTAAATGGTGTTTTTTTCATTGGTCAATGTACTTTGTAGTCCCTCCTTAGTACAGCCTTTTCTGTTCTTGTAACCTCCCAGTAGGACATCCCCTGTTACATGTGCTACTCATCAGGCTCTAATTAAAGCCTCAGAACAATGTTCTTAAATAGGTTTGTCCTGCCTGCAACACAGGGAGGACACCCCCCCCCCCCCCCATGCTTTTTTTTTTAAATCCTATATCCATTGCGGCACGCCTCAGCAAGAATTATGGCAGCCACGCTCTTCTTTTGTTATATGCTGGACAAACTTTTTCTGATTTGTTTATTTTTACAATCATGGCACCAGAGCTTAAAACCTCTAATGGGCGCGGGTGCTGGAAGTGCTTTTAAAAGTAAACAAATTGGGGGGGGGGGTACACCACTTTTTTTTTTTTTTTTTTCTCAATCGCAGCACCCACCCTTAGCTTAAGACGTTCAAAGCGAAAGCGCGGGTGCCGCCATTGTAGCTAAAGTAAATAACAAAACAAAAAAATATGGCCACCATTTCTTCCTATTTATTTACTTTCATTACAATTGTGGCACCCGCGCTTTAGCTTTCAACATCTAAAGCGTGGGTGTCGTGATCGCTTCAAAATGAAAGAAATAGAAAACACCCTTTTCTTCTATTTCTTTTCAAACACTGGCGGTGCCCACGCTATAGCTTTCAACATCCTAAGCGAAAGTGTGGTGCGCGATTGCTTAAGGTCTCTCATTTGAGATAGTTTGAGCTATTGGAATTGTAAATGACCATACCTTTTTGTTTGTATTTACAAAACCTGTAAGCGGTCCTTATGTACCGCTTGCAGGTTTTTGTAAACGCATAAATCAAAGGCATTAACATTTACAATGCCAATAGCTCAAACTGGTAAATGCAAGAACTATTGCACTGCAAATGCTTATTTTTTTAATTCTGAGACTGGGTCCCATTTTATAATTAACTAAACAAGACTACAAGTTCAGAATTTATTTATTTTCAAAGTTTTATATAGCGCGAACAAGATCTTCGCAGATATCAGAGCGCTTTACATAGAAGGGTACATGAGGGAACATAGTCAAACAAGTAAATCAATAGATCACACAGTACAAATAGGTGACTGCAAAGCCAATCATGTGAGTAATAAAACAAATCATACAAATAAGTAAAGGGGTCAAACATGTAGTACAGATCGGTGCAGGGTGTTAACAGAGTTCGAGATAGTAGTTCAAGTGTATTTAGCCATGAGGATAGCTTTTACTTCTTTTTTAAAGAATGTAGTGGAAGAGATAAGCCTGGTTTCAGGCGGGAGTGAGTTCCAAATCCTAGGCGCAATTCCTGAGAAGGAGCGCTTGTATGTTTTTTCCTTCCGGAATCTTCGAGGTTTCAGCAGAAGATTGTTTGTGCCTCTCGTGTTTCTAGTTCCCCCAGAGATTGTCAATTTCTGAGCGAGGTAGCCGGGTGAGTTTAGGTGTACCGCCTTGTGTGTCATGCAGGCGATTTTCAGATGTATTCTGGCTTCAAAAGGCAGCCAATTCAGGGATTTCAAGTCAGGGGTAATGTGGGAGTGCTTTTTTGACCCAGTGATGAGTCTCGCTGCAGCATTTAGAGAAGCTTTTAGTGGTGCGGTTGTAGTTAGGGGGAGTCCGCAGAGGGCGGTGCTGCCGTATTCAATTCGTGGGATGACTAGTGCTTGTACTGCGGTTTGGAAGTCTTTGGCTGGGAGGTAGGGTTTAAGTTTCTCAGAGTATTGATCTGGAAGTTCGCTCCCTTTGTTGCCTTGCTGATATGTTGCTGCATGTTGAGATTGGTGTCGAGTGTTATGCCTAAAGATTTTGCTGAGTCCACGATGGTGGGTTGGACATTGAGTGCGGTTAGGAGTTTAAGCCAAATTTGAGTGGTGGATATCTTCGCTGGAGGTGAGATTAGAAGGAACTCTGTTTTCAGGGCATTGAGTTTGAGGTGATTATCGGCAAGCCAGGATTGGGTGCATCTGATCGTTGAGTTCAGGAGCAGGATGTCATTGGGGGATTGTAATTTGAGGTAAAGTTGGGTGTCATCGGCGTACATGTGAAAGTGTACATTGGATGCTTGTAGCAAGGTGGTGAGAGGTTCCATGACTAGGTTGAACAAAGTTGGGGATAGAGAGGATCCTTGGGGGACGCCTAGCGTTACAGGTATTGGCGAGGACATCAGGTTGTTGCTCTTGAATTTCTGCGACCTGTTGTGAAGAAAGGAAGTGAACCACTTTAGAACAGTTCCAGATAAACCCATTCTTGTGTTTAGTAGTTCTAGTAGATTCTCATGTTTAACAGTGTCGAATGCTGAAGAGAGATCAAGAAGGATGAGGAGGCAGGTGTCGATTTGGTCTAGCATTTGAAGTGCGTCGTCAATTATGTGAGTCATAGCAGTTTCTGTGCTGTGTCCTGCTCGGAAGCCTGACTGGTGAGGGTTGAGGAGATCAAATTGCTCAATGTGTTTAGTCAATTGTAGTTGTGCGCATTTCTCCAGCAGTTTGGCGAGAGTGGGGATATTGGTGATGGGACGGTAATTGTTGAGATCAGAGGGGTCGGCTGTAGGTTTCTTTAGTAGAGGTGTGACCTGACCAACTTTGAGGGAGTCGGGTATGCTTCCTTGTTGGAGAGAGCTGTTGATAATTTTAATCCAGAGAGGGAGAAGCAAAGGGGTAAAGTCTTTTACTGCGGAGGCAGGGAGGGGGTCCGTGAGGTGATTGAATGGTTCAAATTCAAAGTGAAAACCTGGACTAGAGCAGCACATAGAGGATGGACCTGGGAAACTTGGCAGGGCTGCTGACTTTACATTGTTATGCTTGTTTCTTTTTTCACTACAACTAATACTAATGGAGGAAATGCATGCATTGGCAGCTGGAAAAAACACCAAATAAGCCATACATTAATACAAAGTTGGGTAAAAATGTTTTACTTAATAAAAAATATCAGTACTTGATGGCAAACCTTAGTTACATGGCTCAATAATAGCGCTTTGTAATTAACTGTAGATGGTGACCAATATCATGATGCCAATGCCAAATGTATATTGTCTTTTTGTTAGTGGAAACCTAAGTCTGCAGAGTGCTTAAATAAAAAAAATTAATTGCAAAGTGTTTTCTGACGCACTGCTCGGTGTCCCTTCACACCCTTGCTTCCTTACTGTGCTCCCAGTGTTACTGCAGCATGGTTTACGTTGAAATAGAACATTTGGATTTGAAGCCCAACTGCCTTTAAAAAAGAGGCCACAAAATACAAAACTAAGAGAATAGATTACAAAATATGTTTTGAAAACTGCGTACACGTATGGGACTCCAGAATTACTGGTGGTGTGTGGGGCGGCATCCCCTTCTAAAGACTCTACGCACACCACCTCCCTCCCCTTTAGCCCCAAGTGGTGTGCCCTACAGTTTGAAGACCTCTGCACTAGAGACCCACCAGACTGTAAAACAAAGCTCTAATTTAAATGCATGACACTTCATGCACGTATTAAGATATAGTATATACATTTTTTAACATGGAATGATATTGTTTAACTAGCAATGGTCTTTTTACTTTTGTTGGCTACGGTGAAATCCAGCTGTTTAAGAAAGAGCCCACAGGTGGGGGGAGGGGGGGTGGGGGGGGGGGTGGAAAGGGAGCAGTTCAAAATGAAGCTCGGGTGGGCGGAGACAGAGCTTCTAAAAATACGAGCACTCTTGTGAAGTGCTCCAACACAAATTCAAAAGTTGCTACTGAAGCGGGAGTTGTAGATATACAGAAGTACTTGGTCCATGCTCTCGGGAAGGGCTAAACCGAAGAGGAGGCATGAAGCATGCATGCCACAGACCAATGATAAGAGTCCAACGATGAAGTGAGGAAATGGTAAGCCTATGAGTGGGCTAGTCCCACAGATTAAACACAAGGTCTTCGAGACCAGTCATGTGCCGTCTAGCCAAGACTTAAAAATGTAATGAAATGAGGAATAAAATAAATGAGTTTTGTGGGGTGAAGTTTGGCTTGAGAGACCGGATTCTAAATAGTTTTGCAGTGTGAATCTTTCTGGATTCACTATGCTGTGCATTATTCCGCAATCTAGTGGTTGGGTCTGGAATTGTAGTCTTTTTTTTTTTTTCATTTTTTTTTTCCCCCGTGACCCAGGTGGGCATAGACATACCACGGTTTGGTGTCCTTCATGATGTCGCTGCACTTCCTCCGGAAGCTCCCTCCTTAGGTCGCCATCTTCAGATTATTTTTTATTGTTGTCGGAGTTCCAGAGTTTTGGAAGACGAATCAACGGAAAAATAGACAAAATCTGAGACTACTAAGGAGCAGAAAATTCCGAGAGAACTCTGCATTCACACAAGAATGCACACACATGAGCGCAGGAATGGACAAAACCCCCTTAAAGTTTTGCACCAATTGCTACCACAAATACGCCCAGAAGGACCTGCATCCAGTCTGCATCCTCTGCCTGCCGCTCGACCACAACAGTGAGGACTGCAACGCGTGCTCGGCGTTCACACCCAAGACCCTCAGGGTATGCGAGGCAGAGCAGGGCAAAACACACCACACCACGCATGGGCCACCTCCATCGCTCCAAGACTTGGGCCTCTCCAGTGGAGAGGAGGACAACATTGCCAAAGGACCAGAGGACAGCACGGTCGTTGAGTCCATAAGAAAACATCAAAGGAGGTATGAGTCACACACCCCCAAACACTCGACAACACTCGAAAGAGTGAGACCAACTCCTCTAAGGGAACAGTGCAGTCGAAACACTCGACAAAAGTAACTGAACCCAAGGACAAAGAGCCTAGCGGATTCTTCAAAAAGGACTCCCAGATGGCGAAGACCCACGAAAAATCAAGGTTGTCGAAGGAAGCCCCCAAAAAAGGACTCCTCTACTCCGAGAAAGGAAGGGTCGACGACCGCGAATAGCTCAAGCCCTCGACGCTGAACAGGCTGCCGAGATGAAAAGGAGGCTCGAGGCCGAAATGGCGAGCATCGTGTAGCGGAAGAAGGACTTCATCAACAAAAAGAGTCGGTACACCATCCTGCTGAAGGCCGAGGTCGAAAGGGGCTTCGAAGACCATGAACCGCCGAACTCCTGAACCGGTCGAAGAACAGGAGGAACAGGCCCTGTATTACTTCGAGGGAGAAGCAACCCATACCCTTTGAGACCTTCACCACCAGACGATATAGGGATTACAATATGGTGGTCAAGAATGCTGCACAGACATATAGGATAACATTTGAGGGGGAGAAACTAGAGGCTTGCTTTCTCCTGGAGACTCTCTTACCCACACAAACAAGAAGTCAATTCCTGCCTGTTGGACCTGGGGTCTCCAAGTCACATAGGGTAGCTTGGCACAGAGTAGGAAGGCCTATCTCAAAGGTACATGTGTTAAGTCTGCGTCTCACCCACTCAGTAACTCAGTGTCCATCCATCCAAAAATGACACTACACCTTAATTTTTATAAAAGTAGAAAAGCTTTATACTCTCAAGGTAGTTTCTTGTCTTTCTTTTAGTCGCCTCTAGGACCACGTTTACAATTCAAACAGTGCATTTACATTACTTGTTTTACTATTCACCAAAATCATTCTTGACTCTGTGGATCACTATTTTAACTCCACTCGGGTGGTATTAAGTCCTTTCTGCTTTAGTTTTCAATCTACCCAAGCATGAACAATTTACATTTGTTAGATTGCACATTCATAGTTATCATTGGCATTAATGACACATTTGTCCCTCAGTTGTAAGGAACCCAGTGGGAATTCCCAGGCCTTTAGCTCACAATAGTTATTCTACAGATTTCCGTGAAGCAGGTAACAACTGGACAGGATGCCAGCAAGGTAGTCAATTCACGACAAAACCCTTGGGTACTGAAAGGTCAACTGGGCTGGTCACCCTATCAAATAATTTTGAATAGACAGGACAATGTGCTCTAGATAGAATTCTATACCCAGGTGAGAGATTACTAGCATCAATTACATTTGAAATGGTTAACAAATTATTCAGTAGTTATGCAGGTTTCTGATAGATACATCTGCCGTGTGGATTCCTCACCTTGTGAATATCCCCCTTGCGCCAGCAACGTTCGGAAAATTCTTCGTAGCACGCCGGCGTGGACGACGTCATAGGAGCACGGCCTCGCGCGCGACTCCGTCTGACGTCACCGACTCCATATAAGGCCCACGTCGGCGTGATGACGTCAGTTCCCTTTTTTCCGCGTCGTCGACGCTAACGGTTTCTGGGATCTTCTGCGATACTTTAGTATCTTTTCGCTGTTTAGCTGTTATAGTTTCTCTGTTGGAATTCACTTCATCGCCGAAGATGTCGTCGAGGAAGACGGGTTTCAAACAATGTCGTTCCTGTTCCCGGATGATGTCGATCACCGATCCGCATTCCGACTGTCTGTGGTGTCTTGGTTCGGGTCACGATGTTAAGAACTGTCGTTTGTAGGAGAGTAGGGTCTGCAATCCTATGATCACCCAGATTTTTTTGCTTTTGTTTCACTGGTTTACGACTTTCTCTGGCTGTGGGCCTGCCAATCAGACCCACAGCCTGGCTGTTCTCTTTCTAAATTACCTCATGTACCCTAGGTGCATCTACCAATTGGTACTGGGCCACCTTATCAGACCCTGTAACTCAGGGCATAGGTGTACCCAGGGCTGCCAGGGGCTGCAGCATGTATTATGCCACCCCTGGCTGGCCTCCTAAATTTGACACAACTGGCTGCATGACAGCTGGGGCAAAGTCGTGTAATCACCCTTTGCTGTAGGTGTAGTATACCTATACCTAACCCTAAAATGGACACACAGATTCCTATCAGTCACTCCTATGGCAGGCCTTGACAATCCTGAAGGCAGAGTGCTTGGAATCGTGTGAGATGGTGCTCTGGCATGAGCTGAGCCTGTCTGCAGCTTGCGGAACCAAGTCCTAATAGCTGTTCCATGATATCGCATACCATATACTCTTAAGTGCATTATAATCCTCGCGGTTAAATGCTAACTTTGGTATTGCTTTATCAAAACATGTCGAGTAAGGTGTCATACGAATTGGAATACTAACCCCTCGCCAATTCTGGCGACGGGGTTAGCATTCCACCCTTCTAGAGGGACACGACATGTATGTAACTGTGAACCCCGGTTAAAGTTAACTGAAGCCTCAGCTCCACAAAATGGATGCTGCCACCACAGACACGAGTCTGACCTCCTGCTGCTGGGAGTCCTTCCAGCGAGGGAGGCCTGGACAAAGGGTTTCCTGTCCGGGGCGGTGCTAGCACCGTCCCAGACATGGTTTTGTGTATCCTGGGTAGGCAGGGCTTTTCAGGAAGGTGACTGCTGAGTGGCACCCCGGTGCTCACTATGCATAGGCCAGTCAGAACCAGTTCCAGGGGCACACCAGCCCCTGGCCTGGGGAAGTCCGGCAGGGGAGAGGGGTGTAACCACCCCCCTCCTGGTCCCACCCATAGGCAGGACCTAGTCACCGGGTCAGCCCCCTTTTTTAGTATAAAGATAGGAGCGGGCCCCCTGTACAAATTAGATCATCTTTGGAATCAAGATACCACTTTCTTCGAAAGGACTTCACGATTTCTTCTTCAAGATTCTCCCTTGTGGCTAAGGAGTAGTCACCCTGCATCAAGCGGGCACCATCCTAAAGAACACTGCGGTCTGCTGCAAGTCCTTCATCACGAATCCGACGACCCAGCTCGACGAGACCCGGCTTCCCTGGCACCTCTGACCTCTACTCACCTCTACAGCAAAGCTGAGAACCGTGAGTGCGACGAGACCTCGAGGGACCGACGATCGCCAAGACTGCACGACATCTTTACTGCAAGCCCCCCGTGTCCTCCACTGGTGAGTGCTTTGGGGTCCGAGAAGCCCCGACCCTGCGCAGCTCCAGCACCCAAGGTCAGCCTCCCTGCATCTCCACGATCGGCGTGGGGCCCTTCTGCTGTTTGCTGTGCACCGCGTTGTTTGGCTACTAGCCGGCTGGCTTGTGGCCTTCCGAACGACGCCCGACAACAACTCTTCTGCTGGTCTGGTTGCTCCAGGCTGGCCCTTGCTTCCTTTTTCAAGAGAGGCACCCCGGACCCTCCTGGTCCACTCCAGACGCCATTTTAGGTCCACCGCGTGGGCTTGAATTTGCCAAGGCTTTGTTGCCCAATCCTGGGTCCAGCGACGCCGACAGCTTCTATCTTCGTGGGACAGCTCGATCCTCCATCCTGGTCGCCGACAACGCCTCCTGGTCCGTGAGATCTTCGAGCTCCAGCGTCACCCACTCACCTTGTCGAGGTGGCTACCATCCGGTGCCCTCCTGGTGCCCACTGACTACTGGCTAGTAGTCTCGAACTTGGTCCCCTCTGCTTTCAGGTGTCATCTATCTTCGAGATCCAGGCTTGGATCCAACTGAACTTTCTTCACTGGTCACCGGCCAGCATCTTTTCTTCCGGCTCCTGGTCCGTCTACGAGGATTCCCGACGTCTTTTCAGACCTATGCAGCTGCAGCCCCTGGGCTAGGTAACTTCGGCATTTCGGTGCCCCAGCATAGCCTCACTATCCAAGGGTCAGAATCTACTTTCGTTTTCTCCCTACCAGGTCGGGTTCGCCCGAGAACACTAACTTTCTATTTCCTAGCTACCATAGACTTTTGTCCGCATCTCGCGTGAGAGTGCACACACTGCACCCGAGTCCCCTAGGCCTCCTAGTCGTAATCTAACGATTCCCTAGTCAAGTCCTAGCGATTCCAAAAGCTATTAGTACTGTACTTACCTGCTAGGAATTTCACATTCCACTTTTAGAGTATATGGTTTTCCGTGCCCCTCGGGCATTTGTATATACTGTGCTAACTTAAGTATTTTGTAAGAGTTTTTGGGTTGTGCTTAGTACCCTGTCCTCATAAAGAGTACAGGGCTGTTGTGATCTTTAATAAATAACTGTTTATTTTCATAACACTTGTGTGGTGTCCTTTCACTGGGTATTCAAGGGGTATATGTGTGGTAAACAGCTGGCTTAACGCGCCCTCTCGAGTCTTTAGCCTTAGACTGCTCGTATCCATGCTACTAGGATAGCTGGTCTATAAGGTTGACTTACAACCAATCATCAATAAGGGTTGCTGGACTGATACATAGTGGGCACTAGAATAGTGACCACTGCATATCAGGCCACCTTCTCACATTGGTGGCAGCGGTGGGATTTGAGCTTGCTGTTGTTTTACCACACGTATCCTAAGAATATCTTGTTGAAAGATCACATAAGTACTGTTAGGTACATATAACTAAAGCTTAGAATACTCTGAGTTCTACTGAACCAGCTGTTGTAGCTCCTCAAGGCTTAGCACACCTTGGCTGCAACTCTAGCAAGGGATCAGTAGATAACACATAGTGTAGGTAGGTGCATCACTTACACCACACTAGAATCAGCATGTCAGACAAAGGAGGAAACACTGAGTCTCCCCTTGTGTCAGTTGACCCTCCACAGGTCATACCTTCAAGATATGCTGTGCTTAGCTTCCAGGAGTTACGACAAGTATGTACCTCTAGGAAGATTAAGCAGGGGTCTAACCCCACAACTGCTTTTCTGATTGGTCTCTTAGAGACTCATGATGCAAGAAGGGCTGGTAACCCAGACCCTTCTACTTCAGAAGGCAACATGCCCTCCCTACGGGGTCCCTTTGATAGCCAAGACCATCCCCTTCAGGAAGCAGATGATGCTGATGATGAGGATGATGACTTGGAGTCTAGGGGTGAGGCAGACCAGGGACAGGTAGAAGTCGTTAGACTAACCCGGACCAACTTAAGCAGACATGAGAGGGACTCTAGGGGAGCCCTGGGGCCACTCTCAGGTCAGCTTAACATTGGGAATGGACGAGTTAGGTCTCTATCTAGAGGCTCTAACAGATCCCTTCATACCAATGGCTCTCAACGTTCCTCTCAAAGGGGAATGACATCTCCCCAGAGGAGAGTGTATGAGGCAAAGGAAAAGGCAGCCAATCTGAGGATTGAAAGGGAAGAACTTGCCCTGGCCAAAGAAAGGCTTGCCTTTGCTAGAGAGCAACAATTGAGTGGGGCAGTCCCCACTGGTGGCAGCATTGTACCTAGCAATAGGGAAAGGAGTTTTGATACAAAACACCTTGGTAAGATAGTGCCCCCCTTTAAACAAGGGGATGACATCCACAAATGGATTACTGCTTTGGAGAGGGCCTGCACTGTGCAAGGTGTTCCCCCTAGTCAGTGGGCAGCTATCTTGTGGCTCTCCTTTGAGGGTAAAGGAAGAGACAAGCTCCTCACCACAAGGGTAGAGGATGCTAATGATTACCAAGTCTTGAAGAATGCACTGGTTGAAGGGTTTGGCCTAACCACTGAGCAGTACAGGGTGCTGTTCAGGGATACCCAGAAAACTCAGTCTCAAGATTGGGCTGACTTTGTAGATTGTGCCACTAAGGCTTTTGAGGGCTGGTTGCTGGGCAGTAAGGTTACTGATTATAAAGGATTGTACAATTTGATGATGAGAGAACAAATTTTAAACAATTGTCAGAACCAGTTGTTGCATCAGCATCTTGTCGACTCAGATCTGACCTCTCCCCAAGAATTGGGAAAGAAGGCAGACAGATGGGTTAGAACAAGAGTTAAACAGAACCAGGGCCAGAATCAAGGTGGTCAGAAGAAAGCAGACCAGAAGGGTAAGGATTCAAAAGGGGAACAAAATGACCAGAAGTCTTCGACAGGTCCCCAACAACCCAAAGAGGGTGGGGGTCAGGCTCCCCAAAAGAAGAAAGAAGGCCAATCTAAAAGGTGGTGCCAATACTGCAAAAGTAAAACTCACTGGTTTAGTGAGTGCACCAAGAAAGGAGGAGGGCAGACTCCTGCCACTGCAGCCCCTAAGGCACCTGTGCCCCCTAGTACAGCCAGCAGTGGTAGTGCACCTCCCAAGGGTTTAGTAGGGTTAACCCTGGGTTCTGAGGGGAGTGACAACTTAGTTGGCACCCTTACTCAAGCTGTCCTTGTCAGTACAGGGGATATGGATATGTCCCCTGACATCAGTCCCAATACTTTGGGCAAATACAGACAGACACCTTTTATTAATGGAAAAATGGCTCAGGCCTATAGGGACACTTGTGCCAGTGTCACAATGGTGACACCTAGCTTTGTGGACCCTGGACAGATCATGCCAGGTACAGAATTCCTGGTGACCAATGCAAGCAATGTCACTACCAATCACAGTATGGCAATTGTAGCTTTCTCCTGGGGAGGGGTAACTGTCCAAAAGAAGGTTGTAGTTAGTTCAGACCTCCCAGTGGATTGTTTGTTGGGCAATGATTTGGAGTCATCACAATGGTCAGAAGTGGAGCAGAGGACTCATCTGGAAATGTTAGGCTTGCCAGCACATGTGTTTGCTGTGACCAGGTCACAGGCCAGAAAATGCCCCACTGAACAGGTGCTGGATCCTGGAACAATGGACCAGGCACCTTCCAAGAAAAAGAGCAGTAGGGTTAAGGCTGTGCCTTCCCCCTTGCCCCAGGTTGTGGATCAAGTCTCAGAGGAGGCTGACCTACAGGAATTGAGGGAAACTGAGCCTAGGGAGTTTGAACTTGATCAAGTTGAATTCTTGGGCTCAGGGGGACCCTCAAGGGAAGACCTGGGGAAGGACCAGTTAGACTGCCCTTCTCTTGAACCCCTCAGACAGCAGGCTGCTGCTGAGGCTGCTGGGAACGCCACAGGTACCCACAAGGTATACTGGGAAGATGGACTCCTGTACACTGAGTCAAGAGACCCCAAGCCTGGCATGACCAGGAGGCTGGTTGTAACCTTGTCTCAGAGAGGTTTCCTACTTACCTTGGCCCATGAGATTCCCTTAGCAGGTCACTTAGGCCAGACAAAGACTTGGGACAGACTTGTCTCACACTTTCACTGGCCTCACATGAATGAGGATACCAAGGAGTTTTGTCGCTCCTGTGTCACTTGCCAAGCCAGTGGTAAGTCAGGTGGCACAACAAAGGCCCCCCTTATACCAATGCCTGTGGTGGGGGTGCCCTTTGAAAGAGTGGGGATTGACATTGTTGGTCCAATGGAACCCCAGACAGCATCAGGGCACAAGTTTATACTGGTGGTAGTGGATCATGCCACCAGGTATCCTGAAGCTATTCCACTTAGGACCACCACAGCACCTGTGGTGGCAAGGGCCCTAGTTGGAGTGTTCTCCAGAGTGGGCTTCCCTAAGGAGGTTGTCTCTGACAGAGGTGCAAACTTCATGTCAAGCTACTTAACTGCTATGTGGAAGGAGTGTGGTGTCAATTACAAATTCACTACACCCTATCACCCACAATGCAATGGGCTTGTTGAAAGGTTCAACAGGACCCTAAAAGGGATGATTCATGGACTACCTGAAACACTCAGGCGTAGATGGGATGTCCTGATGCCCTGCCTTCTGTTTGCTTACAGAGAGGTCCCACAAAAGGGGGTTGGCTACAGCCCTTTTGAACTTTTGTATGGGCATCCTGTGAGAGGCCCCTTGTGTTTGGTGAAGGAAGGATGGGAGAGACCTCTCAAAAAGCCTGCAACCAACATAATGGACTATGTACTTGGTCTCCGCTCCAGGATGGCTGAGTATATGGAGAAGGCATCTGAAAACCTTAAGGCCAGTCAAGAACTTCAAAAAGCTTGGCATGACCAAAAGGCTGTCCTAACTGTTTACCAGCCTGGACAGAAGGTGTGGGTGTTGGAGCCAGTGGCCCCAGCAGCACTCAAAGACAAATGGTCTGGGCCCCACACAATTCTTGAGCAAAAGGGAGAGGTCACCTACCTGGTGGACCTTGGAACTCCCAGGAGTCCCCACAGGGTACTCCATGTCAACAGGCTCAAAGCATATGTCGACAGGAAGGACATGAGCTTGCTCATGGCCATAGATGAGGGACAGGAGGAGGAGAGTGACCCTCTCCCAGACCTGCTCACTCAGAATCCTGATGATGGGTCAGTAGATGGTGTTGTCTTTTGTGGCAGCCTCTCTGAACATCAGCAGAAAGACTGTAAACAGGTTCTTCAGTCTTTCAGACGTATGTTCTCTCTGACACCCAGTCAGACCAATTGGTGCACCCATGAGGTTGACACTGGTGACAGCCTACCTGTCAAGAGTAAAATCTACAGGCAGCCTGATCATGTTAGAGACTGCATAAAAACTGAAGTGCAGAAAATGTTGGAGTTGGGAGTCATTGAACCCTCAGATAGCCCCTGGGCTAGTCCAGTAGTTCTAGTGCCAAAGCCTCACACCCAAGATGGTAAGAGAGAGATGAGGTTTTGCGTAGACTACAGGGGTCTCAATGCAGTCACTAAGACTGATGCCCACCCAATACCAAGGGCAGATGAACTTATAGATAGATTGGCTTCTGCCAACTACTTAAGTACATTTGACTTAACAGCTGGGTATTGGCAAATCAGGTTAGCTGAGGATGCCAAGCCCAAGACAGCATTTTCAACCCCTGGTGGGCATTATCAGTTTGTGGTAATGCCCTTTGGTCTGAAAAATGCACCTGCCACCTTCCAAAGGTTGGTGAATCAAGTCCTTACTGGGCTGGATGACTTCTGTGCAGCATATCTAGATGATATTGCTGTCTTTAGCTCCACCTGGGAGGATCACCTGGTCCACCTGAGGAAAGTGTTAGAGGCTCTGCAAGCAGCAGGCCTCACTATCAAGGCCACCAAGTGCCAGATAGGGCAGACACAGGTTGTATACCTGGGCCACCTTGTAGGTGGAGGCCAGGTTCAGCCACTGGAGAGCAAAATACAGTCAATCAGGTACTGGGCTCCTCCAACCACCCAGACTCAGGTTCGAGCTTTCTTGGGCCTGACTGGATACTACAGAAAGTTTGTCAGGAACTATGGTTCCATTGTGACACCATTAAATGAACTGACAAGTAAGAAAATGCCAAAAAAGGTTCAGTGGACAGCAGGCTGTCAAAAAGCATTCGATGACCTAAAGCAGGCCATGTGCACAGCACCTATCCTTAAGAGTCCAGACTACTCCAAACCATTCATTGTCCAAACAGATGCTTCTGAGTTGGGTGTGGGAGCTGTTCTTTCTCAACTGAATTTTGATGGTCAGGATCAGCCCATTGCTTTTATAAGCAGAAGGCTGACCCCCAGAGAGAAGAATTGGTCAGCTATTGAGAGGGAGGCCTTTGCTGTGGTTTGGGCCCTGAAGAAGCTGAGGCCATACTTGTTTGGCACTCACTTCAAGATTCAGACCGACCATAAGCCCCTCTTGTGGCTAAATCAGATGAAGGGTGAAAACCCCAAACTGCTTAGGTGGTCCATTTCCCTACAGGGGATGGACTTTACAGTGGAACATAGACCTGGTACTGATCATGGCAATGCCGATGGGCTCTCCAGATATTTCCACTTAGAACAAGAAGACTCACCTGGTCAAGGTTAGCTTATTGTCCCAAAGTTTGGGGGGGGGTCATGTAGGAGAGTAGGGTCTGCAATCCTATGATCACCCAGATTTTTTTGCTTTTGTTTCACTGGTTTACGACTTTCTCTGGCTGTGGGCCTGCCAATCAGACCCACAGCCTGGCTGTTCTCTTTCTAAATTACCTCATGTACCCTAGGTGCATCTACCAATTGGTACTGGGCCACCTTATCAGACCCTGTAACTCAGGGCATAGGTGTACCCAGGGCTGCCAGGGGCTGCAGCATGTATTATGCCACCCCTGGCTGGCCTCCTAAATTTGACACAACTGGCTGCATGACAGCTGGGGCAAAGTCGTGTAATCACCCTTTGCTGTAGGTGTAGTATACCTATACCTAACCCTAAAATGGACACACAGATTCCTATCAGTCACTCCTATGGCAGGCCTTGACAATCCTGAAGGCAGAGTGCTTGGAATCGTGTGAGATGGTGCTCTGGCATGAGCTGAGCCTGTCTGCAGCTTGCGGAACCAAGTCCTAATAGCTGTTCCATGATATCGCATACCATATACTCTTAAGTGCATTATAATCCTCGCGGTTAAATGCTAACTTTGGTATTGCTTTATCAAAACATGTCGAGTAAGGTGTCATACGAATTGGAATACTAACCCCTCGCCAATTCTGGCGACGGGGTTAGCATTCCACCCTTCTAGAGGGACACGACATGTATGTAACTGTGAACCCCGGTTAAAGTTAACTGAAGCCTCAGCTCCACAAAATGGATGCTGCCACCACAGACACGAGTCTGACCTCCTGCTGCTGGGAGTCCTTCCAGCGAGGGAGGCCTGGACAAAGGGTTTCCTGTCCGGGGCGGTGCTAGCACCGTCCCAGACATGGTTTTGTGTATCCTGGGTAGGCAGGGCTTTTCAGGAAGGTGACTGCTGAGTGGCACCCCGGTGCTCACTACGCATAGGCCAGTCAGAACCAGTTCCAGGGGCACACCAGCCCCTGGCCTGGGGAAGTCCGGCAGGGGAGAGGGGTGTAACCACCCCCCTCCTGGTCCCACCCATAGGCAGGACCTAGTCACCGGGTCAGCCCCCTTTTTTAGTATAAAGATAGGAGCGGGCCCCCTGTACAAATTAGATCATCTTTGGAATCAAGATACCACTTTCTTCGAAAGGACTTCACGATTTCTTCTTCAAGATTCTCCCTTGTGGCTAAGGAGTAGTCACCCTGCATCAAGCGGGCACCATCCTAAAGAACACTGCGGTCTGCTGCAAGTCCTTCATCACGAATCCGACGACCCAGCTCGACGAGACCCGGCTTCCCTGGCACCTCTGACCTCTACTCACCTCTACAGCAAAGCTGAGAACCGTGAGTGCGACGAGACCTCGAGGGACCGACGATCGCCAAGACTGCACGACATCTTTACTGCAAGCCCCCCGTGTCCTCCACTGGTGAGTGCTTTGGGGTCCGAGAAGCCCCGACCCTGCGCAGCTCCAGCACCCAAGGTCAGCCTCCCTGCATCTCCACGATCGGCGTGGGGCCCTTCTGCTGTTTGCTGTGCACCGCGTTGTTTGGCTACTAGCCGGCTGGCTTGTGGCCTTCCGAACGACGCCCGACAACAACTCTTCTGCTGGTCTGGTTGCTCCAGGCTGGCCCTTGCTTCCTTTTTCAAGAGAGGCACCCCGGACCCTCCTGGTCCACTCCAGACGCCATTTTAGGTCCACCGCGTGGGCTTGAATTTGCCAAGGCTTTGTTGCCCAATCCTGGGTCCAGCGACGCCGACAGCTTCTATCTTCGTGGGACAGCTCGATCCTCCATCCTGGTCGCCGACAACGCCTCCTGGTCCGTGAGATCTTCGAGCTCCAGCGTCACCCACTCACCTTGTCGAGGTGGCTACCATCCGGTGCCCTCCTGGTGCCCACTGACTACTGGCTAGTAGTCTCGAACTTGGTCCCCTCTGCTTTCAGGTGTCATCTATCTTCGAGATCCAGGCTTGGATCCAACTGAACTTTCTTCACTGGTCACCGGCCAGCATCTTTTCTTCCGGCTCCTGGTCCGTCTACGAGGATTCCCGACGTCTTTTCAGACCTATGCAGCTGCAGCCCCTGGGCTAGGTAACTTCGGCATTTCGGTGCCCCAGCATAGCCTCACTATCCAAGGGTCAGAATCTACTTTCGTTTTCTCCCTACCAGGTCGGGTTCGCCCGAGAACACTAACTTTCTATTTCCTAGCTACCATAGACTTTTGTCCGCATCTCGCGTGAGAGTGCACACACTGCACCCGAGTCCCCTAGGCCTCCTAGTCGTAATCTAACGATTCCCTAGTCAAGTCCTAGCGATTCCAAAAGCTATTAGTACTGTACTTACCTGCTAGGAATTTCACATTCCACTTTTAGAGTATATGGTTTTCCGTGCCCCTCGGGCATTTGTATATACTGTGCTAACTTAAGTATTTTGTAAGAGTTTTTGGGTTGTGCTTAGTACCCTGTCCTCATAAAGAGTACAGGGCTGTTGTGATCTTTAATAAATAACTGTTTATTTTCATAACACTTGTGTGGTGTCCTTTCACTGGGTATTCAAGGGGTATATGTGTGGTAAACAGCTGGCTTAACGCGCCCTCTCGAGTCTTTAGCCTTAGACTGCTCGTATCCATGCTACTAGGATAGCTGGTCTATAAGGTTGACTTACAACCAATCATCAATAAGGGTTGCTGGACTGATACATAGTGGGCACTAGAATAGTGACCACTGCATATCAGGCCACCTTCTCACATCGTTCCTGTGACAAGATGAACCCCAAAGCCTTGCGAGAGCGGGAGGCGAAGCTTCTGCTTGCAAAGGTGGAGGAAAGAGAAGCCGGAAGGTCTTCGAGGTCAGTGTCCAGGCGCTCGAAGTCGAGACAGCTGTAGCGGTCGAGGTCTGCTTCGAGGGCCAAGTCGAGGTCGAGAGAGAGATCAAGGTCCAGAGGGAGGTCGAGGTCCGGATCCAAGTCGACCTCGGGCCATGCTTTGGGCTCCTCGAGAAAGAAGCATAAGAGGAGTAAACATCACTCCAGACACCACTCTGGCAAGGAGTCTTCGGATTCAAGGAAGAAGTCACGTAAACATCACAAGGACTTTGTGTCTCCTTCTCCTGCTCGGTCTCACGTTGGTTATCCAGTTCAAGAGCCGGAACAGGATCTGGAGTCGCACCATTCATCGGTGCATGAAGAAGAGGTTCCTCGAGCACCAACTCCGGTTGTGGAGCCTGAAGAACAAGAGGGCCAGGGTGCACCTTTGCCGGATCAGCCTCCTTCGGAGCGGCCGTTGGGTTCGTACCCACCCTTTCCAGGTCCAGGTCAGGATCCCTCGCAGTTTTTAAACGCCATGTTTGGTGTTTACTCGAGGGCAATGTACCCCGCTGGTGCGCCTGTGGGTCCCATGGGTCCTTTGTCTTTCAATTTGGGTGTGCCCCAAGCTTATGCCCCGGCCCCCTTTATGCCGACGCCTTGCACTCCTTGGCTCGGTACGGCGCCGCCGAGGTCGTCGACTTCGCATGCGGCTTCGCCGACTCCGGATCGGCTTCGTGGTGATTCGGATCGTGGTGCTTCCCGTCCTCCGGCTCCTCGCTCGACGTCGGCTCCGGCGCCGTCGGAGTCGTTGCCGGATCCATCGACTTCGGTCCGTATGGAATGGTCGAGGCGCAGGGCTCAACGCCTCTTGGAGGAGAAGGAGTATATGGACTCCGAGGTTGAGGAAGGAGAGTTGCAAGATCAGGGGGATTGTTTTGAAGACCTTCAAGACGCAAGTGGCCTGGAACTTTCTCCTGAGTGGGGTTTGCCAACCGTTTCTGACACTCCATCTAAGGACTTGGCACCCTATCATGTTGTTATTAAGAAGGCTGCAGAGTTGCTAGGCTTGACTTTGCCCACAGTTGAATACAAGCCCAACATCCTTACGGAGGTTTTGCATTCGCCTTCTTCAATTGTGGAGCCTACACTTCCTTTTACAGATGCATTGACTGAACCAATAAAGGAGGTCTGGAAGAGACCTTTGTCTGCTCCTGCGGTTTCCAGGTCAGTGGCAAGGCGTTACAGGGTGGCTCCTGTTGACCCTGAATTTCTTTCCTCGCATCCTGCACCGGAGAGTCTGGTAGTGCAGGCCGCCTGTTCCAGCAGGGCTGCGGGCTCTTTTCCACAGGCGCCGGCAGACAAGGACTCTAAGAAATTGGACCAGTCTGCTAAAAAGATTTTCTCCTCGGGTAGCATGGCCTTGAAGTCCACCAATGCTACTTGCCTTTTGGGGAGGTACGTTCATGCTTTAATGGACTCTGTTAAACAGCTTTCTCCTAAGCTTCCGGAGGACGATAGGAAGAACTTTAACGAGGTGGTTGCTGATACTCAGGCTGCAGCTCGTATGGTTATACAGAGTGGTATGGACACGGTGGACTCTGTTGCCAGAATTATGGGCTCTACTGTTGCTACAAGAAGGGCCGCATGGCTTAAGTCCTCCGATTTTTCATCTGACGTTCAGTCTACTTTGTTGGACTTGCCATTTGATGGGACAGGCAGGCCTCTTTGGCAAGAAGGCTGACGTAGCTCTGGAGAGATTCAAAGACAGCCGGGCTACGGCGAAGTCTTTGGGCCTTCAGACAAGGGGCTCTGCGACTACGAAGTACAGGGGTTTTGGCAGATCCAATTTTCGTCCCTACAACCAAGGACAGCAGCAGCAGCAGCAGCGTCAGAATACTCTGTATAAAACCTACAGAGGAAAGCAAAGGGGCCGTGGTCGTGGACGCCAGGCCTCCTCCTCCTCCTCCTCCTCCTCTTCCTCTAATAATCAACCCCCTCCCCCTGCAGCAAAGCAGCCCTAGATCCGCCATTCTGGATCATGTGGCTCCGGTGGTGGGTCGGCTTACTCATTTTCTACGGGATTGGGAATTGGTTACATCAGATCTTTGGGTTCTCAATCTAGTAGAAAATGGGTATGCTCTTCCTTTCCAGGAGTTCCCTCCCAATTACCCTCCTTGCCAGGGTTTTTGTTCGGAGGACCACCTTGTTCACGTGCAGGAAGAAGTCCTGGCTTTGTTCAAAAAAGGTGCGATAGAGGTGGTTCCAGAGCAGGAAAGGGGTCAGGGGTGTTACTCCCGGTATTTCCTGATCCCCTAGAAGGATGGCAGGTTACGTCCAATCCTGGACCTCAGGATTTTGAATCTCTATCTCAAGCAGGAGAAATTCAAAATGCTCACTCTTGCGCAGGTTCTTCAAGCGCTGTTGGAAGAAGACTGGATGGTGTCGATCGACTTGCAGGATGCGTATTTTCGCATCCCGATCCTGAAGTCGCACAGGAAGGATCTCCGATTTACGGTGGGATCGCAACACTACCAGTTTGCGTTCCTTCCGTTTGGTCTTACTACTGCGCCTCGAGTTTTCACCAAGGTGATGGCAGTGGTGGCTGCACATCTCAGGAGGTCGAGGATACCTGTATTCCCGTATCTGGACGACTGGCTGATCAAAGCGGAGTCGCCCGAGAAGGTGCTTCATCACCTGCAAGAGACATCGCAGCTGTTGTTCAGGTTGGGTTTTTCGATAAATGTGCCCAAATCTCACCTGGTGCCCTCCCAGCGCAACCTGTTCATAGGTGCGGTACTGGACACTACTGTATGTCGTGCATTCCCTCCTCCGCAAAGGATTCGCGACATTCAGGAAATGATTCCTTTGTTTCACAATGGAGCGGTTGTTCCGGTCCTGAAGGTCCTTCGCCTGCTCGGTCTGATGGCTTCTTGCATTCTCCTGGTCAACCATGCACGCTGGCACATGAGGGCACTCCAGTGGTATCAACACAACGGAGATCTCGGGGAGTCAGTGAAGATCTCCAGAGAAACTGCAGCGGATCTGTCTTGGTGGGGCGTGGAAGGCAATCTGTCTCAAGGAAAGCCTTTTCAGCTTCCACCATCGGTGGCCACGGTGATAACGGATGCATCCACTCTAGGGTGGGGTGCTCATCTGGGGGATCTGGAGGTCAAGGGTCTTTGGTCTCCAGAGGAAAGGTTGCTTCACATCAACCTTCTAGAATTGCGGGCCATACGTCTGGTGCTCAAGGCATTCCTCCCTTCCCTTCGCGGTCGGTCGGTCCAGGTCCTGACAGACAACACGACCGCGATGTGGTACATCAACAAGCAGGGAGGAGTAGGGTCGCTTTGTCTTTGCAAAGAGGCTCTGCGTCTCTGGTCCTGGGTTCAGGACCACCAGATTTGTCTGATGGCGAATCATCTGGCCGGAGTCCTGAAAGTACGTGCGGACATTCTCAGTCGGCAGTTCTTTGCCGACCACGAGTGGAGGCTTCACCCGGAGGTTGTTCGCAACATCTTTCAGATGTGGGGGACTCCTCGGTGGATCTGTTCGCCACTTGCGAGAATGCTCACTGCCCGTCATTCTGCAGTCTCCAGTATCCGATGCAAGGAGCATTGGGGGATGCGTTTCAGTTGAGCTGGGGCGGTCAGCTCTTTTACGCGTTTCCTCCCATACCCTTGATTCCTCGGGTTCTGAGGAAGATTCGCCAAGACTGGGCCCAAGTCCTATTGGTCGCCCCGGATTGGCCAAGAAGGGTGTGGTACACAGATCTTCTCCACCTCTCCTCTCACCCGCCGCTCCGTCTCCCTCTCAGGGCAGACCTCCTCTCTCAGATGGAGGGGCAGGTTCTACACCCCCACCTCCAGACATTACACCTTCATGCCTGGAGATTGAACGGGGCAATCTGAATTCTTTCTCTCTCCCTCACGATGTGGTGGATGTCATACTTTCTGCCAGGCGTGACTCCACCAAGTCCATTTATTCGTATAGGTGGTCTAAGTTTGTATCTTGGTGTAGGGAGAGGGATGTTGACCCGTTAAAGGCTCATTTATCTGATATCTTGTTGTTTGCTCTTTCTCTGGCTCGGCAAGGGTTTGCTGTTGCCACTGTCGAAGGTTACCTTTCGGCCTTATCGGCATTTCTCTGTTTGCCGGATCAGCCCTCTCTTTTTAAATCTCCTGTGGTATTGAGGTTTTTGAAGGGGCTCACTAATAGGTTCCCTCCTTCTCCCTTCATTGTGCCTCATTGGGACTTGAATCTTGTGTTAACCTATCTGATGGGTTCGCCGTTTGAACCCTTACACAAGTGTCCAATGAGGCTTCTTTCTTTTAAGACGGTCTTCTTGGTTGCAATTACCTCGGCAAGGAGGGTAAGTGAGCTTCAAGCTCTTAGTTCCAAGCCCCCGTTTTTGTCCATCCATGCTGAAAGAATGGTTCTTAGGACCAGGGCTGCTTTTCTGCCTAAGGTGGTTACTCCCTTCCACCTAGGTCAATCCATTACCCTTCCTACCTTTTTATCCTCCCCCTCACCCTTCCAAGGAGGAGGAGAGGCTTCATCGCCTGGACCCGAAGAGAGCGGTTAGTTTCTATCTTGATAGGACTAAAGACTATCGAATAGACGATCAGCTCTTCGTGGGTTTTGCTGGCTGCAAGAAGGGCAGATCGGTGCACAAGCGCACACTTTCCAGATGGATTATTCTCTGCATCAAGATTTGCTACTCTCTGGCGGGTAGGGACCCTCCTGAGGGTATTAGAGCTCATTCAACTAGAGCGAAGTCTGCTACTTCTGCATTGTCTAGAGGTGTTCCTGTTGAGGACATTTGCAGGGCCGCGACTTGGGCCTCCCTCCACACTTTTGCGAAGCACTACTGCTTGGATGCTGAGGTGAGGAGGGACGGCCACTTCGCGCGCTCTGTTCTCCAAGATTTCCTGGTGTAGCGGAGTGGACACCCTCCTCCGGGAGTGGGGACTGCTGTGGGACTCTATTCACAAGGTGAGGAATCCACACAGCAGATGTATCTATCAGAAGAACAAGTTACTTACCTTCGGTAACGCTTTTTCTGGTAGATACAATATCTGCCTGTGTATTCCTCACTGACCCACCCGCCTCCCCGTTGTCCACTCTGCTATACCTGGTTTTATGTGCAAATGTATTTATGGTTTTATCTGATTTTGTATAGTTTTGCACTTTAATTGCTTTTGATTTGCATGTGCTGTGTACATTGTGTATATATATATATATATATATATATACACACACACACAATGTACTCGTTGGTCCGTCCGGGTGCCTCGAAGGCACGGAAAAAAGGGCGGAACTGACGTCATCACGCCGACGTGGGCCTTATATGGAGTCGGTGACGTCAGACGGAGTCGCGCGCGATGCCGTGCTCCTATGACGTCGTCCACACCGGCGTGCTACGAAGAATTTTCCGAACGTTGCTGGCGCAAGGGGGATATTCACAAGGTGAGGAATCCACAGGCAGATATTGTATCTACCAGAAAAAGCGTTACCGAAGGTAAGTAACTTGTTCTTTTGAGCCAGACTTCTTACTCTCCTACTCATTATCAGTACATACAGTTTCATGGGTTAACTTCTTCTAGCGAAAAGTTCCTGTTAGCATATCATTTCAGCCTCGTGCCTGAAATCAGACCCAACTCTCACTTTCAGCATGAGTCAGCAAGTATAACGCTTTGGCACATTCCTATGCGACAGACATTTACCAAAGTAGTTATTCCTTAGCTGCTAGGAACAATCTCGGTCTTGATTCACACCTTGAGAGAAGGAGGAACCGCTCCCTCATTCCATCACAAGCTTTCGCTAAAGCGCTGAATCTGTACCTCCGCTCCAGCACGGGTTCCAAGAGCCTCACCTGTGGGTTCCTTTACTCGCTAACCCGCGGCAGGCCCTCACAAGAGTAACACGTTCTCACCGGCACTGTCGCCTCACACGCTGACCTCTCCCTGGTCCCTGTGGTACTCTGAGCCAGCAGTGCGGTGGTGGAAGCTCGGCACACAAGGGCGGAAGCCTCGGTCTCAGTTTCCTGTCAGCCTGAATCACCTTCCTCTCGCGCAACCAGCGCACTCGCACCGGTATCAGGCCCCTCAGCCGCCACACCACAGAACCCTCTTCCGGCTTTCCGCTCTCTAAGTTGCTCGGGCGTCCCTGTGGTGAATGTTATGGACTGATTGTGTGGGAAAAGGGGGGAGTAAGGGTTAAGATCCCGAACTGCCTGTGTGTTTATACAGAAGGCCTTCAGAGTCCCGAGCGGAGCCCTGTGATCTTAAAGGCTGCGCCAGGGTCAGTCGGACTCTCCGTTTCTCCAGGCCACCGTAGGGCATTAAGGGTCAGTTTCCCCAGGCTATCCTCCCAGCGGGGGCAACCGCACTCACCGCCTTGGGTAATGTCCTGACTTCCCTCTCACGTCCTGATTAGTGCAAACTCCCTCCTGTGGAATGAACAGGGGGAGGGTCCGTAACTCTAATCTGAATTGGGTCAGGTCAACAGAATGAAGGGCAGCATCAGCCGGAGAAGCAGCAGCCCCTGGAGACAGTCAGCCTCTTCAGTGTAACAACCTCCTCGTCCTGCAGCCTGGACTCCAGTTCCCTTCAGTGTCCACTAACTCTACAAAATGGCCGCCCCACAGTCGGCCTTTTATAGGCTCCACTCCAAGGGTCCAGCAGGGTCCAGAAGGTTCTGGAATGTCCCTATTCTAACCTATGGGTCTTTCTCCTGAGGTGTCCGTTATGGCAGTTACTGTCCACCATTTTAGGCATCTAGGCTTTACCTCAGAAAAGGAGGGATTTCTGGGTCTGAGAGGAACCATGGGGTCAAGGAGCACCTAACCCCCTGGTCAACACCTGAAAAATTCCCAGTGGACATAAAAAAAATGAAGGTTATGAGGGGCAAAAAGGGGACAAAATAAATGATGACAGGAGGGACCACCCAAAGGGCTGACAGGTCTAACACTGCCCATACACCCTAGTGTGCTGGACCAGGGCAGAGAGGCTTTCAGGGAGTCAGCTATATGTAAATCTGTGACCCCCCCCCCCCCCAAGAGCAGAGAAGTACAAGCACTCCTCAAAGGACCCTGCATACACTCAAGGATCAGTGCCAGCCGATTCAATAATTACTGCAACGGCTAGGAAAAGGGCCAATGTGCCAACAAATGCAGGACCACCTCCTGACAAGGAGAGTAGGAGAATGGACCTCACGGGGAGGGAAGTGAACGGAGTGCGACAATCCAATGGCTCATCGCCAACTCAAACGCCCTAATCACCAGACATGCATACCAGCACTGGGAAGAAGTAGGGCAACTCCTGAAGCACCTACCCTAACAGTACCAGCAAAGGGCAACCCACCTGGTAGAGGAGGGGAAAAACATGGAAACACATGTTTAAAGTCTGCCTTGGAAGCAGCAGAGACATCCTGCAGGCAGATGATGATCAGGGTGACGGAGAGAAGACACGCTTGGCTTAGAATTTCGGGATTCAAGCCTGAGGTACAGAATAACATCCTGAACACGCCCTTCAACGGAGAACAACTTTTTGGGACACAAGTTGACAAAGTTAACTTGCCTTAAAGATAACGAAACTGCAAGGTCCATGGGAGCACTGAAGTTCAGAGGAATGAGAATGGGTACGCCCTCAGAAGGCCTAATGGTAGGGGAGGCAACCAACAAAAGTACCTCACACCAAACTTTCCAACAAGGTTATCTGGGAAACAGCCAGGGACAGCAGCAACCAGGATGTCCGCAGCAGCAGAACTGGCAGTACCAGCCACGTGGCCAGTCCTTTCCAGGTCACTCAAACGGACGAGGACAGGCACGGAGAAGAGGGCAGCTACCCACCTCCAAGTGACTTAACCAAAAGGCAGACGTCCACCCAAATAACAGCTCCAGGGGGGCATCCAAAGAGGGAAAAAAAAACCAAGAACAGGTTTCCTAAGACCAACAGTTCTCCGAACATATGACACCAGTAGCAGGCAGAATAAGGGACTTCCTCCAACAATTGAAGGTCACAACGGACAAATGGATACTAAACATAATGCAATACGGATACCGTATAGAACTAATAAAACATTCTCCAAACAAGAAGCCAAGCAACAAGTTGTACTCTGCAAAATAACTTTCACTCCTACTAGAGGCACAGGAACTGCACAGCAAGTAGGCAATGGAAATAGTACCGTACAGGGAAAGAAACCAGGGTGTTTATTCCAGCTACTACCTTGTACCAAAGGTAGACGAAACAAAAAGACCTACCTTGGACCTAAGGTTTCTAAACAAGTTCATAAGGACATAAAGATTCCAAATGACATCTCTGCAAGAAGTAATACCCCAGGTACAACTATGTGTAGGAAGGTACCTCCTGACTATGGTTGCCCCCAACTTTTTGCCCTGTGTTTTAGCTGGTTTTTGACATAGTCGACCTGGGATCCTGCCAATCAGGACCCCAGGCCTACTGCTCTCTCTTTAAAATGGATTCCATGTACCCTAGGTACATTTCCAATTGGGACTGGGCCACCTTATCAGACCCTGTAACTCGGGGCATAGGTGTACCCAGGGCCTACCAGGGGCTGCAGCATGTATTATGCCACCCCTGGCTGGCCTCCTAAATTTGACACAACTGGCTGCATGACAGCTGGGGCAAAGTCGTGTAATCACCCTTTGCTGTAGATATAGTATACCTATATCTAACCCTAAAATGGACACACAGATTCCTATCAGTCACTCCTATGGCAGGCCTTAACAATCCTGAAGGCAGAGTGCTTGGAATCGTGTGAGATGGTGCTCTGGCATGAGCTGAGCCTGTCTGCAGCTTGCGGAACCAAGTCCTAATAGCTGTTCCATGATATCGCATACCATATACTCTTCAGTGCATTATAATCCTCGCGGTTAAATGCTATCTTTGGTATTGCTTTATCAAAACATGTCGAGTAAGGTGTCATACGAATTGGAATACTAACCCCTCGCCAATTCTGGCGACGGGGTTAGCATTCCACCCTTCTAGAGGGACACGACATGTATGTAACTGTGAACCCCGGTTAAAGTTAACTAAAGCCTCAGCTCCACAAAATGGATGCTGCCACCACAGACACGAGTCTGACCCCCTGCAGCTGGGAGTCCTTCCAGCGAGGGGAGCCTGGACAAAGGGTTTCCTGTCAGGGGCGGTGCTAGCACCGTCCCAGACATGGTTTTGTGTATCCTGGGTAGGCAGGGCTTTACAGGAAGGTGACTGCTGAGTGGCACCCCGGTGCTCACTACGCATAGGCCGGTCAGAACCAGTTCCAGGGGCACACCAGCCCCTGGCCTGGGGAAAGTCCGGCATGGCAGAGGGGTGTAACCACCCCCCTCCTAGTCCCACCCATAGGCAGGACCTAGTCACCGGGTCAGCCCCTTTTCTTAGTATAAAGATGGGAGCGGGCCCCCTGTTCAAATTAGATCATCTTTGGAATCAAGACACGACTTTCTGCGAAAGACATCAAGATTTCCTTCTTCAAGATTCTCCCTTGTGGCTAAGGAGTAGTCACCCTGCATCAAGCAGGCACCATCCTAAGAACACTGCGGTCTGCTGCAAGTCCTTCCTCCGGAATCCGACGACCCAGCTCGACGAGACCCGGCTTCCCTGGCACCTCTGACCTCTACTCACCTCTACAGCAAAGCTGAGAACTGTGAGTGCGACGAGACCTCGAGGGACCGACGATCGCCAAGACTCCACGACTTCTTTGCAACAAGCCCACCGTGTGCTCCACTGGTGAGTGCTTTGGGGTCCGAGAAGCCCCAACCCTGAGCAGCTCCAGCACCGAAGATCAGCCCTCCAGCATCTCCACGATCTGCGTGGGGCCCTTCTGCTTTTGCGTGCTCACCGCGCTGTGTGGATACTAGCCGGCTGGCTTGTGGCCTTCTTCATGACGCCCAACGACATCACTGCTGCTGGTCTGGTTGCTCCAGACTGGCCCTTGCTTCCTTCTTCAAGAGAAGCACCCTGGACCCTCCTGGTCCACTCCAGACGCCATTTTGAGTCCACCGCGTGGGCTTGAATTTGCCAAGGCTTTGTTGCCCAATCCTGGGTCCAGCGACGCCGACGGCTTCATCCATCGTGGGACGGCTCGCTCCTCCATCCTGGTCGCCGACAACGCCTCCTGGTCCGTGAGATCTGCGAGCACAGCGTCACCCACTCACCTAGTCGAGGTGACTACCATCCGGTGCCCTCCTGGTGCCACCTGACTACTGGCTAGTAGTCTCGAACTTGGTCCCCTCTGCTTTCAGGTGTCATCTTCCTTCGATCCAGGCTTGGATCCATCGAACTTTCTTCACTGGTCGCCTGCCAGCAACTTCTTTCTTCCAGGCTCCTGGTCCGTCTACGAGGATTCCCGACGTCTCTTGAGACCTATGCAGCTGCAGCCCCTGGGCTAGGTAACTTCGGCATTTCGGTGCCCCAGCATAGCCTCACTACCCAAGGGTCAGGATCCACTCTCGTTTTCCTCCTACCAGGTCGGGTTCGCCCGAGAACACTAACTCTGTGAAATCTAGCTACCATAGACTTTGTCCCGCATCCCGCGTGAGAGTGCACACTCTGCACCCGAGTCCCCTAGGCCTCCTATTAGTAATCAGAAGGTTCAGTAGTCAAGACCTAGCGATTCCAAAGCCTATTAGTACTGTACTTACCTGCTAGTAATTTCGCATTCCACTTTCAGAGTATATGGTTTTCCGTGCCCCTCGGGCATTTGTATATACTGTGCTAACTTAAGTATTTTCGTAAGTTTTGTTTTGTGGTTAGTACCCTGTCCTCATAAAGAGTACAGGGCTGTTGTGATTTTTAATAAATAACTTGTTTATTTTCATAACACTTGTGTGGTGTCCTTTCACTGGGTGTTCAAGGGGTACATGTGTGGTATAACAGCTGGCTTAACACGCCCTCTCGAGTCTTTAGCCTTAGACTGCTCGTATCCACGCTACTAGGATAGCTGGTCTATAAGGTTGACTTACAACCAATCATCAATAAGGGTTGCTGGACTGATACATAGTGGTCACTAGAATAGTGAGCACTGCATATCAGGCCACCTTCTCACACTATTGTTCTGTAGTAGGGGGCTCTCTGTTATAGTCCTAATCTTGTGAAGAGATCGACGTCGAGGAAGGAAAGGTCGACGTCGAGGAGGCGTTCTAGGGCCAGGACGGTGTCCTCTGCCTCAGTAGTCAGCCTGTCTTCAGCATCGACGAGTCCCCGGTCACGGCGGCGCCGGCGCTCGGCTGACAAGAGGTCTGCCTCCAAGGTATCCTCTTCAAGACCTGCGCAGAAGAAGAGGAGAGTGATTGGGTCTTCGGAATCTGAATATTCTCGGACTTATTCGCCTTCTAGGCCCAGGACGCCTACGCCTCCACCAGTGGCTCCGCCATTGCCTCCGGGGATGCCTCCTCTGCTACCTCCTTTGCCTCCTCCTCCAACTTCTCTGCCTCTTACTCCGCTTCCACAACTGCCTCCTCCATCTCTGCCACACCTTCCGTCACCGCCTACGAGGGCTCCACAGCCTAGGACTCCGGTTCTGCCTCCGCAGCTCCCGCCTCCTGTACGGCCAGTGGATCGCCTAGGCGGTCTAGATCACGATCTAGAAGGAGACCTCTATTGCGGAGTGACCGTCTGTCTTCGACACGGTCCCGTCATCATCACCAGAGGGATAGGTCACGGTCCGGTCATACGGACTCTTCAAGTGGCCGGAAATACTCTGCCACCTTATCGGATTCCTCCCATACGAGGGTGTCACCGGTGGATGACGTTGTTACATTTCAGGAGGTGCTATTGAGAGGGGCAGCGAAGTTGGGGATCACTTTAACGGTACCCACACCTTCTACATAGGTGATATTTGAGACCTTACACAAGCGGCATTTGTCTCGCCCCTTGTTGCCAGGACTGGAGGAACCGACTATGGAGCTTTTTTGGACTCCGGCCTCAGTGAAGTCAGCTCCGTCCCAGCTGCAGAAAAGGTACAGGCGCCCGGATTCTGATCCGGCGTTCCTGAGATCAGATCCGGTTCCGGATTCTGTTATCGTAACTGTGGCCAAAAAGCAACATGCTACTACCCCGTCTTCGACGGTGCTGCCGGATAAGGCAAGTCGTCAGATGGACGGAAAGTCTGCGGGACGGCGGCAACCTCCATGAAAGCAGCGAGTGCCTCGGCGCTCTTGGGTCGCTATGACCGCTCCTTGTGGGAGTCCCTGCAGAAATTCCTGGAGCGACTCCCGAGGGATAGGAGGGAAGACTTCCAGGAGATTGGGAATGAGGGCATGATGGTCTCCAATCAGGTCATCAGCTCTGCGGCGAACGCCTCTCTCCTAGCGGCTCATGGCTACTGCCATAGTATCAATCTACGACTGCATGCCTGGTTGCGCCTTACATCTCTCAAACCAGAGGTGCAACAGAGTCGTGAATTTACCATTCTCTGGATCGACTCTCTTTGGATCACATGCGGACGAGATGGCCCGCATGCAGGCAGAGGTAGTGACACTTAAAGCCGTTGGTTTGGAGAAACCAAAAGAGCAGAAGTCCTTCCGCCCGTTCCAGAGTCGGTATGGTTCTCAAAGACGAGGACAGGGTCGTCAAGCTGGTCAACAGCAACAACAGCAGCAGTACCAGCGGCAACCATTCCAGAAGTGTCAGAGGGGCAGAGGCGGACAGCAGTCCTCGGCGAACAAGGGCCCGGCTGGGTCTAAGCCCTGAGGTGCTACTTCCCCCTTGTCCATTACCCACTCCGGTGGGGGGAAGCCTACAGAATTACTTGGCAGAGTGGAGAAAAATTATTCCGGACAAGTGGGTGCTGAATATTGTTTGCAATGGATACAGTCTTCGTTTCGTCAGCCCGCCTCCAGCGATTCCACCAGTTTGCTCGCAGTTCCAGCTGCTCGAGCTCCAAGCAGAGAGCGATACCCTGTTAAGAAAAAGGGCGATAGAAGACATTCCTTTGTCTCAAAGGGGAAAGGGTCTTTACTCTCGGTTCTTTTTGGTGCGCAAGAAGAACAAGAACGAGTTCAAGCCCATTCTGAATTTGCGACAAGCAAACAAATGGATTCGCAGGGAGAAGTTTTGCATGCTATCTCTGCAACAGATTTATCCTCCACTGCAAAGGGGAGACTGGCTTTGTGCAATAGATCTGCAAGATGCGTACTTCATGTGCCCATTGCACAGAAACATCGGAAGTTCCAGCGATTTCTGGTTGGCACAAATCCCTATCAGTACACCGTACTACCGTTTGGACTGAAGTCTGCGCCCAGGACTTTTTCAAAGCGCATGGCAGTGGTGGCGGCTCACCTGAGAAAGAACAAGGTGTTTGTCTACCCGTACCTGGACGACTGGTTGATCAAAGCCTCCACCTTCCAGGAAGCACAATTGCACTTCAACAGGACCGCTGTTGAGCCAGCTGGGGTTGCACATAAACATGTCCAAGTCTGTTCCGACTCCTGTCCAGTGCCTACAATACTTGGGAGCCTCCATCGATACTCTTTCAGCAAGGAGGAGGGACGCTTATCGATCCTTCGGAAGGCTCAGGCTCTCATGGCGGTTCCATCTACGACAGTGAGGACGCGGTGTTCTCTACTGGGGTCGATGACCTCTTGCATCTTCCTCACACCACACGCAAGCCTTCACATGAGGCCGCTGCAGGAATGTCTGGAGGATCAGTGGGACCAGAAGCGGGGGAGCTGGGACGACCGAATTAGTCTGTCCCTTCACGCTCAACAGTCCCTGAAGTGGTGGTGCTCACCAGTGAATCTCCTCAAAGGGGTTCAATTCCACAAGGACATTCCCACTCAGACTATCGTCACGGATGCTTCTCTCCAAGGCGGGGGAGTGCATTCAGAGCATCTACAGATCCAGGGAACGTGGTCCCCGGCGAAGTCCACGTATCGCATCAATTTCCTGGAACTCAGAGCTGTCCACTTGGCACTGAAGGACTTTCATCCGTCCTTCCAGACCAACTCCTTGCTTGTGCAGACGGACAATACGACCACGATGTATTACCTCAACAAGCAGGGGGCTCGAGATCGCGCACACTGTCGCAAGAAGCGCAGACGATCTGGCACTGGCTGCTAGCCAGAGGACTGACTAGAACGGCTACCCATCTGCCAGGTGTGCAGAAAGCTCAGGCGGACGCACTCCGCAGGCTGGTGCAAGAAAACCACGAGTGGGTTCTGGACGACGAAGTTCTAGGAGACATCTTCGACAGGTGGGGCACTCCAGACGTAGATCTGTTTGCCACCGCCGAAATCAGAAAATGACGAGACTTCGCCTCCAGGTATTACCAACCGGGGACTCTGGGGAACGCGCTATGGATCAGCTGGTCGAACAGCTTTCTGTACACTTTTCCACCCATTCCCCTGATTTCCGCGGCACTCATCAAGCTGTCTCAGTCCAGAGCACAGATGATCCTCATGGCTCCAGAGTGGCCCCGACAGTGGTGGGTAACGGACCTGCTTCACAGGTCTCTCCTACCTCACCTGTGGCTGCCGTGTCGGCCGGACCTTCTCACAAAGTTCGGGGGGCAGATGGTGCACCCCAACCTCTTATTGTTGAGTTTGGCGGCATGGCTCCTGAGAGAGTGCAGTACGGACACCTGAATCTGCCTGAGGATTGTATGAATATTCTCAAGGAGGCGAAGCGGCCTTCCACTAGGACGTCCTACGCCTACAAGTGGAAGAGGTTCTTCATCTGGTGCGCTTCCAAGAATTATGATACGGCTACCTGCAAGGAAGATGTCTTCCCATATCTCTTGCATTTGGCTCAGTCTGGCCTTAATTTTCATTCTATTAAGGTTCACCTCGCAGCGTTGACTGCGTACAGGAAATGTCCTTCACAGACTTACTTCTTCCAGTTCCCTGTGATTAAGGATTTTTTGGAAGGACTGTAGAAAGTGTTCCCTCCTATTCGGAGTCCTTCGCCTTCCTGAAAGTTGAATGTGTTGCTTTCCAGATTGATGAAGGAACCTTTTGAACCCATTCATAAGGCTTCACTGCAGCACTTGTCGTGGAAGGCGGCTTTCCTCATGGCCATTACATCGGCCCGCAGGGTGAGTGAGATTCAAGCATTGTGTTGTCAAGAACCTTATACGGTTGTAATGCGTACTCGCCCTAAGTTCCTTCCTAAGGTGATTTCTGATTTCCATGTCAATCAGACTATAACTTTGCCTACGTTTTTCCAAAATCCTTCAACTCCAGCGGAAAGGTCTTTACATTCCCTGGATGTCAGAAGGGTGTTGAAGTTTTACTTGGATAAGACCAAGGACATTCGTAGGTCAGACAAATTGTTTGTCAATTATGGGTCGGTCAGGACGGGTCTTGCCATCTCTAATCCGTCTATCTCGAGGTAGATTGTGTCCTGTATTCTGTTATGTTATCGGAAAGCTAACAAATCCTTAGGGGGTAAGCATAAGGCTCATTCTACCAGAGGCAAAGCAGCTACAACAGCTTTGCTTCATAATGTTCCCATTGCAGAAATCTGCATGGCTGCCACTTGGAAGTCGGTCCAAACCTTTTCTAAGCATTACGGTCTGGACTCTGACGCCAGAGCAGATGCTCAGGTTGGGCAGGCTTCATTGAGAAATCTGTTTGCACACTAGAGTTGTCTGTTTTTTCTCCACCGCCGGGTTGGTTTGTTGGGATGGGCTCGACATTCTATTCACAAGATTATGACTATACACAGAGATCCCCTACTACAGAAGGAGTAGTTTATTTTCTGTGACTCCAGTTCTGTAGTAGGGGCATCTCTGTTATGGGTCTATATTCTTTCTTTCTCTCTGCAACACATATACACATATATATATATACTTCTCTCTTCACACTACTTAATGAGTGTTAAAATAGGTAGAGTTCTTTGAGACCCTGGCATTCCTTGTGTGTTGTGCATCTCTGTTATAGGCATAAGCACCCGCCCTCCTCCCCGGTGGAGAAAATGGTACTGTAATGTGTGCTACAGGCCTTGCTTTATACACCTTCGAAAAGAACTGAAAGCAAAAGGACTTTGGCTGTGCATTCTGGGATACAGAGGGTCTCTGGAGAGTTCCTTGAAGGCACGGTATCCCTTTTCCAGACACATAATGGCAACCTATGGGGGCTTGTCTGTCCAACTCTTCATCTCTATCATTTCAAGGATCTGACATTGTTTTCACTGTTTAGATGAAGTGGTGGCCTTTGTCTTAAGTGTCTTTGCAGGACTGCAAAGAAGACATATTAAGAGATTATTTTGATTGCTCCGGGGTCCAAGCACATGAGCGGGACTATTCACAAGATTATGTCTATAACCGAGATACCCCTACTACAGAACTGGAGTTACATAAAAGAAACTACTCCATTTAAATGACGAGTACTTGCACGTCCCCATCAACAGAGGACACAAACGCCTACGAAGGTTTGTGATCAGCAACACTCGCTACCAGTTCACAGTGCTCGCATTTGGGCTTACATCAGCGCCACTGGTGATTACAAAATGCTTAGGAACAGTAGCAGTGCACCTAAGGAGACGGGGAATACATGTATACCCCTGCCTCGACGACTGGCTCGTGAAAGCAAGCTCCTACAGCCAGTGCAAACAACACATCCAGCAGGTGATACAAACACTAATCCAACTGAGTTTTTCAATCCACTAGGGAAAGTAGTCAATAGAACGGGAACAGATATCCTTAGGGCGTATATCCACACCATACAAGGCAAGGTGTTCCCCAGCACCAAGAGGATTTTGGAAATACTGAAGGAAACCAGTCTATACCGCATAGGGCAAGTTCTGACTGTGAGGAAGGTGAGCAAACTAATGGGAATGATGGCGTCTTGCAAACACCTGGTCCCAAATATTCGACTTCACATGAGGCCTTTCCAGGAATGGATACAGCAGCAATGGTCACAGGCAACAGGGAGTTAGGAAGAACTAGTTGTTGTCACACACACAGTGCATCAGGAAATAGCATGGTGGAATAAGGAAAACCTATCACAGGGAAACCATTCACACAACCAACTCAAACAGTGACCATCACAACAGACACCTCCCAGATGGGGTGGGGCGCGCACATGAACAAACTCAAGGTGAGGGCTTTATGGTCGCAGCAGATTGCGATCAGGCACATCCACTACCTAGAGCTAAAAACTGTGTTCCTAGCCTTAAAAGCCTTTCAGAAGGAGCTGTACGGAAACAGGGTGTTGATCCAAACGGATAACACAACCACCATGTTATACATCGACAAACAAGGTGTAGCACAATCAGTGGCACTATCTGGGCTTGCACAGGAAATATGGACATGGGCATTCCACTAAAAGTAGATCTAATAGCAATACATCTCCCAGGGAAGGACAATGTGTAAATGTAAATGTATAGGCATTTATATAGCGCACTACATACCCGGAGGGTCCCAAGGCGCTTCGACCGCTGCGAAACCCTTCCTGGCTTCCCTGAGAGATGGTCCCTTAATGGGTATCTCCAGGGTGAGACCAGGCATCCCCGGCGGTCTGGTGGGGCCGTTAGTGAAGATGAGGCAAGCTAATGCCCAGAGTTGCCGAGTGTGAACGCTGATCAGAGTGGGCACCGAGGCAAGAGAATTATCGAGTCCGCTGACCCTGGTCCAGAAACCTGCCGCGCCGGGAATCGAACCCTGGTCCCGGGCCGTCCTCTGCTCTCGGGTCTGCCGCCTCTAACCAGTGAGCCACACTACGTGGAAGCAGACAGACGCAGTAGGCAGATGTCAGCATCCCACGAATGGGAGATCAACCAACAAGAAATACAAAGGGTATTCCGGAAGTGGGGGACACCGCAAATAGACCTATTTGCAACACACCAAAATGCCAACACTGCGCATCCAGATAACGGGTCACAAGGGAATGCGCTATGGATAAGTTGTTCAAAGACATTTGTATACGCTTTTCCCCCGATACCACTGATACACAGGGTACTCAGCAAATGCAGGATCCGCAACATATCTCTAATACTAATAGCACCTCAGTGAGCCAGACAGTCCTGGTTTTCACAAATAGTGGAAATAGAGCAAGCACCAGCACACAGATTCCCAAGAAGCAGGGACCTGTTAACAATGCAGAACTGAAGGGTGCTACACCCAGAGAGCCTAGCTGCATGGCTCCTGAAGAACTTGAATTTGCACACCTCAGACTACCAGCAAGCACAATGGCAGCGCTCGGGGAAGCGAAAAGACCTACCACAAGAAAGTGCTACGTAGCTGTTAGAAAACGAGGCAGTATCTGTGAGGCCTGCACAAATAAAATGACTACATTTGTCCTTCACTGGAAACCAAACACCCAATTGTAGCGCCTGACTCTGAGGGTAGCGTTGCAGAGCAGTCTGAGGCTTGCTCAAGGGAGGTGGTGTGGGCTAGTAATTGCCATTTGCAGGTGCGCAAAAATAACACTCAATAATTGATTGTCCAGTCTGTACTTTGGTTTAAAAAGTGTGAGTACATTTATTAAACACACACACTACTCAATACTATGCAACAATTTACAAATATACATAAGCTGTTTGAATTACTTTGGTACATTGCATAACATCTCCACCTCTCCTGCAGGGGGGTGGGGTCTAGTACCACCACTCCCATGTATGCACATCATCTTGTCCCCAATGCAATTAGTTGAACATATCCTGGAGCGAGGGCCCTGCGCACTGGCACCATCCCAGTGGCGTCCCCCTCCCATTACCTCAACAAGCATTAAACCGGGATACACCTGCCTTGGTGACACATGACCCTGACCAAGCATCTTCTACTGACCCTAATGTATACACCTCTACATCTTAAGGGCTAACAGTCGGGGGTCTTCACCTAACCGCAGCAGCAAGACTACATGTTTACGCACACTTAAAATGACAGTACTCAGCACATTTGGATATCATTAAAAAGGCATTGCAATTACAGCCCCTAAAGGCATCACAGATGATCACAGGATTAAGTTGTAAATACCGTTAGACACCCTAGCAGGAGTGTCTAGCCACTTAAATCCACTTGTTGCGACATCACCTTACACCAGTACTTCACATTGAACATCAGTCCCTCTAAAAAAATACCCATTAATAAATGCATTTCAGTGCAATTACACCATTTCACCTCCAGGGGATGCCCTTCTCGAGACATCTCCAACTCAGCCCTTCAATCTTTGATGCACTTCTCAATGAACCCCCAGCTGTAGAACAAATGTTCCAGCCTAGAAGGTGTTGCAATCTTTGCTGAGCGTTGAGGGGTTATTCCTTTTAAATCCTCAAGAAACTTAAGGTGGGACTTAGCTTTGTGCTGGTGGCGAGACTGCGCTTCTCCAGCTGCTCCCCCTGCACCTTTTCACACTCAAGGGTGACCCCTCTCCTCTGGGGAACACCAAAAGGCCCAAAACAATCCATTCCCCATGCCTTGCAGGGCATTATTGGGGCGCTTCACGCTCCTGCTGCTTAATAATAGATGAGCGGCTGTCCCGCTGTGCCGGGGAGAGCTGCGCTGGCGCTTCGCTTCTTTCTGGGGCCTCGGTGGTGGGCCCGGTCCAACGGGTAAGGGTATGCGGCGCGGGGAGCCACCCCTGGCCACTATGTGCTATGTGCATGTCACCACCCAATTCTGCATAGGTCCTGCCACACCATTCAATTTGTACCTGCTCCTTGACTGCATGCTAGGAATCTCCCCAGTGCAGCTCTACATGTGTGCACACTCATGTACACATGTGTCTGCATGTAACCAGCCCGGTGCCCCATACTCCAGCTCTGCTGCGCAGCCGCCTGGACAAGCCAGGGGGACACCAGTAAAATCTCCATGCAGTCTCCTTCATTATGAGTCCACTGTGGATGAGTCCCAGATTAGGAGGCTCCCCCACAGTAAAAGCCCAACAATTAGGTGCTCAAAAAGCGAAAAATCTGGTCGGCCCCTCGTGTCAGAACCACCTTCTACCAGTAGCAAAGATGAAAAGATTCTCCGAATGGTGCATTAGGGAGAAACTGCAAAGGAGAATCACAAAGGCATCAACAGTACTAAGATACTTAACAAATCTACTACAAAGTAAACTAAGCTACACGTCCTTAACCCTTCGATGCTCATGACGAGCTCAGCTCGTCATGAGGTACACCTCTCGTGTGCCGATGACGAGCTGAGCTCGTCGTGTAAAAGGGCATTCTGTAAATTTAAGCACAGGAGGGGAATCTGCTTAGCAGCCCAGGGTGCCCTTAGCGGCGATAGTGGCTTACACGAGAGGAGAAACAGGGAAACGTTTCCCCACCTCCCCAAGTAGTAAAAAGATTTCTAGAAGGAGCAAAGAGAATCACAACTCCAAACAGAATGCCAGCACCAGCATGGAACCTCAACGTAGTGCTAACTGAATTGATGAAGGCACCATTTGAGTCTATTCAGAATGCCTACACTGGACATGCTCACGCTAAAGACAGCCTTCTTAGTGGCTATCAAGTCACTACGATGAGTAACTGAATTGCAAGCGCTAACACTTCAAGAGCCCTATCTGCAAATACATGAGGATAGGATTGTAATGAGAACAGACTACACTTCATGCCAAAGGTGGCGTCACGGTTCCACATCAATCAAACAATCCAAATACCTAGTTTTTTCCAAAAACCAGCCACAATCACAGAAAGGGTGCTACACACACTGGACCCCAGGAGGGCTGTAATGCACTATATGGAAAGAACAAAGGAGTGCAGAAAGACAAAGCAGTTCTTTGTTCCCTTTGCCAGCAGTTTTTTGGGATGACCAGTTACCAAAAATACCATTGCACAGTGGATTGCACAAACCATACAACTCTGCCACAAACAAGCAGGACAACTGTTACAAGGAGCAGCTCATGCTCACTCAACAAGGAAGAAAGGAGCAACTATTGTGTTTCTAGCTAACACACCAATTAAAGACATTTGCCTAGCTGCAACTTGGTCTTCAGTGCACACTTTCACTAAGCACTACTGTGTAAATATGCAAACGAACAAGGATGATCTAGTGGGACAGAAGGTCTTATCACATATTCAGTAACCAGAGCTCATCTTTCACCCGGCCACCACAAGGACAAACCGCTACAAAGTCTATGCACAGCAAAGTGAATCCAGAAGATTCACGCTGCAAAACATATAGATTTTTACCTGTCTGTGTAGTCTTGCAGCTTGAAGACTTTCTGGATTCAATAGCAAACCCACCCTCCTCTGCCAGAAAGATTAAACAGGGATTAAAACAGGAGAAAGACTTTAAAAGATTAACAAGGCAAGAAAAAAGAATCTGAAGATGGCAACCAAAGGTGGGAGCTTCCGGAGGAAGCGCGTCAGCATTACGAAGGACACCAATGGTGGCATGTCGACAGCCACCTGGGCCACGAAAAAAAAAGCAAAGACTGCAATTCGGCACCCAACCACTAGATGGCAGAATAATGCACAGCATAGTGAATCCAGAATGTCTTCAATCTGCAAAACCTATACCGACAGGTAAGAAACTATACGATCTCTCGAAATTATTTGCAAGCAAAGGAGACACTAGTAGTAAAACCTGAAAAGGTTATCCCTACTTCCAATGAGTATGAAACTAGCCAAAATCTCTTTCGGAGAATTGGGTGATAGTTGATGACATCATAGTTGATAGTGGGGAATATCTAACTCTGGGCTAAAGGATGAGCGGCATGATTATTGTTACTAGTTTAGATGAATATTTAAAAAGCTTGTCTTCACTGATGCACTCTAGGAATCATGAGTGAGCAAATCACCATTGGCGAAGACCCTGTTTTCTCTTATTATGACTGTTAGACCTGTCTGGCTTTTTGCGTAGTCCCTCCAATTTATTATTTATTTTGTCCCCTTTTTGCCCCTCATACCCTTAATAATTTTTGTCCACTAACTTTTTCTAGGTGTTGGCCAAGGGGATAGGTGTTCTTTTTCCCCTCATAGTTTTTCACCTCAGGCCCAGAGGCCTGTTCTGATAGGAAAAGTTGGAACCACAAAATGGTGGCTACCAACTGCCCTAACTGTCAAACCCAGAACTTGCCCATAGCCTAGTATAGGGCGTTCCAGAACCTTCTGGTCCTTTCTGGACCACTGAGGGTTAGCCTATATAAGGCGGAATGCGGGGCAGCCATTTTGTCTACCTGAGAGTCAGCTGGAGGACAGGCTATCTTGTAAGGTGGAGGTAGACTAGTGAGAGGGTTGATCTCCTGGACTGGGAAGCAGCCTAATTAATCCACTTCTCTACTCCTCCTTTGGGATCCTTGTCTTGTCCCCGCTGTGGAAGTTTAAGGGAGACCCTGGGCGCCTGACTGACCCCTAGCTTCAAAATAGTGGGGTGTAAACAGGAGAAGGAGACTGCGGCGCTGTGGAGCGCAGTCCTCTGCCCAGTGGTAGGAACTGAACTAAAGAGGACTCCTGTGCCCCGTTATCTGTCCAGTAAGGAGGGCTGGTGTTCTAGTGCTGAAAAAGTGCACTGTGGCTTTATCCTGAGGAAGCCCCTTTGATCCCCCCTCCCTTTTGAGGGCAAGAAGTAAGCTTTTGGCCTGGGTGGCACTGGGCACCTCTTACCTGTGTCAGGACTGGCGGTGAGCCGACACTCTACTAACTGACAAGGTGTTGGAGATTGGAGGAAGGTCCCATTAAGCCTGGGCAGTCTTGTGAGGCCATCGCCGTGAACGGGACCCCGGGGGCGCCTACCGCGCTCTGTGTCAGCGCCCGGTGGAATCAGGAGAGAGAGAGCGTAGTGCTTATGCCCGGCGCCAGCGCGCTAATTCCCCACTGAATTGGGGACTGCCTTGCAGGAGGGGCCTAGGACCGAGCAGGCCCGGTGCGGAGACACTATACCTCCGCGCATGCGCGGGAGAACCCGTGTGTGGAAATAGACGACGTCCGCCGCTGAGGAGAGCTGAGAGGAGGAGGCGGCTTCGTCGAGTGGCTGGGGACCGATTCGAGCGCCGAGGGACAGATCCTTGACGGTGAGGAGCAGCCCTGTTGAGTGGCTGTATCACCGTGTCAGCGCTTCGGTTTTGCTCCTGGGAGGGCCTCCGCTCCTCTGTGAGGGGGCGGGGAGACCGAGCAGTGGAGGAGAAGCGTCTTGAGGCACAGAGGGTGAGCGGATCAGCGGAAGATCAGCAGGGAGGAGTGAGGGGTGGCGAGGGAGAGCTGGTTAGGCCTCCTGATCGTCTGGCTTCCTCCCCACACTGTCCAACACTGAGTGAGAAGAAAGAGGGTGGAGGGCCTGGAAAACGAGGGGCATAACTTTTAAAAACTGACTGATTCAAGAAGCCTGGTTACCTGTGGGGTGCAAGTAATATAAAAGTCTCAAACCCCTGGTTCTCGACAATTAGTGTCAGCTTGCCCCCCTCTGATGGAGTAGAGTTTCTGGGGAGCAAAGCAAAGCGCAATGCATAGTTAACTGTCTTATGAAAGTAGAAGGGTTATCTACCAGACATGGTTATGGTGCATGTTTAAATGTAATGAACTATTGAAATTAATTGATAACTTGTGTAGCAGTTTAAAAGTATTATTGCTATTTCTGAGACCAACTGTAGAGTACAGGTCATATTTAAACTAGCCTATGGAAGTGTAAGTGTTACCTGCCAGACAAGGTAATGGAGCGTGACTAAATGTATGGTACTGTAATTGCTGGTTGCTAAAATGTGTTAGTAGTTTAAGAGTATAGTAATTGTTTCCAAGACAAACTGAAATGCCTAAGTTGTAAATTTTGAAACTAAAGAGCAGAGATATTATTTTTATAAACCAGTACATATTTTCCTAACAAATTGGTGTAGTGTCCTTTTTAAGTGTTATTGCGTGGATTTACTGCTGGGTGTTCTGCAACCTTCACACTTGTGCCTCTGAAATGCATGTCTTGCCCTAGGCCAGGCTACCCTAGGTGACCTGACATCCCAGGTTCCAACAATGACTAACAAAAGGATGCAGCCCATCGAAGATAATATTCAAAACATTGAAGCCAGAATCCAGAGACATGTTGAATATAGCCAGGAAGCAGGGGGTAAAAAAAGTTGTCTGGTTCCAAATCTCAAATTATACCCGCGATAAGGAAAACCATACTCGACGAACCCTAGTACAGAAGTGAGGGAGGTTAGCTCTTTTAATAACAGAGTTGTTCATAGAGGTTCTTAAGCATAGAATAAAGTCATTTTAGGGCCTTAGTGATAATTCGGGTGATACATAGATTTCTGAACGTATTGTGTGTTATACTTTCATTAGGGACTATATGGTGACCAGTGGAAGAATTCCAGATAGGAGTGAAGATTGACGCTAATGGTGGGGCAGACTATAACTGGTGGCAGCCTGTAAATTAGTATCATCATTATACCCTTTAATGGAGAATGTATATTGTAAAATATGTTTGTGTGTTGAAGGCAATGGAGACAAACGCCTGTAAAGATTAGGGTTAATAAATCTTCTTTGTTTGCATGCAGGTTCAGGGTATTCGAACAGAGTTCACGGTTGAAGTGTACGAAACACATGCACGCATTGCACTTGAAAAGGTAAGTGCCACAGATCCCTTCACCATTAAGCATTGGCAATGACAATAGGTGTGGCTTATGAGTGTCTCCTCTGTCACTAGCTTTAGTGTGTCAGTATGTCATACATGCGCCCTGCACTCTTCATTGCACCATGTATGCATTCATTCACTCACTTGACCACAATAGCGCAAAAACTCAGCTGGTAACCATATACTTGCAATAATAAATACAATTGAACATAGCAGTGAATGTCCATCTTGCATTGGTATTATGAATAGTATATTGTTTTAATGTTCAATCATGGGTACAATGTTTAGAACCCACGTGTTGGCTATCATGGAATGGTAAACAATGATACACTATGGACAATAAAATTCAATGATTGTCAACTGGTTAAGGGAAATACTGCGTGCGATGTGCACCCACTGATGAAATGAGCGATTAGCCCTCTCCGGGGAGGTGTAGTAAGTAAAAAAAAAAAAAAAAAATTAGAGATGGAAGGAATGCAAAGGAGAACATAGAAAACTAAAGGACGAGCCCTTTAGTCCTGGCACTGAGGTGCACTCATTTTCAGACAGAGGCATACCTATGATCAGAAAAATGCAGTCATAGGGCAAGTGGGCTGACTCCTTTCCCCCATCAATTCACAAAGGGGCAATATTTTCTTCACAACACCAGGCACCTACTCTTCCTCTTTCTCAAGAAGGATGGCTCCTTTGTGCCAATCCTGGTCCTCGTGCCAGTCAGAGCATTTTAAATAACCCTGCAGGTGCCACCACATGACCGAATTACTGCAAAGATACCTACTTTCATATACCCATCCAAAAAATACTACTTTTCGGGGTTACCACTTCTCCAAAGGTGTTCACAAAATGCCTGCCAGTGGTGGCCACTCTTCTGCACTCATTTCTTCCCCCTGCCGCCACGATTCCTTGATTAAGAGGCAGGAAGCCTATCCCACACTTGTTGCTATCTCCCTGCTACAGAAGCTTGGAGTTAACCATAAATGCCAACAAGTGCGACCTTCAACCCCTTCTGATTCAGCCCTCTCTAAACTCGGTCACCAGGAAAGGCTACCCCCGACCAACAGTGTTGGCATTTCAGCAGCTGCTGCACCTTTTTCAGCCCAGTTGTTGGCTTACAATCAGAACTGTAATTCGCCTCCTAGGAATGATGGCCTCCTGCATTGCCATTGCACCCCATACCTTTCAGCAGTGGTCATAAGCAGAGCCTCGCTGTAAGTGAGAGTGCTGGTAAAGGCCAGTGCTCTCACCTATCTTCAGTGGTGGAACAGCAACAATTTCTATGGAAACTCTGAGGACCAAAGCCTTAAAGAGGGTTAGAGTGCTCCACAATTTGGGCCCAAGGTGTGTAAATAAAAGGCTTCACTGTCTCCCTTAGATTGATGCAAGGAATCGCTACTATATTCTGGTTGCCAGAACTTAATTTTATTTTTATTTATTTGCAAAGTTTTATATAGCGCTGGCTAGACCCGGAGGTATCAGAACACTTTACATGAGGATCAGTGAATTACAGGTTATATAATTACATAGATAAGTATAGACATAGGAGGACAAAAAAACAGGACATTACACAATAATGTGAGTTATTAGCGCGTGTACACGTCTTATGGAGGGTGAATCGAAAGATCTTCTAACGCCCCTAGAATCGATCCCGGACGTTATGAAAGAAAGATTAGACTTTAAACAGAAGATTCTATATACTAATCTAGATACTAGACACATTTTAGCTAAAGCACCTTCCTAAAGGAAAGGCAGTTCAGAGGACACTGGTTGCAAGATTCCTCTCAAAAAAGACATGGCTACAAGACCTATTCACTCTACTTTGCCATCCCCTCCACAATCTTCAACATTACTACAACAGCCAGGCTCAGATCCACTACACATAACACCTCAGGGGTCTCCTTATACACCGCCTGATTTACAGGATGATGATGACGACGACAATGGTCATTTATTAGCAGATCCATGTGATGCCTATAATATTGACCCATCCATGGATAATGACCCAGATTTATACCCTGCAAAGCCCTCCACTCCAGATGAGTATGTAGCTTATCAAGAGCTCATTTCAAGGGCCACAGCCGATCATGGAGTTGCATTACATATTCATCGGATGAAGATTTGTTATTTGAGACATTAGGGTCTTCACATAGGACTAGTCAGTCTACCCATGTTAAAAGGAATGATGAGATATTTAAGGATCTGGTTCGTGCCCGCATTTTAATACCTTGGGTTGACAAAAAATATATAACCCTCCACCATCTGATTCTGTGTTTATTTATTAAAGGACAGCTTCGCTTAGACTCACTAGTAGTCTCGAATGTTCGTTAAAGAGCGAACTCAAAAACCTCAGCAGATGCACCGCCCCCAGACAAGGAGTCCAGTAAAAGGGTGGCCGCTTAAGCCGCTAATCACTGGCGCATTGCTAACACTCAGTGCTTACTAGCTAGGTATGACCGGGCACACTGGGACGGGATGGAAGGTCTACTTTACCACCTGCCAGAAGAGCACAAACCAAGCAGAAGAGTTGGTTCAAGAAGGCAAACTCGTATCTAATTCCTCCATTAGATGTTCTGTAGATGCAGCTGAGACTGCAGCGTGGGGAGTTATGCTTTGCTTAGAATTTCATGTTTTAATCCTGAGGTCCAGCACTCTATTTTTAATACCCCTTTTGACAAGCAGCATCTTTTCGGACCTTAAGTAGATGAGGCCTCAGAAAAGATTAAGAAAGAGACCGGCTTGGCGAAATCTTTGGGGGCGCTTCAATCCCCATCTAACAGAGGCTTCTGTCGCTGCTCATTTTATAGGTGGGGTCCAAAAGTGCCTGCTCAGACCCCAACGCTTCCTCATCTAAGTTAAACACACAATCCTCTTCCTCTAGAGCATAGGTCTTTAAACTGTGGGAGGGCACAGCATCCCTCCACGGGGGGCGCGCACTTAAGCCCACCACTTCACCTTCTGTTGTTGCTTCCAGGCGCAAGTTGTGTGTCTCTGCCCGGGCTGCTGCAGCTCCAGCTGCTGGGGGCTCGGCTGAGTGTGACTTGAGTCACATGTTTTTAAAGGCCATAGGCGCAACAGTTTTGGGGGTGGGGAGGGGGGTTAATTCTTACAGCAATAAGAAGAGTGGAAATGTAGGGGCTCTAAGAATGGGTGACAAAACAAAGCCTCTTTAACGCGTAAGGTCTTTTAAAGACCTGTGAAATACTTAAATGCGGCTGGCAGCTCCAAAACTGTCTGTGTGTGCGCGCGCCTGGGAAGCTGTCTCAGCCTGGGCTGACACACACGACGAAGCCCTTTGAGCTCTATGGGCGTTGCGCACCTGATCTGAAGGCATTTGTATCCCTCCGGTCTTAAAAGCCTCTTTATGGTGGCACCCTTATCTGGTCAAAATACACCACTGGGCCCAGCTACCTCATTCCTCTGGTCTTCTCAACTGCGTATGCCTTTGTTCCGGATTTCTCTTATCTCTGATCCTGACTTTAGGGATCCTCCTGCACCCACAGGGTGTGTCCGAATTGCGACCCTTTGCAAGTCTAAACTGGTCAGACTGGAGGTCCTGTGTTTTTTTTAAAGGCCTTTGACATGGCTGCCGCCACCAATTCAGATACTGTCAATTCTCACATGATGATAAAATCTGTGTCCATAACATAACTCACTGTTGTGTCCTGCCTCACGTACCCATGCTCTTCAGCCATGTCTACGTGGAGGTGAGTGACAACGGGGGACTACGGATTATCAGTGTTCAGCAATACAATCAGACACACAGCCCTAGCTGCTGTTGAAACTTGCAGGGAGGGCAAAGATTGAAATGGGAAAGCTCAGAGGGGAGACTGCCCACTGGAGCTCTCATCGACCCATGTGACTTATAAAACCGGAAGCGTGGCCTTCTGCTGCAAAATGTGTTGAAGCAGTGGCACCTGCGGGGGGGCGTGGCTTGGACGCCGATCGGGATGGCGGCGTGAGCTCGCAGCTCCGCGCGGAATCCCGCTAATTCTCCTGTTTTTCGGGACCCTAGGCGACCCGGAGACGACGTTCCTGCCCTCTGAAGTGTAAGGGGACAGCTGGACGTAATCGGTGAATCGCTGGGGGTCTGCTGGCCCCGAGGAGATCGAGGAAGAGGCGGCCGAGGTGTAGTCCGGGGTGTGAAGAAAATGGCGGCGAGGAGGTCGGACGGTCCCGAACTTCAGCCCTGAGTCCGGCTGTCGCCGAGCGGAGAGGGACCCTGCACCCGGCTGCCCCACGCACTGGGATTGGCGGCGCGAAGCCCTGAGACCGGGGGACGCTGCCCGATTCACCCAGGAGATCAGGGGTTCTCGTCGACCACCGCCCTACGACTCATCCTCCCCCCACAGGCCCAGTGGGGGTGACGGAACGGAGCTCGTCCGCCTGGTCATTGCTCCTGAGACCATTGGCGGTGACATAGCACTGCCCGGTGCCCGGTGACCGGCACGGACCCACGGGAGAACCCGCAGTACGGGTGGCCGGACTTGTGACGCAGCGCCCTGACATGGCGGCGATCGGAGGGCCGATGCCCGGGCGCCGCGAGGGGGACTCGGCGACATCGACCCAGCTGACTGAGAGTCCCTCCCCGGAGCTTGACCAGGAACAGAGGCTGAACCGGCGCTTGGATGCCATCCTTGAGGCGATCACCTCCACTAAGGAGGCGTTGCACAATGACATTGCCCAAGTGGCCACGGGCCTGGGGCTGCTACGCGCGGATCACGCGAAGCTGGCGGATCGGGTCAAGGATCATGACCAACTGTTGCTGGACCTGAAGCCATCGGTGGTGACCGGAACACAGGATTACAGACATTTTGGCCCGACTGGACACTCTAGAGCGGAGGGCGGAGGATGCCGAAGGCCGCAATAGGCGGAACAACGTGCGGGTCGTAGGCCTGCCGGAACGGATTGAGGGGGAGGATGCGGTGGCCTACATGGAGAACTGGTTCCGCACTGTGGTGGCGCCGGAGGGGCTTACTCCATTTTTCACTCTGGAGCGGGCTCACCGGGTGCCCGCTCGCCCGCCGGGGCTTGGCCGCCCCCCCCGACCAATGGTGGTGCGGCTCCTCCACTACAAGGACCGAGATCTCCTCATCCAGCGGGCCAGGATGTCGGGCCCTTATGAGGTGGAGAACAGCAAGGTAACGATCTTTCCGGACTATACGCAGGCGGTCCAGAAGGACAGGGCATCGTTCCTTGCTGTGAAGAAGGAGCTCAGGGAGGAAGGCATTCAGTACTCCTTGCTCTACCCGGCCAAGCTGCGGATTATCATGGATGGCACCACACACTTTTTCCAGACTCCGGACGAAGTTTGGCAATGGCTTGAGTCGTACAGAGCAGGGACGGATAGGACGCACCAGAGTCGGCGAGACCAGCCCAAGCAGCCCCTGGTGCGGCAGTCACAACGCATCAGGTCCCGCAACAGGCGCCAGCGGGAGAAGCGGGAGGCTCAAATGGCGGCGGAGAAGAGGGATGCGCTCGCGGCGACGGCGGCCATTACAGGGTCGCAACAGAACAGTGAACGGGCCGAAACGGACTCGGGCGGAGAAGGCAGCAGAACAGGAGAGGAACTCTCGGAGGCAGAGAGCCAGAAGGGGCCGACGGTGACCCCACAGACTTCGGATCATATTTTCTGCGGCTGAGATAGACTTTGGACTAGTTCGGGACTTCATGGTAGGGTGATATCCTGTTGTTGGAGGGCGGGTTGCCGGGTGGGGGAGCTGAGTGTATCAGAGGGGATGAAGGGCGGGACGCGGGCTCCGCTAGCTGGGGTTGGCGGCGACTCACCCCCCCTAGGCCCTTAAGGTCGACTGTGGTGGAGACCACAGAGTAAGTGTGCGAGAAGTTGGATCAAGGTTTGGATGGGGGCGGCCACTGGGTTCGTGTGCTCTGTCCTGGGGAGTGGGGTTTGGGGAATGTTTCAGTTTTGGGGTTGTTTGGGGGGGGCAACTGCATTGGGGGGGTCATGGACTGTTGTTGTTCGATTCGGACTGTACGGAATTGGAATGGGGACATTACCTAATTTGAAATGCCTAACGTGGAATGTCCGGGGGCTGCGGACTATGGTGAAACGTCACAAAGTACATGCATACCTGGTACGCAGGGGGGTTCAAATAGCTATGCTCCAGGAGACTCACCTCACCAAAAAAGAGTGCGCTGCCCTGCAGAAAAGATGGCGGGGCCAGGTTTTTGGCACCACTTACTCAGCGTATGCCAGGGGGGTCTTGATCTGGGTGAGGGCGGGGATACCCTTTCAAGTGCTGAATCAGGTAATAGATCCGGATGGCAGGTTTGTAGCGGTGGAGGGGAGATTGTATGGACGGGATGTGGTTTTCTGTTGTGTTTATGCACCGAACACTGACCAAGGCCGATACTTTGATAGCCTCTCGGGGTCCTTGGCCTCTTTCCTGGCGGGTCCGATAGTGCTAGGGGGAGACTTCAACTCGATTACTGATGTGGCTCTGGATAGGTCCCATCCCCCCCTAGTAGACTCTCCTGTGCGCAGGCTGGCCGCGCACAGGAAGGACTGGCAAGAACGATGGGGGTTGCTGGATGTCTGGAGGGAAAGGCACAGGGGAACCAGGGATTACTCCTTTTATTCCGCTCTCCATGATTTACATGTCAGGATTGATTCGGTGCTTTGCGGGAGCTCCCTAGCCCCATTGATTACCCATGCTGAGTACCTTGCTAGGACGATATCCGATCATAACCCCCTGTTGGTGCATGTTCAATGGCAGAGGGAGCGCTCAGTAATACCAACATGGCGGCTTCGTCCGGAGACGCTAGAGGATTCTGTGTTCGACGATGCGGTCCGGCAGGGCATTGATAGTTATTTCGGTGTGAATGAAGGAACGGCGACGAGTCGGTCTACTGAATGGGATGCGATGAAAGTGGTGGTGAGAGGGGTGTGCTTGGGCAGGTTCTCGAATGCTCGAACGACTGTGCTGAATGACTTAAGGAAAGCGGAGGAAACTTTGAGGGACCTGGAGCGCCGCAGGCCAACTAGGCCAGGTCTACAGGCCCAGTTATTGGAGGCGAAGGAAGTGGTGGCCGCGGAGACGGAACGTTTGAGATGTTATGACTATAGGCAGTACATCATCAGGGCACACGCAGAAAGGGACAAGGTGGGTACCCTCTTAGCTAGATTAGCTAGCCCGGAACTTAGGGATTGCCCGATCCTCAGCATTACTAACGCGCAGGGAGAGATGGTGTACTCCCAGGCAGCTGTATTGGACCGCTTTAGGGGTTACTATGAGGAACTGTACCGGAGTCAGTTGGGAGTGGGGGTTCGGAACATCGTGGAGTACCTGGGGGAGAGGCCGCTTCCGGTCTTGGACGAGGACGACGCGAAGGATCTGGGGAGCCCGATCACGCTTACGGAAATTCGAGTGGCTATCAAACATATGGCCCGTAACAAGACGCCCGGGGTGGACGGACTCCCAGTCGAGTTCTATCAGCACTATGTAGACGCTCTGGCGCCCAGGCTGCTGGTGGTGTATACGGAGGCCTTCGAGAAGGGGGCATTGCCTGGCTCCATGCGGGAGGCCTTGATAGTACCACTCCTCAAGCCTGGCCGGGATGCCGCGGACGTGAGGTCTTATCGCCCGCTGTCCATGCTGACGGTGGACTATAAGATCCTGAGTCGCATCCTAGCCACTAGATTGGCCCCGCACATGACGGGCCTGGTGCACAGGGATCAAGCAGGGTTTATACCCACGAGGAGCACGGCGATGAATATCCGCCGCCTGGTGGGAATAATGGACGCCATCTTGGATGGGGAGGGAACGCCGGCGGTTCTGTCCGTGGATGTCGAGAAGGCCTTCGACAGTTTGGAATGGCCTTTCTTGGATGGAGTGCTGGAACGGTTCGGCATGGGCGATGGGTTTCGAAGGTGGACGAGGGTCTTGTATACCTCGGCGACGGCGAGAGTTCGATTGGGCGGCTTGGTATCTGCCGCGTATCCGGTGGGCAGGGGAACACGACAGGGATGCTCTCTCTCCCCTCTGTTGTTTGCCCTGGCGATGGAACCCTTGGCGGTCCATGCGAGGTCAGGCGACTGATACGCGGGAATAGTGAGTGATGGGCAATGGCATTATATATCGCTCTATGCAGATGACCTGCTCCTGTACCTAGCTGATACTTCGGGGGCATTGGTTGGAGCGATGGATCTGCTGTCCAAGTTCGGCCGACTGTCGGGCCTTAAGGTCAATTGGGCAAAGACCTGCGTGTTTCCGCTGAGAGCGGGATCGCCAGCCCCTAGCAGCGACTTGGGTGTGGCATGGGAACCCTCCTGCATCACCTACTTGGGTGTCCGCATTTACCACTCGGCTGCTGACCTTTTGGAGGGTAACATTGGCCGTTGTGTCCGGTCACTGCGGGGTAGCTTGTCTTTCTGGTCGACCCTCCCGCTGACAGTCCTGGGCAGGATAGCATTGTTGAAAATGGTGGCGCTCCCTCGCTTCCTTTATTATTTCCGAACGCTACCTGTCTGGATTCCCCAGGGGGTGTTTAGGGAACTGCGGTCACTGATTATTGGCTTTCTGTGGGGGCATGGCCGTCGCAGAATAGCCTTGAGCACGCTACTTCGCCCCAAGCTGGAGGGGGGCATGGCCGTGCCCGACCTTGAGCTGTATTACCTAGCGGCGCAGTTGCAGGTCCTTACGCAAAACGTAGCCAGGGTGTTCCGGGGGCCGGAGGAAGACCGGGGTCGGGGGATACAGCGCCACGTGCTGTCGTACATCATTATGCAGCAACGGCTCGAGTTACGGGCCCTCACCATGGAGGAGCGGACGCTCCGGTTGTGCTGGCAGAGGAGCCTTCGGAGAGCGAAGGTATCGCGGCCTTATGCCCCGGAGATCCCGATAGGGATGTTGACGGCTTTGCCGCACGGAGGGGATTGGTCCCCGTTGATGGACTGGGAGGACGCGGGGTTGCAGGTGGTAGGTGACTTGTATATAGATGGGGCGTTGGCGCCGTTCGACGTGCTCCGGGACCAGTTCGGACTGCCTGAGGGGGGCTTCCTACTACACGCGGCTGTAGTGGCTGCCATGCAAAAGCACTGGAAAGAGGGGCTCCTGGAGCCCGCGACGACTATGGCATGCCAATATGTGGTGATGGCGGCTGGTACATTCAAAGCTGTGACGTGCCTCCATAATAGGATGCTGAACAAAGGGCTGGAACCACTCAGTGGGCTCAAAGCTAAATGGGAGGGGAGCGTTGGCCGGCCCATACCGGATACGGCATGGGGCCATATCCTGCGACGCACGTGGAAGGGCACCAGGAACGCGCGCTTTCAGCAGGTCCATTTTTATGTGCTCCATAGGGCCTATTTAACTCCAGAGAAACTACAGCGGCACTTTCGGGTGCCGGATGCCTGTTGCCCCCGGTGCTCGTCCCTTGGGGCGGACATGGACCACTTGTTTTGGGGGTGTCCACAACTGGGAACTTATTGGGCGGAGGTAGGGGAACTCCTGAATGAAGTGACTGACAGGGAGGTAGAATTCGACATGGCGGCGTGTCTATTGCTCTGGTTCCCGCATACTAAGCACACCAAGGTGACAAGTAAATTCATAGATCTGGGCCTGATATTGGCTCAAAGGGAAATATCGTGGCACTGGAAGGCCAGGGGGGGTCCCTCACTGCGTAGATGGAAGAATGAGTTGCTGCGATGGTCTGACTGCGAGAGCGTGCTCCGGATGAAGCAAGCAGTGAAGTTGGGGAATGAGAAAGCTCTGGATGCGGCGCGTGCATGGGAGTTAGTGGTACAGGCTCTGCGTGATGCTTTGGTTGAGGATGAGGACGGCGAGAACTAAGCCGCTGGACACCGCGGGGCGAACACAGGAGTATCTCACTACGCACTGTAGTGGAACCATCCAGTTCAGTAGAGCGCAGCACACACCTTAGCAGTTGCCAGGGGGGGGGGCGTTGGGGGGGTTAGTTGTAGAGGGGCTTGGGGAGGGCCGGAAGCCATTGGAGGGTTGCTGGTGGAGGCCTTGGAACTACTGGGACAGGGGGTATTGAGTGGCGGGCAGACTGATTGGGTGGGACGGCCTGGCACGAAGGCCCGAATAGCCTAGAGTAGGCCCCGACGGGGGCAATTACGTTGATTCCACGGAGATGGCTGACGGGAATGTTGTTGCGGGTGGGGGGGTAAAAGCAGATACGTAAAACGACCTTCCGCCAGGGTCCCAATGGGACGTACACTGTGTTGTGTTCCTCTCGAGCGATTTGATATGCCGCCCGGCCTCCGGGATGCGGGCTGAATGGCTGTGTACAATTGTGAACTGTCATTGGACGGGGGGAGCCCACAAGTGCACTGGCTGTTTACTTTTTCCTGCTGTTTATAACTCTGCAATAAAAATATAATTTAAAAAAAAAAAAAAAAAGCAGTGGCACCTGCCACAGGATCACTATAGCAAACCACAGTCGCACCCACACTGGCTCCACGTCAAAGCGGGTGTTGCACACTACCCACAATGAGATGCCAACAGATTGTATTCCAGAGTCCAAGATAAATAATAATACATTTATAGCTGAAACCTTAAACTAAGAAAATAAGGAATGGCACTTATGCTGGCTGACACAAGCAGCAAAGAAAGAGGACTAAAGAATGACGTCCCAATCTGCTTCTTTATGGATATTCATTTGTTAACTTTGATCACATTTGTGGTAACTATCACACTGGAATGCTGGGTATTGTCGTTTTTACTTGCGGCTGTGAATTCGAAGAAAGTAAAGTCTAATCTGAGCCTGTGTCAGTCATAAACTTAAGGAAAGGCTATCTAGTTAAAAAGTTGCGAATTGCGGTCAAAGTGGCATTCAAAGTTAAAAAATATTTTTCTAAAAGTAAATTGGAAAAGTTAACACAAATGATCCACACCAGAGGCGCAAGTAGAGCCAAACATATATTTGGGCGGGGTGGGGGAGGGGGGCGGGGCTAATTCAGGGGTCAACTCATTCTCTCCCTTCACTTTCACACTCACCCTGCACTCACAGGGATCACAATGTACTCACACTGATCACTATGCACTCAACCCACCCGCTCACCCTGCACTCAGTGACCACACTGCACTTATTTCATCATCATGAACTTACACCGTTCTCCCTCCACTTCCCTGAGGTCACATGAGCACACAGCACACTCTGCACTCAGTGATCACTGTGCACTCACAATGCTCTTGCACTGTTTACTCTGTACCTCACCCTGCAGTCACACGAGCACACTACTCACCCTGCTCATGCAACACTTCACTCAACGGTGCGATCATTGTTAGGGCCAGCCCTGGCTGGGAGTCTTAGTCTTACCCCCTGAAGTTGGGGTCTAGTTGCGCCCCATGTTGCTTCCCACGTCGAAAGTACATTTCACTGCAGGAATTTACAACGTTTGCATCCTTCCTGAAGATTCCATTCTCTGGCAGGTTAGCGTGAAGAGCTTTTTGTAATATTTTTTTAAAGCCTCGCTCCTATCCCCTGCGTCCCACTACTACTGGGAACATTGGATGTTTCAATAAGGAGCGGATTAATGCCATAGGTGCTAACTTTGGTTCTGGGGACCCAGGTTCGAGTCCTGGTATCGGCTCAACATCTTGTGATCTTGAGCAAAATCACTTAATTTACTAGTGACTTATGAAAAATGAGTTTGACCTTGATTAAAGTCGCTGGTGCTTGTTTAACATATTACAATCCCTAGAGCTGAGTCCACAAGCCTAATATAACAAATATTGTGGAGAAAAACATGCACTCCCACACCTGCTTTGGAGTTGATGCAGGGAATAGTTCAAATCTTCCACTCCAGGTCTTGGTTCTTTATTGAAGGCCGCAGTCCTCCCAGGTTTTGGAGGCACAACAGCTGCAGGACGCGAAGTCTTTGGTGCAGTTTCCATGAGAAACAGCAGACAGACCGGTAGGGCTGGGGCCAAGTCAGTTTCTCTTCAGTCTTCTACTTTTGTGGCTCTTCAGTGTCCTCCTTCGTAGGTCGGAAGGACAGTTTTCTCTGGTGCCAGGGGCTCCTCTAAATACTGAGTTTAGGGGAGTGTAGGGTAGTAGCCAATGGACTACCGAACCCTCGGATCACTATGCCCCCATATGACCACTTCCTATAGGAAGTGGGCATAGCCCTGTCCCAGAATTACTAAGTTTGCCATCACAAAGATGGCTACATCTGATAAGTCGTTTCCACCTATGTTTGGCGCAACGTAGGGGTGGTACTAGCCTGGAGGCAGCACGCCTGCATGACTTGTGAGTTTTCCCAACCGTCTAGGTTCCAAGGGGTGTCTGTATCCTTTCCTCTGAGGGGAGCCATAATCGCATTACGAAGGCGGCAGCTCTTTGAAGTGGGAGCGACCATGTCAAAAAGGGCTACTTTCCTACACATAATATACTTCCTCGTTCCCAAAAAGGATATCGCACTAAGGATAAGGATATAACACTAAGGCCTATTCTAGACCTCAGAACTCTTCAGAACACTTTCCTATGGTCACACTACAGAATGTAATACCATTGCTGCAGCAGGAAGATTTTATGTCGGCACTAGACCTCAGACACCTATTTCCAAATAACTATACCTCCATCACCCTGGCGCTATCTCTGCTTTCAGGTCAACAGGGAGCACTACCAATTCAAGGTGTTAACTTCAGATTAACTACAGCTTCAAGTGTATTCACCAAATTCCTTGCTGTGGTGACAGCCCATCTCAGAAGGTGGGCTTGACATACAGTGTCTACAGGACAAACGGCAAGTAACCAACCTTCTTCATAAATTAGGGTGTACACTCAACATAACCAAATCTCACCTTCAACCATTGCAAATACAGCCATTCTTAGTTGACACCTTAAAGCCTCCCCTAGTCCAGAAAGAGTGCAAAGGATCAAGCTTGCATTACCTCTTTTTCTCCCACATCACAAGTCAACGTAAAAACAGTCATGATCTTCCTTAATTAATGGCATCCTACATAGCCTTGTTTGCTATGGATATAGCCTTTGGTTCACCAGCCCGCCTCCATCAATTGCTCCGGTCAGCTCGCAGTTTCAGCTGCGCGAGCTCCAGGCGGAGGCCGATACCCTGTTAAGGAAAAGGGCGATAAAAGACGTACCTCTGTCTCAAAGAGGAAGAGGTCTGTACTCCCGGTTCTTCCTGGTTCGCAAGAAGGACAAGAACGAGTTCAGGCCCATTCTGGATTTACGACCAGCAAAAAAGTGGATTCGCAGAGAGAAGTTTCGAATGCTGTCGTTGCATCAGATTTATCCTCAGTTGCAACAGGTAGACTGGCTATGTGCTATAGACCTACAAGATGCGTACTTCCATGTGCCCATTGCACACAAACACAGGAAGTTCCTACGATTCCAAGTCGGCGCAAATCATTATCAGTACACAGTACTGCCATTCGGACTGAAGTCTGCGCCCAGAACATTCTCGAAGTGCATGGCGTGGTGGCAGCACACCTAAGGAAGAACAAGGTGTTTGTCCACCCGTACCTGGACGATTGGTTGATCAAGGCCTCCTCCTTCTCGGAAGCTCGAGCACACTTCCAGAAGACGTGCGTTCTCTTGAACAAGCTGGGGTTGCACATCAAATGTCCAAGTCTGTCCCGACTCAGGTCCAGTGCATTCAGTACTTGGGAGCCAACATCAATACGCTGTCAGCAAGCGTGTCTCCGTCGGAGGAGCGGCGATTATCACTCCTTCGGAAAGCTCAGTCTCTTAAGACCACTCCATCTACAACAGTGAGGACTGTGTCTTCTCTACTGAATCGATAGCCTCCTATATCTGCCTAACGCCACACGCACAACTGCACAAGACCGTTGCAGGAGTGCATGGAGTATCAGTGGGATCAGAGGAAAGGGTCTTGGGACGACAAGATACGACTGTCTGCATGCTCTTCAGTCTCTGAAGTGGTGGTGTTCAGCGGAGAATCTCCTTAGAGGGGTTCCCTTCCACAAGGACATTCCCACTCAGACTATCATGACGGTTGCTTCTCTCCATGTCTGGGGGGCGCATTCCGGAGACTTACAGATTCAAGGAACGTGGTCCCTGACGGAGTCCACGTATCACATCAATTTCCTGGAACTCAGAGCTGTTCACTTGGCACTGAAGGCCTTTCATCCGTCCTTCCAGACCAACTCTCTGCTTGTACAGACGCACAATACGACCACGATGTATTACCTCAACAAGCAGGGGGGCTCGAGATCACGCACTCTGTTGCAGGAGGCGCAGGCGATCTGGCGATGGCTTCTGGCCAGAGGACTGACTATAACGGCAACCCATCTACCAGGTGTGCAGAATGTTCAGGCGGACAAACTGAGCAGACTGATTCAGGGAAACGAATGGGTCATAAACGATGAAGTACTAAGAGAAGTCTTCGCCAGGTGGGGGACTCCAGCCATAGATCTGTTCGCCACCGCTAAAAACAGCAAATGCCGAGACTTCGTCTCCAGGTACTACCAGCAGGGGATGCTGGGGAATGTGCTATGGATCAACTGGTCGAACAGCTTTCTGTATGCTTTCCACCCATTCCCCTGATTCCGGCGGTGCTCATCAAGCTGTCCCAGTCCAGGGCGCGGATGATCCTGATTGCCCCAAAATGGCCCAGGCAGTGGTGGTTCACGGACCTGCTTCACTGGTCTCTACTTCCTCATATACGGCTGCCGTGCAGGCCGGACCTTCTCACGAAGTTCGGGGGGGCAGATGTTGCACCCCAACCTCTCGTCTTTGAGTTTGGCGGCATGGCTCCTGAGAGAGTGCAATATGGCCATTTGAATCTACCTGAAGATTGCATGGACATACTGAAGGAGGCTAAGCGACCTTCCACTCTGACTTCCTATGCTTACAAGTGGAAGAGGTTTTGCATCGGTTGCAATTCCAAGAATTATGACCCGACGACGTCTAAGGAAGATGTCGTCATTCCGTATCTTCTGCATCTGGCGCGATCTGGCCTTAATGTCCATTCCATTAAGTTTCATCTTGCTGCGCTGACTGCCTACAGGAAATGCCCTTCACAGACTTCCTTCTTTCAGATCCCTGTGATCAAAGATTTTTGGGAAGGCTTGAAGAAAGTGTTCCCTCCTGTCCGGCTTCCTTCGCCTTCATGGGAATTGGATGTGGTGCTGTCCAGATTGATGAAGGAGCCTGTTAAACCGATTCATAAGGCTTCGTTGCAGCACCTGTCCTGGAAGGCGGCGTTCCTCGTGGCCATCGCATCGGCCCGTTGTGTTGCCAAGAACCTTATACTGTATTTCATGCTGCTAAGGTTGTTATGCGTACTCACCCTAAATTTCGTCCCAAGGTTATCTCTGATTTTCATATCAACCAGACCATAACTTTGCCTATGTTTTTTCAGAATCCTTCTTCTCCAGCGGAAAGGTCGTAGCATTCCCTGGATGTTAGGAGGGTGTTGAAATTTTATCTGGATAAGACAAAGGATATTCGTAGGTTTTACAATTGTTTATCAATTATGGATCAGTCAGGACGGGTCTTGCCACCTCTAAACTGTCCATCTCTAGGTGGATTGTGTCCTGCATACAACTGTGTTACCAAAAGGCTAATAAGACCTTGGGGGGTGTAAACCTAAGGCTCATTCCACCAGGGGCCACAACGGCTTTGCTCCGTAATGTTCCGATTGCAGAAATCTGCAGGGCGGCCACTTGGAAGTCGGTCCATTCCTTTGCTAAGCATTACTGCCTGGACACTGATGCCAGGGCAGACGCTCAGGTTGGGCAGGTTTCGCTGCGAAATCTGTTCGCACAATAGTAGTGGTATTTCTCGTTTCTCCACCGCCGCTTGCCATTCTATTCACTAGATTATGACTATACACAGAGATCCCCTACTACAGAAGGAGTAGTTTCTGTCCTGTAACTCCAGTTCTGTAGTAGGGGTATCTCTGGTTCGAGGCATGTGGGCTGCTGACATTCATATCTGTGCATAGATCGCCGCCTAGTGTTGGGTCCAGATGATTGCACATTGTTGTCCTGGAAGAGTCTTAGGTGGCTCCTCCCCTGGACTACAGTGCGCATGGGCATCGACTCCATCCTCAGATTGTTTTTTTCCGCCATTGGGTTCGGATGCCTTTAATTCCCTCTTGTCGGAATCAATAGAAAAACTTTCTTAAGACCAAAAGGTCTTTAGTCTATACGTCTGTATTGTCTTGCGTTCGGCTTCACTTCTTCTAGCTCGGCTCCGAGCCGGTTTCTGTACTTCCGCGTGCTCTCTGCGCCGAAGGCCTAGTCGACGCTCCTGACTAATCGACCATCCATCATGGAACGAAGTCCATTCAAAAGATGTCCGGTCTGTAACTCGAAGTACCCACACATCGACGTCCACCCGGTGTACAACAAGTGTCTGTCGCCGGACCACGATGAGGCCAAGTGTATGGCCTGCTCACGATTTAGGTCTAAGAAGACACTCGAGCTCCGACGAGCTGCGCGCCTGGAGGCCCAGCAATCTGCTCCGGCGCCTACGGACCTTTTCGATGCTGGGGATGTCAAGGAAGAATATATCCAGGTCGTTTCGGAATCTAACCCCGCGTCGGACGTCGAAGAAGACTACGACGCTGATGCTGAGGTGTTCGAAAGCGAAGAAGTCGTCGAGGAGGTAGGAGGCGACGACGGTGCCCTCTGGGCCATGGAGGATAGCTCGGACGAGGAGCTCCCTCAAACAGACTCTGGGGCCGTGCCTATCTATAAGGCCCAGGTCGCGGACATTACCCAAGACCTTGATATGGGTTCCACGGCCCCGCCTTCGGGCCCGGCCACGGACATTGTTACCGAGCCACTCCCGGTCAAAACGCAACCGAAAGTGAAACCTACGGTCTCAACGCCAGATACTGCGCAGGTGCAAGTATCGAAACCGAAAGTGCGCATCGCATTGGTCGGATCAAACTTCTGAGGCCTCGGCGCCGAAGAAACCAAAGATGGCGGTTGAGCCGAAAGGGCAGGTCCAGGGCGCCGAGACAAAGTCTGCCGCGCCGAAGACTAAGGCGGAGGTGCTCGATACGGGCGCGTCGGTGCCGAGGACGTTCGACGCCGGCAAGGGCCTTGTCGACCCGAAGAAGGCTGTCGACGACCAGAAGAAGCGGCCCGATGACCCGAAGGTCCTCTCTGCCCCGCGTCCACACGACAAAGCCAAGGGTGCTGCGCCCCGAGAGTTGACTCCGAAGGTGGCCTCAAAGGACTCGACTCCTAAAGTGGCCTCAAAGGACTCCGCTAAACCAGCGCGTCCATCCGCCGCATTCACCAAAAAGGTCACGGACTCCCTGCAACGCATCAGGGACGGCACCGCGGCGGCCGAGCCGAAGGACCCTCCGCCTGCGAAGCCTGTGGAGAAACCGGTTAAGGCGTCCACGCCGATCCTCTTTACCTTGCTGCCTAAAACGGCGCCGAAGGCTTTCGCTCCTAAGCCAGGGGCTGGCGTGCCCGAGAAGGTCTCCGAAGGAGTCGTCGGTGGTCCACAGCCCGCGACCTCGACACCCTTCGGAGGATGAGCGTCAAGAACACTTCATAGACGCCGAAACGGGCAGGCTTTCCCTTCTGAAGCGGAAAATCACCCCAGAACCTCAACTGGAGTCTTACAAGATCCCTCTCAAGAAGAAGGACTCTACTTGTTCTCCTGTCTTGGTGGAACCCCTTTCACCACACTCCGATGTGGACGCTGGTGAGGGTGATGACGAGGATGAATACAGTTATCCAGTCTATACAGACCCTGAGGATACAAATGAGCCCTGGGCAGCTGGTGGTGACCCTGGGGATCCTCATTCGGGACAAGACCCTCAACTCTTTTCTGCTAAGACTTCACCTACTGAAGACTCTGCTGCTTTCAATGCCCTCATTGAACGGGCTGCTAACAATCACAATGTCCAGCTGCATGCTGACCCTGTGGATGTGGATTTCCTCTTGGACACTTTTTCAGTATCGGAAAAGACTGTGAAAACTCTGCCTATGCTAAAAGGTGTTTTAAAGCATGCTGCTGAGGTCTTTAAGGAACCTATCAGGACGAAGGTGATAAACCCTAGGATTGACAAGAAATACGATGCGGCACCTACTGATCCTACCTACATTAAAGGACAGTTGCCTCTGGACTCCCTTGTCGTCTCGAATGCCCGGAAGAGGGCCAATTCTCAGACTACGGGTGATGCTCCTCCTCCAGACAAAGAATCCAAGGTCTTTAAGGCTTCGGGGAAGAGAGTAGCTGCACAGGCAGCCAACATATGGCGCATCTCTAACACACAGGCGCTCCTAGCGCGTTGACAGGGCGCACTACGATACACTAGAGACCCTGTTGCAACACCTGCCTGATCAATACAAAGAAGGGGCTGAGATGCTAATTCAAGAGGGGAAGCTAATCTCCAACGCTTCCATTAAGTGCGCTCTGGGCGCAGCCGACACCGCTGCCAGAGCTATTAACACCAGTGTTATGCTTCGGAGAGACATGCCTGGCTGAGAATCTCTGTATTTAAGCCAGACATCCAAACCACCATCCTGAACCAAACGGTTAACCCAGATCACCTGTTTGAACCAGAGGTTGACACCACCCTAGAAAAAAATGAAAAAGGACACTGACACTGACACTGCAAAATCCATGGGTGCCTTGCGGTCGCAGCAGTTTCGGGGTGGGTCATTTCGTCGCTCCAACACTAGAGGAGTCTCAAGGGGTCAACTTTCCCAATCCACGCAATACTACAAGGGCAACACCCAGACTACTTATGCCAACAAGAGTCGAGGTGGATATCGCTGCAACAGCGCCAAGGGCAGAGGACGTGGCAACAACAGCTCCAGGTCCTCTACCGCCAGCAAACAGTGACGCCTTGTCACTGCCCCCGACCATACAACACCGGTCGGGGGGAGACTCCAGCAGTTCCTGCTCGTCTGGAAGTCCATCACCACGGACAGGTGGGTCAGAAAACGTATCCAATACGGTTATTGTCTGGAGTTAACGTCCACTCCACCCAACATGCCCCCAAAACACCGTCCTATGTCGGACGAGCACTTGCACTTATTGCAGCAGGAGGTCGCAGTCATGCTGCAAAAAGGGGCAATAGAGCTCGTGCCTGTGCAAGAAAGAGGCACAGGGGTCTACTCCCTGTACTTCCTGATACCAAAGAAGGACGGGTCTCTCAGACCCATCCTGGACCTCAGGCCACTCAACTTCTACATCCTGTCGGAGCACTTCCATATGCTGACCCTGCAGCAAGTGCTCCCGTTGCTCAGGCAGGGGGATTTTCTCACAACTTTAGACTTAAAGGATGCGTACTTTCACATTCCACACACCCTTCACACAGGAAATACCTCAGGTTCACCATCCAAAACCAGCACTACCAATTCAAGGTTTTGCCTTTCGGTGTCACCACGGCACCCAGGGTGTTCACAATGTGCCTGGCGACAGTGGTGGCGCATCTCAGGAGACAGAACATCCACGTCTACCCTTATCTGGACGACTGGCTCATCCAAGCGAAGTCAGCCCAGCAGTGTGCCGCCCACATGTCCCACACCATTCACCTCCTGCACGATCTGGGATTCTCACTGAATTACCCAAAATCCCACCTCCAGCCTGCCCACGTACGGCAGTATCTGGGTGCGACCATAGACACTCTGGCGGCCACAGCACAGCCAAATTCAGTGAGGGTCAGCAGCATTCAATCGCTGATACAGAAATTCAGACCTCAACACTTGCTTCCAGCAAGAGTGTTCATGCAGTTGATAGGCATGATGGCCTCCTGCATTTCCATAGTCCCGCACGTGAGACTACATATGCGCCCGCTTCAGGAGTGCTTAGCACGTCAGTGGACTCAGGCTCATGGGCAGTTGAAAGACCTAGTGTTGGTAAGCGGTCGGGCATACAACTCTCTGCATTGGTGGAATCCACGAAACCTTTGCAAGGGCCGGCCGTTCCAAGAGCCTGTGCCACAGATTATCCTGACGACGGACGCTTCTCTCCAGGGTTGGGGAGCGCATGTACTCCATTACACTGTGCAGGGCCTATGGACGCAACAGCAAAGGAAGATGCACATCAATGTTCTGGAACTGATGGCGATCTTCATGGCACTGAAAGCCTTCAAAGTACATCTGTGCAACAAGGTCGTGTTGATCCGGACGGACAACATGACGGCAATGTACTACATTCAAAAACAGGGAGGGACACACTCTCCGCAGTTGTCTCATCTGGCTCCGAGCATGTGGAAGTGGGCCATTCAGAGGAACATCTTCCTCATGGCAGAGCACCTCCCGGGCAAAGACAATCAGATGGCGGACCTGCTCGGCAGGCACAGCCACCAAATGCACGAGTGGGAGGTACATCCATCAGTTCTCCAACCGTACTTCGAAGGTGGGGTCATCCAGAGATCGACCTCTTCGCCACCAGGGAGAACGCAAAATGCCAAAGCTTCGCCGCCAGGTTCCCACACCCACAGTCGCAGGGCAATGCGATATGGATGAACTGGTCAGGCAAATTTGCGTACGCTTTTCCCCCAGCACCTCTGATACCGCTGGTGGCACGCAAGCTCAGGCAGCGCTCGATGACTCTCATCCTGGTTGCTCCAACGTGGGCTCGCCAACCATGGTACACCACGTTTCTGGAACTGTCCGTGGTACCGCATCAGAGGCTACGTCTCACACCCAGCCTTTTGACGCAGAGCCATGGCGACATTCAGCATCCAGATCCGCAACAGCTCAACCTGGCGATCTGGCTCCTGAGGTCCTAGAGTTTAGCTACCTGCACTTGCCTTCCGACTGTATGGACATCATTCGAGAGGCAAGGAAGCCCACCACTAGAGCATGCTATGCGGCGAAATGGAAGCGGTTTGTAATTTATTGTGTAGACCACAACATTAACCCGCTAGATGCTTCTATTCAGAATATCATCTGTTACCTTTTCCATCTGTACAAATGTAATCTGGCATATGCTTCCATTCGCATTCATCTATCTGCAATGGCTGCTTATCTCCAGAAAAGGCAGCACCTCTCCCTCTTCAGGGTGCCTGCCATTAAGGCTTTTCTGGAAGGACTCAAACGAGTCATTCCTCCGCGGACTCCACCAGCTCCGGAGTGGAACCTCAATGTGGTCCTCACCAGGCTGATGGGTCCTCCCTTTGAACCACTGCATTCCTGCGAGATTCAGTTCTTGACGTGGAAAGTGGCTTTCCTCATAGCAATTACATCGCTACGGAGGGTTAGTGAATTACAAGCCCTTACTATCCAAGAGCCATTCATTCAAATTCACTCCCAACAGGGTAGTGCTTCGCACCAACCCTAAATTTCTTCCCAAGGTTGTGTCTCAATTCCATATTAACCAAACTATTGAGTTACCTGTTTTCTTTCAAAATCCCGAGTCCTTGGCGGAGCGGATGCTCCACACCCTTGACGTCAAAAGGGCCCTAATGTACTACATCGATAGGACCAAGGATTTCAGGAAAACTAAGCAACTTTGTCGCCTTTGCACCACACCACAAAGGTGTAACCCTATTTCCAAGGCTGGTATTGCTCGGTGGATCGTTAAATGTATCCAGATCTACTATCTGAAAGCAAAACGTACCCTTACCATTCCACCAAGAGCCCACTCCACCAGAAAGTTGGGGGCCTCTGTGGCATTCCTTGGAAACATTCCTTTGGAAGACATATGTAGAGCAGCCACATGGTCTACCACACACACATTTACAAAGCATTACTGTGTTGATGTGCACTCCAAACAGCAGGCAGCTGTAGGGCAGGCTGTTCTCAAAACACTTTTCCAAACTGCTGCAGCTGGCACGGGCGGCCGCCGCTAATGGAGGGACTGCTATGTATTCTATGCACAGATATGAATTCAGCAGCCCACATGCCTCGAACCGAATATGCTACTTACCAGTATGCATCTGTTCTTGGCATGTAGGGCTGCTGACATTCATATCGCCCGCCCTCCTCCCCGGCGCCTGTAGCAGCTGCAGAATTCACATATACTTCTGGCATGGTCATCATTCACTGAGTTTCACTCCATCTTGGCCACAATGGCTAAAAACAATCTGAGGATGGAGTCGATGCCCATGCGCACTGTAGTCCAGGGGAGGAGCCACCTATCTCGTGATACTTCGAAGACTCTTCCAGGACAACAATGTGCAATCATCCGGACCCAACACTAGGCGGCGATCTATGCACAGATATGAATGTCAGCCGCCCTACATGCCAAGAACAGAGGCATACTGGTAAGTAGCATATTTGTTATAGTCATAAGCGCCCGCCCACCCTCCTCCCCGGTGGCGAGAGATATTCATGTAAGGAATGCTACAGGTCTGGCGTGTTACGCCTTCAAAAAGAACTGAAAGTAAAAGGGTCCTGCAGTGCATTCTGGGATACTGTGAAATTCTGGAAAGTACTCTTAAAGGCACAGTATCCTGTTTTGAGCTACATAATGGCAGCCTATGGGGCTTGTCTGTCCATGTCTTCCTCTCTATCATTCCAGAGGGTTTTTGCTGCTGAAGCAAGGGAAATCTGGACAGACTTTGATGTTTGTGGATTTTTGGTGGAATTTCTAGTTGAATACTGGACAGTGTAGCCTGGTTATATAGGCTGCATTATCTGTCTTTAAATTCTCTCTTAAGTGTCTGTGCAGTTCTGCATTTTTCGACACCGTAAGAGATTATTTTGGATTGCTCCGGGGTCCACGCACATGGGCGGGACTATTCACTAGATTATGACTATAACAGAGATACCCCTACTACAGAACTGGAGTTACAGGACAGAAACTACTCCTTCCACATGCTCCTCTGCCTATGTGTCCTCTTCAACACACTTTGCAATCGCAATGGTCTCCAGTGGGGGGCATCTACAAGATCTAGTGTTGGTAGGGCCAGCGACCCATCGCTCTCTGCAGTGGTGGAACAGCAACAGTCTGTTGCAGGGTCGGGGCTTCAAAGCCTTAATTCCGCAAGTCACGGTGACCACAGATGATTCCGTTCAGAGGTGGGGAGTGTACATTTGCTGGACCACATAGTCCATGGTTAACATCACAACAACTCTTCTCTTCCAGGGGATACTCATTAGTAGTCATAAGCACTGAATAATCTCCGCCCATGAACGGGAACCCGGAACACATAACTAAATACATATATATGTGTAAATATATAACAAAAGTACAAAGTACTAAGGAAATTATACACATATACACTAATAATATGCAGCCCAACCATAGCCTAAAGGCTAATAAAGCCATAATTACATATTTTCTGCAGAATGAAAATAAACCATAGAAACAATGCAAGAAAAAGGCTGGAGCCTAAAATGCATTCCACAGACTGAAAAACCTTTTATTTTCATCAAGGAAACTGTAATAAAAGGCAATTAGCCTATGTAGGCTGCATAAAAAAAAATCATCCCTGTACAGAAAATCAGACTGACACCTCGCCTTTAAAGCCTCAGAGAATCTGAACACTTTGCCTTTGAGGCCTCCAGGGGGAACTCTGCTTCCATCATGCCCCACAGGTGACAGTTAGGTCAGTTCTTTTTTTCCGGCTTGTTCTGTGAGGAACCTGGAACTTGAGCTCTGCTGAATTTGATTATTTTTCGGTCAGAATTTGTTTTTTTCCTGTCTTATTTGACAGTATCTGTTGCTGGTGATAATATTCCACCTTTTCTGACTAATTCTTCTAGTATTTTTTAGTCAGTTATGCCACCTTTATTCTACAACTGTCCTTCCTGGGGGAAGATGATGTCAAAAACAGATCCCCATTCTGTTTGTGTGGTGTCTACCTTCCACACATGATGTGGAAAAATGATATCATTGCCTCAAGCTTTCCAGAAGAACTTTAAAGAAAAGAGAGAAAATTCGACTTTTGGGACTTCTGGAGAGAGAAAGGCATCAGGAAAAGGAAGCAAGAAGTGTGTTGTCATCTGGAAGACCCCCCTCTTTGTCAAAACATCGAAGGTCTGCCTCTCCTGAGGGTAAAAGCAAGAAAGAACGACATCAGGAAGCGTCGACGTCAAAGTGAGTTCGACGTTGAAATCTAGATCGTAGTCAGGTATGTTGATGTTGAAACCAGTGGAAGTACATAGACGTCGAAGTTATCGCCGCTAAGGCACAAGTCGAGGCGTTTGGTGTTGGTTGCTGTGAGGACGACATCGAGAGGAAGAGTGAGATCGACGTCGAGAAAGTGATATCGACGTCTAGAGAGAGAGCCATGACATCGAGACCTGAAAAAAGGAGATTAAGGTCGCCGTCGAGACATGGGTCGATGTCGAGACATGCCTCAGGCTCGAGGCTTGAAAGGGCTCTGTCGACGTCGAAACAGCAAATGACGCCGAGGAAGTAGACGTCTAGGTCTCCGCCACCTGCCTCGCGGTCGGCGTCGAGACACTCTAGATCGGCCTCTCTGACCTCTCATAGGTCTTTGTCGAGGTCGGAGTCTGGGTCAATAGCTTTGGCTGACCCTCCAAGGTGTACGTCGAAAGACCTGACGTCTAGGACATCTGTGGACAGGTCTTCAGTTGTAAGAGCCTCTCTGCACAAAATCTTCTATTTGTGGTGCATTCTGGCTCGACGCCGAGAAATTCAACGTCAAGGGACAGACAATTGGTTCCCAGAGATCCGACTTCAAGATCTCCGCAGTCTATTCGGAATTCTTCCGCAGCGTCTTCTTCCTCAATGGGAATTCAGATTGTGCAAGTTACCCTGTAGGGCTCTCCGGTGCGTAGAACACCGCCTGTGAGCATGTCTCCTAGATGGCTGGAAAGCATACACCATTGAAAGATGCAGCCAGGCCTAATGACAGGCCTCTTACTTTGGCAGCTTCAAGGCCACTGGCGGTTCTCCAAGAAGATCTAGATCTCCGGTGCGAAGGCGTTCGCATTCTAGAGAGCGTAGTAGGTCTCATCGATCTCCTAGGCGAAGGCATAGATCTCCTGCCTCTTCCTCTCCATCGAAATCGTCTTACAGAGACTATTCACCCACGATCTCATCTACGCCACCTTCCAGGATCTCTCCGGTGGATGACCTGGGAACTTTCAATGAGGTATTATGCCGTGGGGCTAGCAAGTTCAATATAACTATGGCAGTGCCTCAGGTGAAGTCTTCTGTCATATTTGAAACGCTTCATCATAAATCGTCTGCTAGACCTCTTCTTCCGTTGGTGCCTGGTTTGTTGGAACCGGCAATGAAGACCTTCTTGACGCCAGCTACAGTGGGCTCCGGGCCTTCAAGAATTGCAAAAAAGTATAAAGCACAGGACCAGGATGCTCTGTTTCTGCGTACAGATCCACCTCCAGATTCGCTAATAGTGGCGGCGGCGGCCAGGAAGGCCCATTCGGCAACGTCTCTCATCTGCTCCGCCAGACAAAGACAGTAAAACATGGACTCCTTGGGGCGGAGGATGTGTAACACCGCTGGATCAGTCATGAGTGGCCAGTGCTGCGGCTTTACTGGGTCGCTATGATCGTTTCCTATGGGACTCTGTCTAGATTTGCGGGGAAGCTACCTAAGGAAGATCAGAATTACTTCCTTGAGATTGTAGGAGAAGGTGGGTTTGGTGGCAAACCAGAGTATCAGTGCGGCGGCTGATTCTACGGATCTTGCAGCGCATGGCTATGCCCACGGCATATGCTCTAGGAGGTCGGCTTGGCTGCACCTCATGGGCCTTAAGCCAGATGCCCAAAGGAAAATAGGTAATCTGCCTTTCAGTGGGTCAACATTATTTGGATCTCATGCCGATGATGAGATGGCCAAGATGAAAGCGGAGCTTGATACTCTAAAAGCGGTTGGCCTAGAGAAAAAGGAGTCCTGTCGTAGTTTTCGCCCCTACGACAAGAGGTCGTTTCAACAACGTGGGCAAACATCAAACTGGTCGACGCAAAACCAGGGGCAGTCTCATCAAAGGTCACAGTTTCAACAGAGCAGGCCTGGGCGAGGCAGAGGAGGAAATAGACAGCAGTCCTCTGCGGCGAAGCAACCTCAGAAGCAATGAGAAATAACTTCCTCCACAGCTGTGGTCCACTCCGGTAGGAGGAAGCATTGCTCTATACTTGGACGAGTGGAGAAAATTGACAAAGGACAGATGGGTCATCGACATAATCCAAAACGGTTATCTCCTCAAATTCAAATCACCTCCTCCTGCCATACGTCCAAAGAAGGTTTTTCATCAAAGTCAAAAACGTCTACAAAAAGAAGTAAACATCCTTTTGTGCAAAAAAGCCATAGAGGAAGTTCCTCTGTCACAGAGAAACCAAGGTCTGTACTCCCGCTTCTTCTTGGTGAGAAAGAAAGGTCCCAATGCAGACTTCAGACCTATACTGGATTTAAGGTTGTTGAACAGATTTATTCGAAGAGAGAAATTTCGGATGTTAGCGCGCCATCAAATATTTCCCCGTTACATCAGGGGAACTGGATGTGTTCCAATATCAGAGGCATCGCAAATTTCTCAGATTTCAAGTGTCTGTTCATCACTACCAGTATGCAGTACTTCCGTTCGGACTAAAGTCAGCTCCCTGAACATTCTCGAAGTGTATGGCGGTGGTAGCAGCATTCCTTCGAAGACAGAGGATTTTCATATAACCTTACTTGGACGATTGGCTCCTAAAAAGTCCATCCCCATCTCTTCTGGAAGATCATCTTTCAATATGCCTTCAGCTCATGCACAAGTGTGGTCTTCAAGTCAATGTCAAGAAATCGATAATGAACCCAACCACTATCTGGGAGCTCTTTTGGACACGGCAGAAGAAAACGTGTGTCCTTCGGAGGAGAGGTGGTTATCAATCGAAACGAAATGTCAGCTTCTTGTTCAAACCACGTCCCCAACAGTTCGCCAAGTATCCTCTCTTCTGGGGTCGATGGCGTCGTGCATCTTCATAGTTCCAAACGCAAGATTGCACATGCATCCTCCACAGTAGTATTAAGAGGATCAGTGGAGACAGAGGACGGGGTGTTGGAAGGATCGAATACTCCTTCATCAGTCCTCCAAAGATTCCATCCGATGGTGGATGAAGAGGTCCTACTTAATGCAAGGAGTTCCATTTCATCAAGACCCCCCGACTCAAACTCTGATCACGGACGCCTCTCTCCAGGGTTGGGGTGCTCATATGGGCCCTTGCCCTAAGCGCTATGGTCAGAATCCGAGAAGGTCTATCACATCAACCTGCTGGAACTAAGAGCGGTTCATCTGGCTCTCAAGTCCCTGTTTCCATCATTCCAGTCTCGGTCCCTCCTGGTGCAAACATCTAATACAACTACAATGTATTATTTAAACAAGCAGGGGGGTTCCAGGACTCTGTCCATGGAAGCCCAGACCATCTGGAATTGGCTACTGGCGAGGGACTTGTCAATAACAGCGGTGCATCTGCCCGGGTCCCTCAACTCGCAGGCAGATTTCCTCAGCAGGGACTTCGGCGAGGCTCACGATTGGGTCCTCAATGAGGAAGTCGCAAACAGTATTTTTCAAGCATGGGGAATTCCAGATATCGATCTGTTCGCAGACGTGGGAAACGCAAAATGCCCCGTCTTCGCGTCCTGTTTTCCCCAGGTCGGGTCTCAAGGGAATGCCCTTTTGATATACTGGTGTCAGAACTTACTGTACGCTTTTCCTCAAACCCCATTGATACCAACAGTAATCAACAGGATGTACAAAACCAAGTCCAGGATGATTCTGATTGCCCCTGAGTGGCCACGCCAATGGTGGTTTCCAGATCTCCTTCAGTTGTCGGAAGTGCCACACAGGAGGTTGCTGTGTCGCCCGGATCTTCTGTCCAAGCAAATGGGGAAGAGTGTTCCACCCCAACCTGTCCTCCCTACGCCTGGCAGCATGGCTCCTGAAGTCATCCAGTATGGACACTTGCAGTTGAATCCAGAGTGTATGCATATCCTTAAGGAGGCGAAGCGTCCTTCTACAAGGAAATCATATGGTTTTAAATGGAAACTATTCTTTCTGTGGTGTGAGAACAATGGTCTTGATCCTATACATCCTGCTCAACACCCGCTCAGTCCACAGGCACGCCATCGACCTCTGGAATCTACTAGACACCATCTCTCCGGACGTCGCCTTCAGAAACATTGATGAACGCCACATCAGCCCCAGACATCACCATTGCCATCCCGGAAGACTATAAGATCATTCGCAAGGACCGTACCGGCCACACAGGAGGTGGCATCGCTATCGTCCATAAGAAATCCATCCGCTTCTCAACCAACTCAGACGTCAATCTCGCCAACACTGAACACCTTCACTTCCAGATCCACATCGACCCCAAGACCACACTCTGAGGCACCCTCCTTTAGAGGCCACCAGGACCCCGCGCACAATTTAGTGAAGACATCACGGACTTCATCACTCCACACGCGCTCCCCTCCGAGGATTACATCCTTTTGGGAGACCTCAACTTTCACCTTGAAAAGAACAACGACCGCAACACCACCACCCTTTTGGACAACCTCGCCAACCTCGGACTTAAACAACTTGTCACTACCCCCACCCACATCGCAGGTCACACACTCGACCCTATCTTCACCTCCAGCAAACATGTCTCCTTCAGCCACACCACAGCTCTCCTTTGGACTGACCACAGCTGCGTTCACTTTACCTACAACAAGCCCACATCCAACAACCACTCCCAACCTACTCTGCAAAGAAACTGGAACAAAATCACCATCGACCAGATCTCCTCATCGCTTCTTCTAAACCCCCCAGCCCACTCCTCAAACCCCGACCAAGCAGCCACCAACCTCACCCAATGGTTAGCCAACAGCGCCGACATCCTAGCACCACTGAAAAAACGACAAATCAAACTAGGCAGCAAGAAGGCCTCCTGGTTCAACGATGATCTTAAGAAATCCAAGAAACTCTGTCGCTCCCTCGAGAAGGCCTGGAAAAAAGACCCATCCACCAGCACCAAGGACGCCTTCAAAAACGCCACCTGCATACACCACCAACTGATCCGGAATGCCAAGAAAGCCGCTTTCAAGGACCGACTAGATAACAACGCCCACAACAGCAAGGAATTATTCAACATCGTCAAGGAATTTACCAACCCCTCAGCCAACTCCAACGACATCACCCCCTCTCAAGCCCTCTGCGACTCCCTAGCCTCATTCTTCCACAACAAAATTGCAGACATCCACAACAGCTTCGACAACCGACCCGAAGACCAACCCACCCAACCCCCTACAGGACCCCCACCCCCCTTGAACATCCTCAATGACTGGAAGCCAATCTCCACTGAGGACACCATCCGTCTGATGAACTCTATCCACTCAGGATCCCCCACAGACCCATGCCCTCACCACATCTTCAACAAAGCAGACTCCATCATAGCACCACACCTCCAAAACGTCATCAACTGCTCCCTCAACTCCGCAACCTTCCCGGAAAGCTGGAAACATGCTGAACTCAGCGCCCTCCTGAAGAAACCCACAGCTGACCCCACCGAACTCAAAAACTACCGCCCTATCTCACTCCTTCCATTTCCGGCCAAAGTCATCGAAAAAGCGGTCAACAACCAGCTTGCCGCATTCCTCGAAACCAACAAATCCCTCGACTCCTCACAATCCGGCTTCCGAGCCGAGCACAGCACTGAAACCGCCCTCATCGCAGCAACAGACGACATTCGAACTCTACTGGACAATGGAGACACAGTCGCCCTCATCCTTCTCGACCTCTCCGCAGCCTTCGACACAGTCTGTCATAGCACCCTGCTACAACGCCTCAAACATCGGAATCCAAGGAAAAGCACTGGACTGGATCACCTCGTTCCTTGCCGGAAGAACCCAGAGAGTCCGCCTCCCACCTTTCAAGTCAGAGGCCACCGAAGTCATCTGCGGCGTACCACAAGGATCCTCACTCAGCCCCACCCTCTTCAACGTATACATGAGCCCCCTCGCGACCATCGCACGCCAACACAACCTCAACATCATCTCCTACGCCGATGACACTCAACTGATCCTATCTCTCACCAGAGACCCTAACACTGCCAAAACCAACCTGCATGAAGGAATGAAAGAAGTAGCCGACTGGATGAAGCACAGCCGTCTGAAACTGAACTCAGACAAAACAGAAGTCCTCATCCTAGGCACCTCCCCCTCCGCCTGGGATGACTCTTGGTGGCCAGAGGCCCTTGGAAAAGCACCCATCCCGACAGACCACGCACGGAACCTGGGCGTCATCCTGGATTCCTCACTCTCGATGAACAGACAAGTCAACGCCGTTTCTTCATCTTGCTTCAACATTCTTCGCATGCTCAAAAAAACATTTCGTTGGATCCCCACCGAAACTAGAAAAACGGTCACCCACGCTCTGGTCACGAGCCGACCGGACTACGGAAACACCCTCTACGCCGGTACCACCGCAAAACTCCAGAAAAAACTCCAACGCATCCAGAACGCTTCAGCCAGGCTCATACTAGACATCACGCGTAAAGAGCACATCTCTGGTCACCTGAAAAACCTCCACTGGCTTCCCGTCAATAAGAGTATTACTTTCCGGCTCCTAACCCACGCACACAAAGCACTCTACGAAATCGGACCCGAGTGCCTCAACACACGACTGTCCTTCTACACCCCCTCCCGCCAGCTACGATCCTCCAACCAAGCCCTTGCCACTGTACCTCGCATCAACAAAACCACCATGGGAGGTAGATCCTTCTCCTACCTGGCAGCTAAAACCTGGAACTCACTTCCCACTCACCTTCGCCTCACTCAGAACCACCTAGCATTCAGAAAACAACTTAAAACGTGGATATTTGATAAATAATTTCCCACCCTTCTTCAAGCGCCTTGAGACCCTCTGGGTATGTAGCGCGCTATACAAATTTATTGACTTGACTTGACTTGACATACATGGTCAAGAACAGGTGATTCTACCTTATTTGTTACATTTGGCGAGGTCTGGTTTTCAGTTTAGCTCTATTAAAGTCCATCTTGCAGCGATCATGGCCTACAGGAAATCTCTTACTCAGACTTCCTTTTTTAGTATTCCTGTAGTGAAAGATTTTCTGGAAAGTTTACGAAAGGTGTATAGGCCAGTCAGGTCCCCTTCTCCACCTTGGGAGCATAATGTGGTGTTAGCTAAGTTAATGGGTGCTCCTTTTGAACCTATACATAAGGCATCCTTGCAACACTTGACTTGGAAATCTGGACAGACTTTGCTGTTTGTGGATTTTTGGTGGAATTTCTAGTTGAAGTACTGGACAGTGTAGCCTGTGTATAGGCTGCATTATCTGTCTTTAATTCTCTCTTAAGTGTCAGTGCATTTCTGCATTTTTTTGACACTTTAACACCTTGGCTGCTAAGGCAATTCCCATCCTGTGCTGGAAATTGCTATTCTACTTTATTCATGACTAGCTCAGCTCGTCATAAGCACAGCTCCAGTGTGCCTCATGACGAGCTGAGCTCGTCATGAGCAGGGAAGGGGTTAAGAGATTATTTTTGAGCGCTCCGGGGTCCACGCACATGGGCGGGACTATTCACTAGATTATGACTATAACAGAGATACCCCCACTACAGAACAATCAATCAAAGCATTTGTATAGCGCGCTACTCACCCGGAGGGTCTCAAGGGGCTTGTGGAGGGGGGGCCTGCTACTGCTCTAACAGCCAGGTCTTGAGTTGCTTCCTGAAGGCGAGGTGGTCTTGGGTCAGGCGGAGGTGGGTGGGGAGGGAGTTCCACGTCTTGGCGGCCAGGTAGGAGAAGGATCTTCCTCCCGTTGTGGCTCTTCGGATGCGGGGGACGGCGGCGAGGGCGTGGCTGGTCGATCGAAGCTGGCGGGTGGGAGTGTAGAAGTTGAGGCGGTCGTTGAGGTATCTTGGTCCTTGGTTGTGGAGAGCTTTGTGTGCGTGGGTGGAGTCGGAACGTGATTCTTTTGTTGACGGGGAGCCAGTGCAGGTTTCTTAGGTGTGCGGAGATGTGGCTGTGTCGGGGGATGTCCAGTATGAGTCGTGCTGAGGCGTTCTGAATCCGCTGAAGTCTTTTCTGGAGTTTGGCAGTGGTTCAGGAGTAGAGGGAGTTTCCGTAGTCCAGTCGGCTGGTGACGAGGGCCTGGGTGACAGTCTTCCTGGTTTCGGTGGGGATCCACCGGAAGATCTTCCGGAGGATGTTGAAGCATGACGAGGAGACTTGTCTTGTCATGGAGAGGGAGGAGTCCAGGATGAAGCCCAGGTTGCGTGCGTGGTCCGCTGGTTTGGGTGTGCTGCCCAGGGCAGGGGGCCACCAGGAGTCGTCCCAGGCGGATGGCAACGATCCCAGGATGAGGACTTCCGTCTTATCTGAATTCAGTTTAAGGCGGCTGTTCCTCATCCACTCAGCTACGTCTTTCATCCCTTCATGTAGGTTGGTTCTGGCGGTAGCGGGGTCGTTGGTGAGGGAGAGGATCAGCTGGGTGTCGTCGGCGTAGGAGATGATGTTGAGGTTGTGTTGGCGTGCGATGGCCGCAAGGGGGCTCATGTAGATGTTGAACAGCGTGGGGCTGAGTGAAGATCCTTGTGGTACGCCGCAGATGGCTTCGGTGGCTTCTGATCTGAACGGAGGGAGGCGGACTCCCTGTGTCCTTCCAGGGAGGAAGGAGACGATCCATTCCAGTGCCTTCTCTTGGATACCGACGTTGCTGAGGCGTTGCACTAGGGTGTGATGGCAGACAGTGTCGAACGCCGCGTAGAGGTCCAGGAGGATGAGGGCCGATGTTTCGCCGTTGTCGAGCAGGGCTCGGATGTCGTCAGTGGCTGTGATGAGGGCGGTCTCGTTACTGTGGTTCGCCCGGAAGCCGGACTGCGAGGGGTCGGGGGATCCATTCGTCTCGAGGAAGGCGGCCAGCTGTCTGACTGTCTTCTCGATGACTTTGGCAGGAAACGGGAGCAGCGAGATGGGGCGGTAGTTCTTGAGGACGGTGGGGGTCGGCTGATGGTTTCTTTAGGGTTGCGCTGAGTTCGGCATGCTTCCAGCTCTCCGGGAAGGTTGCGGTGTCGAAGGAGGCGTTGATGATGTCCCGGAGATGGGGTGCGATGACTGAGTCGGCCTAGTTGAAGACGTGATGAGGGCAGAGGTCGGTTGGAGATCCGGAGTGGATGGAGTTCATCGTGCGTATGGTCTCTTCGGTGTTGATCGGGGTCCAGACGCGGAGGGTGGTGGTGGGGGGCGCTGGTGCGGTCGTAGGGTGCGTTGGCTGTGTGCTGAAGCTGTTGTGTATGTCTGCGATCTTATTGTGGAAGTACGAGGCGAGTGAGTTGCAGAGGTCTTGCGATGGGGTGATGTTGTTGTTTCTGGCGCTGGGGTTGGAGAGCTCTTTGACGATGTTGAAGAGTTCTTTGCTGTTGTGGGCGTTGTTGTCCAGTCGTTCCTTGAATGCTGTTTTCTTGGTGGTGTGGATCAGATGGTGGTGTTTTCGAGTGGCGAGCTTGAGGGTGGTCATGTTGTCTGGTGTCGGGTCTCTGCGCCAGGCTTTCTCGAGGGCTCGGCAGTACTTCTTGGAGCTCTTGAGTTCATCGGTGAACCAGGATGCTTTCTTGCTGCCGGGTCTGCTGGGAGGGTTCCTCAGTGGGGCGAGGTTGTCTGCGCAGTTGTTGATCCACCTCGAGAGGTTGATGGCGGCATGGTTGGGGTTCGCTGAGCTGGCGGGAGTGTTCTGGCTCGGGGATGCTGCGAGCTGGTCGGCTGTGATCTTGTTCCATATCTGTGTGGAGCCTATTGCTGGTGGTGAAGTGGACGCATCTGTGGTCCGTCCAGTGGAGTCCGGTGGCGTGGTTGAAGGAGATGTCCTTGCTGGAGGAGAAGACTGGGTCAAGCGTGTGTCCGGCGTAGTGGGTGGGTGTGTTCACCAGTTGCTTGAGTCCGAGGTTGGCGAGGTTGTCCAGCAGGGTGGTGGTGTTGCGGTCGTTGTTGTTCTCCAGGTGGAAGTTGAGATCCCCGAGGAGGATGTAGTTGGCGGAGGGGAGGGCGTGCGGGCTGATGAAGTCGGCGATGTCTTCGCTGAATTGTGTGCGCGGCCCCGGGATCTGTAGATGAGGGTGGTCTTGGGGTCGGTGTGGATCTGGAAGTGCAGGTGTTCGGCGGCTGTGAAGGTGTCGTCGGTGTTGGTCGTGATGCGGATGGTGTTCTTGTGGGCGATGCCTCCTCCCGTCTGGTTGACGCGGTCCCTCCGGGTGATCTTGTAGCCGTCTGGGATGGCGATGGTGATGTCGGGCGCTGAGGAGGCGTTGAACCATGTTTCCGTGAGGAAGGCGACTTCTGGAGATGTCGAGTCGAGGAGGTACCAGAGCTCCAGGGCGTGTCTGTGGACGGAGCGGGTGTTGAGCAGGATGCACTTGAGGTGGTTGCTGCTGGGGGTCGGCTTGGCGGGTGCAGTGCAGGTCCGGATGCCGGAGAACTTGCAGGAGTGGCAGGATAAGGGTCCGTGGGTGCGTCTCGGGTGGCTCGGTAGCAGGCAGGGTCCTGGCCGGCGTTTAGTGCGTAGAGGGTGGCGGCGTCGTAAGTCCGTCGGGTAGTCTTGCATCGGCGGGGGCCAGGGGTCCTGGCGCTCGGCGCGGACGGGCTTGCCATTGGCGCACAATCGCCGCGCGTGGGGGCGTCATAAGAAGGGAGCCGGGAGGGAGGGTCCGCTGGGTGGTGGGAGCCAATCGGCTGGCGGGGGGCTGGGCCGCAGGGAGGCAGCGCCGGGAAGATCGAGTGCGGGCTGGCGGGTGGCTCAGCGGCGGCTGGGGCGCCTGCAGGAAAATGAGGTCGGCGTCAAAAGAAGTCAGCGGCAAAACCAGGTGCAGCGGTGAGCAGGAGGCAAGAGGAGCGCGGTGGCGACCAGGCCGAGGAAGGCGCAGTGGTCGCTCTGGAGTTACAGGACAGAAACTACTCCTTCCCGCTCATGGGCTGATATTATTCAGTGCTTATTACTTTAATGATCTTACTAAAGCACATCTGGCATTGGGCCATACATCACCAAATCCACCTCTAACGGAATGCTCAGCAGAACACATCAGCAGGTACACGAGTGGGAAATCGACAACTTTCCTACACTCATACTTCCAACAGTGGGGAACCCAAGAGATAGGCCTATTTGCCACAAAACACAATATGCCCAAACTTCATCTCCAGCTTTCCTCACTGCCAATCCAAAGGCAATGACCAGTGGATCAGTTGGTCAGGGATATTTGCTTACGCTTTATCTCCTTCCACTAATTCCAAAAGTGGTGAAAAAGTGAACTCAAACATGCCACACCATAGCCCAAACGTGCGCAACCGATGTGGTACACAGCTCTACTGTGACTATCAGGAGTGCAGCATGAGAAAATGCCTCTTTGGCCACATCTACTAACTCAGAATCCGGCAAAGAAATGCACCAATGTCCTGTACAACTCAATCTAGCGATTTGGCTTCTGAGATCTTAAAGGTTTGAAACCTTAATCCGACATGGGAATATATGGACATTGTCAAACAAGTGTGTAGACCAACAACATCAGCTTGCTATGCAGCAAAATGGAAACGTTTTGTACACTACTGATTAGACAAGCAAATACAACCGCTATCACCAACAGTACAGGACCTTATTGGTTCTCTTTATTTACAGCAAGCATGTCTTGCTCATACTTCAATCAGGTAACATTTAGCAGAAACTATTGTCACTTATTAAAATTACAGTAATTGAAGCATTTATGAAACGATTAAAGAGTCATCCCACCCGTGCTTGTCTGAAAACTCAACATTTTGCTCACAAGGCTAATGGGTCGATCTTTTGAGCAACTTCATTATTTTGCCCTACAGTTCTTCATATGGAAAGTGGCCTTTTTAGTAGCTGTTACTTCTGTTTGAAGAATACGTGAGTTACAAGCACTTACTTACATTAGAGGAACTGGTCTTTCAAATATTTCCAACTAAATTAGTACTTTGTACTAACCCTAAGATTTTAACAACGGTAGTATCCGCTTTTTTTATGCAAACCAAACAAGCAAGTTAGTTTTTTTCCCTAAACTGGATTCAATAGCAGAAAGAGCTCTGCACACAAGATGTTGAAAATGCACTAATGTGCTACATAGACCTAAACCTTTTTGCAAAACGCAACTTTGTTGCATTTGCGAACCCAAAGCAAGGATCTCTTCTATCCAAAGCAGGAATAGCTAGATGGATTGTGTGGTATATTCAAACCTGCTATCTCCAAGCAAAGAGAAGACTAACTGTAACTCCTAGCGCTCACTCTACACGTAAAAAAGAAGCCTAACTGGCTTTTTTTTAGGGAGCATCGCAATGAAGGATATTTGTATGGCAGCTATGTGGAATAGCCCACATACATTCTCAAAACACTATTGGGTTGTCTTAGCTAATCAATAAGCTTAAGTGGGTCAAGCTGTATTTCGGACACTTATATAAATCTACCTCAACCAGTAGCTAAGCACTGCATAGGGATAGGACTGCTTTACATGCAATGCAAAGCATATTTATCTATGTCCAACACATGCTTCAAATGGAATATGTTACCTTGTAAGCATCTATTTGTAGCATGTAGTGCTGAAGATTCATATGCACCTCCCCTCCTCCCCTGCAGCTTTTGGTTGAAGTATGTAGTTATTAGTCAACTTTTCTACATTGTTAGAGCTTTTACTTGCATGCTCCTCTTCAGTCACTATACTGCTCCTAGTCTAACTCTAACCCAATGAGCTAAAAAACAAATCTAACAGGAGCTGATAAACTGGTGCAATACAGACTGACTATAAGAGGAGTCACTATACTTTGTGACTTAAAGGCCCTCTGTGGAGAAAAACAACTTGTAATCGTCCCAGCCCTATACTAAATGGCAGGAGTATGCTAAGCATATTTATTTATTTGAGTTTTATATAGCGCTGGCTAGACCCGGAGGTATCTGGGTGCTTTACATAAGGTTCCACAAAGTTACAAAATTACATCAGTTACTAGAAAAACATTTCCAGAGCGTAAAGACGAGATAAAAGGAGCTTAGAAGGGAGAGAGGGAAGGTAAAAGGGGTACAAGGGAAATAGGATGGAGAGACGAGGTAGTCAGTCCAAAGTCCGGCTGGGTCGGTGATGGCCGAGGGGGAAGCCAACAGCCCATCTCCTCTATAGCTATCGGGTAGCTCCACCGGGCATCGGCCAGATAGCTAGGTCTCAACATATGAATCTACTGCATCACATACGAAGAATAGATGCTTATAGGGTACGGTAAGTAACCTATTCCTACCAGGCAGTCCCATGGCCAGTAATACCATTTTAATCTAACTGAATAATGGATTATGTCCTATGGGTATTTCACTTCACAGTAGTGAAGTTGAGCAGTCATGGCTTTCCATAGGAGGTGGCAGAGGATATAACCTTAGTTTTTGTGTCCTGCTGTTATCCAACCTTCACGTCAAAGAAGCAGTAGAATTCTTAATAACGGACAGTGTACCTGGATATCACCTATAGGTCTACCTGATCTGTTGGCTTTGCAAGTGCTTTTAGTGATAGTTTCCCATCTGGATTTGAGACTCCTTGATAGAAGCCAATCCCTCCATGAGCAGGTCTGATTTGTAATTGAGTTCCTGTTTTATATGAAGCAAAACAGAGGCTGCTTAAATTGTATATTGGGATAATTGGTTGTCTTCCAACTATTACTTTCTCTCTACAGGGAGACCATGAAGAATTCAACCAGTGCCAAGCACAGCTTAAGTCTTTATATTCCGAGAACCTTGCAGGCAATGTTGGAGAGTTCACTGCCTACCGGATCCTTTATTATATCTTCACCAAAAATTCTGGGGGTAAGGAAAGTGCAGGATTATCCATGTATTTCATATGAATGAGAGGTTTGAATGACACTAATATAGCATGTTTTTTATGTTTTGTTTCCCACAGATATTACAACGGAGCTGGCATATCTCACAAAGGCTTTGAAGGCGGAGCCGTGCGTAGCTCACTCTCTGGCCCTGCGAAATGCATGGGCCCTCGCCAACTACCATCGGTTTTTCCGACTTTACCGCACAGCACCTCGCATGTCTGCCTACCTCATCGACAAGTTCGTCGATAGGGAGAGGAAGATTGCCCTCAAGGCCATGATTAAAACGTATGTGTAGGCAGAGCTACCTTTTAACCAACTTGAGCCTTTTTTTTTTACAGCACTTCTCGGTACCAAAGGGAAACTAAAAATGTGCATTGTTTTGCAACGCCATTCCCTCAGCAGACATCCCTTCTTTGGGGCCAGTTGCTACTGCACAAACTTGCCAGATGAGTTTGAGACATGGTCTTGACCTGTGAATCTTAAGTCAAACATGTTCTCCCTATGCAGAAATTGCATATTTGCAAGTGGTCATTGGCTTTTGTGTGCAAACAGTTTGTGCACCTTCACGTGCAGAAATGTGATTCTTGGAGGTACCCCAGTAAGCTAGCTTTACAGGAGAATCTTACATTTTGATTTCTGCGCAGGGTTTGAAATTTAAAGGAAATATAAAATATTTCATGTTGTAAATACGTAGGGATGCTATCACGTCCTGCACATTTGAAAAACATTTTTTGTTGACTGCAGATAACTTTTCTAATGGCTAGAAGCAGCTTATTCTTGCCACTTTAGACAGAATAGCATATATCATACTGTTAAGTCGCAGGTGGAGTTAAACAGGAAATCCTTCCACCATTTCAAATGTGTGTTTAGTGGTATTGTGACTTGTACTACAACTCAGGCCGTGGAATACAAGATTACATTACCTGTGCTGCCCTTTCCAGTGTTCACCTCCTCTGTCACGGTCTATTGCTGGTTTTCAAAGTTACCATTTTTGCATGGTCTTTTATGGTTCTGTGCTCCTTGGTTTTAGTGCGGTTTTCCACTTTGTTTTTTGAGTCTACATTTCAGACCTTGCTTTGCGATTTGGTACCTCCTGCTCATGTCTGGACATAGATTTTCTACCTATGTCACTTAGTTCCTTAAATATTCTTATTGCCTGATTCTGCCTTCCAAACAGAATCCAGTTTGATGGGAAGGTTTGGCAACATAATTCATTTTTTTACGTACATGAGGGCGTCCAATAATATTTAAACCAGGAAACACCGTGATGGGTGCTCTACTGTCTCTACCGCTTTTAACAACTACAGTTTAGGTAGTTTGCTTCCATTTAGCATGTAAGATTTGTTTCAGCGGGAAGGGATCCTTTTGTTTGACTTATATCCTGTATGTCCAAGTGTTTCGTTCAGAAACCAAAGTGGTGAGTCCCTCTCCAGAGATATGCTTATGCGGTGGAGCTATAGTTCAGATTACTCAGCCTTGTGTAATCTCCTCAAAAAAGACTGGGAACTAAGAGTAATTGTCACTAAGGTAGCTTATACCTTTCTTACTCCTAATCTCATCTTTTGAAGAATGAGCATTCGTACAAATTGTGCCTCTTCATGTTGAATATATCTCAATCTCTTTTGAAGTTTCGAGAGTACTCTAATTGATAGTTGGTGGGAACGATAATTACAAAATACCAATAACCTATCTTATTGGGCACTTATGTTTGTAACTCTGGGTTTGAAGCTACTTAACCAAGAAGAAGCTTTTAACGAAGGGAGTGATGGTCAAGCTGAGTCTTTCCTTGTAGGCTTGTCTTCTCTCAGTAAGAACTTTCGCTACCATTGCTTATCTGGTATTGTTTTTCATTCGCATTTGGATGATTGGCATATTCCAGAATCTTCCTGTTCATTTCCCTTTTTTTGCAGCTTCCTACATATTAATGGAGGCAAGTAAGAATTAAAGATCTCCTCTGTTCCCAGTAGCTGAATCGTTATGATCATTATGAGAAAAAACATGGTTAAATGTGAATGAGTTTTTATTCATAGTAGACCCATACATTAGTAATGTTGTGTGTTTCAGATATTGTACGTACTACACAGGTGAGTAACTTTCTTCTGATTACCAAATATAGATAATAGGCATGAGCTTTAATGTTCCTTGAAATGTTGTGCACTTTGACAGTTAAAAAGTACATAAGGCCTCTGTCCTACCTCTGCAAGTACTGCTGTGGCTGGCTTGGTTAAAAGTAACTCAGTTGTGATTAAATGGCTGCTGTGGTAGCAGGACATAGATTGTAGCCATCTGCAATGTGTGCTGATTGCAGCCCCTCGCCTTTCCCGCTGATATCCCCAGCTGAGTTTCACAGGCATACGCGCACATCCCTTTGGTACCGAAAAGTCACTTCAATTTAGTAACTTATCACTTACAGGTAAGTAAAACTGGTTTCTTCAGTGGTGGAAGATAACGCTTAATATTTGTGGTGCGATGCAATTGTTGGTATTTTCTTTCAGACTGGACTCTAGTCCTCTTTAACATTCTGATTATTTGCCCTGCTAATTGTGAGTTTTTGTTGTTGTTTTTATGTTTTGGAAGTGGAGGAGAGGCAGAGGTTTGTAATGCAGTTTCTGGGCTCCACATTCTTCTCCTTCAACTTCGGTAGCACTGTATGCAATATAAAATCTATTTGGATAGGCTTTATTCTTTGTGTATATGAAGTCCTCCTGAAAGACTGTTGGAGAACATGTGCTATAGCACGGAAGAGCACAGAAAACTTAGCTGCTAAAAGCCATATTTGGTCATCAAGCTCAAGTCATTTAAATTAAAAGTGAGCAGTCATTGCTGTGCCTAAACCGACTCCCATCTGTGTGCAGGAATTTTTCTAGATCCTGTATGCAGGCAGAGTTGTTCTATATTTTTTTAATTAATTTAATATAACAATCTTGGTGATTTTGCACAGAAGTATAAGGTCCCCGAAACTGGTGTTTAATTCTAAAATTACCTTCCGACCCATTAGAGAAAGTAATCTGAAGCTGTCCAAGCTCCAGCCCAAGAGGCTTGTCAAAAGACAAGTCTCCACTTGAAGTATCTCGCTTCATTGTTTTTCCCTGGTGTTTGTCTGTTTTTGTGTGTAGCAAATTTGGTACTTTCCTTACTCTAAATTCTTCTGCATTATTTGGTTCACCTGATTTTTGATTGCTGCTTAAACTGAAGTGGCATGGCATGGCTTGTGCCATGTATTTCAGGCCTGACACCATTCAGACTTCTCATTTCATACATCGAAAAAACCCTTAAAGAAAAAAACAATACATTGGTTGGATTGTGCTTAGATTGTTATTGGGCTTAGAACTTAAAAGAAACGTTTAGTCCTCTTGTCGTTATGAAGTGAAGACGTGTTTAGCTATTGTGCGATGTAAACATTTTAGTGAATGCTGTAATTTACAAACCTTAACAGAGATCTATCTATAATTTAAATATTTTACTTGGATCAAAGCCTTTTTGAAAGAAGGATTGCTCCCTTTCGAATGCTTTAGTCCCAGTAAAGAGGCAACCAAAGCCTCCATAGCTAAAAGTCACCTGTAGCACTGAAAGCTACTTTTTCTTTAGGGCATTCCTCCTTCAGTGGGGTTTCTTGTCCCAAGTAATTCAAATGCATTCTCTCTGTGGCTTATATGCAGTGGGAGCAAGTCGTTGTGAAGAATAATTTTGGCTATACTATTCACAGGATGTCATTCTGTGTCGTGTCAAAGCAACTCATGCTTGGAAATCTATCCATATAGTGGACTAAAGGACCAGGGGCATGTGCTGCACCTCTTTCAGTCCTGAAGCCCACTCTACTTTTAAGTCCTGCTCAAAGTGGTAGAGTCAACGTCTTTCAGAATTGGAGATGCTCTTACAATATGGTCAAATTTAGTTTGCCGGTGAAATGCCGCATTGAAGCATGCACAGTAGCGACTTGCTTGTTGAGATGCGATCCCGGGTGGAATCTACATTTTTCTGAGCAGAGTGGGGGTGCTAATTAACAGTGTGTAGAAGCCTGCATTTGTGATGTCTATTAAAATTGTCAGTGTTTCTTAAAGGATGAAGACAGAGAAGCTGTATTCCTTGGTAGTTCAGTTCCATCTGCATTCCTGCAAGCCTGTGTTTTTTTCTACAATGGAAATCTGTAAAATTATCCTAAAAACGTATTGCTTTAGAGGCAAGGCCACAAAGTATAAAATCTGTGGGTAATGTGGAATGTCTGCCAGAAGTACTTGTGTGTCTGTGGAAAGAGCAGATTGTTCATAATATGAATACAGAATCATTTATAGTGCACATGGTTACAATTAAGGCTTAAGGCAGTGACTGATGAGCAGAGACGGTCTTAAACGGTTGCTTCCTTTAATTGTGACCTTTACGTTTGATTCTCAAGTTTTGTTTGTTTTATAGATTGGAGACTTTTTGAGTTGCAGCCACAGTTGTTTTGGATGTTTAACGATTCCAGTGTAACTTGAGAATTAAGTAGTTCTGTGATACTGTGTGATCTCTTGAGCTTTATTTGGTATTCTTTGATATGGTATTTAGGTTCCCTTGTTTTAGGCTTTTTTTATGTATTGTTACGTTTTTGTGACCAGACAGATTATTTTGTTTTTAGGTGGTCTCTGGCTTTTGTGTGTGCTTCAGAAGTATTTGCATTAATGTAGGCTATTTTAATTGAAGAGGTGTATGTTCACTATCAGTGAATTCGTAGCTTTCCAGCTAGTTTGCCTCTAATAACTATCTTTGTGAAAGACTGGTTTGTTGTTAAGGCTCAAAGTTAACTTTTCAGACGTCACCTGGTTTCCTCTAACTGAAAATAATTTAATAATAGCTTGCCGTACTGCTGGAATCCAGATGGTTCTTGATATACTTAAGGAGTTGGACACATGTTGGGGTTTCTGGCAAGGGAGTACTAGAGTCAAGGAGATGAAACCTATTTCCTCGTTCTCTGAATTCGATTAGTTATCCCGCCTGAGATTACTCAGATTCATACCTTCAAAATAATCCTTTGTCCAATGAAGAAAATTCAGTTTATGAATCGAGAACTAAAATCTGAAGAACATTCGTTAGCAGGTAAGTTTCTTTTCCTTTGATCTTAATTTTTTCCTTTTAACGTTTAAAAGGCAGACCTAATCGGATTTAAGCATTAAAAAATCCCTTTTCATTGTCTGATAAGGACTTTATTATAAAAAAATAATCTGTTCAACTTTATTTGAAAAATCTATACTATTGTGAAAAGTTCTTTGGCGTTCAGTGATCCACTTCAGAATCTAAAAATGTTGGTTCATTACTGGTTTATTTTTCTTCATAAATTAACTCATACATAGATAGGTTCACTGCCTCCCTTCTCTAGTGCCAGAATACATACTATGATAGGGCTTTCCGAACAGTTAGTCTTTGTTCGCAAGAAAAGATTTGATATTTTGTTATATTCATATCAATACTATTTATCACTAATTAGCGGTCATTTGAATGGTGCAACTTGTTCCTCTGGTCTTCTTCCTTTCCAGCTGGCTGGTAATGTTTGTATGATTGGCAAGAATCACATAGTGGTAGCATATGCACGAACATCACCTACGGACGTCACCCTCCATTCTATCCTATTGTCACCAACTGACCCATCCAAATGGATCCTTAAGTTTAACTTTCTTTTTAAGAGTGTTCACTAAGGCCACTTTCTGTAGTGGCCATGTCTTTTATTCTGCATTCAGTTTTCAGACCTCAGGATGCACCTCAAGTTCTTTTGGCTTGCTCATGTGCAAGCTCTACAGGTTCAGGAGGAGAGGTTGATTCCTTACCATTGTTGAGATTTACACCGGTTTCTCAACAACTTACTGACGCAAACCATATTATCAAATATGCAGCCAAGACAATGCTGTTGTCAGTATAACATTTTTATATAGCACCAACTACTGCATTTCGGTCTACTAGCACTGTAAATTATCACCTTTGCCCAATTTATGAAGCTGAACCTCTGACCAACTGACTTCACCTGACCATCTTTCTAGCTTCATAAAATTCTTGAAGACTACAGATGCAGCAGCTTCGGGAATCCTAGCTGTTTTCTGAAAACAGGACGGACACGAGCCATATCTACTGACTGATAGATTAGGCCATAGAACGTTTGCTCTTGAAGAAGTGGGCACTGTTAAAGCACTTTTAGGTTCTCCTTTTATATGCAATTCCAGATTCTGCTTTGCATCTTTAATTTTCAAACTATTTGGACTTGCCATCTTGAGACATTGATTCTTTTTTTATTTATTTATTTTAATTCAATTACAGCCTTCATAGTTGTTATGTCCGGTAGGACTGTTGCTCTTCAGGCTTTCTCTTTAAAGGATTCACAATTATCCAGAAGTACAAAGTTGTACTGAAAACAACCCCCTTTTAATGAAATTTCGTCGGAATTGAGAATATACTATATTTCTTGGTTCGAGGAGACATGGAAGCAGGTTCCCAACCAGTTGATCAGAAGCAATACCACAAAGTAGAAAGAAAAATTCTCATAGCAGTAACAGTAATTTTGAGTTCCGATTCACTCCTTTCTGACGTCTGCACATATGCTGTATTCCATTTTTCTTTGGCAAACAAATGAGAACTTGGTTGTTGAAGTTGGTGACTCGTATGTAGGGCGAGTGACCAAAGAGCAGACGTTGGTCTTCAAAAAGAAAATAAAAAACATCTTTAGATGATGCAGCCATTCCCAGCCAGTTGCAAAGGATCGAGTGCTAGAAAAGTGTTTTTGCAGTGCTGTAAGGATGGATGCATGTTAAGTACAAAGTAACAATTTTTGCGTTGAATAGTTTTCATGTTCGACTTCAGTTCCTGTCAGAGTTGAATCTTTGAGATCTAAAGTGGGATAACCGAGTTGAGGGGGGAGGGGTGTCCCCTGTGCTTCCAAAAAAGTAAACACACTAAGGAATGTATCCCAAAACGATGTGCTGGCACCCTCCTTTAACATATTGTTGCCCTTTCTTTGACTGTTGGGTATGCTGTAGCCATTTGCGGTATTGCTCTCATAAATTGTGTGCATACATGTTTGCTTGCTGTTGGGTTCCAGGAAAGTTCAGTGTAAGTACTTATGATGGAATGTTTTACTTAGCAAAGGATGTTCTCTTCTGCTCTAACTTTGTTTTTGCTGGTTTTCCATTGCTGTTTTTATCTTTAGTTTTCGCCCTGTGCTCCCGATTTCCTACGTTCAGTCAGAGCTGGCCTTGGAGAGCGAGGAAGAGTGCCAGGCTTTCCTAGCACCTCTGTCCCTTATTTACGCAGGGAACGACATCAGCAAGATTGATTGCAAGCAGAGCTTTGTGGTCTTGCCAAACTTCTAATCCTAGCAACTGCAATAATAAATCTTAATCCTAAAGTCAAAAGGTGCTCTTTTGCCACCTTGCACACTCCTAAATGTGTGCGAGCTCAGGGTGTTGGTCCCCTCTGTGCCATCATGTGCCTCTGAAGGCTGAAGAGAGGGGACTGGGTTGTGCCAGGTATCCAAAGACCGATGGTGAAGACGTCGCACCTCCGTGGAAGAATGAAAATGTGAGCGATTCGATGCCAGCTTACCTCTTGGAAGTCCAACCAACCTGTGGAGTGTGATTGTTTTACCAGTAGCCCGTAATCTGCCACTTGCGCCTTGGAGTATGGAGTCAGTTTCCCCCTCCCTGCCTATGTAGTCGTTTTGTGTGTTTATCTAGTTTTTATTTTTGTATTTCTCCTTTTTGCCCATGAAACATCAGCCTGGTCTGCTCAGGGAAAATTATCTGCTCTTAATATTTATAGTCCCATGCAGATTTCCATAAGCTTTCAGAGTAGGAATACCCTTTTTCAGGTGTGGGCAAACGGAGTGCTGTAATGTCATTTGCTAGCTGGTCACAGAACTAGGTTTCATCTGGTACAGTTGCTTTTTTTTTCTCCATTTGAAACTGGCAAGGTTGAACCTCTTCTAGCTTGCCACTGCTGCTATTTCAAAGGAGAAAGGCTTGGATTCCAGAGGATGGAGGGTTCTTAAATGGTTAGCCTCGCACAGTGATTTTGCCCTTTGGCATTTAAGGGCATTTATTTTCTTGTTGTACATAATGTATATGGAAAATCTATACAACAGGCTGTAAATAGGTGTACATAAGGAAGATTTTTTGTAAAGCCATTTTTTACCTTTTTGTATTCTAATATGGACTCATTGTATCAGTATAACTGTCAACCCATTATGGTTTGAAACTAACAATATCTCAGTCTCTTTTCTCTCCCTCTCTCTCTGCTACGAGTTTCTGTCCTGATGCCCCATAAGATACCAAAATGGGGGTCTGGAATGGAAGGCAGAAGCTGTACTTGAAGTTCCACTTCAGAATACGTTGAGAGAAGAGGATGAATCCAAAAGCAAATGGCCACTGAAAGACTTTGGTTCACAACTGAAAGAGACTGTTCGCGGCTGTAGCTGTACCACCAGGAGGCCAAACCATTGCGTGCAGGAGACATGGGATGCTTCGAAGAAGACTCGGTTCAAGGTCCTGTCTGGAGTCTAAATTCACTGGAGTGCACTTCGGGAGAAGATTGAAGTTCTTGTAAAGTCTTGTTCCTTTTTCGTTTGTTAATTTTCTACATCGATTTTTTTTGTTTTTCATCACTGCAGGAAGCTTGCTTGCTCGGTTTTCTTTACAGGTAAATGAACTAAATGCTGGCTTGGGAGTCTCTACCATGCCTTCTCGTTTTGCGTCTATTTTGTGTTCCTCTATTCCATCCCTATGCTGCTTTTATTTTTACCTGCTCCACCTTACCCTTTACTTCGTTTGGATGTGTATTACATAAAATGTGCAATTTGGAGCAGCTGTCGTTAAATGCTCTTTTCTTTGCAGATGTTTATTTTTGGTTGCTTAACTCCATGAGTTACAATAAAATCAAAATATGAGAAGGAGCTTCAAATGTTCTGTTGAGATTGTTTAGAACGTGGAGAAGATATGTTTGGAGGCACTTTATTTTAGGATCTTTATAAATATTCATAAACAGTCTCTCCCTACATGAAGGATCTACAATACTTTTAAAACTGAACGTGAAATTCCAAATAAATGAAAAAAAACAGATTTTGTAACTTTACCATTGTCTTCATTTTTTTCGTCGACTGCAAAAGTAAAACAAAATGTAATTCTTTGAGATGAGATCTCATGTCTACATTATTATTTCTGCTTTCTTAATGTGAAAATTTAAGGCTATATTTTCAGAGACATGCAGCTATCTATTGAGGAAGACAGTGTACTGTCTCTTAATGCAGTCCAAGCATTCTTTTACTCTTCAGTTGGTTTTCCATTGAACACAGGGCTCTGTGTTTATCGCATTAACTTTTTTGTGACATTTTTAAACATTCCATAAAATACCTGTTCCTGATAACTGGGTATTTAAATGATTTTTGATTGGTTAGTTTTGGAGTTCAACTGCCCAAAGATCCCCTCAGATCCAAAGTAAAGGATACTGCAGGAGGGAACTCTTGGAACTGGCATAGATGCTGCAGAGTGAGCCGGTGAAAGGGGGCAGGACGATGAGTCTGGTACAAATCGCAACCTTTGCATAATGGAAAAGCTTGAAAAGCAAAAGAAATGCCTCAAGACCAAAATGTAGGCCCTACACTGAAAAAATGAGTTTGACTCCTTGAAGTGATACAGAAACCTTGGTGAGAAAAAAAGCTTGAGGTTGAGGAGCTGGAGCCTCCTGCAACACCAACGCTGGTTAAGGTAGAGTGAATCTTCTGGTTCGAGGAAGACTTCAAGGCAAAGTCTTTCCAACAAGTATTGTTAGAGGCCGACAGATCAAAGGCGGGATAGTAAGATATTTACATAGACTCCAGATAAGGCAATCAACACTTAACATTCAAGGCTCTCACAGCTAAATGACATTTGTGTACAACACAGTGGTTAAAAAGGCTACAGAATAGGTCATCCAGCTGGAAGAAGTTCAAACGGAACCATGTTTTCTGCTGGAAACATGTTACAAAGGCAAAGAAGTTGTTCTTGCCAATGCTACCAAGTTTGTTGGACCAGGGAAGAGATGCCTTTGCCAGCCAACGCAAAGGCAGTTGCCCCAAATGTCGATGTAAAAAATATTGATTGCCCCAGTATTGGAACTTTCATAGATTCCCATGCTTTGTATCCTTCCCCGTCGTCAGCCTGGGAGCCTCGGTAAATAGAAAATACCATAGCAGTATGTACAAAAGAGAAAGTAAGTCCTAGGCCTCATCTCATTTTTTTAGCCTATCTACCTCTTTTTGTAAAAGAGACAAAAACTTTGCAACAACCAATCAGATTAGCCTCACCCCATAGAACCCTCTTCAGAGCCTCAGATTTTCTACCGCACGTTGTGCTAAGGGAGTCTCCACTAAGCTCTGCTCAGTTTTCTCTTCAACTTTGGATTTCTACACCCTTTTCTCTTCAGGATGTCGGAAAAGAAAGCTTTATTCAAAGCCTGTGCTACTTGCTCAAAGAAGAGGCTATATGTCGAAGATAAGCATAAAGATTGCATTTATTGCTTATACCCAGATCACAAGGCCACTGAGTGCAAGATCTGCAGGACCTTCTCAACCAAGACTGAGACCTGGATGGAAGACTTCTGACTTGGCTACAGAAGATGAAGTCTCGAAAGGATGTTCTTTCTAGTGATAGTGAAGATTCCTCAGCAACATCTTCGAGGAGGTCTACAAAAAGGAGTAGGTCTTCCCCTTCTACATCTGCCGAACCTCCTGCTAAGACCTCTCAAAAGACCTCTGAAAGGTCTAAAAGGCTTAGTCCCAAAAAATCTCCTCACCATTCAAAGGAGAAAGAGCGACTTCTTCCTGAGGTGTCATCTGGAAAAAAGGCAAGCCAAGGCCTTTCTGTCACCTCTTCACCATCGGAAAAACAAAAGATCTTTAAGAAACCTTCAAGTACACCTCAGGAGGCGAAAGGAGAGAATAAAATCTGTTCGTCGACGACAATCTCCTCCGGTACATCGACTACGTCAAAAACCCAATTGGTTTCAATTTCTGCTCCGTCGACGGGCCCGTCGTCGAGAGCTTCGCCGACATAGACTGACTTCGACGATACATCCTACCTCTGTTTCGTTGATGAGACTAACAACGTCGACGGTGATTATGCAGACGATGGTGTCGACGACGATGGCTATGACTATTATTATTCTGATGCCACGATCAGTCCACCGTCGATGGCCACTCCACTGTCGATGACCGTTCTTTTTCCGGCGACGATTCCCTCGTCGACGACAGTCACCGATCCAAAATGTTAAAATTTCTATCAGGAAAAGACTAAATACTCCGGAAATGATATCACCCCATAGGGTAGCACCAATACCTCCACCTCTTCTGGAGGAGGAATATTCTGACGAGGGTGAAAGTCCATATGGAGATGCTTTTAGTCCTTCTCCACTTCAGCTGAAGTACCAGGACTCTGATTTGGATGATTATTACCTGGGTCAACGTCATTCAGAAACTCAATTCACTCCTTGTGATACACCTCAGGAACCATCAGGACAAGGTATGGTGGCCATGCCGTCTTCACTAATAAATGACCTACAGCTGATGTTGTTGCATTATAAAAAGAGGTTCCCATCCCAAACCTCCGAAACCATGCAACCTCTCCCGCTACCACCTCAGCAACCTCCTTCTACTTCTGTGGCATCAACTTCTGAAAGGCAGGGAGAACAGCCTTTGATAGAAGGACATGATGTGGTTACAGTGCCTGATGATTCTTCGTCAGATGAGGACCAGAATGTGGAACATATCCAAAATCCTGACGCAGAATGGGACGATTGTTATCCCAGATCCGCCTTCACTATCTCCGGACCCTGTGGATTCGCCTCCAGCAGTCAGGGGATTTCCATAATCTTATGGAGAGAGCATTTAAAAGATTTGGCTTTCTTGTTCCTGTTACAATCAGACTGTTTCCTCTATGATTTTAAAGAGCCCTACAAGGAATCTGTCCGTTCCATACCCATAGTAGAGCATGTTTGGAATGAGGGCAAGAAGCGATGCAGTCTCCAGCTACTGTAACTCCGGTTCTACCGCGGCTGGAGAAAAAATATAAGTCTCTGGAGGACAGTCCTGCCTGTCTTATTGGTCAACCTAAACCGGACTCCGTTATTTCTCAGGCGGCCCAAAGAAAATCAAGAACCCCGACGACACCCCTGACTGAACCACCAGAGAGAGGGCAGGCTCCTGGACAATGTAGGCAAGAAGTTTTCCTCTATTTCTAGCCTCCTTGTTAGTGCCTCGAACGCACTAGCAATTTTGGGACGATATGATCTCCAAATGTGGTGCGATCTCTCTCCTTTTGATAGAGCGCGCAGGTCACCCGACTAATTTTATTACCAAATATGCACACTTGGGCCCATAAAATATTTTCATTACTCTTTAATCCGGTAACCTACACTCTACTACCAACAATTCAGTTCCTTTCTGTTTATTCCCGTGTACCTGACTTACCAATCCTCGTCACAGGTACCTAAGATCACAATGGATCAAGGAGCTAGCTGTGGAATAAGTAGACAACACCATACAATATACAATTTCAATAATGTTTGTACTCTTTATAATAACCGCACTCGGGAAGTTTTGAAAACCTTTATCTAATCATCATCATCATATGCCATGAGCAAAAAATTAACACAGATCAAACTATCTATAACTAGAATTAGAAATATTGTATAACTATGAATGAGGCAAAGAATCATTTAGAAATGGGAAAATAAAGGGAAAGAGAAAAATAAGGAACATGCTATTTTAGTTCAACAGACTTTCACAACTTCACTAAAGGCGGGTAAAGAAAGGGAACATGCTAATCAAAGTAGACTTGCGAAATTCACTAACGGTTCAATGGAAATGAAACTTATGCAATTTGATTTATCCAGATGTGCTTATTCTCTATAGGGAGGGTAAGAATGGAACAAGATGTGCTTATTCTCTATAGGGAGGGTAAGAATGGAACATAAACTATATAAGAAAACGATTTAGCATTTGACTAAAGGTAGGTAGAAGAGTGGAACACGCTAATAGACAATTAATGCATGGAAATCTCAATTATAAAGGACGGGAGAAAGGAAAATATGCAATTATGCTTTATTTGAGACGTGAGGAAGGCAAGTTTAGATAAACAATCATCCACACAGACTTTATATTTACCTAGGATAGAGTGAAGACCAACCCTGGCCACGGGTCAGTTGGAAAAGACGGGAAAGGACCCTCAATGACTTGGGTTGCCAGTAGGCGAGCAGGTACAGCTCATGGACAGTCAGGACAGGATAACCCCAGAATTTTCGACCAGGACTGGGTTCACCAAAGGGTTCGACCAACACCCGCAGCTACGGTTGCAATGCCTGTGCTACTCTCTCTGCAAGGAATCTGCCAATAACCCTGATTTGGTTTTCGAATCTCCCAGCAAAGTGCTTCACCAGCACTTAAGGAACCCCGAGTGTGTCTGTGGAAATTCGGACAGTGCTCCGCAGCTCTCTGTATCAGTCACCTATAGAGTGCGTTGGGTCAGTGACAGGTCAGCTATTCGGACAATTTCTCTAGCTAAACCTAGGCTAGTTATACTATTTTTCGGGTTAGTGTATCACCCCCCAACGTTGCAAGTGTAAGGATCCCCAATTCTGATTGGACAAAGGAGGAGGTGAAGTCATCACACCACCTAAATTTTAGACTTTCTCATGCTTAATATTCAGTTTTCGTACCCACCCCTTAAATTCTAGTTTCCCATGGCATATGTTTTACAGAGAACAATAGAGTATACAGCAGTTTATTACAAATGTAACATTCAGGTACAGTTCAGCTTCTGTAGTAGGGGATCTCTGTGTATAGTCATAATCTAGTGAATAGTCTCGCCCATGTGCGTGGACCCCCGGAGCAATCAAAAATAATCTCTTAAAGTGTCGCAAAAATGCAGAACTGCACAGACACTTAAGAGAGAATTTAAAGACAGATAATGCAGCCTATAACCAGGCTACACTGTCCAGTACTTCAACTAGAAATTCCACCAAAAATCCACAAACCGCAAAGCCTGTCCAGATTTCCCTTGCCTCAGCAGTAAAAACCCTGTGGAATGATAGAGAGGAGGACATGGACATACAAGCCCCATAGGTTGCCATTATGTGGCTCAAAATAGGATACTGTGCCTTTTAAGAGAACTTTCCAGAACTTCACAGTATCCCAGAATGCACTGCAGGTCCCTTTTACTTTCAGTTCTTTTTTCTGGCTCCTGCAAGCAGGACCCTGGAGCATTGAGCTCTCCCTTTTTGAAGGGTTTTTGGTGATTTTTCACTGCTTTTTTCAAAGTCAAGTGCTTTATAGTACTTTGGTGCCTTTCTCCTTGGTTCTTGCACTCTGTTTTTTGTCGAATATGCCTGCATTATTCGATAAATGCCCGGAGTGCTCCAGGAAGATGGCCAAATCAGATCCACATGAGGTGTGTGTGATCTGTCAAGGCTTCTCTGGCAGGACCCTGAAGGACAGAAAGAAGATCAGACTTCAGGGCCTCGAGGAAAGAAGAATGAAGGCACAAGGTGGGTCTGGAGGGCTACATCTGCCCATGCTGAGGCCTCTGGGGGGCTCCCCAGGGGCAGGAAGACCAGCAAACGTCCCCATTCTCCGTCTGGGTGATTGCACCGACTACTTAGTCGAGAGGGATGACTACGGTCTGTTCCCCGTCGTCTGGGGCAAAACGACGTCGGCGTCGAAGGACGTTACAAGGCCACCATTGAAGTCTCCGGTGACTATTTTGTGATCGACGTCGAAAGGCCAGGCGTCGGTGCTCGCCGTCGAGGCGACACCACCGTTCGCCGTCGGCGAAGAGGAGACGATCGTCGTCTAGGAGATCCTAGTCGTCGGAGTGGATCGCCGTCGAGACGCAGATCACTGTCGAGGCGCAGATCGCCGTCGAGGCGCAGATCGCCGTCGAGGCGCAGATCGCCGTCGAGGCGCAGATCACTGTCAAGGCGCAGATCGCCGCCGAGACACAAGATCGCCGTCGAGGCACAGAAGACGCTTGACGTCAAGGGACCGACGCGCGCCGTCTGGTCGCCGTTCTTCGATGTCGAAGAGAAGTGGAAGGAGAAAGAAGGCGGTTCGCCGGGCTCAGTGTATTCTGAGGGGTCCCCCTCGAGGGACCCTCCTCCGTTACCACCACCTCAGCCTGGACCTCGGTTGGCAGAAAAGCCGCCTCCGGTTCCTCCAAGGTCGGTTTCATTGCCTAATCTTCCGACCCCTCCCACAGGGACACCTAAGCCGAATGCCCCGGCCAAGCCTAAGTCACCTGCTCCGGTGGAACCGGAGGATCGCCCTAGGCCGAGGAGGTCACAATCGTGCTCCGGACGGAGAGGAAGATCGAGTAGTCGACGCAGATCCTCCACCAGATCAAGGCATCGCCATAGGAGAAGGGGATCTAGGTCCCGCAAGGACTCCTCCAGGACCTGCTCCTACTTACCGACTTTGTCGGGCTCCCCAGGGACCAGAGTGTTTTCAGTGGACGACATAAGCACATTCCAGGAGGTTCTCCTGAGGGGGGCTGCAAAATTGGGTATCGCGGTGACGGCTCAGACACCTACGACGTCTGTGATATTCAAAACGCTTCACAAGAGGCATTTGTCTCGCCCTCTCCTGCCACTGGTACCTGGACTGGTAGAACCTGCAGAGGAGCTGTTCCTCACACCGGCGGTAGTGAAGGCCGCTCCCTCCCGGCCTTCAAGTACAGTACAGGGCCCTGGATTCGGACCCGGCCTTTCTGAGGATAGATCCGGTCCCTGATTCCGTGATAGTGACGGCAGCCAGGAAGTTGCACTCCACCTCCCCGTCCTCCACTGTGCCTCCAGATAAAGAAAGTCGATGGATCGACTCGGGTGGAAGGAAGGCTTGTGGGACTGCGTCCACGGCCATAAAAGCGTCCAGCGATGCGGCGCTGCTAGGCCGCTATGACCGGGCTCTGTGGGACTCCCTGCAACAGTTCGTGGAACTTCTGCCAAGAGACAAGATGGAGGACTTCCAAGAGATCCTCAAGGAAGGAATGCTGGTGTCAAACCAGGTCATTAGCGCAGCGGCGGATGTCTCCCTGTTGTCTGCCCATGGTTACTGTCATGGGATCAATCAGCGGCGCCATGCTTCACTCAAGCCGGAGGCCCTGCAGTGGGTGGCCAATCTGCCTTTTTCCGGGGAGACCTTGTTAGGAAAACACGCGGATGACGCGATGGCTCGCATGAAGGCTGAGGCGGAGACCCTGACGGCTGTGGGCTTGGAGAAGCCGAAAGAAAAGAAGTCCTACCGTCCATTCCAAAGACGGTTCGGGGCGCAGGGAAGAGGACGAGGGCCGTCTTCGGGACAGCAACAGCAGTAGCAGTTCCGGAGACCCTGCCAGAAGGGTAGAGGGGGACAGCAGTCCTCTACAGCGAACAAGGGCCCGGCAGGGCCGCGACCCTGAGCGGTTACTTCCCCTTCATCCGTTACCCGCTCCGGTGGGGGGGAAGCGTTCAATTTTTTCTGGCAGACTGGAGAAAAATTATTCGGGACAAGTGGGTGCTGAATATTGTTTGCAATGGATACAGTCTTCGGTTCATCAGCCCGCCTCCAGCCATCCCTCCGGTCAGCTCTCAGTATCAACTGCGCGAGCTCCAGGCGGAGGCCGATATCCTGTTAAGGAAAAGGGCGATGGAAGACGTACCTCTGTCTCAAAGAGGAAGAGGTCTGTACTCCCGGTTCTTCCTGTTTCGCAAGAAGGACAAAAACGAGTTCAGGCCCATTCTGGACTTGCGGCAGGCAAACAAGTGGATTCGCAGATAAAAGTTTTGCATGCTGTTGTTGCATCAGATTTATCCTCAGTTGCAACAGAGAGACTGGATTTGTGCAATAGACCTACAGGATGCGTACTTCCATGTGCCCATTGCACTCAAACACAGGAAGTTCCTGCGGTTCCAAGTCTGCATCAATCATTATCAGTACACAGTACTGCCATTCGGGCTGAAATCTGGGCCCAGAACATTCTCTAAGTGTATGGCAGTGGTATCGGCACACCTAAGGAAGAACAAGGTGTTTGTCTACCCGTACCTGGACGATTGGTTGATCAAGGCCTCCTCCTTCTCGGAAGCTCAAGCACAGTTCCAGAAGACGTGCGTTCTCTTGAACAAGCTGGGGTTGCATTCAGTACTTAGGAGCCACCTTCGATACGCTGTCAGCAAGCGTGTCTCCTTCGGAGGAGCGACGGCGATCGATCCTTCGGAAGGCTCAGACTCTTATGACCGCTCATCTACAACAGTGAGGACCGTGTCTTCTCTACTGGGGTCGATGGCCTCTTGTTTCTTCCTCACTCCTCATGCACGGCTACACGAGACCTCTGCAGGAGTGCTTGGAGGACCAGTGGGACCAGAGGAAAGGATCTTGGGACGACAAGATACGACTGTCTCTACATGCTCTTCAGTCTCTGAAGTGGTGGTGGTGTTCAGCGGAGAATCTCCTCCGAGGGGTTCCCTTCCACAAGGACATTCCTACTCAGACTATCGTGACGGATGCCTCTCTCCACGACTGGGGAGCGCATTCGGGAGACTTACAGATTAAAGGAACGTGGTCTCCGATGGAGTCCACGTATCACATCAATTTCCTGGAACTCAGAGCTGTTCACTTGGCACTGAAGGCTTTTCATCCGTCCTTCCAGACCAACTCTCTGCTTGTACAGACGGACAATACGACCACGATGTATTACCTCAACAAGCAGGGGGGCTCGAGATCGTGCACCCTGTCTCAGGAGGCGCAGATGATCTGGCACTGGCTTCTGGCCAGAGGACTGACGATAACGGCTACCCATCTGCCAGGTGTGCAGAATGTTCAGGCGGACGCACTGAGCAGACTGATTCAGGAAAACCACAAATGGGTCATAAATGACAAAGTACTAGGAGAAGTCTTCGAAAGGTGGGGGACTCCGGACGTAGATCTGTTCGCCACCGCTGAAAACAGCAAATGCCGAGACTTCGCCTCCAGGTACTACCAGTAAGGGACGCTGGGGAATGCGCTATGGATCAACTGGTCTAACAGCTTTATGTACGTTTTTCCACCCATTCCCCTGATTCCAGCGGTGCTCATCAAGCTGAATGGCCCAGGCAGTGGTGGTTCACGGACCTGCTTCACCGGTCTCTCCTTCCGCACATACGGCTGCCGTGCAGGCCGGACCTTCTCACGAAGTTCCGGGGGGCGGATGTTGCACCCCAACCTCTCGTCTTTGAGTTTGGCGGCATGGCTCCTGAGAGAGTGCAATATGGCCATTTAAATCTGCCCAAAGATTGCATGGACATACTGAAGGAGTCTAAGCGACCTTCCACTCGGACATCCTATGCTTACAAGTGGAAGAGGTTTTGTATCTGATGTGAGTCCAAGAATTATGACCTGACGACGTGCAAGGAAGATGTCATCCTTCCTTACCTTCTACATTTGGCACGGTCTGGCCTTAATGTTCATTCCATTAAGGTTCATCTCGCTGCATTGACTGCCTACAGGAAATGCCCTTCAGACTTCCTTATTCCAGATCCCTGTGATCAAATTTTTTTTAGAAGGCTTGAAGAAAGTGTTCCCTCCTGTCAGGCTTCCTTCGCCTTCATGGGAATTGAATGTGGTGCTGTCCAGATTGATGAAGGAGCCTTTTAAACCTATTCATAAGGCTTCGTTGCAGCACCTGTCCTGGAAGGCGGCGTTCCTCGTGGCCATTACATCGGCCCGCAGGGTGAGTGAAATTCAGGCGTTGTGTTGCCAAGAACCTTATACTGTATTTCATGCTGCCAAGGTTGTTATGCGTACTCACCCTAAATTTCTTCCCAAGGTTATTTCTGATTTTCATGTCAACCCGACTATAACTTTGCCTATGTTTTTTCAGAATCCTTCATCTCCAGCGGAAAGGTCCTTACATTCCCTGGATCTTAGGAGGGTGTTGAAATTTTATCTGGATAAGACTAAAGATATTCGTAGGTCAGACATGTAGGAGAGTAGGGTCTGCAATCCTATGATCACCCAGATTTTTTGCTTTTGTTTCACTGGTTTACGACTTTTCCTGGCTGTGGGCCTGCTAATCAGACCCACAGCCTAGCTGTTCTCTCACTAAATTGACATGTGTACCTTAGGTGCATTATCCAATTGGGACTGGGCCACCTTATCAGACCCTGTAACTCAGGGCATAGGTGTACCCAGGGCCTGAAGCATGTATTATGCCACCCCTGGATGGCCATCTAAATCTGACACAACTGGCTGCACGACAGCTGGGGCAAGGTGGTGTACTCACCCTTTGCTTTAGATATAGACTAGTATACCTATATCTAACCCTAAAAATGGACACACAGATTCCTCTCAGTCACTCCTATGGCAGGCCTTGACAATCCTGAAGGCAGAGTGCTTGGAATCGTGTGAAATGGTGCTCTTGCATGAGCTGAGCCCGTTTGCAGCTTGCGGAACCAAGTCCTAATAGCTGTTCCATGATAACGCATACCATATACTCTTAAGTGCATTATAATCCTCGCGGTTAAATGCTATCTCTGGTATTGCTTTATCAAAACATGTCGAGTAAGGTGTCATACGAATTGGTATACTAACCCCTCGCCAATTCTGGCGACGTGGTTAGCATTCCACCCTTCTAGAGGGACACGACATGTATGTAACTGTGAACCCCGGTTAAAGTTAACTCAAGCCTCAGCTCAACAAAATGGATGCTGCCACCAGACACGAGTCTGACCTCCTGCTGCTGGGAGTCATTCCAGCGAGGAGAGCTTGGACAAAGGGTTTCCTGTCAGGGGCGGTGCTAGCACCATCCCAGACAGGGTTTTGCGTATCCTGGGTAGGCAGGGCTTTACAGGAAGGTGACTGCAGAGTGGCACCCCGGTGCTCACTACGCATCTGCCGGCTAGAACCAGTTCCAGGGGCACACCAGCCCCTGGCCTGGGGAAAGTCCGGCATGGGAGAGGGGTGTAACCACCCCCCCTTCCTGGTCCCACCCCTAGGGCAGGACCTAGTCGCGTACCCACCCCTTTCTTTAGGATAAAGGCAGGAGCGGGGACCCTTCCAAATTAGATCATCTTTGAATCAAGAAACTACTTTCCACGAAAGGAACTCTCGACTCTTCTCAAGATTCTCCCTTGTGACTAAGGAGTAGTCACCCTGCATCCGCAGGCACCATCTAAGAAATCTGCGGTTTGCTGCACGTCCTTCCTCAGGAATCCGACCGAGCAGCACGACGAGACCCGGCTTCCCTGGTACCTCTGACCTTTACCTACCTCTACAGCCAAGCTGAGAACCGTAGGTGCGACGAGACCTCGAGGGACCGGCCATCATCAGAACTGCACGACTTCTATCCAGCACGACCGCCGAGGGATCCTCTGGTGAGTGCTTTGGGTTCCGAGAAGCCCCGACCCTGAGCAGCTCCAGCACCGAAGTCCAGCCTCCCAGCATCTCCACGATCTGCGTGGGGCCCTTCTGCTTTTTGCTGCTCACCGCGTTGTTTGGCTACTACCCCGCTGGCTTGTGGTCTTCCTAACGACGCCCGACGACATCACCGTCTGGTCTGGTTGCTCCAGACTGGCCCTTGCTCCCTTCCAAAAGAGGAGCACCCCGGACCCTCCTGGTCCACTCCAGACGCCATTTTAGGTCCACCGCGTGGGCTTGAATTTGCCAAGACTTGTTGCCCCAATCCTGGGTCCAGCGACGTCGACAGCATCATCCATCGTGGAACAGCTCGCACCTCCATCCTGGTCGGCGACAACGCCTCCTGGTCCGTGAGACTGCAGAGCACAGCGTCGCCCACTCACCTAGTCGAGGTGACTACCATCCGGTGCCCTCCTGGTGCCACCTGACTACTGGCTAGTAGTCACGAACTTGGTCCCCTCTGCTTTCAGGTGTCACCCATCTTCGATCCAGGCTTGGATCACTCGAACTATCTTCACTGGTCGCCTGCCAGCAACTTCTTTTCATCAGGCTCCTGGTTCGTCTACGAGGATTCCCCGACGTCTTTTGAGACATATGCAGCTGCAGCCCCTGGGCTAGGTAACTTCGGCATTTCGGTGCCCCAGCATAGCCTCACTATCCAAGGGTCAGGATCCATTGTCGTTTTCGATCTACCTTATCGGGTTCGCCCGAGAACACTAACTTTGTCTTTACTAGCTCCCATAGACGTTGTCCCGCATCCCGCATGGGAGTGCACACCCTGCACCCGAGTCCCCTAGGCCTCCTACTAGTAATCTGAAGGTTCAGTAACGTAGTCCTAGCGATTCCAAAGCCTATTAGTCCAGTACTTACCTCCTAGTAATTTCGCATTCCACTTCCATAGTATATGGTTTTCCGTGCCCCTCGGGCATCTGTAAATTGTGCAACTTAAAGTATTTTCATAAGAGTTTTGTTATGTGCTTAGTACCCTGTCCTCGTAAAGAGTACAGGGCTGTTGTGATTTTAATAAATACACTGTTTATTTTCATAACACTTGTATGGTGTCCTTTCACTTCGTGTTCAAGGGGTATATGTGATGGTATAACAGCTGGCTTAACACGCCCTCTAGAGTTTAGCCCGAAGACTGCTCGTATCCACGCTACTAGGATAGCTGGTCTATAAGGTTGACTTACAACCAATCATCAATAAGGGTTGTTTGGACTGATACATAGTGATCACTAGAATAGTGAACACTGAATATCAGGCCAACTTCTCACAAGACCAATTGTTCATCAATTATGGATCAGTCAGGACGGGTCTTGCTACCTCTAAGCAGTCCATATCTATGTGGATTGTGTCCTGCATACAACTGTGTTACCAGAAAGCTAATAAGACCTTAGGGGGTAAACCTAAGGCTCATTCCACCAGGGGCAAAGCTGCTACGACTGCTTTGCTCCGTAATGTTCTTATTGCAGAAATCTGCAAGGCCCCACTTAGAAGTCGGTTCATACCATTGCTGGACACGGATGCCAGGGCAGACTCTCAGGTTGGGCAGGCTTCGCTGCGAAATCGGTTTGCACAATAGTATTATTTCTCTTTTTCTTCACCACTGCTTTGGTGTGGGGATGGGCTTGCCATTCTATTCACTAGATTATGACTATACACAGAGACCCCCTACTACAGAAGGAGTAGTTTCTGTCCTGTAACTCCAGTTCTGTAGTTGGGGTATCTCTGTTATAGTCATAAGTGCCCGCCCTCCTCCCCGGTGGGGAGAGAGATTCATGTAAGGAATGCTACAGGTCTGGCGTGTTACGCCTTAAAAAAGAACTGAAAGTAAAAGGGACCTGCAGTGCATTCTGGGATACTGTGAAGTTCTGAAAAGTTCCCTTAAAGGCACAGTATCCTGTTTTGAGCCACATAATGGCAGCCTATGGGGCTTGTCTGTCCATGTCCTCATCTCTATCATTCCAGAGGGTTTTTACTGCTGAGGCAAGGGAAATCTGGACAGACTTTGCTGTTTGTGGATTTTTGGTGGAATTTCTAGTTGAAGTACTGGACAGTGTAGCCTGGTTATAGGCTGCATTATCTGTCTTTAAATTCTCTCTTAAGTGTCTGTGCAGTTCTGCATTTTTTCGACACTTTAAGAGATTATTTTTGATTGCTCCGGGCTCCACGCACATGGGCCAGACTATTCACTAGATTATGACTATAACAGAGATACCCCTACTACAGAACTGGAGTTACAGTACAGAAACTACTCCTTCGTCCTGCTGGGTTACAGGTCGATTCCCAGGAGCATCTTGGGCGAGGATGCCAGCTGGCTGGGTTCCACTGCTGCATGGTTTTCTTTCCCCCATCACGTGACTGGTACCATATGGGCTTCCAAGATGGGGTAGTAAGCACCTCCCAGGCCCAAAGAATACGATACATGAAAAGCAAGCGAAAACAATTTAAAAACACAGAATAAAAGATTACACTGTATACCATGACTGGCTATACTATATCCCTTGCTTTATAATAACTATAGGGTTATGAGTAAGTGCAGAACAAACAGCTTTGCAAAAGCGGCAATGCAAGCTTAGAGCATGTGAGAACACAGAGCAGCCATCTTAATTGCATTGAGCATGAGCAACAAATTCCCACCAGAACTGCGAGTACGTCACAGGAGTATGACCGACGCATGCGCAGACTAAATCCCCGCGTAGCAGCGGCCATTTTACTGCAAGCGGATTACAATTAGTAAACACATAGGCAAGCTTCACTGGGACACATGTAGTGTAGAAAGGTGCAAAATTAGTAAGACAAACAGGTTGATTTAGTCTATTAAGGTTGTTCGAGGTTCATGATTACAAGCAAGTCGTTTAATGTGCGAATCCTTGCTCCATCAATCCCCTCTTTGATGATATTTACTATCATCACCATTAATGGAACCAGATGCCAACTTTTCACATTTCACCCAATTCAATTTCTTCAAACTTTTTATTCAGCCTTTTCTCTACATCTTTATTTGGATGAGAATTTTTCACCCTTTTATGAATCTGATTATTCAGCTCTTCTAATTCAAGTTCATCAACATTTCGTTTCATTCCTCTCTTATTCACAGCATACTTTTTGTGTTTTCGACATTTGCAGCAAATTATTATGATGAGCGCGAATAAGCCTATTCCCGCTATTGGCATCAGTATTTTACTCACAAGACGTACCTAGGTTAGAACACCAATTACCTACAGAGAAGAGACCATCAGTTAGTCTCTTCCAGCTACTATCAACCTCCAGTGGTTTGAGCTCCTTTTCCAAATTTGTTATGTTTCTCACATATTTCCTAATTTCAACACTTTTGTCAGGACTGTACGTGCAACAATGTTTCGCTTTCAACATTCTACAGACTCCGCCCTCTTTTGCGCAAGTCTATTTTGTAAAACCATAGATCTGATCACAACCATTTCGGTATTGACCATCAGGAAACCTGCAGCAGTGTCAGTTGATAACCGATCTACCACTGTAGACAATTTGCAAATTCTGTGTGTATTCAGTTACTCCCACTGCAGGTATCAATGCACTAAATATATCACCTAGTATTTCTCCTACACTTTCTCTTTTACTGCGCACTAGTCCATTAGTGTTTTCATTGCTTCCAGCGATTTCATTCACATGGTATATTTTAGGGAAGACAATTCCAAAATAACAGCTTCCATACCAGTGATCTGGCAATTTGAAATAAGCCTTGTTTCCACATATATAATAAATTCCAGGAAACACAGGTTCGACCCATTTTTGAAACCCCAACTTCCAATTACCTTGTAATTGTGTTCGCATTCACTGGAACCAATGAATATGTTATTATAATAACTAGTCTTTTCTCTGTGAAGACAAAGTTTGCCTTTCTTTTCGAAATCCAGTAACAACGTAGCATTTGCTCCACCATTTGAGGTGCTCCCCATGTTTTCAGCCCACTTAGAAGTTTTTCGTCTTTTATCATTTGCTTTTCTTTGGAAACTTTCTCTTCTGTAGTAGGGGATCTCTGTGTATAGTCATAATCTAGTGAATAGTCCCGCCCATGTGCGTGGACCCCGGAGCAATCAAAAATAATCTCTAAAGTGTCGAAAAAATGCAGAACTGCACAGACACTTAAGAGAGAATTTAAAGACATATAATGCATCCTATAAAAAGGCTACACTGTCCAGTACTTCAGCTAGAAATTCCACCAAAAATCCACAAAAACAGCAAAGCCTGTCCAGATTTTCCTTGTCTTCAGTACAAACCCCTCTGGAAGATAGAGAGGAAGGCATGGACAGACAAGCCCCATAGGCTGCCATTATGTGGCTCAGAACAGGATACTGTGCCTTTAAGCGAACTTTCCAGAACTTCACAGTATCCCAGAATGCCTTGCAGGTCTCCCTTACTTTCAGTTCTTTTTTCCGGCTCCTGCTAGCAGGACCCTGGAGCATTGAGCTCTCCCTATTCAAGGGTTTTTGTTGGTGTTTTGCACTAAAATCGTTTTTTGTGTACTTTATCTGTACATTACAGCTTTCTTCTTGGCTTTTGGCACTCCTGGGTCCACATAATGCCTGCATTATTTGATAAATGCCCAAAGTGCTCTAGGAAGAAGGCCAAGACAGATCCCCATGAGGTCTGTATCCTCTGCCTTCCCTCTTCCCACATCCCTGAGGAGTGTGAGATCTGCCAGGACCCTGAAAGACAGAAAGAAAATCAGGCTTCAGGGACTAGAAGAAAGGAGACAGAAGGCGCAAGGTAGGTCTGGAGGGGCTTCTTCTGCCCATGCTGCGGCCCCTGGGGGGCTCCCCGGGGGCAGGAAGCCCAGCACACGTCCCCATTCTCCGTCTGGATCGGTGGCACCCTCCAAGATGTCGAGGGGGGAAGTCCAAGGCCAGCTCCCCTTCTCCCCAGGGCTCTGGGTCGAGAAAACGGCGTCCGTCGACGTCGAGGGACCTGCATAGGCCGCCGTCGGACGCGGAGACGGTCTCGTCGTCGCTGTCTTTGGCGTCGACGTCGAGCGATCGTCGTCGACAGGATCGGCGTCGACGCACGCCGCCGAGGCAATACAGTCGATCGCCTTCCAGGCACAAGACTTCATCGTCGTCGAGGGGATCCTCGTCGTCGAGCCCGCCGTCGACGCAGAAGCACTCGCCGGCGAGACGGAGGCGTGCCCCGTCTAGGCGAAGGAGGGCGTCGTCGACGTCGAGACGCCACAAGACGACGTCGAGGCGGTCGCTGTCGAGGCGCAAGCGGTCGCCGTCAAGACACAGGTCGTGGTCGAGATGGTCCGGGTCGACGTCGAGACACGCGAGTCGCTCGACGCCGAAGAGGAAGCGACGGTCGACGCCGAAGGGACGCTCGACGTCGAGGGACCGGCAGTCGACTCCTGAACACCGGTCGACGGTGCCGGATGCCCGTACTAAGCGGCCTGAGGCTGTGGGGGGCTCCCCTCAGCCCAGGAAGGTTGGTGGATCACCGGGATCGGTGCACTCGGAGGTTTATACTCCAAAGAAGTCCGTTCCACCTCCTCCTCCGTTGCCTAGGGGCCCGCGTCCGAGGATGCCTACGCCTCCTCCGTTGCCTCCTCTACCAGAGAAGCCTCCACCGGTCCCACCAAGGTCGGCCTCGTTGCCTCACCTTCCGACCCCTCCCAAGAAGACTCCGAAGTCTAAAGAGCCCAAGTCGGCCACCCCGGACAGGCCGGTGGACCGGCCTAAGCCCAGGAGGTCGAAGTCTCGCTCCAGACGGAGAGAACGATCGAGGAGCAGGCGTAGGTCCTCCACTCATTCCAGGCGACGCCATAGGAGGCACAGATCCAGGACGGATACATCTTCCAGGACTCGCTCCTATTCCCCGACTCTGTCCGATTCCCCGGACACTAGGGTGTCTCCCATTGATGACATCGGCACGTTCCAGGATGTTCTCCTGAGGGGGGCTGCGAAGTTGGGTATCACGGTGACGGCTCCTACACCTACGACGTCCGTGATATTCGAGACTTTGCACAAGAAGCACCTGTCTCGCCCTCTGTTGCCCTTGGTTCCGGGACTGGTTGAACCGGCACAAGAACTATTTCTTACGCCTGCGGTGGTCAGGGCCGCTCCTTCTAGGCTCTTGAAGAAATACAGGGCACCGGACTCTGACCCGGCCTTCCTGAGGATGGATCCAGTCGCCGACTCAGTGATCTTTACGGCGGCCCGGAAACAACACTCTACCTCCCCGTCCTCCACCGTGCCTCCGGACAAGGAGAGCCGCTGGATTGATTCGGCGGGAAGGAAAGCATGCGGAACTTCTTCCACCACGATGAAGGCTTCCAGCGACTCGGCGCTACTGGGTCGATATGGGACTCCATGGAACAGTTTGCGGACCTTGTGCCGCGCGACAAGAGGGAGGATTTCATGGAGATCGTCAAGGAGGGGATGCTGGTTTCGAACCAGGCCATCAGTGCTGCGGCGGATATTGCCTTGTTGGCGGCACATGGCTACTGCGACGGTATCAACCAACGCCGCCATGCATGGCTCAGGCTTACATCCCTCAAGCCCGAGGCACAACAGCGAGTGGCCAATCTGCCGTTTTCCGGGGACACGCTCTTCGGAAAACACGCTGATGACGAGATGGCCCGGATGAAGGCCGAGGCAGAAACCCTGACGGCAGTGGGCTTGGAAAAGCCCAAGGACAAGAAGCCATACCGCCAGTTCCAACGGCGGTTCGGTTCACAAGGGAAAGGCAGAGGACAGTCTTCCGGACAACAGCAGCAGCAACAACAGCAGCAGTTCCGAAGGCCTTTCCAAAAACGTCAGAGGGGTAGAGGTGGACAGCAGCCCTCTACCGCGAACAAGGGCCCGGCCGGGTCTCGACCCTGAGCGGTTACTTCCCCGTCATCCGTTACCCACTCCGGTGGGGGGAAGCGTTCAATCTTTCCTGGCAGAGTGGAGAAAAATTACTCAGGACAAGTGGGTGCTGAATATTGTTTGCAATGGATACAGTCTTCGGTTCATCAGCCCTCCTCCAGCGATCCCTCCGGTCAGCTCGCAGTATCAGCTGCGCGAGCTCCAGGCGGAGGCCGACATCCTGTTGAGGAAAAGGGCGATAGAAGACGTACCTCTGTCTCAAAGAGGAAGAGGCCTGTACTCCCGGTTCTTTCTGGTTCGCAAGAAGGACAAGAACGAGTTCCGGCCCATTCTGGACTTGCGGCAGGCAAACAAGTGGATTCGCAGGGAAAAATTTCGCATGTTGTCGTTGCATCAGATTTATCCTCAGCTGCAACAGGGGGACTGGCTTTGTGCCATAGACCTACAGGATGCGTACTTCCACGTGCCCATCGCGCACAAGCACAGGAAGTTTCTGCGATTTCAAGTCGGCGCCAATCATTACCAATACACGGTGCTGCCCTTCGGACTGAAGTCTGCACCCAGGACATTCTCGAAGTGCATGGCAGTGGTAGCGGCACACCTACGGAAAGGCAAGGTGTTTGTCTACCCGTACCTGGACGATTGGTTGATCAAGGCCTCCTCCTTCTCAGAAGCTCAAGCAGACTTCCAGAAGACGTGCGTTCTCTTGAACAAGCTGGGGTTGCACATCAACATGTCCAAGTCTGTCCCGATCCCGGTCCAGTGCATTCAGTACTTGGGAGCCTCCATCAATACGCTGTCAGCGAGCGTGTCTCCTTCGGAGGAGCGACGGAAATCGATCCTTCGGAAGGCTCAGGCTCTTATGACCGTTCCATCTACGACAGTGAGGACGGTGTCTTCTCTACTGGGGTCGATGGCCTCTTGTATCTTCCTCACTCCTCATGCACGGCTACACATGAGACCTCTACAGGAGTGCTTGGAGGACCAATGGGACCAGAGGAGGGGATCTTGGGACGACAAGATACACCTGTCTCTGCATGCTCTTCAGTCTCTGAAGTGGTGGTGTTCGGCGGAGAATCTCCTCAGAGGGGTTCCCTTCCACAAGGACATTCCTACTCAGACGATCGTGACGGATGCTTCTCTCCAGGGCTGGGGAGCGCATTCGGGGGACTTACAGATCCAAGGCGCGTGGTCTCAGGCGGAGTCCACGTATCACATCAATTTCCTGGAACTCAGAGCTGTTCACTTGGCACTGAAGGCCTTTCATCTGTCCTTCCGGACCAACTCTCTGCTTGTGCAGACGGACAATACGACCACCATGTATTACCTCAACAAGCAGGGGGGGTCAAGATCGCGCACCCTGTCTCGGGAGGCGCAGACGATCTGGCACTGGCTTCTGGCAAGAGGATTGACGATGACGGCTACCCATCTGCCAGGTGTGCAGAATGTTCAGGCGGACGCACTGAGCAGGCTGATTCTGGAAAACCACTAGTGGGTCATAAATGACGACGTACTAGGAGGAGTCTTCGCAAGGTGGGGCACTCCAGACATAGATCTGTTCGCCACCGCCGAAAACAGCAAATGCCGAGACTTCGCCTCCAGGTACTACCAGCAAGGGACGCTGGGGAATGCACTCTGGATCAACTGGTCGAACAGCTTTGTTTACGCTTTTCCGCCCATTCCCCTGATTCCAGCGGTGCTCATCAAGCTGTCCCGGTCCAGGGCACGGATGATCCTGATTGCCCCGGAATGGCCCAGACAGTGGGGGTTCACGGACCTTCTTCACCGGTCCCTCCTTCCGCACATTCGGTTGCCGTGCAGGCCGGACCTTCTCACGGAGTTCGGGGGGCAGATGGTGCACCCCAACCTCTCGTCCTTGAGTTTGGCGGCATGGCTCCTGAGGTAGTGCAATATGGACATTTAAATCTACCTGAAGATTGTATGGACATACTGAAGGAGTCTAAGAGGCCCTCCACTCGAACGTCCTACGCTTACAAGTGGAAGAGGTTTTGTATCTGGTGTGTGTCCAGGAACTTGGATCCTACGACGTGCAAGGAAGATGTCATACTTCCCTATCTTCTACATTTGGCGCGATCTGGCCTTAATGTTCACTCTATTAGGGTTCATCTCGCTGCATTGACTGCCTACAGGAAAAGCCCTTCACAGACTTCCTTCTTTCAGATCCCTGTGATCAAAGACTTTTTGGAAGGCTTGAAGAAAGTGTTCCCTCCTGTCAGGCTTCCCTTGCCTTCATGGGAATTGAATGTGGTGCTGTCCAGTTTGATGAAGGAGCCTTTTGAACCCATTCATAAGGCTTCGTTGCAGCACCTATCCTGGAAGGCGGCGTTCCTCGTGGCCATTACATCGGCCCGCAGGGTGAGTGAAATTCAGGCACTGTGTTGTAATGATCCTTATACTGTATTTCATGCTGCTAAGGTTGTTATGCGGACTCACCCTAAATTTCTTCCCAAGGTTGTTTCTGACTTTCATGTCAATCAAACTATAACTTTGCCTACGTTTTTTTCAGAATCCCTCTTCTCCAGCGGAACGTTCCTTACATTCCCTGGATGTTCGGAGGGTGTTGAAATTTTATCTGGATAAGACCAAAGATGTACGTAGGTCAGACCAATTGTTTATCAATTACGGATCAGTCAGGATGGGTCTTGCGACCTCTAAGCAGTCCATTTCTAGGTGGATTGTGTCCTGCATACAACTATGTTACCAGAAAGCTAATAAGACCTTAGGAGGTAAGCCTAAGGCTCATTCCACCAGGGGCAAGGCTGCCACGACAGCCTTGCTCCGTAATGTGCCGATTGCAGAGATCTGCAAGGCCGCTACTTGGAAGTCGGTTCATACCTTTGCTAGGCATTACTGTCTGGACGCTGATGCCAGAGCAGATGCTCAGGTTGGACAGGCTTCACTGCGGAATTTGTTCGCACAATAGTGGTGTTGGTTTTCTTTTCTCCACCGCCGCTTTGTTGTGGGGATGGGCTTGCCATTCTATTCACTAGATTATGACTATACACAGAGATCCCCTACTACAGAAGGAGTAGTTTCTTTTCTGTAACTCCAGTTCTGTAGTATGGGTATCTCTGTTAGTCATAAGCGCCCGCCCTCCTCCCCGGTGGAGAGAGATATTCATGTAAGAAATGCTACAGGTCTGGCGTTTTACGCCTTCAAAAAGAACTGAAAGTAAGGGAGACCTGCAAGGCATTCTGGGATACTGTGAAGTTCTGGAAAGTTCTCTTAAAGGCACAGTATCCTGTTCTGAGCCACATCATGGCAGCCTATGGGGCTTGTCTGTCCATGCCTTCCTCTCTATCTTCCAGAGGGGTTTGTACTGAAGACAAGGAAAATCTGGACAGGCTTTGCTGTTTTTGTGGATTTTTGGTGGAATTTCTAGCTGAAGTACTGGACAGTGTAGCCTTTTTATAGGCTGCATTATGTCTTTAAATTCTCTCTTAAGTGTCTGTGCAGTTCTGCATTTTTTCGACACTTTAGAGATTTTTTTTGATTGCTCTGGGGTCCACGCACATGGGCGGGACTGTTCACTAGATTATGACTATAGCAGAGATACCCCTACTACAGAACTGGAGTTACAGAAAAGAAACTACTCCTTTCATCTTGATTCTGGGTAGTTCTATCTATTCGAGTCCAATCAGTTTGTTTTGCAGGCACCTTTCCTTTCAGGTACAATATTACCTGGTCATACTTCCTCATCACTTCCCCTGAAGGAGCTCCTGTGTTTGGGTCTCTGGCATATTCTTCACTTGGCCAATCAACAGCCATTTTACATTCTGTCCACAAATCTACGGGAACCACAATTTCAAAGAACCCATCCAGATCTTTCAGGAGGCATTTTTGAACTTTAACAAATCTCTCAACTTGTCTGTACCACTCTACAGGTTTCTCTCGTAATTTTGGGAAATCATTTGTAAATGACACAATATCTTGTCTGGACCATGGAACATGTACATATCCTCCACCTGGCACTTCTCTCATAGGATACAATGCTTCTGCCTTGTCAGCTTCTTTTAGGACAGATTGAGAAGTCACTTGCCTGGATCTACTGTCTTCCTTTTTCTTTGTCCACCTGGCTTACAATTTTTTTAAGTCTCCCCATTTCTGCAACACGTTCAGCAATCCTCTTATCTGCACCTTTTTCCCTGATATGTTCATGTTTTCTAAATCTTTGTCAGAAAATTATGCTCTGTACGGTTTTTGCAATACTTTGGATCTGCTAACATCTATTCCCATGCTAGCTGCAGTGTCCATTAATTTCTCATGGAACACTTCGGTGTTTCGAGTAATACTTTTGCAACTGAATAGTAATTCTTCCTCACTAAGGGTGTTCAGCCTGTCCAATCCCACGTTCCCAGCCATCAGTTCTTCCAATTCTATTCTTAATTTGTAAATATCTAATGGTTTTGGCTAAGGATTTATTTTCTCTAGTTCTCGGGTCCATCGATCTATTTCTTCAGGAGTCATTACTGTGGCACTTCTAGTACCAGATGAGGACTCAATTTGGACTTCTCTTGCACCAATATGAATATTCTTTCTCTCTGAATTGCCTTCTGGTTCCCTTATGGGTAAATCCATCAGGGAAATTACAGATTCGCATTCACTTGCCTGATCATCAACTATTAAGGGCTCTTTTCTTGGCTGCACTACAGATGGAGTTACAACTGGAGTTTTTGGACTAGCCTGTTTATCCCCATACAGGGGAACAACTGGGCCTATAGTTACTGGAATTGTTAGAGCTTCAGGACTTGTATTTAACTGGGAAATCTTCTGGATAAGTTTGGTTCTCTGTTTAATTAAAGCCTCTCTTTCTCGGTCCTGCAAGACCTTTTCCATGGTGGTTTCATGTACTATCTGTGGGATTAAAGGAGGGTAAAGATTTGGTGCACTTGTATTTGCCATACTTGGTCCCTCATTACTGGAAGGCCTATAATATGGAACAGTCAGCTCTGACGTGCTCGACCCCTCATAACAGGGAGGCCTAAAGAATGGATTTTTCGTACTCAGGGACCTAGGTTCCTCATTATATGGTGGTGGATTTTTCATTATTAAATCCTCCAGGTATTAATCCTCAGAATCACCAGTAGTCGTTAAGTGTCTAGTTTTCTCTGTCCTTTTACCTCCCACGGGTTTGTCTACAGTTGGTACTGGGAACAGTCCTTCTACCATCATGTTCTGTCTCCATTCTTTTCTCTCGGGACTCTCTCTTTGCTTTTGGGTAAAATTTTGCTAACCCTTTGTCCATTCTGGGTCTGTCTCTCTCAAAAGCCTCTATTTCCCATTCCTCTAGGGCCTCATATTGCGTTAGTCTGGGTTTGGGATGCAAATCATTCATTTGAGTCCTCAAATTAAACAAAATCCTACCATTAAAGGTACCTTCTAAGGGAAATGCTAAAATTCCGTCTTCAGTGTATTCCACCCTATTTTCCAACCAAACGCAAGCATGGTACCCTCTGTCAAACATCATAAATGAAGCGGTAGTGTTTGGTGGTGGAATGATCACTCCTTCTCTAGTGCTGATTGGCTTGTCTTTCTTAAAATAATTCTTTACTTTGTCTACTAAAGTCATTTTTCTCTTGCCTCCGTACATTCCGTTCAGTCTACGACCTTTCCACTGATCTCTCACAAACCCTTGGTATCTAGGATCAGGTCGAGTATCGGGATGAGTCGGATACCACATATATTTCGCAAAGACTTAAATCGAGTAAAAATACGTACTCCTGTTTACTATATTCTTCCAATGCTAGCGTGTTTTTCAATTTTTGACAACCAATCAACACTGTGGTTGCAAATAGTTTCAACCAATGGGAGCACGGCTTTTCCGTGAGATGCGTTCTCACGCTCCTGTGCTCACCCCCCTTCACCATACCAGCCACGTTACACACCCGCTGTTTCGACCAATACCAGCGCGGCACAGAGTGACGTCAGCGCAGCTCCGCGACTGACTCCCTCCTTCACAAGGTAACGGACACTCTTTCTTTTTCTTAAAGTGCAAGTGCTTTATTTAATTTACAACGTGAAACATTCGCCACTGTACTAGAGTGTCTAAAAAGGAAAGATTTGTTTCACTGCAAGTAAACCTCTCCTGTCTACTTTTCATATACTGCGGATAGATCCCTTCTGCCTATCCTTCACACAAGCATTAGAGAACCTGCTACTTCTTTGACTCGTCCACTTCTTTTCGGGATATATATTAAGTCTAAAGTTTCGCTAGCGAACCCTTTTGCTATCACTCAAGCTCCGACAAACCTACTACTCCTTCCGTGTGACACTTACTAGGTTATATCACAATTGAAGTTTCATTAGCAAGCTCGTTGCTATCAATTATTCATACAGAAAACCCTAATTAGCGCTTCCAGTTCTGCCTAACCATGCACTAATTTTCCTCGAGCCACTGACCTCACTGCGAGTGGATGCTCCTCACCACCCGCTATTCTGCCCCCGGGGTTTCCAGACAACATATAACAATTACTAACTAGTTGTGTTAATACATGAATCAATATAACAGCATTTCATCAAAAATATTTCAAAAACATTTCAAAGCAATTTTGCATTTGATCGATCGATTCTTTTAGCAGCAATAACATTTTAGCAGCAATTTTATTTTACAAAGTTATCAGCAAGTAACCTATCTACCTATCTTAACTAGTCCTTAACCATCCTCTGCTACCAGACAATTACTGATAGAGCGCGCAGGTCACCCGACTAATTTTATTACCAAATATGCACACTTGGGCCCTTAAAATATTTTCATTACTCTTTAATCGGGTAACCTACACTTTACTATCAGCAATTCAGTTCCTTTCTGTTTATTCCTGTGTACCTGACTTACCAATTCTCGTCACAGGTACCTAAGATCACAATGGATCAAGGAGCTAGCTGTGGAATAAGTAGACCACACCGTACAATATACAATTTCAATAATGTTTGTACTCTTCATATTAACCATAGTCTCAGGAAGTTTTGAAAAACTTTTTATCATCATCATCATCATATGCCATGAGCAAATGATTAACACAGATCAAACTATCTATAACTAGAATTAGAAATATTGTATAACTATGAATGAGGCAAAGAATCATTTAGAAATCGGGAAAATAAAGGGAAGGAGAAAAATAAGGAACCTGCTATTTTAGTTCAACAGACTTTCACAACTTCACTAAAGGCGGGTAAAGAAAGGGAACATGCTAATCCAAGTAGATTTGCGAAATTCACTAACGGTTCAAAGGAAATGAAACTTATGCAATTTGATTTATCCAGATGTGCTTATTCTCTATAGGGAGGGTAAGAATGGAACATAAACTATATAAGAAAACAATTTAGCATTTGACTAAAGGTAGGTAGAAGAGTGGAACATGCTAATAGACAATTAATGCATGGAAATCTCATTTATAATGGACGGGAGAAAGGAACGTATGCAATTATGCTTTATTTGAGACGTGAGGAAGGCAAGTTTAGATAAACAATCACCCACACAGACTTTATATTTACCTAGGATAGAGTGAAGACCAACCCTGGCCACGGGTCAGTTGGAAAAGACGGGAAAGGACCCTCTGATTCTAACCACAGACGCCTCAATGGAAGGTTGGGTCGTTGTCTTACAGGACCTCCAGGTGAGCAGTCACTGGAACGCAGAAGAGCGTTTTCTTCATATCAATCTCTCGGAGCGATTCGCCTAGCCTTGCAGGCTTTCAGGACGAAGGTTCAAGGCGCAACCGTGCTGGTCAGGACGGACAACACAACGGCCATGCATTACATAAACAAGCAGGGAGGTACGAGGTCTCATCTGGTCTCGAAAGAGGCTCAGGAGATATGGGAATGGGCGAATCGCCACAATGTCGTTCTTTCAGCAGAGCATCTACCAGGCACTCTCGACACGACAGCAGACACCATGAGTCGTCTGAAATCGGCCTGTCACAAGTAGGAATTGGATCAAGACATTCTGGAGGAAGTGTTTCGACGTTGGGGAACTCCAACAATAGACCTGTTTGCGACTCCAGAAAACAGGAAATGCCGACTCTATGCAAGCAGGGATCACCATCAGGGTCACTGGGGAATGCTCTTTCGATGTCTTGGTCAGGTGCATTTGTTTATGCCTTTCCTCCAATTCCCCTAATCCCACGGCTTCTCAGGAAAATAAAGATGGAACCTTGCAGGATGATCTTAATAGTACCAGTGTGGCCTCGCCAATTCTGGTTCACAGAACTTCTCCTACTTTCTCAGGACCATCCATTTCACCTATGTCCCATTCCATCTCTATTAACAATGACCCAGGGACAGGTGGTACATCCAGATCTGAGCTCTCTCCATTTGAAGGCCTGTCTCCTGAGCACAGATCATTCCACAGCTTAGATATCCCTCAGGAAGGGACTCTAGGGAGGGGCAAGATGACGGCCGCTTAGCCAGTCGCACCACTGAGCTGGTGGACAGTGACAGCAGAGGTCCGGACCATTTACTGATGTGGTATTCGAGGAGAGGGACACTGCTATTCTTTCACTCTTCTACCACCCCACACCCCCGCCTGCCGGGGGTTCCCCCCCCCCAAAAAACCCAGTCGCATATGCTCTAGAAAATAAACCGGCGAAGTCCTGGCAGCTGCTCGCTCATAGCTCCAAGCTGGTTGTATCGCCAGGTCAAGCCAGCTGATCGTGAGCAGCGGAGGGCGTTCCATAGCGATGGCTCTGAAACTGATGTCGGCGGCAGCGATGGCAAAAGCAGCGGCTCGAAAGGCACGGCAGGAGGAGGTGTGGATTCAGCGGCAAGTTGGGAGAGCCCACCCACCGCAGGCAAACAAACTTCTCTCCCTTGAGGCGCCGGCTCCAGCGAACAGAAGGGGGAAAGGCGGAGTCCCGTTAAAAAGTCGGCTGGCAGCACCATCAATAGTGGAGTTGCTGCAGAAGGGGAGGGAGACCGCGGCCACTGGGACACCTGGTGCCGCTACGGAACGGGAGAGCAGTGCCCAGGGTGACAAAGTGAGCCAAGTATGTAATCAACAAGGAGCCCACAAGTCGTCGCTGATAGCATTATTAACGCTGATATACTGGGCACCGACAGTGTGTTAGAGGTTTACCCTCTTCTCCCCCCGGGACGATCACCTCTGAAACAGGGGGAGGTGTCAGTGGAAATGCCGGCGGAAATGTCAGTAATGTACAAGGGGGCCCCTAAAATAACGAGAATGGTGGTTAATGAAGCTGAAGCGCAGAATACTTGGAAATCGCAGGCGCAGGTCACTGAGCACCCCCGGATTCTTGAAACTGCTATACAGCCCCTGCTGGTGATCTCAAGCAATGACACAGCTGAGATGACAGGGCAAAATGGCAGAGAGGAGGTGAAAAAAGAGTCAAGCGACTGCATCTTTTCTCTATCTGAAGGGGCAGAATGGTCAGACGATTTATTGAGTGCTTTCCAGGGGGGCAGCAGTTTGGAGTCAGATAAATCAGATAGTGGTTCAGAGCTCCCCCAACAGCGGTGAAGTCCTTACAGCCGAGTCGCAATAGGGGTGAAAATGACGTTGTTGGATCACTCCTCAACTACCGCGCTGACAGGTTTTGCAAGAAAGCCACCTTTGTTGGAGGAAGATCTACCCCCACTCTGGACATAATACATCAGGCTATCTTGGTTCATAGGGAGGAGACTAGACAAGACAGCCGGAAAGCCCAGGCGGGGATGAGGAAAATGCAGGGGGTGGTGAGAAAATTATCCAAGGCATTCTCAAATCTGGGAGATATGGTAACCGACTTGTAGCAAAGGATTGTTGGGATGGAAGCAGACGCAGCCAATGCTGTATCGCTGGTGGAGGCCCAGGACGCTCAAATAAAAGACATCCAGTGGAAACTGGGGGAGTCTGAAAACAGAGACGAAACAACTTACGAGTACTGGGTGTACAGGAGGGACTCGAAGGGTCGGGTCCCAGACCGTATCTAATTAACCTCTTTAAGGCGGCCTTTCCGGAACTGTCGGAGTGGAACTGGGCAACAGAAATCCAAAGGGCACACCGTATCCCGTTAAAGCTCTGTGCACCAGCAAAAGAGGGGGACGTACCCCGGGCCCTACTTGTCTACTTCGGAAATTTCCTTCTGCGGCAAGCAATCTATGACAAGGCAAGGCCAGACGCTAAAAGATCAAGCGGGGGGGGTTCCTTTTTCGTACGACCTGACTTTTGTCATGTGACAGTAGAGAGACGCTGGAGGATGAGACAGCTCATTAAACCATTTCAGGGCAAGAAAGTTCTGGTGTACCTGGTCAATCCAGCACAACTTAAGGTGATAAATAATGGTACCACCTTATAGTTTGGGTCAGAGATTAAGGCCAAGGAATATTTGGAGTCCTTGGGTAAATGAATCAAATAAATATGACGACGTATGTTCCTGGAGGGCCAGGGGTGAAAGGGGTGGGGGTTGTAATTGTATTTTGTAAGAAAAATGCTGGGAAATTAAGGGGTTTAGGGGTTTCAAGGGTTTTGGTGGCGATGTAAGTGTTGTCTCTTTCGGGTAGAGATGATGTGTTCATAGATGTTATAAGGGTTAGTTAGGAATTCACAGGTCACAAGTGATAGTCACTGTCCACCTACACAGTGTTTTGTTTATCACATGCACAGACTAACGTCTGAGTGTCCCGGGGGGGGGGGGGGGGGGGGGGTGAAGGTCGTCCATGGTCAGGGGAGGGTAGGAGTGGGAGGGGTTTGAGGGGGAGTTGGGTGGGAAGGGAGGCAGGGAGGGCTCACTCTAGGGTGGGCAAAAACAAAAACAAGCATTTGCAATGCAATAGGTCTCGTATTAGGAAAGTTTGAGCTATTGGTATTGTAAATGACAATTTTTTTATTTAGGTTTTGTTTTTGAAAATAGCGAAATTAATAGCTTTGTTATATACCATGCCAATAGTTATAACTTTCGCAAATGTGACACCTATAGCATTTGTAATGCAATATGTGTTGTATTTACGTGACTTACATGTATTGATATTACAAATAACAATGCTTTTTCATTTTTTTTAATAATTAATACTTAAATAAACGTTATTGTAATTTATAATGGCAATAGCTTAAACTTTTGTAAATAACATTTGTGAAGATTATGTTCAGTGTATTTTATTGTGACGAAAATCCAAGAACATATGTCAAATATTAACATCTTTTTGTTAAATTTGTAATAAAGCTTGAAACATTGAGATAACATATTTGAACCAGTTGTTGTTGTATGGTTGCACAGATTGATGCTGTGGTGCAGATCAGTGATGTTGTGGTGCCACTGAGTGATGCTGTGGTGGTGCTGAGTGATGCTGTATGCTATGTTTAGTTTTGCTATCCTATGCTTTGTTTTGTTATGCTATGCTATGTTTTGTTGTGTTTTGCTATGCTATGTTTTGTTGTGTTTTGCTAGGCTTTGTTATGCTATGTTTTGTTATGCTATGTTTTGCTCAGCTATGCTTTATGCTATGTTTTGTTATGCTATGCTATGCTTTGTTGTTTTTTATTATGCTATGCTTTGTTTTGCTATGTTTTGTTATGCTATGCTGTGCTTTGCTATGCTATTATATGTTTTGTTATGTTTTGTTAAGCCATGCTATGTTTTGTTGTGTTATGTCAAGCTATGCTGTTTTGGTGTGTTTTGTTATGCTATGTTTTGTTATGTTATGCTATGTTTTGTAATGCTATGTTTTGTTATGCTATGCTATGTTTTGTTATGCTATGCTATGCTTTGTTATGTTTTGTTATGCTATGCTATGTTTTGTTGTGTTTTGCTATGCTTTGTTGTGTTTTGCTATGCTATGTTTTTTATGCTATGCTGTTTTGCTCTGCTATGCTTTGTTATGCTCTGCTATGTTTTGTTGTGTTTTATTATGCTATGCTGTTTTGTTTTGTTATGCTATGCTAAGCTTTGTTTTGTTATGCTATGTTGTGTTGTGTTTTGTTATGCTATGCTATGTTGTGTTTTGTTCTGCTATGCTAAGCTTTGTTTTGTTATGCTATGTTGTGTTGTGTTTTGTTATGCTATGTTGTGTTTTGTTATGCTATGCTATGTTTTGCTATGCTATATTTTGTTATGTATGCTATGTTTTGTTATGGTTTGCTGTGTTTTGCTATTGTTTGTTATGCTATGTTTTGTTATGCTATGGATTGTTGTGTTTTGCTATGTTTTGTTATGCTATGTTTTGTTATGCTATGTTTTGTTATGCTATGTTTTGTCATGCTATATTTTGTTATGCTATGTTTTGTTATGCTATGCTTTGTTATACTATGCTATGTTTTACTTTGATATGCTATCCTATGCTTTGTTTTGCTCTGCTATGCTTTGTTTTGTTATGCTATGTTTTGTTGTGTTTTGTTATGCTATGTTTTGTTGTGTTGTGCTATGTTTTGTTGTGTTTTGCTATGTTTTGTTATGCTATGTGTTGTTGTGTTTTGTTATGCTATATTTTGTTATGTTATGTTATGGTTTGTTTTGCTATCCTATGCTTTTTTTTGTAATGCTATGCTATGTTTTGTTATGCTATGTTTTGTTGTGTTTTGCTATGCTATGCTCTGTTATGCTATGCTATGCAATGTTTTGTTGTGTTTTATTATGCTATGCTTTGTTTTGCTCTGCTATGCTTTGTTTTGTTCCGCTATGCTTTGTGTTGTTATTCTATGTTTTGTTGTGTTTTGTTATGCTATGTTTTGTTGTGTTTTGCTATGTTTTGTTATGCTATGTGTTGTTGTGTTTTGTTATGCTATGTTTTGTTATGTTATGGTTTCTTTTGCTATCCTATGCTTTTTTTTGTAATGCTTGTAGGAAGGTACCTCCTGACTATGGTTGCCCCCAACTTTTTGCCCTGTGTTTTAGCTGGTTTTTGACATAGTCGACCTGGGATCCTGCCAATCAGGACCCCAGGCCTACTGCTCTCTCTGTAAAATGGATTCCATGTACCTTAGGTACATTTCCAATTGGGACTGGGCCACCCTATCAGACCCTGTAACTCAGGGCATGGGTGTACCCAGGGCTGCCAGGGGCTGCAGCATGTATTATGCCACCCCTGGCTGGCCTCCTAAACTTGACACAACTGGCTGCATGACAGCTGGGGCAAAGTCGTGTAATCACCCTTTGCTGTAGATATAGTATACCTATATCTAACCCTAAAAATGGACACACAGATTCCTATCAGTCACTCCTATGGCAGGCCTTAACAATCCTGAAGGCAGAGTGCTTGGAATCGTGTGAGATGGTGCTCTGGCATGAGCTGAGCCCGTTTGCAGCTTGCGGAACCAAATCCTAATAGCTGTTCCATGATAACGCATACCATATACTCTTAAGTGCATTATAATCCTCGCGGTTAAATGCTATCTTTGGTATTGCTTTATCAAAACATGTCGAGTAAGGTGTCATACGAATTGGAATACTAACCCCTCGCCAATTCTGGCGACGGGGTTAGAATTCAACCCTTCTAGAGGGACATGACATGTATGTAACTGTGAACCCCGGTTAAAGTTAAACGAAGCCTCAGCTCCACAAAATGGATGCTGCCACCACGGACACGAGTCTGACCCCCTGCAGCTGGGAGTCCTTCCAGCGAGGGGAGCCTGGACAAAGGGTTTCCTGTCAGGGGCGGTGCTAACACCATCCCAGACAGGGTTTTGTGTATCCCGGGTAGGCAGGGCTTTACAGGAAGGTGACTGCTGAATGGCACCCCGGTGCTCACTACGCATAGGCCAGTCAGAACGAGTTCCAGGGGCACACCAGCCCCTGGCCTGGGGAAAGTCCGGCATGGGAGAGGGGTGTAACCACCCCCCACCTAGTCCCACCCATAGGCAGGACCTAGTCACCGGGTCAGCCCCCTTTTTTAGTATAAAGATAGGAGCGGGCCCCCTGTTAAAATTAGATCATCTTTGGAATCAAGACACGACTTTCTGCGAAAGGACATCAAGATTTCCTTCTTCAAGATTCTCCCTTGTGGCTAAGGAGTAGTCACCCTGCATCCGCAGGCACCATCCTAAGAACACTGCGGTCTGCTGCAAGTCCTTCCTCCGGAATCCGACTGCCCAGCTCGATGAGACCCGGCTTCCCTGGCACCTCTGACCTCTACTCACCTCTACAGCCAAGCTGAGAACTGTGAGTGCGACGAGACCTCAAGGGACCGACAATCGCCAAGACTGCGCGACTTCTTTGCAACAAGCCCACCGTGTGCTCCACTGGTGAGTGCTTTGGGATCCGAGAAGCCCCAACCCTGAGCAGCTTCAGCACCGAAGATCAGCCCTCCAGCATCTGCACGATCTGCGTGGGGCCCTTCTGCTTTTGCCTGCTCACCGCGCTGTGTGGCTACTAGCCGGCTGGCTTGTGGCCTTCTTCACGACGCCCGACGACATCACTGCTGCTGGTCTGGTTGCTCCAGACTGGCCCTTGCTTCCTTGCAACAGAGAAGCACCCCGGACCCTCCTGGTCCACTCCAGACGCCATTTTGAGTCCACCGCGTGGGCTTGAATTTGCCAAGGCTTTGTTGCCCAATCTTGGGTCCAGTGACGCCAACAGCTTCATCCATCGTGGGACAGCTCGCTCCTCCATCCTGGTCGCCGACAACGCCTCCTGGTCCGTGAGATCTGCAGAGCACAGCGTCGCCCACTCACCTAGTCGAGGTGACTACCATCCGGTGCCCTCCTGGTGCCACCTGACTACTGGCTAGTAGTCTCGAACTTGGTCCCCTCTGCTTTCAGGTGTCATCTCTCTTCAAGATCCAGGCTTGGATCACTTCGAACTCTCTTCACTGGTCGCCTGCCAGCATCTTTCTTCCAGGCTCCTGGTCCGTCTACGAGGATTCCCGACGTCTTTTGAGACATATGCAGCTGCAGCCCCTGGGCTAGGTAACTTCGGCATTTCGGTGCCCCAGCATAGCCTCACTATCCAAGGGTCAGAATCCACTTTCGTTTTCCTCCTACCAGGTCGGGTTCGCCCGAGAACACTAACTCTGTGAAATCTAGCTACCATAGACTTTGTCCCGCATCCCGCGTGAGAGTGCACACTCTGCACCCGAGTCCCCTAGGCCTCCTAGAAGTAATCTGAAGATTCTATAGTCAAGACCTAGCGATTCCAAAGCCTATTAGTACTGTACTTACCTGCTAGTAATTTCGCATTCCACTTCCAGAGTATATGGTTTTCCGTGCCCCTCGGGCATTTGTATATACTGTGCTAACTTAAGTATTTTCGTAAGAGTTTTGTTTTGTGCTTAGTACCCTGTCCTCATAAAGAGTACAGGGCTGTTGTGATTCTTAATAAATATATTGTTTATTTTCATAACACTTGTGTGGTGTCCTTTCACTTGGTGTTCAAGGGGTATATGTGTGGTATAACAGCTGGCTTAACACGCCCTCTCGAGTCTTTAGCCTTAGACTGCTCGTATCCACGCTACTAGGATAGCTGGTCTATAAGGTTGACTTACAACCAATCATCAATAAGGGTTGCTGGACTGATACATAGTGTTCACTAGAATAGTGAGCACTGCATATCAGGCCACCTTCTCACATTGGTGAGCAGCGGTTGGGATTTGAGCTTGCTGTTGTTTTACCACACGTATCCTAAGAATATCTTGTTGAAAGATCACATAAGTACTTTTAGGTACATATAACTTAGCTTAGAATACTCAGAGTTCTACTGAACCAGCTGTTGCAGCTCCTCAAGGCTTAGCACACCTTGGCTGCAACTCTTAGCAAGGGATCAGTAGGCAAACACATAGTGTAGGTAGGTGCATCACTTACACCACACTAGAATCAGCATGTCAGACAAAGGTGGAAACTCTGAGTCTCCCCTTGTGTCAGTGGACCCTCCACAGGTCACTACTTCCAGATATGCTGCTCTTAGCTTCCAGGAGATGAGACAAGTGTGCACCTCCAGGAAACTAAAACAGGGGTCTAACCCCACATTCCCATTTCTGATTGGTCTCTTAGAGACTTATGATGCCAGGAGGGCTGGTAACCCAGACCCTTCTAATCCAGATGGGAGTATGCCCTCCTTTCAGGGTCCCTTTGATAACCATGACCATCCCCTCCAGGAGGCAGATGATGCTGAGGATGAGTTGTCAGGGGATGAGGCAGACAAGGGACAGGTAGAAGTCAGCAGACTAACCAGGTCCAACTTAAGCAGGCATGAGAATGGTACTAGGGGAATCCTGGGACCCCTCTCAGGCCAGCTTAACATTGGGAGTGGACGAGTTAGGTCTCTATCAAGAGGCTCTAACAGATCCATTCAAACCAATGGCTCTCAGAACTCTGCTCTGAGGAGGATGACCTCCCCTCAGAGAAGAATCTATGAAGCTAAGGAAAGGGAAGTCAATCTGAGGATTAAAAGGGAAGAACTTGCCCTGGCCAAAGAAAGACTTGCCTTTGCTAGAGAGCAAGAATTGAGTGGGACAATTCCCACTGGTGGCAGCATTATACCTAGCAATAGGGAAAGGAGTTTTGATACAAAGCACCTGAATAAGATAGTGCCCCCCTTTAAACAAGGGGATGACATCCACAAATGGATAACTGCTTTGGAGAGGGCCTGCACTGTGCAGGGTGTTCCCCAAAGTCAGTGGGCAGCTATCTTGTGGCTCTCCTTTGAAGGTAAAGGTAGAGATAAGCTCCTCACTACTAGAGTGGAGGATGCTAACAATTACCAAGTCCTGAAGAATACACTGGTTGATGGGTTTGGTTTAACCACTGAGCAGTACAGGATGCTGTTCAGAGATACCCAGAAAACTCAGTCTCAGGATTGGACCGACTTTGTTGATTGTGCCACTAAGGCTTTTGAAGGCTGGCTACTGGGTAGTAAGGTTACTGATTTTAAAGGATTGTACAATCTAATTATGAGGGAGCAAATCTTAAGTAATTGTCAGAACCAGTTATTACACCAGCACCTGGTAGACTCTGATCTGACATCTCCACAGGAATTGGGTAAGAGGGCAGACAAATGGGTCAGAACCAGGGTCAGGCCTAAGAACCAGGGTGGTGACCAAAAGATGGAATCAACCAAGCCTCAAGAGAAGGGTGGGGATAAATCCACAGAGAAGACTTCCCAAGGGCCCCAAAACTCCAACAAGGGTGGTGGGTCCCAGAACACTCCTTCAGAACAGAGGAAACCTTATTGCCATACCTGTAAACAGGTGGGCCATTACAAAAGTGATGCCAGTTGCCCTAAAAATAGCAATAAGGGAAATATACCCCCAGGTAATACTCCTAAACCTCCTGTTACCACTAGTGGTAATCCCCCAGGAGGTGGGAGTGCCCCCAAGAATGTGGTGGGCATTACTTTGGGCAATCAGGAGGACTATGGTCTAGCCAGGTCCCCTAACAACACTCTTGTCTGTGAGACTGGCATGGGGTTAGCCAACTTCACTACTGGACCCCACATTTTGGGAAAGTATAGACAAGAGCCCCTTATCAATGGTCAGAAAGTTGAGGCATACAGAGACACAGGGGCCAGCATCACCATGGTGATTGACCATCTGGTCCCCTCTGCTCAACTGACCCCTGGTTTCAGTTATCAGGTGACAGATATTCATGGAGTGAAAAGAAGGCATCCCATGGCAGTAGTCAAGCTCAGCTGGGGTAATGTCACAGGGCCCATGAGAGTGGCAGTGACAGATAACCTACCTGTAGATTGCTTACTGGGGAATGACCTGGAACTCTCAGCATGGGCTGAGGTGGAGCAGGAAACTCACTCCAGAATGATAGGCCTATCCAGACAAGTTAGTGGGGCAGTAATAGCTACAGCCCCAGTCCAAGCACCATTCCTCCCTGAAAAGGTTGGAAGAGCAGTGGTAGCCACTGCCCAGGCTCAGACAGACTTTCCTGAACAGGATAGGAGGGCTGTGACAGTCACAGCCCAAACACAAACTGAGTGCCCTCCTGAAAAGGTTGGCAAGGCTGTAATGGTCTCAGCCTCCACTCAAACAGATAATAGTGTTGTGAAGCCTGAAAATATTGATCACTCCACTCAGACAGAGAGTATTGAGGAGGAAGAGAAATCTCCCTCTCACCAGACTTTAGGAAAGGATCAGCCTCCTCAGGGAACTGATCTGACCCCTTGTGAAGGAACTGCCCCAGAGGTAGTCAGGCCTAGCCTGGCAGAGCCCCTGATGTCAGTGGACCCTTCCAAGGTGGGACCCAGTCTGGAGCAGGTAACCTGCCCCTCTCTACCCTGCCTCAGTCAGCCCAGGGCTGAAGAGGTCAGGGAGGCCAGTGGTGGACCCCAAAGGGCCCCCTGTCCAAAAGAACCCCTTAATCAGCAGATTAGGATCACTGAAGCTGGTAAACCTAGCCAAGTGAAAATAAGTCAGACTCCTGAGGGATCCCCCTTAAAAGTAGTTAGGGACCTCCCACAGCTGGACACTGTTGGGCACAGCCAAACATGGGGCCTAAAAACCCCAGACCTGACCTGTCCCTCCAGTAAGCCAAACAGAGGGACTCAGCCTCCAGCTTTAGGTAGCCAGAGGCTGACCCTGAGAGCTCAGTGCATCTCCGCTAAAGAAAGAAAGGCACACATGATGAATGGTGATTGGAGGAAGTTGAGCCCAAAGGTAGAGGAGCCTCACTTCAGTACTCCATCCCAGCATCAGCCTTCTTCTTTCCCAAGACACACCAAAGGCAGAGATTCCCTATGGTGGAGACCCTCAGATACCCTTAGGGTGAGGGGTTGCTTAGTGGACCATGACACAGGGGGAAACCAAGCCAGAGCTGGTCCTTCCCTATATGGCCACTTAGGTAATAGAGGCTTACCTGGACAAGGATAGCCTTATCTCCTTTCGTTTGGGGGGGGGGGGGTTGTGTAGGAAGGTACCTCCTGACTATGGTTGCCCCCAACTTTTTGCCCTGTGTTTTAGCTGGTTTTTGACATAGTCGACCTGGGATCCTTCGAATCAGGACCCCAGGCCTACTGCTCTCTCTGTAAAATGGATTCCATGTACCTTAGGTACATTTCCAATTGGGACTGGGCCACCCTATCAGACCCTGTAACTCAGGGCATGGGTGTACCCAGGGCTGCCAGGGGCTGCAGCATGTATTATGCCACCCCTGGCTGGCCTCCTAAATTTGACACAACTGGCTGCATGACAGCTGGGGCAAAGTCGTGTAATCACCCTTTGCTGTAGATATAGTATACCTATATCTAACCCTAAAAATGGACACACAGATTCCTATCAGTCACTCCTATGGCAGGCCTTAACAATCCTGAAGGCAGAGTGCTTGGAATCGTGTGAGATGGTGCTCTGGCATGAGCTGAGCCCGTTTGCAGCTTGCGGAACCAAGTCCTAATAGCTGTTCCATGATAACGCATACCATATACTCTTAAGTGCATTATAATCCTCGCGGTTAAATGCTATCTTTGGTATTGCTTTATCAAAACATGTCGAGTAAGGTGTCATACGAATTGGAATACTAACCCCTCGCCAATTCTGGCGACGGGGTTAGCATTCCACCCTTCTAGAGGGACACGACATGTATGTAACTGTGAACCCCGGTTAAAGTTAAACGAAGCCTCAGCTCCACAAAATGGATGCTGCCACCACGGACACGAGTCTGACCCCCTGCAGCTGGGAGTCCTTCCAGCGAGGGGAGCCTGGACAAAGGGTTTCCTGTCAGGGGCGGTGCTAGCACCATCCCAGACAGGGTTTTGTGTATCCTGGGTAGGCAGGGCTTTACAGGAAGGTGACTGCTGAGTGGCACCCGGTGCTCACTACGCATAGGCCAGTCAGAACCAGTTCCAGGGGCACACCAGCCCCTGGCCTGGGGAAAGTCCGGCATGGGAGAGGGGTGTAACCACCCCCCACCTAGTCCCACCCATAGGCAGGACCTAGTCACCGGGTCAGCCCCCTTTTTTAGTATAAAGATAGGAGCGGGCCCCCTGTTAAAATTAGATCATCTTTGGAATCAAGACACGACTTTCTGCGAAAGGACATCAAGATTTCCTTCTTCAAGATTCTCCCTTGTGGCTAAGGAGTAGTCACCCTGAATCCGCAGGCACCATCCTAAGAACACTGCGGTCTGCTGCAAGTCCTTCCTCCGGAATCCGACTGCCCAGTTCGACGAGACCCGGCTTCCCTGGCACCTCTGACCTCTACTCACCTCTACAGCCAAGCTGAGAACTGTGAGTGCGACGAGACCTCGAGGGACCGACGATCGCCAAGACTGCACGACTTCTTTGCAACAAGCCCACCGTGTGCTCCACTGGTGAGTGCTTTGGGGTCCGAGAAGCCCCAACCCTGAGCAGCTCCAGCACCGAAGATCAGCCCTCCAGCATCTCCATGATCTGCGTGGGGCCCTTCTGCTTTTGCCTGCTCACCGCGCTGTGTGGCTACTAGCCGGCTGGCTTGTGGCCTTCTTCACGACGCCCGACGACATCACTGCTGCTGGTCTGGTTGCTCCAGACGGGCCCTTGCTTCCTTGCAACAGAGAAGCACCCCGGACCCTCCTGGTCCACTCCAGACGCCATTTTGAGTCCACCGCGTGGGCTTGAATTTGCCAAGGCTTAGTTGCCCAATCTTGGGTCCAACGACGCCAACAGCTTCATCCATCGTGGGACAGCTCGCTCCTCCATCCTGGTCGCCGACAACGCCTCCTGGTCCGTGAGATCTGCAGAGCACAGCGTCGCCCACTCACCTAGTCGAGGTGACTACCATCCGGTGCCCTCCTGGTGCCACCTGACTACTGGCTAGTAGTCTCGAACTTGGTCCCCTCTGCTTTCAGGTGTCATCTCTCTTCAAGATCCAGGCTTGGATCACTTCGAACTCTCTTCACTGGTCGCCTGCCAGCATCTTTCTTCCAGGCTCCTGGTCCGTCTACGAGGATTCCCGACGTCTTTTGAGACATATGCAGCTGCAGCCCCTGGGCTAGGTAACTTCGGCATTTCGGTGCCCCAGCATAGCCTCACTATCCAAGGGTCAGAATCCACTTTCGTTTTCCTCCTACCAGGTCGGGTTCGCCCGAGAACACTAACTCTGTGAAATCTAGCTACCATAGACTTTGTCCCGCATCCCGCGTGAGAGTGCACACTCTGCTCCCGAGTCCCCTAGGCCTCCTAGAAGTAATCTGAAGATTCTATAGTCAAGACCTAGCGATTCCAAAGCCTATTAGTACTGTACTTACCTGCTAGTAATTTCGCATTCCACTTCCAGAATATATGGTTTTCCGTGCCCCTCGGGCATTTGTATATACTGTGCTAACTTAAGTATTTTCGTAAGAGTTTTGTTTTGTGCTTAGTACCCTGTCCTCATAAAGAGTACAGGGCTGTTGTGATTCTTAATAAATATATTGTTTATTTTCATAACACTTGTGTGGTGTCCTTTCACTTGGTGTTCAAGGGGTATATGTGTGGTATAACAGCTGGCTTAACACGCCCTCTCGAGTCTTTAGCCTTAGACTGCTCGTATCCACGCTACTAGGATAGCTGGTCTATAAGGTTGACTTACAACCAATCATCAATAAGGGTTGCTGGACTGATACATAGTGTTCACTAGAATAGTGAGCACTGCATATCAGGCCACCTTCTCACAATGCTATGCTATGTTTTGTTATGCTATGTTTTGTTGTGTTTTGCTATGCTATGCTTTGTTATGCTATGCTATGTTTTGTTATGCTATGCAATGTTTTGTTGTGTTTTATTATGCTATGCTTTGTTTTGCTCTGCTATGCTTTGTTTTGTTATTCTATGTTTTGTTGTGTTTTGTTATGCTATATTTTGTTGTGTTTTGTTATGCTATGTTTTGTTGTGTTTTGCTATGTGTTGTGTTTTGCTATGCTATGTTTTGTTATGCTATGTTTTGTTATGCTATGCTAAGCTTTGTTTTGTTATGCTATGTTTTGTTGTGTTTTGTTATGCTAAGTTATGTTATGTTTTGATATGCTTTGTTATGCTATGTTTTGCTATGTTTTGTTATGTATGCTGTGTTTTGTTATACTATGATGTGTGTTTTGCTATGTTTTGTTATGCTATGCTTTGTTTTGTTATGCTATGTTTTATCTTATGATATGTTTTGTTGTGCATTGTTATGCTATGTTTTATTATGCTATGCTTTGTTTTGCTCTGCTATGCTTTGTTTTGTTATTCTATGTTTTGTTGTGTTTTGTTATGCTATGCTTTGTTGTGTTTTGCTATGCTATTTCTTATTTTGTTATGCTAGGTTTGGTTTTTCTATCCTATGCTTTGTTATGCTATGCTATGCTATGCTATGTTTTGCTATGCTATGCTAGGTTTTGTTATGCTATGCTTGTGAGGGTGTGTGAGGGTGAGTGAGGGTGTGTGAGGGTTAGGGGGTGTGAGGGCGAGGGTGTGTGAGGTTGAGAGGGTCGTGAGGGTGAGTGAGGGTGGGTGAGGGTGAGGGGTGTGAGGGGTGTGAGGGTGAGGGGGTGTGAGGGTGAGGGGGTGTGAGGGTGAGTGGGTGTGGGAGGGGGTGTGAAGGTGTGTGAGGGTGGATGAGGGTGAGTGAGGGTGGATGAGGGTGAGTGAGGGGTATGATGGTGAGTGTGGGGGTGAGTGTGTGTGAGGGTGAGTGTGAGGGTGGGTGAGGGTGTGAGGGGGTGTGAGGGTGAGGGGCTGTGAGGGTGAGGGGCTGTGAGGGTGAGTGAGGGGGTGTGAGGGTGAGGGTGGGTGAGGGGGTGTGAGGGTGAGAGAGGGGGTGTGAGGGTGTGTGAGGGTAAGGGGTGAGGGCGGGTGAGGGTGAGGGGGTGTGAGGGTGAGTGAGGATGAGGGGGTGAGGGTGAGTGAGGGTGAGGTGGTGTGGGGGAGTGAGGGTGGGTGAGGTGGTGTGGGGGTGTGAGGGTGGGTGTGGGGGTGTGAGGGTGGGTGAGGGTGTGTGAGGGTGAGAGGATGTGAAGGGTATGTGATGGTGAGGAGGTGTGAGGGTGAGGGGGTGTGAGGGGTGTGTGGGGTGTGAGGGTGAGGGCTGAAGATGGAACACCGCCCCCAGCAGAGGAGCCAAGATTCTGTATGATCAGCCTGACTCACTTACCTCACAAGCTGACTCGCGAGTTATAGAGTCTGAGAATGAGTGTTAATGAGAGATAGGGGCAGAGGGGCTGGCACAGAAAGTGAGGGGCAGAGGGGCTGGCAAGGAGAGTGAGGGGCAGAGGGGCTGGCCCTGAGAGTGAGGGGCAGGCCCAGAGAGTGAGGGGCAGAGGGGCTGGCAAGGAGAGTGAGGGGCAGAGGGGCTGGCAAGGAGAGTGAGGGGCAGAGGGGCTGGCACGGAGAGTGAGGGGCAGAGGGGCTGGCACGGAGAGTGAGGGGCAGAGGGGCTGGCACAGAGTGAGGGGCAGAGGGGCTGGCACAGAGAGTGAAGGGCAGAGGGGCTGGCATGGAGAGTGAGGGGCAGAGGGGCTGGCATGGAGAGAGGGGCAGAGGGGCTGGCAAGGAGAGAGGGGCTGGCAAGGAGAGAGAGGGACTGGCACGGAGAGTGAGGGGCAGGCGGGCTGGCAAGGAGAGTGAGGGGCAGAGGGGCTGGCATGGAGAGTGAGGGGCAGAGGGGCTGGCATGGAGTGAGGGGCAGATGGGCTGGCAAGGAGAGAGGGGCAGAGGGGCTGGCAAGGAGAGAGAGGGACTGGCACGGAGAGTGAGGGGCAGGCGGGCTGGCAAGGAGAGTGAGGGGCAGAGGGGCTGGCACGGAGAGTGAGGGGCAGAGGGGCTGGCGCGGAGAGTGAGGGGCAGAGGGGATGGCAAGGAGAGTGAGGGGCAGAGGGGCTGGCACAGAGTGAGGGGAAGAGGGGCTGGCATGGAGAGTGAGGGGCAGAGGGGCTGGCATGGAGAGTGAGGGGCAGAGGGGCTGGCATGGAGAGTGAGGGGCAGAGGGGCTGGCATGGAGAGTGAGGGGCAGATGGGCTGGCAAGGAGAGAGGGGCAGAGGGGCGGGCAAGGAGAGAGAGGGACTGGCACGGAGAGTGAGGGGCAGAGGGGCTGGCGCGGAGAATGAGGGGCAGAGGAGATGGCAAGGAGAGTGAGGGGCAGAGGGGCTGGCACAGAGTGAGGGGCAGAGGGGTTGGCATGGAGAGTGAGGAGCAGAGGGGCTGGCATGGAGAGTGAGGGGCAGAGGGGCTGGCACGGAGAGTGAGGGGCAGAGGGGCTGGCAAGGAGAGTGAGGGGCAGAGGGGCTGGCGCGGAGAGTGAGGGGCAGAGGAGATGGCAAGGAGAGTGAGGGGCAGAGGGGCTGGCACAGAGTGAGGGGCAGTATGGCTGGCATGGAAAGTGAGGGGCAGAGGGGCTGGCATGGAGAGTGAGGGGCAGAGGGGCTGGCACGGAGAGTGAGGGGCAGGCACGGAGAGTGAGGGGCAGGCACGGAGAGTGAGGGGCAGAGGGGCTGGCACGGAGAGTGAAGGGCTGGCATGGAGAGCGCAGAGTGAGGGGCAGAGGGGCTGGCACGGAGAGCGGAGAGTGAGGGGCAGAGGGGTTGGCGCGAAGAGTGAGGGGCAGAGGGGCTGACACAGAGAGCGGAAAGTGAGGGGCAGAGGGGTTGGCACGGACAGTGAGGGGCAGAGGGGTTGGCACGGACAGTGAGGGGCAGAGGGGCTGGCACGGACAGTGAGGGGCAGAGGGGTTGGCACGGACAGTGAGGGGCAGAGGGGTTGGCACGGACAGTGAGGGGCAGAGGGGCTGGCACAGAGAGTGAGGGGCAGAGGGGCTGGCACGGAGAGTGAGGGGCAGAGGGGCTGGCACGGAGAGTGAGGGGCAGAGGGGCTGGCACGGAGAGTGAGGGGCAGAGGGGCTGGCACAGAGAGTGAAGGGCAGAGGGGCTGGCATGGAGAGTGAGGGGCAGAGGGGCTGGCATGGGGAGTGAGGGGCAGATGGGCTGGCAAGGAGAGAGGGGCAGAGGGGCTGGCAAGGAGAGAGAGGGACTGGCACGGAGAGTGAGGGGCAGAGGGGCTGGCACGGAGAGTGAGGGGCAGAGGGGCTGGCACGGAGAGTGAGGGGCAGAGGGGCTGGCGCGGAGAGTGAGGGGCAGAGGGGATGGCAAGGAGAGTGAGGGGCAGAGGGGCTGGCACAGAGTGAGGGGCAGAGGGGCTGGCATGGAGAGTGAGGGGCTGGCATGGAGAGTGAGGGGCAGAGGGGCTGGCATGGAGAGTGAGGGGCAGAGGGGCTGGCATGGAGAGTGAGGGGCAGAGGGGCTGGCATGGAGAGTGAGGGGCAGAGGGGCTGGCAAGGAGAGTGAGGGGCAGAGGGGCTGGCAAGGAGAGAGGGGCAGAGGGGCTGGCAAGGAGAGAGAGGGACTGGCACGGAGAGTGAGGGGCAGAGGGGCTGGCAAGGAGAGTGAGGGGCAGAGGGGCTGGCACGGAGAGTGAGGGGCAGAGGGGCTGGCACGGAGAGTGAGGGGCAGAGGGGCTGGCACGGAGAGTGAGGGGCAGAGGGGCTGGCCTGGAGAGTGAGGGGCAGAGGGGCTGGCATGGAGAGTGAGGGGCAGAGGGGCTGGCATGGTGAGTGAGGGGCAGAGGGGCTGGCATGGAGAGTGAGGGGCAGATGGGCTGGCAAGGAGAGAGGGGCAGAGGGGCTGGCAAGGAGAGAGAGGGGCAGAGGGGCTGGCACGGAGAGTGAGGGGCAGAGGGGCTGGCACGGAGAGTGAGGGGCAGAGGGGCTGGCGCGGAGAGTGAGGGGCAGAGGGGCTCGCACGGAGAGTGAGGGGCAGAGGGGCTGGCGCGGAGAGTGAGGGGCAGAGGGGCTGGCAAGGAGAGTGAGGGGCAGAGGGGCTCGCACAGAGTGAGGGGAAGAGGGGCTGACATGGAGAGTGAGGGGCAGAGGGGCTGGCATGGAGAGTGAGGGGCAGAGGGGCTGGCATGGAGAGTGAGGGGCAGAGGGGCTGGCACGGAGAGTGAGGGGCAGAGGGGCTGGCACGGAGAGTGAGGGGCAGGCACGGAGAGTGAGGGACAGGCACGGAGAGTGAGGGGCAGAGGGGCTGGCTCAGAGAGTGAGGGGCAGAGGGGCTGGCACCGAGAGTGAGGGGCTGGCACGGAGAGCGCAGAGTGAGGGGCAGAGGGGCTGGCACGGAGAGCGGAGAGTGAGGGGCAGAGGGGCAGGCACGGAGAGCGAAGAGTGAGGGGCAGAGGGGCTGACACGGAGGGCGGAGAGTGAGGGGCAGAGGGGCTGGCACAGAGAGTGAGGGGCAGAGGGGTTGGCACGGACAGTGAGGGGCAGAGGGGCTGGCACGGACAGTGAGGGGCAGAGGGGCTGGCACGGACAGTGAGGGGCAGAGGGGCTGGCACGGACAGTGAGGGGCAGAGGGGCTGGCACAGAGAGTGAGGGGCAGAGGGGCTGGCACAGAGAGTGAGTGGCAGAGGGGCTGGCATGGAGAGTGAGGCGGAAGCCAAGGTAGAGCGTGCCCATATGTCTAAGTGGCAGGAGAGAGTGCGGACAGAGTGAAAGGTAGGGCAGGGAATAACATCAGGATAGGTGGCAGGAGAGTACGGGAGAGTGAATGCCAGGGTAGGGAATAACATCAGGATAAGTGGCAGGAGAGTGCGACAGAGTAAAGGCCAGGGTATGGAATAACATCAGGATAGGTGTCAGGAGAGTGCGGCAGAGTAAAGGCCAGGGTATCGAATAACATCAGGATAGGTGGCAGGAGAGTGCGGCAGAGTGAAGGCCAGGGTATGGAATAACATCCGGATAGGTGGCAGGAGGTGGCAGGACAGAGTGCGGCAGAGTGAAGGCCAGGGTAGGGAATAACATCAGGATAGGTGGCAGGAGAGTGCGGCAGAGTGATGGCCAGGGTATGGAATAACATCAGGACAGGTGGCAGGAGAGTGCGGCAGAGTGAAGGCCAGGGTAGGGAATAACATCAGGATAGGTGGCAGGAGGTGGCGGGAGAGTACGGCAGAGTGAAGGCCAGGGAAGGGAATAACATCAGGATAGGTGGCAGGAGGTGGCAGGAGAGTGCGGCATAGTGAAGGCCAGGATATGGAATAACATCAGGATAGGTGGCAGGAGAGTGCGGCAAAGTGAAGGCCAGGGTATGGAATAACATCAGGATAGGTGGCAGGAGGTGGCAGGAGAGTGCGGCAGAGTGAAGGCGAGGTGAAGCCACAATGTAGGTGGTGGAGGAAGTGAAAGAGGCTTCGGCTTGTACCAAGTATTTTAATCGCTTCTTGTTGAGTAAAATGTCCTGAATGTTTTTTTTGCTCTGTATGTAAATAGAGGAGTAGATTCGCAAGAATAAAATATTTGATGTAAAGTGAGGTCATATTGTCTAGCATATGTAATATGTGGCTGAAGCGAGAACACAACATATACTGTGTCTGTGTCTAATCATAGAAGAATAGAAAGTGAAAAAGAAAGCAGTTCAAATTAGACAACCTAGTAAGTATTTTACTGTAGAAAGTATACTGAGCAGAGGGTTATTATGTGAGGAAATAAGACCTGGGTTCATCGCAGTACTGCTTAGCAATCACCGTAGTCGAGGCGCAGTCGAGCAACGCGTCTGGGCCGCAGCGGCTCCGGTGGGATGAAGGGTGGAGATGCTTCTCTTCCTGAGCTCAAGCAGAGGAGCAGGAGGCAGCCCTCTTATCTCTTAGGAGTAATAAAACATGGACGCAATGTAAGGGGAATGCAAGGACATGGCTCGGTGTCATTAGAGAGCCTGTGAAAGTCGTAAAATGCAGATCAAAGGAGCCTGGAAGAGCGAAATGTCTGGTGTGAGGTAGGAGAGATGTTCTCAAGTTCAGGGGGGAACGACCGAGGAGAATGCGGCAATCCTGATAGAATCAAAGAGACCTCTTCTATATGCTTGGAAGACGCCACTTACTTTTGGAGCACATGTCAAGAAGCAGAGGGATACTGAAGAGGGAGAAACTACCTCTAGGAGCCGCTTCTGTGCCTAAGCGAAATCAGGTGGTTATTAGCGGTTTAAGAACAAGGGGCTCCTTCACCAACTTCTAATCAAGGACAAGCGGTCTTTTCAGGATAGATCTTTGATATACCTGTTACCTACAACAGTTGGGGCTCTGGAAGTTCACATATATGTTTATACAAAACGCAATGTCATTTAGATACTAGTGTGGGAAAAACCGACCTTCCATGCACAAACAAGTGAGTCGGGGCCTGGCGGCCAAAGTGAAGTGAATAATTAGGGGAGGAGAAATGCCAGAGGCCGGCCGACGCACGCTGGGGGAGCCTTTGAAGTCCTGGGGAGGGAAGCCTGTGGGAGGCTGATGCAGGGGGGGATTAGAAATGCGAGTCTTGCTAAAACATTTTGCGCTGTAACTGTTTTTGGTGACAAAGTAATGTTTACAGCTACCTTGCCCTTGGAAAATGAAACCTCTCGTGCTAAAAATCTCAAGAGGTAGTATAGGTGGGTATTTCTCAATGAGATTGCGCGACTGCATCTTCTAAATCAATTTTGGAGTGTAATTGATCGATAGAAGGCTGCCTTGCATAGTGTTTTGGTAAGTTTATCTACTCCATTACAAACAAATAAAAGATATTGCCCCTTCGCTCGAGTAAACTGTCCTTATCACACAAACTAAGATTGTAAACACTCCATACGAAAATCCACTATAAAAGTGAATAACGCTGCCTCAATGCGTTTATAAGCTTTAGATTGAGAGTGTAATACGGGAGCCCTAGTGAATGCAAGACCCCGTTATTGTGGTTCCGATGGTTTGAGCTCAAGTGATAGATAAACTGCTTGTCACGTCCTGTGATCTCTGCATGCAGCCACTGGAGAAGCCTGCTTGTGGGGACTGGGAGGAAGGGTGACGAGACGCAGGCCCTGCAGTGAATAATTATGGGAGGAGAGATGCTGGCCTGAGGTAGAGCGCACCATATGGAGAGGGAGGGGGGTGGCCGAGTGCAGGAGAAATGCTGCTGGCAGGGGGAAGGCTCGGGCAAGCTCGTGCATGAGGAGCTTGTCACGTGATTCTATTCTCGTGAACTGTTAGAAATCCGCCTGTTAGAAATGTTCTGGTTTAGCAGTAATAGGTCTCTCTACGAGAACTAAAAATGAAGATAATACCAGGTGCTTTGTAGTCGATTGTGTGGATAGTTTGACTATGTTGATAAATGCAATAAATTGTGAAATGTTGAGACAGTGCATAGGGGAACAAGTCATTCGAGTTAATGGGGAAACTTAGGATCTGCTCAATTAACGTAGGGGGTTTAAATGACTGGTCTAAGAGACAAAGATTGGGTTATTTGGTTAAAACTAATCAGATATATGTAATTTGTATCCAGGAGTCCCATTTTCCCTGGGCAAAAAAACATTTACTCCGCATCAGAGGTTTTGAGCTTTTGACATGCTCCAAGCAAACATCATCCATTAGAGGGGTGGCAATCCTGGCAAAATAAGTCTGGGCGGTATGATGCGTACCCAGGCAGATGTGGGGGGGGATGGGCTATTGTGGAACTTTTTAAGATCGGGGTCACAGTATGTTCTATATATGGCTCAAACCAGGACGAGCCAGAGGTTTTTGATAATCTAGAATTAGAACTCTTAAACTGGCCGCCCCCCCCTAATCGTGTGTGGGGATTTTAATATCGATGCTGACCTTACAGATACCAATGGAATGACAAAGTATGCGTGTAGAAAACCAAGGGTATATAGAGCTTTATGCTCGCTCAATAACTTCTACGGTTTGTTAGATGTGTGAGGGTATAAAGAGCGGCATAATCTAGGATATACATATTTTTCATATCCTCACAAAAAGTATACCAAACTGGATTACTTTCTCGTCTCCTCTACAGAAGCCTCAAGGGTGGGTATTAAAAAAAACTCCTAAAACTGATCTCAGATCATAATCCGTTGGTTTTGATATATGATCAGGATAACGCTCCTAAACCTAGGTCCACCTGGACATTCAAGAGGAGATTTTTAGCAAATTCCAAGTTTATTGATCATCTCAAAGAATGGACAGAATTTCTTTGCTGCTAACAGATATAGCTCCTCTCGTAATTGGGTTTGGGATTCTTTCAAAGCGGCTCTAAGGGGGGAGACGATCCGTTACTCGGCTAGACAGAGAAGGGCGGCTCGGGAAAAACACGAAGAGCTAGTGGGGAAGTTGTTGGAGGCAGAAGAACAACACCTGAGGGATATTATAGGGGGAAAAGAGGCTGAGGAAAGTCTCCAAAAAAGCCTGATGTTGAAGGCAGAATTACATACATGTATAGCACAAGCAAATGCTGAGGAATATCAAATACATAGGGCTAGGTTATACGAGACGGGGAGCAGGCTGGGAAACTATTGGCTTTAAAAATAAAACGGTCAAAGTAGGAACGTAATAAAAATAAAAAATAAAGATATCCCTCAGAAATGTTGGGAGATATTAACTCAAGCTTGTACACCAAGTACAAATAAAACTTATTGTGCTAAATGGAAGCGCTTCTGCCTGTGGTGTCATCAGGAACACATCCATCCATTCTCTTCAGCTCCTCATCAGATACTGCCTTACATTCTATCATTGGCTAAATCAGGCCTTTCTCATTCTTCCATCAAAGTACAGTTGGCGGCTATTTCAAGATTCAGAAGAACAGCTTTGGGTCCTTCTCTCTGGTCGGCTAGAATTATCAAGCAATTCCTGAAAGGTCTTTTCAGAGTTTTTCCTCCAGTGCGGCCACCATCTCCAGCTTGGAATCTCAATCTGGTTCTGGCTCGTCTCATGAGACCTCCGTTCTGTAGTAGAGTAGGGTCCGCTATCCTATGGTCACCCCAAATTTTGCTTTTTGCTTCACTGGTTTTTGACTTAATGTGGCTGTGGGCCTGCCATTCAGACCCACAGCCTGCTGTTCTTCTCTAAATTTATGACCAGGCACTTTAGGTGAATTACCAATTGGAACATGGATCACCTTGTGAGCCCCTGTACAGTGTACCCTAGGTACCCAGGGCATAGGTGCATCCAAGGCCTGCCAGGGGCTGCAGCACGTATTGTGCCACCCCTGGCCTGACTATTTGACACAACTGGCTGATCACTCAGCTGGGGCAAGGTGGTGTAATCACCCTTTGCTTTAGGTATAGTATTTTTATATCTAACACATAAGAGGACACACAGTAACCTACAAGTCACTCCTATGGCGGGCCTTATCAATCCCGGAGGCAGAGTGCTTGGTTATGTGTGAGATGGTGCTCTAGCATGAGCTGAGCCTGTCTGCAGCTTACGGAACCATGTCCTTTAGCTGTTTCCTGATAGCGTCATACCATATACTCTTAAGTGCATTATGAACCTCGTGGTTAAATGCTAACTCTGGTTTGACATTATCAAAACATGTCGAGTCAGGTGTCATACGATTTGGAATACTACCCCCTCGCCAATTCTGGCGACGGGGGTAGCATTCCACCCTTCTAGAGGGACATGACATGTACAGAACCTGAACCCCGGTTAAAGTTAAACAGAGCCTCAGCATCACAAAATGGATGCTGCCACCACAGACACAAGTCTGACCTCCTGCTGCTGGGAGTCAAGTCAAGTCAACAAGACTTTATTCTGTTTTGATTCAAACCATAAAAGTGCATTTACAGTATTTAACAAATTAAAACATATTAAAACACACAATAATTAAAATACATGAGCAATTAGTGCAAAAGTGCAGGGTACAACAAATTTCATAAAAAGTAAATTCATTTAGTGCAGATATTCAAATCAACAGAGATACCATCTTTGGTCCAAACAATTTCTCATCTTAATGGACAATTTTTAAAAATTCAATAACTTGAAGAATACTGTCACTGTGCAAAAGCTGCAAGTCTAATAATGCTGGTCTAATTTGATTAAAATTAAGTTTCTTTAAAAGATTGACCAGATAGCGTTTACGGGGATATTCATAAAATTTACATAAAAATATAAAATGCAGAATATCCTGGGGAGACATACCGTCGCAGCCACAGGGAGCTGTAGGTTTAATAGAAAAAGCATTTTTAGGTCTAAACATCAGATGATGAAAAAGGTTTAATCTGAACCTCGTTAGCAGGAACTTCTCATGGGAAGTTAGCGATCCCATCAAATAGGGCTCCATCATATCACCTGTTTTTAACATGGCATATCTTCTTACACTTGGTTTCAAGTCAAGTCAGATGATTTATATAGCGCGCCACATACCCAGAGGGTCTCAAGGCGCTTGAGGAAGGGTGGGGAGTTACTTGTCAAATATCCAAGTTTTAAGCTGCTTTCTGAATGCTAGGTGGTTCTGAGTGAGGCGAAGGTGAATGGGAAGTGAGTTCCAGGTTTTAGCTGCCAGGTAAGAGAAGGATCTTCCTCCCATGGTGGTTTTATTGATGCGAGGTACGGCAGCAAGGGCTAGGTTGGAGGAGCGTAGCTGACGGGAGGGGGTGTAGAAGGAAAGTCATGTGTTGAGGCATTAAGGTCCAAGTTTGTAGAGTGCTTTGTGTGCGTGGGTTAGGAGGCGGAATGTTATCCTCTTATTGACGGGGAGCCAGTGGAGGTCTTTCAGGTGACTAGAAATGTGGTCTTTGCGCGGGATGTCTAGTATGAGTCTGGCTGATGCGTTCTGGATGCGTTGGAGTTTATTCTGGAGTTTTGCTGTGGTGCCGGCGTATAGGGTGTTACCGTAGTCCAGGCGGCTCGTGACCAGTGCGTGGGTGACCGTTTTTCTAGTTTCGGTGGGGAGCCAGCGAAATGTTTTTTTGAGCATGCGGAGAATGTTGAAGCAAGATGATGAAACGTCGTTGACTTGTCTGTTCATCGAGAGTGAGGAGTCCAGGATGACGCCCAGGTTCCGTGCGTGGTCCGTCGGGATGGGTGCTTTTCCAAGGGCCTCTGGCCACCAAGAGTCATCCCAGGCAGAGGGGGAGGTACCTAAGATAAGGACTTCTGTTTTGTCTGAATTCAGTTTCAGATGGCTGTGCTTCATCCACTCGGCTACTTCTTTCATTCCTTCATGTAGGTTGGTTTTGGCGGTGTTCGGGTCATTGGTGAGTGAGAGGATCAGTTGAGTGTCGTCGGCGTAGGAGATGATGTTGAGGTTGTGTTGGCGTGCGATGGTCGCGAGGGGGCTCATGTATACGTTGAAGAGGGTGGGGCTGAGTGAAGATCCTTGTGGCATGCCGCAAATGACTTCAGTGGCCTCTGACTTGAATGGTGGAAGGCGGACTCTCTGAGTTCTTCCGGTAAGGAAGGAGGTGATACAATCCAGTGCTTTTCCTTGGATTCCGATGTTTCTGAGGCGTTGTAGGAGGGTGCTGTGACAGACTGTGTCAAAGGCTGCGGAGAGGTCAAGGAGGATGAGGGCGACTGTATCTCCATTGTCCAGTAGAGTTCGAATGTCGTCTGTTGCTGCGATGAGTGCGGTCTCAGTGCTGTGTTTGGCTCGGAAGCCGGACTGTGAGGAGTCGAGGGATTTGTTGGTTTCGAGGAAGGCGGCGAGCTGGTTGTTGACAGCTTTCTCGATGACTTTGGCCGGGAATGGTAGGAGCGAAATGGGGCGGTAGTTTTTGAGTTCGGTGGGGTCAGCTGTGGGTTTTTTCAGAAGGGCGCTGAGTTCGGCTTGTTTCCAACTTTCCGGGAAGGTGGCGGAGTTGAGGGAGCAGTTGATGACGTCTCGGAGGTGTGGTGCTATGATGGAGTCTGCTTTGTTGAAGATATGGTGAGGGCATGGGTCTGTAGGGGATCCAGAGTGAATGGAGTTCATCAGACGGATGGTGTCCTCAGTGGAGATAGGGTTCTATTCATTAAGTGTGTTCAAGGGGGGGTGAGGGTACGGCAGAAGGTTGGGAGGGTTGGTCTCCGGGTTGGTTGTCGAAGCTGTTGTGGATGTCCGCGATTTTGTTGTGGAAGAACGAGGCTAGGGAGTCACAAAGGGTTTGAGAGGGAGTGATGTCGTTGGAGTTGGCTGAGGGGTTGGTAAATTCTTTGACGATGTTGAATAATTCCTTGCTGTTGTGGGTGTTGTTGTCAAGTCGGTCTTTAAGTGCAGCTTTCTTGGCAGTTCGGATCAGTTGGTGGTGTGTGCGGGTGGCGTTTTTGAAGGCGTCCCTGGTGCTGGTGTTTGGGTCTTTTTTCCAGGCCTTCTCAAGGGAGCGACAGATTTTCTTGGATTTCTTAAGATCATCGTTGAACCAGGAAGCGTTTTTCCTGCCTGGTTTGAGTTGACGTTTTTTCAAAGGTGCTAGGCTGTTAGCACTGTTGGTTAGCCATTGATTGAGGTTAATGGCTGCTTGGTTGGGGTTCGAAGAGTGGGCAGGGGGGTTTTGAAGAAGCGATGAGGAGATCTGGTCGATGGTGGTTTTGTTCCAGTTTCTTCGCAGAGTAGTTTGAGGATGGTTGTGGGATGTAGTCTTTTTGTAGACAAAGTGAACGCAGCTGTGGTCCGTCCAATGGAGAACTGTGGTGTGACTAAAGGAGATATGTTTGCTGGAGGTGAAGATGGGGTCGAGTGTGTGACCTGCGTAGTGTGTGGGGGTGTTAACAAGTTGTTTGAGTCCAAGGTTGGCGAGATTGTCCAGAAGGGTGGTGGCGTTGCTGTTGTTGCTCTTCTCGAGGTGAAAATTGAGGTCTCCCAGTAGGATGTAGTCCTCGGAGGGGAGGGCGTGTGGGGTGATAAAGTCAGTGATGTCTTCACTGAATTGTGCCCGGGGTCCAGGTGGCCTGTAGAGGAGGGTGCCTCTGAGTGTGGTCTTGGGGTCGGTGTGGATCTGGAAGTGAAGGTGTTCGGCGCTAGCGAGGTTGTCGTCAGAGCTGGTTGAGATGCGGATCGAATTCTTATGGACGATGGCGATGCCTCCTCCTGTTTGCTTGGTGCGGTCCTTACGGATGATCTTGTAGCCTTCCGGGATGGCAATGGTGATGTCTGGGGCTGAGGAGGCGTTCATCCATGTTTCTGTTAGGAAGGCGACGTCCGGAGAGATGGTGTCTAGTAGATTCCAGAGGTCGATGGCGTGTCTGTGGACTGAGCGGGTGTTGAGCAGGATGCATTTTAGGTGGTTGGGGTCGGATCTCTGTTTGGTGTTGGTGGAAGAGGAGTTGGTCTTGGTGCTGTCATACTTGCAGGAGTTGCATGAGAAGGGTCCATGGGTGTGTCCAGGAGCGGCTTGGGTGCAGGTGGGGAGTCGGCCGGGGTTAAGGGCTAAAAGGGTGGAGGCGTCGTATGTAATGCGGGTGGGGTGGGTGGGACGGGGGCCAGGGGGTCTGGCGCAGGGCGCGGGCTTGGCGCGGACGGGCGTAGACGGGCTTACCTTTGGCGCACCTTCGGCACACCTTCGGCGCGAATGGGGCGCGACCGCTGCGCGTGAACGCTGCGCGCAAATGCATCTGTCATATATGGATAGTGGAGGGGGAGGGGCGAGGGAGGGACTTCTCTTTCAAGTTTTCTATCCATAAAGAAGGCTCGCTTAACTGCATCCACATCGCCCTTCACTATCCCACTCGGGTGCTCAAACAGATCCAAGCGACCAAGCTTTAAAAAAAAATTTTTCAAATATTTTAAGCAGGGTGTACCCATTGCCTTATCCTGGGACAAGTAATCTTTCATAATCAGGTGGGTCAATGGTATGTCTTGGTTCAGCCACAGTTTTAACTAGCAGGTCAGCGGACGGAATGAAAAAATATCACAAAGATATTGCGACCCTAGCTCTTCGTGTACTACTAAATTGGATGTGGCTGCTGGAACACACAAAAGGCGTTTCATAAAAGAGTTTTCTGTAGCTGTTCACCGGCCACATAACCCCATATTTCACTGCCATAAACGGCAGTTGCCACAGATTTTGCATTATAAAGTTTCATCATGGCATTGTTAGGTTTTTTCCCCAGTTTTGATGCAAAGTTAAAAATAGTGGCATTTACCCTTACCAGTTCCTTTTTCTTTTTATCAAGGTGTGGGCCCCAGCTAAGTTTGGAGTCAATAGAGACCCAAAGATACGTAAACGTTTTTGTGATGAGGATTACTACGTTATCTAATTTAAATAAGAAGTTCCAAATTGGCTGTTGGCCAACATGCATAATAAAGGACTTAGAGTTGTTGAACAAGAGGTCTCTTTCTGTCATAAAATTCTTAAAAGCATTTAATAGAGCTTGCAGACCTCTCTCTGTTCTAGAGATTAAAACTGCATCATCTGCATATAAAAGAACCGGAATCCCTCGCCTGCCGACTCTGGGACAGTCAGCCTTTACTTCCTGCAAAACGCTATTAAGATCATTAATATAAAAGTTAAAAAGAAAATGGGCAAGAATGCATCCTTGACGCACGCCCTTCCCTATGTTAAAATCATCAGTTACACACAGCTTTTGAGAATACCTAACGTTAGCACTGGTGTTACTATGTAGATCCGCAAGGAAGTTTACAATCCCACTGTCAACACCCTTGTCCCCCATGGACTACCACAGCTTTCTCCTGTTAACACAGTCGAAAGCCGATGACAAATCCATGAAGGCAAGGTGCACAGTACCCTTTTGGGCAACGGTATACTTACTTAATATTAAAAAGTGGTTAAGGCACTGTGTAATTGTACAACGGCCACTGCAGAAGCCGTACTGGGAAATGGACATAATGCTATTTTCCTGCGCCCAGTCAGAGAGCCTCCGCAGTAGAATTCTACCCACTATTTTGACGATGGAATCAATTAATGAAATAGGTCTATAGCAAAGGGGGCTACCCTTGTCCCCCTTCTTGAAAACTGGGACAATTGTCGATACCCCCCATGATTTCGGGCAGCCGATGTTAGCAGCTGCGTTAATGACCGATTCCAATATTGGTGCCCAAAAACTGGGGTCAGACTTATATAAGTCTGGCGGAATCCCATCAGGTCCCGGTGCTTTCCCAGCTGTAAGCCCCATTATTCCCTCAATGACCTCACCTCTATCAAACCTAAGATAATCACCGCTGTTGCCTGGAGAGGAATTGGAGTTAGCATTCAACGTACCACCGTACAGTTGCGAAAAATGTATTACCCATTCCTCCTTTGTTATGCAGCATTCCAGTCCATCCCCTGGATCCTGGGTCAAAAAGGGTCTTTTTACTACCGCCCAGAATCTAGAGCTACACTTCAAAGTAGAGGGTTCAAGAATCTCATTCCATGCCTCCTCTCTTAAAAACTCCTTACCTCTATTAATAACAGTTTTATATTCCTTTCTTCACTGTTGAATATTTTCCTTAATTCTGGGTTTTATTGACAGGGCTGTCCTTAGATTACGTGAGGCCCTAGAGCAGTCATGAATAAACCATCTTGGTCCCAAGATCTCAGTGCGTTATACTGGTGCTGACATCAAATGAGACACCTTATCTGTAATACTTTGAAAAGCACTTAAAACCTGACATGGTTCTGGTCCTTCCTGAGTACATTTTGCAATTTCCTCTGTACAGTGTTTCTTAATATCTTTATACAACCGATCTGGTGTGATCGTAGTCCACTTCCTCCATCAGTGGTACTCAACCTGCCATTAGTACAGTTCCGTCGCTCTTTGGCCACCCAGGGGCCCTTGAAGTGTACAGTCAATGGATTATGATCACTGAATTCACTATGTTCAATTATAAAAGAGTCCACAAAAGTCTGCATTGACACAGAGAGCAAAATGTAATCAATGAAGGTGCCCTTCCCGTGACCCCTGAATGTAGGGATTTCAAAGTGCTTATGAGGAACCCTCAATGCCATTGCCAGTGATAAATCCAAGTTGGTTAATAAATCGTTGAAAACTTCTCCATCCAATGTGTGTTCCAAGTGTAATCCCTCGGAGCTTTCACAATGCAAGTCTGACAAGTTTTTAAGCAGGGGATCCCCACATGGATGGACATTAAAATCACCCATTATTACAAGATTATGAAGACATTCCTTCATAGAAGTGCTAATAAATACATGTTGTGCTAATATAGAGCTAGGAGCCAAACAAAAGTTAACTGCATTATAAAAATTAACAAGACCCAACAGACAGTTATCTCCATTTAGTACTAGACCAATGATACCAGGGTTAACTGTTAAAACTCTACGTGTTTTACAAGAGACTGCTACAGATATAAACGTTACCAGCCCCCCCTTAGGTCTACCTCTGCTAGATGCTATCGCAGGGACATAAAATGCCTTGTACCCCTCGAGAAAGAGGTCACAGTCCACTGACCAAGTCTCTTGCAGACAAATAATCTGGAACTGCTTAATGTAGGTCACCCAATTACAGTCTGTCATCTTAGTGCCCAATCCTGCAATATTCCATGAAATTACATCGTTTCCCTGCGATTTCACCTGGATATTTGCCATTTGTGCCACATCGCCAGAGTTACCATTCCCTTGGCCCAAAGACTCCTCCCGTCAATCACATGCCTCTAGGCCTGAGAGCAAGTCAAATCTATTCTGTGTTTCCACCATAAACCCATTACTGTTTTGATTGACAACATTATAAAGGTATTGAGGTTCCGTGACGGTTCCGTGACGACTTGAACCCGTGTTTTCAAGTTTGTCGGAAATACATAAAATTAGTATCAGCGAACCGCAAATGATCCATTTAGTATATCCTAGTGTTTTCGCTACGCTACGAGCAAGAGCACTCCTTCCACTGACACATTTCTGATATACACACGGCATCCATCTTAGATCATGGCCGCCATTTTGTGGTTCCTTGCCCTCACATATGCAATAGCCTCTGATCATTTCATTCACTTCACTTTGATTAAGGACACGTAGCCTTAGCCGGAGATTCACCTCTTACATGACACGTGCACCTTAAACCAGATCACGCTGAAGCTGCATGACTCGACAAAGGCTGCCTCCTCTGCCCGAGGCCAGCCCACCTGAACTGGTTTTCCTGTCCATTGTACCTGATCATGATTAGGCGGCCGAAGCCGGTAGCCTTGCCCATTTACAACCCACAAACATCTCTTATCCCGCTTTTCTATCTTCTGCACCTGGCTCTGCTCCTTTCCTTCTGGGCCTTTATTAGGGGGAGGTAACGAACTTTACGATGAGGCGGTCCGGGTCTTGAATGCAATATTGACAAGGGATTGTGATGGACTGGTGGGAACCCCTCTTCGTGATGTTTGGTATCAGATATTATCGACAGTTCCTGTGTAACGCCAAATATTTATTGTTTAGAGACACAAAGGTTTGGGAATGTACCGACATGTGAAATATTTGCCTAGAGCACAATTTTTAGTATATAAGGAGCAACCCACTTTGTACAAATCGAACAGTCTCCTAGATTCTGCCCGTGTGTAGATTCTGTGACTTCTGTGTCCCTGCAGTAATAAACCTTTGGTCTTTGACGCCACCATCGAGAAGCCCGTGTTTCTGTTCATTTGTGCACCAAGGCAGGTGGGACTCCGGGGTCTTTGGGTGTTGTACCCTGACACCTCTGGACGGAACCAAAAAGTCCAGAACTCCAATTGGCGCCCAACGTGGGGCGACGTCATTCGGTACCGGTCCAAAAGCCTGAAGAGTTCGAGAAGCTTCGTGTGAAGATTCCTGAGGGAGGCGCCCCACTTCATCGATCCCGGCATATCGCAAAAGTGGCCCTGAAGTTCTCTTCCACGAGGGTTCCCGTTCAGGACGGCTGCAGTGGGCCGTTGCCTTGACCGTCGCCCTGTCTTGGACCCGAAGTGGTGCAGTCCTTAGTACAGCGAAACGTGACGGGTTTCTCCTTGGTGACGTCTTCAGTGCCTCAGTTAAGTATTTAGTGATAGCTAGCTGGTTACTTTTGTGAGGATTGTTAAAAATCCTTGATCGGTTCTTGGTTTGGTTTGGTTTTGTAAGATTATCATTGGTTGTTCTGGTTACGATAATCTATTTGGTTCAGTTTTGGGTATCGATACATCAGTTCGTTTTTGGTAGGCCTAAGTTCTTGGTTCAAGTGCACAATTTGTTCCGTGTTTGTTTGTTTTGTGTTCCAGACTGAAAATGGTAAGTCGGAAAATGTTGTCTTGTTTTAGTTGCAACAGTGACTCACAATTAGAGGATTCCTGTCTGGTTCCTCCGATTGGGACTCCCCTATATGACCTATATTGTAAGTATGGTGTGGGTCCTATAACTTATAATGAGATATGGGTCCGTTATTGTAAGAAGGATGGTGTCCTTAGTTGGCCACTGCATGGTAGTTTTGAACAAGAGATTCTCGACAATTTAGAAGCGAAATTGTTTAGGAAGAAAGCCCGGCCGGCAATGTTTGACTCTTTTCGTTATTGGCGGAAAGAATCCAAACAGAGAGAAATGAAAAGGTTGAAGAAAGAGCAAAAAGAACTAGAAGAGTTAACTCTAGAGCAAGCGACTAAGCAGTTGCAGGCTGACGAGTGTGAGAAAGCCATAGATGTAGCCATTAGAGAGCGTAACTTAGCGATTGACAAGTGCTATCCTGCCTTGCCATCGAAAATGGCTAAGATACTGGAGGATTCCGAAAACGATCCTCTGCTATCTTATCTGTTACGGTCGCCTCCACCGTACGCACAAGGTGCTGCGGCTCCACTTATACCGGATGTTCAATTGCCGGTTGCTGGACAACCTGGTGTTCTTGTTCCTCAGAATCAAGTTCCTTTACCTCCTGTGGTGAATGTAAATGTTCCTACAGCTCCTCCTCTTCCTGCACTGCCCGCTCCTATACCTACCACTGTACCTATTGGTCCTCAAACTATTTTCCTCGATACTCCTACTGTTTCGTCATCTATTCCTACCTCTACTGCGTTCTCTATGTCTGCGAGTGTACTAACTCCACTTTCTGTTCGTCGAAGAATTACTGATTCTGTTACTAATATGCTGTCTCCTATATATAAAACCTTGATTAAGACTCCTACTCCTGACTCTGTTCAGAGACGGAGTCAGCTTCCAAGTACTGAGGAACGGGGAGTTTTAGACTCCACGGCTCTCAGATGGATTACAAAAGTTAGAAGATATAGTACGAGAGATGTGTTAGAGACATTTATGCAATGGGGAGAGCCAACGCAACGATACGTCTTCGACGAGATGTGCTCGTTGTTACGTGAAGAGATAGAAGAAGACGATGTCGAATCAGATTTGGAAGATTTAATTAGGGTTCAAAAGGAGTTTGCTGCTGGAATGATAGTGGGCGATAATATAAAGGAAGCGATGGAACTCATTTTGAGTTTTAGGAATGATCCATCTCTTCGTTCGCCGAGAGATTTAGAGAAAGGTAAAATGAAGCTAAGTCGCCAATATCCTATGAGGGAAGTTCCTCCAATTTGGCGCGAAGCAGTACAACGTGATGATAATGCGGGTATTGCAGCTGCTCCAGCGCAGTTCCAAAGAGTATGGATACATATTCCGTGGAAGCGAGCAGAAGTGTTAGCAGTGAAACAGGCCTTGCCAGATCCACGTAAGAATCCAGCCGGATATTACAAGGAATTGACACAGACAGTTGAGGCTTGTATAATGAACTTAGCCGACATTGATATGTTGTTTGGTAATGTAGTTCCACAAACAGTGTGGGCTAAAATTCGTAGAGAGGATCATCAGGCTGCTTTAGGTGGTGATTGGGCAGCTATCACTGCAGCAGATGCTCAACAAACAGGTGGTGCGAAACCCGAACCCCTAATTGCTAATCTTCCTGGCAGAATAATAGATTTAATGAAGACTCTGATGCCAGCATTGCGTGTTAATTGGGATAAATTATCCGCATGCAAGCAGAAGAAAGACGAAAGTGTCTCCGACTTCTTCACGAGGTTCGAAGAGACTTTTGTAGACCATAGTGGTCAGGATATGAGCACTGAAGGAGGACAGAGATTGTTTGTCGATAAATTTGTGCATAATTTGTTACCTGAATTATGCAATAAATTGAAAGACTCAGAAAGTGCGTGGGCTGTATCTACGACAGCGCAAATACTTGCGACTGCGCAGTACTACGAAAATAGGGATAAAGAGGAAAAGGAGAAATCAGAGAAGAAAACGAAAGATTTAAAGACTAAAGTTCTTTTACAGCAGGCGTATCCGCCTCGCACGAATCAGACTAATATGCAACAGAATTCGTATCAAAAGACAGATTATAATTCGACCAGGCCTCAATACCAGTGGAATCAGTGTGCGTACTGTAAGAAAGAGGGTCACTATAAAAATGATTGTCAGATTTTAGCGCAAAATAATGCGGCAGCAGCTCAGAGAGGTCGTGGTGGTTTTGCACAGAATTCTAGAGGTCGGGGACGAGGTGCTATGCCTCCACAAACTAATGATCGTCCTTCTAATCACTTTGATCAGCGAAATGTACAGTCAGCTCAACAGAATAGATCTCAGCAATATCTTGTTGAGGATTATTGTGAAGTTGAAGAGGGATTTCAACAAAATGGGTACTAGGACAGCCATGGACAGAAAAAGGGAGTAGTATCAGTTCCAGTGGATCAGAGTGGGCCTTATGTCGCAGTAGCAACATCAGGTGTAGTCGAACCGTTTCTGTTGGATACTGGTGCCGCAAAAAGTTCTATCATGCATGCGAAACTCCCTGGCGCACCTTTGTCTGGCTCAACAAATGTTTCCGTAGGTTTTTCAGGCGCCCCTGTGTACAACCCGATATCTGGTCCTTTGTCTATTTCTGTTGGACCGTGTCAATTGAAAGCACCCTTAATTTTGACGACAGGTTGTAATGAAAATCTGCTTGGTTTAGATTTGTTAAAACGACTATATGCGACATTGTACTGTTCTCCGGAAGGAGTACAACTTACTTTGGGTAAAAGACTCACCTCTCCGATGTACTTGTCAATGGACAAACTCCCGCCGGAGCTACGTTCACTCCCTGATTCTCTTTGGGCGACTGGTCCCAATGATGTAGGTCTACTAGAGATTCCACCGTATGTAGTAACTTTGAAAGCGAATGTGAAATTTCCAAGAATTCCTCAATATAAAATATCGAATGAAGGTGAGCGTGCACTCTTATTGATTGTGCAAGATTTGATTAAAAAAGGTGTGGTTGAAGAAACGCGAGGAAATGTTTGTAATAGTCCTGTATTGCCGATTTTGAAACGAACAGATCCTACAAAGCCTCCAGTCTATAGGTTTGTCATAGACCTTAGAGAAGTTAATAAGATTGTAATTCCGCAGTTTCCTGTAGTGCCAGACATTACTGCTTTGTTAACATTGATTCCTGCTACAGCTACATGGTTCTCAGTCATCGACTTGAAGAATGCTTTCTTCAGCATTCCGATAGCTGAGGAAAGTAGGGATATTTTCGGCTTCTGTTTAGGAGGTCGAAGTTTCAGATTTAAACGCGCTCCACAAGGCTACTGTGAAAGTCCATCTATTTATAGTCAAGCTTTAAAAAGTCAGCTAGATTCTTTTGTCCTTCCTCCAGGTTCTGCCCTAGTACAGTACGTAGATGATCTTTTGGTGGCTGCCGATGACAAGGAAACTTGCAAAGCAGCTACAATTTCACTATTGCATCATTTGTCTAATTTGAATCATAAGGTGTCACCTTCCAAAATGCAATATTGCTGCCAAGAAGTAACCTACTTAGGTCATCTCTTGTCAAAGGAGGGAAGGAAGTTGACCCCAGAAAGAATAAAAGCAATTACGCAGATGAGTGTTCCACGCACACAGAGGGAAGTACGTGCCTTTCTAGGTATTACCTCTTACTGTAGGCAATGGATCCCAAATTTTTCACTTTTAGCAAAACCGTTGGTAGCTTTGACTGGGAAAAATGTTCCGAGTCCGGTGCCATGGTCTGATGAATGTCAAGAGAGTTTTGCTGAATTACGAAAAGCTTTGTGTTCAGCTCCTGTATTGGGCACACCTGATTACAGTAAGCCATTCACGCTCTACGTTCACGAAAGAGAAGGTTGCGCGTTGAGTGTCTTGACACAGAAGTTTGGTGATAAACAACGCCCTTGTGCGTATTTCTCATCAACATTAGATCCGGTAGCTAGAGCATTGCCTAGTTGTTTGAGGGCTACAGCGGCAGCTGCAGCTTCCATTCGACAATCTGCTGGTTTGGTGATGAACAATATGCTAGTGGTCATGGTTCCTCATGCAGTGGACACACTCATGAACCGAACGAAGACACAACACCTTACTAGTGCGAGATTATCTGGTTACGAGCTGACGTTATTAGCGAGTCATATTCAGATCAAAAGATGCAATGTATTGAACCCAGCAACATTGTTGCCGACTGATCAAGAGTCGAGTGATTCTGAGCCACATGACTGTTATTTCAAAACGGAGGAAGAGACAAAAGGTCGTATCGACTTGAGAGATACTCCTCTATCCGACCCAGATGGTACGCTGTATGTGGACGGGTCATGTTTTAAATTGGAGAATGGTGATGTGACTGCTGCCTACGCGGTAACGACTTTGAAGACGATTGTGGAGACTGCAAGAGTGAGTCAGAATTCTGCCCAAGCTGCAGAGTTAATAGCTCTTACGAGAGCGTGTGTTTTAGCTGAGGGAAAGAGAGTGAATGTGTTTACAGATAGTCAGTACGCATTTGGCGTGGCCCATAGTTTTGGCCGGTTGTGGAGAGAAAGGGGTTTCATTACGTCCCATGGGACTAAGATTCAACATGGTCAGCTAGTTAACGACTTGTTAGAATCTCTAACCTTACCGACTGAAGTTGCGATTGTGAAGTGCAGTGCTCATAAAGCAATCACGGATGATGTTGGTCGGGGAAATGCCTTTGCTGATGAAACCGCTAAACAGACAGCTAGAGACATGATGAGTAGAATGTATGTTGCTACGTCTGCAAGATGGATTGCTGAGTCTGGAATGTGTGAGGACACTATGGAAAGTGTGAAAGAGATTCAGAAAGAAGCGACTGAGGAAGAGAAACGCGTATGGAGAGAAAGTACGGGCAAATTGGACTCGAATGGATGTTGGATCGATTTGACAGAACAGCAGCGTTGGATGTTGCCTGATGCGTATGTGCTTGCAGTAGTGACGATGGCGCATGGAGTGGCGCACATAAGTTCTAAAGGGATATGTAAGATGTTAGCTCCGGTTTGGAAGAATGAGGGAATCAGTAAGTGTGCAGAGAGAGTGGTGAAAAATTGTATGGTGTGCTTGATGCATAATCCTGGCAAGGGAACTCCAACTCCAGCTGGTCATTTTGCTCCTCCTTCCTGTCCCTTTGAAGTAATACAGTTAGACTTCATTCACATGGAACGCTGCAACAATTTAAAATACGTCCTGGTGGTGGTTTGTGCTTTTTCTAGGTGGATAGAAGCATACCCACTAAAGGACAACACTGCTTTATCAACTGCCAAAATTCTTCTCAAAGAATTTTTCCCTAGGTTTGGAATGCCACGGATTGTATGGTCAGATAACGGAAGTGAGTTTATAGGGAAAGTTATGCAGAGTGTGTGTGCTGGTCTAGGATTGAAACAAAAATTTCATAGTGCGAACCATCCCCAGTCTGCTGGTTTAGTCGAGGGTTACAATGGCACCCTCAAGCTTAAAATAGCCAAAATTCAAGCATCCACAGGTTTGGCTTGGCCAGACGCACTTCCTTTGGCCTTGTTATCAACGAGAGCAACAGTGCATTCTAGAATAGGGCTTTCTCCATATGAGATTGTATTTGGCCGCCCGGCAAATGTCTGGGGTGTGCCAAGGCCTAAACAATTCTGCTCCATTGAATATCCTATGTTGATAGACTATCTTTACGACTTGACTGCTAAATTAAGTCTTATTCATCAACAGGTCTTTGATGCTTTGCCAAAACCTCCGGAGAGTCCAGGGCATCAGCTGAAACCCGGCGACCACGTGGTGGTCAGAAATTTTGCGAGGACAAAGAATCTTCAGCCTCGCTACATCGGCCCCTTCCAGGTCCTGCTGGCGACGAGGACAGCTGTACGTGTTGCTGGTCGCAAGCACTGGATCCACGCTTCTCACGTAAAGCGTGTTCCACTGCCGCTGCCCTACGACGACTGGGTGAAGAAGGGAATTGGTGCCTCCGAATATGAAAAAACTCCAAAATTTGTCCCTTTCAGCGATGCCGATTTGATTTCTGACACTTTGAAACGTGACTCTCCTCTTGAAAAGACTACTTTGAACATTGAACATTTGTCTCCAGCATCAGAAGAAACTTTGCTATCTACGAACTTAAACTCTGCAACAGCTGCTAGTGATACACTATTTTCCGATCAGACAGTACCAGCGAAGAAAAGATACCACCTTAGAAGCCATAAAAGGACTAATAAAGCAGGCAACTGCATATTGTGATTTTGATATTTATATACATTGGACTTCTTTTGCCTTCAGCCAGGAAGTTTGCTATTGTTTATTGTTTTTAATAAATTGCCTTGCCGTCTGGGTAGCCGTAGGGTCGTGGCTGTGTGCCTAGTTTGAATTTGCAGGGGTCTGACACAAGGTCGATCTTTCTGTTAGTACTGGGAACTCCCAGGGCTGACAGAGGCATTTTCATCTACGTACACATCATCAGTGGTCGCGAGCGGATTGTAGAAGATGGAACTTCCTGCGCTGCAACGAGAAAATGTGGTTTACGTTCGCAGAAACAGACTAAATAGAATTCTTCATAGCAAATGTTTCTTGATGCAATGTGCCATTACATTTTTGATTGTTTTAGCAACATTGGTGGGTGGAATTGTCTTTAGCATAAATTTGATTTTTGTGCCAGTATCTACAGTACCTCCCCTTGATCCTGCTATTTCTACTGTTTCTTCCATACACTCTTTTCACTCGTTTCCAGAACATGAGCAAGCTCGACGCTCAGAATTCATTAATAATACTTTTGTACAGCTCTTGCACCAACACCAACTGGTAGTTAACACGACAGACTGTTGGGTGTGTGGCTTGATACCCCACACTATGGATAAAGGTATTCCCTATTTGGTTTTGCCTTACAGCTATAATGGATCATTTCAGGCCTTCCAAACCATCTTTGCTTATGCCCTTGAAACCTATCCTCCACGCCCACCACGCTCCACTAAATATAACTCTGCCAACAAAGCCTTAGTCCAGGGAATTATTGACATGGTCAAGGACGTCAATAATACTCCATCATACCCTAGAGACGAATTGCGAGTATATTTAAGTTGGAATACTTCAGAGTATCGCCTTAGTTTAGGAGAAAGCAAGCGTAAAAGCTCAACTCCAATCTGGGTCGTACCTCACCGAGGTCAGGTCTGTTTGCAAGGTAATGGGAGAAATCCGAGAGCTCAGCTAGGGAGGAGTGAGTGCGTAGAGACTTATGTGTTTCCGGCTAACTCTTCCCCTGCCTTTCTTACTGCTAGGGGTACCTATTTCATTTGTCAAGACAGAGCTTATACATGGTTGCCTGCCGACTTCTCAGGATCATGTTATATTGCTCGATTATTGCCTCCGACATACACTGCTTCACCTGATTACCACAGAACAAGAGTAGCGAGAGGTGTCTTCAGCAAGGAAGATACCGCTGGTCAGGAAGCTGGAGACTTCTTCAAAGGCTTCCTTCCGTTCTGGGGGCCTATGGCCAATAGTAGAAACATACGTCAGCTAACACGGGTAGTTGAATCTACTATTACCGAAACTGCTGGCGCCCTTAGCAATCTGACAGCTGAGCTTCAGGCGGATAGGCTCATGACATTGCAGAACCGTATGGTTCTAGATGTTATACTTGCAGATCGAGGTGGGGTATGCAGAATGATCCAATCGAGCTGCTGTGTCTTTATTCCTAATAATGCTCCAACAGTTTACGAGGCGATCTCTAAGTTGCACAAGATTTCGGACTCCATACATGTAGACAAGGGAAACTGGTCCTTCATGGAGTGGTTTTGGACTCTGATCTCAGCGTGGGGATGGAAGGTTCTAATGGTCATTGGTGTCATCTTAATATTACTATTCTCATGTTGTCTGATTATCCAGTGTGGTCCTGCTCTGTGTAGTCTTTGTGCTACAACCTGTTTTAGGAAACCACCTGCATTTGGAGAAAAGACACGAGAAAGGATGATGATACAACAGCATGTCACTGACCTGATGAGCATAGAACTAGATTCAGACATAGATTGAGTAATTGCCTATGTAAGGGCAAAAGGAGGGTCTGAGGTTCCGTGACGGTTCCGTGACGACTTGAACCCGTGTTTTCAAGTTTGTCGGAAATACATAAAATTAGTATCAGCGAACCGCAAATGATCCATTTAGTATATCCTAGTGTTTTCGCTACGCTACGAGCAAGAGCACTCCTTCCACTGACACATTTCTGATATACACACGGCATCCATCTTAGATCATGGCCGCCATTTTGTGGTTCCTTGCCCTCACATATGCAATAGCCTCTGATCATTTCATTCACTTCACTTTGATTAAGGACACGTAGCCTTAGCCGGAGATTCACCTCTTACATGACACGTGCACCTTAAACCAGATCACGCTGAAGCTGCATGACTCGACAAAGGCTGCCTCCTCTGCCCGAGGCCAGCCCACCTGAACTGGTTTTCCTGTCCATTGTACCTGATCATGATTAGGCGGCCGAAGCCGGTAGCCTTGCCCATTTACAACCCACAAACATCTCTTATCCCGCTTTTCTATCTTCTGCACCTGGCTCTGCTCCTTTCCTTCTGGGCCTTTATTAGGGGGAGGTAACGAACTTTACGATGAGGCGGTCCGGGTCTTGAATGCAATATTGACAAGGGATTGTGATGGACTGGTGGGAACCCCTCTTCGTGATGTTTGGTATCAGATATTATCGACAGTTCCTGTGTAACGCCAAATATTTATTGTTTAGAGACACAAAGGTTTGGGAATGTACCGACATGTGAAATATTTGCCTAGAGCACAATTTTTAGTATATAAGGAGCAACCCACTTTGTACAAATCGAACAGTCTCCTAGATTCTGCCCGTGTGTAGATTCTGTGACTTCTGTGTCCCTGCAGTAATAAACCTTTGGTCTTTGACGCCACCATCGAGAAGCCCGTGTTTCTGTTCATTTGTGCACCAAGGCAGGTGGGACTCCGGGGTCTTTGGGTGTTGTACCCTGACACCTCTGGACGGAACCAAAAAGTCCAGAACTCCAGTATGGTGGTGTTGGAGCCAAGAGCTGAGGTTGGAACAGTGGCCTGAAGTTCCTGTGTCTAGCAGGGGCTTTAATCAAGTGAGTATAAAAATATCTAAGTGGACGGACACTAATTCTATTTGCATCGGACAATAAAGATGATGCTCTCAGTAAAACTGTTGCCACATGTTGGGGATGCCTGAAATTGATAACAATACAGTCCCCATTGTTTAACTTTTTAGATGGGCCAATCCAGTTTACCCTTCTCACTGAGAGTATTTGATCTGAATAAGCTGTTGGAAATCCACAATTAGAGTTCAGCCAGGCTACTGCTTTATTTTTTAATGAATCATGAGTTTCCCCACGTGGCTGGACAAGATGATCTTCTATAGTTGGAACATTAGTCAAGACAGCCACATAAGGTGCGCAGTCAGGTGAAAGATTGATAAAGCAGCTTCTTCTAATTTGCCTAAAATCTGACCTACCATCCTGTTCTACAGATGTTATCACAGTCAGGTCAGTTTTTGGAGGGGGTTTAGGTGGAGCGTTCTCTGCTACAGGAACTTGCCGACAGGTCTCCTCAAAGGCCCTGCCCTGTTACCACAGCCTTAGAACTGACAGGCGGGGCCGCAGGCTGGTGTATTGATAAAAGGCCACCTAGTCTATCTACCTCTTGGGCTAAGGTATCAAGCTTACTTAACAGGGGTCTAATCAGCTCTTCCATTTTTACCATCATTCTTCTAGGGTACTTAACAAGAGAGTAAGTTGTTCAATTTGTATTTTAAGACCACCCTCCTTGTTTCCGTCAGAAGGACAAGAGCCTGTGATTGGGCCATTACTAACTGGTGTAGCTGAATCGGCTCTTTTTTTTATTATGCTTCCTCCCTCTTTTAAGCTGTAATTTTCTACAATTTCTCACCGGTCTCTGCACTGGCTGTACCAGTTCAATTTCCTCAGTGGAAGTTTCAGGGCGGTCTTCATGTATCTCTACATGAACCTGAGCTGTGTTTAATACAACAACCCTGTTACAAATATCAGGGATATTATAGTTGTCAGGCATAAGTATATCCACTGCAGCAAGAGGCACATCATCCTGTGGTAGTGGAACACTACCCTGTCCCAAAGAAGCCCTTCTCTCATTATTAATCTGGTTTACCTTTTTCACAAGAAAATTGTCCATGGTACCCAGCCCAGAGGTAGATTTATCTACTTTACCTCTAGACATCACGTTTGCTCACTTTAAATCTCGAAAACAATTAAATAATACAAACACCAAAATGAATTGATACAATGCACTTAGGCAAAAAACACCCAAAGTTACAACATTAGAGCTTACTTCTATAATTAATATCCTTAATAGCGGAGCCAAAGTCTATAGTCCAGCCCAGTCTCCTCGGGCCTCTGAGGGCCACAGAGAGCCCGGCCTTTGCCCGGGCTTAGCCCGGCGCCTCCCTCGCGCGTCCCGCGGGGCGGGAGGCGTTCTGTCGTCTTATGGCGCCTCCGGGCGCGTGATGATGCGTCACGCCCTGCCTAGGGCTGCTGGAAGCAGTAGTCCGCTGGCCGGGACTACTGCGTGTGCTGAGGCTGCAGGAGCGGGCAAAGGAAACACCCGGTGCCGTTTCCCTCATGGCGGCGGCGTCAGGCTCCACACTGCAGGCTCCGGTGAGTTTCCCCCATGAGCGCTCGGCGCTCAGTCGTCTTATGGTGCCTCTGGGCGCGTGGTGATGCGTCACGCCCTCCCTAGGGCTGCTGGGAGCAGTAGTCCGCTGGCCGGGACTACTGCGTGTGCTGAGGCTGCAGGAGCGGGCAAAGGAAACACCCGGTGCCTGTGCCGTTTCCCTCAAGGCGGCGGCGTCCGGCTCCACACTCCAGGCTCCGGTGAGTTTCCAGCGAGGGAGGCTTGGACAAAGAGTTTCCTGCCTTGGGAGGTGCTAGCACCACCCCAGACAGGATTTTGTGTATCTGGTTAGGTAGGGCTGAATAGAATCAGACCTGCCCGGGGTACACAAGGTGTTCCCGTGCATAGGCCAGTTCAAACTGGTGCTGGGGCGCTCCGGTGAGTTTCCCCCATGAGCGCTCGGCGCTCAGTCGTCTTATGGTGCCTCTGGGCGCGTGGTGATGCGTCACGCCCTCCCTAGGGCTGCTGGGAGCAGTAGTCCGCTGGCCGGGACTACTGCGTGTGCTGAGGCTGCAGGAGCGGGCAAAGGAAACACCCGGTGCCTGTGCCGTTTCCCTCAAGGCGGCGGCGTCCGGCTCCACACTCCAGGCTCCGGTGAGTTTCCAGCGAGGGAGGCTTGGACAAAGAGTTTCCTGCCTTGGGAGGTGCTAGCACCACCCCAGACAGGATTTTGTGTATCTGGTTAGGTAGGGCTGAATAGAATCAGACCTGCCCGGGGTACACAAGGTGTTCCCGTGCATAGGCCAGTTCAAACTGGTGCTGGGGCACTCCAGCCCCAGCTCTGGCGCGAAACTGGACAAAGGAAAGGGGGTGTAACCACCCCCTTCCTGGTCCCACCTATAGGAGGCACCTAGTAGGTAGTCCAGCCCCTAGAATTGGTTTAAAAGTAGGAGCTGAGTCCCAAGACTGCAAATTACCCTGAAATTCGACTAGAGAAGAAGAAACTCTGGACCTTCGAAGTTCTGCTGCTCAGAAGACTGAAGAATCTCCCTTGTGGCCAAGGAGTGACCACCCTGGGAATACAGGCACCATCCAGCGATCAATGACTACTTTGCCACCGCCTCCTGCCGGAGCCCGAGCCCAGAGCCTGACAAGAACCAGACATCTTAAATCCCGATCCACAGTCCCTGCAAAGCTGAGACCAGTGGAGGCGACCTGAGACATGGGACCGGACCTCTTGGAAAGTCCACGAGAAGCTGGCTGCGCGGCACCTGAGACACCCTCACCGCTGTGCTTGGGGTCTTGAGAAGCCCCACCACCGAGCTACATTTGCACCAAAGACCAGCCAAGGAGTTACCACCCTGTGAATACAGGCACCATCCAGCGATCAATGACTGCTTTGCTGCCGCCTCCTGCCGGAGCCCGAGCCCAGAGCCTGACAAGAACAAGACATCTTAAATCCCGATCCACAGTCCCTGCAAAGCTGAGACCAGTGGAGGCGACCTGAGACGTGGGACCGGACCTCTTGGAAAGTCCACGAGAAGCTGGCTGCGCAGCACCTGAGGCACCCTCACCGCTGTGCTTGGGGTCTTGAGAAGCCCCACCACCGAGCTACATTTGCACCAAAGACCAGCCCTCCAACTCTCATGAGATCTGCCTGGGGCTCTTTTGCTTTGTTCCACACAACGCGACTTCCCGGTTGCTAGTCCATTGGCTAGTGGCCATTTTGGCAACCAAACAACAACTTTCACCGCTGGTCTGGTTGCTCCTGACTGGCCCTTGCTGCTCCTAAAAGCAGCAACCCCTCTGACCTTGCTGGTTAGAGTGAGAAGCCTTCTTTGTTTCCTGCGTGGCTTGCATTAGCCAAGGCCTGTTTGCTCCAATCAAGAAGCAGACACCGCCATCAACTAGAGCCTACGTGGGACAGCTCGTGAGTGACTCCTGGTTGTCGTAATCGTCCCCTGGTTCACGAGGCTGAAGAGACAAGCTTCACAACATCACCTGTTTGCACCAGACAACACCTGGTTCCTTCCTGGTTCCACGCCGGTCACTGGCTAGTGACTTTGAACATTGTCCCCTCTGATTTTAGGTCTTCAACACTTCAGATCCACCCTTGGATCCACCGGAACTCTTCACATCAGGTCGCCTGCAGCATCAACACTCCAAGGCTCCATCTGAACTCCTGCAGAATCCTGACACACTTTCACTCCACTGCACCCGCTTCCTGTGGGTGAGGTAACGCTGGCAATCCAGTGCCCCGAGTAGTTTAACTCTCCTAGTGTCCAGATTCCAAAGGGTTAAGTTCTAGACTGACCGGAAGACTCCCTACCTTTACCTTTAAAACCTTTACGCATCCATTGATTTCAATGTGAACTGCTTCTAACCTTGCGCACTGCAAACCAGATCCCGTGGGCCTCCTAGTTCCTAACCTTTGTTAGTACAGCGTAGCCCCAGCGATTCCCAAGGCCCTAGGCCTTACTTCCTTTTGACTCGTGGTACTTATACCACTTCTTTAGTATATGGTTTTAGGGGCCACCAGGGCCTATCCATATTTGTGCAACTTTTGTATACTTATCAATTGAATTATTTTAACATGTTTGCTTCTGTGATCATAAAGAGTTCAGGGGACTATTTGTAGTAATAAATAAATACATATATATTTTGAATATATATCCTGTGTGGTGTCCTTTCACTTGGTGTTCAAGGGGTTACATATGATAATACAGCCGACTTCACATGCCGAAAGAGTTTTGCCTAAGACTGCTTTGTCCACGCTACCACTAGGATAGCTGGTCTACAAGGTTGACCTACAACCAATCACCATAAGGGTTGTTTGGACTGATACAAGGTGGTCACTAGAACTAGTTAACATCATATATCAGGCCAACTTCCCACATTGGTGAGCAGCGGTTGGGATTTGAGCTTGCTGTTGTTTTACCATTTTAATCTTTGCCAATACCTTGTGAAAGATCATACAGGTACCTATAGGTACATATAAAACAAGATAGTATGTTTAAGTTCTACTGAACTTAGTGTTGTAGAGGATCGGGCTTAGCACACCCTGACTACAACCACTAGAGAGGGTTTAGTAGGAGAACACATAGAGTAGGTAGATGGCAACATATCCACCTCACTAGAGCAAATGGCTGGCACAGAAGGACCCAGTGGGATTCCAACTGTGGAGAGTGACCAACCCCAGGCACCATCCAGATTTGCTTTTCTCACCTTTCAGGGGTTTAGAAATTTGTGTTCAACAAGCAAGCTGAAACAAGGGTCGAACCATACTACTCAGCAACTCCTAGAGCTCTTGGAACAGTCTGAGGCTCTAAAAACCTCTGAGCCAGCCCCTACAGGGGATGATGAAGAGGTCCCGACTCCAACAGATGATGCTAGGGATCCCCATGTCCTCCTTGAGGATGATGACAGTAGTAACCATGATGATGATAATGATTCAGATCAGGGCGGGGACGAGTCTGATGGAGGAAGGCATAGCCAGGTCCCAGTCAGGAGGCTTAGCCAGGCTAACCTAAATCACCTTGGAGCTGAGAATGGGCCAGTCCCGTTCAGGTCTCCAAGTGGGCTTAACCAGGGGTACAGGAGGAACAGGAATCACTCAAGTGAATCCCAACACTCCAATGCCTCTAATGGCCCTAGAGACCCTACTCAGAGGAGGATGACTTCCCCTCAGAGGAGAGAACATGAGGCCAAAATGAAAGAAGCTGCTCTTAGGATTGAAAAACAGGAACTTGAGGTTGCCCTGGCCAAAGAGAAGCTTGCTCATGCGAGAGAGCATAGAGAGAGTGGCTTAGAACCCACTGGTGGCAGCAATATCCCTAAGGATAAAGATAGGTCCTATGATACTAGAAACCTAAGCAAGATTGTGCCCCCTACAAAGAAGGGGATGACATCCACAAGTGGATAACTGCTTTGGAGAGGGCCTGCAAAGTGCAGCAGGTACCCCAAAGTCAGTGGGCAGCAATCTTATGGCTCTCTTTTTCAGAAAAAGGTAGAGATAAGCTCCTCACAGTTAGTGATGGGGATGCTAACAACTACTCTGTCCTGAAGAGTGCTCTGATTGATGGGGTTGGCTTAACCACTGAACAATATAGGTTGTTGTTCAGAGAGACCCAGAAGACACAGACTCAGGACTGGACTGCTTTTGTTGATTGTGCCACTAAGGCTCTGGAGGGCTGGTTACTGGGAAGTAAAGCCACTGACTATACAGGATTGTACAATCTTTTAATGAGAGAACAGATTCTAAATAATTGTCAGAACCAGCAGTTGCATCAACACCTGATTGACTCAGATCTGACCTCTCCCCAAGAATTTGGAAAGAAGGCAGACAAATGGGTTAGAACCAGGGTTAAGCAGAAAAACCAGGGCCAAGCAGAAAAACCAGGGCCAAGGTGGTGATCAGAAGAAAGCAGACCAGAAGGGTGGGGAGCAGAAACCAAAAGACCAGAAGTCTTCTACAGGGCCCCAACAAACCACGGAGGGGGGGGGTCCCAAACTTCCAAAAGAAGAAGAAGAATGATGGCCAAAGGTAATCATGGTGTTATACATGTAAGCACACTAGTCACTGGACCAGTGACTGTAGAAAAACTGGAGCCTCTACCACTGCAGCCCCTAAGGCACCTGCACCCCCTAGTACAGTAAGCAGTGGTAGTTCCCAAGCCAAGGGTGTAGTAGGGTTAACCCTGGGTACTGAGGTGGGTTCTGACCTAGTCAGGATCCCCACACAGGCTGTCTTGATCTGTGATGTGGACATAGCCATGACCACTACTGTGAGTCCCAGTAACCTGGGCAAGTACAGGCAGACACCTTTAATAAATGATAAAGAGGCTCAAGCCTATAGGGTCACCTGTGCCAGTGTCACCATGGTGACACCAGCATTTGTGGACCCTGGACAGATTGTACTAGGTGATAATTACCTAGTGACCAATGCTAGCAATGTCACTACTACACATAGTGTGGCTGTTGTTAATTTCTCCTGGGGAGGGGTAACTGGCCTCAAAAGGGTTGTGGTAAGTGCAGACCTCCCAGTTGAATGTTTGTTGGGCAATGACCTAGAATCCTCACTATGGTCAGAAGTGGAGTACAGGACTCCTGCTGAGATGTTAGGGATTTCATCACATGTCCTTGCTGTGACCAGGTCACAGGCCAAGAAGTGCCTCACTGAACCTCAGGTCTTGGATCCTGGAACAATGGACCAAGCACCTACCAAGAGAAAGAGCAGTAGGGTTAAGGCAATGCGTTCCCTCCTACCTACAAATGGTGATCAGCCTTCACAGGAAGCTGATTGTGAGACCCCTGAAGGAACTGTTCCAGAAGAGCTTGAACCTGACCAGGTTGAGTTTCTTGGGACAGGGGGACCTTCAAGGGCAGACTTGAGGCAGGCACAGTTAGACTGCCCCTCTCTTGAACCCCTCAGACAGCAAGCTGCTGCTGAGGCTGCTGGGAATTCTCAAGGTATTTGTAAACAATGGGATTCTATCAATGTGAGTGGTGACTAATTTTATGTGATTTTGTATATTCTCTAAACTCGTGGTTACACTGCAATTTGAAAAACAGGCCTCTCTGCAAGTGGCAAAATGAGGGCACTGTGTGTTTTTAAAATACCCCTCACACACTATGAATCCCATAGTGTATTTCTCCCATCATTGGGGTCTTCCCGTCCCTATACGGGGCGGGGTGTGCTTCGACCTACGAGTGACGTGGAAGCACTTATATTTTTGATAATAGGCTATGTGATGTGATGAGGATAGTGATATGTGTTAGGGAGTGTAGGGACCTATTTACGTGAATGGTAGTGTAAAAAAGGGTAAAAATTCCCTGGCTAGTCGAAAAAATTAACTTTAATGGCTTCGCAAACTGGGAACATTAAAAAGGGGGTTAGTAAGTAGAATTACAAGTGTGGTCTACTTTGTCGACATGACATGTTTCATAGGCAGACCCCTCCTGCCTACTCATCAGGACCTCTGTTGATCCCTACAAAAAAAACTCAATTCTAAACTAAATGTTAAATGCCTATGGTCCTAAAACTTAACAGCAAAAATCGGCTGCTAGGTTTAGCCTCGGGGCTTGAGTTGGCTCTTAGTGAGGCATTATCATGAAAAATGATCTAATATGCTCTATTTGAAGCGTGGTGATAGGGCCTCATGAGCCTGCGTCTTAGGGTGATTAGTTGACTGGTTAGTGACCGCATGCCTAATCTGGCTTTATTCCATACCCTTCAGCAGCTCCGTGGATGTATATTGGGATGATGGGCTCCTTTATTCAGAGGGTAGAGACCCCAAGCCTGGTGCAGCCAGGAGGTTGGTCATACCTCTGCAATTTAGGGGCTTCCTTCTAACCTTGGCTCATGATATTCCTTTATCAGGACACCTAGGCCAGAACAAGACTTGGTACAGGCTTGTCCCTCACTTTCACTTGCCCCACAAGTCTGAAGATACAAAGGAGTTTTGTCGCTCCTGTGTGACCTGCCAAGCCAGTGGCAAAGCAGGTGGCACAACAAAGGCCCCCCTGATACCACTGCCTGTGGTGGGGGTACCCTTTGAAAGAGTGGGAATTGATATTGTTGGACTAATGGATCCACCCACAGCATCTGGGCACAGATTTATACTGGTGGTAGTGGATCATGCCACCAGGTATCCAGAGGCTATTCCCCTAAGAACCACAACAGCACCTGTTGTGGCAAGAGCTCTCCTTGGAGTATTCTCAAGAGTGGGCTTTCCAAAGGAGGTAGTATCTGACAGGGGTTCAAACTTCATGTCAGGATACTTCACAGCAATGTGGAAGGAGTGTGGTGTTAACTACAAGTTCACCACTCCCTATCATCCACAATGTAATGGCCTTGTTGAAAAGTTTAACAATACCATGAAGGGTATGATTAAAGGGTTACCTGAGAAGCTTAGGCGAAGATGGGACATCCTTCTACCCTGCCTTCTGTTTGCTAACAGAGAGGTTCCACAGAAAAGGGTTGGCTACAGCCCTTTTGAGCTTCTGTTTGGGCATCCTGTAAGGGGACCCCTATGTCTGGTGAAGGAAGGATGGGAGTTACCTCTCAAACAACCTAAACAAGATATAGTGGACTATGTACTTGGTCTCTGCTCCAGGATGGCTGAGTACATGAAGAAGGCCACTAAAAACCTTGAGGCTAGCCAGGAACTCCAAAAAGCCTGGCATGACCAAAAGGCTGTCTTGATTGAGTATCAGCCAGGACAGAAGGTGTGGGTGCTGGAGCCAGTGGCCCCAGCAGCACTCCAAGACAAATGGTCTGGACCCCACACAATTGTTGAAAAGAAGGGAGAGGTTACCTACTTGGTGGACCTAGGCACTCCCAGGAACCCCCACAGGGTGCTCCATGTCAACGGACTAAAGGCATATGTCGACAGGGCAGACATGGGCTTGCTCATGGCTACAGATGAGGGGCAGGAGGAAGAGAGTGACCCTCTCCCAGACCTGTTGTCTCAGAACCCTGAAGATGGGTCAGTTGATGGAGTGGCCTTAGGTGGCAGCCTCACTGACCATCAGCAAAATGACTGCAGACAAGTCTTACAGTCATTCAGACAAATGTTCTCATTGACACCCAGTCAGACTAACTGGTGTACCCATGTGGCGGACACTGGTGACAGTCTTCCTGTGAAAAGCAAGATTTACAGGCAACCTGACAATGTCAGGGACTGTATAAAGACTGAGGTGCAGAAAATGCTGGAGTTAGGTGTCATTGAGCCTTCAGAGAGCCCCTGGGCTAGCCCAGTGGTTCTGGTCTCCAAACCTCACACACAAGATGGCAAGAGAGAGATGAGGTTCTGTGTGGATTACAAAGGGCTCAATGCTGTCACCAGGACAGATCACACCCAATTCCAAGGGCAGATGAGCTCATTGATAGAATGGCTTCTGCCAGGTTTTTGAGCACGTTTGATTTGACAGCTGGCTATTGGCAAATCAGGTTAGCTGAGGAGTCTAAGGCCAAGACAGCATTCTCAACCCCAGGAGGTCATTACCAATTTGTGGTGAAGAATGCACCTGCCACTTTTCAAAGGTTGGTGAACCAAGTCCTTACTGGGTTGGATGATTTTTGTGCAGCATATCTAGATGATATAGCTGTCTTTAGCCCCACCTGGGAGGATCACCTGATCCACCTGAGGAAAGTACTTGAGGCTCTGCAAAAGGCAGGCCTCACTATCAAGGCTACTAAGTGCTGGATAGGGCAGAGTAAAGTTGTATACCTGGGCCACCTTGTAGGTGGAGGACAGGTTCAACCACTGGAGAGTAAGATCCAGACCATCAAGGACTGGGCTCCTCCAACTACCCAGACTCAGGTCAGAGCTTTCTTAGGCCTAACTGGGTACTACAGAAAGTTTGTTAAGGACTATGGGTCCATTGTGACTCCTCTTAATGACTTGACATCCAAGAAGATGCCCAACAAGGTTCAGTGGACAGGAAACTGTCAAAAGGCATTTGATGACCTGAAGAAGGCCATGTGCTCTGCACCTATCTTGAAGAGTCTTGACTACTCCAAAGAGTTTATTGTCCAAACAGATGCTTCTGAGTTGGGGGTGGGAGCTGGGCTTTCACAACTTAATGTAGATGATCAAGACCAGCCCATTGCTTTCATTAGCAGAAGGCTGACCCCTAGAGAGAAACGTTGGTCAGCCATTCAGAGGGAGGCCTTTGCTGTGGTGTGGGCCCTGAAGAAGTTGAGACCATACTTATTTGGAACTCACTTCAAGATTCAGACCAACCATAAGCCCCTCTTGTGGCTAAATCAGATGAAGGGTGAAAACCCCAAACTGCTCAGGTGGTCCATTTCCCTACAGGGGATGGACTTTACAGTGGAGCACCGCCCAGGGACTGACCATGGAAATGCAGATGGTCTCTCCAGGTACTTCCACTTAGAACAAGAAGACACAACTGGTCAAGGTTAGTCTATTGTCCCTGCATTTGGGGTGAGGGAGGGTGGGTTGTGTAGGAGAGTAGGATCTGCTATCCTATGGTCACCCCAAATTTTGCTTTTTGCTTCACTGGTTTTTGACTTAATGTGGCTGTGGGCCTGCCAATCAGACCCACAGCCTGCTGTTCGCTCGCTAAATTTATGCCAAGGCACTTTAGGTGCATTACCAATTGGAACATGGATCACCTTGTGAGCCCCTGTACAGTGTACCCCAGGTACCTAGGGCATAGGTGCATCCAAGGCCTACCAGGGGCTGCAGCACGTATTGTGCCACCCCTGGCCTGGCCTTACTATTTGACACAACTGGCTGATCACTCAGCTTGGGCAAGGTGGTGTAATCACCCTTTGCTTTAGGTATAGTATCTCTATATCGAACACATACAAGGACACACAGTAACCTATAAGTCACTCCTATGGCTGGCCTTATCAATCCTGGAGGCAGAGAGCTTGGTTATGTGTGAGATGGTGCTCTAGCATGAGCTGAGCCTGTCTGCAGCTTTTGGAACCATGTCCTTTAGCTGTTTCCTGATAGCGTCATACCATATGATTAAGAGTGAGTGAGTACTACGATTTGTGCGCGAAAGCGTTTGGTCATTTTTAACAAATTTTAAAAATACTTGTTGCATTTTTTTAACCTGCGTATTTTGCACTGTGATTACTGCTACTTTGCACAGCACCTACCCTCTGCCTAAAACGTTCTGTTCTGCAGTGTCCCGAGGCGGAAAGCCGGGTCCTGCTTTTCAAAATCTATCTGCTTTTCCTATCCTAAGCTATCCCTGCTCCCTGGTCACTGACCTCGAGGTAGGACTATTAGCGGCGGCCATATTAGATGAGGAGAAGGCTGGGGGACTAAGAAGCAAGCACTTAGCCACGCCCACCCTCCCGCCCTCGTGGGCATAAAATGGAACCCTCATACAGGCAGCGCAGCGGACGGGCGCAGCGGGGGCGCCGGCGGGGCGCCGAAGGCAAGCCCGTCTGCGCCCGTCCGCAACCGGCCGGGACCAGGGGCCAGGACCCTTGGCTCAGCGCCGTGGTATTCCAAGGAAAACCTAATTGCGCTTAATAGCACTACCTACTCCATTAGCCAACATACACAGCAGATTCTGAGGCGGGAGAACATACTGAAACCCGCAGCTGAAACAGCCAAAAAAATACTCGACCAGAGAAGGAGAGCAACAGTAACGTCATTGAGCGTCAGCTTGCTGAACACTCGTTCGCTCCAAAAACACCATCTAGAGGTATTCTCCCTGCTCCAGGAGGGGAATATAGATATACTAGGAGTTACGGAGACATGGTTGGATGATTCATCCGCACCGACCTAGTGGCCGCCCTCCCACCCAACTTTGGTGCTATCTCTCATAACAGAAAAGATGGCAGAAAAGGGGGAGGAGTAGCGCTGCTATATAAAAATGCCTTTAAAGCAGAAACTATCTGTGCTGAATGCATTGAGGGAGCAGACATCCTAGGCGTCAAGTTCTGCTCTCCCACAAATTGCCTCACGATAATCATCGTATATCGCCCGCCCAAAACCCCCCCAACATTTTTAGAACCTTTCTTGGGTCTGGTCCACGACCTCCGTACAAGATATGAGGGTCTCGTGGTAATGGGCGATTTTAACCTCCACTGGGAGGAGCCCATTAGAGACATTACGTCTAAACAGCTTGAAGACGCAATGACCGCACTAGAATTAACCCAGATTGTGACAGGCCCAACACACATGAAGGGCCATACCTTGGACCTGATATGGACTTCTGTTCCTGCCCTGCGCCCAGTCACTTCATTGCCCTGCATTTGGTCAGACCATTACCTCTTACAGGGTAGCTTAGCTTTTCCAAAACAAGAAAGCATGTCAGCCGACAAATGGCGGGTAGTGAGAAGATGGAACTCCATTAATCCGGATACTTTGCTATCTACTTTACTGCAACCCTCCCACCTAAACAGACTACCTGAAGATGACTTAGAGAAGGCCAGTCAAAAGCTATCACAAAAACTAGAATCTGCAATTGAGGTGGTAGCCCCAGCTCGTAAGATAAAAACCAGGGAAAAAGGCAAAGGCGCCCCTTGGTTTAATGACGATTTGAGACTCCTAAAACGGGCCCTGCGTCAGTGCGAGAGAGCCTGGCGAAAGGGGTATGATCTTAACTGCCAGACTCTATATAAGGAAAAGCTCGCCTTGTATAAACAAGCCATCAGAACCAGAAAAAGTGAGTTCTACGAGAGCAGAATTGCCACAGCACCTAACCCCCAGAAGGAAATCTTCCAAGTACTTACTGAACTGAGGAAAAAGAAGGAACAACCGCCTTCTTTTACGCAAGAGGACTGCCATAAATTTCAATCCTTCTTTACCTCAAAGATATCCGACCTTTTGATAGAAATCGAAAGCACCCCCAGATTCGACTGCCCGGAAACTCCGCTAACTCTCCCGCCCACAATCACAGAGCCTTTAACCTCCCAACCCCTACTTACCAAGGACTCCCTGACAAAAGCGATGAACCAAGTTAAATCCGGTTCCCCGGCGGACCCTTGCCCCCCGCAGATATTTAAACAAGCATGGCCAGGCCTTGAGGAGGATATTTTATCGCTCCTAAATAGCTCCCTAACCTCGGGACTAGTCCCCTCTATTCTTAAAGAAGCGAGACTGATCCCCCTGCTAAAAAAGGCTGGTGCCGACACCAAGATTCTAAAGAATGACAGGCCCATATCTCAACTGCCTTTTTTAGCAAAAATACTAGAACATCATGTGCTGTCCGCCCTCTCGCACCACCTCGAGAGTAACGCACTACTCGAACCCAACCAAGCTGGGTTTAGAGCCCACAACAGCACGGAACTAGTCATGTTATCAGTACTAGATGACCTACGTCTTAAAACAGATAATAAAGATCCCTGTGCCCTGGTGCTACTCTACCTCTCCGCGGCATTCGATACGGTCAATCATGACCTTCTTTTGTCGCGGTTGGGGGAGTTTGGCATCAAGGGCACGGCCCACGCCTGGCTGACCTTGTTCCTCGGTGGACGGGTTCAGAAAGTACAACTGGATGACATGGTGTCAGAGGCTGCTAAAATCACATGCGGCGTCCCGCAGGGCTCTGCCTTGTCCCCCTTGATGTTTAACACGTATCTGCAGCCCCTCATTTCATCTCTGAATCAGATGGACTGTAACATATATAATTATGCCGACGACACCCAGATCATCATTCAGATAGGCGATTCCCCTATGGCTGACCAAAAATTGAAGAATATTCTAAAATTTACCGTCAACTGGATGACGGCAAATTTTTTAAAGATCAACCCGGACAAGACGGAGGTTCTTCCTATCACAACTTCATCTAGCCCCTGGTGCGACCTCCTTTGGCCATCCGAATTAGGGAACCCCCCAATACCGGCAACAGCAGTAAAAAGCCTGGGCATAATCATCGACACAAATCTCTCTATGTCAGCCCAGGTCTCGGCGGTGGTGGGCACCTGTGTAGGCCTCCTGAGACAACTGCGCAAGCTAGCTCCCATCCTAAAGGCAGACACTCTCAGACGAGCAGTGTCAGCCTTAATTCTGGCCCGACTGGATTATGGCAATGCCATGTATTTCGGCATTCCGAAAAAACTCACCAAGAGACTCCAGATCGTCATGAATGACGCGGCCAGACTTATATATAATAAACCAAGAAGGACACCGGCCACCCCCCTCCTCCGGGAGCTACACTGGCTGCCAGTGAATCAACGAGCCAGGTTCAAGGGCCTATGCATTACGCAGAAAGCCTTATATGGGCAAGCCCCGAAATACATCAAAAAACGCCTTGTCCCATATGCCCCTAACAGGAACCTACGCTCAGCCAACGCCGCCCTATTGATCTGCCCTAGGATCAAACGATCCACCATCGGTGGTCGGACATTTTCCCACACAATGCCCAAAGCCTGGAACCAACTGCCTGAAAATCTGCGCAAAGAAACCAGACTCCTGCCTTTTAGGAAAAAGCTAAAAACCGTGCTCTTTCAAGAGGCATGGGGTAACATCTAGTCGGTTTTCTCCCTGCCAGTACTCACTCGCCTGCTAAGCGCTTAGAGACCCCGGGGTGATAAGGCGCTCTACAAGTCTAAAACACAAATACAAATACAAATACAAATATACTCTTAAGTGCATTATGAACCTCGCGGTTAAATGCTAACTCTGGTTTGACATTATCAAAACATGTCAAGTAAGGTGTCATACGAATTGGAATACTACCCCCTCACCAATTCTGGCGACGGGGGTAGCATGCCACCCTTCTAGAGGGACACGACATATACAGAACCTGAACCCCGGTTAAAGTTAAACAGAGCCTCAGTATCACAAAATGGATGCTGTCACCACAGACACAAGTCTGTCCTCCTGCTGCTGGTAGTCCTTCCAGCGAGGGAGGCTTGGACAAAGGGTTTCCTGCCTTAGGAGGTGCTAGCACCACCCTAGATAGGATTTTGTGTATCTGGTTAGGTAGGGCTGAATAGAATCAGACATGCCCGAGGCACACAAGGTGTCCCCGTGCATAGGCCAGTTCAAACCGGTGCTGGGGCACTCCAGCCCCAGCTCTGGCGCAAAACTGGACAAAGGAAAGGGGCTGTAACCACCCCCCTTTCTGGTCCCACCCATAGGAGGGACCTAGTAGGTAGTCCAGCCCCTAGAAATGGTTTAAAAGTAGGAGCGGAGCCCCAAGACTGCAGATTACCCTGAAATTCGACTTAAGAAGAAGAAACTCTGGACTTTCAACGTTCTGCTGCTCAGTAGACTGAAGAATCTCCCTTTTGGCCAAGGAGTGACCACCCTGTGAATACAGGCACCATCCAGGGATCAACGACTACTTTGCCATTGCCTCCTGCCGGAGCCCGAGCCCAGAGCCTGACAAGAACCAGACCCCCAGACATCTAACAGCCCGATCCACAGTCCCTGCAAAGCTGAGACGAGTGGAGGCGACCTGAGACGTGGGACCGGACCTCTTGGAAAGTCCACGAGAAGCTGACTGCGCAGCACCTGAGGCACCCTCACCGCTGTGCTTGGGGTCTCAAGAAGCCCCACCACCGAGCTACATTTACACCAAGGACCAGCTTTGTTCCACTCAACGCGCCTTCTCGGTTGCTAGTCCAGTGGCTAGTGGCCATTTTGGCAACCAAACAACAACTTTCCACCGCTGGTTGGTTGCTCCAAACTGGCCCTTGCTGCTCCTAAAAGCAGCAACCCCTCTGACCTTGCTGGTTAGAGTGAGAAGCCTTCTTTGTTTCCTGCGTGGCTTGCATTAGCCAAGGCCTGTTTGCTCCAATCAAGAAGCAGACACCGCCATCAACTAGAGCCTACGTGGGACAGCTCGTGAGTGACTCCTGGTCATCGTCATCGTCGCCTGGCTCACGTGGCTGAAGAGACAAGCTTCACGACATCACCTGTTTGCACCTGACAACGCCTGGTTCCTTCCTGGTTCCACGCCGGTCACTGGCTAGTGACTTTGAACATTGTCCCCTCTGCTTTTAGGTCTTCAACACTTCAGATCCACCCTTGGATCCACCGGAACTCTTCACATCAGGTCGCCTGCAGCATCAACACTCCAAGGCTTCATTGAACTCCTGCAGAATCCCGACACACTTTGACTCCACTGCACCCGCTTCCTGTGGGTGAGGTAACGCTGGCACTCCTGTGCCCCGAGTATTTTAGCTCTCCTAGTGTCCAGATTCCAAAGGGTTAAGTTCTAGACTGACCGGAAGACTTCCTACCTTTACCTTTAAAACTTTTACGCATTCATTGATTTCAATGTGAACTGCTTCTAACCCTGCGCACTGCAAACCAGATCCCTTGGGCCTCCTAGTTCCTAACCTTTGTTAGTACAGCGTAGCCCCAGCGATTCCCAAGGCCCTAGGCCTTACTTCCTTTCGACTCGTGGTACTTATACCACTTCTTTAGTATATGGTTTTAGGGGCCACCAGGGCCTATCCATATTTGTGCAACTTTTGTATACTTATCAATTGAATTGTTTTAACGGGTTTGCTTCTGTGCTCATAAAGAGTTCAGGGGACTATTTGTAGTAATAAATACATATATATTTTGAATATATATCCTGTGTAGTGTCCTTTCACTTGGTGTTCAAGGGGTTACATATGGTAATACAGCCGACTTCACATGCCAAAAGAGTTTAGCCTAAGACTGCTTTGTCCACACTACCACTAGGATAGCTGGTCTATAAGGTTGACTTACAACCAATCACCATAAGGGTTGTTTGGACTGATACAAGGTGGTCACTAGAACTAGTGAACATCATATATCAGGCCAACTTCCCACACGTTCGAGCCAATCCACAGGGTGGACTTAACATTTTTGTCTTGGAAATTAGCTCTGCTTCTAACCCTCACTTCAGCTAGGAGAGATGGAGAGTTGCAAGCTCTCTCCATTCTAGAACCCTTTCTACAGTTTAAAAAGGACACTGTGTTTTTAAGGACCAATCCAACATTTATTCCAAAGGTTCCTTCGGATTTCCATTTGAACGAACCAGTGGTTGTAAAGTCATTTTTCCCTCGACCTACATCCCCTGTAGAACGGTCTCTACATTCCTTGGATGGCCAGAGATGTCTCAAATTTTATCTTGAACGCACAAAGGATTTTAGAAAATAATCTCAACTTTTGTTGGCTTTTAGTGCACCTCGAAAAGGGACTTCCTCTCTCAAAACAAGGAATCTCATGCTGGATTTCAAGTGCAATTCATTATTGCCAGGCTGACGGCGGGGAATGATACAGAGCCTGGGAATCTATTAAAGTTACCTATACTGGGGAACCAAAGTTTTGCAGCGTGAATCTTTCTGGATTCACTATGGTGTGCATATTCTGCCATCTTGTGGTTGGAGTTCGGAAAGTGCTTTGTATTTTTTTTTTGCTGTGGGAGGTTGCGAAACCTGATCCCTCTGGTGAAGCTACAACCTCCATTGTGTGTGTGCAGCCTCTCAGATTCTTTTTTCCGCCATGGAGATCGGAGGTGCGCTGCAGCACAGCAGCAGACATAAGACAGAAGACAAAAGACTTTCCCTGGCTGTCGGCCTGATGATCAGATCCACAGCCTAGCTGTTCTCTCTCTAAATTGTCATACATGTATTTTAGGTGCATTTACCAATTTGTATTGGGTCACTCTTGTAAGTCCTTCTACAGTGTACCATAGGTACCCAGGGCATAAGTGTACCCAAGGCCTACCAGGGACTGCTAGAAACAACTAGGGCTGGCTTTAATCAGTAAGGCTAAGCCTAATAAACAATACAACAGAAGAGAAATGCCAGTACTGATAATGTAATTTATGTACCAATTATCAACCAGAAAAGGATTGTCATTCAAGACTGGGAGATGCTATTGAATAGCTACTTTATTCTGCAAAACATATTAAAATGTATAACAATTTTGACCTTGGTGAGTTTAGTCCAAAAATTTTTTTTATGACAATAATGAAAACAAAGGACACAGCACAAGGTGAAATATCAATCATACAGTCATAAATCAAACATATCACAGTCGTACCACAAACATTCACACATTCATACTGGGGTTATTCCCACAGACTGGAGAGTTCATGCACCAGTGGGTGAAGTAGTAAGTCTGCTGAACACTTGAAGAAAATTAAACTCAAAACAATACACTCCTTTGGGTCAAATTAAATCAATTTGTTTCAAGGTATTTACAAAAGTGAGTGTAAAATTGTCAGAACTAGTGAATCACAGTTTTAACATTAGGACAACCAGGGGCAGACCAAAACGGAGGGGGGCCTACGCGTTTCGAATCCCTAATGGTCGGGGGGATTCTCCTCAGGGCAGGCTACTCTGAAAGAAAAAGGAGAGAAGAGCCTATGTATGTAAATTTCAAAACACAGAACACTGGAGAGCACTACAACACCTAAAGACACTCAGCTTACCAGTTGGATTATATCCAGAAAAACGAATTCGTGAATGGAAAAGACCTGAATCAAAACATAAAAAGAAAAAGATACAAGAAATATGTGTAAGATTCATGTATACTAGAAGGGGACACAGGATCTGATTAACGACATTGTCCAGTTGAAATACCTTAATCCTAGGTGTAAAAGTGTCCTGGATGGCAGGAGAGTAAAAAGTCAAAAGTCCGCTGCAAAAGGGACCTGTGGGGCAAGACACGTGATCAGTACCGGGTCCTCATTAGATGAAAAAAATAGGGCTGCCACATTCTACAAGCATCTTACCAAGGGTCCCAGGGCTGTACACTCCTGGAGAGTTTGTCATGGTATTGGTTCAAGTTGTATGAAAAAATGGCTTCAGCACGGGCGCCTTGCTGGAAGAAATTGAACGAATTCATGAGCTGCATGGGGACAGGCATGTTGGCGCTTAAAGAGGTGTTAAAATAATTAAGTTTACCAAGTAGAAAAGGGTCCGTCCGGCCTCGTCCTAGTCCTTCGGCGTTTAATCCAGCGCTAATCAATCGCGCATGCGCGGAACAAATGAGGCCCCAGGCAGTTAGTCGTCTTATACTAAGGAGGCTGATTTTTCGCGCATGCGCGATGCAAGAGGGCAGCGTTTTTAACGTAGGAAAGCAATTCCTTTCCGAACCAATTAGAGATATAGTGGAGCCCAGGGGGAGATGCTAGGATTTCAGACATACCATCACTTTAGTCCGGACTGGAGGTCCGAAGGTTTTCTAGTTTACTGCCAAAGAAAGGATCCGCGCTAATCACTAGCGCATGCGCGGAACGGATGTTGTACTGAGCAGGATAATTACTCGTGCATGCGTGGTGCAAGGGATAGCGTTTCTTTGCCTATGGAGGCAATAAAATACCATTTATTGCGTGGTACAACTGGAGAATTAAAATGTAACTAATTTCTTCACCCTTACTGGGGGTACAAAAGATAGATTTTCACTACATGAGAATTTCTCACATATATATGTTGCTACAGTTTATAAATTTCTGACAACACATTGAGTCCTGTCACTGCCGTATTGAACTTCACAATCAGATGTGCCTCTCGTTTGGATAGTTTTAAGTCCCAATCGCCACTGCGTGGGTCCTTCTCTACTCTCGATATCACAGTCCATTTTAGATCATTTATATGGTGTTTACATCGATTCCAGTGGTTTACCAGGGGTGCAGTTTCCACTTTATTCTTTATTCTAGATTTGTGTTGTGAAATTCTCTGGCGGATTTCCTGGTTGGTCTTTCCGATATATAGGAGCCCACATGGGCATAAGACTCCGTAGACTACAAACTTAGACTTACAATTACTGAAAGTCTCGTGTTTCCACGAGATGCCGTGATGTTGGAATAGGGCTCCCTCTATAGTCAAATCACAACATAAACATGTGCCACATTTATGGTGGCCAACAATGGGGCTCAGTCCCATCATTTGTCTTAGGGATTCGAAACGCGTAGGCCCCCCTCCGTTTTGGGCTGCCCCTGGTTGTCCTAGTGTTAAAACTGTGATTCACTAGTTCTGACAATTTTACACTCACTTTTGTATATACCTTGAAACAAATTGATTTAATTTGACCCGAAGGAGTGTATTGTTTTGAGTTTAATTTTCTTCAAGTGTGCAGCAGACTTGCTACTTCCCCCACTGGTGCATGAACTCTCCAGTCTGTGTGAAGTACCCCAGTATGAATGTGTGAATGTTTGTGGTACAACTGTGATATGTTTGATTTATGACTGTATGATTGATATTTTACCTTGTGCTGTGTCCTTTGTTTTCATTATTGTCATAAAAAATTGTTTTTGACTATACTCACCAAGGTCAAAATTATTGTACATTTTAATATGTTTTGCAGAATAAAGTAGCTATTCAATAGCATCTCCCAGTCTTGAATGACAATCCTTTTCTAATTGATAATTGGCACAATAATTACATTATCAGTACTGGCATTTCTCTTCTGTTGTATTGTACCAGGGACTGCAGCATGTATTCTGCCACCCCTGGCTGGCCATCTAAACAGACACAACTGGCTGCTAACACAGCTGGGGCAAGGTGGTGTAATCACCCTTTACTGTAGATATAGTATACCTATATCTAACCCTAAAATGGACACATATACTCCTATAAGTCATTCCTATGGCAGGCCTTATCAATACTGAAGGCAGAGTGCCTGGAATTATGTGAGATGGTGCTCTAGCATGAGCTGAGCCTGTCTGCAGCTTTCGGAACCAAGTCCTTATAGTTGTTCAATGATATCGCTATACCATATACTCTTAAGTGCAATATAATCCTGGCGGGTATTGCTAACTTTGGCATAGCATTATTAAAACATGTCGAGTAAGGTGTCTTGCGAATTGGAATACTACCCCCTTCGCCAGTTCTGGCGATGGGGGTAGCATTCCGCCCTTTTAGAGGGACACGACATGTAACTAGAACCCCTTTAAAGTTAACCCGAGCCTCAGCAGCACAAAATGGATGCTGCTGCCACAGACACAAGTCTGACCTCCTGCTGCTGGGAGTCCTTCCAGCAACAGAGGCCTGGACAAAGGATTTCCTGCCTGGGGAGGTGCTAGCACCACCCCAGACAGGACTTTGTGTATCTAGATAGGCAGGGCTGAAAGGAATGAGACATGCCTGGGGCACACAAGGTGTCCCTGTGCATACCCCGGTTCAAACCAGTTGCTGGGGCACTCCAGCCCCAGCTGTGGCGCGAAACCGGACAAAGGATAGGGGATGTAGCCACCTCCCTTCCTGGTCCCACCCAGGGGAGGGAAATAGTCACAGTACAGCCCCCTTTAGCAGAATAAAGGTAGGAGCTGGTCCCTACAAAGAAGAAACTCTGGACTTCGACTTTCTGCTCCACAGAAGACTGAAGAAAATCTCCCTTGTGGCCAAGGAGTGACCAACCTGCATCTGCATGCACCATCAACCGTCCTAGTGGTTCACTTTGTCGTCCTTCCTGGTGGAACCAGACTTCAGAGCCCGACGAGACCCGGACTTCCAGATCTCTCCGACCTCAACTCACATCTGCAACACAGCTGAGATCCGTGGGTGCGACGAGACACGTGGGACCGGCCATCTTGGAGAAACTGCACTTCGCTTCCAGCACGGCTTCTGAGGCATCCTTGAGTAAGTGCTTTGGGGATTGAGAAGCCCCAGCCCCGAGCAGCCCCTGCACCAAAGACCAGCTCTCCAGCATCCACGAGATCTGCGTGGGGCCATTTTGCTTGATTGCTATTCAACGCATTGTCTGGTCACTTGCCGGCTGGCTAGTGGCCTCCTAGACGACAATCCTTGAAATCTACACTGGTTTGGTTGCTCCAGACTGGCCCTTGCTTCCCTGCAAAGGAGAAGCTCCCCGGACCCTCCTGGTCAGCACCAGACGCCATCTTTGCTCACCGCGTGGGTTTCCTTTGCCAAGGCCTGTTGACTCCGAATCTGGTCAGACACCACCGACAGCGAGAGCCTGCATTTGACAGCTCGTGCCTCCATCCTGGTTGTCGACGACACCTCCTGGTCTACGTGGCTGCAGAGACAAGCATCCACTCTTCACCTGATCGCGACGGCAGCATCTGGTTCCTTCCTGGTTCCACTCCGGTCACTGGCTAGTGACTGTGAACATTGTCCCCTCTGCTTTCAGGTCTCCATCTTCCTCGATCCGCCCTTGGATCACTCCGGACATCTTCCTCCTGGTCGCCTGCAGCATCTTTCTTCAAGGCTCCATTTACTTCAACGCGGAAACCCGACACAATTTCACACCTATGCACCCGCAGCCCGTGGGTGAGGTAACGAGAGCATTTCAGTGCTCCTAGGTAGATTGACTCTCCTAGTGTCCAGGTATCCTGTAGTTTTAGTCGTAACCAGTCGGACCTGTCCTTATTCACCTATTTTGTAACTTGTTCGTGCCCATTGACTTTGTACCGCATCTCGCGTGTGAGTTCACACTCTGCACACGCGTTCCGTGGGCCTCCTGCTCCTTACCTAAGGTTAGGGTAGTGTAGTCCCAGCGATCCTACAGCCTCTGGGCATCTTCATTTCTTCTATCGTTCACCTTATACCATTTACTAAGTATATGGTTTGTCGCGCCCCAAGGGCACCATTGTAATTTGTGCGACTTACTGTATTTGTCTTAAGAGTCTTGTTATGTGCTTAGCCCTCTGATATCATAAAGAGTTCAGAGGTGTTTGTTAGTAATAAATATATTGTTTATTTTCATAACAACCTGTGTGGTGTCCTTTCATCTGGTATTCAAAGGGTTATATGTGGTAAAACAGCTGGCTTCACATGCCAAAAGAGTTTAGCCTAAGACTGCTTTGTCCATGCTACCATTAGGATAGCTGGTCTATAAGGTTGATTTACAACCAATGTGTGAGAGGGACAAACCAACCCCTTGTGGGCTGCAGGCTTACAACTCGTAGCCCCAGTATCCAGGCAGAACCACAGGTAAGGAGAGAGAGAAAGTTGGCCCATTATTAGGGAAGGACCATGAGCCTCTTGCCCTGCTACCTTCTTCCCCCTCCACGATCGGCCACCATAAGGGTTGTTTGGACTGATACAAGGTGATCACTAGAACTAGTGAGCATCATATATCAGGCCAACTTCTCACATGGATGTAGGTGCCTCTTCCTTACACCACGGTACCGCAGGGAAAAGGAATATTCAGGGATTCCTTATTCCTTCTAGTAGCTAACATAGCTTAAGCAGGAAGCGTGCCACGTTTTAAAACGTTACAAAAGGTACGCTTTTGGGCATATAAAGGAGTATCTAAGGTTCTTTTATAAAATATGCGAACCTACGGCAGGTTCTACTTCCAAAAACTTTTAGTAATGCGCAAAATGCAATTGTTACAACATTTAACAAGCATTTGCAATGCAATAGGGCTCGCATTAGTAAAGTTAAAGGTATTAGTATTGTAAAAGACAACTTTTTTATTTGTTTTTGTTTTGAAAATAGCTAAATTAATAACTTCGCAAACGTGACACCTATAGCATTTGTAATGCAATATGTGTTGTATTTACATGACTTAGATGTATTAATATTAAAAATAACAATGGGTTGTATTTTTTCAATATTTAATACTTAAATAAAAGTTATTGTAATTTATAATGGCAATAGCTTAAACTTTTGCAAATAACTTTTTGGAAGATTATGTTTAGTGTATTTTATTGTGATGGAAATACAAGAACAGCAGTGAAATATTAAAAAAATGTTGTGACATTTGTAATAAAGTTTGAAACATTGAGAGAACATATTTGAATCCGTTGTTGTTGAATGGTTGCACAGATTGATGTTGTGGAGGCGACGAGTGATGGTATGGCGTTCAGTGATGCTGTGGTAGCGCACAGTGATGCTGTGGTGCCCCTGAGTGATGCTGTGGTGATGCGGTGGATAGTGAGGGCAATAGATAGAGGGAGGGCGAGAGATAGAGGCAGGGCAAGAGGGCGAGGGATGGAGTGTGGGCGAGGGATGGAGTGTGGGCCCTGGGAGGGATGGAGTGTGGGCCGGGGGAGAGATGGAGTGTGGGCTGGGGTAGGGATGGAGTGTGTGCCAGGGAAGGGATAGAGTGGGGGAGCCGAAGGCAAGAAAAAAAAATGCAATAGGGCTCGCATTAGGAAAGTTTGAGCTAATGGTCTTATAAATAATTTTTTTTAATTTATGTGTTATATTTTAAAATAGCTAAATTAATAGCTTTGTCATTTACAATGCCAATAGTTATAACTTTTGCAAATGTGACACCTATAGCATTTGTAATGCAACATGTTTTGTATTTACGTGACTTTGATGTATTGATATTACAAATAACAATGGCTTTTAGTTTTTTAAAATAATTAATACTTAAATAATTTATTTAATTTGTAATGGCAATAGCTTAGACTTTTGTAAATCACTTTTGTGAAGATTATGCTCAGTGTTTTTTATTGTGACGAAAATCCAAGAACAGAAGTGAAATATTAACATCTTTTTGTGATTTGTAGTAAAGCGTGAAAGCTTGAAAACCGCTTGAAACATTGAAAGAACATATTTGAACCAGTGATTCTGTGGTTGCGCTGAATGATGCTGTAGTTGCGCTGAGTGATGCTGTGGTTGCGCTGAGTGATGCTGTGGTGGTGCTGAGTGATGCTGGGTTGCGCTGAGTGATGCTGTGGTTGCGCTGAGTGATGCTGTGGTTGCGCTGAGTGATGCTGTGGTTGCGCTGAGTGATGCTGTGGTTACGCTGAGTGGTGTGTACATCGGTGGAGCTTAGTGGGTGCATTGGTGGAGCTGTTTGGTGTGTGCCTTGGTGGAGCTTAGTTGGAGCATCGGTGGAGCTGTGTGGTGGGTGCATCAGTGGAGCTGTGTGGTGGGTGCATCGGTGGAGCTGTGTGGTGGGTGCATCAGTGGAGCTGTGTGGTGGGTGCATCGGTGGAGCTATGTGGTGGGTGCATCGGTGGAGCTGTGCGGTGGGTGCATCGGTGGAGCTGTGCGGTGGGTGCATCGATGGAGCTGTGCGGTGGGGGCATTGGTGGAGCTGGGTGGTGGGGGAATCGGTGGAGCTGGGTGGTGGGGGAATCGGTGGAGCTGGGTGGTGGGTGCATCGGTGGAGCTGTGTGGTGGGTGCATCGGTGGAGCTGTGTGGTGGGTGCATCGGTGGAGCATGGTGGTGGGTGCCTCGGTGGAGCTGTGTGGTGGGTGCATCGGTGGAGCTGTGTGGTGGGTGCATCGGTGGAGCTGTGTGGTAGGTGCCTCGGTGGAGCTTTGTGGTGGGTGCATCAGTGGAGCTGTGCGGTGGGTGCATCGATGGAGCTGTGTGGTGGGTGCATCGGTGGAGCTGTGTGGTGGGTGCATCGGTGGAGCTGTGTGGTGGGGGCATCGGTGGAGCTGGGTGGTGGGGGCATCTGTGGAGCTGGGTGGTGGGTGCATCTGTGGAGCTGGGTGGTGGGTGCATCGGTGGAGCTGGGTGGTGGGTGCATCGGTGGAGCTGTGCGGTGGTTGCATCGCTGGAGCTGTGTGGTGGTTGCATCGGTGGAGCTGTGTGGTGGGTGCATCGGTTGAGCTATGTGGTGGGTGCATCGGTTGAGCTATGTGGTGGGTGCATCGGTGGAGCTGAATGGTGGGTGCATCGGTGGAGCTGTGTGGTGGGTGCATCGGTGAAGCTGTGTCGGTTGAGCTGTGTGGTGAGGCATCGGTGGAGCTGGGTGCATCGGTGGAGCTGTGTCGTGGAGCTGTGTGGTGGGGCATCGGTGGAGCTGGGTGGTGGGTGCATCGGTGGAGCTGTGTGGTGGGTCCATCGGTGGAGCTGTGTGGTGGGTGCATCGGTGGAGCTGTGTGGTGGGTGCATCGGTGGAGCTGTGTGGTGGGTGCCTGGGTGGAGCTTTATGGTGGGTGCATTGGTGGAGCTGTGCGGTGGGTGCATCGATGGAGCTGTGTGGTGGGTGCATCTGTGGAGCTGTGTGGTGGGGGCATCGGTGGAGCTGGGTGGTAGATGCATCGGTGGAGCTGTGTGGTGGGTGCATCGGTGGAGCTGTGAGGTGGTTGCATCGATGGAGCTGTGTGGTGGGTGCATCGGTGGAGCTGTGTGGTGGGTACATCGGTGGAGCTGTGTGGTGGGTGCATCGGTGGAGCTGTGTGGTGGGTGCCTTGGTGGAGCTGTGTGGTGGGTGCCTCAGTGGAACTGTGCGGTGGGTGCATCGATGGAGCTGTGTGGTGGGTGCATAAGTGGAGCTGTGTGGTGGGGCATCGGTGGAGCTGGGTGGTGGGGGCATCGGTGGAGCTGGGTGGTGGGTGCATCAGTGGAGCTGGGTGGTGGGTGCATTGGTGGAGTTATGTGGTGGGTGCATCGGTTGAGCTATGTGGTGGGTGCCTCGTGGAGCTGTATGGTGGGTGCCTCGGTGGAGCTGTGTGGTGGGTGCATCGGTGGAGCTGTGTGGTGGGTGCATCGGTGGAGCTGTGTCGGTTGAGCTGTGTGGTGGGGGCATCGGTGGAGCTGGGTGCATTGGTGGAGCTGTGTCGGTGGAGCTGTTTGGTGGGGCATCAGTGGAGCTGGGTGGTGGATGGATCAGTGGAGCTGTGTTGGTGGAGCTGTGTGGTGGTTGCATCAGTGGAGCTGTGTGGTGGGTGCATCGGTGGAGCTGTGTGGTGGGTGCATCGGTGGAGCTGTGTGGTGGGTGAATCGGTGGAGCTGTGTGGTGGGTGCCTCGGTGGAGCTTTGTGGTGGGTGCATCGGTGGAGCTGTATCGGTTGAGCTGTGTGGTGGGGGCATCGGTGGAGCTGGGTGGTGGGTGCATCGGTGGAGCTGTGTTGGTGGAGCTGTGTGGTGGTTGCATCAGTGGAGCTGTGTGGTGGGTGCATCGGTGGAGCTGTGTGGTGGGTGCATCAGTGGAGCTGTGTGGTGGGTGCATCGGTGGAGCTGTGTGGTGGGTGCATCGGTGGAGCTGTGTGGTGGGTGCCTTGGTGGAGCTGTTTGGTGGGTGCATCTGCGGTGCTGTGTGGTGGGTGCATTGGCGGAGCTGTGCGGTGGGTGCATCGGCAGAGCTGTGTGGTGGGTGCATCGGCGGAGCTGTGTGGTGGGTGCTTCGCATGCGCTTGATAGACCTAAAAACAATGCCTCCTGTGTAAGTGAAAAGTGGCACTGGGTAGAAATTGCGTACAAACAGGATTATAATAAAAGCGTTCTAACAGTGCAAGAGTAAATAAAAGGGTATTTAAAACTCACGGGTAATGAGAGCCGCAGCAGTCAGATATGTACCAATTAAGTATTAAGAATGCAGCTTGAGCCACGTTACTTGTAATTTTTGGTATTATCCAAAATGGACATAATATAAATAGTCTTATAATTTTGTTACTAAGTACGTAGTTTTGTACGCTAAGTCATGTAGTTAAATCAGTGGCCTTTGCTTTGTTGAAAGTAAGGTAGCCTAAAAGTCTGCACTAGAGTTAGAATTCAACATACCCCCGACAGTTGTGAAAGGAAACCAAGACGAGTGAATTGTTAGGCAATACTGCTCCTAGTTGTAAAGATCCAAATCGTTTCTTCAGCAGCATGTGTGAAATGCAGATAAGTAACTTGAGAGAAACGAACAGCAGGATGGCTAATTTGCGAAACCTCCATGTTTCTTGCGTGGTGTCTGCAGCATCCAAATCAGTAACTTCAGAAAAAAAAGAAACAGCAGGATGCCCAAGGACCGAAATTAACTGTAGGTTGCTTCTAGAAAGTAAAATATAAATTCAAACCCACTGTTAAACGTTTTTTTAACTTTTACTTTACAGTTTATAAATGCCACACATGCCGTAAAATATCTCAGTAAAACATTCACATTTAAGACAAGTGCTAAATGTTTGTAACTTACAATTGGTAATAATTGTGCTTTGTGTGCACTTACACATGTGGTGGGGGAAATATAATCAAAATAAGACACAGCAATATGGGTTAGATGGTACGTTAGCATTCTCTTTTCTAAAACACACCAGCTTTTTGTTTACACAGATTTCACGCTTTTATCACATGAAGTTAATTATTCAAAATTTTCACACCGCATCCGGAGAGCAGAAATAAAACCAATATAGCATTTTGACATGCATCAAGGGAGCGAGAGTTAGAACAAAAGCATTGAAACCAAGCAACCATTTTCAGAATGCATATGGGGGGAATGGGGGTAGCGCGATGTTCACATAATGTTAATTATTCTAGATTTAAACACTGCATCAGGAGATCAGAAATGTAAGCGAAATAGCATTTCCACACTGCCGCAACAGAAAAAAGTGTTTCACAGAAGCTTTGAAACCAAGCACCCATTTTAAAAACGCATAGTGGGGGGGCGGGGGGATTAAGCGTGTTTCTCATGTTAACACCGCAAATCGAGTGTTTTCGCAGAAGCATTGAAACAAGGCACACATTTTCAAAATGCATGGGGGGGTAGCGCTTTTCTTACGTTAAGTTAATTGTTCTACATTTAAACACCGCATCATGAAAACAGAATAAAAGCGATATAGCATTTTTCCACCCCAGCAAGGAATTGAGTGTTTTTGCAAAACAATTTAAACCAAGCACCCATTATCAGAACGTATGGAGTGGGGTGGGAGGACATATAGAAAAGCAATATAGCATTTTCACAGCGCAGCAAGGAAATGAGTGTTAGTGCACAAGCATTTGAAACAAGCTCCTGGCATTGCTGTGGGGAGGGGGGGAAGAGAAATGCACGGCCATGAAAGTGGCTCTCGGGGCGCATTCATTTGAAGTGTCGGGTCTGATGCAATTATGTGTGGCAGGCTGGTTAGGAAGCAAATGGCAAGGGAGGGAGGCTGAGGCTTGTATGTGGGGCTCAGGCAAGCTCGTGCACGAGGCGGCGTGCACTTCCCAAAATCCTCTGAAAGCCCTTGGCCAAAAGAAATGGTTTGACTGCATTAGGGCTCGTTTCCTATTCCTGCGGAATAGGAAAGGACGAGCCCTAAAAAGGAGTTATGGCGGGAGTCCAAGCCTTTCCCTTCCCGGAGTTTTAAAAGCCGGCCGCAACACTGTGGCGCCAAATGCAGCCCACATTCCAAGGGGTTTTCAAAGCGAAGGAGAAGGCCATAAACCTCCCTCCCCCGCAACCTCTTCCAACACCAGGGCAGCAAATTGTCAGGCGACCCCATGGATCAGGGGCTCATCTCCAGCATATGCATTCCTTAGCTGCCCTCTAAGCAAACCAGAAAGGCAGGTTTTACGGGCCCAGCAAATTTTAAAGGAACAGATCTTTCATCAACAAGATCAATGGAAACATGTAAGTTGCTGGTTAGCGTTCCCAATAGGCTAGGCTATATAGTAGACTATCCTTATGCCTTATAACCAATAACAAAGATAGATGCAATGTTTTTCCATTTTACAGCCCCACATGAAGGGCTTTTAGTGCTGGTACTTTGTTGTTTTAAATAGCAACAGGGCAAAGTAAAAAAAAAAGCACAAATACGCACTATCATGGCAGCTGCAGCAGTTAGCTCTGCCACTGGGTAGCATAATCGCATACCCATTTTTAATTCATGGGCCCAATAAGCCACAGCGATACTTGTACACAAATGCAGGAAACTATCTTTGCGACGCAACATGTGTAACATACAAGTACAATATTTATGCACAGTTTTTTTAATTAAATCGCAAAATATTTATTGAGAGCGAATGCTCTAGTATGCAGTTATATACGGCAGGGCCCCTCCATTGCTGGTCATTTAAACTTTTACAGGTTACTTAAACTTTACTGGTTACTGCGGTAACTGCACAAGGTTTATACACTACATGTATAACGTGGCAAGAGGCAGGATCACGGATCAGGCTTCATCAGTTACTGCGCCAAATCCAAACTATGGTTATCAGCCGCCTGCATAGTTTTGCAACAGGCGGGGCAAGGGAGGGACCCCTTACTTCAAGATATAAATACACGCAGTAGGGTAACTTGTCTACTGGGTCTCCTGAAACTCTTTAGTTGCAAATAGGAGGCTAAAAGAAGGTAAATTATTCCTATACCAACATGACCATAATGCTATATTGGTAGGTATGGGTGTATGCATATGCGTGCATATAATACGCAGCTACATGTTTCACTGTGTGGGGTGCATACATATAGATATACATGCAAATAGGAGGGAGATACCCCAAGTACTAAGGTACAGGTGAAGTTCTATACATATAAAATGTTCATGTACATATATATACATATATATATATATATATATATATATATATATATATATATATATATATATACATATACACACACACATATACATACACGTATCTGAAAGAGACACATTAGTGATAGATATCTTACCTTAGAATATCCCCAGGCGTTAGACTGGATCCGGAAATTTTTTGCGTAGCAATACCCCTGCGCGCCGGCAGGCGTCGTCCACGGCTTCGCGCCTGTCGTCGGTGTTGTTAGCGCCGGAATGACATCATCGGAGTACTTAGACGCCGCCCATGAGCGCTGACGTCAGTTCTTCTTTTTTTCCGCGCCAGCTAGCGCTGATCCGGAGAAACTCTACCCCTTAGTCTTTTTTGGCTAAACTTTTTGATCTTTTTGATCATTTCTCTACTCGAGTCTTCTACTCCAACGGTGCCGGTAGGGATGCCCGGGTTTAAACCCTGTTCCAGGTGCGACCGACTGATGTCGGTTACCGAACCCCATCGCCGGTGCCTACAGTGTTTAGGCCTCGACCACGACGACCGCACCTGCTCCGACTGCCGGGCCCTGAAGTCTAAAGCTAGGCGGGAGCGGTCCCGCAAGCGACTGGAACTCCGGCAGTCGGCCCCGCGCCGATCCAGGTCCCGGTCCCACGGGAGGTCGTGGGACCAGTCGCGGGGTCGGGGCCCTCGCAGCTCCGGGAGTGGACATTGGTCGTCAGGATCCAAGTCCTCAGGTAAGAGGCATGAGAGGTCGGAGAGACATCATCGTTCCTCCGACCCACCCCGACGCTCGCGCGATGCGGCCGGGGGTTCGGGTGACACTTGGCCACTGGATTCAAGATAGCCTGGCTGATGAGGATTATGAATCCGAAACCGGTCCCAGGATGCTTGTTTCCGGTCCAGGGAAGACATGGCTTGGCAGTTCGGGCTGGACTGTTCCCATGAGGCACAGGGTCAGACTGATTTGCATATGGCCATGTCTGAACTGGGGTGGCTGAGTGAGCTAAAGAATGGTGATGGATTAAACCCAGATCAGTTGACTGGGGGTGAGTGTTTGATTTGCTCAAACGCTCTGTCCATCATCCCCTTTTGTATCGCTTTGTTCGGGTGACACCACGAACGCGGCTCCGACGGAGTCGCAGTCGTCGCCGCCTGCCCCACACCTTTGGGGCCCTGGGCAAGACGCAACGCCTGAGGAGATCGAGCGGTACCTCATGGCCTTGAGGTCCCTCCCTCTTCAGCCGGGTTCCGTGGCTCCTCCGGGCCCAACGGCCCCGGCTGGAGGGCCTTGCGGGTCGGGTGCTGCGGCTCCGACGCAGTCGGGTGCTTCAGCCCCGGCGCCGCCGGCGACTTTGGTCCCGGCGCCGCAGGCCCTCTCAGGATCCGCTTCCGTATTCGGGTCGTCGCCGGTCGACCTCACGACCTCACCGGCCCTGAGGGTGTCGCCCCCGGCGCCTGCTATGGGCGCTGTGCCTGATCCTACCCTCGGTCTTGTTCTGGTGCCAGAGCGGCGCCGATGGGCGCCGCTACCGACGGTATTTGAAGATTTCTATTTCCATGAACTGGACCCATCTGTTGATCCTGTACTACAGGAGATGGGTGACGAGGGTGATTGGGAGGGGTCTGAGGACCCTCTGGCACGGGAGTGCCAGTCACCACAGGACTGGACATATGAGCTTGGGGCGACCAGTGTAATTGATACTTCGCCAGATACTGGATTTGTCTCCCCTCCCAACGTGGCTATGGAGGAGGGGGCTGCTTATAGTGTAGTGTTGACGCGAGCGGCCAAGGCCTTAAACCTTGAGCTCCCTGTTGCAGCTGTGAGGACTAAACTCCTCATTGAGGTCCTTAAACCGCAGGCAAGCTCCGGTGAGCCTCTGCTGCCGTTTAATGAGGCCTTGTGTGACTTTCTTGTGGGCACTTGGTCCAAGCCTGCCACAGGTCCGCCTGTGGTTAGGAACGTGGCCAGACGCTACTGCCCGGCCCCGGGCGACCCTTGCTTTTTGTCCACCTACCCCACCCCCGAGAGCCTGGTCACCCAGGCCTCCACTTCCCAGACTGCATTCCCGACGGCTCCGCCCGATCGGGAATCCAAGAGGTATGAGCAGTTCGGGAAGAAGGTGTTCTCGTCCCTGAGTTTGGAACTGCGGTCAATCAATACCGCATGCCTCTTGGGCCGCTACACCCACACCCTGTGGGACGCGGTCGCGGACGTGCTGCCACAATGTCCGGAGGAGGTCCGGGCAAAACTCACCCAAACCCTTGCGGAGGGTCGAGATGCAGCGCGGTATTCCATCAGGTGTGGGCTGGATACCACGGACTCACTGGGCAGGGCGATGGCAAAGACGGTGGCGGTTCGACGCCACGCCGGGTTGAGGTCTACCAACTTTTCAGCCGATGTCCAGGATACTCTCCTGGACATGCCGTTTGATGGCCGTCGCCTCTTTGGCGACAAGGCAGACCATGCGCTTGAGCGATTTAAGGACTCCAGGGCTACGGCCAAGTCCTTAGGCCTCTCGGCCCCACGCCAGCAAACGGGTGCCTTTCGCTCCTTTTGTGGCCAAGGAAGGGGCGCCCCCACACGTGCTGCAAGCCACGCACCGCAGAATGTTCAACAGCATGGTGGCGGCCGTGGAAACCGCCGTGGCGGCGGTCGGGGACAACGGCGCGGCCAGTCCACACCTTCCCCCGCAGCACCTGCCTCAAAATCCTCCTAGTCCGTGCTTTCAGGCCCATGTGACGCCAGTGGGGGGCAGGGTTCACCATCACCGCTTTCACTGGTGCACGTCACGTCGGACAGGTGGGTGCTGCAAATCGTCCGAAGGGGCTACTCCCTCCCCTTCGAGGCGACCCCTCCAGCCATGCCACCACAATTCCACCACGTGTCGGAGGATCACTTGCAACTTCTGCAAGAGGAAGTCACGGCCCTCTTGGCCAAGGGTGCCATCGAGCACGTTCCTGGGCCAGAAAAGTGTGTGATTGTTACTCCCACTACTTTCTGGTACACAAGAAGGGCAAAGGGGGCCTATGCCCTATCTTGGACCTACGGAATGTCAACGGCTTCCTCCGGAAGGAGAAGTTCAAGATGCTGACTCTGGCTCAGGTCTTAGCTGCCCTGGACCCAGGAGACTGGATAGTATCATTGGACTTGCAGGATGCCTATTTTCACATCCCCGTCCTGCCGGCCCACCGGGGTTACCTCAGGTTCATGGTAGGCCACAAGCACTTTCAATTTACTGTGCTCCCCTTCGGCCTTACCAGCGCCCCACGGGTGTTAACCAAAGTGATGGCGGTGGACGCAGCCCATCTGCGCAGGTTAGGGGTTTCAGTCTTCCCCTACCTCAACGACTGGTTGTTGAAGGCGGGCTCGTCCCAGACAGTCGTCAGCCACCTCCAGACTACGGCCGGTCTCCTGCATCTGCTGGGGTTCTCCATCAACATGCCGAAGTCACACCTGTGTCCCTCTCGGAAGCTCCTCGTCATCGGAGCGGTTCTGGACTCGGCGCAGTTTCGGGTTTATCCAGCCGAACAGCGGGTTCGGGATGTTCAGGCTCTGATTCCGATCTTTCAGCCTTTATCCCGGGTCTCGGTCAGGTTGACGCTGCGGCTTCTGGGGCTGATGGCCTCCTGCATCCTTCTGGTGCATCATGCCCGGTGGCGGATGCGGGCTCTGCAGTGGGACCTGAAGTTTCAGTGGGCCCAGCATCAGGGCAACTTGTCCGACCATGTCTTTATCTCAGAGGGCACTGCAAAACAGTTGCAGTGGTGGCTCACGGACCGCGATTGGGTCAGTGGCAGATCCCTCTCCCTACCCCACCCAGAGCACATAGTTATGATGGACGCTTGCCTCCTGGGTTGGGGGGGCCACATGGGAAAGGCGGAGATCAGAGGCCTCTGGTCTCTGCCGGAGTCCCAGCTCCACATCAACCTTCTGGAGCTGCGGGCGATCCGACTTGCACTGAAGGCATTCCTCCCCTCTGTCCGGGCGAGTTTAGTGCAGGTGTTCACGGACAACACCACCGCCATGTGGTACTGCAACATACAGGGCGGGGTGGGGTCGTGGACCCTATGCCAGGAGGCTCTGCGCCTCTGGCAATGGCTGGAACATCAGGGCGTGACCCTGGTGGTTCAACACCTGGCAGGGTCCCGGAACGCCAGGGCGGACGATCTCAGCCGTCGGTGCATGATGGATCACGAATGGCGTCTGAACTCGGACGTGGCGCAATGCCTCTTTCAGCAGTGGGGAGAGCCGTGGTTAGATCTATTTGCCACAGAAGAGAACGCGCAATGTCATCAGTTCTGCATGTTGGAGTTTCAAAGGCGGCACTCGCTCAGAGACCCTTTTCGTCTCGAGTGGAGTTGTGGTCTATTGTACGCCTTTCCACCTATACCACTTCTGCCCAGAGTGCTGAAGAAGATCAGGCGCGACCGGGCCCAGGTTATCCTTGTGGCTCCGGACTGGGCACGAAGATACTGGTATCCCGAGCTACTCAGCATGTCAGTCGATCCCCCGATTCGTCTGCCTCTTCGGGAGGACCTTCCGTCGCAGCAGCAGGGGACGGTCCTCCACCCGAACCTGTCCACTCTCCACCTACAAGCTTGGAGATTGAGCGGCGACAGTTGAGGCCATTTGACTTGCCTCCCGAAGTCTGTAATGTCATTCTGGCAGCCAGGCGTCCCTCTACAAAGTCGGTATACGCCTGCAGGTGGAACAGATTTGTGGCATGGTGCACAGCAAAGGCTGTGGACCCACTCTCTGCACCCCTTTCTGAGGTTCTCCTCTTCCTTCTTTCCCTTGCCCAGCAGGGCTCTGCTCTGGGCACTATCAAGGGCTACCTTTCTGCCCTTTCCGCCTTCTTAAGGCTCCCTAATCAGCCTTCCTTGTTAAAGACCCCAATTGTAAATAGGTTTTTGAACTGCATCTACCATGATGCCTAGGGGCGACTCTGTTGGGAGGTGAAGCAGTGTGCTCCCACACCGATTTCTTGTTTAAAGGCTCCCTCAAGCCGCTTTGAGCTGACGAGCTCGTGGAGAGGCACCTGCGCACCTGGAGAGATACTGCGATCCAAGAATACGGCAGCCTGCTCAGCAACCCCAAATAATTTTGCCTAATCTCTGCTGATGACGGATAATAATCCAGAAACACATGTCCAGAGATGGCCAGCACTAATCTGTACCTACCTGGTGAAACACTCAAGAGACTCCGAACTCCAACCACTAGATGGCGGAATATGCACAGCATAGTGAATCCAGAAAGATCTTCAAGCTGCAAAACTACACCAACAGGTAAGAAACTATTTGTTACAGGTAAGTAACTTGTTTTCTTCCCACCCCAAGACCCCACATACATCAGGGTTACTGCTGTTGCTGACTCGTGTTGCCTGCACAGAAAAGGGCAAACACCCTGCAGCAGTGGGGCTATCACTCAACAAAAGGAGCAAGCAGATGGAAAGGGTGGACATAAAAATGGAAAGCTCCGCTGCGGCCCAGTGGAGGCTCATAAATTACGTCCTCCTGAATAGGCCACTAGCCTGCTAATGCAATTTCAGAAAAGAAAGAGAACCATCGCCCAGGAAGGGAAAAGTATCAGCTACACCTACCTAAAATTGCTCTGGATGCGGCAGACAGCCAGCAGACAGCTTGGCACAGGAATCGCACTTGCGAGATACGCCTGGCTACAAACAATAGGTGCCGACTTCAGTGGTGAACATGCTCTTTCCAGGAAAATTTCTTTTTGGTCCAGCAGTGGACGAGGCCCTTCAAAGGATGAAAAAGGACAACAAAACTGAAAAATTGATGGGTTGGGAGAAAAGGACTACTGTTCAGAAGGGGGCAGGGGAGGACTCCAGGAAGAGCATCCCACTATACGATGTTAACAGCTGCCAATGCCTTGTATCCATTGCAGCCCCAGCACAGCAACACAGTGACAGTACAACAGTAAGCAAAGGCAGCCCTTTCAAGGAAGGGTGCATGGAACACTGGCAAGTGACTCTGGGTAGGACACTCTCATAAAATAACCAATAGGGGCAGAGTCTGGAAATTCCTCAGGAAATGGCACATTACCTCCGACAAATGGATACTCAACCTTCTCCAACACAGTGATTGTATAGAACTCTTATAGCTGCCGCCCTACAGGAATTTGTTGAGGAAAAGAGCAATATAAGAAGTACCAGTAAAACAAAGGGATAGGTAATATACTCCACCTGCTTTTTGGTACCGAAACCAGACCGGCCACTGTGACCCATCTTGGATCATCAGAACAAAAAAGTTATCCTAGGTCTGTGGAAAAGCAGTTACATGACAGCAATAGACCTCATAGATGCATCTTTATACTTGCCAATTAATGAAAGGCACAATAAGTTACTGAGATTTGTGGTGGATAAAGCACACCGCCAATTTACAGTACACACTACCTTTCAGCATGAAGTCTGCACTGAACGTGTTCACAAAATGCTTAGCCGCAGTGTCAGCACATCTGAGAAGAAGGTATCCACTTATACCCCCTACCTGGATGGTAACAGCATATTTGTACCAACAATGCAGGCAGTACAACAACAGTAATAGAAATACCACACAATTTAGGTTTTCCATCAACAGAGGTAAATTGTTCCCCAGACCAGAAAGCGAAAAGTCCTTCCTAGGGGCCAGGCTAAACTTTGGAAAAGAAAAAGGCTGCCCTGTCAAGAAGAGAATCAGAGTAACACCAGAACAGGTTTGCCTCTTCCAGAAGGCAAGCTGACAGTAAATGAGTAAGATTCTTTTCTGTCAAGTTACTAAAATCATACAATAAATAAACCAATAAAAAACATATATATGTGTAAAAGAGATGCCATGGATATTGTTTTTACTCCTTCAATCTTAAATATTGTTTTTAAGTATTTCCTGTGTTGCTCAAACATCTTCGTACATGGGCAGATGGTGTGGTCAATGGTTTTTGTTGTTGGTGTTTTATATAGCGCGAACTAGAACTGAAGGTATAGGAGCCCTTTAAATGAGCACCAGTTGCGTTGCATGCATACACGTTCATTTTTGTTAGACATAGGGAGATGAAGTGACTTGCCCATAATCGCAGGTTGTTAAGCGTCCCTGCCAAGATTTGAACCTGGCTCACCAGCTTCGAGCTTGACTACACTAGGCATTAGGCCACATCCTCTCTCCTGTCTAATCTGGCTGGCATAAGTCAATTACATGTTCCTGAAGTTTTCCATTCTTTGTCAAATTGTCTACAAGTTAGGTATAACAATATAAAAAGTAGAATTTATTTTCTCTTTAGCATTTATTACAAAATCCAAGTAAGACTTGCTGCATAGTAAAGGAGTCAATGGTGTATTTAATTATTTTCATAGTTTGCCAGCCCGATCAGATAACTAGCAATAAATGTGCCTGTTATTTTTAAGGTCGGGCCTAGCGCAGCACACATGCGCTGTTCTCATCATCAAAATTACTTTATTCGATGAATACAAGTTAACTATAAAAGTATGTGTGTGTGTGTGTGTATATATATATATATATATATATATATATATATATATATATTCACTGAAAAAACCATAGGTTTTAGGCCTTATATAGTTAGGAGTTAGCATTTAAAAAACCTTGAAAATTCACTGAAAAAACCATAGGTTTCAGGCCCTATATAGTTTGGAATTAACATATAAAAAACCACTGAAATTGCTCCTATATAGTTAGTTGAACTAACTATATATTTCGCGCATTCGCAATCCACTGCTGATGATGTCACATATTACATCATTCATGACATGGTCAGTGACATCACTGATGACATCACTGATGACATCATTGATGACATCTCAAATGACATCACTGATGACATCACTATATATATATATATATATATATATATATATATATATATATATATATATATATATTAGGTATATATAGTTAGGACCTAGTTTCCATAGGAAATCCGCAACTTTGGCGCCGGTTGATCAATCTATCTGAATTTCTCAAAGAAGATGGCACGTTACGCTCCTTCCCTGAAAGTTTCGGAGGGATTCGTGAAGCGGGAGCCGAGAAAGAAGGGGGGTCCCAAAACGTGTTTTCCCCATGCAATTTTCCATAGGACCTTTAGACACGGCTACCGCCCAAACGGCTATATATATATATAAACTCCAACTCGCCTTCGAAGTGCCTCGTGCACACAGAAACGCCAGAGCCGGACTTCAAATCGTGATGCTTTTATTTGTGCATATCCGGTTCATGTCGTCAGACGCGTTTCGGGCACGTCCGTGCCCTTGCTCACTGATGTGTGTATATATATATATATATATATATATATATATATATATATATTTATATATATATACATATTTTTAGAACAAAGAGGGCGGCACAACTGGATACTTTTTACGAAGCTTTAATCACACAAACACTCCACCGACGCGTTTCAGCCTCACAGCTTTTCTCATGGTCAGCAAGTCCTTTTTTGCTTTTAGTTTATATACTGCCCCATCTTAGCCATTAGGTGGCATTATGGGATATGTAGTTTATAAAGCAATACATTTGAAACAATATAATTAAAACAAAGGACTGGTGTGCTCTGAGTATGAAAGTATAGTACTTAGGCGTCCTTAGTTATTTTCACTTAGGGCATTTTGAACAATCATACTCTTAGTACTGCAGTGTTGGGTATAGTACCCTATTACAGTCAATTACAGTTTATGCTGAGTTCCATATCACTCCAGATGTATGTGGAGATCTTCTCCAAAGTTCATGCCTCCGGGGTGTTTTGTTCGGAATTGAATTATGAGACGTGATTCCATCTGTCGAAGGAGACGCACTGTGTTTCCCCCTCTGTCTAGTTTGGTCAGCATTTTCAAACCGTAGAAATTCATGGCACGCCAATCCCCATTTTGACAAGTCTTTAGATGTTTGGCTGTGGCATATAGCATATTTGAGTTTTTTACAGCCCGGATATGCTCCAGAATTCTTTTCTTCAGCATACACGTTGTGGATCCTATGTATTTCATACCACATTTGCATTCAATCACATACACTACGTTTTTAGATGTGCATGTGATGTATTGTTTGATTAGCATATATTTTCCATTTGGTTCCATTACATTCTTCATTTTTTTGCCTATTTTACAAGCTTTACATGTGGTGCATGGTTTGAAGCCCACACTTTGTTCTGTCCACCATTTAGGTTTTTGATCAATCTGAAAGTGGCTTTTAACTAGTAAGTCTTGTAAGGATGTGTTCTTTTTGTATGTAATGGAAGGGTGTTTACCCGCTAGTGGTCCAATGTCTGGATCGCTGGTTATTAAATGCCAATACTTTTTCATTTTCTTTGCAATCAACCCACTCTCTTTGTTGTAAGTGGTTATGAATCTTGGAGGATCCTTGTCTTGTGGGGGTTTCTTTTTTTCGATCAAGGTTTGTGCTCTACTGATTTTGTCAACTTTCTTTTTACAGTCCTTCAATACATAATCTTTGTATCCCCTGGATTGGAATCTGGTTTTACTTTCAAGTATCATTCTCTCTGCATCTTCCGATTTTGAACAATTTCTCTTTAGTCGAACATATTCTCCGTACGGGATGCTTTTAAGCAGTGATTTCGGATGAAAGCTAGTGCCATGGAGAACACTATTAGTGGCAGTTTTCTTACGGAACAACGTTGTTTCAAGTTTTCCTTCTGAGATATAGACTTTAGTGTCTAAGAAGTCTATCTCCTTCTTATTGGTTGAACAAGTGAATTGGAGTCCAATCTCATTCTGGTTAAGTTTGATGAAAAATTTCTGGAACTGATCATTGGTCCCATTCCAGATCAGGAAAAGGTCATCAATATATCTGACCCAAAGTATAATCCGATCAAGTTCTTCCTGTTCGTTGTTGTTCCATACGATCATTTTTTCCCAATAGCCCATGGTGATATTTGCATAATTGGGAGAAAAAGATATCCCCATGGCCGTGCCACACTCTTGCTTGTACAGATCACTGTTGAATAAAAATGCATTGTTCGTCAAGCATAGTTCTATCATCTTGAGAAGCATTGCTGTGTGTTGCAATTCCTTGATGCTGCGCTGATGTAAAAAATACTTGCATGCATGCAAACCCACTTCGTGCCTTATTGAAGTATAGAGTGACACAGCGTCTATTGTCACTAAGAGATAACTTGGATTCCATGGTGTGTCCATTAGGATTCTCAGAAAGTCTCCGGTGTCCTTTAGGTACGATGGCATGCTTTGGGCAATCGGAGCGAGAAAGTTATCAACATACCTTGAAACCTTTTCATATAACGAGTTACAAGAGGACACAATGGGTCTCCCTGGTGGTTGGATAAGTGTCTTGTGGATTTTCGGTAAAAAATAGACACACGGAGTGATTGGATGTTCCGTGGTCATATATTTTCTCTCGTCTTCGTTTATCAGTCCCTTCGCCTGCTAGGATAGTAGTTGTTCCTTTAAGTCGGACATAATTTTACCTATGGGGTTCGTCTTCAACTTGCTGTAATGTTGTGGGACCTTTAATTGACGCTCCGCTTCTTGGATGTAATCCTTGGTATCCAGGATAACGATATTTCCCCCTTTGTCGGCGGGTTTTATCATTATGGTTGCATTGTTCATTAGATTTTGAATTGCCTCCCTTTCTTTGGTTGATAGATTTTGTCTCTTGTTGTCTTTGACTTTGATGAGATTGTCTATTTCTTCCATCATGGCATCCGAGAACAAATCAATTTTATTTCCTGGCGACAGGACTGGACAGTATCGAGATTTGTTTTTTAATCCAGTATTTTTGCTCAAATTGGTTTGAATGTCCATTCTTTCCAACATTTGTGAGTCAGTTATAATCTTACCATCAGGGTTGAACATTGTCTCAAATGTCTCTCTCAGGTCAGATATTTGTTCAATGGTAGTAGTGATATTTTCCTCCGTAGCTTCTTCTATGGTGTCATTATCACAATTTGATGTCACTTTGTTGGCATGGATTTTGGCCAGTTTTAATTTCCTCACGAATTTGTACAGGTCAATTTTTGTTTGTGGATAATCAAAATGGGCTTCTGGGCAAAATGATAAACCTTTATTCAATACGTTTTGTTCTTCCCGTGTTGGTTGGTATTGCGATAGGTTCACGATTAGATTGGTCACTTCCTGCTGCGTAGAGGGTATTGCCTTCTTTCGTTGCTTGGTCCTGCGGGTTTTTCGGGTGCTGGTGAGGGATTTGGTTGGTTTTGTGCACCTTTTCCTCTCCCTCTGTTCTGAAAGTACATTCTTCCTCTTCCTCCTCCTCTGGTGATATTCTTTTCTAGGTTCACCATTTTTACTTCTTCTAAAATATTGAAGTTTTTTGACTGGTCGCCTGTCACTTCAATTAGACTTGCATCTGATTCACTGCCACTAGATGCCTGTGTGTTGGGAGGAAAGTTCTTCTTTAAGTTGTCGTAGCGTCTCGCAAAAGTCAAGATGCGGCCATGTAGATAATCAAGTTAATCTCTTTTGAACTTGCGCTCTTTGCGTTCCTGTATTTCTACTTCGTATGCATCCAGTCTAGTTGCCATTTCTGATCTTAATTTGATTATTTCTTCCTGTTTTGTTTCTTTGGAAATAGGTTCTTCAATCTCTTTTATTTTTATTGTGATATCATCAATATCCATTTTAGCGTGTTTAATGAGGATGCGCGTCATATTTAAGGAACACGTCGTGTTGTTTTCTAACCATTCCAGAATCAATTCCTCCTTAGTGTCTGGATGAGTTGGCATAGTAAATATCCTTAACCCACGCGGAATTCGCTTGACTTCCACATAGTTTTCAAGAGTTATAATTTCCCGTCTATTTTTTACCGAAAATCCACAAGACACTTATCCAACCACCAGGGAGACCCATTGTGTCCTCTTGTAACTCGTTATATGAAAAGGTTTCAAGGTATGTTGATAACTTTCTCGCTCCGATTGCCCAAAACATGCCATCGTACCTAAAGGACACCGGAGACTTTCTGAGAATCCTAATGGACACACCATGTAATCCAAGTTATCTCTTAGTGACAATAGACGCTGTGTCACTCTATACTTCAATAAGGCACAAAGTGGGTTTGCATGCATGCAAGTATTTTTTACATCAGCGCAGCATCAAGGAATTGCAACACACAGCAATGCTTCTCAAGATGATAGAACTATGCTTGACGAACAATGTATTTTTATTCAACAGTGATCTGTACAAGCAAGAGTGTGGCACGGCCATGGGGATATCTTTTTCTCCCAATTATGCAAATATCACCATGGGCTATTGGGAAAAAATGATAGTATGGAACAACAACGAACAGGAAGAACTTGATCGGATTATACTTTGGGTCAGATATATTGATGACCTTTTCCTGATCTGGAATGGGACCAATGATCAGTTCCAGAAATTTTTAATCAAACTTAACCAGAATGAGATTGGACTCCAATTCACTTGTTCAACCAATAAGAAGGAGATAGACTTCTTAGACATTAAAGTCTATATCTCAGAAGGAAAACTTGAAACAACGTTGTTCCGTAAGAAAACTGCCACTAATAGTGTTCTCCATGGCACTAGCTTTCATCCGAAATCACTGCTTAAAAGCATTCCGTACGGAGAATATGTTCGACTAAAGAGAAATTGTTCAAAATCGGAAGATGCGGAGAGAATGATACTTGAAAGTAAAACCAGATTCCAATCCAGGGGATACAAAGATTATGTATTGAAGGACTGTAAAAAGAAAGTTGACAAAATCAGTAGAGCACAAACCTTGATCGAAAAAAAGAAACCCCCACAAGACAAGGATCCTCCAAGATTCATAACCACTTACAACAAAGAGAGTGGGTTGATTGCAAAGAAAATGAAAAAGTATTGGCATTTAATAACCAGCGATCCAGACATTGGACCACTAGCGGGTAAACACCCTTCCATTACATACAAAAAGAACACATCCTTACAAGACTTACTAGTTAAAAGCCACTTTCAGATTGATCAAAAACCTAAATGGTGGACAGAACAAAGTGTGGGCTTCAAACCATGCACCACATGTAAAGCTTGTAAAATAGGCAAAAAAATGAAGAATGTAATGGAACCAAATGGAAAATATATGCCAATCAAACAATACATCACATGCACATCTAAAAACGTAGTGTATGTGATTGAATGCAAATGTGGTATGAAAGACATAGGATCCACAACGTGTATGCTGAAGAAAAGAATTCTGGAGCATATCCGGGCTGTAAAAAACTCAAATATGCTATATGCCACAGCCAAACATCTAAAGACTTGTCAAAATGGGGATTGGTGTGCCATGAATTTCTACGGATTGAAAATGCTGACCAAACTAGACAGAGGGGGAGACACAGTGCGTCTCCTTCGACAGATGGAATCACGTCTCATAATTCAATTCCGAACAAAACACCCCGGAGGCATGAACTTTGGAGAAGATCTCCACATACATCTGGAGTGATATGGAACTCAGCATAAACTGTAATTGACTGTAATAGGGTACTATACCCAACACTGCAGTACTAAGAGTATGATTGTACAAAATGCCCTAAGTGAAAATAACTAAGGACGCCTAAGTACTATACTTTCATACTCAGAGCACACCAGTCCTTTGTTTTAATTATATTGTTTCAAATGTATTGCTTTATAAACTACATATCCCATAATGCCACCTAATGGCTAAGATGGGGCAGTATATAAACTAAAAGCAAAAAAGGACTTGCTGACCGTGAGAAAAGCCGTGAGGCTGAAACGCGTCGGTGGAGTGTTTGTGTGATTAAAGCTTCGTAAAAAGTATCCAGTTGTGCCACCCTCTTTGTTCTAAAATTAATTCTGGGCTATGATCCAGCCCTCGGGCCGAGCACACACTGTCGAACGCACTCAAGCTTGAAGGATCGCTTTGGATTTATATATATATATATATATATATATATATATATATATATATATATATTATTTTGCGTGAGCAAGGCCGTCAGGCTGAAACGCGTTGGTGTTAGACTGGGCACTGGAATAAATTTGTGAACTGAAGTTGCTGAGTGCGGCGTCCTATGTACCAAAAATTGTTTTTTGGCCATTGGTCTGGCCCAACGCCGGCACCCGCTGGAGAGCGATCCTGTTACAAGACCACATTGCACCCAAAAAATAAATATATATATATATATATATATATATATATATATATATATATATATATATATATATATATATTACCTATTGGCGGTCGCCAGTAGGTAGTTATAGTTAGGATTTTTTTCAATGCAAAATCTCAAAATTCTATTGTGAATAACTTTGGCGCCGGTTAACGAATCTGCCTGAAAATTTCCTCAAATTTGCCTTGCGGAGCTCCGGTCCTTCCTGAAACCCCCCCCCGATCTGGGAGAAATTACAGTGGTGTGGAAGTCGATCGGCTTCACGCTGGGCAGGGAGTATTCCACCCCTGTCCCCGCTTAAAGGACACCAGACAATGGGAGGTGAGATGATAGGGGACTGGAGGCGACAGCGTGTTCCAAGGCAGCAGAGGGCGGAAAATTTGCCAACAGTACAGCGCTTTCCACACCCCATGCAAAACATCGACCAGGAGGTGCAAACAAGATGCATTCTGGGGCTGGTAGTCGCGGCACACCATGTGACTGACCAGGGACTTTTGCAATTGGTATTTGTGCCAGAAGGGGCGGGGCAGCGCCAGACAAATCAGGTGGGGTGTGATACTACATCAGAAAAATTGCCACCATCTGAAGCAACTACACCCGTGGCGCTGAAGACGTCTGTTTCCAAGCCGAAATGCATTCGTCTCATAGCGGATGTTTAATACTTTTCTGCCTTGCTGCCTGAGGAATAAAAGCTGTTTATACCTGTCCCCTTGGTTGGCCTCTTCACTCTCGTCGTGGGCGGAGGTGATGGATTGTTATATATATATATATATATATAGATATATATATATATCTATATATATATATATATATATTTATTTATTATTATTATTTTTTTGCGTGAGTAAGGCCGTCAGGCTGAAACGCGTTGGTGTTAGACTGGGCACTGGAATAAATTTGTGAACTGAAGTTGCTGAGTGCGGCGTCCTTTGTACAAAAAATAGTTTTTGGGCCATTGGTCTGGTCCAACGCCGGCACCCGCTGGAGGGCGATCCTGTTACAAGACCACATTGCACCAAAAAAAAAAAAATATATATATATATATGTTACCTACTGGCGGTCGCCAGTAGGTAGTTATAGTTAGGATTTTTTTCAATGCAAAATCTCAAAATTCTATTGTGAATAACTTTGGCGCCGGTTAACGAATCTGCCTGAAAATGTCCTCAAATTTGCCTCGCGGATCTCCGGTCCTTCCTGAAAGTTTGGGGGGGGGGATTCGTCAAGCGGGGGCTGAGATAAAAGGGGGGGTCCCAAAACGTGTTTTCCCCATGTTAATTTCCATAGGGCGGTCGACCTCACTTTTAGCCCGAACGGCTGAATGGATTTCCACCAAACTTGGCAAAATTGTAGGGACTGGTACCCCGATGTGCCTTTGCTATGTCTCAAGATATATGCTCCAGTGGTTTTTACGAACATTAACTTTGAAAAAATATATATTGGGCTACATTGGGCTATATATATGTTAGAGCCCAAATGTAGCCCAATGTAGCCCAACGATGGCCACCAGAGAAAAAAAAACCAACTGTAGCCCAAATATCCGCCAGATGTAGCCCAACTATAGCCCAATGACAGAATGTCCCAGAGTGTTCTAAAGAACAACTAGAGCGCTAACAGTCTTACTTATGACAAAAGTATGGCACACCTGAAGTCATCTTGATTGGAATAAAGTGTTAACACTTAAAACATTTAATTTGCAAAGGAACAAAATGAGGGGGTTCATTTTGCCATAGAAATTATGATTAGTGCTGAAGAAAGAAAAATTAGGGCACATTTTGAGTGACTTCTCAAATCCTCTTATATTTCATTAAAAAGATTCTGATATGCAGTCTCCCAAGATGGCCACCAGAGACAAAAGAGCCCAAATGTAGCCTAAATATCAGCCAGATGTAGCCCAACTATAGCCCAATGACAGAATGTCCCAGAGTGTTCTAAAGAACAACTAGAACGCTAACCGTCTTACTTATGAAAAAAGTATGGCACACCTGAAGTCATCTTGATTGGAATAAAGTGGTAACACTTAATACATTTAATTTGAAAAGGAACAAAATGAGGGGTTTCATTTTGCCATAGAATTTTTTTATATATATATATATATGTATATATGTATATATATATATTAATATATATATATATATATATATATATATATATATATATATATATATATTCACTGAAAAAACCATAGGTTTCACACCCGTTATAGTTAGGAATTAGCATTTAAAAAACCTATTAAATTCACTGAAAAAAACCATAGGTTTCACATCAGTTATAGTTAGGTGGAAATTTTACTCGCATAAAACCATTGAAATTCCCACGTTATAGTTAGTTCGACTCACTATAACTTGCGCGTGCAATGCACTGCTGATGACGTCACATATTACATCACTCATGACATGGTCAGTGACATCACTCATGACATCACTGATGACATCTCAAATGACATCACTGATGACATTATCCAGTGAATGTGTATCTTTCTGAAAAAAAAATATTTTTTATAAATGTATATCTAAAGGTTGATGGAAGAATAAATGGGTAAATAAATGTCTAAATGGATTTTTTTTGTGTAAAATTGATTGGTTAACTGACTTATTAAATGTATCTTAGTGAATACATATATTAGCGAGTAATGTTTAAATATACAAATATCTGTATCTGTGTCTCACTTTGTGTATAAGTGGCTGCATGGGTTGGTGAGTAGCTACATGAGTGTGTATATGGGTTATTAGTTGTTTTTTTGAGTATCAGTATCCGTGTCTGTATGGTTCGGTGGGGGATATTACTTAGAGCACAGATGCATGAATGAGTGACTCACTATTTGTAAGTATTTTGAAGACAGCATGTGTGCAAGACTGTATGGGTGGATGATTGTGTGTATGGGTGGGTTAGTGAGTATGTGTTTTTATAATTGATTGTTTAAAAGAGTAAATATGTTTCCGTTTCTGTAGAAGTATGTGTAGTGGTGTGTGTATATAGCAGTATAATCAAGTAAATGGTTTTTTGATAGTTTATTTGCATGTGTGAATTTGTGTGTGAGTAACTATATGAATGAGTATTAGTGTGTAACAGGATGTATAGGTGTATGAGTACATATGATGAGTAAGTACATGCATGAGTGACTATATAGAACTGTTGGTGAATGAGTGGATGTGTATGTAGATGTTGGAATTACCTAATAAGTTGTTGTAATTGGTATTGGTTTCTCCTTTTTTAAGAAAATGTTAGTTTCTATTTTTGAATGTGTGTGTCAAAGGTTATTTTATGCTGATAGGAGGTCTGCCACTTTGTCACAAGGATGTTGTCATCAGTGATGTCATTTGAGATGTCATCAGTGATGTCATGAGTGATGTCACTGACCATGTCATGAGTGATGTAATATGTGACGTCATCAGCAGTGCATTGCACGCGCAAGTTATAGTGAGTCCAATTAACTATAACGTGGGAATTTCAATGGTTTTATGTGAGTAAAATTTCCGCCTAAATGTAAATGTATTTATATAGCGCAAATCACTGACCGAGGTCGGTATCTAAGCGCTTGCTTAGGGAACCCGTCCTGGTATTCCCCTGTGAGATAAGCCTAGCAGGGTATCCACAAGGTGAAAGCCAGGCATCCCGCCGCAAGGGGCCGTTGTGGAGATTAAGCAAGCTATTGCCCAGAGTCGCAGAGTGTGAACCCGTGAGTCAAGAAGGCACCGGAGCGAGAATTATTGAGTCCTTGGAATTTTTCTTTTTGTTTAGCCCAAGACCCGCCGAGGCAGGGAATTGAACCCTGGTCCAGGGCCGATCTCAGTTTCCGGGTCTGCCGCCTCTAACCCCTGAGCCACACTTCTCCACCTAACTATAACTGGTGTGAAACCTATGGTTTTTTCAGTGAATATGTATATATATACAAACACATCACAGTTAAACAAATGTTAAAAGTTGCAATTTATCAGTATCAGTCAATAAATGATTTCCTGGATGTGAGAGCGCATGTGCTGTTCTGGGAGGCCTGGTGTATCTGGTATGTGTGGGTGAAGCGCCTCCCATCTTTCCTTTTGGCTTCTGCTACTGCCCTTCTGCAATACCTCCTTTTGTTAGGGAGATACAGTAAATTTGTCCTGCATTTTGTTATTTTAGACCCTCCTAGGCGGTAGCCCCTGTTACTGTGCAGTATTCAGTTTTTCATATATTTTTGTTCCTGCGCACTCTTCCTTTCCCTCTGCTTGGCTTCACAAAGGCATTGATAATACCTGATGTCTGCCTGACTTTTCCCCTCCCTCCTTGCACTCTGAGCCTTCCCCCCACACTCCAAGCACAAACAGAGCTGCAGGTTTCCCATGGCAGAGAGACCGCACTGCGAATCCCCCCTCTAGCACCTGAACTCCCCCCCTGCCTGCCTCTGTTTGCTTAGAGAGTGGCTGCAGCATGTTCATGCAGGTTAACCCTTTCTTTCCCTATTTCCCTTGTCCTTGTGTTTAGCTCTGTGAGGCCTCAGTTCATGCCCTGGCCAATATTTGCAATAGACGTCTCCTCACTCTCTCTCCTCTATCTAGCCTCTTTCCCCCTCCCAATCCAGCAAGACAGTCCTCATACTCCACTCTATGCAAAGCCACTCCAAGTAGTGACATTACTCCAGTATTGGAGCTTTCATAGATTCACATTCCTGAATCAATCCCCATGGTCGAGACTGGAGTCTCCGGTATATACAAATGCAATGCTTATTTGGATAGCAAACTGAAAAGATGCCTAGGCCCATTTCCCTTTTGCAACACATAACCTTAGTTATGTAAAAACGACCAAACTTGTCTCTGAACCAATCAAAGCACCTCACCCTCTGGAACACTCCTAAGAGAACCTTTTGCCCCTCAGATTTTCTACAGCACATTGTGCTAGGGAGTCTCCTTTAAGCTCTGCTCAAATTCTGCTTTTTCAACCTTATTAAAGAACTTTGTTCTTAGAAATTCAACTGGATTAGTGCTACTCTGGACTGTCTTCAAATACATTCCTTAGATAATGTCTGGAAAGGAGAAGAAGGGTTTTTTAGAGCCTGTGCCACCTGTTCCAAGAAGAGGCTCTACACTGATGACCCTCATACTGACTGCATTTACTGTGTATACCCGGATCACCAAGCCAAAGACTTTAAGGTATGCCGCACTTTCTCTAGTAAGACTCTGAGAGATCGTGAAGGGCGCCTTTTGATATGGCTTCAAAAGCTTAAGGCCAGAAAGGAGGTTTTCTCTGGTGACAGTGATGAGGATTCCTCCTCAACATCTAGGAGATCTCAAAAGAGAAGAAAATCTCCTCAAACTCATTCCTCAGGAGAATGGCCTGAGAGGGCCCTAAAAACGTTGGTGGTACAGTGTAAAGTGCGTTAGCTCTCTGTGTTTGTGGTGAGAGTGACCTGCCCTCCCATGGGAATGCATGGGGATTATGTGTGACCATGGTAGTTCCTGATGTGTGGGGAGTGCAGGGTCGAGTTTGGTATGTGCGAACTCGTGGGATTGAATACTGCACAATGATATATGCGGCATGATTGTGTCTAGTGGGGAAGTGCCACTTCTAGAAGTTGGCATATTTGTGTAATTTGTGTCTGGCGTGTGATTGGCTGAAGCTGGCTGGTGAGCCTGGCTCCAAGAGTCTGGGTGGGTCTGCCCCGCTGGTGAATGGAGTGATTAGCATGCTGATGTGAGGGGAGGGGTGCACCTGGGCCTGAATAGGGCTGGGCTTTCCCCACACAATGCTGGCTCTGCCCCCTGTGGTGCGACTGATGACCCTAGCCTGACAAGTGAATGGGAGGGGTTGCTGAGCTCATCAAGGGGGCTCCCAAACCAGCTGCGCCTGGATTTCCCCCCACCCTGCACCTTTAGACAAAGGAATTCACTGTATAACAAGCATTTGCAATGCAATAGGTCTCACATTAGGAAAGTTTGAGGTATTGGTATTGCAAATGGCAAATATTTTATTTGTGTGTTGGTATTGAAAGTAGGGAAATTATTAGCTTTGTCATTTAAAATGCCAATATTTTTAACTTTTGCAAACGTGACACCTATAGCATTCTAATGCAATATGTGTTGTATTTACATGACTTTGTAGTATTAATATTACAAATAACAATGGCTTTTATTTGTTTTAATAATTAATACTTAAATAAAAGTTATTGTAATGTATAGTGGCAATATCTTAAAGTTTTGTAAATGACTTATGGGAAGATTATGTTCAGTGTATTTTACTGTGATTAAAATCCAAGAACAGAAGTGAAATATTAACATTATTTTGTAACATTTCTAATAAAGCTTAAAACATTGAGAGAACATATTAGAACCAGTTGTTGTTGATTGGTTGCAAAGAGTGATGCTGTGGCGTTCAGTGATGCTGTGGCCTTCAGTGGTGCTGAGTGATGCTGTGGCCTTTAGTGGTGCTGAGTGATGCTGTGGCCTTCAGTGGTGCTGAGTGATGCTGTGGTCTTCAGTGGTGCTGAGTGATGCTGTGGCCTTCAGTGGTGCTGAGTGATGCTGTGGCATTAAGTGTTGCTGTTGCGTTGAGTGGTGCTGTGGCTTTGAGTGTTGCTGTGTCGTTGAGTGGCGTTGAGTGATGCGGTGGCGTTGAGTGATGCGGTGGTGTTGAGTGGTGCTGTGGTGTTGAGTGGTGCTCTGGTGTTGAGTGTTGCTGTGGCGTTGAGTGGTGGTGTGATGTTGAGTGGTGCTGTTGCGTTGAGTGGTGCTGTGGTGTTGAGTGGTGCTGTGGCATTGACTGGTGCTGTGGCATTGAGTGGTGCTGTGGCGTTAAGTGGTGCTGTGGGGTTGAGTGGTGCTGTGGGGTTGTGTGGTGCTGTATCATTGAGTGGTGCTGTGGCATTAAGTGGTGTTGTGGCATTGATTGGTGAAGTGTCATTGAGGGGTGGAGTTGGAGGTTGGAGTTGGAGGGTGGAGTTGGAGGGTGGAGTTTGAGGGTGGAGTTGGAGGGTGGAGTTTGAGGGTGGAGTTGGAGGGTGGAATTTGAGGGTGGAGTTGGAGGGTGGAGTTGGAGGGTGGAGTTGGAGGGTGGAGTTGGAGGGTGGCATTGGAGGGTGGAGTTGGAGGGTGGAGTTGGAATGTGGAGTTGGAATGTGGAGTTGGAATGTGGAGTTGGAATGTGGAGTTGGAATGTGGAGTTGGAATGTGGAGTTGGAATGTGGAGTTGGAATGTGGAGTTGGAATGTGGAGTTTGAATGTGGAGTTGGAATGTGGAGTTGGAATGTGGATTTGGAGCATTGAGTTGGAGCGTTGAGTTGGAGCGTTGAGTTGGAGCATTGAGTTGGAGCGTTGAGTTGGAGCATTGAGTTGGAGCGTTGAGTTGGAGCGTTGAGTTGGAGCGTTGAGTTGGAGCGTTGAGTTGGAGCGTTGAGTTAGAGGGTGGAGTTGGAGGGTGGAGTTGGAGGGTGGAGTTGTATGTTGGAGTTGTAGGGTGGAGTTTAATTTTGAGGGTGGACTTGGGTTTTGTAGTTGTCTTGCGGGTGGATTTGCAGGGTGAATTTGGAGGCTGGAGTTGTAGTTGGAGGTTGGATTTGTAGGGTGGATTTGGATGTTGTAGTTGGAGGGTGTATTTGGATGTTGTATTTGGAGGCTGGAGTTGGATGTTGTAGTTGGAGGGTGGATTTGGATGTTGTATTTGGAGGGTGGAGTTGGAGGGTTGAGTTGTAGGGTGGAGTTGTAGGGTAGAGTTTGAGTATTGTGAGGGTGAGGGTGTAAGGGCGAGTGAGGGCGTGTAAGGATGAGGGTGTGATGGTGTGTGAGGGTGTGGGGATGTGTGGGTGAGGGGGTGTGAGGGTGAGGGGGTGTGAGGGTGTGTGAGGGTGACTGAGGGTGAGGGTGTGAGGGTGAGTGAGGGTGTGAGTGTTGTGAGAGGGGTTAGGGTGAGTGAGGGTGTGTGAGGATGTGGGTGTGAGGGCGTGATCAATCAATCAGTGACACTTATTAAGCGCGCTACATACCCGTAGGGTCTCAAGGCGCTGGGGGGAGGGGGGGGTGCCGCCACTGCTCGAACAGCCAGGTCTTCAGCTTCTTCCTGAAGGAGAGGTGGTCTTGGGTCAGGCGCAGGTCGGACGGGAGGGAGTTCCAGGTCTTGGCGGTGATGGTGAGTGATGGAGTGTGAGGGTGAGGGGGTGAGGTGTGAGGGTGAGTGCAGATGTGAGTGTGTGTGAGGGTGATAGGGTGAGTGAGGTTGTGTGAGGGTGTGTGATACTGATTGGTTGTATGAGGGGGTGTGAGAGTCTGTTATGGTGTGTGAGGGTGAGGGTGTTAGGGTGGGTGAGGGTGTGAGTGTTGTGACGGTGAGGGGGATGAGGGTGTGAGGGTGATTGAAGGTGTGTGAGGATGGATGAGGGGGTGTGAGGGTGTGAAGGTGATTGTGGGTGTGTGAGGGTGTTTGAGGGCAGTTGAGGGTGAGGGTGTGAGGATGTGAGAGTGTGTGATGTTGAGGAGGTGTGAGGGTGAGGGGGGTGAGGGTTTGTGAGAGTTGTTAGGGTGTGAGGGTGAGTGTAGGTGTGTGAGGGGTTGTGAGGGTTTGAGGGTGTGTGAGGGTGATGGGGTGTGAGGGTGAGGGGGTGATGGTGAGTGATGGTGTGTGAGGGTGAGTGGGTTAGTGTGATTGAGGGTGTGTGAGGGTGATGGTGTGAGGGTGTGTGAGGGGGTGAGGGTGTTTGAGTGGGTGTGAGTGTAAGTGTGTTGTCATGATGTGTGAGGGTGAGTGAGTGTGAGGGTTGTGATGGTGAGGGTGTGAGGGTGAGTGAGAGTGTGTGAGGATGAGGATGTGATGGTGTGATGGTGTGTGAGGGTGAGGGGGTGTGAGGGTGAGGTGTTGTGTGGGGTTGAGGGGGTGTGAGGGTGAGTGATGGTGTGTGAGGGTGAAGGGTTGTGAGGGGGTGATGGTGAGTGATGGTGTGTGAGGGTGAGTGTGTGAGGGTGAGTGAGGGTGTGTGAGGGTGAGAGTGTGAGGTTGTGTGAGGGGGTGAGTGTGAGTGAATGGGTGTGAGTGTAAGTGTGTTTTGTTGTGAGTTTTTGTGTGTGTTTGTATGTGTGTGCGCTTTGAGTACGTATATATGCCTAGTATTAGAATTAGTCCATGTTATCAATTTTTGAGTGTTTCCCTGTGCGTAAAAATGGCGGCAGGTAGCCTGGGCCATAATGGTACCGAAGTTTTTCGGTTATTGTTGTAGTTTTTTTTTCTTATTTCCCTTGCATTTTTATTGACATCTATTCCGTCTAATCAAATTGCAACGTTGTCTTACGTAGCGTTGCAATTGTGTCACGTCAATAGTGAAATTCCCAGATCCTCGCGAGCCGGCGTTTGTGGAAGGCGTGTCGTGCTTCGTGTGCTGTAGCTGCGTCGTTTGACAGGTAAGTTTTTTATTTTTATCTTATTTTTAGTTTACCTAGAGTTTCTTTAGTATAGATATATTTTGTAATGTTTTGTAATGTGTTTTTACGTTATTTTTTGCGATCGTACTTGTCTGGGGTATGTATATATTGTATTGCCATGGAATGTTTCTAAATTTCTATATGTAATGTATTTTTCATTAATTTTATGTAATATATGGCTAATATTTTTTTTGTTTTTGCACTACTCTTCCCACATGTTGCTATATTAGTTTTGTTGAAAATGTGTTCCATTCCACCCCGCCCCTCCCTCTCATGCACGCTCTTCGCTCTCCAAACACAATACTCAGGCCACATACTCCTCGGTCTCCTTTTTTCTTATTTATCACAAAAATATTCATCTGGCCACAGATTGCTCCAAAATTTTAGGGATAAACATGCTAACACGCACACCACAGCCTACCTATCACTTAGGAGCCAATCTGTGCTTTTAGCTCTGCAGCCTTCCATTTCTGCCCTTTGCCTTCTCCAAGCATGGTCTGTGGGGATCCAAATGTTTCCAAAATAACTGCTAAGGGTCACAACAAAACTAATAACCCTACTATTATCTGGAAAACATGTCCAACACATCTTAGCTTTTATTACCTTGCAAACGTCACCATCCTTTGCCAGGATACCTAACAGTAAGCGATTCTGCATAACTCTAGCCCTAATAGCTATCATCATCACTGTATATACCTGTTTCAATGCTCCTGTTCAACTCTAATTTTCACATCATTCATTGACACAAAAATAGGAGTCATAGCCCCTAATATATTCAAAACTGTGTCCAAAACTCAGTTTCACTCTCCTTTCATGCCAAATTCATCATCCATTTCATTTATACGATGAACTGTAGCAAACACTAAAGCAAGATAACAAGATCCAACCCAAATATACAGCAAATTGAACATTCTTGGAAAGCCACACGAGCCTCCCTAATGTGCCATGGTTATTACAGATACCATTTTGGAAAGGTCTCACGAGATTCAGGAATCTAACCGCCTGATTCATCATGCTCCCGCTTTGCGAGGCCCTAATAGCGATTCATAGCGAATCGCTATTAAGGACTCGCAAAACGGGATTCATGTAGGAATATGCAAAAAAAATGCGATTCCTTACAATTCCTTATTTGCGATTAGCTAATTGCTGATCGCAAATAAGGAATAACTCCCCATTCATTCCTATGGGCCAAAAGGCCCATAGGAATGAATGGGGAGTATTCCTTATTTGCGATTAGCAATTTGCTAATCGCAAATAAGATAGCGATTTGAAGGGTGCCAGGGGTGTCCACAGGACACCCTGTAGCACCCCTCAAATGAAATATTACACATGTGTTGCACACACACATGTCCAAAGGACATGTGTGTGTGTAACATGCAACTCAGAAAAATGCATTTAAATGCATTTTTCTGAGTTTTCGCAATTTACCACGAGGTCTGACCTCGCGCTAAATTGCGCCTAGAAATTGCGAATTCGCAAAAAAAAATAGGATGATGAATTGCATTTAAGGAATCTCAAATAGAGATTCCTTAAATGTAATTCCTCGCAAAATTGCGAGATCGCAATTAGCGATTTTTACATTTGGGATGCTGAATCCCAAATGCAAAAATCGCTCTCGCAAAGGGCCAGATTCTCAGAATCTGGCCCTTTGCGAGCGCAAAAAAGCTTGATGAATCAGGCTGAAAGGGCCATGCCCATTGCTCCACCTTGTTTGGCAATCAGAGTTTACCGAATCTTGCGTGGCCTTCCAAGAACATTCCAGAATGGTATTTCGCATACTCAACTCAGCCGATCACCTGATCCAACTTACCTGATTTCAGCAATCTGCTACATCCTTGAGAGCAACTGCACTCTGCTCCCTTTCATTGCTGCAGCTTTTCCTTGGCATTCAGGATCACACAAACCTGTGAACAAAACAAAGAAAGAACATAACCTCAAACTGGGAGCAACTCTTGTGACTCAACAAGGTGAAAAAGACTGCACATGCTATCTAAAAGAAAGACAAGACTCCAAGTAATGAATAGACCCAAAATGGGCAGGTCTCCAGGATTATGAACATTTTTGAACATTGTTGATTCATACTGTTGATCCTTTGAACAATGTTGAATATTGTTGGTTGATACTGTTGATCCTATAAGTATAACCTAACCACTATAGTCTTGTTTATCCAATGGATGGTAGCGGCCGGCCAAGAGACAATGAACGGAGAGACACGTTCCCGCGTTTGGCTGAGTGTAGAGCCAGAGGCTGGCAGTGGCAGTCTAAAGAGTAAAATATCCAAGGAGCATGAGATGGACAAAATTAAGGATCATATCTGCAACCAACTGAAGATGGCAGAGGAGAATTCCAGAAGGAGAAAGTAATGTAGATTGCATGATTTCCTGATTAATAAAGTTAATAATGGGTTTTAGTGAGTATAAAATAATCACAGGAAGTGGCGGAGGAAGAGAGGAGGTTCCTGGGAATGCATTTGAAATGTATCCTGTGGATCTGTCAAACATGACGGAGTCAATCAGTAAAGTTTGCAAAGTTTATGGCGAAGGGGATTTTTTTTTTTTAACTACCCCTTACCATCAAGGTTTGCTTGGCGGTGATGGGCAGAAATAAAACGGCTATATATCCACCCATCCTAATTTGGTGGACAGACATATAGCCAATTCTCTGAAAGCACTTAACCCATAAGGCCATCAGAGAAGATTGTCCATGGCAGAGATGGAATAGTCCCCACCGTGGTCAAACTATGGCCTGCCCGCTTTCAAATTTGGAGGGTAGATCATCATGTTGGCTGGCGGGAAGCACACTCTGTTGCTCTCAACACAGCCCTAATGATAATCCTCCACATGGTGGTGCTGGCTGTCTAATTTTGAGATGAGCACAACAACAGTGCTAAATCATTCAAAAAACATGATAATTAATAATACCCGGCACACATGTGATTAATATAGCTTTGATGGAACTTGGGAGTAAAATATACCTTATTTTCTCAAAAACGGTTTATACCATATCACAAAAAAAGCACGCTTTCTTGATCAAGATCTAGCTTTTGGCAAATTTGGTGCAATTCCGTTCAGTAGTTTTTGTGACATCACTGTTTTATTTTCCGTAAAGAAAATTGCATAAGAAAATGTGTTTGGGGACTGCCCCTTTTTCTCACCCCCTGCTTGGTGGAGCACCGCAGACCTTTCCAGTAAGAAGCTAAGTTGGACAAGACTTCTTTTGGGAAAGTTTCATGAAGATTTCTCAAACTACCCCAAAGTTACTAACAAACCAAAAATTCTATTTCCCTTTTGAAACGTGGTCTTAAAAATATTTTGTAGTTTTATATATCACGAACACTGCACCAGAGCACTATGGTGCTATATATTAGCACCAGATTACTTTGAATAAAGCCAGATTTCTTTTATTTTCAGGATTCAATTTATTTTAAGCACACAAGATTAAGTGATTGGTCAAGAGCCAACGCCAGAACTCAAACCTAGTTCCCCATCGCCGAAGTCTGCAGTTCAGCAGATTTTGGCACCTTTGCACCTGTCGCCCTGGGACCATTTTTAGAGTGGAGTTGCGTACATCAATGTTGCATCACTGAAGTCATGGAGATTATGAAAATCCTAGCTTCACACAAAGTGTTGCAAATGTATTCATCAGGAGAGGAGTATGTAGCTGGTGATGTGTTTTGGAGCACACTGTTGCAAATATATTATAAATGGATCATGGAGTAGCACACTGTCATGTACAGACAACGCATTTCCCACTGAAATTCACACTAAATTTGCACAGACAAACAGTTTTACTGATAAAAAATAAATATCATTCAAATGATAATATGTGGAAATCGGGTTGCATTGAATATTTATCATTTGTGCATCACCAAGTAAAAGTGTTTTGATTTGTTTTGATCCTATTAAAATCTTTGTTTCCATTACACTTCAGAATAACACAGAATGTTCTTCATTTTTGCGTTCATAACTGTTGCTATATTCTGAAAAATGTGTACATTTTATTAACAGGGTATTTACATTTTGTTGTGGGTTATAAAAAAGTGCCTTCCTACAGCAAGCTTTCCTTTCACACTCCCTGTACCCCAACAAGATTGTCACATTGTTCACTTTAAAATTTCCTCTCACTTTGGAGTCTGAGAAGTAAGCACCAATCACATGTTAAAAGAATAAGCAACAATTTGTCGGAGAACATAGCCTGATGCTTGATCTCTGTCTTTGAAGTCTTGTCCGTGAAATGCTTCCCTTCCCGCACAGCTCTGCCTGCAACCTACTGCCCCTTGCAGGTGTGTGAGTTCAAGGCGCTCCTTCATCCGCAGGCACCCGGCTGCACCTCATTCCTGGTGGTCCAGTGGGGAGCATCTCTCCTGCTGCTCTGCCCTTTGGCTCTCGGCTTTTCTGCCTTTTCTCCTCTGATCTCTCTTTTTCCTTACTTAAATCTTTTCAGCTTTTTTGGTACTTTCTTTCTTTGCTGCGCTTTTTGTACTTTTTTTCTCCATGTCCCTGCCGCTGCTCATCCCCTGTGGCTCCTGAGCCGCTTTACTTCCCGTCTCCCAGATGTTCAGCTCTTCCCCTCATACTACTTAACGGTGTCTGCTGTGGGGTGAAAGGAGCAATCTCACTAACCATGGCACTGAACTGCTTCCCTTCCTGCACAGCTCTACCTAGTAGCTGCTGCCCCGGACACTTGCAGGTCTGCGAGTTCTAGGCCCAACTCCACCCTCAGGCACCTGGCTGCGCCTCATCTCTTTCTGCACTTTTTTCACTTTTTGTGCCTTTTTTCACAATGTCCCCACCGCTGCTCATCACCAAAGGCCTGCCCCCTCCAGCGCTGCTTTCCCACTTCTTGCCTCCCAACCGTCCAGTTTTCACCCCTCAGACTACTTAATGGCAGCCAATTTACAACCCCACAGCTGGTGCACCAAAGGTAAGCCCATCTGCGCCCGTCCATGCCTGGACTGCACCTAGCGCCACGGACTCTGGTCCTTGGACCATCTACTTCTACAACACCAGCACCCTCCACTGCCTCAACACCAACGCCACTTTGTTTGCAACCTCGCAAAGCCAATGAACACCTAAGGCCTGTTCACTTGCCGCACCTGCACTTTCGCTGGCCTCCCGAAACCAAACTCACCGACCATACGACCCTCAAGAACAGGACCTGACCACCTCAACTGCATTCAACTCAACATCTGGTCACTCAAAAGATACAAGTGGAGCTCTGGGACCTGCTCGACTTCATCTCCCCCAATACACTGTCTTCACAGAAACCTGGATGAACTCCAGTTTAGCCCTAGACATCGCAACCACCATCCCCGATGGATCCAAAATCATCCACAAGGACTGTGTCAACAGACTGGAAGGAGGCTTCGCCCTCATACACAAAGACACTTTCCGCCTCTCAAACAGTACCGACAACCACTCAACCGACATGGAGCACCTCTATTTCCAGATCCAGAATAACCCAAACACCACCCTCTGTGGCACCCTCGTCTACCGAGCTCCTGGACCAACAATGCCATAACCAACTTCATGGCTCACCACGCTCTTGCCTCAATGGACTGCATCCTCTTCTGCAACCTCAGTTTTCACCTGGACAACCTTGAAGACCACAGCACCTCATCCCTACTGGAGTACCTTGCCACCATTGGACTTAACCCCTTCGATGCTCATGACAAGCTCAGCTCGTCATGAGGCACGGTTGAGCTGTGCTGATGACGAGCTGAGCTCGTCATGAACAATGGTATTCATAAAATGTCAGCACATTAGGAAAATATCAATAGCAGCCAAGGTGTTAAACAACTTCTCAAAACGCTAACCCCTTCAGTAGGACACATGCTCAACCCCATCTTCTTCGCAAGCAACAACATCTCCATCAGCCACACTGGACCATCCACTTCTCCTTCACCAAACCCACCGTATGCCACCACACCCACCTCAATCCGTGCAGAAGCTGAAATAAGGTCACCGAAGACTAGCTCACCACCTCCCTCAGCAACACCGCACCACATACATCCACAGACACCAACACCTCAGCACTCAACCTCCACCTCTGGACTTCTGACTGCACCAACACACCGGCCCATCTCAGGCAACCCTCGGGCAAACAGCCCTTCAAGAAAGCCAGCTGGTTCTCCCTGCCCTCCAAGAGTCCAGGCACACCTTCAGATAACTATAGAAAATAAGGAGGAGCAGTAAGATCACAGCAGACCACGCAGCCTTTAAATCCGCTGTCTCCACATACCACCACCTCATCAGAACAACAAAGAAAGAAGCCATTAAGAAACACATCAACACCAATGCAAACAACAGCAAAGAACTCTACGCCGGGGTCAAAGAATTAATCCCCCATCTCCAAACCTCACTACCTTCTTCCACTGCAAGATCAAGGAGAGCCATGACAGCTTCGCAACCCAAGACTCATCCACCCCACCTGCAACCACTGCACTCAATGGCTCCAGCCACCAGCAGACCTTGACCAACCCGACTACCCACACCTCTGACGACACCCTCAGGATCATGAAGAACATCCACTCCGGAACTCCCTCTGACCCCTGCCCTCACCACAACTTCAGAACCGGCACCTCCATTGCACCCGAACTCTGCCGCACCATAAACTGCTCCATTGATTCCACAACCTTCCTGGAAGACTGGAAGGACCCAGCGATCAACCCCTGCTGAAGAAACCTTCTCACAACCCGACGGACCTCAAGAACTACAGACCAATCTCTCTGTTCCCCTTCACATCCAGAGTCATTAAGAAAACCATTAACGCCCAATTCTTCGAGTTCATTGAAACTAACAACATCCTGGACCTCTCCCAATCGGGTTTCAGAAGCAACCACAGCACTGAGATCGCTCTCCTAACCGCTACGGACGACATCCGCACCCTCCTTGACCGAGGTGACACTGCAGCCCTCAACCTCCTTCGACCCCATCTCTCACCACAACCTCTGCGTAAGACAGCACAACGCCGGCATCTGAGACACAGCCCTAGAATGGGTCCGCTCATTCCTTACCTGCCAAACGCAGAGAGTCAGACTTCTACCATTCAACTCAAATCGCACAAAAGTCAGCTGCAGAGTACCTCAAGGATCATCCTTGAGCCCTACCCTCTTCAACATCTACATGGCCTTTCCTGCAGCCATCATCAGAATCCACGGCCTCAACATAGTCTCCTACGCCGATGACACTCAGCTGATCCTCTCCCTCACAGACGAACACACATCCGCCAAGAGCAACATCCAAGACGAAATGAAAGCAGTCGCCACCTGTATGTAGGAAAGCTGCTTCAAGCTTAACTCAGACAAGACAGAAGTGCTCATCCTGGGCTCCTCCCCCTATACCTGGGACGACTTTTGGTCGCCTGCAGTGCTTGGAGATGGAATCTACTTCATCCCTCACAATCAGGTTTTAGGGCGGGCTACTCTACGGAGACGGCTCTCCTACGGGCCACTGAGACCTTAAGAGCAGGGGCAGATGCAGGTCATACAATGGCCCTGATCATGCTCGACCTAAGCGCGGCTTGTGACACCGTAGCGCACTCCATCTTGCTACGGTGTCTGAGCGAAGCCGGGGTCGTTGGTCCTGCGCTGAGCTGGCTACAGTCGTTTCTCACGGAAAGATGTTTCCAGGTACAGCAAGGGACATGTCGTTCCGTTGAGATGCCACTAGATCAGGGAGTGCCTCAGGGCTCAGCTCTGAGCCCCACTCTTTTTAATCTTTACATGGCCTCCCTGGCAAAAGTTGTACAATCTTTTGGGGTGGAATTGGTGTTGTACGCCGACGACACCCAGCTGCTGATCTCCCTATCACAGAACACCTCCAACACCCCCACCAACTTTAAATCCTGTATGCAGGCACTAGCTGAGTGGATGGACTCCCATTGCTTAAAACTCAATGGCTCTAAAACAGAGGTGTTGGTGGTGGGGGGAAAAAGTGAAAACTGGTCAGCCGAGTGGTGGCCTTCATGCCTGGGCCCTACTCCCATACCCTGTGAGGAGGCTAAGAATCTAGGAATCTGGATGAACCCCTCTCTCTCATATGATGGCCACATAAGGCGTCTTGTGGGCAAATGTTTTGGAGTACTAAAGACCCTAAATAAAACTTTGGACCTCCTACCCTTAGCGGCCAGAAGGACATTAACACAGGCTCTGGTGACCTCGCGGTTGGACTATGGAAACATTTTGTTCCTAGGGGCCACCTAGGGTAGCTTAGGCCGCCTACAAGTCATACAGAACTCCGCCGCCAGACTGGTGTTAAGAAGACCTAGGAGGGCTAACTCGCAAAAGGAGCTGGATGCGCTTCACTGGCTGCCTGTGAAGAAACGTGTGCTGTTTAAGTGCCTCCTCTTCTGCCACCGAATTGTCTGGGGCAGGTCGCCCGCCTACCTAAAGGATTTAGTCAGCCGATATGAACCAACTAGGACCCTCCGCTCGGAGGGTGCCGGACTGCTGACAGTCCCCAGGATAAGGAAGGCTAGAATGGGTGGACGATCTTTTGCGCTCCAAGCAGCTCAACAATGGAACAAACTTCCTCCTGTTCTGAGACTGGAGAGCAGTGAAGCGCGGTTTAGGGCCAAGCTTAAAACACAACTATACACTGCGTAGATCATGGGCTCTCACGCTGATCACTGGTAGCTTCAGCGCGGGGAAACGGAGTGATGGCGTTACTGAGCGCTCTATAAGCTCTTTTATTATTATTATTATTATTGGATTCCCCCCACACCCATGGACCACAGACACATAACCTCTGCATCATCCTTTACTCCTCACTCTCAATGAACGATCAAATCAATGCAGTTATTTCCTCCTGCTTCAACACGCTCCACCTCCTTTGTAAGAATTTCAAGTGGATCCCCACCGAGGCCAGGAACACAGTCACCCATGTGCTTGTCAGCAGCAGACTCGATTACGGCAAGGCACTCTACACCGGCACCCAGAAATTCCCCAAAAAACTGCAGACCATCCAGAACACCTTGCCGGACTCATCCTGAACATCCCATGCCACAACCACATCACTGGCCACCAGAAATTCCTTTTCTGGCTTCCTGTCAACAAGAGAATAACCTTCATGCTTCTCACGCATACCTACAAAGCCCTCCACAACAATGGACCTACGTACCTCAACCACCTCCTCTCCTTCTACACTCCCACCAGACATCTCTGCTGTGCCCACCTTGCCCTGGTCACCATCCCACGTATCTGCAAGTCCACAACTGGAGGAAGGCCCTTCTCCTACCTAAACTGCAAAGACCTTGAACTCCATGCCTCTGCACCTCAGACAATCACCAATTACTGCAGCAATTCAGGAAGGACCTCAAGACCTGGCTCTTCGACTGAACTACAGACTTCACCCTCAACCACCGTCTTGAGCACCCCCTACCCACCATCTTGAGACCCTCACAGGTGAGCATCATGCTTTATAAGATCACTGATTGATTGAAGCACTGCAAATGTGACAAGATAAATACAAAATGTTAAGGCATATTTAATTATTGGAACCACAATTTGAAAAACGCTGTTATAAGTCAACAGAAGGCAATGTAGTGTATTTGGGCAGTATCCAAACACTGCTACATCACAAGCTTAAAAACATCCTGATCAGGCAGTTACATCCCCCACTGGGTTTAATTACTCCTGGCAGTTTTGGTCATGCACAAGCCAATCACAACACTGGGAACTTGCAGTCTTACACATGCCAATGGCAAAGTTCGGCAGCAACCGCCATGCACGGACTGATCAAATTGAGCAAATCTTCCACTGGCAGTTGCATCCCCTTATAGACCGCAAATTCAAAGCCCCAGCTGAGCCTTAACAACTGCAGTCATGATGAGAGCGATTTCCACAAGAAAATAGTGTGTTGAATCTTCAGATCGCTTTACTTAGTCCCTGTCTTCTGGGTGCTTCACAGACACTTGGGACAGGCTGCACCGCCTTCCTCCTGAATAAATACTCTTCCTGCAGGATTGGCAGCCTCCTTACCTCTCTCAGCAGGTAGGCAGGCTTCTAGGTTCTTCAGGACAGATATACTGCTGCTCCATTAAGAGATCCACTCTGAGATGATGTTCCTCACCTCTGGGAGTCTGGCTCTCATGCAGATACCAGCCTGATTGCTCAGCAGTTCTCTGAGTACTCCCTTCCTTGGCCACAGGGAGCTTGTAACTGAAATAACAATTGGGGTAGTTAAATGTCCACTTTTATACACCAAACTCTGGGGCATAATTACAAAGAAGTGTTGGACAGCAGCATTATCCTTCTTGGCTTAACGCCGCGCTCTGCCACTTCTAAAACTCAGGGTTGTACCGTATTTACAACAATAGTGTTTACCCCTGTGCTGGCGCTAATTTCAGCTACCTAGCCCCAACGCAGAAACCCTTGCACTTCCGTACAAGGGTGCCTGCATTTTGGGGACTGATTTTATACATATAGAAGATGTCCCTTCCTGCACATAAACAATCGTAAATGGTGATTTGTAACTTCTATGTGTGCTACTTTGTGCAGCACACATAGAAGTTGTGACTCATCATTTTTCAGTGCAACAGTAGGGAAAGTGTTGGATTGCGGAGAGGTAACATTTAATATTCCCACTCCAGTCAGTGCAACAGTAGGGAAAGTGCGTGGATTGTGGAGGGGAAAGGGAAAATGTACTCTTCCCACTCCAGTCAGTGCAACAGTAGGAAAAGTGTTGAATCGCGGTGGGGTAAAATGTACTATACCCACTCCAATTATTGCAACAATAGGGAAAGTATTGGATTGCAGAGGGCTAACATTGACTATTCCCACTCCAGTCAGTGCAATAGTAGGGAAAGTTTTGGATTTGGGAGTGCTAAAATGAACTATTCCAATTCCAATCAGTGCAACAGTAGGAAAAGTGGTGGATTGCGGAGGTGTAAAATGTACTATTCCCACTCCAGTCAGTCCAACAGTAGGAAAAGTGTTGGATTGTGGAGGGGAACATTTAATATTACCACTCCAGTCAGTGCAACAGTAGGGAAAGTGTTGGATTGCAGAGGACTAAAATGTACTATTCCCAATCCAGTTAGAGGGTAAAGTTTGCTTTTTCCACTCCAGTCAGTGCAACAGTAGGGAAAGTGTGTGGATTGCGAAGGAGAAAAATCTAGTATTTCCACTCCAGTCAGTGCAATTGTAGGGAAAGTGTTGGATTGCGGAGGGGAAACATTGAATATTCCCACTCCAGTCAGTGCAACAGTAGGGAAAGTGTTAATTTGCGGTGGGGTAAAATTTACTATCCACACGCCAGTCAGTGCAACACTAGAGGAAGTGTTGGATTGCAGAAGGCTAAAATTGACTAGTCCCACTCCTGTCAGTGCAATAGTAGGGAAAGTGTTGGATTGCGGAGGGCTAAAATTTACTATTCCAACTTCAGTCAGTGCAAGAGTAGGAAAAGTGTTGGATTGCGGAGGTGCAAAATGTATTAATCCCACTCCAGTCAGTGCAACAGTAGGGAAGTGTTGGATTATGGAGGGGTAACATTTACTACTCCCAATCGTCAATGCAACATTAAAAACAACTAAAATATTTTAAAGAAAATTACAATAATAGTAAATAAATAAAAAAAGTTGAATACAAAATAGAAATATATTTAATATTAAAAATATAAAATTAATTTACTTCCCACCTTATACCCCTACAAAACCCACAACCCACATCTAAATTTAAAACAATTTACTTGCGCAATTAACATAATTATTTATCAATTAAGCAATATTATTTATGAAAATCTAAATTCATTTAAATTAACTTCCCACCTTCTACCAGTATGAACTCTACAACCGCAACCTAAAATTAAACTAAAAAAACAATTAGCACAAACTAATTAATTTACAATTTAATAAGTATTAGTATTTCACAAGTAATAAACACATTAAATAAAATGATTTCCTCCCCACCCTTTACCCCTAAAAAAGCCCAAACCTGAAATTGAATTAATTAAACAATTAACAACATTAATTAGCAATTATGTAATTTATAATTACTAACAATGAATTATTAATTATTAAAAATAGATTACTTTCCACCTTTTACCCCTATAAACCCCTTAACCCACACCTAAAAAAATAACTACACAATTAACATAATTAATTAGGAATTAATTAATGAAAATCACTTAACAACTAATTATTAATACATTGAAAAAAATACTTTTCCACCCTTTACCTCTATAAAAGCCACAATCTGCAAAAAAACATTCACATAAAAAACTAATAACAATTAACAAAATTAAATATCAATTAAATAAATAATAGTAATATAAAATAATCATTAATTATTATAATTAAATTACTTCACACCCTATAACCCTGCAAACCCACAAACCGCTACAGAACTAAAAACACAAACTTGCATTTAATAACTACTAAAAATGTAGCTGATATAGTAAGAATCATTAAGAATAATTCAACAAAAAATTGCCATATACATTTAAAATATATCCTAGAAAACAATTTAAAAACAATATATTTTAAACAACTATATTTGTACAAACAATATTAATGACTTCTATATTTTTAAAATTGATATTACTTACCTTCAAATTGATATTCTTGACAATCATTTTCTTGCACTCGATATTTCGGTTCCACGATATTATTCACTCGATATTATGGTAGCTCGAATTTGTTTCCTGAATATTCTTTCTTCTTACCAGGTCTATGGCCAACCACTAATACTGCATGGATATTGAAGCACATTCCCATTGAAAATAATGGAGGCACAGACTCAAAACAAAACCCCATAAAATATAATTTTAAATTAAATACAGTGTATTTCTACTTGATATAAAAATATATCAATTCCATTGAATCGATCAAAATACATGCACTTATAAATAGTAATATTTAATGAACACTCCAAACTTCTGCATACAAGAAAGGCACTGACTCCGTGAAATTTTGAATTCCAAATAAGTTTTATTCACTTATTGGCTGCTCGACGCGTTTCGGCGGTAAGCACCCGCCTTGTTCACAACATCTCTGCAGTTTGTGGTTACATTTATACCCCTGTGACTTTACATTACATCATGTATGTTTCACTCTTATTTTGTGGTAGATTATAGCTTGTTTTACACTTCTATTGCCTGGTTGCCATGGTTACATTTGGCAGGAGTCCTGAACGACAGACATAGAAAAGTTACTAAGGCATGCACATTCCTGAGTCACGTCATCCTCCCTTTCACGTTTACACGTAACTATAGAAACCTCACCGCTGCCACAGCCTAGTGATTCTTCCATTGATACAGCGCGCTTAACACAGTGCAGGGCGGTAATCCTTGAGCGGTCATGTCGCTTTTTAGAGTAAGTAAAACCTTGTTTATAAAGTGTAACAGGTTAATGCTGATAGACGCGCGCTGAGAGTGATACATAGTTGGCTTGTCTAGCGCTATGTGAAGGAAGCTTAACTGTGGTTGAGAAACCGGGTGGTTTCTTTCAACGCGGTTGAGGGGTTTTGTGTATGGCATGGGTTTGGTACTAAATAATCCCAGAATGGACCTCTCGGCCCTCCGTGTGTATTAAATAATGTGTAATTAGGTGCCTTAATTGTTTGTATAGCATACGCCAGTAGGTGCTCCACAATTTATACACATCCGTATTACGCCTAAGAAACACATCTTCTCCAAGTGGAAAGGCGTTATGTGGAACATTCATATAGATTAATGCAAAGTTAACACATGCCAATATTAATACCATAATTACTGTCAGCACCCATGATCATTACGTACACATTCCTGTTATGTGTATATCTCAAGTTAGATTTATGTGTTCCCATTAAACATTGTGGTTTTCGTCCCCCCCACATATGTGAATTCGAGGATAACACATCATTACATCTGTTAAAATTTATGAAAACATGCCTATTGCTGTAAGCTGAGCTACCACTACAGATAAAACAGAGTCTGGGGGTGGTGATTGTGCTCCTATGTACAATGTGGCGTGAAGTTAAAACATGAACAGTAGATGTTTCCAGGAAGGGAAAGGAGGAAACTTTGGGAAGAGGGAAGGCATTTCAGAAATGAAGTTGGACCATCTGTGTGCTTTACAGGTGCACGCTAAGCGCCTCATCACCGTTCAGGCCATTGGGTATTTTAGAATTGAGGAGAATTATGTACCTCGATTCCAATCTCCTTAGAGTCAGAAGACGGTTACCACCCCTGATATTTTTGGGGACACTGTCTATGACAAAGCACGACACTAAAAAACCCATAGGTTTCACACCAGTTATAGTTAGGAATTAGCATTTAAAAAACCTATTAAATTCACTGAAAAAACCATAGGTTTCACACCAGTTATAGTTAGCTGGAAATTTTATTGACATAAAACCATTGAAATTCCCACGTTATAGTTAGTTGGACTCACTATAACTTGTGCGCCTGCAATGCACTGCTGATGACGTCACATATTACATCACTCATGACATGGTCAGTGACATCACTCATGACATCACTGATGACACCATCCAGTGAATGTGTGTCTTTCTGAAAAATAATTTTTGTTTTTATATGTATTTGTAAAGTACGATGGAAGAATAAATGGTTAAATAAGTGTGTAAATGGATGTTTGTTTTTAAAAGAATTGATTGGTTAACTGCCTTATTAAGTGTATCTTAGTGAATACATATATTAGCAAGTAACTTTTATATATTGAAATGTATGTATCAGTGTTTCACTTTTTGTGTATAAGTGGCTGTATGGGCTGGTGACTGACTCACTGTTTGTATGTGTTTTGAAGACAGCATATGTACAGGACTGTATGGATGTATGAGTGTGTATATGTGTATGTTAGTGAGTAAACGACTGTCTCACTATTGTCTTTTTCAGTAACGACATATGTTTTAATCTAGTATATGTGAATATTGATTTATAAAAGTGAGTATATGTGAGAGTGAGAGATTATAAGAGTTCCTGTTTAAATTAGTATGTGTTTATATAAGTGATTGTTTAAGAGAGTAAGTATGTGTAAGTATTCTTAGAAGCAAAGTGGTAGTGTGTGTATATGCAAATAAATGAATGTTCATTAGTTTTTTTGCATGTGTGAATATGTGTGTGAGTAACTTTTGGATGACTGTCGAAGTGTAACAGGATGTATAGGTGTATCACTACATATAATAAGTGAGTATATGTATGAGTGACTATATAGAACTGTTTGTGAATGAATGGATGTGTATATAGATGGTGGAATTACTGAATTGTTCGTTGTAACTGGTATGGGTATCTCCACTTTTTTGAAAATGTTAAATACTATTCTTGAATATGTGTTTCAAGGCTTACATTACACTGAAAGGAGGTCTCTCACTCTGTCACAAGGATGGTGTCATCAGTGATGTCATGAGTGATGTCACTGACCATGTCATGAGTGATGTAATATGTGATCATCAGCAGTGCATTGCAGGCGCGCAAGTTATAGTGAGTCCAACTAACTATAATGTGGGAATTTCAATGGTTTTATGTCAATAAAATTTCCAGCTAACTATAACTGGTGTGAAACCTATGTTTTTTTCAGTGAATTTAATAGGTTTTTAAATGCTAATTCCTAACTATAACTGGTGTGAAACCTATGGTTTTTTCAGTGAATTTCATAGGTTTTTTATATGCTAATTCCTTTCTATATCGAGTTTCTAACCTATGTTTTTGTTTACAATTTGCTGTTTTGTGTAAGTATTAATTTTTGATTTTTTTTTATATCATTTTTTCCTAGGGCGCTCTGGGTGCGCGCTCCGGTAAGCTCTCCGGTAAGCTCTCTGGTAAGCTCTCCGGTAAGCTCTGCGGTAAGCTCTCCGGGAAGCGCACCCAGAGCGCTACTTTCGTTCGTGAAAAAAATATGAATGAAAAGTTAATAATAACGCGAAACATTTCGTACCATACAAATAAAAGCATTTTTTTTTATAAGGAAAATGATTATGCATTTCCGTAAAACTATGATGACGTCACTTCGGCGCGCAACGTAAGCGCCCCCGGAAGCGCCTACGTTCGCGCCGCGTATGCGCCGCGTATGCGCCCCAGAAGCACCTACGTTCGCGCCGCGTGTGTGCCCCCGGAAGCGCCTACGTTCACGCCGCGTGTGCGCACCCGGAAGCGCTCCGGAGCACGCAGCGTAAGCGCGTCAAGTCATGTGACCTTAAAATAACACTTTTCATTGGTTGCTAACAGTTTTTTTTTTACAAAGAATGAAATCCCCACCCATTTCCTTCACTTCTTCTTTCACTTTTGTGACTGCAAGACCTGCCTTTTTGCTCCTGGATATTTCTTGGTTTTACCATGGCTGCCAGACAATCCAGCAGTGATGAAGAGCCTGAATTTATCAATGAAGAGCCTCCTCAACGAAAAAGTAAGGAACATTTTATTTGGAAATTTCTTTAAATCCCACCTAACCTAAAAAAGGTGAATGCTCCAAAAGTGGAGTGCAGGATCTGCAAAGAAGTGCTGTCACGGGGTAACCCCTTAAAAAAATACTCATTTGAAAACTTCACAATGATCCGACATGTGGAGAGCAAGCACCCCCAGAATTTTGCCCGGGAAAGTGTCAGGGCTCTGGCACAAGAGGTTCCCAGTGATGGGGCCTCTACATCCACCGGAGGAGCAACTTCTTCTGGGAGGGGGAGATCACAAGAGCTGGTTCTGAACATTCAACCTGCTTTTAACCATGGTGCCCTCAGATGCAGATACTGCAATCAACTGCTTACCTTTGGAGAACAAAGTGTACAGCTCATGGTTCGAGCTTTAGAAAACCATCGATGCCCTTCCCACCCCTATTTTTTTTGTTTTTTTGCTCCTGTTGAGCAGTTTCCATTCCCTATTTTTGTTCCTGTTTAGAAAAAAGAAGAAAACAAAAAGTTCTTTTCAGAACTACCTCCAATTCTCATCAAAGAGCTATATTCTTAAAAAAATGAAAAAGAGTAGGGGAAATAGAGTGCATTGATAATGGAAAAGAAAATGAGTAAGGAAGAAAATAAAGGTATGAGAGGAGAAAGGAAGTGAAGTAGGAGGACTGAAAGAAGGTGAGTATTAGGAAAGAAAGTAAGGAGAAGAAGAGTGAATATGGGGAATGTTGATATTCAAAGAAAAAAAATGTTGAAAAGGAATAGGGGTGTGGAAGGATAAGAAAAGATGCATTGCTGGAGTTGAAGGCAGAAGGCCTCATTTATGAAGCCATGCGTCACTTTAACGCCACCAAAGCATCACTTTTTGTGACGCATCAGTCCAGTAAAAATGGCACCTTATTTATTCATATTTACAAAGTGGCGCATCTAGGTAAATGCGTCACTTTGTAAACCCCTGTGCCACATTATTCCTACATCAGGTGTAATGTATGCAAAAGGGACGTATTGACGCAAGAAAGGGTCGTAGAGGTGACACAGTAAATAAACTGGAGGCCTCATTTCTAAAAAGTGACGCATCGCTACGTGAAAACAGCGATGCGTCACTTTTCTGTGCGCACTCCTTACGACATTCCAGATGTGTCATATTTAATGTATGATGAATCATGTCGCAAGGAGTTACAGATACGTCAGTATTTCTGACGTATCTGTAAACACAAAAGTGACGCATTGCTGAATTGCGTCACAAAAGTGACGCAACTCCAGTAATGCGTCCTTTCACATGGGGAAAGCACCTACTGTGAGGCAGGCACAAGATTTTGACGCAACAGCATCCTAAAAGTGACGCAGTGAAATCTCAAAGATTTCACTGCGTCGCTATTACGAAGCTTTTTGCGGGGGAACGCCCCCTCTGCATACATTATACCTGACGCAGGTATAATGTGGCGCAGGGTTTTAAAAAGTGACCCATCTACCTAGATGCGTCACTTTTTAAATATAGCGCAACAAGGCGCATTTTTTTACACCGCTGGTGCAATGCGTCATTTTTCTGTGAGCACTCCTTACGACATTCGAGATGTGTCATATTTAATGTAAGACGAATCATGTCGCAAGGAGTTACAGATACGTCAGTATTTCTGACGTATCTGTAAACACAAAAGTGACGCATTGCTGGAGTGCGTCACAAAAGTGACGCAACTCCAGTAATGCGTCCTTTCACATGGGGAAAGGACCATGTGAAAGGTCTTGCGTCAGTCTTACACCTGCTGTGAGGCAGGTGCAAGATTTTGACGCAACAGCATCCTAAAAGTGACGCAGTGAAATCTCATAGATTTCACTGCGTCGCTATTACCAAGCTTTTTGCGGGGGAACGCCCCTCTGCATACATTATACCTGACGCAGGTATAATGTGGCGCAGGGTTTTAAAAAGTGACCCATCTACCTAGATGCGTCACTTTTTAAATATAGCGTAACGAGGCGCAATTTTTTACATCACTGGTGCGATGCGTCACTTTTCTGTGCGCACTCCTTACGACATTCCAGATGTGTCATATTTAATGTATGACGAATCATGTCGCAAAGAGTTACAGATACGTCAGTATTTCTGACGTATCTGTAAACACAAAAGTGACACATTGCTGGAGTGCGTCACAAAAGTGACGCAACTCCAGTAATGCGTCCTTTCACATGGGGAAAGCACCATGTGAAATATCTTACGTCAGTCTTACACCTGCTGTGAGGCAGGTGCAAGATTTTGACGCAGCAGCATCCTAAAAGTGACGCAGTGAAATCTAATAGATTTCACTGCGTCGCTATTACGAAGCTTTTTGGGGGGGGAACGCCCCCTCTGCATACTTTATACCTGACGCAGGTGTAATGTGGCGTAGGGTTTTAAAAAGTCACCCATCTACCTAGATGGGTCACTTTTTAAATATAGCGCAACAAGGCGCATTTTTTTACACCGCTGGTGCGATGCGTCACTTTTCTGTGCGCACTCCTTACAACATTCCAGATGTGTCATATTTAATGTATGACGAATCATGTCGCAAGGAGTTACAGATACGTCAGTATTTCTGACGTATCTGTAAACACAAAAGTAACGCATTGCTGGAGTGCGTCACAAAAGTGACGCAACTCCAGTGATGCGTCCTTTCACATGGGGAAAGCACCTTGTGAATGGTCTTGCGTCAGTCTTACACCTGCTGTGAGGCAGGCGCAAGATTTTGACGCAACAGCATCCTAAAAGTGACGCAGTGAAATCTCATAGATTTCACTGCGTCGCTATTACCAAGCTTTTTGCGGGGGAGCGCCCCCTCTGCATACATTATACCTGACGCAAGTATAATGTGGCGCAGGGTTTTAAAAAGTGACCCATCTACCTAGATGCGTCACTTTTTAAATATAGTGAGGCAGGCGCAAGATTAAATATAAATATTAAATATAGTGCAACGATGCGCATTTTTTTACACCGCTGGTGCGTCACAAAAAGTGACGCACAGGCGGCGCAAAACTGTCGCAAGGCCTTCATAAATAAGGTCCTGGTTTTCCCCGTGCTTCGCTACCCAGTGCGCTCCCCGGTGCGCGTACCGGGCGCTCACCCCGCGCAAATCAAAAAAAAATATTTTTTAAAAATGCCCCGCGGGACCCTATTTTAGCCCCCACATTAAACCTAGGGGGTCAGGAGGAGGTCTCATTTCTCCCTTTTTTTATGTCACCTCTTGTGTCTCGATCCTACCGAGACACAAGATGGCGGCCGCTCCGGACTGTTTCGAATGTTTACAGACACCCGTGAGCCAATCAGCTTTCCGCGCGCAAGTCGCGTGTCGCGCCTGGTGCGCTCCCCGGTGCGCGCACCGGAGCGCGCCTATAGATATATATATTTTTTTGAACCTACATTACTCAAAATCCACTGGAGCACATATCTTGAGACATAGCAAAGGCACATCAGGCTACCAGTCCCTACAATTTTGCCAAATTTGGTGAAAATCCATTCAGCCGTTCGGGCTAAAAGTGAAATCGACCGCCCTATAGAAATTAACATGGGGAAAATGTGTTTTTGGACCCCCCTTTTATCTCGGCCCCCGCTTGACGAATCCCCCCCAAACTTTCAGGGAAGGAGCGGAACGCCGCAAGGCCATTTTGAAGACATTTTCAGTCAGATTCGTCAACCGGCGCCAAAGTTATTCCAAATAGAATTTTGAGATTTAACATTGAAAAAAATCCTAACTATAACTACCTACTGGCGACCGCCAGTAGGTAATATATATATATATACATATATATATATATATATATATTACCTACTGGCGGTCGCCAGTAGGTATATATAGTTAGGATTTTTTCTCTATGGGATTTTTGAAAATTCTATGTCTAATAACTTTGGCGTTTGTGGACGGAATTGGCTGAAATTTTCAGGAAAATGGAACATTTTGTTTCTGAGCAGCCCCTGACAATTTGGGGGGTTTCATCAAGGGGGGGCCGAGAAAAAAGGGTGGTCCCAAAACGTGTTTTTCCCATGTTAATTTCCATAGGGCGGTTGGCCTCACTTTTAGCTCGAACGGCTGAATGGATTTGCACGAAACTTGGCAAGATTGTAGGGACTGTTAGCCCGATGTGCCTTTGCTCGGTCTCAATATATGTGCTCCAGTGGATTTTGAGTAATTTAGGTTCAAAAAAAGATATATATCTGGGCGGAGCCTAACCACACATCTGATCTGATTGGCTGTCAGCACTTCATCCAAGAAGTGTTGGCAGCCATCTTGGGACCAATATACATGATAGCACCTCATTAAAAAGCATTGTAGTTAATAGAGGGTTTTAGGACTTTAGTTACATTATAAATCATTTGTTGATGGTACCATACTCGCTTTAGGAATTGTGGTGGGTTCTAAGGTGATTTTACCATGTGAAAAAACCTTCTGCTGTGATATCATGAATATTGTTTGAAAGAAAACTAATATCTCATGATTTTCCCACAGTGGTTTGGAAGGGGATCTATAAGCTAAACTGAAAGCATATTTTCTGTAAATTCACATTATCTTTCTCGGTCATGTGAAAATGAAGTCTGACATTCTCAGTAAAACATGTACATCCAACAAGGACAGAGACTGTCATTTGATTCCTTTGTGTTCTACTGCAGCCTCCTAGAGTGTTCTAAAGAATAACTAGAGCGCTAACAGTCCTACTTATTACAAAGGTATGGCACACCTGAAGCCATCTTGATTGAAATAAAGTGGTAACTCTTAAAACATTTAATTTAAAAAGAAACAACATGAGGGGTATATTTTGCCATAGAAAGTATGATTAGTGCTGCAGAATGAAAAATTAGGGCACATTTTGAGTGACTTCTCAAATCCTTTTCTATTTCATTAAAACATTCTGACATGCAGTCTCCCAAAATGGCCACCAGAGACAAAAGAGCCCAAATGTAGCCCAAATATCACCCAGATGTAGCCCAAGTATAGCCCAATGACAGAATGTCCCAGAGTGTTCTAAAGAACAACTAGAGCGCTAACAGTCCTACTTATTACAAAGGTATGGCACACCTGAAGCCATCTTGATTGGAATAAAGTGGTAACTCTTAAAACATTTAATTTAAAAAGAAACAACATGAGGGGGTATATTTTGCCATAGAAAGTATGATTAGTGCTGCAGAATGAAAAATTAGGGCACATTTTGAGTGACTTCTCAAATCCTTTTCTATTTCATTAAAACATTCTGACATGCAGTCTCCCAAAATGGCCACCAGAGATAAAAGAGCCCAAATGTAGCCCAAATATCACCCAGATGTAGCCCAAGTATAGCCCAATGACAGAATGTCCCAGAGTGTTCTAAAGAACAACTAGAGCGCTAACAGTCCTACTTATTACAAAGGTATAGCACACCTGGAGCCATCGTGATGGGAATAAAGTGGTAACTCTTAAAACATTTAATTTAAAAAGGAACAAAATGAGGGGGTATATTATGCAATAGAAGGTATTATTAGTGCTGCAGAAAGAAAAATTAGGGCACATTTTGAGTGACTTTTCAAATCCTCTTCTATTTCATTAAAAAATTCTGACATGCAGTCTCCCAAAATGGCCACCAGAGACAAAAGAGCCCAAATGTAGCCCAAATATCACCCAGATGTAGCCCAAGTATAGCCCAATGACAGAATGTCCCAGAGTGTTCTAAAGAACAACTAGAGCGCTAACAGTTCTACTTATTACAAAGGTATGGCACACCTGAAGCCATCTTGATTGGAATAAAGTGGTAACTCTTAAAACATTTAATTTAAAAAGGAACAAAATGAGGGGGTATATTTTGCCATATGAATTATGATTAGTGCTGCAGAAAGAAAAATTAGGGCACATTTTGAGTGACTTCTCAAACCCTCTTCAATTTCATTAAAAAATTCTGACATACAGTCTCCCAAGATGGCCACCAGAGACAAAAGAGCTGGAAAGGGGCGACCATTCGGTCCCCCCGAACGTATGGCGGAGTACCACGAGCCCCCCGGGAAGCCATTTTTGGGCGGGAGGCGAGCCTCGGCTGGTATGCCCGAAGCGGCGTAGCCGGGGCGCGCTTTTTCCCGCCCTAGAGTGGGCTGGCCTAGACACTGACGCGGCCGGCCACGCCCTAGGGGCAGGCAGGGGCAGGTTTACGCCCGCCCTGAAGACGGATAAAAGGAGCAACAAGCCAAGAACGCATCCTCTTGTTCCTGTGCTCGGAACACCTGAAGCCATCTTGATTGGAATAAAGTGGTAACTCTTAAAACATTTAATTTAAAAAGGAACAAAATGAGGGGGTATATTTTGCCATATGAATTATGATTAGTGCTGCAGAAAGAAAAATTAGGGCACATTTTGAGTGACTTCTCAAACCCTCTTCAATTTCATTAAAAAATTCTGACATACAGTCTCCCAAGATGGCCACCAGAGACAAAAGAGCTGGAAAGGGGCGACCATTCGGTCCCCCCGAACGTATGGCGGAGTACCACGAGCCCCCCGGGAAGCCATTTTTGGGCGGGAGGCGAGCCTCGGCTGGTATGCCCGAAGCGGCGTAGCCGGGGCGCGCTTTTTCCCGCCCTAGAGTGGGCTGGCCTAGACACTGACGCGGCCGGCCACGCCCTAGGGGCAGGCAGGGGCAGGTTTACGCCCGCCCTGAAGACGGATAAAAGGAGCAACAAGCCAAGAACGCATCCTCTTGTTCCTGTGCTCGGAAGCTGCACCTCTCGCTACACGTGAGCTCGAGACGGAACGAAGAGCCAATTTTGAGTGTGGTAATCTTTCTTGTTTGTCTTACAGATACTCTGTTGGAGAATGCCTAAGAAAGTTGGAAAGCGAATGACTACCGACCAGATGCTGCGTGTTCTTATGAAAGAGGTGACCGACCTAAAAAAGCGAATGGCGGATAAAGACGGGGAAGATGGACCGAAACGTCCTTTGGCTGGAGCAGCTCCGGGAGGAAAAGATAAGAGGCCCAGAAGGGGACCAGCTGGGGGAAGCATCCCGGTTCCATCTACCCCGCTCGAAGAGCCAACTCCGGTGCCGGCAGAGGGGAATCCGATTCCCGTAGTCGTCACCCCCGTGTCCGGGGAGGAGATGCCGCCTGAGCTGGCAGCACAATTAGCAGCGTGGTTGGGTAAAGATAGCGAGGGCACCACGGCTGACGACGCACGGATGTTGATGAGGCAACTGCGTGAAATAAGGGAGGCGGCGAAGGCAGCATCGCCCGTTATCACGCCGGCTGCGGCTGTAGAAAAACCACCTGGGACAGGCTCAGCGGCAGATACAGCTTCCGGTTCAGGTAAGCGGCCATTGCCGATTGCGAGGGATGAGTCTGCACCTTCACGAAGGGAAAAGTTGGGTCAACATGTCCCTCTGGCTATTAAAGAGAAGATATGGGCAGAGGAGTATGTAAACATCTTCTCGTTGCTTACCGATCATTATGAGATGGAGCATGTTAAGACTCAAAAGGACCTCATGCATCCGAGTGTTTGGCGCGCAAAGATGGCCGCCTTTAAGGTAAATGAAAACATTGGCAACTGGGGCAAGGCGTGGGGGATTTTTACGTCCATCCTGGGCGAACGTAGGCCCGAGTTGCTGTCCGAATTGCCGATTTATCAGTCACGGATCATGGGGTATTCTGTGTCATATGAGGGCAATCAGTGGTTCTGTTACGATAATATTTTTAGAAAAGCGAAAGAACATGATAAAAACTTAACTTGGGATTGTTACGATTCTGTGTCATGGTCAAAAATGGAGGATACTGGTATGTTGAATTTGCCATTGGTAGGGAGTAGTGTGGGGGAATCCTCCCGCCAATATGCTGGGACGCCCTTTCGATCAGGTACGAGTAACGACCACCACTCGAGGCCGAACGCCACCACAGGTAAAAGGGGGATTTGTTGGAACTTTAACAGGGGTAAGTGTACGAGGCCTCATGGGTCCTGCAAATTTAGGCACGAATGTGGTGGGTGTGGGCAATCATCCCATCCTGAGTCCATGTGCAGAGCCAAAACGGGTGAAAACGGGGGTAGAGGAGGCGCCAAACAGGTCTGAAATGGTCCGAGGGGCGCCTTTACCTACTCCAATTGATACCATGGCAATGATTCCTTGGCTCAGCGAATACCCGGATCACGCTTCCGCTGGGGTGTTGCGGAACGGTTTTTCGTATGGTTTCCGCATCCCAGTGGGGGAGTTTCAGGGTGTAGCGAAATGTAAAAACCAGATATCAGTCTTGCAACATACGACCGTGGTACAGGAGAAGATTGGGAAAGAGGTCGCTCGTGGTCGAGTCGCCGGTCCGTTTAACGTGCCACCGGTTGCTAACTTTGTTTGTTCCCCTTTAGGGGTGGTCCCCAAGAAGGACCCGGGTGAGTTTCGGCTGATACATAATTTGTCAGCCCCACGTGGTCTTTCCGTAAACGATGCGATAGACCCGGAAGTGTGTTCAGTGCGGTACGCATCCTTCGATGAGGCCGTAGCCATTTTGAATCGCCTAGGGCCCGGTGCGCTGATGGCGAAATCTGATATCGAGTCAGCGTTCCGGTTGCTCCCGGTACATCCAGACGATCAGCGTCTTCTTGGTTTCATGTTTCAGGGTCACTATTACATGGATAGATGTATGCCGATGGGGTGCTCTATATCTTGTGCCTACTTTGAGCAGTTCAGTTGTTTCCTGCAATGGGCCTTCACGAGGAAGACGGGGTTTCAACAGGTTATGCATTATCTCGATGACTTTTTTGTTTCTGGGGGCAGCCGGGGATCCGGAATGTGGTCAGGCTTTGAATGACTTTTGTGTTTTGATGAATCATTTTGGTGTGCCATTGGCACCAGGTAAGACTGTGGGTCCTTCGACTTGCCTCGAGTTTCTGGGGATCGAGCTCGACTCGGAGGAAGGTTGTTTTCGTTTACCAGGAGACAAAGTGCTAAGGTTCAGGGCATCCCTGGAAACGTGTATTAGTCAGTCTAAAGTTAAGTTACATCAGTTACAACAATTGGTGGGACAGTTGAATTTTGCATTAAGAGTAATACCGATGGCCCGCCCCTTTTCCCGCTCGATCGCTCAGGCCATGGTCGGCCTGAAGGAGGGTCATCACCGCACGAGGCTCTCGGCAGAGGTTCGCCAGGACATGCGCATTTGGTTGGCATTTCTGGCGGATTTCAATGGTCGAATTGTCTGGAACAAACCGGCGGTGTCCTCCGAGGAGCTGGGACTGTGGACAGATTCGGCAGGGAGTATTGGTTTTGGTGCCATATTCGGCACACAATGGTCGGCTCAAAAATGGCCGTCATGGTGGCATGAGGGCGGGCTGACAAGTAACATTGCTTTTCTTGAACTTTTTCCCATTCTGGTGGCCCTGAAAACTTGGCCCGAGGGGTTCAGAGATCACTCTGTGGTGTTATGGTCTGATAACATGACCGTGGTTGAGTGTATCAATAGCCAGTCAGCACGATGCAAATGGATTTTGAGACTGCTCAAAGAAATTGTGTTATTATGTATGCAATTGAATGTGCTATTTAAGGCAAGACATGTGCCGGGGGTGATGAACCAAGCGGCTGATGCCCTTTCTCGTTTTCGTATGCAGGCCTTCTGGGGTTTTCTGCCCACAGCGGACCCGGTGGCGGCACCCTTTCCCGAAGCTCTCTGGTCTCTCGGTGCCCCGAACTACGAAACCTCGTGGGAGAGAGTTTAGCACCCAGGACGAGGAAGGCATATGAAGGGGCGTTCCGTTCATATTGGGCCTTTTTGGGGGCTGCTAGGGGGGAGCTTTGGGGCCAGGAGGAGTTGGTAGTAAAATTTCTGCTGTCTTTACGTCAGGCAGGCAAGTCAGTGGCCACGGCCCAGAGGCATCGGGCCGCCATTTCCTTTGTGGCAAGGGCTCATGGGATCCAGGACCCCGTCTTTCGTTGTGCAAAAAGCGTTACGTGGGTGGCAACGCCTTGAGGGTCGCAGAGTAGATGAAAGGCGCCCGATAGGTCTGGATAGGTTGGCCCTGTTATTATCTGTACTTCCTGCAACGTGTTCATCCCGGTATGAAACTGTGTTATTCCGAGCCGCTTTTGCGCTGGCATTCCATGGGGCTATGCGGGTGAGCGAACTAGTGGCGAGGAACAAGCAGGATGCGATGGGGGGACTGTGCCGAGAGCACGTTCAGTTCAGAGGGGAGACAATGACTGTCTCGTTTGTCAGGTCCAAGACCGATCAGGGTGCGATGGGGGACTGCATAATCATACAAAGGATTCCCGGGTCCTCCATGTGCCCGGTGAGTTGCGTAGAGGAATATTTAGCGCAAAGGGTGGCATCATGGGGGGGGACCTTGTTGAGACACGCTGACGCCACCCCACTGACGAGGTTTCAGTTTCAGCGGGTGCTTGCGATGTCGATTTCCGCCGCGGGCTTGAACCCCGGCGAGTTTGGGACCCATTCCTTTCGGATAGGGGCTGCTACAGAGGCTACAGCCAGGGGTCTGAATGTCGAACAAGTTAAACGTGTGGGGCGTTGGTCCTCGAACTGTTATAAAAGGTATGTGCGGTTGCACATGTTGTGAAGCTGTAATGATGTACTCACGCTTCTTGTTTTTGTTTGGTTTTCAGTTGCGCAAGCCTACGAGGCGGGGCGGACTGTGCAGTCGACCCAACACCGGGCCAGCGGTCAGACATCACCGGCTGTGAAAAAGGAGGTGTGGGTCGTGGGCCACTCATACGTGAGGCGTGCCGCGGACGTATTCAAAGCAGGTGACATGATTCACGTGGCTGGGGAATACGGGTACAGTGTGTCCTTCTACGGAAAGGGCGGGCTCTGTATTGACCAGTTTCAATCATTTTTTGAGGGTTTGTTAGGGCGGACGAGGTCACCGCCGGCTATAGTCATAGTACATCTTGGGGGCAACGAGTTGGTGACCACTGGTAGACGACTTCTTCTTGAGGCGATGCTTTCCACGGTAAGTTGGTTAGCGAGAAGAGTTCCAGGGTGCACAATCGCATGGTCCCATATGATCCCACGAAAAGTGTGGCGGGGGGCTCTTTCAGTTTCTGCTCTGAATCATTCAGTAAGGAAAATTAATAATAAAGTGAGTAGATTGTTCCGTTCAAGTACACTGCATTCTATTTCGCATGGTTGTATTAAAGGGGACAGTATGTATTTGGGTGATGGTGTTCATTTGTCCCGGGTGGGGAACGAGTTACTCATAGGAGACCTGATAGCTTGGCTGAGGACGTTGTGACATGACCTTTAGGTAGGAGTGTGTGGGGGGTCCGGATAGCCGGTCAACTATCCGGCCTGTGGCGGTAAGGTCATGATCGGTGAGCACTAATTGGTAGATCCCTATGAGTGGGCGTCACCCATTACGGATGGGAGCGCACGAGGGAGGTGGCCATTGGCCCCTCAACGGGTAGGCGGTCCCTTCTAAGGATGGGCCGCCGAAAGGAAAGGAAAGGCGGTCAAGGCCCCTTCCTGGGTAGGAGGGGCTACAGCCCCCTCCTGGGGAATTTCCCGGGGCCAGGATATCTGCGACGGCAGATGTGGTAAGTTGTGTGGGGTTTGGGAGGGGGTCTACGCTACCTTCTAGATACCTCACACGAGTCCTCGGACGACCTTTAAGTGGCGTCGAGTTTATTGGGGCCCCCGTCAAGTCAAGGGAAATTGGTAGTTGCACTTGAGGTACACCTCTGTGCGGTCGCCCCTCACAAGTGAGGGGGATATTTCTGGTTTAGGGATCTTGACACCGGTTACGACCTTGCCGTTGGCCCTTAAACGTTAGGATGTACAATTTCAAATTTTCAAGTTAATGTTTTGTAGGATGTTAGTTCGTCTAGGAGAACCTTTGTATTAGAGAATATGTTAAGGTTAGCCAAACATCGCAATGTGGTAATGAAATTGTACATAATATGAAACTGTTATTTTAATGTTTTAATTTTGTTTCATATTTTAATAAATACGGCCGGGAGGGTCACTCCCTCCCGTCTTCCAAAAGTTCAGAACTGTTTCCGGTTTCCCATCCTTGGGGAGTGTGTTGAGAGGGGGTGGCGGGTATCTCAGCCATATGGAAAGGGGCGACCATTCGGTCCCCCCGAACGTATGGCGGAGTACCACGAGCCCCCCGGGAAGCCATTTTTGGGCGGGAGGCGAGCCTCGGCTGGTATGCCCGAAGCGGCATAGCCGGGGCGCGCTTTTTCCCGCCCTCGAGTGGGCTGGCCTAGACACTGACGCGGCCGGCCACGCCCTAGGGGCAGGCAGGGGCGGGTTTACGCCCGCCCTGAAGACGGATAAAAGGAGCAACAGACCAAGAACGCATCCTCTTGTTCCTGTGCTCGGAAGCTGCACCTCTCGCTACACGTGAGCTCGAGACGGAACGAAGAGCCAATTTTGACCCGCCCACCAGCCCCTGAGGACAGCAAGTGGTTTTGAATAAAGTTTGATGTGCTAACGCTATTTCTTGCAGGTTGTGATGATTATCGTGGTAATTCTGATTATGCAATAAAGAATGGTCATTTCGTAGTATGTTCTCAAATAAAGTAATCCTGCACTAGTGTTGATCCGTGATCTTGCGTGTCGTTAAGCTGTAATTGTGTACTGTTTTTTAGGAATTTAGTCATGTTAGTAATTTAGTATTTTAGTAATTTAGATAATATTGTCGTATTTATTTTGGTCGGGCGGTAAGGTCATGATCGGTGAGCACTAATTGGTAGATCCCTATGAGTGGGCGTCACCCATTACGGATGGGAGCGCACGAGGGAGGTGGCCATTGGCCCCTCAACGGGTAGGCGGTCCCTTCTAAGGATGGGCCGCCGAAAGGAAAGGAAAGGCGGTCAAGGCCCCTTCCTGGGTAGGAGGGGCTACAGCCCCCTCCTGGGGAATTTCCCGGGGCCAGGATATCTGCGACGGCAGATGTGGTAAGTTGTGTGGGGTTTGGGAGGGGGTCTACGCTACCTTCTAGATACCTCACACGAGTCCTCGGACGACCTTTAAGTGGCGTCGAGTTTATTGGGGCCCCCGTCAAGTCAAGGGAAATTTGTAGTTGCACTTGAGGTACACCTCTGTGCGGTCGCCCCTCACAAGTGAGGGGGATATTTCTGGTTTAGGGATCTTGACACCGGTTACGACCTTGCCGTTGGCCCTTAAACGTTAGGATGTACAATTTCAAATTTTCAAGTTAATGTTTTGTAGGATGTTAGTTCGGCTAGGAGAACCTTTGTATTAGAGAATATGTTAAGGTTAGCCAAACATCGCAATGTGGTAATGAAATTGTACATAATATGAAACTGTTATTTTAATGTTTTAATTTTGTTTCATATTTTAATAAATACGGCCGGGAGGGTCACTCCCTCCCGTCTTCCAAAAGTTCAGAACTGTTTCCGGTTTCCCATCCTTGGGGAGTGTGTTGAGAGGGGGTGGCGGGTATCTCAGCCATACTAAATGTAGCCCAAATATCACCCAGATGTACCCCAAGTATAGCCCAATGACAGAATGTCCCAGAGTGTTCTAAGGAACAACTAGAGCGCTAACAGTCTTACTTATGACAAAAGTATGGCACACCAGAAGCCATCTTGATTGGAATGAAGTGGTAAGTCTGAAAACACTCAATTTAAAAAGGAACAACATGAGGGGGTTAATTTTGCCATAGAAAGTATGATTAGTGCTTCAGAAAGAAAAATTAGGGATAATTTTGAGTGACTTCTCAAATCCTCTTCTATTTCATTAAAAAAATTCTGACATGCAGACTGAAACATGCACTTTGAATACCAGCAGCAGACGTCCCTGGTGAGCAGTAGCTTTACTACAGTGATCTAATGTGCAACTAGAGTGATAACATTCAGAATTTATGGCAAATGTGTGACACATCTGAATGCCTTCTTGATGGAACCAAAGTAAACAAGCATTGAAAATGCAATAGATCTCGCCCTCGTTTAAGTTAAAGCCATTCTTTTTGTAATGAGGTGGCTTTTTAGCTTTGCTTTTATTAGTGTTTTTTCAACTTTCATGTAAATAACATGCATCTGTATGCATATAAGTATATGTATGCATGCATTTATGTTTGTATTTATATAGATATACAGATGATATATGTTTATATATGTATGTATATATATATATTCACTGAAAAAACCATAGGTTATAGACCATATATAGTTAGGAATTAGCATTTACAAAACCTTGAAAATTCACTGAAAAAACCATAGGTTATAGACCATATATAGTTAGGAATTAGCATTTACAAAACCTGGAAAATTCACTGAAAAAACCATAGGTTATAGACCATATATAGTTAGGAATTCGCATTTACAAAACCTTATTTTACTCACACAAAACCATTGAAATTCCATATATAGTTAGTTGCACTAACTATATATCGCGCACCCGCAATCCACTGCTGATGATGTCACATATTACATCATTCATGACATGGTCAGTGACATCACTGATGACATCTCAAATGACTTCACTGATGACATCACTGATGACAACATCCAGTGACTGTATGTTTCTGTAAAGTTAAAATATGTCTTACATATTGAAGAATGAGTGGATGTATAAGTGTCTGGATGAAGGATTTAGTAGGTGCATGACTGACTGTATGAGTGAGTGATTAAATGTGTCTCACTGAGTGCATGGGTTAGTGACTAAACTGTCTTAATTTGTGCATCATTATGTCTGTTGTTCTGTAAACTGTTGCATGTGTTGATAAGTAGCTATATGAGTAACTATATGGGTTATTGATTGGTTGCCCAAGTATTTGTTTGGGAGACTGAGTGTGTGTGTGGGTGGCTGGGAGGTGTATGACTCTGTGCATAGATGTGTGAGCAGTTGATTCACTAGATGTATGGTTTCAAAAGTGCATGTGGAAACAGCTGTATGGGTGGTTGACTGTGTGCATGAGTGTATTGGTGAGTGAATGGATATCTCAGTGCTACATGTCAAAGTAAGTACATATGTAAAACACAGTACATGTGAGAGTTGACATATATAAATAACTGTGCATAAGAGCCAGTGAATGTGTGAGTGGCTGTATGGATCATTGTGAACTTGTATCAGGGATTGTATAAGAGAGTAAATATGTGTTAGTATATGTTTGAATAAGTAAAGTTTGTATAACTGTATAGTTGAGGAAATGGAGGTGTGATTGATTCTTTGCATGACTGACTAGGTGTGTGAGTAACTCCATGGATGAGTGACAGTCTGTGAGTGTCTGTTTACACTGATTGTATCTAAGGTTATATTAGAGTCTGAAGAGGTTCATCGTATTATCACATGAATGATATCACCAGTGATGTGATCAGTAATGTCAAATGAGATGTCATCAGTGATGTCATCAGTGATGTCATTTGAGATGTCATCAGTGATGTCATTTGAGATGTCATCAGTGATGTCATCAGTGATGTCACTGACCATGTCATGAATGATGTAATATGTGACATCATCAGCAGTGGATTGCGGCTGCGCGATATATAGTTAGTGCAACTAACTATATATGGAATTTCAATGGTTTTGTGTGAGTAAAATAAGGTTTTGTAAATGCGAATTCCTAACTATATATGGTCTATAACCTATGGTTTTTTCAGTGAATATATATATATATATATATATATATATGTATATATATATATATATATACATATATATATATATGTATGTATATATATATATACATATATATATATATGTATGTATATATATATTCACTGAAAAAACCATAGGTTTCACGCCAGTTATTGTTAGGTGGAAATTTTACTCGCATAAAACCATTGAAATTCCCACGTTATAGTTAGTTGGACTCACTATAACTTGCGCATGCAATGCACTGCTGATGACGTCACATATTACATCACTCATGACATGGTCAGTGACATCACTCATGACATCACTGATGACATCTTAAATGACATTACTGATGTCAACATCCTTGTGACAAAGTGGCAGACCTCCTATCAGCATGAAATAACCTTTGACACACACATTCAAAAATAGAAACTAAAATTTTCTTAAAAAAGGAGAAACCAATACCAATTACAACAACTTATTAGGTAATTCCAACTTCTACATACACATCCACTCATTCACCAACAGTTCTATATAGTCACTCATGCATGTACTTACTCATCATATGTACTCATACACCTATACATCCTGTTACACACTAATACTCATCCATATAGTTACTCACACACAAATTCACACATGCAAATAAACTATCAAAAAACCATTTACTTGATTATACTGCTATATGCACACCACTACACATACTACTACAGAAACGGAAACATATTTACTCTCTTAAACAATCAATTATAAAAACAAATACTCACTATCCCACCCATACACACAATCATCCACCCATACAGTCTTGCACACATGCTGTCTTCAAAATACATACAAATAGTGAGTCACTCATTCATGCATCTGTGCTCTAAGTAATATCCCCCATCGAACCATACAGACACTGATACTGATACTCAAAAAAACAACTAATAAGCCATATACACACTCATGTAGCTACTCACCAACCCATGCAGCCACTTATACACAAAGTGAGACACAGATACAGATATTTAAATATTTAAACATTACTCGCTAATATATGTATTCACTAAGATACATTTAATAAGTCAGTTAACCAATCAATTTACACAAAAAAAACATTCATTTAGACATTTATTTACCCATTTATTCTTCCATCAACCTTTAGATATACATATAAAAAAAAATTTATTTTTCAGAAAGATACACATTCACTGGATGATGTAATCAGTGATGTCATTTGAGATGTCATCAGTGATGTCATGAGTGATGTCACTAACCATGTCATGAGTGATGTAATATGTGATGTCATCAGCAGTGCATTGCACGCGCAAGTTATAGTGAGTCCAACTAACTATAACGTGGGAATTTCAATGGTTTTATGCGAGTAAAATTTCCACCTAACTATAACTGGTGTGAAACCTATGGTTTTTTCAGTGAATTTAATAGGTTTTTTAAATGCTAATTCCTAACTGTAACTGGTGTGAAACCTATGGTTTTTTCAGTGAATATATATATATATATATATATATATATATATATATATATAATTTCTATGGCAAAATGAAACCCCTCAATTTGTTCCTTTTCAAATTAAATGTATTAAGTGTTACCACTTTATTCCAATCAAGATGACTTCAGGTGTGCCATACTTTTGTCATAAGTAAGACTGTTAGCGTTCTAGTTGTTCTTTAGAACACCTGTCATTGGGCTATAGTTGGGCTACATCTGGCTGATATTTGGGCTACATTTGGTTTTTTTTGTCTCTGGTGGCCATCTTTGGGCTACATTGGACTAAATTGGGCTACATTGGGCTACATTTGGGCTCTAACATATATATAGCCCAATGTAGCCCAATATATATTTTTTCAAAGTTAATTTTCGTAAAAACCACTGGAGCATATATCTTGAGACTTAGCAAAGGCACATCGGGGTACCAGTCCCTACAATTTTGCCAAGTTTGGTGGAAATCCATTCAGCCGTTCGGGCTAAAAGTGAGGTCGACCGCCCTATGGAAATTAACATGGGGAAAATACGTTTTGGGACCCCCCTTTTATCTCGGCCCACGCTTGACAAATCCCCCCCAAACCTTCAGGGAAGGACCGGGGCGCCGCGAGGCAAATTTGAGGAAATTTTCAGGCACCAAAGTTATTCTCAATAGAATGTTGAGATTTTGCATTGAAAATAATCCTAACTACAACTACCTACTGGCGACCGCCAGTAGGTAATATATATATATATATATATATATATATATATATATATATATATATATATATATATAGCGGCAGGAAGCTGCCGCTAAAAGGGGGATAATGGTTAATATGTGTTATGGAATTCCAATAGAAGCCCAGGTGAGCTGTCCTGCACATCTAACCTGGGCTTCTATTGGAATTCTATAATGCATATAAGCAAGCCCATTCTCGCCGTTTTAGCGGCAGTTTCCTGCCGCTAAAACTGCGATAATTTTAACAAGGTACTTGCTAATATGCCCTAATATTTTACATATATACTGTTTCTACCTTGAAAATTGTATCAGCTATTGACCCAAATGCCTTTATATGTTTTGCTTACGCACTGCCATTATGTCTCTATGCCTACCCCAATATGCACTGCTACAATGCGTTGTTAAAACAATTTTTTTTTATATGCTGTTTCTACCTCCAACATGTATCATCTACTGACCCTAACGCCTTCATATGTTTAGCATACGTACTTCCAATGTGTCTTTATGCCTACTACAATATGTAAAGTCTCAGGGGCCGATTGCGATATCGGGTGGCAACTTTTCCGCCTGACACCAATTCAGAATGGGGACCGACCGACTCGCAGTCGGCAGTTCCGTCCGCCCGATTATGATGGGACCAAACACTAGGGCCTATTAGGATGGCGGATGGACCTGCGTCCGTCCGCCACCCCAGAGGAGGAGGGTCCGTCCGCAGGGGCAGTGGCGGTCGTTCCGTGCTAATTAGGATGTGACCGCCACCCTGGCGGTCACATCCTGTATATTTAACATTGCGGCGGGTGCTGCTTGAAGCAGCACACGCCTCAATGTTAAAAAAACATGTTTTCCTTTGCGTGCATCAAGCTGCAGGCACCAGGTGGTGCCTGCCGCTTCGTGCATGCAAAGGCAGGGGGTACCAAAGGTACCCCCCATGTGCACCCCCACACTCCCTTCACCCCTGAGAGCCCGCAACTGGCCCCCAAAGAAAAGTCTGTATGCCTTTCCACGGCGGAAATGCTGCCGTGTAAAGGCATGGGACCGCTGACATCCTAATATGACTGGCGGTGTCTGATAGACACCGCCCAGCCATGTTAGAGCTTTTCCGCCGTGGTCGGATGGCGACCCCGGCGGAACAGCGGCAGACGGAAAAAAGATCCCCCAGCCATCCTAATCTGGCAGGGGTCTTTTTTCAGTCCGCAGCGGTTAATCCGCATCTTCCGGGCAGGCGGTGGCTTCCGCTTGCCCGGAGGATGCGGATTAACCGCAATCCTAATGAGCCTCACTGTTCGGTTGGATTCCAATTGTTTCCTATGGGAGCTTGTGTTCCGCCCGACAACCGTCCTTAACACAGGCTCATATGGGAAAATGGGTTGTGTGTGGTAAACTCTGCATGCTGTCACGGGCACCCCACTGTGCCTGCCACACAGTGTAGGGTTTTACAGGGGTGTCCCTTAGAAACCCCTCAGCCCCCAACCGGAGGCCGCAGGAAGAAGAGGACCCTCCCAGAGGTCCCCAAAGTCTCTTTCCGACAGCCTTTTCGTATCAGACAGACCGACGTGGAAAGGCTGTTGGAAATTGCCACTGTAATCCAGAGGTCAGAAATGCTGTCCATAGGGGTGTACGATGCGATTCCGGCCAACACGAATACTCTGAGAGGCGGTCAGAACCGATTTGGAATGACAGCATGGTTTACCTTCCGACCGCGAACATCCTAATCTGAGGGACGGATAGTAAAACAACGAGGTCGGTCGGAAGGGCTCCGACAAGGTCGAGGAAAATCCGATTGTCGGGAGGAGGCTTTCCCCCTGACATCGTAATCGGCCCCTAAATTTCTACTATGCAAACTCTGTGAATCACTCAGATGGCTTGTGGAAAGTAATACACCCAGGCAAACACGTAAACACTGGCACAGTTCAGGTAACAGAAATAACAGTAAATAGTAGTAAGACACTGGATTAGCACAGAAAGTACAATTGAATACATTTGATAAAAAGTGTCATGAAATAATTCATTGACATATTGATTAAAAAACAATAGAACTTTTTTTAACAGATACACCTTATTTGTTTATATAATAAGATGATACAGTAGGGAGATGGTTTCTGTCTACGCGTTTCGACACGTTGAAAGTGTCTTCCTCAGGACAATACCATCCTGTTACTAAAAATAGATAAACAATGTTTTAAAAATATGCCTCCGTGCTAGGCAGTGTGCAATAGTTAATACAATTTACTAGAACATTTGAGCCAGTAGTTTGATAAAATACCATGATATACCGCATTACGTCAGTTCATTTTATTTATCGTAGAGAGAGATATGTTAACAAAGCATAATCAATTCATTTAATTTATTGTAGAAAAAGATTTTAATGAAACGTGGTCCAGTTAGGCCGGACGATTACCATTTCGTTGTATGAAAACATAGGGCTCCATTAGGATGGCGGGCGGTGGCACCACCGCGGTGGTGGCGGGGCGGAAAAACACCTTTTTCCGCCCGTGACCTGCGGAACACACGTCCGCAACATTAGGATAGGTAAACACAGGTAATTTCTCGTCCGCCGCGGCACGCCGCGCACCGCCATCAAACAGCGCCCGCCAGCCCGACGGCGGGAGCCAACCGAAAGTCTCCGCCACGCCCGATGACGTCCGGCCCGTCCGACAAATTAGGATGGGCCAAACAAGCAGACACACCGCAGCGGGGACACCGCACAGCTGAAGCAGGCGAAAAGTCGACAGCGGAGCACGAACGCCGAGCCCCGACATGAACCCCATGGACCCAGCCCTCCACATGCATCCGGTCATGTACCTGCTGCAACACTATCGCCAGATGGGCCGCCACGGACGCCGCCGCAGGTACGCCACTACACATATGCACCGCACAACACACATGCCGACACAGTGCCCCAGCACCACACTGGCATCCTGCTAGGGGACTCAACACATCAACATGGGCACCCACATATCACTTACCTCACTACAAGGCATTCCACACCATCCGGAACACAGAACGTCCGCCAACCAGCAGGAACGCCCCGGTCACGTCACCGCCGCGGTCGACACATGCGCACAATGTTGAAGGCAGGGCCACACCAAGGCATGGGCAGGTCACCTACATCACACAAACACGCCACCCCAGACCACACTGCACACCACCAGAGATAGCCACAGGCCAGGTACTAATCCTGTGCACCCCCATGCACACCAACAAGCACATCAACAAGAACCACAATACACAAACACTGCAACACACAACACACAACCAGGGACACAGGCACTGCAGGAGTGGCTGAGAATGAACACACAACACCAGTGCACTCCCCATAGCCCACACAATTGCAAACAATCATCCATACAAGGCAAGACAAAACCAAAAACAGGCATACAACTCCTGGCACACACATGTGTGCCTCACACCATACAGGGGCACACATATATACACCACAAACCAAGACTCTTCACACTGCACACCTCTGCCACACCCAACACCACACATGCCATGTAAGCCATGCCACCTGGACTAAGGGCCAACACAAGATGACCATACACATACACGCCTCGGCACACAGAAAGGAAAACACACACATACCCCATGACATCACACACAGCTACAAAACCACTGAACAGCTGCACACCCTGTGCTGCCAGTGTCCTCCCAAGGTGACCTGTGAACAGTGTATGCAGCAATAGCAAATCCCCAACAGGAAATTAGCATTGTCTGTGAAATAGCCATTACAGAGTACAACATCAGCTGGGCCAGAATGGACTGAAGAGCTCGTCTCCCCTGTATAAAAATAAGATGGCCACAAAGAGGCTAGCAATGTAGAACTGAAAAATAGAGCATGGTAAACTGTCAAGCAAATGCAAACACGAAAAGGATTACAATCAGCAACGAGACTGAGAAAAGACACACCAGAAGTTTCAGATTTTATCCATATATTGCACAGATGTAGCAATACAACATTAGTAGACAACAGCAAGCCACACAACCATGTACAAATGGCAGAGACTTATGCAGAGGTCATACATTAACAGGGACGGCAGAGTCCATGGCAGGGGAGACAGCAAGTACATGAGAGGCTGTACAGGGGAGAGCACAGCACATCAGAGCAACAGGCCCAGAGTCCTTGGCAGGGGAGACAGCAAGTACATGAGAGGCTGCACAGAGGAGAGCACAGCACATCAGAGCAACAGGCCCAGAGTCCTTGGCAGGGGAGACAGCAAGTACTTGAGAGGCTGCACAGGGGAGAGCGCAGCACATCAGAGCAACAGGCCCAGAGTCCTTGGCAGGGGAGAGCACAGCACATCAGAGCAACAGGCCCAGAGTCCTTGGCAGGTGAGAGCACAGCACATCAGAGCAACAGGCCCAGAGTCCTTGGCAGGGGAGACAGCAAGTACATGAGAGGCTGCACAGGGGAGAGCACAGCACATCAGAGCAACAGGCCCAGAGTCCTTGGCAGGGGAGAGCACAGCACATCAGAGCAACAGGCCCAGAGTCCTTGGCAGGGGAGACAGCAAGTACATGAGAGGCTGCACAGGGGAGAGCACAGCACATTAGAGCAACAGGCCCAGAGTCCTTAGCAGGGGAGAGCAAAGCACATCAGAAATCAGAAAGTGGTAGATGTTCATTTAAGAGGGTGTGGGGGGCAAATTCTAACTGGCTGTCATTCTCATTTCAGATCTCCCTCCCCGCTGTCCCCTTCCTTTCCCTCCCCTGCGGGACTGTCCTAGTCGCCTGTGTTTATACTTCAGGCTCTGGGGGAGTTGTGTAGGGGAGGTTATAGGTCATTCAGCACAGCCCTGAAGAGTTGAGAAGATGGAGCCTGACACCGTATGTCTATAGGAATAGGTCACCCTCGAATTAAAAAAGTTTTTTTTCTATGTCATTTCTGCACAGTCAAGTACAAAGGACATTGGGGTGTTGTTTTCCCATGTTGTTGCCTCCAGGGCTGTTTTCAAAACCCTTATTGTGTCATCTTGAGGGCGGCTAGTGTATAAGCTCTCAATGTCGAGGCTGACCAAACAAGAAGTTTCAGGGTTGAAATTGAGTGAGTTCAGTTGTCTTAGCAGATCTTTTGTGTCCTTCAAATAGGTGAGAGTAACTTAGACTATTGATTTCAAGAAGAAATCGCAAAAGCTAAAACGGAGCCAATACCCAAAATTATTGTGCAGCCAGGAGGGGGATTCCGGTTCTTATGTATCATTGGGAGTGTGTAAAAGTAGGGAATTCTCACATCCCCTGTTGTCAAGAACTCAGCTTCACATTTACTAATAGCTCCCCGGGTTTCAGCATTCTCTTCTTTCTGTAAACGCCGGTAGTTCTTGTGGGCATCCTTTAGGCATCTGCACTCTGCTTGACAGTCCTCTTTGTTTTCGAGAACTACACCACACCCTTTGTCAGCTTGTTTGATGACAATGTTGTTGTTGTTACGTAAGGTCTCCAAAGCTGCAATTCCTCTCCACTGATGTTCCTGAAAGTCTCTGCTTCTTGCTGTTGTTCTTTCGACCTCATTGAAGACCACTTGTTCAAACGTAGTCAGTTCAACTAGTATCGTACTGGGCGGTGGACTAAACGTTGATTTGAGTTTCAGGTTGCTATCACCTGTGGTCACTGTTTCATCTCCTGGAATATGGTTTTGGAAAAAAGCCTTCACTTTGAGTTTTCTGAAGAACTCTGCTAGTTTGCAATGCAGTCTGAATTTATCCAGTCGTGCAGTGGGTACAAAGCCCTGGCCTTTATTCAGTAGGATCTCTTCTGCTTGGGTCAGTGTATGGAAGGACAGGTTGGTTACTAGACTGTGTGAGGGCTTGATCCCGCTTGTGGTCCCTTGTTTTGCTCCGAGTGTTGGTCCCCATGTTCTGTTCCTCCTCTCATTGTGCTAGAATTAAAACACTTGTTTTACTATTGTTGTTCTGACTTACTCGATGTGATTTTTAACTTCGCTTTCACGGCATAGTAATCCTCCATCCCAGGAAGAGTCGGCGCAGGCGCGCTCTCCGTGAAGGTACCGCCATCTTTATTGGGTCCCAGGGCAGCGCACTAGTTGCTGGCTGTCTCCCGCCCTCCGAGTATTTAAAATCTGAGCCCATTCTCACGCGCTTAGTGCGTGTGTAGTTACCTTCCCCTGAGGCGTGAGCTGGGGGTTCTAAATTGCTAAATCTGTTTTTAAAATTGGGCTAGATTTAAAACAATGCTGTTTTACTATTGTTGTTCTGTCTTACCCGATGTGATTTTTAACTTCGCTTTCACGGCATAGTAATCCTCCATCCCAGGAAGAGTCGGCGCAGGCGCGCTCTCCGTGAAGTTACCGCCATCTTTAGTGGGTCCCAGGGCAGCGCACTAGTTGCTTGCTGTCTCCCACCCTCCTCATCGCTATATAATGAGCACCTGGCCCCGGCGGCGCAGCGGGCGCGCCGGTGGCGCGCGGAAGGCGCGCCAAAGGGAAGCCCGTCTGCGCCAAGTTTGCGCCAGGCGACAGGCACGCTGGTCATAGTCATTCTAATTCTATCCCTATTCCACTAATTCGTACGTATAATGGGAAAGATCTTCATATGTATAAGGACACTGGTATATGTTCCAACTGTCCCTTATGGAGATGATATGGGGCACTTTCTCCTGCATGTCCTGCAAATGGACTACCCCATGGCCTTTGGAGTCCTTGCCCAGGGTAGTACCCCCTAGGACAGACTCTTGTCAATTTAAGGGTGGCCTGATCAATGCCCGGTCCTTATGCTGTCATAGTCAGGACATCAGGGAAGTGATCCTTGAACTTGATCTCAACTTCCTTTTTGTGACCGAGACTTGGCTCAATGATGCCAGTAATCCAGATCTGGCTATCGCCCTTCCAGATCATTTCACCATTTTTAGGCAGGACAGACAGAAGGGCAGAGGAGGAGGTGTGGCCTTAATTATCAGAAGTGCCCTTAAATGTCATACTTTCGACTTAGGTCCTTTAAAAGGGGCAGGGGGAATAGGATTTTCAATTATGCTGAATCCATCGACATCATTCTCAGGAGGTCTGGTGTATCGCCGTCCCGGAAATGCTACCTCATTTCTGGATTCAATGGGAGAATGTCTAGGACAGCTCCTATTGCATTACCCTCATTTTACTCTCTTGGGGGATTTCAATCTCCAGCTGGAATCCAATAATGTCCTCCAATCTGCCCACTTCTATCAGACCTTGGACATTTTTGTACTGCAACAACTGGTGGAGTTACCCACTCATTCCGCACAGGCCCGGACTGGCCGTTGAGGGCACCGGGCAATCCCCCGGTGGGCCGCATGGTTGGGGGCCGGTTTTGGGCCCCTGGGGCCGTTTTTGTTACAGGGCCGTTATGCTGCAAAAACGGCCCTGTAACAAAAACGGCCGAAAACCGGCCCTGTCAAAGAGCGCGGTCGCACCTCTCCCCCCTCCCCTCTCGTCCCGGAGAGGGAGAGGGGGGCCGGCCGAGCACTTTGCCAGGGCCGGTTCTGGTTCCCAGTCCAGCCCTGATTCCGCAGGACACACATTAGACGATGATTGTTCTAACTTCCCAGCATTATCAACCCTCAGCCCTATCCCACAAATCTGGACAGACCATAGCCTGATCCCGTTTAATATCTGTCTTGTAGGACAGATAAAAACACCTCGGGCCAACCAGCCGTCGACCAATGACATAAATTGGAAGAAGGTAGCGGAGATCATAAAGGCGAGTTCCTTACAGCAGCTGCAAGCTCCTAGTCTAACTGGGGACGCGTCTCATGATTCTAGAAGTTTTCACTCCTGGATGCATCAGGTCATCACAGAATGTGTCCCGCCGAAATTACGCCAATATAAGGCTACCAGGCCAAAACCGAATGCCCCATGGTTTTCACAGACGCTCGCAGAAAGTCACCTACGATGTAGGAGAATGGAACGGAAGTGGAGGAAATCTTATGACCAATCCGCCAAAACCGCCTACGTCCAACAAAGGAAATCCTATTTGGCCAGTATTAAACCTTCTGAAAGAGACCACTACATCAAGGCTATCAATGAGGCTCAGCATAAGCAGAAAACAGTCTTTTCTATAGTCAAATCCTTTACTCATCACAAAGCTCTCCAGCCGAAAATTCCTCCCTCTGCAGCTCTCTGCAATCAAATTGCGGACTTCTTTGAGGAGAAGATTATGCTTATCCAGAGGGACTTTCCTGACCTCTCCCCTATTTCTCCCTCTAGTCATCAAGGGAGAGGGGACAACATGACTCATACCCTGAGTGCCTTTCAATCGGCCTCTCTTTTTCAAACTAGGGAAGTCATTCTGGCATGTAAGTCTGGCGCACCCTCTGACTCGTGCCCTCCTTTGATACTCCATCAGTTGATTGATGCAGTTAATCCCTCCATCAATGCCATTGTCAATTCGTCATTGAGCTCAGGGGTCGTTCCTCAGGAATGGAAAAAGGCTATCGTTAAGCCGTTAATGAAGAAATATAATAAATCTACCACCGATTTATCAAATCTTCGTCCCATATCGCTCCTTCCAGTCTTGGGGAAAAATACTGAACAGATAGTGTATCAAGAATTAAGAGACTTTATAGATACCCATAATATCTTACATCCACAACAGTCCGGTTTTCGACCCAGACACTCGACAGAAACGGCGCTCATTGAGCTCACTGATTCTATCAAATTTCTGCAGGGCGAGGGGAAAAGGGTTGTCCTGATTTTGCTGGACCTCACGGCAGCATTTGATACCATCTCTCATGAAATCTTGATTGATAGACTGAGAGGTATAGGGATAACAGATGCTGCCCTGACCTGGTTAGTATCCTTTTTGACTAACAGATCCCAAATGGTGTCTTTGGGCCCCTTTCTTTCCAATGAAAAAAAGGTATTATCCGGGGTACCACAGGGCTCCATCTTGAGCCCTTTGCTATTCAATATTTATATGGCCTCTCTTATTGCACTGATAGAGTCATACGGCATATTGGTTACATCATATGCCGATGACACGCAACTTGTAATCTCTTTGGATAAAGATTCTACCAATGCAGAGCAAAATTTTAGGAATTGCCTGTCGGATGTCTTCCGCTGGATGACAAATAATCATCTAAGATGCAATACTAACAAAACAGAAATCTTACCCCTGGGTAAAGCGGTCCTTTTCAGCCCAAAGGACTGGTGGCCTGAATCCTTACCTGCTCCGCCCCATTCAGTGGAAACTGCAAGAAATCTAGGGATCCTATTTGACTCCTCTCTTTCTTTCGATCAACATCGCAGGAAATTGTTTTAGTATCATCAAGTCCCTTAAAAAGTTTTTTGACTTCCTCCCTATGGACTCTAGAAAGTCGGTTGCAGTGGCCCTGATACTATCGCGATTGGACTATTGCAACGGTCTAATGGCCGAAGTCAAAAAAGCTACGCAAAAAAAATTACAGAGCGTTCAACATGCGGCAGCAAGATTAGTCCTCAAATCATGAAGAGGATCTTCTGCTGCACTTTCGACCCTTCATTGGTTACCCCTACATAAAAGGATTCTGTTCAAGATCTTGCTAACCACCTTCAGGTCTCTCAATAAGACAGGCCCGAGATATCTCATGAGACGTTTTACTCGCTACGACCCCCCAAGCAGGGCCGGACTGGGAACCAGAACCGGCCCTGGCAAAGTGCTCGGCCGGCCCCCCTCCCACCCTCTGGGAGGAGAGGGGAGATGGGAGAGGGGCGACCGCGCTCTGTGACAGGGCCGGTTTTCGGCCGTTTTTGTTACAGGGCCGTTTTTGCAGCATAACGGCCCTGTAACAAAAATGGCCCCAGGGGCCCAAAACCGGCCCCCAACCATGCGGCCCGCCGGGGAATTGCCCGGTGCCCTCAATTGCCAGTCCGGGCCTGCCCCCAAGATGCTTGAGGTCGTCCGGAGGTAATCTAATTCGCATCCCATGGTTTAAGCTTAAAACTAAAGGCGGTAAGTCTCTTACAGTATTGGCTTCTAAAGCCTGGAATACCATGCCCATTGCCATCAGATCCCTTGTACAGGAAAATGCCTTTAGGAAGCATTTAAAAACGTGGATTTTTGGTTTGACAAACAATTTTGTAATGGCTGCTATTTAGACCCTAATATTTGGTTTGTACATGTGTTCAGCGCCAGGATGCTCCTTTCGGAGCGACAGTTAGCACTTTATAAATAATCTATACAAATACAAATACAAATGAACATGGTTTGTTCTTCTACTCCTGCTTATCCTCTTCTGCCTCTCCCTAAAAAAGGGAACCTGGGTTTGTTGTTAAAGAAAGGATGTGGAGCTTGTGTAAAAGGGGGGTTCCACCCAAACATTGGATGTGGATTAGGCTGGCCAAATGGTCCCGGAAAATTTATTGGACCTCCTGGTGGAAACTGCTGCCACCTTGATATTTTCCTCTCCCTTATTGTTTGCTTCAGTAATTGCCTCAGCTGGATCCGCTGTTGACCGATGAACTCTCATCAGAGGTATCTGCAGAACTATCCATTCTTTTAACAGGATTATAATCTGGAGCCGCATAAGGATATGTTTTTGTATAAGAAAACTTATTTACATCCTTTTGGAACTTGTTTATCTTAGATTGCCTTAGGTTCTCTTAATATTCTGCCATTTCCTTATTCACCTCACCTAGCTTTTTCTTAAAGGCAGTTATCGTCGTCTTGAAATGATTATCAGTGGTTTGGATTTCTATCAACATTGCCTCTAATAACCTTTTCGTAGTCTGAATGATCAAAATGATCCAGTCCCGATTGCAGTGCCATGCTATCTCCGCCCAGTCTTTCCTAGAAAAAGAAAAAACTAACAACAATGTCTCAACTGGTGTCATTGCGGAAGGAAAGTATATATACATGTACAAGACATTACAAAAAGGAAAAGGGAGACTCGTGGTATGTTTTAGAAAGTGCTCATGGCATCATGTATTTGAAGTAACAAATTATAGAGAACAGTTATTTCTGCACTGCGTGCATAAATTGCAAGGGCAACCCAAAATGAACTTGGTGCACTAATGTGCTCGTGACACACAAGGGTGACGGTACAAAAGACAAGTGAGAGAGCAGCGGAAGGTGCAATGTGACAAAGTGAAAAAATATGTACAGAAATATATGGTTCATCAAGGATTATTTACAATAGCTGGTCATGGTTTAGCTAGACATTTTATGTGAACCATAGTTGAGTTTGTCGCCGCAGATTGCGCTGAATGGTCAACGGCGTTTTGACCCTATTTATTCAGGATCATCTTCAGGATAGGGTTGCCAAGTAAGGGGTGCTGTACACCTCCAAGAAGACTCCGTTTCCACCGGGACCTACCACCACGCAGACACTCCTCCTCACTGCGCTCCGCCCTTAGTTCAAAGCTTTTCCACATGGGACCGTTTACGATTGTTCCATTTCCATTTGGCAACCCACTCTGCCCCTTGACGCTCGCCTCCTGCCTCCTTCAGGTAGGCTACTCTTCACCCTCCTCACGCAAGCTCCACTTCTCAATGCGTACCGTCACCCTGGTTCCATCCCTCCCTGATCTCTCCCCTTTTCCTCCCCTGTACAGCACCCTTTACTTAGTAACCTGGTCCTGAAGATGATCCTAAATAAATAGGATCAAAAACGCAGTCGATCATTCAGCGCAATCTGCGGTGTAAACTCAACTATGGTTCACATAAAATGTCTAGCCAAACCATGACCAACTATTGTGAATAATCTTCAATGATACCGGCTGAGACGTTGTTAAGTTTTTGCTTACTTACCCAGATCTCAACCTGGTTTATGGGTTATACTCCTGTTGTTTTTCACTACAGTCTTTCCTGAAGGCAGCATCTTCCAGGGAGATGTGTGGTGCATTGATGAATGAGACCTTACAGGCGGTATTAATTCTCAAATACTTTGTGAGTATTATTCCATGTAGGATAGTTCTGATACTATTTTTCTTTTGTTTGGTTAGGTTCTCCCAGTCGTTGTTTGAGTTATATCTTGGGAGATATTTATGTCAGCCATGAGAGGATGGCCTGAAAGGATTAAATTAACATCCTCCTCTGTGAATGTGAGACCGGGATTCCCTGCCATATTGGACCCAAAAGATTATGCAGGCCAAGGGTTTTTTTTTTGCAAAACATTTACACAAAACTGAGAAGTCTCTTTTATAACAAATAAAGCTCTCATAGCTGTGTGTTGCTACAATAGGATAAAACAAAAGGAGAGCGAGATTGATTTACCTCAGTGACCATTACCTTTACCTGATGCTCTTATTTGAATGTTTTTCATGTTTTGTTTCGTTTTTCCATATCTTATGCATGTTGGTGTGAACCGTAAGTACAGCAACACACCTGCACTCACAGCACACCTTAGTGTGTGTGCTTATATTTTACTGTGCCTCCTTAGGTGGCCGCACTGCACTGTTGGGTCCTGAAGAAAGCCTTTTGAATGATATTGTTTGGCTGAATCATGTAGACCACTATTTCTGGATATTAAAGACCAATATAGTCTATATAATATCCACTTGGTGACTCTTTTTAACCTTGTCCTAAGACCTCAAGAATAAAGCTGTTCTACCTTGACGGCGGATTCTAGAGGCAATTTTATTCTGCACCTTGAATTCACTCCGTTCACTAAAACCACCTGCTCCGCTGTAATCAGATGTCGTAGCACACCTGGGTTGCATTCGGCAGCCCAGGTTGGAACCCAATGATGAAGCATGCCACCAAGTAGGTTGGTGGGTGAGCGTTCTTTTTAAAATCTATTTGGTTTTTTTGCCCACTCCTCTCAGCACTGAGTTGCAGTGTTTTGGATTCCCCTATTGTGTACGTCCCTTTTGTTGCTTAGTTAATTATCTGGGGATAAGGACATACCCCTCTTCTTCCTCACTCTCCTTTTTTTCCTACTTTTTCTTTTTTTTTGTAAACTTTATTTATACTTTTATCAGTACAATCCATAGTGCAGGTAAGGCATTTCACAGTCCATTTGAATAGTTGAGCAGAAAAAAAAAGAGTGCAGTACATGGCTTTGGATCAATAGGGCATACTCACAGCATCTATTCCAACGTGGCAGTAGTATTATCAGACATTGACATCACCATAGCATTAGTTAGCATTACTCAATAAAAGTATCGATCAATCATTACTATCAAGATCTGTTTGGTATAACCTAGCAGCATGATCAGTGAGTCATAGGGGTGTCCCGTTATGGCTTGGAGAGCCTCATGTACTTCCGTCCAGTAACTCCATACACCCGGGCACTCCCACGCCAAATGCATAAAACCTGCTCCTTCCACTTTGCATCTCAGGCATCTATCATCCTCTGCCAAGCGATACCGGAGCTTCAACACCGGCGTATAATAGAGCCGTTGTAAGAACTTATAATGTATCACTTTTAACCGGCAGCTCGCCGATATGTGTGCGGTCATAGCACAGCAGTACCACCGTCCGTTATGTCATTCCCAATATCCGCCCCCCATTTCATGCGAGCCGGGCTATCCGTCTCCGGGCTGTGTGTTCTGGTGTCCCTATATATCCTCGATACCAAATGCCCATCTACTTCCGAGCGTAACATCCTATCCAATGGAGCAGTTAGGACTGGTTCAATCGGATATTCCGGCAGTATTGTTTTCAAACCCTGGGATAAGCGTATATAATAAAACACTTCAAGTGGGGTAGGCTGGGTGTCTTGGAACATTTGCTCCTTATTTCGAAATTTCCCATCCTGGAACAGATCACCCCACCTAGCAATCCCAAGTTTCTTGCACATCACCTGAAAACCTGTTTCCTGGAGCAGAGGCATAAGGGGATGGTATGTAAGGTTCACTTGTAATTTGTTCGCTACTCGCCGCCAGGCATCTACTCTACAAGCCACAGTGGTGGGTTTAGTGTCTATCGCTGTGACTGGACCATATATCAGGCTGGATAGTGGTAGCGGATGCGCCACCCAATCCTCCGCCGCTAGCTGTGGCATGTAAGGCGTTGGGACCATCCAGTGATATGCATAATGCGCCTGAGCGCTTATGTAGTATATCTCGAAATCGGGGACATCAAATCCACCTTTATCATACGGGAGAATCACCTTAGCCCACCTGAGGCGTGGCTGCGTACCTCCCCAGAACAGTCGCAACAGTTCCGACCATAGCGTTGAGAAGAAGAACGCACCTGGATAGTAGGGTATGTTCAGGAACAGGTAGAGGAAACGAGGCAGTATTACCATTTTTATGAGTGAGGCTCTGCCCGCCAAGGACAATGGCAAGCAAATCCAGCGCGTCACATCGTCTGTCAGTTTAGTTATCTCAGTTCCATAATTTAATCTTAGCGTCTCATCCTTATCTGTGGATACCTGTATTCCCAAGTAACGAAGGTCCGAATTACACCATTGTAGTGGGTAGTCTAGTTGAAACTCTGTAACGGCTGCTGTAAGTGGAAATAATTGCGATTTACTCCAATTTATCTGAATTCCTGACATTCTACCAAACACCAAGAATTCTCTCAACAGGGGATTAAGATTTGTTTGGGGATCTTTTACATATAGTGTCAAGTCGTCAGCATATAGCGATATTCCCAACTGCCGCTGGAAACAATTAAAAGCGCTTGCCTTGTGTAGTTGCCGTATGCGGCAGGCCAATGGCTCGATCACCACAGCAAAGAGTAAGGGGGAAAGAGGGCATCCCTGCCGGTTGCCTCTCGTGATCGACAGATGTGTGGATAGCCGGCCGTTAATTAGAAGGTTGTGTGTACAGCAATTGGATCCATGAGACAAATAGTTTAGGAAATCCCATTCTATGCAGTATGGTGAATAAGTAATGTAATACACAATAAAATTCTTACAGACCTATTAACTTAATTTTCAATTGAATATTTAATTAATCTAAACATACTAGTTAAAATACATTAAATGGAAATAATTTTTCTGAGAATCTAACATAAAAAGATCATACCTAAAGTAAACATTAATTTTTATTATGTATTAAAAATGATCAAAAGTGGTGTATAGATTTAATTAAAAGTAATGTAATCATATTTTAATTAACATTAATTGTTACATTAAAAAAGATTAAAGTATGTTAAAATGAAATAATAATTATGTTATTTTTAGATCATTTGTTTACCGGTAAATATATGTATATTTTTAACAATTTTTAAATAATGCAATTCTTTTACCTTAATTTTCTATGAGGTTCTATTTTAACTCTTTTTCTGCTAGGCCTTTCCCTCCTACCCCCGTGTTAAGCCTTTTTTGGGCTATTTGGGGTAATTCGCACTTAGACCCTTGTAACTTTTTGACCACGTAAGGTATCCATGTCAAATTTGCATCTTTTTCTTCCAACATCAAAGGGATTCTAAAGATACCCAGGGTTTGTGGATTCCCCTGGAGGGGGCCCAGAAATTAGCCAAAATACAGCTATATTTTGTTTCTTTTTGGAAAAATGGGAAAAAAGTGCTGCAAATGAAAGCGTCTGTTTTTTCCCCTGAAAATGGTATCAACAAAGGGTTTGTGGGACTGAAATCACCATTTTCCCAGCTTTCAGGCACTGAGAGACTTTTGTCAGAAAACCAAAGTTTTGTACAGTTTTCGCATTTTACTGGGACATAGCCTATTTTTGCTATTTTCTGTGCTTTCAACCTTCTTCCAGTTAATGGTAGGAATAGGTATGAAAGCACTAATGGATCCTGGAAAGCTATACATTTCAGAAAAGTAGACAAACTTCTGAATTTAGCCAGGGGTCATTTGTGTAGATCCTTAAAGGTTTCTGTATAGAAACTAACAGTTGAAAAAAGGAAAAATATAAAATGAGTTGAAAAAAACAGCCATTTGTGTCAACCCTTTCACCTGTAACTTCTTCTAATTTTAACAAATGTTTTAAAGAAATATATTGTTACATCCGCTGGACCTTTCTGGTTGTGGGGATATATAGGACTTTTAGGTTCACCAACAAACCGACAACCCCAGAGCCAATAACTGAACAGTGTCTTGCAATGGTTTTTTAGGTCGAGCTAGTGTAAGCAGCGCGAAGCGCTGCTCTCCAGCGAAGCCTCTATTGTTAGCGACTTGCTCTGGAAGTGGGACAGACGATTTCAGCAGGTGCATGCGCACGTACAGTCACGCGCTGTGCACATCTCCTGTCCCGCTTTCGAGGCAAGTCAGCCTCCTACAATAGCATTATTTTAACTAACACACACACGCACGCACACGCACACACACAGGTGCACCCACACATGCACACACACACGCACCCCCCACTCCCCCTCCCTACCAGTGCCCGCAACTTGTCTTCAAACAGACTGCAAGCTCTCACTTACTGGCTCGTTCCTTGCCCGTCTCTTGGCACGCTGCGGGGCTCTCCTCACCACTCGGGAGCCCTGTTTTGCCTCTGGTGCCATGCAGTCTTCGCCCGGTCCCTCTGATGGGGCCAGGGACTTCAGCATTCAGGCTGCAGGGTTCCAGACATTCTCCCGGCGGTTCCTTCCTGCTCCCTACGAGTTCTTTCTCTGTTCTGTTGTTCATTGTGCACTATGCCCGGAAACCACAATCACTTTTTTTTCTTAAACAATTTATTGCTAGTGTAATTGTTATTTTTCTCCAGTTCCTGGCACAGCGTTCTTTGTTCCTTTTTACACGACAGTGTGCAATTTAAATGCACTTACAATGCAATATGGGCTTCCAGTGACTGGAGCCTACGCGAAGCTACATTCCTTAATTCCAAAGCTTCATGTGTTGGTATGTTTCCAACAAAATGCACATACTTAACAAAAGTAAAAATTCTCAGTCACTAAATTTGTGACATTTCAATGCATTACATTGTGCGACTTGAAACTTTAATGTATTTTGTAATAGATGAGGTATGCACTCCTTTATTTTCAGTCGAGTTTGTCACATTTGCCAGCAGTGCGTTACTGTATTTTGTCTCAAGGTAATACAAAATTCAAAGTGACTTCTTTTTTACACATTGTCATTCATTTGAAAGTCAGAAACAAACCGAAAGTCAATAGGTAATAACAGTTGCTCTACAATTCTGTGTTACCATAAGTCTCCCAAAAAAATGGTACCTCACTTGTGTGGGTAGCCCTAGTGCCCGCAACCGGAAACGGCTCAAAACGCAACGTGGACACACTTTATTTTTCCAGTAAAAACTGACCCTTTTTTGGAAAGTGCCTAGCTGCAGATTTTGAACCCTAACTCTGCCGGCACCTAGGGAAACGTAGCAAACCTATACAATTTTGAAAACTAGACACCCAGGGGAATCCAGGATGGGATGATTGTCTGGCTCTTACCAGGTTCTGTTACCCAGAATCACTTGCAAACCTCAAACTTTGTCAAATAAAATCCACATTTTCCTCATATTTCAGTGGTGGAAAGTTCTGGAATCTGTGTGAATCCCCAAAATTCCACCCACCCCGCATTCCCCATAGTCTTCCTAGAAAAATGGTACCTTACTTGTGTGGGTAAGCCTAGTGCCGGCGACAGGAAACCGGCCATAATGCAAAGTAGACACACTACATTTTCATGATGAAATTGGACCCTTTTTTTCAAAGTGCCTAGCTTTAGATTTTGAACCCTAACTCTGCCGGCAACTAGGGAAACCTAGCAAACCTATACATTTTTGTCTGGGTTTCACCAGGTTCTGATACCCAGAATCCCTTGCAAACCTCAAACTTTGTCAAAAAACACACATTTTCCTCAAATTTCTGTGGTGGAAAGTTCTGGAATCTGCGTGGATCCACAAGATTTCACCCATACCTCACTTGTGTGGGTAAGACTAGTGCCTGTGACAGGAAACAGTCCGAAATGCAACGTGGACACATCACATTTTCACAGTGAAAACTAACCCTTTTTTTGTAAAAAGCCTAGCTGTAGATTTTGAACCCTATCTCTGCTGGCACCTACCCAGAATCCCTTGCAAACCTCAAACCTTGTAAAAAAAAACAAATTTTCCGCACATTTCTGTGGTGGAAAGTTCCTGAATCTGTGTGGATCCACAACATTCTACCAACCCCGCATTCCCCGAAGTCTTCTGAGAAAAATGGTACCGCACTTGTGTGGATAGGCCTAGTGCCTGCGACAGGAAATGGACCAAAACGCAATGTGGACACTCCACATTTTTACAGGGAAAACGTACCCTTTATTTGCAAAGTGCATAGCTGTAGACTTTGAACCGAAGCTCTGCCGGCACCTAGGGAAACCTGGCAAACCTATACATTTTTGAAAACTAGACAACCAGGGGAATCCAGGATGGGGAGACTTGTCTTGCTCTCACCAGGGTCTGTTACCATAAATCCCTTGCAAACCTCAAACTTTATTTAAAAAACTGCATTTTCCTCAAATTTTGGTGGTGGGAAGTTTTGGAATCTGCGTGGATCCACAATATTCTACCAACCCCGCAATTCCCGAAGTCTTCTGAGAAAAATGGTACCGCACTTGCGTGGATAGGCCTAGTGCCTGTGACAGAAAACGGCCCAAAATGCCGCACCACACCACATTTTTACAGTGAAAATTGACCCTTTATTTGCAAAGTGCCTAGCTGTAGATATTGAACCCTAGCTTTGCCGGCACCTAGGGAAACCTAGCAAACCTATCCATTTTTGAAAACTAGACACCCAGGGGAATACAGTATGTGGTGAAATGTCTGGCTCTCATCGGGTTCTGTTACCCAGAATCCCTTGCAAACCTCAAATAAAAAAAAAAACATTTTCCTCATATTTCTGTAGTGGAAAGTTCTGGAATCCGTGTGGAGCCACAAAATTCCAACCACTCTGCATTCCCCAACGTCTTCCGAGAAAAATGGCACCTCACTTGTGTGGGCAGGCACAGTGTCTGTGACAGGAAACAGCCCAAAACGCAACATGGAAACACCACATATTTTTACAGTGAAAACTGACCCCTTTTTTTTTTTGTTGCAAAATGCCTAGCTGTAGATTTTGAACCGTAGCTCTGCTGGCACCTAGGTAAACCTAGCAAAACTATACATTTTTGAAACCTAGACACCCAGGGGAATAGAAGATGGGGTGCCTTGTGTGGCTTTCACCAGGTTCTGTTACCCAGAATCCCTTTCAAACCTCAAACTTTGTAAAACAAAGCACATTTTCCTCACATTTCTGTGGTAGAAAGTTCTTAAATCTGTGTGGATCCACAAATTTCCTACCACCCAGCAATCCTCCAGGTCTCCTGATAAAAATGGTACCTCACTCACGTGGGTGGGTCATGGATCCCGGACAGGCAAGGGCCCAAAACGTCTTGAGGAGACATCAAAATTACCCATCAAAAAACAACCTGGTTTTGCAAGGGGGTCACCTGGGTTTTTGGCCCCGGACTCGGTGGCCACATTGGGAAACCTACCAAACCCACACATCTCTGGGAACTAGAAAACCTAGGGGAATCCAGCGAGGTATGGCTTGCGTGGATCCCCCAATGTTTCCCTACCCAGAATTCCCTGCTAACCTCAAATTTTGATGAAAAAATCAAATCTTTCTCAAATTTCTGTGTGGGAAAGCTGCAGGATCCCCGGGCAAACACAAATCACCCAGCATTCCTCCAGATCTCCCGATAAAGATGGTACCCCACTTTTGTGGGTGGGTCAAGTACCTGCAACAGGCAAGGGCCCAAAACGTACTGTGGAGACATCAAAATTACCTTTCATAAAACATCTGCTTTTGCAAGGGGGTGGTCACATGAGTTTTTGGTCCAGGGCTTGGCGGCCATCTAGGGAAACCTACCAAACCCACACATTTCTAGAAACTAGAGACCCGGGAAGTCCAAGGAGGTATGGCTTGCATGGATCCCCCAAAGCTTCCCTACCCAGAAACCCTTGCTAACCTCAAATTTTGATGAAAACAATCAAAGTTTTCTCATATTTATGTGTGGGATCACTGAGCTGACACAAATTTCCTACCACCCAGCATTCCCCCAGGTCTCCCGATATAAATGGTACCTCACTCATATGGGTGTGTCAAGTACCTGCTACAGGCAAGGGCCCAAAACGTATTGAGGAGACTTCTAAATAACCTATCATAAAACGACCTGGTTTTGCAGGGGGAGCACCTGGGTTTATGGACCTGGGTTTGCATCTAGGGAAACCTACCAAACCCACTCATTTCTGAAACTAGACACCCAGGTATAGCTTGCGTGGATCTCCCAACGTTTCCCTACCCAGAATCCACTGCAAACCTCAAATTTAGCTAAAAAAAATCATTTTTTCCATACATTTTTGTGTGGGATCACCGTGCCAGCACAAATGTCCTAACACCCAGTGTTCCACTTGTTCTCCCGAGTAAAATGTATAGGTTTTGTTAGACTCGGGGGTCTCTGGTTGGCACAGGTATGCACTTGTGACAAACAAGGACCCTCTCCTCTAGTCAGGGTAAGAGAACTACTCCTTAGAAATAACCCTTGCTCATCCTCAAGGTAGTGTGGCGCGAGCATACAAGGCTAATCTTCAGGGCGATAGTTAGTTAAGCATTTATGATCACATACAGTAAACCCACTGACCCGAGACAGACGTACACCAGTCATAAGGTTGTATCAAAAATATGTAGACTTTATGTAAAAGATATACTTCATATGCAGGATTATTACAAGACCATAAATAACGTTTAGCGATTGAGGCCACCAGATTTAAAAAGGCAAAAGTTCTTAGGTGTTCTTTGTCAGCAAGGTACGCTGAGGGTCGACGCGCGCTTCGCGCTGGTGAAGCGACCCGTGGGTGAATGATGGACGACAGGGAAAAGAAACGTTGCGGACCCTGGATCTGATGTGAACTCGGGATCGAGCTCAAGTGTACCTTGTTGCGGGTGTCTGAGGCGTTTAAGGCACGGCCTCAGGTGAGGGCGGACCCGGGATGAGGCCGACGGTTCTCCGAGGATTTATCCGGCTCGAAGCCCCCTCGAGGTGCGAGGCGGGTGTGCGGGACGGTGGAGGGTTGCGGCAATCCGGGGTCTGGAGCAACTCACTGGGCAAGGCGTCGTTCAGGCCAGCGGAACGTACTTCTTCTTAGTACGCGGGGTCGTACCTGTGGATCTGTGTGGGTCATCGCGTTCTCAGGCAGACAGGTGCAGCACCGGGCCTCTGTGTACGGAAGGCCTTTTTGAGGTGTGGGACGGGCCTTAGTATGCAGGAGGGCAAAGTGAGACAGTCGTGTACGTATCGACGTACGGACCGTCCGGGGCTATTAGATGCGCTCCGTGCAGATTCCAGCGGGAGAAGATGAGAGGGGCACAACGCGCTCCGTAGCAAGCGAGGTGTCAGGAGAGCAGGCGTCCCGGCAATGATGCGGAGAGCGACTCAAGCTTGAGCGGGGCTCTCTGCAGCGGGGCGACCAGGCTCCGAGCTGTCACAACCGTAGGAGGGCGAAGGCACCCGAGTCACAACTCCGACGAGGGAAGAGAACTTAAGGGCCCAGCAGCAGACGGGCACAAGAAGAATTGAACCCACTGGTCCTGGGGTTCAGTTCAGAGGGCAAGCTCGAGATCAAGCCCTTGGAGATCGTTTCCGGCACAAGTCTTCAAAGTCCTCTTTGGTCTTTTCCTCTCTGTTCTCAGCAAGGCACCACTGCAGGCCAGTCCCCAAGGTCAGGGACAGGTTTCCTTCCTTCAGCTTATCTTGGTCCTTCTAGTCAGGCAGAGGTTCGTCGTGGTCAAAACAGGATCTGATTTGGTAGGAGCGGAGCTCCCCTTTTATATACACCATTCCTTTTGTCTCTCCCGGCCAGGGGGGCCTTTGCATAGTCCATCTCAGCTCTTGAGTACTTTGTTTTGCGAAGTCTGGTTTTTGCTTTCAGTGAGCAGGGCAGGCCCCGCAGACGCTCTGCAGGAGGTGGAACCAGCATTGTGGAGACAAGTACAGTCCAGGAGTACTCTGTTGACGGTCTTCCCCTCTCTCTTTACAAGGTGTAGGGCAGAGTTGTCAGCCGCTCCCCAGGGGGCGGTGCCAGCATTGAGGTGGCAGAGCACCGACCTATTCAGAGTCAAGGGGCACTCCCCCCACCCATCCTGGTGTAATCTTCCTATTCACCACCTGTCTTCCCCCAGCCCTGTCACTCATACAACCCAGACAGTAAATACACATAAGAGCAGAGGCGGGCCGAGATGGTTAGGCAAGCAAATGCTAACTTTCTAAAAGTTTTTCAATGTAAGGAGTTAGGTCCTGGGACGTGCAGATGGATGGACCATTATTAAATACTTATGCAAAAAAGTTACCAGCTGCACATTTCTTTCATGTCTCGAATTTGAGGACTACAAACCAATATCAATTAGAGTTTGTAAGGTACGCTTTATTCATACCTATTTTATTTCATTATTTTGGAATGTTTCTGTATTTTTTCATCTAGGAAAAACACTATACATACCTATTTACAATTGTACAAGACAACATATATATATTCAACAACATTCAACAATATATAGAAACAAATTCATCCCATAGAAACAATTTCATCAACAGACATCGATTATTGTGGGGTGCCCTATCTTGACACCAAATTCATTTTTCATCCATAACAAATTAATGCAAGGAAAAAAGTAAGAAATACTCAAAGCAAAATCATTCTGAAAAACCACACATGAATTAATTAGTCTAGAGGACTTCCAAGTCAATTGCTTCTAAATAGTCCTCTAGACTAATTACTTCCCTGAGTCTACTGGGAGTGTAATAATCCAGCAGCCCATTCTGGCCTACAAGAACAGGTAGCCTTGCAATAGTGAGAAACGAGATTGGCTGTAATTCACTATTAGGACATGCCATGCACCTCAGGGCTTGTCCTACCTTATGCTTACAATGCACCCTGCCCATGGTGATAGAATTCACTTTTCGATGCCCTAATTACCCTATGATGATGTGCGAGTTAGCATCATATGACTAACTAATGCGGTTCGTATATGCACTTATGCTGAATTTACATTCTCGCTCAATGCTTATATTCAAATGTATGTGTGACCATATTAGTTTCTTAGCTTAGCTTGTGTGCCACCATCTTGTGTAACTCTCGGTGCCTGCGGGCTCTGCTCGATCATGCCCCTCCCGCAGGAATACAGAAATGTACTAAGACAGCAGTTTTCATTTCTTAGCTTACTGTGGCCGAAACTAACGAGCCCCCTTATCAGTATATTCTCATGCCCGGAGACGCCGAAACCCAGCTCCATGGCCTTGAGTAGAGATAATAATGTATCCCTCGCAGGTGCAGATGCCTGCTCTATGAGAGCATTGTTTCATGGTCCGGGGCTCAGTAATTTTCCACAAGGGGCGTACCCCTCGTTACTGTATTGCATTATAATGTATTGCTGTGATGCAGAGAGTCAGTCCTCTCGTTCGCACTCCTAGGAGTGAGGTCGGACAGGGCCCTCTCATATGAGTGTTGTTTGGCCTAATAAAGACTTTTGTTTATTCTTCTCCACTGTCCGGCTGACTTCCTGTATAGCGACTATAGGTGAGTGCGGTAAGTCACTCGGGTGGATTTGAGCCACGCTTATCAGATGGCGCCCGAATAGGGACCCCGCGATAAGGATCTTTCTCACCCGTAAGGGGGTAGCAGAAGACCGGGGACCCGCTGGTCGGCACGGTGGGTCCGGGTACCCATCTGATGCCGAGCTTGGTTCTCGCAGCGCTGCCCCACCCTGCTGATCGGGAGAGGTCCCGGTTCAGATCTTACGCCGGGGTCCAGAAGGCAGAACTTGAAGCTGACCGTGTTGGTCCTGGCAGCCGGAGGTGGAGAACGGTAGAGGTCGGTGCCGCCTACGGAAGGTGAGTGGTCCACCTTTGATTGTTTCAGGAACGGGAGTGTTCCGGGAGACTAGGGTGTCTCCAGTGGTTTGAGGAGCCGGTGTGCTCCTGGGGCTAGTGTGCTCCGGGGAACTCAGAGTACGAGTTGGTGCTCTGACAGACTTGACGAGGGTGGGGACGTATTAGATGTCATTGGTGATAGTGATCCGACCGGGTGGTACTGTGGTGAAGGCGTGGCTCATCGTGGGCAGACTCCGGTGCTTACCCTGAACTCCTAGTGTGGTGGTTCAGTGGAGGTGAGATCTGGGTTTCCCGCGGTAAAGTGCGCAGCAATCCATAGTGCCGCACGGGTGGCGGATCTGTTCCCCGCCCTCAGAACAGTTAGTGTACTGTTCGGTCTGCGGTAGAGTCCAGGTTCCCCAGGACTTGGTCGACGGGCCTTGTCCCATATGGTAACACGTGTTTGGAGGTATTGTATATGTGTGTGCGTGGTTTTCTAATGTATGTCTATATGTGTGTATGAACGTGCTCGAGCTAGTGACTGGTTTGTGGTGAAGTGTTTTCTTTCGCACCGAAGTAAAGATGCCGTGTTTTAGTAAGTTACGATGCTTTGGATGCTGTTGTCGACCCTCAGATACTAGACTGGCCGAGAGCCAACCTGCACCCCCTGAAGGGACTCCGAGCTTTGACATGTATGTCAAACACGGACTGGTCCCGCTTTTGTTCGGAACTTTGTGGCACCGGTACACTGCTGATAATGTAGATTTACAATGGCCTTTGACGGGTTCTTTTGATGAGGCTAAATTGGACTACTTGCAGGACAAATTGTTTGCTAAGCGTAGCCGTCAGAGTATGTTCGACTCTTTGCGAGTGTGGCAGAAAGAGGCCAGGAAACGTAAGATGCGAGAGGAGAAAGAGGAGTATAGAAGGTCCAACAAGACTATGGCGCAGAAGGCGAGTGAGCAGATGGGAAATGAGAATGCGCTACGTATGGAGCGCTCAGATAGACTTTGTAGGTTGAAAGAAAATAAAAGTTATGTAGTGCGAGAGGACGACCCAGATGAGATGGAGGACATTTTAAATGCCCGACCCCCTCCTCCTTATGCCCCACAGCCCTTGTACCCCTCCTTGCCACTTTCGGCCCCTAGTAGTGCCGTTCCAGGTCCTTCAGCGAGTGCCCCCCAACTATCTCTGCCCTCGACACCCCTCGTTTCCCTACTCCAGACCACTTCACCTGCACCCTCACCATTTTCTTTAGCACTCCCTACTGTTTCAGCTAGTACCACCCCCAGTCAGGAGATGCTCACACCGAGTCGCGGCGCAGGTAGCGGATTGTTTTCACAGGTACGGAAGCTGCTTACACGCTCTACAGTTGGTTTAGATGAAAAAAGTATGGTGGCTAATCAGGCGTGTCAATGGGCCAGGAATAATATTTATTCGTTCGAAGATATTTGGTCCACCATGAAAGATTTTGAGCCCTTGATGCAACAGCACGCTTTGTGGCACATGTCTAATGTATTGATACCGCTATGGGAGCAGGGATATGGAGGTGTGGCTCCGGCGGTTTTACGAGATATACAGGCTGGAGCATATAGAACAAACACAGGAGTGAAAGAAGTTATGAGTAGTCTGCGCGCGCTATTGCAATACAGGAATGAATTACCCTCTGCTGGTACACCCCACTTCCCAGGTCTCCACCCAATGCGCGAGGTGCACCCTATTTTTCATCCCGAGGTCCCCGAGTTGTTAGACCCGGTCACGAGGGCTGTTACAAGGAACAGAATTGATGCACATTTCCAGGAGCAATGGGTGTATACGCCATGGAAGAGAAGCGAGGTGTTGTCATTGAAGGCTCAGCTGCCGGATTCCAGAAAGAATCCGACCGCCTATTACAAAGAGCTTACGGAAGCGGCGTCTTCCACTGTGATGACGTTGGCCGATGTTGAATTGTTTTTTGGGCTTTTGGTCCCGGTTGATGTGTGGCGACAAGTGAAAGGTACTGATCACGTGGAGGAGTTAGGAGGTACGTGGCAGGAGCTGCAGGATTGGGACAAGGAGCGCAAGCCAGGGGAGAAGCCGAAGGCTGAGATACTAGCATTACCAGGGCGTATTATTAAGTATATGCATTCTCTCATTCCCCCGAAAAAGGTAGATTGGGATAAGTTAACGGCCTGTAAGCAGAAAAAAGATGAGGCGGTATCTGATTTCTTTACGAGGTTTGAGGAAACATTTATGGATTTCAGTGGGCAGGATGTGTCACAGGATGGAGGGTTACGGCTCTTCGTTAACAGGTTTGTCACGAACTTATTGCCTGAAATATCAGCTAGACTGCAGGCGTCGGAGAGCACGTGGACAACGTCCTCTCCTTCGGGAATACTCAGTATGGCGCAATATTACGAGCATAGGGAAAATGAGAACAAGGACAAGCAGGAAAAGAAGGCTAAGTATTTAAAGACAAGGGTTTTGTTGCAACAGGTGGCGAGAGGCAGAGGCAGGGGTGCGGCGCCGAGTCGCGGAGGCGGATTTGGGAGAGGTGAGAGCAGGGAAAGGCTGGGACCGAATCAGTGCGCAAAGTGCAAGCAGGAGGGGCATTGGTGGAGGGATTGCCCCCTGTTTCAGTCGAGTACTGGTGTAGGGCGCGGACGAGGAAGAGGTGGTAGTGATACTGGAAGGCAGGTGGCACGATCGGAAGGAGGCGGGAGACCGGGTGGAAATTATTTTGACAATAATACAAACAGGCAACAGTTGCAGAGTGGGGGTGGCCAGTACTATAACGATGATTACTCAGTTGATGACCTGACAGGGTTCTCCCACAACTAGGACAGCGTAGGACAGAGCCTGGGACCAGTACTTATGGAAGTTGATCAGAGGGGACCTTACGTCGAAGCTGACTTAATGGGGTCTCAACAAAAATTTCTAGTGGATACGGGTGCAATGAAAAGTTCAGTGGCTCGTTCTCGGGTCCCAGGGGCGGCTCTGTCTGGCAAAAATAATATATCCGTGGGTTTCGCAGGAACTCCGGTGATTAGCCCCATTTCTAAACCTCTCACGTTGACAATTGGCCCTTTTACTGTTGATTCACCGTTTTTATTGACATCGAATTGTGGAGAAAATTTGCTGGGTTTAGACTTATTGAAGAGATTGCATGCCACCATTTATTGTTCTCCGGATGGCGTGTACCTTACTCTAGGACCGAATGTTGCCCGCCCATTGCAGTGTTTTTCAAAGGATGACAAGTTACCACCTGAATTCCGAGGCATACCCGACAGCTTGTGGGCTGTCAGTGATACTGATGTTGGTGAAATGGATATTGCCCCGGTGTCCATTAGAGTGAAGGTGGGAGCTAAATTGCCCAGAGTTCCACAATACAGAATTCCTAGGGAGGGAGAAAAGGCCTTGTTACAAATAATACAAGATTTAGTACGGTCTGGTGTAGTGGAAGAGACTGATTCGAACATATGCAACAGTCCTATTTTACCTATCCTCAAAAGACGTTCACCTGATGCTACTGATAATACTCCTGATGTTTATAGATTTGTGATTGATTTGCGACAGGTAAATAGAGTAGTAGAGCCACAGTACCCGGTGGTCTCGGACATTACAACAATATTGACAATGATACCCCCCTCGGCTAAATATTTCTCTGTCCTAGATTTAAAAAACGCTTTCTTCAGTATACCAGTGCATGAAGAGAGCAGATATCTCTTCGGATTCTCATTGGCTGGCCGCAGTTTCCGCTTTAAAAGAATTCCTCAGGGGTACACTGAAAGTCCGAGCATATACAGTCAGGCTCTGAAGGCACAATTGGATGAACTGGAACTTCCACCTGGCAACGTCATGTTGCAATATGTGGATGATATCCTAATAGCATCAGACGACGAGCAAGGTTGTCGGGATGCTACTGTGAAATTGTTGCACCATTTGGCTACAAGGGGGCATAAAGTGTCCCTTCCGAAATTTCCATACTGTCGAACGGAGGTCACCTACCTCGGTCACCTCCTTTCAAAAGTGGGGAGGAGATTGACGCCAGAGCGCATAAAAGCGATCACTAACATGCAGGTACCTAACACGCAGCGAGAGGTGCGCGCGTTTTTGGGCATAACATCGTATTGTCGCCAGTGGATACCTAACTATGCGTTACTAACAAAACCCCTATTGTATCTGACTACCAAGGAAGTGCGCGAGCCCCTACCCTGGACCCCCGCATGTCAAGAAGCGTTTGAGTCACTAAAAACGTCTTTGTGTTCTGCGCCAGTTCTTGGAACACCTGATTACCAGAAGCCTTTTGTTCTCTACGTGCACGAGGCGGAAGGTTGCGCGTTGTCTGTCTTAACTCAGTGTTTCGGGGGGAAGCAGAGACCTTGTGCTTACTTCTCTGCCATGCTCGATAATGTGGCAAGAGCGCTGCCGAGTTGTCTGAGAGCCACGGCGGCTGCTGCGGTTTCTATAAGACAGTCGGCAGGGCTCGTACTGGGATCAGACCTCACAGTGATGGTACCGCATGCTGTGGACATTTTGCTGAACAGGACACAGACGCAGCACTTAACTAGTGCTCGTCTTACGGGTTATGAGATGACTCTTTTTGCACCCCATGTTACGATCAAAAGGTGTGCTACACTGAATCCTGCCACCTTGTTACCTATCCCCACAGATACAGATACCAAAGACAATGACATACATGATTGTTTGTTCAGGACTGAAGAGGAGACAAAGGGGAGGGTGGATCTGACAGACAGGCCCTTGGACGAACCAGATGGGGAGTTGTATGTGGATGGGTCATGTTTTAAATTACCAGATGGTACATCGACAGCAGCATATGCAATAACAACATTACAGACGGTGGTGGAGACTTCTAGAATACCTTACAATTCTGCTCAGGCTGCCGAGATTATTGCCTTACTGAGAGCATGTGAGTTGAGTGAGGGGTTGGATGTGAACATTTATACTGATAGCCAATACGCCTTTGGCGTGGCTCATAATTATGGGCGGCTTTGGGCAGAACGGGGATTCCTGACCTCTCACGGACAACGCATCCAGCATGGCCCACTGATATTACGACTGTTTCACGGCCCTGACACTACCCAAAAGATTGGCTGTGATAAAATGTAGCGCACACAAGACAATAGTGGATGATGTAGGGCGAGGCAACGCTTTCGCCGATGAAACAGCAAAAGAGACTGCTAGAGAGAAATTACCACGAATGTTTGTGGCAGGACCAGCTAGATGGGTCCCAGATGTTCACATGTTCGCAGACACTGTACAGAGTGTCAAGAACATACAGAGTAAAGCGACAGATGAGGAATTGAGAGCATGGAAGGATGGGCAGGGACGACTAGATGCGGATGAATGTTGGACGGATGTGACAGACAAAAGACGATGGATGCTCCCGAATGCGTATGTCCTTCCAGTAGTGACGATGGCACACGGGCCTGCCCATGTTAGTGAAAAGGGCATATGCAAACTGTTAGACCCAGTGTGGAGCAATAAGAATATCTCTAAATTGGTCACTCACCTGGTCCGTCAATGTATGGTGTGTTTGAGACACAATCCTGGAAAGGGTACCCCTGTCCCAACTGGAAATTTTGCACCCCCTTCTTTCCCTTTCGAGGTGATTCAGATGGATTACATTGAAATGGAAAGAGTAAATAACTTGAAGTACGTCCTTGTAGTCGTATGTGCCTTTAGTAGGTGGGTGGAGGCGTATCCAACGAAAGACTGCACGGCCATGTCTACTGCAAAAATGTTGATAAAGGAGTATTTCTCCCGCTTCGGATTACCTAGGGTGATCTGGAGTGATAATGGCACGTCCTTTAACGCAGAATTAGTGAAACAAATATGTAAAGGTTTGCACATATCGCAGAAATTTCATTCAGCCTTACACCCTCAGGCAGCAGGACTCGTGGAGCGGTTTAATGGCACGCTCAAGCTCAAGATGGCCAAAATATGTGAGAGTACAGGTCTCCGTTGGCCAGACGCCCTTCCCTTAGCTTTGCTTTCAACGAGAGTGACTGTGAATGCAAAAATGGGCGTCTCCCCCCACGAAGTGGTATTCGGCCGCCCGGCCAATATCTGGGGAGTGCCCAGGCCTAAATGTTTCACTGAAGTACCTTACCCTTTATTGACAGATTATCTGTATGCTTTGACTAAAGATCTTCGTTCTATTCATCAGCAGGTAGCAGACACTCTGAAGCCGTTGCCGGAGGGGCCTGGACACGCCATCCACCCAGGGGACTGGGTCGTCGTCCGAAGATATCAGCGGAAGTCGTGCCTGGAGCCAAGGTGGTCAGAGCCACGCCAGGTGCTCCTCACCACCCGTACTGCACTTCGGATCGACGGCAGGAAAGCGTGGACTCACGCCTCCCATGTAAAGAGAGTCCCGCTCCCGTTGCCCTATGACCAATGGGTCCAGGATGGCATCGCTGATCAAGAGTGTGAGTCTATCCCGAGGTATGCTCCTTTCTCGGATGCTTCACTGATTGGAGAAGAGCGTAGCGGAATTGAGACTTCAGTGAGCTCTACTACTCCCCTTGTTACTAGTGAAGAGATATCAGAAAGCCCAGCGTTTGCCACAGATACACCTGCCTTGTTCACGGATCCTGAAGTGCCAGGGAGCACTCGCTATAATTTCAGGCCCCGAAAAAAAGTTAACAAGTAATAGTGCTGAAATTAATGGACTAGACACCGGAAGAAGGGCTTAGTGGATTTCCTGAATAAGAAGATTTAGTGGTAGGGATGGACTTATAAGAGCCCTGGTGTTTAGCCGAAGATTGTGTTCTTTGGGACTATAGAGTGGTGCGGGGCCCGAATTAAGTGCTTCCCTTGTTTCTGTATTGTTGAAGAACATCGTGGGAAATAGGTATGGACGGTAAAAGCCTGCCTGTGAGGCTTTGAAGGACACAGGGAGAAGATCCCTTTTTAAGGGTTGAAGAACCCCTCTGGCCGGTTGAGGATTGTCTGGGACTATTTTTCTAGTAGTAGTGTGATTTTTTGATTTTTGATATTTTTGAAAGACTGTTCTACAATGTATCCCTTTGGGCGTCCCATTCCTGATGAGGAGCAGCCTTTTGCGGCTCCTCCGAGACCTGTGCCTGATTCCCCTTGGTTGGCCCTTCCACGGAAAGGAAAGATTGTAGTCATAATAATTGTTTTGATTGCCTTTTTAGTGACTCTCGGAATATTGTTTTTTCAAGACAAGGCTTACCCCGTCCATGTTTTCGCACCCACACCCACTGCTGTTCCTGAGCATGTTATGATTACTGTCGATTATGGTGAGAGAATGTTGCGTAAAAATTACAAAGAAAATGTTTTTATTAAGACTTTGCATCATGCACATGCCACTACCAACTTGACTGATTGTTGGGTTTGCGGGCTCTTACCCTCTGCTGCCTATAAGAAAGACAGATTCCTTGCTCTTCCTTTGACGCCAGTGAATAGTTGTGTAGGGTGGTATACTCTTATAGGTCTTGTTAAATACTTCCAGCAGCCAGATTCTCTGACTCCTCGACTACAGAATAGAGGGTGGACAATGACAATGCGAGTACGCCCTCTGCCCCCAGCTTCCCTTGGACGAATATATACTGATGGACGTTTTGACCAGACTTTCATAGAGACATGTGAGAAAAGGTTGGGCCGATTCCTGATACCAAATGATACTGACAGACTGAGGGACAGTTTCCTAAAATAGAACGCCACTCTATCTTACAGACACCCTCCACAGAGTAACGACAGTTCCAAGTCCTTGATACCTCTGGCTGTGGTGGGTCCTCCCCCATTTTTCTGTATAGAGGGAAGGGGTCCCATAAAGGTTGGTAATAGCTCTTGTAATGTCACTGCTTCCATTCGCCTGCCCCTGAGCCCCTCTTTGATTGCCCCACCAAGTATCTATTTCATTTGCGGTGATAATGGATACCTATGGTTACCTGAGGGTTGGGGTGGGGTGTGCTATCTAGCTTACATGATTCCCCCTGTGTATGTGGCTCCCTCTGATTACCACAAAACTCATCGTCGATTTCCCAGTCCTCAGGAGCAGCCGCTAGAGCAGCGTAAAAGGAGGGAACTTCAGGTAGATGACATCGACCAGACGGACACCTCGTATCAGCAATGGACTGATTTCTCTAAGGGTTTGCTACCTTTCTGGGGCCCGATATTTAACAGTAGAGCTATTAGACGACTGTCTAGGGTGATGGAAAAAGTGGTTCTGACTGAGGCTGACATTACGACTAACATATCTGTTGAAATTCAGGCTATGAGATTATTCACGATCCAGAACAGGATGGTCCTTGACGTCATACTAGCTGATAGGGGCGGAGCCTGTCGCGTCATCGGGACATCTTGCTGTGTTTATATCCCTGACTCCGCCCCGACTGTTAACTTGGCAGTACAAAAATTGCATAGATTAGCGACTGAACTGCACCAAGATAATGGGACATGGTCTCTACAAGGGTGGCTCTGGGGTGCCTTTTCTTCCTGGGGTTGGAAAATATTGATGGGTTTGGTTGGAGTGGTGAGTGTAATTCTGTCTTGCTGCCTTTGCATATATTGCCTCCCTCCATGTTGTTCAATGTGTGCTGCAAATATACGTCCGAAAAAGAAGTTACATGGTCAATATGCCACTTCTATGATTACTGAAATTCCTGCTGATGCAAGTTGGTTTCTGATAGAATTCACTTTTCGATGCCCTAATTACCCTATGATGATGTGCGAGTTAGCATCATATGACTAACTAATGCGGTTCGTATATGCACTTATGCTGAATTTACATTCTCACTCAATGCTTATATTCAAATGTATGTGTGACCATATTAGTTTCTTAGCTTAGCTTGTGTGCCACCATCTTGTGTAACTCTCGGTGCCTGCGGGCTCTGCTCGATCATGCCCCTCCCGCAGGAATACAGAAATGTACTAAGACAGCAGTTTTCATTTCTTAGCTTACTGTGGCCGAAACTAACGAGCCCCCTTATCAGTATATTCTCATGCCCGGAGACGCCGAAACCCAGCTCCATGGCCTTGAGTAGAGATAATAATGTATCCCTCGCAGGTGCAGATGCCTGCTCTATGAGAGCATTGTTTCATGGTCCGGGGCTCAGTAATTTTCCACAAGGGGCGTACCCCTCGTTACTGTATTGCATTATAATGTATTGCTGTGATGCAGAGAGTCAGTCCTCTCGTTCGCACTCCTAGGAGTGAGGTCGGACAGGGCCCTCTCATATGAGTGTTGTTTGGCCTAATAAAGACTTTTGTTTATTCTTCTCCACTGTCCGGCTGACTTCCTGTATAGCGACTATAGGTGAGTGCGGTAAGTCACTCGGGTGGATTTGAGCCACGCTTATCAATGGGCCTACCAAAGGGGTGACTGATATGAAGTAAAGGGAATGGTTAGAGGCTGGTAAGTGTGTGCACTTACCCAGCTAGCATGACAGTACCAGACTGCACGCAGGTTCTGCAATGGCAGACCTTAGACACATTTTACAAGGCGGCTCCTGTGGGTGGCGCAACCCGCGCTGCAGGCCCACGAGCCGCATCGGTATTTACAAGCCCTGGCACTCCTGGTGCACTTTACTGGGGACCAGTGTTCCCACGAAGCCGCGCGCCTGGGCGGCCGCGCACATCCGTGCCCTGGAGCGCGCACAGCTGTGTCTGTGGCGCGCACATCTCCGAGACCATTCATGCCGCCTCTGCACTTTCTAAATGTCTTTTGTTTTCCAGAGTGCGACTGTGGGGTTCATTGTGTTAATTGCAGAGCCCGTCAGGACCGCGATTAAGCACAAAACTGCCTGCAGTTACACTCTAGAAAACAAAGGAAATGCAGCACCAAACACAGCGTGTGCTTTTATAATCACTTAAATGCACACGCTGTGTTTGTAAGCTTCCTGCATTTGTTCTCTAAATAGAGCTGGGCTGCGGGGTGATAGTGTGCCTTTTTTAAAGTTTCCATGTTAATTGCAACCCATGAAGGGTGCTGCCATTAACATGAAAAGGTTAGCAGAGGCGCACAATCACCCTGCAGCTGCGCTCTATTATGAGAAGAAATGCAGCAATCTCACTAACCGAAAAATACCTGGGTTAAAATGCTAGTTTTCTCTGCTATCTGCGGAATAGCTGTGTCTGGATGGGGCCCTTGGTCCAGGCAGCTGCGGATGCTGCGTTATTGTTATTCATTCAGGGGTGGCTGGTGACATTGAAAACTGGTGGGCCGTAATGACCGTCCCAAATTACAACTAGAAATAAAAAAAAACAAGCATATGTTGGTTGGTCCTGCACAAACAGGATATGCAGGCAAGACAATGGCCTGTCTAACAGGGCCTGCTGTAGCCCAGTCTTTGGTCATCCTAAACCCAAATAACTCACATGAGCATGTGCAGGAGAGATAAGGGCCAGAGCACCTCAACGGACTCTGTGTCCACCATGACCTTGCATATGGGGGCATGCTTTGCTGAACATTCTTAAAAGACCCACTTAGGGTGTGCGATTTCATTTCTACTTCATTGAAAGGTGGCAATGTAGCACTATATACCATCGCTCTAGCAGGAGTTTAGATTTTTACAGGGGACTTATTTGTTCCCTGTTTGCTATATTTTTTTATACATTGTCTGCCTTATGCAACAGGTGTTGTACTTAAATAAATTAATTTGTGGACCCTCCAAGTTTATTTTTATATAAAGCCACGCATACACACTTTGGGAAAAAATATTATGAATTTGAGGAAGTGTCCAGTTACATATTTTTCAGTCAAAGAAAGAGATTTCTCAAAGATGTTCAACAATGACACACATGTAATATATCTGACATAGTTTGAAATGGTAAAGTCGCTTTAAGAATGAGCAGTACTGCTTTTATTTTAAAAAACAATTTTTGCGTAAAACTGAAATGGGTGTAAACTAAGTGACCTATCATTAACTGTAAGCAACAGGTATTCCTAATTTTTGCCTCCGTATTCACCCACCATTTTGCATCTAGAGTGACAGCTGTTCACATGTCTTACTCCACTGAAGTGTATACCTGCCTCTACTTAAAACTGGTCGGCCATTTTGAGTAGGCATCACTTCGTGCCAGCTCATAAGTAATGCTTCCCCCTTCCTGTCTCTTTCCAGGCTGATGCAGGGGTTTAGGAAGGAATGGGCCCTGCAGGCTGTAAAACTATAACAACCTGCGCAAGAGGCTCAGGTAATGTGACTTTTCAGCTGAGGGGGGCGAAAAAGGAAAAACAAAGCTACCACCCGCTGGTGTGCCAGTCTTCGAAGCATGTGTGTGCTTCTGGTCACCAAAAGGGTGGTGTGGTTGTGGAAAAACAGCAGGCAAGACCCGCTCTATGAATCGCCCTCATGATGGCTGGTACCCCCAGAGTAGATTCACAGGAAGGCTGGTCGGGGCACGTAATTGATCTTTTAAATTCTGGCCTGCCTGCTCAGCGCTGTTCATGAATATTATCTCTGACGCATAGCATTTCAAATGTATGTATGTATGTATGTATGTATTTATTACTTATTGAGCGCATCTGTCACCCAAAGGGTATCCTGGCGCTGAGACCTAACCGTGCATCTATTAAAACAGCTACATTACTCTGGGAAACAGGTAAGTTTTAAGGCTCTTTTTAAAAGTGAGCAGATCAGGGCAGCTCCTTAATGCCAGGGGGAGAGTGTTCCACAGCGTGGCAGCCGCAAAACTAAAAGCACGACCACCCATTCTCGTTCTATTAATTTTAGGGACTTTTGCCAAGAACGCCGAAGATGATCTTAAAGGTCTGGCTGCCTGATACCAGAGGAAGAGAGTCTGAAGAGGTATTGGTCCCAGTCCATGCAGGGCCCTAAAAACAAGGCAGAGAGCCTTAAACGCAATTCTCTGCTGGACTGGGAGCCAGTGCAAATCGGCCAAAGCTGCCGATGAAGAGGCGGACCGTGGTCGAGACAAGGCCAGTTTAGCGGCCATATTCTGTATCCTTTGGAGCTTTAGGACCAGAATCTTCGGGGCACCCAGAAGTAGTGCGTTGCAGTGAGGGCATGCGAATGTGATGGCACAGTTGCATGCCCTCATATGTTAGACAATTTTAGCATGCTGGGCAGCCTCATTGGCAGTGTGCCTCAATTGCAGTATTGTCAGAGGGGCGCTAGAATATGTGACTAATGCATTTTCATGCAGGGATGCGGACACCAGCATTAAAATGTGTTAGTCAAAAGCCTGATGTGGCCCTACCCTAACCCAGCCCTGAAACTGCGAAAAGTAAAATTATAATAATGTTATTATAATTTTATTTTTCCTGCTCAAAGAGAGCATTTGTTTAAGTTTTCATGTTAATCGCAGCGCCCATCATGAGCTGAAATCAACATGAAAACTTGAACAAATGCACACAATCACCCCGAAACCCAGCTCAATTAAGAAAAGAAATGCAGCAACATAGCAGCTAAGGTTTTAAATTGCTGTGTGGGACGGTTTCAAATATGTCTTAACACTGTTCACGTGGATCTGTATGAGGAAATGCACTTTCTTAAGCAAAGGTTTGGAGTGATATTTAGCGCTGCACCCACATGCACGCCTGGTTACTGGCGCACACAGCCTTGGTTGCAGCGCACATAGACCTTACACTGCCGCACACAGAGGAAAAAAATTAGAGGGAACATTGCTGGGGACTGACAGTAAATACAATAAGCCAATCATGGAAATCAATTACATGTATACACTTTACATTGGGAGCACTTGCACTGCGGCACGGATAGGCCATGGTGCAGTGCCCTGAGCAGCGAACACCAGCAAAACATCTGAGGCACATCAGCAAAAAGTGGAAGGGAGACTCATGCCAAGGTGCCAGGTCTAACAGGTTTGCTAGCTTTTCCTAGGTGCCGGCACAGCTACAGCTAGGCCGGCACCTAGGAAATCTACATCTAGGCACTTTGCAAAAAAGGGGTCAGTTTTCACAGTAAAAATGTTGTATGTCCACATCGTGTTTTGGGCTGTTTCCTGTGGGGGAACTAGGCCTAACCATACAAGTGAGGTACCATTTTTATCTGAAGACTTTGGACAGTGCGGGGTGGGTAGAATTTTCTGTATCCATGCAGATTCCAGAACTTTCCATCACAAAAATGTGAGGAAAATTCGTTTTTTTGGACAAAGTTTGCAAGGGATTCTGGGTAACAGAACCTGGTGGGAGCCAGACAAGTCACCCCATCCTGGGTTCCCCTGGGTGTCTAGTTTTCAAAACTGATAAGTTTGCTAGGTTTCCCTTGATGCCGGGAGAGCAAGGGTTCGAAATCTACAGCTAGGCACTTTGCAAAAAACAGTCAATTTTCCCTGTAAAAATGTGGTGTATCAATGTTGAATTTTGGGCCGTTTCCTGTCGCAGGCACCAGGCCTACCCACACAAGTGAGGTACCATTTTTCTTAGAAGACTTTGGGAAATGCGTGGTGGGTGAAATTTTGTGGATCTTGTGGATTTGTTTTTTTGGACAAAGTTTGCAAGGGATTCTGGGTAACAGAACCTGGTGGGAGCCAGACAAGTCACCCCATCCTGGGTTCCCCTGGGTGACTAGTTTTCAAAACTGATAAGTTTGCTAGGTTTCCCTAGATGCCGGGAGAGCAAGGGTTCGAAATCTACAGCTAGGCACTCTGCAAAAAACAGTCAGTTTTCCCTGTAAAAATGTGGTACTGGTGGTGCAGGGGGCCACTCTGCATGACTTTTCCTCTCCTTGTAAATACGGCCCCTTCAGACGCAGCACTTTGCGTTGAAGGGGCGTTCCATGGGTGTTGCTGTGGGTGTTCCCACGTAACACCCATGAAACAAGACACATCAACAGATTTACGAGAAATTGTAAATCTGGAGATGCATCAGAAAGCTACCCCACCATAGAGGTGATGTAGCGAGGCGCAACGAGGAGAAATGTTTACATTTCTCCTTCTTTTTTCCTCTTTCAATGCGTGCTGCATTCTACAGCACGCATTGAAGGAGGAAGAAGCCTTTAGTGAATATTTTTGTGCAGGAAGGTGCCCCTTCCTGCACAAAAACAATCTCTCCATGGCTCAGGCATCCGTGCACCATGGTGCAAGGGTGCCTGCACCGGCGCTTGGCAGATGTCTGTGTGCCAGCGCAGGGGAGAGCACAGGAATGCAACATATTCTTGTAAATATGTTGCATTCCTGTGCTCTGAAAGTGCTGCAGCGTGGCGCAGCCAAAGGCCTTGCGGTGCCACGCTGCAGCACTATCTTGTAGATCTGCCCCCAAGTGCCTAGTGGTCTTTCTGTCTTTCCTGGGGAGGGGAGGAATTGGGGCTATTGCCCTGGTAAGCCAACAAGAGGGGCAGAAAGACTGTGGCTATTCTTTTGGTGGGTGGTGCATAGTGGGCTCTCTGCCCCCTCCCCCCGGGTGCAGATCAGGGACTACTACCCCCATCTGCCTCCTGGGTGGGTCAGAAAGACTGTGGCATCTTTTGTGGGGAGCATTGGCATGCCCATTCTGGGTAACCCCAACCTCGAACTTTGGAGAAAACAAATCCCTGGTGGCTAGTAGTCTTTCTGCAGAAACTCTTTTGTTTTGTTTGAGGGTAGGGTGGGGGCATTTGCATGTCCATTCTGGCCAGCCCCCACCCTGGGACTATAAAATAAACCATGCCCTCTAGGGTGCAACTGCCCTCATCTGCCCCCAGTGGGGGCAGAAAGACTGGAATTTCATAGGGGTGGGGCATTGGCATGCCCATCTTGGGCAACCCTCACCCCTAAATTCATCAGGAAAAACCCCCACCCCTAATTTGCATTTGAAAAAAAATCCCTGGTTTATAGTGGGCTTCCTTTTGCAGCGGGAGTGGGGGCATTGGCATGCCCACATTAGGCAGCCCCCACCAGTAGGGGCTCCAGGAGGGAGTGCTGTCGGGGCATGATGCGGGGAGGGGCAGAGTGGGGGGTAGTAAACTCTGGAATACATCCCAACAGAGTACAAATAAATAAATAAAACAAAATTCCTTGCGCTCGCTGCATCGCATTTGGCAATGCAGCGCGCGCAATGAAATTCAGTTTATTTATTCAAATTTTTTACTTACTTCTTACTTTCTACCCCCCACCCTGCCTGTCCCCTGCCTTGCATCACTCGCACCAGGAGCCGATACTGGCCCCCACCCCTAATTCAAATTAGAAGAAAAATCCCTGGTATCTAGTGGGCGTTCTGCCTCGGGGGCAGATTGGGGGATAATGCCCCAGAAAGACTGTCATTTTGCAGCAGGGGGCTGGGGCATTGCCATGCCCATATTGGACAACCCCCAACCCAAATTCAATTTAGAAAAAAAATCCTGGTATCTAGTGGGGTTTCTGCCCCGGTCGGGGAGTATATTGGCGGCTACTGTCCCCTTCTGCTCCCCAGGGGGGACAGAAAGACTGTAATTGTTGCAGGAGGGGGTGGGGGCATTGGCATGCCCGTTTTGGGCAGCCCCCAACGCTAATTGAAATTGCCATGAAAAATCCCTAGTTTCCAATGGGCTTTCTGCTCCCCCCCCCGGGGGGCAGATAGGGGGCTACTGCCCAGGGCAGTAAGGCTGAATGTACCCCAATTTTTATTTTGGTGGGGGAGCAAAGGTCCTTGCCCAGGTGGCTGCTCCTCCCTCCCTGGTGGCTAGTGGGTAGAACCTTGCTTGGAGATCGGCCTTCTGGGGCAATTGCCAAGCAGGGATCCACTATGGAGGGGTACCATAGGAAAGGGGATATTCTCCTCTTTCCAATCATACCTCTCCCATCTTTCTACGTGCTCAGGGGGATGAGAGAGCCCCCTGAGCACGTAGAGAGCAAAACTAAAATTAGCCTCTTGGCTAATTTCAGTTTCGGTTTTACTGAAATGACATCAGCGTGACGTGTGCGCTGATCGTCATTTCAGAGAAACCAAAACTGCTTCCCCAGCTCCTGAGGCTGTTGGGGGCGAAAGGGTATTCCTCTGGGGCTGTCCAACACACATGAGCACTGGTGCGTCGGACGGCCACCGGACGACTGACGCACTGAAGGGGCCAAGTCTCTACCGCTATTGATTTCTATGGGAGGATGTTACAGTTACAGTAGTTGGCCATGTGTGATACTGGATCTATTCCAGCTCTTTGCTGGGAGTATATTTACTATTGTTTTGGGTCCTTTTTGGCAGTAGTAGCGTTAGAAGTGCAGCTTGTAAATAGCAATGGACTTACTCTCTGGAGGGTTGTTTTCTACCCCTCCCTTAACACCCTTTACACCTTTTTACTCCTCCCTAAATTAAACCAATTTTGCAGTAGGTACACCCTATTTTTCATCCACGCCTATGGTCCATCACTGTTAAACTTGGCATCTTTTGGCGTGTTTCCCCTGACTTTTTACTTTTTGACCTCCTGGTTTTTGCTGGTGTAATAATCTGCACACTTTCCTCACTGCTGTCAAGTGGTTAAGTGCAAGAGCTCCTGTATAAAATGTGTTCTGGATTGGTGTTTCCATGATTGGCCTATTTCTCAGTTCCTTGTAAATTGCACTGCGAGTGCCAGGGCCTATAAATCAAATGCTGTTGGTGGGCTGCAGCACTGGATTGTGCCACCCACGCAAACAGCCCATAAAGTGGAACTCTGGCCTGCCATTGCAGAGCCTGTGTGCAGCCTGGGGCTGCCATGTTGACTTGGCAAGTGCACACACTTGCAAGTCCCTAAACGTTCCCTTTTCTACCTGTGAGTCAACCCTAGGGTAGGCCCAAGGCACCCCCATAGGCAGGGTGCATTGTATGTGAAAGGTAGGACATTCCCTGGTGTGTGTGGCATGTACTAATGGTGAATTACAGCCTAATTCGTTTTTCACTATTGCAACGCTACCTCTTGCCCGTAGGCCAGAGTGGGCAGTTTGATTATGACATCCTAAAATCCTAACTGACCCCGGGAACATGGTAGAAATTCGAGTTTAGTATGCCTGAGCTCAGAAAGATAAAATACATCTTTTAGTGACGTTGATTTTAACATTCTGTGTTTGAAAATACCACTTTTAGAAAGTAGGTATTTTCTGACCTAACCATCCAGCCTCCCTCTGCTAGCTTGTGTATTAGCTGTCTGGTTTGTGAGTGACAGGGGCTGAGACTCCAGGAGACAGGGTGAGTCAGCACAGGGCTGAATAGACCTATCTGTACATAGATGGGTGGGAGGAGTAGCACCTGGCTCTGAATGGGACTGTGCCTGCCTTCCACAATGCTGGCTCCACCTCCTGTGGTGCGTCTGAGGACCCTGGCCCACACTGACAAAAGAAGAAGGTGCACACTGGCAGGATGCAGCCAAAACTGGTTTGAACTAGGTCCACGCCCCTCTGCCTTCAGAGGACAAAGGAATTGCTGGTATAAATATTGGGACCCAGACCCCAAGACTTTAGAACTCGCTGGAATAATGGATCCTGCCAAGAAGAAGAGCTGGAAGAGCTTCCCGGAGAAGTATTGCCCCTCTGCTGTGTTGTTGCTTTGTTGGGTTGGCCTGCAGCTGCTGCTGCTTCTGCCTTGGGTAGTGAAAGGACTGGACTGAACTATCTCTACTTGTGCTGAGTATCTACAAGAGCCTAAAACCAAGCTGGCCTCCTGTTAATAAATCTCAGGGACTGCAAAGACTTCACCAACCTCTGGGTACCGCTTCTGAAACCACTGTTTCAGTTGCCACAGAGAAGAGGGAACCATGACCGTTGCTAGCCTTCTGTCCTGAAGGCACTGCAGGCCGCACCGTCTCGCCCTGCACCGCAAGCCTTGGTCTCACCAACACCATCTGCACGATCATCACCGAGCCGCTGCCTGCGCCGCATCGAGAGGACACCGCAGCCTGCACCGCCTCGCTTCACTTCGCTGGCCGGGTCTCACCGACACCGTCTGGACGATCGTCACCGAACCTCTGCTCGCACTGCATCGAGAGGACACCGCACTTTGCACCACTTCCCCTTTGCATTGCAACCGCAACAGATGCCAAGACCGACTCGCACCACCTTGTGAGCCGCACTAAGAAAGGTAGTTAACGAGTCTGTTCACGCTGTTGCTGGCCCGTACTGATGCAGTCAGCTGGAACTGCGAGACTCTGTTGTTTTCAGCATCGCGGTAGGCTCGGACCGAGCAACCAAATCGTACGAACTGTGTTTTTAATGTATTTTTGCAATTTAAAGACATCTTGCACACTTGCACCTTTGGAGGGGGGAGGCAAGGAGGCCCCCACTGCAGCCGCCACCGCCAGGAGTCAATTCTTGCTGCCCACAGCGCCACCGCCCCGGGACTACATCTCCCGGCAGCCTTAGCGGCGGCGCTGCACTTTGACACCAGGAAAGCGCCAGGATGCGCCTTAAATCAGCGCTCTGCTCCGCGGGAAGCGAGCGGGACGCCGGGCGAAGCCCGGGCAAAGGGCGGGCCCTCTGTGGCCCTCAGAGGACCTGAGAAGGACGGGACGGGCCACCCCACATGGCTCTATCGAAGGAGGAGGTACAGAGACGTTTTACCTTCTTATGTAATCCCGCATTGTTCTGCCTATTGCCACTTTTGTAGTTCTGATTTCCATTAATCATGTCCATCTGGGAGGAGCTGAATGCCCTGTTTGGCACGAAGTATGTCCCGGACGTATCAACCCCCCCCATAGTGGGTAGAGACACTGACCAACTAAACTGCACTTCTCAGGATGTACCTTTATCCCCCAATAAAATCCATTCTCAAGTTAACACACTGTCCAGGGGTTTAATCAGTAAAAGGAAGCATGATGAGGAAAAAGATAATGTCAATGAGAATCTATCTAATGCTGACAATATGTGCACTAGCCCCTCATTATCCCCCTCCAACCCAACTACATTAACGCCGGCTAAGGCTGTGAACAGAATACATGACTCTGTATCGCCCCTCCAATTGACCTTACTGGCTCAGATTGAGCAACTGTTAACATCTGCACTATCACCTCTGGTCACAAAAATCAACGATCTAGGGGACAGGTTGACCAGTATTGAAAAAACAATAAAAAGGATCTATCCACCAACTGAAAAAACTGCTATACCCATTTGCCCTACTTTCTCTATCAACAATGAAAAGCCTAAGTCCACTGCACGCAGGAAGGTACAAACTCTTGAACCCCCTCTTACTACACCCATTCCAAGTGGCCGGAACGTTACTTTTAATCCCGTACTCGTACCTCACAGAGCTCCCAGGACCGCTCTAGAAAGAAGGCATTGGATTAACCTACCTCCTGAAGCCGCCCCATATGTGACTGTTCTTTCTGGGGTCCCTGCACTTAGTCAGGGCAAACTTGAAACGCACCAGGACCTGCTAAACAAAGCCATTGTCTGGCTAAAACACAACAGACTGCTGCCACCTGCTCTAGATGGTGGAATCCTGAGCGTCAGGAGGGTGGGGTGGCTAGGTACGTTGCCCAAAGACATCTCGGGGGGCTTGATTTTAATTAAATTCAAGAATAGGAACATTGTCCCCTACCTACGATCCTCCCAGCCCAAAGAAGGAGATGGCCCCATTTGCATCTGGGACTTGTATGATTTTTATCCCGGCCCCCGATACAATCCGTTACAAAGACAAATGTCATTGAATCATAATTCTTGGTGAAAGGGGATTTTGTGTACCTTATGCTATTAATCCTCTACCCTCTAATTAGTTTTGATTATGCATGTACTTTGTTTAGCGGATTCGTCAAATTAACTCTAGCTTGTTTTAATAGTCGGTTTCTTTTTACCTTGTAATGAAATGATGAGTTATCTATGCATGTATGCATTTTTTCTTGTTGCTTTTATGGTTTTTAACTAAGAACTGAATAAAGCTTATTTGATTTGATTTGATTTGACATCTTGCAAATGAACTATTTTTAAAGTACTGTATTGTGGATTTCTAGTGTATTTGGTCTTGTTTTAAGTATATAAACATATTGGCTATTTTTCGAAACTGGTGTGGTGTCCTTTTGTAGTGCTTACATTGGATTACTGTTGTTTTTGTTCAAATTCTTCACACACTGCCGCTAAGATAAACCTGACTCCTCATGCCAAGCTACCAAGGGGGTGAGCAGGGGTTATTTTAGGAGTGTAACTCCCTTATCCTGACTAGGAAGAAGGGTCCCTACTTGGACAAAGGTGCAAGCCCTTGCCAACTCAAGACCCCCATTACTAACAATCACACATTTACTACTAACAGCTTGATTCCAATCTCGGTCAGAAAGCATTCCTACCCAATCGGTTCCGGAATGTTTTCCAACCGACTCATCCGCAAGCCTTCAGAGCAACAGAGTATGATGCATTGCATGTAAAACTCCTAACGAGTCGTATGGAACTCAATCCGTTTGACAGAACCTTCAAGAAACATGCCCAAAGTGACCGACTCATTCGGAAACGCTCAAGAATATCATCCTGGGTATGAATCCGACTCGGTTTAACCAGCGAGCAGATGACAATTAATCTGATGCAGTTCCGCAACCGTGTTGGTCTGTGTATCAAATGTCAAGGGGGAATAGTAAAAAACAGACAAAACAACAATTGGCAACGCCCCCCCTAAAAAAATTACGCCACACCCACAAATCAACTGCTATAAAGGGCCAACACCATGACCATGATCCTTTGCTACAACTACTGATAGGTCCAAGGAGTCAACAACACCACACATTCCCTGCTCTCTGCCTCTCTGCCCCATACATTCACACTTCACACACCACACAACTTTCACAGATTTTATTTCATACAAATTCTCACAAACACACACTCTTTTTCATATTACCAATCACCCTCACCCTCACCATGGCCAAAAGGAAGCAGCCATGTTTTACAGATAAGGAGTTGGAAGTGCTTGTAGATGAAAGAGTCAGAGTAGAGCCACAGTTCTTTGGGAACCTAGTCAAACAGACCCCCCTGTCCCAGAGAACTAGGATGTGGGAGAGGATAGTCAACAAGGTGAATGCTGAAGCACCGTGCATGCGCACAATGGATGATATCAGAAGCAGGTACTACGATGTGCAAAGGAGGGTCAAGAAACAGCTGGCCAGGGAACACGCCCAAAGCCAGCAGACTGGCGATGGCCCTCCTCCACAATCTTTGCACTTCACTTCCTGGAAGGAGAAGGTGAGTGCCATTATTCCGCCGGAGAGCGTCCATTGATTCACAGAAGCACCAGAGACTGGTAAGTACCCATTCCCCATTAAAATGAAGTTACCAATTACACCCCTAGAGACATAATTGTAAAAGATTGACAACAAATATACCTGTAATGACATTGAAAATGCACCAAACTATTACCATGTACATACTTCTCACAAACTCACACCAAGGCCTGGTACTCCAAACAACATGCACCAGTGTCTGACATCTTGCCAGTACTTTTCCGATCACTCACAGGAAATCTGAGTCACAGGTAGGCTGTTTGAGACGGCTGCGAAGGTGGGTCTGGGCACAGGCCCCATGCTCCAAACCTCAGTCGCCAGTGTCAGACTTCTTGTCAATACGTTGTCCCTCACTGTCAGGAAAGCAGAGTCACAAGTAAGATATTTAGGATGGGTAAGAAGGTGTATGGAGGACAGAGCCTGATAGGAGATGGAGTCAGGGCAAACACTCCTCCTCCCAACCAGCACAAACCGACCGCCATGAACCATGCTTACCTGATAGTGAGTGGAAAAAACTAATAAAATGGCTGACACTGGTGACTTCTGTCTGGACAATCACTCCCTGCTGGGAGTTGTGAACATATAGGCACCAGTCATCAGTGTCGGACAACTTGCACAAGTTGCAAGTACATTCATACTCACTGTCAGGGAAGCTGAGTTACAGGTAGGCTTTTGCTGCTGCCTGGGAAGGTGTGTGTGGGACAAGGCCTGGTGTGACTTGTATATGGGTGCCACGTATTTCTTTCAATATCTCAATGACATTTCTGACATTTGATTGATACTTTAGCATCTAAGGCATTTCAACCAACAATTCTTCATGAAAAACACTTTCTTAAGAAACAGAATCCAAACCATCTATATATTCATATTATATTTTATGAATTATAATCATTCATGTATACTTCAATTATACAATTTACAAAAAGGCTGAGGGGTGAATAAACAGTGCAAAGTGACATAAAGTGCTCAGTGCTCACGGCGCAAGTGTGACCAACAGTTTATACAATTATATACAAGTGAAATGTAAAGGACGAATTTAATAGGGCCTATATTGTACAATATCAAACTGTATACCACCTTAATCAATATTTAATACAGGGATTTGCCACTATAGGTCCAGTATCACCCGAGCGCTTAGAGGCCTGTAGGTGATTGAGCGCGCTACAAATCAAAAATAACAATAACAATAACTTGATAATAGCATTACCAATCACTCTCATGAAACCATTCAGACATGTGGTCAGTTGTCTCTGGGTGGGAAGAGTGTGTGAAGGTCAGAGCCTGGTGGGAGTTGGAGTAATGGCAAACACTCCTACACCCACCCTGAATAACCACTTCATCTTGGACTATGCCTACCTGACAGTGAATGGAAGTGCACTAGAAAGATGCCTGACACTGGTGCATGCTGTTTGGGCCACAAAGCCTTTTTGGGACTTGGATTCAGGTTTTACACCATGCACCACTGTCAACATCCTTGCTAGTAAATTTGACCTCGCTGCCAGTTGGCCACAGTCACAGAGGACTTAGCTGGGTTGTGTGGGAGGTGAAGTATTTGAAAAGGCTGCAACTCGCATCAGGCAATGTCCAACATACACCTTCCCAAACATCACAAACAGACCAACAGTGTTTTGGAATTTACTAACAGAATGCATGACACTGCGCCCTGGTGTCAGACATTCCCACAAATACCAACAGTGACTTGTGCTCAAAACACCAGGCACCAGTGTCAGTACATATGCACTCACTCTCAGGAAAGCATAGCTTCAGGGGTGTTGTTTTTGCACAGTGGAAAGAGTGTGTGTAGTACAGGCCTGATGGTAGTACTGGCCAATGCAAACACTCCTCCTCCCAACCAGCCATACAAGACATCTATGAACCATGATTACCTGACATTGAGTGGGCATGTAACAATAAAATGACAGAGACTGTATGTAGGACTGGGCCTGATGGGAGTCGGAAGTACATCAAACACTCCAACAAACACAGCATAACCACTTCATCTGGGGCCATGTATACCTCACAGTCTGTTCATTTGTACTATCAAGATGGCAGACAATGGGGACTGCTGTCTGGACAAATCACAACTCTCCACATTTTCCTATGTGCTACAAACACAAGCCATCTGTGAGAATCATCTTGCAAGTACACTTACCAACATTTTTGTGACAATACCCTTCCTGGTGGCCTGGAGGGGCTGGGTGGGAGGAGGAGTGTAAGTATCCCAATTACAGCACAAGCACTCAAACCTCAGTTTAACATAGTTCTTTGCCAAAAATGGCAGTAAGCAGAGTATGTGAACTCATCTGACCATGGAGTGAATGTTTAAAGTACATTATCTGTGTAGGCAAAAAGATAAGCAATCACACATTTTGCTTCTTACAGCCATTCGCATGTGTACAATGAGATGAGAACAAGAAGCTCCACAACTTTCTGTGTCCGTCAACAGAATGTGAGACATGCAACAAGCCCAGTACACATGCAAAAATTGATACCTACATAGGGAGAGAAAGAGTATGTGTCTCACTGTAAAAGTGAAGATGTGGACAACACAAATCCACAGGTTGTCACAAACCAGTCAATGTCATTGCACATGTAATGTGAACTAAACACAACATGCCCATTTGTACACATAGCTGGACATGTCCAATAATCCCCCTTTTGACAAAACACATCGTTTTGCTAAAAAAAGGCCAGCATCATGGATGAAGTTGCCAAATCTATCCACATAAAATCATCATTAGGTTCAGTAGACTATGTAATGTGTTTGAAATGAGAAGCGGTGGACATTCACAGCAGTCATTGTGTTATGTTTGTACCCACAGGGCAAGGTGGGAACACCACAGGATCCATCCAGGCTGCCAGGCCCAGACTCTGGTTGAACAGGAGCTCTCCAGCATTGATGTCTTACATTCATCTTCGGACGATGAGGACCAACCTGGCCCATCTGATTAGGGTCACCCCAAAGCACCAGCAACGGCAAGATCTGGATCCTCTGTGACCACTCCCGCCTCAGCAGACAACGCACAGCTGACCCCTACACAAATGGACACAGGAGCCCGGGACAAGACCAACAGCATAGTAACACAGGGCACTCGAGAGGTGCCGGACAACAACACCACTGTCAACAATGAAGGATGCCCTGTGTTTGCTGTGCTAGCAGCAACTGCTCCTGCTCAGGTGGGTAGGAGTGTTCGGAGGGGCCGTGGGGACGGGCACCATCATGCAGCTGGTGCTGCTGGTGAGGAGACCCAAAACCTCTCCAGAATCCTCCATGCTTATGAGGATTCACAAGGAGAAATGTGCTAGGTTGTTGGTATCCTCAGGACCATCCAACAGCAGCAGGAAGCCCAAAATGACAAAATGGACAGGTTCCTTGAAAAAATTGATGACCTAACTGCGGTGCACAGGGACATTGTCACCTGCCTCCACCAGATTGCCACCAACATGTCCACACCTCCCTGTGTGCCCTCAATATCCAGTGCAACAACATCTGCACCAGCCACAGTGAGGGACGTGAACTCTGGCGGAGAACACCCTGCACCGCCGCTGCCTACACCTGAGGGTCCCCAGAACAAATGTTGAGTTGGTCGTCCAAAGAAGAAATGGTGAAAGACAGATGGCTATGCATCACGTCCAGGAAGTGACTGTCTTCTCCTGATATCCTCCAAGTGTTCACTTTGTTTACTATCATTGAACTGTCCCACATTGGCTGAAGGGTTTAAGTTGGACTATGGACTCAAATAACTGTGGATCTACTTGGAATATTTCATCTACAAACACTGCCTTCTATCTGCACTTTGTTTTCAGGTTTTTTGTTGAGCACTCCGCCATGGTGTGTACTGATCTAATCACATAATGCACTAAAATAAATCACTTGGCAATAAAAACTTGATCATGTTGTGACTTTGAATTCCAAATGTACAAATTGCAATGTAGCACAAAATCACACAGAAGAAAATGTCAACAACATTGGTTAGACATCACTTCAAAAATGTGAACTACTGGCTTGTGAGTAAATGTAACGGCACATAGAGAAGGTAAATCCACTGCAGGAACCAACATGTTTCGGCCAATGCATCCACCCGGAACATGGCCAAAACATATTAGTTCCTGCAGCGGGGACATAGGGGCATTCTTCTCCCCTAAGTATCCCAATTTTGATTTGTTAATCCTATCAGGGGGAAACAAGATTAAAGGTATATTGTGGTTATCCCCTTTTGCTTTTTTAAACATATTTTATTGGCATTTAAGTATCAGCAGTACATACTCAATTCGTTTCTTAACCATAGACATTCCTGGTTAACAGTTCAAAGTGCTATTCCCAGCTGCTTAGTTAGTCACTTGTCCATATCTCTTCTTGCTGTGTGACTTTCCGCCGTACTATGCAGCTCTAGTGGTAAAGGACTGCCATCCAATATAACAATCTAACAGTTCTCCCTAACTGCCCCTGCCTCCTCCCACCCCTCGCTGCTGCCGACTAACCTACCACTATATCTCTCGCTGTATGTGTGGTCTGGGTCTCACTCTCTATAGGCTAAGCCGTAGGCAGGACTCACGCAAACCTTTAGGTCTGTAGATGTTAGGGTGCAATGGTCCGCTCATGACGCCCCTTCTCTCCCCTCCTGTTCCTGGCTATAAGGGCGGACCGGTCAAGACCCGGCCTGAGGTGTGCTGGGGCAGACTCCTGGTCTACATTCTTCAGGTTCTCTACTAATACTCCCCAAGCCTGAGCTCTCTCCAGTCTTCCAATGCCTCGTTTTCCATTTCGAAGCAGTACTCTATGTTCTCAGCCCGCCCACTTCTCTAATTCCCGTTTCCAGTTGACCACCCACAGACCCGCTGAGGCCTTCCATTTGCTTGTTATTTCGCGTTTTGCTAATATATATGCTAGGTCTTGGAACCTTGCCGTCTGTCCACTTCAGGGTCTGCTATGCAATTGAAATCTCCCCCTATTAGGACCGCTCCAGTCATGTACGGTGCCAGGACACCCGACAACTGCTCCAGAAATCGGATATGATCTACATTTGGGCCATACACATTTACAAGGGTGATATCCTGTCCGTAAAGTCTCCCGGAGACAAGCACATAGCGTCTCTCGGGATCAATTTTATGCTCCATAGGTGGGAAGGGGACCACGCCCGCACTCACATCAGGACTCCTCAGGAAAATGCTGAATATGATGTGTAAAATGCTTGACCTCCCCAACGCTTGCGCAGTGCCACCCCCTCTGTTTCCAATGTGTGGGTCTCTTAAAGCTTCGCTATCTGCACTCCCCCGCCTATTTGAGAATATTTTATATCTTTTGCTCATGGAGTGTATGCCCCTAACATTCCACAACATTATGTTATAGGTGGACTTTGTCGGCTGCATGAGTGTTCATACTCCCCCCTGTTCGTGCCACGATACCCAGATCCTCGCTGAAATCCCATGCGGGACGTCATGCCATGGCCTTTTTCCCCGTCGACAGCAGAGACCCCCAGTTAATAATAAAACCAGATAAACATCCCAACTCCCGCTCCCCAGGGCGTCTCTGGCGTAATTTACCACTGCCCAACAAGATAGTCCCAGCTGTACTTGCATGTTCTCTCTTCTTCATATCAGGTCGTCAGCCGATCTGGGTGTAATGCGCGGCAGGGCCTGATCCGCCTCTCCCATCGTGCTCCTGCTGGCTTCTGAGTCCGAATCTCTGTGTTCTCCCTCAGAGTGCGAGGGAGTGTCCAGGGTGCTTGCTGTGCTCATGGAGGCCACCGCAGCAATCGCATTCGCTCTGTATCTGTGCATCTCCTCCATCGTTGGATGACTCTTTGGTTCCTGCCCTTTATCAGGGGTACGTGCTTGGTTCAGTTCCTTGGGGTTCTTGCCCACCCCTCTTTGGTCTTTGGGGTCTTGTTCTATTTATCCATTCCCAAACCTCATGGGGTGTTTTGAAGAATGTGGTTCGCCCCTTTCTCATGACGCAAAGCCGGGCCGGGTACACCATTGAGTAGGACACTTCCATTTTGGCGCAATTTCCTCTTGGCTGTGACAAAGGATTCTCGCTGGCACTGCACTTCTTGGGAGAAATCAGGGAAAATTCTAACAGTGCTGTTCTCCACCCTTAGTTGCCCTTTAAGGTGAGCCTGATTCAGAATATGATCTCTGTCTTTATAAAAGAGGAGACGGTCACTACAGGACGCGGTGGTCTGCCAGGCAAGGGTGCCTGAGCGGGTACTCTGTGCGCCCTCTCCAGGGCGAAGAATGTTGATAGTCCCTCATCTGCTACCGCTGTGCGCAACCAGTGTTCAAGGTAATCCACCATATTTCCTCGTTTGACTTTTTCAGGCAGACCCGTGACCCTAATGTTATTCCGGCGTGCTCGATTTTCGACATCCTCCGACCTCTGCTCCAGTACCAGAACGTGCTTTTCTATGTCGGTGACTTTGCGCTCAGTCGCCTAAGGCCGGTATTTTCAGATTGTCTACTTCAGCCTCCACTGTTATAACACTATCCGTCAGTTTCCTGTGATCCGCTCGTAGTAGGCCATGATCTTCCCGAATCGTGTCGATTTTGTTTTCCACCGCAGCCAATTTTTCTATAGCCTGCAAGATATCTTGGAGTGATATCTCCCCTTGTTGGGGCGTCTGTTCATTCCTGGACCCCCTACGCGATCGTGACTCCTCCGTATCTTTGCTAGCCGAATCCTGGTGTTTCTGGTGCTCAGTATCCCGTCTCTTGGTGATCCGCCCCATATTGCTGTCTCTTACACGGCGTCAGAAAGGCCTTATTTCAGGTGTCTCTGTGGGTTCTCTCCTAACCCCCCGGTCCCACAGATAGATAGTTTAACAATATTGTATTTTTGTTCTGCTAGTTAGTCTGCTGATTCAGGCTTTGATCCAAGGCTCAGCACTGAACTTGTCTTCTCACTCTGCTTTCTGCTGATATTCTCCAGCCGGGAAATGAGGTCCACGTTGGGTTCAGGGTGTGCTCCCATGCCCCCCGCCACCGAAGGACGTAAGGGGGTGCTCTCTCCCCTCCTAGCCGAAGGACTCGTGACCCTCAAGGTCCCTTTTTCCGCCTTCCGCTGGCGTCACTTTGGGGTATTCGGCAGTCCTGCGCTACTGTCCATCAGCGTTGGGCTGACCCCGTGTCAGGTGAGACCTTCAGGGCCCTGCAGAGCCCGGTGTATATCTCCTTAACCGCTTGGTGGCCCTGGCCTCAGATGCATGCCCCTCCACTCTTAGACTGTGATGCCCTCTTCCTCCATCTTGTAAGGGAGTCAGGCCTCGTGGCTGCAATCACACAAAATGGTTGCTGTGGTTCTCTGTGGCCTTCCTTACAATAGTGCCTCCCTGTTAAGCTTGGGCGTAAAATCTGTTTCGTTCGCAAATTTTGCGGATTTTTGGCAAATTCGCGATCCGCAAATTGCGCAAATTTGCCCAAAAATTCGCAAATTCATAAGCTGTGGTTTTTTTGCTTGGTCACACTTGAAAAATACAATATTGCGCGCGCTGCATTGACTTACCGTGATTCTGAGTCCACCGAGTTGTTTTTCTCCCGGTTTGCGTGTGCTGCGCCATTTTGAAACTTGCTGCGTGATCGTGCGAGAGTTTTTCAACCGCGATTACGTCATCACTGCTCGCAATCGTGCACAGCAAGAGTTTGACAATGCGAGTACGCCATAAGGGCCCGCGATCACGCATCCCGGGAGTAAACAATGCCAAACACGTAGATGCGGCGCGCAGCTGACTTCTGGCGGGGGATTTGAACAGCTCGCTTTCCTGAAATTCTGCACAAGAAATCCACCGCAGGCAGCATAACTCTTCTGAAAATGATGATTTTGATCAGAATAACTCCTCAGATTGACATTTGGCTGCACTTTTTGGTGCAAGGAGTCCATTTTTGGGGGTGGGGCGGTGGGAGGAAGTTAGTGCCCCAGAGTCTCCAACTTCCTGTTCCTGTCCAGCAGGCTCCTCCCAGTGCTTTGTCCATGTCCTGGTCACTTTTGCTTTGGATCTAGAGCTGGAAGGATTACTTGTAGTAGCTGATGCTGGATATTTGGATTTGAGGACTTTTTGGACTTTGGAATTTGGATCACTTTTGGACTTGAGATTTTACAAGTAAATTGGTGTTGTTTGTTTGGGGCATTGCAGTTGCTGCAACTACAGTTTTAAAACTCTTTTCACAACTTAAAAAAATATATATTGTGGGTAGCCACAGTATCCAGTAGGCCCAGGGTTAGTCATGGGTGCATGATACAACTGTTTCTGTGATTTAAAAAAAATGTAATTCTCATTTATGTCATGGAATTTTAGCTCACTTTTATATGTTGTTTTTTTTTTAATTTTGGGGTGCCTGTAAAGCCTCACTAGCCAGTAGACCCAGGGGTAATGAGCGGTGCATGGACAAAGTCTTTCTGTGGGGTGTCTTTAATTTAGACATCATTGAGGGCATGGATGGCATTGGATTGTGGGGATTTATGTGTGGTTTTTGACTTTTTAGGGTGGTGTTGGGGCCTGGCCATGTAGGTGGGGGCCATTTTGAGGCCTGGTCAAGGCAGGGCCTGGCCATGTGGCTGGGGGTCAAGGGGCCATTTTGAAGCCAGGCAGTGTGCTCAGGCCTGCACCCAGTTTGCCTTGCTTTCTTCCATTAGGCTCAGGGGTAGTGAGTGGTGCATGGACCAAGTCTTTCTGTGGGGCGTCTTGAATTTAAACATCATTGAGGGCATGGATGGCATTGGATTGTGGTGATTTTTGTGTGTTTTTCGACTTTTGGGGTGTGGGGCCATGTGGGTGGGGGCCATTTTGAGGCCTGGTCCAGGCAGAGCCTGGCTATGTGGCTGGGAGTCAAGGGGCCATTTTGAAGCCATGCAGTGTGCTCAGGCCTGCACCCAGTTTGTCTTGCTTTCTTCCATTAGGCCCAGGGATAGTGAGTGGTGCATGGACCAAGTTTTTCTGTGGGGCGTCTTGAATTCAAACATCATTAAAGGCATGGATGGCATTGGATTGTGGTGATTTTTGTGTGTTTATCGACTTTTTGGGGTGGTGTTGGGGCCTGGCCATGTGGGTGGGGGGCATTTTGAGGCCTGGTCCAGGCAGGGCCTGGCCATGTGGCTGAGGGTCAAGGAGCCATTTTGAAGCCAGGCAGTGTGCTCAGGCCGGCACCTAGTTTGCCTTGCTTTCTTCCATTAGGCTCAGGGGTAGTGAGTGGTGCATGGACCAAGTCTTTCTGTGGGGCGTCTTGAATTTAAACATCATTGAGGGCATGGATGGCATTGGATTGTGGCGATTTTTGTGTGTTTTATGACTTTATGGGGTGTTTAATTGATGTTCCTCTGGCTTCCATTGCTTTTAGGTGCACAAGAGAACCACCAGTGCCAGGAAGAAGTCCTGCAGTGGTGTGTGCAGCACAACGTCACATGACGTCACGTGTGGCCACAGACAAGACAACTCTGCAACTCGTGCAACTGCGGCCTGCTGTTCTGACATCTGAAGAAGATGGGCCCAAAGAAAGGTGGCCGTAGCGCCTCAGCGAAAAAATTTGTCAGTGCCACTGCCAGTAAGAATGAGCCAAAGAAGCAAGTGGCACCACCTACCAAGGAGACTGGTGGGCCCACCAACACCTTTTTTGGTAAAAAAAAAACTACGTCTGCAGCAGCAGCGGTGAATGCCGGGGACCAAGCTGGAAGCAGCACCTCCGCTTCATTGGGCTCAGTGCCACCATGCCAAGTGAGGTCCAAGACCATGAGTGCTGCTGAGGCAGCCACTTTACTTTCTCAATCACCATCGACCAGTGATGTTGGCTCATCACAAGAAAGTACAATCCAATCAACGCCGGGTGTAACTCAGCTGACGAGTGTTCAACAACCACAGCCGCAACGACAACCACAGGTGCAACTAGTGCAAGCGCAAGTACATGGGCAAGCAGAGGCGCAAGGAGAGGCGCAAGGAGAGGCGCAAGGAGAGGCGTAAGTAGAGGCGCAAGTAGAGGCGCACGGAGAGGTGCATGGAGAGGTGAAACTAGAGGTTCATGGAGCGGCACAACTGCCTACAACACTTGTTCCTCCAGAAGTAGGGGGACATCTGGAAATTGATATTCAAGCGGAGGTATCATCCGAGGAAGCCACTCCTCCTGATGATGATCCGTTGTCTTCCAGATCCCCAGCAAGAAAAAGGTCAAGGAGGGCTACTACTACTACTACTACTACTACAAGTTCTTCTTCAAGCCCCCTTCCTTCTGATGACCTTGATCTTGATTGGAACCCACCAATGCACTCTGAGAGTGAGGAACGCCATGAGCCGACAAAGGTAGCTAAGCCTAAAAGGAAGGTTCCTGCAAGGCTTCCACTTATGGGTGATGACGACGAACAAGAAGTAGTGTCTTCTGCTGCTGATGAACAGTCTGACGACGACCCAGTCATCACAGTCATCACTCCAGCCCCAACGGGCATGCAGCAGACAGACATTTTCACCCTATCCCGAATGGCTGCATAGCGGGATGTGTGCGGCGTGGCACTGGTACCACCACCAACGCAGTTAACTACAACACCAACACGACCTACAGCTTCCACATTTTTTAGTCAGAAGGGCCGGCAGGGACCTCCATCCAGCTTGACCTCCATTACCTCAAGTAGTGGTGCTGTAGGTGAACAACAGAAACTAATTCAGCCACGCCCATCCTCCACTTCATCTGGCATTGAAACTCAAAGTAGCACCTCCACCACCAGCAGACATCTCCAGTCCCCAGTTTGAGACTTCTTTACTGTTAGCAAAAGGGCGGAAAACATGGTTGTTTGTTCGATTTGTAAAACATTAGTTAGTCGGGGTAAGCTTGGTACCAACTATGGTACCGGAGGCGAAAGAGGACATCTCAAAAACACCACACTATCAAGTGGGAGGCGCACCTAAGTAAGATCCAGGAAGCCAAAAAAACAAACAAATCAAAATGTATCCATTGATATTGCATCCTATGATGACGAGGGGCTGATCGTGCAGGGGGAAGTGAAGAAGCGACAGACATTTTTTCTGGAACACCCAGTACCACTGGCAGCAGCACTGCAGTGGTATCGCCCACACCCTCTACCCCTGCAACATGTATGAGGCACACTAAGAGTCTGGGAGAGACACCAATGCGAAAAAGTACATCACTGGGCCTAACTGGTTTGAAGAAGTCATCATCATCATCACGTAAAATGGTCCAGCCCACCATTAGCAGAATGTTTTGGTCGGAGGCGCCATTTGAACGCAACCACCCAACGGCACGTCTGTATAATGCAAAGCTGACTAAAATGTTAACGCTGGACCTTCTCCCTTTTTCTTTTGTGGAAGGGGTGGGTTTTCTAGAATTTGTGGCAACAGTCTGCCCTAAATGGAAGGTTCCTAGCCGGTCCTATTTTGCCAGAGTTGCAGTTCCAGCACTACATCAAGATGTGCTGGAGGTGATTGGAGCAGCTTTGTAGAAGAATGCTGTTCACACTATCCACCTGACAACAGACATGTGGACCAGTTGCCAAGCCCTTGATAACATGTGCATCACTGCACACTGGGTCTCTTTTGCAGGGGTTAAAGGCAAGTCAAAAGTAGGTGTTGACACAGACACAGTTTTTCAAGCTACTTGGAAACATGCAACAATAGCGATGTTTGCCATGGAGTAAACTCATACTGCACCTAACCTTTTGGAGGAGTTTGATAGGAAGGTCAATGAATGGCTACCTCCAAGAAATCGCATGATTGGTTATGTTTCCGCGGATAATGGCAGTAATATAGTTAAGGCCATTCAGCTAGGTGACTATTTCAGAGTGCCGTGTTTGGCGCACAGTATTAACATTGTTGTGCAACATTTCTTGAAAAAAGAAACCACAGTCAACAAGTTACTGACCACCTGCCGAAAAATCTGCACACATTTCAGCCATTCTTTTAAGGCCCGGAAAGAGCTGAGGAGCATTCGACATGAACGTAGACTGCCAGTCAAAGGACTCATCCAGGATGTGGCAACACGTTGGAACTCAACCTTTTACATGCTTGAGCGTCTGTCTGAGCAGTGGGGGGTAATAAATGAGTACGTCTATAAATTGGGTTCTACTATGAAAGACATGAGGCTAGAGTTGGAGGAATGCAACCTAGTTGCAAGCCTGACAAACATGCTTCGTCCTTTTGAGGTCTTCACGCGTGAAGTCAGCAGGGAGGACTGTTCTTTGGGCCGAGCTATCCCATTGTTGCGCATGCTAGAGCACCAACTGAAGGCGGTGTCTTCAACGTTCCGAGATGATGCTGAAAAGCAAGACGCATATCAGTTGGCAGAGAGGTTATTAAGTCGCCTAGTTGCCAATGAAAGGCTTCAAAACATACATACAGAATAGCATTACATTTGTGCCACTATTCTGGATCCACGGTACAAAAAGGCAGTGGCCAGCAAAGCATTCATTCCTTTTGATGAAGCAGATGTTTTAAAGTACAAACATTGGCTAGCTGTGTCAGCCACTTGGTTCGAAAAAGATCGGCAGAAAATTGAAGGAGCCAGCAGAAGTACAACTGAATCAGCAGGCCATCCGGCGTCAAGTTCCACTTCTGAATCTGTGGCCGAAGGGAGTCAATTTCCTTCACAGCCGTTAACGACACCAGCAACCGTATCATCATCCTCACCTACACCAGGCCCAGCCATAATATTGTCGGAAGCGGATTGGCTAACTCATCAAGGGTTTGCTCTTTCCAGTGCTGCAAAGGCCACAGATGGTATGCAAAGTGGAGCAACCCTGGAGAACCTTAAATCGATGGTGCAGGCCTATTTGGATGACCCAACAGAGGTCTTTGTTAATCACAACCCATTGCTGTATTGGTATAGGAAAAGGCATCTATGGCCACTGGTCACCAACCTGGCTCTAAATTATTTGTCTTGCCCTCTCGCAAGCGTGTCTTCTGAACGTGTTTTCAGTGCTGCTGGTGCCATTGTAACTTCAAAAAGGACCCGCCTCTCGCCCAAAAATTTGGAGAGGTTAACACTGATCAAGATGAATCAGCACTTCATACCACCAGATTTCAAAATACGTGAATGCACGCAGGAAGAAGAGGACACCGACTTAGGTGACGGAAGTTCTTCTCTGTTAGCTGACCTACTCCTGTCTCAATTCATAGAGTTTGAGGACGAGCTCTACTTCCCTGACACCGAGGCCTGAAAATGACTTCCTTTTTTTTTTCGTCCTTATTCACTTTTATTCCTGTGTGTCTTTCTTTGTTTTGCAACTTTTACCACAACAAAACTCTAATCACCTAATCACAACAAGTCCATCAGCAGCACTGTCTTCATCTTATTTTCCTTATTGATATGAAGGTGCCGCAGTCTGCATTCCTGAGGTTCACAAGTTCACAACTCAATCATGCTCCTCTATCCTCCTCCTCCAGACTCCCCCTATCCATTTCCCTCAAGGCAGATGGATGGATTACGAAGAATAAAGTAACTTTGTCTTCGTAGACGAGTCCCCTCAAGTGGCACTGAAATTACTGACTGTCCACATGCTTGCTGATTGCTGACAGAGTTACTTCTGAAATTGACAGGAGAGGCTGCCCTGTGGGCCCTCATTTTCCAAAGAAGATGCGGACAAAAAGTAGAACAGGTAATGAATAATGAGAAGATGGCATGCAGTGGACAGCAATGGCAGTCTGGCTCTGATGAAACCAATTGCTGTTTGTTTTTTGTGCATGAAATGAATCATATGTCTTGTCATAGTTATTATTTAATCTTTTACACAGTAATTGTAACTCATGTCTACTACTCTGTTTGTTTTACCTTGTTTAATTCAAATTTTACTTCAACCTCAGGGGCCACTATGTTGCATTTTCCAATATGCAAAATGTCATTGGAGTGGACTCACTTACCAATATACCATGATGATTGATTAAATAATATATCTTTTTTCTTTGCAGTCACTCACTGGGATGGATGGATCATCAGCGTCGGTTTACGGAAGAACTATGGCCAATTTGTGAGTGGCAAACAGGTAAACCAGTCTACAACAACTACTACAGCAGAACTACATGTCTGTCTATTCGTGGTTGTAGTTGTAGAGGGCGAGGCAGTGTACTGTTATTGTTATGCCAGGCAGAGTCCACTCCACTCCAGACAGCAGTTCATGTAAAATTGGGGCTCTGTGGCTTGCTGCATACAATTAGATATGCTTTGTCTGTCTGACAAAGAGCCTAGGTGTGCTACATCAGGTTGCTTCACTCAGTGGTGCCTGCCTTGACCGTCTGCATGGCCCTGCCTCAAGCTTGGGCCAAACATTTGTTATGTTTGCGAAATTTGCTGTTTTTCGGTTTTTCGCGAATCTCGCGAAATTACCGAAAATTTGCAAATTCTTGAGCGGAACGGATTCTTGGCCCATGCTTGCGGCAGGGCCATGCAGACGGTCAAGGCAGGCACCAATGAGTGAAGCATCCTGATGTAGCATACCTAGGCTCTTTGACACAGACAGACAAAGCATATCTAGGGTTTAGAGTTCGGTGCGATGTACTAGGGTTTTTGGGTTTAAGTTGGTAGGGTTCCCGCTGAGTCTAGGGCTCAGGGCCCGAAGCAGGCTTGTTCATAATGATGTTGGCAAGGTTTTAGGGGGGTTTGGCGTTCTTATGTCCAGAATTGGCAGAAGTTTGGCCTTTTTTGGTGTTTTGCGGGCGCGTGTGTTAGGGTGAAAAGTGAAAACTAGTCGTAGACCTTCTTCTTCTTCTTCTTCGCCTTCAAAGAGCGCCGTGGTTCGATTTTGTTCTGCCTTGCTGAGATTCTTGGGAATCGCTGGAACAAGTGTCCAGGTAAGTTTCAAGAAGATCGAAGTAGTGGAAGTGCTGAAAACAGCAATTTTTTGTGAACAGCGCAATTTGCCATGTTTTGGATATAACAGTATTGCATGTTTTTGGGGGGCTGTTTTGGGGTGTTCTAGATTTGTGGGGGTGGATCGGCGGGTCTTGGAGCACTGCTGGGAAAGTCTAATTTTGATAGCAAGTGGCTTCAAGAAAATCCATGGTGGAAAAGGGGGGTTTGGGCCTAGTTGCAGACAGCGTTTTGGCACAATTTAAACTGAGGCCTAGCAGTATTGCGTGTTGTTGGGGGGCTGTTTGGGGGGGGTTCTAGGTTTTTGGGGGGTCTGGAAGCACTGCTGGGAAAGTCTAATTTTGATTGCAAGTGGTTTGAAGAAAATCCATGGTGGAAAAGGGCGTTTTGGGCCTAGTTGCAGACAGCGTTTTGGCACGATTTAAACTGAGGCCTAGCAGTATTGCGTGTTTTTGGGGGGCTGTTTGGGGGGGGGTTCTAGGTTTTTGGGGGGGTCTGGGAGTACTGTTGGGATAGAATAATTTTGGTTGCAAGTGGTTTGAAGAAAATCCATGGTGGAAAAGGGGAGTTAGGGCCTACCTGCAGAGCGCGTTTGGAGTGATTTGTCAAGTAGGCCTCACATTTTCTAAGTGTCACATTTTCCATTTTTGCTTTTAGCCTGTTTGGGGACGTTCTACTTTTTTGTGGGTGGGTTGAGGGGTCTGGGGGCATTGCTGGGAAGGTCTAATATCGGATGCAAGTGGTTTGGAGAAAATCCATGTGAAAAAGTTTTTCCTTTTTTACTCACTTGCGTGTTTTTGAGGGGCTGTTTGGGGGTGTTCTAGGTTTTGGGGGAGGTTTGGGGGTCTGGGAGCACTGCTGGGATAGTATAATTTTGATTGCAAGTGGTTTGAAGAAAATCCATGGTGGAAAAGGGGAGTTAGGGCCTACCTGCAGATCGCGTTTGGAGTCATTTGTCAAGTAGGCCTCAAAATTTCTAAGTGTCACATTTTCCATTTTTGCTTTTGGCCTGTTTGGGGGTGTTCTACTTTTTTGCAGGTGGGTTGAGGGGTCTGGGGGCAATGCTGGGAAGGTCTAATATCGGATGCAAGTGGTTTGAAGAAAATCCATGGTGGAAAAGGGGGGTTTGGGCCTAGCCCTAGTTGCAGAGAGCGTTTTGGCACGGCTAAAAGTTAGGCCGAGTAGTATCGCATGTTTTTGGGGAGCTGCTTGGGGGGGGAGTCTAGATGTTTGGGGGTGGGTTGAGGGGTCTGGGAGCACTGCTGGGAAGGTCTAATTTTGTTCTAAAATCACAGTTTATACTTTACACCTAGCTTGAGGGGAAAGATCCGCAAATTTTGCCCACACTTATTTATCCTTGAAAACGAGACTCAGAGTACGCACTTTCGAAATGATTCTTGTATGTATTGTAAATTTGTAATACTGTCGACTCTGAAACTGAAAGTGTTATTTTTGCACTAAACAGTGTACCTTATATTTTTTTCTCCGTGGTGTTTTAATATCACTTCCTGTTTTTCCATCAACAATTACAGGCCGGCTTTAACCCTGTGCAATGGCAAAAAGGATGAACTCAGGCTTACAATTAGCGAACCGCAATTCAGCATCCGCCAGGCAGGCAGTGGACAAGGTGTCTTCTGGTCCCCAACATTGATCAACGGAGCTTCAGATGGAATGGAGGAGTACCGCGAAAAAGAGGAATGGCTGGATGCATGCAACTTCCCAAATTCAACAGGACAACTACAACAACATACAGTTACAGTATTCATCTTAATTTCTACTTATCTTTTAAGTAATGTTATCGCTCTGAACCTATATGAGTGTGACTCTGTGCATTTGTTTGCTCTCTGCTTCAATTCATCCCTCCAGCCATTGTATACTTTTGTCTTTGCTATTTTTTAAACTAATTTAATGTACTAAGTGTTTCTTCCCCTTGAGGGCAGATAAGCAAGTGAAATTGCGTAATTACTGCAGTCCTGTACTGTCACATTGTTTCTTCATAGTTAGTACATTGTAGAAAGTACTACTTACTTTTCAGTAACCTATCCATTTAGCAAACAACTTCATGCATGCAGTAGTGAATGCACTTCCTTTATGCCCCTTAAAAGATTTATGGATAGCTTTGTATCCAAAGATTTGTTTATCTTCATTTGTTGTTTGTCCATGCTGTGTTTTTTTCCTCTCTCCACAAAACTTTCCCCACAAACACTATTCCCATCCCAGTTTCAAACCCTAACCCTCTTCCCCCGGGCTGTGTGGTTTTCATTGAGGTGTGAGTAATTTACAACAATAATTCCACACACTTGCTGGGGAGGATAAGGTGCAAGCAAACTCCTCCGATAAATTATAAGGCAGCTAGATGAATCCTAGGATATTGTAATTCAGGTGAAAAAAACAACAATGACTATTTGAAAATAAATTCTGCATTTCATGCCCACCATCGAATGGATCCATTGTCAATATCATCCTCCTACATGTCAAGAAGACTTGTTGTTACGATGCTGTGTCACTGTTCTTGTTGTAGCCATAATCATCCATGCAATTTTTTCCCATACTTATCTTCAGCATTGCTTAGGCTACTGTTCCTTCCAATACTACTCTCAGGCCACTCAATGCCTCATTTTTTTACTTTGTTTTTCATATGCTGCTACTGCTAATGTGGTACCACTCCTACTAACACCACAACAACGGAATTTCAGTCTGTGATGGCGTAATCACCATTTGCCATGCAGCCAGCGCTGTGCCTAGCTCTATTCTCAAACACGAATCACAGGTAAGATAAGCATTTTGGGGACGTAGAATAATGGGCTAGGACTCAGAGGAGAGACTGACAGTAGTACTAGTAAAGTACTAGTAGGCCAATTGAATTCACTAACTCTGTTAGTGGCACTTTTGAACATTTTTGGACGTTTTAGAAAATTCATGCTGGTAAGTTTGAGGAAACAAAACGTGCCGTAACCCCCAACCACCACCCCACAAAATAAGATCAACGCGTACACTATGTTGAAGTATGTAAAATGAATAATGATATATTTCCCCTAACAAAAATAAACTAGTCCCATCCCTCCCTACCCCAAACAATTGTCCATTTCAAATAGTCCAGTAGTCTCAAATAATCCCCAACTCCCGATTCCCATCCCCCAACAGTCAAGGGACACAGTCACTTCCGGCGGTGTCTGGACAGGCGGTCCCGCCGCTCCTTGTGGAGGTCACGGAGCTGTTTTTCAAGGTTGTCCACCTTGCGCTCCAGGTAGTCTACTCTTAGTCTTAGGCGGCGCATGCGTCCCTTACAGGCTCTGGGGGGCCAGCTGCTGGTGTTCTTGCAGCTGAGTGGCGGCGGGGGGCTGTCTGAGCATGGCGCCGTGATGGAGGCTGCTGGCTGGTGCTGGCCCGGACAGCCATCTCACTTCTGGTGAGCTTTTTGGGAGCATCTATATGAAGAAAGAAAGCAAAATAATGTAACCAATACTCTTTTACAAAAAGACAAAATAATTCAACAGAAAGTTGTCTCACAGTAAAACTAGCAATTTGCAAGCACAGTATAACATTTTGGCATGTATCTTTCCGCCGTCTTTGTAGGCCAGTAACAGTGGGAGTTTCAGGAATTCTACTACCAAGCAGCACTATGGACTCAATACATAGTCAGAGAGTCAGAGAGTACACCAGTATTCTTCTTTTTTTCTCTAGTTTTGGTAAAGAAATTACTTGTACGTGAACTTGTGGTAGCCGGCATTATACCAGCTCAGTCAGCTTGCACCCAAGAAAAAGAGACACAAGTCATGATGACGCAGACTTGCATGCATCAGTGGCGTAACGAAACTTGAGGGGGCCCCCCTGCAAAGTACATGGAGGGGGCCCCCCCCCCGGCGGCCCGGCCCGGCCCGGCCCACCACCTACCACTTTGCCCTACCACCCAGAAATCTAGTATATGTTGATTTGAAACCTCCAACATTTAAATAAAATGCCTCTATATTGTCTTTCTCTAAGTTCTAATGTTAAAATGGGAAATACTCTGAACATACAAGCTATGCCATTTGTAACAATACTGTCAAATTGAGGCAGCAATCAGAAGTTGTCGCGTCAACACCTCAGCTCACCGCTGGCATGTGCTGGGCCCAGGCAGTGTCACAATCCAGGGAGGGGAGCCACTAAAGCAGATGGTGCAGCAGGTGCAGGTAGACGGGGTTGCTGCTAGTTCGGTCTGCTTGATTTGCTAGATTCTCTGGTGCAAGGCAAAAGGAAGTCAAACCCCATGTCAGATAAATAACATCAATCCAAATAATAATATGGAAAGAGAAAGTGCTGGGGCCACCTGCATGCCTCGTCAAATACTGAAAAAATCCACACAAAATGTGAAACATGATAACTCACCGCACCTTAAGGAACATATGGCACAACATGTAAGCGCTCTGATACCTAATTTGGTTCGGGTCAAGTTTGCGCTATATAAAACTCTGCAAAAAAACTATCCACTTATACGGTATGCCGCATAAATTCACTTGCTGAAGCAGTCTGCAGGCAGAAGCCCTACGAGGCGAGCGAGCGAGCACGAGAGCAAGAGCGAGACTGACTGCCAACTGGTCAGTTATGTGTTGCTGTAGGTTTCTTGATCTGTGTGCAATGGCTTTTCAACACGTTTACTCCTAAATCCCTAATAAGGGTTGGGGGTTCCACTGTTCTAGCGCCAGGACACCTTATTCATATTTGCCTGGCTTCTCTACCTGCATATTAGGATATGTTTGCCATGCTGGCCAGGTACCACACTCAGGTAAAGTCTGACATTGACATTTGAAGTGATCTCCAGGCCCGAAGTTCTCATTCCTGCCATACTGATGATAGAGTTCAGTCTTTCCGAGGACGGTGAATTGAGTGCTATTACACTTTGCTATTGTAAAGCCATTATTTAAAGCAATTAGAAAGGACAGATGTGTGGCATGAAGTGCTATATAAATTCAAGTTATTGTTATTTTCAATAAGTGCCTTGATGTTGTGTGTCGGTATACACCATTTGTGTCAAGCTTTTTAATTTTGTCAGTGGTTGTTATCATGGAAGATGAAGCTAGCCTGTATCAATTGTTAAGTAATAAACATATAAACGACCGACAATCGTCCGTCATGTAATTGCAGTTGCAATGTCACACATGCCACCCAGAGTCCATGTAAAATGCATGCTACTTCACAGCATAATTCTGAAGCCCAAAAGACAGCCGATAGGCATTCTCGTGCACACATGGCACTGTACCTGTAGTGCATTTGACAAATTCCCTCCCACTCATAAATTCCAGCTCTACACTAAAATTCTCATTGCTTCTCTCTTCTCTCCATGGGTTGTAAATAGTGGTGGAAGTGGGAGAGATCGGCAGGGCACGGCGTGCCCCCGCTTCTTTAATTACATAGATTCCGTTCCCCTACTTTTCTTGTTTTGAACATGCGTCCCCGGATGGCAGAAAAAGCCAAGGCCAACAGATAATGCTCGGCATTTGTGGCAGTTTGGGGAAGGGCGGGCGGGCAAAGAAGGAAAATTACTTGTCTTTTCCTTCTTGCCCAGAGAATACAACAATAGTTTCCACTTCTGCTCTGCCACTTCAGCTGCCCCCTCTATCTTTCTTCCTCTTATTCCCTCTCTTTCTGTCTAGCAGCTCCTCCTCCCTTTTGAAAACTGTGACTTGAAGAAACAATTCTCACCCTCTTTCACCTTTTCTTCATTTGTTCCCCTTTGAAATAGATCCAAAACAGAAAAACACTTTTGCTGGAAATTTTGTTTTGTTCAGACATTTTTCTATTCCAAAGTATAGCCCCTGGAATAAACGTACTAAAATATAAAAAATAAATAAAGAACTAAATAAAGCAAGACAGAGTGGTAGCAAAGTGGCCAGACTGATTATATTCACACCCAAACACATTAGCGCAGAGTTTGCAAGTGAAGCGCTACTTTTATTTTCTTGTTTTTCTTGGAACAACATTTGTTTTCCGAATTGGGGAACTAGTGCATCAATCCTGAAGGATGCAAGCAATAGACATTGAAATGGGTCCATGTCCTTAACTTTTCAGGCAAAAACACTCACTGATTTCTGAATAGTGAGTGTAAAAGCATTAAGATAACCATGTTGATCCTGCTGACATTTCACATGCTTTACTTAATTTTGCATTCCCTACGAGTGTTTGCTTTTTCCAGGATGTGCATACAGGTGTTTATAGCAGGGCACAGTTGGGTTGTAGTTGAAGGCAGTGCGAGTTTATCTCAGTGGGACAGTATGGTGTTCAGTGGGGGAGAGGATGTGGCACTATGGTCTGAGCTGCCAAATTTTGAACTGGGGACCCAGGCTCAGCCTTCATGACCAGTTCACCAGACCACTCTCCTGAGGTCCCATGCTAACTTTAGAAGGCCCTGCTAGACCTTAAAAGCCCTGGTGTATTAGCACCAACAAGTGGATGCTAGAGGTGGCAAGTGCGGGTTAACCTGAAGGCTTGTCCACCACAATCCATACTGAAGTTCACCTCCAGTCTTGCTGGCAGGCCTATGAAGCAGCACACCCAAGAGCAACAGTGACTGTCACTGAGGTCACAGGACCCTTGACAAGGGCCGGCTCTAGTGTGGTGGGACCAGTGTGACAGCACTGGGCTCTGACTTTGGGTGGGGTGTCGTGTTTGCATGTATGTTTTATGCTTTTGGAAGCGGTTGCTGCCTCCTTCCTGGCCTCCAGCAATTTTCGGCAACAATAAAAATGTCATGATGACTCCGGTGATTAATGTTCTTCCTAGAGAGAGATTGGAGTTTTGTCTAGTGGAAGTTTTGACTCATGGAAAGGTAGCACAGAGGGTTAATGTACATGCTGCAAAGAACATACACCATGAAGATCACAAAGTGCACGTAATATAAGTAGGTCAGTGGGTTACTGCTTCTGTCAGAGATCCTTTTGTTACTTGCAGTTTATAAGTTAAAATCCTAACATAGAACAGTGAGCTATTAATTGTCTTCTGAGAGGCGCATACAAACTTCAAGGTATAAATTAGAGCGTTTTTATGTTTTCTTCCCCCAGTCTTTGATTATCCTAATGTTGCAAAAAGTGTTCTTTTGGGTAGAAATCAATTCTGATTATTAAAGAGATCCTCCAATCATGGTATTACGTTTTAGATTCAGAGTTTGTGTTTCTCCAGACCAATTACTATTAAACTATACTGCCTACTAATATGGTTGTCATGCGACTCCTACACCTTGTAATCCTTAGTCTTATGTAATATTTTCTATGCAGTGATTTACACGCATATAATTGATTGTCTGTGTGTGATGTAAAGTGCTCTGACACCATGCACTGGTATGAGTGGCGCTGTAAATCAAATTAAATGCACCCGAGAGAGTGTGTGGTATGGAGACTTGAGGGGCACCGTTAAAGGGTGGTAATGATGGAATCCATGGTGGTGGTGGTCACTGGGGGCACTAACAAACATTGTTGCACACAGCGCCACCAGCGCTAAAAATGTCCCTGCCCTTCCACGCATTGGTACCTCCATTGGCCTAGTTTCAGCGGTAGTAGATGCAACTCACTAGGGATTGGTCATTTAGGGTTTGCACGCACACCAAACTAAGTTTGAAAACTTCACAGTCTCTCTGCTTCATTCACAAGCACTTTTAACATCTGCTGTCTGCTTTGTGGCCACTGTAATTATGCAACAAAGGAGGATAAAATGATGCTGCAGTGTTGACTAAATTATGCAGTAAAATGGCTGCAGCTTAATGCAGTATACTTTCTGATATTTTAATTTTTTGACATATGTACACATGCTAACAGTCTCTGGAAAGATTTTGCCTCATTAGTACCAGTGTAACATACAAATGCAGCAGTGAGAAAGGTGATCAGTCCACCTTTGCAAAGGGCCGTCCACGTCGCAGCAACACAAGTCACATTTTTTAGTAACTTTAGATCCGTTTGAGGTAAAAACTATTTATTAGTTAAAATTGTCAGATTATGCAGCAGATCTTGTATTATGTAGAAAATATAGTAAAGCCATAATTATAAAGAAAATATTTGCAAATTAGGATATTTTTCCATTCATGTTTGAACTGCTCTTGTGGAAAAAGGGAAAAGTGCTGATGACAGAAACTCCATGGCTCAGAGACAAATGGCTTGTGCTTCCACTTTTAGGCGTATTTAGGACATACTGTGATTGGAAACATATCCCACTTTGAGACTGTGTTTTAATGTCAATAACTCATATTAAATCTTCAGTAATCATGTGTATCCTTTGGTTGAATTAAATAACATAATAAGCTGTAACTGGGCAGTGAAATGCAAAACAAATACTAAAAATTGGGATGTTTTGCGCATTTAGGCCACACATCTGTCTGCCCACTGATCCAATCTTCGGGTTATTCCCGCCCTCTGATTTTGCACCCGCAGTTCCCCTGCTTTTTTCCCCCCACTGGTTATAAATAAAAATAGAGCGCACAACTCATCCTCTGATTGGAGGAAAAATAACCAGGTTGTACTTTAACTCCACATAATTTTTTTCCACAAACAAAATGGTGACCACGTAAAACGTTGCATACATTTCCCTGGGTACAAGGACCTGTTTATTTGAGCAAAGGCGCAATGTTGCCATCATCTTAATATTACAGATAAGAATGCACTCACATCAGACGCTTTAGGAGGAGTTTAAAAGTCACCTGATAGTCCTGCACCTGCATAAAGCACTCAGTCTGAGGCTTCTTTACTATGGCCTACTATATCCTTGCAGTGCACAGCGGATGTGTTAATCCTACCAGTTTCTTTAATAGTGCATTGAAAAGTGCGAAATGAAACAAAAAATCCACCAAGTTGCATTGAGGTGGGAGCAACAAATTAGTCACTGCTTCTGTCAGAGAGAAGTTTGTTTTGGGTATTAAATATCTATTGGAGCACAAAAATACCACTGATTAAAAGTCTCATTAACATACATTTGAAACCACTGTATGCAGCTTCGAGCGAAATAGTAAAGTCTAGTTTGTTGTTGTAAGTATTTCTGTTTTGGATTAAGTGTTGGCTGCATTTTCAACAAGACTGTCTTTAGATGACTTCTAAACACGCAGTAAGTCACTTGAGCTCTCAAGTGCGGGCTTGGAAGTTGTAAACCACCTCGAACCATAATGGTGTATTCACTTTGCAGAAGTCTGGGAGTTCAGCTTCTATTCAACTGAAGTCAGCTTAGAACCATTTAAGGAGATTTCCTTAATTAAGGTTCATTGAGCATAAATTACCATCTTTATCGTCAGCCGCAGCTTCTGTTACTTAGGTGTGAAACTCAACTGCATGCATTGCGCATCAAAGAAACCGCTTCAGCCACATTACCCAATATCTCACTGTGGACTACGAGGCTAATCTGATCTGAGGCCGACATTTTCTCCACTTGTCACAGATTTTTGTTTTACTTCCCAACTGCTTACGCTGGGCCAGGGCCGCTTACACTATATGTTTTACTTTTACAGACTAGTAACAGTAAGGATGGGGGATACTATAATAGGAAGACCTAATGAGGAAAGAAAAAGAAAACGGTGAGGAGATGTCATTTAAATATCTTCTCATTTATACTCTGAGGCCCGGCCGAGGCCGGGCATGCGCATCATTTAATTAATGAAAACCCTCTGAGGCCCACCGTGGCCCATGTTTCCATACCCCAGATGCCAGACACACACTACACTGACACAAACAGCCAGAATCTGACCTCTGAATACAAATGGGTCTCTCCGCTACCTGGCTTTATTTGCTAGCAGCGAGGGCCCCTAATTTCTTTCCGCCCAGGGCGCCACTCTGTGAAATGCCGACTCTGCATTCGACCACAAATGAAAACAAAAACATTATCACAACCAAGATTGCAGTATGTGTTTTATGTACATTCAAAACTTTATTGAGGACTCACAAAAATCTACAGTAGTCGGCATAAAACCAATGCAAATTCTACGTCATTACACTTACACAGCAAATGTCGGCGGGTGATCAGCAATCGGCATTAGTCGGGTGTGGCATGCTGCGCGCTAATTAGCGAAGAGGCTGCTGGTTCACTGAGAGGCCCCCACATGCACGCAACCGTCCCCAACACCCCCCCCCCGCCACGCTATGCTACGCAGGGGCCTGTATTACTTACTCGCTGGGCCACCTACACTATGTTTAACTTTTACACTCACCTGACCTGCGGGTTGGGACTGGCGCCTGGCCTGCAGCTTCAGAGGCAGACACGAGCGCCGCGGGCAGCAGAAGGTAGGGCAAGGCAAGCTAGCCAGCAGGGGCTAGTAGTAATAATGTAAATTATGGCCGGTCACGGTGACCGGTCCTGCCTTCTCCGTCTCTGGCGTGGTGTGGCTGGGTCGTGGGTCCTAGGATGCCTCACCTCACACGTACACTTTTAATTGTGCGTGATCCGCAATGCGCATGACAGTTTCATCATGGCATTGGTCACAAGCCCCACCCTGAAGAGCGCGCAGACTCGGAGACAACTAACTGCGCGCCCCCACCCCCAGTCCATTTAATTAATAAAGCTCCTCAAAACCTCGGCCTGGGCCCCGCCCGTGCGGTGCACCATCTAACTAATGAAGAGCCTTGGAGGCCCATCCGGGGCCCACCCAGGCGTGTGTGCGCATCATTTAATTTATCAGGAGGCCGGGCGTGCGCACCAAATTAATAATGAAGAGGCTTGCGAGTGAGGGGCCCCGAGGGGGCCCTTGGAGCGCAGGGGCCCCCCCCGCAATGCAGGGGCAGCGGGGGCCTGTGTTACGCCCCTGGCATGCATTACTTTAAGCAGTACATGCAGGTGGGGATAGGGAAGCTCTTACTTTTGTATAGGGGTGGCACTGGCCATACTCGGTTACATCAAGGGCTACTGCTCAATGTAATTTATATTTCGCACTGCCCCCCCTGGGCCTTCAGTACTACAAAAGGAAAATGAAGAGCATTCAGATCACATGATCTCTTTGCTTATATGATGGATGACTTTAGGTGCCTTGTTGTGATAGATTGAGTGAACAACAGCGATAGTCCACCCATGATTAACACAGCAGAAAGAAAATTATGAACATAGGGAGTGAGTGTGGTAACCATAATTGCCGGGAGAAGGGACTTACTTGACTTGATATAATTGTCAACTATACAATACATACACAATATATGCTGTGCTTGCAAAGTAAACTACTGTACTGTTACTTTGGGCAAGGGAGAGTTTCTGAACAATCCCAACTTGTAGTATTTGGAATTCCTCTGCTTTGCTACTCTAGCACGGACATGCTGTTCGAACAAAGTAACACTCTTCATGCACTGAGCGTCTGCTCTACATACACCTCTGCTATGTATGAAGAAGAAGACACCATTCAGGCTTCCAAAGTAAACGTCTATCATTCTTCTTAATGTCTCAACTGTAACAACTTTACTTTTTCTCAACAACCAAATAACCCCCTTTTCATTTTATTTGGTAAACCACTGTCTTGACTTGCATTTGAGTTCCACCAAAATGATATATTGCAATGGACACCACGCATGAATTTTCTGATTGACCCACACAGGCAGTCATGTTTTCTTTCTCCTCCAACCATCCTTGCTTCAAGCAGCCATGTATCTGATTTCTACCTATCAGCCACCTCTGCCTGCATTCAAAAACACGTATCCTTCTTTAGTCATAAATGTTGCGACTCGCTCGTCCTTCCATTGACCCCAAGTTCTTTCCCTTTTCGTTCATCACATCCCTCAAGTTCATCTGATATGACTTGGCTTCACAATAAAAGTTTCCCAGCTGATTTGAAGTGAAATACAGGGGGCCATTGCTTACATGAGAACTACCACTGCTAATGCTATTGCTAAGTCAAGGGTGACTGTCTTCTCAATGATTGGCTAAAAAATGTACTTCTAAATCAGTAACTGTTCTTAACAGTACAGAGTACTTGTAGTAGTGTACTGTCTACTGTACAGTACATCATACACTCCTTTGCAAGCCTACTCTAAAATCTCAATAAGTAAGGAGTATAATAATAACTTACCACCGTCCGCCGCTGCTGACCCATTCCCCTCAGCTCCTCCTGATGGTGCTGCTGCATCCGCCGCTTGAGTGGACCACTCTGCGCTGCTGGCCCCGGCACTGGTGGTGGCAAGTGCTGCATCCGATGTTGTGACGCTTAGAAAAAACATGTCATATTTTTAGATGCCATACACCTCCCCCTACATCGTCTCGTAATGGAAGAGAAAATGCTAAACAATTTTTAATTATTGGGACTGAAAAGAAGTCACGTTTTTGGGGAGTGTGTTAACTTATATGCTTAGCCATAACATGCAACTCTTTTTGGCACAACTGATGAATGCTTGCTCTTTAACGTGCAACATTTTTATAATTACAGACAGAACCAACTACTCCTCATCACCACCTGGAGGACTTGAAGTTCCAACAAGGTGAGGGCTCCCGAGTCCCGCACAGTTATTTCTGACTGAGGTATGTGGAAAGTAGAACTGCACCTATCATCAACAATGTCCTATTTCTCTAGTCCATACTTCTGTATGTGCAGAATAGTCCCTGAAACACTAGCGGTATGGTATGTGCTACTATCAAATCAAAAAGCCAACTACTAGCTTATTCTTGGTGAACATTGACATTTTGTTGTTGGAAATTGTCAAAGCACTAACATTAGGAAGACTGGAATAGACAGCAAGGGCAACCCAGAGGACTGCACTGAGTGCCTCTAGAGCTATTGCTGGATCAGAGTTTTGTTTAACACTGTTTGCCGACTGGGCAAGCTTAGCTACCTACACAGACCGACTCATAAATAATAGTAAATAGTAGTAGCACAGAGAGTGATGGTAGAGAGGCAGGATAAGAAAGCAGAAACAGTCTACAAGAAGATCAAAGACTATTTTGTAAAAAATAGAATTAGGAAACAGTTTGGAATGAATAGGAGCTGTAAAAGTTAGTGAAGTATAATTATATTAACAACAGAACAACTTACTGGGGCCAGCAGAAGAGCCTGCAGAGGACCGTTCCTGCCCAATCTGTTCCGCCGGAGTCTGGGATGTTGCTGCCTTGCCCCTGGGAGGTGCTGATGATGATGAAATAAACACAAACATGGATGATTGTTTTTTGGAAATATTTGATTTCTTTGACAGCATTCTAAAATTATCTCGGGGAAACAAATTAGCAACAATTGCACTACATGTATTGACCTATCTGATCTGGTCGACTAGGAGGATACTAGTACAGTATTGCTGGATTCGCAGACCGTCTACTTGGAAAGTTATGTAAATCACTAACTAAACCAACAACAAAAAGGTTCTACTACGACTGCCAGCACTCAGCAGCACGCGACGTGACAGACACAGTCCGTCATCAGGATTGCAGAGCACTAAAAAATGTCCTACTACTAATAACAAGTCATAATATACTCAACCTATCAATCCATCACTATCTCTTCTTCTTAGTGGCAGCAGGAGTACAAAGAAAGGACTAGACTTGAGTCTCAAGTCTCTCTAGCATTACGCAGTTCTGTAAAGTACTACACTCATACATATTCAGGCCAAATGAGCACAAAGTTGCAAACAAGTAAGCATAGTAGCAACGCCACTGAGGAGGCGAGCACCTGCAATCACAGAAGCTATTTAAACACTATTTTACCTGCAATGTAATCGAATAGGCAGCATTCTTGCTCTTCAGGAAAAACATATATTAGCAATATAACACAGAGCAGAAGAATACAAAGTAGTTATTAAATAGCTACTCACCAAGGCCAGGGATCTCCACGCCTAGCAGGTGGAGCAGGTCCTGCTCCCAGTCGAGGACATCTGTCCACCGGTGCGTCGCATGGTCGTAGGTGCGCCGGACCCCGACTCCCTCCGCATGGCCCGGCACACCTTATCCCACCGCTGGCGGCGCTCCCGGAGGCCATACCCTTGACCGGGCCTGCCCCCTGCTGCCACGGTCTTAGGGAGGTGGCGCAGAACAAAAAATATAAGGGCGGCCACCTCCACCGCGGTGAAAATCTCCCTGGCCACCACTTGCGCCCCCTCAAACGCCCGCATTAGAGCCGGGGGGCGGGGTGAGGGACCCTTCTCCTTACTCTTCCCGGCTCCCTTTGGCATGGTCCTGGACAGCTGAACAAAAAAAACATATGAAAGAATAGGGAAAAAGTAAAGAAAAGAAAAGAGTTTAAAAAAGTAGCTTTAAAAGTAACAAAAAGTTGAAAAAATACAAAATATAGATGTAGAAAAATAGAGGGATAGATAATGAGTAAAAAAGATCAAAAAAAAGTTCAAAGAAACAAAGGATTGCAGAGATTAGGGGAGGATAGGAAAATACATGCCCAGAACCATACCAATGAATGAAAAACAAGATGGCCGCGCCCATTGAGGACCGCGTGGGTAAGTTTGCATGATATTTCCCCCTGCGAGCACGCAAAAACACACGCGAACTCATAATAGCGCGCCGCACACAACGCGAGCTTGCCAATTGCACCCGGAAACGGAAATACGCAACGCGCACAAGATGGCCGCGCCCATGTACGACCGCAAAGGTAACTTCGCGGTCGGTGCGCTGCAAGCTACCTGCGAATACGCAAAAAACCCTACGAACACGCAAAAAACCCCCACAAATTCGCACGACTTCGCTGATTCTGCGAATCGCGAATTCAATTTCGCGCGAATTCACGGATTGCGAATTTGCAAATTTCACCCATACTTACTCCCTGTCACTGCACTGCAGCATGCCGCTGGGCCCAAGCCTCTCTGTGCCCTGAGCACGCGTCCCCTCTCCCAAGTCTGTGGGGGGGGACCAGTCCAAATGCACAACTATGCAGTGAGAATGTGGGCAGTACAGCGCCCCCCGCAGTGTCAGGGGGCCTCTCACAGTCTTCCACAATCACCCGGCTCCGCAGCTCTGCCAGCTATCTGCGAGCGTGTGCTGCCCCCGTGCTGCTAATTCTGCCATGCTCCGAGCTCAGGGGGGCACACAGACACCCGCAGCTTTCACCGCTCTCAGGCCAGTATCTCTCGGTCGCGGCCGCTCACTCACCGCTCTACGCCACTCGGCCCCCTCCTGTGGGTCACAGTGTGTTCAGGGCCTCCGTTCAGGCAGCTGCGGGACCGCTCCTGCTGGGCAGTCACTGCCCAGGGGTTATGCAGATCAGGTTCCGGTAACCTGCACAGGAGCCCGTCCCAATCTCAGCTCCCCCCAGCTTTCACCAAACTGTTGCCATTTTGGGTCGATATCTGGTCTTGCGATCTCTTGTCAGCCGCGGCTGTTCTCGGGTGGATCGCGGCACAAATGGTCGATGCCCTCGGTCCTTTGGAGTTCCGATGCCCGGGGGGGGGGGCAATATCAGCGCTTAGGGGGCTCCCATAGCGGTAGGATGGGCTTGGGAAGGAGGTCACCGGCGGGAGCTCGGATTTAGGCTCCTGTCTCCATCGGCGTCAGGCCACGCCCCCCATTGTGGTTATACCCTTAGATAGTTTTAACTATATATATCTGCACTTTCTGATCCCTTCTTGAGAGAATACTTTTGCCTCAGTTTTCTTTTCTTTTTTTCTTTTTCCTCACTAACTTCTCTCCACATTCTTCTTCATAAAAATATTGCGCTCCATCCGAGGTGTTGGTCTACATCTGGACGTTTGATGCAGCCCTATGATGAAGCATGACACTGCAAAGTGTGTGAGGGCAGTATTAAGAAAAGCTATGTCTTTCCCTTTTTCGCTTTGCCTCTTACATTAAACATTTTGTGTTATACCATTGTAGGGTCCCACAGTGGATTTACCATCTCCATGTGCCGTTGGATTTGCTATTTGTAGTCCTTTTGTCTTGAGTGAGTTTGTAGTCTTAGAAGGGGAGTCAGAGAAGGCTCATTCCCTTGTCTCTTCTTCTTGTGATATATTGTGAGTAAATGTACCTTGTCACAGCATGATACACACAACCAGGTTATCACACAATACGTAGAACATGGAACAGATGCAAAGCAGGTCCATAGCTAAAAATACTAGCACCATATGCAAGCACAATCAACAATCATTGTCAGAAAACTATTCCATCATGGAACATGTGCTGTATCAGAATAATCTTTTGATGTGTGAAAACAGACATGGCACACTACAATGTTTAGCACAGGTTTATTCTCAGGATACAACCTGGTGCATCAACCTAATGTCAATTCACATCACACAGTAACAAAATGCTCGCAAGTAAAGAAAAAAATGACCATCAGTTCAAAAGAAAGTGTGTGCCAGGGATTTCTACAGTAGTTTAATGTTAGAGATTGTCACAACATCAGGGTTCTTGTGAGGTTACAATTCTGCAGTTGACATGGACCCCACGATCACTCAGATCATCCAACCTAAACCTACTCGCAGTCCCCAAATTCAGACTAACCACAAAAGGAGTACTGGGAGCCAAAGCTTGGAACAAGCTCCCACCACAAATGCGCCTGATCCAGTCCGAAAAAGTATTTCGTAAAATGCTCAAAACATGGATCTTCAATATCGAAGACTCAATCTGCTTAGCGTTAATCTAAACCACATTCTACCCATAGACCAGGATCTATATTTAGGATCTACCTAAGCAGCTTCCCTTTTTCCTCTCTGTCGGGACAGTGATGTCTAGCGCCAAGATGCTCCCTGGAGTGTAAGTGCGCTTTATAAAAGCCTATTCACATTCACATTCACATTCACAAGTATCCTGGTAAGGAGAAACATGAGACAGAGTCAGGCCAGTTCATTTTGCAAACAATTTCAGCTGAAGCACAAGATTTAAAGTGTGGATATGAACTAGGATTCAGGGTAACACTGTACACGTTAATTTACCCCTTTGAAAAACGTATCATTTAACAAACATAATGGCAATTTTCATACACTCACAAACATACATACACATTGTCCACCAGCAACACACAGCAAACAGTTGGGGTTAGTTACCTCCTCTCATTGCATACTTACACTCATGTGAAGAGGTTGTGGATAGGCTGTTGTCTCAAATCCATGCCATCATCTTCATGCCCACTGTCATCATTTCCCAGTCCAGGATCCTCCCTCACTGGTGGTTTTCGGTCTCTGTCGTCCTGTATGAGTAGTATTTACCCCAGTATAGCCAGGTGGTGGAGCATGAAGCAAGCAGCGAGGATTTTGCACACCTTCAATGGAGCATATTGGAGGGTCACTCCCATCTGATACAGACAGCGCAGTCCTGCCTTCAGGAGACCAAAAGTCTGCTCAATGGCTCGCCGACTCCTACCATGGACCTCATTAAATCACACTTCTGCAGGTGTGACTGGGTTACGGAGTGGTGACAATAACCAAGCCTAGTTGGAGTATCCAGACTCTCCTACATTTAACACAGAAAAAGAGTCTGTTGTCTGGATAGGGCTGTTCCTCATGCTAAATGCACCATGTGTCGATCCTGAAAAATGAGTACAGATGTGGGAGATGGGCATGTCAGCCAAACATATCACCTACACAACTTCATTGCTTGTGGTGGGACCAATGTAACGTGGGTGCCATCAATTGAGCCAATAATATGGGTTATTAAGTCCCAATGCATAAAATTGTACCTTGATGTCTGACAACTCTCCCGGTTTTGGGAACTTTATGTACTGTTCCAGGTAATGGAGCAATGCCTCCAAAACATCACGAAGGACACGGCTGAACATGGTTTGTGACATACCACCAGTAGTTGCCACTGTGTATTGGAAAGTACCAATGGCAAAGAAATGTAAAGCTACCACTTTGGGCGTTAGTGCAGTTGGATATGTACGACCAGGCTGCAGATGAGGTGACAACTATTCAATTATTGGTCGGGTGAATCGGTACTTCCTGATGGTGTCCCGTTCTTCCATGGTCTGTAGGTCTGGAAAGGGCCTGTACACTGGAAGTCGTCTGCGGTACCTATGTGTAGAGTGTAAACACAGTTGGTATCAGGTCACAATGTACAAAGCAACATGCATTGAGACAAACAGAACATGAAATATGCACACAACTGAAGCTACAAAACATTAGAAATATAGAATAAAATTTGCACGGATGACCTTAGATACATATCACAGCATCAGTACCCTTCCCGGACATGTTACCAAGGTATGGTGACACAGCAATTAGAGTGGTGTAGTCTACGAATCACTGGTGTCTGACAACTTCAATGTGAGCAAGCATCACATACACAACAGTTCCACAGGGAAATTAGTAAACCTTTATGTTTCTGTGAACAATTACATGTTTAATAGATAGATAGAATAGAATAATGTGATGCAATAGAAGTGTGACACCTGATATACACAGCGTCTCACAAACTCAATCATGCACACCACTGTCACAGTGTCGACACTGTCATGTTGTCCTGTCTACATTACACATACAATCACATACACAAACTATGTCCAATGTTGATCATACAAATATATTTAACGACATCCACTGAAGTCTTGGACACACAGATAGACAAGTAATTCAAATTACACCAACAAGCTGAAGAGACAGAATAATGTCACTGTCTACTCAACCAAAGTTGGTTGAGTAGACAGTGACATTCTGCCTCTTCATGTCTGACCTCATTAATATTCATGAAGTAGGGCTCGCTTTGCGACCCATTGGCAATGTCCTGCATTCACAGGGATGGTCGCCTGCTGGGGTCATCAGTCCACCATGTCTGTGATTGCTTTTTAAATAAAGCCATTTTTATTTGTAAAGCAGCCCGTTACCCTCAAAGGGAAACTGAATGCATTTCAAAAATAAAAATGAAAAGCTACCTTTTCATTTTTTAGGAGTAGGCAGTTGTCTGGGGACCACTGCCTACTCTTACAAAATGTTGGCACCCACATGCCCAAAGGGGAAGGGGTCCCCAAAGGACCCCTTCCCATTTGCGAATGGGCTACCAACAACTTGAAGTTGGTGGTACCTGCAAATGTTTTGCAACTGCATTCCCAATCCCAAAACATTCATGCATACCAGTGCGACCCACTAATAGGAAGAGATGCCCTTATAATACCTCTACCCAATATTGACTCAGAAAAATAGGGTTGGTACATGCCAATTTTGCTGGTCTCAAACAATGCTTCGTACATGTGGCCCAAAGTCTCTGAGCAGTCTCTTAACTTCTGTGATTGCATCAGCTCGGGCACAAAGGTAAATTTCAATCCATCCAGAAAACATAGACACTTTATCAACATTGTAGTCTTGGCATACAAAACAGGTGTGACAGTACTGCTGAGCAATGGAGAAGTGACGTGCAAACTTGTAAGTGCCAGCAGCATGTATCATTCCAACTTGGCTATTATGAGTAACACCAAGGTACAATCAGGCTCAAATTGGAAGCAACGCCCTGGAAGCTAATTCCCTGGCTTTCTTATTTTTCCACAGTCCAACAGGTTGTTTATAACATTTATACTTATCCCAGACACTCTTTTCATTGACAAGACCTTGCTCCTGTAACTGTGTAAGATCTCTAAGGTTGTGGCATCAGGGATCCAGCAATCTGGGCCACATACAAAGCCAGCTGACAATCAGGAGACTCTATTACATAAAATGTCCAGGGCCCACTGGGTGTGTTCACCCACTATGAGCACTTACAGAAGAGGCCACAGACACTTGTGCAACCTTTCTGTAATACTGATAGCGCTGGAGCCCATGTAGCACCTAGCACCAACGCTATCTTCAGAGGGAGTTCCCTTATTTGCATAGGTGAGTGGCCCAATGCAAATAATGGAATCACTTGCATGGGTCCACTTGTACACACCGTATTATTGGTGCAAGCCCAGAGGCAAATAGACCCTTGGGAGGAGCACTGAAAGTGTGCCACAAGAAGTTTGTCCACTGTCAGTGGGCCCCCCGAGGGCAGACTCTAGAGCTGTGAAAAGGGGTCCCATAGACATCTACCTGTATGCAAGAGCAGTCACTCACTGCACTGCCTGCATTGGAGATCTCTTCTCCTCTTCAAAGTGCAGGTGGGTTTGGCGCCTGCACAGAGAAACATGGAGCGGCTTTGAAGCAGCCACTTCGTATTTCACTGAATGCGCTTCGCCCAGGTCAGGGCAAGCTTGCGACTGCCCTAAGGGCAGAGCATATTTCATAATGGGGAGCACTGTCCCTGTTTGCACCATAGTGCACTTGCTTAAAAGTGCACCGAGGTGCAAATAGAGAAATAGAGAAAGTACACCCATTTGAAATACGGACCCTGGTCAGCAAAATCATCACTCTTGAAATTTTTAAGCCAAGCTTTAATCAACTTTGAAGGGCATCAAGCAAACCCTTTTCATAAAATCCTTTTTCCTTTGTGGTCACAGCTGATTTGACGGATCACTGACACAACATCGAAGGAAAAAATATCGACCTACACAAAAATCGACGTTGGAATTTCGGAAGCAAGAATATCAATAGCCTATCTACAACATGGTAAGTACAAAAATATCGAAGTTAAAAATATCGTAATTAAAAATATCGTTTTTATTTTTTAAATTAAAGAAAATGTAAAATAATGTAAATAATACTTATAAACCAAATAAACATAGTTACAAATATTTAATAATGTTTAAAATGAATAAATAATACATATACAATAATATAACATTAATTAAATATATACATAAAAATATAATATATTTTTACCTAATACGTTTTAATAATTATTTTAATAACTTATAAATTATTAAAAAGTATTATAAATTACAAATACATCTACACACATACAAAAATAGCATAAATAAAAAGTAAATAATTCTATTTAATAAATGTAATAAATTAAAATATATATATACTTTCAATATTTGTAAAATTAATAATATAGTACATTATCAAAAATAATAATTAAAATATTAAATAGCTTAATAAATAAAACTACTATTCAAAGTCCCAAAAAAACGACAGTAATGATAATATTAGATAGCGTAACACTTAAAATTACTATTTCAACTTCAGAAAATGCAACAGTGGGGAAAGCGTTGGATAGCGTAGGGATAAAAATTACTTTTCCAACTCCAGAGGGGGCAACTGTAGGGAAAGAGTTGGATAGCGTAGGGGTAAAAATTACTATTCCAACTCCAGAGGGCGCTACAGTAGGTAAAGCATTGGATAGCGTAGTGGTAAAAATTACTATTCCAACTCCAGAGGGCTCTGCAGTAGGGAAAGCGTTGGATAGCGAAGCGGTAAAAATGATTATTCCAACTCCAGAGGGCGCTACAGTAGGGAAAGCGCTGGATACCGTAGGGGGTAAAAATCACTATTCCAACTTCAGAGTTTGCTACAATAGGGAAAGCGTTGGATAGCGTAGGGTAAAAACTAATATTCCAACTCCAGAGGGCGCTACAGTAAGGAAAGCGTTGGATAGCGTAGGGATAAAAATTACTATTCCAACTCCAGAGGGTGCAACAGTATGGAAAGCGTTGGGTAGTGTAGGGGTAAAAATTACTATTCCAACTCCAGAGGGTGCTACAGTAGGGAAAGCATTGGATAGCGTAGAGGTTAGAATTACTATTCCATCTCCAGAGAGTGAAATAGTAAGGAAAACATTGGATAGCGTAGAATTAAAATACAACATAATTAACAATAAATTAAAAATAAATACCAATAAATATTAATTAATAAACATTAGTCACCAAATAATAAATATTGAACCATAAAATATTTTTCTTTACAAAAAATAAATTTAATTATTTAAAATAATTCACAATTACAAAATATTAAACAATAAAATTATTTTTCATACCAAACAATACTTTTCGTGAAACATTGATTACCAATATATTAAAAATAATTTCCATTTAATAAAAAAATAATTACCAATTAAAAACATTATTTACCAATTAACAAAATGTATTACCAAATCAAAACATTAATCACCAATTAAAAAAATTAATTATCTAATAAAATAATTAATTACCAATTAATAATTAATAAAAAATAAAATATTTACCCATTCCAATAAATAAAAATAAATCATTAATTAATTATTATTAAATTACTTCCCACCCAATTCCCCACAACCCGCTACAGAAATAAACACAAACATTAATTAAAATTAATTTATAATTCCTAAAAATTATTAATAAATGTAGTATATTTAAATTACTTCCCACCCTATTTCCCTTTCAAACCCACAACCCGCTCCGGTACTAAAACAAAAAATTTACTTAAGAATAACATTATTAATATACAAACATAATACACATATAATTTAAAACATGTAAAATACTTCACAAAAAAATATTACACATACATAACAAAATACATAACAATAATAAAAATATCGATATTAGTAACTTCAATATTACTTACATCGATATAAAAAAAATCGATATTACTTACCTTAGGGTCGATATTCTGTCCAACGCTATTCTTGACCTCGATATTATGTACCTTCGATATTTCCAACACAATATTTTTGTAGGTCGATATTTCAAACTCGATATTTTGACTGTGCACCGATTTGACAAACCAACACTGCATCCAGAGGAGCCCAAAATCATGAACAAATCCGAGCATGTACTTGAGATCGGTGAAGATAGTCACAGTTTCTGAGTGGCTAGAATGCAAGTACATATAAAGGCTTCTAATTCAGCTACTTGAGCAAGGTGTACTTGAGGTAGGTCTCTGTATACCCAGCAACTAGGTTCCCTTGTCATTTTTTAGGCAAGAACCATCAACTTAATATACAAGACGCTGATTGGATACACATGCATGACTGAGATAAACAGTGTTTTAGAAGTAGGGAACATTGACACTGGATTCAACACAGAGCATTGAAACAATGTAATGTGGGAAGCAGTGAGCAACAATATTTCAGAAGATATGCTTCCTGAAGAAAGACATTTCTAAATTCTAATTGAGAGCAGCCACCTTTGTCTGATGGGTTCATAGACGCACCCTCATCTGAGAATGAGAACACTTTAAGACTAATTAAAACTTCATTTTGATCAAAGAGGATCACACGATCAGAGCATGTTCTAGACTTGTGTGGCAGTCCACTCAAGTCTCTTGTTCCTCAAAGCACAACGGTGAAAGTCATTATGGTTCTGAAATTAACTGTCAAGAGATTAACACACTTTGTATATGGGCAGCAGAGGTTGTGATGCTAAAGAACGGTGATGGATTAAACCCAGATCTTTTGACTGGGTGTGAGTGTTTGATTGATTCAGATGCTCCGTCCATCACTACCCACTTTTGTACCGCTTTTGGCCGCCATAAGTGTGGCAGGGTATGCTCAGACGTGAGTCCCTTGCTCACTTTGCCTCTGGATTCAAGCAAGCCGGGCTGAAGACGGATGAATTGCCAGAAACCGGTCCTCGGAAGCTTGTTTCCGGTCCAGAGAAGACATGGCTTGGCAGTTCGGGCTGGGCAGTTCCCATGAGGCACAGGGTCAGACTGATTTGCATATAGCCATGTCTGTACTGGGGTGGCAGAGTGGGCTAAAGAACGGTGATGGATTAAACCCAGATCTTTTGACTGGGTGTGAGTGTTTGATTGATTCAGATGCTCCGTCCATCACTACCCCCTTTTGTACCGCTTTGGCCGCCATAAGTGTGGCAGGGTATGCTCAGACGTGAGTCCCTTGCTCACTTTGCCACTGGATTCAAGCAAGCCGGGCTGAAGACGGCTGGAATGCCAGAAACCGGTCCTCGGAAGCTTGTTTCCGGTCCAGAGAAGACATGGCTTGGCAGTTCGGGCTGGACTGTTCCCATGAGGCACAGGGTCAGACTGATTTGCATATAGCCATGTCTGAACTGGGGTGGCAGAGTGGGCTAAAGAACGGTGATGGATTAAACCCAGATCTTTTGACTGGGTGTGAGTGTTTGATTGATTCAGATGCTCCGTCCATCACTACCCCCTTTTGTACCGCTTTTGGCCGCCATAAGTGTGGCAGGGTATGCTCAGACCTGAGTCCCTTGCTCACTTTGCCACTGGATTCAAGCAAGCCGGGCTGAAGACGGCTGGAATGCCAGAAACCGGTCCTCGGAAGCTTGTTTCCGGCCCAGAGAAGACATGGCTTGGCAGTTCGGGCTGGACTGTTCCCATGAGGCACAGGGTCAGACTGATTTGCATATAGCCATGTCTGAACTGGGGTGGCAGAGTGGGCTAAAGAATGGTGATGGATTAAACCCAGATCTTTTGACTGGGTGTGAGTGCTTGATTGATTCAGATGCTCCGTCCATCACTACCCCCTTTTGTACCGCTTTTGGCTGCCATAAGTGTGGCAGGGTATGCTCAGACGTGAGTCCCTTGCTCACTTTGCCACTGGATTCAAGCAAGCCGGGCTGAAGACGGCTGGAATGCCAGAAACCGGTCCTCGGAAGCTTGTTTCCGGTCCAGAGAAGACATGGCTTGGCAGTTTGGGCTGGACTGTTCCCATGAGGCACAGGGTCAGACTGATTTGCATATAGCCATGTCTGAACTGGGGTAGCAGAGTGGGCTAAAGAACGGTGATGGATTAAACCCTGATCTTTTGACTGGGTGTGAGTGTTTGATTGATTCAGATGCTCCGTCCAGCACTACCCCCTTTTGTACCGTTAACGGATAGATTGTCATAGTTCAGAAGGACAACACAGCTGCTATATTTTAACTTGACAATGAAGGGCCTACTGCAAAAAGAACAAATGTCCTACATTCACCCAGTACAGAAATCTGGGCCCAAATCTATCGTTTTTTTGCTCACCATGCCATTCCAGTTTGGACCCAGCCATATGCAAATCAGTCTTTACCCTGTGCCCCATGGGAATAGTAGAGTTCAAACTGCCAGGCCAGGTCCTCCCTGGACTGGAAACAATCATCCTAGGACCGGTTTCAGGCTTTCAGCCCTCATCAGCCAGGATAGATTGATTTCAGTGGCATGGAGAGCATGGGACACACGTCTGAGCATACCCGTCCCACTCGGGGTGACAAATGCAAAAAAGAACAATTGATGGACAGAATGAAGAACAATGCAATATGCAAATCAATCTTAACCCTGCGCCCAATGGGAACAGTCCAGCCCGAAGTGCCAGGCCAGGTCCTCCCTGGACTGGAAACAAGCATCCTAGGACCGGTTTCGAGGTTTCAGCCCTCATCAGCCAGGATAGCTTGACTCTGGACTCAAGCTAGCCTGGCTGATGAAGGGTGTTACCCAGAAACCGGTCCCAGTATGCTTGTTTCCGGTTCAGGGAAGAACTGGCTTGGCAGTTCGGGCTGGACTGTTCTCATGAGAACAAGGTCAAGACTGATTTGCATATAGCTGGGTCTGAACTGAGGTGGCGGAGTGAGCTAAATAATGATGATGGATTCAACCCAGATCTGTGACTGGGGGTGAGTGTCAGTGCTCCATTCATCATCTCCTTGTGTTTGCAATGAAGGGCCTACTCCCATTACTTTTGTGCGTAGGCTATTCAGTTGTGGAACTTGGTCTTTGTTGTACTGTACATTACTCAGGTGGTTCTGGTGATTTCCTGACCCAGCTTACTCTTCTTACCATGTTAATTCTCTGGAAAAGGGAGTTAGGAATGCAGTTACAGTTTTTAGTGAGCCAGTGCACAACCTTATTCTTCAGGTCCCCCCATTGCTCTTTGGCCCTATCTGGCATCTCTGGCACAGTTTTCAAAACAATTGTGTAGGGGGTTACCTGAGGTGATAGATTAAGGGGCCCCTGGCAATTTTTTTTACCGGGGATAGAGGAGTGTTTATCCGTATGTCTTTTATTAGTTGTTGTTGTGTTAGCCTTATCGGAAGTCGGCAAGGCAAAAGGCCATTTGCACCCATCAGTAATCTCTTTTACTTTGCGGAAGGCTGCTGGGTCTGATGTAATGACATTGACAGCTGCATGTTGACGATGGTCCCTGACTATGCCTCCGGTTTGGGCATTTGGATAGGTTATCCCAGGGGTTTTGTCAGGCAATAGTTCCTCTGTGATCAATTTTGCAATCTGGGCTACTTCACTTTTGATCTTGGTTATTTCGGCCAAGAAATTTCCTTTCGATAGTGTTTATTTTCCTATGTAGTTTCTTGAATAGGGTTTCCAAATTTTGTGACTAGTTGGAAGTTGATGCACCCTCTGTACTCCACGACAATTTTTTAGGGTGCGACTTTGTAGTCTGTTTAGGGAATTAGTTTGCTATCGTTTTTGATGGTTGTTTGCTCTTTTTGGCCGGGGAAGTATCAGGTCTGTGCTATTTGTTAAAACTGAAATCTCCTTTGGCGATGTCAATATGCATGGTGCTTTATTTAAATATTGTCAGGGCGGCGTTGTGTTCTTTGGGGAATGTTAGTGTTTGATTCAGGTTCCAGGGCAGCTATATCAGACATAGTTTCTTTCACAGCTGCATTTAGGACTGTCTTTGTGGTAGTTATGTGCTCCTCTGCGTTGTTCGTTATTCGTTAATTTTGTTATTAATTATTCCCATTGCAGAATTTAGATAGTTGGTTATACGGGTGCTTATTCTTGTGCTTTTATTTCTACTGCCCGAGGGGGGGATGCAAGTTTACGTTTTCCCATATCTTTGGATGATGCCACTGAAAAGACTGTACTGCTTGATAAGAAATATAGTAGTATCCCCTTACTGTAACTCAGTAGTTTGGAGTTCAAAGCCAAGAGAGGTGGCCCAGCCCAGCCTCTCGCATTGAGACTGACCCGCTCTTGGCCCGGTCTTTGCCAGGCATGTGCGCACTGCGGGAGCCCTGAAGGGCTTATGAGCCAGCGCCTCCTGGTGCTAAAGGTGTGTACTTCTTGTGTCGCTGTTGCGGTGGTTACCGGGGCTTAGAGTCCTGCCCCTCCTTTGCAGCAATGTCTCCAGCGCTACTGGAGCAGTGAAGGGCTTATGAGGCGGCGCCTCCTGACATGAAAGGTGCATGTTTCTTGCGGCGCTTCAGCAGTGGTTACTGGGGCTTAGAGCCCTGCCCTTAGTTTACAGCCATGTCCCCGCGCTGTGGGAGCCCTAAAGGGCTTATGAGCCGGTGCCTTATGGCGCATGCTTCTTGCAGCGCTGGTTCCTGAGGCTTAGAGTCCTGCCCCTCCTTTGCAGCAATGTCTGAGTGGTCTCTCATCGGTGGCATAATGCATGCTGCAGCCATGGGAGACCATTGGTGTACCTATGCCCTGTGCTGCGTACCTTAGTACCATATACTAGGGACTTAGAAGGGCACACCAGTAGCCAAATGGGAAGGTACCAAAGTATTTACCATTATCACATTTAGGGAGAGAGCAGATCCCAGTCAGACTATTCAGAAAACAGTATAACACCAGCAAAAAGTGGGGGTAACCATGAAAGCAGATCCTACTTTCCTACACAGATGTACTAAAATCTCCAATGAATTCATCTAATAAATTACAAGGATTAGAATTAACTGAAGGAGAACATGGACAACACCACATAACCTAACCACCACAGAAACAGACACTAATAACTATCCATCACTGCAAACATACAAACTTTCAATACAAAAAGATTACCTCAATAACATTTTTGGAACCAGACCATCAAAATTACCATCTGAACCAAAACCGGAAAAAATCTCAAGATATCTTTCTCTCAACCTGTGCAGGGTATGTAGCCACTTACCCTATCCCTGGAACTAGGTTTATTGCTACCTGTGCTCAAAACCACCTACATCAGACCTCAAAACAAAAAACCTTGACCCATATGACCCGGCAAACTACAGGTCCTTATTAAATTGATTATGCTTGGGGAAAAAACTTTTGAGAAAGCTTTTAAATCACCTCATACACTATGGCATTCCTCAGGGTTTCATTGTATCATCCCTACTATTCAATATTATCATCTCTACTATTCAATATCTACCTTACCAAATCTGATTCAATCATACAACCTCACCTCTTACAACTATGCAAATAACACCAAATCATTTTAATAATGGACAGCACCGAAGACCTCTGCAATTCACAACTTGATGACTACCTTTATGCCACAAAACACACGGATGATGAATAACCATGTAGAGCTCAATACCGAAAAAGAGAGAGATTATGACCTGCAGATAAAGGCAGAACTACTAGCCTATCACAATATGGCCTACGGAACTTGAAGCTCCTCCAAAAATATCAAAAGAAGTTAGAAGTTATGAGTAACAATGGTTTCAGTCGTATCCTTAATATGGCATGCTAACATGGCAGAGTACCTTCTACACAATGAAAACATTATTCCACATCTTACCATACGTTGCACACCAACATAAGTTGCAAACCAATCTCATATTCATAATCTTAACACTATTCTATGCCAACAACCTGTACCTTGGCACACCCACGCAAAATACAACTCATCAAAAATTATGCTTCTTTTCCGCTTTCAATCAAGATAGTACGATTCCAATCCTGCAATCGCTCCAGTGTCTACCTAAAGCGAAGCGAGAGGGGCAATGTTCAAGGCATTCTGCATTGTCCACAGAGCCAACTCAAGCAATACAAAGTAAACAGAACACTGTGCTCCAGGCTTGCATCATTTATCATCATACCACCTTATAACGGAGAAATCTGTAGGAGGCACTGCTTTCTCGCACAAGCCACTAAGCTCTGGAACTCACTACCAGTCAGAATTTGAAGCACCCAGGAGCATATCCACTTCCAAAGACAGTTAATAACATGGCTATTTCGTATAAAACTTCCTGGCAACAAAGTCCATAAAACTGTCATATTCTCAAGTGCAAGCCTCAGCTTACAACCCACGAATTGCAACACAACCAGCAAACTGTTCTGAATATGCAGGTAAGCTAAAAAGAAAGATCTGACCTATGGTTTGACGTGGCCTTATATAGCTCTATACTTCCATTTAATACAGTTACAGCCCACAGTAATACTAAAAACATAATACGCAGTGGTCAGCAACAATTATAACTTATACCTCCTCAATTCACATAATGAATATCTGCTTTGAGGGTTGTCCGTCACCCGCACTATAAAGCCCCAAAAAACAGACATCACCAAATCAACAGTCATGGAATAACTGAAGAGATCTGTCTCATATTGCTGGACAATTTGGAGGACTTTATTATAATTCCCCACTGCGTGTCCCAATAAATCTATAAAATCTGGCTGCTTATTTACAACGCCCTAAGACCCTCAGATATAGGATGAAAATAAAAAGGCCCATGCCAACTAATCTCTCCAATTTGCTCTACCTCCAACCACGCCAGCTATGCACCACAGCTATATACAAAATCTCAATTTGGGCAACCCAGTGCAGTAACCAGCTAAGCAGACTATATCATATGAAATATGAAAAAGGAGTCTGTGGAGCTGTTCAAAGCTACTAGCATACTGCAAACAATAAAACTGCATGTCTGTATCTCACACTTCATCTTTCAACAAACTGGGCCCGATTCACAGAACTAACTTAAGACAAAATCCTAAACTTACTACCATTTTGGTATTCACAGAAGGCACTTACTCATTTTGGTATTTACAGGAGGCACTTACTCATTTTGATATTCACAGAAGGCACTTACTCATTTCGGTATTCACAGAAGTTAGGAGTCCTAACTTTAGGACTCCTAAATGCCTTCTGTGAATGCCGAAAGTCTTAAAGTTAGGATTTTTCTCAGTTTAGGAGTCCTAAAGTTAGGAGTCCTAACTTTACTACTCCTAAACTGAGAAAAATCCTAACTTTAAGACTTTCGGTATTCACAGAGGGCATTTAGGAGTACTAAAGTTAGGACTCCTAACTTCTGTGAATACCGAAATGAGTAAGTGCCTTCTGTGAATACCAAAATGGTAGTACGTTTAAGTTTTGTTTTAAGTTGATTCTCTGAATAGGGCCCACTATGTCCTATAATTACACTTTAACCGTACCGCTGCGGTCATCTCGCACAACATGGAAACACTTACCACATAGGATCAAAAAAAGACAACATCCTTCCAACTACACACTCAAAATGGTGTAGCATACTACTCAAACAGAGAAGCCCTCCAGCCCCCCCATATAGGGGTTGTAAGTGCTATATAAATGCCGCAATACAATACCACACTAAGCTTTTTTGATTTCGGAAACACACCAATTCACAGTATCGGCCTGTTTGCAACCGCAAAAATACATTTTGGTATGTATGAAACCTAAGCTGCAATTCTGTAACATGTTACTGAATTGCAATTTGGATTTGCAACCAAATACCAATTTGATATTTAGAAGGAGTGGTTGAGGGCATTCCTTCCAAATACTGTATCTGAATAGTATGTATTAGTGTTTTGTGAATGATTTCTGGTCAGAAAACATTATAGTTCACCAACTACAAACATGTAGTGGTAACCCATTCACTAATGAGAAGGGGTTCCTTGGGACCCCTTCTCTTTTGTAATTGTAAAAAAGAAGTTTATTCAAGCGGAGGCAGGGGTCCAAGGGTCAAAAAATATGCAAAGAGGCTTTTTTTTTTTTAAACGCAGTCTCGTTTTCAGCAGGCCACTATTCATGATGGCTGCGATGGTTGTATGATGGAATCACGAATTCCCTAACCCGAATGCCTAAACAGCACGGTCTTAACCACGCATTCCTTTACCACGCATTCCTTTACAGCAAATTCTCGTGGTAAAGGCACGTATGGTAAAGGGGTATGCATGGCTATGGTTGCAACCCTCCTCCCCACAGCCCTAAGGTATAAACTTCCACCCAACCCACTTCCGCCATGAAGTGCAAAAACCCTCCCCGTCCCTACCCCCACACTGTGCCCTCACCCTGCCGTGATGCCTAAAACCCTGTCCCTTAACCTGACCCAGCCCTAAAAACTGCCCCAACTACCCATTCCCCTCCCCATGCCCTGAGGCCTAATACTCTAAGCCCTAATATAAAACACTACCCCAACACTCCTCCAGCCCTAAAAACTACTCCGACACCTCACCCCAGAAAACTACCCCTAATCCCCCTAGTCCTGAAAACTACCCCCACACCCCCGGCCCTCATAACCAGCCCATACCCCCAAGGCCCAGAAAACTACCCCTGATCCACCACAGCCCACAAAACTACCCCAACCCAACCCCCAGCCCATAGAACAACTCCTGGCCCACCCCAGTCTACAAAGCAACCCCAACCCACCCCAACCCACAAAACAACCCCAGACCCACACCCAACCCAGAGAACTACCATAACCCCCCAGCCTACAAAACTACCCCGACCTACCCCCAGTCCACAGAACAACTCCCAACCCACCCCAATTCACAAAGCAACAGTGACTCAGCCCCCAGTCCACAAAGCAACCCGGACCCACCCCGAGTCTGCAAAGCAACTCTGACCCACCCCCAGCCACATAACTACCCCAGACCCACACTTAACCCACAAAACTACCCTGACCACCCCCCAGCCCACAAAACTACTTCCAACCCACCGCCAGGACATAAAACAACATCGACCCACCCCAGCCCACAAAGCAACCCGACCCACCCCAACCCACAAAACAACCCCGACCCAACCCACAAACCAACCCAGACCCCCAAGCCCACAAAAGTACCCTGACCCAACCCTATCCCACAAAACTACTCCCAACACACCCCACCCCTCCATCCCCACTTAACTCACTATGGATCTCTCCCTGCTTCCATCCAATGCTGTCCGCAGCTAGACTGCACATTGCCTTAACCACACACATGAATGGTTAAGGCATATGCGTGGTTAAGGCAAGCGTGGCTAAGCTTGTGGGGTGGGAACACTCGTGGTTTAGACTGCGGTGTTCCGACTGTTTTCTGGCTGCGATTCATTGAAACCTATTACGACCCCCCAGCCAGCAAAACTACCCCTGATCCACCTCAGCCGACAAAGCACCCGGACCCCCCCTCACAAAACATGCATAGTTAAGGCATATGCATGGTTAAGGCAAGTGTGGTTAAGCTTGCAGAGTTGAGACACTTGTAGTTTAGACCGCAGTATTCCGACTGTTTCCCGGCTGCGATTCATAGTGTGTTGCATTAATATTCATGAGGAAGATCGAATTATGACCCACTACAAATCATTAATTATCTAACTGACCTATTGGTACATACGTCAGTTCGCAAATGACCACACTGGGTTGTTGCAAAAATACTGGTCGCAAATTGCAACCAGTATTATATGACGACTTGTACAGAGATCTGACCCATAGTGATTCCTCACTTTCCATTTGCTTTCAATTGGGGTGTAGGATTATGTAAACATTATAATTGTGTCACAGCACCTGATTTAAGCCTGCCAAGTGTAGGAAAATGTCCATTGTGCACATGTATATCTGAATAATGGGATGGGATTTTATAACAGGTGTAGCGAGTACACCCCACCGCCTCTGATAAGGTTGGGGATTATTTGTGGCATTTCACCCTGACCCCTCATAATGTTGTTAAGAAATGGGGTTTAATGGTGCATCCCATAACACAGTACTCCTCATATATCCGGCCAAATGCCATAGAAAGCACCAAGAATGAACCCATGATAGCTTGGACTGATCTCCCTTTCTGCACTGAGAGAGTGAAATGTCCAAGAGGAGTCTCTTGGCAATCCAATTTGAGTTCAAGAGTAAGAGGCCTGGGGGCACCAGTAGTAAACCGCCATTTACACACAGCGCAAGACCCTGTTGCCTATGTGTTATATATTCTTAAGAGTCTTTGAATGTAATCCAACCTAGCTGTTTCCTGCTGCTCAGCCAGAGTGAGAGATGGTAACGGAATGTTGGTGTGACTGTGATGAATAGAATGCCTGGGTGCCTGTGTGAATAATTGGGGACAGTTGGAGATGGGCTGAGCAGCAGGGAGGCTGCTGCTGGTGGGGCTGGTGTAAGAGCTGGAAATAGAACTGGAATACGGGCTGGCAACTGGGATGTGGACTGATGTACATATAACCTGGAACCAATAAAGAAGTCTTCAAACTCGTCATAGCTACCTGTGTCAACATGTGTGAAAGGGCACAACACTATGACTGCCCCACGTCCCCAAGAAAAGGCCTCAGAGTAATCTACAATAATAAGGGACATTGTGGTTTGTTTGAGGGCAGTACGTGGCAGTCGACCTGACCCCACCAGGGGATCCCTTAGTATACTGACCATGGTAACCCTGCAAGGTATGTAAGTGGGTATTGGGTTCCAGGCCTTTCTTAAATGGACATTAACCTCCTAACGTTGGAGCTTTCTAGCTACCTGAAGATAGTATTTTTTGGGTGAAATTATGTTTATTAATGACAGGGCATAGAAAAAGTGATTACAAATTGAGAAATTGCTGCTGCTTGTTTGATACAAAGTCCATTGGCATATGCATGCCAGTAATACAATTAGTACAGTGAATATGAAATAGAATGTTACAAATCCCCTGACTTCCTCACCACCCCCCTCATTTGGAACCTTCATCCGATGCTGTCAGAGGCGTAATACAAATATATCCTCTATACTTATTACATGCTCCCCATATTCTCCCCCATTTTTGGGGACAGCCTCGATGGACATATGTCGCCTTCTCCTCCACAATGGCCCCGTCCATGTCTTTACACCAGTCATGGAGCATTGGCGAGCACCGTGAACCCCACAATCTGGCTATATTGAAGATAGTATTTTGACAGTTCGGATTTGAGGGCACACTTGGTAGCAAGTTTCTAGGCAATGCACTTTCCGTTCTCCTTGACAGGTACCTGTGCAGATTAGGATGTTTGAGTAGACATGCATGAAGTGTGTTCTTGGGTCTTGAACAACTGTCATCTCCCCTGTGGTAGCAGATCTTGTGTGAATGTCAGATGGGACACTTTCTAGTTCGTTACTAGCCTTTCGTAAGAATTTAAAGATTTTCCTTTATAGCCAAGTATAATTCCTTATTCTGTGCTATCATTTGCAGTCTGTGGCTTAATTATTGTCCTGCTCTGCGCCGGGAAACCCTGTTGGGTAGCTGCTCGCTTTATAAATCTATAATAATAATAATGGTTTAATGTTGGTTAATGTATCTTTCCACACTGTACCAAGGGCGTACTAATCATCAATAACGTAGACTCGCCTTCTTCAGTTGCTGCTTCTAATAACTGGATGATTTGGCCTTCTTTTGGACACAATCAATATTGCAATTTATGATGGATGTCTAATGATTTAAAGATCTCAGCCTGACCTCTCCATGATGTGTGCTTAAACTGGTGATTGAAGAGGGAAGATGATGTGTCAGATTGAACATCCTAGTTGTACAAAAGGGCATTCTATAACCATAGGATGGACAAATAAGAACTGCCTTTTAATAGTATTTGAAAAAGCAAGCCTAAACATCAATATTGTCATGAATGGACATTTATTATTTTTATTGTAAACAATATAATACATTTGAAAATATTAAAAATGTTAAAATTTTAGGTTTAACAAAAATTGTCATATACAGATTTAAGTATATTGCTTGTTTTTAAATATGGAAGCATATTTATTAATGTTAATATTGTTTCAAATATGCAAAATCTATGCACATTATTGGCTGTATGGTAAGGAAATGTCTCTGCATGCTCTAAATATGCCATGATAAATCTAATGATTTGCGTACACTCCGAGATGACATGGATTTCTCATGGCATCAATCCAGAAGGTCTATGGCTCACATGTACTAAACTTCAATTTTGCATTTCGCAAATAGCGAATCCTATGAAGTAGCTATTTAGGAAATGCAGCATGGAATGTACTAAAACTGTGATTTCCTAATAGCAATTCCTACAAAGTCGCAATTGCTACTAGGAAATCGCCATTTAGGAAATGCAAAAGCATTCGGTACTATGGGTCTAAGGCCCAGAGGTACAAATGGGTTTTTATTTCCAAATTTGCAATTTCCTAATAGGAAATCACTGTTTAGTAAATGCAAAATGAATAATAAATAAAGTGGAGCATGTGTAAACCGTTCCAATGCCCTAGGGGCGAGTGGGCGCTCTATGGCGCTACCAAAACAGAAGATTTGGGTGCCTTTTTTATTTTGCGCATGGTTACTATTGAATTGGATTAGATGATAATGGTATATCCTATGTGCCAATTGGCATTTAAGAAATGCTTTTCACATGGGCTTAGGAAATCGCAAATAGGAAATCCCTATTTGCAAATTCCTATTTTGGTAATCGCAAAATGCGATTTCTACTGGGTAGAAATTGCAATTTGAGATTGCGATTCTGCTTTTGTGCATATGGAAAGCCTTTTTAGCATTTCTTAAACGGACCACAATTGCGATTCAGTCCATTAATAAATGCTAAATAGCTTCGTACATATGGGCCTGTATCCTCTTCAGAAGGTCAGTAGAGCGCAAACTCCATTAACGTGGTATAGAATCCATCTGTCCGTCTGGTTTCACCTGCATAACAGAAACTGAGGGAGTCCACCTGCTGAGACCCATAGTTGTTCACCACAATATCTCCATACAGGGCACGGGACAGCTGGAGCGAAGGATTCTTCTGTGCAGTGCGTCTGGGGATCTTGGCGATTGTCAGATGGAGGCTGTCATAGCTGGGTGGTCTGATGACAGTTAGTCCCTTCTCGCTGAAATTGCGCTCTAAAGTCCTAGCAAACCTGCACAGTTCTGGGGTGGCGGAGGGCTCCAAGTACAGCACTCGGGAGTGAAAGTCATTCAGTCCCTGGAAGTGCAGGATGAGTGCAGGAGGGAGGAGGCGCTGGGTCTCGCACCGCAGCTCATGCAAAGTGGTTAACGCCATCTGGATTTCCTCTGGTGACTCTAAGCGGAGGAGGCACAGTGTAAGGTGAAGTGTAGGCACTGGTGTGCAGAACTCCACTAGTCCAGGCTCAGACTTCACCAGTCGGTTTTGTACCTCCTTGACAGCACTTCGAACCTCTTCACTAGCGATTCGGATTGCAACAAAGTGGCTGGGTCTGTTCTTCGTAAAACCTCCACGCTGAGGAAGGTCATCAGTTCTTTGATGCGTTAAATGGTCTTCTGCCTCATCATCATCACCAGAATCATAGCTGTTTTTCACAGCAGAGTCTCCAATATCCCCCTCGGCAGCTTCAGTATCCTGCGCCTTCTCTTCCAATTGACACTTTTCAACAATATCCAATATAGTGTGGTCACCCCCCGTGGAGCCAAATACATCATCTGTGCGTGTGGCCTTGTCCCACACCACCACATCTTTGTATTTAAAGTACTGGATACGATGTTTCGGTATTGCTAACACATCATACCCTACGGATGCAAAATCCTCCCAAGAGAAGGCTGAAAATGGTTTCTCAATGATGCCAAGGAACCGGTCCAGGTAGCCGATGGTGAAAGAGTCCTTTGGCAACTGATCATCCCACTGAATTCTGGCAATGACATCTTCTGCAGTTTTCATGGGGGGCTTCTTCTCCTTGGTTTCCAAATTCTCTGTTTTAGTCTTTCCTGTCTTGGGCTTGGAGGGAGAGGTTTGCTTGACTGTCCCCAAGTGGAGGTTCCGGCAGCGGTCTCCAAATCGGCAACGGCCTTCAAGAAAGAAGTGGCAGGCACTTTCATTTTTGGTGGTTTCTGGATCTGCTTCTGAGGGTGTTGGCTCCATGGTGGTCTCAAATGCCATGGTGGCTGCAGACGCATCAGCTTCGGAGCAGTCCTTATTGGGTACAGCAGAGCTTGCAGCACCGTCTGTTGGGTCCACGATCATCTTGCCGTCCATAGCTTGTAAATTGTCACTAGTGGGGCAAAAAAAGAGAAATTAGAAACTGTGGCGGCATGAAGCCCTCAATATTTAATGTTAGCAACTGAAAATCTCATTTGTAATCATTTAATCAAGCTAACATTACTTGTGATTACGTTTTTCTCATTTGGAATCAGCGCACTTTTTTTCTAGTCTCTTGTGAAGTGCCTGCTCTCTACTGTCCTGAGATATTAGTGCCCTATCCCAGGTTGTGTTTTATGAGCTCGAAGCAAACTCTCTGCTTGTGCCAATAGTACATTTTCTTGGTTTGTCTCATATTAGTACAGTGCAAAGGCTGTGAATATGTTCCAATAATGTGTCTGTTCTTTGGAATAATCCAGCAATGCTGCAGTAGGCACATTAGCGTCCTTACTGTGTGCACTATGTGGAACTAGCTTTTGGTTCAGCCTTATTGTTTTGTTTTAGTGTGTTTTTGTATATGAAAGTAGGTGTTAGTGTAGTGTCTGTGATTCAATCTTAAGAAGGCTCAGCACAAGCCTACTGGATATGAGTGAGAGCACAGCTGGAATAAGGAGGGAAAAGCAGAAAAAAATTCTGTGCAGACTTCCTTGTGATTTTACCAGAGGTTACCTGAAGAGATTCCAGGGCAGGGCAGTACCTACTGGAATATTGATGGGGTTTTCCTCAAGCTTCGTATTTGGGGTGGTGTGGGGTGTCAGGGCAATAGATTAAAGGCCTAAACTACTGTATCCCTCCTCTTTTGACAGTGAGATGCCTGGCTGAGAAACAATCTCTGAAATTATAGGTTAGCACATGAGTTGTCAGAATCCCTTTTGATAGCTCATATAGTGTCCTAATGCTGTCAAAGGATTGCAGAAATGTAGGATGAATGAATGATAGCCCACATGAGGTGACTAAATACCAAGGTTTCCAACAGGTAGGGACAAGACCATAGTACAATATAATACGTATTTTTAAAGTGCATGGATACTCAGAGTTTCCCAGCGCTACACATGAAGACGGGATAGAACAGAAAGCTAGAACAACCAGGTTTTCAACAGTTTTCAAAACATCACAAATGATGAGCAGCTACAAATTTTCCAAGGAGGAACATTCCATAGAGTTGAACCCAGAACAGAAAAACTCTTGCCACAATATCTAATGTGGGGAACAGTAGCAAAGTGCTGATATCCTGAGCGAACTTTACGCTGAGAAAAGTAGCGATGTACCAACATTTAAGAAATAGAGGGTCATTGCCAAGAAAAGCCTTATGCATAAAGCATAGTGTTTTAAAGTGCATGCGCTTCTCTACCATCAGCCAGAGAAGCGATTGAACGTGGGAGATGTTTCACTGTGCAGGCGTCACCCACCTGCACTTAAAGAGGGGAGAGAGGACAACACAAAGCAAACGGGCTGCAGAATGTTTCACCAGCTGAAGCCTTTTCAAGGGTTGGAATCATTGTTTTTTGTTCCTGCAGTGGAAGGACCCAAATAATTTTCTTGGGGCATTTAAGTAGCCAGAAAAAGTAGGTTGCACTTTTGGAAATTGTAATGTCCATAGTAAGCCTATCATCCAGCCACATACTCAGATTATTGCAGCCTTACAAGAGGTGAGTAATGGGCCCAGGTCAGCCGGCCACAACTGGGAACCTCAAAGCTGTGGTTGATTTCCAACTATTAATACCACAGACTTGTCTTCATTTAAATTAAAAGAATTTCAACTCATCAACCCGGTGACCTCGGAGTTGAAGATTGGTGGAACCTTCTTCTTTGTCATTAAAGAGCGTGACATTGCCACGAGTATCGTCTGCATATATAAAGATAGTTACGCCATAGCTCTCGACTAGATCTGCGGTCTTAATGAGAAGCCTTGTGGAACCCAGCTTGGTAGATGGAAAATGGAAGACTTAAGCAGCTTACAACTGACAGGAAACTTACGAGCCTGTAAAAAAGAAGATGGCCAGGAAAGAGCAGAATCCTGGAGGCAACGCAGGACTGCATGTGATACTGTGTCAAGTGCCGCACTATGGTTTAAGAGACTGGTGGATGCCATGCCCCCGAGATCCAATTGTTTCCTAAGATGCTCTACTGAACTCGAAGGGCAGTCTCTTTACTAAAGCCGATTTAGAAGGGTGTAGCATCCCAGAGGTTTCCAGAAACCTGGAGAGCTGGCTATTCATGTGCTTTCCAGCTATTTTGGCACAGATTGGAAAAAACAGATGGAACGAATATTTGCCCAAACATTGGGATCTAGAGTGGGGTTTTGTAATACAGGGATAACCGTGGCATGTTTCCAAATTACTGGACTCTACTTTCTTCCAGAGAAGTATTCATGAATGTAAAAAATAAGGAGAGCTCACTTTGATTATCTTAATCATCCGTTTGGAGGGAAAGTGGTCCTGGGGTGAGCCTGATCTAATGGAACATAATGATAACTAGTATTTTATGATCTACGGGGTTAAATTTTGCTAAGCTAGAATTTCAACAGCTACATCCTCATTGACATAGTGTATTTCAGAAGGAATTTCCTTTAGGGAGTACAGTTTTTCAGTGTTTACCTGGAAAACAGATTCTTGATCTCCTACAGGAATTACCTAGTATGAGACATTAGCTATAAAATAAGAGTGAGATACACACATGCTCCTAATGAAACGTTTCTGATAGACAAACTCTGTTCTTTACACTGGATATGTGGATATCTGTGTATTTGTCAAACAGAAGGGTGTATATCTTGGCTTGCTGAGCCACTAATAGTAGGATAGCCACCTGAAGATTTTCCATATTAACACATAAACCAAGTAGTTAAATGAATTACTATATGTTTGTCCTGGTTTAGCCTGCAAAGGATGATCATATTGGAGAGGTAGCATGATACAAACAGGCCACACCTAAGAGATGGAAAGGTATTCCAATAAAACCCCCATCCGGAAACGTGTACTGGCATAGCTGAGGGAATGAATATCTTGTATCCATGTGACCCTGAAAGATCATGACACATAAGTAGCTGTTGTCGTCTAGATGAATGACTATTGCACCAAGATGTTTATGCATGGTTTAATTGTTACGAAAAGAAAAAGAATAGTGGATATCCAAGAAAATATTTCTCTATTTTAAATTATGTCATGGATAATTCTCCTTGTCTATTCTTACTGTTTATTATGAAGGCAAGACAGAGGCAGCATATTAAGAAACTATGGAACTGATTTAATGTTTTGTGGACAGGGTACATGTAGAAAAGTAGGATCTGCTTTCATGGTAAATCCGACTTGTTGTTGGTGTTCTACTGTTTTCTGACTAGTCCGACTGGGATCCTACTAATCAGGACCCCAATCACTGTGCTCTCTCTTTACATTTGTCTATGCTAAGTACTTTTGTACTTTCAAAATTGGCTACTGGTGTACCCCTCTAAGTCCCTAGTATATGAATGAAGGTACTCAGGACATAAGTACACCAGGGGTCTCCCTTGAGCTGCATCATGCATTAAGCCACCCATGAGAGACCCCTCAAACTGTAACTACATGTCTGCCCTTGCAGCCTGTGAGAGCTGGAGCTAGCACTACTCACAACAGATATAGCTTTCCTAATAGATGAGGTCACTGTACTTAAAACCTCTAAGTCACCCCTAAGGCAGGCCTTTCAATCCTGAAGGTAGGGCCCTAGGTTATAAGTGTGAGGGTTCCCTGCATGAGCAGGACACTCCCTACATACCCACAAGTCGATTCTCCAGGCTTTGTAGGTGAAGTCAACCATTCAATACATATATTGAACATTAAGTCAATTACGAGATGTCTAACTATATACTGTCTGCACCAAAACCAGTCATATTTGGTATCAAACATGTTGGAATCCTACCCCGACACCGATTCCATTATTAGATGTAGGATCTCATGTCCTGGGGGGCTCCCTTACTGAGCCTCCCTGTACTCCTGGTATCAGCCTTCCAGGGTCTAACAGCAAGCTCGTGCTGCTGCCGACCACAGACACACTTCTGCCCTCCTGCTGCTGAGCTGAGCTGGAGCATGGGAAGTAGAACAATGGGTTTACTGTCACATGGAGGTGTAACCACCTCCCAGCCAGCGACACCAGAATGGTTTACATTTGGTGCCCTCCTTGCATACTCCAGTTGAAACCAGTTCAGGGAGCCATTGGCTCCCACTCTGGTGCAAAGCTGGAGAAAGGACATGAAAGTATCCTTCCATCTGTCCACCCCCTGAAGCGTCACAATTCTTCCCCTAGGGTAGTTAAGGGTTTACCTGTGGTTGGCTCTACAGATTTGTCATGGGACAAGATTCAGATCCGAAACCACTTCAACTTTAACCGTCTGGACACTTTGGACTTTGTTGGCCTTCGTCTGCAACAGAGTCTCCATCAAGGAAGGCTCCTGCCGCTACTGGTCTTGTAATCCTGCCAGTCTTCTGCATGCTTCATCCAGGTTCTTCCCCAGGCCTGTGAGCATCAAAGACACTCAAAGTAATTCCACTTGTAGTGAAGGAGTCACTGCATCCTTGGTGAGCTGCTCAAGGTCCTCTTGTGACTTAGTGCCTCGGGCATGTAGGTCCTCTTGAGGGTCCGCTTTAACTTCAGTTGGATCCCCTGCTTGATCGGTGCCTGCTCTGACTCTCCTGCATTTGGTGAGTCCCTTGGACCTTGCAGATCCCAACACTGCACCTTCCGCATTTACCACATCTGTGGCTGCCGCCAAGGCTTGTTTTTGCTCTCACTGGCCACCGACCCCCATGGTTCTTGACTTCAGACATTGGACAACTTGTGAACAGCTCCTGGTCTTCCCCAGCATCGCCTGGTCCTGGTCCTCACAGCTGCAGTGATAGGATCACGTCTACTCGCCTGCATTTTCTGTCATCAGTGGTCATTGGTCTTCCGTGCATCTTGGTCACTTCAGAGTCGTGTAGACTCTGTCCCCTCTGCTTGCAGGTACTTCTCTTCAAGCATCCATCCTTGGATTCGACTGGACTCTTTCACCTTCTTCGCCAGAGGCATCTTCACTTAAGTCCTCTATTGTGGTCTACAGCGGTTTCCGATATAATTTCGCACATATGCCCGGCTTCCCTGGTGTAGGTATCCTAGTTCAAGGGGTATCAACCAGTGGGGTGACTCTCCAACCTTTCATCTTCTACAAGTTTTTTTCAGGGTCCACTTGGAAGTGTCTTTCTTCAAAACTGCTAGCGCGACATTCCCCTTGACTTGCATGGAGTACAAGGCTGTGTTTCCACTCTGCACACAGCCTCCATGGGGTTCTTGGGTACTTACCTCAAGTGGTTCCTTAGGTCGTCAGCTCTACTGAGTCTTCTGGGTCAAGCCTCGACTTTGCTCGCTTTTCGCATTCCACTTCTTTAGTATAGAGTTTGGTATCTCTCTGGAGACCATGGTGCATTTGTGCTTACTTAACTGTTTCCTTTTGAAATATGGTGTGTATTGTATTGATGCCTCCAGGTAGGAGATATACCAATGTGTTAGTGAGTGTGTATAATAAATATAACTATTTTTATAACTACATTGTGTTGCTCTTTTTAGCTTAACTTGCACTACATGATTAGTTCTGGTAAAACAAGCTGCTTAACACTCCTTTGGACTGAGCTTGAAGGCTGCTCTCCATAGGTATAGCTTCAAAGCTTTCTATGCTTGTCTAAGAACACTAAAATGACCATAAGGGTTGTCTAGATTAGTGCAGGGTGCTTCACTTAAATAAGTGTGCACCATATACTAAGCCAGCCTACTACAGTACTTCATCACAAACACAAAGGTACAAGAGGGAGATATATCAAATGACACAATCATATTATTTCAACTGTCAGAGACAAACTCACGCTGTCCTGGGGGCAGCGCATTCAAGTGAAATACGGAATGGCTGCTTCAAAGCGACTCTGTGTTTCACTGTGCAGGCGTCACCCACCTGCACTTAAAGAGGGGAGAGAGATCCCCTTGCAGGTGAGTGCAGTGAGTGAATGCACTCACCTGCAAGTGGATGTGTTGACCCTCTCCAGGGGCTGCCAACAGAAGGCACACTAGCAGTGAGCCACCTTTCTGTGGTGCACTGTCAGAGTCCCTCCTGACAGCTTCTTTACCACTGTGCCTGAGTACATAATACAGCGCGGGTGCAGAAGTAAAAGATTCTTTGCACAGAGCCATGCCCCCATGCAAATGAGGGAATGCCCTCTTGAGATAGCTCAGGCGCAACATATGTGACGGCGCTATCTGTTTTACAGAAGAGGCCGCACGAGGGTCTGCGGCCCCTTCTGTAATACCAAAGTGCCCCAGGGGTGCACAAAGCAGGCGTAAATGCCTGTTACGCCCCTGGGGCACTTCTATAATATGGGCCCTGGCTTTCCTGGTGACTGAACCACCTGAAAACTCCTGCTGATGATCAGGTTTGTTTTTCACACTATGAAAGTATCAGAATATTTCATGATGGACATTTCAGACTCTTTATAAGGAGTTTCGCTAATTTATTTAAAAATTATATTATAAATTTGATCAACTTGTGGAAATGTTTTGGAGAGAAGGACTGTGTTGGGGCAGGGGATGGGTATCACTCTCTTTGTTGGCTCACATGGTGCAAGTCAAAGTTGAAAGGTACGTCCTTCCGCCACTTTCAGAGTTCACCCACCAGCTCTGCTATATAGGAACCATGATTCTGGAGGGAGGTCTCAGACACTCATCTGCTTTGGAGTCAATATCCCTTAGACATCCACCATCCAACATCAGTAAGTGCCTTGGCCGACTACTTGTGATTGCCGGAGACTCCTGCCATCATCACCTACGCTCTGCCCTTCAATACTGCCTGGCTTCCAGCCAACTTGACTCTCAAGGAGGAAGACAAGGATCACGATCATCCGCAATCTGTGGTGGCCATCTTAGAAGTGCTGCAAGTCCTTGTGGTTCAGGTGGGGGGAAAGGGGAGAAGGGTGTTCCTTGCTGCTGTTCAGCTCCTACAGACACCAGAGCCTCTGACTACATATTCCACAGAACAGCCTAATCCATTTTAATTATCTAGCCATTGAGTGCGCTTTGGAACCTCCACTGAAAACACTGCAACAGCAGCATACAGAAGAGTAAAACTTTAGCACACAACTTCAGACACAGGCAATCACTTCATGATGGTTCACCTCTTTCAGAAGGATTATGGTACCTTTATTGAAAAGAATTACTGGGGGCTTTCCAGTACCAATTGTTTTGAATAAATGGTAAAATTGTATTATAGTTGTGGAGTTAGTTCCACCTTTTTAAGGGTGATTTATAGTAGCCATTTTTTTCCTAACACCTTATTAGCGGGGCAAAGAAAAATCAGAAATGGGTTGTGATGGATCTGATGGCTTTCTGACCCCTTTGGAATAGTAAAAGTGATAGAAGATTTTCTTTTTATTTGGTTGACATACGCATTCCAGTCCTAAGCCATCCCCTCTTTAAAGCTCCAGCTCCAGATGAGTCTTCCAGTCGACCCCCCCCCCCCCCCCCCGAGAAACTCTTTTCTCGCTGTGGGAGCTCCGGAAGAGTCTTCCAGTCGACCTTGGGAGAGTTACCGGTATCTCAGTCAGGGAGCTCCGGAGGAACCTCCTAGCTCTAGCCATCTCTGTCAGGGATTTCTGGCTGACCCTCTCAATCATCCTCAGTTAAGTCGTTTTCCTTTGCCCTCTTTTGAGGAGTTTTGTAAATTGGCACAGACGGTATCCTCAGGCTCGCCGCTAGATCCTCTTCCACATAAAATCTGGAAAGCACTCCAGGATGAACTTTTCCACCCTCTATATTCCATCTGTCAGCAGTCGCTGGCTACCGCAACCGTCCCGGAGAGTTGGAAATTAGCTGTAGTCTCTCCCCTCCTGAAAAAACCCTCACTTGATCCCACCTGTCTGTCTAATTATAGACCTATCTCCCTGCTCCCTTTTCCAGCTAAAATCCTGGAGAAGTGGGTCACCCGCTCTCAATCTAGTTTTCTCGAGGATAACGAATGGCTGGATGTGGCCCAGTTTGGGTTTCGGCCAGCGCATGGGAAGGAATCAGCGTTGGTAGCCGTGTTAGACAATCTTCGGGCGCGGGTCAACACAGGTCGGGCAGCCTTTTTAGTGCTGCTCGACATGTCGGCCGCGTTCGACGCGGTGTGCCACTCCACCCTTATCAGGAAACTGGAGGAAAGCGGGGTTACGGGGTTGGCCAGGGACTGGTTAGTCTCCTATCTGGACAACAGACAGCAGGTAGTGGCTCTGCCGCCTTTTAAGACAGATGTGCGGAAAGTTGGGCAGGCGGTACCACAGGGCTCGGCCATCAGCCCCATACTTTTCAACTTGTACCGCCGCCCTCTGATCCAACTGATAAAATCTTTCGGCATATCGGTGTTTAATTACGCCGACGACACTCAGTTGGTTTTCTCACTGGAGGGCAAAGATGCCGTCTCCCTAGAGACTTTTCACCGCTGCCTGACTGCCACTTCGAACTGGTTGCGCTCCAACTCCCTCCAGTTCAACGGATCTAAGACGGAGGTTCTCTACTGCTCCAATGATCGTGTACCACGTGTTCTAACGGATGAGTTCTGGCCTCCTTCTTTCTCTGGGACGGAGACGGCCGCAGAGTCTGCTCGTAATCTGGGGGTCATGTTTGGCCCCAACCTTCAACTGGATCTTTTTGTAAATAAGTCCGTGGCCACTTGCATGATGCTGCTTCGGATGCTACGGAAGGTCCTACCACTTCTTCCAGCTCAGGCTAGGCCAGAGGTAGTGCGGGGTCTGATCTTAAGCAGATTGGACTATTGCAACGCACTACTTCTGGAGGCGCCTAAAACGCTGGTGGGCAGGCTGCAACGGGTCCAGAACATGGCAGCCAAGCTGGCACCATCTCGACCACGCGCTGCCTCTTCCACTCTGGCACTACAGGATTTACACTGGCTGCCGGTTCACCAGCGGATCCTTTTCAAAGCATCCTGTCTTGTTTTTAGAGCTTTACATAGACAGGGCCCAGTGCTGTTTTCTCCTGGTATACCACATCTCGGAGCCTGCGCTCCTCGTCGGCGTACTTGGTGTCGGTTCCTAGAGTGCAGAGAGTAAGGATGGGTGGATGGTCGTTTAGTTTTGCGGCCGCCAGACTTTGGAACTCCCTTCCGCTCTCGTTAAGAAGTCAGGGTGAATTCCTAGACTTTAAAAAAGGGGTGAAAACCCATCTGTTTCCTAGAATAGCCTAACTTTGCATCTGTTTCTTAGAGCAGCCTAATTCTGCATCGATAGTTGTGGCTTATCTAGTCAAAGCGCCAGGATGCCCTTTGGGTGACAGATTAGCGCTATATAAGTATGCCAAATAAATAAATAAAGCTCATGTGGTTGAAGGACCAACTTACAACAAAGGTGTGTTGCTGACCTTTAGCATTGTATCGCTCCCTGTAACTACAACGTAATTTTGGATCGGTTCCAACAGCTACTGTCAAGGCGTGGCTGAAGTTCTGCTTTGCAGCCTCACCTGGTTAAATAATCCTGTTGCCATGGAAGCCTGCAGGGTTTACTAACATTAAACTATATCTGTTCTGGCCAAAACTATTCAAGCAGTTTGGCAGTATCAGGCTCTTTTAGGCATACTAATTAGAGAATACTCTTGAATTGGGTAAGAAAAACTCGGAATATTTTACCTCTAGCTGTACATAGTGGGTATATGTATGCTAGTGAGACGTTCTATGCTTCATGAAGCATGGACTTCAGACAGAGCACAGCAGACCTCCTTATGCAGGCACAGAACTCCAAGGTGGCATTTAACATCTTTAAAGTGTACTTTATCAGTTGGATTGGTTCTACTGAACAGCAAAAAAATCAAAGGACATTGGGCCTCATGCACTAAAATTCCTAAAAGTAAATTGTAAATTGCGATAAATACTGATTTGCAATTTTATATTTGGAATGTATTATAGTGGGTTTGGTAGAGGTGGTTGCAATTTGCGCACTAACTTCTACCGAATACATTGGAATCTCCTATGTATTAATAGGTTGGTTCACGAAATACTGCATCGTAGTTGGTCGTAATTGGATCTACCTCATTAATATGAGGTACAGGTTGTAAATTGTAAATCACTTCAACTCACTGGAGTCACAGGCATGATGATTTGATGGGAGCCTGCAGACCACCATGTCTGTGTTTGCTTTTAAAGAAAGCTATCTGTTTTTTTTTATGCAGCCAGTTTGATTAATAGAAAAACTGGATGCGTTTTTAATAAGTGAAACGTTTTACAAGCATTTTTTTGGAGTAGGTAGTGGTCCCAGGGACTAAAAAGAGAAGGTAGTAAAATATTAATGTTTTGAGACTCGATTTCAGTTGCAAAACTTTAATATATAACTTAAGGAATAGGTATTTGGAAGAGAACCCCTTTACATGGCCCTTCCAAATACAAATTCAATATTTAAATGATAACCCAAATTGCGATTCGATAACATGTTATCAAATTGCAACATGGGTCTTGTACAGTCAAAAAAGCCATTTTGCAATCGCAGAAGCTCAGATTTGATCTTTAACACCATAGTATTGCTTTGTACACGAGGCCCATTGTACTTGTGCATAGGCTGTTATGTTTCCTGAAATTAGAAAAAATAGGGTTTCTGTACAGTGCAGCCATGAAAGGCAATGTGCACAGGGACATGCTTTCCGCTTGTAATGCTGGAAGCTGTACCCGTCTTCCATAAGACTTTACTTCCCGTCAGCAAGCATTCAGTGACGCCACAACTCAGTGACTTCAGTAACTTGTGGCATCAAACTTGATGAAATGAATGAATCAACGTTGATGAATGTAAGAAAAAGATAATATGCTTTGAGCTATACAAATTACATATATGATGTTACAAAAACTGCCTGACTTTTGCAGAACATGAATGTTCTAGTGGAAATTTCTATTCAAACACTCTTTGAAAGATAGATAAAAATGTGCATTCCTTATTCTTCCTACCTGGTTGAATTAAGTGACACAAACAAATCTAAAAGACGGTAGGGATGGATGACCGTTCTGCTTGTATTCGTTCGATATGCTTTATTCGATTTTTGTATAAAATCATGAAAGCGTACAATTACAAAGTACAATACAATCATAGTTAAAAAATACATACATGTGAAGCACAGATTATCTACAGATTAAAAAACAGACATTTGCTCACCCTGTGAATGTAACTTTCCTGACAATGGCATACTTTACAGGGTTCATGATGACAGTTCTTCCGTTTCATCAAAAGGGAATGTGCAAGGGGTTGCAGTGGTTAACAAATGTTAAACGTTATTTCAAATCTGTTTGGTGCTGGAATACTACAAAAAAGCGGTAAGCTAAATCCTCTACCCAGCCTGGTACTATCCCCAGTCATTGGCCTAGAGGCAGGGATATATGATGTGCTTGGATAGAAGTCATGTAGATCCCAGATGGATATGGGGCCATCACCTTCTTTAGGTTGCCAAGTTCGGAGGTATGGGACAATGTTTCTGCTTCTGAATCTTATTAGTATCAAGTCACCAATAATGTTTTTCGGAAGGGGGCCCAGCCAACCCACTCTCCTCACGCTCACAATCCCGCCGTCAAGATCATGGGGCAGGGGTCTATTTTTAGATAGCCAAAACTGGACCTTATTTAACAAGTCATCTTGTCTCTCTGGTTTTCCCTTTTTCAGTTGCGGGACTCCCGAGAGGATGCATACAAATGGGGCTGCCTCTGGAGGTAGATGCATTTTAGAAACCCTGTTGCGTTCTACTCTGGGGACAAATTTTTTCGGTGTAGTGGGTTTAGGAGAGGCTTTAGAAATGTTTAAGGGAAGATTGGTGGGAACTGATGCTCGAGTTTGGGCAACTTTATTTTGAATGGCAGGTTTAGGCTTATTTGAAGTAGCAATTGACAAGGGATGGGTAGGTATAGAAGCGTGGGTAGAGGTTAACAAATTAGAATTGATTTTTTCCTCAATCCCTGTCAATCTATCCCCCAAAATGTTGATTTTGTCGATTAGGGGGTGTATAATAGATTTGATGAGTTGTTCGATCATTGACAATAGGGCCATCTGGGAAGAAGGGGCTAGGTCGTCTAATTTTTCGGCCACCTCTGCAGTTGGGGGAAGATTGGTAGGGGGTGGAGTCAAGATTGGGGATTCATTTTGTATTTGACTTTGAATTGGCTCTCATTATATGTATCCCCGTCATGCTTCCTTTTGTTAGGTGTGGCCCGGACGGATACTATACATTGTGTGTTTGTTTTTGTAAATATAGAAAAGGGCTCCAGCACTCTTTCATTTGTAGTTAACGAATTAATATTATTTGGTGGGGATGGTGATCCTGCAGGGGCATAGCTGGTCTTACACAGACTGTTTAATTCCTCCAACAATGAGAGTCTACACACTGTATTGTTTGTTTGAGGAGGGGAATAATTACAAGGTGGACTGACTACAGGCTGATGGCAGTTATTTTTATCAGCGTCTGTACGTGAAGGTAACAGTGTGTTATTTATGCGCTTATCTTGCATCCTCAGACAAGTAGCCGACCGAAGCGCTAGTTTTGTAACAACCCCTTTCTGGGTCATGATATGACTTGGGTGTGGATAAGGTAATAGAGTTTACCTGCTTTTTCCTTTATTTTCGTCACCATTTTTTTTTATCTTCCCACCAGGTCTAGGGGTCTGTCAAATTTGCTGTGCCCGATTATCCCTATGGAAAAATGAATAAGAAAAATGCGTTGGCTACACCCCCTCACACCCATTCTCCAATCTCTCTCAGTCTCCGTTTGAAGGACTAGCCTGGACCTATTCAAGAAGGAGCTGAGGTGGAAGAACATTTTTATGGGAACTTTTGTGAAGACTCATCAAACGGAGCCAAAGTTAAAAGCAAACCAAAACATGCCTTTCGTATGTAAACGTGGTCCTCACTGTGTACTGGGTACAGTTATTTAGGGCAACTGTGCTAATATACGCACATTCACACATGCATTGCTTAAGTGCTAGGGTCAGATTCCAGATGAGTCATGCGTCAGATGGTATAAGATAGAGGTAATTTTAGAGGGGACTGGGTGGGTCCTTAGTAATACTGTACCGACAAAGCAGGGGTATAGCCACGGACCAGGCTGAATCTACTGTTCAGGGGGATTTGTTTGCTGCCCCATTTTACGTTTCGTGGGAGTCTCAGATACAAAGGTTTCTCCAGACGTCTTTCTGTAAACTGCGAACATAGCTCCGTATGTTTCTGCCTTCAGAAATAAGTTTGAAACCTGGACTTCGGAGATTTAGATCTTTTCATAGGTCTTGCTCAACATTTCATCATTTCGACAGGGCTGTCTCAACATTCCATCTATTTAATAAAATTAACACTATTGACTAAAATTACTTCCTTACGAGACCGCAAGTGTCCAGTAAAAGATGATATTTAAAACACTACAATATTCTGACTATGGCTCGTTTACTTGAAAGTTAAAGGTATTATTATAGTTACCTCTCGCTGCTCCGTCCCGTCTGTACCTCGCGCTGTCTCTAGTCCTCTTGACAACCAGGTATTTCCCCATGTCACGTCATATGGCAGCTGATCCCTGCAGCTGGCCCAGCCCCTCTCCGCATCTGAGTCATGGACGCCTACGCCCTTCACTGTGGCCCGGGAGGGGCACTCTACATCATCGTGAACTTTACCTCCCGACGGGCAATGGAAGGCGTCCAAACCAGAGAGTTAGATCGACTCTGCTGCTGCAGGCATGCCGGGGCAGTGGAGGAACATGCCACTCCACTTTACGCCAGCAGAGGGCATCCCTCCATTACAAATGTTGCTAAGCGCTGTGGTAACATAAAAAGATCTTATGCAACGGAGCGACTAACGTAGAGATACAGCCAGGACGTCAATTCACCAAAATGAAAGGTCCCTAGACCCGCCGCAATGACGTTATCGGGTGAGCCTTTCCCGTACCATAGCCATACCTGCCAAGTTGTCAGTTCCTTAGGTGTGCGTGTGCCATTCTTATAAAACGTGTGACATTTTGACCGATACTTTATCGTGGGCAAAAAATGGCAGGTTTATCCACGGACTTGAATACGTCTCAGCCTAAATTACCCCCTTTTTTACCCACTCCTGCCTTCTGTTTCCTGGAGCAGGAACTTATAACCCTGGTGCAATCGCTGGTCCTCTCCAGACTAGACTACTACAATTCTCTTCTTACTGGCCTCCCCAAATCCCACTTGTCCCCCCTTAAATCTGTTTTCCATTCAGCAGCTCGTTTCATTTATGGGGCCAAAAGAAGCGACCACATCACACCGATGTTATCTGTAATGTTGTCTGATGGTCCCCACAAATTACAAGAAGCATGGGTTGAGAACAGGCTTCCTTTATTCACTGAATATGCAACTTGGTTTAACATAGAGCGCCGAGCGTCTGTCTCTCGCTAGCTCCGGTCGCTAATGTCCGTTGGTCCCTTCGCGCGCTTCTCATCGCCTCCCCTGCGCATGCGCCCGTCTCACGCTCTACCTCCTGCGCAGCACGTCATTGCGCTGGGCGCCGAAGGCTAGAGCGCAACACCACATATCTCCCCCTTTTCAAACCAAACAATGGCAACTGCAAAAGTCTCAATTCAATAGTCACTCATGTCATAGTCTTTAAATCTGGGAGGCAGATTGACTGCTCTCCCGGAACGGGTGCGCCTTACCAGGTTGGATTCTTCTCCATTACCTCCTCCGGGGAGACTCCTCGTGTCCATCGGGTTAACGCTCTCCATGTCCCTAGCCGGGACACCGCTGCTACCCGTACCTTCCAATGTCCGTGATTCTCCATTCCCTTCATTGTCCTTTTCTGCAAGTCTTTCATTCTGGTCACCTTCACTTATCTCCATTTCGCCTTCTCCTCCCGGTTGCTGCTGCTCTTCAGCCTCCTCTTCTTTGACCGCTGGCCATTGCATGATCCTGTTGACTCTTGCCATGCGGTCTTGGGACCACACTCTCCCATCGCTGAGTAATGCCGCTCTGCCATATACTTCTCGAACTTGCAAGGGTTTACTGTATTTGCTTTCGCCCTTCTTTTGAAGAGTTGGGAGTTTGACTCTGACCCATTCCCCTTTTTCCAGGACGATGTCCTTGGTGTTGTGCCGCTTGTTGTAGTGTGCCGCGTATACTTTTTGAGCCTTTTCCAGATTGTGCTGCACCACCGCTGGTGACCATTTACTGGTCACCGTCTTCTCTCTCCACACTACATTGTCTCTGGTGAATGGGAACCTGCCTCTCAATATTTGGAAAGGGCTGTATCCTAGCCCCGTAGGTGTAATCCTGTACGCCCATAACATGTTTTGGACCTCCACTTCCCATTCTTTCCCTTGCATTACGGCAGCCTGTATAGATCCCATAAGGACACGGTTGAACCGCTCCACTTGCCCGTTGCACGCTGGGTGATAGACTGCCGTATGCTTGGACTTTATTCCATTTCTCTCCATGTACCTGATCCATTTGTCGGAGGTGAACTGTGGCCCATTGTCACTCAATATTGTCTTGGGTATACCTTCCCTTAGGAACAGTGAGGTGAGAAATTTCAGCACCATGTCCGTGTCCATCGATTCCTGCACGTCAACTTCCGGCCATTTCGAGTATTTGTCAATGACCACGCATAGGTATTTGCCAATGCCTCTATTGTCAAGAACCGGACCTTTAGATGTCCACAGCAATATCTTCCCATGGGTTTTGGGGGCGGTCAAATTCTCCCAGCGCCGGCCTCAATGGTCTCAGAATTTTGTCAGCTCCTTGGCACTGGGCGCATTCTCTCACTTGCCTTTCTATCTGACTGTCCATTCCTGGCCACCAGTACATCTGTTTCACCCTGACCTTCGTCTTCACGATGCCTAGGTGACCCTCGTGGAGTTGTTTCAATAGCGCTGGGATTATGGCCTCCGGTGGTATCACTCTGTCACCTCGGTACAAGAAAATTCCTGAGTCACTCAACGACAACTCATCCCGAATCTCAAAATACTTCCTCAGATCTGCTTTGAGATTCCATTTTTCTGGCCATCCGGAAATTAGGTATTGTTTGACCTCCACTATCTCATGGTCCTTTTCATACGCCGCAGCCCATTCTTGTTTGCTTATCGTCGTTTCCATGTCGACCATGTCTGCCACCATCTCGTCCGCTCCTGATCTCTGGTGCTCCGGTTGCTGCAACTCGGTGAAGCTGTGTGGAGACTGTGGGGTGCTCCCAGTCCTCGTCGCCACTGTAATGTTGTCTGATGGTCCCCACAAATTACAAGAAGCATGGGTTGAGAACAGGCTTCCTTTATTCACTGAATATGCAACTTGGTTTAACATAGAGCGCCGAGCGTCTGTCTCTCGCTAGCTCCGGTCGCTAATGTCCGTTGGTCCCATCGCGCGCTTCTCATCGCCTCCCCTGCGCATGCGCCCGTCTCACGCTCTACCTCCTGGGCAGCACGTCATCGCGCTGGGCGCCGAAGGCTAGAGCGCAACACCACATTATCCACCCTCCGCTGCTTCCCATCAAGGCTAGAGCTATCTACAAGACTGCTTGTATCACCCACAAAGCCATGCACTCCCCCTCTCCACGCTACCTGGCAAATAAACTGAAACTCTCTGGAGGCTCTCTACACCATCACGTAATGCAGAAAATCTACTGCTTGAACCTCCCACTTTCAAGAAGGAAAGAACGATGGCCCAATCCTTTTCAGGCAACGCAGTGAGAATCTGGAACTCCTTTCCGCCTCAGCTCCGGACCACTGCCTCCTCCCAGGCCTTCAAAAGGGACCTCAAAGTTCTTCTCCTCCAAAGACACCTCCAAAAGTAATTCACGTCCTCTCTATTATCTGAAGGAAGACCTCCCATTACTGAAAATTCTACTCTCCATGACTATGGTTGTGCCTTCCCGTTGTGTTCTTGTGGTTGGAGTGTTTGCCATTAATTGCAGTATTATCCTTGTACTTGTGTTTGGTAGTCTTTTGTAACATGCACACACCACTTTTCCCTTGTAACACACAGTTTGCTACCTCTCACATTTTGTTTGCCTTTGATACTTGCATAAGTGCCACCATTGCCTACGTAACGTTTGTTCTTGTGCCTGAGTGTCTAGCATATATTGCAGTATTATACCTCTAATTGTACTTTGTTTTCTCTTGTAACCTGCACACTTGTCACTTTTTCCTCCTGTGCACTTTTTGCTACCTCATGTATTTTGTTTGCTCACAATTGTCACTTTACCTTATGTAACTTAACGTCTGCTTTTGTAATCTGTTCACGTGTAATATTCTCCTCATGTATCAGTTCTGTTCCTATTGTGAAGCGCTCTGACGTCTTTGGGTAAAGTCCGCGCTATATAAAAATGCATAAATAAATAATTAAATAAATTCAGAATATTAACGAAGATGTATGTATCCTTGGCTAGGTCCAGGAAATACAAGGCAGAATTATAATCTGCCTTCATTCTATATAGGACGGCCGGTGCTTAACAACGGGCCGCCCTTACAGGAGGGAACATATGGTAATCATGGCGCACCACACTGACATTTAATAGCCCAATCCACCATAAGCAAAACAAGCATTGAAAATGCAATAGGTCTCACATTTACGTGAGTTTAAGCTATTGGCATTTTAAATGACAATGACTTTTATTTATGTTTTAAAAACCAAAACATGAATAAAAGGCATTGTGATTTACAATGCCAATAGCTCAAATTTGCATACATGCGAGACGTATTGCATTGCAAAATGCTTGTTTTATGAATGTGTGTAGGCTGTAAGCTAGATAAAGTCTTTATATGTCTAGCCTGCTATTTCCGCACTTGTTACAATAATGCATTCAGTAGCCTATCGACCTGGCTTAATGTCCATCTCTTGTATCCCTTTTAAAGCCTTTCCCCTAAAGTCTCACCAGGTGCACATAGGTACTCCAGAAGGCTACAGCGCTTACAAGTTTACACTGGGCACACTGACCTTTTTATTTAGTGTTGACAGCGTAAGCTTTTTAATTAACCTGTGCTCGACGCAGTTATTATTCTAGTTTAAGCACATTGCACTTTATTTGTTCCACAGGTCCACCAATTGGCTAATGTCACCAGACGTCTGGACCTTTGTATATGCACATTTTAACAGCAATAGTCTTGATACAATTCTTATCTTATCCCAGGCATAAGGTATTTTATCTGCTGCACACACACTTTCACAGGTTCACTGTTTACAAAAATCTACTCACACGAACCCGTAATGCTTTGCGGCAGGAAGAGTTCATCAAGAAAACTGGTCATACTCTGTTGGCGTATCTTCGACACCCCCCCCCCCCCATCCCCACCCCCCTATCAGAGTGAGACTAATGTTATTAACAGACTTGGGGCAGTTTCACCTCAATCCAGAGAGGAGGAAGTGAGTCTCTTTCCAGAGTTCTGTCTTTTAAATGCCACCAGGACCACGTGTCTGTTTTATGAAGTTCTTTTAAATGTCATTCTTTGAATATATGTTTTTAATACATTTATTGTGTAGTTTATTGCAACGGTTTTGAATAGTCGAACAATATGGAATACTTACTCTGGCACGTCAATCCCCTTCATTTGCTGGTTTGTTACGTTTATGACCGATTCAGAAAGAATGTTTACATCTTTATTTTAAATATCTAGTATTTTTATGTGGTTTCCTTTTACCTGCTTTTATGCACACATGTAACTGTGCCCTATAGATAAATAGTGACAGTTAATGAAGCTAAAAGATGACAATTCCATGTTAAACACTCAAGGCTGTTTGCATGTATAGCTGAAAGTTATTTGCACATGCCTAACTTAGAGGTATCAAATGTTATGTTTTTTGGCCTTGTTCTGCATGTATTGGTTGGAGAGTAATCACTTGAGCACTATCTTACACATGATTAATCTTGCACCACCACATACCTATAGTGGTTTCAATGGTAATATTATATGTTGGGCCCGCTTGAGGGCAACATAATGTCTCCCAAAATGTTTTATATTGTTATGGTTTCAATTAAATACACAATAAAGTCTTGGAACTAGTGGTTTCAATGATCATTTTATCTGGTTGTTTCAATTGCAATGATTGTAATGCTCGACCAAGATTTTTAGCATCATGCTAAATGAATTGGTTTAAATTTTAAGCACATAAGCATTGTGCTGAATGAACTGGTTAAAAGTTATGCACTTTCGTATTACCTTGCACAGATTTTTAATATGATTGGTATGAGATTCATTTGTAATATATGTACAGTAGCTTAAATGTTGTTTTTATTCATTTTGTTGTAATGATTTTTATTAATCAGAATAAAACAGCACGAAGAACTATCCATTCATCTGTCCATCCGTCCAAGTATCCATGCAGGCACCCATTTCCATCCCTTTATCTATCTACTCATCCATTCAACTATCACCCCTCCATTCAAGATCCATCCATTGATAAATCCACTCCCCCAGCCAATACAACCATCTGTTCAGCCATTCACCCATTTACACATTCTCCATCCATGCCCAAACACCCCATCTATTCATAAGTTTATCCACCTACTCATCGATCTGTCCGTCTGTTCATCCATCCATCCATCAATCCAACATCTATCCACCTCAAACAATAATAATTCAAACATCAAGGTGATCAACCTAAATGAAAAGCCATGTAAGTACAAATCGTACCGCTATAATATATGACAGGAAAATAGTTTAAAAATGCAAAACCATAATAAAAACAAGCATTTACAATGCAATGGTCTCGCAGCATTAAAGGTAGAGCTATTGGCATTGCTCATGATTTTTATTTTTTAGATAATAAATAAATGGCATTGTCATTTACATTGCCAATAGCTTCATCGCTTACATATGCAAGACCTATTGCATTAGCACCCACACACAGAGTAAGTAGTAGAGTGAGAAGTTGATAGTAGGAGGAGAGAGTTATTAGTAAAGAGTATTAGATGGCGCATCAGAGCTGTGTGAATAATAACAGCTGTGAGCCCGTGCCTGAGGTGCATCATCAGAGCTGTGTGAATAATAACAGCTGTGAGCCCGTGCCTGAGGTGCATCTGAGCCCGTGCCTGAGGTGCATCATCAGAGCTGTGTGAATAATAACTGCGTCAGCCCCGTGCCTGAGGTGCATCATGAGAGTTGTGTGAATAATAACAGCTGTGAGCACCTGCCTGAGGTGCATCATCAGAGCTGTGTGAATAATAACTGCGTCAGCCCGTGCCTGAGGTACATCATCAGAGCTGTGTGAATAATTACAGCTGTGAACCCGTGCCTGAGGTGCATCATCAGAGCTGTGTGACTAATAACTGCGTCAGCCCGTGCCTGAGGTGCATCATCAGAGCTGTGTGGATATTAACTGCGTCAGCCCCGTGCCTGAGGTGCATCATCAGAACTGTGTGAATAATAACAGCTGTGAGCCCCTGCCTGAGGTGCATCATCAGAGCTGTGTGAATAATAACTGCGTCAGCCCCTGCCTGAGGTGCATCATCAGAGCTGTGTGAATAATAACTGCGTCGGCCTGTCATATGGTTATTACGTTCCCATAGGTTGTGTTAAGTTAGCATGTGCTTGTTAAAAGTTTAAACGCCATCTTTTCTTTCTGCTTCGGTTTGCACACGACACCTACTTGTTATTACAGCTTTTAACCTAGAAGAAGGATTTGATTTACTTCAGAATAATATATTATTGCACTGATATCAGTCGTGCCTGGAACATTTGGAACAACTGTCTGCACACTGAGAGCTGCACACTCTAACACAAGGTTATTGTAGGCCTGATCCTCGCACTACGTTAGTCATAACACAAATAATGTTTGTGCCAACTTTGGGCTTTACGTGAGTTCAAGATACAGTTACAGGAAATTCTAAACACACTTGATGCTGGACATGCTGAGAGCTGGTAGCTGTTGATGTGATCTCCTACTACTGAGAATTTGAGGTATGGGTTCGCCCAGCTAAAGCCCAAATGAGACCTTCTTAGATATAATATAATATGCTAATTAGGGTGCGCGAAATATAGGTGATACAGAATTCTATAGATTTTGCATCATAATATGTTATCACAGTTTGCTTATTATGGATTAGTGACTATGCTGCTGACTTTGATTTTTATAATATGTATGTTGGTATTATACAAGATACTGCGTTTGAGAATGTTGCATTGAAAAAATAAACATTTCAAACTTGCACGTGTTCTCATTGCCTCCCAGTTTCGGTTTGGAATGATAATATAACGAAAGAGTGTTCATGTGTTCCACGATACCTGAGGTATTCTAAGTTCAAGTTCTGGATTGTCTAAGACATCGGGAAGTATTTACTGCCGATGAGATACTGTAGCTAGCCTGGTAAGGGGATTTCTGAAACATAGGTGAGTTTTGGGTCACCCTGACTCACCCAGGTTCTAGGTCTCTGAGCACAGTTCTGTGAGAGAACGGAAACCCTGCGACATGGCGCCCATACGTTGGTTGGCCCTATAACATGACACTCGAGTAGTATATCATTCAAACCTTAACGCCTACATTCCCGTTTCCGGAAAACGGCAGTGTCGGAAGAACCTACCTATTTTTGAAATAGGTCATTTTCGAGCTTGAATATATCTAAAACGGTTTCTTTGAATTACTACCCAGTTGTGCTACAAAGTATAATTTGTTTTTTCTTCTTCCTGTGCTGACATGGCTCAAGCCGTGGACATCCCGCAGCATAGTCGCATTGCGGTGCGTGACCATTTGCGGATGTATGATGTTCCTTTGGATGGCTTGGCTGTGGTTCTGGTGGTGAGCGCGGAACATGCTTACCCGTACGAACTGTTTTATTCGTGGGTGACATTTCCGGCGGTGGACGCTAATTCTGGTGTGTTCCACACATACACTGCTTCAGATGTACCGGCAGCGTACGCTCCGTACAGAGCACTGGAGGTTCCTATTGACGCTTGGCAGCATGGAGTTTGGTTTGGTGGCGCCCTACCGCACGCTATGACCGCTCCGAGGTTAGGTCCTTTGTCCATTGCGGGCACTAGTTGGCCTGCTTTGGGTGGATTTACTCCTCACCCTAGACGTAACGCTTGTAATGTGGGCGAACTGCGGCAGCTTCATGATGTCGCGGTGGGAGTGATTAGAGCGCTTGTTCATTGCATTGGACGTAATGTTCAGGAAGCGGCCCCTGGAGGCGCACAGCTTCGAGCCGAACGTGCTGGTCTGAAAATCAACCCGGTCATGGTTAATTCTGTGATGGGTAAAAAGCCCCTGGAAAAGGACGATTTTCCGTTCTGGCTTGCTGAGAAATTCGGCCAGCTGGAAGCTGTGTTTCCTAATACGAGTCCGGGTGATAAGCACCGGATTCTTACACTGAGTTTACCGAAGGATCTGGCTCCTGAACTTGCTGACTGTGAAACCTGGGGAAAAACTTTTTCAGCGGTCTATTCGAGGTGCTATGGCTCCCCGTCTGTGACCAACCTAGGTGGGGTCCTTAAACGTGTTCAGGATGAACATGGACCGGAGGCGGCTGTTGAATTGGGCATGCGCCTGTGTGGCTCCTTTGAAGTGGTTTGCGGTGTGATCCTTGCGAGTGTCAAGGGTGATGCAGTGAACTTTCAAGTTGCTAACGCATTAGCGTTGGTTCCCGAGCCCGACCGGCCCCGACAGTTAGCAAAGATTATTGTGCGTGCTTACGCAATGGTGGGCCGCAATGCAAAGGGGGTTAAAACTTTTTCTGAAAAGGAAAAGAAACAGCCCCAGAGTCAGACATCGGAAATTAGTGGTCAACAAAAGTCCAAGTCGGGAGGACTTACATTCCGGAATATGCCCAGCGTGTCAAGCCTTTGTATGCTTTGATACAACCATCTTTTTCCAAATCATGCTGGCTGCCAGAGCATTCAGCAATTCTGCAGTCTTTGCAGGCTGATTTGCTCGCTTCTGAATACTTACAGACTCGTGATAACCAGACCAACCTGGTGATAGGAATTATCCCTGGGGCGGTGGGTTTCACGTACCTGACTTTTAATGAAGGAAATACAGTACCTATTGCTTACAAGTCACACTTGTACACTTCGGCTGAATTGCGTTTTTCCACTGTGGAGAAAGTTTTAACGGCTGTGCAGATGGCAATTCTTAAGGAACGTGCCCTGTCACAGGGAAAGCGCATGTTGGTTGTTACCCCGTGCCCTGCCTTAGAGGCGGTTACGAGAGCCAGTGTACCTAATTCCGAAGCTTTGCACCCTCGGTGGATTCAATGGGCTGCATCCTTGGCATCCCAGGATGTCACGTTTATTTTTGACGCCACTTTGCGGTCGCAGGAGTATTTACAGTATGAATTTGTTCATCCTGCTCCTTTAGCGATGCGGCCGTTGGAGGATTTCCATTGCATCATTTACACTGATGGTTCGGCGCAGGTTGCGCATGGCTCTAAACATTCCTACGTTTCCGCTTGCGCCATTGTGGTCGGTGCCATGGTGGACGATGAGTTCAAGTCCAGTGTCGTGCACACGCAGTCGCTTGGAGACTGCACCGCACAATTGGCAGAGTTTGGTGCTCTGATGCTTGCATTGGAGTACGCAGATCCAAGTGTGACGACTTTAATCGTAAGCGATTCTTACTACTGTGTCCAGTCTTACAATGAAAACTTGTTCTTTTGGATTCAGAATGATTTTCGTGATTCCAAAGGTAGCACAATAAAACATAAAACTATCTGGGTCCGAGTGGCGGAACTGAAAGAGAAACTGCCACTCGTGTTTGTGATTCATACTCTCGGTCATCAGCGCGTGGGGGTCCACGCTGTTGGCAACTCGCTTGCTGATGAAGCAGCGAAGTCAGCGGTATCAAAATACTTGGTTGCAGCAGTCACGAGGTCCAAAAGCAAAATCGATGATGACATCTTGGCAGCTGTAGCTGCAACGGAGAAGGGAAGTAAATATCCTGCGGGATTCCCTTCTAAATACACATACCACTTAAGTCCCGATAAGGTTCCTTATGTGAAAATCCCTGAAGTTGGCGAACGTCTAGTTCCCAACTCGGATCGCAGAGCTGCTTTGATTACAGCGGCGCATGAAGGTGTGGCGTCTGCGCATGCGGGCGTCTCGGCCACTGTAACTCAGCTACAACAGAGATTCTGGTGGCGGGGTCTGTACAAACAGACGCGTGAATATGTTCTTCATTGTGACGTTTGCCAGCAGATTAAGCCTTCTACTGCTACGTGTCCGCCTCAGACACAGTTGTACATCTCTAATAAACCACTTGGTTGCGTTTATTTGGATCACTGCGGTCCTTTTTCTTCTGATACTGCGTTCAAATACATCTTAGTAGCAGTTGATTCATGCACACGCTTTGTATGGGTATGGCCGCATCGGAGCGCTGATTCGCGGACTGTCATTAAGGATTTGCGTGTCTTTGTGGGAATTTTTGCCTGTGGTACTTTCCATTCGGACCAGGGTTCGGCTTTCGCCTCTAAGGCATATAAGGCTGCTATGGTTTCGTTGGGAGTCCAAGTCAAGTTTTCAAGCCCCTACAGACCCGGGGGTAATAGTGTAGTAGAACGAATGAACCGCGACTTAACGCAATCTTTGACAGCCCGAGTTATAGGCACTAGTAGAAACTGGCTAGCCCACCTCATAGGCGTGCAGCGTGCGCTTAATAATCTCCCTAGAAGGTCTCTGGGTGGGCGGACCCCATACGAAATGCTCTTTGGTATCAAGATGTATGTACCTGACCTTGATGGGCCGGACTACAAGGCCCAGGCCGGGGCCTTTGACGTAGATGAACATTGCAATGTTTTACAGAATCTACAAAAGACCAGAGACGGTCTTGCAAAGGAACATTTGCCCTCCACATCGGATGATGCGTTGCAGATCCCGGTAGTTGGCTGGCTACCCCAAGTTGGAGAACTGGTTCGGGAGAAGATCGATAACAAGAAAGAGTTTGGTCCCTCATATCGAGCGCCAGTCCGAGTCCTTGGAGTGAAGGGCACAAGAACAGTCATTTTACCACCACTTCCAGGTCGTAAGGGAAACAGATTTATTTCTATTGACAATGTCAAGACACACAGGGTGGCCAATTCTTCATAGCATGACACCGGCTATATCCTGTCCTTCCATGGTGAGGCACTCTGTGCTGGCTATTACATCTGGTGCAGAACAGGAGGTGTCCCTCGAGATGCCTGCCATATCCAGTCCTTTATTAAATGCTATTCCTGATACTAACATTGATGAGCTAACTTACACTTATCCTGCTGATTTATCGATGCCTGATTTGCAGACCCGTTTGGCAGGCCAGTCCAGATTCTCTTTTGACTCTGTTTCGGAAACATCAAAGAAACCCACAAACATTGCAAGATATGCCACGTTGTTCAAAAAACATTTTTTAATTCCGCCTTGGACATACATTTGGTTGATCCTATTTTCATTCTATCTTTTTATGTCAATTGGTTTTGTGTTTTATTTTTTCCGCCTGATCGATGGTCACTACGTTAAAGAAAGAACAGGAATTCGGTACCTTAATGGAACATTGAACCCTCTCTCCTCTTCACATTCTGCGCTCAGACAGAAACGAAACTTAAAGGCAGTTAACATTACAGCATGGCCTGTCCTTGACGGGATTGTGTGGGATGCGGTTAGGTTTCAGATACATGGTCCTACTGAAGTGATTAATGTTCCAAATGTGCTTAGAGTGAACATGGGAGATGTGATTAAACAAAAAGTACGTTCTGATGATTGGGATATTCAGGCCGTAGACGCATTATTCTCTGATTTAAAGTATTATGCTGCCTTCGATGCTGAGGATCTGTATACTGATTCTATTAATTATGGTGATTTGTTTTGTTTTCAACACTATGGTAATCATTTTTTACATAAGACAAATTCCAGGAGGGTTGCTGTGAATTGTACACAATGGGAACATTGCCCTGCTCCATTCAGTGGCAGTTCCAATACATTTCTGAATAAATATACATATTTTACAGACTTTGATCAGTCTAATCCCAAGTCATTTTATTTTAAAATGACACAAAAGCCCATTTCCAAAGTTAGGCTTACCGATACAAAATTGCTGTATTCGAAGTCCTTTTTAGACAGGTTGGCTGTAGATGGCTACGAGTTCTGGAAAGGAACAATTGACCTTAAATCGGTTTGGGGTACCAAAGATTGGCAGGTACAAGGCACTGAGGCTTTGCACCGTGCATGTCTCATCCCGAATCACATGTTGTTTTTAAATTCTACCATTTTCCAGACAACATGCTTTGGATTGGCTACTTCTAAAAAATTAAATACACCAACCATCCCAGATTTAAATGAATATAATGGTTGGGGTAATTTCACTGATTCCTCCATTCAAGAGTTGCAAACTCTTTTACACAATTCATCCTTTGACATTTCCAGTTTGGATTCCAAGGGTTGGCTGGTATGGCAAAAAAGTGCTGATTCTTGCCAGCGCCGTTTTATGGGTTTGGCTGAGGGATTCACAAAACTCAGGCCCGATCCACGTTTTGAGGGAGACTATTCTGTCACAACTTATTCTGTGGGTAAGCTGTGTCAAAATTGGTTACAACATTCTACTTTAGCTGCAGTTAAACTACATTTGTCTCAATTACATGATAATGTGGATTTAAACGATTTTATAAAAGGCCCTGCTAAAGGTAGATCTAAGCGATTCCTGTATGCATTTTACAATGAAATTTGGAAAGTTAACCAGGTTGAGGCTGCTAAACGCCTAAGGGCTATTGATCAAGCTAATTTGGAAAAAGTGCTTGCAGTGGTTGATAACAGCATTAACACGCTTTCTTCCCGAATTTACACTTTAAATAATATTGTGTCTTCTGTTGTCGACATAGTACATGATGAAGTGTCCGTGTTGTATCATGGTCAAAATCAATTGCGTTCTGTGATGCAGTTTGCATGGACACTACAGACTCTTAAGTCTGGTCGAGTGCCATGGACTTTTTTGAACATCTCATCATTATTTGCCCCTTTTAATTTGACTGAAAAACAGCGCATGTTGTCAATGAGAGATGCTACATTTTCTATGTTACATATTGAAAAATTAGAATCCCTGCCGTTTTCGGTGGCTGAAGTAACTGCAGCAACATGGCTTATTCATGGTGTTATAACGTTACCTTTTGCTTTGTATAAATTTACAAATTGTATGAAATATATTGCCATTGGGAGATATGAACCATTAGGCAGTGCTTTCCTCCATGAGACATGGTCTTTACCATACACTTACAGATGTCTTAAGGATGGGAATGAAGTGAATCTGAATGGTGAAGAATGTACACAGTCCCCAGACCGCTCACTTATTTGCAGACACATCCAGTTGCATGGTTCTTGCAATCAGGACAAACCGAATTTGGCCTGTGTTTTGAAAGGGACCCCAGTTCCAGCAATAGTTCCCACGTTCACGTTGTTGTCCAACGGTAGTTATTTACTTTTAAATAACGAGTTTTGTTGTGGGTTAGAGGCTGGAATCGGATATGTAGTTACAGTGTCTGAAAGAGTCGTTTGCTGTAAGAATGTGTTGTATCCACCCACGCATGGGAATTCAGAAGTTTTAATTTGGCCGAGAATACCAACCTTGAGAGCTGAATTCAATGGTTTAGGCCGTATAAGAGCCCTTTTGTCTCAAAAACAGGTGGCCCTGAGCTCTGCCCGTGAAACTTATGTCCTTCACATAGCAAACACACGCACAGAAGTACAAGCTCTTTTAAGTACTGATTTGCCGTTTCATTTTTGCGAGCTGGTTCATCAGATCTTTAATGCCTCCTCCACATCCAACCTCGCTCATTTTTTTAAAATGGTTAGCAGTGGTCTTGTGACTACATTTGAAAAAGTATTTGGTATAATCCCTGCGTTCTTTCATTCTATATTCGCTAGTCTGTTTGGCGGATTTCCTGTTTTGCTGGCTTTGGCTGCAGGCGTTCTGGTGATATTTTATTTCATAAAACATGGATGCCCATCCTGCGCAAGGAAACGCACAGCACCTACTGATGCAGTTTCGCAACCGGATGCTTGATTATTATGGATCCCTGCCGCTTGCGACTTTAAGCACGGCTTTTGGATTATCTTTCAGATTTTCCTATTTCACCTGTGTCCAGCCTGTGTTTCATTGCCTGAGCTGTGGTTTCGACTGGGCCATTGATTTGTGTCTCTGTTTACCGACTTCTCCTGACGTCGACTTTGATCAGCTGATGTCCCCCGTAGTGGCTCATGAGTTGGTCTGTTCTGGCGAAAGGGTTATGGCTGTGGCAGCGATGCATGGACTAATGGGTCAGTGGGACATATTCGCAGCAGCGCATGACTTTCTGGCACAAAGCGTTCTCGAGAACCCACTGAGTTGTCCTCTGATGATGCTAGAGGATTCAGTACTGGAGGAGCACGTATGTTCTTTCCCATTGCTTAATTGGATGGCTGAACTGTTTTCGGATGATGACAGTGATTTCATGTTGGAAGCTGTTGCTACATATTTTGCATATTCATTCAACGAGGGATGACTTTGAATACTTCCATCTACATGGCACGTGACTTTTTAGTAATTCTGAATGGTGCCAATTTCAATACGAACATTCGAATTTTTTCATATGTTAAAGGCCTGTTTATAATATTTAGGCCTCAAGTTCGACTTTTTATATTTTGTGTGGCCACTATAGGCATTCATACATAGTTTTTGTAATTTTAAATTTTACATGCATTACATACATTTAGCTTGGCTCAATATCATTGAACTCTGCTTTCAAGTCTTGCCTCTCATAGTGTAATGGCTTATATATATATTTGTCTTTTGACCGTCCTCGGACCATTGGGGGGGTGTCATATGGTTATTACGTTCCCATAGGTTGTGTTAAGTTAGCATGTGCTTGTTAAAAGTTTAAACGCCATCTTTTCTTTCTGCTTCGGTTTGCACACGACACCTACTTGTTATTACAGCTTTTAACCTAGAAGAAGGATTTGATTTACTTCAGAATAATATATTATTGCACTGATATCAGTCGTGCCTGGAACATTTGGAACAACTGTCTGCACACTGAGAGCTGCACACTCTAACACAAGGTTATTGTAGGCCTGATCCTCGCACTACGTTAGTCATAACACAAATAATGTTTGTGCCAACTTTGGGCTTTACGTGAGTTCAAGATACAGTTACAGGAAATTCTAAACACACTTGATGCTGGACATGCTGAGAGCTGGTAGCTGTTGATGTGATCTCCTACTACTGAGAATTTGAGGTATGGGTTCGCCCAGCTAAAGCCCAAATGAGACCTTCTTAGATATAATATAATATGCTAATTAGGGTGCGCGAAATATAGGTGATACAGAATTCTATAGATTTTGCATCATAATATGTTATCACAGTTTGCTTATTATGGATTAGTGACTATGCTGCTGACTTTGATTTTTATAATATGTATGTTGGTATTATACAAGATACTGCGTTTGAGAATGTTGCATTGAAAAAATAAACATTTCAAACTTGCACGTGTTCTCATTGCCTCCCAGTTTCGGTTTGGAATGATAATATAACGAAAGAGTGTTCATGTGTTCCACGATACCTGAGGTATTCTAAGTTCATGTTCTGGATTGTCTAAGACATCGGGAAGTATTTACTGCCGATGAGATACTGTAGCTAGCCTGGTAAGGGGATTTCTGAAACATAGGTGAGTTTTGGGTCACCCTGACTCACCCAGGTTCTAGGTCTCTGAGCACAGTTCTGTGAGAGAACGGAAACCCTGCGACAGGCCCATGCCTTAGGTGCATCATCAGAGTTGTGTGAATAATAACAGCTGTGAACACCTGCCTGAGGTGCATCATCAGAGCTGTATGAATAATAACTGCGTCAGCCCGTGCCTGAGGTGCATCATCAGAGCTGTGTAAATAATTACAGCTGTGAGCCCGTGCCTGAGGTGCATTATCAGAGCTGTGTGAATAATAAACGCGTCAGCCCCGTGCCTGAGGTGCATCATCAGAGTTGTGTGAATAATAACAGCTGTGAGCACCTGCCTGAGGTGCATCATCAGAGCTGTGTGAATAATAACTGCGTCAGCCCGTCCCTGAGGTGCATCATCAGAGCTGTGTGAATATTAACTGCATCAGCCCCGTGCCTGAGGTGCATCATCAGAGCTGTGTGAATAATAATAACACCTGTGAGCCCCTGCCTGAGGTGCATCATCAGAGCTGTGTGAATAACTGCGTCAGCCCCGTGCCTGAGGTGATGACCTCGAAGACTAATCGTTTTTTAAGTATTTTACTCACCAACAATTTCACGCAAATAGGGCTTTTCCCGATCACCTATTGTTTTTACTCCACCCCACCTCACGTCATCCACACGTTTTTCGTGCTAAATTGTGAGCTTGTGCCTGAGGCGAGCGCGCAGTGAAGGCACGCACACAAGGCCAGATGAGAAACACTTCGTACCACTTTTATTAAAACCATACGAAGTTTTCCCAAATACTTCACCAAGCATGTCAGTATTCTCAAGTCACTCGCAGGGGTGATTAATATCGCAGGCCGCCGTGAAAAAAAAAGAGCTGGGGGAAGATAACGAGTCTGCCGGGACAAATAAAAGAAAACCCACACACACCATGCTCAAGTCGAGCAGCACCACAACAGAGCATGCACCGTCAGGAGCGACACTACACAGCAAGAACACTCAGAGGTCAGCGACCCTGTGTTCAACAGTATGACATCAGGAGTACAGCGCCACACATAATACTGGTATTAACATAATCTATAAAACATTACTGGAGTGAATGCTTAGAGCACATGACTAATCACAAGAAACAACATTAACTACTAGATTAAACAATAACCTTGTGTTCTGGAGTAGCGTTCTACTTGCCGTAAAGCGCTTCAACGCCTCCTCAGGGGTAGTAAGCACTGTATACAATTATAGATGAAACACTTTGGGAGCAGGGTGTATACCCGCTGTATTACTTTCCTCGCATATGTGTGTGCATGGCAGTGGTGGTGTCCGTGTGTGTATGGCAGTGGTGGTGTCTGTGTGTGCATGGCAGTGGTGGTATCCGTGTGTGCATGGCAGTGGTGGTGTCCGTGTGTGCATGACAGTGGTGGTGTCCGTGTGTGTATGGCAGTGGTGGTGTCTGTGTGTGCATGGCAGTGGTGGTATCCGTGTGTGTATGGCAGTGGTGGTGTCCGTGTGTTCATGGCAGTGGTGGTGTCTGTGTGTGCATGGCAGGGGTGGTGATCAGTGTGCAAAGAACAGCGTTTCCTGGCAAACTTTTGTGCGCGGAGATGTAGGCACGCACGGCGGTGTCTGTCTGGAAGGGCCGACGCCGTCCTGTTTTCAGGAAGCGCATCACTTTCTAGAGATGTTGTGTGCAAGTGCTCCGTTTAGACTCCCATCAAAGACTTTAAAAAGCAATAAAAGACAGAGCACTTTAAACGCGCGGGGCGGATGTTTGCGATTGCACTTGCGGTTTCTTTTTTCATAATCGGCAGTGGGTTGGTTTTAGTGTAATTTCATTGTCAAATCCATGTGGAGAAGTGTGGCTCAATGATTAGAGCGGCAGACCCTGATGCAGAGGTCTAGCCCGGGACCAGTGTTCAATTCCCCGCCTCGGCGGGTCTGGGGCTCAAAATTCCACAGACCTGATAATTCTCGCCTCAGTGCCTATGCCAATCATGGAGTTCCACTCTGCAACTCTGGGCAATAGCTTGCTTAATCTCCACAACGGCCCCCACAATGCTAAGGATGCCTGGCCTCCACCTTGGGGGTGCCCAGGAGTGGATGCCTCACAGGGAAAGCCAGGATGGGTTCCACAGTGGTATTCATACAAGTGCCTTGAGACCCTTGCGGGTGAGTAGTGCGCTATACAAGTATCAATTTACATTTACATTTACATTACATGTTTACACATTTCTTGCTCAGACTGCCTTGCGAACTTGAGGTTACATTTGTATAAGATGCGCCCGTTTTGCACGATGGTTTAAAAACATTTCCCGAATGAAGCCTGCCGGCTCCAGCCTTCCTCTACCTCCGCCTCTCCCGCACTCAGTTTCCGATGTCAGCCTCTTTAGCAGTGCCACGCGCCTCTCTACAGACTCCCCCTACATTCCAGAGAGGCACGCGTCGCGATCCGGTCTGCTATGCTATGCAATGCTGTGGAGACAAGACCTGGCCGCACGCACAACGTTATCCTATGGGGAAACGCTGCGCGCGGCCAGGTCTTGTCTCCCTTTGTCGTTCTGAGACTGCTGAGACGCCGACTATAGTTCTCTGGCGAGAACGCGGTTCGCGCGTTTCTAGCCAAGACCTAAAAAGGAGCACAAGCGACAGACTAGAGCTTTCCAAATGCCTTACAATGTTACTGTGTTCTTGTAAAGAATATCTCTCTGTTCTATTTAGTGCTCAACAACCTTTGACGCTGCACTAAAAGCCAGCTCTGATACTAGCATCACTTAGCTATTAGCTGCAGAATCAACCAGACAGATGTAAAAAGTAACTGAGTCGAAATTACGGACAAATGCTGTCCGTTATCAGACCAATAATGGACATCAGGCTGAAATCACAGACAGTCCGTGCATTTTACGGACAGGTGGTCACCTATAGCAAAGCCTCCTCATGAGGCCTGCATACCACCTGCGTCCAGCCCCACATCCTGACAAAACAGAAGTTTGCGGTATGCAAAGGTGTGTCTGTTCCAAATGAGGCCCGGTAGGCGGGCTCCGATGGCTAGTCAGTAACTGGCATGCAGCTGGGTCATTCCGAGGTGCCTGTGTCTTTAACACACACACACCTGGGGAATGCTTGTTTTGTGAGAACCTATTATGAGTGTATTGTATGTCCCTGCGAGGACACCGTATTTTGTTGCTCTGTTTTGTGTCCCTGCGAGGACACCGTAGCCAACCTTTGTCACCAGCTGTCAGTTTGTTTTGACAGTTGGACAGGTGATGACAAGCGGAGCGGCAGCATTCCTTGCGCTACACCACGCGGAGCCTGTGTTAGTGCATTGAATTGAATAAAGGAACAAGAAGTGCAAATTTGCATGCAATTCAGTGAACTATCTTGGTCATGAAATCATGGATGAGGGAATGAGACCTAAAAGAGTACTTTTGCATGCAATTGAGAATTCGCCAGTGCCCAGCAATAAGGATGAGTTAAGATCCTTCCTGGGTCTTGTTGAGTTTTATGTGAAGTTTGTGAAAAACTTTTCAAGCAAGACATTAGAACTGAGACAACTTCTTCAACTAAAAATCAAGTTTGAATGGATGGAAGTGAGTCAACAAGCATTCTGTACTTTGAAAGATTAAATATTCTCCACTTTGCCCTTGCAAAGCTTTGACCTGTCACTAGAGAACTTTGTCACTACAGATGCAAGTTCCAAAGGATTAGGAGCTGTACTCACCCAAAAAGACAAAAAAGGGGTGGAGTGTGCAATAGCTTTTGCATCACTCTCCTTGACCACCTCCGAGGAGAAATTCTCAGTCATTGAGCATGAAGCACTTGCATGCGTATGGGCTCTAGAACATTTCAGACAGCTTGTTTGGGGCAACAGAGTCACATTGTGCACGGACCACAAACCCCTAACTAAAGTATTCACAACCAAGGGACTGTACGCTGCGTCACCTAGACTGGCAAGATTATATGTGTGCCTGTTTGACTACAATTACAGCATTCAATATGTACCAGGCGTAAAAAATGTTGTAGCAGACTTCTTGAGCAGGTTGCCAGTAGAGCAGATGGATGCTGACAAACAACCAGAGGTAGATGAGTCATGCATAGCCAGCATAGATGGTAAAATTGAGGGTATCTCTAAGGAGGTATGGTTGAGTGAACAGGAAAAGGACGAAGACCAAGTCATGAAAATGTTAAATTATGGGTGATCATGTAAGGGCAAGTTAACGGAGTCCCTCAAACACTTCTGGGAGGTCAAGGATGATCTTTCACTCGAAAATGGTCTGCTGTTGAGAGGGGGTAGAGTCATCCCTCCCTGTAGTCTCAGAGGGACAATATTGTGCCACGAAGGACATTTGAACATAGGGAAAACCAAGAACAGGGTCAAAAACAGCTATTGGTGGCCTCGGATTAGTCTGGCAGTAGAGAGGATGGTCTGAGATTGCACCCTGTGTGTCAATTCAGATAAATCACAGGTCACTTTCAGACCACCACTTCACCCCATTCCATGCCTTGGGAGAGGATTGAGATGGACATAATGGGTCCCATACTAGAATATATGGAGCAGTGGTATATCATTGTAGTCATCAACCATTTTTCAAAGTGGCCCGAAATTAAGATTATTAAGAAAGCTGATTCCACATGCGTAGTTAAGTTTTTAGACACTGTGTTCACACATGAGGGTCTCCCAAAACAGATTGTCAATGACAATGGGCCTCAATTAACGTCAGATGTGTTCAAGGCTTACATGTTAAGGAACCATATTGAACATAAAACTACCTCTGTTTACCATCCAGCGGGCAAAGGTGCAGTTGAACGCTTCAACCGAGTACTCAAGGGCAGAGTACAGTTGGCCAGCAGCAACGGCCTAAGTTGGAGACAAGATATTCTCAAAACCCGCTGGGCCTATCGCATAACACCCATGGACTCCACAGGCCACAGCCCACTTGAGCTTATGCAAGGAAGGACACCTTTGTCCAAGGATAACGTGGGTTGGACCCAAGCCACAAAAAAGAGTGCACTGGTCAGCCAACCGGGTTAAGGAGAGCTTGATGCGAGCTCAATCCAGTAGTAAAGCCAGATACAACCTACAGCATGGCAGTAAACCTGTTGAGCTCAACATCGGGGACTTCGTCAAGGTCAAGAGAAGCGAACACATAGGCAAAGGTCAGGATAGGCACACTCCGCCTTTAACAGTATGCAAGGTGTTCTGCAATTCCGCTCTCCTGAGCGACGGTAAAGTGTGGCACTTCTCTGCCCTCTTCTTGTACAAAAAGCCTTCAAAGAGCCCACCAACGCAATGCCCAGGAATAATTCCTGTGAGTTACCCAGTACCAAGAATGTCAGATGTATACCCACAGGTTTTTCAGACGATGATTCTGACTTTGAGTCTCACACAACCAAAGCCTGGTCTCCCAACACGGCTGTGCAGCCTACTGCCGCATCCGTGCGTGCTTAACCTGATGGAAACACCGTGGGCACGGTCGGAAGGCAACTACCTGCAACACCTTTGCAAGACCACTATCACCCCATCAGTGCAAGCAGAGCAGGCAGAAGATTGCTACCTCCCGTCAAACTTTCGGATTACATTTGTGAGTGACCCCACTCACCTACCGCCACATGTTGTATGCTAAATCGTTAACTCTCTCTCTCTTTATCTCTCTCTCTCTCCCACTCTCACTCTCTCTTCTTCCCCTCTCGCTCCTCGTCCCTCCTTCTTTCTTTCTTTCTCTCACTCCAAAGAAGGACGATGTGTTATGATTGTATTGTGTGTCCCGGCGAGGACACCGTAATTTGTTGCTCTGTTCCGTGTCCCTGCGAGGACACTGTACTTGCGACTCTTTTTCACCAGCTGTCAGTTTGTTTTGACAGTTGGACCGCTGATGACATACGGAGCGGCAGCATTCCTTGCGCTCCGCCACGTGGAGCCAGTGTTGGTGCATTGAAATGAATAAAGGAACTTTCCTCTTACAATACTTCGTGTGCAGACAGTTCCTTACAGAACCATCCCTGGATGCACCTTGTCCCCAGCTTGGTCCTGTCTGAGATCACATGTCTCGGGGTCTGTCAGGTGCGGCTTCGCGGAAGCCGATCTCATACCGGAGGTTTGTGCTGCCCGGTAACTCTGCAAAGAGAAGTATGGAAATGCCTTTCAAAACTGTCAATGCACCAGGTAAAACAAGTGACTTGCCAAGATATTGCATTCTGGGATTTGTGGTTGTGCTGCTATGCCTTCCTAATTTTATAATGTATTGGTTAAAAACTGAATTGTCCTTTGTCATCATGTATGAAACGAGAACATTTGTCAGCTGAAAGTCCCTTGCATGACTCTAAGTCAGACAGAGAACAACCCAATTTCTTCTGTATTTCTTTGACAATTTTATGTTTTGTTCACATTTTTTCATGAAATAAAGAACTGCTCTAGTGCACGCTCATGAAAATTAAGACATTTCTCTAGCATTGGCAAAAAATAACCCTGTTTAGTTTGGCGGCTTAGGTTAAAGTTTGATGAAAATGCAAATTCAATCTTTAATAAATATATTTCTCTTTATTTTTCTATATAAACATTTAACTCATCAAAAAGAGGGCACAAATCATTTACACTGTCTTCACGAAGACAACTTTAACTCAATCAGTTCAGTTTCAAAGCTTTATTCGATTATTTTAAAAAAAAAACAATCATGAAAGCATACAGAATATGTACATATACAATCATATTAATAAGCTCTGATATAATTGCGCCATAAAAGTTTAACAGAGTTAATCGATAAAAATTGAGGGTTAAAAAGGAATAAAAACGGATACAGACTTAGTACAGCTTGATGGTATAAAAATTACAAAATTTTTTAAAAAACCATACTTTTCCTAGCAGCCATAGATTTCAGGATATACATAGCGGTAAAAAAGCAAATATCGGGATCATCTAAGGAAAACAACAGCCTCATAGCCGATTTTAAAGTTGTAATTGCTCTTTTTAAAAATAGGGGTTTTAAGTAGACAATACGAAGATGCTTATAGAGATCACATAGGAACAAAAAGTGAATAGTGCTCTGTTTGGTGACCCCATCACAAGGGCAAGGTATAGAGGGATAGTTCTTCATAAGAGCAAACGCCACCAAATGGTGGACAATTCCAAATCTTAATCTAATAAGAACAAATCGGTGTGATGGTCTGGAGACTACCTTTAAATATTTAGGAAAGCCAAATAAGCCCCTATTGGAGTAGTAGTACTGAGGGATAGATAATAGCATAGTAGCGTCTCGACGCACTAGACCTTTCTTATGTAAGTAAGAGCACTTGAGCTCTTTCTTAGGGATATCAGAAAAACTTTCCGGATCCTCCATGAGATTAAAGTCAAATAGGTCCCTGGCAGTTGTCACAACATAATTGATCCAAGGGATCAGTGAACTTTTGTCTAGGCGGAGGCAATCCCTAATAATACACCTCGTTAAGCTAGTTTCTTTCTTATGCCAAATTGCTCTCCACACCAAAAGTGGTCTTAAGTAAATTAAATCAGATAAAAACTCCAGGCCCAATTCCTGGTGTATTAACACGGTGGGAGCTGATATAGGCAAACATAACAATCTTTTTAAGAAACTGTTTTCTTCAATTTGCAGATCCCCATGACAACAGTATCCCCAAACACCGGATCCGTAGAGCGCAATTGCAACGCATCTACCAAATTTCTTCTGTATTTCTTTGACAATTTTATGTTTTGTCCACATTTTTTCATGAAATAAAGAACTGCTCCAGTGCACGCTCATGAAAATTAAGACATTTCTCTAGCATTGGCAAAAAATAACCCTGTTTAGTTTGGCGGCTTAGGTTAAAGTTTGATGAAAATGCAAATTCAATCATTAATTACAGCTGGGTGGAATGCGTGGAGAATTCTATAGCAGGACCGGAGGCTTCTGATTATGCTTACTCAATTTCTTTACTACAAACACAGCAGCCAATGAAAGTAAAACTACAATAATAAAAAACATCAATACCCATGAGGCTTTGAACCACGCCTCCTTTATCACAGCCAATCACTGAATCATCAAGTATACAAAGTAGAGAGACACCAATCTGGCTTCCTCTTTCTTTGCTGCTCCGCAGCCCAGATAAGTGCCTCTCTACTCTGTATATTTGCACTGTGTTATATTTCATTACATCTGATGGTTACATATATTTATTGTGATTGTGCTTTTATATTTCATTGCTAGTATCTCGCTGTGGCGCTTTTTGCTTACTTGCGGGACTGGTATGCGGCTTAGCGCGCGCTGTTCGCGACGCACCTTCAAGTTGTTTTTCCCCGCGTTCGGAGCGCGGTTTTGCCTGCCCGCTCCGTGTCCCGTAGTCCCCTTCATAAGCGCCTGTTGCACTTTAGCAGCTCCCCGTGCCCCCTTTCAGCTGCCTGCAGCCCTGGTTGCTTTTGATTGCGGTTCGCGATCAGGAGGGATTTGGGCCCCCTCGCTGGGAGAGAGACGCACGCCGAGGCCTTCGTGGGCTCCCAGCGTGCGTCTCCAGGGTTAACGCGCATCTCAGTACACGCGCAGCCCCGTGTACAGTGCCGACAAAGACGCTCTGCCCCGAGCTGAATAAGGGAAGATCGCGCAGCGGGCCAGGAGCCAATTTGGGCAGTTTTCCACCATACTAAGGCAGTGTTTCTTCAGTTTATCCCTCACGCTTGTGGCAGGCATTAACCCCTGACTTGCCAGGGCTCCTGGAAGCCAAAGTTTTTGGGTGCCACTAATTCTGATTCCAGATAGGGGTGTTCTACCTCCATTAGTCCTACAATGGGACTTTATGTACTTTGAGTGACTTTGGTATTGTTTTACTGGCTCCTGTGCCTGGCACTACTCCCAACCGACGCCCTATCCTGGGCTGATAATTTAGCTTCCCTCTGGGGATTTTGATTGGAATTTTAAATTCTACTTCTGAATATGGCAGAGTTCGACTGCTACCAGGAGGAGGTTGCTGCGTGCGATGAGCAGGTCGACGATGAATATTATGAGGAAGAGTCCATGGAGGACATTATTGACAAGAAGCTTGACGCAAAGTTATATAACGCCCTTTCGTTCGTCCTGTTGCCCTAGCTCAGAATTTAGAGTTGCTAGTTCCTGCTACCCCCAACCCCCGCTCCTCCTCTAGCTCTGACCCAGGCCCCTGTTCCCCTGGCACGTGAGTCCACCAGTTCCTCTTGGCACCATGTACATTCCTATGCTAAATTATATAAGTCCAAGGAAAGCTCCAAAGATGACGCTCAGGCGCTTCCCCTTCCACAGTCATCTCTTATCCCTGTTATCGATACCACTACTGATACTGGTCCTGACACAGACTCGTCCCAGGCTTCTAAACCTCGCGAGTGCGCGAAGAAGCATAAGCACGCCTCCTCTCCAGTTAACCCTTCCCCCTTCTTTTTCAACCCCTCAGACATAGTCCATCCTAGATCCTCTGCCTGGGTTCTTCCCCCTGCGGTGGCTGAGTATTTACAGACCCAACTACGCAAAGGTTTTGACAAAGAGGTTAGGGCTCACCTGAGGTCAGAATGTCCACGCCCAGACATAGCCCACAAGGTGGCTTTCACCCTCAACATAGATACCTCGATGACCACCTTCTTAAAAAAGTATAAAAAGGATCCCAAAAAGGGGATTGATCGCGCCCTCTGGGCATGTCAAGACAAGGTCCTTGACCTTTTGGGCCCTTTAGCAAAGATTCTTGAATTGGCCCTCCAAGCTCAGGAGACAGGAGACGCTATCCACCCGAGGTCCTGGCTGGTTGGGCACAAAGGGCGATTTGCATGTTAGGAAACGCTAACTGCGCCTTGGCTTCGCAACGACGGAAGTCCGTCTTGCTCAGGATTGATGCACAGTTGGTGGAATTGGCTTCGTCTGAAACGGGCCCTTAGCGGAGGGCCAACTTTTTGGAGACAAATTCGTGAAAGATATCGCCAAGTTTGTAAGCACGTTTGCGTCCCTTGGCAAATCTCAGGCCTCTTTGAAGAGAGTGTTACAGCAGGTCTCTGGTAGGGCCGGCTGTGGCAGAGGACGCTCGACCGGCCGTTACTCGAACCCAAGTCCTCAGAGAGGGACGCCCCCAGGCGGGGCAGAGGTTACACCCAGAAACCCGAGCAGGCTGGTTTCTACCCCTCCAGATCGCGCATCTACAGAGGTATCTTCAACCGGGGTGTCAACCGAGGATATAGGAATTTCGACACCCAGTCCTCTCGTAAGTCCTGTATGTCCATTGATTCCCCTAGGGGGTTGGTTGTTACATTTTGTGGTCAGTTAGAGGAATCTCACCTCAGATGTTTGGGTCCTTCAGACCGTACAGGGTTACCAAATAGAGCTGTTGGATTGTCCCCTCTCCTTTTTTCCCATCAAGAAAATACTTTTATAGACTCAGAACTGGAAGAAGTTTTGGCCAAACAAGCTATTGCCGTGGGACCCTTCATCCCTGAAGGATTTTGCAGCAACGTCTTTTTTGTTCAGAAAAAAGGCGGAGGTCAGCGCCTAGTGTTGAACTTAAGAGATTTCAATCCTTATGTAGTCTATCGACATTTTACGATGGAGGGCATCCATCTTTTGAGGGATCTCCTGCTAGAGGAAGACTGGATTATCCGGCTTGGCTTGAAGGATGCCTATCTTACAGTACCAGTTTGCCCCTCACATCGAAAATTCTTGCAATTTCAATGGAAAAGGCAGTGTTACCAATATCGCACTCTCCCCTTTGGTCTTTCATCGGCCCCATGGGTATTCACCAAACTCCTGAAACCAGTGGTCTCCCGTCTCCGAGAGATGAGGGTGCGCCTCATTGTGTACTTAGACGACAAGTTAGTTCTGGTGCAGGATCGGAATCTTCTCCTTACACACTTGGAGTGGACGATGTCTCTGTTACAGAATATAGGTTTTGTCATCAACACCAAGAAATCAGTGATGGTACAGAGTCAGCAGATGGAGTTTCTGGGATTCCTGATAGACCCAGTCTCTGCGCAACTCCTCCTTCCAGTGAGCAAAATCAGGTCCATAAAGAGGGAGATCAGATTCACTTTGTCCAAGCAAATGATTTCCCTGAGAGTTCTGACAAGAATTGTGGGTTTTCTTGCATCATCGATCCAAGCCATTTTTCCGGGCCCCTTGCATTACAGGGCCCTTCAAAGGCTCAAGATCTTTTATATTCAAAAGAGGTTCTATTACAAGCATCTCATCCCCTTATCCCTGGAAGCTCAAGAGGAGCTTCAGTGGTGGTTGGAGCACATGACGCCCTGGAATGGGCGAGCAATTGCGGCTCCGCCCCAGACGTGGTTGTCGAATCCGACACCAGCCAATGAGCTGGGCGGCTCGCTGTGGAGAATTTACCACAGGAGGACGATGGTCAGCAGAAGAACTAAAGATGCACATACATTGCCTAGAGTTGCTGATAGTGTCCTTTGCCATCAGATCTATCTCACCCCTGAAGAGCAATTGTTGCATCCTCCTTCGAATGGACAATGTCTCAGCGGTGAGATACATAAACCGACTAGGGTGCACCAGGTACCGGATGCTAGTCCACATAGTGAAGGAGTTCTGGCATTTCTGCCTGGATCGCAAGATCTCGGTTGTGGCAGAATATCTTGCGGGGAAGCTCAATCAAGTGGCGGACTGGAACTCCAGATTCCGCAGAGATTACAGCGATTGGAAGCTTCACCCCTCTCTCTTTGCTCAGATCATGGATATGCAAGGCCCATGCCAGATAGACCTGTTTGCCTCTCGCCACAATGCCCAACTTCCCCTGTTCTTCAGTTGGAGACCGGATCCGATGGCAATGGGAACGGACGCGTTCCTTCACCATTGGAGGCATCAGAGGAACTTTGCATTCCCTCCTTTTGCTCTGATCCAGAGGGTGGCGGCTTTTGTCCGTCGACAGAGAGCCTCATTAGTGTTGGTGACGCCTTTATGGAAGACTCAGTCGTGGTTTCCCAAACTATTGGAGTTATCTGTGGATCTTCTGTTCCAACTTCCAGTGTTCCCGACTCTTCTCCAGGACCCAGTGGGGTCAGGCCATCCACTGGTCCTGCAGTACCAGTTAACTCTGATGGTGTGGACGCTCTCAGGAGACATGAGAGCATTGCAGGCCTTTCACAGGCGGCTGCCAACTTTATGCAACAAGCTTGGGCTCCTTCCACCCGAAATCGATATTCAGCTTCCTGGAAGAGATGGATGGATTGGTGCCTTCAACGGCAGGTGGATCCCGTGGGATCAGATGTGACTGAGATTTTGAACTTCCTGTCTGAATGTGCAGAATCAGGTCTTGCTTACAGATCAGTTAATAATTTCAGGTCTGCTATTTCTGCTGGTCATGATCATCTTGATGGTAAACCCGTGGGGATGCATCCCCTGGTTTGTAAGTTACTTAAGGGTGTTCAAGTGGCTAACCCTCCTCATCCCAGGTATTCGACTTTATGGGATGTTTCCAAGGTTCTCTCCCTGCTGGAATCCTGGCCAGATAATGCTGGTCTGTCTCTGAAGCAACTTTCTGCCAAACTTACCATGTTGCTATGCCGCATTTCATGCCAGAGGGTGTCTGATGTTCGAGCCTTAGACCTGCTCGAACATCAGACACCCTAATGTTTTCTCCACAGGGTGTCTCTTTTGTGATCACGAGACGAACTAAGACTATGTCGCGTTCAGTGGAGTACCCTTCTTATCCTCATAATAACAAGTTATGTGTATTACAAGGTTTGAAGTGTTATGAAGAACGTACTATTGCACACAGATCTGACCCGTTGGGTCAACTGTTAATTTCTGTCTAGAAGCCATTCAAAGCAGTCTCTGCTGCTACCTTAGCTAGGTGGGTTCGATCGGTGATGTCGCAGGCATGTATTGATATTTCTGTTTATGGTGCCCACTCTGCAAGAGGGGCTATGGCCTCCAAAGCCTACATGTTAGGATCCTGTTTGGAAGACATCCTCAAAGCGGCTGACTGGTCTTCTGATTCTATGTTTAAAGTTTTTTATTGAAAACCTATTTCCTATGTTTCTGATGCTGTGATTGATGAGCTTTGAACCAGCATAATCAGAAGCCTCTGGTCCTGCTATAGAATACAATATTTTCCAGCTATCACGACAAGAATGTTAGATTCTATTAAGGACACGAAGGCGAGGATTATCCCACCCGTTGGGACAGTTTATTTCAACTGTTAAATTGTTTGATGTTATATATTGTTCTAACAATGTTATATGCCCACCTGCTGAGAGATGAAGGTGTGGGTTCCCTTTCTCAACCTTGTTTCTGTTCTAGGAAATGATTCCAACAAGAATTAACTGGGTACTCCGGATGGAGATACATCTCCTTCGTGACAGAAGCGGATGACTTTGTGTACTGTGGATTATTCTCCGTTGAGAGTTCAAGACTTTGGTTTGATTCGTTCTTATTGGACTGAGTTTGCGCAAAGAAAGAGAAAGCCAGATTGGTGTCTCTCTACTTTGTATACTTGATGATGCAGTGATTGGCTGTGATAAAGGAGGCGTGGTTCAAAGCCTCATGGGTATTGATGTTTTTTATTATTGTAGTTTTACTTTCATTGGCTGCTGTGTTTGTAGTAAAGAAATTGAGTACGCATAATCAGAAGCATCCGGTCCTGCTATAGAATTCTCCATGCATTCCACCCAGCTGTAATTAATGATTGAATTTGCATTTTCATCAAACTTTAACCTAAGCCGCCAAACTAAACAGGGTTATTTTTTGCCAATGCTAGAGAAATGTCTTCATTTTCATGAGCGTGCACTGAAGCAGTTCTTTATTTCATGAAAAAATGTGGACAAAACATAAAATTGTCAAAGAAATACAGAAGAAATTTGGTAGATGCGTTGCAATTGCGCTCTACGGATCCGGTGTTTGGGGATACTGTCGTCATGGGGATCTGCAAATTGAAGAAAACTGTTTCTTAAAAAGATTGTTATGTTTGCCTATATCAGCTCCCACCGTGTTAATACACCAGGAATTGGGCTTGGAGTTTTATTATTGTAGTTTTATTTTCATTGGCTGCTGTGTTTGCAGTAAAGAAATTGAGTAAGCATAATCCTCGCCTACGTGTCCTTAATAGAATCTACAATTCTTTTTGCGAAAGCTGGAAAATTTCATATTCGCCGCCTCACCCTGAAAGTCGGAGTTCAACAGGGAGCCTCTCAGCGCTACCATCTTTCTAGTAGCACATTGTATTGGAATAAGTAAATCACGGCAGAACTCCCTGTAGAAAGTAAAGTGGGACCAAAGTGAAATCCTTCTCGGAGAAGGGGCGTGGCCATTCGCATAAACAAAGAACACAGAGACGAATTTAGAGGGCGGACTACATACTCATATCTATACATTCATTTATGTATTTTTTTATATAGAACAGCTGACATTAAACACTTTACTACTAAAGCTTTCCGAAATTTATTTTTGCACCTTTATATAGCACTAGCTACATTAGAGAATATTGAAGGGGCATTGTTAAGCCCTCGACGGCCAGGACGACCTGTGAACAAGCCCAATCCTACTAAAAATAGCCCAAATTACAGTGGACATCAATAATTGCAAAAAATCTAAAACATGTAAGCAATGAAGGAGGAGGCATGACAAAAGATGTACCCCAATACAACTGTGTAATTAGGAGGAGGTAGGAGGGAGGGAAAGGATATTTAAATGTAATCAGCTATGGTGCTGACACTATACACAGGCAAACAGAAACAGAGCATGAAACCAATAAAAAAAAGTAGTCCATCAAAGGACAGATCTAGAACTATAGTGTGATGACACAATACTTAGTCCCCGCTGCAAGGGAGGAACGGAAGAGAGAAAGGAGGGACAAAGAGGCAGAACTTAACCACTGGCAAGCAAAGATTTTTGAAGGACACTGACATGAACAAATCAAACGCTGGGGGATGGCTTTAAGCCAACATAAGAAATGGCTATAGGTCTCGAATGCTTGACCTAAAAAGGCACCCAAGGTTGGAAAAGTGCACCAGTGGCCAGATGTCCCCTAGAAAAGGAAATCCGTATACATCATGGGCCTCATTTATGAAAAGTGACGCATCGCTACGTGAAAACAGTGATGCGTCACTTTTCATTGCCCTCTCCTTGCCACATGCTGGATGCGTCATATTTATAGTATGACGCATCATGTCGCAAGGAGTTACAGATACGTCCGTATTTCTGAGATATCTATAGGTGCAAAAATGATGCATTCCTGGAGTGTGTCACAAAAGTGACGCAATTCTAGCAATGGGTCATTTCACATGGGCAAGTCCCATTTAAAAAGTGCCTGCATCAGTCTTACGCCTGCTGCTGTGAGGCAGGCTTAAGATATTGACGCATTTGTATCCCAGAAGTGGCGCAGTAAAATCTCATAGATTTTACTGCGTCACTTCTACGAGGCTTACGTGTGTTGGAATGCCCACCCTGCATACATTATACCTGGTGCAGGTATAATGTGGTGCAGGGGTTAACAAAGTGACGCATCTACCTACATGTGTCACTTTGTAAATATGAAGCAACATGGCGCATTTTTTACGCCGCTGGTGCACCACAAAAATTGACCGCCGGCTGCGCAAAAGTGACTGAAGGGCTCATTAATAAGCCCCCATATATGATATGTTCATTAAAAGCCAACAATGCCAAAATGCATTCTGAGACTTGCATTTTCGTTTTTCATAAGCAGTTGACTAAAATCATGGATTGACAGTGCATCACAGGTTTCACGCTGTTTGAATATCTAAGAACAAGTTAAGCATCAGAGTTTGCTGATGAGTTATGGCAGGTGAGTTGGGTGGTAGAAGAGGGAACTAAGTATAGCAGCTACTAGGATTTCATGGGAGTTAGCTGCTCTGCTTTTATCACCCACAATTATCAAAAATACAATTGCAGAACACGATTTAAACTCCCCAGAATGCAGATTAATGTGCTAGCCCGGGATATAGTAGGACCTTTTGTAGAGATTTTATCAGATTCTGGGAGTTTATCACAGGTGGTAACACATAACGTGTATTTGTAAAGCGCACGTTCACCCCCAAAGGAGTATCTACGCACTGAATAACTATGTACTGTGTACTGTGTGGGTCTGAGGGTGTTACTTTGGGTTTTGGAAGGTGTCCTCTGGGCAGAGAGTAGGGTGATCATCGCACTCCAGGTCATTGCGGACTCTGTCTTCATTCCTGAACTTTCCACCTACAATTACTAATTGCAACTGTGTTAGTCTCATTAGTTCAATGGAAACAAAACAATACTACATAAAACAAGATGCATTAGGCTCTCACTAAAAAGGCCTGGACTGGAAACAGGATCCACAATGAGATGAAGGTAGGTGGTCACCCCAGTGGAAAGGCTGTGGCTCCAAAATCTGGATCCAGGACCTGCTGTATCAGCAGATCTACTAAGGACCAGCATCAGTAACCCTATACAACACGTGCATCAGTAGTACTTCTCAATATATGCATCAGGGCTCGCACATTATCAGCATCTAGTAGCACTTTGGATTAATGAGAGCCATAAAATAAGACTGAAGATCTACATTTGTAATTCATCTAAATTCAAGTGGGGAACATTGCAATCAGAGATTGAATGACCAATAAACCATCATTAGAAGAAGCGTTCTTTTGAACTGCTGTTGGATCTGTTATGATGCTTACTTATGGAAACACAATCTTGGTATGGCGTTTCCCAGCATCACCATTATGAAAATGCAATTTTCCTGTGAACTTATGGAAAATGCAAATCTTGCTTCAAATATAGGTATGCCTACCACAAAACGACTGCTCAAATTGTTTACACTTGATGTGAAGTATTAGCATGTATATTATCTTATGAATATTTTTTACAAAAAGGTACAATAATTGCATCATATCCTGCAGTCCTTACTTTAGTGGGAGCCATTAAGGGTGGTAGTGTCTGGCCACTGTAGTTCTTAAATGACAAGAGATGGGTTTGGGGCTGTCTGTAAATGAAGTTATAGTTATCTGTTCTCCTCCCATTTACTACCTACCTCTAGCTAATCCTCCGCTCTATCCCACTCATGTATAGCTCACTGCCTCCCTTTTCATCTCTCCTTCTCATTTTCCTCCCTCCCTGATTTTGCAGCAATCCTCCTTCTCTCTTGTAATGTCTTTCTTCACTCTTTTGTATTGATTTGACCACTTTCTCTCTTTTTCTTCAGTCTATTCTAACGCTCCCTGCTGTCTTCCTCCACATTTTACCTCTCCTAATTTCTGTTTCCACCTTGCTTCTTTCCATCTCTCTGTTTCTCTACTCCATGCTCACAGTACATCTAGCTCTCAGCAAAATGCTACTTACAAATAAAACATATTTTATATGCCATTGATCGAGTGCAGGTCGGTCTCACCTCGTGCACAATAAAAGCATCCATTCACCTGGGTGGTCTCTTTTTTACATTCAAGAACCCCCTACTCAGAAGTGGTTGAAGACTTCCAGGCACTGGCTCGGAGGGTTGAATAATTACCTATATCACGGTGTAACTCGGATCAAACAGGCATGTACACACCCACAGTACTGCAGTCCTCTGCAAGCATAGTCCACGAGCTGCTCCTAACAGCTGATGCTAACATCTGTCAATGCTGGTGTGGGAGTAGAGTAAATGGGGATGCAAGTAGTAACAGTTAACAGCATTTAACAACAGTTAACATGGAATCCGTTTTGGAATTCGGGTGTCAGTCTTGGGCATCCCTTAGTCTGGTCTGCCATTGTATTGTAATGTACTGAATTGCCGCATTTATATGGTGCTTACTAACCCTATGCGGTGCGCTGGAGCGCTTGCCTACAAGAATAGCATGCTACACCATGTAAGATATGTGGTTGGACAGCTGGTGTTTTTTTTTTTGCTCCTATGTAAGAAGTGTTTTCATGTCATGTATGCTCAACACCGAGGTGCAGTTATCGTGTTATGGGATGCAGTGTGTAGGATGATGAAGTGTAAGAGACAGAAGCACAGTTTTATGGTTTTCAGTATGCTGTTAGCTTTGAACAGTTCTGCAGGTCCCTTTATGGTATTTCATATGATATAGTCTGCTAGGCTGGTTACTGCACTGAGTTGTCCAATCTGAGATTTTGTTTATAGTTGTGGTCGTGAGCTGGCATAGCTGGATGAAGAGAGAAGTGGATAGAACTGTAAAGATTGACGTTTTTATTATCAATCCATATAAGAGTGTCTATGTCAGATGTAAAGAAGCTGGCAGAAGGTATAGATATATGGGACTTTCATTGAATTGGCTATAGTAAAGTACTCCAAAACTGTCCAGTAATGTGTGAAAGATCTCTTCAGCTAATCCACGCCTGTCCATTTGGTGATGTCTGTTTTTGCTGCATGTGCAGTGCTGGTGAAGTGTTGCAAGAGGGGTACGAAGTTCCTCTGTTTCAGTGGGATCAAGAAGTTATGAGCATGAACCGGTAGTTGGGTCACTGAGGGATGACTAATGTGCACAGGAAGGAGAGGGAATTCTCCTTGTTGGAACTAGGGCTCTCACACACCCAGCAAGCTAGGTGTCATGCTTCATCATTTGAGCCTGCCCCTCGTCAGGATGGCGCTGCAATACCCGATGGGCACCCGGAACCGGGGCTCTTTATCGGGGATCTTTTGTTCCTGCCGGTGGGTGCAGTGGGGGTGAGGGGCCTAGTGTGTGTAGAAGTAGGGAAATTGTGAGTTAAAATAGGTCAGTTAGTCCTATCAAAACTTTATTATAAAGGTAAACCGCCTAATTAAAAGGTGGAGAGGGGCCAAACCTAGTCGTAAGGTGTCTAGTGGTAAGGGCCCTGCCCCCAAATGATCAATATGTTTTGTGTCTCAAAAGTAAAAAATGATCGGGACACTTCCTTAGGATCAGCGTTACACTATCTACACTATAAGTTAAGTGAGCCATAGTTCCAACAAGGAGAATTCCCTCTCCTTCCTGCGCACATTAGTGGTCCCTCAGTGACCCAACTACCAGTTAATGCTCATAACTTCTTGATCCCACTGAAACAGAGGAACTTCGTACCCCTCTTGCAATACAGGCTCTTGGGGCTTGTACGCTGGACCTCTTTAAACTAGCCCTTAGTCCCTCTTCCTGTTGAACAGTACTGGTAATGGACAACCTTCATAGCAGGTATGTATTATGTGAATTTATTAGGTATACATTACAATATGTTGCTGGCCACTGCATATTATGGCTATAGTATTATTTTGGGCCATAACAGTTAGATAAAGAAGTACATAACTATATAATTTTACAGTGACCCGTAGGTCATCCTGTTTTTGCTTACCTGCATAATGAAAGCAATTTGCTGGTTGAGTTGTATGCAATTTGTAGGTTGTAAGCTGAGAATTTCACTTGAGGGTGTGACTGTTTTCTAGGTCCTGTTGCCCGACTGCAGGTGATGAATTTATTTAGGAAGTGTATGTGCTTCTAGGTGCTTCTAATGCCGGCTGGTACGGAGTTCCAGAGCTTCACATCTTGAATTGAAAATAGCAGTGCCTCCTATGGTTTTCTTATGGTAAGATGGTTTGATGATAAGTGGTGCAAGCCTGGAGCACAGTGTTCTGTTTGGTTTGTATTGCTTGAAATTACCTTGTAGGTATAGAAGTCCTTTTCCTTGGGAGGCTCTGTGGACAATGCTGAGTGCCTTGGGCATTGCTCATCTAGTTATAGATAACCAGTTAAGTAATTCCCAAACTAGGTTCATGCGTTATATTGGGGGAAGGCGGAGAAGAAGCCTTGCAGCAGCATTTTGGATGAGTTGTATTTGCATGTAATGAATGTCAGTTCACCAAGGTATAGGCTGTTGGCATAGTCAAGCTTGGAGTTTATGAGTGTGGGAATGGCTTGCAGTTCATGTTAATATGTAATGTATGGGAAGATGGAACATAGTATTTTCATTGTGTATGAGGCACTCTTTGTGACGTTGTTAGCCTGAGTTATCAAATATAATTCTAAATCCATGGTTACTCCCAGGTTTCTAACTTTTCTTCATGTTGTAGGATGGCCTTCAATTTCCTTTGGCCATATGACGGTAGGCTGGTAGTTTAGCCATTATCCGCAAGTCACAATCTCTGTTTTTCCAGTATTGAGCTTTAGATGGCTCTTCATTATCTATGTGTTTATGGCTTAAATGCATACATGGAGTTTTGAATTGTAGAGGTCTTTGCTCCTAATCCATTTAGAAAAGGAGTTGGGTGTCATCTGCATAGTTGTAACAGGTTGTAAAATGTCATTCAGTTTGGTAAGGGGGTTAGGTAGATGTTAAATAATATAAAGGATACGATGGTCCCCTGAGGAACGCTACAGTGTGGTGTGTAGGAGGTAATGTGAAAGGACATAGGCACGCTACACTTTGTCTGTCTGTGAGATAAGAAGCTCACCATTTTAAAGTATCTTCGCGGATTCCGATATTGTGAAGTCTTTCAAGTAGGGTATGTTAGTGGACAGTGTCAAACACAGCCAATAAATCCAGAAGTAATAAGGCATGACTTGTACGTTTGCCTCCAGAGTGCTTAGAGCACCATGACCAGGAGGAGGCAGGCAAATACAATGGCGGCATCACCAATCACAGTCCCTGCCTAGGGAAGAAGGACATCTGCATGTCCATTTTGGATGCAATAAGCGCTAAATGCAGAATGACTCTTCTTCCATAATTGGCCGAAATCTTGCTGAATTTGTAGGTAATTCCGCGTGATTACGCTACATGGCACTACTAAGTTAAGCAGAACCCCAACTATAACAATCATCATTACTTTCTCAATACAACTCAATTCAAACAAGCAAGGTATACAATCTAAAGTTCATAATATGGAGTGTATAAAATCACTAAAAAATAAATCAATGAATCAAAGTAAAACACACCGATTTACAAGACTGTTAGTTGCAATGTTCATATAATTTTCAATTATGAAAATGCCTTACAGATACATTTCAATTATGAGAATGCTGTACAGATAAATCTATCAGCATGACCTATCTACCTTCAATTACTTTTGTAGTTTCACTATTAATAAAAATGTATTTACTCAAATATGTACCTACTTAAATTTCAATTAACCTTGCAGAATTATTTTTTCAGGTGGTCAGAATTATTTCTTACTCTTGGTTTTAAAATCGTTTTACTAGAGAATGTTGCTTTGCACAAAAGATATATACCATTTGAGCAAACAATTTTCTTTACAGACCCTGAATAACAACTTTTGTCAGATTTGAATTAATTTCAAAATTATTTTCTGTACCAAGGGCATATACTCAAAAAGTTAACTAAATCTTCGTTAGGCATGGGATGTCAAATAGCAGCTTATATTCAGGTCGCAAATTATTTTGGGTCAAATTGGGTAACCCTTTTCATCCAAACTCTTATGCAAAATAGTGTCGACTGAATGTCCAGGGTATCACATAATTAGGTAGGCCTGGACAAAACTGTAATAAGGCCAGTCATTTGAATAATTTTGTCTTACTCTAGTGACAAGAAACGACTGACAATTACGCCTTCTTGAATAATTGAGTAATTTGGGGCAAAAATGTCTACCCCAAGAGCACAGGAACAGAGCATGGTCGGCTATTAATTGCTGCTGTTTGTGTTCTGTTGCATTCAGCGCTTTTGTATTTGCACAAATTGCCTCCTCAGGTCCATATTGGATGCAAGGGTGCATTTTGCACTATGAAAATATTGCTAAATGCTGGGTTACACTCCTTGCGTGAGTCCACACAATTTTGAGCAATTTTGCTGTAATTTCGCATAATTATGCTACCGGAAATTATATAAGTAATGCCACCCCCATGCCCCCTTAGAGAAGAGGCCATGTTGTGTATGGCTACTCCATTACTCCTCTGTTCCTGCATAGTTCTTGAAAACAGGTGCAGGTGATTTGGCAGGCCATAGATAACATAAAATTATGGATGGGTAGCAGTGAATAATGTGGATGTTTTTCACCTCAGTGTTCTGAGTGACATCATAGACAAGTCAAGCTTTTTCTTATTTGATGCCACTAAGAATCCTTAAGTGAAAAACATCCTTGTTATTTATGTTGGTACACAACATTTACAACGCAACTTTTACCACGCAGTGCCTTTACAACGCGGTATTTACAACGCAAACCATTACAACGCAGTGCGCTGGGGGGCGCTCTAGGATAGGGAATAAGTTTAATTTACTATCCAACACCTTCCCTAGTGTCCACGGAGACCGGTGTTGGAATAGTAAATTAAACTTTTCACTATCCAGCACCCCAAGCACTATGCGTTGTAATGGATTGCGATGTAAAAACCGCATTGTAAAGACATGCATGGTAAAAGCATGCGTTGTAATGTCATACGTCCATTTATGTTACCATCTATAATTCTATATATTGTGGCTGAAAATGTGATGATTAACAAGCAGAGTAGAATTCTATGTCAGGACCGGAGGCTTCAGATTATGCTTTTCCTTCTTCGCTGTTTATTACAATACAAAAACCATAGCAGCCCAAAAAAAACCCTCCAAACAAAATGCTTATATGTCCCAAACTCAGGGAAAAAAGCATTAATCCAAGAAAACAAACGTGATTTTAGTACAACAAAAAACTACAAATCCCATCAGTCCATAGTATCAAGGATAACATCAGTCCTTCCAAAGTGCCCATGACATCTAGATAGGGTGTCCATTTTGTGTCTTCTCCCTCTTTCTTCGCTGCTTTGCAGCCAGTTAAGTAGTTTCCCGTTATGTGCTTTATATCTTTATGGTAATATTGGTGTTTGCTATGCCAGATTTGTAATTTTGGGGAGGGCTCTGTGGCGTATTTCTTGTTGTGCCTTTTTCTCCTTGCAGAGCCCGTTTCGATCGTGGGGATGCTACCCGTCCCTTTCGCGATCTATTTCCCCATGTTTCTCTGCAGTGCGCTCTTGGCCCGCTAGGGGGAGCTCTTGCATCTCTCTGCTCTCAGTGCGGCTTGTCCTTAGTGTCGGAAGCCGCGCTGAGGAGAGAGACGCTCCGGAGCCTCGCCCCGCCGCCTCACCTGAACGCCCTCGGTGTGGGGGTCGGTACTGTCCCGAATTTCACACCCGCAAAGGGTCTGTATTGCGGTGTGATTACCGCGTTGCAGCCTACGGGCGAAAAATTGCACTTTAATGCGGTTTTAACCGCGCGTTGGCCCACAGCCTTTTGAAGCATTTTAAGGCCTTTTTCCTGTCAGGGGAAGGGAGCGCGCAAGGGGGCGGCCAAGACCCGGTCAATTTGGAGGGTCTGCGCGCTCTGGGTCTGGTGCTGACCCGATTTCTGGTGTGTGCTCGCCTAGGGCCTGCCCAAATTTGGTGTAAATGTATGTAAATGTATAGGCATTTATATAGCGCACTACTTACCCGTAGGGTCCCAAGGCGCTTCGACCGCTGCGAAACCCTTCCTGGCTTCCCTGAGAGATGGTCCCTTATTGGGTATCTCCAGGGTGAGACCAGGCATCCCCGGCAGTCTGGTGGGGCCGTTAGTGAAGATGAGGCAAGCTAATGCCCAGAGTTACCGAGTGTGATCGCTGATCAGAGTGGGCACCGAGGCGAGAGAATTATCGAGTCCACTGACCCTGGTCCAGAAACCTGCCGCGCCGGGAATCGAACCCTGGTCCCGGGCCGTCCTCTGCTCTCGGGTCTGCCGCCTCTAGCCAGTGTGCTGATGTATTTGGCACTGTCCTCTTTCCATCATTTTTTTTTACCAGTTTGCTGGCTTTACTGTCTGTAGGCATGGAGGAGGGATATTACGAGGAAGAGGAGGAGACTCATCATTATCTTAATGACGATGAGTTTTATAACGCAGTGGACAGTTCTATTTACCACTGCGTGACCGAGAGTGTAGGCCCCATGGAGGAGCGCCTGTCCTCCCGTATAGTGGAGGAATGCGTAAAGTTGGCGCAGGTGCATTTAGGTGCCCCAGCTAATGACCCGGCATCTTCAGGGGGAGACCCACCTGCTCCTAAGAGACCTTGCAAGGAGGGGTGCTCGGTGGGAACGCAGGGTGTGGATAGGGACGCCTTTGAGCGTCTGCGGACGCTTTTCTGGCAAAGGCGACCAACCCCACCCCTGCGCCGCCACCGGCATCGGCTCCGTCGGTGTCTTTGGGAACGGCTCCTTCATCCCCAGGGGGATATCACCGGCAGACTCAGATGAGGATGAGGTTTCGGTGCGGTCTTGGCACCCGTCCGGCTCCACCACCGAGTTACCCCAGGACAGCTCGGGTATGTTGGACCCAGATGAAATCGTTCATCCGCGGTCGGCTGCTTGGGTACCTGGGGACAAGGTGGCGAAGTTTGTAGCGGGGTGCCTCCGCAAACCCTTGAAGAAGGAGGCGAGGAGCTGTTTGCGGGGAGAATGCCCGCGTCCAACATTAGAGGGAAAAGTCGCTCTGACACCGGAGCTGGATGCTAAGATGGCCACCTTTATGGCTAAATTTGTCAAGGACCCACGCAAAGGCATAGACCGTTCAGGCGCAGCTGTCAGGACAAGTTGCTGGACGCAATAGGTCCTATCACTAAGATCCTAGACATGGCGGAGGAGGCAAAGGTGTCAGGTGCAGCCATCTCTCCCGACGTTCTGTCGAATTGGGCGCAAAGGGTTGTCAACTTTTTGGAGAATGCCAATTGCGCCCTCTCGACAGAGCGTCGGCGTTCCCTCTTGATCAAATTGGATCCAAAACTGGGGGATTTGGCCTCCTCAGAGGCGGGGGCAGTAGCCGAAGGGGGCCTGTTTGGGGACCCGTTTATAAAAGAATTGGGCAAGTTTGTCTCAACCTTCACATCCCTCGATAAAGTTCAGTCCAGTATCAAGCGGGTGTTTCAGCAGCGTTTTTCCCGAGGGGCCGGTCACAGTAGGGGGCACGCGACCGGCCGTGGCGGTCAAAATTTTGCCAACAAGGGGCAAGGCTCCGGACGAGGTCAATATAATACCTCAGCCAACTATACAAACTTCTACCCTACGGGAGGCCAACAATTCAGGGGGCGAGGCGGTTACAAGAACAACGCCGGCAACAACAATTCTAACGGTAAGTCTTATATCGACAGACGAGATTCAAATTGGTGGTCGGCTAGAGGCTTTCCCAGAGGCTTGGGCAGCAATTACTGCGGATGCATGGGTCCTTCAGACTTTGCGTGGATTTCATATAGAGTTCTACGGTCAGCCTCACCAGACAAACCCTCTTCGCCCAATAACTTTTTCATTGGCCGATGCGCAGTTGATCCACGAGGAGGTCTCAGCGCTACTCCGCAAAGGGGCCATCTGTCCATCAACTCATCATCCCTCGGGGTTCCTCAGCAATACCTTCCTTGTGGAGGAAACGGATGGTGGAAAATGGCCGGTCATCAACCTCAGAGAATTCAACGGATGGTTGGTGTACCGTCATTTCAAGATGGAGGGTGTTAAAGATTAGACTGCAAACGTCAACATTATCGGCGCCATCTTGCCCCTTTCGAGCCCATTCGTGCGCGTAAGCAGCAGCCATTTTGAGCATCATGGTCTCCCGGCCCCTCGCTGATAGCCAGCGCATCTCTCTCTCTCTCCTAACCTCGCAAATATCCCCCGCACGTTGACAACCCCCGCTCCCTCATGCCTTGGGTCATAAACCCCTCTTCAGCGCAGCTCCGCCACAGAATCCCATCCTGTTCCCAGCGCGACACCTCCCTTCATTCCTTTCATGGTCTCAGATCCTTTTGATGCAAACCCCCTTTTCCTGTGTCCCCGTTTGTCTTCCTTATTCCCAGGTCACCACCTGGCCCTGCGGATACTGTTTATTACCCCGTACAGTAGGAAGCTTCCCCTCCCCATCAAAAGACCCTCGAGCCGATCAAAGCCCCCACCCTATGAGATCCGATCAACCCCATGCATTCCGTGAATCGGCGGAATGCCCTGCTGCGCGACAATCATCACCTGTTGTGACCGGGGTGGGGAATTCAACTGTAAATGTATGTGGGAACGGGCCTGAAGGGGAGATTCCGAGGATGTTCTTTCAAATATCAAAGTGTTACGAGAATGTGTTACGTGCAATAAAGGTCATAAACCCTAGTATAAGAGGCCAGGCCTCAGAAATGTGGTTAGAGCACCTCGTGACGATACTTGCTGTCTGAATTGATGTGTTCTCCTCCGGAGAGAATAAAATCCTCGTTTCCTGCCTTCCAGTCTCCAGCGCCTGCTTCTTCATTGATTAATATTGGTGGGTCATAGAGGCGACACCGCCGGGCAACATAAAAGGGTCTTTGGTTACTGGTTGTCTTTGAACCCCTTTTTTACAATTGGCGTCCCAAACGTGGGGCCCATCAGCGACTCGTGGATCCAGTGGGAGAGGTCCTGACGACAGAGTGAACGACTGCAACGATCGGAAGGTACCCTGTCCGATAGACCCTCGTCTGACAGCCGATCATCCGAACTTCACTGGTTCCGAACAGACCTCTCTCGAGTGATCTGCGGTCCTGACTGGGAACCATCAGGAGTGCCACGTGGATTACGAAGAGAAGAGGACGATCGGGCGCTGGATTCGGAAGACAAGAAACTGTCCATGCGGTCCGGGTAAGGTCGTGTAAACACGACGAATTGCGAAAGTGATTGATAATTGAAAGTGATTGATAATTGATGAGAAAATACTAGTATTACTTTTTGTTAATTTATTTGGAGATTCGCTGTCTGCAAACGGAGAAACAACAGGCTCTCCCTTTATAAACAGCGAAGGATAGGTACGCATCCGTCGGACCTATCTTTCTCCCCCACTGAACAATTGCCCCTCCCCCATTGATTAACTGTTATAGATTGTTTTCTGGAGATTCTCTGTCTGCAAACAGGGAAGAATAGGTCCCCTCTTTGCAGATAGTGAAAGGGTAGGTGACGCGGACCTTTGCGAGCCTACTTATTCTCCCCATTGACCATATTGATTTTTTATTTTTGACCTAACATTGATTGCTCAAGATTGGTTCATGAGGTATTCGCTACCTGCAAACAACGTAGAATAGAAATATTCTGTCTAGTCTTTGCAAGCAGTGATAAGATAGGTAGTGCTGACTATTATCCCATTGTGATCCGTCATGCCTGTCTTCTCCCCACTGGTTTGTAGCCTGTTTAGCCCGGACCGCTTATTAGAGATGAACCATCCGGCTCCGCTGGAAGGCACCCCTAATAAGGACATGTTCATGAAGCATGGATTAATCGCTATAGCCTATAGCCAGCTGTGGCATAAATATACGAAAAAGGATCGAGAAAGTCAGTGGCCACTGGTAGGATCCTTTGAAGACGATAAAATAAACACACTGGAAACAGCCCTTGGTAAAAACAAGACGACGCCCACTATGCTTGACAGCTTCGGCATGTGGCGAAAAGAAGCCGAACAACGTAAAAAGAGAACTGAGAGTAGGTTGGGAAAAGAGCTGCGGAAAGCAGCCCACCTAGCGGCCCAGAAACTAGAGAAAGAGATAAAAGAAAGAGAGGATACCAAACAGAAACTAGAAATAGAAACGTCAAGCCAGTGTCTGGTTAGAACACTCTCCACGCTCTACCCTGAATTACACTCGAAACAGCGAACCAACGATGATCTGCTGCTAGGTCCTCCAATCATCCACATGCCCCCTCCATATGCCCCTTCCCAACCCTTAGCACAGCACCCACTACCCCCAGGTACAAGCGAGAGTAGCACCACGGCTTCAGCCCCCATGGCCTCTGTGCCGGCTGAACTCCTTGTATTAGATGCTACGCAAACGACAACGTTGGGCGACCCAGAGGCCCGAAGGGTTGGTCCTGCAAGAACATATAGACTAAGCAAAAATGAGCGAGCAGGGGTCGACAAGATAGCAAAGATACTGGTAGAGAAGAGGGAAGATGAAGAGTCCGTCACGGATGTGTTTAATTCTTATACAGGGAGTCACAGACGACACTTTACTGTACAACTGTGTTACCACGTCTTAAACGCATACGAGGACCGATATCAAGAAAAAGGTCCCCAGAGCCTAACGACTCTGTACCGGAAGGTCGATATCGGGGATGAGAGGGAGAGTGATGTGACGGACCTCCTTACGCGTACGCTTGAGGTTTTCCGCGACCTCACTGAACAAAAGCCGAAAATCGAATCCACAACATCCATAGCAACCGAACCACAGACTGAACGATCTAACACCATGATGCCGATACGAGAGGCTGCCCCTTACTGGGTTCCTCCACGAGGTGAAGGGACTCACGATGACGCAAACAACAAAGACGCAAAGGGACGGGTAGTGTACAATTGGGTCTACCAACCATGGGACCGGCAAGAGATTCTGACCGTCCGGAAATCTCTGCCTGACCTACGTAAAAACCCCACTGCCTTCTATACTGAGTTGGGTACAGCCCTAGGATCGACGATTATGACTCTGGCTGACATCGACTTGTTTTTCGGGTTATGTCTACCAGCTGATGTGTGGAAGCAAATCCGGAAAGTCGACCACTCTGAGCTGTTTGGACATAACTGGTCACAACTCGATGGCATAGACAGACAACGAGAACCCGGACAAAAGCCTTTGAAAGCCATTTTAGACCTCCCGGATAAAATCGTACAGAAATTAAAAACCCTGATCCCAGAAAAGAAAGTGGACTGGTCGATAGTAACGGCTTGTCGCCAGAAACCTCAGGAGGATGTATCGGAATACTTCTCCCGGTTTGAAACGGTGTTCTCCGATTACAGCGGCCAGGACCTGACCACTGCAACCGGACACCATCTGTTTGTCCAGAATTACGTTAAGGGTTTATCACCGGAGGTCTCGCAGAAACTGCAGGCCAGCGAAAGTAGTTGGGCAGCCTCCAAACCTACGGCTATCCTCCAGATGGCCCAATATTATGAACATCAGAAAAACGAAAACGATAGAACAACAGAGAGAAAGAAGAAAGATTTAAAGGAGAGGGTGATGATGGCTCAACTGCAAGGGGTGACTCTGGGACGAGACCAATACCGGGGAAACCATCAGATGAACGTCCCTAAAACTGCACCTCCCAAGGACCGTACTTCGACTCCCCACATTGGACGTACAGACATTAGAGAGGACCAGTGTGCTTTCTGTAAAGGAACGGGCCACTGGAAATCTCAGTGCCCAGTTCTTTTGGAACTCATCAGAAATAGAGATCCTAGAGATACAGCAAGCGAACCAAGAAATAGGGGACCACAGCTAGGGCCCCCAAACAACGCAACTAATGATAGATCAAGTAGGCCAAACACATTTGATCGACCCCGACAGAACCAATGCCAGCAATCTGACTACGATGATGTTCATGACTTTGCATAGGACTGCCTAGGGCAAGGGAGGGATCCAGTCGAGCTCCATGTTGACCAGCAAGGCCCTTATGTCACTGCTAAGGTCTTGGGTACAAAGTCACCATTCCTGGTAGACACTGGCGCAACACGTAGTGCATTATCTAAACGACTGATTCCAAGGGCACCCTTGTCTGGCTCACTAATAACATCGACAGGTTTCGATGGAACGCCCTCCACTAACCCTTTGTCCGCCCCGATCCTCTTTGACTTAGAAAACAACACCACTGACACTACGTTTTTGCTTTCCTCCAACAGCCCTGACGCAATTATGGGACTCGACTTATTGAAACACTTCCGAGCAACGATTAGATGTTCCCAAGATGGAGTCCGAGTTTTCCTTTACGACAATCCTGTTCTGCTTAGACATTGCCCCCTGTCAGGGTTCTCCCTGATGCAAGGTCTGCAGGGGTCCTGAAGTTACGAAAACGAAACTGGAGCCAAATCACTTCCTGGTCCGAAGCATGGAATTTACGAAATTCCAAGATGGCGGTCGGAACAAGGAAGTTAGCAGTCTAGTGTTTAGAGTGCTTTTAGAGCGGAGTTCCGGTGGGGCGCGCGCTCTGTCAAAACTGCGCACTTCACCGCGTTTCCTGACGAAGGCGGTTGAGGAATCTAGCTAGTCATAGAAATCACCCAAGTTCTTAGTTTCCGAGTTATAGTGTCTGGGGTTGAAGCAACAGAAATTAGTGCCCCCTTTACAACGAGCTTCATGTCGTGAAGCCGGAGAATCGTCTGACTGAAAGCCGACTTTTGTGAGTCTTCGCTGCTGTAGTCGCTAGCAGAGAGTCAGCAGCAAGCTTGAGAGCCTACCCGACTGAACCACGTGTCGCTGAGTCAGCTGAGAATCGACGCGTCGGAAGGAGCCAGAACTTAAGGAGATAAGTCACAAAGAAATAACACTGTACAGTACCGTGTAGGAATTATTTGAGACTGAGGAATGAGAGTAATATTGTTATAGAGTGCACTCTAGTTAAAAGGTCAACGTGAACTTTAAAATCTACAAGAGACAAGTTATATTTAGTGACTGCATATTGAATCCGAGAGTTGTCACGAATTGAGACGCTTCTCTGAAGAATTTCATCAGCAGGAAAGATTTAGAAGTACCTTCAGGGAATTCGAAAAGGAATAAGATTCTCCACCACACGTGATGAAGAACTGACACTCATCTGGGGAGAAAGGTTCCGCATATAAGGTTAAGGAGTTGCTATTAGTGGTAGGTTAAACTCCAAGTTCTTAAATGGGGGATCGCAAGGGAATTAGATAGAGAATTAATAAAAGTATAATTTTCTTTCAGTGAGTCGAAATACTAATAGGCAGCTCTGGTTAAGAAATCCTATCTGAGGAAAGAAGAGAAGCAGGTCTCACCGTTCCTTGGGTATGTCATCAGGTTAATGTGAGATAAGAAAGTGTAGGGTACAAGAAAGGATTTCACGGTATCTTGTTTATGCTTAGTATTCACAGGCATCTTGTTGGGCAGAATAAAAGCCTGAAGAGGATATCGCTAGAATACCGAGGAACCAGGACCAGTCTCTTCTGTGCTTTATTTTCTTATGGTTATTTTCTCCACTTTTCCCCTTCCCTTTTTCTGATTGCTTGGAGTTACGATTACACTCTGACTCCGATCGATTGGAGAGAGGGAGTCGGAAAGCTTGCATCATCTGTTCCTGTGCAAGTCGACAAGAGAGAGATTCGTGGACTCTGACAGAGTGAAGTGCCCACGTTGTAAATTTGCACCCGAACAGAATGGTTGAAGGGGTTAATTTGCAGACCTTAGGGGCGGTATTAGATTCCATACAAAAAGAATTAGTGGCGGTTAGGCAAGAGAATCAGGGTTTGAGGCAAGAGGTGATAAATGCTAGGAAAGAGACGGCAGAGTTAGCACAAAGAATTAGTCAACCACTTTCAGAACATAGAGAAACCCCCTCCACGTCCGCAACGGAAACAAATAGGCTAACTACACAGGTTATACATTCATTGTCCCCAGTCATTCCCTTGGCAGCACCAGAGAGGTTTAGTGGAGACCCACAGAAGGCGCAAGTATTCATCTCTCAATGCACCTTACATTTCATGTGTCGTCCTTCTGTCTTCCCCGATGCACAATCCAAAGTGGCCTTCGTTTTATCCTATCTGAGTGGAGACGCTGCCGCGTGGTCGATGCCCATCGTTTCTCGAGACGACCCTCTTCTACAGAACTATGACGAATTTAAGAAGGAATTTTTGCGTATATTTGATCGAAGGCGAATTTCCCAGGCGGTTGATAATGAGCTTCTGGAATTGAAACAAGGAAACAGGGACTTGGTGGCGTACCTAGCCCAATTTAATAAATTGGTAATGGAAACTGACTGGCCAGAAAATAAGAGAACGGCCATTTTTTATCGAGGTCTCCGAGACGAACTCAAAGATGGACTGGCGCAAATTCCTAACCGACCAACAGAGATATCGGCCCTCGTAGATTTGGTTCTTGAATTAGATTTCCGGCAAGGAGAAAGACGAGGGGAGAGAAGACGAGAATTTCGAAGCACAGTGCCTCGATTTGATAGAGCCAAGCCAGAAGTTGGAAAGGTTGTAGAAGGAACCAATGGTCAAGAACCAATGCAAATAGGAACGATAAGAGGTCCACTTACTAACGAAGAAAAAGAGAAGAGACGAGCCAATAATCAGTGTATGTATTGCGGTTCGAGCGGCCATTTTGTGAGGAATTGTCCAAAGAAGCCAAAGGGAACATACAGGCCGAAGGAAAACTAGCTGCACCACCTGTAGAAGGAGTTGTACAGGTGGATGCGAGTCAAAATTCAACTCCACAAGAACACCAACTGGCCAATACCTTGCAATCGTCGTCCCCTCATCTAGTGTTATCAATGACGATAAAGTTCCGTCAAGAAGTTCGAGAGAGAGTGATGGTAATGGTGGATTCTGGGGCGACTGGAAATTTTTGTGACCAACGATTTGCAACCAAGATCGGTTTGAGAGCAATCTTAAAGGATAAAAGTGAACCAGTTAGAGCCATCGATGGGACAAACCTATCTTCAGGACCCATAGTCAGTCACACAGAAACGGTGCAGTTAATCAGAGAAGATGGACATCAAGAAGAAATCCAGTTTAACCTAATAGACGCACCTCAGTTCCAGTTAATCTTAGGACTTCCTTGGCTTACAGAGCATAATCCGACTGTAGATTGGGCAGCAAGAACTATAGAGATGTCTTCGGACTATTGCAAGAATTATTGTTTCGGAAACCAGAAGAAAAAAGACCAAGAAAATCCAGCTCTGGCACTGTGTTCCGCGAATGCAGTTGTGTGTGTAATCAACACCCAGTCCATTCCATCGCAATATCAAGATTTTGAAGATGTATTTGATGAGCAAGAAGCTGAGCAATTACCACCTCATCGGGTTTATGACTGCAAGATAGATCTTGAACCAGGAGCAAATATGCCATGTAGCAGGGTCTATGCCTTAACGGAAAAGGAGCATGAACATTTAAAAGAATACATACGCAAGTACTTGGCTAACGGGTTTATTAGACCTTCTCAATCTCCAGTATCCTCGCCTCTGTTTTTTGTACCGAAGAAGGAAGAGGGCGAGTTGCGAACTTGCATAGACTACCGCGCAATCAATCGGATCACTAAGAAGAATAGGTATCCACTCCCCCTCATCTCAGTTTTATTGGATCAGGTGAAAGGGGCCCAAATATTTACTAAACTGGATTTGAGAGGTGCCTATCATCTCATTCGAGTAAGAGCTGGTGACGAGTGGAAGACCGCTTTTAGGACACGGTTTGGATTATTTGAATACCAAGTAATGCCCTATGGTCTATGCAACGCCCCAGCAGCATTTCAGCACTTTATCAATGATGTCCTTAGTGAATTCATAGACCAATGTGCTATCGTGTATATAGACGATATTTTGATCTACTCTGCAAACACCCAGGAACATCAAGGTCAAGTGAGAAGAATTTTACAAAAATTGAGAGAGAACAAGTTGTTTGTTAAGTTGGAGAAATGTGCCTTTGATGTCACTGAGGTAGAGTTCTTGGGATTCGTGATCTCACCAGCCGGTATACACATGGATAAAAGGAAGATTCAAGCAGTCTTGGAGTGGAAGTCTCCGACCAGTGTGAAAGAAGTACAAGCCTTCATTGGCTTCGCAAACTTTTATCGAAGATTTATCAGTGAATTTTCTCGACGAATCCTTCCCCTCACAAGGTTATTGAAAAAAGGTGTGCAGTTTCAGTGGACCAAGGAGGCGGAGTCAGCATTCAAGAGTCTGAAGGAAGAATTTACATCAGCTCCAATTCTTCTCCATGCGGATCCATCCGAGCCATTTTATGTGGAAACGGACGCCTCAGATCTGGCAGTAGGAGGAGTACTTTCTCAGAGAAATAAGAAAACGGGCCAATTACATCCGGTGGCTTATAGGTCTAGGAAATTGTCACCTGCTGAAGTCAATTATACGATCACAGAAAAAGAGCTGCTGGCAATCAAGGACGCCTTCAAGGAATGGAGGCATTATTTGATGGGAGCTCATCATGTTGTTACGGTGTTCACGGATCATCGGAATCTGAAGTTCCTAAAGTCTGCTCGGACCCTAACCCCAAGGCAACTTCGTTGGTCGTTATATTTCGCTGATTATGATTTTGTCATCACATTCAGACCAGGGGCCCAGAACGGCAAAGCGGATGCCTTGTCGCGGATGGGAACAGGAGAAGAAAAGAACCAAATTAAGACACAGGCGATCATCCCTGATTCCAAGATCATAGGTGTTGTGGAAACTCTGAGTGTGAAGGATCAAATAACTCGCGCCTTGTCTCCAGAGGACATGTTAGAATGGAGTCAGCAGGAAGATGGCAGAGAGATATTGGATGGTCTACCTTACCACTCGGGAGCCTTGTATTTACCAACATCCGAATTGCAGAATCAGGTCATGAAGGAATGTCACGATCATTTACTGGCTGGACATAAGGGAGAGTTGAAGACTACGGATTTGGTGAAAAGAAGTTACTGGTGGCCACACATGAGTAAAGACATTGAGTTATACGTGAAGACTTGTGAAATATGTGCACAGGGGAAGTCAGAACGACAGGCGCCTAAAGGTTTGTTGCAACCTCTACCCACTCCACCTTCTCCTTGGCACACAATCACTTTAGATTTAATTACAGAACTTCCTTCCTGTCAGGGTTACAACACCATCTTAGTAGTGGTAGATGCATACACCAAGATGACGCACTTTGTAGCTATGAAAGGAATTCCAACGGCCAAACAGCTCGCTACTCATTTTAGTGAGCAGGTGGTGCGGTTACATGGCATTCCTAAAATTGTCATTTCAGATCGTGGCACCCAGTTTGTCTCTCACTTCTGGAGAGTTTTCATGAAGGCTCTTGGAACTGAGACACGATTCTCCACAAGTTTCCATCCGGAAACAGATGGACAGACAGAACGGGTGAATCAAGAAGTGGAACAGTATTTGAGATTATTTACCTTAAAACAGGGTGGGGAATGGTTGGACTACTTATGGGCAGCAGAATTCGCTCATAACAATGCCATAAATGTGTCCACGGGTTATTCACCGTTCTATTTGAACTACGGAAAACACCCGAATTTCTCCATGCAAGATATTTCACTTCCGGTACCAGCAGTTCAGGACTTGGTAACTCATCTGTGTCAGGTACATGAGTCTGCATCAACAAATTTAGAACAGGCCAAGAATAGGTATAAAGGGTATGCTGACAGAAAAAGGAGAGATTCCCCACAGTTGGAAATTGGAAGTGAGGTCTGGCTAAATACTAAGCACTTGCGATTAAAAGGGAATAGAAAGTTCCAGCCAAGATTCATTGGTCCTTATCCTATTGCAGAACAGATTAACCCAGTCACCTACAGATTAACCCTACCCACGAAACTCAAGATACACCCAGTCTTCCATGTTTCGTTATTAAAAAAGGTAGCTCAGGGTTTGAGACAAGAGAGAGCTCCACCACCGATTCAGTTGGAAACGGGTGTGGAGTTCGAGGTAAAAGAAATTCTTGACTCCAAAATAGTGAGGGGAAAACTGTACTATTTGGTGGACTGGAAGGGCTATGGACCAGAGGAGCGGTCTTGGGAGTTGGAGTCTGATGTCCATGCACCTAGATTAGTGAGACTTTTTCACCTGAGATATCCAACCAAGCCCAGATTGGGAGGACCTTCCTTGGTGGGGGGTACTGTCAGGGTTCTCCCTGATGCAAGGTCTGCAGGGGTCCTGAAGTTACGAAAACGAAACTGGAGCCAAATCACTTCCTGGTCCGAAGCATGGAATTTACGAAATTCCAAGATGGCGGTCGGAACAAGGAAGTTAGCAGTCTAGTGTTTAGAGTGCTTTTAGAGCGGAGTTCCGGTGGGGCGCGCGCTCTGTCAAAACTGCGCACTTCACCGCGTTTCCTGACGAAGGCGGTTGAGGAATCTAGCTAGTCATAGAAATCACCCAAGTTCTTAGTTTCCGAGTTATAGTGTCTGGGGTTGAAGCAACAGAAATTAGTGCCCCCTTTACAACGAGCTTCATGTCGTGAAGCCGGAGAATCGTCTGACTGAAAGCCGACTTTTGTGAGTCTTCGCTGCTGTAGTCGCTAGCAGAGAGTCAGCAGCAAGCTTGAGAGCCTACCCGACTGAACCACGTGTCGCTGAGTCAGCTGAGAATCGACGCGTCGGAAGGAGCCAGAACTTAAGGAGATAAGTCACAAAGAAATAACACTGTACAGTACCGTGTAGGAATTATTTGAGACTGAGCAATGAGAGTAATATTGTTATAGAGTGCACTCTAGTTAAAAGGTCAACGTGAACTTTAAAATCTACAAGAGACAAGTTATATTTAGTGACTGCATATTGAATCCGAGAGTTGTCACGAATTGAGACGCTTCTCTGAAGAATTTCATCAGCAGGAAAGATTTAGAAGTACCTTCAGGGAATTCAAAAAGGAATAAGATTCTCCACCACACGTGATGAAGAACTGACACTCATCTGGGGAGAAAGGTTCCGCATATAAGGTTAAGGAGTTGCTATTAGTGGTAGGTTAAACTCCAAGTTCTTAAATGGGGGATCGCAAGGGAATTAGATAGAGAATTAATAAAAGTATAATTTTCTTTCAGTGAGTCGAAATACTAATAGGCAGCTCTGGTTAAGAAATCCTATCTGAGGAAAGAAGAGAAGCAGGTCTCACCGTTCCTTGGGTATGTCATCAGGTTAATGTGAGATAAGAAAGTGTAGGGTACAAGAAAGGATTTCACGGTATCTTGTTTATGCTTAGTATTCACAGGCATCTTGTTGGGCAGAATAAAAGCCTGAAGAGGATATCGCTAGAATACCGAGGAACCAGGACCAGTCTCTTCTGTGCTTTATTTTCTTATGGTTATTTTCTCCACTTTTCCCCTTCCCTTTTTCTGATTGCTTGGAGTTACGATTACACTCTGACTCCGATCGATTGGAGAGAGGGAGTCGGAAAGCTTGCATCATCTGTTCCTGTGCAAGTCGACAAGAGAGAGATTCGTGGACTCTGACACCCCCCCAGACACATGTTTTCCATCACCGACGCTGACACTTCCCTGCTTGACACTCTGCCTCCGTATCTGTGGGCCAAAACGGATTCGGATGTAGGGCGCATGATGATTGACCCAGTGCACATTACTGTTCGACCAGATGCAACACTCCCAAAACTTCCACAATATCGGATATCGCCCGAGGGCGAGAAGGCATTGGTAGAAATCATCCAATCACTGATAGACGCAGGAGTGGTAGAGGAAGTGGTTAGCAACGTTTGCAACAGCCCAATCTTGCCCATCATTAAGAAACAGGGAGAAGGAGATGAGAAAGCGTACCGCTTCATCATTGACCTTCGAGAGATCAACAAAGTGGTGGTACCCCAGTACCCTGTGGTCTCGGACATTACCACCATCCTGACTTTGATTCCCTCCACTGCCACCACCTTCACTGTCATTGACCTCAAAAACGCATTCTTTTCCATCCCCATCCACCCAGACAGCCGATATCTCTTCGGTTTCACCCTAAAAGCCCGCTCGTATAGGTTCTGCCGAGCACCCCAGGGCTACACAGAAAGCCCTAGCATCTACAGCCAAGCCCTCAAGAGACAACTGGATCAAGTCCAGTTACCCGATGGAGTGGTGTTAGTGCAATATGTCGATGACATCCTCTTGGCAGCCGACACCACTCCACTAGCTGTCACAGCCACCATTCAACTCCTGCACTTCCTTGCAGAAAATGGCCACAAGGTCTCTAAGAAGAAGTTGCAATTCTGCCAACCCCAGGTCACTTACCTAGGCCACCTTTTGTCCAAAGACGGAAGGAAACTGACTCCTGACCGAATCCAAACCATTCTCGACACCCCCATCCCTAGGACCCAGAAACAGGTCCGCTCCCTACTAGGCCTCACCTCCTTCTGCCGACAGTGGTTACCCAACTTTAGCCTCGTAGTAAAACCACTGCTTTCACTGCTAGCTAAGGATATCCCTTTCCCACTCCCTTGGACCCCTGAGTGTCAGGCTTCCTTCATGCAACTACGAGATGCCCTTTGCTCGGCCCCTGTGTTGGGTACCCCCGATTACACAAAGCCCTTCTCCCTTTACACTCACGAAAGGGAGGGGTGCGCTTTATCTGTCCTGACCCAGTCCATCGGCTCAAAGCAACGACCATGCGCTTACTTCTCAGCCACCCTTGATCCTGTAGCCAGAGCCCTGCCTGCTTGCCTTCGAGCCGTAGCTGCTGCTGCGATCTCTATCCGACAGAGTGAGGGGATCGTGCTCTCGAATTCCCTCACAGTACTGGTACCCCATGCAGTTGACACCCTCCTAAACCAAACCAAAACGCAACACCTGACGAGTGCACGACTGACTGGATACGAACTGACTCTGCTCGCACCCCACATCACTCTGAAGAGATGCACCACACTGAACCCAGCAACCCTGCTGCCCTTACCAGAAAACGATCCCAATGTGCACCCTGTACACGACTGTGTGACCCTCACAGACGAACAGACCAGAAGTAAGGTTGACCTCAGAGACACGGCCTTTCCCGACCCCGACGGAGAGCTGTGGGTGGACGGTTCTTGCATCAAACTCCCCGATGGCACCACTTCAGCTGCCTATGCAGTCACCACGGCTCGAACTGTAGTCGAGACAGCCCGCATAACGCAACGATCTGCCCAGGCAGCGGAACTGATTGCCCTGACACGGGCCTGTATTCTAGCAGCAGGAACCACAGCAAACATTTACACCGACAGCCAGTATGCCTTTGGGGTGGTTCACCATTTTGGGCTCCTTTGGAGGGAGAGGGGATTCTTGACCTCACACGGCACCCCCATTTTGCACGGGGATCTAGTCTCCGCCTTGATCGAAGCCGTCCTTCTCCCCAAAAAGCTTGCAGTCATCAAATGCCAGGCACACAAAAGGGTGACAGACATTATTGGACAGGGAAATGCACTAGCCGACATCACTGCCCGAACGACAGCTGAAAATAGGACGACAACACGCATGTACGCGACCAGGTCACAAGCAGAAAAATGGTCTGACGCTAGGGACACTATTAGAGACATTCAAATGGCTAGCACACAACACGAACTGACTGAATGGACACGGGTGGGATTGAAAGATGACGAAGGCTGCTGGCGGACAAAAGACACAAACAAATGGTTGCTACCTGACTCGTATCTGATTCCCATACTGACTATGGCACACTCCCCTGCCCACATAGGATCAGCCCCCATGATTGAACTTGTCTCCAGAGTTTGGCACAATGATAAGATCACAGAGTCCGCCAATCGCCTGGTCCAACAATGCTTGATATGCCTGCAACACAATCCCGGGAAAGGAACTGTAGTACCCCGGGGAGGGTTTGGGGTCCCAAATCACCCGTTTGAAGTCCTGCAGATGGACTACATCCAACTAGACAGATGTCAAGGCCTGAAATATGTACTTGTTGTGGTATGCGCATTTAGCAAATGGGTGGAAGCATACCCAACCCGTGACAACACTGCTATGGTCACAGCAAAAGTACTGTTAAAGGAGTTTTTCCCCCGTTACGGCCTTTGTCGAATTTTGTGGAGCGACAATGGCCCCCACTTCGTAGCCGAAGTTATCCAACTCATTCTGAAGGGGTTGGGTGTAAAACAAAAGTTCCACGCAGTCTTCCACCCCCAATCTGCCGGACTAGTTGAACGACATAACGCCACACTGAAACTAAAATTGGCCAAAATAGTGGCTACCACAGGACTGAAATGGCCAGACGCACTCCCCCTGGCATTGCTCTCAATGCGTTCCACCCCTACCAAACACCACTTGACACCATACGAGGTTGTATTCGGCCGGCCTATGAATGTCTGGTCTGCACCGAAACCAACTTCCATTCATGACGTCCCGGACGTCCTAATGTCTGATTACTTATGCCAGTTGACTAAAACACTGTCTGTTATCCATCAACAGGTGCTGCATGCCATCCCTGACACTTCCAGGGGTCCCGGACACACCATCCAGCCTGGGGATTTCGTCCTGATACGGAACTTCCAGCGTGCCAAGAGTCTGGAACCCCAGTGGACGGGCCCCTGGCAAGTCCTCATCACCACCCGAACAGCACTTCGAGTGGAGGGAAAATGCAACTGGCTGCATGCACACCACTGTAAGAAGGTCTCCTCGACCCTGACCTCGACCGAAAACATCGACAACCAAGAAGAGCTCCTGAACAAGGACCGACCGTCACTAACCTGCTATCCTGATACCGAAACGCTTGAACTTTCAAAATTCTCTGATCCCACTGTGCCATCGAGAGAAGGGTATTTCCTGCGTCGAAAGGAGGGAGCCTCGGCTAAGTAGACCACGGACTGAGTTAAATCTCAGAACGGTGACCTAAACACTACCAAGGGTTACCCGGAGAGAAGCAAAACAAAATCTGTGGTTCTGCCCGCTACCGAGCACCTTGAAGATGATGGAAGCGCCAGATAAGAAGATGATGGAAGCACCAAATAAGAAGATGATGAAGGCAACAGGAAATACCCACCACAGAAACCCAAAAGCAGACAGACTCCACAGCTCAAAGACAATTGCACTCTTCATCACAATCCTTTTCTGCTTTCTCCTCATGACCACACTCTGGATTGTGGAAGAAAATGCACCTGCTCACGAAACATTCCTGACCACTGCTCAGCCTACCACCATGAAGGAACATTATCTGATTTCGCTCTCTCCCCAACTCAGAGAGAGGCGAAAGGAATTTTGGAATAACTCTTTCGTACAACTACTTCACCAGCACAACCTCGCCACCAATGCCACCAACTGTTGGATCTGTGGGTTGCTACCCCACGCCACTGGACACTCGATACCATTCATCCCTTCACCTTTCTCAGTTCACGGCTCCTGTCTTGCTTGGCTGATGCTTCTGCAAGAAAGCTTTAAGGACAATGCCACCTCCAGCAAAACCGTAACGCATTTCTACCACGGGGTCTGGCGGAACAGAACAAAGACACACTTCTGCCCGCAGACCACCAACAACACAATCCACTTGGACATCCCGGCTAAAGAACAAATCGAAATGCAAGTGTTCAATAATCCAACCAGAACCACCTTCTCCTACCTGCGAAAACGAACGGCTGCCACTCTGACTGTGGCCCTGTCAGTCATCAACGTCACCGGCCACATGTGCATGGAAGGGCTTGGGACTCAGCTGGTAGGCCACAGTGCTTGCCGGTTTTCCAGAACTCTGGACTCCACCGACCCACCTTCCTTTGTGGCATCTCCAAACACGTATTTCGTCTGCGGCACGAAGGCTTACACCTGGCTCCCCAAAGGCTGGGGGGGCACTTGTTTCATTTCCTTCATCCTTCCTCCGACTTATGTGGCACCAGCAAATCATCACAGACAAAAACGAGCCAAAGACATTGAACAAGCCGACTCAACAGGAGCGCAGTTCCTCGATGCTATGAAGGGACTTGTCCCCCTCTGGGGCCCGATGGCGAACAGCCGTGCCATCCGACATCTGACTCAAGCAGTTGAGACAACAATGAACATCACGGCTGGTATCCTTGCTAACAACACCGCTGAACTTCAAGCGGTCCGCTTGGTGGCCCTCCAGAACCGCCTTGTCCTAGATGTGGTTCTTGCGGATCGTGGTGGAGCATGCCGCATTATTGGGTCCAGCTGCTGTACGTACATACCGGACAACTCACCCTCAGTGTACAAAGCCATCGAACATCTTCATAGGCTCTCTTCGGAAGTCCACCAAGAACAAGAAGAATGGTCGCTTGGTGGTTGGTTCTGGAGCACCGTTAAGAACTGGGGCTGGAGACTATTCACCATTATCCTGATTCCTATAGTTGTAATATGCGGTCTATGCTTAGGAATTCAATGTCTGCCACCTCTGTGTACATTATGTGTAAATTGTATTTGCCCTAAGACTGTGGACTTTGGGAACGAACATAGGAGAGCAATATATGATGCCGAGGTTAGGAATTTGATGAAGATTGACATTGAGTAAGCAAGTTGGCTAAGATATGTTGAAAAGGGAGGACTGTTAAAGATTAGACTGCAAACGTCAACATTATCGGCGCCATCTTGCCCCTTTCGAGCCCATTCGTGCGCGTAAGCAGCAGCCATTTTGAGCATCATGGTCTCCCGGCCCCTCGCTGATAGCCAGCGCATCTCTCTCTCTCTCCTAACCTCGCAAACATCCCCCGCACGTTGACAACCCCCGCTCCCTCATGCCTTGGGTCATAAACCCCTCTTCAGCGCAGCTCCGCCACAGAATCCCATCCTGTTCCCAGCGCGACACCTCCCTTCATTCCTTTCATGGTCTCAGATCCTTTTGATGCAAACCCCCTTTTCCTGTGTCCCCGTTTGTCGTCCTTATTCCCAGGTCACCACCTGGCCCTGCGGATACTGTTTATTACCCCGTACAGTAGGAAGCTTCCCCTCCCCATCAAAAGACCCTCGAGCCGATCAAAGCCCCCACCCTATGAGATCCGATCAACCCCATGCATTCCGTGAATCGGCGGAATGCCCTGCTGCGCGACAATCATCACCTGTTGTGACCGGGGTGGGGAATTCAACTGTAAATGTATGTGGGAAAGGGCCTGAAGGGGAGATTCCGAGGATGTTCTTTCAAATATCAAAGTGTTGCGAGAATGTGTTACGTGCAATAAAGGTCATAAACCCTAGTATAAGAGGCCAGGCCTCAGAAATGTGGTTAGAGCACCTCGTGACGATACTTGCTGTCTGAATTGATGTGTTCTCCTCCGGAGAGAATAAAATCCTCGTTTCCTGCCTTCCAGTCTCCAGCGCCTGCTTCTTCATTGATTAATATTGGTGGGTCATAGAGGCGACACCGCCGGGCAACATAAAAGGGTCTTTGGTTACTGGTTGTCTTTGAACCCCTTTTTTACAAGGGGATCCATCTTCTTCCGAATGTGCTCCTCCAGAACGACTGGATGGTCCGTTTGGACCTCAAGGACGCATACCTAGTGGTCCTCATTTATCCACCGCATCGTCGGTTTCTTCAGTTCATCTGGAACGATCAGGTGTTCGAGTTCACTGACCTTCTGTTCCGGCTTTCCTCCGCTCTGTGGTGCTTTACCAAGCTACTACACCCAGTGGTGGAAGTCCTGCGGAGCCAAGGTATCAGGATGATCGTATATTTGGACAATATCCTCTTGATGGCTCAGTGCCCCAGGAAGCTCAAAATTCAGCTTCAGCAGACGATATCCTTGTTACAGGGGCTAGGCTTCCTCATCAACAGAGGCAAGTCGGTGTTTTCTCCGTCCCAGAGCGTGGTATTCCTCGGCTTCGTCGTGGATTTGCTCAAAGCCTCCTTGAATCTTCCGTCCAGGAAGGTGGCCAAGATTCGGCATGTGCTGCGACAAACAATGGCAAAATCACACACTTCCCTACGTCAGATTGACAGAGTAGTAGGACTTCTGTCCTCTTCCATTCAGGCAATCTTCCCTGGCCCCCTCCATTATTGGGCCCTTCAATGTCTCAAGGCGCATCATCTCAGGAGAGGTGTGTCTTACGACCAGTTGGTTCCCCTTACCGGAGAAGTCAAAGGGGAAATGGCCTGGTGGCTCGCCCATATGGAGGCCTGGAACGGCCGGGCGATCTTCGGTTCAGCTCCGGGCCTGGTGATAGAGTCTGATGCCAGCAGGTCGGGCTGGGGCGCCCGCTGCGCGGAATTCTCCACAGGCGGCGCTTGATCTTCCGAGGAACAGGAGTTGCACATAAATTGCTTGGAGCTCCTGGCGGGGTCCTTTGCAGTTCATTGCTGGACCAGGGAGTCAGTGAGCTTGTGTGTTCTCCTGAGAATGGACAACGTCTCAGCCGTTCGATATGTCAATCACTTGGGCGGTCCTCGGTCTCGAGCGCTAGCAAATCTAGCAAAAGATTTTTGGGACTATTGTCTCGCCCATCATGTATCCGTGACAGCGGAATACTTACCGGGGAGAGCCAATCAGGTGGCGGATTGGCACTCCAGACATCTGTGGGACTCCAGTGTGTGGAAGTTGAATGTTCTGGTATTCCAACAGCTTAACGATCTTTGGGGTCCATTCTCGGTGGACCTGTTTGCGTCCCGTCTGGATTATCAGCTCCCGCGGTTCTTCAGCTGGAGGCCGGATCCTCTTGCGGAAGCCACAGACGCTTTTCTCCAGGATTGGAGCCAGGAGAGGGCTTATGCGTTCCCGCCCTTTGTAAAGATCGTGCGGATGGCGGCTATCTTTGCCACCAGAGAGCGGAGTTGGTGGCGGTGACGGCCGTTTGGAGATATCAAGTTTGGTTTCCAGTTCTTCTGGAACTTTCTTGGGATTCTCCCATTCTACTCCCCCGGTCTCCTCATCTTCTTCTCAATCCGGAAGGGGAATCGCACCACCTTCTAGCACAGGGCTCTCTCCGCCTCATGGTGTGGCAGCTTTCAGGCGACGTTGGTCGCTCCCAGGCCTTTCGAGATCGGCTGAGGATCTCTTGTCAAAGGCATGGGCACCCAGCACCACTAAGAGATATCGATCCACTTGGACCAAGTGGGTGCGTTGGTGTTTTTGACAGGATTTGGATCCCTTGGTCGCAGGCCTCGTGCCAATTCTGAATTTTTTGGCGGAATTGGCCTCCAATGGACTTGCATATCGTACCATTAACGCAATGTGTTCTGCGATCTTGGCAGCTCATGAGCCGGTAGAAGGGGTCTCAGTTGGAGAACACCCTTTTGTATGCAGGCTCTTGCGCGGGATTCGGCTTTCGTTACCCCCCGGAACCGCGATATTCCGTTCGTTTGGAACGTCAATGTCGTTCTGAATCTGTTCCTTTCATGGCAACCTAACAAATATCTTTCTTTGAAAGAATTGCCAGCGAAACTAGCCATGCTTTTGTGTTTGGTGTCTTGTTGGAGGGTTTCGGATGTGCCGGCCCTTGACATTTCGGCGAGAGTTTTTTCTCCGGACGGTGTGAATTTTACAGTGGGCTGTCGTACTAAGTACGCATCAAGGACGATCTCATTTCCAGCTTTTGTAGATACTCCCAAATTGTGCGTAGTGCAATGCCTCAAGGCGTATGAAGATATGACAACAGAACTTCGTCCTCCAGGCGAAAGACAATTGCTCATTGCTTTGCGAAAGCCACACAAGGCTGTCTCCTCCCCATCATTGCTAGGTGGGGGCGTTGGGTTTTACAAGAAGCAGGCATTGACGTTAAGCAATTTAGAGCTCACTCAGCTAGAGGAGCAATGGCTTCAAAGGCTTTTTCTTTAGGTGCTCGTTTAGAGGACCTGATGCGTGCTGCAGACTGGTCCTCGGATTCCAAATTTAAGAGGTTTTATTTTAAACCAGTGGTGGACATTGCGCATTTGGTGGTAAGTAAGCTTTGAACTAGTATAATCTGAAGCCTCCGGTCCTGACATAGAATCGAAATTTGTCTAGCATAGTAACGGTAAGTTTCAATTCTATTAAGGACACGGAGGCGAGGATTATCCCTTCCAGAGCTTTCTGAGGTAAGACTCCCGCCCGTAATGCAGTAAGTAGCCAGGTTTTGATTTCTGGAATGTCTTTGCATTGTTCGGTTGTCATTAAGTTTGACTTTAATCTGTTCAAGTGAGACTAAGTTATGATTGTTTAAGCGTATAGTTTGGTTTACAACGCTTACGCTGTTGTGTCTCATCCACTAGGGAATGAGGGTTCCAAGCAAGACTAATGAGAGGTCGGCGTGACTCGCGAGAAGAAAGAGGGAGAAGACACAAAATGGACACCCTATCTAGATGTCATGGACACTGTGGAAGGACTGATGTTATCCTTGATACTATGGGCTGATGGGATTTGTAGTTTTTTGTTGTACTAAAATCACGTTTGTTTTCTTGGATTAATGCTTTTTTCCATGAGCTTGGGACATATAAGCATTTTGTGGATCTTTTCTGGGCTGCTGTGGTTTTTGTATTGTAATAAACAGCGAAGAAGGAAAAGCAGAATCCTCGCCTCCGTGTCCTTAATAGATTTGAAACTTACCGTTACTATGCTAGGCAACTTTCGATTCTTTGTCTTCTGCAAATGTTATGTCCCTTCCCATGCCCCACAACTCTGTCCATGACACAGGGTTCTGTCAAGAAGTTATTTTGGAAACAGGTAAGCCAATTTAGTGGTTTCCTGCTTCAGAGATCTGTTTGGAACCTGCAGATCAGAGAGTCAAAATCGTAGTTACCCGACTAAACATTTCCTCCATCCAATAAGGATAACTCACCCTTTCATTCTTCAAAAGCAGACAAAAGCACGTTTTTAGTAACAATGGGTTTTTCCTACATGAGGAAATGTCAAAATACTATTTAAAAGACAACACTACTCCTATGGAGTCTCTGGGTTTGGTGGAAAGTTAAAAGTAGGAAAATTACCTCTATATTTGCTAGAGAGGTAATTACCTGTCTATTTGCACCTCTGGCTGTCTCCCATAGTTTAACACCCAAATATTGTCCTTGCGTCATGTCAGATGGCAGCACTGCATCTGACAGCTCACCTAGAACTCTGCCCAGCACCATCAACATCTGGAATCATGATTGCTTCCACCCTTAACAAGGGCCAGACTGGGAACCCAAAGCAGCCCTGGCAGTTTACTCAGAACAGCCGCTGTCTCGCCCCGGGAAGCTGGGAACACTAGGTTGTTGATTTTGTTACTGGGGCCGATATTGCAGCATCTGCCCCTTCTGCTGTAAAACCGGCCCTCACCCTTCCAGTCTCCTGGGAAAACGGCCGATGCACTCTACGGCAAGTCTGGCCATGCCCTTAAATATGGCCCAGGAGGGGCACTATGATTACATTTACCTATCTACAGTGGTGGCAAACTTAAATAAAAATGGTGATTCGCGAAAGCACACAACTCACCATGAATTTGGAACGGAAGCACGACAGCTGCAGCACTTCTCATTGCTGTCCACAAGCAGGAAAAGGAAGGACTTCTTTCTTTCTTGTGGAACGTAACTCCAACCAATCATAGAGCTACTCTTATGCTGTGAAAGCAACTCTAGGATTGGTGGGAGCAGGCTCACCCAGTACTCATTTTGAGACTGGGGGCCTGTGCCAGCAATCCCCAGGCTGTTTTACAGCCTTTGGATTGCTGGGTCAACAACGCGCATGTCGAGTTGGCCGTCGCACGATGGACAGCCACTCCGATTTGTGTACTGTAAACCAGTGCTGTCATCATGCATGTGCAGAGAGAGAACCCATTAACAATGATATTATGTTTTAAATTCTGAATTTGCGCTTTTCCAGAATAAGGACTCATATTACCTACCAGTATCGATGGCATGTCACTCCTACATTACACCTTGTAGTCCTCCTGTCTGATGTAACATTTCCTATACACTGATTTAAACAGATATGATTGTCTCTGTGCAATGTGTGTGATGTAAAGTGCTCTGACGGAGAGACAGTGGTTATCGAGACTTAAGGGGAACTGTTAAAGGGTACTAGTGAGATAATCTGTGGCAGAGGTGGTAATTGGGGGAGATGGGGGACGCCAACAAACCTTGTCGCACAGGCCACCACCAGTGTTAAAGCCGGCCCGGGTAAATAACCCTTTTCATACATGCCAATAAACTGATTCAGGCAGGAGACTCCCGATCTTTAAAGCAAAAAATTGCATTACTTTAGATATCTCCCGCCTAAGATTGCCTCTGTTTCAATAGAAGCCAGTCTAGAAAATACATTTCCTCATTTTTTCGTTCAAAATCTTCAACTTTCCAGTTTTAAAATATTAGCATGTGATGCAGCGCTACTCCGGAAATATTTTCTAAACCTTATCACCTTTTCCTTGAAGTTTCAAATCACACATTTTACTCATCAGTGGGGCCCATAACACTGCAAGTCACTTATATATACTCTTTTCTCTCTACTTCATGGATCGGTGAAATTCAAAGGAGAGCTGCGGGATCATAGCAGAGTGTCTAAATTAAACTAAATATTTATAATATGTACACCTGCAGTTTAAATTGTTTACCATGGTTTTATCAAAGAGACAATTTATTCAGACACACCACCATTGATTGTCGATGGACCTGCTAGTAAAAATTAGGCTAAGGATGAACAAGACCAGCTTAATTCTTGATTTATCACATTTTTATTTAAAGAAAAATCTTCTAGCAGGACCTTCATTTATTCACTCGTAATTCATTTAATGCAAATAGAGTTAAGGGAGAGAAAGAAATTTAACTTATACATTTATTCAGTTTTAATTCAAAATTGAGAAATAAACACGTTATTATTAAGATTATAGGACATGAATATTAGCAAAAGACGGCGTGGCTAAGCGCGCAGCGAGACTGGCTGCGTTCTAGCAGAGCTCCAGCGTGACCCTCCACTCTGGGGGTGAATTATTCGCTCAATTCTCCGTCTGGCTGACCACAACTCGGGGCATGACACCGTGAGACTGCTGTCCGGCATCGGACCAAGTCTCGGGATTCCGCGGGCTCCAGAACCGCGCCTGCCCTTCAGGTCCTAGCTGAGCCGGGAAGGGAACCACGGCGCCGGCGAGGCCAGTCAGGCAAGTCCGGGAACGGAACCGGAAGTTCAGGCCGTGAAGACTGGAGACACCCGGTGGTCGCCAGGAGAAGACAGTACTGGGGGCGCCGCCAACCATTGCGGACCCCCGGCGGACACTGTGAGCAGCGGCGGCCCGGAGGGGGCTACCTCCATAGCAAGGAAGAAGGGCAGCTACGGCGGACTGAGGCCGGCGCGTGAGGGGACCCGGATCGTCAGCGGAGCCACAGGCGCGGAGAAGAGCCCCTCGCCTCCCGGCCGCGGTGCCACCCGGGGAGACCTTCACGGAGAGCGAGATCGGACTCCGGCGGCAGCGAGCGGAACCGGGCCGCCCGGCGGCCTGCACACCCACCAGGGACCACGGACACCGACCCCGGTGAGGACATCCGAGAGCTCGCAAACTCCCGGACCGGGGTTGAGGCCCAGGCTCCGCCGCATCGGACCTAGGGAGGGCGCGAGGACACTTCAACCACCGCCATAGATCTGACCCATCTGAAGGCGGACCACAAAAAACTGGCTGAACGCACCATAACACTGGAGAACACTGTGACGGATTTGGGGTCAAACGTTACGAATGTCTGACTAAATATCGAAACCAAAAATATCGACATACAAAAATATCGGGACAAAAATATCGAAGTCAAAAATATCGGAATCCTATCCCTAACAAGGTAAGTACAAAAATATCGAAAAAATAATATCGTAGTACAAAAATATCGAAATTAAAAATATCGTTTTTTTAAATGTATTAATAATAATGTTAAAATAATTATAAAATACATATAATGTTACAAATATTAAATACAAATATTAAAACATAATTAAAAAATTAAAACTAATACATATACATTTAAAATAAATTAAAAACTTAATAATTTAATGTAATTTTATATTTTGTAATTTCATTTAATTGATTTAATTTAAATTTTTTTAATTTTTACCCTGTACGACTGTACCCCAAAAACCCAAAACTGACCCAGAACCCTAAAAATACCCCTTTACCCATGAACTGAAAACTGACCCTGAACCCTAAAAATACCCCTTTACCCAAAAACTGAAAACTGACCCAAAACCCTAAAAATACCCCTTTACCCAAAAACTGAAAACTGACCCTGAACCCTAAAAATACCCCTTTACCCAAAAACTGAAAACTGACCCTGAACCCTAAAAATACCCCTTCACCCATGAACTGAAAACTGACCCTGAACCCTAAAAATACCCCTTTACCCAAAAACTGAAAACTGACCCTAAACCCTAAAAATACCCCTTTACCCAAAAACTGAAAACTGACCCTGAACCCTAAAAATACCCCTGTACCCATGAACTGAAAACTGACCCTGAACCCTAAAAATACCCCTTTACCCATGAACTGAAAACTGACCCTGAACCCTAAAAATACCCCTGTACCCAAAAACTGAAAACTGACCCTGAACCCTAAAAATACCCCTTTACCCAAAAACTGAAAACTGACCCTGAACCCTAAAAATACCCCTTTACCCATGAACTGAAAACTGACCCTGAACCCTAAAAATACCCCTGTACCCATGAACTGAAAACTGACCCTGAACCCTAAAAATACCCCTTTACCCATGAACTGAAAACTGACCCTGAACCCTAAAAATACCCCTGTACCCATGAACTGAAAACTGACCCTGAACCCTAAAAATACCCCTGTACCCAAAATTAATTAATATTATTTAATTACCAATTAATTATTAATTAACAATAACAAAAAAAGTAAATATATTAGCACATTTGCTGTAATTAATTTAATTTAAAAATTAATATTATTTTGCACAATTAATTAATTAAGAATAACAATAAATTATATATGAAAATTACTATAATTAATTTAATTAAATAATTAATAATAATTAATTACCAACTAATTAATCATTATAAATATGAAATAAATTATAATAATTAATTAAGTAATTAATAGAAATTAATTACCAATTAATTATTAATTAAAATATGTACAAACATATATCAATTAATTAATTATTATTAAATTACTTCCCACCCTATTCCCCTATAAACCCATAACCCGCTACAGAACATATTTATCAATTAATAAATTAATTAAAAATAATTTAAAATTAATTCTCAATTAATTAATTAATAATTCCTAATAATTAATAATTAATTTAACATAATTAAATTACTTCCCACCCTATTCCCCTATAAACCCACAACCCGCTACAGTAGTACAAGACAATATTTAATAAAATAACATTAAAAATAAATAATAAAACATAATAAATACAATATAATATACACTAAATTTATTTAAAAATTGATATTAGTAACATCAAAGTTATTAATTTCGATATTATTAACATCGATATTTACAACTTCGATATTACTGATATCATACCAATATCGATATTTAGACTGTCGATATTACTTACCTTCGATATTTTTGTATATCGATATTTAAACTTCGATATTTTTGCATATCGATATTTAAAAATCGATATTTTGTCTGTGTACCAAACGTTACACAGTCAGATAAGCAGATTAAAGATCTTCTCAACAGAGTGGAGTTCCTAGAAGACAGGGCGGAGGATGCAGAAGGACGGGCGAGACGCAACAATGTCCGAATAGTGGGTCTGCCTGAAAAATGGGAAGGGAGAGATCTGACAACACATGTAGAGGACTGGCTCCGCGCCCTGTTGCCAGAAGGTACCCTTTCGCCCCATTTTGTGGTTGAGCGGGCACACAGGGTCCCGACCAGGCCACTACCAACTGGCTCTAACCCGCGCCCATTCCTCATCCGAATCCTGAACTTTAGAGACCGGGACTCAGTCTTGAGAGAAACCCGCAAGCTCGGCACCAAACAGGTGGATAACGCGAACATAATGTTTTTTCCAGACTACACGATCCAAGTGCAGCGCCAGAGACACTCCTTCCTGATAGTGAAAAGGCGGTTATGCCAGCTTGGACTTACGTATTCCCTCCTCTTCCCGGCAAGACTAAGAGTAATTGCCGATGAAAAGACACACTTCTTCAACACTTCGGAAGAGGTGGAAGCCTGGCTGGACAACGGGACGGACAAAAGCACAAAGAGGCAAGGAGACCAACCCAGGACAAGGAGATGTAGAAGGTCCAAGCGGAGGCGTGGAAACAGATCGCCCTCACCAGCTGCGAGTGGTACACAACATAGCGCAAGCCCACCCGAGGAGGAAATACGCCGGGAGCAACAGGAGGCCCTGTGAATGGTCACGGAGCTCAGCGGCTCGCCGACCCAGCGCTCCCCGCCAGTCACCAGCCCCAGGACATTACCGAGCAACGATGAAGCGATCTACGGAATACCAGATTCGCAAATCTCAGGTGACTTGCCTGACATCACGCCGCAAACATCGGACCTGGTCGGCTGACGGAGTATCGCACTCTGGCACTTCCTCCGCCTTGCTCCGCTCTCCCTCCCATTCCCCATCCTCACATCTGCCGACCGGAGGGAGCGGAGCACTGGAGAGAGGCAACCACGAGGCACCGATTGCCCACATGGTAAGTAGACGGTGAACCAGCCCCTTCTTGCGGAAACACACACCTGTGACGCAGTGAGTAGACAATGTGATATGCATGAAGCTGACTGCCTCCGAGCAGCTGGCCTGAGGGGCCCACTCTCCGTGGGTCAAGCTGCTATGTGAGTCTCTCCGGGTGGGCACGGGCCACCAGTGCGCTCTGAGAACTGGTGGCAGTGGTACCTCAGAACTGACCGGGCTCACTGCACTGCCAACGACGAGGCCCACTAGGTGGTCAGCCAGAAATACACACTTTCCCCCATGTGTGACTGTGCACGCACTTATGCTCTGCTTGAAGTCTAAATCTCATTCGCCTTGCGTGATGAGCAGCAACCCCCCAGACTGGAACGTTAACTGTCTCAGTAGAGTGTTTGGACGGCTGCACGTTTGGCAGCCGACCCTATGGCATTATCCCCAGTTCATGTTCTCCCTTCTTTTGAAATGTGTTGCATTCACAGTTTAGTGGCGATTCTGCTGTACTATTTATAGTGCCCTACAGGTATACGTGGAAATATTGTTGGGACGGGCGGTGGAAAGCTCCTCGGGGGGCGTGTGGTGCTGGGGGGAGGAAGGATGGGACCCACCTGTATAGTGATGGCTGAGGTTAGAATCTGCACTTGGAATGTGCGTGGTATACATACACCTTCATGCAGGTACATGATTTACTCATACCTGAAGAGACACAGGGTCCAAATAGCACTCTTGCAGGAGACACACCTGACAACACCTGAGGTACATACGCTACGCAGACGGTGGCGTGGACAACTGTACACGACTGGGTTCTCCTCCTATGCCAGAGGAGTATTAATATGGGTGAGGCCGGGAATTCCATTCGATGTTGAAGACTCACACATAGACGGAGAAGGAAGACTGGTGGCGGTAAAGGGACGCCTAGATGGGCACCCATTAGTCCTGGTGTCGATTTACGCCCCCAACACGGACCAACAGGGTTTTCTTGTGACAGTGTCGACGGCCCTATCACACTGGCAAGGGATCCCCTGGAAACTAGGAGGGGATTACAACTGTGTGCTAGACACCACACTAGATCGTTCCTTCCCACCATTGCCCAACGCGCCAGTAGTGGGTGCCATGAAGGCCCTTGTAGCCTGGGCCGCCCATTGGAACCTGCAGGACGCATGGAGACACCGAAACCCGATCACCCGGACGTACTCATACTACTCGGGAGCTCATACCCTGCACACCCAATTAGACAGGTACATGCTCACTGAAGACTTACTTCCGTTGGTAACGGAGGCATTTTACATGGGTCGGACACACTTGGACCACAATCCTCATATGTTGACAGTCTCCTGGGCACACACTCACCCCCCTGTCCCCACATGGAGACTGCAGCCAGATCTCCTGCTGGACGCACCCTTCCGAGACTCACTGTTCACACACATAGCGCACGACTTTGAGGAGAACACGGGCTCTGCCACCACCCCCCAAATAGAATGGGATGCGTTCAAAGTGGTCATCAGAGGGCAATGTCTGGGCACACTAGCCAGCCTCAAACGACGCGTAGAGAAAGACCTCCAGAGGGTTGAAGCAGAATTGATCCGACATGAACAGGATTCAGTTAGAGGTGACGGGGATGAGTTACACTCTGCGCAGGCGAGACAAGAAAGGTTATTGGAGAGACTGAGATGTTTGAATTACGCAGCACACGCAGCACGCACCCACGACAGAGGAGACAAACCAGGCAAATTGCTGTCATGGCTCATTAACAGGGAGGAAAAGACGAAATCAGTAACAAAAGTACTGGGCGCTGATGGGACACTCATACACACTCAACAGGAGATACACAGCACATTTACCGATCATTATGACACACTATACCGCTCTTACCTACCCACCCCCGCCCCTGACACGAAGGAATACCTCAGCCGGATACCACTACCGACGCTCCGGGATGCCCAACGCGAGGACCTAGCAGCGCCCATTACCCCTGAGGAACTCCGGGTGGTCATAGCAGCGCTCTCCAATGGGAAATCCCCGGGCCCCGACGGACTCCCAGTGGAGTTCTACAAGGCGTATCCAGACCTCCTGATCCCTGAACTAATCAAAGTATACGAGACGGCGATTGATGACTCTTCACTGCCGCCCTATCTAAATGAAGCCACCCTGGTCTCCCTCTTAAAGCCAGGGAAAGACGGGGCGCTATTGGGTTCATACAGGCCACTCGCCCTCCTCAACACCGACTATAAAATATTAGCATCCACACTAGCACGAAGACTAGCCCAGTACACGCCCACCCTGGTCCACACAGACCAGACGGCTTTGTACCCACACGTAGCACATTGCAAAATATCCGTCGGCTGTTTCGAGTGCAGGAATACGCGAGGGAGCCCTGGCCGCAGTCGGGTTGTCTTGTACTAGATTTGGAAAAGGCCTTCGATTCAGTGGAGTGGCCGTACCTCAGGGCGGTAACCTGGGAGAGGCATATTTGGATATGGTCGGCCTCCTCTACCAAACGCCTAGCGTTCGGTTTCGGACCGGGGGCCTCCTGTCGGACACCATACGAGTCAGACGGGGCACGAGACAGGGCTGCCCCCTGTCGCCTCTGCTCTTTTCATTAGCAATGGAACCACTGGCAGAGTTGTTGAGGGGCCAGAGCACAGAATGGGGCATCCCTTTGGTGGACGGCACACACGCGGTCTCGCTGTACGCCGATGACCTGCTCCTCTACATTAGGGACCTCACGCAGATACCACAAGGGCTCACAGACACCCTACGAGAATTCACAGCCCACTCCGGACTGAGAGTCAATTGGGGGAAATCTGGGGTCTACCCCTTTCACCCTAACATGCAGGAATGCGAGGTGCAATTAGGGGGAACAACACTGACCTGGTACGCAGGCACCTTTAAGTACCTAGGCATCTACATATATCGGTCTCCGGCAGACATACTGGACGGCAATTTGGTCAGGGCAATATCCTCCCTGCGAGCCCAGATAGCTTTCTGGAGCACACTTCCGCTGAATGTCCCGGCCAGGATCACTCTAACGAAAATGATAGTATTGCCGAGACTCCTTTATTATTACTTGAACATACCGGTATATGTTCCCACCCGGATTTTTAAAGAACTGGAGACCATGGTACGAGCACTCATATGGACCACGGGGAGACCCAGAGTGGCCCTGAAGAAGCTATACGCCCGGACGTCCACGGGAGGACTCGCGGTTCCCAATCAGGAACTTTATTATCTCGCAGCGCAGCTTCAGTGGGTGGTGGCCTGGCTTGCGGGAAGAAACCTGAGCGACACGGCCTCGACAACACCGGCTCTGACCCATGCGGGGGCTCTCGCAATGTTCCACCCCTTAAATAAAGCAGCTTGCGGAGAGCAACTTCATCTCACGGTGGCACTCAAATGCTACAAAAGGGCATTAAGACTCACGAGGGAGATCGCCCCCTACGCCCCAGCGCTCCCACTACAGGGCATGCCCAGGCCGGGGGGAGTGGTCACTGCAACCCACTTAGACAGCTGGGAACGTGTGGGGATAGAATCGATGGCGGATCTGTACAATGAAGGCACCCTAGTCCCGTTTGAGAGACTGGTGGAGGACTCCGATCTGCTGGCGGGGCAGTTCTTGCTGCACGCCTCCATGGTCCGGGAATTCACGAAACACTGGGGCGATATGACAGAGGAACCTCAGACGCACCTGTTGATGCAATACCTCCACATCATGGGAAATGGGTCCCATGTGATACACTGGTTGACGCAAGCGTTACAGTCCCACACAACATGCACGCTCCAGCCATTGAGAGATAGGTGGGCGGCTGACAAAGGGAGGGACTGGACAGATAAGGAGAGGGAAAGAATTTTGGAAGGCCCAAGTCACATACCCCGCAACTCGAGATTCAAAATCATACAATTCTACATCATACACAGGGCATATCTGTCCCCGGATAAGATCAATCGTTACTTCGCGCTGGACACCTCCAGCTGCCCACGATACTCGCTGCTGAATGCAGACCTCCTACACATGCTGTGGGCATGCCCCAGACTACTGGCGTACTGGCAGGATGTAACCACACTTTTGACAAAAGGGACAGAAACAGAACTACGACACGATTGGGACGCCTGCGTGCTAGGCCTGTTTAAAAGGACGAAGTACAACAAAGCCCATTCCAGGTTATGGGACCTGGTACTGATAACTGCCAAACGACTCATAACACGACACTGGAAGGATGCCAACCCACCACTGACGAAGCACTGGTGTACCTCTCTCACCTACTGGGCGACAGCAGAGGGCACGGTCCTCCGCAGGGAGGAGATCGCGGGACGGAGAGCCATCCCAATAGCGCAGATCTGGGACGACATCCTAAAGGCGTTTAGCAAGTCCTGCCGAGAACGGGGGATAACGTAGGCAAGACGGACCCCCCCCCCCCCGGTAGTGCGAAGATATACAATTGAGGAGAGAGACACATGGCAATATCAAGCGGTTGGAGGTACACATATATGGGCACTAAGTCATCATTAACACAGTTCCTCCCCCCCGCTCACCGACCTTCCTTCCCCACCTTCCCCCCCACTACCCCCCCCCCTGCTGGGGACGACCGATACACCCAGCACTACACCACCCCAAAGCTAGGAGCCCCCGCAACTCACCCATATACATCGAACCGCATGTGTAAAACATTTCCACTCCGCATCGACACCTGGCCAAGGGACTTAGACAACAGGAACCACAATGCAGCACCCCCTCCCCCCCTCGAATTACTGTTCACCTCATCCCCGATTTCTCTTTTGTTCCCTCTCTCGGTTCGGAGGTTAGTTCTGCAGACCGTCGCCCCCCAGTTGACTGCGCTGCACTTTTCATAACTGACGAACACATACATGAACACAAGTCACACGGCCACCCACGCCGCAACCCTCTATCGCACCGCAACAATGGCCAAGGAGCGTTCAAAGACAACAGCCTCAACACACTGCTCTTAGCGACAGCTCTGACAGGAGAGGTCTACACTCGGGAAACGATGCACTTTGGCAACGAGTGGAGGGTTGCGGGCATCAAAGGGGGCATTGATCAGAGACACGCCCAGTAAGACAGGGAGAGCCGGATACTCTCGTGGGATAGATGACGCAACATACAATGATGTGTAATGAGAGTCTGTCATTTAGCGATAACGCCGGGACTACTCCCATTGCAGCCAACTGCACAGCTAAATGTTGATTGTACTTACTGAAATTTTGGCTACCACAACCGTCATCATAGACAATGTGAGAACTGACTAATTCTCTGATTTCTCACTGTACTATGCTCATAGTAATGTAACTGTATGTCAATTGTTTCAATAAAACATATTTAAAAAAAAATGAATATTAGCAAAAGACATAATAGTTCCCAAAGTTCACCTCCCTATTCTCTCTAGCTATTAACCTCATATAAAAACTTCGTATTCATTCAAGCAAAGTTAAAGTTCATGAAAATTTGAAAGTTCTTACGCCTCAGGAAAATTTAGCATTCCAGCAGCATGTTAGGATACACAGATGGAAAATCGAAGAAGAGAGTTTTTTCTTAAGTCCGGACATACTCTTTTATACCCTTTTTCTCTAACTAATCTATCTAAATTCTGAAGCATTTGGGGTCTTCAACAGTTCTGATTGGTTAGTCCAAGGGGTGGATGAGCATAACCTCATCATCTTATTGTTTTCTTTCCGCGTGACCATCTCAATGAAAATGTTCTTTGTTCACAACATATCCGCTTCATTCTTGTCCTTTAACCGCATCGCTGCTGCAGTGATTTTTGCGCTGTGCTGATGCTCATCGTACCCCATTGTTCATGACGAGCTCAGCTCGTCATTAGCACATGCCACCCGTGGCTGATGACGAGCTGAGCTCGTCATCAGCATCGAAGGGGTTAAATGGCAATATTGGTCTGCGTTCTCAGGCTTTCTCATCACGGACGTCCATTTTGTTGGCACCTCAGCTGGACTTTCAGGGCACACTGTCCTTGAACCATTCCGCTCTGGCACAAGCAGCTCATACTCGACTTGCAGCTTTTTCTATCACGCACATGCGTACTGCATCTCAATCTCGGGGTTATAGAAATGTCCATTTTGTTCTAGGCCTCATAGGCCTGAACGGGAACTATTATAGAAACAGACACAATCAAATGTTAATTGTTGAAATATAACCCTTCTGTTTACCTTCCCCCTTACTAAGGTATCCCTGTTAGTTATTACCTAGCAAGATAAAGCTACATATATGCGTGATTTACTTACCAGTCTTCATGTTTTTGCCACAATTAAACAAACAGAAAGCACACTCATGCCGCTTTTGGTTAGGTTAAAGCTTCTGCCTTAATTTTGAACGAGACAACATCACTTAATTAGTCGATTATAGTTTGCAACACTTAGCAAATTAGTTTTCCCACGTGTAATTGTGTTTGCATTCTATTCTAGTAGGTTAGTTTTCAAAACCACACGAAAAATTCATGTTATTGTTATGAGCAAGTGACTTCACGAGGGATATACAAAATGTTGTTTTTCCACCTCGCTCCATCACATTCTGGGGAAGTGGATAGCCCGATCCCCTTTACACCAGCAGAGGGCGGCATAGCACTTCTCTCTATTCACTGCTCCATCTAATGTTGGTCGTGGTTGGTACCCTAGCTTAGGTGGCGTGGAGAACCGGCATGAGTCACGTTTCTTGTAGTCTTTAAGTAAATGGTTTCTTGGTGACACTTATACCTATCAGTTGCCAGAAAGATCTAGCATAGTTTAATTAACAAAAAAAACAGCTCTTGAGGGGCCAGGGCAGGTTGCATCTAAAGTGAGGCCAATTTGAGGTACCAGCCTGACAGAAGGAAAGATGGGGTGCTTTCACCGCCGCAGAAGATGATGTTTCTTTTATTGATATTGAGAGCCAGTGCAGTGCTTAATTTGTAACATAATGAGTGCCCCTGACAAAAGCACTTCTCAAAAGACAGCAACAGTGCTATTATTGTCCCTGCGCTGATACCAAGGCTGCGTATTCCTGAATCCACCTCAGGTTCCTTTAATCCACTTCCACTGCCACACATCCCCGGGGAGAGGGAGGGGTGGAGATGGGGTGAGGCTGAGATTTCCTGACAAGCAGCGAGGTTTACGTAACTAAAAACAATACTGTAGGCCGGGCAAACTGGACGGTGGTAATTGACAGGGTTTGGGGCGTTAGTTTACAGTTTCTGGGAATGGTGAGGTCAGCCAGTGTAGGACCTCTGTGTCTGGACTCTAGTGCAGCTCAACCACAGCGCTATGAAGGCCCAGGGGAGCTGGCTGGCACAAGCCCATACATAACATCAGCAGACCAGGCTTAGGGTGGGCAGAGAGAGCAGGCTCTTTAGTAGTCCAGATTGCATGTGCTTGAGTCTGAACACCTTTATGGCAAACTGAGAAATCCACTCTACCTTCAGACTCGCTCCTGAGCTCTCACTCGTGACCATCAAGAACACACAACTACAACAGGAGCTCCCCATATGCATAGAAGTGACTTAGTTCTCATAAGAGTCATGTGCATGAAAAACAGCAGAAACACTACAGAAACACAACTTATGGAAAAACAAATACTCTCTGTAAGGCAAGATGAAGTTCCAGTGTGATGTAAAGAGGGGCTGCATCACTGTTATGGTTTACTTCAAGGCTTTCTACATTCATTATTTGAATTTCAGAATTGTTTTTGCTTGTAAAGGACATGGAATTAGGACCCGATAAGGACCCATTTAAAAGGTTTTAATTACTTCTCCATCTGAGACCTGTCAAGACTCGACCCACTTATCCCTGCAAATAACACACTGATGAGGAGCCCAGTCAGAGCCATGCCCTCAACTCTGCCTGTGCACCACTTACACATCTTGGTCCTTCACTCCTCAATCCCAGACCCAGTCTTAGAGGCAAGCAGCTACTGAAGTCTCAAGCTATATGTCAGGCTCATCTCCAAGTCCTCTGGGACCCTCGATCCCAAAACGAGCTAAGCTTTCAAGTGGCTCTGCATGCCCCCATGCTCTAACTAACCTCATGTGCCAAGTATTAACAACCATACAGTTCCTTTGATGTAAAATGTTGCAAGAGAAAGCGATACCCGTCTTGTAGCTGAACTACACACTATGAAACCAGAAAATCTGGGGTCAATCCTGACTTGCCTGCTAGAACAAACTGTGTGATAATAAGGCAAATATTTAGCTCACAAAGCCTCCTTTATTCTTCATTATCACAAAGGAGAGTTCCTTCAAATGCGTGAGTTCAGGAAGTGGTCAGTACAAAAGCCTCTCATGTTTAACAGGCTATATTGCAACTTCTACCTCAAGAATCTAGGCCACATATGGGGCACACATAGCTGCCTTGCCTCCGATTTCAGTTGTGGTATTATCATCAGGATGGGAGTCATGAATATTTCTATAATTTATGTTTTAAAACAATTACTTTAATAATTACATTTGAATCCAGTGATATAATCTGAAGAACTAAAGTGAAAAGCATCTGCATATTAAAGAAATACATGTTTTTTTAAGTGACTGAATCGGTTTTTTTTACATGATGTTTATTGCATGACTTACATGCCAAATATTTACATGATTCGGCGTGTGCACGGGCTTTTAGAGGCAAGCCCGACCCTTGGCTCAATGCTGGCGTGACTCTCCCTGCTAATATGTTGGCTTGCTCACCTCTACTCAACTTGAAGCAACAGTGACTTAATATCACTCTTGCTGCAGACAGCTGATTCGACTGACACTGCCAGGACAAGACCAAGTAAGTAATTATTAAGGGGGTGTACCGTGTCCCACCACATACATGACTCCCCCCAGAGCTATGTCCCTGGGCACATATGTGACCATTGGTCTGGCCGTTCTGCAGAGGATCCCAGGGTTGAATTTGCATGTCCTCGGAACATCTCTATGGTCCGCTGATTACACCGTGAGAATCTTACACTGCCTTCCGCCTCATTCCCATAACTCTTAATTGTGCCCTTTCATAAACACCCAGCCACAACCTGAACTCACCGGAACATTTTACATTACTCATTAGACAAGAGTCCTTTGCAGGGGCGGCTCCTCCATTAGGGCGGAGAAGCAGGAAACAGAGCAGTGAAGACGCAGGACCCACGAAAGGTTAGGTGTTTTTAAATTTTTAATTATTTAAACCCCCCCCCCCCCTCCCTGCATGAGCCCCCTTCCCTCACGACCACTAGCCTGTCCTCCCTACCCCGCGCCACCCTGCACCAGCCCCCCAACTCACCTGTGAGCCATGCCGGCCACGACTGGTCCTATGTAGCATGAAAAAAAACTGGAAGTAACACCAGGGGCGGCTCCTCCATTAGGGCGGCGGAGTGTTGCCCCACTGCTTTCTCGCAGTACGAGAAGCAGATACATAAATTGGTATTTTAAATACCATTTTATGTTTCTGCTTCTCGGGTTGCGAGAAAGAAGAATGGTATGCCTGGTTGAGGCTGGCGTGTCAGGGAGGATTGGATTGCCCAATGCCATTGCAGCGTTGTGATTGGCTTAGGGGAGAGAGTATGCCTGCTTCCTGTTCCAGGAGCAGGAAAGCAGCAGGAAAACGTGGGCGCTAGAGCGGCCAGGAGCGGAGGCAGCTCAGGACCTGGTAAGTGAAGTTTTCAAATGTATTTTTTATCCCTCCCGCCGCGCGAACCCCACCTGCGAGTCATGCAAGCAGCGACTGAGTATCCCATCAGGAAAAAGCAACTAGGGATTGCATGATGACAAAAAAACAAAATATAAACAAGGACAGCACATGAGATGGATTGCCAAAGGCGTTTTTACAGATACTGTTGCCTGCAATGCTAGGGACCTATTTAAAAGTCCTGCGGCCCCACTTATAGGCCTCATTGACAGAGGCCCTTGGCAACAGACTGCAGTTTTAAATCAGACCCATAGTCAGCCGCCCTGGACCCTGCCTGCACGTCGCGCCCTGGAGGTAAACACCAGATAGCCATTGCTCCCTTCAGTGAGTTAACAGTGAAGAAACTGATCTGATCATCACCAGGCCGACTGGGGCCACAATGACCCAACGCGTAAAAATTATTAAGGGGTGTTCCACCCTAAATACCCTCCCCCCTTAAAATACGCCCCTGCTGCCCCCTTTATCTCACTCTTGCAAGCCTCTGCTTTCTCCCTTGTTGATTGTTTTTCCTTCTTCTCTTCCTTTTTCTTTCCTGTCTGTGTGTTTTCCTCTCTGTTGCTCTCCGGGAATGTCTGATACAGAAAAGTAAGCACTTTTAGGCCCCACTGGCCACAAAAATGAGAGCTGATGGGCCCCACCACCAAACACTAGCTAACATTAAGCACTGCCAGCCAATCAGATGTGACTTGGCCCTGACCTGTGGAGAGTCTGTCAACACTCTGAAAAGGTTAAGAAGTAACTGATGTTATAATACATTTCTGTGTATTTTTGGCATACAGTTGTATAAGGACATTGTACTTTTGCACTAGATGCGACAGAGGAACAAGCTAGACATTAACAGAGGGCGGTGTGAGTGCTGCTGGGACTTCACCACCCACCATGCCACAACTCAATATATAGTCATAAGTATTTTTAAGCTGCTTATGGTTGTTTGCTAGAAACTAATGAAACCATGATAGCGGTTTGGTATAAGCGTTTGACACAGTGGAGAAGGGTGACTCAATGAAGTGGAGAAGTGTGGCTCAATCATTAGAGCGGCAGACCCTGATGCAGAGGTCTAGCCCGGGACCAGGGTTCAATTCCCCGCCTTGGCGGGTCTTGGGCTCAAAATTCCACGGACCTGATAATTCTCGCCTCGTGCCTATTCCAATCATGGAGTCCCACTCTGCAACTCTGGGCAATAGCTTGCTTAATCTCCACAACGGCCCCCACAACGCTAAGGATGTTTGGCCTCCACCTTGGAGGTGCCCAGGAGTGGACGCCAGTGGACCAGGATGGGTTCCACAGCGGTATTCGTACAAGCGCCTTGAGACCCTTGCGGGTGAGTAGTGTGCTATACAAATATCAATTTACATTTTACACTGGGGACAATCTGTCAAACAGGACGTGGTGGTCCACGGTGTCAATGACTGTTGTCTGGTCAAGCTTAAGGCTTTGTTCCAAATACCTTCAAGTGCGGATCATTTACAAAATCCTGACAGCATTGGACAATGTTAGGCAGATACAAAAATGATTGGAATTAGGTCACAGAATTGTTTTCTTAACATTCGTTGGGGTGAGAATTGGCACTATGAGTCTGAAGTCAGAAGGAATTCATCCTAATGCAGGAATTTCGTGGTTTGAACTAACCTTAGGTAAGCTGGCAGATTCCCTCAAGAAGGAATTCAAGTCAAAAAAGTCAGGACTGGGTAGCTATGTTGATAATAAAAATAGGAAACCCTGGTTTGAAGAAGAATGCAGGGTAGCTAAGGCCCTGATAAGTCAGAAGGAGAGAAGAGTAAGGGCCATGTTCAAAGTGGATCTATACCAATCACTTCAGCAACTAAGGTTAAAGTATAAAACATTAAAGAATAAAAAAAGAAGGTATGAAGAGAAATGCTGGGCAAATATGTTGGAGGTGATTGAATCCAAGGATGCAAGAGGGTTCTGGAAATTAGTCCAAGAGAGTGTGGGGGGGAAATCTGGTTCCTTGGCCTGTATGGTCCCACGAAGATGACTTCGTGGGACCATACGGGCTATCTGGAAGAAATTTATGGAAGATGACCGACACAATCAATACCAGGAACCTTAGTTTGGTCATGGGTGAGGGACAATATAAAGGACTACTTTACCCCAAGATATATAACGGAGATTATTGCTAGCTTGAACCTCACCCGCGCTGCAGGACCAGATAACCTCCCAGCAATGATAATTAAAACATGTCCAGAATGGTAGGCAGAGTTTTTTTGTAAAGATGTTCCTGGTAATCCTGGACACGGGAATTGTTCCAGAAAGTTGGAAAGGCGCAATTATAAGGCCTATTCATAAAAAGGGCAGCCACAAATTACCAAAAAGCTATAGGCTGATAAACCTCCTGGATATAGGGAAAAAAGTCTTTGCAAAAGTAATATTAAACTCATTAAAAGATTGGGCAGAGGAAAACCAAATCATTCCCCCGGAACAGGGTGGGTTTAAAACCGGCCATTCTACAATCGATCATTGTTTTGCTCTTTGGGCCATAGCACGGAAGTCAATGGAATCTCGGGGTAGGTTATTCTGTTGTTTTGTTGACTTCCGTGCAGCCTTTGATCTAGTCGACCGGGAGCTGCTGTGGGAGGCTCTAATTAGTCAGGGAATTCATAATGATATACTGCAGCTGCTACAAATGCTCCATACTAAAAACTGTACAAAAAGTGGGGTTGTGTCCTACACTGTAGCCGGGTAGGACAACGTCTAGGAGTTTAAAGAGAAAAGACCCGGTCATCGTTTCGTTCTGCCGCTTTTTTATTTTGAGCAGAATCTCACCCTAAGGCAATTATTCCTTGGGTGCTATATACACTTTTTTTGAATAATACAAGTTTCAACACTCTTTTTGAAATTTTTAGATTAGTCTGAGGTTTGTTCATTGCCGTACAAAAGACATGAATTTACATTTACTGTGATTAATTTTTACAACACAAAAACATTAAATTACATCTATCCATTTAAACAATACATTTACCAAACAACATCTTTACAAAGCTTCATGGTTGTACCCTACCAACTAGTTCTACCAGGCCTACGTGGTAAAGTTTTCATCTGATTTAAACCTGGTCACGCAAAGGCATCAAGCCTGTATACTTTTTTTATTCCATTGCATTCATGGAAATGTTCTAAAGCCTTTTGCGGGGAATGCATTCGTATTTACGACGAGTATGCCAAAGCCGACGCGTTTCCAAGCCCGTATCTCATTTATCGGGCTTTTTTTCAGGGCTTTTAGTTGGGTACCTGTATGAAGATAAGGGGGGAACATGCTTTAATGTGGGACCTTCACATATACTGTCACTGGAAGGGGGTTGTTAATGCTTATTTTTTTACCTTCCTGCGTTGTATGTACAAGTCTGTTCTGGTTAATTTAGACTCTTGACTGGCGTTTTTGCTTTATTCTGTAAAGTAGAACACACCAATTGCATCTATTTTCTCTTTGGGGACATTGTGTCACAAGGTATTATGTAAACAGAATTTGCCCACGATGTAACTTACAGTTTTTGTGGATTCGTTTGTGTCGGTACATGTCATCTGATCTACGATAATGCAGCTTTATGCGGGGGGCTCACCGGGTTCTGTAACGTTAAGGCAGAACGGTTTCAGCAGGAATATCTATCTGTTTTATTCCTATCTGCCAAAGTTTTTGTGATAGGCTTTTACTTACTTGGGGTTTTCAGTATAATGGCGGGGCGCCGAACTGTCGTTTAAAGGAGGGCGCCGCCGTTTTTCTTTATATCTAGTTTGCCGCATGCACTGTGAAATTAAAAAATGATCAAATTAAGGGACTTGTTTGCCACGCGCGGCACTCGGTATTTATTATCTATATTCCGGGTGAGTCATTACCTGCTATCTTCGTATGTAGCCGCTTTCGTCTGCCAGGTTCTTCCTTGAATGAGTGTTCGTTGAAGTCACGTGACTAATTTAAACTGGGGCATGTGATCAGGTGATTGTGGGACATATAGTCCAAAGATTCAATAGATGTATACGGGTGTGTTACTCTTTGCAGTCCGAATAGTTTTGGGGCATTTTTAGTCAGTGGTCGTATTACATATGATCTATTTATCCGTTATTAACATTCTCCATATTCGTTCAAACCTGCACTCACACAGTCATATTTCATAATCAGATAAGCTTCTCTTTTTAACAGTAATGTTTCCACATTACCTCCATGTAGGGTAGCCTTTATTCCTGACAATACGGACCATCTTAGGTCTCTTTCTGTGTGGCCAATAAAGTGCTGAACCATTGGTGCGTTCAGCACTTTTTGTTTAATCCTGGAACGGTGTTGGGCCAATCTTTGTGTGATTTGTTGATTTGTTTTCCCAATGTAAAGTTTGTCACACGGACAAACTATTACATAAACAATGTTTTTAATTTTACAATTTGTGAATTCGTTGTGGGTCCATTTGATGGTGTTATGTTCAAACGTTGTCCCTTCAATGGTACTGGCACATGATATACAAGTACCACATTTATGGTGGACCTTCACCGGATTTAATTTCCACAAGGTTCGTAGGTCGCTTTTAGCTTTGGAGGTACCCAAATCTGCCCTAATTATTTGTTGTCCTATGTTCCTGTTTTTTTAAGTGCGAACAAAGGTTTGGCGAATGGAATTTCGAGATTGGACAACAAGTGCCAATTTTTTAGGACAACCGATTTGAATTTGTTGGTAAGTGGGCCATAAGTTGAAACACACACCAATTGTTACAATGATGAAGCAGACATGATTGCTTATTTCAAGGAGCTTTATTATATACACCCTTCCTCCTCTGTCCCTACTCTATTCTGCCTCTTTCCTTTTCCTCCGCTCCTCCCTTTCCTGTCCCTCCCACATCTCGTCCCACCAACTACTAGCTAAATCACGTTCTTACATCCACCAACTATGCACTCAACCTGGGGTTCATCCTGGACTCAACACTATCAATGACCCAGCAAGTCAACACAGTATCCTCCTCATGCTTCAACACCCTTTGCATGCTTCTCAAGATCTACAGATGGATCCCCACCAGAACCAGAAAGACGGTCACACAAGCCCTCGTCAGCAGCTGGCTGGACTACGGCAACGCCCTCTACGTGGGAATCACAGCCAAACTCCAGAGAAGACTTCAACGCATACAGAAGGCCTCCGCTCGCCTCATCCTCGACATACCCGACACAGCCACATCACTGCCCACCGTGAGACCTGCACTGGCTCCCCATCAACAAGAGGATCACCTTCAAGCTCATCACCCACGCTCATAAAGCACTCCACAACACCGGACCAACATACCTCAACAAACGACTCACCTTCTACACCCGAACCACCAGCTTCGCTCCGCTGACCTCGCCCTCACCGCCTTTCCACTCATCCACCAAATGACCTCCAGTGGCAGATCGTTCTCCCACCTCACCGCCAAGCCATGGAACATTCTCCCCATCCAACTGCGACAGACTTAGGACCTGCTGACCTTCAGGAGACTTCTCAAGACCTGGTTGTTCGAGCAGTAGTAGCACCCTTCCCCCATTACCCCTGCGCCTTGAGACCCTCACAGGTGAGTAGTGCGCTCTACAAATGAATGATCAATAGTACACTTTAGCAATTTCCCTCAGGTAACGAAGGCTAGTCTGCTACACCAAAATATAGATTTATTTCCAAAGAATTAAATCCTACACAGCAGGAAGGAGGCAAGGCAACAGTACAGCTCATTCCAATCGTATCTACAGTTCCTTTCAATTCTTTTCAATGTACAGTCTTTTATATAGTTGCCTCACACGTGGTTGTGCTTCAAACCTCGAGCTACTATTAAAAAGTTTGCACATTCCTTCAGCATTCTCACTGTAATCTCTCAGGGGTTCAGCCACTTCCGCCCGTTCTGGGGAAGCTCTGGACAAATTAACAAGCACCGGGTAAAGTCCATCAGGGACTTCTGTCCCCTAATGGAAGACTTAACATACATGAGCTCTTAAAGAAGCTTCTTGTAATGGTGCAAGGGCATCTCTTTTGGAGAACTTTCAGTGCCATTTCTATTCTGACTGTGTACCCCATGTCCAGCACAGTCTTTAGGTTCCTAAGCTGATATAGTTCCCTGGCAGTCTGTTCAAGAGTTTATTCCCCTCTCCAAGCATGCACATATCTCCCTATCTCCAGGCATATATCTCCCTATCTCCGGGCACATATCTCCGTATCTCCAGGGCACTTATCTCCCTTTCGCCAGGCACATATCTCCAGGCACAAATCACCCTATCTCTGGGCATATATCTCCCTATCTCCATGCACTTACCTCCCCATCTCCATGCACTTACCTCCCCATCTCCAGGCACATATCTCCCTATCTCCAGGCACTTATCTCCCTATCTTAAGGCACACATCTCCCTATCTCCAAGCACATATTTCCCCATCTCCAGACACATAACTCCCTATCTCCAGACACATATCTGCCTATCTCCAGGCACATATCTCCCTATCTCCAGGCACATATCTCTCTATCTCCAGGCACATATCTCCCTATCTCCAGACACATATCTCCCTATCTCCAGGCACATATCTCCCTATCTCCAGGCACATATCTCCCTATCTTCAGGCACATATTTCCCCATCTCCAGACACATAACTCCTTATCTCCAGAAACATATCTCCCTATCTCCAGGCACATATCACCATATCTCCAGGCACATATCTCCCAATCTCCAAGCACATATCACCCTATCTCCAGGCACATATCTCCCTATCCTGGAATCTCACACAACGAATCCTTGACCCGTACCATCATCATAAATGGTTACTTAGCTCAGAGTTGCTCAGCTCTAGCATAACTTCTTTATATTCCTACTGATTCCTCTTCCTGCTGCCACTGTCATACGTCTCATTTCCTAACTGCTTATTCTATTGCCGCGCCTCTGCTGGAATATGGCAGTCGTGGCCTCTACTGTATTTAGATCCCAAAAGTACTTGCATGTTTCTCTGACATGGCCCCTTTTCCATTATCTACTCTAAACTCACATTAAGTCTTTGCATACTCTTCATAGTTTCTGATGTCCATGCACACTGCACCCTATTGGTAGCTGCTCTTTGGGCTGTTTCTGTGGCGATCGTGCTAACAGAACCAGATACACCACTTTAGCAGAGGCGTCTACATTCGTACTCAGCAGAGATCTGAGGTTTGGAACATACTCACATACTCACCCTGTCAGTCATCAGGAAGGCAGCACTCAGCTGTGTGATAATCCTCCCCCAGCTGTACTTTTATTTCAAAGTATACCTTTATACATGGGGAAAGGGTATTATACCAAAACATCTTGTTGACACTTAACTCTCGTAACCAGCAAATCTACTTCCAGGATATCATGTAGATAAGGATACCCGAAAGTATAGATGTGCTCTACTTCAGGGCCGGCTTTAGCGCTGGTGGCGCCAGGTGCGACAATGGTTGTTGGCGCCCCCTCAAGGACCACCTCTGCCACAGATCCCCTCACTACCACCCTTTAACAGTGCCCCTCAAGTCTCCATAACCACTCTCTCTCATATGCATTTAATTAGTTTTATAGCACAACTCATACCAGTGTAGGATGTCAGAGCACTTTACATCACACACATATTACATAGGGACAATCGTACGTGTGTAAATCAGCATATAGGAAGCATTACATAAGACAGAGGATTACAAGGTGTAGGAGTCACATGTCATCCATACTGGTAGGCAGTATACGTTAAGAGTGCTTGGTCTGGTGAAGCCCAAACTCAGAATTTAAAATGTAGCACCATAAGAATTGATCCTATCCAAATGAACCCATTTTACAACCTTAGGATAATGAAAGACTGGGGAAAAACCATACTGCTCTAAAATATACCTTGCAGTTTTCATGCAGCTCATTGATGGCAGTTCATTGCTCATTGTTCTACATTAAGATTTTATTTTATAAACTGCAAGTAACAATAGCATCTCTCTGTACAAAATCAGTAACCCACTGACCTGTTTATATTATATGCACTTTGTAATCTGCATGGTACAAATTCTTTGCAGCAGGCATATTAACCCTCTTCACAATAAGTCAAAACTTCCACTAGACAAAACTCTGATTTCTCTCCCTCCCCAGGAAGAACATGAATCCCCCAAGTTATCTTGAGATTTTTATTGTTGCTTGCAAATTGCTGGAGGCAAAGAACATAGCAGCAGGTGCTTTTGAACCCATAATATCCGGCACCCCCAGCCAAAGTTAGTGCCGATGCAGTGGCACCGGTCGTACCGCCTCAGAGCCGGCCCTGCTCTACTTAACTTCACATATATGTACCGTGAGGTGATATTCAAGGCATGTAGATGTAGATTTATCAATAGTTTATCTACACTTACCAATATACACTTATCTTCACAATATTTTGGTTCTGTATTTTGGCCCGAATATTTTTGTTTGAGAATATTTTTGTCCACACAAGCAGACAACTTTTTACATGCATTGAATTGGTTGTCCATTATGTTGAAATGTTGAAAACCCATCCAAAGGGTTCATTTTAGCTCACATGCATACTACTATGTTTATGTTTATGTTTATGTTTGGGGGGGTTTTATATAGCGCTCTATCGCTCCGAGGAGCATCTTGGCGCTTGGTTCAATTTGTGTGGATCGTAGTGAAGTAGTGAAGTCCTGGGCCTGCCGGGGATGCTAATATATTATTTTATCGTACAAATGTATTTTGTAACATACTGGTCATTGCCTGTTAACTTGACCAGTGTTCCCCCAAAAAGGTTGCTTTTAAGGGAGTCAGTGCTGGGGCAAGTTACCCTGGGTGTTTAGAACTGTGATTCCCCCATAGACACTTGCACCCATGTTGTGGAATTTTGTATGAGCTGCTCAAATATAACGATGGAGAGTGAGGCATTTCGCGTCATAACATGAGTATTTGTAAAGCACATATTTACCCAGAATTGTATCTTGGCCCTGAATAACAGATGTTTATTGTTACTCAAGTCAATGGTATTCATTTTATCGACTACAGAAGGATGAAAGTCTGAGTGGACCTACCGGGATTTGAACCTGTGACCATGCGATCAAACACAGGCCCCTCAGTGGATGCATTAGTCTAATAAGCCATTACACCTGGCTCATCAGTTGCTGATCTAGCGGAGTGAGATAGGCGTAGGTAGTTTGTGGAGCTACATGAGGTCTAAGGGATAGTATTGAGTCAGTTCTTTGTAGTACACAGAACTATGAAAACTCTAAAGAAAGGTATACAGAGTGTCATGTGCCCCTGCTGCACGCCTCTTTATGCAAACCTTTATAGCAAATGACCTTGCAGTGGACTTTTGTCTTTATAAAAAATACTAGCAGCCCGCCCCAGCGTTGCCTGGGGCAGAAAGTGGCTGGGGGCAGTACACCCGCTCCCGCCCCGACCCCCTCCCGCCCCCACTCCCTCCCGCCCCCACTCCTCCTGCCCCCACTCCTCCCGCCTGTCCCTCTGTGCACACCCGCTCCCGCCCCCCTCCCGGCCCGACTCCCTCCCGCCCTGATTTCAATGAGCATTTACTTTACCTGAGCTGCCACTCCTTCCCGCGATCTTCACTTCACCGCCGCTCCTCTTCGCCATGACGCGCCCGCGCTCCTCACTTCACCGCAGTTCCATGTCTCTCCTCCTCGTCATCAGGCACGTCGCGGCCAGCGCTACGTCACAGCCAGAGCAGCGTCGCGGCCGGCGCTACTTTCAGGGCACTACTTTTTTTAAAAAGTTATATTTTTAAATGTACGTTTGATTTTAATTTTTTATAGCCTATGTCCATCTGCACACCCTGTCAATTTCTACAATGTATCGGGTGTGTGGATTGGCGCTGTGGTTCCTGAGTTTACCTTGCCAAAAGGTTTGTGTTCTCTCTTTATATTAGTAGTATAGATAAAAAACTGAAGTGTCATGCTGACAAAAGAACAATTGGTTGAAATTCTACCTCGAGCTATTGCCAGTGGTTAGACTTATTGCAAGCATTCAACCCATCATTTTTTTTGTGTTTGATGTACCACCCTAAGAGGCAAGAGTATGTCTAGACATGGGACTTGTGCTCAGTGTGCCTCTGGAACCAAGATACACCTTATTGACGAGCCCCAGTGAGAGAGAAACCAGTCTTGAGTTGCTTATGTTCTAGTTCAGGGAAGACCTGGCCCGGCAGTTCGGGTCGGACTGTTCATATTGGAGCAGGGTCAACTCTAATTTACCTATAGCTGTGTACAAACTGAGGTGGCTTTCTGGACAAAAGAATGATGGGTCAGAAGGCTACCCGAGCGATTGCCAGTAGTTAGACGCATTGTAAGCGTTCCTCCCATCACTTTTTACCTGTTTCAACGTTAAGAGAAAACAGCTGCCACAATCATTGCATCACATGCAATGCAAGCCAAACAGATTCTCCCCAGCACAAAATGTTTTTCCATCGCTCCACTCCATAAAAAATCGTAAGCATAAAAATTCTACCCCAAGAGTGTTGAAGAGCGCCGGAACAATAAACTGTACAACAGAGAGTATTTACCGTCCAAACATATACAAAAAACAAATAGAAAACAGCAATCTTCACAAAGGAAAACATTAAATAACTGTGAAACTGGAAAGTGGTAGGAAATCAGGTACAAGAAAGAACATAAGACTAATCGATGATACATCCATGAACAATGGGTGACTTGAGTAGAAGGAGCACTAAACCACCAGCATTGCTTACCAAGCAATTCTCATTCTTCTTACTTCCTCTGTAACTACAATTTTTCTTTCTTCGTTTTATTAACAATCATCGACAGAGGACATACAATACAATGACTTTAGCATGTGCGCACATAGTGGAGTCAGACATTCAATCACAAATACAACATTACTGTTCGCTGGATGTTACGGAGTTGGGGCATCTTCGTCTTCCATACTGCGAGGCTGGGTACATATATTTCCTCTATAAGTGTTCCAGAGGTTCCAAATTTTGGACCATTTTCGGGGGCATCCACGAGATATATAGACTGCTTTTTCCCTGCACATGCACCAATCAAGGTCTTTTTTCAGTCTACAATCATTGGTGCATGTACTGCTCCCCAAAGCTGTGCGCTGTTTCTTTTTGCTACCATTAGGCCTAGTGTGACCCATTGAGTTTGGTACATGTTGAGGTCTGTGGGTTCCCAGATGTTTAGTAGGCATCTGCGAGCCTCTGGGCGGAGAAGGACTGTTAACACCTCGCTAAGTACTTCATGCATCTTTCGCCAGTAGGCCTGGATATGGTTACAGTCCCAAATTATATGGAGAAATGTGCCTCAACTGATCACACCCTCTTCTACAGTTCCCCCCTCGGAGACTCCCATATGTAGCAGTTGGCGTCTCGTGATATAGACTCTGTGAAGGATTTTTTGTTGCACCAATCAGAGGCGCGCTGGGATTGCGACTATTCTCGGGGAAGACAGTGCTTCTTGCCACTCTTCATCATCCATTTCAATACCGTCACTCACCCATTTTTTCCGTAGTGCGTCGAGGGGGTTTTCCATATTATTTATTAGCTTCTTATATATTAAGGATATGTTTTTTTCAGGCAAATGACCGACCAGTATCTTGTCCTCCAGGGGGAAGGCCTCCGGCAAGGAGGATCCCTTTGGAAGAAGCAAGTGAAGAGCATGATGGGCTTGCGCCTAGCGGAAGCGTTCTGAGTCTACCAATTCATATTGTTGTTGAAGCGTGGTGAAGGGTTTCACCTCGCCCTTGTCCCACAAGTCTCTTATACGTGAAATCCCGATTAATTCCCATTTATCACATACCTTTGAATACCACAAATCCCCCATCAGTTGTGAATCCCACAATGGAGTTGCCAGCGTGGGCCTTTGCCCCCACCCCAACGATTTATTAGCCGCATGCCAGGCATCAACGGAATGTTTAGTAGGGCCTGTACGTGTATATTTACCTGGTTTGGAGTAGAGTGGTCGATTATATGTCCCCCCTGGGAGAAGCCACCTATCCATGCTATATCCAGGATCATCCGGTCGGCTATATATGCCGTGGTTGATAGCAGCAAGGTGTGCTGCCCAGTAATATTTCCGAATGTCTGGTAGGCTGATGCCTCCGTCATACCAATTGAGTGTAAGTTTATGGAGTGCGATGCGTGGCCTCCCATCCCATAAGAGATCTCTCTGTAGACCTTCAATTTCTCTAAAGTATGAACTTGGGACTGGATCAAGCCCATTCTGCAGTGTATATAAAAACCGGGTCAGCGACATCATTTTAAAAAGGGCTGCTTTTCCCAGCATCGAGAGGGGAAGCGTCTTCCAATTAGAGATAGCTCTTTTAAGTCTCTGCAAGGGTGGGGCTAGGTTACGGTTATAACAAAGTGTCTTATCTAGGGAGATGAATATTCTCAAATATTTTAAACCTTCCGTGGTGGTATGTATTGGGCAATTTCGCGGTGGTGGGGTTGGGTCTCCCTTGAGGGCGTAGAGGAGTGATATCTGCCAGTTGATACTGAATCCGGAGTATCTGACAAATAAAGCCAGTATATCAAGGACCGCAATCGGAGTACGTTTGGGGGATGTAAGGTATAGTAATTTGTCATCCGCGTAGAGGGAAATACGATCCTACCATTCAGGGGACCACTGCATTCCGCGTATAACTGGATCCCTCCGGATCCATGCTGCAAGAGGTTCCAGGGCTAGAGCAAATAATAAAGGAGAGAGAGGGCATCCCTGACGGGTCTTGCGACTAAGTCGAAATGTGTCTGATTTTTTGTTGTTCACACCTGCGCCAGAGGCTCACTATAGAGGAGACGAATCCACTGCATAATGCCCGGGCCAAATCCCATCTTCACGAGTACCGCAAAAAGATAGGGCCATTCCACTGTGTTGAATGCCATGGTGGCATCTAGGGATACTATTATTGTCTGTTCCTGGATAGTAGCCGCTCTGTCCAAAACACCATGGACCCTTAAAGATTCAGAGCTGTGTTTCTATGGGGCATGAAGCCAGATTGGTCTGGGTGGACTAGACCCCCAATTACTTTAACTAAATGGTTGGCCAATAGCTTTGCCAGGATCTTAGGTTCTGCATTGAGGAGAGATATAGGGGGGTATGATGTACAGTCAGTTCTAGGTTTACCTTCTTTATGAATAGTGACAATGGTGGCCACTCTCTGTTCTGTTGGCAATACTCTCTGGTCCCAGCTATCTTCGTACATGGATTTTAAATATGGAGCTAATTTGTCGGGACGAAGCTTGTAGAGTTCAATAGGAATGCAGTTGGGGCCTTACGCCTTACCGGAGTTTAATGATCTTACTGCAAGTGATATTTCAACAGTCGTCAAGGCACTATCAAGAAATTCGCGGTCATCAACCGATAGAGTGGGGAGTGAAATATCCCTCAGCAATGCAGTAGAGTCCTCCTCTGTGTATGGAGCTACGGATGTATATACGATGTGAAAGTGGTCAGCAAATTGATTGACTATGGCCTGGGGATCTGTTACGGGAGTCAATTCAGCACCTAAAAGCTCAGGGACTAATTTGTTAGTCCACTCTTTTTGGTCAAGCCAGGCTATGAGTTTCCCAGCTTTATCACCCAATTCGTAAATTCTACCCATCTTATCTCTCCCTAGTGTTTTGGCTTTACTGGTCACTAGAGCTCTATAGCAATCCTGTTTAAGGTAGAGAGAGTGGAGTACCTCGGGTGTGGCGTCGATTTCTAGATCTTGTTCTAGTAGGTGAATTTTCGCCTCCACATCTGAGATTTCTTTGTGTCTATCTCTCTTAGTTCCAGATATCGGTGACAGGGCTTGACCCCGGATTACAGTTTTAAAGGCTTCCCATAGTGTCTGAGGAGAATCCACTGTTCCATCTTTCTCTCGGAAATAATCATCCATTGCCTTAATCAAGTCTTTACGAATTTCCGGGTACCACAGGTACCATGGGTTGATGGGAGCAACTCTCCCCACCTGCCCTCGACAGATGACTAAGTGTATCCATAGGGGGACGTGGTCGGATATGCCCCTAGCTAAGTGTCTGATCTCATGAATATATGGGATCTGTGATGCCGGAGCGAGAACATAATCGATGCGGGAATGGCTATGGTGTGCAACAGAGTGGAAAGTGTAATGCATTTTTCCTGGGTTATATGTCCTCCACCCATTAACTAGCCCCAAAGCTTCCAGAAAGTTAGGCAACCAACATGACGATTGCCCTTGTACCATGGAAGGGTGGCGATCTAACGTGCCTGAAACAACAGAATTTAAGTCACCTCCAACTACTAGTAGCCCATCCGGTATCTCCAATAAAATAGCGCACAAGTCCTTAAATGTGGTGACTTGGAGCCCCGGTGGTAAGTAGAATGACATTAATGTGATTGTCTGTCCCTCCCATGTACCCGTGACTCCAATGTATCTACATTGTTCATCGGTCCATGTGGAGCCGACGTTGAAGGGAAATGATTTCTTCATCATTATACCCACACCACGCGAATTGGATGTGAAACCTGCATCTGCAATCATTATTTAACCCCATCTACACATCGCCTTATAGGAATGCCCCACCAAGTGTGTTTCCTGGAGCAGTACAAAGTCAGGTGCCTGTCTTTTAACATATTGGAGAACAAAACTGCGCTTAATTTTGTTCCCAAGCCCATTAACATTCCAACTTAATATTTTAACATTCCTGTCCGATTGTGCACACATTGCGTTTCGGATAGTCTATGCATTTTAGTGCGAGATCAATGCGAATTATCGATGTAAGAACGATAACAAGAAACCAAAAACAAGCCCCCACCCAACAACCCTCCTCCCTGCTTCCCTACACTATAGGCATAAAACTGCCCATTAACAACTTGCAGAGTGCCTGTCGCCGTATTGAGGCACTAAATGTAGTCCCCTTCCAAGTTATCATAATATTGTCCCCAAAGATAAGAGTCATGGTCCGGGGTCGCAGGAGTCAGACTTTCGGAGAAGTCCCAAGACGGCCAGCCACCCCCAGCAGCCCCCTATACCTTCATCGTAGCCTCAGCGCTTCCCGTACGTTCCCCGGTGAAGCATCGTCGTATTATGCCGCCTCCGCCTCCCGGTTAGGAGGCCGGGTCATCGCCGCCATGTTGATTCCTTGGGATCTGGCCCGTTCTACTCTCAAGCCAGTTTGACGCCGCTTCAGGGTGTTCGAAGAACCAGGCTCGGCCCTCAGCCTCCACACAAAGGCGTGACGGGAAGAGCATCGCATATTTAAGCCACCTTTCTCTGAGCTTCTTCTTTATTACCAAGAAGGACCATCTCTGTTTTTACACCAATTGTGTGAAGTCTGGGAACAGGGTAATTACAGTGTTATCTAGGTGGAGCGGTGGGGCCTTCCTGGCAGTCTGCAGGATCTGTCTCTGAAGTTCAAAACTCTCACAAACATCGGGCATGGGGGTGCCCCCGGCCACGGTCGTCCCCCAGGAACCCTGTGTGCTCTTTCTATAATGAAAAATTTGCTGAGGCCTTTGGGTTGCAGGTGTTTAAGGATAAGCTTCTCCACAAACAGGTCCGGAGCCTGCCCCTGCGCCTTCTCTGACAGACCCAAGTATGCAGAGATTATTTCGCCAAAGCATCCCTTCATAGTCATCCAGCTTGAATTCGGTGAATTTATGAAAGGATTGCTTTCCTGGATGTCATTATGGATTTGCGAAACATCTTCAACTGGGCTCGTCGTCACTGTAATTTCTACTTGTTTGACTTTCTCATTCAGTTTATTCATGTCAGCACGGATTAGGTTCACGTCAATGGAGAGTGTGTCCATCTTGTGCTCCAGGGAAGTCTTTATGCCCGTTATTGCTTCCATGACGTCTTTGAGAGTCAATTCTTGAGCCTCACCTGTTGAGTCGTTCTGGAATTTATGGCTGTTGGGGGAATCCTGTAACGAATCCTTAGGGAGAGTGTAGCGGTTGAGTTTATTAGTTTGGATATTCTTTGATCCCCTCGGGTCAGTGGCCTTGGCCCTGTCCATTGCTGTGACTGCTTGGGCCCAGAATAGAGCGAATTAGGTGCCATGTATCTTCAGGCTGTGAAAGGCAGATTACTATAGTCGCAAGCCAGTGGATCCGCTGGGCCAATGGGCTCTCCGGGCAACAGGCTGTACAATTTTGTTGTGGAAACAGGTAGCTGGCAAGGATAGTAGACAGAGTCTGTTTGTCCGTCCGGAGTAATGCAAAGGTGTTGGTGCTTATCACGTGCCAGTTAATTATCATGGGGTCCTCAGGGCCAGCCTAGGGTCACTGCAAACTAAGCAATACCAAAGGGGCAGGCAGTCCTATTATGCTCCGGCACCCTCCTCAAACGCTCAGACCATCAGGTGTTAAGAATAGGGGTAGACTCCCAGTGAATATGCCCTGGGGGCAGTTCGTTCTCTTTACCGGCTCAACTAACGTGCCGATCTAGTGCCAGGACTCCCTTCATTTGCACTACTTCTACGCTGCCATTGGGCACTTGGGGTGATGTTTTCCCATATGTGGGGGCCGCCGAGCGCAGCCCCTCTGCACGCGTTATCCGGTGCTGACCGTCAAGACTATTACCAGTGACTCCCTCCACTGCCCTTCTGTCGACCTTAAGCCCTTCAGGCCTTCCCACAAGGCTGCTGGAGACCGTAGTAAAGTGGGACTCACTGTTTAGGCAGATACCATCGCTCTGCCTCGGGGTCCGTGATTAAAGTCTCTCTTTCCGAGGGACTCACAATGCCACTCCGATAATCTCCGTCTGCTCCTCTGCAGTGCACCTTATGAGTCCCACCGCCACTTCTTCTGCGACCGTACGGGCTGCCGGGTTTAGCCCCACCTCACAGACAGTCGGTACGGATCGCGCATGCAACTCTGCTGCACGTCGCTGCGGCGGCCCAACCTCCTTAGCATCTCTCTCAGCTATTCTTGGTACGTTAGGCCCCGGCTTCTTGGTCTCTGCAGGCCCAGAATGTACGGGGCTCGCCGTGTGGGCAAGGATAGTTGCAGGATCCAGGAATCTTCAGCGCTAGATCAGCGCACCTTCCGACACGTGATAATACCTTTGGGGGTCGGATTATGAGAGCGGATAGATGTAGGGGAGATTCAGGGAAACGGAGCAGAAGATTTAAGCGGCCATCACGATCCGATGCTTGGCCACGCCCCTGTAACTTCGTTTTTAACAGCTTTTTTTCCATATTATTTTCTTTCTTTGCCTTCTAGTCACACTCTGCATGAACTAGCTGTAATAAACATTCTTTAATTTCTACTGCTGTGGTGCATGGACCTCACCGGCACCTTAAGACCCTCACAAGTGATTTGCGTGCTTTATAAATACCTGATTGATTAATTGATTGATTGTTTGATGTGTGTTGTGGTATGGTAGGATGCAATGGGTTTTGGTGTAATGGGGGTATGGTAGGAGTGTTGTATTTTTTGGTATGGTGTGGTATTTTGCATGATGGTGTAGTGTGATAATATGTTGTAATTTGCTGTAATGTCTAATGTGAAGATGGCGTGCCTTGTGAAACAGTGGTGTAGAGTAAGGCGAGGTTGCAGTTAGTATATAAGTGTATTGCCCGATGAGGTGAGGTTAAGTGGGATACAGTGCGACGTGTGATGTATTGTTGCGTAGTCATGCCGTATAGTGAGGTGTGGAGTTGTGGTAGGATGTGAAGTGCAGTATGATGTAAAGTTTAATGGGGCAGCAGTTGTGCACTGTTCTGTTACACTGCAATGGCGTTGTTTCCAGATCTAAGTAGTCATCTGCATGGGGCACACTTGTTTATGTGTGTTATTATGATGTGACGTAGTGGGATACTATGTGTGATGCTTTGGTAATGCAGTTTCGTGTGGGAGAGAAATGGTGTTGATGTGGTGTGATGTGGGGATGAGACGGTAGATAGATTCCATTGGTGTGATGTGGTATGGCAATTGGTGGTGTGAAGAGACTTGTTAGAGTGTGGCTTGTAGTGCAATTCCTTGGCTGATCTGTTGTAGGACGGTGTTGCCGGGTGTGGTATACTAGGATCAGAGCACAGCATGCAAAGTGCAGTTGGATAAAAAGCCAACACTGGCTATTACTTGCCATGTGACGTGAAGATAATAACTGCACCAAGTGACTAAATATTTTAATATGTTAACCTAGAATTTATACCTTCATTTAGTAAACAGTTACCTACTGTCTCCTCTACTGTGAAACCTGAATCTGCTAAGTTGCCATGTGCCCCACCATCTTTGTGACTACAGCATCCATTTCACCTCTGTCCCACTGACCACGTACAGGTTGACCTGCACTCGAGCTGACCTTTTCCCCGCACACATGTTGAAATGTTTCAGGAATGTTGAGATGGCAGATGACCTCGCCCGGGGGGTTCCATTCCTGTTCAAACTACTCGGCAAGAGGCAGGTGATGTGCCTAAGGCGTAGACTGCCCCATTCCAGCATCAAGCTCCGTGACAAAGGGCAGGTGATCCGTATCGCCATCCCTCAAGCTATATGAACTTTCTGCGTTCCTTCTCTGCGAAGGGAGTGTCAACGTCCTATAAAGAGTGCTGCGTGCTCCTTGCAAATCGAACAGTCTCCCATTACCTACCTCCAGTGGGTCATGGACACTTTCCCATCTCTATATATTCCTGTGCAAGATTAATAAACCTGTGTTTCTTCACTCCCAGTGGTGTGGTCTCCCATTCTTGAACGTACTTGGAGGAAGCTGTGGACTTGGGTGTTTCCTGCACTGATGGATGGTCTACTTCTAAGACCCCCTGGTTCTACAATTGGCGCATCAACGTGGGCTCCATCAGGGACTCGGTGGTCTCAGCTTGACGACCCAGAGAGGAAAGGAAGATCGGTAACTGGGGAGTGCACCTGCGGAAAGCAGACTTGAGTCTCCGCAGCCAACGTTGCCTGGATTTTTTTTCCCTCGACGGTGTCCTTGACTACAGTGGCCCCAGTCCCTGACTGGAATCCTTTCTGGTCCGTCTAACCTGTCTGGAGAATAAGGAGGAGAACCACCCAGCAGCTGAGAGATACATCGGGTATTCTGGTAGTGTCGCTTTAAGCGACATAAAAAGAATTCTCATATACTGATTCAGTAACGCATGCATGTGTCTGTTTTTCTGTATTATGGTTTCTGATTAGATCTTTGCAAAGACCAAGGGCAGGTAATGTGTTCCTGATTGGGAACTGTCTGGTTTCTGAGAGTGATATTATTTAATTACAGTAAACATGCCTGTTTTTAGTAAATTCTTTAAACTCTGTTGTTGCTCGAACAGTCAGGATGTGTTAGAAGAAAGTCAGCCAGCCCCTCCAGAGGGGACCCCTAATAAAGAGATGTACATCAAATATGGTATTTCTGGTATAATTTATACTAAATTATGGCGGGAAAACACAAAAAATAATGCTGAGTTACAGTGGCCAGAATTCGGTTCTTTTGTGGTACCTAAACTTACATATTTGGAAGAGCAGTTGCATAGACGGAAGGTGCGAATATGTTTGATTCCTTTGGTCTATGGCAGAAGAAATTAATGAAAGAAAGAGAAGAACTCAAGCTAGAGAGAATAAGACACTCAGAAAAACTGCTTAACAGGAAATGGCAGCCCTCAGAGGGCGAGAAATAGAGAGAAATATAGAAGGATGTGATAGGGAACACCGACTTAACACAACAGGACAGTACCCCTTACTGCCCCCAAAACTTGACGAAGACGATGCTATGTTGCTTTTTAAACCTCCCGCCTATCATGAGAAAACAGCAATTGATACAGCCGCAGCCAGCACCAGCCCAGAAGGCTTCAATTTCTGACGCCCGACCCCACCGGCTCAGGTGGAGGGGCCTGTCCCAGAGACTGAAACCCTTGCCCCTGCAGTTATTCCTAAAATTGTAACGAAATATGACAAAAAGGGACTCCGAAAGGAGGTAAGAGATTCAGACAGCAGTTATGATTCCGACCTGGGCGAGTATAAAAGGTCAAATTCTCTTAGACTCAGGGACAGGAAAAAGAAAACAATAGATCGCATAGCTTACAAACTAATTACTGACTGTGCCTCCCCTTCAGACATCCAGGCCACAGCAGAGGGCCCGGTACATTTGACAAGAAAGACCTATTTTTTTTAGAAAGAATGGCTTACCACCTTATGGCCAAACAGGAGGACCAAAGGGTGGAAGTACAGCTTGATTTCCGGAAAATATATAGGCGCTTGCATGATGGTGAATCTACAGAAAATGACAGAGATGCATTACTAGCAATGATAAAAAAATACTCTGCATTCCAATAGTCAGACAGAGAGTTTTGTTCAGATGCCAGTCAAAGAGGTTGCCCCCATCTCTGTCCCTCCGCTGGGTACTGGAACAGTCCTGAATAACCCAGATGACCCGAATGTCTGTTCCAGATTAATGTTTAGCTTTGTATATACTCCTTGGACAAAGGCTGAGCAGTTACAGTTACGAAAAGATATACCTGACAACAGAAAGAATCCTACGGGGTTCTATGAGAGTGTCCAGCAGATACTGAACACTTATACCTTGACCCTAATTGACATCACTCAATTTTTTGTCTTATATTGCCAGCCGAGCTTTGGAAACCGCTCAGATATGTTAACGATCAGGTAGCTTTCCATGGTACCTGGGAAGACCTGGAAACAAGGGAAAAAGACTGGAGAGAAAACCTGGTGAAAAGCCACATGAAGATATATTGGCACTGCCGAAAAGACTGTTAGCCAAACTAAAAACTCTAGCTCCAGAGAGAAAGGTAGATTGGACCCTTCTCAATGCTTGCAAACAGAATGCTGATGAATCAGTCTCTGATTATTTTACTATACTAGGAAAGGCATATACCGATTTCAGTGGTCAGGATGTGGCGACCAAAACTGGCCGCCACTTACTCATCCAAACTTTTGTTAAAGGGCTCTTACCAGCAGTGGGGAACAGGCTTATGGCCAGTGAAAGTAGTTGGCCAGCGGCAACACCAGCGACAATACTGACTATGGCACAATATTATGAGAGCCAATACAAAAACGCAAAAGCAGAAAAGGAAATTAAGAAAAAGAAGTTGAAGGAGCAAGTATTGCTTGGTCAGCTAGACACCGCATCCTCCCCCCTGTTCAAAACAATGCCCGTCAACAAACTGTCAGGTTTTCCCAGCAACCCCAGAGCTCTCCAGCACCAAACCAGCAACTCTATAGGCCTGGCCCCCAACCCTCTGATATTTGCGCTTACTGTAAAAAACCAGGACATTGGAAGCAGCCAACATTGCCGCTGGGAAAACGCAACCGCAACAGTCCAAAACCCCCTGCCGACCTCAATATCAATATAGAGGCAACAGGTTTGATAATAATTCAGAACGCCAGGCTACCCTTTAAAATTTTGTCGAAGACGATACTGAGATGAGTCCAGTATATTGGTCAGCCTAGGGAGGTCAAGGATGGGGGAAGTAACCAGTGGAGGTACCTGTAGATCAACAGGGACCATATGTTACAGCATCAGTGGCTGGCGCTAAAGGATGGTTCCTTGTAGAAACAGGAGCATCCCGCAGCACCTTGGCCACCCCACTGATTCCGAGGGCTCTTCCATCTGGCAAACTAATTACATCGACAGGGTTCGATGGTAAGCCCTCTGTGAACCCCCTTTCCAAACCTACGCCATTCTCTAATAATTGTGCTGACACTTCTGCAACATTCTTGCTATCACCAGATTGTCCTGAGAATCATATGGGATTAGATCTGTTAAAACATTACCGTGCCACTATCAGATGTTCCCCAGATAATGTTAGAGTCATTCTGTATGACAATTTTTCCCCGTGCCAACTACCTGTACAGCTACTCCAACTTCCCGACATTCAGGAAGATTTAGCTACATCCCAAAAACCTTATGGCCAACTTCTGATACTGATGTTATTACTATCCAGATGCGACCAGTTCACATCACTGTCAGGGAAGGTGCACACTTGCCTAGATTACCACAGTATAAAATATCTAAAGAGGGAGAGCTCGCACTACAAAAAATTGTAACAGACCTCATTCAGGCTGGCGTGGTGGAACAGGTTCCTTCCAACGTCTGCAACAGCCCCATTTTGCCGGTATTAAAAAGATCGGCTACACACCAAAAGGTGTACAGATTTGTGATTGACTTGCGGGCCATTAATAAGATAGTAGTACCACAATTTCCAGTAGTTTCAGACATCACTACTATCCTCACCCTGATTCCACCTACAGCTAAAGCCTTTACAGTGATAGATTTGAAAAACACATTATTTTCCATCCCCATTCATGAAGACTCACGTTTTCTTTTTGGCTTCACCCTAATGAACAGATTGTATAGATTCTGTTGCCCCGCTCAGGGCTATACAGAAAGTCCAAGCATTTACAGCCAAGCATTGAAAAAACAACTTGGCCAGGTCTATCTCTTAGAGGGAGTGGCTCATATTCAATATATAGAAGACATTTTGTTAGCAGCAGATACTACCCTATTGGCTCGACAGGCATCATTACTGACCCTCAAATTCCTTGCTGAACATGGCCACAAGGTATCCAAAGATAAATTGCAGTATTGTAGAAAACAGGTGACTTACTTAGGTCACCTGTTGTCTGAGGAGGGTCACACTCTTACTTACACCAGACAGGATTCAGACTATTTTGAACTTCCCTACTCCAACCACCCAAAGAGACGTGAGAGTACTAATAGGTCTCACCTCCTTCTGTAGACAGTGGGTCCCAAATTTTTCACTCATTATCAAGCCACTTCTTTCCCTGATGGCTAAAGATGTTTCTGATCCTATTCCCTGGACATCACAGCATGTGGAAGCATTCATGACCCTACGACAGGCTCTGTGCTCAGCCCCAGTCTTAGGTACAACTGATTATCAAAAGCCATTTTTTCGCTTTTTACATGAATGGTCAGGTTGTGCCCTCTCACTTCTCAGTCATATGCATGGTACACACAAACAACCCTGTGGCTATTTTTCTGCTGTTTTGGATCCAGTCGCCCGAGCTCTGCCGACCTGCCTGCGCACTGTAGCAGCGGCTGCTGTGGCAGTGTGCCAGACGGAGGGTATAGTATTAGGGTCCCCATTAACAGTTCTGGTACCACATGCTGTTGACAGTCTGTTGAATAAAACCTAAATCCAACATCTTACTAGTGCCTGACTTTATGGATACGAACTCACCCTGTTAAATGTGCATATAACTATTCAACGCTGATGCTGACCCCCTCACTCAGCCACCCCATCATGATTGCGTATTCTGAACAGAAGCAGAAACCAAGGTATAGGTGGACCTTAAAGACGCAGCCTTACCAGATGCTGAAGGCCACCTGTGGGTAGACGGTTCTTGCCTGAAACTCCCGAATGGCACCACATCTGCAGCCTATTCTTTCACAGCATCACTTACAGTAGTTGAAATTGCCCGAATATTACAGAAATCAGCCCAAGCGGCAGAGATAACATCACTTGCATCCTCAGTACAGGCATGACTTTAAACATCTACACCAACAGTCAGTATGCTTTTGGGGGTAGTACACAATTTTGCACTACTGTGGAAAGAAAGAGGGTTTCTAACTTCTCATGGGACGCCTATACAACATGGTGAATTGGTTAATGCCCTTTTGGAAGCCATCATTCTCCCTGCTAAGTTAGCGGTGAACAAATGCGCGGCACACAAGAAAGTTATTGACGAAGTAGGACAGGGGAACGCTCTGGCCGACAGAACAGCCAGGAACACAACCTTAGGAATAATACCTGCCCCAATGTACGTCCTAAAATCACAAGCTGAGAAATGGCATGATGCCAGACAACGGATTATTGACATACAAGAATCCACTGCCATAGAAGAAAAAGAACAGTGGAAAACAGATGGTATGTTATATGAGGAGGGATGTAGGAGATCTCTGGATACTCTTAGGTGGAAATTACCAACAGCATATGTTATTCCCTTACTTACAATGACACACTTACTTGCAAACACCTTGAGGTCCAATGCTGACAAAAATCTTCATCAAGCCCTGGTACTTCTTGATTTGTCCGCTGCATTCGACACGGTTGACTATTCTATTCTGGTCAACCGTGTCGAACAGGCAGGCCTTAGAGACTCTGCTCTAGCCTGGCTGAAATCGTTCATTTCCGAACGTACTCAGTCTGTCCGCCTAGGCTCTTTTTCTGCTGCTAAAATCAAGTCCTTTTGCGGGGTCCCCCAAGGCTCTTCGTGATCTCCCCTATTGTTTAATTTGTATATGCGGCCCCTTCTTTTTGCTTTAAGAAAGCACAAAGTCACTGTATTTAACTATGCAGATGACTTGCAACTAGTCTTCGTACTTAATTCTCCAAATGCTGTGGAGGATTTTCAAGCCACCATGACTATGATCCAGAGTTGGATGTCCTCAAACCATCTTAAATTAAACCCGGGGAAAACTGAGCTGATCCTGCCCGGTAAGAGCGAAATCAGTTGGAGCCCTAATTTCTGGCCAGTTGATATGGGCCTCCCCCCTAAGAAATCTCTAACTGTAAAAAGCCTGGGGATAACCATCAATGAGGACCTCACGTTAAAATCCCAGATTGGAACCGTGGTTTCCTCTGGATTTTTTCAACTGAGGAAAATTAGGAAAATCGCACACTTCCTCACCCATTCCGCCCTAATTCAGGTAGTTATGGCCCTAGTCCTCTCCCACATCGACTTCTCAAACAGTCTCTATCTTGGCCTACCTGTAGGCCAACTTAGAAGACTGCAGTACCTGCAGAATCAGGCCGCCAGGCTGATCTGCAATGTGCCCAAATGGGAATCGATTAAATCAGGCTTAGAGACCCTGCACTGGCTACCTGTGGCTCAAAGAGCCGAATTCAAAGCCGGGTGTATTATCTTCAAGGCATTGCAAGGCAAGGGACCTTTATTTATCAGGCAGCTGATTGGAAGATATGTTCCTTCACGCAGTCTGAGATCAGCCCACAAAGATCTACTTGAGGTACCACGCTTTAAGAAAAAACGACAAGGAGGCAGTAGTTTCCATTTTTTAGCAGCCACCCTATGGAACTCTCTGCCACTAGCCCTCAGACAGAGTAAGGACCTCCTTGCCTTTAGAAAGGCATTTAAGACTCACCTTTTCACACAGGCATACTTGAAATAAAGATTCTCGTAGACTCATCCCTTGTTATGTTTTTTATCTCTTTCCAGCGCCAAGAAGCTCTCGGGCGTATGTGCGCTTTATAAATTTTTAATAACAAAACATAACAAACATTGGGTCCCAAGCCATGTATACTATGCTCAAGGAAGTATGGGACCATCTCAAATTGAGACCCCTGGCCGAACGATTTGTCAACCACTGTCTGGCCTGTTTAAGATACAATGTGGGAAAGGGAGCAAAGTTCCAGACAGCAGGATTTGCACTGCCCACTGCCCCTTTCAAAGTCCTTCAGATGGATTATATCCAAATGAAAAGAGTTAACAGCTACAAGTATGTCTTGGTGGTGGTCTGTGCATTCAGTAAATGGGTGGAAGCATACCCCACCAAGGATAATACTGCCATTACTACAGCTAAAGTACTCCTGAAGGAATTCTTTCCCCGGTATGGCCTTTGTAGATTGATGCAAAGTGATTGAGGATCACATTTTATCAGCAAGACAGTCAAGCATATCTTAGAGGGACTGGGGGTCAAACAAAAAATCCACGCTGCATTTCACCCCCAGGCAGCAGGATTAGTGGAACGTTTTAATGGAATCCTGAAGGAAAAATGAGCTAAGATAACAACTGAGACAGGATTAAATTGGGTAAATGCTCTACCTCTAGCTCTGCTGTCTACACAATCAGTCCCACATTCTAAGTCTCACCTTACACCCTACAAGACAGTTTTTGGTAGACCTATGAATATTTGGAATGCCCCATCTCCGAAATACCTGACTGACCTTCTCCAGGAAGTGTTGAATGATTATCTGTACGAACTTACTAAAACAATGTCTTTACTCCATGAACAGGTCTGGGCCTCTGTCACAAAAAGATCTCATTGCCCTGGCCATGATATCAAACCCGAAGACTTTGTTCTAGTGAAGAACTTTGCGCGTACCCAGTCTCTGCAGCCTCGCTGGAAGGGTCCCTTGCAGGTGCTGCTGGGGACCAGAACGGCCTTGCGAGTAGAGGGAAAGAAATCCTGGGTCCACGCCTCCCACTCCAGAAAAGTGGATCCCATAACTGAAGACAACTTGAAAGTACACAAAGAAGTTCTGACCCACAACAGACCAATAGACTGTGACTCAGATTCTGAACCTGAACTAGAACTTTGTGACGAGGGAACAGACGCATATTACCTCTGATCCAAGGCTAAGCTGAAGAACCAGCCCAGCTCCAAGGGCCATTAGTACTCCATTGTCCATTGCTGCAGGGCGGTTGTAAAACCTGACTGAGGGTCCTGGGTACCCCTAGTAGTGGGTTACCGGGGCAAATATTGGTCAGTGAAGCAACAACTATCGGCAGCTCTTAGGGAAATTGCAGTACTCTCGGGACGCTTGTAGAGCTATCATGGCTGGAGGTTACGATAATGTGGGACCAATGTCCCCAAAACCCGAATATGTCACGATTCTTCCTATTCATGAGTACCAAAGACTACGCGCCCCCTTGAACAATGATTACCAACAAGAGCCATCATTCAGGTCTGCCAATGTTCCTCCTGATGAAGAAAAGAGTCAACGACACAGGAACAGTATGAATCCAGAGGCCACATGCACCCATGGTACTACCACCACGCTGAAGAAAGCTAGAATGAGAATTTACAGTACCAAGACAATAGTACTGTTTGTCCGGACTACGCTTGCTGTTCTGTGCAGTGTAGTGTTCTGGATTATTGAAGAAGCAGCTCCAGCCCTTCACACTATCCTGCCTCACACCCCACAACCATCTGAAGTTTCTGAACATTCGTATGTTCCGTGGCCTGATTCCCACTTCAACAGACATTCTAAATTCAGTAATATCACTTTCATCCAAATGCTGCACCAGTTTAATCAAGTTGCGTGTGCAACTGACTGTTATGTTTTTTGGACTTCTACCTCATGCAACTCAACACACTGTACAGTTCCTAGTGTTCCCTGCCTCGTCTGCTTATACTTGCACTCTGATGTACAACTTGACAAACGTCTTTCCCTCACGTGGCGACGCTGGCAACCTTACCACATTCAAGCCCTTTCTTTGGACATTCCATGCCCACAACAATGCCATCTGTAATGCCTCTGACTCAGCACCAATGCGTACCATCATGTCCACCCCTATGCGAGGTACGTGGGGTTACACTTTCGTTACCATTCGAGCTAAAGCAGTTGCCATTTCTTTCTAGCCACGCCCTGGTACGTTACGTCTGCAAGGCCGAGGAAAAACACCAGTAGGAGTCGGTCTATGCAATACTACAATGACATGACAATTTCACCCCATATCTCCGCCTTCCTACAGGATTGTATTATTTGTGTGGAAACAAAGCTTACACATGGTTACTTCCCAACTGGACTGGTACATACTACATTGCTTTCCTCTTACCACCAGCTTTCAACAGAGACAATATGTACCACCGCCAGAAAAGACAATTGCCAGATGTGGACCAGACAGACACCACAGGTCAACAGTTCTATGATGCTATGAAGGGACTGTTGCTGTACTGGGGTCCTATGTCCAACACTCTCCAAATCAGAAGACTAACCAGAGTCCTTGAAGCAACAATTAATGTAACTGCAGGAATACTGACCAACTATTCCGTCGAACTTGATGCCACCTGCATGGTTGCCCTCCAAAATCATATGGTGCTTGACGTCATCTTAGCGGATACGGGAGGAGCCTGCTGCATCATCAGTGCAAGCTGTTGTGTGTATATTCTTGATTCGGCACCGTCATTATATGCTGCTATCTCCAAGCTTCACCGAATTGCCTCCAAAATCCATCAGGAAACTGAAACTCCCTGGTCTTGGAGCTCTGGATTCTGGCAACTACTCATCTCCTGGGGTTGGCAAATGATGACAATCTTACTGATTCCGCTAGCTCTCCTGTTCTTCTGCTGTCTGTACATCCACTGTGGCCCCGCACTCTGTTCTATCTGTGCTATCGGATGTACACCACCTACCACGCCGCCTCAACGGACCAAAGATAGTAAAATACTGTATCAACAAGCTGTAGACGAGCTTATGCGGATCGATATTGACTGAGGTGTTGCCCATGGCAAAAGGAGGGACTGTGAAACCTGAATCTGCTAAGTTGCCATGTGCCCCATCATCTTTGTGACTACAGCGTCCATTTCACCTCTGTCAATTCAATTCAATTCAATGTATTAAAGTTTAGGAACTCCAATGAGGTCCACTTAAAAATTACACACCAATTAATACATAAAGTGCAATAAAGCCATGTGGTGATACAGCGGAAACAAGATAGTAAAACATTTCAACATAAAACAGTTTCAAGGGATAAAAGTTAGGGATTTAGCAAGCAGCAATGAGGATATCCAGAGTTGTGCAAATAGCAATTAGAAAGCAACCGAGACAACGTAAAGCACTTTCAAGGAGCAAAGTTTGGAATTAGCAGCAAACAATGAGAGAACAGAGCATTTCCTGAACTGTGCAAATAACAAGTAAAAGCAGCCTAATCATGTGCCAGTTTACAATTTCGCTAAAAAATTAAATAAGCACAGCCTATAAAATGATGACCAAATAGTGCAAAATACATATAACACAGATAAAATGACTAAAAAGAAGATCAGCTGTTCAGAAATTAAATCCCACTTGCAACATATACAGTTAAAATATGTACATAAATTCCTTAAAGAAGTTAAACAATTTTGCACACACAGCTTCATTTTTGGGATTAAAAAGAAAGTTGCGAGCTGAGGCTACATCCTTAACACTATTTTGTAAAAACATCAGCCTAAGCCAAAGACGACGATGAAAGGCCAGTGCCGGACAAACAATCAAAACATGATCTAGGTTCTGGATACTCAGCTCACAAAAATTGCAATTTTTTTAAATTTTTTGAATTCTAGGACCAATATGCTGTTAAATCATTTAGAGGTAGGATATTAAATCTAAATAGGGAAAACCAGTGTCTTAATCCATGGTCTAGGTTCCAGGTTAAATATTTCTGAGGCAGTTTCGGGGAAGCAGTCCTTGCTATTATCTTTAATCTCTCCTTAGTATTACATAGCACAATATCTCTATTAAAGCTGATCCTCCCACTTGAATTTTTTACGAAGGATTTAAATTCTGATTGCGGTAGGGAAATCACAGATACTTACTCAACACAAAAAATGTTTAAAGCCAAAGAGAAATCTCGACCTAAAGAGTATTTCCCACCATAACACTGAAAATTTCCTTACACATGAAACCTCTTAGGGAATAAAATTCACTGTTTTTTAACTGGTATCCCCAACGTAAAACTCTGGAAATACCTTGAATATAAGCGCTTATTAGTCCAAATTCCAATCTAATAGCAGCTGAAGGAACTAGCGTATTAAAATTACATAATTTGTGTAATATCTGGCCTTCTATCTTCTGTAAAAAGCTCCACTCCTTTACAGGGATTGATTCAATAGCATATAATAAGGTTGATGGAATTTTTGCTTTCAGCACCATCAGTAGATGTAAAAAGTGCCTTCTTCCCATTGTGCTATAAAACATGCGCAGACCATTAGCGTGACACATAGCTTTACTGGTGCTGTGTTCGATATGGGATTTATTCTTCATATTGCTCGCAATTATTTTCCCTAAATATACGTATGAATCAACCACCTCTAACTTTTCAAGACCAATGTGGCAATTGAATTTACATAATTTTCAGCTTTTTTCACTTTTCAAGATTAGAATTTTACTTTTGGAAACATTGTTCTTTAAAAAATTAGCCACCGTATAATTCTGCAATGATGACAACTTTTTGTTTAGCCCTATAGGAGTAAGATCCATCACGACTATATCGTCTGCATAAAGGAGACATGCAAAAGGCCGGCTACCTATCTTTGGAGCATCGCCCTCTCGCTGAGAGAGACAGTCGGGTAGATCTGCTAAATATGTATGTATGTGTTCTTGTAAAGCGCACTGCTGCCCTGAGGCGTTGTGGCGCTGTAGACAGCTGGGGAACCCGTCCTGGCTATCCCTGTGAGATGGTCCCTACTGGGTATCTCCAAGGTGAAACCAGGCATCCCCGGCAAATGTGGGGGGCTGTTGTAGAGATGAGGCAGGCTAATGCCCAGAGTTGCCGAGTGTGATCCCTGGTTAGAGTAGGCACCGAGGCTAGAATTATCGAGTCCGCTGACCCTGGTCCACGACCCTGCCGTGTTGGGAATTGAACCTTGGTCCCGGGCCGTTCTCTGCTTCCGGGGCTGCCGCCTCTAACCAGTGAGCCACACCACTCCACTAATATATAATGAAAATAATAGGGGGATAATAAACAACCTTGTTTCAAGCCGTTTTCTGTTGGAATTACAGATGCTAATCCTTGGTTTCCTCCCACTAAAACCCTGCACCAGGTTTGAGAATGTAATGCAATGATTAAGGACAACAGGGGAGCAGGACATCCCATATTTTGTAGTTTCCTCCAAAAGAGCGGCCGATCTAACTAATCAAAGGCCGTAGAAAAATCTATGAAGGCCATATAAACATTTGATCTGCGAGATAGCGTATATTTCTCCTCTATTAATTTCAACATGGTGATATTATCCAATGTCGAATGATTTTTTCTTAAACCTGCTTGTTCTATAGGGAGGACCTTTTCTCCGTGACCCATTCCGTGAGATGATCAAGAATACTTTGTGCAAATATTTTTCCCACTGCATCTAGTAACTCTATTTGTCTATAGTTGCCTGGATAAGATCTAAGGCCCTTTTTATGTAACGGGAATAAAATACTACCAGACCACGACGGCAATATCTTCCCCTGAGAATAGCAAAAGTTGAACAGAGGGACTAGAAACGTAGCCCACCAAAGTGGTTCCTTTTTGATTACCGTCATCGGTATTTCGTCCGGACCCATTGCTCCTGAGGATCTCATTTTTTTAATAAATCCAACTATGTCACTCACTGAGTGTACATAGTTGGGTAAGTGTGTTTCTAAAGGGTCAATAGCAGCAAGGAAAAAATTAGGAGAGTTAATATTTGCTGCGTATAGTCCTACCAAGTGGATTTTCCAATCCACTTCTTTAACAGGAATGGGAAGAGATTTTACTCTTGTACCGCAGCAGTCTGCAATTACTTCCCAGAATTTTTTAGAGTTGTTTTTGGAGGCTGCCTCTTTTAACTGCACCCATGCACCATCTTCCTTTAATTGCTTCAGAGAGCGTTTTTTCCTCTGCCTTTTCTTCTTCAATAAACTGATTAAATTACTATGTTCATTAGAAAAGTTCAAGAACTGAGCCCTCACCAATTTATTAATTTCCCTATTTAAGATGAGCATTGGATTAAAATAAGATTTCTGTTTAGTTGGGGGTCGTGATGATTTACATAATGCAGCCACAGAACCAATATTGCGGGGAAAAACTTCCAAAAGATCAGTTTGAAGGGATTCATATTCGTGCAAAACTAGAAGGTGTTGATCTTTTATAAGAGCTATTAATTTTGCTTTTACTATGACTGTTGTTTGAGCGTTCCAGTGAATTCTACCAATATTTACATTTAGCCCTACATTACTGCCAAAATTCCATGGATCTACCTTAGCACAAGTATAATTAAATTTAAAGCATATCAACATATGATCGCTAAAATCAGATCCCAAAACTTCCATACTTTGAGATTACAAAAAAACTCGGAGGAAACAATTAAATAATCTATTAAAGAATTCCTTGTTGGGGCCTTGTGAATATAGTTTGCAGTAATATCATTTTCTAACCTTCCGTTAGCTATTATAAGATCTAAGCTTCTCAGCCCTTCAAGTAATAAGGTACCTCTTTTGTCTGTCCTGCTTTTATTCAGAAATAGGGCAATGGGGATTTTTAAGGCTTCATTTCTTTCGGTGTTAGAAAATACCCTTATGCTGTGTGAGGAGACTTTAGCATTCATATCACCTACTAGCATTAGAGACTTACAATCTTGCCTTTCCATAATGGAGGAGATAAAAACAAATACATCTTTTATTAGGTGAGCATGGGAAGCATCTGGGGAAAGATATGCGTTTACAATTAACAGAGTATTTAGGTGATCCTGAGAATCCTTAACATGTAACTTAATTACCTGAATCAAGTTGGACTCATGAAAAAATTCTTTATAAGACCAACTAAAATTTGTGCTAAGCAAAATAGCGATTCCTCCTTTAGCATGTCCTCTATTCACGTGGAGAGCAGGCCGGCTCAGCACTATATAATCTTCCATTGACCAATCCATTGTGATCCAGGTCTCTTGTAGGCAAATTATATCCGCGCTCTGATCCTTCAACAATGAGAAATTATCTTTATTGGTGTTTAGGCCAGCTGCGTTCCAGGATATTACTGAGATATGCCTGCTAGGAGGCATTCCCACATTTGAAATCTAGGGATTTGTTTTTATTCAGCGCGCCTGCCACCCAACTCCATTTCTTATCTTCCTCACTTATAGGAGGATCGCACTGAGTCTTTTCCTCTGCAAGTAGCGAGACCCTCCTGGCTTTTATTCCTAAGGTAACCTGCAAAATACTTTCTTTCTTCGTATGGGAGAGGCCCCTGTTAGTGACTTCAGAATATGAATTAGACTGCTGATTTTGAAACACTTTTTTTGAAGCTAACTCTACTTCAGGGATAAGAACATCAATGCCACAACAACGTAATTTATCACTGTGCAACATTATCAAATGGGAAATAGCTTTAGATGTAAATGTTACTCCAGCTCCCCTGGGATTATTGTACTTTTGAACTTGAACCAAAGCAAGGTCATTGCTTGAGGTCATTTGAAGGCCTTGAATTTCAGAAAAACATCCTAACAAAAAAGATCTATTCATAAATGGTTCATGCTCAAAAATAAATGAAAAGTCCAGGGAGTATGGTACAGTAGGTGAATGGTGGATCTGACAATGTACCTCAGAGTTATTCTCAGTAGCATTGTAAATGATGTTGGTACATACAGAGGAAGTAAAGAAAGAGGCATTAGTGTTCAAGATACTCTGAGCAGTAGGTGGCACACTTATAAGAGATACAGATGGCTCTAGAGCGAGGTGAGTTGGGGTACTTAGGTTCATCAGAGGAGAGCTAGGTCCCAACATGTTGGATTCAACTAGTCCATCTTCCTTCTTCAAGACATTTTGAGCCTGGGTTATTGGTAAATTAATGATTACATTAGGGTCGAACCGCAGTCTTTTTGCCCTTTTTTTTACGAATGCTTCGTCTTTTTTCCCTTTTTTATTTCTTCTTCTTATTGGTGGTATTAGATTTGTTCTTAGTATCTTTTTCTTTGAGAGAGGGGCCACCAGCATTTAGACCCTCCTCCAAAGAACACTTTGGGGGATTTATGCCTCTTTGTAGAAAAATAGGAACACTCTATGGGGTATGCATAGATTACCTTTTTTCTCTTGTGCGACAGATGTAGATACTCCCTCTGACACTAACCTCTCAGGATCAAAAAGTTCTTGAAGAATGGAGGAGTGTAAATTATCAAATATATCTTCGCTTTCAATCAATTTCAGTTTGCTTTTCCTCCCAATTAAAGGCTTACCAGCCTGCACACCAAAGTCCCGCCCTTTATCAAGTTGAGGTGGAGAAATATAGAGAGGATGTGGCTGATTAAAATTATCCTCTATAGTTAAAGGGGGAGAAGACCTTTTTTAGAATATTTGGCATACAAGAAGAAAGCGGGTCAGATTTACCGTGCGTCCGACTTTGCTCAGAGACTAATGTCTTGGTCAGGGTCAACAGAGATTCTAAAATAGAGTCGGAGATATTGACTGATTTCTCCATTAATGCTAAAATAGTAGATAACACTCTTTACAAACAGAGTAATGAATCCGACATCAACATTTTTTACTCTTGGATTATGAATAAAGGGGTGGAGATACAGAGGTAGATCAGGTGTAATCGAGCCTCTGAAATGCTTGTTCTACTGGGTATACTACTGAACAGTTGTATTTGTACCGGATGATCCTGAGAAGGAGCACAGATATTGAAAGACATGGAATTAGCTGGGTTGAGTTGTCTGGACGACTCTAAAGTAAGTGCACAAAGCAGCTTTGAGGGCTGATTCAGGCTAGTATTGAGATCAGGAAGATCAGGGAGCGTAAAATCTTCCACTATAGGAACTCTAATATTTGGGGAAAATTGAGGTACCCCTTCAGAATGAGAGACTTCATTTGCCAGGGAATGGGTAGTTAAATTTACCAGAAAAGAATCCGTTTCCAAATCTTGGTTATCTCTGGACCGAGACCCACCAGTTTTGGTAAAAGGATTAGTGGATACTCCTGTAGGTAGGTTCCCAGGAGCTGCTTTAGTCTCACCAAGTGCTTCCGGAGAGAACACCCCCATCCCTTTAGCAATTAAACTTATATCCATTTTAGGGAAAAAAGGAAGTAATAGAATAAAAAAACTTTTATAAATATTTCTTTGCAATGAATTGTTTCTAAAGGATTAGCTTTAGTTTTTTTACACGCTCTTGTATATGGCACTCTACCAGAGCGCAGTTTCTTTGCAGTCATTACTTGAACCTCACAGCCGCGGACCCGTGGCCAGGATACAGGTACAACCAGAAATATGTAGCTCCTATTTGCGAATGAGCTGATGCGCCGCTCATGCAACACCGGACATCCACTAAGAACACTACAAAGATAATAAAACTGGCAACCCAATAATAATCTGGTAGTCCTAAAAGTCCTGAACAGTCACAGAACTGGTCAAACTGGTCAGATGAGGCGTCCAGGAGTCCCCAAGGCTGAATCTTCTATGCGTCTCCAAGGTCACATCCATAAACAGCTCCCTTCTAGGCCCTTCCGATACCTCCAAGGCTCCGGTGCTCCAACCAGACCTTCTTAACCACAGCCGCAGCTCACAAGGAGGCACAGGGAGGCATAGGGAGACACCAGGAGGTGCAGGGATGCACAAAGAGACACAGGAAGGCTACTCAAGGCTCTCAGTTGTGCTTAACAATATTCCTGCCACGAGGAAAGGCACCTTGCAGTACTTTGTAGGCGCACAGGAAATACTGGAAATACTTGCGGCTCCTGCAGCAGACCACAGCTTGCGGGAGATTTGCTCTACCCACTCCCGCCGCACAGGAGGACAGTCCACGGTCTTTCTTTCACCCACTATATCATGTAGTAGTTTGTAAAATGTAAATGGTAAATATCAACAGGACCACAGCAACCACAGTAGTAATAATAATAGCAACAAGGACTCTGTGAGGATGTTCAGCCTTACAACAACATGACTTCTTCACAAAACTCTAAGTCTCAACTGACCAGAAACTCATGTGGTGATGAGGTGCATGAGTGATGAGAGACACTCGCGGCTCACAAATGGTCCACAGCAGGATCTGGGTCATATAGAGTGCGGCAACAAGGGGCTCTATAAGTGTTCAACTTTTGCAATAGCTTGGCAACAACGTGGCCCGCGAGATAAAGTTGCCTGGTCGCCACTTCCCGCCACTTCCCGCCGCTGGAGGACCAGCCGCCACTCCCACTGCTGGAGGACTGCCCAAGGTTCACCGCTACAAACGGCCGCACCCGACCACCACTCGCGGTACCTGCATAGGCGGGCTCACGGGCTCCCGAGCTCACGTGGCCTCTCGGTATTCTGCTGGTATTCTGCCAGTCCAGAGAAGATAGTATGAAGGCACACGCAGCTCTTGCGGTTCGCGGCTCCCACCGCTGCCGCCGACGCTGCCCACGCGTCCGCTCCAACTCGCTCCAACTCGCGTCTGCACCAACCGCGACCTTGGAGCCCGAATCCAGTAGGTGGCGCTCAAGGAACACAGCAACCAACAGAATAATCCACTCGTGTCTGCAGATCAAACAAGGGCAACTCTGTCCCACTGACCACGTACAGGTCGACCTGCACTCGAGCTGACCTTTTTCCCGCACCCATGCTGAGATGTTTCTTGAATGTTGAGATGGCAGATGACCTCACCCGGGGGGGGGGTCCATTCCTGTTCAAACTACACGGCAAGAGGCAGGTGATGTGCCTAAGGCTTAGACTGCCCAATTCCAGCATCAAGCTCCGTGACAAAGGGCAGGTGATCCGTATCTCCATCCCGCAATCTATATGAACTTTCTGCGTTCCTTCTCTGCGAAGGGAGTGTCAACGTCCTATAAAGAGTGCTGGGTGCTCCTTGCAATTTGAACAGTCTCCCATTACCTACCTCCAGTGGGTCACGGACACTTTTCCATCTCTAGAGATTCCTGTGTAAGATTAATAAACCTGTGTTTCTTCACTTCCAGTGGTGTGGTCTCCCATTCTTGAACATACTTGGAGGAAGCTGTGGACTTGGGTGTTTCCTGCACCGCTGGGTGGTCTGCTTCTAAGACCCCCCGGTTCTACACTACTGTGTCTGTGTTGTGCTGTACTGTCCTCGGATCTCTGTCTGCCTCTGCAGTTCATACCCTCATACCACAGCTTATTTAAAAGGTAGAATTTGTAATCACAGACTTAGCAGTTCCACTGCTTCCATGTACTGTGCTCTGTATAGAATTGAAAACGTGTTCTTAGTACAACATTTCAGAGTGAAAGATGACTTGCTGCTGTTTATTAAATAAATAAACATGTGCTCTTAATGACGCGATTGAATGGCAACTGTGCTCATCCCTTCAAAGTGGGAGCTTTTAAAGTTTCTTCCTCTAGTGTGTTACAGTATTCTATAAACGCAGCAGTCCTGAGGATGGCTAACCCAAAAACAGCTTGTTAAGGCACAATTTATAGATAATATACGTAAGCAACAGATAAGTGGCTGTAGAGAGCAGTACAGAATTCACGAGAAGTTCCGCCAGTGCTTAATTTGTGCCGGTGATTTCCGGTGCCGGCACGGGCACTTAATTATCAGCACCGGCACTGATGACAGTCAGCCACATAAACAGCTGTTTATTAACTCAATGTACATTAAATGGCTAATACCTGCTGCCAAGTCATTCTTGAAGCTTCGGGGGCTTGGAATACTATGAATTGTCCCTCTCGTGTGAGTGTGATAGTAGCTGGTACTTTCGTTGGCAGCTGGCAGGGTGAAAGGGTGGTGCAAGCTGCAGTGGTCTCCTGATGAGGGAGGGCCCTGGCACATGTTTTTCTACAAATTAAGCACTGATCCGCCCATTCGTTTCAGTCCTCGTGCTTTTGGCCTCGAGTTTTCCATATTCCACTCAAATCATGTACTTCTTTGTGTTATAAACTGATGCCTGTCGTAGGACGTCACACCCAATAGCTCGAGAGAACCCCGCTCAGACAGGCTGGCTCCCCAGAGGGCAGAGCACACTCTGTTGTCTGCGATGCTTTGTTTCTGTGATTGAATACAAGTACCAGGCTGCCACATCCCGTGTTAAAGCGAGCTAGGAAAAAAGACAACTACATGTTAAAGCAAGCTATGAAAAAAAGACAACTTCATGTTAAAGCGAGCTATGAAAAAAGACAGCTACATGTTAAAGCGAGCTATGAAAAAAGACAACTACATGTTAAAGCGAGCTATAAAAAAAGACAACTACATGTTAAAGCGAGCTATGAAAATAGACAACTACATGTTAAAGCGAGCTATGAAAAAGAGACAGCTACACGTTAAAGCGAGCTATGAAAAAAGACAACTACATGTTAAAGCGAGCTCTGAAAAAAGACAGCTACATGTTAAAGCGAGCTATAAAAAAAGACAACTACATGTTAAAGCGAGCTCTGAAAAAAGACAACTACATGTTAAAGCGAGCTATAAAAAAAGACAACTACATGTTAAAGCGAGCTATGAAAAAAGACAACTACATGTTAAAGCGAGCTATAAAAAAAGACAACTACATGTTAAAGCGAGCTATGAAAAAAGACAACTACATGTTAAAGCGAGCTATAAAAAAAGACAACTACATGTTAAAGCGAGCTATGAAAAAAGACAACTACATGTTAAAGCGAGCTATAAAAAAAGACAACTACATGTTAAAGCGAGCTATGAAAAAAGACAACTACATGTTAAAGCGAGCTATGATAAAGAGACAACTACACGTTAAAGCGAGCTATGAAAAAAGACATCTGAAATGTGTCACTACCACAAGCGCTGAATATTATCAAGTGCTACGTCTTGGGACTTTTAAATAGGTTTTGCTACGTTTTCTCATTGAACAGCTTGGGTGTTATTGTCTTCAGCTGGGCATTTCGAGCTGGGTAAATTGGCACCGGTGAGGCCTCTTGCGTAATGCCAGGGCATGCCATCTGGGCGAGAAGAACTCTCGGGTTGACTATGACATAAATGCATGTCCCTGTTGGTTTGAGTGTCTTATAGATGTAGTAGAGCTTTAATAACTATTTGCTGGACATTGTGGGGCTTTGGTGTCACTGGACACGTCATCTCTGATGTGGCCAATGGTCACTGCCTCAGCATCCATGGTACCACGATGAAGGACGTCCCTCTCGGTCAAATGTCTCCCCAGATGGAAACACACGGAGGGAGCTGAGATGCTAACTTGGCTGAGACCTCTACAAAGATAAGGGAGACTTCATCAGAAAAGCTAAGACTTCAACATAAAAGGTAAAAACCTCAATGGTGAGGCCTAGTCCTTCAAGGATGCTGGTCCCTCAGCAGAAAAAGCATACATTTCAACAGGCAGCGCTAAGACGTCTCTCACACAATACTTCTGTGGAACAGGTCCAAGAACCAGTGCTTAATTTGAGCCGAGGCTTGCAGGTGGAGACCACTGCCACTCATTTTTCGGGGCCAGCGCTTAATTTACCTCATCAGACATTGACCAAGAACAAGAGAGTGAAAAAGAGAAACAAGGAAAAGAAGAAGGAAGATGAAGATGAAAGCCTGCAGACGTGACATAAAATGGCAGGGAGTACCCTGAGGTGGCTTAAAGAGACTTGAGGGGGAATCAAGACTACGCCACCTTGGTATTGGGCACGCCGACATTCAGAAGTGCTGCCTGCTGGTTTCTTAGCAAAACTTTGGGCCCAGCACTTATTATTTTACAAATTAAGCAATGGAACAGCCTACCGCAACAATCTGAGCAGCAAATACAGTGAATTCAAGAAAAGAAAGAAAGAGATCCCGTTGAACAGACCATTAGATTCAGGGATGTAGACTCTAGTCATATTTTTAAACTTTTCTTATTAATTGAACAACAAGGGGAAAAGATTTCATAAAGCCTTTCCTCCATGATTAACCGTGAAGGGAAGCCATTAGAGGAAGGTCTTTAAATGCTTAGGATTTTGTTTGTCCTCTATGCTCTTTACTTGTCACATACGAGCTTAACGATCTGTGGAAGCCCGAGTTTTCGAAGTCAAAGTGATTTGGCACATGATTTTACGCTCTTTTACATATTTGACTTTGCAACTGTGTACCATGATGCGCGCAATTTAAAAACCCAAAATAAATAAACAAATAAATAGATAAGTGAATATATTTCAACAATGGGAGTCAAGAAGGCAACAGCGAGGGCTGAGATGGGAAAAATGGGTGTCGAGAGCTCGACCAGGAGAGAATGACATCTGCAGCTAGGACTGTTCATCAATGGAGAAACCTGAGGGGTCAACCAAGAGAGAATGACATCTGCAGCTAGGACTGTTCATCAATGGAGAAACCTGAGGGGTCAACCAAGAGAGGATGAAATCTGCAGCTAGGATTGGTCCATCAATCGAGAAACCTGAGGAGTCAACCAAGACAGGATGACATCTGCAGCTAGGACTGTTCCATCAATCGAAAAGCCTGAGGGGTCAACCAAGAGAGAATGACATCTGCAGCTTGGACTGTTCCATCAATGGAGAAACCTGAGGGGTCAACCAAGAGAGAATGACATCTGCAGCTTGGACTGTTCCATCAATGGAGAAACCTGAGGGGTCAACCAAGAGAGGATGACATCTGCAGCTTGGACTGTTCCATCAATCGAGAAACCTGAGGGGTCAACCAAGAGAGAATGACATCTGCAGCTAGGACTGTTCATCAATGGAGAAACCTGAGGGGTCAACCAAGAGAGGATGAAATCTGCAGCTAGGATTGGTCCATCAATGGAGAAACCTGAGGAGTCAACCAAGACAGGATGACATCTGCAGCTTGGACTGTTCCATCAATGGAGAAACCTGAGGGGTCAACCAAGAGAGAATGACATCTGCAGCTTGGACTGTTCCATCAATGGAGAAACCTGAGGGGTCAACCAAGAGAGGATGACATCTGCAGCTTGGACTGTTCCATCAATCGAGAAACCTGAGGGGTCAACCAAGAGAGAATGACATCTGCAGCTAGGACTGTTCATCAATGGAGAAACCTGAGGGGTCAACCAAGAGAGGATGAAATCTGCAGCTAGGATTGGTCCATCAATGGAGAAACCTGAGGAGTCAACCAAGACAGGATGACATCTGCAGCTAGGGCTGTTCCATCAATGGAGAAACCCGAGGTCACAACCAAGAACAGTGATACCGCAAAGGAGGGTGTTAAGATCTTAGCAGAAAAGCCTGTTTCTTCAACAGAGTTAAGAGGCCTCAAAATAGAGAGGAGAAACATCAGAACAGCAGTACTGCTGAGCAGGGCAACATTGCTACAAGGCAGGACAGGTTGGTGATGACTATTACAACGATAATGTGCATTTTCATAGCACGCATGACTTTCAGTGTCATTATCAAAAACTTCTCAGAATTAGTAACAGAACTGCTTTTACCCAACAGATTGTGTACTCTGCAGTAGGACCTCTGAAGGATGAAAGGCCTTATTAGAATTACAAAACATTCAATGGAATAGATGCATTAGCAGACTAAGAAGGTTCTCTCTCAGGCTCGTTACTAGCCAGACATCTCCCACGGTGTCACTTGCACCTGTGATCATCGTAAAAATAGTTCTTGGCCTACAGTGCACCAAGCCTACAAGGCGCCTCCCCATTCAGACTTGAACCTGGCTGCAACCCATGGTCCTTCAGTCCCTGAGTTTCATCCTTTCCTCTTGCCCTATCCACGGGGTAACTCCTGGTCCACAGACTCCCTACAATCTCACATCATGATTCCGACTTCCATACCGTGCCAGACATCTGACCTCTCCTCAGCCTCTAAAGCTCTGGCCTCTCCTTGGCCTCTGAGCCAGCCTTTGAGCCCATCTACAGCCCACAGATCTGACCACTGAGTCTCCAAACAGCCTCACATCATGATTACATCATCCCTACCCTGTGCCAGACATCTGACGTCTCCTCAGCCTCAAAACCTCTGGCCTCTCCTCAGCCTTTGAACCCAGTCCACAAGTCTCTCTACAGCCCCTGAGCCCAGCCAGTGAGTCTCCCCACAGCTTCACATCACGTTTCCACCTTCCTCTACCCTGTGGCAGACATATGACCTCTCCTCGGGTTCTGAGCCCAGCCTTAGCGACTCTCTCTCCCTGATCCAGGTGACTGAGTCTCTACGCAGTCTCAGATGATGCTTAGACATTTCACTTACTTGCGTCTGGTACAGACACCTGTTCTCACTACCTGAGTACATCTGTAGTCCCTAAGACTAGCACCTGAGCATCATACAGTCTCATGTCACTCCTCCACTTCCTGATGCTTTGCCCAACCCTGCCTTAACAAACACTTACTTCACTATCTCCTATGGCACTCTCCACTCCCCCACCTTCCACCACCCGTGAAAGACAAGCTTGCACACCCCAGATTTGGTTTCATTAGTGTAGAGCCGCGTGGGCACTGCCTGGCATCAATGTAGAACCCAATCATGATTTAAGGTTCACACCACATCTCTTTTTATACCATTATTGTTCTGAATGGAATCATTGTTTGAGAAGCCGAAGGGAAGAACACATTAAAATTCAGTTTATAAACCACATTACTTATAAGTCATGCAAACATAAGGATCGGATCTTTATAAACACTAAGGGCCTGATTATGATGTCGGTCGGAAACTAAACCGCCCGACTCCTTGTCAGATGAGCAAACATGATGCTTCTAAACCTCATTAGAAAGGACTCCCATTGACTTCAATTGGAGCATGTGTTCCGACCAACAACACAGGCTCCTATGGGGAAAATGGGTGTCTGCTGAAAACCTTGCACTCTGTCTTAGGCACCCCATGGTGCCTGCCACACTGTGCATTGATTTACAGGGGGATCCCTTGGTTACCCGCTTGACCCCAAGCCAGATGACTTATGGTGAAGGGGGGCCTGCTGGGGGCCCCCAAAGTCAGCCTTTTTGTGTCGGACTGACCGAGTCAGAGAGGCTGTTGGAATTCGGTCGGTCGGAAATGCTGTCCGTTGAGCTGTACGAATCGTCTCCAACTGACTTGGATTCTCCAAATGCAGGTCCTAACCGATTCAGAATGATCGAACTGTTCCCCTTCCAACCACGATCATCGTAATCAGTCAGTTGGAACTGTTTTCGACCGAGGGGGGCGGAGGGTTTCCGACACGGTCTAGGAGAATCCTACTGTCGGTTGGAAGCTTTCCAACCGACATCATAATCAAGCCCTGACAAGTGAATAAGACCAACAAGTTCTTCTGCAGATTTGGGCAAAAGTGGTACATGGGCACAGCCACAGAAAAGAACAACACAATCTGTATGATATTACAGTCACATTTCAAGAGGTCATGGGTATTGTCATTTCAAACAAATGAGTTGGACCCATCACTTCTGGATCTAAAGAATATATGTTAGTTGTGTTTATTCATATAAGTGCAATATTTGTTACAAGTACTTGATACCCAGAACCTCTTTGGTTAATAGGGGGGCTAGCATTGTCTGCACCCCCTGTACTGAATGCAGGGGTGGGCGGAGGGCAGAGGGTAGGCTATGCTGCTGCCAGCAGTCCCTACCCCTCCAGCGCTGAAAAGAGCCTACTGTCTCCAAGCCTGGAATGATCAGGTTCGGAGTTTGTGGCCCAGAGACATGTATAATCGCAGGTGGTGGAAGTTTACTTGGAGTTGTTTTTGGAGGACTAATGTTATGAAAACACTTCAGTCTTGGCTTGAAGATATGTTTGATGTGGCTCACTATGAAAAAATGATGTATTAGTTGGACGTCAATTTACATCTTTCTGATCATATATGGGGCCTTTTTATAAATTTAAGGTGATTCTGACTGTATAATGCATATTTACTATTGACAGGTTCTTGCTTGATTCTCATAGATAGCATGCATGACATTTTTTGCTGCATGAAACACTACATTTTCATCTTTCTGTATTGATTTATCATCTACCTATGTAATCAAGGTATTTGTACTATTGCTTGGTTTTTATTTTCTTTCTTTTTTGTTATCATTCCTATTCGTTATCAATGTCATTGCTCACATCTAATATTGTATAACTGGTGTTTGTTACTCTGTTTCTAAAAGGTATTTGATTGTTGGTCATTTTAGAATCGATTTTGAAAAAAATGAAGTAAAGAATTGTGACACGTACTTAAGCCATTCGTAATAAAGCCCATCATTTTGTAACAATACCCGACTATGAGGCCCAATAGAATGGCGGACGGACCAGCATCCGTTCGCCACCCCCGAGGTGGAGGGACCGTCCACAGGGGCAGCGGCGGTCCCTCCGTGCGAATTAGGATGTGACTGCCACCCTGGCGGTCACATCCTGTATATTTAACATTGCGGCGGGTGCTGCTTTAAGCAGCACCCACCGCAAGGTTAAATATGATTGCTTTCAATTTGCATGCACAAAAAGGCAGGCACCGCGCGGTCCTGTCGCCTTGTACATGCAAATGCTGGGGGGTACCATAGGTACCCCCCATGTGCACTCCCCACCCCCCGACACCCTGGGGGCCCACATGCTTTTCCACAGTGGTAAATCCGCCTTGGAAAAGCATTTTGCAGACACCGCCACCAAATTGCAGCCAACACCCTGCGAATCAGCGGTGGACAGACCTGCCATCCGCCGCTGATCCCACCACCATCATAATCTGGCGGTGGGTGTTTTAAAGGTCCGCAGCGGTGATTCCGCATCCTCCGGGCCGGCGGTGGCTTCCACCGGCCCGGAGGATGCGGAATCACCGCAATCATAATCGAACCCTTAATTTGTAACAAGCACTCAACAACGCCATGGGATTATGACCAGCGCCTTAATGAGGAGAGGTACATGTGCTACCACTGGGTGTTGCAAAATTAAAAGAAAAGTGACGAAAATGTTTATTTTTTTTATTCCTGTATGTGGAGCATTCCACCTGCAAATTTACATTTTTCTGAAAAATCTTGCAAAGTTCCTGATAGAAGATTGGTCTTACCTTTTAAAGCGTGTCTGAAACTGAACTATATTGCCCACCTTATCGTCTACATTTAGTCTTTTTTTTAAACTCCTCCTCTCCAAGAAGGTAAAGTATTTTGGAAGAAGCAATGAATTAAATTTCCAGTTCAAGCACTGTGTGATTCAGTCAAGGAAGAGGAGACAACAGCAATACTTCCTGGTGCGCCTGTAACCAGAAATATAGCTCAGTGTATTCATGCTTCTGCTGCAGACATCAGCTTACTAAATGATTTTCCAAGAGTTTGAATTACGAGGGCAGGTCTTTGAGTACCGTGCCTCAGTCTACGTAACGCCATTAACACTGTCTTGCGAGCTAAACCCATCCACATGCAGTCCAGACGAGTCCTTAAAACAAGCACTATCAAAGCCAACAGTTTTCGCTTATATAATGCAAGTGCTCCAAATATTGACTTTGTTAATGTATGTCTCCATAGTATTTAAAAAAAATGTAAAAGAATAAAACATTTAAAAATACTTGGCATAAATGCAAACACCTATCTATGGTATCACAAAACTGTACATTAAATTCAATGCCTTCAAAAATAACATGTTTTTTTTCAAACACTTTTCACTCAGGCAACTCAGAATAGAATTTATAAAAATAATAAGGATGTGTCTGAATGTAAAGGGAGATGCTTGCCAACTTCTAATGTACTTTCCTTAGGATTCAGCCACGTGGTGCTCTGTCGTAGCACAGGGAGCAGATTTATGGGTCTCAAGGAACAGTATCATGCCAAGCATGCCTTCAGCCTCAGAGAGTGCAGCCGATGGCCCTTCCCCTTCCCAGTGCAATAAAACCCTTTGTGTGCCAAAGCGTGTGCTTTCACGCCATGTATAGAATGCAGGGGATGATACAAAACAACCCTTAAAGTCTGCATTTCAGCCATACCCCAACACAAAATATCTCAGTTGGTGTTAGAAAACACATGCACTTTCATAAAGTGCTGAAAGAAAAAGAAACAAGCATTTACAATGCAACGGTTTCGCCTTTGGAGAAGTTAGAGCTATTGGCATTGTAAATGACAACATTTTTATTTATGTGTTGGTTTTGAAAACAGATAAATAAATGGCATTGTCATTTACATTGCCAATAGCTTAATCTCTCGCAAATGTGAGAACTATTGTACCCTACGGACGAGCTCAGCATACAGCAATTACTACCACACACACACACACACACCCAGAGCCACACACACACACCCAGAGCCAGCCACACACACCCAGAGCCAGCCACACCCAGAGCCACACACACATACCCAGAGCCCCCCCCACACACACAACCAGAGCAGTCACATACACACACCCACTGGAGCAGTCACACACACACCCACTGGAGCAGTCACACACACACACACACACACTGGAGCAGTCACACACACACACACACTCTGGAGCAGTCACACACACACACACACACTCTGGAGCAGTCACATACACACACACACACACTCTGGAGCAGTCAAATACACACACACACACACACACACTCTCTGGAGCAGTCACATACACACACACACACTCTGGAGCAGTCACACACACACCCAGGAGCAGTCACACACACACACACACACACACCCAGGAGCAGTCACATACACACACACACACACACACACCCAGGAGCAGTCACACACACACACACCCAGGAGCAGTCACACACACACACACTCTGGAGCAGTCACATGCACGCACACACTGGAGCAGTCACATGCACGCACACACTGGAGCAGTCACACACGCACACATTCTGGAGCAGTCACACACGCACACACACATACACACACTGGAGCAGTCACACACACACACACACTGGAGCAGTCACACACACACACTCTGGAGCAGTCACACACACACTCTGGAGCAGTCACATACACACACTGGAGCAGTCACATACACACACTGGAGCAGTCACACACACACACACACACACACACACACTCGGGATCAGTCACATACACACACACACTGGAGCAGTCACACACACACACACACACCATTCAGGATGGGAACTCAGCCTCAAAAAACATATACAGAAAGAGTCATTAGAAAATGAACATTGGGGAATGTGTATAAAATAACTGGTGCATTAAGAGTGAATTGCCATGACTGATAATTGACGGTGACCGAGTAAAAAAAAAAAAAAAAAAGATGAGGTATAAGTGTACAGACCAAGGACCAAACAAAAAATATGGGAGTGTGAATGAGCTGTGTATAATCCATTAAAACGACTATCCCAAAAAACTCTCAGAGCGGATTTACGTGCATACTCGGATGGTCAAGTTGCATAGAACCAAACAAAAGTGGTGGGAACGCGAATGAGCCGTATATAGTTAGTTGAGGCGGCCGTTTAGACAAGACACTCGAAACAGAGTGGTGTTCATGCACGGCTGGTGAAACTGCTGTGTGCTGGTAATATCTAATGGTGCCGCATGCATTCCCAAAAGCGTAACGAAACAGTAAAAGTGTACATGGTTGAAAATGGCAAATCTTACCCGAAAACCGCAAAATCGGTTGCGTGGAGACCGCAACGAGGCTCAAAATGTTTACTTAGCACACAGAAGTGTGTTAATAGTGTTGTGATCAGGGTCATCGACAGAGGTGACGGACCTCCGTCCCGGGTGGAACGTGATAGACAAGCTGAACATGACAGCATAAGTGGTATGCAAATGGGGGTAATATGCACAATAAATACAATAAGCAACGGAGAGTGAAAGGGGAGGGGGGGCGGGAACGGGGACACGGGGAGGGGGGTGGAACGGACACAAGGGGGGCGGGAGGGGGGCGGGAACGGGCACAGGACAGGGGGGGGCGGGAACCGGCACAGAACAAAATACCTAAACTTACAAAGTGAAAACACATTTATAAACAAAATACTCCTTACCTGATCCCTGATCGCTTTGTGGGAACTCGAATCTTGAACTAACTCCAACAACAGACGCATGTAAAATGAAGAAAAAAGGGCGACTCGAAAAAAAAAATAACACACACCCACCGCCGCGATGACGAACAGAAGTGGGTGGAGAGGGAAAAAATCGCGGGAACGCCCCCGAATCTGGTCCGGCCTTGACAGACAGATCCGTCTCCCAATGGCTAGCCTCCATTTATGGAGCTAGCCAATGGGAGCCGGGGGCCGTTCCTGAAGTCCTTATTAGAGTCAATGGATTTCGCCTGCGCCGAAAAGCTGCGCAGAGCGCAGCCTTCGGCAGGCGAAACCCAAAAAGTTGTCCCCTAAACGTGAGCAATGGAAGTATACCAGTCAGTCAATCAGCATGATTCCGAAGAGGCCATAATCCATGGGAAGGGACAAATATAAGGAAGTGAAAGGAGAGCCATCAGTGAGTGAGATGTAAGCCCACAGTCACTTCACAATAGTTCTTTCGGAAACAAATATCTTGCTCTGTCTGGTAGTCGAGACCTAAAAAGAGCTATTCAGCCTAGCTTTCATTTCAACTCTGTGTGAAAAGTGGTCACAACTGAAGAATATCTGGCACGGGTACTCTGCCTATTCAACTGGCCTCTGTCTCCCTGTTCCATTAGTAAATTGCATTTTTTTTTACAATTATCTTTTTATTCAGTGCTCTAAATTAACTATAAGCCTGCATACAGCACTCTCAAAACTTCTAAATAAATAAATATATATCTGTGTGGAAACGGAAGGTCAAATATTTGCATCCTCAGCATTTCATTTCCGGAGCCGATGCAATATCAGGTGTGTGTGTGTTTCTTTTTCTGCCTGTCAGTTTGTTTTTTCCCGAACTGACTTTGTACCAGGATTGAAGTCTATCAGCTTAGCTTAACAAACAGGGCAGTCACCAAGTTAGCTTTGGTCACCATGACATAGCCGCACATACTCTTGTGTTCTGTTCACCTCACGTTCCAAAGATATACCACCTTATGTTCTGTGAAGCTGTGCAGGGAAGAGAGCATCTTTTTTTAGTGAACATTTGATGCATGCACCTTCTACTGGAAAACTACGCAGCATCTGTGAGACTTGCACAAATAACTTGACTACATTTGTCCTTCACTGGGAACCAAACACCTAATTGTAGCACCTGACTCTCAGAGGGTAGTGTTGCAGAGCAGAGTGAGGCTTACTCAAGGGAGGTGGTGTGGGCTAGTAATCGCCATTTGCAGGGGCGCAGAAATAACACTCAATAATTGATTGTCCAGTCTGTACTTTGCTTTATAAAAGCAAGAGTACATTTATTAAACACACACACTACTGAATACTATGCACCAATTCACAAATATACATAAGCTGTTGGAATTACTTTGTGACATTGGGTAACATCTCTACCCCTCCCCTGGGGGGTGGGGTCTAGTGCCACCACTGCCATGTATGCACATCATCTTGCCCCCAATGCAGGTAATTGAACATAACCTGGAGCGAGGGCCCTGCGCACTGGCACCATCCCTGTGGCGACTCACCCCATTATCTCAACAAGCATTTATAATAGGTAACCCTGCCTTGGTGACACATAACCCTGACTAAGCATTTCCTACTGACCATGAAGTACACACCTCTACATCTTAAGGGCTAGCCACCTTGGTCCTTCACCTAAGCGCAGCAGCAAGAATACATGTTTACGCATCACTTTAGAGTGACAGTACTCAGCACATTTGTGAATCATTAGAATGCATTGCAATTACAGGCCCTAAAGGCATCACAGATGAAATCACAGGATTACGCATATACAGCCAGACTCCCTATCAGGAATGTCAGGCAACATAACCCCACTATGCTTATGACATCTCCGTACACAGGTACTTCACATTACACATATGACTTTCAGTCCCTCTAAAAGAAATTACATTATTAAATGCACTACAAGTGCAATTACACCTCTTCATCTCCAGGGGATGCCCTTCTCCAGACATCCCCAACTCAGCCCTTCACTCCTTAATGCACTTCTACATACACCCTGAGCAGTAGAATAAACGTTCCAGCCCAGAAGGTGTTAAAATGCTGGCCGAGCCCTTGAGGGGTTATTCTTTTCAAGAGAGACTTAGGGAGGGCCTTCCAGTTTCGTGCTGGAGAGACTGCGCTTCTCCAGCAACTCCCCTCCACCTTTGCACCCATGTGGTGGTGACCCTGTTCTCCTGGGGCCACCTCAAGCAAAGCAAACTGCTGTTTGCCCTGGCAGGCAGGTCCTGGCCTGCAAGGCATTATGGGACTTTGTGCATGTTAAAACAGTGGTTCTCCCGCTGCTCCAGGGAGAACCGCGATGTGGGCCTCCAGCTGTGTCGGCTGGCCGTTGGAGGGTCCGGTCCGAACCGGACCCTCAGGTGAGAGAAACGGCTCGGGGAGCCCACCCCCAGCCGCCTATGCCCATTTTTGGCGGCCCGGTCCCACCCAGGCCCTGGCCGCACACCCTGCATGCCTTCTCGGTGGAGGGCAGCCCAGGGAGCCCACCCCCGACTGACCCTGCCGGCACTCCTCTTCTGGTCTGCCCGCTCCGGGGGGCAGACGCGCAGACCTTCGCCGGCTCCTCCGGCTTTCCGGGGGAGTGAACTGCACTCCCCACTTGCCTGCCCGCACTCGGGGCCAGGGGATGGGATACCGGGGGCCCGAGCATCTTCAGGGGGAGTGCGATGGTGCTCCCCCATGCAGCGTTAGCGGGGGCCAGGGTGGGCTCCTGGTACCCCTCTTGGGGGCATTTTCATGGGGAGTACGATGGCGCTCCCCGACTTTACTTCGGGCCCAGGGATGGGGTCCCGGGCCCCTCAAGACCTCTCCACGGGGTGGTGTGAAGGCACACCCCGCCCCCAGCTCCTCGTCTTCTTCAGGGCCAGGGTCTGGGGTCCCGGGCCCCTTGCAATCCCATTTTCACGGGTGGGCGCGATGGCGCTCCCCCTCCTCCTCTTCACGGGGAGCACAACAGCACTCCCCGGTTTTGCTTCGTCCCGGGCCCCTGGAGACCTTATTGCGGAGGGGCACAATGGCACCCCCTGCCCTCCGCTGTTGCGGGGGGCCAGGGTGGGCTCCTGGCCACCCGGTTTGGGGTACACTTTACTGGGAGCACGACGATGCTCCCTGACTTTACTTTGTATTGGGCAGCCCCAGGACCTGACCCACCCCGGGGGCATCTTCTAGACCGGCAACGGAGCCCCAGGCGCGTCGTCGACGGTCAGCCAAAGGTCAAAGGTTGCCTACCTTCTGGGGGCCCAAATTCAGCCCTCAGGGGACGATCTTGTAGATTTTGGCCTCTTCTTGCTCCTGGTGGTGCTCCAGCCACTGCGAGAACTCACTTTTGCCCGCTGGGTCTCTGAGAGGGGGGATTCAGCAGGGAGCTGTCTTCACTGGCTTCCTGTACAGGATTGGAGTGGATGAAATAAACAGAAACAAAAGATGTTCAGGAGCCTATTGGATTATTATGAGGTCCTCATGTTGAATAATTTTCTGACTAGACTATGATAATTAGTGTGCTGCAAATTGTGTATAAATAGCAGTACAAATATGACTTTGGACTCTGCAGAATACTTCTTCTCACACCCATTACAGTGGACTTTAGTGCGTGTCTGGAATCTGTAGCCCTTAGGAAAGTAAAACCAGCCCTTCCACACAGCTTCTTCCATTCAGGAGACGTATCAAGACCTGGCTTTTCCCCCAATAATTGTCCGCCTGACTGTTCCCCTGATTCTTTCCGTTAACAGAGTACTCTCCAGCGCCAGGAAGCCTGCAAGGTATCAGTTGCGCTCTACAAATTCTCAAAATAAAATAAATAAATAAAGCCCATGTGCTCCCTATCCCCATAAGAGAATAATGGAATGCACTCTGTAAAGCACACTGACTTTCCCTGGCATGTTTCTTCCCATTGTATAAAGCCTATTCTCCAGTATTAGGGGTGTCTTTCATAGATTCACATGCTTGAATATTCCCCGTCGTCGAAGTGGGAGTCCCACGGTAAATAAAATAGCAATAATGCTAACAAATATATATATATATAAATATATAAAATATCATATAAGTAGTAAAACAGATAAATATATACTGAAGAAAACCTTTACAAAGGTTACTACATAGGAATGCATTAGAGAGAAAAAACTCATTTGCAACATATCAGTGTCATTATGTTAGTCCAAACTGCAGCCAATCAGGCTCAAGCACCCTCTAGAACCTTCTCCTCAGAAGCTCAAGCCCTCAGATTTTCTACCGCACGTCGTATGAAGGGAGTCTCCCTGAGCTCTGCTCAATTCTTTTCAACTTATCTACTCTTCTCAGTTTTTCACAAAGATGTCAAGTAAGAAGTCTTTATTTAGACCTTGTTCCTCCTGTGGAAAATGACGTTTATTTGAGAAGGACCCTCATGACAAGTGCATTTACTGCTTGTACACTGATCACAAAGTGGTTGATTGTAGGTTATGTAGAACTTTCAATCCTAAAACCCTTAAGGACAGGGAGGGTCGCCTCCTATTGTAAATGTAAATGTGGGATACTTGTATAGCGCACAGTTACTCTACCCGAGTGTCCCGGCGCTGTAGACCGCTGGGGAACCCGTCCTGGTTTTCCCTGTGAGATGGTCTCTTTTCTGGGTATCTCCAGGGTGAAACCAGGCATCCCTGGCGTCTGTGGGGGGCCGTTGTAGAGATGAGGCAAGCTAATGCCCAGAGTTGCCGAGTGTGCTCCCCGGTCGGAGTAGGCACCGATGCGAGAATTATCAGTCCGCTGACCCTGGTCCAAGACCCTGCCGCGTCGGGAATCGAACCCTGGTCCCAGGCCGTTCTCTGCACTCGGGTCTGCCGCCTCTAACCAGTGAGCCACACCTCTCTATTATGGCTTAAGCGCCTTCAAGATAAGGACGCGGTTGTTTCTGACGCAGAAAGCCTTAAGTCAGCTCCTTCTTCTGTGGCTTCTAAGCGTGGCAGTGTTCAGGAGTTACCATCTCCTTTCCTGAAGAAAAGAAAGCTGGCTTTGACTGTGGCTGCAGTGCCACCTACTACTTCTGTGCCTGTTATAACTACGCCCACGAGATCTGGCTCTCAGGCGTCTTTTCCAGCTTCTATTAAAGTGGTTACACTTTTAACAGCGCGGTCGTCGACGGGCTCGTCGACGACCACTCCGACAACGAGATTGGCTGCTGTGGCTTCGTCTACAACTACAGTCACGACGACATCGGCGTCGTCATCGTCGACGAGAATCTCGACGACGGCTCTCACGTCGACGAGAGCCTCTGTTTCTTCAATCTCGTCGACGATCCCTATCATATCGTCGACGAAGAAGCCATCGTCGATGAAGAAACCATCGTCGTCAATCCCATCGTCGACGAAGGCCTCGTCGACGAAGCTCCCGTCGACGGCGACGACGAAGCTCCCGTCGATGAAGATTCCGTCGACGAAGATTCCGTCGACGAAGATTCCGTCGACGAAGGCGCCGTCGACGAAGGCGCCGTCGATGTCTAGGATGCCGCCTACAACACAGTCACCGTCGACGGCCCAGACGACGTCTACTACATCGTCGACGACAGCATCATCGACGGGCTCGTCGATGTGCAAGCCAGCGACAGTAGTGCCTAAACCTTCTAGGTCCACGGAGGCGCCTATAGACTCACCGTCTACGGCGACTGCTTCAATATTGTCATCATCTACGCAGGGCTCTGCGTTGACAGCAACTTCCAGTTCTTCATCCTACGCCAACATGCCTTTAGTGCCCTTGGACACTTCAGTTTCTGCTCTACAGTCCTCATCCAATAAGGAGGAAGATTCCGCTTTCCACTTTCAATCCCCTGCTCTGCAACCACCACTCCAGTTGTTTGTGTCTGACCATGAGACTGAGTCAGTCCCGGATGACACTGTTTATGGGGATGCCCGGAGTCCATCAGATTTAATCATTAAATGCCAGGACACTACTTCTGAAGAAGAAGAAGAGGTTGAGCAGGTAGATCAGCACGAAGACCAATGCGTGCAAATCCCAATGACGTCTATTCCAATGACACTTTTCTCTAACCTCCAACACATGTTGGACGATTATAACAGACATTTTCCACCTACCCCTCAGGGTACTCCGGTTCATGAGTCTGCTGATGTAGCACTTTCGCATCAACCTCTACAAACACCTCCTAGACAGTCGGCTCCGTCAGTACATTTGAGTGCTCCTCTGTCTACTAATCCACTTACGGACACTGACTCAGAGCCAGAGAGAGAGGAAGGAGAGGTTTGTCAGGATTCAGATGGTGAGCAGGATCCTTATTTGGCGAAATTTGATAACTATCGGGTTCAAACACCCTCGCCGCAACAGGGCACTTCAAGTGATTCACCTCCTGTGGACATCGCTAGTTTTCATAAACTTATGGACAAGGCGGCGGACCGCTTCAAGTTGTCAAGGGTCCAGCGTGACGAAGACTGTTTTCTGTATGATTTCAAAAATCAGCCTTATAAGCAGGTGCATACAATACCAATTATTGAATTTATTTGGAAGGAAGGGCAAAAGATTATGAAGGCTCCTAACTCCTTGCCGGCCCAGATACCTGGATTGGAGAAGAAGTACAAGGCTCCAACTGGCTCTCCTGCTTGTCTGCTCTCTCATCCAAAGCCAGACTCAGTGGTGACTCAGGCAGCACAACGTCGTGCACGTAATCCTACAGCGCCTGTCACTTCCCCTCCCGATAGAGAGGGTCGCCGATTGGATGCAATCGGAAAGAAATTTTCGTCCATGGCTTCAGCTTCAGCCCGTGCTGCGAATGCTCTCGCAATTTTGGGTCGTTTCGACCGACAAATGTGGTCAGACATGTCCATCTTTCTTGCGCAACTTCCAGAGTCATCCAAGGCGGAAGCGCTCCAGGTTCTTCAAGATGGTCAAAGATCTTCGGAGGAGATTATAGACTGTGCTGTGGATGTGGCGAATACTGCATTCCGTATCCTTGCCAGTGCGGCGGCGCTCCGACGCCAGGGATGGTTAAAGTCTACTTCTTTCAGGCAAGAGGTCCAGTCAATGATAATTGACATGCCGTATGATGGCGAATCTTTGTTCGGTTCCCAAATCGATGCTTCTTTGGAAACCATAAAGAAGGATACCGACACGGCGAAGTCGCTTGGATCCTTACAATTTAAGAAACAGCCCTTTCGTGCAGCACGGGGGCGGGGAACCTCGTGCAATTTTACCAGAGGAGGACAGTCACAGTACCGCCAGTACAATCAGGGAAACCAACGGTACTCAAACCAACAATCTGCTCGTCAACAACAATCCAGACCCTATAGAGGGAAGTCTACTTATAGAGGTGCCAACAACGCCAACAAACGACAATGACTTGCCAGTTCAAGAGAGTGTTGGAGGTCGAATCTCGCAGTTCTACTCTCAGTGGTCTCAAATAACATCGGACCAATGGGTGTTGGACATTGTGCGCAAGGGTCACGCCTTGGAATTCACAGAGTTTCCTCCTCCATCTCCGCCTTCGGGTCCGCCACCTCCCCATCTAGAAGAACTACAACATCAAGTTCAACTATTATTAACGAAGGGTGCAGTCGAAGTGGTTCCTGTATCTCAGCGGGAGAAAGGCTTCTATTCGAGGTTCTTCCTCATTCTAAAGAAGACGGGGGAGTGGCGTCCCATTATGGATCTGAGGTATCTCAACCTCTTCCTGAAACAACAGTCCTTCCGCATGTTAACATTGTCAGAAGTCTTGCGGTTTCTCTGCAGCGGCGATTTTTTGACGACAATAGACTTGCAAGACGCCTATTTTCATGTACCAATCATTCCTCAACATCGAAAGTACTTGAGGTTCAAAGTAGGACACAATCACTATCAGTTCAAAGTCCTACCGTTTGGCCTCAGATCAGCTCCTCGTGTGTTCACGAAGAATCTGCCTCCGGTCATGGCTTACCTGCGTCTTCAGGGAGTCCAAATATTTCCTTACCTGGACGATTGTCTTTTGAAATCCCAATCCGCAAGTCAGCTGCATCACGACACACGTTTGTGCCTCACCCTCTTCAATTCTCTAGGGTTGACCATCAATGTAAAGAAGTCACATTTCACACCTCTGCGAAGCAGGACATTCCTCGGGGCTGTTATAGACACGGATGTGTCAAAAGCGTTCATCTCCGCCGAGCGGAGACAGAAGATAGTTCATCTGGTCTCCACCATCAGATCAAGAAAGTCAGTTTCAGTGCGAATGTTGAAATCATTTCTGGGGATGGCATCATCTTGTATCGCACTGATCCCGAATTGCAGGTTACGTACCCGTCCTATTCAGGAGGAATTGGACCTACAATGGCGACAGGTGTCGGGGTCGTTCAACGACCAAGTGACAGTCACAGCTGGCATGAAGACCAGTCTGCTCTGGTGGGAGCAACGGACCAATCTGAACCAAGGGGTCTCTTTCCTTACTCAGACTCCAGATCTGACATTGACCACGGATGCGTCCATGGACGGATGGGGAGCCCATCTCCTGGACCTTTCCATCAAAGGAAAGTGGACGGCGACTCAGAAAACCTGGCATATCAACAGGCTGGAATTGCTGGCGATCTTCCTAGCGCTGAAGGCCTTCTTACCAGTGGTGCACGGAGAATCGGTGCTGGTTCAAACAGACAACACCACCAGCATGCACTACATGAACAAACAGGGAGGCACAAAATCTCAACCCCTGTCTTGTCTTGCCCAAAGGATTTGGGAATGGGCACTTCGTCACCACATTTCTTTGACAGCAGTCCATTTGCCGGGAGCGTCAAACATACTGGCAGATTCCCTAAGCAGGTCTGCGTCATCCACTCACGAATGGGAGTTACACCAGCCGACTCTGGACCTCGTGTTCCACCAATGGGGTCATCCCAAGATGGACCTCTTTGCAACTCCAGTGAATCGGAAATGCCAGACTTTCGCCAGTTGGCATCCACATCCGGAATCCAGCGGCAATGCCCTACTCATGGATTGGACCGGCCTATTTGCCTATGCGTTTCCACCACTCCCATTGGTGCCAAGAACGTTGTGGAAGATGCGCAGGCAACCCTGCCGCTTGATTTTAATCGCCCCACGTTGGCCCAGACAGGCGTGGTTTTCAGAACTCCTTCTAATGTCCCAATGCAAACCAATTCGCCTCCATCCACGTCCGGACCTTCTGACAATGGACGGCGGACAAGTTTGTCACCCAGACCCGTCAACGCTTCAATTGTGGGCATGGAACCTGAATTCATTGATTTTGCCTCTTTAAGTATACCTCAGGACTGTAGAGACATTCTAGCGTCAGCTAGAGCTCCATCAACAATCAAAACATATAGGTTAAAGTGGAAACTCTTCTGTCATTGGTGCGCAGCATCCAACGTACACCCTATCAGTTCTACTCCAGAGCAACTGTTACCGTTCTTTTTAAGTCTTGCTCAGTCTGGTCTTTCACATGCCACATTGAGAGTCTTTTTGGCGGCCATCTCACGCTACCGTCATGATGGCTCTACGTCTCTCTGTTCATCCAGAATCATCAGACAGTTCTTTAAAGGACTTTACAGGAAGTTCCCTCCGTTAAGGCGCCCTCCTCCAGCTTGGCACCTCAACGTGATGTTATCACAACTTATGAAACCTCCATTTGAGCCAATTCATCGTTCAAACCTCAAGTTTCTAACCTGGAAAGTGGCTTTGCTTTTGGCTTTGACTTCGTCTCGTCGTGTAAGTGACTTGCACGCTTTCACCATCAAACCTCCATATTTGCAGTTCAAACCTGATGGAGTGGCACTTCGTACCAATCCTTCTTTTCTCCCAAAAGTACCTACTGACTTCCATTTGAACGAGCCAGTTTTCTTATAGACTTTTTTCCCGGATCCTAAATCTCCTGCGGAACAGCGACTACATTCTTTAGACATCAAACGGTGTCTAAAATTCTACATTTCTAGGACAGCCCCTTTCCGTAAATCCAATCAGCTATTTATAGCATATGGACTACTGCGCAAAGGACACTCAGTGACTAAACAGACAATAACACGATGGCTCTCTTCAGCCATATCGTTTTGCCATCAGCAGGCTGGCAGGCCTTTACCTACTCCAGTGAGAGCACATTCTACGAGAGCGATGGCGTCGTCCATCGCATTGTTTGCCGGAGTGCCTCTACACCAGATTTGTCATGCAGCGACATGGTCCAGCAGGCACACCTTTACCAAACATTATTGTTTGGAAGCTGTCAACGAAGCGGATACCGCAGTGGGGCAAGCAGTGCTTCGTCATCTTTTCAAATAAGGTGAGCCTCTTTCCCTCCTCCATCCTTGAGATTGCCTTGCTTGTATGCTATATATTGTTCTTCAATTGTTTGGAAATATTGCAATCTCAGCTCTAGGAGGTTACTGCTATCTATTCTATTCAAGCATGTGAATCTATGAAAGACACCCCTAATACTGGAGAAGAACAATTGTTACTTACCTGTAAACAGGTGGTTCTCCAGTATTGGTGTCTTTCATAGATTCACATGCGACCCACCCATCCTCCCCTCAGAGGCTCTTTTCTCCTCATGCGCTATTATTACTAGTGCTACGAAAATCTGAGGGCTTGAGCTTCTGAGGAGAAGGTTCTAGAGGGTGCTTGAGCCTGATTGGCTGCAGTTTGGACTAACATAATGACACTGATATGTTGCAAATGAGTTTTTTCTCTCTAATGCATTCCTATGTAGTAACCTTTGTAAAGGTTTTCTTCAGTATATATTTATCTGTTTTACTACTTATATGATATTTTATATATTTATATATATATATATATATTTGTTAGCATTATTGCTATTTTATTTACCGTGGGACTCCCACTTCGACGACGGGGAATATTCAAGCATGTGAATCTATGAAAGACACCAATACTGGAGAACCACCTGTTTACAGGTAAGTAACAATTGTTCTTCCATGTCACCACCCAATTCTGCATAAGTCCTGCCACACCATTGACTTTGTAGCTGCTCCTGGACTGCGCACGCCCGGAATCTCCCCTGCGCAGTCCGTACACGTGTGCACACGCTTGTACCCATGGGTCTGCATGTAACCAGCCCAGAGTCCTCTACTCCAGCTGCTGCGCAGCGGCCTGGTCAAGCCAGGGGGACACCAGTAAAATCCCCATGCAGTCTTTTACATTATGCGTTCACTTTGGGTGAGTCCCCACTTATGAGGCTCCCCCACAGTAAAAGCTCAACAATGAGGTGCTCAAAAAGTGAAAAATCCTGGCGGCCCATAGTGTCAGAACCACCTTCTAACACCTTCAATAGGGGTTCTCAATCCCAAAGCCCAAACCTCGTTGGTCTATTTCATACATTGCTGGTGTGTATCTCCTCATGCGACAAATAGCACCACTACATGGTACTGGACAACAGACAGTCACTTGCAGTGGGGGCTTTTTAAAGTGGTGGCACCTTCAGGGGTTTCGACCTGCCAGATTTCTTTTTTAATGGGGCCAAACAGAATATTTCACAGGCTCATTGCAGCCTACACCAAGAACATTTTGAAGAAAATAATAAAATAACTGAATATTTAGCACAACTTCCTTTAAGAATGTCTTTAAAGCCATAGGTGATACTAGCAGTTCAGAAAATGGAATAGAACGTCACCTCTACATTTTACTTCCTTTCATTTTATAATCATTCCCCTTGCAAGTAGCTAATCAATCCTATGTTAGGACTGAGAATCTACTTTGAAAGGGCAAAACACTAAAGTTCAGTTTCTTCCCGCAGGTCAAAGCAGCCACTGGATGCACATGCCACCTAACCTAGATGGAGCAGCTCGTATGACCAGGCGTGGTCCAATACTTTGGTGATTCTGACCCCCATCCATGCATACTTTGGGCCAGGTTTACTTTTCTTTCAAGTATCACAAAAAAGGCAACTTGCTGCGCTGTCTTGCGTAACAGGGAGAGAACAGAAATGCGCACTATCTACTTTGATATGCTACACTTCTGCTCTCTCCTCTCTCTGACACACTGTGTGCTGTCTAGCACCAATGGAGGCACCCTTGTGTCATGTTGCAAGGATGTCTGCGTTATAGCCAGGATTGTTTTTGTTTTGTGTTTTTGTCTTCCAGTACAAAAACAATCCTGAAAGGCATATTACTTTTTCAATGTGTGCTGTAGAATGTAGCACACATGAAAAGAGGAAGTAATAAGATGAAATAAAGATTTTTCTCCTTGTTACACCTCTTTCGGGCAGGCGCACCATTTTGGCGGAAACCCAGGCTTTACAAGTGTTTGTAACTCTGGGTTTGAATCAAAGTATATGGGTGGATGCATGGGGACACCCATGTAACAACTACCAGATGTTAAGTGGAAACTTGGAATTTACTAAACAGCTAAAAGCTGTGCAAATCGACTTTGCGTGGCTTAGTAAATGCCAAAATGGATTATGTATCGAGGCTGCGCCACAAAAGTGACACAACTTAGATGCAAAATGTTTATAAATCTGGGCACTTGTTTATTTTTCCCCTGTCAATCTGAGGGACTGGAGATGCACGGCAGAGCGCTGTGCGTGTCTTGGTCCAGATTTACATGTCTTTCTTACATTCAACACAATGCAGCAAGGGAACTGTGCCGCCATATGTACTAAAATACGGCACACTTCTGCTCTCTCCTAACTCTGTGGCACTGTGTGCTGTCTAGCACCAACACAAACACCCTTGTGCTACACTGCAAGGGTGCCTGTGTTACAAGCAGAATTGTTTTGGAGCAGGAAAGCATACCTTCCTGTCCAAAAACAATCCACAGGAAAGGATACCTTCCTGCATAATAACATCCTAAATGGCATAGGCCTCTTGCTATGTGTGCAGCACACATGGAAGGAGGAAGTAACAAGGATAAATAAAGGTATTCCTCCTGGTTACACCTCTGTTGGGCAGGACCGAACTGGCCGTAGTGGGCACCGGGCATTTCTGCCGTTGGCCGGATGTGTGGGGGCTGGTTTTGTACCCGTGTGGGTCGGTTTTGTTACTCGGGGACAGTTTTGCAGCAGTGCTGCAATATCGGCCCTCTGTAACAAAAGCGGGAACGGTGCTTCTCACTAGCTGGGCTGGTCGAGCAGGAGTCTGGCAGGGTTGGTTGATGTTCCCGGTCCAGCTGTTCTGTTGGTAGGCACACCATTTTGGCGCAAATGCAGGAGTACATGTGTTTAGGTGTGTGGGTTTGCATCAAAATACATGATGGTTGCACGGGAACACACATGCGCACCCATGTAACACCTGCCCGATGCAAAGTAAAGTTTGCACTGCCTTATGTTATTTTGTATTTGCATAGACATGCAGACCGACTTTGCATGGCTTAGTAAATGCTAAAATGGATTTTGCATCGGGGCTGTGCCAGAAAGTGACACAACCCTGATGCAAAATCTTAATACATCTGTGTGAAAGTTGACGAAATTGATGTACATAGACAGCATTCATTTCCCTTCTTCTCCCACTCCTCTCCCTGTGGGCACCATGGATACTGTAAATTATTGACCGTATCACCCTGCCAGTAAGAGCCCGTACCCCTATGCATATGTACAGCCATTCTAGGCACCATGGCCTTTTTACCCATTGGAATCCCCGGCTTCCCTCCTGCGCGTAGCTTGCACCCCCTCTCTCATGTATAGACCATGAAACCCTTCCTCTTTGCGCGATCCTGATGTGAAAGGCAACCCTCCTGCTTGACTCAGGCATTCCCCATTTCCCTCTCGAAGAAGCATCCTTCGCCTCAGCTGACATAGCCCCCCCCAGCTGTACCTGACTGCCCCTGTTCTCTCATGTACAGGTCATAGGATCTCTCTCTCTCTCTCCCTCTCTCTCTGTGCGACCCTGGCCCTGCGCGCACCCTGACCCCCTCCTTCTCCTCACATGAGCAAGTCATAAACCCTCTTCTTCCGCAAGGCCCTGTCCTTGAGAGTCACGGCCGCGCCTGACCGACACCTCCTTCCCTTCCATGAATGCCCCTCTGTTGACAAGCCTTCCCTCCGCGCTCGATTGTCCACATGGCATGAATACCACTCCTTTGATGACCCCTTCCCCCGAGTCCGGCTGACCACACATGTCCGAGGCCATCGCCTAAGCCAGGAGATACCATTTACTGCCCTTATTGTATGCCTAGCCACCCCACCCCCTGGGCCATGATCAGGCGTACACATCCTACGAAACACTCAGCTGCGTGATTGACCTCCCCTCTTATCAGCAGGTCAAGGGTCCCCATTGTGAACGTATGTGGAGTAGGATCACCACGAGGATTATAGGGATGTCTTTCTTTTGCGTCATACTGTCCTGATTGTACCATCAAATGTTTTGTAAGGTATAAAAGCAAGAGTCTCAGCTCACTTGTTAGAGCACCTCCTGAAAGACACTGTGTTTCGTGTCCGAAATGACTGGCTCTCCTCATGAGAATTAAACTCTGTCTCTTGATTCCTGCTTCCAGCGCCCGTCTCTTTATTTGGTAATTATTCAACATGGAAACTAAGAGGCGTTTTGCGCCAGCGGCCTGGGCATCGATAGCAATGCGGGCTCATTTTCCACATCTGGGCTCTCGTTTTTCGCATTGTCTGAAAATGAAATCAAACTCCGAATGGGTGCCTGTGAGACTTATTTACAGAATGCTGAACATCTGGGTATAAAGGAAATACTAGAACACATGTCCTTAAAACTTCAAAAATACTTCAACTGGAAGCCTCAGACTGGACACTGAAAAACAGTACAAAACATTTTAAATATATTTTCGCTAAGCATAAGCCTGAACGATTGGCGTTATCAATGCTTGCTTCTTTTGTATATGTCTGTTCAGCCTTTTAGGCTGATTTGTTAATAACTCTCTTAGCACTGCCAGGATTCAGAGGCAGCAGCCTGAGGAGGCATCTTCTGCTAGGGAACTGCCCATGGGGTGCTGATCATTTTATACAATTAATGTGGCTGCAGGCTGGGTCTGGGTGTATCCTGCAGACTGTCCTCCTTTGCACTCAGGCTCCTAACAATCTTTATGTTATCAGCTGGCCTTTAAACACCTGACCTCTCTTTTCCAGACTTTCCTGAATGTTTAATTTTATCTTGGCCTCATTCATGCCTTCAAAGGCAGGACATGAAAGGGCAGATGACGGTCAATTCCATTGTGCTCATCCTATTATCACTGGAAATCACTAAACAGATATATTCAAGGAAAATAAACCTTTACATTGGAATATTGGAGTAAATATAGGGAAATACATCTCAGTAGATCCAAGTTTCTGTTGAAGGATTTGTGCGTGGCCTGTACTCGGTGTCTGACACACTCCCACCTGCACTTGTCTTCCTCAAAGTCAAGTCAAAAAGTCAAAAAGTTTTTATTTGTACTGGTACTCAACCGAGGACCTTGTCTTCCTCCTTTGCCCTATTGCCCCGCCCTCCACCAACCCTAGCTCACCCCAGCTCTCTCACCTTCTCTGCCTCTGCGTCCCCATCTCTCAACCCTGATTCACATCATCGAGCTGCATGCACTGCCCGGACCACTCTGCACTCACACCTCCTCAGCAGGTGCAAAGCAGGCCAGCCAGCGGCTTTCAGCGCCCCAGCACTTCTTCCATCCATGCCCACCCTGACAGGCCAACCAGACTATAAAGCTCTCCTTTACTCCTAATATGGCACTCAGAATATGTTGCTGCCTCATCTTTGCCTCCTAATTCTTGTCCAAGATCTCACTCATTCGATCCACCCTGGCCACTCTTGGGACCCGAGTCCAACTTCACACTCCTATGACCTCTCATCAAAATGGCGACCATGAAAAGACCCTCAGCGTCACCTCTTCCCGGGGCTTTAAGTGGGATCAAAAACTGGGGGGTCTCTCAAGGGGGCGTGGCCAATGTCATTAAGGGTGTGGCTTAACACGTAAGCTAAAAATCTGTGCTTAGCATAGTGTGCCGCCCGACTTGTATTTTGCTGTTTCTGTCATTGCATCCAGATATAGGATACAAGAAGTAACATCATAGTTACAACAAGTCAGGACTATTGGCTTTGTTAATGGGTGATAGTTGCATATGAATAATAAGCAGCAACTATGGCTTGTATATAATATTGAAAAAGCTTTCACTAAAAGCCCTGGTGACAACACGACAATGTTGCTGCTCCCTAGTTTAAAAAAGAAAAAGGGAAATCCAGCGAGAAAATGGCTTTCTTTAAAGGATTTCCCTTCCCCTACAACGCTCCCCTGGCATGACGCCATGCCGTAACTTCTCCACTAGTGAGAAGTGAGCAGTGTGAGCAGCGCACAACGATGTGTCTGCTGTCCCTGCAGTCCGTAAAAAAACGGACCGCCTGTGGCAGGGCACATAACAGTGCCCGATAGGGACCCGTTTCGAGCCCTCCTTTAAACAAGCATTGGTATAGCCAATAGGTCTCACCTTTGGGATCTTATAAGTGTTTAGTCATGCAACAGTTGATGTTGTTGCACCAAGGATATTGTGCTGCATAAGTAAATACTTACAACGTCCCAAAAGCGAGACCTATTAGCTATGCCAATGCTTGTTTGAATTACAGGAGTCAGGCTCGCACCTGTTTTCTTAGCTCGAAGGTTAGCTGCTCTAGCCTTACCCACAACTTCACCCACAAGAACATGTAGCATTTTCAATATGATATAATATTATATACAACGAAGTGATAGTTGTTGCTTATTTTTATCTTCTGCAACTTACAACCATTGACAAACCCAATAGTCGTGGCCTGTTGAAGGTATAATGTTACTTGTTGCATTATATACCTGGATGAATGGAAGAGGTTGTGGCCTTACGGCCACAGGTGCCGACTTTGGAGTTGTGGAAGCAGGTTCGAGCCTAGGCGTCGGCTGAGCTTTCTGGAATTCTGGGCAAATCACCTGCTTACCTAGAAGTAAATGTGTCCTTGTGTAACGTAACTGGTTCTCATCTAAAGCACTATATAAATCTGCCAAAAAATTTACAGAAGCAGCAAAATGTCAGTCGGGCGGCACTATGGTAAACACAGATTTTTAGCTTAAGTGTTTTAAGTCATGCCCTTAATTACAGAGGGGACGCCCCTATTAAAGCCCTGCAGAAGCATAGGTTTAAGTGCGCTTCTATCCCTGCCTGCAGGCGAGGTCTTCTTTAATATTTACTGCACTTTAAAGGTTTTTCAGTACGATGCCGATGAATAGCGTTAATGCTTCGCTAGGCAGACCCCCAGGATATAGCGGCATGGAGTAGCAAATTTAGCGGCGCAAAAATGGAAATTTAGCGGCACAAATAAGGAAATTTAGCTGCAATTTTGCGGCATTTTATTTGGCCAGCCTGCACTCCCCTTCCCCGCAGCATGCCCTATGCGAGCCACCACTGAGGGCTCGCTTTGAGAACCATACGTAACAATTTCCACCTCCACATGAAGTCCGGCCCATTAATGCTATACTTGAGAAATGCGCTAAAGGTAAAGTGAACTGAGTCCTAATGCACCAACAAAAACAACTTCAGCACAGTAAGGGGGTGAAGTTGAAATGTTATGGGGATGCTGCACCAAGTTTGAGAAGAAAATCAGACACCAAACAAGGGGCCTCATTTATGAGAAATGACGCATCGCTGCGTGAAAGCAGCGATGCGTCACTTCTCAGTGCGCACTCCTTGCAACATGATTGATGCGTCATATTTAATATGACGCTTCATGTCGCAAGGAGTCACAGATACGTCAGTATTTCTGACATATCTGTAGGCGCAAAAGTGACGCATTGCTGGAGTGTGTCACAAAAGTGATGCAACTCCAGCAATGTGTACTTTCCCATGGGCAAGTCCCATGTTGTTAGTGCCTGCGTCAGTCTTACGCCTGCCATGAAGCAGGCGTAAGATTTTGATGCATTAGCGGCCAAGAAATGCGCAGTGAAATCTTATAGATTCCACTGCTTCACTTCTACGACCCTTTCTTGTTTCAATACGCCCCCCTTGCATACATTATACCTGATGCAGGTATAATGTGGCGCAGGGGTTTACAAAGTGACGCATCTACCTAGATGCGTCACTTTGTAAATTTGGTGCAACAAGGCGCATTTTTTACGCCACTGGTGCGTCACAAAAAGTGACGCACCGGCGGCGTAAAAGTGACGCACAGCCTCATAAATGAGGCCCAAAGAATCTGACTTGGACTGTAGATCTCTTCCTCCAAGTGAAACGCAGCGAGAGAGAGAGAACAAACCAGCTACTGGCTATAGTTAGGTGCAGCATATAATCCTCAAAAACTATGCTGTAATATGGCCACAATCTGTGGTTTATGTAAAAGTGTGTGGAGTTCCAAGAAATATACACAACTCTCTGGCTTTCATGTTAAACCTAGAAAGAGATATTAAAGCCTAACATTCTTTCAAGGACCTCAGTAAATACTCACTTTTAGAAGAACTCAACACACTCAGTAGAAACGATCTGTCCAAATCATGAGTCAACACTGCTCAGCACATACAACAATATCCTGAAAGGTTACATAGACTCAAATTCCACAAAGAAAACAAGATCTTTCAAACTCAAACCCCGTGCCTTGATAGATCAAAGGCCATATCGATCTCACTCAACTGACTTCACTCATTGTCTCAGCCAAGAACAACTTCTACAAATTACCCACTAAGTCTCAAACAGAAGGTAAGCACTCTTCAAATCAGCTAGATACTCTGCCAAATTAGTTTCAGACGTGCCAAGCTCACACTTACCTGACAAGAGCAATGACATCAATCACTTATTCGTGACAAAATAAACATGACCAAAACACACATCAAATTCGCCACACAACATTCATCTTCCCTCTAATCACTCCTCCATTCACCCTGAAATGAATGATCTTCAGTCTTCTCGCACAAACTGACCTCGTCGACTCCCTTAAAGTCATGTCCTACGTAGATTACATTCTTCCCTCATTTATTGTGAAAACTTTCTAAGGAGCTGGTTTCATATACCTCGGCGGTATGATAAGTGTCTCCCTCATTCAAGGAACCTTTGCAGATAACCTCAAAATAGGACACCTCATCCCCTTTCCAGGAGTGGGAGAATGGGTGGGGGAAACAACGGGTAGCCGGCACATTTGTCAGGATTTCGCAGACGCATTTGTTAAAATCGCTGCATTTTTACAAAAGTGCCGATTTCGCGGGCACTTTTGTAAAAATTGCGGCATTTTTGCAAAAGTGCCGATTTCGCTGCAAATCCCGAAATCGCGAAATCCTGGAGGGTCTGGCTAGGGGCCGTAAACGCTGTATGAATACATTCACAAAAGCACTGTACAACGAACAGCGGGGCATATTATCAAGGGGGTTTATCTCCACTTTTTTGGCTTTAAAAGCCAAGAAAGCGGAGGTAAAATTATCTCCCTATTACCTAGCTGTCGCTAACACCAGTTAGCGACAGCTAGTAGGAGATAGCGACCATCTTGGGCCCCACTTTGCATGTCAGTGATATTTATCACTAATGACATGCAAAGTGGGCGTGCCAAGATGTTAGCGACTGAAAACAGTCGCTAACATCGCTATCTCCTATTACCAACTTGTGGAGATATTCGCGCTAAGCGCGAATATCTCCAAAAGCTAACACCTGCCCTGAGCAGTTCTTAGCCATGTTATCCAATGGGAGGTGGATAACATGGATAAGAGCATTAGCTCGGTAATGCATGAATATCGCTGACTTTTCAGCGATATTCATGCATTGCGGCGATTTTTATCGCATTTGCGGTAAACCTTGGTAATACCAAGATTTATTTGCGGTAAAAATCGCCGCAGCTCAGCTATTGCTTGGTAATATGCTGATAAGCGTGGCTCAAATCCACCCGAGTGACTTACCACACTCACCTATAGTAACTCAGTAAAAAGTCAGCCCGACAGTGGAGAAGAATAAACAGAGTAATTTTATTAGGCCACAAACTCCCATATGAGAGGGCCCTGTCCGACCTCACTCCTAAGAGTGCGCCGAGAGGACTGACTCATATCATCACAGCAATACATTATAATGTGGTACAGTACATTGGGGTACGCCCCTTCTGGAAAATTACTGAAACCCAGACAGAGGAACAATGTCCTCATGGAAAAGGCATCTGCACCTGCAAGGGATACATTTGCTATCTTTGCCCAAGGCCGCGGAGCTGAGCCTCAGCATCTCTGGTGCATGAGAACATTACTGATAAGAGACTTGTTAGTTTCGGCCACAGTTAGCCGAGAAACGAAAACTGCTGCATTAGTGAATTTTCCTATTCCTACGGGAGGGGTGGATGAGCGAGTGCGACTCGCAGACACAGAGTGATACACAAAATGGAGGCACACGAGCTAAGCTAAGAAAACTAATATCATCACACATATAAATGAATAATCATGTAAGGAGTAAGAATAATGCAAAAACGTGTATGTATACTTCATCAGTTAGACACATGATGCTAACTCACATATGTAAATAGGGATGGATGGGGCATCGAAAAGTGAATTCTATCAATGCCCCAGCATTATTATCGTCTTGACGCTATTTCCGGTGGGCCACCACTTGAGGGCGCTGGTGTTGCACCCAGGGATGGCCTGAATTTGCTTGTAAGGATGCTCTATGAGGAAAGGCTTGTGAGTCCTTCGGCCGGGTTCTCTCTGGGGTGGATTGGAGTCTTTGGGGTTTGTGGAGTTACTCCGAAGCTGTTACTGTGTCAAAGGTTAGGCCACATCCGTTCATTTAAATTAATTGAGAAAAGGGAAGCCTTAAGTACCAGTGTGCAGAATAAAACGAGCGCCAGTAGAACTCAGAAATGTATACATCCGAACAGCTCGCACTTAAAACAGGCCAACCTGGGGTGGCTATTTACCCCTCCCTGGCTATGGTGCGTTAGATACAAATAAGAAGCCCTGGGTGGACTCTGCGCCCCCACACTTCTCTCGCAGTGTAAGACGCCATCTGTCTGCCAGGATGGTGGCAATCAGCCAAAAAATTGTGCACTATATGGGCAAAGCAGAACACAGGGCCAGAAGACGACCCTGTGAACAGAAGGCAGAGAGGCATCCACTGATCACATTGTGTAAACCGGCGAGAGAGCATCACCAGACTGCTGATGATTAGCAGCACTGACAATATTGGCACAATATTCACACAAGTGGCATATTTGCTCGACAAAGAAATGTATGTACCAAGAGTGATGGCAGCTTTCATATAGCAAGTATTGGCCGCGCGGCCGTAAAAGTAAAGCCGCGCGGCCGCAAAATGAAATTTTAAAAAAAGCGAGTGGTGACGCGAGTGGTGCGCAAGCGCATCAGCGCAAGTGCTACCTTGCCGGCCACCAGCTTGCTATTATGCGCATGCGCGTGCGCTCTTGGGCACGTGATAGTAAGCTGGTCGCCGGGAAAGTAGCACTTTTCAAAGAAGCTACTAAATGTCTCGGCCAGACCAGCGGATGCGCTGGATCAGGCCGAGACCTAAAAACTGCTGTGCTCAGACACGGTGAGACCCGGCCCACTGAAAGCCCTGCCTCTTCCAATCTCCAGCCTTCAAAATTCTGTAACTCATACCCATTCCGTTAGTGAGAAGCCTGTACAATTACACTACCGTCTCTACAACAGAATCAGTTTCTACTCCCAAGATACATGGAGGATGCAGGGCCATCTCTGGCCCCATTCCACCGCAGTCCTCATCAAGTTCCTTGTCCTTAACAACTTGACTATTGTAACACCCTTAGCATCATCCTCTAGCTGCCTGGACAAAGTCTTACATTTTCCAGGTGCAGTGCACTCCTCACCAGCGTCACCACATTCAGCCACAAAGCAGGGATGTGGTATGAGGGCTAGACTGCCGATTTTGGTGCTGGAAACCAGGTTTCTAGCCTCGGGGTCGGGTCCACATCCTGTGATACTGAGAAAAACACTTAATCTCTCCGTGTCTGCCAAAAAAAAAATAATTAATGTGTCCTTGTGTAATATAACCGGTGCTCATGTAAATTGCTGCAATACCTTCGAGTTTGTGCTATATAAATAGGCAAAAAAAAATGCAGGCTGAGTAACTACCAGGACTGACCACAATTTCTTCACTTTTGTGTAAAGTTCTATTTCAAATTCTTGAAGCCATTCCATGCCACTAACAATTATGCTCCAAAACATTAAGGGCCTCATTTACAATAAAATAACGCAGTGTGGTGCATCAAACCATTTGGCTGCGCATCCCTGCGCTGGCGCACAATTGCCTGCCATGCGCCAAAGCAGACTCCCTTGCACCATGGTGCAAGGGTGCCTGTGTTGTGGGGATGATTGTTGTTGTACAGAAAGGGACACTTTCCTGCACAAAAACAATAATTGATAGAGTTTTCCTCTTTCCATGCGTGCTGCCACAGAAAGAAGAAAAAAACAAGGAGAAATGAAAATATTTCTCCTCGTTGCACCTCCTTGCCCCTCCCCTGGGGAGATTTGGATTCTGACACATTCCCCAGTTTAACGTTGTAAATCTGGGAATGTGGCAGAGGCCATAGGTATTGCGTGGGAACACCTACAGCAGCACCCACAGCACACACCTTTCATGCAAAGTAATGCATGAGAAAGTGCTGAATTTACAAGGCCAGGAAAAGCCACGCAGAGTGGCTTTGCGTGGTCCTGTAAAAATTGGCCAGCACACTGCGCTGCCGGTGCATCAACAAAAGTGAATCACCGGCGGCGCATAGGGCTTGTAAATATGGCACTAAGTGTGCTCAGGAACTCAGCAACACTTGGCCACCCTGAACACCTTTTATTGGCCTTTATGTTTCCACTGCACTGAGATGCCTTCATAATGGACTTGGGAACCTCAGCTTCGCACCACTCACTAATAAAAACGTTCAAAGTCTACATAGTTTCGAAAGGAGCGTCAACACCAAGACTTGCCTAGTCATCTTCATTATGCTCCTCCTAGACCACAGGGCTTCCCTGTTACCTACGAATGACCTTCTATGTCACTCTTTTTTACTCAAATCTCCAACCCATTCTTAACTACTGGTGCAGGTAATCACCAACCTAACAGTGCAAATATATCACTATTGTTAATATTGTTAAGCCTGTCTTATCAAAATGATTGATCACTGCAAATACAAATGACATCAGGTTTGTTAGGAAGGGCCGCTTACCTTCCTTATTTGCTTTTCGCTCTGCATCTTTAGTAACTTTGGTAAGATACACAATAGCCTGCACGGCCCCAGTCTTTGTGTTCCTTGGCAGACACTTGAGCCACCCTATCAAATTCATGACTCCACCATTGTATCTTCAAGCTCCTTGCTGTTTGTTTATTTCTGCCAAATCTACATTTCCAGTATTTTGTAAGCCCTTAGCAGCTTGCCTGTTCCCAAAGCTGTGCATGTCTGTTAAATAAATGCCTTGTCTCCGAATGGCTTTCGCATGCCTACCAAATTACTAGGGGGTGTATTTACAAATGCAAATAAATCTATGCATGTAATTTTTCTGCTAGTAAATTTATTCTTAAACTTTTAAGTAACTTTACTACCTTGGGCTATTATCAAAATAGAGTGTAAAGGTCCTCAGAAGTATAAACTTCCATGTTGCCAACCCTGAAATAGGGGTGGGTGGAGCCACATTTACAAGTATAAAGTTACTACTGCCAAAAAAGGAACAGTAGTAACTCCAGCAACGCACATGGCCAGCCACTGATACTGCAACACTCTCCCACCAAAAATAACGGCGGCAGGGACTTAAAATAAAACCTATAGACAATAATGCTGAATGAAATTATTTAAAATCTGAAAAAATAAAAAAAAGTCATTTTCACCTTTAAAAAGTTACCTAAGAATTACACATATTTTATTAATTTGAATTAATTTAATAACCATTATTGAACAAAATGATGTGCATTATTTTTTATGAAAATACAATTTAAAAAAAGTAATTAATGGTGGTAGTGTTGGCAGCCCTTCTCTGAATAATTGGCGAATGGAGGTTAGCAAGCCAAAGATGGTGTTGCACTACCTGCAGACGACAGACATGTTGCTGTTTGATATGGGCTTTCTGTAAACATGCCCAAATCTGACCTAGTACCCTATTAGCACATCCTGCTCATGGGGCAATACTGGACTCCACATTGAATCAAGCCTTTCCCTTTTCACAGATTGTTCAGGACTTTCAAGCTATGATTCCAATGTTTCAGTGTGAAATACACAAACCCATCCTGACAGTCTTCATCCTGCTAAGTCTGCTAGCTTCCTGAATTCTGATGGTAACTCACGCACGCTGCCACATGTGGCCCCGCTTGCAGAAATTATAAGGAACTGTGGCTTCACCCCAATATCCTACGCTGACGATACCCAAAACGTGGTGTCTATCAGCAAGGATGTTAAGGAGACGGCAGATAAATTTCAACTATGTATGGTACAGGTCAGCCAATGGATGAAAAAGAATTGCCTAAAGCTCAACGGGGACAAGAGCGAGGTGATGATATTAGGGGGCGACACAAATATCTGGTCCCCCGCATGGTGGCCCAATAATCTGGGTAGATGTCCAGATTCTTCAGAAAAAGTGAAGAATCTGGGCATTACTCTAGACACCAATCTTTCCTTTGACGCCCAAGCCAGCAAGCTGGCATCAACAATCTGGTTCATCTTAAAAATGATAAAGAAGATATTGCCTTATCTACCAGAGGACTTGCGTAAGACAGTGGTGACAGGTTTAGCCTTGTCAAGATTGGACTACGGGAATGGCCTATATGCTGGAGCCAGAACAAAGATCCTAGCCAAACTACAATGCCTGCAGAACGCAGCAGCCAGGCTAGTACTCGGCATACCTAAGTTTGAGCCGATCAGCCATAAACTAACAACCTTGAATTGGCTGCCAATTGCAAAAAGGGTGCAATACAAATCATTGTCCATGGCGTACAAGGCACTTCAGGGAACAGGATCGCAATTCCTGAAGTCACACCTAAAACAATATGAACCAACCAGACTTCTTAGATCCAGCCAACTGAAACTCATCAGGGTTCCACAATTTAGACGAGCCAGCTGGGGCGGAAGAAGCTTCCTGGTGCATGCAGCACGAACTTGGAATTAGCTACCCCTTGCTATAAAAAACAGCCCATCTTTAGGATCCTTCAGAAAGGCAGTCAAAACCTGGGTGTTCTCTGCACAACTCTAGCTACCGGTCTCCATAGTCGATGGTCTGTCATAGCGCCAAGATGGCTCCGGCAATCGCGCGCTTTATAAGTTGCTAAATCAAATCAAAATCAAATCAAACATGAGGGCGTAGCTGTGGCGACTCTGTAGACAATGGGTGTTTAAGTAGCTGTGTGGTTCGGTGAGTGTCGCTCACAGAATCTCATAGCCACTTACACACCCACTTACACACACATACAGCAAAACCGCTGACACACCCACACACACCCATACAGCCACTCATATACCACTCAGAGACTCACACAGCCACTTACACACCCACACATTCAACATGACCACGTACACACCAACACAACTCACATACCCATACAGCCACTAGCACACCCTGTCAGAGACCCAGAAAAATACTCACACACCAACCAAGACACCCATACAACCACCCACAACCCAGAGACCTAGAAACCTCTCACACATCCATTTGCACACTCATACAGTGACTCACACACCCACTTACAGACCCTGAGAAACACTCATACATCCCCTCACAGATCAACACAGGTACTCACACACCCACTCACACACCCATGTACACACTCATACAGCTGGTGACACACCCACTCACAGCCCCACAAAGCCAATTACACACCCAGGGGCCTGCAGGTTGGCCAACTTGTATCCATTATATCCATGCTTTTGTTTGTGCGCAGTGTGGGGTTCATTGTATGCGGGGGTTGACCTAAGGGTATGGCCACAGGCCTGGCCCTGCAGCCTATAACCCACCGCACAATGCCAAAGGCTGCAGTTGGATTGACGTATGATAGTTAAATATTACTCTATGTTAAAAAGAAGCATTGAAATTCACTGAAAAAACGAAGGTTAGAGGGATGTTATAGTTAAGAGATAGCATTAAAGAACTTGAGAAATTCACTGAAAAAAGTTATAGGGGTCTTATAGTTAGGCTCAGATTTTACACACATAAAACCATAGAAATTCTGCAGTTATCTTAACAAACTATAACCCATTCCCTTTGATAACTAAAACTCGCTCCCTTGCTATGACCTGCTAATTAAGCCACCTATTACATAAGTCACAACATCTTCTACGACTATCATTGTAATATTTCCAATACAATTATTGATGAGAAAACTATGCATGGCGGGGCACAATTAATAGTTACCTTAGGGCATGAGTTGTCCTTATATAGTTATCTCAAGAAACTATAACTTGTTCCCTTTGGTAACTAAAACTCGCACCCTTGCCATGACTGGCTAATTAAGCCAAGGTTTGATGAGAAAACTATGCATGGCGGGGGCACAAGTATTAGTTACCTTAGGGCGCAAGTTTATGGTTTTATGTGTATAAAAGCTGAATCTAACTATAACGTCAATCAATCAATCGGGATTTGTAGAGCGCGGCTAATCACTTGTGAGGGTATCCAGGTGCTGAGAGCCCTGCTGCAGCGGAGGGTTCAATTGAACAGCCAGGTCTTGAGTTGCTTCCTGAATTCCGGCAGAGAGGGTGAGTTCTGGAGGTGAAGTGGGAGGTCGTTCCAGGACTTCACTCGAGGTAGGAGAAGGAAATCTTCCACTGTTGCTGTAGTGGATGTGCCGGGTGGGGGCGAGGAGGAGGGAGGCAGAGTGCAGGTGTCTGGAGGAAAGGTGGAAATTCAGGTGGTGGTTGATGTATGGTGGTCCTTGGTTGTGTATGACATTGAAGGTGTGGATCAACATCTTTGACTGACATCTCTTCTGATTGTGGAGGCAATGGAGCTTCTTGAGGTAGAGGGTGATGTGAGTTCCCTCTGGGAAGTCAAGGTTGAGTCTGGCTGTGAATGCTGTATGGTCTGCAGTCTCTTGAGGCGATTCAAGGACATTCTGACATAGTGTGTTGCTATAGTCCAGTAAACTGGTAACTAAGGCTTGGGTGCTGGTCCATCTGGTGTCCACGAGGAGCCACATGAAGATCTTATGGAGCATGCGAAGGGGGAGGAAGCAGGTGGATGAGGCTGCGTTGACCAATTTTTTCATGATGAACTTATTGTCCAGGATGATGCCAAGGTTGCGGGCGAGGTTGGTCAGAGTGTGTGAGGGTCCAAGTTCGTGAGGCCCCCAGGTGTCGTTCCATGGGGAGAAGTTGGTCCCAAAGATTAGACTTCTGTCCTGGCCATGATGAGTTATTGGCAGTTGTCTTTCATCCAGTCGGCGATGCTCATCATGCACCATCAGAAGTTGGTCAGCATGGTGGAGTGGTCTTCTGATCGATAATGAAAGCTGTGAGCTGTGTGTCATCGGCGTAGGAAATGATATCTGTAGCTTTGGGTTTGTTGTGAATTTCTATGGTTTTTCAAATTCTATTTTTTAACTATAACGTCCCTGCAACCTTTATTTTTTTAGTGAAAAAATAAATAAATACATATGTATATATATATTAATGCCAAACTCTGTGAACTTGAGTTTTAAGATATATTCAAGTCTTACAATCACTCCACTAACACGTTTCGACCTCCCCAGGTGAGTCCTTCTTCCAAGCCCCTTATATACTGCTCCTACATATGTCAATTATTATGCGTTATGGGAGATGTAGTTTATACATAAAACAATGGTTTCTTACATGATTAACATCTTCTGTTTGCCAATTTCTTCAGTTGAAAACGTAATCACAAGCATGGTATTATATTCATCACACCTGTCACTAACCTGTATAGTACACTCAACTTTTCTTTAATTGGTGTGAGTTTTTTGTAATTCTAAGTGTTATTCAATGCAGAAATGTGATCCTGAAGCAGGGCATACGGTCTAGTACCAAATACATCATATCTACTTGCCTGTGTTATGAAGTTACATGGGCTAGTACCTAGTGCCTCATATCTGCATGTCTATGTCTAGATATACCAATTCTGTATACAAAAACCCCTGTGTAACCCCCTGGGGAGACCAATAGTATTGTTATGCAACTCTCTCTCTTTGAAAAGGTTTCAGTCTATGTAGATAACTATCTGACCCCAATTGTTCGTACCTTAAGTTCCTACATCAGAGACACAGGTGATTTTCTCTGCATACTTACCAATGTACATTGGGAAGAAGAGATATTTACTAGTGACCATTGATGTGATGTGACTGCCAATGCCCATCAAACAGGGTGAGGTGTTTCTTTGTGAATTAATGTTCAAAGGGCTAGTGGTCGAGCCCCAACACCAGCGGAAGAATTCGCTGTGAGAAATATATATATATATATATATATATATATATATATATATATATATATATATATATATATATATATTTATTGAAAAAAGAAAGATTACAGGGAAGTTATAATTGGGCTCCGGTTTCACTCGTACAAAACCAGTGAAATTTAGCGGTTATAGTTAGCTGAGCACTGCTTATGACCTCACACATATTGCATCACTCATGCTCAGCTAACTATAACTGCTGAATTTCCTAGGTTTAATACTGAAACCTGAGCCTCACTATAAAGTCCCTGTAACCTTTGTGTATTTTCCGAGCCCATTTTTAGGTTTCGCCTGGTCGAAGGCTGCGCACTGCGCAGCTTTTCGGCGCAGGCGAAATCTTATGTTAGAACAGAGTGGGCTTGGGATTACGCCCTCTGTTCCATTGGCTAGCTCCATAAATGGAGGCTAGCCATTGGAACAGAGATCTGTCCGTCATGGCCGGACCAGATTTGTGGGCGTTCCCGCGATTTTTTCCCTCTCCGCCTCTGCGATGTCGTCATCGCGGCGGTGGGCGGAGTTTCGTTTTTTTTTTATTCGTTTGTTTTCGTCATTCCATGCCGACCACGGCCGCCGGAAGAAGTCCAGGTGAGTGTTTTTTTTTATTCTTGCCTTCTCGCCCCCCCTCCCGCTGTCCGTGTGTCCGTTCCGCCCCCCTCCCCGTGTGCCCTTTCCCGCCCCCCCCTCCCCTTTCACTCACTGTTGCTTGTTTTTTATATTTTCCTGCTTCTGTTTTGCGCTCGGTCATGCTGGGTGCGGCGGTCGAGCAGCGCATGCCTGGTTTGAGGCGAGGACGGACGTCTATTTACTAGAAATAGGAGAAAGCCACACCGAGACGTGTTAAAGGAAATTTTGTTGCGTCGCTACTAAACCGAACGTAGCGTGGGCGACACAGTAATTATTTTGCAAATATGTATGTATTTTGTTTTAATGTATACACTAGTGAACCGATTTCGATTTTCCTGGTGGAGTATTTCAAATGCCTTCCATCGAAAATAATTCCACGCTCTGGGTATTGAAAGCAATGTTTATTTCAACAGGCACGTCTGCTAGTCTCACAGTGTCTCTGTAATTGGGAAAGAGATAGTCAAGGTAAATGCGTTACCACGGTACCGACGCTTCTTTAATCTACCCAGAAATATGGCTTGGAGATTGTATGCGATTGTTTAAAAGAGAAAACTACCTTAGAAAACTCAAAACAATGTTTTGGACGGAAGAATGAATTTAGTGCACAACAACCTGCCTAGAACATCTGTTTAAATCCACACGTTGTTCAGTCCCGCCCGTTGTGCTGTACTCCTGTAGAGGGGGAAAACTGCTGTGTCACGAAGCAACGGCGCCGTGTGTGAATTTTTTCAAACAGCAGATTTACGTTTTCCATATCTATGCGTGAGTAGATTATCCAAAGAGCCTAAAGAGGACGAAGGTCGTGAAGTACACTGCCTCGTGCGAAGGGGACAACCGAGGAGTTTGACTGTTGCGCACCAGTGTTGTGAGAGATAAGCACCCCTTATTTCTTTGGAGTCTCTACGAGCAGCCTTCCAGCGAGGTGGCGGAACCTCCAACCCTTCAGGCAGTGAGTGTCCTTGCGTGCTTTCCCGGACGAGGTTTGCATGACACCCAAAACCCTCGTCTTTGCCCAGGGCAAGAGAAGCTACTCTGATGACCCTCCACCACCCCAGCATGCGTGCCTCTTGAGTCTTGACACCGTTCGGATCTTACTGCTCTTCGAACAAGGAAACAAACAACATGCGATCTTTAGTAGACTGTACGTGAATTTGCTTTCCCCTTGTCAGTTTAACGTCATGAATGTATAGTTGGTATTGTTGAAGTGCCGTAAACGGGACGTACATCAAGAATTTACATTTCCTTGTTTTTTTTATTTCTGTCATGTCTCCCAGCGCATTATGTTTCTTGTTACGAGAAGTGCCTTAAACCGTGAAGGAACATGTCAGCAAACCTTACCCACACCCTCTTTTCTCCACAGGCTTGTTTGTTGCCGGGATTGATTTTGCGTTTGCATTTGAAAATAGCGCCTGGATGCTGTCGCACATGATTACGTGTTGTTCACAACTGCTTTTAGTGACAGGACCACATTTAGATCGATGGGAATATTAAAATCTGCCCATACCGCCAGTAGTAATTACTAAGCGCCCCTACAGAAGAGGGCCAATTATATGAAAATCAGGACTCGCCCTGCAGCAAAAGGAGGAGAAGAGCCCGAAATGCTCAGCCATGCCCAATCAGTACAGGAGCACGCGACCCTGATGGGCTTCAATCTTCAATCGGACTCCTCGGCGAGGAGCTAAAACCTCGAGCTGTTTAGTCAGAAGCCCTACGTGTGAGCGTATCCTTGACGCAGGCGGAGAAAACGCGATTTGACCAAGCCTGTAGCGAAATATTCAGTCCCAGCCGTCAGAGGGAAACATCAATCCACCCACCCACGGCAGCCGTGCAAGAGCCCCTCCCTCTGAACACGTCTCCGTTTTGTAATCTTGCCTCGCTCACAGAATAGGCCCAGGATGTGCAGCAGGCCAGCCACCCCCTCTCACACAAACACAGGATACAGCATTTGTGTAGCAGTGGGAGCTTTCCTCGCATGCAGATTTCACCAAACAGACAAAAGCACTACGTACAAGAAGTAACTTACCACCACCTTATACCGTGCAATGCAGCCCCCACCCCACGACCTTCTTCACTGCACATAGACAAACACGCACGGACTAGCATTATCTTTCTACTAATATACCCTCCCTCTTTATACTAAGCCATCCACCACCCAACTACTACGACCCTTGCCCTGCTCCAGGCACTGCCCTCCTAATAACCACTACCTTTTAACTTTCCAGTGCAGTACCGTCCAATGGTTAATGCGCTTTTGCTGCTGCATGTAGCACATGGCAATAACTACTACCCTTTTTCATTACTTCTCCAAGCAAGACCTGCCAACAACCTCCACCCTTTTAATGCTCCCCACTGCAGGGCAGCGAATAAGAACCACACGGTTACTGCTCCCTACTGTGCATGCCAACAACCACCACTGCTCTACAACACGATGTAACACGCTCCAAAAATGTCCATACTTTTACCAGAACTTCACCACACTCTGCGGTTCATGCCGGTAACAAGCAGCCTTTTACTGCTCCATGCTTCACATACAGTCATCACCGTTCTTTCTTCTTTCTATCCTCTATGTAGCACCTGCCAATAACTACCCCTTTTTCCAGTGTTCAAGAGAGTGCCTGGTGATATTCGCCACCATTCTGCCAGACGATGCATTCATTGCCTACCAATAATCACCACCCCTTTGCTGTACCATACAGGATTGCCAAAACCACCTCCTCTGTTCTACTGCATCACCCACTGCGTGCCAATAAGTACCTTTCTTTTTCTGCTCCATGCTCCCTGTGTAACAACTGCCACCCTTTTACTGCTTCGTGCAGCACCCACTGAAAACGACTAAGCGTCTCACCTACCAGTTTTCCTATACATTGCAGCACATGCGAATAACCACAAAACAATGAAGCACACGCGAATAGCCACTACCCTAAAGCTACCTTCGCACCCTGTCTCTTTTTCACTCATTCTCTGTGCCACAGCTCACTTAGATTTAAGCTGGTTCTCTTTTCCTTGGTTCTCAGTTACTATGGTTACGGCCCCTTATGGAGGACCACTATCAAATTCTGTACTTCTCCATAAATGTGTTTGTGTAATCTGCAGGTCACTGATTATAACGTCTGTGCGAACTAGTTTGCGGGGCTTCCAGGTCATACATGAGTAACAGGGTTCCAAAATGTACCAACGGAACCTTCAGCTAGTCATAAACCTTATCCCTCCCACAACACTGGGAATCCGTAGTTTATTACACTCTGCGTATCTGCATATATGATTTATGCTTTGGCATTTTTTTACTTGGTTTAACGAAAGCTATTTAACCAAAACCACAGGGTGCAAGAGTTAAAATGTGTGCAAATGTGACATTTGCACTGAAGTAATAACTATGTGGATGTGTGCACGTTTATTAGTAGAATTGTTGTACATTTTTGGCCATATTTACTTTCACTGCTGTGACATAAAATAAATGTGGCCCAATAACATTATTTAGAGTAACCTTATTAATAAATATGTATTTACACATTTGTTGCTACAGTGCAAAGGTCACATTCGTTTTTTTTTTTACCACAGTACATTCCTGGGAGAGAATAAAAGTGACACGTGGAAATGCTTGAATTACTCTAAATCACTAGCAGTGCATGCCATGCTATCGTTTTAGCTCATCACTATAATTTCAGAAAGAACCAATCACTTGGGTCTTGGTTTTGCTCCTCGTCCCCCCCCATTTCTGTGTGTGTGTTTGTGCTCTGTGTGTGCGTGCAAATACAATAGGTCTCGCATTTGTGAGAGATTAAGCTATTGGCATTGTAAATGACAATGCCATTTATTTATCTGTTTACAAAACCAACACATAAATACAAAATTTGTCATTTACAATGCCAATAGCTCTAACTTTTACAAAGGTGAAACCGTTGCATTGTAAATGCTTGTTTTCCTGTGAGGCCGCCTTGAAGGGTCGGGGGCTCCAGAATCGGGGAATCTTCGTGTGCATTCTAAACGAGGAGCATGACCCACCCACGCGCCAAGCCTACTAAAAGAAAGCTAATGGAGCGAAAAATGTGCGCGTGGTGGAAAGGAATCATGAGGGATGACATCCTTCTGTGATCTTGCTGGACAATGGGGTTTGATTTCAAGCAAAATGGAAATCGAAAACAACATACAGAGATTGCCAATTCGCCTGACAGCTTAGATTGAAAAACTCCACACTAAAATAATGTTATTGCCAAGTAAGAACATTGAATCCAGAAGAATGGTGAAAGGAATAATGAGAACTTTCAAATTCAAATTAATTGTTTAACATAAGTTTGCAATGCGTTATGGGACTTGTATTTTAAACGCAAAGTCACGCACAAACGCACTTTGCTAATCAGATGGTATGACCTCCAGCTGTGAACAAGGCTTTTGCCGAAACGTTAGTACATGGAAGTATGCTGCGTTGCTAAATGCATGAATAAAAACCTCGTTTTCCAGTATTGGGCCTCACCTTTTGTGCTACACTGGATGGGGTTTTTTGATGGGTTTCTCCGAGCCCATTTTTCCTTTTCAGGCCGCCTTGAAGGGTCGGGGGCTCCAGAATCGGGGAATCTTTGTGTATATATATATATATTATATTATATATATATATATATATATATATATATATATATATATATATATATATATATATATATATATATATATATATATATATATATATATATATATATGTATGTATATATATATATATATATATGTATATATGTATATAAATGCAAAGATAGAATCCAATCCACTGAATTTAGACAAGCCCACAGTTCATCCGAAAAAGTTCTTTATTCGGCAGGCACAGATGTCAAGAGATAACGCGTTTCGAACAGCAAGTTGTATATATATATATATATATATATATATATATATATATATATATATATATATAAATATATATATATAATTCGAACCACCTTTACCAAGCCGGAAAGATGAGAGGGACAACGGAGCAATTTCAAGCAGCATTTGTTTTCTTAATGGTATGACGCGTTTCGGAAATCCAATTCCTTTTCTCAAATACCAGTGTTCAGGAGCCAAGGTAATATGCAGTCTTTTACAGGTGAGCACAGCTTCTCCTTTTGAATCATTAACCCTCTTGACCTCCGCATAGAAGACACCGCCCCTTCCGTTTGCACTTTCAAAACTGCATGTCCCACAATACAGTGTTTTTGCTGAGGAACATGGCGGCGGCAGGTTAGCGGCCGCGGTGCCCCGCTCTGGGCTCAGGCGGGTGTTTTTGTCTTGGAACTTCTCTATGAGGGCTTGACTCTGGGGTTTCTTTGGCCGAATGGGTCTGGAAGCAAAGAATCACTATTTGCTGTTTTTCGTGGCACACAGATGTCACTATTGTCGCTGCCTATTTGCTTACGGTGCTCGCGGTCTGTTGACTTCTCATGTTCGGGACCGCTGGGGGCGTGTTCTGTACCGGGCTTCACTCGGCGTTCACACACGCGTTGCTGACACAGCCAGCTCTGCACTCAGTGATTACTCGGCAATCAATAGCGCAACAGAAAATATATCTCGCTATATCGACTTTTTCCTCCAAGAATGGGTAAAAGGGTTACCATCTTATGTACAGGACACTGCAGACTTTATCAGAAAAATTGATGGTATGGTTTGGAATACTGACTATTTGCTCATGACACTAGATGTCGCGTCTTTATACACATCTATTAAACATTCAGATGGGGTACGGGCAGTTGAGTCCTATTTGAACAAAAGACCAATGAACTTTTCGGCTCACAACAAAATGTTGCTAACTATGATTCAGTTATGTTTAGAGAATAACTATTTTCTGTTTGATAATCAAATCTATCAGCAGGTTAGGGGTGTTGCAATGGGGGCCTGCTTCTCACCCAGTCTAGCATGTCTTCACATGGGGCTGTGGGAGGAGCGGGTCCTCAACAACATCCTTAAACACATTACCCAAAATCATATGTTACTGTATTTAAGGTATATTGATGACCTGTTCATGGTCTGGAAAGGTACACATGAGCAGGCGCAGGATTTTGTTAAGGAACTGAATAATAATGATTTAAATTTGAGTTTCACTGCCAACATAGATGCGACATCAGTAGTGTTCCTGGACATGGAAGTATATATACGAGACACAGAGATAGCCACCAGGTTGCACAGAAAGCCTACCGCAGGCAACACTATATTGCATGCGTCCAGTGGGCATCCTTATCATTTGATCAGCAGCATTCCCTTCGGGGAGATGCTGCGCATCAAACGTATAAGTAGCACAGATGAGGAGTGCATCAAGTCGCAGAATGAGAGCAAGGCACGGTTTCTGTCGAGAGGCTATTCCCTTAATACCATCCAGAGAGCCATTAGGAGAGCAGCTTCAATAACCAGACAAGAAGCATTAGCAGTAAAAAGAAAAGTGACTGTACAAATAACAGAGGAGAAGCAGATAAAACCGAGAGTGATCATAACTTACAGTAGACAGCACAAGGAGTTACGACGCATTTTTTACAAAAATTGGGACCTTATCACAGGGGATCCTGTGATAGGGAAGTTTGTAATGAGTAAACCTGACATTACATTTAGGAAGTCTATCTCAATGGGAGATAAATTAATGAGTAACTTCCTGGAAAAACGAGTGTCAGACACCTGGGGTGCTATTGGAGGAGGATTCAAAAAGTGTAGTGTTTGCAAGGCATGCAAAAATGGATGCAACAAGACAGAATATACGGCGCCTTTTAAAATCAAGCCCGTAAAGATCAAAAAACGTATGTCTTGCAGAACTGATTTTGCAGTATACATTCTGCAATGCCCGTGTGATCTCCGCTATGTGGGGAGCACACGTTTGCCAGTACACAAGCGTGTATTACAACATATTAGGGCCATTGTGGGCAAAGATCAGGCTTACCCAGTGGCTCGCCACTTTGAAAACACACACAATAGTGATCCTTCTTCATTGCTGTATTATGCTATTGATTGTATACTGCCACTTAAAAGGGGAGGAGATCGAGATGCTCAACTTCGCCTGTTGGAGACAAGGTATATAATTGAGCTCGATAGTAAGGCCCCACGGGGCTTGAACGCGAGCGAAGATTTATATACCTGCCTGTAGATATGATTACAGGGAATATTCAGTGGTCAATACACTCCATATAGTTATAGTTTCCTTTCTTAGGTTGGTTTTTCCATTCTTTTGGATTGAGGTTTCTATATGTGAAGGGAATTAAGTATATATGAAAAAATTTAAAGATGATGAATAATTGAAAGCTTTTCCACCCCAAATTCCCTCAATCTTTCCCATGAAATTGTTTTAAAAAAACCACATATAAGAAATTTTGCACATTTTTGCTTAGTTTATCTTGCACATTTATTTGCACAAGGTTATTAGGGGAGTCTTTGGAAGAGTTATATTATGTACGAAATTGGAGAGGACAAACACTAGGACAAAACTAGGCCCCTTGATACGTATCTGATAGGGATATACACTACAACCATTTCCACATTTTTTAAATGTGATGGATGGGAAATATAGATGGATCTATAAACAGAGATAAGGAGTAACAGGACAATCTGTGTTGTAAACTAGTCTTTATGGGTGAAATCAAGTCTGTTAGATTTTCTTGTAGACCTCAAATACTCAACAGTAGGTCTTTCAAGTTGTAAATAATGTACATATGACAATGAATATGGATTGTTCTAAATGTTTATTTATTTATATACACAGATGAGAGATGTAGATACACATATATATATATATATATATTTTTCTATTTACCAACATTTGGTTTAGATTATGGATTATATATTTGTACAGTTTTGTATTTTGCGGGATGTTGCACTTGTAATCTACAGATTTAATATTAATTGGACTATGTTTATGACCAGTCTCAAACTAGGGCACTTGCCCTGAATTTTGTATATAAATCACTATGGTTTTGTAAATACGGATCCAAATGGTCAAATGTATATAAATGTATTATGTGTAACATGGGGTTAATGGTAAGGGCGGTTCTTACCTGGGTGGTACCGCCCACCAAATATTCTCCACTCCATAAGTACCCTCTTCCATTACAAGCAATGTATCATGTGATCAAGCCTCCGGCTGGAGGCGAAACGCGTCATGCGGGCTTGCTGGGTTATATTTTTGAACCTTAATATGGATTAAATCACTGCACTGGAATCCCTTGGGTCTGCCTTTTTCGTTTTACTGACGGTCTGGATGTGACTGTTGATGCTGTGAGAGCGGCATCGAGCGAAGTGAGAAGGATATATATATATATATATATATATATATATATATATATATATATATATATATATATATATATATATATATATATATAATTCGAACCACCTTTACCAAGCCGGAAAGATGAGAGGGACAACGGAGCAATTTCAAGCAGCATTTATTTTCTTAATGGTATGACGCGTTTCGGAAATCCAATTCCTTTTCTCAAATACCAGTGTTCAGGAGCCAAGGTAATATGCAGTCTTTTACAGGTGAGCACAGCTTCTCCTTTTGAATCATTAACCCTCTTGACCTCCGCATAGAAGACACCGCCCCTTCCGTTTGCACTTTCAAAACTGCATGTCCCACAATACAGTGTTTTTGCTGAGGAACATGGCGGCGGCAGGTTAGCGGCCGCGGTGCCCCGCTCTGGGCTCAGGCGGGTGTTTTTGTCTTGGAACTTCTCTATGAGGGCTTGACTCTGGGGTTTCTTTGGCCGAATGGGTCTGGAAGCAAAGAATCACTATTTGCTGTTTTTCGTGGCACACAGATGTCACTATTGTCGCTGCCTATTTGCTTACGGTGCTCGCGGTCTGTTGACTTCTCATGTTCGGGACCGCTGGGGGCGTGTTCTGTACCGGGCTTCACTCGGCGTTCACACACGCGTTGCTGACACAGCCAGCTCTGCACTCAGTGATTACTTCCAAGTCGGCTCTCTGGAGGTGGGATCGAGCCGCCGTGGAGCACCGCCGAGAGAGGCAGGCTCGCTCTCTCCGTAGAGACGCTCTATCAGCGGCCATAGGAGTAGATGCAGACCCGGACGTAGGAAGACAGCAAACAGTGGTGGAAGGAGGTGGAGGCGTGGAAACCTCTGAACACTCCTCTGCTTTCGACCCAGCTTTCGGATCAGCGACGCACAAGGATCCTGATCAGCAAAAGCAGTCTACAAACGAGGTGAAGGGGTTGCAAAGGTAGGGGGAGGAGGTGGAGGAGCCGGTTGTTCAGCAAATTGTTACCAATGTAGAACTACAGACTGAGAGCTTTGAATCAATACAATCTGATTTTGAGGGGGGCATAAACTTAACATCTACGGAGCAGGCTATTAGTCCTATTAGTCCTGTGAACAATATATACTCTCTTAGGAGTAGAGTCACTACTCATTCCAAGATACTAACTGATTTAGCCCCAATAATATCTAGAAGAGGTCGTAGAGGTAAAAAAGCAGCTTAAGGGGGGAGCGCGCTATATAACCAAGGGAGATTAATTTCAGAGAAGTCTAATTTGTTCTCTGCCCCCCTACTGGACGCTTCTCAGACAACCAAGCAGAAGGATCGTGATAATAATGCTGAGACATCCACTGGGACCCCAAGCACCAGTGGAAGCACAAAAAAGTCGCTTTCCAAGTCTTCATCATACCTTTCAGTAGAACCCAAACCCAAACGATCCAAGAGGTCTAAGGCAAAAAAGTCAGTCTTAGATCCTGGTACTAAGATAACACCCTCTCTGCGCTCTTATTTTAAGGCAATTCCCCAGGTCTTGAACCTTGCACATTACTCTACAGTTACTCCTTCTGAGATAGTCTTTAGTTCAACACTAGTCGGAAATATGGCTACTGTTTCGGTTCCTCCAGTCATGGAAAGCATACAAATAGGGGACAATGACACTATTAATGTCACAAAACCCAATATGAGTAACACAGTACAGGTAAACCCTGCCCCTTTTGTAAGCAGTAACCGTCTTGAAACAAATGGAAATCAAACCTCTAATACAGATAATATATCTCAGGAACTTGAAGTACATCAGACTTCAGAGCAGTACGCTCAAGACAATATACAACAATTAACTCAACTTTCTGAAATTCTAGGTTCCGAAGAGAAATTGCAATCAGAAGCTGCTGTCTCTACACCACCCTCAGACCTCTCCGCATTATTAACTATGGTTACAAATCTGACAGTTGATATCAAACGTGGATTTGAGGAGTCATCTAAAATCCAAAGAGAGATTAGATCCTACTATGAGTCATTAGACAGTAAAATTGATGGGCTATACTCAAGGACGGGAGTCTTGGAAGAGACAACGGCAGTAATGTCTATAGAACTTGACAACGCTAAAGAGGAGATATTGAAGCTTAAAGAAGTAGACACTGCATTGGCAGAAAGGATGGAGCATTTGGAAAATAATGCGAGGCGGTGTAATATCCGCATCCTAAATATACCAGAAACAAATGAAGGCACTGCCATTAAGACATACATTATCCGACTCCTAATTAAAACCTTAAATCTAAAACACACAGAAGAGGAGCTTAACCAGGATATACAGCGAATTCACAGGGATCCATTCAGGCGCAATCCGCAACGTACAAAGCCCCGGAAGATACTAGTGAATTTTCACACATTCCAGCTTAAGGATCAAATCTTAAACTTAGCTTTGAAACACAAATCCTTGGCAGGCGACGGCTTTTCTTTCCAAGTGCGTTCAGACTTGTCACGGGCAACCCTGGATAGACAATGGGAACTGGGTCGGAGGATGGAGGCATTCAGGAATTTAGGTGCATCTGTTCAGCTGAACTTCCCAGCAGCTCTTAAGATCATGCTAAATAACAAAATGTACAACGTACACACTGTACAAGCAGCAGATGAACTATTGCTAACTCTAGGATCCTCTAAAAAGTAATTTCAGCTGTTTGTAGGCAATCAAGCTTATAGAGTGTAGTATGATTCAGGAAAGAAGAAAAAAAGGGAAAGGGTGTTCACAAAAAGGAGAAGAGGGAAAAGGGGAAAAAAAGGAGGAAAAAAAAATCACATATCACATATTTAGATTCACAAAAGGTAGGAGTGTATGAACTCCTCTTTCGTTGCATAAAACTACATGACACATATAGACACTACTATAAGTTACCTAACTAGTTAAAATGTTAGCACTGTGGTTCATTAGACTTAGGCATTTTTGGCCCTTTATTATCCCAATTTAAAAACATCCCTCCTGAGCCTAGATAGAGCATCAGGGGTATCACAAACCGTACATTTTCCGGTTGGATAATCAAGGGTTCCTCAGGGGTGGGGGGGGGAGGTGAATACAAGGAAAGGGGTTAGGGGAATAAAAAATAAAATGTTTTTCATTTCGAAAATGGCGGCTGAGAATTTCATAAACAAAAAATGGGCGAATCTTACGTATTTTAGCAATATTAAGGAGAAAGTGTTGGCAGGACTCTTAACCAATTTTAGTGGATACGTAAAGTATGATTACTATTAAGATTCTCTCCTGGAATGTCAATGGCCTGCGCACCAAACCTAGAGCCAGTACAATAGTACAATATATCCGTGACTTTGGTGCCCAGGTCATCATTCTCCAGGAGACGCACCTGGTTGAAGGGGAAATATTAGATTTGGTAAAAAATAACAGATGGATAGACTTATCAGTCTCTACTTCCCAGACAGTTAATACAAGAGTGGTGACCATACTATTTAAGAAAACCATTACTACAAAGCTCTTGAAACAAAGGGTCGATCCACATGGTAGATGGGCAATTGCGAGCGTTATGATTGGAGGGTCAAGTATTACACTGGCTGGCTACTATGGGCCTAATTGTGATGACCCATCTGTCCTGGCCACGTTGTTCTCCGAACTATTACATTTTCCAGAACCCATGATAATAGCGGGTGACTTTAACATCGTGCTTGATCCAAAATTGGACAAATCCACCTCTAGCAGACAACAGGTACATTCTTAATCAAGGAATTTTTTAATTAAAAATATGCATCAATACGGATTTATTGATATTTGGAGGGCAAGGTCAGGTCTGAAATCTGGTTTCTCTTTAAGAAACTATAAGTACCGTCATAGATCAAGGATAGATTTTATATTGGTTAATAAGTCTCTGGAAAAGTCAGTAAGGGATATAACTTATTTACCCTCACACTTGTCCGATCACTCGGCAGTACAGATGGACCTTGAACTCCAGTCCCAATATGTGACAAGGTCATGGACAATCGATAGATCTTTTCTTACTTCACCTGAAGATCTGGACTACTTAAAGCTGGAGACGCAGGAATTCTTCAAAATTAACATTGGTACGGCGACATCTAGTTTAGTATGGGATGCTTTTAAATGCTCTTTGAGAGGGATCATCAAGAATAAAACCTTATATCGTAAGAAACAATACACACAAGAGGTTACATTGATAGAGGCCAACATATTAAAAGCTCAATCAGACTTAGAAAACTTAAATAATTGTCCAGATTATGTTATACAGAATAAACAGGGAGAGCTCATGAAACTTAAAGGACAAATGGCTTCTCTTTTAAATCAGCGTATTTTGCAGAGGTGGGAAGCTAGTAAACTAGCCAATTTTGAATTTGGCGAAGGGGCAGGCAAATTATTAGCCTGGAAGTCCAGAACAGACCAAACACGCAATAACATTGGCTCTATAATATCGGATTCGGGTACAGCATCTTTGGATCTTGAAATAAGGTCAGCTTTCAAAGATTTTTTCCAGGCAATTTATAGAGAGGATAATAACATTACCTCTGCTGACGTAGAAAATTGGCTTAACAAAATTACCCTACCCGTACTCTCTAAAGAACAGGCGAACCTATTAGACCACCCAATTACGGTAGAGGAAGTATTATCAGCAATATCAAATACCAAATCTGGTAAGGCAGCAGGCCCAGATGGTCTTCCGGTCGAGATTTATAAACACATTGCATCCGACATCGCCCCTTTTCTTACTATGCTATTTAACCTGATATTGGTAGAAGGTGATCTACCACCCACATCGTGGAGCAAAGCTTCAATTACGCTAATTTTGAAACCAGGCAAAATAGCCACGGCCTGTGCTTCATATCGCCCAATTTCAGTTCTCAATGCGGACTATAAGATTTTTGCGTCTATATTAGCCAAACGATTGGGACAGGTAGCTCCCTTAATCCTACATCCAAACCAAAAGGGTTTTGTAAAGGGCCGTCAACTTTACGAGTTAATCTATGACCTTATTGGTGCAATAGATATGGCAACTATTTCATCACTTCCCTTGGCCATTCTCACCTTAGACGCAGCCAAGGCCTTCGACAGGGTTAATTGGAAATACCTGTCGGGGGCCCTGGCCAAATTTGGGGTGGGCCGAGCTTTTTGAGGAGCAGTGGAACTATTGTACCATGAACCTTCAGCCTCGGTCTTGGTTAATGGTGGACTGTCGGAACCTTTCACTATTACAAGAGGCACCCGGCAGGGATGTCCGCTGTCGCCCTTACTCTTTGACATTTATATAGAGCCGTTTGCCCAATTGATCCGTAAAGACATTAATATCACTCCATTTAGTCACAGAGATTGGGGAAAAAAGTATCTCTATACGCTGACGATCTCATGATCCTAACATCTGACATCAAAGCAGCGTTTCCATCAGTTATTAATCTGGCACAAGAATTCGGCAATATTTCAGGCTACGAAATGAATGCCACAAAGACCGAAATTATGACATGGAATACTGTTAATACGCTACTTCCAGTACAACCTTGTGATAGTATGAGATATCTGGGTATATAAATCTTAAAAGATATCAATCTGATCGCCCATACTAATTTTATTCAGGTAGCCAAAGACTGCAGGAATTTAATGATTTCTTGGAGACATCTTCCATTGACTCTCTTAGGTCGATCAAATCTGGTCAAGATGTCCATTTTACCCAAGTTGACCTTTATTTTCAATAGCTTGCCCCTTTACTTTGAAAAGAAATGATAGCAAAGATGCAGAGTGACATCACCTCATTTATATGGAGAAACAAGACAGCAAGAATATCTTGGAATAAATTAAGGCGTCGCAGGGAGAAGGGAGGTTTGGCCGGCCCTGATATTCAAATTTATGCCTGGGCATTTCAGATGACACATGCCCGAATCCTATTTAAAACTCCAGCTGACCAGGGTATTGGTTCTATGTTTTCAACACTTCTAAAATGTGAAGGTCTAAAACAGGTGGGCTTTTTGTTTAAGTTTGGAGATCCGAAACTTTTTAAGAAGATTAAGTTGAAGATGTTGCAGGGCCTAGCAAGAACTTGGTATAATCTTAGAACAACTACCAAAATAGGGTACTATTCAAATGGTTCTCCTACATGGGATCTTCCGGACCCACCTGAGTGGACTAAAGATGCATTGAGAAACCCGCTAAAAGAAGCTGAGATTAAAACTTGGGGAGATCTTTTTTTTGAAGGGGAAATGTTCACATGGGAGCATTTAGTGAGAAAGGCAGGCCCCAATCTATCAAGACTTAAATTCCTCCAGATCTCTAGTTGGGCGACTGCACAAAATTCAAACACCACTCGTCGATCAAAAGGATTACTGGGAGGCAGTAGTCAACTAGAATCTTCCCTACTTGACAATACCCTAAAAACTAAAGAGATTTCCCTTTTCTATAACTTAATCCTAGAGGAAATAGACAGAGTATTCCACCTTCCAGATCAACTTTGGGGTTCTCTTCTGCCGACATTAAATATAAATGAACTATGGGAGATATCTTTCACTGTGTTATGGGATATTGTCAAACCAGCGTGGTTGCGAAGAAACCACTTTTTTACCCTTCACAGGGCTTACTATTCTCCTCAAAGGTTGTCCAAATTTTCATCCGGTACACCAGTAGCTTGCCCTCGGTGTGGTCTAGTTGCTGCCTCTGACGCACATATGTTTTATGATTGTCCACAGCTAACGTCTTATTGGCAATTAATAAGCAACAAATTAACATCTTCTACATGTACCCCTGTGAATATAGACCTAGGCCTGGCAATTTTTGGAGTACAGGATAAAAAACGCACTACAAATAACAATCTTTTGTTTTATTCAATTTTGGTTGCTCGACGTGAGATCTGTAGGCGTTGGAAAGAGGCCGCCCCCCCGACATTACACGATTGGAGCTCTTCTATGCTCTCCATATCGAAACTCGATCTTTCTAGAGGAGGGAAACCAGAAAAAAGAGCTTTCTGGTTGATACTTGACTGGTCTCAATGATTAGAAACTGTTTTTTTTTTTTTCCCCAGTTCTAATGATTACGAAGCCATGTCATACTCCTTTCGCTTGCTCATGTTTGTCCTTCATAATTAAGGTCAATTGTGGTACAGGCAGTGGTGTAATCTGGCTAATGGCAAGTCCCGTTTTAAGATTACCTAAGGGTCTGCGACTAAGGGTGAAACCGACTCGGCTGTAGGGTCTTGGCACTCCTCCATAACGATTGACCCCCACCAGTCCTGTACTGAGACAGCACGTCGGTTTTCTCCAGGTCACACTTTTTTCGAGCCCACGGTACTGATGGGCCAGCCATGGTTGAGATGAGGAACAAAGAAAAAAAAAAAAAATACAGTGTTTTTGCTGCGTGTAGGACGGGTGATGTTCAATGTTTTAGTAAGTTCAATGCTCACAGTTCTTAATCACCCTTCTATGATGGCAAGGTCTAGTGGATAATTGCGCGGCTCTGCTGCTTTACTTGCCCTTACTTCCAGCCACATTCATCCTACGACGGGAGACACCGGAGACGACGGCTCAGTGTCCACGTCGCTCCATATTATAGTGGACTGACTCTGCCAGCAGTTTCCTTTCTCCCTCGCAGGTTAGTGGTGGCTCTCGGTGTAAGTTCCCCTCGGGAGCAAATTCAAACAGTGTTGCCACTCATGCCGTTATTGCCGAGAACTCTTGACGGAAGGGTCCCTCTTGCGTGTCAAAGGCACACACGCTGAATATAATTCGAACCACCTTTACCAAGCCGGAAAGATGAGAGGGACAACGGAGCAATTTCAAGCGGCATTTATTTTCTTAATGGTATGACGCGTTTCGGAAATCCAATTCCTTTCTCAAATACCAGTGTTCAGGAGCCAAGGTAATATGCAGTCTTTTACAGGTGAGCACAGCTTCTCCTTTTGAATCATTAACCCTCTTGACCTCCGCATAGAAGACACCGCCCCTTCCGTTTGCACTTTTATATATATATATATATATATATATATATATATATATATATATATATATATATATATATATATATATATATATATATATATATATATATATATATATATATATATATATATATATATATATATATATCCACAAAAGTGCAATCTTCACTACTGCCGCTCACGCGAGTGAAAAGAAAGATCACGCAACTCCAACGTGCAGATTTGGCATGAGTTCTTTTATTCCAACAAAGCCACTAGATCCGACGCGTTTCGGGCATCTGCCCTTGCTCACAGATCTGTGAGTGTGCAAAACAGGAAGCAACGAACTTTGGGTAGTTCCTAAGTTTAGGCAAAGAGCAGCTCCTCTATATGGGGCACCCTCCAACACCAGTGACACTTAATGTGTGAAAGTCATCACTCTGGGTGGCATTACGCTCCCTTCTGCTCAACTCACCTAAAATGGAAATCATCGATCCCCCAACTAAACTAAAACTTTCCTACTTTCTCCACTAATTCTCTTTAAACTGGTACTCTTTCTGACTTCCCAACTTCCCAAAACCTCAGCATACAGTTTGACTCTCAGATGCTGCTAGAGTCCCTGCCACTGTGGGCAGGTACCAGATATTAAACATTACAAAGGTTTGTCCGCACAACACTGCTAGATCCTTCCGTAAGCATTTATATTAATGCAATAGTCTGTTAGATGGACCCTCTCAGTGTGCATTCTCACCAACAGGCAATAGAAGCACAGGAAAAAACCTTGTTACCATTGTATTTTTCTCACTGAGCCACCAACATCTGAACTCATTCTATTATTTATAGGCCAGAATCAAATGTAATCTTCTCCCTATGGTGTTCCATTCAGTTCATGGCTTATCCTCTTCCTAGTTAGCTGGGACCCTGGTCTGTGATAAATATATGGGATATTAGTTGAGCGAGACAGGGAAATGAGATGCCCATCTTCCAGCCTTATAGTGCTTCCGATTATTGAAATTGGGATAACCCTTCAAATCATATTTATGTTGCCTGCTTTCTGTCCCCTTTGTTGAAAGCCTACCATGGGAGTGTAGTCCCTCAAATAACCTATTGGGCTGAGATAGGGGAAGGAATGCCAAAGCCTGAGATAGGAAGCACAGAAGGGATGATGTGGAGACAGAAATTGCCCTGCCACAAGACACGCCCATGTATACCATCACTAGTGAATTTGGATTGCTGCCCTAGACATTTCAGGCTAATAAAACCTTCATGCTATTTGCAATGGTATTATATCTAAGAGAAACGAGGCCTTTGCAGTTGTAGCCTTCCCAGATCAGCTGGAGCTTTATAATAAAGGTATCTCTTACTTGATGGGGGAAAAAGTCTGATAGATCTTGATTCTGAATTGCTCATCTTACTGGAGGTATTCTATTGTATGATTTCTGATTCATTGTTTTTTTTAATATCCTACTTAAAGATTAGGCATGTAAAGAAACTGCTTTGCATTTATAGGGTTTACCAAAAAAGCTGCAAACAAATAGAACTGAGAGGTGAAACTTAACCATACTTGTTGCGACTACCCGATTTAGCAACAAGTTATTCTTTAAATGTATTTATGTTATGTTATGTTATAGTAAGTTTGCGCACAATTACTCTTGAGTATCCTGGCGCGCAAAGTGAACGTGACAGAATGGAGCAAGGGTTTTTTAATTTTAAAACGGCTGATTGAAAAGGAAAGTTTTGAGTTGTTTTTTTTAAAGAGTCTGAAGTCCTGAATATGCTGTAATTCCGCAGGGACGGAGTTCCATGCAATAGCTGCTTTAACGGGGAGGGACTGTACCCCCATTCACCTACCACCAACTCAATTGTCTCAAAGGCCCTACTGACCTACTAAAAGATAATTAAGTGTCACTAGACAGGGAGATCTAATAGACTGAACAAATATGATTTTAAGATCTTTCTAAACCCCACAGCATAATGTTTGATGTCGCCCAGTAGCGATCTCCAAATCCTATCATGCCCCAGCGTGTACAATCTATGACCCCCCTTACAGTGAAGCCTACTTCTGTCGAGTCTCATCAGAGGATGGAAAGGCCCTGTGGAACCATTTCCTACTGGACCCCTCTCCAGAGTTTGGTCAAACAAGGGATCATGGAGCCCATGTTGTGTGCCTGTCCGAGTCATTTACATTTTGGAAAAATAATGTTTGGTCCTCACAGGGCTGAGTGAACCTAAAAAGCATGGGCAATAAAATGTCTGGCTCCAAAAAAATGGGGCCTCTAGTCAACTCATAGGGCAAGAGTAGAGCTTACCAAGATTACCGCCGTCAACATTCATCTGGAATTAAATAAGCACTTACCCTCATGTTTGCATGATTGGTAGGACATTAGGCAAATTAAATGCTGTGACAGTCATCTTCCGAAGTGTTATCCCTTCCCTATGTGATCAGAAAGAGGGATAGGATGCAAAGTAAACCACATGTCTTAGGTAACCATGTCGACAGTAGCTACCCTAGAGAACCTGTTAGTACGTTGGAAGTAGACGTCTCTCAAGATTTCCTTTGTAGTGATGGGGTTATGGTAGTGGAATGTATAGAAATCAGGGTGGTTCCTTAGAATATGTGTGGAGGTTGACACTGTTGGGCTCCATGGAGCACAGAGAGACTGTCCATGTTTCATCACCTACACGGAAAACTTGGTACTGGTTTGGAGTGCTGCCATTTTTAGGCCAGGAAGAACATCTTAGACAACAACGTCTGCCTTGGATTGATCCCCAGCGTGTCTGCACATTGGACCCTTTTGACATCTGCTGCAGTCTGAAACCTTCTAAACTGCCTCATCGCAAGGTGTTCGTGAGGAATAATAGTAGCCTATAGTAGAAAATACAAGTTTCAATGAAAGTCACTAAATTCCATGACTAGGAAAGGATCTAGACCAATGTATGACTTCAAGACAAAAGATCTTGGTTCGAGTCAGACCCCCATTACAGTTGAAAAGAGCTTCAAAGAGAATTACTTTTACTTGGGACCTTGGCCGGTCAGAGGTTTGATGGGCAATACTTTGTAAAATTACATCTGTGCAGAGACCATCACTCTAATTTGAAAATTCCTGGTATCTTGACCTGGCCGATTTGGCATAAACTACTTTTGGCATGTGCAGATAATGGATTCCTGGGCTCATTATGTATACAACACATTTTAATTGTGATGTATTATATAGGTTAACCATAAACAATGGCGTGCTATGCTGTTATTTAATCATATTTCTCATTAGTAGAAATGATGTGGAGATGGAGAGGCAGCTGTATTACCCCTAATCCCTATGGTACACTACACTACCTTACAGTATTTATACAGCTAGATGGGCATTCCTCCCAGAGTCACCCCTTCATATACTCATGCACTCGCCTACACACTGCATAAAATCAGGGGAGTCATGGGGCCCAGTAATGACACATCAAACAGATTTACTGGAGAGTGCAACTAGGCAGTCTCACCACTAGAGTGCAGGTAAAAAGGCTTGAACCCAAATATGATTAATTACAACCAACTGGGACATCACAGGAATCTGGACACCAGTGAGAGAGAACATAATCCATGTGTAACATCACTCAGGGCACTGTGAGCACTATTACTGCCATGTCCTCTTTCAGCTTTAGTCCTTGGTTACCAAGGTTAGTAGAGAATTTAAATGAACCCAAAGTATCCATGCTCTCTACTGAGGAAGAAATGTTTGTCCCTGAATAGCATCAAAGTGCTCCAATTAATTCTAACACTGGTGTTGGTTCCAGGTGGGATTTATGCAGACTAAGGAGCCACTTGACTCACGGGTTCACACTCTGCGACTCTGGGCAATAGCTTGCTTAATCTCCACTATGGCCCCTCGCGGCGGGATGCCTGGCTTTCACCTTGTGGATACCCTGCTGGGGTTATCTCACAGGGGAATACCAGGATGGGTTCCCAAGGCAAGCGCCTTGATGCCTTTGGGTGATATGTGCGCTATATAAATCGCAATACATTTACATACATTTACATCCAAATTAGCGTACTGAAGTATACAAAAAAAAATGAGTGGAACGCTTTAATCAGTCTCAACCACTAGTAATTACTCGGGCCAGCATCCCCGCGCCCCCCCTCCACATTATTATTTTGCACACCATGCCACCTCAGTTTACACCCAGTATATGCAAACCAATCTTGACACTCCTCTAACAGGGGCAGTTCAGCCAGAACCTCAAGGCCAGGTCCTCCTTGAACCAGAACTCAAGCAACCCAAGACCAGTTTCGCCCTGATTGGGACTCTTCAATCTAGGGTAGATTTGCTCTAGTGGAAAAATGTGCATGGTATCTATGTCTGGGCATACCCGTCGTCCTTAGGGCACTGCACTGAAGTACACAAAACAGTGATGGGTGGAATGTTTGAATTAATCTCAGCCACTAGTAAGGTCTAATTGGGATACTGCAGGTTTGGTTCTGAATCATGAGTCAATGAGAATGCAATTTACAAGCCACCCTTGGTTTCCCTTTCCAATGATCCTCTCTGAGGCAGGATGATGACTGGCCTTGAGGACCCTCTTTACTCATAGCATCTACCCTAGCGTGCTGGCAGCATATGGTGAAGAGGTGAATCCAACTTCAAGTGCACCACTGACGGCTAAATCATCTCTCCCAGATGTGGGTACAAGCACGTGGACCACAGGGTATAAACAAAGCAATATTGACTTCTTGAAGGGGTCTGTCGTCTAGAATTTAAACCTATATTACCTCTTGGTTTCCACTGCAAATCCAGAAACTAATATAGTGGAAAGGAGATCGTCACAGAAGATATCAGACAACATTTGAGTCTGTTTCTTAATCACCAACTCCATGGCTGTGTAGTCTTCACTAACTTCAATCACGTCCTACAACTTTTGGAAGATGTTCAATATAAACTGTGATAATTTCCCGCCCACAGGGTATAACTGAGGGTCGCATATCATTGTTTCCGTGATCCACCCACTTATCAATCCGGTCAATCAGGGTGGCTTCCTGTGCTGTCACATCTAGGTATAGAACGAAGGCTGGCAGTGTTAGGAGCAAAGAGCCAATCAAACCTGATGCCCTACAAGGCGCAGTATTTGGGAGACTCAGAATCCAGGTTCTGACTGAAATGAGCCAGCACTTCCTCAAGCATGTCTTTGTGCCTCGGGTTCAGGGCCTCCCTTTGTTTTCTCGGAAGACTGGAGCAGCAGCATCATATTTTCACCTGGCCTGAGGAAACCATCTCCATCTCCATATGGGCCTCCGCCTCTGGTAGCGCTGGTCCCTCTAAAGTGTGTGACTCCTACGGACAAGGCCTGGGAGAATGAAACAAACGGGAAGAGAGCCTGTGAATATAGAACTGATTGGATCAGGGCAGAACTTGGTGTCCTCATGGTAGTCATCCCACTACCGCTGTGGGCGTCTTTGTTGGCAGAACCATCTGTGCTTCATTATGGAATTCACACCAAGGCTTTCACCCAAGCCAACCAACAATAGGTAATACATATATGTCAAAACCTGGAGCTTGAAGGTCAAATCCATGCTTTCACACGCTTCTGCACTGTGCCAGAACAGAGAAGGCGAGCTTGGTTGACCACTGACTTTTGCATTTTATCTCCGTGCCAGCATGTAATTCCTTTAATATTAGGTATATTTCTACCATTCAGAAGTAACATCTCGTGCCGATACTCCAGAACCTTGCACATTCAGGGCTCCTCCCATGTGACAACTGCCTTGCAAATGCGCCCGTTTCATCCCGCTGACAGGTAACACTGTGGAACCAGATCAGTCTACAGAAAACAATTGTTCTAATACAGATCGTACCGGGTCATCCTATGTAAACAGTAGCAGGGGTTCCTATGCAGACAGCACCAAGGGCTCCTATGCAGACAGTACCAAGGGCTCCTATGAAGAAAGTCCCAAGGACTCCTATACAGACTGTACCAGGGGCTCCTATGCAGACAGTACCAAAGGCTCCTAGGCAGACAGCAGCAGGGGCTCCTATTTAGACAGTACCAAGGGCTCCTATGCAGACATTATCAAGGGCTCCTATGCAGACAGTACCAAGGGCTCCTCTGCAGACAGTACTGAGGGCTCTTAGGCAGACGGTAGCAGGGGCTCCTATGCAGACAGTATCAATGGCTCCTATGTAGACAGTACAAAGAGGTCCTATGTAGACAGCAGCAGGGACACACCACAGACTCACTACCCGCCAACCTCACCAGTGGCCTGCTCTACTGGACCCAAGTAGTCGACGACGACACCATCAAGACCATGAACACCATCCACTCCGGCTCACCATCCGACCCCTGCCCTCACCACATCTTCAACAAAGCAAACCGCATCATCACACCCCAACTCTGGAAGATCATCAACAACTCCTTCAAGACCGCCACCTTCCCGGAAAGCTGGAAGCACGCTAAGATCAACGGCCTACTCAAAAACCCCACAAAGGACCCTAAGGACCTCAAGAACATCCGGCCCATCTCCCTGCTTCCATTTCCGGCTAAGGTAATCGAAAAAATCGTCAACAGGCAACTGACCCACTTCCTCGAGGAGAACAACAGCCGGACCCATCCCAATCTGGAATCTGCAGTAATCACACCACCAGTGAGAAGTGTGGCTCACTGGTTAGAAGCGGAAGACCCTGAAGCAGCGGTCGGACCGGGACCAGGGTTCAATTCCCGACGCGGCAGGGTCTTGGGTCAATGTCTGCGCACTCGATTATTCTTGCCTAGGTGCATACGCTAACCATGGGTCCCACTCTGCAACTCTGGGCAATAGCTTGCTTAATCTCCACAACGGCCCTAGCAGCGCCGGGGATGCCTGGCTTCACCTTGGGGGTGCCCTCTCACAGGGAAAGCCAGGACGGGTTCCCCAGCGGTATACAGCGCCAGGATGCCACGTGATGGGGTAACAGTGCGCTTTACAAGTATACATACATTGCATTACATTACATTACAAAACTACCCTCATCGCTGCCACAGATGACATCAGGACCCTACTGGACAACGGCGAAATTACTGCCCTCATCCTACTAGACCTCTCGGCCACCTTCGACACCATCTGCCACCACACCCTACGCACACGCCTACATGATGCAGGAATACGTGACAAAGGACCACTCCTTCCTCACAGTCAGAACCAAGATGGTACACCTCCTCCCATTCAGTTCCGAAGCCACCAAGATCATCTGCGGCGTGCCCCAAGGATCTTCCCTCAGCCCTACCCTTTTCAACATCTACAGGGGGAGTGCTGTGAGGCCGTTGTGCAGCCCGCACTTTCGCCTTGCCGTCACTGTAGCCCGAGGGTTACATCCTGCCGCCGGCCCAGGGAAGTACTGGAACCAGCATCCTTTGAGGCAGGAAGCTGCTCTGACCAGCGCCAGGAGGTGCTTAAAACCAACGCAACCCCCGCATCGCGGGATCGCGCGCGGGTCGGCGCCGGGAGAAGCCCGAGACAAGGGACCGTCTGTGGCCATCCGGGGCAGAACGAGGCAGGGCAGGGCCACACATCCTGCCTCCCGAAGACTGACGAAGTCCGCTACAATTTATGTGGCGAGACTCCACCATATTTTGCTTACTCACCATTGTGTTAATTATAAAGTACTCGTGTCACTAGGTGGTGGTTTAGTATATTGTGTACAATTATCCCAAGAGCTTTTTATTTCTTTCCGGTAGTCTACACTCTGGTTTCATTAACCTCTTGAATATGTCTAAACACATTGCCTCACCTGCACTTGGCACTCTGGATAATTATTTAGTTAAGGTCGTTCATAAAATCAACAACGAAAGGCGACAGTCGCTAGGGTTATGTGGTGATTCCGTACCTCCTATTGTAAGCACTTCCCCTGCCGATATAGTACAGGACAAATGAAGCAATTCTCCCAACCTTGATGCTTCGGACTGGATAATACCTCAGCAGTCCACTTCTACACAAGTTGAGCTGAACGATTCTACAGACATTATAATACACCACCCTCCGACCCCTGTAGCCAGAGTGGTCAGAGCATGTAGAAAAGTTCAGACTAAGCGCTGGGGCACACGCTCTTCTAGGAAAAAAGCAGCCACACCATCTAAAAGTTTAGATATTGAAGATATTACCCCAGTGGAAGCAGGCACCGTAAAAATGGACGAGGAACAATTTAATCTCTTAGCTAGCATAATCGATTCCAGGATAAAGGGTATAGTCAAACCTCTAGTGGCTAAACTCGACCGAATGTCTGCGGAGGTCAATAGATTGGGTGGACTTTTGTCTAAGTACAGGGACGAAGTAGGTAGTTTAACTGCTTTAACTAAAACTAGCAGCAATTAGCAAGACCCCCATCTGAGAATGGTGTAGGTCTAACTGCTTCAACTAAGACCAGTTGTGACAACTTAGCTTCCCTATCTGGAAACGATGTATGTATTAGCGAGAATGTTGCACCAAAACCTCTACCCCCCGATTGCCAAGCCAACCGAGTCCCTAGAAAACAACCTACGCCAGAACACGCAATTAGACCTAGTACAAATCTGGTTACAAGTAACGAAAAACAAATTCCTACTCGTATTAACCTCCCACCAGAATGTAGCGCCTACGTAGCAGTATTAGTTAATGTGCCAAAACTGAGTAAGGGTCAAACAGAAACACATGAGGCACTTAAAAATAAAACCCTATACTGGCTCGCCAATAATTGTAGTTACCCCGAACTAGGAGCCAACCAGATTATCATGACACAAAGGGTAGGTTGGGTGGGTCCACTAAGAAAAAAGTTTGCGGGGGACTGTATAATTATTAACTACAGATCTCCACATTGGGCAAGGAGTAGTCTTGCTGTGGCCCCACCCCCATCGCCCTGGGAGTTCAACATGACCCTCCTCCCATTGGGATATTTTTATAGGCATCTACTTGATCCTGCACTATGTACAGATGAAAACCCTAATCTCAGTAAAAAACTGCTCCCTTGGCGCGTTATACTATCCCTACTCAAAATAGATTTCAGGCATTTGACTCCCTGGAGTCCATCGATTGACAATGGCCATCTGCGGGGATGGAGTTGGAAAGGCTCCCATATGGGTTACAGCTAACTGGCAAAGACGAATCCAGTCATGGGGCTTTGTTTAACTCGCTACAGTTGGATATTGGGGAATCAGAATTAAGAAGTCCCATTGTGCTGGTTACCAGCACGGATGAGCAACCTAATGAACCCAAGCAGGCACAACTTCTAATTCAAACTCTGCCAGAAATATTTACAATTCCAATTGCAGATCTTTCATTCCCTTCTATAGATGTTCAACCAAACATTTCCATAGGTCAAGATTCAGGCTGTAGTCTAGCTACCTGGAATATAGCGGGCCTTAGGAAAAAGTTGGATACCCCATTTTGGAAGGGTTTTATTACTGATGGTCATGATATCATTTGTCTTCAAGAGACATGGTGTAAAGAACCTATTTTTATAGAGGGTTACTCCTCTCATTGGGTACCTGCGGTTAACTCAACTGTGGGACGTGCGAAGGGAGGTCTTCTTCTATTGATATCAAATAAACTACCTGCATGTCAAACTAAAAGTTACAGTTCAGATGGGATTAACAACCAGGTGCTACATCTTAAATTTAATAAAGGCAATGATCTCATAATGATCAACTATTACAATAATAAGTTTGACAATAATAGATGGAAAATATTACTCCCTCTAGAGAGTGAACTTGAGAAGGCCCTAGGGGTATCCCAAAAACAGGAAATTATTTTATGGGCGGGCGATTTTAACATCAAGTTTTGCTCATTAGCCAAAAGTAACTCCTGGGGACTCAGAAAGGAGTCTGGTGTTGGAGATACAGGGGACGATATTCAATTTTCCCATTGCACTTATGGTATGGCTTTGAATAAATTAATAGCAAAATTTGATTTGGATCTATTGAATTGCTCAGTGAATAAGGAAAATCTCCCTTGCCCAACCTACACAGGCAGAAATACTAATACTAACATTGATCATATTCTGCTTTCTAATAACACCGAGTATTCAAATCTTTGGGTTATGGAACAACCGTTGAGCGATCACAATAGTATCCATGTATCATTGTTGTACTGGGGTAACAAAGAACCAACTGTCAACAATCAATGCCATAGCCACTAGAACAAATGGGATGAGAATTAAATGGGCCGGTATCGATCCTCAATTAAAACTTCAAGAGGTGGTAATTAAATGCAAAGCTGAAATCGAGAAGTGCCTGTGTGATGGAGCCATTGCCTGTAATATAATTGATGAATTTGTCAAAATGAATGTGACCATTGATGGGATTTTTACTAAGAAAACCTGTACGAAGAGGGTCGAGAAAACAGGTTGGTTTGATGGGGATTGTACACGGGCCCTGCAAGCATTAAAACAAGCATTGAGTGTCAAACCTCGCAACAATGTAATCATAAAATCATTACGCTCAGATTACAAGGTAGCCATTTTTAACAGGAAGAAAAGCCTTCAGGATGAGGCATGGTCTAATCTTAATTTTGCAGCAGAAACAAACAATGCCAAACTTTACTGGGAAATTAGTCCCTTTTTAAAGTCTGATAGTATACCTGAATTAACTTCTTATGTTGAATGTAATGCATGGATTGAGCATTTTACGAAGATTTTTAACCCAGCTAGGAACATCTCAGAGCTGTTAACATTTGAAATTCCTACCTGGTCCCCATTACCTCTGTTGATTAACCTAGATGAGGTATATGATGGTTTAATCGAGAGCAAAGGTGGTAAAGCCTCTGGAACAGATGGAGTTCCCATAGACCTCTACAAAACCGAAATGGACCTATGGGCACCCATCCTAACCAGGGTTTTTAACACGGCAGCAGAGGGACAAATCCCACTAACCTGGGGCCAATCGATAATCGTACCTCTCTTTAAAAAAGGTTCCAAATCCGAGGCGAGCAATTATCGCCCTATCTCCTTGTTGGATGCTTCCATCAAGGTGATGAGCAGAGTTTTGCTAAGGAGATTGGAAACCTGGGCCGAAGAACAGGATATTTTTTTTTTTGATTTAAAGATTTTTATTGAAAAATAAAGTGGCATATACATTGGCAGTCTTACAACAGTGCTGAAGAGAAAGAGAGGGACGAAAGAAGAAGGAAAGAGAGAGGGGGGGGGGATTAGTGTGGCTCCTTTAAATGTTCGTCGAGTTGTTTCCACATGTGCTCTTGGGGCGTGTGTTCTTTCGAGAGGTTGCCCGTGATGTTATCTGCTCCTCTTAGGAAGGTGACCCAGTTGATCCATGTTTTGAAGTTTGCTTTCGCCGTGTTCTTCCAGTTTGTTAAGATTATCTTCAGGGCTGCTGTCAGGAGCAGGTCTAGAAGGTCTCTTTCTTCCCTGCTGTTCAGGTTTGCTGTTACGTGCCCTGTCGCCAGTGTCACATAGTTTAACATTAAGTCTGTTTTGAACATGTCATTTATGAATGCGTTTATCTGGGCCCAGAACTTCTTGACTTTGACGCACCCAAAGATGAGGTGTTCAAGTGTGCCCTCCTCTTTCTGGCAGTTCCAGCAGTCGCCTGAATCTGCTATGCCGCTTTTATGGAGCCTGGATGGGGTCCAGTAGGCTCTGTGGAGTAGCCAGTATTTTGTTTGTGCCAGTTGCGGGGTGATCTTGCTTTTTGTAGCTGAGGCCCACATTTGCGCCTGTTCCTTTTCGTTTAGCTGTCTGCCTAGGAGTGTTGCCCATGAGTTTGTTGTCTTCTTGTTTAGAGACAGGGTCGTTGGGGCGAGCAGTTTGTAGATCTTGGCGGTTTGGTGTCCCGCCGAGTTTAGCATTAGCACGTACTTGACGATGCCCGGTTCTTCTCGGGTTAGGTTTGCTCTGGTTATGGCAGTCCTTATTTTCAGAAATGTGTATAGCTCTTTGTTGGGGAGGTTGTGTAGTTGTTGTAAGTTTGAGAAGGTTAGCTGCTTCCCCTTTGTTTCTATTTGTTTGGGAAGGCTTATCCCCTTTTTGATCCATGTGTCATAGTTTATTACTGCCCCTTGATATGATATTTTTGTGTTGTACCAGATGGATTCCCATGTTGTACCTCTCAGTTTCTGTGCCATTCGCCTGTCCACCCCCATCAGCGCTTCTCTGGTGTGCTTCAGTATCGTGTTGGACCATAGGGGGTGTTTGTTTGCAGTTAAAATCGCTGTCGGGTGTAGGCCTCCTAGGAGCTCTCTTTCCAGTTCTAGCCAGACTGGTTTGTATTGTTGTGTTTCGTCGATCCATGCGAATCCTTGTTTAGCTAGGCAGGCTGTCTGGTAGGTTTTGAAGTTTGCCAGGTTGAGGCCACCTAGTTCCTTCGCTAGCCTCAGTTTGGGTAGGCTAATTCGTGGTTTTTTGTTTCTCCATAGGAAGGTGTTGATCAAGCCGTCCAGTTTTTTGTGGAAGCCTTCCGTCATTTGGATCGGTAGCATGTTTAGCGTGTAGTTTATTGCGGGTGTTATCATCATTTTTATCGTCTCTATCCTTCCCCACCAGCTGATGTATTTGGGCGACCACAGTTCCAGTCTATCTTTGACTTTTTTTAGCAGTGAGTCTTCGTTGTGCTGTATTGTTGATGTTAGATCCCTTCCGAACTGTAGGCCAAGGTACTTGAGTGGTTTCGTTTGCCAGGCTAGGCCGGAGTCTCCTAGTACCGATTTTGTGGTGTGTATGTTCATTGGTTTGCATTCCGATTTGTCCTTGTTGAGTTTGTATCCGGATGCTTCTGCATATTCCCCTATTGCCTCCATTAGTGCTGTGATTGACGTTGATGGCTTGGTGGTGGTGATGAGGATGTCGTCCGCGTACGCTGCGAGTTTAACTGTCTTCTCTCCGATCTTGACACCCGTTATTCCCTCATTGTCTCTTATTTTTGCAAGTAGTGGTTCAAGTGCCAGTAGGAAGAGACCAGGTGACAGTGGGCATCCTTGCCTAGTTCCTCTTCCTAGTAGGAGCGGGCCAGATGTGCTCCCATTGACCACTATTTTTGCTCTCGGTTTGTTGTATAGGGCCATTATCATTGCTATGTACTTCTCCCCTAGTCCGAACTTTGTCATGCAGTTCCTAAGGAATGGCCACGAGACTCTGCCAGAACAGGATATTTTAACTAAGGTTCAATATGGTTTCAGGAAGGGCCTAGGCACCCTAGAGCAATGCGCCAACCTAGACCTCTTGATAAATAAATATACTGTCGCAAAGCAGGGGAATTTATTTCTCTGCTTTGCGGACTTGAGTAGCGCCTTTGACCTCGTGGACCATGCCACATTATGGAGGATCCTATTGGACTTAGGCGCCCCCAAGGAAATAGTACACTTCCTAGGGAGGCTCTACGAAATGCTGTCTTGTAAAGTCCGATACGGCCCATCCGGAGAATGTACCCCTTTTTAGGACACGCGCAGAAGAATACATAAATCCTCAATTACCAGCTGTCCGAGGTGCCGGTAATTGAAGGCAGATGGTGCTGGGAGCGTGTGCACCGCTGTGTTTTTTTCCCTTCAGGTCTGTGTGCGCGCATGAACAGCCGGCCAGCAATGTAGAGAATCACATGCATCAGATCTGTTTTTTTTAAACAATTGCGATCACGAAAGTGATCTCTTTCTGTGCTGCTTGTTTAAACAATTGCGATCGCAAAAGTGATGCTTTCTGTGCTGCTTGTTTAAACAATTGCGATCGCGAAAGTGATGCTTTCTGTGCTGCTTGTTTTTCGTATGTAATCTTGTTCTTCTATTAACTCGATGGTAGCGGAGTATCCCATCCTCACCCTCTAGGTCACTTCATTAATTTTCCACGAGTCCGCCGTGTCTGGTGGCGAGTGCAGATTGGTAGTGCAGAGTGCAGAGTGGTAGTGCAGAGTGCAGAGTGGTAGTGCAGAGCGGTAGTGCAGAGCGGTAGTGCAGAGTGGTAGTGCAGAGTGCAGAGTGGTAGTGCAGAGCGGTAGTGCAGAGTGGTAGTGCAGAGCGGTAGTGCAGAGTGGTAGTGCAGAGTGGTAGTGCAGAGTGCAGAGTGGTAGTGCAGAGTGCAGAGTGGTAGTGCAGATTGAGAGTGCGAGTGGTAGTGCAGATTGAGAGTGCAGAGTGCAGATTGGTAGTGCAGAGTGCAGAGTGGTAGTGCAGGGTGGCAGTGCAGAGTGCAGAGTGGTAGTGCAGGGTGCAGAGTGCTAGTGCAGAGTGCAGAGTGGTAGTGCAGAGAGGTAGTGCAGAGTGGTAGTGCAGAGTGCAGATGGAGAGTGCAGAGTGCAGATTGGTAGTGCAGAGTGCGAGTGGTAGTGCAGAGTGGTAGTGCAGAGTGCAGAGTGGTAGTGCAGAGTGAGAGTGCAGAGTGGTAGTGCAGAGTGCAGAGTGGTAGTGCAGAGTGCATAGTGGTAGTACAGAGTGCAGAGTGGTAGTGCAGAGTGCAGAGTGGTAGTGCAGAGTGCAGAGTGGTAGTGCAGAGTGCATAGTGGTAGTGCAGAGTGCAGAGTGGTAGTGCAGAGTGCAGAGTGGTAGCGCAGAGTGCAGAGTGGTAGTGCAGAGTGCAGAGTGGTAGTGCAGAGTGCGAGTGGTAGTGCAGAGTGGTAGTGCAGAGTGCAGAGTGGTAGTGCAGAGTAAGAGTGCGAGTGGTAGTGCAGAGTGGTAGTGCAGAGTGCAGAGTGAGAGTGCAGAGTGCAGTTTGGTAGTGCAGAGTGCAGTTTGGTAGTGCAGAGTGCAGATTGGTAGTGCAGAGTGCAGAGTGGTAGTGCAGAGTGCAGAGTGGTAGTGCATAGTGGTAGTGCAGAGTGGTAGTGCAGAGTGCAGAGTGGTAGTGCAGAGTGCAGAGTGGTAGTGCAGAGTACAGAGTGGTAGTGCAGAGTACAGAGTGGTAGTGCAGAGTGGTAGTGCAGAGTGCAGAGTGGTAGTGCAGAGTGCAGAGTGGTAGTGCAGAGTGGTAGTGCAGAGTGCAGAGTGGTAGTGCAGAGTGCAGAGTGGTAGTGCAGAGTGAGGGTGCAGATTGAGAGTGCGAGTGGTAGTGCAGAGTGCAGATTGAGAGTGCAGAGTGCAGATTGGTAGTGCAGAGTGCAGAGTGGTAGTGCAGAGTGCAGAGTGGTAGTGCAGAGTGGTAGTGCAGAGTGGTAGTGCAGAGTGGTAGTGCAGAGTGCAGTTTGAGAGTGCAGAGTGGTAGTGCAGAGTGGTAGTGCAGAGTGCAGAGTGGTAGTGCAGAGTGGTAGTGCAGATTGGTAGTGCAGAGTGCAGAGTGGTAGTGCAGAGTGGTAGTGCAGAGTGCAGAGTGGTAGTGCAGAGTAGTAGTGCAGAGTGGTAGTGCAGAGTGCAGAGTGGTAGTGCAGAGTGCAGAGTGGTAGTGCAGAGTGCAGAGTGCAGAGTGGTAGTGCAGAGTGCAGAGTGGTAGTTCAGAGTGCAGAGTGGTAGTGCAGAGTGCAGAGTGGTAGTGCAGAGTGCAGAGTGGTAGTGCAGAGTGGTGGTGCAGAGTGCAGAGTGGTAGTGCAGAGTGGTAGTGCAGAGTGGTAGTGTAGAGTGGTAGTGCAGAGTGGTAGTGCAGAGTGCAGAGAGGTAGTGCAGAGTGGTAGTGCAGAGTGCAGTTTGAGAGTGCAGAGTGGTAGTGCAGAGTGGTAGTGCAGAGTGCAGAGTGGTAGTGCAGAGTGGTAGTGCAGAGTGGTAGTGCAGAGTGGTAGTGCAGAGTGCAGAGTGGTAGTGCAGAGTGCAGAATGGTAGTGCAGAGTGCAGAGTGGTAGTGCAGAGTGCAGAGTGCAGTTTGAGAGTGCAGATTGGTAGTGCAGAGTGCAGAGTGGTAGTGCAGAGTGCAGAGTGGTAGTGCAGAGTGGTAGTGCAGAGTGGTAGTGTAGAGTGGTAGTGCAGAGTGGTAGTGCAGAGTGGTAGTGCAGAGTGGTAGTGCAGAGTGCAGTTTGAGAGTGCAGAGTGGTAGTGCAGAGTGCAGAGTGGTAGTGCAGAGTGGTCGTGCAGAGTGGTAGTGCAGAGTGCAGAGTGGTAGTGCAGAGTGGTAGTGCAGAGTGCAGAGTGGTAGTGCAGAGTGGTAGTGCAGAGTGCAGAATGGTAGTGCAGAGTGCAGAGTGGTAGTGCAGAGTGCAGAGTGCAGAGTGGTAGTGCAGAGTGCAGAGTGGTAGTGCAGAGTGCAGAGTGGTAGTGCAGAGTGCAGAGTGGTAGTGCAGAGTGCAGTTTGAGAGTGCAGAGTGGTAGTGCAGAGTGGTAGTGCAGTTTGAGAGTGCAGAGTGGTAGTGCAGAGTGGTAGTGCAGAGTGGTAGTGCAGAGTGGTAGTGCAGAGTGCAGAGTGGTAGTGCAGAGTGGTAGTGCAGAGTGCAGAATGGTAGTGCAGAGTGCAGAGTGGTAGTGCAGAGTGCAGAGTGCAGTTTGAGAGTGCAGAGTGCAGATTGGTAGTGCAGAGTGCAGAGTGGTAGTGCAGAGTGCAGAGTGCAGAGTGCAGTTTGAGAGTGCAGAGTGCAGAGTGGTAGTGCAGAGTGCAGAGTGGTAGTGCAGAGTGGTAGTGCAGAGTGGTAGAGTAGAGTGGTAGTGCAGAGTGGTAGTGCAGAGTGCAGAGTGGTAGTGCAGAGTGGTAGTGCAGAGTGCAGTTTGAGAGTGCAGAGTGGTAGTGCAGAGTGGTAGTGCAGAGTGCAGAGTGGTAGTGCAGAGTGGTAGTGCAGAGTGGTAGTGCAGAGTGCAGAGTGGTAGTGCAGAGTGGTAGTGCAGAGTGCAGAGTGGTAGTGCAGAGTGGTAGTGCAGAGTGCAGAATGGTAGTGCAGAGTGCAGAGTGGTAGTGCAGAGTGCAGAGTGCAGAGTGGTAGTGCAGAGTGCAGAGTGGTAGTGCAGAGTGCAGAGTGGTAGTGCAGAGTGGTAGTGCAGAGTGCAGAGTGGTAGTGCAGAGTGGTAGTGCAGAGTGCAGAGTGGTAGTGCAGAGTGGTAGTGCAGAGTGCAGAATGGTAGTGCAGAGTGCAGAGTGGTAGTGCAGAGTGCAGAGTGCAGAGTGCAGTTTGAGAGTGCAGAGTGCAGATTGGTAGTGCAGAGTGCAGAGTGGTAGTGCAGAGTGCAGAGTGCAGTTTGAGAGTGCAGAGTGCAGATTGGTAGTGCAGAGTGGTAGTGCAGAGTGGTAGTGCAGAGTGCAGAGTGCATAGTGCAGTTTGAGAGTGCAGAGTGCAGTTTGGTAGTGCAGAGTGCAGAGTGAGAGTGCAGATTGAGAGTGCGGGTGGTAGTGCAGAGTGCAGAGTGGTAGTGCAGAGTGGTAGTGCAGAGTGGTAGTGCAGAGTGCAGAGTGCAGAGTGCAGAGTGCAGATTGAGAGTGCGAATGGTAGTGCAGAGTGCAGATTGGTAGTGCAGAGTGGTAGTGCAGAGTGCAGATTGAGAGTGCAGAGTGCAGAGTGGTAGTGCAGAGTGAGAGTGCAGAGTGGTAGTGCAGAGTGGTAGTGCAGAGTGCAGAGTGGTAGTGCAGAGTGGTAGTGCAGAGTGGTAGTGCAGAGTGCAGAGTGGTAGGGCAGAGTGCAGAGTGGTAGTGCAGAGTGGTAGTGCAGAGTGCAGAGTGGTAGTGCAGAGTGGTAGTGCAGAGTGCAGAGCGGTAGTGCAGAGTGATAGTGCAGAGTGGTAGTGCAGAGTGGTAGTGCAGAGTGCAGATTGGTAGTGCAGAGTGCAGAGTGGTAGTGCAGAGTGCAGAGTGGTAGTGCAGAGTGCAGAGTGGTAGTGCAGAGTGCAGAGTGCGAGTGCGAGTGGTAGTACAGAGTGCAGATTGGTAGTGCAGAGTGCAGATTGGTAGTGCAGAGTGCAGATTGGTAGTGCAGAGTGCAGATTGGTAGTGCAGATTGGTAGTGCAGAGTGCAGATTGAGAGTGTAGAGTGCAGATTGGTAGTGCAGAGTGCAGATTGAGAGTGCAGAGTGCAGAGTGGTAGTGCAGAGTGCAGAGTGGTAGTGCAGAGCGCAGAGTGGTAGTGCAGAGTGCAGATTGGTAGTGCAGAGTGCAGATTGGTAGTGCAGAGTGCAGAGTGGTAGTGCAGAGTGGTAGTGCAGAGTGGTAGTGCAGAGTGCAGAATGGTAGTGCAGAGTGCAGAGTGGTAGTGCAGAGCGCAGAGTGGTAGTGCAGAGCGCAGAGTGGTAGTGCAGAGCGCGTGGTAGTGCAGAGCGCAGAGTGGTAGTGCAGAGCGAGAGTGCAGAGTGCAGAGTGCAGATTGAGAGTGCGAGTGGTAGTGCAGAGTGCAGATTGAGAGTGCAGAGTGGTAGTGCAGAGTGCAGAGTGGTAGTGCAGAGTGCAGAGTGGTAGCGCAGAGTGTTAGTGCAGAGTGCAGATTGGTAGTGCAGAGTGCAGATTGGTAGTGCAGAGTGCAGATTGGTAGTGCAGAGTGCAGAGTGGTAGTGCAGAGTGCAGAGTGGTAGTGCAGAGTGAAGATTGGTAGTGCAGAGTGCAGATTGGTAGTGCAGAGTGGTAGTGCAGAGTGCAGAGTAGTAGTGCAGAGTGGTAGTGCAGAGTGCAGAGTGGTAGTGCAGAGTGCAGAGTGCTAGTGCAGAGTGGTAGTGCAGAGAGGTAGTGCAGAGTGGTAGTGCAGAGTGCAGATTGAGAGTGCAGAGTGCAGATTGGTAGTGCAGAGTGGTAGTGCAGAGTGCAGAGTGGTAGTGCAGAGTTGTAGTGCAGAGTGCAGAGTGGTAGTGCAGAGTGCAGAGTGGCAGTGCAGAGTGAGAGTGCGAGTAGTAGTGCAGAGTGCAGAGTGATAGTGCAGAGTGGTAGTGCAGAGTGATAGTGCAGAGTGGTAGTGCAGAGCGCAGAGTGGTAGTGCAGATTGGTAGTGCAGAGTGCAGATTGGTAGTGCAGAGTGCAGAGTGGTAGTGCAGAGTGCAGAGTGGTAGTGCAGAGTGGTAGTGCAGAGTGCAGAATGGTAGTGCAGAGTGCAGAGTGGTAGTGCAGAGCGCAGAGTGGTAGTGCAGAGCGCAGAGTGGTAGTGCAGAGCGCGTGGTAGTGCAGAGCGCAGAGTGGTAGTGCAGAGCGAGAGTGCAGAGTGCAGAGTGCAGTTTGAGAGTGCGAGTGGTAGTGCAGAGTGCAGATTGAGAGTGCGAGTGGTAGTGCAGAGTGCAGATTGAGAGTGCAGAGTGCAGATTGGTAGTGCAGAGTGCAGATTGAGAGTGCAGAGTGCAGATTGGTAGTGCAGAGTGCAGATTGGTAGTGCAGAGTGCAGAGTGGTAGTGCAGAGTGGTAGTGCAGAGTGGTAGTGCAGAGTGGTAGTGTAGAGTGCAGAGTGGTAGTGCAGAGTGGTAGTGCAGAGTGCAGAGTACAGAGTGGTAGTGCAGAGTGCAGAGTGGTAGTGCAGAGTGCAGAGTGGTAGTGCAGAGTGCAGAGTGGTAGTGCAGAGTGCAGAGTGGTAGTGCAGAGCGCAGAGTGGTAGTGCAGAGCACAGAGTGGTAGTGCAGAGCGCAGAGTGGTAGTGCAGAGCGCAGAGCGCAGAGTGGTAGTGCAGAGCGAGAGTGCAGAGTGCAGATTGAGAGTGCGAGTTGTAGTGCAGAGTGCAGATTGAGAGTGCGAGTGGTAGTGCAGAGTGCAGATTGAGAGTGCAGAGTGCAGATTGGTAGTGCAGAGTGCAGATTGAGAGTGCAGAGTGCAGAGTGGTAGTGCAGAGTGGTAGTGCAGAGTGGTAGTGCAGAGTGCAGAGTGGTAGTGCAGAGTACAGAGTGGTAGTGCAGAGTGCAGAGTGGTAGTGCAGAGTGGTAGTGCAGAGTGCAGAGTGGTAGTGCAGAGCGCAGATTGGTAGTGCAGAGTGCAGAGTGGTAGTGCAGAGCGCATAGTGGTAGTGCAGAGCACATAGTGGTAGTGCAGAGCGCAGAGTGGTAGTGCAGAGTGCAGAGTGGTAGTGCAGAGTGGTAGTGCAGAGTGCAGAGTGGTAGTGCAGAGCGCAGATTGGTAGTGCAGAGCGCAGAGTGGTAGTGCAGAGCACATAGTGGTAGTGCAGAGTGGTAGTGCAGAGCGAGTGTGCAGAGTGCAGAGTGCAGATTGAGAGTGCGAGTGGTAGTGCAGAGTGCAGATTGAGAGTGCGAGTGGTAGTGCGAGTGCAGATTGAGAGTGCAGAGTGCAGATTGGTAGTGCAGAGTGCAGATTGAGAGTGCAGAGTGCAGATTGGTAGTGCAGAGTGCAGATTGGTAGTGCAGAGTGCAGAGTGGTAGTGCAGAGTGCAGAGTGGTAGTGCAGAGTGGTAGTGCAGAGTGCAGAGTGGTAGTGCAGAGTGGTAGTGCAGAGTGCAGAGCGGTAGTGCAGAGTACAGAGTGGTAGTGCAGAGTGCAGAGTGGTAGTGCAGAGTGCAGAGTGGTAGTGCAGAGTGCAGATTGAGAGTGCAGAGTGCAGATTGAGAGTGCAGAGTGCAGATTGAGAGTGCAGAGTTCAGATTGAGAGTGCAGAGTGCAGATTGAGAGTGCAGAGTGCAGAGTGGTAGTGCAGAGTGCCTAAAACACATTGCCATTTACAATGCCATTATCTCTAACTTAAAACAAATCTGAGCCCTAATGCATTCCTAATGCTTGTTTTAAAGTTACCAGAGGCATACGCCAGGGTTGTGTTTTGGCTCCTTTCTTATTTTCATTATTTATTAATCAAATAGACTCAACCCTAGGCCAAATTTCCGCAGATGCCCCTCGCATTGATGGTAAGGTGGTACCAATTCTATTATATGCGGATGACGCTGTTTTAATATCTCGTACAAAAACGGACTACAGCGCCTCATAGATAATTTTGCTGAATTTATTAAGAGCAGGAAATTAAAGATTAATAAAAGCAAAACTGTTGCCATGTCCTGCGGTAAAAGAAACAATTCAACAAGTACCTTTTTTATCGACAATGAGAAGCTGCTAACTGTAAAGAAATTTTGTTATCTCGGAATAACATTTTCAGATGACGGGAAATGGACACAAGAATTTAATAACATAGGTCTAAAGATGTCCTCCAGGAGTACAAATAGCATCTTTAGTTTCTCCACCAAATTGGGTGGCCCCAGAAGAATTAAGGACCTGGTAACCATCTACAATGCTAGATGTGTTGGTCGGTTGTTACGACCGGACCTTTGTTCAGATCGGACCGTTGGATTTCTTCACGCATTTCAATGCCAGGTACACCTTATAGTTGGGGTGTAACATGATGTTTGGTCATTTTTAGATTCTAAATAATCTCGAGTTGAAGATATGCTTTCACACATCGCCAATGAGTAGTGGCGAGTTAGACATGTTGAGGACTTGTAGGCACTCTACAATTTTAATGAATATAGCTGCATGTGCCTCCTATGTATGCAGATTAAATGGGGATAGGGGGACCTACTTCTAAGAATTATTACAGTATATTACTGTGATGTCAATGTCAACATTGCCTGTTTTGGACAGGGCACGAATTTTTAAGCATGGATACAAATATGAATATGAATTATTTTACACATAAATAATTGGCCTTAGGGTGAATAGCTAGGATGGATGGTACCTTGCTATTTCGATTTAGTTAGTGTTGATTGTGTACACGTTGATATTGCAGGTTGCTTTGCTAATATGAAGATTGGCCAAATGAGATGCTTGGTGTGATATACCAAAGCGAAGAAGAATTTTGATAATAAACTGGGAATACTTACCAGATTTAATGTGGTAGGTGATGTAATGAGTTCCACGGAGGGTGTGCTCGGTTTGTCTTTGGTTTGACTATTAAAATAATGCATGTTGACATGGTGTATTTAGGTTATAAGGGAAGTGTGACTAGAGACTTGGGCTTTGGTATTTTTGAATGTATTCACTTGGTGGTGGTTTTCACTATAATTATTTTGTTGATTAGAATCACATTGGATTTTATTTTATTTTATTTTATTTTATTTTAGTGTGATACTTTATTATAGACCCCCACCTCAGGAAAGATCCTCTCCCTCTAGAATGGTAGTGGCACCCTTGGGTGCCTGTGTCCGTGTATATAAATGTCATGATAATGTGATTAGTTTTATTGCCTATTTATTGTATTTTTTGATTTTTGTCATAGGTAAAGTACTGCTTGTTTTGTTTGCCCATTGTCCTGATGAGGCCTGAAACTGTTTGACAGGTCGAAACGCGTCGACAGTTGATTATTGATCTTGACACACTTTGTTTTACTTGAAAGTAATATGAGATATATGCTCGAGGAGTTGGAGTGACTTGAGAAGCCAAAAAATCATTGAGTTGTGCTTCAACAACTCCCAAAAACAATTATGGTGTTCGAAAAAGGAATTAAGGTTATAAGAGACATTTCCAATTTTCCTTAGTTGTAAGCTATTGGGCTTCAGACATAACCCATGGATTAAGGGTTAACAATTGTTTAAATGTTATTTTGTTACTTGTTTTTCTGCCTGTATGTCTTGTTGAAAATTGTTTGACAAAAGAAAAAAGATATTGTGTATTTTTGATGTGTATGATTACAATACTGAAAACTCCCCCAAAAATTTTTTTGAAAAGATTACTAAAAAGAAAAAACAATATCACTTATGTGTTTGGTGTTTTTTTAGAAATTTAACCATAAGATGAACAAAAAAGTAGGACATCGAATTAAATCATTGTAAATGTGTGTAGTGGAGAGGGATAATTGATGGTATCCTTATCCTTAAATAATTACGTTCAAATTGAACACCATTGGCATCACTTGTATTTTGCTAAATGTATATTCACCCAGATGCCTAGTGGTTGATTGGGTACCCCCTGTTTTTGTTAAGAGATGTGTTACATCAGCATTGTATGGGTCAGGGATCTGGGGTTACCATGATGGGAAAACTATGCAATGTGATGAAAATAAATTCCTAAAGAGAGTATTGTGTGTTCCCCAATCTGCTTCTACTTTACTAGTGCATGAAGAAGTAGGAATTAACTATATTACAGATCTAGCAGCTTTGCGTCCTTTAACATTATGGCGATCTATCTGGGCAAAATAAGAAACGTTGTTTACACAACAAATAACACGAGATTGTTTAAAACTTGATTACTTTGTCCTCATACCATGGTTGAAATATATCCACTATTGGTATTGTATTTTATTTAACAATGATATTCTGTTACATCCAGATTTTGCCGCCTCTATCTCTAAGAAGGAACTGAAGGAGAAATTTTTATCTTACAAAAAAGAGAATAGAGTAAGGCAATTTAGGACGCTACCAATGGTTGTTTTTTATCAAGAGCTTGACTTCAATAAAAGCTTCCAGTCTTATCTATCTGAGGTCACATTTAACTCACACCAATTTGTTTTAACGCATCTTAGATTGGGCACTGTACATCATTTGGTGGTATTTCCTGTCATGAGAACTGGTTCAAATTCTGTATGCCCCTGTGATGGAATTTCAAGACAAAGCTGCCGTCATTTTTTATTGTTCTGTAAATACTATTACTTTTTAAGGCTTTTTTATCTCAAACCAATTCTTTTAAAATGTAACGCTCGATCCGTAGATATTGAAATGAAATTAATTACGCACTTGGAAAATTCAGACATCTGCTTTTCTGTTGCCATGTATATAATGAAATGTATTGATGCTAGGAAATCTATTACTGTTTGAATTGGTAATCAGTATATAGTTAAATATATGAAATACGCATTAATCCTGCTGGAATATCTTTTTTTTTAATAGAGTCTTAATATTTATATTTGTATATAGTTGACTGTTTTTAATATTTCTATCAAAACGCACCTAGGCCTTATACCCCGAATTATATGTAGCATTTTTGCACTTTATAGACGTATTTATTGCACACGTGACCTAAGCAATTTCTGGGGGGGGGGATTCGGCTTGTATATATGTATCATACGTAAGTGAAATGTATTGGCTACCCTGTGTACAATTTTTTCTTTTAATTTTTTGTCAGCTATAATATGTTGTTGTGATTAATAAATATGTAACTTGCTGCTTTGTTTTTTGTTTGTGCTTCCATGGATTGTTGTGACAACCCGAATAAAAGCTTTTGAACTGAACTGACTCCAGCGCATACAGGCCGCCTACACACGCCTCATCCTCGACATACCCTGCCACTCCCACATCACTGCCCACTTGAAAGACCTGCACTGCCTCCCAATCAAAAAAAGGATAACCTTCAATCCCCTCACCCACACTCACAAAGCACTCCACAACGCCAGACAAGCATACCTCAACAAACGTCTCACGTTCTACACCCCGAACCGCCATCTTCCTTTCGCCGACCTCGCTGCCGTCCCACGCATCCACAGGACCTCCACCAGCGGCAGATCCTTCTCCTACCTCGCCGCCAAGACATGGAACACACTAACCACACAGCTGTGCCAAACCCAGGACCTGCTGACCTTCAGGAGACTCCTCAAGACCTGGCTGTTCGAGCAGTAGCTGCCCCCTCCCTTCAGGGCCTTGAGAGCCTCCCGATTGAGTAGTGCGTTTTACAAATATCTGATTGATTGAATGTAGATTTGGCAGGGAGCAAATACACAGGATGGCTCAATGAAGCTTTTAAGGCCACAGTGCCCATTTGTAAAATTTCAGGGAATCTGAAATCTCCCTCTGCTCCTTGGTTTACAGAGGCACTGTGACAGCAAAAACAAAAATGTTGCAGATTAGAAAGACGTTGGAGAGGACAAACTACTTACCATTGTGAAATACATGCCAGAAATGGCCTTCACCTTCGGGGCAAAAGAGAGTTTATTGCCACATCTAGCACTCAGGTTCCTACCTCTCACAGTGCCAGGTGCTTCTATGTAAACAGTACCAGAGGCCCATATGTAAACAACAGCAGGGGCTCCATAGTTGACAGTAGTGGGGGGAGGGAAGGGGGCTCCAATATAGACAGTACTTGGTGGACATGTGCAGACAGGATGCTTAAAGAAACAGAGGGGCATATTAACAAGGTGGCGCTATAAAATTATCGCCGCTTTTGCAGCCGTTTTCATCCGAAAAATAGCTATAATTTTATCGCCTTATCAGCAAAGACACGCTGTCACGTGTTTTGCTGATTTAGCACCCCTTACAACAACGCCCAGCTTTGCATCTCTAATGAGATGCAAAGTGGGTGTTCCGTGCCAAAATAACTGGAGAAATGTCGCTAACCGACATTTCACTGCACTAAAATCCATAAGTCACATATTTATAGCGCCCCTGACGACCACCAACAGCAAGGCGCGCTAATGCCTGTCCGCCAGTCAGAGCTGCGCCATTAACCAAGCAGCCTTTCAGGTAGCGCACGAATTGGCTTGCTCTGCCTGCTGCCTGTGACGAATTGGAAAAAATTGTCTCACTCTTGGGCCTATTCACAAATCAACATTCTTTCTAGCGCTGGGGGTCTCTATGTTTTCAGTCATGGCACGAGCCTGGCCTCTGTACCCTGGACCACGTGGTCTCTGTCAGACACTCAGCAACGTGAAAGGCCGCAGCTTCGTTCCTAGGTCGAAGCACCGTCTCGAATGCTAACAACTTCTTGCCAACAGTGATCGTTTCAGTGCGTCGGGCATGGTTGCCAGCAGTGGCGGAGAAATGCTTTGTCAGTGTCTAGGGCCTCTGGATGGGTGTTGCGTGGCAGCCGTGGCTGCAATGCCCTGGCACCAAGTTAATAACATTGGTGATGGGTCTCCCCAGCACTGGTTGATTTATCACTCGGGTGGAAGCTTAAATATAGTTGGAGGTTCAGCCATTTTTATGCAGGCATGTGAGTTCTGAGAGTGCACTCATTTTTAACTTGAATGACTACTTTTCAATGTTGGTATATTTGTGTAGAGTCAGACAAGCCGGAGCTTCTAAATTAGTTGACTAGACTGCGGACAGGAGAACTACTCTAGAGGTAACAGATGGGTGGTCTGTAGTGTAGTGTTGGTACCTTCAAACACGTCTTCAGACTCTCAACTTCTCATGTTTCCTCGTTAAGTCACTGTCTGTTAACATGGAACCTTCATTTATAGTCATGGAGAATTGATTGTTCGCTCATTTTTTGGATTCCGAAAAACTTTAAAAGGAACAAATCTATCCCGAAAAATGTGTAATTGCTCACATTATTTATGTCGTCTGACTGAGTAACCACTATACCTTTTGCATTTTTGGTGTTTTATAAGAAGCCAACAACCTTTCAAATGAAATTGAATAAGTATGTTCAAATGGGGTTCTTTTGTTGCAGTGAAATTGCACTGATTTAAAGTTTTATTTTTTCCTACATAGTGAGGTAAAAATGTCCTTTAGCTTTCACAGATGTTCTTTCTTAACAAAAACTTGAAAGATTTCAAAAAGCGTTTGAGTATGGAGTGCTTGTCAGACTTTAAAACAGAATAAAGCCCAGTATGGCAGAAAATGCCATGGTGTGATCTCTTGGAGCATGAAAGTAATCCACTCAGCACACAAAGGGATGCTCAATTTTGAATTGGTGAAGCTAAAACTGGTTTTCCTCCACCTTTTGGAGCCCTAAGGATTCCAGGAGGAGAGGTCCCAGAGCCACATGCTACTCACCGGAAAGCACTTTGATGCATTGTCAGGGGTCTTACTACTATGGTGTCCCCAATAACACCTTAAAGACGTTTCCTTCTTCTATCCCTCCATTATCCTATACAATCCAACTAACACACTTATATGTCCATCGCTCAAAATAAGATGTATTTTTCCTTATACTAACCCACCACTAATCCTTTAGGGGACCGGAGTAGCATGCTACTCGCTGAAAAGCGAATCTATGCCTCATCAGGGGTAGTAAGTACTATCCGCCCGATTCATCAAACAAAATTGCACTCGCAAAGGGCCAGATTCTGAGAATCTGGCCCTTTGCGAGTGCGATTTTTGCATTTGGGATTCAGCATCCTAAATGCAAAAATCGCTAATTGCGATCTCGCAATTTTGCGAGGAATTATATTTAAGGAATCTCTATTTGAGATTCCTTAAATGCAATTCATCATCCAATTTCTTTTTGCGAATTTGCAATTTGTGGCCGCAATTTACCGCGAGGTCAGACCTCGTGGTAAATTGCGAAAACTCAGAAAAATGCATTTAAATGCATTTTTCTGAGTTGCATGTTACACACACACACATGTCCTTTGGACTTGTGTGTGTGCAACACCTGTGTAAAATTTCATTTGAGGGGTGCTACAGGGTGTCCTTTGGACACCCCTGGCACCCTTCAAATCGCTATTTTATTTGCGATTAGCTAATTGCTAATCGCAAATAAGGAATACTCCCCATTCATTCCTATGGGCCTTTTGGCCCATAGGAATGAATGGCGAGTTATTCCTTATTTGCGATATGCATCACTTCTGCCACCGCAATGGCTAGGGGGTATATAGGTGCCCCTTATTTTCCTCTGGAGTGAAAAGGATATACTGGTGGTGAGTGCCACCATTCCTTATTGGAAAGGTGCAAGCCTTCAGGCGGACAGCTGAAGCAGTGTTGGCTTTGAAAAACGCTCCATCAGCTGCAGGTTAGTTGGCCTGTTGAACTTCGCTGTACGGATCATTCCCATAACTCGCCCCCTTTTTTATGGTCCATTGCAAGGGCTAGCTAGGTCTGTCCCTTGAGAAAAACACCACCATACCCAGTTGTCATGAGAAGGAGACTCGCTGTTGACCCAGCATAACAATGGCATCACTAGCAAGATTGCCTTCTTAGAACTGTTCCCCATCATAGTCCCAGTGAGCACAGGAGGAGGTTCAATGATACAGGAGTGTGTGCTTTTGTTCTAATGACATGGCAGTAGTGAGGCTACTAACAGGCAAGGGACTTCTTACAAGCCGTCTGAGATTGCTGGAACACTTGGTTGTACTGTGCTTGACATCCAACAGTTTGTGGCGAGCTAAGTATGTGCCTGGTATTCTAAACAACGATGTTGAGGCCATGTCTCGCTCCGGACTGCAGTCGCAGGATTTCTGTCCACAGGCAGCTGAGGAGATGACAGTATTCCGTGTTGTATGAAAAGAGAGAAGGTTAGCAGTCCCCTCGACAAGGATGGAAGTGGTCCTGTGGCCATTACAACACTTGCGGTTAAAGAATTTCTACTTACTTTGGGGTGTCTAACTAGGTTTTCTCATCATATCTGTGGAGAGTTTGAGTCTCCCTTACCAGACTGAGGGGCATATTATCAAGAACAGCGTTAAAATTATCGCTGCTTAAGCAGCAGAAAACTGCAGCTAAAGCGGAGATAATGAGCTTGATAATATGCCCTTGAGAATTCCCATAGAAGCCCATGTTCTGGTGTGAACCTGGGCTTCTATTGGAATTCACAAGGGCATATTATCAAGCCCATTATCGCCGCTTTAGCTGCAGTTTCCCTCCGCTAAAGCGGCAATAATTTTAACGCCATTGTGGATAATATGCCCTTGAGTGTCGCCTCTCATGCAAAGCGCACATGAATGTCACATGAAGTGTGCTCTGTGCTTCTGCCAAACAGGCGGGCTTAGCAGACATGAGTAGTCCCTTTCTCATTAATGGGTCACCGGGGTGGGCTGAACGCTAGCTATGAAAAGCAGGCTTCCTGTCAAGTAGCATGTCCTGGGCCTCCTTTGTCTAGCTTGCCCCCCAGTCTGCAAATTTTCCATACAAGACAACGTCATTGGGTGCAGCCAGCACTTTGTCCTTTTTTAAGGTGCCTTTAGGGTGTGCGAACTGGTAAGAGCCAACCTGATTTGACGTTCCAGGGGTCGTCTGGTTGAGCAATGTGTGACTACTGATTGGTTTTGACTTTCTCAACCAGATTGGGAGAGAACAAGCATTTGCAATGCAATAGGTCTCGCAATTACGCGAGTTTGAGCTATTGGCATTGTAAATGACAATGCCTTTTATTTATGTGTTTGTTTGTGAAACATAAATAAAAGACTCAAACTCACGTAAATGTGATACCTATTGCATTGGAAATGCTTGTTATTAGTGAGTATCCCAACTTGTCACAGTTCCTCAGCAAGTATTCCACAGACTGTGGGGGGGGCGTGGGGGGGGGGCATATTGCCTTAAGTTAGGATTTTGTCTTAAATTAGGGTTTTGTTTTAAGTTAGGATTTTGTCTTAAGTTTTGGTCTTCAGACAAAATCCTATCTTAAGACAAAATCCTAATTTAAGACAAAATCCTAATTTAAAACAAAATACTATTTTAAGACAAAATCCTAATTTAAGACAAAATACTACCTTAAGCAGACCCCTCAGGATATTGCAGCATAGATTTGCAAATTAAGCGGCACAAAAATTGCAATTTTGCGGCACAAAAATGAAATTTTGCGGCATTATTGCAGCACTTTATTTTACTTGTAATCATTCCTTTTCAGCCTTCTGTGGAAAATCGACTTTTTTTCTTGACACTCGCTCAGCCATTTTTAACTCTGTATAAAAGTATATCTGTTGTCTGGCCACTCGTTCTGCCATTTTGTGTTTCACCCACCCTTTATCACTGACCTTCTTTCTGTGTCACGAAGGCTCTGGGGTCACATTCCTGACTTGCCTCATCCCTGCACATATGTCCACACCTTGTCCGTGCTCTGACCTGCCTGAAACTGACCAGCTTAGGTTCAACCAATTGGGCAGGGAGTTTCCTCAGATGTTTGTCGTTCCCATCCTGTGTCCTCTGCCCTGCAGGCGCCCAGTAGCTGCCACCTGTGGACATCAGATCGACTCTGGCTTGTTGTGTAATTATGCTACGCTGCAGAGGTCCACAGCTACCACCTAAGAACTTATCAGATTGACCTCTGTGTACTCTGTAATTATAATGTTTTGCCCTTGTCCTGCGAAAACCCTCAAAGGATACTCACCTACTGATCCACCACGTTGACCATTGTTTATGAATGTAATAAAGTATTATTGGTACAACTCCCTTACATGCCTGGGGCAGGATAGAGGGTATATAAGATATAAAGTAAGAAAATTCTGCAGACTGCCTCCTCAACAGCTATGGGTGTCTGTTGTTGATGCTTTCTCTCTCATGAGATAGTAATAAATATCCTTTCTCTCTGGCTCCAGCGTTGGTCTCAGTTTGTATTCCGGACCCGTGGACTATAGGGTGACCCTGCATCTTTGGTTGTCCCCCAAAAGACCCCCAAATCCACAATTGGCGCTCAAGAGTGGGGCCCAAAAGCAACGCGGCTGCTCGGTCGAGGGGTCCCGAAGAAGTTCGAACTGACGGTGGTGGAGCTAGCCTACGCCAAGAGACCCTCGTCTGCGAAGCCACCACCTGACCTTCACTCCATCCGAGGAGAACCCCGCAAGTAGAGCCGGTTCTGACTGGGGCCCCTATGGATTTGGATGATTTTGTAGTCGAGAGACCACCTGGAGAACGAAACAAAGGATTCTGGTAGGGTCGCTGATTTATGACACCCTTTTGTTTGTACTTGGTTTTGGTTGTCTGGTTTGTTGGATTTCACTCTTTGCAAAGATTGAAGATAAACAGGTAGTGTGGACTTTTTGTCCTACCTTTGAAATTTGTAGAGATATTATTTAAGATAACATTGAAAAGCATGCCAGTACTTAGTAAATCCGCTTGATAAGATTGTTGATGACACCTTTTTTTGGAATTTTGGTTATCCAGACTTGGTATTTCGATATTTGCAAATAACAAAAGTTAAGGTGGTATGGTGGATTATTTGTCCAGTTTTCTGAAATTAGTAGAGACGTCTTTTTAAGAAACTAGAAAAACATGCCTGCATTTAGTAAAGTTTGTACGAATGGTGTTGTTGTCACACCTTTTGATCTCAGATACTGGAAGAAAGTCAGTCAGCTCCCGCGGAGGGTACCCCGAGTAGAGAAATATACATAAAGTACGGTATTTCTCCTATAAATGTACAGCACATTATGGGACAAATACATGTCAAAGGATAGGGATAATACCTGGCCAAAATATGGCTCCTTTGACCCTCAGAAAATAGAGGCAGTATAAACTCAATCACATGGGCGCAGATCTAGACAATCCATGTTTGATTCCTGGGAGTTATGGAAGAAGGAAATTATAAAAAGAGAGAGGAGAGCTTAAGTCCGACCCCAGAAGACAGTATGGCGGAATCACAACAAGAGAATGTGGCTTCAAATATTGCCTGTCTAGATAAAGAACATTGACTAAAATGCCTCTGGCCAATATCCTATGCGATATACCCCCTTAGTACGATCAGACCCCCATGAGGATGAATTAATCATACATCCCCCCACCTTCACTTGGTGAGGTTGCTCTAAATTCAGGGTCTCCAACCTCTTCTGTAATAAGAGCTATTTACGTTCAATGAAAAACGACCTGACCTACTCATATTATGAAAGTTGAAATAGTGACCACTTCAGCCAGGATTAAATTAATGACCACCATATGCAAGATTACCAACAGAGTTCATATTATTACATCAGGCGGGGATGCCAACAGAAATACTCCTGGCCCCAAGTTCGTAGAAGTAATATTAGGTTTGCCCAATGCCAGATGATTTTTCATTAATTTCATGACGTTTAAATAATGTCAACCATTTTTCTCCAAACATCAGCTTATGAGTTCTGAAAATAAGCACATTTTTCCCTAATAAACCCTTTTTCAATTTTGGAATACCTATATTAATTCAACCGAGCAAAAGCTTCTAATTTAGTGTGCTGGGCTGCACAAAAGATAGCTACTTACAGGCAACTGGTGAGCTACTGGTAGCTCCCGACCTACTCGTCGGCGAGCCCTGCTCTAAATGCATGCTTGCGCAATTAATTGAATTAGAGACACCCGTCATTTTGGAAGATTGGAGACTGGGGTTATTAGTTTTCTCATTTATTGAAGGTCACTGATTTTAGGGGACAATGAGTAAACTAAAGAAATGCATTTCTCATTACTATGTTGTTTTGGAAACCCACATTTGAGCAGATTGCTCAGCTTCATACCTCTAAATTGGAGGATGTAGGTGAAATTTGAGGTAAATCTTTGGAATAGAGTTTTTTATATATATGAAATATACAAAGGACAATGAAGGTTTGAGTGGCTGCTGGACGGCTCCTTAGATTTTAAACCAAAAATACAGTATTTACGTTTTTTTAAGGGAAAAAGAAGGTAGATGAATATGAAAGCTTTCGAAAATGGGAAAAACATGCACCACATTAGCAGTGCTTGCACAATGTTGAGCAAGATTTAATGTAAACAAGCTATTTCAAAGGATTACCATGGCAAATTGACAACAGGTGTCTTGCTTACTCAGCAAACTGAATAAGAAATGACAATGCTTTTAAATATTGTTATCTTGCATCATTTTCTCAGCTTTCAGAAACAGAGGTCAAAAAGTCAGTTTGTTTTCTGTGACTGAAATTAAAGGATTTTGTAGGGTAAACTGCGTAACGATTGCACTGTGAAAAACATGGGAAATGGAGGGCTGTAGGATGCCAGGGTTCTTTTCCTTTTTTTTCTCCAAAACTGCACTGAATTAGCTAATAAGTGAACGGTGCAAACATTTCAAATATGCTTTGCCAATTATGAAGACAATCTCTTTTAAATTTGGGTTGAGAGGAAAAATAATCCTTTTTATAGGATCAGAACAAATTAGAATGATTTGCTTGGTGATGTGCCAATTTTAGGTATTCTTGCCAAATGCCGACCTCCAAACATTGTTTGTACACTATGTACTTTTGTCAGTAACGCTACACGTTAGTGGGGAACCTTTAGTGGCCATCTCAACAAAAGAAAAAGAAAAATGATTCTATCTGTAATGACAGTGCCCTCCTACTGTATGCTTTGTTTTACTAATGTATATGTGATAAAAGAGTTCTAAATTATTATGAGTCCTGCCCAGGTGACAAATGTCATTACCAAGTCAACCACCACATGGTCCAGCTAGTCATACAGCCTGACGGCACTCCCTTGCCTAGGATGCGCAAAACATGGTGCACTAACAGGGATTTGTGCAAATGCTAGTGTAGTAAATAGGTCCACAATGAAATGTAGTTCCAAGTAGGATTTATTCAAGTAGAAGAACACCTTAACAGCCACAGCAGACAACATCAATAACGACCTCCTTCCCTCAGTAACTCTCCTTCACTCTGCCACCCCCGACATTCTACAATGACCACATAGATTCTAAATGACCTAACCATAGAATACCACACACCTCCCCCTTTATAAAAAAAACAACAAAAAAAATAATTCCTAAAGAGAAAATAACAAAATCCCCCCTAAAAACCCCCCACTAAAAACGAACAAAATCCTTCAATTTCACAGGAGTATGTTTCACACGTGAACTTCTTCGTGCAAAATCACAATCCTGATCACAATTAGTAGAAACATTGTCAGAAAGATCATCATGAACAGTATTGTCAGACATATTATCATTGGCTACATTTTCCTGAATGTTATTCTCACACTGAGAAGAAAGATTATCAAAGACTTCATGTGTACCAGAAAAACAAGAGTCATTATTCACAACTCGCAGATTCCCAGGGGACTCCAGGCTAGAATGCTGTTGCATAGGCTTTAAACCATTGGATTTACATATTGAAATGCGTCTAAAATTCCAGATCTTACCACCCTCAACTCTAACAGCCTTACTAAAAACCTCAGTAACCTTTACTGGACTAGACCATCTAGAAGCTCCCTTACGAATTTGTCCACCAAACTTCACTCTCACAAGATCCCCTACACTTAACTTAGAAGGATTAGTTTTCTGTTTAGAATTCTATGACATTTTCGCTTGGTATCTACCAACACGATCTCTAACACTTTTCAGATCCAATTCCAAGTAATCACCATTCTTCGCTTTTAACCACCAAGGCATGAGTTTTGAGCCCGGCTTCCTACAACGCAACATCTCAAAAGGAGATAACCCAGTCACAGAGTTGGGAGACATGCGATAAGTTAATAGAGTTGCTTGCAAAGCTTTTTTCCATTTTAAACCACTCCTTAAGGCTAATTGACAAGATTCCTTAATTACTCTGTTAAAACGTTCCACTTGACCGTTTGCTTGTGGAAAGTAGTTGGAAACTCTCTTGTGCACAATACCACAGTTGGATAGAAAAAGATATAAAAACATCACTAACAAACAGCGGTCCATTATCAGAAATAATTTCTTCAGGCAGACCTTCTCTACAGAAAACTTCGTTCAAAAACTCTATAATAACATCAGAATTGAACTTTTCAACAATTTTCAGTTCAGGCCACTTCGAAAAATAATCGACCAGAACTAGAGCAAACATATCTTTCCCTGATTGGTAATTAAAAGGACCAATAATGTTGATTCACAATTTTCTCCACGGACTCTGGACAAACTCAATTGGGGTAACACCCACAGAAATTGGTTTCACAGATTTATCACTCAAAGAACAAGGGGTACAATTCTTAACCCACTATAATCAAAAAGGGTCCACCTCAAAAGGGGGTCTGTTTGTATGTATCCTGGTGTTTCTGGAATACACACATTTGTTTAAAATACCCCTCACACACCAAAAGGGCCCTTGGTGTCATGCTTCATCATCGGGGTCTTCCCGCCCGGCTGCCGGACGGAGCAGTGCTGCGACAAGCGACTACGCTGGGGCACCTTTTTAATGTGGGTGCTACGTGAGTGAAATGGAGTGAGTGTCAGTGAGGTCAGGAGTGATAGGAAGGTGATGTTAAAAAATACCTGGCCTAGTGATACAAAAACTATTTAATAAACACTGGCTGGTATTGTTAAAAAAAGTGAAGTCGGAAAGGATAAGCGGGGTTATGTGCTTACTTTCCTATGTGGGTCGACATGTTTCGGGGCTCCTTGCCCCTTTGTCAGGACCGGGGTTAATGATCCCCCTGTCACTCACTAGAAAGTCGCCACAATGGGTGTATTTACAAAAAAAGTGAAGGTAAAGGGAACTATGTGTATGGATATAAAATTAATATTCTAATACACATCCCTTACTAACAAGATACTCATGTAGTATGCCTAAAAAGACAAGAGCACAGAGTTATTAATGCGCGGATCCCAAAGCGCTATTAACTAAGTACCTGTAAAGAAAGGGACAAACAAACAAATAGCTGTTGTCCATCCGTAGGAAGAAACCCAGGGAGGGATCTGTACTTTTTCAATGGTAGTCATACACACAAACAGAAATCACACATTCCATACATATGTAGTGGAGAGAGGTTGGCTGTACATACTTATTATGATGAGGAACAGTGCCTCATGGGCCAACAGTAGATGGAAGGGTATTAGGGGGGTCCAGCTGCAGGTGGGATAGAAAATAACACAGAGATGCATATGTAGAAGGTTCCTAAAAGGTTTAACCATGGCACCTCATATGCCTCTATTTTCTAGTCCTTCAATTCGGCTATGCCGTACTTACTTAACTCCCAGCCTCTATGTGCTTCCTCCTCCGTCCGTGGCCTCCGTGGTAATGAGGATGGAGGTCGGGGCGGGAGTTTTAAGTAGCTGTGGTAATTGGTTAAGTGGGGTGGGTCTGATTGCCGATGTCCGACACCTGTAATAGAACAGATGGAGTGCCGGGATCTGGTTAATGTGGTGGCCATGTTTAAGGTATTCGCCTCCAGAGGGTTAATATGGAGTGAAATTCTGGGTAGAGAGATCCCCCGTAGTCTTAGTATTGTGATGCATTATTTCTAAATAAGATAGTATCGGAAAAATGCTGGGGAGCTTTTCTTTTCTAAATGGGTGCGGCCGCCGTGGAGGACGGTGCAGTGTTCTTGCACTGCGCATGCACCGAAACGCGCGGCGCTAGCCGTGCATGCGCGAACAGACGCGGTGCAGACTGAGCATGCGCGGAGAAACGTGTTCCGACTCCGCGCATGCCCAGTGTGCCCCGCATTGCAGGAGATAGCCGGTGAAGCACCCGGTCCCCCAGTGACAATGTATATTCAGAATCACAAAGATTGTTGAAAGCCGGACTGGTGATACAGCGCTGGCACTATTGTTCAGAGTCACAAAGATCATTAGAAAATGATCATTTTTAGTGATACAGTTAAAAAATGATCATTTACGCTGGGTTAGTGATACAGAAAATATGGAAGCAATGGTGACAATAAGATAATATGGTTCATCAAGTTGCAAAACTTATTGCCAGAAACATAGAAGGCAGCTGGTTGGGTGAAAGTCATAAGGTTAAAAGAAAACAATATTCAGCAGCAGCTCTTAAGGAGAAACACAGACAGAGACAGCTGTTTGTGCAGCCATAATCAGGGATTCAAACTAGACCAGGGTATATCATCATTCAGTCCGATACAATGGGTACCTAGACGATGTACCCAGCGTTGTTCCTTTTCTAGTAAGTTTCTGTCATTTTTGAAGACTTCAATGACTGTCCATTTCAGGTCGTGGATGCTATGGCCCTCAGTGACAAAGTGTGTCGCCATTTTCGTTGTGGTTTTTTTGCAGCGTACATTGCTGCGGTGTTCGTTCATACAAACTTTTACCGGTCTGCTCGTCATCCCTACGTTTTCCTTACCACAGGGACACGTGATTAGATATACCACGTTGCGACTATATCAGTTTGTGAAGGCGCGTTGGTCCCAAGAGGTTTGGTTAGAGAACCTGATGGTGCGGCTCTTTTGTGTGTACTGACAAGATGTACATGAACCGCATGGGTGGTGGCCTCCTATCTCCGAAAGTCTGGCAGTGGCATTACCCTCCGTGGTTCTGGGTCTCGTGTGGACCAATATATCTTTCAGATTTTTGCCTCTCCTGTGCGAGAACATTGGTTTTGGAAAATCTAGTTTTCCGCAATTTAGCATTCTCCAATGTTTGTTGATGATTTTCGTGATTTTGTCAGAGTTGGTGTTATACGTTGTAACACAAAATGGGTCTAGGGTCAGGTTCTTTTGCCTCTGTTTCTTCTAGCAGGGCCTCTCTGTTATTGTTGCGGGCTCGCTTCTGGCCCTTTTTGATGATAGCCTTAGGATAGTTTCTACTGAGTAGTTTGCACTCCAGGTCTGCTGCTTGGGTTTTAAAATCATTGATGTCACTACAATTGCGTCACAAACGGAGAAATTGCCCTTATGGTAGATTCTCGCGTAGGTGTCGAGGGTGGAAGCTGTCAAAAAGTAACAAGCTATTCTTAGCTGTGGGTTTAAAATGTGTGCTGGTTTTTAGACTCCCATCACTCGGGTAGATGTTCAGATCAAGGAACACCAGGTTGTCTTTGGAAACTGTGTGCGTAAATTTCAGGAACTGATCTTGTTGATTGAGCCAGACCATGAATCGATTGACTGAGTCATGATCGCCCTTCCAGATTACCAGCACATCGTCGATGTACCTCTTCCACATTACTACATGGTCTCTGTAGGGATTTTCATTGCTCAGGATCTTGGACGTCTCAAGGTGGTGTACGTACAAGCCTGCCAGACTAGGCGCACAAGTGCTGCCCATGCTCGTGCCATGTTTCTGTAGGTAGTAGGTGTTCTCGTACTGAAAGAAGTTTTTCATCAGTGTGAGGGAAATACACTCAAGTACCACCTGCCTGGGAGTGTGATATTGCCAGGCCGTGGAGAAGAGAACCTCCTCTATAATTTCCAAGGTTTCTTTGTGGGGGAGGCTCGTGTAGAGACTCTCTACATCCAAACCTACTAAGAGCTGTTGTTCTGGGTCGAACTGTATCTCTTTCACCAGTTGTAAGACAGCTTTAGTGTCTTTTAAGTAGGTACTGGTAGTTTGTACGATAGGTCTAAGGAAAGCATCTGCAAACTTAGATAACGGTTCTAAGATTGAATTGATGCCAGATACTATAGGGCGCCCAGGTGGATATGGGGCCACTTTATGGATTTTTGGTATCGTATAGAAAGAAATACGGTGTAGTCGGATTGTCCTGAATCAGAAATTCACTTTCTTTTTTAGAGATCCAGTCAAAAGCTGTCGCTTCCTCGATCATTATCTGGATGCAGATTCTAATTTCTTCTGTTGGGTCATCTCTCAGTACTTCATAGTTACGTCTGTCCTCCAGCAGTTTTCTACACTCCCTATCGTAGTTCTCATAGGTTTGTATAACTGTGGCCCCGCCTTTATCGGCCGGTTTGATCACAATTTCCTGATTGTTAGCCAGCTCATGTAGTGCCATTCTCTCTACTCTGGAGATGTTCTGAAAGTTGTTGCCTGCGTCGGTGGGCAGTCTCTCCAGATCCTCCATGACAGCTTTCTCAAATGCTAAGAGTTCGACCGGTATGGTGGAGTCTGGTGGGGTAAACGTGGACTTTTTCTGAAGTCCCGTGTCAGATTGATCATTAGGCGTATTGTCAGAGTTCTGGAAGAACGCCCGTAGTTTCAGTTTTCGCATGAACTCTTTCATCTCTTGGCAGATTTTAAATTTATCCATTTTGTTCGTTGGGACAAAGCCCAATCCCTTGGACAGGACTTTTTCTTGGGCTTCTGTTAGGTGTAACCCAGAGAGGTTCACCACTAGGTTCCTCGACTGGTTGATGCTGTCTGGCTCCGGGTTGATACACCTGGGGGTACTGTTGGTTGTTGGTTCCAATGTACCTGAGTGCCCTTTCTGTTTCTTCCCTTTCGGGGGCCTTGGCGCTGGCCTAAAAAAGGCGGTGGGCCATAGTAGTTGAATGGGGGTGCCTGTTGGTTCCAAGGTTGGAACTGGTTGTCCATATTGGGTTGCATTGGAGTGTATTGCATATAGCCAGGGTGCCTTTGGTAGGGAGTCCATCCTCTCCCGCCTTGTGGGTACGGTCTTCTATAGGATCGCCCACCACCTCTAGCGCCCTGATTACTGTTCCTACTTGAACCTGAACTGTTGGAGCTAGTGTCAGAATTGTCTGTATCATGATCACTGCTTTGATCCTTGGACACATAGTCTTTTTTGATATACGGATATATGCGTTCATGTGTGAATGCCTCTGTGTCTTTTTTGTGTTTTTTATATTTGCTTTTCTTTAGGGTGAGTTCAAATTCTGTCATTTCTTGATTAAGTTCCTCAAGTCTTTTTTTGAGGGCAGCAGGAGAGAGGTAACTCTTAATCTTTACCTCAAGTTTGGTTATCTCAATCTTTAATTCTTGTGTAAGTTTGGTGGCGGTTTTTATAATCAAGACTAGCCAGTCTCTGGTACATCTCCAACTTATCAATGACCAATCCTTCTTGAATTCTAGGTCATGTGTACAAATGAATGGTTCGTTTTTTACTATTAGGCCTGAAGGGGCAGTTTTAGTTTTTAGGAATTCTGACATCAGTAGTCCGTGTAAGGCTGTCTTTATCTGTGTTCTCCTCAGAACAGCCAATTAATCCCAATCGCTGTCATTGGTGCCTGGTTCTGAATTGCTAAGTCCTTCAAAGGGGCGAAGGTTAGCCAGTAATCTGTCCACTTCTCCATCATCGAAGTTGAGTTCTGCTGCGTCCTCCATGGTGAGAAACTAACTTAATGTGTGATGTAACTATGTGTGTAGACTAACTGTGATGTGCACAAACATATAGAGTGTACGTACAAGTGACACAGAGACCGACAATTCGTTGGTCCTGTGTGAAAACCAGAACTACTGGAAAGTCTCAATCCAGGGATTGAGAGAGAGTGTGCTCCCACAGCTGCACGCTGCCTAAAGAGTAAGGAGATCAACAAGAGGGAGGAAGAGGTAGTGCTGTGTGGCACTGAGGTGGGCACGTTCTCCTCATGCTCAAGTAACTATAATCAAAAAGGGTCCACCTCAAAAGGGGGTCTGTTTGTATGTATCCTGGTGTTTCTGGAATACACACATTTGTTTAAAATACCCCTCACTCACCAAAAGGGCCCTTGGTGTCATGCTTCATCATCGGGGTCTTCCCGCCCGGCTGCCGGACGGGGCAGTGCTGCGACAAGCGACTACGCTGGAGCACCTTTTTAATGTGGGTGCTATGTGAGTGAAATGGAGTGAGTGTCAGTGAGGTCAGGAGTGATAGGAAGGTGATGTTAAAAAATACCTGGCCTAGTGATACAAAAACTATTTAATAAACACTGGCTGGTATTGTTAAAAAAGTGAAGTTGGAAAGGATAAGCGGGGTTATGTGCTTACTTTCCTATGTGGTTTGCCATGTTTCGGGGCTCCATGCCCCTTCGTCAGGACCGGGGTTAATGATCCCCCTGTCACTCACTAGAAAGTCGCCACAATGGGTGTATTTACAAAAAAAGTGAAGGTAAAGGGAACTATGTGTATGGATATAAAATTAATATTCTAATACACATCCCTTACTAACAAGATACTCATGTAGTATGCCTAAAAAGACAAGAGCACAGAGTTATTAATGCGCGGATCCCAAAGCGCTATTAACTAAGTACCTGTAAAGAAAGGGACAAACAAACAAATAGCTGTTGTCCAAGGAAGAAACCCAGGGAGGGATCTGTACTTTTTCAATGGTAGTCATACACACAAACAGAAATCACACATTCCATACATATGTAGTGGAGAGAGGTTGGCTGTACATACTTATTATGATGAGGAACAGTGCCTCATGGGCCAACAGTATATGGAAGGGTATTAGGGGGGTCCAGCTGCAGGTGGGATAGAAAATAACACAGAGATGCATATGTAGAAGGTTCCTGAAAGGTTTAACCATGGCACCTCATATGCCTCTATTTTCTAGTCCTTCAATTCGGCTATGCCGTACTTACTCAACTCCCAGCCTCTATGTGCTTCCTCCTCCGTCCGATACCAAAAATCCACAAAGTGGCCCCATATCCACCTGGGTGCCCTATAATATCTGGCATCAATTCAATCTTAGAACCATTATCTAAGTTCGCAGATGCTTTCCTTAGATCTATCGTACAAACTACTAGTACCTACTTAAAAGACACTAAAGCTGTCTTACAACTGGTGAAGGAGACACAGTTCGACCCAGAACAACACATCTTAGTAGGTTTGGATGTAGAGAGTCTCTACACGAGCCTCCCCCACAAAGAAACCTTGGAAATTATAGAGGAGGTTCTCTTCTCCACCGCCTGGCAATATCACACTCCCAGGCAGGTGGTACTTGAGTGTATTTCCCTCACACTGATGAAAAACTTCTTTCAGTACGAGAACACCTACTACCTACAGAAACATGGCACGAGCATGGGCAGCATTTGTGCGCCTAGTCTGGCAGGCTTGTACGTACACCACCTTGAGACGTCCAAGATCCTGAGCAATGAAAATCCCTACAGAGACCATGAAGTAATGTGGAAGAGGTACATCGACGATGTGCTGGTAATCGGGAAGGGCGATCATGACTCAGTCAATCGATTCATGGTCTGGCTCAATCAACAAGATCAGTTCCTGAAATTTACGCACACAGTTTCCAAAGACAACCTGGTGTTCCTTGATCTGAACATCTACCCGAGTGATGGGAGACTAAAAACCAGCACACATTTTAAACCCACAGCTAAGAATAGCTTGTTACTTTTTGACAGCTTCCACCCTCGACACCTACGCGAGAATCTACCATATGGGCAATTTCTCTGTTTGCGACGCAATTGTAGTGACATCAATGATTTTAAAACCCAAGCAGCAGACCTGGAGTGCAAACTACTCAGTAGAAACTATCCTAAGGCTATCATCAAAAAGGGCCAGAAGCGAGCCCGCAACAATAACAGAGAGGCCCTGCTAGAAGAAACAGAGGCAAAAGAACCTGACCCTAGACCCATCTGTGTTACAACGTATAACACCAACTCTAACAAAATCACGAAAATCATCAACAAACATTGGAGAATGCTAAATTGCGGCAAACTAGATTTTCCAAAACCAATGTTCTCGCACAGGAGAGGCAAAAATCTGAAAGATATATTGGTCCACACGAGACCTAGAACCACGGAGGGTAATGCCACTGCCAGACTTTCGGAGATAGGAGGCCACCACCCATGCGGTTCATGTACATCTTGTCAGTATACACAAAAGAGCCGCACCATCAGGTTCTCTAACCAAACCTCTTGGGAACAACGCGCCTTCACAAACTGTAATAGTCGCAACGTGGTATATCTAATCACGTGTCCCTGTGGTAAGGAATACGTAGGGATGACGAGCAGACTGGTAAAAGTTCGTATGAACGAACACCGCAGCAATGTACGCTGCAAAAAAACCACGACGAAAATGGCGACACACTTTGTCACTGAGGGCCATAACATCCACGACCTGAAATGGACAGTCATTGAAGTCTTCAAAAATGACAGAAACTTACTAGAAAAGGAACAACGCTGGGTACATCGTCTAGGTACACATCGTACCGGACTGAATGATGATATACCCTGGTCTAGTTTGAATCCCTGATTATGGCTGCACAAACAGCTGTCTCTGTCTGTGTTTCTCCTTAAGAGCTGCTGCTGAATATTGTTTTCTTTTAACCTTATGACTTTCACCCAACCCCCTGCCTTCTATGTGTCTGGCAATAAGTTTTGCTACTTGATGAACCATATTATCTTATTGTCACAATTGCTTCCATATTTTCTGTATCACTAACCTAGCGTAAATGATCATTTTTTAACTGTATCACTAAAATGATCATTTTCTAATGATCTTTGTGACTCTGAACAATAGTGCCAGCGCTGTATCACCAGTCCGGCTTTCAACAATCTTTGTGATTCTGAATATACATTGTCACTGGGGGACCGGGTGCTTCACCGGCTATCTCCTGCAATGCGGGGCACACTGGGCATGCGCGGAGTCGGAACACGTTTCTCCGCGCATGCTCAGTCTGCACCGCGTCTGTTCGCGCATTCGCGGCTAGCGCCGCGTGTTTCGGTGCATGCGCAGTGCAAGAACACTGCACCGTCCTCCATGGCGGCCGCACCCATTTAGAAAAGAAAAGCTCCCCAGCCTTTTTCCGATACTATCTTATTTAGAAATAATGCATCACAATACTATGACTATGGGGGATCTCTCTACCCAGAATTTCACTCCATATTAACCCTCTGGAGGCGAATACCTTAAACATGGCCACCACATTAACCAGATCCCGGCACTCCATCTGTTCTATTACAGGTGTCGGACATCGGCAATCAGACCCACCCCACTTAACCAATTACCACAGCTACTTAAAACTCCCGCCCCGACCTCCATCCTCATTACCACGGAGGCCACGGACGGAGGAGGAAGCACATAGAGGCTGGGAGTTAAGTAAGTACGGCATAGCCGAATTGAAGGACTAGAAAATAGAGGCATATGAGGTGCCATGGTTAAACCTTTTAGGAACCTTCTACATATGTATCTCTGTGTTATTTTCTATCCCACCTGCAGCTGGACCCCCCTAATACCCTTCCATCTACTGTTGGCCCATGAGGCACTGTTCCTCATCATAATAAGTATGTACAGCCAACCTCTCTCCATTACATATGTATGGAATGTGTGATTTCTGTTTGTGTGTATGACTACCATTGAAAAAGTACAGATCCCTCCCTGGGTTTCTTCCTAGGGATGGACAACAGCTATTTGTTTGTTTGTCCCTTTCTTTACAGGTACTTAGTTAATAGCGCTTTGAGATCCGCGCATTAATAACTCTGTGCTCTTGTCTTTTTAGGCATACTACATGAGTATCTTGTTAGTAGGGGATGTGTATTAGAATATTAATTTTAAATCCATACACATAGTTCCCTCTACCTTCACTTTTTTTGTAAATACACCCATTGTGGCGACTTTCTAGTGAGTGACAGGGGGATCATTAACCCCGGTCCTGACGAAGGGGCATGGAGCCCCGAAACATGTTTACCCACATAGGAAAGTAAGCACATAACCCCGCTTATCCTTTCGGACTTCACTTTTTTAACAATACCAGCCAGTGTTTATTAAATAGTTTTTGTATCACAAGGCCAGGTATTTTTTAACATCACCTTCCTATCACTCCTGACCTCACTGACACTCACTCCATTTCACTCACATAGCACCCACATTAAAAAGGTGCTCCAGCGTAGTCGCTTGTCGCAGCACTGCCCCGTCCGGCAGCCGGGCGGGAAGACCCCGATGATGAAGCATGACACCAAGGGCCCTTTTGGTGAGTGAGGGGTATTTTAAACAAATGTGTGTATTCCAGAAACACCAGGATACATACATACAGACCCCCTTTTGAGGTGGACCCTTTTTGATTATAGTTACTTGAGCATGAGGAGAACGTGCCCACCTCAGTGCCACGCGGCACTACCTCTTCCTCCCTCTTGTTGATCTCCTTACTCTTTAGGCAGCGTGCAGCTGTGGGAGCACACTCTCCCTAAATCCCTGGATTGAGACTTTCCAGTAGTTCTGGTTTTCACACAGGACCAATGAATTGTCGGTCTCTGTGTCACTTGTACGTACACTCTATATGTTTGTGCACATCACAGTTAGTCTACACACATAGTTACATCACACATTAAGTTAGTTTCTCACCATGAAGGACGCAGCAGGCCTCACCTTCGATGATGAAGAAGTGGACAGATTACTGGCTAACCTTCGCCCCTTTGAAGGACTTAGCAATTCAGAACCAGGCACCAATGACAGCGATTGGGATGAATTGGCTGTTCTGAGGAGAACACAGATAAAGACAGCCTTACACGGACTACTGATGTCAGAATACCTAAAAACTAAAACTGCCCCTTCAGGCCTAATAGTAAAAAACGAACCATTAATTTTTGCACATGACCACGAATTCAAGAAGGAATGGTCATTGATAAGTTGGAGATGTACCAGAGACTGGCTAGTCTTGATTATAAAAACTGCCACCAAACTTACACAAGAATTAAAGATTGAGATAACCAAACTTGAGGTAAAGATTAAGAGTTACCCCTCTCCTGCTGCCCTCAAAAAAAGACTTGAGGAACTTAATCAAGAAATGACAGAATTTGAACTCACCCTAAAGAAAAGCAAATATAAAAAACACAAAAAAGACAGAGGCATTCACACATGAACGCATATATCCGTATATCAAAAAAGACTATGTGTCCAAGGATCAAAGCAGTGATCATGATACAGACAATTCTGACACTAGCTCCAACAGTTCAGGTTCAAGTAGGAACAGTAATCAGGGCGCTAGAGGTGGTGGGCGATCCTATAGAAGACCGTACCCACAAGGCGGGAGAGGATGGACTCTCTACCAAGGGCACCCTGGCTATATGCAATACCCTCCAATGCAACCCTATATGGACAACCAGTTCCAACCTTGGAACCAACAGGCACCCCCATTCAACTACTATGGCCCACCGCCAAGGCCCCCGAAAGGGAAGAAACAGAAGGGGCACTCAGGTACATTGGAACCAACAACCAACAGTACCCCCACGAGTATCAACCCGGAGCCAGACAGCATCAACCAGTCGAGGAACCTAGTGGTGAACCTCTCTGGGTTACACCTAACAGAAGCCCAAGAAAAAGTCCTGTCCAAGGAACAAAATGGATACATTTAAAATCTGCCAAGAGATGAAAGAGTTCATGCGAAAACTGAAACTACGGGCGTTCTTCCAGAACTCTGACAATACGCCTAATGATCAATCTGACACGGGACTTAAGAAAAAGTCCACGTTTACCCCACCAGACTCCACCATACCGGTCGAACTCTTAGCATTTGAGAAAGCTGTCATGGAGGATCTGGAGAGACTGCCCACCGACGCAGGCAACAACTTTCAGAACATCTCCAGAGTAGAGAGAATGGCACTACATGAGCTGGCTGACAATCAGGAAATTGTGATCAAACCGGCCCATAAAGGCGGGGCCACACTTATACAAACCTATGAGAACTACGATAGGGAGTGTAGAAAACTGCTGGAGGACAGACGTAACTATGAAGTACTGAGAGATGACCCAACAGAAGAAATTAGAATCTGCATCCAGATAATGATCGAGGAAGCGACAGCTTTTGACTGGATCTCTAAAAAAGAAAGTGAATTTCTGATTCAGGACAATCCGACTACACCGTATTTCTATACGATACCAAAAATCCATAAAGTGGTCCCATATCCACCTGGGCGCCCTATAGTATCTGGCATCAATTCAATCTTAGAACCATTATCTAAGTTCGCAGATGCTTTCCTTAGACCTATCGTACAAACTACCAGTACCTACTTAAAAGACACTAAAGCTGTCTTACAACTGGTGAAAGAGATACAGTTCGACCCAGAACAACACCTCTTAGTAGGTTTGGATGTAGAGAGTCCCTACACGAGCCTCCCCCACAAATAAACCTTGGAAATTATAGAGGAGGTTCTCTTCTCCACTGCCTGGCAATATCACACTCCCAGGCAGGTGGTACTTGAGTGTATTTCCCTCACACTGATGAAAAACTTCTTTCAGTACGAGAACACCTACTACCTACAGAAACATGGCACGAGCATGGGCAGCACTTGTGCGCCTAGTCTGGCAGGCTTGTACGTACACCACCTTGAGACGTCCAAGATCCTGAGCAATGAAAATCCCTACAGAGACCATGTAGTAATGTGGAAGAGGTACATCGACGATGTGCTGGTAATCTGGAAGGGCGATCATGACTCAGTCAATCGATTCATGGTCTGGCTCAATCAACAAGATCAGTTCCTGAAATTTACGCACACAGTTTCCAAAGACAACCTGGTGTTCCTTGATCTGAACATCTACCCGAGTGATGGGAGACTAAAAACCAGACACATTTTAAACCCACAGCTAAGAATAGCTTGTTACTTTTTGACAGCTTCCACCCTCGACACCTACGCGAGAATCTACCATATGGGCAATTTCTCCGTTTGCAACGCAATTGTAGTGACATCTATGATTTTAAAACCCAAGCAGCAGACCTGGAGTGCAAACTACTCAGTAGAAACTATCCTAAGGCTATCATCAAAAAGGGCCAGAAGCGAGCCCGCAACAATAACAGAGAGGCCCTGCTAGAAGAAACAGAGGCAAAAGAACCTGACCCTAGACCCATCTGTGTTACAACGTATAACACCAACTCTAACAAAATCACGAAAATCATCAACAAACATTGGAGAATGCTAAATTGCGGAAAACTAGATTTTCCAAAACCAATGTTCTCGCACAGGAGAGGCAAAAATCTGAAAGATATATTGGTCCACACGAGACCCAGAACCACGGAGGGTAATGCCACTGCCAGACTTTCGGAGATAGGAGGCCACCACCCATGCGGTTCATGTACATCTTGTCAGTACACACAAAAGAGCCGCACCATCAGGTTCTCTAACCAAACCTCTTGGGAACAACGCGCCTTCACAAACTGTAATAGTCGCAACGTGGTATATCTAATCACGTGTCCCTGTGGTAAGGAATACGTAGGGATGATGAGCAGACCGGTAAAAGTTCGTATGAACGAACACCGCAGCAATGTACGCTGCAAAAAAACCACGACGAAAATGGCGACACACTTTGTCACTGAGGGCCATAGCATCCACGACCTGAAATGGACAGTCATTGAAGTCTTCAAAAATGACAGAAACTTACTAGAAAAGGAACAACGCTGGGTACATCGTCTAGGTACACATCATACCGGACTGAATGATGATATACCCTGGTCTAGTTTGAAACCCTGATTATGGCTGCACAAACAGCTGTCTCTGTCTGTGTTTCTCCTTAAGAGCTGCTGCTGAATATTGTTTTCTTTTAACCTTATGACTTTCACCCAACCTGCTGCCTTCTATGTGTCTGGCAATAAGTTTTGCAACTTGATGAACCATATTATCTTATTGTCACCATTGCTTCCATATTTTCTGTATCACGAACCCAGCGTAAATGATCATTTTTTAACTGTATCACTAAAATGATCATTTTCTAATGATCTTTGTGACTCTGAACAATAGTGCCAGTGCTGTATCACCAGTCCGGCTTTCAACAATCTTTGTGATTCTGAATATACATTGTCACAGGGGGACCGGGTGCTTCACCGGCTATCTCCTGCAATGCGGGGCACACTGGGCATGCGCGGAGTCGGAACACGTTTCTCCGCGCATGCTCAGTCTGCACAGCGTCTGTTCGCGCATGCGCGGCTAGCGCCGCGCGTTTCGCTGCATGCGCGGTGCAAGAACACTGCACCGTCCTCCACGGCGGCCGCACCCATTTAGAAAAGAAAAGCTCCCCAGCCTTTTTCCGATACTATCTTATTTAGAAATAATGCATCACAATACTAAGACTACGGGGGATCTCTCTACCCAGAATTTCACTCCATATTAACCCTCTGGAGGCGAATACCTTAAACATGGCCACCACATTAACCAGATCCCGGCACTCCATCTGTTCTATTACAGGTGTCGGACATCGGCAATCAGACCCACCCCACTTAACCAATTACCACAGCTACTTAAAACTCCCGCCCCGACCTCCATCCTCATTACCATGGAGGCCACGGACGGAGGAGGAAGCACATAGAGGCTGGGAGTTGAGTAAGTACGGCATAGCCGAATTGAAGGACTAGAAAATAGAGGCATATGAGGTGCCATGGTTAAACCTTTTAGGAACCTTCTACATATGCATCTCTGTGTTATTTTCTATCCCACCTGCAGCTGAACCCCCCTAATACCCTTCCATCTACTGTTGGCCCATGAGGCACTGTTCCTCATCATAATAAGTATGTACAGCCAACCTCTCTCCACTACATATGTATGGAATGTGTGATTTCTGTTTGTGTGTATGACTACCATTGAAAAAGTACAGATCCCTCCCTGGGTTTCTTCCTAGGGATTGACAACAGCTATTTGTTTGTTTGTCCCTTTCTTTACAGGTACTTAGTTAATAGCGCTTTGGGATCCGCGCATTAATAACTCTGTGCTCTTGTCTTTTTAGGCATACTACATGAGTATCTTGTTAGTAAGGGATGTGTATTAGAATATTAATTTTATATCCATACACATAGTTCCCTTCACCTTCACTTTTTTTGTAAATACACCCATTGTGGCGACTTTCTAGTGAGTGACAGGGGGATCACTAACCCCGGTCCTGACGAAGGGGCATGGAGCCCCGAAACATGTCGACCCACACAGGAAAGTAAGCACATAACCCCGCTTATCCTTTCTGACTTCACTTTTTTAACAATATCAGCCAGTGTTTATTAAATAGTTTTAGTATCACTAGGCCAGGTATTTTTTAACATCACCTTCCTATCACTCCTGACCTCACTGACACTCACTCCATTTCACTCACATAGCACCCACATTAAAAAGGTGCTCCAGCGTAGTCGCTTGTCGCAGCACTGCCCCGTCCGGCAGCCGGGCGGGAAGACCCCGATGATGAAGCATGACACCAAGGGCCCTTTTGGTGTGTGAGGGGTATTTTAAACAAATGTGTGTATTCCAGAAACACCAGGATACATACAAACAGATCCCCTTTTGAGGTGGACCCTTTTTGATTATAGTTACTTGAGCATGAGGAGGACGTACCCACCTCAGTGCCACGCGGCACTACCTCGTTCTCCCTCTTGTTGATCTCCTTACAATTCTTAACCCACCTGCCAATCATACAATCCATACTAGGCCACCAATAAAATTCCCTAATTCTTCTCTTAGTTGTGGACATTCCCATATGGCCTTCATGTGCCAGATTGCAAATAGACTCTCTAATATCCTTAGGAGGAACAATTTTATCAGCTCTGAACACCATACCACAATTTTCCATCAATTCATCCCTAACCTTAAAGAAAGAGGCCAAATCACCACTCAATTTCCTCTCTTCTGGCCAACCTCTACTTAGAAAAACTCTCACCTTCTTTAGAACTTCATCCTGTTGCATAGCTTGTGTCCATAAAGTTTCAGAAATCAATTTGGATTGATCATTTCCACTGATTAAATTTACGTCAGACATTGTAAAGGCAACATCACATTCTTCAGGGTGTTTTACCTCAGAACTATCACTAATGGGAAATCGTGACATGCAATCTGCATGAACATTAAGACGTCCCGGGACATAAACCACCTCACAACTATATTCGTTCAACTTTGCAGCAAGCCTCGCTAGACGAGCAGTGAGAGTCCTACCACCACCAGCCGACAACATACTAACAAGAGGTTCATGATCTGTCCTTCCTTAATGAAAATTTTGTTCCCCAGAGAAATTGATGAAAATGTTGAGTCACCCAAGTACAAGCAAGTAGCTCTTTTTCTATTGTAGAATAATTAAATTCTGCATCACGTAGAGTTCTTGATGCATAAGACACAACAGGTATATCTATTATGTATCATGTATTATGTATATTTGTAAATTGGTGTATAGTATTCAGTGGTGTGTGTGTTTAATAAATGAACTCTTACTTTTACAAAGCAAAGTACCGACTGGACAATCAATTATTGAGTGTTATTTTTGCGCACCTGCAAATGGCGATTACTAGCCCACACCACCTCCCTTGAGTAAGCCCTGAGAGTCAGGCGCTGCCCTAGGGTGTTTGGTTCCCAGTGAAGGACAAATGTGTCATGTTATTTGTGCAGGCCTCACAGATGCTGCCTCGTTTTCCAACAGTGTGTATAAAGGTACAGGGACTCTAAGCGTGGCACAGTAAAGGCTGCAGCCCTTAGAGGCCTCCTCTGGTCACAGGGCCCTGGGTACCTGTGGCACCATTTGCCAGGGGCTGACCTGTGGCCAGAGAGTGCCAATTGGTTTTGTTTTTAATTCAGTTTTAGGGAATGAACATAGGCCCTGGGTACCTGTAGGGCAGGAGCCCAGGGCATACTTAGTCAAAGTTCATCAGCAGTTCAGCAAAAAGTGGGAGCAACCATGCAAAAAGGGCACTTTCGTACACCTACTCACTATTAAAACATTTATTTTAAAATGTGGAACACTGTTTAGTCGAAACAAATGGCAAAATACAAGGCTTTCATTTGTATATCTGTAGCACAGGAGAAGTCTGTTTGAAGATCAGAGGAACGCGAGATGTGGCTAGGCTCTCCATTGCTCTGGGTTCATACAGACGTCTGCAGGGCCGGCTTTAGTGTTGGTAGCTCATGGTGCCACAAACTTTGGCGCCCCACAGTGACCTCCATCTCCACGGATTCCCTCACTACTACCCTCCAGCAGTGCCCCTCATCTCTCCACAGCCTCTCCATCATATGAATTTAATATAGTTTATAGGACTACTCATCAATGTAGGATGTCAGAACACTTGACATCCCACACAATATATAGAGGCAATGCATCATGCATAGGTAAATTAATGTATAGGATATGTGGCATAAGACAAAGAGGAAAACAAGGTGTTGGAACCACATGCCATCCATACCAGTAGGCAATATATTTTAACCATGCTTGGTCTGGAGAAGCACAAACTCAAGATTTAAAAAGTAATACAGTGGTTGGTTTTGGCTTTACCAAGAAGAATTTATTTCTACCCAAAGAAACCCTTTTAGTAACCGTAGGATATTAAAAGTCTGGGGAAAAACCTAAGTTTCTTACCTAGGTCTTGCGGTGTGCATGCAGCTCTTTCATGCCTGTTCATATCTCACTGTTCTATATGTGAAGGATTGTAACTTATAAACTACTAGTAACATAAGAATCTCTGCGACAAAAGCAGTAACCCATTGAGCTATCTACATAAAATACAATTCTGTGATCTGCATGGAATGTATGCTTTGCAGCAGGCACATTAACCCTCTGTTCTACTTAATGGCAATTCAAAACTATGACTAGAAAAAACTCCACCTCTCTACAGTAAGTACATCCTTCACCAGAGTTATTTTTTTTTTTCACAACCAATTTTATTGAGCAAGTAGGCAATAAAATTGTGGCACCCCACAGATCGGAGATCACCACCAACAGTACAGCAAATGTTCAAGCAGGCACCGAAAATACGCTCAATATGTATAAACCCCCAGCCCACCCTACCCCGAAACCCCCGTCCCCCCCAACTCCCAGAAACTACCCCCCACCCCTCCCCCCCACGCACGTGTACATATAGCAGCAGATAAAAGGTGTAGGTGTAGTGCGACAGGAGTGTCGCAGAATCAGGCCAACAATGTCCGTACAATCAAATGTCCTCTTCTCGCTCCGCTGGGGGATCCAGTGACAGACCCCGGTAGTCGGCCCACCGCTTCCAAATTTTGTAGTGTTTGCGTGGGCAGCCCCTCGCCTCAAAGATCGGCTTTTCAAGGCCCATGTAATAATCCAATCCAGCTTTCCACGCAGACAGGGGAGGGGCCCTTACACCCTTCCATGCCCGGGCTAGGTCCCGCTTGGCAACAACAAGCCCCAAAAGCAGCAGATGACGTTTATAGATGTTCCCACCAATGCCCTCCATGACATGTAGCAACCCCAGCCGATGGGTGTGGGGAAGGTCCCAGCCCAGGACCTCAGATAAACAGCTCCACACGCCTCTCCAAAAGCCAGACAACCGACCACACGACCACACACTATGTAACAGGGATCCAGGCACCGCTCCACAGCGCAGGCATTCCGGGGATGCAATCAATCCAGCCCTCCACAGTCGTTCACGGGTGTAGTAGGCCCGGTGCAAGTACTTAAATTGGATGAGCCGGAGCCGTACAGCAATGGCGGTCCCACGCGGGGATTCTAACGCCTCCCTCCAATTGTCCTCATCTAGAGGGCCTACGTCCACCTCCCAAGCCGCCCGAAGAGAGTGCAGGGTAGAGGAGCAGTGGATAACCAGCGTCTGGTATATTCGGGACACCTTCCTATCCCCCAGGTCTCCCATAAAGACCTTCGCCTCGACCGGGCTAAACTCTGGTAGTTAGTCCAGGTTGGCAATGCTCGGGGTGAGGGCGTGTCGCAGCTGCAGATAACGGAAGAACTGGGACTGAGGCATTTGGAACTCCGTGCGAAGTTCCTCAAATGATTTGAGGGTAGTGCCGGACATGACCTGGCCCAGTAACGAGATGCCTATCGCCTCCCATCCCTCAAAGCCGGCCAGGGCCGAAAGCTCCGGGAGCAGGCCATTATGCCAGAGCGGTGTCTCAGCCGTCAATTTGCCCCACCAGCCCATGCGGCGTAGGGCCTGTCTCCATCCTGCAAAGACCACTCTGGTGACCGACGGTGGTGCACGACGCAGACGGGCTGAGTATAGAATGGTGTGTAATGTGTTATCACCCATAAGCGACCGCTCCAATGCATACGCCGGGTCCCCCCTGTCTCTGTACCACCATTCATTAAGAACAAGCAGTTGGGAAGCCTAGTAGTAAGAGAGGAGATCAGAGGTGGCCAGGCCCCCGCAATAGGTAGACAGGAAGCATGTTTTCAGCGCCACTCTGGCCGCTCCGCCAGCCCACAGAAAGTGACCCAGCGTCGAGTTAACCTGGCGAAACCACTGCGGGCCGATAGGGTAAGGGAAGTTCTGTAGCTGGTACAACAGGCGTGGAAGCGCCACCATTTTGAAGATGGCCGATCTTCCAAAGATTGTGAGGGGCATTCTTGACCAAGTTCTGACATCGGCCTGGACCCGTTCCCACACCGGCAGGACGCCACGGTCCCAGGCCACGGCGCGCGACTCAGAGAGATAGACGCCAAGGTATTTCAGCCCATCCGTTGCAACGCGCAGTCCCGCAGCCTAGGGGTCCACCACGACCCCGCCACCCAGCACCCATAAAGTCGATTTGTGACGGTTGAGCCGAAGACCGGAGATCTCGCCAAATATGTGCATGACCTCCAGAACCCGGGGACCCGAGTGTTGCAGGTCAGTGAGGAAAAAGAGGATATCATCCGCATATAACGCGATTCTATCTACCAATTCACCACTCCACACAAATCCGCGTATCAGGGCATCAGCACGCACCCGAGATGCCAGGGGCTCCATAGCCAGGGCAAACAGGTACGGGGACAATGGGCAACCCTGACGGGTACCCCGACCAATCCGAAAGCGCCCGGACGTGGCCCCGGCCACCCGAACCGAGGCCGTGACATTGGTGTACAGTAGTTTCAGGTACGATAGGAACACCGGACCTAGGTTAAGGCGGGGCAAGAGTGTGAACAAGTATGCCCAACTCACCGAGTCAAAGGCCTTGTCCATATCCGCCAGTAGGAGTGCCGCCTGCTCATCTCGAGCCCCCATGGCATCTACCGCCGCCTGTGCCCGCCGGATATTATGGCGAGTTGCCCTACGGGGCATGAACCCGGCCTGGTCGGGGTGGACCAGGTCCGTAATATAGGGCAGGAGGCGGTTCGCCAAGGCCTTTGCCAATATTTTTACCTCTATGTTTAAGAGTGAAATGGGCCGGTATGAGTCGTGCCTGTCCGGGGCCCTGCCCGGTTTCAGAAATACCACGATCTCGGCATGGCGCCAATCTGGCGGTAACTCCCCCTGGGCCCGTGCTGCTTCGAGCGCACGTCTGTACTGGGGCCCCAGCTGGAGGTGAAACTTTTAGTAGAATTCGCATGGGTAACCACTCGGGCCCGGCGCCTTCCCTGTATTGAGCTGTCCCAGCGCCTCCCCAAGTTCCTCAGCCGTGAGCGGGACGTCCAGCGCAGTTCTAGTGTCATCAGAGACGGCCTGTGGCAACAGGTCATCGAGATATGTGGATATCTCTTCTGTCTCCAGGGAGTCCCGGGGGGCATATTGTGCCTCAAAGTAATGGGCAAAGCTAGACGCGAGGCGGGCCGGGTCTGTCACCACTGAGCCATCTTCCGCCGTGATGCCCGGCAACGTGAGTGGCTGGAAGGTGGCCTGACACAGTCTGTGGAGCATCGTGCAGGACTTGTCGCCCCATTGATAAACCCTGCTACGCGTGGCGAGCCACGCCTGTCTGGCCTCATCATGTAGGACCGAGGCATAGGATTGCTGTGCCTGCAAGAGCTTCCATATCACAGCCTCATCCCCCCCATCCCGGCCACGTTGTTCCAAGATCTCTACGCGAGCGGCAGCGGCCGTAATGGCCTCCCGATGATTCCGTCGGGCGGCTGCACACCAGGCGATATCTACTCCCCGTATCGTGGGCTTCAGCGCCTCCCACACCACCACTGCGTCAACGTCTCCCACAAGATTATCACGCCAATAATTATCAACCGCTTTGCGCAAGTGATGCACATATTCAGGTTGCTGTAGGTGCCATGAAGACATCCGCCAACGGAACGGCTGTCGTTTCGTGGGAAGGTCTATGGTAGCCACAACGGGGGAGTGATCAGACAGACCCCTGGGTAGGATAGCAGCGTCACTCACACGGCTCAGACAGGCACCAGGCATAAAGATGTAGTAGAGTCTCGAGAAGGAACCATGCACCGCCGACACATACGTGAATTCACGCGCAGCAGGATGAAAATGGCGCCACACATCCACCCAGCCCAAGCTGTCCGCCGTCGCACGCAGTCTAGAATGCTGGGTAGGGGAGGAGGGATCTACAGCCACAGGCAAACGACTCTGGTGGTCCGAGCCCACATCCATAACCTCATTCCAATCGCCCCCAACCACCGTCAACACATCTGGGATTTCATCCCACACCGCGAACAGTCTCTCCGACAGGGCCCACTGCATAGGAGGAGGGGCATAGACACTACCAAAAACCACTGGTTTGGCACCCATCTGTCCCTTGATAAAGACAAAACGGCCCTGAGGGTCAATCCACTGCTTTTCATGAACATACGCCACCCTGCGATGAACCAAGAAAGCCACCCCCCTCGACCCCCGCGCAAATCCGGCATGGTAAACTTGCTGAAAGCCGAATCTCTGGAGGCTAAGGACCTTGGAGCCCAGCATATGAGTTTCTTGGAGCAACAGCACATCCACCGCCTCCCTCTTCCCCCAGCGCAATACTGCTCCACGTTTGATTTTATCGAGCATCCCCCTCACATTCCATGTTACAACACGAATGGCTTTATTAGGAAGCACAACAGTTTGATCAGCCATCATCTAGGCAGTCCCCCCCATCAGGCCCCCCGCGCCACCCCAGCGCACCCCACCATTCACTCGAGCCAACATCAACATACACGTGCGGTTCCACCCACCCAACCCCAAACCTCCCCACCCCACCCCCGTCCTGAACCCCCCCCAACAGCAGCAAACCAAAACTCCCCCCATCCCCGCTCCCCCCACCCCTATACCTCATAGAACACTGAAGTATCTGTCGCGGCATGGATAGACCCGGGTCCAAAACACAGGACCCAGGGCCAGCCATACCAAAGGATCCCAACACCCCGGTCACCACACACTCACCCCCCCCCCCGACAACACCCACAACTCGTGAGGGTCTAAGGCCCTTGGAAGTCGCCTCCCGAGCCCCACAGCGTCCCCACAGGTAACCTCAAAATGTCTCGAAAGTAGACAGTCTGGCATCCACTAAGCCCCCACACAACAGCCCCACTAGCTGATCCACCACAAAGTAGGGCGACACATTACCGGAGAGGACCAATGTCCAGGCCCCACCAGGGTTCAACTGCCAGCATCTGAGTGTTCAGAGTCCCTTGTGCCACTGGTCTGTGTCGCACTTGCGGAGGCTGACCGTTTGCGTGATCTGGACCTCCGATGTCGTCCCTTTCGGTTCTGGCGGTTCGTCCGCTCCTGCGAAGATCCCCTCGACCCGCCCGGGTCCAGCCCCGGCTGGGCATGCGGCCTGATCCTGACTGCTTCGTCCGTCCACCTAAAGACCTCCTCAGGCGAATCAAAGAAGTGCGTCCAGGACTGGTATACCCCCCGCAGGCGGGCCGGGTACAGTAGAGAGTACTGGAGCTTCAGGCCCCGCAACTTGGCTTTGGCGGCCACAAACGACTGTCTCTGCTTCTGCACAAGTTTTGTATAATCAGGGAAGATCATGATAGTGTGATTTTCATAGGAGAGCTTACCTTTGTTTCTTGCCTCTCGCAAAATGACATCGCGGTCGTGGTAGTTCAAGAGGCTCGATCATGAAACAAGTGGACAGTGCCCCCGCCGGGAGCCAGCCCTCCAGCCACCGGGTCAAAAACTGCTCCATATCGTCCTTCTCACACCTCTCCGGAAAACCTATAAAGCGAAGGTTGTTCCTCCGTGCGCGCCCTTCGGCATCCTCCACTCGGGAAGCGAGAGTCTTTTGGGTACGCTCCATCTCCGCCATTCTCTGCTTCAGCGCGCCAATGTCCGTCTCCGCCACCGTGATCCGGGATTCGGTCTCTGTAATCCGCTCCACCGCATTGCGGAGATCTTGGCGCAGCAGCGTAACGTCCGCACCCACAGCCCCGATCTTGGCATCGAGCATGTCCCGGGACTGGGTGATGGCCGCCAAGATCGTCGCATTGTCCGGCCCAGTCCCGCTGCCGCCGCTGGGCACCCCAGATCCACCACTGGGCCCTGTAAATTTGTCGATAGGGCCTTGCTTAGGCGGGCCTCCTCCACCACCCCTGGTCATGGCCGCTTGTAGTCCCAACGTAGCCACTCCTTGGGCAGCCGCCTGTGGCCCCGGCACCGGAGACCGCCACTCAGCCGGGCCGTACACCTCAAGATCCGGGCGGACACCTTCTGCGATGATTCTCAGCAAATCCCCAGGAGCAGACCCACAGCGGTGGGTGCAGGAAGCCTCGGGCCCCGTGCCGGGACGCCGCCGCAAGTGTCTTCGGAATGAGGAGCGACAATCACCGCTTCCAGGCTAGGCCAGTCCCAATGTCGCGAAACTCGAGGCCCCGGTCTCACAAGGGCGGGGCAGGCCTCCACCACGCCGTGTCGTCTGAAAATGTTCTCCAAGGCACGGCGCCAGAACCCAGGGCACCTCTGCTACTCGTAGGCAACTGGAGCTGCAAAGACGGGCCGGGACCCGCCCAGTTGACGCGACCTCCGGCAGTCTGCCACTGACCGCCACCTGGCGTCCTGAAAATCAAGGTCCCGGGTCCACCGCTTGTCACTAGGCCGCACTCCGCTGCCGGCGCCTCCGGTACCCGGGAGAGATGGAACCGTGGGATCAGCACACCGGAGGGGTCAGAGCACTCCCTGGAATCGATGCCACTCACGTGGTACTAACTGCGGGCTCGGGGGCCAGGATAAATGAGCAAATTGTGTCCGGGCCGGCGGGAGCTCTACAAGGCTGCGACCGCCATCTTCGTCCACCAAGCCACGCCCCCACCAGAGTTATTTTGACATTATTATTATTGTCTGAAAATGTCTGGGCACACAAGGAACACTGCAGCACATATCAAAATATAATACCTCGCCCAACTGTGGTGCACACAATAGCACCAGTCACACCACCCAAAAACCATCCCGATACTCATGATAGATTGCTATTTTATGAAGATTAATACAATATTTTTGTTTAGCTGTCACCCATGATGTACCTACAATTAAAGCACAGGACCTCTAAATCCACTTTTCTGCTAGACTCAAGTATGCAATTATCTATAAGCACTATGTACACTTTAGAGCATCGGAGCATTTATAAACTAAACAAAGAAACATGTCTGATCCATTCACTTAAGGGGCCCCTGGGAATACCTGTGGCGAGGGTGGCAGTGGCAGTGTAAAATTTTACTGATAATCTAAAAACATTTTCAACATGGTGTCTGAAATAGACAATCTGAGCGATGGGAAGCCTGTTACATGAAGATTGTTGAAGTCCTGTTTATTGCACAAGAACTAGAGCTGTCTGGTGGCTTCAGAGCATCTAGAAGCACTAGTTCCCTTCTGCTGAAACCACCAAAAATTCATGAAAAGAAAACATAACCGAACCTGTTATGTTTCATATAGGTACCCTAATATAGGCCCGGGTAACATCATACCCTTTCACCTACATCACCTTCCCTACACTACACAGTAACAAGCCTTTTAGGATTGAACCTTTACCTAGTTCAAGTCTTGGGTGCAGAAGAAGGGTTTCCCTGAACAATGGAGTTCTATGACTTCATCTTTAGACTGACACAGTATGAATTAATATTCATAAGGGTTCTTGGAAACCACCTGCATAATATCTACTACGTACAAGGTTCATCCCATATGTAATCCTCAAACCCATCAATGGCTAATACAAGATACTAGGGACATAGGAACCCTAGATACTTTTCTATATAAATACAGCACCTCTTGCTAGTATTAGTTGGAGGGAACTGAGACTTCCAGGCAACACACTAACCGGAGATGCTGAGGCTCCTGCATGCAGACGCTCCAGGTGACAGTGGTCTAAACATCCCTTGCTGGGTGTTCAACTTGGGACCAGGACGGGGTCCTACACTCTCTTGCTTCAGGTAATGGGGTTAGACTAAACCTAGAGGGATTCTTGGCTTCACACCTACTCACATGCTAGCTATACTTAGGTACATCTAGATAGGCATTGTAGGAGTAAGCACGCTTTCTTTTATCATGCATTTTAAATCCATGTATGTGTTCATGACTATTGCAAACTGGTAGAACTGTACTATCCTTTTATATTCACAATACTGCTGATCATATATCTCTGCTACTGTCTAATGGTTGTAGCAGCACATATATTTTACACTAGAAGAACAACTGTGTAATAAATAATTATTGTATTACACCCAACTGTTTCTTCTGTGTAACTCTCTGTGAGAAACTAAGTGAGCATGAGTGACTGAGCGAAAGGTAGTACATTGTTTCCACGATCCCGGGGGATCTGGGATGTCATGTTCTAAGTTTGCCAGAAACTATTTCTCTCCCCGATAAGAGGAGATTATAGTGGCACTGTGAGCTAGCTAATGCAAACAGGTTGTAATATACCTGCAATCTTCTTCGAGTTCCAACTAATGATAACCGAGGCAAGAGAAGACCTTTGCACCAGTTACTTGCGTTATCATGTCAGCAATGTGTGGACCTGGATGTCGTTCTCCTTTAATTGCTTTATTTGCTTGACCCAAGTCAACGCATATGCGTACAGCTCCTTCACTGCCCTTTTTGGGCACTACCACTGTTTGAGAAATCCATGACATCGGACCAGTTGAATGTTCAATAATGTCATGCTTAAGTAACAATTCAAGTTCTTTTTCAACAGCTTCTTGTAAATGAAAAGGAGTTTGTCTATGTCTCTGAGCAACTGAACAGACATCTTCATTAATATGCAATTTTAATTTCATAGTCTTAAGCTTTCCTAAACCATGCAGCAATGAAGGGAATGGACTATTTCATGGTGAGCATTCAGGTTGTAAATCACAGTAATCAGTCCCATATCAGCAGCTAAAATGGAACTGAGTACACATGAACTAGACTCTGTACTTTAAAGCACATGGATGGGTGCTTACACTTTCGTTTTCTTGCGTTTCACTGTCGCTACAAACAAACATTGAGTTTTTATGGGCATCGATGCAGCTCACATGTACACTTTGGTTTTTGATGGCATACGTCGTAGCAATGGAGATAATTTACTATATTTCTCTTTAGGCCTTATGTTTATCGATGCACTACTGTCGATGATGAAAGGTATTAAGCCGCCATTTATTTGAATGTAATCGTTGGACAATGTTTGTATGACTTTGGTATGCTGACTTTTCTTTAACTGACATTTTCCTTCACCTGCAACTAGACCGACATGCACATGTTTCTCTGAGGTAAACGTTGACATGGCACAACCATCTTTCTCAATTTCACTTGATATTAAGGTGAAATAACTGTTTGACGATGATTTTGATGATGATTGACTTTGTTCTGTGACAATTTTCCTTAATTGACGTTGCCGCTTGGACTTTGAACAATATGTCTGGAATGTTATGGCAGCAATTTTGTCTTCATGCCATGATGCACTTACGTTTCCCTATACTTTACAAACCATCACAAAATGCTTCTCTTTGGGGGTCATGGCCAAGATGGCGGACGGGAGAGACGCATTTTAGAGTATGCCTTATACAGCATTGAGCAGCAATCAAGCCTACTGATCGCTCTGGAGGGATAGCCGGAGTGTTGGGGAGGAAGGAGGGCCACTTGGGCTGCCCGGAGCTCCCTCATGGCCTGGATCATGGAGCGGGAAAGCGGCCTCAACTGTGGGGTCTCAGTGTGCGGGTAGCTGTGGAGATGCGTTGGCCCACAACTGTGATCTCGGGTGCAGAGCTGGCCTAGTGATCATGGCGTTGTCCTGTGTCGGCAGGATAGCCAGCTGGAGATGAAGACCGAGGGTGGTGTGATCTGCTCCTGCGCAACCTGCCTGCCATGCCTGCGGGGCTGGAAAGTGGCCTTAGCTCCTGGGCCTGCGTAATCGGATGCCTGTTGATGGTGCTGGCTCGTAACCACAGCACGGGTCACGTGGCGCTGCCTGGTGGCCTTCCCTGATCCCAGTAGAAGCCCCTAAGAGCAGCAGAGAAAATGGCGTTTTGCACCGCGTTGGCAGCAGGTGTGGGACAGCTTGTCGAGATCGGGGAGGATGGCCCGGCCGCTGACAGTCGGCCATCAGAAAATGCAGGTGAGGAGTTCGGGGGTGGACCGGTGCCTGGGGCGGCCAGAGACTGGGCCTGCACCGTGGTCAGCCCAGAGAGCCCAGACAGCAAGACTCTGATTGTTACCGTGCAAGGTGGACTTCCAGAAGGCCACACAGTCAGCAAGGGCAGAAAGAGGGACCCTGCGGCTCCCCCAGACATCATGCTCCATGGACCACGGGTAGAGCAGTAGACCTGTCCTCACACCGAGGCCGGCCATGGAACCAAATCTGGACACTGCTCACCCAGGGGAACTCCCCCGGCATCCCTGGGTGCTGGAGCTTATCTGCAAAACCCGTCTACCGGCCAAGCAACGGTCCATGGCGGAGATCATTACCCCACTGCACAGCTCTCTCAACACCAGTGCCCAGCCACAAGACCACAGTAAAGCAAGCCACTGAGTACTTTTGCTTCCAGGGAGCTATTAACTTTTGCACTCCCGACCGCAGGCTCCCATGTTACACGGCGGGTGCCTGTGGAGGATTGGGACTCCCACCCAGTGACTGTGTTACAGCACCTAAAGTGCCTTACCTGCAGCAGCAAGACCAGGGTGGACGGGGGGTTCTGGGACCTGGGGCAGCAGTGGAAAGGCCCCAATCCCTACATAAAGTGTTTTTTTGTGGTGGGCTGTGATACCTGGGAGTCCAGAAGTGCTGTGACCAGAATATTCCCTCCTGCCTTCCAATGGCAACTGCAAGAGGGAAAAAAGACTGCAATCTCAAGGGCATGTTGCTGAAACCTATGGGGGCTCCGGGGGGGAGGGCAACTATGAAGGAGATGGAGGGGCCATCCGCAACATCGGAGGAACCGATTACACTTCCCTATTTAGAATAGCTGTTTGCCTCACTGCACGAAGACCTGCATTCCATCAGGTGAGAGGTCAAACAAGAGCTAAAAGACACGCAGCAAGATCTGGATGGGACAGGTGAAAGAGTCTCCATGCTGGAAGATCACAAAATGAGCAGGGACAAAGAAATTGAACAACTCCAGCAGGAGATTGGGAGACTTAAAGACCACAACCTGGACCTCCAGGCCCATACAGAAGACTTAGAGAACAGATCCCGCCAGAATAACATCTGAATTTGTGTTTCATACAGAACGGAGGGACCCGATATCACCTCGTACGTACAGGGTTTGTTCAGAGCCATCCTGGAAGTGGGTCCCGAGACGACCATTCAACTTGACAGGACACACAGATTGGGACTCAAACGCTCATCTATGGCCCTGCCTCCGGACATACTCACGTGTGTCGATGAGTTCCCTTTGAAAGAGCGTATCTTCCAGAAATCCAGAGTCAAAACCCCAATACAGTATCAGGGGACTCACCTGGTCCTCTTTCAAGACCTCGCAGCATCAAGCCTCCAAAAACGGAAAGACTTCCATCCCATAAGCACGTACTTACGAGCAGCAGGAGGGCGCTACTCCTGGGGTCATCCTTTCCGCATTATCTTCTGTCACACAGGCAGGCTTCATCAAATCAGATCAGATCCCTGGAGGAGGCTCGTCGTGTGCTGGACCTGAAGGAGGACACTTCCGACCCCTATATCACAACAGAGTAGAAGCAGATAGAGCTGGTACTTCAGTACGGAGTGGCCCCGGCGCCTTCCCGGGCGGCCTGCAACCGGATACCGAAACAATAGCCACTATCTACACCAGCTGGCACCTCCTCCTGGCCTGCATCACCCTGATGGAAAGGACCTTCCTTTGGAGCTCCCACTCCGGCTTCTCTGATTGCAGTTTTCTCTCCTTTATCTCTGTGTCTGCAGCACTACAGAGCGGCGGCCAGCCGGGCCTGAGCGGAATGGACAGCTGCATCCACGACCCCACCAGTACCTAAATGGACATACCAGAAATTGACTCTAATTCCTGTTATTTTAGCTTTAAACCTTCGTTATTACTGTTTATTAGGATTTAGGTCCGGCTCAAATTCCTTTTTTGAGCCGAACATGGGAAACACTGCTGCAAGCCTTACACATTCTCGAACAGAGCTCGCCATACCTACTTTGCATGTATGACCCTTCTCCCTTACATACGTAGCCATTACATAGCACTCTTTACCCAGATTCAATGTTACATAAAGTGAGCATCCTCACACTAAATGTCAAAGGTCTTAATCATCCCTTGAAAAGGAGCTCTATTCTGTCATACTTTGAACACTCAGGGGCTCAGATATGCCTACTACAAAAGACTCATCTTCTTCCTAGGGATGAGCACAGGTTCCACTCCAGACACTTCCCAAATCAATTTTTCTCCTCACTTCTAAATAAAACAGCAGGGGGAGCCATTTTAATTTCCTGACACTTTACAGGCAAGGTCATATCTAAAGAGGCCGAATTATGGAGCAAATTTCAAGCATACTTCTTACAAATAGGCACTGAAATAATCACAATCCCCTCCATATACTCGATCAGTGAAAGACAAGAGGTATTTTTAAAGCAAGCAGTGATGGAGATTATGGGGACACTGGGCCGACTGACTCTGATGGGGGGTGACTTAAATCTCGTCTTTGATAACAACATGGACAGATCTGCAAAAAGACAGGGACAGACAGGCATACTCTCGGAGGAGGGTCTTACCTCGCTTAACAGCAGGGATCTCACAGATATCTGGACGAAGACAGATAGGCAGGCACGTGACTACACATATTATTCTTTCGCGAGGAAAATATATGCCAGGCTGGACTACTTCCTAGGCTCTCGCAACTTGATTTATAAAGTACAAGACGTTACTATTGAACCCCGCTCTCTTTCTGACCATTTGGCAGAAATTGTCACTATAGACTTTCCAAACAGAGGTACAGCCCCAAAACATGGTGTCTGCTAAATATTCTCCTGCAGCACCCTGACAATGTAGAGCCAATAACGATACCCGACTATCTTACTATTAACGATACCCCAGAAACTGCTGTCTCCACCATGTGGGAAGCACTGTAGGGGGTGGTGAGGGGAGAACTGATTTCCATATCGTCAGCCGAAAAAATAAAGAACGCAGGGTAAGAAGGGACGAACTCTCCCGGAAAGTTGTTGAACTCAAGCGCATCCACAAACGGACGGAGCCCCCTGGGTCTGGAGGCAGTTGGAAGCCGCTAGAGCCCAACTAGCTTGTACTGACACAGATAGGGCAGAATATGCTGCACTCCGCCTAAAGCATCAATTCTATGTCGAAGGCGATACAGCAGGATGTCTCCTTGCCAGCAGGCTAAAAAATCTGAGGCAGGAGCGACGGGTTAAGGAGGTCATGGAATTTGAGTGCCAGAGGCAGACCGAAGCCCCCCTTATTGCAAAAGCCTTAAGAGACTATTACCAAAAGCTATACGTGGTGCAGAGCCTACGGCCAGAGGGGGTCCAACTATATCTCCAGGAGGCACACACATCCACCCTCACTCCAGATCAGAAAGAAGATCTAGATAGCCATTTCAAAATAGAGGAAGTCATCTCCTGTATAACCTGGCTACAGATTTCTAAATCCCTAGGCCCAATCGCTTTTCCGCCATCTTTTATAAAACGTTTTACCAGATTCAAGCACCTCTCCTCACCCGACCAGAAGGAGGGTGGGGGTTGGAGGAAAAGAGGGGGGGGGGAGAGGGAAACGGAAGAAACTTATTTATGTTGGCCAGACTACACAAAAAATAAAAACTTGTTTCTCACAACATAAAAGCCGTATTAGGTGCTGCAATGAACATGCACCCTTGGTATCTCTTTTTCTTGTGTTAAATCACACACCATCTGATATCAGTTGGCAGGTCATTGAACTAATACAGAAACCACCACGGGATGGTGCTATATAACTAATACTGAATAAAGTGGAGTGTCACTGGATTTTGAGATGCAATAGCATCAACAAAGGACTAAACACAATAGAGGAATGTAACTCAATTAATTTCCATTAAGATGTCTTACATTTTCTTGATCACAAACTTCTGAATATAACCTGGATACTTTGCTAAGTGATGATACATTTTACCTGAGGTGTACAACATATCTAGATGGATTTTCCAGCCATGTTAGTTGTAGCTACTTATTCATAGCACATATTTGCTCTGAATATATGTATGAAGTGTTTTTGTAATTTCCCTCATTTATATTGTAAATCTTGCTCTGTTCTGTATTACAATGTTTTTTCTAGTAGTTTTGTTTGGATTTTAAGTTGTGGTAAGGTATTGTTGTATAATGTTCTTGCACAACAATTATTTATTTTTTTTACACCAAATTTTATTGAGATTTTACAACCAACGGGGCGGACCCCCACAAGCAATGTTCATACAAATTACATGTCATAGGTATATAAGCTGCTGTTGAAGGTAAATTCAATTATGCTGATCTGTATTTTGAATTAATTTTGGTATCCGAACACACCGTTGGACAGCGAGTCGTTTGTATTGACTAACGCTCGGGATCTAAGAATTGCAGGATATGTAAGTATTCTTGCCCACCCCTTGTCCTCCCCATTTCCCATTGCTTTCTTCTTCCCGTCTTTCTCCTTCCTTCCGTTCCCCTCTTTTCCCCGCCCCCCCTTTTCCCTCCGCCCCCCCACCCACCTTCCACTTGTGTGTTTCCATTACCTCCCTGTTTCCCTTGACTACAGAGTTTGAGTTTACCGCTCTTCCTTTCATTTTTACAGATGACGGTTTTTGTATTTGTTTCCGACTGGTCATTTATTTGTACCATTCCACTGATTAATTCTTTCTGCTTTCTCACCACATCAGTGGGCGGTGAGTCATTTAATTATTTGTCTCTCCTCCTCTTTTCTTTATTTTTTCTGATTTTTTGGATTAAGAGAGATAACTTACTTTCTACCTGACTATTTTTTCTTAGCTGGACCCAGATTAATTTGTGTGGGTTCGATTGAAAGTTCTTTACCACTTGGAAGGTCATTGGGAGGAGCCATGAAGGTTTAAATCAAGGTGCTGCCTCGTTTCCATCTGCAAAGGCATCTGATGAAGACTCATGTCGAAATGCATTATGCCGCATTTAATCAGCAATAAAGCGATTTTCCCTTCAATCCCTGCTGTGTCCTTCTGGGTTTCTTGAAGAGGAGTTACCTTTGGAAGTAGTTTTAAAGCGCAAGCCAGTCACGCGTGGAAGGACCCGCTCGTAAGAGTCCGAGGTTTGCCTGGCAACTTTTTGTTTCCCAATGAACTTGGTCTTTAACCTCGAACCGTCTCATAGATCCTCCCAGCAAAAGGTTATTGCACGGAAGCAACCCAGATTTGACGGGGGAGCACGGACACTGATCTGCTGTTCCGTGACCCTGCTGGTGAAAGCACATTGAGGCTGAACGTCAGGGGACACAAGGGAGATCGACTTTTTAAACAAGGACATTAATTTGGCAGCACATCTTACCTCTAAAATGGCACTGACAGCATGAACATGCTAAAGAGCTCCACAGAAGACAGTTCTCAATCTGATGTCTTCTGGGATTGGTAGTCTCTGACATCGGACTACGCAACAGAAACTCTGTGTTGTTAATTGGGGCCAGCTGTACTCCAATGCTTTGGGAGGAGCCATGAAGGTTTAAATCAAGGTGCTGCCTCGTTTCCATCTGCGAAGGCATCTGATGAAGACTCACGTCGAAATGCATTATGCCGCATTTAATCAGCAATAAAGCGATTTTCCCTTCAATCCCCGCTGTGTCCTTCTGGGTTTCTTGAAGAGGAGTTACCTTTGGAAGTAATATACATATATATATATATATATATATATATATATATATATATTACCTACTGGAGATCGCCAGTAGGTATATATAGTTAGGATTTTTTCTCTATGGAACTTTTGAAAATTCTATGTCTAATAACTTTGGCATTTGTGGACGGAATCGGCTGGAATTTTCAGGAAAATGGCACATTTTGTTTCTGAGCAGCCCCTGAAAATTTCGGGGGGTTTCGTCAAGGGGGGGCCGAGAAAAAAGGGGGGTCCCAAAACACGTTTTTCCCTTTCATTTTTACATAGGGCGTTTGGCCTCACTTTTAGCTCGAACGGCTGAATGGATTTACACGAAACTTGGCAAAATTGTAGGGACTGTTAGCTCGATGTGCCTTTGCTGGGTCTCAATATATGTGCTCCAGTGGATTTCGAGAAATTAACGTTTAAAAAAACAGATATATCTGTGACAGCGTCCCGGATAGCGCTCCAGATCGCGTACTTTTCGCGTAACGGAGCTTTGCGAAGCGAAGCTGATTGGCTCTCCGGTGTCTGTCAACATTCTAAACAGTCCGGTGCGGCCGCCATCTTGTCTCTCGGTAGGATCGAGAGACAAGAAGAGGAGAAAAACGAAGGGGGAATTTAATGAAAGGGGGCAAGGTAGACCCCTCTTGACACCCTGGGAATGATGTTGGGGTTATTAAAGGGTCCCGTGGGGCAAATAAAAAAAATTTAATTTTTCGCGGTAGAAGCGCTTCCCGGTTCGCGAACCGGGTCGCAAACTGGTAGCGAAACGGGAATTCGCCATTTTGTGTTTCGATTTAATTAAATTACAAGATGGAGTATAAACAATGTGAGAAATGGGTATAAGGGGGTACGGGAGACGTATCCTGACCCCCTATGTTTTCTGAGGGTGGTTGAGGAGGCTCATATATGTTGATACTTGTCTTCCACCGGCTGCGTGTGAGCGTTTTTTTTTTTTTTGCTGCGTGACTTCTGTTGACGTTCGATTCGAAGGAAATCAGGAAGTGTTGACCGCCATTTTGACACTGCGAGTAAATATATTGTTAAAAATAATTGTTATAAATTAATCCGTATTGATAAACATTGTCTGCGCCATCTTGCTTTTTTCCAATGCCACACTTTTGTCGTGCACGGCAGCCATTTTAGATGCCTTGACCAGACCCACTCTCTGCACGCCGCCGATCCTCAGCATGGCTCCCCACCCTCGCAAGCATCTCCCACATGCACTGGTCACCCACGCTCTCTCTCTCATGTATGGGCCATAAACCTCCTCCCATATGCGCTGCTCTTCCCTGAGAATCACACCCCGTGCTGAGGAAAATTCAGCCCAGATTACAGCTGATGCCCAGGCTGCTGGCACAAGACGCCACTTAGTTCCCATCTTGAACGGTTACCAAATAAAGAGACGGGCGCTGGAAGCAGGAACACAATAACAGAGTTTTATTTCTCATGAGGAGAGCTTGTCATTTCACTCTACATATCATACAAGTACCACTCAGCCCCCCGGGCCCCTAATCCTGAGGCAGAATTGCCACTGCAACAAAGGACTTAAACTCCTGCAAAGAACACCATGTAACATTTAATATCATTTACCACCAATGTTTTCATATATCAGTGTTGCTGAACTCACTCAGTGAAATGTCGCTCATTTCATTAAATCACTTTTAAAGCATCCCTTATAACAATGCACCCAATCCTATGTGGAAGTGCTTATATTAAACATGACATTGCTTTAACCAGGATAGGCAAAGAAATGACACAGTGATGTAAAAGTTTCTGAAAGAAATGCCAAGAACGTCCCATGTGAAAGTGAATTTTATCTGGCAATTTTTTTCTTTTCCTTCTCATGAAATGAAAGTTAATGCCAGGTTCGTTACCTGCCTCATCTGCAAAAAAAAAACTCTCGAGAGGGACCGAAAAAAAATATAGCTATGGTAATCATACCATGCATCGGCACATGGAGAGGTGGCACCCTCTTAATTATTCTAAAGCACAACTTCGAGATTTGGTGGATAACCCCCGACCGGCAAAAACATCCACCAATGACTTAGCAATAAGTGAGTCAGAGGCAAGGGAAACGGTCCCAAATCTGCAAAAGAACTTTGGGCAGATGAGATTGACTTGTGTAGCATGTGGAAAATTAATTTCATGCGGAGAGATGAGTATTACTTTAATAAATAGATCATATGAAAATCATCAATGTCCAAAACGTCCTAGAAAGTAATTTTTGTCATTTTTGAGGAAGAGAGATAACCTACAGTGGTACGGGGTCGTTTTCGTTCGTACTAGGGGGGCCAGGTGACATTCCTTCGGGGTGGCTTAGGGGCATTTAAAACAACTTCCCTGATACAGGTAGCATATAAAGTAGAGGCTAAATACCAGGATCTTTATCGATTGCTTTATGCTGTACAAAAATGAAAAACACATACAACAAACCTGGACCATTCATATTTTCAATGTTTCTGCGTACTATACTTTTTAACCCTTAACTAATTGAGCTGCTTCATTTCACCTGCTTTTTAAAAAAAAAAAAAAAAATCGGAAACAGTGGCCATTTATTCGAAACTTACCAATCTACGCGTTACAACTACGTTTGCTTTTTCAAAAACCTTTAATAAAAATGTTGGTGCCCAAATACGGCCTACAACCCCGTGGGCCGGCCACGGAGCAGGCTGGAACTGTAAATGGGGGGGGGGGTATTTATTTGTGGAAAACATAACAGAGTCAGTGGTCGTTGATTTCATAGTAAAAAGTGCGACAAGTGCAACAAAATCATATCGATAATTCATTGTGAGCAAGTACCAAAAGTGTCGACAATTCGAACCTTCAATAATAAATACAGTAATCAATGATGCATTAGAACTTAATATCAATTCATTGTTCGAACGTGTAATCAGTACCCGTCCCATGTCAATTCATTGTTCGAACGTATAATCAATACCCATCCCGGATCAATTCATTGTCCGAACATATAATCAGTCTTATCCCATATCAATTCATGTGCTAAACACTGCATACATATCTCATGATATCAAGGCTGAGCAATCGGGGCACAACAAGGAGTTGAGAGTTTCATTTGTACCGGCGCCATTTTGGGTGAGGTCAGGAAGGTCCAAGTATAGTCAAAATGTCTCCACCAACTCGTGGTTGGACCGGGACCTCTTTCGGCAGTCCAAAGGTTTTCGTTGAAGGGTAGCAGAGGGGACTGCCGACATGAACCATCAGTCAAAGTGGGGTGGGAGGCAACAATCTCTCCTACCGGGTCATACTGGTGTCCCACCGGAACTGATCAAGTTGGTAGTCTTGCAGGATTTTGGTCATTTCAAGACTGAGGCCGGCGCCGGCATGAGCGCGCCGACGTCCCGCGGCTACGTCGTGGTCGTTCCGTGGGTGATCATGGCAGTCATTCCCCATCGGGGGTGTCTGCGGGGGTCGGGGGCCCCCGTGGCTCTTATAGAATCTTCAAAGTTGAGGAGAACGTTTCTGGACGCAGGACTCATTTTCTAGTTGAACTCAGAAGCGCCGTTGCACCGCAACAGTGGACGAGACCCCCGCTGGGTGAGCGGAGCTTCATTGCCTCGCAATAGTGGACGAGACCTTTTGTTGGGTGAGTGGAGCGTTGGGGGTGCAGCCGAGGGGCCCCCACCTGTGGGGGTGGGAGAGGCTCGTTCGCGCCGCCTCTCCCTCCCAGCGCACCCCACGCCGACACCTGGCGTTGATATCCGTGATGTCCGGACCAGGCGATAAGAGGGGGGGGGTCGGAGGCAGAGGCAAGACATCTCCCCCCCGTGGCCTGCAGGGCGCCGCTTCAGGACCGAACGGGGAGCTCATACCAAGCCGGGGCCAGACCAGGAGATACGAGGGGAGGGGGGGGGGGGTCGGTGGCATGTGCAAGACATCCCCCCCCCAGTGTTGTCGCAGCCATTATTGAAGAAAGAAGAAGGTCCCGTCGGCCTCGGCTCCTCTCCTGGTGCACCTTACGCGACGACCCTTTTGTTGGGTGAGTGGAGCGTTGGGGGTGCAGCTGATGGGCCCCCACCTATGGGGGTGGGAGAGGCTCGTTCGCGCCACCTCTCCCTCCCAGCGCACCCCACGCCGACACCTGGCGTTGATATCCGTGATGTCCGGACCAGGCGATAAGAGGGGGGGGGTCGGAGGCAGGGGCAAGACATCCCCCCGTGGCCTGCAAGGTGGCAGAAGAAGGGAATCGGAAGACCAATACATTTCGGGCCATCCACCCCACGGCTGATGGCGGTTAGCCGGGCCACGCCATGCACGTGTCGAGGCCTCATCTTTCGGATGGGCGTAACCGTGGCCCTGTTGCACTTCGGGAGTTTCCGGAATGGGGGTAGGTATCTGCTGATTTGTATCTATTTCATGTTACCGTTAATGGCCGTGGCGGGCGGTGGGACAGACATGCTTGGAGCAGTGGGGGGGTGGCGGAGCCTAGCTACCTCGTGGCTGCCGTAACGTCAAGCTTGGCTTCTTTCACCACTTCCATGTTTCTTATTTCTAGCGAAGTCAAAAACTCATCAGTGGCCTACTGATTTTGTTCGATTTCTTTCCCTTCCTTTTCAAGTGTGTTTCATGCTAAAGTTTCTGTTTAACAGGATACAGTGATTACTTTGTATTTTACATATGTCTTCTTTATTAGGGGTACTCTCCGGTTGAGCCAGATGATGTACCTCTAATAAATGGTCCGGGTGGAACTAGTTTCTCAATCAGTGGGGAGTAGATGGGCATGACAGATTACAACGGGGGACAAAGGTCCGCATTACCCACCCTTCACTACTTGCAAAGACTAGACAGAATATTTCTATTCCACGTTATTTGCAAACAGAGAATACCTCGAAAGAACTATTCCTTGAACAATAAATGTCCAGCCAATCAATCAATCAGTGGGGAGAAAAACAGGCATGACGGATTACAACGGGGGACAAAAGTCCGCATTACCTATCCTTCACTATCTGCAAAGGGAGACAGAATATTCCTATTCTTCTCTGTTTGTAGACAGGGAATATCTCAAAGAGCAATAATCAATAAAAAATTAGTAGGACTATAACACTTTAATAACTTATAAATATATACATCGCAACAAAAACAGTAAACACCTTAAAACATTTTTTATTAAAACAGAAGCAACAATGACAACTAACAGTAGTGATATCCTGGGCGGGTGATGGAACTGGGATTGTTAATGGAAAAAGATCTACAGAGAAAGCTATTGGTGAATTATACTTCTCCGGAAATTTAAAACTCACAAATGTTTTATTTGTGTAATCGTTTCAGGTCAAACGGATTGTGGAAAAATGTTTGTAATGGTAGAGTCACCAAAAGGCAAAAAGTACACTCATGTATGAAAATCTTACTATTAATGCTTGACTGAGGCCAAGGAGATCAGAGTGCATGAGTCTCATGCTCGATCGATTGAGCTAGCCGGATCGGGCAACAAAAAGTTTAAAATAGTTATGTAAATAGTTATTTAATAAAATGTTTTACCCTGTTACTTTGCTGGTGTGTTGTATATATTTATAATATTTGCATAGGGTTTGTCGTTATTTTGGGTGGGGTGGGCGGCGGAGCCGAGCTGTCTTGCAGCCATCATGGTGTGGAGCTCAGTTCATCTCACTAGTTTCGTATTTCTCATGAGGGGTTGTTCTTAATGTTTCTATTTTAGCGAGGTCAAAAAGAGATCCCATTAGTGGCCTACTGATTTTGCTCGATTCCTTTTGTTTTTTTAAACGATTTTTCACTATCTGCAAAGACTAAACAGAGTATTGCGACTCTGTGCTTGTTTGTAAATAGAGAATGAACCAAAGAGAACCAATTCTAAAACAGTAAATGCTTGGATAACAATCAATCAAATAGAGAGAGAAGCAGGCACGACGGATTACAACGGGGGCAAAGGCCTGCGTTAACTACCCTTCACTATCTGCAAAGAGAGAGTACTCCTAAGAGAAAAGAGGGGGAAAGGGGGGAGGGGGGGACAGCGTTCAAAGCACATCAACGTGCATAAACACGAAAATGTTTTTACCTATCACGTACTTGACATTTGACAGCTTTTGATATTTGCTATTAAAAAACCATTGAAATTCACTGAAAAAACCATAGGTTATAGACCATATATAGTTAGGAATTAGCATTTTCAAAACCTTAATTTACTCGCACAAAACCATAGAAATTCGCATATATAGTTAGTTGCAATAACTATATATCGCGCACCCGCAATCCACTGCTGATGATGTCACATATTACATCATTCATGACATGGTCAGTGACATCACTGATGACATCTCAAATGACATCACTGATGACATCACTGATGACAACATCCAGTGACTGTATGTTTCTGTAAAGTTAAAATATGTCTTACATATTGAAGAATGAGTGGATGTATAAGTGTTTGGATGAAGGATTTAGTAGGTGCATGACTGATTGTATGAGGGAATGATTAAATGTGTCTCACTGAGTGCATGGGTTAGTGACTAACTGCTAATTCCTAACTATATATGGTCTATAACCTATGGTTTTTTCAGTGAATATATATATATATATATATATATATATTAGAAAGCAAAAGCCCTTGAGCTTGAGAGGGCACACGACGCTCACTCACACCTTCCGGCGCTGCTGGCCTCGCAGTAGCTTTGGCTGCTGAATTCCTTTTTAAATGATTCCAATCCGACGCGTTTCGAGGCTTGGAACGGCCCGTAATCATGGAGAAGCTTCACTGAAGGGAAAGGCGACTCTGTGCATTATATTCGTTTTTATTTTGACGAATGGAAACACCCAGACTTGGTGTGGCTTCAAAGATGACTCCAGGAATGCTGGTACATATAGTTCATGTTGCACACAGTAAATTCAAACCTTAAGCAGGCTACCGTCCCTCAGTGTTCATTTGCGCTTATTAACATCCTTGAGTAAGAAAAGAGTTCGTGCAGCCTTGCATTATCCCCCTTGAGTCAGCGTGCTGATGGGAAAAGAGGGTTTCTTCTCCACAGCCGTCCCCCGTTGGACTAAGGGTCATGGGAGGGACTGGTGCACCTGAGGTTCCGTGACGATCGTTAGTGGTGTTTTCGACTCGCACGAATATGGTCGAGTCTGGTATCTACGAACCGCAAATGACGAGTTTAGTGGGTGTGCGCAGTTTCGCTGTACTAGCCTAAACCGTTCGTTTGTTTCGTGGGTTTCTTCATCCGAGCCCACGGGTTCCATCTTAGATACGGCATCCATTTTGTCTCTTGCCCTCAAGTAGCCAGCGAACGGACGCTGTCCGCTTCGCGACCCTGGGATTCCCAAGACTCTTGCGGAAGCCACATGTTCCTTTGAAAGTGTCTTTATGATGAGGGGGATGATACTGTAAGGCAGATGGCCCCGCTCGAGGCTCGCCGTGCCGGTCTATTGTCTTAGCCGTGCATCTCATTAGGCGCGTCCCTTTGATGCCTGCAGCTCGTGTTTCCCGATACCACCCTTTTTACACCCTTTCCGATCTCCCCACTGTCCTGTCCTCCTCTGCACCTGTCCTTGTTCCTTCTTCGATCTGTTGACTGCTGATTGGAATGTACTAATGGTGGGAAGATGGGTTTTTACAGTTGGGAACCACCAAATGTTTCCGTACTTATGTTCCGGACCCTGAATGCATCAAAGCGACCCCTCTTGGGGATAATGATGGGAACCAAGTTGTAAACCTTTGTGTACCATGTTAACCTATGAGAGAAATGTGTATAAAAAGGAGCGACCCACAGTAGCAATTCTAATCAGATCCCGCGAACCTACATGCTGTGTACTTCACGTGACTTCTGTGTTCCCTGCAGTAAATAAACCTCGAATCTTTGACGCCGAAGGAAGTGTCCCGTGTCTCTGTCATTTGTACGCCGGAACAGGTTACCCACGAAGGTTTCAGGTGTTGTCCCCTGGCACCGCTGGGTCTTAGAAAAACCCAGTCCTTCAGTTGGCGCCCAACGTTGGGCTGCATCAGTGGTACCGGTCCAAGCCCGACGATCGTGAGGAACTTCGTGTGAAATCTCCGAGGGAAGGTGCACCCCGCTTCATCGATCCTGTTGTCGAAATAAGTGGCCCGACGACTTTTCCCGCGAAGATTCCCGCCTACTGACGGCTGCGACGGACTGCTGCCCTGACTGTAGACCTGCTTTGGCGCCTGGCGTAGACCTTGGTACAGCGAGACGATTGACGGGCCTTCCTGGTGACGCCATCGATCTTTGAGTTAAGTATTTGTGGGTCGCTCCCAAAATCCTTAGTTGTGGTTGCTTAGTTGTTGCATGGTTCCATTGCATTTGTGGTTCTTAGTACTTGGTTCTTTGTTGTACTATTTGACGCCTGCAGACGCCAAAAACCGAGGGTTTTGTTCATTGCTGGGACTTGGTAAATCCCGGAACCCTTGAGGTTTGTGAAACTTAGCTAGTGTGCAAGATGCCTAGCCGTAGTACTTTGTTCAGTTGTTTTCGTTGTTGTGGTACGGATTCCCGATTGGAGGACTCATGTCCGATACCTCCGGTTGGAACTCCAACGTATGAGCTCTACAGCAAGCACGGACTAGGTCCGATTACCTTTAATAAATATTGGATCTGCTATACTAAAAAAGATGGTGTCCTTAGTTGGCCACCTCATGGTAGTTTCGAGACCCCGATCTTAGATAACCTCGAGACTAAATTGTTTAAGAAAAAATCGAGGCCGGCCATGTTTGATGCCTTTCGGTTGTGGCGTAAAGAAGCCAAACAGAGAGAAATCAGACTGTTAAAACGTAGTCAGAGAGATGGAGTTGCTACCATAGTAAAGAAAGCAGAGCAGTTTCAGCGAGATAAGGAGGAAAAGGAAAAGGAAGTCTTCGATAGATTGCAACGTATGTCTGTAGATAAGTGCTATCCTGCTTTACCGGCGGATACGGACAAAAAGGAGGAAGGTATCGAGGACCCCTTAATGTCTTATCTCATGAAGTCACCACCTCCGTATGTACAGGGTACCGCAGTTCCTGTGGTTCCCCCTGCTCCTGCTCCTCAACCAGCTCCTGTCCCTGCACTTCCTGCTGTTCCCGCTTCTCTGCCTGCTTCTGTCCCTACTGCTCCTCTACTTGTACTTCCTCATACTCCTGCTCCCGCTGTCTCTACTGTTCTGGTTTCTCCTGCCGTTCCTTCTGTTTCTGGTACTTCTCTTGTTACCCCTTTGGGCTATTCTTTGTCTCCGTCTGTTCGACGTCGTACTCCCTCTGTAGCTGCTAACTTCTTTAATTCTCTTGGTCCTATTCTTGAGTCCGCTGGTTCGGACGGTCCTCAAAGACGTAGTCAGCTTCCTGGTGGTAGGGAGCGTGACTCATTGTGTAATATGGCTAAGGGTTGGATGAAATGCCCCGTTAGGAATCCTCCACGTGCGGTATTGAAAACGTTTGAGCAATTCAATATACCGACACAAAGATATGTTTTCGAAGAAATGTGCAAGGTTTTGCGTGACCTAATATCGGCTGACGCATCCGATGATGTAATGACTGCCTTGACTAATCTACAGCTCCAGTTTTCGAGCGGAATGATAATAGGTACCAATGTTCAACGTGCAGTCAAGCAATTACTGTCCCTTCGTCCTTCTATAATGCCCCGAGCATTGTTCGTAGAAGACATTGAAGGGCCGTTAGGAGTACTTGGTCAGTACCCCATGCGCGAAGTTCCACCAGTGTGGATGGCAGGTGATGCTGCTCACGTTCCGCCGATCCTGCCGCATTTCCAGAGAGTATGGATACATCTCCCATGGAAATGATCAGAAGTTTTGCAGGTGAAGCAATCTTTGCCTGACCCTCGCAAAAATCCTGCAGGGTATTATAAAGAATTATCGCAGCTCGTAGATGCTACGATAATGAATCTTGCCGATATCGATATGCTGTTTGGCAATGTCGTGCCGCAACCAGTATGGACAAAGATTCGTCAGGAGAATCATGCGAATGAATTAGGTGGTGATTGGGCTGCGCTTGTAGCAGCTGATGGTTTACAAGTTGGTGGTGCGAAACCTGAACAGTTAATTGCTAATCTCCCTCAGAGAATTATAACTCTAATGAAAACGCTTATGCCAGCCATGAAGGTAAATTGGGACAAACTGTCCGCTTGCAAGCAAAAGAAGGATGAGAGCGTCTCTGATTTCTTCACGAGATTTGAGGAGGCTTTCATCGACCACAGTGGTCAAGGCATGGGTACCGAAGGTGGTCAGAGGTTGTTTGTGGACAAATTTGTTTCAAATTTATTGCCTGACTTGAGCAACAAATTGAAAAATTCTGAAAGTGCGTGGGCTGTTTCTACTTCTGCTCAAATATTGGCTACGGCTCAATATTATGAGAATAGGGAGAAAGAGGAGAACGATCGCACTGATAAGAAGACGAAAGAACTCAAAACGAAAGTGTTGTTGCAACAGGCGTATCCCCCGCGTTCGAATCAGAATGATTCGCAACAACGTAATCGATCGCAGTCTCAGTCAAATAGGTCACAATCGCGGAATGATTCCTCCTCACAAAGATCATCGTTAGGGTACAATCAGTGTGCCTATTGTAGACAGGAGGGTCATTTGAAATTTGATTGTCCAGTGCTCAATGAGCGTAATAGTGGTAATTCGTCTAGAGGCGGTCGTGGTGGTTCTCAACAGACATCACGTAGTAGGGGTCGCGGTGCTCAGAACGATCGTTCCACTAACACTTCTGACTCCAATAATTGTTTTGATCAGCGTGGATCGTCGCAAGGGCGATCTGCTCAGTACCATGTAGATGATTACTACGTCGATCAGGGAACTGACGACGGTAATTACTAGGACAGCCATAGACAAGGAGAGGGAGTGGTATCAGTTCCGGTTGATCAGAGAGGGCCTTACGTCGCAGTTGCCACCTCGGGCGTCGTTGAGCCTTTTCTGTTGGACACTGGTGCAGCGAAAAGTTCTATTATGCATTCGAAACTCCCTGACGCACCTTTGTCTGGCTTAACAAATGTTTCCGTTGGATTTTCTGGCGCCCCTGTTAGCAATCCGGTTTCACGCCCTTTGCCTCTTACAATTGGGCCACGTGAGCTCGAAGCTCCGTTGATTTTAACCACTGGTTGTGGTGAAAATCTTTTGGGCCTGGATTTGCTAAAACGTTTATATGCGACTTTGTATTGTTCTCCTGCGGGAGTGAAGCTTACTTTGGGTGAGAGAGTTATCTCTCCAATGTACTTGTCTCTCGATAAGCTTCCACCGGAATTGAGTTCTCTTCCTGCATCTTTGTGGGCAACAGGTCCCAATGACGTGGGCCTGCTTGACATCTCCCCTTATGTTGTCCATTTGAAATCTAATGTGCGGTTGCCACGTATTCCCCAGTATCGTATCTCTCTTGATGGTGAACGAGCATTGTTGGCGATCATCTATGATTTGATAGAGAAAGACGTTATTGAGGAGACTCGGGGAAACGTGTGCAACAGTCCCATTCTGAAACGTACTGATCCTTCGAAACCACCTGTTTATCGTTTTGTTATCGATTTACGGGAGGTAAATAAAATTGTGATTCCTCAGTTCCCTGTTGTGCCCGACATCACGGCGCTACTGACTCTGATTCCAGCCTCGGCATCTTAGTTTTCAGTGATCGATCTGAAGAATGCGTTCTTCAGCATACCGATTGCTGAAGAGAGTAGAGATCTTTTCGGTTTCTCTCTTGGTGGACGCAGCTTCCGGTTTAAACGTGCTCCTCAAGGCTACTGTGAAAGTCAAGCCTTGAAGGGCCAACTAGATGCGTTCGTGGGCCGGCTGGTGCAGCCTTGATCCAATATGTTGACGACTTATTGGTGGCTGCAGATACTCAGGACATCTGCAAAATTGCTACGGTATCGTTGTTGCAGCATCTCTGTGACTTACATCACAAGGTGTCACCTTCTAAACTTCAATATTGTTGTCAAGAAGTAACCTATCTAGGTCACTTATTGTCAAAGGAGGGAAGGAGGTTGACCCCAGAGAGAATTGCAGCGATCGCCCGGATGACTGTGCCAACAACTCAGAGAGATGTGCGTGCCTTTTTGGGCATCACGTCATACTGCAGACAGTGGATCCCGAATTTTTCACTGTTAGCGAAACCATTGGTGGCTCTTACGTGCAAGGATGTTCCAACTCCTTTACCATGGACGGAAGAATGTCAGAAAAGTTTTTCTGAACTGCGTGACGCGTTGTGTTCGGCTCCTGTGTTAGGTACCCCTGATTACAGTGAGCCGTTCACGTTATACGTGCACGAGAGAGAAGGTTGTGCGTTGAGTGTTTTGACGCAACCTTTTGGTGGTAAGCAACGTCCATGTGCATATTTTTCCTCGACCTTGGACCCGGTAGCTAGAGCATTGCCGAGTTGTCTGAGAGCAACAGCGGCAGCTGCGGTGTCCATCCGACAATCAGCAGGATTGGTCATGGATAATATGCTTACGGTGATGGTTCCACATGCAGTTGACACTCTCTTAAATCGTACGAAAACTCAACACTTGACGAGTGCAAGGTTGTCTGGGTACGAGTTGACGCTCTTGGCAAGTCACATCCAGATAAAACGTTGTAATGTCCTGAACCCGGCGACTTTATTGCCAATTAGTGCAGAGTCAGATGAAGTACCAGCTCATGACTGTTCGTTAAGGACTGAGGAAGAAACAAAAGGTCGTGTGGACCTTAAAAACACTCCTTTGGATGATCCCGATGGGACTTTGTATGTGGATGGATCATGTTTTAAATTGCCGAATGGTGATGTCACGACTGCGTATGCTGTGGTAACTTTGAATACTGTTGTGGAAGCTGCGAGATTGAATCAGAACTCTGCTCAGGCTGCAGAGCTGATCGCTTTGACTAGAGCGTGTGTGTTGTCAAAAGGGAAACGGGTGAATGTGTTTACTGATAGTCAATACGCATTTGGAGTTGCCCATAGCTTTGGACGATTGTGGCGAGAGAGAGGTTTTATGACATCGCATGGCACGAAGATTCAGCATGGACATCTTGTGAATGATCTTTTGGATGCACTTACATTGCCTAAGCAGGTAGCGATTGTTAAATGTAGTGCGCATCGTAAGGTGACGGATGATGTTGGTCGCGGTAATGCGTTTGCGGATGAGACTGCTAAGGAGACTGCCCGGAACCTTAGCACTAGAATGTATGTGACGAGTTCGGTTAGGTGGCCTACAGAGACTAGTATGTGTGAGGATACCATCGAGAGTGTGAAAGCGATACAGAATGAGGCCACCGAGACTGAAAAGGCGAAATGGAAAGAAAGCACGGGAAAGTTGGATGCGAATGGTTGTTGGATTGATTTGTCGGAGCACAAGAGGTGGATGTTGCCAGACGCGTATGTGCTAGCTGTTGTGACGATGGCACATGGGTTAGCACATATTAGTGCGAAAGGTATTTGTAAGTTGTTGTCCCCTGTGTGGAAGAATGATGGTATCACGAAGTGTGCTGAGAGATTGGTGAAGAATTGCATGATATGTATGATGTACAATCCTGGTAAGGGAACCCCTACACCTGCTGGTCATTTTGCACCCCCTTCATGTCCCTTTGAAGTGATCCAGCTAGACTTCATCCATATGGAGCGATGCAATAACTTGAAATACGTTTTAGTTGTGGTTTGCGCGTTCTCCCGATGGATTGAAGCCTACCCTCTTAAAGACAACACTGCTATGTCCACTGCGAAAATACTACTGAAGGAATACTTTCCTCGGTATGGAATGCCGCAAATTGTATGGTCAGATAACGGAAGTGAGTTTGTAGGGAGTGTAATGAAGAGTGTGTGTAAGGGCCTTGGAATTACTCAAAAGTTCCATAGCGCCAATCATCCCCAGTCAGCAGGTTTGGTTGAAGGGTATAATGGCACCCTTAAACTCAAACTAGCGAAGATTCAGGCTACGACTGGTCTTTCGTGGCCTGACGTTTTGCCTCTAGCTTTGTTGTCAGCAAGGGCGACTGTACACTCCCGAGTAGGGCTTAGTCCCTATGAAATAGTGTTCGGTCGTCCTGCGCATGTTTGGGGGGTCCCTAGACCAAGTGTGTTTTCCGATCTTGAGTACCCAATGTTGATTGATTATCTACATGATCTGACTGCTAAACTGAGGTTAATTCATCAACAGGTCTTTGAAGCATTGCCGACGCAGACGGAAGGTCCAGGCCACCAGCTCCAGCCCGGAGACTGGGTGGTTACGAGGAATTTCGGAAGAAAAAGAAACCTCGAGCCTCGTTTCACTGGACCCTTCCAGGTCCTCCTTGCCACGAGAACTGCTGTTCGTCTGGAGGGCCGAAAGCACTGGGTGCATGCCACCCATACGAAGAAGGTTCCCATACCTTTGCCAGCGGACTCGTGGGTGAGGAAGGGCATTGCTTCATCTGAAACCGAAAAATTGCAGACCTTTGTACCTTTTAGCGACGCCGAACCTGTTGGAGAATCCTCAGTGCAGCAGAAAGACATTGTTGAACATTTGTCATCGCAAAACTCAAGATCTGAACATTTGACTGATCAACAGAACTCTGTCCCCTCATCGGATCCTTTGTTCGACGAACAGACACGTCCTGGAAAGAAACGATACTTTTTGCGATCCAATCCCAAAGACTAATAAATTTTCGTTTCTATCCTTTTTGACATCTACGTTACCCCTTTGCCACGATCAGTCCAAACACACGTACCATTGTGATTTTTGTAAATATTGAGTTTTTTCCACGTGTATTTTTGCTTCCACAGCTGAGAGACTTTTGTACATACTTGTATATAAAATACCTTACATCCAGGTGTACCGTAGGGCCGCGCGTGTACTTCCTTCTGGTTAGTAGGTCTTGACGCTAGGTCAAAGACCGTCGGTTCCTGGGAACTCCTAGGGATTGACTACTGCTACACAGAACGAAGTGCGTCAAGAAACGTTGCGGACGGTTTTAGGGGATGGCGTTCTCAAAACTTGTGGACTTGGAAAAAGCTCAGGCGCGAAGATTCAAACTGCAACGAATTACCCGTACTGTAGTGTAGTTCCTAGTTTCCCACTAGGCCCTGCGCATTGGAATAACATAAACAGTAGTATCGACGTGGAACTGCGGATATTCCAGGCCTCCACTGACTATGCTAAACTTAATTGAGTGTGTTACCAACTAGCTCAGAGGTCACTGGAAACTTTCTTCTCTGCATAGGAAGTGATCAGCTTCCCTGGCACAGACAAGAAGGGATTCAGCTTTCCAACAACCGTGCAACATGACAACTTTGCTCCTCAGATCAAGAGTCAATCTCTAGGGTCGTGTGAAACAATAGACATGTATTTCACTCAGTCAGTCTAGTGCAGTTTACTTTCACGAGATGTAGAGAATAGAGAGACGGGCGTTTGTCAATAAAGGGTTAACATTTATTGAACAGTTTTTCTTCTCGTACAAGAGAAATGTATTGCCACAATTGCAAGACTTGTTATGATAAAAAGTACGTACAGTAAGATAAGGATTGCGAAATAGAACTGTAAAAGCATTGATATGGTTTCTTAGCCATACAATGGTTTAAAAGTAATAAAACATATATACAGTCATATATACATTAGGCTAACATACTCAACTGGTGCTTCTAACTAAGCCTACCCCAGTGTGCCTGACCTAAGCCTAACACGTGGAAGGGGAGTAAGTAAGTAGCTTTAAGTTAAGTTGGTTTTGCCAAGGTTTGTTTCAAGAATTCTCGTCTAAGGGTTTAGTCAACACCATACCTCTGAATAAAATGATGGAGGATTGGTATCTCCTTCAGGGGTCACTCTCGATATCCCAGTCACCCGCAAGGGTAGACCGGAAACGCCGGAGCTGGATTTCTCTGCACGAGAAAGGCAGCGGCTCTTCTTCAGCGCGTCGAGAAAGGAGGGGGGACAGCGTCCGCGGCAGCTGGAATCTGCTGGATGTCTTCGCAGAGGGACGGCTGTTCAGCTCCTAAGCGTACTGCACCATCGTTCGCGCTTTAGCAGCGATAATGGTATCAGCAGCTTCACCACCAGGGGGACAGCAGTCTGCAGCGACAGGGTGCTAGCTTCACCAACACGGGGTCTTGCAGACAGCTAACAACAGGCAACGAGCAACGAGCTATTGCTTAAGGCAACGTTGGTAATATTTATACCTGACAGGTGCCGGGTTTGACGCAAGTTTGCTGGACATAAGACGTCAATTAAAGATGTCACTAGGAAGTGATAGTTATCAGTTGCTCATTAGAGTTCCATTACTAATCAAAACACAGCAAGCGGGGATTTCCAGGTTTGCTGAGTTTTTATCTTGTTGAAGAACTCGGAGTGTTAATCTAGGAATATCAGATAGTGACTTCTGCACTGTCATTGCACTAATTGGTCGCAAAGGAAGTGGCAGAGAGTTATGCTGGAATGTGGCTCTGTTCGTGTGAGGCCAGAGATGACTTTTCAGAAAATCGCACTTGAACGGTTATGCCAATATAGGGAATAAATGGATTTATAGCCGAATAGGGGCATAAGGTCACAGTATCGATCAGGAACCTAGATAAACACATAACACCCACTCCACGTATTCATGTCCATCAAATTACTAAAACTAGAGCAATTAGATGCATGTGTAACATTGCCCACCCCAAAATACATAAATGCATTCGAAATAGGCGTACTTGAAATACATGAAATTTAGGTACTGTACGTTTTTTGAAGCATAGAAATCATTCAAAAATTATTGCATATGAAATCAATGAACGATTATGCAAAAGGAATTACACATGAAGTATCTCTGACAGAAGAAAGGCGAGATAAATCATCACATATAAATGCATTGTAATAACATGTGTGCTAGAGGCTGGTGTAACTTTGTTATGTCTCTAGATGTGATTAGAAATAGAAGTGTGAAGCTTCTGTTCTTTAAGAATAGTTTTTACGTTAAGCAAAGAATTGTTCGTGCAAAAAAAATTGAATATTAAAAATGTCCAATTCAAAAGAATTAATGCTTGAACGGGGAAAAATAGAGTTCCAAAGCTTTTAGCAGTCTTTGTTGATCAAAACTGAAGGCCGAATTCAGAGTTCATGAGAACGCTGTGAGTCGGAAAGCTTCTCAAAAGTTATTGTTTCTGTACGGGTGAGAACATCGTATCAGACAGGCTCTCAAAGAATTGGTCTACAAAATCAGGTGACAGTTCAACCAAATTAGATAGCGCTGTAACTTGGCAGGTGTGAGAATGATTGCTGTCATCGTAGTCAGGAGCAGCAATGCTCACAGAAGGCCGTACCTGGGTGATGCTGCTTTTGTCACTCGCTCCACTGTTACCACCTAGTCGTAGTACAGGAGTCTCAACGAATGCTGTCATCAGGATTGGTAGCCGCTGGGGACAACACAATGCGTGAGCCGTTATTGGACTGGGCAAAGTATCGACGTCCATTGGTACTGCTGATGGAAGTGAAAGACAGATGTCCAACACGCATTCATCGCCGCATAGCATACATCTTAGTACCGGTAAGATACAGTTCTGCCATATAGGTCTGAATGAAAGGAACCAGGTCATGTTTAGATCTCTCAGCCTGGCCAATCCAAGGACATTAGTTATCCTGTCCCGGTAGCGCATTGCTAGGATTGTCTCTTCCATTCCCATGGGAGCTATGTCTGAGCCGAGGCTTGCCATAATGAAGCAGGAGGGTCAAAAATAAAATCCCTGCGACGAGTCCCAAAAATAATGGTATGCCGCCAAAAACAGAGTGCACAAAATTAGGAACGATTCCCAAAATTGCCTGGAAGGGTGTTAGAAGTCCCGTAAAGACTGTCTTAAATATGCCTGGGATGCTTGTGGCACTAGACATGTTAAGGAGTTGGCTCAACATTTCTACGAAATGCACGGGGCAATTTGTTGATAAAAGGTCATGAACTTCAGTAGCTGTCCTTGCAACTAGAAGATCATACGTCTCTTTTGATGACGTTATAGGCACTGTTGTCTGTAAAAGTACAGATTTCATTTTGCTTAATGTATCAATTCGTATAGAATAGAGATTCAGACGAGGCCAGATGGGAGTCACTGTGTCTGCAGGCCCACTCGGAAACAATGCTTGCATACAGCATTTGACCATGGATGTTACTTTCACTAGATAACTTTTCCCTGGCACGAGGCCACAACATCTGTGATCCGTTCTAAGAATGTAACTCCCGTTCGAAAGTTGCATAAAGAAGGGCTCTATCTGAGTTGCAGGTGTGACTAGCTGGTGGCATGAAAGGTTGTTAGAATTTCCATCACATGCTCCGTGTAAATTAATACCCTGACACAAAAGTATACCGCTTAGTGAATGTTAACAGTTCTCACCACTAAGAAATAAATTTTTGTTGCTGTCACTATAGCAAGAATGAGTGTATGGTAAATTCCATTCAGATTTTACATATCCTTTACCCAATTGTTCATATTGGCCAGCAGGTATGTACTCAAGGCACTTTTTAAATCGGAAAGTTGTTATCGGAATTGTGATAATTCCGTGTATTATCCATTCAATGACAGGACTCTCTGACATTGTCAATGGTAATCTCTCGAGTTTTTCGATGCTCAGGATTGTATAGTCTGCTCCTTTCTGTGCCAAACTGATCTGTTTATCAGTAAGGTTAAAACTGGAAAATAATGACGTTGTGTTGATTAAACGCCAAGGCACATAGCCTGAACGAAGATTTTGCAGCGTCCAGCCTAATTCTATAATAGAACGTAATTGAGACTGGCCATGTTGTAACATTAGCAAATCTCTGTCTATCACATCAAAGGCAGAGGATACAATATTGTCCAACGAATATATTCTGGAAGACAGAGTCATTAACCCATTGTCTACCACAGAAAGTGATTTTTCCAAATTAATACGATCAATTTCTCGTATTTTCTCAGCAGTTTCAATTTGCTTTACTTTCCAAGCCTCGTTGTAAGCAGCATAGATACTGGTCGCTATGAAACGCTTTTGACGCTGTTTGCATGGTCCAAGAATGAAATCGCGCAAATCAGCACCATCTTTTAGTAAAGACAAGTGTTGCTTAATCTCAGCCAGTGTGGACGAAGTTAGCCATTCAAGGCAGAGTTTCCCTACACTGTATGTTGTTATTATCCCTGGATGTTGTCTCTGGGAATATCTCGGGTCTAATCTGGTCATTTTTAACCCCTGTGTTTTATTCAGGAATCTATCTTGACAGCTATTTGTGTCTGTAGGCCAGATTAACCACTTTTTCCAATCAGGATGTGTTCTGTTGAAATGTAGAATTTGTGACACGTCTAACTCAATATCTGCAGTTATATTTTCTGGTATTGGCTTTGGTATAGACGGTGTTTTAAGGTCTTTGATCTTAGCTAGGCCAAGACAAGATGTTTGGTGTATTGTGTCATTTAAAAACAACATTTGTTCTGGTATCATGCAGGTCCTAAATAGTGCTTCAATGCCTTGCACCTGCCAATCTTTTGTACCCCAAATTGTTTTCGTTTCAATATTATTTTTCCAATAGTCAAAACCAAATGTCATCATTTTGTCATAAAATGCTTCTGAATATATCAATTTAGAATTTGTCAGCATTGTTTTCATTCCTGTTTTATCTAACAGTTTGTAATAAAACGTTTCTGCATCACTGGTGTTAAACCCTGAGAAGTATTTGAATTTCTCAAAAAATGCTTTAGAACTGCTTTTAGGTGGTGTAGAACAATGTTCCCATTGATTATACATAAAAACATTTCTAGGCTGTGCAGATTTATGCAAGTAATGATCACCATAGTGTGTGTAACAGAATAACTGCTCATAACTAGATGAACCTTGTAAATAATCATGATCTGTGAATCTAGCTGACATTACTAAATCAGACATCATGTCATTAATACTGTTAAAGTCCCAATCATCAGAGAATGTACTTGGTGTCACAAAGTCACTTAAGGAAACCTTTAGTTGATGAGGATACTTCAGGATTTCGACCGGACCATATATCTCATAGTCTGTTTTCTCCCATACTACCCCACCAGGTATTGGAATTGCTGTCACATTTACTGTTGACAGTTCTCTTTTCTTCACGTGGGATGATCTGTGCGGTTTCAGGACTAGGTTGATGTTCTGACTTGCTGTGTCCATTCTAATATATTTTCCCTCAATGAATTTTCCCAAACACAGTACCATGATGAGCCAAAGCAGGAGGAAAAATACACCTAGACCGAACCAGAACTCTAGCCAAGGGGAAATAAGGTAGATTTCCTTCAACTGATGAAAGAGTTCCGTTGCTTTTTCTTTAAAAGTCTTTTTTGTTTCTGGCATCACTTCGGGGTCGTTTTCATCTTCAGAGAAGTTGTCGAAGTTGATGAAATAACCAGAGGCAGTTCTGTCAATTGATGGGATTGTTCTTTCAATCTGTCTCTCGGTAGCACTTTCTGATGCCACATCATTGTAGACTGGTGTTGTTTCTTGACGAACTGTTTCAATCTGTGTTTCAAGAGGCACGAGTTCCATGGCATTATTGCATAGTCCTTCATTGTGCACTGCAGGCTGATCGAATGTGATTAGTCTTTCAGTTTGAACCTCTTGGATTGTTGCAAGTTTGGGTATTCTGTTGTTTCTTGGGGGTCCACTGGGCCTACTGTTGATTATAGGCCACATGCTTGTGGTTTTACCAGATCGATAGACACGACTCTGTTCTCCTTTTTACCAGCAAGGGGCGGTAGCACAACTGATCTTGTTCCGGTGACTGCCAAGACAGGTACTGCTTTTCTGTAAGAAGGCCCAAATTCCTTCTTCACCGCGATCTTTTCTCTGACTAGATCCCCAATCTTTGGAATCCAGACAGGCCTTGCTGGGGCTGTTGCTGGTGGTGCCTCGTCAGTGGTATTTGGCTGTTGCTTTAACTTTATGTTGCTTAAGGATTTCCTTGTTTCGTTCAGTTCCTGTAAAACAGCCAAACGATCCTTTACATCAAAGTGCGTTGTTTCTTCTTGTACCACTGACATCTGACTATCGAGGTCCTGAATACGCATTCTAATTCCGAACAATAGTTCGTATGGGCTGAAACCTTTTAGAGAATTTCTTGGCATGTTATTAAGACTAGTCTGGACACTTATTAAATGTTTGACCCACCCAGCGCCTGAACCTAATACCTTCGCTGTTATAGATTGCTTTATGTCCCGGTTTTTTCTTTCTACCACACTATTCCCTTCGGGGTGCGACGGACAAGAATACCGCAACCCAATTCCCATGCTAGCCATGGCCTCCTTATAAGCTCGAGAGCTGAAAGCAGGACCCTGGTCAGAATGGAACGTGGTAATTGCGTATGTGCCGATATGAACTCGCAAATCTTTTATAACCGTTCTAGCGTCAGCCGAGCGCTGGGGGCCTCATTATTTAAGTGCTTTTAGTCTTAATGGTGTACACTGGGACGCGCTTCTCTTCTTTGATTACGCAGATAGACCGCCTTATACTGTCTAAAAGGGATCCTGAAACTACACTGACCTGTTCATTACTGCGATCTCTGTTGCAGTTTTCACAATTTTGAGCAAAACATTGAATATCTATGCTCATTCCTGGCCACCAGAACTCTGATTGTAATTCTTTCAGAGAGGCTTTGATTGTTTGGTGTCTCAGACCCAACCCCATGTGTGCTTCCAGTAAGAGGAAGCCCCTCCTGCTCCTGTTTGGAATTACTCTGTCCCCCACTCCAGGGATTCGAGCAAAAGGAACAGAGTTTGCATCGATTATGTATGCATAATTGAGTGGATAGTTCACGGGTAGTGCTGCACAGTCGCCTTTTACGGTCGTTTTTACTCCCAGCATGGTTTCCCCGTCTATGTATTTATCTGTACGCTTTTTTGTGGCTACGGAAGCCGGTTTAGTTGCTTCCGCTGTGGCTGTATTAGCCAATGAATTCCCTGCAACGTGAACGCCATCACGTTGAAGACTCTGTGCGTGAATCACGTGAGTCTTTTGTAGTTCTTTGTGTAAAAGAGCTACCTCGTTCCAGAGCAATTTATGCTTTATTGTGGCACCTGTGTCATCTTTGTAGTCGTTTTCGATCCAAGTCTGCAATTTGTTATTGTAAGAGTTGACGCAAAAATGAGAATCGCACACGATAAGTGTCGGGAATTCACGTTCTGCATTTTCGAGCGCCATCTTTAAAGATCTGATTTCAGTTCTCTGAACCGAACAGTACTTTACTGATTCAGTTTTTGTTACTTTCGGTGAAATTTTACCGCACAGCCAACGACATTTAATAATCGCACATGCTGCATCGTGGGATTTTCTCTCTACGTTGAAATGCTGTATAAAACTATCTGTATAGATTATACAGGCGTATTGTGGGAGAGGCAGAATTTCGATTGGCAGAGGATACTCTTCTTCATATTCTAAATCATTCAGTTCTTCAAATTGCGGGGCGAAATAGTATTTCACATCTTCCGCTCCTAGAGAATCTATACACTGTATCCATTTCGGATCCAGTGACACTGTAGGCAGGTTTACTGGGCTGAATCGCGCCTCGAAGGCGGATTCCGCTGTAAGGATATTAATCCGTTTGCCGTGTGCTAGTTCTCGTTCATTTGCTAATGCGATTTGCACTGCGTTCACAGTTCTTTCTGTGTGACTGAATGTTTTTTCTGCTTGTGTGTACAAGTGAGATTTAATTGAAATAGGTACCTTTTCTCCCTCATTAGAGGTCAGGTACGTGAATCCGCATCTTCCTGGGATGACTCGGATTACTAGATCACGTGTGTTGTCACGTGTATCTAATTTTGTTTTTGCTAACATATCTGTTTGCAGTGATCTCAAAATTTCTGTGTGTTTTTGAGTCCAATTGATTTGTTTAAAATCAGATTTAATTAGTTCGTAGAGAGGTTTAACCCTCTCTGCGTAATTTAGTATGTAATTTCTTCCGAAATTCAGAAAACCTAGAATGGATTGTAAATTCTTCAGCGTTTTTAGAGCTTGGAGTACAGCGCCCTTCTCTAAGAAGTTGTCCGCTAGGCTTTTCCCTTCACTTGATAATTCGTACGCTAAGAATAGTACTGTCAGATGGGCAATTCGAGACTTTTTAAAGTTGAATTTGTAACCCTCTGCTGCGAACCCAAGTATAATGGTGTTCACTCTTTTCAAATGAGTATCCAAGTCGTCGTCTGTGAGATAAATATCATCTACGTAAGATAATGCCTCATCATCATAGATTTGTAGTAACTCTGTTACCCTAGCTGAGAATAGTCCTGGGCTGTTCTTGAACCCCTGTGGGAGTCGACAGAATTTTTTCTGCGACCCAAATGCGGAGAAAGCGGTCAAATATCTGCTTTCCGGTGCAATGTTTTGACAAAAGAAACCATTAGATATGTCTAATGTCGTTTTGTATTTTTTCCTAACTATGTTATTTATTAGGGCTGCACTATGCGAGTTTTGTACTGCAAAAGTTTTACAACATGTATTAAGGTGTCTGTAGTCCAAAACTAGACGATATGAATTGTCTGGCTTGGAGACAGGAAACAAAGGATTGTTCATTTGAGAGGTGCATGTTTCAATCACCCCCTGGTACTCAAGTTGATCTAAGATCTCCCTGACCTGTTTTTTAGCTTCTTGCTTAATGGGATACTGCCGTTGGGCAGTTGGTTCACTTTTTAATTGGATTTTGTGAGGAGGTGAATCCTCATCCCATCCTACATGATTTTTATATAATGCAGGTGCCTGGGCCACTGCCCATTTCCTTGCATATGTATATTTTTTGTGAATCGGAATGTGATTCGAGAAGGCAGGCATAATCACTTCTTCGCCACGAGGGCACTCCCTGACAAACTCTGGGGGCCAATCTTTTTCAGCTAACAGAATATCCTAGCCTTTTGAGAGCTTATCCCAAAATAGACCCTTAATTTTCCTAGTCTTATCACCCTCTATACGCAATGTTATTTCGTATATTTTATGGGGCTCGCTAAGTCTGGCGTCGGCAGTTTCAACCTGAATGTATTCATTCGTGTCCACTGTCTCCAGATGACTCATCAAGATCTTGCGCGCTATACTGATTTCTGCTGCACTGTCCAACATTGTCAATGCCCACTCCCCGTTTTTCAACTGTGTCCTCAGTATTCTCGGCATGGTTGATTACTCTAATACTGGCTACCTTCTTTTTCTGAAATTGAGATTTTTTACTCTGAGCAGGTTCCTTGTCTTTGGACTTGGTGTGCTCTCCTGGGTCTGACCGTCCTCTTCTTTCCGAATTCTGTGGAAGAGATCGAGAGGGACGTGTATCAATACTTTGATATCTATCAGGTTTTTTCAGATTATCCCTATTTCTAAGGTTATATCTTTTCTCAGAGGGCTCCCTCTGGGGAGACTGGCGTTCTTGAGTCGGAGTTCTTTCCCTCCGTCGAGGAGACCTTCCTCTGGACTGGAAAACTTTTTCCTTGGGAGTGGATTGTTTATTTCCATCCCAGTTCTTTTTAGGAGTGTTTAAATTATTTTTAATAAATAATTTTTCAGGATTTTCGAGCAGTTGGGGCTTTACCAGTTTCCCACCCAAGCTGTCTCTACCTAATTCTTCATAGCATTTTTCTATGATTTTTGCAAGCTCAACAGGATCTTTTATATCTGTTTCCTTCAATTTCTGGCGAATCGCCACAGATGCTGCTTCTCCTCTTATATTGGCTAATAATATAGCCGAGACCTGCTTGAAGTCTTTCAGTAGTTTCATACCTAGATTTAAAGCGGGCTCTGGACCGAATTCATTTTGAATCTGTTGTAGCACTTCTGGTATAACCGCCATAGACGGAACACCATGTGTTTTTGTGTAAATGGAAGCAAAGACTGTACCCCAAGTGTCACAGTCCTCCACGTGTGGTGCGATTCCCATAGGAAGGCAGATGGTCAAGATTCTGTGTTTCTCAACAGGGGTAGTATCAGGAAATACTGCCTCTATTTGAGTGATTTTCTGTGCTAACCAGAAAGGAATTTGTTCCCGTTTAACAGGTGTTTTACCAAGACATGACTGTATGTTCTGTGGTGTAATTTTATTTGTGTTCCCCTGATGAGGGGTCAGCTGTGGTGTATTAACAGCTGGTTGGACTGTTGCAGTCCGCATTACATATTGGACTAATTGCCTATGTATTTTAATTAGTGTTTTGAGCTGTACTAACAGCTCTTCCTTAGACATTTTTACAATGTCAGGATGTGGTGTGTAGCTGGCTAGAACCGGCCACGTGGCTCCTGGTCTACCTAGAGGACCGAGCCTGGTAATGTGATCATTGTGTTTTAGGGCGCCATTAAACCAGAGCAGGTGCTCTTGAAATTTAAGTGGAATTTCAATCTCCTCGAAAGGAGCGTACTCTTCCAGAGGTTTCTCTATTTTGTAATAGTGAAACTCTTTTGTTGTAGCGTTTACCGCTGGAAAGTTTATCCATGAATAGAATACCTCTGTCTGCCGATATTCGTGAGTCTCTATCACGAAAATTACTGTACCACCTTGAGGTGTCAGTCCGTTCTCTATAAGTTTTAAAGTTATAGATCTTCTTAAGCGGACCGGGATGTTGATAGCATCCGGGTCTGCTTCTAGGAGACTCGAGTCTTCCTCTATTAGTTGGGCTGCAAGTCTAACTGCTTCCCTTTCTTCTTCACTGTCTGTCATTTTTTTATAAATGCAGGCTTTGCAGAGTAGGTCTCCAAGGAGACAAAGATTAGGTGCACAATATTTTGGAACACTGTATCCTTCAACGTTGAATAAACCGGAGCTTTACATAGGAATCTCTTCCTACTAAGGTCGGGCGGATTTTAACCTTTCACCCACTCCAGACGTCTATTGGAGTATTTACGGGAGAAAGGGGTCTGTGTGAAATATGCACGAATGAGTTACTCTTACGTCTTGCGTTAGTTTATCGCCTTACCAAACGTTGGGCGCCATGTAGTGTAGTTCCTAGTTTCCCACTAGGCCCTGCGCATTGGAATAACATAAACAGTAGTATCGACGTGGAACTGCGGATATTCCAGGCCTCCACTGACTATGCTAAACTTAATTGGGTGTGTTACCAACTAGCTCAGAGGTCACTGGAAACTTTCTTCTCTGCATAGGAAGTGATCAGCTTCCCTGGCACAGACAAGAAGGGATTCAGCTTTCCAACAACCGTGCAACATGACAACTTTGCTCCTCAGATCAAGAGTCAATCTCTAGGGTCGTGTGAAACAATAGACATGTATTTCACTCAGTCAGTCTAGTGCAGTTTATTTTCACGAGATGTAGAGAATAGAGAGACGGGAGTTTGTCAATAAAGGGTTAACATTTATTGAACAGTCTTTCTTCTCGTACAAGAGAAATGTATTGCCACAATTGCAAGACTTGTTATGATAAAAAGTACGTACAGTAAGATAAGGATTGCGAAATAGAACTGTAAAAGCATTGATATGGTTTCTTAGCCATACAATGGTTTAAAAGTAATAAAACATATATACAGTCATATATACATTAGGCTAACATACTCAACTGGTGCTTCTAACTAAGCCTACCCCAGTGTGCCTGACCTAAGCCTAACACAAGGAAGGGGAGTAAGTAAGTAGCTTTAAGTTAAGTTGGTTTTGCCAAGGTTTGTTTCAAGAATTCTCGTCTAAGGGTTTAGTCAACACCATACCTCTGAATAGAAGGATGGAGGATTGGTATCTCCTTCAGGGGTCACTCTCGATATCCCAGTCACCCGCAAGGGTAGACCGGAAACGCCGGAGCTGGATTTCTCTGCACGAGAAAGGCAGTGGCTCTTCTTCAGCGCGTCGAGGAAGGAGGGGGGACAGCGTCCGCGGGCAGCTGGAATCTGCTGGATGTCTTCGCAGAGGGACGGCTGTTCAGCTCCTAAGCGTACTGCACCATCGTTCGCGCTTTAGCAACGATACCACCAAGGGGACAGCAGTCTGCAGCGACAGGGTGCTAGCTTCACCAACACGGGGTCTTGCAGACAGCTAACAACAGGCAACGAGCAACGAGCTATTGCTTAAGGCAACGTTGGTAATATTTATACCTGACAGGTGCCGGGTTTGACGCAAGTTTGCTGGACATAAGACGTCAATTAAAGATGTCACTAGGAAGTGATAGTTATCAGTTGCTCATTAGAGTTCCATTACTAATCAAAACACAGCAAGCGGGGATTTCCAGGTTTGCTGAGTTTTTATCTTGTTGAAGAACTCGGAGTGTTAATCTAGGAATATCAGATAGTGACTGCTGCTCTGTCATTGCACTAATTGGTCGCAAAGGAAGTGGCAGAGAGTTATGCTGGAATGTGGCTCTGTTCGTGTGAGGCCAGAGATGACTTTTCAGAAAATCGCACTTGAACGGTTATGCCAATATAGGGAATAAATGGATTTATAGCCGAATAGGGGCATAAGGTCACAGTATCGATCAGGAACCTAGATAAACACATAACAGTACCAAATGCTTTATGTTTCAGGTGTTCCTTCTGTTTCTAATTGTTTCCTTGTTATTGGCGGGTGGGGTGTATTACATGATACCGTACTTCCTACCTTCTGCCATACCTACTCCTACTTCTGAACCTAAACCTACCTTCACTGTATCCCCTCATTCCTTCCATATCTTACCCGAACACGAGCAGGCTAGACGTGCAGAATTCAGAAATAATTCCTTTATTCAGCTCCTTCATCAGCACCAGTTAGTGGTGAACACTACTAATTGTTGGGTGTGTGGGTTAATGCCACATACTACAGATAAGGGAATTCCATATCTGGTTCTTCCTTATAGTTCCCAGGGTTCAGCTCGAGCATTCCAAGCAATGTTTCGAAGTGCACTAGATTCCTACCCCAATCGAGAGCCACATCCTTCCCACTTTGGCCCTGGTTCGTACCACAAGCCTTTGGCTATAGCGATCGCGGATTTAGATAGGGATATCTATAAGCCGACGCTCATCCCAGAGGAGGAGGTGCGAGCCTATAGGGTCCTGAGTAAGGTTGAGTATAGTGCGCTCGTGAATGAAAGACAGCTTAGAAGCTCGTCTCCAATATGGATCGTACCCCACCTTGGTAATTTCTGTCTACTAGGTCGTGGCCGAAGATCGAGAGCTAGTCTTGGAGAAACGCTTGCTCCGAGACTTATATCCTACCGATGCTCTCTTCCCCTGTGTTTCTGACTGCCGAGGGTACATACTTCATCTGCCATGATCGTGCGTATACATGGTTGCCCTCTGACTTTGTGGGCTCATGTTATATCGCAAATTTGTTGCCTCCGACGTTCACTGTTGATGCAGATTATCACAAGACTAGAGTTGTGAGAGGCGTGATTAGTGAAGAGGACACTGCCGGTCAAGAGGCAGGAGACTTCTTCAAGGGTTTCCTTCTGTTCTGGGGACCTATGGTTGATAGTAGGAACCTGAGACAATTGACTCGAGTGGTGGAATCGACAGCTAATATCACTGCCAGTGCCCTTGGTAATATCACCACAGAACTTCAGGCGGATAGGCTCATGACGTTACAAAACCGTATGGTTTTAGACGTTGTTTTGGCAGATCGAGGTGGAGTATGTAAGGTGATCCATTCGAGCTGCTGTATTTTCATTCCAGATAACGCTCCGACTGTCTATCAAGCCATCTCAAAGTTGCATAAGATCTCTGAGTCCATACACGTGGACGTAGGGGATTGGACGCTACGTGGGTGGTTTTGGGGCCTGATGTCGACTTGGGGTTGGAAAATTCTGATGATCATCGGAGTTGTTGTGGCGTTTCTGTTCACGTGTTGCCTGTGTGTGCAGTGTGGTCCTGCCTTATGTGGCCTGTGTGCTACGATGTGTATAAGACAGCCGCCTGTTACCAAAGCAGCTCAGTCGGATAGAATTATGTTGCAGCAGCATCTAGACGATCTGATGAATATCGAATATGATTCCGACTAGTGCTTGCCTACATGAGGGCAAAAGGAGCGTCTGAGGTTCCGTGACGATCGTAAGTGGTGTTTTCGACTCGCACGAATATGGTCGAGTCTGGTATCTACGAACCGCAAATGACGAGTTTAGTGGGTGTGCGCAGTTTCGCTGTACTAGCCTAAACCGTTCGTTTGTTTCGTGGGTTTCTTCATCCGAGCCCACAGGTTCCATCTTAGATACGGCATCCATTTTGTCTCTTGCCCTCAAGTAGCCAGCGAACGGACGCTGTCCGCTTCGCGACCCTGGGATTCTCAAGACTCTTGCGGAAGACACATGTTCCTTTGAAAGTGTCTTTATGATGAGGGGGATGATACTGTAAGGCAGATGGTCCCGCTCGAGGCTCATCTTGCCGTGCCGGTCTATTGTCTTAGCCGTGCATCTCATTAGGCGCGTCCCTTTGATGCCTGCAGCTCGTGTTTCCCGATACCACCCTTTTTACACCCTTTCCGATCTCCCCACTGTCCTGTCTTCCTCTGCACCTGTCCTTGTTCCTTCTTCGATCTGTTTACTGCTGATTGGAATGTACTAATGGTGGGAAGATGGGTTTTTACAGTTGGGAACCACCAAATGTTTCCGTACTTATGTTCCGGACCCTGAATGCATCAAAGCGGCCCCTCTTGGGGATAATGATGGGAACCAAGTTGTAAACCTTTGTGTACCATGTTAACCTATGAGAGAAATGTGTATAAAAAGGAGCGACCCACAGTAGCAATTCGAATCAGATCCCGCGAACCTACATGCTGTGTACTTCACGTGACTTCTGTGTTCCCTGCAGTAAATAAACCTCGAATCTTTGACGCCGAAGAAAGTGTCCCGTGTCTCTGTCATTTGTACGCTGGAACAGGTTACCCACGAAGGTTTCAGGTGTTGTCCCCTGGCACCGCTGGGTCTTAGAAAAACCCAGTCCTTCACACCTCCCCACGGCCAGGGCAGCCGTGCGGTAATGTTAGAAAGCAAAAGCCCTTGAGCTTGAGAGGGCACACGACGCTCACTCACACCTTCCGGCGCTGCTGGCCTCGCATTAGCTTTGGCTGCTGAATTCCTTTTTAAATGATTCCAATCCGACGCGTTTCGAGGCTTGGAACGCCCCGTAATCATAGAGAAGCTTCACTGAAGGGAAAGGCGACTCTGTGCATTATATTCGTTTTTATTTTGACGAATGGAAACACCCAGACTGGGTGTGGCTTCAAAGATGACTCCAGGAATGCTGGTACATATAGTTCATGTTGCACACAGTAAATTCAAACCTTAAGTAGGCTACCGTCCCTCAGTGTTCATTTGCGCTTATTAACATCCTTGAGTAGGAAAAGAGTTCGTGCAGCCTTGCATTATCCCCCTTGAGTCAGCGTGCTGATGGGAAAAGAGGGTTTCTTCTCCACAGCCGTCCCCCGTTGGGCTAAGGGTCATGGGAGGGACTGGTGCACCTCCCCACGGCCAGGGCAGCCGTGCGGTAATGTTAGAAAGCAAAATCTCTTGAGCTTGAGAGGGCACACGACGCTCACTCACACTTTCCGGCGCTGCTGGCCTCGCAGTAGCTTTGGCTGCTGAATTCCTTTTTAAATGATTCCAATCCGACGCGTTTCGAGGCTTGGAACGCCCCGTAATCATGGAGAAGCTTCACAGAAGGGAAAGGCGACTCTGTGCATTATATTCGTTTTTATTTTGACGAATGGAAACACCCAGACTGGGTGTGGCTTCAAAGATGACTCCAGGAATGCTGGTATATATAGTTCATGTTGCACACAGTAAATTCAAACCTTAAGTAGGCTACCGTCCCTCAGTGTTCATTTGCGCTTATTAACATCCTTGAGTAGGAAAAGAGTTTGTGCAGCCTTGCATTATCCCCCTTGAGTCAGCGTGCTAATGGGAAAATATATATATATTACCTACTGGCGGTTGCCAGTAGGTAGTTATAATTAGGACCTACTTTCCATAGGAAATCCACAACATTCTATTTGGAATAACTTTGGCGCCAGTGGACGAATCTTCATGAATTTCTCCAAGAAAATAGCCTGCTTGGTTCCGCTCCTTCCCTGAAAGTTTGGGGGTGATTCGTCAAGTAGGGCCTGAGAAAAAAGGGGGGTCCCAAAACATGTTTTCCCAATGCAATTTTCCATAGGGACCTTTAGCCAGGGCTACAGCCTGAACGGCTGAACGCAATTACACGAGAGGTAGAGTTCTGTTCGCAGATTGTGCTTTTTGTTAAATGGGGTAAATCCGTTCAGTAGTTTCTGAGAAAATTCCAAGTAAAATAATAGCGATAGCTAGAGTCGGAGTTCAGCACGCGTACGGAAATCTGTTCAATTACGAGCCCGAGCTGCATGCTGATTGGCTGTGAACTGTCGGTCAACACTCGACACCAGGAAGTCTTGGCAGCCATCGTGTGCCTCCTAGAACTAAGTCACAAGAAAACAGTAAAGCAAAGTTGAGAAATAAGGGAAGGGGGTAGGCTAGAAACATTCTGACCCTCTAGGCTTGCTCAGGGGGTCGTACATGGATGTTTAGGCTCTATTTTTAATTTTTATTTTTTTAAAGGAAAATCGAGGCGTACGCGTATGGAAATGCGTACAATTAAGAGCAAGAGCTGCATGCTGATTGGTTTTCAATACTCCAAAACAGGAAATGTTGGCAGCCATCTTGTTTGTCGCGAGAGCCGAGTCTCAAGAAAACAGTAAAACAAAGTTGAGAAATAAGGAAAGGGGCAGGGTAGAAACATTCTGACCATATAGCCTTGGTCAGGGGGGTAGTACATGGATCTTTAGGCTCAATTTTTATTTAAAAAAAAAATGGCTGGGTACTCGTGCAGTACTTGTACGCGGTGGAAAAGGTGAAAAAACTAGAATTCCGTTTTGTTTATTAGGCCCCTGGGGGGGGGGGGCAAATTACGGGGGCAATTTTTAGAGCTATATTTCTATGACAGTATGTAAAACTTTCCGTTTTTTTTCCCTGCATTAGTTGTACTCTCTACGCATGCGCAGCCTTGTTTGCAAGTACACTTATTTTCTTTTTCTTCAAGTTCGCCAAGCAAACCTCTCCTGATTTTAGGTATTAAATTTGCCACTTTCGTTTCCCGGGTCATGTGTCTCATCCGGTGCTACACTTTTGTAATATATTAATAAACATATTGTATGTGTATTTATTTGAAATGTAGTGTTGAGGCGCCAAACGTTGATTACATACAACGTCCAACCGCCATTTTAGTAGTTTTCCTCCGTTATTAGGTCTTGCCTATTAATCCCGCAAGGGTTAATAGACGAGAGTATTGAGGGCAAACCAAGGTCTGAAACCATTGTGGATTTCGGACAGTTCGTGTGGTGCAATGGTGCGGAACGCGCGTCCACATCAAAGCCATCAGCCTCCTTCCCACAGGCAGCTCGGCCTCAGGTATTCACCCCAGCGCGCGCTCGGCCTCACTTCTCCTCTTCCCTAATTACATCCCTGCAGTTGTTTCACTTCTTTCACGGACGCTAGGCTGTGCTTCAAAGGGATCCACTCCCCCGCCCCCTGCTTTAAGTAAAAGCTTCTTTCGGCGCTTTTTGTTCTGTTGCATCTCTGGGTTCACTATCGTGATCTTTAATTCTCTTCTATCCCTTCGTAGGTGACAGCATAGACTGTTTATTATATATTCGAAATTTGCAGTGTATACTTGCACAAGTGTTCATGTCGGTATACACATTTTATCTGACTACAAGCTCGTTTCATTACGTCCATCAACTATATTTCACATTGCACGGAAGGTGCATACATGTCTTAATAATAGGATAGGAATACATGCAGTGCGCACAGTAGCATTGTTAAAAGCACACAATAGCTCCGTTCACCCTCTCAAACTTTAAAGGGCGCTGTCATCCTCCTGGTGTGGCCTGGGCTTAGAGAGCTTCAAATGAATAAACAAACATACTCGGAATAGCAGGTGGACAATGCATCTTGGGCTCGTGAACCTCCGGTCTGAATTTGATTGAGTAAACCAGGTTAAAGTGTGAGCTGCTCTAGCCTGAAAATGCTGCAATAGGAATGTTACCATTGTTACAACGTTACACACTGACCTGCAACTTTAAATAGAAATGGGAACAATGATGAATTGATAGATATATTGAAGCACACAAGTGGTATGAGGCAAGGGTAGCTTCTCCGTTTATCAATATAAATATTCTTGACATCTATATGGATTTGGCCACAAAGGATAATAACATTGCCCATGTACATGGAAGAAGCCATTTTCTCCAAAGTGTCTGCACCATTTTCTAGCCGCTGCTTATTATTCATTTGTAACAGGAGCACAGAAGCTAATCTCAAAGCTTGAAGGCAATCTGCTTCCCCGCCCCCCTGGTGTTTCTGGCTTTTCTCGCTCGCTAATGCGTTTTTCCCTCCCACCCTTCCTTTGATCTGCCTGTCGCCTCTCCGTCCTTCACAGCCCGTCTCTGTCGACACAGTGGCATTGACAACACAGCCGATGGCAGCATAAAACTTATTACTGGTCCACTGCTCTGTAAATACTGAAATGAAGGCCTTTGCTGTAACAATCCAATGTCCGTACACACAGACATTGCATGTTGTCGGATAGGCCTACCGACCAGGCCAAACTTAGATTATACGCACATCCACTTTAATAATAAATAGATGCAGGGTCCGCACATCATTGTGAAGACGTGCATTAGGTCATCTAAATCAAAAATATACAAACATTCAAACATACAGGCTTTTATTTCTTCGCTTCGTGGTCCAACTTGCCGCTGGGTCTGAAATGCAGGAACGCCTCTATTGCGCATGCGTCGGGTGGTCTTCTCATAAACCGTGTGACAAATACCTACAGCCACAAAGTAGGCTAGATGGATGTCTGGCTGTCGTGCTTTCTATCAGACACCCCACTGTATCTGCCTGCTGAGGCCGCCTGACATGATGATCCCAGCAAGCTGACTGCGACATCCATGCAGGGTCGGGGGCTTACTTGATCAGGATGTGGCTCAACGGCTAGAGCGGACGACCTTGAAGATGGGGAACCGGGTTTGATCCCGGCGGGAGGCTCAAACATCTTTTAATTCTGGACAAATCACTTATTTTCCCCGTGCCTAGAAATGAATGTGTCCGTCTGTATACACACATCCACTTTAATAATAAATAGATGTAGGGTCCGCACATCATTATAAAGACGTGCATTAGGTCATCTAAATAAAAATTATACAAACCTTCAAGCTTTTATTTTTTTGCTTCGTGGTCCAACTTGCCGCTGGGTCTGAAATGCAGGAACGCCTCTTTTGCGCATGCGTCGGGTGGCCTCCTCATTAACAGTGTGACACATACCTACAACCACAAAGTAGGATGGATGGATGTCTGGCTGTCGTGCTTTCTATCAGACACCCTACTGTATCTGCCTGCAGAGGCCACCTGACATGATGAACCCGCTCAAGCTGACTGCGACATCCATGCAGGGTCAGAGGCTTACTTGATCAGGATGTGGCTCAACGGCTAGAGCGTACGACCTTGAAGATAGGGAACCGGGTTAGATCCTGGAGGGAAGGTCAAACATCTTGTGATTCTGGACAAATCACTTATTTTCCCCGTGCCTAAAAATGAATTTGTCCGTCTGTTTACACGCATCCACTTTAATAATAAATAGATGTAGGGGCGGCACATCATTGTGAAGACTTGCATTAGGTCATCTAAATAAAAAATATACAAACATTCACACATACAGGCTTTTTTTTCTTTGCTTCATGGTCTAACTTGCCGCTGGGTCTGAAATGCAGGAACGCCTCTATTGCGCATGCGTCGGGTGGCCTTCTCATTAACAGTGTGACACATACCTACAGCCACAAAGTAGGATAGATGGATGTATGGCTGTCGTGCTTTCTATCAGACACCCCACTGTATCTGCCTGCAGAGGCCGCCTGACACGATGATCCCGGCAAGCTGACTGCGACAGCGTCGGAGGCTCACTTGATCAGGATGTGGCTCAACAGCTAGAGCGGACGACTTTGAAGATGGGGAACCGGGTTCGATCCCGGCGGGAGACTCAAACATCTTTTGATTCTGGACAAATCACTTATATTCCCCATGCCTAAAAGTTAATGTGTCTGTCTGTAATGTAACTGGTGCTCACCTAAAGCGCTCTGATACCTACGAGTTACGTTTACGCATGGAGGGCCTCTACATAATATCTGTCTCTAACAGCCCTTCCGGTGCCAACCACTGGGGGTAAACGGCACTGTCTGCACGAGCCTCTCCGGCAGCCTCAGCCTGTTGATGTCATTCACGAGGCCATCCTACATCATTAATTTCTGTCATTAATTCATACGTGTAGCATGTACCATTAAGCCTCTAAACCAAGCATGAATGCACTATTGATTGCATGCACCAGCTGTATCTGGAAGGAGCGGATCTTCATGTTTAGGTCTCGTATAGAGCAGCGCATGCATTAAAACTTATTAGAGAACACATTTTAGATGTGTTGTAGATCAAAAAAAAGAGTTTGCAATTCAATAGGTCTCGCACTTGCAAGCGTTTGAGCTATTGGCATTGTAAATACCAATACCTTTTATTTACGTATTTTAAAAACCTGCAAGTGGTTCGTAAACACGCACTTTGTACTCACAGGACTATAAGTAAGAAATTTGCGTGTTGATGCACCGCTTGCAGCATTTCAAAACACATCAATAAAAGGCATTGTCATTTACAGTGGCAATAGCTCAAACTCTCGTTGTGCCTTTCTGCCCTCTGTTAGACTCGTTTTTTGTGCCTTACTGCCCCCTGTTAGACTCGTTTTTTGTGCCCTTCTGCCCTCGGTTAGACTCGTTTTTCCCTTTTTTTTCTGCCCTTCTGCTCTATGTTAGACTCGTTTTTTGTGCCTTTCTGCCCTCTGCATCACCACATCATCACTCAGTGCTACCCCAGCATCACTCAGCACCACCACATTATCACTCAGCACCACCACATTATCACTCAGCACCACCACAGCTCCACTCACCACCACCACAGCATCACTCAGCACCACCACGGCACCACTACACAGCACCACTCACCACCACCACAGCATCACTCAGCACCACCACAGCATCACTCAGCACCACCACAGTGTCACTCAGCACCACCACAGAAGCTTTGATGCGACGTGTAACGTCAAAGGGTATTCGTAGCGTATGATGAGAATGATTAGCAGTACAAACTATGGTGTGATCACTCTCTCACTGTCAAATCAGAGCACAGGGCGCGCTATGAGAATGGTTAGAAGTGGTCACTCATTGGAGATCCAATTCAGGTGTGTGGCTTATCCACAGTATCATAACGTTACTTTTTTTAACCTGGTTAAGTTTGAGGTTTGCATGAAATACTATGCTATAGGCAGATATGGATGTTTAGGGAGCGGTTATCTGCATGAAGCTTGGTTATTACTATTTACATATAGGTGTCTGATGGAGGGAAAAGAAGTCTATGTGAATGGCGAGGATTGCACAATAGTACCAGATCACTCCTTAATTTGTAGACACATACAATTGCATGGCTCTTGTATACAAGATGCGCCTAATTTGGACTGAGTTTTGAAAGGTAGTCCGACGCCTGATATCATAACAACGTTCAATTTACTGGAAACAGGAGTTATTTACTTTGAAATAATGGAGCTTGTTGTGCAATGTTAGCAGGCATCGCTTACATGATTAAGGTAACTGAGCGTGTGGTTTGATTTAAAAAAATGTTGTGTTAACTCCTCCGCATGGGAAGCTGGATGTTTCCATCTGGCTGTCGATTTCGACCTTGAAAGCAGAGTCAACCAAATGAGTTGTATAAGAGCGCTATTGTCTGAAAAAGAGGTCGCTCTTTTATCTGGTACAGAAACATTTGTCCTTCATGTAGCAAACACCCGCACAGAAGTGCATGATTTATTAAATACAGACGTGCTCTTGAATTTTGGGGAGTTAATTTAGAGTATCTTTAATGTGTCCTTGACTACGGGGTTTCCTTACTTTTTTAAAGTTAGAAGCAGTGGCCTTGTGACTTCTGTAAAAAGTATATTTGGTGTCTTTTTGGGATTTTTTCATTCGATTTTTTCCAGCATCTTTGGTGGATTGCGCTTAATTCTCGCATTAGTTGCCGGTGTGCTTTTATTAATTTGTTTACATAAATATGGATGCACATCCTTCAGCAGACGATAATATGTCCTGACTGTTGCTGCTTCACAACCGAATGCTTAGTTATTACGGAGAGCTGCCTTTAGCTACATTGAGTGCAGTTTATGGATTATTGTTTCGATTTTCCTTTTTCCCATGCGTTCAACCTGTGTTCTATTGCCTGAGCTGTGATTTCAACTGGGCCCTGGATTTGTGTCTCTGCAGTACGGTGTCTCCCAACGCAGATTATGACCAGCTGATGAGCCACTTACTGGTTCATGACGTGCTCTGTTCTGGCGGCGGGATTATGGCTTTAGCAGCGACACATGGAATAATGGGACGTTGGAATGTTTTTGCAGCGGCGCTTGAGTTCTTGGAACGCAGTTACATTGAAGATGACCCAAGTTTTCCTCCGATGGTGATAGAGGCTCCGGTCGTTGAGGAACATGTATGTTCATTCTCACTATTGAATTGGATGGCTGAAATTTTTCAGATGAGAACAATGACTTCATGTTGGACGCTGTTGCTACATGCTGTGCTTACACGCTGTTTGATTAAGACTCTTTGATTTTTCTACGTATTCTTTATTATTTAGTTACTGTTTTCTATCAAAGAGCGAATAACTTTTTTGGGAAATGTGAACTTGACTCTGCTTTTTAGGCTTGGACTCTGCGTTCCTAATTCACCCACGTTTATATCACTTGCTTTGATCAAGAAAGGGTGCCGTGGGAATGAGCGTTGTACTCACACCCTGTTAAGTTAGCATGGGTTTATTAGAAGCTTACACACTATTTTTGTTTTCCTGCTCTGCTTTGCACACAGCACGTACTTGTGATATTGTTTAGAGAAGGCTGAGCATTTTGCTTTATATGAGAATAATTTGGTATGCTATATTTTTAAATTGCCTCGCTAGTTTTCAGTGTATAGTGAGAGCATGGAACATCAAGGTTATCTTGAATACTGTGTCTGTTATTCAGAATGATCCTCGCACGTTCGAGCCATAATACATATGGAGCTGTGGCCACCTCTGATACTTGTTCGTTTCATAATCCATTGTGGAGGCAAAGTTACACACAGTTGGAGAACATTCGTATCTTGACACTTTGTGGAGCACTGAATGTGATCCACTACTGCTGAGTACCAGAGGTATGGGTCTGCCCATGTAATCCTATGAGACTTTCTGTAGTTATCAACTAATCTGCTAGGTAGGGAGAGTGAAATATAGGTATATTTTAAATTTGTTTACCTTTAGCATTATAGGATGCTTTTTCTGTTTGTATTTCATAGAATAGTAACAATGCTGACAACCTTGTTTCTGATAATATGTTTGGTTGTATTTTCTAAGGTACTGTGCATGAGATTATGGCGTTAGAAATAAACATTTCAAAGTTGCATGTTTCTTTATTTACATCTTGTTTTTGACTGGTGTAAGAGTATATTGAAAGAGTGTTTTTTTATCCACTTTACTTCATGTAATCTAAGTCGCATGTTCTGGGTTGACTAGTCATTGGTGTTTTTGCTCTAGGGCGAAGAACCAATGAGTCACTGATTGCTAGTTTGGTAGGGGGTTTGTGTAGTAAGGTGGGTTTTGGTACACCGTAATTCACTGAGGTCCTAAGTCTTTATACACAGTTCTGTGTATGTATGAAAGTAGAAAATGAAAAATGAACTATCGTTTAAATGAAGCCAAAAGTGGTTTAACAGTGCTGTGCGAGTGGTTTTGGGGCAGCATGAGTTGCCCCACCCTTCTTCGTTGTCAGTTCTGTGTATGAGCAGAATTCCTGGAACAGTAGTTACAACAAAAAGGCTCGATAAAGGCCTTGCACTTTGAATATGAATATAAAATAGAAGAATAGTTATAATAATCATAGCTAAGGAATTCAGCAATTAGATGTGTGTATGTGTGGATGATGTGTAGATTGAGTAGAGGATGAAAAACATGAAAAATAAGAAAGGTTGGAGAGACGCAAACTACCCACTGCATTGTCAGTGAAGTGGATCTTTGGTTTTCCAGGTCATTACACAGATAGGGTGTTGGATTCCGCAGTGGGAGCAACTGAAACTAGTACAACAACTAAGGAAGAAAGCTAGTGCATAAAGTACACACAGTTGGGCAGATTTACAAGGTCGTGGGAAAAATGAAGCAAAAGTGGCGCAAGGGGCTTGTAAACCTGCCGCAGTGTGTGGTAGAAAAGACGCAAGAAAGGACAGAAGTGTGCAAATTACCCACTGCTATTCACAGGTAGTATTTACCAAGAAGGCTGAATAAAGGGCCTGCACTTTGAATTTGAATTAAAGAAGAATAATTGATAAGCTTAGGCAAGAATGGTAGCAAGTAGGTGTGTGTATTTGTGGTAGTTGTGTTGATTGAGGGGAAGATGACTAAGGTGAAAAATTAGAGAGGTTGCAGAGATGCAAACTTTCCATTTCTTTGTAAAGGAAGTGGGTGTTTAGTTTTCCGGTGCATATATATATTCACTGAAAAAACCATAGGTTTCAAGCACGTTATAGTTAGGAATTAGCATTTAAAAAACCTTGGAAATTCATTGAAAAAACCATAGGTTTCAGGCACGTTATAGTTAGGAATTAGCATTTAAAAAAACCTTAGAAATTCCCTGAAAAAACCATAGGTTTCACCCATGTTATAGTTAGCTGGACACAACTAACAGTGTTGCAACACTGTGAACAAAGACCTGCGGTCAAAACGCGTTGGTGAAGGGGGCTACTTGTGAGTCTCTGGTTTAATAAACCCAACTAACGTAACTGAGCGAGTGCGGACATTAATTATTTTTGGTGAACGATTAAACTGTAGGAAAGTTCATCCCTACTGTCTGACACCGACCGTGAAAAGTGTGCACCTTCTAACGAACGATTTGGTGGATTATATATATATATATATATATATATATATATATATATATATAGATATATATATATGTATGTATGCCCATGTGAGTTATTCTACATAGGGAGCACGATCCACAAGGCCAAGAAAAGAGTACTAGAACACTTAAGGGCCATTAACCATCACGACCAACAATATCCCATTGCCCGTCACTTTTTCAGTGAACATAACCAAAACACGAATCTTTTGTCATTTGTGGTGTTGGATTATGTTCCTAAAAGAGAGAGAGGAGGAGACAGGACGAAAGAGCTACGTAGACTTGAATCCAGATTTATAATTGGATTCCAGACATTGACCCCTCAAGGACATAACATTGATGAAGGACTAGCATCTCACTTAGGAAAGTAGCAAGCGTCTAGCTCAAACTAACGTTGAATCCTAAAGCCTGCAGAGTATTCTAAGAATCATATTTGTTTTAATGCACGTACGATAACTGAGAATATGTTTTAATGAATATACTCTTCCATTTTACAGGTCACATTGGGTGAATCAAAGGCATGAATGGAATGAAAGTCACTCGCAGATCTTGAAATGATTCAAGCAGTATTTTGAATGAGCAGTACACATGGAAAATGCCCACTGGGGCCTTATGCAAGAGGACACTACACTATGAGTGAGTGATCAACTTTTGTTACTCACTAGTGGGGACTGTCAGCACGCAGCAGCATTCAAGCGGATTACGCCCACTGGGGCTCGATGCATAAATAGCTAAACCACTGAGAAACAGGATCAGTGCAGCAGGATTGTGCGCGCAATGAACTGATTGATCGCATTCATGAGTTAATGTAATGCCGAACATTTCATCCGCCTTAAACCACCATTAGAGGTGCTGCGTTATTGTATTGCCTAACTTCTAGGATTGTGAACCTGAATGAAGTAATTCAGGAGCAGCGATTACTCGTTCCAATTCAGAAATACTGACTTATGGGTATGGTAGTCCGTGAGGGAAAAGCGGACTGAATGTCTAGAAAACGCACTGCTGATTCATTTGAAAATGGTTGAATATGTTTCACAAGTTTATTTAACTAAAAATGATCTCCTGTTTATTTAGTTTATTCCTGACAACCCATGACGAAATGTGCAAAAGAAAGTAAAATGAGATAATAGTATGTTTTCAATTTCACTTGGAAAAGTCACGTGATTAATTGTTTTTTGTTATTGTATAAAACTTTATTATTTCACACTGCTATTCACTCGTGAGAAAGCGGCGGAAGCTGCGAAACGCGTTGAGTGTTAGTGTTGCAGATTAAAAACACTTGAAAAGCTATCTGGGCCTTGACTCTCTGTCTGTGGAAGAAAAGACGGTAATTTGTTTGGATTTACAAGGGGAGTGGCGATACCCCGTCGAGGCCCGCCACAAACTGAGAAGGCGCCGGCATGACTTTCGCTGAATAGTATGGATCATTAGTGTCAAAGCCTGCGCCCGCCTACTACTGAATCGGCTAACTACAGAGGACCCCAAGCGTTCAGTGCGATAACTGAGAGGAAGAAACGCTGCGAGAGGCACCTCGGAAAGTATCTACAAACACGTGAATGCTAACGTGCAACAAGCCGAGCAGAAAGAACATTTACGATAAGGCAAGTGGAAACCCGCCGAAGTGACGAAAACGTCAAAGTAAGCGGCCGGCTAAAAGAAGTGTATAACATACTGACCCTAAACATACCAGTATGGCAACATCGAGAAATGAGAAACGCTGTGAGGCAGCGAGCAAAATGTTTGAAACATCAGCGCTGACGCCGAGTGAAGTGAGTAATGCTGTGTCCTCTGTGGGGGAAAATATGTCAAAAAGAGCACAATGGGATCTGCTTTGGAAACATATGAAAGCAGAGCAAAATAAATGGTGGGAGGCGACTACACTACAAAAGTACATAGAGGCAGGGAGAGTGCCTCGAGGACTCCGGATTTTTATCACCCCTACATTCAGTGATCCAGACCCTGAGTTGATCGGTGAATGGGCTGAAAACAATCACCACTGTTCAACGGTGATGCTTAAATTATTGGTGAAATACGCCAATCGTGACTGCGAAACGCTGAGTGGCAAAATAGAAGAAGTAACAGCCAAACTAAAGACACTCTGTGATACTGCGGAGTTTAATCTAGAAATGGCAAAACTTGAAACTAAGCTGGAACGAATTGAAAAAGACATAAAAGAAAAAAAGCAGAGGAAATTTTTACGAGATTTCGTAGACTATGAGAAAGGACAGATATTAACCTTTGCCAAAAAATTCGATCGGTTGAGGAGTCAAAATGTGAATACTAAAACATCATTGGACAACGCTGATCAAATGAATGGAGCAAGTGTTGTAGACAAGACACCGGAATCCAGAGCCACAACAAGCGAACAGGCCCAGAATCCCAATATGTCAGTAAAAGACAACATTTTAATGGAATTCTCAATGTTAGCACAAGACAGACTAACAGCACCAGAACCCACCGAATCGATCAACCAAAGAGGACGAGGTCGTGGACGCGCAGGAAGAGGCGTAGAAAGGCTGCAGAATACGCCAAAAGATGCAATGGGGAGTCCGGTAGGATCTCGCACACGTTGGCAAAAAAGAACAAAAGAATGGAACAAACCGAATTAAAAACCAAAACAGTATTGAATCTATCAGATCGCGAACTGACCAACATTGAAATTGATGTCCTTTCCAAGGGATTAACGTTTGTCCCAACTAATGATTATGATTACACCCAGACAAGAATCGACCTCTTCTATTTTACGAGAAAGTTGCGCCTGAAGAAATGGTTTTCCACTAAGGCGACCCTGGAGAAAGAAAAGACCAGCAGTGAGGAGGTTAGTAATCTGTGCATAGGTGACATTGAGACATTGCACTTGTTAAATGAATTGGGGGACCAAGCAAACTTCAATAGCGATCCAATACTGAATTTGCTTAATGATGACATTTCCATTGATTTAAGTAGCAAAAGCCATTTTAAACCCACATCCATATTTATGCCACAAATAATGAATGAGGCATTAGATGTCTTTGAAAAAGGAGTTAAGAATGGCCTTAAGAAAATAAGCGGCATGAACTCCAAAGTAAAGAGAAATCTGACCACGGAACAGGTCGTGGCCATTGAGACATTACAGAGCGACCCTAACATTGTAATAAAAAAATCTGACAAGGGGGGCAATGTGGTGGTGTGGGGGAGAGACAGATATGTCAAGGAAGGTCTGAGACAATTGAGCAGCATTACACAATATGAAAAAAGTTCCAAAAAATGTTTTGAAGAGTCCAACAAAAAATATTTTGAAGAACTGTTTGTATGGAAACAAAAAGGCTTACTTGAGCAAAATGAATATGAATATTTATTCTGCAAATACCCTAAATTGCCAGTACTGTATTTGTTACCGAAGGTGCACAAAGATAAAGAAAGTCCACCGGGAAGGCCTATAGTATCATCTAGAGGGTCTAGCCTCGAAAACACATCTAGATATGCAGATTATTTTTTGCAACAATATATGAGAGAATTACCTTCATATATTAAGGACACGGGTGATTTTCTGAGAATGATGAATGAGTTTGAGTGGAATGATAAGTATCTGATGTTAAGTTTAGACGTTTCCAGTCTTTACACTAGCATCCCACATAATTTGGGATTGCAGGCTTGTAAACACTACTTGAATGCCAGATCCATCTCCTACCTCAGACACACAGAAGTTCTGTTAAGCATGATTGAAACATGCCTGACGGAAAATTACTTTCTGTTTGACAATCAGGTGTACAAGCAATTGATGGGGACTTCGATGGGTACTTGTTTTGCCCCGAGCTTTGCCTGCCTTTACTTGGGATGGTGGGAGGAACAAGTAGTGAGACCCCAGAAATTATACCAAAAACATGTCAAAAAATGGTCACGATTTATTGACGACGTGTTCTGTGTGTGGGAAGGGACAGTTGAAGAAGCTGACAGCTTCGTGAAACATCTGAATGACAATCAATTGAACTTGTCATTCACACATCAGGTGCATCCAACCCAGATGGAATTTCTAGATGTGGTATTAAAGGTTGAAAATGACAAAATTGTAACTGCACTCCATCGAAAAGCTACGGCTGGCAACAGCATGTTACATGCATGGAGTTGCCACCCGAGAAAACTCATAGAAAGTATCCCATATGGTGAGTTGCTGCGTGCCAAACGCAACTGCAGCACGACGGAGGGGTACAGAGAAGAGTGCAAAGTAATGACCAAAAGATTTAAGGAAAGAGGATACAGTGACCAGAATATTTCCACAGCCTGTTCCAAAGCAGAATTAAGAACTAGAGACGAGTTGTTAACACAAGAAGTGGTGTTAGGCAGCACACCGTGTGAAGAAACAATCAGGTTTGTGACGACGTATAGCAATAAGTCCCAGGAGGTCAGAAAATGCCTAGAAAGACATTGGAGCATTCTACAGACAGACCCTGAGATTGGTAAATCAGTTAGAGATTATCCCCAAATCACCTTCAGAAAAGGTAAATCCATCAGTGACCTAGTAAGCCCAGCGAACCTGCCGAAACTTGTCCCCAAAAAATTGAATCCAGTACAAGGGTTCTTTATTTGTGGCAAGTGCAAAGCCTGCAAAAACAGCAAGAACTGTAAAAGGGTTAAGTTAAGTAAGAACACTGAGCCCTTTAGAATTTTGAAGCATACATCATGCGAAACTGAATATGCAGTGTATGCACTCAAATGCCCATGTGAGTTATTCTACATAGGGAGCACGATCCACAAGGCCAAGAAAAGAGTACTAGAACACTTAAGGGCCATTAACCATCACGACCAACAATATCCCATTGCCCGTCACTTTTTCAGTGAACATAACCAAAACACGAATCTTTTGTCATTTGTGGTGTTGGATTATGTTCCTAAAAGAGAGAGAGGAGGAGACAGGACGAAAGAGCTACGTAGACTTGAATCCAGATTTATAATTGGATTCCAGACATTGACCCCTCAAGGACATAACATTGATGAAGGACTAGCATCTCACTTAGGAAAGTAGCAAGCGTCTAGCTCAAACTAACGTTGAATCCTAAAGCCTGCAGAGTATTCTAAGAATCATATTTGTTTTAATGCACGTACGATAACTGAGAATATGTTTTAATGAATATACTCTTCCATTTTACAGGTCACATTGGGTGAATCAAAGGCATGAATGGAATGAAAGTCACTCGCAGATCTTGAAATGATTCAAGCAGTATTTTGAATGAGCAGTACACATGGAAAATGCCCACTGGGGCCTTATGCAAGAGGACACTACACTATGAGTGAGTGATCAACTTTTGTTACTCACTAGTGGGGACTGTCAGCACGCAGCAGCATTCAAGCGGATTACGCCCACTGGGGCTCGATGCATAAATAGCTAAACCACTGAGAAACAGGATCAGTGCAGCAGGATTGTGCGCGCAATGAACTGATTGATCGCATTCATGAGTTAATGTAATGCCGAACATTTCATCCGCCTTAAACCACCATTAGAGGTGCTGCGTTATTGTATTGCCTAACTTCTAGGATTGTGAACCTGAATGAAGTAATTCAGGAGCAGCGATTACTCGTTCCAATTCAGAAATACTGACTTATGGGTATGGTAGTCCGTGAGGGAAAAGCGGACTGAATGTCTAGAAAACGCACTGCTGATTCATTTGAAAATGGTTGAATATGTTTCACAAGTTTATTTAACTAAAAATGATCTCCTGTTTATTTAGTTTATTCCTGACAACCCATGACGAAATGTGCAAAAGAAAGTAAAATGAGATAATAGTATGTTTTCAATTTCACTTGGAAAAGTCACGTGATTAATTGTTTTTTGTTATTGTATAAAACTTTATTATTTCACACTGCTATTCACTCGTGAGAAAGCGGCGGAAGCTGCGAAACGCGTTGAGTGTTAGTGTTGCAGATTAAAAACACTTGAAAAGCTATCTGGGCCTTGACTCTCTGTCTGTGGAAGAAAAGACGGTAATTTGTTTGGATTTACAAGGGGAGTGGCGATACCCCGTCGAGGCCCGCCACAAACTGAGAAGGCGCCGGCATGACTTTCGCTGAATAGTATGGATATATGTATGTATATATATATATTTTTTTTTTTATTTATTTATTTTTTTTACATACATTTATTGGTTTCAGGCCAATTATTCTTGACTGGCCCCAATACCTCAAGGATGGGTGCCTGAATTATACTGGCATTACATTTATTAATTTTCTTGAATCTCTTTTACACACTCATTTATTTGGTGATTACTATCTGCATGTTTTTTCTTCCACGTAAAGCTTTGCTAATGCACTGGACTTTATTTCTTCATTTTTCTTCCTTTGGGATTTTAGTCACCTTTTCCTTTAAAGTTATAATTTTTGCACTGATTTGGTCTCAAATTTGCATGACACGGAGCTCTCTCTTTTTCGGTTTTGTGCAATACGTATACTCACTTTATTGATCATGATGCCCATATATTCCTTATTTCAGAAATTACAATCTTGATGCTCTGAATGATGTCTTTTTTAATTCTGAACCATGCTAACTTGTTTTGGTTGAAACTCCGTCAGCACTCATCTTTGGCACACACTAAAGAGGAAGCATCTATTGCCGATCCTGTTTTTGCAATTGTTTGCATCAGTTGTTTTTTGTATATTTTTCCTATGGCCATTGTTTTATTGTTTACACTGTCAATTGTTCTTTTTGCACTGTTGTTGGTGTAACTGTATGAGCATTGTAATCTTTCTAATTCTTTGCCTCAGTAAAAATAAGCTTTTTTGGATAATTTTCTTTTTATGGGTATCATTTTCTAAAACAAATTTTGATTGCATTTTCTCCTTGTATTGCACTTTTTATATTTATCTTTATTTCGTTTTTCTTGTGTAATTTTGCCTTGAATCATTGTTGTTATTATATATTTTATTGCCCCAAGTTCGGGTAATAGGGCTGCCCACTAAATCTAACACTGTCACAACAGTTGTTAACCGCACTTCAGCATATCTCCTCTGAGGAAAAGTGTTCTTCTGATCGGCATCATTTGTACCGAGACTCCATTGCTTTTTCATTGCCATTTCGTGTCAAACACTTCCACACGACCCACCTGGTCGTTTCTGCTGATGCCAGAGGAAAATCTAACTAATGCGACAACAACCATCTTGCAGCCTGCATTTCTGTCCAGGAACTGTCGCACACCCAACCCCCCCTGTTCTTGCAGTTCAACAGAAAGCATTGAGAAACTCACACCCTGTGTAAATGATTTGTTTTCCATCTCCTGCTCCCAGCCTGGTAAACATCCTTGACACGGTGATCATGTTATCTGGACAATGGTCTGACTGCTGGGCCTTGATCAGGGTCATTGAATATCCTTCTAGACAGAGCAGCGCTCGATAACTAATATGGCATTCTTTCTTTACCTACCAGATAGATTGGATACCTAACCCTTCGAGGCCAAGGGGCACAGCTAGCCCCTATGTCATGTATGTAACCTACAGTCTGTAATCTGTATGTTTGTGTCTGTTTTTTCACAGGGTGCTAATCACGTTTTTTTCTGGGCTGAATACATGTGTACCCTGGTCATGCAAAGATTTGAGAATGCGCTTATGCAGATACCCACCGGATTAATGGACCTTAGGTTGCAAATAAAAAGAGGCGATGTTCAGGTAGAGGGGATGTTTGACACTGTGTCTGCTTTAATGGCTTGCCGTGATATGACCGCTTTTCCCAACACCTTCTATAAACAGCTATGCCTATGAGAGAGGCGGCCCCTGTCTTTGTTAACGCACTTACCGATGCCCAAAATAATGGCCGAGGGTCTGTTGAGGCACATAGGCTCAGGCTTTGGGTTCATGTTCCTTGGAAAAGGTCAGAAGTACCAGATCCCCGGAAGAATCTGGCTGCCTTTTACAGAGAATTAGGTCAGATTATATCTGCAGGTACTCTCGTTCTTGAGGATATAGATTAACTTTTTGGTACAGTTTCTCCACTGAAATTTGGGACAAAATTCGACATAATGACCATGAAGTAGCGTTGGGAGGTAAATGGGCTGACCTATAAACTGTATGCCCCAGGTTCTCGCAACGCATTTCTGTCCCAACTTCATCAAATAAGTGAACTAGCTGCCGAACATAAATACTTCACTATATTGGGTGATTTTAATTTTCATTTAGAATCTCAGACGGATAAAGACACGGCCCAGCTCATCACGGACCTATATGCTGTAGAACTAGAACAACTGATAATGACTCCCACACATGAGGCAGGGCACACGCTTGACGGTATTTTCTCTAACAACCCTTTCATTACCGTGAACAAAGTACTACCTCTCATTTGGTCTGACCATTCCGCTATATTTTTCGATATCAAAATCAAATCAAAGTTAGGTAAAAATGTTTCACACGATTCTCTTTTAACCACCAGAGATTGGCGAAACTTAGACTATAACCATCTTGATCTGATTCTCACCGATGCTTTCGTACACACAGAGGGGGAAATAGACCCAAATATTGCGGCCGCCACTTACACCTCCATTCTGGAAAGGACGTTTCAAACTCTAGCTCCGCCCAGAACCTCCAAACGTAACAGAAAAATTCCTTCTGCTCCATGGTTTACAGAACAACTTAGGCTACAGCGTCAATATTGCCGCAACCTAGAGCGTAAATGGCGCAAACACTACAACACATCAGATAAAACAACCTACAAAGCTGCACTCCTTGTTTACAAGCAGAAAATAGCCAGGGAAAAAAACATCTACTACACCACCCAAATAGACCAAGCGAAATGCAGCATGAAAAAGCTTTTTGATGTAGTGAACCACCTCGCAGAACCAGTTCACCCTCCTACCGAAACTTCACAAAGCCTATGTAATAAATTAGCTGACTATTTCTCAGACAAGGTCACCTCTATATTTAAGGACTTCATTCCCAATCCAAACATCATGGTGCCTACGAACACCCAACCAGAGCTGAATTCAGCTACTTTCATGGAATTCACCCAGGTACACTCTCACCGTATTCACAAACTTATCTTATCAACCCAATCAGGCTCCCCTCTGGATCCTTGTCATCCCTCTGTACTTCATTCCATTTCAGATACCATTGTCTTACCATTGACTCACATCTGTAACACCATGTTTTCATCGGGTATATACCCGAACATCTGGAAAAATACTATAATAAAACCGTTACTCAAAAAGCCCTCACTTGATCCATCGGAATCTTCCAGCTACCGTCCCATCGCTTCATTGCCTTTTCCAGCCAAGATCCTTGAATCTGTCATGAATGAACAACTATCTGACTACATTCAAGCCAATGACCTATTAGATGACACCCAGTTCGGTTTCCGACAAGGTCATGGGACAGAAACGGCTCTGATCAAGGCTGCCGATGAAATCAGAACTACAATGGACAACGACGGTCAGGCTATTTTGATTCTGTTAGACCTATCAGCGGCTTTCGACACGGTCAATCACTCTACTCTGATCGGCCGTGTCGAGGCCTTCGGTATCAAACACAAGGCCAAGAACCTCATAGCTTCCTTCCTGGCCGACCGCAAACAGGCAATGAAGATGGGTCCATTCACCTCACCAACATTCAAACTCCCTTGCGGTGTCCCTCAGGGCTCCTCGCTAAGCCCGACCCTTTTTAACATTTACGTGTCGGACTTGGCGAGGGTAATAAAAGCGTATAACATCAACCTGACTACATACGCCGATGATACCCAGCTGGTATTATCCATTCACAAAAACGGATCCACCATAGCGGCCAACTTTAAGGACGGTATGCGAGCCATTAGCAGTTGGATGGCCTCCAACTGCTTAAAACTGAACTCTGCCAAGACCGAGGTCATGCTGTTCGGCAAGGTTCAGCCTGCCTGGTCCCCCCTGTGGTGGCCGGAAGAGATGGGCACTCCACCTGAACCGGTTAGCAAAGTGAGGAACTTGGGAGTTACATTTGATGATAAACTCCTTTTTCATCACCATGTGAATTCTGTTGTTTCATCGTCATTTAACATCCTGCGAAAAATCAAGAAGCTCTTGCCATACCTCCCCATTACAACAGGCAAAACGCTCATCTCAACTTTGGTGTTTTCTCGCACCGATTACTGTAACGCCCTTCTCCTCAACGCGCAGGAAAAAGTCATTTCCAAATTACAAATGATTCAGAACGCTTCTGCCAGAGTTCTACTTGGCATTCCAAAATTTGCCTCTGTTACAAAACATTTGGCCCAACTACACTGGCTCCCGGTCAGAAGCCGTACTAAGTTCAAGTCCTTGTGCATTGTGTACAAGGCAATAAACAACATGGGACCCAAATTTCTCAGAAACTCCTTAAAGCCCCTCCCAACTCGCAGAACGCTTCGTTCCAACACGGCCCTCCTGCTTCAAACCCCCAGAACAAGGAAAGTAAACTGGGGAGACAGACGCTTCAGTGTTGCAGCAGCAAGATTATGGAACTCCCTTCCCCTCATTATAAAATCTAGCCCCACATTGCTCACTTTCCGAAAGCAACTTAAGACTAGGTTGTTTTCTCAATGAGCCCTCAGCTTTTTAGACTCAGAACTTACTTGTCCTTAAGATACTGGTACTATACATAGCTTTTAGCGCCGAGACACCCACGGGTAATTGTAGCGCTTTAAAAGTCACATAAATAAATAAATAAATAAATAAATAAAGTGACAGATGACGTTGGGAAAGGCAATGCCCTGGCTGACCAGAAGGCCAGACAAACAGCTCTTAGAAAAAGGGAAGGAATGTATGTAGGAGGTCCCGTTAGGTGGGGGACAGACGAGGGCATGGTTGAAAACACAGTACAGAGTGTGATTGATATTCAGTCCCATACTACTCCTGAGGAACTAAGGGTGTGGAAGGAGCAATTAGCAAAGGAGGGAATTGATGGTTGGTGGGTCCATACGACTATGGAAAGACAATGGATGTTACCTGACAGTCACATGCTACCAGTAGTTATGATGGCCCATGGTCCTGCTCACATCAGTGTAAAAGGGATATGTAAACTGTTGGAACCTACATGGTACACGTCTAAGATACCAGCATATGCTGACAAGCTGGTTAAACATGCATGATTTGTCTAATGTGTAACCCATGAAAAGGCACAGTTACTCCTAAGGGAGGATTCTCTCCTCCTACCTTCCCTTTTGAAGTACTCCAAATGGATTACATCCTATTGGACCGATTTAACAATTTTGTATATGTCCTAGTGGTGGTCTGTACCTTCAGGCGATGGGTAGAGGCCTACCCCGTCAAAGACTGCACCGCTATCACTACAGCCAAAGTGCTATTAAAAGAGTACCTCCCACGATTCGGTTTGCCCCGCTTGGTCTGGAGTGACAACGGGACCCATTTTACGGCTCAAATTATGGAATATGTCTGTACAACATTGGGTATAAAACAAAAATTTCATGCAGCTAACCACCCCTAGTCAGCAGGTCTAGTGGAGGTGTACAATGGCATCATAAAGACTAAAATGGCCAAAATAGTAGCCGAGACAGGTGTCACTTGGGTTGATGCTCTGCCCTTAGCCCTACTGTCCACAAGAACAACAGCCAACACCAGAATAGGGCTATCCCCCCATGAAATTGTGTTCGGGAGGCCTGTCAATGTATGGGGTGTCCCACGGCCTAAGAAACTGTCTGATGTTGAATACCCTGTATTAACTGATTATCTGTACAGTTTAATAAATACCTTTAATACTCTTTATCACCAGGTGCATGAGGCCATACCTGACAAAAGCGAGGGCCCAGGACACGTCATCCAACTTGGTGAATATGGCTTGGTTAAATATTTTCAACGGACTAAGAGCCTCGAGCCCCGCTGGACAAAGTCCCGCCAGGTGTTGCTGGCCACCGGCACCGCCATGAAAGTAGGAGGTCGGAAGAATTGGGTGCATTTGTCGCACTGCAGGCGTGTGCCTCTGCCGCTCCCCTATGATCAGAGGGTGAGGGAAGGACAAGGAGACTCAGAAACAGAAATAGTCCCGACGTTTGTCCCATTCAGAAATGCCAGACTGCATTCTACATCTACGGAAGCAGAGAGTGACAGCATACTTAAAGGAAGGGTGGAACCCTCCCTTAACTCTGCTCAACACCAAGAACAATTGTTTCCCGACCATACTGTCTCTAATTCCGACCAATACAACTTGCACCACCGAGGGAAGGCTTGCCCTTGACGTTGCCAAGTGCCTATAGGCTGCAGGGCTGTGATCTTCCCGCTGAGAGTAGTGCTGGTGTGTCAGACTAAGGTACGCCATGGGGCCCTTGGCACCTGCACCCAGTAAAGCAACCACCAATCACAGACAGCCACTAGAGGTCCCTAGCTAAGCACAATGGCAGCCGTCCAAAACACCCGAATCCAGAAACAAGATGTCAGTCTCCGACATGGTAAATGCTTCATGGTCACCGTGGTGACGCTGTTTGTCTCCCTCCTCCTGTCTGTCCTTGGTTGGCTATTGCTAATCTACCGTCCTGTTACCTCACCAACTCCTACCCCGACTCCTGCAGAACACCAGTATTTCACGCTACCAGCCCACGAATTACCCCGCCGTGCAGAATTCTTCAACAACACCTTCAACCAAATGTTGCATCATCACCAGCTGATCATGAACACTTCCAACTGCTGGGTTTGTGGACTGATGCCGCATTCCATGATACACCCTGTCCCATTCTTTCCCTACCCCTTTTCCATCTCTGGGTCTTGTCTTGCATGGTGGATGTTGATACAGGAGGCCTACACTGTCAATGGTACTGCCAATTCTGCCCTTGGAACATTTCGGTATGAATTCTGGCGGAACAGGTCTGGCCAAGTCAATGCTCCTTTTTGCCCGACCAGCTCATCCACAATGCTACTATCACAGGATGAACTCGGTGAGATGGTAGTATTCAACTCAACTAATCGACAAACATTTTCCAGATCCCGCACAAGAAAGATACTGCCTGATGAACGAGACACTGTGAATATCATAAATGTACAAGGCCATGTCTGCATTCATGGCCTAGGGACTAAGAAAGTTGGTACCAGTACTTGTGATATCGCAAAAGCTTTAAACTCCACATCTCCTCCGAAGCTGTTGGCATCCCCCAACACCTATTTCATCTGTGGCACTGCCACCTGCACTTGGCTCCCCCGTAACTGGTCTGGTACCTGCTATCTGGCCTTCCTCCTTCCACCAACGTATTCTACCCATGGAGGATATCACCCTTTCAATGAAGGGCGCTCTGCGCCGCTCACGTAGGGGCGTCATATCAGCCGAGGATACAGCAGGCCAGGAAACTGGGGACTTCTTTAAAGGTTTCCTTCCTTTCTGGGGTCCCATGGCCAACAGTTGGGCTGTACGAGGACTGACCAGGGTCCTTGAAGCCACCATCACAGTAACAGCTGGTGCCCTCTCCAACATCACTGCAGAGCTGCAGGCGGGCCGCCTCATAACTCTCCAGAACAGAATGGTCCTAGATGTCATCCTTGCTGATCGTGGTGGTGTGTGTAAATTGATCGGCTCCAGCTGCTGCGTGTACATCCCAGACAACGCACCTACAGTGTATGATGCCATCCAATGTCTGCATCGCCTTTCTTCTGAGATGAAAAAGTATAAAAGGCTTGTAAGCTGCGGAGTAAAGGAGGAGCCTCCTCTGTCTTGTTTCTGATGTGCTTGGGACTATGTGCCATAGCCCGGGCTATTTGAATAAATCTGGGTTCCTCCTGCAGATGAAGGCTCCTGTGTCTCCTTTTACTACGTATGAAGGGTATGGAAGGCTAGGGCAGTTCCCCCGCCGCCGAGACCCAGTAAGTGGGTTAATCCAGTTCTTCAAATAGCGCCTGAACAGGGACTCCACGAGCACGAAGGTAAGGCCCGGTGGATGTGAGGAGGTGCACGGAGAGACTCCAACGGCGGTACCCTACCCGAGGGATTCCTGCAATCCAGTTAGCCAAACGACTCGCCCGCTGTTCCTCCCAACCCAGTCTGGGCCACATGACCGCGTTCTCGCTGGAGTCCCCTAGCAAATAATTTCTGGAGCAGGTCACAGCCCTACATCTGCAGAAGAGAACTACCCCTGTAAGGTAAGGGTGGACTGATCACCCACCAAGTCTGTATTATTCTGTTATTGACTTTCACAAAAGCCAAGCTGTTATTGACTTTTGCCAAAGCCAAGCAAGCGAGGTGAGATTTTAAAACCCGCTGGTGTCTGTTATCTGTTCTCAAGCTGCCAGTCAGTAGTAAGTTCAAGAGATTATGTTGTATGTGTACACAGGACTCCCAGCTGGAGGCGGACTGTCCGCTTCCTCCAGAAGGGACCCCTGGCCATACGATGTATGTTAAACATGGCCCTTCTGCCATAATGTTTTCCTCATTCTTGGCAAAATATACGAAACTAAGTAAAGTGGAATTACAGTGGCCACTTTATGGCTCCTTTAATTCCCGAGTTCTCGCCAACCTAGAGGAACAATTAATGAAAAGAAAAACGCGCCCGTTTATGTTTGAATCTGTCCGATGTTGGAGGAAAGAGATAGAGCAGAGAGCTAGAAAGCAGAAGGCTCAAGAAAAAAAAGAAGAACCTATGTCAATGGCCGACCACGCCAGAGAAAATGTACAAAATCAAATGACAAAATCAGTAGAAATAGCCGATAGGGAGCATGGGGCCCGGGTACAAAAATGTTATCCAGCTCGTGAGGAGAAAGGAAAGGGCCATATGGAAGGGGGAGAAGAAGGTGATTCCTTGCTTGATACCATGCTAGAAAGCTCTCCTGCATATGCCCCAATGTACCCTGCCCTGACGCCTCACACCCCACATGTCCCCCCACCACAGCCCACTCCTGCCCCCACTGCCCCTCTTACTGTTCTCCCTGTCACACCATCCCTCCCGATTTTTCCTATGACACCGACCACGCCCGCTAACCCTGTCCTCGCTGCGGGAATGACAACAAGTCTCCATCCGCCCAACCCCAGCGGCTTTACCCCTACACGCCCTTTTCCTGCTTCCCCATGGTCTACGGTTAAGCAGGATTTATATAAATTGTTGAATTCCCCTCGACTGGCTTCCTTGCGCTCTACAGTCAGCTTTTCGTCCCTTCGAGAAAATGACCTACAGAGGCAACAGTGTGAATGTTGGATAAATAACGGGAATATTTATGCCTTTAAAGAAATATGGTCCACCTTTTCCCAGTGGACGAATATGGAACAGGCCACCTGGGCTGAATACATGTGTACCCTGGTCTTGCAAAGATTTGAGAATGCGCTTATGCAGATACCCACCGGATTTTTGGACCTTAGGTCGCAAATAAAAAGAGGCGATGTTCAGGTAGAGGGGATGTTTGACACTATGTCTGCTTTGATGGCTTACCGTGATATGACCGCTTTTCCCAACACCCCTCTAGAAACAGCTATGCCAATGAGAGAGACGGCCCCTGTCTTTGTTAACGCACTTACTGATGCCCAAAATAATGGCCGAGGGGCTGTTGAGGCACACTGGCGCAGGCTTTGAGTTCATGTTCCTTGGAAAAGGTCAGAAGTAATGCAGTTAAAAGGACAATTACCAGATCCCAGGAAGAATCCGGCTGCCTTTTACAGAGAATTAGGTCAGATTATATCTGCAGGTACTCTCGTTCTTGAGGATATAGATTTACTTTTTGGTACAGTTTCTCCACTGAAATTTGGGACAAAATTTGACATAATGACTATGAAGTAGCTTTGGGAGGTAAATGGGCTGACCTAGAGGCTATGGAAGAAGCAAGGGTAGGATGGACAAAACCAGAAGCTGCCATCCTGACTTTGCCCGGTAAAATAATAACGTTTATGAAAACACTTTTGCTGGAAATTGTCATTAACTGGGATAAAATAAACGCCTGTAGGCAGCGAAAAGATGAGAATGTTGCTGACTTCTTTACCCGTTTTGAGACAGAACACAAGGGACATAATGGTTTTGATCCCGGGATCCCAGGTTCTGGCCCAGTATTTATCGATAAGTTTGTCACCAACTTGCTTCCTGAGATCTCCGCCAGGCTTAAGAAAGTTGAAAGTACATGGTCTGCCCACACTATGACTGGTATCTTGGCTATGGCACAATATCACGAAAATAGGGAGAATGAAGATAGAGGCAAGGAACGTAAGAAGGTTAGGGATCTTAAGACTAAGGCACTTCTGCAGCAGGCTTACCCTCCCCGAGGTCCCGTTGCCCGCAGGAATTTCAGACCCCAACCCCAACCCACTCCGAGGGCTTGCCAGTCTACCCCCTCCAGCCCTCAACATATGGGAGCCCTTCAAACAGATCAGTGTGCTTATTGTAAGGGGTACGGCCATTGGATAGATGAGTGTCATGTGTTAGATGAAAACATCCGATCAGGGAAGACTCGGCCTCGAGCTCCCAGGGAGGGGAGGCCGACTAGGGACCATGGTCCACCCCATCCACAGGATTAAGAAGGCAGGCCCAGGGATGATGCTCCCATCCGGCAGCGCCCGGCCAATAGGTTTGATGGGTACGAAGCAACGCGCACTTATTACAATGATGATTATGATGAAGTTGATGAGACAGGGTCCTAACAAGCATTGGACAGCCAGGAAAGGGGTATTACCAGAGTGCAACTTCCAGTGGATCAAAGGGGCCCGTATGTTCAAATGTCAGTTGTGGGGAATGATCGGAATTTTCTTTTGGATACTGGAGCCACAAGGTCTTCTATTGCACGTCTGTCAGTCCCGGAGGCACCCCTTTCCGGCAATATGAATGGGTTTTGCAGGAACACCTGTGACAAGCCCTGTCTCTGAACCCCTTCCTCACGATATTGGCCCTGCATATGTTGCCGCTCCCTTGGTCCTTACTACAGGTTGCAGTGAAAACTTGTTAGGCATGGATTTACTGAAAACTCTGTATGCGACCATATCACGTAGTCCCCAAGGTGTATCCCTAACAATTTCCCCCACCGCACCTTCCTATATGTATCTATCAGGTCCCCTCCCACCAGAGTTGCAGTCTTTACCTTCCTCCCTCTGGGCATCATCAGACACTGATGTAGCGTGTCTCAACATATCCCCTCATGTGGTACTCATCCAGCCAGGTGCACTTCTCCCGCGCCTCCAGCAGTATCGACTGCCCACGGAAGGAGAAATAGCCCTTTTAACAATAATCTCTGAATTAATGGACAAGGGCGTAGTGGAGGAGACACGTGGCAATATCTGTAACAGTTCCATTATTCCCGTTCTTAAAAAGACCAATGGAGATGCTCTCTCCCCCAAAATATACAGATTTGTGATTGACCTGAGAGCCCATAACAAAATAACAATCTCCCAATATCCTGTTGTCCCCGACATTACAGCCCTCTTAACGATGGTCCCTTCAGACGCCCGCACTTTTCTGTCATAGACCTGAAGAATGCTTTTTTTCAGCATTCCTAACATCCTGACAGCAGACATTTTTTGAGTTTCTCCCTTGGTGGCCGGAGCTTTAGATTCTGCTGCGCCCCTCAAGGTTTCACCGAGAGCCCAAGTATCTATAGTCAAGCCCTAAAAAGTCAACTAGATTCCTTGGAACTCCCTGATAATTCCACAGTATCACAATAGGTAGATGACCTCCTCATTGCTGCAAATTCTGCCCCAGCATGTAAAGAAGCTACTCTCTGTTTGTTACGCCTCCTTGCCCTCCATAATCACAAAGTCTCTTTGAAAAAGCTTCAGTTTTGTCAAAAGAAGTGACCTATTTAGGTCATCTCCTCTCGAAGGAGGGAAGGCAGCTCACCGCTGGTCGTGTAGCCATTATCAATGCTATGATGGCCCCACGAACACAAAAGCAGGTGCGAGCCTTGATAGGCCTAACCTCATACTGTAGACAGTGTATTTCCAATTTTTTGGCCATGGTCAAACCTCTTCTTGCCCTAATCACTAAAGACAAATCAGACAGTTCCTTTCCATGGACTAGAGAGCATGCACAGGCCTTCCAAGATTTAAAAAAAGGCTCTATGTACTGCTCCAGTCCTCGGTACCCCTGATTAAAACAAACATTTTTTTCTTTTTGTACATGAGACAGGCGGCTGTGCAAGCTATGTCTTGACCCAGATGTTCGGAGGTCACCATCGGCCATGTGCTTATTTTCAGCCACCTTAGATCCTATTGCAAGGGCTCTCCCAAGATGCCTACGGGTGACCTGCGGCCGCCCTCATGGTCCGTCAGAGTACAGGGATCGTCATGAACTCCCACTGACTCTGATGGTCCCCCATTCTGTAGATACCCTCCTTAATAACACCAAGACACAGTACCTCACTAGTGCACGTCTCACAGGATATGAACTGACACTCTTTGCCAGCCACATTAACATCAAAAGATGCACTGTACTAAACCCCCCACATTACTCCCACTGGATACTCAGGATGCCCTCTTAGACCCACATGACTGCATATTAAGGACAGAGGAAGAGACAAAGGACAGGTTGACTTACAGGATACCCCGATAGCAGAACCAGAAGGTACACTGTATGTGGATGGATCATGTCTCAGAGGGTCAGATGGTAGCACCTCAGCCGCCTACGCCCTCACGACAATAGGGCGAGTAGTAGAAAGAGCTCAGATTCCGCAGTGCTCTGCTCAAGCAGCAGAAATAGTAGCCCTCACTAGAGCCTGTGAGTTAAGCAAAGGGATGACGGTAAATATTTATACTGACAGGCAATATTCCTTCGGGGTGGTCCACAACTTCGGGAGGTTATGGAAAGAAAGGAAATTTCTTACTTCCCATGGGACCAAGATTCAACATGTCCCCCTAATTCACCAATTGTTAGACTCCCTGACACTCCCCAGAAAGGTGGCCATTATAAACTGTAAGGCCCATAGGAAAGTGACAGTTTATGGCCAGACAAACAGCTCTTAGGAAAAGGGAAGAAATGTATGTAGGAGCTCCCGTTAGGTGGGTGGCAGACGAGGGCATGGTTGAAAACACAGTACAGAGTGTGATTGATATTCAGTCCCATACTACTCCTGAGGAACTAAGGGTGTGGAAGGAGCAATTAGCAAAGGAGGAAATTGATGGTTGTTGGGTCCGTACGACTATGGAAAGACGATGGATGTTACCTGACAGTCACGTGCTAACAGTAGTTATGATGGCCCATGGTCCTGCTCACATCAGTGCAAAAGGGATATGTAAACTGTTGGAACCTACATGGTATAACACTAAGATACCAGCATATGCTGACAAGCTTTTTAACACATGCATGATTTGTCTAATGTATTACCCAGGAAAAGGCACAGTTACTCCTAAGGGAGGATTCTCTCCTCCTACCTTCCCTTTTGAAGTCCTCCAAATGGATTACATCCTATTGGACTGATGTAACAAGTTGAAATATGTCCTAGTAGTGGTCTGTACCTTCAGGCGATGGGTGGAGGCCTACCCCGTCAAAGACTGCACCGCTATCACTACAGCCAAAGTGCTATTAAAAGAGTACCTCCCACGATTCGGTTTGCCCCGCTAGGTCTGGAGTGACAACGGGACCCATTTTACGGCTCAAATTATGGAATATGTCTGTACAGCATTGGGTATAAAACAAAAATGTCATGCAGCAAACCACCCCCAGTCAGCAGGTCTAGTGGAGGTGTACAATGGTATCCTAATGACTAAAGTGGCCAAAATTGTAGCCGAGACAATTGTCACTTGGGTTGATGCTCTGCCCTTAGCCCTACTGGCCACAAGAACAACGGCCCACACCAGAATAGGGCTATCCCCCCCCCATGAAATTGTATACGGGAGGCCTGCCAATGTATGGGGTGTCTCACGGCCTAAGAAACTGTCTGATGTTGAATACCATGTATTAACCGATTATCTGTACAGTTTAATTAATACCTTTCGTACTCTTCATCACCAGGTGCATGAGGCCATACCTGACAAAAGCGAGGGCCCAGGACACGTAATCCAACCTGGTGAATATGGCTTGGTTAAAAATTTTCAATGGACTAAGAGCCTCGAGCCCCGCTGGACACAGTCCTGTCAGGTTTTGCTGGCCACCCGCACCGCCATGAAAGTAGAAGGTCGGAAGAATTGGGTGCATCTGTCGCACTGCAGGCGTGTGCCTCTGCCCCTCCCCTATGATCAGTGGGTGAGAAAAGAACAAGGAGACTCAGAAACAGAAATAGTCCCGACGTTTGTCCCATTCAGAAATGCCAGACTGCATTCTACATCTACGGAAACAGAGAGTGACAGCATACTGAAAGGAAGGGTGGAACCCTCCCTTAACTCTGCTCAACACCAAGAACAATTGTTTCCCGACCATACTGTCTCTACTTCCGACCGATACAACTTGCAACCCCTAAGGAAGGCTTGCCCTTCACTTTGCCAAGTGCCTATAGGCTGCAGGGCTGTGATCTTCTCGGCTGAGAGTAGTGCTGGTGTGTCAGACTAAGTTACGCCATGGGTCCCATGGCACCAGCACCCAGTGAAGCAACCACCATCACAGACAGTCACTAGCGGTCCCTGGCTTAGCACAATGACAGCCGTCCAAAACCCCTGAATCCAGAAACAAGATGTCAGTCTCCGACATAGTAAATGCATCATGGCCACCGTGGTGGCGCTGTTTGTCTCCCTCATCCTGTCTATCCTTGGTTGGCTGTTGCTAATCTACCTTCCTGTTACCTCACCAACTCCTATCCCGACTCCTGCAGAACACCAGTATTTCACACTACCAGCCTATGATTTACCCCGCCGTGCAGAATTCTTCAACAACACCTTCATCCAAATGTTGCATCATCACCAGCTGATCATGAACACTTCCAACTGATGGGTTTGTGGACGGATGCTGCATTCCATGATACATCCTGTCCGATTCTTTCCCTACCCCTTTTCCATCTCTGGGTCTTGTCTTGCATGGTGGATGTTGATACAGGAGGCCTACACTGTCAATGGTACTGCCAATTCTGCCCTTGGAACATTTCGGGATGACTTCTGGCGGAACAGGTCTGGCCAAGTCAATGCTCCTTTTTGCCCGACCAGCTCATCCACAACGCTACTAATCAGATGAACTCGGTGAGATGGTAGTTTTCAACTCAACTAATCGAAGAACATTTTCCAGATTCTGCACAAGAAAGATACTGCCTGATGAACGAGATACTGTGAATATCATAAATGTGCAAGGCCATGTATGCATTCAGAACCTAGGGACTAAAAAAGTTGGTACCAGTACTTGTGATATCGCAAAAGCTTTAAACTCCACATCTCCTCCGAAGCTGGTGGCATCCCCCAACACCTATTTCATCCGTGGCACTGCCGCCTATACTTGGCTCCCCCTGGTCTGGTACCTGCTATCTGGCCTTCCTCCTTCCACCAACGTATTCTACCCATGGAGGTTATCACCCTTTCAATGAAGGGCGCTCTGCACCGCTCACGTAGGGACGTCAAATCAGCCGAGGATACAGCAGGCCAGGAAACCGGGGACTTCTCTAAAGGTTTCCTTACTTTCTGGGGCCCATTGGCCAACAGTCGGGCTGTACGAGGACTGACCAGGGTCCTTGAAGCCACCATCACAGTAACAGCTGGTGCCCTCTCCAAAATCACTGCAGACCTGCAGGCGGACCGCCTCATAACTCTCCAGAACAGAAAGGTCCTAGATGTCATCCTTGCTGACCGTGGTGGTGTGTGTAAATTGATCGGCTCCAGCTGCTGTGTGTACATCCCAGACAACGCACCTACAGTGTACGATGCCATCCAATATCTGCATCGTCTTTCTTCCAAAATTCATCTGGATGAAGGCAACTGGTCCCTCACATGCTGGACCTGGGGCCTCCTTTCCCAGTGAGGGTGGAGGATCCTCCTCTTTCTTGCCTTGGGAGTAACTGTCCTGGTCTCCTGCTGTTTGTGCTTTCAGTGTCTGCCAGTACTCTGTACAATGTGTGTCCAGACCGTCAAGCCTCCACCCTCTAACATTCACAACACCAATATGATGATGATGCGCCAACAAGAAACCGATGGCCTTCTGAACATTGACATTTCTTAAAGTATTTGCTACTCAATGGCAAAAGGAGGGTCTGAGGAAAAAGTGTTCTTCTGATCGGCATCATTTGTACCGAGACTCCATTGCTTTTTCATCTCAATCTCGTGTCAAACACTTCCACACGACCCACCTGGTCGTTTCTGATGATGCCTGAGGAAAATAGAACGAACACGACAACAGCCATCTTGCAGTCTGCATTTCTGTCCAGGAACTGTCGCACACCCAACCCCTAATGTTCTTGCAGTTCAACAAAAAGCCATGCGATACTCACACCCTGTGTAAATGATTTGTTTTCCATCTCCTGCTCCCAACCTGATAAACATCCTTGACACCGTGATCAGGTTATCTGGACAATGGTCTGACTGCTGGGCCTTGATCAGGATGATTAAACAAATGACCTGAAAGACCGGACTTTTATCAAGGTGATCAAACAATTACCTGAAAGACTGAGCCTCGATCAAGCCGAGTGAACAATGATTTGTGTACCAAGCCTTGACCAGGTCACCATCTACAAACTTCGTCTGGATCTGGTTATCAACTGCAAACACTGCCCTGATTGAACAATGAACTAACAGCCAAAAGACTGAGATGAAAAAGTATAAAAGGCTTGTAAGCTGCGGAGTAAAGGAGCAGCCTCTTTTGTCTTGTTTCTGACAAGCTTGGGACTCTGTTCCATAGCCCGGGCTATTTGAATAAATCTGGGTTTCTCCTGCAGACGAAGGCTGCTGCTCTCCTTTTACTATGTATGACGGGTATTGAAGACTTGGGAGGTTCCCCCGCCTTCAAGACCCAGTAATTGGGTTAATCCGGTTCTTCATTCTCCCCCCTCCCCCCCCAGTGGGCCACTTCCCATTTTGATATCTGGTAATACGGATCGCCCCTACGACATCTGAGACCATGACCCTCAATTATCATGTGCCAATCCAGTAGTCGGCACCGCCGATCTGCATCGCTGGCAGCGACTCACTCTCTCCTGGCTTGGGAAGATAGCTGCAGTAAAAATGTCAATTCTACCTAAGATCTTATACCTCTTCCAAGCATTACCCATAGACCCTCCCCGGGATCCATCCAAGCACTTCAAGGCGAACTAAACCATTTTGTCTGGGCGGATAAGCCCCCCAGACTTAACATAGACTTAGCTTAAAGGCCCCCCTCGGAGGGTGGGCTAGGGGTCCCAGACCTTATTCATTACTATCATGCTACACAGTTAAGAACCTTTGTTAAATGGCCATGTGCCAAGTCTGAAAAACGTTAGGTATTCATGGAAAAAGCGCTCTCAGGACAGCCCTTGTGGAGGATCCCCTTTCTTCCAAAGGACACACGTCCCCCAAACTTATACCTCTTTTCCATCACCAGGCCAGCCTTAGTGGCCGGGGACAAAGTGGCGACCCAGAGACATCTCACTTCCTTTCCCTCTCCTGTGACTCCCATAGTAGGGAATCCCAATTTCCTTCTAGTTCTGTCAGGCCCTGGTTTCTACCGTTAGACCCAGCGGGCTATAGATCGGTGGGACACCTGTTTCACATGGAGGGCCCCATTCTGTTCGATTCCCTCCGCCAAGATCATGAACTTCCCGAATGCGAGATGGGGCATTACACCCAGATACGCCACTTGGTGATGCAGCCCACCGTTCGACCGGGTGCACAACGTCTCCTCACTCAATACGAATGATGGCTACTATCTAATACGACAAACACATGCCTCATCACTCACCTATACAAGCTACTGACCCCTGAACACCCATCCTTGAAATCCCCAGGCCAGTGGCGATGGGAGCCGGGGATAGAGAGGGAGTTATCTGTAAAGGAATGGGGTGAGATCTACTATTGTGCCCGACACACAGCCTGTATCACCCCTGGTGTTGAAACGCCCACTAAATTTATTTAAAAAACTGGTACATCACCCCCAGAAGACTTCATACATTCGCTTCATCTAAGTCATCTGGCTGCTGGCGTCAATGTGGTTCCATAGGCACGTTAGTACATATACTATGGGATTGCTTAATACTAGCTACATACAGGGCCCAAGTTCTGAAGGACATCTACATACACTTGGACACAGACCTTCGTAAATTCCCGGTGTAATCCTCCTAGGCCTCTGTAATTCACTTACCTTCCCCCTGCAGAGATAGGCAGACAGGTCTTGCATTATTAGCAGACCTTCAGAACATACTAATGCACTGGGGCACCCGAAATATTTTGACACACCAGCGCTGACTACAGAGACTTTGGTGTATAATGGGAATGGAGCGCATCACCCTCACACTGTCTAATCAAGCTCATCATTTCCCTTCCTAGCTCTTCTGACAACAGAATTTCATAAACTGACCTGCTCCAAGTACTTACGCCTCCTTCGCCTGTCAGAGTGTGCCATAGCAACAGCACATAATCACTAGCTTGTAACGGAGACTGGGGGGGGGGGCTAGACTTTTTCTTCTCACTGTTTTGTATGTGCAACCAGGTCTGGGTTGGTTGGGAGGAGGAATTGAGGGTTTTTGTATATTGTTGCATCTATCACAGGCGGTGGTTCTACCTCCTGCTCCATATACCTGTTATAACTGGAATACAATAAAGAAATGTAAACCTAGAATGGTTCTCTTTCCCACAGCCTTTACATATCTGTCCAATGGCGGGACATTTACTTTTGTGTAGAAATGTAAATCCACATCTAAAACGTAACTTTTTTTACTTGTAGACATCACTTTGTGTCCTTCAGTCTTTTGATATTTGATATTTGATATTTATGAGCATTTGTAAAGCGCAAGCGTTCGCTCCCAGGGGAGCATCATGGCGCTGGGCGAGCTGCAGAGGAATAACTGAAAGAGTGGAGTAAATGGAAGAGAGAACTAAATGGCAGCCAGGACAGAGGAGTCTGGTAATTTATAGACCCATGTCTTGAGGAGTTTTCTGAAGTTGTTCTCATTGTCTATGGCTCTAAGGTTGGCGGGTAGGGTGTTCCAGGCTTTAGCTGCCAGAACATTGAAGGATTTTCCGCCTTTGGTCTTATATTTGAATCTGGGAATTTGAACCAGGTTAGTCCCAGAGGATCTCAAGCAACGCGAGGGGTTATAGCGCTTAAAACGGTTTACAAAGTACCGGGGTCCTGTGTTTTGCATGGTTTTGTGGACTGTGAGAAGCAGTTTGAAAAGGATTCTTTTGTGCAGTGGCATCCAGTGAAGTGAATTCAGGGCTGCAGACGCAGATGACCTTCTGGGGAGTTGTAAAACCAGTCGAGCTGCAGCATGTTGTAGGCTCTGCAGCTTTCTGAGAGTAGATTTTTTCACTCCGGCCATAAGGCCGTTGCAGTAGTCAAGTCGGGAAAGTAAAAGAGCTACCGCGACTGACTTTCTTGCTGCAATTGGGAGGAAATCAAAAAATTTCTTCAGAGATTTTATTAATCCGAAACATCGACCGGCGGTGATCTTAACGTGGTCGTCAAAAGTAAGGGAAGAATCGAATTGTACGCCCAGGTTTCTGGCTGATGTGACTGTGCTGGGAGGGGCCTCTGATCCTGTGGGCCACCAATCTTTCGGGCAGAAAGAAAGATTCTTACCTAATGGGATGATCTCTGTCTTTGCGCTATTGCATCTAAGATGATTAGTATTTAACCACTCAAAGACATCTGAGAGGCAGTTTTTGAACCGGAGATCTGCGTCAGTATGCTGTTTGTCAATGGTGACGACCAATTGAGTGTCGTCAGCGTAGGACGTGACCAGGATCCCATGTGATTCTATCACAGCTAAAAGGGGTGCCATATAGATGTTAAAAAATAAAGGGCTTAATATGGACCCCTGGGGCACTCCAGATGTAATTGGTTTTTCGCAGGATAGGTGGGGTCCTAGTGCCACAGTCTGAGACCTGTTTGATAGAAATGATGAAATCCAGGCCAGGGCTGAGTCTGTCACGCCAATCTCTCGCATTCGATTGATTAGGATGACATGCGAGATAGTGTCGAATGCTGCTGTGAGATCCAACAGGATGAGGACAGCTTGCTTGCCCTCATCCTGTAGGAATTTGATAGAATCAGCAAGTTCGATCAAAGCTGTTTCGGTGGAGTGACCGGAGCGGAAGCCCGATTGCTGGGGGTGCAAGATGTTATGGGCTTCTGTGAAAGTTTTAAGCTCCTCATGCACTAAATGCTCTGTGACTTTGCCCAGAATAGGAAGTAAGGAGATGGGGCGCATGTTAGTCAAATCTGTAGGTGATTTGTTCTGTTTTTTCAACAGAGGTTTAACAGTGGCCTTCTTCCATTCGGCAGGTACAATTCCGGATTCAAGGGATTCATTAATAATTCCATTAATGTAGGGGTTGACTGTGTCAATAAGATGATGAAGAATGATGGGGGGACAGGAATCAGTGGGTGCTCCTGATTTACAGGCCCGGATTGCCTTGCTTGTCTGTTGCAAGGAAACTGGTTTGAAACTGGAGAGAGGAGGGTAGTTAACTGTTACCTCTTCGGTGGTTTTCGAGGGTGGGGGAAAGTCTTTCTGAATGTTGACAATTTTGTCAATGAAGTAATCAGCAATTTGATTGCAAAGGCTCTCTGAGGGAGGTATATCGGTGGTGAGAGCTTTCGGATGAGTGAAAGACTTGACTATGGTGAAGATGGTTTTTTGATTTTGATGCGCTTCCATTATAAGATTGGTAAAGTATTCCTTTTTTGCTGCTTTTATGTCAGAGAGATATACTTTCCTCTGTTGGACATAGCGTGTTCTGGAGATCGTGTCATATGCTTGTCTCCAGTGTCTTTCTAGTCTCCGACAAAGAAGATGACTTTTGCGTTAGCTTACTTTTTTTATAGTCCTGGCTGATTCACTCTGGGAATCTCTGGCCTCCATGTTAGCAGCTTGTCTTTCAGCAAACTCCTCCGCTCTGGCAAACATCAACACTCGCACCAGAATAAGAGTTTCTCTCAGCATTCGCCATCTGAATAAATCTGACAAGCATCATCAATAACTCTAAAACACATAGCTTCTTCATCATTAAATTCATTGAATGTTTGATGAGTCGCTCCACAAATTAGTCAATGGTTTCACAAACTTTTGGGATTTCTTGCATGAAAATGTTTCTTTCAAATCAACGTTTGATACTGGATTGAACTTGAGATTCTTTATTTCTTTAATCTGACAGTATGTGATTTTGTCAATTCGCATCATTTTCTTTATGACTTCTTTCACACCATCAACAGCAAGATTTTTTGAGATACTTGATAATTGTGTTATTAGTCTATTCAAGTATATGAATGAAATCATCAAATGTCTCTATCCAAGCAGTCAATCAATCGCCAATATTTTGCATTTTTTCTGTATCCAAAGGTGGAGGTGGTTTCAGTAACACAGCAGCGCTGTAGACAATTGTGGAATTTACTGACACCTAATGGTGGATCATTGTGACTAGGTTTATGCAACTTATCGATGAGACCATGCAATGTGCTGGTCTCTGAATCATCTTTAATGAAAGCTCAAAACATGACTTTCTTTGCTGCCATCTGGAAAACTTGACTATTCAGAGAGTCACTCTGCTCTTTATTCTTCTAAGACCTATGAAGTTCTTCTGAGCTCCACTCAGCAACTTTGTGAATGAACCGCTTTGATTCTGGATGGCTCTGCAAGCACAACACGGGCACTTCTCCACGAGCCAACTTCACCTTGTGCTGTGGTACGATGACTCTTTAGTGTATTCAGTAAGTCATTTATTTCTTCTCTTCTAAATGTCAATTTGCATTTTCTGACACATGGTTGATCTCCACCTTGCAGCGCTTCTGTTTGCTGCGTTATTTTGCAAATTATGATTATCAGAGGCTGCGCTTTGTAAACCAGGTTGAATCTGCCTTCAGTGTTAATACTCGGTATAATGTGCAACTTTATCTTGTGTGGCAGAGCTGTATCTTTACGTATGGCCGGAACTTCAGGTTCTTGGCCATCAATGTGTAGATTCTAATCAACATTTTCGTTGTTTTCACCTGCTTTATAGCAGCTGGAACTGTGCTTTGACTCCACATGCATGAAACATCAATTCCGTACTTTAACAGCGAAACATGTGGCATGCACAAGAAGTTTTCTTAGACCACGGAAAACTCTCTGGGAGTGCCTGCTCGTTCTTTGGGTTACTTATCCCCTATTTTGTCGCCAGTTGTAGCGTCCTACCCAGCCTGGGTACCCACCAATGACTACACCATAAAAGGAGCCTAATATGACATGTCTTTACTTATCTACGTGTAACCGCGAACTCAACATTCAAAAACAAGCTTTCATTGCATTCCGCTCAGACACCTGCATCATGGCCCTACAGATTCTGTTTGGAGTCAAAAGGGTTCTGTCATAAAACATGCAAGAGACTGCACGCTCGACTGTCACTATTTTTTCCAAGGTCCCTAATTGGCTAATCCAGCCAACACGCCACTTCCAGTGCTTGCAGTGGAGCAAAGGACCAAGCACAGATTGATTAAACGTAATCAGTGCCCGTCCAGTGCTCCCAATGTAACTGAGGTCTGTTTCTTCCCCCCTCCCGCTGCTCCCTCATTAGTGTGTTTTTTTTCTTGTTAAATGCAGTTAGGAAGAGCAGTCCATCCCGTGGCCCCAACAATAGCAGAGATGGGTTGAAGGAAAATTCTGTTGCACAAGCTTTCACCATTTTAAGAAACACACAATTTCATTCTGATATTGACTCCTGAACCATTTCTTGGAATTTTTCAAAAACAGATTAGTGTCCGTATGAAGCTGATCCAATTGGCTGGTATGTATAAGAGTGCTTCCACTCCTATAAAGTGAGATGGAATTGCTGTTAGAGGTGCTGCCACTCCCCCTCCCTTTGGTTACAACACCTCCATTTTCTTACTGTGATTGATAAATATGTAGTAAATGGCACAAACGAAGAACAATGCAGGCACACCATGCATGTTTTCCTTGAGTCACTCCATTTCTGGCATAAAATATAGAAATGACAAATATTACAGTGTTTTTAGAAAATATTGCCATACCTATGGTTATTTTTTTATTTCAGAGAAGGGCAACGTTGCTGTTTTATTTTTAAAGAGATGAGCAAACAGATGCAAACAACTGACTGTAAACAATATTTGAGTCAAAGAAGCTACATTGGCCATCATTAGAGCATGGTGACACAGGGAACACGCGTAAATGTTTTCTTACAGTTATGTGATGTTTTTTAACGAGAAATACACAATAGAATTTCATTTCATGCATTACAAACTAGTGATGTGTGTGGCTAGACAAAGAGGGGCTTTACTAGATGTTACTGACACTAGTGTCTGTGAAATGGGTACTGACACAGAAATTTAGATTTCAGGTGAAAAGAAAGCAACAGTCTTCATCCAAAATGAATGAGGATTGTTGTGTCTGACTGGGCTGCTGTGACAAACCACCTTCAGACCTCACGTCGTCAGCCCAGAGCAGACAATGTTCAAAGATGCACCTGAACACTTAAGCTAGAAATGGAGCAGAATAGAAAGATCAAAATAAGGGTTCTTTTTGTGGATCGACTATGGCTGCTTTATTTCGGGGCACACGCCCCTCAGCCAGCAGTGTCTGAGAAGTACTATGCATTCCGTGCATTTACATACAACTGCCTTGTGCATGCGCCAGTCAGGTACAATGTGTGTCCATTATAAAAAATGTCCCTTGGAACTCAACCGATATCCCATTCGTGCACATCCTTGACATGTGAAATAACCCTGTCCATTTGACACAGAAACCCCAATATTAATAGTCAGTACAGAACAATACAAGTGTAAAGGCAGAATATTAGAATGAGAGGTTAAACAAGCTTTATCAGAATAGATGTCACACTAAACACCCACAAAAGGGGTTACTAAACCTTTCATCCTAGAGCACCACTCTATATCCCCTCGCCTGCCCCATGTTCATACCATAAACCGCAATACCCCTCTTGGGGCAACTCTCTATGAAGATCGTTGACTATTTCATCCACTCTTTGCCTCGCTCACTCCCACCCTCCACTCCAAACTACCATTTTTGTGTAAAAAAAAAAAATGAAGGAATATTTTAAATCCCCCCTTTAGTTCATGTCCCCTTACTTTTCAAATGTAACAAGTTCAATTGTTATTTATTACTTCTTTTAAAATATGGTGCTTTACAAATCTCCAAAATAAATAAATAGATCTGTCAAACCATCAAATGTCACAAGCCCTCCACTGTAGCTGATGTACTTTAGCACACACCATGTCGTTGGACATTTAATATTGTGTCTGCTGCATTTGAGGTTTGTGGGACTCAGTGTGGTTTATGGAAAGCTTACAGAACATAGAAACTCAATGCTCAGGTTCTAGTTATGGCTTTCTGGCTTGAGCATGTGTGACCCTGGGAAAAGCACTTCATCTAACTGGGCCTTGGCTCATGTGTTTGCGGCCACTAGGGTGCTTAGATGCAAGCTATGAGCTCTTATGCTAGGTTATTTGGCATATATATGTTCAAGTACCAAAAAGGCTACATATGTAGTCTTAATGTTGGGCAGCAAGTATGAGAGCAGATATATTATACGCATTAATTATTTTAAAGCTGGCAGCAATTTGACACCCATCAAGAATATGAAAGCCAACACCAAATAAATGAATTTACGTTTACAATTTGACGAATGCATTATTAATTATAACAATATGTAAATGTCTGCAGTTGCACCTTTAATTGGTTTGCAGCAGCGAAATATGAGCAATAGGAACAGTATGGTTTCCGATCGCATAATTGTCGGTGTGAAAATGTAAGTAACTCTTTGAATTACACATCATGGTTAAGAGCTTGTTTAATTAGGAGCCATAACATTTCAAATAGAAAATCAGCAAAAAAGGAAGAAGTGTAGGTTGCATAGACCAACGTGATAGATTGTGGTGTGGACCACAGGCGCCGCAGCACAGGGTAGTTGGGACGAGAATAGGAGTTTCTTAGATGGTGTGGTGAGGTATTCCTGAATTACAAAGTGCGCTCTGCGTGATATGCAGGCAATAATAGAGAACATTTACAGAGGGAAAATATTGTCCACCTAATTGTTCTGGTTTGTCTTTCAAACTTTTGTAGGTTTACCTACATTTTTTGCAAGTCTTCAGGGCATTGAAAAACAGCTTTTCTGCAAGCTGAAGTCACTACTTGTTGGAAACTCCAGTCAAAACTATTATTTGAAGGGCCGCCTCTTCCTCTTTATGTCTTCGCCTACGACAGCACGTGTGTTTTTTGTGAGATTTTAGTTTTCTATACTGTGGGCTTTACCACCCATTACTTATTTTTAGTTGGGTTCATAGTCACTCTCAAGGCCTTGCTTCTTATTTCTGAGCTGCTAGAGGCTTCCTTCCTCTTCGACTATTTGTTCTGCCCCTGAAGCATGGACGAATTTGGTCCGTCTACTGCTCACTTTCTTAGGGGCAACTTTTTCTTTCGGTTGAAGTACTCCATTAGAGTATGTCATTTTCAGTGGGCTTTCTCGTGTACTTCTCACCTTTGGTGTTCCTCCACGTCCACATTGTCTTGCCCCCACCTGCTCTTCTTCCTCAAACTGCCCGTTTTAGCTTTGGACCCTCCCTCACACTGTCCATGTTGGCTTTGCTTCCCCCCTTTCTTACCCTGTCAATGTTGGCTTTGCCCCCACCCTCCCTCCCACTGTCTTTCTTGGCTTTGCCTTCACCCTCCTTCCTGCTGTCTATGTTGGCTTTGCCCCAACCCTCCTTCCTGTTGTCCATGTTGGCTTTGCCCCAAACCCTTCCTGCCGCTGTCTTTGTTGGCTTTGCTTCCCCCCTCCCTCTGACCAGGTTGGATTTGCTACCACCCCCCCCCCTGCTATCCATGTTGGCTTTTCCCCTACTCCTGCCTCCCGCTGTCAATACTGGTTTTGCCCCATCCTGTATCCCACTGTCCATGCTGCCTTTTCCCCTACTGCTGTCTGTGTTGGTTTTGGCCTCCCTCACGCTGTGCATGTTGGCTTTGACCCCTTCCTTCCACTGTCCTTGTTGGCTTTGCCCTCCAGCGTCCTCCCTCTAGGGTCTGGGTTGGCTTTGCCCTAACCTCTCTCCGCCATGATTCTAGACACCACACTCTCCTGCAAGAATAGCCTCTGCATTCTACCCCAAACAGCTTTTAGTGAAATTATCCATGTATTCCAAGCAAAACAGCGATTAGCAGAATAGTATCTGCATTTCACCAGGAAAAGCCTGACACCATTTCTAACACCCTAACAAGGGCCCTCTCCTCCAATGTTGAAAAGCTGGACAAACTTGACTCTACCTTTGACTTGCCTCGGACTGGATGAGTACTGTGGAGATACAACACATAAATCAAAATCGGGACAGGATGTGGTCTAAGGGCTAGGGCGATCATCCTCGAAGTTGGGGAACCAGGTGGACACTCAACCGCCTGTGATTCTAGGCAAATCACTTAGGGGCATATGTCAGTCAGTCATATTAGCTTTATCCGACAATTTTAGTCATCAAAGTAAATGTACAAAAAGAAAACTCATGACTGATACTTTATAAGACATTAAAATAGGACTTTCCAATAAAACTATAAAATCCGTTAAAAAACAGTTAAAAAGCATCAGGCTATTAAACGCCTATAGATACTAATTGCATAAATGGATCCTTGTGCCACTTGTTGTGCAATTTACAGAGAGATTCATTAATATCATACCTTTACTGTTAGAATCTTATGTTATATATACACCTATTTACAATGTGATGTATTATTTATACAGCTATTTACAACATGTCCACCTTGGTATGTTCCATCCACCCCCATGGTGATAGCGCACTTGGTAGCTTCCTGTGAAGCTGGCCTTAAAATGTTCATGTGAGGAGATGTTCTTTGCTGGAGAGCGGAGCAGTGAATAAAGGCAGTTATTTACCAGACGCCTCCGTTTTCTACTTTTAACAGTGGCGACGAGGATGGGATACGAACCCACGTATGCAAAGCACAATGGATCCCAATTTCCCCACTTCCCGTCCCAAGTAAACCATGGGAAAAGATTGCTCTCGACATAATTGGTCCAATTAATTTACCAAGAGTAGTTAAGAAATTTGCTATAGTCCTAACTGACTACCACTCGCATTGGACGGTGGTTAAAATGGTCAACCAGATAACCACCGCATCTGTAATTCAGTTCCTGAGAGACACTTTTGCTACGGAAGGCATACCTGCATCCATAGTCACTGACAACGGGGTCCAGTTGGTTTCCCATAGCATGACAGAGTTTCTCAACAACCTAAATATAAAACACACCACTGTACTGTCCCAGGGCCAACGGGTTGGCGGAAGGGATGAACCGCATGGTTAAAGGCGGAATTCAATGAGCCAGTATTATCAACATTCCTATTGAGCAAGGTCTTCAAGAGATGTTGTGGGCCTACCACACCACACCCAACCAAATTACAGGCGTCTCTCCTTTCTCAGCATTAAGAGGGAGAAAACCCTGTACCAAGTTCTTCCCAAATTGGTTAGGGGGAGGAACACTCATCACCAGGGACATGAGTACTTTCACTGACAGAGTTCGTGAGCATCAAAACAAATACAAAGAACGTTATGACTCCAAGCATGGTACCAAGAACCCAGAATGGAAGGTGGGTGAATGGGTTTGCATAAAAAATCCAAGGTGTAGCAATCCTGAAAGCAAGTTTTCCAAACCTAGGAGCATAACAGCAGTCAAAGAAACACGGTCATTTTAGATGATGATCAAACGTGGAGCATGGACAGACTAGTAAGGGCTCAACAAGAACAAAATAGTCAGACCCAAAACCTTCCCAGTTCTGAGCACTTATCTAACGTCACCCCTACCCAAAGAACACACAAGACACCAGGTTGGCATAAAGACTTTATTGTTTACAAATTAACTTCCTCCGGAAGATATGTGATGTTGGACTGTATTGAGGGAAGTTATATATTGCAATGGTTATAGGGGGGAAGATGTGTTACCATCTTATGTTATATATACACCTATTTACAATGTGATGTATTATTTATACAGCTATTTACAACGTGTCCGCCTTGGTATGTTCCATCCACCCCCATGGTGATAGCACACTTGGTAGCTTCCTGTGAAGCTGGCCTTAGAATGTTCATGTGAGGAGATGTTCTTTGCTGGAGAGCGGAGCAGTGAATGAAGGCAGTTATTTACCAGACGCCTCAGTTTTCTACTTTTAACAGTTTACCTTGCCATACTATTTCTTACCGACAGTATAAAGGAAATGGACAGAAGAGTCAAAATGGCGGCTAAAAAGCTAGAAGCATGTAGTTAACGCAGATACAAAACACTACACAACAGAGATTGCCTGAGATCTAATAGTCCATGCCCATCCTAAGAATTTTTCCTGGGCAATGACAATTGGTGCCATAGTTTCTGATCGCAGTAGTCTGAGCCCTATATCATTTCTTTTAGTACCCAGAGCACTACAAATTGGAGACAACCACCTGCAACACGGGGCTGTGTAGGCTGGGCAAAAAAATGTATAAGCCCCTATCGCCATCACACCCTCTCTTATTCCAACGTTGTGGTGGTGATAGGGACTTCGCCTTTATTACAAGGCAGCGTTAAGCCACTTAATGTGTCTTAACACTGCCTTATGAATAAGGCCTCCTTTCACGCTATGGTTAGCGTAAAAGGGGTGGGCAGTGGGTGTTGCGGTGGGTGTTCCACCACAACACCCATTGATTTTGACGCTGCCCCCTATGTACAAGGGTAGCGTACATAGGAAGCAGTGCCAAAATCAAGACCAGGGAAAACCTTGTCTTAACTTGACTAAACTAGGAGAAATTCATTATTTCTCCTGTTTTTTTCTTTTTCCATGTGTGCTGCCTTGAGCAGCACACATGGAAAAAGCAAACTGCCATGGATTGTTTATGTACAGGAAGTTCCCCCTTCCTGTACATGAACAATCTGTACAAAAAAATGACTTTTTGGTGACTTTCATGTGTGCTGCATGAAGCAGCACACATAAAAGTGACAAAATAGCATTTTAAGATTGCTTATGTGTAGTAAGGGGCACCGTCCCACATATACACAATCCTCCCCTGCACGTAGACACCCTCGCACTATGGTGCAAGAGTGCCTGCGTTGGCGCCACACTGCTAAGTGTAGCGCCAGTGCAGGGGGAAACGCAAGTCTGCACCATATGCTTGTAAATATGGTGCAGCCTGGCGTTTCAGAAGTGGCGAAGTGAGGTGTTCAGCCATGACGGCTAACGCCTCACTCTGCCACTTCCTTGTACATATGCCCCTTAATCTCTCCGTTCCTAGCAAAAAATGAATGGGTCCATCGCCATTGCGCTTTTTTGCTCCGTACCTGCTTTCTGTGTTGCGTCCCCTCCAAACTCCGTGAGGAAGAAAAAAAAAGTACTATGATTCTACTAGCGCTGGCCACGTTGTACCTTTTTGTTTTTTTAACTTTCAGCCATGCTGCTGTACACTATGATCACTTGTCATAGATACTCACTGCTAAGTGAATTTTGAATCATACTAACCCGCACCATGTCCACCACAAGTACAGATAAAATGTACAAGCGGGCCGACACCCCTATGCAAAATATGCTCTTTAACTCACCACTCGTGACCACACGAGTATGTAATCAACATGCCTCTTGTTTATTTCTTTATTTTTTTTTTAGGTTGCATTCACTCACTAACCCCTTCACTGCGGCGGCTATTCCGCCGCAGTGCTAAGGGGGCGGGGCGGCCGCATGCTGGTGACGGAACCGCTCCGTCATCAGCCGCGGTTGGGCTGTGCTCATGACGGAGCGGTTCCGTCATGGCCCTGCCCGCTTAATCCGCTATTGATCTTTATTGAGAGAAATTCGAATCCAGCAGCACAGAGCAGCAGCTCCAGCTACAGAACGCTGAAATTAACAACCCCTTTCATGCGCAAATGAGAGATCAAATCAAGAATCAAAATTGATGGTTACGCCGCTCCTAATGGATCCTGCCAGCACTCGGCACTACCCAAAGTAAAAGGCTTCTCTGTTCGGCCACGCTATTCATTTAAACGGACCTCCAAAAGACCCCCTCTGAAATTCTACATTGAGCAGCCTTGATGCAAGACACATACAGCCCTGATGACAGACCAGTGACTCCAGTCTGGTCTAGAAATGCGTCGGCAGTGTTGTTTGGGAGATACAAAGTATCATTGTTGTACAAAAGCTAGGACCGGCCGGTCCAGAATTAAAATATATATGTCATTTAATTACTTATATTCTATCCTCCCAACCCCTAGTTTCTCTCATTCAGTGTTTGCCATTTTTTTGTTGTTTGTGATAAAAATGTTTGTATTATTTTTTCAATAATTGTTTTATTTAATGTATGATGTGAGAATACTTTCTAATGTGTGACATAATGGTTTCTAAATGTGTAAATAGTCTTTGCCTTTAATGTTTGTTAAAGTTTGTTTAGCCTTGTAAATATTTGTAATCAATGTCTTTTTCTGTCAGCAATTCTTTGAAAATATAAAAAATACAAAATGATTGACACAAAATAATGGTGTCTAGGGAAGCGACAATAAATTGGTTTCTTACCCTGCATCAAAAAAACGTATTGAGTCACTGTGGTTTGGGTACTTTGTGTTGTTCACTATTGATATTAGGTCTAGCCCTCACCACATAAAGGACCTAACCCCTTCTGTTCCCAATCCTCTGTATTTGCAGCTCCTCTCTGGGGAAGTGGGTGTATTGTGGTGGTGTGTATTTCGCATGTGTACGTCACCCGTGCACTAGGCTACCAGTTGACTCGACATCATCACGATATAACTTTCCCAGGTCGGGGATTTCCTTTCACCAATCATTGTATTTAGAGGTGGTAGCTTAACAGTTTTTGTTTTTTGTTTAGCACTCCTAGTCCTAACTGCGCACACCCCAGTCATCACTAGTGATATGCATAGCTCCCCCCTACACACACACTTTGAGACAGGATAAATACATTTCAGTAAAGAAAGCTGAATAGCACGACCGCCCAGAAATCTCAGTGGCATGAAAGGGGCTAGCATTCTCCTGACATGCTAGGCCTCGTGTGGAAGGCAAGACTGTAAAGAAAAGGGAGGGATGTATAGTACGCTTGCACACTACTGGAGGGCTCCAGGCAGAGCCCCAGTGTCCCTACAGTTGGAAAAGTGTTGGTTAGGTCTGAGTGACGCAGCTTGTGCTAAAAAAGTGTGCGGCACCACTGGTGTGTACTGTAGCGGCAGTGAATATTTAGTTATCCACATTACAGTGTCTTTCATGTGCTTACCGTCGTCACCCACACACCTCAGGCTTTTGGGATGAGGACAATTAGGGCTAGGAGCAATGAAAATTACCAGCAAGTAATATTGACATACCCTCCCTTGTACAACCACACACAACACCACACACACAACCACACACACAACCACACAAACACAACCACACACACAACCCCACCATCAGTGCACACTTTCACCAGGCACAGACCCCATCAGTTGTCAGTGCACGCTTTTACCGGGCACAAACACCACAAGCCATCAGTGCACGCTTTCACCGGGCACAAACAACACCAGCCATCAGTGCACGCTTCCACCAGACACACACCACCAGACGTCAGTGCACGCTTTCAACAGGCACACACACCACCAGCTGTCAGTGCACGTTTTCCCCAGGCACACACAACTAGTCATCAGTGCACTCTTTCACCAGGCACAGACGTCATCAGTCGTCAGTGGATGCTTTCACCGGGCACAAACACCACCAGCCATCAGTGCACACTTTCACCACGCACACACAACCACACCGTCAGTGCACACTTTCACCAGGCACAGACACCATCAGTCGTCAGTGCACGCTTTCACCGGGCACAAACACCACCAGCCGTCAGTGCATGCTTTCACCAGGCACAAACACCACCAGCCATCAGTGCACGCTTCCACCAGGCACACACCACCAGACGTCAGTGCACGCTTTCACCAGGCAAACACACACCACCAGGCATCAGTGCACGCTTTCATGAGGCACACACCACCAGCCATCAGTGCACGCTTTCACCAGGCACACACCACCAGCCATCAGTGCACACTTTCACCAGGCACACACACCATCAGCCGTCAGTGCACGCTTCTACCAGGCACACACACCACCAGCCGGCAGTGCACTCTTGCACCAGGCACACACACCACTAGCCATCGGTGCACAATTTCAACAAGCACACACACCACCAGCCATCAGTGCACACATCAATTGTTAACGCATCCACAATTAACTATTGTAGCAATCGCAGTATGGTGCACTTTACTTTTATAGGTAAGACTAGCCAAAAGGTTAGTCCAATCATGCACTGTACACTTGGTGTTATCCCACACCTATTCTGTTTTTCAATTTAAATCAATTGATAATACCATCACTTTTCATACATTTTAATCTTTCTTTATCTCAACAAAATTCATGTTTCATTTCACATGTCATAAATTCCTCACAATCACTTTTTGAATGTTATGTATACAATTTGATACTATTCACATTTCATTTTATGTTACAGTCAACATTAACATATAGCACGCCCGATGCATTTCGGTACCCAAACGGTACCTTCCTCAGGGGCATTCTAAAAGAAAAAAGTGAAAATATGTTGATTGTTATGTGTGCCCATGGTAGCTATTAGTGAATCTAAATCAATGTTGACTAATGCGATGCCAATGTTTGGTTCCTGATCTTACTTTTGTGCTCCGTCACTCTGACTTTGAGTTTACGCTCAGTTTTTCCCACATACATCATCCCACATGAGCATTTGATGCCATAGATCACATTCTGTGTGTTGCAATCACTTGTGTGTCTTAGTTTGATCTTTTTCCCTGTTGTTGGATGGTTAAATGTGTCACCAGTAATCACATTGTTGCAATGTATGCAATTTTGACATCGAACCGTGCCTTTATGTTGAGTTTCTTCACTGCAGGATTTAGGTTGTTTCAAAATTTCTTTCAAATTTCTCCCTCTTGTGTACGCGTGTAATGGTTCTTCCCTGAAGAGACCTTTAAAGTCCGGTTCGGTAGATAATAGTTCCCATCTTTTATTAATGATTTTCTTAATTGCTTTGGACAGCGTTGTGTATTTAGATACAAATACCATCTTGTCTCTAGTTGTTCTGACTTTGGTTTGTAACAAGTCTTGTCTGTCCAAACTTATGACTCTTTCCTTACTTTGATTTAGCACTTCTGTTGGGTATCCTCTGTCTTTGTATTTAAGCAGCTGTTCCTCCATCTTAGCAAGACCTGTGTGTGATTCAGAGCAAATACGTTTTATACGTATCAGTTGAGAAAATGGCAAATTGCTGATAAGGCTCCTTGGGTGGAAACTAGTATAAGCCAATGCATTGTTACGGTCCGTTGGCTTGGAATACAATTCTGTCTGGAAACCTGTTTCTGTTTTAATGACTCTAACATCCAAAAAATCTATTGTTCGGTCATCAATTTTATGTGTGAACTGTATTCTGGGGTTCACTGCATTCAGATCCCTGATCATTTGTTCCAATTCTTGTGTGGATGCTCTCAAGATTACAAATATATCATCGATAAATCGACAATACATCCTGATTTTAGACCATTGAGGTGTCTTCATCAAATTTTCTGATTCAAACTGGGCCATAAAGATGTTTGCATATGCCGGTGCTCCCGAGAATCCCATTGAAGTTCCCGTGAGTTGGGCATAATGTTGGTTGTTCCATTCGAAATAACTGTTCTGTAAGCAGAATTTTAACAGTTGGAGTATCAAAATTGTTTCAGTTTGTAAATCTTCCATTTGTAACAATGCCCATTCTATCGAGTCCAGTCCAGCTGCGTGAGGAATAGACGTGTAAAGCGCAACCACATCAATGGTGCACAAAATCCAATTTTCCTGGTAGTCTTGGGACAAGTTTGAAAGTTTATTTAAAAAATCAGTGGTGTCCTTCGTGTATGAACTCCATCCTTGGACAAATTGCTGTAGAAAATAATCCAAGTAACGTCCGAGGGGATCAAATATTGACCCACACCCTTATACGATAGGTCTGAACGGTGGATTGTGCGAGTTTTTATGAATCTTAGGGATCATATATAATTTGGGACATCTGGGGTGTGTCGTGTTGAGATATGCCCGGGTGTTTGCGTCTATCCAAACTTGTTCAACTACATCTCGGTAGTAGTCCATTGATTGTAGCTGCTGAGTGGGTTCCATTTCCAATGGTAGGTACGTATTGCTATCTATAACATGTGTATCAACTTTGTTCCTGTAATAAACAGTGTCCAAACCAACTATTACACCCCCTTTGTCCGCTGAGTGAATTGTCAGTTGTTGATTATTTGCTAGATTTTGTAAGGGATGTTGTTCTGTTTTGGTTAAATTCTGTTGTTTAATTTTCTTGAAGTCCAGTGCTTCTATATCCTTTTTCACCATAATTTCAAATGTATCCAGCATTTTATGTGAAACTGGAGGTTGGTAGGTACTTTTGGGTTTGAACTGTTTGAATTTGTTGATTGCCTGACCAGGCGAGGAAGCGGCAGGCAAATCATTGAGAAGCGGGAGGACAGTGGTCTAATCATAAATATTTCATCGACTAATTTAACCAATCAACAAATTAGAGTTCTAAATAAAGGATTATCATTCGTACCCACCACGAGAGCCAATGAAACTGAAACAGAGACAGCTGTCTACCGGTTCATGAGAACCTTAAGATTACGTCATTTCTTTACAAATGTCATGGAGTCAACCACACCAACCACGCAAGAACGAGGAGGACAGTTCAAACCCAAAAGTACCTACCAACCTCCAGTTTCACATAACATGCTGGATACATTTGAAATTATGGTGAAAAAGGATATAGAAGCACTGGACTTCAAGAAAATTAAACAGAACAACATGCCTTACAAAATCTAGCAAATAATCAACAACTGACAATTCACTCAGCAGACAAAGGGGGTGCAATAGTTGTTATGGACACTGTTTATTACAGGAACAAAGTTGATTCACATGTTATGGATAGCAATACGTACCTACCATTGGAAATGGAACCCACTCAGCAGCTATAATCAATGCTCAATGGACTACTACAAGATGCAGTTGAACAAGGTTGGATAGACGCAAACACCCGGGCATATCTCAACACGACACACCCCAGATGTCCCAAAGTATATATGATCCTAGGATTCATAAAAACCCGCAAGATCCACCGTTCAGACCAATCGTATTGGGGTGTGGGTCAATATTTGATCCCCTCAGACGTTACTTGGATTATTTTCTACAGCAATTTGTCCAAGGATGGAGTTCATACACGAAGGACATCACTGATTTTTTAAATAAACTTTCAAACTTGTCCCTAGACTACCAGGAAAGTTGGATTGTGTGCACCATTGATGTGGTTGCGCTTTACACGTCTATTCCCCAGGCAGATGGACTGGACTCGATAGAATGGGCATTGTTACAAATGGAAGATTTATAAACTGAAACAATTTTGATACTCCAACTGTTAAAATTCTGCTTACAGAACAGTTATTTCGAATGGAACAACCAACATTATGCCCAACTCACGGGAACTTCCATGGGATTCTCGGGAGCACCAGCATATGCAAACATCTTTATGGCCCAGTTTGAATCAGAAAATTTGATGAAGACACCTCAATGGTCTAAAATCAGGATGTATTGTCGATTTATCAATGATATATTTGTAATCTGGAGAGCATCCACACAAGAATTGGAACAAATGATCAGGGATCTGAATGTAGTGAACCCCAGAATACAGTTCACACATAAAATTGATGACCGAACAATAGATTTTTTGGATGTTAGAGTCATTAAAACAGAAACAGGTTTCCAGACAGAATAGTATTCCAAGCCAACGGAGCGTAACAATGCATTGGCTTACACTAGTTTCCACCCAAGGAGCCTTATCAGCAATTTGCCATTTTCACAACTGATACGTATAAAACGTATTTGCTCTGAATCACACACAGGTCTTGCTAAGATGGAGGAACAGCTGCTTCAATACAAAGACAGAGGATACCCAACAGAAGTGCTAAATCAAAGTAAGGAAAGAGTCATAAGTTTGGACAGACAAGATTTGTTACAAACAAAAGTCAGAACAGCCAGAGACAAGATGGTATTTGTATCTAAATACACAACGCAGTCCAAAGCAATTAAGAAAATCATTAATAAAAGATGGGAACTATTATCTACCGAACCAGACTTTAAAGGTCTCTTCAGGGAAGAACCATTACACGCGTACACAAGAGGGAGAAATTTGAAAGAAATTTTGAAACAACCTAAATCCCGCAGTGAAGAAACTCAACGTTAAGGCACGGTTCGATGTCAAAATTGCATACATTGCAACAATGTGATTACTGGTGACACATTTAACCATCCAACAACAGGGAAAAAGATCAAACTAAGACACACAAGTGATTGCAACACACAGAATGTGATCTATGGCATCAAATGCCCATGTGGGATGATGTATATGGGAAAAACTGAGCATAAACTCAAAGTCAGAGTGACGGAGCACAAAAGTAAGATCAGGAACCAAACATTGGCATCGCCATTAGTCAACATGGATTTAGATTCACTAATAGCTACCATGGGCACACATAACAATCAACATGTTTTCACTTTTTTCTTTTAGAATTTCCCCTGAGGAAGGTACCGTTTGGGTACCGAAATCCATCGGGCATGCTATATGTTAATGTTGACTGTAACATAAAATGAAATGTGAATAGTATCAAAATGTATACATAACATTCAAAAAGTGATTGTGATGAATGTATGACATGTGAAATGAAACATGAATTTTGTTGAGATAAAGAAAGATTAAAATGTATGAAAAGTGATGGTATTATCAATTGATTTAAATTGAAAAACAGAATAGGTGTACGATAACACCAAGTGTACAGTGCATGATTGGACTAACCTTCTGGCTAGTCTTACCTATACTTTTACCTAGGAGTGACAACCCTTTACAATCATTGCACCAATTGAAAAGAAGGTCAAAACATTAATAAATTTGGAGTGCTCCTCGCACATTCTCCGTTAATTTTTCGCACTTTACTTTTAAACATATTCATCTAAAGCGCAGCATGACACAATTGCTACAAAAATAAATACACATTTTTTGGCCTACAATTTATAGACTTTTGTTGCAATTGGTGTTGCAATATTTAGCAATGCCAATAGCTCAAACTCTCTATAATTCTTTTCGGTCCAGGTCTCATGAACTCTCCTCTCATATTTTCTCCCCTGATATCTTTCTCTCCCCATATTCCCCTCTTCGTCTCCCCTTTCACAGGCTCGCAGTTAGGTATCAGAATTATGTTTAGAGATGGCTCCACTGCTCAGAAGAGAGCATTTCATTTAAAAACCACAAAAGGAGATACCCTTCAATCCACTTAGGGACAGGGTGAAAATTTACAACACAAATTTTAGTCCCTACCCAGAGGACAATGCCCAAGTTATATGGAAATACCCTCTCGTCTGCCACAGTAGAACTATGGGAAGTAAAGGAGGTAAATCTTAGTGTACTTTACAATCCTAGTTTAAGGCAATGAACATCATATCAATTATACACCTATTATTTTCTATACTCATAGAACAAAAACACCATCGTAAGAGCACTGGGTAGTCATGCACGAGACAATTCAATCAATTAAAAAGATACAATTTTATTCTTAAAAACAAGGTATTCACCATGTACAGAGTATCATATATTTACATATTGCAATTAAAAAGAAATTTTTACAAAAAACCAAGACAAGTCGACGCAGCGTTTCGGTGCTTTTGTTGGAGATCTGACACCTTCAGGACGTTTTTTTTTATCTATAAAAGAATGCATATATTTACTCCACAGGCTCTTACATACAGAATAGTATATCCGGTGTAAGTCCTAATAGCAACGCAATATTACACTTCATTATATGGTGCATAAATAAAAACCTATACATCGCAATATTATTAAAAACTTTATTTACAACTCAATTTCTTTCATACTAGCTAATTCCTCTCGTACCGGACCACCTCCTCATATGGTGTGGTCTGTTCATGTCGACATATTGCCAGAGGAACCACTTCAACATCATAGTCGTTTTAGATGATATTCCGTCTATATGTATCATCACCTCTAAGTATTTTTCTTTATCTATACATCAACACAAGTGATTTTATCTCATAACATACCTCTTAATGGCTAAAAGTGAATCTTTAGACACCCACGGTCAAGGTGTAGTAGTGCTGATTGTTTGTTATATTTCTTATTAACAATCTTGCAGTTCCTATATAGTAAAACAGGGATAAAGATATCCTTAGCACCCTCCTTTAATTATATCCTCTTATCCATTGTATTAAGGGATTGATTTACAATAAGCGTACCTTCAAACATAGGTAGTCCTTCATCGATTTAGATAGAAGAAAAAGTACTGTGCATCTTTATTTGACGTAGTTGTATACACTTCGTGATTCTGATTATCACGCTGGGTAGACAGAAATACATAACGTGTATATGAATAAACAATACTGCCCCAGATAAGTGAAAATCAAAGAGTTGCTAGAGATGACAACCCTACCTTAGTTTAAAATAAATTAATGATGAACCTGAAGTCATCAGTTTATCAGGAGCCCCGGGAGGTGTAGAGACATCTTTCAATACGTCTTTATTTCATATGAACCCGTAATTCAATGTCGGGACAGTCTGTAGAAAAAAGTACTATTTAGAAACCCCATCTTTCCTAAAAGGTCTTTATGTATTAATACAGGGGCTATTTTCCTATTCTCTCACTCAGTCAACTTCATATTGTTGATTCATCTACTATTTATGAAACCCCTATAGACATTAATCACCACAAAGTGGTAGCTTACTCTATTTTATCATCCTCCACAGGCAGTTTCCTAATGAGGATGATTCAAAAACCCCAGGTTACACAAAACAAAGTTACCAACTTGGTCCCATCAACTAATACTATGGTGTCCCAAATTGAAACGAGCCTCCACCTCCCTCTTTGCTACGAACATTTAAAAGCAAAGAATACCCCACATTAAAGGCGCGTTAAACGCAGCATTTACCTTCAATGTAGACAAACTCGGTCTACTGACATCCGACCTCTAACGCGTATCCCGGTAACCGCGATTCGTATAGCCGCCATTTTTGGTCAGTTTATACACGTGCCCTCTAGGGTCAAAGGGCTAAGACGTACGTGGGTTACTATCCGGAGACCTTTAGTTAAGCTTATTGAGATACCAATAAAACCTTAATGACTGTAAATAAATTCGGGTATTCTTTCTTTGTACAGAATTTCGTTGTACTATTCTGATAATAAGTGACTTTTACCCGATCGGAATTTTACATAAAGGGTCAGCCATGATGGATAGGGTGAAGCAGCATCTACACCCTACGGTTCGCTACTTGTATGTTTTAATATGGCTAAAATGAAAATGTCTAAACGTATTATAGTACATCTCCTTCTTAAAGTTAATACCAGATAGGAGACAAACATTTGAACTAATATAACCTACACATCAAAAGCGGCACAGATATCTATCACCTAATGAGTGGCGGCCATCTTGGAATGGTCTTTGTACTAATCTATTCCTAAAGTCGCGGATCCACTCCTAGCAAAAAATAAATAAGGAGGCTCTACTTACCAAGAAATTCTATATTTCTCTGCACCTACCTCTTATTTATGAGTGTGTGTAACATAATGCAGTCCTTCAATCCCTCTATTGATATGCTCAGTATATAAATCCAAAATTCCTATTTCTTTGTAGGCATCTTACTATTATTCCTCCTAGGAGTCCAATGTCTAACCAGGGTGATCCTACTGGTGGAGTCTGTTCATAGTTAATAAAATGACTCGTCTAACCCGGGTACTACTCATCAATAATATCATCTGCTATATCTTTTTTTTTTAAATGTATTCTATTATATGTGACCCATGTGTTTAGTATCAGTATAGACTAAGTCAACCTAGACACAATATTTATCTCAGTAGCTTCTCCCATTCCTCTTTGGTGTTTAATCCCTTGCGAACTGAGTTAAACTTAGACATAAAAAACTGTTCGGTTAAAAGTCACTTATTATCAGAATAGTACAACGAAATTCTGTACAAAGAAAGAATACCCGATTTTATTTATAGTCATTAAGGTTTTATTGGTATCTCAATAAGCTTAACTAAAAGTCTCCTGATAGTAACGCACATACGTCTTAGCCCTTTGACCCTAGAGGGCACGTGTATAAACTGACCAAAAATGGCGGCTATACGAATCGCGGCTACCGGGATACGTGTTAGTGGTCGGGTGTCAGGAGACCGAGTTTGTCTACATTGAAGGTAAATGCTGCGTTTAACGAGCCTTCAATGTGGGGTATTCTTTGCTTTTAAATGTTCGTAGCAAAGAGGGACGTGAGGGATCATTTTGATTTGGGACACCATAGTAATAGTTGATGGGACCAAGTTGGTAACGTTCGTTTTGTGTAACCCCGGGGTTTTTGAATCATCCGCTTTAGGAAACTGCCTGTGAAGGATGTTACAATTGAGTAAGCTACCACTTTGTGGTGATTAATGTCTATAGGGGTTTCATAAATAGTAGACGAATCAACAATATGAAGTTGACTGAGCGAGAAAATAGGAAAATAGCCCCTGTATTAATACGTAAAGACCTTTTAAGAAAGATGGGGTTTCTAAATAGTACTTTTTTCTACAGACTGTCCCGACATTGAATTACGGGTTCATAAATAATAAAGACGTATTGAAAGATGTCTCTACGCCTCCCGGGGCTCCTGATAAACTGATGACTTCAGGTTCATCATTAATTTATTTTAAACTAAGGTAGGGCTGTCATGTCTAGCAACTCTTTGATTTTCACTTATCTGGGGTAGTATTGTTTATTCATATACACGTTATGTATTTCTGTCTACCCAGCGTGATAATCAGAATCACGAAGTGTATATAACTACGTCAAATGAAGATGCACCGTACTTTCTTCTATCTAAATCGATGAAGGACTACCTATGTTTGAAGGTACGCTTATTGTAAATCAATCCCTTAATACAATGGATAAGAGGATATAATTAAAGGAGGGTGCTAAGGATATCTTTATACCTGTTTTACTATATAGGAACTGCAAGATTGTTAATAAGAAATATAACAAACAATCTGCACTACTACACCTTGACCGTGGGTGTCTAAAGATTCACTTTTAGCCATTAAGTGGTATGTTATGAGATAAAATCACTTGGGTTGATGTATAGATAAAGAAAAATACTTAGAGGTGATGATACATATAGAGGGAATATCATCTTAAACGACTATGATGTCGAAGTGGTTCCTCTGGCAATATGTCGAGATGAACAGACCACACCATATGAGGAGGTGGTCCGGTATCAGAGGAATTAGCTAGTATAAAAGAAATTGAGTTGTAAATAATGTTTTTAATAATATTGCGATGTATAGGTTTTTATTTATGCACAATATAATGAAGTGTAATATTGTGTTGCTATTAGGACTTACACCTGATATACTGTTCTGTACGTAAGAGCCTGTGGAGTAAATATATGCATTCTTTTATAGATAAAAAAAAACGTCCTGAAGAAGGTGTCAGATCTCCAACAGAAACGCTGCGTCGACTTGTCTTGGTTTTTTGTAAAAATTTATTTTTAATTGCAATATGTGATATATGATACTCTGTACATGGTGAATACCTTGTTTTTAAGAATAAAATTGTATCTTTTTAATTGATTGAATTGTCTTGTGCATGACTACCCAGTGCTCTTACGATGGTGTTTTTGTTTTATGAGTATAGAAAATAATAGGTGTATAATTGATATGAGGTTAATTGCCTTAAACTAGGATTGTAGAGTACACTAAGATTTACCTCCTTTACTTCCCATAGTTCTACTGTGGCAGGCGAGAGGGTATTTTCATATAACTTGGGCATTGTCCTCTGGGTAGGGACTAAAATTTGTGTTGTAAGCATTTCATTTAACACACTGAGCCATCCTGCTAGCAGAATCGTTTTGTAAGGCACGATATGGTTAGATGTCAAAGAACAGAACGCAACTTAGGTTTTTTTTTTACGGCTGAACTTTTGTACTCGAAGAAATATGTTGAAAAAAAACTCGTTTTTTCAAGATGGGGAAAAGTGGGTTTTTATGCGCTCTAGTAATATATGAGAATCTTGTTGCAAAAAGTACATTGTAAAACACAGATCCAGGCACTTCAAAAAATGTACAGGAATTCAGTTTGCAACATTCTTTGTGTACATCTCCTATTCCTTTAATTATTTGCCACCACCACCACATCCACCACCACCACATCCACCACCACTATGTCTACCACCACTACGTCCACCACCACCATGTCCACCACCACCACCACGTCCACCACCACCACCACACCACATCCACCACCACCATGTCCACCACCACCACGTCCATCACCACCACGTCCATCACCACCACGTCCATCACCACCACGTCCACCACTACCCCACCCACCACCACCACATACACCACCACATCCACCACCTCTACGGCCACCACCACCATGTCCACCACTATGTCCACCACCACCACGTCCATCACCACCACGTCCATCACCACCATGTTCATCACCACCACGTCCATCACCACCATGTCCACAACCACCACGTCCACCACCACCAGGTCAACCACCACCACACCCACCACCACATCCACCACCACATCCACATCCACCACATCCACCACCACCACATCCACCACCACTATGTCTACCACCACTACGTCCACCACCACCATGTCCACCACCACCACGTCCACCACCACTACCACACCACATCCACCACCACCATGTCCACCACCACCACGTCCATCACCACCACGTCCATCACCACCACGTCCATCACCACCACACCCACCATCACCACGTCCACCACTACCACACCCACCACCACCACATACACCACCACATCCACCACCCCTACGGCCACCACCACCATGTCCACCACTATGTCCACCACCACCACGTCCATCGCCACCATGTCCATCACCACCACGTCCATCACCACCATGTTCATCACCACCACGTCCATCACCACCATGTCCACAACCACCACGTCCACCACCACCAGTTCAACCACCACCACACCCACCACCACGTCCACCACCACATCTACCACCACCACATCCACCACCACTACGTCCACCATCACCACCACATCCAACACAACCACATCCACCACCACCACTACGTCCACCACCACCATGTTCACCACCACCACATCCCCCACCATCACGTCCATCAACACCATGTCCACAACCACCACATCCACCAGGTCCACCACCACCATGTCCACCACCACCACACCCACCACCACATCCACCACCACCACATCCACCACCACTACGTCCACCATCACCACACCCACTACCACCACAACATTGACCACCACCACATCCACCATCACCACATCCACCACCACATCCACCACCACGGCCACCACCACAATCACCATGAGGCCACTACCACATTCACCACCACCATCTCTACCTCCACACCACCACATCCCCTACCACCACCACGTCCACCACCAAGTCCACCACCATGTCCACCACTATGTCCACCACCACCCCATCCACCACCACTACGTCCACCACCACCACATCCACCACCACCACATCCACCAGCACCATGTCCACCACGTCCACCTTCACATCCACCACCACCACGTCCACCACCACTACCACATCCACCACCACCACCATGTCCACCACCACCATGTTCACCACCACCACGTCCACCACCACCACGTCCACCACCACCACGTCCAGCTTCACTTTCACCACCACCACGTCCATCACCACCACCACATCCATCACCACCACCATGTCCACCACTACCACGTCCACCACCACCACGTCCATCACCACCACATCCACCACTACCGTGTCCACCGCCACTATATCCCCCACCACCACGTCCATCACCACCGTGTCCACCACCACCACATCCACCACCACCACCACCATGTCCACCACCACATCCACCACCACCACATTCACCACCAACACCACATCCACCACCACCATGTCCACCAACACCACATCCACCACCACCACCACGTCCACCACCACCATGTCCACCACCACGGCATCAATCACCACGTCCAACACCACCGCATCCACCAACACCACCACCATGTCCACCACCAACACCACCACACCCACCACGTCCACCACCACCATTCCACCACCACCTCCACGTCCACCACCACCATGTCCACCACGGGGCCACCTCACTCTATCTATCTGTCGCCCTTACTCTATCTATCTATCGATCTCACTCTATCTGTCGCCCTCACTCTATCTATCTGTTGCCTTCACTCTATCTATCTGTCGCCCTCACTCTAGCTATCTGTTGCCCTCACTCTATCTGTCGGACTCATTCTATCTATCTATCTATCACCCTCACTCTATCTATCTATTTATCTATCTATCTATCTATCTATCTATCTATCTATCTATCTATCTATCGCCCTCACTCTATCTATCGCCATCACTCTATCTATCGCCCCCACTCTATCTATCTGCCCTCACTCTATCTATTGCCCCTCACTCTATCTATCGCCCTCACTCTATCTATCGCCCTCACTCTATCTATCGCCCTCACTCTTTCCTATCTATCTATCGCCCTCACTCTATCTATCTATCTATCTATCTATCTATCGCCCTCACTCTATCTATCTATTGCCCTCACTCTATCTATCGCCCTCACTCTATCTATCGCCCTCACTCTATCTATCTATCGCCCTCACGCTATCTATCGCCCTCAATCTATATATCGCCCTCACTCTATCTATCTATCGCCCTTACTCTATCTATCTATCACTCTCACTCTATCTATCTATTGCCCTCACTCTATCTATCACCCTCACTCTATATATCTATTGCCCTCACTCTATCTATCTATTGCCCTCACTTTATTGTCCCTCACTCTATCTATCTATCGCTCTCACTCTATCTGTCTATATATCTATCGCCCTCACTCCCTGTCTATCAATCTCACTCACTCTATCGATCGCCATCACTCTATCTATCTATCGATCACCCTCACTCTATATATCTGTCTATCTATATATCGCCCTCACTCTATCTATCACCCTCACTCTATATATCTATCTATCGACCTCATTCTATCTATCTATCTATCTATTGCCCTCACTCTATCGCCCTCCCTCTATCTATCTATCGCCCTCCCTCTATCTATCTATCGCCCTCACTCTATCTATCTATCACACTCACTCTATCTATTGCATCACCACAGCATCACTCAGCACCACCACAGCATCACTCAGGGGCACCACAACATCACTATGCGCTACCACCGCATCACTAAACGCCACAGCATCACTCGTCACCACCACATCACTCAGCGCCACCACAGCATCAATCTGTGCAACCATTCAACAACAACTGGTTCAAATATGTTCTCTCAATGTTTTAAGCTTTATTACAAATGTCACGAAAATATGTTAATATTTCACTTCTGTTCTTGGATTTTGGTCACAATAAAAAACACTGAACATAATCTTCACAAAATGTATTTACAAAAGTGTAAGCTATTGCCATCATAAATTACAATAGCTTTTATTTAAGTATTAATTAAAAAATAAAGCCATTGTTATTTGTAATATCAATACATCTAAGTCACGTAAATACAACACACTGTGCATTACAAATGTTATAGGTGTCACATTTGCGAAAGTGAAAACTATTGGCATTGTAAATGACAAAGCTATTAATTTCACTATTTTCAAAACCAACACATAAATAAACAAGCATTTACAATGCAATGGTTTCACCTTTGTAAAAGTTAGAGCTATTGGCATTGTAAATGTCAAAATATGTATTTATGTGTTGGTTTTGAAAACAGATAAATAAATGGCATTGTCATTTACATTGACATTAGCTTAATCTCTCGCAAAAGTGAGACCTATTGTACCCTACGGACGAGCTCAGCAGACAGCAATTAGTACCACACACACCCAGAGCCACACACGCACACCCAGAGCCAGCCACACACCCAGAGCCACACACACCCAGAGCCACACACACACACACCCACCCTCCCGGTCTCATTTTCTCATAAATGTATTGCATGAAAGACGGCGAACTCCACCCCTGCACTGGGCTGTGCAGAGCAGGCGGGCAGCCTTCAGTAATCCCCGCAATGTGGAGCACGTCTTACTGCAAACCACAGAGAGTCATTGCGTCTAGGCCAAAGGGTGCCGACACTGAGTCTTGGAAAACAGGCTACTAGTATGTCTTTTCTTGCTAATATTCTTAACATAAGCGCAGCAGTGGTGTCGTTACCTTTACCTCCCACGTAAACCCGCTGTACGTCACTTCTGAGTGTCCAACTGGCAACCAGGGCACTGGCACTTCAATTACGACGAATCGAATTATGAAATGACACAAAGTCAATACCCTGGACGGCCGTCTCGTAAGAGAGGTTCGGCTGTCTTTTGGCAGCTGCCTGAGCACAAACACTTTCTCGCCCAGCTAAGCAACAGCGTAATAAACAAGTATGTAAACAATACATGTCCCTTACCTGAGGTACGTTTAGAAAGGTTAGCGGAAAGAGCTTAAGACAAACTGACTGTTGGACAGAAGTGTGAGAAAATATTTTAAAGATGTAAAATAAATTGGCGAGTCCCCCCCCAGTAACATGAAGTAGACCACATACATTCACCACTTCTGGGCCAAACCTGAAATCCTAAGACTATGTTTATTAGTAATCTTTTACAAGAAATTAGAAATTCCGCAAAGAAGTTGTGGCACAGCATAGGGGGCAGAAATTACTTTTTTGTGCTTATTGCTGCCGCCAGTAGTTGCAGCAAATGAATTCTGCATAGAGGTGCAGTGTGTCCCTAAGTCATTAAGGAATGCTTCTCCAATCTGTGGTCCAAACAACAGCTACTTCGAATAATTCTGTTTCACAAGTATGTGCAAGGTACTGAATCCTTAAGAGTGTGTGCATATTGGCCCATAAACAATATAATGGGTTTTACCTATGGCCACAATGTGTGCACCTGTGCAAAACAGATTTTTTTTATTGTAAATTATAGTAAGCTTTGCAACTCATTGTGAGTGCACACCGTGGCGTGCATACAGCTATGCTCCAGAGATTCTTCACGACCTAAAGATACTTTTAATTTCTGAAATAACAGCTTCTTGGAACCTTTTCACGAGACCATGAATTTGTGTGTTCCTCTGATTCCTTTAAATCCAGAGGTGGGTGTACCCCACAGGATGTCATGCTAACATCAACAGAATTTGCTTTGTTTGTTGTTACTGAGAATGTCAGGATCACAACCTCACCTTCACGTTGTGCACTTGGAAAGGCCAGGAGGGGATTCTAAAAAGGACCACAGCCCTTTATTAATTATCTGGTTCAATTGCATAAGCAACACATGCACCACACAGACTACACATATACATACATGGAAAAATGCTCTGGGATGTTAGTGCTAGGACTGGGGTTAGCACACAGACGAAGACCTTTACATAAGCGGGCTAGTGGGCCTCCCCTCCAGTGACACAGGCAAAAGGTTTGGTAACTAATTCACAAAACACAGTATGCTCCCACCACTGCTGTACATGCTAAGCCCATGACAGGGTCGGTAGTCCACTGTCATATAAATGATAGCACACTTGGTGCACCTCTCAAGGTTCAAGACCTCACTCATATCAACGGACAGTTTAACCCCTTCGAACACCCACCAAATCAGTATGAGACTGGTGACAAAATCAAACACCAGGATACCAGATACTTACTTTAGGCATTCGGGCACACCTTGACGGGGAGATGCCTGTCCCAACATCAGCAAAAAAAAAAATCAGCTTTGTGCTGCTGATTGGTCAGTTAACGCTCAGTGCTATTTCAGGACAAAACACTCCTGCATCATTATCTATGAAATAAGACATTTTCCATCAGGGCTCTTATTACTTTAGAGTGGTAAATGTTGCTGCCGGTGTTATAAAGTTTTGAAACCCAATGGTATTTGTATACCTGCTAAAGCTTCCTGCATATAAATACATGTTTCACCTACTGTATTTGCAGTCTGGTGGTAATTTCCCCTGGTGGTATTTAATCTTTATTGATAAATCCACGCTGATTGCAGTCAGTAGCAGACAATCGACTCACTTGCAGGATTACTGCCCACTGTGGGTGAACCACAGCCAATTTGAGTTTTCCCGTTAGCAGTAAGTATTAAATAACAAGGGCCACAGAGCCTTCCTCTGCTAGTCCTGCCCAGAGTTGGGGGGATCCCAGCCCCAATCTGTGATTTCCAGTTTGCAATAATTCTTAAATAAGGAGGGACATAGACTGCCTATGCCTGCCTGTCCCTCCCCGCATTGCCCCCACGCAGACTTTCTTAGACACAACAAAGGGTTCCTTCATATTGCCGTTTCCGCACGTGTCATGGGACCATTTCCTGTTTTTTCCGCCCGAGCCAGTTGCTTGATGAGGTGCCTGTACATCTGCCCGAAAACGTGTTTTTCAGACTCGCTGCTAGGGAGATCAAAGAATCCCCTTGCTTGTAAATCATGATCCCACCCTGTTCGATCACAAAGACGAGATCTGCTGCGGGGATGGGGAGAGGCTGCGGTGTCCCTCGAGCCTCGCGCTTCCGGGGGCAAAGCAGCTTCCGTGTCTGAAGTAAAATGTGTGCGTGTGGCTGATAAATGTGTGACCTGATAGGCTCTGGTACAGGCCGTGCCATATTGGTGCCTTATCCTCTGTGCCCGCCACCTCCCAATAATTTAATAATCTGTTCGAAACACGCGGTGACGCTGTCTGCGGATAGCCTACTTGAAGAAGGCAGTTCCTTACTTGACAACTACGACGCTACCGAATAATCATTTTTACACAAATAAGCAACCCCCGTCCCTTGGCATAGTTGTTAGACACATGCATGTGTTTTTGGTTTTTTTCAATTTGACGAACAGTTCATAATGGAAGCATTTTATGACATTATCTAAATGGCGCTCGGTGAGCCCCAAGCTTCATTTGCCTAAAAATATGATTTGCGGCAATCTCTTCAAGAATATAAAACAAGCACCTATGGACAGCGGGAGGGGGGACGGACAGCGGGAGGGGGGCGGACACGGACAGCGGGAGGGAGGGCGGACACGGACAGGGGGGGCGGGAACAGCGAGTACTTAAAGGGAAATGTGTGGGAAGGGCAGGGCCGGGCTTCAGCGTGGGCAGCTCTGGAAACAAGCATTGGCGGTGGCAAAATGAAATAAAAACAAGCACCTACGGGCACACGGACAGCGGGAGGGGGGACGGACAGCGGGAGGGGGGACGGACAGCGGGAGGGGGGGCGGACACGGACAGGGGGGGCGGGAACAGCACACGGTCAGCGGGAGAGGGGGCGGGAATGGGCACTCACCTGGACTTCTTCCGGCGGCCGTGGTCGGCATGGAATGACGAAAACAAACACCTAAAAAAACAAAATGAAACTCCGCCCACCGCCCGATGACGATGCAAAAAGGGTGGAGAGGGAAAAAATCTCGGGAACGCCCACGAATCTGGTCCGGCCTTGACGGACAGATCCGGCTTCCAATGGCTAGCCTCCATTTATGGAGCTAGCCAATGGAAGCAGAGGCGGGACTAAGCCCCACACTGTATGGACATAAGATTTCTCCTGGGTGGAGCTAGGAGCTCCGGCCCCAGGCGAAATCTAAAAATGTGTCATTTACAATACCAATAGCTCAAACTTTCCTAATGCGAGACCTATTACATTGCAAATGCTTGTTCTATTATCTCCCCGCCCCCACCCTCCCCTTAGCTGTACACTATAACTCACAAAGCTTGTTTCTCTGGCATGCATGAATATGGGACGGTTGCCTCATAAAGGGAGAGTAATAATTGTAATTTGACACAGCTGACACCAAGTCACAACTAATGACAATTGGTCCCCTTATGTGCATTCCCTTAGATGCAATGTTGCATCACGCACTCCTATGTAACCGGAAAGGAAGCCTTGAACCAGTTTTCGCTCGAGCCCCTGGCCAGACTGACTCTACCCCAGCTTAACAAGCGTTTCAGAATACCCACTGTGTAGAGAGGCAATAAACATGAACTCCCATCCTTAACAAAATCCAGATTCTCCTAACGGTTTTATGAAGCAATTCTCCCATTTGGCTGTTCCCAGAGTTAATCCACCTGCCTACACTTGGACTGCACAGAGATGATGGATTTCTGCGCTTCCTTCTAGATTGTCGTTCTTTTTGCTCTCCTCCCTCCCTGCAGAAGCCGCTTCTGTACTCTGGGTACGGGGTGCTGAGCTAAAGGAGCCGCGGCGGTGGTCTCCGCACCACGCCCGTCTGCCAGGAGGACAGATGAACCCCTAGGTCAGCAGGCTGCGGCGGGAGCGGCCGAGCACTCCCTCCGGCCGCAGACAGGGTGCGAGGCCCACCTGACGCGCGATGCCAGCTGCCCGTGCCAAGGCCGCGGCACACATCTATCTTGTTTTCTCGCCCGCGTTCACCTAATTGCTGCTCAGGTTCTGCCAAAGTGCACGGGCGGGCACGGCGCGAGCGCCCCGCCACTGATGTGGTTTGAAAACGTGTTCTTGCCCGGGGCGGCGTGGGCAGGCAGCGGCTTGGCAAGGTGGGGTTTAATGAACGCTCGGCTGCTGACTGTGAGTGGGCAACACTTGCACAGGAATGTGCTGGCCTCGGGCCTCCTTACTGCCAGGATGGGAAACTTTCCGGAGTGGGGTCGGAAGAACCGGGTAATGTTAGAATGCTAAGAGGTCTCGGAATGCTACCTCACAGAAACCCACACTTTACGCGTGAAAGAACAAAAAAATACTGCAAGCAGACCCATGCCATGGTTTACATATTCGGCAGGGTGGTCCGGCCCACTTGCGGCCTTCATCAGCCTGTCGGGTGGATGACTCGGCCCCAGCCCGACCAGCCTTTTCAGGGAGCGGGGGCCTTGATATTTCACAGGTGCAGCACTAAAGTGTAAATAAAAGAGTCGGGAATGTGCCCGTTCAAACCGTTTTTCAAGGATGTGCGCAGGTGTGTACCCGACAGGAGCGCCTTCACTTAGGTCAGGGGTCATTTGTTGCAGCCCAGACACCTCCTAACTGGTTACAGCCTCTGCCCTATACGTGCAAAACAATCACCGCAAGTCCAGCAATTTGTAAAAGAACCTCACACCATTGTAACTTTTCACAAATAAATATCCAAGTTTCCTATGGACACCATCACTGATTTGGCTTTAGGTTATATTCAGGCGTATTATTTTTCTTCAAATATTATCAGAAGGACCTAAAAGATCGATATTGCTTGATTGTGAAACACGGGTTTGTTTTCACCAGTGAAAATATGATTATCTTTCAGCGAAATAGAAAATTGCTGTTTTTGGCCCACAAGAAGGCATGCACAGCAGGGAGTATTGTATTGTAATTACATTTATATAGCGCTTACTACCCCTGACGAGGCGTTGAAGCGCTTTTTCGGCAGGTAGCACACTACTCCGGGACCCATAGAGGATTAGTGTTGAATTAGTATAGTGAAACATGCAAGTACATTTTAAGTGGTGGATAAGTTAGTCAGTTATTTGGATATGAAATGATAGCAGAAGGATAGAGGAGGACAAAGGTTTGTATTTATTTATCGCTTGTTGACGCACGCTATTCCGGAAGCCAATAAAGGATTAGTGGTGAATTAATATGGTGAAATATGAGGTAATTTCAGTGGTGGATATTAGTCTGTTACTTGGAGTGAGAAGGATAGCGGAGGGATAAAAGGGGAAGAAAGATTATCATTCATATAGCACTTGTTACCCCTGATGGGTGTTGAAGCGCTTTTCTGGCGGGTAGCAAGCCACTCCAGAACCCATAAAGGATTTGTGTTTAAAATTAGTATAGTATAAATATGAAGTAATTTGAGTAGTGGATATGTTATTCAATTATTTGGGCAGTATATTAGTATAGTTGAATATGGATTTTGAGAAGTGAACATGTTAGTCTGTTAATTTTGATTGAAAAGGATAGTGGAGGGATAAAAGAGGGCAAGTTTTTTTTTTTTTAGGTCTTAGCAGTAGGAAGAGAAATGAGAACAAGCATTTACAATGCAATGGTTTTGCTTTTGTTAAAGTTAGAGCTATTGGCATTGCTCTTGACATTATTTTTATTTATGTTTTTTTAACATAAATAAATGGCATTGTCATTTACAATGCCACTAGCTTTATCTCTCGCAAATGACACACACAAACACACAGAGCCCCCCCCACACACACACAGAGCCCCCCACACACACAGCCACACAGAGCCCCCACACACACAGCCACACAAAGCCCCCCCCACACACAGCCACACAAAGCTTCCTACACACAGCCACACAAAGCTTCCCACACACACAGCCACACAGAGCCCTCCACACACACCCACACAGCACAAGTAGGCAACAGGGGCACACGGAGGCACAAGCAGGCAACAGGGGCACACGGAGGCACAAGCAGGCAACAGGGGCACACGGAGGCACAAGCAGGCAACGGGGGCACACGGAGGCACAAGCAGGCAACGGGGCGCACGGAGGCACAAGCAGGCAACAGGGGCACACGGAGGCACAAGCAGGCAACAGGGGCACACGGAGGCACAAGCAGGCAACAGGGGCACACGGAGGTACAAGCAGGCAACGGGGGCACACGGAAGCACACGCAGGCAACAGGGGGCACACGATTACTGGTGGCTGACATTATTTCATGAAGTCGACCCATCACTTGTTTTGCTTTCCTTAAACAGAACAGGGTAGGAATCGAGTTCCTGCAGGAAACACATTAAAATGCACATGGAGTATTCCAAGCTAGCAGAGAAATGGGGTGGATAGTGATATTATTCTGTGTCTTCTACCGTCAACAGAGGGGTGGCTATCTATTTGTTCTAGAAGTGATAAACATGGACCAGGAAGATTACTTCTGATAGATGTTTCATAAGCAAGAGCCCTATGAAACGGACAAACAATGGTAACTGTGTAATGACGGGTAAAATGGATATCCTCAATGAACAGGGACAGAGCACATATTTTCGAATGTAGTTGGCTGACTTGATGGATAGCGTAGATATGATGGATGACTGGAGAGAACTGCATTGCACTGAAAGGGCTTATTCCTTTACCCTCTCCCCCTACCCCCTACCCCTCCCCATGGCTCAATAAAAGAAAAGACATGAGAAAAAAAGCTAAACCTAGCATCTTCTTTCAGCCAGTGGGGCTCTCCTGCAACTCCGGCAGACGAGGCAGCGGTAGGGGGGCGGGAACGGGAGCCGAGGCAGCGGTAGGGGGGCGGGAACGGGGCCGGGGAGACACAGAGAGCGAGGCACCGGTAGGGGGGCGGGAACGGGAGCCGAGGCAGCGGTAGGGGGCGGGAACGGGGCCGGGGAGACACAGAGAGCGAGGCAGCGGTAGGGGGGCAGGAACGGGAGCCGAGGCAGCGGTAGGGGGGCGGGAACGGGGAGACACAGAGAGCGAGGCAGCGGTAGGGGGGTGGGAACGGGAGCCGAGGCAGCGGTAGGGGGGGCGGGAACGAAGCCGGGGAGACACGGAGAGCGAGGCAGCGGTAGGTGGCCGGGAACGGGAGCCGAGGCAGCGGTAGGGGGGCGGGAGCGGGGCCGGGGAGACACAGAGAGCGAGGCAGCGGTAGGGGGGCGGGAACTGGGAGGCGAGGCAGCGGTAGGGGGGCGGGAACGGGGCCGGGGAGACACGGTGAGCGAGGCAGCGGTAGGGGGGTGGGAACGGGAGCCGAGGCAGCGGTAGGGGGGCGGGAACGGGGCACAGGAAGGCGGGTGCCAGCTCAATGCCGGACCAGATTCGGGGGCGTTCCCGAGGGCTTTTGGCTGACGTAGCGTGACGTAGCCAAAAGCTAAATAATCTCGGGAACGCCACCGAATCTGGTCCGGCATTGAAGGACAGGCCCGTCTTCCAATGGCTAGCCTCCATTTATGGAGCTAGCCAATGAAAGACGGGGGCTGTTCCTGTCTCCCATACTATTCTCATTAGGTTTTCGCCTGCGCGAAAAAGATGCGCAGAGCGCATCTTTTCGCCAGGCAAACCCTAAAAATGGCCCCCACCGGTCCAGAACTGGCCCCCACCAGGTAAACGCCTGGTGCCTGCTGCAGTCAGTCCATCCCTTCCAATGGCCCCTTAAAGAAATCCTACATGATCCAGCTCACCTCATTAGAGCGTGCATACGTATGACCCCATCACCCCACTCTGCTGGAACTCCAGGGGCTCCCGTTGCTGGTCAGTGCCACCTCCCAAACCAGCTGCATCATCTACGAAGCCATGAAGACTGGCACTCCTATGTACCTGTCTGACAAGCCTACTATCTCGGAAGGCTCTCCACGCACTCACAGCAAGGACACCTCACACACAGAAGATAAAGAAGTGCAAACAAGGACAATAACAAGGCAAAAGTCCTTCCCCTTCTATGCACCAAGAATCTGGCCCAGTGTTCATGCAGAGAGCCCTGTGGCTGTCTAATCTAGGAAACAGTTGAATACGCACCCTTTTAAAGAACACTACAAGTCCACAATCCACCCACGCCTCCTATCACATGTTGCCTCTGTCTTTAAACATGCATAGCCGTCCACTTCCTTTCGACTAGGTTTGCACCATGTAAACACCTTGGGCCTCATTTATGAAAAGTGACACATCGCTGCGTTCAAACAGCGATCCGTCACTTTTCATTGCGTCCTCCTTGCGACACGAATGATGCGTCATGTTTACAGTATGATGCATCATTGCGCAAAGAGTTACAGATACATCAGTTTTTCTGATGTTGTCTGTATGGCGCAAAAGCGACACATTGCTGGAGTGTGTCACAAAAGTGACGCAGCTCCAGCAATGTTTCCTTTCATCATGTGAAAGGGCCTGCGTCAGTCTTACGCCTGCTGTGAGGCAGGCGTAAGAAATTGACGCATTTGCTACCCTAGAATGGCGCAGTGAAATCTTATAGATTTCACTGCGTCACTTCTAGGACCTTTTCTTGGATCAGAACGCCCCCCTGCATACATTATATCTGGCGCAGGTATAATGTAGCGCAGGGATTTACAAAGTGACGCATCTATCTAGATGCGTCACTTTGTAAATATGGTGCAACAAGGCACATGTTTTACGCTGCTGGTGCGTTACAAAAAGTGACGCACCAGCGGCGTAAAAGTGGCGCACGGCGCCCCATATACATTAATAATTAGTGCACTAATCTTAAAAAAAAGTTACAATGTAATTAAATATATACTTTTTGGATAGATCTAGACTAAACGTTTCCACCCAGTGCGTCTGATATGACGCATTTGCACTTGACAGAACTTTTAAATATGTACTTATTAAAGTAGGGTTATTATTTATGTTATTGTTTTATGGATTTCCGCACAAGGAAAGTTACTTCTTGCAATAATTCTCCAAGGGGCCTAGAGGACTGATATCCAATTGATGTAATTCCCTGTGATGTCATGGTGTATGCAAATTACACGAGCCTCGCGCACCCCTGTCTGCTGGGGCTCCAAAAATCCTAGAACCATTCCTTGTCGGAAATGCTGTGTGGGGGGCCTAGAACTGTAATGACTGGGAGTTCCGCAAATCAGGACCGAAGAGATGCAGTGATGGGGTGGGGCTCAGGTAGGCTGAAATGCACGGACGCTGTAGTGGGTGTGTTCTGGAACCGGAACCACGTTCAAGGGCTGAGGGGCATTGGCTGTCCGTTAGAGGGGGTCCTTGCTGACATACAGCGGGGAGGCAGGGATGAGTTGTAACTTCAGTGTTCTGGTACTAACATTACATTATGGGACTGAAAGGCAACGGCGTGTGTCTACATTGGAGGGAATAGCTCAAGTTCACGCCGAACACGAATGCTGTGCGTGGATAATCTGTTACCAGGGATGCCGTCCTGCTACAGGGCATGGCAGGTGCTGATGGTGCAGGGATGCAATTAAAATATACGGGAGGGAGGGGCTTTAGAGCCGGATGGTAAGGCTTGTGTCGTGTAGGACAGGTGTGAGGTGCAGGGGGAGTCTGTTGCCAAGGCGCTGCTGGTGAGCGGGATGCACCGAGGGGCTGTCCCCCTCTGGTGCGTCAGTGCGCCGAGGCAGCCGAGGCAGTGGTAGGGGGGCGGGAACGGGGCCAGGGAGACACAGAGAGCGAGGCAGCGGTAGGGGGGTGGGAACGGGAGCCGAGGCAGCGGTAGGGGGGTGGGAACGGGGCCGGGGAGACACAGAGAGCGAGGCAGCGGTAGGGGGTGGGAACGGGAGCCGAGGCAGCGGTAGGGGGGCGGGAATGGGGCCGGGGAGACACAGAGAGCGAGGCAGCGGTAGGGGGGCGGGAACGGGAGCCGAGGCAGCGGTAGGGGGGCGGGAACGGGGCCGGGGAGACACGGAGAGCGAGGCAGCGGTAGGGGGGCGGGAACGGGAGCCGAGACAGCGGTAGGGGGGCAGGAACAGGGCACAGGAAGGCGGGTGCCGGCTCAATGCCGCACCAGATTCGGGGGCGTTCCCGAGGGCTTTTGGCTGACGTAGCGTGACGTAGCCAAAAGCCAAAAAATCTCGGGAACGCCCCCGAATCTGGTCCGGCATTGACGGACAGGCCCGTCTTCCAATGGCTAGCCTCCATTTATGGAGCTAGACAATGAAAGACGGGGGCCGTTCCTGTCTCCCGTACTATTCTCATTAGGTTTTCGCCTGCGCGAAAAAGATGCGTAGAGCGCATCTTTTCGCCAGGCAAAACCTAAAAAGGGCAGCATTTCTGGCCCTAGTCCCGAACAGGCTTAAACAGGCAACTACCCTTGTCTTCTCCGCCCTTAGCCTCGATGCCCGGGCTGAGACACACTAACCCTGGCCTCGTGTAGCCCTAGTAATCAGGTGACCCCTTCAGCCAATGGGGACCCTAGCCCTAACACTATCCAATCACAACACTAGCCCTAAAATCTAGAACCAATAGGAGACCAGGACCTTACTGCCAATCTTAGCCCTAGTCCAAGCACCCAATCAGTTCAAAAACCCTGATCTCTACTTCCAATAAAGGCCTTAGCCTTACCAGTAGTCCCAACCCAAGTCCAAGCAGCCAATGGTGCAGGTAGCCCTAGTCCCTACTTCCAATAGAAATCCTAACCCTAGCCCTAGTCTCAACCCTACAATAATTGAATCACAGACCCAGAAACCAATCAGAACCCTCAAATACCCAACTAATGAGGACTTTAACCTAAACCCAATAGAAACACCAGATACAACCACCAATCAGTGTACACATCTGCCAACAACTAGCAGACCATATAAGGTCCCAGCGACCTCAGACAAGGTTTGCTGGCCAGGAAGTTGGAAGTTGCTTCTCCTGTTCAGAATCTCCTAGGAGACAGACAGGCTAAATCCACACTTTTGACTTCTGCAGGAAAAGGCTTCATTAACTCGAAATCTAACAATACTGTTTGAATGACACTTGAATCCCCCTGCTGGCCAAAAAGGGAAGTGCACAGGCCCCAGTAAATACAGTTGAAACAGCTCACAGAAGCACCCTCTGATGTAGAATATCCCTGTTGCTGGGGCGTGGGGGAGGCAGGGGGGCTGGCCTCACTGGCTTGTGAACACAAAATGGTGGCTGGGGGTACACTGTTTTAACACACAGGTCTTAGCACAGAGCAAAGGAGAAATTTGGAGGGAAAACAGATTTGTCACCAAGGAATGAGAGGGACAAACTATAGAGGGTGGACTGCAAATCCCTCAATTCAACACGTTAAATGCAAGCAATCATGGGCAGGGAAAACCACAAGTTTAAAATACAAAACAGGTGATAAAATATGCAATCACAGGCAGGTAAAAACTGCAATTTTAAACTGTAACAACCACATGCAAACACAGTAATCACAGAAAGGGAAAATCGTTTTTTAAACAACTTTTGTTTTGGGAAGAGGCATCACAGGTCTGTCTCCTTACCACTTCATGGACTCTGCTCACTGCAATCTGGGGCACAGGTAGGCTGCAATTCTCAAGATGGAGGACATCCGTTGGCGAGACTTTTGGGTGCTTTTTTTCTGGCAAGATAAAAGGGATAAAGGGTTGGAAACGGATGGGGGAGAGGCAAGCAACAACGGGAGACGGACAGTTTGGACAAGCAACAATGCAGGCGGAGGTTGGGGGGCAGGACAGGCAATAGTGCAGAGGGACGGAAGGGGATGTGAGTAGAAGGGAAAAAAAGTCCCTTTGAAAGTGGAGAGCAGTGTGAGGACACGGGTCAAGGTAAGCAGTACTTGGGTCATGCTCCAGGGTAGGGACAAACACACAAAGAGGAAGACAGCACTTGCTGACCAAAGAGAACCAAAGAAAGGAGAGTGACAATGAAGCTAACCAAATGTAAGCAATGGGAAGGCTCTAAGTAAACGAAATGTCGCACAAGCACACCACATGCTCGGTCTCAGGTGATGCCTAAATTCTAGGGTGTGGGAGCAAACTGTCTAAGAGATGAAGGTGCCCACCAAACATACTACAGGGCATAAAACAACCAATAGCACACCAAAAACATTTGTGTCTTGCCAGAGGGGAAACATCTTTCATCAAGAAGGAAATTTACCACGCAGGATCTTTACTATGTAGAGTTTCCAACATAGGTATTTTTTTTTGTATAAAATACTTTTATTGTATTTTAACCCCTTCGATGCTGATGACGAGCTCAGCTCGTCATCAGCCACGGGTGGCGTGTGCTGATGACGAGCTGAGCTCGTCATGTAACGCGGTATTTTAAAAAATGCCGCACAGGGGAAAAATCACCGCAGCAGCGATGCGGTTAAAAGTGATTCAAAGGGTTCAGGGATGGCTAGAGGCAAGGGCAACTTTAGGGTTCAGGGGTGGGTAAAGTGGGGCAAGAGCAATTTGTTATAGTATAAAATGGTATGTTATTGTCTATTCTGTATGATAGGTCATGGCCTGTTGTTGCATAGTATATTATGGTAGGAGTATGGTATGGCATGTTATTGAGCCGTACAACCTAGGAACTGCTAATAGACCGCATACATCTGCATATAGGCAAGCGCAGAAATCACCAGTTGGTACAATTTTAAAACAAGTGACTTACGTTGGCTTTCCTGAAGCAAGACCTCTGACCTCCTGGTCAGGGAAAGTGCTCTCCCCTCACGCAGCTCCATCGTTACGCTGATGCCCCCAGCACCTCTCTGGTTCCAGGTAGGTGTTCAAGGCCTTCCTCCCGCAGGTTCCTGCCTGCGCCTCATCTCTGGTGGTCCAGTGGGAGAGCCTTGTTCTTCTGCTGGTCCGCTCGGCCAGCCTTTCTGTCGTTTTCAGCCATGTCTTTCTGCCTTTTGTCTGTCTGTGCACTTTTTTTGCCTCGTTTGTGCAGGTTCTGCCTTTTTGTGTATTTGTTCTCTTTGTGCCCTTTTGTCTATTTGTCTCATTGTACCTTTTTTTCACTATTCCCTGTTTGCCTTTTTTTGCTCGGTTTCCTGCCGCTGTTGCTCCGTGGCCCCTCCCCCTGCCTGTTCCAGCTCCCGCTTCCTAGCTGCTCTCCCTCCCCGACCCCTACTTAATGGTGGCTGCTGTGCAGCTGCGCAACTGGTGCGCCAAAGGCAAGCCAGTCTGTGCGTGTCCACAACCCGACCAGCTTCAGGGATCCATACCCTCTTACGCCCCACCGCTATAAGTCAGCAACCATCCACACCATCATCCCCGGAATAAACTACAACTGCCAGCTGTCGATGCAGAACACCGTCCAAGGCCATTTCTCCGGCCGACACTGATGCCGCACCTTCCTCCACCTCCGGAGCCCTATAACTACATCCAACCCGCCAGACGCAAGCACACCCCAACCCCTGAGCTGCATCCTCCTCAACGTACGCTCCCTGCTTAGACACACAGTAGAAATCTGGGACCTCCTCAACACCCTCTTGCCCGACATCGCCATTCTCACAGAGACCTGGACCAACGCCAGCTTCTCACCAGACGTCGCAAGCGCCATCCCTGACAGGTACAAGATCCAAAGGAAAGACCACCCCAAGCACCCTGGAGGTGGCCTCGCCATCGTACACAAGAACTCCCTCTGACTCACAACCGCCATTTCAAACGACTCCTCGCTCCACAAGGAACACCTCCACTTCCAGATCAACCCCAGAACAACACTACGCGGAACTCCCACCTGCAGACCTCCCAGACCTGCAGCCCATTTACCAACACAATCGCAGACCTAATCGGGCCCCACGCCCTCGCCTACAAGGACTATGCACTGCTTGGAGGCCTGAACTTCCAGCTCAACAACCCTAGCGACCCCAACTCCACCGCCCCCTGGACAACCTCGTCAACATCGGACTGAATCAGCTTGTCAACATCCCCAAGCACAAGGCAGGATACACCCTCGACCCTATCTCCGCAGGATGGAACAATATCCGTTTCAGTCATACTACGCAGCCCCCTTGGACGGACCTCCATTACGTCCACTTCTTCTCAAAACCCACTGCACACAAGCCTACACCATGCTCCCATGCAGAAACTGGAGCAAGATCACCGAAGAGCACCTCAACTCCGCACTCAACCGCACCCCTCCACCCATGACTGACGCCAACTCTGCTACCAACAAACTCCACAAATGGATCGCCGACTGTGCAAACATGCTCGTCCCACCTTCAGAACTCCGACAGGCAACGCACCACAAAAGCTACCTGGTTCATCGTGGGCCTCTGAGAATCCAAGCGCACATGCTGATGACTCAAGAAAGCATGGAGGAACAGCAAAACCATGGAAGCACGCACAGCCTACAGGACTGCAATGACAGAACACCACCAACTCATCAGATCCACGAAGAGGAACTTCATCCAGGAAAGAATCCTCTCCAACTCCCACAACTCAAAGGAACTCTTCAACATCATACAAGAAGTCACTAAGCCCCCCGGCTAAACCTCTGATGTCTCTCCCTCCCAGGATGTCTGCAACAAACTCGGCTCTTTCTTCCATCACAAGATCAGGACTCACCACAACAACTGCAACAAACAGAACCAAGGCACAGATACAACACCGGCCACCAGCAACGCCACACAGCTGACCATCACCGTCTGGACCTCTGTCACCACGGAAGACACTGCAAAGACCATGAAGAGCATACACTCCGGAGCTCCCACCAACCCCTGCCTGCCGCACATCTTCCACAGGGCAGCCTCTGCCATAGCGCCTGCACTACGACGGACAATCAACTGCACCCTCAAAACAGGCACATTACCCGACGACTGGAAAGGTTTAGAAGTCAAACCCCTCTTCAAGAAGCCCTCCGCAGGCCTGACAGACCTCAAGAACTACAGACCCATCTCTCTCCTCTCCTTCGCCACCAAAAGTCACCAAGATCGTCAACAACCAGCTCACAAACTTCATAGAACTCAACTCGATTCTCAACACTTCTCAATCCAGATTCCGCAGCAACCACAGCACAGAGACCGCCCTCCAAGCTGCCATCCACATTATCCTCGACCAAGGCCACATGGCAGCCCTCCTCCTACTAACCCTCTAAGCAATCTTCAACACCATCTCCCACTGCACACTAGCCTCCAGACTCCACGACGTAGGCATACAGGGAACTGCCCTAGACTGTAAGTGCTCCTTGCTCGCCGGCCAAACACAAAGAATCAGACTCCCGTCCTTCCTCTCAAAACCCAGAGATCGGGTGCAAAGTACCTCAAGGATCCTCCCTCAGCCCCATGTTTATCAACATCTACAAGGTCCCACTCGCAACTATAGTCAGAAAACACGGACTCAGCATAGTATCCTATGCTGACACCCAGCTCCTCCTCTCCCTCTCCAAGGAACCCGACGTCACCAGACAGTTTCCAGGAAGGAATAAAGGACATCGCATCCTGGGTGAGCAGCAGCTGCCTGAAGCTTAACTCTGAGAAAACAGAAGTCCTTGTCCTCGGATCCACCCCCTCCACTTGGGAAAACATCTGGTGGCCCCCTGTCATTGGCAACCCTCTAACTCCCACGGACCACGCCCGCAACCTCAGCATCATACTCGATTCCTCCCTCACCATGAACCGACAGATCAATGCTGTATCTTCCAGATGCTTCAACACCCTCCGCAAGACCTTCAAATGGATCCCCCCGAATCCAGAAAGACAGTCACCCAAGCACTCATAACCAGCAGACTGGACTACGGGAATGCCCTCTATGCCGGAATCAACAAATCACTACTCCACAGACTCCAGACCATCCAGAACACCACAGGAAGACTCGTTCTCAAAATTACATGACAAGACCACATCACACAGCACCTATGAGACCTCCACTGGCTCCCGGTCAAAAAAATAGTGACTTTCAAGCAGCTCACACATGCCTGCAAAGCCCTCCATAACACCGGACCCCAATACTTCAATGATAGAATCTCCTTCTACGCCCCCAAGAGGAACCTCTGCTCCGCCGACCTTGCCCTGGCAGAAATCCCACGCATCCACAGAACCAGAATGGGAGGAAGATCCTTCTCCTACATTGCAGCCAAGACCTGGAAAGAACTCCCCATCAGCATCAGGCGAACTCCCACACTGCAAGCATTCAGGAAGAGCCCCAAGTCCTGGCTCTTCCGATGAACCAGAGCTGCCCGAAACCCTCGATCCCCAGCACCTTGAGACCCTCAAGGGTGAGTATTGCGCTTTACAATCCCCTGATTGAGTGATTTGAGAAGAGGTGACTATTGTAAATAAGATAGTCCTCATAGACCAGATGATGAGTAGATGTATTCATTAGATTTATTGATATGATAATAACATCAATATCCATTGGAAGATGGTAAGTCCATGTGATGCCAAACAGGAGCAGCCTCTGTCCTGCTCAGCCTGCACACACCAACTGACACTCCACAGCTCACCAAGCACCCAACATTCCATGACATCATCATACAACCAACATTCTAGACATCTTCAGGCACACCAACACTCAAACTGTCTGAGCAGTAGAGAAGAGAAACATAGGCAAGGGGAAATGCAACAGTAGATTATAACACATCCCCTTCCCTAAGGAAACCAAACACAATAAGGATAATAAAAGATGCATGAAAATACACTGAGCAAGTGAATCAAGTACATATAACATAAATGAAAATGCATGACAATTCAAAATACCAATGAAATCACACACCTTGAATCACAATAAAAGAGTTCCCGGAAAGCAATACATTTAGACAGTATTAGAATAAACAAACCAACATTACATAAGTAAAACCAGAAAAACCTCAAAAAAACTCATAACAGGTAAAACCCAAATTGCTTCAAGTCAAACATTTCATAAGTAATAAGCAGAGAAATCTCACAAGAAAGTGTCTTCAGCAACACAGTCTTATCAGGATAGCACTAAAAAGAAAGTTACAGGAAAAACCATTCACCCACAAATCAAACAGTGAGTGTGCACGCAGAGAAACTTCATGTGAAAGTGTTTACTCCACGAAGTCCAAACCACAATAACCAATGAGGAAAAACCATTCACCCACAAACCAAACAGTGAGTGTGCACGCAGAGAAACTTCATGTGAAGATGTTTTCTCATACGCAATCCAAAACACAATAACCAATCACTCTTAAATCCAACCAGTGAGTGTAAACCCACCCAATACAACAATGAGGAAAATCGACAAGCTTTTGTCATCCAGGTAACACACTAAATGTGCATCCATAACCACAAACAAGTGGCTGGCAAACAAAAGAACACAGGAAAAAACTGTGATGAGCACTACACCCCAAACTCAGGGCAACCCATAACGGAAAACCACGCCAAACCAAGTACACACCAAACCAAGTATGCAAGCAAAGACAATAAACACAACACACACTCTCCTCCTCTCTTTCCATATAAATTCAAAAAACAAACAGAAAGAACCTGCGACAACTGCAACAAGCCCCCATTACAATATTGTAAACACCCTGTTGTAAATAGGACAAAGCAACAGTAACATAACAAATTAAAACAATAAACGTGGTCACCGTAGTCTACGATCGGTGAACGATTTCTCACCCGAAATCCCTGTAGGCTCTCACCCGAAGTCCATGTGGTACAAGCCAGATGCAGTCTTTCCAAATGCTCGCAACTGCACCACCAATATTCTAAACAGTACCACAATCCCAGTCTTGATGGCAACATTTCAATAAACATCCATCATTTGAGCGACTTCCGATGACCTTCCTAGAATGAGGGTGTCCTCACCCGAAATCTCCCATCATAAAGTCCTTAACAGTGGCTCCTATCAGCCCACAAGGTAAAAGCCCATAAAGTCCAGAATCGAGTAACGGTACCAACAAGGACACGATAAATCCACTGTCAATTAACAAAAAGAATTGCAGCATCTGTTGACAAAACCGAATGATAAAGGGACTGATAGACATCATGGACAAAGTTGGAATACCAAATGACTCGATGTTGATAGAACAGTAATCCCAAACGTCGCGATCCTCAGCAAAACAAAAAGATCCTTCCCAAGTTGCTAAGATGGCCGCCACTGCGTCGTTTAACGTCGTTTCCCAAAGGAGGTGAGTCACGTTTTCACCTTTAGCGTGATGACACTTCGAAACACTTCTGTCATCCGATGATACAAGAATCACCTTCACCAACACGCCGATGAATCTCAACAACGTCATCAGTAGGACGTTAGCAGGGGAACCGAGAAGAGCTCTGCTGACCAACCGTCACGACAACACAAACGGTGAGTTGACGAACATCGCAGAAAACATTGGCCCGTATAAAATGTGAAAATGTTCATTAACACCGCCAAAACACACCGCAAGTGCGCAGACCTCACTGAAATATCCTCCCTTTCCGCTGCACCAAATCACAAAGAGACACTATGGCCTGCGCACTCTCTCTCTGTCCCACTGTGATGCTAACCAGTGCGCAGACACCGATCTCTCCACCGGCAGATAATGGCTGTGCCTCCACTAGTCCATAGCCGATGTCCGATGTACACTCCCTTAGGCTAAGGTCACGAACATACGAGCCCTACATGAATCAGCTGCCAATTCAATTTAACTGCGCAGTCATCACAACGGTGTGAAACGCCTTGGGCAGTAGGATGTCCAAATAACCACAGACAATGGAAAGGTCTGTAACAGCACCAATATCCAAATTCCAGCGAATTACATACGGGCAGACACTTAGTTCACAGGTCACTGGAAAGCCAAACACACGTCAAACGCTCTGGTCTGCAGGCTGTCCTGTTGAAAAAGGACACTAGTGAGGCTTACCAGAGCGTAGTTTTGTAATCTTCTTTCTTTAAGGTATAGTTCATCAGTTCCTGTTGTTAATCAAATCCTTGGTTCCAGGGTAATCCAGGGTAATCCTTCACCAACACGCAGTTTCTTTTACCTCGTCGTCAGTATTGTAAATAAGATAGTCCTCTGTAGCCCAGATGATGAGTAGATATATTCATTAGATTTATTGATATGATAATAACATCAATATCCATTGGAAGATGGTAAGTCCATATGATGCCCCACCAGGAGCAGCCTCTGTCCTGCTCAGCTTGCACACACCAACTGACACTCCAAAGCTCACCAAGCACCCAACATTCCATGACATCATCATACAACCAACATTCTAGACATCTTCAGGCACACCAACACTCAAACTGGCTGAGCAGTAGAGAAGAGAAACATAGGCAAGAGGAAATGCAACAGTAGATTATAACAGCGACATTAAACAGAATGCAAACAAAATGAGGATGAGTCATAAACAAATGCACTGTTAGTTAATGCTGTAACATGTAACTTTATTAAAATACAATAAATTGTGTAATGTTGTTATTCAGTTTGGACAGGACTGGCCGGATAAAGCGGCTTATTGGAAATTAAAATTTCCAAACATTTGGAAAGAAAACAACTAGTGAGGGGAGTGGCAGGCCCAAGACAAAAAACAAAACAAAAATTAACCCCTTCCATGCTCATGACGAGCTCAGCTCGTCATGCAACACAGTGCTCCTGTGCTCATGACGAGCTGAGCTCGTCATGACCACACCCGTTTTTATTGCTGTCCAGCACAGCAGCGGAAACTCTCAAGCAGCGATGTGGTTAAGGGGCATAAAACCAGCTAAAAAAACAAGATAGCGCAGCATAAGAGCATGTGTTAGAAATGGGGTCTCTAGTTGGCAGAAGTATGCACCCTGTTCAAATAGGGACCCGCACTCTAATCACAGTATATGTAGTACACACAAAGGTTTAACTGTGTTCACCCTCTGGGAGCTTGGCACAGAGCAGTCAGCCTAAACTAAAGAGGCAATGTGTAACGCATTTGTGATTAATGCATACACACACAGTAACATTGAAAACACCACAAATGTACTTCACACCAGTAAGATAGACAATATTTATCGGAGTAAAACAAAAAAAATCCTACATACACAAGTCAAGATGCAAATTTATAAAGATTAAATCAAATATGGAGTGCTTAGAAGTCTATGGCTCCCACTTAGCCTATCTGGTTGTGCTCCAGTTCCTTGGTGGCATCCAAAACCACAGACGCGACATTAGAATCCAGGACCTGGCATTAGAAACCACAGTTCCGGTGTTGGAAACCACAGACCAGGCACAGCGCTGTGGAGGTGAAGTGTCACAGTTGCAGGTGAATTAGTAATTATTCACTCATCCCACCACTCACTCACATATTAAACCCTCACATGCACCACACATAGTCTATTATCAGTGCTCCCGCGTAGTCGTAGGTCGCTGCACGCCGCATCCCGTAGAGGGGTGCGAAGACCCCTATGATGAAGCATGACACCAAGGGTTCTTTTGGTGTGTGAGGGGTATTTTTAAAAAACACTAAGTGCTCCACACCATTGTGAGGAACACTATCCATACCTCACGAGGTGGATTCTCTTTGTTTATGTATACAGTTGCAGGTGATGCATTGTTTTCTTACGGCGGTGCAAGGTCGTTGAAGCTTTACCACTCCAGGGCAGTGCGTTGCACAGAGGAGGTGATGCATCTGTTATGGCTGCGAGACTTCAGTTCCAGAAGGTAGTGCGGCAGCTGTGTCAAGAGCAGATGGTGTCAATTCCCTGGCGTCGGTGGCGAGGTGTCAAGACTCACGCTTCAGTGGATCTTCTGAGGTGCTGCAGCAAGGTGGGGGATGCGTTGAGGTTGTGGCATTGCACACCCAGCGACCAGTGTCCACGGCTTCAGTGCAAGCAATGTGTCATTGTCGCAGAGAAGCGCCGGTTCCAACTGATGTTTTAGCATCAACATTTATCTCCAAGGGCCAAGGAGTGGACATGGAGCCGCTTGACAGGGCAGGACTCGCAGCAGAGGAGCCCAAGTGCTGGTAGCAAGATGCAGGTGAAGTCTTTGATGTCCCTAATACTTCAGCAACAGGAGGCAAGCTCAGTCAAGCCCTTGGAGAACCTTCGAAATCAGGATGCAGAGAGTTAAGTCCAGTCCTTTCACTCCCAGGCAAGAAGCAACAGGCAGCATGTTAACACAGCAAAGCATGAATAAAGTGGCAGTCCCTCCTGGCAGCACAACAGCTCTTTTTACTGGCAAAATGTCCTCAGTCCAGATGTTTTTTTTTAGTATATGGTGTCAGAGGCCAGTAATTATGCCCACTTTTATCTTTGAAGTAGGAAGACTTCAAAGGAAGGTGTTTGTAGTACACAAGATCCTGCCCATCCTGGCCCTGGCTCCAGACACACTACATGGGGGTATGCATCTCTTTCTGAGGGGACAGGGAAAACCCTATTTAGGTGCTAGTGTCAACTCCTTCCAACACTCTAGCCTAGGAAGACCCAGCAGCATGGTGATGGGCCAACAGGATATGCAGGGCACACCTGAGCTCCCTTTGTGTGTGACTGTCTAGAGTGAATTCACAAAGCCCATCTGTCATCCAACCCAGACGTGTATTCTATGGACAGGTAGAGGGACAGAATGGTTAAGTAAGACAACGGCAACTTTCTAAAAGGGACATTTACAGACCTGCAATTTAAAACCCAACTTCACTAAAAGATGTGTTTTCAAATTGTGAGTACAGAGACCCCAAAGTCCATTTTTCTACCTGCTCCCAATTGGACTTTACAAGTAAAGTGTTACAAGGCAGCTCAAAACCTAACCTATGGAAGAGATAGGCCTTGCTGTAGTAAAACATTAATTTAGGCCTTGCTGTAGTAAAAAAATAATGTAACAGTTTTTCACTACCAGGTGATGTAAAACTCATAGGCACATGTCCTACCTTTTAAACACACTGCACCTTACCCATGAGGCTACGTAGGTCCTACCTTAGGGGTGCCTTGCCTATAATAGGAGGGAAAGGATTTAGCTTGGCAAGTAGGTTAACTTACAACTGCACACACAGGCTCTGCAGTGGCTAGCCTGAAACATGTGTTAAGGGCTACTCATTTGGGTGGCACAATCAGTGCTGCAGGCCCTGAAACCGGTCCCAGGATGCTTGTTTTCGGTCCTAGGGAATTATTAGTAAAACATATATGCCATTCATGGAGAAACCAAATGTTATTAAATCTTAGACACAGAGCACAAGCACTTTAGCACTGGTCAGCAGTGGTACCGTGCCAGAGTCCTAAAATCAGTAAAATTGAAGTTCAGTACAGTCAAAACAGGAGGTCATAAGCAAAAAGACCGGGAAACCACGCCAAAAGATGTCAGGGCTAACAGCATGTAAACAGAAAGTACTTACAAACCATGCACACTCTAAAAACACGCACACACACAATCGAAGCCTAACCAGGGAAGAACACTAATCAAGAAATCAAATCAGTACTTGGTCCATGCTTCACGGAAGAAAACAATGGAAACATGGAGACAAAGTGCAGCCAGCATGCATAGACACACGCTTAGTAATGAAAATAATAAAATAATAGTGACAAGGGAACCAAAATACGACATTTAAGGGGTGAGCTCAAAGCCCTACTTTACGTTTTGTTTTATATAGAAACAATAGATTGCAAGCGACAGTGCATGCGCACTGTGTCAGGCAATTCCTACGTTGACCAATACATGGGTGATAAAGAATGTCAAAACCACAGCCAACAAAGGTGTGCCTGCGTACATGAAAATGTATAAAAGAGGAGAGAGTAAGAGGGAAATTGAGATACACAAGTAAGAAAGTTTGACAGGAAAGGCATCTTGGGAGAGGGGAAAGCACTGTAAGTGATGGGAAGAGTCTGTCAGTGTGAGTAAATGGTATGAGTGCATCTGAGTGGGATGGTAAAAGGGGGCGTGTGGCACAGAGAGGAGAAACTTACCAAGAAGGTGTGGAGACGAGAAGATATGTGGAAAAAGTTGTGAGAATGGAAAATACTAGATAATTCAGCAAGATGGCATCAGGATGAGGGTACGGCATGCCGGTAAGTTAGAGAAAAGTGAGAGTGAGTCAATGTCCATGGATGGGAAGAAGAAATGAAGTGTCAGACATGAGGGTGCGAGAGAAAGGTATACGAGTAAGAAAAAGGAGGTTGAGGAAGGGGTTTGTTTTACTGATTTTTAGAAAACAGTACAAGAGCAGCTTTAAGAAAGCAAGGATATTGCATTAGAGTGGAGAGGGCAACATTTGAAGGTAAGAAGATTAGGTGGATGCTTGCGCTAATAGCAGCACTGGATTTTATATTACTGACACATGCTGCAAATGTGGCAGCATTGCTGGAGGGAATGGTACAAGAAAAATAGCCAGTAGGAGGAAAAATGCAGTGTTTCGATTCTAGGTAGTGGAGAGGGAGACAGTAATATTCATTAAGAAGAAAGGGAGCAGGTAGATGAGTGGTGAGGAGAGAAGGAAACCTGAGAAGAATGTGATAAAGAATGTGTGAGAAGTTGGCCTGGTATATGATGTCCACTAGTTCTAGTAGGCACCTTGCACCAGTCCAATCGACCCTTATTGATGGTAGGTTATAAAGTCAACCTTACAGAAATCTATCCTAGGGGAAGCTGTGGAGAGCAGCCTTCAGGCTAAGACTTGAAGACGAGTTAAGCAAGTTGTTTTACCATTTAAAATCTCCTGAGTACCAAATGAAAGCACACCACACAAGATATATATCAAATATATATGTATTTATTCAAAATACAACCCCTCTAGACTCTTTATGAGGTCAGAGGTAAAAGTACAATACAAGGAACTTAATTAGCATACGATAAGTTACACAGTATATGTTTTGCCCTAGGGGCCTCACAAACGATATACTAAAATAGTGGTATAAGAACCACATGAGGAATAAAAAGCAGGCTTGGGGCCTGTGGAATCGCTGGGGCTACTCAGGACAACCAAAGGTTAGGATGTAGGATGCCCACGGGAGACGCGTGCAGTGTCTAAACACAGCCGCGGGTAACCATTGACTTTCTATGGGGAACGAACAAGTTACAATTTTAAAGAAAAAGACTACAAGGAGGTGAACTGCAATGGAACCCTTTTAGACTAGGACACTTGGAGAGTCAATATGAATGGGAGCACCGGGGTTCTCTTGGTACCTCACCCAGGAAAGCCGGGTGCATAGGTGTCTTTTCATGTCGGGTTTCGTCGTCGATTCCAATGGAGAGCTGCAAATAAGTGATGCAGGCAACCAGAGGAAAAGAGTCCGGGTGGATCCAAAGGTGGATCAGAGATGTGAAGAACCTGAAAGCAGAGGAGACAGAGTCTGGGCCATTAGCCAGTGACCAAGGCAGCGATAGAAAGAGGCCACCAGATGTCGGGTGATTTTAGGTGAAAAGGTGAAGTTTGTGTCTTCATCCACGAGGTTTAGGAGGTGTCGATGAAAAACAGGAGCTGGATTCGAGCTGTTCCACGAAGGATCTAGTTGACTGCGATGTCGGTATCCAGATTGGACCCAACAAGCCTTGGCAAACGCAACCCACGCAGGATGTCGAGATTGGCTTTGGTGCAGACCAGAAAGGTCTGTGGGACTTCTCCTTTGCAGGGAAGTTGGAGCAAGCCTGGAGAAACCAGGAAAGCAAGTTGGTTGGTCTTCTTGGGGGCTCACTAGCCAACGGACTAGGAACCGTGAAGACGAGTCAAGCTGAAATGCACAAAGTGGGCCCACGGGACACTCGTGGAGTGTGGGTCTCTGAGCTTTAGTGCAAATGGTGCTCGGGCTGGGACTTCAAGCACCCCAATGCACAACTTCGGGATACCTCGGAAAGTCAGTGCAGGTAGCAAAATGCAGGATGTCCAGGAGTTCCGGTCCCACGTCTCTCGTGTCCGCCATGGGTCTCAGCTTTGCTGAGAGCGAAGGTGGGGTAAGAGATGTCTGGAAGTCCATGTCCTGTGTTGCAGATTCTTCGGGATCCGGCAGGAACTTCGAAAATGTAGACCGGCAAAGATGCTGTTGGTGCCTGTTTGAACAGGGTGGTCACTCTTTGACCATAAGGGAGATTTCTTCCATCTTCCAGTCGAAATGGAATGTCAAAGGTCCAGGATATATGTTGCAGAGTTTCGGCCAGGGTAATCTAAAGTCCTAGGGACTGGGGTTATATACTTATAGTAAGTTTAGGGGTTTGACTAACTCTAAGGTCCCTCCTATGTGTGGACCTGGGGTGGGGGTGGTTACACCCCTTCCCCTTTGTCCAGTTTCGTGCCAGAGCTGGGGCTGAGTACCCCAGCAACCGGCTTGAACTGGGAAATGCATGGAGCACCTTGTGTGCCCCAGGTAGTGTCTGGAAAGCATTCACTGAATGCAGCCCTCCCTGCCCCAATACACTAAGAGCCTGTCTGGGGAGGTTCCAGCACCTCCCTGGACAGGAAACCTATTGACCAGGCCTCCCCTGCCTGAGTTACATCCAGCAGCAGGAGAGCAGCCTCTTGTCTGTGGCAGCAGCATCCATTTTGTGATGCTGAGGCTCTGTTTAACTTTAACCGGGTAAACCAGTAACTACATGTCTTCTTCCCTCTAGAAGGGTGGAATGCTACCCCCGCCCCCAGGACTGGGGGTGGGGGGGGGGGGGGGTAGTATTCCAAAGTGTTTGACACCTTACACAACATGTTTTGATAAAGCCAAACCAAAGTTAGCATTAACCGCGAGGATTATAATGCCCTTAAGAGTATATGGTATGGCTAGATCATAGAACAGCTATAAGGAGATGGTTCCTAAAGCTGCAGAGGTATTTCAGCTAATGCTAGGGCACCCTTATCACATAAAAACCAAGCACTCTACCTCCAGGATTGTCGAGGTCAGCCTTAGGAGTGGCTTACAGGTGTATATGTGTCTATATATGTATATAGATTTATGTTTACTGTATCTAAGTAAGGGGTGATTACACCACCTTACCCAGGCTGTAAGAACAGACCTGTGGTGTCAGTTTGGAAGGCAAACCAGGGGTGGCACAACACATGCTGCATCCCCTGATAGGCCTAGGGTGCACCTATGCCCTGGGTACCTATGGTACACTAGACAGGGGCTCACAAGGGTGACCCAGTAACCAATCTGGTATGTACCTAAAGTACATGGTATCAATTTAGAGAGAGAACAGCTGAGCTTTGGGGCTTATTAGCAGGTCCACAGCCACACTGAAGTCGAAAAACCAGAGAATCACAGCAAAAAGTGGGGGTAACCATAGGAAGCAGACCCTACTCTCCCACAGAATGTAAGAGTACGGTGTGAGAAAAGAGGGCCAGTGAAGACGCAGGTGAGAAGTGGTGTTAGGGAGGAGAGGGTAAAAGAAGAGGGCGAAAAGACAAATGAATGTGAAATGAGAGGAAAATAAGATTTGAAAACTGACTAGATGAACACAAGAGAGGGGAGTATATAAAATTACTTTATAAGAAGTTAGAGAATGGCTAGAAAGAGTAAGAGGGCACATATTTCATAATGATGGGAAATGTAGAGAACAGAAGGGGGTCAAAAAAAGGGGGTGGAAAGCGCAAGAGCAGCATAGCAGCATATGTATATGACAAACATCACCGAGTGCTCGGAAAAAGTAGAATGTCACCAAAGTGAGAGCAGTAGCAGCACTCACATAGTCCAGTCGTCCACTTATAGGCTCAACTTATTGGCTTAAGCATCTGCTCCAGAGCACGGTGTGAAATCTACAAGCCACTAATGCCTTAGCTGTTTTGGTCCTGTGATTGATGGAGTCTTTGACTATTGCCTTGCTGAACCTGTAGGGAATAAAAGCTTGAACTGCTGTAGTTTTGTGTAACAGAGCAAATGTGTTATGTTGCCGCATACTGCACCTCCTATGAGAGGAAGTGAGTTTGCGATTCTGCTTTCGGATTTGAAACTGTCCTTTGAGGGGGAAGCTTTCATTGCTTCTGCCTAAGCTGTACCTGTTAGGTGAGAGATCAAAGTGTGCATGCTGCACTTGCTCTATGAAAACAAAATGTTTTCTAACCTGTAGGAGTAGATGTGCAGTTTGAAGAATTTTTTGGACTCACACGTGGTGCATTATTCCGCCATCTAGTGGTTGGGTTCTTCTTCTGTTTTTTGTTGTTGGGCATTAACGGTCCCACCATTTGGTGGCCTATCTAGCCACCTCTGATGTCACACCCTCCCCGGAAGCTATCCCCATGGTTGTCATCTTTCTTTTTTTCTTCTTCTCCTCCCATCTTCTAGGGCAGAGGTCTTTAAACTGTGGGGCGAGGGGTGGGCGTGGATGGGTTGCCAGGGGAGCACAAATACCTCTGCAGATGCATGTATATGAAGATGACCTGGAAGTGCAGCAATCTTTATTTGCCGCATTTCCAGGGTGTCTTCCTTTATTCCGGAGTACAGTGATGGCAGGTTTCCTTAAATTTGCTGGCAGGGTCAAGGAGGTTGCTTAAAAAAACAACTGGTGAGCGTGAGGCACAGCGCACGCAGTGCCGTCACTTATCAAGCCATCCCTGATGGCTCGGAGGCGCACAGATTTTATTGCGGGTGATGTGCGGTGGTTCAGTCTAAGGCCTCTTTACTGGTAACACCGTAATGCATACCATTGTATGCATTGTATTGCCAGTTGAGGACCATACAGGAGTGACCGGTCTTGCAAGCTGTTGGGACAGAATGTTGAGCTGTGTCAGTCAAGCTATGAATACAGAAATGTGATATACAGGAGCCCCTCGATACAGGGTTTAAGCACCACTCAAAACAGCTCAAAGGGGCATTATCACTGGTGTCATTTGTATACAGAGAGGATCCACGTGCAATCGGGCGCTGCTGTCTGGGAGTTTTTGTCAGGTGTTCGCATTTCATACACATGAGAACCGATGTAAGTAAGTGTTTTCACAGTAAAGGTCTGGCATTTGTAAAAGTTAGCTATTGACGTCATAAATTGTAATGTTTGTTATTTACTTCTTGGGTCTGTAGTGGAGTGATTGTTCAAGGAAAAAAGTGCATGTGATTCTATATTATTAGAATTAGTTGGGGCATTAAGGAGTTGGGGTGGAGGGCTATGAAGACAGGAAGAAGAGGAAGGTGGACAGAGGTTTAAGTGGAAAAAGATGAGGCTTGAGGTAGATGAGTTGACATGCTATGGATGGAAAAGGCAAATAGAAAATTGCAAGAGCTTTTGGAAATCAAAAATGGTAGATGGTTGGTTGGTATGTCAGATGTACACTAGGAGAGCAACAGGGGAATAAATGAGCGAATGTGGGGAAATACAGATAGATTTCCATGCAGCATACTCCTCTACTCTTTCATATGATAATCCTAGTTTGCTATTTGCATCATACTTTCCATCAGTAGACGACATTCGTTTGATACGTAGCAGCTGAATTGGTTACTAACCTTTTACAGTTGAATTCCATTGATGATCGCATTTCAATGTACCTATGAGTGTGAACAGTATTTCATATTTGGATGTTTACATCTCTTTGGAAGGTAATCATTTGAGTACCACAGTATTTTCCAAGCCCACTGACCGCAATAATTTTTTGCATATTTCTAGTTTCCACCAAAATTCCCTTAAAAGACATCTACCGTATTCACAGCTGCTACGTATCAAACAAATTTCGTCTTCTAATGGAAAGTATTATGCAAATAGTCGACAATTGATCAAAAAATTCAGGCAAAGAGCTTATTTTTTCTCTAAATGGTACCTAGGAGTGCCATTGTTTTGTTAGAGTACCAGTACCTATTGAGGCACAAGTATTGTAAATATGGTTTATTTAGCTCTGTGATTGATTGTTTGCGGGGGAGGGTGCCTGACCCCTGAATATAGCCATGTCCCTCCCGCTCCCCCAATCTATACATAAAGTTTTGGAGGGGGGCCCGACCTCAAAACATTTTGCTCAAGGGGGGCTTAGAGCAAAAAAGTTTGAAGACCTCTGTTCTAGGGGGAGGTGTGAGGTTCGTTTGAAAAGTCCTGAAACTTCTTTAACTTGCAAAACTTCTCCTACAGGTAAGAAACCATTCACTTTGCAGCATTATTTTTTCCTGGATTGACATGCTGTGCACTGATTTTGTAGCAGTTTCCTACTCTTGTGGTACTTGGGATGAAGATGAGCTTACATTTGCAAATAGATAGTTTAATACTCTTTGTACGACTTGAGCTGCTTCGTTGATTTGAAGATCTATGCAATAATGTTTAGTAACCGTGTGGACTGATAACCAAGCAGCTGCCATGTAAATGTCCTGTAAAGGTATATTTGCTAGCAAAGCAGCAGTTGCTCCTTTTTTCCATGTCAAGTGCGCATTTGGCTTAGAATATAATTGTAATCTTGAACTTGAGTGGCTAACTTGAATCATTTGTGAGATCCACTTAGCAATTGTACCCTTAGTCCATGTGAGGGTTGGCACCCATCTGGGAGGTACTGTCATTTTTTTTATACTTCTGGGAATCGTTTTATTACTGGTGTTATGAAGAAATATTTTCCTATATGATCTGTTGTGTAGACCACAATCGCTGCTAAATGTACCTTTAATGATGCATTTGTTTGTTTTTCAGTCTAGAAGATGGGTAAGATATTTAGGAACTTTTGTGTTCTAAGTATTTTCCTGTCATAGGCCCATCCTTTGGCTCCACTTGACTTTCCCTCCCATTTAGTCATGTAACATGTTCTTGTTGTTGGACTTCTGGCTTCTATAAGAATGGCCACTGTGTTTTCCAGTAAGCTTACATGTCCAAACTGAAAGTCTTCAGGATCCATGCTGACAAACTGCAACTTAATGGTTCTAGATAGAGAACTACTACCCCCTCCCCACACCATTGTCTTGAATGAAAGTAATTGCTATGTTTGTCTTGCCCGCTGATGGGCAAGAAGTATTAGCGTCATCTTGGCCTGATTAATCTGTGTAACAGTGGTATGGGGAAAAGCATAAGCAAAGATTGGTGGTGTGGCCGTCTGGTTGCAAAGTATTGGCATTTTGCGTTTGTTGGCCTTGCAAGTAGATAGCTTTCTGGTGTTCCCCATCTTTTGACTATCTGTTTGAGTACTACTTGATTGAGTTCCCATTCGTGGAAGCTTGATGCTTGCCTGCTTAGACGAACAAGCTACTTACCTTCGGTAACAATGCATCTGTAACAGACACATGTTAGTTATAGAGTCCTTACCTTAGAATTACCCCCAGGAGTCAGACTGGATCCGGAGAATTTTTACCTCAGCAACACCCCTGCGCATCGGTAGGTGGCGTCGGTCGAATCTGCATCTGTCGTCGTCGTCGTCAGCGGGATGACATTGCGGTGCCTACTTAGACACCGCCCCTGCGCGCTGACGTCAGTTCTGACACGACTTTCAACATCAGAAGCGCAGAGCCATGAAAGACACTAACCACTGTTGTGCCACAGTAGGGGCCTGCAAGGGAGTCCCTATCTCTAGAAGTCAGTTCGCAGAGCAGGAAGGATGGGTGGGGCGGTAAGGAATCTATAATTAACATATGCCTCTTACAGATACATTGTTACAGAAAGTAAGTAACTTGTTCATCTGAAAGAGACTATTAGTTATAGATTCCTTACAGCAGAACAGATACCCCAACAATACCAACCCCGGATAGGGACTGCAAACCAAGTTCACACCAGTAAGTCCCGGAGGACAGAAGGGGCAAAAGTAGCCATCCCTCTGGACTTGACTATCCAGGCAGTAATGTCTGGTGAACGTGCGCATAGAAGCCCACGCGGCCACCTGGCAGATGTCAATGAATAGGACTCCTAGTGACAAAGCAATAGTTGCTTCCGAAGCTCTAGTGGAATGAGCTTGCAGGACCACTGGAGGTTCCTTTTTAGCTAAAGTGTAACAAATCTTTATACAAAGGACGACCCATCGAGAGATGGTACACTTTTTTCACAGCTAGACCTTTCTAGGCACCCACATAGCCTACAAAGAGTTGATCGTCCACCTTTGGGCGGTCAAGGTAGAAACTTTGTGCGGTCAAGGTAGAAAGACAGCGCACGTTTTGGGTCCAGACGGTGGAGTATCTCCTCCTCCTTGAAAGGGTGCGGAAGTGGGAAAAAGGTGGGCAAAGTGATAGTCTGTCCGATGTGAAAAGGAGTGACCACTTTAGGTAGGAACGAGGGTCTCGTTCGAAGCACCACTTTGTCCTTATGCAGCGAGAAGGGAGGGGGCGTAGAAGAAAGAGCCTTAAGCTCACTCACTCTGCAAGCAGAGGTGATGGCAACAAGAAAGGCAATCATCAGAGTGAGGAGCCTAAGAGGACAGTTGTGAAGAGGTTCGAAGGGAGCACACATAAGGTAAGTCAAAACAAGGTTCAAGTCCCAATGAGGCATTATGAAAGGAGATGGAGGGAAGAGATGAATAATGCCTTTAAAGAACCTACTTACAGTAGGGGACTTGAACATGGAGGGTTGATCTGGTAGCCAAAGGTAAGCAGAAATGGCTGCCAGATGGCCTTTAAGAGTGCCCAGAGCCGGACCCTGCTGGGCTTAAAAGAGAGAACGATCAAAAGAACCTCAGAAAGAGGGGCAGAGAGGAGATCCACAGCTTTTGCTGTGCACCATGCAACAAACTTGTTCTATCGACAGACATTTACCGTCTTAGTGGAGGGATGCCTGGCTGCCAAGATGACATTACAACCTTCTGGTGGAAGGTCAAAAGCTGTCAACTGTTGCTGCAAAATCTCCACATAAGGAGGTGGAGGCTGGACAGGTTTGGGTGGAGAAACGTCCCCTGCTGCTGCAACAGAAGATCCTCCTGAAGTGGAAATCTGATCGGAGGATCGATAGCCATGCTCAGGCGCTTGGGGTAACAGGCTCTTCGTGTGCAGTCCGGTGCCACAAGAATGACTTGGGCCTGGTCGTGCTAGATCTTTTTCAGCACTATGGGCAGAAGTGGTACAGGCGGAACGGCGGGCAGAAGGCCGCAGTTCCATTCATGACAAAAAGCGCTGCAGAGCAAGTGCTGCCTTGGAAATTCTAATGTGCAGAACTGCTGACATTGCACATTCTCTACGGTGGCGAATAGATCTAACTAAGGCTCTCCCCACTGGTGAAAGAGATCTTGGACCACCTCCGACTAAAGACGCCATTCGTGATCCACCAGGCACCGATGGTTGAGTTCGTCCGCCCTGGCATTCAAGGAACCTGCCAGATGTTGAACCACCAGGGTGACGCCCTGATGTTACAGCCATGTCCAAAGGCGAAGAGCCTGTGAACATAGGGTCCACTATCCCACCTCGCCCTGTTTGTTGCAGTACCACATGGTGGTGGTGTTGTCCTTGAACACCTGCATTGCCTTCCCCTTGAGGAAGGGAAGGAATGCCTTCAGTGCCAGGCAAATCACCCGAAGCTCCAACAGGTTGATATGGAGCCTGGACTCCGCCGGAGACCAGACTCCTCTAATCTTCGTCTCTCCCAGGTGGCCACCCCATCCCAGAAGTGATGCATTGATCACCACCGTGAGGTCTGGTTGGGGAAAGGAGAGGGATCTGCCTCTGACCCAATCCCGGTTCATTAACCACCACTGCAGTTATTGCGCACTTCCCTAAAAAATCTGATTGTAGTCGGGGGCGTGGCCAAGTAGCATGGCCGACAGGACGTAAGCTCCCTCGGCTCCCGGCAGGCCAGCACAGAAATCCTGCACAATATCCTCCCCGGGGGTTCTCGGACCGAGTAAAAGGGGTCCACGAGTCTAGAGTATCTAGGGGCACATCCTGGTTAGGGTTTCGACTGCCTGGTGGACGGAGAGCGGAGGCGACAGCCCGGGCTGAGTGACGGCGGTGCCGGAATCACGCGAGGCCGGGGACTGCGCCCTACCCTAGTGTGACGGAGGCGGCCCGTGCTTTGAGCGCTCACAGACATCGGGGCCCCCGTGACGAGGGGAACATCGCCGCAGGAGAGGGGCCCACTGCCATCCGGGGCCCCGTTGTGGAGAGAATTGCCTGCAGCCCTGCCGAGCCCCACGGTGGGAGACCAGCATAATTACAGCAGCGGCCTGCACCGGAGTGAGGTGGGCAGCTCGCGCTGCTGGCGCTCCACAAGCTCACGCCACCAGAGAAAAGTTCCGGTTCGGGAGGCGCCCTCTGCCATTGGGGGGCCTCCTGTGTGATTCGGAGCTTCGGGGCCGTGTCGGGGCCTGGCGGCGGACTCATGCGGCGTGGGAGGAAAGGCCTGCGGCCTACATCATGGGGGTGGAAGTACTCTCAGCCCCCCTGCATTGAGCTTGAGGAGAGGTAGGCCAGCGGGGGAGGCATCGTCTAACAACGGGGGCCTCCTGCGGACTGAGGAACCTACTCGTGCTGCCGGGACCCCACAGGTGCTCATCTCCATAGACGGACTGTGCCGGAACTGCGGCCTGCGCTGCCGGGGCAGAGGCGTCCCGAGATCCGGCTGCCCCATGTAACCGGCCCGGGAGTACTAGAGCGACGGCGAGGGGGGCGCCTGCTGCCATCTGGAGACCGCCAAGGGGTGCGCTGAGCCCCCAGCCAGTCGACACCCTGCAAGACTTGGCCTGATGTGACCGGTGGGGCTGGAGCTGAGGCCTCCCCTGGAAAGGCATAGGACCGGAGCCAGGTTGCGTCACGGGGGCACCGGAGGACATTTGTGACGAGGGACCGGAAGAGTGGTGAGGGTAAGCTCCTCGTGGGATAGGTCTTTGGGCCCCCTTGATCACGCGGCTGTCCTGTTGAGCCGCAGGGGAGAGACGGCGATGCCTGTGGCTGGCCAATGGACCTGGCCTTCCTGTAGCATTGACACGGTACCCACTCTCCTGGGGGGTCTGCCACGACTGTGCTGAGACTGGCCCCGGTTGAGCTTTGTTATGAAATCAAAGGAGGACCCCGCACAGACTAATAGGGGACTGGGGGGATGACAGATTAAAAAAAGGACCAGGGCGTCCCCACAAGCAAGGACAATGTAGGACGTATCTCACTACTATTAGGTGTACTCTAAAGTAGGAGTTGTATTTCAAAAAGCAGCATGCCGAAAATGCGGCGGGAAAGCAGGAGCGGCCAATCATAGCGCGGGTAACATAAAGCACCGCTGCATGATCGAAAGCTCAGTACACTCGGCGGCTCATACAAGACCGGCTGGGTAACGCTTTGGAAGACTGCCAGGATTCAGGAGCAGGGAGGCCGATTATACATTTTAAGGTAAGGATAACATAGAACGAGGGCCCCTCGAAGCCTTAACTAGTGATCTTTATAATTGGAGCATAAACATCTAAAAATCCCTCTTAAAACCTAATATAAGCAACCTGGATACCATGATGCCTTCCCCTTTATGTTAAGGAAGATGAGATAAACCATGAGTAGTAAAATATAGTTAATAAGAAAAAGATATAACCTACCCCACATTGCGCCTGATATATATATATATATATATATACTTTTTTATTGTCCAATGCAGCACGGACTCTTTATCCACAACGGAGTGTCCTGGAGGCAAAATAGCCTTGAAATTGCACCAGGCAACCAAATTTTAATGGTGAGTGATACCCCATGGCCAACATGCATTGCTTGCTAATAATTATTTTTCAAAACCAATAAGAGCCACATGTGTTAATATGGAACAAATATAATTTGCCTAGGGTCATTGAAGATACCCACAACAGGAAATACGGTGGCTCATCCTGGTAGTCCAAGACCAAGCGTATTTATATCAAAAAACAGGTATATAGAAATAATATCCTTATCTTCTATCCCTATCATAGTTTGCGGGATTGTTTGTCCCGGCATATGTATAATGTTGAGACAAACTAAAAACATATTATCCCTATGTGTATTCTATTCTAGTGTGATCACAACGCACAAACAGAATCCTCAATTAGTCCCATGAACTTGATGACGACAGGGTTCTAAACCGAAGCGAATAATGTCCAGGTGGTGATACTCACTCCGCCTGTCTTTAAGGTATGCGTCAGACTGTCAAATTTTTTCACTGTATACAAAGATAGAGGTCTCGTATTGAGTCTCTTGAGCATTGCATTGGACTATATAGTCCAAGGGAAAGGTAAACGCCATTAGTTTTGTTCAAGTGTAGGGACATATAGATAAATTGGTCAATATGTTATTAAATTGGAAGGAGTATTGGAAATCCATATGAGTGTGAGAAGTGTTACTAGGAATGTAAAACCGAAATTGTGTGCTAATAAGTGATGTCCTTTGCACAGGAGAGGCCTAAAACGATGTTATAGCTACTAAAGTTGTGACTAGTTATAATTGTGAACTAAGAGCAATCCACACCAATGATAGAAAAGTAACTCTGTGTTTTTTTTAATTTTTTTAAATCCATTCAGAATCAGTCCTGAAGAAGGTAGACAAACAGAATACCGAAACGCCGCGTCGACTTGTGATTCTTTGTGTTTTTAAATGTTTTTATACAAATGTATAACATGTTTTCTTAAATTTGTATTTTGTGTAACAATGAATTTTTATATTTGAAGTGTAATAAATATACAACAGAGACTTAAGTAACTCATGGTGTGGAAAATATCTTTTATTTTTTAGAAACATCTATTTTTATTACTTACATTTTGTGTTATTCATAGAATATTGTAGATTGTGGTTGCTAATGTTTGAGCTGACTATATAGTAAGAAATAGGCTTTTCTCTTAAGATTTGGCATTTGCAGAATTATAATAAAATTAACACACAGAATTCTCCTTTCCAATCAACACACGCTTGTAGTAATTGAAATTTAAATTCCTTGTAACTTTACCTTTCCCGCCGCATTTTCGGCATGCTGCTTTTTGAAATACCCGGTTGAGCTTTGGACATTGTGACCCAGGACAAGGGAATTTCTTGCATTGACTGAGACGCTTAAGAACGACACTGCGATGAGTTTGTGCGGATGTTGTGGGGGGCTGGGGAGTCAGTTGTGAATCACGCACATCCATGCAGGCCTTTGAGTGGGTCTGCTTAGAGACTCCTTTGCTATCCAGACGCCCAGGGGCGGCCCTTTTCGATACCTGCAATGCGTAAGGATAGGAGGCCCCGGGCCTCTCAGCCAAACACCATAACGCAGTACCCCACTCAGCGACACCCCTCGCAGTGGATTACGCGCCAGTCGGGACAGGACGAGGGGGGTGAGGTCCCCGACGAACACTCCAGGGCAGACCTGCTGAAGGCAATCCAGGGGTCCCATTCTGCCCTGGAGCGACAGATTGAAACGGTGTACATAGATGTGAATTTACTGCGGACAGATATGCGAAAGGTGGCAGATAAGGTTTCCGATGCAGAGGGGAATATCGTCCAGCTGCAGGGAGAGGTGGCGTCCCTAAAAAAACAGTCTCACAGCTTACTGCCACGATGGGGGCTCTGGAGCGGAGGGCAGAAGATGTGGAAGGGAGGGCACGCCGCAGCAACATTAGGGTTCTCGGCATTCCGTAACGGGCGGAGTCGGGCAACGCGGAACGCTTTCTGGAGCATTGGATTCGTACAACGCTATGCCTGAGGTCTTTGTAATTGAGCGGGCCCATAGGGTGTTGGTTCTGCCACCGAGACCGGGAACCCCTCCACGAGCCCTCATTGCCAAGATTCTCAATTATCGGGATAGAGACTGCATCCTGAGGGTGGCAAGGGAGACTGCAAACCTTACTTTCGAAAACGCCAGGGTCTCCATCTATCCAGATTACACCCAACAGGTACAGGAGTAGCGGAAGTCCTTCCTAGCAGTCAAACAGAAGCTTCGGGAGCTACACTTACGGTACATGCTGCTCTACCCGGCTAAGCTTAAGGTTATATCCCAGGGAAAGGCGCATTTCTTTGAAGCCCCGGAAGAAGTATGGGAGTGGCTAGAGATCAGAGGGGATGCCCTCCCCCCAGGCGAACGGAGGGGGAGCCCAAAGTACTTGGGGGACATGACCATCGAGGAGGCGCACTAGCAGACGCAGACGTCTCTCAGACACTGTTGAGCGCGTGGAGAGGCGGCGTGTTACGGTGGGAGACGATGGGGCCCTCCACCTTGAACCGACGGAGTCTGAAGACCTACCAGCGACATTGGTGACTCCCCCTCCGGAGGAGGTACTGGTCCCAGACACCCTGCAGCCCACCACAGACACTCTCCCGTCCACCACTACCACGATTCCTGAAACAGCTGGGGACCAGTTAGTTGCCTCGGCGGTCCCGTCTTGAGGGGCGGGTATGGCTGTGTACTGCTTGTTTGACACCGTGACTGGGGGTCGGCCTAACTAGGTCCTCTCGCGAGGGGGAGAATGTTTTCAGGATATGTGCATTGGGGGGAAGAAGCTGATCGTCGGGGCGGAGGTTCATAAAAATTGTGTATATTTCAACTGTGACGGTCCGAACCCTATATTTCTGCTGAGATAGCTGGCTTTGCCGGGAGCTGGGTGGGGGGAAGGGAGTCTTCTTTTTATCTTTTGGGTGGTATAGCCCTGTTGGGCGAATGGGGTGGCTGTGCACGTCCTGGCACCAGCTGGGGAAGGGCATATTGGCATGTTTTGTTGTTGCAAGTATATTGCTCGTGGGTGGCGGGGTGGGGGGGTTTGGAAGCGGTTGTTGAGGGGGAATGTTTCAGGCATCGTATGTATCACATTTCGGGCACAGGGTTGGGGTGACACCATGGGTTCCTTCCTGAATTATATCAGGAGTTTGGGGGTACACTTTCCCGCCTCCTCTTGCAGGTATTTCTCGAAGCATTTGAGAGCAGAACTCTCCCACTGAGTATGACACGGGGGAAATTTGTATGATCCTGAAACAGGGAGGGACATGCCTGACCCTTCTTCGTATCGTCCGATCACTATGATCAATACTGACGTGAAGATCTTGACCAAGCTGCTGGCTACATGCCTGGCACCGTATATGCCCCATCTGGTCCATGCAGACCAGTGCAGGTTTATTCCCCGGCGCAATACAGCCATGAACCTACGGGGCTTGAATCACATTAAACATGAGGTACATGGCAGCAAGGAGCAGATGGTTTTGGTATCAATCGACCTCGCTAAAGCGTTTGATACAGTTTATTGGGGGTATCTGCAGGAGGTCCTCCGAGCGGTGGGCTTGGGCCCCAACTTTTGCTGATGGATTCGCATCCTATATAAGTCCCCTCGTGCCAGGATAAGACTTGGAGCTGCGCATTTGGAGGAGTGGCAGCTGGGTCTGGGTACATGACAGGGGTGTCCCCTCTCGCCACTCCTGTTTGCCCTGGCCATAGAGTACTTTGCTGTTCGAGTCCGCACTGAGATGTCACAATGGGGCATTTCGGTGGAAGACACAGGCAATGTCATCTCTCTGTACGCGGATGACACCTTGTTTTATTTGAAAACCCCGAGGGAGGCACTCCAGATATTGTTGTACCACCTAGATCGGTTCGGTGAGGCGTCGGGACTGAGGCTCAACCACGACAAGTCTCCCGCTGTTGGGCCTTGATTCAGTGCCACTGAAGGACTTGCCAGATCTTGGGCTGCGCTGGGAATGGGAGGGCTTCTGTTACTTGGTATTCAGGTGGCCTCAGCAGACTCACAATTGCTGGCCCGGAATATTGATCGGATAATCCAGTCCCTGCAGCAATCGGTGTCCTTTTGGAATTCCCTGCCGCTATCTTTAATGGGTCGGCTGGCCGTCTTAAAGATGGTAACTGTGATGTTCTTTACCCTTCCCCTTTAAGCCTCATAATTCCTTATCTGTATTCTTAGTTCTTAGAATGTACATGGACATGTATTCTGACTGAGTCAGTTGCTGTTGGCTGTTTTAGGATGAGGTTTTAATAAACCCACCTTACTCATTCAAATGTTTGTTTCTTTATTTTTATTAAATTAATAACAATTTTACAGTAACGCTATACGTCCTCCAAAATACGCTGTGTCCTCTTCCCCCACGGGTCTTTCGCACCCTAAACATGCTGCTCACGTCCTTGCTCTGGGCGGGCCGGCCGAGAAGGGTAGCTCTTCACACTGTTGTGCGTAACTACGAGGAGGGATGCCTGGAGGCCCTGCGATTTGACTTATATTATTACGCGGCGCAGCTGCAACCTGCGTCCAGGTAGTTCGCAGACGTGGATAACTGGGAGACGCGCCTCTTGGCGGGCAAAGCGACCGTGCATGAGCTACAGGTCGCATTGATGCAGGGAAGGGGGGAGGGATGAAAATTTGCCCTATACTGTGCGTCACACGGTGGGCGTCTGGCAGAGATTTGTTGAGAGGGTCCTGCGGAGGGCGCCCTTCCATAGGGAACTCCCGGTCTGGAAACTGGTCCCCCTGGTGGCAATGGAAAAACAAATGTCCTGCCGTAATTGGCGGGAGGGGGGCTGTGAGGTTCTGGCCGATCTATACCCCAACAAGTCCTTCTTGACGTATGAGCAGGCGGAGGAGACCTTCGGCCTCGGAAGAGGGTAGTATCTGCAATATCAGGGACTGCACGATGTGGTGCGGGCGACCTGGCCTCAGTGTCCGGATGCACCTTCAATGACTCACACCTTACACATTCTTCTGTCCTGCGGCATGGGGCGCAGACTAATCTCCCTGCTATATGCAGCTATGAAACAGGACTCCGCCCCAACGGTGCCACCGGCTTGGGCGGCCTGGGAGGCGGATCTTGGCGCTCCAGTGGAACAGGGGCAGCGGAAGCGGATAGGGTCTCTCACGCGTAAGGTCTCATGTAATGCACGATTCAAACTGATACACTTTAACTTCCTGCACCGTACCTACCTAACCCCGATCTCGTTGAGGCGTTTATCTGGAGACAGGGGGGACAGTTTTCCCAGATGCAGTGCAGAGGGGGCGGGCATCTTACATTTAGCTTGGGACTGACCGTTGATCAAGAGCTTTTGGGCAGGGGAGGAGCCAAGATGGCGACCGGAGCAGACGTGTAGGCTCTCGGCTCCGCCGGCCCTTGAATCCCGCATCAGAATCCTGCTCGTTATCCTGAAGTTAATTGCCAGCGGGATGTGCGGTATGACATGCTGACTTTGCCAGCGTTCCTCCGGGTCCTCAGTCGGTCCGGGGACCGAAGATATCCCGCAATTGCCTCGCTGCCCTGGACCCCAGCGTACATCGAGGCGCGCCGCCGGACCTCAGGGGCTCCGTGATGACCGGGCTGCTCGCTTGGAGCCGGAGTGTGGGGAGCGCCGCCTTTGCCTGGGACACAGAACGTCTGGCGTAATCTGCCAGGGGTTTATCGCACGAAGCCAGTGTAACACGAGTGTGTGGCGAGGACGAGCTGGGTGTGAGACTCCTTTGTATGGCGCTAACGGAGTGCTGCGTGGACCCCATTGCTGCTCCAGCCTGGCATCGGCGAGCCCCCCCCTCCGCCATGGTTAACCTGCAACGTCGATGCGGTTCCCTGGAATAACTGCTGACCGTGAGACGACTCTAAAGGCACCGAGGGCTTGCATTGAGTATCGGTAGTGCCTCACTAACCCTCCACCCCCCCTGTTCTAAAACTGGACCGTTGGCAAGATGGCGATGCCTGTTTATTCGCAACGTGGGGAGGATCGCCCGTTCTCGCCTTGGGACTGCTATCCCACGTCCGCACTGGGGGACGGATCATGTGCCTCATCCCTGGATTTGGAGTTAACGGAACCACAGCCTGTGCGGTCTTATGGAGGCGTTGTTGCTGCCCTGGGTGAACTGCGATCGGCGCTGGAACATGGCTACCGTACCCTGGGTGAGAAGCTTGAAGCAATTGCGATCGATCTGGGGCGGGAGCGGAAGGTCTGCCCCCCACAAAGTTTGGATTTGCCCTCGCAGCTGGCTGACTGGGATAAAAGGTCTCCGGGGGCTCACAGCGCTATTGTTACTGTTATTGCCGGCAACTGTAGCAGCCCGAGACTACCCATCTGACTGGTTGGTGCTACTTTGTTTCCCTCTTGTCCCGAGACTGCATTACTGCCCCGTTCAACATCGTCACTGCTTTGGGCACCAGACACATGGCCTCTCGCCCTCTCGCTTGCTTTGTACTTGGGGGTTTCATTCTCCCCGCTGTGGAACTTTTGTCATCTGGATGTACCGGTGGGACTCTTGACCGATTACGGTGAACTCCTTGGAGGCTGGCGACGTCCATTTTGCGCTCCAGTCCCTCCTCCTCTCCCATTGCGGCCATCTTGTCTTTTTGTTTCAGAAGGGATTACCTTTCCACGGGGGGTGGGTATGGGGGGACATCCATGATCGGGCCAGGGCTAGCTGGTTTCTTTGGTGGAATTGACGCACCGGCGGGCGGGGACTCGGTTGGGACTGCTTTCTGTTCGAATTGTTCATGCATTTAGTAATGACTCTCCCCATTTGCAGTATTGTTTGCTACTTCCATTGTGTTGATGATACATGGGGTTGGGGATGTTTATGGGGCCGGTGGTGACCGGGAGTGCGTGGAACTGACCTCCTCTCAACTTGTTTTTTTCTTATGGGAGTTATAGATTAGAATATTCTTTTCTTACTCTCTATATTTCGATGTTATAATTCTTCCTTTTCTTTACTCCTCTTCTTCCTTGTCCTATATTTCGGGTTTATTGGGCGACAGACACACTGCTGGGGGGGGGGGGGTAGGCCGTAGCCTCTGCATGCGTGTAGGGTGGGGGTTGGGGGATGGGATTTAATTTTCTGGTTTCAGTTTCTATGGTGCCTTGTATTTCTCTTTGTTTTGTCTCTCTTTCTTTATTCTATTTTGGGTCTGTGTCTGATGTAGAAGTGGGGTGGGTGGCGGCGGAAACGGATGGGATGTTAGATGTGTGACTCCTGCTGTATAAGTCTTGAGCTGCCATGCTGCCGTAGGGACTTGACTACTATTACCTTAATTGCGTGGTAAGCTTGCCGATGCTGCTGATAGAGCGCGCAGTTCACCCTGGTCACCGAGTTCACCAATTACTTACACGCACTGGGCCCTGGCGTGCACAAGATTTAATACACCATTGACATTTGGGGTGAACTGGGTGATGGCTTCTGTTGCACGCTTCTATGAGCAATTAAGGTTTGGTTTTACACCTCTGCTTACCATGTACCTGACTTACCCCAGGCACAAATACATATGACAGATCTGGAGCTAACAGGGAAAATAGTAGACAAGGAACCCAGGGAAAAAAATACTCTTTATACTTCAGTACATACTTATCCACAATTTCTGTAAAATAACCACAGACACCTGAGGATGTTCAAAACTTTATATAGAAAATTTAAAGAGAGTATGACAAGGCAATAAGAGATATGCAGAGTAATGCGTCAAACATCAAAATCAAAACCATTAGGTAACTATGTACTAACACTAGGACCATTGAGTATATGGGAAGACTAAAGGTAGGAATTTTAAAACAAAGCTAGTCACTGCAATTTTATACTAGAACATAGGACAGAGATGGGATCTAGAACATGTACTTAACCTAAAATCTTTAAACTATTCTTGCTAAGTTCACCGCAATCATGCTAAAGGAAAGGGGAAAAATCGGAACATGCTACTAAAATATAACAGTTTTGCAATTCCCTAAAGGTGGGGAGAGAAGTGGAACAATTCTAACAACCAATGGAATAAACTTGCTTTCAAGATGATAGAACAATATCACAGGCAAGAGTGCTTTATTAAGAAAATGGAGAGAGAGAGAGAGACGCAAAACCCACAGACTGATATTTACCTAGTTCAGAATGAAGACCAACCCTGGCCACGGGTCAGTTGGAAGGACAGGGACAAGGACCATCAGAAAGGAATGCCAAAGTGCGAGCAGGTACAGCTCACGGGCAGTCAGGACCGGATACCCCTCAGGTTCAGGGTCAAGACTGGGCCACCCAGGGTACGACCAACACCCACAGCTTCGGACAGCAACGCCTGCGTTACCCCCTCTCCTGCAAGTAATCCGCCAGTAACCCCGATTGGGTTTTCGAATTTCCCAGCAAAGTGCTTTGCCAGCACTTAGGACTCTTTCCACCCCTTAGGAGTTTGTGGAAAGTATGGACAGAGTGCTCCGCAGCACTCTCAGATTGAGCACCTATAGAGTTCGTAGGGTCAGTGACAGGTCTGCTACTCGGACAAGTCGGACAATTTTCCTAAGCTAAACTAGGGCAATTATACTATTTTGGGGTCCCTCAGACCACCCCCTAATGTTGCAAGTGACAGTTTCCCACATTATGATTGGTCAGGAGAGGTGGTGCGGTCATTACCACCTCCTAGAATTCAACTTTTTCATCCCAAATATTAAAATTTTCCTACCCGCCCCTTGGGTTCACGTTCCCATGCATAGAATACAGTAGTATAGAAAAGTTCACAATAGGTAGCAACAGTATTGCTTTTTCTAAGGTGAGATCTCGTCTTCCCAGCGACTTTCTCAGGCGCATTGTGCTTCAGGAGCCAGCTGGCTTGTTTCAGCTTCTGCGCAATGGAGTTTTTCTCCGGTCATGTGATGGTGCCCAGCAGAGCCTCAAGTATGGCTCCGCTCCCGATTTCCCAGCCCCAGAGACGCGGTACATGAAAAGTAAGCAAGAACAAATTAAAATCACATATAAAATGATCACACTGTATACCATGATGAAATTCTAACCATCCCTTATTTTATAATAACTATAGCATTACTGTTTAGTGCGAAAAGACAGATAGGCTAAAGCAGCAGTGGCAAGCAGACAGCGTTGTGAGAGACAAGCGGCCATGTTTGCAACAGTGCGCATGAGCACAGATTCCCTCCAGAATGCGAGTGCGTCACATCACATGGGTATGACCGACGCATGCGCAGACTGAATTTCAGCAAAGCAGCCGATTCTTTAGTGCAAGCTTCGTTAATATAGAAAAGACATATGAGCAAGCATCCTGGGGACACCCGCGTGTTTGGGAAAACGTATAATAAATGACGAACAACTGGTTTAATAGGATTATACATTAGGCGAGGTTCTTGCACTAGAGCAAGGCGCTTTACATGCGAATCCTTGCTCCATCAATCCCCTCTTTGATGATATTTACTATCATCACCACATAAAGGAAACAGATGCCAACTTCTCATTCATCCACATCACTCATTTGGATTTCAACAAACTTATTGTTGAGTTTTCTTTCAGCTTCTCTATGAGAATGGTGATTTTTCACCTTTTTGTAGACTTCATTTCTTAATTCTTCTAATTCTAGTTCATCAATATTTCTCTTCACCCCCCTCTTATGCTCTAGAGACTTCTTTTTGCATTTTTGGCATTTGCAACAGATGAAGATAATCAATACGACCACACCTATCACAACTATTGGCATCAGTATTTTCCACAAAATATTTCTACCTAGGTTAGAAAACCAACTACCTATAGAGGAGAGACCTCCAGTCAGTCTCGTCCAGGCACTGTCAACCTCCAATGGTTTGAGTTCTTTTTCCAAATTAGTTATGTTCTTTACATATTGTTTTAATTCGATACTTTTATCAGGAATGTAAGTGCAACAATGTTGCGCTTTCAGCATTCTACAGACTCCGCCCTCTTTTGCTAATAGGGTGTCAAGGGCAAGACGGTTTTGTAAAACCATTGATCTGATCGCAACCATTTCAGTATTGACCATCAGGAATCCAGCAGCAGTGTCCGTTGATAGCCGGTCCACTACTGTAGACAATTTGCAGATTCTATGCGTGTTCAGAACTACCCCCATTCCAGGTATCAGTGCACTAAAAATATCACCTATAATTTCACCTACACTTTCACGTTTACTACGCACTAAGCCATTAGTTTCCTCATCGCTTCCAGCAGCATTATTCACATGGTATATTTTCGGGAAAACAATGCCAAAGTAGCAGCTTCCATACCAGTGATCCGGCAATTTGAAATAAGCCTTGTTCCCACATATATAATATATTCCGGGAAACACAGGTTCTGACCCATTTTTGAAACCCCAACCTCCAATCACCTTGTAACTATGTTCACACTCGCTAGAACCGATGAATACATTGTTATAGTACTCTGTCTTTTCCCTATGGATACAAAGTTTCCCTTTTCGTTCAAAATCCAGCAACAAGGCAGGATTAGCTTCGCCTTGCGAGGTGTTATCCATGTGCTCAGCCCACTTAGGGACTCTATCCTTTTCGTCATTTGCCTTCTTTTGAAACTTTTCTCTCCTTCTGTCTGCCATCTTAATGAACATCTTTTCCTGCTCTTGCAGAGAACAGGTCAGATTATCTTGTCTTGCTTCATCTAAATCTATGTTGCCTATAGTCAGAAAATATTCTCCCATATAACGGGTCACGTCACTTTTGATATGTACAAGGTTCAGGTGTCCTCTAATAGGAAGCTCAGAAAATACTACGTCAGCATTTGAATAATAGTACTGTAAAGTGCTCCTATAAAACAAGCTAGCTAAAATACTACAGGAAATTCCATAGGTTAAAGGTAGATGGTGATATGTCACGCCTTCAGCCACTGAGGTAGGTAGCTTCATGCAGACATAACAGTCCTCTATTTCCATAGCTTCTACGTAATGCACCAACAAGTTAGCAAAAACATTTAAATGTGTCCTGTTTCTCATTTTGTGAAAGTGTAGTCCATCCTCATCTGATGCTTCTAAATTAGGTCGTGTGTGTGTCAGTCTTACTTGTTTGTCGCGTCTTTCTAAGCTTCGTGGTGTTTCTGCAGTCTGTACAGCCCCTGCGTCTACTGCTTCTGGTTCAGTAGGGGACAAGTTAGGATTTTTACTTATCATAAAAGGTAGAAAAACTGTTAGTCCTATCCACATTACTATAAGCATTGCTATACTACACAAGCATATTTTACAGCAAGTTTTAAGACACCCACAACGGGATCTTCCAGAGACATTCGGATCAGACATTTTTATCTTACAGGTGGCTTTTGCTACTCCTCTTCTTTTCTTTGTATCAGTGGCTCACTTTGGGGCTTTCTCAAGGAGGGTCTTCGTCAGAACTCCGACCAGCGATGGACTCTTCGTCACTGTTGCCACTGTGGTGGGGCTCGTCAATTTCTTCCAACACAAAGTAAGTCCATTCAGGGCTCCGATACAGTCGGTTCTGTTTCTTTACTCTGTCGCTCTTTCTTAGCGATTTGCCTTGGGCTGCCTTTCTTTCACTTTCAGCCCTTTTTCGGTCTTTCAGTTTTTCCTCGACTGTCTTTAGTCTGAGCCTCAGTCTTTTGACGTATCGGGGGGCACTTCTGCCTCCGTGCCTCCCAGTGGTTGAAGAAACTTGCCCTTCTTCGTGCACTCTCTTTACTTTTTGTTGTGGTACTTCTGTTTCCCTGCCTGTCTGACTAGTTCCAGGTCTTTCATCTATGTCTTCTGCCTGGTCCCTAATCTGACCCTGCTCAGATTCAAATCGTACTTGCTTTTTATTTCTCGTTGGTTTTATTTCGGTTGTCTGAGCACGTTGATCTATTTCTATCTGTTCCTGTTCATGCTCTTCAATCTCTTCGTTTTCTTCTGCATGAACGTCAGCTCTAATTACTATCTGTCCCTCTCCAGTCTCCGGAGTTTTAAGAGGAGTTTCGAGGTCTTGATCTGACCCTACTTGGCCTACTTCCTGACCAGGTGTGATGTGATTCTCGTTGACCTGATCTTCTTCTTCTATTTCTAGCTCACCTGGACTATCCCACTCACTGTCTAAGTAGGAATATTTCCTGGTTCGTATTGGATCATGAACCTGGTCGTTGGCAGGGAACCATTCAACGTCTCGACTTGTGCTCGGCAGTTCGATGTCAGCTAGCTCCGGACTCTCCTCCTCGGGAGCTTCTTCAGCTGCGCTGCCTTCAGCTCCAGTCGCGTTTTCTCCAGTTACCCGCTTTGTGTGGCTGGCGTGGATCCACTTCGGTACACCAGCACACTTTACAGCAGTTGTAGTGACGAGGATCACTTGTCGTGGCTTTCCCCACCTCGGTTTCAGGCAACTGCTCCGGGTGTGTTTCTTTAACGCCACCCAATCTCCTGGTTGCAGTTTATGTGCTGGAGTCTTTGGCCACTCGTCTTCTGTCTCTCCAATCTGCTGAGAGAGAGAACGCACTTGGTCACCCAGCTGCTTGCAGTATTCTAGTACCATATCATCAGAAATGCTTAGCAGTTTGTGTCCGGGTACCCATGCCTGTCGCATCACTCTTCCCATTAACACTTCATGGGGACTTAGGCCAGTTTTTCTGTTCGGGATACTTCTCAAACTCATCAGCACAAGGGGTAAAGCCTCCATCCAGTTCATTTTTGTGGAATCACACATCTTTGCCAATCTGGATTTCAGGGTGCCATTTATCTGTTCCACTACCCCAGAAGCCTCTGGACGGTAGGCACAATGCAGTCTTTGCTTCATTTTGAATGCTTTACAGAGCTCTTCTAGGACATCGTTGGCAAAATGCCCACCTTGGTCCGTTTCGATTGTCTCGGGAATCCCGTACCTAGGTATCAACTCCCTGAGCAACAATTTGGCAGTAGTTAGGGCATCATTTTTCTTAGCTGGATAGGCTTCCACCCACCGGGAGAATAGGCAAACTATGACTAAGATGTATCTATACCCTTTGCACCTAGGCATTGTTACAAAGTCTGCCTGCATTCTGACAAAGGGACCTACTGCCTTTCCAACAGTACTCTGTTCTACCACAGTCTTTTTCCCTGCATTGAACTGCTGACACACTAGGCACCTCTGGCAAAGCCTTTCCGCCTGGTTCCTGAACTTTGAATTACAGAACACCTTGTCAAACACTCGACACATTGCGTCTCTTCCCATATGTGTTGGTTCATGTATCATTCTGATCATGGGGTCGATCAAGCTATCAGGCAGTACAGGCACCCCAGTCGAGTTTACCACCACACCATCCTCTCTCAATTTGCATCCATCTGCTGCCCACCTGCCTTTTTCTAGCCTGTCTGTTGCCTGTTGCAAATCCTTTAATTCTTCCCACGTTGACACATTCTCAAACAACATAAGTTGGCAGCTGATTCCACCCCACAACGCAATTTGGAGTGACATATGGTATCTGGCACAAAACTGTGCAATTTGGTCAGCGTACCTATTACCGGCGGTCACATCGTCATTCCCAGATTTGTGAGCCGCACACTTGACCACAGCCAATTCTTTGGGCAATTGGATAGCTTCCAGTAAGTTATGCACCACCTTTCCATTTCTGATAGGGGTGCCTGAGGAAGTCATGAATTCTCTTTGCAGCCATAATTGGCCGAAGTCATGAACAACCCCGAAACAATACTGGCTGTCGGTGTAAACAGTTATTCTTTTGTTCTTACCCCTCTTACATGCTCTGGTTAACGCGATGAGCTCTGCCACTTGTGCAGATTTCACCTCGCTCAGGTAAGATGCTTCTATGGTTTCTGTCAACGTAACCACAGCATAGGCAGCACTCAGACTCCCACTCTCATGTCTTAAACATGAGCCATCCACGAACATTGTCTTATCTCCATCAAGTAACGCTATTTCACGGATGTCCGGACGGGGCTTTGTACTGAACTCAGTTAAATCGATGCAATTATGTTCCCCTCCCTCTTCAATTCCTACATCCAGAGGGACAGGTAACAACGTCGCAGGGTTTAGGACATTGCACCGGGAAATGGTTACATTTTCAGCACCAATCAAGATTCTCTCATACTTAGTCAGCCGACTAGGTGTGAGGTACTGGGTCTTAGTTCTGGTCAGTAGGATTACAACAGAATGAGGAACATATACAGTGACGTGATGTCCCATGACAATGTTCTCACTCTGTTCCAGACTGACGCAAGTAGCAGCAACTGCTTTCAAGCATCCAGGTAATCCAGCAGCCACCGGATCTAGGGTGGCCGAAAAATAGGCCACTGGTCTTCTGACTAGCCCGTGTTCCTGTGTCAGGACTGAAAGAGCACAATTCTCTCTTGTGTCACAGAATAGCTCAAAGGGCTTGGTGTAATCAGGCATGCCCAATGCAGGAGCGGTACATAGACAGTTTCTCAAAGTTACCCAAGCGTTCATGCTTTCGCTGTCCCAACTGACTGGGTCTTCTACTCCTTTCTTTGTCATTTTTATCAGGGGTCTGGCTAGAGCCGCAAATCCTACAATCCACTGTCTGCAGTAACCCACAACTCCTAAGAACATTCTCACCTCTTTCTGAGTTCTGGGCAGTTCCATTGCTTTAATTATTTTGATTCTTTCTGTAGTAACTTTCCTGATTCCTTTTTCTATCTGGTGCCCCAGATACTTCACAGAGTTTTTGCAAAATTGTAACTTGTCAGGTGACACTTTATGTCCTCCTTTTCCTAAGTGATTCAACAAGGCAATTGTGTCGGTGATACAGTCCGTTTGGGTTTTAGATGCCACCAATAGGTCATCTATGTACTGCACCAAAACAGACTCTCTTGGCAGCACTAGAGTTTCAAGGCACTTCTTTAGTATCTGGTTGAAAATCGATGGACTTTCAGTGTACCCCTGGGGGACACGATTCCAGACATAGATATGACTGTCAAATTCAAAACTGAAAAGGAACTTGCTTTCTGGATGCAATGGGATGGAAAAGAATGCATGGCACAGGTCGATGACAGTGAACCATTCTGCATTCCAGGGAATCTGATATAGTATCACGGCAGGGTTAGGCACAACAGGACAGCAAGGCACAACAATTTGGTTTACCTTGCGCAAATCTTGCACCACCCGGTATTTTCCACTAGGCTTTTTAATTCCAATGATTGGCGAATTACAGGGACTGCTCAGCACTTCTTCTATTATTTCCGCTTCGAGCAGCCTGGTAATTTCAGTCGCTACTCCTGCCTTTACTTCTGCACTCATTTTGTACTGTCTGGTTTTGGGGTATACAGCATTTGCTTTTATTGCTATTTTAACTGGGTCCACATTTGCCATTAAGCCTACATCTTTTCCTGTGAAATCCCACACTTCTGGAACTACTCTTAACTGGAGTTCTTCAGGTAAATCCTCAACTGTTAAAGGTTTGATATCAGAATCTTGTCTGACCAACATCAGTTTGTACAGACCATCTTCATCAGGGGTCTGTATTTCGACGCCTTTTGGTGTGCAGTAGATGGTACAATGCATCTTGCACAACAAATCACGTCCTAACAGGTTCACGGGACTGGAATCACAGACTACAAATCTGTGCATTTCCTTGAAATTTCCTATAGAAATTTCCATTGGTTCAGTTACTGGGGTACTTATTATTTGATTGGAGACGCCCACTACTTGGATCGCTTCTCCCGAGAGGGGTAGGTTAGGAACATCCACTGTTCTTACAGTAGATCTGGTAGCACCAGTGTCCAACAGAAAGGTGACGTCTTTTCCCTCAACCTTTCCTTCAATGTATGGTCCAGTCTGGTCTACCGGTAAGGAGGCGCCAAGCACGCACTCCTCGTCCTCCCCTCTCAGGCCCCGTCAATCTTGATTTTCATAGAGGAAGGTGTCATTTAACAAGTACTGTGGTATGACTGCATCGCTTTCATTCTCGACTTCCCATACTTCCGCCCTCTCATTCTGCTGACCCTGATTCTTAAAATTTTGTCTAGGAGCGCGAGGTACTGGAGGTAATTTTACCTGTTGCTGGTTCTTCCTTGTCCCCTCTTTCTGCACCTGTGGAGTTAAACCATTTACAGGGGCATTACCGGCCTGCAGGTGTGGACACTCGTCTCTCCAATGCCCTATCTGGCCGCACCCGTGGCACGGAAACTTCTTCATAGCCTCCTCTCTACTCATTTTAGTTCGGGGCTTTCCTCCTCCCCCAGCAGTGGCATTCTGAGTATTGTTATTAGAAGTCAATTTACTTAACTGTTTCTCCTGCTGTTCAGCTAATTTCACCTGTGCCCACATGACCTTCTCCTTGAGAGCCTTCTTTTTATTCTCAATTTCATCTTTGCAATATTTTGCGTATTTCAAGACATCATCTATAGGTTTTCCCTGCCAACTGATTTTATTATCTCGAATCCATTGTGATATTTCAGGCCTTAGTCCTAGGACAAATCGGTAACTGAAATGGGTCATGTCTTTCATGTCTACATTATCGATTCCACTGTAAGTCTTAAACACTTGCAGCAACCTTTCATAAAAAGCATGGACAGATTCATCACGCTCTTGGGTAGTTCTATCTATTCGGGTCCAGTCTGTTTCTTTTGCGGGCACCTTTTTCTTGAGGTATTGTATGACTTGCTCATATTTCCTCATTACTTCAGGTGCGGGAGCCCCTGTTTTCTCATCTCTTGGAAATTCTTCACTGGGCCAATATATTTCAATCTTGCAGTCGGTCCACAAATCTACAGGGACCACAATGTCGAAAAACCCATCCAGGTCTTTCAGAAGACATTTCTGAACTTTTATAAAGCGTTCAACCTGCCTGTACCAATCAACAGGTTTTTCCCGCAATTTCGGAAAGTCATTTGTAAATGACACAATATCCTGTCGGGACCAAGGGACATGGACATATTTTCCTCCCGGGACTTCTCTCATGGGGCACAATTTTTCTGTTGGAGTTACTTCCTTTAACACGAATTCTGAAGCCTGAGACTTAGCCCTGCTGTCTTCCTTTTTCTTTGCCCACCGGGTTCTCCATTTTCCCACTTCTCCCCACTTCTGCAAGAGCTTCAACAATTCCTTTATTTGGATCTGTTTTCCCCCCACATTCAAGTTTTCTAAATCTTTGTCTGAAAAGTCTACTCTATAAGGTTTCTGAAGGATTTTGGAACAACTAACATCAATTCCCATTTCTGTGGCTGTATCCATTATCCTTTCATGGAGCAACCTAGCACTCCGGGTAAGATTTTTGCTGATAAACAGTAACTCTTCTTCACTGTACGAGCTTAGGCGTTCAACTCCTACATTTCCAGCCATCATTTCTTCTATTTCTATCCTTAATTTATATATCTCTAATGCTTTGGGTTGGGGAGTGGTCTCCTTCTCCAGCTCCTTTGTCCATCGGTCTAATTCTTCTGGGGATACTACGGTGGCACTCCTAACCCCCGAGGCACCTTCAATCAACACCTCTTTTGGTCTAGTCTGACTTCTGGCCCCCGACGTACTAGTCCTAGGCTCTCTAATGGGCAAATCCATCAGAACCACAGATTCACACTCACTCTCTTGATCTTCATCTATGAATACTTCCTTCCTCGGAGAAGGGACGCTAGGAGTAGGCAATATTGGGGTGATAACAGGAGGACGGGGACTAGCCAGGTCATTTCTGTACAGTGGAATAGCTGGACCAATAGTTACTGGAATAGTCAGGGAATCAGGATGGGGATGTATCTGGGCAATAGTTCGAACTAAATCCTCTCGCTGTCTAGCCAGGGCTTCCTTTTCCTTTTCTCGTAAAGCCTTTTCTGCAGAATTGTCATGCAATACCTGAGGTACTAAGGGAGGATAAATACTTGGAGCAGTCGGAGTGATCAATCGGGGTGGATTTTCTCCGAACGGCTGATAATTTGGGACCGTGGATTTAGGTCTGCAAAACCCATCCCCGTCACTGGTTTTACTGTCTGTACCCGTTCCATCTGTATCACTATCCCTCCTACATCTGGGATATTTTGAAAAGGGATTTGGAGAGTGCACAGGTTCGGACTCTGCAACATAGGGAGGTGGGTTTTTCATTAACAAATCTTCCAGGTGCTCATCTTCTGAGTCCCCCACAGGCATTAGATGATGGGTCTTTTCTTTACATTTTCCTTTCTTCTCTTCTAATACCCCCATCATAGGAAATAGTCCTTCAGTCAACATAGATTGCCTCCACTGTTTCATTTTCTGCTCTTTGGTCTGCGCTTGAACCCTTGGATACCATTTACTCACTCCCTTATCCATCCGGGGTCTATCTCGCTCTACAGCCTCAATCTCCCATTCCTCCAGGGCTTCATACTGGGTCAACCTAGGTCTACGGTGTAATTCATTCATGCGGGTCCTTAAGTTAAACAGAATCCGACCATTAAATGTACCTTCAACAGGGAATGCTAGGACTCCGTCATCTGCAGTATACTTTGCCCAATTTTCTAACCAGACACAAGTATGGTACCCTTTATCAAACAGCATGAAAGAGGCAGGGGTATTTGGCGGGGGAATGAGCACGCCTTCCCTCGTCCTAATGGGCTTGTCAGTCTTGAAAAAATTCTTTATTTTATCCGAAAATGACATTTTCCTCTTTACTCCATACATCATGTGCGGTCTACCTTGTATAAGCTGATCCTTATGAAATCCTAGGTACTTTGGATTTGGTATGAAGTCTGGATACCACATGCAACTCTCCAGACTCGCTTCTAACTCGGCCTGATTAATTTTGTTTACCTTTGTGCTTCCAATGCCAGCGCGACTTTTATTTCGCACTACCCAATCAGCACAGAGAACACAAAAGATCCTTAACCAATGGGTGCGCGGCCTTTCCGCAAGACAGAGTCTCACGCTTCGGCACTCACCCCTCCTTCACAAATTCAGCTTCACTATACACCCGCTGTTTTGACCAATACCAGCGCGGCACGGAGTGACGTCAGAGCAGTCTTCCGACCGACTCCCTCCTTCACAAGGTAACGGAAACTGTTTACTCTCTCTAAAGTGCGAATGCAAATTTTAGTCGACAACACGCAACGTCTGCCACTATGTCTGAGTGTTCTAAAAAGATAAAAGAACTTTCTTTTGCTGCTAGTAAACCACTTCTGTCTACTTTTCATTCACTCTAGGTAGACTTCTTTGCCTACCCTCACACACGAGTAATATAGAACCCGTTATTCTTCCGACTCATCCACTTTTGTCAGGGATATGTACTGAGCCGGGATTTCACCAGTGAACTATTTTACTTACCAAACAAGCCTCGGAGACCCTACTACTCCTTCCGTATGCGACCCTTACTAGGTGATATCGCAATGAAAGTTTTATAACAGACTCGTAGCTATCATTTATTCAGATGCAAACAAAGGTCCTAATTAGTGCTTCCAGTTATTCCTAACCCTGCACTAATGGCTCAAACCAGTGACTTCAACAGCTAACCGGATTCTGCTCACCGATAGCTAAATACTTCCCCGGGGATTCGAACTACACTGAACATTCACAAACAATTTTCTGGTTAATATAACATTTATAGCAGCAATGCAAAAATCATATACATTTACATATAAATCCTTAAAACATTTCAAAATATTTGAACCAATACAGTAGAAAATCAGCAGCACATTTTATTTTCACGGTTTGTTTATCAACTACCCTGTCTACCTAATCTAACTAGTCCAAACCATCCTCTGCTTACCAGAAAATTACTGATAGAGCGCGCAGTTCACCCTGGTCACCGAGTTCACCAATTACTTACACGCACTGGGCCCTGGCGTGCACAAGATTTAATACACCATTGACATTTGGGGTGAACTGGGTGATGGCTTCTGTTGCACGCTTCTATGAGCAATTAAGGTTTGGTTTTACACCTCTGCTTACCATGTACCTGACTTACCCCAGGCACAAATACATATGACAGATCTGGAGCTAACAGGGAAAATAGTAGACAAGGAACCCAGGGAAAAAAAATACTCTTTATACTTCAGTACATACTTATCCACAATTTCTGTAAAATAACCACAGACACCTGAGGATGTTCAAAACTTTATATAGAAAATTTAAAGAGAGTATGACAAGGCAATAAGAGATATGCAGAGTAATGCGTCAAACATCAAAATCAAAACCATTAGGTAACTATGTACTAACACTAGGACCATTGAGTATATGGGAAGACTAAAGGTAGGAATTTTAAAACAAAGCTAGTCACTGCAATTTTATACTAGAACATAGGACAGAGATGGGATCTAGAACATGTACTTAAACTAAAATCTTTAAACTATTCTTGCTAAGTTCACCGCAATCATGCTAAAGGAAAGGGGAAAAATCGGAACATGCTACTAAAATATAACAGTTTTGCAATTCCCTAAAAGTGGGGAGAGAAGTGGAACAATTCTAACAACCAATGGAATAAACTTGCTTTCAAGATGATAGAACAATATCACAGGCAAGAGTGCTTTATTAAGAAAATGGAGAGAGAGAGAGAGACGCAAAACCAACAGACTGATATTTACCTAGTTCAGAATGAAGACCAACCCTGGCCACGGGTCAGTTGGAAGGACAGGGACAAGGACCCTCAGAAAGGAATGCCAAAGTGCGAGCAGGTACAGCTCACGGGCAGTCAGGACAGGATACCCCTCAGGTTCAGGGTCAAGACTGGGCCACCCAGGGTACGACCAACACCCACAGCTTCGGACAGCAACGCCTGCGTTACCCCCTCTCCTGCAAGTAATCCGCCAGTAACCCCGATTGGGTTTTCGAATTTCCCAGCAAAGTGCTTTGCCAGCACTTAGGACTCTTTCCACCCCTTAGGAGTTTGTGGAAAGTATGGACAGAGTGCTCCGCAGCACTCTCAGATTGAGCACCTATAGAGTTCGTAGGGTCAGTGACAGGTCTGCTACTCGGACAAGTCGGACAATTTTCCTAAGCTAAACTAGGGCAATTATACTATTTTGGGGTCCCTCAGACCACCCCCTAATGTTGCAAGTGACAGTTTCCCACATTATGATTGGTCAGGAGAAGTGGTGCGGTCATTACCACCTCCTAGAATTCAACTTTTTCATCCCAAATATTAAAATTTTCCTACCCGCCCCTTGGGTTCACGTTCCCATGCATAGAATACAGTAGTATAGAAAAGTTCACAATAGGTAGCAACAGTATTGCCTTTTCCAAGGTGAGATCTCGTCTTCCCAGCGACTTTCTCAGGCGCATTGTGCTTCAGGAGCCAGCTGGCTTGTTTCAGCTTCTGCGCAATGGAGTTTTTCTCCGGTCATGTGATGGTGCCCAGCAGAGCCTCAAGTATGGCTCCGCTCCCGATTTCCCAGCCCCAGAGACGCGGTACATGAAAAGTAAGCGAGAACAAATTAAAATCACATATAAAATGATCACACTGTATACCATGATGAAATTCTAACCATCCCTTATTTTATAATAACTATAGCATTACTGTTTAGTGCGAAAAGACAGATAGGCTAAAGCAGCAGTGGCAAGCAGAAAGCGTGGTGAGAGACAAGCGGCCATGTTTGCAACAGTGCGCATGAGCACAGATTCCCTCCAGAATGCGAGTGCGTCACATCACATGGGTATGACCGACGCATGCGCAGACTGAATTTCAGCAAAGCAGCCGATTCTTTAGTGCAAGCTTCGTTAATATAGAAAAGACATATGAGCAAGCATCCTGGGGACACCCGCGTGTTTGGGAAAACGTATAATAAATGACGAACAACTGGTTTAATAGGATTATACATTAGGTGAGGTTCTTGCACTAGAGCAAGGCGCTTTACATGCGAATCCTTGCTCCATCACTGCCACTTCAGGCCTGCGCGGACTCTACTTTCCTAGCCTTCTGTTTATATAAAATTAAAAAGTCGAATCTTAATAGTTGCAACTAAAATGTAAAACAAACCTTCATTACTCCTGGGGCACGGTATCACATTTTTACAGCGTACCTTTTAAATGCTTGCATGTCATACCGAGGTGTTACTGTGTCACCGTATTGCTTGCTCTGGTGCTACAAACGTATCCGTGGCCGGCCTGTTGGTTGTGGGCCCGTATTTGTACTTTGCCTAATGCACAATAAAGGTTTACAAAAATTTTTTTTTTAAAAAAAAGAGCTTTTGGGCAGGCGTGGTAGATCACCACTACAGGCCTCCAGATTGCACTGAATCCCTTGCATTGCTTACTGGCGTCAGTCCCTAGGCCCAAGAAACGGAAACTCTCCTACAAACTACTGCAACTGATGTTGGTGCTTGCCAGGCGCAGGGTGGCGATTACTTGGATGGGACAGAGGGCCCCAGAGATGCCCACATGGCTTAGAGATGTGAAAGAGTGGTCCCTAGCCGAAGAAACACATATACAGCTCACTCAGAGGGATGAGAAACAGCAGGAGGAATTACTTGCCTCATGAAGCATGTGTATCTTGGGACTGGCAGAGAGAGGGCAGTCTTCCCAGAGCGATTCTGAAGGGGCAAGTGACGAATTGTTCTCGCCACAGTGATCGGGATCTGATGGGGAGGGTGGGGGGGGTTCTAGTGTTTATGTATTGTGGGGCGTGGTGCGAGGCCTGATTGTTTCCTCACGATGTTATTTATTTACCTGCTATTCTGTTATTCCTCATGTGTTCGAGTATTTCCAGGTGAAGCCTATATCCACAAGTGCCACAATGAGAAGGTCGATTTGTGTACATGTGTTGTCACGATGCCAATTGGGGGGGATCTTCTTTTTGTAACTGTTAAACTAAACATCTGAAAAATAAATTTAAAAAAAATATATATATATCTGAACGTAGTCGTAAATATTCCCCTGATGCTGCGCCCACTGGAACCTTAGGTCCCACTGCAGAGCCTGCATATGCCATCTGGCATGATTCACTAGCAGGATGCATGAGGCCCAGCAGCCTCAAGGTCATTCTCATCAAAAACCGGAATAGAGGCTGAAACATCGGTATTATAGCTCGAATATCCCGGACTCACTGTTCAGGAGGATAAGCCTGAAACCGCACTGTATACAGAACAACCCCGATGAAAAGGAGTGGCTGAGAGGGAGTCAGGTGTGACTTCGGCATATTGATAGTGAACCCCAGCGAATGCAGGAGGTCTTCAGTAGTCTGGAGGTGGGAGGCGAAAGCTTGGGGCGAGTCCGGCTTCAACAGCCAATCATCGAAATAGGAGAAGACTCGAACCCCTGATCTGGGCAGATGAGCTACGATCACCGCCATCACCTTGGTGAACAACCGAGGAGCACTGGTAAGGCCAAAGGGGAGCATAATGAACTGAAAATGATTGTGGCCTACAGTGAACCTCAGGTAGCTTCTGTGGGCTTGTTCAAAACAAAGGAGCAAGTAAGGGTTTTCTACAAAGGTGTAAGGCGGGAACTCCTGGTCCCCTTCTAACTAGTTTACACAACAAATGGAGGAGTACCCCCTGTAGGTATAACAGAGAGAGGCTCTGTAACCAAAGCTTAAAGCTCAATAAAGCTCAATAAAGCACAATGTGCCCAACCTTTTCATAGGACATAGCATGTCCTTATAGAAGACCCCTCACTCACCAACCTAGTTGGTGACATGCTTCATCATCGAGGTCCCACCCCGAAGGCAGAGTGCCAACTGGGTGTGCTTCGACACCTGATTACAGTGGAGCGGGTGTTTTTTCTTTTTTTTATATGTGCAGTGATATTAAAAATGATAAGTGATTTAAAAAGGGGCCAATACTACTCACTGCAAGACTTTATTCCTGAGTGATTGGACAGAACTGTGACACCTATGCCTATTTAGGTAGACTCCGGTGTTCAAGACGTGTGGTGTATTAAAATAGCGACGTGTGCTATGCGATCAAAATACAGGTCTACATGTTTCAACCATCTTGCGATTGTGGGTTTTCATCAGGACCAATGTAAAAGACCTGGGTGGTGCGCACACGCTAAGGTGCGCCCTGCCCTCGATCTTAAAAAGATGGGACCACAAACTTGTAGCCCTTTACAAAATCGTGTTGTCTTCTCCCTGGTCTGGAAGAAAAACTCAAAAAGCGGTAATGTGCCGCTTCATGGGCCCCGGGGCGTACCGCATCAGGAACCAAGTAGGTCTCCTGTCCGATGATCAGAAGCCACTAGTTACGTGTTCTTTCAGACAACAGCAGTCCCATGCATTCAAAAATAAAAGAAAAAGCAATAAATATAGAGAGAATCCATTCTATATTTTGAGTGACTTGTCCAGCCGGACAGCGGTCTATAATTTACTTAAATACACAATGTATTTAAGTAAATTATAGACCGCTGTACATAACATGCATATGTGTGCATCTATGTATATGTAAGTATGCATTAATATTGGTATTGATGTGCAGATATTCATATGTATGTATATATACATATATATATATATATATATATACACATACATATAGCTATGCATGTTATGTTATGTTCATGAAAGTGTGAAAAAACTAATAAAGCTAAAGCTAAATAGCCACCTGATTACAAACAGGATTGCTTTATGTGTAATAAAGAGGAGACCTATGGCATTTTGTGCACTAGTGCCTTTAGGCAAAGAGTAAAGGTTTGGAGTAAGGTTAGGCTGTTTTTGCAGATTGAGTAGTAGAGAGCGAGTAGTAAATAGTGTGTAGAGAGTACTAGAGAGTAATAGAGAGTGAGTACTAGAGAGTTAGTGGTGTGATTAGTAAAGTGAGTAGTAGAGAGTGAGCAGTAGAGAGTAGTAGTAGGGAGTAGTATTTAGTAGAGGGTGAGCAGTAGACTAATAGAGAGTAGAGTAGTAGTGAGTTGTAGGCAGTAATAGACAGTGAGTAGTAGAGAGTAGTATAGAGTGAGTAGGAAATAGTGTGTAGGAGATAGTGAGTAGTAGAGAGTGAGTAGTAGAGATTAATGAAGAGTACTAGATAGTAATAGAGGGTAATAGAGTGAGTAGTAGATAGTAGAGTGAGTAGTAGATAGTAGATTTAGTAGAGCGAGTAGTAGAGAATGAATAGTAAAATTGAGTAGAGGTTAGAGAGCAGTAGTTAGTGAGTACTAGAGAGTACTAGAGAGTAGTAGAGAGTGAGTAGTGGAGTGAGTAATAGAGTGAGTTGTGAGTAGAGTGAGTAGTAGATAGTAGAGAGTAGTTAGAGTGTGTAGCAGAGAGTAAGTAGTAGCGAGTGAATAGAGAGTACTAGAGAGTAGTGGAGAGTGAGTAGAGAGGAGTAGAGTGTGAGTAGCAGAGAGTAGTAGTAGAGAGTGAGTAGTAATGAGTAGTAGAGAGTAGTAGAGAGTGTGTAGTAGAGTTGTAGTAGTTAATAGTAGAGAGTCAGTAGTATAGTGATTTGAGAGTAGTAGAGAGTGAGTAGTAGAGAATTAGTAGTAATGAGTAGAGTAGTAGAGAGTAATCGAGTGAGTAATATAGAGTTACTAGAGTTGTAGAGAGTGAGTAGTAGATATTAGAGTGATTAGTAGAGTGTGAGTAGAGTAGAGAGTAGTAGAAAGTGAGTAGCTTTGAATACACTTGTGTAGATATGTGAATAGTAAGCTGCTTGCCTGATGTCAGGAGATCATTTGTGTCTACCGAAGAGCACGTATCGATTCCCAGCTGAAATCTCCACACCATGTTCAGTAAACAGCACAATTGGACGATTTGGTTTACGTGCTACCTGAGGAAAAGTGTTTTTCTGATCAGCATCATCTATACCGAAACTCCATTGTTTTTTCATTGCCTTCTCATGTCAAACACTTCCACACGACCCACCTGGTAATTTCTGCTGATGCCTGAGGAAAATCTAAACTGACACGACAAAAACCTTCTTGCAGCCTGCATTTCTGCCCAGGAACTGTCGCACACCTAACTCCCTGTTCTTTGCAGTTCAACGGAAAGCCATGAGACACCCACGCCCTGTGTAAACAAGCTTGTTTTCCATCTCCTGCTCCCAGCCTGGTAAACATCCTTGACACTGTGATCAGGTTATCTAGACAATGGTCTGACTGTTGGGCCCTGATCAGGGTGATTAAACAATGACTTGAAGGACCAGGCTTTGATCAAGGCAATGTAACAATAACCTGAAAAACTGAGCCTTGATCAAAGCAGAGTGAACAATGATCTGTGTACCAAGCCTTGACCAGGTCACTAACTACAAACATCGTCTGGATCTGGTTATCAACTGTAAACACTGCCCTGATTAAACAATGGTCTGACAGCCAAAAGACTGGGATGAAGAATTTATAAAAGGCTTGTAAGCTACAGAGTGAAGTAGCAGCCTCCTGGGTTTTGCCTCTGACTAGCTTGGGACACTGTTCCACAGCCAGGGCTATTAAAATAAATCTGGGTTCCTCCTGCAGACGAAGGCTCCTGTGTCTTCTTTTACTAATTATGGAAGGTATGGAAGATTTGGATGGTTCCCCCATCGCCGAGACCCAGTAAGTGGGTTATCCCAGTTCTTCAAATGGCTCCTGAACAGGGACTCCAGGAGCACGAAGGTCAGGCCTGGTGGATGTGAGGAGGTGCACGGAGAGACTCCTATGGAGGCGCCCTACCCGAGGGATTCTTGTATTCCGGTAGACCGAGCGACTCGCCTGCTGTCCCTCCACACCCGGTCTGAGCCACATGACCGCGTTCTCGCTGGAGTCCCCTAGCAAATAATTTCTGGAGCCGGACACAGCCCTATGTCGGCAGAAGAGAACTACCCCTGTAAGGTAAGGGTGGACTGATCATCCACCAAGTCTGTATGATTCTGCTATTGACTTCCTCAAAAGCCAAGTTGTTATTGACTTTTGCCAAAGCCAAGCAAGCAAGGTGAACTTTTAAAAACCCGCTGGTGTCTGTTCTGTATGATTCTGCCGTTATTGACTTTTGCAAAAGCCAAGCAAGCGAGGTGAGTTTTAAAAAACTCGCTGGTGTCTTTTATCTGTTTTTAACTATTCCAGTCAGTAGTAAGTTCAAGAGATTATGTTGTTGTATGTGTACGCAGGACTTCCAGCTGGAGGCGGCCTGTCCTATACATCCTGACAGCAGATATTTTTTTGTTTTCTCCCTTGGTGGGCGGAGCTTTAGATTCTGCCGCGCCCCTCAAGGTTTCACCAAGAGCCCCAGTATCTATAGTCAAGCCCTAAAAAGTCAACTAGATTCTTTGAAACTCCCTGATAATTCCACACTATTACAATATGTAGATGACCTCCTCATTGCTGCAAATTCTGGCCCAGCATGTAAAGAAGCTACTCTCTGTTTGTTACGCCACCCTGCCCTCCATAATCACAAAGTCTCTTTGAAAAAGCTTCAATTTTGTCAAGGGAAGGTGACCTATTTAGGTCATCTCCTCTCGAAGGAGGAAAGGCATCTCACCGCTGATCGTGTAGCCATTATCAATGCTATGACGGCCCCACGAACACAAAAGCAGGTGCGAGCCTTCATAGGCCTAACCTTATACTGTAGACAATGGATTTCCAATTTTTCGGCCATGGTCAAACCTCTTCTTGCCTCACCACTAAGGAGATATCAGATAGTTCCTTTCCATGGACTACAGAGCATGCGCAGGCCTTCCAAGATTTGAAGAGGGCCCTGTTTACTGCTCCAGTCCTCGGTACTCCTGACTATAGCAAACAATTGTTTCTTTTTGTACATGAGACAGATGGCTGTGCATGCGCTGTCTTGACACAGATGTTTGGAGGTCACCAATGGCCATGTGCCTATTTTTCAGCCACCTTAGATCCTGTTGCAAGGGCTCTCCCAGGATGCCTACGGGCGACAGCTGCGGCCGCCCTCATGGTCCGTCAGAGTGCGGGAATCGTCATGAACTCCACCCCCACTCTGATGGTCCCCCATTCTGTAGAAATAACACCAAGACACAGTACCTCACTAGCGCACGACTCACAGGATATGAACTGACACTCCTTGCTAGCCACATCAACATCAAAAGATGCACTGTACTGAACCCCGCCACATTACTCCCACTGAATACTCAGGATGCCCCCTTAGACCCACATGACTGCATAATAAGGACAGAGGAGGAGACAAAGGGACGGGTTGCCTTACAGGATACCCCGATAGCAGAACCAGAAGGTACACTGTATGTGGACTGATCATGTCTCAGAGGGCCAGATGGTAACACCTCAGCCGCCTACGCCCTCACGACATTGGGGCAAGTAGTAGAAACAGCTCAGATTCCGCAGTGCTATGCTCCGGCAGCAGAATTAGTTGCCCTAACTAGAGCCTGTGAGATAGGCAAGCGAATAACAGTAAATATCTATACTGACAGTCAGTATGCCTTTGGGGTGGCCCACAACTTCGGGAGATTGTGGAAAGAAAGGAATTTCCTTACTTCCCATGGGACCAAGATCCAACATGGCCCCCTAATTCACAGACGGTTAGACTCCCTGACACACCCCAAAAAGGTGGCCATTATAAAATGTAAGGCCCATAAGAAAGTGACAGATGATGTTGGGAAAGGCATTGGCCTAGCTGACCAGACTGCCAGACAAACAGCTCTTAGGAAAAGAGAAGGAATGTATGTAGAACGTCCCGCTAGGTGGGTGACAGGTGAGGGCATGGTTGAAAACACAGTACAAAGTGTGCTTGATATTCAGTCCCATGCTACTCCTGAGGAACTAAGGGTGTGGAAGGAGCAATTAGCAAAGGAGGTAATAGATGGTTGCTGGGTCCGTACGACTATGGAAAGACAATAGATGTTACCTGACAGTCACGTGCCACCAGTAGTTACGATGGCCCATGGTCCTGCTCACATTAGTGCAAAAGGGATATGCAAGCTGTTGGAACCTACGTGGTACAACTCTAAGATACCAGCATATGCTGAAAAGCTGGTTAAAACATGCATGATTTGCCTAATGGATAACCCAGGAAAAGGCACAGTTACTCCTAAAGGAGGATTCTCTCCTCCTACCTTCCCTTTTGAAGTCCTCCAAATGGATTACATCCAGCTGGACAGATGTAACAATCTAAAATATGTACTGGTGGTGGTCTGTACCTTCAGCCGATGGCTGGAGGCCTACCCCGTCAAAGACTGCACCGCTATCACTACTGCCAAAGTGCTATTAAAAGAATACCTCCCACGATTCGGTCTGCCCCTCTTGGTCTGGAGTGACAATGGGACCCACTTTACAGCCCAAATTATGGAATATGTCTGTACAGCATTGGGTATAAAACAAAAATGTCATGCAGCTATCCACCCCCAGTCAGCAGGTCTAGTAGAGGTGTACAATGGCATCCTAAAAACTAAAATGGCCAAAATAGTAACTGAGACAGGTGTCACTTGGGTTGAAGCTCTGCCCCTAGCCCGACTGTCTACAAGAAACCCGGCACACACCCGGATAGGGCTATCCCTTCACGAGATCGTGTTCGGGAGGCCTGCCAATGTCTGGGGTGTCCCACGGCCTAAGAAACTGTCTGATGTTGAATACCCTGTATTAACTGATTATCTGTACAGTCTAACTAATACCTTTCGTACTCTATCACCAGGTGCACAAGGTCATACCTGACAAAAGCGAGGGCCCAGGACACTTTATCCAACCTGGAGAATATGTCCTGATCCGGAACTTTCAACGGACTAAGAGCCTCGAGCCCTGCTGGACACAGCCCCGTCAGGTGTTACTGGCCACCCGCACCGCTGTGAAAGTAGAAGTTCGGAAGGATTAGGTTCATTCGTCTCACTGCCGGCGTGGGCCTCTGCCCCTCCCTTATGATCAGTGGGTGAGGAAAGGACAAGGAGCCTCAGAAACAGAAACAGTTCCGACGTTTGTCCCATTCAGCGATGCCAGACTGCATTCTACATCTACAGAAGCAGAGAGTGATAACATACTGAAAGGAAGCATGGAACCTTCCCCTAACTCTGCTCAACACCAAGAACAATTGTTCCCCTCCACCCTATAAATGGATGCTGATCTCCGACCGCGCAGCGGGTGGGTGCACCGGCGGCGCGCCGAATGTGCGCCAAAGGTAAGCCCGTCTGGGCCCGTCCGGGCCAGAACGGGCCTGGGGGCTAGTCCCCTAACAACTTTGAGACCGGAGAGACCTACGATAAGGTACAACAGGGATCAACTCCTGCAATTAAGAGAGGCGAAAAATCCCACCTGTAATTTGCTATCCACGCACCAAAAGGACCATAAGCCATGTACAGGGTGCGATTATAACTTTATTTCTGATATCGGAGCCTCCGATGTAGGTTTGTACTTACTGGCACTACTTAATTGTAGATCGCTACATAAGCACGCGTTGGAGATTTCCATGCTCTTGGAGGAACGAGACCTAGAGGTTCTCTTCCTTACTGAGACATGGACCAATGACAGCTCGGATCCGGATATAGTACGAGCCCTGCCTCCAAATTATGCAATTGTGAGACAGGACCGCACAGACGGGCGGGGGGGATTGCCATAGTTTATAAAAATTCTGTGGATTGTAGGTGCAAGAAGGTCACCATGGAGGGATCGGAGAGTATGACATTTTCAATTACACTGTCTCCAACGTGCACATGCACCGGGCTCCTCGTCTATAGGCCCCCTGGGGCACTTGGGCAATTTTGTGAAGAGCTCGCAAGCTGGGCTATTAATCTATCTTGCAATGCCTCCAACTTCACTATGCTTGGAGACTTTAACATCCATCTAGATCAGATGTCTTCAAACTTTTGGATGCCGAGACCCCCCTGTCAACATTTTCAAGCGTAAGGACCCCCTCCTGACAAAAATTTCTAAACCTCTAGGGTATGAGGAAGGTGAGGACCAAATTATGTGACAGGCTTGACTAAATTAGTAGAGTAGAAAATGTAAATAATGTTCTGTGATGTTCTGTGATGCTGCGTATTTTGGGGTAGCATTGCTTTATTAATTAGAATTTTTTTAAACACAGTAATACTGAGGAAAGATTTCCCCCCATCAGTACCAGTTTATAACCAAAATACAGCAATTAACATCAGAAAGATGTCTAGTCAACCTCTGAAGGGCCTCCCAATCCGCAGGAATACGCGCTGCCACATTAGAAGCTCACCTGGCCATGGCCGGGAGCAGCAAGGGTGAGTGCATGGTGATCAGGGTGAGTGCATGGTGATCGGTGTGAGTGCATGGTGATCGGTGTGAGTGCATGGTGATCGGTGTGAGCGCATGGTGATCGGTGTGAGTGCATGGTGATCGGTGTGAGTGCATGGTGATCGGTGTGAGTGCATGGTGATCGGTGTGAGTGCATGGTGATCGATGTGTGAGTGCATTGTGATCAGTGTGAGTGCATTGTGATCAGTGTGAGTGCATTGTGATCGCTGGGAGTGCAGGGTGAAAGTGAAAGTGAAGGAGAGAATGAGAAGTGAGTAGTCTGAAAGCAGGGTGCATTCCCAAAAAGTTGAAGCACAGGGTTTCAGATATAAGTTAAATTATTGCTATAATGGCATTAATCAGGGTTCGAGGGTGGAGGAAATAAATAATGTGCTGATCCTGCAACAAACTTCCAGTCTAATGATTAGAGTTACCAGCTCATTATTTTGATGGCCCAGAAATAAGCAGTCACCTACAGCTGTATTTTTTGCACTTATCTGTGAATATTTAGAACAGCTAATATAAATAGAAAGCACTTTTAATTGTGTGCTAGGGGTGCCTCAATGATCCATAACTAATAATTAAAGAGAATAAAGACATACCTAATTAATACATACTTTTTTATTTATAAATGTAAATGTAAATGTAAATCAATTTAGTGTCAAGAGCAGGTCTCTGCAGGATCTTTAAACAACACATAGCAGGCATGTTTCTTTTGGGAACCCAACTTTATATTTATTTTCATTAAATGCATTCTTACACTGCAGCAGTTAAGTGTAAAAATACAAATTTAAGAAATAGGCAGAGTGGGGGCCCAGGGGGTACTGGAACCAGAAAAATACGAATCTTTGGTAATCGGTTAACAAAGGCATGTAAATATGCTAATGGCCTTTAACGACCTGTGAAAACTCGGGCCGGAGATAAGACTCCAGACACTGCCCAGCCGAGGCACCAGTAGCAGCGTGAGCTGCACTGCAGCATCCCGGGCTGAGAGACAGGATGGGGGAGGAGGGGGGCTGAAGCCCTGGAGGCAGAAGTGACACTGTGAAGGCGCGACCCCCTTTGCATCGTTCCACGGCCCCCCTGGGTGTCGCGCCCCACAGTTTGAAGACCCCTGATCTAGATGAAGTTGATACCCCGGCATGCCAAAGTCTGACGACAGCACTAGAGGTGGTCCAATTTAAACAAATTATTCAAGGCCCCACACACAAAGCGGGACACACTCTTGATCACTGTTACACCAACCTGAGTACGCTGAAGTTTGAAAACTCCACGATGGTACCCTGGTCGGATCATGCCCTCTTGTCCTTCTCCCTTACTCACCATGAGCAGCCAGACCAGGCTAACCTTTCTAAAAAATAAGTAGAGTTTGGTGTAAACTGCCTATGGACAAATGGATCGATGACCTTAGGAATACTAAGCCCGAGCCCAGCAATGACTTCATAGAAGCGAATGCTCGCTTCAATCAGTGGTTGGAGGTATCCTTAGACCGGGCCCTCCCTAAAATCGAACTTTCTCATCGTAAGGGGGCGAATAAAAAAGCTTGGTACACCCCACAGCTGAGAGCCCTTAAACAGATATGTAAGCATAAGGAGAGAAGGTGGAGGAAAGACTACTGTGAAGAAAGTAAAAACATCTATAGGCTTGCTTTGCGCAACTATAAACGGGCTATTAAAGTTACCTAGTCCAACTACTACCAGGAGAAAATGTCTTCCGCCGCCAGCTCCTCCAGGGAAATTTTAAAAAATGTTAAGTCTTTAGTCACTCCCCCTACCCCTACTAATGATTTGGCTCTGGATTATCCGCGCTGCAGGGAGTTGGCAAACTTTTTCGCTGCAAAGGTAGCAAATATTTACTCATCATTCCAGGTGACTCCTGTAGGTCCATTCCACCCCCCGGCCCAAGATCTGCTCTTGCTCAAGGAATTCTCTCCTTTAGACTGTGCAAAGGTCCAAGCGCTCCTGGAGAACTTGAAATCAGGTTCACCAATCGATGTAGCTCCACCAACTGTCCTTCATCTGGTCTCAGGCACAGTGGCTCCGGTGATACAGGATGTGATTAATACCTCCTTGGCAACTGGAGTAGTTCCACCTGCGTGGAAACAGGCAAAAGTAAGGGCGTTATTAAAAAAAACAACCTCAACCCTGATGATTGGGCTAACTATCGCCCTATCTCCTTGTTGCCTACTATTAGTAAGATTGCCGAAAAATATGTTAACTCCCTTTTGTCCACCTTCATCGAAACTAACAATCTATTACATCCCACCCAGACTGGGTTTAGGTGCAAACAGGGCAGTGAAACTGCCCTCATTGCAGTAGTGGAGGAAACAAGGAAGATCGTAGATGAAGGGAAGTGTGCGGCCATACTACTATTAGACCTCAGTGCGGCCTTTGATACTGTTAACCATACTATTCTTACTCAAATATTGAGTAATGCAGGTATAACTGGGACCGCACTGATGTGGCTTCAATCCTTCCTTTCCAACCGGACCTTTTCAGTGTTTGAGGCTGATGCTGTATCCCCACCAATGCATCTACAATGTGGTGTGCCCCAGGGTTCATCCCTCAGCCCTACTTTATTTAACATCTATAGGAGACCACTGGCTGAGGTGGTGTTGCACTGGGGAGTGCAACTGGTGACCTATGCTGATTATACTCAGCTTATCATCACTCTGTCTGGGCAGGAGTCGTCCTATAACAACTTATCCTCCTGTCTCAGCAGAATTTATGAGTGGATGAATGAGTCCTTCTTGAAGCTAAATGGAGCTAAAACAGAGGTCATGATGCTGGGACATAATGCACCCACCTCTGTAGATGAATGGTGGCCGCATTCTCTGGGACAGCCCCCGCTCCCTAAAGATCAAATTAAGAGTTTAGGAGTGTGGCTGGAGCCAGCTCTTAATTTTCAGGTTCAAGCTCGGAAGGTAGCAGGGACTGGCTATGCCCCGATTAGATCACTTAGAAAAATCATAGGGCTACTCCCGTTTGAGGCTAGGAGGGTTTTAGTACAGGCATTAATTGTATCGCGCCTGGACTACTCCAACGCAGTCTATCTAGGCGCCCCTAAGGGGACACTTAAGATCTTACAGACCATCCAGAATTGTGCAGTCCGAATGTTATTGGACATCCCACGAAGAACCTCAGCCAAATCAGCGCTGAGGCAACTCCACTGGTTACCTGTACAACAAAGGATTGAATTCAAGGCAATGACTATTGTACATAAAGCCCTGTCTAACTCTGGACCGGACCTCCTCAAACCCCTGTTCCGCCCCTATCAAACATGTAGGACCCTAAGATCCAGTAATAAGAACCTACTGGTAATCCCAAGGATTAGGAGAATCCGTATGTGTGGTAGGTGCTTTGCTTTACAGGCTGCAAAACTTTGGAACAATCTTCCTGATGATATCCGTTTGGAGGAGAACCGCCTCAGGTTTAGAAAAAGATTGAAAACCTTTTTGTTCCTATAATACATCAGAGATGAATGGACCACTTAAGCGGTGGGATGCCTCCGGGTAACCATGCGCTATACAAATGTGTAGTCATCATACTGTTCCTACTTCCGACCGATATAGCTTGCGCCCCGAGGGAAGGCTTGCCCTTGACTTCCCCAAGGGCCATTAGGCTGTAGGGCTGTGTTCTTCCCAGATGAGAGTAGTGCTGGTGTGTCATATGGTATGCCATAGGGCTCCTTGGCACCTGCGCCCAGTGAAGCAACCACCAATCACAGACAGCCGCTAGAGGTCCCTGGCTTAGCACAATGGCAGCTGTCCAAAACGCCCGACTCCAGAAACAAGATGTCAGTCTCTGACATAGTAAATGCTTCATGGTCACCATGGTGACGCTGTTTGACTCCCTCATCCTGTCTATCATTGGTTGGCTGTTACTAATCTACCATCCTGTTACCTCACCAACTCCTACCCCGACTCCTGCAGAACACCAATAGTACACGCTACCAGCCCACAAATTACCCCGCCGTGCAGAATTCTTCAACAACACATTCATCCAAATGTTGCATCATCATCAGCTGATCATGAACTCTTCCAACTGCTGGGTTTGTGGACTGATGCTGCATTCAATGATACACACTGTTACCTTCTTTCCTTACCCCTTCTCCATCACTGGGCCTTGTCTTGCATGGTGGATGCTGATGCAGGAGGCGTATACTGTCAATGGTACTGCCAATTCTATCCTTGGGACATTTCGGGATGACTTCTGGCGGAACAGATCTGGCAATGCCAATGCTCCTTTTTGCCCGACCAGCTCGTCCACATTGCTACTACCACCAGATGAACTCAGTGAAATGGTAGTATTCAGATCAACCACTCTACGAACATTTTCCAGATTCCGCACAAGAAGGGTACTGCCTGATGAACGAGACACTGTGAATGTCATAAATGAGCAAGGCCGTGTCTGCATCCATGGCCTAGGGACTAAGAAAGTTGGTACCAGTACGTGTGATATCACAAAAGCTTTGAACTATACATCTCCTCCGAAGCTGGTGGCATCCCCCAACACCTATTTCATCTGTGGCACTGCCGCCTACACTTGGCTCTCCCGTAACTGGTCTGGTATCTGCTATCTGGCCTTCCTCCTTCCACTAACATACTCTACCCATGGAGGTTACCACCAGTCAATGAAGGGTGCCCTGCGCCGCTCATGTAGGGGTATCATATCAGCCGAGGATACAGCGGGCCAGGAAGCCGGGGACTTCTTTAAAGGTTTCCTTCCATTCTAGGGCCCCATGGCAAACAGTCGGGCTGTACGAGGACTGACCAGGGTCCTTGAGGCCACCATCACAGTAACAGCTGGTGCCCTCTACAATATCACTGCAGAGCTACAGGCGGACCGCCTTATAACGCTCCAAAACTGCATGGTCCTCGACGTCATCCTTGCTGATCGTGGTGGTGTATATAAATTGATTGGCTCCAGCTGCTGCATGTACATGCCAGACAACTCACCTACAGTGTACAATGCCATCAGACGTCTGCATCGCCTTTCTTCCGAATTTTATTTGGATGAAGGCAGCTGGTCCCTCACCGGCTGGATCTGGGGCCTCCTTTCCCAGTGGGATTGGAGGGTCCTCATCTTCCTTGCCTTGGGAGTAGCTGTCCTAGTCTTCTGCTGTTTGTGTTTTCAGTGCCTGCCAGTGCTCTGTACAATGTGTGTCCAGACCAACAAGCCTCCACCCTCTAACATTCACAACACCAATATGATGATGATGATGCTCCAACAAGAAACTGAAGGTCTTATGAACATTGACATTTTTTAAAACGTATTTGCCACTCAATGGAAAAAGGAGGGTATGAGGAAAAGTGTTTTTCTGATCGGCATCATCTGTACCGGGACTCCATTATTTTTTAATTGCCATCTCGTGTCAAACACTTCCACAAGACCCACCTGGTCATTTCTGCTGATGCCTGAGGAAAATCTAAACTGACACAACAAAAACCATCTTGCAGCCTGCATTTCTGCCCAGTAACTGTCGCACACCCAAACCCCTGTTCTTTGCAGTTCAATGGAAAGCCATGAGACACCCACGCCCTGTGTAAACAAGCTTGTTTTCCATCTCCTGCTCCCAGCCTGGTAAACATCCTTGACACCGTGATCAGGTTATCTAGACAGTGGTCTGACTGTTGCACCCTGATCAGGGTGATTAAACAATGACTTAAAGGACCGGGCTTTGATCAAGGCAATTGAACAATTACCTGAAAAACTGAGCCTTGATCAAAGCAGAGTGAACAATGATCTGTGTACCAAGCCTTGACCAGGTCACCAACTACAAACATCGTCTGGATCTGGTTAACAACTGTAAACACTGCCCTGATTAAACAATGGTCTGACAGCCAAAAGACTAGGATGAAAATGTATAAAAGGCTTGTAAGCTACAGAGTGAAGTAGCAGCCTCCTGGGTTTTGTCTCTGACTAGCTTGGGACTCTGTTCCATAGACCGGGATATTGAAATAAATCTGGGTTCCTCCTGCAGACGAAGGCTCCTGTGTCTCCTTTTACTAAGTATGGAAGGTATGGAAGATTTTGGCGGTTCCCCCGCCGCCGAGACCCAGTAAGTGGGTTATCCCGGTTCTTCATACAAATATGGTTGAGATAAGAATGGTTGATGACCATTCTCCACTCATTCTAATTGTTTTAATGTGGATACTTTTCAAATCTATTGTACATATCTGCATTTAAGGGTGAACTCCCCCTCTACCCGAGATTGTTAGAGGTTGAGTTTTTACACACACATGTTCACAAATTTAGGGATTTTCAGTAGTGCGTGGCACTATTGCTGTCCTTCCTATGCAGCACACAGGCCCCGATTAACAAAGAAATCGGAAATGGACTCTTGAAGGTCTCCGTCTACATTTGGAGTAATATTACGATGCTTTCTTTATCTTTGTGTTTCTTTTCTAAGAGGGAGTTACCAAAGGCTTTCAAGAGTATGCTTGGAAAGGGACCTCTGGCGCTGATACGCAACCCACTCAGCTATTATTTTTTTAATGCAGATTTATATAGCGCGAACTCGACCCGACGGTATTGGCACACTTTACATAAGCACGGTGTAGGACGGTGGATACCGGACTATGGTTGCCCCCAATTTTTTTTTCGTGGTGTTTTGCTGGTTTTCCGACTTAGTTGACCTGGGGCCCTGCCAATCAGGACCCCAGGCCTACTGCTCTCTCTCTAAAATGGATTCCATGTACCTTAGGTACATTTCCAATTGGGACTGGGCCACCTTATCAGACCCTGTAACTCAGGGCATAGGTGTACCCAGGGCCTACCAGGGGCTGAAGCATGTATTATGCCACCCCTGGATGGCCATCTAAATCTGACACAACTGGCTGCACGACAGCTGGGGCAAGGTGGTGTAATCACCCTTTGCTTTAGATATAGTATACCTATATCTAACCCTAAAAATGGACACACAGATTCCTATCAGTCACTCCTATGGCAGGCCTTGACAATCCTGAAGGCAGAGTGCTTGGAATCGTGTGAGATGGTGCTCTGGCATGAGCTGAGCCCGTTTGCAGCTTGCGGAAACAAGTCCTAATAGCTGTTCCATGATAACGCATACCATATACTCTTAAGTGCATTATAATCCTCGCGGTTAAATGCTATCTTTGGTATTGCTTTATCAAAACATGTCGAGTAAGGTGTCATACGAATTGGAATACTAACCCCTCGCCAATTCTGGCGACGGGGTTAGAATTCAACCCTTCTAGAGGGACATGACATGTATGTAACTGTGAACCCCGGTTAAAGTTAACTCAAGCCTCAGCTCCACAAAATGGATGCTGCCACCACAGACACGAGTCTGACCTCCTGCTGCTGGGAGTCCTTCCAGCGAGGAGAGCTTGGACAAAGGGTTTCCTGTCAGGGGCGGTGCTAGCACCATCCCAGACAGGGTTTTGTGTATCCTGGGTAGGCAGGGCTTTACAGGAAGGTGACTGCAAGTGGCACCCCGGTGCTCACTACGCATCTGCCGGCTAGAACCAGTTCCAGGGGCACACCAGCCCCTGGCCTGGGGAAAGTCCGGCATGGTAGAGGGGTGTAACCACCCCCCTTCCTGGTCCCACCCCTAGGGCAGGACCTAGTCGCGTAACCACCCCTTTCTTTAGGATAAAGGCAGGAGCGGGGACCCTTCCAAATTAGATCATCTTTGAATCAAGAAACTACTTTCTACGAAAGGAACTCTCGACTTCTTCTCAAGATTTCTCCCTTGTGGCTAAGGAGTAGTCACCCTGCACCCACAGGCACCATCGAAGAACTCTGCGGTATGCTGCACGTCCTTCCTCAGGAATCCGACTGACCAGCTCGACGAGACCCGGCTTCCCTGGCACCTCTGACCTCTACCTACCTCTACAAGCTAAGCTGAGAACCGTAGGTGCGACGAGACCTCGAGGGACCGGCCATCATCAGAACTGCACAACTTCTATCCAGCACGACCGCCGAGGGATCCTCTGGTGAGTGCTTTGGGGTCCGAGAAGCCCCGACCCTGAGCAGCTCCAGCACCGAAGTCCAGCCCCCCAGCATCTCCACGATCTGCGTGGGGCCCTTCTGCTTTTTGCTGCTCACCGCGTTGTCTGGCTACTAGCCCGCTGGCTTGTGGCCTTCCCGACAACTATCAACGACGACAACACTGCTGGTCTGGTTGCTCCAGACTGGCCCTTGCTCCCTTCCAAAAGAGGAGCACCCCGGACCCTCCTGGTCCACTCAAGACGCCATTTTAGGTCCACCGCGTGGGCTTGAATTTGCCAAGATTTATTGCCCCAATCCTGGGTCCAGCGACGACGACAGCATCAACCATCGTGGGACAGCTCGCACCTCCATCCTGGTCGCCGACAACGCCTCCTGGTCCGTGAGACTGCAGAGCCCAGCGTCGCCCACTCACCTGGTCGAGGTGACTTCGCCCGGTGCCATCCTGGTGCCCACACAATCACTGGCTAGTGATTAAGAACTTGGTCCCCTCTGCTTTCAGGTGTCATCCATCTTCGATCCAGGCTTGGATCACTCGAACAATCTTCACTGGTCGCCTGCCAGCAACTTCTTTCTTCAGGCTCCTGGTTCGTCAACGAGGATTCCCGACGTCTTTTCAGACCTATGCAGCTGCAGCCCCTGGGCTAGGTAACTTCGGCATTTCGGTGCCCCAGCATAGCCTCACTATCCAAGGGTCCAGATCCACTTTCGATCTACCTAGTCAGGTTCGCCCGAGAACACTAACTTTGTCTTTACTAGCCACCATAGACTTTGTCCCGCATCCCGCGTGAGAGTGCACACTCTGCACCCGAGTCCCCTAGGCCTCCTACTAGTAATCTGAAGGTTCAGTAACGTAGTCCTAGCGATTCCAAAGCCTATTAGTACAGTACTTACCTGCTAGTAATTTCGCATTCCACTTTCATAGTATATGGTTTTTCGTGCCCCTCGGGCATTTGTGTAAATTGTGCAACTTAAAGTATTTTCATAAGAGTTTTGTTGTGTGCTTAGTACCCTGCCCTCATAAAGAGTACAGGGCTGTTGTGATCTAAATAAATACACTGTTTATTTTCATAACACTTGTGTGGTGTCCTTTCACTTGGTGTTCAAGGGGTATATGTGATGGTATAACAGCTGGCTTAACACGCCCTCCAGAGTTTAGCCCGAAGACTGCTCGTATCCATGCTACTAGGATAGCTGGTCTATAAGGTTGACTTACAACCAATCATCAATAAGGGTTGTTTGGACTGATACAAAGTGCTCACTAGAATAGTGAACATTATATATCAGGCCAACTTCTCACATTGGTGAGCAGCGGTTGGGATTTGAGCTTGCTGTTGTTTTACCACACGTATCCTAAGAATATCTTGTGAAAGATCACATAAGAACTTCAGGTACATATAACTTAGCTTAGAATACTCTGAGTTCTACTGAACCAGCTGTTGTAGCTCCTCAAGGCTTAGCACACCTTGGCTACAACTCTTAGCAAGGGATCAGTAGGCAAACAAATAGTGTAGGTAGGTGCATCACTTACACCACACTAGAAACAGCATGTCAGACAAAGGAGGAAACTCTGAGTCTCCCCTTGTGTCAGTGGACCCTCCACAGGTCACTTCCAGATATGCTGCTCTTAGCTTCCAGGAGATGAGACAAGTGTGTATCTCCAGGAAGCTAAAACAGGGTTCTAACCCTACAATCCCATTCCTGATTGGTCTCTTAGAGACTTATGATGCCAGGAGGGCTGGTAACCCAGACCCTTCTAATCCAGATGGGAACATGCCTCCCCTAGAGGGAACCTCAGGTGACCCTGACCTTATCCATCTCTCTGCAGAAGGTGAAGAGGAGGATGAGGATCTAGAGCCATCTGAGGACAAGGCAGACAAAGGCCAAGAAGTAGTTAGCCAGCTAACTAGGGCCAACTTAAGCAGGCATGAAAATGGTACTAGGAGACCCCTGGGGCCCCTCTCAGGCCAGCTTAACATTGGGAATGGACGAGTTAGGTCTCTATCCAGAGGCTCTAACAGATCCATTCGAACCAATGGCTCTCAGGCCTCTTCTCAAAGAGGGATGACATCCCCTCAGAGGAGAGTGTATGAGGCCAAAGTAAGGGAAGTCAATCTGAGGATTGAAAGGGAAGAACTTGCCCTGGCCAAAGAGAGACTTGCCTTTGCTAGAGAGCAAGAATTGAGTGGGACAAATCCCACTGGTGGCAGCATTCGCCCAAGAGAAAACAGGAGTTTAGATACTAGGCACCTGAGTAAGATAGTGCCCCCCTTTAAACAAGGGGATGATATCCACAAATGGATGACTGCTTTGGAGAGGGCCTGCACTGTACAGTGTGTCCACCAGAGTCAGTGGGCAGCTATCTTGTGGCTCTCCTTTGAAGGCAAAGGTAGAGATAAGCTCCTCACTACTAGAGCTGAGGATGCTAACAATTACCAAGTCCTGAAGAATACACTGGTTGATGGGTTTGGTTTAACCACTGAACAGTACAGGTTGATGTTCAGAGACACCCAGAAAACTCAGTCTCAGGATTGGACTGACTTTGTTGATTGTGCCACTAAGGCTTTTGAAGGCTGGCTACTGGGAAGTAAGGTTACTGATTTTAAAGGATTGTACAATCCAATTATGAGAGAGCAAATCTTAAGTAATTGTCAGAACCAGTTATTACACCAACACCTGGTAGACTCTGATCTGACCTCTCCACAAGAATTGGGTAAGAGGGCAGACAAATGGGTCAGAACCAGGGTCAGGCCTAAGAACCAGGGTGGTGACCAAAAGAAGGAATCAACCAAGCCTCAAGAGAAGGGTGGGAATAAATCATCTGATCAAACCACAGGGCCCCAAAATTCCTCTGAAAAGGGTGGGTCCCAAACTTCTCCCAAAACCCAAAAGAAACCTTATTGTCATACCTGCAAACAAGTAGGCCATTACAAAAGTGACAGCAGTTGTCCCAAGGCCAACAACAATAAGGAGAACATACCCCCAAATAAAGCTTCCCAGCCTCCTGTTACTACTAGTAGTAATCCCCCAGGTGGTGGGAGTGCCCCCAAGAATCTGGGTGCATTTTCTTTGGGAGTGCCTGGGGACTCTGGCCTAACCAGGTCCCCTGACTTAGATACTCTTGTCTGTGAGACTGGCATGGGGTTTGCCAACTTCACAGCCTGTCCCAACACTTTGGGCAGGTACAGACAGGAGCCCCTCATCAATGGTTCAAAAGTTGAGGCCTACAGAGACACAGGGGCTAGCATCACCATGGTGGCTGAGAGCCTAGTCCCCTCAAGGCAACTTATACCTGGTGCCACATACCAGGTAGTGAACATAGATGGAGTGCAGAGAGATCATCCCATAGCAGTGGTAAATCTCAGCTGGGGAGGTGTCACCGGTCACAAGAGAGTGGCAGTGTCACCAAACTTGCCTGTAGATTGCCTACTGGGGAATGATTTAGAGATCTCAGCCTGGGCTGAGATAGAGCAAAAACCCCATTTGAAAATGGTAAACCTCCATGGTAAGGTTAGTGGGGCCGTGATAGCCACAGCCCCAGTCCAAGATGTCCTCCCTGAACAGGTCAGGAGGGCTGTGCCAGTCACAGCCCTATCCCAGAAAGATGCCCTTCCTGAACAGGTTGGCAAGGCTGTGATGGTCACAGCCCAAACCCAAACTGAGTCCTTTCCTGAAAAGGTTGGTGGAGTTGTGATGGCCACAGCTCAAACTCAGACAGATACTAGTGTTGTGAAGCCTGAAACAATGGATCACTCCACTCAAACTGAGAGCATTGAGGAGGAAGAAAAGTCTTCCCCCTCCCAGACACTAGGTGAGAGCCAGCCTCCTCAGGGAACTGACTCTACCCCTGGTGAAGGAACTGCCCCACAGGTAGTCAGGCCTAGCCTGGCAGAGCCCCTGATGACAGTGGACCCTTCCCAGGTGGGACCCAGTCTGGGGCAGGAAGCCTGCACCTCTCTACCCTGCCTCAGTCAGCCCGGGGCTGAAGAGATCAGGGAGGCCAGTGGTGGACCCCAAAGGGCCCCCTGTCCAAAAGAACTTCCCAATCAGCAGATTAGGATCACTGAAGCTAGTAGTCCTAGCCAAGTGAAAATAAAACACACTCCTGAGGGATCCCCCTTAAACTTAGTTAGGTAACTCCCACAGCTGGACACTGCTGGGCACAGCCAAACCTGGGGCCTAAAAACCCCAAACCTGACCTGTCCCTCCAGTAAGCCAAACAGAGGGACTCAGCCTCCAGTTTTAGGTAGCCAGAGGTTGACCCTGAGAGCTCATAGCAACTCAGTACTGGAAAGAAGGGCACATATGGTGAATGGTGATTGGAGGAAGTTGAGCCCAACAGTAGTGGAGTCTCACTTTAGTACTCCATTCCCACACCAGCCTTTTACTTTGCCAAAGCACACCACAGGTAGTGATTCCCTATGGTGGAGACCCTCAGATACCCTTAGTGTGAGGGGTTGCTTAGTGGACCATGATACAGGGGGTAACCATGCCAGTGCATGTACCACCTCATATGGCCACTCAGGCAATATAGGCTTACCTGGTCAAGGATAGCCTTATCTCCTTTCGTTTGGGGGGGGGGGTGTTGTGTAGGACGGTGGATACCTGACTATGGTTGCCCCCAACTTTTTTTTCCTGGTGTTTTGCTGGTTTTCCGACTTAGTTGACCTGGGGCCCTGCCAATCAGGACCCCAGGCCTACTGCTCTCTCTCTAAAATGGATTCCATGTACCTTAGGTACATTTCCAATTGGGACTGGGCCACCTTATCAGACCCTGTAACTCAGGGCATAGGTGTACCCAGGGCCTACCAGGGGCTGAAGCATGTATTATGTCACCCCTGGATGGCCATCTAAATCTGACACAACTGGCTGCACGACAGCTGGGGCAAGGTGGTGTAATCACCCTTTGCTTTAGATATAGTATACCTATATCTAACCCTAAAAATGGACACACAGATTCCTATCAGTCACTCCTATGGCAGTCCTTGACAATCCTGAAGGCAGAGTGCTTGGAATCGTGTGAGATGGTGCTCTGGCATGAGCTGAGCCCGTTTGCAGCTTGCGGAACCAAGTCCTAATAGCTGTTCCATGATAACGCATACCATATACTCTTAAGTGCATTATAATCCTCGCGGTTAAATGCTATCTTTGGTATTGCTTTATCAAAACATGTCGAGTAAGGTGTCATACGAATTGGAATACTAACCCCTCGCCAATTCTGGTGACGGGGTTAGCATTCCACCCTTCTAGAGGGACACGACATGTATGTAACTGTGAACCCCGGTTAAAGTTAACTCAAGCCTCAGCTCCACAAAATGGATGCTGCCACCACAGACACGAGTCTGACCTCCTGCTGCTGGGAGTTCTTCCAGCGAGGAGAGCTTGGACAAAGGGTTTCCTGTCAGGGGCGGTGCTAGCACCATCCCAGACAGGGTTTTGTGTATCCTGGGTAGGCAGGGATTTACAGGAAGGTGACTGCAAGTGGCACCCCGGTGCTCACTACGCATCTGCCGGCTAGAACCAGTTCCAGGGGCACACCAGACCCTGGCCTGAGGAAAGTCCGGCATGGGAGAGGGGTGTAACCACCCCCCTTCCTGGTCCCACCCCTAGGGCAGGACCTAGTCGCGTAACCACCCCTTTCTTTAGGATAAAGGCAGGAGCAGGGACCCTTCCAAATTAGATCATCTTTGAATCAAGAAACTACTTTCTACGAAAGGAACTCTCGACTTCTTCTCAAGATTTCTCCCTTGTGGCTAAGGAGTAGTCACCCTGCACCCGCAGGCACCATCTAAGAACTCTGCAGTTTGCTGAACGTCCTTCCTCAGGAATCCGACTGACCAGCTCGACGAGACCCGGCTTCCCTGGCACCTCTGACCTCTACCTACCTCTACAAGCTAAGCTGAGAACCGTAGGTGCGACGAGACTTCGAAGGACCGGCCATCATCAGAACTGCACGACTTCTATCCAGCACGACCGCCGAGGGATCCTCTGGTGAGTGATTTGGGGTCCGAGAAGCCCCGACCCTGAGCAGCTCCAGCACCGAAGTCCAGCCCCCCAGCATCTCCATGATCTGCGTGGGGCCCTTCTGCTTTTTGCTGCTCACCGCGTTGTCTGGCTACTAGCCCGCTGGCTTGTGGCCTTCCCGACGACGATCAACGACGACAACACTGCTGGTCTGGTTGCTCCAGACTGGCCTTTGCTCCCTTCCAAAAGAGGAGCACCCGGACCCTCCTGGTCCACTCCAGACGCCATTTTAGGTCCACCGCGTGGGCTTGAATTTGCCAAGACTTGTTGCCCCAATCCTGGGTCCAGCGACGACGACAGCATCAACCATCATGGGACAGCTCGCACCTCCATCCTGGTCGCCGACAACGCCTCCTGGTCCGTGAGACTGCAGAGCCCAGCGTCGCCCACTCACCTGATCGAGGTGACTTCGCCCGGTGCCATCCTGGTGCCCACACAATCACTGGCTAGTGATTAAGAACTTGGTCCCCTCTGCTTTCAGGTGTCATCCATCTTCGATCCAGGCTTGGATCACTCGAACAATCTTCACTGGTCGCCTGCCAGCAACTTCTTTCTTCAGGCTCCTGGTTCGTCAACGAGGATTCCCGACGTCTTTTCAGACCTATGCAGCTGCAGCCCCTGGGCTAGGTAACTTCGGCATTTCGGTGCCCCAGCATAGCCTCACTATCCAAGGGTCTAGATCCACTTTCGTTTTCGATCTACCTAGTCGGGTTCGCCCAAGAACACTAACTTTGTCTTTACTAGCCACCATAGACTTTGTCCCGCATCCCGCGTGAGAGTGCACACTCTGCACCCGAGTCCCCTAGGCCTCCTACTAGTAATCTGAAGGTTCAGTAACGTAGTCCTAGCGATTCCAAAGCCTATTAGTACAGTTCTTACCTGCTAGTAATTTTGCATTCCACTTTCATAGTATATGGTTTTTCGTGCCCCTCGGGCATTTGTGTAAATTGTGCAACTTAAAGTATTTTCGTAAGAGTTTTGTTGTGCGCTTAGTACCCTGCCCTCATAAAGAGTACAGGGCTGTTGTGATCTAAATAAATACACTGTTTATTTTCATAACACTTGTGTGGTGTCCTTTCACTTGGTGTTCAAGGGGTATATGTGATGGTATAACAGCTGGCTTAACACGCCCTCTAGAGTTTAGCCCGAAGACTGCTCGTATCCATGCTACTAGGATAGCTGGTCTATAAGGTTGACTTACAACCAATCATCAATAAGGGTTGTTTGGACTGATACAAAGTGCTCACTAGAATAGTGAACATTATATATCAGGCCAACTTCTCACACACGGGTTATGTTACACAAGGGCACATTCAGGCACAAGAGATTAAGTGATTTGACCCGGATCACAGGATGTGGACGCTACCCCGAGGCTCGAACCTTGGTTTTCAGCACCAAATTCGGTAATCTAGCAGTGGACCCACATCCCTGTGACCTGCAAGTTACGCGCAGACTTTGCTACAAGCGCTCAACCCGCTGTGCCCAATAGCTGAGAAGCCATTAACACTACTATTGTTCACACATGCATTGCCCTGGTAATGTAGAAGGTCATCGCCCTCATACTGTTAATGGTGAAAAGCCCCCCCTCCCCTCCCACACACATCCCCGACGGGTCGCAGATGCCGAGATCCCAGCACGAGCACCAGGAAAGCTTCTCACCCCAGCGTGAGGTCAGGGACCTCCATGAAAGATTAGCATTCACTCTCTACGGTATTTCTGGAATATCCCGATACTTTGTAATGCTTTGTTTGGTGCCAAAACACTAGATCACTGGGTGAAAATGAGGGGTTTGTTTTCTGGCGGAGCAGGGGCTGCTTTCATCTCACTTTTAAAACACCCTCAGTTGTCAATCATGTGCCCTGCCAGCAGGCGCACCACAGCCACCCTCTGCGCTCAGCCTCGCATCCTCGGACTGTTGGTGGTGCGGTTCCGGGTGCTCGCTCCTCTTCAGGGTAGAGGCCGTGGGCTGGGCGCCCTTGCTTCCCGGTGGCAGCAGTAGCATAGCAGGCGATGGCTTGGCGGGGAAGATCGGGGTTGCGGGGCTGGTCTGCGAGGGCGGCTCAGACAGCGCGGTGGTCACAGCCAGGATGGGCTTGAGCGCATGGGCGTCCGCAGGGGAGGGCAAGGGGGTGCGCTTGCCCCCCCCTGGATCGCCGGTCCCATTCCTTTTATCCCTAATGTTCGTGATTACAGTAGGCTGTTCCCCTGCGAGAAGCCCCAGGAGTTTAAATGTTCTCTCACTTGGGGCCTCTCACACTTCTCTTTGAACTCTGGAGGCTGCAGCAGCCCCTCCCCGACCTCGAGCGAACTGTGGACGGGCCCTTTGTCATTCTCTCTGCTGCTGATCATCACTTAAAGAATGACAATGGGCCGTCTGCCTTTAACTTGCCTTGAAGGCGAGTGATGAAGTTAGAATTTTGCCCCCCCCTGGAAGGCGAGTGACGAAGTTTTAATGTTGCCCCCCCCTGGAAAAATTTCTGCGGGCGCCCATGCTTGAGCGGTGGCTTGGCGGCAGCGGGAGAGGCTCCCGACACCGTCTCCGGTGGCGGTAGGGCGCCAGGGGCAGCTACCTGCAAAGGGAGATGCACAAGGGCAAAAGAGAGAATCGAGCACACTGGGGCCAAAGGGCATTCTGTAGGAGGTATGGCAGAGCGGTGTGCCGTGGACCAGAGCGGTCCTGCAGAAGTAGCACAGACTAGATTGGAGTGCCTGCCGCAACTCCGGTAAGCTTAAATAAGCAGCTGGAAGCCCTGCGAAAGTCTCTGCAGTAAGCGGGGCTAGCGGCAGGAGAGCCTAAAAGTGTAGCCTAAAAGTGAGAAACGCGAGGGACTGCACAATAAGAGAGCGGTCTGAGGTGAGCTGTCGTGGGGGCTGAGACAGCTACTGATGAGGAGACCAGCAGGCCAGTGCTCTGCTTTGCAGGGTCCCTCCAAGCAGCCCTTTCTAGCGCCTTCTGCGTGAGGGGATACAGGCAGGCTAGCCCCAGTGAGTGACACTGGAAACCGACGAGAGGGCGGGAAGCGAGGAGAGGGAAAACAACTCTGTGCGCAGCTCTCCCGGGCATCGAAGAGCAAAGTTCAGACCAGGCCCCCCCTAATGCCCCGGGCCCTGAGAGAGGGGGTGGGGTGAGAGCAAGGAGGGGTGAGTCAGAGGGCAGGAGAAAAGGGATACAAGAGAAGTTTGGTGCCACGCTGACGTAGACTTTTCCTTCTGCTTTAAAAGATTTGTTATCTTTATGGGGCCTGCCCCATAAAGATTAGAAACCTTTTACAGCAGAAGGAAGCCGGGGGAAGAGAAGTCAAGGAGCCCAGTCTGAAAGGGACGGGGCTAAAAGAGAAAGAAGTACGTCACCGGTACCTATTTTCCAATGGCTGGCCACCGTTTAGCATGAACGGTGACGCCAGCCAATGGAAAAGAGGGGCGGGGCTTAACCTCGCTAGTGAAACTCACTCTATGTCATTAAGTCTCGCCAGCGAGCGCTAGCCGAGACCTAAAAAGTTAGAGTAAGAAGATAGAGTCAACAATCAATAGAAACAACAATACTTGCGAGGAAGGTCAGAATTGGAAAGGGTATGCAGGAAGAATGAGTAATACAAAGAAAAAGATTAATACAGAAAGAGGGAAAGAAACGTATGTATAAAAAACCGTGATAGTAAGTTTAGCAATAGTGCATTGGGTCACATAAGATTCACAAAGCAGATACATAAGCAATGCTGAGGGACAACATAGTGTGGGGTCAGAGGCATCTCCATTTTGTAGTTTGAAGAGATGTCATCCATTTTGGAGAATTTTTGATGAAAGGACTCCATTTTAGGAGAAAACCGGAAAGCAAATCATTCAGGGGAAAGTCAAGGTAATGTAGGTGGAAGAGAGATACAAACAATCCAGCATGACTGAAAAAAGACTCGCGTCTCCAGCGTGTCTGAAAGAGTACTCATATCGGAAAAGTGTAATTCTGTCGACGAAGGGGTGTTCAAAAAAGAGCGAGTGGAATAGGCCTTAAAAGTCCTCTTTCTATTACTATGAGGTGACCCAGGTGAGGGCTTCTGGTGTCTCGCTAGTATTTGGTAAATGTAGTTTTAAAATGGCTGATCTTTGACAGAAAAAGAAAATGGTGACCATCCAGATGGTCTTGCAGTGCATTGACACTAACTGCCCCAATTTAATTAACTGACTCAGCACGAAATAAACAAATGGATTGATCCACTCCAAGGCGTTATGCCAGACATCCTTAAGGACAGGCTGCAAATCACTCGGTCTTCAAAGTGAACCAGACCACTAGGGATTCCCTCTAGACTTCGGTCGTAGACCAATGGAGGTCTCAACAATCTCTATAGGGCAGTGCGGGCAAAGAAATTGAACAACACCTCCCAATTATATAGCAGATCGGAGGGATGTCCTGCGAAGTGCGCTCAGACAATAATACAAGCTGGACTTTAAAAATTGAGAGCAATGGTTGCGGTTGCTGCGTGGATTTTATGCTGGATTATGTCTGGAGGAGCAGAAGGGAATAGTCAAGTCAAGTCAAGTCAAAGAATTTATATAGCGCACTACATACCCAGAGGGTCTCAAGGCGCTTAGGGAGGGAAGGAGGATTACTTGTCAAATATCCACGTTTTAAGTTGCTTTCTGAATGCTAGGTGGTTCTGGGTAAGGCGAAGGTAAGTGGGGAGTGAGTTCCATGTTTTAGCTGCCAGGTATGAGAAGGATCTACCTCCCATGGTGGTCTTGTTGATGCGAGGTACAGTGGCGAGGGCTTGGCTGGAAGAGCGTAGTTGGCGGGAGGGGGTGTAGAAGGACAGTCGTGAGTTGAGGCATTCTGGTCCGATATCGTAGAGTGATTTGTGTGCGTGGGTTAGAAGTCGGAAAGTGATCCTCTTATTGACGGGTAGCCAGTGGAGGTTTTTCAGGTGACCAGAGATGTGTTCGTTACGCGGGATGTCTAATATGATCCAGGCTGAGGCGTTTTGGATTCGTTGGAGTTTTTTCTGGAGTTTAGCGGTAGTACCTGCGTAGAGGGTGTTTCCGTAGTCCAGTCGGCTCGTGACCAGAGCATGGGTGACTGTTTTTCTTGTTTCGGTGGGGATCCAGCGAAATGTTTTTTTGAGCATGCGGAGAATGTTGAAGCAGGATGAGGAGACGGCGCTGACTTGTCTGTTCATTGAAAGTGAAGAATCCAGGATAACGCCTAGGTTCCGTGCGTGGTCTGTCGGGATGGGTGCATTTTCCAAGGGCTTCCGGCCACCAAGAGTCGTCCCATGCAGAGGGGGATGTACCTAAGATGAGGACTTCTGTTTTATCTGAGTTCAGTTTCAGACGGCTATGTTTCATCCATTCGGCAACTTCTTTCATTCCTTCGTGTAGGTTGGTTTTGGCGGTGCTGGGGTCATTGGTGAGAGAAAGGATCAGTTGAGTGTCATCCGCATAAGAGATGATGTTGAGGTTGTGTTGGCGGGCGATGGCCGCGAGGGGGCTCATGTATACGTTGAAGAGGGTGGGACTGAGTGAGGATCCTTGTGGTACGCCACAGATGACTACAGTGGCCTCGGACTTGAATGGTGGAAGCCGGACTCTCTGGGTTCTTCCGGTGAGGAACGAGGTGATCCATTCAAGTGCTTTTCCTTGTATTCCGATGTTTCTGAGGCGTTGTAAAAGGGTGCTGTGGCAGACTGTGTCGAAGGCTGCAGAGAGGTCGAGGAGGATGAGGGCGACTGTGTCTCCATTGTCCAGTAGAGTTCGAATGTCGTCTGTTGCTGCGATGAGGGCGGTCTCAGTGCTGTGTTTAGCTCGGAAGCCAGACTGTGAGGAGTCGAGGGATTTGTTGGCTTCGAGGAAGGCGGCGAGCTGGTTGTTGACAGCTTTCTCGATGACTTTGGCCGGGAAAGGAAGGAGCGAGATGGGGCGGTAATTTTTGAGTTCGGTGGGGTCCGCTGTGGGTTTTTTCAGAAGGGCGGTGAGTTCAGCGTGTTTCCAGCTTTCCGGGAAGGTGCGGATTTGAAGGAGCAGTTGATGACGTCTCGGAGGTGTGGTGCTATGACGGAGTCTGCTTTGTTGAAGATGTGGTGAGGACATGGGTCTGTGGGGGATCCTGAGTGGATGGAGTTCATCAGACGGATGGTGTCCTCAGTGGAGATTGGGTTCCAGTCGTAAAGGGTGTTCAAGGGGGGAGAATGTTCAGCATATGGTTGGGTGGGTTGGTCTCCGGGTTGGTTGTCGAAGCTGTTGTGGATGTCTGCAATTTTGTTGTGGAAGAATAAAGCCAGGGAGTCGCAGAGGGCTTGAGAGGGGGTGATGTCGTTGGAGTTGGCCGAGGGATTGGTAAATTCCTTGACGATGTTGAAAAGTTCCTTGCTGTTGTGGGCGGTGTTGTCTAGTCGATCCTTGAATGCTGTTTTCTTGGCCTTTCGGATTAGTTGGTGGTGTGTGCGGGTGGCGTTTTTGAAGGCGTCCTTGGTGCTAGTGGTTGGCTCTTTTTTCCAGGCCTTTTCAAGGGAGCGGCAGAGTTTCTTGGACTTCTTAAGATCATCGTTGAACCATGAGGCCTTCTTGCTGCCAGGTTTGCTTTGACGTTTTTTCAATGGTGCTAGGATGTCGGCGCTGTTGGATAACCATAGGGTGAAGTTGGTGGCGGCTTGGTCTGGGTTAGAAGAGTGGGCTGGGGTGTTTAGAAGGAGCGATGAGGAGATCTGGTCGGTGGTGATTTTGTTCCAGTTTCTTTGCAAAGTTGGTTGGGGTGGTTGATGGGTTTCGGCTTGTTGTAGGTGAAGTGAACGCAGCTGTGGTCAGTCCAGAGGAGAGCCGTAGTGTGGCTGAAGGAGACGTGATTGCTGGAGGTGAAGATAGGGTCGAGTGTGTGACCTGCGATGTGGGTGGGGGAAGTGACCAGTTGTTTAAGTCCGAGGTTGGCGAGGTTGTCCAAGAGGGTGGTGGTGTTGCGGTCGTTGTTCTTTTCAAGGTGAAAGTTGAGGTCTCCCAGAAGGATGTAATTTTTGGAGGGGAGCGCGTGTGGAGTGATGAAGTCCGTGATGTCTTCACTGAATTTTGCGCGGGGTCCTGGTGGTCTGTAGAGGAGGGTGCCTCTGAGTGTGGTCTTGGGGTCGATGTGAATCTGGAAATGAAGGTGTTCAGAGTTGGCGAGATTGACGTCAGAGCTGGTTGAGATGTGGATTGATTTTTTATGGACGATAGCGATTCCTCCTCCTGTGTGGCCGGTACGGTCCTTGCGCATGATCTTATATTCTTCAGGGATGGCAATGGTGATGTCTGGGGCGGAGGAAGCGTTCATCCATGTTTCTGTTAGGAAGGCGACGTCTGGAGAGATGGTGTCTAGTAGATTCCATAGGTCAATGGCGTGCCTGTGGACCGATCGGGTGTTGAGAAGGATGCATTGTAGATGGTTGGTGTCGGGAATCTGAGGTGTGATCGTAGCGGAGTTGGTGACGGTACCGGTGAATTTGCAGGAGTAGCATGAGAAAGGTCCATGGGTGTGTCCAGGAGCGGCTTGGACGCAGTTGGGGGAACGGCCGGGGTTAAGGGCTAGGAGGGTGGAGGCATCGTAGGTAATGCGGGAGGGCTGGGCAGCGCGAGGGGCAGGGGGACTGGCGCTGGGCGCGGTCCAGGCGCGGACGGGCGTAGACGGGCTTACCTTTGGCGCACATTCGGCGCGGATTGGGCGCGGTCGCTGCGCGTGGACGCTGCGCGCGGGATCTACTGTCATAAATGGAAGGTGGGAAGGGGGAGGGGCGAGGGCGGCTCTGCTGGGAGGCGGGGCGGGCTCAGGTCAACACGGAGCACAACAACAACAGATACAAAATGGAGGGGGGGAGTCGAGCAGGGCGCCGGGGGGTATCGCGCAGTTAGCTCTATGGCAATACAAATATGGTGCAAGCAAGCGAGGTGCAGTCTCTTGGAAGAAGAAGCTTGTACCACCAAGCTCCCAGGTGTTGGGTGAGGAAAATGGAAATCGCCTGAGGCCAGGCGGTGGCAGCGCTGTGCTGGGCTTGGACCAAGTGCCCAGAAGGACATCCGTGAGGGCTTCATTGAAGGGCAAGAGGGGTTCTAAGGAAGTTGCACGGGGTGGAGGACCTCCATCAGGAGATTAGTCCGGACTGCAACGGTAGGGAGCTCCCGGCCCAAGCTCTCAGCTGCCCTACGCACCACCACAGCATAGGATGCTCACTCCTCCGTAGCGACGGTGGGGGAAGAAAGCATGCCAAGGTCTGGGGAAGTGCCCAGACCACTGAGGTCGCCCAATTCCTCTCTCCAGTCCGGGTCTTCCGTCCAGTCTGCCGAAGTGTCCAGCGACCCCTCCCAGTCCTCATTACCAACTTCCGGGTGATAGGGAACACCTGGGATGAAAAAGGGAACAAAAGTACCCTCCGGCGTCGGATCAGACATCAGCCGACGTCAGTCTGGCTCCAGGTCCATCTCGGGGGTGAGGATGGGGATGGCGTCTGCCGGGGGCACACCCGATGCTAGGGGAGTTGTAACCAGGATCGTGCCAGGGAAGGTCGAGTAAGTATAACCAATCCAGATCCAGGCCTGTATCCACACGGGACCTCCGGCGCTGGGGCCGGAACCGCCGGCATCGAAGGCCTAGAGCCCCCGAGGGGCCTGAAGGTGCGCCAGCAAAGTCAGGTGGAGGGCTTTGTAGAATGTACAAAGCTGGGTAGGGGAAGCTCCGGGTCCCAGAAACAGGGGAATGTGCAGAGTCGTCCCGGAGTCAGGAACCGGAGACAGAGACTTCAAGAGACGATGCTCTAAGTTCTGTGTCGCAGCAGCCGACCAATGGGAAGAAGGCGAAGAGCGACAGTGCTTCTTTGCCAACTCCTCATGCTGCGACTTACCCAAAGAGTGTGAAGACTTTGATGAGGTCTAGTGGCTCTGTGACCGGTCTCGAGACCTTCCCCTTGAGCGAGACCGGAAGCGACACGGAGCCGACTGCCGGGCCTCCAAAAGCTTTCAGGACCGCTCCCGCAAAGAGTTTGGATTCATGGCCCAACAGTCAGAGCACGACTTCGGGTCGTGGTCACGCTCCAGGCACCAGATGCACACGAGGTGCGGGTTCGTCACATCAGTTTGTGACAGACCTTGCAGGGCTCGAGGCAGTCTGACAATGGGACGTCCCTTGAACACCAGGAGTCGAAAACTAAAAAAGTTGACAAGAGTCAAAAAAAGTTTAGTCAAAAGTGACTAAGGGGGAAGCTAGGCCGGCACGGAAAAAGAAAGAACTGGCATGAGCGCGCAAGGGGGGCTTCTAAGTAGGCTCTGCAACATCATCCCGGCGACCATGACTCCGAACGCGGAGTCGACCAATGCCACCTACCGATGAAAGAATTCTACAGATCCAGTCTGACACCTGGGTATAATTATACAGTAAGGAATCTATAAGAGGAACGCAAGTAACTGGATGGAAATTACCTGGATCCAACCTGGAAAGTAACTGGAGTTGAAGTAATCGCTGGAAGACACGTACTTAAAGCCCGGGCGACTGTGACCCCTGCCACTTTCGCCGGATCACCAGCGGCAGACCCCAGGACGGGGGGTGGGAGCCTGCTGCGGCTGTTGCTGTCGTCGCCGAGGAGGCTGGCCGCGGGCAGTAATCCGGGCGGCTGGAGGTGTCGGAGAGTCATTGTCATCGGGAGCCCCGACGCTCTCAGCGGATCTGCAGCGGTCTGTCTGCCTGCCGGGTCTGCCTATCATGGCTGCCTGCTGTGGATACTGAGATCACCAGCCTTGGGTGGGCGCCTCCGACCCGATCATCATCGTTGCGGACCTGCCCTGACTCTATGACTCTATGCCTGCCCTGACTCTATGCCCAAGACGCCTGCAGCGGCTGCTGCGATCGCCGGTCAAGGGCGGTCGCCTAGAGCCCGAAGAGCAAGGTGAAGTGGCGGGACCGACCCGACAGAGAGGACCGACATAGAGGCCAAGTACTGCGGAGGCCATGGAGGACTGCTCCCGGGTGCTGGGTCGCTGAGCCCTAGAACGCAGTGCTCGCTGCGGAAGCGCCTCTGTCCCCTCCCCTCCCACCATGTCCACCTGGTTTTTTGTGGCGGTGGACGGCGGCGGAGCACCTGTGCAGTGACGGTGGGGCTGTGGTGCCTCCTGGGAGAGCTGGGCGGCGGGTCGGTTGCATCGCGGCTTCGGCGGCCCCTGGGACAACCGCGCTGCGGTCGATCTCAGAGAAGAGCTCGCCTCATAGCCCCGCCTCCCCTAGGAAATGCACTGAAATTAATCAAAATAACGCGGATAGCACTGCAATAGGCTATCATCGTCATCAAGTGAGTTCTCTACTTCTCTGGAACGTACAACTGGAAAAGAGGAAACAATATACAACTGGAGGAAAAAAAAGGAATCTGCACACCAACAGCTTGGTAAAAGGGCGTTTTGGAAGGCAACAGACTATGCATCCTGTACAAAAACAACGCCAAGACTATGGCAAGGTATCGTGCATCCTGCTAAGTTTATTATTTACATTTTTGCACCACTTTTAAGCTGTTTTCATTTTGACCCTCTGCCCAAAATGGCTGGGGCCATAAAACTGTAATATTTACTTTCCCTGTCCCTGTCCTCCTCAGAAAACAGATCTCTCTCCCAAAATGGCTGGGGTCATAAACCTGCAACAACAAATTGCCAGACCCTCACAGAGCTGATTTAAAAGTGCTGCCTTCCCCTGGCCCTCCAAAAATAGACATAGGACTCACCTTACCTACCCTCCCAGTTAGATAGAAACGGGATTACCTCGCAAATGGTCTGCATCCCTGATCTCAGGACATAATAACTAACATAGGACTACTTTATCTACGTTACCTCTCTATCCTGGTGGCCATCTTAGACTAGTCAATCCTCATCTCTCTACCATGCCTTACGTAGCGGCCATCTTAGACTAGTCAAATCCTCTACCCTTCCATACACTCTTCTTAACCTTCTTAACCTTTTACCTCACACCCCCCCTGCATACACCATTGCTCTTTTCTTACACCTACCCTCACAGACCTCCTCACCTATCACCTATAACCTTTTACCTCACCCCCCCCGCACACACCATTGTTCCTTTCTTACACCTACCCTCACCGCCCTCCTCACCTATCTCCTCCCCCTGTCCAACATGGAACGCACGGGCAATCACACATACAAAATTAACTACCCCCCAGAGCTCTCCAAAAAAAACGCAAAACGTTTTAAACAAAACTTCCTAAAGTCCCACCCTGAAACCCCCTTTTTAGACACCTACTACTCCCTCATCAATGGAGCTAAGAGCACTGATATTATTCTTCACACCACACGCAGAGTACAATGGAGAAAAGCATTCCTCACCCTACTCACCATATCGACCACCATGGCATAACACTTTCCACCACGCCATCTCAACTCTACCCAGCTAGAGCTTCCATCACCATCTACAATAACGGCAAAATCTTAATCCAATCCACAGAAAGAAACCTCGACCTATTTGACAACCTGTTCCCCACTTTCAAAGAATACATCTCCAACGCCCAGAACCCTTACCACTCGGCCCCCAATCCCAACATCCTCGACCTCACAGCACCTCCTACCACTAACACACACCCCTTCCCTCCCTCCAGTACTCCCTACCACCCCCCCCCCCCGGCTACGTACACTTCACACTCCTCTATCCCAGTCGCGGATCTACCCTCCGCCACCAACACCCCCACCCCCACCCCCTCTACCCCACTCCCACTTAACCAGAACCCCACTCCCTCGACTAGCTGCTCAGATCAACTAACCTCACCTGACAGCACCCAACACCGCATGAGCATCTCCCAACCCATCACCCCCCCCACTCTCTGCACTCCCGCCACTCCTAGCCCTCACTCCTCCCTCAACCTCTCCACCCCCTCTCTTTGCACTCCCGCCACTCCAGGCCCTCTTCCCTCCCACAACCTATCCCCCCCCCACTCTCACTCCCTTCTACCACGCTGGCACCCCCTCTCTTTGTATGTCCGCCACTTCAGTCCATCTCCCCGCCCCCAACCTCCTCCCCCCCACTCTCACTCCCTTCTACCACACAGACACCCCTGCAACGCCCAGGCTCCACACGTCCCGCAATCTCCTCACCCCCCCCTATCATTGACTCCCTGTCCGCTAACACCAACAACACCATCACTACTCCTGTCATTCCCCCCCCCACAACCTCCCTACCGACCCGAACAGCAACACACTCACTAACACTCCCAACTCCAACTACAACCACTCCACTAACACCCCCACCCCTCTCCCCCCCTCTAGTAATCTAGACAATTGCTCTCCTTCAACCCCCACCCCCACCCCCAACCCCTTACCCAACCCTACGTTGGACACGATAATGACCACCCTACTTCAACTGAGAGAAGAACTCCACGCCCTCAAAGAGTTTTTCCTCACACACCCCAGACACCCCCCAGGAAGAAGACACGCCCTCAAAGAGTTTCTCCTCACACACCCCAGACACCCCCCTCCCACCTCCACTTCCCAACCCAATAACCTAGTCCCCACACACCCTACTCACTCCCCACAGTGGACCTCTATCCCCCCTCGCAATACCTCCAACCGCCCTCGACGCACCATCAAGACCCTTTCGGACCTAGACATACACACCCTATTCAGCACATATGGCCTTAACACCTTAGCTACCACACACCTGTCCATTCCTGCAATTCTCCCCAACCCTCTCAGACTCCACAAAACATAACAACAGAGGCTCCGTGCCCAATAACCTCACAAAAGTCCCCCTAGCCCTAGATCCCCCCTCCTACCTCTACACCCCCAGACTCAAATGCACACTTCTCAACTGTAGATCAGCCCAAAGACACTCCTCGGAGGTCGCTGACCTCATCCTCTCTCAGAACCTTGACCTAGCCATCCTAACTGAAACATGGCTAACTGAATCTTCTACTCCTTTCATGGATATCCTAGTCCCCCCCCAACTACTGCATCATTAGACTTGATAGACCCAGGAAGACAGGCGGTGGGATCGCATGCATCTACAAGAGCGACCTCTCAATTAATAAAGTCTCCGCCCCCTCTCTTACCTCCTGTGAATACATATGCCTTGAGCTCTTCAGTGAAAACAAACCTATTTGCTCATTACACATCATCTACCACCCACCTGTGGACAACCTCACCTTCTCCCAACAACTCATGGACACAATCTCAATCAACTCAGGAAGGCAAAACACACAAATTTACCTGGGCGATTACAATCTTCACTGGAATGATGGTAGTGACGCAATGGTCAATGGCCTCAAGAATTACCTTGATGCCTCTGACCTCACCCCATTTTGCAACAGCCCGACCCATGACAAAGGCTCTATCCTCGACCTCATAATCGCCAAAGAAGGCACTATTCAACTTGATTCAATCCAACCCTGTGACTGGTCAGATCACCATACTGTCACATTCTTCATCAATGAAAAAGTTAAACGTATCCCAGCCCAATCCTCCAAGCCCAAAGTTTGGAAAAGAGACTTGAAGGAACTCAATCCAAACTCTCTACCCCCTAACAGCTGCAATCTCCTACTTCCCCCTACCGGCGTTACTGACGTTCAGTGCCTAACTGACCACTATCTCAACGCTATGACCTCAATAATCAATGAGGCTGCACCGATGCAACTGAAAAGAGACTCCACCAAGATCTCCAACCCGTGGTACGACGGGAGTCTTAATGAAGACAGACGTGCCATGCGAATGGCAGAGCGCACCTGGAGATCAGTACCCTCGGCACTACACCTAAAAATTCTGAAGAAAAAGAGAAACGCATACTTCAGGAAAATAAAACGCTCGAAGTCAGAGTTCTTCAGACTCCAGCTCGACCAAGCAAAAAACCGTCCGAGAAAACTGTTCGAACTAATTCGATCTCAATCCAAGGAAAAACCACAAGCAGTCGACACTATAGGCAATACAACTTCCTGTGAAGATTTCTCTGATTTCTTTAAACAAAAAACCGACATCAGGAGCGATCTCCTCATTGAGCCTCTACTCCAAACACCATTGCACAACACCCAATGAACCAAAAAATAATGCGACTTGGTCATCCTTTGTCACGTACTCTGAAGAAGAAATTGACAGTCTACTCAGCACCCTGAAACCATCCAATCACCTCAATGACCCTCTTCCTGCTAACGCTGTAAAAGGCTTCACCCCTCTGCTCCTCCCACTCTGGACTAAAATTATCAATAGCTCCCTGCAACAAGGAACCATCCCTGACTCCCTCAAAGTTGGTCAAGTTACTCCTTTACTAAAGAAACCAACAGCAGACCCCACTGATCTAAACAACTACCGTCCTATTACCAACATTCCCACTCTCGCCAAATTGTTGGAAAAATGCGTCCAACTACAATTGACAAAGCACATAGAACAGTTCGCTCTCCTCAACCCTCATCAATCAGGCTTCCGAGCAGGGCACAGTACCGAAACGGATATGACTCACATAATTGACGATGCCCTCCAAATTCTGGATCACAATGATACCTGCCTCCTCATCCTTCTTGATCTCTCTTCAGCATTCGATACTGTGAAACATGAGAACTTACTCGAACTCTTAAAAACAAGAATGGGTCTTTCTGGGACTGTCCTTCAGTGGTTCACCTCCTTTCTACACAACAGGTCTCAGAAATTCAAGAGCAACAACTTGATGTCCTCCCCAGTACCTGTATCGCTAGGTGTCCCTCAAGGATCCTGCCTATCCCCTACTTTGTTCAACCTAGTAATGGAACCTCTCACCACCTTGCTACAAGCATCCAATGTACACTTCCACATGTACGCCGATGACACTCAACTATATCTCAGACTGGAATCCCCCAAAGACATCATGCGTCTGAACTCAACGATCAGAAGCACCCAATCCTGGCTGGCCGATAACCACCTCAAACTCAATGCTATGAAAACTGAGTTCCTTCTGATTTCACCTCCCGCGAAAATCTCTACCACTCAAACCTGGCTTAAACACCTAACTGCACTCAACGTCCAACCAACCATCGTGGATTCAGCTAAATCTTTAGGCATAACACTGGACGCCAATCTCAACATGCAGCAGCACATCAGCAAGGCAACCAAGGGAGCGAACTTTCAAATAAATACCTTGAGGAAACTTAAACCCTTCCTCCCAGCCAAAGACTTCCAAACTGCATTACGAGCACTAATCATCCCTAGCATAGACTACGGCAGCATCGCCCTTTGTGGTCTCCCCCTAACTACAACTGCACCCCTAAGAGCCTCACTAAACGCGGCACCGAGACTCATCACTGGATCAAAAAAACACTCACATATCTCCCCTGGCTTTAAGGCCCTGAACTGGTTGCCCTTTGAAGCCAAAATACATCTGAAAATTGCCTGCTTAACGCACAAGGCTATTCACCTGAACTCACCTGGCTACCTCACTCAAAAGCTGACAATTTCCGGCGGCTCCAGAACCACCAGAAGCACAGAAAACCTTCTCCTGAATCCTCGAAGATTCCGCAAGGAAAGAACTTACAAACGCTCCTTCTCAGGAATGGCGCCTAGGATATAGAACTCACTCCCTCCTGAAACCAGGCTCATCTCCTCCACTTTCCTTTTTAAGAAAGAAGTTAAAGCTATCCTCATGGCTAAATTCACCTGAACTACTACCTTTGATTTTTTAAGACTATGCATCGATCTGTACTCCTGTTTGATCCATTTGCACATGTGTTTTACCTGTATTATCGTCCTTACCCGATTGTTCTTACTCCCTCCCATTTGTTATACTCGCTGTGCTCCCTCATGTACCCACTCTCCCTCCTACCCCTCGTCTATGTGAAGCGCTCTGTTATCTGCAAAGATCTTGTTCGCGCTATATAAAACTTTCAAAATAAATAAATAACTAATAGTCTCTTTCAGATAGAGTCCTTCCATGGTAGATGAATTGCTGTTAGGTATATTTGTCTCTAAACTGCTGGCAACTTCCAGATTTCCTGAGCTAGTCCTGATGGAACAAAGGATTGTGTTCTACCCAGTTGGTTTATATAAAATATTGTTGTAGTATTGTCTGTTTGAATTAATATTTATTCCCCCACAGCTCTTTCTAAAAAGGCTTTTAGTGCTAGGGACATAGTTTTTAGTTCCATGATATTTATATGCTACACTGCCTTTGTTCCTTCCATACACCTCAGACTGAGCCCATATGAGCTCCCCAACTCATATGGGCGGCATCTGTAGTAATGGTTACTGTTGGAGTTGGTTGTGTAAATTGTTTTCCCGCTGTTAAATGTGATGTGTTACAGCATACCATTTCCTCCTATATTTTTTGTTTGACAACCACTAGATCTTCCCAACTCTCCGTAGCTAGTGACCATTGGTCTTGTAACCATTGTTGAATTGGTTCTCATGTGTAGCCTTGCATATGGAATAAGAGGGATGCATGAGGCCATCTTCCCCAAAACCGTTCCCCACAGTCCTTGCTGTCACAGACTTCCCCTCTGGTCAAGTCGAGTTTCTTGAAGTACTGATGCTATTCTCTTCTCGCAGGGACACGCTTTTGCCTCTATTGAGCAGATTCTTACTCCCAGTTTTTGGTCCTGATTTTGGCTATGATTTTTCTATGGTTATTGAGAATCTCAATTATACACACATAAAGGGGTGGAGAGGAACGACCACAAATAGAGAAGAAAACAAGCAGAGACACAATTGTATGTTTGGAAAAACTGCCCTCACTCGCACACAAATGTGTGTGACATGCTTCATCATCGGGTCTGCTAACGACACCCTGGCGTAGCCACGCACAGGCGGAGCATAGGGAGGGGAACACAAAACACAAAGACAAAAACAAATTCAGGAGTGACAAACAGTGTTCACAACAGAAAGTGTCAGTCCAAGACTGGGTACAGTGATAGAACAAAAGTATAGTCAAAGTGATGAAGTTAAAACTGGCTCATGGATACCTGTTATACCTTTATTCGTGGTTTCTCAAGGACTGTCCATCTCAGGTCCTCTGAGGAGTGACCCGCATCAATAAAGTGTGATGTTAGCCTCGTATTAAATCTGCGTTTACCTTCACGGCGTCAGAGGCACGGGCACAAAAGGTGCCGGACATTTCCACCGGAGCAGTAAGATAATCTTATGGTATTGTGAGTGCGTGGGTGATATGTTTTGATCTTCCTACTTACGCACATTCGGGCCAGTGCTTGTAAGAGTTTGTCATGACGTCTCGCCCAGTGAGAGTGATAAATTCACGAGAGATGTTGGGGTACGGATTGTGATATAAGATTTGGATGGCAACAAATAGGCCTACCTAATTCTGCTAGTTCTCTAACAACGCTCACTTTTTAGAACAAGGCAGAGTCTTCTCTGGGGGTGCATTGCCCATCATGGGGGTGATGATTAACACTAAGGGCAAGTCTTGTCTGTAGGTTTATTGTGAAGGGGCATGCAGTTTCCTTTGGCGGGACCCCCATGGGATAAGATAAACGCGCAACCATGCTTTGAATGTATATACAGCTATACATGCTTTCCGCACTTCCTTTTCTTGTGCCTTTTGAAACACAGGTTGTGTTCCTTGGAACTCCACCCGCCTGACGTCTTTTCGAGCTTAATCTTCCAATAAACTTTGTGAGTTCGGATGTGGGGTGACGTGGGGCTAGGATGTCATGTTCGGAGGCAAATGTTGTATTTAGAATATGAATATCATATAAGCCAGCAACTATTTACGCCAGTTCTAACCACGCATGCAATACTTTAATAGCGGTAATGAATTTAAGGACACACATCTATGTTTTAACTTTTGGAACCATAATGTGGAAAAGGGGCATACTGACCATTGAAGCAGATGCCTATGTGGACATGAGAATATTATTATTTCTATGCAAGGACACTACATATGATTGGAGGGTAGATTGATTCAACATTGTGATACTGGTATGACATTTGTTTAGATCACACTCTAGAATTATTTTTATCTCTCCGCAGTATTTAGATTCCGTGTTGGCGGAATTCCCTCCACATGGTCAAGATCGATTAGATCACCTACTACCTCCTTAGCAACCGACTAAGGTAAGGGTTTTTTTCAAGGGACTGGGACGGATAGACGTCCTGAAGAAGACCGATGTGACCTATTGAATGGGGGCACGATTAGGTCGAAACATGTTGACTCTAGCAGATTAGGAGGGGTGTTACAGGATCCTGATTTCCTCCCTTAACACCACCATCCTTTATTTATTTTTAATCCTGACCTTGGAACCTACGAATAAAGGTATAACAGGTATCCATGAGCCAGTTTTAACTTCATCACTTTGACTGCACCTTTGTTCTATCACTGTACCCAGTCTTGCACTGACACTTTCAATTGTGAACACTGTTTGTCAATCCTGAATTTGTTTTTGTCTTTGTGTTTTGTGTTCCCCCTCACTGTGCTCCGCCCTGTGCGTGGCTACACCAGGAAGTCATTAGCAGACCAGATGATGAAGCATGTCACACAAATTTGTGTATGAGTGAGGGAAGTTTTTCCAAACATACAATTGTGTCTGCTTGTTTTCTTCTCTGTTTGTGGTCGTTCCTCTCCACCCCTTTATGTGTGTATTATGTAGACTCTAGGGGGTTCAGGGTGGTAGAGTAGCGTTTTGACCCTCTCCCCTTCCTTGTGTGAGAGAATATTGAGAATCTCAGCTTGTAAAGAGTTATTACTTATTGTATGTTTGCTTTGCATTTGCTTGCTAGTTTGCTATTACTAGCCAGTTGTCTAGTTAAGGATAAACATGCATCCCCTGCCATCTCACCTGTGCTGCCACTACTGCATTTTGTAAACACTCTTGGTGCAGACTTTATCCAGAAGGCCAGCACTCTGAATTGATAGTGGGTCACAACCACCACAAATTGCAAGTATTTGTGTTTGGGATTCATTGGAATGTGCTAGTAAGCATCCTTTAGATTAGAGGTCTTCAAACTGGGGGGCAGGACCTTAAGTGAACTCAGGGAGAATGCCAGTTTCTGGCCAAGAGAAGCATCATGCTTTGATTTCAGGGTTAAAACCATGACCGGAAACTAGCCACCTTGTAATGGGCCATCACTAACAACTTTTGTCATTTATATCCTGACCGGGAGGGGAGTATGCGCAAAAAGGGGTCATAGAGCTTAACTGCAATGTTTAAATATATTTAAACATTGCCAATTTAGCAGGATAATTGTAAAAATAATTGAGGGGGGCCGAGAAATTCTTTTTTTAAAAAGGGGGGGGGCAGCATTAAGAAGTTTGAAGACCACTGCTTTAGATCTATACTTACCATGTAATGCCCTTTTTGTAATTGGTTACGGACTTCTTTTATGTTGTCATCTTGAATTTTTGCGTCTTTATAAACCGGAGGTCATGTATAGGACGTAGAGTTCCTTCTGGTTTTGGAATGAAGAAATATGTTGAATAATTTCCCTGCTTTATATCTTTCCTGAGTACCCTTTCTACTACTGCACTCTTTCCCAGCAACTCCTCTATTTCCTTGAGTAGACAGGATGTTTCCTCTTTTGAGTGGACCTTTTTCCTTCTCTTATTGCTGTCGGTGACTTGTCTGACGTCACCTTCCTCTACTCCTGGAGGAAATCTTTTATTCTGCCTGCTACTGGTTTTGTGTGAGAGATTTTGGCGGTTTTATAGGTCACTTAGTGGTGGGTCTGCACCTACCATGTGAGGCTGAGCTCTTCCTCGTGCACATCCCCAGAAGTGTTGTCGGTAGTGCTTGTGATTGACTTGTACCTTGAGACCCCAGCTGTTATGTGGTACTAGGGAAACTGACTCTTCCTGCCAGTCTGATGTGTCGCTGTTTGATAGGACACACCGAGACTTCCTGCCAGCCCCCGACTCAACTTTTAAAAAGTACTTGCACAGGAAGAGAAGCTCTTTCTGGGGTGTGGTAGGCGGAGGAGAAAGGTGCTGGAGCCTGGCAATGGGCAGTTGGAAGGAGGTACCCCCTGACTGCACCCAAGGGCCCTAACAGCGCCAGAAGAAGATCCCAGGACCGGTGCGCAGGAGCAGTGGCCTCTGCACAAGGAGAAGAGAGGTGCAGGAGGAGAGCCAGGCGAAAGGCATCCGCAGGGAGCCAGAAAAGACCGCTCCCTACAGAATGCACCCTAGAGACATGGAGAGCAAAGGAGAGTGCTCCCAGTGGCTGGGGGATGCCACCAGGAGCAAGAAGATGAGAAAATGGGGCAGATCGGACCACCAGGGGTTGAGATATGACCCCCGGTAGGAAGGCGACCTTTGACCCCTAAGAAGACCGACGACGAAGCGCGTGGAGCTCTGCCGCCGGTCTCAGAGATGCCCCCGGGGTGGGTAAGGTCCCAGGGGCTTCCCCAAAGAAGTAAAGCCGGGGGGCGCCGTTGCGCACTGCGTGAAGCTGCCCCTGCGGGGTGCCAGGAGCCCACCCTGGCCCCCGCTGAAACCTGCGCTCCCTGTGAAGAGGTGCGGGAGGAGGGGCCCAGGAGCCCACCTCCGGGCCCCGTGTGAGGAGGCGGGTGCAGGAGGCGTCGTCGTGCCACCCCCTCGAAAAAGACAGGAGGCGGGCCCGGGACCCCATCTCCGAGCCCCGAAGTGCCAGGATGTGGGGGGGGGGGGGGGGTTCGGGAGTGCCATTGCACCCCCGAAGATGTCCAGGGGCCTGGGACCCCATCCCCGGGCCCCGAAGTGAGGCAGAGGTGGAGGAGTGCCGCCGCACTTCCCCGAAGATGTACAGGGGCCCGGGACCCCATTCCTGGGCCCCAGCGAAGAGGAGGCCTGGGGAGTGCCGCCGCACTCCCCCGAGGACTACGGGAGTCCTCGCGTCTGCCCGCCAGACCCGGCAGACCAGAAGGGATCGGCCGGCTCCCGCAGCAGCACGGAAGTGTGCTGGCCACACGGAGCTATCGGGGGCAGCGGGGGGTGGGCTCTCCAGGCTGCCCTCCAACCAAGGAGCAAAAACAACAGTTGATGGACAGAATGCAGAACATTGTCATACATTCACCCCAGTACAGAGATCTGGGCCTAAATCCATCGTTTTTTTGCTCACCACACAAACCCAGTTCAGACATGGCCATATGCAAATCAGCCTTGACCCTGTGCCTCATGGGAACAGTCCAGCTGACTGACAGATGCCTTTCCCCTCCTGAGGCGGAAGCCGGGAGCTCTCTACTGCCGATCTCTGGCATCTTTTTTAATCCTAAATTGCACGTTTTTAATTTCAGAACTCTTGGCTTGATTGAAGAAGCCTGGAGATCCCCTGCCGCTCCCTTTGTGTCCCCTATTTGTTTTCCCCACTCCCTCCGCCCGCGGACCGCTCTCGGCTGAGCATTGACGCCGAGAGTCGGTCTCCCGGGTTTGGCGCCATATTGAGTGTGGGCCGGGCGGATGACGCGCTCTAGTAGCGCTTATAAGGAGCCTGTCTCGCCGGCGCGAGTGCTGACTGACAGATGCATTTCCCCTCCTGAGGCGGAAGCCGGTAGCTCTCTACTGCCGATCTCTGGCATCTTTTTTAATCCTAAATTGCACGTTTTTAATATCAGAACTCTCGGCTTGATTGAAGAAGCCTGGAGATCCCCTGCCGCTTCCTTTGTGTCCCCTATTTGTTTTCCCCACTCCCTCCGCCCGCGGACCGCTCTCGGCTGAGCATTGACGCCGAGAGTCGGTCTCCCGGATTTGGCGGCCATATTGAGTGTGGGCCGGGCGGGTGACGCGCTCTAGTAGCGCTTATAAGGAAAGGACCATGACTCCACGCAGCGGACGCGTACAGCGGACGCGACGGACCTGCGCCGGAGTCGTGACAGAGTCCTGCCCGTCTGCGCCCGTTCGCGCACGACCGGGCCCAGGGACCAGGACCTCTGGTAGGCGATTGTCATACTCTGCAAGTGAGCTTCTTCGATTAGACCTAGGTGGGCAGACTCTAAATCCTACGACATTGACCACATTAAAGGAGACTAACCTCTTACGACCCCCTAGCTGTAAGGCCCCTTTCCACATGCCCCCCCCTGAAGCTCGCTAGCCTGAATACAAGGTCACTTCAGAAACAAATTCAGCAGACATACTCGGAGTAAAAATGACTCTGAATAACTCATGTTTCATTGTCCTTACCGTCTATCGTCCACCACAATGTACTTCAGTGTTTAATGAACTATTCTCCCCTATCATATCTGACATCTGTACACAATATACAAAAGTCTTGGTGACAGGAGATTTTAATGTCCACTGGGACAGCGCAGATAAAGATCTGCCAACCCATCAGCTAGAGACCTCTATGACCTCGTTAGGTCTAGAACAGCTTGTGGAAGCTCCAACACACACTAAGGGCCACACTCTCGACCTAATCTGGACCTCCGTTCCAGAGGTGGTCCTCACGAGCATTGTACCCTGTATCTGGTCCGACCACTACCTACTCCTGTGTGATATTCTTTTGGATAGCGTTCCGGTCAAACCACCTTTAAAAACCAAAAAAGTGCGTCCTTGGAAAAATGTTGACTCAAAAACCTTAACTGACGTCCTTCCCAAACATATAAAATCAACGGTCCCTCTCGGTGATCTAGACCAGGCCTATAATACCATAGTGGCGAGCCTTAGACAGGCTATCGACCAGATAACTCCTGAAAAAGTACAGAAATTAAAGGGTGCCGAAAAAGGGGCCCCTTGGTTTACCCCGCTTCTGAGGGATCATAAAAGAAAGCTTCGCCATCTTGAGAGATGTTGGAGGAAGACAAAAGATAGTACAGACCGAGAACAGTATAAAACATCTTTGAATGTATACAAAAAACTCATTGTGTCAGCTAAAGGTGATTACTACAAAACTCGAATAAACAATGCAGCCAATGTACAGATAGAAACATTCAAAATCTTAAAAGAACTGAGTAAGAAAGATGAAAAGGCTGAAACAACGATCGACTGTAATACCTTTCAATGTTACTTCCTTGAGAAGGTGGCAACCATTTTGTCAGACATTAAGAAGGACACTTCTAATATTTCCTGTACACTACAGGTCCCCCAAGCCCCTCCGAAGTCCACCATCACTAGGTTTCCAGGTATAGATTCTACAATTCTTGGGCAGTTTATGAATACAACTAAGTCAGGCTCCCCTGCAGACCCTTGCCCCCCCGGAATTTTTCGTTTGGCGCTCCCTGTTCTAGAGGATCATATCATCTGCCTCTTAAACAACTCACTAGATACCGGTCTTTTACCAGCTAGTTTTAAAGAGGCCCGCGTCAAGCCCCTGATAAAAAAGCCGGGGGCGGACCCGGCATGTTTGAAAAACTATAGGCCAATATCCCAGCTGCCTTTTCTGTCCAAGATCCTGGAACAACATGTGCTAAAATCCCTGTCTTCGTTCCTGGACTCACATCATCTACTCCAGGAGCGTCAAGCGGGGTTCCGTGCACATCATAGCACCGAGTTAGTAATGCTCTCGGTGCTGGATGAGCTCAGATGCATGGCTGACAGTAAGAAACCAAGTGCCCTGATACTTTTAGATCTTTCAGCGGCGTTTGATACTGTCAGCCATGCCTTGCTCTTGGACAGACTGGCCGCGTTTGGGATAAAGGACCTAGCATTTCAATGGCTAAAATCCTTTTTGTCAGGGAGGACCCAGAGGATTCAATTAGCGGATTGTATATCGGAGGTGGGTGTTCTTGAGTGTGGAGTCCCGCAGGGGTCTGCACTGTCACCACTTTTATTTAACCATTATATACAACCACTGATAGACTCCCTGGCAAGCATGGACTGCACAATTTTTAACTATGCTGATGATACTCAGCTGTTGCAGAGTATCGACAACACATCGGCTGAGACCCAGGCCCAGAACATACTTAGGTTTACAGTGAGCTGGATGACGGCAAATTTGCTGAAAATAAATCCCGAAAAAACGGAGGTCCTGGTGGTCTCAACTGCTACCTCGCCTTGGAGTGATTTGTTCTGGCCCCAAGAGCTTGGCTCCACCCCAAAACCATGCCCCAACGTAAAAAGCCTTGGTATCAAGATTGACCATGAGCTGACAATGGCTAGCCAAGTATCCTCCTTTGTTGGAACCTGTACAAACCTAATTAGGCAGTTGCGCAAGCTAGTTCCCCTACTTTCCCTAAAAATGCTTTGAACCATTGTTTCAGCAACAATAATCTCAAGGATTGATTATGGGAACGCACTCTATCTAGGTTTGCCAAAAAATCTGATCAACCGCCTGCAGGTTATTCTGAACGATACAGCATGGTTAATTTTTAGATCACCCAGACCGACCCATGCCTCCCCATTATTGCACAGGCTACACTGGCTCCCCATAAAGCAAAGGGTGGAATTCAAAAGCCTATGCATCGCCCATAAGGCAATCTATGGGCACGCGCCTGCCTATATAAAAGAACGGCTTGCGGTCTATAATCCCAATCGAGCGCTGAGATCCTCCAACTCCCAATTGTTGTTGTGTCCGCGTTTCGAAATGGCAACTAAGGGTGGGAGATCCTTTTCTGTCCAAGTCCCAGAGATGTGGAATAAAGTACCGGAGCCCCTCCGCAAAGAAACTAATCTTCTCCCCTTCAGGAAGTCACTGAAAACGCTCCTGTTTAGGGAAGCTTTCTGTTCCATTTGAGCAAGGTTGTCATATCCGTACATTCTGTTCACTTATTCAACTGCTGTTATTTTATCTGTCAGAAGCGCCTAGAGACCGGACGGTGATTTGGCGCTATACAAAACTCCGATAACAATAACAACAGCCCAAACTGCCAAGCCATGTCTTCACTGGACCGGAATCAAGCATCCTAGGACCGGTTTCTGGCGATCAGCCGTCATCAGCCAGGATAGCTTGACTCCAGTGGTGTGGAGAGCACGGGACTCACGTCAGAGCATACCCGTCCCACTCGGGGTGACAAATGCAAAAACAACAGTTGGACAGAATGCAGAACAATGGTATACACCCCAGTATAGAGATCTGGGCTAAATCCATCCTTTTTTTGCTCACCACACCGACCCAGTTCAGCCATGGCCATATGCAAATCAGCCTTGACCCTGTGCCTCATGGGAACAGTCCAGCCCGAACTGCTGAGCCATGTTTTCACTGGACCGGAATCAAGCATCCTAGAACCGGTTTCAGTCTATCAGCCGTCATCAGCCACAATAGCTTGACTCCAGTGGTGTGGAGAGCAGGCGGGGGCAGCTGGGGGTGGGCTCCCCAGGCTGCCCTCCAACCAAGGAGGACAGCGGGAGTCCCAGGTGGGACCGGAGCCCCCCAGGGAAGACCTGCAGCGGTGCAAGGGGCCCAGGTGGAACCAGGCCCCAGAAAAGAGGTGCGGCCGGGGGTGGGCTCCCCGAGTCATCTGTGCTCACCTGGGGGTCCGGGTGGGACCTGGCCCCCCACGAGGCCCCAGAAAGCGGCAAAGCATCAGCGCGGCTCTCCCCAGGAGCAGCGGGAGGCCCGCTCATCTAATATGCAGCAAAACCCATAATTCCTTGCAGGCCAGGACCGGCCTGCAAGACCAACACAGCGTTTTCACGACTTGTGGTGGCCCCAGAAGAACGAGGTCCCCACCCTACATGTGCAAAGGTGCTGGGTGTAGGAAGGTGGATACCTGACTATGATTGCCCCCAACTTTTTGCCTGGTGTTTTGCTGGTTTTCCGACTTAGTTGACCTGGGACCCTGCTATTCAGGGCCCCAGGCCTACTGCTCTCTCTGTAAAATGGATTCCATGTACCTTAGGTACATATCTAATTGGTACTGGGCCACGTTATCAGACCCTGTAACTCAGGGCATAGGTGTACCCAGGGCCTACCAGGGGCTGCAGCATGTATTATGCCACCCCTGGCTGGCCATCTAAATCTGACACAACTGGCTGCACGACAGCTGGGGCAAGGTGGTGTAATCACCCTTTGCTTTAGATATAGTATACCTATATCTAACCCTAAAATGGACACACAGATTCCTATCAGTCACTCCTATGGCAGGCCTTGACAATCCTGAAGGCAGAGTGCTTGGAATCGTGTGAGATTGTGCTCTGGCATGAGCTGAGCCCGTTTGCAGCTTGCAGAACCAAGTCCTAATAGCTGTTCCATGATAACGCATACCATATACTCTTAAGTGCATTATAATCCTTGCGGTTATATGCTATCTCTGGTATCGCTTTATCAAAAGATGTCGAGAAAGGTAGCATACAAATTGGAATACTAACCCCTCGCCAATTCTGGCGACGGGGTTAGCATTCCACCCTTCTAGAGGGACACGACATGTATGTAACTGTGAACCCCGGTTAAAGTTAACTCAAGCCTCAGCATCACAAAATGGATGCTGCCACCACAGACCAGACACAAGTCTGACTCCCTGCAGCTGGGAGTCCTTCCAGCGAGGGGAACTTGGACAAAGGGTTTCCTGTCAGGGGCGGTGCTAGCACCATCCCAGACAGGGTTTTGTGTATCCTGGGTAGGCAGGGCTTTAGAGGAAGGCGACTGCAAGTGGCACCCCGGTGCTCACTATGCATCTGCCGACTAGAACCAGTTCCAGGGGCACACCAGCCCCTGAGCTGGGGAAAGTCCGGCATGGGAGAGGGGTGTAACAACCCCCCTTCCTGGTCCCACCCATGGGCAGGACCGAGTCGCGTGCCAGCCCCTTTTCCTAGTATAAAGTTAGGAGCGGGCCCCCTTCCAAATTAGATCATCTTTGAATCCTGAAACTACTTTCTACGAAAGGAACTCTCGACTTCTTCTCAAGATTTCTCCCTTGTGACTAAGGAGTAGTCACCCTGCACCCGCAGGCACCATCTAAGAACACTGCAGTTTGCTGCACGTCCTTCCTCCGGAATCCGACTGACCAGCACAACGAGACCCGGCTTCCCTGGCACCTCTGACCTCTACCTACCTCTACAGCTAAGCTGAGAACCGTAGGTGCGACGAGACCTTGAGGAACCGGCCATCATCAGAACTGCACGACTTCTATCCAGCACGACCGCCAAGGGATCCTCGAGTGAGTGCTTTGGGGTCCGAGAAGCCCCGACCCTGAGCAGCTCCGGCACCGAAGTCCAGCCCCCCAGCACCCACGAGGTCTGCGTGGGGCCCTTCTGCTTTTTGCTGCTCACTGCGTTGTCTGGCTACTAGCCCGCTGGCTTGTGGCCTTCCCGACGACGAACGACGACATCACCACTGCTGGTCTGGTTGCTCCAGACTGGCCCTTGCACCCTTCCAAAAGAGGAGCACCCCGGACCCTCCTGGTCCACTCCAGACGCCATTTTGGGTCCACCGCATGGGCTTGCATTTGCCAAGACTTGTTGCCCCAATCCTGGGTCCAGCGACGTCGACAGCAGCAACCATCGTGGGACAGCTCGCACCTCCATCCTGGTCGCCGACAACGCCTCCTGGTCCATGAGACTGCAGAGCCCAGCGTCGCCCACTCACCTGGTCGAGGTGACTTCACCCAGTGCCATCCTGGTGCCCACACAATCACTGGCTAGTGATTAAGAACTTGGTCCCCTCTGCTTTCAGGTGTCTTCCATCTTCGATCCAGGCTTGGATCACTTCGAACTTCAACACTGGTCGCCTGCCAGCAACTTCTTTCTTCAGGCTCCATAGACTGCAACGAGGATTCCCGACGTCTTTCCAGACCTATGCATCCGCAGCCCCTGGGCTAGGTAACTTCGGCATTTCGGTGCCCCAGCATAGCCTCACTATCCAAGGGTCCAGATCCTTTTTCGTTTCAGCTCTAACTAGTCGGGTTCACCCGAGAACACTAACTTTTGCTTTTACTAGCCTCCATAGACTTTGTCCCGCATCCCGCGTGAGAGTGCACACTCTGCACCCGAGTCCCCTAGGCCTCCTGCTAGTAATCTGAAGGTTCAGTAGGCCAGTCCTAGTGATTCCAAACCCTATGAGATTAGTACTTACCTGCTAGTAATTTCGCATTCCACTTTTGTAGTATATGGTTTTCCGTGCCCCTCGGGCATTTGAGTAAATTGTGCAACTTATAGTATTTTCGTAAGAGTTTTGTTGTGTGCTTAGTACCCTGTCCTCATAAAGAGTACAGGGCTGTTGTGATCTAAATGAATACACTGTTTATTTTCATAACATTTGTGTGGTGTCCTTTCACTTGGTGTTCAAGGGGTATATGTGATGGTATAACAGCTGGCTTAACACGCCCTCTAGAGTTTAGCCCGAAGACTGCTCGTATCCATGCTACTAGGATAGCTGGTCTATAAGGTTGACTTACAACCAATCATCAATGAGGGTTGTTTGGACTGATACAAAGTGCTCACTAGAATAGTGAACATTATATATCAGGCCAACTTCTCACACTGGGGAAGTGCTGGAGAAGTGCAGTCTCCCCAGCACGAAGAGCAAAGGCCCACCCCAAGTGTCTTGGGGATTCAAAGGAATCAACCCCTCCAGTACTCAACTTGCAGGTAACACCTTCTGGGCTGGAACTTTTGTTCTTCAACTGAGGGTGTTTTGATAATTGCATCAAGGAGTGAAGGGCTGAGTTGGGGATGGCTGTAGAAGGGGAATCCCCTGGATGTGAAGATGAATAATTGCACTGAAATGCAGCTATTGCATAAGTTACTACTTGTGTAACGATATATCTGTAAGAGACATTAGTTAGTGATAGATTCCTTACCTTAGAATATCCCCAGGCGTCAGACTGGATCCGGATATTTTTGCGTAGCAATACCCCTGCGCGTCGTCGGCGTCGTTAGCGCCGGAATGACATCGTCGGAGTACTTAGACGCTGCCCATGCGCGCTGACGTCAGTTCTGATACACAGCTTTTCCGCGCCAGATATGCAGAGCCCTGATAGAACCAACACTGGTGCCATGAAACTAGGGCCCTGAAAGGGGATGACCGTAACCCTAGATATCGGTTCGCAGAACGGGGAGGATGGGTGGGTCGGTAAGGAATCTATCACTAACTAATGTCTCTTACAGATATATTGTTACACAAGTAGTAACTTGTGCATCTGAAAGAGACACGTTAGTGATAGATTCCTTACCTTAGAATAGATACTCCAGCAATACCAACCCCGGTGGTGAGTCTGCGAACCAATAATCACACCAGAAAGTCTTGGAGGACGGAACGACAAAAGAAGCCATCCCTCCGGACTTGGCTGTCCAGGCGGTAGTGTCTTGCAAACGTGTGCAGCGAGGTCCACGTAGCTGCCTGGCAAATGTCCTGTAAGGGGACTCCTCGGCCCAAGGCAGTTGTTGTTGCCGTGGCTCGAGTGGAATGAGCCCGCAATCCAGCAGGGGGCTCCTTTTTGGCCATGGCGTAACATGCCTGAATACACAAGATGATCCACCGCGAAATGGTCCTCTTGTGTACCGCCTTTCCCTTCTTCGCGCCCACGTAACCAACAAAGAGTTGGTCATCCACCCGGAACTGGCGTGTGCGATCTAGGTAATAAGAGAGTGCACGTTTTGGGTCCAGACGGTGGAGCCTCTCTTCCTCTTTCGAAGGGTGCGGAGGCGGAAAGAAGGTGGGCAAGGTAATGGACTGCCCGATGTGGAAGGCCGTGACAATCTTGGGCAGAAAGGAAGGTCTTGTACGCAACACCACCTTGTCCGGATGAACAGAGAGGAAAGGTGGAGTAGAAGAAAGAGCCTGGAGCTCACTCACTCTCCTGGCAGAGGTGATGGCAACCAGGAAAGCAGTCTTCAGGGTAAGAAGACGGAGAGGACAGTTATGGAGCGGCTCAAAGGGAGCACACATTAGATAAGTGAGTACAAGATTCAAGTCCCACTGGGGCATCACGAAGGGAATAGGAGGGAACATGTGTGTGATGCCCTTCAGAAATCTATTTACAATGGGGGACTTGAATAAGGAAGGCTGATCAGGTAGCCGTATGAAGGCGGAAAGAGCAGAAAGGTACCCCTTAAGAGTACCCAGAGCAGAGCCCTGCTGGGCAAGGGAAAGAAGGAAGAGTAGAACTTCAGAAAGGGGTGCAGAGAGAGGGACGCCTGGCTGCCAGAATGATATCACAGACTTTGGGAGGCAAGTCAAATGGCCTCAACTGCCGCCGCTCAATCTCCAAGCTTGTAGGTGGAGACTGGACAGGTTCGGGTGCAGGACCGTCCCCTGCTGCTGCGACAGAAGGTCCTCCCGAAGAGGCAGACGAATCGGGGGATCGACTGACATGCTGAGTAGCTCGGGATACCAGTATCTTCGTGCCCAGTCCGGAGCCACGAGGATAACTTGGGCCCGGTCGCGCCTGATCTTCTTCAGCACTCTGGGCAGAAGTGGTATAGGCGGAAAGGTGTACAATAGACCGCAACTCCACTCGCGACGAAAAGCGTCTCCGAGCGAGTGCCGCCTTGGAAATGCCAACGAGCAGAACTGATGACATTGCGCGTTCTCTTCTGTGGCGAATAGATCTAACCAAGGCTCTCCCCATTGCTGAAAGAGGGCTTGCGCCACGTCCGAGTTCAGACGTCATTCGTGATCCATCATGCACCGACAGCTGAGTTCGTCCGCCCTGGCAGTCAGAGAGCCTGCCAGGTGTTGAACCACCAGGGTCACGCCCTGATGTTCCAGCCACAGCCAGATTTTCAAAGCCTCCTGGCATAGGGTCCACGACCCCACCCCGTCTTCTTTGTTGCAGTACCACATGGCGGTGGTGTTGTCCGTGAACACCTGCACTACACTCCCCCGGACAGCGGGGAGGAATGCCTTCAGTGCTAGACGAATCGCCCGCAGCTCCAAAAGGTTGATATGGAGCCGGGACTCCGCCGGAGACCAGAGGCCTCTGATCTCCGCCTCTCCCATGTGGCCTCCCCAGCCCTGGAGAGACGCGTCTGTCACAACCACGTGCTCCGGGTGAGGTAGGGAAAGGGATCTGCCACAGAACCAGTCGCGGTCCGTGAGCCACCACTGCAGTTGTCTCGCAGTGCCCTCCGAGATCAAGACATGATCGGACAGATTGCCCTGATGCTGGGCCCACTGAAACTTCAGGTCCCACTGCAGAGCCCGCATCCGCCACCTGGCGTGATGCACCAGAAGGATGCAGGAGGCCATCAGCCCCAGAAGCCGCAGCGTCAACCTGACCGAGACTCAGGATAACGGCTGAAAGATGGGAATCAGAGCCTGTATATCCCGAACCCGCTGTTCGGGAGGGTAACCCCGAAAATGCGCCGAGTCTAGAACCGCTCCGATGAAGAGGAGCTTCTGAGAGGGACACAGGTGCGACTGCGGCACATTGATGGAGAACCCCAGCAAGTGCAGGAGGTCGGCCGTAGTCTGGAGGTGGCTGACGACTGTCTGGGGCGAGCCCGCCTTCAACAACCAGTTGTCTAGGTAGGGGAAGACTGACACGCCTAACCTGCGCAGATGAGCTGCGACCACCGCCATCACCTTAGTGAACACCCGTGGGGCGCTGGTAAGGCCGAAGGGGAGCACGGTAAACTGAAAGTGCTCTTGGCCTACCGTGAACCGCAGGTAACGCCGGTGGGTCGGCAGGACGGGGATGTGGAAATAAGCGTCCTGCAAGTCCAACGCTACCAGCCAGTCTTCTGGGTCCAGGGCAGCTAGGACCTGAGCCAAAGTCAGCATCTTAAACTTCTCCTTCCGGAGGAAGCCGTTGACGTTCCGCAGGTCCAATATAGGGTGTAGGCCCCCTTTGCCCTTCTTGGGTACCAGAAAGTAGTGGGAGTAACATCCACACCCTACTTCTGGCCCAGGAACGCGCTCGATGGCCCCCTTGGCCAAGAGGGCTGTGACTTCCTCTTGCAGAAGTTGCAAGTGATCCCCCGACACGCGGTGGCATGGATGGAGGGGTCGCCTCGAAGGGGAGGGAGTAGCCCCTTCGGACGATCTGCAGCACCCACCTGTCCGACGTGATAGTGCGCCAGTGGGAGAGGTGATGGCGAACCCTGCCTCCAACAGGCGTCACATGGGCCTGAAAACTTGGAAGGTTTTGAGGCGGGTGCTGTGGAGGGAGGTGTGGACTGGCCTCGCCGTTGTCCCTGACCGCCACCACGGCAGTTTCCACGGCCGCCACCATGCTGGTGAACATTTTGCGGCACGTGGCTGGCAGCACGTGTGGGGGCGCCCCTTCCGTGGCCACGAAAGGAGCGAAAGGCACCCGTTTGCTAGTGTGGGGCCGCAAGGCCCAAGGACTTGGCCGTAGCCCTGGAGTCCTTAAAACGTTCCAGCGCATGGTCTGCCTTGTCGCCGAATAGGCGACGGCCATCGAACGGCATGTCCAGAAGTGTGGCCTGGACATCGGCCGAGAAGTTGGCGGACCTCAACCAGGCATGGCGTCGAACCGCCACCCTCGTTGCCATTGCCCTGCCCAGTGAGTCCGTTGTATCCAGCCCACACCGGATGGAATAACGCGCTGCATCTCGGCCCTCCGCAAGGGTTTGGGCGAGTTTAGCCCGGACCTCCTCCGGGCATTGTGGCAGCACCTCCGCAACCGTGTCCCACAGAGTGTGGGTGTAGCGGCCCAAGAGACAGGCGGTATTTACAGACCGCAGCCCTAAGCTTACAGACGAGAACACCTTCTTCTCGAACTATTCGTATCTCTTGGATTCCCGGTCGGGCGGGGCCGACAGGAATGCGGTCTGGGAATTGGAGGCCTGGATGACCAGGCTCTCAGGGGTGGGATGGGTGGACAAAAAGCATGGGTCGCCCGGGGCCGGGCAGTAGCGTCTAGCCACGTTCCTATCCACAGGTGGGCCTGTGGCGGTCTTGGACCAAGTGCCCACAAGAACGTCACATAAGGCCTCATTGAACGACAGCAGAGGCTCGCTGGAGCTTGACTGCGGTTTGAGGACCTCAGTGAGGAGGTTAGTCCTCACGGCCGCGACGGGGAGCTCAAGGTGTAAGGCCTTGGCTGCCTTCGTCAACACTACACTATATGTAGACCCCTCCTCCGAAGCCACAGTCGGAGGGGAGGCAAATCCAGTGTCTGGCGATGTGTCAAGACCACTGGCCTCCCCAAGCTCATATGTCCAACAGGGAGACTTGCACTCCAGTGCCAGAGGGTCCTCAGACCCCTCCCAAACCTCCTCGTCATCCGTTACCTGTAAAACAGGATTAACAGACGGGGGCTCCTCGTGGAAATAAAAATCTCCAAAGGCCGTCGGAAGCGGTGCCGTTCCGGAGCCAGAGTCGGACCGTAGGGAACATTGGGGACGGCGTCCACAGCGGGCGCCGGTGGGGTCGACCGGCGACGACCCGGATCCGGAAGCGGATCCAGTGAGGTCCTGCGGCACCGGGACTGAAGTCGCCGGCGGCGCCGGGGCCGAAGCACCCGGCGGCATCGGGGACGAAGCACCCGACCCGCTAGGGCCTCAATTCGGGACCGTTGGACCCGGAGGCGCCACGGAACCCGACTGAGGAGGGAGGGACCTCATGGCCATGAGGTACCGCTCGATCTCCTCCGGCGTCACGCCGTGCCGTGCCGTGCCCAGGGACCCGAAGGTGTGGGGCAGGCGGCGACGCTTGCGACTCCCGCGGAGCCGCGTGGGCGGTGTTGCCTGAGCCCCCGGCCGCATCATGCGAGCGCCGGGGTGGGGATCGGAGGAACGATGACGTCTCTCCGACCTCTCATGCCTCTTACCTGAGGACTTTGAGGTGGACGACCGGTGTCCACTCCCGGAGCTGCGATGACTCCGACCTCTCGACCTGTCCCTCGACCTCCCGTGGGACCGGGACCTGGAGTGGCATGGGCCGACTGCCGGAGCTCGAGCCGCTTGCGGGACCGCTCCCGCCTAGCCTTCGACGTCAGGGCCCGGCAGTCGGAGCAGGTGCGGTCGTCATGGTCGAGGCCTAGGCACTTCAGGCACCGGCGATGGGGGTCCGTGACCGACATCAGTCGGTCGCACTTCGAGCAGGGTTTGAACCCAGGCATCCCTACCGGCACCGATAGAGTCGAAGACTCGAAGAAAAAGAATGATCAAAAAGATCAAAAGTTTAGTCAAAAAATGACTAGGGGTAGAGCTTTTCCGGATCTGCGCTAGCTGGCACGGAAAAAAGAAGAACTGACGTCAGCGCGCATGGACGGCGTCTAAGTACTCCGACGACGTCATTCCGGCGCTAACAACGCCGACGTGGAGCCGCAGACGACGCCTACCGACGCGCAGGGGTATTGCTACGCAAATATTTCCGGATCCAGTCTGACGCCTGGGGATATTCTAAGGTAAGGAATCTATCACTAACGTGTCTCTTTCAGATAATGGTTATTTATTTTAGAGGGACTGATGTTCAATGTGAAGTATTGGTGTAAGGTGAATTCATAATCTAAGTGGCTAGACACTCTTGCTAGGGTGTCTGACAGTATTTACAACTTAATCCTGTAATCATCTGTGATGCATTTAGGGGCTGTAATTGCAATGCATTTTTAATGATATCCAAATGTGCTGAGTACTGTCATTCTAAAGTGTGCGTAAACATGTATTCTTGCTGCTGTACTCAGGTGAAGACCCCAGACTATTAGCCCTTAAGATGTAGAGGTAAATACTGTAGGGTCAGTAGGAGATGCTCAGTCAGGGTCATGTGTCACCAAGGCAGGTGTAGCCGGTTTAATGCTTGTTGAGGTAACGAGGAGGGGGGGGGTCGCCACTGGGATGGTACCAGTGCACAGGGCCCTCGCTACAGGTTAAGACCAATTCACTGCATTGGGGGCATGATGTGCATACATGGGAGTGGTGGTACTAGACCCCACCCCCCCCCTGCAGGAGGGGTGGAGATGGTATGAAATGTCACAAAGTAATTTTTAAAGCTTATGTATAATTGTAAATTGGTGTATAGTATTGAGTGGTGTGTGTGTTTAATAAATGTACTCTTACTATTATAAAGCAAAGTACAGACTGGACAATCAATTATTGAGTGTCATTTTTTCGCACCTGCAAATGGCGATTACTAGCCCACACCACCTCCCTTGAGTAAACCTCAGACTGCTCTGCAACACTACCCTCTGAGAGTCAGGCGTTGCCCTAGGGTGTTTGGTTCCCAGTGAAGGATATATGTTTCATGATATTTGTGCAGGCCACACAGATGCTGCCTCGTTTTCCAACAACAAGAGTGAAACCGCTGCCCTGATACTTTCCTTTACTTTACTTGTGGACTTGTATAGCGCAACGAATCATCCCCAGGGGGATCTCTCGGCGCTTCGGTCCTCCTTGATCTCTCCGCTGCATTCAACCTGGTCTCCTACCACACCCTCCTGCAAGGCTTCCACCAAATGGGTCGCTTCCTTCCTCTCTGGTAGTACTCAAAGTGTTGTTCTCAGCCCTTTTAGTTTGGAACCAAAAAGCATAAATCAGCGGTGTCCCACAAGGACCCTCCCTAAGCCCAACCCTCTTTACCATGTACATGGCTTTCATGGCCACCCTGGTCAGATCCAACGACATGAGCATAATTTCCGAAGCAGATGACACCCAGCTATCCTCTCACTCTCTGCAGACCTGACTAATACTAAAGAACTTCCACAGGTACATGATCAGCATTCCCAGCTGGATGCACAGTAGATGCCTCATACAAAATAGAATCTCATCTTTGGAAACAGCAAAACCCTATGGAACAACTCCTGGTGGCCAACGGAGCTCAACCAAGCACCTGCACCCACAAAGCATGCAAGGAACTGCAGAATAGTTCAACAGAAAGCACTCTATGAGGAAGCAGATCAACAATGTGTCCTACGCCTGATTTCTCGTCCTACGCCTGATTTCTCACCCTGCGCCTGCTCAGAAAAATCATTAAATGGCTTCCCTTCAACATCAGACGCACAGTGGCCCAGGCCTTAATCACCAGCCACCTGGACTACGGCAAATCCCCCTATGTTGGAAACCACCACACAACTACTCAATAGTCTCCAGACCATCCAGAACGCAGCAGTCATGCTTATCCACGGCCTCCTGAAGCAGGCCCACATCTCCCTTTACCTAAAAACTCTACACTGGCTCCCCATTGCAAACCAAGCCAGTTCAAGCTACTCACCCACGCCTACAAAGACCTCTACAGCAAGGGTCCAGCCAACCTCAACCAAAGGGTAAACTTCCACCAACCTACCTGCATCCTTTGTTTCTCTTCCTTCTTCCTGCCCCACTCCACCTGCATTCAAAAAAGCAGAAGCGGCAGCCACACCTGGCAGCCAGGTCCTGGAACAGCCTCCACCTCCACACTTCATCCACACTTCATCCACACTATTAGAGTTCAAGAAAGACCTGGCTCTTTAGCCCCTTCGCTGCTCATGACTAGCTCAGCTCGTCATGAGGCACAGTTGAGCTGTGCTTATGACGAGCTGAGCTCGTCATGAATAGAGGGATTTATGGAATGTTAGCACAGGAGGGGAAAACGATTAGCAGCCAAGGTGTTACCTAACTCAGACCAGAAGCAGCATTCCCCTCACCCCTCCCCCCACCGCCCACACCTGGATACAATCAGGGGTGAAGAGATAAAAGTCAATCACCTCCATCAGGGAATCTGACTCCAGATCCTGTCACTGTGTTTCTGCAGACTCTGAATCCTCAGACTGTCACATGGCCCATGGGGATATTGTCGTTTTCTCTAAGTTAGTATGAGCACGCTGCAGCTTGCCTGCTACTTTGCGTAAGTTACTACACAACTTTATTTTTACAATAATTTCTATGGCTGTTTTGCTTCATTCACATTGTGAGCACGGTCGAACAACAACGCCCCTTGTTATTTTGTACTGGCCAGGCCTTAGCACCTAGACAAAACATACAGATGCAGCTGTTTGGACAACGTACTTTGGTTTTATTGGAATACACAAATAGGTAACGCACACTTGTAGAGGCATCATCTATAGGCTAAGGCAGTGTTTCCCAAACTGGGGTCCACTGACCCCCAGGGGTCCGTGACACATTCCCAGGGGGTCCGTAGGCAGCAGTTTTAAAAGCACAGCAAAGTTTCTTGTATAATTAGCAGCTTTTGAGCACCAATAAAAGTTCCAAGATAATGCCAGTGATTAATGTACCTGCTGGAGAGAGATGAGTTTTTTTCAGTGGTAGTTTTGACTTAACTAATGTAGCACAGAGGGTTAATATGCCTACTGCAAAAAAAGTGTAACATGCATTTCAAAAAGCTGTATTTTATGTGCATAGGTCCATGGTTACTGCTTTTGTCACAGAGATTCTTTTGTTACTGTGCACTTCATAAGTGACAATCGTAATCTAGCAGAGGGACCTATAAACTGTCATCCAAGAGCTGCTGGCAAACTGCATGGTACCAGATAGTAACTTATGTTTTTTCCCAGTCATTTATTATCCTGGTTCTGCTAAAAAGGTTTATTTGGGTGGAAATACATTTTTAAATATATGATAAAGCCAGTGCTAGCCACTGTGTTATATTTTGAATCCTGAGTCTGTGCTTTTCCAGACCGAGCACTCTTTAAAATGCCTACCAGTATGACTGACATGTGAATAGAACACCTTGTAGTCCCCATTACCTTATGTAACAGTCTATACACTGATTTACATATATGATTCATTGTCTCTATATGTGTGTGATGCAAAGTGCTCTGACATCCTACAGTGGTATGAGAGATGCTATAAAACAAATACAATACATGTGACAGAGGGGCTATGGAGAGATGAGAGGTACTGTTGGAGGGTCATAAGGGAATCACTTAAGAACCCTAACAAAGATTGTCACATCCTGGTGCATAGTAAGACCTTAATTTACTATTCTTTAAAAGTTAATACCATTCAATATATAACGAAATATGTGTTGTAGAATGCACCATTGTTTTCTAAATATTTTGAGGGGGAGAGCCTCCCAAAGCCCCCTTTGTAGTGGTCGGGCTCACTCCCCGCACGTGGGTGCGCCGTGTGGGGACTGGTCTGAGAACATATGCCAGGGTTGCTTTGGGTTTCAAGTCTGGCCCTGGCAGGAGCTTTGTACTGCGAAATAAAACCAACAATTTAAAAGTTAGTCATGGAAATGCATCACCAACCTTCCATTACATGTTTTCCTTTTTTGCAAATTCCTTCAATATACAATACTAAGGGCCAGATGTACGACTCGCTTTTATATGCGCAAACTGGTTCGCTCACCCGTTTGCGCATGCAAATACCTATTGGGCCATGTACATAGCCCATTTCGTGAGTCATAATTTTTTTGCGACTCGCTAAATAGGTTTTGCGACTTGCTATTTGAAAGGGGCATTCCTTTCCAAATAGCGAGTCTCAAAACCATGTATAAATATTTTGCTACCGCAATTGCGTTCGCAAAACACTCGCAATTATCACCTAATTTAAGTAGATGGTAATGCATTTGCAAATATGAAGGGGTCCCCGGGGACCCCTTCCCCTTTGCAAATACATGCAAAATTATTTTTTAAGGGCAGGCAGTGGTCCTAGGGACCAATGCCTGCCCTTCAAAAATGAAACAAAAACGTTTCATTTTCTGTTTTTTTTTTTAAATGCATGGAAAACGAGCTACATTTTTTAAAAAGAAAACTGCTTTATTTAAAAGCAGTCCCAGACATGGTGGTCTGCTAAGTTCAGCAGGCCACCATCCCTGGGAGGGATGGCATTCTCAATGGGCTCGCAAATTGCGAGAGGCTCATTAATATTAATGAACCCCGCAATTTTCGACTCCATTGGGAAACCCAAACAGTGTTAAACACACTGTCGTGCATTTCATTCAGCGACTCACAATTTGCCACTCGCAATGTGTTGCCAATTGCGAGGCGCTAGATGAAATGGTCGTACATCTGGCCCCAAAATCCTTAGTAATTTGAGTATTTGTTTTGTGTGCACACGTTTTTTTAAAAATTAGTTTTAATATTTGAAATTTAAAATCATACAAATTGCTTGGGGGAATTCCCGGCTTCCAGTGGTCACTCAATGGGGGTCCTCAGGAGTCAAAGGTTTGGGAACCACTGGGCTAATGTATGGGGTCTGCTGACAAAGCCCAGAGATCTTCTAATATACAATAATAATACTTCTTAGTAAGGGGAGGAGGTTAGGCTCTTTTGCCTTTCCATGATATCTCCCTTTAAGATTTATGGACCAGCTGCTATGCGGACTGTATTTGTAATATGAATTTCCTCCTACCCGAGCTGAGCTAGCTCAGAGCTCCACTTCTGCACCTAATACCACGGTAGTTGAGTGCCCCAATATTAGGATCCTATCCTGGAACATCACAGGAATCAGTTCAAACCTAGATATTCCTGATTGGGGGGCAAAACATAGATCCGTTCGACCTGTAAATATTCCAGGAAACTTGGGCTTTGACAAGCCCTTATAGAGCGGGATTCAACTCATTTGTAAACCCCGCCTCCCAGGGCTCTAGGGAGAGACCGTTTGGGGGTCTTTGCATCTGGGTGGGTACCCACTTAAGTTGCTCTGCGAAACTGATCGACACCCAATCTCCAGACCATCTGTGTCTCCTTTTAACTTTTGTGGATGGTCCTAAGGTAGCCCTCATCAATGTGTACTCTCGCCCTACAATCACGCAGACTTCACATACTCTGGCCCTGCTTGACACCCTACTCTTTTCCCTCTCCACCTCTGTATATAAAGTTATAGGGGGGGATTTTAATTCTCATTACGAACCATTGCCTGGCATTAACTCTATTACCCACGATGAAGATTCGGTATGTGCCATCCCAGAATGCAATATGTATCCTGCTCGTGGTTGGACTCCGTTAATGGTGCAACTTTACAAGCTTACAGTCTCCCATTCACTCAGAGCATGCAATGGTAGATTCCTTCTGGATACTCCTGGGAACATCACCTACAACAGGCCTGGAAGCAGCTCCGCCATAGATAACATCATGGTTAGTGTTGAATTTTGGAGCTGTATAAAAAAACTTCTGGATAAGCCCTAGGCCTGAACGTGACCATAATCCACTGGTTCTGGAACTGAAATCTTTCTTGGGACATAATAAAAAACATCCCTCTGAGGAGTTAGTCTCCCACTCCAACTTAACTGTTGCCAATGGAGGGCGAAGGGTGAGATGGACCAAATTTGTACAGGCCGAGGACAAGGTTGCTGTACTATATAATCTCGCCATCCCCTTTCTAGAGAATGCTTTTAACATACCATATGACAGTTTTAGCCAGGTTTATCTCTCCTCTTTTCAGAATATCCATCAAGAATTATGCGGTAAACTAGCGGGTTTCTTTTATACTATCTCGGACTCTAAGGCACGATCTCATAGTAAAAACCAATGGCACAACGAATCAAGGGGCTTAGCCAACCGTGCCCTACTTGTGGAAATTAAAAAGGGAACTCCCTTGAGCATAAGAGCTGCTTGGGCCCATTATTAGAAAATCATTGCCGAGGCGAAGCGGGAATGGGAGGCGGACAGATGGGAGAACATTAAATCTGCCCTCGATAACCGTGATCTAAGAACTTTTTGGAATCTTGTTTAGTCTGGTAATACTGAAGGAGCACCAGCAATTGAGCCTAATGTTAGTGAAGCAGTTTGGAGATGTCATTTTAAGAAATTATACTCCATATACATTGAAGATACCCCTTCAGACCCGCTTGTTGCTCCTGCGATCCCCTGTGCTACTCCTGAATCCAGCAGTACAGATAATATCCCTCCATGTACTATGCAAGAAGTTGGGATGGCTCTGTATTCTTTACTGCCAGCGAACGCCCCCGGTCTGGATAAAATCCCTGGCGACTTGTATCGTAGCGAACGCAAGGTTTGGGCGCCTTATCTATGGGTATTCTTTAATGCCCTCCTTCAGGGCATGAAGCTACCTCCAACCTGGCTGGGAGCAGAAATCGTGCCAATATTTAAAAAGGACTCTACCTTAGACCCGGCGAATTATTGCCCAATCAGCTTAATAGATGTCTCCCAGAAACTATATGCCCGTTTTTTATTGACAAGACTGCAGTCTTGGATGGAGGAACATCAGATCCTCACACCATTACAAGCAGGATTCCGGTCGAAGGTTTCTACCATCGACCAGGTATTCAGACTGCAAATGGTTTACTGGAAGACTGTCACTATGGAAAGGGGTAGTTTGTACCTTACTTTTGTCGATCTAAGATCTGCGTTCGATATGGTCCGGCGTGAAAAGCTCTGGGCCATAATGAGAGCCATGGGTGTGCCATCTTATCTATGCGACCAGATAGAACGCCTGCACAAAGAAACATTTGCAAGGGTACGCTTTGGGAAAAGAGGGGAATTAACAGCCCCCTTCCCGGTGGAGAAGGGGGTCTGGCAGGGCTGTGTACTGGCCCCAACACTCTTTTCTCTCTTCCTTAATGGCTTAATTGTTGATTTACTGGACACAAAAGATTTGGACTCCCTCCCGGCTGGCGAACCGCAAGACCCCTGCACTTATGTTTGCAGATGACGCGCTTTTATTATCCCCTATGGGATTGCACAAGACCTTGATAGAGTTTTGTAAATTTTGCAAAAATAGAAATATTGAGATTAATCTCGCTAAGCCCAAATATATGGTCTTTCATGCAAAGACTCTCAATTGTCCTCATCCGCAAATGAATGGGATAGATTTGGAGAGAACGCCTACTTTTGAATACCTGAGGGTCAGTATCAATGATCAAATGGTTTGGGGCCGCAAATAATAAAAGCAAACCTTAAATTGATACAATCCTCCAGTGGTATTTTTAAGGTCCATAACAATTGCAGTTTGAAAATGGTGGGCCCCCCGGTGGAAATTTATAAGACCCAAGCCAGGGGGGGGGGGGGGGGGCCCTTTATGGGGCCGAACTGTGGGGCCACCGCATTGAGAATTTACTGGTTCTGACTGAGAACAATTTCTTTAGATGCCTTTTGGGGCTCCCGAAGGGCACACCACTTATCCCCCTGAGGTTAGATCTGGGAGTGGATCCCATAAAGGACATAATTGCCAATCGCCCTCTCCTCTTTTGGCGACGACTCTGGAGCACCCCCGAACTGGCTACCTACATGGAGGAACTAAAGAATGTCCTGTCTATCTTGGGTGCGGGGAAATTACCATGGCTCCGGCACATTAGACATCTTTGTATTAAATTGGGGAGACCTAATATTTGGAACTCTCCGGAGGATTCATGTCCTCTCATTTCCAAGAAATCAATCTCCCTGGCATTAAAGGAACACAATTTGGGGTGTCTAATAGAGAACAATCGACTGGGTGCCTTAACTAATAGTTTTCTGGAGGTCAAACACATTTATAAATTTGAACAGATTCTAGACACCCTCCAGCCCCCTATGGCAAAGAAACTTTACATACAATTCAGGCATGGAACACTTCCAGTAAGGGCTCTAACAAATAAATGGAGAGGTACATCTACTACTCCTCAGGGTTGCCCTGGCTGTACTGAAAAGGAAGAGTCGGACTTCCATGTTGTGTTATTCTGCCCCCTTCATTAAAAAGCCAGAGTAAGGTGGATTCGGCAATTATGTAATAATTTGGGTTTCAGGAACTACCTAGTAGTTTACAGGATATTGAAATATGACTCCACTCCATTGATAACGTTTGCCACCTCAAGGTTTTTGTTTTCAATGTGGTGCACTCGCAGAGCTAGTATTAAGGCTATAAAGTCTCCCAAGCTAGGTGAACCCTTAGGAATGATAAGTATCTCTTACTATTAAATAATCTTGTCATCTGGTGCTCGCCACCCTCCCTATTTTTTAATTCTAATTTTAATACTTTGTAATATATTATATTTGTATCTCGATTTTACTCCAACTTTTAATCTGGTCTCATGTAAAGCTTTATATAATCCTTTGGATCAACAGTTTAAAATTTTAGATTTTATATTGTGTTTGTACTCTGCTTTTATGGTTGAAAACTGCAGAAATGAAGCTTTATTGACTTGACTATGAATTTTCCTGCTTGTTGTGGCATGTATACTGCATGTTAGGAAATGTTGCTTAAAATAAATATTTTTAATTGTTTCATGTCTCTGTCAGATCTTATTGTGGACAATCACTAGAGTGCGAGCAAAAGGGTGTATCTTGTTACCGCAATTCCGGAGAGCTCTGGGAGTGTTGTGTTCAGGGGTGTCTAATCATTTGTTTCTCTGAGTGAGTAGGAGAGCAAGTGAGACACTATGGCTAGTCATTCCTGTGCTCATGAGTACTGAGGTGGCAAGATGACTCAGTCCCTATACACAGAGGTTCTATAATCATGCACATAGTTCTGTTTATGGGCAGAACTCCTGAAACACACCAAGGGCTTCTGGGTTATCCTTTTCCAAGAAGAATTCTTGATCTTCTTGTGGCTCTGGTATCATATGAGGATCAAAATCTTAGGCCTCCTACTCGGCCGGTTCTTTTTGCGTCAAAGCTTTTTGTGGGATTCGGAATTTACCAAAGGGAAGCATTGAAATTCCTTTTCTTTCTAATTAAAGCTGTCATTTCTGCCTGGAGAAGTTTTTTCTTTCTCTTGACTTCAATCTACCATTCAACGTGGTCGCTCATAAGCGTCAATTTTCTCTTCTAGGACTCATTTGACGATGATCGTCTTTTGACATTGTCATCGTTTCGGAGGCTTTGCCTCCTGCAGTGTCCCTGCCAATGGATTGTTTGTTTTGATTTGCCTTTGATCAGTAGTCTGTAACTCTTAGGCCCCTTTCTGTGTTTGAGACTTTCCATGAATGTTTTATTGGATTTACCTGGGATATTTTTTTCTTGTGCAATTCCCTCATCCCAGCTTTCTTCAGTCCCTCCGGTGATGTTATTTTCATCGTCGCTCGACAAACCCAGGTCTTTTAACAATGGAGTTTGCTTCTGTCCCAGAGTGGCTTAGTGTTGGAAAGTGGGTTATTGGTAGGGGCAAATGTAGGTATGCCACTGGCAATAAGGCTCAGCATAGGTCTTAGAAAATTATTCCTTTGGTCAACCCTTGGTAAGAAAACAAGTTGCATACCTGTAACTTTGGTTCCCCAGTATTGGTAACTTTCTTAGATTCCCATGCTTTGTATCATTCCCCGTCGTCGGAATGGGGGCCTCGGTAGTACAAAAACCATAGAAACAAAAGAGAAAACCAGGCCTAGGCCTCATCTCATTTTGTATCCTATCACTCTCTTTGTGTAAAAGAGACCAAACTTTTGCCAGGACCAATCAGAGCAGCCTCACCCCCTAGAACCTTCCTGAGAGAGCTCAGAGCCTCAGATTTTCGTAGCCGTTGTGCAAACCGCCACTATCTCATGTGAAAAGACTGAGCTTCCCAGGGGAGGCGGGTGGGCCCATGGGAATCTATGAAAGTTACCAATACTGGGGAACCAAAGTTACAGGTAAGTAACCACTTTCTTGCCCCAGTATTGGAACTTTCATAGATTCCCATGCTTTGTATCAGAGTAGCTAGCAGTAAATCACCAAGACACATTTTGTAAAAAACATGGCATCACATAACCATATAGTAATACTTATAGTAAAGTAAGAAAAATAAGCAAAATGTGCTCACCAGGATGGAGGGATTGTAGGGAAAGCTCACCTCTCAATGAAACAGATTCCGCAGAACTGCTTGACCAACAGCCGTGTCGTCTCGTCCTGCAGACTCTAGGCAGTAATGTTTTGTGAAGGTATGAGTACTGCTCCACGTTGCTGCCCTGCATATATCTTTAATGGCGACTCCAAAGAAAAGAGCCACAAACTATGCCACAGACCTTGTAGAATGGGCACGAACTGTACTGTTCAATGGCTTGCCCGCCTCCTGATGGCAAAATTGAATCGCACTGGAGATCCAGCGGGAAATGCCACTCTTTGCCAAAGGAAATCCCTTCCGTGGTACGCTGTAGGACACAAACAACTGGGATAATTTCCGAAAGGGTTGTGTTCGCTCTAAGTAGAATTTCAAGCATCTCTGAACGTCCAAAGAATGTAAAGTGCGTCCGCAGGTGTAGAAGGGCGCAGAAAGAAAGACTTTAAAATCAAAGGTTCATTCAAGTGGAACTCAGACGGCACCTTCGGAATGAACTTCGGATTGGTGCGAAGAATAAGAACTTCCTTTTTGAATTGAAAGAATGGATGCACTATGGAGAGGGCTTGAAGCTCACCAACTCTTCTTGCTGAAGTAAGAGCTAAGAGGAGGGCAAGTTTCCAAGAGAGGAACTTCAAGTCCGCCTTGTGCACAGGCTCAAACGGAGGTTGCATGAGTTGAGCCAGGACAAGATTGAGCTGCCAAACTGGTGGAGGAGGTCGAACTGGAGGGTACATCCGGAACAAACCCTTCAAGAACTGCTTAACAATCCAAAAGGACCATAAGGAAGGGCCTGAAGAAGTACACCGAAACCTTGAAATGGCTGCAAGATGGACCTTCACAGACGAATGTGCCAACCCAGACTTAGCCAATGATAGTATATATGGCAAGAGTTGGTGAGGCAGAGATTTGTAAGGATGGAGACCTTGTCTTTGACACCATAGGCAGAACCTTCTCCATTTTGCCTTGTAAGTTTTATTTGTGCTCGGTGCTCGAGCCTGTGACAAAACATCTCGACATTCCTGGGAAAGATTCAGATGACGGAACTCTCTGTGTTTAGGAGCCACGCTGTCAAGTGGAGCGATTTCGGATCCAGATGGTAAACCTGCCCCTGATTCCTGGACAACAGGGACGGAATTGATTGTAAGCGAATTGGAGGAGCCTGGGAGAGCCGCAGGAGCTCTGTGTACCAAAATTGCCGGGGCCACGCTGGTGCAATGAGAATCATCTTGCACGGTTCCGCCTTCATTTTCTTGAGTACTCGAGGAATGAGGGGAATTGGAGGAAAAGCGTAAAAGAATGCCCTGTACCAGGCCATCGAAAGGGCGTTCCCCAGGGACCCCTGATGGTGAACCTTGCTTGCGTAAAACCGGCATTTGGCGTTCACTGGTGAGGCAAAAAGGTCGATGGTAGGTGTACCCCAAACCGAGAACACCCTCTCCAGAATAGACTGTTTCAATTCCCATTCGTGCATCACCTCCGTCTGTCGACTCAGGGCGTCCGCCTTGACATTGAGCGAGCCTGCCAGGTGTTCGGCTCTCAGACTGATGTGAAGGATCACATAATCCCAGATCCTCTGAGCTTCTGTGGACAGAGTTTGCGACCTCGTTCCCCCTTGCTTGTTGACGTAGTGCATTGCCGTCGTATTGTCCGTCCGGACCAGCACTGAATGATTGCGAACTCTGGGAAGGAAAGCCTGCAAAGCCAACCGAATGGCCGTCAGCTCCAAAAAATTGATATGGCACTGGCGTTGATCCGGGCTCCAGTGTCCGCTGACTTGAAGTTCGCCGAGCACCGCTCCCCAGCCTTCGAAAGAGGCATCCGTGGTTATGATGAGCCAGACTCATCCTCGACATCCCACGATCCGGCCACATCTCCGGACATCTGAGAGACCTTCACTGGCTCCCCATCAACAAGAGAATCACCTTCCGCCTCCTCACCCACGCACACAAAGCCCTACACGACCAAGGCCCGAGCTACCTCAACAGCCGAGTCAACTTCTACGCTCCCAAACGCCACCTCCGATCAGCCAACCACGCCCTCGCCGCCGTCCCCCGCATCCGAAGAGCGACTACAGGAGGAAGGTCCTTCTCCTACCTGGCCGCCAAGACCTGGAACTCCCTCCCGTCCGACCTGCGCCTGACCCAAGACCACCTCACCTTCAGGAAGAAGCTGAAGACCTGGCTGTTCGAGCAGTAGCGGCACCCCCCCTCCCCAGCGCCTTGAGACCCTACGGGTATGTAGCGCGCTCTATAAGTGTCACTGATTGATTGATTGATTGATGAGGGGGGGGATGGTGAAATTCTGAACGTCAGACCTTGTGCGATATTTTCTTGTACCAGCCACCATTCGCATGCCATTCTCATTGTTGAAGTCACCAACACCTTGTCGTTGAATGATCCGTCTGTTTGGCGCCATTGTTTGTCTAGTTCTTCCTGCAGAGGGCGCATTCGCAGCCTGCAATGCGGTATTAATGGTATGCAGGATGTCACCGTCCCTAGAAGGGACTTGTATTGACGGACTGACAGGCATTTCTTGTGGAACAGTTGGCGAGCTGAACTTTCGTTGACGGTCCTCCGAAGGACGAGCCGTGCACTGCATGGTGTCCAAAATGGCCCCCAGAAATCGTGTGGTCTTGGAGGGTTGCAGAACTGACTTGCGTTTGTTTAATTGAAGGCCTAGGTGTCTGAACAACTGAATGCAAGTCGAAACAGCCTGAGAAGTTTCCTCGAAAGAGGACTAACCGGTCGTCCAAGTAAGGGAACACCTCCAGGGAATGTGTTCTTAGAAAAGCTGCCACTGGTGCCAACACCTTGGTGAACACCAGAGGTGCAGACCGAAGGCCAAACGGAAGCACCTTGAATTGGAAATGGCTCTTGCCCACTGTGAACCGCAGATATTGTCTGTGAGCTGGGTGTATCGGTATGTGGAAATACGCATCTTCTAAATCCAGGGAAGCCAAGTAGTCACCTGGGTTCAAAAGAGGAAGAATTTCCTGGAGAGTGACCATCCTGAAAGAGAGTTTAATGAGAAGTGTTGAGCTCTCGTAGGTCTAGAATAGGGCACCAAGTCTCTGTCGTCTTCTGCACCAGGAAGAACCTGGAATAAAAACCTCTGCCCCTCTGAGAGAGAGGGGTACCGGTTCTATTGCCCCCTTGAGGAACAATTGATGGGCTTCTAGATGGAGCAGTCCCAGATGTTTTGTGCGGATGGCGCCCGGAGCTCTTGTTGGAGGAAGATCTTGGAATTCCAACGTATGGCCAGCTGGAGGTGTATAACATCGGACCCACTGGTCCGATGTTATACACCTCCAGCTGTTCAGACAAAAATATATCCTGCCCCCCACCGATGTGACTGGGAGGGAAGGAACAGCAGGTAGAGCCAGGAGGCCGCTATTGCCGCTTGGCGCGGTCACGTCCTTGACGGTTTTGACGCCCTCGCGGAGTTTGGCGAGAGTAAGACGCCGATTGTCCCTGCTGTTGATTGGAGTACTGGGTCTTATAAGACTGGGACGATTGTGATGAATATCTCAGTTGGGCGTTGCCTCTATACGAAGAGAAACCTCTGCCACGAACGCCTTTAAACAGGACCTTACGGTAGTTGAGAGATCCCAGTGACTTCGCCGTGTCGGTATCTTTCTTTATATTCTGCAGGGCATCAACATGCTTACCAAAAAGCATTTCTCCATCAAATGGGAGGTCTAGGATCTTATTTTGGACCTCTTGACGAAACGAGGTGGCTCTCAACCAGCCCTGGCGACGCAGCACTGCTGACCCCGCTAAGGCCCGAAAAGCAGTGGAAGCAATATCCATCGCACAGTCGATAACTTCGGAGGAGGATTTTTCTCCCTCCATCAGCACACTCTTGGCTTCATCCCTTGTCGCGTCTGGCAATTGTTCCACAAACGGTGCCATGTCACACCACATCTGGCGATCGTATCTGCCTAGAATGGCGAGAGAATTCGCTGCTCTAACCAGCAAGCTGGCCATGGAAGAAAACCTCTTCCCCACGTTATCCAGACGTCTACCGTCCTTGTCCGGAGGCGTAGTCAAAGGTGTCGTTGGATTTTTTTACTTGCTTTGGGCAGCCTGAGAGATCACCTAATCAGGCTTCGGCTGTCCAAGAAGACAAGCTGGACTGCCTTCCGGAGCCTTATACTTCTTTTCCAGTCTGGGAAGCACTGGAATAACAGAGGCTGGATTCTGCATGATCTTCATGCCTTCCTCCCACACATGTTATCGGAATGCACTTGACAGATCTCCTGTATTGCTTCTTGAAGCCATAGAAGAAGCACTCAGGCTCCTCTCTCATAACCGGCAGTCCAAACCTCTTTGACGCCCTCTCCATCAGGTGATGGAACCCCCATATGTCCACAGGAGGGGATATAGAAGTATCACGACCAGTGGCGTCTGGGTCTTGTAGCCCACTGTCCCCCTGATCCAGATCTGGGTCCTGCAATGGATCAGTAAAGGGATCCACTTGAACAGCATCATTGTCCGAAGAGGTATCCTGCTGGACAGGATTGGTTGGTTCAGGATCCGGTGTCCGAGATCGGACCAGAGGTATAACCTGAGGTGGGAAGTGGGGCACCACCGGCGAAGGAGGCGGACCAGTAAATGACTGTGCTTGTGGCAACCCCTGAGGCGGAGGTTGTGCAGACTGCGTTGAAGGTTCCGAAGGAAACCTGTTTCTATAGTCCTGCAACATCAGCTGAAGAGCAGAGAGGCGGGCATGGCCACCATGTCCTGTCCTAAACCAGTCGCTCTTGTGAAACATAGTGCAACTGTTGCTCTCCAGCATGCTCGAAATATTCCTCCGTGTCAGTGCCCTGCAGTTTTACATGCAAGTCTGAGGGACTGAAGGCGTCTCCATAATGGCCAAACTCATCCTCCTCATCCTCCGACAGATCATCATCCAGGAGCATATTCGGTGGATGCGACGACACTCGTCGTGGAGACGTCATTTCAGGCGTAATTTTCATCTTCTTCAGTGGAAAATGCATCTTTTGACCCGTCGACGGTCTCGTCGTCGGAGCCGCCGTCGACGGAGCAGCAGTCGTCGACGGCATAGCCGTCTTTGTCGACGAAGTCTTGGTCGTCGACGGGATGATAGTCGACGGTACAGCCGCCGTCGTTGACGAAGTCTTGGTCGTCGACGGGATGATCGTCGACGGCTTCGTAGACTAACTAGTCGTCAGAACCATAAGCGTCGACGAAGTTGTCGTGGTCGTCGACGTAGTTTTCGTCGTCGACGAGCCCGCCGACAGCACCTTACCGGAGCTCATCGTCGTCGACGTGGAAGAAGCAATCGTCGACGAACCTGGAACCTTGAATGACGACGAAGACGTCGACGTGGAGATCGCTACCGACGACGAGCCCGTCGACTGAGCCAAGGAAACAGCAGGAACTTTCACAGAAGTAATCGTCGTCGGCGTACCTGACGTTTTCGTCGTCGACGGACGCTGTTTTTTCTCCGGACCGGTTCCAGGAGTGACAGAAGAGTGTTTGTCACCGGTCTTGTCTTTTTTGGACGGAGAAGTAATGGAAACCTCCTTTTTGTCCTTTGAGGCTGTAGCCAATCCAGTAGCCTGTCCCTGCCTCTCCTTTTCACTTCCGTGAGGAGATTGAAGGGGGACCAGCCCTCTCAGACCTATCAGAGATCTTGTGAGGGGCCTTAAGAGGGGGCTCAATTGAAGAAGAAGAACTAGGGGGAGACCTACCCCTCTTCCTGGACTTGTGAGAGGACGCTAGAGATGTAGAATCCTCTTCATCTGATGAAAGCACCTCCTTCCGAGTCTTCATCTTTTGAAGCCAGGTCAAAAGTCGACCCTCGGGTCACGGAGAGTCTTGGTAGAGAATGTTCTACAAATTTTGCAGTAGGTGGCCTTGTGGTCCGGGTATAAGCAATAAATACAGTTGTCATGCTCATCTTCCACAAAAAGTAGTTTTTTCCCACAAGAGGCACAGGACCTGAATAGGGCCTTCTCCTCGTCAGACATCTTGATAGCAGTTGAAGAAATCGAAGAAGTAATCAAAAATCCAATAGGATTGTAGAAGAAAAAAAAAACTGAGCAGAGCTCAGTGGAGACTCCTTAGCACAACGTGCGGTAGAAAAATCTGAGGCTCTGAGCTCTCTCAGGAAGGTTCTAGGGGGTGAGGCTGCTCTGATTGGTCCTGGCAAAAGTTTGGTCTCTTTTACACAAAGAGAGTGATAGGATACAAAATGAGATGAGGCCTAGGCCTGTTTTTCTCTTTTGTTTCTATGGTTTTTGTACTACCGAGGCTCCCGTTCCGACGACGGGGAATGATACAAAGCATGGGAATCTATGAAAGTTACAATACTGGGGCAACGTGGCTGTGAGCAGACAGGCTTAACTTCAAAGAAAGGTATGTGAAGCATTCAAAAACACCATTTCAGTAAATAATTAAGACACAACACAAAAATAAAAATCCAACACCAATTTATAAAAATAGGTAATATTTTTATCTTTTAAATGACACCAAAACAAAAATAATCCACGCTAGGGAATCAGAGATATGAATTTTTAAAGATTAGTCACTTTCTAGTGCTTAGAAACCAACAACGCCCTTTTAAGTCATTTCGTTTTCTCTGTCAGTGACACACCTTTATAAATTATTCTGAAGAATTCTCACCACTGTAGTGGGCCACCTTCTTCAGCAAGCAGGGTCCAGTTATAACACCTTCCTGGCGTTCTGCTTGCGGATCCCATAGTATCCAACACACAATCCAAGGTTCTGGAATCTCCAAGAGAGTCCTTGAAAGTGTGAAACTTCAATTCCGCAATCCACTTGAACAAAACCCTTACAAATCCACTTGTACTCCAGGCTTTGAATTCTTTGTGGGGCTGTCCAGGTGAGCTCTGTTAACCTGTAGCTTGCAGGGAGTTCCATTGGCAGCAAGGTAATCCACAGGGCTGCAGTTTCACTTGGTGCAGTCTGCAGAGGTCAGGCCTTCGAGTTCCTTGCACAGCAAAATCATCAGCAGGGCACTTCTTGCTTCATTCAATTTCAAGCAGCAGATCTGGAGGGCTCTGCCCCTCTCAGATACGTATTCAAAATTCTCTGGGTCAAGCACCAGGTCACTGCTGACCAATGAGAGCAGGGCAACTCCTCATAGTTATGACCACATCCTGTGGAGTGTTGCATTAGTTTGTCCCAGAGTGCATCATTCTTCCAAATCCATAATGGCTGATTTTCCAGCAAGGAGGTAAGAACTGGATAAACACACCCCCTGGAATGTCTTATTCCCATGGACTCTCACCCTACAATCTGCACATACCTTCCTTAAGCCTAGTCCTGACTCTGGGTCAAGACTGTCAGAGTGGACTGAAACCCAGGCTTCCCCTCTGCCTTTGAAGAGCATAGTTTACGGCGCCACCTCCTGGCCTGGCATTCCTATAGACCAGCACATTGCCCTCTCAGCAACCTGGCTAATCCACTTAACTCTGACCAATCAGGCCTGACCATTGAACAGCTGAATTTGGACTTACAAACAAGAAAGTCTCACAACTTATTGTACGTGCACTTGAGGAGAAATTTAACAATATAATATTTTTGGATTTACTACTACCATTCTGGGAAGTCTTTGAAGGGTCCGGCTAGTCCTCTCCTATCAATATTTATTCATCAATAACTTCCTACCATGTTAACCTATGGGCCATGGGGTTTGCAATGAGGAAAATGACTTGTCACTTTTCAAGAATCAGGGCTTACAAAACAATATTTAATAAGTATTTCCCTAATTTCTACAGGACCAACCACCCCCTGTGCAACTAGGGGAGACTTCAGGGGATCTGAATCTGCAGAAATCATGCAGATTATCCTTACCCAATTCTTCTAGCATTGAAGTTGAATTTGAGCAGCTCTTCAACAATATGGGGAGTGACATGTAAAATGTCACTTTACCCAGGCATATAAAAACTCATTTTATAAGGGCATACCTTATAGATGACACCCCCCCCCCCCCCCGGGATACCTAGGGGTGACCCTCAGGGTCCCTAATATGCAAACACATGGTAGGTTTTTTATTTTTATGGGGCCCTACCCCCAAAGTTGAGTTTGGGCACAATTTAAGGTTTAAAAGCGGTCCTGGACACCAGGGATGCTTTTAAACTGACCTCAGGCTTCAGAACTGCACACATGCTAGTGCAGAAAATCTGCTGGCCTCTAAACTGCCATTCCCCAGGATACCGGAGACTTCTAGGTAGTTTCAATCCCCTGCCCTATTACATACTAGCGGCTTATTGGGTGGGTCATGCTAATTACAGGGGTACTCCACCATACCATAGTGTACCCTAGTGTAGGTTGGGTGTCTTAACTGTATTCTAATGTGTTCCTTTTAGATTGGCAATGGCCCTGGGCCTGGTTAAACAGGGTCAGTCAGAGTCAGTTACCACCAGTTCCAGTCAGCAAAAAGTTGGGGGGGGGGGTGCCCAGGGTACAGGATGACTTTGCAACACTTAGTGTGCCTGTCTCTGCTGGTCTCTTGCCCTCAGAGTTTTCATCTTGAACACCCCACAGGCTTCGCAGTCATCACTCCTATGGTTGAGTGGTAGACAGAGGTTACACATCTGATGTTGACCTTTCTGAGAAAACTCATGGAGGCACTTTGAGCAGAAATGGAAAGGAGTCTTCTCCATCATGCGGAACAGGAACCTCCTATTGTTTCATTACTCGAAATATTCTCAAAATCTTCAGTTGCCAATATAAATCCCCTCTGGCATCTCTAGTCAGTGCTCTTCTTCCGAATTTTCACCGACAAACTTTGTCCATATTTCTTGTTTTTGCAGATTGGAGAGCCTTCAGCTATGCTGCCAGGCCCAACAGTGTTACATCATAGGACGCTGAATAGGGCACCAAATGGTAGAACCATTGGCTCCCAACAACAAACAAGCATTTGCAATGCAATAAGTCTTGCATTAGGAAAGTTTAAGGTATTGGTCTTGTAAATGACACATTTTTTATTTATGTTTTGTTTTTGAAAATAGCGAATTTAATAGCTTTGTCATTTACAATGCCAATATTTATAACTTTCGCAAATGTGACACCTATAGCATTTGTAATGCAATATGTGTTGTATTCACATGACTTACTTGTATTGATTTTACAAATAACAATGGTTTTTAATTTGTTTTCAATAATTAATACTTAAATATAAGTTATTGTAATTTATAATGGCAATAGCTTAAAGTTTTGTAAATATCTTTGGTGAAGATTATGTTCAGTGTATTTTATTGTGACGAAAATCCAAGAACAGAAGTGAAATATTAACATCTTTTTCTTACATTTGTAATAAAGCTTGAAACATTGAGAGAACATATTTGAACCAGGTGTTGTTAAATGGTTGCACAGATTGATGCTGTGGTGGCGCGGAGTGATGTTGTGATGGCGAACGAGTGATGCTGTGGCGTTCAGTGATGCTGTGGTAGCGCATAGTGATGTTGTGGTGCCCCAGAGTGATGCTGTGGTGGTGCGGAGTGATGCTGTATGCTATGCTAGGTTTAGTTTTGCTATCCTATGTTTAGTTTTGCTATCCTATGCTGTGTTTTGCTATCCTATGCTGTGTTTTGCTATCCTATGCTGTGTTTTGCTATGCTATGCTGTGTTTTGCTATGCTATGCTGGTGAGGGTGGGTGAGGGGGTGTAGGATGAAGGGGTGTGGGGATGAGGAGATGTGGGGATGAGGGGGGGTGAGGGGTGTGAATGTGAGGGGGTGAGGGCGAGGGGGTGAGGGCGAGGGGATGAGGGCGAGGGGATGAGGGCGAGGGGATGAGGGCGAGGGGATGAGGGCGAGGGGATGAGGGCGAGGGGATGAGGGCGAGGGGATGAGGGCGAGGGGATGAGGGCGAGGGGATGAGGGCGAGGGGATGAGGGCGAGGGGATGAGGGCGAGGGGATGAGGGCGAGGGGATGAGGGCGAGGGGATGAGGGCGAGGGGGTGAGGGCGAGGGGGTGAGGAGGTGAGGGTGAGGGGTGTGAGGGGTGTGAGGGGGGTGAGGAGGAGTGAGAGGGTGAGGAGGAGTGAGAGGGTGAGGAGGAGTGAGAGGGTGAGGAGGAGTGAGAGGGTGAGGGGGTGTGAGGGTGTGAGGGGGTGAGGGGGTGTGAGGGTGAGGGGGTGTGAGGGTGAGGGGGTGTGAGGGGGTGTGAGGGTGAGGGGGTGTGAGGGGGTGTGAGGGTGAGGGGGTGTGAGGGTGAGAGTGGGGTTGTGAAGGTGAGGGTATGGGGTTGTGAGGGTAAGGGTGTGAGGGGGGGAGGGGAGGGTGACTGGGTGAGGGGGCGTGAGGGTGAGGGGCGTGGGCGGGTGAGGGGCGTGGGCGGGTGAGGGGCTGGGCGGGTGAGGGGGCATGAGGGTGAGGGGGTGTGTGAGGGTGAGAGGGTGAGAGGGAGGGGTAGGGTGATGGGGTGTGAGGGTGGGTGAGGGGGTGTGTGGGGGTCTGTGGGTGAGGGGGTGAATGTGAGGGGGTGAATGTGAGGGGGGAGGGTGAGTGGGGGTGAGAGGGTGAGTGGGGGTGAGAGGGTAAGTGGGGGTGAGAGGGTAAGTGGGGGTGAGAGGGTAAGTGGGGGTGAGAGGGTAAGTGGGGGTGAGAGGGTAAGTGGGGGTGAGAGGGTAAGAGGGTGTGTGAGAATGGGGGTGTGTGAGGGGTTGTGTGAGGGTGTGAAGGCGTGGGGGTCTGGGAGGTGAGGGGGTATGAGGGGGTGTGAGAGGGTGAGGGGGTGTGCGAGGGTGAGGGGGTGTGCGAGGGTGAGGGGGTAAGTGAGGGTGAGAGGGTAAGTGAGGGTGAGAGGGTAAGTGAGGGTGGGTGAGGGTGTGAGAGGGAGGGGTAGGGTGATGGGGTCTGAGGGTGAGGGGGTAAGTGAGGGTGAGGGGGTAAGTGAGGGTGAGGGGGTAAGTGAGGGTGAGGGGGTAAGTGAGGGTAAGTGGGGGTGAGAGGGGGTGTGGGGGGAGGGGGTAAGTGAGGGTGAGGGGGTGAGGGTGAGGGGGTGAGTGAGGGTGAGGGGGTGAGTGAGGGTGAGGGGGTGAGTGAGGGTGAGAGGGTGTGAGGGTGAGTGAGGGTGAGGGTGAGGGGTGAGTGAGGGTGAGGGGTGAGTGAGGGTGAGGGGTGAGTGAGGGTGAGGGGTGAGTGAGGGTGAGGGGTGAGAGAGGGTGGGTGAGGGGTGAGAGAGGGTGAGTGAGGGTGTGAGTGAGGGTGAGGGGTGAGTGAGGGTGAGGGGGTGAGTGAGGGTGAGGGGGTGAGTGAGGGTGAGGGGGTGAGTGAGGGTGAGGGGGTGAGTGAGGGTGAGGGGGTGAGTGAGGGTGGGGGGGTGAGTGAGGGTGAGAGGGTAAGTGAGGGTGAGAGGGTAAGTGAGGGTGAGAGGGTAAGTGAGGGTGAGAGGGTAAGTGAGGGTGAGAGGGTAAGTGAGGGTGTGTGAGAAAGAGGGTCTGTGAGAAAGAGGGTGTGTGAGGGTGTGAAGGTGTACGGGTGAGGGGGTGTGAGGGGGTGTGAGGGTGAGGGAGGTGATGGTGAGGGAGGTGAGGGAGGTGAGGGTGAGGGAGGTGAGGGAGGTGAGGGTGAGGGAGGTGAGGGTGAGGGGCCGTGAGGGGCTGTGAGGGTGAGGGGCTGTGAGGGTGTGGGGGGGTGAGAGTGGGGTGAGAGGGTGAGTGAGGGTGAGGGGGTGCAAGGGTGACGGGATGTGAGGGTGACGGGATGTGAGGGTGACGGGATGTGAGGGTGGGTGAGGGGGTGGATGAGGGGGTGAATGAGGGGGTGGATGAGGGGGTGGATGAGGGGGTGGATGAGGGGGTGTGTGAGGATGATGGGGGTGGGAGGGGGCGAGTGAAGGGGAGTTGTGAGGGTGTGAGAGGGTGAGGAGGTGCGAGGGTCCGACGTAAATGGTGGCAGGGCAGACATCATAAGACAGAGAGAAGAGACTGTGTGGTGACTGCGTTGGTCAGTTTCAGTATCAGGAGGGGCATGGTCATCACAGTCTGCGAAAGATCAACGTGTCTAGAGGCAAAGCATAGCGGATGTAGCATTGCAGCTAGCAAGTCAAGTGTTTTCAAGCTGAGTGTCCCTAGAGAGATGGCAACACAGCAACATAATTTGAGGAGCATGGCTACTGTAAACAAGCACGGTGGCTTTCACTTTCGTCCAGAAAAAAAAACTACAAAGGTGCAAAGAAGCTCTCGGCATTGCTATGGCGGGGGGGGCGGGAGCGCAATCCTTTGAAGTCCGATGCCAATGCTCAGACAAATGTTGGTGTGTGATGTGTACGCGGGGCGGGGGAGCGGCAGCCTTTGAAATCTGATACGAGGCACAGACAAATGGTGGTGTGTGATGTGGCTGGCTCTGTGCCCGCGCATAGCTCACATGAACTGTACCCGATCCGCAGGCTAGGTAGACTTTTTTTTCCGCTTACTATAATCTCGTCTATTTATCCCTGCGGGATATAATAGGTGAGACCTAAAAAGAGAAGAACTTCTACTATATTGGAGAATTCCAGACCTAACCACAAGATAGCGGAATATATTGATCATGTGAATCCATAAAAGATTCAGGCTGCAAAAAGCTGTTTTTCCACTGCTTTTGCACAATCTGTACCTGCTCTTTAAGGTAGAGGCAATTGCAAGTTGTTGCTCCAGTTGTACCTATTCTGTGAAGAGAGGAAGCTTGCACAGTTGCTACCTGGGTTGCACTTGTCCTTGGGATGCGGCAAAATACTGTGCTGCTTCTCCTGCCATTCAACTATCCTTTGTGATAGGGAAGGCTGCACTGCTGCTGGCCATATTGTATTTGATGGGTGGTAGTGAAGCTTCATATAAACCTTTTTCACTGTAAAAGAGCCAAAAACGCCATGGTCAATACTTGTTTCAACGAATGCCATGAATGAAAGGGTGAACCCTCACAAAATGTCTGCACGTCTTCCTTTTGTTTTAGGTATGAATTAAGTACACTAGACCAATGTATAATTTTAGAAACATAGTTGTCAAGTTGGTCCAAGTCGAGTTATAGAGTCAACCAAGTCTAGCTTTTTAGCCTAATGCTAAAAAGCAAAACTACAAGCCCCACAATGCAATATGCTGGTGCTTGAAAAACACTGCCTGGTGATAGAATCGCGTCATCCACCACATAAGCTTCTTTGTGAAATGCAAGATTTACAATTATGTTTCTTTTTTATCCTTTTATTTTTGCACACAATTGAAGATTAAAGTGCACTGGAAAGAGCACAAGGGCGGATTTTTGGGTGCCTTTGTCCAATGTCAATTAACGAATGTAAACATTTCTCCAAAAAATGACGTTTGGAGAATCAGCTGAGTGTCTAAACTCGAAACACGAGGCAATGCGCCCCTCTGCCCCAGCTCACTTTTATGTCTGGCATGGTACAGCTGCCGGGTATTTTACAAGCCCGGTCTGAAATTGTATGAACATGTCAGTTAAAGAGAATGACCTCTTATAATACAAAGACACCTATACAAATGTGTCCGTTGTCTAAATGATTTCTATTATTAAAGCAAGCAGAATGATAATTGCCATATCACCAAAGAATACTGTGAACTTTGCATACCTAGTTTATACCAGCTAGTTCTTGCCACTTCCACAGCAGCAAAAACTAAACCAATGGCTGCTGTTTTCTTCCTAAAAAGGTGTCTATCATTAGTCCGTATAGTACGCGTTTCAGGTGCTGCACTGCGAGGGCTGATAAAACAAAGGCTCCACAGCTAATGTCATAGCAGGCCTGCCAGCGGCCGCTGAGAGGGGACAATAGGTCACATATGTAAATGACTCCTCCAGCTCCTGCGAGGTACTGTAGCGACTCTACCTCGGCCCCTCCAGGCCTGTCCGTGGCACCAGCATGTAGGCAATCTCCTCATTATCACCCAGGTCAGACCGCCAAGAGGTGAAGGCAACATTCCTACCAAGACACACAAATAGATTCCATTCCTGTAGTCCAGGTCAGACGGTTCAAAGACGGGATAATCGCCTCAACTAAAAGAAATTCCAGCAGGCCCCGTCAGACCAGCCCTGGCTGAGTCAGGGGCTCTGTGGCCAGCTAACATGGCGGAGGCCTGTCTGTGAAGGCAGCCGGCGGGGAATGTGCGGGGAGCTGAGAGGATTACTCCCAAGGATGCCTCGGTGTTAGAGGTAAGCCGGCTGTGGCCTGGGTGGGTCCCACTTCAGGCCGTCCTCATTAGTGCAATTATGCGCGTCTTTTTTCGGTCTCGGCTGGCTGCATCCCGGGGGCCAGCACACCCCGGCTGGCAGTAATCCGCGCACACCCTCACGCGCACGCCCTCTAATCCCTTTCTCTTGCACAGATGGCTCCTTTGCAGCCACGGGGGCCAAAACACCCTTCTCCGTCAACGTGAAATTCCTTCGCACCGCCGCTCCGAGCTCTAATTTATTTGCGCTGGAGTAAAGTCAAGAAGCTGCCAGAGACTGTTAAAGGCACGGGCAAAGTGGGCTCTGGCACAGGGCCCCACAATTTCAAGCGTCCCAGACCGTCGAGAATTTTAAAATACCCGTGTAGCATCGTGCTACAAATAACCACAGACGCTGGTTATACTTTAACTGGAGCCTTTATTATCTATGTCCAGCTCTCACCCTGTCCCTACTCTAACTGCCCTCATCCTGTCCTGACCCCTCCTCTTCCCTTCCACCCATCTCGCTCCGCCCGCCCCCAACTACTAGACTGCTAACTTCATTACATCTCCCCCTTTCTTAATAAAACAAACAAACAGTGCTTCAGTCCATCTCTACAATGAGTCTCTTGGGTGGCTGGATATCACGACGTGGCCGCAACGACATGTTCCCGGTGGATATACTCGGCATGGGCTCATCATGCTGACCTCTGCCTGCTGGATCACCAAGGTCAGGTTCTTCAAGTGCAGGAGTGCCAGTCGTGCTCATCTCCGGTCCTTTTGTGTCTCGTGGGCACCTCTTGAAGTGGGAGATGTTCCGGGTGATTCGGCGTTGTTACGATTCCGCCGTCAACATTGTGCCCTTCTGTTGGGTGACTAGCAGTGGCTCGTCACGTAATCGAGAGTCAGTCTTTTTCTGCTGCTCCTGTTTGACAAAGACATGATCCCCTTCATGCAAGGAGGGAGACCTCGCCCTCCTTTTAGCATCAGCATATGACTTCATTCTATCCTTGTTATGCTTGTCAGTCACAGCCATTTCCTGGTGAATATGACTTGGCGATACCGCTTGTAAGGCACCTTCCCATGTCGGGATGCGGTTTCTCATTGGCTGTCCTAACATGAGGGTTGCAGGACACTGTCCGGTGGTAGAGTGGTGAGTTGACCGGTAAGCTCTGAGAACTTCATTCAGAGCGGCCTGCAGTTCTTTCTTCTCAGCAGTGGCTTGCTGAAATGTCTTTTTGATCGTAGCCATAAATCTTTCAATGGTGCCATTTGCTTGGGGCCAGAGTGGTGTAACTTTTCTGTGCTTGAAGTCCATGTGTTTTGCAAAGGCACTGAATTTGTGTCCATTGAATGGGGGCCCATTGTCCGTCTTGACCTCTTTGGGGACACCCCAAGTTGCAAATACCTCATCAAGCACCTTGAGAGTGCAGGAGGCGCTGGTAGACGATATTATTTGTGCAATGGGAAATCGTGAATATTCATCGATGATGGCAACCAAATATTTTCCAGACTGCAGTGGTCCATAAAAGTCCATGGCAATTTCTTGCCACACTCCACTGGGTAGGGTGGTCATTTGTAGTGGTGCCGGTGGATTACTTTTGCTGGTCAATTGGCATAGGTGGCAATCCTTCAGTGTATACTCTACCATTTGGTCCAGAAAGGGGAACCAGACGCGTTCCCGTAGAGCTCGCTTCGTGGATACTACTCCTCTGTGGCCCTCATGGGCTAAGTTGATAACTCCCTGCCGTAATTGACTGGGGATGACAAGTCGTTGACCCCTCAGGATGACTCCATCGGTGGTGACTGACAGTTCATCGCAGACGTGCCGGAATGCTTGTATTTCTTTCCGAATTGTTGAGTCTGTGTCTTCTTCTTGTGGGTCATATCTCCATCTGTTAGTTTGGATCCTGTGGAGCACCATTTGAAGGATAGTGTCTTGGGCGGTGACCTCCCGAATGAAGTCCATGGGAATGGCAGGTGGCAATGCCTGGTCAGCCACGAAGTGGATATACTCCTCGGCGATCGATGGTTTGGATTCGGACGACAGCTGAGGGTGGCGGGACATGTAGTCCTTCCCCGGTTTGTGAACAATCGTGAAAGTGTACTCCTGAAGTCTGAGACCCCAGCTCTCAATTCTCTGAGGCATCTTGGATTTCGGGTTGCCATAGATGGTGACTAGCGCCTGATGATCCGTGATGAGGGTAAAGTGTTTGCCATATATGAAAACATGAAAGTGTTCGCATGCCCACACCACAGCAAGACTCTCCTTCTCTGGCTGCGAGTACTTCTTCTCAGGATCAGACAGGCTGCGGCTGGCATAGGCAACAATCAGTCTCTGGTTAGAGTCATTATCATATTGAGCCAAGATGGCCCCCAATCCAACGGGGCTGGCGTCTACGGTGATCTCAGTCTTCCGTTGAGGGTTGAAGTATGAGAGGCTGTCGGCTGACTCTACAGCACGCTTGATGTCCTTGAACGCCCGCTCACACTCAGCGGTCCAGTTGAACGGTTGGCCAAGCTTAGTAAGAATCCGAAGGGGGTGACTGATGGTCGCATAGTCACGGATGTAGCGGGCACAGTAGCTGGCCATCCCTAGGAAGGACCTCAAGTCATTGACATCCTGCGGGCTCTTGGTGTTATTTAGAGTCGCGATCTTGTCCGGGTCAGGCTTCATGCCCTCATCTGAGAAAATGTGGCCAAAGAATTTCAAAGTGGCCTGGTGAAACTCACATTTTTCTTTGTTCAGCGTCAAGTTCGCATCCAACAGGGCATGGCAAACGCGATCCAGAGCGAGGTCATGCTCACGAACATCAGATCCGTAGACTAGGATGTCGTAGCTGTAGTTTACGGTGTTAGGGATGTGCTGAATGATTTGACGGATTGCCTCCTGAAAGATTTCTGCGGCGGAGGAGACACCAAAGCTCAGCCGTTTGTACCTAAAAAGTCCTAGGTGAGTAGCAAACGTGGTGATGTAGCGAGATTTGGTGTCTAATTCTAGCTGGTGATAACCTTTGTTCAGGTCCAGCTTTGAGAAGACCCTAGCACCATTCAGTGCAGCGATCATATCGCTCAGGTGCGGTCCAGGGTGTCGCTCCCTTTCAATTTCGGTGTTGGGTAGGCACATGTCAACGCACAGTCTCACCTTGTTGGGAGTCCCTTTTTTCGGCAAGATGACCACCGGCGATACCCAAGGGGTCGGGTCATCCGTGCACTCAATGATGTCTGCAGCTAGGAGTTCCTGAAGTTCGTCCTCGACGGCACTTTGAAGATGGAATGGAACCAGTCGTGGGTGCTGCGCAACAGGTTTGATCTGTTCATTAATGTGCAGCCGAATTTGACACCCTTTCAGCTTGCCTAGGCCTTGAAACAATTTGGGAAACTTGCTAACACAGTCCTGATTGTCGTTGACTTTGAATAGGATTTCCACCAGACGAAGACGCTCTGCGGTGGGGAGGCTGAGTAAGCAGTCGGCTTCAGGCCCTTTGATAACATGTATGACCGCCTGTATGGTGAAATCGTCATGGGTAAGTGTTGTGTGGAATTTACCCAGACAAGGAAGTGGCTTCTTGGACATCCACGTAAAGACGCGGACTGGTGCAAAAGTCAGTGGTGGTTTCGAGATCATTTTCTCGTGTTCCGTAACTGGAATATAGTTCAGCGAGGCTCCGCTGTCCATTACAAATTTGGTGTTGTGATTCCCCACTCTGATGTCAAGACGTGGATACTTTTTTAGCTGATCAGGGTCCGCAATCATGTTCAAGTATTCCACAGTGTAAGTCGAGTCTTTGCAGGACGATGATCTCGAGCCCCGAGATGGGGATCTGCGTTCCCATCTTGACCTGCGCGACTCTCGGCTGGAATGTGATGAGCTTGGTGACCGCATGGACTCTCCTTTAACAGCTCGAATGTGATGTTTTTTTGTGTCTGAGCGGGACGAGCTCGTCGTTTCACTTCGCCGTTCCTTGTGATAGTCCCTGCACATTGCTTCGAAGTGGTTGGATCGCCCGCATTTCCTGCAACGCTGACCCATGGCTGTACAGGTGTCTATATTAGGATAGTCATATCCACACCGATAACATCGCTTAGTCCTTTCTGGCTTTCGGTCCCTTCGCCCTGGTTCTCTTCTCCGGTACTCTGGGCGTCGTTGGTGCGATGACGGTCTGGGTCTCCATCGGTTCTCCTGCGAATACTTCCTTCTGCTGCGAGGCTGTTCTTGAACACGGTGTGCTTTCTCATGACTGACGCTGTGTCCTGTTTCAATGGTGGCGGCGTGTTCCTCCGCTTGGTCGTATATACGAGTCATTTCTTCAATCTACTCCAATTCGTGGGGTTTCCTCAGCAATCGCCTCCTGAGTGTCTCTGAGTGGCAGCCGGCTAGGATTTGCGATTTGATGGCAGCGTCAGGCGAGTAATTTTCAAATTCACAATGTCTCAACAGCCGTCGCAACCGGGTGATGAATGCACTCATTGCTTCCTCTTTTGGTTGACGCGCTTGATGAAACGCATGGCGCTCATAATCCACGTTTCTCTTGTGGAGGAACTTCTTATTTAGTGCCTCGCGCACTTTGTCATAGGTTCCAGTATCTGCAGGGGACAGGTCCTTTATGATTTTGCTTACATCCCGGCCTGCTAGGTTGCGGAGGGCAATTAACTTCCCTTTGTCTTCAGTCACTTTGTATCCCTCAATATAATCTTTAAAGTCTTCTAACCATTCTTGCCACTTGGGGCCCATACTCCCTCCCGTGGTCACGGTCAGAGGTTCCGGAGCTCGCAGGTGTGATCCTCCTACGACAGAGGGTTTCCGCTGTGGTGAGTTGTCGGGAGTCACCATTTTGTTGTTTCCCTTTTACCCTGTTGTTTGCTCTTGTTTCTTTATTTGTCCTTACCAATGCTTGTTTATTTACTCTTGACAATGCTGGTTTATTTCACCTCGCCAATGCTTGTTTATTTCTTCTTGCCAATGCTTGTTTATTTGCTTTAACCAATGCTTGTTGATCTCTTCTTGCCAATGCTTGTTTATTTCTTCTTGCCAATGCTTGTTTATTTGCTTTGACCAATGCTTGTTGATCTCTTCTTTCCAATGCTCGTTTGTTTGCTCTAGTCAGTGCTTGTTTCTTTATGCCTGACTTCAAGATGGCCGCTCTGTCACAATCAAGGGGTCTGTCCTGAAAGGCGCCTGACTTTAAGATGGCCTCCGTCACTGCAGGCACACGAGGCTCTCTCTCCTGATTCATTCACTTCCAGTTCACTCTGGACTCACCGGCCGGCGACTTCAGGGGCAGCACACATCAGGATTCACTTTTCTTCGGCCGCTGCTACCACCAGGTGAGGTCGGGGTGGGCTCCCGCCTTACTTTTCACGTTCCCGCTCTTCTTCACCGCTAGCGTGCCAAAACTCACGCATCGGGCGTGAGGTTTTCCGACCTCCAACGGCACCCGGGCTCCAGCGCGCTCAGCGGCGCTTGCCAACAGACTCTCTGGGACAGCGCCCTCCACACCGAGGTACCTGTATCTCGCTCTGGGGTGCTAGACAGGGTCGGAGTGGGCTCCCGACTCCTGTTCTTTTAAGGGTGCCAGTTTGCACGCATTCAGCGGGAATCTCGCTTTCGGCGCGAACAGCTTCTTTTCTCGAGCGTTTCAGCGCTCGTTGCAGTGGCTCCCTCTGGGCTCCCCACGGTCACTGAAGGGGCAGGGTCACCTGCTGCTGACCTCTTTCCTCAGGCAGCAGCACCACACGGCAGCGGATTCCTTTTCTCGACGCTGCAGGGGACAGGGCACTATTATGAAGTTCTGTGGGCTGCAATCATGCACATCCCATCCTCGTCGCCAGTTGTAGCATTGTGCTACAAATAACCACAGACGCTGGTTATACTTTAACTGGAGCCTTTATTATCTATGTCCAGCTCTCACCCTGTCCCTACTCTAACTGCCCTCTTCCTGTCCTGACCCCCTCCTCTTCCCTTCCACCCATCTCGCTCCGCCCGCCCCCCCCCCCCCAACTACTAGACTGCTAACTTCATTACATCCCGTTTGTTTACTTTCTTCTTTCGAGAAAAATAGTACCCCCTGCCCGAGAGCTAGAGGGAGTTCTTGGAAAATATCGGTTTGATCTGGTTCTATTCAGCAAATGTTCTAACCTTTTACAGTGCACAGGCCCAGTCCAGGTGCACAGGCCTTTGCCTTTATTCAGCATGTGCCAAGTGTGTAAAGTAAAGATATGCACAGCGTGCTCCTTGTGTGATTGCATCCTCCTTGTGAAGCTGCTGCCACCAGTTTCATACACAACCTGCTGCCTTCAGAGTCTGAATACATGTCTCACGCAGCACAGGCAGTGCAGTAAACAAAACACCCATCAGCACTGTACGCCCAAATGGTGATGTCACACGAACTAAAACACACATTGAAGGTAGAAAGCGTGGTCGGATCAAAAGTCTTTCTGCTTTACTGGAGGACAGACCATAAGCCGTTACTGGAGGACAGACCATAAGCCGTTGCTGGAGGACAGACCATCAGCCGTTGTGCAGTGCAGAGGGGCATCGTTTGCTCCCTCCGTGACTGCACTGTCCACATGAAGAAGCTGGTGAACTCACAGCCTAGTGCCACCTGGCTCAGAGTACCTGTTCCTCACGGAGCAGGGACTAACAGCAGCCTCCATATCCATAGTCCAAAAGGGTGAAACACCCGGCCACAGCACCACGCACCACTTGCAGCAGGCTTGTTTACACCACTAGTCTTTCTGCTTCTGGTGCGGAGAAAGGCTGTTTGCTCAAAGGTAGGGCCACGACCTGTGCAGGCCAAAGAAGAGGGCTCATGATCAGGCCATAGTCGCTGAGGGCGTGAATGAGCCTAAAGGGGATAATACATTCAGAGTGGCATATGGCCCTCAAAATCCTCAAGATGTCCCTGGCTGCTGCATCTAATTCCTTGTGCTGAAAAGCTCATTTTTTTCCCCTAGGCCATCAAACTGTTGAGCCAAACTCCCTGCACTGCTGCACTGTTACAGCCACTGCATCAACACCTTTTCCAATGCTACAGCCTTTAAACCACCATTTCAAACTCCAATGATCAACTGCAGCATCAAGATATTATGTGTAAATCCACTGCTCTACCTCTGCATCAAACTCCATTCTACTGGTGCTTCAAGTCAAAACATCAAACTCCACTGTTCAACTGGTGTTTCAAGTCACTGCATCTACTGAAGCATTAAACTGCCGCATCAAACTCCAGTGTTCTACTGGCGGATCAAGTTGCCCTTTCAAACTCCTATGTGCTACTACAACACCAAAATGCTGAGTCAAACTCTTATATAGCACTGAAACAAACCACTGCTTGTATGCATTACTACTGCTGTGCCATCAAGCAACTGTGTCAAACTTCTTTGTACTACTGAAAATTCAAGTTGCTGTGACAAACATTGTTCTGCTAAGATATCAAACCAGTGTCAAAGGGGAGCGTGGCTTGGACGGCAGCGGCAATGGCTGCTTGGACGCGTCGCTTAGCTCACAGAAGAGAGATCAAGGGTGAGCTCGGGAGATAAACCGTCGTTTCTCGAGACGGAAACCAGTGTCAAAGTCCTTTCCACCACTAAATCATCAAACTGCTACACACTCCTTAGAAGTGCTTTCTTATAAAAGCTGTAGCACACTACTTGGTAGCTCTGTGAAATCAAGTGACAGCATTAAGGTCCTTTGCACTGCTGCAACACCATGTTGCTGTGTCAGGTGCATTTGCATCACAATGATATGAAGCCCCTGCAACAAACTACATTAGAAGATCAGCTTGACGTTGAGGACTGGAGAATGAATCTGGGGCACTGGTTTCGGGTCACTGGAGTGTGTGCACGAGTTTGGCGCAAGCACATGACACTTAACAGCAGGTTAGTAATTTGGATCATCAAGTTGCGATTACAGCGGAACAAGGGAATCTAGTTTTAAAGTGCAGAGAACTTGATCCGATCAGTTTAAAGCAGGAGTGTTGGGAAGGAGTTTGATGCATCTACTTGATGTTGCAGGTGAGCAACATTCTTTTCATCTGTGCTATAAAGCAGCTGCACAGTACTTTACAATACTTACCCCATTAGGCCCTAGAGCGAAAGTTGTTGGCAGGCTGCAATGCTGCTGAAACCTCAAGGCATCCAAACAAATTACTTCAAACCACTAAGTTGTCCCTCACCGGCATCAAACCTGCACATGCTGCTGTGATGTGAAACTACTGTCCCAAAACACAATGCTGCATTTATCTCCTCCGAAAAACTGATATCAAGCCGCCTCATCACATTCCTTCCAGCTGCAGCAGTCAAGTATCCTAATATAGTGCCTTAATGGTGTGAATGGCACGAGGAATCTAAGACAATGGCTTAATGTTGCAGCAACACAAAGGAACTGGACGCAGAGCCCTGCTATTTTGGCTTGAACAAATTTGAAGTGCCTTGCTGTTGTGCGATGTCAGAATCTTCAATGCCGTTACATGATGTTGCTGTGTCCTGCTACCTCCCCAAAAAATGTTGGGGTGTATTCAGTGGTTTATTTGTCAAACTATAGGTGTTCGTGCTCAAAGCTGTGCTCAGACAACAGCGGCTGGCATTATATAACGTCAAGAGTGTGAATAGCAAGCGAGCACTTTCTCGAATCCACCTCGGGTTACTTTAATTCACTGACAGTCACTCCCTGCCGCGTTATCGCACTCTTAAAGGTGTCCGTTTTCTTCCTTGGTGATGGATTTTCGTTGTTTCTTTTCCTCAGTCTTTTGTTTAGTTTGTTTTCCCCTCCGTTGGCCTCGGGAAATGTGATGCGGCATAGTAAGTGCCGATCCCCAAAAATAAGTGCTGGTGCCCCCCACTGGCAACCATCGGCTCAAATTTAATACTGGGTTGGGTGTAATAAGTTATATTGTGTGACCTCACCATGCATACACTACCAACCCCTTAAGCTCCAGACGGTGCAAAATGCAGCGGCCAGAATCCTACTATCCATCCCCAAATTCACCTCAACCTCCCCTTACATCAAAAAGCTACACTGGCTCCCTATCAGGAGCCGAATCAAATTTAAGGCTCTTTGCATAGCCTACAAAACCCTGAACAATACCGGACCAATGTTCCAAAAAAAAGCCCTCTGTCCAGTGGAACATCTTAGGACATTACGATCGGCCTCAGCCCACCTGCTGAAAGTTCCAAGGACAAGAAAGACCAACTGGGGAGACAGACGCTTCACCATCGCAACTGCCAAACTGTGGAACACTTTACCACTCCACATTAAAACCGCCCCAACGCTACTAAAATTCAGAAAGAGCCTCAAAACCTGGTTGTTTTCATCCTAATTTTTCCCTTACAAGTAGTGAGTATCTGTAACAATAGCGCCGAGACACCCGTATGGGCATTTGTTGCACTCTAAAAATTGCATAAAATAAATAAATAAATAAATAGGATCAGTCCGGTTAAGTTTGTTAAAACTTAGGCCAACCCTGGGTGTCTATGCTTCTGAGCAGTCAGGCGTACAGAAAGAAAAAGTGTAAAACATTTAGAAACAGCACCAAAACACTTGAAAAAGATACAAACTCAATACTTACAAAATCAGACATTTATAAAAATAGATTATATTTTACAAAATGTATGGACACCAAAATGAAAACCTCCCACAGGGAAATAGATTTTACAAGAAACAACAAATCCGGATTCATCAATTAATAGTAACCCGGCACTAGCAAATTCGACAACATTTTTTAGGAGACCCTCTAACGTATAGGCCATGGGTACCCCTGGCGCCATGTACTAAGATCTTAGGAGTGAGTTAGGTGGTGAAAATTGGGTATGAGCCAATCAAACATACATGTTTAAAGATTAGGGCATTGGTACAGAGGTCTGGTTAGCAGGCCGCACTGCACTTTTGAAGTCGAAAAAACAGCAGCATCTGTCCAAAACTTTGGGACTAACCTTACAAAAAGAGGCATTTCGCCAACTCCAACAACATGTTGAGTTTGTCCAACATCACCCCTGGCAGTGGGGCCCTCATCAACTCAAAACTTGATACCGGCTGCTTCTTAAATTAAGACTACGAAATTACTGAATGTGTACAAAGAAGGTAAAAAATGGAGAACAAAGACTAATTTTTGGCTAAGGAATATAACCCATAGCACCAAATTTCAGAAGCCTACACTGCCTCCCAGTAAACGACTAAATCGCATTCAAGATTCTACGCGAAAGTTTCTAATGCAGTGAAGGCACAGTTCTCAACCCCAAATACGGGATAGAAACATTAAAATAAAATGTCAATACACTCTGTGCCCACTCGAGGCTCAGCAGAAGAGCATCTCCCGGTGACCCCTGGAACCAGAGGCACGCACTGGACGTCTGAAACAACCTACCCAGAGCAATCCAGACATCGGCTCTAACCCTGTTAAAACATCCAGCATGTATACTGGCAATCGTCAATGTAAAGAAGTATGCCGCGCAACTGCCAGACCCCAGACAGCAAGGCCCTGGTCACTGCACGCACAATCCTACCCAAACGCATGTATGCTGTGCTGTACACATAGCACAACTGTCTGGCACTACTCACACGTAACTCCTCTTGCAGGAGTACCGATTTCCACATTCCGGCACCTGAAAGCAAGCAGTTCTGCAATGTACACAATATAGAAAATAAACGTTAATGGAACCCCGTCAAACTCCTACACACCATCCCAAAATGAAGCTGCTAAGCATTTCTGCAAACTGCCTCGCTGTCAATCACCTGTGTAAAACGGACACACGGCAGTGAAACTAGCCAGCAGGGGCAACTCTAAATTCCACTGTCGCGCTCCTGGGGACACTTCATTGCAACATCGGGTCGTTGCACCAGCCTTCTTTCATGAAGATGTAGGAGAGTGACTGGGGTTAGCACAAGAGGCTGATGTCCCAGAAGTGTGCATGACTATTACTCCAGTGCAAGACACTGTAGGGCTCGGAGGACAGCCATGGACTGCTGCAGCCAGAAGTTCCAACTCTAACAAGTTTAATGTAGATTTGGACATTGCATCAGCGCAAAGGAATGTGAAGCAGCTTAATATGGTGGTCCGGTACTGCGGCGCACGATAGCTCAGTGGCCATACGTGGCAGCGTTGTAAAGGAGTGTGATGCAATGACGTAAAAGCGTCAACACCTGCGCATCACCCACACTAGCACTGCCGCAATATGAAGCCACTGCGTCACTTCTGCAGGACTATTGCAATGGCAGCCTCCTTCCTTTTAGCGCTGCAGTATCAAGCCTCAGTGCTAACGCCTTATTAGCACCCGAAATCCCAGTGCTTTCAACAAGTTTTTAATGTTCCTTCTTACGGAGCCAGCAACAGGACGTGTTCTCCCGGCTTGCCTAGTTCAGATGCAAAAGAAGGGCTTTGTGTGTCCTATAAATGCACACAGTTTGCTAATGTGCGCAATAGTCAGACCTCGTGATTCGTAAAATTATCAATCCCACAAGGCAGTGGTGGAGTTACGCAGGTCAAGCGCGAGAACTATTAACAAGGGCTAGAAGTCCCTTGCCACCTCGACTACAGCAGTGCACTTCTCTCAACTTGTGACGAGCGGTCTGGTGGCTCTTAAGGTTGCATCGGCAACAACCCGCATTTCAAACTTCAGCAAATTAAGACCGTATCACACCAGGCCTTTCCTCCCTAAAATGGCTCCCAACAGAGAGGTTTATTGAATTAATAAAACTGCCAGCCAAACATACATCATGTTGCACAAATATCTTTGCATAGACCGACCACCTCCGCGGGCTCCTGCATGAGGGGCCTACATACGACTCAATTTGAGAATATATAATCCTTCTCCAAGAATGTACCCAAGATCAGCAAATCCGGACCACTGGCCATTAGATTGCTCCACTCCTTCAACCTCCGATCCCAATTGCTCCGGCAATGGTGCACCTGCAGACATCTCCCTCTCTCCCATGACCTTTCCCGAGTGACCCCCTCGAAGACTAAGGTAGTTGGCCATCAGTCAGGCAGGTGGCTGAATGCATTCACCCTACCCACCGCGTGCTTCTAGGACTCCTCCATCTTAACCCCAGTAGACATCTGTGCAGCACGGACGGCAGACCAGCAGCTTTGAAAACATTTCTTACACACTGACAGACCTTTCATTGTGGACGATGGTATTTAAGTATGTAGTCAGAATAAAATTCGGCCTTGAAAGGAGCCAAGGCCAACCAGACACGTACGGGGCCCAACTATGGAACAAAAAGGCCATGAACCTGTTAAAGAATACATGATTTTTAAAGAACCATGGAATCGTATTTTGTTCTAGACCAAGATGCTCCCCTTCAATGTAAACCAAAGGTTACGGATGTAGACGGGAATTTAGAAGGATACAAGCTCCTTGGCCATTTTGTTTTCCCGATCAATCCATTATAAAGAGAGACGCTATGAACCGGCAGTGTTCACGCTTACTAAAAGCGTCCCAAACTGAAAAAGAAAAGTTCCTAAACTCTATGGGTCTACGGGAGAGGCCGCTGAGTAACACTGCCGTAGACCCATAGAGTTTAAAGGTTGCAGTCTCCGATGGAATACTCCTGCGCCAAGATAAAATGTTTAGTTTTCATTACTCGCGGGTATGGCCTGTCTCTAGGATCCCACTCTGCCTGTGGCTCTGTGGTGTGATGGCTACGGGGGGGTGGTAAAAGAGACCAGGAATCGTAACCCCGAGGCCCCCTTGCCAGAAGAGACTAGGGCGCGGGTGGAGGATGGTACGGTCTTTACAGACTGGCCCTCGGACCCTCCCATACATCCTGCGTTTGTTTACAAATCTTGACGTCTTTTTGTGTGAGCTGGAGGTCAGGGGAGCTGGTTTGGCTTCAGCCAGCCCCACTGCTAGACACCCTTATCTTGTTAGGGCCAAGTGCTGTCTCTGGTGCCCTGAGCAGAGCCAGTCCGCGTCACCAGAGCAACCTGGATACTGGATTGTTTCCTATTGTGTCCAATGGTTAATTAATTAGAAATTAGCATAAAGCAGACTGTTTTCCATATAAGCACCACCATGGGACGAGAGAATGCTTCCTTAGCCAGAACAGACCCACATAAGCCACATAAGACATGCTAGTGCTTACCGGGCACACCTCAATGCAATCACATTTAGTCAAGTTTTATTTCTGGCTCAGTTCAATGTATATGTGGCAGATGATCATGCCTTTCTGATAGCCACCTGAAATTTGACCTAAAAAAAGGATAACTCAATTTAGTGGCGAGTATATCAGCTCAAGATTTATAATTGGTAAATGAAATAGTTTAGCCCCGTTGAAGTGGCAACACTACAGTTATAGTCTTAAAACACACGTTGGCTTCGTATGTCCTGTTTTTAGATTGAAATAAGGCGATGTAATAACGAAAAATATTATTTGAACTTCATTATTGGTCTTGAAAGTTTTTTGGGGGCGGGGGGGGGGGGGTGAATAAAGAAAAAACAGAATACTGAATCAATTTGATTTTGAACCTCCTTCCCTTCTTTGGAAATTGATAAAAACCTGTTGATAGCCGTAATCACTGCTGGGGCCGGGGCAATATGCAAGTGTCCAAGCGTCAAGAAAGACCCCATTCCTTCCTATATCACACTGAATAGAGCTCAGCCGAAGCCTGGTGCTGGCTCAATGAGACTACAGCCGTGTCATCTACACAGGCTTCCCAAAACAGGTACTCACGAGTCAAGAGACTCTGGAAGCAAGCTGCCTATGAGCGTCTTCGCATTATGGAACAGGATCACATCAAGACTGTCCCTGGAGCCCTCCACTGGTTCAAAGTGTAGTCGTGCACAAGGCATATCAGAACAAGCATTTACAATGCAATGGTTTTGCCTTTGTTAAAGTTAGAGCTATTGGCATTGCTCTTGACATTATTTTTATTTGTTTTTTTCAACATAAATAAATGGTATTGTCATTTACAATGCCACTAGCTTTATCTCTCGCAAATGACACACAAACACACACAGAGCCCCCCCACACACACACACACACACAGAGCCCCCCACACACAGCCACACAGAGCCCCCCACACACAGCCACACAGAGCCCCCCCCACACACAGCCACACAGAGCCCCCCACACACACACAGCCACACAGAGCCCCCCACACACACAGCCCTCCACACACACCCACACAGCACAAGCAGGCAACAGGGGCATACAGAGGCACAAGCAGGCAACAGGGGCACACGGAGGCACAAGCAGGCAACAGGGGCACACGGAGGCACAAGCAGGCAACAAAAATGTGTTTAAAACAGTAACATACACACTTGATATCTAGGAGAGCTCACCGTGTAGCACTGCAGACCCCAATACTCATTTTTGCCTGCACACCCTAAAAACGACCACATACACTTTACGCGTTTAATAGCAGTTGACTAGGAAGTTCAGAAAGCTTTTTACAAGCGAGTAGTCCGCCTGCTCACGTTTTTTCTGGGTTTTCCGCTGCTCGAGTTCGCATTTTTAACATGAAAAGCAAAAGGAAAAACACAAACAGACTCGATGGGCTACTCAACATATCTAATAATATACAACCGGATATTTGCGTGTCTAAAGTTAAAAAATGGGTTTTGGCAACTTCCAACTGAGCGAGGAGTGATGAAAGTTTGGGTGAATTACAGAAATAATTCTGAGAGTACTGTCACTTATCCATACCATAAGAGTCATCTTCAGACTATTCAAGCTATTAAGCACCAATTCTGAAGAGCAACCAATCTGCCGCTAGCTGAATAGCCAGAACTGTATGGAGGTGTCAGACAACGTTAACGGGCATTGGCAATGTAGGGCGAAGGATAAATCAGGTAGGCGAACCACTTTGGTAAACATTGCGAAAGGTCGACATGCAGATGGGACAGCTACCCTTAGAGAGAGCAAGGTTGACGACGGGGAAACCCTCCTTGGGAGAGGGCATGTGTGAAGAGGACGTGTAGTTAAAACCCCGTTGTGGAATTAAAATTACGTTGCACAGAAAAAAAAAGAAGCATTACGTACCCAAACAGTTGTACCTTTCACTTGCTTCCTCCGGACTCCAGACATGCAGCGATCCTAGGCTGTGTGTGCGTGTGTCCCAGTCAATTACCGGGCGGTACTGAGCATTTTATCAGGAACCAAACACCGCCGACTCTCTACATGACAGCACACGGTGATAGGAGTCCTTACTCTGGATGCACACCTCAGCGTGCAATAAAGGGGGTGGGGCGATGTGTTCTAGATCAAACTCTAGAAGAGCTCGGCCTTTCTAGAGTGCAGACCACAGTGGCAGACGTCCCTGCAGGGTTACATACCTCAGAGTGGGAGATAAGGGGGACTGGGTGTTGTGGGTGACTATCTGGAACACCGTGCCCTTCTCAGAGTGCAGGGCACCCGGCAGACGGACCACCCCTGAGTGGGGATATATTGAGAATAGTGGGTTCCAGATCCCACCTTAGGACAGTCCGGTCTTTCTAGAGTGCAGCCCATGGGGCAGGCACCCCAAGGGCACACACCCAGCAGGGGGGAGGATGATACAGAGAGCAGTGAGTTTTGGAGAATACTCTGGGACAGCCAACCCCGGATATGAAATCATATACCACAGCGTTGTTGCCAGCGCGGTGTCTCAGTATTAGTGCATGTATTGTATAATCACACACTTTGGCTGCCCTGGCTGCGGTCTCATGCTGGACACGACACCCTCAACGTTTTTATGAGGGATTTGAGGTGCATTTTCCCCCCAGAACAGGAGAGGTGACAGTTGTATGCAGCAGTGGGTTACTTAGTGCTGTGCACGTGTCTGCGCCTGCCGAGAATAGGCGCTACACCCCACGGTCCAGCTGTGAGGTGGAGGGGGCCTTCTCCTCTCCAGGGAGAACGCGATACTGCGAACACCCAGGCGCGACAGGGGCAGCAGCGAAATGTTTGCAAGACTCCCTTGAGCTAAAAAAAAAAAAAAAAACTTAGAGACGCATTTTCGTCGACTAAAAAGGACTAGGTGTGGGGGTAATACACAATAGACAAAGAAAGGAGGCGTTCTACCCAAAATCAGCTGTACTTAAATAGATTTCATTTGACATTAGGGCAAATAATAGCGCTTAGAAAAGTGACCCGAAGTCCTCTGTTTGAATGGCACTCGCAATCATTTCCACAGGAGGCTTTTTTGTACGTGACAAACCTGTCCCAAGCACCACAAACTCTAAACGCAATCTATTAAAGTTTTGAAACGCCGCCTGATGCTTCTCAAGGACGGCTAAGTCAGCCTGGCTCGCACTAAAATAACCAGCTTATTGTTGGCAGGGGTCTAGTTTCCCGGGAAGCATACATCTCGCTATTTCCATATTTCCTATGACCGCAAAAATTGTAGCTGGGCAGTATGTTGCAGATGTAAACATAGGTCACTGACAGTGGCGGTTACATTTCCACGACTTAACCCACAAAGCAAAAAAGTTGAAACAAAAAGTGCGTCTCCTACAATGCAGTGGGAGGGGGCGGGAACGGCCACACACTGACAGCGGAGGGTGGGGGGGGGGGGGGGGGAGCGGGAACAGACACACACGGACATAAGGCAAAAAAAACAAAGCACTCACGCGAGCAGGAAGGCGGGTGCCGGCTCAATGCCGGACCAGATTCGGGGGCGTTCCCGAGGGCTTTTGGCTGACGTAGCGTGACGTAGCCAAAAGCCAAAAAATCTCGGGAACGCCCCCGAAACTGGTCCGGCATTGACAGACAGGCCCGTCTTCCAATGGCTAGCCTCCATTTATGGAGCTAGCCAATGGAAGACGGGGGCCGTTCCTGTCTCCCGTACAATACTCATTAGGTTTTCGCCTGCGCGAAAAAGATGCGCAGAGCGCATCTTTCGCCAGGCAAAACCTAAAAATTAAACGCTATTCTTCCAACTTTTGCTTCTCCCTGTACTGGGAGCTAGAGGTTTTACTTTCAATGTTATGTAAACACTGCTACAAGAAGAAAGATTTGTCTTCGATAACACTGTGGCCGCAGGCTACGATTCAGGAGCTAAGAAAGTTATAACATGGCCATGATTTGACACCAAGTTCCCGGGCGGTCTTCTGCGGTGCACAATCTCTTTAGTATGGCGGTCTGCACCACATATTGCGTTTTCATTCCTTTGAGTAATATCACATTTCTAGTAGGCTCCTGTCAACAGATCTTCTCAACAGTAAATTCCCACAGAGGCCTTTTTCCATGTTTTTCATCAGTATTTCTACTCTCACATATATTTGTTTTCATCTATATGGAGAAACTTGACATCAGTTTCTAGAAGGATCCGAAGATGGACCTCAAGCGACTATCAGAAACTTTAGAAACGCTCAAACACTAGTGAAAGTCAAGTATACCTTTGAAAACCATCTATATGAAGGGCCTGCTATATTTAGGTGGTAATAACTCATGGCAACGAGGTATTCACAGTTAAGTTTCAGGTTTTCTTTCTAATGTGCAGCACCAGGGCGCACTTGTTGGTTAGCGAAGCACTTTTAATATCACAGAACATGTAACACTTGTTCACTTGCTGGTGGTGGTGTTTTTAGGATTGAGTCAGACCAAACATTTGTACCCAGAGGTCCAATTGTTAGCAATAATTCTCTTGCTGGAAGTGAGCATCACTCTCCACACTATCTCAGCAGAACCTGTGCTCTGCATTCCTCACTGCCTTTGCTATCTCCGTCTCTGCTGTCTGCCTCCCTCTTTTCTCAGTAGTTCATTCTCTTGCATTTATTCCACCTCTCCCACGATGTTCTTGCCTTTCCTCCACCCTCCCCACCTGAGAGTTCTCTCCGTCTTGCTCACTCCCCAGTTGTTGTTGCTGGTTTCAGGTATTCCCTTCCTCTAACGTGATTGGTTCCTGCTCTCTCGGGGCTCTGGCCCCATGCTTTCTAGGCGCTGTGTTATCTTAAGAATTGTTGGGGCCCCGGGCAAGACATATTTTGGTGCCCCTTGTTCAGAAGAACTTTGAAGTTTATTACACATGTTCTGCCATTTATAGCATTTCTGAACCCGAAGAGAATTGAATATTTTTTAAAGTTTCGGAAATGGGGCAACACAAAAATAGTTCCACTATTTCTTGCCCGGTGCCCCACAAATTCTTAGGATGCCACTGGGTGGAGATAAACAAGAGTGAGAAGCAGAGGTAGGCAGTAAAAGGGAGAGTAGTTGAGGGGAAGAAAGAGAGGGGAGAGCATGGATAGAATTATCACTTTTTGGGGGGGCGGGGGTGCTTGTAGGGTAGGGGTAACTCTTGCTCCCCTCCTCACCCCGCCTCAGTATAACCTCCTCTCAGTTTTTCTCCCTATCCTGTTTTTTTTTTTTTTTTTTTAATATAGCGCTTACTCGACCCTAAGGCATTGGAGTGCTTTACACGAGCACCAGTTACATTACACATGGGCACAATCCAAATCCTTCTGTTCGCGGAAGCTCCCGCCCTCCCTTTCTCTTCCATTATGTGTGCTTTGCGTTTTTGTTGTTTTTTTTGCAGATTTGTATAGCGCGAACTCTGTTTTCTCTCTCTCCTCTCTCCGTTTCCCTCTCTGCACTCCCTCCAAAGGTCCCCCGTCTCCCTCTCCCCGCCTCGACCCTTCTCACTCAGCCCAGCCTCTCCACAGCACCCTGGGCTCGGCTGTGGTGTGATTCGCATCCCATGACGAGGAACCGACCAATCAGCGGCGAGGAGGGGGGCAGGGTGACCTTGGCGCCGGTTCCATTCATGGAAAGTAACTTGTTCCCGGGGTAACTGTCGGTCACAGACGGCACACACACACACACACACAGACATACCGCGCCCCAGAGCTCACAGTACCCCCAAAGAGCCCGGCTCACACCACAGACCCTTCTGTAAACACGCGTACAGACCAGCTCGGACCACCTCCGAAAGCCCTCTGGGGAAAGTTGGGCGTTTGCAGGAAACATTCAAAAATCGTAGTAAAACAATTGAATGTGTTGGAACAGGAGACCTCGAATAACAAAACTGTATTTATTTTTTTTTTTAAATGAAAGAAAGAAAATGGGTGTCTCCTTGAAAATCCTGACCACTAACCAGTGCAAGCTGCAAAATTCACTGGCTGAAATCTGCTCAGAAGACGCAGACACCCCCGATGCCCCCCCACCCCCGCACACCAGGAAACAGACCATCGGTTCTAAGAAAAGAAGGAACTCACTTGAACTTGCAAACTTAATTGGGGGGGAAACGTATGAACGCTCACAGCAGGGGACTGGCGATTGCACTAAAATGAATGAGGCGTGTGTCCCAAATGAGGGGCGTGTGAGGCCCCAGTCATCAATAACACCTGACCCCCTACAAGTGAATTTGTGTAAACACGAGCAGGTCGTCTAGAGCCGCAGATGTCTGGCCTCGGACGTCCCTTCGGAAAGACGCCCAGAGGCACCAAAGCCGGGACACACCCTCACCCATGGCTCCTCCTACCCGAACCCTCAGGAGATGCGCCGTCTCTAACATAAACACAATCACGTCTTGTAAACTCCCCTGAGTGGCCTCTCACCTGAATCCAACTTCGGGCACCCCCTCTCATAGACGCCCCCTCAGATGAAGTCTAAACAACAGATATCCCCCTCTTCCTGCTCCCAGGAGACACACACCCGTGACACTCAAAGAAATCCCATCTCCCCCACAAAGCAAAAAAGTTGAAACAAAAAGTGCGTCTCCTACAATGCAGCGGGAGGGGGGCACACACGGACATAAGGCAAAAAAAAAACACAGCACTCACGCAAGCAGGAAGGCGGGTGCCGGCTCAATGCCGGACCAGATTCGGGGGCGTTCCCGAGGGCTTTTGGCTGACGTAGCGTGACGTAGCCAAAAGCCAAAAAAATCTCGGGAACGCCCCCGAATTTGGTCCGGCATTGACGGACAGGCCCGTCTTCCAATGGCTAGCCTCCATTTATGGAGCTAGCCAATGGAAGACGGGGGCCGTTCCTGTCTCCCGTACAAAACTCATTAGGTTTTCGCCTGCGCGAAAAAGATGCGCAGAGCGCATCTTTCGCCAGGCAAAACCTAAAAACAAGAGCAAAGGTACCAGTACCACAGGGAGCAGCACCATCAACACACCTACCAGGAATCTCCACTCAGCATCTTCTCACCTGCTCCAGAAATATCCTTTCCATCAGCTAAGCGTGGTAGTCCTTATGGAGAACTACACGGCCTCAAACTCCATACCCCCATATGAATAAAACCTTGCTGAATGCATGTCAAGAAGCTCCTAAATTCAGATCTCTTCAGAGAATCATTCTACTGAAGGACTGAACAGTTTATGAAGAATGTCAGATGGGAGAAATCCCAGCATTTATGTCGATCCAACTAAATTTGCAAATGTACCACCATGCTACTGCCCTGAGTGCTAAGAGAGGTTTATAGCGGCGTACGTTTCTGTTGTAAGACTCCTACTTTCCAAGAAGACCAAAACACGATTTAAATGCAGAAATACAGCTTTATATTTATATACAAACACATAACACCTTATTCTAGTCGAAAATATACAATATGCTAGAATATTTATATATACATGCCCACGTGAAATTTGCAGTGTATAAATTAGACCAGGCCTTAAGTGGCGTTACCTCGAGCCAACTAGCATCTAGCAGGGGTTAAATATTGCCACCTGGTTGTGCTTTACCTTCCAAGACTGCGGTGCCTATTAAGCTGTTGGGAGTTACAGATACATGTACCTATTGGGTGGTGCCGAGGTGGGTACCCTTACACAGAACAATGCGGTGGGGGGTTTCGATGCTGCAGTGGGTGTTTGCAGTGTTGGCTTTTTTTTGTTCTTTGTTTTTGGGTTCTTGGTTCGCATAATGCACCCTGGCATTAATCCAGTGAGCTCAAGACTTGGGTTTCCATGGGGGAATTGTACTGTTGTCTGTATTGTTTTGTTACCAATTGTGTATGTGCTGAAAATGCCTGTAAAATAAGGTGCGGTGGAAGAGAAGGGGCAAAAAAGTAGCGAGTCACCCTTCGACTTGTTAACACTATTATGAGGGCACTGCTGGGAAAACTATGCACTTCTTCTAATTGCAGAGTTTGGGGCTTCAGAAAACGTCTGCACGTCACAAAGTTGCCTCGAAGGCCTGGTCACCCGAATCCCAGAAGCATCACCAAAAGACAGGCGATTAAAACAGTAAGCAATGTCAAAACACAGAACGTAACGTCCCTTGTTACAAAGAGCATATTTCCACAGTCCACTACAAGGACCAGGAGCGTATTTCCACAGTCACGCGCTCCTTCCACCAGCTGTGCTCGGAGTAATCGTCTCCTCCTGCCGACAGGTGTCAGGGCTGCTGATTGGCCCACGGATGGAAGGGCCGACTAGGCTCCCAATCCCGGCCGGGGACTTTGAAGCCGTGAAATGTCCCAGCCCCCCCCCCCCATCAGAAGCGTAGTGCGTATGCCTGTTCACTGGGCAGCCAATAGGATTGGGGGATCGTTACCTTTTACTGCTACAGAGATGCTGAGCTCCAGGAGCGCGCCCTCGCCTGGAGCACTGTTGGTGATTGCAACGGAGGAAGGACTAGCGACATTCGCGACAACTCGCTTTTTTTTTTTTAGATCAGTGAAGCTAACATTTACCAAAGTCTAGACAGAGTAAATGGTTTTATAAAATAGTGGTATCCACGCCACAAATCTCAAAGTATAATACTATCTCCGACTCCGAGTGACGTTGGAGGTGTGGAGCGAGGAGGCATACTAATGGCACTTTTTATACAAGAAACAACAAGCTAACTCTTCTAAAACATCACCGATCTATTCACCCGCTTCCAAAAATCGCGTTTCGTTTACCACTGCGACTAAAGTAGGCCAAGGGCGTTCCTACAGGGTCTCTCTGAGTCTATAGGGGCAGGAATGCCGTCCAGGGAAATTTCCACAAGACAGGAGCTCAGGACAGGAAAGTTCTGTTCGGCAACTTCAGGCAACAGCCGAGCAGAGGCCTCTTCCCCACCCACAGAAAGCAAAAAAAGCCAAAGTTTCCACAAAACATTTTTACATAATCTGTATATATTTCAAATGTATTTACTCACTGTATATTAACAATAATCATAATTTGAGTGCATGGCATGCATACCAGCAGGGATCACCTTGTGTGCTCCCCAAAATATGTAAGAAAATAAAAGGGAAAAAAAACTCTCGTTATTAACATAGTTATAAAAATATATAAAATATCTGGTGCATTCCACAGTCATTTTAGCTGATGTGACCAGGCTTCATATTCCATTTGGAAACACTGTCCATTCTCGAAAGAAGCAGCAACACATTTCTAGGTGCTCACTGGCTCATGTTGGTCATCTGGGGGTGATTTTAGGAGGCACCATTGAAATCTTCTATATGGTGGAATATTCACAAGGCCTATTCAGGCTTTGCCCGAAAGTCCCAGGGCTCACATCACCCGCAAAAATATTCTCCTCCCCTGCGTAAATTAACTACAGTTCTCTCTCTAGGCCTTAACAGGCTCTGAAGTTCAAATACCTCCTTTAGATTGGGGTGCATCCAATGGTGGGTGGAGGGAAGATCTCTGAAGAGGACTCATGACGGGCTAACTTTCTGGTGCTTTTCAAACTAGTTCTGCTGAGTTCAATTTCAGCCCACCTCCCTTTACTACCCAGGACTGGTAATCGAAGGTGCAGTCTAGAACAACTTCTCGCATGCCATCCAAACAGAATCCAAACTTTCTTTATCCCCACAAAATAGTTTTTTAAAATTTACATCTGTTTAAAGGAGTTCTCCGCACACACAGTTCAGCAGGTTTCGGAACCTTGCCTCCCTCCTGCCGACTGCCTCAGTCTCTCCATTATGATCCTTCTGGGACTTAGCGAGAGTGTGCTAAATGAGTAAAAAAAAAATTCACAGGAAGATGGCAGCATAGGAAGATGGTGATCTTCACAACCCTACAAGCCGATTTCATCATCAGAGTCATCATCAAATGTATAGCCTTGCCCAATCTCTTCATCATAATCTTCACCATGGCCACTGCCACTCCCGTCAACATGATCCCGCCCAGGGTCGTCTGTGATGCCCTCATACACAGAACGCTTCTCTTCCTCACTGTCCCCATCGTAGAAGGAGGGGTTTTTCTCTAGCGTCCCAGATGTCGAGCTGGCTGGAGAATCCAGGACTCTGTCAATAATCATTGGGGGTGTCAGACCATTCTGGACAGCTGGAGGTTCTGTGGTAGCACAAGGGGCAGGTGACAGCGTAGTGCCTTTTGAAGAATCAACATCTTCGTTGGTTAACTTGAAGCCAAAGTCATACTGGTTGTCAATGGTGCTCCAGCCTCCTACAGGGACGCCCTTGTCCATCACTCCAAGTACATCATCCAAGATAGATGGGCCCAGATCTAGATGAAAGGACAAGATGGACTCTGCGTGCTTCATGCCAGAGTCACTGCTTGGTGACAGCCAGTCTATGTGCTCCACCTCTCCCCTACTCGTATTCATGCTCCAGGCCTCAGAGGTGTCCCCTCTGGGTGACCCACAGTTGAATGGGCTAGAGGTCCAGCTCCCTGTCCCAGACTCAATCCCAGAGGACTGTGAGAGTTGGCTGAGAGAGCCTGCAGAGCCCACCTTAATATTGCCATCTGGGAAACTCCGATCCTCGGCAACCGGTCTTGGTGCCCCATTTTCCTTGGGTGAAGATGGAACCTCAGAATGTTGAGCAGGCCCGTGGTTGCTAAGGAAGGAGGTGTCACCAAACGCATCACCTCCTCTGCCAACATGCATGGTGTGTCTAAAGTCATTGAGAGGGGCACTGATCGTCGGGCGCTCAATGCGGGAACCCTTCTTTCCAGACTGCTTGAGGATCGGCATCTTGGCCCACAACCTGAAAGAGAAACATTCACATTAAGTACAATGAACTGGAACAATAATATCACATTCTTGTAGAGGGGAGCAATACGAATAAAAGCTAAGCAGTTCTGGCATGTCAGCTACTGGAGGCTTCATCCTGAAAGCCTTTACGGTCACATTCACAGATTCTTACCATAGTCTGTGCTAAATACCATTTATAGCCTGAAGGATTTTAGGCATAATACTAATACCAAAGCTCTGACGTGATTCAAAGCACATGAGTAACGCAATGATGGGGTAAGAGTTGGGCAGACAGGGATAAAAGGGATGCAGATTTAAGACCACCACTTAAAATGACAAGCACAAGCTCACCATAACCTGTTCTCTAGTTGAGGTGGCACCTAGATAGAACAATCATGATCACCTCGCAGTGTGCCCCTGTACCTTCTCCCACACACTGAACACCCTGCCAACAATACTTTAAAAATACTTTTTTTAATATAAAAGACTGGATGAGGGCAATTCGACAATCTCTTGCTCACAGCTTCTTCCCGCCTGTGAACCGAAGTGTGCACCCTCTCACCACACTAAGGACATTAAAAAGGTCTTTAATTCAGGTTAGTAATAATGGACTTGCTCAAGCGTCTTTGGAGGTGAACGTCTTCAGCAGTGAACATAAATGAAGAACTATTTAGAAAGGTGAAGGAAGCTGGGAGAATATGGGAAAAACATGCAGCTACAGAAAATTGAAAGTCCACTTTGCCCGGAATCCCAAATACGAGACGCAAATGACCGTGTGCAGCATGGATCATTGACGCAAATGTGTGGTAAACAGATACCTACAGTACTGTGGGCAAGCTGGTGGAGATACATTTTTCACATTTAAGCCAAATAAGTTAGGTTACTTCATACTGCAATGACAATTACTACAGTGTGTCAGGAGCCGGCTAAGTGAATGGTATTAGAGCTTGACATCTGTTCCTTCTGGTGGGTGGTAGCTGCGTGGGAAACGTGGATGAGAGACTGAGGCACCATAAAAAGGCACATAACCCACCCAAACAGAAAGAGCAAGTTTGGATCTTACAGGGAGAGCTCAGAGGTGAGCAATGGAAGACGGCATGCTTAACCAGTAGTCTTCAAACTGTGGGGCGTGAAGGGGTGTCAGCGGGTGCAAGGCTCGGGCAAAGAGGAGCATTTAGTCTATCCCTAAAGAAAGCACACAATCATCGCACTGAAAAAAAAAGGGAGGCTCTGCAATGGGCACTCAGAAATAGATTTGATCATTCATGTCCTGGCTGCGAGTAGATCAATGGAGGACCTTCAGATTACCACTGATGCCTCATTCCTTCAATTCCAAACAAGCATTGGCATAGCCAGCCAATGCAAGAGGTATTGGCTTTACCAATGTATTAGTCATGTTGTACACCAGCGTGGCTGTTGTTCAGAACAGCTAAAAGTTGGTGGGGTAAAAGAGAAAGGGGGTAAAAGAGAAAGGTGTGGACTGTTATGGAGTGTGGTAGAGAGTGTTTGAGTGGTGTAGAGTAGCAAGTATTGAGCAAAGTGGAGTGTCATGGTGTGGCATAGAGTGTTGTGGAGGGAGTAGAGTGTGGTAAAAGAGCATAGTGGAATGGTGTTGCAGAGTGGCATAGAGTGCTGTAGAGTGGGGTGGCACAAAGTGTAGTATTGTCAAGAGTGGAGCAGAGTTTAATGGAGTAGAGCATCAGAGTGGAGGTTCGCAGAGTGGCCTAGAGTGATGTGGCGTAAATACAGAGGTGCAGAGTAGATTGATGTAGAGTGCAGTTGCTACGAGTGGTGTGGAGTGGCATAGAATGGAGTGGTCCAGGGTAGAGTGGTGTAGAGGGCAATAGTGTGGTGTGCAATGATGCAGAATATATTAGAGTGGCATGGAGTGAAGCAGAGTGTAGTGGCATACAGTGAATTGGTGTGAAGTGCAGTAGAGTGCTGTAGTGTTGAATGATGTAAACTAAAGTGCAGTGGCATAGAGTGCGGTGGTGTAGAGTGGTAGAGAGAGCAGTTGTGCAGAGTAGAAATGAGTGGCGTAGAGTGCAGTGGCATAGAGCGAAGAGGCATAGAACGCAGTAGAGTGTCACAGTGTGCAATGACGGAATGTTGTAGAGTATAGTGGAGTAGAGTTCAGTGGAGTAGAATGCATTGGTTTTGAGTAAAGTGGTGTTGATTACCCTGGTGCTGAGTGTAGTGGTTTAGAGGAGAGTGTAGAGCTTAGAGGGCAGTCACAAAGAGCAGAATGGTGTACACTGGAGTGGTGTAGAAAGAATTGGATTTTAGTGAAGTGGTGCAGAGGGCACTGGCATAGAGTACAGTGATGCACAGTAAAATACAGTGGCGCAGAGTTCAGAGGCATAGAGTACATGGTTGTGGAGTTGTGCACAGTAGCGTTCAGTGGTGTAGAGTGCAGAGTGCAGAGTACATTAGAGTGATGTAGAGTGGATTGGCAGAGTGCACAGGCGTGGAGTGGTACAGAGTAGAGTGCACTAGCACAGAGAGCAGTGTTGCAGAGTAGAGTGGCACAGAGTGGAGTGGTGCATAGTAAGGTAGTGTGGTGTAGAGTGCACTGACATAGTATAGAGGGATAGGGTAACAGTAGAGTGTAGTGGTGCAGTGCAGGGTAGTCCAGAGGGAGTGAGATAAAGTAAAGTATGCATGGTGTGGTAGACTACAGCCATTACAGACAAAACATATTTAATTGAAAATTTACAGTTGCCCCGCCAGTTTACTGACAAAAGTATACAGCGCATACACAATGTGCGGAAATGCCATCACTTTAGTGTATCGATTTGTTTTCATCGCACTAAAAAAAATTTCTACCACACTTCAGAATTATCGAAACATGTTTTATTTGTTTGAAATACCTGCACAGTTCACTTCCAGACGTGTGCTAGGAAATAATTAACAATGTACAGCCTTCCTCAGCATACCCCCAATAGTCAGCATTACTCTCGCGTAAAACCTTTCACTTTAAAGTCAGCGAAAGAAAAGTAAAAACCAACCCCCCTCCCTTACAAGACAGCCTGACATTTGACCTCTGTCTTTTAATGCACAGCAAATGGGACACAATTAGAACTAGATTTAAAGGCCTGTTTACAGAAATCGAGCACTGGTGGAATACAGTAAAAAGGGTCCAACTCAAGCTGGATAGTTTAAAGAAAACAAGCATTTGCAATGCAACAGGTCTTGCATTTTCGAATTTTTTACCCATTGGTATTCCAAATGACAATTCTTTTTATGTATGTGCACTTTGTACATAGTGGTTGCTTGCAGGTTTTCAAAAACACAGAAATAAAAGGCATTGTCATTTACAATGCCAATACCTCAAAATCTCTTAAATGACCTATTGCATTGCAAATGGTTATGTCTGCACGGTATCTTGGGCAGCAAGACGGGAAGCAGGAATCGAGTGGAGGGAGGGGCTGTGGAGCAGGGAGGACACGGTGTTCATGAACACCCGGCTCTGCTTTCAGTACATGTGATGAGAAGAGACCATCACAATGTTTTTTAGGTCGAGCCATGGCAGCGTATGCGCTGCTCTGCCAGGCATGCTGTAATGTATTGACTTGAAGCCCCACCCACTCTCCAGCTATATTTGTCATTGGCTTGTGTCATTGTCCTTCATAAAAGTTGGCTTCTGATTCATTAATAGCTTTATTAATCCCTCATTAGTACCGCTTTATCTTAGTTTGCAACCTTCCACGAGGACAAGTCCTTGTACTTCGGTTGTTACACGGTACGTGTAAGAACTATTTTCTATAATGAGTTTCTACTACTGCAGGCACAGCATGCTTTTCCTGCAACATTCAGTGCACCATGAGCCCTCAAATTCTTTTTTTTGGTAAAAGCACCCCATACCGCGCTTTCACTTTAATAGCAACCGTGGACCTTTCTTTAGACACAGCTTGTCTAAAGGAAGGGGGGTGGCCTCAACGTCTAAGCGCAGATTAGGGCGTTTGGAAACAAGAAGCATTTGCAATGCAATAGGTCTTGCATTTTAGAAACTTTGACCTATTAGTATTTTAAATGATAATGCCTTTTAATATTGCAGGTTTTTTAAACACATAAATAAAAGACATTGTCATTTACAATGTCATTTAACTCAAAATCTTGCAATTACGAGACCTATTGCACAGCAAATGCTTGTACTCAGCGAATAGAATCAGAGCACAGACAGCACTGGGGAGGGGCAAATGGAGCAAAGAGGCGTGGGAGAGATATTAGCTGTAGAAACAGAGGAGCAAGCATTGTCAAAGTCAGCAGGTCAAGCAGGCACCTTCTAAAATGTTTACGCATGGCGCCTAACTTGCTGTTAATGCTCAAAGTTTAGTTTGGCACCAGGTGGAGGAGGCGATGAGTAACAGTCAGCAGAGTGGAAAAGCGGGTGCTGTGCTGCAACCTAAAGCCAGTGTTAAAAAAAAAAAAAAAAAAAAAGCAGACAAGCAGCTCGGTTTAAATAAAAGTTGGGTCATTGTTTATTTAGTTTCCCAGTAAGCCATAATTGATTACATGCGGCATTGCAAAATGTAATTTTAAAAAACACTAACTAATAGTAATGGACAATAGTACAAGTATAAAAGCGGGCGCCTGCTAAAATAGAGCTAATTGAAAAGATGGGCGGAAAATGGGCGGAGCTTCAAGTTCATACCTGAATACAGCATGCCTCACAGAGCAGCGCATGCGCTGCCCAGGCTCGACTGAAAAATAGAGCCAGCAAATAGGAGTTACAAACCACAAAACCAATGGTAAGCAATGGGTGGAATGCATCCACTGTTAGGCTTTCCAAATGTCCCTAAAATTTTGTTAGGCTTCGGCCTAAAAAAAGGACTATTCTTTTAAAATGCACTTTTTCTTCCAACTCGCAGCTTAAAGAGGCACTCTGGTGAAAAGAAAGACAATTAGCTCACTTCACTCAATCCTACATCACCAAACTATCATCACAAGAAGGGATTCAAGAAATACTCTTTGATTAGGTCTGATTGGGTTTCAGGGCATATTCTGGAATCATTTACAGGAAGGCCCTTTCAAAGGCAGCCCCGCCATACATCTAAGAGGGACCACTTGCATTATGCAAGTTTTGGGCGGCCCGGATTATCAAATAATTATGGAGTCACAGCATTTGCCACAAAATTTGACAGGCAGGTGTCATATTTGTCAAAAAATGTGATTTCGGAGCCATGGATGAAAATACTTCCGCGAGAGAACGTGTTGCTAAAACGATTTGTTTGCTTCCGAATTTCGATAGCTTTAATGCATAACATAGATAACCCTTGCTGCTTAATCTTACTAGTCATGGTAATCGCCGACAATGGTGAAGTTTCTGAAGAGTTATTCGGGGGTTGTGTCATTATGATTAACCACATGGCTGCTGGGCGTTTTCCCCCCCTGTGCTGGAAAATGCCATTTTAGTGGCACCATGACGAGCTCAGCTCGTCATCAGCACACGACACCTTTTGGTGATGACGAGCTGAGCTCGTCATCAGCATCGAAAGGGTTAAACCTAGGTTTGAGGGAGAACGATGCAATATTCTCCATATTTCATGATTCCATGTTAAGTATCAGTTTTTTTATGTCTGTATAATAAAAGCATCCAAACATGTCCAGTGTTAAATAGAACGGCACTTTAGCAGGTTAATTAAAAATACTGTTTTACATCCGAGTTGTTCGAAAGGACACCCACGATAACCATTTGTTACTGGTATTCTCGTTAGGAGTCATGGCTGGTCCTTCTCAAGTGCCAACTAACCTTTCTGAGAAGTTGGTTGTAGGGGGCACAGAGCGTGATAGTCCTACCCGTCGAAAGGACCCCCAAGAGAACATATTGGCATCTCTGGGTTCAGGTGACATTCACAAACAATGGCAAACTGAACCATATAATGCAGTTACCCATTATGCATAGGCTAGCTCACATATAGTATTTACCAATACACGGTCTGCAAAGGCGGAGGTCTCCCCTTCATGGGCTCGCACAGCTGCGCCAGATATATATATATATCAGAAGAAACATTACACCCACTACCAAGCCAAGACTATTGGCTTTGTCAATTGTTGTAAATTGCGTAAGATAAACCGCAATAACTAGGACTTTGTTGTATATAATATATTGAAAAGGATTCCGTTCCTTTGGGTGGGAGGTTGTGGCGTAGGCTGGAGCCAACTTTGGAGCTGAGAAAGCAGGATCGAGCCTCCCGTCGGCTCAATCAACATCCTGTGATTCAAAACATTGTATAATGTAACTGGTGCGGATGTTTGCTACGAGTTTCCATTATATAAAACTGAAAAAAATTCTCTTTGAAATTACACCAAAAGCAGTGATGGGTAGTACTATTTCAGATTTAAGCTTTTTTCCCACCCGAAGGTAAAAATGGAGATCCCGGTAGGGACCCGTCTCGGCACCTGCACCTGATTTTAAAAACTGCTGGTGCCAAGCACCAGTAGGACCCGGCCCATTTTAAAGCCCTAGTAGTACCGTTGCTCTTCCCTCAATCATGCCCGTCTGTCGGAAGCGGTCAAGCTTGGAACGTGACTACCTTCAGCAATCAGTCGGTCTTTCGAGAAAACGCCTTATCCGGTCATCATGGGCCACGCGAATTGTGCAGCCCGATGCAAGCCGAACCAGGTCAGAACTATGTTCCCATTGTTTAGAGACTGCTGAGCGCGGACGGCACTATAAGCGGAAAGCGAGATAAAAAAAAAGAAGAAAAAAAAAATCAAAAAATCGGGAGAATGTATTTCTCCCATTGACTTTTATTGAAGACGAGGCAATTTCAGGAGGGAGATTGCCGATGTTTGAAGCCAAAATGGTTTTATTTTGACTGTCTCCAGTCTGAATAGAGTCTATTGGCATACACGCGTCGAGGTAATGCAAATCTGAAACACTGTGGCCCAGGCATATGCTGCACCTGCTTAAAGTGTTAGACCACAACCTCCAACCCAAAATGAGGCGAGGCAGTGCGTGGGCTCGAAGACTGCCTGTCCGGTCACGTCTTATCAACTGCTGAACACAGCCCGGGTGCATGCCAAAGTCCGACTCCACCACCAGACCATCCCCGCCCCCTCTCGGAACACGCCCCTCCTGCCACTCGAGCTACAGTAGAGAAAACAGCGGCCCTGTCTCAACATGCCAGTCGCAAAATCACGCTGCACGAATAAGGATACAAAATGTGCAAAACAGGAGTATCTGAGAACGGGCAGGTGCCTATTACCCAAATGCAGCCATACTGTTGACGAGTGGCCTGGCATTTATCCAGCATCCAGAAAGCCTCAGAGCGTTGTCTGTGTAACAAAGAACCAAAGTCCAGAACTGTGGCTCACCTGTTGTCGCAGTGCCAGATTCTCACTGAGGTGAACTAATGCACCTCAATCTTATTCGAACCAGTGCCCTGGTGAGGCGAAACAAGCTTTATCGGCAAACGTTGGTCTCGACGCCTAGAACACCAAGATATTCTAGTACTGCTCTCACATGTTACCTCAATTCCCTCCTGCAGCCCCTACTATTTCTGTAAACAGGGCTCCCAATTTTATGGCATGTATATGGTTAAGATTTCCGTCTGCATTAAAACATTTATTTTGTGGACATCTTATTGGTATTTAGCCATATTTATTTTGTGTTTTCTGAATCGAAAAATGTGTAAGTTGTATATGTCCACATTTAACTAAAAAATATGCACACAGCAACTCACAACACACCTGGAGCAGAACCAGCTACTCAGTGTCCCCCCAATCTTGTTTCTACAGCAACCACAGCACCAAGACTGCCCTAATCATAGCCACCGACAACATCCGAACACTCCTCCGAGGAGAAACAGCAACTCTTATCCTCCTGGGCCTCTCAGCAGCCTTCAACACCACAGCCCACAACACGCGGATTGAAAGACTCCACCACATCGGTATCCAAGGGGGGCGAGCTCAGATGAACCACCTCCTCCTTCATCGGAAGGGCATAGAACCTACCACCTCCGAACCCAAGGATGTCGTCTGCACAGTTGCCCAGGGCTCATCCCTCCTCTCTTCAATGCATACATGATCCCACTGGCCTGCATAGTCAGAGCACACAGACTCAACATAATATTGTATGCAGATGACACCCAAGTCATCCTCTAACTCACCAATGACCCTACAACTGATAACAAGCTCACCATTAAATCACAGATAAACACAGTCTCCTTCCTCCACACGTTTCCTCACTCTACGCATGCTACGGAAGATCTTCAAGCGGCTACCCCTTTACACGAGAAGCACGGTGACACAAGCCGACTGGATTATGATAACTCAATTGAGAAATTCCTGCACACCTCCTACAGAGACTTTAAAACCATACAGAACACCACACCCACATTCATCCACGACCTTCCTAGAACCCACATCACATCCCACACTAGGAAACTATTGGCTTCCTGTACAAAAGAGATGCCAATTCAAGATGCTGACCCACATAACCAAGGGCCCCCGCCTGCATGAACCACTGCCTGAACTTCCACCAACCGCCGAAAATACTACACTCCACCTCCTTTATCACTTGCCCACATTCCCTACATCCACTAAAGCAGAAGAGGGCAACGCTCCTACAGCACAGAAAAGACCTGGAACAGCCAACCCTCCTCCTGAGCAGCTCCGGACCATGACCTCACTCCTAGAGTACCGAAGGACCCTCAAGACCTAGCTGTTAGAATGAACCATCTGGGACCTGCAGGCACCTGGGCACCCTACTGGGTGGTTAGCAGCGGTATAAAAATCCTGATTGATTGGTTTATACTCTGGCTATTTAATGGGAAACCTGACATGCATCAAATATAATAAAATACATCTCTTTAAAATACTAGCATTATACAACAAATATAGCAAGATATGCATAGATTTAAGGAAATATCAAACAGTTTTTTTTCTGTTCAACTCCCTACGCTGGCAATCTGCTTAATTCATCAATGACGGCACCGAGAGTTGCTCAAAAGAGGACACTAAGAAATAATCACTAGGATCCCCGGGGAATCTTCAACCTAGCCTCTTTCCTTCAACAGAAATAGTACCTTCTTGATTTAGTGAATGCATTTTAGGAACTTAGGTACTGGACATTCATTAACCCCCCCCCCCCACCCCTTGTGTATCTGAATAAATGATGCAGCAAGAAAAAGCAGATTAAGCAGGCCCAATGCAGTACATTTTGGGAACACGTTTCTTTCGTTTGTCGTTTTCACGTGTTAAGACTGCCTGGACAAAGATTTAAACCGATTAGTACCAGTTTAAAACCCTAGCAGAGCAATAAGTAACTGAAAGGTGACCAGTCATCTTTTGCAAAGGGCCTTCCAATCACCCAATGTCAGCATGTGTATGAGCGTTACTTGCAGTGGACTCATTTGAGCTAGCAACATTTTTGGTCGTAAAATATACTAATTATACAGGAGACTGGTTGTGTGGAAAGTGAATAGTTATGCGGGAAACAAGCTTTATCGGCAAACGTTGGTCTCGACGCCTAGAACACCAAGATATTCTAGTACTGCTCTCACATGTTACCTCAATTCCCTCCTGCAGCCCCTACTATTTCTGTAAACAGGGCTCCCAATTTTATGGCATGTATATGGTTAAGATTTCCGTCTGCATTAAAACATTTATTTTGTGGACATCTTATTGGTATTTAGCCATATTTATTTTGTGTTTTCTGAATCGAAAAATGTGTAAGTTGTATATGTCCACATTTAACTAAAAAATATGCACACAGCAACTCACAACACACCTGGAGCAGAACCAGCTACTCAGTGTCCCCCCAATCTTGTTTCTACAGCAACCACAGCACCAAGACTGCCCTAATCATAGCCACCGACAACATCCGAACACTCCTCCGAGGAGAAACAGCAACTCTTATCCTCCTGGGCCTCTCAGCAGCCTTCAACACCACAGCCCACAACACGCGGATTGAAAGACTCCACCACATCGGTATCCAAGGGGGGCGAGCTCAGATGAACCACCTCCTCCTTCATCGGAAGGGCATAGAACCTACCACCTCCGAACCCAAGGATGTCGTCTGCACAGTTGCCCAGGGCTCATCCCTCCTCTCTTCAATGCATACATGATCCCACTGGCCTGCATAGTCAGAGCACACAGACTCAACATAATATTGTATGCAGATGACACCCAAGTCATCCTCTAACTCACCAATGACCCTACAACTGATAACAAGCTCACCATTAAATCACAGATAAACACAGTCTCCTTCCTCCACACGTTTCCTCACTCTACGCATGCTACGGAAGATCTTCAAGCGGCTACCCCTTTACACGAGAAGCACGGTGACACAAGCCGACTGGATTATGATAACTCAATTGAGAAATTCCTGCACACCTCCTACAGAGACTTTAAAACCATACAGAACACCACACCCACATTCATCCACGACCTTCCTAGAACCCACATCACATCCCACACTAGGAAACTATTGGCTTCCTGTACAAAAGAGATGCCAATTCAAGATGCTGACCCACATAACCAAGGGCCCCCGCCTGCATGAACCACTGCCTGAACTTCCACCAACCGCCGAAAATACTACACTCCACCTCCTTTATCACTTGCCCACATTCCCTACATCCACTAAAGCAGAAGAGGGCAACGCTCCTACAGCACAGAAAAGACCTGGAACAGCCAACCCTCCTCCTGAGCAGCTCCGGACCATGACCTCACTCCTAGAGTACCGAAGGACCCTCAAGACCTAGCTGTTAGAATGAACCATCTGGGACCTGCAGGCACCTGGGCACCCTACTGGGTGGTTAGCAGCGGTATAAAAATCCTGATTGATTGGTTTATACTCTGGCTATTTAATGGGAAACCTGACATGCATCAAATATAATAAAATACATCTCTTTAAAATACTAGCATTATACAACAAATATAGCAAGATATGCATAGATTTAAGGAAATATCAAACAGTTTTTTTTCTGTTCAACTCCCTACGCTGGCAATCTGCTTAATTCATCAATGACGGCACCGAGAGTTGCTCAAAAGAGGACACTAAGAAATAATCACTAGGATCCCCGGGGAATCTTCAACCTAGCCTCTTTCCTTCAACAGAAATAGTACCTTCTTGATTTAGTGAATGCATTTTAGGAACTTAGGTACTGGACATTCATTAACCCCCCCCCCCCCACCCCTTGTGTATCTGAATAAATGATGCAGCAAGAAAAAGCAGATTAAGCAGGCCCAATGCAGTACATTTTGGGAACACGTTTCTTTCGTTTGTCGTTTTCACGTGTTAAGACTGCCTGGACAAAGATTTAAACCGATTAGTACCAGTTTAAAACCCTAGCAGAGCAATAAGTAACTGAAAGGTGACCAGTCATCTTTTGCAAAGGGCCTTCCAATCACCCAATGTCAGCATGTGTATGAGCGTTACTTGCAGTGGACTCATTTGAGCTAGCAACATTTTTGGTCGTAAAATATACTAATTATACAGGAGACTGGTTGTGTGGAAAGTGAATAGTTATGCGGGAAACAAGCTTTATCGGCAAACGTTGGTCTCGACGCCTAGAACACCAAGATATTCTAGTACTGCTCTCACATGTTACCTCAATTCCCTCCTGCAGCCCCTACTATTTCTGTAAACAGGGCTCCCAATTTTATGGCATGTATATGGTTAAGATTTCCGTCTGCATTAAAACATTTATTTTGTGGACATCTTATTGGTATTTAGCCATATTTATTTTGTGTTTTCTGAATCGAAAAATGTGTAAGTTGTATATGTCCACATTTAACTAAAAAATATGCACACAGCAACTCACAACACACCTGGAGCAGAACCAGCTACTCAGTGTCCCCCCAATCTTGTTTCTACAGCAACCACAGCACCAAGACTGCCCTAATCATAGCCACCGACAACATCCGAACACTCCTCCGAGGAGAAACAGCAACTCTTATCCTCCTGGGCCTCTCAGCAGCCTTCAACACCACAGCCCACAACACGCGGATTGAAAGACTCCACCACATCGGTATCCAAGGGGGGCGAGCTCAGATGAACCACCTCCTCCTTCATCGGTAGGGCATAGAACCTACCACCTCCGAACCCAAGGATGTCGTCTGCACAGTTGCCCAGGGCTCATCCCTCCTCTCTTCAATGCATACATGATCCCACTGGCCTGCATAGTCAGAGCACACAGACTCAACATAATATTGTATGCAGATGACACCCAAGTCATCCTCTAACTCACCAATGACCCTACAACTGATAACAAGCTCACCATTAAATCACAGATAAACACAGTCTCCTTCCTCCACACGTTTCCTCACTCTACGCATGCTACGGAAGATCTTCAAGCGGCTACCCCTTTACACGAGAAGCACGGTGACACAAGCCGACTGGATTATGATAACTCAATTGAGAAATTCCTGCACACCTCCTACAGAGACTTTAAAACCATACAGAACACCACACCCACATTCATCCACGACCTTCCTAGAACCCACATCACATCCCACACTAGGAAACTATTGGCTTCCTGTACAAAAGAGATGCCAATTCAAGATGCTGACCCACATAACCAAGGGCCCCCGCCTGCATGAACCACTGCCTGAACTTCCACCAACCGCCGAAAATACTACACTCCACCTCCTTTATCACTTGCCCACATTCCCTACATCCACTAAAGCAGAAGAGGGCAACGCTCCTACAGCACAGAAAAGACCTGGAACAGCCAACCCTCCTCCTGAGCAGCTCCGGACCATGACCTCACTCCTAGAGTACCGAAGGACCCTCAAGACCTAGCTGTTAGAATGAACCATCTGGGACCTGCAGGCACCTGGGCACCCTACTGGGTGGTTAGCAGCGGTATAAAAATCCTGATTGATTGGTTTATACTCTGGCTATTTAATGGGAAACCTGACATGCATCAAATATAATAAAATACATCTCTTTAAAATACTAGCATTATACAACAAATATAGCAAGATATGCATAGATTTAAGGAAATATCAAACAGTTTTTTTTCTGTTCAACTCCCTACGCTGGCAATCTGCTTAATTCATCAATGACGGCACCGAGAGTTGCTCAAAAGAGGACACTAAGAAATAATCACTAGGATCCCCGGGGAATCTTCAACCTAGCCTCTTTCCTTCAACAGAAATAGTACCTTCTTGATTTAGTGAATGCATTTTAGGAACTTAGGTACTGGACATTCATTAACCCCCCCCCCCCCACCCCTTGTGTATCTGAATAAATGATGCAGCAAGAAAAAGCAGATTAAGCAGGCCCAATGCAGTACATTTTGGGAACACGTTTCTTTCGTTTGTCGTTTTCACGTGTTAAGACTGCCTGGACAAAGATTTAAACCGATTAGTACCAGTTTAAAACCCTAGCAGAGCAATAAGTAACTGAAAGGTGACCAGTCATCTTTTGCAAAGGGCCTTCCAATCACCCAATGTCAGCATGTGTATGAGCGTTACTTGCAGTGGACTCATTTGAGCTAGCAACATTTTTGGTCGTAAAATATACTAATTATACAGGAGACTGGTTGTGTGGAAAGTGAATAGTTATGCGGGAAACACCGCAGCATCTCACTATTCCACCGTCCCTGCTCTTGGTATTCTACTACTAAGACCCATGCATTACTATGCCAAGGAAGCTGTCTTGAATCGAGTGTCCAGTGTTCTTGTACCTTGTTACTTTGCTTTGTAAAGCTTTTCAACAGAACCCCCCAGCAAACCACTATAGTATAAACTCGAATCAGAAGATTAGCAAGGGTGCCACGTGCATTAATGCAATATATGGGCCCAATCGCCCTGTTTGGAAGTGGAAAATAAAACCGCTTTCGCTGTAGTGCAGAGAGCCCCTGGCTCCCCAGCGTCGCTGCATCTGCCGTGCCATTGACAGCCAAGCCCCTGGTGGCAAGTTCTTGGAAAAGCTGGTAGTACTGGGGAACAGCCAAATGCACTGGGCCGCAGCATACTTTAGGCGCAGAGGACTGTCTGGAAATGTCTCCTTGGAGGGCGGACTGGTGCCATCCACCTCTGCTACAAGAGGCGGGGCCTCCCACTGCCGACTTACCCCAAAGCTATAGGTGACTCAGCCAGTCAGCCGCTGCTGGAATGCTCTCCATATCGCGGTTTTTGTTCTCGTGCATGACTATCTCCGCGTGGAATCCGCCGGTGAGAAAACAGGCCAGGGCAGGCCACGTGGAACTCTGCGCAAGTCCAGAATGTTCCACCAGCATTAGGCTGAGTAGAGGCGGGTGTTTGCACCTTTCTTGCATTCAAGTGCTAAATACCGTGCCATCTTGGGCAAATCTCCGCATCATAGCTGCACATGGGGTGGTAAAAGAGTTCTATTGGTGGGATTGGTTTCTCGTTAGCCTCCACTTTTCTAGCGCCAAGCGACCCTTTTAATGTGTGTGCTGCACTTAAAATGCAATTTAAAATACACTGCTTAATTAAAGGCCACCTACACATGACAAATCAGATTCAAATTCATAATGCAAAAATAAGTCACAAACGCGAAGCAAGAACTTCCAGGTAGACACCACGCAAATAACCAGAAGAACGTGCTCCTTTGAAATACTCAATGTGCCTAGTGAACAACGTGACGCAGCAACATACTAAACCTGTGCATTGTTTAGAACTAAGGAGCAAAAGTAAATCTAGAAACCCGCCTCTCCTCACCTGTCGTAATGAAAGAGATACTATGCGGCCAACTGAAGCACTCTTTGTTTATAAAAATATATATGGCTCCTGTTTGACGCACAGCCCATATGTATCTAGTCAACAGTCTGGCAGGTACACTTGGAGTAACTAGCAATTTTTTGCTGGCGACGTCAGCAGTGAAATAGCTCGGAACCTTGCCAGTCTCGGCTGAAGTGCCCCAGGGGGTTTGAAGGTATTTCAAGGTGCTCCGTGGTGCCTGAGAGACTGTCCTTACACAGGCTTTGAAGGCATCAGTTTTACGTTCGCATCGCGGGGGGGGGGGGGGGGGGGGGGGGGGTGGGGGGGGGACTTAGTAGGAGGCCTAGTGTCCGACGAGAACTTCAGCAATAAGTGGCTTGAATCCATTCCCCCTTTTGTTCCAAAGGACAGGGGGAATGCACACATAAATGATAATGTGACTTACCTGTCTGTAGCCACTGATCATAAGATTACAGTTTGTCGTATGGAGCACACAGGCTCCAAACAGAGGACTGGCGAATGAAGCGTGAAGCCCATGTGCCATGTGCAGGCGTGGGGGCAGGTATGTAACCTGCACTCGATGGGCCAAAGTTATGCAAACCAATACCACACCAAGAGGGCTCTGCTGTAGTGCAACACCATAATGTCCGTTTACCACCCCCTTCTCCTGCTCATACCTTGCATTAAATGCAATGAACACGGACTGTGGCGGATCCCCATTAGGGCTTCAAGCTGTTAGGCTTGAGACCTAAGACCTAAGGTCAGGGCCACCGGAATTATGCAGCAGGGAAGAAGCCAAATATACAGCTGGCTGACTAAATTCTGAGACAAGAAAAGCCAAATTATTCGTCATTTTTTTATTTAAAAAATATTTTTCTTAATATGTTATTGTAAATTATTCATACTCAGTACAAAATTCAGCATACCCAGTAAAACACAGTGCCAAACATGCAAACAATGCCACATTAGTATACAATTGACGTGCTTTTCGCATAACCTTGCAAGGATAGAATAGGGGTAATTGCCCCAGTTCCACTTCTGCGCGACTTCTCCAGACATTCCTCGTTTACGTAGCAAGAATCTAAACATCTGACTCTTCCGATCCGTCAATCAATCCACCCATTTGCTCTCGCCTAACATGCCCGAAGAAAGTCCCATCCATCCCTGGCCATGGAGGGTGAGGGGTTGCAGTTCTGCATACATCTCCGCCCGCTCTTTACAATCGATCAGATTTCTGATCCAGTCGCCTTTCATGGGTATTTTTCACGTTAGTACCATGTGGGAGAAGGTTTTACCTTAAGTACCCTGTACCTGGTCACTGTTGCTGTGGGTGTTAACCTTTGCAGGTGGCCTTCCACTGTGCAGCAACACGTCACCGCTCTTTTAATAACGTTTGATCCATTTGAGCAAGAAACTTTTTTTGATGTTGAAATCGCCAGATTATGCATCAGATTGTGGATTCATGTCCAAATAAGGCACGTTCATAATTATTTGGAGTGAGCCGAGGCCGCCTAAACGTATACTATTCTATGGACAGCATTCCTTATTTTAAAAAAAACTAAGTCTCGTCAGAGGTAGATAAGGGGCTATATTTTAATACAATTACTGCAGTTAGTAACCCTAGGCACTGTAATTCTAATTGGCCCCAATGTTTTCATATAAAGTCGAGTTGTGTAACGCTCTGTTGATTATTTCACTAGCAGTCGCCTGTAGCCGTGAGAGGTGCAGCAGTCGCAGTGTGCTGGGCGGCGGCTCAGCGTAGCGCTGGCAGGCCAGGCCTGCGACGCCTGCATGGTCTGGAGGCCAGATGGGACTGGGGACTCTTGCCAACTCAACAGGCGCTCTATGATCACAAGCCACGAGCGGCTGTGGGGTCAGGTATTCTCTAGGGGTGTCTGCTGTTATGGAGGTCTATGTCATAACAGGCGGAATAGGATTGACCAAAATCACCGACATTCTGACTGTGCCAGAAGATTGCACCAGCAGTTCGGGCTGGACTCTTCCCATGAGGAACAGGGTCAAGACCGATTTGCATATGACTAGGTCGAAACTAGGGTGGTGTGGTGAGCAAAGGAAAGATTGATTAAACCCAGATCCTTGTGAATGGGGGTGAATATTTGCATTGTTCAGCATTCTGTTCATTATTTGCTCCTTGCGAAGAAGATTACACCAGACATCAGCTACTGAAGAGGGTCTGCTGTAACTGGTTTAAACAAGTATTTGCAATGCAATAGACCTCACCTTTGGGACCTTATAAGTATTTAGCCAAGCAGCACATTATTCTGGGTGCTGCAATATCTACTGTTCTTTAACATGGATGTTTTGACACGTGAATAGGCACATTACTACATGATATGATGTTTTTGATATTTACAAAACAGTTGCAGCCGGCTCTGCTAGTAATGACAGCGACCCGTGTACACGGGAAATGAAACCGCGCCTCGTTTACAAATCACTGTTTTGTCCGAGTTGACGGACAACAGATTTCAAGAACAAAATGTGGCGCCTTGGTAGCCATTGTGGAAGAAGACAAGCAGAGGCACATCTAGCATGGGAGAGGGCAAGAGGGAAGGGCGAAAGCCGCGCAGCTAAATGCAAGCCAGCGTTTAAAGTAGGCCTGGGCGGCAAATTCTGTTCCGCTCGCGGATTTTGGGTAATTTCGTGTTCCGCAGAGAACACAATATTGCCCAAAATTCTGCGTTCCGCGACTTTGCAACATTTTTTGCATGTTCGCGTTCTCAAAAAGCGTGTTCGCAAGATATTTCTCCCCGAGCACGCAAACAGCGATCACGGACAGTAAAAAAACATCGCGAACAAGCAATTCCACCTGTTCGCGGAATTTCTGCGTGTTCGCAGAGCTTTATCGTTTCGCAAAGATTTGCGAAACGCGATTACGCAAATTCCGCCCACCCCTACTTTAAAGGTGCAGGCACTTCGAAGAGGTGCTCAATGACAATAATAATTAAAAGAACATTACATGAAGCACAGCGTTTCATGTGCAACTGATGGCAGGTGGCAGCGCCAACTGAACAACGGTTTTGGGGGGGGTGGTAGGTGGAAGGAGGAGGGGGCGGAATGGAAGAACACGATTGAATGGCAGGAGAGAGGCCAGGGAGGGCTTGGAACAAACGGAGCAGGAGTTGTATGGGTACGGATAGTGGAACATAAGCAGTGTGCACATACACTCCAACATAAAAAACAAGCATTTGCAATGCAATAGGTCTCGCAGAGTTTAACCTATTGGCATTGTAAATGATAATGCCTTTTATTGATCTGTTTTGCCAACTGACACATAGATAAAAGTCATTGTCATTTATAATGCCAATAGCTCAAACACTTGTAAATGCGAGACCTATTCAAAGAAGTAGCCGCCACTAACCCGAGCTGCTCGGAAAGTGAAAGCGCGCATGGAGCACTGACTGTTGCAGGAAAGCATGTCGTACGTGCAGGAGGAGAAACTCATTAAAGAAAATATTGCTTTCAGCCTTAAAAAGACATACCTTGTATCAATTGAAGTAAAAGGTCCAGTCCTCTTGGGAGGTTACAAATGAAGACAAGGCATTACTAAGGGTGGACTAACAAGCCTACTAAGAAATCAAAAACCAGCATTTCCGAAGGACAATGACACAAGCCAATGACAAATATGGGCGGGGCTTCTATTCCATACTCCAATGCAGCATCCCGCAGAGCAACTCATGCACTGCTCAGGCTCGACCTAAAAAAAAAGAGTGTGTAAACCCAAAAGGAAAAAAAACTCCAAGAAAGAATATCCGTAAAAGAAAGCTGTTCAGAACGACACACATTTAAACCAAATCGACAGTAATGGCGTGGTCAGCCAAACCCCATAGAATAGATTACAGCATGCCTCATAGAGCAGCGTCTGCGCGCTGCTAGGCTCGACCTAAAAACAGCTCTACAATTTAAGGAGTGATAAAGCGCTGTGATAATCCTGTCTGGTATCCCTTATTAAAACTACAAGTAAATGTGTAAAATCACTTTATAACGCTCAGGGGTATAGAGTCTCTTGGCAAAGCAACAGTTAAATGGTGCCAATCTGTTTATTTAATTTCACACTTGCCAATATAAAGCCTGAAAGCACAGAAGGCCATTACTTCTGCACAGCTGGAAATATATATTTGTGCCCCAATAAATGTGAATTGGAAGTGGTGGATGGAAGCAGAACAGGTTTGTTTAAATGCAGTGTCAGGAGATCTGGTGGCCCTCACCATTCCTCTGCTGCGGAATACTTCCAGTGTAGGAAAATGGAAGATCAACATTTCATTATTCCGATGCCAAGGCGCTGCCAGTATTAATCACGGTGCAAATTAATACACCACAGTGCACCTGCTGTGCAAGAGACTGCTGCGCAAATAACACAGTGTCCTGGTAATAAAAACACATAACTGCCAGAAAAGCCAGCGTGATACTGGCAGGAGGGTACAGCATTGCAAGCCCCATGGTAATGTTCCATGGGTGCTGCTAATGTGCCAGATTGCTACCCAAGGAGCCAGCCTGCTGCCATAATATATACAAGGTAGTCGTCAACGTTGTACTAGGGGAATACTCCATATACCTAACCCACGTGATGTCAGAATGCCACGGTCACGCAAAATAAGCCAGGGCGGTAGCTCAATGTGACACAGAGCTAAATAAACGCACAATATGCCAAATACAAGGGCAGATGTTCAATGTGAGGAGTAGATCGAAAAAAGATGGGGGAGCAGCCCAATGCCAGGGGAGCAGCGCAAAAACACAGGTGGCAGTTAATAGCCCGATGATGCGTGCCAATGAGATCTAGGCACTGCTCGACATGACCGGGCTGAATATTGCTGTGCCAGTGTCAGCAGTTATCCACCATGGCAAACTTCCTCGTAGCCCTAGCCCACTACTCCCACAGTGGGCAGCTTGAGGAAGGACTCGCACTTCTGTAAGCCACGTTCTGCTCCTCAGACCGCCGTCACTTCCGGGCGTGACGTGGCAGGGAAGGAAGCGGCAGACCTTAAGCATCAAATACCTGTGCGGGGAGCCCATGTTTACATTACACTGTGCGCCATGGAGACTGATGAAACGTACGCAATACAGTCAGTTTAAAATCTAGGTAAAAGGCTGCGCGTCCCATTGATTACGAATGGCTGAAGCCTACTGCATGCGTTTCTTATGTACCTTCAGGGCTGGTCCTAGCCATGGGCGGTATGGGCAACTGCCCAGGGCCTCGCGCTCAGGGGGGCCCCGCCGCCGGCCCCGCAGTTGCGGGCAGCGGGAATAAATAAATTATAATCATGGGAAAAGCGCTGCGCAGTGCGCACAGCACTCTCGTCGCGCTTGCGCAGGGGCCCGGGCCGCAGGCAGTAAAAGTAAGGCAGGGAAGGAGGCCGGGAACTAAACACTGTCTGCGCAAGCACCGCACGCACCGTGACGCACGCACCCCATCTCCTAGTTTGGTGGTGCCTTAGTGGTGGTGACGTGGCGCCGGCCTTGCTCATGATGCGGGTGACCGTGGGTCCCAGGGCCGTCAATCTGGTAGCGCGCGAAAGCGCTACCAATGTCGGCCCTGGACATGATTTTATGGCCAGCCCCCGCTCAGTGTGACGCACTCAGCATGCGCACACGCCATTCATGAGCAGTCAGTGACTACTCGGATCGGGCCACGTGGGCAGGCTGCAGGCAGGAGTCGATCGGGCCCCGGCTTCCTCGTTGAGTCATCGTTGAGCAGTTAAGGTAAGAGACCTGCTTCGTATTTATATTAATACTTCGAATGTTTCAGACATACGATTCAAGATGCTTAGTCACTTTTGGCACAACATTAGCAGGAACCTGGAGACATTAAGTGCAAAATGCATTTAGGTGCAAAAAACAGAGTTAGGAGACTAGTCACCTTTGGTACTTCATCAACTAGAATGTGGGGACACTTTAAGGTACAAAAACATATACAGGAGTAAAAAAATCAATACAGGTACACAGACACATGTGCATGCAAAATTAGCAGAATTGTGCTGTAATATTTAGGGGGGAAAGCACAATTAGGAGCAAAAATCCCTTCTAGGAACAGAAGCACGTTTAGACACAAAAGATGCATAAGTGTGGTATCCAATTTAGGTGAAAATGAAAATCATGCACAGTCCCGATCTGTCCAAAACCACCAAGATGTGAATGACACCGTTTTAAAACAAGCATTTGCAATGCAATGGTCTCGGCATCATTAACCCCTTCCATGCTGATGACGGCCCCCATCCGTCATGCATTACAGTGCTCGTGTGCTGATGACGGCTGGGGGCCGTCATAAAGCCATTGATTCTTTAAAAGCCTAGCACACGAGGAAAATCGGCCCAGCATGGAAGGGGTTAAAGGTAGAGCAATTGGCATTGCTCATGACATTTCTTTTTTTTTCTTTAAATCATAAATAAATGGCATTGTCATTTACATTGCCAATACACAGCACTCTTCACTACTCTGCACTCACTACTCTGCACTCACTACTCTGCACTCACTACTCTGCACTCACTACTCTGCACTCACTACTCTGCACTCACTACTCTGCACTCACTACTCTGCACTCACTACAGCTTCCTTCCACAGCTAGAACTAGTGCATAATGTCAAAACAGAGAAAACAAGGAAACACACTGAAACTGTCTGTACCACGCCAAGTTCACATTTCGAGCAGCATGTGTTAAATCACGCTTAGACTACTTTCTCTACTCAAAAGTAGTACATTTCCTTCAAAAAGATAAAAATATGACATGCAAACAGTAATGCCGAAACAAACTGTTCAGCATGGGTTCTGATTTACATGAAAACATTAATTTCACTTAAAATAATAATAGTTTTTAGCTAAATTAAATTTACATTTGGATTTAGGGCATATTCACATATTTTTAGTAAATTTAAATGTCAGTGGCAGATGGACACGCTTTCATTTAGCAGCCAAATATACAATAACTCTTACTGCCCCCGGAATTCCGCCGCGGCCGCACCGGAAGTCAGGCAAGGTCGCCTGTGACGGGGGCGGAGCCGCGTCCGGACCGGAAGAGGAGGCAGGCGGAGGAAATGCGTGGAGCGGCCCGGGGCTCCTGCGAGCGTGGAGAGCCCCCGGGGCCGACAACAGGACGTTGCACGCGTGTTGCGGGGCTCCCTTGACCAAGCGGGAGTCCCGGGATAGGAGCCGCAGCGTCAACTCTCCCTGCCGGTGCAGAGAGCGGAGTCCCCCAGATTGCCACAGTAAGTTAAAGGGGAGAGGGGGGGCCGGTGCGCGCGCGTGTGTGTGTGTGTGTGTGTGTGTGAGTGGGGGTGTTCTGTATGTATGTGCATGCGTGAGCGCTTCTGTTTCTATGTATGCGTGTGTTGTGTGGGAGCCTCGCGCAGCGCTCGTACTAATGCGCGTGCCAGTTTAGAATCGCCTGCGCGCGGCCAGGAGTGTCTCCTGGGAAGCACGCTCGGTGACATAAGATCTCGGCGGAGACGCGCTTCCGCGCGTCTTTAGCCGAGACCTAAAAAGGTCCAAAGCAACCAAAATCCAAAGAAGGCTGACCCAAAAGCCCTCTCTGTGTCATTTGTCACAAACAAAAGGGCTTTGCGGTGTCTCACCAAAAAGAAGTTTGGAGGAGCTGTTCTTCCCTGACATGGGAGGACTCTGACACCAACATGAACCCACCTGCTTCTTACATAAGTGTGCCCTTATAGTACATTTCCATAGGCCACTACTTTACATAACTCTTTGCCCTCTGGTTCCCATCATTGTAGTCCCTCCTTAGCCAAATAGCCTTTTATCCCTCAAATGTACATTATCCTGCTTCCCAGATGCACAGCAGCGAGTGTCCTATGGAGGCGTATCAATTAGTGGTGGCCTGAGTTGCATCACTCAGTACCACCCCGAGGCACAACACCCTGAGATTTCAGCTGTATAGTGTTATGTGTGACTGTTGGGGTGTGTGCATTAGTGAATTTGTGTCTTTAGGCTCTTGAGAAAAATTCTGTGTGTGTGTTTTGGCGTGTCTGTGCATATGTGTGTGCTTTATGTGTGCATGTGCCAATATTTGCGTGCTTTATGTGTGCATGTGCCAATATTCAAGCCTACTTGGTTTGTTAATTTTTAGTTTCTTTATCATGATATTTAAAATGTTTCGTTTTTTTTTTTGATAGACATATGTATTCTGGTGCCAGAGCCTCCCGGGGAACTCATGTGCCCTTACAAAAGTGAAAAACAGACTCTCACAATCTGTTGGTCCATGGGCTACACCGCAGGGATCAGTGTACGTTTATGTGCTGGTAATCTTTGGAAAAGTGCATGACTTGGGCAGGGTTATACAGATTCTATCCAGTTCTTTACTGGCAAAAGGACCATTTATTTTCCAATGCTAGCTACTTGGCACAGTAATTGCTAGCTGTTTGGCACAGTCATTTATATACAATAGCACACGCGGGTTGCATTTCAGGACGCAGAGCGTTTTATAAAGCTCGCACCTGAGCCATACTGTGCTGAAATGTTGCTTCGAGAAGCACGTATGCTGAGAGCCGAGAGTATAGTTAATTGAGTGGTAGTTGGTGATTTGCCGTACGTTCTCACCAATTAATTTGCGAAGTCACTTTCTGTGATGTCACTTAGAGGGGCCTCACATCTTCCCTTTCGCCCAGGGCCTCAGAAGGCCTAGGACCGGCACTGTGTACCTTTACCAGCTGAGGGGTACCCACACCGAAGGGATATACTGTCTAGGGCCACAAACCCCCATCAACGTCAAAACCGACTGTTTCACCTACAAGACCGTCGTAACTTGCTCCTTTCAAAGATGCCAGAGAAAATAACACATTCAGGCGGCCAGCACCGATACAAGAGAGGGCAGCACCATACCGGAGATTACGAATTGAAAGGAAAAGGCCAGATGGCAGGCTTCCCCATCATGGCTCCGACATTTATGCAACCCAGAAAGGGTTGGCTCCCTCCCTTGTAAAGGATATTGATTGCATTGTACCGCTGGACTTGCACCCTCGATAACTCCCCACACAGGACTGAGCAAAACAGACAGGACACATACACACCAGAGTAATACGGAACAATTATACACCATACTCCACAAATTCAATCATCCTTTGCCAATTAAATGATGGAAGTTATCTGGTTAATGGTGCTCGTTTTATCGGCAAATAAAGAATAAAAAACGGAGTCAACACTGCTGAGATCAGAGCCTGTGGCCTTCAGCTCACACCCATCTCTGAGGACATATTTCAGTGCTTAGCATTAAATATTCCTTTTCCGTTACCTGGACGTCACATTCTGCGCGAGCTAGGCGTGAAGACGCCCTCCAGGCTCTCGTGCAAAATGCCCTTGACCACCAGCCTCTTAATTGGCTGCCCGCTCTCAGCGTCTTTGGCGACCCATTTATGGACTACGTGCTTCCAGAGGTTCGCCCCCCTCGGCCCCACCAGTTTCCTTCCTCCTCGTGTACAATGGGACAGGGTCCGTGAATGCTTCCGCCGCCGGGGATGTGGATGACGTAAGGCACGTTAGCAACTTGGGTCTGCACTGCTGGCTTTTCAATTAGTCCTTCGCATATCGTATGCCCACCGTCCTCTGAGCACCAAATCTGCTGCAATTTTATTTAAAAAGTTAACGGTGGAGAGTTTTATTATGTAGCCAAAGCACGACAACGGACAGTTTTGCGAAAGGCACCATGTCCACTCTAACTGTAGTTCCGAAGAGCAGGCTCTACTACCATGTCTTCACACTGACACCCGAGGTCTTGTTCAAAGTACACTGGAGGAATGAACAGGGAGAAAACTTACTCAAAGAAGGACATAAGAGCTATAAAAGATTGCAGTAGAACCAAGTCTTTATGGGGCCCTTTAAGATGTAGAAACAAGCACTGGCAATGCCAATAGGTCTGGCATCTAAGGACTGTTGTATGGTCATGTGAAGCTTTAAAAGTAAACATGGGAATAGATATCCAATTGTTCAGAAGACTTGTAGAATAATGTGTTGCCAACAGAGAACTAGATAATGTATGTTTTTCTCTAAGACATGTGGGCGGAGCCAAAACCCCTCTTTAGCGCTGATCGCATATTCGTCTGGCGACAGCTGTACGGTCATGCCAGACCATAAAGACTACTTCCCTCTGTGATGGAATGCTTAAAACCAGGGTGCGACTGTACTTGAACCCCGACAGCGCTGTGAAGTCATAGTAATACAAACAGTGCTATATCAATCAGGTGTTTGTTAACGCGCAACTACTCGCGCGTGAGGGTTTCAAGACACTGGGGGAGGGGTGTAGGTTCCAGTCCATCAAGGAGGGAGTCTGCTATACGAACCTCTGCAACATAAAGTGAGAGGGAGTGCCCATTATATGTGGTGTTGCAGAGACTAAAGCAGCCATCAGCGGGCATAGAGAACTAAGTAGGAAGGGGCTGTGATGGTGCCACATACGCACCATTGATAAACCTACATTATTACCACATATAAATGGTATGGGTGTGGCATATATTGTATGGCTGAATGCTACATGACAGGCCTACATCTCAAAGACTACCAGGATAGTTCAAATTGATCTAGAGAAATGCACACAAAGGCAGAAAATGGGAAAGTTCTCTCCTCCACTTAGTCACACACAGACAATAGAGTGCCACCTTTATCCACTTCTTTCTTAAATATTTACATAAAAACTAATAATGGACCTGTGACGCTAGACTATCTCAAAATTCACTCCTACCTGGGAGATACTCAAATATGAATGAATGATTTATTTATATTGCACAGTTACTTAAAACCATTTGTAATAAGTCTTACATCCAGTTTAAAAGGAAATTGAGACAATTGTAAAAGAAAAATATTTGTTTGCAACACTCTCAAAGCATTATATTAAAAAAAGTATATATATTACCTTCTGGCGGTCGCCAGTAGGTATATATAGTTAGGACCTAGTTACCATAGGAAATTCCGAACATTCTATTGGGAATAACTTTGGCGCCGATTGAGGAATCAGCCTGTAATTTTCCTTAACCACTTGGATGCTAGGCATTTTCCCGCTGTGTGCTGGAAAATGCCATTTTAGTGGCACCATGACGAGCTCAGCTCGTCATCAGCACACGACCCCCGTGGGTGATGACGAGCTGAGCTCGTCATCAGCATCTAAGGGGTTAAATTTGCCTCGCTGCGCTCTGCTCCTTCCCTGAAAGTTCGAGGGGATTCGTCAAGCGGGGGCCGAGAAAAAAGGGGGGGTCCCAAAACGTGTTTTCTCCATGTTAATTTCCTTAGGGACATTCTGACAAGGCTACAGCTCGAACGGCTGAACAGAATTATACCAGATTTGGCAAAATGGTAGGGACTGGTATGCAGCAGTGCCTTTTGTATGTTTGGTGTAAATCCCTCCAGTAGTTCTTGAGAAAATTTAATTCAACATTTTTCAAATGGCATTTTCTATGGGACCTTTAGACACAGCTACAGCCCGAACGGCTGGACGGAATTACATCAAACTTGGCAAAATGGTAGGGACAGGTATGCAGTAGTGCCTTTTCTAGATTTGGTGAAAATCCCTCTAGTAATTGTTGAGAAAATGAATTTGAGCAAATTATATATCTATATGCGCTCAACATTTTATTGGGAATAACTTTGGCGCCGATTGAGGAATCTGTGCAATTTTCCAGAATTTTGGCCAGCTCCGCTCCCCTCCTTCCCTGAAAGTTTCGGGGGAGTCAAGCGGGGGCCGAAAGGGGGGTCCCAATACGTGTTTTCCCCCATGTTAAATTCCATAGGGACCTTTAGACACGGCTACAGCCCGAACGGCTGAACGGAATTACACCAAACTTGGCAAAATGGTAGGGACAGGTATGCAGTAGTGCCTTCGCTATATTTGGTGAAAATCCCTCCAGTAGTTGAGAAAATTGAATTTGATCAAATTATATATCTATATGCGCTCACCGTACGCGCACCGTGCGCGTACCATTACGTGCGCGAGTGAGTTTGATTGGCTGGCAGTCGACGGTCAACATTCCAAACCAGGAAGTGTTGGCCACCATCTTGTTTTTCAGGAGAACTGCGGCACAAGAGAGCCCAAAACAAGAGTGGAAAACACGAAAAGGGGGCAGGGTAGAGACCCCCCCCAACCTTCTAGCCCTTCTCAGGGGGTCCCAAAAGGACCCCCAAGGGCAAAAAACAAAAAAAAACCCGCAGGTAGGTGCACCGTACGCGTACCCCGCGATTTAAAATAAATAAATAAATTTAAAAAATTGCACTTGGCGGTCCTTCTGGGACCCCCTGAGAAGGGCTAGGGGGTCAGGGGGTCTCAACCCTGCCCCCTTTTCGCGTTTTCCACTCTTGTTTGGTGCTCTCTTGTGCCTCACTTCTCCTAAGAAACAAGATGGCTGCTCAGGTGGTCCCAGAAGGATAATATCATATATAAACGTTATCCACTAATAGAATTAGCGTTTACAAAACCTTTGAAATTTATTGAAAAAAAATATCGGTTTGACGCTTGATATAGTTAAGAATTAGCATTTAAAAAACCTTGCAAATTTACTGAAAAAACCATAGGTTACAGGCCTTATATAGTTAGGAATTAGCATTTAAAAAACCATTGAAATTGCTCCTATATAGTTAGTTGTACTAACTATATTTACCGCACCCGCAATCCACTGCTGATGTCACATATTACATCATTCATGACGTGGTCAGTGACATCACTGATGACATGATGACATCTCAAATGACATCACTGATGACATCACTGATTATATCATTCATGTGATAATACGATGCACCTCCTCACACTCCAATATAACCTTTGATACACCCAGTGTTAAATACAGACTACCATTCTTGAAACCATTGACACACCAATACCAGTTACTACATACGCACTCACTGATTCCTAGGTCTACACACACATTCACTCATTCACCCATAGAATCACTCATACACACAGTCACTCATCAATACAACACTCATACACCTATACAGACACTCACACACTGCCACTCATACATGGAGTTACTCACACACCTAGTCAGTCATGCAAAGAATCAATCACACATCCATTTCCTCAACTATACAGTTATACACACACAACACCTTACTTATTCAAACACACAACACCTTACTTATTCAAACATATACTAACACATACTTACTCTCTTATACAATCACTGATACAAGTACACAATGATCCATATAGCCACTCGCACATTCACTGGCTCTCATGTATAGTAATTTATATATGCCAACTCTCACTTGCACTGTGTTTTACATATGTACTTACTTGCACATGTAGCACTGAGATATCCATTCACTCACCAACACACCCATGCACACAGTCAACTGCCCATATAGCTGTTTCCACATGCACTATTGAACTCATACACCTAGTGAATCAACTGCTCACACATCTATGCACAGACTCGCACACCTCCCAGCCACCCACAAACACTCAGTCTCCCATTCAAATACTTAGGCAACCAATCAATAACCCATATTGCCACTCGTATAGCTACTGATCAACAAATGCAGCAGCTTACACAACAACAGAGATACTGATGCACACATTCAGAAAGTTTAGTCACTAACCCATGCATTTAGTAAGACACATTTAATCACTCACTCATACAGTCAGTCATGCACCTACTAAATCCTTCATCCAGACACTTATACATCCACTCATTCTTCAATATGTAAAACATATTTAAACTTTACAGAAACACACAGTCACTGGATGATGTCATCAGTGATGTCAGTGATGTCAAATGAGATATCAGTGATGTCACTGACCATGCCATGAATGATGTAATATGTGACATCAGCAGTGGATTGCGGGTGCACGAAATATAGTTAGTACAACCATGTAGGAGCAATTTCAATGGCTTTTAAATGCCAATTCCTAACTATATAAGGCCTGAAACCTATGGTTTTTTAAGAGAATATATATATATATAACTATATCCAACAGAAGCACAGGAACCCTTTTGGGAGCAACCACACAACAAACTCAATAATGAACTCCTTTATTTTCGGGTACTTGCCAGCAGGCTTTCAAAGGTGAGGTCTCTTATAAAATCAAACGCCAAATGCAATTCGAGAGCAAGGGCTCTCTTCGTCAGTGGCAAAGTTAATTCAGCTGCTGAAGCTCTCCCCTTAGTAATCAATCCCCGCCCTCTGGGCATCAGCAAACAGTGACGTTTCTGGGATCTGGAGTCCTTTGTTAAAGGTTGGATGTGTTTCAGCAAAATGGATGCAAATAAATCCACAGTGGGTAAAAGGCACAACTCCCTTGTCAGCCTGCCCCGCTTTTCAGTAACTGATGGAGTGTTCAAGGAGTCACCCCTGCAGCGCTCCAAGACGTTCGTGTCCACATGCTCCTCTGTAATGAAGAGCTGGCTCCGCATCAGCAGCAGGTCACTCCCACGACCGGGCGGCAGTTACAAATCCAACAGATTGGGAGTGACCTGCTGCTGATGCGGAGCCAGCTCTTCATTACAGAGGAGCATGTGGACACGAACGTCTTGGAGCGCTGCAGTATTGAGTTACTGAAAAGCGGGGCAGGCTGACAAGGGAGTTGTGCCTTTTACCCACTGTGGATTTAAAAAAAAAATATATATATATATATATATATATATATATATATATATATATATATATATATATATATATATATATTCACTGAAAAAACCATAGGTTTCACACCAGTTATAGTTAGGAATTAGCATTTAAAAAACCTATTAAATTCACTGAAAAAACCATAGGTTTCACACCAGTTATAGTTAGCTGGAAATTTTACTGATATAAAACCATTGAAATTCCCACGTTATAGTTAGTCGGACTCACTATAACTTGCGCGTGCAATGCACTGCTGATGACATCACATATTACATCACTCATGACATGGTCAGTGACATCACTCATGACATCACTGATGACACCATCCTTGTGACACAGTGACAGACCTCCTCTCACTGTAAAGTAACCTTTCAAACACATATTGAAAAATAGAAACTAACATTTTCAAAAAAGTGCATATACCCATACCAGTTACAACAACCAATTCAGTAATTTCACCATCTATATACAACTTCACACATTCACCAACAGTTTTATGTATTCACTCATACATATACTCACTCATCATATGTAGTGATACCCCTATTCATTCTGTTACACACCGACAGTCATCAAAAACTTACTCATACATATACTCACACATGCAAATAAACTAATAAACATCCATTTATTTGCATATACAACTATACACACATTAGCACATTACTTCTAAGGAAACTTACACATACTTACTCTCTTAAACAATCACTTATAGAAACACATACTTATTTAAACAGGAACTCTTTCAATCTCTCAATCTCACACATACTTACTTATATACATCAATGCTCATATATACAAGATTAAAACATATGTAGTTACTCATAAAGACACTAGTGAGAGAGGCATTCACTCACTAACACACACATATACACACTCATCCACCCATACAGTCCTGCACATATGCTGTCTTCAAAACACATACAAACAGTGAGTCAGTCATTGATGCATCTATGTGCTAAGTAACAGCCCCACCAAACCATACAGACACTCATACTGATACTAAAAAAACATCTAATAACCCATATACACACACATGTAGCTACTCACCAACCCATGCAGCCACTTATACACAAAGTAAAACACGGATACATATATTTAAATATTAAAACATTACTCGCTAATATATGTATTCACTAAGATACACTTAATAAGCCAGTTAACCAATCAATTTTTTTTTAAAAACATCCATTTAGACACTTATTTAAACATTTATTCTTCCATCGACCTTAACATATACATATATAAAACATATTTATTTTTCAGAAAGACAGACATTCACTGGATGGTGTCATCAGTGATGTCATGAGTGATGTCACTGACCATGTCATGAGTGATGTAATATGTGATGTCATCAGCAGTGCATTGCACGCGCAAGTTATAGTGAGTCCGACTAACTATAACGTGGGAATTTCAATGGTTTTATATCAGTAAAATTTCCAGCTAACTATAACTGGTGTGAAACCTATGGTTTTTTCAGTGAATTTAATAGGTTTTTTAAATGCTAATTCCTAACTATAACTGGTGTGAAACCTATGGTTTTTTCAGTGAATTTCAAAGGTTTTTTAAATGCAAATTCCTAACTATAACTGGTGTGAAACCTATGGTTTTTTCAGTGAATTTCAAAGTTATTTAAATGCTAATTCCTTTGTATATCGAGTTTCTAACCTTTTTTTTTTTTACAATTTGCTGTTTTTTTTTAAAGTATTCATTTTTTTAATAATTTTTTTCTTTTGCGCTCTGGGTGCGCGCTCGGGGAAGCTTTCAGCTAAGCTCTCCTGTAAGCTTCTCCGTGCGCTCATCTGAAAGCGCACCCAGAGCGCAACTGTCGTTCGTGAAAAAAAAATATGAATGAAAAGTTAATAATAATGCAAAACATTTCGTACCATACAAATAAAATTTGTTTTTTTTAATATGGAAAATGATTATGCATTTCTATTAAAGATTGATGACGTCACTTCGGCGCGCAACGTACGTGCCCTCGGAAGCGCCTACGTGCGCGGCTCCTAAACGCACGCAAAAGCGCCTACGATCGCGCCACGTTTGCGCCCCGGAAGCGCCTACGATCGCGCCACGTTTGCGCCCCGGAAGCGCCTACGATCGCGCTGCGTAAACGCACCCGGAAGTGCACCTGAGCGCGCAGCGTAAGCGCGTCGGGTCATGTGACCCTAAAATAACACTTTTCATTGGTTGCTAACAGTTTTTTTTTACAATGAATGAAATCCCCACCCATTTCCTTCACTTCTTCTTTCACTTTTGTGACTGAAAGACCTGCCTTTTTTGCTGCTCCATATTCCTGGATTCATCATGGCTGCCAGACCATCCAGCAGTGAAGATGACTCCAATGATTTCATTGATGAAGAGCCTCCTACCCCAAAGGTGAAGGGACATTTCATCTGGAAATTTTTTAAGTTTCCAGAAGGCCAGAAGAAGGTGAATGCACCAAAAGTAGAGTGCAGGATCTGCAAAAAGGTCCTGTCACGGGGTAACCCCCTAAAAAAATACTCTTTTGGCAACTTCACCATGATTCGCCATGTGGAGACCAGGCACCCCCAGAATTTTGCCGGGGAAAGTGTCAGGGCTCTGGCACAGGAGGTTCCTAGAGATGGGGCCTCTACATCAACAGGAGGAGCAACTTCTTCCAGAAGAGAACAATCTCAGGGGCAGGTAGCAAACATTCAACCTGCATTCAACCATGGGGTCGTCAGATGCAGATACTGCAATCAACTCCTCACCTATGGGGAGCAAAGTGTCCTGCTCATGGTTCGAGCATTAGAGAACCATCACTGCCCTTCCCACCCCTAATTTTTTTCTTTTCTTTTTGCTCCTGTTGAGCAGTTTCTATTCCCTGTTTTTGTTCCTCTTCAGTTAAAAGAAGAAAACCAAAAGTTCTTTTCAGAACTACCTCCAATTCTCATCAAAGAGCTATAATCTAAAAAAATGAAGAGTAAGTGAAATATAGTGCATTGATAATTGAAAGGAGAATGAGTAAGAAAGAACAGAAAGGTATGAGAGGTGAAAGGAAGTGAAGTAGGAGGACTGAAAGAAGGTGAGTGTTAGAAAAGAAAGTTATGACACAGTGAATAAACTGGAGGCCTCATTTCTGAAAAGTGACGCATCGCTACGTGAAAATAGCGATGCGTCACTTATCTGGACGCACTCCTTATGACATTCCACATATGTCATATTTAATATATGACTAATCAATTCGCAAGGAGTTACAGATATGTCAGTATTTCTGACATATCTGTAAACACAAAAGTAACGCATTGCAGGAGTGCGTCACAAAAGTGACGCAACTCCAGTAATGTGTCCTTTCACATGGAAAAAGCACCATGTGAAAGGTTTGCTGTGAAGCAGGCGCAAGATTTTGGCGCAACTGCATCCTAAAAGTGACGCACTGCGTCATTATTACCAAGCTTTTTGCAAGGAACACCCCCTCTGCATGCATTATACCTGACACTATTTTTTTAAAAGTGACGCATCTAGGTACATGGGTCACTTTTTAAAACTCTGCGCCATATTGTATCTGCATCAGGTATAATGTATGCAGAGGGGGCAATCCCTCGCAAAAAGCTTGGTAATAACAACGTACTGAAATCTATGAGATTTCCCTGCGTCACTTTTAGGATGCTATTGCGTCAAAATTTTGCGCCGGCCTCGCATCACTTTTATGTTTACACATATGTCAGAAATACTGACGTATCTGTAACTCCTTGCAACATGATTCGTCATACATTAAATATGACACATCTGGAATGTCATAAGGACTGTGTACAGAAAAGTGACGCATCACACCAGCAGTGTAATAAAATGTGCCTCGTTGCACTATATTTAAAGGATGCAACAGCATCCTAAAAGTGACGCAGTGAAATCTCAAACATTTCACTGCGTCGCTATTACAAAGCTTTTTGTGGGGGAACACCCCCTCTGCATGCATTATACCTCACGCAGATATAATGTGGCGCTTGATTTTAAAAAGTGACCCATCTACCTAGATACCTCACTTTTTAAATATAACGCAACGCAACACATTTTTTTACACTACTGGTGCAATGCGTCACTTTTCTGTGCGCACTCCTTATGACATTCCAAGTAACGCATTGCTGGAGTGCGTCACAAAAGTGACGCAACTCCAGTAATGTGTCCTTTCAAATGGGGAAAGCAGCATATGAAAGGTCTTGCCTCAGTCTAACACCTGCTGTAAAGCAGGCACAAGATTTTGACGCAACAGCATCCTAAAACTGACGCAGTGAAATCTCAAAGATTTCACTGCGTCGCTATTACAAAGCTTTTTGCGGGAGAACACCCCCTCTGCATACATTATACCTGACGCTATTTTTAAAAAGTGACGCATCTAGGTACATGGGTCACTTTTTAAAACTCTGCGCCATATTGTATCTGCAACATGATTCGTCATACATTAAATATGACACATCTGGAATGTCATAAGGAGTGCGCACAGAAAAGTGACGCATAACACCAGCAGTGTAATAAAATGTACCTCGTTGCACTATATTTAAAAAGTGACGCATCTAGATAGATGCGTCACTTTTTAAATATTGCATAACAATGCGCATTTTTTTACACCGCTGGTGCGTCACAAAAATTGACGCACAGGAAGCGCAAAACTAACAGCGCAAGGCCTTCATAAATATGGTCCTGGATTTTCCCCGTGCTTCCGGTGCGCGTACCATGCGCTTCCCCCGCGCAAAACGAAAAAAAAATTTTAATGCCCTGCAGGACCCTATTTTAGTCCCTACATCAAACCTAGGGGGTCAGAGGGGGTCTACTCTTCCCCCTTATGGTCATTTGCCCCTTTTTTTTTTTCAAACCCCTTGTGTCTCGATTTTACCGAGACACAAGATGGCGGCCGCTCCGCACTGTTTAGAATGTTTACAGACAACTGAGATCCAATCAGCTTCCTGCGCGCAAGTCGCGTGTCGCGCCTGGAGCGCACTCCCGTGCGCGCACGGGAGAGCGCCTATAGATATATATATTTTTTTGAACCTAAATTACTCAAAATCCACTGGAGCACATATCTTGAGACATAGCAAAGGCACATCGGGCTACCAGTCCCTACAATTTTGCCAAGTTTGGTGGAAATCCATTCAGCCGTTCGGGCTAAAAGTGAAATCGACCGCCCTATGGAAATTAACATGGGGAAAACGCGTTTTGGGACCCCCCTTTTATCTCGGCCCCCGCTTGACGAATCCCCCCCCAAACTTTCAGGGAAGGACCGGACCGCCATGAGACCATTTTCCTGAAAATTTCAGGCAGATTCGTCAACCGGCGCCAAAGTTATTCAAAATAGAATGTTGAGATTTAACATTGAAAATTATCCTAACTATAACTACCTACTGGCGACCGCCAGTAGGTAATATATATATATATATATATATATATATATATATGTATGTAAAAAGACAAGAAACTGTCAGTGCATCCTTTTTGTGAAGTTTCTTGCATGATCTAAAATTTTACTAGCTAGAATGAGATCTTCACTGACTGGTTAGTGGAGGCACGTTACTTGTTAAGCCAAATTGTCTTTCATCTTGCCTAACCCCTCTTCTTCTATAAGCCTGTTTCGAAGCTCGGCCATGTATTTCCCGAACATGGCCAAGTCAGACAGAAGAGTGCAGAAAAAAGTACCAAAACGGCTTCTTTTACTGTTCGAACCCTGTTTTGCAGCCAAATTTGTTTTAAAAGAGTCTGACGAGGCAAAAGCATACCGGGACAGCAACAAATCATGTGTAGCAGAGATTTGTGTTTATAGTTGCAGAGTCTGCATCTTATTTTATATTCAAGGGATTTCCACCCAGGGTTTAATTCTTTGATTTGGAGGGGCACTAGTCTGGCCAATATAATGTTTTTAAGTGCTTTCCTTCCCAGTGCTTGACTAAGATAGGGCTGGGTTATATGTCCAGTATATGAGGTTACCAACCTGGGTGGCCCTCTTCCTGTTACATATTCTGCTGGGTCCCCTTACATATTCCGCAAGGTCATTTGTGCCCGACAATTGAAAACATTGTTTGTTTATTCTGTTTTTAATTGCCAGGTAGTTTATCGATCCTTCCAGCCAGTTTGATTGCCAACCCCAATGTTTCCACCGCTTTTTCCTTGTAACCTTACCACGGTTTGGTGGTCTCTCCATAAATTGGCTTACGCATACTTTAAGCTTCCGGCTGGGGCGGTCAACACTTGATAGTAATACTTTGAATGCGTTCCCAAGCATTCATTACTTTGTTGCCTTAGGCCGAACTCCAAACTAATTAGGCTGTTACGAGTGTATTTGGGAAGTTTAAAAATGCGTTTGTAGGCTAGGCATTGCACTTTGTCCAACATTGCGTCCATTTTGCCTGGAAATGCCTGCTGTGTATAACCTGCAGTTGCCCTAATTTTGGCTTGTATTACTTTTCTAATAGGGGGTGGACGTTGGACTGTGCATTACCTCATTTAATTTGCGTAGCGAAAAGATTGTTGCCTGTGCGCTGGCCTTCATTTTGTGCATGTGTGATGTTGCTTTACCTGTTTCACTTAGCCAGCACCCGAGATCATTGTACAATCTCGTGGTATTGATAATTTCCTTACCCACATGCCATTTCAGTAAAGCTTTTTAGGGGAAGTGGCCAAAAATGACTTGTTTTTTGAGCATTTATTGTAAGCTCGTAGCTTTCATTGTACTTATTGAGGGTGTCTAGGCCTCTTTGTAGCCCGATTATTGTGTGGTCCATTACCACTAAGTCGTCTGCGTATTGTAAAATTTGCAGTTTGTTGTTCCCGATTTTCGGGGTTACGAGGCTGGCAGGAAGAAGCTTCTTTCCCAGATCAGCGGTGTATAGATTACACAGCGTGGGGGCAATTACACATCCCGGTTTTAATCCGCGGTTTGTCAGACACTTCTTTGTTATGGTGTTATCTGCTAGCTTTACTTTAATCCAGGTGTTACTGTATAGTGAAATAATGCCATTAAGGAGACCTGTGGAATATGCCAATTACTCAATTTTTCCCAGACCTTATGTCGTGGTACCCCATCAAAGGCAGATGAATAGTCAACAAAGCATGCAAAAACTGGTTTATTGTTTTTGCAGTTAGCTTGCTGGCTCAGATATGACATAGCCATGATGTTATCAATTGTAGAGCAGCCCTTACGGAATCCAGTCTGATAGTAGGGGAGGACTTTGTGGCCTTTAATCCATCCATTTAGTTCCTTCAGTAAGGTGCTAGCATAGGCTTTCCCTTCAATGTCCAGGAGGGCAATTAGTCTATAATTTTTTGGATCTATATTGTCCCCTCTCTTAAAGATTGGATGCAAGAAAGACCCTCGCCACGAGTCTGGTACTTTTGCTTTTAGTCTACATTCAATTAAAAGTTTAGAGAGAATTTTACCCCAGACGCTGGATCTTCTCCAAAGATGGCACCTGGGAGGCCATGGGCCCGGGTGCCCCATCTAGTCTTATCCCTTTTATTACTTGTTTAACTGTGATACCATCTTGATCGTTGCCCAGTGATTCCATAGGGGCCTCCATGTCTAGGTCTTCGCTATGTGCGGGATGGACCTCATAGTTTTCAGAGTCTATGGAAATTGCTTTCTCAGTATAGATTGAAGCGACGTGCCTCAGCCAAGCATCTGCCTGTACTGAGTAGCACCTGTCCACTATACCTTTCTCCAAGTTTGCAATGTATTGCCAAAGCGGTCGTTTTGAGAGCTCGTGTATTGTTACCCAATCTTTCTCTATTTTTTCTTGTTTAAGCGACCAAAACAAATCTCTCTGCATCTTAGATAAGTCTTTACACCTCTTCCTTGTTTCCTGGGTTCCTCCGATCTGGTGTAGTCTTTTTGCCCTTTTTAATTTACGTGTTATTGTGGTTAGTTTTATGTTTTATCTAAATCGTGGGGTATGCGTTGTGTTACCGTTGCACTGACATTGAGGTTATTAACCAATATGGCTTTTAGAGTTCCAATCCACTTTGTCCAGTTTTCCATACTAGGTTGATTTCCCGGACTCTTCTCTTTGCACTCTTGTTTTTTTTTCTCCAAACATTGAACCGCTTTGCTTGGTGCTTGTTCCATTTTAGCCTTTTAACTAGAGTGTGTTCTTCATTCCCTGTTGACTGCGATATTGCAGCTGCTTGTTCCCTCTTTAACAAGCCAAAGTTTAGGTCCAGTTTTTTCTGACCCTGTGCATTTAGATATAAGTTTATAACTAGGATAGGGGCACTATCTTTTCTGACCCGGTCACCCTCTATTATGAGTGCCTGTAATGCATCAGACTCTATTTTTACCCTCTTTACGGTCATCTGTTTTAGATGTTTTACATAGATTGGAATGCCCCCGAGGGCCTACCAAACCGATTGTTTTTGGTCGCTAGTTTGTGAAAGCCAGCATAGCCTTTGAGGTGTACATATTCTGTGGCCCAGGTCTCTTGTAGGCATACAATGTCTCCTTCCTGCAGTATTTTTGTGACAGTTTCATGTTGAAGTGCTTTGCGTATTCCTGCCACATTCCACGAGATTATTTTGGGATTGGAGAACTATTTGTAGTTTATGTGGAATATTCTGAACGATTCAGGTGTTACAAGTTTTACAATTGGAGACCCTTGTTGACACCATACGGTATCTAGTGTGCCCCCTTGGACATCAGGAATATTGAGTGCTTCTTTGTGGCTCTCTGCTTATCCTATTGAATTGATCGTTTATTTGCATTCTTGGTGACCCTTCATCTTTTACACTCCTACTTGTAGTCGTGTCCTCCTGTCTCCTGACTGATATGATTAATTTCTTGTTTTTGCCTACATGTATTTTTGATGTGCCTCGGAGTATCCCTTGGGAGTACTCTTTCCTATTCATTGTTGTTGTATTTGCTGGCTCCTGAAGAATTGAAGGGTACTTTTCTTGTTCTGGTGCACTCACCCCAATGCCTCAGTTTTTGAAGATGTCTTTTTCTCTGAGCACAGCTTCCGCTATGTGTTGGTTTAACCAGGTAACTATGGTATCTTCTTTATTGGAATCATCCTTTTTTTGATTCAAATTGGATCCGAACTATGTCCTCACATTTTGTGAGACAATGCGGGTATGTGTTGAAGGAGCCGTAGTAAGTTTCCTCTGTTTAAAATATCGTGTCTCCCCTTTGATTTGTACTACGGTTGAATAATTGTTTTAAAGCGGTTTCTAACAGAGGGGAGCTGGTGTTGTTCTAGACTGAGGTTCGGTGTATGTTGTATCTTTGAACTGTGTGTCTCCTCTGTTGCATTGTCCGAGTTAATAAGCTCGATTTTTTGATTTTTAGTTCCCAATCCTATTCTTTCCTTAGATGACCCATAGTCAGATTTATCTTTAAGCCGTTTATTATTTGTGCGATTTCCTTTTTGTACTACCATTTTTGGTGCGTGTTAAGACCTGCAGCATTGGTGGGCTTGATGGAACCTTGTTTATTTGCTCGTCTTCACTCAAGGATTTATTTTGTTTTTGGGTTTTAGTAAATATCAGATAAAATGGGCTTGCTGTTAGCCTTTCCTGTGTTTGAGGAGAATTGTTTGTAACCTTTGTAGGGACATGCGTGCTCCTCGTGTTTTGTATGGACTTTTGACGTTTTAATTGTTTGGTTTTTTTTTTTAAATCTTCATACGTCGCGAGAGCTTTGACTCTGTATTACTAGTTAAAATCTCCTGTTTCCTTTCCTCATCAGGGGTTCCAGTAGTTTCAATGGTTTGATTTGGGTTTGTTGGGTCCGAATTTAAATTTGTGCAACTATTTTTGTAATGTTTTCTTGGTTCTTTTCCTTGTCAAGGGTTCCAGTAATTTCAATTATTAGTAGTTGTTAGGTCCTAATTTATATTTGGAATTAAATTTGTAAAAACCGTTTTTGTAATCTTTTCTTGGATGCGTTGTTTATTTGTCCCATTTATTCTATTGCTTACTGTTTGCGCTGTTTGTAATTTTAAATCTTCAAATTAGAGTGGTGAGCAATTCTGGGATGGATACTAGTTTATCAATTGTTGGCCCACAAGCACAGTCTGTATTTAAGGAATTTGCATATTCTTGGGATCGTGTTTTCAGCTTATTCAAGTTAGCCAATTTTAGGTCGATCCCTGATATTGTTGTTGCCATAAAGTTTAACAGGTCCACTTGGCGTCCAACCTTTTTGATTGGTAATTCAATGCTTCTAGTGTGAGTTGAGATTTTTTAAAGAAGATGTCCCATATTGATCCTGCATCTGTAATTGCTTCCGAGTGTGTGGTCTCAGTATTTTGGCCATGGTTAACCCTTGCTGGAGAGTTATTAAGAAAGGTTACACTTTCAGCTATCAACTGAGTCGAGTAAGTTAGTATGTTATCTTTGCTGTTTGGAACTGTAGGTTCCGGGATCTGATTCAGCCAGTCATAGGCTTCAGCTCCCTCCCCATCATTATTTGACTCTCTTGGTCCCTCGTTTATTACAATGTCTTGTGTGCTCTGTGACAATGCTGTATCAGTTGTTCTTTGTGTTTTGGGGGCAGCTGCACTTATGGCATTGTATTGATTCGCCTGTTGTAAGACGTTTGAGGAGGGCTTGTTGATTTTTACCTCTACCTCAATTGGTTGTTGGGCCCTATTGATGTAAAACTGGTCTTGCAGATTTTGTGGTGTTTCTTTGGGGGGGGAGCTTTCAGGAGAGAATGTGTCCTGTTGAAATGAGGGATCTTCATTTATTACTAGGTCATGGTCCTCGATTGATCCCCAAGATTGGTCCATTTGTTCCATGATATCGTGGACCCGCTGGGGTCAAGTTACCATTATGGGCTCGAAGTTACTCAATATATTTTAGAGTGGCAGTGTGTCCCAAAGAATCTGAAATTCTAAGCAATGGCTTCAAACCCATTGTTGTATGGATAAATGGGTAGGCGACACCACCGCCAAATTAAACAAATGCCTGACAGTCAGAAGTCCTGGCCACCGAAGTGCATCTCAAAAAACAAAAACCACCCCCTGCACCTCAAAAAATACCTCTGCCCATCAAAACAAAAATCGGGGAATCTGGAAATGCCAAGGGATACTAGAACTCACAGCTGGGAGCAGTAGTAAAACAACCATTTGCAATGCAATAGGTCTCGCAATTGCAAGATTTTGAGCTATTGGCGATGTAAATGACAATACCTTTTATTTATGTGTTTAAAACACCTGCAATAATAAAAGGCATTGCAATTTACAATACAAATAGGTCAAAGTTTCTAAAATGCGACACCCATTGCATTGCAAATGCTGGTTTAAGACTATAAATGTGATGGGTTGGAGGGGCTGATCGGTGTAAATGTATATGTACATACACATATACATTTATATATACATACGTGCTAGACTCAGTTCATCTATCTATCCGCAGAGTCAAGCTCGCTGGCCCGGGACATAAAAGCCACACGCAATTATACTGTGCCATTTACAGAATCTTAGAATTTGTGGTCACAGTAACCCATGGCAGGCATCATACAGCATCTGGTTGTTGTCGCTCTGTTCTCCCCCTGGACAGCTGACAGTGGGATGCCAGGAAAAGATAACCTTTGGAGGCATTGGGGATTTAAAAAAAATATTTTAATGAATTTATTTCCAGGGAAAGTCAAGCAACCTGCCGAAGATCACAGTTGATGCAGGGACTTAAACATGGTTACCCGGTTTAAGAGCAGGCTGTTATACCACTTCTGCCCTGGAACTGAAGGAGGTGCTATGTGCCACATCAACCATCGGCAAGGATATATCTCATGGCATAAATAATAATTGGAATGTATGGATCTGTGTAGCAATTGCACTGGTAAATCTAAAAGTGCTCTTTATCAATGTAATCATTTTACATTCCTCATAGCACGGGAAACTTCTTTTAATTGACAACATTGGAGCAGCCAACGTGCATCTCTTTTCCCCCTAGAGAACATTTACAGAAACATTGAAACCATTAATTATAACTGTAAAAAGTTGGCAGCATGCGCGATGCTGTGCAATACACGCCGTGCCAGGACCGACTAGAACCTTCTCAGAGGAAGACTAGAGAAGTCATGAGGACCAGTTTCCTACTGAACAGAATTAGTTATTTATATAAATATATTTTTACAATAAAAAAAAGCTCAAAAGAGGAATTCATGCTCTTAAATCTCCGACGAGTAGCAGGCAGAACGGTGGGACTTTAGGAGGTTTCGACTGCTCCCCTTGACAAGAGCAATAAATAAACGAAAAAGTAACACAGAAAATAAAAACATTTAAAAACAGTAAAATATAAGTTGAACACAACCTTTCAAATTAGAGGGTTTCTCCCGAAAGAAGAGTCCTCTGGGAACCTGCTGCCTTGTGCTAGCGATGTAACTTTTACCCCAATCTTTCCATTTACAGTTTACTAACGAAAGCGATTGAAAAAATAAAATGGGGTCTGTGTCTGGCTTTATGAAATGTCCTTTTTGAAGCACGTTTTGTTGTGCGAATGCGCAGACGTGTTTAGAAAATTAAAAGGTGCCCTATTGTTTTTTTATTTTTTGCCGAGTTCCAGACGGAATTCTGCAGTCGTTGGAGACCCGCCCACTCATGTAAGGGAGTAATCGCTTGTGAAAGGTTAGAACAGAGATTTCTGTTTTTATTTTTCTTGCTTAATGCAGGTGTTTTACCCATGGCTAGAGCAGAATTCATTTTCGTCAGCGCTGCCTGAGTTACTGGCACCAGTTTAATAGGAGATGCAGTTAAATATTCTTATAGAGTGCACTTATCACCGGAAGGTCTCAAGGCGCTTGAAGCAGAACAAACAGCGACAACAGACCGCAACTCCTGACCTGGCCAAGTCATTATTTAGGAAGGTGTTTACTTAGGAAAAAGCCAAGTTTTAAGATTTTTACGAAAGAATTTATGATCCACTATGGATACAAGGTGTGATGGCAGTTTGTTCCATAGCATAGGAGCAAGATAAGAAAAAGAGAAACAGCCATTACGAGATGTACGTGCACGCGGCTGAACCAAATAGGATTTGGTGCCGGACCTTAATGATCTCTTTGGTATATACCACTGGAGCTTTTTTGATAAATACTTAGGGCCGGTATCGTACATCGTCTTATGGGTAAGACTTAGAATTTTAAAGTGGCTTCTTTGACGCACTGGGAGCCAGTGAAGATTTTTAAGGTTAGGGGCAGCTGGGGATCTGTGGGAAAGGTCAAGGACCAATCTGGCCGCAGCATTCTGAAGGGTCTGAATCTTGGAAAGAAGAGCTTAATTTAATGCTGGGAACAGGGCATTGCCATAATCAAGACGGCTGATGAATAGACCCTGCACCAGCGGTTTCCTTGCTTCAATGGGTAGCCACTTGAAGATTTTACAGAGATTGCGCATAATCCCATAGCAGATACCTAGGACCTGATTGACATGGGTTTTCATGGATAAAGTACAGTCGACTATAATTCCTAGGTTTCATAATGCTGACTTAGGAGAGGGACATGAGCCTAATTCCAAAGGCCACCAATCTTGTGACCAGAATTTTTCTGCTTTACCAAACTTTTTCTGCTTTACCAAAAAGAATAATTTCGGTTTTGCTGCCATTCAATTGTAGCTCGTTTCTACTCATCCAGTTATTTATAATGATCATACAACCTTTGAAGCGTGAACGTGTGGCAACGTAATCAGACCCACAGGTGACAAGTAGTTGTGAATCGTCGGCATACGACACAGTCTCAAAACTGTACGATCTGATGATATGAGCTAATGGCGTTAAATACAAATTAAACCGCATTGGGGCTGAGTAGAGAGCCCTGTGGGACCCCAAGAGTGACAGGACGACTGCATGAGACTAATGACTCGACATGAACGGTGGTAAAACGGTCTGTTAGATAGCTCTGGAACCAGTCCAGAGCCTTCCCTCAGATACCAAACTCCCACAGTCTATGTTTCAAGATACTGTGGGAGATGGTATTGAATGCCGCAATCAAATCAAGGAGAACCAAAATTGCTGGTTCCCCTCTGTTCAGTGTGAGCCTAATGTTGTCAACAATCTCAAGGACTGCAGTCTCAGTGCCTCCAGAGAGACCTCAGGCGATTTGAGTGCCTGCAGCAAACATCTGCGAGTCCTCAGCAGCCCAAAAGTCCGGACAGGCCTGGCTCTGCTTCTCATCCATCTGCAGGAAATAAAGTGAGCTCCATCAAGTGCGGTAATAGTAGCATGTTATTCAAGCGCCTAGAAGCAAATCCGTTTGTGATGTGTGCTAAAAACCAACACAGTTGCTAAATATTTCCATACCTACTTCTTTTGCCTGGCTTCACAGTGAACAAACATCTCCTCACAAGTGAAAACTGTGCCAATATTTTAATTGCATTACGGTTATAATGATATTTTAGCATTTGTATAGCGCTTACTACACCGCTATGGGAAGCTGAAGAGAAATCTTGGGCGGGCAGCATGCTGCCCGCCGAGGGATTGTGTGATTGCACACATGATCACAACAAATACAGCATTCTGGCAATGTTTTGGCGTGCTGCATGGCTGACCAGAAAGGCAATGTGCTGTTGTCTTGGGTGATGGTGGGGAGGGAGAAGGCACGGAGACCGGGAGGGAGGTGGTGGGTGGGTTTAAACAAGGCACGACAACGGGAGTTAAGGGCGGCGGGGTGTGGGGGGGGTGGTAAAGAAGGCACCAAAGCAGCTGTGCCTGCAATAAGAGAAACTGAATAAAGAAAATAGTGCTCACAGACTAAAAAAAGAGGTACTGCGTAACAACCAAAGTAAAAAGGTCCAGTCGCTATGGGAGGGTATAAATGGAGACAAGGAGGTACGAAGGAGAGACTAACAAGCCGGTTTACAAATCTGACGCCACCATTTACGAAGGACACGGACACAAGCCAATGGCAAATATGGCCAGAGACTGGGCAGAGCTTCCATTACATACTCCACTACAACAAGTCTCCCCTAGAGCAGCACATGTGTGCTGACTAGGCTCGACCTAAAAAGCCTCCTTCCACGCAATGGGGTGGTCAGGGCGCACGTAGATTCATCCCAGAGGCCAATAAGAGCCTGCACTGTCCCAGTTTCTTTTAGGACTGTGCTTCCAGTCCTATCAAGAACCTGGGAGTGAGCTTGGGGCGGGTCTTCCTCTTAATCCTGGCCCTGCTACTCTGCCTGGCTTCTGGTCGTGAATCTTGGCTTACTGGCTCCAACGTCTAGCGCCTGATTGATTCCCACTCTGCTAGTAACTCAAACACTCCTTGGCAGCAACAAAGGAAGAAGGCAAATTGTACAGCGATGCCAGTTTGCTGGTCAAAATCGGTAAAAATAAATTACGTATACATATATAACATACCAACTACAGGCATTGCTGTCCCTTAGCTAAATCTTTCTAGAAGACTAATAAAGCAGAGCCAGAACCGCAATGGTCAAGAGGAATATAGTTTACACACACCAGCGTTTTGGCCTTGCAGAGCACCCGAATAAATGGCCATATTTTTTGCCGAGAAAGGTGGCATGCCTAGGTAGTGGGCGGTGGAGAGTTTAGGGTGGAGAGCAGAGGTGGGCAGAGCGCTAACCTACTACTGGAGCACTGCATCTCCAATGCTAACGCTAGCATCTTTCGCAAGCACCAAATCCACATTACAAATGATCCTCGAGCATACAATCTCGCTTCCAGTGTACATAGGAAAATACGGTGCTTTCCGCGCAGTCTCAGAAGTCTGGTCACGGGCAGCCTCTACCACCGCCCCTCCCCCAAGGCCCACCTGTGAATGAGTCCAGTGTGAACAGCTCTAACATTACAAAATACTTCCTGTTGTCAGGAAGTAGATTCATCGTCGCCCGATGGCCCCTCCGGCACGGCAGTATCGCCAGCTCACCCCTTTGCTTTATGGAGGTTTTATCCAAGCTGCCTTGGCCCAGTTCTGGGGGAGGCGTTTCCGCGGGCCTCTCTCTCGCCTTAAACAGTCAGGAGGAGTCAAATAGATCTACCGGAAGCACCTCTCCTGCAGAAGCATCAGCTGCAGTCCCTTGTTCATTGAATTCAACACCATCCCCAAAATACTCGAAGACGTGATTTGGGTTTGACACGCGTAACAACGAGTTCCATTCCTGTGGAATCTGACCGTATGCTTTCCTGCTTTGCCCTGCTGAAGTCAAGCCTCCTCTCAACAAAATTAGACGTGGGCGAGCCGAGCCAAGGGTTTGGCTCAGATCTTAAGAGTCCGGCCCAGAAAATGTTTGCTATGTAAATCATAGCCCAAACATCACACAAAAGATGATAAAGTTGAAGTCTATTTCTTTGGCATGTGGAAGCGTTGACATTAGTATCTCAAAATATAGCACTGCATGGAGAAGTACTTAATTAAAAGTGTGTTGTATTTTTAACATATACTTCAAGTGAACTAAAATGCAAGACAATGGTCGTGTAAACCCTGCAGTGGCCCGGATTACTACAGAGCAACATTCCTTTGTTTGTATCTCTTTGTGCACCTTTTGGCAGTTTTTAAAATAGCGCGTTCTCGATCCGAAAGGTTTTAAAGCGCTTTACACAGAAACCAGTTACATTATACAAGATTATCCGTCATTGTTTATAGGAATGGTGAGATCAAGTGATTTGCCCAAAGTCAGAATATTGAGCCGACGCGGAGACCCGAAACTGCTTCCTCAGGTCCAAAGGCGACAGTGCCGGCCCTTACGCCACAGGTGGGGAGGGGCAGGCAGATGCCACACTAAAGCTCGGCATGGGCTCGAGGTTCCAACAGAACCTAGCGGTGAGCCGGCCCAGGCTCAAGCTTTCAGTGGCTCGCCCACCTCTATTTGAACGAGTTACAAAATAAGGGTTCACCCAACAGTACTGGGACCTGGGTCGTTGAGAGGTACATATAAAGGGGTCCCAGTTGTAGAATTAATTAGCACATAATTAAATTACAGAATCAAAGACAATGGAGTTGTATTTCCTGAGTGATGTTATTTATTCACATCCTCAGTCATAAATGTATTATGCATTCTTTGTACAAAACATATTCCAAGCCCAAAGGAAGCGTGGGTGAAGAGAGGGTTAAGTGCTTAGTGAGGGTTAAGAGTGATAAAAGATAAGTCACATGTGGTCACATCTGGTCACATCATACCAAAGAACATCCATCTCCTCCCTCAGCCATATCCACGTTCTACCGCCTTCCTCCCTGCAACCCCACTAACAATCGGCCCCACCTCACTTTGCCTCATTTCCCACATATCAAATTAAACAAGTTCGAGGTCTACTAAAAGTTTGCAAGTGTATTGCGTGTATACCCAGGTTGCTTGGACAACGTGAAATACAGCCAAGGCACTCCACAAATGAGTCCAACTTAACAAACCTCTTTCCATAGCCAATCCAACTGGTGAAACAATGCCATTTTTTGCTCTTGCGTATAGACAGTTTTAAACTGCTTGTTTACAAAAGATGGCTTGTGAACCATACCACAAACTTACATTGGCTTTGCATCAGCACCCTGTAGTTGTCACTCAGCTCCTTTCACATTCGATGAGTATCCCTTTTCATTGCGAGCAGTGGAAGGATGCAAGTCATCTAGTCAAAGGACTACTTTTAAGGTCGACCTGCGCGAGCCAGGCGCTCTCGCTTGTGATACACTATTGTTTAATAAAAAGGGGGATTGGAGCTCGCCCATCACTGACCATTTGTTTGCATCACTATCACTCTTAACTGCCAGCGCGTTGCAGATATCAATTCAAGCATCACTTCCATTCTTTGAGCGGCACATAGATAAAAGTATAAATTGATTTCTCGCAATCAGTGTCCATTCGCTGATGGTGCCGTGATGGAGGTACTATTTTTATTTTTCCAATTTTTTATAGCACCAACTCGACCAGACAGTACGTTGCATGCGCACAAGTTACATTACACAGTGTCATATTCATTGATTTTAGCATGTAATTTTTGGGGCAGAGTTCCGGGAGCTTTGTAGTGGACAGCAATTGTCCAACAACGACTCCTTGTGTGTGAATTTATTTTGTCCTTCACTATATAACACTCCGCTCTATACCACAACCCTCTATGTCACAAAGCTACACTTACTAGTCCTGCTGTACAGCAGCCACCCTGGTGTACAACATGGTTAAAACACATTGACAAAGCCAATGGGTCTCACAGGGATACAAATTGGTTCTGCCAATGCTAGTTTCTTTTGCTATCAACATTCCATATGAGTATCATTTATTGTTACTATTGTATAGTGGAGTGGTGTGGTTCACTGGTTAGAGGCGGCAGACCTGTAAGCAGAGGACGGCCCGGGACCAGGGTTCGATTCCCGACGCGGCAGGGTCGTGGACCATGGTCAGCGGGCTCGATAATTCTCGCCTTGGTGCCTACTCCAGTCAGGGACCACACTCTGCAACTCTGGACATTAGCTTGCCTCATCTTCACAACGCCCCCCCCCCAGACCGCCGGGGATGCTTGGTCGCACCTTAGAGATACCCATTAGGGACCATCTCTCAGGGTGAGCCAGGACGGGTTCCCCAGCGGTCGAAGCGCGGAGATACTCCTCCAGGAGTCGATTCCTAGCGCTATATAAACCCGCAATTAAATTAAATTACTCTTCACCATGCTTTTATTTTGCGCTGCACAGACCAGTTCAAATACCTGCCACCCCAACACCATATATGAGGTTTCCTCCTTCCTAGAAATTTCAATCCACTTAGCCCCTCTTTGTCCCCTCCTACTGACCCCCTTCTTTGTTGCTCCTGGAGGGCCCAGAAGCTGCCATTTACTGCTGTCCTGCTCCATTCACACACACACACACACACACACACAAATCCTCGTTTCTACATTTAAAAAAAATATATATATTTGTTTTTAATTTGCTACTCAAAGTGGAATTCTCCATCTTCAAAAGATTAGATTAAAAAAAACAATGGCGACCACATCATTCTGTAGGTCTGTGCAGGCGCAGTAACTAATGTATGTGCATACAACAAAATGTCCACCAGCCGCGTCATGATGCTTACACAAGCATTAACATAATGGTCTATAACAATGCTGTAGAGCACCACTAAAAAGCATTGCCAATGCCAATAGGTCAAAAAGTCAAGACACATTGGCTTTAACAACGGTGACCTATCAATAAAAGGGTCCATAGCACCACAGGCAAACAAAAGATCAAATACTAAAACCAACAAATCACTATATTTTAATGCCACTGCCCTACAGCATCCATTTCACTGTATTCTAACCCATGCAACAGCCCTCAATCACCCGGACACATCCACTAAGCCAGGCAACAGTCCTACAATCACCCGGACAAATCCACTAAGCCAGGCAACAGTCCTACAATCACCCGGACACATCCACTAACCCAGGACGCATATACTGCACAGTATCCCAACCCAGGCAAGAGTCCTACAATCACCCTTACGCATCCATTAACCTAGGCAACAGTCTAACAATCACCCTGGCGAACCCACTGCACTGTATCATAGCCCAGGCAACAGTCCTCTAATCACCCTAACACATCCACTAACCTAGAATACAGTCCTACAATGACACCGACGCATCCACTGCACAGTATTCCAACCCAGGCAACAGTCCTACAATTACCCTAACGCATCCACTAACCTAGCACTAACCCCACAAACATGGGGTAAAATAGATCACAGTCTCAGAACAGGCATTAAACAAGAATTTACTTGCACGTATTGCACGTCTTACAACAGTACTGCCCACAAAGACATCACACACCATTCTACAACACAACACATTAAGGCAGAACTCTAAAATTCCACTCAGCACAGAATGAACATGCAATTTATTGTCTGCTAAAGCATCCAAAAATAAAAAACTTGCTACAGGCCAATACATACAACACAACTTCATTTGTCGGAAAACATGCACTCCTACCAACTGAGGAAACGTAAGAAATTTGGCACAGCACTCTCGCCTGATGCACCAAAAACTGACACTCATCCTGCTGGCTTCCTGCTTCCACAAACCTGAACCCGACTCCGACATGTGATGAAAGCGTTTGCATAATTATACACCCTGAACAACCGAATATCAGCGTTACAACATGAGAAAGCGGTAGAAGGCGTACACACACACGTGCTAATTAGAACACACGGAGCTCTGCAGCACTCCTGAAAGACAGCATTACCCGTTATTTTACATTGATGATAAGATCATGCTAATTTAGGTGGTAACAGCACATGCCCAAAATCATAACAGCATGGTATTACCATGCCAGCCTCAAATGTGTGCTAAAGATCTAAGGGGAAAAGGGGTGGTACTAGATTAAACCACAACCTTGTGCAGGACAGGATCTGCCAGCGTCCGACTCGGAGAAAGTCGCTCAATCCCTACTTCACCCTTCACCACAACTTATTCCAAACACCCACATTAAATATGCAATGCATAAGTCATTGTGAAGAGCACATATCGCACCCACGATAAGAGCCCCTTGATGGAAACAGAGGGTAGTGCATCAAAATAAATCTAAGGAAATGCCCAAAAGAGGCATTGGGGCCTTAACAGGATAGACGTATATTAGCCCGGAAACGATCAGTGCTCATGAGACAAAAATACTTTACATACTCACGTATGCAATTAGGCAGCGCTGTCCTTCTGCTCGCGGACCGTGTACTGCCGCTACAATACTGAGCCCTCGGGAGCAGAAGGGATGCAGGCTTTAGGAAGGGCTGGCGGTGTACTTCCTGCCCTCCCCCAGCACCTCTAGAACCCGCACAGCTGGATGTGCTCTGCACATGGACCCAGCCCCTCTACACTCCCATTTCCTGCCAGAGAGCTAAAAACAACCCTGTTAGATTCCCCTCTGGAGTCTCGCAGGGCCAGATCTGCAAAGGCCCGGCCTGTACAGCGTGTACATGAAAGGCGCCGGCCACAGCCCCAACAAGCAGAGAGAATGCATTACCCGTCATGTGGCCTCTGTACAGGGAAAGTGCCAGCCTGTCCCCCACAGGATGAGGGCGAGTGATCATCAAGAGCTGCTGCGTGCGTAAAATGTAAACAACTACGAACTGGCAATCTGTTGATCGCCAGGGGTGTATACAACAATTCAAATATATAGATTAACTGATCGCAGTTACGCAGGCTAGCATTCAAGCCCCACCAGTATGGGATCTCATAATTATTTAGTAACGTTCAACTCAGGCCTGAAATTAATCAAAATTCTGCTAGAGTCTCGCAAGAACGAATGTATTCCTCAATAAGAACAAATTGGTGGAATTTATTTATTTATTTATTTTAAGAACTTGTAAAGCGCGACTGTCACCATTACAGGCATCCTGGCGCTAGTAGAATCCAAACCCAGATAGAGACAGAAGCAGTAGGAACAAGGGTCCTAGGGAAGTTTAAAGACCGGGCACAGATACAGTCCCCAAAAAACACTATGTTAGAAAACAGAAGGTAACTGCGGGTCTAAAAAAGGACAGGTTGTTGGGTAAAGTCTGACAACATACTCCATACCAAAAACCACAGTTGATGGACAGAATGCAGAACAATGTCATACATTCACCCCAGTACAGAGATCTGGGCCTAAATCTATCGTTTTTTTTGCACTCCATACCACCCCAATTCAGACATGGCCATATGCAAATCAGTCTGACCCTGTGCCTCATGGGAACAGTCCAGCCCGAACTGCCAAGCCATGCCTTCCCTCGACCGGAAACAAGCTTCGGAAGACCGGTTTCTGGTATTCCAGCCGTCTTCAGCCCAGCTTGCTTGAATCCGGTGGTGTGGAGAGCGTGGGACTCACGTCTGAGCATACCCATCCCACTCGGGGTGACAAATGCAAAAACCACAGTTGATGGACAGAATGCAGAACAATGTCATACATTCACCCCAGTCATGTGTATAAAATAAGAGGAACAAAGGGAGGGTAGTTGCACAAAAAGGAAGAAATTCAACCAAATATATTAAAAAGATTATATCTCACTTTTAATCGATATGACAAGTTAAAATCAACAGACTTGTACAGAAAAATAAGTCCATATGACACTTAAACACATTACAATCAATTAATAAAATTGTTACATAAAAAAGAATATATCTTAACTCATAATATAATGTACAGTAATTAAAAATTGCAAAGAAAAAAGTGGCAATTAATATTCGACGCGCGTTTCGGCGTTCAAAGCAACGCCTTCTTCAGGAGCCACAAGATTAACCTAAAAGGACACCTAATAACAAAAACATAGAAAAAAAAAATATATATATATTAACATTAATGTCTATTTATACATGTATAATAAAACAATACATTCTATACAATAATTTCTTCCATCTATAGACATACTAATGCAATGGAACCTCCCTGCATGTTTTAAGCAATGTATCATTTGCAAAACAGGTTACAAAACTAGATACATGTATCTGAGCAGTTGTAGTAGCTCCCTATTATATTAAGGGAGAAACTAAGGAAACAAGTATTAACAAGTAATAACTCACAGATATGAGATAAAGACCTATTACTACTCTCAGTCAGTGGTGGCATGGTCTTACCACTGATGTTCTTTCCTATCTATCAGGGATAAGGCTTACACCTAAGATGACCTGTCTAGCAATGAGCCGACGGCACATATTTTTAAAAAAAATATATTGTGCAAATTGAAACCTCGAGGAGGCCAATGTGGCCTAATATATATGCAGAAATAACTTCCAATAATAAAAACGCTTTCTAACATTATGACTTTAATGCAATTAGATAAAACAGGCTATTCTGAGTATTGCACACATTATTATCCATAGTTATGACGTTCTGGCTTACCTCTATGTCATAGAAGCTAAAGCCGAATACAGATTATTCTGGTATATTTGTTGAGTCGGCTTATCAGCGAATGAAACTACAAGATAAGGTTCACTCCTGGCTTCTCAGTTACCCTTGAAGTTCTAGATGGTATCAGAAAACTACAAATAAACCTTCATGCTATGTAACCTTTTACGAATTGCTACTTTTTTGTTAATATTTAAAAAGCTATTTTTGTCGCATCTTACCATGATTGAGTTTCAGGAATATTTCTTTGACAGATAACGTATGTTTAAAAATTCTCGTTACACGATCCCACTTTATGTTTGTTATTGCGGATTCTTTTTAGCAAGTTACTACGAAGAAATGGAAAGGGTAGAGGTTTTTAGTTAGTTATCGAGATGTTTTCAGCGATAAACCTTTAAAAAGCCACACTAGAAGGGAGCTATACATTCTATAATAGCTTTCATTCTTATTTAATAAATTGCTGCATCAGGAAACTATTTATATCCTTGATAATCTCGGACGGCAAGCTTTTGACATCCCAGTAATGCCAAACAGCCGATATTGTCAGTTTTTTTCTTTTATATTTAATATATGGCTGCGATTTTAGACAAGTTTATGGTAAAAAGCGATAGCGTGTGGGGCGATAGCATATATCAGACAGTCATGCGAAAATAATCAGAATGTGCTCACCATGTATAAATGAACGCCGCGTTAGGAAACTGCTAGCGTCTCGGAGCCATCAATAAAACTGCAGAGCTTATCGTCTCTTCTTGGCGGTTTACTGCTCACTGGCTTGTCCTTCAAAGCTCTTTTTTACATAAGGATAGCCACGTGAAGAAAAATAAAACAGAAATGCAAGCTGCTCTTAGTAAAAATATACTGCGCTAACCCGGGAGATCTAGCACGGTTACCAAAGAGTCTTTAGTTCGTTCTTACCGTAAAATCACGGACGCTGAGCGTGATAGCCGCTGACGTCAATAAGGGACCGTTGGGAAAGTGTTACACCTGCACCGATCACATGTCGAGTTTAAATACGCTACGACACGTGATGTTAAGTGTCCAATAGGGAATCAACCCATTTTACAAGGTGTATGATTACCCATTTCACCAGCTTAAAGGTATAGATCTACTTTATTAGATGCTGCTATCGTATTCAAACGGTATCCTAAAGCATAATACCACATATATGCATAATAAAAACCTAAGAATATCGCCAGCCGGCATAGATATTAGGTTGCTTATAATGATTCAGATTATCGCATTCTCCCACGGAATTTCGCTATTTAAACCCTTTTTAAAGGTGTTAAAAACGAAAATCCCAAAAACTTTTTTTCTTTCTAACGGCACAGCCGCCCTTACTATCAGCAATGCGTATTTTTTCTAAAATGCGCCAGCTGAAATCTTCCGGTTGGTGAAGACTTTCTAGAAAATGCTTGACTAGTGGTGCTGTTATTTTGCCTGTCCTGATTGCCGATCTGTGCTCTGTCAAACGCACCTGTATGGACCTGCTTGTTTCGCCTACGTAGCCAAGGCCACAAGCGCATCTGATGAAATAGACTACATTTGTAGTTTTACAATTCCACATGCCTCTTGCTTTGGAGACAAAGCCATTATGTATAAACTCTTCTCCCTCGATGATGTTATTGCAAGATTTACACGAGGAACACTTAACCGTACCTCGCACAGGTAAGTTACTTGTCAAGGATCTCTGAGCTGGGCCAGATGCAACATCAGTTTTCCTAAATCTAGAATGGACAATTCTGTCCTTTAAATTCCTGTTCCTTCTATGCGCAAAAAGCGGTTTTAAAAGCACATCTTTGGAGGTGGGTGAGCACATTCTGATTATTTTCGCATGACTGTCTGATATATGCTATCGCCCCACACGCTATCGCTTTTTACCATAACCTTGTCTAAAATCGCAGCCATATATTAAATATAAAAGAAAAAAACGGACAATATCGGCTGTTTGGCATTACTGGGATGTCAAAAGCTTGCCGTCCGAGATTATCAAGGATATAAATAGTTTCCTGATGCAGCAATTTATTAAATAAGAATGAAAGCTATTATAGAATGTATAGCTCCCTTCTAGTGTGGCTTTTTAAAGGTTTATCGCTGAAAACATCTCGATAACTAAAAACCTCTACCCTTTCCATTTCTTCGTAGTAACTTGCTAAAAAGAATCCGAAATAACAAACATAAAGTGGGATCGTGTAACGAGAATTTTTAAACATACGTTATCTGTCAAAGAAATATTCCTGAAACTCAATCATGGTAAGATGCGACAAAAATAGCTTTTTAAATATTAACAAAAAAGTAGCAATTCGTAAAAGGTTACATAGCATGAAGGTTTATTTGTAGTTTTCTGATACCATCTAGAACTTCAAGGTTAACTGAGAAGCCAGGAGTGAACCATATCTTGTAGTTTCATTCGCTGATAAGCCGACTCAACAAATATACCAGAATAATCTGTATTCGGCTTTAGCTTCTATGACATAGAGGTAAGCCAGAACGTCATAACTATGGATAATAATGTGTGCAATACTCAGAATAGCCTGTTTTATCTAATTGCATTAAAGTCATAATGTTAGAAAGCGTTTTTATTATTGGAAGTTATTTCTGCATATATATTAGGCCACATTGGCCTCCTCGAGGTTTCAATTTGCACAATATATTTTAAAAAAAAATGTGCCATCAGCTCATTGCTAGACAGGTCATCTTAGGTGTAAGCCTTATCCCGGATAGATAGGAAAGAACATCAGTGGTAAGACCATGCCACCACTGACTGAGAGTAGTAATAGGTCTTTATCTCATATCTGTGAGTTATTACTTGTTAATACTGGTTTCCTTAGTTTCTCCCTTAATATAATAGGGAGCTACTACAACTGCTCAGATACATGTATCTAGTTTTGTAACCTGTTTTGCAAATGATACATTGCTTAAAACATGCAGGGAGGTTCCATTGCATTAGTATGTCTATAGATGGAAGAAATTATTGTATAGAATGTATTGTTTTATTATACATGTATAAATAGACATTAATGTTAATATATATATATATTTTTTCTATGTTTTTGTTATTAGGTGTCCTTTTAGGTTAATCTTGTGGCTCCTGAAGAAGGCGTTGCTTTGAACGCCGAAACGCGCGAATATTAATTGCCACTTTTTTCTTTGCAATTTTTAATTACTGTACATTATATTATGAGTTAAGATATATTCTTTTTTATGTAACAATTTTATTAATTGATTGTAATGTGTTTAAGTGTCATATGGACTTATTTTTCTGTACAAGTCTGTTGATTTTAACTTGTCATATCGATTAAAAGTGAGATATAATCTTTTTAATATATTTGGTTGAATTTCTTCCTTTTTGTGCAACTACCCTCCCTTTGTTCCTCTTATTTTATACACATGATTGATTTTTCCCTGAAGTACAAAAGTATCATATTTTATCAGGGGGTCCTTGTTACTTACATTATACATTCACCCCAGTACAGAGATCTGGCCTAAATCAATCGTTTTTTGCACTCCACACCACCCCAGTTCAGACATGGCATATGCAAATCAGTCTGACCCTGTGCCTCATGGGAACAGTCCAGCCCGAACAGCCAAGCCATACCTTCCCTGGATCGAAAACAAGCTTCCGAGGACCGGTTACTGGCATTCCAGCCGTCTTCAGCCCGGATTGCTTGAATCCAGTGGTGTGCATAATATCAAAGATAAGTGAATTAACTTAACTGGATACTTCCCTAGTGTGTAAGTACCCATCAGTTATCGATCAGTACCACCCTTGTCATCACTTAAACCAAGGAGGATATACCTGCATCCAAACAATGTGTGAATGGTATAGGTGGATGCCCCAGTGTAGATAAAGTTGTTTGGGGGGTGACCACACTGGTTTTAATCTTTGGAAGGAAGAGAGGTACCTATTAAATTTCTTTTCCTCTCTACTCTCCAATTTTTTATTACTAAGTTCACACACTTCATCACGCACTGCTTTTTCAGTTATCAGGAAACGGTCACCCCCAAAACATCTTTATCTACACTGGGGCATCCACCTATACAATTCACACATTGTTTGGATGCAGGTATATCAGGCACCCTGCCTCGTGGCCAACAAGGTTCATAAAACAACCCTGACAGTGTATTGTTCCCCTGTTCAAGGTTTCCCAACCTGTGCCTACTCTCCAGAGGAGCTGTTATCCCTGCGTGGCCAGGAGCCCATTGCCAAGCATCTCCTAACTACTCATTTTGGTTTATTGCAACACTCACATCCCTCCCTGCCTCGGAAGGGCCTCACCACCGCCACGTTTTAACTCCAGAGTCGGACTCATCACTAATAATCCCTTCCTCTGATTGTCTGGGCACGGGACTACCTGTCTATTTGGTACTTGAACACCCGTTTGCTGGTCAAACACCAAGTAGAGATTTTCTATCTCTTAGAAACAGTTAAATCAGCTATGCTTCAGCTGTCCGAAACATGGCTCACACCAGAGTCTACTCCTGACATCCTGGCCGCCCTCCCTGGCGGCTACGACATAATTCAGGCAAATCGGACTCAGGGGAAAGTTGGGTGGGGGGTATTGCTGCCATTATCTCCCACTCCTATAAAGTCAACTCTATTACCATGCCCCCCATTCCATCGGTTGATTACTCACTTTTTAAATTTGAGTCGGACACTCTTCCCCCTCACATTTGCCCTCTTTTATCGCCCTCCCGGACAGTTGCCTGGCTTTCTCAACTCATTTAGTAGAATGGTGGCTGAATTGGCGATTAACCATGCCAAAATCCTCATAATAGGAGACTAACTACTGGCCCAATGCCCAGCTTGAAAGTGCTCCCTCTAGGGAGTTCACAGACCTGTTAACTGGTCTCAATTTTTCTCTGCATATCAATGTTGCTACCCATGTTAAGGGTCACATTTTGGACCAGCTCTGGTCTTTAAATCAGGATGTTCTAAACTTACAGATCTCCCCATGTGTTTGGTCGGATCACTTCTCCATCACCTTATCTAAAAGTTCGGCCATGAAATCCTGCCCTACTGATCCTCCCCTGATCCGTAAGTGGGGCCGAGTAGATATCTCCTCTCTCGGTCACTCGCTGGCCACTACGTCTATCTCGCTCATGCCGTCGGGCTCTTTTCTGCCTGCCTATGTCCAGGCTGATAACATCCACACCTGGCCTGCTGAAGTTCGGGACACCTTTACTCCTTTAAAAAAAGCTCAAGAACAAACGCCCCCACGACGCTCAGCGTTGGTTTTCTAAAGATTTGATAGATATGAAGCTTGCTCTTCGACAAACTGAGCGCAAGTGGAGATCTGATTACTGCTTAAGAAACTGGTCTTTCTTGCAGCCGTGAAAGAATATAAATTAGCTATCCTTGGGGCCAAAACCAAGTATTTCTCGGACAGAATTCTTGATTCCTCTAACAAATCAAAAGATATTTTCTCCATAGTTGACGAACTTGCCAAACCTGACCGCATCACGATGATCCTTTCTTCTCAGATTCTCCGTGATTCCCTTAACAACGACTTTGTGGAGAAGATAGCCATAATTTAAACTAGTATTCCTAAACCTGATCCGAGTGTTCACCCAGGCAGTACCCCGACTAATCCCTCTTCATTCTTGACTTTCCCTCTGATCACACAAGAGATGTTTCTCTCACTCCTCAGTAGAGTCCGTTCTGGTTCTCCTGCGGACAACTGTCCCGCCCACATCACTCACGAGGTCTTTCTTGATCTTCCTGATGCACCCCTTTCCTTGCTTAACAATTCACTCTGCTTGAGGGTGGTCCCTAACACATTTAAATCCGCTGTGGTGGCGCCCATCCTCAAAAAAACCTGGGGCGGACCCGGCGGTCCCGAGCAATTTTTGTCCAATATCCCTGCTCCCTTTCCTGGGCAAACTCTTAGAGGCCCATGTTTCCAGCTGCCTTGGTTCTTTTGTAGAGAGTTCACAGTTCCTGGATTCACATCAGGCGGGATTTAGGCCCCAGCACTCCACCAAATCTGTGATCGTGGCAGTTCACGGCCAACTTAGAAAGGGGGCTGATCAAAACATTTCTCAGGCCCTGGTGCTCCTCGATTTGTCGGCGGCGTTAGACACCGTTGATCATGCCACCTTTAAACGGGTCGAGAACGCCGGCATCCGGGGCACCCCGCTCAGGTGGCTAGCCTCATTTCTACAAGATCGTAAGCAAGCGGTTCGTCTTGCTACCTTTATGTCTGAAGCAAAGGACCCTACCTGTGGGGTCCCTCAGGGCTCCTCCCTTTCCCCGTTATTATTTAATCTTTACATCCATACCCTCATTTCCGAACTGCGTAAAAGACCGGTGGTCATCTTCAACTACGCTGATGACCTCCAGCTTATCTTCTCCCACATCCATTGACAACTTTCAGTCGACCAGAACGTATATCAGCAGTTGGATGAACGCGAACCAGCTCAAGCTAAACCTGGATAAGACTGAGCTGGTTCTCACTGGGCCCACGGGTAACCCCTGGAACTCTAATTTTTGGCCACATTCACTGAGCAGTGCTCCTTGCCCGGCTAACTCGGTTAAGAGTCTAGGAGCTACCATCAGTACGGATCTTTCCACAAGACATCAAATTAAATCTGGGATGTCGGCATGCTTTTACCATCTTCGCCGCAATAGAAAGATCAGTAGATTTCTTACTCGTAATGCCCTAGTCCAAGTTATGCTGGGCTTAGTGATTTCTCGTATTGACTACGCAAATTCATTGTATATTGGTATCCCTGCCTAACAGTCCCATCAACTTCAACTCATCCAAAATCAAGCAGCCAGACTGATTTTCGACAACCTAGGACCAGTTCCGCTAAGCCTCTTTTGAGGAGCCTTCACTGGCTCCCTGTAGTCCAGCGCAGCCTCTTCAAGGTGGGCTGCTTGATTTACCAGGCCCTCTCCCATCAAGGCCCGGCTTTCATTGCTGCTTGTCTCCACCGTTGCATTCCTTCTCGAGTTCTTCGCTCCTCAGGCTCTAATCTGTTGTCTGCCTGCCCTTTTAAGCGCAAAAAGTTCGGGGGACTAAGATTCGCCTCTCAAGCCCCTCGTCTTTGGAATGCCCTCCCCTCTGATCTTCGTCTTAGCTCCTCATACCACTAATTTAGGAGAGCTCTGAAGACTTGGCTATATGCCCAAGCCTATGACTAATGTCGCGTCCCTGCAGTCCTGTCCCCTGCCTATCCTTAAAGCGCCAAGAAACCGTTGGTGAACGTGCGCTGTATAAGTTTCTTTATCATATCATAGTTCCACTTTTTTGTAGGCATAAATCATTTTTTGCTGGTTTGGGGTCATAAAAGTGTTTTATTGGTTTTCACGCTACTTGCGTGAGGGTGGTAGCCTATCCCCGGAGTTCGGCCTCAACTCGTTACCATTTTTGTCCCTTTTTGTGCCATGCCGGCCAGCGGTTCTGGGCTGCCGAGTGCAGTCTGTTTGCTACCCCCTTTTCCAGCCTACTCACCCTTTCATAAGGCATCCCCAAGTGAGTTGCCCTCCTCCTACAAACCGCCCTGCCGGTGTGCCTCAAGCCTTACATAGGAGTGATTTATTAATATTTAAAATGGGGGTTTGACTTATCCAAAGGGTTTATTTTGACGGACCAAATTTCTGTTTTTTCAATGCGAGAGCCAGGCTACATTGCTAGGCCTAAAGAGAAGTTTGCACTGCCTCTGATCTAGATGCTACAATAGGTGCTCCGTTCAACTGGTGGTATTTAACTTCCAGGCACTGGGTACACTTTGTATCATACACTGGGGACTTCTAGTTAAGTTAAATATAGCAATCAGCTGTGTATCAATGTCATCACATGTTGAAAGGGGGTGGGGGTCACAGGGACCTAACCACTGATTAGCAGTGGTAGAGTGCAGTGTTCTATAGCCAGCAAAAACAGTAAAGAAATCTAGGGGGATACATTACGCAAAAGGTGGCCATTTCCTACAGCTTGTTTGTACAGCTTGGATTGCATCATTGTCTCGAAACATATAAAAGTGTATAAGAAAACTGCATACTACACACAATTAGTGCAATTAGACTAGCCGAGCACCTTTGATCTTCATACACTCAATGATGCAAGCACCAGCAAAGATCCCACAAAGTAGATTTCCTTGGTATTACCCAAACCAACCCAACCACTCCTGACCTCAGCCAGGGTGCTACACAGAGATCACTTTAAACAGTTGCAAACCTCTAAGACTACCTACCAGCATTATTTGATTATTCTGCATGGTACTAGGTCAAAGCACCAAGTTAAATTAATAAATTACGGTTTAAATTGACACAGTTTCAGTGCTACTGGTATTTGTAATTGAAGGTCATTTTCATACCATAAAAAGCATTCTACATTAATCTTTTGATTATATAAAAGCATAGGGCACATTTCCCGCATTTTACTTTCAACAGCAAAAAAGGAGTGGATGTAATGGATCTTTGAGGTTTATAACATTGTAGGTGGAAAGAGCAAGGAAAACACTTTTGAGTTTGGGAGTAGATAGATTTGCAATCTGTAAAGCATCATAAACCATACTGCATCCATTGCCCATTCCTCACAATGAGCATAAGTGCTTCAAATGAGTCGGTACCAAGTCCGTGCACATCTTTAAACTGGAAAGGACAGCACACAAGCTTCTCTGTACCAAAGAGGTACTCTGGTATAGTAAGCACCCGCACTCCTAGATTTCCACTTCAAGCACTACGTCTCACCAAGGCAGCTCTTCATTCAGCCTACTGGTCTACTGGGTGCCAACTCCTCACACAGACCACTACCAGCTCTGTGTGGCCTACCAATGTTAGTTCTTCACTGCCACCAGGGCCGCACCTTATCCTGCCTTCATTGCCAGCTCTCCGCACTGTAATTCAGTGCTTGCATCTTACTTATGCCAAACGTCAATCTACCCAGATCAATGAGCTGGACCAGTACTTTATCCAAGGCCCTCACCACTAGAAATGGTTCAGGGATAATGGTCTGAATGATCCTGAGCCAAAGGTAAGGTGTATCTCAGCTTCACCAGAAGTGTTCACTATACAAAAGTCATAACTATCTGCTTTGTCAAATGCTGTCGAAGTGACCTATATATTAGGAAAGCTGTGCTTTATCTATTGTGCTTACTCTTCAGCAAAGCTTGCACTGGTTCTGCTCTTTTCACAGAGCTCAGGAAACCTGCATGGAGTGAACCTTGCACTGAATCCATTGTGTGTGCGAGGGAATCTTAAGTACCTGCACTATAGGAGCAAAATAAATAAATAAACACACCACAATTGTGTTTATACCATTGTTGTTGTTTGTGTGACAGTGTTAAGAGGCTACCAGTGTATGCACCTGGGCAACACACGCCCCATAAAGATTTCACACTTTTTGCTATAATAAGAAATACACATTTACCCACAGCAAACCTCCCCTGTAATACGACCGGGAGCAAACATTTGCATCAGTAGGCCAGCACTACACAGCCAGAAAAATAGAAAAAAATGCATTTGCCTCAATTCTAACATTGGGTAAAGTTTCTGAAAAAACAATCGATAAACAAAAAAAAGGCGACGTCACTTGTCAGTCCTTATTTTCACATAAGAAAGGAAAACACAAGTTTTTATCCTAACAGACAGGTGTACTAATGTGCTATACTCAACAACTAGTGGATTTTAAATACAAAAAGTGACTCAGATTCTTCTGTTGGCAACAATGGTGGGTGCAGAGACGCAACGTGTATCACCTTTATGTTACACATTTAAAGAGACCTAGTTCGAGCAAAGCCAGATAGCTTAACAAACATTTACAATGCAATGGTTTCGCCTTTGGAAAAGTTAGAGCTATTGGCATTGTAAATGACAATGTGTATTTATGTGTTGGTTTTGAAAACAGATAAATAAATGGCAGTCATTTACATTGCCATTAGCTTAATCTCTCGCAAATGTGAGACCTATTGTACCCTACGGACGAGCTCAGCAGACAGCAAGTACTACCACACACACACACCCAGAGCCCCACACACACACACACACACACACAGATTATATATATATATATATATATATATATATATATATATATATATATATATATATATATATATATATATATATAGTAATTATCCAAATGTGGGCAATACAAGCACCTACGCTCAACAAGAGCTTTATCAAAGGGCTGGTTGGTGGTTGACTGTTTGGCATGAAGCACAAGAAATGTGCTTTATGGCTCACAGGCCACTCATAAATGTCCTCTGAAGGATAGACAGGCGCAAAGTTTCCTGGGAAGTAATGGTAGATGAAAGGAAGAGAGGAAATGGCAGGATGAAGATTGAAGCGAAGGAAGAAAGGGTCAGGGAAGAATAAAAAGAGGAGACATAAATAGAGAAAGAATGAGGGTGAACACAGTGGTATAAACTTGGAACACAGCTAAGTATGGTGGCCAGATTTTGAGAAGCAAAAACTGGGACGCAAATACCAATACCTCAGAACAACAACAGCTGCACTGTGTCCAAGGTAAAATTGCATGTATTGTCATTACTCTGCCATAAATATTTACTTGTATGCATGTTCAATAAACACATGAGAAGGTGCGGCGTTGACAGTGTGAGGTGAGGTGTGGGGAGGGGTGGGCTGCAGTATAGTGGGCAAAGGAGAGAGAGGGTGGGGGAGAGGCACTGGGCGGCAGGCGGGGGGAGGAGGGGGAGAGAGTGCGGGGTATAGTGGGCAATTCAAGACAATAGCACAGCAATGTGAAGAGTGGGGTGGCATAGCGAGCACTGAAGCAGGGCTGCGGCTGAAGCGAAATAAAAATGGCTTGTCACTACATGCAACATGAATATCGACTGCAGGAAGGGGCTTCAAAAGATGGGAGGTGGGGGGGGCGCGGGTATCCTTGGATTGCTTTCCCCAGGAGGGTGAAGGCAGACGAGGTGCAGGGGGGCGGGGGCGATAGGCGGGCAGCTGCAGAGGGTTAAGCGCTGTCGGGTCCTCGCGGAGCTGCACATGGTGCTTCAACGCTGGCTTCGGCCTTATGCTAGGGGGCGGGGGGGGGGCCTCGCAAGTGAGCGTGACTTAAGTTTCCTAAAGAGTGCCCGAATGAGGCGGGCACCAATTTGGTCAGAGGGGTGGGATCTGGGGGAGGCAGGGAGCTGCGGCAGGTAGTGGGAGGAGGAGGTTACGGGATGGCTGGTATTGCAAATAGAATAGGAAGTCCTCTTATGGTGCGCCAAGACAATGAAAGTTTTCGCTCCACAGAGGCTAACACCATTGTTTTCTAAATACGCTATGTGTGGCTCCATTTTCAAAATGACCTTCGTTATACAGGGCCAGCAATTTAATTTTGGTCTAGGACAAAAAAATACATACACTATGCATTGGTAGGCGGTCGACCGTCTGGTGGATGGGGGCGGGTTGTGTTCTTGGGGGTGTACGGGGCATCATTGGCGGCGTAAAATAAATACTGCGGGGAAAGAGAGGCTCGGGAGATGGCTGGTAATGCAGGAGATTTGGGGCTGTTGAAGGCTGTCGGGTGAGAGCATTTGGAGTCCGAAGCACGGGAAAGGCGGGCGGTGGTCGCGTGTAAGCACCACTGGCCACGGAGGTGCCGACTGAGAACTTGGTTAGGGGCGTGTGTATGCTCTTGGTGCGGAGGGGGAGCCTGTTGCGTGTGGGTGGTCACGGGGACCACACAGGGCGTGCGGCAGCTAGGCAGGACGCGGGCCACACTCCAGCACACTATGCTGTGGTCAGGTCTTCTTTCATCTCGGCAATCCCCCGCCCCTCATATGCGGGTATGCAGTTTGTGCGATGGGTGGAGGGTGTATGGCTCAGAGTGCCTTACCGGCAGGACGTGGGGGTGGACACTGTGTGTGAGGGGGGGGGGGAGGGGTGGAAGGGGTTGCGGGACACAGTGTTGGAGACCCCACGGGGAGTATGGGTGCCACCTGACAGGCCTTCAAGTCGACACTTAAAAAGCAGGGGCGGACCGCGCGGGTGACGCCAGGGGTTGTATTTTGCTCTGTATGTATGGTTGCGGTTCCTATGGCGCGGTCACCTCTCCCCTAGCCGACCAGAGGCAAGCATCTACTCGGATGGTTAATATTAATAGCCGGCACGGACGTTGCGAGGGGGGTGCGGACCGCGCGAGTAGCGCCATTGGTTTGGTGGTAAAGTGGCCCTGGGGAGGGCACAGTGAGAGGAGAGCAAGGGGGAGAGAGAGAAAATGGCACCAAGGGGAGTGGGAAGTTACATGAGCAGCAAGGAATTCACAGCGTGGGGGTTTAGGACAGGGGAAAGCGGGCCGTCCGAGTAAAGGAAGGGTCGCCTAGGGGGCGGACTGGCGGATTGGGTCAGTGCGGGGTGGGCGGGGGCTGCTTCACCAGGTATGCCAGGGAGTTGTGGAATCCTCCTCCCCCCCCCCCCCTTGTGCAGGTATTACAAACTAACAAAACGTGCGATGTAACGAAGAGTGTGTTTGCAAGAGAAAAGTGGCTCGTGCCTGTTACAAAGGAGTACTAAATACCGCTTTGAAAGGGGGTTCGGAAATACATAGAGGGCTTGAGGATAACTGGTGGGGAGTGGGAAAGGTACGGGCCTGAAGAGATTGGGCTTTAGTTGGGCGGCAGATGGGGTGCCAGAAGGGCCGTTAGGCATGTCCAAGGAGAGGGTGAGCGGAGGATGCCACTGCCCCCACCCCAGATTGATCTAGTGTGACAATTTTGCAATGGCAGTGTAATTAGGAGGGACATTAAAGAACGAAGAGGGACACGCGAGAGAAATAAAGCATATACCTATATAAAGTTTTCTACAAGGCGGATGGTTAAAGGCACGGACAGCGGGGGGGGGGCGGGCAGGCACACGGACAGCGGGAGGGTGGTCTGGAAACAGCCAGTGGGACAGGGAACAAGACTAACAATAAACACAAACATCGGTGAAAAAAAAAAAAAAAAAAACACACCCACAGTGGCCACGTCTTCATGACGTTGCGGAGAGGGAAAGAATCGGCGGAAATCGCCAATCGCCTCGGGAAATGACGGACAGTTCTCTCTTCCAATGGCTAGCCTCCATTTATGGAGCTAGCCAATGGAAGAGAGGCGGAACGAAGGCCACACTGTTCTAACATTAGATTTCGCCTGCACCGAAAAGCTGCGCAGTGCGCAGCTTTCGACAAGGCGAAACCTAAAAAGGCAGATGGGATGTTGTTTTCAAAGCTGGGGCATTTCAAAGTGTGTGATTGGGAAGGAGTGGTAAATATAGATTTACACAAAGGTAACAGGGCCGAGATCATGGGACGTTCGCTAACCAGGTTACAAATTCCTGGACTCTTCCTTGCAACAGTATTACTTGGAAGCAGTGGTACCTCTGCTGCCAGACGGATATTAGTCAAGGCCTAGCCCATCCGGATCTGCTGGGTCATGGAATGGAACAGGCTGGGATCGTCACGTGGCAGTTACTAAACGTTCTGCGTCAATTATTTGAAACTCAATTATCTGTTCACATGAATCACGGTGCTAGTCTCCCAGACTATTAAATGCTAGAATTCCCACACATGCTTGGCAGGGAAGCACTTACACGCTCTATCTAGAAATTCCCTTTCTCACCAACTTTCTTCGTTTGTTTGCCAACTAATATAATGTATGGGATCTAACTAATTTCAATTAGTTACTGTTGCAATATAATTAGGGCTCCCAGTTTTATGGTATTTATTTTATCAGTCTATATTTAACCATATTTATTTTTTGCTAATTTTATCTGTGTTTATCCATTTTTATTTTGGGATTTTGTGGAAAAATAAAGCTGAAATTAGTATATTTACACATTTATTTAACCAATAAATATGCACTCATGCTTGAATGTCTGCCAGGTTTCAATGCTGTGAACACCTGCTGAACATAAATCAGTGCACTTATATGAATATATGCACATTTCAGTATCAACCGTGTGCATATCTACTGCTGTTAAAGCTTCTTAACTAAAAATCCTTTTTTAACCCCCTTACCTATCAATCTACAAATCTATTGGCCTGGCAGACAGTATTGAAAATTACTCAAAAGGCAACCCAATTTCCGTTTTTATCCATATTTAAAAATAAATACAGACAAGAATTGAATGTTCTATCTGGATTTATCTGTAAAAAAAAAAAAAAGAAAAAAAAAATCAGTAAAAACGGAGAACAGTGAGCCTTAAATATAATCATTACGGTGACATTCCAGGATGAACCACGTAGAAGGACGTGCTTTGGAGGATGGGCAGGTACGCTTAATTCGAATGTGATTGACGGTCTACCTTCAAAACTTGTTTCTGCTTAGTTGTTTTCCAACCTCAGGCAATATAGGACCCACCGCCGGCCTTTCGGGGGTGATCCGCCCGCCATCCGTGCAAAAATTACCCCCGCCATATTATAATGGCTGGGGGGGGGTCCACGGTGGACGGAAAGATCGTCGGCCGCATGTCGACCGGGCGGAAAAAGGGTCTATATGGTGGTGGTGTCTGAAAGACACCGCCAGCCATATTAGTATGAGCATTTTTCATGCGGAGTCTGCTTTGGGGGCCCGTTGCGGGCCTCCATGGACTTCGGTGGGGTGAGATGTGCACATGGGGGGGGTACCTATGGTACCCCCCTGCCTTTCAAAGAACAACATGGCCGGCACCGCGTGGTGCCGGCCACATTGTCTTTTGAAATGCACAACATGTATTTTTACCATTGCGGCGGGCGGTGCTTTTAGCACCGCTCGTCGCAATGTTAAGAATACAGGATGCGCCGGCTACTGTGGCGGGCGCATCCCAGTAGCCCCCACGTGACCTCCGCCCTTATGGCGGGCGGTCCCTTCCACCGCGAGGATGGCGGGATCCTAATGATGGACTGTGTGCAAATGAAAAATCCGGCGTCTGAACCTATCTACAATAACATCAAAGCACCTAAATGTGTAAAGAGGTCTTAAATACTTCGAAGCTCCCGCTCACTAAGCAATGGATTACTTCAAATCTTACCAGAAGCAAGCAGAACAGCAAAGCCCTTCATAAAACACATCCAATCAGGAAGTGATCCAGAGTCTATGGCTACCCATATCAGTATAATCAATAAACTAAACAATAGATTAATCTACCCAACGTCACGGGCTACTATCCAGCACGAGTCTCCAATAAAACATGTAGCACAAGCAAGCACACTTTAATCAGACCAATCGGACTCTGGCCAACAACAGACCCAGAACGAGAAGGGTGCCCAGATTGCGAATGAGATTTGAGACTACAGAACACTGGTAACATGCTATGCAAATGCACTTAAAAATAACAACCCTCCAGTTAAAACCACTCTTGGATGTATATTGTCCATCCGATTGCAGCTGTACTCTCCAAATTCTTAAATATTTATACAAGTTTCAAGGTACTTCAACATATCGAAAGAGACGCCAATGCACCAGATCCTACATTTCTGGCTGGTCACGATAATGACCAGTTTGCTAAATTAACACTGGGAGGTAATCCAAGAATACATGGTCTGGGGGTTGCCAAACCAAATACTGGTGGAGAATACAGCTTTTGGATTAATTTTCTCAAATATATTTATTCCCAGATTATTGTCGGATAATTTGCCGTTTGCAAAACACTAGACAGCATAACAAACCCGATACATATTAAAGATAAACATATATGTGTAGGAAAATAAGGCGAAATTCATTTGAAATAATTAAAATACATAGCAGCGAATACTAAAAATACTAGTAGAGTTTCAACAAATGAAAAGGGACGTGTTAGAGGTTCTAAATATTGAGTCTGCCAAATGCTTTCGATTACTTGCTGTGAATGGTTCAGTGAGGAGGATAAATCCCAGTGAGTGTGGTATTATGGTTAAAGTGTGATGTACCGGAGTTCTAGTTCTCTGGTTCCTACATGGAACCTTGTATATGGGTGTTCTAAGGATAGACAGTTACTGCTGTGACCGTGATGGCGGAGGTTGTTTAATAAAGTACCTCCTACCATTTCAATTAAACCGGCTACCGAAATCACTTTATTACACTGGCGACGTTCGTGTGCATATAAGTAAGGTGATTTGGAGAAAGGAGGAAGGGAAAAGCAACCTCAACAACGAGGAAAACTCGAGGAATATTTTTGGAAAAACAGACTTGTGCGAGGGAAAAGCGCTGTTGGGGAGATGAAAACTACTTGAACTAGACCTACCTTGGCAGCGGTGTGGCGCAGTAAGGGACTGGCAGCCGGTAGGTGAAATTTGGAAGTAGTGTTGAAAAGGCCCCGTTTGTCGTTCTTGAGTGACGCATAGTCTGGAGCTGCCTGAGTCATTGAAACACGAGTGTCCAGCCTCGTTTGAGGGGAGCGTAGCGCGCGTGTTTACCGCGTTTTATACCTCGTTTTGGTGCAAGCGGCAAAGGAGTATGGGAGGAAACAAGCCCAATTGTCTAAAGAGAAAAGTCTAAATGCGGCAGTGACATCATCGGCGGACATTTTATGAGAATTTATTTTTATTTTGTTTGTCGTTATTGCTGCATAAGGAAGAAGGGTGACAATACAATAGCGGTTGAGAGGAAATTGGAAGTGGAGTACTCAAAAGGTTCTACTATTATAGGAAAACGAGATCGGGAACGGTTTGTGGGATTAAACAGGACGCTTTGCGGTAAAGGAAGGATGGTGAAACCTTTATGACTGAAAAAAAGAAGAAGTAGACACAAGTTTAAGAAGAATATATTCACCTCTGTTTTGGTCTAGAAAGACAAAATGTGATATATGTGCTTGTGCTTACGGGGATAGGCACACTTTATATGTTTTTTTGTTTAGTAACATAGAATACTCATTAGCCTTGGTACAATTTTAAGTTTGTTTATAGTGTATTCATATAGTTTGGTGCTTGTGAAAACGGTGACAGGCATGTCTATATGTGAATTCAATTAGAACTTTGGTGATGTTTAACTGAGGTATATTGGTGTAAGGAGGATATAATTATATATTATTTTTTTAACTTTTTTTTAGTAGTAAGTGAAGAGCAGAATGTGACTTCATCCCCGTTCTTCCTTTCTGATCCAGGGGATCCTCTTATTAAGTGGGAAAAAATGGAGGAAAATCTTTGAAAATGATGCAAGGGTCTGTGGAACGAATCTGAGTGCGGAAAGGAAGCATGCACTTTTGATGCATTGTCTGGGCGGTGAGGGACATGAAGTTTTGGAGAACTTACCTCAGTTAAGTCAGGCAGATCAAAGGGGGCTAAATGAGTATGAGATTTGCAGAAAGCAATTGGACTTACATTTCTTACCAAAAGTAAGTAACATTATGGAGAGATATTACTTTGGTTCAAGGGAACACGGAAAGGAAGAAACAGTTGAGCAATTTGTCACTGCTTTACGCAAGTTGGCATCGAGCTGCAAGTTTGGGGAATCGGTTGAGTAAAGAATACGTGACCAGTTTGTGCTAAGATGTTCGAATGACAAAATTAGGGAGGAGCTTTGGCTGAAAGATGAGCCTCCTTTGGATGAGGTCATGGTTATAGCAAAGCGGGTTGAACACATGGTCAAGTGTGTGGGTGAATTGAGTAAAGCGGGTAAGACTGGGACTAGTGGTGAAAAGGTTCAGTGTCAAGAAGTTAAGACTTCAGAAGGGAAAAAAAAAGGAGGAAAGATTCTGTTGATGTAGAAAATAGTTCGGGTGATAACTAAGCTGGTAAAATACCAATAGAGAAGAAAGGTGCGGGAGTTTTTCCAAGGTAAATGCTTTAGGTGTGGCAGATTTGGACATATGCTTAATGCTAAAGAGTGTCCGGGCTGGAAAGTTATTTGCAGTGTGTGGAAAAAGAGGTCATTTTGGGAAGAATTGTCGTTTAAAAAACTAGAAGAGATTTTAAGGTTGAGAGTAAAGAAGTCACCTTTCAAAATAATGACTAATGTAGAACATCCATCTGAGTGGGTTAGTGTGGGTGATGCAAGGAAAAAATGAAATTTGATTCGTGCTCTCACTTGACTGGTTTCAAAACATGATTTTATGAAGTTTTTTTCTCCAAGAAGATTGAATTTAAAAAATCTGATGTAAAACCAACAGGGTATGGGGAAACACCTATCAAAATGTTGGGATGTTTTAGTGAATGCATAGAATACAATGGGAGGTTTGTTGTGGCAAAAATGTATGTGGCTGAAAAAGGCGATAGCTTATTAAGCTGGTCGCATCAAGCAGGATTAGGGGTGGTACTCAATCCTAATGCTAAACCCTCTGTTCAAGTTCAATCGGTGGAGGGTGTAGGAGAAGATCTTGTGGAAAATTCTAAGGATTTATTTAGTGAGAAACTTGGATGTTTGAGAGGGTTAAAACACCAGATAAGGTTAAACTTTGGTGCAAACCCTGTTGCGGCAAAAGTGAGGCGGATTCCAATTTGTATGCAAGATGCTGTAAAGAAAGAAATTGATAAATTGTTGAAGGCTGGAGTAATTGAGCATGTGGAGGCAACAGAATGGTTGGCCCCCATTGTCGTTGCCAGGAAGCCCAATAATGAAATTTGTGTGTGTGTGGACCTTCGTGCGTTGAATAAAAAGAGGTGGTGGTGGATACATTTCCGCTACCTAATATTGAAGAGTTGGTTGCAACATTGGATGGAGCTTGTTTTTTTCAACATTGGATATGGCTTTGCCCTATCATCAAGTCCCACTCAGCAAGGAATCACAAGAGTTAACTGCTTTTATAACTCCTTTTGGATCATTCAAATTTTAAAGAATGCTGTTTGGCCTAATTTCTGCTGCCTCAGTGTTTCAGAGGATAATGAAGGACTTGTTAATGGTGTGACTGGTGTAAAATGTTATCAAGATGGTGTGTTGGTTTGTGGCCGTAAAAAGGAAGAACATGATGTGAGATCGAGATGCATGCTGGGGAAAATGTTAAAGGTTGGATTATCTCTCAGATGTGACAAATGCAAATTTGGTGCAACAGAGATGGACTATTCGGGTCACCACATTACGGGTTTGGGTGTGAGACCTAAGGAAGATCTGGTCAAAAACATTCGCGGTTTTATCAATAATCACCCATGAAGCCTAACGTGCTTTGTAGGAAGCCATCCCAATGGCAGAATGTGCACTATAAATGCCACAAAAATAAATGTATGTTGTGAATGATGTGGCTTTTAAATCAAAATGTCCAAGACTACATAAATGAATACAACTCAAGTTACTGCCAGCCTTCTGTATGTGTACTGTATGACTGACGTTTGCAAGACTTCGCACATGGTACACTGTCAAGGGTGCGAGAGGAATCCTGGCCCTTGTATTTGTCTTGCGCTACTACTTGTGCAATGCTTTGAGAGAGGGAAAAACACAAAAAGGGAAAAGAGAAGAAGAAATGAAGAAAAAAAAGTAAAATAGGAGGAAAAGGTCAAAAGAGGAAGCGAGCTGCTTTGCTGTTCTGTTTGGTACAGATTGGTGTTAGGAAGCTTGGCTGCTGCTTTGGAAACTAGTGTTCAAGAACACTGCTGCCCCTGGTGTGCGTGTTGCACCATGTAATGGATGCCAAAACCGAGGGCAAGATGTTGCCCCGATGCGACCTGTACTTGTCAGGGATGTGACTGAAGCTTGCACTTCTGCCAACTGTGCTGTACGTCGTGTGTGTGTGTGTGTGTGTGTGTGTGTGTGAGAGATGAACACAACCGATCCATAAGAGAATCTTCCATGGATGCCAAGTGTGCTGTCCTTGCAATAAAGGATAGAAGCCTGCGCTGCCCACAATTCACCCCAAGCATCCTTGAAGACCAATTAAGACGCACAGGAAAAACCCACGCTCACAGTCAACTTCCTGCCCTTGACGTGCCCTCAATGCGCCTAGTGTAACTTCAGCTGAACATGCTGTAAGTGGAGGAGCTCTAGTTACCATGATCCCAGACTCAGTGGCTCCCTTCAGATTCTCATTGGAGGCTGAGGGGGGCAGGGAGAGTTAGCAACAATAATTGGTAGAGCAAATAAATAAATAAATAAATAAATAAATAAATAAATAAATAAACGCCTGATAAGTCGGTCTCACAAAGCACTGATGGACCAGACCCGTCCAATTCCCAAACAAGTCAATGCAATCCACCCAAGCTGTTCAACTCTCCCTTAAACCCAGTGCCCGAGTAGCAAGCAGGTTAAGTAGTACTAAGCTACTGAAGCAATGACCAAACTAGAACCCCCAAACTGAGCCCCAGTAGACTCCTAAATGATTGACACAGCAGCGCCCTTAGCACTTTGATTTAATTTATTTTTGGTTGTTCTGTCTCGAGCAGACACTGCCCCAAGCGATGCTAAAGTGCTTTGACGCTAGGAGAGAATATCAATTTCTTTTTAACCAAGAAACCTAATAATTTTATGAGCGATATGAAACATCTTCATAACATTCGAAAAAATAAATGCGGATCAATATTGGTGGTCATGTGGACAGTGGTGAAAGTTAAACATACGTTTTCCGTTGTGCATTATACATACGGTCATACAGAAAGGAGGGTACGATATAATTATAACTTTAGGGTGTGTAAACAGAGTCAGCAGCAGGTTATTTTTCAGACTGGCTTTTCAAGAGGTGAAGGAAGATCTCGTGCCTTACCCCAAAGGGTATCCGTTTCCATATTTAAGGGGAGTAGCAGGAGAAGGAGCGAAAAAAAGGCATATGTTTCGCTGCAGAGTTTAGTTTCGAGGCGAATATTATTGGTAGCTGCAAAGGCCTTTCATTGATATAAGCTTTTGTCGTAGTTAGTGAGATGTAGAGTTTCAGTGCACTTTTGATATAAGCTGACCTGAATGTACATGGTGCTTGAAGAGGGAAGCATTTAAGCATGATTAATACATATGAGTTCAGTCTAGCTGGAGTATTGATCACTGCTTTTAATAGGGATTTCTGGAGATCAGGAGGGCGGTCTCGCATGGAAAATCCATATTCCACTCCCCAGATAATTAAAGCTTTGACAGCTTGTTTTACATCAGTCAGGATAGAATAAAAAAAATATATATATATATATATATATATATATATATATATATATATATATATATATATATATATATATATATAAGTTTTAGTTTGAGGTGAGACCCTGTTGCCAAGGCATTTATGTCAGCACCTAACTTGCGATTGTCTACAGTGAAACGATTTGGCACGGTAGATCATTTCAAAGCAAGCTTCCTATAGGTTACCCTGCCAACTCCTAATCAGGCTGCTGTTTGCGGCAGGGCGACTACACTTAAATGACAGGAAGGTCCAAATTATGCAGTAACATAAAGCAAATATGCGGCACGATGCAACACATTTTGTGATATGCCTTCATTACTGTGTCATTAGTACAGGTTAACGATGTCTGGGCAAAGGTTTAACTTCATTAGTACTATTCCAACACCCAAATACAACCAGTCAGTCTTTGCAAAGGACCTTCCAATGCAGGGAACAACGTATTGATAGGTTTTTGGTAACTCTTTGTCCATTTGACCTAGAAAATGTTTTTTTGTTTAAATCTGCAAATTATGCAAGAGATGGTGTCTGCATGGCAACTGTAGCAAATCAATAATTATTCAGAAAACGCCACAGAAAAGCATAATTCCGGTGGCCCTGGTCATGGTTAGAGTCTTGAGCGATACAAATGGGTCGATTTTAACTACGACCCAATTACCCAACGCAATGAGCCAATAAGAACGCTTATGTAATGAAGCAACATGCCCACACCCCAAGCAATGCCCCAACTACATCCCTACAACACTCTTCTCCCAACAATGACAACCAAAGAAACAACAGATCCGCCAACAAACAAGAGTGCAGGGCTCAGAATGAAGATGAACCCACCCCCTCCCCCCCATAAATAAAGGAGCAAGACGGACCTCCACAGTAATGGGATGCTGACCAGCAATATCCAGCAGAGTCATCCTCAACATGGACCCATAAAGGCACAGACGAGGACAGCCCACAGACTTTAATAAAGTGTATATTTACTATCGGACCTCTACACACACTCATGCCAGGATAAGTTACTTTGCTTCTGGTTGTTAAAGTTTGATGGGCAACAAAGTTTCTTGATGCAACAGCACCTCCACGCTTAATTGACTTCCTCGCAATAACTTTTGGAAAATAAACAAGTCACCGAACTCCCCTTCCTTCCTCCCGCACCCCCAAAAGAGGGAACAAATAAAAAAAAAAAAAAAAAAAAAAAAAAAAATTCAGCCGATGAGTAGTACGTGTGTGCGCCACGTCACAAATTCAGAGCTGCGCGTGGCTCGCGCTTTTTGGGGTCTCCGTGAAAACCCCTAATCTGCGTCGCAAAAATCAAATCGTGGGCTTCCCCGACAGGCCGCCGCCTCAGGCCTGGGGGTGTGGACCAGGCCTGTCGACTGGTAAAGAACTCGCGGCCTACTTCAAAAGTCCCACGGTTAAAATACGTCATCCCACCTGGGAAACGTTTGTTGACACGCCGCCTCTCGGGCCTCTAACCCCGCCGCGGCGGCTGCCTCTCGGGCCTGGGAGTTGCCGGCTCTCTGCGCACACATGAAAACCATCGACGCTTCCCATGGAAAGTGATCGGGACCGGTCTGACAGGCTCCCGCGCGGGCGGGGCGGGCTCCGAGCGCGTGGCCGGGGCTGGGCAGGGAGCGCCCGCAGACTGCGCCAGGCCGCTGTGCATGGCGTCACCGGAACCCAGTTTCTTGATTCCGGTGATATTTCCAACTCAAAATGGGTTTTAGTCTGTCTGGTAAAGTTATACCACTGTTGGGAGTTCTTTTATCTTTTATGAATGACGGTTGTCTCTGACTGCCGCCCAAATCCGTCAAGCTGGCCGGAATACAGGTCTCCCTATTCTTGGCGTGTGCCAAGAGCAGGGAGACCTGTATTCGGACCAGCTGGTCGGATTTGGGCGGCGGTCAGAAACAACTGTCGTTCATAAAAGCCTGGTGTCCACTTTTGACTACATCTCATTTAGGGAACCGGGTTAATTTAAGGATGTGTGTTGGTGAACTAAGATTGTGCCTCAAACCAAGTTTACTTCTCTCCTGAGTCATCTGATCATGCTCCTCCAATGGCACCATTAGTTCAGAAGAACATGACTCAATGCCCCCATCCAACCACCATTTTTGGATCTTGGGCCTTTATTTTAACTAGCGTATGCATTGTGGAGCTTGTAGTCCTAGTTCACTTCAATTAAAACAATTGAACTAAAAGTTCCAGATTTTACAGGATAAATAATTTGAGATATGGGATGCCTGGTGACATCGAGTAGTCCGGCAATGCATTCTGGTACGCAGTTTCTTGTGGGTATCTTGATAAAAATGTTAGTTCACTTTACTAGGAAGTCAATAGCAATAAAGGAAGACGACCTTAAACCCCAATGTAGCAGTTCAGAGTATGTGCCATTATTTGCATTTAAAACCTAAATGAACCAAAAGTACTATAGTACGAGGATGGGCACTGGAATTACAGGATTCTGCAGCCAGAGTTTTGTGCATTACTCTGGATTTGCCATATAATCAATTTTCTGTTGCATAACATTCGTATTTCTCCAAAACAATGTTTATATTTCAAATGGCCAAAAGTTACTAAAAAATAAATGTCGGGACTATTGATCTGCACAACTGATGACATAATTTGCTGTTTGTTGTATTTGGGTATCAGACCTTTGCTAATAAGGTGTAACTTAGCCAATAATAGGCCCTTAAATTAAAATAAATACTGTCAAAGTATGCCACATAATTTGCCTTTCCTAGATGCAAAATTGTGTCAATCATGCTGCATAATCTGGCCGTCCAGTGCCGCATAATTCAAGTGGACCAGAATATGATAACTTGGGTATCAACTATTTGGGGTTGGGGAGGAGGTTACATAGCTTATGTAGATGATTGGGGCTGCTAGGTAGTACAGCGTATACTTGTTTAACAAAAGTTGGACAGCAGCTGTGTTTTAGGATAGGGTTCAAAGCAGGCATGTTTTGTGTTGGGATTGGTCGTCGAGATCAGGACAGTGGGTATGTGTTATGCAGGGCATAAGGAGAGAGTATTGGAACTACGCCCACATCAATACCCAAGGAGAAATGTGTGAAAAGAAATGGCAGATCTTGCCTCCTCCGGCAGTGCAGCAGGAGCAGTGACACTGGTGCCCAAAGCTCTGAGGCGCCTAGTGAACCATGACAATTGATGTATCCAACTACTATATACCAGCAGTCAAGGTGGCCATTTCCCTCCCTGTACCAGGGCCCATGGCATCCTGGCTTTGTCACTGCTCGGGCAGATTTCCAAAATAGTTGATACTCAAGTAATCATATTCTGGGCTACGTGAATTATGGGGCACTGGACGGCCAGATTATGCGGCATGTGGACACTGCTGGCCCTGGTTCTCTGGGATGGCAGAGGGGGTTTGGCTTCTGTGACGACAATGAGAGGTAATCGTGGGTCGTGTATAGTAGCACGAACACTGATCTCACTCCTTTCAAGATGCAATGCCCAGAAATAGCCCTGCCCACTGCCCTGTCCGCGCGCAAAACCGGAGTACACGTGAAACCCCAACATTGAAGTAAATAAAACCCGGACAATTTAAAATTCGCATCGAGGAGGTAAAATAGACTTGCAGAAGACGTAAAAGTGGAATAAATCCCTACGCTTCTGATTCACATTCTACTCACTACGGTGCCACCCCACTAAATAAAGTGCAGCGCCCCCCCATTCATTACCTCCTCGTCAGCCCTCCCCGTCCCAGTCCTAACTACATGAGCATAGCTCCTCCCACCAGAAACTCCCAAGCAACTTGAAACCCATCCCTTCCCTCCAGGCCACACCCATACCCTGAGGCATATAACCCTGTGACCTGCCAATCAACAACCTGTTTGTTTTTTCTGCGGAATCACTTCCGAGCAGTCTTCGTCGAGGGGGGCACTGGAATTGGCCTCCTATCTAGTAAGTGTGGAACGGGATGCTAAGCGCCCGTTTTTAACCCCTATTGTGCCTGTTTTTCTTTTAACTTGTAGGCATTTGCTTTGAGTCCCTGCTGTAGCGGGACCGTGGGGTTGGGGGTCCGGACTGCCTGCTGTGGGGTGGTGACTCCCTGCTGCAGCCTCCCCTCTTCCGGGTTCGTTCCCTGCTCTAGCCGGTACACCCGGGGAGGAAGGGGGGGTGTGTGGCTGGCTTTTTCAGCGCGCCAAGGGCGTGCAGGATTGGCTTCTCTGTCTGTAACTCTCGGGGCTCGTTTCTTCGAGCCCGTGTTTTTCCCCTTTTTCTTTATGCTTCCTGCAATCCTTGGTGGAGTCTGGGGTTGCGGGGAGGGGGGGGGGGGGGGGGGGGGGGGGGGGGGGGACTGCCTTTGTTTGGTCCGTGGGGGCCCGTTATTTAGGTTCAGTCCGACTTTGATGATTGTTTCCTGGGTTAGTGTTCTCTTCCCCGCGTTTCTGTTGTTGGAGCTCCCTCTACTGGCGGTCCAATTTTGCTTTTTTGCCGTTTTTTACTGGAGGGATTTGCATGGGGCTTGATTTCGTGTCTTGGCCTCTTGCTGCTCTGCTGTGGAGTTCTGCTGGGGAGTTGGGGAGTTCTTACCTCTGGGTTCACTGGTTCCTGGGACGGGGTCTTCTGGGTTTCTTTGTATCCTTACAGTTGGGCCCTGTTCAGTCTTTTCCTTTTGTAGTTTGGTAGCCTTCTCTGATAGGGCGGTTTGAAGGCCGGCCTTCGGTCCTGTGTAGGGATTGGCTCCAGGTCTAGGTGGCTTTCCCTGGTTGGCCCTTGGGGATTTTTGCTTGGATTGGTCTGGGTATATCTTGGGGTCTGGATTTCTGTTCTCCTGTTTACAACATGGAGGGTAGAGGTGCAGACGTGCGTGAACTCGGCTGTGAGGATGGGGAGGTGGTCGCTGGTTCTTCCACTGCTCCTTCCATGGAAAATATTCAAAAAATGATTGAGGCTGCTGTGGCGGCGGCCTTTGTGGCTCATGATCCCAAGGGGCCTAAGAGACAGAAATTGGATGCCTCGGCTGAGGTAGATCCGGACGTTGACTCTGATGAGGAAGTGAAGGGTCGTTTTGTCCAAGGGGCTGACCTTCGCTGTGTTATGCAGCATGTTCGAGACAATCTGCGATTCCCTGATCCTGTGGAGGGTGGAGAGTCTGAAGACTTCTTCGCCAATTACCTGAAGAAAGATCCGGAAAGCCTCCCCATTCATACGTCTGTGAGGAAGGTGCTGGAGGGGGAGTGGAAGGATGTTGACAGGCATGCCTTTCCCCGGTTTCTGGCTAAGAGGTATCCCTTGCAGGGCTTCGCGGAGGAGTTTCCGGCTGTGGTGAAAGTGGATTCTCTGCTGGCTGGTATGGCGTCTCAGAGCCTGGTGGTGTCTGAAGATGCGGTGCCTTCTGATCCTGGGGACAAGCGTGTCGAGGGGGCCTTGAAGCGGTCCTTTGCAGCCTCCAATCTGGCTGTTCGGTCTGCTGCTTACACCAGCTATCTTGTTCAGTCGCTTCTTAAGGACTGTCAGGGTATTTCTGCGCAGCTCATGCAGGAAGAGGATCCCTCTGAGTCTTTGTCCATGTTGGAACAGCAGTTGCGTTTCATGGCTGACTTGTCCTTCGACTCTCTTAGTGCTGCGGCGGCGGCTGCTGGGGCCTCGGTTGCTGCTAGAAGGCAGTTGTGGCTTAAGTCTTGGAAGGCGGAAGCTGCTCAGAAGGCGGCCGTGATGAAGATTCCCTTCACGGGCTCTAAGCTGTTTGGGGAGCCGTTGGAAGCTTTGATTAAAAAGACAGCTGAGGACAAAAAATTGTTGGCTCCGGTCCGCTCTTCTCAGAAAGGGAAGTTTGCGGGTTATAAGCGGGCTTTTGGGCAGGCGTTTCAATCTAAGATGGCTGCTCAGCCCTTTCGTGGTAGGGGACGTGGCCGGGGTGTCCCTTCCTTCCACAAGTCCCGGGGTCACCAAGGTGCTTCCTCTTCTGCAGGTCCCTCCAAGTCGTGACTATGTGATGGATTCCTTGGAGGTGCCGGTTGGGGGTCGCCTCACCTCTTTTTTACCTGTCTGGGAGGAGTTCGTTCGGGATCTGTGGGTTCTACAGGTGGTACGGCTGGGCTACAGAATAGAATTTGGGACTCCTCCGGTGGATGTGTTCAAAGCTACCCCTGTTCCCAGGTCTCTGGCAAGATGTCGTGCTCTATTGGACGGAGTTCGGGACTTGGTGTCAAAGGGTGCTGTGGTGAGGGTGCCTGTGAGACAACAGGGTCGGGGGGTTTACTCAATCCTGTTTTTGATCCAAAAGCCAAATGGGGACTTCCGTCCGGTCCTGGATCTGAAGGCGGTGAACTTGTGTATCCCTCATCGGTCCTTCAAAATGGTGACTCTGCAGTTGATTCTTCCCTTCCTGTCGGTGGGAGATTTCCTGGCTTCTCTCGATCTACGGGACGCCTATTTTCATGTGCCAGTGCACGCAGATTCCCAGAGGTTCCTGCGTTTCTGTGTAGGGGTGGATCACTACCAGTTCCAGGTATTGCCCTTTGGCCTGTCTGCCTCTCCGAGGGTGTTTACTAAAGTGTTGGCGCCCTTGGTGGGTTTGTTGCATGCTAAGGGTATACAGGTTTTCCCTTACTTGGACGATTGGCTGATTTCTTCCTCTTCTTTCCTTCAGGCTCAGTCACATTCCCGGGAGGTTTGCAGTCTCCTTCAACGGTTCGGGTGGATTCTGAACTTGGAAAAATCCCATCTTCACCCCACTCAGGAACTGTTGTTCATTGGGGGGGTGTTCAACACCAGGTTGGGGAAGGTCTTCCTGTCGGAACCCCGCAGACTGACTCTTGTGCACGAACTGAAGAAGGTGTTGGGGGCTCGGTCTTCCACGGCTCGCCAGTGGTTGCGTGTTCAGGGGCTGATGTCAGCAACTGTGATGATTGTTCCTTGGGCCCGCTTACACTTATACCCCCTTGTGAATCATCTTCTGGAGCATTGGGATCCGGCCTCTCTGAATTACGAGCTGTTGGTTCCGGGGAGTGTGTCCATCGCCCGGGAGTTGTCCTGGTGGCTGGTGGATCGGAACCTCTTACAGGGCTCGCCCTTTGTGTCCCAAGTGAGGTTGGTCCTGACGACCGACGCCAGCGAACTGGGTTGGGGTGCGGTCTTGGGTCAGGAGTCTGTGCAGGGTCTTTGGTCTGTGCCGGAGGCGGAGATGTCCTCAAATTGGCGGGAATTGAAGGCGGTTCAGTTGGCGTTGTCTCATTTTCTGCCTTGGGTCCTCCAGAGGGATGTGATGGTGCGGTCGGACAACACGGTGGTGGTGTGTTATATCAACCGCCAGGGGAGCGCGAGGGTGGCTTCCCTCAATTTGTTGGCTCAGAGGATAGGCCTGTGGGCGGAGTCTCACTTGTTGTCTCTGAGGGCTTTACATCTGCCTGGGATTTTGAACTCGGAGGCGGATCGCCTGAGCAGGGTGTTTCCCTCCCTGTCGGACATGTGCCTGTCTCAGGAAGTCTTTCATTGCCTGATGGCCCGGTTCGGGGTCCCGATGGTGGACCTGTTTGCGGCCCCGGGGAACGCCTTGAGGGAGACGTTTTGTTCTCTGGTTCGCTCTGCCGAGGTTTGGAGGGTGGATGCCCTGTCCTTCCGGTGGGAGGGGGGCCTGATGTATGCCTTTCCCCCTATTGCCCTGCTGCCGCGTGTTCTGCTGAAGGTCAAATTGGATCGGGCTTCGGTGATCCTGGTGGCTCCGGATTGGTCCAGGCGGCCTTGGTTCCCTCTGTTGTTGAAGTTGGCAGTAGGGCCTTGCTGGAGGTTGCCGGTGGTCCCTTGTCCCTTGTCATTTCCCCCTCTGTCTCTGGAGTGTCTGGTCCGCCTGAGACTGGCGGGTTGGCTGTTGAGAGGATGAACCTTGTGGCGTTGGGGTGTTCTCCTTCTGTGGCGGAATTTATTCAGAGGTCCAGGCGCCCTTCGACTCTCAAATCCTATGCCCGGCATTGGGTTTCTTTTCAGTCTTGGTGTACGGCGCGTGGGTGGTCTGCATTGGAGGTGGATCCGGTACTGGTCTTGGACTTTTTGAAGGACGGCTTTGACTTGGGTCTGGCTGTGTCATCCCTGAGGGCTCAGTGGGCTGCTGTTCGGGCCTTTCGGGGTTCGGTCTGTGACCCGGTGGTTCCCCTGGTGTCCCGTTTGTTGCGGAGTTGCTTCCTTCAGAAGCCTGTCATTCGGTCCTTTGCTCCTAGTTGGGATCTGCCTCTGGTTTTGGGGGCTTTGCAGGGGGCTCCCTTTGAGCCTCTACTGGAGGTGTCTTTGAGGTTTCTGACGATCAAGGTGCTGTTCCTGGTGGCTATTACGTCGGCTAGGCGGATTGGGGAGTTGGGCTCCTTGCTTCGTTCGGCCCCTTTTTTACGTTTCTTTCCTGATCGGGTGGTACTGCGGCCTGATCCTTCCTTTGTTCCCAAGGTCCCTTCCTCTTTTCACTGCTCTGCGGATCTGGTTTTGCCTGTTTTATGTCCTGATCCTCTTTCAGAGGTTGAGGTGCGGCTGCACTGTTTGGATGTTCGGAGGGCTCTTGAGATCTATTTGTTGCGTACTGGGCCGTTTCGTAAGGTGGAATCCCTTTTTGTGACCTTTGGCCTGGCTGGTCAGGGTCTTAAGCCTTCTGGGGCTACCCTCAGTCGTTGGCTACGATGGGCTGTGGGTGCTGCGTATGAGGCCTGTGGTGTGTTGGCTCCAGGGTCTGTTCAGGGAAGGTCGACTCGGGGGGTGGCGGCTTCCTGGGCTTGTTTTCAGGGGGCTTCCATGGCTGAAATCTGCAGAGCTGCTACCTGGAGTTCTCCGCACACCTTTATGTCCCATTATCGTTTGGTGGTTGGGGGGACTGATTCTGCTGGGTTTGGGGACGCTGTGTTGCGTTCTACTCCGGTGGTGTGACTTTCTGTGCTTTAATAAAGTCTGTTTTTTGCTACTGAGTGAAGCCGATTATTGCTTTGGTATCTGCTCATGTAGTTAGGACTGGGACGGGGAGGGCTGACGAGGAGGTAATGACCGGTTACTCACCGGTAATATTCATTACTCCGAGTCGTAGCCCTCCCCGTCCCAGTCCAGGTTCCCATCCCTCCCTCCCTGTTTCGGCTTCTTGTGCTTGTTGGGTACAGGTTGTTGATTGGCAGGTCACAGGGTTATATGCCTCAGGGTATGGGTGTGGCCTGGAGGGAAGGGATGGGTTTCAAGTTGCTTGGGAGTTTCTGGTGGGAGGAGCTATGCTCATGTAGTTAGGACTGGGACGGGGAGGGCTACGACTCGGAGTAATGAATATTACCGGTGAGTAACCGGTCATTAGTTATCAGTGATGTCACAAGCAGTGGGCGGGGTGTTCTGGAGAACTGCCCCTCACCACAGTACCGACAAGCAGTGCTTGGAATGGGAAAATAGACGTGCAGGTACTCCGTACCACACAGTACGTACTTGTCTCGGAGAAGTGCCGGTTCTCTCCACGCACCGGCCCTTGTAAAGCACTGCCGAACAGTCCTGCACCTCAAACAGGCAGCGCAGTGTCCTGCATCTCCATCACATGCCTTCGTTTTCCTTTTTAACTGTCCCCACGTGTGCACAGAAGTGGTCTCTGGGTAATCGATAGTGCACATTCAAAACTCCGAGGACCCAAAGGCGTCCACAGCTGCCAGTGCCATGCCATCAGTTGCCTTGAGTGCAGGCTAGACTTGCTATTTATTCATTCTCTGTCATGCTCTCAGTACCATTCAGTACCTACCAGTTCCACCCTATGCCCAGCGAAGAGTGCTCCTCTATACCTAGTAATACGCACCGTACAGTAGTACCCTGTAGGCACCACTCAGAAATGAAATGGTACCCCTTCAAAACCCAGCTAGCAGTGCACGCATCAGGTACCCACAAAGAGTACCAATCAGTACATGTTAATTTAAGAAATAAAATCTTAGGTATCGACACCCGGGAATACGCATCCACCAGTACCCTAGTATCCAACAGTGAGTTCTCCACAGCACCATGCAAACACTGCCCCCGAGTACACCGTTCACCAAGTTCCCTTCAGTACTCTCCAACAAGTACTGTTGGGCAACCAGCATACACTCCCATGCTCATCAGTAAACCTCTAGTACCCTCCACCCAGCGCCATTGATGTCCAGTGTCAGTGCACAGCCAGAGTGCCCCGAAAACAGCATTCAGCACCATCTGAACCCCACAAGCTGCCCCTCTCACGTACCAGCCATCACCCAACCCTTCAATTACCAGCTGGCTGACTGGTGAGAGGCCTTGGTACCAAAAAAAAAAAAAAAAAAAAAAAAAAAAAAAAAAAAAACACACTGAACACGCACCCTGTGTTCACAACCTCGCAGCAGTACAGAACGACGCACGGCAAACTTGCAAAGCCACCAGCAGTGCCGTGCCCTTTTTACTGCCTCCCCGTCGGCGCCCTTCAACTAGTACTTCCTGGTACCCAGCAATTCACACCCAACGAAAGGTGTCTAGCACCAACCGACCCAGCAATCATTAACCTTCAGGTGGTACCCTTCAGTCAGTACCCAACTACATATCACATGACGTACACGTGAACAATGAGCATCCTGCAAGCAATATCCTTCAGTATTCAACAAACAGTACCCCCCAGTCGTTCCCCTTTACCTCCTACCAATCCGCAGCAGGCTTCATAGCCTTCATTACGAATACCATGGTACCAGGTAATCGATATGAATAGATACCCGGCAGGGCCGGCTCTCGGGCGGGGCACATCGGTACCACCGCACCGGGCGCTGGACTAGGGATGTTTGCAAGTATACTTTCGTTTTAAAAGCACCTCCTGCCCAGTTTCTTGCTGCCAGCAATTTTCAGCCATCAATAAAAACGTCAAGACTCTGTGATTAATCTTCCTGCTGGAGCGAGATCGAGGTTTGTCTAGTGGACGTTTCAACTCATTTTAAGGCAGTGCCACGGTTTATTATGCCTGTTGCAAAGAATGTATGCCATGCAGATCACAAAGTGCATATCATGTAAATAGGTCAGTGGGTTACTGCTTGTGTCCCAGGGATCCTTTTGTTACCTGCCGTTTATGAGTTAACATCCTAATAAAGCACAGTGAGCTATCAACTGTCATCTAAGCGCTGCATGCAAACTGCAAGATATGTATTAGAGCTATATATCTTTATGCCCCGTCTTTCATAATCCTTAACTTGCAAAGGGTTCATTTGGGTAGAAATCAATTCATATTATTAAAGAGAACCTCTAAGAATGATATTGTTTCAAATTCTGAATTTGTGCATGGACTCAAACTATACTGCCTACCAGTATGTATGACATGTGACTCATACCTTGTAGGCCTGTGTCTTATAGAACATTCCTAGACACTGATTTACGAACGTATGATTGTGCCAATGTGTTTGACTTAAAGGTCTGTGGTAGCTTACACTAGTATAAGTGGCGCTATAAAACTAAATCAGTCAGAGAGAGTAGCTATATAGACTTGAGGAGCACTTAAATTGTGGTAGTGAGGGAATCCGTGGTAAATGTGGTCATTGAGGGGCGCCAACAAACATTGTCACACAGGCCGCCACCGGTGCTAAAGCTGGCCCTGATACCCGGCATAGGTATCATGCGGTATTCTGCAGTTTGATTACCGTTAATTAGTACAGAAGGATACAAACAGTACCAATTTGTATTCTTAGACAAATGAAAGCCACACCGAGCAATCCTGAGGCCACGATTCTATACTCAAAATAATCAGTACTCTGAAAACACCCGGAAATCAGTGACCCTCACCACACAGCTATGTTTAGCGCCTGAACAAGTACTTTTCATAATGCTGGTTTTGTAGCAACACATGCCCAACCCCAAACGCACAGCTGCACCTTTTCAAAGATTTTTTTATTGCAATATGTGCATTTAGGTACTTGGGACTGTAAAGGGCGTGAAGGCCGTTCGGATTATAAAAAGCAGGAAGTCGTGGGTTAACATTTAAATTGGGACGAAACAGCTACATTTTCCATGATTACACATCAGAGGTGGAGAAAGAGAGCAATTTGAAGCAAATCACACTTTTGTTATGTGTGGACGCTGGGATTGGAATCTAGATTTCCACATCCCGAGTTGAGCAATTTTGGGAGCACCACCAATCAAGGAGTGCTGGAGTACCCACCAGAGAGTACTCTAGGAGAGTACTCACGCGCGCTACATTTAATGCTTTGCAGTCGTTCCCTGCTCGCACTACGGGCGCTGTTCGTAGAGTATCTGCACTTACCTCGCTCTCCGAGACTCCAATCCTCAAAGCATCGGTAGAGCCGGTCTGTGTGTCAATAGAAGGCAGGAAGTGGGCCGGCAGGATGAGCCTGGGGGAGCGTAGCTGACGTCAGCGTTTATTATCATTAACCCCCCCCCCTGCTGCCTGCAGAGTTCCCAGCGCTGAGCACAGAGTGCAAGCAACCAAAACTAGAGGGCACCCTGCGCCCCGCCGCCTCCTGCTAGACAATCAACAAGTCCAAAAGAACACTATTTTTTAACCAGGAAGCTTTTGCGCAACAAATATACGTGGAGTTGCTCAAAATCCCTTTTACTGTTGCCTCAAAGAAGTATAGCATTTTAACAATATATGGCATGGGCTCTGCCTCCTCCAATCCCGGGCAGCTCAGTCCAGTGGGTTGGTTTCCTGGGGATAGGGCGCTGCCAGGACCCGCACACACCATGGGTACCGGAGAGGCGGCATGTCGTGGGGCCGGAGTGGGCCTGCCTCCCGTCACGTGGACGCGTTATCTTCTCTAAGGGGTCACGTTCGGGCTGGGAACGGGTCAGCTCACCTGGTGAAAGCCGCGGCTCTCCTGCGGGTGGGGGCGCGTTCCCCTTCCAGGAGCCTGCCTCCTGCAGCTGCCAGACCTCGGTCTGCTCGGAGCCTGCCCTGACTCTGCCTGTAGCACTCCCGTGTCCTCCTCTTCCTCTGTCCTGCCCGAATACAGTTTTCCTTCTCTATCTCCTCTCCCCTCCTCCTTTTCTCCTCCCCTTCACCTCCCTCTCCACCCCCTGCCCTTCCCCCTCCCGCCGGGGGAGCTGGCCGTCGCAGCCTTGGGATACTGCCCTGGGGTCTGCAGAGCGCTGTCTGCAGAGGGTCCGCCCCCGTCTCGGCGCCCCTCTGATCCTTCAGGCAGGCACCGTAGGGGTCCTCTCACCCTGGGTGCAGGAGCAGCGAGGGGTCCTCGCCAGTCCTGGGGGCATGGGGCTCGGAATGAGCAGAGGGCGGGGCTAAGGGATCATTTTACCTGAAACAGGAAGAGAGGGCATGGAATAGACGCGTGCAGCCAGAGGACAAGCGCAAAGATAGAGGCAGAGAGAAAAGGAACTCTTTTTAGTAAGCCCTCCGAAAAAATGCCGTATACAAGGACGGCACAGAATGCGTCCAGTAGGTTTATGCTGGTCACCAAAAGCGTTACGATGTTACTTTGGTACTAAAACAGCCATTACCATGTAGACTTATACTTCGTGTATTTCGCTTTTTAAAATGTTAACTCTTGTCCGACTTGACTTGCTAATAAAGTGCCTTGTGATGCACTTAGAGGCAAAGAGGTAATAGGCAGGTAGGAAGTAGGGTGTGCAGTGCAGAACCGGGGCTGGCACACAGCCTCAGTGTCCGGCGCAAGTAACTCGGTATATCCAGTTTTGTCTGAGCAGGCACTTGTGGCCGATGAATGCCACCTACATCAGAACTCTCAAGCCTTCCAGGTCCGCATTTTCCCTTGGCATTCTGGTACTTGTAGTTCCTTCTTTTGCGAGCGCAACAGAATTACAAGTAGCGGAATGCAAATACAATATTGGGCTAAGTGAACTACTCACGCTTGGACCTGGGAACATTGGTATCCTTATCACATAAGGAGCAGATGGGGGCGGAGAGGATACGCTGACCCTCAGCATGCAGCCACAGGCGGGAGGGGGTGGCACATGGCAGCCTAGGCATTCTTCCAGTTTCGGCTCGAAAGACAGCGGCCCCAGTCATCTCACTGTTAGATTACTGCAACATCTTATATTTAATTTATTTATTTATTATTTTTATTTATAAAGTTTTATATAGCGCTAACTAGACCCGTGGGTATCAGAGTGCTTTACATACACAAAGGAAAAGAAAAAGAATTGCATAACATCGCTCTACATGAGGATGCATAAAGACAAACACAAAGACATAATACTTATGTATCCAGTGAGGGGAGAAGGAGGACACAGAAAACCACCATGCTTGAAGGTAGGGTGACCAGGCGTCCCCGTTTTGCCAGGATGGTCCATGTTTTTAACCAGCTGTCCCAGCAAATTTCAAGAAATTTACCTCACGTCCCGGTTTTTAGGTCTCGCCTGGAAATCGCATCCGAAGGATGCGTCCAGGTTGGAGACTTATAGCTAGCTGACAGGGGGAATGAAGGACAAGAAACTGTCACGAGCTTCTCTCCGGCTGGATTCAGCTGCGTGCACGCGCACCCACACTCACGCATGCGCACATCACAGCCACACGCATACACAGCACTCACGCATGCGCACATACACACGCATACACAGGCACACCCCCCGTCGCCGCCGCACCTACACGCATACACAGAGACCCCTCCACACACACCAGCCCCTCTCCTCCCGGCTCCACTCACCGGTGTCTGGCGGGCGCTCCCCGGGTCTCCAGGCTCCTTCCCTTCCTCCGCAGCTGCAGGCTCTCCCCACATCACGGGGGCCCGCTGCTGGACAGAAGGCTTCTCTGTGGCCGGGCGGCGGTAGCGCTCGGCGGGACTCTCTCTCCACATGGGAGCCCCGCCTCCTCAGTGCGCCCGCTTCGCCCCGCGGGTCTTCACCCGGTCCCCCATCTCGGGACCGGGACTTTAAGGGAAACAGTATCCAGGGCTCCTTCCTGGTCAGGGGAGCCCCGGGGCCGCAATGCTCACGCCACTTCCTGCTGCCGGCCCCTCTTCCTGGTTGCACGTCAGGTCCCGGGCCAGCAGCCAATCAGAGCGCGGCCCGGGAATGACGTCACAGAGGTGTCCGGCAGTACCGCCCCCGGCCTGCCTGACTTCCTGGTCGCAGGAGAATTCTACTGCTGAACTGGGTGTTCTAACGCAGTCTCCACATGTAACTGTCTGCAAAGGTAATGCAACACTTTTCAGTTCTCAATTACTTTATTCAGGCACTGAAGTGGGGAAAAATGTAATTAGATTAAGTTGGCAGCCCTAAAAGATGTACTTGTTCTTTAGATTTACGTGATTCGTTCACGTCTATTACAAAGCTTTTCATTTTATGTAACGTAGTCTTTCCTATGGAGACCTACAACCGGAACCTGGGGCTCGAATCAGGAGTTAGGGGAAGAATTAGTCTGGTGTACACCGGAAGTCGCTTGTTTGAGAGCGGCGATCTAAACTCAGTGCATTGAAAGAAGGTTTACGGGCAGCCTCGGAAGTGAATTGACCGGGACGGGTGCTGGAGCCCTTCGGACGCGTAGAATGTTTTCCGGGCTGCAGGACCTGGGTGTAGCTAACGGAGACGATCTTAAAGACACCCTATCCAATTGCACAGAGCCGCTCAAGACCATCAAGCAGTTTCAGGTACGGGACTTCGGGATAGCGGACATCCAAGTGTATTTGCCAGCGTGTGAAGTCTTTGTGTACACTGGTGACTGGACAGCTGATAGTAAATTTGCTACCTTTAGTTTTAGATGCTCTTTTGGGAATAAGAACTGAAGGTATAAAGAATCACTTTTTAAGCGAAGTTGTGAACATTGTATTATTTGTAAACTGGCACATGTTCTGCTTGTTAATTATTGGGTTTCAATTGTTAATTCTAATTGTTGCCAACACCGCTCTCTAAAATGTAAACATCCGGAAATGGTAACCACCTATGCTATATAGCCGTGTGCGCTGCTAGTCTTTTTTCATCCCCCAATATTTTCAGTAATGAGGCCAAAATCGCATGTATGAATCTTCTTCCATTTATTTAGTCCCTAAAGCACGCCTCAGAAGGCAGTGTGCATTTAAAATAGAGAACATCTGTTGAATTGCAGTTTATATCGGTAGTGCCACAAATTGATATCATATTTGTAGCAAAATTTCACAGTACAATAATTTGCCGGATTAAACACTGGATTCCGAGATAATAGGGTTGCACGTAGGCCACTGGTATGAATCTCAGCATAGCCGATTCAACCATTCCCCCTTGTGAGGTTGATAAAAGTAGTATCATTCAGTTGAATAGTAATCGCAGTGTAATTGTGAGAGAAAAGGATACTTGCACTCTGTAAGAATGATCAGGTCATCAAAATGTTAAGTAGCGTTCTATTTCCTGAGGAGGGTATTGGGGAGGTTTGTGTTGCTGAAGAGTTTCTACTTTTGCGATTGTTGGTTTGCGTTTGTCCCCTTCAAAGCCTGCATTATTAGCACCCTCCTCAATGTTAATTACCCAGCACCACTTACACCGACCCCCCACTCTACTCCCAACCCCCCTACACTCCATGTTGTTTATTTTTGCGCGTGTACGTGCCGCTCCTCAGATCCGTCCTTTACACAGCGTATCCCATGCGTGTCCAAAAAACACAACCCGAAAAATGGCCCGCTCCCGTGGAACCTCTGGGACAGCAAGACAAAGCAGCAGCTGTTTGGCAACACGTCTCACCCCAAAACAGCAACTGTGATGTGACTGCATTCCACTGAATATGCAGATCTCATTCTGTGGCGGGGAAACAAAAGGTTTGGCTTCCCAGAAGGCTGTGACAGCCACGGCATCGATGTGGGCAAGAAATGCCAGGCTTTTGACATGCCACGTGGGGAACGGAAATATTCTAAAGTGTTGTATTCATCGCTTTATAATATACTGAATCGATAGTATGAGCCGGCACTATATCACTTAAAATCGCATTATATCATAATAGAAATGTGAGTGCAGAGTGACAGTGAGTGCAGAGTGACAGTGAGTGCAGAGTGCGTGCAGAAACAGTGAGTGCAGAGTGCGTGCAGAGTGACAGTGAGTGCAGAGTGCGTGCAGAGTGACAGTGAGTGCAGAGTGACAGTGAGTGCAGAGTGACAGTGAGTGCAGAGTGACAGTGAGTGCAGAGTGAGTGCAGAGTGACAGTGAGTGCAGAGTGACAGTGAGTGCAGAGTGCGTGCAAAGGGACAGTGAGTGCAGAGTGCATGCAGAGTGACAGTGAGTGCAGAGTGACAGTGAGTGCAGAGTGACAGTGAGTGCAGAGTGAATGCAGAGTGACAGTGAGTGCAGAGTGACAGTGAGTGCAGAGTGCGTGCAGAGTGACAGTGAGTGCAGGGTGAGTGCAGAGTGACAGTGAGTGCAGAGTGACAGTGAGTGCAGAGTGAGTGCAGTGACAGTGAGTGCGGAGTGGCAGTGAGTGTGGAGTGACAGTGAGTGCGGAGTGACAGTGAGTGCAGAGTGACAGTGAGTGCAGAGTGACAGTGAGTGCAGAGTGACAGTGAGTGCAGAGTGCGTGCAGAAACAGTGAGTGCAGAGTGACAGTGAGTGCAGAGTGCGTGCAGAAACAGTGAGTGCAGAGTGCATGCAGAGTGACAGTGAGTGCAGGGTGAGTGCAGAGTGACAGTGAGTACAGAGTGAGTGCAGAGTGACAGTGAGTGCAGAGGGACAGTGAGTGCAGAGTGAGTGCAGAGTGACAGTGAGTGCAGAGTGACAGTGAGTGCAGAGTGACAGTGAGTGCAGAGTGACAGTGAGTGCAGAGTGAGTGCAGAGTGACAGTGAGTGCAGAGTGCGTGCAGAGTGACAGTGCGTGCAGAGTGACAGTGCGTGCAGAGTGACAGTGAGTGCAGAGTGAAGGTGAGTGCAGAGTGACAGTGAGTGCAGAATGAGTGCAGAGTGACAGTGAGTGCAGAGTGAGTGCAGAGTGACAGTGAGTGCAGAGTGACAGTGAGTGCAGAGTGACAGTGAGTGCAGAGTGACAGTGAGTGCAAAGTGACAGTGAGTGCAGAGTGCGTGCAGAGTGCTTGCAGAGTGACAGTGAGTGCAGAGTGCGTGCAGAGTGACAGTGAGTGCAGAGTGACAGTGAGTGCAGAGTGACAGTGAGTACAGTCACTCAGCACCACCACATTATCACTCAGAACCACCACAGCACCACTCAGCACCACCACAGCATCACTCAGCACCACCACAGCACCACCACAGCACCACCACAGCACCACCACAGCACCACCATAGCACCACTCAGCACCACCACAGCATCACTCAGCATCACCACAGCCCCATTCAGCACCACCACAGCATCACTCAGCACCACCACAGCACAAATATGTTCTCTCAATGTTTCAAGCTTTATTACAAATGTCACAAAAAGATGTTAATATTTCACTTCTGTTCTTGGATTTCGTTACAATAAAATACACTGAACATAATCTTCACAAAAGTTATTTACAAAAGTTTAAGCTATTGCCATTATAAATTACAATCACTTTTATTAAGTATTAAAAAAAATTAAAAGCCATTGTTATTTGTAATATCAATACATCTAAGTCACGTAAATACAAATGTTGCATTACAAATGCTATAGGTGTCACATTTGCGAAAGTTATAACTATTGGCATTGTAAATGACAAAGCTATTAATTTAGCTATTTTCAAAACCAACACATAAATAAAAATATTGTCATTTACAAGACCAATAGCTCAAACTTTCATAATGCGAGACCTATTGCATTGCAAATGCTTGTTAGAGAGGGTCGACTGAAAACGGTGGGAGGTGTTTTTTATGTTTTATAAAGCAGAGATAGTTAGCAGTTGTTTCAAGAAAGCAATTTAATTATTAGGCAAGCTACTGGGCTTAAAAATTGCATTTTATGTATGTTCTTACTTCGTGTTCTGTAATTCTCTGCTGAGGAGCGCTCTCATGCTTGAAGTAATATGGTAGTCCCTCTTCTATTTTTGTGAAATGTCCCTGCTTTTGGCTTTAAAATTCTGGTCACTCTATTGAAGGTCAAAGTGAGCGGGGAGTCTACTACGTTATTGATGCCTGGAGCTGTGGCCTTGGTCGGTAAAGTATTGGTTGGGATATATCTGGGTGTCTCTCGGTCACAGCTGATGAGGCTCCACCGGGTCCAGAATTCGGCAGCTCGGCTGTTATTAAGTATGTCTAAGCGGTCCTCTATGGGCTCAGCACTTCTGAACCATCTGTGGCTTCTGGTAAAGAAGCGCTTTGCGTTTAAAGCTCCCTCTGACAGAATCTTTCGGGAAAACGGCATCCTCTCATTTCACGGTACTCCCCTCTAAGACATCCTAGGTCTTCCCAGATGCTGTTGGCTGAGGTCCCTCGGGTGAAGGAAATTTGTATGGGCGAAAGCTCTTTTGGGTTTGTTGCGGCCAAGTTATGGAACTCGTATCCCTCTGCAGCAAAAGCAATCAAAAAGTGAACTGCGTTTTTATTTTTTATTTTAAAATATTCATCTGCTGTTCTGATTCTCTGTGTTAGCCACCTTCGTTTGTTTTCTCTCCCTCCCCTGCACTGTTTACCTATTTTTCAACTTTTAAACTAAATTTGCTAGGAGCTTGATCCACTAGCGGGGACACTCCTGTTGAAATAGCTATGCGCTTTATAAGACTCCTGATTATTTATTGTTATTATTATTATTATTAGAGAGAGGCAGTGCTGGTGGTATTTTTCATCCTCAGACTATGACCCAGAGTAAGAGAAAGACAGAAAAGGGGACGAGAGAGGAAAAACTGTTTAAAAGGGGAAATCACAACTGAAAAATAATCTACAGGCGTGAGATAAAGAGGCATGGAGGGTAGGGTGGTGGAAGAAAGAGGCAAGAGGTTTCATCAAGCCTGGGAAGACTTGATACCCAGCAATCCCTAGCTGTGGGTCGCGCCAGCTTTGGGCTCCTAAGAAAAAGGTTGGGACCCTTGAATCATATTTTATGGCTAAACAAAAGACTCATAATATTCACCTGCATCTCTTTAATAAACTCGTGACTTTCCTTCAATATCCTAGCTCAGAAAATCTGCAGGGCAGGCAGTAGATGGAATCCTACATGCAACAGGAATAGACTCCCAGAAATCAAGAGACAGGAAACTAGAGAAGCAGGCAGAGGCCCCAAAGCCCCGAGGGCGGGGCCAGTTTTAATATTACTCTTTAATAGCCATTCACCAGCACAGTATGTAGCAGCAGCTGTAGAGAGATTAGTGGCAAACTGGACTCATGTCATCTTTTTCCCACTGTAATAGATTATTGTTTAGTCTTTCCAGGAACAAATCACAAGTACCCAAACATGTTATTTATTTTTATTTAAGTTTTTTGTAGTGTGAACTAGACCCAAGGGCCTTAGAGCGATTTACAAGTCTTACATAAAGATTGATTACAAGAACGATAACCATAGGATACAGCTTTACAAGAATTGCACGTGCATCGTTTACACCGTTTGCAATAGGCACTGCAAAGTGTTATACAGTATAGAGAGAGAAAAGTCATACAATATAGGGCAGCAAGCATTAAAATCGGGCTCGTTTACACGGTGAGGATAAAGGAGGGGAGCAAATATATGGCAGTGGTGGGGTGTCCAGAGGAGAGGTTGAAATAGAGTTTCAAGTGATCAGTGAGTTTGTTAAACAGGATACTTGGAAGGTCAGGCAGGGTAGCTTAGGTGGATTAGTTTAGAAATTTATTGAGGAGAAAGTTTGAACTATTTCTTGAAGTGAAGGTAGGATTGGTTGTCACCCAGTTCTTTAGGAAGGGCATTCCAATTTTTTTGGGGTGTTACCAGAGAAGGATCGAGTGAGGATTTTGGTGTTCTTGAATTTGGGAGGGATGAGGAGAAGGGTGTTGGAGCTTCGTAGGGCCCTTTTTTATCCAGTGTTAGTGAGTTTGTTAGCAAGGTATGTGGGATTACCAGAGTACAGAGCTTTGTGTGTAGCACAGGCTGTTTTGAATATACTTTTTGCTTTGATTAGTATCCAGTTAAGTTTCTTGAGGGTGGGAGTGATTTGGTTGAGTAGTCCCTTTCCGGAGATCAGTCTGGTCTCTTCCTTGAGTGTGGACCTCATTGACAGAAGGTGGGTTTTGGAATGCCCATGATCGTAGTGTTGCCGTACTCCAGCTTGATTAGGATAAGAGATTGGATTACAGTCTTCAAATTCTCAGAGGGGATAAAAGGTTTGATTTTTTTCATGTGTTTCTGGGTGTAGAAGGAACTTTTTGCAGCGGCATTGATATGTTCTTTATTCAGGCTTTTGTCCAGTGTAATCCCAAGTGAATTGATGTAGTTCGATGAAGAAAGTTTGCAGTTAGACTGTCAAGCCAGTGGTTGATGGAGTGGGAATTTTTTAGGTTGGAAGAGGAGGAGTTTAGTTTTGTTTGGACTTTTAGGTGGTTGTTGTTGAGCAAGGTGAGAATCAGGGAGAGAGTGTTTGAGATGTTGGTTGTCTTTGAGTGAAGCGATTTTGAAATGGATTTGGGTGTCATAAGCATAGAGATGGTAGGCAATTGTGGCTGTTTCAGGATCCGTGCAAGAGGCTCCATGTAGAGGTTGAAGAGAATAGGGAATAGGATTGATCCTTGGGCGACTCCTTAGGTGACTGGTGTTATTGTTAATGTGGATTTGTTTATTTTGATTAGGTCCGATATTTTGTTCAGGTAAGATGCCATTGTAGGATGGTGTTGTTGTTGCCTGCCCCGTTGTGCGAGGGTGTTGAGAAGAGTGTTGTGGTTGACAGTGTCAAAAAACGTAGAGAGGTCCAGGAGGATGAGGATAAAAGGCATCACCCTTGTCAAGGGATATGTGAAGGTCATCCATGATGCTCAGGATTGCAGTCTCTGTGTTGCAGCCTTTCCTAAATCCAGATTTGAATGTGTCGTGCAAGTTGCATTTCTCAATGTGATTGATAAGTTGAGATGGGACACATTTTTTGACGGTTTTAGAAGGTAGACAGAGGTTGGTGATTAATCAGTAAGGTTCAAGGTTCAGAGACACTTTATTTGGATAATGTCTTATCCATAAAAGCACATCAACGAAACAGATAAAAAAATATACAAGAGAGTCATAATAAAATCAATTAGCAGCATACAATATACAATAGTCTTACTAATTCATAAAAAATTAATATAGGGATAATGTGAAGACTCAAAGATTAGACATCATCTGACCTGCTCGAGCAACAATTCTCAAAAAAGTGCCTGTGTGAAAGACCAACTTTTTGTCATCCAGAATAAGTGACCTCAGGTAAGCATTTTCCAGACTGATGGGCGTAAAATTTTTAAAATACAGGGTTAAAAGCCACTTAATATACTTTAAATAGTATCTACAAAAAAACTGAAAATGTCGAATAGATTGACCGCTCTGACCGCCACACAGGCAGGGTAAATGGTCGAGGTCAGATTGGTGACCGAGGGGAAAACATAATACAAATTTAACAGTGCCTGCCATTAGGAGAAATAAAAGGCTTCTCTCCCAATGGCTCATGGACAGGGTAAGGTAGTTAGCCAGCGGATACGCAGGGTATTCTATGGCTATATAGCTGAGGACAAGGCTTTTTTAAAATTCCTTTTCAATCCTTTCTGTTCTCTATAACGAATAAAGCGCACTCAAAGCTCGTTTTTATGCATAGTCACTGCTGTGCTAGGATTTAAGAAGATACTTCCCTTGTTATTGCTACATAGGCTCCGATACACCCCTGAACCAACCTTTCTCGCATCCAATACAATTGCTAATGGTCTCTCTCGTTAAGGATGCAGCTGGGATTTTCCAGATGGATAACTAGAAGAGGGCAGGGCAGGCCCTAATAAAAGCTTCTATAAAATGTAGTTTAAGATCCCTATGGCAGATATATTGAGGTGTTTAAATTTGGACACATAATAGCTTCCTGCAGAATCTGTTCTCTTCCTGTTTGATACAGGAACTCTTGGCAATGCCCCAAACCTTAGAGCCATGCGTGGCTGTTGGCATGCATTGCGATTTAAACATTTTTAAAATAGCTAAAGTGGCACCTGTTTCTTTGGGCGTGGGGGACTGAGAATCAAGTTGGTGGCCTTTGAGAACTTGCTCCTGGAGTGAGCCATATACTCAGTCCGGGAGCTGTTTGCAGCAAAGACCACCCCAAGATAAGGGAAGGTGCTAGTACTCGTCAACCTCTGATTACCCACAGATATAAAACTAAGTTGTTGTTTCCTAGGACCACACAACATTATAAAAGACTTTTTAAAATTAGTACATAGGTCCAAACTGTCCACGTGGTTAACAAAACCCTGCACTAGAGTGCGTAAGGAATTCGGAGTGCGGCCCATAAAGACCGCATCTTCCGCATAGAGTAGTACTTGGAGTGTTTTTCCATTAATCTTTGGAACATCTTGAGTCAATGATTTTAATGTTTTATTCAGTCCGTTCATGTAGATGATAAAGGAGGGGGGCTAGAACTCAACCCTGTCTAAAACCCTGCCTACCGTAATAGATTCTGTGACTTCGCCCGCAACTGATCCTGACCCGGGCCTTAAGGTCTTTATGAAAGTGCGCCAAAAAATGCACCAGGGGCTCATCCAAAATGTAGACCAAGAGGATAGACCAGAGCTTTGACCTACAGACAAGGTCAAAAGCAGAGGTCAAATCCATAAAGACAAAATAGATTGACGAAGCCCGTGTTATGATGTATTTGCCAATAATTGGATTATTATTTAGGTATTGTTCATTGGTACCGACCTTGCTACGAAAACCCAATTGGCAGGGCTCTAAAATACCATGTTCCTCAGACCACTTTCATATCTTGTATTATAGGACTGTTAGACCTGTCAGCCCTTTGGGTGGTCCCTCCTATTATTTATTTATTTTCGTCTTTTTTCTGCCTCTCAATTCCTTCTATTTTTATGTCCACTGGAATTTTTAAGTGTTGTCCTAGGGGTTAGGTACTCCTTGACCCTATAGTTTTTTTTTAGGCCTAGGTGACTCTTAAAAATGGTGGAAACTCAGTCACACAAAACGGTGGCTAGTAACTGCCATAACTGTTTACCTCAGGGAATGGACCCATAGGACAATATAGGAAAACTCCAGAACCTTCCAGCTGGTTCTGGAAGCCTGGGGGTTAGCCTATAAAAGGGTCAGTACCAGGGCGGCCATTTTAGATATAGAGAGAGTCCAGTTAGGAGTTGAGGCTGCTGAGCAGGGAGGTTGGTGCACTGTAGGAGGGTTTAACTGTTCCCTGGGGCTGCTACCCCTCGCTGTCGATACTTCCCCTTGTGAGCAGACCTGGCCCTGCTGTTCTAAAATTGGGAGATCGCATCTCTCCCCCCTTCAAGCCCCTATGGGAGAAATCTTGAACCGGTCCTGGGGTGAGAGGGCATACCATCCGGCGAGAGGTGAGGCGAGATCAACGTCCTCCTGTAGGGGACTGGGTTTCCTTTTATTGCCCCTCTTCGCCCTCACTGAGATTGCCCTGGAGTCTTCCGATTTCCAGACTCTTTACTGTTCATTAAAATCTCTTCAGAATTTGCCCTCCTCAGCAAGTTCCGAGACTGCCCTAGACCCCGGCTTGACTTACGCGGTCCTGAACTGGTTGCCTTAGGACTGCTTGTAGCCTTGTGGTGAAATTGGACTTACCCGGTGTGGGCTTTGGGTATGGGCGGACCGGAATAACAGGCGTGGAGGCCGTATATAGTGAGCTATGTCTTAGCTGTTTTTATTATTATACACAGATGTAGGGGTTGTAGAGGTACAGGCAACAAAGGATGGAAGAGGGAAGGTCCTTGAAGGTCGTCGTCAGGGAGGAATAATCCGGGATGAGCTTGCGTGGTACGTCTTCTTCTTCTAGGCTTGGGGATCCGGTGGCCCTCGGAGTTAAAGAGAGACAAAACAGGGCAGATTAGACCTCGTCGTTGGATTCTGACCGTTGACACCAACACCCGGTTTGTGGTGGGAGAAAGGAGAGAGTGAGGAGGGTTCGGAAGGGCCGAAGACGGGAGGGAATACAAGCCGGAAGGCAGAGGGTGAAGTAGTGAGGGATCCGGTGTGGGAATTCTCTATGTACAGTGTCTCGGGGAGTGTTCGTATATACAGTGCTCCTAGGAGTGCTATACGGTGAGGGGAGGGTCTATATACACTACTATACAAGTCGACCTGAAGTTCAGGAGACAGGGTACTCACATGGCCCGCCGCAACTCTTCTCCGAGTTGCGGCCGCTCTCCAGCCACCTCCTAGGGACTCCACCAGTCCTCGCTCCAGATCTCTTCCTCCTCGCCTCCGGTCTTCGCTTCTTCTTGGTCTCCGCTATCTCCGTCCACCGCCTCCAGTTCTTGGTATGCTGTCTCCTGCCACGAGTCCGCCGTCAAGAACTCTGCTCCTTCTCCGCGGCGTCCTTTTCCGGGTTCCGGTCCGGGACCATAGGCGGGACTTCCGGGGTCAGCGACAGGTACTTCCGGTTTGCCGTCACTCGTTTCCGATTCCTGCATGGAAAGAGAAAGGGGAGTATGCCGGGTTGCCAGGGACGCGGTGGGATCATCAACGGAGCCCAGAGAGTCAGTACTGAGCCATCGCCCAATCGAGGTAGGGGAAGGTTCCGTTCCACACCCGGGTGCAGGATCCTCTGGTGCCCTGGGTTCTGGTCCGGCGAGTGTGAGAGAGGCTGCAAGCTGCCGGAGCTCCTGTCCCGCTGAGGTGATTCGACGCGGGAGGGAGAGGCATCCCCGGTTTTCCTGAAGGGAGGTCAGAAGCGCGATCGAGCGAAGGTCCCGCCTAGCGCTGTCAGGAAAGGGCACAGGGAGGCGGGACGAATTCGCCGGAGGCCAGAGACAGGGGAGGTTCCTCCTTTGTGACTGAGCGGAAGGGCAGGGAGAACCAGTCGGAGTAGGCGGAACCCCCCCCCGCGAGCCAGTCGCTAAGGGCCCTTCTTTGCCGAGGAAGGCAGCGGAAGGTGGGGCTTTCTATTCCCCGACTGGCAAAGGCCCCGGGACCTTCTGCACACCCTCCGAGTGTCAAGTTAGTGGGAAAGTGTGGGAGGCCGGGCAGTCATCAAAGGTCCCTGTGGTAACATGAGGTAATCGGCCCATTCAGCAGAAGCAGGAAACGTGTAAGAAGAGCCCCAGGAGGTAAACTAACCGAACTAAGTCACTGGAAATAGCGACTGTGTGTCAGAATCAATAACTCAGGTGCCACACAAGCAAGACTTGGGCTAATCTGGGGCTAGAACTAGGAAGGTAATCAGAGGGAAAAGAAGACTGTACTGAGTTAAATATGAAGCTAGGAATCCTGGATGAATAGCCCCCTTTCAAGTGATTGACTTAATTCAAAGACCTGCCTCCATAAAGTGGGTAATCCTTTTCAACAATCCAAAGCCTGTTTGCAATGAGAACCTGAACTATGTTCTTAAAAACAAATGTAAAATGAATGCAATGTAAGAAAATGATGTACTATGTTGTCCTGTAGATAGCATACTAGGCCGTCATCTCTTTGATTCCTTTATCAAGGTACCAGTGTGCAGAATTAACACCATAGGTTACTTCCTTCCTGTTAAGAAATGGAATGAATTTATGAGTAATTTACGTCATGACAATCTAAAAACGAAAAGGAAGAATTGTTCTTGAATTGTGTTCATATGCTACAACAAATGTTTACAAATACAAATATAACAGGAAAACAGTCTAGATGTTGATTTGATAAATTGTGTGCAACTACGAAACTAATTTAAGGAAAGATAAAGCTTTTCCTACTTTTATAAATTACGGTGTAGTGTCATTTTTTTTAGTGGATGGACGCTGGGTTACTGTGAGGGTGTAACGCAAGCTTAGCACTTTTGTCTTTGGAAGGACCTTCCTACTCTGTGTCAGGCTACCTTCGTGATCTGGTAACCCTAGGTCCAACAAGGACTCTACCCAACATTTTTAAGGTATTATCAATTAGGGAATTAGGCCTATAACAATTGGGTTGGGAAGAATCCCCCTTTTTCAAAATCGGGACAATAATGCTTGTGGAGCAGGAACTGGATAGCAGAGTTTGCATTAAATTGTTAAACACATTTAAAAGAAGAGGTGCCAAAAATTCTGTTTTGCATTTAATGAGGTCGATAGGCAGCCCATGTGGGTCAGGGGTTTTGTTGCCCACGCTCTGTTGAATGGCTCTGTTGGATGGCTCTGTTGGATGTCTTCTTCCACCTCAGACAGGGTTATCTGTATTCTAGTTAATGGCCCAGGCTCAAAGTAGTCCGCCTCTTGTGCAGGAGCAGCATAAATCTCTGTGAAGTGGTTTTCCCACAACTCAATCGCAATGGTGCAGCTAATGGTAGTTAAAAGCTGCCCCAGGGCTCACAGATCCCTCACAGCTGTCCAGAATGTATCGCCCTTTTTTGGTCTCGCCTGAGCCAGCGCACATGCGCTGCTCTACGAGGCTTTTAGTAAGGACTTTTCCACGCTAAACACAAGCTTGTGCGCATGTTTTTTTTTAGCAGCCGCAATTGGCCTTTTCATGCGTCTTTCTAAGAAAGACAGCACACAATTGGTCCAGGGCGGGTGCATGTCCCACCTTCTCTGTGCCCTGGCCTAGCCTTCTCTGGAGCGAGCAGCGACCCCACTGCATTCCTTAAATTGTTTGCAGTGCGCATCTGTTATCAATTAGCGCGATCGCTGTCGCCCTGCTGCCCCGCTTGTTATTTATTTTTTCTTGTGCTAGCTTAATTCAAAGAATAATATGTGTTAATCATCTTTCACGTTTTTCATCAATGTCTTTGTCCATTCAGAAAACAACTTTCACAGTCCTGAAGTTTCCTTTGGAAAAGCATTTTTCCAAGTGTGTTAGCCCAGCTTTTTAAATACGGACTTAGCAACGGTTTATAATTACCACAGTGCACTAGCATCTTGTACACAAATCCCTGAGCTGGAAAGAAGGTGACATGGAGTAACCCATTTTCAGCGTCGAACGACTTAACATCGCTGGAATTTTTTGTTCTACGATCTATACTGACTGGTTTGTGGCATTTCATGAGCCCCCGCTCGTTTATCCAGAAAAATCTCTTAATAAGATTTTTCTTAGCGCTTCTCTCACCACTCTGCAGGTGGCAAGCGTGCGTCCCCGGATTGACGAGCCTCGAGGAGCGCGCCTGCTTGCCTTGCTCGCCTGTTAAGAGGCCGCTCCTCCCTATTCTAGAGGAGCTAGCGAGTTGTGAGCCAGGATGATCCCGCCCTCTGTGTCAGCAGCCAGATGGAGTAGCCGGGAGCAGCTCTGTCGTGATCACCCCATTTATTGTCATCAAGCAATGAATGTGCGGGCGGGTCTGGCCTGGATGACCTGCTGCCAGGCCTCAACACCTCTTTCCCTCTCAGACATTGATGCCAGCCCAGGAGCGGGAGCCTCCTGAGCCCGCAGCATGTTGGGCAAGCACTACAAGGGGCCCGAGGTTAGCTGCTGCATTAAGTATTTTTCATCTTCGGCTTTGACGTCATTTTCTGGGTAAGGTCAGTTTTCAGTTTGTTCGCCCCCTCTTGTGTTGCAAGCATTTTGTTTGGCTCATAATTGCCCCAGGGGTTCCCGACCCTGCCCTACTCAGCGGCTCAGCAGCTGCCCAGGAATGAGAAGCCCTTCCCAACCATTCCCTTGTCCCCACTTGCCTCCTCTGCCTTTCAGTGGTTCCCTGCAATGCGAATTCATTATTTTCTGCTGGGCAGCCTTGTTTTCAAAACTGTGACTCCGATTCTCATCTCGGGGGCATAGGGGGGGTTCGGGGAGCGTTGAGACAGCTAGGTGAAACTAGTGTTAAACTAAAACTCCAGAAAAACACACAATTGCATTAATTGTATGATGCTGTATGTCTTAGCTAGATATTACCTAAATACTCAACAGACAGTGAAATCCAGAACGGTCCTTGAACAGTAGGGCTCCGTGCTCGAGCCTGTGGGGGTGATGATGCAGTATCATTTAAACAACAACAACGGTTTTAGAGTGCTCTACGAGCCTGTACCTGGTGTAATTAGCCTACCCGGGTCTTTGTGTGGTATCCTTGGTCTGCATCGACAGTCCAGGTGTCTGGAATCCATTATTGCCAATCCTTTAACATATACATAGAGTGGGCTTTGGCTCCGCCCCCAGAGAGTACCACTCTCTCACCTCATACTGTTGTTTTTTTTGTGGATCATTCCTCATCCTATGAAGTGTTTGCCCTGTAGTGCAGAAAGTATTATATTCAATTTCAAAAGTACACATGATCAACACACATTAAATTCTTTATCTTATAGATGCATTTGATAGTGAGCAATCATTGTTTATATGTTCACTGCAGCAGGTTACTTTTAAAAATAATTTAGTCAGGACTCAAAATGAAGGCCAGACCGGTTCCTTTTCAAGTGAGAAATGTAGATGTACACCGACCAAAAAAAGAGATACAACTGAAAGAGTGGATGACCCATCCAGAGATGGGTCATCCTAAGGGCTCTGTACTTCTCGGACTCCCTTTTATACGTTGGCATGAGCGCCGAGCCCTGTCTCAAAGAGCTGCCTGCTGGAGTGCTTCTGCAGAATCCATCCTCTTTAACTCTTATTTGCAGCTCCCTTACATTTGTTTATATGCAGACTTGATTATTATTAAAACAAAAGCTTGTAATTGAGCTGAGCAGGAATCCTTATATAAATTACTTTAAAAACGGAATAGTCGAGCCTGTATGCGCTATGAGGAATTGCTTCGTGGTGGTGGTAGGGGCCGGTGTATGCCGTCAAGTGTTTGAATTAACACAGTCAAATCTGTGCTAGAGAAATGTATTCTTGCTCGGTTGCAGCAACCAGGGAAGCTGGCAGTTTTAATTGGCGCATTGTATACAGGATTCCTGCTTGGGTGATTCCCCCATGTTGAAAAGGGCTGAAGGGGATACTGCGTGTGCCTGCCTTTAAGTAGCTCACAAAGTGTGGAGAAGGGAGATTACTTGATGACAGTGATAGGGCACATTGTAGGTGTCAGCTTGTAACTGGCACACTGTACATGAGTGACTGTCTTCTTGCACTGTTCACCAACGAGGAGGCCCTCTGGTCTTGGAGAACCATATTTAAGACAGCAGCCACCTTGTCTTCTGCTTCGCTCTACATCACAATATGCCTGATAGACACGCTTGAACATTACAGGAAATATATATTTTCTTTCCATTTTGTGTTGGAGATGCCCTAAGTCTGTAGTATTAAAATTGATATTTTCTAACTATCAATATAGTTCCAGCTTTATATTTTTGGAATTTAAGCAGGGAGGACCTTTGGCACTGTGCAGTTCTTGTGATAAGTATTTCTGGTGTCATTGGAACAAAAACAAGCATTGGCATAGCCAATAGTTCTCGCCTTTGGGACCTTATAAGTGTTTCGCCATGCAACAGTTGTTGTTGTTGCACCAAGGATATTGTGCTGGATAACTAAACACTTGTAAGGTCCCAAAGGCAAGACCTTTTGGCTATGCGGCTATGCAGCTTTGGCTAGTGCCTCCCAGTGATTTTTTTAAATTTCCCCTTTCCGATTTGAAGTCACAGTTTTATACCTCAGCCAGGCCAATTTATAAGGCGCATATTGTCCTTCACCACTGTCTGAAGCAAATCATTATTATAAATACCCCTCCATATCAATCTTAAGTTGTCGATGGAGGGTGTTAAATTCCTGGCCCGCATTCAGAGGTAAACATGAGCCGGGGGCTAATCTCAACACTGTTTTGATTGGATTGTGGTCCCCTTGACTCGTAGCAATAACTTCTGCTTCCATTAGGTGATCTACGAGAAGGGGAGAAATAAAGACAAAATCTATAGGAGGAACACCCCTACCTCTGAATGTTGGCACAGGATAATTATTTGCGTATGTAATGTCCACTATGTCCGTTGCGTTGGTGAGGTTATGAATATTCAGAAACATGGCCAACTCTGCACCCCTGCCACAGGTAAGGCTGGAATTATGAAATCCTGAGTATGTGGTGTATCTGTTAATTTCACATTGAAGGCACCACCTAAAAAGATACCACTAGTTTTGGCTGATTCTTGCTGGCAATCGAGATTGGAAATGAAATCAAAGAGCTTAATGAAATTCCCATTAGGGATAGAGTTGAAATCATTATTATAAAAATTAATCAGATAAAAAGAGACTCTCCTTTTATACAGTAAAACTTGAAAGTTACGGCTGTTAGTTGGTAGAACCTTGATGCAGCCACCAGCAGCAATGTTAATCCCAATAAATAAGCCCCGCCCAGGGACGACCAAATTTAGGAATAGGGGCTACAATATTATAGCAATGAAACCAATTGATATATAGTTCTTGGGTGGCCAAGGTGTCCTGGAACAGAACTACGTACTTTTCCTTTATTAAATGCCATGAAGCCTCCGGGCGTACGAGCGCTCAATAAATGCTGATTAACATTAACATTAACATTAAATGTAGCAAGTCCGGGTCATCTAGTCTCGACTGGAGGCCTGCTACATTCCAGCTCAAAATAGTCAAATCTGTATCACCCTTAGCCTTAGATATGGTTTGCTGGTCATCTAACGTGTCAGTGAGAGGGGGGGGGGTACAAAAACCTGAGTATTTTCCGAAGGGTAAGTTCGGTATTCCGGAAGGGATGGTTGTCAATCCTGTGTGTCCAGATCGGATAAGATCTTAAACCTATTGGAAAAAGGGATGGGGACAGGCATATTTGCTGTGGGCTTAAAACACGGTTTATAAAAATAACCCAGGGGGAGCGTACAAATATTGGAGCTTTGAATGAATGTTTGCTGACAGAAACTTAATATGCAGCGCACCATATGGGTCCTGTATGTAAATGTAAATGTATAGGCATTTATATAGCGCACTACTTACCCGGAGGGTCCCAAGGCGCTTCGACCGCTGCGAAACCCTTCCTTGCTTCCCTGAGAGATGGTCCCTTAATGGGTATCTCCAGGGTGAGACCAGGCATCCCCGGCGGTCTGGTGGGGCCGTTAGTGAGGATGAGGCAAGCTAATGCCCAGAGTTGCCGAGTGTGATCGCTCATCAGTGTGGGCACCAAGGCGAGAGAATTATCGAGTCCGCTGACCCTGGTCCAGAAACCTGCCGCGCCGGGAATCGAACCCTGGTCCCGGGCCGTCCTCTGCTCTCGGGTCTGCCGCATCTAACCAGTGAGCCACACTACCTCCTGCGAAAGTTAATCCCAATACAGTCCCCCTCAATGTTTTTAGGGATTGACCAACCCACCCAACTCTGCGGACCATAAGGATCTAATTCATGTCAGATGGGTAAAACCTTTTGTGCTTTTTTTTTAACCAATTTACAGTCTTGTTGCGTAGGTCAACCCAAGACTCCCTCTGGTCCCCTGTGAGAGTAGGACTACCAGCCAGAACTAATACATAAGGACTGGTGGCTGTAGGTAAGGTCAGAACATCAGTGTTGGGTCTCGAGCAGTTGCTCCTTGTGCTGTCTATTGTACTCCTGCTCGGGTCACTTGATGTGGAGCTAGAATCTAAGCGTTCAGGGTTACTGCTGCATAGACTCAAGGTCTTCGTGTTGAGCTTCCAAAATGCATCCTGTATATTCCCCTGCTCGGGCTGGGTGTCAGCGCAGGAGGTTCTTTAGATTTGTTATATGTTATACAAAAGTTAGTAGATGAGGGCTCTTTCTGTGTGGTGGGGGTTGGAATTAGCAAATTGTATCTCAAGTTAGCATCTGCTGGCAAGAGCAAGCCCTCCCCCGCATTGGCATCAGGATATAGAATCGCTTTGCTGCCACTGCCATTTGAATTGTCCATAGCAGTGACAACACGTTCTAGCTTTTCCCAAAGAAGGGTAAAATTCCTGTCAATCAGTTCTTTAATTTGGGCTAATGCGGTTTCCAAAGCAGTCTCCACAGAGGTGGCAAGAGCAACATCCCCAATGGTATCATTCCTTGTTGATGGAAAAACAACTTCAGTCTGTGTGCTAACAGAATTAATTAATGTTGTTGCATGATTAGTTACATGGCTAGCAGATCTGGGACCTAAAGTCCCGCTTTCGTGTAGCCGGTGGTACTCTCACCTTGTTCTCGTCTCAGGGTTTAGCGAGCTTTGCTCTGGTGATTATGCTGGACCCGTCAGAGGTGACCATGGGGTACATCCAGAAGGTGCCAAGGGGAATTCGGAGACAAATTTTGGGGTGTAATGGACAAGCGCATTTGTGGGGTGCCACCCGGATTGGGGATACCTAGTAACGGGCAACTCTGTACTGTAGAAGGGTCTAGGGAGAGTCGTTGCTCTGTCGTTTCAATTTCATTGGTCAGCAATGATTCTGCCCTAACAATGAATGCATCTAGGGTCCCCGCTACTCCTTTGCGTTTACTCATGACGGATCCACAAATCAAATACAGTCAATGGCCAGATACAATAATCCAAATGCAACACTGAAGTTGATATCAAGGGTGGGAATACGCGGAAAAGTACCCGAGAGCAGGGAAGTATGATCTTATGCAGATGACCAGGTGTCAGAGGGGGGCCCAGCCCAGCCTCTTCCAGGCTCCGACGGGCATGGACGGGCCCACCCTTTGCCCAGCATTCGCCCAGGCGCGGCCCGGGCACGCCTGCGCGTGTCTTGCGTTGTGGGTGCCCGAGCAGATTTTAAGCACCTCCTGGCGCATCCGGGTTGCAGGCACTGGAACTGAGCTTGCTGGTAGCTGTAGTCACCTACCGCCCAGCAACGATGGTGGTGGCAGAGACTGCAGCGTTGATAGAGGGGTGAGTGCACAGGCTCTGCTGGGTCCCCTGTGGTGCAAGGCAATAATGGGCACCCGCGCTGCAGGAGCCCTGAACAGATCTTAAGCGCCTCCTGGAGCGTCCCGGGTGCAGGCGCGGCGTCCCTGACGCTGAGCTTGCTGGGAGGTGTAGTCCCCTACCTCCAACAGCGATGGTGGTGGCAGAGACTGCGGCGTTGATAGAGGGGATGAGCTCACGGGCTCTGCTGGCTCCGCTGTGGTACAAGGCAATAACGAGCTCTCTATAATTATTGAGGCTTCTTGATGAGGAGGGTGATTTGGCAGAGTTTAAGGGAGGCCGGCATGAAGCCGTTGGATACGGAGCAGTTGAAGATGTTCATCCAGGTTGGAGCGATGATGTGACTGAGTTTTTTGACAAGGGAATAGGGGACAAGGTCATGTATCCGGGATGACCACAATTAAGATTATAACATAGAAAGTTAGTCATTACACAGTTTGTACTTGCAAAGATGCTAGTGGGTGCTCCGGAGCAAAAATTAAACACAATTTGAAATAACCTCTCTTTAAAAATGTACTTGTGACATGTATGTTGCTTTTACTAATGCCAGATTATGCCATGCAGAAAACATTAAGTGAGGCCTGGTGAACGCTGTCCGTTTTGTGACTTTGAGCCCCTGGCATGTATCACACCTGCAGCTACTGCTAGAGTTAAAGCCACTTTCACTTTGCTTTTTGGGTCTTGGAGTTTTCTTCTTACCATTATAAATATGGGCATAAAACTCCAAGCCTGCAAAATGAAGTTTGCTAACCCACTGCTGGGTAAAGATGTTATGCAGGGCACAGGGCCACTACAGCGTTTTCTAACACAAGGCCATGCTTGGAGGTTATGAAGTCACTGAAGTAAGTGGGCAGATTTTAAGGACAGCAGGAGACATCACAGACCTCCGGGGAAAGCCCAAACCATGAAGAGAGAGGATGCTTCTCTTACATGCATGCATGCACAGGAAGGGCAGGCTTAGAAACTAAGGCAAAACACCTGGACAACCACATGCTGGCACTAGGCAGGACATGTACAGATTCAGTGTTGGTGAGTGGGGACAGAACCCTGTCTATAGCAGGTATTCCACTAGGATTAATAGATCACTTCAGGTACTTTCAGCTCCGGCCTGTCATTCAAGAAACCAGTTCATGTTAGGGTCTGTAGTCTTAACTGTTTTCTTATAAAAGCAAACTTTGTTTCTGGATATATATATATCGTTTTTAGTGGTACATAAAAGGAGCTGTTAACCCTATGTTATGTTAACTTTCTATAGTGTGCGACTCACCCGGGGGCATCTCGGCGCTTGACTAGAAATTTGAACCTGAGACTAGGGCACGAGAGTGTAGTTAGAATAGAAACGCTTTTAGATGTTTCCTGAATGTGCTGGAAATAGAGATTTTTCGAAGGGGAACAGGTAGCTCATTTCAATATCATGGAGCCAGGTATGAGCATGATTTTCCTCCACTGCGACTCAGCCGTATACGCGGTACTCGTAGAAGACCATGAGCCCCGGACCTGAGGTTTCTGTTCGGTACATGTTTGGCAAGTCTTTTTTGGAGGTATTGAGGGCCTCTTCCATTGAGCGCATTATATGTAAGACAGCAGATCTTAACAAGCATTGGAAATGCAATAGGTTTAGCATTAGAAAAGTTGGAGCTATTGGTCTTTATTATTATTATTATTATTATTATTATTATTAACAAATTTTGTACCGCGCACGGTTACCCAGGGGCATCCCAGCGCTTATAGAGACCTAGAGCGAGCTGCACATGCAGAGCAAAAGAGCTAAAGTTATACCGGGAATAAATAGGTTTTTAAATGTTTCCGGAACCTGAGAAGATTTGGTTCAGAACGTAGTGAGAGTGGGAGGGAGTTCCAGGCCCGCGCTGTATGGATGGAAAAAGTCTTGTAAATGTAATAATTTTTTAAGTTATGTTTTTATAATAGCAAATGTATTAATTTTGTTATTGTAAATGCCAATATTTATAGAATTTGCAAATGTGACACCTATAGCATTATTTAACATCTTTTTGTGACATTTGTAATAAAGCTTGAAACATTGAGAGAACATATTTGAACAAGCGGTGCTGAGTGATAATGTGGTGGTGCTGAGTGATAATGTGGTGGTGCTGAGTGATGCTGTGGTGGTGCTGAGTGGTGCTGTGGTGGTGCTGAGTGGTGCTGTGGTGGTGCTGAGTGGTGCTGTGGTGGTGCTGAGTGGTGCTGTGGTCGTGCTGAGTGATGCTGTGGTGGTGCTGAATGGTGCTCTGGTGGTGTTGAGTGATGCTGTGGTGGTGCTGAGTGATGCTGTGGTGGTGCTGCTGAGTGATGCTGTGGTGGTGCTGAGTGGTGCTGTGGTGGTGCTGAGTGGTGCTGTGGTGGTGCTGAGTGGTGCTGTGGTGGTGCTGAGTGGTGCTGAGTGATGCTGGTATTGCGCTGAGTGATGCTGTGGTGGTGCTGAGTGGAGCTGTGGTGGTGCTGAGTGGTGCTGTGGTGGCACTGAGTGATGCTGTAGTGGTGCTGTGGTGGTGCTGAGTGATGCTGTGGTTGTGCTGAGTGATGCTGTGGTTGTGCTGAGTGATGCTGTGGTTGCGCTTAGTGATGCTGTGGTGGTGCTGAGTGGTGCTGAGTGATGCTGAGTGATGCCGAGTGATGCCGGGTTTGCGCTAAGTGATGCTGTGGTGGTGCTGAGTGGTGCTGTGGTAGTGTTGAGTGATGCTGTGCTGGTGCTGAGTGATGCTGTGCTGGTGCTGAGTGATGCTGTGCTGGTGCCGAGTGGTGCTGTGGTGGTGCCGAGTGATGCTGTGGTGGTGCTGAGTGGTGCTGTGATGGTGCTGAGTGATAATGTGGTGGTGCTGAGTGATAATGTGGTGGTGCTGGGGTGGCGCTGAGTGATGCTGAGTGGTGCTGTGGTGGTGCTGAGTGATGCTGAGTGATGCTGTGGTTGTACTGAGTGATGCTGTGGTTACGCTGAGTGATGATGTGGTTACGCTGAGTGATGATGTGGTGATGCAGAGGGCAGGAAGGCACAAAAAACAAGTCTAACAGAGGGCAGAAGGGCAGAAAAACAAGGGAAAAACGAGTCTAACAGAGGGCAGAAGGGCACAAAAAACTATTCTAACAGGGGGCAGAAAGGCACAAAAAAAGAGTCTAACAGAGGGCATGGAAATTCAATGAGGACTTTCCAGGTGGCATATGGACTCATAAATACAGCACACAGAAAGTTAACAACACAAAAGGGTTCCAGGGACCAGAACTCACAATTTGGCACGAATGAGATACAAAAGTAGAGAAAAAGCAAACCACCACTTTGATGAAAGCAAATAGAGTATATGAATTAAATACACACGGGACATACAAATGGGTGGAATAGAGGTAAGAAAGCAAGCCCAAGTGCAGTATGTTTGTCTTGAACGGTTAAGGGAATGGACAGAATTGTGATCCTTGTCCGCTGCCAAATTGCATGTTTCGTGGATGGGCTTGACTATGAGCACACAAGCGAATCGACAAGCAAACCGGATCACCCCCTTGTCAACAGCCAGGTTAATAGGAAAAATGAATACTCTACTCAGAAGCCAGCATTGTAGAGCTAAAATAGAATCCCTGGCAAGGTGCACAGTGATGTAAGCAGATGGTAAAAAGACAAGCAAGTGCAAGTACAGGCTGATATCAGCTGGTAAATCCCTAGATGTTAATTACTCTTGCGTGCTGCTACTAGAGAACATGCTCGCTGCTGTGGATGTCTGGTCATCTGATGTTTGCAAGGCATGCGTGGAGGCATAGAGAGAGGCTTTACACAAGGAGAGCCCTTGCCCCCATTAAAAGGTGCGGGATTCACAGGAATCCAACCATGGCAAGGTGCCTGAACAATATGACGGGGGCATAATACCACGTGCTCTGAGTTGCATTAAACAAATCAATGAATTCTGGTACTTGCAGTTTTTGTTGGCTTAAATTGAACCAACTTAACTAAAAAACATTATAACAATGATTTATACAAAAGGCGAGCGCTGCAACCGATGTCTTCCGAACAACGAGTGATTTGATAATGCAGAACAAGGAATTATTTTAGTATCCAGTCAGGAGGGGTGTTATTTCAAACGAGCAAAGCCGAGAGGTTTGGCTTTTGTTGAAGAGATTGGTACAGTGCAAACGTGTAGAACGGATACAATTTGGGAACATTTTTACTTTATATCCTTGATGCAGTACATTGCAGAATACGATAAGCAGTGTACGTAAAACGGTGTAAATATTTTAAAGAAACGTTAAGGCCAAAGATGCATGGCATGGATTTCGGGAACGAACTTCTCTATGTTCATCCTTCATTACTGACATGGACATATTATTGGACAACCAAGAAACAGCCTTGAGAACAAGCGTTCATGTGAAGCAGGGGAGGGGGGGAGAAATGCGAGACAGAAAGTACCGCTGGCCGGCCGTGGGCAGTGAATAATTAGGGGAGGAGAAATGCCCGAGGCCGAGCGAGCGCATGCTGGGGGAAGCTTCAGAAGCTAGTGGGAGGGAGGCTGATTGCTTTGATGTGGACGCAGATGGTGCCTGTGGGGGGAAAAGCGCGTGCGTACAGCACACAGAAAGTTAACAACACAAAAGGTTTCCAGGGACCAGAACTCACAATATGGCACGAATGAGTTACAAAAGTAGAGAAAAAGCACCCAACCACTTTGATGAAAGCAAATAGAGTATATGAATTAAATACACACGGGACATACAAATGGGAGGAATGGAAGTAAGAAAGCAAGTCCAAGTGAAGTATGTTTGTCTTGAAAGGTTAAGGGAATGGACAGAATTGTGATCCTTGTCCGCTGCCAAATTGCATGTTTCGTGGATGGGCTTGACTATGAGCACACAAGCGAATCGACAAGCAAACCAGATCACCCCCATGTCAACAGCCAGGTTAATAGGAACAAGTTAAAAAAAATAAAAGGAGAAACGCGAGACACGGCCTGGCGGCCGTGAAAGTGAAAGTTGGGAGGGGGAAGGAGAAACGCAAAGTGAAGTGAATAATTAGGGGAGGAGAAATGCCTGCCTGAGGCCAAGCAGATGCTGGGGGAGGCGTGCGCTGGACAGGGAGAGGGTGGGAGGACTTAAAGTGAAGAGTCAATGAAAGAATTTAAAAAAGTGCATGTGGCGAGAATGCGTGTCCTTGTGTTCACGTGAACTGCATGAAATCGCCCGATGGTTAAGCTCTGGTTAAGCCCCAATATCTCTTGCAAGCTCAATGCGCACGCGCATTGATAGGCGAGACCTTAAAAATGATCTCTTTCTCACTAAAAGCCAATAGAGCTCTGGCAATAAGGGACCCGAAGGAGAGCCCACTGGGCGATTCAGTACCATTCTGGCCGCCGTATTCTGAATCACCTGCAGTTTGCCTAGCAGGGTCTCTCCCACCCCTACCAACAAGGCATTGCCGTAGTCCAAGCAACTGATGGCCATGGCCTGGACCAGGGTTCTGCGATGGTTTGTGGGCATAAAGGGGAGGATTCTGCAAAGCAAACGCAGGCTGTAATAGCAAGAGCTAGTCGTGGCAGCGATGTGATCTTTCATAGATAGAGACTAGTCTAGTTTTAGCCCTAAGTTTTTAACACGCTGGGATGGCACAGTAGCTACTCCCAATTGTGAGGGCAACCAGTCATCCAACCAACTAGCTATGGCTTTTCCCATTAGCATTACCTCTGTTTTGCCGGGATTCAGCTGGAGACAGTTCTGCGTCATCCAGCTGGAGATCTCAAGCATTCCTCTGGCAAAACGTGCTTTCTCTGCTTATATATATATATATACATATATCAGTCAACATATGTGATATTTTCCACATGTGATGATTAGCACCTTTAGCCAGTACTGCTATTAAGCCAACAGCACTCTGTGTTCTGCAATGTGCATACTGCAATCAAATAAACTACAAGTCCCAGAATGCAAAGTGCAATTTGCTAAGAAACCAGGTCTGGCTGAAGAATACCCTCATCAAGTAAGCCAAGCTGACAGCTAGGCATCAGACCCTGAAGGGACTAGTCCCCTAACATTTACAGGAGGAGAAGGCAAAGATATACGCTGCAAGAGGTCAGAGCAGAAAGGATTTCATGGGGAAGAACGCAGAGACCTAGGGGGCAGAACCCAGGTTTTGTTTATAAGCCAAGTTCAGATAAGAGTCCAGGGTGAGTGTCAGGGTTCCTGTGAGATCCTAACTCAGCTGCAGTCTGTGGGTAGATTGCTGGGATGAGCGCCTGAGAGAGGTGGAGGAGCTGGTTGGATTCACACGGGATGAGAACCTACAGGCTAGGAAAGTTGGTAATCTCCTGATCAAACTACATTCAGGACTATCAACTGAAGGTTCTGCAATAGAAACCTATGTAGTCACCCACGAATTGCCTAGACCACAGGCCCACGTACTGTACAGACTATACTTCCATGGACTTCATGGACTGCAGACCCAGGGTCTGCTGATAGCGCTATAAGGCCATGGCCATGGCAGCTGTGCCATTCTTATGGCACAGCCTCTGCTTACATGGAGGAGCACAGCATCCTCAATAACTCCCAATTTGATTCAACACTATTGGGTGATGATACACCGGGTTATTCTGGGGCTCCCTAGTTACGGTTGTGAGTACACTTATATCCATCTACATAGTAGTGCTCCAAGGGAAAGGGGATTCACCCAACCCCCTCGATTGAGACCACAGGTGATCTCTCCGTAACAATAATGCACTGCCCGAGCACATACTCTGTCCCATCAAGCAAATCAAGTTTTATGACATGTTTCTTGTATGCCTCTTGATCTTTAATTTTCTTTCTCTTTTGCCCAGTCAGCCAACAGATGTTCCCACAACTTCATCAGTGCTGTATTCATGGAATATCACTTATTGATATCTCCCAGCCAGCTCTACTTCCGTCCTGGCAAAAACTGCCAGGATATTTCACTCTGTATGCACCAACATTTCTGTGTAACCCTTATAGTCTTTAAGCCAACTTGTAAATGACCTCTTATAGGAGTGTCTTTAATATTAGTTCTGGTCCCAATTTAATTATAAATCCATATTTATGTAGTCCATTCCATTCATGGCTCCTGCCGAGTTCGGCTCTAGAGTATCCTGGATACTCTGGAGCCGTACTCGGCGGGAGACATGAACGGAACGGGACGATTTGTGGCATCTTCCTATTAAATGGCAGGCACTTGTGCTACATAAATACGGATTTATGATTAAATTGGGACTAGAACTAATATTCTTTATTATTACTTGCACAGCTGTAAAAGTAATAATAATAAAAAAATCATGTTTACCAAAGTAAGTAAAGCCCATGTTGTAGAGCATGAACAAAAAAGTAATGGCAGAGCCTATAGTCTCAAAGGTGCGACAGAGGGGCTTAACACAGGCCCCTGCAGCCCACGCGGTGCGGGGGGCCCCTAGCTCCAAGGGGCCCCCTCGGCACTGCACTCTGGCCGGAGAGCTCCTGATTGAGCCCGGAGGGGGCCCCCTAAGTACCGTGCAGGGAGGCCCCCTCACTTTTCGTTACGCCAGTGGGGGCGACTTAATGAATATGCCATCGCTTGTTAGGCCTCCGCACAGCACCCCGGTGATTCTGAATAAATCAGTTAATGTGTGAAAAAGAAAAAAAAATGACATTTGGCAGAAAATCATAGCACTTAAAGCAATAGGCACCTTTCGATGTCTTAGTGAAAACATATTTTAAAGAAGTTAGCATCTGTTGCCACAATAAAAGCAGATAGCATCTGTTGTCATATTAAACATCTATTCCAAAAGGAAAACAGGGCTTATTTGAAGTGTATGTGGAATAGCAAAACATAGCTACAAATGGCAAGAGGTACAACAATGATGACAGGAAAAATGAAAAAATAAAGTAGTACCTCAATCACAGCATGATCAGCGGATGGACAGCAATCAAGCTGAAGCAATCAGCACTTTGTCCATGCGCCAGCTGAAAGAAGAGGAAGTGAAGTCAGTGCACGCTGGGCAATTCGAGGGCAGTAAATAGGAGTGACAATCAAACCAACAAATGTTAAGCAGTGGGTGGACTGTAAGCCTTTTGTTGTTCACAATATCTCTGGCAATCAAGAGCACATAAAGTGCATGCGCTGCCACTAGTGAGACCTAAAAATGATTACACTTAAAACTATTTTCTTGGTTCACAAAGCCCTGGACAGACCAACTTATTAAGATGTTTACTCTGCTCTACCTAACTAGAAGCCTAAGAATGACCTGCCAACATCGTCTTCCACCACCATGTCAAAAATGAAATGGATCACAGCACAATCGCTGCACCAACCAGGCTGCGCCGTCAAATACTCTCTTCCATTGCATCTCCACTAGAAATCCACATTTCTTTCATTCTGCAACCACCTACAAACCCCCCTAATGTCTGTGTCCTAATTATTTTATTGATTGCATTTCCTACTCTGAGCTCTGTAGTTGCCTTCAATTCTATGAGCACTTTACAAAAAACAATAAAAAATACAAAGATATACATGGCAACATCCTGACATTAAATAATAGAGGTTCATTTTAAGCTTTTTCTCACATGGTGTTCATGTATTGTTTTCATGGCCTTGGAGGGGTTAATTTGTTGTAGTGCATCCATAGGGTGTGTTAACTCAATATCTGAACTTTTTTATGCTTAGGCTTTTGCAGCATCCATAATACAGCATATTTTGTAAAATGTTATCTTGAAATAATAATTCAGTTAATAGAAGTGTATACAATAAGAACCCTGGATCGCCCATCAAGTCTTCAGATTTACATTAATTCGGTGACTATATGCTCACACAGAGAACCTGTGTGAGCATCACTGCATACTAGATTGCTGTTGAATTACTGACTGAACCATCTCAGCTCTGAAGAAGGCTAATGAAGCAATGAAAGGATGTGAAATCACTTTTGAGTAGAGCTCTGCAACCGAGGCACTTATGAGAAAAGAAACAAAGTTAAGGTTTTTGTTTATCCTAGCACAGGCATGTCAGCAATAGATTGTGGAAGAAAGAAGATGCCTGCAAATTATTATGTGGATCAGAGGGCTTAAAATATTCATTTTCAGGCCAAAGACTACTTGCGGACATTCTGAAAGCTTGCCCGCGAATGTTTTTGTCCATTGCTTATCATTGCCTTTGTGGTTTGTAACATCTATTAGATTTCTATTCGCTGGCTTTATTTGTTTTAGGCTATCCAGCATGTCTGCCTCCCTTCCATGGAGCATAGCCTGATTACTGTATTCTTCCACAAATGCTCACTTTCTGTAACCTGGCCTTCAAAAAGCTTGGTGTTTACTTTTCTTTACCTGACTTCAAACTGAGAGGATTTACGTGACACTGTTGCTGGTTACCAAGTGTATTCTGGATGAAAGGCTGTAGGATGTTATTTTTTTTATAGCACACAGCAAAATGTAAATGTCTGTAAATAAACTGTGCAAATATTTCAGAATATATCAGAATCAGGAAAGCCCAAATGAAGCACATTTTTCTGTAACACTGATGCGTGGTGGAAACAAATATTTGAATATGATGAAAAAAAATCTGAACACTAGGTGAAGCCATTTCCATACATTATCAATTGTGTGCTGCACAGTTTTATCAGTAAAACAGTTCCTGCAAATGTAACACTCATTTCAATATAAAATGTGTTGTCTGTAATGGCAGTGAGCTACCGCACCATACATACTACACTCTATGCAACTCCACTCTACAACACTCTATTCCACAACACTGTACAACACTCTACTCCCCTCTACGCTATGCCACTCTACACCACTCTATGCCACTCTATTCCATTCTACACCACTCTATGCCACTCCACTCTACAACCATCTCCTCCACTCAACTCCGTACCTCTCCACTCTACGCCACGTCACTCTACGATACTCAACTCCACTCTACGGCACTCTGGTCCACTCAACATCAATCCACTCTAAGCCATTTTATGCCACTTCACTCTAGGCCACTCTACTCCACTCTACTCCACTCTATGCCACTCAGCCACTTTACTCCCCTCTACACTACTTCATTCCAGTCTACGCCACTCAACTCTATGCCCCTCTAGAATGCGACCCTCTACTCTGCTCTACTCTACTCAACTCTACGCCACCCTACACCACTCCACTCTACAACTCTACAGCACTCTACTCCACACTACTCAAATGTACTCTATGACACTCCACAACACTCTACAACACTCCACTACACTGCAATCTACTCTAAAACACTCTACTCCACTGCTCTATTCTATGCCACAAAACTCTACAACACTCTCTGACTTTCCACTCAATACCACTCTAGAACACTCTGCTCTACTCCACTCGACTCTATTCCACTCTTTCTCCCCCCACTCACCTCCACCGCTGGCATAACGAAACTTGAGGGCCCCCCTGCAAAGCAAGTGGAGAACTCAATAAGGAGCTCTCCTGCCAGAGTACTGTGCCGAGGGGCCCTCTGCAGCTTGGCCCCATCCACCGCGGGGGCTGCGGGGGCCTGTGTTACGCCCCTGTCCTCCATGACTCTCCACTCTGCACCATGACTCTCTACTCTACTCCACAACACTCTATTGCACTCTACGACACTCCAGGACACTCTCCCCAAAACCACTAATATTTAGCCATGCTGAATAGCAGCCAAGATTGTCTACAACACTTATAAAACACATTGGCAAAGTCAATAGCTCTTGCAGAAGCGAGACTTATTGGCTTTGCCTATGTTTGTTTTCTTTTTCTATATTGTTCTTCTGTAAAAACAATTAAAACAGTGGTTCAAGGTATCTTTGTGTGTGTATATTTTTTATACCACACGGTTGGTGACGCAGCTGAAGCAGTTTGTTATCAAAGCAAAAAAGTGGGAAACAAATCAGCCTTTGTGTGAAGGTGGGTTAGGTGTGGTATGTGGGTAGGGCATCTGCATGGGGAATTACTTTTCATGGCAGCCTTGAGCTGCACTAATTACTCACATTTATACCGCATAATATTAAAATAATGTCCCTAATAAAATATATATTGATTAGCCCCTTCTCCTCTACCCGGTTCTGTAAATGGGTGACCGGAAATTCAGTCTTCTCAAAAGTGATAGATGGAATGCTTGAATTAACCTCAGCCACAGGTAATAACTGGGCCTCATCCCAGTCCAATGTCATTTTCCACACCAGCCATCTCAGTGGGAGGGGTAAGCCAAGATTGATTTGCATATGTCTGGGTCCACAATGAAGTTGCATGGCGTGCAAAATAAGGGTGGACTGGATGCAGCCCGCGTAATTGCCAGCTGAGATTAATGAAAGCATTCCATTTTGTACAGCTCATAGTTTTTGTGAAGACATTGAAAGCTGGATCTGGATCAACATTTAGCCGTAAATAACTTGCACGACTATCATTAGTTCCTGTGTTGAATATTGGGACTAAAAGGTCACCATTCCAGGAAATTGGAATGGCTGGAATATTTCTATAAAGACAAGTTTCCAAAAACCACTACTTTACTTGCTTGAATGTTTCAAAGGTCTTCGCCTATTTGTTTTTCTGAAGCTGCAGCTTTCTTTAAAGTGCAATAAAAAATAATAACCTTCGTGATTGCCACACGGTCTCCCTCTTTTGCTACGGTGTCAATCTACTTTGTTTTTTTGAATAGCCCCCAGGGTGGATGTACTGTATATTCTTTTGTTGGTCAAACCAACCTGGTTGACAGACCCATACAGAATAGTTTTAAGGTCTTTTAGTCAAATGATGGAGAGTAAACCAGTACCTGCATCACCCAAGCTCAACTTGGCATGATCACAGGGGCGTGGCGACCAGTGGTGCAGCAGGCTCAGTGGTACTGTGGCCCAGAGTCTTAACACGCCCATTGACCATTGATTAAAGTTGTATTATACTACCTCACCAACAGTAAACAGGGCCATTTTCATTTGCTAGGACCATTGGTGCCCTTGCTACGTCACTGCCTGATCAGCTGCAAAATATCCTACTGGTACCTGCATGGGAATGTCCTATCCATCCAGTTGAATACAGAGTCCATCGGGGTTAGAGACACACTTACTCAGTCCAGGGCCAGTGGTTCGACCATGGGGATGCTTTTTCGACTCAGTGGTAGGGGCTGCTGTGAATGATTGTTCTCTATCTGTATGACTAAGCAGAAGGCTGCACAATGTTGACTCGAGAGAGATAAGCACAAAGAACACCAGTAAGTAACTTAAAGGGGTGGTGGTTGCTGCATGCCAAGTAAACATTGAGGCCTGGAAGGCAAGGGCTCTGTCCCCGTCCTCGTCCAAGAGACGGACTGCTTCAATGGTGCAGCGACATGATGCTAAAATAATCAACAGCAGGGGAGCCGGAATGTCTGTTGGCTCAAGTAAATAGGGTGCCTGCTAGAGCAAACAACAAATACCTGTCTTAAGCCCACCTGCGTCACTCTGGGCGCGATTCTTTGACAAAATACTGAAAAATCCCCAGCTTTGAGAGTTGGCAAAAGCAGGCGGAGGAAGTGACGCTCTGAGGTGTAGCTTAGTCAGTGATATTCGGCGGGGGCCGGGGGGAGGGGAGTTGAAGCTCAAATATACCTACTAAAAAATAGTTGTTTCGAAACACATAATTATATGATATGCAAATCCCTCATTAAGCTGTATATGTGACCACAACATGTGCGGTTGTGCCCATTGTTGAGACATGAAAAAAAAAAGACACTGTGCACAACAGCTGCTCTCATTCTGTTGCTCTCGTTGGTTTATGGTACATTTTTACAGTGAATTGCACATTTGCTGTATATTTTTACCACAGATAGCTCATTTGTAGTACATTAGTTCAGCATATGTAATGGAATTACGCATTGCGGTGTCATTCTGTAATTTTTAAAGGGTACCCTAACAAGGGTAATGTGACATTCCTGAAATTACACAAATTACGAAGGCGTCCTATAAATTTCTCCCTGGCACACCAAACAAGCATTTGCAGTGCAATAGGTCTCGAATTTGCAAGAGTTTGAGTTATTGGCATTGTAAATTACGATGCCTTTTATTTATGTGTTTTGAAAACCTGCAAGTGGTGCGTAAACATGCACTTTGTATTTATAGTCCTTGCTTACGAGAAGCAAGACTGGCAGTAAAAGAGGCACAGTTACTGCCAGTAGTCCTTCTCGAAAGCAACGACAATAACTACAAAGTGCGAGTTTACGCACCGCTTGCATGTTTTAAAAACACATAAATAAACAGTATTGTCATTTACTATGCCAATAGCTCAAACTCCCATAAATGTGAAACCGATAGCATTGCAAATGCTTGTTGAACTCTGAGAAGGAGGTAGCAGCAGCCATACGAAGGCAGGGTCTGTGATACCAGGCCATGCGTTTCAAAAGCAGGAGGGAGGAAGAGGCAGCTGCAGCCAAAACAGACCTTGGTCTTTGAATGCACAGTAAATGTGGCAAGATAAGAGCCGGATTGACAGCCCTTTCACAGCAGAGCTCTGTAAACCAAGAGTTCATGGATAAGGAAGGTGCACTCAAAAAAGTCATTCAAATAGACAAGTATGATCCGTCAATCTTCTTTATTCAAAGTGTTGTTTAAATCTGGCACACAGCCAATGTGTTTCGTTCCTTGATGCCAAAGGAACTTCATCAGGGCTTAGGAGTAAAATGAGGATTAGGTACTATGACAACCAATATTTGGTATCCGTATCGTCTGGGTAATAAAGTCACATGAAGATGGAATAATATCCAATAAATATTCAATCATGCTTCAACTCTTCGGTATATTTCAAATAGTTATATACCATCCATAAGTTAACTAGACAACGGAAATCGCGAGAGTCCCGGAGTTTACTCACAGTCAGAGAGGAGAGTATTTCAATCCCTACCGCGAAATTTATAGGACGCAGGAAGTAGGGAAAACTGTAAACCACGAGCACTGGTCTCGACTGCTCCTGCTTAAAGAAATAAATAATGCTCACAGGCTCCGAGTAATAGCACATGTTACAGGGGCATTCCTTAAAAATGAGCAGAGATTTTAAAGCCCATATCCTATATCCTGAATACGGCATGTCTCACAGAGACAACGCAAACGCTGCCTAGGTGAGATTTAAAAAGTAGTTCCTTAAAAGTAAGAAGTGGAAGGACACAAGACGGCCAGTCAATAGGCTGGTAAAGAGATTAGGCTACAGGTTTTTGCAACCAGACTCAATGCGCTATCTGGTAGGCTCGACCTAAAAAACACACGGTCAACTCTTCAACAGGTGCGCAATGGACAGATTTTTAACCGGTTCACATTTTACCCGTAAGTTCGGAAAGCCGCTTGTGGAAGCCAACGCTCCTTAGAATGATTTTTCACAATAGCTTTGTGGGTTACTGCATCTGCTGCAGACATTTGTTAGCAGCCTGCATGTTACATATTAGAACTTTAAGAAGAGGTGATGGTAACTCTACCTTTGCAGGTCAATAAACCGGAGGACTGCAACATCCCATATTAACTAGGGATGAAAATAATTATTTTAAACAGATTTGTTTTACATTAATGAATGTGGTCAATCATTTAATTAAAATTATTTTGTAAAGCACAATTAAACAGACAAAAAAACTGAGATTAAGGGGCTTTTTCCCCTAAACCCCCAAAGTGCTAAAGGTCCAGGAGTAATCAGAAACACCACCACTATTGGACATCCAGAGAAAAATAAAATGTCATGATAGCATGCCAAACCCATTACGGAAACAAAAGTCCTTACAGGTACGTAATACTAGTGCAGCACTTAGAACAAAAATAATTCATCACATGCCAGACACTCTTAGTGGTGTCAACGTCGAGGCGTCAGTTAACTCTAGGCTCTTCCAGATTAATTCCATTATCCAAGTATTAATAGCAAGCTGAAATCAAATTACAAGTTGCACAAATCGCTGGAGTGCCACTCGTGCCAGGGGTAATGAAGCAGAACAAGAGTCAGATGACAATAGGAGACTCCCTGGCTCCGGGTAGAGGGCAGAACCACTTCATCTACACATCTCACACCTCATCTTTTTCCTCTTCACCCCCTTTTCACTCTCTCCTGCATGAACTTGCTTGTAGCACCTCCCCTTCACCATCCCCCCCACACCTTCACCTGTAAGCCTTGCATTTTGGTTTTCTTTTGTCCTGTCAATATTTCGATATTTGTGTACCTTATTCACACACTTTCACAAAGAATCACAATTTGCACACCTGAACACTGCTCTGCAGAGAGGCCAAGAATCGGAGGGGAGTGTGCATTCTGATGTTTGGGTTACAGTCCTATGCTCAGCTTCACAGTTTGACTTCGTTGTGTGATCAGCCGTAAATTACTTATCTGCAAAAATTGGTATCATTTAAAAACGTGTATAGTTACTTATAAAAACACTTTACGTATAAAAAAGGCAGCTTCAGCTTTGGGTAGAAAGGGGAAAATGTTTTTGTTTGACTTCAGATGGCCGAAGGCCTTGGAGATTTCGGTGACGTCTCAAACTACGCGGGCATGCCTCTGCCAAAAATGTAGCACATTGATATGCAAGAGATTAGTCACTGTTTACAAACTTGATGGGAACGGGCTGTTGACACGGCTATGTGGAAGTGCATTCGCTGCCATACGGCCAGATCTACTGTGCCCTGTGGGCGAGGGCGCAGAGGGAGCTGCCTCGAGTTCATACACACGGCCTGCACTCTCTGGTTCCCATACAGAGCAATGGTGGACACAATACCTGTACCCCTGCCAGGGCAGCAAGTTTACGAGCACCTCTCTCTAGTCAGGGCCCTGGCAAACAGCCATTGTTTGAGCTTGGTTCTGCATCCGGCTCGAGCGAGCTTTGAGGAGCCCACGGAAAGCACTGGTCAAAGTGCCGGAGCAGCGGGAAAAAGAGGTGAACAAGCATGCAGTGGGACCGTGTGAGGCAGAGAGGAGACACCATGCGAGTGCCCATCGCCTGTCCATGCGCTCACATGGTTTGTCGCCCTTCGTGCACCAAACCCACAACAATAGTCTCACCAAGGCGACTCAGCGCATACGCTGCGTTCGCTAGGTGAGACCTCAAAAGCAAAGGAACGCTCGGTGGACGGGTGAGATGATAACTGTTCTGACTGGTGTGTTCTTATGAGGAACAGATTCAGTATTGATTTATATTAGGTGGGCCTCAGTGTAAATTGGCACAGCAGCCAAAAACAGAGTTGAAATGTTACCCTGCGAGACTGCTAATGGCTAGACTATTTGAAAGCATTCATCTCATCAATGTTTGGGTGTTTGATTGCCAGTAGTAGGCCTGAAAATCTGAAACCGGCACAGCTTTCCAAGCCTATTACTGCCAATCGTTGTGACCTCTGAAAAGTAGTAATATTCACTCATTAAAGGAGTACTTCTATGAGTGCAGATTTACTCATTTGTTGGTTAACCGGTCCCTTTATATATTTGTTTCCAATCCAAAAAATAAACAAAATAAAAACTTCTGAGTTTTGAGAACAACCAAAACCATCCAAAACAGACAGAGCACACCCCTCAGGTCCCCCAGACCCAACTACCAAACCAGGAATGTTGCTATTTGGGGAATGTCTCAAACGAACCCCCCCCCACCCCACCTCCCCTTGAAACTACACCCAGGTGATGCTTGTAATGTACTAGTTATATTATCATTTTCATAATATTCCTAAAACCTAGAGCCACCTGACAGTTCAAGCTATTGTAAAATGATGGCAGTTTCACTTCATGTAGTTGTAACCTACCACACACCTTTACCTAAATATAAGAGAATGACAACAACCGATTATGCTGCTTGGGACTCTGTCTGGAAATAAGCTGACCCCTGAGGTTTAAGTTTGAGCATACGTTCCTAGTGTCTTCAATATAATATGGGTAAATCCTTTTTTGTCTCTTGTATTTTTGATAACAGGATCAATTTTTCCATATTTCATTCAATCAACTTTTAAAAAACAAAATCCATTCTCATTGTAGATTTTCTTAACTTTATTGTACAAGGGAAAAGAACAACCGACACGTGTTTCATCCTGTGTGGCGAATAACCAGAGGGCTTTTTCAAGGCTAAACAGGTATGTCACGTCATTTTCAGATTATTTCAAATGTCAAAATCACAATGTAAAAAATGTACGTATAAGTCTGTTTATTTTGTGGAAGCTGAGTAAAAAAGGTGTTTAGTAACTGGAATCAAATGCAGGGCCGACTGAATGAAGACCAATAAAGTTCAAATATTCTGTTGATGCATCAAAATGCCTGGCCCGGTCGCCCTCAACACCATCTGGAGGCAGCGGGGATCCCGTATCGGATGACACACGCACCGCAGGGTGAGTGAAGTTCGTGTTTAGGGGGCATTTGAGTGTTGTGAGAATTACTCCCGCGTCCTCTGGTGGTTTGGCATCTACGACCTTTTGTGCTCTAGTGAGCACTGTCTAGAAAGCTTAGAGACCCCTCTCATGCAGTCTGCTGTGACTCTTAGGGTACCCACATTTTCATGATGAATTGCTGCCTGCCATTCTATTACAGGACCGGAGGCTTCGGATTATGCTTCTCTTTCTTTTATTTGCTACTCACAGCAGCCAATGAAAATCATTTTGTATGCAAATAAAACTACATTTCCAATGATGCTCGTCTAGACATCACATCCTGTACAGCCCTATAAGAGCCACTGCATCCTGATTCTGCTCCTCTTTCTTTGCTGCTCACGCAGGAAGTTAAGTGCTTTGATCGTTAGTATTGATTTTCTTTATTCATTGTTTTCTATGCTAATTGGCGCACACCGCTTTTTATTACTTAAATGCGCTTCTCGCGCTTTGTTTTAAATTGCTGTGTCTGTTCATATTATTGCCTTTTCCATGTGCCTTTGTGGCCACTCTGTGGCCTGAGGTGGGCCCCGTTGGGACCGGGGCATTCTATTCAGACTGTATCTCATTGGGCTTGCAAGGACAAGACTCCCGCTGGGGGCCGAGGATCTCCACTGCGCTCGTCAGTATGTAAGCTTTAGAATGGTATCTTGCCTGTTTTCCACCTGATTGTTACAGATGCGCGGCCCGCTCAGCCGCCCTCTTGCAAGCTCCCGGTGGGAGCACTGATGTCGCGCTGCATTGGGCAGCGATCACTAAATAATTACCTTTCCCGCTTAGGTCGGGACAGGTAATTTTTTGGCACCGATCACTACATGCTTGTTTTTTCCCGCCTAGGTCGGGGTGATTTGTGGATATTGTGGCCCGCTCGGCCGATCTCCTGCTAGCTCCCGCTTGGAGCTCTGGCGATCACTACAGGATTGTTTTTTCCCATCTAGCTCGGGATGATTTATGAGCCTCGCGGCCCTCGCAGCCCACTCGGCCGATCTCCTGCAGGCTCCCGCTTGGAGCACTGCTGTCGCGCTGCATTTTGCAGTGATCAGTACATGCTTATTTCCCGCTTATGTTGGGATAGTTATGATTTGGCAGCAATTGTTAAATTGCAGAGGAGCTAGATACGTTCTTCTTAATTTTTGTGTGCATAGGGTTGGCTCCCCCTCTACTCCTCCGTGATACTGTGCTTTGCACTACAATATTGCATGTCGACACCCTTAAGCATGGTATGGGTGAAATACAAGGAGGATGTGATTTATACTGAGCAAACTAAAAGCCCCTAGAAGAACTTTGTTGACGCTCAGGATATCCCCATCCTATAGTCGGTCACCAGGGCCTCAGAAATTACAGTCTCAAACACTGTGTAACAAGCCTGGTTTGCCGCCTTCATTATGTTGACTGATACAAAAACCCTGGGCTTGGTTTTTTTCACCTTCTTTTTTCCCCAACAGACATAGGTGCACATGCGCGTGTTCATAGGGGCTTCGTCCTGAAGGGCGTTTTAGACGATGATTAGGGTGCTACGACCGGATATTCCAATCAGGGTGGCGGAGTCGCCTGACGTACACGCCACCCTTCTTCTTCTTAGTTGTTATAGTCACAAAAAGGGTTTCTCACCAGGCAGGATTGCCGGGACAAACACTTATGTATGCATGGGGCCTTTAGCACCATGAGCGACGCCACCTGTGCCATCTCTCCCGAGAGACGCAAATCCTTTCTAGAGGATTTTTTCTTCACGATGCCAGTCCTACACGGACTATTTAGTGTTTCCTACTAGAGTTTTATCAACCCCCTTTTCAATTTTTCACCTACTCTCTAATGCTTCACCATTTGACTACATTCGGTGATTGCTCCCTTAAGGGTGTAGGGCAGCCTTCGGTTCGTGTTTGTCGGGAGATATATATATATGTATATATATATATATATATATATATATATATATATATATTCACTGAGAAAACCATAGGTTTCACACCAGTTATAGTTAGCTGGAAATTTTACTGACATAAAACCATTGAAATTCGCACGTTATAGTTAGTTGGACTCACTATAACTTGCGCGCCTGCAATGCACTGCTGATGACGTCACATATTACATCACTCATGACATGGTCAGTGACATCACTCATGACATCACTGATGACACCATCCTTGTGACAGACTGACAGACCTCCTTTCGGTGTAATGTAACCCTTGAAACACATATTCAAAAATAGAAACTAACATTTTCAAAAAAATTGAGATGCCCATACCACTTACAACAACCAATTCAGTAATTCCACCATCTATATACACATCCTCTCATTCAGCAACAGTTCTATATAGTCACTCATACATATACTCACTCATCATATGTAGTGATACACATATACATCCTGTTACACACCGACAGTCAGTTATACACACAGTAGTACATTACTTCTAAGGAAACTTACACATACTTACTCTCTTAAACAATCACTTATAGAAACACATACTTATTTAAACAGGAACTCTTTCAATCTCTCACTCTCACATATACTCACTTATATACATCAATACTCACATATACTAGATTAAAACATATGTAGTTACTCATAAAGACACTTGTGAGGCAGGCATTCACTCACTAACACACATATTTACACTCATCCACCCATACAGTCCTGCACATACGCTGTCTTAAAAACACATACAAACAGTGAGTCAGTCACCAACCCATGCAGCCACTTATACACAAAGTGAAACACTGATACATATATTTAAAATATTAAAAAATTACTCGCTAATATATGTATTCACTAAGATACACTTTATAAGCCAGTTAACCAATCAATATTTTATTAAAAATAAACATCCATTTACACACTTATTTAAACATGTATTTGTCCATCGACCTTTACAAATACATATATAAAACATATTGATATTTCAGAAAGACACACATTCACTGGATGGTGTCATCAGTGATGTCATGAGTGATGTCACTGACCATGTCATGAGTGATGTAATATGTGACGTCAACAGCAGTGCATTGCAGGCGCGCAAGTTATAGTGAGTCCAACTAACTATAACGTGGGAATTTCAATGGTTTTATGTCAGTAAAATTTCCAGCTAACTATAACTGGTGTGAAACCTATGGTTTTTTCAGTAAATTTAATAGGTTTTTTAAATGCTAATTCCTAACTATAACTGGTGTGAAACCTATGTTTTTTTCAGTGAATTTCTTAGGTTTTTTAAATGCTAATTCCTAACTATATATAAGGCCCCAAACCTATGTTTTTTTCAGTGAATTTCAAAATTTTGTTAATAGCAAATGTCTGTAGCTATGAAATGTAATATTTTTGAAAATGAATGATGAATTGTATATTATATTTGTATTTAAAACAATTTTTTAAATGTATATTTTTTGAAATTTTTTTTTGCCCTGGAGCGCTTCCGGGGCACGCCCTGGTGAGGGCCCCGGAAAGCGTAGTCTTTTGAAGCGCCCCAGGGCGCGCTCCGGAGAGCGTCCCGTTAGCGCTATTGCTGCGAACGAAAACAACATCGTAACGTATCGCGTAGCCGCGTCCACGTGATACGCACAGCATAAGCGCACCCGGAAGCACTCGAGCGAATACGATCGCGCAACGTAAACTCCGACGCGCTTACGCGACGCGACCAGGGGCGCATCGCGTAAGCGCGTCGGGTCATGTGACCTGAAAATAACACTTTTAATTGGTGCAGAACAGTTTTGGTTTCATAATGATGAAATCCCTAGTCTTGTGACCTGAAAATAACACTTCTGGTTCAGGACATTTTTTTTTCCAAATGATGAAAGACCCCACCTTTTTTCCTTATTCTGACTTTGTCCTTTGACTGAGGAAGACCTGTTTTGAAATCTTTGAGGTATATTTTGTACTTTGAAATGGCTACAGTAGCAGCATCAGCTGGAGCATCTGCACCACCACCACCACCACCACCACCAAGAGGACCACCACAACATCACATTGGTGGTCAAGAAGAAGAGGAGGAGGAGGAAGAGGAGGAGGGGACGAGGAGGAGGTGGCTGGAAGAACACAATACCCCATACCAACCCAAGCCACACATTGTATGGGAGTTTTTTTCCATCCCTGAGGGAAAAAAGAAAGTGAATGCGGCAAAGGTGACTTGCCTTATATGTGACATGGAACTCTCAAGGGGTAACCCAAATAAAAAATATTCATTTGGGAACAATACCATGATAAGGCACATGCAGCGCAAGCATCCTAACAACTATGCTGCCGCAGAGATGAGAGAACTGGCCAGCAACCCTCCCTAATCTACACCCAGCACCTCCAAACGAAAACAACCCACTCCATCGGGACCAGAGACAAGGGAGACAATCCCTTGCATTCAACCACGGTTTGGAGAATTTAGGGTCACCTGCATTTTTTTTGGTAAGACCATCACCAATGGTGAGCAGAGCCTAAAGCTCATCCTCCTTGCTGGTGACAACCACAATTGCCCCAAAAACCCTAATTTTTTCCTGATTTTCTTTTGCTCCTGTTGAGCCATTTTCAATTCCCTGTTTTTTGTTTCTCCCCATAAAAATAACCAAACAAAATACAAAATAGTTCATAAAAGCCCCAAAAAGTACAAAATGCTCAAAAAACATTAAAAAAAATATAAAACAACAAAAAGAAGAAAAAAAACAGTTCTTTTTAGAACTACCTCCAATTTCTAAAAAAAGGCTACATTTTTTAAAAACTCTATCATTCATTTTTTCCCCATGGGACGCTCCCCGGTCCGCTCCCCGGTGTGCGTACCGGGCGCTCCCCCCACGCAAATCAAAAAAAAAACATTTTTTTCACCCGCGGCGCCCTTTTATAGCCCCCACATCAAACCTAGGGGGTCAAGGGGTCTACTCTGCCCCCTTATTGTCATTTCCCCCTTTGTTTTTCCCACCTCTTGTGTCTCGATCCTACCGAGACACAAGATGGCGGCCTCTCCGGACTGTTTCGAATGTTTACATACACCTGAGAGCCAATCAGCTTTCCGTGCGCACCTCACGTGGCGCGCCCAGAGCGCTTCCCGGTGCGCGTACCGGGGCGCTGTCATAGATATATATATTTTTTTGAACCTAAATTACTCAAAAACCACTGTAGCACATCTCTTGAGACATAGCAAAGGCACATCGGGCTACCAGTCCCTACAATTTTGCCAAGTTTTGTGGAAATCCATTCAGCCGTTCGAGCTAAAAGTGAGTCCAACCGCCCTATGGAAAACTCAATGTTAAAAACACGTTTTGGGACCCCCCTTTTTTCTCGGCCCCCGCTTGACGAAACCCCCCCCCCAAACTTTCAGGGGACGCTCAGAAACAAAATGTGCCATTTTCCTGAAAATTTCAGCCAATTCCGTCCATCACCGCCAAAGTTATTCAACATAGAATTTTCAGAATTCCCTATTCAAAAAAATCCTAACTATATATACCTACTGGCGACCGCCAGTAGGTAATATATAACATTTCTATGGCAAAATGAAACCCCTCATTTTGTTCCTTTGCAAATTAAATGTTATAAGTGTTAACACTTTATTCCAATCAAGATGACTTCAGGTGTGCCATACTTTTGTCATAAGTAAGACTGTTAGCGCTCTAGTTGTTCTTTAGAACACTCTGGGACATTCTGTCACTGGGCTATAGTTGGGCTACATCTGGCTGATATTTGGGCTACATTTGGTTTTTTTTGTCTCTGGTAGCCATCTTTGGGCTACATTGGGCTACAATGGGCTACATTTGGGCTCTAACATATATATAGCCCAATGTAGCCCAATATATATTTTTCAAAGTTAATTTTCGTAAAAACCACTGGAGCATATATCTTGACACATAGCAAAGGCACATCGGGCTACCAGTCCCTACAATTTTGCCATGTTTTGTGGAAATCCATTCAGCCGTTCGAGCTAAAAGTGAGTCCAACCTCCCTATGCAACACATGCAAGGAAATCTTTAAAATTGTCAAAGACTTTACTTCACCGTCCTTAGGCATCCCGGTTCAGTCCCATTCAAAATCTTGGCTGACCGATTTGGTGCATTACTTTGTCAATAAGATAACGTCCATCCAAGCTTCCCTTGCTGTCTATTCCAAACAAACTAAGGCTGATCTACCAGGTGTCCCCTCCTCCTCTAAACCTGTTCTGGCTCCCACTCTCTGGGAATTCCCCCCGTTGAGTCTTGATTCCTCATTAGACTATCTGACTGGGCTGAAGTCGGGCTCACCTCTTGATCCTTGCCCAGTTCCATGTCTTAACAAAATAGCCCCAGCCCTAAATGGTCTCATCAACTCCATCCTCAACTCCTCACTGTCTTCTGGTGTAGTCCCTCTGGCTTGGAAGTGTGCTCTCATTCTTCCACTTCTAAAAAAAACAGCTTTAGACCCTACTGTCCATGCCAACTACAGGCCAATCTCTCTCCTCCCCGCTCTGGCGAAAGTGGCAGAAAGACACGTGCACAGATCAATCTCTAATTTCATCGAGGAGAATCATCTGTTGCACCACACTCAATCTGGTTTTCGTGCTAATTACAGCACAGAGACCGCGCTTCTAGAAGTCACTGTCGCTATTAGAGAGGTGTTGGATGCTGGAGGAAAGGCCATGTTGGTCATGTTGGACTTGTCGGCGGCGTTCGACACCGTTCCCCATGACACCCTCCTAACACGACTCTGGGAATGTGGCCTTCGGGGGACGGTGTGGAATTGGCTCAAATCCTTTCTAGCCGAGCGTCGACAAACGATCTGGGCGCCCCCTCACTCCGCCGTTATGGCACTTCTGGAAGTAGGGGTCCCTCAGGGGTCTATTCTTAGCCCCCTGCTCTTTAACATCTTTTTGGCCCCCCTTGCAGAGGTGGCGGAGACCTTCGGCGCCCAGATCGTGTCCTACGCACTGTTAAAACTTAGGCTACAGCATCAACATTATCGGCGCCATCTTGCCCCCTTTCGAGCCCATTCGTGCGCGTAAGCGGCAGCCATTTTGAGTACCATGGCCTCTCTGCCCATCGTTGATAGCCAGCGCGTCTCTCTCTCTCTCCTGACCTTGCAAAGCATCCCCCCCGCACGCTGACAGCCCCCGCTCTCACATGCCTTGGGTCATAAACCCCTCTTCAGCGCAGCTCTGCCTCGGAACCCCATCCTGTTCCCAGCGCGACACCTCCCTCCATTCCTTTCATGGTCCCGGATCCTTTGATAAAACCCCCTTTCCTTTGTGCCCGTTTGTCTTACTCGTTCCCAGGCCGCCACCTGGCCCTGCGGATACTGTTATTGCCCCCCTTGCCTGTACAGTAGGAAGCTTCCCCCATCAAAGGATCCATGAGTTGATCAAAGCCCCCACCCCATGAGATCCGATCGACCACATACATTCCGTGAATCGGCGGAATGTCCAGCTGCGCGATAATCATCACCTGTTGTGACCGGGGTGGGGACTTCAACTGTAAATGTGTGTGGGAACGGGCCTGAAGCTGGGATTCCGAGGATGTCTTTCCTTACATCAAAGTAATGACAGAGATGTGTTTGACGTAATAAAGCAATAAACTTGTGTATAAGAGGCCAGGCCTCAGAGATGCGGTTAGAGCACCTCGAGAAGATACCCTGTTGTCTGATTTGACGTGTTCTGCTCCGTCGGAATAAAACTTCTGTTTCCTGCCTTCCAGTCTCCAGCGCCTGCCTCTTTGTTTGGTAACTTGAGTGGGTATAAAGGCGGTTAACGCCGGGCAACTCCAAAAAAGGTCATCAGCCCTACCTTTTTCCACAATTGGCGCCCAACGTTGGGCCCATCAGCGACTCGTGGATCCAGTGGGAGAGGTCCCGACGACAGAGTGAACGACTGCAACAATCGGGAGAGCTCCTGTCCGATAGACCCTCGTCTGACAGCCGATCATCCGAACTTCACTGGTTCCGAACAGACCTCTCTCGAGTGATCTACGCTGGGAACCATCAGGAGTGCCGCGAGGATCACGAAGAATAGAGGACGATCGGGCGCTGGATTCGGAAGACAAGAAACTGTCCATGCGGTACGGGTAAGGTCGTGTAAACACGACGAATTGCGAAATTATTGTTTGATTGGAAAATACTAGTATTACTCTTTTGATTGATTTGTTTGGAGATTCATTGTCTGCAAACGGAGAAACAACAGGCTCTCTCTTTGCAAGCAGTGAAGGATAGGTAACGCAGACTTTTGTCCCCATTGTAATCCGTCGTGCCTATTTTTTTCTCCCCCACTGATTGATTGTTTGAACCCGAACTGTTGTTCGCGGATTGTTTTCTGGAGATTCTCTGTCTGCAAACAGGGAAGAACAGGTTCTCTCTTTGCAGGTAGTGAAAGGGTAGGTAACGCAGACTTTTGTCCCCGTTGTAACCCGTCGTGCCTACTTACTCTCCCCATTGATTGTTTGATTGACCGAACATTGACTGTTCGATATTGGTTCTTGAGGTATTCACTGCCTGCAAACAACGAAGAATAGAAATATTCTGTCTAGTCTTTGCACGCAGTGATAAGATAGGTAGTGCAGACTTTTGTCCCTATTGTAATTCGTCATGCCTGTCTTCTCCCCACTGATTGGTAGCCTGTTTAGCCCGGACCGCTTATTAGAGATGAACCATCCGGCTCCACTGGAAGGCACCCCTAATAAGGACATGTTCATGAAGCATGGATTGACCGCTATAGCGTATAGCAAGCTGTGGCATAAATATACCAAAAAGGATCGAGAAAGTCAGTGGCCACTGATAGGGTCCTTTGATGAAGATAAAATAAGCGCGCTAGAAACAGCCCTTGGGAAACACAAGACAACGCCCACTATGCTTGATAGTCTTGGCATGTGGCGCAAAGAAACCGAACAACGTAAAAAGAGAAATGAGAGTAGGTTGGGAAAAGAGCTGTGAAAGGCAGCCCACCTAGCTGCTAAGAAACTAGAAGAAGAGATTAAGGAAAGAGAGGAAGCCAAACAGAAACCAGAGGTAGAAACATCAAACCAGTGTCCGGTTAGAACGCCCTCTACGCTCTATCCTGAATTGCCCTTGAAACAACGAGCCAACGATGATCTTTTGTTAGGTCCTCCGATCATCTATATGCCCCCACCATACGCCCCTTCCCAACCCTTAGCTCAGCACCCGCTACCCCCAAGCACAAACGAGAGTAGCGCCACAGCTTCGGCCCCCATGGCCTCTGTGCCGGCCGAACTCCTTGTATTAGATACTACACAAATGACAACGTTAAGCGACCCTGAGACCCGAAAGGCTGGTTCCGCAAGAACAAACAGATTAAGCAAGGATGAGCGAGCAGGGATTGACAAGATAGCAAGGACATTGGTAGAAAGAAAGGAAGGTGAAGAGTACATCACGGATATGTTCAACTCGTATGCAGGGAGTCACAGACGACATTTTACAGTTCGACTGTGTTATCATGTCTTGAACGCATACGAGGACCGATATCGAGACAAAGGTCCCGAGAGCCTAACGACTCTGTACAGGAAGGTCGATATCGGGGATGAGGGTGAGTGTGATGTGACGGACCTCCTTACGCGTACGCTTGGGGGTTCTCCGCCACCTCACTGAACAGGGATCAGAAGCTAAACCCACGACACCTGTAGCAACCGAACCACAAACTGAGCGATCTAACGCCATGATGCCAATAAGGGAGGCTGCCCCTTACTGGGTTCCTCCACGAGGTGAAGGAACTAACGATGATGTCAATCACAAAGATGCAAGAGGGAGGGTAGTGTACAACTGGTTCTACCAGCCATGGGATCGGCAAGATATTCTGACGTTCCGGAAATCTTTGCCCGATCTACGTAAAAATCCCACTGCCTTCTATACTGAATTAGGTACAGCCCTAGGTTCAACCATTATGACCCTGGCTGACATCGACTTGTTTTTCGGGTTATGTCTACCAGCTGATGTGTGGAAGCAAATCCGGAAAGTCGACCACCTTGAGCTGTTTGGACATACCTGGTCACAACTCGATGGCATTGATAGACAACGAGAACCTGGACAGAAGCCTTTGAAATCCATTTTAGACCTCCCCGATAAAATCGTACAGAAATTAAAAACGACTGATTCCAAGGGCACCCTTGTCTGGCTCACTTATCACATCGACAGGTTTCGATGGAACGCCCTCCACTAACCCTTTGTCCGCTCCGATCCTCTTCGACTTAGAAAACAACACCACTGACACTACGTTTTTGCTTTCCTCCAATAGCCCTGACGCCATTATGGGACTTGACTTACTGAAACACTTCCGAGCGACCATTAGATGTTCCCAAGATGGAGTTCGAGTTTTCCTATACGACAACCCCGTTCTGCTTAGGCACTGCCCTTCCCGACACATGTTTTCCATCACTGACGCTGACACATCCCTGCTTGACACTCTGCCTCCGTATCTGTGGACCAAGACAGATTCGGACGTAGGGCGCATGATGATTGACCCAGTGCACATTACTGTCCGACCAGACGCGATACTCCCAAAACTTCCACAATATCGGATATCGCCCGAGGGCGAGAAGGCATTGGTAAAGATTATTCAGTCACTGATAGACGCAGGAGTGGTAGAGGAAGTGGTTAGCAACGTTTGCAACAGCCCTATCTTGCCCATCATCAAGAAACAGGGAGAGGGAGATGAGAAAGCATACCGCTTTATCATCGACCTTCGAGAGATCAACAAAGTGGTTGTACCCCAGTACCCCGTGGTCTCAGACGTCACCACTATCCTGACTTTGATTCCTTCTACTGCCACCACCTTCACTGTCATTGACCTCAAAAATGCATTTTTCTCTATCCCCATCCACCCAGACAGCCGATATCTCTTCGGCTTCACCCCAAAAGCCCGCTCATATAGGTTCTGCCGAGCACCCCAAGGCTACACGGAAAGCCCCAGTATCTACAGCCAGGCCCTCAAGAGACAGCTGGATCAAGTCCAGTTACCCGATGGAGTGGTGTTAGTACAATACGTCGATAACATCCTTTTGGCAGCTGACACCACTCCACTAGCAGTCACAGCCACCATTCAACTCCTGCACTTCCTTGCGGAAAATGGCCACAAGGTTTCCAAGAAGAAGTTGCAATTCTGCCAACCCCAGGTCACTTACTTAGGCCACCTCCTGTCCATAGACGGAAGGAAACTCACCCCCGACCGGATCCAAACCATTCTCGACACCCCTGTCCCTAAGACTCAGAAACAGGTTCGCTCCCTACTAGGCCTCACCTCCTTCTGTCGACAGTGGTTACCAAACTTCAGTCTCGTTGTAAAACCGTTGCTTTCTCTGCTAGCCAAAGATGTCCCTTCCCCCCTCCCTTGGACCACTGAATGCCAATCCTCTTTCACGGAATTACGAGATGCCCTTTGTTCGGCTCCTGTCCTAGGTACCCCCGATTACACAAAGCCCTTCTCCCTTTACACTCACGAAAGGGAGGGGTGCGCTTTATCTGTCCTGACCCAGTCCATTGGCCCAAAGCAACGACCATGCGCTTACTTCTCTGCCACTCTTGACCCTGTAGCCAGAGCCTTACCTGCCTGCCTTCGAGCTGTAGCTGCCGCTGCTATCTCTATCCAACAGAGTGAGGGGATCGTACTCTCGAATTCCCTCACGGTACTAGTACCCCACGCAGTTGACACCCTCCTGAACCAGACCAAGACCCAACACCTGACGAGTGCACGACTGACTGGATACGAACTGACTCTGCTTGCACCCCATATCACCCTGAAAAGATGCACCACCCTGAACCCAGCAACTCTGTTACCCCTACCAGAGAATGATCCCGATGCGCCCCCTGTACATGACTGTGTGACCCTCACGGACGAACAGAGTAGAAGTAGGATTGACCTCAGAGACACGGCTTTTCCTGACCCCGACGGAGAGCTGTGGGTGGACGGCTCTTGCATCAAACTCCCCGATGGCACCACTTCAGCTGCCTATGCAGTCACCACGGCTCGAACTGTAGTCGAGACAGCCCGCATCACGCAACGATCTGCACAGGCAGCAGAACTGATTGCCCTCACACGAGCATGTATCCTGGCAGCAGGAATGACAGCGAACATTTACACAGACAGCCAGTACGCCTTCGGGGTGGTTCACCATTTTGGGCTCCTTTGGAGGGAAAGGGGATTCCTGACCTCACACGGCACTCCCATCCTACATGGAGATCTAGTCTCCGCCTTGATCGAAGCTGTCCTTCTCCCCAAAAGACTTGCGGTCATCAAATGCCAGGCACACAAGAAGGTGACGGACATTATTGGACAGGGAAATGCACTAGCCGACATCACTGCCCGAACGACAGCTGAAAATAGGACGACAACACGTATGTACGTGACCAGGTCACAAGCAGAAAAATGGACTGACGCTAGGGGCACTATTAGAGACATTCAAATGGCTAGCACACAACACGAATTGACTGAATGGGCACGGGTGGGATTAAAAGACGACGAAGGCTGCTGGCGGACAAAAGACACAAACAAAAGGTTGCTACCTGACTCATACCTGATTCCCATACTGACTATGGCACACTCCCCTGCTCACATAGGATCAGCCCCCATGATTGAACTTGTCTCCAGAGTTTGGCATAATGATAACATCACAGACTCCGCCAAACGTCTGGTCCAACAATGCATGACATGCCTCCAACACAACCCCGGGAAAGGAACTGTAGTGCCCCGGGGAGGGTTTGGGGTCCCAAATCACCCGTTTGAAGTCCTGCAGATGGACTACATCCAGCTAGACAGATGTCAAGGCCTGAAATATGTACTTGTTGTGGTGTGTGCATTTAGCAAGTGGGTGGAGGCATACCCAACCCGTGACAACACTGCTATGGCCACTGCAAAGGTACTGTTAAAGGAATTCTTCCCTCGCTACGGCCTTTGTCGAATTTTATGGAGCGACAATGGCCCCCACTTCATAGCCAAAGTCATCCAGCTCATCTTAAAGGGGCTGGGTATCAAGCAGAAGTTCCACGCAGTCTTTCACCCCCAGTCTGCCAGACTTGTTGAAAGACACAATGCCACATTAAAATTAAAATTGGCCAAGATAGTAGCTACCACAGGACTGAAATGGCCAGACGCTCTCCCCCTGGCATTGCTATCGATGCGTTCCACCCCCACCAAACACCACTTGACACCTTACGAGGTCGTTTTCGGCCGACCCATGAGCGTCTGGTCTGCACCAAAACCAACTTCCATTCATGACGTCCCGGACGTCCTAATGTCTGATTATCTGTACAAATTGACTGAAACTCTGTCTGTCATTCATCAGCAGGTGCAGCAGGCCATCCCCGATGCTTCCAGGGGTCCGGGCCACGACATCCGACCGGGGGACTATGTATTAGTCCGGAATTTTCAACGGGCGAAGAGTTTGGAACCCCGGTGGACGGGCCCCTGGCAAGTACTGATCACCACCCGGACGGCTCTTCGAGTGGAGGGGAAACGACACTGGCTGCACGCACACCACTGCAAGAAGGTCTCCTCGACCTTGGCCACAACAGAAAGCATCGACAACCAAGAAGAGCTCCTGAACAAGGACCGACCATCACTGAACTGCTATCCTGATACCGAGGCACTCGAACTTGCAAAATTCTCTGATCCCACTGTGCCATCCAGAGAAGGGTATTTCCTGCGACGAAAGGAGGGAGCTTCGGCTACGTAGGCCACGGACTAAGTTAAATCTCAGAACGGTGACCTAAACACCACCTAGGGTCACCCGGAGAGAAGCTAAACGAAGTCTGTGGTTCTGCCCGCTACCGAGCACCTTGAAGATGATGGAAGCGCCAGATAAGAAGATGATGGAAGCGCCAAATAAGAAGATGATGGAAGCAATTGGAAATACCCACTACAGAAACCCAAAAACAGACAGACTCCACAGCTCAAAGACAATCACACTTTTCATCACAATCCTTTTCTGCTTTCTCCTCATGACCACGCTCTGGATTGTGGAAGAAAATGCACCTGCTCATGAAACATTCCTGACCACTGCTCAGCCTACCACCATGAAGGAACATTATCTGATTTTGCTCTCTCCTCCACTCAGAGAGAGACGAAAGGAGTTTTGGAATAACTCCTTTGTACAGCTGCTGCACCAGCACAATCTTGCCACCAATGCCACCAACTGCTGGATCTGTGGGTTGCTACCCCATGCCACTGGACATTCAATACCTTTCATCCCTTCACCCTTCTCCATTCACGGCTCCTGCCTTGCTTGGCTGATCCTCCTGCAAGAAAGCTATAAGGACAATGCCACCTCCAGCAAAACCATGACGCATTTCTTTCATGAGGTCTGGCGAAACAAAACCAAGACTCACTTCTGCCCGCAGACCTCCAACGACTCTATCCACATGGACATCCCTGCTACAGAACGAATTGAAATGCAGGTGTTCAACAATCCAACCAGACCCACCTTCTCCTACCTACGGAAACGAACGGCTGCCACCCTGACTGTGGCTCTATCTGTCATCAACGTCACAGGCAACATGTGCATAGAAGGGCTTGGGACACAGCTGGTAGGCCGCAGTGCTTGCCGTTTTACCAGAACTTTGGACTCCACCGATCCACCTTCCTTCGTATCGTCTCCAAACATGTACTTCGTCTGCGGCACAAAGGCTTACACCTGGCTCCCCAAAGGCTGGGGGGCACTTGTTTCATCTCCTTCATCCTTCCTCCGACTTATGTGGCTCCAGCGAATCACCATAGACAAAAACGAGCCAAGGACATTGAACAAGCCGACTCAACAGGAGCACAGTTCCTCGATGCTATGAAGGGACTTGTTCCGCTCTGGGGCCCGATGGCAAACAGCCGTGCCATCCGACATCTGACTCAGGCAGTTGAGACAACAATGAACATCACAGCTGGTATCCTTGCTAACAACACCGCCGAGCTTCAAGCAGTCCGCTTGGTGGCTCTCCAGAACCGCCTTGTCCTAGATGTGGTTCTTGCGGACCGTGGTGGAGCATGCCGCATTATTGGGTCCAGCTGCTGTACATATATACCGGACAATTCACCCTCTGTGTACAAGGCCATCGAACATCTCGACAGACTCTCGTCAGAAGTCCACCAGGAGCAGGAAGAATGGTCACTTGATGGATGGTTCTGGAGTACTGTTAAGAACTGGGGCTGGAGACTGTTTACCATTATCCTGATTCCTGTAGTTGTAATATGCGGTCTATGCTTGGGAATTCAATGCCTGCCACCTCTGTGTTCATTATGTGCAAATTGTATTTGCCCTAAGACTGTGGACTTTGGAAATGAACGCATGGGAGCATTGTATGATACCGAGGTTAGGAATTTAATGAAGATCGATATCGAGTAGGCAAGCTGGCTAGATATGTTGAAAAGGGAGGACTGTTAAAACTTAGGCTACAGCATCAACATTATCGGCGCCATCTTGCCCCCTTTCGAGCCCATTCGTGCGCGTAAGCGGCAGCCATTTTGAGTACCATGGCCTCTCTGCCCATCGTTGATAGCCAGCGCGTCTCTCTCTCTCTCCTGACCTCGCAAAGCATCCCCCCCGCACGCTGACAGCCCCCGCTCTCACATGCCTTGGGTCATAAACCCCTCTTCAGCGCAGCTCTGCCTCGGAACCCCATCCTGTTCCCAGCGCAACACCTCCCTCCATTCCTTTCATGGTCCCGGATCCTTTGATAAAACCCCCTTTCCTTTGTGCCCGTTTGTCTTACTCGTTCCCAGGCCGCCACCTGGCCCTGCGGATACTGTTATTGCCCCCCTTGCCTGTACAGTAGGAAGCTTCCCCCATCAAAGGATCCATGAGTTGATCAAAGCCCCCACCCCATGAGATCCGATCGACCACATACATTCCGTGAATCGGCGGAATGTCCAGCTGCGCGATAATCATCACCTGTTGTGACCGGGGTGGGGACTTCAACTGTAAATGTGTGTGGGAACGGGCCTAAAGCGGGGATTCCGAGGATGTCTATCCTTACATCAAAGTAATGACAGAGATGTGTTTGACGTAATAAAGCAGTAAACTTGTGTATAAGAGGCCAGGCCTCAGAGATGCGGTTAGAGCACCTCGAGAAGATACCCTGTTGTCTGATTTGACGTGTTCTGCTCCGTCGGAATAAAACTTCTGTTTCCTGCCTTCCAGTCTCCAGCGCCTGCCTCTTTGTTTGGTAACTTGAGTGTGTATAGAGGCGGTTAACGCCGGGCAACTCCGAAAAAGGTCATCAGCCCTACCTTTTTCCACAGCCGACGACACCCAACTCTTGTTTACATATGACAAGAATGAGGTGTTTGATGGGACTCTCATCAGAAGTTGTTTAGAGGCAGTCTTCGGCTGGTTCAGACGGCACGGCTTAAAATGCAACTCCGACAAGTCGGAGCTGCTTTTTTTTGGCTGCGCTACGGAACCAAACTGGAAAAGCTGGTGGCCGCAAGACATGTTTCCACCTACAAATGCAAGTATCAAAGCTAAAAATTTAGGAATCATTGTCGATAATGACTTAGCTTTTGGGCCCCAAATATCTTGCCTCTCGGGGAAATGTTTCGGCATCCTTCGGATGCTTGGAAAATTTCTCCCCTTGATTTCAATCAACCATAGAAGGGTCATTGTTCAATCTCTTGTCGGGTCTAGATTAGATTACGCAAACGCCCTTTACCTAGGACTCCCTAAATACCTTGTGAGGCGACTTCAAGTAGTCCACAATTCAGCTGCCCATGCCATCTACGGGCTCCCCAGACGTGCCAGTGCCTCTGACCTGTTAAAAGAACTGCACTGGCTTCCTATAGCCAAGAGAGTCCTTTTCAAAAGTCTGACGCTGACCTTCAAAGCCCTTCACGACATCGGCCCTAGTTATATCAGGAAACGTCTTGTTTTTTACAAGCCTAATAGAGCTTTACGGTCCGCCTCTTTGTCTAAAATGGTAGTTCCGACCATTAAACGCGCCAGACAGGGCGGCCGCTCTTTCCATCATTTGGCTCCTCGTGCATGGAACGAGCTTCCCCTTTTTCTTAGACAGACCCCCAGCCTTATGGCCTTTAGAAAGGCTTTAAAAACTTGGCTTTTCACCAGTTAGGGCCCCCGCTTTCCTTACTGTTTAGTTATGTTGCTGCCTTCGAAGGACTTCTTCGCCAAAGCGCCGGGACACTCCTTTTGGAGTAGCTGTTGCGCTATAGAAGAACGTGTTAACATAACATAACATAACTATGGAAAACTCAATGTTAAAAACATGTTTTGGGACCCCCCTTTTTTCTCGGGCCCCGCTTAACGAAACCCCCCCAAACTTTCAGGGGACGCTCAGAAACAAAATGTGCAATTTTCCTGAAAATTTCAACCAATTCCGTCCATCAACGCCAAAGTTATTCAACATAGAATTTTCAGAAATCCCTATTCAAAAAAATTCTAACTATATATACCTACTGGCGACCGCCAGTAAGTTATATATATATATATATATATATATATATATATATATATATATATATATATATATATTACAAGAATGGGTAAAAATATTACTTTCTTATGTGATAGACACAACAGACTTTATCTGCAAGCTGAATATTCTAGAATGGAATGACAATTATATCTTAATGACATTATACGTTACCTCCTTATATACGTCAGGCATTGCGATGGCATAAAAGCCACTGAGCACTATCTATCATCAATAGCATCCCCTATGGGGAAATGCTTAGGTTGAGGAGAATTTGCACCGCAGATAGTGACTGTGAAGCTGCACAACAGGAAAGTAAGCAACACTTCCTAGAAAGAGGTTATAAAGAAAATGTTCTTGATAAAGCCATCAGAAGGACTAGAGCCAAAACAAGAGATGAGGCCCTAATTCCTAAAACTAAAGAACTGGCAATTAACCCTGACAGCACGCATATAAATTCTAGAGTCATAGTCTCCTATTGTCAACAGCACTCAGAGATTAAAAAGATTTTCCTCAGGAATTGGAACCTGGTAAAGGAGGATCCAATTATTGGGGGTGATGTCTCCATAAGACCAGAAATCACCTTCCAGAAGTCTCCGACCATGGCGGATGCCCTTTTTAGCAACAACTTAGAGACAACCCTGTCCGGCACATGGGAGGCCCTAAACAAAGGCTTCAGAAAATGTGCTTTTTGTAAAGCCTGCCGCTACGGAGTAAACAAAACTCATTATATGAGTCCATTCAGGGAGAAACCTATACCCATCACTAAACGCTTGACTTGTAAGATGAAGTTTGTAATTTATGTTTTACAGTGCCCGTGCGGCTTAAACTATATAGGCAGCACGCGGCCCTCAGCACACAAACGCATACTCCAACACATCAGAGCGATAACTGGCAAGGATCAGTCCTACCCGGTGGCACGTCACTTGGAATCATTGCACAACAGTGACCCCAGTAGTCTTCAATATTATCTAATTGACACAGTACTACCCTTAAAACGGGGAGGAGATAGAGAGGGCAGGTTACGCCTCTTGGAGTCTAGGTACATCTTAGAAATGAACATCAAGAGTCCGGCGGGGCTCAATGACCGGGAAGACTTACACACTTGTCTAAAGGAATTATGAAATTCACTCAGAATAATGTGTTTACTTGCCAGCTTAGTCAATATCGGATTAACCAATATACATTTTTTATTTCATTTGTTCTTCCCCCAGTTGAGTGTAGGTAGTTTCCCTTAATCATGTTCTGATTATGGATGCCAAGCATACCCCTGCCGATGCTTTAAAATCATCTTAGCACAGCTATTAAATAACTGTATGAACCTTCAATGCTCCGGTATCCACAACTTCCATCTTTTCTGTGAAATGGTTTTAAAACAACATTGTTATTATTAGAAACTTTTTATTTTTGTGGCACGGGCACTTTACTTTAAACACTTTAGATATATTTCACAGCTGCTTTCGTGGAGTTTTGTATCAAATAAGATAAGGCAGGCGATGGCGGCATATCTGTGGCTTGGATAAGTTGCTCACTTGTGCTTAATTAAGAATTATTTTACACAAGCATAGATTGTTGTGTACAGACTTAGCAATTTGAACGATTTGATACTTATCTCCCACAGGATATGTATACATGACTAATTTTTAATGTGTATATATTTATATGATATATTTTTTCATATATATAGATTAACATATTTTTGATATTTATATATATATATACTTACGTGTTTTTTTATAATAGATTGTATATAGATATATTTTTGATAACTTTGACATTTTAGTTATCTATATTCAAATGTAATTAATTGTGTACATGGAATGAGGATGAATTGAAATTCCATGTATTTGATTTTACATGTCAATGTATGTGGGATCGAAGTCATTGGGCACTATGCCCTCAATTTAGTTTCAGATTGACGAAAGTTTGAAAAAATGAAAAAAAGAGAAATGCACATGCACTGTTCACTTTAAATAAGTCTGATATGCCGCGCCCCCATTTGGGATTATTTAGGACCCTTTTTTGTTTCATTGCACGTCATGTGATCAAGCCTCGTTTGGGAGGTGAAACGCCTTATGGCGGATGGCTGGCGTTACACTTGCACAATAAATCACTGAAGAATCAGCACAAATCTTGGGCTTACCCGCGTTATTCTTCTGAAAGGATGATGGTTGTGAATAACGGTTTCATTATATATATATATATATATAATATATGTAATTCGCTCACCAGACTCCAGACAGCCGTGGAGCCCATTCCAACAAAGACGAAAGAGCGGACCCAAGATAAGTGCTCAGTTAGAGTGCTTTATTCCTTCCAGCCAGCCTGCGGCCATTACGCGTTTCGCTTTTCACAAATCTTGATCACGTGTATATATATTCATTTTGATACAGACATGGTCTTAGTCTTGCAAATTTCCTGACGTCAGATTTCCTCTCCAGATCCCCTTCGGGTAGGCAAGGTGTAATGGCCAGTTCCTACTTAAAAGCGGTATCTTTGTATTTTGGGTTAGAATTTTTCAGGATTATCTCATTCCTTTGCCCGTCTCGGACGGTGGACTTCTGATTTGATTATAACTTGCCACAGTAATGGTGTGTTGCAAAGTCATCCTGTGCCCTGGGCACCCCCCAACTTTTTTCTGACTGGAACTGGTGGTAACTGACTCTAACTTACCCTGGGCTCTGTTTAACCAGACCCAGGGCCAGTGCCAAGCTAAAAGGAACACATTAGAATACATTTAGGACACCCAACATACACTAGAGTACACTATGGTATGGTGGAATACCCCTGTAATTGGCATGACCTACCACCTAAGCCCCTAGAATGTAATAGGGCAGGGGATTGAAACTACCTGGAAGTCTCCAGTATCCTGGGGCATGGCAGTTTAGAGGCCATCAGATTCTCTGCACCAGCATGTGTGCAGTGCTGAAGCCCTAGGTCAGTTTAAAAGCTGCACAAGACAGCTTTTAAACCTTACATTGTGCCCAAACTCGACATTGGGGGTAGGGGCCCTTAAAAATTAAAAACCTACCATGTGTTTGCATAATAGGGACCCCGGGGGTCACCCCTAGGTATCCCAGGGGTGGGGCGTCAGTTATCTATAGGGAGCGCGGTTATAAAATGAGTTTTTATATGCCTGGGTAAAGTGAAATTTTACATTTCATTCCCCGCATTGTATTAAAGAGCTGCTCAAATTCGACTTTGATGCTAGAAGGATTGGGTAAGGATGATCTGCAATATTTCTGCAGATTCAGAACCTCTGAAGTCTCCCCGAGTTGCACAGGGGGTGGGGGTCCTGTAGAAATTAGGGAAATGCTTATTAAATATGGTTTTATAAGCCCTGGTACTTGAAAAGTGGCCCAGGTCATTTTCCCTATTGCCGATAGGTTAACATGGTAGGAAGTGATTGATTAATAAATATTGATAGGAGAGGACTAGCCGGACCATTCAAAGACTTCCCAGAATGGTAGTAGTAAATCCAACAATATTATATTGTTAAATTTCTCCTAAAGTGTACATACAATAAGTTATGAGACTTTCTTGTTTGTAAGTCCAAATTCAGCCTTTCAGTGGTCTGCCCTGATTGGTCAGAGTTAAGTGGATTAGCCAGGTTGCTGGGAGGGCAGTGTGCTGTTCTATAGGAATGCCAGGCCAGGAGGTGGCGTCATAAACTACGCTCTTCAAAGGCAGAAGGGAGGCCTGGGTTTCAGTCCACTATGACAGTCTTGACCCAAAGTCAGGGCTAGGCTTAAGCAAGGTATGTGCAGATGGTAGGGGGAAGAGTCCATGGAAATAAGATATCCCAGGGGGTGTTTTTAGCCAGTTCTTACCTCCTTGCTGGAAAATCAGCCATTATGGATTTGGAAGAATGATGCACTCTGGGACAAACTAATGCCACACTCCACAGGATGTGGTCATAACTATGAGGAGTTGCCCTGCTCTCATTGGTCAGCAGTGACCTGGTGCTTGACCCAGCGTTGCTCTGAGGGACGATCCTTTTGCTGACCAGGACCAGTGTTGTTTGTCTACGATCCCACGAACCGACTCCTCGCGGCCCCCGCTTCGCGGGCTCCGCTCGAGGCATCAGACCTCAAGGATTCTTTGAACACTAAAGGACCCAACTACTGAGGCCGTTTACCCCACGGGACTGCGAGGACCAGCGGGCGCTGCGCTGAAGACTCGCCGCAGCTGGTCCTCTTCCCGCCCCCTTCTTGCCATATACAGAATACGGCTGACGCGCACGCGGGACGCGCGCGGGGCTAAGCGCGGAGCTAAGCCCGGGCCAAGGGCGGGCCCGTTTAAGCCCGTTCAAGACCGGGTAAGACTGGACTGGGCCACCCCTAGACAGGAAACCATCTATCATTTTAATTTAATTATTGTTTTTTTGAATGAAGGAATGCATATGCTATAATGCTATAAATTTTATAAAATGTCAGTAATCACTTATTGATTTTTATCATCTAATATTTTACAAATGAAATTAAAATGTACTTTTTGTGTTAAAACAGTTGTCTATTTTTTTTTTGTTGTGATTTGTGCTAATGTGTATGTGCCAGTAGACAGTGTAGTTTTTGCCTGGGTGTTTTATTCACATACAGTATTTACCCTGACCCAGGAATTATATTCAAATCAGGGGGTCCTTGTTTTTTCACATACTGGGCCACCCTATTGACATTTGCCTATTGGTATTTTATATATTGTCACCTACTGTTTGTTTAGCTCCAATTATTGTGTATTTTCCTCTCTTTCTTGGGTCCTTCTATTACGAACCATGTCTCCTAGAGGGACCAGGAGTAATAAGGAGCTCCATACTGCTCAAACTACTGCCCCAATCGACCAATTTATTGCTAAAGCAAATGACGCCATTAATCAAGGCGTACTTTTGCTGGAACGGAGGGTTTCACAGGATTTGACTGCCGCAAAGCGCTCCTGGCTGGGCTTACTGGCGGCAGCCAAAACCCCCTTGTGTCCTTTAGAATCTGATACTTTGCTAGTTGATCCTCATTTAGTCCCAGGTACCGTGGACTTGTCAGTCTCACTTGAGCTATCAGCCCTACAAACATCTCCCCTATCTACATACCTGGAGCAGACTCCAGCTCTTCTCACTAGCCCGAGTAGGGACGACCCTACCGCCACCACAATTCGGGGTATCAGGGAGGGAGCAATACCCAAGAATAAAAAGAATAAAAAGAATGCAAAGCACAACAGGAGTCATCTGCAAACCAAAATTTCCAAAAAACAATCTCAAAATGCAACGCAATCCCTTCCTACCCATCAATCTCCCAAACAAGTTGCCCCCTCACTGGATGAAGGGAATCTTATTCCATCAGATACGATAAACCTTTCCACCACTTCAGTCAATCTTAGCGCTACCAGTAACATGGGTAGTAATAGCGATCCTTACGGTCTAAATACCCAACTATTAGACAGGTTGGGGGCCTTAATTAAATCTTACCTCCAACCGCTTGAACTTACCCTCTCAAAAATAGAAAAACAACTAGAAGGGCTATCTTTAACGATAAAAACCAACAAAGGGCCTGCCCCCAGCCGTATATCGTGACAACCTAGGGTCCAAAAACCGCAATCTAAAAATCCAACCGATGGGGCCACAGCAACAAAGCAAACAAAGCCAAACACCACAGTAGGGGCTTCCCACCCTAAACCTTCTCTCCCTAGGGCGACTAATACCCCTACTCAAATGACCACGCCTGCCCCTCCACCTGTACATCCTATTATCCCGCCCCTTAAGCAAAATAATAATCCAGGGCCACAAAATACCACCTATAAGAACAGAAGGAAGGGGGGTCATTCCATCCATCTTCCCCCAGAAGCTGCCCCATACGTTGTCATCATGACTGGGGTCCCTGAGCTGAACTCTAATGCGGAGGAACCAGGCTGGTCCCTTAGAAACAAGGTACTTCACTGGCTTTCTGTTAATAGACCTCTTCCTCCTTATTTTGACAACAGAGTTACAACAGTTCGCAGAGTCCCCTGAGTAGGAAAAGAGTCAAAATCTCTCCCGGGTGACTGTGTCATCGTCAACTTTGAAGACCCACATACTGTAGAGCATATTTGCTCCTGGGGTACACAACAATATACATCCGATGGAATTGGTACCAAAAGACTCTCCTTCTTCTATCCTCCAGTCCAGCAGTATAACATCGGTCCAGAATGGAACTGGACACAAGTTGGTAACTGGAATAGGAGACGTGATTGGGTCGATTGGTCAAATACTGGGGGTAGAGATGTAGCTCCATCCTTTGGATGGAGAGGTATCCCCCTGACCAACAGATACGACTGCCTGGAGATGGTGGATTGACCACCACCCGACAGCCACCTGGATAGCATTGCCCCATCTTCTCCGGTGCCTAATTCACCAGACCATCTTGATGGCTTGTTGTCTTCCCCTTTCCCAGGCAGTATTTTACCCATTCCACAAGCACCAACTCTAGAAGAGCCAATTTCCTTATCAATATCATATCAAGATTCTGCTTCTAATAAAGAAGTTCTCTTGAATATATTTTCTGTCGACTCACAACCACATACTTTAATTAGCCCAGGTACTTTAATTTTAGATCAAAGGTCGAAAACCAGAAAGCTTATTCCTTCTAACTACCAGCTCTCTGCTTTATTTTGGAACGTCGCAGGTCTCCGCTCAAAGTTAAAACTTAAACCATGGTTGGACACAGTAAGCCCCCATCAAATAGTTTGTCTACAGGAAACGTGGGCCATAGATCCGATTCATATCCAGGGCTACAAAACGTTCCACTCCCCAGCCAGTACCACCTCACATGGCAGATCCAAGGGAGGTTTAGCGGTGTATATCTCAAACAACTTATCTGTAATGAATTTGTCTGTCTTATATACTACTGCCAACTTTCAAATCGTTAAGGTTGTATTTAGTAATTGTACAATGTATCTTTTTATTAATTTTTATAACAACCTGTCCCCAACTGAATGTGTTAAGTCTGTAAAAGAAATCTTGTTTGTTGTTAGTGAACAATGTAACAAGCACCCAACACACGCTTGCTATGTGATATGGGGGGGAGATTTTAATGTCTCACTGTGTATCAACCATACGAAAGGTATTTGTGGTTTGTTAGACGAACACGACTGTCCACTAACCCACTTTACACACTCATTTCTGGGTACCGCTCTGAATGATTGTCGTTTCAAAATGGAACTAGACTATGCTAATAACTTAGCAGATTTTCCAGTTGAATTTAGTCCCACGTTCCACGGCAGGGGCATGTTTAGCACCATTGATTTTATCTTATGCTCTTTGGTGCTAAAAGGTAAAATCCAACGGTTTAGCACTGGTACAGATATCTCTAGTGATCATTTCCCCGATAGTATTACTTTATCCATAGAAACTGGTGTTCGTCACCCCGAAAAAGTCAGCCAACTAACCCAGCAATCACTGACCATGGATAAATTAAACGGATTCTCTGTGAAATGGTCCAAAATAGATCCGGTAGCTATCAGTGGCAATGTTATATCAAAAACCCTTCCTTGGATAACCAACTGTCTAGCAGAGGATTCTCCTCCTCAGCTGATTTTAAATACTTTTTCTGAGATTTTACTAGCAATGCGTTCTGAGTTATTCCGCAAACATAAATCAGGTAATCAGGGTCTCCAAGGATGGTTTGATACAGCTTGTCGCAAAGCCCTTTCCGCATTAAAAAAGGCATTACATAATAGAAATAGAAACCCAATGGAGATAGCAAACCTAAGAAAGATCTACAAAGTGGCCCAACAAAATTGTAAAAAGGAGCTAAAGAAAACCTTATGGTCCCAACTCCATGAAAGCTGCTTAACTAAAGATAGCTCTCAGTTTTGGCGTGTTGTCAAGTCACCTTTTTTTACCTAATACTAATGCGCCAAAACACCTTGATGTGGCTGTGCCTGCTGACGTGTGGGTGACCCATTTCTCAAAAATATTTGGGGGGTCCCCAGTTGACACCATAAAAACGACCAACCCAGCAGACGACCCCGCTAGGTCACAGATTTATCCCATTGAACTATCTTTTAGCCTTAGCGAGGTCACTCAAGCATTAACATCTTCCAAATCTGGTAAGGCGCCCGGCCCTGACGGCGCCCCTGTAGATATTTTTATAAATAACATAGAACTGTGGTCCCCTGTCGTCACCCAGGTGATGGCAGCAGTCTCGAAAATTGGCTTTATAGATTCCTGGTCCTCCTCCATTCTATTGCCCATCTTCAAAAAGGGGGATCGTAATAACCCTGCCTGTTATAGACCCATTTCTCTCCTGGACTCCCTGGGGAAAGTTGCCGGGTGCCTGATCCTGGAACGCCTCCAGGATTGGGCATCTGAGAATAACATCATAACTGACCTTCAGTACCGTTTCCAGGAGGGTCTTGGCACAGTCGAACAGGCACTAAATTTAACACTCTTAATAGGTAAATATGCCGGAGCTAAGTGCGGCAACCTATATATAGTGTATGTCGACCTTAGCTCCGCTTTCGACTGTGTGATCCATTCCAAGCTGTGGTCCATCCTTAGTGAACTTGGGGTGGACCCTCCTCTCATTAAATTCCTCCGCGAGCTCTATTCTGACGCTACAGCATGCGTGAGATATGGGCTATGCGGTGAATTAACACCCTTATTTACAATAAAAAGAGGAGTAAGGCAAGGGTGTGTCCTGGCTCCCTTTTTGTTCAACCTCTATACCAACGGGGTTGAGAAGGCCATGCTGGAGGGAAGCCAGGACTTACCATCTATTAAACATCGTCCAATACCCGCCTTACTATATGCGGATGACTCTGTCATCTTAGCTAGGACACTAATGCAGTTGCAAAACAAATAGATAAATATTGCCAGTTTATGCTATCCCTGGGGCTAAAAGTTAACAAAAGCAAGACCTATGTTATGCATTTTGGTCCCAAGGTGAAGAAACCTAAATCCATCTTTATTGAACAGGTTAGATTGGAGCGTGCTAGACAATACCCTTACCTAGGCATTCTAATGGATGACCAGCTAGACTGGAAAGCAGGACTTGCAAGCAAAAAAATGCTCTTTCAAAAAGCAACTTCGGCTCTTGTTTCCTTCTCTAGAAAACTGGGTAAACCGGCGCCAAAAGAGCTCCTTAAAATTTACCATGCAAAATGCCACAGTGTAGCCATCTACGGTGCAGGCGTTTGGGGTTACGCTTATGTGGATGGTTTACAACTGGTCCAAAATGGGTTCCTAAAATATATTCTGGCACTTCCTCATAGTGCTCCAATATACGGTTCCCATATTGAGCTGGGTATAGATTATATAATCGATAACATTAGATGCCAGCCGATTCTTTTATGGCACCGTATTTGGACCAAACCCCAATGTCATCTAACCCGTTCTCTACTACAAGACTGTCTATCTTTGGAGAAGTGGAAAAAAATCCCATGGCTTCTTTACGTATCCAACTTCTTAACAGATCTGAATTGTGTTTTTTACTTCACTGAACCATCAACTCTGTTAGATATCAGTAGAAAGGCGTTGAAAGCTCTCTGTTTAAACCATCTGAGAGACCTCCGCCTTCTTAGTGAAGTTTCTAAGCCAACAAACTTGCAAATTCTGATGGTCCAAACCTCCCCAGGTATTCAGCCCTATTTAACATTCTTTTTGAGTAATCATGAGAAATTTGTTTTAACGAGGTTTCGCTTTAACTCTTTTTTTCGCCTTGTAACCTTTCCCAAGGTGCTAAATTGGTCCCATGATCTGGCAAAGTGCCCTTGTGATGGTGTATCACCACAATCGACCATCCACCTTACTTTGTTCTGTCGCTACTATGAACAAATCCGCAAACGGTGGATCATCCCACTCCTTCGAAAAATGGGGTTGAGAACATGCCGGCCAGCTTATCTGGCACTTCAGATGTTAGACACACCGCATGTAGCTAAATGCGTAGCTCTTTTTCTAAAATCATGTATGAGATTGCGTTGTAACATAGGGCTATCTTCACCTTGATGTATTGTTAATCGTTGTACTCTGATTATCCTGAAATTGATGTCTTTTAGCTATATCTCAAATTACTAATTTGTTTCTTTTTAATTGTATTATAACCATGCGTTTTTATATTATTCGAATTTGTAAATGTACTTTTTATGATTTAACGGAACGTTAATCGAATAAAGGTTTTTGAATTGAATTGAATAAGTATCTGAGAGGGGCAGAGCCCTCCAGATCTGCTGCTTGAAACTGAATAAAGCAAGAAGTGCCTTGCTGAAGGTTTTGATATGCAAGGAACTCTAAGGCCTGACCTATGAAGACTGCATCATCTGAAACTACAGCCCTGTAGATTACCTTGCTGCCAAAGGACTCAAGAGTGGAACTCCCTGCAAGCTACAGGTTAATAGAGCTCACCTGGACAGCCCCACAAAGAATTCAAAGCCTGGAGTGCCAGTGGATTTGTAAGGGTTTTGTTCAAGTGGATTGCGGAATTGAAGTTTCACACTTTCAAGGACCCTCGTGGAGATTCCAGAACCTTGGATTGTGTGTTGGATACTTTGGGACCCGCAAGCAGAACGCCAGGAAGGTGTTCTAACTGCACCCCGCTTGCTGAAGAAGGTGGCCCACTACAGTGGTGAGAATTCTTCAGAACAATTTGTAAAGGTGTGTCCCTGACAGAGAAAACAAAATGACTTAAGGGGCACTGTTGGTTTCTAAGCACTAGAAAGTGACGAATCTTTAAAAATTCATATCACTGGTTCCCTACAGTGGATTATTTTCGTTTTGGTGTCATTTAAAAGATAAAAATATTACCTATTTTTATAAATTGGTGTTAGGTTTTTATTTTGTGTTGTGTCTTAAATATTTACTGAAATGGTGTTTTTAAAGGCTTTACATACCTGTCTTTGAAGTTAAGCCTGTCTGCTCTCAGCCACGTTACCAAGGGTTGAGCAAAGGAATACTTTTGTAAGACCTATGCTGAGTCATATCATGTGTTAGTGGCCTTATTGCCAGTGCCAGACTTACATTTGCCCCTACCAATAACCCACTTTCCATCATTTGGTGTTCAGGGGTGTGGATGAGGACTTGTGTTTAAAAAGTACACCTTTCAGTGAATATTTTAAGATTATAAAAATCCTCTAAATTGCCTTAGAACAAAACTTTTAAGTGTGATTTTTGGAATTTGGACTAAACTGTTTTTAATCCATTGTTTTGATTTTTCCAAATTGTTCTAAGTCCATTTTGCCTAGTTTTTTGTGACCCAAAACTAGGGAACCATTGAGCTGGACCTGGCTAAACTGTCCCAGTTTAAGATGGCTGATCTTAGGGAACAGTGTAGGCTTAGGGGGCTGCATGCTGCCAAGAAGATGAGGAAGGCAGGGTTGCTTGAGTCCCTAAAGGCCTGGGCCAGGGCAGCTGAGGAGAACCCAGGGGGGTGGGAAGATGTTCCCCCCCCAACCTCACCCGAGAGAGGGGTGAGGATGAGACCTTTCCCATTGTGACTAGTGTTATCCAGGTGAATCAAGGTGGTGGTGGGAGTGGGGAAGGGTCCCTTACACAGGTACCACTACTGTCCCTTGCAGAGAGACCGTTTCAGGCTCAATTAGAGCTGATTGCCTTGGAGAAGGAAAAATTCGAATTGGCTAAGAGAAAGTGGGAGAGGAAGGAGGAGAAACGTAATGGTGGCAGCAAAAGTGAAGAAGATGCTGAGATGTCCAGGGGTGGTAGATTTGAACCTAAACTTTCCAAGGGCATAGTACCTAAGTACACTGAGGGGGATGACATTGACAAGTGGCTAGCAGCTTTTGAGAGGGCCCTTAAAATGAGTAGGGTTCACTCTAGATATTGGGGTGCACTCTTGTAGGAGTTGATTCCAGTAGCTGGGAGGAATAGGCTCCTGACCCTGAAGGGAGAGGATGCAGAATCATACCAGCAGATGAAGGCATGCTTAGTCAAGAGATTTGGTCTGACTCCAGAACAGTACAGGGTGAAGTTTAGAGGCACGCAAAAATTGAGTTCAAAGTCTTGGGTAGACTTTGTGGACGTTTCAGTAAAGGCACTGGAAGGCTGGATTGTTGGTAACAAAGTTGACACATATGAGGGATTGTATAATTTGTTTTTGAAGGAACAAATTTTGACTCATTGTGCAGAAGAGAAGTTACACCAGTATCTAGTGGACTCTAAGCTGACAGACCCCAGAGAGCTGGGGGAATCAGCTGATGAGTGGGTGAGAACCCGGGTTTCCATTCAGCATCAGGGGGCTGACCAGAAGAAAGGAGGACAGGTCCCTCCCCTGGGGAAAGCCCGGGAAAATGAAGGTCAAAATCCTAAGGAGTCCTCCAAAGACCCACAAAAACCTGCACAAGGAGGGGGGGCCCCGAGCCAACCCAAATTCAAAGGGAGGGGGTTTCAGGGAAAGCCTGGTAGGTTCTTTGATCCCTCAAAGGTGGGTAAGTGCTTTGACTGTAACCAGCCAGGGCATAAGCAGGGAGATGCTGCCTGCGCCAAGAAGCTCCCCCCTAAGGGGCCATCCACAGGGACTGCCAGTGTCAGTGTAGGGGTGGAGGGTGGTGTACAGAACAGGCAGGTGGTGGTAGCAACCTTAGTGTCCCTGGGTGGGATGAGTATTGCCACCCTTGCTGCCTTACCTCCAAACATGGACAAGTACAGGCAGAGGCCTAAAGTGAATGGGACTGAGATTGAGGCTTTCAGAGACACTGGGGCTAGTGTAACTATGGCCCTGGATAAACTGGTGTAGCCAGAGAGGTTGTTACCTGGTGAGTTTCACCAGGTGACATATGCAGACAGCACTACCAAACTCCATCCCATGGCTGTGGTGGATTTGGAATGGGGTGGTGTGACAGGCCCTATGAAGGTAGCTGTGTCAAAGGTGCTCCCAGTCCAGTGTTTACTGGGCAATGATCTTGAAGCCTCTGCATGGTCAGAGGTGGCGAGAGGACTCCATATGAAAATATTGGAGCTCCCTGAGTGGGTATGTGCTGTGACTAGGTCACAGACTAGCCAGAAGGGAGAGGCTGGGTACTTGGACCCTGGAACAAAGGGCCAAGCATCCAAGGACAAGGGAACTGGGCCTGGTGAGCCAGCCCAGGGAACTCCAGAGGTGCAGGAAGAATCTAACCCTGATGGGGAGGATCTGGCCTCTGAGGGAGGGGCTCCATCCCTGCCAGAGCTGTCAGATTTTGCAGAACTGACAGGAGCAGGTGGACCCTCCCGAGAGGAGTTCAGTCAGGGACAGCGTGACTGTCCCACCCTTGAGAGCTTAAGGCAGATTGCTTCTAAGCAAGAGGAGGGGGATGACAGTGGGTTTCACAAACTCTACTGGGAAGATGGACTGCTTTATACTGAGGCCAGAAACCTCAAGGAGGGGGCCACCAGGAGATTGGTGGTGCCCCAGAAGTACAGAGAGTTCATCCTGACTTTGAGTCACGATATCCCCTTGGCAGGACATTTGGGACGGACAAAGACATGGAACCGGTTGGTGAACCATTTCTACTGGCCCAATATGTCTGAAAAGGTAAAGGAGTTTTGCAGCTCCTGTGTCACCTGCCAGGCCAGTGGCAAGGCAGGGGGCAAGACAAAGGCTCCCCTAATACCACTGCCAGTGGTTGGGGTTCCTTTTGAAAGGGCGGGGATGGACATTGTTGGTCCCCTGGACCCACCTACTGCATCAGGGAATAGGTATATCTTAGTGGTAGTTGACCATGCTACTAGATACCCTGAAGCTATACCCCTTAGAACCATTGATGCACCTGCAGTGGCTAGAGCACTGCTTGGTGTGTTCACCAGAGTGGGTTTTCCAAAAGAGGTGATGTCAGATATGGGCACGAACCTCCTGTCCAGCTATCTGACTGCTATGTGGGATGAGTGTGGTGTCAACTACAAGTTCACCACCCCCTATCACCCACAATGAAATGGTCTTGTAGAGAGATTCAACAAAACCCTGAAGGGCATGATAAATGGGTTGTCAGAGAAACTCAGGAGGAGATGGGATGTTCTCCTCCCATGCTTACTGTTTGCCTACAGGGAGGTGCCACAGAAAAGGGGTTGGTTTCAGTTCTTTTGAGCTTGTGTTTGGACACCCTGTGAGGGGGCCATTGAGCCTGCTAAGAAAGTCTTTAGAGAAGCCTCTTAAAGAAGCTAAGAACAATGTGCTTGATTATGTGCTAGGCCTGAGATCTAGAATGGCGGAGTACATGTACAAGGCCTCCAGGAAACTGGAGGCCAGCCAGGAGCTCATGAAGCACTGGTATGATCAAAAGGCTACTATCCCTGAGTATACTCCAGGACAGTTGGTGTGGGTGTTGGAGCCTGGGCTTCCAGAGCCCTCCATGACAAGTGGAGTGGGCCTTATTCAATCTTAGAAAAGAAGGGTGAGTTTACCTATTTGGTTGATCTTGGCACCCCAGGAACCCTCACATGTGAATAGATTGAACCCTCACATGTGAATAGATTGAAACCACACCACGACAGGGCAGACATGACCATGTTACTGGCCACTGATGAGGGTGTGGAGGAGGAAACTGAGCCTGTGCCCGACCTCCTCTCCACTAATGTGCAAGATTGGTCAGCGGAGGGAGTTGTGCTCTCTCCCAAGTTGACAGACCAGCAGCACAGAGACTGTAAGCAGGTTCTGGAGCAGTTTGCTGACCTGTTCTCTCTGACCCCAGGCATCACTGAGTGGTGTGTGCACCACATTGACACTGGTGACAGCTGACCTGTCAAAAATAAACTGTACAGGTCGTCTGACCATGTCAAAGCCAGCATTAAAGCTGAGGTTGCTAAGATGCTGGAGCTGGGGGTAATTGAACTGTCTGAGAGTCCATGGGCCAGTCCAGTGGTACTGGTACCTAAACCTAACAATCAGGGGGGACCCAAGGAGTTAAGGTTCTGTGTGGACTACAGAGGTTTGAATGCAGTCACAAAGACGGACGCTCACCCTATACCTAGAGCTGATGAGCTCATTGATAGGTTAGGGGCTGCTAAGTACCTGAGTACTTTTGATTTGACTTCAGGTTACTGGCAGATAGCCCTCACTGATGGAGCAAATGAGAGGTCAGCATTCTCCACACCAGAGGGACATTATCCGTTCAAGGTAATGCCCTTTGGATTAAAGACTGCCCCTGCCACCTTCCAAAGGTTGGTGAACAGGGTCTTGTCTGGGTTGGAACAGTTCAGTGCAGCTTACCTGGATGATATAGATGTATACAGTTCTACCTGGGGGGATCACTCAAACCTCCTAAGGGAAGTGCTTCAGGCCATGCAGCAGGCAGGCCTGACGATTAAGGCAAGCAAGTGCCAAATAGGGCCCCACCTGGTAGGTGGGGCCATGTACAGCCTCTCCAAGCTAAAATCCAAACTATTTTGGATTGGACAGCTCCTGTTACCCAGACTCAGGTCAGGGCATTCCTTGAACTGACAGGGTACTATAGAAGGTGTGTTCAAAATTATGGGACCATTGTGGGGCCCCTAACAGAACTGACTTCCAGAAAGAGGCCCAAAAAGGTGATTTGGACCCCAGAGTGTCGCAAGGATTTTGACACTCTGAAAGCTGCTATGTGTTCAGCACCAGTGTTACTGGCCCCTGACTACACAAAAGAATTTGTAGTTCAGACTGATGCTTCAGAGCAAGGAATTGGTGCAGTTTTGTCACAGCTGAATGAAGGGAGCCTTGACCAGCGAGTTGCCTTTATTAGCAGGAGACTTCTTCCCAGAGAGCAGAGGTGGAATGCGATTGAGAGAGAGGCTTTTGCTGTGGTGTGGTCACTGAAAAAGTTTAGACCATATTTGTTTGGGACTCACTTTCGTGTTCAAACTGTCCACAGTCCTCTCAGGTGGCTCATGCAGATGAGAGGGGAGGATACCAAGCTGTTAAGGTGGTCCATTTCTCTACAGGGAATGGACTTTACAGTGGAACACAGACCTGGGGTTGCCCATGGCAATGCAGATGGACTTTCCAGGTTTTTCCACTTAGCCGATGAGGACTACCAGGGTGTAGGTTAGTAACCCATCACCTTTTGTTTGGGGGGGACTATGTTGCAACGTCATCCTGTGCCCTGGGCGCCCCCAAACTTTTTGCTGACTGGAACTGGTGGTAACTGACTCTGACTGACCCTGGGCTCTGTTTAACCAGGCCCAGGCCCTGTGCCAAGCTAAAAGGAACACATTAGAATACAGTTAAGACACCCAACATACACTAGGGTACACTATGGAATGGTGGGGTAGCCCTGTAATTGGCATGACCTACCACCTAAGCCCCTAGTATGTAATAGGGCAGGGGATTGAAACTACCTAGAAGTCTCCAGTATCCTGGGGCATGGCAGTTTAGAGGCCAGCAGATTCTCTGCACCAGCATGTGTGCAGTGCTGAAGCCTGAGGTCAGTTTAAAAGCTGCACTGGTGGCAAGGACAGCTTTTAAACCTTAAATTGTGCCCAAACTCGACTTTGGGGGTAGGGGCCCTTAAACATTAACAACCTACCATGTGTTTGCATATTAGGGACCCCCAGGGTCACCCCCTAGGTATCCCAGGGGTGTGGGGTCAGTTATCTATAAGGGGCACGCTTATAAAATGAGTTTTTATATGCCTGGGTAAAGTGAAATTTTACATTTCACTCCCCACATTGTATTGAAGAGCTGCTCAAATTCGACTTTGATGCAAAAAGGATTGGGTAAGGATGATCTGCAATATTTCTACAGATTCAGAACCCCTGGAGTTTCCCCTAGTTGAAAAAACAAATGGAGCAAAAGGAGAATGAATCTGACCCCACTCAGGTCAGTTTAGAAAGCCCTCACTCACCAACCTGGTTGGTGACATGCTTCTTCATTGGGCCCCACTGGAGAGGCCGAGTTCCTCCCCATTGTGCTTCGACGCCAGATCTACTGCGGAGCGGGTTTTGTGAAATAGACGTGGAGTGAGTTAATTAGCGGTGATAGTGATGGTTAAAAATGTCTTAAGTGTCTCAAATTTTTTTTTGATTGTTTGATCACTAGGACATAAATAAAAACAGTGTAGGAAAATAGTCCAAATAAATTGTTAGGTTATTTCCAGAAGGTTAATAGTCAGTCAACATGTTTATGCCTTGAAACGGTGTGAATTTACCAGGCATTCATCAGGACAAAAGGTGTACTAAACCCTGGAGCTATGAGCACTCTAAGGCCCACCCTGACCTAGGGACGTGAATGTAAAAACAGTGACAAAAGAGCATGAAGGAAGAGCGAACTCCTCCTCAGGTACTCCTGGATTAGGAAACCTCTCAAATAGTGTATATGCACTTGGATGGTGGGTCAGTTACACACCATGGATCTCGGGAGGGGGGTGGTGGCATAATTGGCACACCGCCCTCAACGCCAGGCACCCTCTCGGAACCTGCATACACCCTCGCAAACCGGATCATCTTCAGGATCCGGTTTGACTAATCTTTAAAAATTCATATATCCCTACAGTGGATTATTTTCGTTTTGGTGTCATTTAAAAGATAAAAATATGACCTACTTTTATAAATTAGTGTTGGATTTTTATTTTGTGTTGTGCCTTTATTATGTACTGAAATGGTGTTTTTAAATGCTTTACATACCTGTCTTTGAAGTTAAGCCTGTCTGCTCGCAGCCACGTTACCAAGGGTTGAGCAAAGGAATACTTTCTAAGACCTATGCTGAGTCCTATCATGTGTTAGTGGCCTTATTGCCAGTGGCAGACTTACATTTGCCCCTACCAATAACCCACTTTCCAACATGGTGACTTTGGCATCTCACAGGTCTTTGACACTTCAGATCCAACATACGATGCAGCACCTTGAATGAATGAATGAATAAAATTTATACTGCGCAGACAATAACCCGAAGGTATCAAGGCGCCTAACAGAATAATAATAAAGGAATTCACTACATTGCTACAGGTTCGCTTGCACAAAAAGGTGAGTTTTCAGAGCCCTTTTGAAAGCCTGAAGGGTGGGCAGTGATCTTATTTCCAGTGGAAGAGCATTCCACCACTTAGGGGCCAGGGTGGAGAAAGCCCTGCCACCCCATTCCGTTCTTCTGAAACGGGGGGTCGACAGCAGAAATCTGCTGGAGGACTGCAGATTCCTAATGGGGGAATAGCAGGACAGGATAGATCCTATACCAGAGGGGCTGTTTCTGGCCAAAGCCTTGTATGTCAGGCACACGATCTTAAAGTGTATCCGTGCCTCGACAGGGAGCCAGTGAAGCAGCTTTCTAGCCGCTGTGGCTGAGGAGCGCTTGGGAAGGTCCAGGACGAACCTGGCAGCGGCATTTTGGACTACCTGCAAGCGCTGCAGTAGGCTCTTTTTCAAGCCTGCATACAGCGCATTGCAGTAGTCTATTCTTGAGCCTATGAGAGCAACGGCTAGCTGTTTCCTGGCCTGGGGAGAGAGGTAATTTCTAATCCTTCTCAGGATATGGATAATGCCTCAGCAGGTGGAGATGGTTCGACTGACCTGCTTGCTCATGTCAAGAGCAGGGTCTATCATGACCCCCAGATTTTTTGGCAGAGGAGGTAGGGGAGGGACAGGCTCCTAGTGAGTCTGGCCACCAGCTGGAAGACCATATTTCCTCTTTCCCTCCGAACACCATCACCTCTGTCTTCTCTCCATTTAATTTAAGCGAGTTGGTGATCATCCATTTACCGACCGCCTCCCTACAGGATCTAAAATTGGAGGCAGTCGGGACGCTAGCGTGGGAGAGAGAGACAAGGATCTGGGTGTCGTCTGCATAGGAAACTATCTCCATCCCATAAGATCTAATAAGCCTGGCAAGTGGGGTCACATAGATGTTAAATAGGGTCGGACTTAAAGCCGACCCCTGCGGGACCCCACATTGCACTGGAAGGGATGGAGATAGGTACTCCCCCAGCTTCACTCTTTGTACTCGATAGGTGAGAAAAGACGTGAGGAGATCCAGGGCTGCTCCCCGCACCCCTATCTCCCTCAGCCGAGTTGTTAGTACTGAGGGGGAGAGGGTATCGAAAGCCGCGGTCAGGTCTAAGAGGATCAGGAGGGTGGTCTGGCCCTCATCAACCCGTGTGCGTATGTTATCCAACACAATGGTGAGGGCTGACTCAGTACTGTGATCCCTCCTGAATCCGTGTTGGGAGAAATCGAGACATTCCGAGCTTTCAATGAAGGCGGCAAGGTGCGAGTTGAGGTGCGCCTCTAGCATCTTTGCTGGGGCAGGGAGTAGGGAAATTGGCCGGAAGTTTTTTAAAACCGACGGATCCAGGGAGGGTTTTTTTAATAGCGGTTTTACAACTGCTCTTTTCCACTGGGTGGGAAAGACCTCATCTCTCATGGCTCTGTTCATGATGTCCACCAGGGGAGGCAGGAGGGTTTCCCTGCATTGTTTAAGGATCCTTAGGGGACATACATCTAGAGGAGAGCCAGATTTGGTCTTGTTGAGTAGACAGTCAAGAGTATCCACGGAGAGAGGGGGAAAGGAGTCTAGGGTTCTCGGGGAAGTAGATATTATCGGGGGGGAGTCTGTAGGCCCTAAAGAGGGGGGCCCACTCATAAGTGATTTTTGTAGCTCCAGGGCTGAGTATATATCAGATATTTTGATCTGAAAGAAAGAGGCGATGTCATTACAGAGCTCTTGGGACGCCACTACCGGATCAGGGGATTGAAGAGTTATGAGGGAATCTACAACCCTAAAGAGCTCTTTAGGGGAGGACAATGAGGTGGTCAGAGTCGTGAAGTGTTCTTGTTTGGCTTTAATGATTTCGGCCTTGTATTTTCTAAGCAAGATCTTATGAGCTTCCTTATCTTTAGGGTTCCATCCTGTATGCCAGAGGCGTTCCTGTCTCCTGACCTCCTGTCTCAGGAGTCTCAGGTGTTCCGAGAACCAAGGAGCTGAGGGCCTTTTTCTAGTACGTCGGCAGAGTTGCAGGGGGGCTAGTTCATCTAGAGCTTCCGTCATGGTACTGCCAAACTGCGTCGCGGCTATGGGGGCACTTTCCTCCTGAGAGGGGCACCATTTAGCTGCCCACTTGGAGAGGGAGCTATTAGAAATGGCTTTGTAGTTCCTACGAAGTTCCTGTTTGCTCGGTGTGTTAGGGAGTGAAGGTGTACAGGGAAGCCTAAGTTGGAATGGGACAGCCATGTGATCAGACCATGACAGTTTGATGGATTCTTCAATCGATATCCTCTCGTCATTGGTAAAAATACCATCGAGCGTATGGCCAGCTCGGTGAGTGGTGCCTTTGACCAACTGGTTAAGGCCGCAGGCTGACATAGTATCAAGCAGAGAAATGGTATCTTTATTGTCGGACCTTTCTAAGTGAAAATTAAAATCTCCTAGTATGGTGAGATCTTTTCGGCCGAAGAAGGGTTCAAGGACCTGGAACAGCTGTTGACCAAAGTTGATACGAGGGCCTGGGGGGCGGTATACCAAGATACCATTCAGGAGGATTCTGTGGTCATTCTTTATGACAAAGGAGAGGGCTTGAAAACTATCTTTGGGGTCTGTGAGGGCGACCGTATGACAATGAAGATGGTCCCTGCATAGAATGGCAAGTCCTCTTCCCACCCGACTAGATCTATCGTGACGGAACAGGCAATAACCTTCAGGTATTGCTTCGATAAGATCCGGGCCAGAGGATTCCTTGGCCCAAGTTTCGGTAATGAAGACCATAGAGGGTTTTCTAAGGGAGACAAATTCTCTAAATATGACGTTGTTAGGGCTCGCCTGCTGTGCGCATGAGCACAGCTGGCGAAGCTCTATAGGGGCTTAAATAAGCCTTACCTACACTGGCGATTGACTGGCGATTTGATGCTGTGCCCGTGGCTTTTAGGTCAATGCGCAAGCGCATTGACCTAAAATGCGCGTGCACATCATCAAATCGCCAGTCAATCGCCAGCAGCACTCCTCCCCTGCTGCTTCACACCCTCATGCCGCTCTCCCCGCTCCGCCCCCTCCCTTGCCCGCCGTGTCGCATTTCTCATCCCCCCTCCCCACAGCAATGCCCTCAGCCGGCCGTACTTTCACTTTGACGGCCGCTGCCGTCTCTCGTGTTTCTCCTTATAGCTTTCTGCTTTAAGATTAGTTGTTGTGGCTGGCAGCTGCCACTTAAAGCAATCCTTCCTCATCCTCGCTTGTAATCAAAATAATGCACGCATGTGGGTTTTCCAAACTGTGGGTCGCATGCCGGTTTTTGGTGTTTGAAGCAATAGAGTCCTTTAAGTTCACCTGGTTACATCTGCTGGGCTTTAAAGACACCGGACAAACTTTCTGACAAATTGCTGCTAATTGTTTTGAATGGGGATTGGGGTTTACGGACTCCTCACTTTGTCACATGCAGTCATAAAAAGTAAATTGTGACAATCTTGCTAGGTTACAAGGGGTGTGTGAGGATGTATTTTTTTTTTTTTTACACAATAACATGTAAATGCGTTTAAATAAACTACGCCTACAGCAGATAGGAAAGCAAAAATGGATCGCAATTTTTAGTAGTTCTGAAATGTGACCGCTTAATATTTTAATAGTATCCAAGCATTTTACTTGATGATGCAAAATTTAGAGCCCTATTTCCACCCTATAATTTGTGTGCAATATAGTTTTATCAGTAAAACTACATCTGTGTAAATTTAGTGGCCATTTCAGTGGAAATTATGTTGTCTCTAAATGAGTGAGCTACTACGTGATGCTTTAGTTAGTTTAAAAAAATTGCCGCCTCATGTCTGTTAAAGCTAGGTGGGTAGTGAGTTTGTCGTGATAATAATCTGGTTGTGATAAGACTAATTTACAATACCTCTGCAAGACGTACATCTGCTTCCATGTTTAGTTTCATTATTGTGAGCAAATACACTCTGTTTAGCTGGTAGAATGTTTCCTGTTTTCCTTGTATTATCTTATTTATCTTGCATACCTTAAGTGTGTGCTTATGCTGGTTGCGTCAGTGAATGCCTGAATGAGACAGTGGATGGATGCAGGAGTGCAGAGATAAGTGACTGTGTGAATGTATGCTGAGTTATTAAGCGCCTATACACATTAATGACGAGACTTGGAGTAATAAGCCAGACCTGTTGGCATTTCCAGTACTTGACTATTCTGAGGTTGATTTGACTAAGGATGTTAATCCTGCCGTGGAGTCCACGGTGCATGTGCTTAACGTTTTGGATAATTTTGCACTGAGACGATTGCTCTGATCACAGTTCTTTTGAACATAGGTTCACATCTACCTTCCGTTTTTGTTACAGCACAGTTTGCCCTGAAAGAGCTTTTTTGCTGGGTGTATGAAAGCGTGACTCTCGTACTGATGAGTACACTTTTTTAGGGCTCGCCACAGCCACCACCACATCCACCACCACCGCATCCACCACCACCACATCCACTACAACCACCACCCCATCCACCACTACCACCACCACCACATCCACCACCACATCCACCATCACCACCACATCCACCATCACATCCACCACCACATCCACCACCACATCCACCATCACATCCACCACCACATCCACCTCCACATCCACCACCACATCCACCACCACATCCACCATCACATCCACCATGACATCCACCACGACATCCACCACCACCAAATCCACCACCACATCCACCACCACCACATCCACCACCACTTCACCACCGCATCCACCACCACCACATCCACCACCACCACCACATCACCGCATCCACCACCACATCCACCACCACATCCACCACTTCCACTGCATCCACCACCACCACATCCACCACCGCATCCACCACCACATCCACCACTTCCACTGCATCCACCACCACCACATCCACCACCACCACCACATCACCGCATCCACCACCACATCCACCACCACATCCACCACTTCCACTGCATCCACCACCACCACATCCACCACCACCACATCCACCACCACATCCACCACCGCATCCACCACCACCTCATCCACCACCTCATCCACCACCTCATCCACCACCTCATCCACCACCTCAACCACCACCTCAACCACCACCTCAACCACCACCTCATCCACCAACGCATCCACCACAACCACCACATCCACAACCACCACATCCACCACCACCACATCCACCACCACCACATCCACCACAACACCACCACATCCACCATCACCACCACATCCACCATCACCACCACATCCACCATCACATCCACCACCACATCCATCACATCCACCATCACATCCACCACCACATCCACCACCACATCCACCACCACATCCACCACCGCATCCACCACCACCGCATCCACCACCACATCCACCACCACCACCACCACATCCACCACCACCACCACCACAACCACATCCACCACCACCACCACAACCATCACCACATCCACCATCACCACATCCACCACCACCTCATCCACCACCTCATCCACCACCGCATCCACCACCACCACATCCACCACCGCATCCACCACCGCATCCACCACCACATCCACCACCACCACCACATCCACCACCACCACCACATCCACCACCACCATATCCCCCAGATCCACCACCACCACATCTACATGTGTGTGGCTCTGTGTGTGTAGGTGCAAATGCAATGTTCTTGGATTGTCGTCACAATAAAATACACTGAACATAATCTTCACAAAAGTTGTTTACAAACGTTTAAGCTATTGCCATTATAAATTACAATAACTTTTATTTAAGTATTAATTATTTACAAAATTAAAAGCCATTGTTATTTGTAATATCAATACATCTAAGTCACGTAAATACAACACACATTGCATTACAAATGCTATAGGTGTCACATTTGCAAAAGTTAAAACTATTGACATTGTAACTGACAAAGCTATTAATTTTGCTACTTTCAAAACCAACACATTAATTAAAAAAGTGTCATTTACAATACCAATAGCTCAAACTTTCCTAATGCGAGACCTATTGCATTTCCAATGCTTGTTTTTGATAAGTGATCGGGCATTCAGAAGGATACCCCTTTCTGTCTCAAACGAGTTAGCCAGATTGGTATTAGGTGCCTTGGGTCGAAACCTAGGAAGAGATGGTGTAGGGCTAGCAGCGTTGAGAGTCCTGCAGCTACAAGTGAGCGGGCATAGCAGGTCCTCGGGGGAGTAGGAATGCGAGCAAATGCGACTCGGGGGTTTGAATGCGAGTAAGGCCTGAAGGGCATATTTCATATAAGGGGGGTTGGAAGTAGCTCGACCAGACGTCCAGCTGTCCAGCCCGTCCTCAGCGCGGACGGGCGCAGACGGGCTGGACTCTGGCGTGACTCCGGCGGGCATCCGGCGCGTCCGCAAACGCGTCCGCTACGCGGGGAGGCCCGTCCCTTTTTGTAGGCAGCTAGAGCGCGTCAGGGCGCACCCACACCCAATATGGCCGCTGTCCTACCCTCGCCTCCCCGGGACCAACTCTCAGCGTCAACACTCAGCTGAGAGTGGCCCAAGCGGTAGAGGGGGGTCGAGAGGAGTCAATTCGCAATTGAAACAATTGAAACGCTTATTAAAATCAAGCGACAAGCTTTTCACGACTAACTATTAAAAACAATCCTAAAATGCTTTTTTGGTCAAGCGTAGAGCTGCTGGCAGTATAGGGAAAAGAAAAGCGTAAGGACCTCCGGCTTCCGCCTCAGAGGGTGAAGAGTAGAGATCTGCGCGCATGAAATGAGCCCTTTTTGTAGGCAGCTAGAGCGCGTCAGGGCGCACTCACACCCAATATGGCCGCTGTCCTACCCTCGCCTCCCCGGGACCAACTCTCAGCGTCAACACTCAGCTGAGAGTGGCCCAAGCGGTAGAGGGAGGTGAGAGGAGTCAATTCGCAATTGAAACAATTGAAACGCTTATTAAAATCAAGCGACAAGCTTTTCACGACTAACTATTAAAAACAATCCTAAAATGCTTTTTTGGTCAAGCGTAGATCTGCTGGCAGTATAGGGAAAAGAAAAGCGTAAGGACCTCCGGCTTCCGCCTCAAAGGGTGAAGAGTAGAGATCTGCGCGCATGAAATGAGCCCTTTTTGTAGGCAGCTAGAGCGCGTCAGGGCGCACCCACACCCAATATGGCCGCTGTCCTACCCTCGCCTCCCCGGGACCAACTCTCAGCGTGAACACTCAGCTGAGAGTGGCCCAAGCGGTAGAGGGAGGTGAGAGGAGTCAATTCGCAATTGAAACAATTGAAACGCTTATTAAAATCAAGCGACAAGCTTTTCACGACTAACTATTAAAAACAATCCTAAAATGCTTTTTTGGTCAAGCGTAGATCTGCTGGCAGTATAGGGAAAAGAAAAGCGTAAGGACCTCCGGCTTCCGCCTTAGCCTAGTGGATAAAGTTGCAGGCCCCTAACCCAAAGGTTATTGGTTCAATTCCCGAATTTCAATATCTGAGCACTGAGAAAATCAACAAGCTAGAAGGTATGAGGTCAAATTTCCTAGTAGAGACAGTGAAGGACTTTGGGACTTCTGCCGCAAGGCACCAGAGTTAGGTCATTGCAGAATACATTCCACAACAATAGCACTCCATGTCACAAAGGTACCCCAGGTAGCTCCGACATTACAGTACTTAGTAGCCTCGATCAAATTAATTCAATGGTTGTTGGTTTCAGGGTCCTTGTCCAATAGACCTTTTAGCGTCAAGATTGATTCATCACTTTCAGCTGTTTTTCACCTGGAGATCGGATCCATTGGAAAAACAGTTGTAGGTCATGTCCCTCGTCTGTCGGTGGGACTGATCTATGTTTCCATCAGTTCATTCCAATTGTCGGTTAGCGGATACGAATATCACATCAAGTAGCGGAGGCGGCCTTAGTATCTCCCTTATAGCTATCCTCTTCTGGGTTCTAATACTCCTTGAGACGGGCTACAACCTGCTCGGAGTGCTCCGTACCTCTCCGCACTACTTCAGGGCCCATAGGCAGCGCCCGGTGGCGATTGAGCAGTTATTCTTTAGGTCATAGTGGTTTTTTCCTGCATCAAAGGAATTGGCCGGCAGTCGGACGCGCTGCAGGCGTTCATTTCACAAAACTGAGTCTTTCCAAGCACACAGGATACTCTCCAACATGAGAAGGTTGGGTTTGTTGGGAAGCATCCCACAGTGGTTTCTACGGGGGCTGAATCTTCCCACGTTGTAAAGGATTCTTTCAGCACTAACATTATGGGACTTGGCGAGCTGTTCGGTTCGCAACGGCCATTTGGCCGTTTCTCTGCAAGTCATCTTCAGATGATTGGCTAACCGGTGGTCTTGCGCCGGTATTCTGTTAGTTATTTGAAGGTATTGGAGTAACAAAACCTCCCACACCGCAATTTTCCCTTTGGGCATGTTTCTATAGCTATTTGCTTATTTGATATACGACCAACTACTAATATGCTGGTGGCTATTATCGTCCAACAGACGTTTCGGATCCTATCTACCTGATGGTGTTTCTACGGCGAGGAAGCCCTGGATTTTGCTGGTACAGTGCCTACTTCAAAAGGAGTTCCATTTAGTATTGTGGTCGGTATTATATTTTGTTAAGAACTATTACAAATTGTGCTTTCCAGCTACCGCAAATTATGCAATGGGGTTCACTGCCTTAAGGCTTGAGCAGGGTTTTTCACCCTGATTGGTGATCACATTGCATGAGTTTTAAAACATCTGTTGGCAGCTTTATAGCCAAAAGGTAAAGTCAGTTGACAAAAATCGGTATTCATACCCAAAGTTGGGGCACCTTCTGTTCGTGGTGCCATGACATCTAAAAATTGCATGAGGATGTTTACTGTTCTAGACATCTTGAGTTCTGCGAACTGGTTTTTCTCAGTCTACATGTAAACAGACTTTTGTAAACTGGTGGGTGATATAGTGGTAGTAATGTTTAATAAGCGTTCAACTAGCATAATCCGAAGCCTCCGGTTCTGTAATAGAATAAATGTTGGTAATAATTACCCACCCACATGTTCTTGATGTTCTGTATAAGCAGAAGTTACGGGCTTTTCCTGTCTCATTCCTTTCAGGTTCTGAAAAAGAAGATTGAGCAGAAGTACTTCTGGTTGGGAGGATATAACATTTCCAGTTCGATTATGGTTTCTTCCACGTTGGAGGATGATTGTGGAGACTCATGTTCCTTATTTTGGACTGGTGTTATTAATGCTATTGACTGGCAAGGTTCGAGCAAAGAAAGAGGAGCAGAAACAGGATGCAGTGGCTCTTATAGGGCTGTACAGGATGTGATGTATAGACGAGCATCATGGGAAATGTAGTTTTATTTGCATACAAAATGATTCTCATTGGCTGCTGTGAGTAGCAAATAAAATAAAGAGAAGCATAATCCTTGCCTCCGTGTCCTTAATAGAATTGAAAATTCTTGGCGTGAATGCTAGCTAATTTTTTATTCCTCTTCTTTGCGTAAGCCTGGGTGTGGCCTGGTTAAGATTCTTGAAGCATAATTGCAGCTTGATTGGACCTGGCTTCCGACCACTCCTCCCCGTTCTAGATTGTAATTTAAATGATTCCATATTTGAAAAGCTCAAATGTATCACCCCTAGGGGTATCCAGGTGCTGGGGGCCATCAGGTAGATTAAGTGAGCTATTGCCCACAGTCACATGATGCTGGGCTGAGATACTGCCGGTGATCGAAGCGCGAGCCCAACGCTCCGGAGTCATACTTCTCCAAAGATAAATACAAGCCACCTTGAACAAAACTCTAGGACTCTAGAGAAAACCCTGATGCTGTGACATCCATTGAAGAAGTGGAAACTGTACTTTCTGATATGGGCAGAGGAGCTGCCCTCTGACCAGGCTAGCAGGATAAGACACAAGGCTAGGCTAGCTGAAGCATGCATGGAAGCCATCTCGAGAACATTAGTGAACGAGGACTGATGAGGTCTTTGCATCCACGTTGTTCCGAAGTGAGCAGAAGGCTTCTGTTTTGTAAGAGAGTTGTACCTGCAGGAGACATTCCAGGGACATGACCGTGATAAGCCCGCCTTGGCTGGACTTGACCCCCACTATTCACTGAAAGCCTTCCCTGCTGTACTACATGTGTTATATTACATGACAATGACATCTACTACATCGTCATATCACTACATCAGCAGTATGGTTAAGTATAATAGGTGCATGCACTAGTTAATAGGGTTACATGGATGACATACAAGTAAAAATAATAATATACTTTCATAATGTAGAAGCGGTAGAAGGTATACGAGATGCAATATAATCGTAGAGTGATATTATGTCCCTTCATGTAGTGGCATACACCATCCCTGACTTTATGAGAGACTGTATCACTGCTTTGAAAGCCTAAGAGGAACAGAAGAGCTTTCCCTTTAGCCCTAGGTTTTAGGTTTGTGGCCTGTTGGTAGAGACTGGTTGCCATTTTGTTAATACTCTTTCTTGTGTTTCAAGTTGCATAGATATTGTGATTTTAAATGTAGTTGTCTCCTAAATCTCGGTTCCCCTACTAGATATCTCCAGGGTCACCCAAGTACCTTAGGGGTTGTGGTTACCACTACCACCTCAACGGGTTTACAGCAACAAGCCATTCGCAAGGAATCGGCTCCTTACATTTAGTGCTCTCAGGAGGTGGACAATAGTTCCTAACCCATTTGCCACATTTCAAGTACTAGTAACCCCCCCAACGCTCCCCCCAAGTTTGTGACTTTGGAAACTAGTCAGGGCAGTAACTGGTCAAAGGCGCTGGAAGAAGGGGTGAGAGGGGTGCAGTAGCACCTCCAAAATAACCACGCAGAAGTGGAGAAGATGAATGAGCAATAAAGATGCCTTTAAATTCTGATTTTATCTTGTCATATTTCCTGTGCTTTAAAGTCAGAGATTATATGTTAGGCAAATTCTTCTGACAAATTGCTGTTTATTCTCTTAACATGGAGATTGGTGTTTACTTTACATTCTCTGACTGCAATGTGAGAGGATTTTGCAAAGTGAACTGTGACAATCTTGCTGGGGTACTGTGTGTGAAAGGAAAGGATGCAGGATGCCAGTTTTGTTTATACAAAAAAATTAAATAACTTTACGGATATTCTCCAATATATGTCAGCAGTTATAAAAGAACAAATGAAGCACATTTTTTTATAATTCTGAAGTTTGATGGAAACAAACATTTCAATATGATCAAAACAAATCAGGGCACTTGGTGATGTGCAAATGCTAAATATTCACTGAAACCCTACACATTACCTATTGTTTGTGTTATGGAGAGATTTATCAGTAAAACCCCTCATCTGTACAAATGTTGTAACCATTTCAATGGAAAGTGGGCTCTCTGTAATGGCTGTGGGCCACCAGACCATGGTTTAGTAATTTATTTGCAACAGTGTGCCCCAAAATGTGCTACCGGCTACATATCACACTAGTACCACTCTCCTACTCAATTGCTACACTTCTTTTGTGTGATGACAATCCCTATGACTTCAGTGGCTTAGCATTGATGGAAGCACCCCCACTCTGAAAATGGTTGCATCACCACCATAACTGGTCCTCCATTGAGTGTGTTCAGTGCTCCCTTTGTCACCAACCACTAGAGCCCCAGTAGCATTGTTGAGGGTGCACTGGATATTTGAACTTAAATCATATATTTAGCATCTTAAAGCCACGCGCCCAAAGCACCTTCTTTTTTGTGTGGTTTTCATACCATGGACTATTCCTGAGGGCATTGCAGCGCTTTACATGAGCACCAGATTAGGTTACATATTTTTTAGGCACGGGGAGATGAAGTAATGTGGCAAGGATCACTGGATGTTAGGCCAAAGCTAAGATTCGAATCTGGTTCTCCAGTTCTAACGATGGCAGCTCGAGTTCCCCCTTGCACCCAAAGCCACTCAAAAAACGACAGAAAAATGCAAACGCATTTTCAGGGGTAGCACCAATAATTTTTTTACAACATGCCCCATAAATTAGTACTGCTCAACCATCCCTCTCCTTAAAGGGTAGCGTGAAAGAATTACCATTGAACCAGTTCTAAGACCCTCCAATGAACAGTGTGATGACTGCTCCAGTGGAGAACTGACATTATGACCAGTTCCCATAACAAGATGGCAACAACACTCAGAACCCTGCATCACTAAGTGAAACACGTTTAGATGTAGTTTCATGAAAGAAAATGATTACCTTGACACCTTATTTCACAGAGTGGAAAAACTGAGGAATGCACAGTGTCTTAGGTTCCAGTACCAACTATACTAATCGAGAACTCAAATATATAAAGTTCTAAGTCAGAGTTCCCGGATTGATTTAAAAGTTCTAAACAATTGATGAGCCCTCGTTCCCAAATGTCTCATCTATGGACTTATATGCGTGATGAAAGCCATTCACAGGTTCCAATATCTACCCTCTTAAAGTGGCCCGTGTCCTAGATTATAAACACAGAATTCAATGAGCCTTTGGGTTTTATTAACCCTAGTTTGGGGGAGTGTTGACGTTAATGCAGATGTCATCATGAGTGCTTCTTTCCAGGAAAGTTCCAGTAGCGGCTCCTCAGCTAAGGCGGAGGGGCACCACCCCACTGCTTTTCAGCAGTGAAAATTTTAAATAAAAAAATACAATAACAAAGGTTGTTATCATTTTACTTTTCCTTGCTCACTTACTGCAGCTGGGTGCAGGGCGGGCCATCCAATCTGACATGACACAGCTGCAGGAAGGAGGCGGAGCGGTGGCACTGCTTTAAGAGCGCATGACGGTATTGGCCGGCTGTCTAAGGGCGGCCAAACCGTCATGCGCTCTTCAATCTCTCCATCCAATCTGTGCTTTACAGCCGGATGGAGAGCAAATACAGGGTCATAGGGGCACATGCATCAAGATGTGCTTTTGCGAGTCCCTAATTTCAATTAAGAAGGAATCGCAATTAAGGACTCGCAAAAGCCTATGCATGTAGGAATCGCTATAAAAATAGGGATTCCTAAACATTCCTTAATTGCGAGTCGCAATTAAGGAATGGATTCCCATTCATTCCTATGGGCCTTTAGGGAATCCATTCAATTAATGGAAAATTGCATGCGCAATATGCGAGTACCAAAAGGTACTCGCAATTTGCGCATGCAATTTCAAGGGTGCAAGGGTGTCGAAAGGACGCCCTGTTGCACCCCTGAAATTGTGGTATGCACCCATGTTGAGCACACACATGCCCCTAGGGCATGTGTGTGTGTAACCTGAAACTTTGAAAAATGCACTAAAGTGCATTTTTCAAAGTTTCTGCTAAATACCATCAGGTTGCAATAACCTGTATTTAGCGGTCCCTAAAAGAGAAATCGCTATTGTAAATGCAATCTTGCATTGCATTTAAGGCATCGCAATTTGCGATTCCTTAAATGCAATCGCAATTTGCGATTTTTGCATTTGGGATTGATGCATCCCAAATGCAAAAATTGCGTCTTTGAATCTTCCCTTTTGCGACCGCAATTTAGCTTGATGCATGTGCCTGATAGTCAATTAGTGAGCACCTAACTTGGGCACTCACACCAATCACAGCGCTGCTCTCATGCTGCGTAATACCAGCATGAGACCAGCGCCTGGACTGGCTGGCATAGGGGAGCTTGTGGCATGCCGGGAGTCGGGGAGCAAAGGCCAGAAGAGCACCAACGATGCACATGGCAGGTAAGTATTTTTAAAATTATTTTCCCCGTGCTAGCCCCCCGCGCTGCCCCTCCCCTGCGTTTACTCCCCTGCATTGCCTCACCACTTTAATGCCCCCGCAGCCGCCACTGCTGTAGACCCCTACCCAAAAACCAAAACAAAATCTGTTGAATGTCTTAAACACAAGGATTCTTTGAACACTAAAGGACCCAACTACTGAGGCCGTTTACCCCACGGGACTGCGAGGACCAGCGGGCGCTGCGCTGAAGACTCGCCGCAGCTGGTCCTCTTCCCGCCCCCTTCTTGCCATATACAGAATACGGCTGACGCGCACGCGGGACGCGCGCGGGGCCAAGCGCGGAGCTAAGCCCGGGCCAAGGGCGGGCCCGTTTAAGCCCGTTCAAGACCGGGTAAGACTGGACTGGGCCACCCCTAGACAGGAAACCATCTATCATTTTAATTTAATTATTGTTTTTTTGAATGAAGGAATGCATATGCTATAATGCTATAAATTTTATAAAATGTCAGTAATCACTTATTGATTTTTATCATCTAATATTTTACAAATGAAATTAAAATGTACTTTTTGTGTTAAAACAGTTGTCTATTTTTTTTTGTTGTGATTTGTGCTAATGTGTATGTGCCAGTAGACAGTGTAGTTTTTGCCTGGGTGTTTTATTCACATACAGTATTTACCCTGACCCAGGAATTATATTCAAATCAGGGGGTCCTTGTTTTTTCACATACTGGGCCACCCTATTGACATTTGCCTATTGGTATTTTATATATTGTCACCTACTGTTTGTTTAGCTCCAATTATTGTGTATTTTCCTCTCTTTCTTGGGTCCTTCTATTACGAACCATGTCTCCTAGAGGGACCAGGAGTAATAAGGAGCTCCATACTGCTCAAACTACTGCCCCAATCGACCAATTTATTGCTAAAGCAAATGACGCCATTAATCAAGGCGTACTTTTGCTGGAACGGAGGGTTTCACAGGATTTGACTGCCGCAAAGCGCTCCTCGCTGGGCTTACTGGCGGCAGCCAAAACCCCCTTGCGTCCTTTAGAATCTGATACTTTGCTAGTTGATCCTCATTTAGTCCCAGGTACCGTGGACTTGTCAGTCTCACTTGAGCTATCAGCCCTACAAACATCTCCCCTATCTACATACCTGGAGCAGACTCCAGCTCTTCTCACTAGCCCGAGTAGGGACGACCCTACCGCCACCACAATTCGGGGTATCAGGGAGGGAGCAATACCCAAGAATAAAAAGAATAAAAAGAATGCAAAGCACAACAGGAGTCATCTGCAAACCAAAATTTCCAAAAAACAATCTCAAAATGCAACGCAATCCCTTCCTACCCATCAATCTCCCAAACAAGTTGCCCCCTCACTGGATGAAGGGAATCTTATTCCATCAGATACGATAAACCTTTCCACCACTTCAGTCAATCTTAGCGCTACCAGTAACATGGGTAGTAATAGCGATCCTTACGGTCTAAATACCCAACTATTAGACAGGTTGGGGGCCTTAATTAAATCTTACCTCCAACCGCTTGAACTTACCCTCTCAAAAATAGAAAAACAACTAGAAGGGCTATCTTTAACGATAAAAACCAACAAAGGGCCTGCCCCCAGCCGTATATCGTGACAACCTAGGGTCCAAAAACCGCAATCTAAAAATCCAACCGATGGGGCCACAGCAACAAAGCAAACAAAGCCAAACACCACAGTAGGGGCTTCCCACCCTAAACCTTCTCTCCCTAGGGCGACTAATACCCCTACTCAAATGACCACGCCTGCCCCTCCACCTGTACATCCTATTATCCCGCCCCTTAAGCAAAATAATAATCCAGGGCCACAAAATACCACCTATAAGAACAGAAGGAAGGGGGGTCATTCCATCCATCTTCCCCCAGAAGCTGCCCCATACGTTGTCATCATGACTGGGGTCCCTGAGCTGAACTCTAATGCGGAGGAACCAGGCTGGTCCCTTAGAAACAAGGTACTTCACTGGCTTTCTGTTAATAGACCTCTTCCTCCTTATTTTGACAACAGAGTTACAACAGTTCGCAGAGTCCCCTGAGTAGGAAAAGAGTCAAAATCTCTCCCGGGTGACTGTGTCATCGTCAACTTTGAAGACCCACATACTGTAGAGCATATTTGCTCCTGGGGTACACAACAATATACATCCGATGGAATTGGTACCAAAAGACTCTCCTTCTTCTATCCTCCAGTCCAGCAGTATAACATCGGTCCAGAATGGAACTGGACACAAGTTGGTAACTGGAATAGGAGACGTGATTGGGTCGATTGGTCAAATACTGGGGGTAGAGATGTAGCTCCATCCTTTGGATGGAGAGGTATCCCCCTGACCAACAGATACGACTGCCTGGAGATGGTGGATTGACCACCACCCGACAGCCACCTGGTTAGCATTGCCCCATCTTCTCCGGTGCCTAATTCACCAGACCATCTTGATGGCTTGTTGTCTTCCCCTTTCCCAGGCAGTATTTTACCCATTCCACAAGCACCAACTCTAGAAGAGCCAATTTCCTTATCAATATCATATCAAGATTCTGCTTCTAATAAAGAAGTTCTCTTGAATATATTTTCTGTCAACTCACAACCACATACTTTAATTAGCCCAGGTACTTTAATTTTAGATCAAAGGTCGAAAACCAGAAAGCTTATTCCTTCTAACTACCAGCTCTCTGCTTTATTTTGGAACGTCGCAGGTCTCCGCTCAAAGTTAAAACTTAAACCATGGTTGGACACAGTAAGCCCCCATCAAATAGTTTGTCTACAGGAAACGTGGGCCATAGATCCGATTCATATCCAGGGCTACAAAACGTTCCACTCCCCAGCCAGTACCACCTCACATGGCAGATCCAAGGGAGGTTTAGCGGTGTATATCTCAAACAACTTATCTGTAATGAATTTGTCTGTCTTATATACTACTGCCAACTTTCAAATCGTTAAGGTTGTATTTAGTAATTGTACAATGTATCTTTTTATTAATTTTTATAACAACCTGTCCCCAACTGAATGTGTTAAGTCTGTAAAAGAAATCTTGTTTGTTGTTAGTGAACAATGTAACAAGCACCCAACACACGCTTGCTATGTGATATGGGGGGGAGATTTTAATGTCTCACTGTGTATCAACCATACGAAAGGTATTTGTGGTTTGTTAGACGAACACGACTGTCCACTAACCCACTTTACACACTCATTTCTGGGTACCGCTCTGAATGATTGTCGTTTCAAAATGGAACTAGACTATGCTAATAACTTAGCAGATTTTCCAGTTGAATTTAGTCCCACGTTCCACGGCAGGGGCATGTTTAGCACCATTGATTTTATCTTATGCTCTTTGGTGCTAAAAGGTAAAATCCAACGGTTTAGCACTGGTACAGATATCTCTAGTGATCATTTCCCCGATAGTATTACTTTATCCATAGAAACTGGTGTTCGTCACCCCGAAAAAGTCAGCCAACTAACCCAGCAATCACTGACCATGGATAAATTAAACGGATTCTCTGTGAAATGGTCCAAAATAGATCCGGTAGCTATCAGTGGCAATGTTATATCAAAAACCCTTCCTTGGATAACCAACTGTCTAGCAGAGGATTCTCCTCCTCAGCTGATTTTAAATACTTTTTCTGAGATTTTACTAGCAATGCGTTCTGAGTTATTCCGCAAACATAAATCAGGTAATCAGGGGCTCCAAGGATGGTTTGATACAGCTTGTCGCAAAGCCCTTTCCGCATTAAAAAAGGCATTACATAATAGAAATAGAAACCCAATGGAGATAGCAAACCTAAGAAAGATCTACAAAGTGGCCCAACAAAATTGTAAAAAGGAGCTAAAGAAAACCTTATGGTCCCAACTCCATGAAAGCTGCTTAACTAAAGATAGCTCTCAGTTTTGGCGTGTTGTCAAGTCACCTTTTTTTACCTAATACTAATGCGCCAAAACACCTTGATGTGGCTGTGCCTGCTGACGTGTGGGTGACCCATTTCTCAAAAATATTTGGGGGGTCCCCAGTTGACACCATAAAAACGACCAACCCAGCAGACGACCCCGCTAGGTCACAGATTTATCCCATTGAACTATCTTTTAGCCTTAGCGAGGTCACTCAAGCATTAACATCTTCCAAATCTGGTAAGGCGCCCGGCCCTGACGGCGCCCCTGTAGATATTTTTATAAATAACATAGAACTGTGGTCCCCTGTCGTCACCCAGGTGATGGCAGCAGTCTCGAAAATTGGCTTTATAGATTCCTGGTCCTCCTCCATTCTATTGCCCATCTTCAAAAAGGGGGATCGTAATAACCCTGCCTGTTATAGACCTATTTCTCTCCTGGACTCCCTGGGGAAAGTTGCCGGGTGCCTGATCCTGGAACGCCTCCAGGATTGGGCATCTGAGAATAACATCATAACTGACTTCAGTACCGTTTCCAGGAGGGTCTTGGCACAGTCGAACAGGCACTAAATTTAACACTCTTAATAGGTAAATATGCCGGAGCTAAGTGCGGCAACCTATATATAGTGTATGTCGACCTTAGCTCCGCTTTCGACTGTGTGATCCATTCCAAGCTGTGGTCCATCCTTAGTGAACTTGGGGTGGACCCTCCTCTCATTAAATTCCTCCGCGAGCTCTATTCTGACGCTACAGCATGCGTGAGATATGGGCTATGCGGTGAATTAACACCCTTATTTACAATAAAAAGAGGAGTAAGGCAAGGGTGTGTCCTGGCTCCCTTTTTGTTCAACCTCTATACCAACGGGGTTGAGAAGGCCATGCTGGAGGGAAGCCAGGACTTACCATCTATTAAACATCGTCCAATACCCGCCTTACTATATGCGGATGACTCTGTCATCTTAGCTAGGACACTAATGCAGTTGCAAAACAAATAGATAAATATTGCCAGTTTATGCTATCCCTGGGGCTAAAAGTTAACAAAAGCAAGACCTATGTTATGCATTTTGGTCCCAAGGTGAAGAAACCTAAATCCATCTTTATTGAACAGGTTAGATTGGAGCGTGCTAGACAATACCCTTACCTAGGCATTCTAATGGATGACCAGCTAGACTGGAAAGCAGGACTTGCAAGCAAAAAAATGCTCTTTCAAAAAGCAACTTCGGCTCTTGTTTCCTTCTCTAGAAAACTGGGTAAACCGGCGCCAAAAGAGCTCCTTAAAATTTACCATGCAAAATGCCACAGTGTAGCCATCTACGGTGCAGGCGTTTGGGGTTACGCTTATGTGGATGGTTTACAACTGGTCCAAAATGGGTTCCTAAAATATATTCTGGCACTTCCTCATAGTGCTCCAATATACGGTTCCCATATTGAGCTGGGTATAGATTATATAATCGATAACATTAGATGCCAGCCGATTCTTTTATGGCACCGTATTTGGACCAAACCCCAATGTCATCTAACCCGTTCTCTACTACAAGACTGTCTATCTTTGGAGAAGTGGAAAAAAATCCCATGGCTTCTTTACGTATCCAACTTCTTAACAGATCTGAATTGTGTTTTTTACTTCACTGAACCATCAACTCTGTTAGACATCAGTAGAAAGGCGTTGAAAGCTCTCTGTTTAAACCATCTGAGAGACCTCCGCCTTCTTAGTGAAGTTTCTAAGCCAACAAACTTGCAAATTCTGATGGTCCAAACCTCCCCAGGTATTCAGCCCTATTTAACATTCTTTTTGAGTAATCATGAGAAATTTGTTTTAACGAGGTTTCGCTTTAACTCTTTTTTTCGCCTTGTAACCTTTCCCAAGGTGCTAAATTGGTCCCATGATCTGGCAAAGTGCCCTTGTGATGGTGTATCACCACAATCGACCATCCACCTTACTTTGTTCTGTCGCTACTATGAACAAATCCGCAAACGGTGGATCATCCCACTCCTTCGAAAAATGGGGTTGAGAACATGCCGGCCAGCTTATCTGGCACTTCAGATGTTAGACACACCGCATGTAGCTAAATGCGTAGCTCTTTTTCTAAAATCATGTATGAGATTGCGTTGTAACATAGGGCTATCTTCACCTTGATGTATTGTTAATCGTTGTACTCTGATTATCCTGAAATTGATGTCTTTTAGCTATATCTCAAATTACTAATTTGTTTCTTTTTAATTGTATTATAACCATGCGTTTTTATATTATTCGAATTTGTAAATGTACTTTTTATGATTTAACGGAACGTTAATCGAATAAAGGTTTTTGAATTGAATTAAATAAGTATCTGAGAGGGGCAGAGCCCTCCAGATCTGCTGCTTGAAACTGAATAAAGCAAGAAGTGCCTTGCTGAAGGTTTTGATATGCAAGGAACTCTAAGGCCTGACCTATGAAGACTGCATCATCTGAAACTACAGCCCTGTAGATTACCTTGCTGCCAAAGGACTCAAGAGTGGAACTCCCTGCAAGCTACAGGTTAATAGAGCTCACCTGGACAGCCCCACAAAGAATTCAAAGCCTGGAGTGCCAGTGGATTTGTAAGGGTTTTGTTCAAGTGGATTGCGGAATTGAAGTTTCACACTTTCAAGGACCCTCGTGGAGATTCCAGAACCTTGGATTGTGTGTTGGATACTTTGGGACCCGCAAGCAGAACGCCAGGAAGGTGTTCTAACTGCACCCCGCTTGCTGAAGAAGGTGGCCCACTACAGTGGTGAGAATTCTTCAGAACAATTTGTAAAGGTGTGTCCCTGACAGAGAAAACAAAATGACTTAAGGGGCACTGTTGGTTTCTAAGCACTTGAAAGTGGCGAATCTTTAAAAATTCATATCACTGGTTCCCTACAGTGGATTATTTTCGTTTTGGTGTCATTTAAAAGATAAAAATATTACCTATTTTTATAAATTGGTGTTAGGTTTTTATTTTGTGTTGTGTCTTAAATATTTACTGAAATGGTGTTTTTAAAGGCTTTACATACCTGTCTTTGAAGTTAAGCCTGTCTGCTCTCAGCCACGTTACCAAGGGTTGAGCAAAGGAATACTTTTGTAAGACCTATGCTGAGTCATATCATGTGTTAGTGGCCTTATTGCCAGTGCCAGACTTACATTTGCCCCTACCAATAACCCACTTTCCATCATTTGGTGTTCAGGGGTGTGGATGAGGACTTGTGTTTAAAAAGTACACCTTTCAGTGAATATTTTAAGATTATAAAAATCCTCTAAATTGCCTTAGAACAAAACTTTTAAGTGTGATTTTTGGAATTTGGACTAAATTGTTTTTAATCCATTGTTTTGATTTTTCCAAATTGTTCTAAGTCCATTTTGCCTAGTTTTTTGTGACCCAAAACTAGGGAACCATTGAGCTGGACCTGGCTAAACTGTCCCAGTTTAAGATGGCTGATCTTAGGGAACAGTGTAGGCTTAGGGGGCTGCATGCTGCCAAGAAGATGAGGAAGGCAGGGTTGCTTGAGTCCCTAAAGGCCTGGGCCAGGGCAGCTGAGGAGAACCCAGGGGGGTGGGAAGATGTTCCCCCCCCAACCTCACCCGAGAGAGGGGTGAGGATGAGACCTTTCCCATTGTGACTAGTGTTATCCAGGTGAATCAAGGTGGTGGTGGGAGTGGGGAAGGGTCCCTTACACAGGTACCACTACTGTCCCTTGCAGAGAGACCGTTTCAGGCTCAATTAGAGCTGATTGCCTTGGAGAAGGAAAAATTCGAATTGGCTAAGAGAAAGTGGGAGAGGAAGGAGGAGAAACGTAATGGTGGCAGCAAAAGTGAAGAAGATGCTGAGATGTCCAGGGGTGGTAGATTTGAACCTAAACTTTCCAAGGGCATAGTACCTAAGTACACTGAGGGGGATGACATTGACAAGTGGCTAGCAGCTTTTGAGAGGGCCCTTAAAATGAGTAGGGTTCACTCTAGATATTGGGGTGCACTCTTGTAGGAGTTGATTCCAGTAGCTGGGAGGAATAGGCTCCTGACCCTGAAGGGAGAGGATGCAGAATCATACCAGCAGATGAAGGCATGCTTAGTCAAGAGATTTGGTCTGACTCCAGAACAGTACAGGGTGAAGTTTAGAGGCACACAAAAATTGAGTTCAAAGTCTTGGGTAGACTTTGTGGACGTTTCAGTAAAGGCACTGGAAGGCTGGATTGTTGGTAACAAAGTTGACACATATGAGGGATTGTATAATTTGTTTTTGAAGGAACAAATTTTGACTCATTGTGCAGAAGAGAAGTTACACCAGTATCTAGTGGACTCTAAGCTGACAGACCCCAGAGAGCTGGGGGAATCAGCTGATGAGTGGGTGAGAACCCGGGTTTCCATTCAGCATCAGGGGGCTGACCAGAAGAAAGGAGGACAGGTCCCTCCCCTGGGGAAAGCCCGGGAAAATGAAGGTCAAAATCCTTAGGAGTCCTCCAAAGACCCACAAAAACCTGCACAAGGAGGGGGGGCCCCGAGCCAACCCAAATTCAAAGGGAGGGGGTTTCAGGGAAAGCCTGGTAGGTTCTTTGATCCCTCAAAGGTGGGTAAGTGCTTTGACTGTAACCAGCCAGGGCATAAGCAGGGAGATGCTGCCTGCGCCAAGAAGCTCCCCCCTAAGGGGCCATCCACAGGGACTGCCAGTGTCAGTGTAGGGGTGGAGGGTGGTGTACAGAACAGGCAGGTGGTGGTAGCAACCTTAGTGTCCCTGGGTGGGATGAGTATTGCCACCCTTGCTGCCTTACCTCCAAACATGGACAAGTACAGGCAGAGGCCTAAAGTGAATGGGACTGAGATTGAGGCTTTCAGAGACACTGGGGCTAGTGTAACTATGGCCCTGGATAAACTGGTGTAGCCAGAGAGGTTGTTACCTGGTGAGTTTCACCAGGTGACATATGCAGACAGCACTACCAAACTCCATCCCATGGCTGTGGTGGATTTGGAATGGGGTGGTGTGACAGGCCCTATGAAGGTAGCTGTGTCAAAGGTGCTCCCAGTCCAGTGTTTACTGGGCAATGATCTTGAAGCCTCTGCATGGTCAGAGGTGGCGAGAGGACTCCATATGAAAATATTGGAACTCCCTGAGTGGGTATGTGCTGTGACTAGGTCACAGACTAGCCAGAAGGGAGAGGCTGGGTACTTGGACCCTGGAACAAAGGGCCAAGCATCCAAGGACAAGGGAACTGGGCCTGGTGAGCCAGCCCAGGGAACTCCAGAGGTGCAGGAAGAATCTAACCCTGATGGGGAGGATCTGGCCTCTGAGGGAGGGGCTCCATCCCTGCCAGAGCTGTCAGATTTTGCAGAACTGACAGGAGCAGGTGGACCCTCCCGAGAGGAGTTCAGTCAGGGACAGCGTGACTGTCCCACCCTTGAGAGCTTAAGGCAGATTGCTTCTAAGCAAGAGGAGGGGGATGACAGTGGGTTTCACAAACTCTACTGGGAAGATGGACTGCTTTATACTGAGGCCAGAAACCTCAAGGAGGGGGCCACCAGGAGATTAGTGGTGCCCCAGAAGTACAGAGAGTTCATCCTGTTTTGAGTCACGATATCCCCTTGGCAGGACATTTGGGACGGACAAAGACATGGAACCGGTTGGTGAACCATTTCTACTGGCCCAATATGTCTGAAAAGGTAAAGGAGTTTTGCAGCTCCTGTGTCACCTGCCAGGCCAGTGGCAAGGCAGGGGGCAAGACAAAGGCTCCCCTAATACCACTGCCAGTGGTTGGGGTTCCTTTGAAAGGGCGGGGATGGACATTGTTGGTCCCCTGGACCCACCTACTGCATCAGGGAATAGGTATATCTTAGTGGTAGTTGACCATGCTACTAGATACCCTGAAGCTATACCCCTTAGAACCATTGATGCACCTGCAGTGGCTAGAGCACTGCTTGGTGTGTTCACCAGAGTGGGTTTTCCAAAAGAGGTGATGTCAGATATGGGCACGAACCTCCTGTCCAGCTATCTGACTGCTATGTGGGATGAGTGTGGTGTCAACTACAAGTTCACCACCCCCTATCACCCACAATGAAATGGTCTTGTAGAGAGATTCAACAAAACCCTGAAGGGCATGATAAATGGGTTGTCAGAGAAACTCAGGAGGAGATGGGATGTTCTCCTCCCATGCTTACTGTTTGCCTACAGGGAGGTGCCACAGAAAAGGGGTTGGTTTCAGTTCTTTTGAGCTTGTGTTTGGACACCCTGTGAGGGGGCCATTGAGCCTGCTAAGAAAGTCTTTAGAGAAGCCTCTTAAAGAAGCTAAGAACAATGTGCTTGATTATGTGCTAGGCCTGAGATCTAGAATGGCGGAGTACATGTACAAGGCCTCCAGGAAACTGGAGGCCAGCCAGGAGCTCATGAAGCACTGGTATGATCAAAAGGCTACTATCCCTGAGTATACTCCAGGACAGTTGGTGTGGGTGTTGGAGCCTGGGCTTCCAGAGCCCTCCATGACAAGTGGAGTGGGCCTTATTCAATCTTAGAAAAGAAGGGTGAGTTTACCTATTTGGTTGATCTTGGCACCCCAGGAACCCTCACATGTGAATAGATTGAACCCTCACATGTGAATAGATTGAAACCACACCACGACAGGGCAGACATGACCATGTTACTGGCCACTGATGAGGGTGTGGAGGAGGAAACTGAGCCTGTGCCCGACCTCCTCTCCACTAATGTGCAAGATTGGTCAGCGGAGGGAGTTGTGCTCTCTCCCAAGTTGACAGACCAGCAGCACAGAGACTGTAAGCAGGTTCTGGAGCAGTTTGCTGACCTGTTCTCTCTGACCCCAGGCATCACTGAGTGGTGTGTGCACCACATTGACACTGGTGACAGCTGACCTGTCAAAAATAAACTGTACAGGTCGTCTGACCATGTCAAAGCCAGCATTAAAGCTGAGGTTGCTAAGATGCTGGAGCTGGGGGTAATTGAACTGTCTGAGAGTCCATGGGCCAGTCCAGTGGTACTGGTACCTAAACCTAACAATCAGGGGGGACCCAAGGAGTTAAGGTTCTGTGTGGACTACAGAGGTTTGAATGCAGTCACAAAGACGGACGCTCACCCTATACCTAGAGCTGATGAGCTCATTGATAGGTTAGGGGCTGCTAAGTACCTGAGTACTTTTGATTTGACTTCAGGTTACTGGCAGATAGCCCTCACTGATGGAGCAAATGAGAGGTCAGCATTCTCCACACCAGAGGGACATTATCCGTTCAAGGTAATGCCCTTTGGATTAAAGACTGCCCCTGCCACCTTCCAAAGGTTGGTGAACAGGGTCTTGTCTGGGTTGGAACAGTTCAGTGCAGCTTACCTGGATGATATAGATGTATACAGTTCTACCTGGGGGGATCACTCAAACCTCCTAAGGGAAGTGCTTCAGGCCATGCAGCAGGCAGGCCTGACGATTAAGGCAAGCAAGTGCCAAATAGGGCCCCACCTGGTAGGTGGGGCCATGTACAGCCTCTCCAAGCTAAAATCCAAACTATTTTGGATTGGACAGCTCCTGTTACCCAGACTCAGGTCAGGGCATTCCTTGAACTGACAGGGTACTATAGAAGGTGTGTTCAAAATTATGGGACCATTTTGGGGCCCCTAACAGAACTGACTTCCAGAAAGAGGCCCAAAAAGGTGATTTGGACCCCAGAGTGTCGCAAGGATTTTGACACTCTGAAAGCTGCTATGTGTTCAGCACCAGTGTTACTGGCCCCTGACTACACAAAAGAATTTGTAGTTCAGACTGATGCTTCAGAGCAAGGAATTGGTGCAGTTTTGTCACAGCTGAATGAAGGGAGCCTTGACCAGCGAGTTGCCTTTATTAGCAGGAGACTTCTTCCCAGAGAGCAGAGGTGGAGTGCCATTGAGAGAGAGGCTTTTGCTGTGGTGTGGTCACTGAAAAAGTTTAGACCATATTTGTTTGGGACTCACTTTCGTGTTCAAACTGTCCACAGTCCTCTCAGGTGGCTCATGCAGATGAGAGGGGAGGATACCAAGCTGTTAAGGTGGTCCATTTCTCTACAGGGAATGGACTTTACAGTGGAACACAGACCTGGGGTTGCCCATGGCAATGCAGATGGACTTTCCAGGTTTTTCCACTTAGCCGATGAGGACTACCAGGGTGTAGGTTAGTAACCCATCACCTTTTGTTTGGGGGGGACTATGTTGCAACGTCATCCTGTGCCCTGGGCGCCCCCAAACTTTTTGCTGACTGGAACTGGTGGTAACTGACTCTGACTGACCCTGGGCTCTGTTTAACCAGGCCCAGGCCCTGTGCCAAGCTAAAAGGAACACATTAGAATACAGTTAAGACACCCAACATACACTAGGGTACACTATGGAATGGTGGGGTAGCCCTGTAATTGGCATGACCTACCACCTAAGCCCCTAGTATGTAATAGGGCAGGGGATTGAAACTACCTAGAAGTCTCCAGTATCCTGGGGCATGGCAGTTTAGAGGCCAGCAGATTCTCTGCACCAGCATGTGTGCAGTGCTGAAGCCTGAGGTCAGTTTAAAAGCTGCACTGGTGGCAAGGACAGCTTTTAAACCTTAAATTGTGCCCAAACTCGACTTTGGGGGTAGGGGCCCTTAAAAATTAACAACCTACCATGTGTTTGCATATTAGGGACCCCCAGGGTCACCCCCTAGGTATCCCAGGGGTGTGGGGTCAGTTATCTATAAGGGGCACGCTTATAAAATGAGTTTTTATATGCCTGGGTAAAGTGAAATTTTACATTTCACTCCCCACATTGTATTGAAGAGCTGCTCAAATTCGACTTTGATGCAAAAAGGATTGGGTAAGGATGATCTGCAATATTTCTACAGATTCAGAACCCCTGGAGTTTCCCCTAGTTGAAAAAACAAATGGAGCAAAAGGAGAATGAATCTGACCCCACTCAGGTCAGTTTAGAAAGCCCTCACTCACCAACCTGGTTGGTGACATGCTTCTTCATTGGGCCCCACTGGAGAGGCCGAGTTCCTCCCCATTGTGCTTCGACGCCAGATCTACTGCGGAGCGGGTTTTGTGAAATAGACGTGGAGTGAGTTAATTAGCGGTGATAGTGATGGTTAAAAATGTCTTAAGTGTCTCAAATTTTTTTTTGATTGTTTGATCACTAGGACATAAATAAAAACAGTGTAGGAAAATAGTCCAAATAAATTGTTAGGTTATTTCCAGAAGGTTAATAGTCAGTCAACATGTTTATGCCTTGAAACGGTGTGAATTTACCAGGCATTCATCAGGACAAAAGGTGTACTAAACCCTGGCGCTATGAGCACTCTAAGGCCCACCCTGACCTAGGGACGTGAATGTAAAAACAGTGACAAAAGAGCATGAAGGAAGAGCGAACTCCTCCTCAGGTACTCCTGGATTAGGAAACCTCTCAAATAGTGTATATGCACTTGGATGGTGGGTCAGTTACACACCATGGATCTCGGGAGGGGGGTGGTGGCATAATTGGCACACCGCCCTCAACGCCAGGCACCCTCTCGGAACCTGCATACACCCTCGCAAACCGGATCATCTTCAGGATCCGGTTTGACTAATCTTTAAAAATTCATATATCCCTACAGTGGATTATTTTCGTTTTGGTGTCATTTAAAAGATAAAAATATGACCTACTTTTATAAATTAGTGTTGGATTTTTATTTTGTGTTGTGCCTTTATTATGTACTGAAATGGTGTTTTTAAATGCTTTACATACCTGTCTTTGAAGTTAAGCCTGTCTGCTCGCAGCCACGTTACCAAGGGTTGAGCAAAGGAATACTTTCTTAGACCTATGCTGAGTCCTATCATGTGTTAGTGGCCTTATTGCCAGTGGCAGACTTACATTTGCCCCTACCAATAACCCACTTTCCAACATGGTGACTTTGGCATCTCACAGGTCTTTGACACTTCAGATCCAACATACGATGCAGCACCTTGAATGAATGAATGAATAAAATTTATACTGCGCAGACAATAACCCGAAGGTATCAAGGCGCCTAACAGAATAATAATAAAGGAATTCACTACATTGCTACAGGTTCGCTTGCACAAAAAGGTGAGTTTTCAGAGCCCTTTTGAAAGCCTGAAGGGTGGGCAGTGATCTTATTTCCAGTGGAAGAGCATTCCACCACTTAGGGGCCAGGGTGGAGAAAGCCCTGCCACCCCATTCCGTTCTTCTGAAACGGGGGGTCGACAGCAGAAATCTGCTGGAGGACTGCAGATTCCTAATGGGGGAATAGCAGGACAGGATAGATCCTATACCAGAGGGGCTGTTTCTGGCCAAAGCCTTGTATGTCAGGCACACGATCTTAAAGTGTATCCGTGCCTCGACAGGGAGCCAGTGAAGCAGCTTTCTAGCCGCTGTGGCTGAGGAGCGCTTGGGAAGGTCCAGGACGAACCTGGCAGCGGCATTTTGGACTACCTGCAAGCGCTGCAGTAGGCTCTTTTTCAAGCCTGCATACAGCGCATTGCAGTAGTCTATTCTTGAGCCTATGAGAGCAACGGCTAGCTGTTTCCTGGCCTGGGGAGAGAGGTAATTTCTAATCCTTCTCAGGATATGGATAATGCCTCAGCAGGTGGAGATGGTTCGACTGACCTGCTTGCTCATGTCAAGAGCAGGGTCTATCATGACCCCCAGATTTTTGGCAGAGGAGGTAGGGGAGGGACAGGCTCCTAGTGAGTCTGGCCACCAGCTGGAAGACCATATTTCCTCTTTCCCTCCGAACACCATCACCTCTGTCTTCTCTCCATTTAATTTAAGCGAGTTGGTGATCATCCATTTACCGACCGTCTCAATACAGGATCTAAAATTGGAGGCAGTCGGGACGCTAGCGTGGGAGAGAGAGACAAGGATCTGGGTGTCGTCTGCATAGGAAACTATCTCCATCCCATAAGATCTAATAAGCCTGGCAAGTGGGGTCACATAGATGTTAAATAGGGTCGGACTTAAAGCCGACCCCTGCGGGACCCCACATTGCACTGGAAGGGATGGAGATAGGTACTCCCCCAGCTTCACTCTTTGTACTCGATAGGTGAGAAAAGACGTGAGGAGATCCAGGGCTGCTCCCCGCACCCCTATCTCCCTCAGCCGAGTTGTTAGTACTGAGGGGGAGAGGGTATCGAAAGCCGCGGTCAGGTCTAAGAGGATCAGGAGGGTGGTCTGGCCCTCATCAACCCGTGTGCGTATGTTATCCAACACAATGGTGAGGGCTGACTCAGTACTGTGATCCCTCCTGAATCCGTGTTGGGAGAAATCGAGACATTCCGAGCTTTCAATGAAGGCGGCAAGGTGCGAGTTGAGGTGCGCCTCTAGCATCTTTGCTGGGGCAGGGAGTAGGGAAATTGGCCGGAAGTTTTTTAAAACCGACGGATCCAGGGAGGGTTTTTTTAGTAGCGGTTTTACAACTGCTCTTTTCCACTGGGTGGGAAAGACCTCATCTCTCATGGCTCTGTTCATGATGTCCACCAGGGGAGGCAGGAGGGTTTCCCTGCATTGTTTAAGGATCCTTAGGGGACATACATCTAGAGGAGAGCCAGATTTGGTCTTGTTGAGTAGACAGTCAAGAGTATCCACGGAGAGAGGGGGAAAGGAGTCTAGGGTTCTCGGGGAAGTAGATATTATCGGGGGGAGTCTGTAGGCCCTAAAGAGGGGGGCCCACTCATAAGTGATTTTTGTAGCTCCAGGGCTGAGTATATATCAGATATTTTGATCTGAAAGAAAGAGGCGATGTCATTACAGAGCTCTTGGGACGCCACTACCGGATCAGGAGATTGAAGAGTTATGAGGGAATCTACAACCCTAAAGAGCTCTTTAGGGGAGGACAATGAGGTGGTCAGAGTCGTGAAGTGTTCTTGTTTGGCTTTAATGATTTCGGCCTTGTATTTTCTAAGCAAGATCTTATGAGCTTCCTTATCTTTAGGGTTCCATCCTGTATGCCAGAGGCGTTCCTGTCTCCTGACCTCCTGTCTCAGGAGTCTCAGGTGTTCTGAGAACCAAGGAGCTGAGGGCCTTTTTCTAGTACGTCGGCAGAGTTGCAGGGGGGCTAGTTCATCTAGAGCTTCCGTCATGGTACTGCCAAACTGCGTCGCGGCTATGGGGGCACTTTCCTCCTGAGAGGGGCACCATTTAGCTGCCCACTTGGAGAGGGAGCTATTAGAAATGGCTTTGTAGTTCCTACGAAGTTCCTGTTTGCTCGGTGTGTTAGGGAGTGAAGGTGTACAGGGAAGCCTAAGTTGGAATGGGACAGCCATGTGATCAGACCATGACAGTTTGATGGATTCTTCAATCGATATCCTCTCGTCATTGGTAAAAATACCATCGAGCGTATGGCCAGCTCGGTGAGTGGTGCCTTTGACCAACTGGTTAAGGCCGCAGGCTGACATAGTATCAAGCAGAGAAATGGTATCTTTATTGTCGGACCTTTCTAAGTGAAAATTAAAATCTCCTAGTATGGTGAGATCTTTTCGGCCGAAGAAGGGTTCAAGGACCTGGAACAGCTGTTGACCGAAGTTGGTACGAGGGCCTGGGGGGCGGTATACCAAGATACCATTCAGGAGGATTCTGTGGTCATTCTTTATGACAAAGGAGAGGGCTTGAAAACTATCTTTGGGGTCTGTGAGGGCGACCGTATGACAATGAAGATGGTCCCTGCATAGAATGGCAAGTCCTCTTCCCACCCGACTAGATCTATCGTGACGGAACAGGCAATAACCTTCAGGTATTGCTTTGATAAGATCCGGGCCAGAGGATTCCTTGGCCCAAGTTTCGGTAATGAAGACCATAGAGGGTTTTCTAAGGGAGACAAATTCTCTAAATATGACGTTGTTAGGGCTCGCCTGCTGTGCGCATGAGCACAGCTGGCGAAGCTCTATAGGGGCTTAAATAAGCCTTACCTACACTGGCGATTGACTGGCGATTTGATGCTGTGCCCGTGGCTTTTAGGTCAATGCGCAAGCGCATTGACCTAAAATGCGCGTGCACATCATCAAATCGCCAGTCAATCGCCAGCAGCACTCCTCCCCTGCTGCTTCACACCCTCATGCCGCTCTCCCCGCTCCGCCCCCTCCCTTGCCCGCCGTGTCGCATTTCTCATCCCCCCTCCCCACAGCAATGCCCTCAGCCGGCCGTACTTTCACTTTGACGGCTGCTGCCGTCTCTCGTGTTTCTCCTATAGCTTTCTGCTTTAAGATTAGTTGTTGTGGCTGGCAGCGGCCACTTAAAGCAATCCTTCCTCATCCTCGCTTGTAATCAAAATAATGCACGCATGTGGGTTTTCCAAACTGTGGGTCGCATGCCGGTTTTTGGTGTTTGAAGCAATAGAGTCCTTTAAGTTCACCTGGTTACATCTGCTGGGCTTTAAAGACACCGGACAAACTTTCTGACAAATTGCTGCTAATTGTTTTGAATGGGGATTGGGGTTTACGGACTCCTCACTTTGTCGCATGCAGTCATAAAAAGTAAATTGTGACAATCTTGCTAGGTTACAAGGGGTGTGTGAGGATGTATTTTTTTTTTTTTTTTTACACAATAACATGTAAATGCGTTTAAATAAACTACGCCTACAGCAGATAGGAAAGCAAAAATGGATCGCAATTTTTAGTAGTTCTGAAATGTGACCGCTTAATATTTTAATAGTATCCAAGCATTTTACTTGATGATGCAAAATTTAGAGCCCTATTTCCACCCTATAATTTGTGTGCAATATAGTTTTATCAGTAAAACCACATCCACCACCACCACATCCACCACCACTTCACCACCGCATCCACCACCACCACATCCACCACCACCACCACATCACCGCATCCACCACCACATCCACCACTTCCACTGCATCCACCACCACCACATCCACCACCGCATCCACCACCACATCCACCACTTCCACTGCATCCACCACCACCACATCCACCACCACCACCACATCACCGCATCCACCACCACATCCACCACCACATCCACCACTTCCACTGCATCCACCACCACCACATCCACCACCACCACATCCACCACCACATCCACCACCGCATCCACCACCACCTCATCCACCACCTCATCCACCACCTCATCCACCACCTCATCCACCACCTCAACCACCACCTCAACCACCACCTCAACCACCACCTCATCCACCAACGCATCCACCACAACCACCACATCCACAACCACCACAACCACCACATCCACCACCACCACATCCACCACCACCACATCCACCACAACACCACCACATCCACCATCACCACCACATCCACCATCACCACCACATCCACCATCACATCCACCACCACATCCATCACATCCACCATCACATCCACCACCACATCCACCACCACATCCACCACCACATCCACCACCGCATCCACCACCACCGCATCCACCACCACATCCACCACCACCACCACCACATCCACCACCACCACCACCACAACCACATCCACCACCACCACCACAACCATCACCACATCCACCACCACCATCACCACATCCACCACCACCTCATCCACCACCTCATCCACCACCTCATCCACCACCGCATCCACCACCACCACATCCACCACCGCATCCACCACCGCATCCAACACCACATCCACCACCACCACCACATCCACCACCACCATATCCCCCAGATCCACCACCACCACATCTACATGTGTGTGGCTCTGTGTGTGTAGGTGCAAATGCAATGTTCTTGGATTGTCGTCACAATAAAATACACTGAACATAATCTTCACAAAAGTTATTTACAAACGTTTAAGCTATTGCCATTATAAATTACAATAACTTTTATTTAAGTATTAATTATTTACAAAATTAAAAGCCATTGTTATTTGTAATATCAATACATCTAAGTCACGTAAATACAACACACATTGCATTACAAATGCTATAGGTGTCACATTTGCAAAAGTTAAAACTATTGACATTGTAACTGACAAAGCTATTCATTTTGCTACTTTCAAAACCAACACATAAATTAAAAAAGTGTCATTTACAATACCAATAGCTCAAACTTTCCTAATGCGAGACCTATTGCATTTCCAATGCTTGTTTTTGATAAGTGATCGGGCATTCAGAAGGATACCCCTTTCTGTCTCAAACGAGTTAGCCAGATTGGTATTAGGTGCCTTGGGTCGAAACCTAGGGAGAGATGGTGTAGGGCTAGCAGCGTTGAGAGTCCTGCAGCTACAAGTGAGCGGGCGTAGCAGGTCCTCGGGGGAGTAGGAATGCGAGCAAATGCGACTCGGGGGTTTGAATGTGAGTAAGGCCTGAAGGGCATATTTCATATAAGGGGGGTTGGAAGTAGCTCGACCAGACGTCCAGCTGTCCAGCCCGTCCTCAGCGCGGACGGGCGCAGACGGGCTGGACTCTGGCGTGACTCCGGCGGGCATCCGGCGCGTCCGCAAACGCGTCCGCTACGCGGGGAGGCCCGTCCCTTTTTGTAGGCAGCTAGAGCGCGTCAGGGCGCACCCACACCCAATATGGCCGCTGTCCTACCCTCGCCTCCCCGGGACCAACTCTCAGCGTCAACACTCAGCTGAGAGTGGCCCAAGCGGTAGAGGGGGGTCGAGAGGAGTCAATTCGCAATTGAAACAATTGAAACGCTTATTAAAATCAAGCGACAAGCTTTTCACGACTAACTATTAAAAACAATCCTAAAATGCTTTTTTGGTCAAGCGTAGAGCTGCTGGCAGTATAGTGAAAAGAAAAGCGTAAGGACCTCCGGCTTCCGCCTCAGAGGGTGAAGAGTAGAGATCTGCGCGCATGAAATGAGCCCTTTTTGTAGGCAGCTAGAGCGCGTCAGGGCGCACTCACACCCAATATGGCCGCTGTCCTACCCTCGCCTCCCCGGGACCAACTCTCAGCGTCAACACTCAGCTGAGAGTGGCCCAAGCGGTAGAGGGAGGTGAGAGGAGTCAATTCACAATTGAAACAATTGAAACGCTTATTAAAATCAAGCGACAAGCTTTTCACGACTAACTATTAAAAACAATCCTAAAATGCTTTTTTGGTCAAGCGTAGATCTGCTGGCAGTATAGGGAAAAGAAAAGCGTAAGGACCTCCGGCTTCCGCCTCAAAGGGTGAAGAGTAGAGATCTGCGCGCATGAAATGAGCCCTTTTTGTAGGCAGCTAGAGCGCGTCAGGGCGCACCCACACCCAATATGGCCGCTGTCCTACCCTCGCCTCCCCGGGACCAACTCTCAGCGTGAACACTCAGCTGAGAGTGGCCCAAGCGGTAGAGGGAGGTGAGAGGAGTCAATTCGCAATTGAAACGATTGAAACGCTTATTAAAATCAAGCGACAAGCTTTTCACGACTAACTATTAAAAACAATCCTAAAATGCTTTTTTGGTCAAGCGTAGATCTGCTGGCAGTATAGGGAAAAGAAAAGCGTAAGGACCTCCGGCTTCCGCCTTAGCCTAGTGGATAAAGTTGCAGGCCCCTAACCCAAAGGTTATTGGTTCAATTCCCGAATTTCAATATCTGAGCACTGAGAAAATCAACAAGCTAGAAGGTATGAGGTCAAATTTCCTAGTAGAGACAGTGAAGGACTTTGGGACTTCTGCCGCAAGGCACCAGAGTTAGGTCATTGCAGAATACATTCCACAACAATAGCACTCCATGTCACAAAGGTACCCCAGGTAGCTCCGACATTACAGTACTTAGTAGCCTCGATCAAATTAATTCAATGGTTGTTGGTTTCAGGGTCCTTGTCCAATAGACCTTTTAGCGTCAAGATTGATTCATCACTTTCAGCTGTTTTTCACCTGGAGATCGGATCCATTGGAAAAACAGTTGTAGGTCATGTCCCTCGTCTGTCGGTGGGACTGATCTATGTTTCCATCAGTTCATTCCAATTGTCGGTTAGCGGATACGAATATCACATCAAGTAGCGGAGGCGGCCTTAGTATCTCCCTTATAGCTATCCTCTTCTGGGTTCTAATACTCCTTGAGACGGGCTACAACCTGCTCGGAGTGCTCCGTACCTCTCCGCACTACTTCAGGGCCCATAGGCAGCGCCCGGTGGCGATTGAGCAGTTATTCTTTAGGTCATAGTGGTTTTTTCCTGCATCAAAGGAATTGGCCGGCAGTCGGACGCGCTGCAGGCGTTCATTTCACAAAACTGAGTCTTTCCAAGCACACAGGATACTCTTCAACATGAGAAGGTTGGGTTTGTTGGGAAGCATCCCACAGTGGTTTCTACGGGGGCGGAATCTTCCCACGTTGTAAAGGATTCTTTCAGCACTAACATTATGGGACTTGGCGAGCTGTTCGGTTCGCAACGGCCATTTGGCCGTTTCTCTGCAAGTCATCTTCAGATGATTGGCTAACCGGTGGTCTTGCGCCGGTATTCTGTTAGTTATTTGAAGGTATTGGAGTAACAAAACCTCCCACACCGCAATTTTCCCTTTGGGCATGTTTCTATAGCTATTTGCTTATTTGATATACGACCAATTACTAATATGCTGGTGGCTATTATCGTCCAACAGACGTTTCGGATCCTATCTACCTGACGGTGTTTCTACGGCGAGGAAGCCCTGGATTTTGCTGGTACAGTGCCTACTTCAAAAGGAGTTCCATTTAGTATTGTGGTCGGTATTATATTTTGTTAAGAACTATTACAAATTGTGCTTTCTAGCTACCGCAAATTATGCAATGGGGTTCACTGCCTTAAGGCTTGAGCAGGGTTTTTCACCCTGATTGGTGATCACATTGCATGAGTTTTAAAACATCTGTTGGCAGCTTTATAGCCAAAAGGTAAAGTCAGTTGACAAAAATCGGTATTCATACCCAAAGTTGGGGCACCTTCTGTTCGTGGTGCCATGACATCTAAAAATTGCATGAGGATGTTTACTGTTCTAGACATCTTGAGTTCTGCGAACTGGTTTTTCTCAGTCTACATGTAAACAGACTTTTGTAAACTGGTGGGTGATATAGTGGTAGTAATGTTTAATAAGCGTTCAACTAGCATAATCCGAAGCCTCCGGTTCTGTAATAGAATAAATGTTGGTAATAATTACTGTTAGACCTGACATCATTGGCTTGAGTCTCTCCTCCATTTTTTTCTGTTTGCCTCCACTGTTTCCGATGTTTTGCTGGTATATGCTTTGGGCACTGTGCCACTGCTGATCAGTGCCACAGTGCAAGTGCTCCCTATGTTAAATTACTGTATTGATTGAATTCCATGTTTGGCTTATTTGGTTTACTGTCAGTCCCTAGTTTAGTGCACCAGGAGTGCCAGGGCTTGTAAATACAAATGCTGCTCGTGGGCCTGCAGCACATGTTGTGCCACCCACAGGAGCGGCCTAGTAAAAGTATGTCTACAGGTCTGCCATTGCTAGACCTACGTGCAGTCTGGTACTGTCACGCTGACTGCGCAAGTACGCCTACTTGCCAGTCCCCAAACCTTCCCTTAACTTCATGTTAGTCACCCCTATGGTAGGCCTGAGGGCAGGGTGCATTGTAAGCATAAGGTAGGACAAGCCTGACAAGGTTGGCATGTCCTAATAGTGAATTACAGCCATATTCGTTTTTCACTATTGTAAGGTAACCTGCTCTCCATTAGTTAGAATGGGCTGCCTGGGTTATTAATGTTATAATCCTAGTTGGCTCGGGGAGCATGGTGCAATGTCGAGTTTGGTATCCCTGAACTCGGGGTTTAATCACGCATCCATCTGTGTGGATGGTTTTTGGACTCTGGGTTTGAAAATAGCACTTTTAGAAAGTGGCTATTTTCTTGTCTAACTATTTCTGGTTTCTGCTGGTTTGGTGTGTGTGTGACAGGAGCTGGGTGGCTCCAGAGATCTGCTGAGTCAGTGTGGGATGAGTGGGACATTTGCATTGAGAGTAGGGGGAGAGTAGCTTCTGATAGCCTGCCCTGCCTGATACAATGCTGGCTCCACCTCCTGCCAGGCGACTGATGGCTCTGTGCCTGCCAGGGACGATCCTAGCCCCACCTCCTGCCGGGAGGCTGATAGCTCTGCTCCTGCCAGTGACAATGCTGGCTCCACCTCCTACTGGGCGGCTGAGGACTCTGCCCTGCACAGTGAATAGGCCAGGTGCCTCTGCCTGGCTACACCCACAACAAACCCAGGATGTTGGGAAATTCCCCTGCATGGACAAAGGGATCAAAGCCAAAAAGGGGTATAAGAGAAGGACCCCTGAACCAAGACTTCAGATCACTTCTGACAAGGAACCCTGAAACCAAGGACAAGAAGCCTGCTGATCCAAGGACTTGCCTACCCCTTCTGCCAGTGTGCTGTTTGCTGGGGGGAATCCTGCATTGCTTCTTTATTTTTGCCAAGGAACCAGGAGAGAGGAACTTTGTGTGTACTCTCAGACTTTGCTAAGAAAATCTCCAAGGACTGGAAGAGTGCCAGTCTCCTGCTGAAGTCACAGGGCTAAAGGACTTCATCATTTGCTAAAAGTGCTTGTTGCTGGAACTTGTGAATCCAGCCTTTCTGAAAGAATCCAGCAATCTCGACGCCGACGGACGTCGCCGAATCCAGCTCGACATCGTGAGTAACGGCTCCAGTGTCCCGCTTCCCCGACGCCGGCCGCCGGGCCCGATCGACGCCAGCAGCAACGCCAGTGAGTAGCGAGTTCGGCTCCAGCTCCAAGTGACTTCGTGTCTGCACCGCTGCTGATCGCATCGACTTCGAAGCCCTCTCGACGCCGTGAGCGCTGCTCACTCTTCGCAACTTCATCATCGACATCGACGACGACGCCGCATCCTGCTTCGCCTCGTGAGCGCTGCTCCTGCCCGACTTCGATCGACGCCGCTGCAGGTCGCCCCGACTCCGAGGCCGGATCGACGCCGGAGACGCGACGCCGGACATCTCGACGCCGCTGATCATCGTGTGCTTCGCTTTTCCAAGGTACTGTGTTGTGGGGGTCAGTGCGACTCCGGGCTCGACGTAGCGCTCCTCGCGGTCGACGCCGAACCTTTGGATTAACTTTGCCTCGAAGTCGTGTAACTCCAGTGGGAGTTACATTGTTGCCAAGAACTGTGTTTTAAAGAAGAAGAGTTGCTTTTGATACTAAAGACTTTTGTGCTAAGAAGAAACTACACTTGAACTATTATTTTTCCTTCCTAGAGTATTTATTAAGACTGTGGTATATTTTTGTCGTTATTTGGTCTTGTGCTAAGCCTTATATAAAAATCCTTATTTTTATAATACTACTGTGTCGTGTCCATTTGTAGTGTATTCACTTTATTACTGTATGTGGTCATAAATGCTTAACGCACTGCCTCTGAGATAAGCCTGTCTGCTTTGCCAAACTACCAAGGGGGTGAGCAGGGGTTATCTAAGTGTGTGATCCCCTTGCCCTGACTAGAAAAGGTGTGTCCCTATTTGTCAGAAGTACATACCTCTGCCAACTAGAGACAGCCGGTTCTAACATTGGTGGCAGCGGTGGGATTTGAACTTTGCATTTATGACCCATGTGCAGTGATTAGTGTGCGCTACATAGTGAAAGCAGACCATAGCGCAGCCACAATCTAATTTGGAAGGATTCTATTTTTGTTCTCCGCTTTTCTGAAGCTTGATTTTTTGAACACTGCCAGTTTTGACCATGAGTGACAACGGAGTCACTGTCCCTGCTGTTGTTGTTGTGGAGGAGTTTGATAGGAATAAGCTAAAGAAATACAAAAAAGATGAGCTGAAGCACTTTTGCGAGCAGTTTAAAGTTCCTACCACAGGCCTCTCAAGGAAAGATGATTTTCGCAAAGCGTTGCAGGCCTGGTGGGAGTCCAGAGATCCCTCTGATGTGGTGGTGGTACCCACAGGGGAAGGGGATGAGGAGGTGCCAGTGAATGGCCCTGTGTCCTCTCCCGGTAGCAGTGTTTCCTCCAAAGGTCTTTCCCCTGAAGAAAGAGAAGAAAGGGCGAAAGAGCGAGCTTACAACATGGAAATGGCAAGGCTTAAGATAAATGGGCAGTTGGAGTTAGAAAATGCAAAAGGCAGAAGAGAAGCTGATTTGGAGATCAAAAGGATAGAATTTGAGAGAGAGAAGTTAGCTTTGGAGCGTGAAACCAGGTTGAGGGAGCTGGATATCCAAGCTAAAAAGTTAGAATTGAATCCCTCTGGTGGCAGCATCCCCTCTGTGCCTGCAGAAAGTAGGTTTTATTTTCCCAAAGATGTGATAAAAGATTATCAGAAGAATGAAGATATTGGCCAGTGGTTTAAAGCATATGAGTTAGCATTGTTGGCCCACCGGGTCCCTGAGAAGGATTGGGGAGCGGGGTTGTGGGGTCGCTTTGTGAATGAGGGGAGAGATACCCTGTTAGACATGCCTGTTGAAGATAGGGCGTCTTATGCTCATATGAAAGATGCTTTAATGTTGAGGTATGGCCTAACCCCAGAAAAGTACAGACAAGCCTTTAGAGAATGTAAGAAGTTGCCTGGTACTACGTGGGTTGAATATGTGTCTTTTTTTTGCAGAGCCATGGATGGTTGGGTAAAGGGCAGCAAAGTGGAAAGTTATGAAGCTCTTTATGATTTGTTTGCTTGGGAGCACTTGTCTAATAACTGTTTTCCAGAGCTGCGCCAGCACCTTATTGATAGCAAGATATCTAACCCTAGAAAACTTGCTGAGGAGGCGGACCGCTGGGTCAGTACCAGGGTCCACAAGGGTCCAGTGGGAGACTCAGCCAAAGGTGGGCAGGGTCCCCAGCAGAAGAGTGGGGGGGACAAGGGTAAACAGAAGGAGTTCCAGAAAGGGCCCCAAAGTAATCCCCAAGGGAACCAAGGGAAAGGTTCCCAGCCTCCCCCTGGGAAGAAGCCAGGGGCCCCGACAGGTAAACCTGTTCATAGGGGCCCAATGACCTGCTATGTTTGCAAGCAGGTAGGACATCGTTTTTATGATCCCCAGTGTCCCATGAGGGACTCTAATGCACCACCACGTGCACCCCCCCGTCAGTTGGCGAGTGTAGCCCTGGGAGGGGAGGAGATGGTTGTCCCTGGTGGGAGGGGTCCCGCAGAGATGTCCCTGGTCTCGCTAGGAGACATGGAAATGGTCCCTCCACCCCCTCTGCCTAGTAACACTAATAAATATAGGCAGTGGGTGACCATTAATGGCCATAGAGTGGAAGCTCTCAGAGACACCGGAGCGAGTGTGACAGCTGTCAAGTGTCACTTGGTGTCCAGAGAGCAGGTGGTTCCCCACGCATTCTACCCTGTGATAGCTGCTGACAACTCCCAGAAAGAGTGTGAGGTAGCTCAGGTTCCCTTTGAATGGGGGGGAGTTTCAGGTACTCTTCAAGTTGCTGTAAGGCCCGCCATGCCTGTTGATTGTCTCCTGGGCAATGATTTAGAAGACTCCCCTTGGGCTAAGGTGGAGAGGGAGACACACTTGAAAATGTTGGGTGTGCCAGAGTGGGTGTGTGCAACCACTCGATCGATGACAGCAAGTAAGGGTGTTGATGGGGTCCCGGAGCCTGAAAGTATGGCCCAGGACCCAGCTGGGAAGAGAAGAGGCAGGGGGCGCGGAAAACCATCCCCCGTAGTTCCCGTGGTCCAGGAGGAGGTAGACCCTGAGGGGGATGCCCTGGAGCCCACAGGGGAACAAGTTGCTGAACTGGGAGACCTGCCCGAGCTGACCCATTGGCAGCAGGATGGTGGTCCCTCCAGGGAAGAATTTTGTGCTGAACAAAAGGTGTGCCCTTCTCTTGTGGGTATGAGGCAGCAGGCCTCAGCCCAAACCTCAGGTGATCAGTCAGGGTCACATTTTGTGTACTGGGAGAACGACCTCCTGTATAGCGAGCCTAAGGCTGCTGAGCCTGGGTCAGCCCGTGTGCTGGTGGTACCCCAGCGCTTTAGAGCCTTCCTACTGGGTTTGGCTCATGACGTTCCTTTAGCTGGACATCTGGGGCAGGACAAGACCTATGACAGGCTTGTCACCCATTTTTATTGGCCTCAGATGCGAAGGGATGTAGACATCCATTGCAAGACTTGTCACACTTGCCAGGCAAGTGGGAAAAGCGGAAGGAAGCAGAAGGCTCCCCTCCAACCTTTTCCAGTGGTCAGTACCCCCTTTGACCGGGTGGGGATTGACATTGTTGGGCCCCTGGACCCCAAGACAGCCCTGGGCAACAGGTTCATCCTGGTCTTGGTGGACCATGCCACACGGTACCCGGAAGCCATCCCTCTCAGAACAGTGACGGCCCCCGTGGTGGGACGGGCACTGATGGGTGTTTTCTCCCGAATGGGGTTCCCCAGAGAGGTGGTGTCAGACCGGGGCACCAACTTCATTTCCAATTATATGAAGTCTCTGTGGAAGGAGTGTGGGGTAACCTACAAGTTCACCACTCCTTACCACCCTCAAGGTAATGGGCTGGTTGAGAGATTCAACCGGACCCTTAAAGGCATGATCATGGGTCTTGAAGAACCAATGAGGCGTAAATGGGACGTCCTCTTGCCATGCCTGTTGTTTGCTTACCGTGAGGTGCCACAGAAGTCTCTAGGGTTCAGCCCCTTTGAGCTTTTGTATGGTCACCCGGTAAGAGGACCTTTGAGTCTGGTCAAAGAAGGCTGGGAGCAATCTCCCAGGAAACCTCCCCAGGATGTATACAGTTACATGCTGGCCTTTAGGAACCAGACTAGGCGCTTCAGAGATCTTGCTCAGGCAAATCTGGAGGCCAGCCAGGAAGAGATGAAGCGGTGGTACGACCGGAATGCCACTCTGGTTGAGCTTCAGCCTGGTCAGGAAGTTTGGGTTATGTCCCCTGTGGAACCTTGTGCGCTCAAGGACAGGTGGACTGGACCGTTTAAGGTTGTGGAGAAGAAGAGCGATGTCACCTACTTGGTGGACTTGAAATCTCCCAGGAACCCCTTGAGGGTCCTGCATGTCAACCGTTTGAAGCCCCACTTAGAAAGGTCCGAAGTGGGCATGCTCCTAGCTACAGATGCTGGAATGGAGGAGGAGAGTGAGCCTCTTCCTGACCTCCTGTATGCAAAAGAGCAAGATGGGTCAGTGGATGGTGTGGTCCTCTCTGACACACTGACCCTTGAGCAGCAGCAAGATTGTCGCCACCTGTTGGGGCAATTTCCTGATCTGTTTTCCTTGGTTCCTGGTGTCACTCATTGGTGTGTCCATGATGTGGACACAGGAGACAGCACTCCTGTGAAGCACAAGGCTTACAGGGTGACTGACAAGGTCAGAGCATACATTAAGGAGGAGGTCTCCAAAATGTTTGCCTTAGGGGTGGTTGAGTCCTCTAGCAGCCCTTGGGCCAGCCCAGTGGTCTTGGTCCCGAAGGCTGCAGCGCCTGGTGCTTCACCAGAACTTCGGTTCTGTGTGGATTACCGAGGACTCAATTCAGTCACCAAGACTGACGCGCACCCCATCCCCAGAGCTGATGAGCTCATAGATCGGTTGGGGGCTGCCCGGTACCTTAGTACGTTTGACTTGACGTCTGGGTACTGGCAGATCGCCTTAACTGATGGGGCCAAAGAGAGGTCAGCATTCTCCACACCAGATGGGCTCTACCAGTTTCGGGTGATGCCCTTTGGAATGAAGAATGCCCCTGCCACCTTCCAGAGGTTGGTCAACCAGGTCTTGGCTGGACTGGAGGATTTCAGTGCCGCCTACCTGGACGACATTGCAGTGTTCAGCGCCAGCTGGGAGGAACACTTGCGCCACCTCCAGGAAGTGTTGTTGGCCCTGCGCAGAGCAGGCCTCACAATCAAAGCCAGTAAGTGCCAGATTGGGCAGGGTTCTGTGGTGTACTTGGGGCACCAAGTAGGGAGCGGCAAGGTGGCCCCCCTGCAACCCAAGATTGATACCATCCTGGCTTGGGCACCGCCCAAAACCCAAACTCAGGTGAGAGCCTTCTTAGGTCTCACGGGTTACTACAGGAGGTTCGTCAAGGATTATGGTAACATTGTGCACCCCTTGACGTCGCTGACTTCCAGGAAGCAGCCACGAAATGTGATCTGGACTGACGCCTGTCAGACGGCCTTTGACACCCTGAAAGCTGCAATGTGCACAGCACCTATACTCCAGGCACCCGACTTTTCTAAAGAATTCGTTGTCCAGACGGACGCTTCAGAGCATGGCGTGGGGGCTGTTCTAGCTCAGGTGAATGAAGAGGGCCGAGACTTACCTGTAGCCTTCATCAGCAGGAGGTTACTTCCCAGGGAACAGAAGTGGAGTGCGATAGAGCGAGAAGCATTTGCTGTGGTCTGGGCGCTGAAGAAGCTAAGACCCTACCTGTTTGGGACTCACTTCCGGGTTCAGACAGACCACAGGCCCCTCAGATGGTTGATGCAGATGAGGGGTGAGAACCCAAAACTGTTGAGGTGGTCCATTTCCCTACAGGGGATGGACTTTACGGTGGAACACCGCCCTGGCACAGATCACGCCAATGCTGATGGTCTGTCCAGATTTTTCCGCCTTAGTGATGAGAACTCCCCAGGGGAAGGGTAGTTCTCCCCACATTTCAGCTGGAGGGGACACGTGTTAGACCTGACATCATTGGCTTGAGTCTCTCCTCCATTTTTTTTCTGTTTGCCTCCACTGTTTCCGATGTTTTGCTGGTATATGCTTTGGGCACTGTGCCACTGCTGATCAGTGCCACAGTGCAAGTGCTCCCTATGTTAAATTACTGTATTGATTGAATTCCATGTTTGGCTTATTTGGTTTACTGTCAGTCCCTAGTTTAGTGCACCAGGAGTGCCAGGGCTTGTAAATACAAATGCTGCTCGTGGGCCTGCAGCACATGTTGTGCCACCCACAGGAGCGGCCTAGTAAAAGTATGTCTACAGGTCTGCCATTGCTAGACCTACGTGCAGTCTGGTACTGTCACGCTGACTGCGCAAGTACGCCTACTTGCCAGTCCCCAAACCTTCCCTTAACTTCATGTTAGTCACCCCTATGGTAGGCCTGAGGGCAGGGTGCATTGTAAGCATAAGGTAGGACAAGCCTGACAAGGTTGGCATGTCCTAATAGTGAATTACAGCCATATTCGTTTTTCACTATTGTAAGGTAACCTGCTCTCCATTAGTTAGAATGGGCTGCCTGGGTTATTAATGTTATAATCCTAGTTGGCTCGGGGAGCATGGTGCAATGTCGAGTTTGGTATCCCTGAACTCGGGGTTTAATCACGCATCCATCTGTGTGGATGGTTTTTGGACTCTGGGTTTGAAAATAGCACTTTTAGAAAGTGGCTATTTTCTTGTCTAACTATTTCTGGTTTCTGCTGGTTTGGTGTGTGTGTGACAGGAGCTGGGTGGCTCCAGAGATCTGCTGAGTCAGTGTGGGATGAGTGGGACATTTGCATTGAGAGTAGGGGGAGAGTAGCTTCTGATAGCCTGCCCTGCCTGATACAATGCTGGCTCCACCTCCTGCCAGGCGACTGATGGCTCTGTGCCTGCCAGGGACGATCCTAGCCCCACCTCCTGCCGGGAGGCTGATAGCTCTGCTCCTGCCAGTGACAATGCTGGCTCCACCTCCTACTGGGCGGCTGAGGACTCTGCCCTGCACAGTGAATAGGCCAGGTGCCTCTGCCTGGCTACACCCACAACAAACCCAGGATGTTGGGAAATTCCCCTGCATGGACAAAGGGATCAAAGCCAAAAAGGGGTATAAGAGAAGGACCCCTGAACCAAGACTTCAGATCACTTCTGACAAGGAACCCTGAAACCAAGGACAAGAAGCCTGCTGATCCAAGGACTTGCCTACCCCTTCTGCCAGTGTGCTGTTTGCTGGGGGGAATCCTGCATTGCTTCTTTATTTTTGCCAAGGAACCAGGAGAGAGGAACTTTGTGTGTACTCTCAGACTTTGCTAAGAAAATCTCCAAGGACTGGAAGAGTGCCAGTCTCCTGCTGAAGTCACAGGGCTAAAGGACTTCATCATTTGCTAAAAGTGCTTGTTGCTGGAACTTGTGAATCCAGCCTTTCTGAAAGAATCCAGCAATCTCGACGCCGACGGACGTCGCCGAATCCAGCTCGACATCGTGAGTAACGGCTCCAGTGTCCCGCATCCCCGACGCCGGCCGCCGGGCCCGATCGACGCCAGCAGCAACGCCAGTGAGTAGCGAGTTCGGCTCCAGCTCCAAGTGACTTCGTGTCTGCACCGCTGCTGATCGCATCGACTTCGAAGCCCTCTCGACGCCGTGAGCGCTGCTCACTCTTCGCAACTTCATCATCGACATCGACGACGACGCCGCATCCTGCTTCGCCTCGTGAGCGCTGCTCCTGCCCGACTTCGATCGACGCCGCTGCAGGTCGCCCCGACTCCGAGGCCGGATCGACGCCGGAGACGCGACGCCGGACATCTCGACGCCGCTGATCATCGTGTGCTTCGCTTTTCCAAGGTACTGTGTTGTGGGGGTCAGTGCGACTCCGGGCTCGACGTAGCGCTCCTCGCGGTCGACGCCGAACCTTTGGATTAACTTTGCCTCGAAGTCGTGTAACTCCAGTGGGAGTTACATTGTTGCCAAGAACTGTGTTTTAAAGAAGAAGAGTTGCTTTTGATACTAAAGACTTTTGTGCTAAGAAGAAACTACACTTGAACTATTATTTTTCCTTCCTAGAGTATTTATTAAGACTGTGGTATATTTTTGTCGTTATTTGGTCTTGTGCTAAGCCTTATATAAAAATCCTTATTTTTATAATACTACTGTGTCGTGTCCATTTGTAGTGTATTCACTTTATTACTGTATGTGGTCATAAATGCTTAACGCACTGCCTCTGAGATAAGCCTGTCTGCTTTGCCAAACTACCAAGGGGGTGAGCAGGGGTTATCTAAGTGTGTGATCCCCTTGCCCTGACTAGAAAAGGTGTGTCCCTATTTGTCAGAAGTACATACCTCTGCCAACTAGAGACAGCCGGTTCTAACAATTACCCACCCACATGTTCTTGATGTTCTGTATAAGCAGAAGTTATGGGCTTTTCCTGTCTCATTCCTTTCAGGTTCTGAAAAAGAAGATTGAGCAGAAGTACTTCTGGTTGGGAGGATATAACATTTCCAGTTCGATTATGGTTTCTTCCACGTTGGAGGATGATTGTGGAGACTCATGTTCCTTATTTTGGACTGGTGTTATTAATGCTATTGACTGGCAAGGTTCGAGCAAAGAAAGAGGAGCAGAAACAGGATGCAGTGGCTCTTATAGGGCTGTACAGGATGTGATGTATAGACGAGCATCATGGGAAATGTAGTTTTATTTGCATACAAAATGATTCTCATTGGCTGCTGTGAGTAGCAAATAAAATAAAGAGAAGCATAATCCTTGCCTCCGTGTCCTTAATAGAATTGAAAATTCTTGGCGTGAATGCTAGCTAATTTCTTATTCCTCTTCTTTGCGTAAGCCTGGGTGTGGCCTGGTTAAGATTCTTGAAGCATAATTGCAGCTTGATTGGACCTGGCTTCCGACCACTCCTCCCCGTTCTAGATTGTAATTTAAATGATTCCATATTTGTAAAGCTCAAATGTATCACCCCTAGGGGTATCCAGGTGCTGGGGGCCATCAGGTAGATTAAGTGAGCTATTGCCCACAGTCACATGATGCTGGGCTGAGATACTGCCGGTGATCGAAGCGCGAGCCCAACGCTCCGGAGTCATACTTCTCCAAAGATAAATACAAGCCACCTTGAACAAAACTCTAGGACTCTAGAGAAAACCCTGATGCTGTGACATCCATTGAAGAAGTGGAAACTGTACTTTCTGATATGGGCAGAGGAGCTGCCCTCTGACCAGGCTAGCAGGATAAGACACAAGGCTAGGCTAGCTGAAGCATGCATGGAAGCCATCTCGAGAACATTAGTGAACGAGGACTGATGAGGTCTTTGCATCCACGTTGTTCCGAAGTGAGCAGAAGGCTTCTGTTTTGTAAGAGAGTTGTACCTGCAGGAGACATTCCAGGGACATGACCGTGATAAGCCCGCCTTGGCTGGACTTGACCCACACTATTCACTGAAAGCCTTCCCTGCTGTACTACATGTGTTATATTACATGACAATGACATCTACTACATCGTCATATCACTACATCAGCAGTATGGTTAAGTATAATAGGTGCATGCACTAGATAATAGGGTTACATGGATGACATACAAGTAAAAATAATAATATACTTGCATAATGTAGAAGCGGTAGAAGGTATACGAGATGCAATATAATCGTAGAGTGATATTATGTCCCTTCATGTAGTGGCATACACCATCCCTGACTTTATGAGAGACTGTATCACTGCTTTGAAAGCCTAAGAGGAACAGAAGAGCTTTCCCTTTAGCCCTAGGTTTTAGGTTTGTGGCCTGTTGGTAGAGACTGGTTGCCATTTTGTTAATACTCTTTCTTGTGTTTCAAGTTGCATAGATATTGTGATTTTAAATGTAGTTGTCTCCTAAATCTCGGTTCCCCTACTAGATATCTCCAGGGTCACCCAAGTACCTTAGGGGTTGTGGTTACCACTACCACCTCAACGGGTTTACAGCAACAAGCCATTCGCAAGGAATCGGCTCCTTACATTTAGTGCTCTCAGGAGGTGGACAATAGTTCCTAACCCATTTGCCACATTTCAAGTACTAGTAACCCCCCCAACGCTCCCCCCAAGTTTGTGACTTTGGAAACTAGTCAGGGCAGTAACTGGTCAAAGGCGCTGGAAGAAGGGGTGAGAGGGGTGCAGTAGCACCTCCAAAATAACCACGCAGAAGTGGAGAAGATGAATGAGCAATAAAGATGCCTTTAAATTCTGATTTTATCTTGTCATATTTCCTGTGCTTTAAAGTCAGAGATTATATGTTAGGCAAATTCTTCTGACAAATTGCTGTTTATTCTCTTAACATGGAGATTGGTGTTTACTTTACATTCTCTGACTGCAATGTGAGAGGATTTTGCAAAGTGAACTGTGACAATCTTGCTGGGGTACTGTGTGTGAAAGGAAAGGATGCAGGATGCCAGTTTTGTTTATACAAAAAAATTAAATAACTTTACGGATATTCTCCAATATATGTCAGCAGTTATAAAAGAACAAATGAAGCACATTTTTTTATAATTCTGAAGTTTGATGGAAACAAACATTTCAATATGATCAAAACAAATCAGGGCACTTGGTGATGTGCAAATGCTAAATATTCACTGAAACCCTACACATTACCTATTGTTTGTGTTATGGAGAGATTTATCAGTAAAACCCCTCATCTGTACAAATGTTGTAACCATTTCAATGGAAAGTGGGCTCTCTGTAATGGCTGTGGGCCACCAGACCATGGCTTAGTAATTTATTTGCAACAGTGTGCCCCAAAATGTGCTACCGGCTACATATCACACTAGTACCACTCTCCTACTCAATTGCTACACTTCTTTTGTGTGATGACAATCCCTATGACTTCAGTGGCTTAGCATTGATGGAAGCACCCCCACTCTGAAAATAGTTGCATCACCACCATAACTGGTCCTCCACTGAGTGTGTTCAGTGCTCCCTTTGTCACCAACCACTAGAGCCCCAGTAGCATTGTTGAGGGTGCACTGGATATTTGAACTTAAATCATATATTTAGCATCTTAAAGCCACGCGCCCAAAGCACCTTCTTTTTTGTGTGGTTTTCATACCATGGACTATTCCGGAGGGCATTGCAGCGCTTTACATGCGTACCAGATTAGGTTACATATTTTTTAGGCACGGGGAGATGAAGTAATTTGGCAAGGATCACTGGATGTTAGGCCAAAGCTAAGATTCGAATCGGGTTCTCCAGTTCTAACGATGGCAGCTCGAGTTCCCCCTTGCACCCAAAGCCACTCAAAAAACGACAGAAAAATGCAAACGCATTTTCAGGGGTAGCACCAATAATTTTTTTACAACATCCCCCATAAATTAGTACTGCTCAACCATCCCTCTCCTTAAAGGGTAGCGTGAAAGAATTACCATTGAACCAGTTCTAAGACCCTCCAATGAACAGTGTGATGACTGCTCCAGTGGAGAACTGACATTATGACCAGTTCCCATAACAAGATGGCAACAACACTCAGAACCCTGCATCACTAAGTGAAACACGTTTAGATGTAGTTTCATGAAAGAAAATGATTACCTTGACACCTTATTTCACAGAGTGGAAAAACTGAGGAATGCACAGTGTCTTAGGTTCCAGTACCAGCTATACTAATCGAGAACTCAAATATATAAAGTTCTAAGTCAGAGTTCCCGGATTGATTTAAAAGTTCTAAACAATTGATGAGCCCTCGTTCCCAAATGTCTCATCTATGGACTTATATGCGTGATGAAAGCCATTCACAGGTTCCAATATCTACCCTCTTAAAGTGGCCCGTGTCCTAGATTATAAACACAGAATTCAATGAGCCTTTGGGTTTTATTAACCCTAGTTTGGGGGAGTGTTGACGTTAATGCAGATGTCATCATGAGTGCTTCTTTCCAGGAAAGTTCCAGTAGCGGCTCCTCAGCTAAGGCGGAGGAGCACCACCCCACTGCTTTTCAGCAGTGAAAAATGTAAATAAAAAAATACAATAACAAAGGTTGTTATCATTTTACTTTTCCTTGCTCACTTACTGCAGCTGGGTGCAGGGCGGGCCATCCAATCTGACATGACACAGCTGCAGGAAGGAGGCGGAGCGGTGGCACTGCTTTAAGAGCGCATGACGGTATTGGCCGGCTGTCTAAGGGCGGCCAAACCGTCATGCGCTCTTCAATCTCTCCATCCAATCTGTGCTTTACAGCCGGATGGAGAGCAAATACAGGGTCATAGGGGCACATGCATCAAGATGTGCTTTTGCGAGTCCCTAATTTCAATTAAGAAGGAATCGCAATTAAGGACTCACAAAAGCCTATGCATGTAGGAATCGCTATAAAAATAGGGATTCCTAAACATTCCTTAATTGCGAGTCGCAATTAAGGAATGGATTCCCATTCATTCCTATGGGCCTTTAGGGAATCCATTCAATTAATGGAAAATTGCATGCGCAATATGCGAGTACCAAAAGGTACTCGCAATTTGCGCATGCAATTTCAAGGGTGCAAGGGTGTCAAAAGGACGCCCTGTTGCACCCCTGAAATTGTGGTATGCACCCATGTTGAGCACACACATGCCCCAAGGGCATGTGTGTGTGTAACCTGAAACTTTGAAAAATGCACTAAAGTGCATTTTTCAAAGTTTCTGCTAAATACCATCAGGTTGCAATAACCTGTATTTAGCGGTCCCTAATAGAGAAATCGCTATTGTAAATGCAATCTTGCATTGCATTTAAGGCATCGCAATTTGCGATTCCTTAAATGCAATCGCAATTTGCGATTTTTGCATTTGGGATTGATGCATCCCAAATGCAAAAATTGCGTCTTTGAATCTTCCCTTTTGCGACCGCAATTTAGCTTGATGCATGTGCCTGATAGTCAATTAGTGAGCACCTAACTTGGGCACTCACACCAATCACAGCGCTGCTCTCATGCTGCGTAATACCAGCACAAGACCAGCGCCTGGACTGGCAGGCATAGGGGAGCTTGTGGCATGCCGGGAGTCGGGGAGCAGAGGCCAGAAGAGCACCAACGCTGCACATGGCAGGTAAGCATTTTAAAAATTATTTTCCCCGTGCTAGCCCCCCGCGCTGCCCCTCCCCTGCGTTTACTCCCCTGCGTTTACTCCCCTGCATTGCCTCACCACTTTAATGCCCCCGCAGCCGCCACTGCTGTAGACCCCTACCCAAAAACCAAAACAAAATCTGTTGAATGTCTTAAACATCAAATATTTATTTCCGGCCTGCAATCCTGGAATGTACATCCATTATAAACTTCAGACAACTCACTGTTGGACAGCTGGCAGCCACTTCTAGGTCCTGCAAACAGTCAGCAGAAAAGTGCCGTTAACCCTTGCACCACTCGACAGTGATTCTTATGCAGTCCCCATCAGGATATACTCTATTGCTGTTCTTCGGTGCAATAGATAATAACATTTTATTTTATGGCGTAGGAGGCATTGGCTCTCTTTTTTTCTCGAACCCTCTCAAATACGCCAAGTGGGCCCTTTCTTATCGACGTCAACAAAATCTGGGCTTGCCCCCGGTCCCCCTGTTCTCTGTAGCCATCACTCCCTCAGGCTGGGGCTAGGCACTTGCATGTGATTAAATTAAACACACGCAGACTGCACTTCGCTGCGAGTATAGGTCAAGAAAGTTGCCCAATCAATGTCAAAAGTCACATGATTGTCCCACTTAGGAGACTGGATGAAAGAAAGTAGTCTTGAAAGAAAATATTTATGAACTGTTATCTTCCAACAAGTAGCAAAGGGAACCCACTCATTTGATTTGCTTTGATGTCATCTGCCCTGCTCTAAACCGTGGTAGCTGCAGTCAAAAACTCGCGAGTGCTAGACAACAACTACTCATTTGTACTGCAAGCGTAATCAAAAGTATCAGAAACTGATGCATAGTGGCCTAGCACTGTCACTTTTTGTTTGCTAGATCTAAATAATCTTATTAGAGCCACTCCTGTGCTCAAGTGGTCTGCTGCAACACTATGTACCATCAATTCCCACAGAAAGTGACACATTTCAGCTGGTGCAAAATCCTAGTCGAACAAAAATCCTCAAAAGTGTGCTCGACTTTAGACAGCACATTAACTGAGCATCTCCATCAAGAGCTACTGCAAAGTCCTCCCCAAACAGTTAGTTTTAGGAGACTGGTCTCAAACTTTTACAGTCTATTGTCCCCCTACTAATCCACCACTAATCCCCCTTTGGGTTCCGGAGTAGAATGCTTGTCGCCGAAAAGCGCTTCAAGGCCTCGTCAGGAGTAGTAAGCGCTACATAAATGCAATACCAATATTTGATGGAAGTCGTTCTTTGTAATGGACCCATGAACACTTCTCATAGCTGCATGAGGCAGCAGTAATCACTTATGGAATGAAAAGAAGTGACAGTGTAATCACAAATACAGATGTCACATTCACGTGGCAGCTGGAGCGCAGGAGATGTTGACACCCAGTCAGCACAGGTGTAATCAGGGCCAAACCAGGAGGCGGAAACCCTTTGGCTTACATGCGCTGTTCCTCAAAGAAACATCCTAAGACCAGGTATCCGAATCAGCCCGAATCGTAAACATGATTATGAAACTCTATTGGAAAAATATTATGACTTTAACAAGCATAAATATGCTTCGGAATGCACGCACCCACTTTATAAGAAGATCAGATTAATTACCTTATATTGAACATCCACAGAGTATTTGGGGATGATATGGAGGTGGAGGGCAGAGCCCAAAAGACACTTACAAAACCCCAGTGGAACCAGCGAAATAAAGACCAAAAGCCATGAGGCTCAAAGTACTTGAAAAATCTGGTATATGTATAATACACACACACATTTTATAACCACCCTTTTCTGATCTTAATACCAGATGAGACTATATATATTTTGCAGCGTGATCAAGGGCATAATTTGCCAGAACTGCGTAGCTGCTTTCTGTGTACCGAATAAAATCATTATGATGCTGAATCTTGGTGGTCCGTCTTCCTTCTGGTTGTTGGCGTGCTAAGCTGGAAACGCCGAGAGATTCGGAGGAGTCACGTGGTACATATATATATATATATATATATATATATATATATATATATATATATATATATATATATATATATATATATATATATATATATATATATATATACCCACCCTTTCAGGCATAGAGTGACAAATAAATTATGCAAAAAAGAAGTAGAGAACTCTGGGTAGTTCTCAAATTTAGGTGGAAAGCAGCTCCTGTATTGAGCATTCTCAACACCAGTGACACTCTAGATCTGCTCACCTCAAATGTCTGATTTTCTATCAATCTCTTTAAGCATAGGATTAGCACAGTACCATCCACACCTAGATAGAATAGGACAAAGTATTTCGCCATTTCTACAGTAAAGTCTTTAAGCATATAACTAGCATAGAAAATCAGACATTTGAGGTAAGCAGATCTAGAGTGTCTCTGGTGTTGAGAGTGCTCAATACAGGAGCTGCTTTCCGCCTAAATTTGAGAACTACCCATAGTTCTCTACTTCTTTTTTGCATATATATATATATATATATATATATATATATATATATATATATATATATATATATATATATATATATAAATATGGAAACCAAATTCCTCTGTGTACACACTCCAATCCGCGCTGCCACACCAACAGGAACGGACCACAGCAAAGGTAGTTTATGAAGTGCAGTTTATTCCATAGATCACAACATGACGCGTTTCGGCTAGGTTACCCCAGCCTTGATCACAATATATATAGGGTCTTGACACTAAGCTGAAATAAAACACCGCTTTCTCAACAATCGTGTCTAGGGCATGCTGTTTTGGAAAGAGGAGGCAGCATTTTGGAAAGATATATATACATACATACATACACATATATATATCAAAACAAAACCCTTTCAGGCATAGAGTGACGCATAAATATGCAAAAAAGAAGGAGAGAACTCTGGGTAGTTCTCAAGTTTAGGTGGAAAGCAGCTCCTGTTAGAGCACTCTCAATACCAGCAACACTCTAGATCTGCTCACCTCAAATGTCTGTTTTTCTATCAAAGTCTTTAAGCATAGGATTAGCACAGTGCCAACCATGCCAAGATAGAAAAGGACAAATTATTTTGCCATTTCTACAGCAAAGTCTTTAAGCATAGGACTAGCACAGTGCTGTCTTTGCCGAGCTGTAAAATGACAAAAGCCATTTATCACTCCAGGCACAGTATTGCAGCTTTGAATTGGTAAAATACCACCTCAAGCCAACCTGAAATGAGTAAAAGCAACCCCTGACACAGTGTTTCTCACTAATTAGAGCTCTTCAGAGAGGTATAGCTTTGTCCAGACACAAGGGAGCACCCGGTATAAGTCAAACCAAACCCTTTCAGACATGGAGTGACGCATAAATTATGCAAAAAAGAAGGCGAGAACTCTGGGTAGTTCTCAAGTTTAGGTGGAAAGCAGCTCCTGTTAGAGCACTCTCTACACCAGCAACACTCTAAATCTGTTCACATCAAATGTCTGATATATACATATATATATATATATATATATATATATATATATATATATATACATATATATATTACACAGCTGCAATAAAGAGGTGGCTGCCACTACACAGCAGAGATCTGTATTGGGTCTGAGATAATATATCTCAGACCCAATACAGATCTCTGCTGTGTAGTGGCAGCCACCTCTTTATTGCAGCTGTGTAATAAGTACGAGGCGGCGACGAGGAACACCTTTATATAATATCATATAGGAGCGCCTATATACAGGACCCCAGCTTTAGGGCCCAGCAAGGGTCCCCGCCCCTGTCGCGTCTTCACCAGCCAGCTCAGCTATTTTCAGGTGTGCCAAATGAAACCACAATTTCAATGACCAGAATGCACTGCTTTGTTAAATGAAAGAATAGGACAAGGATGGAACCAAGTGTCTCCGCGACATGGATCATTTGGTGAACCTGGGCTAAGAGGATTGTCCGCTGACGCATCTAATCCTCTCAGTAACAGGCGCCTGCCCCCCCCCCCCCCCCCCCCTCTCTGGCTAACCCATGCTGAGCCCGGCCCGCCAGGGGTTAAGAGGCTTGGAGCGATGTCAGACCACCCCCACCCCATTTCCGACTGCAGCTCCTTCCCAGCCAGTGCATTATGAAGTACAAATGAAAACCCAAAATGTAACACCCCCCACCCGTCCTCCGCATCTTTTCTTATGTGGAGAAGCCCCTCCCCGGGGGGCTGGGGCAGGGCGCCTTCTGCAACTGCAAGGACCTCGTTCTGGACTCGGCTTTAAGGAATATCTGCTGCCTCTTTCCAAGTCGACATTTTAGGAATTCCAGGAAAAGAGCCATCGCTCTTTGACCCCTGGGGCCATTCCTGGAATTTCCTGAAAGTAGGTTTCGTATGTTTTCTTTCGTCCGTAATGTCTTCCAGATTGGGACCGAGGCTTGGGCAGAGAGTCAAGGCTAAGGAAGCGGGGGAGGGGGGCAACATGTGTCAGAGAAATACATTTCGCAATAAGAGAACGGGGGAGGGAGAAGTAAAAAGGGAGAGAGGGGAAGAGGCAGTGGGGAGTCGGGGAGAAGGAGCATCGAAGCGAAGAGGATAAGACGGGCGCAGCGAGGAGGAGGAGACACGTGGCAGGGGAGAGAAGGGAAAGGAGTGCGAAGAGAGATGTGGGAAAGGAGCCAAGAGAAAGGAGTAAAACAGCCCGAGAAGGAACAGAAAAGGAAATGACACGTTGGAGAGAGGGGAGACCTGAGGGAACAGAAAGAGCAGATGGGGGTTCTCCAAGAGAGGAGAGAAACAGAGAGAGAGAGAGGTTGTTATAACGAAACTTGAGAAAGGAAAAGTTAGGACAAAGGTGGAGATAGGCACAACAAATGAGAGAGATGAAGAAGTAACCAGGGAGGGGGGGGGGGGGGGGGAGCAGGGTGAAAATAAGCGAGAAAGGGGAAAAAAGAGGAATGGGCAGGGCAGGAGGTTGAGAAAGTCAGGAAGAACAATGGAGAAGAAAGTTGGGAAGTGACATACGAAGGAAGTGAGGAGCGAAACGAGGGGGAGAAGGGGGACATGATAAAAGTAGAGAAGAAAGAACAGAGAAACCATGATATTATGTGATATGAAAACAAGATGAGGAGAAAACAAACACTGAAAGGAGATTAAGGAAATAGGGTGTGGGAGGTCGGAGGGAACGTAGAGAACGGATCGAGGAGGGAGGGGACACGCAGAGGAGACACGATGGCAAGAAGGAGGGGAACAAAAACAGCAAAGATTAGTACGGGAAAAGTAAATGAGCTATATGGAGGACAAGACACGTCAGTATAGAAGAAAGAGGCAGAAGATGAAGAGAGGAGAGTGGTACATGAGAGAGCAAAGGAGTAGTCAGAAAATGAAATTACCCCCCGCCCCCACACTTTGAACCAAAGCTCTTAAGAGCCAAGCAAGCAACGCAAGTCATTGCAACCCTACCCAGCAGAACTTTCTTGTCACTTAGATCCATTCATCTCTTATCCACCCACCCATTCATACACCCGTTCACTTATCCATCCCCCTTTCACTCCTGAAAGTCTGCAATGCCCTTCCATTTTATATTAAAATTATGCCAAATCGTTTTGCCTTTAGGAAGGCCTTGAAAACTTGGCTATTCTCTGTTAAATATTTTCTTTCCTTTGGAGAATCATCTTTCTTTATCTGAGGTAGGGCCAAGACGTCTTCTAGGTAATTGAGTGCTATAGAGAAAAATAAATAACATAACAACTTCATCCATCCATCCTTTCACCCAGCCATCCATCCACCCGTTTCACACACCCATCCTTCTTTTCACTCATCCATGCACACTTCATCCATTCATCCATTTAATCTTTCCCTCATCCATCCATCCACTCACTCATCCATCCTTTCATTCATCTGCCCATCTGTTCACTGTCTCACTCATCCATCCAACATCCATCTACTCTCCCTTTCACTCATCCCTCCTTACATCCCTCCTTTCACTCATCCATCCACCAGTGGCGGCTCCTCTGCTAAGGCGGAGGAGCTTCGCCCGCCGCTCTTTGAGCAGTGAAAGAGGGACAAATAAAATGATAATAACTGAACCTTATTATCATTTTGGTTTTGGTTGCTGCGTTTTGGCCAGCCAAGCAGCCATGCGCACTTTGCATATTCCCCACCAGGCTGTAATGGACAGCCTGGTAGGGAATATGCACATGCTCCCTGTCCCGATCTGAGCGCTGATCCATGGCGCTCTGACCAATCACTATGCTGCATTGCAGGGTTGTGATTGGCTTAGGGGAGCCTGTGTTGTGCCCGGATGCTTCCTGCAGCTTCTTCTGGACTGGAGTCAGGAAGAGCAAAGAAGCAAAGGAGAGATGCAGCCAGCATAAAAGGTATGTGCGTTTTTTAAAATAAATATTTCCAACACCCCCCCCCGTCATCATACCCCCACCCAGCTACCCCTATTTCCCACTAGCCGCCACTGCCATCCACCCTTTCACTCCATCCATCTATCCAGCTTTTCACTATTTCTTACATCTCCTATTATCCATCTATCCATTTACCCTTTCACTCATCCATCCATTTACCCTTTCACTCATTCATCCATCCATTCACACATCAATCCTTTCTCTCCTCATTCATCCATCCACCAATACACTCTTCCATCCATAATCCCTTTCACTCATCCATCCTTACATCCATCCCTTCACTAATTCATCCATGCATTTAGCCATCCACTATTTCACTCACCTATCCATCCACCATTTCATTCACACATCCATCCATCCTTTCACTTATCCATTTAGCCTTTCACTCACTCATCCAGCCACCATTTCACTCATCCATCCATCCATTCACCCTTGCAAGTATCCATCTGTCAATCCTTTAATTCGGCCACCCATCTACTCTCCCTTTCACTCATCCATCCAGCCTTTCCCTCATCCATCCGTTCACTCATCCATCCATTTGCCCTTTCACTCATCCTTCCATCCACCCTTTCATCCAGCCACTCACCTACCCTCCCTATCCCTCATCCATCCTTTCACTCATCATTTACTCTTTCACTCACTCATCCATCCTTTCTCTCACCATCCACACTTTCACTCATTAATTCATCTCCACTTATCGATCCATCTATTTACCTTTTCGCTTGTCCATCCACTTAACTTTTTCACCTAGTCATCCATCCACACATCAATCCTTTCTCTCATCATTCATCCATCCACCCTTACACTCATCCATCCATTTTCTCTTTCACTCATCCATCCACTCTTCGTCCATTTCACTAATTCATCCTTACATCCATCCCTTCACTCATTTATCCATGCATTTAGCCATCCACTCTTTCACTCACCCATCCATCCATTTCACTCCGGCATCCATCCATCCCTTCACTCATCCATTTAACCTTTCACTTACTCATCCATCCATCCACCCTTTCAATCATCCATCCATTCACTCATCCATCAATCAATACTTTCATTCAGCCACCCTTCTACCCTCTCTTTCAGTCATCCATCCATTCTTTCATTCATCAATCCAGCCTTTCACTCATCCATCCGTCCACTCATCCATGCATTTGCCCTTTCACTCATCCATCCACCTTATTAGCCAGCCACTCACCTACCCTCCCTTTCCTTCATCGATCCATCCATTTACCCTTTCATTCAGCATCCATTCTTTTACTCACTAACCCGTCCTTTCTCTCATCATCCATCCATCCTCCCTCTCACTTACATCCATCGTTTCACTGATTCATCTGTGCATCCATCCATCCACTCACCACCCACACCCTTTAACTTTAAATAGGAGCCTGTGTCTACCAAGTTGTAGACAGAAGAGACCCATCAAGAACCCCATCCCCGCTGTAGCTGCTAAATGCGGGGGAGGGAAGTGGGGGGTGGGGGGGTTGAACACGCCCCTATGAGAGAGGCATAGCAGAAACAAATGTGTAGACATTTATTACTCCAAGTCACAGAGTAAGACCTCGTTTCCAATGCCCCTTAGGAGGGACAGACAGTAAGGCGACCAGTGAACTTAAACAGTCAAACTAGGTGTGTACCGTACAGTCTACCAATACCTAAACTGTACATCTACCATCTCACTTCCAATGAGCTCATACACAATACCGCCCCGTGCCTAGCTTGTGTGCAGGATGAACTCACACAGGGAGAAAAGACACCAATAGAGACGCTCGATGAGGCACATCAGACCTTCTGGACTTGCTCTACAGTCTCAATATGTACACATGACATGGGGGGTCACATTCAGACCTGTCCATGCAGCTCTCCACATCCTAAGAGGATGTATGGGGACTAGGATGGCATCTGGTTTCCCTATGTTTTTCCTCATACCAGGCTCCACACTCTTGATCCTAGCGACTTCCCTCAACTGGGGAATTTTCCAAGTCTAAGCGAAAGTGGATGGTATGATCTTGAATTGACTGTCAGGGTCTGTCCATCAATAGCAAAGGGATGCATTTGAAAGTACCTTATTCAGGGAAACTATAAGAAGTTGGATTAAGGAGGCACTAAAACCATCATTTCCATACTTCTCCTGTGGATGGAGGCCAACAACCACATACACACACTAGTTAGCACAGTGCCCAATACCCACACCCACCCACAGGTCTATGTAAAGACCCAAAATGTCTACCCACATACTTTTCAATTTCAATTCACAAACTTTATTCGACAATTAAGTCATAAAAGTATACATACAAATATTACATCAATAGAGATAAAAAAGACATTAAAATCCATACAATAAATAATTTTTTTTAAAAAAATTATTAAACTAGATTAGACTATGTCGAATTACAGTTTAAAAAAGATATAAAACTATTTCATAAACATACATTAATACAGGGGAATATTGTACAAAGTTCAAAAAATGGTGGCCCATAAGCGCAAGGACAAATACAGTTTAGTTTTCACATTTTTACCGCTATATATTTTGTGCGGATTACCCAGGCCCATTTAAAAAATTTAGCCACGGCAACTGCAATTGTAGGTATCGGGTCTGTAGTTAAAATTCTCAAAGCCTCAGCGTGACTTTGGAGCCCTAGTAGTTTACATAAAGGCTTGATCCACAATGATCTGGGGGCTTTATACAGGGGACAAAAAAATAAAAAATGACTAATTGTCTCTTGTTCCTCCTTACAATTAGGGCATCTATCGATTCCACTTTTATCTGCCCATTTAACCGTAAAAGATCTTACTGGGAGTGATCCTACTCTAAGCTGGAAATAGAGCTTGCGATCCTGTTGTTTAGCAATAATGTCCCAGTATTGTTCTAGTTTCGGTATGGCTTTTATGTCCATGAAGTGACTAGTTAAGTGCGCGGAAAGACCCTCTGACCTTGCTTCAGAGATCACCATCTCCCAGTATTTTTCTTTTAGTAATTATTTGGAGGGAAAATGAGCATTTTCTGGGTCCTCCCATAAGTCAGTCATCCCTAACCTGGAAAGTATCGACTTGATGTTCTTAAGCCAATGAATTTTTTGGGACGTGTCCTTAGCCATTACCTCCTTCAGACCCTGAGCATAATGCTGTAGTTCTTCGGTCGTCCACAGCCGGCGCCAGTAGAGAAGTGGACGCAAAAAGGCTAAGTCCTGGATCGCCTTTTTTCCAAGGTCCCACATTAGCGGCACTAAGGGGGTACTTATGGGGACGCTAGTAGCTTTTCGCTTCTTTGATTCAAATGCACCCTATAGTCCACAGGCTGAAAGTCACTCCTTCCTCTGCAGAGAATAGGATTGGGACCCCCAGGGAAGCAGCTGCCAGTGGTATGGCCCAGACCAAGTGCTCACTCTCCTTTATGTTTAAGATGACAGGATTCATTGTCTGATTCGACTCACTGCTGATGGTGTCTGAGGGTGAACCCACCATCTTCAACCTTGAGGCTCTCTTGACTCTGTGGTTCATGACATACTAATGAAAAAGCTCAGCAGCACATAAGACTAACGACTAACATGGTTTTAATTATCCATCGATAACTGATACAAGCAAAATGGGTCAGTTAGTTAAGGCTTTTTGCTGACATTCTGTTTTGATCTGTGGATCAAAAATTAAAATCCTGGTAAGACCATCATTTCGAGGTTGGATTGGCACATTAAATTTAATATTAACACCTGTTCTTTCCAGAACTTATTAACAGCAGAAGTGCAGTATGAAGTGCTAAATAAAAAACAGGTTCTTATTATACTTCAATTCTTAAAGACGCTGACTCTGGTCCAGGTCCACTCTGCCGTAGATCCTTGGAATTGGATATTTATCTTGGACTTGCTGGGTGCATACTTTCATGTACCATTCCTCCAGTTTCACAGGCATTTCCTCTACTTTATTTTGGGGTAGGGACATTTTAAGTTTACCGTCCTGACCCTTATCCTCACTTCAGCCCTTTGGTTGTTTACTAAGATGATGGCGGTGGGCGTGCCCATCTTTGCAGATTGGGAGTATACTTATTCCTGCACTTTGATGAACAGCTCTGTAGGTGAGCTCTTCACGATCAGTCACCGACCGCCTTACTCCATCCTTCTTGCAGAGGTAAAATATCACCTTTGGACAGTACAGAGGATTCCTTTTATGGTTATACTGGACACTGTGGCATTCAAAAACGTTTCTTCCCATGCAGCACGTCTGAGATAGTCCGGATAGGATTTCCATGTATGGGGATTGGTCCTGTGTTCTGGCCCGGGCATATCTAAGCCTTTTTGGTTTCCTGACCTCGTGTACCTGCTCGTGCCTCCTGACCATTTTTGTATGCCAGTCCTGCAATGGGACCCTCTGTCTTCAATGTGCTCAGTACTGTGGGTGCCTCTCGCACAACATCCCTGTGCTTCCTGGGACCTTCAGTGGCTGATAAAGGATTCTAACCTGAATTGTGGCTGCCCCATTCAGATCTCACAGTGGTAAAGGATACATTGACCATGGGCTCTGTAGGCCAATTAGATGAAGTGTAGATCAGAGTCCTCTGGTCTCCCCTGGAGCAGAGATTACGCATCAGTCTTATGGAGCTCTGTGCCATCTGGCTGGCTCTCAAGGCTTTCTTGCTTTCAACAAGCCCAGCTCTGTGTAAGTTATTGGACAGCATGACCATCCTGTGGTATTGTAACAAATGGGGCGATGTGATGTCATGTTTGCCGTGCCTGGAGTTGCTGAAGTTGTGGCTCTGTCTGGATCTAAAGAGAATTTCCTTGACTGTCAGCCATATGTCAGCGCCCTTGAATGCTACAGCAGATGAGTACAGCAGATGCCATCCAGTCGATCCTGAGTGGCATCTGCAGTCACAGGTAGTTCAAAGCATATTTGCCCAGTGAGGTGTGCTCATTGTCAGGCGTATGTGCCCTAGAGTTTCTAACTTAAGTTTCCTGGTATACGGGTTCACCTTCCATGTGACTGTTTCCTTTACACTTTCCTGATTTGTTTCTGCATCCCTGGGTCCTGAAGAAGGGCAGAAGTGACCAAGTTCAGCTCATCCTGTTAGACCCGGATTGGGCTCAGAGGGTCTCCTACTCTGACCTGCTGTGTCTCAGTGTCAGTCCCCCACTCATTCTGCCTTTTCTGGGATGACCTTCTCTTCCAGTGACAGGGCATTTTTCTGCACCAAACCTCCACAATCTACATTTCCATGCATGGAGTTTCGGCAGATTCTATCACCTGGGACAAGTGGTGGATGTCTTCTTGGTTGCTAAGCATCTGCCCACAAAGTCAATCAATTCTGCACTATCTGGTCGATCTGCTGCAAAACTAAACTTGCTGATATACTTTGTTTTGTCTTTAGCCCAGCAATATGTTCTTTGAGGCGACTGACCTTTAAGGCTGTCTTCCTCATTGTGATATCATCTCCACGCCTCGTGAGTGAACTTCAGGTGCTGTCAGTGTGACCACCTTATACCAACACATTTCCAGACAAGCCCTAAGTGTTGTCACTTTTCCATATAGGGCATTCCATTATTACAGAAGGAATGAAATATTAAAACACGCGCAACAGCAGACAACAGTAGAGAGCGTCACTGTTAGAAGGTGGTTCTGACACTAGGGGCCGCCCGGATTTTTCGCTTTTTGAGCACCTAATTGTTGAGCTTTTACTGTGGGGGGCCTCATAATCTGGGACTCACCCACAGTGAACTCATAATGAAGGAGACTGCATGGAGATTTTACTGATGTCCCCCTGGCTTTACTAGGCCGCTGCGTAGCAGCTGGAGTATGGGGCACCGCGCTTGTTACATGCAAACACATGTGTACATGCGTGTGCACATGTGTAAGGGCTGCGCAGGGGAGATTCCTAGCGCGCGCAGTCCAGGAACAGCTACAGAGTGAATGATGTGGCAGGACTTATGCAGAATTGGGTCGTGACATGGAATAGGCTTTATACACTGGAAGGAAACATGCCAGGGAAAGTCAGTGTGTTTTACTGTGTTTTTCACTTCATTATTCCCCTACGGGGAGGTGGAACCCATGGGTTAGGGTCACTTCCATAAGGCCTACAGATTCCAGACACGCACTAAAGTCCCGTGGATGTGAAAAGAAGTATTTTGTCATATTTCGCTGAGCCAGCCATGACCAAACCAAGGCTGAGGGTTGACGTCAGCTGGATGGATTGATAACCTTTATTCCACAAGCTAAGGCCTCCTCTCCACAAAGAAGAAGATGGGTGGGGCTACAGGCTCATCCATTAGCACTGGGTGCCAGGCACCAGGTTGCACCAAGTAGGGAAGGCAATGAGGGGGGAAGGAGTTGGGTTTCAGAGGCCATGTGGCCAGAGACACTGGACGACGAGACACTGGATGACGCCATTTTGAAAAAACCAAGAGGCTGGACAAGAAGGAGGGAGCAGGGGCAGCGAAGTGATGTGTCGCTGTTTGATAGGACAGACCGAGACTTCCTGCAAGCCCCCTACTCAACTTTTAAAAAGTATTTGCACAGGAAGAGAAGCTCTCTCTGGTGTGTGGTCTGCTGAGGCGGAAGGTGCTGGAGCCTGGCAATGGGCAGTTGGAAGGAGAGACCCCCTGACTGTCAACCAGGCCCCTAACAGCACCAAAAGAAGCACCCAGGATCGGTGCGCAGAAGCAGGGGCCTCTGCGCAGGGAGAAGAGAGGCGCAGGGAACCAGGGAAGACCGCTCCCTGCAGAATGCACCCTCTTGGAGACCCGGAGGGTGAAGGAGAGTGCTCCCAGTGGCTGGGGGATGCCACCAGGAGCAATAAGACGCAAAAATGGGGCAAGTAGAACTCCAGGGGGCCGAGATATGCCCCCGAGAAGGTAGGCGACCTTTGACCCCACCTGGGACGGACGACGAAGCATGTGGGGCTCCACCACCAGTCGCAATCATGCCCCCGGGGGTTGCCCCAAGAGGAAGCAAAGTCGGGGGCGCCGTCTCACCCCCCGTGAAGATGCCAGAAGGGGGCCAGGAGCCCACCATAGCCCCCCGCCAATGTGGGATACGGGAGAGCGCCATCCGCCCCCAAGATGTCCGGGGGACCGAGACCCCATCCCCCGAAGTCATGGAAGGGCCCCTGGACTTCATCCCCGGGCCCCGAAGACATGGAGGGGGCTTGGGACCCCATCCCCAGGCCCCGAAGACCGTCCGGAGGCCGGGGGAGTGGCGCTGCACTCCCCCCGTAGTCCAGAAGGATCAGAGGAGGCGGACGTGTCTGCACACTGGAGCGGGCAGCCCCGAAGTACCCAGCCGGCTCCTGCGGCCGCACATAGGGGTGCGGGCCGGGAGGGAGCTGGCAGGGGCAGCCGGGGGTGGGCTCCCCGGGCTGCCCTCAGTCCAGCAGTTCGCGCAGGGTGCCCGGGTGGTACTGAGTGCATAGTGAGTGCATAGTGAGTGCTGAGTGCATAGTGAGTGCAGGGGCAGAGTGAGTGTAGTTGCAGAGTGAGTGCAGGGTGAGTGCAGTTGCACAGTCATACAGTTGCAATATTTCATATAGATACATTTAATAATGTCTTATCTTACCTACAACTGTGTCAATGAAAACGTTTTCCTTTTCGAATATCAATAAACAACTTTTACTTGCAAAAAGGTTTTTTTTCACAGACTGTAAATCAAAGTTACAAACACATATTTTGCGTATAGTGTGTGAGTGTGCAAAGTAGTATGTAAGTAAGCAGTATGTGGGATTAGTGTACAGTGAGAGTGAGTGCAGAGTGAGAGTGAGTGCAGAGTGAGTAAGTGTAGAGTGAGTACAGAGTACAGAGTGAGTGCAGATGCATATGCAGATTCAGTGGACAGTGAGTGCAGGTGCAGAGTGAGTGCAGTGTGAGTGCAGAAAGAGTGAGTGCAGAGTACAGAGTGAATGCAGAGTGAGTGCAGAGTGAGTGCAGGTACAGAGTGAGTGCAGAGTGAGTGCAGGTGCAGAGTGAGTGCAAGTGCAGAATGACTGCAGAGTGAGTGTGACTGCAGAGTGACTGCAGTGAGTGACTGCATAGTGACTGCAGAGTGAGTGTGATTGGAGAGAGAGTGTAGAGTGAGTGCAAGTGCAAAGTGAGTGCAGAGTGAGTGCAGGTACAGAGTGAGTGCAGAGTGAGTGCGAGTGCAGAATGACTGCAGAGTGAGTGTGACTGCAGAGTGACTGCAACGTGAGTGTGACTGCAGAGTGACTGCCAAGTGACTGGAGAGTGAGTGTGACTGCAGAGTAACAGTGACTGCAGAGTGACAGTGACTGCAGTCTGTGAGTGTGCAAGGTAAACAGTGTGTGAGTATGTGAGTATGCAGGGTGAACAGTGTGTAAGTGTGCAGGGTGCAAAGTGTGTGAGTGTTCAGGATGAACAGTGTGTGACTATGCAGGATGAACAGTGTGGATGTGCAGAGTGAGCAGTGTATGTGTGTAGGGACACTGTGTGAGTGTGCAGGAGAAAAACACTAAAATTAAGTTCACCACACACATACGTAGGACCACACACATAAAAACCACTCACCACACACACCACACATACATACCACACTGACACACACCACACACACACCAGCCTCTCACCACCACACACTCATCACCACTCACCACCACACACTCACCACCACTCACTCACCACCACACTCACCCCCACAGACTCACCACTACACACACAACCACACACCACCAGCCGTCAGTGCACGCTTTCACCAAGCACAAACACCACCAGCCATCAATGTACGCTTTCACCAAGCACACAACACCAAATGTCAGTGCATGCTTTCACCAAACACACGCACAACACCAGCTGTCAGTGCACTCTTTCACTAGGCGCACTTGCCACCAGCTGTCAGTGCACCCTTTCACCAAGCACACACATTACCAACTATCTCTGTACACTTAACAGGCACACACACTACCAGCCGTCAGTGCACGCTTCCACCAGGCACACACACCTACACCCGGCACTGCATGCTTCCACCAAGCACACATACCACCAGCCATCAGTGCACAATTTCTACAGGCACACACACCACCACCCATCAGTGCACACATCAATTGTTAACGCATCTACAATTAACTATCGTAGCAATCGCACTATGCTGCACTTACTTTTAAACATATTCATCTAAAGCGCAGCATGCACCATTGCTACTAGTCCAATCCAACACACATATTTCCACTACACACCACATGCATACACTCCATAACACATGGCTACAAGACATTGCCATTTACAATGTCATTACCTCCAACTCAAAAAAATCCGAGACCTATTGCATTTCTAATGCTTGTTATGATTTGGGATTATGATGGATTCCTTCCCGGTTTTTGGTGCCTCAGTGCAGACTGCTGCGTTAAAAACAATGGCCAAAAGGGGACTCCACATCTCTGGAGCTGCTTTATAAACGTCTATTGGAACCCCATCAGGTCCCTGGGCTTTCCCCCCCTTGCTTGCACGTATACCAAGTTCTACTTTGTTAACAGTTATTCCCAGAGATATAATGGGCCACCTACCAGTGTTAGTATCTGTACAGCTATCAGAGCCAAAAATATAAGAAAAATGCGAGACCCATCCATCGCTGGGTACATTGGAGGTTAACTCGGGTATAGTTTCCTCCTTAAGAAACGGGGAAATCACCGTTGCCCAAAATAGTGTATTATTGGATAATTCCGCCGCTTGATTAAGAGAATCCCAAGCCTCCTGTTGTAGCTCACACTTCCTCCATTTCAGGGCTTGTTTGTACTTTAGTCTTAGTTTGATTATAGGGCCTGGGTCCCTGGGCTTTTTGGCAAGTGCGTGTTTTAACTCCGTTAATAAGCTGGTGCACGAACGGTCAAACCAACCAACCAACCATTACTGTTCTGGGTTCTTTTAGGTCTGGTAAACCTGGCATCGGTAGATTTATTAATACAATTAAAAACATATAAAACCCTTTCAAAATCCATATTGTTATCAAGAATAAGTGTAATGTCAATCAGATTTTCTCTAATGATAGAGCTTAATAATTCTGTGGCTTTCTCTCCTATCCATCTTAATCAAACTCCATTAGGTCTGTGGGGTTCCACGTTGTTAATTATGGTTCCTGTACCTACAGAGCTTCTACCTCAAAGAGAACAATCTAGGATTATATAATTATGATCACTAAGAGATGTGACTTCAATCCTAGGAGGAGCAAAAAAAGGGATAATATTAGAAGAAACAATCACATGGTCTATGACTGAACTGCTCTGCTTGTTCTTAACCGCATCGCTGCTGCGGTGATTTTTGCGCTGTGCGGCTGTTTTCGATTTACCACGATACATGACGAGCTCAGCTCGTCATCCGCACACGTCACCCGTGGCTGTTGACGAGCTGAGCTCGTCATCAGCATCAAAGGGGTTAAAGGTGGGAATAGACTGGCCCCTTTCATCCTTGGCAGGGTCCAGAATTTCCAAATCATAGCATCCCATAAACTTATGCAGCGATTCACCATAGCTATTATGTCTAAAATGCAGGTCATCCGAACCATCATTATTGGTAACCCCACACACTTTTTGGTTTGACAATTCACATAGCGAAATATTAAAATCACCCACCCAAATAATATCAAAGAAAACACAGCTTTCTGCACTAAAATTATCTATTGGGCTAGCCAAATAATTAACTACTGTCATCCTGGTATTATCAAAGACATTATTATAGTAGTTCACTAACAGAATGTTACGCCCTTGGTCATCAACGAGCCAGAGAATCTGCGCATGTGTACCTACAATCAAATATCTTTTTACTATGATTTGCCGTCTGATAGAAACCAATATCAAAAGGCCGCCTTTAGCTCTCCCTGAGGCGGATGCTTGCGCCGCTAAATTGTAAGAGAAAAACCCCTCGTAATTAACATCTTTCCTGCACCATGTTTCCTGGAAGCAAATAATACCATGCCTGTGGATGAAACTCTTCCAGCCCAAAACATTCCCCTTAGACTTCAGTCCGGCAATGTTCCAGCTGATGATTGTAACACCTATAAAACCAACTCTTCTAACAGTATCCTGTACATCAGTAGCTTTTGTGACATCTCCCGCCAATCCATTTAAAATATCTCCACAGTTACCAATCGTATTTTGATCGCCAGTCAAATTTAGCTCTAGGTGTATTTGCTCCTCACTTGATTCGATCACCTGTTTGGGCGCTGACACCTGTCTATCTGGAGGCACATTCTGATCAACCATCCGAACTTGCTTGGGATATGTAACCTCCTCACTAAATTCGGTTGCCTGTCTACAGGTAAACACCATGCTATTTGTGGGCACACACACGTGGGGCCCATAATCCCTGGGGCGTCAATCATTTGAGTCCAGGGAACTTAGAGCTTGATACCTGTTTTGCGTTGAAACTTCAAAGACTGGGCGATAAATCGGTGTGATTGGTATATTTCTATTAGTCACTGGGGGTGTTTTAATTAGGTGACTGTAAAAGTAACCAAGTGGGCGCACACAAACACTATTCTCATTGTATAATAACGAGGCTGCTCTTAATAAAACAGTGGCAACATGTTGGGGGTGTTTGAAAGTAACAATGACACGTCAAGTCAAGTCAAGTCAAAAAGATTTGTATAGCGCACTACATACCCAGAGGGTTTCAAGGCGCTTAGGAAGGGGAGGGGGATTATTTGTCAAATATCCACGTTTTAAGCTGCTTTCTGAACTCTAGGTGGTTCTGGGTGAGGCGAAGGTAAGCGGGGAGTGAGTTCCATGTTTTAGCAGCCAGGTATGAAAAGGATCTGCCTCCCATGGTGGTCTTGTTGATACGAGGTATAGTGGCGAGGGCTTGGCTGGAAGAACGTAGTTGGCGGGAGGGGGTGTAGAAGGACAGTCGAGAGTTGAGGCAATCTGGTCCGATGTCGTATAGTGATTTGTGTGCGTGGGTGAGCAGTCGGAAAGTGATTCTTTTGTTGACGGGTAGCCAGTGGAGGTTTTTAAGGTGACCAGTGATGTGTTCGTTGCGTGGGATGTCTAATATGAGTCTGGCTGAGGCGTTTTGGATTCGTTGGAGTTTCTTCTGGAGTTTAGCGGTGGTTCCTGCGTAGAGGGTGTTTCCGTAGTCTAGTCGGCTCGTGACCAGAGCATGGGTGACTGTTTTCCTTGTTTCGGAGGGGATCCAGCGAAATGTTTTTCTGAGCATGCGAAGAATGTTGAAGCAGGAAGAGGATATGGCGCTGGCTTGTCTGTTCATTGAGAGTGAGGAATCCAGGATGACGCCTAGGTTCCGTGCGTGGTCTGTCGGGATGGGTGCTTTTCCGAGGGCTTCCGGCCACCAGGAGTCGTCCCAAGCAGAGGGGGATGTGCCTAAGATGAGAACTTCTGTTTTGTCTGAGTTCAGTTTCAGACGGCTTTGTTTCATCCATTCGGCGACTTCTTTCATTCCTTCGTGTAGGTTGGTTTTGGCGGTGCTGGGGTCATTGGTGAGCGAAAGGATCAATTGAGTGTCGTCCGCGTAAGAGATGATGTTGAGGTTGTGTTGGCGTGCGATGGCCGCGAGGGGGCTCATGTAGACGTTGAATAGGGTGGGACTGAGTGAGGATCCTTGAGGTACGCCGCAGATGACTTCAGAGGCTTCGGACTTGAATGGAGGAAGGCGGACTCTCTGGGTTCTTCCGGTGAGGAACGAGGTGATCCATTCAAGTGCTTTTCCTTGGATACCGATGTTATTGAGGCGTTGTAGAAGGGTGCTGTGGCAGACTGTGTCGAAGGCTGCGGAGAGGTCGAGGAGGATGAGGGCGACTGTGTCTCCATTGTCCAGTAGAGTCCGAATGTCGTCTGTTGCTGCGATGAGGGCGGTCTCAGTGCTGTGTTTTGCTCGGAAGCCAGATTGTGAGGGGTCGAGGGATTTGTTGGCTTCGAGGAAGGCGGCGAGCTGGTTGTTAACGGCTTTCTCGATGACTTTGGCCGGGAATGGAAGAAGCGAGATGGGGCGGTAATTTTTAAGTTCGGTGGGGTCCGCTGTTGGTTTCTTCAGAAGGGCGGTGAGTTCAGCGTGTTTCCAGTCTTCTGGGAAGGTAGCGGAGTTGAAGGAGCAGTTGATGACGTCTCGGAGGTGCGGTGCTATGACGGAGTCTGCTTTGTTGAAGATGTGGTGGGGGCATGGGTCTGTGGGGGATCCTGAGTGGATGGAGTTCATCAGGCGGATGGTGTCCTCAGTGGAGATTGGGTTCCAGGCGTTAAGGGTGTTCACGGGGGGAAGATGGTCAGCAGATGGTGGGGCGGGTTGGTTTCCGGGTTGGTTGTCAAAGCTGTTGTGGATGTCTGCAATCTTGTTGTGGAAAAAAGAGGCTAGGGAGTCGCAGAGGGTTTGAGAGGGGGTGATGTCGTTGGAATTGGCCGAGGGATTGGAAAATTCCTTGACGATGTTGAACAGTTCCTTGCTGTTGTGGGCGTTGTTGTCAAGTCGATCCTTGAATGCTGTTTTCTTGGCTTTTCTGATCAATTGGTGGTGAGTGCGGGTGGCGCTTTTGAAGGCGTCCTTAGTGCTGGTGGTTGGGTCTTTTTTCCAGGCCTTTTCAAGGGAACGGCAGAGTTTCTTGGACTTCTTGAGATCCTCGTTGAACCATGAGGCTTTCTTGCTGCCAGGTTTACTTTGACGTTTTTTCAGTGGAGCTAAGGTGTCGGCGGTGTTGGATAACCATAGGGTGAGGTTGGCGGCGGCTTCGTTAGCGTTAGAGGAGAGGGCTGGGGTGTTTTGAAGGAGCGATGCGGAGATTTGGTCCGTGGTGATTTTGTTCCAGTTTCTTTGCAGGGTAGGTTGGAGGTGGATGCTGGGTTTTGGTTTGTTGTAGGTGAAGTGAACGCAGCTGTGGTCAGTCCAGAGGAGCTCCGTAGTGTGGCTGAAGGAGACATGATTGCTGGAGGTGAAGATGGGGTCGAGAGTGTGACCTGCAATGTGGGTGGGGGAAGTGACTAGTTGTTTAAGTCCGAGGTTGGCGAGGTTGTCCAAGAGGGTGGTGGTGTTGCGGTCGTTGATCTTTTCAAGGTGGAAGTTGAGGTCTCCTAAAAGGATGTATTCTTTGGAGGGGAGCGCGTGTGGGGTGATGAAGTCTGTGATGTCTTCACTGAATTTTGCGCAGGGTCCTGGTGGTCTGTAGAGGAGGGTGCCTCTAAGTGTGGTCTTGGGGTCGATGTGGATCTGGAAGTGGAGGTGTTCGGAGTTGGTGAGGTTGGCGTCAGAGCTGGTAGAGATGCGGATTGATTTCTTATGGACGATCGCGATTCCTCCTCCTGTGTGGCTGGTACGGTCTTTGCGAGTGATCTTATAGTCTTCAGGGATGGCAATGGTGATGTCGGGTGCGGAGGAAGCATTCATCCATGTTTCTGTCAGGAAGGCGATGTCCGGGGAAATGGTGTCTAGTAGATGCCAAAGGTCAATGGCATGTCTGTGGACGGAGCGGGTGTTGAGAAGGATGCATTGAAGGTGATTGGGATCGGGGATCTGTGCTGTGGTGGTAGCGGAGATGTTGTCGGTGCCGCCGAATTTGCAGGAGTAGCAAGAGAAAGGTCCATGGGTGTGCCCAGGAGTGGCTTGGACGCAGTTGGGGGAACGGCCGGGGTTAAGGGCTAGGAGGGTGGAGGCATCGTAGGTAATGCGGGAGGGCTGGGCAGCGCGAGGGGCAGGGGGTCTGGCGCTGGGCGCGGTCCAGGCGCGGACGGGCGTAGACGGGCTTACCTTTGGCGCACCTTCGGCGCGGGTTGGGCGCGGTCGCTGCGCATGGACGCTGCGCGCGGGAAGAACTGTCATATATGGATAGTGGAGGGGGAGGGGCGAGGGCGTCTCAGCTGGGAGGCGGGGCGGGCTGCAGAGGAGCACAACAACACACAAAATGGAGGCGGGGGGGTGAGCAGAGCGGAGCGCTAGGGGGAAAGCGTGCAAACAGCCTGAAACTGACACAGGTTAATCCTAAGAGCATGTAAATAAAGCGTCAGCAAAGGCACACAATATTCAAGCAAAACGAGGCACTTTTAAATGCAAGTAAAGCGCTGCTGAACGATACCGCTGGGGAGCGACCAGCCTGAAATTGACACAGGCAATTCCTAAGAGCATGTAAATAAAGCGTCAGCAAAGGCAAACAATATTCAAGCAAAACGAGGCACTTTTAAATGCAAGCAAAGCGCTGCTGAACGATACCGCTGGGGAGCGACCACTCAGCTCAAAAGCGAGTGGTCCTACAAGTCTTTCTAGAGTTTCCAATCCAGTTTACCCTCCTAGTGGATAAAATCTGGTCAGAATAGACAATAGGAAACCCACATTGCCTATGCAGCCATGAGACTGTTTTATTTTTTAAGGGAATCGTGTGGTTCCTGCTGGTGCTGTCCAGAATGGTTTTCGATTGGGGGCACATTCGTTAAAACAACCACATATGGTGCACAGTCAGGGGGGAGGTTAATGAAACGACTTTTCTTAGCTTCTGCTAATCCTATTCTACTCTCAAGTGCTGTAGCAACCTGATTATTTTGGCATGGTAATGGCGTAGGGTTATGCATAGCTATTTCGGTTATATTAGATCCTCCATTAGTTAAGTTGGATACATCTTCACTAACTCTAGCACCCTTCTCAACCGTATCCATCTCGGCAGCCCTAGAACGTCCGGCCCGATCAATATGGGAATTCAAAAGACCACCTAGTCTTAATACTTCAGCGGAGATGATATCAAGTTTATGCACCAACGGTTTGATCAGCTTTTCAATTTTAGCGTCTATGATACTGACTAGAAAATTAAGTTGCTCGTTATCTTATCTGATAGCTCCAGGTCACCAGGGGTATTATTATGGGGTAGGTCCGCTCTTTTTTTATTGCAATTCCCCCTGTTTAATTTGTAGTTTCCTACATGCCCTCACTGCTCTAGGGGCAGGAGGGGTCTGTAACAAGGATTCATTAGAGACACCCAGAGTATCCTGATTTGACTCAGGTTCGGCGGGCACTTCAGTACTCATATCAACAAGGTTAACTAGTTCACCACTATCGTCTAAAAGAGTGGTGGTCAATGTAACTTGGAGTTGCAGGGGGAATATCAGGTGGACTCCCCCTACCTAGGGATTTTCTCTGATTGTTATCGATTTTGCTGACCACTTTCACTAGATAATTATCCAACGTCGCTAAAACTGGTAGAGTATTAAGGGCTTCTGTTTTGACATTTTTGACAATAACACCAAAATCTAATAAGTGTGAAAACTAGAACAAAGACTTTCATGAATTGTTTAAAAAATATAAGGATAAAATCAGCTCATAAAGTTATGGCTTAAGGAATTAATAGGTAAGGCGGCCAGTCACAATCATAAGAGTCATAAGTATCTCACTTTACGGGTATAAATACCCTCTGCTACGACGACGACCAAGGTCTGTGGCCCAGCCCAGCCTCGTCCTGCCCCGCATTGCCACAGACTGTCCCGCCCTTGTCCCGGGCTTCTCCCGGCACTGCCCACGCGCGTCCCGTGGTGCGGGAGGTGTTCCGAGTTCTTACAGCGCCTCCAGGCGCGTTGTGGCCGTCAGGGATGTGCGCCGCCCCCGGGGCTGCTGGGGCATGTAGTTGGGTTTTAAAAACTACAGCCGTTCCCCTCACGGCGTTGCGAGACCTGCCGATTCCCTCATGGCGCAGGAGAGAGAAGTAGCGTTGTTGCCGTTGCCCTCACGGCTCGTGGAATGCTGGTAAGAATGCCTTCTGGTACATGTAGAAGTTTGCACCCCATTATATTGTATGGCTGACTCTCCAATCTACAAACACACAGACCATCTCCAGAAAGAAATTCAAGTAATGAGGCTTGGAGCAGCTCCCTGTCAATACAGCGACCCAAACTCTGCACTGGGGCATGGGATTACATATCATTAGTGCAGCAGGCGTAGTGATCCATGAATGTGAGGGGCCCTCTGCACTCCACGTATGGCTTTCAAGACTCACCCCTGCAGGAAGCAGGCCTATTTTCTATGTTTTATGAGGAACCAAAGACACCTTTGTCCTTTCGTGCATTGCATCTTTGCTAAGCTCTTGTTTCAGATCTCTGCAGAACATTCTTCTCTTCGGATAACCTTTTAAAAACTATTTTTTCAACAAATCAATGACCGAGCACTCGGAACACAAGACGTAATGATCCAGTAGCTCCAGGTGGTCAGACTCCAACTGATGTTGTACCTGATACTCAGGAATATTCACCCACACTGTACTCTGCCTGAACATATCCTCAGAGAAGCAGCTCAAGCATCATCTACTCCAGTAACTGACCTGGTTGTATCAGAGCTAGTGACCCAAGTGTGCTAATCCTGGCAAGAGAGGTTTCTTGGCCTTTCCCTTGAGTTTCTGTACACCTAAGTGTTCCTAAGTGGGTGCAAAGCGATATTTGTGGTGCTATCCGAAAACACAGCACATAAATAAATAAATACATCCAAAGCCTGCATCCGCCCTTCTGGAAAGAATATGCAGATCCCAGATACCTCTTCATCCCTTTGCAAACTACACTGACATGGCTGCCAGACGGCCTCTTGTCTTCAGGAACACCATTGTCCCGGTTATTTAACCAGCAGTACCTTGCTTATAAGAGTCAGGGGACTTCCTATATAATGGCACAGGCCAATCTACCAATGACATCATGAAAAAGCCATGAGTGGGTGATGTGGCCGATCATGACGTGGGGCAATGTGTAGTGGTGTAATCAATTTTAATGATGGATTCAAGCCAGAACTGTGACTGGCGGTGAGTGTTTGTAAAGTTTCAGAACTCCGTCCATCATCTCTTTGTGTTTGCTTTGTTCGCCCGGAGTAAACAATATTTTTTAAAACAAATGTTATTAAGTTTGTGGAGGTCAATACATGATTTCCATGTGATGATGGACTTGTAGATCATAACATCTGTACATAGGAGAGAAATTACAGTTCAAATCTTATCCAGTATCGTAGGATTACACACAATAAACAAAAACAGCATCCAACTAATCCTGAATCTGCGTCTAGTCACTTACATATTTCTCATGATTACTTGTGTCACTGTTATAGGTGTATGGTGACAGTGTAAACCCTCAATCTTTAACCGCATGTTACCACATCATTCATTAATAGACAATCTTCTGTAGTGTGCGTCGCCATGGGTGTGTTCCTATATGGGGCCCATTGTTTCCATATTTTAGTGTACTTGTGAGGGCATCTACGAGCAATGAACACTGGTCTTTCAAGCTCCATGGCATAATCCATGCCACCCTTCCATGCTGAGTAATCAATTTTAATCTAAAATTACCAAGATTAAAAAACAATGTCAGAATCACAAATGGATGTATGCCTCCTGAACATCCTTCAAACTGTACACCATCACGTAAACATGGACCAGAATCTCTGGACCATCATTGATGGGCACCATCCAAGGGGCAGTGAAACTGACATCATTGACTATCATTGGTAGAAAGGGATTTGCATCAAAAAATGGCATTGCCTCAAACAGGCCTAACTGTTAAGCACACATGCAAAGTGATAGTGTTAAACCTTGTCAAAGCATAGAGTTTTGTGGCGGAAGGGTGCGCTTACAGTACAAAATGGAAGGGTACCCTTTGGGTACGAAACCTACGCTTGTCATCACCTCCACATCTTTTGCACCATAGTGCAAAGGTATGTCTGTTGATGTGAGGTAGCCTTAGATAAATCAGCACTAGCAGGAGAGCAACAGCGCCATGTCTTAGTAGAGATGTTGCATTTGTGCTCTCTCCTTTTCGCACAACAGTGCAGCATCTGTGCTGTGCTGTGTGAAACCTGTCAATGTGTTTCTCCAGGTGAAGTATATAATGCCTCCCAGAATGGGTGAAATGTGTCTCCTAAAGCTTGTGGCCCTCATCGTGTTATGAAGCATTTCCAACACATTGATTTACGCATTCATTCTCTCTGTATGTTTGTGTGATGTAAAGCGCTCGGACACCCTACATTGGTATGAGGAGCACTATAAAAGAAATTAAATTAATGTGAGAGAGGGGTAAGGAGACATGAGGGGCACCATTGGAGGGGGGGAGAGAGGGAAGGCATGAAGAAAGATGTCACAGGGGCTGGAGGGGGTGAGGGGCAACAAAGATTATCATACTGGGCTCCATCAACGCTAATTTCGATTTGCCCTCATTTTATCCCCATCAACTGGAAGCAGCTCCCTGCATTCTCTACGTGCCCTTTGATATGTTCCGCACACAGATCCCGGGTTCATTCCATGGCACTGGTTCTAGGGTAACTCTAGTTCTAAAGTAGTTCAGTGTGTTAATCTCCCTACTGTAGAGAGGTTCCCCCTCTAGTTTCCCCTGGGCATTGTAGTTGCTTTCAGAAGCTGAAATCCCCGGGTGGAATGTATCAACTCTAGTGACGGCGGAGATGTAAATTCCTGATGGGGTTGATAACTGTCTTTATATTATGAATTCTCTGGCTCCGCATTTTCTCTGCCCCGTCATCAGCTTTGGCCTCGTCTCCAGCGGTGTCTGGGCTCTTGCACTATGCTCATCCCCCCCCTCCCCTCCCTAGCCCCTGTTTGTGGCGGAGCGCCAAGAATGTCAATGTGTCTGCCGATGGCGCGGTGCCCAGAACCAAGGAAAGAACGAATATTCAAGGTGCGGATGAGCAGCCCTCCGTACCCCCGTCTGCCCAGCCCTCGAGGCATGAGAGCAGCGCCGATGTGGGCCCAGGTGACTCCACCTCCGAGACCCGCCCTCTTTTGTGAACTGGAGACGAAGAAGGAGGTGGGGGCAGCTGCGGGCGGGGGAGTGGATGCGCGGCCCCTTCCTGCCGTCATCAAGGGGAATGCAGACTCTAAATGTGGATTCGAAGCTGCATTCCCCGCAGGCCCGTTTCCTGTATTCAAGGGACAGGAAGGGATCTGATGAGCGGGGGTCACACACGCCCTCGGGGGTGCTGCGGCAGCGCGAGACGTGCGCAGAGCAGGGCAGGAGTTCACACCGTCCCGGTTAAAATAGCACTGCCTAAGCGGATAAAAAGATATCGTCGGAGCGTGCACCTTCAACCGCGGCCTACTTTATTTAGCTTCACGTGCACTCTGGGAGTTGTAGTCTGTTGTTCCCCCAAATGGCTGGTTTACCTAAAAATGATCTTTCAGAAGTTCACCGCCGGGCCTCCGTTAAGGCGACCCGAATAGTGCAGAGGTCACACCGGGGTCATGATGCCATGCTGTGTGCGGTTCTCTGCTATGAACTTGATCTGGTCACCTTTCTGGGCTCAGCAAAGGAAATATGGCATCGGAGGCGTGAGGAATCACAAATTTGCTAGCATTCCCGACAAGAATTTGCAATTCTATTAAGGACACGGAGGCGAGGATTATGCTTCTCAAACTTTACTGCATCAACACAGCAGCCAATGAAAATATATTATTTTCTCAAGTAAACAATAAAATTACTACATTTCCCATGAACACCATGGTTATAGGCACGCCCCCACAGTCCATAAGAACCCCTTGCGTGCACATCACTTCCTCTTTCTTTGAGGCGATAAGTCCATAACGTGAACCAAACAAAACAGTCCATAACATGAACCAAACAAATCCTCCAACGTGGAAGAAGAACTTCAGGTTGTCATCTCGACGTCAGTCGTCTGTCAGTCCGACTTTTTCTCAGCTCCTGAAATAAAGGAAATAACACCACCGTAACCACTGAAATATTTGGGTGGGTAAGCGTTTGATATACAATACATTACGCCGGGTGGGATAATCCTCGCCTCCGTGTCCTTAATAGAATTGCAAATTCTTGTCGCGAATGCTAGCAAATTTGTGATTCTATTACAGGACCGGAGGCTTCAGATTATGCTTGGTTTAACGCTGAGTAAACACAACAGAAGTAATGTCACCCACCGGCTTATAATAAAAGGTTTTAAATGTCGATTCAGACGACCAATCTGCACAACGCATGATATCTTGAATACTGGAACCTAAACCATATGATTTGGACGCCATAGCGCCTCTCACAGAATGAGCACCAAAAAGTTGCGTATCTACACCAGCTTCTTTCATCACATCACGAAGCCATCTTGCTATAGTGGCTGCCACCACCGGCTTAAAGGGTTTTCTAACACCAATCAATAATTGATTACAACCCTGCGGCCGCAAGGCCTTAGTACATTCCTCGTAACATTTTAAACATCGAACCACACATAATTTTTCATTTGCAGGGAAAGCATTGTATGAAATATGTCTCGATAAAGTTTTTGTGCGACCTGTAATATGAAAAGAAACCCCTTCCGGGGAAAACACTCTACCTGTAACGTCGAGCGCTCTCACATCAGAAGTCCGCCTGCAGGAGGATAAGCACAGCAACATAGCTAGCTTTGCTGACAATTGTTTCCTAGAAAGGAGATTATTGACCGGCCATTTGTTGAATAAATCCAGAACCAAGGACACATCCCACAACCCAGTATACTTGGGTTTGGGCGGGTTGGCTACCCTGACGCCCTTTAGGAGTTTGCATACCAGTGGATGCATACCCACCGGTCTGCCATCAATCTGTCTATGACCCGCTGAAATCGCTGAACGGAAGTTGTTTACCGACCTGTACGCCAGGCCGACTCCTGCTTTTTCGGTTAGAAAATTCAAAATGTGGGACAACTCTGCCCCCACGGGATCCAGGTGTCGTCCCATGCACCAATCCACCCAGCTTTTCCAGGCCGAGGAATAACGCTTCCTGGTGGAAGGCGCCCATGCCTGCTTGATGAGCTCGGCAGCCTGTCCCGAAATGCCTGCCAACTGCCACTGTTGCCTGAAAGCCTCCATGCCATCAGCGACATCCTGCCCTCTACCAGTAACGGATGTTGTTCCTGTTGAGGGCCCTGCAATAACCAACTCGAGTCCGGGAGCATCCTCGGACTGTCGCAGCTCCACTGAAGGAGCTTGGGAAACCACGCTTGTGACGACCACCACGGCGTCACCATGACAATTTCCGCCTTCTGTTTGATCACTTGCGTCATCACCCTGGGGATCAATAAGAACGGGGGAAAGGCATATTGGGTCCCCCGAGACCAGTCCTGAAGAAAGGCATCCGTCGCCGCTGCCAATGGGTCCGGTCTCCAGCTGAAGAACCGGGGAATCTGAAAGGTCAGTCTGGAGGCAAACAGGTCCGTGTGAAACGGACCCCATATCTCTTGCAGCCAATGGAATACCCGAGGAAACAGCTTCCAATCGCTGTAATCTCGCAAGTGCCTGGAATTCCAGTCCGCTACCTGGTTCGCTTGGCCCGGAATATACTCCGCTATCACTGATATTTGATTCTGCAGACAATAGTGCCAATAATCCTTGGCTATCTGAACAAGCATGGATGACCTCGTGCCGCCCAACTTGTTGATATACCTCACCGCCGACACATTGTCCAGGCGGAGGAGGATGCAACAGGATGTCTGCTTCGGGGATAACGTGCGGATCGCGAACGACCCCGCCAGTAGTTCTAAACAGTTTATGTGCATCTCGAGCTCTTGAGCCGACCATCTGCCGCCTGTAGAAACCTCTCCACAGCGCGCGCCCCAGCCCCACCGGCTGGCGTCGGACTCGATTACTACCTCCGGTTGGGATCCAAAGATCGCCCTGCCGTTCCATGCGTCTACGTGACTGAGCCACCACTGTAGTTCCGTCCGAACCTCCTCCGACAGGGGAACCGAATCGGTATAAGAAAGGCCTCTTTGTAGATGTTGTATCTTGAGGCGTTGTAGCGCCCTGTAGTGCAACGGCCCCGGAAATATGGCCTGGATGGACGATGCCAGTATACCCACAACTCTGGCCAGCGTCCTGAGGGTCACCACTTCTCTGGCTAACAACTTCCTTATTTCCTGTTTTAAGTCCCGCAGCTTGGCCTGGGGCAGACGTAGTTGCGCGGTCTGGGAATCGATCATGAATCCCAAGAAGTCTATCATTTGTGTCGGAGACATCACAGATTTCTCCAGATTGATCACAAACCCTAAACTTTGCAGCAAGGCTGTAGTCATGTTCAGATGTCGTGAGAGGCTGATCTGATCTTGCGCCATGATCAAGATGTCGTCGAGGTATATAATCAGTCTTATGCCTCGTTCCCTGAGGTACGCTACCACCGGCTTCATCACCTTTGTAAAGCACCATGGAGCCGAGGAAAGACCGAAGGGAAGAGCCGAGTACTCGTAACATTGGTTCTCCCACATGAATTGTAGAAACCTGCGATGAGGTGGAAAAATCGGTACAGATAGATATGCATCCTTGAGGTCTAGGCGTACAAACCAATCCCCTTCTTGCAGCAAGTCTGCTAGGAGGTGAATACCCTCCATCTTGAAATGGTTGTACGTCAAGTATTGGTTGAACTCCCTGAGGTTTAGCACCAACCTGTTGCCGCCCCCCTTTTTCTGGACAAGGAAGACGTTGCTGAGGAAAGTACGGGGACCCTGTCTGCAACGAGAGATCGCCCCTTTCTTCAGTAAATCTTCCACCTGCTCGCTTATGAAACTGCGCTCTTGTAGGGAAAAATGGAGAGGTGGAGGGGGGAATGCCTGCGCTGGGCTGGAGTAGAACTCTAGGCGAAACCCCTGAACCGTCTGTAGCACCCACGCATCCTGCGTCAAAGTCCGCCACTGCGCTATGCAATGCTGCGTGCGCCCCCCCAAAGGAAGAAGGGAAACATCTTTGACACTCACCGGCACTCTGGTGTGATTTGAAGTTGGCTCTATTGTTTCCCGACTGGAAACGTCCTCGGTTGAACTTCCTCTTGGACGGGTAGAAAGTGCCACCACGGGTGGAGTCCCACTCCCCACGTCCGCGGCCAAAGTCACCACGTTGGGATCCTTGCTGGTATCCTCGGCCTGACGAGCGACCCCCGTCTCGTCCGGCCCTGGTGAAAACCCCCTGTGTAAGAGCTCTTTTTATTCCACTTTGGGCTTTGTCTAGGGCAGTAAAAGTACCGACGTACTTTGTGACGTCTTTGACAAACCTATCTCCAAAAAGGAAACCTCCGGCCAGAGGTCCCGGCTCCGCATCTGCCAGTTCCGTCAAATTGCTGTCCATCCGGAGCAATAGTGATTTGCGCCTCTCCGAGGAGATCGCGCAGTTGGCGTTGCCAATCAGGCAAATGGCGCGCTGAGCCCAGCCCGCCAGGATATCCGGGTTCACTGTCCCTTGACCCTCCTTGGCCTTCAAGGCCATCTCCAAGATTTTTGCCAGGGGCCCCACGACGTCTAACATCTTGTCTTGGCAGCCCCGCCAAGCCCTGTCTAGTCCCCTTTTGGGGTCCTTGGAGAATTTCCTCAAGAAAGTAAGCATACTTGCGTCGATCTCGGGAGTGTCTGCCACTCCGTCCGGGAGCTCAGGGCGTGGACATTCTGACCGCAAGCGTGTCCGAACTTCTCTACTAAAGCCCTTCCGGAGATTTTCGTGCAAATACTCACAGACCGCCGGGGGCGGGATCCAATCCGAAGATCGGGGGTGGACTATCTCCGTAGGGTCAAAATTGAATGTCTTGATCCGGTCCTCAGCCGGCTTAGGATCTACTTTAGCTTTTTTCGGGGGAGGAGGGAGTTCCTCCGATGTATCAGTATCGGTCCCCGTGTCCGTGCCAGTAGTGGTAGTGTCAGTGTCCACAGGGATAGGACGTTTAGCCTTGGCCTTGCCACCCATATACTGCGAACTATATGACTCTTTCGGCGGCAGAGAGGCCAATGATTGAGCGTGCGGCCATTGAATGGTGTCTGCTGAGTCCGCCGCTGAAGAAGTGGCTGCCTGATTCTTCCTCTTCTTCTTATCCCCATAACCGTGACGTTTTGCAAAACCTTCCAGTTGTTTTCTAATGGGTCGTAGTGCCTCCGCAAGTGCCTGCTGCACAGTCTGTGGGACTTTCGTCTCCATTGCTTTATTTACTGAAGCCTGGACCGAGGCATCCAATGCTTCGACAATATTGTCCTCAAGGCCAGCCTCCGGCTGCCCATCCATAATTTCCTCCCCATCATTGTATTCCTCATCAGGATATTTCACCCAACCTTCCATGATGAAGGCACACAACCTGCAGGGCAGTCCAAGAAACACTGGGTGTAGTGGGGGTATTGGGGGGGGGGTCAGCCCAAGCACACAGATTAATTAATCAATCAGGCAACGTTTCCCAAACCCCCTCAGCAATGCTGTATTCAAAGAGGATCAAAGATCCTGGCCCTAGAATCCCTAGAGCGTGTGCGCACTCTGGGCCAAGTATTTTACAACCAACTGATCAATGCAGGCTGGCGATCACACAGGGGTTCCCACCGGACTGTTGAGAGCGCGAAAATGCGTTCTCAGAATGCCGAGGAGTCGGAGCGAGGCGCGCCGCCCAAACGCTACCAAAACCTACTAGAAAATAGCCCAAATTGGCAGCGTTTGGGGCGCGCGCGTCGACCGAGAGCCACCCGGCCTGAGCGTCAGGGCCGACTAGGGAAGCCTCTGCGCGCCTCTAGGCTGCCGGTACCGGGCTCCGTGAGTAACACGGTGGACCCCTGCCGGTCAAGGACCTTAACAAGCGGCGCACCGTAGGCGCGGTGTCAAGCGGGCTGAGCCCGATCGGCGGCAAAGAAATGGTGGTTCACAACGAAGAACGAGCTAAGTGCTGAAGCGCGCACCAGCGCCAAAACGTAAATATTTGAATAACAGCAATAAACAGCGTAATACACAGCAAACGGAGCGTTCCGCTCCAAGTACACAAAACGCCCAAAACGGGATAATCAGCAATAAATTAACCCCACAGGGAAGAACCCAAACACAAGCAGAGTGAGGGGACCCAAGGGGAGGTGCACTTAACTCTGGCTTGAGCAGCAAAGAAAGAGGAAGTGATGTGCACGCAAGGGGTTCTTATGGACTGTGGGGGCGTGCCTATAACCATGGTGTTCATGGGAAATGTAGTAATTTTATTGTTTACTTGAGAAAATAATATATTTTCATTGGCTGCTGTGTTGATGCAGTAAAGTTTGAGAAGCATAATCTGAAGCCTCCGGTCCTGTAATAGAATTCTGCACCAGTGCGCGAGGTGCATTCATGTGTGGGCTACCGGAGGGAGGGGCTGGGGGCGCAAAGGCCTTTTTTATGTATATTTATATAGCGCGAACTCGACCCGAAGGTATTGGAGCGCTTTACATGAGCACCGTTTTTACATTACACATTCAGGCACGGGGAGATTAAGTAGTTCGCCCAGAATCACAGAATGCGGACGCGACTCGAGGCTCCAATCCTGGTTTCCCCGCATGAAAGTCGGTATCCAGCCGACGGGCCGTAGGTGGCCAGGCTTCGACCTTCTTTACAAGACGCCCCTGTGACTTGCCAGTTGTGAGAAGTGAGAGTGGCCTGCAGGAAAAACCTCCTGCTATGGGGCTTCTTAAAGGGGCCCGGTGTGCGCTGCAAGGAAAATCCAACGATTATTCTTCATAGACGAGTCCTGGCAGCGACCTGGCCTGACTTGTGCTTACATCCTGATATGGGACTGCTTATCTGGTGGTTTTGGGGTTCATTGAGGGATCCTAATGACCACCCCGGTGACGACAGGAGTGTCCGTATCTGGGCTACATCAGTGGGCTGTAACAGACACTAGGTTTGGCCTCCTCGCTCTATTTCACCATGAACACTATTCTTTAAATTCTGAGCTTTATACTTCAAATACATCTTTTTTGTCCAGAATTCAACAGTTACTTAATTTGCACCTGTGTATGCAAGTGGTGGGGCGCTGCACTCATTCAGCATTCTTGACATTTGGCAGCTCTAGCAGCCGGCTTCTAGGAAAAACCCTGAGCACCTGCACTTATTTTGTATTGTTACACATTTTTAAGCACTGATTGGGACAAACTCGCCACTCCCAGAATGCTTAGCTTGTTAGAGAAAGGCCCAGGACGGGAAACAGAGTGTCCATGATGATTTGGCGTGAAGAGACCAGCTTGTGCTGGGTGGTATTGAATGTCTTGATGTGTGGCTTATATAGACAGACCCTCATCCCTCCATCTCGGGGAAGTTCCTCCCTGAAGAGAATATGTTAATGACTTGTGCTCTAGTCTGAAAGCACCGGCAACGCACCGCTGACACAGCACAAATATACTATCGCTGATGATGCCCAAAACGTCATAGGAAACCCAGACACTATTCCAGAGGTAGTTGCCACGCCACACCCCTAACCACTCTCTCCAGTGGGAGGTAGGGAATATTCTGGAGCAGCATTTCAGCATATCTCAGCTTCAGTGTGGCCCCATCATCATTCAGCAAACTGGAATACCCTACTTTACCAACCCAAGATGGAAGACTTGGGTAATCAGGCTGAATAATTACTTCGTGCCAGGGGCGGCTCCTCCATTTGGGGGGAGGAGCGTCGCCCCACTGCTTTCTCACAGTGTGAGAAGCAGAAACATAAAATGGTATTTTAAATTCTATTTTATGTTTCTGCTTCTCGCACTGTGAAAAAGCAGAAGGGTATGCCTGGTTGGGGGGAGGGAGGGTGAGTGGGTCGGGGAGCAGTGGCTTGCTCAATGCTGTGGGCCCTGACTGTTTGGTCAGCCCTCTGGGGCTGACCAAACCAGTCATTCGCACTCTGACTTTTCTCTATGTAGGCTGCCCTCACTAATCACAACACTGCCCTTGCAGCATTGTGATTGGTTTAGGGGAGGCGAAGGAGTCTGCCTGTGGGGAAAACGCAGTACCCGGCCAGGAGCTGAGGTGGCGCGAGAGTAAACAAATTTTTAAAACTCCCCCCTTGCAAACCTGTGCGATTCAAACACCCGCGAGTCATGCCGGCTGCGACTGCTTCATACGACCGTAGAAACTGATGGTGCAGTCAAACACTTACTACTCCTAATGTTGCAAGGAAAGGGCTTTTCAAGCTGTTCCTAAAACTCCACAGCATGGAGAGTGATGACAACTTCAAAGGGATGGTAGACATGCTAAATGTGCAATCGCCCTCCCAGTCCAACCTTGACTATGAACTTTTCAATCTATGCCAAGCTTAGTAGAAGGATGGTTATAGACTGCTTCTATACACAGCTTTGTAAAATGGCCTCCATCTGCACGGATAACAGCCCTGTAATGGAAGTGAGGGCTCTAATAAGTCAGGGCTGCTGATTGTCAATATTCTGAGCACTCATTCTCTACAAACCACCAGGGATGATTCTAGACATGATGCTATTGCTAGGATGATCCCAAATATTATCCAACAGCCAAGCAGAACAAATGAAATGAGCTGGGGCCATAAAGGCTAAACCGGAGACCCAACGCTTGTTTAAACAGACAACTTTCACTCCAATAGACACAGACAACTATTTCATGAGAGTAGCAAAGCAAGAAATGAGAACAAAACAAAGACCAGTATGAATATTGAGGCAGAAATCCATATCCAGGACCCATGTGTGCTGAACGAGGCAAGACCTGCTCGAACTGTGTGAAACCACTTCATGTGAGTTTGTAGAGTAGTCTTTGAGGAAAAGCTCTAGTCAGGCACCGGTCTTCCACCAAGGCTCGGATCACTATATCTCAAAGGCCGGACAACTGGACAAGTGCGCTGTCGACATCCATTGTAGAGAGAGCTCTAGATGATGATGATGGAGAGCTGTTCCGCATCCCAGATGTGGGCAGTCAGCAAACAAGAAACCTCAACCCAAATACAAGGCCTGTAGCCTTCATAAAGGTGCCTCCTTTAACATCATGGACTAAGTCCAATTCCAGCAACTGAAGTCCAATCTAAAACCTACACCAACCAAGGCTCAAGTATGTGCATACAGGCATCTGACTCCTGTACTACATGGAGTTGTGATGGATGCAAGTGGAACAGAGGTAAGTGGTTAAGCTATTTATTACCTGAACTAGTTTACACAACTCAACTAAGCCACTGCTGTCGAGCTCTCACAGGAACAGTCCTAACTGACACCAGTGGAATGTTTCTCACGAGAACTCCTGTGGTGGAACACTAAACCCCAAAATTCTTCTAGCGATATCTTCTGCCTAACCAGAACACAACATAACATCTTTTTTTAAATAAAAACTTTCTAAAAGAACATATTATCAATATGGTATAAATAATATAATGAAAAGAGAAAAGGTAATAATAAAAGAAAAATTCACAAAATATTCCCCAAGGGCTAATCACACACATTTTCTTAAAGAAAATATTTTTAAAATAGTATAATCAATAACATACAAAAAGAAAAGATAATAATAAAAGAAAAATACACTAAACATTTCCTAAGGGATAATTACTAACATTTTCTAAATGAACATATTATTAAAATAATATAATCAATAACATACAAAGAGAAAATATAATAATGAAAGAAAAATACACAAACCTTTCCTACGGGATAATCGTACATAGCAGCAGAAAAACAACCACAGCAAATTTACAGTGGATAAAACATTATCTCGAATTTCATGGAACATTTGTTTTTCTCAAGATGACCTACTTACCCCACTGTTAGCTGCACACAGATTAAGTTTATCCGCAATTTTTCAAAACGGCTGCACTTCTGAACACATACTCCTTTCCTTGGGTCAGCCATTCTTTTCATATCTTTCCGTATTGGCATTCCCCTGTGAATCACACACATTCTCTTTCAACGTTGTTGTTACAATCATCTCTTGAAGAGCTATTTGTGTCAACTCTACACTTTTAGCCACCTTAATGACTTCATTCAGAGATGGATTCCCCATTGTGAGTTGTTGTTGAATTTGTTTGTCCCCCCCAGGAACCGATCTCTTATCAGTTGGCCAGTAAACTCCCAAACTGACACTGAGAGCACAACTTTCGTAAAACGCTTCTGTATGTGTCCGCATTTTCACTGTGTTTGATCTCTCTTAAAAATCTTGTGCCGCAACACCACCAAACTTGGTTGGTTACTGAATCTCCCTTCCAATATTTTGACAACTTCTTGATATTCATCCAGCTCCTCACCTTCAGTTACTGCTAACTCAGGCAGATGCTTGAACACTTCCCTACCTTCAATGGTAGGGAACCCAATGAATGTAATGGTGTGTGTTAGAAGGTGGTTCTGACACTAGGGGCCTCCAGGATTTTTCACTTTTTGAGCACCTAATTGTTGAGCTTTAACTGTGGGAGCCCCTCAAAATCTGGGACTCACCCACAGTGACCTCATAATGAAGGCGACTGCATGGAGATTTCATTGTGTCCCCCTAGCTTGACTAGACCGCTGGGCAGCAGCTGGAGTATGGGGCACCGTGCTGATTACATGCAGACACGTGTACATGTGTGTGCACACATGTAGGGGCTGCGCAGGGGAGATTCCTAGCATGTGCAGTCCAGGAGCAGCTACAGAGAGAATGGTGTGGCAGGACATATGCAGAATTGGGTGGTGACATGGAATAGGCTTTATACACTGGAAGGAAACATGCCAGGGAAAGTCAGTGTGTTTTAATGTGTTTTTCACTTCATTATTCCCTTATGGGGAGGTGGAACCCATTGGCTAGGGTCACTTCCATAAGGCCTACAGGTTCCAGACAAGCACTAAAGTCCCGTGTAGCGGATGTGAAAAGAAGTATTCTGCAGAATCCTAAGTCCTATTTGTACTGCTTTTAGGTTATACAGAACTGTCATATTTCTCTGAGCCAGCCTTGGCCAGACCCAGGCTGAGGGTTGACCTCAGCAGGATGGATTGATAACCTTTCTTCCACAAACTAAGGCCTCCTCTCCACAAAGAAGAAGATGGGTTGGGCTACAGGCTCATCCATTAGCAGCTGTCACTGGGTGCCAGGCACCAGGCTGCACCAAGGAGGGAAGGCAATGAGGGGGGAAGGAGTTGGGTTTCAGAGGCCATGTGGCCAGAGACACAGGACAACGCCATTTTGAACAAACCCAGAGGCTGGACAAGAAAGAGGGAGCAGGGGCAGGGAAGTGATCTGTCGCTCTTTGATACCACAGACGAGACTTCCTGCCAGCCCCCTACTCAACTTTTAAAAAGTACTTGCACAAGAAGAGAAGCTCTCTCTGGGGTGTGGTCTGCTGAGGCGGAAGGTGCTGGAATCTGGCAATGGGCAGTTGGCAGGAGAGACCCCCTGACTGTCACCCAGGCCCCTAACAGCACCATAAGAAGCGTCCAGGACCGGTACGCAGAAGCAGGGGCCTCTGCGCATGGAGAAGAAAGGCGCAGGGAGCCAGTGAATACCGCTCCCTGCAGAATGCACCCTCTTGGAGACCCGGAGGGTGAAGGAGAGTACTCCCAGTGGCTGGGGGATGTCACCAGGAGCAAGATGACGCAAAAATGAGGACCCCCAGGGGCTAAGATATGGCCGCCGGAGGGTAGGTGACCTTTGACCCCTATGAAGACCAATGACGAAGCTCATGGGGCTCTGCCTCTGGTCTCAGAGATGCCCCTGGGGTGGATCAGGTCCCGGGGGCTGTCCCCCCAAAGAAGTAAAGCCAGGGTGCGCCATCACGCACCTGGTAAAGCTGCCCTAGCAGGGTGCCAGGAGCCCACCCTGGGCCCGCTGAACACTAAGCCGGGAAGCGCCGGCGCGGTCCCCTTGAAGAGTTGCAGCAGGAGGGGCCCGGGGCCCCAACCCCCGGCCCCCATGTGAGGTGGCGGGGGCGGGAGGCGCCGCTGCGCCCCCCCTCCCACCAAGAGGACTGGAGGAGGCCTGGTACCCTATCCCCTGGCCTCAAAGGCAAGCCGCGGAAATGCCCAACTGAGGGCCAGGAGCCCACCCTGGCCCCCGCCGAAGGTGGAGGAGGGGGGTGCAGTCGCACCCCCCCATGATATCCAGCGGCCCGGGCCCTGACGAAGAGGAGAAGGCTGGGGGAGTGCCGCCGCACGCCCCCGATGTCCCGACAGGACTGCTGGATGCCGCGTCTGCCCGCCAGAGCGGGCAGACCAGAAGTGCTCGGCCGGCTCCCGCGGCAGCACAGAAGAGTGCTGGCCATGCGGGGAGCCGGCAAGGGCAGCCGGGGTTGGGCTCCCCAGGCTGCCCTCCAACATAGAGGCAAGTGGGGGTCCCGGGTGGGACCGGAACCCCGGAACAACGGAGTCGGCGTCGGGGGTCCCGGGTGGGACAGGGTGCCCCAACAACTGGCAGAGCGGCAGGGCGTGGGCTCCCCGAACCGCATCCGCTTAGCTGGGGGTACGGGTGGGACCAGACCCCCCACCGAGGCCAAGGAGGCTGCACAGAGCACCAGAAAGATGATCGCGGCTCTCCCCGGCACAGCGGGAGAGCGCTGCTACCATATGCGGGCCTACCCATAATGCCTAGCAGGCCAGGATCGGCCTGCAGGGTCAAAACAGCGTGCTCTTTGCTTGTGGTGGCCCCAGGAGGATGGGGTCACCACCACATGAAAGTGCAGGTACTGGGGGAGCTGCTGGAGAAGCGCAGTCTCCCCCCTGCACAGAGAAAAGTACCACCCTAAGTGTCTTGGGGATTGGAAAGAATAACCCCTCGAGGCTTAACCTGCATTTAACAATTTCTGGGCTGGAACTTTTGTTCATCAGCTGAGGGTGAATTGAAAAATGCTTCATGGCTGAGTAGGGGATGTCTGGAGAAGTTCATTCCTTTGAGATGAAGAGGTGTAATTGCGCCATAACTGCATTTACTAATTCTTGGACATCTGGGTATGCCACCATATATCTTAGATTTTATTCAAAGGATGCACATTGGCAATTATGCCAGAATTAGGTGTGGGGCCCAAGGGGAGCTAACAGAGAGGATCGAGGTAGGGAGGGGGGTACGCCAGGGCTGCGTGTTGGCCTCCACCCTATTTTTAATATTAATTAATGGGGTGGTGGCCCACCTCAACAAGGAGCCATCTGACGCCCCAGTGTTGGCAGGGGAGAAGATACCCACCCTCCTCTTTGCCGACGATACTCTCCTAATCTCCAAATTCCCAGCTGGCCTAAAGAAATTGTTGAAGAGCTTCGACTCTTTCTGCAAAGAGCAAGGGCTAATTATCAACACTAGTAAAACCAAGCTGATGACCATTAACCCCTCCAAACGTTTTAGGAATAAAATCACCCTAGACGAAGTTGCATTAGATATGGTCGAGTCCTTTGACTACCTGGGGATTAGAGTTTCAAGAAACATGAAGTGGTCCCTACACCTAGATAAAATGCTTTTTAACCACAAGCGGGTGTCTGGTGCAATTGTCAGAGAACAACATCTTTCGGTTAGTAGACCGATTGCACCATCACTCGCAATTTATGATGGGAAAGCTCTACCCTCGGCTCTCTATGGGGCGGAGCTCTGGGGCATGGAGAACATCACCGAATTATCTAGGTCAGAAAATAGATTTTTAAGAAACCTTGTATCACTTCCCACCTCCACCCCCTTGAAGCCTCTGTTCTACGACACTGGCAGGAGACACATTCAGGACATCGCTAGGCTCCGCCCTCTGCTCTTTTGGGCTCGGCTCAAGAGAACGGAGAAGCTTTCTAAGTACGCCACGGGGTTTGACAAACTATTAGCGGCAGACAGGGGATGCAGGATAAAGTGGTTGGCAGATTTGAAGCATCTTATGGGTCTCAATGGTCTAAGGGAGGCATGGGCAACCCAGTCTCCCCCTTCCAAGCCTGATTTAAAGTGGGCATATTGGGACTGGGTGTCAAAACGCGAGTTATCATGCCAGCAGGCAGGGAAACTCACTGAGGGATTCTTCAAATTTAAAAGCATATGTAGTTTAGAGCCCTATCTCGACTTTATTCAGGTCCCTAGGGATAGGACCTTGTACATGAAGCTGAGATTTGGCACCCTGCAGGTCAATTCAGTGACATCCTCATGGAAGGGGTCGAATCCGGTTGCTGCACCTTGTCCCAGCTGTGGCCACCCCGATGAGTCCATCGCCCACCTTTTCCTGGCATGTCCTGTCTATATAAAGGCCAGAGAAAAGTGGCTTAAGCCAGTTTGTAGAGCGCTAGGCTTCATGAGCCATGCGGCTGCCCTACGTATTATGAAAACGGACACCTCTTGTCTAACACTGATTTGCGGAGTCGCCAAATACCTGGGGTGTGCTTGGCTATTAAGACTAAAAGCAGTAGGCAAGAATTTGCAGGTTCCAACTTGAAGGATATGGGATGAATCACTGACCTGATCAAACAGTGAAGTTAGTGGGCACCAAGTGGTTGCCGTCTCCTGTATATATGAATTGGTGATGAAGTCCCATGAATGCAATCATTTTAAATTGTATATTTTATGCTGATTTTATTGGATCTAATGGATTAATACTTTTTTATCTGTATTGTGCTCCTTTTAATTCTGGTTACATTTTTGTATTTCTGCAATGCTTTTATGATAAATCTTTTATCGAATAAAGCTTATCAACAGCATTTACTAATGGTTATTTCTTTTAGGGGGACTAAAGTTCATGGTTTTATTGTGAAGTACATGGTAAAGGTGATGTGATAAGCAAAGACTGGTTATGTTGTCAGACAGAGTTTCTTGCTGTATATACATAATCCTAATCTATTGATTTAATCTGTGAAGCTTTTAGGGGCTGTATTTGCAAAGCATTCTAATGATACCAAAATGTGCTGAGTACTGTCACTCTAAAGTGTGCGTAAACATGTATTATTGCTGCTGCGCTTAGGTGAAGAACCCAGACTGTTAGGCCTTAAGATGTAGAGGTGCATACTTTATGGTCAGTAGGAGATGCTCAGTCAGGGTCATGAGTCACCAAGGCAGGTGTACCCCTGTTTAATGCTTGTTGAGGTAAAGGGGGGGACGCCACTGGGATGGTGCCAGTGCGCAGGGCCCTCCCTCCAGGTTATGTTCAACTAACTGCCATAGGGAGGAAGATGATGTGCATACATGAGAGTGGTGATACTAGACCCCACCCCCCTGCGGGAGGGGTGGAGATGTTATGCAGTGTACTAAAGTAATTCCAACAACTTATGTATGTTTGTAAATTGGTGCATAGTATTGAGTAGTGTGAGTTTAATAAATGTACACTTACTTTTATAAAGCAAAGTACAGACTGGACAATCAATTATTGAGTCTTATTTCTGCGCACTTGCAAATGGCGATTACTAGCCCACACCACCTCCCTTGAGTAAGCCTCAGACTGCTCTGCAACGCTACCCTCTGAGAGTCAGGCGCTACAATTGGGTGTTTGGTTCCCAGTGAAGGACAAATGTAGTCATGTTATTTGTGCAGACCGCACACATGCTGCCTCGTTTTCCAACAGTATGAACTTCTTCCTATCTGCCCTGAAGTGCAAAGCTCCAATTTCTCCCAGATACATTTTGAATGTATCAAACCACTGTCTCCATGGAATCCCTGGAGATTCCAGTAATGGCGGGGTGAGTTTACCAACTGCATATTAAATGAAGTTTTCCTGCCCCCCAAAATGTAGAGTAGGAACAGCTTCACCTTACAAACAAAACAAGTAGCCCCAGATGCAAGAAACCCCATAATAAGCTGTAATGCACAACACGTTTTTAAAAAATTGACATATACCATGGATGTCACTTTTCTCCTTCAACTAAAAGTGACCTAAAATAAGGTAATGGTGTGCTTGTCACAGTTAATCTACAAATACTAGACACGCTCTTTGTTTTCTATGTTCATAAAAATAGTCAGTGCTGATGCGCATGGAACCTCTGTCTCGTAATGGCTATGCACAACCTTTGCAAACTCCAGAAAAGTTTCTTTATTCGAGAACAATCTGAACTATAATGATGAGAACCCAATTAAAAATGGCAGTAGAGTAGACAGGAGCTTGTACGGTGAGAAACCTTTCTCCAAACGGCGGGATGGGTGGCATTTTTTTTCTTGAAGCATAGGGCGCAATCTATATCAATGCCACCTGGTGTGATTGCCTGTTACACAGCTGTGACAAAATGGCGTCGAAATGTTTGCCAACTATATCAATAGGAGGAGGCACATAAGGTCGCTCAACTCCGCCCAGGATAATGCAGACCCAGCTCCGCCCTGCACATGCAGCACCTGGATGAAACATACATCCTTCCCGAATCTCCATGTTGCTGTTACTTCACGAAGCTGCAACGGGAATCTTCTCTAAAGGCTACACACACTCTTCATGCCTCGCCGTATGCCTCACCTTCGCGAAGTGGTTTGTGAACATCCGACAGACCTCCTCACAATTGGGTGGTGTCCTCACCATGAGTTTACGTTGGCACCACAGCAAATACAGGACAGTGTCTCCACTTCTGAATAGGTGCATAGATAATATCACTACCACAACATGGTGTGCGTGGTTCAAATAAACTTTATTCAGTATACAGGCGTATAACCATAAAAGATGCAATAGATAAACATTATAAAAACATTACACAAACAATTTATAAAAATAACTATATCTCTAATCAAAACACTTCCATTCCGAATTAGACGAGAATGTATTAAACCTGAGTAACAGGCGTTTTGTATCAGAAGGAGCTCTGCAAGAGCAAAGACAAGCTCCTTAAACAAATAAAACGCAAATGTTAAAACAAGGCTTTATCACGACTCAACAAGCATGTTATCAAACCGTAGAGATTATTACAAATTATTTCTAAGTGTGCATGATGTAAAAAGTCTTAAATGACAAATGATTATTCTGTCAGTGTGTGTATGACCATCTTATCTTCCCACTAGCTGTCTTAAGCGCATAGCCAAGGAAATATACTTATAGATAATCAAAAATATATGTTGCGTTTGAAGAAGCTGTAAATAGAATAATGCTGGCCTACATTGTTGAATATTCATAGCTTTCAGCAAAGGAAATAAAAAACGTTTCCTCAGTGCAGAATGTAGGTTTAAAAAGCGTAACAGCGACTGTCTCATTTTAGAGTCACATAGGCAAGGCTCTAGCATAGAATCATGATATGTACAGCTTGAATAAGAGACCAAATAACACGCAATGCCAAACCTAAATCTAATCAGCTAAAAACATTGTACTTAAGTGAATGAAAATGTCAGATATAGTTCCGTAGTAGTGGTGGTAACAAGAGTGAGAAAATTTTATTATTTATTTTATTTATTTTAGCGATTTGTACAGCGCATGGTGACCCGAGGGTATCCCCGCGCTAAATCTTGAAGGCGAACCTGAGGGCAGACAAGGGGGAAATTTTTTTTTTTATTTAGGGAACAGTGTCGTTTTCAATTTCTTCCTGAACCGCAGGTGATTAGATTCCAGTCGGAGGGAACGGGGGAGGGCGTTCCATCTCGTGGCGGCATTGATCGAGAAACGGCGGCCTCCTGCGCGTGTCTTCCTATGCCTAGGGACGTTGGCCAGATTCTCGTTCTCCGAGCGGAGTGACCTGGATACTTTGTAAGGGGTAACCAGGTTTCTTAAGATGTTTGGGCCGGAACCGTTAAGCAGCTTATGTGCAGTGCAGAGGGTCTTGAAATCGACCCTTTGGCGGATTGGAAGCCAGTGAAGGTCCTGGATTGCATGCCTGGCTGATGCTCTGGAGGGGAGATTCCAGAGTAGCCGGGCGGCTGCGTTCTGCGTTCGCTGGAGTTTGGCGAGGGTGGATTCTGGTGCTCCGAGGTATATCATGTTACAGTAGTCCAGCCTTGCGAGTACCAGGCCCTGTACTAGGAGTTTCCTGGATAGTGGCGGGAGAAGTGGAAGGATCTTCCTAATGGAGCGCATTAGGCCAAAGCAGGTCCCTGCTGTCTTGGTGGCTTGAGTCAGCTACCCTCTTTTCACTTTATAAATCTACAGCCTTTGCTGAGCCCTTATAGCAAGAAATTCATATTTTAGTTGTTTCTTAGAGATGTTAGACAATAAGGATAGATTATGGCAGCAGTCCTCTCTCCCAATTAGGGCAAGATACTCTATCACGTAACTCATCCAGGTACATTTGAAAGCTTTATCTAAAGATTTATAACCATGAATTATAGTCTGATTGGGTACAGTTTCTTGCTTAACCCAAGTGGCTCTCCACAGCATCAGGGGGACTAATTTGACATAGTCTTCTAATTGCACTAGACCTAATTCCAGATTAGGAATAGTAAAATGGAAACTGTTTGGAACTGGTAACAGTCTCCATAAAAAATATTTTCAGCTGTGTGTATGTTTGAGGCATAGCAATACTCCCATGGATAAATCCACCTTACTGTGTGCTGAGGATCATCGGGATTAGGGGATTCCCATGCTCCAGGTCCATGCTGCAAGCACCTAGAGACCTTTGGTGATTGGCGCTCTACAAATATAATCTAACATAACATAACATAACTCCGGCGCTTTGTAGAGCCGCAGGAAGCATTTAGTGGAGAAGATCTGCACCATAACATCCAACGGTTTCCTGCCGAATTTCCTTGCAAATCTTAAGAGTGTACAATAGATTGCTCAAACCTTAAGTTAGTCAAGTGCATCCAAGAACTGTACTGGTCAAAAAGAATTCCCAGATAAGAGAAGGTGTAGACTTTTAATAGTTTTTCCCCATTTATATGCCAGGACTTCTTCAATCTAGAGGCTTTCCCTATGACCACGAAATGGGATTTGGTGGTATTGGTTTTTAAACCTAAGCCAGACATAAAAAAATAGAATCTATTGAAAGGTTTTTGCAGGTCTACTCCGGTTCTTGAAATTAAAACAGTTGTCTGCATATAATAGGCCAGGCAACCTCCTAAGCTCAACCATACCTAGGTGGATCCGCCTCAACCATAATAAAATGCTTTTCCAAATCATTTATATAGAGGCATAATAGATTGGGGGGCTAAAACACAGCCTTGTCTCACACCACGATTTATAGCAAAGGTGGAAGTGAGCTCTCCCCGAACCTCCACATTGCTGTCACTTCACAAAGCTGCAAGTTGAATCATCTTTAAAGGCTACATGCACTCCGCATGCCTTGCTCTATGCCTCACCTCCGCAATGCCACCCCACCCCACCACAGCAAATACAGGACAGTGTCTCCACTTCTCAATATGCACAACATGGTTTGCTTGGATTCTTGATGGTGGATACTACTCGTCGCCAAATTATGTTGTGATGGATGCAACAGGAACACAGGTAAGTGGATAAGCTATTTATTAACTTAGTATTCTACGCAACAAAGCCACTGCTCTTGAGCTCTCATATGGAATGTCCCAACTTACACCAGTGGAATGTTCCTCACAAGAACACCAGCCGTGGAACGCTAAACCCCAACATTCTTCTAGCGACATCTTCTGCCTAACCAGAGTACAACACATGGTCTTGGTCAGAGGCTTTCAAACTGGGGTACGGGTCCCCCTGGGGGGCCTTAAGTGATTTCAGGGGGTTGCCAGACTCTGACCAAACAGAAACACCATGCTTAGTTTTAAGTGTTAAAAACATGACGGGCCATCACTAACAACTTTTTTCATTTATATCCTGACAGAGAGTATGTGTAAAAAGGGGTAATAAATATATCTGATCATACTTAAACATTGCCAATTTAGCTGAAGAATTGTGAAAAGATTGAGTGGGGGGACATTGATTTCTTATTTATCGGAGGTGCAGCTTTAAGAAGTTTGAAGACCACTGGTCTAGGTGCTCTTGGTATCTGGTGTCTCCCAGGGGTTCCCCTATAAACTCCCTCAGGGATCCCTGTTTCACACAGTGAAGGAAGGTAGGATCCTTCTGTATGGTTACCCCCACTTTTTGCTTGATGTAATGCTGTTTCTGACTAGTCTGGCTGGGAACATGCTAATCAGGACCCCAGTCTCTGTGCTTTCTCCCTTAAATTGGTATGGTAAGTACTTAAAGTACATCCCAGATTGGACACTGATGTACACTTCTCAGTCCCTAGTATATGGTACTAAGGTACCCCAGGCATAGGTACACCAGGGGTCCCCCATGGGCTGAAGCATGTATTATGCCACCCATGGGAGACCACTCAATTTGTAACTACAGGCCTGCCAATACAGCCTGTGTAAGCTGCTAGCACCACTCACGAAATATGTAGGTTTCCCTATATCTAAGGTCACTGCACTTAAAACCTATAAGTGACCCATAAGGTAGGCCTTTCAATCTTGAAGGCAGGTGCTAAGTTCTAAGTTGAGCAGGACACCCCTACAGCCTATGGAGTCCACTCTCCCGGGTTGTAACTGAGAGAGACATATCATAGAGAGGGGCACCGGATGATTACATGATGACCATCTCAAACCTGGCTGTAACAAATCCTATCATGTTTGGTATCAAGCACGTTGGAATGATACCCCCACACCGTAAACAGTATGGGAATCATACCCCCAAATCGTAAATGGTGTGGGAGGTATGATTCCATGCTCCGTAAAGCTACTTTGGGAGGCCCTCAGTGCTCCGGGTGCCAGTCTTTTTTTTTTTTTTAAGTTTCAAAAACCTTTATTGCACATTCTTATGCATACACACAGCACATAGCCTACAACCCGGGGGCCGGCATCAACAGCGTAATAACGTCAGTATCATATGTGTTCAGATCTTTACACAGCCTATATGCCGACAACCCTGGGGTCCGGCGGCGAATTACATTATCACTTACTCCTCCAGTCGTGGTCAAACTGTGCTTGAGTGTTCCTCGTGTACTCCCCGAGAGGGAGCAGTGAATCGCTTAACCTCTACTCTATTACCTGCACTTTCGCCTTACACCCTAAGCTGATTGTAACGTGCTGTATCAAAAAACCTACTGAAAAACTACCCTAACCCCTCTCCCTCAAAAAACCCCTTCACACCTATCTCCCCCCTCCTCCTATATGCAACTCGTAGTGTCACCTGTCATATGTCCCTACCACTACTGTGTAGTCACCTATCCTGCCCAGGAGTCCCCGCCACTCCCTCCCAATTGCCACTGCCATGAGAGGTCCCTGAAGCGGTATCCCGTCTAACTAACAAGATGACTCCCAACCTCACTGGTGTCGGTGCCCCCCCATTGGAGCTGAGTCCTATCCTACTTACAATCCATTGTAATGTCCTAAGCTGCACTACTGCCTTGCTCCTCAGCTAATGACTCGTCTGGCTGTGTATCTTCCCCTCCTACCTCCAGTTCTGCAGTGCTCTCAGCATTCTTATCTCTTAACTGCGCTTGGTATAGTCCCCAGAAGTTTTTCGGTCTGCTTATAGGGGGTAGAAGCTCACTATAATGTTCAGATTGCGTGCAACAGTATAGCATATCATGCGCCCATCTCTTGGCCGTAGGCAGTGGCCCCCTCATCCAACATAGAGCTATAACTCGTCTGGCAATCAGCAGTCCCATATCAACGAGACGTCGAACTGCGACCGGCAAACCTCTGGAATACCCGATTAACGCTAATGCCGGATCCGAAGCCAGTTCTAATTCCAGTATTCTATTGAGCTCTGCAAATACGTTACACCAGTACCTTTGGACCCCCGGGCACCACCAAGCAAGATGCATGAAGTCAGCGGTCGGCCCGTGACTTCGCTCGCACTCAGCCGACCGTCTGAGTCCATACCTGTGCAGTCTCTCCGGTATATAGTAGGCTCTTTGAAGAAATTTGAAGTGGATTCATCTGTGCCTTCCATTCAGTGATATTTTTTTCGTGCTCGTGCAGCAGTACCTCCACATGCTATCGTCTATTGTGACTTGTAGATCGGACTGCCATACTATTCTGGCTTTCATTAGGAGTTGCTCTCTATGTGTCATCGCTGTCTTGTACAAGTTCGTGACTAACTTGCACGGAGTTTCAGTTTTGATGACGTACGTGAGTTCCGGCACCTTGGGTGGCTCCGCCAAGTCCGGGCCTAGGAGGGCCAGGAGTGCAATGAAAACGAATCAGCAGTGAGGTCTCATTTTGTGCCTCTGCCGCCTGCTCCCACATCTTCGTCTGTCCGTCCAAGAATAGGTCGCCCACTTTGTCGATTCCCAATATTGTATTGTATTGTATTGTAATTGCATTTACATACCGCTTACTACCCCTGACGAGGCGTCGAAGTGCTTTTTCGGCAGGTAGCACGCTACTCCGGGACCCACAGAGGATTAGTGTTGAATTAGTATAGTGAAACATGCAAGTACATTTTAAGTGGTGGATAGGTTAGTCAGTTATTTGGATTTGGAATGATAGCAGAAGGATAGAGTAGGACAAAGGTTTTTATTTATTTATCACTCGCTGTTGACGCATGTTATTCAGGGAGCCTATAAAGGATTAGTGGTGAATTAATATGCTGAAGTATGAGGTAATTTCAGTGGTGGATATTAGTCTGTTACTTGGAGTGAGAAGGATAGCGGATGGATAAAAGGGGAAGAAAGATTTGCATTCATATAGCACTTGTTACCCCTGATCGGTGTTGAAGCGCTTTATGTAGTGCCTGCACCCCCCCCCCCTTCTCCTTGATTGGTGACAGCCACATAGCCCAGTCCAACAGCATGGTGGGGGCATAGAGGAGAGATCCATGATGCGCTTGTAGCAGGAAGTGCCACTAATGATTCGTGATTCGTTGCTGTGATGGAATCCAGCAAGCCTGTGCTACGATCTGTTGGCCTGAATACCGTTGTCGGTAGCGGTAGGGGATCCGCGAAGAGTCGCTCCATGCGTACATGGGGTATACGTTTGTCTCCATGAATCCACGTGTGCAAATGTGCTGCTTGCGCGACCCTGTAGTATAAATCCAGGTCTGGGGCACCTAGGCCTCCCATCTCGTACAGCAGTGTACCGGGTACCAGTCTTCATGACCCGGTCAGCAAGCTAAGGCTGCTTCCGGCCAGAGACATGTTTCTGCTCTCCTGCTGCTGAGCTGCAGCGGCCCCTGCATGTAAGAGCGGTAGGGCAGTGGGGCCAGGTGAGGGAGGATTTCAAGAGACGACCACGAGGGAAAATTAGAATAAATAATTAATTTTCCCTCGTGGTCGTCTCTCGAAATCTCTCCTCACCTGGCCCCACCGCTCTTACCTGCAGCGGCCGCGGCTGCTGCTGAGCCAAGCTCGGGCAGGTGAAGGCTGAACAATAGGTGTCCTGTCACAGGTAGGTGTGACCACCTCCCAGAGAGGGTTTAGTGTATTGGGACAGGGTGGGGGCGCTTGCCAGTGCCACATAGTCTGCGTGCAGGGCACACTTAGTGCCTTCCATACATAGTCCAGTCCAAACCAGTTCAGGACACCATTGGCTCTCGCTCTGGCATGAAACTGGACAAAGGACAAGGGAGTATCGTCCCCCTTGTCAAGCCGCTCCTGAGGGAGGGAGCCCTGAATTTTCCCAACCCTTTCCTTAGGGTACTTAAGGGCTTACTTGAGGGTAGGTCCCTAGATTCGTCATGGGACAAGATTCATTTACAATACCACTTCTTCTTTGACCGCCTGGGCCCGGTGGACTTCACTCTGGGCATCAAGCCTGCAACTGGGGAGACTCCTGCTGCACCTGATCTCCTCGCCCTGCTCGTATACTGCAACGTCGGTGCCTGTGCACCATACAGGAACCTTCCAAGGCCTGTGGGCATCCAAAACACTTGAAGGAATCTCCCTTGAATGTGGAGGAGTCACTTTCCTGCATCTACAGGCATTGCAACTAAGCTGACTGGTCTGCTGATCCTGGGCTCCCACGTACTACGAAAGGCTCAGAAACACAGGTGGTGGTTCTTGCCATTTCTCTGTCTCGCATGGGGCCTCCAAAGGGTTTCCACACAATCTCTCAGTTATGGCAATCAGTCTTGCACGGCATTCGGGCCCACTGTCTCAAACGATGTCGGAGGTCTATGTCTGGCACGGCATCAGACCTCCCTGTCTCACATGGTGTCAGGGCTCCCTGTCTCACATAATGTCAGGGCTCCCTGTCTCATGTGGTGTCAGGGCTCCCTGTCTTACACAGTGTCCGGCTCCCTGTCTCAGACGGTGTCATGCCTCCCTGTCTCGCATGGTGTCAGGTCTCCCTGTCTTGCACAGTGTCAGGGCTACCTGTAACGCAGGGTGTTATGGATCCCTGTATCACACGGTGTTAGGGATCCGTGTCTCACACTGTGTCAGGGATCCCTGTATAGCAAGGTGTCAGGGATCCCTGTATCGCATGGTGTCAGGGCTCCCTGTATTGTACAGTGTCAGGGCTCCCTGTCTCGTACAGTGTCAGGGCTCTCTGTATCACACGGTGTCAGGGATCACTGTATGGCAAGGTGTCAGGGCTTCCTGTATCGCACGGTGTCACAGATCCCTGTATCGTACGGTGTCAGGGCTCCCTGTCTCACACGGTGTCAGGGCTCCCTGTCCCACAGGATGTTAGGGCTACCTGTCTTACACGGTGTCAGAGCTCCCTGTCTCAGAGTGTCAGGGGTCCCTGTCTCACACGGTGTCAGGGCTCCCTGTCTCACAGAGTGTCAGGGCTCCCTGTCTCACAGAGTGTCAGGGCTCCCTGCCATGCATTGTGTCAGGGCTCCCTGTCATACATGGTGTCAGGGCTCCCTGTCTCATACGGAGTCAGGGCTCCCTCTCTCACACATTGTCAGACCTCTCTGTCTCAGACGGTATCAGAGCTCCGTGTCTCACATGGTGTCCTGCCTCCCTGTCTTCCACAGTGTGAGGGCTTCCTGTCTCGCATGGTGTCAGGGCGCCCTGTCTCACACGGCATCAGGGCTCCCTGTCTCGCACTGTGTCAGGGCTCCCTGTCTCGCATGGTGTCAGGGCTCCCTGTCTCGCATGGTGTCAGGGCTCCCTGTCTCGCATGGTGTCAGGGCTCCCTGTCTCGCATGGTCTTAGGGCTCCCTGTCTCGCACGGTGTCAGGGATCCCTGTCTCGCACGGTGTCAGGGCCCTCTGTCTCGCACTGTGTCAGGGCTCCCTGTCTCGCACGGTGTCAGAGCTCCCTGTCTCGCGCGGTGTCAGGGCTCCCTGTCTCGCACGGGGTCAGGGCTCCCTGTCTCTCATGGTGGCAGGGCTCCCTGTCTGGCATAGTGTCAGGGCTCCCTGTCTCGCACGGTGTCAGGGCCCTCTGTCTAGCACGGTGTCAGGGCTCCCTGTCTCGCACGGTGTCAGGGCTTCCTGTCTCGTACGGTGTCAGTGCCCACTGTCTCGTACGGTGTCAGTGCCCACTGTCTCGCGCGGTGTCAGGGCTCCCTGTCTCGCGCGGTGTCAGGGCTCCCTGTCTTGCGCGGTGTCAGGGCTCCCTGTCTTGCGCGGCGTCAGGGCTCCCTGTCCCGCACGGTGTCAGGGCTCCCTGTCCTGCAAGGTGCCAGGGCTCTCTGTCTCGCACGGTGTCAGGGCTCCCTGTCTCGCAAGGTGTCAGGGCCCTCTGTCTCGCACTGTGTCAGGGCTCCCTGTCTTGCATGGTGTCAGAGCTCCCTGTCTCGCACGGTGTCAGGGCCCTCTGTCTCGCACGGTGTCAGGGCTCCCTGTCTCGCAAGGTGGCAGGGCTCCCTGTCTCGCACGGTGTCAGGGCCCTCTGTCTCGCATGGTGTCAGGGCCTTCTGTCTCGCACGGTGTCAGGGCTCCCTGTCTCGCACGGTGTCAGGGCCCTCTGTCTCGCATGGTGTCAGGACCCTCTGTCTCGCATGGTGTCAGGGCCTTCTGTCTCGCACGGTGTCAGGGCTCCCTGTCTCGCACGGTGTCAGGGCCCTCTGTCTCGCAAGGTGTCAGGGCTCTCTGTCCCGCACGGTGTCAGGGCTTCCTGTCTCGCGCTCTCGCGCGGTGTCAGGGCTCTCTGTCCCGCATGGTGTCAGGGCCCTCTGTCTCGCATGGTGTCAGGGCCTTCTGTCTCGCACGGTGTCAGGGCTCCCTGTCTCGCACGGTGCCAGGGCCCTCTCTCTCGCATGGTGTCAGGGCCCTCTGTCTCGCATGGTGTCAGGGTCTTCTGTCTCGCACGGTGTCAGGGCTCCCTGTCTCGCACGGTGTCAGGGCCCTCTGTCTCGCACGGTGTCAGGGCTCTCTGTCCCGCACGTTGTCAGGGCTCCCTGTCTCGCACTCTTGCGCTGTGTCAGGGCTCTCTGTCCCGCACGGTGTCAGGGCTCCCTGTCTCACAGGATGTCCGTGCCCTCATTTGCTCGAGGTTTCCCAGGGGTTTCCGCACGGTCACCCCTGGGCCCGCCCAGCTGGTTCCATTCAGGGACTTGGAAGTGGTACAAGCTGGGATGTCCGACCTGTGGCCCAGGGCCCAGTCTGAGCGGCCGCCGCTCCGGTCCTGACCTTCCTTTCCCGCCAGCTGTGGCCAAATCCATTCCTAGACAAAGGCATGGAGGCCTGCCCCCACCCCCCAAGGCCAGGTCCGCCTACTGCCCGGGGTCCCATCAGGCCATCCAGCGCCCTCTGCTCCGGATATAGCTGGTAGTCCAAAGCAGACATCCGAGTGACCCAGAGGAGAAGTGCTCTGTGTGACATCCCACAGAACAGCCCCCGCAGATCCACATGATAGGATCCCAGTGCAGTAGCAGGACAGGGAGTCATCCAGACCCATGTCTGGAGCTGCGCCTTGTCTGTGACTGACTGTTTCCGCCTCATATGTTACATATGACTGACTTCCTCACAACCTTTTCAGAGATGCCCGCATCTTAACTTGACTAACTTTGCCCCAGCCCACCAGACGGGTTGGCCGTAGGCAGGCTTGGAATGGTGGTCAAAATAGGGCCGGGCCGCGGCACCAAAGCAGAAGTTGCCCCATTAGTGATATATCTAGCGAAGAAAGTGGCTCATGTCTTTAAACCGGGGCACTTTTGCACTTTTGCACTTGTATGTGTTTTGCAAGGTTGGGGACTGGGAGACCATGCATTTGTGCTCACTTCAGCAGGCAATGTTTGTGGTAATATTAGGAAAATAAACAGTAAAAACGACCCACGAGATCTTATAACAGGCCACTAACAGCCCACAACAATACGGCTCGCACACTGACTTGTCACATCTGACCTTCCTGTGCTGCCTGGTTGCCCTGTAGGCCGGTACCAACCTGGCCGTCTGTATGAACCCCGGGGCAATCAATAGTCCAGCCCTGCCCAGCGCTCTCAGTTACCCCACAAAGTGTGCCCCCCCCTGCCACTCGTTTATCCCTCTCTCTGGTACGTGTTCGTACTTCTCAAGTACCGACTGGGATAAATATTGTCCGCCATCTGTTGAAATGCTGTCTCTTATTAAAACAATTATAACATATACAAACAAGCTTCTTGGGGCGAGTCCAGCTCCCCGGATGTGGGGACTCTGAACTACTAGGGGCAAAGATAGAGCCAGAGAGAAAATGAACTTTTGTTAGTGAGCCCTCCCAAAAAATCGAAAAAATGCTGTATACAAGGACGGCAGAGAATGCGTCCAGTAGGTTTATGCTGGTCACCAAAAGCGTTTCGATGTACTTTGGTACTAAAACAGCCATTACCATGTAGACTTATATTTAGTGTATTTCGCGTTTTAAAATGTCAACTCTTTTCCGACTTGACTTGCTAATAAAGTGCCTTGTGATGCACTTAGAGGCAAAGAGGTAATAGGCAGGTAGGAAGTAGGGTGTGCAGTGCAGAACGGGGGCTGGCACACAGCCTCAGTGTCCGGCGCAAGTAACTCGGTATATCCAGTTTTGTCTGAGCAGGCACTTGTGGCCGGTGAATGCCACCTACATCAGAACTCTCAAGCCTTCCAGATCCGCAGGACTGTCACAAGACAGCATTTTCCCTTTGCATTCTGGTACTTGTAGTTCCTTCTTTTGCTAGCGCAACAGAATTACAAGTAGCGGAATGCAAATACAATATTGGGCTAAGTGAACTACTCACGCTTGGAGCTGGGAACATTGGTATCCTTATCACATAAGGAGCAGATGGGGGCGGAGAGGATACGCTGACCCTCAGCATGCAGCCACAGGCGGGAGGGGGTGGCACATGGCAGCCTAGTCATTCTTCCGGTTTCGGCTCGAAAGACAGCGGCCCCAGTCATCTCACTGTTAGATTACTGCAACATCTTATATGTAATTTATTTATTTATTTATTTTTATTTATAAAGTTTTATATAGCGCTAGCTAGACCTGTGGGTATCAGAGCGCTTTACATATACAAAGGGAAAGCTAAAGAATTGCATAACATCGCTCTACATGAGGATGCATAAAGACAAACACAAAGACAAACACAAAGACATAATACTTATGTATCCAGTGAGGGGAGAAGGAGGACACAGAAAACCACCATGCTTGAAGGTCAAAGTGAGCGGGGAGTCTACTACTTATTGATGCCTGGGGCTGTTGCCTTGGTCGGTAAAGTATTGGTTGGGATATATCTGGGTGTCTCTCAGTCACAGCTGATGAGGCTCCACCTGGTCCAGAATTCGGCAGCTCGGCTGTTATTAAGTATGTCTAAGCGGTCCTCTATGGGCTCAGCACTTCTGAACCACCTGTGGCTTCTGGTAAAGAAGCGCTTTGCGTTTAAAGCTCCCTCTGACAGAATCTTTCGGGAAAACGGCATCCTCTCATTTCACGGTACTCCCCTCGAAGACATCCTAGGTCTTCCCAGATGCTGTTGGCTGAGGTTCCTCGGGTGAAGGAAATTTGTATGGGCGGAAGCTCTTTTGGGTTTGTTGTGGCCAAGTTATGGAACTCGTATTCCTCTGCAGCAAAAGCAATCAAAAAGTGAACTGCGTTTTTATTTTTTATTTTAAAATATTCATCTGCTGTTCTGATTCTCTGTTAGCCACCTTCGTTTGTTTTCTCTCCCTCCCCTGCACTGTTTACCTATTTTTCATGTTAAATTTTTTTATCTCTGTTTTGCTTCCTTACTACCTTCCTACTATGTAATGCAATTTCCTTCTGTTTTTACTGTGAATGATTAAAATTAAAATACTGTGTGTATGTAAAGCGCTCCGATACCTACGGGCCAAGCTAGCGCTATATAAAACAAAAAATATATATATACTATCCCCTCCTCCACGGCAGTTCTCTCCCCTGGGGGTCACTCCGGGGTGACAGAGTGACGTGAGGGAGTAGGCCCCCAGGCCACACCTCAGCGCTTCCTGTCTGTATACTGTGTATTGCATGCCTTTGGGCGAGGGGGCTTCAAAGCACACAAAGCTCCTTAACATCAAAAGCCATCCAGCGTCTGCAGGGGGTCTGGAGAAGACAAGAAGGCGCGGAAGATGCATCTCAATCAACACAAAAGAGAAAGGTAAGGTTAATTAGACAGGGGGGTGGGGGGTGGCCAGAAAAAAGACCCATCTTGTTCCCTCGTTCTTTTTCTTCTCTGATTAGGTATTCAGTTATCTCTCCTCATTTCTCCCTCTCCCTATTTCCCCTCCCAACCTCCCTCTCTGTCTATCAAGACTTGTCTCTGTTTTTCCACCCTCAAGCGCGTATTTCTCCCTTCCTTTACCGCCCGCTCTCTCTCCATCCACCCCATTTCGCCATATTACCCCTTTCTTTAACCTTGCGTTCTCCCCTTTTTGCTTCTCTTTTTCCCCCCTTTTACTCTCTCTTTCGCCACTCATTATCTTTTCGTCGCTTTTTCTCCCCACTCGTCTGCCTGTCTCCCTCATCTCTTTCCCGCCCTCAAGCGTTCTCTCTCTCTCGTGCTTTTGGTTAGCATTTACTGCACGCGCCGTATCACGTGCGCCGGGGACTCATGGGGAAGCCACCGGTCTGTTAGTTAGAGGGACACAGTGTCTCCTGGGTATTTTGGCACTTTTCAGTGAGTGGATTGGTTGAGAGCCGATGCAAGTTTTAAAGGAAGGGCCTGGGAGTAGCACGCCAGCCGGGCTTTCAAGGAAGCGCAAGTGGGCAGAAGACGGAACCCCATGTTTTGATTTGAGCTCATCTCACATTCTTGCCACCAAACACTAAGCATCTTCTGTCGCCGCGAGAGAGGTAGCGTGGGCCCCAGTGCAGGCAACCTGCGGTAGGTTTAGTAAAATGCAAGAGTTATCAGGGCTCAATGGGGCCCTCGGGACTTAGGGCCCCGCTGCCACTGCACCTGCTACACCAATCGTAGCTGCGCCCCTGCGTGGGAGAGAGAAGGAGAAGACAGTCTCATACTAACATTCTGTGACCAAAAAGAGGAAATGACAGTGTCAGTTTAGACCAAGATGAGAGTACACATGACGTCACTTCATAAATAACGTTTGAGCAGAGTGGCAAACCTTAACATCACTGGCACTTCTCTTCACCAGCAAACATCAAGGCTGGGCTGTGCTGCCAGGCTGTGGCACCCGTAGCTGCTACAAGGAAAGCGCATTCACTAGTCAGTGGCTTTTGTTGAGGTCACCGTCTGAGTGACCTTTGGCGCAACAGTGGCTATAGGAAATGTAATAGAAAAATATTCCTCATTATAAATAGGGGGTGAAGCTTTTTAATTTCAAAGTATTTTATTACATTTTATACATAGAATTATCATCGCTTTACCATTACAGGGAAACAGCCCAAACTGGCTGTCCTTGCCAAGGATACAGGTGAGTGGTGTACATGTTTGCCTGTCCCCCTTTCCACTTTAAACTAAGTCGACAAAGTCAGGAAAATTCACCTTTCTCGAAAAACTGGCAGATTATATCAGTTTTGCCCCACTTTGCTCGAGATGAAATTAGCTTCACCTGATCACTATTTCCTGCAGCCAGATGTTTCACCCAAGATGGACGTGACCACAGGCACTGGGAAACTTTTTCTTGTGTGTCACTCAGAGCTGGCCTTAGCCCAGATGTGCAGCACACAAGCGCTGTAGGCAGTGTTCAGTAGCCACGTACATCCCTCCTGCTGAAAGTTCTGCCCAGGGAAGATGGTATGGTAGATGGTAATACTCAGGGTCGGATTGGGATTGAAAATGCCTTTCCTCAAATCACTGCTTCGGTGTAATTGCATTAAAAAGAAGGGGGTAAAAAAAAAAATGCACGCATTCATTTACACTGGAGAAACACACCTGAAAACAAGTGAGGCCACTTCTATTCAGGCCCCCTGCCCCCACTCAATATGTGCACACATTATTGGGCCGGCCCAGCGAGACAACGGGAGTGTGACAACTCTTTCTTTTGCTAAACAGGGGTAATGAGCGCCCTCAGGCCACTCAGACACCCACTGGGCCGCTGGTGATAGTCCAGCAATAGAGACACCTCCCAAATCGCCCCCAGACTGCTAAAAAAAAGCAGCCCACAGCAGGAACTCGGACACCGGCCCCTCGGGCATTGCCCGAGTGCCCGTGTTACCAATCCGACGCTGGTAATACTGATAAATGGTATGCTGCGGCAGCCAAGCAATATGCTTGTAACCAGTGCTTCTTTTTAGGTCTCGCCTAGGCAGCACTTGCACTGTCTCTTCGAGACATGCGGTATTCAGGATATGGGCATTAAGCTCTGTTCCTATGTTACCCCCATACAATTTAGTGGCTCCTTGCAGTGTCTTTCGGAATTCTTTTTATTCACAAAAACATTGTATTTTTTTAGGTGCTTTGGAAGGAATTTTCATTATGTAAGGGTTGCAGGTATTCTTAGTTGTTGTGCTGTTAAATCCACAGGTGGCCTGAATGTCCGCGTGCACCTTTTCTCTTTCCTCGGGGTCTTGCTGTTTTTTTTCCTGTCCTGGCTACCGCTAGTTGCTCCAATTGCGCCTGGCCCCTCCCTAATTCCGACTGAATGTGCCTAGCAGCTTCGTGGTGCCATCTTGGGCTTCCACGTGACCACCTGAAAGCAGCCGCTTTCTCACTGTCTCATGTACCTATCTTTGTGTATTGCTTTGTATAAACATGTAGAATAATTATGTTGTTGAGAGAAAAAAATAAATAAGTAATAATAATAATCATAATAAATAAATAAATAAAAATCATCTTTGGTCTACAAGTACTTATTTCCTTTGTGCATCTATGTACCTTCCATGTACTTGGATCTGTGTGTCTGTTACTTTTCTCCTGAAAAAGCATATCCAATGCACTACCCTATTTCTCATCCTTTGCCTCTATCAATACCTTTAATCTACATAAACTTACCTACTTTATGTATCTATATACTTTCAATGTACTTATGGATCTATATATTTATCACTTTCTTATAATTTAGCATTTCCAATGCACCACCCTATTTCTCAACCTATACTTCTCCCAATATGTCTTCTAGCCCAACCTTCTGATTCATCTCAAACTTCTTTCTACTACTCTTTCCAATGCACTACCCTATCTCTCATCCTATACATTTATCAATATATCCTCTACATCCACTCTCTCATTTATCCCAAACCCCATACCACTACTATGATCCCCAAAATAGCCCTTTTTAGACTCTCTCCTATTCTACCCCTCCTTGCATCATCTGACACCTCTTTTACTATACCGATCCCCTAAAACAAACCTTTCTAAACTCTTCCCTCTGACTACTCCCCTCCAAAACTCATTTTTACTCATCCAAAAGTCTCCTCCTACTGCTAATACTTAAAAAGAAAGAAAAAAAACCCTTCACTCTTTTATCCCTCCACTATCCTTTTCAATCAAAATTAACAGACTAACATGTTCACTTCTCAGATTCCATATTCAACTATATTAATTCACCACTAATCCTTTATGGGTTCCAGAGTAACGTGCTACTCGCCAATAAAGCGTCTCAACACCCCACCAGGATTACAAGTGCTATATAAATGCAAACCTTTTCCCTTTTCTATCCCTCCCCAACCCTTCTCAATCCAAATAACTGACTAACATATCCACCACTACAATTACTTTCATGTTTCACCATACTAATTCAACACTAATACTTATTGGTTCCAGAGTACCATGCTACTTGCACTTCAAAACCCCATCAGGGGTAGCAAGCGCTATGTAAATAAAAACCTCTTTCCCTTTTCTATCCTGCCACCTATCCTTCTCTACCCAAATAACTGAATAACATATCCACTACTCAAATTACTTCATATTTTACTATACTAATTTTCAACACTAATCTTTTATTTTTTTTAATTAAATTTGTACTTTATTGCACCTTCGATGTAAGCACACAGCACTCATCGCCTACAACCCGGAGGCCTGCGGCAACAATAAATATCCTCTAGGACAATGGGCAGAAGCAGCATACACAGCCGTAGTGCCAGCATCCCGGAGGCCTGGCGGCGTAGACAGAAAAAAAAAAAAAAACGTTCTGCAGAGATAACTTTGACATTTATCAAAAGTGAAATAGTTAATGCTGGCATCGACACCCATGACCATAGATTGATGTGCAAAGACAATGCAGGTAGCTCGACTTGTGCAAACAAAGTCTCGGAATCATGGAAACAAGTTACCTAAAAAAAGGGGAAAAAGTGCAATAAACCCACATCCAAATAAACGCCCTACCCCCCAAACAAGCCAACCTACCCGTACCTGTGTCCACCCACCCACCTGCTATGACTGCTGATTCTACAGCTGAGCAATGCACCTATAGCCAAGGACCCGTGGGCCCAAAGGTGCAATGGAGAATTCTAAAGGAACCACTGAGACCACCCTCCCTACGCAACCTCCCCGGGGGCTCACACCCCTGACATCTCGACTAGCAGCAACAAGGAACCAGGTGACCACCTCAGGAGAAAGAACAATCAAACATGTAGCATGTCAACCTCCGCCGCCTCCACCCCACCCTCCTGCAGCTCATCCAACTCCTCCCCCTCAGGGTCTGACTCACCGCCCCCCTTGGCACACTGATATTCCCTATATAGCCCCCAGAAATTCTTAGGGCGACTCTTTGGGGGAAGCAGTTCATTATACACCTCAGACTGTGTACAACAATACAGCAAATCCGTCTCCCAGCGCCTTTTAGTGGGAACCGGTCCCCTCATCCAGCACAACGCAACCAGGCGCTTGGCCGTCAGCAGAGCAATATCAGCCAAGCGCCGTACCGCCACTGGCAACGGTTTGGAAAAACCCAGCAGCGCCAGGGCCGGGCACAGCAGCACCTCCATTCCCAACATCATACTAAGTTCCGAGAATACCCCCTGCCAAAATGTATGAATACTAGGGCAAGTCCAGGACATGTGTAAGAAATCAGCCGAGGGAAAGTGGCACTGCTCGCATTCCGCCGACTCCCGCAATCCGTACCTGTGCAATCTTTCCGGTGTATAGTAGACCCGCTGTAAGTACTTACAATGTATCAAACGATGTCTACTATTAAGTGAGATCTTTCTAGTGTTCGTACAACAGTAGTGCCACATCTCATCCGAGATCATCAACTGGAGATCACACTGCCAAGCCAATCTGGCCTTGGAGGGTGGGTACTGCCGGTGCCGGTCCCCCAATTTCTTAAGATTCGTTACCAACTTACTAGACGATGGGGTCTTAATAACATATGTGAGCTCCAGCACCTCCTGCGGCTCCGACAATTCCGGGCCCAGCAACACCTGCAGCGCCCTACGGACCCGATGATATTGGAAGCTGTGTAACAGCGTCTTTCCAGAGTGGGATTGTAGGACCTGTTGCAATGTCTTCACCGTGCCGTTCAAAAAGAAATCCCCCATCTTTTCAATGCCCAAGTCCCGTAACGCCTTAGGACCCCCTTCTCTGTCAGCGGGGCCAACCACACCGCCCATTCCACCCGCATAGAAGGAGAGTACAGCAGCTCGCTATCCCTGGCGCGGACTAGCTCATGCCAAGCCTGGTTCGTGGCTGCAATAGAGTCCAAATTACCAACCCTGCGATCAACAGGGCAGTATATTGTGGCCGGGAGCGGGGTGGGATCCGCGAAGAGGCGCTCCAGTTTCACGTGCGGGATGCCAGGGTCCCCATGGATCCAAGTGTGTAGATGAGCCCCCTGCGCTATTCTGTAGTACCGTTCTAGATCTGGGGCCCCCAGGCCCCCTCGTTCATAGGGGAGCATTAAAGTTTGCCACTGGACCCTTGGTTGTTTGCCCCCCCACGCAAGCCTGATAAGCGTCTGCGTGAGTTGTCGGAAAAAAGCCTTTGAGAGCACTACGGGGATATTAGCAAAGAGAAAGAGGAACCTGGGGAGGACCACCATCTTCATTATTGCTATTCTGCCCATCAGGGACAGCGGGAGCCTGCACCACACCTCCACATCATCCACCTGTCTTGAGTACGCAACACCATAGTTCTCGCGCACCAGAATCTCAGGATCCGTGTGAATACGGATCCCCAAGTAACGGATAGAGTCCGTGGTCCATTGCAGCGGGTATTCCGAGTCAAACGGGAGGGTCACCGGGGTCAGAGGGAGCGCCACAGACTTGTTCCAGTTGACCCGCAGGCCAGACAGGGCTCCAAACCTTACTACTTCCCGCAAGACAGACGACAGGTTCTCCTCCGGTTCTCGGACATATAACAGGGTGTCGTCAGCGTACGTTGAAATGCCAATCTGATAGGTAGGTAAGTTGATCCCTTCAAACCCATGGTATTCCCTAATAGCGCAAGCCAGAGGTTCCGCCACTAAAGCGTACAGAAGCGGGGAGAGGGGGCAAGCCTGTCGGGTGCCCCTGCTAATCTCAATCGGAGCAGTGACCGAGTTCCCTATCTTTAACCGTGCAGTCGGCTTATAGTACAGGGCCCCTAGCATCTGTAAGATAGGTTCGCCGAGCCCATACTTACGCAGAACCCTGAGCATAAACGGCCACTCCACTGAGTCAAAGGCCTTTTCCATGTCCAGGAAAATAGCCACAGCCTTGTTCTCCTGCCGGATATGCTGAATGGTGCCTAGCACCGTACGAATATTGTATGTCAAGTTCCGAGCGGGGACAAACCCAGCCTGCTCCGGAGCAACCAAGTCTGGGACAAGTAAAGCCAAACGCGCTGCCAGAACTTTTGCATATAATTTGGCGTCTACGTTAATCAGGGAGAGCGGCCTATACGAGCCACACTCATTGGGGGGTTTTCCCGGCTTCGGGATGGTGATGAGAAGTGCCTCCCTCATAGATTTCGGCATGCTACCCTGTTGACAAATGTGATCAAAGAGCAGCATCAAGTAACACTAATCTTTTATGGGTTCCGGAGTGACGTGCTACTCGCCAGAAAAGCGTTTCAACACCCATCAGGGGTAACAAGTGCTATTTGAATGCAAACCTTTCTTCCCCTTTTATCCCTCCGCTATCCTTCTCACTCCAAGTAACTGACTAATATCCACCACTGAAATTACTTTCATATTTCACCATATTAATTACCACTAATCCTTAATGGGCTTCCGGAGTAGCGTGCTTCAACACCCCATCAGGGGTAATAAGCGCTATATAAATAAAACCTTTTTTCCCCCTCTTCCTTCTGCTATCATTCCAAATCCAAATAACTGACTAAACTATCCACCACTTAAAATGTACTTGCATGTTTCACTATACTAATTCAACACTAATCCTCTATGGGTCCTGGAGTAGCGTGCTATTCGCCGAAAAAGCGCTTCGACGCCTCGTCATGGGTAGTAAGAACTATATAAATGCAATTACAATACAATACAATGGTCGTATGTTTTCTATGCTGGCGAATGCTTTCATGTAAATGCTTCTGTGCCACGGTCGCAGTCCTTCTATGTTTGAGGCAAGTACCGGTTTTGCATTTTTGAAATCTGCGTATCGTATCCTGTCACTGTGATGAGCTTTTCTTGCAGATATTGTCCAGTTAATAAGCAATACGTAAATTTTACAAAACATCCAGAAGGACAGTTGGTTTTGAAAGAGACTTGTATTACAGTGTTCACAACATGCTTGTAGCGAATTACCAGCTGCATATTGATCTATTTGCTATCGTTGGAAAGTTTGTTCATTTATTCTGCATGTGCAAAATCAATGGTTCTCTTTCATAACACGCTGCTGGGCATAAAGATTTATTCAATAATGCTCTTGGCAGCTGTAGCGTAGCAAGGGCACCTTAGACCGTAATTCAGAAAAACAACACAGGTTTGATAGAAAACAACCATTTACAAGGCAATAGGTCTCACATTACTTAAAGTATAAGCTATTGGTATTGCAAATGATAATTGTTGTAATCTGTACAGTAATTACATATTTTCCATACTATGTGTTATTTATACACTTGGTATATTCCTCCTCCTTTCCCCTCCTCCTTCCCTTAATCTTGGTTTGTCCTTACCTTAGAATGTTGGTGAGAAGCTCACCTTAGAACGTTGAGACTGAGCAGTTGGTGCCTGAGGACAGGATTGAATAAACTGCTTCCTTTTCTTCTACTCTCTTCTATATTTTCTCCTCATTTCTCCTTTTCTTATTACCCTCTGGTCTTCTATTATTCCTTCTTTCCCTTTCTTCTGCACTATTCTTTGTTTCATTCTCCTTCTGTGGGATAATGGCGTCATTCGCAATGTCACAACCTCCCCTTTCTTAAGTGAAGAGGGTGAACCTCTCATTCCTTTGAAAAATTGGGTAAACATTTTTGAGTCTTATTTAATTGCTATTTGTAGGGATAGATTTTCATCTGTACGCAAACACCACATTTTATTACATAATTTAGGGAACCATGTTAGAGAGATATATGATAATCTACCTGATACTTTAATTGAGGGTGAAAGTGGAAGTGAGGATGCTCATGGAGATCCACAACATTATGTGTACCAGATCACCTTGAAAAAACTTGAGGCCCAATTTGGAAAAAAAATTAATGTGGTTCTAGAACGCCATAAATTCTTCTCTAGGTGACAAGGAAAAAACAAGCATTTGCAATGCAATAGGTCTCGCATTAGGAAACTTTGATCTATTGGTCTTGTAAATGACACATTTTTTATTTATGTGTTGGTTTTGAAAATAGCGAAATTAATAGCTTTGTCATTTACAATGCCAATACTTTTAACTTTTGCAAATGTGACACCTATAGCATTTGTAATGCAACATGTTTTGTATTTACGTGACTTAGATGTATTGATATTACAAATAACAATGGCTTTTAATTTTTTTAAATAATTAAGTATTGTACTTTGGCAAATGAAACCGGTGGTGCAAGTATCTAGGAGTGAGGTAAGTACCTATTGTCGATCTAGAAGCAACATCATTTAACTTGATAGATTCTTCTGATCCAGACTTTAACCAGCTGCAGCCTAACAGCGATACATAACAACTAATTCAAGTACCCGTAATGCCATCAGAACATATCCACTGTAGAATCTTTGTGAGGGGCAGGGGATTCCTGTGTGCGGCCCCATACCAGGAAAGGGGCCAAATTAATACAGACGTTAGCTAAAAATTCTCTGCAACTCAGTTTATGAATGCAATAACACTCAAGATACATAATCCACTCCAATCCGGCTAGAATAAAGACCAGCACGCTGATATCATATGGTGATTTTCTTTAATTCAAGCCCCTACCCCCACAACAGACGCGTTTCGCCAAAAGGCTTCGTCAGTGTCAACCTGTGCAGTGCTACACGGCGCCATTTAAAGCCACTTTTTTCTATTTACATCAACAACATAGATGACGGTACGTTTGTAATAGAACAGCTATTGCAGCGGCCATCTTTTAGTGTGCAAATACGCAAACCTTTTCATTTAACCACCATGGCGCTATGTACAATAAAGTGCTCTAGTGCATATTAAAAACTAATGTAGCAACAAGTTACTATTTTCTTATAAAGTGCGCACATATTGAGACATATTTGTTGAGCAATTTGAGCAATTTTCTCTAAAGGCTGGGGTGTTGGTAACTGTATTTAAAAATATCTACATTTTGTCACCATACCTCGCCTCTGGCATAGAAATAGTGCCCTGGATGGGCCTATCTAACATCTCAGTTAGGACAGCTTTATTGAGCCCTGAATGGGCAATCTTAGTCCTAGAAAATAGTCGAACATCACTTGTATCAGTATTTTACACACATGAATCTACCTGGTTCTGTTGTTGCGTTGCAAGATGTTATTTACAATGCTATCGCTGGAGTTAAAAACAAATTATATCTACAAATGCACCCACATCTCTTCATTGTTATTTAGTCCCCAGGGGGGCATTGTTTTTAAGCCGATGATATATTTTGATTCTAGAGTACGGAGTGATCCTTCCCTGTCTCCTCCTCTTTCTGTGCGCTCCACCTGGTCTATACAGTAAAAGCTGAGCAGATCCCTGTCGCTTTTGTGGAGTTCTGCAAAATGTCGTGCCACAGGGTACGACTTGTCTTTGTTCGTAATTGCCCGCATGTGTTCCAGGATTCGCATCTTGGTAGGCTTGATAGTGCTGCCTATGTAGCGTTTCCCACATGGACAGAGGAGGCAATAGATCGTGTACTCGGAGTTACAATTAAGTAATTTTTTGATGGTTTTTCTGGCTCGTTTTCATCAGTTCTGCCTGGGTATGATTTTGTTATTTTGCTGTTTTTACAGGCTTTACAGCCTCGATATGGGAAAAATCTTTTTGATTTAGAGAGTTGCGCAGATTTTTTTATGTTGGACGTGAAATGGCTATGGACAAGATGGTCAGCCAGTGATTGATTACGCCTGTATGTAATTACAGGTCGCTCTGGGAGGACTTTCTTCATAATGTGATCAGTGCCAAGGATATGCCAATTTTTTTGAAATATGTGCATAATCATTCCTGATTTCACATTAAAAGTTGTGATCATTCTGGGGATTTGATTTTGATGTTGTATCGGTTTAGCTACCAAAAGTTCTTCTCCGGAAAAAAAAAATATATATACATTATATATATATATATATACACACACAAACATACATACACACACACACACACACACACACACATATCAATGCACACACACATATACACACATACATATATACATATGTACACATATACATATTTACACACATTTACACACATATCTATACACATTTACACTTACATATATATACATATTTACACACACATATATATATATATATATTTCAACACAAACATATTTACATACATATATACACACATACACACACGCACATACATACACACACACACATACACATACATATATACACACACACACATTTATATATTTACACATACAAGAAGCTGGGGTAGCTGCTATGGTTGATATTTCTATTCTTATATTTTAAGTCACCACTTTACGTTTTTCAACACTGTGTTTTGCTTATATAGTGTACTTTGTTGGATGTCGGAAGCTATTGATGCGATTTGATGTGCACTATAAATATTAAACTAAGTAAAAAAAACAATATCACTTACACAGAACACACCAAAGTGTGTCACTTAATACTGGTGTTTAATCACTACACAAGTTAATGGTACTCATTTTCTTAACCTCAGAAAGATGAAAGAGTGTATCAGCTGAGATTAGAAGTTATGACGTGGGCTGCATACCATCACCTCTGTAGCAGGAGCTTATCTACATGAACAAGAACTCATGTGAACCGTGACAGGATCAAACTCTAAATATTTTGAAAGAGAAATTTCAGCAAAGCAGCCATTTCTTACTATGTTCGTAATTGTGCTTTTAAATATTATGCTCTTATAATTAGCATGTTTCGAATCTCACTGCTTTAGATAGCTGACCTGCGGCGGTTGCCTCTCTATAGCTAATCACGACAGAAGCTCTGAGTGAGAAAAATTGGGTCATTTTTACACCTCAGGGGGTTTCCCTGTGCTCCATAGTTCCAGCCCAGACGTAATGGCGGCATAACTGGCTACAAATATCTTGCGAAGATGTCATGGCTAATTTAGGCACCGAGGCATTCGAGAAGACAAAAAGAAACCAATGCATTAAAACAAGGGTGGGGCGCAATGCTGAAGGTGTGGAACTGCAGTCTGGGGCAGCTAGTTTCTGCGTGGGGGGTGGGGGTCGATGGGCCATGCTGTTCGAGGATTTTATGGACGTGCACGAAGACCAGCCTTTCACAACCCCACCCCCTCCTTACCTGCCTTTCTCCTCCCGAAAAACCAGAAGCCCCCAGGGCTCGGGGCTCCTCTTGCGCTGGGTATTGCCCATGGCGGGAGGGCGCTCTCACATGGTGGGGGAAGCTGCAGCGCCACCAAGGCCAAGAGGCACGGGAGCAACAGCCTGAGCACTGTCCCTGTACACTCCGCCCTGCGCAGCCAAGGGAGCAACAACCTGCGAGTTCCCCTGCGGACCCACCGTGCAGGGATGGAGGGTCCGGGACAACTTTTCCTGCACACCAAGGGGCGGGACAACGCGAGAAACCTGACAAAGTGCAGAGTCACGAGAGGGGCGCAGCTGCAATCCAATGGGCGAGCCGAGCCAAGCATGCCCCACCCCACCACACACAGCCTAGAAACAGAGCATGCGGAGGGGGCAGGGCGAGATGCTGAGGCCCCCGGCGGCGAGCAATGTTCGTCTCTGCAGGTGCGTCCTGATCCAGCGGCACCCTCCAGGCAGTGAAGGAAACTAGAGGGACCTTGCTGGATCCCCGTTCCAGCAGTTATTGCCTAATTTGATCCGGTATTTGCGGATATGGATGAGGATCGCCGGGCGTGAAACAGCGCGGTGGGCGCGCACGAGACGCAGTGCCGTGAGCGTGCACATCGGCGCAAGCTGAAGATCGCCGAAGACAGCCGACCTCCGAGTCTGCCTGCTGCCGAGACTGACCTGCTGCGAGGACACGTGGAAGGAGCCGGGTGAGTGTGGGGGTGAGTGTGGGGGTGGGTGGAGAGAGGGAGGGGATGTGAGTGTGTGCGCGCGCGTGATTGTGAGAGGCTGCCACTGTGAATGTGGAGCAGGAGTGCACGGCTCCGGGAGGCTGGGCATGCGCTTGCACGATGTGCAATCGGCGCTCGTTCCCAGGTCTATCTCTCTTGACAAGCAACTCGGCAGCAATAGGTCTGGAGCGAGACCTAATGAGAGAATAGCAAATTACATAGCTGTGTTACGAGGATTAGCATCCACTTGTGATTTTGGCACACTAACTGACTCTCCTATCAGAGATCAGTTAGTGAGGTGCACGTCAGATGAGAAAATCCAAGAGAAGTTGTTAGCAGATGCTCCATATTTAAAACAGGCAATTGATATAGCCAAGACTATAGAGCATACCGCCTTCTGTATGAATGAGATGAAGGACAATATTGATGTGAAACAAATTAATGATAAGGAAGTACTCAAAGTATCCACAAAGGAAGATAAGAGTAAGTCTTCATCCTCGGGATATGTGAAACAAAAGTCTGATGTCTCAAAATGTAAGTGTTTTCGCTGTGGTAACCCTAATCATTTGACGAATAACATAAAATGTCCAGCTAGGAGTGTCGTATGTAGAAAATGCAACAAGCGGGGTCATTTTTCTAAAGTGTGTCATGATATGAGAAAAGAAATAACTCACATGGTTCACAATGAAGATGTGCCTAGTAAAGACATTTTATTCCAGGTAGCAGAACTTCATGATGTGTCTAATAGTAATTACCCTGAGTGTAAAATTTATCTTAATGATATACCATGCAATGTTTTTGCAGACTTTTGTTCCCTGTATACCCTTATCAATGAAGCCACATTTAAGACCAATGCAGGAAACATAGAATATGTATTATTACCTCCTGATGTTAACCCAGGTGGGTACAACCACGGCACTATACCACTGGTAGGAATGCTTATAATGCAAATCAACTTCAAAGATAGAGTTACAGTGGGAAAAGTCTACATCACCAAACAAACGTCGAATTTATTAGGATGCAAACACCAGAAGGATTTAGGTACAAAAGTGGATCCTAATGCTCCTGAACCTGTGTATTTGGTAGAGAGACCTAGAGAAGGAATGGAAATGTGTGAGGAATTTCCTGAAGTATTTTCTGATGAGTTAGGTTTGTTGAAGGGTTTCCTCCATAAAAGCAAACTGAAAAAACAGTACAAACCTTCTGTCCACAAATATGACCGCAGCGCGCACATTTTGCTTCACTGTCAAGCTTTTAACTCTTTTACATTCACTTGTATCATTGCGCTGCTGACTGCGAATACAGGCACTTATTTCTCACTTCTGCTACTTTGGGGGTGACAATTTTTGGTAGATTCTTACCTCGCACTATAATTGTTTGCCACCCCATATTTTGCTGGTTATAGGGCGATCCAGAACTCGTGGCTCACCGCGTCGCAGCGATTCAGGCCGCCATCTTGGGTGGGGGGAAGCCAGGTTGGTGCCGATTTGCGGGCGCCATATTGGTTGTGGGGCTAGAGGTCCCCTCGTAGGATTCACGTGCTTGGAAGTGCCTTTAAAAGCAGGACTCTCCTTGTTGGTAGGTAGACCTTTCTGACCGCAGCACACACATTTTGCTTCACTGTCAAGCTTTTAACTCTTTTAAATTCACTTGTATCATTGCGCTGCTGACTGCGAATACAGGCGCTTATTTCTCACTTCTGCTACTTTAGGGGTGACAATTTTTGGTAGATTCTTACCTCGCACTATAATTGTTTGCCACCCCGTATTTTGCAGGATATAGGGCGATCCAGGACTCGTGGCTCACCGCGTCGCGGCGATTCAGGCCGCCATCTTGGGTGGGGGAAAGCAGGTCGGTGCCGATTTGCGGGCGCCATATTGGTTGTGGGGCTAGAGGTCCCCTCGTAGGATTCACATGCTTGGAAGTGCCTTTAAAAGCAGGACTCTCCTTGTTGGTAGGTAGACCTTTCTGACCACAGCGCGCACATTTTGCTTCACTGTCAAGCTTTTAACTCTTTTAGATTCACTTGTATCATTGCGCTGCTGACTGCGAATACAGGCGCTTATTCCTCACTTCTGCTACTTTGGGGTGACAATTTTTGGTAGATTCTTACCTCGCACTATAATTGTTTGCCACCCCGTATTTTGCGGGATATAGGGCGATCCAGGACTCGTGGCTCACCGCGTCGCGGCGATTCTGGCCGCTATCTTGGGTGGGGGAAACCAGGTCCGTGCCGATTTGCGTGCGCCATATTGGTTGTGGGGCTAGAGGTCCCCTTGTAGGATTCACATGCCTACGGATATTTAACATGCATAGTACTCAAGCGCGCAGCGCCGGCGCGCAGAGGACGCGCCGACGGGGGCACCGGAGGTGCGCCAGAGGTAAGCCCGTTTGCGCCCGTTCGTGCACAGGTTGCGCCCGGCGCCGGAAATGCTGCTTCCTCGGCACCCACCCGCTTAGCATACTCTAGAGATGAGCTCATAAGACTCAATTCATGCTCCAAGCTGAGTTGTCAGTCTGACAACACCGCCAGTTGATTGGAGACGCTGTCCTGCGGCTTGCTTAATGTTAGATCTCTTAGCAAGCATCATGTGGAAATTGCACTCCTCATTGAACTGTATGAGTTAAATGTGCTATTCCTGACAGAGACATCGACTAGAGTTGACAGCGCAGTTGAACTGGGGTTAGCCTGTCCCCCGGGTTATAAAGTTCGGCACAGCCCCCGTGTAGGGAACAGAGGGGGTGACATAGGTCTTATTTTTAGGGACACATTGGAACTTTCTCTGTTGGAGATTAAGCAAGTCCTGGGTTTTGAACTAATGGCCTTTTTCTTAAAAGGACAGGGAGGTGTATTGCATTCGGGGCTGTTGTGCTACAGACCCCCGGGCAATGCTTTGTCAGCCGTATCTAAGCTGGTAGACCTTATCTACGATCTTTCCAATTCTCACGCCAGGCTAATGATTCTGGGAGATTTTAATCTATGGCTGAATGGGCCTTTGGATTCAGCTTATAGAGATCTGTGCCAGGCCTGCTGTAATATACATCTACAGCAGCTGGTGCTCTCCCTGACTCATCTAAAGGGTCATGTTCTAGATTTGATTTTTGGGGACGTTAGTCAGGTTTTGGTTAGGGATATAATTCCCCAATGCTGGACGGACCATGCTCTTGTTCATTTCTCCCTTCTTCTCCCTACTGACACCTTGAGGAGTGGGAGTAAATGAGCTACCACTAAACTTAGTAGGCAATGGTCTAGGCTTTTGAAACGCTCGAGCTTACCAATTCTGATTTCAGGGGGATTCACCCTAGGAGGAAGTGTGGAGGAGAGCTATGTGATCCTTAGCCGGCAAATTACAGATTCTTTGGATAAAATGGTCCCATTGCGGAAAGCAAGGGATAGGTCCAAACTTGCCATGCCTTAGTATTCAAAAGATCTTCTCCAGCTGAAACTCCGGTGTAAGCAGGCGGAGAAAACAGTATCTTGAGTCAGACAAAGCCCTTTTTAAACAGGCACTGCTGGACTATAAAGCGCAGATTAAGTGCTCTAAAGCCAGGTTTCTTGAGGAGACGCTGTTGCAGGCAGTGAATAAATCTCAGACCCTGTTTAAAATCATTAAGGATCTCTCTCATCCTGCCTGTGCCACCAATAACATCCCGCCCTCTCAATCCTTATGTGACTCCTTGGCAAAGGCTTTTGAGGATAAGATTGCCACTATTTTGAGCAATCTTTGTGATCCGGCTACCCCTCGCCCCCAGCCTCCATCTGACTTGGCACCTGTATCTATCCCTGGGGCCTTTGAGGAAGCTGGGAGGCTGGCACGGCTGGATAGTTTCCCTCTCCCTTCCTTTGAGGATTTCTGCCTTTTGGCTAATGGTGTGTCCTCGGGATCTCCCTTGGGCCCGCTACCTCATAAACTTTGGAAAACGTTTCAAGAGGAACTCTTTCCTCCTCTTCATGCCATCTGTTGCCAGTCCCTTAGCACCGCCCGGGTTCCTGAATGTTGGAAACTAGCTGTGGTCTCCCCTCTTTTGAAGAAGGCAACGCTGGATCCTACATGTTCGGCGAACTACCGGCCTATCTTGTTGCTTCCCTTTCCCATTAAGATCTTGGGGAAGCTGGTCACTAAACATCTGTCCAGCTTTCTGGAAACTAATATCTGCCTGGACGTGGCTCAGTTTGGTTTCAGGCCAGCTCATGGCACTGAGTCCGCATTGGTGGTCGTCCTGGACGATCTTCGCTCGCGAGTCGACTCTGGTCGGGCAGCCTTTCTAGTGCTGCTCGATATGTCGGCCGCGTTTGATACGGTCAGCATGCTATTCTTGTTAGCAGACTGGAGGAAATTGGGGTGGCCGGCTTAGCCCGGGACTGGCTGGTTTCCTATCTTCACGATAGACAGCAGGTAGTAGCCTTGCCGCCTTATAGATCTGACGTCAAAAAAGTGTGGCAAGGCGTGCCCCAGGGATCTGCAATTAGCCCTATTTTATTTAATCTTTATCGCCGCCCTCTGGTCAGGCTGATCAAGTCTTTTGGTATCTCGGTCATCAACTATGCTGATGACACGCAGCTCATCTTCTCTTTTGAAGGTAGTGATGCTGTGTCTCAGGAGACTTTTCATCGTTGCATGACAGCCACTGCGGAATAGCTGCGTCAAAATTCCCTTCAATTTAACAGCTCTAAAACCGAGGTGCTGCATTGTTCCATGGACCGTACCCCCCGGCCCCTGCCGACGGACTTTTGGCCCTCCTCCTCTCAGGGTACTGCTGCGGTGGACCAAACCTACAGCTGGATGCGTTCGTGAATAAAACAATTGCCACTTGCATGATGTTGCGCACGTTACGCAAGATTCTTCCCATGCTTCCGGCTCGAGCCAGACCAGAGGTAGTGCGTAGTATCATCTTAAGCAGGCTTGACTACTGCAACGCACTACTTCTGGGTGCGCCTAGCACCTTGATCGGTAAGCTGCAGCGAATACAGAACATGGCTGCCAAGCTGGCTCTTTCTCGACTGCGTTCGGATTCCTCCTCCCAGGTGCTCATGGATCTCCATTGGTTGCCTATCCACCAGCGAATTTACTTTAAAGCATCCTGTATAACTTTCAGGGCCCTTCATGGTCAGGGGCCTGTCCCGCTACAGGAGCTTTTTTCTTGGTACACGCCAGCCAGACCTCTGCGATCTTCGTCTGCATACCTGGTGGCAGTCCCTAAAATCTCGAGGATTCGGATGGGCGGCCGTTCCTTCGGATTTACTGCAGCCAAACTGTGGAATTCCTTACCTTTGTTTTTAAGGAGCGCTGGGGAACTTTCCTCCTTTAAAAAAGGATTGAAAACTCACCTGTTTCCTAGGATAGTGTAAACATTGTGGCAGTGTAACATCGCGTATGGTCTAAAAGAGTCAAAGCGCCAGGATACCTTTTAGGTGACAGCTAGCGCTATACAAATACGCAATACATACATACATACATACATACAAATCTAGATCTGTTCCCTTGCTTGTAAGAGACCCCCTCAAGAAGGAACTAGAAAGATTAAAATCCAGCGGAGTAATTGAAAAAATTGAAAGTTCAGAGTGGTGCTCCCATAGTGGTCGCATCCGAGGGTGGAGGTAAAGGAATCCGCATACTTGTGGATCTCAGGGACTTTAACTCCAGCATTTGGGTGGATAGACATCCACTCTCCAATATAAACGAAATGCTTAGTGTCATACAGGGGGCCAGATTTTTTTGTGTCCTTGACCTTTCGGCAGCGTAACATCAGGTTGCTCTCCACCCTGAATCCAAAGCCCTTACATCATTTATAACACCTTTTGGGGCCTATCAATTCAACAGGATGCCATTTGGCTTGGCATCAGCCGCAGCCATTTTCCAACGGATAATGCAACACATTTTAGGCAGGCTGGATAAAGTATTATGCTTCCAAGATGACATCTTGATATATGGAAATTCGGAATCTGAGCACAACAAAATCCTTAGAGAAGTTCTGAGTAAATTGAGCAAGGCAGGTTTCACTACTCATAGAGATGAGTGTAAGATAGGGGTGAAATCTGTAACGTATTTAGGTCACACCATATCTGAAGAAGGTATTAGACCTAAAACTAGTTTGATTGATTGTGTGAATCTTGCTCCTGCTCCATCTAATAAAGAAGAGCTCACATCTTTCCTTGGCCTAGTAGAGTATATGGCCAAATTCGTAGAGAACTTTGCAGAACATAAACATTCCCTGAGAGAATTGTTAAAAAAAGGTTCTTCCTTTGATTGGAATTCCAATTGCCAACGAGATTTTCAGTACCTCAAACAAGCCATTATGAAAGCCCCTACCTTAGGTATGTTGGACCCCAATGAAAATATGGCTTTAACTACTGATGCAAGCAAGAAAGGCCTGGGTGCATCTCTCACGCAGACATTGAATGGAAATGAGAGAATAATTGCATTTGCGTCCAGAGCATTGAAGGAACCTAAATGTAATTATTCCACGATTGAAAAAGAAGCCTTGCTTGCTACTGGGTGATAAATCATTTCAATTTCTTTTTGTGGGGAATTCCCTTTACCCTACGCACTGATCACAAACACCTTCTTCCAGTGTTTTCAACAAAAAGCATAGAAAGAGCCACCCCCGTATCTCAAAATGGGTTTTAGCCTTACAAGGATTTAATTTTTCTATGTGCTATGTTGGGGGGAAAAAAAATACTATTGCCGATTGTATGTCAAGACTACCAATTTCCAGTGATGTATTCCAATGTGTTCCGCCTGATGAAACCATCCTAGCTATTGATTGCCTAGCCATTAACAGGGAAGAATGGGGGAAAAGTTCACGAGAAGACACAGTTTTAGGAGAATTGAAAAATATGATTGGGAAAGGATGGCCTAATTCTTATAAGGATCTTACTGACGGTGCACAGACAAAATATCGACTCCAAAATATCGACTGGACATAATATCGAGTTTTAAATATAGACTGGACAAAATATCGACTGGACATAATATCGACTACAAAAATATCGTTTTTCAGGTAAGTGAAGTAATATCGACTGTATAAAATATAGATAGCAAAAATATCGAATTTTTAATAATATATAATATTTTATAGTGTATTTTTATGTAATAATATGTGTGAAAAGTGTGTATTAATGTTATAAAATATTTTATTAAATGAATTTTGTTTTTTTAATAATTGCGTAATGTAATTCTGTAGCGGGTTGTGGGTTTATAGGGGAATAGGGTGGGAAGTAATTTAATAATAATTAATTAATTAATATATGTTTGTAAATATTTATAATTAATAATTAATTGATAATTAATTAATAACAATTAGTTAATTAATTAATATAATTTTGTACATATTTTGTATTAGTAATTAATTGGTAATTAATTAATTGTAATTAGTTAATTACATTAATTAGAGTGCATTTTAATATATATAATTTTGTGTTATTGTTAAGTAATTAATAGGGAAAAAATAATATTAATTATTAAAATAATTACAGCTAATGTGCTAATATATTTACTTTATTGTTATTGTTAATTAATAATTATTTGGTAATTAAATAATATTGATACATTTTGGGTAAAGGAGTATTTTTAGGGTTCAGGGTCAGTTTTCAGTTTTTGGGTAAAGGGGCATTTTTAGGGTTTTGGGTCAGTTTTAAGTTTTAGGGTAAAGGGGTATTTTTAGGGTTCAGGGTCAGTTTTTAGTTTTTGGGTAAAGGGGCATTTTTAGGGTTCAGGGTCAGTTTTCAGTTTTTGGGTAAAGGGGCATTTTTAGGGTTCAGGGTCAGTTTTTAGTTTTTGGGTAAAGGGGCATTTTTAGGGTTCAGGGTCAGTTTTCAGTTTTTGGGTAAAGGGGCATTTTTAGGGTTCAAGGTCAGTTTTCAGTTTTTGGGTAAAGGGGCATTTTTAGGGTTCAGGGTCAGTTTTTAGTTTTTTGGTAAAGGGGTATTTTTAGGGTTCAGGGTCAGTTTTGGGTTTTTGGGTAAAGGGGTATATTTTAGGGTTCAGGGTCAACAAATGAGATTGTAAAAAATTATTTTTATTATTTTCATTTATTATTTAATTATTATAATTTAATGTAAGTATTTTTAAGTATATTTTAGTAATTAAAATTTAATATTAATTTAATTTAACACTGTTTTTAATAAAGTCGATATTTTTTACATCTATATTATTGTTAACGATATTTTGTACTCGATATTTTTGTACTTACCTGTTTGTAGATACAAACTCGATATTTTGACTGTCGATATTTTGTCCACGATATTTTGGCAAGTCGATATTTTGTCCCTCGATATTATTTCAGTGATCCCTTACTGACATACTGAAACACTTTTGGGTAGTGAGAGATGAGTTGTCCACAACAGGTGATCAGGTATATAGGGGTACCAGAATTATTCCGCCTGTCTACATGAAAGAACGGATCATAGCGATTGCACACGAAGGACATCCAGGGAGGAGCATGACCAAAAGTAAAATGGATAATTTGGTAGAAAGAACCGTGAAAGATTGTGTAACCTGTGGAAATGTCCAAAGTTATCCATAATGCCCCCTCATTCCGTTATCTGTTCCATCCAAACCTTGGGACAAACTTGGCCTGGATATCATAGGTCCCCTAAATCTACAAAAAATCTCCCAATAATTTGTGTTTGTACTCATTGATTATCAATCACATTGGATTTCTACCAAAATAGTTTCCTCAATAACTATATCTGCGCTGATTGAATTCCTGAAAGATGTGTTTTCTAAAGAAGGTATATCCAGTACCCTCGTCACTGATAATGGTGTTCAGTTTACCTCTGAAATGATGATGAAATTCTTAACTGATTTAGCCATTTCACACATAAGAACTCCCATTTGTTGCCCTAAAGCAAACAGAATGGTGGAAAGGGCAAATAGGATGTTAAAAAACACCATTCAAATGGCCCTAACATCACGCGAACCCATAGAAGAGGCCATTAGAAAAACTCTTTGGTCCTATCATTCTTCCCCTAATGCTGTTACAGGAGTCTCTCCTTTTGTGTCTCTCAAAGGGAGGAATCCTGGTTCAAAACTCACACCCAATTGGCTTAATCCGGTCTGGGTAGATAGAGAATCTGTTAAGGAGAAGGTGGATCACCATCAATCTGGTTATAAAGCGAGATATGACCAGAAATGGGGAGCTACCAGCAGGCATTGGGTTGTGGGACAATGGTTGTGATAAAAAAAATCTAATGTAGGCCGTGCAAAAACATCCTCATTCTCCAAACCTCAGAGAATCCAACGTGTAAATAATAATTTGGTTGTATTGGAGGATGGTAGCACATGGAGCATGGACAATGTAAGTTGCTGCCCCAAAGTTTGTATTCCTATGTCAGCTAGAGGAGAGAACCAGGAGGACATGTTCACCAATGACCAACTACCTAGAGAGGCCAGAACACGTCGTCCTCCACGCTGGCAAGAGGACTTTGTAAAGTAAGACTCTGTACAGTAGCATGTTCATTACCTTACTCCGCAATTTTTCTCGTCTGTCACAAATGTTACTTGTGCTTCTCCTTACAGAGGGAGGTGTGTTGTAATCTGTTACTGTAATTACATATATTCCATACTATGTATTATTTATACACTTGGTATATTCCTCCTCCTTTCCCCCCCTCCTTCCCTTAACCTTGGTTTGTCTTTACCTTAGAATGTTGGTGAGATGCTCACCTTAGAACGTTGAGACTGAGCAGTTGGTGCCTGAGGACAGGATTCAATAAACTGCTTCCTTCTTACTTCAACTTGTCAGCAGTTCTTTCTTAACAATAATGTTTGTTAGTTTTTTTGTTTGTTAATCCATTCGATGCTGAGGACAGCCCCCGGCTGTCCCACGTGACGGTGGGTGTGTGTGGAGAACGGCCGGAGGACGTCCAAACCCCGCCCACTGATTAAAATTCCCACACCGTGGCTGAATTCGCGTGGCAGTCAACGGTTTAAAAAAGATCCCAGCAGTAGCATAAGTAATAAAATAAAATCCACAAAGCAAGAAAAGGGTGCAGTACTACAGGCTGTTACTAGGTGTCCTTATGGAGTTGTAAAGGGACCTCTATTAGTCTCATTAGGTGTGGCACCCCTACTGCTGGGATATTTTAAACAAAAATAAATCTAACAAACATTATGATTTGAAACGCTAATAGCTCAAACTTTCAGTAATGCGAAGCCTAGTATTGCAAATGCTTGTAAGAGTCTACTAGACAGTGCATGAGCTATTTGTTGCGAAGCATAATGCGGCCTACCAAGAACACAGAGGAACTTGGAGCCCGCTTATTGCATACCATTGATTAGCCTTCCATGTCACTGTCACCCTCTCATTTATATGCCTCTTATTTGTGTCCCTACCTATCAGTTTTGCATTTATCCCTTCCATGGAGTAATGCTTCTTTTACGTGAAGCAGACACATTGTGTTTTTGAGCAGCCTATCTCGTGTACATCTCACCCTCTGCACTCCCTGTTGCCCTGTGGTGCCCAGCTGCTTTTTCCCACCCTCCTCCCTTTTGGGCTTGGCCGTTTGCTACTCCCCATTGCTTCCATCACCCTCGCCCTACGTGTTGTTTCCCCAGCCGCTGTGTTGCTTTCGCTCCTGTCCTCGTTGCTTTTGCGGCCTCTTCTGTGTTGATGGGCACCCCACCACATGCACCCCTTGTTGCTCAGTCATTCCTACCACCCTCCCCAATGTTGCTTTGCCATTCGTTCCGTCCTTGTTTTGTTTCACGTTTTCCCTTCCTCTCTCTTGCATTGCTTCCTCCACCCAGACCGCTTTGGAAAAAAATATGTTTGCACATTTAGTTTGTTTTTAGTTACTGACTCCAACGTCCAACGCCTATCAGAAACTTAAAAGAAAAAAAAGCAGATGGGTCATTTTGTAGGCGTGCTTGCACAGTGCATGTGTCTACAAAATGACCTGTGTGCCTGCTTCAAAAGCATTTGTATTTTTTTTTACTTGAGCCTCGATTCATAGGATCATGGATGCTGTGCGGTGTGGCTTAAAACCATTGGCAAAGTCAACAGGTCATAAAGGCGCAACCTATCAGCTTTGCCAATGCTTTTTTTTTTCTTATTAGTTGCTGACCCAACATCCAACTCAGATTGGTTACTAAAAAGAAAAAAACGTATGTGTTATTGTCTAGGGGCCTGATTCACAGAATGAACTTACTACTTTTGGCATTCACAGAATGCACTTACTACTTTTGGTATTCACAGAATGAACTTACTCATTTCGGTATTCACAGAAGTTAGGACTACTAACTTTAGGACTCCTAAATGCCTTCTGTGAATACCGAAAGTCTTAAAATTAGGATTTTTCTCAATTTAGTAGTAGTAAAGTTAGGACTCCTAACTTTAGGACTCCTAAATGCCTTCTGTGAATACCGAAAGTCTTAAAATTATGATTTTTCTTAATTTAGTAGTAGTAAAGTTAGGAGTCCTAACTTTACTACTACTAAATTGAGAAAAATCCTAATTTTAAGACTTTCGGTATTCACAGAAGGCATTTAGGAGTCCTAAAGTTAGGAGTCCTAACTTTACTACTACTAAATTGAGAAAAATCCTAATTTTAAGACTTTCGGTATTCACAGAAGGCATTTAGGCGTTCTAAAGTTAGTAGTCCTAACTTTACTACTACTAAATTGAGAAAAATCCTAATTGTAGGACTTTCGGTATTCACAGAAGGCATTTAGGAGTCCTAAAGTTAGTAGTCCTAACTTTACTACTACTAAATTGAGAACAATCCTAATTTTAAGACTTTCGGTATTCACAAAAGGCATTTAGGAGTCCTAAAGTTAGTAGTCCTAACTTCTGTGAATACCGAAATGAGTAAGTTCATTCTGTGAATACCAAAAGTAGTAAGTCCATTCTGTGAATGCCAAAAGTAGTAAGTTCATTCTGTGAATCAGGCCCATGGCGTGTACCACTCCATGCAGCAGAGCATCATGTGCAGAGTGCTTAATTTGTAAAAGAATACATACTGGGCCCCAAGGTTTTGCTCAGGTAGCTTTGGCTGGCTGCTTAGTCTTGATTACACCTCAAGCCTCTTTTATCTACCACCAGACACCCCCTGCCTCGCTATCTCACTCTTGCAGGTTCCTTCTTTCTTACTTTGTCAGTTTTTCTCTTCCACCTTTCCCCTTTTTGTGCTTTTTTCTGTCAGTTGTTTTGAACCCAAGTCTGATGAGGGAAAATAAGTACCACTCCCTAAAAGTGAGTGCCGGTGGGTCTACCTTCAACCACTGGTTCAAATTAAGCACTGGCCCTGTCATAGCTCAAACCTTTGGTAGAGCAGATAGGTCCCAAAGCTGAGACCTAGTGTCTTTGCCTGTGTTCGTTCTCCCTTTCCTCGTTTTTCAGAACCTAACTGTAAGTCATCCAGAACTACTCCTCCTGGATCAACAAATGCACTGATAAGCTCAACCGCAGAAACCTGCAAAAAACAACAAAACCTTAAAACCAGCCAGCTTGTAAACCCCAAAGCTGAGAGTCACTAAGCTCAAATGCTACTGACTATAAAAGAGATGGTGTGTCACCAAGGACCTCTCCGATAGAGCTGCCCACAAAGCAGCCCTCAGTGACTACTACCGAAACATCAAGGAAGCTAAGAGAGCATCCATCACTCACTGCATTGACACTGTGACGAACCACACAAAGGAACTCTTCAAAATTGTCAAGGAATTCTCCAACTAAGCAGCCAAAGAAAACATCCTCCACCCCTCCAAAGAACTATGCAAAACCCTCTCTGACTACTTCCACAGCAAGATTGCCATCATCTACAACAACTTCGACCCTCAACCAACCACCCTTGACCTCGACAATTGCAATCAACCAGCGAACACCAGACAAATGATAACCACCTGGTCTCCACTCAGACCACCACAACCATCATGTCGTCCATTCACTCCGGGGCACCCACCGACCCCTGCCCCACCTTCTCTTCAACCTCAGAGCCACCCCAATCAGCATAGACCTCAGCAGCATCCTCAACACCTCCATCTCCACAGCAACCTTTCCAGATAGATGGAAACACGCAGAGGTCAGGCCATTCCAGAAGATGCCCTCCGCTGACCCCAATTAATAAAAAATTACTGACCCATCTCCCTGCTTCCATACCCAGCCAAAGTACTCAAGAAAGCCATCAACCAACAACTCACTGAACACCTGGAACTCAACCACCTACTCAACGCCTCAAAATCAGGATTCTGTACCAACCACAGCACAGAGACCGCAGTGATTGCCTCCACAGATGATGTCAGGACCCTCCTCGATCATGGAGAAACTGTGGCCTTGATGCTCCTCGACCTCTCTGCTGCATTTAACACTGTATACCACCACATCATCATTGACAGACTTCACAACATCGGTATACAGCAAAACGCCCTCAAGTGGATCGCCTCCTTCCTCTCAGGATGCACACAGAGCATCTGACTGCTTCCCATCACCTCCGCACCCAAGGACATCATACGCGGCGTACCCCAAGGATTATCCCTCACCACTCAATGTTCAACATCTACATAACTCCCCTCACAGACGTCGTCAGATCCCACAAACTTAAAATAATCTCATATGCTGACAACACTCAACTCATCCTCTTGTCACTGAGGACCCCTCCAATGCTTCTGCAATGCCATGACCAACGTAGCCAAACAAATGAGGGACAGCTGCCTCAAACTCCACTCTGACAAAACAGAAGTACTGATCTTCGGGAAGAACACCTCTGCATTGTACCGCAGCTGGTGACCAGCAGAACACGACCAACACCCCTCCAACAGACCATGCACACAACCTCGCCATCATCCTCGACAGCCATCTAACCATGAAACGACAAGTCAACATGGTCACGTCCTCTTGTTTCTACATCCTTCACATGCCCACAGAATCTTCAGATGGATCCCAATCAATACCAAAAAGACAGTCATGCAGGTCCTCATTACCAGCCGCCTCAACAATGGCAGCGCTTTTTACCCCGGAATCTCCACCCATCTCCTCAAAAGACTCCAGACCATACAGAACACCAGATTCCCTAGTTGGACCCATACCACCTCCCACCTCAGTCACCTCCACTGGCTACCCATTCAGAAGAGATGCCAGTACAAGATCCTCATGCATGCATACAAGGCTCTACATAATGAAGGACTATCCTACATCTTCCATCGACTGAACTTCCACCTACCCGCAAGACACCTGCGATCCGCCTCTCTCACCCTCGCACACATGCCTCTCCTACATTGCTGCCAACACCAGGCACGCACTGCCCACCTACCTCTGTACAGCACCCTCCCTGGTGGACTTCAGAAAGAAGCTCAATTACATGCACACAAAGTCCGTGGAAACTTTACCACGTGGTCTTTTACACAACTGCAGTGCAGAATATGACCAAGACATTTACCCAACAAAGTAGCACTTACTAATTAACCAGATGAAAGGACTCCAGTTGGGTAGACGTTTACGGCCAAACTGGGGACTCTTGGAAAAAATGAGGTTCCATTCTGGCCCTGGTGTGCATTTCACAGAAATCAAACCGCAACAGGAAGCACTTACAAATATAAACATAGCAAGTGCCCTAGTTGAAGATCCACTTCAGAAAAGCACAAACGTTCATAATTTCTTGGGCTAGGTGAAGGCAAATCAAATATGTTTCCTTCATAGTCCACATTAGAAAACAATCAGAAATCCTTAATGGAACAGAATGCATCATTGATCTAATGGAGCGAAATCTGATCTGTAGTGACTGTGGCGAGTGGTTTCTTTCTTGTTGTGTCCTGGTGAGGGAAGAGTCCATGGTTCTCCCTTTTAAATACACTCAGTGTGCAAATGCAAAAAATCGATGGTGCCACTTACACACCCACTCACAGACACACACAGGCACTCACACACCATCCTCCAGATATCAACGTTCCTTCCTTCTGTAATTTCAAATTAGTTACCGAGGAACAAGTCTCTCGCCTAATCTCCAGCACCAAATCAGGATCACCCCTGGACCCATGTCCTCCTCCCATCCTCAACCTCATCCCTGACGCCATCTCCCCCGCTTTGACGAATATTTGTAATACTATGTTCACTACCGGCTCATATCCCTCAGTCTGGAAAAAGGCTATCATCAAGCCACTCTTGAAAAAACCCACCCTTGATCCCTCCTCCCCATCCAGTTATAGACCCATCGCATGTCTCCCTTTCCCTACAAAAATATTCGAAAGACTAATGAACATACAGCTTTCCAAATTTATCGAGGAAAATAACCTATTGGACGAGACCCAATTTGGTTTTAGGCAGGGACATGGAACCGAAACAGCTTTAATAAAAGCAGCAGATGAAATAAGGATGACATTGGACAACGGAGGAGCGGCAGTACTAATACTGCTTGATTTATCTGCAGCTTTCGACACGGTCGATCATGCCACCCTGATCGACCGTGTCTCGGCAATTGGCATCCAAAACAATGCCAAAGAACTCCTCGCTTCCTTCCTCGCCAATGATTCACAGGCTGTAAAGCTGGGCCCTTTCTTCTCCCACACGTTCTCCTTTCCATGCGGAGTACCACAGGGCTCCTCGCTAAGTCCGACCCTATTCAACATTTATGTTTCGGACTTAGCGATTGTGATTAAGTCCTACGGCATTAGTCTTACAACCTATGCTGACGACACCCAATTGGTCCTATCTGTTCATAATGATGGTCCGACAGTTGCAGCAAACTTTCAAGAGGGAATGCTCGCCATCAGTTCCTGGATGTCCTCAAACTGTCTAAAATTAAACTCGGAAAAGACAGAGGTCATGACATTCGGGAAACTGGAACCTGCCTGGTCCCCCCTATGGTGGCCCAATGAGATGGGACCTCCACCAGATCCTGTTACTAAGGTTCGCAACCTTGGAGTCATATTTGATGACAGACTGCTCTTTCACCATCATGTCAACTCCGTAGTCTCCACCTCCTTCTTCACTCTGAAGAAGATCAAGAAGCTTCTTCCTTACCTTCCCACTTCAGCCGGTAAGACTCTGATCAGCACTCTTGTTTTCGCCAGAACTGACTATTGTAATGCCCTCCTTCTTAATGCACAGGAAAAAGTTCTTAATAGGCTTCAGCTAGTGCAGAATGCCTCAGCCAGAATCTTACTGGGCATTGCCAAGTTCACCTCCATCACTCCCTACATCCGACAGCTTCATTGGCTCCCAGTCAGGAGTCGCACAAAATTCAAGGCATTGTGCATTGCCTATAAAGCGATCAACAACTCAGACCCGCAGTTTCTCAAGGACGCCCTCCGCCCGCTTGAAAACCTCAGAACCCTTCGTTCATCCTCAGCTCATCTGCTCAAAGTCCAACGCACAAAAAAAGCTAACTGGGGTGACAGATGTTTTGTGATCTCCACAGCTAGACTATGGAATTCACTCCCTCTCACTATCAAAAATGCCTCAACGCTCCTTAGCTTTAGGAAGAAATTAAAAACCTGGTTGTTCCCACACTAAAATCTGCCATAGCCATCGTCCGATCAGTTAGCGCCGAGACACCCCAGGGTATTTGCGCACTATAAAAATCGCCTAAACATAAACATAAACACCCACTCACTGATCCCAAGAGGCACTACTGTGGAAAATATACTTTTTATCTTGACACTCGCTCAGCCATTTTGTACTCTGTATAAAAGTATATCTGTTATCTTGCCATTCACTCCGCCATTTTGTGCTATACCCTTCATGACCGACCTTCTCTCTGTATCACGAACACTCTGGAGCTACACATTTGACCTGCCACATTCCTGCATGGATGCTCACACCCTGTTCGTGCTTTGGCCTGCCACAAACTGACCTGCCCATGCTGAACCAGTCGGACAGGGAGTTTCCCAGATGTTTATCGTCCTCACCCTGCACACTACGCCCTGCAGGGAACCAAACAACTACCAGGTGCCACTCACTTTCCGTAGCTGATCCCTGCTGCCTGTTGTTGCGTACAGGACGGAGCCAAGGTCCGCGCAACTCTTCAGACTTCATTCCTGGCTGTCGCCTCCCCGAGGACTCGCTGGTGTGAGCGAGACCTGCAGTCGGCAGGCCTAGTCCAGCGCTCCCAGCTGGAGTCCTCAGGGTAAGAGGCGTGGGCAAAACATCACCTGCAACCCGGGGGACTGCGAGGACCAGCAACCCCCACGTTGACCAGCTGGTTCCTCTTCCCCCAGGCGCCACGCTCACGGACACGCCCACCGCCGATTTGCACAAAACCTTTCGTGACACCCGCTTCGCGGGTGCCACTCACTTTCCGTAGCTGATCCCTGCTGCCTGTTGTTGCGTACAGGACGGATCCAAGGTCCGCGCAACTCTTCAGACTTCATTCCTGGCTGTCGCCTCCCCGAGGACTCGCTGGTGTGAGCGAGACCTGCAGTCGGCAGGCCTAGTCCAGCGCTCCCAGCTGGAGTCCTCAGGGTAAGAGGCGTGGGCAAAACTTCACCTGCAACCCGGGGGACTGCGAGGACCAGCAACCCCCACGTTGACCAGCTGGTTCCTCTTCCCCCAGGCGCCACGCCCACGGACACGCCCACCGCCGATTTGCACAAAACCTTTCGTGACACCCGCTTCGCGGGTGCCACTCACTTTCCGTAGCTGATCCCTGCTGCCTGTTGTTGCGTACAGGACGGAGCCAAGGTCCGCGCAACTCTTCAGACTTCATTCCTGGCTGTCGCCTCCCCGAGTACTCACTGGCGTACCAGAATTAACTGACAATACACCAGAAACCGCCTGGTCACTTAAAAATAAGGTCATGCAATGGCTAAGCATCAACAGGCCACTAGAACCCCATCATTCAGGAGGGATCTCTACAGCCCGCAGGGTAGTATGGGTAGGTAAAACACCAAAATCGACCCGTGGGGACTGTATCATTGTAACATGCAGAGACCCCTCCACCGTGGACTATATCTGTGCTTGGCCCTCGCTGGAGAAAAAAGGTGGAATTGATGCTCGACATCTCTCTTTCTTTTATCCCCCACCGAGACAACATCACTATACTCCAACCTGGAACTGGCACCAGCCCCAAAATGATCAATGGAAACAGACCTATGACCACGGAAGCAGAAATGCTTCGAGAGATTGGCCAAGGCAATACTGGCAAGATAGACCCTACCAATCATACGAAGGCTGGCAGGGCTTCCCAACACAAAACCGTTTCGATTGCCTTGAGATGGTCGATTGACCATTCAGGGTTGAACCTAAGAGTAAAAACCTCAATATCACATACCAACTAGTAAATAAAAGCCAGCAGCGAGAGTCACCGAAGCCTACTCCTTATATCCATACAAATCTAAAGTCGGAGATTATCACTCCTTTCTCTTGCAATTCCACTAATGTTATCCATACCATATCCACCGACTCCCCTGGGACTGCCCCTGATTCATACTTTCACCAAACCAAAACTCCTAAAGATCCTATTAACCTCTCGCAGGCCCAGACAAAGTACCCGATAGACACTCCGGCCGTGAGCACCCTGATAGAAACACCTCTTCTTTACGCCTCCCCTGAACCCACAAACCTGAGTCTTTCCATTGCATATTGGAACGTCGCAGGTCTGTCCTCAAAAATAACATTGGAGCTATGGCTTGACACAGCCAGGGAACATCAGATACTCTGCCTCCAAGAAACATGGTGTATAACCCCGTTACATCTTGCGGGATACAAAACTCTCTTTACCCCAGCAGTGCAGGGAAACATGGGCAGACCAAAGGGGGGGCTCACGATCTATGTCGCCAATACTCTTCCCTTCAGATTGAAATTATTAAAGGAGTCTCCAACGTACCAAATTATGCAGATATCAACCACTAAAGATAATAATTATGTTTTCATTAATTATTATAACAACTCTGGTACCTCGGACTGTTGGACTAATTTAGGAGAGATTGCTACATTCCTATCTTTACTGCAAAATGATAACAATACAACTACAACTCATTTAATCTGGGGTGGCGATTTCAATTTCCCTTTGTGCCCAAACCATAAAAAAGGAATCTGTGGATTGCAAAACGAACTTGACAACCCCATACCCCACTTTGTGCACTCGACATGTGGAAACAAATTGAATGACATCATATTTTCCTTAGACCTGGATTACGTGAACGAATTGGTAGACCCGCAGCAGGATTTCCTACCAACTTTCCATGGAAGAGGCCACTCAACAACCATAGACTACATAATAGCCTCTCATTCACTTAAAGGGCAACTAGCAAATTTTGAAACTAGGTCTAACCCAACAAGTGACCATTACCCACTTAGTATAAGAATCACCATCAAATTGGTAAACGGACATCCTGTAAAGCCGAGCTCTCTTAACCAGCAATCACTCTCCATGAATAAACTGAATGGTTACACAGTTAAATGGGCTAAGATCGACCCAGAAGAGACGACACAGAGGGTCCTTGAAAAAAACCAAACACTGGCTATCTGAATGCATGTCCTTGGAGACACCACCTCAAAAAATCGTTAGCAGTTTCCAAAGCATTCAGGAAACAATAAGGGATGAACTATTTGTCATGATAAAAAAGAACAATAAGTCCCCTACTACGAGATGGTTCGACACCGCTTGTCGGAAGGCACTTTCATCTCTTAAAGAAGCCCTACATAGACCCACGAGAGACTCCCAGGAAATTTCCAACCTAAGAAAAGCATATAACTCTGCTAGGCGAGACCCTAAAAAACAAATCAAACAAGAACTTTGGTCACAACTACACAACAGCGCCCAAAGAAAGGACAGCACCTCATTTTGGCAAGTTATAAGATCTCCTTTCTTGGCCAATAGTACAGAAATCCAACATCTCGATGTGGCAGTAACCGAAGAAGACTGGGTCTCCCATTTTTCAAAAATCTTTGGACCACCCCCGGATCCCATAGTAGATAATGGCACAGTAACAAACGAGGACCATTCAGTGGGAAACAACATCTACCTGATAAACATACATTTCCACCTCAGCGAAGTCATAAAAGCAATCAGGGCATCCAAATCTGGCAAGGCTCCTGGCCCTGATGGTGTTCCAATGGACATGTTTCTCCATAATGTAGACTTTTGGTCGCAGTTAATCACCCGGGTCATGTCAGCTGTAACCTCGGTCAGCCTTTTCCAGTCATGGTCGACATCAATCCTCTTACCCATCTTTAAAAAAGGCGACCGCAACGACCCAGCTTGCTACAGACCAATCTCCCTTCTGGACTCCATGGGTAAGATCGCGGGTCGAGTACTCCTGGACCGTTTACAATCCTGGGCCCGGGTGAACAACATCATAACCGACCTGCAATATGGATTCCAGAAGGGGCTTGGGACCGTGGAACAGGCCCTCAATCTCGTCCTCCTGGCCGGGAAATATGTTCACGCTAAAGGAGGTAACATCTTCCTTGTCTATGTCGACCTAAGTGCGGCATTTGACTGCGTCCAACATGCAAAACTCTGGCAAATACTTAGTGACCTTGGAGTGGACCCCCCAATAATAGCCTTCCTACGAGAACTCTATTCTAACGCTGTAGGGGGAGTAAGATTTGGTACCAGTGGTGAGCTGTCTTGTTCATTTCAAATAACGAAGGGAGTAAGACAGGGATGTGTACTGGCTCCCTTCCTGTTCAACCTTTATACAAACGGACTTGAACAGGCTATGCTGGAAGGGAGCCAGGACTTACCCCAGATTAACCACCGTCCGATACCTACATTGTTGTTTGCTGACGATTCAGTCATTTTAGCACGGACCCTGAACCAACTTCAGATACAAACTAATAAATGCGCAACATTCATGGACTCACTTGGCCTCAGAATAAACATAAAGAAAACTTTCACAATGCACATCGGTCCGAGGGTCAAAAACCCCAAATCGACAATGGTTGACAAAACGAAACTGGAAAAAACCTCAGTCTACCCATACCTGGGAATCCTAGTTGGCGAAGCAATGAACTGGAGTAAGGCAATTGACGCCAGAAACCTTCACTTCCGTCGGGCAACATCGGTATTGACTTCTTTCTCGAGGAAATTGGGGAAACCAGCGCCACCCGAACTCCTGACTATATATTATGCAAAATGCCATAGCGTGGCTACCTATGGAGCTGGAGTCTGGGGTAATGCTCGCATAGATCAGCTACAAGTAACCGAAAATGGCTTCATAAAATACATTTTAGCTCTCCCTCAAAGTTTCCCGATACTAGCTTCGCACCGCGAGCTTGGCATGGAATATATTGTTGACACTATTCGCTGCCAGCCAATTTTACTGTGGCATCGAATATGGACCAACCCCGAATGTCACTTAACTCGCTCCCTCATCACAGACTGTTTAGCCCTGACAAACTGGCGAAAAATTCCCTGGCTAACCTACATGTGGAACTTCTTCAAAGACCTGGACCATGAGTCCTATTTCGAAGATCCTGCCTCAGTAGAAGACATTTCCAGGAAACAGTTAAAATCAATGTGTCTGGGTCACTTGAGGGACCTACGGAACCAGGCAGAGATCTCAAAACCATCAAACAGCAAAATCTGTGCTCAACAATTTGGCAAAGGCATACAAGCTTATTTGACGTATTTCTTATCAAACCATGAAAAGTTTTTATTAACAAGACTTCGCTTTAACATCTTTTTTCGTTTAGTTTCATTTCCGGAAACTCATAATTGGTCCCGCAACCTGATGAATTGTCCCTGCGATGGAATTTCCCAACAGTCAACGATCCATGTTGTTTTATTTTGCAAATACTATAAACTTCCACGAAAAACGTGGATTATTCCACTTCTTCGATCCAGTGGCCTTAGACAATGCTATTCTGCGTTTCTCTATTTGCAATCTTTGAACACGCTACATGAAGCTAAACTTATAGTGACTTTTCTTAAAGCAGTCTTAACAATACGTCATAATGGTCCAAGCTAACTAGAAGCATATAGAACTGCAAATTATATTTTTACTAAAATTCCTTTATATCCTGACTTATTTTTAAATTTTCATGTGCTGATAACCTTTTTTGTATGTACTTTTTATGATTATACAAACTGATAATCGAATAAAAGTTGATGAAACTGAAACTACCATTTGCGAACTTATTTGTATTAATATGCTTTTCGCCTACACCCTGCAGGGGCCTCACCGCTATAATCTGTGCTTATCAGATTACCCTTTGTTTGACGTATAATCATGCCTTTTTCACCTATGCCCTCAGGGGCCAAACAGCCAACACCTGCTGATAGTATCAGAACTGACCATTATTTGTCTGTCAATTTTTGGTGTTTGTTACTGTTCACCTAGCACGCACAGGGTGGGGATGAAGGGTATATAAGGTGTAGAACCAAAGCACTCAGCAGACTGCCTCCTCAGACAGCCATGGATGTCTCTTGTTGATGCTCTCTCCATCTCATGAGATTGTAATAAATATCCTTTCTCTCCATGCTCCAGAGTTGGTCTCAATTTGTATTCCGGACCAGTGGACTATAGGGTGACCCTGCACCTTTTGAGTGGTCCCCCAAAAGACCCCCAAAATCCACAATTGGCGCCTAACGTGGCGTCGATCAGAGACGCGGTTGCCCAGTCGAGGGGTCCCAACGAGGAAGTTGAAAGGACGGTGGTGGGGCATGCCTACGCGAAAAAGACCCTCATCCTCGTAGCCACCTCCCGTCCTTCACTACATCTTAAAGACCCCCGCAAGTGGTTCCTGTCCTGACTCGGGCCCCTGATAGACTTGGCCGATCTTTGCAGTAAAGAGACCTCCTGGAGAACGAGACAAAGGATTCTGGTAGGGTCGCTGATTTGCGACACCTTTTTGTTTGTACTTGGTTTTGGTTATCTGGTTTTTTTGATTTCACTCTTTGCAAAGATTGAAGATAAACGGGTAGTGTGGACTTTTTGTCCGACCTTTGAAATTTGTAGAGATATTATTTAAGATAACATAGAAAAACATGCCTGTACTTGGTAAATCCGCTTGATAAGGTTGTTGATGACACCTTTTTTTTGGCATTTTAGTTATCCAGACTTGGTATTTCGATATTTGCAAATAACGAAAGTTACGGGGGTAAAGTGGACTATTTGTCCAGTTTTCTGAAATGTAGAGATGTTTTGTAAGAAACTAGAAAAACACGCCCGCATTTTTTAAAGATTGCACAAATGGTGTTGTTATCACACCTCTTGATATCAGATATTAGAAGAAAGTCAGCCGGCTCCCCCGAAGGGTACCCCGAGTATAGAAATATACATAAAATACGGTATTTCTCCTATAAATGTACAGCACATTATGGGACAAATACACGTCAAAGGATAGGGATAATACCTGGCCAAAATATGGCTCCTTCGACCCTCCGAAAATAGAGACAGTCGAAGCTCAATCGCATGGGCGCAAATCTAGACAATCCATGTTTGATTCCTGGGAGTTATGGAAGAAGGAAATTATAAAAAGAGAGAGGAGAGCTTAGGCCCGACCCCAGAAGACAGTATGGCGGAATCACAACAAGAGAAGTTGGCTTCAAATATTGCCTGTCCAGATAAAGAACAATGACTAAAATGCCTCTGGCCAATATCCTATTCGATATACCCCCTTAGTACGATCAGACCCCCATCAGGACAAATTACTCCTACACCCCCCACCTTCACTTGGTGAGGTTGCTCTAAATTCAGGGTCTCCAACCTCTTTTGTAATGAGAGCTATTTACGTTCAATGAAAAACGACCTGACCTACTCATATTAGGAAAGTTGGAATAGTGACCACTTCAGCCAGGATTAAATTAATGACCACCATATGCAAGATTACCAACAGGGTTCATATTATTACAACAGGCGGGGTTGCTAGCAGCAATACTCCTGGCCCCAAGTTCGTGAGTAATATTAGGTTTGCCCAACGCCAGATGATTTTTCATTAATTTCATGACGTTTAAATAATGTCAACCATTTTTCTCCAAACATCAGCTTATGAGTTCTGAAAATAAGCACATTTTTCCATAATAAACCCCTTTTCAATTTTGGAATACCTATATTAATTAAACCGAGCAAACGCTTCTAATTTAGTGTGCTGGACTGCACAAAAGAGAGCTACTTACAGGCAACTGGTGGGCTCCTGGTAGCTCCCGAGCTACTCGTCGGCGAGACCTGCTCTAAATGCATGCTTGCGCAATAAATTGAATTAGAGACACTCGTCATTTTGGGAGATTGGAGACTGGGGTTATTGCTTTTCTCATTTATTGAAGGTCACTGATTTTAGGGGACAATGAGTAAACTAAGGAAATGCATTACTATGTTGTTTTGAAAACCCGCATTTGAGCAGATCGCTCAGCTTCCTATCTCTAAATTGGAGGATGTAGGTGAAATTTGAGGTGAATCTTTGGAATAGAGTTTTTTATATATATGAAATATACAAAGGACATGAAGATTTGAGTGGCTGCTGGACGGCTCCTTAGATTTTAAAACAAAAATACAGTATTTACATTTTTTAAGAGAAAAAGAAGGTAGATGAATATGAAAGCTTTCAAAAATGGGAAAAACATGCACCACATTAGCAGGGCTTGCACAATGTCGAGCAAGATTTAATGTAAAAGAGCTATTTTAAAGGATTACCATGGCAAATTGACAACAGGTGTCCTGCTTACTCAGCAAACTGAATATGAAATGACAATGCTTTTAAATATTGTTATCGTGCAACATTTTCTCAGCTTTCAGAAACAGAGGTTAAAAAGTCAGTTTGTTTTCTGCGACTGAAATTAAAGGATTTTGTAGGGTAAACTGCGTAATGATTGCACTGTGAAAAACATGTGAAATGGAGGGCTGTAGGATGCCAGGGTTCTTTTCCTTTTTTCTCCAAAACTGCACTGAAATAGGTAATAAGTGAACAGTCCAAACATTTCAAATATGCTTTGCAAATTATGAAGACAATCTCTTGTAAATTTGGGTTGAGAGGAAAAAGAATCTTTTTTTCACAGGATCAGAACAAATTAGAATGATTTGCTTGGTGATGGGCAAATTTTAGTTATTCTTGCCGAATGCCGACCTCCAAACATTGTTGGTACACAATGTGCCTTTGTCAGTAATGCTACACGTTAGTGGGGAACCTTTAGTGCCATCTCAATGAAAGAAAAAAAAGAAAAATTATGCTATCTCTAATGACAGTGCCCTCCTACTGTATGCTTTGTTTTACTAATGTATTTGTGATAAAAGAGTTCTAAATTATGATGCTTCCTACCCAGTGACAACATCATTACCAAGTCAACCACCACATGGTCCAGCTAGTCAAACAGCCTGCCGGCACCCCCTTGCCTAGGATGCGCAAAACATGGTGCTCTAACAGGGATTTGTGCAAATGCTAGCCCATTCAATTGGGCCCTTTTGTTTCTGTGAAGGTACATTCTGCCCCAGGTTCACAGCCTCTTCGAACAAGCTCTCTGGGGACAAGGGCACCCAGCGGTCACTATGCTCCAAATGCATCAACTAGAGTGTTCCCTACTCGTTTTTGGCTCTGAGGATAGCAAGACAGGGTAGTCCAAGGCTTACTCAAAGAGGTGAGATCCAGTTAGACATTCAGAATACAGCACCCCCTGTACTGCCAAATGACGGACTAAATGGCCGGTCTGTGCTTTACTTTTTATAAAAAGAAAAGCACTTTATTACACCCAGAGAATTAGATTACACATAAAATTAGGACGAACAGTGAAACCCAGATATCTCTACAACCCTCTGGACCAGAGTTCTGACCCCAGATAGTATTAGAGTGTCTAGATGCTAAATGCTATAAAAACACAGTTAACGTGAAAAAGTACAATTAACAATGCCTTTCTACAGACCATGTTGCACATTAATTGAATCAGAGACACTCGTCATTCTGGGAGATTGGAGACTGGGGCTATTGGTTTTTTCATTTATTGAAGGTCACTGATTTTAGGGGACAATGAGTAAACTAAGGAAAGGCATTACTATGTTGTTTTGGAAACCCACATTTGAGCAGATCGCTCAGCTTCCTACCTCTAAATTGGAGGAAGTAGGTGAAATTTGAATAGAGTTTTTTATATATATGAAATATACAAAGGACAATGAAGATTTGAGTGGCTGCTGGACGGCTCCTTAGATTTTATAACAAAAATACAGTATTTACATTTTTTAAGAGAAAAAGAAGGTCTCGTCAGACATATTGTTACTATGAAAGCTATTTAAAATTGAACAAAGAAAGTCTTGTTAGAATGTTATTATGACAGTTTCTTTTGCAGGTTAAACAGAAATTAATTGGAAATATGCAGAAGAGGAGGAGGACAATGGAAAAGGGCTGGTCAACCTTCACTGGATCTGGCGCAGCAACGTGGTGGAGGATTAGGCCAAAATAGGTATGCCTACGTTTTACAGGAAGGATCATTGAAAGAGCGAATACCCTAACTTACAGGGCCAAACAACGATGGCAAAAGGAAGGGGTAATTCATTCACGAGGAATACAAGCAGAATTGGTGCAATCACACTTCTCAGACTAAGACTTCAATGTAGAAATGAAGGATGCAGAGTAGAGAACAGATGCAGAAGAGGGAAAGGCAGATTTTGATGAAAGAGCAGAACAGATTGAGATGAAACCAAACATAGGTGGGGGGGGGGGGTAGATTTAACCAGGACAAGGACAGATTAGATGAAGGCTATGCGTTACATTTTGACCTTTTTTAAAAAAAAACCATCAGGCTCCATGTATTGACAAGCAGCCTTTGCCAAGGCGTATTTGCTTGGCCGTGGATTCTGCGAGAGGATCGAAGAATCAAAATATGGTGTCAAAGATTTCCGCACTATAAGCATACAAACAGGCAGAAGCTTTTACAATGATGACTATTGACATTTGATTATAATACCTTTGAATACAGTCCACAGGGCGATCTAGGAAGGGAGGAGAAGATTCATGATACCAGTTAATACAGCTGGCCCCTATGTTACTGTACCATGGGGGGGGGGGGGGGGGAGAGCATGAGTTACTGGTGTATACTGGTGCTACTTGCACCCCTTTAGTTCATAATCCCTTTTTCCCAGGTCTCCCATCTCAGGTTAATTTCATACATCTGTAGGATTTTTCTGGCATCTCTGTTCAAAATACTATTTTATATATATCTACCTGAAAGAAATATTAAGTAGGCATATCAATATTTTTATTTCAAGATTCTTCAGAGTTAAAGAAAATATTGTTGTAACAAAATTACATTGTACGGTGGAATGTGCTAAAATGCATTCTAACTGCAGTGCATTCGCCAGGGACCGCCGAGGATGGATAATAAATAGTAGGAATACATTTATGTATTGAGGTTTAGTAATGAGAATGAGTATATGTAAATACAGAAGGACATTGTGTATCAAATAACTGTCCTCCATATTATACTGTTTCGGGATACCGTTGGTATAGATCTACTATGTCTTTCAGTATACAGGTGCAGTCTTTAAAGGTGTTTGTCGAACTGTGCCAATCCTTTACCTTGTAATCCAATTGCAACTACAAGAATTTTGATTCCCAGAGGTGTCACTATGGCAGAGATTTTCAACTGCATTTTGGGACAAGCTATAGTACAATGTTTTAATCCTTCTTTTTGCTTTTGGAGATAATGGATTTCTTTTTAAGCCAACAGATACAGAATGCGCCATTAATAGCACAACTATTGCAAGGCCTGTTGCTGCCAAAGTTTCAATTATAGTGTGTGCCCCCCTCAGTCTGCAAGATGTGGCAACTAAACATTTTTACCTTGTTCACCATTTAACTTTCTTCATATTGGGAATGCTTATATAATAATAAGTTCTAGTAACCTCTCAAATCACTTGAAGACAGGCAAAACAGTTGCTTTTTCTGTTCACAAGTATGACCACTGAGGCTCTGCATCACTCCTCAGGAAAGTTTTGAAAAGAGTAAAAGTGCAATAGGAAATAAGACAGTCTTCCAACTAGTCACACTAGCCACACATACCAACGATTGGGACAATACCCCTTGACTTTCTGCTTCGCTCCTGTCAACAGGAAGGACTGTGGAAAATAGACTTTTTATCTTGACACTCGCTCAGTCATTTTGTACTCTGTATAAAAGTATATCTGTTATCTTGCCATTCACTCCGCCATTTTGTGCTATACCCTTAATGACTGACCTTCTCTCTGTATCACAAACACTCTGGAGCTCCACTTTTGGCCTGCCACATTCCTGCATGGATGCTCACACCCTGTTCGTGCTTTGGCCTGCCACAAACTGACCAACCCATGCTCAACCAGTCGGACAGGGAGTTTCCCAGATGTTATCGTCCTCACCCTGCACACTATGCCCTGCAGGGGTCCAAACAACTACCATGTGCGGACTTATTTGTATAAACATGCTTTTCGCCTACACCCTGCAGGGCCCTCACCGCTATCATCTGTGCTTATCAGATTAACCTTTGTTTGACATATAATCATGCCTTTTTCACCTATGCCCTGCAGGGGCCAAACAGTCAACACCTGCTGATTGTATAAGAACTGACCATTATTTGTCTGTAAATTATTGGTGTTTGTTACTGTTCACTTAACACGCAAAGGGTGGGGATGAAGGGTATATAAGGTGCAGAACCAAAGCACTCAGTAGACTGCCTATTTAGATAGCTATAGGTGTCTGTTGTTGATGCTCTCTCCATCTCATGAGATTGTAATAAATATCCTTTCTCTCTGTGCTCCAGAGTTGGTCTTAGTTTGTATTCCTGACCCGTGGACTATAGGGTGACCCTGCACCTTTTGGGTGGTCCCTCAAAAGGCTCCCAAAATCCACACTCACACACCCACTCACAGACCCTCAGAGGCACTCACACACCCACTCACAGACCCATAGTGCAACTCACAGACCCAGCCACAGACCCCAAAGGTACTTACACACTCATTCACAGACCCATACATACTCTCACACATCCACTCACAGACCCATAGAGCCACTCACACACCCACTTACAGACTCATACAGCCACTCATACACCCACTCACTCACCCATTCTCATAGTTTACAGGGTACTGTTAGGGAATAAAACATTTAAAAACATAGAAATCCAATGGAAAAAAACAAACATTACAGGGACATTATAGTTAGGAAACAGAATTTTAAAAAAACATAAAAATTCACTGAAAAAACAAAGGTTACGGTAACGTTATAGTTACGCTCAGATTTCACTAATACAAAACCATAGAAAGTCAGCAGTTATAGTTGCCTGAGCTAATTCAAGTCAAGTTTTCAAGTTCAAGTTTAAATACTTTATTCGACAACATTGTCATAAAAGCTTGCATCCCTAAACTAAACAGAATAAATACTAATCTAGTAATAAAAACGTATTAAATACCATACATTTGTACTTTGTTGGCGAATAAGAACTTTTAAAATTTACACGTTTTTTTTAAAAAGAATATCATCACAGCCCAAAGGAAGCTCAAGTAGTTCATAGGAGTTTTAAAGTGCGCGTGCGTATTATCCAGGCCCATCCCAGGAATTTAGCCACAGCAATTGCAAGTTGAGGGACACAGCTTGATTTCAGGACCCTAAAAGCCTCAATACATCTCCTTGTGCCCTAGTTTCTGCATGCCGGTTTCAACCATCTATTCCTTGGGGCAACGTATAGTGGACATACAAATAAGAAATGCAAAATATCTTCTACATGGGATTTACAATGGAAGCATGTGTTTACATTTTCTGGGGACCATTTAACAGTAAAAGCATTTAGGGGCAAGGTGCCAACTCTGAACTGGAAAAACAATTTCCTATCTAGAGGCTTGGAGATCAAATCCCAATACTGTTCAAACATTGGGGAGGTTTTTATCTCTAGGAACTGGGATGTCAAGGCAGGAGATTGGCTAGAGGTCAGTGCAGCATTGTTTATCAAGTCCCAGTATAACTTTTTTAATGTAGTCTTTGAAGGAAAGTCATCTGGGTCTGTTACGGACCACAAGTGTTCAAGGTGCAACTTTTGAAGTAATTTCCTCACTTCTTTTAGCCAAACTACTTTATGGAAAATATCAGAGTTATCAACATCCAGTAAGGCAGCAGCGTAATGTCTCAACTCCGGAGTGGATTTTATACGCCTCCAATATAGGAGGGGACGCAGCCTGATCATGTCCTCAATCCTTTTCCTCCCCAGGTTGTAAAGGAGAGGAGTTGAGGGGGTGCTCTGTGGAACACCGATTAGGCCCCGCAGGAATTTATTTTCTGCCACTGTTAAAGCATTCAGATTGGTGAAACCCCAAAGTTCTGATCCATAAAGGCATGCACCCAGCACTTTCATGCCATAGATCTCCATTGTTGGCTGTATTGGTTTTGTAAATGAAGATTTATACTTTTTGGCTATTGCCCCTGCCAACTGATTAAATTTTAACAGTACAAAGTCCATGTGGGATCTCCAATTCATACTAGCATTCAGGGAGATGCCTAGATAGGTGAAGGCATCCACTTCTTCCAAGAAAGCCCCATTGTAAACCATTTTCCCCTTGAATTTCTTAGAGGGATTCAGATTCATGAATTTTGTCTTTGATGTGTTTATTTCTAAGCCCCGGATCCGGCAGAAATCGCCAAAAGCGTTTATTGTCTTTTGTAGACCACTAGGGGTCCGCGAGACCAGCAAGGTATCATCTGCGAACATTAGTACTGGAACTCGCTTCCCGTCTAGTAATGGAGCATCCGTCGGAACTTGCTTCAGAAAGTCCACAATGCCATTTATGTAGAGGGAGAATAACGTGGGGGCCAAGACACAACCCTGTCTTACGCCTCTCTCAACAGGGAAGGTTTCCGTGACCTCACCCTGGGCTCCCCACCTAATCCGGGCATAATTGTTCTCGTGGAGTCTTACAAGCAAAGTTAATAATTCCGGACTTATTCCTAAATCCCTTAAAACATCCCAAAGTTTTTGTCGGGGAACTAAATCAAACGCGGACTTTAGGTCAACGAAGACAGCGAACAGGGGACCATTTAGCAGGGTAACATTTTTCCAGTATATAGTTAGAAAATGGAACACCTGGTCAACAGAGCTGGTTAAAGGGCGAAATCCCGCTTGATAAGGTGAAAGAATGTCCTTGTCAACTATCCAGGCTTGTAACTTGTTTTGAACCAGCCCGCCCATCAGTTTTTGGGCGCAATCAATAAGGGTGATTGGCCTGTAGTTGCTTGCTAGAGCCTTATCCCCTTTTTTGTAAACTGGGATTATTTCTGCTCCTTTCCATGTTGCTGGTATCTTTGCCCCCTGAGCGATAGCATTTCCAAGCCATACAAAGTATTTACACCAGCTATCTCTGTCTAATAGAAAAACATCTGCCGGTATGCCATCAATTCCTGGTGCCCTGCCTCTGGTCACTCCATCCATTGCCTCGTGTACATCTTTTAATGTAAATAATTCATTAGCAAAAAATACCCTTTCTAGAAGGGGAACAGCCTGAAGGCCTGAGTTGTCAGCATATTGGGGTTTGAAAAAGTCGACCCAGGACTCCTTAGGAACATGATTTTTCGGGCATTCAGCTACACCCCCTGAGCCCCACTTTAATATGGCCCAAAACTCTTTCTGATGTTTATCAACACATGCCTTCTTCAAATCTAGCCAAAGATTCTCATCCCATTGCTTTTTTGCCTTAATCTGGGTTTTTCTATATTCGTCCCTGGCTTTCAAAACTCCCGTTTTAGATCTTAAAGCGATACTAAGATTATGTCTTGCTATTCTACATGATTGATCGTACCAACCCTTCTTTATGGGTGGTCCATTACCCTTCCTCTTCTTGTTTGTTTTCAAGAATAGCTTCTGAATACTAGCAAAGAACTTTGGCTGTGACTCTTCAATCATCTCTTTAAAATTTTCATCATTCATTAAAACCTGTAGTCTGGCAACTTCATCAATAACTAGCCCCTCAAGGACCTGCCTATCCTCTGCGTTGGCTACTAAAGTTGCCCATCTAACATGACGAAGATTATTTGATGGAACAACATCTGAAGTCATAAAGTTCCTAGCTGGATTTTCTGTCATTATTTTTTGTTCTAGGTTGAATAGTAAAGACAAAGGGTTGTGATCGCTCTCCAACCTAGATATGACCTGCATGTCGATCACTTTACTCCAGCCTCTAACATCTATCAGAATATAATCAATCCTACTACTTGATCTTAGGTTATCAAAGGTATGCCTACCCTGTATATCAGAAGGAGTGCGGCCGTTGGCTGCCCTCAATCCTCTGGATAGGCATAAACTTTTAACCTGAATAGCTACTTCTGTCCATTTTTTAACCACCGGAATGTCTAACTGAGGGATTCCCCATTTGGTGTCTTCTTCATATGTCAGATCATTATCCTCACAACCTAAGGGTTCAAATGTTGTGTTTAGGTCTCCACCCACCAAGATAATGTACTGGGTAGATATCATCTCTAGATCGACATCTAAAGCTCCTACTATGTCTGAGGATATGCCCCCTTGGGTTCCCCTTGCGTAGATGTTATATATTGCCAACTTGCAACCATTGTTACAAGTGAGCAGTATAGAAAGTAGGTCGCTATTAGAGATATGGTTCTGCTTGATGGTGCATTGCAGAGCTTGCCGTATCCAAATAGTTAGACCCCCTGAAGGGCGTCCCTTTGTATTCTTCTTCGCGGGCACATAAAAGTTTAAAAAGCCCAAGCGAAAAACTGGTGACACTGACCATGTCTCTTGTAGCAGCACAATGTCATAATAATCTATAAAGTCACACCATTCTGGAGTCTCTATTTTATGTTGGATACCCGCGATATTCCAAGAGATGATCTTGATGGGACTTTCCCTTTCCATATTCCTCTTATTTAAGGGAATAGTCAGGTTAGGGGAAGGCGCACCAGGCGGAGACCTTACTTCGACTAGTTTAATACCAGAGTGAGCAGCTAATGAGCGGTTCTCTACTGGTTTAAAAGTGTAGTCTCTAAGTTCAGGTAACCTAGTCTCACCACAATCTGTTTCTTTTGTCATGGGAATACTAGGATTCCCATGTTTGACCTCTGTAATCTTTGGTTGCCCTAAGTTCATCGGATTTTCCAGTCAGTCACATTGGCTTAATCCTGATATGGCAGAAAACCTATTTTCTATCGCAATTCCCCAATTATTTTTATTTGCAGGGTATTTGGCTTTTCTTATTACAGGGTTCCATTTAGTTTTTAACAGTGTTGGATTTATGTTATTTCCCTTTTTTGTATAAAAGAAATCCAACGTTAATGGCACTATTTCAGTAGATCTACGCTGGGGGGGGGGGGGGTATATATTAGCTAGTATGTTTGGTAGGACTTCGGGATCTGAGAGGTGCAACACCACGCAATCCCCCCTAAACTTTTTAATGCCACCCCCGATCCATTCAACCCTTCTAGCTTTTACTACTTCCTGTGCCAGCTGGTCCCTGCCTCCTGGTTTGAAAGCCATATTCTTTGATAACCAATGAAGTGATTTGTTTATCAAAGAAGGAATATTCTCCTCTTGTCCTGGTTCTAATTGAGGAACATTTGCTAAAACCAATATTAGTGGGGAAGCTTCCACTATTAGTTCTACAGGCCCTTTATCTGTGTTCTCTATCTCATTTGTACTTCTAGAGGCGGGCCTTGCAGAATCCTCAACCATGGAAGCTGGGTTTAGAATTCCCATCCCCTCTCCCCCTTGTCCAGGCCTGGACGTGGTGTTTTGGGAAGTGTTTGTGGCAATATCTGGGCAAACTACGGCTTTGGTATTTTTCGGATCTGCCATAGCCAAGTTTATTGGGACAGACTTTGGTGTTTCTTCTATAGCTTTTTGCAAAAGTGATCCCAATCTGGTGACCTCTGCTGTAAGCAGGTCAATTTTACTTAGGAGTGGTTTAGTAATAGTTTTAATTGTATTATCTATGGCATTCAGTAGCTTTTTGAATTGATCTTCATCTAGATGAATTCCACCTCCTCCATTGTTCCCAATATCGTCACCATTTTTCTCCTCAGACGAGGCCTCAAGGCATTTTTTACCTGATCGAAGTCCACCCCTTTTTGGTATGTTTTTCCCCCTACCCTTTATTACTCTAGGGGCTGGAACCGGTGTAGGGATTTCCTCTTCTAAGGTATTACTTTCAACTTCAGTTGTACATTCAGGAGCTGGTTCGTTAATTACAACTAATAATTAGGTCAGTGGGTTATTATCTGGGGTTTGGAAAACCTCATTACTAATGTCAAGAACTGAGAGTGGTAGAGGCGTATTATCGATGAGCAAGTCCGGCGAATAGCTAAGACCCAAAGATGATCTCCTATTCTGATTAATTTTGGCAACTTTCTGTACCATGTAATTGTCTATTGTGTTAGGTGGAGCAGAAGATGCTTTAGCTTTAGACATGTTAATATCAACGATGCTAGTCCTTGGGATGAAAGTCAATATGATGATCCAGACGATTACAGGAATGAAGGGGTAACAGCACTTACTTGGGTGATTTTGGGCAGCGGTCTTGGCCCTGCTCCTGCCTATTCCTGCCAATGAGGGCCCGCCCTTTGCCCGGGCTTAGCCCCGGGCGTCCCGCTCGCGTCCCGCGAAGCTGGTCCTGCAGCGCTTTATTGCGCCTCCCTGGCGCCCTCGCGTTGTCACAAACGCGCGCCGCTGCGTAGGCTGCCGGGATTCGTAGTCCCGGAGCGGCGGCGCGACCAAACTGCTGGAAGAGTGACTCTTGGCGGTGGCGGCGTGGACCGTGGCCGTCTGGCAAGCTGCGGCGTGTGTCAGGTAAGTTTTGCGTGTCTCCCCCTGCTCCGCCGGTCCTGCAGCGCTTTATTGTGCCTCCCTGGCGCCCTCGCGTTGTCACAAATGCGCGCCCCGCGTAGGCTGCCGGGATTCGTAGTCCCGGAGCGGTGGCGCGACCAAACTGCTGGAAGAGTGACTCTTGGCGGTGGCGGCGTGGACCGTGGCCGTCTGGCAAGCTGCGGCGTGTGTCAGGTAAGTTTTGCGTGTCTCCCCCTGCTCCGCCGGTCCTGCAGCGCTTTATTGTGCCTCCCTGGCGCCCTCGCGTTGTCACAAATGCGCGCCCCGCGTAGGCTGCCGGGATTCGTAGTCCCGGAGCGGTGGCGCGACCAAACTGCTGGAAGAGTGACTCTTGGCGGTGGCGGCGTGGACCGTGGCCGTCTGGCAAGCTGTGGCGTGTGTCAGGTAAGTTTTGCGTGTCTCCCCCTGCTCCGCCGGTCCTGCAGCGCTTTATTGCGCCTCCCTGGTGCCCTCGCGTTGTCACAAACGCGCGCCGCCGCGTAGGCTGCCGGGATTCGTAGTCCCGGAGCGGCGGCGCGACCAAACTGCTGGCAGAGTGACTCTTGGCGGTGGCGGCGTGGACCGTGGCCGTCTGGCAAGCTGCAGCGTGTGTCAGGTAAGTTTTGCGTGTCTCCCCTGAGCTAATTCGAACTCATGCCCATCAATGCACTGCTTATGACCTCACATATTACATCACTCATGACATGTTCAGTGATGCCACTGATGACATCACTGATTACATTATCCACAGAACTACTCACACACACACTCACATCCAATAGAACATCTGATATACACACTCACACATAACCACTCACAGACCAATACAATCACTCACACACCCATTCAATGATCCATAGAGCCACTCACACATCCACTCACTCATACAGCCACTCACACAACCACTAACTGACCTATACAGTCACTCATGCACCCACTCACTCGCCCATACAGCCACTCATACACTGAGTAAGTCTCCTATATAGTTACTCACACACCTACTTACTCAACCATTCAGACACTCACACAGCCACTCACTCACCCATAGTTACTCACACACCCACTCACTTATTTATACATATACAAACATGCAGTCACTCACCTATTTAGTCATTAACACAAGCACACACTTATCCATACAGCCACTCTCGCTTTTCCCCACTCACCCATACAGCCACTCCCACACCTAGTCATTCACCCATACAACACTTATGTAGGCACTCACTCACTCATACAGCCACTTACACACCCCATCACTCACCTAAACAGCCTCTCATATAGCCATTCACTCACCCCTACACCACTTACACACCCACTCACTCACCCACAAACCCACCCAAATAGTAAATTACTCACGCATACAGCCACTCGCACACCCAATCACACACCAATACCGCCACTCACACACCCACACAACAACTCACACACCCATAGAGCCACTCAGATACCTACTCACACATGGATACACAGTCACCCAGCCACTCACATAATGTGTTACAAATAGTAAACTCATTAGTAGCACACAAAGTTTATTAATTTAACTTTTATAGTATTTCACTATAAATCTTTAACACTCAGAAACCTTTAGAATACTCCCACAATCACTAGATGATGCCTTCAGTGATATTATTTGAGATACCATCAGTGATGTAATCAGTGATGTGACTGACCATGTCATTAGTGATGTAATATGTGCGCTCATAAGCAGTGCATTGCAGGGCGTTAGTTATAGTTAGCTCAGGTAGCTAAAAATTGTGAATTTCTATGGTTTTGTACAAGCGAAATCTGAGCCTAACTATAATGTCCCTGTAACCTTTGTTTTTTTCAGTGTATTTCTAAGGATATTTCATTCATATTTCCTAACCATAACGTCCTTGTAACCTTTGTTTTTTTCAGAGAATTTATAACTTTTTCAAAATTATATTTCCAAACTATAACGTTCCTATAATTTTTGCTGTTTTAGTGAGTATATATAACCAAAAACGCCCAGAAGCTTTAGGCCGCACAGCACTGCAGGTGAGTAACAACTCTATTTAAACCAAGCAGGCAGCTTAACATCCATTTGAAGTCCATGGCCTGACGATTTTCGATGCCGCTGTTTGCATCTCCGTAGAGGCCGTGTCAGCGGAGGCGATTGGTGGCTACTACCGCATCTCCCCTGCGTATTTCCGTAATAGGAGGCTTTCAGTGCTCCTCCTTTGGTGGCAGTTCATTTTTAAATACACGCTGGGATTAGGTCTCATTTTGCCAATAAACGCCCTCTAGTGGGTTACCTCTGCTGCAGCTAATTATGGACAATTTTTCTCGGCCCTCCATTGAGCCTTGGATGAGACTCTGCCGGCTTCATTAAAGGTTCCCAGCAGCTTCAGAAAGAGGCAGCTTCCTCTCTCCTAATGCCCATTGGTTGCGGGCAGTGCGATCCCTCTGCGGCCTGGAACTGCCACATAACATGTAACCAAAAATGCCCAGAAGCTTGAGGCCGCATAGCACTGCAGGTGAGTAACAACTTTATTTAAACCAAGCAGGCAGCTTAACATCCCTTTGAAGTCCATGGCCTGACGCGTTTCGATGCCGCTGTTTGCATCTCCTCAGAGGGCGTGTCATAGAGGTGATTAGTGGCTACTGCATCTCCCTTGCGTATTTCCGTAATAGGGGGCTTTCAGTGCTCCTCCATTGGTGGCAGTTCATTTTTAAATACACGCTGGGATTTGAGGTCTCATTTTGCCAATTAACGCCCTCCAGTGGGTTACCTCCGTTGTAGCTAATTATGTACAATTTTTCTCGGCCCTCCATTTAGCCTTGGATGAGACTCTGCCGGCTTCATTAAAGGTTCCCTGCAGCTTCAGCAAGAGGAAGCTTTCTCTCTCCTAATGCTCATTGGTTGCGGGCAGTGCGATCCCTCTGCGGCCTGGAACCGCCGCATAACATGTAACCAAAAACGCCTAGAAGCTTGAGGCCACACAGCACTGCAGGTGAGTAACAACTCTATTTAAACCAAGCAGGCAGCTTAACATCCCTTTGAAGTCCATGGCCTGACGAGTTTCGATGCCTCTGTTTGCATCTCCTCAGAGGCCGTGTCAGCAAGGTGATTAGTGGCTACAGCATCTCCCCTGCGTATTTCCGTAATAGGGGGCTTTCAGTGCTCCTCCTTTGGTGGCAGTTCATTTTTAAATACAGGCTGGGATTTGAGGTCTCATTTTGCCAATTAACGCCCTCTAGTGGGTTTCGTCCACTGCAGCTAATTATGGACAATTTTTCTCGGTCCTCCATTGAGCCTTGGATGAGACTCTGCCGGCTTCATTAAAGGTTCCTTGCAGCTTCAGAAAGAGGAAGCTTCCTCTCTCCTAATGCCCATTGGTTGCGGGCCATTGGTTTCAAAAGAAGCATAGTGAACTGGAACTAATGTTAGATGTAAAATTTCAATTAACACTGTTCTTGTTCAATTTTTCCACAAATGCCAGGGCACTATCTTGAGATGAAAAATAAATCATCTATATAACGTAAATACAGCAGGATGTTGTTTGTGGCAATCTCCCAATGTTGTACATATAGGATCTGCTCCTATATATATATATATATATATATATAAATATATATCACACAATTTCTTCATTTAACCGGAGCCCCCATCACTAAGGACGGCTTCGTGAAAACAGGTGTGAAGCATCCTGCCATAAAAACCCACACAGTAAAGCAAGATGTACTGAAGCTCTAGTTTGAGGGAGCCTTTCACTAAACCTGCCACAATCCTGCTAATTGCCTAGAAAACCTACTTGCCATCTGCTCGGAGGAGAGCCTGGATTGCTGAGGGGGCCGCCGCGCTCGAAACAACTCGAGAGCGCCGCCGAGAGCCGCCATCACTTTTGCTGGGGCGTGGGTACTACATCTCCCAGAGTCCCACGCGCTAGCTCTACGCAGGGCCCCGTGCACCAGGAAGTGCTCAAAAATGCGAGGCGGCTAACGCATCGCGGGACGCGCGCGGGCAAAGCCCGGTTCAAGGGCAGGCCCGTCCGCGCCCGTCGTAGCCTGACAAAGACTGGACTGGGCCACCTCTCTGACACCTGGCTAACTATAGGGATTGGACATTTGGACATTTGGTAAGAGTCAACTCCCAGGTTTAGTTCTAATTTGCTCTATAATTGAACACTGCAATTTCTGTGTTTGTTTTAACTTTTCTGGTAGTTTATTTGTGTGTTTCGCATATAACCAGTAAAACAGGGAAGAATTATAAGCAAACGGAAGGGAGCTGTGGGCACCTTAGATGTTTTTTTTCTTAGGGCAGAAAATCTTATAAACCAAGAGATCGAAATTGCTGAAAGAAGACTATCCCTAGATCCCGTTTACACACAAAATAATTCACCACAGCTCTCAGCGTCTCCGCTACTTTTACCTCAGATAGCCCCAGACGCAGAGAAAGATGACCCATCCCAAGAGAGCATTGACTTATCAATCTCCATTGACCCAATTGATAGAAGAAAGCTCACCAATGGAGACTAGATTAAGAAATAAAAACCAGAAACTGGGGAAAAAAATGGACTCAAAAAATGTAAAAAAGAAAATACCAATACCTAGAAAACCGAGGACTAGGGGCGCGGGGGCTGTGGTGCCAAGAGGGAAAACAGCAAATAGAATAGAAGTAAGCCATGTTTCTGGGAAAAATATGTCGACCCAGACTGAGCCCTTTGATAGTGAATGCTATTCCGTTCCTATTAACTACAAAAGGGACTTGGAGTCTATTTTAAAAAGATCCCTAGAATCTGCTAGAGAGGGCTTTCTAACTGATTTAGTAGCGCATGTCGGTGCGGCCCTAAGGCCACTGGAAGAGAAGCTGGCCCTCTTTCAAAGCACTATAGGGCGCTGGAGTCCAAACAGCATTGTTAAGGAAAATAGTCCTAGGGAGCCAGGAATCCTTCATAAAAGTAATACATGCCCAGAACACAGGCCCATTCCTCTAGAACCAGAGATAACGATACTACGAGATCAGGTTGAGAGCAGCCATATGCCTAGAAAGAAACTCTTGCCTGTAACCAGAAGAGCACTAACGGGGACTAAGTCTAGGGATAATACAGATGCCTGCCAGACATCAGAAGGTAGCATACGCACTAATGCAGAAAGCGGTAGGGGGAAGAACGATGAATTACTTATACACAGCCCAAAAAGCACAGATTTAATCCCGAATAAAGAAGTACTCAGCCTCCCGCCAGCATCATGCCCGTATACGCTAATTCTTGTAGGGGTACTGGTGTTAGGAGAGACCAGAAGGCGAATTGGACAAGCCTGAAAAATAAAGTTATCAATTGGCTAGCAAAATTTAAGCAATTTACCCTGATGAGAGAAGCTGACATCCTGATGGTATGCAGGGTAGGATGGGTGGGCGAATCCAGAAAGAATATTAGCGGGGACTGTGTAGTGGTAAATTTCAGGCGGCCATACATGACCAGAGAAATCCTCAAAATCAAAGATATGACTAATCGGGGACATACAAGTTTCAGTGCTTTACCACTGGGATATTTTTATAGACCTATGGAGAGCGGCTATGCAACTAACCTTAACCCAGGGGTAGAGCTGAACAACTGTTTTGAGATTCTATCCACTCTCGAGGAGCAGGATTGACATTTAAAGTTTATACACTCTAAACCAGTGCTGCCAATAAGTAGTAGTAGGGACAAGTGTACTCATGAGAGCTCCATACTGAGTCAAAAGATGGGGATGGGTGGCCAATTAACTAACGAAATAGATCTTATGATCGAGGAAGATCCCATGGTAATAATGGAAAATTCTGACGATTATCGAGGGGCTAACACCCAATTGATCCCCTTTCAATCATCAAATGCCCCTGACTCAAACTTAAGCACTAAAATGTCGGGAAATGAACTACTCCGCCCTAGAGAGCATAGTAATATATTAGATTTGCAGATTATCTCCTGGAACATCGCAGGGTTAAATAGGAATTTGTTGGACCCCACTTGGCATGAATACATAGAGATTTATGACATCATACTCTTACAAGAGACCTGGTTGCTAGACCTGGTTGCTAGATAGTCCCCACAGGGTTGGTTACAAAACATACTGGGTGGGGGCGACCCACTCAGTAAAAGGAAGACCCTCTGGAGGACTGGTGATTTGGATTCGAGTTTCCCTGCAAATCGATATTGCCCCTTTGGCAATCATCTCTAAAGATATACTGGGCCTAAAACTAACAGCCAAGGATGGTAGAGCCACTTATCTCTTCAATATATATAATAGACCCTCTCCCGCACACTGTGAGTCACTGGTGATCAGTCAGTTGGACCGTGCCCTTGATTCTCTAGGATATATCCCAAATGTAGTAATAGGTGGCGATTTCAATTGTAACTTTGAGCCAGTGCTGGGTTTTGGTGAACTGATGGAGACCCAAGACCAAGCATATAACATTCCAGTATTGGCTAGTGAAAAGGAGGTCAAGTGCACAGTAGCTGTGACTCAGCTCCTAGGATTAACACTGGCACACAACCTCAGAACATGTAATGGGCGACTTCCATCAGATAGACCTAAAGCCCATACGTTTTACCGAGGCAACTCACGGAACTATACAGATTACATGCTGGTGACATTAGGTTGCTGGTGTTACTTGAGAGACCTTAGAATAGACTCCAGAACAGAGAGTGATCACTTACCCTTGAGTTTGAGGGTTTCACCTGAAATTTTTTCTATAGTACCCTCTGGCAAAGTTAATACTGGTAGTCTAGATGATGAAATCAAGCTGAAGAGGAATAACCGGGTTGTAAAGTGGCCCAACATCCTAGCGGATAAAAAATCAATGTCCAGTATTTATTCAATCTTCGCAGACACTCTATCCCCTTACATAGAGAGTAACGCAGTTCCAATAAGGATGACTGACCTCCATGGTAGGCTGGTAGATGCTTTAGGCCCTCTACTAAGTAAAATACCTAAAGAAAGGAAGCCAGGAACATCTGAAAGGGCCAGTCACGGTAAACCATGGTATAGTAAGGACTGCCGAACTGCGAAGTCTGAGCTAATCAAAGCCATACAGGGAAATGACATAGAAAATATAAGGGAAAAAAGGCTCACTTACAATCAGACACTAGATGCTGCAAAGAGAGCTTGGGACGAGGAGATATGGGCAGACCTAATATGTGCAGCTAAGGCGAAGGACCAGGCTGGATTCTGGAATCTGATATCTAAAGGCAATAGGTCAGGTAGAGCCCAGAGAGACCTCTTCTTAGACGAGGATACCTGGGTTAACCATTTCTCTGCACTTTACACTGAATCCAATGGAGACAGATTTGTAGTGACGGAGAAAATGATTGTGATAGCAAAGGCAGCCAATTTACATTTCACATTAAAGGAAACAAATCAGTAAAATCTGGTAAAGCTCCAAGACCGGAAAAAATTCCCGGTGACCTTCTAAAACATGATTTGACTATCTGGGCTCCTTACATAAATACACTTTGTAATGCAATAGCAAACTTTTACCCAATACCAAACACATGGATGGGGCAGAGATTGTCACAGTTTTTAAAAAGGGGAACAGACTTGATCCGGCGAATTATCGCCCAATCAGTCTGATAGACATTCCACAGAAAGTATTTACCAGGCATATATTGTCACACTTGTTGTCCTGGATCGAAGAGGTTGATCTGCTAACAAAATTTCAAGCAGGGTTTAGAAAGAAGATTAGTAACATCGACCAAGTCTTCAGATTTTCATGCCTCTGTTGGAAATACATTACGATAAGGCAAGGTACTTTATATGTTGCATTTGTGGACTTAAGAGCTGCGATCGATTTGGTTCCCAGGACCAGCCTTTGGGGTCATCTGAAGGATCTAGGGATACCAATCGAACTGCTAGTCCAGATAATTAGATTGCATGAAGGTAATTATGCAGAAGTGAGATGGGGACTGCGGGGAGAACTCACAAAAGAAATACCTGTGAAGCGTGGAGTGCGACAAGGTGGTGTGCTGGCACCATCCTTCTTTACCTTATATGTAAATGATATCCCCTCTTTCTTGGAGGGATGTAAGAACGACTCACCCAAGTTAGGGGGGGAAGTGATACCTGCACTACTTTTCGCAGATGACACTATTCTAATCTCACAAACCCCCATCGGCCTCCAAAACTTGCTAAATTCCTTCCACCTGTACTGTACCAAAAAAGGACTTGAGATCAACCCTACTAAGACAAAATACATGACCATTAATACAAGTAAAGCTTTTAAAAAGAAATTGGAGTTGCAAGGCGAAAGACTAGAGTACGTGAGCAGTTTCAACTATTTAGGAATTACACTGGACTCCAAATTGTCCTGGAAACCACAATTGGAAAAAATAGACTAGTTTTGGTCCAAAACTGCACGCCCATCATAAAGAAACACAGTGGGAGCATCTCTAAGGCTGCTTCTCCTGCTATAGAGGTTTTTAAATTCAAGGCCCAGTCAGCAGCCTTGTACAGTGCAGAACTTTGGGGTCTGCATTGCAAGCGTAGCTTTGAAGTTGATGAAAATAAATTTGTCCGTAAGCTACTGTCATTACCTAATAGAACTCCTATGCTCCCGGTCTTCCTTGACATCAACCTAAAACGCACTGACAGCCTTGCTGCATTACGCCCCCTTTTGTTTTGGATAAGAATTTGGACCACGGACGAGCTTGTCCACTACAGAAAGGGGCTACAAGAGATAATGCCTTTTGGTCTTCTAAATAATATCCCATGGTTCAAACACATCGCTACCTGGTTTACAAAAATAGGATTATTAAACTACTGGGAAAACCCCCTAGAATTAACTAGGGTATGTAGCAAGACAGTAAAATCTTCATTCTGGAACTACTCAAGTACTACCTTGCTACAGGACACCAGTTTAGGATCTTTAACTATATTGTTTCTCCAGTTTAAAAATACCCCCCAATTTGAATCCTTGCTGGATGAGGTAAACCCATCGGTAGCAAAATTTGCTATCCTGAAATTCAGATACGGGGTTTTGCAAACCAATGATAAGAAATCCAAATGGGGCAACAACGCAATTGATAAAGATTCTGATAAGTGTACTTTTTGCAAAAATGTTTCTCTAGTCAAGGAAAACGATATGCACATTTTATTTTTCTGTCCTGCATATCGATACCCTCTATGTAATACCCTTAAATTAAGACATTGTAGTCAGGCAGAGGGGATCCTACGATCTGACACCACACGATTGGTGGTTTTTTGTGTGTCAAAATTCCTCTGTAATGTAATGTATCTTAGAGCCAAAAATGGTTTGAAACTGTAACTGCGGTAGTACGCGACTCTAGTAATTAATCGTTATAACTAGCCTATCCAATTTTAATTTAAACAATGATTTGCTTTTAACACTGGAAAACTTGTAGACAACCAACTGTTAGAGATCTGACCTAATAGCAATATTGTAATCTCTGATGAAATGTCTGACTTTTTTAGGAGAAACCCCTCTATCTTTTTAAATTATTTTTAATGGTTTTATATTTATATTTATATTTATTGGATTTATAACTAAATGCTTTTATCTGCAAATTGATGATGAACTGTGGAAACTCTGACCCCATCTCTGTTATTTGGTTTATTATTGTCAAGGTTGTGTAACTGCTGTGATTTCGATATCAATGTGATGTAACTTATTTTTATGCACTTTATGGTCTAAAAAGACCGAAATAAAGTATTGATTGATTGATTGAGTTTGAGGAAACCTGTGTTTATTTCATTTCAAACTGGCAGCATTTCTTTGTCTCTTCTCTTTTCCTTACGCTTTTCGGCTGTCCCAGCAGCCTTGTTCACAGGTGAGCTAAATTGTATGCATCGTTTAGGGGACTTAAATTCAAATAATCATGTGACTTGTAGTGCAAGCATCAAGTTCCACAATGCACTTGCAATGTAAAATACACTATGTAATATAATGTTCATATTTATCTTGCTGAATAGCATTGACATCTTCACATTAAAATATAGCCCAAGTGCACACTTTTCTATTGGAAAATAAGTCACGTTTAAAATTGGATTGATTTTAAAAGTAAATGTAAATGTGTTGTATTTGTATAGAGCGAACAGTAACCCGTAAGCATCCCGGCGCTTGTACTCCTACCACAAGGGAACCCCTCCTGGCTTTTCCTGGTGAGGTGTCCACTCCTGGGCATCCCATGGTGAAACCAGGCATCCCTTGTGTATCAGGGGCCGTTGTGGAGACTAAGCAAGCTATTGCCCAGAGTTGCAGCGTGGGGCCCATGCTTAGATTCGGCACTGAGGCGAGAATATCCGGTCAGAGGAATTTAAGCCCGATCCCGCCGAGGCAGGAATCAAACCCTGGTCCCTGGCCAGCGCTCTGCATCAAGGTCTGCCGCTCTAACCATTGAGCCACACTTCTCCACGTTTAGTTATTCATTTCATGCTCAATATATTTCCTGCCAGTCTCACATCCGTGTAATACTTTAAAACACAGTTTCTTCAGAAAGTGCATGCGGAGATACTTCCCCTCCTGCTCCCTTTCTCACCTTGGTGCTCCAAAAACCCAATTTCCATCATACTGTTTGCAAGAAGAGGTGAGGGGGACATGCTCCCCAATTGAAAATCACACACATTCTTCACATGACGGTAGTCCCCAACCCTGCAGGGTGGCTTCATGAAGACAGGTGTGAAGCATCATGCCATAAACTCCCACACAGTAAATCATGTATATTTGTATAAACGTGTGTGAGTGTAAAAGAGGATGCAGAGAACTCTGGGTAGTTCCTAAATTTAGGTGGAGAGCAGCTCCTATATAGATCACCCTGCAACACCAGCAACACTCTGAATTTGCTCACCTCAAATGTCTGTTTTTCTAGCTACATTTTTAAGCATAGGATTAGCCATCCACGCCGAGCTACAAAGGGACAAAGCCTTTTTCCATTTTTACAGCAAAATGTTTAAGCATAGGATTAGCAACATGCTGTCTATGCAGAGCTAAAAAATTACAAAAGCCTTTTTACCACTCCAGACATAGTATTACAGCTTTGGGTTGATAAAATGCCATCCAAGCCAACCTGGAATGCATAAAGGTAACCTCTGACACATGTTTTGCTCTCATTAGACCTCCTCAGATAGGTATAGCTTTGTCCAGACACAAGGGAGCCCTCAATATATGTCAAAACAATACCCTTTCAGGCTTCGAGTGCCGAATAAATGATGTAAAAGAGGAAGCAGAGAACTCTGAGTAGTTCCAAAATTTAGGTGGGAGCAGCTCCTATATAGCAAACCCTGCAACACCAGTGACAAGCTGAATCTGCTCACTTCAAATGTCTGTTTTTCTAGCAAAGTTTTTAAGCATAGGACTAGCACAGCGACATCCAAGCCAAGCTAGAAAGGGACAAAGCATTTTGCAATTTATATAGCAAAATCTTTAAGCATAGGATTAGCAAAATGATATCCATGCCGAGCTGTAAAATGGCAATAGCCTTTTTACCACTCCAGGCATAGTATTACAGCCTTGGGTTGGTAAAATGCCACCCAAACCAACCTGGAATGCATAAAAGCAACCCCTGGTATGTGTTTCACTCTCATTAGAGCTCTTCAAAGATGTATAGCTTTGTCCAGACACAAGGGAGCACCTAGTATAAGTCAGAACAACACCTTTTCAGGCTTAGAGTATAGAATAAATTATGTTAAAGAGGAAGCAGACAACTATCGGGTAGTTCCCAAATTTAGGTGGAGAGCAGCTCCTATATAGAGCACTCTGCAACAGGAATATAGATAGATAGATAGATAGATCTATCCAGGCTAAAGTGCTTAATAAGCTGCAGTTGGTGCAGAACGCGGCAGCCAGGGTACTGCTTAATATCCCAAAACATCACTCCATTTCCCCATTTATTCGCAATCTGCACTGGCTTCCAGTGAGAAGTCGCACAAAGTTTAAGGCCCTATGTATAGCTTATAAAGCTATTAACAATACGGGACCTCAGTTTCTCAAATCAGCATTTAAACCTCCAGAGGCACCAAGAACCCTCCGTTCATCTTCAGCCCATCTTTTGAACGTCCCATCTACAAGAAAGGTCAACTGGGGTGACAGACGTTTCATAGTGGCTACTGCCAGACTGTGGAACTCACTCCCCCTGTGTATTAAGACTTGCCCCATGCTGCTTAGTTTTAGGAAACAACTTAAAACCTGGTTGTTTACACAATAGATGCTTTAGTTTGTGCAGTTTCTGATCGCTACAGCGCCGAGACACCTCTGGGTATTTGCGGGCTAAACAAATTGCAAAAATAAATAAATAAATAGATAGATAGATAGATAGATAGATAGATAGATAGATAGATAGATAGATAGATAGATAGATAGATAGATAGATAGATAGATAGATAGATAGATAGATAGATAGATAGATAGATATAGGTTGACCTTTAATCCACAAAATAGAATTAAAGAATATTTGTGAGTGCGGTTTGTTCTCAGTGATTAGTGGGTCATGTCAAGGAGAGTGTCAGGACTCAGGAGGACCTGAGTGGATGTCAACGTTCATAATGCTTTGACATTAAAAAATATCAACACTGAGTAAGTGGTCAGCTATGGTGGCATCAGGCAGCCTGGAGCCATGTATGCTTAGGCTTAAAATAATTAGTAAGAAGTAAGGAGAGACGATCTCGAGGGCGGTGGGGCTCCCGCATGATTCTTCCGATGCTGCACAGTCTGCCTCTCTGTAAAGGGGCAGTGAGTACAATTTCTACTGTGATTATAGTGTGAATGTACAAAGTTAGTGCAGGAGCAATATTGTGTAGTTTTAACTACACGATCGTCCAATCAAGCCCTCAACGATATTCCGCGCATCCATAAATCCACCATGGGGGTAGATCCTTCTCCTACTTAGCGGCAAAAACCTGGAATTCTCTCCCCACCCACCTCCGCCTTACACAGAACCACCTCTCCTTCAGAAAGCAACTAAAAACGTGGATATTCGATAAGTAATGCACCCCCCTCCCTCAAGCGCCTTGAGACCCTCTGGGTGAGTAGTGCGCTATACAAATTTCTGAACTTGAACTTGAACTTTTGAGTGCCTAGGTTAAGCAAAGGTAGCACTAATATCGGTTAACCCAGCAGATTGCCTGTAAATTTACATTTTGCTTGTAAACTGCCGTAAATTATTACATGTGTTCTTTACTATTGTATCTTGTGCTATTGAGTGCCTTCTTATTTCCTCCTATAAGGACAATCAAGGAGCCAAGAGGCAAGACGGCCAACCAGAGATGGGAGCCAGGCACAGGCCAGGACTACCAGAGCTGAAGGCATGTTCTCTTCTTCTCATAGGTCTAATTAATTATGTATTCTTTTTTGAGTTAACAAAAATAACAATAGCATTTCTTTCTTATACATCCCTCCCATGTTTGCATTAACATTCTCTCCTAGAATCTTTTCTCAACCTATTTCTGTCAGCCTCCTTTGGTATTACTTACTATTCCGCCACTTTTTCACTGTGGTAACACTAGCAACTATCAAGCAAGTTAAGCAACCCGTCCTTCTAATGTCTCTTTTACTAACCTCCTCTTCCTCCTTCCAGTCTCCTTCCCTTAGTCTTTGTACTAGCCATTTTCAAAATTTGTATTATCTGGCTTGGCAGCGCAGCTGTCGCCAGACAATTATGTGAGAATCACCAGAGTGTGCCATTGGCTCCACCCATATGTTGGGTGCTAGGAGTGCATGTTCTGATTGGGGCAGAAGTTCTATGCTTCCTAAAAAAGAGCTTGCCATCCATACATCTGGAGAATAGAGTTCATCCTTAAATTAAGGAGATCACCTAGAGGATGATTACTGGCCACACCTTTGATGTCCAAGAAACTTCCCTTGTCTGCTTTTGCGCCCTCCAGATCCTTATAATATCTGGACATGAAATGTTTATTCATTTCAATCATCACACTCTCCATATTTTGAGGAGAGAGCCAGGTCCTTCAGCCTTTGCCACTGCTTTAAAACAAATGAAATGTATATGAAAGGGTGTCTGTGGAGAGATGAGGGGAACTTTTGCCCAGTGTTAGTTAGGGAAATCAGGAAGAGGTCACGTGGGCCAAACATGATTGTCACACTAGGCGCCACCAGTTCTAAAGCCAGTCCTGGTTGCTGCTTTAGGTTTAGGTTTAAAGAATTCCCAAAGCTGGCATTGATGTTACCACTGCAATGCGCTGCTGCCGAAGCTTTGACATGCTTCTCGATTCAGGGCCAACGTCAGGCTCCTCAAAGGTTGAAGGCAGCACTTCAGTTCTTCTATGGCTTGAATTTGACATAGTTTATCTTCCAGCTCACTGGCATTCCTGACATTCCAATTCTTGTGAATTGAGGCATCTGCTGTAGAAAGGAATGAAAGTGACCAAGCCTTTTTGTTACCATGGATCCAGTATTGTGCAAAGTTGAACTCTTAAGAGGACACTATCTCTCTTTGCAGCTTTTGGTTTGTGCTCAGACGAAGGATTAAGCTGTTATCCAAAGGCGCTACGTCCTTACTGACATTAGTAAAAAGTTTTGTTACACCTTTTGCAAATGTTCCTTCAGCTTGAGCAACCACAGGATTGCATAGCTCACAGTAGTGTCCTCCTTGTTGACTTTCCATGCCAAAATCTCAAAAGGCACTTGCATTTGGATGGGTTCGATCCTTTTTGCAAGGCCGTTCCCAGGCAGTTCACCTCTCCACCTTCTCTGCCCCTTTTACCCCCCTCACTTGTGGTGTTCCCCAGGGTTCAGCTCTTTCCCCTCTCCTCTTTAACCTATATATGCAACCACTCATGGCATCCCTTCACCACTCCCCAGCTACTATATACAATTATGCAGACGACTTGCAATTGATTTTCCCCCTGGACACCTCACCCTCTTCCCGCCTTAACATCCAAACTACAATGCTACTCATCTCCGATTGGATGGCTCATAGCCAACTCAAGTTAAATCCGTCTAAAACAGAACTTGTTCTGGTGGGCGGCCCTACCAACCCTTGGGATGATAACTTCTGGCCCCCTTCCCTTGGCTCCCCCCCCTCGCCCAGTCAGCACTGTGAAAAGCCTAGGAGTGATCATCTCTGAGGACCTTTCTATGAAACCTCAGATCTCTGCAGTAACATCATCCTGCTTCTTCCAGCTGCGCAGGATCCGCAAGATCTGTAGATTCTTAACCAGAGAGGCACTCATACTAGCCATATTGGCTTTGGTCATCTCCAGGGTTGACTTCTCTAACATCTTGTATGCGGGGATCCCTGCCTACCAGCTTCAAAAACTTCAGCTAATTCAGAACCAGGCTGCCCGCCTGGTGTTTCACCAACCTAAACACCAGCATGTTTCCCCCCTCCTGAGGAGCCTTCATTGGCTCCCGGTGGCTAAACGGTGCTCCTTCAAACTTGGCTGCACCTTATTCAAATCCCTTCACAATCATGCCCCCGAGTTCATTTCCTCTAAACTCAAGCGATACCTTCCATCCCGCAACCTTCGATCCTCTGTCGATAATCTTCTCTGCAGTCCATTGAACCGCCGCAAAAAACACGGCGGCCTTTGTTTTTCCTTTTTAGGCCCCACCTTCTGGAATTCCCTCCCTTCTTCCTTTCGCCATTGTCCCACCTACGAACTGTTCCGAAAAACCTTGAAAACTCACCTCTTTAAGTTAGCCTTTGAGTAATACTTTCTGCCCCGGTTCGTTATGTCTGTTATGAGCGCCAAGAAACCGTCTCGGTGTACGCGCGCGGTACAAATTTTTTAACATAACATAACATAACATTGGATCAGACTCTTCACTAGTCCCCATTTGTCAGCCTTAATCGTCAGGGCTTTGCTATTTGCAAACCCTCTCCTTTGTAATAAGTAATCATTGATTAATTATTACTTATTACTGTACTGCTCATACAGGTGTTACAAACAAACCACAGTGCCGGACAGTATGAATTAATAGAAACAAATGCACACCTAGTATAATTAATTGCTAGGCTGACAAACCATTTGTGATTAATCACTTGTATTTTATGAAAAAAGGTTCTTGTACAAATATTTTGGCATCAAGGGATACACACCACATTTACAGAGGTTCACAAGTACATTGAAAAAACCATATACAATACATTGAGTCAAGACATACACATATAACAATTGTGATAACAATAGATATAAACAACTGTGCAATGCCTCAAAGAATTACGTTTTGCTGAGGCACCAATCCTGAATGAAAATGAACAAGTGGACAAGCAAGATGACACACTAGCCTACTTGTTTCCACCACCACTAGATACGCATTTTTAATTTAACATATGGTGCAAAAAATAGGAAAACACAACACTATGCAGCAGTGTAGAATTTGTGTAAATTATATTCCTATTGTGCCCTGGTGGTTCAGTATCAGGGTGGAGCAGGACGCCGACGCGTTTCAAACCCGTTAAATAGGTTAAGGGTTCTCCTCAGGACAAGGATTGGGGGGTCGATGTCGCTGTGAATTTAAAAAAATTGTATCAATGAAAGGCTGACTAACACCTCACTGAAACTCAAACACTGTAAGGAAACAAGCAAATACCTTATGCTTGGAATATCAGGATACTCCCTGTGGATAAGATGATATAAACCCTAGTTAGTCTCTGTTACTTATAAGACACTCTGAGCCTCCGTATGATCAAAAGAAATTGACTGTGGGCACGTACCTTGATGTTTAAAACACTAAAGAGTGTATGGGGTGCTGATGCGCATAAAATCAATAGATGTTGAGATGTGCCTAGGGAAAGTAAATAATACGTCGCGTTACAATCCCAACTTGTAACACCCTGGTTAGCTTCTTCACACGTAGCTATTTAAAGCAAATGGTGAAAATGAATCCTACCTCAGTTGGCAGAAGTTCGGGTATATGCACGAACCCGAGCGGCAGCCGCCGTGGCAGTTCGGCAACTGTGAAGTCAAAGGGGAGCAATCACACGGAGTCGGAGGCTAAACTACTTCTTGAAAAGATAGAAAAGGAGATCACAACATTCAAAGACAACACAATAAACTTTAAAAGGCGTTCAATCTAGAAGTTGTGTATCCATACTTGAAAGAAGATTTTTACACCCGCTCCGAGTCCACCAGATATCTCAACTCGTACCAAGGGAGATCCAAAAAAAGATTTGTAACATTTTCCGAAACTTCATCCTCTGATTCGTCCGCGGAATCTGACCCGGGGGAAGGATCATCGAATAGGGGCCAACAGAAGAGGCCTTTTTTAGGGCAGGGCCAACAACAGCAGCGGAGCAAATTCAAACCACCACAATGGGAAATGTCAACGCGCAAGCGGAACTACAAGTCTTAAAAGATTCCTCCATCATCAATATCTCCAATAAAATCTTGACCAAGGCAGAAGAGGAACTATTGCAGTTGGGTCTTTCATTCGTACCAGGTACACACATCGACTTTACTAAAGTCAAACTGGAGGTGATCGAATTCTTTCGAAAAATACGTCTTAGATGGTTCTTTAAAGACTCTACTTATGAACCACAAATGGAGGTATCTGGTCTCAGAAACAAATCTCTTTTTTGCCCACCAAATAACAACATGGCAAAGAATATTGTCACCTTCGAGCAGAAAGTTTTATCTTCTTTGAACGAGCTGGAAAAGAAAAGAAGATTCATACCTACTAATCTTTCCAAAGATCAGAGACAGGCCATAACCTCCCTGAAGAATCAGCAAGAAGCAGTGATCAGACCAGCAGACAAAGGAGGTGCAGTGGTCCTCTGGTCCAAAGACCTCTACAAAGCCGAAGGAAGGAAACACGTGTACAACACCAACTGGTACCGCCTTATTACACAGGATCCTACAGCTGAGATCACCCATGAAATCGCACAGATTGTTAAAGACCAAGAGACAATGGGATCATTGGTCCCAAAGAAGCAGAATTTCTTGTAAAACGTTTTCCACGCACTCCACATTTGTACTTTCTTCCAAAAGTGCATAAAGATCCTAGTGCACCACCGGGCCGCCCGATAGTGTCGGGTTGTGACTCTGTGCTGGAGCCAATTTCTAAGTTCGTGGATGTTTTCCTGAAGGAGTTTACCATCAAAGTCCCGTCTTTCCTCCGAGACACCATGGATTTCTTAACTAAGGTTGAAGGAGTTGAGTTCGATCCAAACACCCAACTCTTAGTAACAATGGATGTGTCCTCTCTATACACCCAAATTCCACAGCAGGGTGGAGTTGACGTGATAGAACTGTATCTCAATTCAAGACCTCGCCCGCACAGAGTGCCCACTGAATTCATTGTCAATCTGGCATCTCTCGCCCTTAAAAAGAACTTTTTTGTATTCGAGGACGAAATGTTCCTACAGATAAAGGGATCGGCGATGGGGTGTCCGTTCGCCCCAGAAATGGCTATACTGTACATGGCCCAATATGAAGAGAGATTTGTCTATAACAACAATCCGTATGGAGCGCACATTGGGCAGTGGCTCAGGTACATAGATGATGTGTGGTGCATCTGGAATGGCACATCAGAGTCCCTTGAAGAGTTCCACCAGTGGCTGAATAACCGCAGTCCAGACATAAAATTCAGTCTGGCATATGACTGCAGATCCATGCCGTTCCTTGATGTGGAGATCAAATCTACACCAGAAGGCCTGAAGTCCACACTCTTCCAGAAAAAAACTGATAGGAATAATGCGTTACACTACGCAAGTTTCCATCCTAAAAGCCTGAAGAACAATCTCCCATATGGCCAATACCTACGGGTGAGACGGAACTGCTCGAGAACGGAAGACTTTACCATTCACGGAGACGCTCTGACCAACAAGCTGAGGGCACGAGGCTACCCGGCCAAACTCTTGAAACAATCCATGAAGAGGGCAAGATGGACACCTCGGGAACATCTTTTGCAAAAACGAGAAAAATCCAATGTTGAGAGAATGGTCTGTGTCTCTACCTTCGGCCCCCACACCAACCCAGTACAGAAAATAATCCGCAACAATTGGCATCTGATTGAAGAAATCCTACCCGACATTGGCAAACCACTGTTTGCACTCAAGAAAAACAGAAGTATCGGACAACAGATCTCATCCACAAGAGGTGCCACAAAAAAAGAAACAGAAGGGACCCTTTTCAACATGGGCCCAATAATGGGCCATCACAAATGTGGGACATGCTCAGTGTGCAATTTGACGACAGAAGGAACCCTCTTCACGGATGGCCAAAAATACTGGCGTCATAACAACTTCACAAACTGCAAGACCAAGTATGCAGTATACGCCATCACATGCCCCTGTGGAAAGGTCTACATTGGCAAAACAACCCAAGAAGTGCGCCAACGCATTATCCAGCATAGATCCAGGATAAATAACAAAGTTCTGACAGCACCCTTGGTATCCCACTTTTTGCGAAAAGAACACTCATCAAATGATCTGAAATGGATGATTCTAGCGAACATTAAGAACACTCCAGGAGCAGGCGGGGACCCAGATGCACGCCTTGCTCAGAAAGAGGCCTACCTCATTTTGAGGTTCAACACCGCCATGGTGGGACTTAATGACCTTAATGAACTCAGTAATCTCTAGATAGCCTGCCTGCAGCGATTGTCTGTCTTTGCTGCCTGCCGCTCATGTGTCTGTACAAAACACCCTCAGCACATATGTAATCTGTACACCTTCTTGTAAGGGTCTCCAAGTCTGTTCCACCCGGCTCTGAGCCCCCCTCTGCCAACATGATCATACACGCGTTAGAGTGCCACAGTAACTTAAATCATTATGTGATATCCAACCTTACATCCCAACATGAACCCCCCTGGCTGCCTTTTGTCGAACATCTGTTGCATAGCACTGCCATCACGGATTTTACTATTTGTCCTAGCGGGCGCGAGTATACTAGCGAACTACATGTCCCACCATGCCGTTGTTCACGCATCGCGCGTTAAATAGACTCGGACACGCCCCCTATTCACTCGCGTTGCTGGTTTCTTGCCGCTTGGGTGTCTGATGCTTAGCTCGATTGACTCGTCTAAAACGTAAGTCCCTTCTCAACAAAACTGTAAAGACCGAGCTAACACTTTCCCGGTTCTTCACTAATTACCGCTCCCCTTTGACTTCACAGTTGCCGAACTGCCGCGGCGGCTGCCGCTCGGGTTCGTGCATATACCCGAACTTCTGCCAACTGAGGTAGGATTCATTTTCACCATTTGCTTTAAATAGCTACGTGTGAAGAAGCTAACCAGGGTGTTACAAGTTGGGATTGTAACGCGACGTATTATTTACTTTCCCTAGGCACATCTCAACATCTATTGATTTTATGCGCATCAGCACCCCATACACTCTTTAGTGTTTTAAACATCAAGGTATGTGCCCACAGTCAATTTCTTTTGATCATACGGAGGCTCAGAGTGTCTTATAAGTAACAGAGACTAACTAGGGTTTATATCATCTTATCCACAGGGAGTATCCTGATATTCCAGGCATAAGGTATTTGCTTGTTTCCTTACAGTGTTTGAGTTTCAGTGAGGTGTTAGTCAGCCTTTCATTGATACCATATTTTTAAATTCACAGCGACAACGACCCCCCAATCCTTGTCCTGAGGAGAACCCTTAACCTATTTAACGGGCTCGAAACGCGTCGGCGTCCTGCTCCACCCTGATACTGAACCACCAGGGCACAATAGGAATATAATTTACACAAATTCTACACTGCTGCATAGTTTTATGTTTTCCTATTTTTTGCACCATATGTTAAATTAAAAATGCGTATCTAGTGGTGGTGGAAACAAGTAGGCTAGTGTGTCATCTTGCTTGTCCACTTGTTCATTTTCATTCAGGATTGGTGCCTCAGCAAAACGTAATTCTTTGAGGCATTGCACAGTTGTTTATATCTATTGTTATCACAATTGTTATATGTGTATGTCTTGACTCAATGTATTGTATATGGTTTTTTCAATGTACTTGTGAACCTCTGTAAATGTGGTGTGTATCCCTTGATGCCAAAATATTCGTACAAGAACCTTTTTTCATAAAATACAAGTGATTAATCACAAATGGTTTATCAGCCTAGCAATTAATTATACTAGGTGTGCATTTGTTTCTATTAATTCATACTGTCCGGCACTGTGGTTTGTTTGTTTCATAAGAGTGGTCCAAGCCGGTCAGAGACAGGACCCAGCCTTCCCCTCTTTTTTTCTGCATACAGGTGTTACAGCATGTAGAATTTAACGTTCCAATGAGTTGAGCCCTCCTGTATGATGGCTTTTAACTGGAGTCTATGAGCACACTGAATGATCCTCAACTGCTTCCGGGCTATGAAAGAATGACTGAGATGAGTGCAAGTTCGGCGACAGGTGAAAGTATGCTGATGACCACTGCTTCTTTCTGAGGAACTCCTGCACAATTAGGCTAATGTAATGTACTAACAAAGGACTCTGAAGTATCCTCCATCTGCCATGGGTTTTGACAATATTATTGCCATTGTCAGTGGCAACAAATCCAATGCTGAGAACTTTGGATTGAAACCATTTGTAGACTTAGGTGTTAAATTATTCTAAGATGTTGGCATCTGCATGTGATTTTTTGTGGGAAACTGTGAGAAATTGGGGTCTTGGTTGACGAGTAGAGTGACCGCGTATTCAAGCAACAGCCACAATCCCTGCGAGGGTAAACCAAAAAAAAGTCCTAAATTAACCTGTAGCTTTCTTCCTTTGGAGGCTACTTCCCAGGAAACTTGCAAAGCTTTAAATGCCCTTTTCATTCCATATAAGGCAGGCATATCTAAGGTATGCTCTATGTAGCCCATAGGGCAGGGGGCATTGTAATTAAAAGATTGGATTCTTTTACGTTTTACATGTCCTGGTAGTAAAAAAAACCTACATTTATTTTTCACTAATGTGAGGCCTACCTGTCCCATTGAGTAATATTGGGTTGCTTGATTACATTTAATAAGTGATAGCTTTTGAAAAGGGACAGATAAGCATTTCTTGTTTGATGCCTATAAAATTGTAATAAAAACCTGTGAGTTTTCAAAATCTATTGTATTGATTTATTTATGTTTTAAGTCTTGCCTAAGACAGCACCCGCACTGTCTCTTGAGAGACCTTGTGGTATCATACAAGGTTCTTATAGGATGCATTTTGCCTAACATTGGCATTGCTTCATTGCCACTCTCATTTGCTTGTTTCTTATTGGTCAGATAGCGTAGGTTTCCTTCCTCTTTGTGTGCGTGTCCCTCCTCTGGCGCATGGATTCATTATTTGTGTCCTTCAACTGCTTATTTTCTCAGCCTCTATTCTGTTTAAGCTCTCTATGAGAGTGCATGTTTTCAGTTGTCCCCCTCATGTACTTCTACCTCTTTCATGTTCGTCCCAGTCCCTCCCACCCACCAACCCTGTGTTGTCTGTCTATGTCTCCCCAGCCCATCCCAATCTCCCTATGTTGTCCAACTGATTGCTTTCAGCCCTTTCTGACCACACCCCATTCTTTGTCTGCTGGTTGCTCTCGGTCCTTCTCATCACCATTCATTGTCCATCTGCTGCCCCTCCTCATTCCATTGTACTTGTGCTTTCCCCAGACCTCCCTCCCACCCTCCATTGGCTGTGTGCTCAGCAGTACTCCCTCTTTCCCACCCTCTGTTGTTCGTCTGCTTTCTCCACACTGTTGTCCATGTGCTCCCCCACCCATGTCCGTTCTTCCTTCTGTGTTGTCTCGCACCTTCCCTCTCGTGTTGCTCACCTCCATCTGCCTACCAGTTATATGACACACGCAGCCATTACTTTTAGCCATGATGCATAGCAGTTGTGTTTCTGCGCAACATGGCTTCAAAATATTGACAGAGCAAATAGTTCCCACAAACAAGACATATTGACTTTCGCTATGCTTGTTTTAGCATGGATTCCATGTCATCAGCTCCTGGGCTTGCACAGCCACCCATGACTTTGCAATATTTCTCTTTGCCAATGTCATGCCCAATGCCATCCATGTCCTCTGTGCCCTGCCAACCCCTGTTTCTCCCAGATATGAAGAACAGGTTGTTTGGTTGAGACCATTATGCCCCCTCCTGCTACCTCTCCCAAGCACCGTACCACTTTAGACCAACATTCCTGTATTACTGGTCATACCCACAGGATATGAAAGAAGGTATCTGTCTGCCCACAGGCGCGTAAACAGTGTGCATCTGCCACCCTCCCCATCTTTACCACTGTCATATAGGCGTAGTAGCAATAATGAAGGATCCGCAACTGGACCAGTCGGAAGCCTAACCATATGGCGCCCTCCCTGGGGGGTGCAAAGGCGTCCTCCCACTCCAGTAGTGAGAGAGGTAAAAAACGCCAATATCATACCTCCTGCCGTAGTCTATCATATAGGTTTTACACACATTAGTGTTTGTGCCCTATTTTATCAGTGAAAATATATGTCTGTGCAAACTTAGTGGCCATTTCAATGGAAAATGCGCTGTCTGTACATGAGAGTGCACTAGCACACCACGATCAAATAATATATTTGCAACAATGTGCTCCAAAATGCAGCACTGGCTACAACACCCATACCCCTGCTAAATTGGCATGGCTCATTTGTTACACTTGTGTGATGCTTGCATTTTTCACAGCCCCTATGACTTCAGTGATGTGACGTTGATGCCAAAACCCCTATTCAGAAAATTGTTCCAGCGCCATTGGTGTACAATACTGACATTACAATCACACAGTTTCATATAAGGAGTAATAACGTAGGATAACACATCATAACTATAATGAGACATCTGTAAATTTTCCTAGATTGGCCTAATAATAAAGGACCTGATTTAAACTTTAGTGGAGAGGGTACTCCGTCGCAAAAACAACAGAGTACCCTCTGCACCAAAGCAAAGTTCTGCCCGCCTCAGATAGAGTCAGGCACTATTACTGCGTCTCCGCCGCCCACATACATCTCTGACAGCCCGACAAGCTGATCCTTCACTACTTTTAATTCCTCTTACTCACAACAATTGCTGACAAAGTAAACCAACTCAATGTAGAACATCGTTTACCTACCAGCATGCTAACCAGTGTTCCATTTGTAAAAAACATAAGTGCTGGGGCTCTAGTCAAGAGGAAGCTGGCACCAGCCCATTTATCCTGTTAGTGCCACTTAAAAAAGAGCTACGAAAGTGGGGGGGGGCTGGGGGTGGGGGGGGTGCGGTAATAGCCAGAGCTGCCAACTTTGGGGCTGGGGAACCAGGTTTGAGTATCGGTGTCGGCTCAACATCCTGTGATTCTGGGCAAATCACTTTATCTCCCTGTACCTACCATAAATGAACGTGCCCTTAATGGTGCTCATGAAAAGTGTCAGTGTTAATAATTAAGTGTCGGTGCTGAGCACTGGAAACCACTGGCTCAAATTAAGCACTACTGTGAACATCAAATTGTTGAAAACTGATGCATAGACACCACTAAATTCAGAAACATGAAGAAAGAATTTCTAGAAAGGAATTTCTCCTGCTGATAAGACACAATTAGAAATGTTTAATTACAGATACAAAGAATACAATAACTTTGAATTAAAAGGACAAAATGTTTTCAGCACCTAATATGACGGCAAAAATGTCTTCCATCCTCAATGAGATTTAAAAACAGAACCAACTCTTCTGGACCTCCTTGACAGAGGACAACAGCCTCCCTTGGATACCTGTGAACATTACATCTTCAACAGAGGAGGCATCACCATCGCCCCCGAACTCTGCTCCACCATCAACTGCTCCATTAACTCCGCCACCTTCCTGGGTGACTGGAAACATGCAGAGATCAACCCCTTGCTGAAGAAACCCTCTGCTGACACGACGGACCTCAAGAACTTCAGACCCATCTCTCTTTTATCCTTCCCAGCTAAGGTCATTGAAAAGACCATCCACGCCCAACTTTCTGAGTTCATTGACGCAAACCACATCCTGGACCTCTGCCAATCTTTCTTCCGAAGCAACCACAGCACCAAGACCGCCATCCTCACCACAGATGATGTCCGCGCCCTTTTCAACTGAGGCGAAAATTCAGCCCTCATCCTCCTGGACCTCTTGGCTGTTTCAAACCGTCTCTCACCCCACCCTATGCACACAACGCCAGCATCTGTGACAAAGCCTTGGAATGGATCCGCTTCCTCCTCACCGGCTTAACACAGAGAGTCAAACTACCTTGGTTCCTCTCAGAACCCACAGAGATCACCTGCTGAGTGCCTCATGGCTCCTCCCTGAGGCCCACACTTTGCAACATCTAAATGGCGTCGCTCGCAACCATCGTCAGAAACCACAGACTCAACATTGTCTCCTACACCAACGACACTCAGCTGATTCTCTCCCTCACCAATGTACCAACAGTTACCAAGAACAACTTTCGCGATGAGATGAAGGCTGTCGCCGCTTGGATGAAAAACAGCTGCCTCGAGCTCAACTCAGAGAAGAGATGTCCTCATCATGTGCTCCACCCCTCCACCTGGGATGACTCCTGGTGGTGCACAGCACTAGGAACCCCCCCACATACCCCCACAGAACCTCAGCATCATCGTGGCCCACTCGCTCATCATGAGCCACCAGATCAACGCTGTCTCATCATCCTGCTTCCACACGCTATGCCTGCTCAGAATTATCTTCAAATTGATTCCCACTGAGTCCAGAGAGACAGTCACCCACGCACTCATCATCAGCAATATCGACTACAGCAACACACTCTACGCCAGCATCACCCAGAAACCCCGCTAGAAGCTGCAGAACATCCAGAACACCTGCGCCAGACTCATCCTCAAAATTTCCCGCCGCAAGCATATCATCAGCCACCTAAGAGACCTCCACTGGCTCCCAGACAACAAAAGAAGCACCTTCAAGCTTCTCACACATGCTACAAAGCCCTACATGATGCAGGACTTGCGTACCTCAACCACCGCTTCGCATTCCACGTACCCCCACCTGAGACCTCCACTTCACCCAACTGGCCCTGGCTACAGTCCCACGTATCTTCAAGACCACAGCCAGAGGAAGATCCGATTCCTACCTCACGGCAAAGACCTGTAACAACCTTCCTCTCCACTTCAGGCAATCACCGTCACTGCCTCAATTCAGGAAGGACCTCAAGACCTGGTTCTTCGACTAAAACAAGACACCTCGACGGACCTACAGATCACCCCCCACCCCCAGTGACTTGAGACCCTTAAGGGTGAATAGTTGAGCTTTACAAATCATTTATTGATTGATTGAAAGAATCACTGTTAGGCAAAGTGTTACATTAGATGTGAAACACAAGCTATTTGGTGATTTGTTTCTATGAGAAAATAGCCAGCATAAATTCAGCACTGGAAATTCAACAAGCCACTTTTCTGACCGCCAGTTATGAGAAGGTTTGAGTACCCTGAGTTTTTCCTGTTCTCGGCTGCTTAGTGATGATGATTTTGGTCTCTAGAGCGGGCTAGCATACCCCTGGGTTCCCCAGATGCGATACCAGCTGACCTGCATATCAGATTACCTTTATCTGCGGGCACTTTGGTCAGAATTATTATCAGTATTTCTCTGGCTAATGTTAATGTTCCAACCAAGCCAAAATCTGCTGTTCTGGTGTCTTTGTGTTTTACAAAAGACCCTAATTTGTCCCTGGAATCCTGTCAGGCTACGGCCTATTTCACAACCACCATTACCTCCATGTCCCTCCCTCGCTTCCATTCCTTACGCATCGAGGCATCCCTGCCTCACCATACACCCATACCACGTGATTTATCACGCGGGGGCTATAAGTAGCCTCTACCCCACTCAAACCTCCTGTTTTTTTCTTGTCTCACCTGTTGAGACATGCATACAACACGCTGGCCATTTGCGGTGCTGCGATCTTCTTCTTGGATTTCTTCATCGTTTGGATTCTTTGTGGGAGGTCCTCTCCCTCATTATTTTCTGCCTGCTTGCGTGGCGGATCGGCCTGGGCAGCGCTGTGCCTTCCCTCGCCGTGTCTGGAGTAGCAGTACGCTCTTGGCGGAAGAGCGGGAGGGTCCGGCTGTCAGAGTCACCAGCCTTGTGTGGCTGGGGATGTCTTTCTGGGTTGGAGTCCGGAAACGGAAGTCGCAGCAGTGGGGTCGACCGGATTCCTAGGTTGGCTGTTTTTGCTCCTCAATACAGTAAGGGCCTTGTGTGAGGCCCTTTTTTATCCTTTCATGTTTGCTTGTTGATTGAATTATGTTTTTCATCTGCTTCACCTCATTTCTAATTGGTTTTCTGGGGTTTCCTCCCAGTTTTTCATACCTGTTGGTTGGTCCCTGGTGGTGAGCTGCCCCCTATTTAAACATCTCTCTGCTGTGCTTCTGGTTGTTGTTTCATTATAACAAAGCGTGTTTCCAAATGCAGACATGTATTGTCCTCCTCTTATGAAGATGATGAACCAATTCCGGCTCGCCGGACTAGGTCCAAGGGTCCAAATGTCCAAGGGATTTTGCTGCCCTGCTGTCAGCTTCTGACGTCCAGGACTTGATTGAGGCTGCTGTGGCTCATGCTCTAGAAGCCAGGGTCCATGCTAAGCGCAAGTCTTCTTGTTCGGCAGTGAGTCCGGTGGACTCTCCCTCTGAGGACTCTTCTTCTTTGGGAACTGCCAAGCCTTCTACCTTTTCCGGGAAGTTGGTTCGTAGGGTGGAGGTTCCTGCGATTCTCTAGCACATTAGGGGGGAAAACTGGGGTTTTCACCTTTTTCTGCTCCTGAGGGGTCGGATGACACATTTCTGCAGTATGTTAAGCCCACCGTTCTCGCTATGCCCTTTCATGGACGCATCAAGGAATGATTTCTCGGGAATGGCGCGATCTGGAGCGCTCATCGGTTCCTAGTTTCTTGCAGAAGCTATACTCCTTGGAGGAGGGGTAGGTCTCTCTTCCTCACTCTGTCAAAGTGGATACCATGTTGGCCACCCTAACTGGTTGTATAGCGATTAAGCCGGAGGATTGTTCTCCGGCTGATGCTACTAATAAAAAGGTGGCTAGGGCGCTGAAGAAGGCCTTCTCTGCTAGTAACTTATCAATGCATGCTGGCATTTATTCTGCTTATGTGGCACAGTTGTTGGTGTCTGACTTTGGGAAGCTTGCCACGGCTATTCAAGATGAGTCAAACTGCTCTGGCTCGCTTGTCCACATGGAGCAGTAGACCAAGCTCTTGGCTGACGTCTCTTTGGATGTGCTTCGTATTTCTGCCATGGCTTATGGTTCCATCGTCCTGGCTCGAAGGAACCTGTGGATGCCTGACTGGAAGGCGAATTCAACAGAGAAGTCCTCTCTCCTTAAGATCCCCTTTGACTCCAAGATGCTTTTTGGTGAGCAGCTGGACAGTATGATTACAAAAGCATTCAAGGACCGTGAGCATGCTCTGCCTTAGAAGGGCAAGTCATCAGCTTCTCACTCTTGCCACTTCTGGAATCCGGTTCCTTCCTCGGCCTCTTCTTTCCAGTCTTCCTGGCAGTCCTCAAAGGTCTTTACGGACCGTCGGCGTATGTTCCACCCCAAGAAGGCGGCTGACGTGGCTGGTCCCAGGGGTCCGTCGGATGCCTTCAAGCAGAAGTCCTGACAACAACGGCGTGGTGGCCTTGAGACCTTTGGGCAGGAGGCTGTTGTTTTTCCTGGAGGCTTGGAGACTGGATGTGAGGGATCGCTTGGCGTTGAGTATTATCAGGAGAGGTTATCCTATCGACTTTGTCGCTATTCCACCCGGCTGGGGCACCATCCGTACTCCTGTCCCCAGGTCCCTGGCGAATCAGAAGGCTGTTCTGTAGGGAGTTCGGGATCTTCTGGCGAAGAAGGCAATTGTACTGGTCCCCCTGGCACAACAGGGTCAGGGTTGTTATTCCATTTTGTTTCTGGTCCAGAAGGTGTCAGGGGGGGTTCCAGACGGTTCTGGACCACAAGAGGGTGAATGGTTGGGTTTGGACCGTTCACTGCAAAATGGTGACTTTGCAGTCCATTATTCAAATGGTTGGGGTCCAGGACTTCATGACATCTATTCATCTGCAGGACGCCTATCTTCATGTTCAAGTGGCTTGGGAGCATCAGAAGTTTTTATGTTTTATGATTGGCGACTTCCACTTCCAGTTTATGTTTTTGCCATTCGGGCTGAAGTCCACTCCTCTGGTCTTCACCAAGCTTCTGGCTCCATTGGTGGCCTTGGTCCACACCCAGGGGATATTTCTCCATCCATACCTGGACGATTGGTTGGGTCATGCTCCCTCGTCCAGTTGGCTCTCAGTCACACAGAGGTGGTTCTGGCCGTTTTGAGGGGGCACAGCTTTCTTATCAATGTGGGGAAGTCATTCCTTGTTCCATACCAAGATCATCTCTTCATTGGGGCTCGGTTTCAGACGGAATTGGGGTTGGTCACTCTGCCCGAGGCTCGGGTGGACAAACTTCAATTTCACATCCTGTCTCTATTGTCCGGTTCAGGTAGTGGCTCGTTGGCTCCAGGTGCAGGGGGACATGGTGGCCACGGTCTTTCTGGTTCCGTGGGCCCGGTATCATTTGCACACACTGATGGCTCATGTTCTGGCGCATTGGTTTCCCCATTGCCTCCCCCTCTCTTCTCCGATTCCAGTGTTCCCTCAGATCAGGAGGGCTCTGGGTTGGTGGATGGTTCGGGATCATCTCTCTCTTTCGGCTCCCGTGGTGGTCACCATGGATGCCAGCCTCTTTGGGTGGGGGGCTTGGCTGGGGGTTCATCAGACCAGGGGCTTCTGGTCCCACTCACGGAGCAGGAAGTCGTCAAATTGGAGGGAGTTGAGGGCTGTCTGTTTGGCTCTGTTGGCCTTCTCCCGGTTTCTGCAGGGTTTTGTTGTTCTAGCAAGGACGGACAATGTCACTGCCATGGCTTACGTGAACAGGCAGGGGGGACCAGGTCCTCATCTCTGGCGGCATTGCAGTTGTTCATTTGGGCGGAATCTCATCTGGTGGCGCTCTCGGCTATTCATATTAGCGGGGTGTCTAAATCCCTAGCGGATGCTCTCAGCAGGGCCATGCCGTCCTTTGTGGATTTCTGTCTTCGTCAGGAGTTGTTTGTGGATCTGACAGTGTGATGGGGTGTTCCGGTGGTGGACCTCTTTGCGTGTGTGGACGATGCCAAGGTGGCCTGGTTTGTCTTCCACAGTCGGGAGGGTTCGACCTAGGCGGTGGATGCTCTCTCCTGCCCTTGGCCTCAAGGGCTTCTGTATGCTTTTCTTCCCTTCCCCCTTCTTCTCCGCTTCCTTCTGGGGGTCCGATCCTTGGGGGCTCCGGTAATTCTATGGCTCCGGCTTGGCCTTGTGCCTCCTGGTTTCCTCTCCTGGTGGAGAGGAGGTCGGAGGTTGAGTGGTTGCTCCCTCTGTCTCCATTCCCTTTGGTATTCCCGGTGTTGAAGCGGGATGTTCTGGCTAAGATGCACTTGGCGGCCTGGAGGTTGAACGCTTAGGTCTGCTGCGTAAAGGGGTTCCGGCTGGCCTGACCTCTACTCTGCAGGCGGCTAGGCGGCCGTCGACCAACAAGTCTTACCTGAGGCACTGCTTTCTTTCAGTCGGTGGTATCGTGACAAGGGTTTGGACCCTGCTTCCTCTTCTTTGTTTGAGGTGATGCTGTTTCTCCAGGATGGTGCTGCCTTGCGCTTGAAGGTTTCTTCCCTTTGTTTGCAGTGGGCTACGATTTAGGCATTTCGGAGCACTTGGGGCCATCTCTCGGATCTTGATGGGTTGGTTGGTTGCCTTTTTAAGGGATTGGGTAATGTTCTTCCTACCCCTCTGCAGCATTTTCCCACCTGGGATCTGTCTCTTGTCTTGGGCGCTTTGATGTCCCCTCCCTTTGAGCCCTTGCTTTCTGTGGACATGCGCCTTTTATCCTTCAAGACCTTCTTTTTGGTGGCAATTTCCTCTGCTCACCGCCTGGGTCAACTGGGTGCTCTATTTTCCAAACACCCTTTTTGTCAGGTTTTTGAGGACAGGATGGTTTTGAAACCAGTACTTTCCTTTCGTCCTAAGGTGGATTCTCAGTTTCACAGGAATCAGGAGTTGGTCCTTCCTTCCTTTTTTGATTCCCCGTCATCAGAGTCTGACGTGCGGCTGCACTCTTTGGATGTTCGGAGGGCTCTCCTGGTCTATTTGGAGCAGGTCGCTCCTTTCCGTCTCTCTGATTAGCTTTTTAGTAAACTTTGGGCCTGTGAATCGGGGTTTGCATCCTTCTACTCCTTCTTTGAGTCGTTGGGTTTGGTCTCGGATTTCTTTGGCATACAAGGCGGTGGGGCACCTTTCTCCTTTGGGGGATCAGGGCTGTTCCACTCGGTCCATGGCGGCGTCCTGTGCGGAGGTCCAAGGGTCTTCCATTTCTGAGATTTGCCGAGCTGCCACCTGGGCTTTGCCTTTGACCTTTGCCTCTCATTACCGAATTGGCCAGGAGCTTGACTATGCTGATGTTTTTGGGTACAAGGTTATTTCCACTGTGGCTCCTGAATAGTGGTTTTCCTTGTTGTGCTGTTTGGCTTTGTACATCTCTATGCGTAAGGAATGGAAGCGAGGGAGGGACGAGGAGGTAATGGCTCCATTACTTACCGGTAATTGCATTACTCTGAGTCCTACTCCCTCGCTTCCATTACTTACATCCCTCCCTCCCTCCCTGGTAGTCAAGGCCAACCTTTTGGTATGGTTGCGGTCTGTGTGGTATTACAGGAGGTTTGAGGGGGGGGGGGGGGGGGTACTTATAGCCCCTGCATGATAAATCATGTGGTATGGGTGTCTGGTGAGGGAGGGATGCCTCGATGTGTAAGTAATGGAAGCGAGGTAGTAGGACTTAGAGTAATGCAATCCCGGTAAGTAGTTGAGTTATATATCTCCAAAAGGCTAGAGAGAACAGTTGATAACCAACTGCAAGATCATCTGGCAAGACATTTGATACTTCATCCGATGCAGACAGGCTTTTGTTCACACTATGGAGCTGAGACTGGGGCTGTAACCACATTCGAAGAATTGCAGTGTTCCCAGCATGTAGGGCTGAATATAGCATGTTACAACGCATGCTATAACATTGCATACTATTACTACGCGGTCGTTACAACAACCGCGTTGTTAGTACGTGATGCATTTACATCGCAAGTCATTATAACAACTTGCACTAGGGGGCGCGCTGCACTTATGAATAGTAATAATTACTATTCCTACTCCAGTTTGTGCAACCGTAGGGAAGGTGTTGGAATTTATTTCCAATACCTGAGCGCCCCCAGTGCAAGTCGTTGTAATGACTTGCGATGTAAATGCATAGTGTACTAACAACGCAGTCGTTGTGAGGACCGCGCTGTAATGGTAGCGCGATGTAATGACAGCGTTGTAAACGCTGTTTCCCTGTAGGGCCACCAGCTACATTGACACTACTAGATTTTTTAAAGGCGTTTGACATCATTGACCACTGGGTTTTGATAATTAAAGCTGATGACCTTGGTCTCGATGGACCAGCCTTTGCCTAGCTTAAGGACTTTCTGACCAGTAGAACTCAGCAAGTGTCTCCATTCAGCTTTTCTGTTTACATCTTGGTAACTCAGGTGGGATCTTCCGCAGGGATCTTTTCGTACTTTCATTTGTTTGTCATCCCTCAGGCATACTTGATCCATTCCATTCGGTACACATGTTTAATGCAATCCGTAGACATGCAAATACTTTTTGTAGATTTAAAATATCTTGACTCCTGTCCAGAGAATTCACATTCTGTTGAGAATTCAATGCCGTGTGATCAAAATGGCTAAACAGAAACAAAACAGAGACAGGCCTACCCTATGTAGCAAGGTAGCTCTGACAGTATTTATTCTGGCTCTGTTGTGTGGGCGATCCGCTGAAGCCATTTTCATGTGAGAAAATCCTTAGTGTTACATTTGATTCTTGACTTTCAATGACAACACAGATCCTCGCGATTCTCAGTAATTCATTTTTCAACTACTTGTGTTGAAACTGATACTTCATCTATTTCCCTTGTCCCCAGTGGATTACATTTATTTTAATGTCTGTCCAGTTAAAACACTGTTTCCCACTCATGATTCGAAGAATAAATGGTTCAGATCTTCAAAAGCTGACACTCCACAAGATTTGGCTGTTTGAAGGATTGAGGTCTTGACTCAACAAGACCTTATCTCTCCTGGCTTGACTGGACTACACTGGCAACCTGCTATGCAATAGATTATGTTTGGCCCATAAACCATCAACAGTTCTGCATGAAGACCTTTTAAAGTTCTTTATGAGCGATCTTGTCCATGATACACACTGATATCCATGTACCAACACCTATTACAACTTCCCAGGATTAAATAAGAACAGGTTAGTGAATGAACTTCTTCTGTTGTGGCTTCCTCCGACCGAAATTGTTAACCACTATTCATCAGGGATATAGTTGGTTGAAATTTAGCCAAGCCTTAAACAATTTTCATTTAAGTAGCGCTAGTAATCATATATTTATTTGTTGCGCCAAACTGAACCTGTGGTGCCATAAAGTTGCACTTTAAAAAAAACCTTATACAAATGTAAATATAACATCTACGCAGCATGTCTTCAATGCCATAACTTTGCTAAAAAGTTAAACATAACTATGCATAGTTCCTGCGGTACAATTAAAATTTAGGGTTTCACCCCGGTCATCAACATAACTACTCAGTCTCTTATTCATATCTCGAAGCCGCTTTTCATATATAAAGGAAGAGTGGGAGTTAACATGGTATGTGACTTCTAACTGGTTAATTTTCCAACTTTTGAGATTCTGTGATCCATCCATCCATCCATCCATCCATCCATCCATCCATCCATCCATCCATCCATCCATCCATCCATCCATCCATCCATCCATCCATCCATCCATCCATCCATCCATCCATCCATCCATCCATCCATCCATCCATCCATCCATCCATCCACCTAGCTATCTATTTCTCTCTGTCCATCTTTTTTTTGCGTGTGTATTCATTTGTATATTTCCCTATAAACTAGAGGGAGAGATTGGGAACTGAATGGTTGCGTGCTCGGCCATCTGGCTTGGGTCTTGGCTCTCTCCCACGGTGGGAAGCTTAGACCCATCCAACCCCCACCCCGTGTCAGAGCCCGGGAAGGATCACAGCCGACGGGACTCGTGTAAGGCAAACAAACACCGTCCCGAGCTGCATTCTATGTTTCTTTTCCCTCGGAGCAGGAGATGTTTATCTTCCTTGTAAACATGCTGTTCCCACAGCTGGAGCGAGAGCAGAGCTCGCGCATGTTTAACCGGAAAGCATTATAGGGGCCCAGAGGCATCTGGGAGATTAGGGGCGGGTCGCGGGAGCATTACGGAAAACGCACCCATAAACGAGCTCTGAGACAACAGGGGCCCTAACAGTGTAGTCTCTATAAGTTATTAAATAAAACACATACAACAGGCAACATTAAAGTGTTTGTGTGCACAGATGTTTGTGTGAATTTATATATATCTCTCTTTATATATATACATATTATATACATACATATTTATATCTCACACATATATATGTGTATACACACACTTCACGGTTGCCTGCCCTGTTGTATGTAGGCCCCACAAGTATTATTTAATAACTTCTAGAGACTACACGTTTAGGGCTCCTGTTGTCTCAGAGGCTAGTTTAGCAGATACTTTTGGGTGTATATATATACACACATATATATATATATATATATATGTGTATATATATATATACGCACACATATATATGTGTGTGTGTATGTATATATATATATATGTATATATATATATATATATATATATATATATATATATATATATATATATGTGTGTGTATATATATGTGTATATATATACATACAAAAACAATAATTTTATTAGGGTCAAAGGGGATTTTAAAGACCAAACTCTAATATGCCCCAAGCATACATGCCTCGTGTATAATCTAAATATGGTCACCCCTACACCAAACCCACACAGTGGTCAGGTAAGGATGCCCATCAGTCACCACACAGAACCGCCCTTTATCATTTGAGTTTCCTTTAAGACCACCATTAAGGGTGCCACTTGTCTTTCACGGGGAGGGCCCAGATTACAAGAAAACCCTCACCTGATCAGACAGATCTTCCGTGGTCTTACTTCTCAATTAAGAGGATGTTCGAATACCAAGGGGGGGACTGATGTCGCAGTGCAGAAAATAGTGTGTAAAAAATAAGAAAAAGTGTATGCTAAAATTGGATGAGGGGATACTGAAAGTGATTTTTATTCTGGTGCTACCCACTCTCCCAATATTAAAAAGTAGTCAGTGACAATCACAATATTCTTGGATTGTCTAGATGTACTGTACGGTCAACATGTTTCAGCAATTAATGACACATTATGTCATTGCTTTCATCAGGACCAAAAAAATACTGATAGCTACTGCAACCAAGTGATAGTGAAACAAAAATAGTGCTCAAAACCATATCAAATAAAACTGATACAGAGATCACCTGAATCCACTAGGTGTCCGCATCGTTTTCTCCACCTTTCCAAGTCATTAGAAATTTCCGACTTGGAAGATGCACAGACCTCACCCCACCTTCTTGAATCACCTCCCCGATCGGCTCGGACGTCGATTCAAGAAGTACCGACGGACAGAGCGGTGCTTCCCCTTTTCTCCCTGAGCCGTGGCCAGGTAGGGTGAGGTCTGTGCATCTTCCAAGTCGGAAATTTCTAATGACTTGGAAAGGTGGAGAAAACGATGCGGACACCTAGTGGATTCAGGTGATCTCTGTATCAGTTTTATTTGATATGGTTTTGACCACTATTTTTGTTTCACTATCACTCGGTTGCAGTAGCTATCAGTATTTCTTTGGTCCTGATGAAAGCAATGACATAATTTGTCGTTAATTGCTGAAACATGTTGACCTTACAGTACATCTAGACAATCCAAGAATATTGTGATTGTCACTGACTACTTTTTAATATTTGTAGAGTGGGTAGCACCAGAATAAAAATCACTTTCAGTACCCCCTCATCCAATTTTAGCATACACTTTTTCTTATTTTTTACACACTATTTTCTGCACTGCGACATCAGTCCCCCCCTTGGTATTCTAACATCCTCTTAATTGAGAAGTAAGACCACGGAGGATCTGTCTGATCAGGTGAGGGTTTTCTTGTAATCTGGGCCCTCCCCGTGAAAGACAAGTGGCACCCTTAATGGTGGTCTTAAAGGAAACTCAAATGATGAAGGGCGGTTCCATGTGGTGACTGATGGGCATCCTTACCTGACCACTGTGTGGGTTTGGTGTAGGGGTGACCTTATTTAGATTATACACAAGGCATGGTGATATAGTCCCCTGTTAGTTCATATCTGGCGTTCACTTCTCTGTAGTTTCAGACCCTCTGATATTTTTTGTCGTTCATTATATATATATATATATATATATACATACACACACATATATATATATATATATATATATATCGTTCTAAAAATGCCCCAAAGTTTTTGAAAAATGCAATCGACACCCAACTAACACCACAGGCATTTATTTAACACGGAAACCAGCCAGCGTACCAATTGTTAGTGCCTTTCGCTTGGTGCGTCGGATTTGGCAATGCATGTTCAAACATGCTGTTCATGGTTTGGAACAATTGTTACTCACAGTGAGTTGCACTCCGCATTATGTCTTATTTGAACATAGTCATACACTCCAGTGGGTTTCTGAACACTGCGGCAGGTCTGTTTGTTCCAAAGTTGGCTGTGCTGATAGTGGCCTTGACACAGTTTATTAGCTGCTTAGCCTCTCTTCGTCCGGGATGGTGCACTTTTCCACGGCAGAACAGCCCTGCAAATTCAGTCGTACTACAAATGCCCCAAAGCTTTTGAAAAATGCACTCGACAGTCAACTAACACCACAGGCATTTATTTAAGACAGAAATCAGTCAGTGTTCCGATTTAATTACTTCACCAATGCATTTCAAGGCTTCTGCCTCTTTTTTACAGGTAATTTCAAGATGAGGGGAGCGGATTCCAAATCCTTATTAGTATTATGTATGTACTACCCCCAGTGGGATTTGCTTAGTGCCTTACGCTTAGTGTGTCGGATTTTGCAATGCATGTCGGAAAAGCTGTTCATGGTTTGGAACAATTGTTACTCACAGTGAGTTGCACTCTGCGTTATGTCTTATTCGAACATTGTCATACCCTCCAGTCGAATAAGACATAATGCTGAGTGCAACTCACTGTGAGTAACAGTTGTTCCAAACCATGAACAGCATCATCAATGCTTGCAAACACTAATTTAGGGACAGACCTATTGCCACATTGGATCACACTAGTATGCTACTTGAGATGCTCCATATAACTATTTTTAGGTCTCGCTGAACCACCGCACATGCGTTGTTCAGCAAGATAGTAAGGGACTTTTAAAAATGCTCCCAGTCTGTAGGTGGATCGGGCACAGTGTATGTGCGCCGGGCTCGCACACTATTTGTCACACCCAACCCCCCACACATAACCCCTCACACACACACACAACTCCACACACACACAACCCTCCACACACACATCCCCCCCACACCCACACAAACCCACAACTACACACCCCCCACACACACAACCCCACTCCACACACACACACACACACAACCCCCCCACACACACAACCCCCCACACACACAACCCCCCACACACAACCCCACACACACGCAACCCCCACACACACAAGCACAGCCCACACACACACAACCCCCCCAACACACACACAATCCCACACACACACAATCCCACACACACAACCACTCAACCCCACACACAACCCCACACACACAACTCCACACACACAACCCCCCACACATAATCACAACCCCCCACACACAACCACAACCTTCCCACACACACAACCCCCCCACACACAACCACCCCACACAACCCCCCACACACAATGCCCCCCACACACTACACAACACCACAGACACAACCTCACCCCACACACACAACCCCCCACACGCACACACAACCCCCCACACACAAAACCCCCACACACACAACCCTACACACACACAACCCCGCACACACACAACCCCAAACACACACAACCCCCCACACACAACCCCCAACACCCCCACACACACAACCCCCCACACAACCACACACACACACAACCCCACGCACACAACCCCACACACAACCCCCCCCACACACACGTGTAGGAAGGTGGATAACTGACTATGGTTACCCCAGATTTTTTGCCTAGTGTTTAGCTGGTTTTTCGATTTAGTTGGCCTGGGATCCTGCTAATCAGGGCCCCAGGCTATCTGCTCTCACTTTAAAATGGACTCCATGTAACCTAGGAACATCTCCAATTGGACACTGGGTCACCTTATGAGCCTCTGTACAGTGTACTATGGGTACCCAGGGCATAGGTGCATCCAAGGCCTACCAGGGGCTCGAGCATGTATTATACCACCCACATATCCCCCCCACACCCACACAAACCCACAGCTACACCCCCCCACACACACAACCCCACTCCACACACACACACACACAACCCCCCCACACACACAACCCCGACAGACACAACCCCACACACACAACCCCCCACACACAACCCCACACACATGCAACCCCCCCACACACACAAGCACAACCCACACACACACAACCCCCCCAACACACACACAATCCCACACACACACAATCCCACACACACAACCACTCAACCCCACACACAACCCCACACACACAACCCCACACACACAACCCCCCACACATAATCACAACCCCCACACAACCCCCCACACACAACCACAACCTTCCCACACACACAACCCCCCACACACAAACCCCCCACACAACCCCCCCCCACACACAATGCCCCCCACACACTACACAACCCCACAGACACAACCTCACCCCACACACACAACCCCCCACACACACACAACCCCCCACACACAAAACCCCCACACCCACAACCCTACACACACACAACCCCGCACACACACAACCCCAAACACACACAACCCCCAACACCCCCACACACACAACCCCCCCACACAACCACACACACACAACCCCACACACACAACCCCCCCCACACACAACCCCACACACAACCCCCCCCCCCCACACACACATGTGTAGGAAGGTGGATACCTGACTATGGTTACCCCAGATTTTTTGCCTAGTGTTTAGCTGGTTTTTCGACTTAGTTGGCCTGGGATCCTGCTAATCAGGGCCCCAGGCTATCTGCTCTCACTTTAAAATGCACTCCATGTAACCTAGGTACATCTCCAATTGGACACTGGGTCACCTTATGAGCCCCTGTACAGTGTACTATGGGTACCCAGGGCATAGGTGCATCCAAGGCCTACCAGGGGCTCGAGCATGTATTATACCACCCCTGGCTGGCCACTCACATTGACACAACTGGCTGATCACTCAGCTGGGGCAAGGTCGTGTAATCACCCCTTGCTTAGACATAGTATACCTATATCTAACCTTATATCTAGACACATATACACCTATAAGTCACTCCTATGGCATGCCTTAACAATCCTGGAGGCAGAGTGCTTGGTTTTATGTGAGATGGTGCTCTAGCATGAGCTGAGCCTGTCTGCAGCTTTCGGAACCATGTCCTTATAGCTGTTCTAGGATATTGCCATACCATATACTCTTAAGTGCATTATGAACCTCACGGTTAAATGCTAACTCTGGTTTGGCTTTATCAAAACATGTCGAGTAAGGTGTCATACGTTTTGGAATACTACCCCCTGTCCAGTTCTGACAACGGGGGTAGCATTCCACCCTTCTAGAGGGAGAAGACATGTTGTTCCTACTATTCCCGGTTAAAGTTAACCAGAGCCTCAGCATCACAAAATGGATGATGCTGCCACAGACACAAGTCTGACCTCCTGCTGCTGGGAGTCCTTCCAGCGAGGGAGGCCTGGACAGTAGGGTTCCTGTCTTGGGCGGTGCTAGCACCACCCCAGACAGGCTCTTGTGTATTAGGGCAGGGAGGGCTGAAAGAAATGAGACACTGCCTGGGGCACACAAGGTGTCCCATGCATAGTCCAGTTCAAACCGGTGCTGGGGCACTCCAGCCCCATCTCTGGCGTGAAACTGGACAAAGGGAAAGGGGTGTAACCACCCCCTTCCCTGGTCCCACCCATAGGAGGGACCTAGCAGGTAATCCAGTCCCTAGATTTGATATATAGGTAGGAGCTAAGTCCCAAGACTTTAGATTTATCCTGACTGAAACTCTGAAACGAAACTCTGGACCTTCGACGATCTACTTTGCAAGAAGACGACTGAGGAATCTCCCTTGTGGTCAAGGAGTGACCACCCTGCACAAGCAGGCACCATCCAATGATCAACAGCTTGCTTTGTCGACGCTCTTGCCGGAGCCCGAGCACAGAGCCTGACAAGAACTGGACTTCCAGACATCCAACAGCCCGATCCACAGTCCCAGCAGAGCTGAGACCCGTGGAAGCAACGAGAGACGTGGGACCGGCCATCTTGAAAAGTCTGCAACTTGCTAATTGTGCAGCACCCGAGGCACCCTCGAAGCTGTGCATTGGGGATTGAGAAGCCCCATCCCCGAACATCATCTGCACCGAAGATTAGCCCTGCACACTCCACGAGTTCTGCGTGGGGCCCTTCTGCATTTTCCTGCTCGACGCATCTGCCTGGTCACTTGCCCGTTGGCTAGTGGCCATCTTGGCGACAAACCTTTGAATTTACACTGCTGGTCTGGTTGCTCCAGACTGGCCCTTGCTTCCCTCAAAAGAAGCAGCCCCTCAGACCTTGCTGGTCTGAGTAAGAAGCCAACTTTGTTTCCTGCGCTGATTGCCTTTGCCAAGGTTTGTTGACTCCAATCCTGAAGCCGCCACCGCCGACAGCGAGAGCCTTTGTGGGACAGTCCGTGCCTGACTCCTGGTTGTCGTCAACGCCTCCTGGTCGACGTGGCTGCAGAGACAAGCTTCACGACAGCATCTGATTGCTTCATGACATTGCCTGGTTCCTTTCTGGTTCCTTCCTGGTCACTGGCTAGTGACCCAGACTCTGTCCCCTCTGCTTTCAGGTCCTCTTCATCTTTGATCCACCCTTGGATCCACCCGGACACTTCTCTCCTGGTCGCCTGCAGCATCTTTTTTCCAGGTTCCATAGGATTCGACGACGAAACCCGACACACTTTGACACCTATGCATCCGCTTCCTGTGGGTGAGGTAACGCGAGTACTTTGGTGCTCCTGTGGGTATTGACTATCCAACTGCCTAGGTTTCAAGTAACTTTTACAGAGTCCAGTCAGAAGTACCCTAAAAGAACTAGTTTCCATCTTTTACGTTCCCATTCATTCTCTATGGTAACCCGCGTGTGTGTTTAGACACTGCACAAGCATCCCGTAGGCCTCCTGCTTCCTAACTCTTGGTAGCTCATCGTAGCCCCAGCGATTCCCTAGGCCCTAGGCCTATTCACTTTCCGTGTAGTGGTCCTTATACCACTATTTTAGTATATGGTTTAGCGTGCCCCTAGGGCCCTACTGTATTTTGTGTAACTTATTGTATTTTAATTGAATATCTTGTATTGTGCTTGTGCCTCTGAGCTCATAAAGGGTACAGAGGGTTTGTCTAGAAATAAATTACATATATATTTTATATATATCCTGTGTGGTGTCCTTTCATTTGGTATTAAATGGGTTACATATGGTAAAACAGCTGGCTTCACATGCCCTCTTGAGTTTAGCCTAAGACTGCTTTGTCCATGCTACCACTAGGATAGCTGGTCTATAAGGTTGACTTTACAACCATCACCATAAGGGTGTTTGGACTGGTGCAAGGTGTTCACTAGAATAGAGAACAAAACAAAACATAGCATAGCATAACAAAACACAACCAAACATAACATAACAAAAGAAAACATAGCATAGCATAACAAAACAATGCATAGCATAACAAAGAATAGCATATCGCAACAAAAAAGAGTAGCATAGCACAACAAAACATAGCATAGCATAGCATACTATAAGAAAACAAAACATATCATAGCATAGCAAAACATAGCATAGCATAGTATAACAAAACACAACAAAACAGCATAACTAAACATAGCATAACAAAGCATAGCTTAGCATAACAAAACTATCTATCTATCTATCGCCCTCACTCTATCTATGTATTGCCCCCACTCTATCTATCTATCGCCCTCACGCTATCTCTCTATCTATCGCTCTCACTCTATCTATCTATCGCCCTCACTCTATCTATCTATCTATTGGCCTCACTCTATCTATCTATCACCCTCACTCTATCTATCTATCGCCCTCACATCTATCTATCTATCTATCTATCTATCTATCTATCTATCTATCTATCTATCTATCTATCTATCTATCTATCTATCGCCCTCACTCTAGCTAGCTATCTATCTATCTATCTATCTATCTATCTATCTATCTATCTATCTATCTATCTATCTATCTATCTATCTATCTATCTATCTATCTATCTATCTATCTATCTATCTATCTATCTATCTATCTAGCTATCTAGCTATCTATCTAGCTATCTATCTATCTAGCTATCTATCTATCTATCTATCTATCGCCCTCGCTCTATCTATCGCCCTCACTCTATCTATCGCCCTTTTTTTCATTTCAACCATTCAACAACAACTGGTTCAAATATGTTCTCTCAATGTTTCAAGCTTTATTGTAAATGTCACAAAAAGATGTTAATATTTCACTTATGTTCTTGGATTTTCGTCACAATAAAATACAGTGAACATAATCTTCACAAAAGTAATTTACAAAAGTTTAAGCTATTGCCATTATAAATTACAATAACTTTTATTTAAGTATTAATTATTAAAACAAATTAAAAGCCATTTTTATTTGTAATATTAATACATCTAAGTCACGTAAATACAACACATATTGCATTACAAATGCTATAGGTGTCACATTTGCGAAAGTTAAAACTATTGGCATTGTAAATGACAAAGCTATTAATTTAGCTATTTTCAAAACCAAGACATACATAAAAAATGTGTCATTTACAATACTAATTGCTCAAACTTTCCTAATGCGAGACCTATTGCATTGCAAATGCTTGTTTACATGGCCAGCAGTGGTACAGGCAACTGTCCGGGACTGCCATGGGCAGTTGCTTTGTGCCGAGATACTCGTGTGTCTTTATGGGGTGGTAGGAGTGGGAATGTATCTGGGCAAAAGACATTGCTGAATACACCAAGTATCTGGCCCTTTGGACCAGATACATTGATGACATCTTCCTGACCTGGGATGGTCCCCCAGGATGCCCTTGACAAATTCCTCCTAGCTCTCTCTGACAATGAACTGAATTTGAAATTTACGAGCGCCACCAGTAGGAATTTAGGCTTCCTTGACGTGAGTGTAGAGGTAATGGATGACACCATACAGACAAGCCTACACAGGAAAGTAAAAGCCGGTAATAGCATCCTTCATGCAAAAAGTCACCATCCACACAAGCTGAAGAATAGCATCCCCTACTGTGAACTGCTCAGAGCCAGGCATAATTGCAGCACACTTGAAGTATACACCAGAGAAGAAGGCGTCATGGTAGAAAGATTTCTGCAAAGGGGCTACACACAGAAAGTGGTGGATGAGACTAAGAGGAAGGTGGGTGGAGTGGGGAGAGAAACACTACTCAAACTCAGGCAAAAGAAGGAAACCAAACCAGTGATTAGACTGATCACCTCTTTCAACTCTGATTGTGCCAAAGTCCAGGCCATCATCAGGAGACATTGGCACTTAGTCAAAATGGACCCGATTATTGGCAAATTAGTCACCCGGAGCGCAAATATCACATACCGCAGAAGTAACACTCTGAGGGATATGTTGGCCCACAGCTTAGAAGAACCCAGTTAGAAACACAGCAGCAGTCAGTTGAGGGAGCTCCCAGGATTCCATAAATGTGGGAAGTGCAAGGCTTGTTCCAATAGTACCAATGTCAAGACAGTGCCCCTTTCGGATGGTTGGCAACACAAAATTCGACAATTCATTAACTGCAACATGGAGTTTGTTGTCTATGTCCTGTTATGTGTATGTGGATCGAGGTATGTTGGGAGCACTATCTTTCCGGTGAAAAAGCGCATTTTGGAGCACTTGAGGGCAATCAGGAATAATGATGCCACATATCCATGGTCTGACATGCAAACACTCCACTAAACCTGAGAACTTAAAAATCTCATATTTTGGAATTGACAGGATCACGGTGAAGATTTGGGGTGGAGACAGAGAATGAGCCCTGAGAAGACTCGAATCGCACTGAGAAGACTCGAATCTAAGTACATATCAGCCTCAACTCCAAACACCTGGGAGCTTTGAACCAGGACGAAGAGCGTCATGTTCATTTAGGATAGTGCCATCTGTCCAGGAGTAGCCTTTCCCTGTCTGTCGTTTCACTTTTCCTCATAGGTGCAGATGTTTTATTTATTGCAGTGTTTCTAAGTTCCCAATCTACCGTATCCCCCTGCTGTCTCCTCCAGTCGCTCCCCCACCCCCGTTCCCATCTCTTTTGTTCTCTCTTTTCTTCTCTTCCACCTGGGCCACTGGACTACCCGGGTAACTGGACCATGTATAACAGTGGGATTAACCTTGAAAATTGAAAGTAGAAATTTTCTATCAGGAATTATCCTCTGTCTCTCTCACCCAATGCCACCAGTTCTTACAATGGTCACTGGACCGATGAGCAAATTTCAAAATGTCTTTTATGACTTTGGTGGGGATGCTTCCTTTCCAAGCTTATAAAGGGATTGTGCCTTTATGTAATTCACTTGCCCTTGCAATTTCCCACCTGTGACGGTTTTTCCATGTTGTCACCCTACGTATATACATGTATATTTATATTCATATTCTTTCCCTTTTTTAAGGTGAGGCACCTACTATTTAATTATTTTACAAAACGACTTTTGAATTTTCTTTAAAAATGTTTTGACTTGTATAGTCTTTTTTCCTTGTGACTGATGCGATGGCAAAAATGTTCTTTCTGCCCAAAGTCGTTTCCCTATGTTTATTATATTCTTTTCCCTCCAGTGTTTCTCACTGTTTGCTATTAATACTGTGCTACAATGTGTAGTTATTTTAATAAATCTATCTTGGACTTACCTGGAGTGTGGGCATCGTGCTCCTTGCGTGGCGCGGCTGCGTCAGCGAGTACCTTTCAAGCATATATATATATATATATATATATATATATATATATATATATATATATATATATATAGTGTGAACAAGGGCGATCTAGCCCGAAATGCGTAGCTGTTATCTGCGGTAAAATAAATAACATCATTGCTGCACCTTGTGGTCCGTCTCCTTCGTCACCGGCGTGACGTGCTTGTCTGCCTGCTGCTGGAAGTTGAGAGGAGCTGATTTGTTTACATATATATATATGTATGTATCTATATACCCTACACAGTGGTGATTGCAGTGCAGTGTAGTTTTGGTTGAGATATGCCTACAATTGAAAAGCCACTTTTTGATTTGTCTATAAATTGCGACCATGTGGACAGAATTGTATGACATTTGTCAACCTACTAACTCAGTGAGCTGAGTTTCCTCATGGCAAGTTTCTTCAAGATCCGTGCAGATGAAGAAAAAGATTTAGCTCCGAAAGGAAATTCTGCACACATCTGCGGGTTAAACTGCTGAACAGATTTACATCAAATGTGGCATGAAATTACAGCTCTACTCATAAAGCGTGCTCCTATTGGTTTGGTGTAAAACTGTTTATTAGGTTTTGAGATAGTAGCTTTTGTAAAAGGTGCCCATTTGGGCTTTAAAAGGTTAATAGTTCTGTATACCTTGCTGGTTGAAAAGCCATTTGTTGATGTGCTTCCATGTGAAGAACGAATGTGAATGGACAACGCAGGTATTATGATTCAGGCGGTCGAAAGTGAAACCACACAGCCAATACGGAGGCCTCATTGTAATCCCTGTGGATGGCGTTTCTACGGTCTGGATTATGATGTCGGCTCCCTGTGGCCTCCAGTTGGGAAATAAGAGGCATTACGGACAACAGAAGGGTGGGGTTCGGAAGGAAAAAGCAACAGGGACAACGGAGGATGGGAATGGTAGGGAAGAAGCAACCCCGATAACAGGATGGTGAGTAGGGAAGAAGCAAAACAGACAAGGCACAGCTGTGAATGGAGAGTAGAATCTAAATGGACGCAAGAAAAATAGTATCTGTCTCAGCGGCAGCAGCTGAAGACACTAATCAAGATGAAGCAATCAGTACATGGTCCATGTTCCAGATGAAAGAAGAGGAAATGAAGTCAGTATACACTGCCAAGTTAGGTGGCAGAAATAAGAGTTATAATGAAAACCATGAATTGTAAGCAATGGGCTGTCTTCATGTCCCTTCTAGTAAACAATATTTCTTGAAAACAAGAGCGCATGCGCTGGCACAGGTGAGACCTAAAAATGTGGAGTGCTCCATTTAGTGCCAGTGCCCCATGTGACCTCTGTTTATTGATCTTCCTTCCATTCCTTTTCCCAACAACATGCCACCGGTACTGGGCCGGCACTAGCCTGTGAACGGCAACAGCCACTTCCCCAACAGACAGCAGCAAGGATCCAGGAAAGTGTTGCATGGCCCAGGTAATGCAGCACAGCACTGCTCTATTTGGTTACCTACAAGCATCCATGTGTTTCCCACCTGCAAAAATACAAAGGATTTATTTTATTTAGGACATCTGCCAAAAGTGCTGGATGTCCCATCTGCCGATTTAAAGTGCATTGTGGCCATACACTCCAAATGGGGTTGACAGGACAACCGTAATACTTGTCGAATGGATTACCCATATGCCCTTTACTAACACAGGCCCCAGTGTCCTGGCCAGAGAAAGATACTTATCCTTCTTTAACAACAAGCCTTCATCTCCCTGCTTCCCTTACCATTTAGCAATTATATCTCACTTACCTCTCTCTTCTATCGCTGAGCCTGATTCCCTTCTTTCTTGCCTCAGCTAGGATAATCCCACGGTCACTCCTTCTGCCTCTCCATTCTGTGTATGTATGCATAGTCAAACAACTGAGAACTGATAATTGGGAGGGTTAAGTGGAAAATGTACAGAGTATGAAATGTGGGAGCAAAGAAGATGAAGGGGCTTAAGAATTAGGGTGTAAGAGTAAGGGTTCATTATCTGGTGGGTTGCACATGATGAGATGTTGCTTAGGAGGAGAGCCTTTAGGTCCTTCCCTAAATGTTTGCCTTATCTCGGTTGGCAGAATTTCCAGGTGTAAAGAGCATAGCAAGAGATGGCTGCACCCTAGTCCTGCCCTCAATAAACTTTTTGTTTTATCTTGATGTGGTTTTTGCTGTCCACTAGAGATCTTACTAGGTATGATAAAGTACTTGAATTTACTGCTTAGTGGATGATGCAGCAGACTTTGAAAGGGATGTGTCTGAGAGAGCAGCCAGTAGAGTGGTTGGAGGATGGACATGGGTCTATCAAACTATCTGCGATTCCTGACATGTTAGGCAATGACGTGAAGGATGCTCTTCAGGGGAGTGAGTTGTGATCGAAGGATGGTTGGGAGCAGGGCATTGTCGCCACTAAGGTGTGATAGGACCAGGACATGTATGACATTTAATTCTGAGAAAATAACTTTGCTTGAGATGGTGTTAAATGGTTGTTTATCTTTTTAGGAAGGGTTTGGGATGTATGTCACAATATTGTGGTTGAACTATGAATATTAATATGCAAAAATATACTATATGGACTATCACTATGTAGTCTGAGTATACATGCAGATGTATAAATTCACAATTTTAAAGTCCACATTTACTTACCGTAACGATATGGTGGTAATCAATGTTGTAGAGATATATTTACAAGTTGATATTTTGACCACAATATGATCGCCTACCTACATTCTGGTCTTTAGAAAGGGAATAGTAGCGACCCTCATCTCCAATGGCTAACATGCATCCAATCGAAAAATAAATAAATCTCAATTCATCTGAACCTTAATTTTGTCATTGTCCAGCTTCAATGAGTGTCTACCCCTATACTTTATATATAAATATCTCTAAAAAGTGGTTCAATTTTCTTCATTATAAACAAAGAGAGGGACTTGAGGGGCTTTTTTAATGGGGTCCAGTGCACGTGCTCCAGTAACACAATGCAAAGAAGAAATTGAGTGCACAGTTCCCCTGGATTTAGACAAAAGTTAAGCCTGCAAACCAGCCTTTACAAAAAGACAACTGACAGGAACAGTCTCCTGATTTACCAGAGTCACCACCCCAAATCCCTACGGGACAACCTCCCCGTTGGCCAGTTCCTCAGAATCAGAAGGAACTGTACCTCACTAACTGGCTATAAATCTGAGGGACAATTGTTACAACACAATCTACTTGACAGAGGCTAACCAGCCCGCACTGTAAGGCAATCATACAAACGGGCCATGAACAACCCCAGGGAAGCACTTCTACAAGGGAGAGCAAAGGAGCCCACTGAGGTCACACACACACAGCCGCACCCGAGCACTTCACAGGTCATTAAAAGACCATTTGCATGTTAATGATGCCTTTGTATTTCACCTCTCCTTAGGCCCCTGCAGCTTTACTCTGGCCATTCCTAGGATCGCCCGGCCGGCAGCCCCCACAAAGCAGCAAGAGTCTCTCTCGCTGCTGCAGACACTTTAAAAAAAAAAACTCGGGAAACACAGGTATGATGTCTCGGGGTCCGCGGGCCGCCAGGGAAGGCTTGCCGGGCAGCCACTGGCCCGCGGGCCGTACTATGAGTACCCCTGCCTTAGAACCACCACAAGGCTATATACGCACTGTAGGGACCATGAACAGAAGGCAGACACTCTGAGATGGCTGGTTCTTGAGTCACACCACAACATCACACAAAACGCACTTTTCAGGATTGAACAGAGGTGAGTGCATCGCCTCGGTACAGACACCATTGGTTGAATGACAGCATCCCTTGGGCTTCACTGAATAAGCACTGATATCCACACTTACAACATCACTACAGAGTAATGTGGAATACTTCAGCCTTGTATGTGACCCCCTGCGATACATACATGCACACACTGTCTGGACCCCTAGCAACTCACAGACACTTGAGGAAACTGGTCTATTCTCTGGGTGACTGGGCTCCCACCTATTGTGCAGCCAATGTGTACTAGACCATCTACAATGCATCCAGCAATTTGGCATACTGTTGCAACCGTTTGACTTAAATTAACCCTGGGTTACATATGACCTACAGTTGATGGGGCCAGGGACATCCTCACCCCACACCCACAGCAACACTATAGAGGACTGTGCTACTTTTCAACTGTGTACGATATTATACTCATTTACGAATACCACCAGGACCTCAAACCTCTTACAACTATTGGAAGCAACATTTATAGGCATGTTCACTTACTAGGTTCCCAGTTAGTATTTGTAGGAAGGAGCTTCTTCATCTCTTTACACTTTTTACACTCTCCGCCAGGATCTTTTCTCTACCGTGTTTGACTGGATGGTTGCTGAGCAGAACTCCACTGCCCTCACCCGTGCAGTTATTTGACACTCCTGCTGGGACTTCCATACTAGTCGAAGATGGCCGCCACGAATACCCACGGCACAGAGTGGCGAGATGCCACTCCTTAACCACCCCCCTCGTGACGCCGATCACATGATCAAGCAACGTCACAATTCAACCCCTCGCCACGCTTCTTAATGGCTGTCGGGAGACACGAACCCTGCACAGGCCCCCCAGCACAAGCGTTGGCTAGGAGGTTGGCGCGCTTCCGAATCTGGAGAGGTGAGCGTTGTGAGGTGGGGGGTTTTTTGAGCTCTGCCGCACCATTGTGGTCTGCATGAGCGCAAAACAGTCTGGAGATGGAAGGTTGGACGAGGGGGATGTCTCTATCTACCCATCCTCTGCCTCCAACTAAATTTATTGAATATCGATAAACCACCAGTGTGGTTACCATGACAGACACGCTGAGGCTGATAATACTGAATAGCCTATGACAGAAAACAACCTAGGCAACTAATATTTCACAGTGTAATATATATAAGGACAATTGGCTACACAATTTTAGAAAAATATATGTTTTATTATTGGGACCCAATTTGCCACTCTCAATTTTTTAACTTATCTACTATGTGTTAACATTTACTGTTATAAATGTATGATATTGTATGACATATGATTCTATGTGTGTTCATTGTTTTTAATTTCTTGTTTTATGCCATATGTCTTTTTAAATGCCTTAAAAATCAATAATAAAACATATATTTTTCTAAAATTGTGTAGCCAATTGTCCTTATATATATTACACTGTGAAATATTAGTTGCCTAGGTTGTTTTCTGTCATAGGTTTCATTTTCCCTGACCTAGGAACTACTGTATCCGTACTTTCAGGGGGTCCTTGTTATATACACACCAATACTGAATAGCGACACCATTGGGCGGTTCAGTCTAATCTAATTTAATCTACCTATTATTTTTGTTGAGCCATTGTGTACACTAAGCCAGCGTCTTTTACCTACACAATGGGGGTTATGAATCAATGGCGTCACGCGCTGCCGAACGCCCACGGCCACTCAGCGGCAGCTTCCCACACACCATAGTTTGGGGTACTCTGCCCGACATAGTGTAAACAGGGTCACTTTACTTACCTGTGTGCTGCAGAATCCCTGAGTAGGATAGTCAATAAAATCGATTCTGAGTAAAGGGGCTCTACCTGTGACAGCCTAAAGAGCCTGACCATAATATGGTCACAATAGCCACATCTACTTTGAAAGACCAACCTTGACACTATGGCTATTGGCCAGCATTCGGCCCCATCTCCATTAGGAGCTTCACGACAGGCCGACTGCATGCACACTACTTCCTGGCATAGATTTTTTTAATATAGTTTGTTATTTTTTATTTAACTGTAAATAACCATGGGCATGGCTGCCCTCTCAACCTTTAACCCACTTGCAGGACATCGACCATGAGGTGTCTTTTGGCCGGGTGAGACCGTAGGAACCCACGCTCCTCAAGTTAGTGACAGATGCAATGTTAGACGGACCGGGAGGGTCGGCCGAGGATAGGGGGAGAGGTCTCCGGGGAGAACCGTCTCCAGCGATCGTACAGACAAGTAACTTCCCCCCCACAGACGTACACCGCACAAGGGTAAGGTTCAACGATACTTTATAAGCAATTCTTTAAGTACGGTAGAATGGTACAAGGAGGTCTGGACTCAGGGGTCCCCTCGGTTCTGGTCTCTGGATTGGGAAAGGGGTAGAGGGACAGTCTTGTTACCAATCGGTTAGATGAAATAGCTCTCAATCCTCGAGCTCGGCGTTCTAGATGATCGGGCCGCGGCGGAGCCAGCAGGTCCCGAGATGATTGAAGGTAGCGACGGTCCGCGGCGAAGCCAGCAGGTCCCGATGAAGGTGGTGGTTACAAACGGTCCGCGGCCACGCCAGCAGGTCCCGACGACGATGAAGGTTTCAGAAGGTTGCGGCAGCGCCAGCAGGCAGGACGATAGTTCGCAAGGCAGGGCTACGGCAGCGCCAGTAGTCCGTCAAGGATGAGTTCTTCACTGCGTCTCTCGACTCCAGGATACAACTGCCTTCCTGCTCTGGAGCTGCCCCAGTTATAGGTCTGGCGCCCTTTGATGTCCGGACCCTCGCACTTGGAGGTCGGGAGGTCCGGGATGAGGGAGTCCAGACACCCAGCAGGGGGGTGGAGCCAGCGCCTGGGGGAGCTGGGGGTGATCGGCACTTGGCGGGAGAGAGCCATCGACACCTCTTCCTCCCATTGACCTGCCAAGTAGTCCGCTCACCTCCTGGGTGGATGGTGGTGCCGGAATGTCGGGGCCTGGCCAGGCCCAGGGTTAGGGTCGATCGGAGGCCACGCGGCCTCGTGGTGCTGTGTCCAAGATGGCGCCCAGGTCGGGCGAGAGGGCCGGTAGGGGATCGGGCCCATGAGGTCGAGATGTTCAGAGGCAGGGGCCCCAGGGGGGACGGAAAACAGGTAGTGGTGGCGTGTAACACTTGAGGAGCCGGGCTCGGGCCTGGTCGTGCGGGGAGGGAGCGAGCCCTTCATGTGGCCTGTCCAACATGCGTCCCCCCCAGCTGAAGGCGGGGAGAGTCACCCATCTTCTTGGGGACTCTCCTCGTCGAGGCGGAAAAAGCGTGACAGGCCATCTGCGTTGGCGTGGTCTTGCCCAGGTCGATGTTCCACAGTGAAGTCCATCCCCTGCAGGGAGATGGACCAACGTAGTAGTTTCGGGTTTTCCCCCCGCATCTGCATTAGCCACTGCAGGGGCCGATGATCGGTCTGTACTCGGAAGTGGGTGCCGAAGAGGTAGGGCCGGAGCTTTTTGAGGGCCCATACCACGGCGAAGGCCTCCCTCTCGATGGTGCTCCAGCGTTGTTCTCGGGCCAGGAGTCGCCTGCTGATGAAAGCCACTGGCTGGTCAAGTCCGTCGGTGTTCAACTGGGAAAGGACTGCCCCAATGCCATGGTCGGAGGCATCCGTCTGGACGATAAATTCCCGACTGTAGTCGGGGGCCTGGAGCACCGGGGCGGAGCACATGGCGGCCTTCAGCTTCTCGAAGGCCGCTTGACAGTCTGGGGTCCAGTTGACCTTCTTTGGTTGGTTTTTGGATGTGAGCTCCGTGAGGGGCCCCACAATACTGCCATAGTCTCTCACGAACCGCCGGTAGTAGCCTGTGAGTCCCAAAAAGGCGCGTACCTCGGTCTGGGTGATGGGGGGCTGCCAAGACTGGATGGCAGCGATCTTGAGTTGCAGAGGGGCCACCAGACCGCTTCCCACCTGGTGTCCGAGATAGGTCACGGACCCCTGGCCAATTTGGCATTTGCTGGCCTTGATCGTGAGGCCAGCTCGTTGAAGGGCTTGTAGCACCTCTCGGAGGTGGTGGAGGTGGTCGGACCAGTGGTGGCTGTATACAGCGATATCGTCCAGGTAGGCGGCGCTGAATTCTTCAAGCCCCGCCAGGACCTGATTAACTAGCCGCTGAAACGTTGCTGGGGCATTCTTCATGCCGAATGGCATGACCTTGAAGTGATAGTGTCCATCAGGAGTGGAAAATGCAGATCGTTCTTGGGCCCGGGGTGTGAGGCCGATCTGCCAGTAGCCCGCCGTCAGGTCGAAGATACTGAGGTATCGGGCAGCTCCCATGCGGTCGATTAGTTCGTCTGCCCGGGGAATGGGATGGGCGTCTGTTCTGGTGACCGCATTCAAGCCCCGGTAGTCGACGCAGAACCGGAGTTCTGGGGTGGCGCCGGGGGCGGCTGCTTTGGGGACCAGTACTACTGGGCTGGCCCAGGGGCTGTCGGAGGGCTCGATGACCCCGAGCGTGAGCATCCTGGCCACCTCCTCTTGGATGCAGGCCCGTACCCGATCTGGTACGCGGTAGGCCCGGTGGCGGATAGGGGGACTGTCCCCAGTGTCCACGTCGTGTACGCACCAGGGGGTGACCCCTGGGGTGAGGGAGAACAGGCTGGCGAACTGCAGCAGGAGGTCCCGGCATCCTTGGCGTTGTTCCAGGGTGAGGGCCTCCGAGAGTCGGACCCCGTCCACGGAGCCGTCCTTCTCCCGAGTCCGTAGGAGGTCGGGGAGGGGTTCGGAGTCCTCCTCGGCTCCATTGTCTGTTGCCATCAGGAGGCTGAGTTCTGAACGCACAAAATGGGGTTTCAGTCTATTAGCGTGGAGAACCCGGAGAGGGTTCCGTGAAGATTCCATATCGATGAGATAGGTGACAGGGCCCTTGCGCTCGATCACTTTGAAGGGCCCCGTCCATTTGTCTTGCAGGGCGCATGGTTCGGTGGGGGACATTACCCATACTTGTTGGCCGGGTTCAAATTCGATGGAGGAGGCATTTTGGTCGTACCACCTTTTCATGTCCTCCTGACTGGCTTCCAAGTTTGCTTTTGCCATCTCTCTGAATCGTCGGGTCTGGTTGCGGAGGGTTAGGAGGTACTTGAAAACATCTGGAGGGTTCTTTAGAGGGGGCATTTCCCAGCCTTCTTTGACTAGGCTGAGCGGCCCTCGTACCGGGTGTCCATACAAGAGTTCAAACGGGCTGAAGCCGAGGGACTTCTGGGGGACTTCTCGGTAGGCAAAGAGAAGGCACGGTAGTAGCACATCCCACTGGCGACGGAGGGGTTCTTCCAACCCCCCAATCATCCCTTTGAGCGTGCGGTTGAACCGCTCAACGAGTCCGTTTCCTTGAGGGTGATAGGGGGTCGTGAATCGGTAGGTGACCCCACACTGTTGCCAGAGGGACTTCATGTATTTTGAAATAAAGTTTGTGCCCCGGTCACTGACGACTTCTCGGGGGAAGCCCACACGGGAGAAGATCCCCATCAGGGCCCGGCCGACTACCGGGGCTGTCACAGTTCGCAGGGGAACAGCCTCAGGGTAGCGGGTGGCGTGGTCCACCAGTACCAGGATGAACCGATGTCCTTGTGCTGTACGGGGGTCGAGGGGCCCCACAATGTCTATCCCCACCCTCTCGAACGGGGTGGTGACCACTGGAAATGGTTGCAGGGGGGCTTTCAGCTTGCGGCCGCTCTTCCCACTGGCTTGGCACGTGGGGCAAGACCGGCAGTGCTGGAGTACATCGTTCCTCATCTTCGGCCAGAAAAAGTGGGTCACCAGGCGACTGTAGGTTTTATCCTGACCCAGGTGGCCAGCCAGGGGGACATCGTGGGCCAGGTTTAGCAAGAAGTCTCTAAAGCGGAGGGGCACCACTAGCACTCGACTGGCCCCTAACTCCGCGATTCTCTGTTCGCTGTACAACAGGTCATTGTCCCAATAGACCCAATGTGTTCCGGAAGTATCCCCTGCGCTCTGAGCGAGGGCTTGTTGGCGGAGTCCCTCGAGGGAGGGACAGGTCTTCTGTTCTTGGCGAAACTGTTCCTGGGTGGGCCCCCCCTCTTGATGCCACTGATCCAGGCCGGAAAGGTCCTGAGGCTGAACGGGCCCCTCGGGAGTTTGTTCTGGGGGGACGGCACGGTCGGCGTCTTCTACTGGAGCGACCGGGGGAGGAGGTGCCGGCCATTCAGGTTCTTCGGGCCGGGGGATGGCACGGGCGGCCATGGACCGGGTGGTGACGCACGCCCAGTCCGGGATGCCCAACATCCCCAGGTGCTCTCTCCTTTCTACGGCGGCCCACGGGGAGCTTTCAAGGTCATTCCCCAGGAGACAGTCTACGGGGGCGTCATCTCGGACCGTCACTTTCAACATGCCGGAGACTCCTCCCCACTCGAAGGGGACGCAAGCCATCCGACATAGACTCTCCGAATTGTCGGCTGAACGGACAGGGCAGAGAATGTTCGGCAGGATCTGTTCTGGGGTCACCAGGTGACAGTGGACGGCTGTTACACTGGCCCCGGTGTCACGTAGGGCTTCGGCCCAGCGTCCATTAATGCTCACCCATTGACTGTACTTCCGGGTGTTGGCGGGTAGGGGGACCCGCGGGACCATGTCTCTTCCCCCTAAGCATGCTAGAGCCATGGCGGCTGGCTCCCACTCTTGGTGTTCTTGCTCATATTCTTCATGTTCCTCGGAGATTTGTTCTTCCCCCAGGGCGGCGGCAGCCATCTGGCGGGGTCTCGGAGTCTGGCTCTGTGGACAATTTGGGTCGTTTGCGTAGTGGCCGACTCGCTGGCATCGGTGACACGTGACATTGGCTCTGTATCCCGGCCGCGCCGGGGTGTTGCCCCGGTTGGCCGGGGGTGGGGTGCTGGTAGCGGGGGCGGCCGGAGTGTTGTCCTTTCCTCGTCCTTGGCCCCCTCCTCCTCCTCGGGGATGGTGCTGACCGTGGTAGTTCCGGTTCTGTTCATAGGACCCGTTTCGGCCCACTCGGGTGATTTCCCACCGGTCAGCCTCGGCGGCGAGCTGCCGTGGATCAGTCAATTTGCTGTCGAGGAGGTGCTGCCTGAGCTCGATGAAGCAGTTGTTTGATAGATGCTCCCATACCATGAGATTGAAGAGTTGTTCGTAAGTGGTGACGTTGCTTCCTTTGATCCAACCCTCGAAGGCCCGGCTGAAATAGTTCACGTATTCCACCCAAGTCGTACCCGGGATTCGGGTGCAGTCTCGGAACCTCTGGCGGTACATTTCGGGTGTGAGCCCATAGCGGGTGAGGAGGGCAGCTTTCATGTGGTCATAGGAGGTCATCAGATGATCTGGGAGCTGTAGCAGGGCATCACGGCCCTCATTGAGGAACCTCCCCCATAGACCGGCTCCCCAGTCGCTTCGATCGATCCGGTGGGAGGTCATAGCGATCTCGTAGGCCTTGAACCATTGCTGGATGTCGTCCTCTCGGAAATATTCTCGGACGACATCCTTGGGGATGTGTACCTTTTTCTCCGTTGCCCCTGGGGTGCGAGGTTGCTCGGGCACCCCTAATTCTTTGTTCTGCTTGCGTAAGTCTATCTCAGCTAATTTGCGCTCATGTTCATATGCCAGTCTCTTTTCCTCGAGCTCTCTTTGTCTCTGTTTCTCTTCCCGTTCTTCTCGGAGCCGCAGATGTTCTAGGTTCAGTTTCTGTTCGGCTAACTTGAGTTCACCATCCATTTTGAGCCGGGCCATTTCTAGTTCATGTAGTCGGGTTCTTTCTCGTTCTTGGATCTCGTCTTGCGAGAGACCCGTTCTTCGCTCCTCGGGAGCCGTGGTGTCTTTTTCTGCTGCTGCGACATTTTGGTCCGGGGGTCTGACGGCCCCGGTTTCTGCCCAGGACTCAAGGGCGTGCTTGAAATCGTCTTTAGTACTTAGACCGGTGGTAGCGATACCTAGTTCAATGCAGAATTGTTTCAACTCACGATGGCTGTATTCTTCCAATTTCTCCATCTGGAATTTCTCGGTGGATCCGCTTTCTTTGGTTGTCATTGTGATTTCGTCGTGGGGTGAGCTACTCTCTGTACGATTATGCGGTGATTCGGATTGCGCCGCTGGCCACCAATGTTAGACGGACCGGGAGGGTCGGCCGAGGATAGGGGGAGAGGTCTCCGGGGAGAACCGTCTCCAGCGATCGTACAGACAAGTAACTTCCCCCCCACAGACGTACACCACACAAGGGTAAGGTTCAACGATACTTTATAAGCAATTCTTTAAGTACGGTAGAATGGTACAAGGAGGTCTGGACTCAGGGGTCCCCTCGGTTCTGGTCTCTGGATTGGGAAAGGGGTAGAGGGACAGTCTTGTTACCAATCGGTTAGATGAAATAGCTCTCAATCCTCGAGCTCGGCGTTCTAGATGATCGGGCCGCGGCGGAGCCAGCAGGTCCCGAGATGATTGAAGGTAGCGACGGTCCGCGGCGAAGCCAGCAGGTCCCGATGAAGGTGGTGGTTACAAACGGTCCGCGGCCACGCCAGCAGGTCCCGACGACGATGAAGGTTTCAGAAGGTTGCGGCAGCGCCAGCAGGCAGGACGATAGTTCGCAAGGCAGGGCTACGGCAGCGCCAGTAGTCCGTCAAGGATGAGTTCTTCACTGCGTCTCTCGACTCCAGGATACAACTGCCTTCCTGCTCTGGAGCTGCCCCAGTTATAGGTCTGGCGCCCTTTGATGTCCGGACCCTCGCACTTGGAGGTCGGGAGGTCTGGGATGAGGGAGTCCAGACACCCAGCAGGGGGGTGGAGCCAGCGCCTGGGGGAGCTGGGGGTGATCGGCACTTGGCGGGAGAGAGCCATCGACACCTCTTCCTCCCATTGACCTGCCAAGTAGTCCGCTCACCTCCTGGGTGGATGGTGGTGCCGGAATGTCGGGGCCTGGCCAGGCCCTGGGTTAGGGTCGATCGGAGGCCACGCGCCTCGTGGTGCTGTGTCCAAGATGGCGCCCAGGTCGGGCGAGAGGGCCGGTAGGGGATCGGGCCCATGAGGTCGAGATGTTCAGAGGCAGGGGCCCCATGGGGGACGGAAAACAGGTAGTGGTGGCGTGTAACACTTGAGGAGCCGGGCTCGGGCCTGGTCGTGCGGGGAGGGAGCGAGCCCTTCATGTGGCCTGTCCAACACGCAATATACAGTGTAGAACCAATCTATTGACACTACAGTAGATATGATCCCAGTTGTCAGGCCTTTTTAACCTCTTTCTATTTAAGTTACTCTCTAAAACACGGGATAGGAAATACCTTCCCTACCTTTATGACAGTTGTTTTTAGGTTTCGCCTGGCGTCCACTGCGCAGCAGTGTTCGTGCAGGCGAAATCTTTTGTTTAGCAGTACGGGGCTTTGTCCTGCCTGTCTCTTCCGTTGGCTAGCTCCATAAATGGAGGCTAGCCACTGGAAGAGAGATCTGTCCATTATTCTCCGAGCAGATTCGTGGGCGTTCCGGTGATTTTTTCTCACTCCGCCCTTTTTAGAACGTCATGCGGCGGTGGGCGGTAGATTTTTTTTTTTTCACACCATGTTTTTGTTATTTCCATCGTGTCCTTTTGCAGGAGTGGGCTGCGCTTTGTTTCCTGTCGTCTCCGTGTTCCGTTGTCTGTGGCTTCTTTCCATCTTCTGTTTTTGTTGTTTTTGTTATTTTGTAGGTCTACTCCGTGTCCTGTCGCATGTCCACCTTTATCATTATTTCACTTTTCCTTTCCGAACTATGCAAGTAAGTGCGTAGGTTCATAGGAGCCTGCAGCTCTCAGACCTCGGGTACTTTGCATGGGGTCAATGAAGGCTGCCCCTGTCTCCCCCAGAAATATGGTTTCTCCTACGCCCCTGGTTACTGAGACGGATGAGCCGTAGCGAGGAGCTGTACCGTTCGTGCACTGGGGCTACAGAGGAGTAGGGCTGCCGAGGAGGAGCAAAGGTTCCGAGGAGAGACAGGGGGCAGCAAGTGACAACCGGAGGGGAGCCGGCGAGGGGCAGATAGTGTCTAAGATCAGCGTGGCACATGCAGAAGCGCTGTGACCCACAGTGCGCTGCTCTGAGGTGGGGCTGGAGCAGAGGGGCATGGAGAGGAGGGGGCTCCGATCCCACACCCGGAGCCGGCAGCGCCGCGGAGAAGTTCTGTCCGAGCCGCGAACTTCACTGCGTTTTGCGGGTGGATTATTGACTGGGCTGTGCGTTCGCTGTTGGATCGGGTCGTCTTCTTTGGATGGGATCTCCTCAAACTGATCTGTTCTTGGTTGCCTGGATTTATTTCTTCTTTGTTTTTTTTTGTTTTTTTCTGTCCTGGGGATCTCACGTTTCCCAACCCCCTGGTCCTCTGGCGATTCCCCCCTCCCCTCCCTGTCCTGACTACCTCGCCTCTGACGTGACCTCTTTTCCCAGGATACAATCCGCATCGTGCGCTCCACACCCTTCCCAGGAGTCCTGTTTCCTTCGTAGTTTAGGAAGAGTCCCCCGCCCCTGTCCTATGACCCCAATACTAACCCTTCCCTGTTATACCAGTCCCAGGGATACATCACTCAGGGGTACTCCCTGCCAGTCCCTATTTCTCTGACACTTTTTTTTATCTGACCTTTCCGACCCTAGAGTGCCCCCCTGTTTCCTCCCATACCTGGGGTCAAGATCTTGCCCACTCTTTCCCGTCTCGGCGGCTGCTGATAGTAGTAACTAATTCTTAGGTTGTGGTCGCCGACCGCGCCTTGAAGACTTCCAGCAGCGCTGCTCCCAGCGCAGGGGCCAGGGATGCGGGGTGATGGTGCATTGCACCCACGTGGGGTGGGGGAAGGGAGAGGGCAGGCGAGGAGACTGTACAGCATATGTGTGTGCCAGACACCGCCCCAGCCCTCCCTCCCTCGGGGGTGAGGGACCTCAATTACAACCTGAGTCAGTCCACTTATGGCATTCGCTTTTCCGATCCTCAAATGGCCACAAAGTTCTGCTCCCTTCACGGACTTCACCGAGTCAGTCACCTTGTGCCCAACTCATCACACAATGCCACGTATGCCGCTCTTATAGATTACCAGCCTCTGTCCATTGCAGAGTCTTTATTCTCCTATCACGAAGCCCCGTCCCCGCTCTCGCAGCACGGTAAGCATCTAAAGAACTAGCCCAGAAAATAGCTTACTCACCGTCACAGTTACTCCCCATGCTTGAAGCTGCTCCTCGAGGCTGGCTGTTTCTGCGGCCTCAGTAACAAGAAAAAACATTTTTAATGAACTGCATTTGTAACACGTTGCCAGGACTTCAACCCCGCTTCTACTTTTGGGCAGTTTTAAATAACGCGGAAGTAGGTATTGGAGTGCTTTACATGAGCAGTAAACTACATTACACAAGTACATTAGGTAATGTTATTCTTTCTGTGCTGTGGCATTTCTGAAGTAGCGTCCAAACCTGGGCCTGTGGTGTTCCTGGACCCAAAGCACAGTGATATGCAGTAGTGTACGAGGTTGTTATTCCTACACTATAGTTGTAGGCCGTCTTCTTCCCAGTTCAGTGGTATTTGTCCCTCGCAGTTACAATTGCAGCCTCTCTTGTGTAGTCAGGACATAATGTTTCTACTTCTGAGGTTTCATTTAGCTATTTAAGGTATTCTGGGAGTTGTTTTCGTTTGAGTGGCAGGCCGCATACCAATGGTTTGTTTAGAATAGCCGAGCACTGGAAACATGGCTGTGGTTGCTTCCCTGCCCCCTGGCTGTGCTTGCTTCCCTGCCCCCTGGCTGTGCTTGCTTCCCTGCCCCCTGGCTGTGCTTGCTTCCCTGCCCCCTCGCTGTGCCTGCTTCCCAGCCCCCTCGCTGTGCTTGCTTCTCTGCCCCCTCGCTGTGCTTGCTTCCCTGCCCTCTCGCTGTGCTTGCTCTCCCGAGTGTGTGTGTGGCTCTGGGTGGGTGTGTGTGGCTCTAGGTGGGTGTGTGTGGCTCTGGGTGGGTGTGTGTGGCTCTGGGTGGGTGGGTGTGGCTCTGGGTGTGTGTGTGTGGCTCTGGGTGTGTGTGTGTGTGGCTCTGGGTGTGTGTGTGGCTCTGGGTGTGGCTCTGTGTGTGTGTGTGTGTGTGTGTGTGTGTGTGGCTCTGGGTGTGTGTGTGTGTGTGTGTGTGTGGTTCTGCGTGTGTGTGTGTGGCTCTGGGCGGGTGTGTGTGTGTGTGTGTGGCTCTGGGTGTGTGTGTGTGTGTGTGGCTCTGGGTGTGTGTGTGTGGCTCTGGGTGTGTGTGTGTGTGGCTCTGGGTGTGTGTGTGTGGCTGGCTCTGGGTGTGTGTGGCTGGCTCTGGGTGTGTGTGTGTGGCTCTGGGTGTATGTGTGTGGCTCTGGGTGTGTGTGTGTGGTAGCAATTGCTGAGCTCGTCCGTAGGGTACAATAGGTCTCACATTTGCGAGAGATTAAGCTGATGGCAATGTAAATGACAATGCCATTTATTTATCTGTTTTCAAAACCAACACATAAATACAAATTTTGTCATTTACAATGCCAATAGCTATAACTTTTCCAAAGGCGAAACCATTGCATTGTAAATGCTTGTTTAATTGTAGTGAGCACTTTCTGGATGACACCCCTCTCCATCTTTATGTCATCTTCTACAGGTTTCCACAAGGCGGAACCCGTGACACATTACACTAGAATAAAGAAACGTATCTCTAGTAGTGTAGATAGTCTTCTTTGGTCCTGAGGAAATGCTGAGTATCACTCTGAACAATTAAAGCATGAAACATGTTGACCATTCACTGATAGAGTAGGTTCTTGCTTCGATGGACCCTCAAGCCAGGTGAAGCAACCACTCTCCTTGGGCCTCATTTATGAGGCTGTGCGTCACTTTTACGCCGCCGGTGCGTCACTTTTTGTAACGCACAAGTGGCGTAAAAAATGCGCCTTGTTGCGACGCATCTAGATAGATGCGTCACTTTGTAAACCCCTGCGCCATATTATAACTGTGCCAGGTATAATGTATGCAAGGGGTGCGTATTGACGCAAGGAAGGGTCGTAGAAGTGACACCGTGAAATCTATGGCTTGCCCCATGTGAAAGGACGCATTGCTGGAGCTGCGTCACTTTTGTGACACACTCCAGCAATGCGTCACTGTTGCGCTTACAGATACGTCAGAAATACTGACGTATCTGTAACTCCTTGCGACATGATGCGTCATACATTAAATATGACGCATCAGGAATGTCGCAAGGAGTGCGCACTGAGAAGTGACTCGTCGCTGTTTTAACGCAGCGATGCGTAATTTCTCATAAATGAGGCGCCTTGTTTTTACTAAGGTGGGTTACCACTCCATTAAAAAAAAAAAATTGTGGACTACCCTACCTTTTTAAATCACCTTTGCACATCTTCACACACACACCTCCTCTTTAATCACCCCCTAGGGCCCTCACACCCACAGCACCATATGGCAGGAACAAAAGATCCCCGCCTAAGAGCCCCTTTATGGGTGCCCGTCGGGTATTGCACCGCCGACCTGACGAGGGGAGAGCCCATATTATGAAGCATGACACCTAGCTTGCTGGGTGTGTGAGGTCTCTAGTTCCGAAAAAAGGATTCCCCTTCTGTGTGCCTCCACTCACTTTCTTTTTACAACTGTCTCTCCCTTAACTTTTGTCTAAATCCAGGGGAACTGTGCACTCAATTTCTTCTTTGCATTCAATTTTCTTCATGAAAGTGGATAAGAATCTGGGTGATGAGAAGTAGGAATGAGTCAAAGCAATGAGGGCAGAGACATAAATATTAAAACATGAAGAACAATTAAAGCATGAAACATGTTGACCATTCACTGATAGAGTAGGTTCTTGCTTCGATGGACCCTCAAGCCAGGTGAAGCAACCACTCTCCTTGGGCCTCATTTATGAGGCTGTGCGTCACTTTTACGCCGCCGGTGCGTCACTTTTTGCGACGCACCAGTGGCGTAAAAAATGCGCCTTGTTGCGATGCATCTAGATAGATGCGTCACTTTGTAAACCCCTGCGCCATATTATAACTGTGCCAGGTATAATGTATGCAAGGGGGGCGTATTAACGCAAGGAAGGGTCGTAGAAGTGACATCGTGAAATCTATGGCTTGCCCCATGTGAAAGGACGCATTGCTGGAGTTGCATCACCTTTGTGACACACTCCAGCAATGCGTCACTTTTGCGCTTACAGATACGTCAGAAATACTGACGTATCTGTAACTCCTTGCGACATGATGCGTCATACATTAAATATGACGCATCAGGAATGTCGCAAGGAGTGCGCACTGAGAAGTGACTTGTCGCTGTTTTAACGCAGCGATGCGTAATTTCTCATAAATGAGGCTCCTTGTTTTTACTAAGGCGGGTTACCACTCCATTAAAAAAAAAATTGTGGACTACCCTACCTTTTTTAAATCACCTTTGCGCATCTTCACACACATACCTCCCCTTTAATCACCCCCTAGGGCCCTCACACCCACAGCACCACATGGCAGGAACAAAAGATCCCCGCCTAAGAGCCCCTTTATGGGTGCCCGTCGGGTATTGCACCGCCGACCTGACGAGGGGAGAGCCCATATGATGAAGCATGACACCTAGCTTGCTGGGTGTGTGAGGTCTCTAGTTCCGAAAGAAGGATTCCCCTTCTTTGTGCCTCCACTCACTTTCTTTTTACAACTGTCTCTCCCTTAACTTTTGTCTAAATCCAGGGGAACTGTGCACTCAATTTCTTCTTTGCATTCAATTTTCTTCATGAAAGTGGATAAGAATCTGGGTGATGAGAGTAGGAATGAGTCAAAGCAATGAGGACAGAGACATAAATATTAAAACATGTAGAAATTAGTGAGGGTGCCTGTTGGACTCCGCACCTTCAAGGTCTAGAGGACGGCTGGAATGGTGAATACAAACTTATATGGAGCCATCCTGTAAACCAGATTGCTGCCAGGCACGATCACAGCCTCTCATCCATGAGAGAAAGTCTCTGTAGAAGAGTGGAGTGAGAGACAGTGTCAAACATTGCTGACAAATAAAGGACACAAAAGGTTGAACTGCCCTTAGCCAACAACATGCACAAATCATCTAACAATGCCACACGTGCTGATCTGGTTTATATAAAAGATGAACGCCCACCCCTGAAATGATGCTTAGACTCATGGAAATCAAGTCCTTTGGTCTATTTTATGAATTAAAAACCAAATAAATTTAGTGAGTTCTACAGCTGCATACAATTGCAGACATATGCCACAAATCTAGTACATTATGAATGCCGTGTTAGCCAGAATGAATTGCTCAAGATGTGATAACGCAAGATCATAAACACCCACACAGAGATGGGAAATAGGGACTATCTTTCAGTGAGAATTAGTAGTTTTAAGTGACCTCGGCCTCGCAGCAGTTGTCCATCAGTAATTGCACTGCATTGTGCTGATAGGTCACCCACAACACTGAGACCTAGCATGCGGGCTGCAGAAATCAAGAAGCGCAATCTATTTTATTTATTTGTATTATATTTTTGCAGTGTTATATGGTGCAAACTTGGCACAAGGGCATTAGAGAACCAGATTACATTACACAAAGTCAGATTTTTTTTTAGGCACGGGGAGATTAAGGGCCACATGTATCATCGAAATTCGCAAAGGCCGAAATTCACAGAATTTCAGCCTTTGCGAATGCAAATTCGCAATATAGTATGTATGTATGCAAAATCATTGGGAATCAAGGAATCGGTAAATATGCAAATCCTTAATTAGCGAAATTGGCCAATCTGTGAATTTTCTGCGATTCCCTACATTTGCGAATTCTCAGTTTGCGAAAATCGCAAAAGGAAAATCGCAAAATTAGGTAATCGCAGGAATTTCGCAAATTGGCCATATTCGCAAATTAAGGAATCGCAATGGTATGTATGAAAAAAATCGCAATTAGCGATTTTCGGAAAATCGCAAATTACAGAATAGCTATTACCACCAAATAGGAGCAGGTGGTAACCAGGTGCAAACTATTTAAGCATCAACAGAATTCCACATACTGTTTACCACAATGGCGGGGCTTTGCGTGATAGCTAGGAGGATGCGTCTGAGAGCTGCTGCACAGAGGAGGAGACGCCAGGAGAGGATATTCCGTTTGCGTGTCAGCATCTCCCAGCGCCTTGAGGAGGAGCTCTGCACCCAGTACAGGCTGGATGAAGACAGCATTAATGATTTAATTGCGGAACTCAGACCCTAACTTGAACACCCCACACGCAGGACAAATGCCATCTCCACTGAAATCCAGGTCCTGTTTTCATTACACCTGTTGGCCTCAAAGTTTTCAGGGTGTGATTGCCACAGCAGGAGAGGTGTCACAAAGTGCCCTTTTGCGATTCTTCCATGCCTTTTTAGATGCCATGGTGCAGAGGATGCAACATCACATTCACTTCCCCAGCACCCCACAGGCAGAAGCCCAGACAAAGCAGGACTTTTAACAAATCTCGCAATTGCCACACGCGATAGGATGCATAGATGGTACACATGTTGCTATATCCCCCCCCCCCCCCCCCCCCAGCAATGAATACATCTTCAGGAACCGGAAATGCTACCACTCACTGAACATTCAGGTGGCGTGTGATGCCAAACACATCATAACTGACATAGTAGCAAAGTATCCTGGCAGCACACATGACGCTTTCATCTTTCGTCACAGTGGGCTATACCGTAGACTCTCAAGAGGGGAGTTTGGTGAGGGATACCTACTTAGTAAATACCTTCAGACATAGGGATCATTTGTACTAACTACCATGTGCATTTCACAGACTAACCATTTAAATTTCAACCCACAGGTGACAGTGCATATGCAGTCCGGGATTTCATCCTGACTCCCTACCTTAATCCCACCAATGCTAGAGAACGCAGATACAACAGGGCACACATCGCAACCAGAGGCACCATCGAACGGACCTTTGGAATCCTGAAAAGCAGATCTCGGTGCCCCCTTAAAAGTGGAGGTGCACTCCAATACAGCCCCAATACGTGTTGCAAAATAGTGGTAGCATGTTCCATGCTGCATAATATTGCCACAAGAAAAGGCACACCAGTGGAGCTGAGTGACTCAGGATCCTCTGACGTGGAGGGGCCTGGACCAGGACATATGGTAGCTGGTTGAGCTGTTGCAGCAGCTGGGCACCAGAGGCGTGATGAGATTGCGCGCAACTATTTTTAGGTAAGGAAAAATTACACAATGCCAAATCTTGTAAGTGTGAATGTGGTGTTTAATCCTTGCATGCAGGAGAAATAATAACACAAAACGTTCAGGCACAGTAGTCATACTACATATGTTTGGCACATGTTTCAGTCACAGTGCTATAAAGAAACAAGCATTAGGAATGCATTAGGGCTCGGGTTTGTTTGAGTTAGAGATAATGGCATTGTAAATGGCAATGTGTTTTAGGCATGTGTTTTGGAGTGGAAGCATGTGGTGTGTGTTGGAGATATGTGTGTTGGATTGGAATGTTATCAATGGTGGCATGCTGCACTTTAACGCATTATCTTTAAAAGGTAAAGTGCAGCATAGTGCGATAGGTACAATATTAATTGGTGGATGCGTTATCAATTGGTGTGTGCATTGATGGGTGGTGGATGTGTGTGCCTGTAGGAATTGTGCAGTGATGGCTGTTGGTGTGTGTGTTTGGTGGAAGCGTGTAGTAGTGGCTTGAGGTGTGTATGACTGGTGGTAGCGTGCAGTAAGAGCTGTTACTGAGTGTGGCTGTCAAGCGTACAGAGCTGGATGATAATGCGTGTGGTTGGTGAAAGGGTGCACTGACAGCTGTTGATGATTGTGCCAATTGAAAGAGTGGCTGGTGCACTGTCAGCTGTTGGTGTGTGTGTGTGTGTTTGGTGAAAGTTGCACTGACATTGTTTGTTGTGTGCGTGGGTGTTTAGCGGCACTGATGCATGGTTGTGTTTGTTTTTGGTGAAAGCGTACATTGATGGTTGTTGGTGTTTGTGCCTGGTGAAAGCATTCATTGACGGCTGGGTGTGTGTTGTTGTGTGTGTTGTTTTGTGTGTAGTGGTGAGTGTGTGGTGGTGAGTCTGTGGGGGTGAGTCTGTGGGGGTGAGTGTGTGGTGGTGAGTGTGTTGTGGTGAGTGGTGACAAGTGTGTGGTGTTGAGAGAGTGAGGTGTGTGTGGTTTGTGTGTGTTATGTGTGTGTGGTGTATGTGTGTGTGGTGTGTGTATGGTGTGTGTGTGTGGCATGTGTGTGTGGTGTATGTGTGTGTGGTATTTTCTGCACACTCACTAACTGCCCCTACACATTCACACACTGCTCACCCGCACATGTCCAATGTCACCCTGCATAGTCACACACTGTTTATCCTGCACACTCATTCTGCACACTCACACAATGTGCACCCTGCACCCTTACACACTGTCTCTGCAGTCACTCTGCACTCACTGTCACTCTACCCTCACTCTGCACTCAATGTCACTCTCGCACTCACTCTGCACTCACTGTCACTCTGCACTCACTCTGCACTCACTGTCACTCTGCACTCACTCTGCACTCACTGTCACTCTGCACTCACTTTGCACTCACTGTCGCTCTACACTCACTTTGCACTCACTGTCACTCTGGCACTCACTCTGCACTCACTGTCACTCTGCACTCACTGTCTCTGCACTCACTCTGCACTCACTGTCACTCTGCACTCACTCTGCACTCACTGTCACTCTGCACTCAGTCTGCACTCACTGTCACTCTGCACTCACTCTGCATTCACTGTCACTCCGCACTCACTCTGCACTCACTGTCACTTGCACTCACTCTGCACTCACTGTCACTCTGCACTCACTGTCATTCTGCACTCACTGTTATTCTGCACTCACTGTCATTCTGCACTCACTTTGCACTCACTGTCACTCTCGCACTCACTCTGCACTCACTGTTGCTCTCACACTCACTCTGCACACACTCACTCTGCACACACTCACTCTGCACTCACTGTAACTCTGCACTCATTCTGCACTCACTGTCACTCTGCACTCACTCTGCACTCACTGTCACTCTGCACTCACTGTCACTCTACACGCACTCTGCACTCTCTGTCACTCTCGCACTCACTCTGCACTCACTGTCACTCTCGCACTCACTCTGCACTCACTTTCACTCCCGCACTCACTCTGCACTCACTGTCACTCTTGCACTCACTCTGCACTCACTGCCACTCTTGCACTCACTCTCCACTCACACACTGCAGTCACTGTGACCAGTGCCTATGTGTGCGCGCAGTGCCTGTGTGTGTGAGCAGTCTGTGTGTGTATGTAGTGTCTGTGTGTGTGAACAGTGTCTGTGTGTGTGAACAGTGTCTGTGTGTGTGAGCAGTGTCTGTGTGTGAGCAGTGTCTGTGTGCGTTAACAGTGCCTGTGTGTGAACAGTGCCTGTGTGTGAACAGTGCCTGTGTGTGAACAGTGCCTGTGTGTGATCAGTGCGCCTGTGTGTGTGCGCAGTGCCGGTGTGTGTATGTAGTGCCTGTGTGTGTGAACAGTGCCTATGTGTGCGCGCAGTGCCGGTGTGTGTGAGCAGCCTGTGTGTGTATGTACTGCCTGTGTGTGTGAACAGTGCCTATGTGTGCGCGCAGTGCCGGTGTGTGTGAACAGTGTCTGTGTGTGTGAGCAGTGTCTGTGTTTGAGCAGTGTCTGTGTGTGAACAGTGCATGTGTGTGAGAAGTGCCTGTGTGTGTGGCATGTGTGTGTGGTGTATGTGTGTGTGGTATTTTCTGCACACTCACACACTGCCCCTACACATTCACACACTGCTCACCCGCACATGTCCAATGTCACCCTGCATAGTCACACACTGTTTATCCTGCACACTCATTCTGCACACTCACACAATGTGCACCCTGCACCCTTACACACTGTCTCTGCAGTCACTCTGCACTCACTGTCACTTTACACTCACTCTGCACTCACTGTCACTCTACCCTCACTCTGCACTCAATGTCACTCTCGCACTCATTCTGCACTCACTGTCACTCTGCACTCACTCTGCACTCACTGTCACTCTGCACTCACTCTACACTCACTGTCACTCTGCACTCACTTTGCACTCACTGTCGCTCTACACTCACTTTGCACTCACTGTCACTCTGGCACTCACTCTGCACTCACTGTCACTCTGCACTCACTGTCTCTGCACTCACTCTGCACTCACTGTCACTCTGCACTCACTCTGCACTCACTGTCACTCTGCACTCAGTCTGCACTCACTGTCACTCTGCACTCACTCTGCATTCACTGTCACTCCGCACTCACTCTGCACTCACTGTCACTTGCACTCACTCTGCACTCACTGTCACTCTGCACTCACTGTCATTCTGCACTCACTGTTATTCTGCACTCACTGTCATTCTGCACTCACTTTGCACTCACTGTCACTCTCGCACTCACTCTGCACTCACTGTTGCTCTCACACTCACTCTGCACACACTCACTCTGCACACACTCACTCTGCACTCACTGTAACTCTGCACTCATTCTGCACTCACTGTCACTCTGCACTCACTCTGCACTCACTGTCACTCTGCACTCACTGTCACTCTACACGCACTCTGCACTCTCTGTCACTCTCGCACTCACTCTGCACTCACTGTCACTCTCGCACTCACTCTGCACTCACTTTCACTCCCGCACTCACTCTGCACTCACTGTCACTCTTGCACTCACTCTGCACTCACTGCCACTCTTGCACTCACTCTCCACTCACTGTCGTTCTTGCACTCTGCACTCACTGTCACTCTGCACTGTCACTCTTGCACTCACTCTGCACTCACCGTCACTCTCGCACTCACACTGCACTCACTGTCACTCTCGTACTCACTCTGCACTCACTATCCTCTCGCACTCACTGTCACTCTCGCACTCACTCTGCACTCACTGTCACTCTCGCACTCACTGCACTCACAGTAACTCTTGCACTCACTCTGCACTCACTACACACTGTTCACCCTGCACACTCACACTGTTTACCCTGCACACTCACACACTGCAGTCACTGTGACCAGTGCCTATGTGTGCGCGCAGTGCCTGTGTGTGTGAGCAGTCTGTGTGTGTATGTAGTGTCTGTGTGTGTGAACAGTGTCTGTGTGTGTGAACAGTGTCTGTGTGTGTGAACAGTGTCTGTGTGTGTGAGCAGTGTCTGTGTGCGTTAACAGTGCCTGTGTGTGAACAGTGCCTGTGTGTGAACAGTGCCTGTGTGTGAACAGTGCCTGTGTGTGAACAGTGCCTGTGTGTGATCAGTGCCTGTGTGTGAACAGTGCCTGTGTGTGATCAGTGCGCCTGTGTGTGTGCGCAGTGCCGGTGTGTGTATGTCGTGCCTGTGTGTGTGAACAGTGCCTATGTGTGCGCGCAGTGCCGGTGTGTGTGAGCAGCCTGTGTGTGTATGTACTGCCTGTGTGTGTGAACAGTGCCTATGTGTGCGCGCAGTGCCGGTGTGTGTGAACAGTGTCTGTGTTTGTGAGCAGTGTCTGTGTTTGAGCAGTGTCTGTGTGTGAACAGTGCATGTGTGTGAGAAGTGCCTGTGTGTGTGAGAAGTGCCTGTGTGTGTGAGAAGTGCCTGTGTGTGTGAGCAGTGTCCGTGTGTGTCAACAGTGTCTCTGTGTGTGTGAGCAGTGCCTGTGTATCCCTGCACCTAAAATCAACCTACTTGTCATGAGGCCCAAGGTTAGACACACAAGCACAACTGTTGCAACACGGCAGCTCGGACCCTCCGTGCAGAAACACATTCCTGCTCTCGGAGGTTTTGTTTTGTTGCTGAACAAGACATGAGCCCCTTTGATGATATGAGGAAAATGCGGCAAAATGTGGGACTGTTCGTAAGCCAGTGAAAAGAATTTGTTTCGTACCTGGACGTTACTGTCTCCAATACAAACACACTTACATACTTTGTGGGGTAATGAAGACTGTGTGTCTCATTGTCGGCGCACGACCAAGCCAGCTCTTCAAAGGCCAACACTTACATATGAAAGGATGCAGACAAACGCGCGCCCCAAACATCTGGGTTCAATTACTGCGGCACCCTGACAGCTCGTAATTGACAATTTATTGCACTCCCCTGCACGTAACCACACAGAATATGCAGGAAGTGCACAAACTGAAATCCATATGGCCTATTGCGTGAAGGCTACTAGAAACACAGCACTGCGAGGACCAATTAGCATGCAGATGCCAAAATAAACTACGGAAAAATCTTGCGCAGTGAGGAATTTTTACTTCACTATTCTGAGCCCCGTAACAATATGGCTCGGAGCTCCGCCCCACTTCTGACGAAGTGGTGACGTAGGCCGAGCCCTTAAAAGGAGTGACTTTAAAGTTCGATGTTGCACAGCGTGATGCTAATTGGAAGGTGTAGGCCTATTGGTCCTGCCACTACGGCCCCTCTCCAAGGTGGGTGATGGGGTGGTGCTGCTCCGACCGGACTGCACGTCCTCTTCACTTGGAGTTAGTACTCCAGGCCCTGTTGTGCGTACTGCCCGCAGCTGGTCCACATCAGTTGTTACTTGCAAAAGTGCATTTGCAATATCCTGTGCAGCATGTGTGAACTAACGCTATATCTAAATGCTGCGCCTGGCCTGGATGCTTGTTGTAGACGCCAAGCGGTTGATGGCCCGGGTATAACGATCTTGGCGCTGCAAAGCTCTGCGCCTAGCAGCACCCTCTGAGCACAATTCCTCACATACCGCCTGTAGGCCATCCCTCAGTTCATTCCTCATTCCCCTGAAGCCTGCCCTCACCTCTCTTTGTAACAGTTCAATATTTTTGGCTTGCAGGCGCTGCACCTGCAACATATTGAGTTCCAGCCCAGCAAACACAGAATCTTCGCCTCGGCCTTCAACATTGTTAGTCATGCGCCGTCTGCGCCTGGCTGCACTTTGTGGGACATGATGGTCTGGTGCATGGCCCTCTTGCTGTGGCTGTGTGTCACCATTTGTCAAATTTCCACCACTATCATCTGCATCATCCTGTATTGGTGCAAGCGGTCTCACAATGTGTCTCCTCTTTTGCTTGTGAGTGGTCACGGGGCTGTCCTCCCCATCAGTGTGCTCATCATGGCCGGCATCTCCTGAGTCCAAACCTTCATCGACTGTTCCACTGCCTGTAGGCTGTGTTGAAGATGGTGCTGTGGACAGAAGAGCACACATTAATTTACTGTACTCACTTGCACTGTGTAAATAAAAAAATTTCACCATTTGGGTTTACATTGGTGTATTGTTTCCCTTTCATGACCTGCAGATTCTATGTTTAACTATTTTGGCTGCAATTTATCAACTTTGATTTTCATGTGACTACATCTCCCATAATGCATTGCTATGTCTGCCTGTGTGCCTGCTCTGGACTACCTATCTTTTTTCCTGACCATTGGTCAATGCTGGGGGGTGTTGGGGGGCGCAAGGGGTGTGAGGGCATGCTTCTTACCTTTTCCAAATGCTGGTTGATCAGAGCTGTCAAGATCAGCCACTCCTCCCACACTCTCTGGTTGCAGGGTCCCCTCCACCAGTTCCTCAAGGGGTGTGGAGTCTGAAACAGAAGAGGTCCCACCACCGGTTAGCCTAGACTGCTCCAGCCTGGAAGCTAGCTTCTCTTTTGAGCGCAGGCGCAGGTCATTCCAGCGCTTCCTGAGGTCCTCCACACTTCCGGGTGTCACCCCCACAGCATTCACCTTATGCTGGATGTCCTCCCAAATTCGCCTTTTACAGCTCTCTGGCACCTCCAGAGATTTTTTTCCAAATAATAATTCATGGTTTGACACCATTTGTTCAATCAAAGCCTCCAGTTCTGCCTCTGAAAATGTTTGCTTCCTTTTCCTGGAGCATTCACTCTCCTGCTGCTGGGATTCCTGTCGGGGCGTGTCTCCACTTTCTGCCATGTTGCTTCAGGAGCACAGTTCACTCTCCCAAACACACCTTCACTCTGCCTCTGACTCAGGAACTCAGGTGCAGCATGGGTAGGCAATCACTTCCTGGTTGTGATGTCATCATGCTGCACCAGAGTTCCTGATTGGCAAAATTGCGATTTTTTTTCCATTATGGAATCGCAAAAATTGTGATTTTTCCATTGAAAAATCGCACATATTGTGATTCCTTGAGGTTAAGGAATCGCACTGGGGTATTTCGCAAATAAATAGCGATTTATAAGGAATCGCTATTTATTTGCGATTTCTTTCATACATACCGATTTGCGATTCTGAATTTGCGATTCAGTAAAAATCGCAAATAAGGAATCGCAAATCTGTACTTTCATACATATGGCCCTAAGCAATTTGGCTAAAATCACAAGATGTTGAGCTGATGCTGGTTCTAGAAAACTGGTTCCCCAGTTACAAAGTCGACAGCTCTGGCTGTTCGGTCACTGTTCCTCCCAGGATATGAATACACTTAAGAGTTGTAAACCTTAGCAGGTCATTTAAAGTGTGATGTGTAGACTGTAAAGTGGCAGATTTTGAAAATAGACGGGGACATTTATTTTCCTCCACTGAATTCTATTTAAGCAGAGGCAATTTCTGGTAGGAGGTAGCTGAAATAAAGTCCTTTTCTGCTTTTAAACCCCGGGAGTGTCCCGCTTGAATCGGGTATATTGGCATGTATGTCGCTTCCAATCTTGTGGCAGAGGGATGCTCGCCATATTTAGAGATGTTGGACAGGCCACATGAAGGGCCGCTCTCCCCCGGCCCAACCAGGCCTGAGTACCGTCACGCAAGTACCACACACCACCATTGCACGTCTTCCGTCCTCTCAGGGCCCCTGCCCTCGAGCACGTTAACCTCGTGGGTCCGATCCACTGCCGGCCCACGCGCCCAGCCTGGGCCGCCATCTTGGACACTTCACCACGAGGCCGCCTGGCCCCCGATCGACCTCAACCCTGGGCCTGGCCCGGCCTCAGACATTCCGGCACCACACTCCACCCAGGAGGTGAGCGGGCTACTTGGCAAGTCAATGGGAGAAAGAGGTGCCGATGGCTCTCCCCCGCCAAGTGCCGCTCGCCCATCGCCTCCCCGGGCGCTGGCTCCACCCCCCTGCTGGGTGTCTGGACTCCCTCATCCCGGACCTCCCGACCTCCAAGTGCGAGGGTCTGAACATCAAAGCACGCCAGCCCTATAACTGGGGCAGCTCCAGAGCAGGAAGGCAGTTGTATCTTGGAGTCGAGAGACGTAAAGAGGAACTCATCCTTGACGGACTACTGGCGCTGCCGTAGCTCTGTCCTGTGCACCATCGTCCTGCCTGTTGGCGCTGCCACAGCCTTCGCAACCTTCAAACCCATCATCGTCGTCGGGACCTGCTGGCGTGGCCGCGGACCGTTGTAACCGTCATCTTCACCGGGACCTGCAGGCTCCGCCGCGGACCGTCGTCCTTCCTTCGTCCATCTCGGGACCTGCCTGGCTCCGCCGCGGCCCGATCATCTAGAACGCCGAGCTCGAGGATTGAGAGCTATTTTCCACTCATTGGTAACAAAGACTGTCCCGCTACCCCTTTCCTCAGCCAGAGACTAGAACCGAGGGGACCCCTGAGTCCAGACCTCCTTGTATCATACCATCGTAACCTAAGAATTGCATATAAAGTCTCGTTAACCTTCAATCTTGTGTGGTGTCCGTCTGTGGGGGGGAAGTTACTTGTCTGTACAGTCGTTGGAGACGGCTCTCCCCGGAGACCTCTCCCCGTAATCTCGGCCGACCTTCCCGGTCCGTCTAACATTGGTGGCCAGCGGCGCGATCCGAATCTCCGCATAACGTACAGAGAGTAGCTCACCCCACAACGAAATCACAATGACAACTAAAGAAAGCGGATCAACCGAGAAGTTCCAAATGGAGAAACTGGAGGAGTACAGCCACCGTGAACTAAAACAATTCTGCATCGAACTGGGTATCGCTACCACCGGACTAAGCACCAAAGACGATTTTAAGCATGCCCTAGAATCTTGGGCAGAGACCGGGGCTGCCGGAACCCCCGATCAAAGCACCGCGGAAAAAACCACCACGGCCCCTGAAGGGCAAAGAACGGGTCTCTCGCAAGACGAGATCCAGGAAAGAGAAAGAAACCGACTACACGAGCTGGAAATGGCCCGACTCAAGATGGACGTGGAACTCAAGTTGGCCGAACAAAAAATCAACTTAGAGCACCTGCGTCTCCGAGAAGAAAGAGAGGAGAAACAGAGACAAAGGGAGCTCGAGGAAAAGAAACTGGCGTACGAACACGAACGGAACCTAGCCGAGATCAACCTGCGCAAGCAGAATAAAGAGTTAGGGGTGCCCGAGCGACCCCACACCTCAGGGACCACGGAGAAAAAGGTACACATCCCCAAGGATGTTGTCCGAGAATATTTCCGAGAGGACGACATCCAGCAATGGTTTAAGGCCTATGAAATCGCTATGACTGCACACCGGATCGATAGAAGCGATTGGGGAGCCGGTCTATGGGGGAGATTCCTCAATGAGGGCCGCGATACCCTGCTACAGCTCCCGGACCACCAGATGACCTCCTATGACCATATGAAAGCGGCACTCCTCACCCGCTATGGCCTCACACCCGAGATGTACCGTCAGAGGTTCCGAGACTGCACCCGCATCCCGGGTACAACTTGGGTGGACTATGTAACGTACTTTAGCCGAGCTTTCGAAGGCTGGATCAGAGGAAGCAATGTCACGACCTACGAACAACTGTTCAATCTGATGGTATGGGAGCATCTGTCGAACAATTGCTTCATTGAACTACGCCAGCACCTCCTCGACAGCAAGTTAACGGATCCCCGGCAGCTCGCAGCCGAAGCTGACCGGTGGGAGATCACCAGAGTGGGCCGGAATGGGTTCTACGAGCAGAACCGGAACAACAATGGTCAGCACCGACCCAGAGGAGGAGGAGGGGGCCAAGGACGAGGAAGAGACAACGCTCCGGTCGCCCCCGCTACCAGCACCACCCCCCCGGCCAACCGAGGCAGCACCCCGGCGCGACCGGGGTACAGAGCCAATGTCACGTGTCACCGATGCCAACGAGTTGGCCACTATGCAAACGACCCAAGCTGCCCGCAGTACCAGAGTCCAAGACCCCGCCAAGTGGCCGCTGCGGCCCTAGGGGAAGAGCAGATCTCCGAGGAACAGGAAACATACGAACAAGAGCATCAAGAATGGGAGCCAGCCGCCATGACTCTCGCGTGCTTAGGGGGAAAAGACATGGTCCCGCGGGTCCCCCTACCCGCTAACACCCAGAAGTACAGCCAATGGGTGAGCATCAATGGACGCCGGGCCGAAGCCCTTCGTGACACCGGGGCCAGTGTAACAGCCGTCCGCTGTCACCTGGTGACCCCAGAACAGTATCTACCGAACATTCTCTGCCCTGTACGATCAGCCGATAACTCGGAAAGTCTGTGTCGGATGGCCTGCGTCCCCTTCGAATGGGGAGGGGTCTCCGGCATGTTGAAGGTAACGGTCCGAGACGATGCCCCCGTAGACTGCCTCCTCGGAAATGACCTTGAGAGCTCCCCGTGGGCAGCCGTGGAGCGAAGAGAACACCTGGGGATGTTAGGCGTCCCGGACTGGGCGTGCGTCACCACCCGGTCCATGGCCGCCCGTGCCAACCATCGCCCAGAAGAACCAGAATGGCCGGCGCCACCGCCTCCGGTCGCCCCAGCCGAAACTACCGACCATGACATCCCCCTCGAACCAGCTCAACCTTCCGACCTCGCTAACCTCGACCAGTGGGCCCAAGAGGGGGGGCCCACGCAAGAACAATTTCGCCAAGAACAGAAGACCTGTCCCTCCCTCGAGGGACTCCGCCAGCAAGCGCTCGCCCAAAGCGCAGGGGACACCTCCGGAACTCATTGGGTCTACTGGGACAATGATCTGCTGTACAGCGAGCAAAGAATCGCCGAGCTGGGGGCCAACCGAGTACTAGTAGTGCCCCTCCGCTTTAGAGACTTTCTGCTAAACCTGGCCCACGATGTCCCCCTGGCAGGGCACCTGGGACAAGATAAAACCTACAGTCGCCTAGTGACCCACTTCTTCTGGCCCAAAATGAGGAACGATGTGCACCAGCATTGCCGATCTTGCCCCACGTGCCAAGCCAGTGGAAAGAGCGGCCGCAAACTAAAGGCCCCCTTGCAACCTTTTCCTGTAGTCACTACCCCATTTGAGAGGGTCGGAATAGACATTGTGGGGCCCCTGGACCCGCGCACAAAACAAGGCCATCGATTCATCTTGGTGCTAGTGGACCACGCCACCCGCTACCCTGAGGCTGTTCCCCTGCGGACTGTGACAGCCCCGGTAGTCGGCCGGGCTCTGATGGGGATCTTCTCCCGTGTGGGTTTCCCCCGAGAAGTCGTCAGCGACAGAGGCACGAACTTTATCTCTAAATACATGAAATCCCTCTGGCAACAGTGCGGGGTCACCTACCGATTCACGACCCCCAAGGGAACGGACTTGTTGAGCGGTTCAACCGCACGCTAAAGGGGATGATCGGGGGGTTGGAAGAGCCCCTCCGTCGCCAGTGGGATGTGCTGCTGCCGTGCCTCCTCTTCGCCTACCGAGAGGTCCCTCAGAAATCCCTAGGCTTCAGCCCATTTGAACTGCTATATGGACACCCAGTGCGGGGGCCGCTCAGCCTAGTCAAAGAGGGCTGGGAGATGCCTCCGTTAAAGAACCCGCCAGATGTCTTCCGGTACCTCCTCACCCTCCGCAACCAGACCCGGCGGTTCAGAGAACTAGCGAAAGCCAACCTAGAGGCCAGTCAAGAGGACATGAAAAAATGGTATGACCAGAATGCCTCATCCATTGAATTCGAACCTGGCCAACAGGTATGGGTAATGTCCCCCACGGAGCCATGCGCTCTACAAGACAAATGGACGGGGCCCTTCAAAGTAATCGAGCGCAAGGGTCCTGCCACCTATCTCATCGACATGGAATCCTCCCGGAACCCTCTCCGGGTCCTCCACGCTAACAGACTAAAACCCCACTTTGTACGAACAGAGCTCAGCCTCCTGATGGCCACAGACAATGGGGTTGAAGAAGACTCCGAGCCTCCCCCTGACCTCCTGCGGACTCAGGAGCAAGACGGCTCCGTGGATGGGGTCCGACTCTCGGAGACCCTCACCAGAGAACAACGCCAAGAGTGTCAAGCCCTCCTGTCACAGTTCGCCAGTCTGTTCTCCCTCACCCCAGGTGTCACTTCCTGGTGTGTGCACGATGTGGACACCGGGGACAGCCCCCCTATCCGCCACCGGGCCTACCGCGTGCCAGATCGGGTACGGGCCTGCATCCAGACAGAAGTAGCCAAGATGCTCACGCTCGGGGTCATAAAGGCGTCAGACAGTCCCTGGGCCAGCCCTGTCGTACTGGTCCCCAAAGCAGCTGCCCCCGGCACCACACCAGAACTCCGGTTCTGCGTCGACTACCGGGGCTTGAATGCGGTCACCAGAACAGACGCACATCCCATCCCCCGGGCAGATGAACTGGTCGACCGAATGGGAGCTGCCCGCTACCTCAGCATCTTCGACCTGACAGCAGGCTATTGGCAGATCGGCCTCACACCCCGAGCGCAAGAACGTTCTGCCTTCTCCACCCCCGATGGCCATTACCATTTCACGGTCATGCCCTTCGGCATGAAGAATGCCCCAGCAACATTCCAACGGCTCGTCAATCAGGTCCTGGTGGGGCTCGAAGGATTCAGCGCCGCCTACCTAGACGACATCGCTGTATACAGCCACCATTGGACCGAGCACCTCCACCACCTCCGAGCAGTGCTGCAAGCCCTTCAGCGAGCTGGCCTCACGATCAAGGCCAGCAAGTGTCAAATTGGGCAAGGGTCTGTCACCTACCTCGGACACCAGGTGGGAAGCGGCCTAGTGGCCCCTCTACAGCTGAAAATTGCCGCCATCCAGGACTGGCAGCCCCCCATCACCCAAACCGAGGTACGAGCCTTCCTGGGCCTCACGGGCTATTACCTAAGGTTCGTGAAAGACTATGGTACCATAGTGGGGCCCCTCACAGAACTCACGTCAAAGAATCAGCCCAAGAAAGTCAACTGGACCCCAGAGTGTCAAACTGCATTCGAACAATTGAAAGCCGCCATGTGTTCCGCTCCTGTGCTCCAGGCCCCAGACTACAGCCGGGAGTTCGTCGTTCAGACGGACGCCTCCGACCAGGGCATTGGGGCGGTCCTGTCTCAAGTGAACACCGAAGGCCTTGATCAACCGGTGGCCTTCATCAGCCGGAGGCTCCTACCACGGGAGCAACGCTGGAGCACCATAGAGAGGGAAGCCTTCGCTGTGGTATGGGCCCTCAAAAAGCTCCGGCCCTACCTTTTTGGCACCCACTTTCGGGTGCAGACCGACCACCGACCCCTGCAGTGGCTGATGCATATGCGGGGGGAAAACCCAAAGTTGCTACGCTGGTCCATCTCCTTGCAAGGGATGGACTTCACAGTCGAACACCGGCCTGGGCCAGATCACGCCAACGCGGATGGCCTGTCCCGGTTTTTCCGCCTCGCCGAGGAGAGTCCCCAAGAGGATGGGTAACTCTCCCCGCCTTCAGCTGGGGGGGACGCATGTTGGACAGGCCACATGAAGGGCCGCTCTCCCCCGGCCCAACCAGGCCTGAGTACCGTCACGCAAGTACCACACACCACCATTGCACGTCTTCCGTCCTCTCAGGGCCCCTGCCCTCGAGCACGTTAACCTCGTGGGTCCGATCCACTGCCGGCCCACGCGCCCAGCCTGGGCCGCCATCTTGGACACTTCACCACGAGGCCGCCTGGCCCCCGATCGACCTCAACCCTGGGCCTGGCCCGGCCTCAGACATTCCGGCACCACACTCCACCCAGGAGGTGAGCGGGCTACTTGGCAAGTCAATGGGAGAAAGAGGTGCCGATGGCTCTCCCCCGCCAAGTGCCGCTCGCCCATCGCCTCCCCGGGCGCTGGCTCCACCCCCCTGCTGGGTGTCTGGACTCCCTCATCCCGGACCTCCCGACCTCCAAGTGCGAGGGTCCGGACATCAAAGCACGCCAGCCCTATAACTGGGGCAGCTCCAGAGCAGGAAGGCAGTTGTATCTTGGAGTCGAGAGACGTAAAGAGGAACTCATCCTTGACGGACTACTGGCGCTGCCGTAGCTCTGTCCTGTGCACCATCGTCCTGCCTGTTGGCGCTGCCACAGCCTTCGCAACCTTCAAACCCATCATCGTCGTCGGGACCTGCTGGCGTGGCCGCGGACCGTTGTAACCGTCATCTTCACCGGGACCTGCAGGCTCCGCCGCGGACCGTCGTCCTTCCTTCGTCCATCTCGGGACCTGCCTGGCTCCGCCGCGGCCCGATCATCTAGAACGCCGAGCTCGAGGATTGAGAGCTATTTTCCACTCATTGGTAACAAAGACTGTCCCGCTACCCCTTTCCTCAGCCAGAGACTAGAACCGAGGGGACCCCTGAGTCCAGACCTCCTTGTATCATACCATCGTAACCTAAGAATTGCATATAAAGTCTCGTTAACCTTCAATCTTGTGTGGTGTCCGTCTGTGGGGGGGAAGTTACTTGTCTGTACAGTCGTTGGAGACGGCTCTCCCCGGAGACCTCTCCCCGTAATCTCGGCCGACCTTCCCGGTCCGTCTAACAAGAGATTTATGACATGTCAGAGGTAATCACTTTGTCAGTGCAGTGGAAGCACTTTCAGTAAACTCGAATTGTCATGTCATGGAGGATGGTTAGCATCTGAAAAACTCTTAAACATGGGTATAATACTGCAAGACAAAAAATCAAAAGCCCTGAATGGGAATGGATCTTTTTCTCTTCCTCAGAGCCATTGATCACTCCTCCTGCCTTGTACAACTATGTCTCATATGGTGGTGCCAGCAGGTAAAGTATGCGTCCGTAGGGCAACTCTAAACACGACTTGATTTCCAACAAATATCCCATCACTGTGCCGGATGGGCTGCTTGGTTGGAGGTTTCCAGCAGAAGAGTCAGTGAAACAAGTGATTCCCCACCTTTAAATTACCGGATGAACCACAAGTTTGCCAATTTACTGTAGGGCTTGCATTCTACCAAGCTCCAAATGGCCCCGTTGTCTAAAGTAAATTATTTATAAAAAATATAATAAGCTGGTTGTGACACGATAAAAAACATTGAGGTCCAAAGTGGATAAATCCAAGAAGTTCAGGAGTGGCCAATTTTGATTAAAGTCAAAGAAGGCCTATGGAGTATATTTTGTTTGTTAAAAAAACAATTCAAGACTACTAGAGCCTAGAGAAATATTTTAAGATTCTTTTTTGTGTGACCATGAAGGTTTAGTGGTATCAGGACCAGTGGACTTCCGGCATTGTGGATGTACCTGGCTGGCCTGAAGATGGATATTGAGCCTGATGGCAAATGTTACCTTGCATTTTAGAAGCAACCCTGGGCCTCAACTCAATCACAAACACAGCAGCTGATCACAGGTGAAGTACTAGGCCGGTTCCACATTTTCGTGTATCCCTGGCTGGAGCTTTCCATGAAGCTGGCTTCTAGTGGACGTAAAGTGCCAGAGTGGAGAAATCCCCTCCCGAAACTTGAGCAAGACATCTCACCTCTAGGTCTGTGTAGTGGATTCCCTCAGACAGTTTTCAAGCAGACATCAGTCTAGAGGAATATTCTATCTATTGGGAGCAAATCACAACCTACCTCATTTTGCCACGAAAGGAGCTCTCCTCGGAGGGCTCCAGAGATAATACCAATGCTTTGCGTAGCACCTGCATTGTCAGAAGACAAAGCAGGATGCCAGGTACCCGGGGGAACGCAATGGTCTGCCCACGTCAGTTCCTTTGATAATGTGAGGGCCACAGTGCAGGAAACATGGATCGGATATTTGGTGAGACTTCTCTGTTCTTGGTAAGGCGTGGAGGTCATCCGCGGTCACGATCTCAGGTCTCTTGATGATTTCTCTGATGTGGTTTATTTTGGGTCTTTGAAACCAGATGACGGTATTCCAGGATAACACGTTGTAGGGACAGCACAGCTGTCCAGCTCCTCCCAGTAGTCCTCAGCTTCTACGAGATACTCTTCCAAGAGACCTTTTGAGTAGCCCTAGCAAATCTATCCGAACTTACTTCACCTGAGGAACTTGTCCCCTACCTCTTTAGAGAGGGAGGGCTCGTGTCACATGTGGGCCTCCTCTCTATGCTGAATGATAACAGCCAGCTAATTTTATCTGAGTGCACCCTATCTCTTATGTATCCTTCCGCCATCACTCCACTATGCACTGTGACTCACGACATGTTAAAAGCACCACCCTGGTCACTAAAACACCTCCCACATAGGCTCATAAGAAGTACAACACCTCTGCAATCAAGCATGTGTGTGGGTCTGTGTGTGTGCGTGTTAGCTATTTGTTTGGGGGCTGAACACTGCACTAAACTACAAGGGGCGAATATATGATGTTTGCGCACGACTCAGTGCAGCATGCCCGGTTTAAGGGACTGTAATACATTGAAGTTTGCAAACAACATTGTATCACTGGCACAGTGTGTGCAAAACTTCTCCGAGCTGCCTGTCCTGCGCGTTGAGAATGTACACCTGGGAAAGGCCCATCAGCCTTGTCAGAAGCAGGCCTTATTCCATGATCTCCGAGGGGGACAGAATGATCTATGCATTTTGCTTTTTTCAGAGGTGAAAGTATTTGCAGCTGTAAATGATCTGCCGTTTCCCTGAAGCTCTCTTTGAATCTGAAGGCTGCTTTTGGCCTTGTGTGTGGTGTATTTTCAAAAGTGTCGCGTTTCGTCCCCCCCCCCCGGAACCCCCCCTCCCCCCCTTGGCTCCGGAGAGCCCACCTTTGACCTTCGGCAGTCACAGGACCCTGATGTGTCAGCACGTGCCCGCAGGAGGCCGCTTCCATCCACGGCCTGACAAAGCAGCACTCGCTTCACCGTGAGATCTGTGCGACGACGAGGGCCTAATCGCCGCGAATATGTGTGAACAATGTCACATTTATTTGTTCAAACTGTGAAGTATATTTTTAAACTCTACAAAATCATGAACACTTTTTAACTCCAAAAGAGGATGCCCCCAGGGCCTTAGCTTAGCCAAAAAATGTAGAAGGGGGGTGGGGGGGGGGGGGGGGGGGGGGATGGGGTGAGGCAGCGATATTACAATAAGCGAGGTTTGTCCGCGCATGGACAGGGTAGGCCGAGACCAGTGGCCGGTGGTAATTCTTAGGGCTAGGAAGTAGGAACGTTCGTGTTCAGTTACTGAGAGAGATAAGGCCAGCCAGTGTAGGGCCTCTGTGTCTGGACTCTAGTGTAGCTCAACCACAGCGCTATGAAGGCCCAGGGGAGCTGGCTGGCACAATCCCATGCATAACATCAGCAGACCAGGCTTAGGGTGGGCAGAGAGAGCAGGCTTTTTAGTAGTCCAGATTGCATGTGCATTGAGTCTGAACACCTTTATGGCACACTGAGAAATCCACACTGCCTTCACACTCGCTCCTGAGCTCCCACTCGTGACCATCATGAACACGCAACTACAACAGGAGCTCCCCATATGCATAGATGTGACTTGGCTCTCATTAGAGTCATGTGCATGAAAAACTGCAAACACACTACAGACACAACATATGGAAAAAACAAATACTCTTACAGAAGGCAAGATGAAATTGGAATGTAATGTAAACAGGAACTGCATCACTGTTATGAATTACCTCAAGGTTTTCTACAATTATTGTTAGGATTTGAGCCTAGTTTTTGCCTGCAAGGGCCGTGAATATAGGATCAGTTCGGGACACATCCCAAAATGTTTAGGTACTGCTGTATTCAAGACCCGGGGAGACCCGACCTACTTAAAGCCCAACAGATAACACACAGATGAGGAGCCCAGTCAGATCCAGGCTTTCAACTCTGCTTGCACATCACTCACATCCTCGAAGGTCACTCTTCAATCCCAGGCCCTTTCTTAGAGGTAAGCAGCTACTGAAATCTCAAGCTAGGTGTCGCGCTCATCTCCAAGTCCTCTTGAACCCCCGAGGCCAAAACAAGCTCAGCTTTCATGTGGTTCTGGGTGCGCCGACTTTCTATTTTTTGTTGAAAATTCTGTTTAATAGGCAATATACAACCAAGTGCCCAGTCCAAGGGCAACACAGATTAAGACATGTCTGGCACACATCGTCATGCATTTGTGTTTTTTCTTGTTCCTTAGTTGTAAAATTAAACCTTTAAACAGTTATTAAAGAAACAAGAATCAGCATAACTTGTTACAGTCTGTATTTCTTTTTTGCATCTCCCGTGAATATAAGCCCAGGAGCACAGTTTTAATCTTTCCTCATCAGGCCATTTCCTCTCCCCGTCACGGTCAATAATGTATTAAGGTCCCCCATCCCGTCACGCCCCCACACCTCTGCTCTTGTGTGCCCCCACGTTGTATCCTCATGCGGAATGAACAGTCATGCAGTGCCTTTGATGTAAAGTGTGGCATGAGAAAGGGATGATGCCCATCTAGTAGCTGCACTGCACAATGTGAATCAGAAGGTCTGAGGTCCATCCCAACTTTCCAGCTCGAACAAACTGTGTGATCCAAGTAAATATTTAATTCACAGAGCCTCTTTTTTTCTTCATTATCGCAAATGAGAGTGCCTTCAAATGCATGATTTCAGGAAGGGAGCTGTACAAACGCTTCTAATGTTTATCAGGCTATAATATTGCTTCATCTTTCACAAGAATCTAGGCCACATTGGGGCACACATAACACCTGACTTGCCTCTGATTTCAGAAGTGGCAATATTGTCAGGGCGGGAGGAAGCATGAATATTTCTAAGTTTATGTTTTAAAACTATTACTGTGAACAAATGCCACTCAATACAGTGATATAAGCTGCAGTACTAAGGTGAAATGCATCTTACATGTTAAAGAAATATGTCGTCTGAACACCTCTATGGTCCAATGATTACCCGGTGAGAATCTTGCACTGCCTTCCGCCTCATGTTCATAACTCTCAATTGTGCCCCGTCATAAACACCCACCCACAACCTGAACCCACTCAAGTACCCAGAAGTAACTTATTTCACGTTACACATTATACAAGTATCCTATGTCGCATGAAAACAAAACTAGAAGTAACACACCAGGAAAAAGAACATAGGAATTGCAAGATGAAGTAAAAAAAAGCAAAATATAAACAAGGACAGCGTCCATCACATGGATTGACAACAATATTTTTACAGTTGTTGTTGCCTGTATAGCTAAGGCATGATAGCAGGGTCCAGTAGGGACCTGTTTAAAAGCCAGATTTTAAATTATTGCAGCATCTGAGACCTGCAGCCCCACCTATAGGCCTGCTTGGAGTCATAAATAAGATGACACGACTTGCTCTTGGTAAAGGTGACGGTCTGTCTCCCGAACAGATGCAGGGGCTCCTAGGCAGGAGAAAGTCTGCTGTTTTGGGGATTAAGTAAAGAACTATTGGAATCATCTTGGCAGAGAGCACGTGAGTGACAGGCAACAGACTGCGGTTTTAAAATAAGACCCATAGTCAGCAGCCCTGGACTCTGCTTGCACGTCACGCCCTGGAGGTAAACACTGGATAGCCCATTGCTCCCTTCAGTGAGTTAACAATAAAGAAACTGAAATGCTCATCACCAGGCTGACTGGGGCCACAATGATCCAACTCTGGGAAATTATCAGGGGTGTGTGCCATCCCCAAAAACCCCTCCTAAGATACGCCCCTGGATGCTCCCACCCCATTCTTTTGTGTCCTCATTCTTGCTCTTTTTAGGTCACAGCCTAGACATCTTGGGGACATTCAGAGACTTGACATTGGAATACATACTGCACGTTGCTTACCATTCGTTTTGTGATTTGAAACTCACATTTTATGGCTACCTATTTGCTGGCTTTATTTGCTTTAGGCTGTACAACTCGAGTAAGACCCTCCTTTTGCCCAAATCATGTTTACTGTATTCTTCTATGGACACGCTTACCGTAAACAGGTATTTAAATCGTGTTCTTATCCTGTCACATTTACTGTGCATTCAAATGTCAAACTCTCTTTTCCGAAGGAAGCTTGCTGCAGGGGCGTAGCTAGAGCTTGTGGTGCCCGGGGCTATCCCTCAGGTTGCCGCCCCTTAGGGGGGCGCTGCTGGTGAAAAAGGATGCACTTTATAATACGAAAGGTGTGCCGAATATGGGAATCAGCAGTCAAAATAGTGTTACGATGCGTCCCAAAAGTGAGCTGATTTGGGATCGGAAAGTGTTCGAGCAAGGTCAAAGAAGACTTCACACATGGAATCATATTTTATTTATTATCCCTATCAATATCCCAGCACTACTCAAAGTCTCGTGCCAGTCTCGTGCCTACCTTAGCTTGTCCATCAACATGAAATACCAGCACTCAAATAGGCCCACAGATGAATCACACCAACATAAACGTGCACCCCAAGGTCGCACAAGAGCAATGCATCCAAGCTTGAAATCAATGCAACCAATGCCGATGAACGAAAATGATCTCTAGATTCTCACTCAACTCTTCAATTAGTCTAGTCTGTCTCTAGCTGCCAATGCCACTCTCTGCTCTGCCTGAACAAAGCACTGCCCAGTGCCCGCCGGCGCCCCCAGGCCAGAATTAATTAAACTAGTCTCTGACACGAGTTACACGACCACGACGAGAGCGTAGCAGTGAGCGCGTAACACGTCATCACTGCTACGTTCTTCTGCCCGTGACTCGGCGAGGGCTGGCCAAAATCTCCATACTCAAAGCCTCGTGCCAGTCTCGTGTCGTGCCTACCTTAGCTTGCCCATCTACATGAAATACCAGCACTCATATAGGCCCACAGTACAGATGGATCACACCAACATAAACGTGCACCCGGTACAGTGCAGAGTCCTGCAGCTTAAAAGATGTACCACCGACGTTGCTCCCAGAGGTGTGGAAGCGGTGCTTAATTTGTGCTAGAGGTTTCCGGTGCTCAGCACCTGCACTTAAAAGTCAACACCGGCTCTTATGGCAGTCAGACACATGGGGGTGCTGTTTGTTACTTTTGAAATGAGCACGACAACAGTCATTTAATAATGTAATATTCATTACAAATGACAAATACCTGCTGCCTGAGGCATTCCTGTAGCTTTTAATGGCCTGGAATAGTCTTTGCTGCAGACTTTCAGGAGTGAGATGGATAGTGGTAGTGCTGGTACAGTCATTAGCAGCGCTGGCAAGGGTAATGGGCAATGCTGGCTGCTATGGCCACCTGACTAGGGCCCTGGTACTTCGTATTTTCCATGTTGAGCACTGTGTATAAGCTTCTCGATTGAGAGGGACTGGTGGGGCCGTACAGTCATGTCATGCGGGAATATTTAACATTTGCACCTGTAAGGTCACTCAAGAGCAAGCAATGCATTCGATACAAGCTTGAAATGCAACCAATGCCATTGCCGACGAACGAAAATGATCTCTAGATGTCTGACTCTCACTCACCTCTTCAGTCGTCTGTCTCTAGCTGCCAATGCCACTCTCTGCCTAATAAAGCACTGCCCAGTGCCCGCCGGCGCCCCCAGGCCAGAATTAATTAAACCGACACACTAGTCACACGACCACGACGAGAGCGCAGCAGTGAGCGCGTAACGCGTCATCACTGCTACGTTCTTCTGCTCGTGACTCAGCGAGGGCTGGCCCAAATCTCCATACATGGCCGTCATTGATAGCACTCGTGCAGACCGCGCACGGCACGCTACAACTGATTGACGGCCCTGGCCTGGAGGACGTCACTTCTCTGAGTGAGGGGGGGGGGTGCCAACAACGGTCTGAGCGCGGCAGGACCAGTGTGTTACTAACGCGGCGGCGGGAATTAGGCCGCGCGCGCTGCACTATTTTGCACTGCACTCAGTGCACTGTCTGCCACACTGACTGCCACCACTTCTGTCACTGTGACTGGGCGGCGGGGCGCGGGCGTGGCACTGGAAGCCCGGTGTTGCGGCCATGGCCGCCTTAATAATTTATTTTTGATTTGGGGGACACACTGTGAAATCAGCCGGCCACTGCCCACTTCCAAATAAATTATAAAGGCCGCTGCAGCCACAAAACGGGCCTCCAGTGCCGCGCGGCCGCCTCAAGAATGGTGCCGCCTGGGGCGGACCGCCCCACACTCTCCACCCCCCCCCCTCGTCCCCCTCTAGCTACGCCTCTGGCTTGCTGTTTACCCTTTTCTCTAAGTTCAAAATTAGAACATTTATGTGACAAGCCATCTGAGTATCCATGTAAAAGGAGAGGGTATTGGATGTTTTTTTTCTAGTACATATGTGGAAAAAGGTAGGGCTGATGGCCTTTTTCAAAGTTGCCCGGCGCTAACCGCCTCTTATACCATTCTAGTTATCAAACAAAGAGGCAGGCGCTGGAGACTGGAAGGCAGGAAACAGAAGTTTTATTCCGACGGAGCAGAACACATCAGATCAGACAACAGGGTATCTTCTCGAGGTGCTCTAACAGCCTCTCTGAGGCCTGGCCTTTTATACTTTGGTTTATGACATGTGAGCATTCTTTATTGCAGAAAAGACTCTTTGAAGTATGAGAAGACATCCCCGGAATCCCCGTTTCAGACCCACCCCCACACGTATCCACAATAGAAGTCCTCACCCCACATACAATAGGAGGGGGCTATCACGCAGCTGAGTGTTCCGACGATTCTTAGGATGAGTGCGCCTGATCGTATCCCAGGGGGTGGGGAGGCCATGATCAATAGTAGCTCCTTTGAAGAGGAGCGACTCCATACAATAGGGGGGCAATAAACTGTATCCCCCGGCTAGGTGATGACCTGGGACCCGTGCGGACAATCGGACTCAGAGGAAGGGGTCATCAAAGGAGAGGTATTCATGAAAGGAATGGTCCGCGCGGACAATCGAGCGCAGAGGAAGAGTTTATCAAAAGAGGGGTATTCATGAAAGGAAAGGAAGTGTTGGTCAGGCGCGGGTGCAACTCCCAAGGACAGAGTCATGCGGAAGGAGAGGGTTTATGACTTGTGCATGTGAGAGCGGGGGCAGCCAGGGTGTGCAGGGGATGCTCGCAGGGTCAGGGGAACGCGCTGGCGATCGATCGTGAACAGGGAGACCATGGTACCTAAAATAGCTGCCCTGCATATAGTACATGGATGACAAGATGGCGCAGATGATGTTCAGTTCGCAAACTAAAATTCCACAGTCCTCCCTTTTAACATGTCTCGCCAACTTGTCAATTCGGGTCTATCCCCATAAGGCCACGTACTTCTACCTCGTAGAGGGAACTCATGTGCTCAGTTCGGAAGTCCAAAGTCTTAGGGCACATGCAGTTAGAAATGAGTGCACACAAAGATGGCAAGCATTGAATACCTAGGCAACATCCACATAGTATCACAATCGGTATCAATATGAATGTAAACAACCTCCAACCCCAGCCCTTCAGAGTGTCCCAAAACCAGCTCTCAAGCGACCATCCTTCTTGCTCTTGATGAACTTCTGAGGAAAGTCTATGGAGGTGTTCAATTGCCTTGTAGACTGAGGGCGAGTTATCTGGTACGTAGGTGCAACAGCTAGATCCGATGATGCGGCATGCTCCTCCACGATCGGCTAGAACAACGTCTAGAACCAGGCGATTTTGAAGGGTCACAAGGCGGACCGCCTGAAGCTCAGCCGTGTTGTTGGCGAGGGCGCCAGCTGTGATGTTGATGGTTGTTTCTATTGCCTGGGTCAGATGTCGGATGGTGCGGCTGTTCGCCATCGGGCCCCACAGAGGAACAAGTCCCTTCGCTGCATCCAGGAACTGTGCTCCAGTGGAGTCGACTTGTCCAATGTCACTTGCGCGTCTCTGCCGGTGATGATCAGCAGGGGCTACATACGTGGGGGGGGGGGGTGAAAGCGATGTAGCAAGTGCCTCTCCAACCTTTCGGGAGCCAGGTGTAAGCTTTGGTGCCACAAACAAAGTACATATTCGGAGAAGCAACAAAAGAGGGGGGTCAATTGAGTCCAGTGTCCTTGTGATGTGGCAGGCACTGTGACCTACCAGCTGTCTTCCCAGGCCTTTGATGCACACCTGGCCAGTGACGTTGATGACAGACAGGGCCACAGTCAGAGTGGCGGCGGTTCGCATCCGTAGGTGGGAGAAGGTGGTTCTAGCTGGATTATGGAGCACCTGCATTTCTACTCGCTCCTTTGCAGGGATGTCCATAAGGAAGGCGGAACCAGAGGGAACAGGACACAAGGGAGCAGATGTCCTTCCGGTTGTGTTCAGCCAGAACCCATGGTAGAAATGTGACACTGTTTGACCAGAAATGGTGTTGTCCTTGTGGCTTTCTTGCATGAGGATCAACCAGGCAAGGCAGGAGCCATGAACTGAGAAAGGAGAAGGGATGAAGGGGATGGAGTGACCGGTGGCATGCGGGAGCAGTCCGCAGATCCAGCAGTTGGTGGCATTTGCAGCAAGGTTGTGCTGGTGCAACAGTTGTACAAAGGAATTGTTCCAGAACTCCTTACGCCTCTCTCGGAGCTGAGGTGAGAGGGAGATCAGGTGATGCTCTTTCATAGTGGTTGGCTGTGCAGTGGTTAGCAATATCTGATGAGCAGGAGTGCTTTCCTCCAAGATCCAGAAGGAAGTCATGAGGAGGAGGCAAAAGAGGAAAGCAATGAAGAAGGCGATTGTCTTTGATTTGTGCATATTGTCAGTCTTTGGGTTCCTGTAGTAGGTATTTCCGGTTGCTTCCATCATCTTCTTATCTGGCGCTTCCATCATCTTCAAGGTGCTCGGTAGCGGGCAGAACCACAGACTTCGTTTAGCTTCTCTCCGGGTAACCCTTGGTGGTGTTTGGGTCACCGTTCTGAGATTTAACTTAGTCCGTGGTCTACTTAGCCGAAGCTCCCTCCTTTCGACGCAGGAAATACCCTTCCCTGGTTGGCACAGTGGGATCAGGGAATTTTGCAAGTTCAAGTGTCTCGGTATCGGGATAGCAGTTCAGCGATGGTCGATCCTTGTTCAGGAGCTCTTCTTGGTTGTCGATGTCTTCGGTGGTGGCCAGGGTCGAGGGGACCTTCTTGCAGTGCTGTGCGTGCAGCCAGTGCCGTTTCCCCTCCACTCGAAGAGCCGTCCGGGTGGTGATTAGTACTTGCCAGGGGCCCGTCCACCGGGGTTCCAGGCTCTTCGCCCGTTGAAAATTCCGGACTAATACATAGTCCCCGGGTTGGATGTCGTGGCCCGGACCCCTGGAAGCATCGGGGATGGCCTGCTGCACCTGCTGATGAATGACAGACAATGTTTTTGTTAATTTGTACAAGTAATCAGACAGCAGGACGTCCGGGACGTCATGAATGGAGGTCGGTTTGGGGGCAGTCCAAAGGTTCATTGGTCGCCCGAATACAACCTCATAGGGGGTCAAATGGTGCTTAGTGGGAGTGGAGCGCATTGATAGTAATGCCAGTGGGAGGGCATCTGGCCATTTAAGTCCTGTGGTGGCCACTATTTTTGACAATTTCAGCTTCAATGTAGCGTTGTGTCGTTCCACCAAACCAGCAGATTGGGGGTGGAAGACCGCATGGAACCTCTGCCTCACACCCAACCCCTTCAAAATTAGCTGGATAACTTCTGCTACGAAGTGGGGGCCGTTGTCGCTCCATAAAATTTGACAGAGGCCGTAGCGAGGAAAAAACTCTTTCAGTAGTACTTTGACAGTAGTCATGGCAGTATTATCACGGGTTGGATAGGCTTCCACCCATTTGCTGAAGGCACATACAATGACCAGTACATACGTCAAGCTTTGGCATCTCTCTAGCTGAATGTAATCCATCTGGAGGACCTCAAAGGGGTGGTCGGGGATCCCAAACCCTCCCCGGGGCACTACAGTTCCTTGCCCGGGGTTGTGTTGCAAGCAGATAAGGCACTGCTGAACCAGACGTTTGGCTGAGTCGGGATTTTGTCGTTGTGCCAGACTTTGGAAATGAGCTCGATCATGGGGGCAGATCCTATGTGTGCGGGGGAGTGTGCCATAGTCAGTATGGGGATCAGGTATGAGTCAGGCAGCAACCATTTGTTTGCATCCTTTGTCCGCCAGCAGCCTTCATCGTCCTTCAGACCCACCCGTGCCCACTCAGTCAGTTCGTGAGGTGTGCTGGCCGACTGGAGGTCTCTAATCGTCTCCCTAGCGTCAGTCCATTTCTCTGCTTGCGACCTGGTCACATACATGCGTGTCATTGTCCTATTTTCAGCTGTGGTTCGTGCAGTGATATCGGCCAGCGCGTTTCCTTGTCCGACTAAGTCCGTCACCTTCTTGTGTGCCTGACACTTGATCACTGCTAACCGTTTGGGGAGTAGTACTGCTTCGATCAGGGCAGAGACTAGATCCCCGTGGAGGGTGGGTGTGCCGTGGGACGTCAGGAATCCCTTTTCCCTCCATAAGAGCCCAAAATGATGAACCACCCCGAAGGCATACTGGCTATCGGTGTATATGTTCGTTGTGGTTCCTGCTGCTAGGATGCATGCTCGTGTCAGGGCAATCAGTTCCGCTGCCTGTGCAGATCGTTGTGCAATGCGGGCTGTCTCTACTACAGTTCGGGCCGTGGTGACTGCATAGGCAGCTGAAGTGGTGCCATCGGGGAGTTTGATGCAAGAGCCGTCCACCCACAGCTCTCCGTCAGGGTCAGGAAAAGCCGTGTCTCTGAGGTCAACCCTACTTCTAGTCTGTTCGTCCGTGAGGGTCACACAGTCGTGTACAGGGGGCACATTGGGATCGTTCTCTGATTGGGGTAACAAAGTTGCCGGGTTCAGTGTGGTGCATCTTTTCAGAGTGATGTGGGGTGCGAGCAGAGTCAGTTCGTATCCAGTCAGTCGGGCACTCGTCAGGTGTTGCGTCTTGGTTTGGTTCAGGAGGGTGTCAACTGCATGGGGTACTAGTACCGTGAGGGAATTCGAGAGCACGATCCCCTCACTCTGTCGGATAGAGATAGCAGCGGCAGCTACAGCACGAAGGCAGGCAGGCAAGGCTCTGGCTACGGGGTCAAGAGTGGCAGAGAAGTAAGCGCACGGTCTTTGCTTTGGGCCAATGGACTGGGTCAGGACAGATAAAGCGCACCCCTCCCTTTCGTGAGTGTAGAGGGAGAAGGGCTTTGTGTAATCTGGTGTTCCCAGGACAGGTGCTGAACAAAGGGCATTCCGCAACTCTTCAAAGGACGTTTGGCATTCGGGGGTCCAAGGGAGCGGGAAGGGGACATCTTTGGCCAACAAGGAAAGTAGGGGTTTTATTACGAGGCTGAAATTTGGTAACCACTGTCTACAGAAAGAGGTTAGACCCACCAAAGAACGGACTTGCTTTTGGGTTTTTGGGATGGGGGTGTCTAGGATAGTCTGGATTCGATCGGGCGTAAGTTTCCTCCCTTCTTTGGACAGGAGATGGCCTAGGTATGTCACTTGAGGCTGGCAGAACTGCAATTTCTTTTTAGAGACTTTGTGGCCATTTTCTGCAAGAAAGTGTAAGAGTTGGACAGTGGCTGTGATTGCAAGTGGGGTGGTGTCGGCCGCCAAAAGGATATCATCGACATATTGGATCAACACCACTCCATCTGGTAGCTGGACGGCGTCCAGCTGTCTTTTGAGGTCCTGGCTGTAAATGCTGGGACTTTCAGTGTAGCCCTGGGGAGCTCTACAAAATCGGTACGAGCAAGATTTTAGGGTGAAGCCGAAGAGATAACGGCTGTCTGGGTGGATGGGGATAGAGAAAAATGCATTTTTGAGGTCAATGACAGTGAAGGTGGCGGCAGTGGGCGGGATAAGGGTCAGAATGGTGGTGATGTCTGAGACTACAGGGTACTGGGGTATGACCACTTTGTTAACCTCCCGCAGGTCGATGATGAAGCGGTACGCTTTCTCATCTCCCTCGCCTTGCTTCTTAACAATGGGTAGGATAGGGCTGTTGCAGACATTGCTAACTACTTCCTCGACCACTCCTGCATCTACCAGGGACTGAATGATCGCTACCAGTGCCTTCTCGCCCTCGGGCGATATCCGATACTGTGGGAGTTTCGGGAGTATTGCGTCTTGTCTTACCGTTATGTGTATAGGGTCAATCATCATTCGTCCCACGTCAGAGTCATTTTTGGCCCATAGGTACGGGGGCAGGGTGTCGAGCAAGGACAGGTCAGTGTCAGTTATGGAGTACATGTGTCGTGCTGGGCAGGATTTGGACATGCTCGGGTTGTCGTACAGGATGACTCGGACTCCATCTGGAGAGCACCTAATGGTAGCTCGAAAATGCTTTAGTAAATCAATGCCCATAATGGCGTCAGGGGAGTTGGAGGAGAGCAAAAATGTTGTGTCCATGAGGTTGTTTTCTAGGTCAAAGGAGATAGGTACGGACAGGGGGTTAGTGGAGGGCGTCCCATCGAAACCTATCGATGTAATGTGTGAGCCAGACAAGGGTGCCCTTGGAATCAGTCGTTTTGATAACACACTACGTGTCGCCCCAGTGTCTACCAAAAATGGAGACTTCGTACCCAGGACCTTAGCGGTGATGTAAGGACCTTGTTGGTCAACACAGAGCTCGACTGGATCCCTCCCTTGCCCCTGGCAGTCCTATGCAAAGTCGGGGGCATTCTCGCTGTCGGATAGTTGATACTGATTCTGTCGGGGACGGTCAAACGTGTTCGTTCTCCCTGGTCTGTCGTTGTTGGTGTCATTTGTGTACCCTCGTCCCTGTCCCCTATTTCTCGGTCCACCCTCTACGTCCTTGGGGTCCCTATTTCGGTTCATTTCTAACAGAACCGGACACTGGGATTTCCAATGGCCGAATCCTTTGCAGAAGGCACACTGGTCCTCGCTAATGTCTCTACGTCCGATGTGGGGTGTTTGGGTGTGATCTTTAGGAGGTGGATTTCTAGGGGTGGTTGATTGGTAATTTCCCCTGTGGGGCTCCCTTCCGACCGCTACCCCTTGTATCTGGGCTATCATCACCCTTTCTTTCAAATCTTTCTTCTTCCTCTGGGACGCCCTATCATTCTCATTCTTTTGATGTTCGTAATACTGAGCCATCTGAAGGATAGCTGCGGGTTTGGAGGCCCCCCAACTACTCTCGCTCGTCTGTAACTTTTGGGAGACCTCTTGTGATAGACCCTTTACATCATTTTGTACAAACAGGTGTTGTCCGGTGGCGGTGGTCATGTCTTGGCCACTGTAATCGGAGAACACTGTCTCAAATCGGGAGAAGTATTCCGATACGTCTTCCTGGGGTTTCTGACGGCAAGCCGTGACTATCGACCAATCTACCTTTTTCTCTGGGATTAATGTCTTTAGCTTCTGAACTATTTTGTCTGGGAGGTCCAGTACGTCTTTTACAGGTTTCCTTCCGGGCTCTCGCTGTCTATCTAGTTCACCGAGTTGATTCCAGGTATGTCCGAACAGATCTGTGTGGTCAGCTTTCCGGATTTGCTTCCACACATCAGCCGGCAGACATAACCCGAAAAACAAGTCAATGTCCGCTAAAGTCATTATCGTCGAACCCAAGGCTGTGCCTAATTCGGTATAAAATGCTGTCGGGTTCTTTCTTAAATCGGGCAGGGTTTGCCTAAAAGTTAAGATATCTTGTCGATCCCAGGGTTGATAAACCCAATTGTACACAACCCTCCCCTTTGCATCTGTGTGGTTGATATCGTCGTTTGTTCCCTGACCTCGTGGCGGAACCCAGTAAGGGGCCGCCTCTCTGATAGGCATCATAGTGTTGGCTACTTCTAATGAGGACCCGGTTGTTTCAGGGACCGTAACCTTGACTTCTGGTTTCTGTTCCGTGAGGTGGCGGAAGACTTCAAGCGTTTGCATGAAGAGGTCCGTCACATCGTGTTCAGTCCCATCTCCAACATCGACCTTTCTATATAAAGTTGTCAATTTAGCGGGGCCCTTATTCTGATACCTATCCTCATATGCGTTCAGGGTGTGGTAGCTGAATCGTAAAATGAAATGCCGTCTGTGGCTACCGGCATGTGAATTGTCCATATCCATTGTGTATTCTTCGCTCTCCTTCCGTTCTACTAGTGTCTTCACTATCTTGTCAATCCCATCCCGCTCATCTTTGCTCAATCTATTTGGTCTGGCTGGTGGTTGCTTGCTAACCTCGGGGTCATCTGGTGTCGTTATTAATGCAGCCGGTGCAGAGGCCGCAAGGGCCGTGGCACTAGCGCTAAGGTCACTCTCGCTTGTATTTGGAGCTGGTAGGTGCTGTATCAGAGGTTGGCAGGGGGCATATGAAGGGGGCATGTAGATGATTGGAGGACATAGCAGTAACTCATCGTTCGCCCGTTGTTTGGAGGGTAGCTCAGGGTAGAGCCTAGAGGGGGTCCTAACAGGGCATTGGCCTGTCAACCCTGATTCTTGCCTTTGTGTAGCTTCCTTTCTTTCTTTTATTTCTTCTTCTAGTTGCTTAGCGGCTAGGTGGGCTGCCTTTCGTAATTCTTTCCCTATTTTTGCTTCTTCTCTTTTCTTTCGTTGTTCCGTTTCTTTGCGCCACATGCCGATACTATCGAGCATAGTGGGCGTAGTCTTATTTTTCTGGAGCGCTGCTTCTAATGTTGCTATTTTATGATCATCAAAGGAACCTATCAGTGGCCACTGACTTTCGGGGTCCTTCTTTGTATATTTATGCCATAACTTACTATAAGCTATAGCGACTAGTCCATGCTTAGTGAACATGTCCTTATTAGGGGTGCCCTCCAGTGGAGCTGGATGGTTCATCTCTAATAAGCGGTCCGGGCTAAACAGTGGGGAGAAGATAGGCATGACGGATTACAACGGGGACAAAAGTCTGCACTACCTATCTTATCACTGCGTGCAAAGACTAGACAGAATATTTCTATTCTTCGTTGTTTGCAGGCGGTGAATACCTCAAAGGAACCAATATCGAACAATCAATGTTCGGTCAATCAAACAATCAATGGGAAGAATAAGTAGGCACAACGGGTTACAACGGGGACAAAAGTCTGCGTTACCTACCCTTTCACTACCTGCAAAGAGAGAACCTGTTCTTCCCTGTTTGCAGACAGAGAATCTCCAGAAAACAATCCGCGAACAATAGTTCGGGCCAAACAATCAATCAGTGGGGGAGGAAGATAGGCACGACGGATTACAACGGGGACAAAAGTCTGCGTTACCTATCCTTCACTGCTTGCAAAGAGAGAGCCTGTTATTTCTCGGTTTGCAGACAGCGAATCTCCAAACAAATCAACAAAAGAGTAATACTAGTATTATCCAAATCAAACAATCATTTAGCAATTTGTCGCATTTACACGACCTTACCCGGACCGCATGGACAGTTTCCTGTCTTCCGAATCCAGCGCCCGATCGTCCTCTATTCTTCGTGATCTTCGCGGCACTCCTGATGGTTCCCAGTCAGGACCGTAGATCACTCGAGAGAGGTCTGTTCGGAATCAGTGAAGTTCGGATGATCGGCTGTCAGACGAGGGTCTATCGGACAGGAGCTCTCCCGATCGTTGCAGTCGTTCACTCTATCTTCAGGACCTCTCCCACTGGATCCACGAGTCTCTGATGGGCCCCACGTTTGGGACGCCAATTGTGGAAAAAGGTAGGGCTGATGGCCTTTTTCAAAGTTGCCCGGCGCTAACCGCCTCTTATACCATTCTAGTTATCAAACAAAGAGGCAGGCGCTGGAGACTGGAAGGCAGGAAACAGAAGTTTTATTCCGACGGAGCTGAACACATCAGATCAGACAACAGGGTATCTTCTCGAGGTGCTCTAACAGCCTCTCTGAGGCCTGGCCTTTTATACTCTGGTTTATGACATGTGAGCATTCTTTATTGCAGAAAAGACTCTTTGAAGTATGAGAAGACATCCCCGGAATCCCCTTTTCAGACCCACCCCCACACGTATCCACAATAGAAGTCCTCACCCCACATACAATAGGAGGGGGCTATCACGCAGCTGAGTGTTCCGACGATTCTTAGGATGTGTGCGCCTGATCGTATCCCAGGGGGTGGGGAGGCCATGATCAATAGTAGCTCCTTTGAAGAGGAGCGACTCCATACAATAGGGGGGCAATAAACTGTATCCTCCGGCTAGGTGATGACCTGGGACCCATGCGGACAATCGGACTCAGAGGAAGGGGTCATCAAAGGAGAGGTATTCATGAAAGGAATGGTCCGCGCGGACAATCGAGCGCAGAGGAAGAGTTTATCAAAAGAGGGGTATTCATGAAAGGAAAGGAAGTGTTGGTCAGGCACGGGGGCAACTCCCAAGGACAGAGTCATGCGGAAGGAGAGGGTTTATGACTTGTGCATGTGAGAGCGGGGGCAGCCAGGGTGTGCAGGGGATGCTCGCAGGGTCAGGGGAGCGCGCTGGCGATCGATCGTGAACAGGGAGACCATGGTACCTAAAATAGCTGCCCTGCATATAGTACATGGATGACAAGATGGCGCAGATGATGTTCAGTTCGCAAACTAAAATTCCACACATACACAAAAAAGAACTGGGCTAATGTTTCAGAATATATCAGAATTAGTACAAATAAAGAAATTAAGGGGGATATTCTCAAGAACGTGTGATAAATACCGCAAAATTAGCTTAACGCAACTCTTCACATCGCAGTCTATCGCGGGAAAAAACGTAGTGTTAACTTTGTTTTCTCAACACGGCAGTGCCATGTGATAGGCCCACGATAATGCGTCAAATGTTCATGATAAAGTCAACGCGACATCGCAATAATGCGAAACACAAACGTTGTGATGAGGCCAATTGCGATACAAAAATCAGTGAAAACCAGCGACAGGCCTGCAATTCTCATGTGTCAAGTGGGAAAAGGTACCATAAAAGCAGAACAAAAACAAAGGGAAACAAAAATAAACTGCGTAGCACCATGGATTCACTCAGACCGAGTGCAAAGGTCAACGCGAACCCCACAAGCCCCACAGACCCCCAGCAAGGACCCTCAGGGTCGGTGAAGGCCAAGGAGAAGAGGAAGAGGAAGACGGGGTCCAGTCCGCAGGAAAACCGGATCAGCGTCACAGAGGTGACAGAACACCACCACCAACTGAACTTCAATTTGACAAACGTGAATGCAGTCAGAGTGTCGAGAAGGCCAATGGAGGAGGCCAAGAGGCGCTGGCATGATGTGAAAAGCCAAACCAAGCACAAACACGCTGCCAACAGAAAGGCAGCAACGGTGACAGGAGGTGGGAGTCCTCCGCCACAGGAGGAGCTGGAGGAAATGGAGGCCACAGTCATCAGTGCGGAGACGGTGTAAGGAATTGGGAGTCCGGGCACAGCTCGATAGGACCTGACAAAACATTAACAGGGTGAGTAACAACCAGGTACTGGGGGGACGGGGGAGATGGGCACAATGGCACACATGCACAACGATGTGTAGCACACTGCACACCCACAATGACCCTGGATCATGTCCCTGATCCCCGTTGCAGCACACATACAAACACCAAGGAGGGCCCCGTCCACCATGTGCCCAAAGGGGTCACACCACACACATCAACAATCCCACAACCAACACATGCACACATGCGAAACCCTGCACAGATGCGTATTTGTGAGCCACACTGACAATGCAAGTGACACTACATGACGATTAGCATGGCTGCAGTACAATTATCATGACATTGTGCACGTCACAACACTGAGTGTTGACCACATCCGGAAAGGAGCAGGTCACACTCTGACACATCCATGTGCACAAACAACCCCTGACATCAACAAAACATCTGCAGACAAACAATGCACAAGAGTACAATAACCGTTCAAGAGCACAAATGACCCAAGTCACCAACATCTCAGCACCGTAAAAGCACAAAATTCAAAGGCACACCGCCTCAGAGGGATAAGGGGCAGCAAAATCACAGCTGCAGGGGCGACTCTCCCACAAAGCTGCACACACACTTAGCAAGAACAGCACATTCACATTAATGACAATGTGGTACAAAGTGGAAAACTTACACTGCAGAACAGAGGACACAACTGGGTCCACTCATGCGTAGAAACAGGCCAATCGCATCTAACATTGCAGGAAACTTTGAGATGAAAATGTACCTGCACAACCTCACATCCGTCATGTAGTCAAAATGTCCACTGTCCCGCATCAAATATTCAGCACCTCCCAAACAGTCACAATGTACATTGTCATACAGTCTGCATGTAAACTACAACAATGCGCCAACATACATGTCAACACAGTGTCAAAATGCATCTCCCCTTCACATTGTAGAGGGACAAACAGCACCTCCAGCAGAGCAGACCAGGCCAGACAACGCATCAGTGATGCTGGAGAGGATCTCCACACCTTCGAAACCGACGACCTACAACAGCTCATAGACATCTTAAGCAACCCATCTCCAGGAGCAGGGCAGCCCAGTTACATAGAGGAGAGCATAGTCCCTGCACAGACCACACAGCAGGAAGCACCCACCACCACGGCTGGTTCCCAACACTTTACTGAGGCACACATCGCTTTCCAATGCCAGGTGTCAGAATGCCAAAAAGAGGTGGCCAAGCAGCTGCGGGTGGGGTTCAACCCAATGTAAGCCGAACTAGATCACATACGTGGGTGTCTAAGCCCCATCAGGGACCACCTACACCCCACAACGGAGACCCGCACTGCGACAGAGAGACATGCATTTGCACATTTCCTGTACTGAACCACGCCCAGAGCCCCGGAATAATTATTCACACCCCAACGCTGGACCTGCGTACGATGGCCCAGTCCACTCTTCTTACGTAATGAGTGGGTGACGACAAAGCTACATGTCCAAGGTCTTACCTGCTGCCTGTGGTGACATGGTTGCGTCTGCTGTACACAGCACAATGTAATGTTGTAGGGCCCGGGACCCTCATGCATGCATTATGACCACACAGACAATGTTAGAAATGGGATCTCTGGTTGGCTAAGGCTTGCGCCACAGCCAGGCAGAGACCACCACTCTAGTCAGGGCAAGGGAGTTACAAAGATAACCCCTGCTCACCCCCTTGGTAGCTTGGCACGAGCAGTCAGGTTTATCCCAGTGGCAATGTGTAAAGCATTTGCGCAACACAAACAGCAACAACATACTAGGCACACCACAAAAGGAGCTCCACACAAGGTTATATATAAAAATAGCCCTTGTATTATCATAAAACACATTAGATAGTAATCACACAGTACACACTGTGCTAACTGGCACTGGGCACTTTTTACATTGGATTATTTACACATGACAGGGCCACGTGAGCCACTGTCAGAATCATCAGTTGGTAAAAATAGTAAAAGTAAGGACATATCATAAACGTAGACCACAATAGTAATTACTGGTAAACAATATACTCAGCATCATCTGTAACATAAATCATATCATGTACGGTATCACATCAGGCAAGAAATATATTCTGCGCCAACCTCATAAGCCTAAACATAGTAGACCATAATCTCCTAAACATAACTCGCATTAGGAAATAAACTTACTAACATAAACCGCAGTAGGGAATAACTCACACCTAAACCACAGTAGAGAATAAACTAAAACATACCACAGTATGTAAAACCTCATAATCATAAAACACATTTAGAGGATTAACTCCGGGTGTGTAAATCATACTACATACATCACTTTTCCTAGCACCCTATGATCACATCAGGGCCTGGCGCCCTACAAACCTAATAGTCCCCCTGACCAACTGGCCAACTCTCAGGGGCTCAAACGCTCTATGTCCAAAAAGTAAGGGCGTGCTGCCAAGGCAGCACAAGTCGAGGGTGCGCACTCTGCGCAGGCCTAAACGTTGCAGCTGGCACTAAGTGCTGCGCAGCTGTGAATGTCAGGGGCAAAGGAGTGCATCTCACTCCTAACTCAAAAGGTATGTCCCCAAATAAAGAATAACCTAATCAGTGCAGCTGCCCACTACTTGCTGGGCAGCTGGGAAATAATAAGGCTGGGCACCACTGGGCCACTTGTGCAAAGGTGCGCAAAGCATTGCAGCTGCCCGCGCTAGTGCGGCGCAGCTGGGGATCAGAAACTACGCCCTGGCACAGCTGTGCCCTCTGGGCTTCTTTGGGGCTCTCCAAATAACATGGCCCTATCATTGCAGCTTCACTCTGTCAGGCGGGACAGCTGGGATGGCCAAAACTAAAGAGGCCCTGGCACCTTCGGGACCATACTGGGCTTGTAATTAACTTGGCCCCCATGTTGGAGCCTCACGGGGTCTGGAACTAAACATGGGCATACAAAAAGAACTTGCCCCAACGTTGGAGCGGCCCACTGCCATCCGGGGCCACTCTGGAAAATGGCACTGCTATTGTGCCTGGACAGGTAGGGGGACACGGGCCCCCTGGGCCCTTTGGGGGCCCTTTAACAACCCGTGCCCCCCTTGATACAGCTGCCCGCAACTGCGGCGCAGCTGTGAAGCACAGCAGAGGGTAGGGAGGAGCACTACGAGTGCTCCCAGCACAGCCCCCATTTACCGGTTCTCTCTCGGAGGTGTCTCTGCGGCGTCCTCCTTCTCAACTCGGGAGGTGGCACTTCCTCTTGTGCGGTGGAGGCTGGGGAACTGCACACGGGTCTCTCCTCATCACACCGGAGCCCCACCAATGAGCCTTCGTGCCGGCCTCTCCTCACTTCCCGCGGGCCCCCTCCTGGGACCCGGGACTTCGCAATGGGAGTCTGCGAGGCTCCCGGACTTCCTCTTCCATCTCGAGGCCCCGCCCCTGGTCAGGCGGCACAGTGCCTCACTTCCGTCCTGCGGCGGTGATCTCCCTTTGAAGCGAGGAGGGCACCTGCTAAGAAAATAAATCAGAAATGGGGCCATGACGCGGGGTGGGCACCCGCTAGAAATAATAAAGTAAATCAAATTCGGCCATGACGCTTGGTGGGCACCCGCAGGAAAACAGCCGAAGCGGGGGAATCCCTACATCGGGATTCCTTCAAAGATGATCTCAGCTCCGCGCTGCAGGCTGAAAAGAGAGGCGCTCGGTGAAATAAGGGAAGCGCTCTGTAATAAAAATAAAGCGCTTCTCAGCAGGTTAGAGCTATAGCAATTTTAAGAAATAAACAGAAATCACTCACAGGGATAAAAGTACAGCACTCCCAAAGTGCTATCATCCAAGTCCAGGGAAAAATAAAGCGCTTCTTTAGAATCTTCTTCATAATGAAGGTAAAGTTCCAGGGGGCAATGCAGGGCCCAGGGAGGCAGCCCTCATGGCCATTCCTCCTGGGCCCCAGCAGCAGCACAGCCCCAGCAAGGTCAGGAACAGCAACAAGAACTGAACATTTTTATGGGGTCACAGCCCCTATATTTATACAACATTTTCCCTTTGTGTAAAAGTGCAGGACATGGAAGAACCAGATGCAACTGGTGCAAGGGAGCTATGGGGCACTTTGTTTTGCTCAGCTCCTCTCTCCTTTGTAAGGTGGGGGCTCAGGGATCAGACCCACCACAGGGGGCAGAGCCAGCATTGTGGAGGGAAGGCATAGCCCTATTCAGGTCACAGGTGCAACTCCTCCCTCCCATCTTCATGCAGATCTCTCTATTCACCACTGGGCAGACTCCCCCTGGCTCCTGGAGCCACCAACACCTCTCGGCTCCTGTCACTCACAAGCCAGACATGCAACTCACATCATGCAGGCAGACAAATAGCACACAGAAATGGCAACTTCTAAAAGTGACATTTCTAAAATAACCACAATAAATTTGCGCACACTATTGCGCAGCATTTATTCACACAATTTCAGACATACCAGAGTTGACCTCACAGCTCTTCTCAGAACAGGAATTACCATTGACACACACTGATCAGGAAATCCCCATGCATTCCTATGGGAGGGCAGGCAAACCTTCCAACTGTACCACAGAGAGCGCACGCACTTTACATTGGGCCACAGTGCGAAAGTGTGCAGAGGCCTAAAATCACTACCACCATATCAGAGCTTAAGGCAAAAAGTTCAGGGGTGAATCTGCCAAAAAGGGCCAAGTCCAACACAACCACCCTCCAGCCAAAATGCAGGGTAGACCAATCATTCCCTTGATGGGCTTCCCTGCTTCTGGCGAGAAAACACAGACGCGGGCCCACAACACCAGGGACACCCTCCGGTTCTTCGCAACTCTGAACCAAAGTGGTTTCCTCTGAAAAAAAACTCAGGCCAAACTAGGCTATCCCACTGGTACTCCTTAGTTGTCCACAGCCAGGGCCCTAAGCGATCCAGATACCACTGGTCCTTGCCAATCCACAGAATGGGGGGCAATAACTCCTGGCACACAATAGCCAAGCTCCACTCTTCCACTCAGTATAGTTCTAAACTACCACTGATCCTCCAACCTATGGTCTGCACTCTCAGGCTGACCAGAGATCACAGGCGAAGCATCTCCTCACACTACCTCCCTTCTGGCATTTCGCACTCTCCCAGGAGAAGCATCCCCAGAACACAACTCTCCCACCAGTTCAAGACCTCTCTCCATAAACTGGTCTACCACCTAGGATCTAAAATCATCGGCTGTACCGGGGTCAGAGGCGAGGACTCCCTCCCTCTGCACCCCCTTCCAGAGCACTAAACCCCCCCAACTGGAGTGGGACTCCTAGAAGGCAAGACCGGTTAGGGCACTGATTACAGTTGCCCTTCGTCCAGGACAGGAAACACCTGAACCTGGCTCCCCAACCTAGGGACGGTAACCTTTGGCCAGACAAATGCCCGGCGAACCAGGACTTCCTGAGGGTGACACATAACTAATGTGTTGTGTGACAGTCTGCCTGGCGCAGAGCTCACGACCTCCTGTCCATCTGACAGTGCGTGAAGATGCACCAGGACAGAAGTGGCATCACCATGGCCAATCATTGGCAACGCAGCTCTTCTGGCTGGCCCCTGACCCACTGGTTCTTCCACTGGGGACTCGTTCCCCCTCTCACCACTCAATCTGGACTTCTGCACCCTCCACTTAGGTAGTTGCACTGCCAGACACTAGAACTGATGGATGCCTGATTACAGACACTCCCAGCTCACCTAACAAGGGAGATCATCCTCAAAGAACAGTCCAACCGGACAGACTAGGCTCCCTAGAATCAAAGACCTTACACAGTCCGGAAAACAATTACGTGGCAGGATCTCTCTGACAGAACATATTGAAGCACCCTTTAACACCATTTATCGTGCTAACCAATCACCCAAACGTCCAGTGCACCACAACATTCATCCCCACTCCCCCCACAAGTCTGGCGAGACAGCAAATTACTGCCCCTGAAACACAACCTGTACCCCTCTTAACTGAGAACCAGGTACCATACGCTGGGAACTGGGAATGGGACTACCTGTACTGGACAACATATTGCTGCCACCACTGGATCCCACCCACCCTTACTGAGGAATCCAGAAAACTAACACTGCACTTAGGGGATAATCTACCCTCCTGAGCTAGTTACTCCATGCCAATTAAGTTACCACTGTAGGCCAACCCTAGAAATAGCAGACAACACAGGGGCAGTACAAAACTCCTTCAGCTTCAGGCCAAACCAAGAAATAGCAGACAGTACAGGGGCAGTAACAACTCCTTTAGCTTGTGCTGCAGACCAACCCCATAAATAACAGTCTGCACTAGGGCAGTACAAAACTCCTTCAGCTTCAGGCCAACCCAAGAAATAGCAGTCTGCACAAGGGCAGTCACTACTCCAGATTCTCTGGTTTCTGTCCTTGGCAGAACACCCAACTCATAGTGCAACATAAAACACATTTCAACAAAATGACATTTAAAACAAACTCAGAGACAATAATCCCCATACATGTGACTATCTAAAATGCAGAGCTTGTAGTTCAGCTAGTTGTCACTGCAGTATTGAGCAAATGCAAGTCCTATCCTCACCGCGCAAGACATACAACGGAGTGTTTTTTTCTTTGAAGAAGGACGTGAGGAGTAGGAAGGAGAGCGATCAGGCAGAGGGGGCGGCAGGCAAGCAGGTAAGTGCCTTCTTTTTTCATTTTTAAATCATTTGGGAGGGGGAAGGGAGCGGAGCTCCGCAGAGTCTTTTTTCAAACTCCATGGAGCTCTGCGTAGAAGCACTATGCCAGCTCCGCCCTCCCTTAGTAATAAGGATGTGGTATTGGAGCACACTGTCACAAAGATATTTTTCTTTGCAATGGCCATAAAGTTTGCACACACATGCAGTATGTCTGATAAAACAACGTAAAGCACAAAAACAGTGTGTGGAAATCGGGTTTCAGTGAATAAATGATATTTACACTTCATTGAGTTTCTTTATTTGTTTTGTTCCTATTACAAATGTTTGTTACCATCACATTTCAGAATTACAAAAAAGCGCCTAATTTGTGCTATCTGAACTGCTGATATATTTTGAAATATGCATATAGTCCATTTAAAGGAATTTAAATGTTGTTGTGTTAGAAAAAATAAAATCCCACAGCCTGTCCTTTCACACTCCTTGTACTCCAGGAAGTTTGTCACATAGTTCTCTTTACCAAATCATCTCGCTTTGTTGTCAGAGAATGAAAAGTAAACACCAATCTCCATGCTAAACAAACAAGCATCATTTTGCTAGAAGAAATAAATATATGTTCTGGATGTATGGGTGCCAATATGTGGTACAGTACATGAAGGATACAGTGCTGTGCTGTGTGTGCAGGATGTATACATGCACTGTGTGTGTGTGCCTGTGAATGGTGTAATACATAGAGGGCCCTGGGTTCCATATTGGGAGACTTAATACTGCATGGTAAGATGTGAGGAAGGACTTACCGGTGTTACAACATGGGTGGATTCCCCTCTTGACGACTATGTGTCCCACAACAGCCAGGACTGACAGGATCCAGTGACACGGCGAAATCCATTCCGCTGTTCTATTTTTTCACAGCGCGGAGCAACCGATAACCCGGAAGCGAGAGAGTACGACCCAGGAAGTGCAGTGGAGAAACCAATGACAAGAGGCGAGTTTGAAGAGGAGGCGGGTCATTCCGGTGGCGCGAAAGGAACAGGGACGGCGTCGGGAAGGAATATGGAGGAAGACGAGCCGTGTCCGCCGAGTAACAAAGGAAAGCCCAGGACGGAAGACGCCGAGGAGGACATCGACCAGGAATCCGGAGAGTGGTGGTGTGAAGACTGGTGGAGTCCGCCGGAGGATGCTGGAGAGCAGTCGCAACTCAGGAGAGTTGCGGCGGAGCCGGTGAGTGGCAGCTTCTTCGGGGAAACAGTAGGGTGGTGTGAGGAACAAGGGTAGCGAACCGGGAAGGGTGGTGGGTACCAACTTAGAGGGATTGTTGTGTGACTCGTACCCTGTAGATACCGGTGAGACCACAAAGAAGAGGAGCCGGAACCATCGCCCTCTACTGCCCCTTCCAGCTCGACCAGAATTACACCTGAGGAGAAACCTAAAGACTTACCTCTCGCGTCACCCACTCTTGTTACCTCTGACAATAAAACTAGACCTCTTGGCAAATACATACAGCCTCCTCGCCTGTATATCAAACCTGCCCTCCCACAAGTGGTGTTTGAAGTGAGATTGAAAGGTACCATGGAGGCGGCCCTAGCAAGAATGGCGGAAAACCAGGAGCATCTGGTACAAAGTACTTTATGTTAAAACTTTGGTTTAATATTCATTGCTCAGTTTTGTCTTGAATGTATCATTACAATGTACTGTATAAAATTTCATAAAATATATGTTTTTCTTTGATAAACTTTTTGATAATGAAAATAAACAATTAAATAAAAGAAGAATAAATACAATGAAAAATAAAATGCCTGTTTGAAAGTCTCCAATGTGTTGCATCCACTGAAATTTACAGATTAACTCATTTGAAAATAATACAGGTCAGTTTAGAGGTTCCTTAGTGTTTTTCTTTTTTTTTACATAGTGTGGTTCGACCTCAAGACCTGGGACCTCACCTTGGTCCAATTGACGGGGCTGTAGCCATCCGATGTGTACATGGGGATACGAAGCCATACCCCATGGGGTACAATACAATATCCCGTGACCCTGGGCCCACTCTCACGGTTGGTTTGATACCTCGTTTGCCTGAACTGGCAATATTGGGAAACGATTATCCAAAATTGTCAGAGTTGTTACATGGCACCCGATCTCAGGATGAGGAATGGTGGTCCACCACCCCCTTTTCCAAAGAAGATGGGAAAGAATGGCCTCCAGCCAAAGCCAGAAAGAGCAGAAAATAATGGCGAGCTGAGAAAGAAAAGAATCGAGTGGTCTAACCTGTAATACCAGATGAGAATCCCTGGGAAACCGATAGAAGTTTTCATGCGGCACAAATAGAAGATCCAATTCTTTAAGAAGTTTGGAGGAAAGCCTTAGAGGATGAAGATCCCCTATATGTAGGTCCTTATTTCTTCAAGAGAAATGGGTTGTTATTTAGAAAAGGGAATCCTGACCAAAAAGCCCAATTGTTGATACCCAGACCCTTTAGGGAAAAAGTGTTATATTTAGCCCACAGCCACCGAGGAGGACATTTTGGGGTGGATAAAACCGAAAAACAAATCACAGAGCGGTTCTAATGGCCAGGAAAATACCAGCAAGTAAAAAGATATTGTAGGGAATGACCTGTGTGTCAAAGAAACAGTAGATACCATCCTCCTAGGGTACCTCTACAACCCCTCCCAATTATAGAAGAGCCATTTCGTAGGATAGGTATGGATATAATAGGGCCTTTGCTCCCTTCTCGTAGTGGGTGTCAATATGTCCTCGTTATGGTGGACTACGCTACTCGTTTCCCAGAAGCCATACCCTTACGACGACCTGATGCTGCCAACATCGCAAAAGCCATGATTACTGTTTTCTCTCGGGTTGGATTCCCAAAAGAGATTCTGACCGACCAAGGCACACCTTTTGTGTCTCGGTTAATGAAACAAGTATGCACACAATTAAGGGTCAAGCAAATCAGTACATCTGCTTATCATCCGCAAACAGACGGATTAGTCGAAAGATATAATGTCACTATCAAGACTACCCTTAAAAAACTTTTAGCCCTAGAATCCCGAAAACGGGAGGACATGTTGCCACTAGCCTTATTTGCTATTCGGTGCAAAGAGCAAAAAAGCACCGGTTATTCACCTTTTGAGCTACTGTATGGTCACAAACCCCGTACCCTGTTAGATATGGCCCAAGAAAAATGGGAATCAGAACCCAATGATTCAAAACCTCTGATGGAATATCTGTCCAACCTACGTACCCATCTTGGACAGATCAGGGCTATAGTGCGAAACAATCTGGAGGGAGCTCAGATGGCCCAAAAGAGCCAATATGATAAAGGGACCAAAACAAGAACCCTCCAAGTAGGGGGCTCAGTATTGCTGATGATGGCCTCCTCGGATCACAAGTTACTGGGACAGTGGCAGGGTCCCTACACGGTGGTTGAACAGGTGACTCCGGTAACCTACGGCATAGAAACAGATCCGGTCAGACACACCTCCCAGGTGTATCACATTAACTTATTAAAGAAATGGGAGGGTCCCTTACTGGTAGCTGTCAATATGACGGAGATAAAGACACCTTTGTTTGACCAGTGTGTGGATCCGGAGCTGCCTTCCCCCCCTTCGGGACAGCCTATCACAGTTTCTACTGCTCCTACAGGATACTTTCTCTACGCTTCCAGGCAGGACGACTTTTATTGAACACACCATCAAGACCCCTGTAGGAAAACAGGTACGCCTAAGATCCTATCGTATTCCTGAGGCTCGTAGACAAACCATCCGGGAAGAAATTACATTTTTTTTACAAATGGACATCATTGAACCCTCCAGAAGCGAGTGGAACTCACCCATTGTACTCGTACCCAAACTTGATGGGTCGGTACGATTTTGCATTGACTTTAGAGAACAGAATTTGACACGTACCCTCTTCCCCGGGTAGATAAAATGGTAGAAAGAATAAGCAGGGCTAAGTACATCAGTACCCTAGATTTATGCAAAGGCTACTGGCAGATACCCCTCAGGAAACAGGACAGAGAAAAAACAGCTTTCTCCACCCCGGATGGGTTGTATCAGTTTAAGGTGTGTTACCCTTTGGGTTACACAGGGCACCAGTCACGTTTCAGAGGGCAATGAATATAGTCTTACAACCTCATGAACAATATGCAGGAGCATATATATATGATATAATCATCTATAGCGAAACCTGGGAACAACACCTCTTACATCTATCCCGTGTAGTAAAGACATTGGGACAATATGGTCTTAAAATAAATCCTGCTAAGAGACATCTAGCAGCCCAAACCGTTAGGTCCCTGGGGTATTTGTAAGGAGAGAGGGTTATAAGACCACAAGCCTCGAAATTAAATGCCATTTCCCAAATTCCCATACCTCGCTCCAAGAAAGACCTACGAGCTTTTCTGGCGTTATTAGGTTATTACCGTCGGTTTATCCCTCGGTTCTCCCAAACTGCAGCCCCTCTGACCGATTTGCTACAGAAAAACTTTAAAACAGAAGAAATACTACGACATCCTTCCCCGGATGTTATTCAAGCATTTGAGTCCTTGAAATCCTCCCTGACTTCAGATACAGTGCTGACCAGTCCTGACTTCTCCCTTCCCTTTATCTTACAAACGGACGCTTCGGATCAAGGGTTGGGAGCCGTCTTGTCCCAGGAAACACCCCAAGGTGAGAAACCAATATTGTATATCAGTCGTGAGCTTTTTCCAAGAGAAAAGAACTACGCTACCATAGGGAAGGAAGCTCTAGCCATTAAATGGGCCATAGACTCCTTACAATACTATCTTGAAGGCAGGGAGTTTATCTTGAACACAGACCACGTTCCACTTGAATGGTTGGCCAAAAATAAAGGACATAATGAGAGAGTCCTTAGGTGGTTCCTGTCCTTACAACCCAACCGATTCCGAACCAGACACAGAAAAGGAAGAGAACAAGTAAATGTGGACTACTTATCTCGGTTTCCCCAGGAAACATGGGCGGATTCCCCTCTTGACGACTATGTGGCCCACTACAGCCAGGACCAACAGGATCCAGTGACACGGCGAAATCCATTCCGCTGTTCTATTTTTTCACAGCGCGGAGCAACCGATAACCCGGAAGCGAGAGAGTATGACCCAGGAAGTGCAGCGGAGAAACCAATGACAAGAGGTGAGTTTGAGGAGGAGGTGGGTCATTGCGGTGGTGCGAAAGGAACAGGGACGGCGTCGGGAAGAAAGACGGAGGAAGATGAGCCCTGTCTGCCGAGTACCGAAGGAAAGCCCAGGATAGAAGACGCCAAGGAGGGCATCGACCAGGAATCCGGAGAGCGGTGGTGTGAAGATTGGTGGAGTCCGCCGGAGGATGCTGGAGAGCGGCCGCAACTCAGGAGAGTTGTGGCGGAGCCAGTGAGTGGCAGCGTCTTTGGGGAAACAGGAGGGTGGTGTGAGGAAGAAGGGTAGCGAACCGGGAAGGGTGGCAGGTACCAACTTAGAGGGATTGTTGTGTGACTCGTACCCTGTAGATACTGGTGAGGGAGCTCTTAAGACGGCCTGAATATCATTTAGGGTGCTATACTGCTTAAAACCTCGCAATTGGCTCAAATACTGTGAGGTAGAATTGCCTAAGTCATCTCCATTACTCAGTTTAACGTCGGGTCCCTTAAGTGAATATTGCATAAACCAGCAGTTCTTACGTTATTTTTTTTTTCCTTTACCCCAATGAACACACGACTAGACTCCTTTGGCACTTATAAATAAGATTCTATTTTCCCTATAACTATATCACAACGATTCTTCTTGTGCACTTTGAGGTGTGGTGAAGGGTTTACAAATACAGAAGTAATCAGAAAGCATATTGCTGACGGCTCCTTTCTTTTCCCTCTCTTATGAGCCTCTGGGGTGAAGATTTTGACCACAAAGAAGAGGAGCCGGAACCATCGCCCTCTACTGCCCCTTCCAGCTCAACCAGAATTACACCTGAGGAGAAACCTAAAGACTTACCTGTTGTGTCACCCAATCTTGTTACTTCTGACAATAAAACTAGACCTCTTGGCAAATACATATCATAACAAGACATTTGTAAAGCGCGCTACATACCCGTGAGGGTCTCAAGGCGCTGGGGGGGGAGGGCGCTGCTACTGATCGAAGAGCCAGGTCTTGAGAAGTCTTCTAAAGGTCGGCAGGTCCTGGGTCTGTCATAGGTTGGTAGGGAGAGTGTTCCAGGTCATGGCGGTGAGGTGGGAGAAGGATCGGCCGCCGGAGGTGGTTTTCCGGATGCGAGGAACTGTGGCGAGGACGAGGTTGGCGGAGCGGAGGCTGCGGGTGGGGGTGTAGAAGCTGAGTCGGTCGTTGAGGTATACTGGTCCGGCATTGTGGAGGGCCTTGTGTGCGTGGATGAGGAGCTTGAAGGTGATCCTCTTGTCGATGGGGAGCCAGTGCAAGTCTCTCAGGAGGGGTGTGATGTGGCTGCGTCGTGAGACTTTGATGATCAGTCGTGCCGCGGCGTTCTGGATGCATTGTAGCCGTCTCCGGAGCTTTGTTGTTGTTCCTCCATAGAGGGCGTCCCTGTAGTCCAGTCTGCTGGTGACGAGTGCATGGGTGACGGTCTTTCTCGTGTCGGAGGGGATGCATTTGAAGATTCTGCGGAGCATTCTGAGGGTGTTGAAGCAGGACGCGGAGACGTCGTTGACTTGCTTGGTCATGGAGAGGGCGGAGTCGAGGATGATCCCCAGGTTGCGTACGTGTTCGGTGGGTTCTAGGGGAGTTCCTAGCGAGGAGTGCCACCAGGAGTCGTCCCAGGCTGAGGGGGTGGAGCCGAGGATGAGAACCTCCATCTTGTCTGAGTTCAGCTTCAGTTTGCTCTCCTTCATCCATTCGGCGATGGCCTTCATTCCTCTGTGGAGATTGTCTTTGGCGGTGTGGAGGTCTTCGGTGAGGGATATGATCAACTGGGTGTCGTGGGCGTAAGAGATGATGTTGAGATTATGCCGTCGTGCGACGTGGACGAGCTGTGCCATGTAGATATTGAACAGCGTCGGGCTGAGGGAGGATCCTTGTGGGACGCCACAGATGATCTTGGTGGTCTTGGAGCGGAAGTGTGAGAGGCGGGCGCTCTGGGTTCTGCCAGAGAGTAAGGATGTGGTCCATGCCAGGGCCTTCTCTTGGATTCCAGCATCATGGAGGCGTGCTGTTAGGATGCGGTGGCAGACCGTGTCGAAGGTTGCTAATAGGTCCAGAAGGATGAGGGCGGTTGTTTCTCCTTTGTCCATCAGGATCCTGATGTCGTCGGTAGCGGCAATGAGGGCGGTCTCGGTGCTGTGGTTGCTGCGGAAGCCGGACTGGGATGGGTCCAGGATGCTGTTGTCTTCGAGGTAGCGGGTCAGCTGTCTGTTGACAATCTTCTCTGTGACTTTCGCCGGGAAGGGGAGCAGGGATATGGGCCGGAAGTTCTTAAGGTCCTTGGGGTCTGCCTTGGGTTTCTTCAGTAGGGCGTTGATCTCGGCGTGTTTCCAGCTCTCCGCGAAGTTAGCTGTCTCGAAGAAGGTGTTGATGGTTTTTCGGAGATGGGGTGCGATGGCTGTGCCGGCTTTGTTGAAGACGTGATGGAGGCATGGTGCAATGGGGATCTGGAGTGGATGGAGTTCATGGCCTTGATGGTGTCTTCTTCACTTACGTTGGACCAGGCGGTCAGGCGACTGGTGCGGGTGGAGGTCGCGGGGGTGGTGTTGGCGGTGGATGTGGGGGTGTCGGAGTTGAAGCTGTTGTGGATGTCGGTGATCTTGCAGTGAAAGAAGGTGGCCAGTGAATTGCACAGGTCTTGCGAAGGTGGGATGTCGTTGGTGTTGGAGCTGGGGTTGGAGAGTTCTTTCACGATGCTGAAGAGCTCTTTGGAGTTGTGTACGTTGTTGTCTAGCCGGTTCTTGAAGGCAGTCCTCTTGGCGGTCCTGATGAGTTGGTGGTGTCTTCGGGTGGCGTTTTTGTGGCTGTGTGGTTGTCTGGAGTTCGGCCGCGAAGCCATCTCTTCTCCAGCTTCCGACAGGTGTGTTTGGAGGTCCGGAGGTCTTCGGTGAACCATGCGGCTTCCTTGTTGGTGTGATTGGTTGTGGAGGTCTTGAGTGGGGCAAGGGTGTCGGCGCAGTTGTTGATCCACTTGTTGAGGTTGACGGTCGGTGGGGTTGTCGGGTGGACTAAGGGCGAGGGTGGTGGTCAGCTGGTCCTTGGTGACCTTGCCCCAGCGGCGGTGTGGCAACTGTTGGGTGCAGTGGTGTGTGGTGGGTTTCCTAAAGGTGAAGTGGACGCATCTGTGGTCGGTCCAGTGGGGTTCGGTGGTGTGGATGAAGGAGACGTGGGGACTTGCGGAGAAGATGGGGTCGAGTGTGTGTCCGGCGGCGTGGGTGGGTGTCGTCACAAGCTGTTTGAGTCCGAGGTTGGCGAGGTTGTCGATCAGGGCGGTGGTGTTGGCATCGTTGTTGTTCTCGAGGTGGAAGTTCAGGTCCCCGAGGAGGATGTAGTCTGTGGAGGCGAGGGCGTGGGTGCTGACGAGGTTGGCGATGGTATCGCTGAACTGAGGTTGTGGTCCAGGTGGTCTGTAGACGAGTGTTCCTCTGAGGGTGGTGTTGGGGTCTCCTGCCCATATCAAACCTGCCCTCCCACATAAAACATGAAGAGGACGTAGAGGAATCCCCCAGGCAGATATGTGTATTTCTGAATTCCTGTAAGCTTGGTGCGACACACACTGGCGAAGAGGAGAGCCAGGCTTCCCCCGTACCCTTCAAACGGTGCTCTTTAATTTTTGAGCGGTCATAAGGAAGAGGCCTCGGTGCACCTCAAGAAGGAGAAAGGGCTGATAAGAGGATCATAAAGAGTAGGGTTGAATGCCTGACCTAACCATTTGAAGCTCATATCACTGGCTGACAACCAAGTGTGAACCATAGTCACTCCCATGGCATGTGTTGTGGGCTATCAGCTTTGGAGTCACTCTTGCTGTGACACACTTCTTTCAAGAACACAGAGGAGTGTCACTTCAAAAGAAGCATACTCCCAACATAAAGCCCAAAGATTGAACCTCTAAATCATATTTGGTGTCTGGAAATGGACTATAAGAAGGGGAGTTTGAGAGCCGAAAAAATTGCCATCTGTATAGCTGCTAAAGGGGCAGTCGGAGGATGGGAAGCTCTGCATCACTTCTGCCGGTGACCAGGACTAGGGACCAAGGCCTGATGGGTGAGGGAACATCACCCCAGGAATCCAAGAACACCTGCCCTAGAGCAGGGAGCACCATGACCAGTGTGCCCCTGTGAGGAAGAGGATGGTGTTTGAGGGAGCGATGGCCAGTGGGAAATCCTGTGAAGTGGACTCCTGTTGCGAGGTGTGAGGACACTGATGCTGCACTGATTCAGTCTATGCCCGTGTGCCGGACAAAATCGGTGACCACGTATGCCTGGGGAGGGTCATCGTGAAGTGAGCTTTCACGAATGCTATACTGATCGGACTGGAGCTTGTGTGCAGCTAAGGATCAGCAACCCAGTATGCTAGGAGGGGCTACAGAAGAGTGAACTTCGCTGAAAGATGTGCCAATTGGGCCAGAGCCTGTGTGCAGCTAAGGATTGGCAAACCTGTATGCTAGGAGGGGCTGCCTGCAGGGTGCCTATGTTAAATAGGGATGCAATTACCACGAAGGCTAGAGGGGTTTACCAGAACTAGCCAGAAGTGTGTACTAACCCTGAGCATCATCAGAGGAGTGAGGTTTCTGTGGGAACTCCCTACCATATCTACCTCCGGATGAGAGATCAGCACCAGGAATTTTTCATCATCTTCTCCCTATTGTGGGAGAGACCAAAAGTCTTACCTGCAACTAGAAGCAGTGACCTGCCTTCGGTCACCATAGGAGCGCAACCGCAAGTGAGGAGATCGGGGATCAGCGAGAGCAGCCGATGCAGCTCTGTTGCCCGCAGAGGGGGCACACTCAGGAACTCTAGACTCTTTCCCTGCAGGTGTGGGTAAGACTGAGTTTAGGCCAGACTTCCTGGGTGAACTTGCTAGCTAGATATGAGTGAGCACTGGAACACTTTTGACTTCAGAGCAAAGTGAACTCTTGAGACTCTGACTGCTAGTGGGGCACACCCTGGATGTTGCCAATATTGAACCCCTTTCACTATTGGCAACCACTATTGTTAGAACGAGGAGGAAGTGAGACAGGGAACTGCCATGGAAACACTGTAGCCCCGACCTTAAGTGGATTCTGTCGTTTTCTGTGAATGTTGCATGTTTCCTTTCTTTTGTTAGAGGCAAAAATAAAATACTGCCTTTTTTTTCATAAGAGATATTATGTGACTGGACAATGATTTATTCCTGCTGCTGTGCACATTTCGAGTATGTGTTTATTCACCTGTATCCACCACCACCCACTCCCCTGAGGAGTCCTTGGACTGCTCACACCATGCTATTCCTGAGAGTCAAGGGGTACTTGGCCCCGTTGCCCAAGATCCATATTAGGTCGAGCCATGGGACATCAGGAGTAAAAGTCCTCGACCAGCACGGTTGGACCCAGTAACCCCTGCTTGCCCTGTGGCCTTCTGATAGGGGTTCTGTGTAATCCTTTGAAATAACCCTTGTATAATATGCAGGCGACACACAGCTGGTTATATCCCTCGTCCCAGACCAAGATAGCAACTCTAGTCAGCTGAAGGAATGTCTTGCATCAGTAGCAGAGTGAATCTGAAACAGCTGTTTAAACTTAAATGGAAGCAAAACAGAGGTCATACTAGTGGGCAATGACATTCAAATATGAACTTACAACTGCTGGCCTAGCTGCTTAGGTCAATTTCCACTACTAAAACCCTTAATCAAAAAAGCCTGAGATTCTGGCTTGATGCTAACTTGGGGTTCAAAACCAAAACCAAGAAACTCCCAACTTTGTGTTTTGGTCTGTTGAGAACACTGTGAAAGATCCTCTGGACTCTCCCAAGCCATATTCAGATAACAGTAGCCTAGGCTACTATCACATCATGCTTGGACTAAGGAACGTCTTATATTTTGGGCTACACAAGCAGCTCTAAACAGATTGCAGAGAATCCAGAATGCAGCAACCCACCTGTGCTTAGGATCGCTAAACAGCAATCTGTGTCATTAGGCCTAAGGAAATTCCAAACTCCTCATAGCGAAGCACATTCATTTCAAAGCTCTATGCTTTGCGTTTAAGGCAATGACCAATTCGGATCCCATTTTCTTAAGACAACTAATGCCAATTTACAATCCTCTAAGAGTGTTAAGATCATCGAACTGACACCTACCAAGGAAGACAAGGAGGTCATTCCTTTTACTACCGAGCTCCTAAGCTGTGGAACTCTCTCCCAGTTGCAATACAACATTTTCCAAATGAAAAGAAACATCCAGAAGGGCACTAAAGAACTGTCTATTTTGTACAGCCACAGATGATCACACACTCCTTTAACCAATTAAAATTTCAAATCAGATGACATGACCAGCTGCACAGCTCTTTAACCACCCCTTTAAAGCTCTCTCCTTGACCATTATCTTGTGGGTTATAATAAAGCACCCGGGTAACATATTCAATATCATGTTCCCTCATGATCTTTATCTATTCTTTGGAAAAAATGTGGACCTCATTGTCCTAAGAATTATCACTGAGGCGCCTTCCCTTCTAAACTCTCGTTCCCAAAAACAACACAACACGTATTGTACTTGCTGATTTCATAAATGCCGCCTATGGACACTTAGATCCATAATTCATTAACATTAAGGCAAATCAATACCTCTCTGGTAACCAATAAAACAATCTAATTACCAAAAGAAAGGGGGGATGAGGAGCTAAAAAGGGGTCCAGTACCCGTGCTCCCAAGATCATACAATGAATTCACTGAAGGGGAACTGTACCAACCAAATAGGTTGCGGAAGGTGTAGAAAGTGGAAAAAGTTGAAAATCACTCATCTGAAGTAGTCAAGTGTTAGGTTGGATAGGATAAACAGCAGGGAAATTCCTCAACCCCAATCAATGCACGGGGATGCCGTCTCCGAACAAGCTGTCTTCCAGAACTCGTTGTGTGCCGGACCGCAGCGTCTCTTAAACTCTGCTGAGAACTCACAAGCCCGTGCGGCGGCTGCCGCCTCCACACGCGTGCGGTTAGGACTAATCTGCCTCGTAACAAAGATTATACAGATCTGCACAAAGAACAACTGACACGGGCCGGCACCATCCCTTTTCAGCGGTAATCCGTGCACACTGTTAAGGGAGTGATCCGAACCTCTCACCATTAAGTGACAACGACCCCCCAGTCCATGTCCTGAAGAGAACCCGTCTAATGTTGTTGGGTTCGAAACGCGTCGACGTTCTGACCTCCAAGATACCAAATCATTAGGGCACGCTAGGAGTCAACTCAATACACTTGCAAATTGTTGATCTGTTCTCATGTTATTCCTAGCCATAGCACTTTATGTTAAAACTACCGTGTATCTTGTGTAGGTGATAACAAGTAGGCTCATTGTAATCTAACAGTCCACTTGTTCAGTCTATATTCAGGACTAGAGCCTCAATGATTGATTGACCTGAGGCCTATCACAGTTGTCAATGTTTATTATTTGTGACAATTTCCTTGTTTAAGTACTGTGTTTGATATCTTTTTTTCAGTTCACTGAATATGTATTTGTGTTTCTTTATAAATGTTGTGCTGTATTTTTTGATGCCAAAAAATCTCAAAAATATTTTATAAAACTAAAAAAGTCACTCAATACAAATGGTTGTCCAACCTAGCAATTTATTATACTAGGCTGCGCACTACTACATATACTCAAACTGCCCGGCTATTGTTTCGTTTTTTGCATAATAGTGGTCCAGGCCGGTCAGTGACAGGACCCAAGCCTTTCCCAGTTTTCCCCTCGTCTCCGGTGGACAGCAGACGAGGGTAGGCGTGAATACCACACACCTCCAAGGGTCAATGTAACCCTTAGAGACCCCTGCTTTATCCCCCGTTGAGGAATCCCCGTGCATTGATTGGAGTTGGCTATATATATTGAAGTGGTTTTGAAAGACTGTACCAGACGAGATGACCACAAACCTGACTAAGGTTCATGTAACAGGGTGTACATCTCCCTTTTTTTCATTTTGCATGCAACTCATGTTCCACTTGATAATAGGAATGCAACTCCAGGCACTTATTTTCTAATTTATTCTAGTCTTGTGCATGCATCACTTCACTATCTCCAAAACATTTTTGTAACTTTCCACCAACTTACACCTTTCCTCCCACACTGCCATTCTACCATCCCGCACAATTCCCCACGTTGCCACCAACTTCATTTCATGAATCAGTGTATCACTTTCATACCCTGTCATCTTCATAAACAATCTGCAGCACAATTTTTCCAACCTGGCGCATAACATATTGTCATCCTATACTCTCACAATTTTAAGCTCAACATTGCTTTGCGAGGACTGGAGTATAGTTACTACTCTTACCTGGACCCAACAATCCAACCAACAATTTATGATCAGTAAATACCCCCAACTCTGCTCACTGCAAGAAATGTCTAAAATGTTGCACTACGCAGACCATAGTGAAAAACTCTCTCTCTTTACCAAACATTTCCACTGAGATACGTACACTGGAAGCTGAAGTTACGGAATACAACTTCCTCCCAGACTCTTAATTACCACCTGTGTCCACCACAATATTGTCTTTTTACTCATATCCAATGATCTCAATGTGGATGGATTGGCAATATCACATTTTAACTTTTTCAAAAACTCTCCTGCTCAACTTTCTATTCACTCTCCACGCCTTTCTGTAACTTTCTCATCACAATAAAGTGGTCCACAAAGATTGGCATTATGTTTGACTAGTATCCACACATTCCACATAAAAATAATAGCTCTTCCTTGTTTGATTGTGCATCTTCAAATCGTACCCAAAGTGTTCCTTTGGTCACACATCTACCTTTAATATTCTGAACCTTAATTCATTAATCTGTTCTTGGTACAATTTACATTTCTCAAGTTTTAGAGTTAGCCTATTCTCTTTAAGTTTTTAACACACTTTCCATAATGTATCTGTATAATACATCTTATGCTTGATGAATATTAAAATAGTCTTTCTAGTCTTTATTACTATACAGTTAAATAAAACCGTAACGTACAAACATCGCATTGATTCTTAATTAAAACAGGGATTAAAATTTAAAAGCAAGCAGTCAAGATAAATAACAATTCCCAAGCAGAATTTCTAGTTGATGGCAGGATTTCTGGTTGATGGCAGGATTTTTGGTTGATGTCATTCTTTACATTTATTGCCAGGCTTTTGAAATCCGTTCTCATTGTCCTTTGAAAAAAAGATGTAGCAGATGTCAAACTAAACAGCATTCGCTCAAACTGATGTCCCACTTCAAAATTCATTGTGAATATTCCACTTCTTCAAGTATGCCTTCTTCACATAAACTTACTAGAACTTGCTTCTGATTCTCTCTTTGTGAGACTGGCACTCTATCCTTCTGCCCATTAGAGGTACCACATCTTTTCTGAGACAAATTCCTTGAATATAAGTCTCCAGTCTGTAATATAACACCACACCAAACACTTCAGGAAAAGTATACTCCAACTGTTTGAAACTTTTTGGGTAAATCTACTTTTGTAATACATACACAGGCTCCTTGGCAGAAGGGTTCGACTTTATTGTACATGTTTCTTGATTTTGCCATCCTAACACACCCTTCTTCCTCTCTGCTACATACACTTTAATCTCTAGCACTTTTTCTTGAGAATTTATATCCTTCACAAACTATTCACTCAAGTAAAATTATAAATCAAATAATCTTGCCTTTAATCCTTACATCCTTTTGTGTACACATTTCTCTATGCAACTCTCGTTTCAAAAGGCAACCCTGAATCACCAATTACTTTGCCTTCAACCCCAACTATTTTGAACGCGCTTTCTTTTCTTTTTTTTTCCTTTCCATTCTGTCCTGGTAACACTCTCATCTCACTCCTGTTACCCTTACTCTCCTCTGTTACTACAGTAATCTCTCCTTTTAATATTTCAGTCCTTTATTTTTCTTCTTGTTCTTGCACACCTTCATGGCACTATTGTATACATTCTCTCCACACCGTCCCATGAATGACAAAAATCTGATGCCGCTGGATGTGCTGTACTCCCACACATGTAACACTCCAATATTCTTTTATTTTCACACCTTTCTTAAGTCTTTATTCTTATCTTGAGTCAACACCTTTACCTTCCATGGGCTCTTCTTTCACCCATTACAAAGATCTCTTCCTTGCATTACTCATCCAAAATGTGGTTCCCCATAACCCCCAACATCTCCTGCATTATTTTCTGATCCCTTAAAACCTCCTGATAAAAAAGACCGAAATTACACTTTGTTGCCTATTCTCTTAAATCAAGTACAACACATTCATAATTTGTCTCTCCATCTTTTTTCTCACAAGTATAAAATGGGTGCATTTCTTTTGGCACACTTAGGGCCCCATTAGGATGGCGGGCAGATCGCCCCCGCCAGGCCGGCGGTAGCCACCGCCGGCCTGGCGGGAGCGATCCGCCTGCCATCCGTGCCAGAATGACCCCCACCATATTATTATGGCTGGGGGGTCCGCTGCGGACGAAAAGACCGTCCGCCGCTTTTTCCCTTGCGACTGGGCGGAAAAGGGTTCTATATGGTGGGGGTGTCTGTCAGACACCGCCAGCCATATTAGAATGGGCATTTTCCAATGCCTTTCTGTGGCAGCATTGCCGCCACGAAAAGGCATGCAGAGTCTGCTTTGGGGGCCTGTTGCGGGCCCCCAGGGACTCCGGGGGGGTAGGAGGGTGCACATGGGGGGTACCTATGGTACCCCCCAGCATTTCAAATGACAACGTGGCAGGCACCGCGCGGTGCCTGTCACGTTGTGCTTTGAAATGCACAACATGTATTTTTACCAATGCGGCGGGCGGTGCCGCAATGTTAAAAATACAGGATGCGCCCGCCACTGTGGCAGGCGCATCCTAATTTGCCCCACGGGACCCCTGCCCTTATGGCGGGCGGTCCCTTTCTACGATGGGATGGCGGGCGGACAAAGTCCGCCCGTCATCCTAATGGGCCCCTTAGTTTGGTCTTGAACTAAAGGTTGAGATACTTAATTGATTTTTCAATTTCATCTAATCCCCCTCCCCTAGCACTCTTCCTACAACAGGTAAAAATGCCTGAATATTTTCAGCAGCTTGGTCACTAAACATTGTAATAGCATTGTTTTCTTTGTGGTAGGTATTTTCTCCTGTCTATCAATAGCTTACAAATTAGTTTTAAATTCATTTTTGCACTTTGCACATGGTTGTTTTGTACTTCCTTGATTTATTCAAAGTTGTGGAGGTTGTTTATTTATTCATCAGTTTTTTTGAGCACTTGACTACTCAACGGGTACTATGCGTGTTAGACCAAGAAACAACATCTACATGCCGGTAAGAAATAAAGTCAGAACCAAACATAAATAAATAGGATGTCAAAGCTTTACGGAATTTGTGTAAGTCTGGCTTAATATGAAGAGACAAAAGGCCGTGCCCCCTAGACGTGCTTTATGAAATTTTGGAATGGTAATCAGACCCGCAGAAGGTGACCGGAGTAATCTGGAGTGGCACTGGCAGTATCTTATAAACATATCTGAGACATATGAGCCTCAAGTTGTCGGAAAAGGCAGCCAACTAATCGGCCTGAGAAGGGGAAAACACTATCATGTTTTCTCTTACTGAAGATCAGTCTGGCTGCTTCGTTCTATATAAGTGGTAGTCTCCTGGTAAGACAGTCAGTGAGCCCAAAGTATAGGGCATTGCAGTAGTTCAGTCTACTAAAGAACACAGTTTGCACCAACAATTGTCTGGAATACTGAAAAATAAGCTGAATACTCTTCCAGAGTTGTCTCAAGAGTAGGAAACAAGTTGACCAATTTATTAATGTGCAACTCAAACGAGAGCCTGCTGTCAAATAAAACTCCTAAGTTCCTAGCCTAAGTTGCAGGTGCTTGACATTCGACCAGAGAATGGGACCACCACTCATGGGACCAGATGAAGGGGCACATCTGTCTTATCAGAATTGAGGCAGAGATAAATGCTATTTATCCAGTTGGGCAATCTGACCATGCAGCTCCTGAATTGCTCCTGAATTAGGTACATTTCTCCTTCCATGTGGATGATAATTTGGATATTATCCACATTCCCATAAACTTGAAATCCAAAGGAAGTAATTAGGCCTGTTGGGGGGGGGGGGTACATATATATTGAAAAGTGTAGGACCGAGGGCAGATCCCAGCTATACCCCTCAGGTAATGCCCTTAAAGACAGAATGAAAAGGTGCCATGTGCACTGCCTGCGTTCTGTTCATCAAATGGATGCAAACCATGCAAGTGGCTTGTGCCTTAGAAGTATGTAATTGTTTTGGTGCGCTGGAGACAAATTTTCTCCATAGTAGTGTAAGCTATCGCACACCCACGAGGTGGACTGAAGGAATCTTTCTAGTATACTGGCAAATGGTGGGTCCTGAAAGAGTCTGGGAAGCCATCTACCAGCAGAAACGGCCGCTCCACCCGCTGCTCCTGACCGGTATCGTAGCATTACAAGCCTTTGCACTGCCTCAGCCTGCGTAACTGCCCACCTCAGTCTGCTATACTGCTGCATGAAATAGAAACTGATTATCTGCATAATTTTTGGCGTATCTGGATAGCGAGTGATTGCCCCGCCTGCCCTTTAATATTTAAATATTAGCCGAGGCACCTTCGAAAGTAGCGCTAGACTGAAATTGTGTGACTCGCGCTGTTGTGCTGCCTGCAGTTTTCCGCTGCCCGATTGCCAACTCCACTGCCATTTGTACTAGAGGCAATGCCGATCGGACCCCAGTCCTGGTCAATTACCCGATTGCCGCCATTTTGTTGGTTTGTTATTATTTGTGGCTCCCTGCCCTTAGCTCCAACCCGCTCCCGCCTCCCAGCTGACCCCCCCCTGCCACGGATACTGACGAGGCTGCTCCGCCGCTGATGCGCTGTGACCGTCCTGCTACCAGCAGAAACGGCCGCTCCACCCGCTGCTCCTGACCGGTATCGTAGCATTACAAGCCTTTGCACTGCCTCAGCCTGTGTAACTGCCCACCTCAGTCTGCTATACTGCTGCATGAAATAAAAACTGATTATCTGCATAATTTTTTACGTATCTGGATAGCGAGTGATTGCCCCGCCTGCCCTTTAATATTTAAATATTAGCCGAGGCACCTTCGAAAGTAGCGCTAGACTGAAATTGTGTGACTCGTGCTGTTGTGCTGCCTGCAGTTTTCCGCTGCCCGATTGCCAACTCCACTGCCATTTGTACTAGATGCACTGCCGATCGGACCCCAGTCCTGGTCAATTACCCGATTGCCGCCATTTTGTTGGTTTGTTATTATTTGTGCCTCCCTGCCCTTAGCTCCACCCCCTCCCGCCTCCCAGCTGACCCCCCCTCGCCCCTCCCCTTCCACCATCCATTTATGACAGATGCAATTGCGCGCAGCGGTCGCGCCCCATGCGCGCCGAAGGTGCGCCAAAGGTAAGCCCGTCTACGCCCGTCCGCGACTGGACCGCACCCAGCGCCATACCCCCTGGTCCCCGCCGTAACCCGCCCACAAGATTCACATATGATTCCGCAACTCTCCTCGCCCTCAACCCCGGACGCAAACCACAATGTTGCGAAGCCACCCCAGGACGTACCCACGGCCCTTTCGCCTGCCTCTCCTGCAAGTTCAACTGCTTCAGGACCCTCTCCAAATCCACTCCCTCCAAACATAGCTCCGACTCTAACCGCCTGAAGTGCATCCTGCTTAACACCCGCTCGGTCCACAGACACGCAACGGAACTCTGGGACCTACTCGACTCTGCGTCACCGGACATCGCCTTCCTTACAGAAACATGGATGAACACATCATCAGCACCCGACATCGCCATAGCCATACCGGACGCTTACAAGATCACCCGTAAAGACCGCACCAATCAAACAGGAGGAGGCATCGCCATCATCCATAAGAACACCATCAAAATCACGACAGCTCCGATGATAATCTTGCAACCGCTGAACATTTCCACTTTCAGATCCACACCAACCCTAGAACCACACTTAGAGGCACCCTCATATACAGGCCTCCAGGTACCCGCAGTCAATTCAGCGATGACATCACCGACTTCGTCAGCCCACATGCCCTCGCCTCCGAGAACTACATTCTTTTAGGAGACTTCAACTACCACCTTGAAAACAAACACGACAGCAACACCACCACCCTTCTGGACAACCTGGCCAATCTCGGACTCAAACAACTTGTTGACACCCCCACCCATGTAGCCGGACACACTCTCGACCCTATCTTCACCTCCTGCAAGCACATCTCCTTCGATCGCACCACAGCTCTCCACTGGACGGACGACAGCTGTGTTCACTTTAGCTACAAAACCACCCTGACCCACAACCGCCCACAACCTATTCCTCGGAGAAACTGGAACAAAATCACCTCCGACCAACTCCTCACATCACTCAACCAAAACCCTCCCACCCTCTCATTGGACCCAAACCAAGCGGCCACCAATCTCAAGCAATGGATCACCCACAGCGCTGACGAATTAGCACCCCTTAAAAAGCACCAGATCAAATCAGCCAGCAAAAAGGCTCCCTGGTTCAATGATGACCTTAAAAAATCCAAGAAGCTTTGCCGCACCCCGGAGAAAACATGGAGAAAAAACCCAACCACCGACAACATGTCCACCCTCAAAGCAGCCACCCGCAAACACCACCAACTGATTCGATCCGCCAAGAAATCAGCATTCAAGGATCGTCTCGACAACAACACTCACAACAGCAAGGAACTTTTCAACATCGTCAAAGAATTCACCAACCCCACCGCTGCATCTAACGACATCACTCCCTCCCAAGACCTCTGCGATGCGTTATCCTCCTTCTTCTACAATAAAATTGCCGACATCCACAACAGCTTTGAGAATACTCCCAGCGTTCAACCCTCCCCACCCCCCTCAGATCCTACTCCACCAACTAACAACCTTACCGCCTGGAACCCAATCACCACTGAAGACACCATCTGCCTAATGAACTCCATCCACTCTGGCTCGCCAACTGACCCCTGCCCCCACCACATCTTCAACAAAGCGGACTCCATCATCGCACCCCATCTCCGTGATGTCATCAACTGCTCGTTCAACTCTGCCACCTTTCCAGAAAGCTGGAAACACGCCAAACTCAGCGCCCTTCTGAAGAAACCCACAGCAGACCCCTCTGAACTTAAAAACTACCGACCCATATCCCTCCTCCCATTCCCGGCCAAAGTCATCGAGAAAGCCGCCAACAACCAGCTCGCCGCCTTCCTTGAATCCAACAACTCCCTTGATCCATCTCAATCCGGGGTTCGAGCCAAACACAGCACCGAAACCGCCCTCATCGCAGCAATAGACGACATCCGAACATTACTAGACAACGGAAAAACAGTGGCCCTCATCCTACTCAACCTCTCCGCCGCTTTCGACACAGTCTGCCACAGCACCCTTATACAACGCCTCAGCAACATCGGAATACAAGGAAAAGCCTTGGTCTGGATCACCTCATTCCTCGCTGGGAGAACTCAAAGAGTCCGACTTCCCCCATTCAACTCTGAAGCCACTGAAGTCATCTGTGGCGTACCACAAGGATCTTCACTCAGTCCCACCCTCTTCAACGTTTAAATGAGTCCACTCACCTCCATCGCGCGTCAACACAACCTTAACATCATCTCTTACGCCGACGACACCCAGCGAATCCTTTCCCTCACCAAAGACCCTAACACCGCCAAAACCAATCTTCACGAAGGCATGAAAGAAGTAGCCGAATGGATGAAACATAGCCGCCTAAAACTCAACTCAGACAAAACGGAGGTGCTCATCCTAGAATCTTCCCCCTCTGCCTGGGACGACTCTTGGTGGCCTTCCGCTCTGGGCACAGCACCCACACCCACAGACCACGCACGTAACCTTGGCTTCATCCTAGACTCCTCTCTCTCGATGTCCAGACAAGTCAACGCAGTCTCATCCTCCTGCTTCAACGTACTTCGCATTCTCAAAAAGATCTTCTGTTGGATCCCCCTCGAGACAAGAAAGACTGTCACCCACGCACTGGTCACGAGTCGACTGGATTATGGTAACACACTATATGCCGGAATCACAGCAAAATTACAGAAAAAACTCCAACGCATCCAAAACGCATCAGAGAGACTCATATTAGACATCCCTCGCCAAGATCACATCACCGGACACCTAAAAGACCTCCATTGGCTTCCAGTCAACAAAAGAATTACATTCCTCCTTCTCACCCACGCACACAAGGCCCTCTACAATCTAAGACCCGAATGCCTCAACACTCGACTGTCCTTCTACAAACCCACCCGCCAACTCGTCCAATCAAGCCCTCGCCGCTGTCCCGCGCATCCGAAAATCCACCATGGGTGGCAGATCCTTCTCCTTCCTTGCTGCCAAGACCTGGAACTCACTCCCCACTCACCTCCGCCTTACTCAAAACCACATCTCCTTCAGAAAAGAACTTAAAACCTGGCTATTCGACAAATAATGAACCCCTTACCCAAGCGCCTTGAGACCCTCTGGGTGAGCAGTGCGCTATACAAATACCCGAACTTGAAATTGAATCTGTACCCCTTTCCACGGCTAGAACAGTAGCTGGTCCCTCTCCCCATCATGGAGAGAGTACCTTAAGCCTTGCTAACGAATTCCCAGCACAAAAGCGTAGGCCCCTTCTGTCCAAGGGGGTTTTATGGCAAATAAAGACTAGGTGGAGTCTGCAGTGGCATATTGTGCTGACAAGTAGTAGCGGCTGCTTCAGAGCTTGGGAAGAATTCTGCATTGTCTACAGCAGCAGCCACTTGTATCTTCAGATCTTGTAGTCTGCTCTAGTCCAGAAAAGGAGAAAGAGATGAAGGACACCACTTGTTGAAAGAATAAAGATGTAGGAGCAGGGTTAGATCCTTGGGAGAGAGAGGCGCCCTACATGTGCGAGTTTCAGTCTTGCAGGAAGAGGGCTGGGTGTTCCCTGGCTCTCCTGCCCCCTGTGGGCCAGCCCAGCGTGTTGCACCGGCGGCATTCAGTATATAGCATCAGCTGCTGTGCGCCCCAGTAACGCAGCATGCCCTGCTAGAGTAGCAGGCCCGGAGCACCCCAGTGCACCCGGCGCCATGAAGAAGACCCACTCGAAATTAGGGACCCTGACCAGGCTGCTTGGAAAGAAGCAGGCCAATAACAACCTCTTTGCCCCAAATCCACCCTGGATCTTACCACAGACTTCCAATAAAGGAGTCAAGACTACCTATGGTCAGTATATAATCCCTCAGTTCTTATTTTTTAAATAACTTGTTCCAGTTTGCTTTTCAACCCTGGTGGAATTTTCAGTGGTATTATTCGGCGTGTTTTGGTCTTTAATGATTTTGTTTTGCCTAATTGTGTTTGTTGGCCTCGGTCGTCTCAGAGCTCTCAGTGTTTCTAGGTCTAAGGGCAAGCAGTGAGTTAATCCAGGCAAGCTTTATTCTTTTCTTTTTTCTGTTACTTGTAGTTTTGCTTTTATAATTAGAAAAACAGAACAGGTCCAAGAATACAAAGAAAATCTCTAGATTTGGTGAGCTATTCCTGGATGGATCGGAAATCTGGCAAGTCGACATTCTTAAGGTATCTTTACCTAAACTGTACTGTCAACAACAGGGGTTCCTCCTTTCATTAGCTTCAGGCCTAGTATGGGCATCAGGACGCCGCCCCTAGATAAACATGTTCACCTCTCATCTGTCCATCAATACCATACCAATTACATATTTAGTTGCATACAAGTGCCAATTATTAATACCAACAACACATCACAGCACTGCATGTTGATCCACTGCACACCATTTAACAGCGGTCCAGCTGAAGCCGGCAACATGTAGCCTCGACTGGTGGAGTAGTCAGTTTGTTAGCTCTGGAATCAGGAGACCTGATTGCCCCACACAAATAGGTAGTGTAGAATTGACACTGTGTCTATCGTCATGAAAGTGCCAAATAATGTCAACAGCAAGGGCACAGTCCTCCTTTCATGCATTTTTGTATTACAACACAATACATTCTATGAGTTGTAGCTCTGGCTTACCGTAGTTGATGCAATAAAACTAATATACCTAGAAACAATGATTTGCAAAGAAAAAAGGTCAGGGTTGGAATATTTTGATCTTGAATATATGGAGTCATCTTTTAATCTTATAGTTGTGTGGCAGGGCCTAGCTTCAGAAACATTTCTATCTACATGTTTTTATGACATCCCTTTACTAAAGAAATAACTGCACTGTCACAATTGCTTTATTAACCTTCTTGCTTATCAAATTTGCTTGAAAATGCACCTTTTACCCACTCTTTTTTCAAAAATTTCTCGGGGGAAAACCCCTCGAACCCTCCTTAACATTTTTGGGCTCGCTCGCTGCGCTCACTCGCCACAGTGCACTCCCACTCAAAGTTTACGCCCACCACTTTCAAATGTCACCAGCCACCACTGGCCTTAGGCCAATGGTAGTGAACCTTTTCAATAACGTAGTATGTGAGACCGTGTTGAGCATAGCCGACAGGTCAGGAAGTAAAACAGCTGCAGAGTCCCCAGTATCGAGAGTCATTAGTAACATCTGTTAGTGCGAGTGTTTGAACGAGGCAGAGACGCTGCTCCGGCGAAACCGAGAACATATCCAGTTCTGGGAAGGAATCCCTTTATCCTATGCCCGTTCGAGGAAAGTTTTATAATGTTATAAGATACACAAGTGAAATTGCCTAAAAGATCGGAACGACGAATAAAGACATCCTAATACAAGGAGCTCTTTTTGAAAGAGAGAGGACGTAGTAACAAAAGATTGCAGAAATTCATTGAAACGCTACACAGGCCCCAGCTTGGATCTTCTACCACAGACAGTGGGGGTGAGAATATACTCTATGCAGCACTAGAAGGTGCAAGTCACTACTCTTTGAAGCGAGAAACCCCAACCAAAGAAGTCCTGAAGAAGGTGCCACAGAATCATATGTACTGCACCGAAACGCGTCGACGCATTTTGCAAATATAGAGAATCCAACCAGGGCCCAGTAAACATTGGATGTACATGCATTACTGTCACTGTTGTTTACATGAGCTAAAGTAATACAGGCCTGTGGATCCATAGATACCCAGTGGCAAAGACATTTAGAAGCCACAGTCATGCTAGGGGTTCTTCATCTTTTATTTTTTGTTTATTGTTTATTGCTTATTGTTTATTGCTTATGAATTGCTAAAATGTTATATATGTGTCTTTCTTTGTCCTGAAATTTTTAACTGCTGAAATTTCTAATTGTGTATGAGATATACTGTTTTCAAGTGCTTTTTATTTTTCAAAGAACATCTCTTTGAAATTTTAACTGTCTTGTATTTAAAGTTTTGTCCAGATATACGGTTTTTATTAAAAATAGATTGAGAACGATTTTATTTGGTTGTGGAAATTATTATGTATTCCCTGTAGCACAGTGGACTATAGGTTTTTCCCCTGTTTAATTGTATATGTGTATCCATAATGGTATGTGAAGTTAACAAGCGCACTGCAAGGATTTCCCTATGACTTGCTGAAAACCCCTCGAACCCTCCTTAACATGTTTGGGCTCGCTCGCTGCGCTCACTCGCCACAGTGCACTCCCACTCAAAGTTTACGCTCACCACTTTCAAATGTCACCAGCCACCACTGGCCTTAGGCCAATGGTAGTGAACCTTTTCAATAACGTAGTATGTGAGACCGTGTTGAGCATAGACGACAGGTCAGGAAGTAAAACAGCTGCAGAGTCCCCAGTATCGAGAGTCATTAGTAAGATCTGTTAACAGGTTCCATGCTAAAACAAGATCGGAACCCAGATTGCTATTTATTATACACATTATTCTCTTCACAGTATTTGACTAATTGCTTACTAACCTAATTTTTCAAAATGTGGGCAAAAATGGCAGCAGAGAAATAGGACGGTAGTTGAAAACTATATTGGAATCGAATGTATCCTACTTCAAAAGTGACGTCACAAGAGCTTTACAGTACACGGTGGTACACTTCAGCTATTTATAGAGTTGCTGCACATCATAGTAACCCATGGAGCAAAGAACAGTACCATCTCTGTAAAAAAGTCTGATAGGACAAGGTTCAAGAGGAGCCCCCGATTTAATCAACATGATTCTAGATATTACTTATTTGTGTGTGATAAGACCAAACTCAGACCACTCCTTTTGTATAGCAAAGTTTGAATCTAAGGGCCATATGTACGAACATTTTAATATGTGATTTCCTAAGTGTAATATTTAGCGACTTGAAATTAGGAAATTGCAAAATGGAATGTTGATATGGTTAAATGTCTCGATTTGCGAGTCGCAAATCATGCAAGTCGCAAATGTGAGAGTCTCAAGTAGCGATTACCTAAACGGCGAGTGGAATCGCTAATTGCAATTCATAATTTGCTAATGTAATTGAAAACTGCACACTACCCCCGGTTTAGGCGGATGGCCCTCAAACCAGGAAGTACTCATCATTGCCATGTTGTGAAAAATACTGAGGGTAGGTGGTGCAGACTTCTGCTGAAAGGTGTGCTTTTTGAGGCAAGGTGGACACAACTTTAACAAAGAACGGCAAGCCAGCATGCTGACTGATAAGGAGTAGGGGGAGAAAGCAAAAGTTAGTAATTTCAGAAAATTGTTACAGAGGAATGCTGCAACCACCATGAGCAGCTCTTTGGCAAGGCCTCTATGATAGTCCCTGAGGCCCAAAGAAAAGAACATCTGGCTAAACATGCAGGTCCGAGTTGGTATGACCTCATGTCAGGGATGAAAGAGATGGTGGCCACTCGCCTGGCAGAGAGACGTACCACAGGAGGAGGGCCTTCCACAGTACAACCACCCACAGCCATAGAAACACTAGTGGAAGGCACCCTTGAGCCAGAGGCAGTTAGCGGATTCAGGCAGATAGACATCTCAACAGCAAGACCAAACCCAAGTAAAATGCATCTTGTCCACTGTCCTTTATAAAAAGAATCTAATATGTATTCAGATAAGAAAGTCTTTATCCTGAGCATATCCAATAATATTCAAGAGTCCGTAAGTGTATAGTTGTTGAGACTGCTTTCTTTAATTCCAAAGGTCCAATTTCTGCACAGTTACATCCATTAATACATCGTAGAGCTTCAGACATTACAATCATAGCCAGATGAAAGCCAGAAAGAGACCACCATGATCCCAAGTGCTAGTGGAAAGAAAAATTAGAGAACAATGAAAGAAAGTGTGAGGAGGGGGGACACTTGTGTCTCAAGTACAACACAGAACATAGGAATAAGGGTTTCAATCTAGATTCTGTCTGTGCCATTAGAAGTGTAAAAAGGTTTTTCTAAAATCTAGTGATATAAAACAAGTTGTGTCAAGTCAGATTCCACACCAAAAATAGTGTATTGCTGCAAGTAAATTCACCAAAATGTAATATAAGATACGATCTGTGTTCCCATCAATAGTACGAATAATGGGTTTCCTTCAAATACCTAATCATCAAAAGAGAAAAATATTCAGGTACAATAATTAGTGTACAGTGAATACTACTGGTTAACTAATTCTAAACAAGCATTTGCAATGCAATAGGTCTCGCATTTGCGCAAGTTTGAGCTATTGACATTGCAAATAACAACGCCTTTTATTTTTGTTTTTAAAACATAAATGAAAGGCATTGTCATTTACAATGCAAATGGCTAAAACTCGCATAAATGCGAGACCTATTGCATTGCAAATGCTTGTACGCTTGAGAGCGCTTTGTTACCAGGCCGGTGCCCACCCGGCATTTGCCCTGAGTGCACTTTATCTAATTATTTACGGGACCCGTTTTTAGGTCCTTTGCGAGTGCCCACTTCGCATATATAATTATATTTTAATTCAAGGGTGCCTACCGCTCTTGCCCCCGAAAGAAATCACCGCCGCAGCCCTGCTGCGTGAAAACCGGAAGTCAGGCACTTTTGGCCGAGACGGGGGTGGGGCCTGCAATCCGGCAGGAAGTCCCGCCCGCCGGCGCCGAGGAAGAAGTGAAGCCGGCATCTCCGCAGCCCGGGGCTCCCATGACTTGAGGAGAGTCCCGGGGCTGCCAACAGCAAAACAGCCAGAGTGTTGCCGGGCTCCCAGGTGCTTGAGGGAGCCCCGGAAGTGAAGCCCTGCCCCCTGGTGCCGCGACGAGACGAGACTGCCGCAGAGAGGAGCCCGATCCCCAGCAACAGCCCTGTGAGTGCCCGACCAGCGCTGCAGAGGAGACACGGAACACGCCGAAAGAGCCCGGTGAGTGGGAGGGGAGGGGGTGTACGCGCGTGTGTCTGTGTGTGTTCGAATGTGTCTGTGTGTGCGCGCGTGGGTCTGCGTGTGTAGGCAGTGTGTGTGTGGCTGTGTATGTGCGCATGCGTGAGTGTGGAGTGTGTTTGCGCATGGGAATGAGGCACGAGAGGGGCTCGGCGCCGTGCGCGCCCACGAGGTGAAATCTGCGCTTGTGCACCCTCTCGTGTCCACATTCCCAAATACGGGTAACATTAGTTGTCTTGCTGACAGCATTCAATGCTTTCGCATTGAATGCTAGGTCAGCTCGACCTAAAAATCTTCAATTCAGTCCTCACCAATAATAACTATATATTTTTCAGTAATCAGTAAAAATTAAGCATCACAATATCAACTCAGAGCCCCAACATACATGAGGTTCCAAAAGCATAAGACAGCACGAGAACATCATATAAAGTGGCACAAATGTAAGGTCACATAAATTCCAGACTTTAAAATTAGATCGCCAGTCTGTGCCATAATCACTATTTTAAAGTTAAGGTGCAATATAAATAAGTCTATGCACGGGTTTTATCAAAACGAAAAACGAATATGAAAGCTGTATCTATGAGATCTATTGTAATCACCTTACAAATAACTTAATTTGGGGCAACACAAAGCAACACACATTGTAAACAAAATGCAATGTTTACATATGTACCTTGTTTCAAAAGAACCCAAAATAACCAAATTACATGATAGTTCTGTAGTCACTTAGATTTAAGACAAACATCCAAATCACATTTCAGTAAAAGATTCATTATTCGCATCAAGTCTCCATCACAATGTGGTACTAAGGATCGTGTATTCGTGTGTTCCAAAAGTTCAACTCTAAATGTAAATCGAGAGAACAGTGGGACAACGCCTATATAGTATCGCAATTAGACTCTTTGAATCAAAGTGTACATTGCTCACCCTAAATATTCCTAACTATATTTTTCGGGCACACAAGAACTCACCTCTTATCAATCGGAGAGTACTTCTCGAGACAGAGTGTCGGCGTATCACACATGCTTCATACATTGGCAAAAATGTTTTGGGGCAACATTTTAACTTCATCACCCTCCTCCAACATGATTGAGCACAAGTATTAAATACATTCTAAAAAATCTAATAAAACAAAGAGCATAAATAAACAAAGAAACCCATAGGGGGGGAGAGAAAAATCTTGTGAGGCGCCACAGCAGACGACCTGGCAACTACAATAAAACAGAAGGAAAAACTAAAAATGGCCGGAAAAAAACAAAAACATTCTAAATCAGGTTGAGGTGGTTCTGGAGCATGGGTACTCACAAACGTATTCTCGGGGGCCAAATTTACAGTATGGGTTGTGGCCGAGGGCCGCACTGGTGGGGGCGGGGTCAGTGGGGGAGTGGTGTTGTGCTGGAGCAACAAAAATAACTATGACCATGTTGAACACATGCCCCTGCAGCGGACGCCTTCATCCACTGAGCCACCAGACCCGGCATACATACATCTTTCTTTCTCTCTCGCTCTCGCTCTCTCTCTTTCTCTCTCTCTGTCTCTCTGTCTCTCTCTCCCTCCCTCTATCTATCGCTCTCTCTCCCTCCCTCTCCCTCTCTCTGTCTCCCTCTGTCTCACACTCTCTCTCTGTCTATCTCTCTCCCTCCCTCTCTCTCTGTCTCCCTCCCTCTGTCTCCCTCCCTCTGTCTGTCTACCCCTGTCTCTCTCCCTCTGTCTTGCTTCCGCCCGCTGTCTGTCTCCCTCTGTCTGGCTGTCTCCCTCTGTCTGTCTGTCTCCCTCTGCCTGTCTCTCTTCCTCTCTCTGTCTCCCTCCCTCAGTCTCTCTCTCTCTGTCTCCCTCTCTCTCTGTCCCCATCCCTCTGTCTCCTTCTCTCGTTGTCTCCCTCCCTTGTCTCCCTCCCTCTGTCTCCCTTCCTCTGTCTCCCTCCCTCTGTCTCTCTCCCTCTGTCTGTCTCCCTCCCTCTGTCTCCCTCTCTCTCTGTTTTCCTCTAACTCTGTCTCCCTCTCTCTCTGTCTCCCTCCCTCTGTCTCCCTCCTTCTGTCTCCCTTCCTCTGTCTCCCTCCCTCTCTCTGTCTCTCTCTCTCTGTCTCCCTCTATCTGTCTCCCTCTATCTGTCTCCCTCTGTCTGTCACCCTCTGTCTGTCTCCCCCTCTCTGTCTCCCTCCCTGAGTTTCCTTCTCTGTCTCTCTCTCCCTCCCTCTGTTTCCTTCTCTCTGTCTCCCTCTCTCTCTGTCTCCCTCTGTCTCTGTCTCTCCCTCTCTCTCTCTCCCTCGCTGTCTCTTTGTCTGTCTTAGTCTCTGCCTCTATCTGTCTGTCCCTGCCTCCATCTGCCTCTGTCTGTCTCTATCTCTGTCTGTCTCTGTCTCCCTCCCTCTCTGTCTCCCTCTCTCTCTCCCTCTGTCTCCCTCTGTCTCACTCACTCTGTCCTTCTCTCTCTCTCTCTGTCTCCCTCTCTCTGTCTCCCTCCCTCTGTCTCCCTCTCCATCCCTCTGTCTCCGTCCCTCTGTCTCCGTCCCTCTGCCTCCCTCCCTCTGCCTCCCTCCCTCTGTCTCCCTCACTCTTTGTCTCCGTATGTCTCCCTCTCTCTCTGTCTCCCTCTCTCACTGGCTCCCTCTCCCTCCCTCTGTCTCCCTCCCTCCCTCTGTCTCTGTCTCCCTCTGCCTCCCTCTGTCTCCCTCTCTCTTGGTCTCCCTCTCTTTCCCTCTCTCCTTGTCTCCCTCCCTCTGTCTCTATCTGTCTTCCTGTCTGTTGGTCTCCCTCCCATTGTCGCCCCCTCCCTCTGTCTGTCGCCCTCTGTCTCCCTCTGTCTCCCTCCCTCTCTGTCTCCCTCCCTTTCTCTCTCTGTCTCCCTCTCTCTGTCTCCCTCCCTCTCTCTCCCTTCCTCCCTCTTTCTGTATTTCTCCCTCTGCCTCCCTCCCTCTGTCTCCCTCCCTCTCTGTCTTCCTGTCCCTCTCTCTGTCTCCCACTCTCTCTCTTTCTCTCTCTCTCTGTCTCCCTTTCTCACTGGCTCCCTCTCCCTCCCTATGTCTCCCTCCCTCCCTCTGTCTCTGTCTCCCTCTCTCTTGGTCTCCCTCTCTTTCCCTCTCTCCTTGTCTCCCTCCCTCTGTCTCTATCTGTCTTCCTGTCTGTTGGTCTCCCTCCCATTGTCGCCCCCCTCCCTCTGTCTGTCGCCCTCTGTCTCCCTCCCTCTCTGTCTCCCTCCCTTTCTCTCTCTGTCTCCCTCTCTCTGTCTCCCTCCCTCTCTCTCCCTTCCTCCCTCTTTCTGTATTTCTCCCTCTCCCTCTGCCTCCCTCCCTCTGTCTCCCTCCCTCTCTGTCTCCCTGTCCCTCTCTCTGTCTCCCACTCTCTCTCTCCCTCCCTCTGTCACCCTCTATCTCCCTCCCCCTCTCTCTCCATCTCTGTCTCCCTCTCTGTCTCTCTGTCTGTCTTAGTCTCTGCCTCTATCTGTCTGTCCCTGTCTCTGCCTCTATCTGTCTGTCTGTCCCTGTCTCTATCTGTCCCTGTCTGTCCCTGTTTCCCTCGCTCTATCTCCCTCTCCGTCTCTCTGTCTGTCTGCCCCTGTCCCTGTCTCTGCCTCAATCGGTTTATGTCTGTCTCTCTGTCTGTCTCCCTCCCTCTCTCTGTCTCTCTCTCTCTGTCTCCCTCTATCTGTCTCCCTCTATCTGTCTCCCTCTGTCTGTCACCCTCTGTCTGTCTCCCCCTCTCTGTCTCCCTCCCTGAGTTTCCTTCTCTGTCTCTCTCTCCCTCCCTCTGTTTCCTTCTCTCTGTCTCCCTCTCTCTCTGTCTCCCTCTGTCTCTGTCTCTCCCTCTCTCTCTCTCCCTCGCTGTCTCTTTGTCTGTCTTAGTCTCTGCCTCTATCTGTCTGTCCCTGCCTCCATCTGCCTCTGTCTGTCTCTATCTCTGTCTGTCTCTGTCTCCCTCCCTCTCTGTCTCCCTCTCTCTCTCCCTCTGTCTCCCTCTGTCTCACTCACTCTGTCCTTCTCTCTCTCTCTCTGTCTCCCTCTCTCTGTCTCCCTCCCTCTGTCTCCCTCTCCATCCCTCTGTCTCCGTCCCTCTGTCTCCGTCCCTCTGCCTCCCTCCCTCTGCCTCCCTCCCTCTGTCTCCCTCACTCTTTGTCTCCGTATGTCCCCCTCTCTCTCTGTCTCCCTCTCTCACTGGCTCCCTCTCCCTCCCTCTGTCTCCCTCCCTCCCTCTGTCTCTGTCTCCCTCTGCCTCCCTCTGTCTCCCTCTCTCTTGGTCTCCCTCTCTTTCCCTCTCTCCTTGTCTCCCTCCCTCTGTCTCTATCTGTCTTCCTGTCTGTTGGTCTCCCTCCCATTGTCGCCCCCTCCCTCTGTCTGTCGCCCTCTGTCTCCCTCTGTCTCCCTCCCTCTCTGTCTCCCTCCCTTTCTCTCTCTGTCTCCCTCTCTCTGTCTCCCTCCCTCTCTCTCCCTTCCTCCCTCTTTCTGTATTTCTCCCTCTGCCTCCCTCCCTCTGTCTCCCTCCCCCTCTGTCTTCCTGTCCCTCTCTCTGTCTCCCACTCTCTCTCTTTCTCTCTCTCTCTGTCTCCCTTTCTCACTGGCTCCCTCTCCCTCCCTATGTCTCCCTCCCTCCCTCTGTCTCTGTCTCCCTCTGCCTCCCTCTGTCTCCCTCTCTCTTGGTCTCCCTCTCTTTCCCTCTCTCCTTGTCTCCCTCCCTCTGTCTCTATCTGTCTTCCTGTCTGTTGGTCTCCCTCCCATTGTCGCCCCCCTCCCTCTGTCTGTCGCCCTCTGTCTCCCTCCCTCTCTGTCTCCCTCCCTTTCTCTCTCTGTCTCCCTCTCTCTGTCTCCCTCCCTCTCTCTCCCTTCCTCCCTCTTTCTGTATTTCTCCCTCTGCCTCCCTCCCTCTGTCTCCCTCCCTCTCTGTCTCCCTGTCCCTCTCTCTGTCTCCCACTCTCTCTCTCCCTCCCTCTGTCACCCTCTATCTCCCTCCCCCTCTCTCTCCATCTCTGTCTCCCTCTCTGTCTCTCTGTCTGTCTTAGTCTCTGCCTCTATCTGTCTGTCCCTGTCTCTGCCTCTATCTGTCTGTCTGTCCCTGTCTCTATCTGTCCCTGTCTGTCCCTGTTTCCCTCGCTCTATCTCCCTCTCCGTCTCTCTGTCTGTCTGCCCCTGTCCCTGTCTCTGCCTCAATCGGTTTATGTCTGTCTCTCTGTCTGTCTCCCTCCCTCTCTCTCTATCTGTCTCCCTCCCTCTCTGTGTCCCTCCCTCTGTCTCCGTCCCTCTGTCTCCCTCCCTCTGCCTATCTCCCTCCCTCTGTCTTGTTCCCTCTCTGTCTCCCTCTCCCTACCCTTGTCTCCCTCCCTCTGTCTCCTTCTCTCTCTGTCTCCCTCTGCCTCTTTCTAGCACCCTCTGTCTGTCACCCCCTGTCACCTCACCCAGTTTCCCAGGCACACACACAGCTGCACCCGAGTACTTCACAGGTCTTTAAAAGACCATTTACTTGTTAATGAGACTTTGTTGTGAATCACCCAGCCCCCTTAGACCAGAGTGTCTTGCAGTTCACGCTGCTGCGGCGGTGTTTGCTGACACTCTTTAATAAAAAAAAACACAGGTAGGATGTCTGCTAGGCACGTTAAAGGCAGATGGCCCATTGTCATTCTTTATGTGATGATCAGCAGCAAACAGAATGACAAAGGGCCTGTCGACAGTCTGCTCGAGGTCGGGAAGGAGCTGCTGCAGCCTCTAGAGTTTAAAGAGAAGTGCGAGAGGCCTCAAGTGAGAGAACGTTTAAACTCCCGGGGCTTCTCGCAGGGGAACGGCACAGCCTGCTATAATTGTGAAAATTAAGGGGACCAAAGGCTTCCGTAAAAGGAATGTTGAAGGCCTCCCGGCTCAGAACACATGGGCATCCGCTACAGCAACGTGCGCTGCCTGAGTACCGGATGGACCAGCAATCCAGGCAGGCCCCGTTCTATGATTCTTGCTCAGGGAGGGCCATGAGCATCGATGGGTGGGCCACAAACATCGATGGGTGCTCCACAAATATGAACGGGGAATGCACAGTGGTACAAAGTATTGCAAAGATCTGATATTTTAGGTACTTACATTGTCAACTTTTGATATTTTGAACACCATAAGTATCAAACAACGAGCAACCTACTTTATTTTCCCTGCTTTGCTTCTGGCTTTATGTTCCTGTTGCCACACATCTCTTTGCAGCTTTTCGTGTTTAAAAAAAAATGTAAATTCCACTTTCTAGTTTGCACAGCATTGAAGTTTAAGAGTGTAGTACAGTAAGCCCTCTGACAACTTTGCACACCCCTGCCTAATAAAATTATTCAGACTTTACAATTATTTATCCTCCCTTTCTATGTACATAGGCAATAAAACACAGTTAATAACTGAGCTATGGTTTTGCCAAATGTACAAAACCTATGCAACTCACCAGTTATGCTAACCAACGCACACATAATTCATGTTTCCCATAATGCTCAAAACCCTTTCTTAACCGGGCCTAGGTCTTTCTCCCATCTCTTTTGAGGCCGTCCAAGTTTTTACTGAGATATTGCTTTTTTTCCCTTCTAGCCTCTGGCTGTCATCCCTGTAGAGGTGATACTCATTGCATTCACATCTCCCCCTTAATGGAAAAAGCAACAACATACTTGAAGTGCTAGTAGTGATTTGTCTGCTTGTTTAGGTAGGAGCAAACCTTTCTGGTAGCCAAAGTGCTGCTAACAAGTCAACGTCAGGGCAGACAGTGCCTTCCCAAAGGAGTCTCTTAGACTAAAAAAACACCCGAAGGGAAAAACCTCTGATGGAAGCGGTGACTCCAGAATCCAGGTGACAGGACGAGGATAGTCAGCAAGGGAATGACAGACCTGGGAAGAAGAGGAGAATTGCAGAAGAAGGAACCCACAGGATCGAAATACCAAATTGGAGAAAAGTGTCACCAACAGAAGCGAATAGAGATCAACAGGAGAAAAGAGACACTAACAGGAGCGAAGAGTGTTGCAACGCAAGAAAAATGAGAATTCCAGCCCCTTATATATACACAAGGACAGTAAGGAAGTTACGCAACAGGAAAAGGAGAACCACCATCTTGGTTTAGGAAGAAAAATGGAAAAAGGTTAGAAAACCTCCATCTTGGAATGGTGAAGAAAAAACAGTACTCAAGGCACTCTGGGAACCAGACAGAGGAATTTTGGAAGGAAGAAACACGAAAAAATAGACCCTAACCATGACTGCAGGCAGCTCATATTAAGGTCACTCTAAGATTCAGGTAAGTCTACAGCACTTGGTTTTCCCAGGCAGTCTCCCATCCAGTTACTAACCAGGACCGACCCTGCTTAACTCCAGACGGGATCAGGTGCTTTTAGGGTGGTATGGCCCCGGCACTACAGTGGCGACATGCCCCAAGAGAGAAGAGAAGTGCTTCATGGTGCGTCTTTGCACCCAGAAAAGTAACTGAGGGGCGCCGCACTGAGCTGCGGCATGTCGTGTCCAGAAATAGGTGCCACGGACCGAGTTACGGCCCGCAGCTGTGAGGCGGGAGGTGCGCAAGTCATGACCCAGTCCACGGCGAAACACCACATCTATTAGATTTTCAAAGTGTCTGTATGTCTGTCCATATATCATACCAACTTTTCATTCTGTCTCCCTCCCTATGTCTTTCTCTCATTCTACAAACCCCTCTTTTATCCTACTCTATCCCATTATCCATCTCTTTCGTTATCCATCCCTCTTTTCCTCTCTCTCTTCCCGTTGTTACCCTGATTTTCCCATTTCAATTGCCCCTGAGCTATTTCCCTCCCTCTCACGTAGGCTATAATTTACCCCTCTTTCTCACTTGTCTCCCATAAACACTCTATACTACGTTCTATTTCTACCTCCCATGTCCTTAGTCCTCACTTTCTAAATTCCTATTGCTTCTTTGAGATTTATGTCAGTTCTTTTTCCTGTATTGAAAATTCTCCTGTTTTTCAGTTATGTCTTCTTATGCCAACTACCTGCTTTATCAAACCTTGTCATTTGCAGAAGACCCTTCTCTGTAGACTTTAAATAGATTCCTGTCCCTGTAAGTGCTTTCAGTTCTGCATGCTTCTAAAGGTTAGGAAAGTGGAAAGACCTTGTTCAACCTTTAGTAGGCATTAGATCAAAAAAAAGTTTATTGTTGAGTGGTGAAGGAAAATCCACCTATTTCTGGAGGAGTTGTTAGATACCGTGGAGACTACACATGTGGCATTTCTTTTACCACACTATCCTTTTCTTGAAGTGATAGTGTCATATTTCATGGGTTCTACTCCTGATTTGGCACTTCCTCAAGGTATTAACAACCTCTAAATCAAGCTGTACGCTGCTGAAAGTTAGAACTAAGAAGTGTGTGTGAGGCCTTGATTAATCCTTTCCTTATTATTACTGACCAGGAAACTTCTAATAATCCTCTTCTGCATCCATCCTTTGCGTTGTCATTCACTATTCTTCTTAGTCCCCTTGCCATCGCCCTACTCCACTTGCGTTTCCTACCCTATCTTTACCAATCAGTTGCTCTAACCTTCTCTCCACTTAGTTTGTTCTCATGCCATCTTTTACTTGACTGTTTCCCTCTCTCATTTCACCCTCTCCCACTCTCTCATTGTGCTTATCTATCAATATTTCCCTCCCCTCTCGCCTCTTCCTATTCTTCTCTCGTCAATCATTTCTCCCGCTTTCCTCTCCCACTCTTCGTTTGTCTCTACTCCCCACTCCGTCTCTTATTTTTCCTTTTGGCTCTGTCCGTTTCTTTATCTCTCCTCTGCTCTTACGTCTCCCTTTGTCTCAACATGGAGAGTTAATTTTAATTTTTCACTACAACATTGTCAACATCGAATTTTATTTTTTTTCCATTTTTAGTCATATTGTTCTTTAAATGTAGTTATTTCAGTCCTTAGTGTTTTTTCCGGAGTTTTTTCACTCTTAGCTGTATACAGCACTCTCCCCATTGCACAAACAGCAAGGCCGGACTGAGAACCAAAACCGGCCCTGGCAAAGTGCTCGGCCGGCCCCCTGGGGGTGTGACCGAGCTCTTTGTCGGGCCGGTTTTCGGACGATTTTGTTACAGCTAAGCTGCAAAAACGGCCTTGTAACAAAAACGGCCCCCTGAGCCCAAAACCGCCCCCCCCCCCCTTGCGGCGCACTGGGGGATTGCCCGGTGCCCGCAACGGCCAGTCCGGGCCTGACAAACGGATGGAATTTCATAAGAATGAAACTTTCAATTTCAATCCGGTCTGTCACTTCACAGTTTTTAAACTAAGAATGTTGGCACTAGCCCAGCTTCCCAAATGCCCCCACTCGCGCCCGTAGCTTTTTATCCGATCGTTGTGGCCTGCTGGGAGGGACTAAAGCTCACGTCCCCTGCCTATGACTTGCTAATTGTGCTGCTCGAAGGCATCAGCAGCTCCCCAAGGACTCAACGTCATCTCCTGAGGCCTGGGATGGGGGAGAGGCGCCATGCTGTGCCTCTTCTGCCGGCCCATTGTCATTCTGCCCATGACAATGGGAACGGCTGACTCAGTGACCTGCTGCTGAGCAACCTTTCAGGTGTTGCCCCAGCAGGAAAGTCGGCCCAAGTATTTGGGCCCATCCTCTAGAACCAAGCCTGGATCCAGGGGGGGCAAGCGCTCCACCTTGCCCCCCGCAGACGCCCATGGCGTCATATGTGTACATCCTAATATACTGGAAGTAAGTAAATAACCGTATGTTCTAGAAAGCGGACAAGCCACTCGGCAAGGAAACGTGGCCACTATCTTGTACTGCAAACTCCAATGTCAATCTAAAGTTAAGCATATACCAAGTGTTATCACTAAAAGATCCAATGTTAACATTATTGTATTTGTACCTTAGCCAGAGGTAATTACTTCTTTGCGGAACATCAAAGAGTTACCAGCATGCCATACATATTCATATTCATCAATGTTTAACAAAAACGGGCGCCATCTTAAAATTGTAATTTGCCATCCATAACCCAGCATCCAATTCTGATATTAAGATTTAAATCCATAGACGTGTAACATTGCAGGATATAGTGTGTATCCAATCATCTTCCACTGAAGACTAATGGCCTCAATAAAATCATATGCAAAGATTGTTAATATTGCAAATTACATGATGTGTGAAATATATTCCAGAGAATAAAATTTTCGAGCTATTCTGCCTCAAGCTGGCAAATTATGTGTCTTTGTTCAGACATAATTAGTAACATCTTTCTACACATATCAGAAGATATTTACCTCAATCACTACAAAGGTGTCTGTTAGTAGTATGTGTGCAGATTGGTCATACAGTACCCATTCTTTAGCATGATTTCCTATAGGGTATCTGTCATCCAGACGTTTGAGAGCCTGAAAATGGTCTGCTATACACTCCTTGAGTGGGCGTATTTTGCTCCCAACGTAAATTTTGTTACATTTACAAAGAATCACATAAACAACATATTTAGCCATGCAGGCAATATGCGTACTTATGCGAAATCTACAGGATTATACCCAAATTCCTAGATACCATTCACTGACATTTTGCACATCCTGCAATTACCACAGGGGAACAAACCCTCATTTAGTTTCTTTAACCAAGTATGCTTGGGCACCTGTGTCTTAGGATAATTAGGGCTAACCAAATTACTTATGGTTCCCTATGGTCCTCTCCTATAAGTTATACTCGGATGTCCCATATGTATTCAGACACATGTATAGTTATCATTCACTGCTGCAATATAAGTGCATTATGGAACATGTAGTAATTTGAACATAGTGTATGTTTTAGATACATGCTATTGTGCTGAACCAACAAATACATGTTTTGTCAATACAACTCAAAAACAAAAAAAGTAATTGTAAGTTTCTTCTGCACCACATACAACACTGTGTACAGCACACAGAAGGGGCTAAGTCTGAAGGAGGTGATGCCACTCATATGGATGAAGCAGACGAATAAATTGAGCCATACTGTGGACCCTCAACATCACATGGGCACACCAGTAGTGCTGTATGTACACCACAGCATGCATCAGGAGAGGAGGTTGCAGGCCAACCACAGCCAAGCAGAGACTTAGCTCCTGTAGTGAGACCATACCAGCAGCACCTTCTTGGCCATGGTCGACAACAATGTAGGTCAAGATCTGTGTCACAACTAATCCTGTTCAATCCACAAGCAGTTGACAACACCCAGGTGTCTGGAGGCATTAAGAACTTCATGTTAGAGGTTCAAAGCCTACACCAAAAACAAATTAAAATCATAAACAGGAAATTACAGACCATGCAACAAACAATGTCCTTTGGATTTGGCAGTGTCTCTAGACAATTGGCAGAAAATCAAAAACAAATGGACATCAAGATAGACAGCATGACAGCTGCAATATTAAACTTTTGTGTCCAACAAGCCCACACTGACACAAACCAAAAGCACCGGGAGAAGCACAATGCTAACAGCATGGAGAGTTCAAGCCATTTAATTGGCAGATTGCGGCATGCCACAACTACCCTATGCAGGAGGACAGTTAATGTCCAAATTGAAATGGGCGACATAGCAAGGGGTTTGCAACTCATCACAACAGCCGTTTAGGCATTGCAAACCGACCACATTGCAGAGAGTACAGCTGCTGACAGTCAGGGGAGCGAGGAATGCTCTAGCATCAGTAGTGTATCCACTACTGATGCCATATGTCTAAGACTCAGCAGCAGTTGGACACATGCTGCCACACATCATAAGAGTACTCCATCAAGCCGCTGGGGCAGAAAGCGTTGATGTTGTATTTTTTATGTGTTTCTCATAATTGATAATGGTCACACCCAGTGGATTACCCAGCATGGCATTATGTGCTAAAACTATGTTTGTTAATGAAGAAATTAACATGCCTACCAGCATTTAAAGGAATTTTGCTTTCAAGCATCAACACATTTCTATTTTTTTTAACATGTTCAAATGCATTATAACTGTAGACTTATATTTCAAAATAGTTGTTGGCAACATGGTCCTGTGGATGTCTTCCCTCCTTTGATATTTCTTCTGGTCGCTGCTGTATTAGAGGTGCAATATTGTCATCTTCAGACTCAGAGTCTGACACTGTGATGTGTAGTCCTCTCTTGGTTGTGCAACATTGCAAAAGTTGCTATCATTTTGCATGATGTTTCTGGTGCATGCTGTAGTGCTTTTTCACTCTTATGTAAACACGGAAATCTGTTTTTTCAACAGGCCAAACGTGTGCTCAATTACCACGCTGGTGCATTTATGTGCAACACAGTAGTGCCGCTCAATGTGGTTATTTAGTGAAAGGTATGGTGTCAGTGTACAGGGTTGCAAGGTATATGCACTATCACCTGTGGAAGACATGCACATGAGTGTCTAGTCACAATATGTCGGTCACAATACAGCTCTACATAAATTGCAGTATGCTGCATTATCTAATAGATATCCATCATCAAACGTCCCATGTTCTACCCGTCGGGAGATGCTACTGTGCTTGAACAAGAAGAAATCATGGGTGCTTCCGGGGTACTGGGACACAATGTCAGTAATGATGTTGTGTCCATTACATACCACTTGAATGTTAAGTGAATGTGTGTTTTTTAGTTTTCGGAAAATTTATTCCAAGTTCAATGGTGAACATATGGTCACATGTGTACCATCCACACACCCTACCACATGCGAAAAATTATCGAATCTTATAGAAATCCAATTTTGTGGCTTGGATTTCAGTGGCATTCCTGGGTAGATAGAAGTATTGCTTGATATATATTAATATGGCATCGAGGAATGCATGAAAAACGTGACAATGCACTCTGACACATACCACCAGCACCAGCAATGACACCCGGGTAACTACCTGGAAATTCGGTGTCCGCACTGTACTTTGCTCTGTTCCTAAAGTTTGGCATAGGGTTAGGTGGCAACGGACTCTGTTGATTAACAACCTGCTGCGGTTGACTCATTATCACCTCATTCTGCGTCTGTGGATTTAAGTTTGGATTTGCGCCATTATTATTCTGAATATTTTTACACACACGATTTTCCAATGTACCAACTTTCCGCACCCATGACAAGGACATTTTTTCTTTGCTTCCTCTCTACTCATTCGTCCTCTTGGCCTTCCCCCATTATAATCATTCTGACCTTTTTTGTTTCACTTGATCATCAGTCTGACTAATTTAAGCTCTTGGTGTTCTGCCCACATTACCTTTTCTTCAAACTTTTTAAGTCTATTCTCAAAGTCGTCTCCACAATATTTGGCATATTTTAGAATCTCATCAACAGGTTTTCCCTGCCAACACAACATGTGCTGCTGAATCCTTTGGTAGATTCTGGTCCTAATCCAGACACAAATCGATATATAAAATGACCAATAGCCTTATCTCCGATGTTCTGAAATCCACTACACTGCTTGAACACCTGCAACAGACGTTCATAATAAGCATGCACGGACTCATTTATTTCTTGGGTTGTTCTATATATTTTTATCCAATCTGTTTCTTTTGGTGGAATTTTCCCTTTCAAGAAAGTGATCACCTGGTGATATTTCTTCATTACCTCTTCTGAAGTGGCTCCTGTTTTTCATCGCTTGGGTACTCATCAGTAGGCCAATCAACTGTAATTTTACATTCTGTCCATAAATCAGCAGGCACCACTATGTCAAATAGACCATCCAAATCTTTCAACAAAACCATAGAAACCTTCACAAACCTTTCAACCTGTCTGTATCCATTCTACTGTTTTTTCTCTTAACTTAATAAATGACAAAATATCTTGTTGAGTCCATGCACATATCCCCCTCCTAGAACCTCTCTCATTGGGCACAATCTCTCTGCCTTTCCAGATTATTTTAGTAAATATTCAGATGCAGTTCGTTTTGCCTGTGCTTCTTCCTTCTTCTTTGCCCACCTAGTTTTCCACCTGTCCAAGGCTCCCCATTTCTGTAAAATGGTTATTAATTCTTTATTCTGCAATTTCCTTCCGGACATATTCATATTTTCCAAATCGTTATCAGTAAATTCTGCTCTGTATGGTTTTCGGCAATACTTTTGATCTCCCTATTTTAATCCCCATTTCAGAGGCAAGCTGCGTCAATTTTTCATGAAAGATTTTAGTATTCCTAGATATGCTCCTACATATGAACAACAACTCTTCTTCACTGTGTTTAGCCTATCTATTCCCACATTTCCAGCTCTCATCTCTTCTAATTCTACTTTTAATTTAAAAATGACTAAAACATTTGGTTGTTGGTTCGGTTTGTCTATTCCCAGTGCCCATCTTTCTAATTCTTTTAGAGATAATATAGTGGCATTTTTAGTTCCTGTAGATGTTTCTAATCGTATTTCTTTTGAATAACTAGGTGTAACTCTTCTCAGGGTTTCATTTATCTGTCCTCCTATCAGCAAATCCATTAATGAGATTACTGAATCGCATTCACTAACTTGATCCTCAATTATTATATTTTCTTTTCTAGGTTCTATTATAGGAGTTGTCATATCTGGTAGTTTGGGACAATTTTCCTTATCCTCATACAATGGAACAGGACCTATAGTCATAGGTATAGTCAAGGCTTCAGGGTGCGTATTCAACTGGATTATTTTCTGTATGAATTCCTCTATTTTTTCATTTATTGCTTCTCTTTCCTTTTCCTGGAGAACTAGTCCATTTATTGGATCATGTATAACCTGTGGAACCAAAGGTCTTTCTAAAGCGGGGGCACTTGGAGTAGTTCTACTAGGTCCTTCCTGATATGGTTTCTTTAGGATATCTTCCATAAACTCATCTTCTGATTCCCCACAGCCTGTCATTGTTAAATGCATAGGGGCAGATTTATGATGCCCTTGCGCCGCAATTGCGTCACTTTATTTGACGCAACTGCGGCGCAAACAATGCACCCTATTTACAACGTGATGCATCTAGGAGATGCGTCATGTTGTAAAGCCCTGCGCCATAAGGAGGCGTTCCTGCGCAGGGGGGGGGGGGGGGGCATTCCTGCGCAGGAACGCCTCCTGAAAGTGGCTGAGTGAAATCTATGAGATTTCACTCAGTCACTTTCTGGCCAATGCTGCGTCAAAACCCTGCGCCTGCTTGAAGCAGGTGTAGGTCTTGATGCAGCATTGTGTAGATAGGGCACCCTCGAGCCTTGCTGGAGCTGTGTCGCGCTTGCGATGCAACTCCAGCAATGCGCCACATTTCCGGCACAGATGCGTCACGCATCTGTGCCGTTTTTGCACCATGGTGCGCCGCATTATAAATGCGGCGCACCATGGGTGGCGTAGCTGAGGCGCACGTTAACTGGCGCATCCCTCGGGATGCGCCAGTTAACATAAATCTGCCCCTTAGTGTTTCCTGTGTACTTGCCCCCCGACTGTTCCTCCGCCATCAATACAGGATACAGTCCTTCCGTAATCATTGCTTTTCTCCATTGTTTCATCTGATTTTCTTGTGATTCACGCATCTGTTTACGGGAAAATCCTCTATAACTCTGACTACTTCTAGATCTTTCGCGTTCAAATGACTCAGTTTCCCATTCTTCTAGCGCTTCATTCTGTGTTAATCTAGGTCTGGGCTCTAATTTGTTCATCCGCATTCTTAATTTTGAAGGATTCTCCCATTAAACTGACCATTTTCTGGGAATGCTAATATTCCATCATTTCTGGTATATTCTATCCAATTTATTAACCACCCACATGTATGGTAGCCTCTCTCCTTCATCATATATGAGGCTGGTGTCTTTGGTTGTGGGATAAGAATCCCGCTCTGGTCTTAATGGGTTTATCTTTCTTGAAGTAATTTTTGATTTTCTACATAAACAACATTTTCCTCTTTTCTCCGTATATTTTAGGAGAGGATCTTTTTATATATTTGACTCTTGCAAATCCTAATATCTTCTATCTGGGCGATTCCCTATTAATGTCGGATCGTATTTCCACATACAAACTACACTGTTCAATACTAGTATGGCTTCTATTGTTGATAACCAATTAGCTCCTTTTTCACATTCAGGCTTCACCAATCCTAGTGCGGCTTTTATTCTTTCATCCAATCAAGCTCAAGCTTACACAATTCGTTTAGCCAATACTAGGGCAGCTTTATTTTGACGTCAGTATCACTCCTTACTACTGATCCCTCCTTTACAAAACTCCATCAGTTTCACGCCCGCTGTCTCAACCAATCCCAGCACGGCACTCTGTGACGCAGGCGCAACTCCGACAGCTAACCCTCCCCTCACAAGGTAACACAAGAACTTATTTTCTTACAAACGTTTCTCCAAAATGTCATTAATAACATTGTAAAACATTCGCTACTCTGTCTGTTCCACTAAAACCAAAGGATAGTTGATTTTCTTTTGCTACGAGTAAGACCTTGCACTTACCCTTCACACACTGCGAGTAAACCTTCTGCTTACCCTTCATTCAAGCTCAGGCGATCCTGTTACTTGTTCGGTCTTACCCTTTCAAGGTGACATTAGACTAAAGTTTCACAAGTGAACTCCTTTGCCATCAATCACTCTCACTATTATTCTGAAAATAATCCCTAATTTTATACTGTCAGCCCTGCGTAGGTTCTCAGTATTTGTCAGGTTGGGCCATAGTCTAAGTGCAGTTTTCAGGCAGAGTCAGTGGTCACACAGTGGAGGCAGGCGTTTGGGTCAGTGGTCACACAGTGGAGGTAGGCAAAAGAAGTTTCAGTTGTCCTGGAAGCAACGGGTGGCTCAAAAATGTCTTTAAGTTAATTATTTGCAGGCCGCTTTTTTTCACGGAATTTCAATATGGCGGCCATCATGAAAAGTTGCAGGTTAGCGCTATAGTGTCTGAGCGCTTACAAGGAATTCTATCTTTGTGCGCGAGCGTTTTAAGATCAGCGTACTTCAACCGTCGCATCGTAGGATTCAGTTGAGTGTCTCCAGAGCTCCCGGAGTTTCTGTCGGGAAATTGACATATCTAATTCGGTGTTGCTCGGAGATTGCCAAGTGGTTTTCAGAGGAGCAGAGATCGGCTAATTTCAGCGAAAGCGGCGATCGTCAAGAATATTCAGGTACCATTTTGTCATATTGTGGAGGACAGTTCTGAAGGTCATGGGTTGCAGAGATCATTCAGTGTCGAAATACAGTTTGGCAATGCTGATCTAAGTTTGGTAAATCAACTTTGTTAGAAGACAGTAAAGATACAGAAAAGGTTTGAGACGCCCATTTTGAAGAACATTAAAACTCAACATTTGGGCATCAAATTATTTAGCGTAAAAGAAATACAAAGATTAACCAGACATTAAAGAACAATATCTTCGAAGAAAAGTATCATCCTTTAAGGAAAAGTACAGAATATTTGATTAATGAGAAATAATTCAATACTCAAGACTAAAGACGGTATATTTAAAACAAAATAGTAGGTAGAAATATATATATTATATATATATTATATTATATGATGCTCTGCTCCACACAAGCAACACTCTTCTCCATAGCGCGGGGACACGTCGAGAGACGTCACCAGGCGCTCTATAAGCTCCTATAATAATAAATAATAATAATAATATATATATATGTATATATATTAATACTTACCAACAAGTTGACTTGAGCTGAAATTTACAAGGACTGCATCTGAAAAAGAAAAAGAAATATAAAACAGGAAGTGACAATTATATTGACAAGACTTCTACTACAATATATTAAAAAGAAAAGATTCATTGAGAGAAGCTTAACCACTGAATTAACAAGGTAATTGTTTTAGAAGAGTAATAAGAATTAGATAGACAGCAAGTAAGAAGAAGTAAAAATAAGTTAGAGCAAGTAATCTTGTGTTTATTTGTTTCAGGAACTGAAAACCATTTAGAGGGTGTTCCGCAAGTATACTACAGTGGCAGTCTCTCTTATCTCCCATTCCCCTTTCCCTTTCGTTACTGCTAGTTAAATATTTTTTGATTGCAGTGAAGTGGAGGAATTGGACAGAATTCTTCTGAAGCAAAAGAAATGAGATTGGTTCTTCTGACCCTGTGGCAACAAGACTCAGGTACCTTGTCTGACAGATTGAAGTGCCATAAAGTAAATTCCACCTGGTCAGAATGGCTGATGGTTTTGATGTTAAGACCTTAGCAATAGTTTTAGAAGGATTACAAAAGCAATTAAGTGATACTATGGAAGAGGTTAGAAAATCTAGTCAGGAGACTGGGGTTCTTCGTAGGAGGTTTGATGAGTTTGTTGCAAGTTCAAATCCCTTACCTAAAGAGACTAGTTCCAGACCATTTTCCCCTTCTCCTTCTGCTACTGAGTTATCCACACAGGTCATACATGCATTTTCTCCTACAAATCCATTGGCTGCTCCTGGAAGGTTTTCTGGGGATCCACATAAAGCTCAAATTTTCCTTACACAATGTTCGCTACATTTTTTGTGTAAACCAATTATTTTTAAGGAAGATCAGTCCAAAGTGGCGTTCGTACTGTTTTACTTGAGTGGAGATGCTGTAGCCTGGTCCATGCCTCTGGTAAACTCCAATGATTATGTGTTATACAATTTTGAGGAATTTAAGTCAGAATTTTAACGTATTTTTGACCGAAGAACCATATCTCAAGCAACTGATAATGAATTATTGGAGTTGAAACAGGGAAACAGAGATTTGGTTGCCTATTTGGCACAATTTAATAAATTCATTTTGGAAACAAAGTGGCCAGAAGAAAAAAGAGCTGCAATTTTTTATAGAGGATTGAAAGATGAGCTCAAGGATGGTTTGGCTCCGATTCCAAAAAGACCCACAGAAGTTTCAGAATTAATTGATCTAGTTTTGTAGATAGATCAACGTCAGTCTGAGAGAAGAAATTAAAGAAGAAAACATTCTAGACCTCTACCACCTAGATTTGATAGAGCAAAATCAGAACTTGTAAAATCTAGTGATTCAGGTTCAACTGAGGAACAAATGCAGCTAGGAACAGTTAGGGGTCCATTAACCAAGGAGGAACGTGAGAAGAGAAGAAGTGGAAAATTATGTATGTATTGTGGCAACGCAGGACATTTTGTAAAAGAATGTCCAAAGAGACCCAAGAGTAGCAATTGGGTAAAGGACAGGCCCCATCAGTAGAAGGAGTTGCTCTGGTGGGTGCTCAGGGAGAGACAACTCTGAGCACACAGTTCTTAATAAATACTCTTCAATCGTCAGCTCCTCATTTAATAATCTCCAGTACCATCAATTTTAGTAATCACGAAGTCCAAGGAGTTTCAGTCATGATTGATTCTGGAGCCACTGGAAACTTTTGTGATTTAAAATTTGCCAAAACTTTAGAAATAAAATTCATCAAGAAGGGAAGACCAGACCCAGTTCGTGCTGTAGATGGTACAAATTTCTCTTCATGACCAATAGCATTTGATACTGAAGAAATTATTTTGAAAGGTCCAGGTCATCATAGGTCAATATTAAAGTTCAGTTTAATTGATGCCCCTCAATTCCAGTTAATTTTAGGTTTACCCTGGCTCACTGAGCACAATCCAAGAATTGATTGGGCTAAGAGAACAATTGAATTGAATTCGGATTATTATCTGGAACATTGTTTTAAAGTAGGCCCAAAGGAGAAACAATCATCTCCCTTTTTTAGTTTGGTAGAACATACGCAAATGATATGTGCTTCTGAATTACCTGAAATTCCAGAAGAATATCTTGATCTTTCATCAGTGTTTGATGAGCAAGAAGCTTTGAAGTTAGCTCCTCATAGGGAATATGATTGTCAAATTGAACTTGAGCCAGGAGCACTATTACCTTGTAGTAGAATTTATGCACTGTCTAAGGCAGAGAATCGTCATCTGAAGGAATATTTCGATCACTATCTAGCCAATGGCTTCATTCGTCCTTCACAGTCACCACTTTCGTCTCCCTTATTTTTTATTCCGAAGAAAGACAAAAAATTGAGAACTTGCATAGACTATTGTGCACTTAATCAAGTAACTAAGAAAAATCAATATCCTCTATCCTTGATTTCAGAATAACTAGACCAAGTCAAGGGAGCTCGAATTTTTAAGAAACTTGATTTAAGAGGGGCTTATCATTTGGTGAGGATGGCTGAAGGAGATGAATGGAAAACTGCTTTTCATACTAGATTTTGTTTATTTGAATATCAAGTTATGCCCTTCGGTCTGTGAAATGCTTCTGCTGCTTTTCAACATTTTGTGAATGAGAAATTTTAGACCGATTTGCGGTAGTTTACATTTGATGATATTCTCATTGTTTCAGCAAATTTACAAGAGCATGTCGAACATGTACATTCCATTTTGAAAAGATTATTGGAACATCAACTTTATGTCAAATTGGAGAAATGTGTTTTTCATGTTAATCGAGTGGAATTTTTGGGCTTTGTTTCATCATCTGAAGGAGTGGAGATGGATGATAAAAAAGTTAAGGCATTGAAAGATTGGCCTTCACCGCAAAATGTAAAGGATATTCAGAAATTTTTAGGATTTGCCAATTTTTATCGGCGCTTCATTTGTAATTTTTCTGATAAGGTCAGTCCCATCACTCGTCTTTTGAAGAAGAATGAAAAAAGTTTGTGGAATGATGAAAGTGAGAAAGCTTTTCAACAATTAAAAAATGCTTTTACCACTGCACCAGTTCTCTTACATCCACATTTGGAGGAACATTTTTATGTAGAAGCTGATGTTTCCAATTTGGCCATTGGAGTGATATTATCTCAAAGACATAAGGAGTCAGGTCAGTTACATCCAGTGGCCTATCGATCTCATAAATTAACTTCTGCAGAAATAAATTATTCAATTGCTGACAAGGAATTATTGGCAGTCAAAGATGCTTTCCAAGAATGGAGGCATTATGTATTGGGAGCAAGACATGTAGTGACAGTTTTTACTGATAATAGGAATTTGCAGTTTCTGAAATCAGCACGAACACTTACTCCTAGACAATTAAGAAGGTCGCTTTTCTTTTCTGACTATTATTTTGTTTTAACTTATAAACCAGGAGTCACTAATGGAAAAGCGGATACCTTGTCTAGATTGAACATTGAAGAAGAGAATGAAATGCCCAAAAAAGAAGGATTCATAATTCCAGAAGAAAAGATTGTTGGACCCATCCAGTATTCCGAGTTGGAAGAGAAGCTTCAAAAAAGTTTGTCGGAAGACTTGTTAAATTGGGTCAAGAGTGGATCTAACAGAGAAATTAAAGATTGAAAAACATTTTTTATGGGAAAGCTTTTTATATCAAATCCAGAGTTATATATGGAAATTATTCAATTATGTCATGACCATCCATTGGAAGGTAACAAAGGAGAACAGAAAACTTTGGATTTAATTAAAAGAGGATTTTGGTGGCCATGCATGGACACTCAGGTGAGACAGTACGTAGCTACTTGTAAGCAGTGTATTAAAGGAAAAATTGTAAGACAGGCTCCTCAGGGTTTACTTTTGCCGATACCAGTGGCCCCTTATCTGTGGCATACAATTTCCATGGATTTTATTGTTGACTTACCATCTGAACAAGGCTATACCACAATCTTGGAAGTTGTTGATCATTTTAAAAAAATGAGTCATTTTATTCATTTGAAATCCATTCCTAATTCTTCCCAATTGGCTAACTTGTTTGCTCAGCATATAGTCAAATTTCATGGAGTTCCAAGAGTAGTGATTTCAGATCGAGGTCCACAATTTGTTTCTCGTTTCTGGAGATCATTTTTGGAGAGATTAGGAGTAGATGTTTGTTTGTCTACTAGTTTTTATCCAGAGACAGACAGTCAAACTGAAAGTGTAATTCAAAATTTGGAACAATATTTACGCTTGTATCTCATGGATCAAGAAGGAGATTGGCCTATGTTGCTTTGGGCCGCTGAGTTTGCTTATAATAATGCCATACACTCATCCACAGGTTTTTCACCATTCTTTTTTAATTCAGGTAGACATCCGAATATATTAGTGGGAAAGTCTGAAAGTGAGGTGCCTGTAGTTGAAAAAGTAATTCAAGAATTGCAACAAGCTTATCAAACTGCTAATAAGAATTTTTAAAAAACTAAAAATTCTTAAAAGAAATATGCAGACAATAAAAGGAGAAAAAAATCAAATTTTTGAACCTGGAGATTTAGGGGCCCATTAGGATGTCGGGCGGATTGCCCCCGCCAGGCTGGTGGTAGCCACCGCCAGCCTGGCGGGGGCAATCCGCCCAACATCCGCATTTGAATTCCCCCGTCCATATTAGTATGGCAGCGAGGACCTCGGCGGACGGAAAGACCGTCCACCGCTTTTCCGCCACAGTCGTCTTGCGGCCAGGGGGGAAAAGGATTAATATGGTGGCGGTGTCTATTAGTCACCGCCAGCCATATTAAAATGGGCTTAGGGAGATGCCTTACTGTGGTGGCGATGCCGCCACCGAAAGGCATGCGGTCTTCACTCTGCGGGCCCTGTACGAGGAGGAGGATTTTTGGTGGGGGGAACTGTCAGGTTGAGCCATACTCTAAGTGCAGTTTTCAGGCGGAGTCAGTGGTCACACAGTGGAGGCAGGCGTTTGGGTCAGTGGTCACACAGTGGAGGTAGGCAAAAGAAGTTACAGTTCTCCTGGAGGCAACTGGTGGCTCAAAAATTTCTTTACGTTTATTATTTCTTTGCGGAATTCCAATATGGCGGCCATCATTAAAAGTTGCAGGTTAGCGCAATAGTGTATGAGCGCTTACACGGAATTCTATCTTCGTGCGCGAGCATTTTAAGCTCAGCGCACTTCAACCGTTGCATCGCAGGATTCAGTTGAGTGTCTCCAGAGCTCCCGGAGTTTCTGTCGGAAAATTGGCATATCTAGTTCGCTGTCGCTCGGAGATTGCCGAGTGGTTTTCAGAGGAGCAGAGATCGGCTTATTTCAGCGAAAGCGCTTCGTCAAGAAGTTTCAGGTACCATTTTGTCATCTTGTGGAGGACAGTCTGAAGGTCATGGGTTGCAGAGGTCATTCTATGTCGAAATACAGTTTGGCAATGCTAATCTAAGTTTGGTAAATCGACTTAGTTAGAAGACAGTAAAGATACAGAAAAGGTTTGAGACGCCCATTTTGAAGAACATTAAAACTCAACATTTGGGCATCAAATTATTTAGCGTAAAAGAAATACAAAGATTACCAAGACATTAAAGAACAATATCTTTGAAGAAAAGTATCATCCTTTAAGGAAAAGTACAGGATATTTGATTAATGAGAAATAATTCAATACTCAAGACTAAAGACGGTATATTTAAAACACAATAGTAGGTAGAAATATATATATATATTAATACTTACCAACAAGTTGACTTGAGCTGCAATTTACAAGGACTGCATCTGAAAAAGAAAAAGAAATATAAAACAGGAAGTGACAAGTATATTGACAAGACTTCTACTACAATATATTAAAAAGAAAAGATTAATTGAGAGAAGCTAAACCACTGAATTAACAAGGTAATTGTTTTAGAAGAGTAATAAGAATTAGATAGAAAGCAAGTAAGAAGAAGTAAAAATAAGTTAAAGCAAGTAATCTTGTGTTTATTTGTTTCAGGAACTGAAAACCATTTAGAGGGTGTCCCGCAAGTATACTACAGTAGCAGTCTCTCTTATCTCCCATTCCCCTTTCTTTACTGCTAGTTGAATATTTTTCGATTGCAGTGAAGTGGAGGAATTGGGAAGAATTCTTCTGAAGAAAAAGAAATCAGATTGGTTCTTCCGACTCTGTGGAAACAAGACTTAGGCACCTAGTCTGACAGTATTATTCCAACAGACGAGTAACCTCACTGCAGTGTGGCTTCCATTTACCACACACTATTCACTTCCTGGGAATTTCCAAACAACATAAAACAAGATACAAGCAGGTTTTTTTAAATCATAACTCAATAACCAATAGTCACCAAACTAGTCAATAAAAACCATAGCTCTGCTACCAGAAAACTGATCCAGCGGGTTACCAGCCTCAGGTACTCAAACACCATATACTCACCACGGCCCATTAAACATGCACGCACACTCACATAGGCCAGTAAATACTGCTGGGGGTCAATTTTATAAATGCTTTAATAAGATGTGTTACCTGACTTTCTTAACTAATCTTTTCACTGATCAAAAAGTGCTTTCCTCTGGTCAATGGACAATTTTAATTGGAACTAGTTGATGGTGAAATGACATAGGTTTATATTTACCTTCTATATTGTAAATGACCACGGATTCTGGAAAAGTTTAAATGTTTTATCTAGTTAAATTCATATGAGCCAGAAACAAGTTATAGTACGAACTCCATCTCTCCTAGAATGTAAGATCGATTAACCCAATATTCCGTCATCTATATTAAATGAGATTTCACAGTAACAGTACCACAAGAAAGAGAGGATAGAGAGAGAAGTACAATGATATACTACACAGAAATATATTTACCTCGAATGGTACGGAAATGAACCCCTTGGGCAAAAGGCTGGAAAAGTCCCCTGGGATAAAACAGGTGACAAAGACTTCAGGACAGTTTCGGGACAGAATAGATGACCTCTTCTGGATCTGGATCCGACGCCTGCATCACACTCCTTTCTGACACTAACTTCCTCCTCGATTCTTCCGCTTTCTTCTTCTAATCAATTACCTAATCAATTCTTCTGTGATCTTCTTCTAATTAATTATCTCAAAATTCTAAGTCTGCTTCTTCAGGATTCAATCAGCGCTCAGACAGCATCCCGGTCTCTTGGCGTTCTGGTCTTGCTGCGACTGAGCAATGTTCTAACTAAACTACCTCAATTATACCTTACTAATGAATGTACTACCCATTAATGTTTCAACTTTATGAAACTCCTAATTCTGATTGAACAGCCAAGGGGGGATGATCATCACACCATGCTAAGCTGTAATAATTTTTCTTTTGTTCTTTGTTTAACATTTCCACCCCTTAATTTCATATTTCTAAGCTTTATTTCCCACCCGTCTTCACATCTTTTTATCAACAATAATGTATTACATATAACAGTTGTCTGTTCAATATGCAGGATGTCCAGCAAAGTCACAGGACATGTATCAGTGATGGCCTTGGACGAGTTTCAAGAACAACATCATGGCTTCTGGCTTGGCATCACTGCGCCTGCGTGCGGAGTCACTTGTAGTATTGACTTTAGCATCGCTCAGAGGCCCAAATACGAGCTAGTAGAGAGGTCAAAAGAAAACATAATAATTTCAAAGTAAAATTATTTCACTGTATACCACCTATCTCTACTCTAATCCCATTTACTTATAAAGGCTCTCACCGCATTAGCAATTAGTAAATAGCTTGGTTTAATTTCAGCGAAGCAGATGCTTAGCATGTGAGCTTTCAAGTAGCCATTTTAGATGCATTTGCGCAGATGCAGAATTTTCCCTCCAAGCGTAAAGACGTAATTTCTGCTCAGTACAGTTTCCCACGTTAGCAGCCATTTTGAGTTTCACTCGAGTTACTTGTTAGTAAAACACATAGGCAAGCTTCATCTTTTCTAAATTATGTAGTGTAGTGCATGTTAATTTACACAATACGTTATTAATACAGTGTTACAAGTTATATGAGAGGATTGCATCCGAGCAAGTCTCCTTTATACGAGTCCTTGCTCCATCAATCCCCTCTCTGATGGCATTTGTGGCATCACAAAATTTCCCATCACATAACCAGATGCCAACTTTAACACATCTCTATTCCCTTTCCTGTCTTTTCATTTCCCTTTTCATTTTTATCTTTCAAGGTTTTCATTTTCCTATATAGTTTGCCTTTCATTTCTTCTAATTGGATTTCCTTATATTTTCTTTTCTTCCCCCTTACATTTATTCCATATCTCCTTCTCTTTCTACAACATGTTATGTTATGTTATTAAAATATTTATTAAGCGCACTGTCACCGATTGGTTTCTTGGCGCTGCGATCAACAGTAGCATAGACGTGGGTGAAGGGTAGAAAGTTATTGAAGTGCTTGTCTGATGAGCCAGGTCTTCAAGGCATTCCGGAAGGAGAGAAGGTCCTGACAATTCCGGATCTCCAGAGGAAGGGTGTTCCATAGGCAGGGGGCAAGTGTAGCGAACCTACGGCCTCCGGCACGCTTAAGTTTGAAAGGGGGCTTCAGCAGGAGGCTCTGATTGAGTGAGCGTAGGTTTTGGGATGGGATGTATCTAGTAATTAGTTGATTAATGAATTTGGGGCTTTTGCAATACAGGGATTTGAATATTATACATCCAGTTTTAAAGGCACAGCGCTGGGCGACTGGAAGCCAATGCAGTTTCCTGAGTAGGGGAGTAGCTGCCTGACGCCTCGGTTGATTCAGGATTAGCCTTGCAGCGTGGTTCTGTACCATCTGGAGGCGTTTAGTTAGGTAGTTGGGAAGACCTAGATAGATGGCATTCGCATAGTCCAGATGGGACAGAACAGTGGAGATCACAACCTGGGTGATTGCCTCAGGCGTGAGTAGACGACGGACCTTCCGGATCTTTTTTAGCTGGAAGAAACACTTGGAGACCACCTGGCCTACTTGTGCGTTCAATGAAAGATCACAGTCCACGGTGACTCCAAGTGTTTTGGCCGACGAGGAGGGTGTCGGAGCTTGGCCCAGTTCAGAAGGCCAGTAGTGGGGGCCCCAGTATTTGGCGCTGTCCCCGGTCAGGACTAACTCGGTTTTTCCCGGGTTCAGTTTAAGCTGGTTTTGGTCCATCCATGATTTAATGAATCTCATAGTAGACTGGAAATGCAGGATGGAGTTTTCAGTGTTGTCGATGGTAAAAAGCAGTTGTAAATCATCGGCATAGTTGAAAACTCTCACCTGTTCGTCTCTAAAAGTCTGGATCAGAGGGAGTATGTATAAATTGAATAGGTGGGGTGACAGGGAAGAGCCCTGTGGCACTCCGCAAGTGATGGTTTCTTTGGCACCTACTAGGTCTCCAAGACGTAATGTTTGAGTGCACCATATCATGATTACTAAAGCTAATATTGTTATTCTAAGTACTGGTAGTATTATTTGGCCTATAAAACCTTTGCCTATATTAGTAAACCAAGTTCCTATTGATGTTATGCTATTTGTTAGTTTCTTCCATACATTATCAATTTCCAGTGGTTTCAAATCTTCTTCCAGTTTTGAAATATTTTTAATGTGCCCTCCAATTGCTAAACTTTTATCTGGAATATAAGTGCAACAATGTTGAGCTTTCAGCATTTTACAGACTCCACCCTCTTTTGCCAATAATATATCAAGAACAAGTCGATTTTGTAAAACCATTGATCTAATTGCAACCATTTCTGTATTGATCATTAAGAAACCTCCAGCAGTATCAGTCGATAAATGATCAACCACTTTGGATAATTGGCTAATTCTACATGAATTCAGAATTACTCCCACTGAAGGTATCAATGCACTAAATATGTCACCTATTATTTCTGAAAAACGAGCTCTTTTATTACGGATTAGTTCTTTATCATTTTCGTTGCTTCCAGTGATTCTTTTCACATGGTAAACTTTAGGGAATACTATTCGAAAATAGCAACTCCTGTACCATCGTGCAGGTTGCCTAAAATAAGCTTTATTCAAACCCACATAATAAACTCCAGGAAAGACTGGATCTGTTCCCCCTTTTAGTCCCCAACCTCCAAGAATCAAAAAGTTATGTTCACATTCACTGGAACTAAGAAATACGTTGTTATAGTCAGTCTTTAATCTAGAGACATGGCAGCATAAGTCTTGCCAGGTGTATACATTCCTTCCTTTTCAGTCCATGGTGGAATATGGGTTATATGCTCAGTAGCTTTCCTTTGAAGGCCCTGTCTCTTTTCTTCAACTAAATTCAGAAATACCTTTTCTTCTTGTTTTAACGAGCAAGTTAAGTTATTCTTGTGTGCTTCTGCTATATCTATTGTCTTCTGTATTAAGAACAATTCACCCATAAACTGTGCAGCTTGATTACTGAGTACTGGATTCATATTCTTTTGAATAGGAACCTCTGAAAATATCATATCTAAGTTTGAATAATAATATTGTAGCTTTCCTGTTCTATAAAACAAACTGGTTAATATATTAAATGAAATGCCATATGTTAACGCTAAATGGTGATATGTGACACCTTCCGTTACTGAAGCTGGTAATTTCATACCTACATAATAATCACTAATCTCCATAGTGCCTACATACTGAAACAATAACTTGGTGAATACGTTTAAAGCAGTGTCGTTATCTGTCATAGTGTGAAGTATTTCTAAATCATCTGGTGCTTCTAATTCTACTCTATCTCCCTTTATGTTAGCTAACTTTTCATTTGTGTCAGTATTATTTTTCTTTTCTGCTTTCATTAAATAAGGAATTGCTATTGTTAAAATTAGCCAAACTATAATCACTAACAAAATACTTTTTGGTCTCCCAGCAACTCTGTCCTCAGCCATTTTGGTCTAAGAGGATTTCTCTTCTTTCTTTACTTTATTTTTCGAAATGTTTATTTCTTTCATTTGTTCAATGAGGTCTCACTTCTTCGTCAATCTGTTCTGCAATGATTTCTTTGTCACTTTCTTCATTTAATCTAAATTCTCAAGTTCCTCAAGAATCACATTGGTCCATTCAGTGCCTTTGAACTTATTGTTCAGGATTCTTAGTCTCTGACGTTTTCGTCTCGGTTTTTTAATTAACTGTCCTGACTGACTAGTGACTTCATTCACTTGTTCAGGTTCCTCACTTATTGTCTTTAAGTGATATTTTTTTGACACAACTTGGCCAGTTATCACCCTTTCTGACCTTTTTGGCTTGCACTGCACTTTCACTTTCCTCGTCTTTTTCAAGTGCTCTTTTATTTTCGTTATGTTGTGGCACAATTTGATTATCTTTGTCTCCAGAGTCCCTTTCTATCTGACCTTGTTCAGGGCCTATTGCTGTGACTCTATCTGCCAAAAAGTGTTCTTCTTCTCCTATCTGGTCTTGTTCAGGTCTTATTTTGACTTGTTCTTCTTCTTCCTGAACTTGTTCTTCTTTTCCTAACTGGTCCTGCTCAGGTCTTACTGCACTTTGCTTTTCTGCAGCCTGAAAGTGTTCTTCTAAACCTATCTGTCCCTCCTCAGATCCGTGAATATTTTGGTTCACCTCTGTCTGAGTATATTTTTCTTTCCTTATCTGATCCTGCTCAGGGTCTCTAACAGTCTCATTTTCTTTTTCCTGAACTTGTTATTCTACACCTTTCTGATCCTTTCTGGTTTCTTGAATTTCTAATCTTGTTTGGCTTCTCGGTTTAAAAATCACATCTGGTATGTCAACCACTGGTATGCAGTCTTCCTGACTTGTGCTCGGTTGTTCTTGATCAGCTACTTCAGAATCTGTTATTCTAGATTCTTCAGCTGTACAACCTTCAGCAACCCCAACTGCTGGTGTCAGTTTTGGATCTCTTTCCTCAGGAGCCGGTACCTTTTTGGTATGACTGGCATGTATCCAGTTAGGCAAACCTGCACATTTCACTGCTGTTGTAACCAGTATGACCTGTCGTGGCTCATCCCACCTTGGTGCAAGGCACGACTCTTGGGCGTGATTCTTCACCACCACCCAGTCTCCGGGATTGAGATCATGTGCTTGATCCGGCTGCCTGGCAACTGCGTCTTCTCCAACCTGGTTAGAGAGAACACACTAGGTCAGCCCATCCTTTACAATAGTCTAGTACCAGTTCATCAGTTATACTTAACAGTTTGTGTCCTGGTATAAATGCTAGTCTCATGGTTCTTCCCATGAGAATTTCATGAGGACTCAACCCTGTATTTCTATCAGGAATGTTTCTGAGTTCCATCAGAACAAGAGGTAATGCATCTGGCCAACACAGTGATGTGGATGCACACACCTTTGCCAATCTTGATTTGATTGTGCCATTCATTTGTTCTACCACTCCAGAAACCTCTGCCCGGTATGCACAGTGCAGTTTTTGTTCTACTTTAACCGCTTCACAGATTAACTGAATTATTTCATTATTAAAGTGAGATCCTCCTTCTGATTCCACAGTTACTGGAAAACCAAATCGTGGAATCAGCTCCCTTAACAGTAGCCTGGCAACTGTCATGCTGTAATTTCTTTTAGTAGGATATGCCTCCACCCACTGTGAGAACAAACAAACTATGACAAGAACATACTTCAACCCCCTACATGGTGGTAACTGGATAAAATCTATCTGCAACCTCACAAATTGTCCTTCTGCCTTTCCAATTCTTTCCCAGCTGACCACTGTTTTCCTGCCTGGGTTTATTCGGTGACAAATTAAACATCTCTGGCAAAGACTCTCTGCGACAGCTCTAAATCTTGGATTGTACCAATTCTGTCTAAAGATTATCATCATGGCGTCTCTGCCTATGTGTGTATCTCTATGATACATTCTGGCAATTTGTGAGAGCACACAATCTGGCATGACCGGTCTGCCGTCTGGATAAATCCACACATCATCTTCTGCTCTCCTTTGACACCCTGTTTTTATTCAACCTTCCTTTTCACTCACTTCCACTTCATCCTGCAGTTGCCTTACTCCATCCCATGTTTCTAATGCTGAGAGTACCATAAGTTGGCATCTGATTCCACTTGTTTTAATTTTCCTGTTTACTGCCATTTTATTTCTGGCACAGTCTCCTGACTAATGTACAGCATACCTGACCACTGCCACTTCTTTGGCAATTGTATTGCTTCCAATAGTTCTTTCACAAATTTTTCATTTTTAATAGGGGATCCAGAAGAAGTCATGAAATCCCTCTGCATACAGAACTGGCTAAATACATGCACAAACCTGTAACCATACTGGCTATCAGTGTAAATGGTTACTCTTCAATTATTCCCAATTTTGCATGCTTTAATTAAAGCTATCAATTCGGCTGTTTGTGCAGACCTGACTCTTGGTGAATAGGATGCTTCGACTACTCCAGACAATGTGCATACAGCATAAGCAGCACTTAATCCCCCTTCCCCATGTCTCATACATGAGCCATCTACAAATAGCTCATGTTCTGATCCTTTCAGGGGTTCTTCCTGTATGTCTGGACGGGGCTTGGTACATAATTCAGTAACATCCAGACAGTCATGCTCAACTTAGCAGGGTTTAGGATAGTACACCTAACCACTGTCACGTTTTCTGCACCCAAAATAATTATTTCGTACTTAGTCACCCGACTAGGAGTAAGGTACTGAGTTTGTGTGCTAATTAAAAGAATTTCAACTGAATGTGGGACGAATATTTTTACAGGATGCCCCATCACGATGGACTCACTTTGTTCAAGACTCATGCAAGTGGCAGCTATTGCTTTTAAACAGCCAGGTAATGCTGACGCTACAGGGTCCAAAGTAGCAGAAAAATACGCCATTGGACGTTGCATCAAACCATGTCGTTGAGTTAACACTAGCAAGGCACACTTTTCTCTTTCACAACAAATTAATGTGAATTATTTTGTAAAATCTGGCATACCTAGGGCACGAGCCTCACAAACAATTTCGTAATTTCACAAAAGCTTCCATGGTCTCATCTTCCCATACTACTGGATCCTTTGCTCTTTTCCGTGTCGTCTGTATTAGTGGGTTAGCTAACAAAGAAAAACCTACAATCCACTGTCTACAATACTCCACTACACCAATGAACATTCTGATTTCTCTCTGGGTTGGTGATAACTGCATTTGTTTTATTATCTTTATTCTTTCAGGGGTCACTTTTCTCACTCTTCTTATTATTTGGTGTCCCAAATATTTGACTCTAGTTTGACAGAATTGTAATTCCTCTGGAGACATTGTGTGTCCACCATTAGCCAAATGATTCAACAAAGCAATTGAACCAGTACAGTAACACAATAATCTCGCGATTTTGACGCAATGAGCAATTTGTCAATATATTGGACTACAACTGAATTTCTGGGCATTACTAGTGTTTCTAGACACTTTTCCAAAATTTCGTTAAATATTGAACGACTTTCTGTATACCCTTGAGGTACTCGATTCCATACTAAAATGTGGTCCTCAAACTTAAATGAAAAGAGATACTGGCTGTCTGGGTGTAATGGAATGGAGAAAAATGCTTGACATAAATCAATTACAGTAAACCATCCTGCATTCCATGGTATTTGATACAAAATCACTGCTGGATTTGGCACTACAGGGCAACAAGGCACCACAATGTTATTAATTGTTTGTAAATCTTGCACTATTGGTATTTTCCGCTAGGCTTCTTATTGCCAATTATAGGTGAATTACAAGGACTGCTCATTATTTCTTTTAAAATGCCTTGTTCAATCATTCACTCTATTTCTGATGCAATACCTGCCTTAACTTCAGGACTCATTTTGTATTGCCTAGTGTTTGGGTAGACAGCACCTTCTTTAGCTGTGCTATATAGTAGAATAACTAGACGTACAAATGCTCTAATGCTCATTCAAAACAGAAATGGGTCCGATCTGTTTAAAGGGGTCAAGCTGGGAAATGTTGGCAAGTTGAGAGCTGTTATTGATGTTTTATCTTTTGGAAATTTTTCACTGTTTGAGTTTGCCTTTTTCCAACTAAACTCCGAATGTGTTGCCACCACACTGGCACCTGATTTATGCTGGAATTTTGGAAGCTAAACATGGAGGGTGTTTTTTTATTTTTTTACTTTACAGAGTTTTATATAGCCCAAACTTTACCCGAATCGGGTATCAGAACGCTTTACATAGCACCAGTTGCATTACATGAGGACACATCCATTTTTGTTAAGCACGGGGAGATTAAGTGATTTGCCCAGACTCACAGGATGTTCAGCCTCATTGCCAAGACTCAAACCCGGTTCGAGGCTGACTGTCCTGGCCGTTAGGCCAACTCCTCTCCCCATTTTGCTCATTGTTGCTGCCTCTTTAGAGTCTAAATAGCAATAACTTTACAGGTTCCTTTTATTAAGGTTAAACATAGAAGGATGCTGTTCCTCTAAAGAGAGGGAAATGGGGGAGGGTTGAGGTTCCGTGACGATCGTAAGTGGTGTTTTCGACTCGCACGAATATGGTCGAGTCTGGTATCTACCAACCGCAAATGACAAGTTTAGTGGGTGTGCGCAGTTTCGCTGTGCTAACCTAAACCGTATGTTTGTTTTGTGGGTTTATACATCTGTACCCACGGGTTCCATCTTAGATATGGCATCCATTTTGTCTCTTGCCCTCAAGTAGCCAGCGAACGGACGCTGTCCGCTTCGCGACCCTAGGATTCCTAAGACTCTTGCGGAAGACACGTTTCCTTTGAAAGTGTCTTTATGATGAGGGGGATGATACTGTAAGGCAGATGGCCCCGCTCGAGGCTCATCTTGCTGTGCCGGTCTGTTGTCTCAGCCGTGCATCTCATTAGGCACGTCTCTTTGATGCCTGTAGCTCGTGTTTCTCGATACCACCCCTTTTACACCCTTTCCGATCTCCCCACTGTTTCTGCCTTCCTCTGCACCTGTCCTTGTTCCTTCTTCGATCTGTTTACTGCCGATTGGAATGTACTAATGGTGAGAAGATGAGTTTTTACAGTTGGGAACCACGAATGTTTCTGCACTTATGTTCCGGACCTTGAATGCATCAAAGCGACCCCTCTCGGGGATAATTATGGGAACCAAGTTGTAAACCTTTGTGTACCATGTTAGCCTATGGGAGAAGTGTGTATAAAAAGGAGCGATCCACAGTAGCAAATTGAAGCAGATCCCGAAAACATACCCGTTGTGTACTTCTCGTGAATTCTGTGTTCCCTGCAGTAAATAAACCTCGAATCTTTGACGCCGAAGGAAGTGTCCCGTGTCTCTGTCATTTGTACGCCGGAACAGGTTACCCACAAAGGTTTCAGGTGTTGTCCCCTGGCACCGCTGGGTCTTAAATAACCCAGTCCTTCAGTTGGCGCCCAACGTGGGGCTGCATCAGTGGTACCGGTCCAAGCCCGACGATCGTGAGGAACTTCGTGTGAAATCTCCGAGGGAAGGTGCACCCCGCTTCATCGATCCTGTTGTCGAAACAAGTGGCCCGATGACTTTTCCCGCGAAGATTCCCGCCTCCTGACGGCTGCGACGGACTGCTGCCCTGACTGTAGACCTGTTTTGGTGCCTGGCGTAGACCTTGGTACAGCGAGACGATTGACGAGCCTTCCTGGTGACGCCATTGATCTTTGAGTTAAGTATTTGTGGGTCGCTCCCAGAGTCCTTGGTTGTGGTTGCTTAGTTGTTGCATGGTTCCATTGCATTTGTGGTTCTTAGTACTTGGTTCTTTGTTGTGTTATTTGACGTCTGCAGTCGCCAAAAACCGAGGGTTTTCGCTCTTTGCCGGGACTTGGTAAATCCCGTAACCCTTGAAGTTTGTGAAACTCGGCTAGCGTGGGAGATGCCTGGTCGTAGTACTTTGTTCAGTTGTTTTAGACGTTGTGGTGCGGATTCCCGACTGGAGGACTCGTGTCCGATCCCTCCGGTTGGAACTCCAACTTATGAGCTCTACAGTAAACATGGGTTAGGTCCTATTACCTTTAATGAATATTGGATTCGTTACACTAAAAAGGATGGTGTCCTTAGTTGGCCACCTCATGGTAGTTTCGAGACCCCGATTTTAGATAACCTCGAGGCTAAATTGTTTAAGAAAAAGTCAAGGCCGGCCATGTTTGATGCATTTCGGTTGTGGCGTAAAGAAGCCCGACAGAAAGAGATCAGACAGACTAAACGTAATCAGAGAGATGGTGTTGCTACTATTGTAAAGAAAGCAGAGCAGTTTCAGCGTGATAAGGAGGAAAAGGAAAAGGAAGTTTTTGACAGGCTTCAGCGTATGACTATAGATAAATGTTATCCCGCTCTGCCAACGGAGTCGGATAAGAAGGAGGAATTAGTTGAGGATCCTTTAATGTCCTATCTTATGAAGTCACCACCTCCGTACGCACAGGGTACCGCAGCTCCTGTGGTTCCCCCTGTCCCTGCTCCTGTACCTGCTCCTCAACCTGTTCTTCCGACTGTTCCTGCTCCCTTGCCTACTGCTGTTCCTACTGCTCCTCCGCCTGTACTTCCACATACTCCTTCTCCCGCTACTGCTCCGGTTCTGCTCACTCCTACTGTTTCTTCTGTTCCTACTCCTTCTCTCGTTTCTACTCTATCGTATACTTCTCCAACTACTCGACGTCGTACCCCTTCAATGGCTGCTAACTTTTTCAATTCTCTTGGACCTATTCTTGAGTCCGCTGGTTCGGACGGTCCTCAAAGACGTAGTCAACTTCCCGGTAATAGGGAACGTGCTGCGTTGTATAATATGGCGATGGGGTGGATGGCGCACCCTTTTAGAAATCCTCCACGTGCTGTGCTTGATACGTTCTGTCAATTCAATATACCGACACAAAGATATGTCTTCGAAGAAATGTGTAAAGTTCTGCGTGACCAAATATCGGCTCCTGCATCGGAAGATGTATTGACCGCTTTGACTAATCTACAGCTTCAGTTCTCGAGCGGAATGATAGTGGATACTAATGTTCGACGCGCTGTTGAGCAATTGTTATCTCTTCGCCCCTCTCCGATACCTCAAGCATTGTTTGTTGAGGATGTTGAGAGACAGCTAGATCTGTCTGGTCAGTTTCCCATGCGTGAAGTTCCACCAGTGTGGATGCCAGGTGATGCCGCCCAAGTTCCGCCGATTCTGCCACATTTCCAGAGAGTATGGATACATCTCCCATGGAAACGATCAGAAGTTTTACAGGTGAAGCAATCTTTGCCTGACCCTCGCAAGAATCCTGCAGGGTATTATAAGGAATTATCGCAGCTTGTAGACGCTACGGTAATGAATCTTGCCGATATCGATATGCTGTTTGGCAATGTCGTACCGCAACCGGTATGGGCTAAGATTCGTCAGGAAAACCATGCAAATGAATTAGGTGGAGATTGGGCAGGTCTTATTGCGGCAGACGCACGGCAAACTGGCGGGGCTAAGCCTGAACAGCTTATTGCTGCTCTTCCTCAGAGAATTATTACTTTAATGAAAACGCTTATGCCAGCTATGAGGGTGAACTGGGACAAGTTGTCAGCTTGCAGACAGAAGAAAGACGAGAGTGTCTCTGACTTCTTTACGAGGTTTGAGGAGGCATTCATCGACCATAGTGGTCAGGATATGAGTACTGAGGGTGGTCAGCGGTTGTTTGTGGATAAATTTGTTTCAAACTTATTGCCCGACTTGAGCAATAAGTTAAAAAATTCTGAGAGTGCGTGGGCTGTTTCTACGTCTGCTCAAATATTGGCTACGGCTCAATATTATGAAAATAGGGAGAAAGAAGAGAACGATCGTGCTGATAAGAAGACGAAAGAGCTTAAAACTAAAGTTTTGTTGCAGCAGGCATACCCTCCGCGCTCGAATCAGAATGATTCACAACAACGTAATCGATCGCAGTCGCAATCTAATAGGTCGCAATCGCGAAATGACTCCTCTTCGCAAAGATCTTCATTAGGGTACAATCGGTGTGCCTATTGTAGACAGGAGGGTCACTTAAAATTCAATTGTCCTGTTCTAAATGAGCGTAATAGTGGTAACACATCTAGAGGAGGTCGTCGTGGTGCTCAGCAGACATCACGTGGTAGGGGTCGAGGTTCTCCCAATGATCGTTCAGACAATTCGTCAAATTCTAACAATTGTTTTGATCAACGTGGATCATCGCAAGGACGATCTGCGCAATACAACGTAGATGATTATTACGTCGATCAGGATGCTGACGACGGTAATTACTAGGACAGCCGTAGACAAGGAGAGGGAGTGGTATCAGTTCCGGTTGATCAGAGAGGGCCTTACGTCGCAGTTGCCACCTCGGGCGTCGTTGAGCCTTTTCTGTTGGACACTGGTGCAGCGAAAGGTTCCATCATGCGTTCGAAACTCCCTGGCGCACCTTTGTCTGGCCTAACAAATGTTTCCGTTGGATTCTCTGGCGCCCCTGTTAGCAATCCGGTTTCGTGCCCATTGCCACTCACAATTGGGCCACGTGAGCTTGAAGCTCCGTTGATTTTGACCACTAGTTGTGGTGAAAATCTCTTGGGCCTGGATTTGCTAAAACGTCTGTATGCGACTTTGTATTGTTCTCCTGCGGGAGTGAAGCTTACGTTGGGTGAGAGAGTTGTCTCTCCAATGTATTTGTCTCTCGATAAGCTTCCACCGGAATTGAGTTCTCTTCCTGCATCTTGTGGGCAACAGGTCCCAATGACGTGGGCCTGCTCGACATTTCCCCTTATGTTGTTCACGTGAAATCTAATGTGCGGTTGCCTCGTATTCCCCAGTATCGTATCTCTCTTGACGGTGAACGAGCACTGTTAGCGATCATCTATGATTTGATCGAGAAAGATGTTATCGAGGAGACTCGGGGAAACGTGTGCAACAGTCCTGTATTGCCTATCTTGAAACGCACAGATCCATCAAAACCACCTGTTTATCGTTTTGTTATCGATTTACGGGAGGTAAATAAAATTGTGATTCCTCAGTTCCCTGTTGTGCCTGACATCACGGCGCTACTGACTCTGATTCCAGCTTCTGCATCTTGGTTTTCAGTAATCGATCTGAAGAATGCGTTCTTCAGTATTCCGATTGCTGAAGAAAGCAGAGACCTTTTCGGTTTCTCTCTTGGTGGTCGTAGCTTCCGGTTTAAACGTGCTCCTCAGGGCTACTGTGAGAGTCCATCGATTTACAGTCAAGCCTTGAAGGGTCAACTAGATGCGTTTGTGTTGCCGGCTGGTGCGGGCTTAATCCAATACGTTGATGACTTATTGGTGGCTGCAGATACTCAGGACATTTGTAAAATTGCTACGGTGTCGTTGTTGCAGCATCTCTGTGACTTAAATCACAAGGTGTCTCCTTCTAAACTTCAATATTGTTGTCAAGAAGTAACCTATCTAGGTCACTTATTGTCAAAGGAGGGAAGAAGGTTGACCCCAGAGAGAATTGCAGCCATTGCGCGCATATCTGTACCAACAACCCAAAGAGATGTGCGTGCCTTTTTAGGTATCACGTCATACTGCAGACAGTGGATTCCGAATTTTTCATTGTTAGCGAAACCATTGGTGGCTCTTACGTGCAAGGATGTTTCAACTCCTTTACCATGGACGGAAGAATGTCAGAAAAGTTTTTCTGAACTGCGTGACGCATTGTGTTCGGCTCCTGTGTTAGGTACTCCTGACTATAGCAAGCCGTTTACACTATACGTTCACGAGAGGGAAGGTTGTGCGTTGAGTGTTTTAACGCAACCTTTCGGTGATAAGCAGCGTCCATGTGCATATTTTTCCTCGACCTTGGACCCGGTAGCTAGAGCATTGCCGAGTTGTTTGAGAGCAACAGCGGCAGCCGCGGTCTCCATCCGACAATCAGCAGGATTGGTCATGGATAATATGCTTACGGTGATGGTTCCGCATGCAGTTGACACTCTTCTGAATCGCACGAAAACTCAGCACTTGACTAGTGCGAGGTTGTCAGGGTACGAGTTGACGTTGTTGGCAAGTCATATTCAGATAAAACGTTGCAATGTCCTGAACCCGGCGACTTTATTGCCAATTAGTACAGAGTCAGATGAAGTAACAGCGCATGACTGTTACTTAAGGACTGAGGAGGAAACAAAAGGTCGCGTGGACCTTAAAAACACTCCTTTGGAAGATCCCGATGGGACTTTGTATGTGGATGGTTCATGTTTTAAATTGCCGAATGGTGATGTGACTACTGCATATGCTGTTGTAACTTTGAATACTGTCGTGGAAATGCAAGATTGAATCAGAACTCTGCCCAGGCTGCAGAGCTGATCGCTCTAACTAGAGCGTGTGTGTTAGCGAAAGGGAAACGAGTGAATGTGTTTACCGACAGCCAATATGCATTTGGCGTCGCCCATAGCTTTGGACGATTGTGGAGAGAGAGAGGTTTTATGACATCGCATGGTACGAAAATTCAGCATGGACAGCTTGTGAATGATCTTTTGGACGCACTTACGTTACCTAAGCAAGTGGCGATTGTTAAATGCAGTGCGCACCGTAAGGTGACGGATGATGTTGGTCGTGGTAATGCGTTCGCGGATGAGATTGCTAAGGAGACTGCCCGGAACCTTAGCACTAGAATGTATGTGACGAGTTCGGTTAGGTGGCCTACAGAGACTAGCATGTGTGAGGACACTATCGAGAGCGTGAAAGCAATTCAGAATGAGGCCACTGAGACTGAAAAGACGAAATGGAAAGAGAGTACGGGAAAGTTGGATGCGAATGGTTGCTGGGTCGATTTGTCGGAGCACAAGAGGTGGATGTTGCCAGATGCGTATGTGCTGGCTGTTGTGACAATGGCACATGGGTTAGCACATATTAGTGCGAAAGGTATTTGTAAGTTGTTGTCTCCTGTGTGGAAGAATGATGGTATTATGAAGTGTGCTGAGAGATTGGTGAAGAATTGCATGATATGTATGTTATACAATCCTGGAAAGGGGACCCCCACACCTCCTGGCCACTTTGCTCCCCCTTCATATCCCTTTGAAGTAATTCAGCTAGACTTCATCCATATGGAGAGATGCAATTATTTGAAGTACGTTTTAGTTGTGGTTTGCGCATTCTCCCGATGGATTGAAGCCTATCCTCTCAAAGACAACACTGCCCTGTCTACTGCGAAAATCCTACTGAAGGAATACTTTCCTCGGTATGGAATGCCTCGAATTGTATGGTCTGATAACGGAAGTGAGTTTGTAGGGAGTGTGATGAAGAGTGTGTGTAAGGGCCTCGGAATTAATCAAAAATTCCATAGCGCCAATCATCCCCAGTCAGGAGGTTTGGTTGAAGGGTATAATGGCACCCTTAAACTCAAACTGGCTAAGATTCAGGCTACGACCGGACTTTCGTGGCCTGACGCTCTGCCCCTTGCCTTGTTGTCAACAAGGACGACAGTACACTCCCGAGTAGGGCTCAGCCCCTATGAAATAGTGTTCGGCCGTCCTGCGAATGTTTGGGGGGTTCCTAGACCGGGTGTATTTTCTAATCTTGAGTACCCAATGTTGATTGATTATCTTCATGATCTGACTGCTAAACTGAGGTTAATTCACCAACAGGTTTACGAAGCACTGCCGACGCAGACGGAGGGTCCAGGCCACCAGCTCCAACCCGGGGACTGGGTGGTCACCCGCAACTTTACCCGCAAAAAGAATTTGGAACCCCGCTTCACCGGACCCTACCAGGTCCTCCTTGCCACGAGAACTGCCGTCCGTTTAGAAGGGCGAAAAAAATTGGGTGCATGCCACCCATACCAAGAAGGTTCCTATACCTTTACCGGCAGACTCGTGGGTGAGGAAGGGCATTGCTTCATCTGAAACCGAAGGACCACAGACTTTTGTACCCTTTAGCGACGCACAGCCTGTCGGAGAATCCTCAGTGCAGCAGAAAGACATCGTTGAACATTTGCCATCACAAGACTCAAGATCAGAACAATCAACTGATCGGCAGAACTCTGTTCCTTCATCGGATTCTTTGTTTGACGAACAGATACGTCCTGGGAAAACTTGATACTTTTTGCGATCCAACACCAGAGACAAATAAAATTTTCCGTTCTGTTCCTTGACAATTGCATTATCCCATTTGCCACGATCAGTTCAAAACACCCGTATTATTGTGATTATTTTTGTAAAAATTGAGTTTCGTTCCATCTATGTGCTTTTACTTCCGCAGCTAAGAGACTTTCTGTACATACATTGTGAATAAGATACCTTTCATCCAGGTGTACCGTAGGGCCGCGCGTGTACTTCCTTCTGGTTAGTAGGTCTTGGCGCTAGGCTAGAGACCGTCGGTTCCTGGGAACTCCTAGGGATTGACTACTGCTATACAGAACGAAGTACGTCAAGAAACGTTGCGGACGGTTGTAGGGGATGGCGTTTTCGAAGCTGATGGACTTGGAAGAAGCTCAGGCGCAAAGATTCAAATTGCAACAAATTATTCATACCAAATGTTTTATGCTTCAAGTGTTCCTATTGTTTCTGACTGTTTCTTTGCTATTGGCGGGTGGGGTGTATTACATGATGTCGTACTTCTTATCTTCTGCCATACCCACTCCTACTTCTGAACCTAAAACTACCTCCACTGCATCCCCTCATTCTTTCCATATCTTACCTGAACACGAACAGGCTAGACGTGTGGAATTCAGAAATAATTCCTTTATTCAACTCCTTCATCAGCATCAGTTAGTGGTTAATACTACAAATTGTTGGGTGTGTGGGCTAATGCCACATACCACGGATAAGGGAATTCCATATCTGATCCTACCTTATAGTTCCCAGGGTTCAGCTCGAGCATTCCAAACAATGTTTCGAAGTGCACTAGATTCTTACCCCAGTCGAGAGCCACGTTCTCCCTACTCTGGTCCTGGCTCGTATCACAAGCCTTTGTCTATAGCGATAGAAGATTTGGATAAAGATATCTATGAGCCATCGCTCATCCCAGAGGAAGAGGTACAAGCCTATAGGGTCCTGAGTAAGGTCGAGTATAGTGCGCTCACGAGTGAAAAACAGCTTAGAAGCTCGCCTCCGATATGGGTCGTACCCCACATTGGTAATCTCTGTCTAATGGGTCGTGGCCGAAGATCGAAAGCTCGTCTTGGAGAGAGTGCTTGCTCCGAGAATTATATCCTGCCGATGGTCTCGTCCCCTGTGTTTCTGGCTGCCAAGGGTACATACTTTGTCTGCTATGATCGTGCGTATACATGGTTGCCCTCCGACTTTGCGGGCTCATGTTTTATCGCAAATCTGTTGCCTCCGACGTTCACTGTAGATGCAGACTATCATAAGACTAGAGTTGTGAGAGGCGTGATTAGCAAAGAGGACACTGCCGGTCAAGAGGCAGGAGACTTTTTCAAAGGTTTCCTCCCGTTTTGGGGACCTATGGTTAATAGTAGGAACCTGAGACAGTTGACTTGTGTGGTGGAATCGACAGCTAATATCACTGCCAGTGCCCTTGGTAATATCACCACAGAACTTCAGGCGGAAAGGCTTATGACGTTACAAAACCGTATGGTTTTAGACGTGGTCTTAGCAGATCGAGGTGGGGTATGTAAGGTGATCCATTCGAGCTGCTGCATTTTCATTCCAGATAATGCTCCGACTGTCTATCAAGCCATCTCAAGGTTGTATAAAATCTCTGAGTCCATACACGTGGACGTAGGGGATTGGACGCTGCTTGGGTGGTTTTGGGGCCTGATGTCGACGTGGGGTTGGAAGATTCTGATGATCATCGGAGTTGTTGTAGTGTTCCTGTTCACGTGTTGCCTTTGTGTGCAGTGTGGTCCTGCCTTATGTGGCCTCTGTGCTACGACGTGTATAAGACAGCCGCCTGTTACCAAAGGAGCTCGGTTGGACAGAGCTATGTTGCAGCAACATCTAGATGGTCTGATGAAAATTGAATATGATTCTGACTAGTGCTTGCCTACATGAGGGCAAAAGGAGCTTCTGAGGTTCCGTGACGATCGTAAGTGGTGTTTTCGACTCGCACGAATATGGTCGAGTCTGGTATCTACGAACCGCAAATGACAAGTTTAGTGGGTGTGCGCAGTTTCGCTGTGCTAACCTAAACCGTATGTTTGTTTCGTGGGTTTATACATCTGTACCCACGGGTTCCATCTTAGATATGGCATCCATTTTGTCTCTTGCCCTCAAGTAGCCAGCGAACGGACGCTGTCCGCTTCGCGACCCTGGGATTCCTAAGACTCTTGCGGAAGACACGTTTCCTTTGAAAGTGTCTTTATGATGAGGGGGATGATACTGTAAGGCAGATGGCCCCGCTCGAGGCTCATCTTGCCGTGCCGGTCTGTTGTCTCAGCCGTGCATCTCATTAGGCACGTCTCTTTGATGCCTGTAGCTCGTGTTTCTCGATACCACCCCTTTTACACCCTTTCCGATCTCCCCACTGTTTCTGCCTTCCTCTGCACCTGTCCTTGTTCCTTCTTCGATCTGTTTACTGCCGATTGGAATGTACTAATGGTGAGAAGATGGGTTTTTACAGTTGGGAACCACGAATGTTTCTGCACTTATGTTCCGGACCTTGAATGCATCAAAGCGACCCCTCTCGGGGATATTATGGGAACCAAGTTGTAAACCTTTGTGTACCATGTTAGCCTATGGGAGAAGTGTGTATAAAAAGGAGCGATCCACAGTAGCAAATTGAAGCAGATCCCGAAAACATACCCGTTGTGTACTTCTCGTGAATTCTGTGTTCCCTGCAGTAAATAAACCTCGAATCTTTGACGCCGAAGGAAGTGTCCCGTGTCTCTGTCATTTGTACGCCGGAACAGGTTACCCACGAAGGTTTCAGGTGTTGTCCCCTGGCACCGCTGGGTCTTAAATAACCCAGTCCTTCAGGGTAAGCTGTCGGTCGGGACAGGGAGAGGGGTTGATCAACTGGATTAGAGTCTCCGATGGATCAGAAGTGACACCCCTCACACCCCCAGATAGGTGTAATCATGCTTCATCATTGGGCAGCTCCTTGTTGGGCCGGCGCTGCAATGCCAAACGGGCCCCTCGAGGGGGCTCTTTGACGGAGATCTTCGGAGTTGGTTTCCGTAAAGGTGAATGCATGTGTGGATATCGTGGTTATAGGGTGGTGTAGTGAGTGGTTAAAAATATCTAAAGGGTACAGAGTACGGTTTAATAAGGTAGTTCCCTTGACAACAGTAAAAACAAATGAACGCTGTCCTGTGAATAGAGTCAGCATATTTCATGCCTAGTGTGGCCCAACTGGATCTTAGGCAATTCACCAGTACTGAAGAGATGACACCTAACCTACATCTGATTGGGAATGAAGGTGTGTTTTTAAGTAAATGTGCCCAATCAATATCTTGTGTCAACAATACTTGCTATGGTTCAGGCCATCTGAAGTCCGACCTGTGAAAGAAAAAGACACCTAATCAAGGGTGTCATCACTGACGGGATGGGTTGTGATAGAGCAGGGGAGAGACATACATTTTTGTGTACTCCTTGTAAAGTCAATCTCTCATGATAAGTAACATGTATTAACCATGTGGAGCATGAGAATTAATCAACCAAGCATACACAGAATAAAATTACACGTGGGAAAACTAACTTGCTGATTTGCAAAAACTAATTTACTAATGAAGCGAAGAAGTCATACTAATAAAAAGCAGTGTTATTTTTAAATAAATAAAAATTTGTATTTGTGCTTTCTTATTGAATGTTTATTTGGCCAAACAATGAATTTGTTAAGTAAAATATGTATTTGCTCTTTGCTAGGTAACCTCTAACCAGGGAAATTAAAATGGTGGGAGGTAAACAGAAGGGCTAAAATTCTAAATCTAACATCTATTGTGTTTGTTTTCATATTAGTTCCCATTGAGGCCTGCGCGTCCTAGTTCGAAAATGACTGTTTATGCGAGACTTCGAGAAATAAGGCTCTGCACATGCGCGTCTGTGCTAGAGATGCTTGAACGGCCTGTGCTCGAAGTGGAAGATGTCAAGGTCAACTTGGCCTAGGACACCGGAGATGTGCCAAAGGATGCTTAAATTTAAAAGCCTCGGAAACCTGCGTGCAAGATGGACAATTCTGGCAGTGAGAGAATATGCAAGGATGACATAACAAATTAGGAACTGGTTTGGACAGGGAGTGCATGAGGTGATCTTCACCACCCCTCTAATGGACCAATGAGAAATGAGTATGGACCCTAAAGTTTACATTTTGAGTTAGATAATCAGGGAAAAAAAGGTATAAAAGAGCCTGTACGAAAGAAGGAAAAAAGTTGGTCCCGTGATTTTTTTTGCGCATCATGACATGCTGCTGGTCTGAATGATTTTTGATGCGAAAAGACTTTGAATTATTTTTGGACTTTAATTTTTGATGGGGCAAAGACTTGAATGCGGAGACCTGATGGGAGGTAGACATCGAGGAGGTTAGAAAGACAGTCAGCTCGGGAACCTGTTTCGTAGCAAATTCTGTCATCGTCTATGGCAGACTGGTAATATGTTTTCTAAATTTTCAATTTCTCGAATGTTTTAATAAATGCTAAAATTCACGATTGAATTGTTATTTTCTTTCCTGACTAATTTTAGATAAACATTTCTATAAAAATATCTGAGTTATGTGTTCATTTAAATAAAAGTCATGACAAGGTAAATAATACAATAATGGGAATATTGAGATTGAGCTGGTCTTAATCGCCATCAACTAACTTCTACTAGCTGGTCCATCGACCAAAACAGTGGAGTGCCTTGATGTTATTTCCTAAAAATGTAGAGAAAGGGAACTTGTTTATATATATAAATATACATGCACATAATGTATAAAATTTGAACTTAGGTTAATAAGGTATTCCACTGTCCAGCAGCTCACCTTCTGCTGATTTAAGGAGCAGTCTGGTGTGTGAATGTGTAACTCGTGGTGCTATGGGGCCCACCGATGAGTAAAATAAGTCAGCTCCTGGGTTAAGTGAGATTAGTTGGGAGGGTTGTTTGAGAGCCGCTCTGGATCAGATTTCTTGGTAGCAGAGGTCTGGTTGCTATAGGTTAGTTTTGGATAAATAATGTATCATTTGACCAGTTGAGTGTATATAAAACATATATGCAAGGTTTATGTCTAACACTTTATGTTGAGTTTGTATTACGATATGTGTAGTCAAAATTTTGCAGCTTCCGGGAAGTAGGAAGTTGGTCACTCTGTATGCAGGCAGAGGAAAACGTGTAACAAGGTAGTCACATGGAATTGTGCATTGTCTAGTTTCAAAGTTTATAACACAAGAAGGTGTTATGTTAGGGAAGTCTTGTATGAGTTGCGTTGAGTGAGTCGCATTAGGTATCCTCGTGAAACTCTGACCTTAATTCTCAGGAGAAGTAGTCTCCACATGTGTTTTATCCCCAAGGAAATGGGCTTGCTTTTTGCATGAAAGAAGGGTAGAGTAGAGGGAAGTGATACCTTATCGGCAAAAAGAAAATCCGTGGTAGGAAAGAGGTAAGCGCTGCTTACTGGAAATACAGAAAACTTGTGTGTTTGAGTAAACTATCCCTTTTGTTTAGTAAAATAGACAATGGAAATGTTTTCTTGTTTGAAGTAAAAGAATTTGTGGGAAAAAATTTATTATTATTATGAGCAGGATAGGGAGAAACCTTCATGGTTTAAGAAACTTAAGAATTTATTTAAAAAGAACAAAAAAATCCTTACTAGAGAGGAATAAGTACTCCCTCCACCGAAAACGCCCACATCATACATGATGACGAAATATGACTATCATATTTGCATTTGGTTAGAGAATTGGGCAAAGTATACTAAAAATGACGGAGTATTGGCATTTCCAGAAGTAGGTTCTTTTGATATAGCAGTATTACGAAATATGCGAGATAAGATGATGAGACTTGAACCGAGACCTAGACTAACACAATTTGATGCATTAATGGAATGGGAAGATGAGATGCATGAGCAAGAAAGAGAGAGATTCGATAATGTAGAGGAAAGACGGTGTGGTCTAAGAGACTTATGGGGAACAACTCACAAGAGTAGAATGAGAAGATGGAGAAATTCTGATATGTGGGATGGTATGTATCCGATGCGAACAGTTGAAGAGGCTGTAGGGAGAAAAAGTACAGAGAAGAGGAAAAATCTAGAATCAGAAAAAAGAAGTTGTAGGATCAGTGACACCTAAGATGAGGTGCTGGGGGAGATTCTAAATAGAAGACCCCTTCTGTATCAGCCAACTTCTGCAGTGGTGACACCAAATGCACCACCAATGGAGATTAGATTGACAGGAACCCCAAAACGATATTCTGAAATAAGAAGTAACTCAGAAAAACAAGAGTTAAAATCAGTTGAAAATCCTAGTACTTCTGAATTAACGCAATCAACAAATGAATTAGCTGAGAAAATTCAAGAACGTACCAGAAATATAGAGGCTATAGCTGTGCTAGTAACTATAGGTTCTGTAATACCAGTTTTGAAAATCAAAGAATAAATGAGCCTTCGTTAACAATTCCATTGAATCAGAGTTTGCAAAAAGTAAAGGAAAATATTTTTACAGACTTAAACGAAACCAGGAATACTATTAGAACGACACCACCTGATTTTAACTATACATCAAAGCCCAATATGTAGAATTCCTATGGGAGCAGAATCAGCATCTGAGAATCCAGAGAGAAGTATAGACAAAATAGATTTGACAAAAACTCTGATAGTGCCAACGGCAGAAGAATTAAATGATTGGGTTAAAATCCTACAACAAAAAGATTTAGAACCCAAACTTTTAGACGTGGTCAGATTAAAGATAGATATGGAAGAATTGATTATTGGAACTATTGGAACAGAGAGACTAAAAACATCAAGATGAGGAGCTTATGTTTATGTGCAAAAGTATAACTTGGAGAGCTAAAGATTTGCATAATAAGAAACAGCAAACAAATTAGGAATAGAATTTGCAAAAAAAGAAAAATGTTACAGAAACCCTACAGAGTAGATTTTACTGAAAAAGATATAGATAATCTGAATACATCTGGAAGATTTACCCAAATAAAAGAATTCATTGTGTTACTGAGAAAATGGGGAGATATTAATCGATGGAGAAGCAGATGGATAAAGAAAAAGGCAGACGCCAGTGATAAAACATCTTTAGCATTCCCTGTCAAAGAAAAGGAATCTGTAGTGACCGAATTTCCCATGAGAGAAATACCAGGAGGTTATGTGCATGTACCATGGAGTAGACAGGATATATTGTCATTTACAAATTATTTTCCAAGAAGACGAGAAACACCTGTAGAATGGTATAGACAAGTAGATAGGTTTGTGAAAGTTTCAAAAGTGTTGTGGGAAGATTTAGATGGATTATTTGACATAGTTGTACTTGCAGATTTGTGGACAGAATGTAAAATTACAGTTGATTGGCCAAACGAAGAATATCATAGAGATGCTAAAACAGGTGCTCTAGGTCCAGAGGCAATGAGGAAATATGATCAAGTTATAACATTTTTGAAAAATAAAATTCCTCCAAAAGAAACGGATTGGGTAAAAATTGATAGAACTCTTCAAAAACCTAAGGAATCCGTACATGCTTATTATGAAAGATTGCTTTTAGTTTTTAAACAGTATAGTGGATATGAAACACTAAGTGATAAGGATACGAGTCATTTTATAGGTTTGTGTTTGGTTAGAGACCTGAAATGAGTGAAATGATAAAGCACCACATGATGTGTTGGCAATCAGTAGAGTGGACGTGGCGCTAAGATATGCAAAGTATTGTAGTGCGAAATTGATGCCATACAGTGAAAACTTAAAGAAAAAGCTATGCGGGCACAAGCGAAAGTAGCAGAACAACAGGAAGCGCAGTTGAATAATCAAAATAATGAAGCGAGTCAAGTAAAAATGAAAGGCAATATGAATAAAGGGAAAGGACAAAAGAATATTGATAAAGCAAAAAAGAAACAGCAATGTCATAATTGGGGCAAGATAGGACATTGGAGGAACGATAGTAAGTTACCCTCAAAGGTTAATTCAGAAAATAAATCATTGAATCCACAGGTGCAGAATGAGGTAAATTCACAGTCATCGCCATCGCAACAGGTAGTTACTCAACAGAGACAGGTGCCAGTACCACCTCTCCCACAAAGTGTAAATCTCCAGAAATACGGTGCGGAGACAGGATTCTACGGAAGAGAGCTGGCAAAAATATCACCGTGTGCAGCTACAATACTGCAGTTTTGGTTAAGAACGGATGGAAATGAGTCAGATGAGAGTTACTAACGGTGCCTAGGAGAGGAAGTGGAGTGTCTGCTTGGCGCAACTCTGGAGGTAGATCAATCTGGTCCTTTTGTGAGTGGAAAGGTGAATGGTGTAAATATTACTTTCCTAGTGGATACAGGTACTACCCGTTCTACTGTTAGATCAGTAGAAATTCAAAACCCTCCTCTCTCAGGTGAGCATATCCAAGTTGTAGATGTAACAAATAAGCAGATTAAACAAGCATTTACATTGCAATGGTCTCGGCATTATTAACACCTTGGCTGCTATGGCTTTTTCCCTCCTGTGCTGGAAGTTGCTATATTCCATGGATCATGACGAGCTCAGCTCGTCATAAGCACAGCTCCAGTGTGCCTCATGACGAGCTGAGCTCGCCATGAGCAGCGAAGGGGTTAAAGGTTGAGCTATTGGCATTGCTCATGACATTTTATTTTTTAATTTATCAAGAGGAGGGAGAGCAATCGGTAGATCAATTGGGCACCATTTACCACTAAGGAAAGTGGAAGGTCCAGTATCAGCTAGTGCCCTCAAGTGTGGATCAACAAGACTGGGTTGCTGAACTGTTCCTTAGATAAGGGAGTGTGTGTATCTGGCGTGTCCGGAGGTGAGGATATGACACCTTTGAGTATCCATTTTGTTGGAAATATTTGCCTCACACACCCTTGCGAGTGTCATGCTTCATCATCGGCGTTGCTCCTCGTCGGGGAGGCGGTGCAATCCCCGACGGGCTCACCTCAAAGAGGGGCTCTTTGGCGGAGAACTTTTAAATCCAACAGCCTTATGGTGAAGTGTGGGTATGCGAGTAGTGCAGTGTGTAGCCTAAAAAGTGATTTAAAATGCAGGAAGGGGTACCGGAAACTACTTTATTAAGGGGGTCCCCTACTACAAATAAAAACGTGAATCTAACCGTCCAGGTGCCAACAGGTTAGGTGTAGTGGCCCTAGATTAGATTTGAAACGAAATTGGTCAACATGTTTCTCGCATGGGGAGAGTACCCGCGATTCATCAGGACCTATGGTGGGTAAAAACAAGGTCTACAACCGTGATACAGCATGCTAATGTCATGTGCCTAGTACCGAATTGTGCGATATTTTATGTTTACCTCAGTAGCTATGTCCTATACCTGGATGGGAAATAAGAATACAGGGTTAATAGCATGTATAATTGCCAGAATAAGTACATGGTGCTAAACCATAACAACACACAGTGTCATGCTAGTGATAATATAATTCTACTAGCCTAAATTCGGCGTGACTGTATAGTGACAAGGTGGATACATACTGTCACACCAACTTATTGTAAGTGAAGGCTTTTAAAAACAAGGAGTATTAAAATCACAGCAGCAGTACTAGTAGGAGAAAACCTTCCTAATCGTTTAATCAGTGTTGGTGACGTGGTGAAATTATCCACATTCAGTGTCTATAATGCAAATCTCGTGCCAGGTGTGGAAACATGCCAGGTATGAGAACCCGACTCACCTGGTAAGCAGGAGCTAGGGGCCACAGCAATACTCGGCAGGTTTGTACTGCAGGATGGAGCCTCTAGGTTAAGCTGGGGATGTAAGGGGAAGGTGTGTGTGTCATCAGGAAACGATAAACAACACGAAGAATTGCACAGAAAAGTATGACCACAGGAGGTTTCATGTTGAGAACCCCTGGGTTTGCCGTGGTAGCAAGTGGTCTGGACTCGGGTCCTACAGGCATCCCCAGAAAAGCCTTCTTACCTCTCAATCTCTGTGCACTGGTAATGTCACCTACCCATCGCCGCTGAGCTCGGGAAGATGTTTGAGCTCGGCGGCGAGCGCCATTTCAACCCGCATCCCGTCACTGAATGTTGCGTGACTCCGCCCCCTCCGCCGGATGTCTAGCTCCGCCACCAGTATCAGGAGGTCGTATTGGTACGTGGAGCGGCCATTGTAGAGTGGGGTTTGTGGACGCAACAGCACACCGGCCGAGTTGGGTGGTAACTGTTTCGGAGGAAGGGGTGCGTCTGACTAATGTTTGCATCGGTAAAAAATGTAAGGTAATAGATTATCAAATTACCTAATGCGCCCCTTGTGAAAGGGAAATGATTTATCGCCTAAGGTCAATCATGGCTCCTAAAAAATGTGAGTAAGCCCGAATGTTAAGGGTGGTAAACCCAAGACGAATATGTGCAGCATGGAAAAATAATTGAGAATTTACAGCCATGTAATATCTGATGTCACTCAGTTGATCACAGCTCATATTTGAAGAACTAGGGAGCTAATGGTTGGTTAACACACTCGATATATTGATCTAATTAGTCACGTTAGGTGCAGAATGAAGGATCAGTGTACCTAATTCGCCCCTGATAAGGGGAAGATGAATCAACGCCTGTGGTAGATCAAGGCTAATGTAAAGATGAAAGTAAAACCGGATGTTCAGGGTTGGTGAACAACACACTGTATCTCTCAGCTAGTCATGTGGGTGCAGCATGAATACATATATCAACATTTACAGCCAAGTGATAACCTAACGCGTACCCCTCAGTTGGTCAAGGCTAATGTTGGAGAGAATACCCAAGGCTAATGGTTGCTTGACGCGCTGGATGGGTGTCCCTGCTAGTAATGTGAAGTGTAGGATGGGAGGATAAATAAGGATTAGCAGCAGAGTGGTATTATAATGCATGCCACGGAATATCCTCATTCAGGCCCAGACTATCTGACGATAAACGGTGGATCCACCTCTGTTCTTTGTGGAACAGGGCTTGTGTTGGGCAATTAGGGCTAGATTCAAGGACAAGCCATTTGAGTGAGTCAGCAGTATGGTTAGCCGCCATAAAATGTTTGCACATCTTAGTGTTGGTTTTTCTGCAGCGGAAATTACTGCGGTGTTCAGTGATGCGGGTTTTGATAGGGCGTGTCGTCATTCCTATGTATTTTAGTTCGCATGGGCAGGTTAGCATGTTGATACAATGTGAGGTATTACAGTTAGTATGACCTATGAGTTCCCACGTGAAGGTGTCAGTAAGTTGTATTGTTTTATGTACAGCTGTGAAGGCACAGGCTGCGCAGGAGCCGCAGGGATAGTGCCCTTTCACGGGGGGTAAATGCCAAAGTGTCTGCTGGGACGCCTTCTTGGTGACTTTGGGTCTCGTGCTGATGAGGATATCTTTAACACTTTGCGATCTTTAAACGCAAATCTAGGTTGTTCAAAGGTGAGGTCACCTGTGTTCAGGATAGCCCAGTGGCGTTTGATCATGCTCTTGACTCTAGTAGACGCAGGGGTGAATGTAGTGACACAGGTTATTGGTTGATTCTCTAAAGGTACTTGCTCGCGTTGTTCGAGGAGGGCCTCTCGATGGTTATTTCTAGCACGTTTCTGTGCTTTAGAGACATCTCTCATAGGGTATCCTCTATCCAGTAGATTCCTTGATAGGATTGTAGATTCTTTCTTGTACTCCATCAGATCACTACAATTTCGCCGGATTCGGAGAAATTGCCCAAAGGGAAGGTTGGTGCGCAGTGCTTTGGGGTGGTGGCTGGTGTAGTGAAGTAAGCTGTTGCGGTCGGTGGGTTTTCTGTACATTGTGGTACTTTTTATTTAAAATCATAAATAAATGGCATTGTCATTTACATTGCCAATAGCTTAATCGTTAAATAAATGGCATTGTCATTTACAATGCCAATAGCTTAATAGCTCGGAAATGCATGACCTATTGCATTTACACCCACACAAAGCCACACACACAAAGCCACCCACACACACATACAGAGCCACCCACACAGAGCCACACACACACAGAGCCCCCCACACACAGAGCCCCCCCACACACAGAGCCCCCCACACACAGAGCCCCACACACACAGAGCTCCCCACACACAGAGCCCCCCACACACACACAGCCCCACACACACAGAGCCCCACACACACCCACAGCAACACACACCCAGAGCCACACATACCCCCAGAGCCACACACACACCCAGAGCCACATACACACCCAGAGCCACATACACACCCAGAGCCACATACACACACAGGAGATCAAGCAAAGCGAGGGGGAAGGGAAGCAAGCACAGCGAGGGGGCAGGGGAACCAGGGGGCAGGGGAGCAAGCACAGCCAGGGGGCAGGGGAGTAAGCACAGCCAGGGGGCAGGGGAGCAAGCACAGCGGGGGGCAGGGAAGTAAGCACAGCGAGGGGGCAGGGGAACCAGGGGGCAGGGGAGCAAGCACAGCCAGGGGGCCGGGGAGCAAGTACAGCCAGGGGGCAGGGGAGCAAGCTCAGCGAGGGGGCAGGGAAGCAAGCACAGCCATAGGGCAGAGAAGCAAGCACAGCCAAAACTCCTTTTTACTTTTTTATAGTAGAAAGAGGTGTCAGATGATACAAGGAGGGGTAGAGTAGGAGAGAGTCAAGAAAGGGTTATTTTGGGGGTCATAGTAGTGGTATGGGGTTTGGGATAAATGAGAGCGGATGTAGAGGATATATAGATAGATGCATAGGCTGAGAAATAGGGTAGTGCATTGGAAATGCTAAATTAGAAACAAGTGATAAATATATAGATCCATAAGTACCCTAAGTTTGTGGATGTGGATGGTGTGGGCTGGGTATTGCTAAATGGAAAAATAGGCAGCATTTCTGGCCCTGGCCCTGGTCATCTCAAACAGGCTCAAACAGGCAGCTGCACTTGTCCTCTCCGCCCTTAACAGGCTCAAACAGGCAACTGCCCTTGTCCGCCCCACCCTTAGCTGAGACTCCCGGGCTCAGACGCCATAACCCTGGCCTTTTATAGCCCTAGTAATCAGGTGACCCCTTCAGCCAATGGGAACCCTAGCCCTAACACTATCCAATCACAACACTAACCCTAAAATCTAGAACCAATAGAAGACCAGGACCTTACAGCCAATCTTAGCCCTAGTCCAAGCACCCAATCAGTTAAAAAAACATGATCTCTACATCCAATAAAGGCCCTAGCCCTACCAGTAGTCCCAACCCAAGTACAAGCAACCAATGGTACAGGAAGCCCTAGTCCCTACTTCCAATAGAAAGCCTAACCCTACTCTTAGTCCCACAACTAGTCCAGCAACCAATCACACCAGAAGCCCTAATCACTACTTCCAATTAAAGGTCTAACCCTAGCCCTAGTCCCACCCTACTCCCAACAACCAATAACATAGGAAGCCCTAGTCCCTACTTCCAATAGAAATCGTAACCCTAGCCCTAGTCCCAACCCTACATTTATTGAAACACAGACCCAGAAACCAATCAGAACCCTCACATACCAAACCAATGAGGACACTAACCCTAATCCAGTAGAAAAATCAGATACAACCACCAATCAGTGTACACATGTATCAACCACTAGCAGACCATATAAGGTCCTAGCGACCTCAGACAAGGTTTGCTGGCCAGGGAGCTGGAAGCTGCTTCTCCTGTTCGGAGTCTCCTAGGAGACGTACAGGCTCAATCCACACTTTGGACTTCTGCAGGTAAAGGCCTCACTAACTTGAAATCTAACAATACTGTTTGAATAAAACGTTACTCCCTCTCCTGGCCTAAAAACAAAGTGCACAGTCTCTAGTAAACACAGTTTAAACAGTTCACAGAAGCACCCTCTGATGTAGAATATCCCTGTTGCTGGGAGGGAGGGGGGCTGGTTTCACTGGCTTGTGAACACAAAATGGTGGCTGGGGATGCACTGTTTTAACATACAGGTCTGAGCACAGAGCAGAGGAGAAATGTGGAGGGAAAACTGAAATGTCACCAGGACTGAGAGGGAAAACTACACAGTTTGGACTGCAAATCCCATAATTCAACACGTTAAATGGAAGCAATCATGTGCAGCGAAAACCACACATTTAAAGCACAAAACAGGTGATTAAATATGCAATCACAGGCAGGTTAACACTATACTTTTAAACTGTAACAACCACAGGCAAAGACAGTAATCACAAAAGGGAAAATCGTTTTTTTAACAACTTTTGTTTTGGGGAAGAGACAGCACTAGTCTCTCTCCTTACCACTTCCTGGACTCTGCTCACTACAATCTGGGGCACAGGAAGGCTGCAACTCACAAGATGGAGGAGAATGATTTGGGGTGCACCCAGCAAAGCCTTAAGGGGCCTGGGCAAGTGTGAGGGGAGGACTCAGACTTGCCTAGTAGCTGAATAGCCAATAGTCTGCGGGACTGGGGAACTGCTTCTCCTGTTCAGAATCTCCTAGGTGACAGTCAGGCTCAATCCACACTTTGGAATTCTGCAGGTAAAGGCCTCACTAACTTGAAATCTAACAATACTGTTTGAATAAAACTTTACTCCCTGTCCTGTACAAAAATCGAAGTGCACAGTCCCTAGTAAACACAGTTTAAACAGCTCACAGAAGCACCCTCTGCTGTAGAATATCCCTGTTGCTGGGAGGGGGTGAGGCAGGGGGCTGGTTTCACTGGCTTGTGAACACAAAATGGTGGCTGGAGGTGCACTGTTGTAACATACAGGTCTTAGCACACAGCAGAGGAGAAATGTGGAGGGAAAACTGAAATGTCACCAGGACTGAGAGGAATAAACTACAAAGTTTAGACTTAAAATCCCACAATTCAACATGTTAAATGGAAGCAATCGTGGGCAGCGAAAACCACAAGTTTAAAACACAAAACAGGTGATAAAATATGCAATCACAGGCAGGTTAAAACTACACTTTCAAACTATAACAACAACAGGCAAAGACAGTAATCACAGAAAGGGAAAATTGTTTTTTTAACAACTTTTGGTTTGGGGAAGAGACAGCACTAGTCTGTCTCCTTACCACTTCCTGGACTCTGCTCACTACAATCTGGGGCACAGGAAGGCTGCAACTCACAATATGGAGGATAATGATTTGGGGTGCACCCAGCAAAGCCCTAAGGGGCCTGGGCAAGTGTGAGGGGAGGACTCAGACTGTATTCAACCCGATGACTCTGTATGTGAAAGTAGGTGCCACTTTGGAATGTAGTGTGTAGCTTAAAGAAAGGATAAACAAGGTATGAAATGGTTGTTCATATTTTACAATTGCCTTGTCTTATTAACTAGCAGCACACCATGTTAACAAGTTACATATAAAAAATATATAATATTACACACACCCAGCTTTAAGGAGAGCCAGCTATGTCGGTGCTGTGTAAAAATAATTTTGAACATTGGTTTACACAGTGATGCAAAAGGGGGGGCATACAAATCTCCCCATTGTGACTGCTCTGTATTATGTGGTGTAATGCCAGCAAAGGTTGCACTGGGAATGTGTAAATAAAGCAGGTCATACAACTGCTAGTTGGAATACCGCATACACAACCATGAGGGAAACCTGCTGCATAGGGGCAGGGTTGAAAAATTGGTATAGCACAGGGTTACTCTGTAACAAGTTAAGCATATTAATAATGTGTAGTAAAGATACGAGGTATTGCCTCAATGATATAGCAGGGGTGTTACGCCATCGTACAAAAATTCAAGCAGGTTTATATAAAGAGTAATGCCTCTATGTGACCTCTGTTTTGTGTAGTATAATGTCAGTAGTGGTTCTGCTTCGAATTGTATAGGTAAGTGACTCCTGTAGTGTCTAGCTAGCATAGATTATTTGGGTTCGCATAATGGATTAGTGCCCGAAAGTAGTACGGGGAGTGGGTCCGGTGCATGTCACCTGAACCTGTAGTAACTGAGGAGAAAAATATCTCAGAGGGGAGGTATAAAATGAGGAAGGGGGATGTTCCGTCACCCTATGTTAACAGTGTCATTAACAAAGCTGGTCCATGATGGTTGATCAGTCAAGTGTCTAACTCGCTCGACGGGATGTTGGTCATTTAGGCTAGTGGTATGAGTGGCAGGACAAAAGACCCAGTTTTGTTCCCTCTGGAACAGTCTGTTCGTCCCAGCAATTGCGTGCTTCCAGAATGGTCCACTAGAGGTCATCAGGGGTAGGATTGTTGGTCAGGAAATGCATACTCTACTTAGTGGTACATCCTTTGCACCATACATTACTGTGGTGTTCAGTGATCCTAGGGGCATATTACCAACAAGTAGCGATATTTATCGCTAAATAGGCTTAGCGATGATTTTTTTATCGCTGCCTATCGCTGGATATGTTAGCGGAGAAAACATGCTATTAGCAACGTTTTTCTCCATTGTGCTAAAATATCCAGCGATAGCGATAGCAGGAGTCTGACCTAGGGTATGTGCTTGCCACAATGATCTGATATTTGTTTTTAATCTAATTTCAATTACATGACTTGAGGAACCAGAAAAAGGTAGGATGGAATTTGGCATTTGTACATCAAATAAGTATAATATGAAGTGTGTGTTAAGCTGATGAAGGATATACATTTTTGGTATGTGTTTCCAGTTGGAGCACCTAGAGATAGAGAGGCTGTTTCCTTCACTGTATCTAGGAATGGATGTGGATGATTTAATCGACCAATAGGTTTAAAGATATTGTTCAAATCTGCTCGGGGAGTAGATGGATAATGTCCCCTTTGTCTGTCTGCATCTTTTGATCCATAGAGCTGGGCCTCGTATACCTGAGCACGGTCCAGGTGAGGTGAGGTCCAGTCCCCTGTCATACTGGGTGAGAAAAATTATGTAATTATAAAATTATGCCATTATGAGAGCACTTGTGTCTGGGAACTTGTGAACATTTCATCCTACTAATATACATACATTTATTTTGTAGATTTCCATTTATATCCATTGACATGGAGGATTAGCGTGATACGGTTGGTACAGGTTGTATCGTTTCCAACCCTTTTATATGACATATTATTGATATTGAGCACTATCAGATTTAATTTATATCACTATTATGGCAGTAGCAAAATGTTTGAGAGCAGAGGCCCTGATGAAAGCCGAGGGATTTATTACCTGGTAGGCAGAAACATGATGGCCCATTTTCCGACAGATATTTGGTCATACTGTTGTTTGCACTGTTCTGGTTTTTAATTAGGGGATGTGCCCTGACATTGATTAAAGTAGTAGTTCTTAGGACACATCATCCTATTTTAACTCACTACACATTTTTTCGTTGCACTGTGTGTTTATCACTGTCATAGCCATCAATGATTAGCCATCAGAAGGCGGTTCACAGATAGTTGTGGACTAGATCCAGCACCATTGATTGAATGTGTGGCATTCGGTCTCGATGATCAAGGGACTTGCCATTTCACCAGTTGGATGGCCAGATGATATGACTGATCACCAAGTCTGTTTGATGGTAATACATCATTCCGTGGGCTGGATCTTGTCGACCAGTTCTGTATGTAGTTGTCAGTAAGTTGTATTGTTTTATGTACAGCTGTGAAGGCACAGGCTGCGCAGGAGCCGCAGGGATAGTGCCCTTTCACGGGGGGTAAATGCCAAAGTGTCTGCTGGGACGCCTTCTTGGTGACTTTGGGTCTCGTGCTGATGAGGATATCTTTAATACTTTGCGATCTTTTAAACGCAAATCTAGGTTGTTCAAAGGTGAGGTCACCTGTGTTCAGGATAGCCCAGTGGCGTTTGATCATGCTCTTGACTCTAGTAGACGCAGGGGTGAATGTAGTGACACAGGTTATTGGTTGATTCTCTAAAGGTACTCGCTCGCGTTGTTCGAGGAGGGCCTCTCGATGGTTATTTCTAGCACGTTTCTGTGCTTTAGAGACATCTCTCATAGGGTATCCTCTATCCAGTAGATTCCTTGATAGGATTGTAGATTCTTTCTTGTACTCCATCAGATCACTACAATTTCGCCGGATTCGGAGAAATTGCCCAAAGGGAAGGTTGGTGCGCAGTGCTTTGGGGTGGTGGCTGGTGTAGTGAAGTAAGCTGTTGCGGTCGGTGGGTTTTCTGTACATTGTGGTACTTTTTTATTTAAAATCATAAATAAATGGCATTGTCATTTACATTGCCAATAGCTTAATCGTTAAATAAATGGCATTGTCATTTACAATGCCAATAGCTTAATAGCTCGGAAATGCATGACCTATTGCATTTACACCCACACAAAGCCACACACATAAAGCCACCCACACACACATACAGAGCCACCCACACAGAGCCACACACACACAGAGCCCCCCACACACAGAGCCCCCCCACACACAGAGCCCCCCACACACAGAGCCCCACACACACAGAGCTCCCCACACACAGAGCCCCCCCCACACACACAGCCCCACACACACAGAGCCCCACACACACCCACAGCAACACACACCCAGAGCCACACATACCCCCAGAGCCACACACACACCCAGAGCCACATACACACCCAGAGCCACATACACACCCAGAGCCACATACACACACAGGAGATCAAGCAAAGCGAGGGGGAAGGGAAGCAAGCACAGCGAGGGGGCAGGGGAACCAGGGGGCAGGGGAGCAAGCACAGCCAGGGGGCAGGGGAGTAAGCACAGCCAGGGGGCAGGGGAGCAAGCACAGCGGGGGGCAGGGAAGTAAGCACAGCGAGGGGGCAGGGGAACCAGGGGGCAGGGGAGCTAGCACAGCCAGGGGGCCGGGGAGCAAGTACAGCCAGGGGGCAGGGGAGCAAGCTCAGCGAGGGGGCAGGGAAGCAAGCACAGCCATAGGGCAGAGAAGCAAGCACAGCCAAAACTCCTTTTTACTTTTTTATAGTAGAAAGAGGTGTCAGATGATACAAGGAGGGGTAGAGTAGGAGAGAGTCAAGAAAGGGTTATTTTGGGGGTCATAGTAGTGGTATGGGGTTTGGGATAAATGAGAGCGGATGTAGAGGATATATAGATAGATGCATAGGCTGAGAAATAGGGTAGTGCATTGGAAATGCTAAATTAGAAACAAGTGATAAATATATAGATCCATAAGTACCCTAAGTTTGTGGATGTGGATGGTGTGGGCTGGGTATTGCTAAATGGAAAAATAGGCAGCATTTCTGGCCCTGGCCCTGGTCATCTCAAACAGGCTCAAACAGGCAGCTGCACTTGTCCTCTCCGCCCTTAACAGGCTCAAACAGGCAACTGCCCTTGTACTCTCTGCCCTTAACAGGCTCAAACAGGCAACTGCCCTTGTCCGCCCCACCCTTAGCTGAGACTCCCGGGCTCAGACGCCATAACCCTGGCCTTTTATAGCCCTAGTAATCAGGTGACCCCTTCAGCCAATGGGAACCCTAGCCCTAACACTATCCAATCACAACACTAACCCTAAAATCTAGAACCAATAGAAGACCAGGACCTTACAGCCAATCTTAGCCCTAGTCCAAGCATCCAATCAGTTAAAACAACATGATCTCTACATCCAATAAAGGCCCTAGCCCTACCAGTAGTCCCAACCCAAGTACAAGCAACCAATGGTACAGGAAGCCCTAGTCCCTACTTCCAATAGAAAGCCTAACCCTACTCTTAGTCCCACAACTAGTCCAGCAACCGATCACACCAGAAGCCCTAATCACTACTTCCAATTAAAGGTCTAACCCTAGCCCTAGTCCCACCCTACTCCCAACAACCAATAACATAGGAAGCCCTAGTCCCTACTTCCAATAGAAATCGTAACCCTAGCCCTAGTCCCAACCCTACATTTATTGAAACACAGACCCAGAAACCAATCAGAACCCTCACATACCAAACCAATGAGGACACTAACCCTAATCCAGTAGAAAAATCAGATACAACCACCAATCAGTGTACACATGTATCAACCACTAGCAGACCATATAAGGTCCTAGCGACCTCAGACAAGGTTTGCTGGCCAGGGAGCTGGAAGCTGCTTCTCCTGTTCGGAGTCTCCTAGGAGACGTACAGGCTCAATCCACACTTTGGACTTCTGCAGGTAAAGGCCTCACTAACTTGAAATCTAACAATACTGTTTGAATAAAACTTTACTCCCTCTCCTGGCCTAAAAACAAAGTGCACAGTCTCTAGTAAACACAGTTTAAACAGTTCACAGAAGCACCCTCTGATGTAGAATATCCCTGTTGCTGGGAGGGAGGGGGGCTGGTTTCACTGGCTTGTGAACACAAAATGGTGGCTGGGGATGCACTGTTTTAACATACAGGTCTGAGCACAGAGCAGAGGAGAAATGTGGAGGGAAAACTGAAATGTCACCAGGACTGAGAGGGATAACTACACAGTTTGGACTGCAAATCCCATAATTCAACACGTTAAATGGAAGCAATCATGTGCAGCGAAAACCACACATTTAAAGCACAAAACAGGTGATTAAATATGCAATCACAGGCAGGTTAACACTATACTTTTAAACTGTAACAACCACAGGCAAAGACAGTAATCACAAAAGGGAAAATCGTTTTTTTAACAACTTTTGTTTTGGGGAAGAGACAGCACTAGTCTCTCTCCTTACCACTTCCTGGACTCTGCTCACTACAATCTGGGGCACAGGAAGGCTGCAACTCACAAGATGGAGGAGAATGATTTGGGGTGCACCCAGCAAAGCCTTAAGGGGCCTGGGCAAGTGTGAGGGGAGGACTCAGACTTGCCTGGTAGCTGAATAGCCAATAGTCTGCGGGGCTGGGGAACTGCTTCTCCTGTTCAGAATCTCCTAGGTGACAGTAAGGCTCAATCCACACTTTGGAATTCTGCAGGTAAAGGCCTCACTAACTTGAAATCTAACAATACTGTTTGAATAAAACTTTACTCCCTGTCCTGTACAAAAATCGAAGTGCACAGTCCCTAGTAAACACAGTTTAAACAGCTCACAGAAGCACCCTCTGCTGTAGAATATCCCTGTTGCTGGGAGGGGGTGAGGCAGGGGGCTGGTTTCACTGGCTTGTGAACACAAAATGGTGGCTGGAGGTGCACTGTTGTAACATACAGGTCTTAGCACACAGCAGAGGAGAAATGTGGAGGGAAAACTGAAATGTCACCAGGACTGAGAGGAATAAACTACAAAGTTTAGACTTAAAATCCCACAATTCAACATGTTAAATGGAAGCAATCGTGGGCAGCGAAAACCACAAGTTTAAAACACAAAACAGGTGATAAAATATGCAATCACAGGCAGGTTAAAACTACACTTTCAAACTATAACAACAACAGGCAAAGACAGTAATCACAGAAAGGGAAAATTGTTTTTTAACAACTTTTGGTTTGGGGAAGAGACAGCACTAGTCTGTCTCCTTACCACTTCCTGGACTCTGCTCACTACAATCTGGGGCACAGGAAGGCTGCAACTCACAATATGGAGGATAATGATTTGGGGTGCACCCAGCAAAGCCCTAAGGGGCCTGGGCAAGTGTGAGGGGAGGACTCAGACTGTATTCAACCCGATGACTCTGTATGTGAAAGTAGGTGCCACTTTGGAATGTAGTGTGTAGCTTAAAGAAAGGATAAACAAGGTATGAAATGGTTGTTCATATTTTACAATTGCCTTGTCTTAATAACTAGCAGCACACCATGTTAACAAGTTACATATAAAAAATATATAATATTACACACACCCAGCTTTAAGGAGAGCCAGCTATGTCGGTGCTGTGTAAAAATAATTTTGAACATTGGTTTACACAGTGATGCAAAAGGGGGGGCATACAAATCTCCCCATTGTGACTGCTCTGTATTATGTGGTGTAATGCCAGCAAAGGTTGCACTGGGAATGTGTAAATAAAGCAGGTCATACAACTGCTAGTTGGAATACCGCATACACAACCATGAGGGAAACCTGCTGCATAGGGGCAGGGTTGAAAAATTGGTATAGCACAGGGTTACTCTGTAACAAGTTAAGCATATTAATAATGTGTAGTAAAGATACGAGGTATTGCCTCAATGATATAGCAGGGGTGTTACGCCATCGTACACAAATTCAAGCAGGTTTATATAAAGAGTAATGCCTCTATGTGACCTCTGTTTTGTGTAGTATAATGTCAGTAGTGGTTCTGCTTCGAATTGTATAGGTAAGTGACTCCTGTAGTGTCTAGCTAGCATAGATTATTTGGGTTCGCATAATGGATTAGTGCCCGAAAGTAGTACGGGGAGTGGGTCCGGTGCATGTCACCTGAACCTGTAGTAACTGAGGAGAAAAATATCTCAGAGGGGAGGTATAAAATGAGGAAGGGGGATGTTCCGTCACCCTATGTTAACAGTGTCATTAACAAAGCTGGTCCATGATGGTTGATCAGTCAAGTGTCTAACTCGCTCGACGGGATGTTGGTCATTTAGGCTAGTGGTATGAGTGGCAGGACAAAAGACCCAGTTTTGTTCCCTCTGGAACAGTCTGTTCGTCCCAGCAATTGCGTGCTTCCAGAATGGTCCACTAGAGGTCATCAGGGGTAGGATTGTTGGTCAGGAAATGCATACTCTACTTAGTGGTACATCCTTTGCACCATACATTACTGTGGTGTTCAGTGATCCTAGGGGCATATTACCAACAAGTAGCGATATTTATCGCTAAATAGGCTTAGCGATGATTTTTTTATCGCTGCCTATCGCTGGATATGTTAGCGGAGAAAACATGCTATTAGCAACGTTTTTCTCCATTGTGCTAAAATATCCAGCGATAGCGGCGAAATGCGTGAATATCGCTGGGAATACAGCGATATTCACGCATTAGCGACGAAATGCTCTTAGCCATGTTATCCACCTCCCATTGGATAACATGGCTAAGAACTAGTCTGTATCACACCAAACAGAGGAGAGAGGGTCATAGGGAAACAAAGTTTAAAGACCGCTACCTGTTTCACATCCCCAACTACAATACAATCAACACAAAGAACACAGGGAGTCTAAAGGCCACTTAATCTGGCTTCGCTGTCAATCACTCTAATAAATCAGTGGGTGCCCGAGTCACCTTAGAACAGCCGAAATCAGGGAACACATTAGTGTATGGCAACAAAGGAACAAAAAACTCCAATACATACAGAACTGGTCGACAAGATCCAGGCCACGGAATAATGGATTACCATCAAACAGACTTGGTGATCAGTCATATCATCTGGCCATCCAACTGGTGAAATGGCACGTCCCTTGATCATCGAGACCGAATGCCACACAATAAATCAATGGTGCTGGATCTAGTCCACAACTATCTGTGAACCGCCTTCTGATGGCTAATCATTGATGGCTATGACAGTGATAAACACACAGTGCAACGAAAAAATGTGTTGTGAGTTAAAATAGGATGATGTCTCCTAAGAACTACTACTTTAATCAATGTCAAGGCACATCCCCTAATTAAAAACCAGAACAGTGCAAACGACAGTATGACCAAATATCTGTTGGAAAATGGCCAACATGTTTCTGCCTACCAGGTAATAAATCCCTCGGCTTTCATCAGTGCCTCTGCTCTCAAAAATGTTGCTACTGCCTTACTAGTGATATAAATTAAATCTGATAGTGCTCAATATCAAATAACATGTGGTATAAAAGGGTTGGACACTATACAACCTGTACCAAAAGTATCACGCTAATCCTCCATGTATTGTATTGTATTGTAAAATCACTTATATAGCGCATGGCTACCCGTAGGCATCCCAGCGCTCTTGGCAACGGTGACCCTGGGCTAGTCCGATCTACATTCCTACTGCAAGCTAATTTCTGGGGAATAGGAAGGTTTTGAGTTTCTTCCTAAACTGAAGGAAGGTCTGTTCCTGCCTCAAGTTACATGGGAGGGCATTCCATTCTCTTGCTGCTTGCAGAGAAAAGAGCCGGCCGCCCGAGTGGGCTCGCTTTATCCTGGGAATGATTGCCAGGTTGTGGTCACTCGAGCGGAGATTAAGTTGGGGCTTGTAGGGACTTATCATATTTTCCAAAATGGAAGGGCCTTCTCCATGCATGATCTTGTATGTGATGAATAGGGATTTAAATTGCACCCGTTCCTTCACAGGGAGCCAATGGAGTGATCTTAGAGCTGGCTTCGCCGACATATATCGACTAGTTCCAGTCAAAATCCTGGCGGCATAGTTCTGAGCCACTTGTAAGGTTTTAAAAGTGGATGCCGGTGCCCCAAGGTATAAAGCATTCCCGTAGTCAATTTGTGATAAAACCAAGGATTGGACTACGGTCTTCTTTGCTTTTTCAGGGAGTTGGGGCAGGATTTTGTGCAGGGATTTGAGTATCCCATGACAAACTGCAGAGGTCTTTCTGGCTTGTGTTTCGAAGGACAAAGCTTTGTCGAGCCAGAAGCCTAAACTTTTTATTTCTGGTTTGGGTGGTGGTATGGCACCCATACAAGTGGGCCAAGCTAGACAGTCGGGGATATCCTGCTTTCCTAAGAGCATCAGCTCGGTTTTTCCTCCATTAAGTCTGAGCTGAGACAAATTCATCCAGTTTACTACCATCTCCAAACAATTAGCCAGATTGTTCGGGGAGCATCTGTTTGTTGCAAGGAAAACACCAGCTGGGTGTCATCCGCGTAGCTTATTAACTGGATGCCAAACCGAGCAACTAGTTCCGCCAACGGGGCCATGTAGACATTAAACAGTGTGGGGCTAAGGGACGACCCCTGTGGTACCCCACACTGTAACGCTAACAGGCGAGAGCAGTTGTTATCCTCAAACACCTGAAAATATCTTTCCTCGAGAAAAGATCTCAACCACTCCATGGCTTTCCCGGTTACCCCGATGTTCCGGAGTCGAGACAGCAGTGTCGAAGGCGGCGCTGAGGTCCAGAAGGATAATGGCCCGCTGCCACCTGCATCCAAAATCCTTCTGCCCTCTTCTACCACCCTCAACAGTGCTGTCTCTGTGCCTTGTCCCTTCCTGAACCCCGTCTGGGATGGATGGAAAAGATTGTACTTCTCCAGGAATGCCGCCAATTGGATGTTTACCAATTTTTCGGTCAATTTCCCCATTCCAGGTAACAAGGATACCGGTCGGTAGTTAGCCGGATCTCCTGGGATGTCAATGGATATAAATGAACATCTACAAAATAAATGTATGTATATTAGAATGATGAAATGTTCACAAGTTCCCAGACACAAGTGCTCTCATAATGGCATAATTTTATAATTACATAATTGTTCTCACCCTGTATGACAGGGGACTGGACCTCACCTCACCTGGACCGTGCTCAGGTATACGAGGCCCCGCTCTATGGATCAAAAGATGCAGACAGACAAATGGGACATTATCCATCTACTCCCCGAGCAGATTTCAATAATATCTTTAAACCTTTCTGTCGATTAAATCATCTACATCCATTCCTAGATACAGTGTAGGAAACAGCCTCTCTATCTCTAGGTGCTCCAACTGGACACACATACCAAAAATGTATATCCTTCATCAGCTTAACACACACTTCATATTATGCTTATTGGTGGTATCTGTACCAATGCCAAATTACATTACTTTCTGGTTCCTCAAGTCATGTAATTGAAATTAGATTAAAAACAAATAACAGATCATTGTGGCAAGCACATACCCTAGGTCAGACTCCTGGAGCCCTTCATCAGTGCTCTTTGTATCATAACCATATGTGCTATAGTCTTATAACTGCATAGTCTGAACTAGGTATCTCTCGCCCTTCAGTACTGCCAATACTTTGCTTGTTTCATGATTTAAGTACAGGACAGAAAGGAAAAGAGAACCCAGCTAAAACCTACTCCCAACTGTCATGGAGTACAGAGAGACCCATTCCTTACCTCTCCGTCGGTACCTCCAAACACTCTCCTGAGGCTTGGGGGAGACACCAAACCGAAGGGTTTTGGAGTATTTATCCCTTGTTTCAAATAGGGACTATTTTACCTCACGTACATACCCGCTGAGTAGTTTGTCTCCAATCCACCGAACAATACCTCATCCTTCTCTGTGGATAAGAACTCTTAGATGTAAAAACTGCCTTCCAAACGATGCCCCGATGTGGGGAGTGTTGCGCGCCATGCCCAAAACAAACACACACGAACTAGGGAATACAAAATGACGTAATGACGTCTCCGCTTGTGGTTCCATAATAAACCGGTGCATGATACTGGTGTTGCATCCAGAAAAAACTACTTCTCTCTAGGCCCAGCAATTAATTTATGGTTTGTCATGCCCTAAATCGGAATTCTTAAATGTACAGGCAAAATAGCACTCTATCAATCCAAGTGGCAGATTTTACGCGCCTTACCACCAGTATTGGGTATTGCAAGAAATCCATGACTAGCCTTACTAGACATTTTTTAGAGAAGCAACATGGCGAAGCGGACTTTCAGTGGACTGTTCTGGAAAAGCCGTGTATACCATCACATGTGAGCGACATCTCTAGATATCTGTTTTTGAAAGAACAAAAATGGATTTACAAGCTTTGTACAGACACATTGGGACTCAACGATGACATACCATGGACCTCTCTGTGAAATTCACTGTTGAGTTTTGCTGACATGTTCATTAATTAGAATGAGCTAAACATCAGGGAGATGTATTGAGATGCTTAGAAACACCTTTACAGCGCCCCCCCCCTGCACTTCCGTAGTGTTCCTTCGCAGGCAGTATGTAACTAAGGCTGACAGATTGGTCGGAATTTGGTTATAATTAGCATATAGGAAGGGAAGAATTGAGTATAATACCATTAAGGCTCTCCCCCTTCTTACATGCAGACTCGCTAACACCAGTTATTCACAGTATTCTCACAGGTGATGTCAGAGTTCAATATATACACTTAACAACTAGATTCCCTCTGGAGAGCGATATTTTGTGTCAATCATTCGGGCCTTTCCTGTGGATTTGAATAGCACACCTGGGACAACAGTTTTTACTGGTATGATAATATTTTGATAGTCATATAACCAGAATATGTGTCCTAGCATATAAGGATTGTGTACGAACGACCGTGACCATCATTAGGTAGTTCAGAAAACTTTTCAAATTTGTTGACACTTGTTATTTTGATTTGCAAATAATTTGAGGCCGAAAGATGCCCCGATATGGTTAGGGCAGAGAGTACATCAAGCGAGATAGTCCTGGCAAGGAATTGGGCTGTCTGGTTCACTATGAAACTAAAAGGGAAGACTGCATGATGTCATTTTGCAGGCCCGAGTTTTGAGACTTCCGGGTATGGCGCGTAATATCTGCCACTTGGATTGATAGAGTGGTATTTTGCCTGTACATTTAAGAATTCCGATTTAGGGAATGACAAACCATAAATTAATTGCTGGGCGTAGAGAGAAGTAGTTTTTTCCGGATGCAACACCAGTATCATGCACCGGTTTATTATGGAACTACAAGCAGAGGCGTCATGACGTCATTTTGTAGCCCCTAGTTCGTGTGTGTTTGTTTTGGGCATGGCGCGCAACACTCCCCACATCGGGGCATCGTTTGAAAGGCAGTTTTTAGGTTTCTCCTCGTCGAGAGCTGCGCACTGCGCAGCTTTTCGGCGCAGGCGAAATCTAATGTTAGAAACAGTGTGGCTTGAAATCCGCCCCTCTGTTCCATTGGCTAGCTCCATAAATGGAGGCTAGCCATTGGAACAGAGATCTGTCCGTCATGGCCGGACCAGATTCGTGGGCGTTCCCGCAATTTCTTCCCTCTCCACCCCTCTGTGCGCGTCATCTCGGGGGTTGGCGTTTTTTTTTTTTCAAGCTTTGTTTTCGGCATTTTTCTAAGTGTCGTTTTCAGGAGTGGGTTGCGCGATGTCCCGCTCTGCGTTCCCGCCCCCCTCCCGCTGTCCGTGTGCCTGTTCCTGCCCCCCTCCCGCTGTTCGTGTCCCCGTTCCCCTCCCGCTGTCCGATCCCGCCGCCCCTCCCGCTGTCCGATCCCGTCCTCCCTCCCGCTGTCCGATGTGCCCGTAGGTGCTTGTTCTTCCATGTGAGCACTGTTGGTGATGTTTATGTGAGGTGTAGAATGTGTGTCAGAAAGACACTACGAGATCACATGATGACAGACGTGGTGCAAGAGAAGTCGCAGATTACAATCGGAATGAAGAGCAAACAGCCTCGGTATGCACACAATATCTGCTGTTTTGATCGTCAGGTTGGAAATGGACATATACAACTTGCTCCCCTCACACTTCTTTTTTGCTTAATGATTTAAAGCACATAACTCAGGTCTACTACTGAATATGTGGGTTTATTTAGTTTCACCCTTTGCTTTTCAATTTCAAAGTACATAAAATTTTATGTTTGAAAAAGACACATAACATATAACACTTAATGGAAAATATACAAAACACAAAATTACCAACACTTTCAATACATCAAAAAATGAACAGAATTACAAAACATCTATGCACATGATTTACAAATAGCAGCAATTTTTAGAATCATCAAGTTCAAAATGCCAATATGAAACGATACTTCTATTTACTATAAAGTCAATGAAGGACAAGAATGTTTTTTGTAAAGAAGGCCAACTGAAAAAATAAATGATTCCCAAAATCGCAATTAATCCTGTTTCTTTTTGGGGCCTTCTAGATGCCGACGCGTTTCGAACCCGTTGAGTAAATAAACGGGGTCTCGTCAGGGCTTTGTCACTTCAATATCTTATTGTTCTGTGCACAAAAGAAGAGAGAACAACACCTTAGTTCTGTTGCTCTCGCCCATTTAAAATCACTAGACCTATGTATTTTAGAAAAAAGATTCTATACCTGTAGTTTTTATCTGGCCGGGTTCAGGTGGGTTCAACAACCTTCTTGTTTTACTTCCGTTTCTGGGAACCCTAAGGAATATTATTGCTATTAGAAAATTAATGTTTGAAAGTTGAGGGGTGACTAATGATCTCTCTAGTTAGTAAGCGGTGCTTAGAAAGTTGTACCTTATTCGAGCACCGCTGCCCCTTTAGAGTGTGTCCTCTTTCCGATTCATTTTTCGTCTCCTATGTGTCTCTGGCTTGTGCTCCCTGTGTATGGAAAAATCGATTTCTTTGTCACAAGAGCGATCCCTCCCATTGCCATACTATTAAAAGAAGAGTTCTTAAAAACAAACTACCTTAGAGGGGCATCCCTCGGAAGGCGTGAGTTTTTCTTCTTACTGGTACGTTGCCGTGTGTCTTGAGTCTATTAAAAGGAAGGGGGAGGGGGTTAAGTGCATCTGATCGGCGCTCGTGTTATATTTATGCTACTAGGCGAGCCGCCCGTGTTTGCTCCTACCTTTAGTCATGGGAGAGGGTTCAGGGCATCTGGTGGTATGCAGCGCGTCTGTCGCTGTCTGCTTCCGTGTTGGTGCCGGCGTTTAGTGAAAAACGACCATCTGATGGTCGGCGTCACGCGTTATTATTAATGACGCGGCCCAGGCATTGTGGGATATGTAGTTCATGGTCGTTCTGGGGCCGCATTCATGGAGAATGCCTTGCGATTGAGATTCTATTTGGACAAAACACTGTGGCGGTGGATCGCGTGGAGCACTATTTCAGGGGTAGTTTATGTGGGAGTTAGAGCCTAGAGACTTCTGACAGTGTGTTCAACCCACTTTGGGCGCTGTTAAATTTAAGAATCAGATAAGCCTCTTTTGTTAAGAGGACATTTTCAATATCTGGGGGACATTTCGACTGATTAATACTGTACAATACTGTCCATTTAAAGTCAGTTTCTCGATGGTTAGCCTCTGTGAAATGCTGTACCATGGGCGCATTAGGTACCTTGTTTTTAAGTCTAGATCGATGCTGTGTGATGCGGGTATTTACCTGTTGGGTAGTTTTCCCGATGTAAATTTTATCACACGGGCATGCAATTACATATACAACATTTTTTGTCCGACAATTAGAAAAACCTACATTCTTCCATTTGATTTTCTTGTGGGTAAATTCAGTGCCTTCGATCGTAGTATCACATGAGGCACAGTTACCACATTTGTGATGTCCCAATATGGGTTTCAGTCCCCATTGGGAGAGGAGGTCACTTTTGGGCTTTTGGATTCGCACATCAGCGCGGACAAGTTGCTGACCTAGGCTTTGGTTCTTTTTGTATGCAAATATTGGCCTCGGGAAGGGGCATTCTAGTTCCTCAAGGAGGTGCCAATTTTTCAGGACCATCTGTCGGATTTTATGCGTGTCTGGGCCATATGTGGTCACGCATACCATCTTCTCAAGCTCTGGTTTGTGCTTGTCCTGCGTTAATAAGCATTCACGGGGAGTGTATCGTGCCCGTTTGTATGAATGCTTTAGGAGTTTTTTGGGGTAACCTCTGTTGGTCATCTCTCCACAAAAAGTATGGGCATGTTGGTCATACTCTGCCATTTCTGAGCAATTTCTCCTTATGCTAAGGAGCTGTCCATAGGGAAGATTCGCTCTGAGATTTCTGGGATGGTCACTACTGTGGTGTAGGATTGTGTTCTTGTCGGTCTTTTTCTTATAGAGGGACGCTTTAAGGCTTCCCTCGTCATTAGAAATTTCCACATCGAGAAACGTCATTTTGCTCTTGCTATGTTCAATAGAGAATTTAATGTCCTGATGTCTGCTATTTAGCCATTGGTGGAATGCCATCAATTCAGTGTGGCTCCCCTGCCACAGGAGCCACACGTCGTCGATGTATCGCAACCACTGTTTGATATGTGACTTGAACGGGTTGTTGTTGTCCACGAATCTACGTTCATATTCTGCCATGTACAGAACTGCCATTTCAGGCGCATATGGACAACCCATAGCCTTGCCTTTGACTTGGACGAAGAACTGGTCATTAAAGCGGAAATAATTTTTCTTTAATGTCAGTTCTGCTAGTTGGAGGATAAATGATGTGGGGACCCGATGGGGTCTCTCTCTGGTATCAAGGTACAATTCTATGACCTCCAACGCCTCGTCTTGGGGTATCTGTGTATAGAGGGACGTGACGTCCATGGTCACCATGATCTCACTTTTGTCGTTGAACCCTGTTCCCTCTACTTTAACCAGAAAGTCGGTAGTGTCCTTGAGGTACGACTTCACATTGCTGACAAAAGGCTTAAGGAAAAAATCTATGTATTTAGAGACTGGTTCTAGGCACGAATCGCACCCAGAAACAATAGGCCTGCCTGGTGGGTCATTTAAGCTCTTATGTATTTTAGGTAAAAAATATAAGATTGGTGTTCGTGGATATTTCTTGACCAGGAAGTCTGCCTCCTTGGTTCCCACGAAACCGTTGTCAATGCCTGTTTGCACTAGATCTTTTATGGCCCCTTGTATTTGTTTTACAGGGTCTTCATGGAGTAATCTGTACCAAACCTGATTGTTTACCTGTGTGGAACCCTCAATTAGATATTTGTCTCGGGGCCAGACCACCACTGCCCCGCCTTTGTCGGCCGGTTTAATGACCACGGTCGAATCATTCCTCAATGCCTTCAGTGCCAATTGTTGTCCTTTGCTTATATTTTGTTGGACATATTTTTGGGTCCTCTCAAGCTTGTTAAGGGAAGATAGCAAGACTTGCTCGAAGACATGAATCTGTTTGGGAATATTATGGTTTGGGCAGAAGGTGGATTTATTTCTAAGCCCAGTTGTTTCCATATCTATGCTCGGGGGTTGGTTGGCAAAGAAAGCTTTTAGTCGTATTTTGCGACAAAAAGCAATGATCTCCATTTTTGTTTTAGCAAAGTCTGTATGTTTCCTGGGGACAAATTTGAGTCCCAAGTTCAACACGGACTCTTCGTCACGAGTTAAAATCTTTTCAGACAAGTTGACAACCGAAGAGGGAGCCTCTACGATTTGTAGAATTGTTTGCGTGTCCGCATTTCCCATGGTATTTTTTGTCTTTGTTTTGGTTGTTGGCCTTTGTCTAAAAAAGCCACTTGCTTCTTATTTTTGCCTCTAGAGTCAGAACCTGAGGAATCTGACGAGGTTGTCTCAGAGAATGTTTTGAATCTGTTGAGGGAGCGTCCCTGGTAGTTATATAGTGCTCCACGCGAGTCCGCCTGAGAGTAGTAGTCGTCCTTTAAGAATGGGTATGCCTTCTCTAGCGTAAATGACTTTGAATCTCGGTCGTACTGGGCAGTTTTAGTATTAATAGTGGTGTCTTTAAACTGCAGGATTTCCTTCTCTATTTTCTCTAGTAAGTTTTTAGCATCTGGGATCACGTCACTTTCTGCAATGCTTTTAGTTAGTGTTTCGATTTCTTCAAGTTCCTGTCGGCAAAGTCTTTGTGCGGTCTCGACGGTGTGAACCATCAGGTCCCGGCTGCACTTTGTGTTAATACGGCTGAAGCCTAGTTTATATTCTGCGTCCTCCGTGAAAATCACTGGGACATTTTTCACCTGGAGTCCCCAGGGGATGGTGCCACCCCTTAGGTGCTGCAGGAGAAAGTGTCCGTGGAGTTCGGTTCTGATATGTTTTTTCTTTAATCTAATCAGTTTGTCTGTTTCGTTTTGTTGTTGGGCGGAGGTGCTTAGAGTGATATTACCAAATGGGGAAGAAGCTAATAGGTTTTGGGTGTGACTCTCAGAAAAAGATAATGTGTCTTTCTCAGCCATAATATTAGAGAAGGACAAGTCCCTCTCTAACAACAAATGAGTCTGATCAGCAACACGTCTGAGTCTGGTGCCCTGATAACTCTCGCGGGTGAGCACCCGCCCTTATACGCTGGAGCTTAAGGAGTTAAGTCCCGGGACATGAGGGGGGCTGGACCCTTTTTCAAAATGGACATATACAACTTGCTCCCCTCACACTTCTTTTTTGCTTAATGATTTAAAGCACATAACTCAGGTCTACTACTGAATATGTGGGTTTATTTAGTTTCACCCTTTGCTTTTCAATTTCAAAGTACATAAAATTTTATGTTTGAAAAAGACACATAACATATAACACTTAATGGAAAATATACAAAACACAAAATTACCAACACTTTCAATACATCAAAAAATGAACAGAATTACAAAACATCTATGCACATGATTTACAAATAGCGGCAATTTTTAGAATCATCAAGTTCAAAATGCCAATATGAAACGATACTTCTATTTACTATAAAGTCAGTGAAGGACAAGAATGTTTTTTGTAAAGAAGGCCAACTGAAAAAATAAATGATTCCCAAAATCGCAATTAATCCTGTTTCTTTTTGGGGCCTTCTAGATGCCGACGCGTTTCGAATCCGTTGAGTAAATAAACGGGGTCTCGTCAGGGCTTTGTCACTTCAATATCTTATCGTTCTGTGCACAAAAGAAGAGAGAACAACACCTTAGTTCTGTTGCTCTCGCCCATTTAAAATCCCTAGACCTATGTATTTTAGAAAAAAGATTCTATACCTGTAGTTTTTATCTGGCCGGGTTCAGGTGGGTTCAACAACCTTCTTGTTTTACTTCCGTTTCTGGGAACCCTAAGGAATATTATTGCTATTAGAAAATTAATGTTTGAAAGTTGAGGGGTGACTAATGATCTCTCTAGTTAGTAAGCGGTGCTTAGAAAGTTGTACCTTATTCGAGCACCGCTGCCCCTTTAGAGTGTGTCCTCTTTCCGATTCATTTTTCGTCTCCTATGTGTCTCTGGCTTGTGCTCCCTGTGTATGGAAAAATCGATTTCTTTGTCACAAGAGCGATCCCTCCCATTGCCATACTATTAAAAGAAGAGTTCTTAAAAACAAACTACCTTAGAGGGGCATCCCTCGGAAGGCGTGAGTTTTTCTTCTTACTGGTACGTTGCCGTGTGTCTTGAGTCTATTAAAAGGAAGGGGGAGGGGGTTAAGTGCATCTGATCGGCGCTCGTGTTATATTTATGCTACTAGGCGAGCCGCCCGTGTTTGCTCCTACCTTTAGTCATGGGAGAGGGTTCAGGGCATCTGGTGGTATGCAGCGCGTCTGTCGCTGTCTCCTTCCGTGTTGGTGCCGGCGTTTAGTGAAAAACGACCATCTGATGGTCGGCGTCACGCGTTATTATTAATGACGCGGCCCAGGCATTGTGGGATATGTAGTTCATGGTCGTTCTGGGGCCGCATTCATGGAGAATGCCTTGCGATTGAGATTCTATTTGGACAAAACACTGTGGAGGTGGATCGCGTGGAGCACTATTTCAGGGGTAGTTTATGTGGGAGTTAGAGCCTAGAGACTTCTGACAGTGTGTTCAACCCACTTTGGGCGCTGTTAAATTTAAGAATCAGATAAGCCTCTTTTGTTAAGAGGACATTTTCAATATCTGGGGGACATTTCGACTGATTAATACTGTACAATACTGTCCATTTAAAGTCAGTTTCTCGATGGTTAGCCTCTGTGAAATGCTGTACCATGGGCGCATTAGGTACCTTGTTTTTAAGTCTAGATCGATGCTGTGTGATGCGGGTATTTACCTGTTGGGTAGTTTTCCCGATGTAAATTTTATCACACGGGCATGCAATTACATATACAACATTTTTTGTCCGACAATTAGAAAAACCTACATTCTTCCATTTGATTTTCTTGTGGGTAAATTCAGTGCCTTCGATCGTAGTATCACATGAGGCACAGTTACCACATTTGTGATGTCCCAATATGGGTTTCAGTCCCCATTGGGAGAGGAGGTCACTTTTGGGCTTTTGGATTCGCACATCAGCGCGGACTAGTTGCTGACCTAGGCTTTGGTTCTTTTTGTATGCAAATATTGGCCTCGGGAAGGGGCATTCTAGTTCCTCAAGGAGGTGCCAATTTTTCAGGACCATCTGTCGGATTTTATGCGTGTCTGGGCCATATGTGGTCACGCATACCATCTTCTCAAGCTCTGGTTTGTGCTTGTCCTGCGTTAATAAGCATTCACGGGGAGTGTATCGTGCCCGTTTGTATGAATGCTTTAGGAGTTTTTTGGGGTAACCTCTGTTGGTCATCTCTCCACAAAAAGTATGGGCATGTTGGTCATACTCTGCCATTTCTGAGCAATTTCTCCTTATCCTAAGGAGCTGTCCATAGGGAAGATTCGCTCTGAGATTTCTGGGATGGTCACTACTGTGGTGTAGGATTGTGTTCTTGTCGGTCTTTTTCTTATAGAGGGACGCTTTAAGGCTTCCCTCGTCATTAGAAATTTCCACATCGAGAAACGTCATTTTGCTCTTGCTATGTTCAATAGAGAATTTAATGTCCTGATGTCTGCTATTTAGCCATTGGTGGAATGCCATCAATTCAGTGTGGCTCCCCTGCCACAGGAGCCACACGTCGTCGATGTATCGCAACCACTGTTTGATATGTGACTTGAACGGGTTGTTGTTGTCCACGAATCTACGTTCATATTCTGCCATGTACAGAACTGCCATTTCAGGCGCATATGGACAACCCATAGCCGTGCCTTTGACTTGGACGAAGAACTGGTCATTAAAGCGGAAATAATTTTTCTTTAATGTCAGTTCTGCTAGTTGGAGGATAAATGATGTGGGGACCCGATGGGGTCTCTCTCTGGTATCAAGGTACAATTCTATGACCTCCAACGCCTCGTCTTGGGGTATCTGTGTATAGAGGGACGTGACGTCCATGGTCACCATGATCTCACTTTTGTCGTTGAACCCTGTTCCCTCTACTTTAACCAGAAAGTCGGTAGTGTCCTTGAGGTACGACTTCACATTGCTGACAAAAGGCTTAAGGAAAAAATCTATGTATTTAGAGACTGGTTCTAGGCACGAATCGCACCCAGAAACAATAGGCCTGCCTGGTGGGTCATTTAAGCTCTTATGTATTTTAGGTAAAAAATATAAGATTGGTGTTCGTGGATATTTCTTGACCAGGAAGTCTGCCTCCTTGGTTCCCACGAAACCGTTGTCAATGCCTGTTTGCACTAGATCTTTTATGGCCCCTTGTATTTGTTTTACAGGGTCTTCATGGAGTAATCTGTACCAAACCTGATTGTTTACCTGTGTGGAACCCTCAATTAGATATTTGTCTCGGGGCCAGACCACCACTGCCCCGCCTTTGTCGGCCGGTTTAATGACCACGGTCGAATCATTCCTCAATGCCTTCAGTGCCAATTGTTGTCCTTTGCTTATATTTTGTTGGACATATTTTTGGGTCCTCTCAAGCTTGTTAAGGGAAGATAGCAAGACTTGCTCGAAGACATGAATCTGTTTGGGAATATTATGGTTTGGGCAGAAGGTGGATTTATTTCTAAGCCCAGTTGTTTCCATATCTATGCTCGGGGGTTGGTTGGCAAAGAAAGCTTTTAGTCGTATTTTGCGACAAAAAGCAATGATCTCCATTTTTGTTTTAGCAAAGTCTGTATGTTTCCTGGGGACAAATTTGAGTCCCAAGTTCAACACGGACTCTTCGTCACGAGTTAAAATCTTTTCAGACAAGTTGACAACCGAAGAGGGAGCCTCTACGATTTGTAGAATTGTTTGCGTGTCCGCATTTCCCATGGTATTTTTTGTCTTTGTTTTGGTTGTTGGCCTTTGTCTAAAAAAGCCACTTGCTTCTTATTTTTGCCTCTAGAGTCAGAACCTGAGGAATCTGACGAGGTTGTCTCAGAGAATGTTTTGAATCTGTTGCGGGAGCGTCCCTGGTAGTTATATAGTGCTCCACGCGAGTCCGCCTGAGAGTAGTAGTCGTCCTTTAAGAATGGGTATGCCTTCTCTAGCGTAAATGACTTTGAATCTCGGTCGTACTGGGCAGTTTTAGTATTGATAGTGGTGTCTTTAAACTGCAGGATTTCCTTCTCTATTTTCTCTAGTAAGTTTTTAGCATCTGGGATCACGTCACTTTCTGCAATGCTTTTAGTTAGTGTTTCGATTTCTTCAAGTTCCTGTCGGCAAAGTCTTTGTGCGGTCTCGACGGTGTGAACCATCAGGTCCCGGCTGCACTTTGTGTTAATACGGCTGAAGCCTAGTTTATATTCTGCGTCCTCCGTGAAAATCACTGGGACATTTTTCACCTGGAGTCCCCAGGGGATGGTGCCACCCCTTAGGTGCTGCAGGAGAAAGTGTCCGTGGAGTTCGGTTCTGATATGTTTTTTCTTTAATCTAATCAGTTTGTCTGTTTCGTTTTGTTGTTGGGCGGAGGTGCTTAGAGTGATATTACCAAATGGGGAAGAAGCTAATAGGTTTTGGGTGTGACTCTCAGAAAAAGATAATGTGTCTTTCTCAGCCATAATATTAGAGAAGGACAAGTCCCTCTCTTTTTTTTATGTTTGAAAGCTTTATTAAGAGAAAATCAGATAGTACAGTAAAGTGACATCAGCCATATATGAAAAGTGATAAAGAATGTTCGAAAGTAAACATAGGTAGCCAATATCACAATGTAAGAACAAGCATTTTGAATTAATTTACGGGGAGGAGGGGGGAAGGGGAGAAGAGGAAGGGAAATAAAAAACGTGGTAGTATCCTAGAAAATGAGTAAAATACAAAAATCAAACAACATAAGTATCAATCATGAATGTCAATCAGAAAGTACAGTAGAAAATATCATATTTAGCAATTACTAAAAGTAAGAACATTTAACAAATAGAAAACATGTAGAAAGCTAAAAATTACAACAGTGCAATTAAAAAGACCATAAACTACAGGCAAGAGTAGTTGTATTCAAGGGGGTTTGAAATTATCTGAGGAGAGTAGAGAGTAATTCTTTTTGGCGGATTGATCTAAATATAAAGTTAGAGGTAACCAGTATAATTCAACATTTCGGGAAGGTTTGCAGGAGGAGGCAAAGGCAACATCAAGTCTGTGTGATTGACATACCAGATTCCACCAACAATTTAGAGATAACTTTGTAAGGGATTTCCAATTAGAGACAATGTGTTGTAGTGCAAGGGCTAGCATAAGATCAAAAAGACCGTGGGAATGTGAAGGAAGATCCAAGTCTTCTGAAAGGCTGCCAAGAAAAACAAAAGAGGCGGAGAAGTGAATAGAGATGTTGAAAATACGGGAAAGGCGAGAGCATATCTGGGACCAAAAAGTGCGAGTTGAAGGGCAGAGAAAGAAAAGGTGTAAAAGGTCTGCATTGGGAGCATTACAGGTCCAACAGTTAGGTACAGAGGTAGGTTGAAAACGAGAGATAGAAAGAGGAGAAAGGTAAAGTCTGTGGTAAAAGAAAAATAGGGATTGAGTAAGAGAAGCAGTACGGGAAATCTTCAAAGATCTGGCCCATATTTTGTCCCAAAGAGAGGTTGACCATGCGGAGCCTAAATCTGTCTCCCAGGACAATTCCAACTTCGACTTGAGACGGTCTGGGTCAGGGGCCGAGAAATAACGATAAATGAGGGAAGCTTTAGGGATAGTAGAGAGGACGTTGAGTAAGGTAGAAGAGGAAGATGAGACCGTTTCAGAGGGGAGAGAATAATAACACTCTAGAATTGTTTCCATAAGGATGAGAAATTTCTTTGCAAAAGAAGGAGGGCATTGGAATTGAGATCGAAATTGAGGAAACGAGCAAGGGGAGGAACCATCAAAAAGATGATGCACCCAGATGATACCTTTCGCTCTCCATGAAGGCCATGCGATGGGTCTGTTATTTATCAATATGAGTGAGTTGTACCATATAGGTAATAGTAGGAAGGATTCCTGAGAGACCGAGGTAGAGGAGACTAAAGGTCGTAGGAGAGAAGAGGTATGTTTAAATAAAAGGGGTTTAAGGCATGGGGCTTTAGAAGTGAAGCGAATTATCTCTTGGAAAGAGTATGGAAGTAATAGTTTCTGTTCTACAGAAAGCCAGAGGGGAGAAAAAGGGGAAGATTCCTGAGATAACCATCGGGAAGCTTGTCGAAGGGAGAAGGACTTGTGGTAGAGGCGAAAGTCTGGAAAGTTAGTTCCACCATTAAGTTTAGATTTACGAAGGTGTAATAGAGATATTCTAGCCTTTTTCTGTTTCCAGAGAAATTTGGACAGTACAGAATCAATACGTCGGAAATATAAGCTCGGGATGTGAACTGGAAGCATGGACAATAGGTAGATCAAAATCGGGGCAATCATCATTCTAATGGAATCAAGACGGCCCCACCAGGAAAGAAATAAAGGATTCCAAGAAGCTAGTAGGGAATCTATTCTAGAAATAACTGCATTCATGTTTAGTTGGATAGACGAAGAAATAGAGCTAGAAAAAAGAACACCAAGATATTTAATTTTCGTAGAATTCCAAGCAAAGCCGGTGGCTGTAAAAAAGTGAGGAAGGCAAAATTTGGTTAAGGGAAGAATTTCTGTCTTGTCGGAATTTATTTTATAACCGGAAACTAAAGAGAATTTTTCAAATTCATTTAATAAAGCAGGGACAGAGGTGACCGGATCCGAGATAAATAAAAGGATATCGTCAGCATAAGCAGATAATTTAAGATGTTGGTCACCATATGGGAATCCAGAAATGGAAGGATTAGCACGTATGGAAGCAAGAAAAGGTTCAAGTGCCAAAATAAATAGAAGAGGTGACAAAGGACATCCCTGACGAACTCCACGTTGAAGTGTGAATGGGGAAGTGAGTTGACCATTGACGAGAACAGAGGCCTTGGGCATAGAGTATATCAGAGAAATATAAGAGATAAATTTGGGATTGAAGCCATGCCATTTTAAGGAGGCCATGAGAAAGGACCAGTCAACCCGGTCAAAGGCTTTCTCAGCGTCTACCGAAATGGCTGCAATGGGAATTGATAGTGAGGGGGCTTTACTTAAAACATTAAGGAATAGTCTAGAGTTATCCGAGGTTAGACGGCCTTTAACAAAACCACATTGTTCTTTCCCTATAAGATGTGGTAGGAGCGGATCAAGGCGGAGAGCTAGTAATTTTGCGAAAAGTTTATAATCTACATTAACTAAAGATATAGGTCGATAGTTTTTACAAAACTTAGGATCTCTACCCTCCTTAGGAATAAGGCATATGGTAGCATCCTGAAATGAACCTTGGGCTGATCCAGTAGTGCAAAAAGATTGGAAAAGAGATAGGAGTTTAGGTAGGAGGAGATCTGAAAAATGTAGATAAAATTCAACTGGAAAACCGTCAGGCCCTGGGGTTTTGCCTTTGGTAAGGGAGGAGAGAGCAGTAGATAACTCAGAAATAGTGAGATCAGAATCAACGGTCGAAAAATCAAGGTGGGAGGTATCTGGATGAGGTATGTTAGCAAAATACGATTGAATAAGGTCTGGAGTGGGAGGATTTTCAGGAGTATATAAAGTTTCATAAAAAGAGTGAAATTGTTCTAGGATTTCCGCATTAGTATGTAAAAGAACATTGGAGGGGGAATAGATAGATTCTATATTAGTTCGTTCTTTACGCGATTTCAAATAATTAGCCAATAATTTACCTGATTTATTGCGACCTCCATAATATCGTGCGCTGCTCCGGAGGAGAAAAGAGGAGGCTGAGTCTGTAGTAAGCTTGTTAAAATCAATCTTAGCCTTAAGTAGTTCCGGAGGTATAATCTTAGTGGAGGAGGTATAGAATTGATGTTCTAGCGACTTGATGTGTGCAAGAGTAATTTTACGTTTTTGAAGGAATTTCCTCTTTTTCTTAGAGACAAAATCTATAATAAAACCACGGGCTGTTGCTTTGAAGGAATCCCAAAGAATATGAGGGGGGGTATCAGGTGTTGAGTTGAGATGAAAGAATTCAGAAGCAAAGGAACGAAATGAGGAAGAAAAGAGAGGATCGGCAAGCAGGGAAGAATTAAAACGCCAGCGAGAAGATTTAGGAGTAGGAGGAAGAAGGTCAAAAACAGTAACAATAGGGGCATGATCAGATATTACAATAGGCTCAATAGAGGAGGAGATAAGGTGTTGAGATAGAGAGGGAGATAGAAAAATATAGTCTAAACGAGAGAAAGAAGCATGAGGAGGAGAGAAAAAGGAAAAATCCATAATCTCTGGGTGAGTGAGTCTCCACGAGTCCACAAGATGAGTTTGAGTGATGGTATCAAGGAATTGTTTATGTGGTTTGTGAGGGGAGAAACGAACAGAAGATCTACGATCTAAAAAGGGGTCAATAATCTGGTTACAGTCTCCACCTAATATGAAAGAATCATCCTTATATTGAATACATTTTGCTGTAACAGAAGGCCAAAAAGAGGAGTCAAAGCATGTAGGGCCATAAACATTGAGTACCGTAATTGGGATATTATTAATGATTAGTTTAGCTAATACCCAGCGCCCCTCATCATCCTTTTCTTCTACAACCACCCTACACTGGAGGCGTTTATGAATCAAAATAGCCACCCCATTCTTTTTTTGGGAAGCAGGAGAAAATAAAACAGTTCCAACCCACAATCGCTTTAGTTTCAAGGATTCAATATCTGAGAGGTGGGTTTCTTGAATAAGAACAATATCTGGATTATAAGAGGAGAGGTGTGAGAGTACTCTTTGCCTTTTGATGGGGTGATTAAATCCTTTCACATTCCATGAAACAACTTTGAAGGTGAAAGATTATTGAACTGATCAAAATCAAACATTGCGAAAACATACTGTACATTTACTAATTCAAACTGTAGAGAGATAAAAATCATAACGATCATCAAAAAGAGAGAAAGAAGGATAGATAAAGGATGAAGAAGAAAAAGGAAAAGGGGAAGGGAGAGGGGCAGGAACAGGGAAAGAAGAGCAGCGAGGGAGGAAGAGGGAAGAAAAAAGAAAAGGCATAGAAGACAGTACAAATCCAAAAGGATGACTGTAGTGAACATACCTGGACGGGGTGTTACACACAGGGGAGAGGTGGGGAAGTGGTGATGCTTACAAGACGAACGGACCAGGATCAGGAGCAGGGCCACACCGAGACCGCACAAAAAGGAACAGAGAGCGGGACAATATGGTAAAACATCCGATATATATCCGTCTGGGGAAAAAGGAAAAATTATTAAGACATAGAACATGTGACGCAAAGTATAAATCTAAAGGTTAGAAAGATGAAAGAGATATATATAAGGTATACAAAAGGAAGATATTGAAAGGGAGGATAAACAAGATGAGAAAGTTACAAACTGTAAGGAGGAGTATGTAGGGGGACATGAATTTAGAGACATATTACTGGGAAATCAAGACATGCAGACAACGAAAACCAAATTTCAGCCACTTGTCGAAGCAGAGGAGGAAGCGTCCATCTCGTCTTCACTATGTAGAAGAAGAAAGTTCCTTAGTTCTCCAGGATCCTGAAATGACCAAGTCTTATTCCGATAAGTTACTCTAAGAGTACAAGGGTGAAACAGGCCATATCGTGCTCCCATGGAGCGTAGAGAAGGGCGCATAGCCAGAAATTCTTTACGTCTGGAGGCAGTGACATTAGAGACATCCTGGGATAAGTACACTCGTTGACCTTGCCAAGTCACTTGTTTTTTATTCCTGGCTGCTGAAAGAATCAAAAGGAGATCTGTGTATTTCAAAAATAGGATAATGACTCCACGAGGTTTCGAAGAGGAGTCCGTTCTTGCACCTAATCTATGAGCTCTTTGTAGACTAATGGAGGTAGAAGGTGGTAAGTCCAGAAGTTTCGGCAGAAAGGTGGTAAAGAAAGATACTGGATTGTCTCCCTCAAGATTTTCCGGCAAATTGTAAAGACGGAGGTTGTTTCTCCTATTTCGATTTTCCAAATCTTCTGTGTGTTTTTGTAAGGAGAGGACAGTCTTTTCCAATGCATCTATACGTTGAGTGTTGGACTGAAGTTCAGGGATGTGTTGTTCCACAGTAGAAATCCGGGCATCCATATTCTCCCATTTGTCTTTCAAGAGTTGCATATCCGTACTTGTTTTCTCAATAAAGGGACGCATTGCTCGTAATTCTTCCAGAATTTGATCAATAGGAGAGGTTGAAGAATCATCTTCTGGTGTAGGAGAGTTTTGTTTAAGGCGTTTGCCTGCTGGAACAGGTGGAGACGGCTTACCAGTAGTCGTATGAGCCAATGACGTTTTCTGAGAAGACATTTTTGGAGAGGCTTTGGATTTATTTGTGCCAGATGTAGAAGCCACCGAGGGATTCAGCGAGGGCGTAAAAAGAAATTGAGGCTGACGTAGTTTGACCATATAAATGATTGGTAGTGCTGCTATTCCCTGAGAGGCAAAGAAGGGTGTGCTTTAAATTGTTCCAGAAAGACCTCTGAATAAAAGGTGAAGCACCATGAATTAGAAAACGTTTCGAGAAGTGGATGCCAAAAGGAGAATAAAGTTATGTCTCAAAGAAACGTTTGTACCTCACATGAGAGAGCGTCAGGGAAGCAGAGCAAAAAATACACTGGTGGCTCAGAGAGAAAAAGTGGCTAAAATAATAACAACTGGAAGTGCTTCATAGAATAGTGGAAATGAAGACAAAATAGCCAGAAATTCTCAAACTGTTAGCGGAGCGCCATGAGAAGGAGGAAGAAAGTTGATTGCGTCGAGAAATGACAGCGCTAGTCTCAGAAGTAAAGCGCTATGAAAAGCGCGCGTGGGCTTGTTATTTCAGTTCAGAAAGGAAGAAAAACGTAATAAAGGTTTCTCATCATGAAGGTGCTCACCACTGGAAATCAGCGCTGAAGGACTCGTTGGTGTCTGGTGACACGTCGTGAAGCGGTCGAGCGGTACAGCTAGGGCTCCGGGGTTGAAGAGAGCCTCAAAATGGCGGCTCCGTGAGGGGTTACGGAAACATCGCGGAGAAGATTGAAAACGGCACAAGAAGAGCCGCAAAGCCGCTCCGCCGACTCCAGCGATGTTCCGCTAACCAAATCCGGCGGCGGGGATGAAGAGCGGTCCCGTTTACATTAGGGAAACACGCTGTGTGGTTCTCGAGGCGGCAGAGCTCCGCAACTAGCCGGCCATCTTGCGCGGCATCCAAGCCACGCCCCAACAAGTCCCTCTCTAACAACAAATGAGTCTGATCAGCAACACGTCTGAGTCTGGTGCCCTGATAACTCTCGCGGGTGAGCACCCGCCCTTATACGCTGGAGCTTAAGGAGTTAGGTCCCGGGACATGAGGGGGGCTGGACCCTTTTTCAAAATGGACATATACAACTTGCTCCCCTCACACTTCTTTTTTGCTTAATGATTTAAAGCACATAACTCAGGTCTACTACTGAATATGTGGGTTTATTTAGTTTCACCCTTTGCTTTTCAATTTCAAAGTACATAAAATTTTATGTTTGAAAAAGACACATAACATATAACACTTAATGGAAAATATACAAAACACAAAATTACCAACACTTTCAATACATCAAAAAATGAACAGAATTACAAAACATCTATGCACATGATTTACAAATAGCGGCAATTTTTAGAATCATCAAGTTCAAAATGCCAATATGAAACGATACTTCTATTTACTATAAAGTCAGTGAAGGACAAGAATGTTTTTTGTAAAGAAGGCCAACTGAAAAAATAAATGATTCCCAAAATCGCAATTAATCCTGTTTCTTTTTGGGGCCTTCTAGATGCCGACGCGTTTCGAACCCGTTGAGTAAATAAACGGGGTCTCGTCAGGGCTTTGTCACTTCAATATCTTATCGTTCTGTGCACAAAAGAAGAGAGAACAACACCTTAGTTCTGTTGCTCTCGCCCATTTAAAATCCCTAGACCTATGTATTTTAGAAAAAAGATTCTATACCTGTAGTTTTTATCTGGCCGGGTTCAGGTGGGTTCAACAACCTTCTTGTTTTACTTCCATTTCTGGGAACCCTAAGGAATATTATTGCTATTAGAAAATTAATGTTTGAAAGTTGAGGGGTGACTAATGATCTCTCTAGTTAGTAAGCGGTGCTTAGAAATTTGTACCTTATTCGAGCACCGCTGCCCCTTTAGAGTGTGTCCTCTTTCCGATTCATTTTTCGTCTCCTATGTGTCTCTGGCTTGTGCTCCCTGTGTATGGAAAAATCGATTTCTTTGTCACAAGAGCGATCCCTCCCATTGCCATACTATTAAAAGAAGAGTTCTTAAAAACAAACTACCTTAGAGGGGCATCCCTCGGAAGGCGTGAGTTTTTCTTCTTACTGGTACGTTGCCGTGTGTCTTGAGTCTATTAAAAGGAAGGGGGAGGGGGTTAAGTGCATCTGATCGGCGCTCGTGTTATATTTATGCTACTAGGCGAGCCGCCCGTGTTTGCTCCTACCTTTAGTCATGGGAGAGGGTTCAGGGCATCTGGTGGTATGCAGCGCGTCTGTCGCTGTCTGCTTCCGTGTTGGTGCCGGCGTTTAGTGAAAAACGACCATCTGATGGTCGGCGTCACGCGTTATTATTAATGACGCGGCCCAGGCATTGTGGGATATGTAGTTCATGGTCGTTCTGGGGCCGCATTCATGGAGAATGCCTTGCGATTGAGATTCTATTTGGACAAAACACTGTGGCGGTGGATCGCGTGGAGCACTATTTCAGGGGTAGTTTATGTGGGAGTTAGAGCCTAGAGACTTCTGACAGTGTGTTCAACCCACTTTGGGCGCTGTTAAATTTAAGAATCAGATAAGCCTCTTTTGTTAAGAGGACATTTTCAATATCTGGGGGACATTTCGACTGATTAATACTGTACAATACTGTCCATTTAAAGTCAGTTTCTCGATGGTTAGCCTCTGTGAAATGCTGTACCATGGGCGCATTAGGTACCTTGTTTTTAAGTCTAGATCGATGCTGTGTGATGCGGGTATTTACCTGTTGGGTAGTTTTCCCGATGTAAATTTTATCACACGGGCATGCAATTACATATACAACATTTTTTGTCCGACAATTAGAAAAACCTACATTCTTCCATTTGATTTTCTTGTGGGTAAATTCAGTGCCTTCGATCGTAGTATCACATGAGGCACAGTTACCACATTTGTGATGTCCCAATATGGGTTTCAGTCCCCATTGGGAGAGGAGGTCACTTTTGGGCTTTTGGATTCGCACATCAGCGCGGACTAGTTGCTGACCTAGGCTTTGGTTCTTTTTGTATGCAAATATTGGCCTCGGGAAGGGGCATTCTAGTTCCTCAAGGAGGTGCCAATTTTTCAGGACCATCTGTCGGATTTTATGCGTGTCTGGGCCATATGTGGTCACGCATACCATCTTCTCAAGCTCTGGTTTGTGCTTGTCCTGCGTTAATAAGCATTCACGGGGAGTGTATCGTGCCCGTTTGTATGAATGCTTTAGGAGTTTTTTGGGGTAACCTCTGTTGGTCATCTCTCCACAAAAAGTATGGGCATGTTGGTCATACTCTGCCATTTCTGAGCAATTTCTCCTTATCCTAAGGAGCTGTCCATAGGGAAGATTCGCTCTGAGATTTCTGGGATGGTCACTACTGTGGTGTAGGATTGTGTTCTTGTCGGTCTTTTTCTTATAGAGGGACGCTTTAAGGCTTCCCTCGTCATTAGAAATTTCCACATCGAGAAACGTCATTTTGCTCTTGCTATGTTCAATAGAGAATTTAATGTCCTGATGTCTGCTATTTAGCCATTGGTGGAATGCCATCAATTCAGTGTGGCTCCCCTGCCACAGGAGCCACACGTCGTCGATGTATCGCAACCACTGTTTGATATGTGACTTGAACGGGTTGTTGTTGTCCACGAATCTACGTTCATATTCTGCCATGTACAGAACTGCCATTTCAGGCGCATATGGACAACCCATAGCCGTGCCTTTGACTTGGACGAAGAACTGGTCATTAAAGCGGAAATAATTTTTCTTTAATGTCAGTTCTGCTAGTTGGAGGATAAATGATGTGGGGACCCGATGGGGTCTCTCTCTGGTATCAAGGTACAATTCTATGACCTCCAACGCCTCGTCTTGGGGTATCTGTGTATAGAGGGACGTGACGTCCATGGTCACCATGATCTCACTTTTGTCGTTGAACCCTGTTCCCTCTACTTTAACCAGAAAGTCGGTAGTGTCCTTGAGGTACGACTTCACATTGCTGACAAAAGGCTTAAGGAAAAAATCTATGTATTTAGAGACTGGTTCTAGGCACGAATCGCACCCAGAAACAATAGGCCTGCCTGGTGGGTCATTTAAGCTCAAATGACCCACCAGGCAGGCCTTTTGTGCGATTCGTGCCTAGAACCAGTCTCTAAATACATAGATTTTTTCCTTAAGCCTTTTGTCAGCAATGTGAAGTCGTACCTCAAGGACACTACCGACTTTCTGGTTAAAGTAGAGGGAACAGGGTTCAACGACAAAAGTGAGATCATGGTGACCATGGACGTCACGTCCCTCTATACACAGATACCCCAAGACGAGGCGTTGGAGGTCATAGAATTGTACCTTGATACCAGAGAGAGACCCCATCGGGTCCCCACATCATTTATCCTCCAACTAGCAGAACTGACATTAAAGAAAAATTATTTCCGCTTTAATGACCAGTTCTTCGTCCAAGTCAAAGGCACGGCTATGGGTTGTCCATATGCGCCTGAAATGGCAGTTCTGTACATGGCAGAATATGAACGTAGATTCGTGGACAACAACAACCCGTTCAAGTCACATATCAAACAGTGGTTGCGATACATCGACGACGTGTGGCTCCTGTGGCAGGGGAGCCACACTGAATTGATGGCATTCCACCAATGGCTAAATAGCAGACATCAGGACATTAAATTCTCTATTGAACATAGCAAGAGCAAAATGACGTTTCTCGATGTGGAAATTTCTAATGACGAGGGAAGCCTTAAAGCGTCCCTCTATAAGAAAAAGACCGACAAGAACACAATCCTACACCACAGTAGTGACCATCCCAGAAATCTCAGAGCGAATCTTCCCTATGGACAGCTCCTTAGGATAAGGAGAAATTGCTCAGAAATGGCAGAGTATGACCAACATGCCCATACTTTTTGTGGAGAGATGACCAACAGAGGTTACCCCAAAAAACTCCTAAAGCATTCATACAAACGGGCACGATACACTCCCCGTGAATGCTTATTAACGCAGGACAAGCCAATTCCAAAAATTCTTTATTTCGGCCACAAGGGCCATAAAAGATGCAATAAATACAATACACACATATATTACACATTAAAATACAGTATAAAAAAATACACGATATTTATATATAAAAAGTCTAGGGGACTGCATGGGGTAAGGGCTGCACAGCTGTACCAGTTCAGGGGGACATTTTGTTCCTTATTATCCAAACTGCCATTAGAAATTTTGAGACAGCAAAGACAATATGACCCAGGGTATTGGTTTTCATGACCCTATAAGCTTGTTGATACTCCCGAAAGCCCAGGTTTCGGCACAACGGTGCTATCCATCGCTTCCTGGGACTCTGGTACGCGTGACAAACAAACATTATATGCAAATCATCTTCATCCTTGATTTTGCAGCAAGGACAGAGTTTGTCACCCCCTATAGACCATTTGTGGGTGAATACCTTAGTGGGGAGTGTGCCAAACCTCCATTGCAGGAACAGTTTCCTCGCCAAAAGAGGAAAAATAAAATCCATAAAAGATTCAAAAAGGTAAGAATTTTTGGATTCGATAAAACGTCCCGTCAAGGTGTCACTGGTATGGGCATTATCCATGTCAGCCAGATTTTTGTTTCTGTAGAGCTGGGCAAGAGTTTTACGCGTGACCCTTTGACAGCCCTGAACTGGGTCATCCCAAAGGTCTGGCAAATTCAAGCTGTGCAATTCTGATTTAATATAGGCCAGCCAGGGGATGTTGTTGCTGCCATTCAGCCTCAGAACATGGATGAGGTCCTGCCTGTAGTGATGTAGTTCCTCAGTAGACCATATCCGGTGCCAAAACTTCACGGGTTTCGATAGGAGATCTTCAGCTATGGAATGTATCCCCAAGTCCAATCTTAGGGGGAGGAGTGGCGTGCCTTGCGGGAGAGCAAGTAGGCGTCTAAGAAAACTATTTTCCACCACTGCCAATGCCTTCCCAGCTTTGTGACCCCACAACTCGCTGCCATACATGGCTGCTGCCTTCGCTTGGGTTCTGTATGTTTCGAGGGCCGGGCTTACAGGCTTGAAGGTGGACTTATTTACCACCTTCAGGAGTGCACCTGCTAGCTGGGATAATTTCAGCCTTGATCTCGCTATCTGGCAGTCCCAAGCTAGGTTTTCTTGTAGCGTTACCCCCAGGTATATAAAGGTCGAGACCCTCTCAAGACTAACTTCCCCCAGTTTTGGGTTGGGTCTGGTTCTGGCAGGGGGATTGAAGATCATAAACTTAGTTTTATCTGTGTTGACCTCCAACCCGTGTTGACGACAGAAAAGGCCAAAACCATTCACAACCCTCTGGATCCCCATAGGGGATTTGGAAAGCAGGAGGGTATCGTCAGCAAACATAATTGCCGGAACCCTCCTGCCTGCCAAAACCGGGGCATCATTGTCCTCAACAGTGTCAAGGTGTTGAATGCACTGTTGATGAAGAGGCAGAAGAGGGTCGGCGCTAAGACACAGCCCTGTCTGACTCCTCGGCGGACCGGAAATTTGCCCGAGAGCTTACCATCCCTCCCACACCTCACTTGGGCGTAGTTGTTTTCGTGCAGCCTGATGATAATGTTAAGGAGGTGGGGGGGCACTCCTAGCTTCTGCAGAACCTCCCAAAGTTTCCCTCTGGGAACTAGGTCAAAGGCTGACCTCAGATCCACGAAGACCATGTACAGTCTCCCTCCCTCTATAGTTACGGTCTTCCAATATAGGAGGAGAAGGCGGAAGATCTGATCCATGGTCGACGTGTTCTTTCTGAAGCCAGCCTGGAGGGGGCTCATGATGTCATTGTCCTCCACCCAGTCCAGGAGGTGATTAAGGATGAGGCGCGCAAAGACCTTTTGGGGTACATCTATTAGGCTAATAGGCCTATAATTGGCGGGGAGCAGAGTAAATCCCTTCTTGTGGATCGGAACAATCTCTGCCCCCAGCCACGACCCAGGGATTGGCATACCTCCTAGGATGGCATTAAAAAGAATAAGAAGGTATGGGCCCCAGATGTCCATGTGATGCCTAAACAGATCCCCAGGTAGCCTGTCCAGACCTGGCGCCTTCCCCGATGATAAGTGCTTCAGGGCTGCCTCCACTTCCCCCAAGGATAGTTCCATTTCACAATCCCGTGTGCCGCAGGGCACAAACAGGGCTGTGTCTGGGCAGGGGTTGGTGTCTTGGTAGAGCTCCCCATAGTGGGCCTCCCAAACCTCGGGGGCAATGTTGGGTTCCACTGCTTTTTTAAGTTCCCCTGTGCCATTATTGACAAGGGCCCAGAATTTGCGGGAGTCCCTGACTTTTAGGGCATCATGAAGATCATGCCAGTGATTCCAGTCCCACTCGGTCCTGGCAGTCGCTAGCACAGCTTTGTATTGTTTCCTAAGGTCACGTACCTTGGCCTTATTTGTCCCCTCTTTTATTGCAGCAATGAGCTCAGTCTTTGCTGCCCTACAAGAGGAGGTATACCAGGTGGGAACATGGGTCTTTTTCTTTCTATTGGGCACCACCGGGTAAAATACCTCAGCCAAGTCTCTTACAAGATCCTGGTGGATATCGCCCAGTTTCTCATTGTATTCCGGGGTTCTTGGTGCATTTAGAAGTGCATCCACCTCCATGAACCTTGGGAGTGCCAACTCGTACAGCTTGCTAATGGTCTCTTCTGAGCTCACAAGCTTCCCCCACTTGACCCTGCGCCTATTGGTTGTAAGGACCAATTCCCCCGTGTCTCCCCCTGGGTTTTCTGTCACTTCGCCCACTAGATGGATGGGCCACTGAATATTTAAACAAAGGGCATTATGGTCGCTATCTGACCTATTTATTACCCTGAAGTCGAGGACTTTGGGCCAGAGTGTAATGTCTACCATGATGTAATCTAGCCTCGACTCGTGACCCCTCCTATTAAAGGTACACACTGAGGGAGTGTCGGAAGGAGTACGACCATTACAAGCCCTCAGTGCGTAATTCAGGGTTATGGACATAAGCTGTATTGCCAGGGGGGACCAAGCTTTGGGATAGGGGGAGGAAGAGGGTGGAACCCCCCAGTAATCATCCTCAGCCGTAAGGGCACCCTCCGCCATGCCCTCCAAAGGTTCAAAGTGGCAGTTGAAGTCTCCTCCAAGCACCACCCTGAGATCTCCCGGGAGTTGCCCCAGGAAGGAGGACAGATCGTTTAGGGTTGGAGATTCGTTTGGTGCGGCAACCGGTCGCGAGTAAACGTTCACAATAGCCCATGATGGTTTACCAGGCCATGTGAGCCGGACACACTGGATGTCCTGCGAGAACGTGTGCATCAGTTCCGCCTGGCACCCAGCGTGGCTCGCGATCCAGATTGCCAGACCACCTGACGGCCTCCCCTTCCCACCCCATTTGGCAGGGATTTCAAATACTTCAAACCCGCTCCTAGTTGCGGTGTCCCTCGCCCATGTTTCCTGGAGAAGGAGGATGTCGCTACTGCCCACTAAATGATCCCACTCCGGTGTGCCTTCCTTATTTGCAATGCCCGCTACATTCCATGAGACAATTCTCAAGCCCTGATCTATTGGTGAGGGACCTTGACCTACAGTAAGGGGTTGACCAGGGGCTACGGGTGGCTGAGTTCCTAGCAAGGCAGTAGTGCACTCTGTGGTAGCGGAAGGACCAGCCAACTCCGCCCCCCCGCATTGCAGGGTGCGGTCAGTCCCGATATTGTAATGAGACCCCTGTAAGCCCGAACTGTCACCTCTGCTAAGCAGTCGGGCTTTGGAATTATCCTGCGGACCGCATTCAGTCGCAGGGGCTGTAGCCATTCCCACCCAATTATGCACCTCAACTGTAGCAATGTCCTGCAGGCCTGGTTCAGTCACTGGGACTATGCTTTCTCCCGCCTGGCTTGGAGCGTCATGCACCCTTTCCCCAGAGCTGAAGGAGGTCTCCCTGGTTTGTGGTCAGTCGACCTGGTCTAGGCAGGAAAACCTATTGTGGTGTATGAAGTTTGCCTGGGCGTGTGGTGGGTGGTGCCTTGGCCTATAGCGTGAACCATCCACAGCAAAACCTACTCTAGTCCACCCCTTCTCCCCCCCTACCTCGCTAGTGCTTGCATTTGGGTAAAAGTATGAGAGGGGGACAAGTTCGATGTTGGACTTATCAGGCCTTACAAGCCAGTTGGAAATGTAGTTAGCTACATGGGGGCTTTTAAAGCTTATGATAATACAGTCCCCTGCCCTGTTCTTTGGGGTGTGACCAATCCAAGGGATCCTCCTGACCATCAGGACCTCGCCTTTCAGGTTAGGAGGCAGCGGCCTATTGATACTAAGCCAGCTTATCACCTTGTTACGTAGCGAGTCCTGGGGCTCCCTCATGTCACCAGTTAACTCAGGTACTCCCACCATGATAACCGTATATGGGACTGCTTCAGGGGGCAGATTCACCACCCTGCGCCTGTCAAAATGGGGAGCAGGACCATCAGTGGGGCCATTAGTGGGATTCGCTCCTCCCCCTATCTGCGGCACAGGTATTTGCTTTGATCTCCTAGGGGCCGGGACAGGGGGCCTAGGTGCCGAAGGTGGCATGGGGTGCGTCTGGGGGACAGGCGCACCGTCTGTACCTGACAGCACCCTGTTGGCGCCCTGGGATGGTGCAGCGGGCAGCAGACTATTCCCCAAGGAAACCCGGGGGACTGAAGGGGCATTTGTCACAATTGTGGCTAACCCAGGACTATTCCCTCGGTGAGTGCTTTCCAGTGCCTTCAGTCTGAACTCTATGGCGTCCAGTTTAGCTGCGATGGGGTTTAGCAAGTTCTTCATGATGTCTGTAAGTGATTTGATTAGTAAGTCAGTGCTAGAAGAAGTTGCCCCACCGAATACAAAAGGGCCCGGGGGAAGGGATGAGGAAGCGGGAGCTGGAGAGCCCATCTGATTCGACCTGGGCCTTGATAAATTGAGATCAGGAGAGGCAGAGATGTCTGTATTGTCAGTCTGGTTTGGCTCTATTGTATCGACTTTAGCCCTCTTTGCCTTCTTTGCTTTCCTGGACCTTTTCCTTTTGGGAGGCTGTTCCACTCTACTGCCTGCCAAATCTGTAAGCAGGTCGACCTGGCCTGCATCTTGCAAGACTGGTCCCCTACTTTCCAGAAAAGTAGGGTGATCCGAGATCCCAGATAGCCGGGAGGAGTTCCTGTCCCTCTGCGTCAAGGGAGTCCTTAGCTGCTGGAGGACCGACTCGATCGTCTGATCGATACTGTCCATTAAAGCCATATGGGTAGCATCCAGTGGGATTGGTGTACTAGCGTCTGTGGAGAGAGTATCCCCCTGATCCAAAAACACACTTTCCGAACCCATCTCAAGGGGCGCCTCAGTAATAGACGAGCATTTGCTGGCTAAGTTGCTCGCCTTAGGAAAAAAGTTTTCCAGGGTGCTTGTACCTTGTTGAGCGGACTTGCTTCGTGAAGTTCTGGTCGCCATTATGGGATGTATGGGGAGGCCACAGGGCCGGGAGCGTCAGAGGGGTGGCCCGGTCCGGTCTCTACCGGCCTCTAACGGCCTAGAACGGCCCGCTCTTTGCCCGGTCTTCGCCCCGGTGGCCGCCCCGCGCGCGTCCCGCGATGCGCGTGAGCAGGTACACCTAAGTATAACAAGGGGGCGTGGCACTGGGAGGGGGCGCGGCGCGGCGGGAAGAGGAACCAGCTGGCGATGACCACTGGAATACTGGTCCTCGCAGTCCCGCTCGCCTGCGCCTCTCACCTCCGCTGCGGCCGGACTTCCTAGATGATCTTCCCCAAGCGTTGGCTCCCAGCCAGTGGAAATGGCGAGCTAGTCCAGGGGTCAGCGTTCTGCACTCGAGCGGCTCCCGCGGAGCGGGGGCCGCGAGGAGTCTTTAAACAATTACAGGCAGGGGGGCGCGGCACTGGGAGGGGGCGCGGCGCGGCGGGAAGAGGAACCAGCTGGCGATGACCACTGGAATGCTGGTCCTCGCAGTCCCGCTCGCCTGCGCCTCTCACCTCCGCTGCGGCCGGACTTCCTAGATGATCTTCCCCAAGCGTTGGCTCCCAGCCAGTGGAAATGGCGAGCTAGTCCAAGGGTCAGCGTTCTGCACTCGAGCGGCACCCGCGGAGCGGGGGCCGCGAGGAGTCTTTAAACAATTACAGGCAGGGGGGCGCGGCACTGGGAGGGGGCGCGGCGCGGCGGGAAGAGGAACCAGCTGGCGATGACCACTGGAATGCTGGTCCTCGCAGTCCCGCTCGCCTGCGCCTCTCACCTCCGCTGCGGCCGGACTTCCTAGATGATCTTCCCCAAGCGTTGGCTCCCAGCCAGTGGAAATGGCGAGCTAGTCCAAGGGTCAGCGTTCTGCACTCGAGCGGCACCCCAACAGATGACCAACAGAGGTTACCCCAAAAAACTCCTAAAGCATTCATACAAACGGGCACGATACACTCCCCGTGAATGCTTATTAACGCAGGACAAGCACAAACCAGAGCTTGAGAAGATGGTATGCGTGACCACATATGGCCCAGACACGCATAAAATCCGACAGATGGTCCTGAAAAATTGGCACCTCCTTGAGGAACTAGAATGCCCCTTCCCGAGGCCAATATTTGCATACAAAAAGAACCAAAGCCTAGGTCAGCAACTAGTCCGCGCTGATGTGCGAATCCAAAAGCCCAAAAGTGACCTCCTCTCCCAATGGGGACTGAAACCCATATTGGGACATCACAAATGTGGTAACTGTGCCTCATGTGATACTACGATCGAAGGCACTGAATTTACCCACAAGAAAATCAAATGGAAGAATGTAGGTTTTTCTAATTGTCGGACAAAAAATGTTGTATATGTAATTGCATGCCCGTGTGATAAAATTTACATCGGGAAAACTACCCAACAGGTAAATACCCGCATCACACAGCATCGATCTAGACTTAAAAACAAGGTACCTAATGCGCCCATGGTACAGCATTTCACAGAGGCTAACCAACGAGAAACTGACTTTAAATGGACAGTATTGTACAGTATTAATCAGTCGAAATGTCCCCCAGATATTGAAAATGTCCTCTTAACAAAAGAGGCTTATCTGATTCTTAAATTTAACAGCGCCCAAAGTGGGTTGAACACACTGTCAGAAGTCTCTAGGCTCTAACTCCCACATAAACTACCCCTGAAATAGTGCTCCACGCGATCCACCGCCACAGTGTTTTGTCCAAATAGAATCTCAATCGCAAGGCATTCTCCATGAATGCGGCCCCAGAACGACCATGAACTACATATCCCACAATGCCTGGGCCGCGTCATTAATAATAACGCGTGACGCCGACCATCAGATGGTCGTTTTTCACTAAACGCCGGCACCAACACGGAAGCAGACAGCGACAGACGCGCTGCATACCACCAGATGCCCTGAACCCTCTCCCATGACTAAAGGTAGGAGCAAACACGGGCGGCTCGCCTAGTAGCATAAATATAACACGAGCGCCGATCAGATGCACTTAACCCCCTCCCCCTTCCTTTTAATAGACTCAAGACACACGGCAACGTACCAGTAAGAAGAAAAACTCACGCCTTCCGAGGGATGCCCCTCTAAGGTAGTTTGTTTTTAAGAACTCTTCTTTTAATAGTATGGCAATGGGAGGGATCGCTCTTGTGACAAAGAAATCGATTTTTCCATACACAGGGAGCACAAGCCAGAGACACATAGGAGACGAAAAATGAATCGGAAAGAGGACACACTCTAAAGGGGCAGCGGTGCTCGAATAAGGTACAACTTTCTAAGCACCGCTTACTAACTAGAGAGATCATTAGTCACCCCTCAACTTTCAAACATTAATTTTCTAATAGCAATAATATTCCTTAGGGTTCCCAGAAACGGAAGTAAAACAAGAAGGTTGTTGAACCCACCTGAACCCGGCCAGATAAAAACTACAGGTATAGAATCTTTTTTCTAAAATACATAGGTCTAGTGATTTTAAATGGGCGAGAGCAACAGAACTAAGGTGTTGTTCTCTCTTCTTTTGTGCACAGAACGATAAGATATTGAAGTGACAAAGCCCTGACGAGACCCCGTTTATTTACTCAACGGTTCAAAACGCGTCAGCATCTAGAAGGCCCCAAAAAGAAACAGGATTAATTGCGATTTTGGGAATCATTTATTTTTTCAGTTGGCCTTCTTTACAAAAAACATTCTTGTCCTTCATTGACTTTATAGTAAATAGAAGTATCGTTTCATATTGGCATTTTGAACTTGATGATTCTAAAAATTGCCGCTATTTGTAAATCATGTGCATAGATGTTTTGTAATTCTGTTCATTTTTTGATGTATTGAAAGTGTTGGTAATTTTGTGTTTTGTATATTTTCCATTAAGTGTTATATGTTATGTGTCTTTTTCAAACATAAAATTTTATGTACTTTGAAATTGAAAAGCAAAGGGTGAAACTAAATAAACCCACATATTCAGTAGTAGAGCTGAGTTATGTGCTTTAAATCATTAAGCAAAAAAGAAGTGTGAGGGGAGCAAGTTGTATATGTCCATTTTGAAAAAGGGTCCAGCCCCCCTCATGTCCCGGGACCTAACTCCTTAAGCTCCAGCGTATAAGGGCGGGTGCTCACCCGCGAGAGTTATCAGGGCACCAGACTCAGACGTGTTGCTGATCAGACTCATTTGTTGTTAGAGAGGGACTTGTCCTTCTCTAATATTATGGCTGAGAAAGACACATTATCTTTTTCTGAGAGTCACACCCAAAACCTATTAGCTTCTTCCCCATTTGGTAATATCACTCTAAGCACCTCCGCCCAACAACAAAACGAAACAGACAAACTGATTAGATTAAAGAAAAAACATATCAGAACCGAACTCCACGGACACTTTCTCCTGCAGCACCTAAGGGGTGGCACCATCCCCTGGGGACTCCAGGTGAAAAATGTCCCAGTGATTTTCACGGAGGACGCAGAATATAAACTAGGCTTCAGCCGTATTAACACAAAGTGCAGCCGGGACCTGATGGTTCACACTGTCGAGACCGCACAAAGACTTTGCCGACAGGAACTTGAAGAAATCGAAACACTAACTAAAAGCATTGCAGAAAGTGACGTGATCCCAGATGCTAAAAACTTACTAGAGAAAATAGAGAAGGAAATCCTGCAGTTTAAAGACACCACTATCAATACTAAAACTGCCCAGTACGACCGAGATTCAAAGTCATTCACGCTAGAGAAGGCATACCCATTCTTAAAGGACGACTACTACTCTCAGGCGGACTCGCGTGGAGCACTATATAACTACCAGGGATGCTCCCGCAACAGATTCAAAACATTCTCTGAGACAACCTCGTCAGATTCCTCAGGTTCTGACTCTAGAGGCAAAAATAAGAAGCAAGTGGCTTTTTTAGACAAAGGCCAACAACCAAAACAAAGACAAAAAATACCATGGGAAATGCGGACACGCAAACAATTCTACAAATCGTAGAGGCTCCCTCTTCGGTTGTCAACTTGTCTGAAAAGATTTTAACTCGTGACGAAGAGTCCATGTTGAACTTGGGACTCAAATTTGTCCCCAGGAAACATACAGACTTTGCTAAAACAAAAATGGAGAACATTGCTTTTTGTCGCAAAATACGACTAAAAGCTTTCTTTGCCAACCAACCCCCGAGCATAGATATGGAAACAACTGGGCTTAGAAATAAATCCACCTTCTGCCCAAACCATAATATTCCCAAACAGATTCATGTCTTCGAGCAAGTCTTGCTATCTTCCCTTAACAAGCTTGAGAGGACCCAAAAATATGTCCAACAAAATATAAGCAAAGGACAACAATTGGCACTGAAGGCATGAGGAATGATTCGACCGTGGTCATTAAACCGGCCGACAAAGGCGGGGCAGTGGTGGTCTGGCCCCGAGACAAATATCTAATTGAGGGTTCCACACAGGTAAACAATCAGGTTTGGTACAGATTACTCCATGAAGACCCTGTAAAACAAATACAAGGGGCCATAAAAGATCTAGTGCAAACAGGCATTGACAACGGTTTCGTGGGAACCAAGGAGGCAGACTTCCTGGTCAGGAAATATCCACGAACACCAATCTTATATTTTTTACCTAAAATACATAAGAGCTTAAATGACCCACCAGGCAGGCCTATTGTTTCTGGGTGCGATTCGTGCCTAGAACCAGTCTCTAAATACATAGATTTTTTCCTTAAGCCTTTTGTCAGCAATGTGAAGTCGTACCTCAAGGACACTACCGACTTTCTGGTTAAAGTAGAGGGAACAGGGTTCAACGACAAAAGTGAGATCATGGTGACCATGGACGTCACGTCCCTCTATACACAGATACCCCAAGACGAGGCGTTGGAGGTCATAGAATTGTACCTTGATACCAGAGAGAGACCCCATCGGGTCCCCACATCATTTATCCTCCAACTTGCAGAACTGACATTAAAGAAAAATTATTTCCGCTTTAATGACCAGTTCTTCGTCCAAGTCAAAGGCACGGCTATGGGTTGTCCATATGCGCCTGAAATGGCAGTTCTGTACATGGCAGAATATGAACGTAGATTCGTGGACAACAACAACCCGTTCAAGTCACATATCAAACAGTGGTTGCGATACATCGACGACGTGTGGCTCCTGTGGCAGGGGAGCCACACTGAATTGATGGCATTCCACCAATGGCTAAATAGCAGACATCAGGACATTAAATTCTCTATTGAACATAGCAAGAGCAAAATGACGTTTCTCGATGTGGAAATTTCTAATGACGAGGGAAGCCTTAAAGCGTCCCTCTATAAGAAAAAGACCGACAAGAACACAATCCTACACCACAGTAGTGACCATCCCAGAAATCTCAGAGCGAATCTTCCCTATGGACAGCTCCTTAGGATAAGGAGAAATTGCTCAGAAATGGCAGAGTATGACCAACATGCCCATACTTTTTGTGGAGAGATGACCAACAGAGGTTACCCCAAAAAACTCCTAAAGCATTCATACAAACGGGCACGATACACTCCCCGTGAATGCTTATTAACGCAGGACAAGCACAAACCAGAGCTTGAGAAGATGGTATGCGTGACCACATATGGCCCAGACACGCATAAAATCCGACAGATGGTCCTGAAAAATTGGCACCTCCTTGAGGAACTAGAATGCCCCTTCCCGAGGCCAATATTTGCATACAAAAAGAACCAAAGCCTAGGTCAGCAACTAGTCCGCGCTGATGTGCGAATCCAAAAGCCCAAAAGTGACCTCCTCTCCCAATGGGGACTGAAACCCATATTGGGACATCACAAATGTGGTAACTGTGCCTCATGTGATACTACGATCGAAGGCACTGAATTTACCCACAAGAAAATCAAATGGAAGAATGTAGGTTTTTCTAATTGTCGGACAAAAAATGTTGTATATGTAATTGCATGCCCGTGTGATAAAATTTACATCGGGAAAACTACCCAACAGGTAAATACCCGCATCACACAGCATCGATCTAGACTTAAAAACAAGGTACCTAATGCGCCCATGGTACAGCATTTCACAGAGGCTAACCATCGAGAAACTGACTTTAAATGGACAGTATTGTACAGTATTAATCAGTCGAAATGTCCCCCAGATATTGAAAATGTCCTCTTAACAAAAGAGGCTTATCTGATTCTTAAATTTAACAGCGCCCAAAGTGGGTTGAACACACTGTCAGAAGTCTCTAGGCTCTAACTCCCACATAAACTACCCCTGAAATAGTGCTCCACGCGATCCACCGCCACAGTGTTTTGTCCAAATAGAATCTCAATCGCAAGGCATTCTCCATGAATGCGGCCCCAGAACGACCATGAACTACATATCCCACAATGCCTGGGCCGCGTCATTAATAATAACGCGTGACGCCGACCATCAGATGGTCGTTTTTCACTAAACGCCGGCACCAACACGGAAGCAGACAGCGACAGACGCGCTGCATACCACCAGATGCCCTGAACCCTCTCCCATGACTAAAGGTAGGAGCAAACACGGGCGGCTCGCCTAGTAGCATAAATATAACACGAGCGCCGATCAGATGCACTTAACCCCCTCCCCCTTCCTTTTAATAGACTCAAGACACACGGCAACGTACCAGTAAGAAGAAAAACTCACGCCTTCCGAGGGATGCCCCTCTAAGGTAGTTTGTTTTTAAGAACTCTTCTTTTAATAGTATGGCAATGGGAGGGATCGCTCTTGTGACAAAGAAATCGATTTTTCCATACACAGGGAGCACAAGCCAGAGACACATAGGAGACGAAAAATGAATCGGAAAGAGGACACACTCTAAAGGGGCAGCGGTGCTCAAATAAGGTACAACTTTCTAAGCACCGCTTACTAACTAGAGAGATCATTAGTCACCCCTCAACTTTCAAACATTAATTTTCTAATAGCAATAATATTCCTTAGGGTTCCCAGAAACGGAAGTAAAACAAGAAGGTTGTTGAACCCACCTGAACCCGGCCAGATAAAAACGACAGGTATAGAATCTTTTTTCTAAAATACATAGGTCTAGTGATTTTAAATGGGCGAGAGCAACAGAACTAAGGTGTTGTTCTCTCTTCTTTTGTGCACAGAACGATAAGATATTGAAGTGACAAAGCCCTGACGAGACCCCGTTTATTTACTCAACGGGTTCGAAACGCGTCGGCATCTAGAAGGCCCCAAAAAGAAACAGGATTAATTGCGATTTTGGGAATCATTTATTTTTTCAGTTGGCCTTCTTTACAAAAAACATTCTTGTCCTTCATTGACTTTATAGTAAATAGAAGTATCGTTTCATATTGGCATTTTGAACTTGATGATTCTAAAAATTGCCGCTATTTGTAAATCATGTGCATAGATGTTTTGTAATTCTGTTCATTTTTTGATGTATTGAAAGTGTTGGTAATTTTGTGTTTTGTATATTTTCCATTAAGTGTTATATGTTATGTGTCTTTTTCAAACATAAAATTTTATGTACTTTGAAATTGAAAAGCAAAGGGTGAAACTAAATAAACCCACATATTCAGTAGTAGACCTGAGTTATGTGCTTTAAATCATTAAGCAAAAAAGAAGTGTGAGGGGAGCAAGTTGTATATGTCCATTTTGAAAAAGGGTCCAGCCCCCCTCATGTCCCGGGACCTAACTCCTTAAGCTCCAGCTTGATCGTCAGGTTGGCACTGCCATCATGAATCTAGAGGCAAGGCCGTGTCTTTCCTCACCCCGGGGCATATTGTATGTAGCCAGAAGGGGAGAACACCACCAATGCGACCAGGGAAACTCCGGCTCTCACGGGAGTTACCGAAAGAAGTACAGTTGTTGCGAAAGCACCCCACGTACTGAGGGATTCCCGGCGCACCGTGCAGGCCTGGAATGCAGTCAGTCCAGCTTTCCAACATGAGAGAGGCGGTCCGTCGTGTCTTAAGAAATGAGTGTTGGGGTGTGGAGGGAGTTGGAGGTTTGTTTCCTGTGTTGTCACTCAGCAATGGCAGCGATTCCACAGTTGCGGGGTGGGGGTCCAAACGGGGACAAGGGCAAATGCGCGCTGGGACACCTACCCCATCTGGGTCCCCTCGTCCCGCCCCCCTCCCGCTGTCCGTGTGCCCACCCCCCCCTCCCACTGTCCGTGTCAACACTGTACAACACCACTAGGGAAGCATGTCTCCTCCACACTGCCAAGAGGCCTGCGAATGGAAGTGCGTCCGTGTGAACTGGCCTCCTGCAGGCAGACAGTCAGGGTGCAGATGACTCCTGGACGGACACTCTTGTCACGTAAGATCGTGCACCAAGAAGACATTCTGTTTCACAGCGTGGTGCACTCTGGACGGAAAGATAGCTCATGAGCCTGCGTGCCTGCTGCAGAGAGCTGTGCGGACCCTCATAGTGTCACGGTAAAGTACCAGCGGCAGACTCACCACTACAAATCCCAAAGGACAGTTTTGTGACCAGGATTAGCCCCTCCCAGAGTCACAAGTATGGAATCATTTCAGTTTATGAAGACACTGTGATCAAATGATTGCAAATTACAGAAAGCCTCGATGATCCGCAGGTGTTGACTCAGCAATGTGTGACGTAGAGCAGTGCCCTCCTGACCCCAGGGTATTTAAACTCCTTGTAGCAGTGGAAGCCGGAAGAAGTGTTAGCTTCACCGATAAAAAACAATGGCACACATTTCCAGCGAAGTTAAGAAGATTAGTTTTTTGATTCAGACACATGAGAAAAGTGTTTCCCTTTCTTCCTTGAAAGGTGAGAGGGTGCAGGAACGTCAGCATATAGAGAATTACAGCGCCTAACTTCCGTATCCGACAGCTCACCTGTAGCCCGGGAGGTTAAATAACTTCAAAAGGCCTTTGTTGAAAGGAGTCGTAATTAAGGATGCAGTTTTACAAAATTGCATGCGTAGCGGCCGCGGCGTGTAGCGCCCTCCTAAGGGAGTATCAGCACGTCTATATTTATAGAGGAGCTAAGGGGGTTCATAAAAGCAGAATCTGAGGGACATGAAGCGAGCTCCTGTATCCGCCGCAAGGCAGTGGCTCCGGAACCTGAGGGGGCCCTCTGCAGAGTACCTAGAGGGGCCGGCCCCCGGGGACCCAGTCAGCCCGTCAACAGTGCTGGAGGGTGGGCCCTTGACTCCCCCCCCCTTACAGGAGCTAATGTGAGGCCATTGTCACGAGGAAGCCACCAAGGCATTGGCACGTGCATTTTACCCAGCGGGCAACCAAGAATGCCACACCCAATGGTTCCTGCTAGATCGAATCTGTACTTATTAGAGTTTAGACGCTCTGCGCTGACATCAGCTGTGCAATGGCTCCCCTCTTATTTAGCAACGGCAGAGGTGCGGTATGAAGCGCTATATAACAAGTTAAATTATTAAGCAATATCACAATGGAGCTTAGAAAGGGCATTGCAAAGACAATTCCAATATCTATGAAAACTAGTTTGACAGGACACCCTCCTAAGATTAGAAACCTGTCCCGGGGCTCAACTCTGTGCTCGTCCCATCTGTCCTGGCACTCACCTCATCACTTCTAACCATCACTGCCCCCCAAGACTCTTTTATCGTACCTTGTTGTTTATGCCATCAGCGCTATCAAGTACATTCCCTAACCTATCAGAAGGGAATCTGTCATGGTGGCCATTTGGGGCTGGGAAACTGGCTAATTTCTGTGGAGCAAACAAACGAGAAACTGATCCCTGGCCTAACCTCACACGCCCGTGGCCCTTTCTTGTGCAACCCTCCTGCAGTGATCTCATATGCAGTAAACTCATCTCACCCGACCAACCTAAAAATGATGTACATACACTTACCATCTTAGGCGGGGACTCTAGGAACGCTATACTAGCTACATTCCCATTTACATAATCGTCCTCGCTCAGAGCTGCCTTACAATTAGCAGCCAGACCATGTGTCAAAAATAAAACTCTATTGTTCTAGACCTTCACAGATGCACTATACAAATGCTGCAATAAATAAAAGAATATGCAATCTGATGTTCAGAGGTAGATGAATGTGGGAGGTCATTGCATCCAACGCTATCAGAGACTGTGATGTTTGGCTCAGATGGAGGTTTTTCTGTAATGAGGACATCCTCTCCAGACTAAGCAATATTCTAGTTTCTTTGCGCCTATAATAACTCCTAAAAGTATTTTTATGTCTTTCTATTCAGTGAGAAACCCGGATGATGCAATGAAGAAAAATGTATAACTTGTAGTCCTATTTCTTCTTCCTGGTTGTTTTCTTTATGTTCATAGATACTGAAAAACCGTTGTTTACGTGTGGGATGCTTCCTATTTCATCTTGAAATCCTAAGCTTAAAGGAGGTTGGTCCTTGCCTCTGTGACCCGGTTTTGTGTGTGCCTCTGTTGCCTGCTTGTGACCCGGTTTTGTGTGTGTGTGTGGGTGCAAATGCAATAGGTGTCGCATTTGCGAGAGATTAGGCTATTGGCTTTGTAAATGACAATGCCATTTATTTATGTTGTCAAAGCCAACACATAAATAAAAATTTTGTCTTTTACAATGCCAATAGCTCTAACTTTTCCAAAGGCGAAACCATTGCATTGTAAATGCTTGTTATATCTAAGAGTTCTTGTCCACAGAGAATGATGAGGTATTGTTCGGTGGATTGGAGACGAACTACTCAGCGGGTATGTACGTGATGTAAAATAGTCCCTATTTGAAACAAGGGATAAATACACCAAACCCCTTCGGTTCGGTGCCTCCCCCCAAGCATCAGGAGAGTGTTTGGAGGTACCGACGGAGAGGTAAGGAATGGTTCTCTTTGTACTCCACGACAGTTGGGAGCAGGTTTTAGCTGGGTTCTCTTTTCCTTTCTGTCCTGTACTTAAATCATGAAACAAGCAAAGTATTGGCAGTACTGAAGAACGAGAGATACCTAGTTCAGACTATGCAGTTAAAAGAATATAGCACATATGGTTATGATACAAAGAGCACTGATGAAGGGCTGCAGGAGTCTGACCTAGGGTATGTGCTTGCCACAATGATCTGATATTTGTTTTTAATCTAATTTCAATTACATGACTTGAGGAACCAGAAAGAGGTAGAATGGAATTTGGCATTTGTACATCAAATAAGTATAATAAGAAGTGTGTGTTAAGCTGATGAAGGATATACATTTTTGGTATGTGTTTCCAGTTGGAGCACCTAGAGATAGAGAGGCTGTTTCCTTCACTGTATCTAGGAATGGATGTGGATGATTTAATCGACCAATAGGTTTAAAGATATTGTTCAAATCTGTTCGGGGAGTAGATGGATAATGTCCCCTTTGTCTGTCTGCATCTTTTGATCCATAGAGCTGGGCCTCGTATACCTGAGCACGGTCCAGGTGAGGTGAGGTCCAGTCCCCTGTCATACTGGGTGAGAAAAATTATGTAATTTTAAAATTATTCCATTATGAGAGCACTTGTGTCTGGGAACTTGTGAACATTTCATCCTACTAATATACATACATTTATTTTGTAGATTTCCATTTATATCCATTGACATGGAGGATTAGCGTGATACGGTTGGTACAGGTTGTATCGTTTCCAACCCTTTTATATGACATATTATTGATATTGAGCACTATCAGATTTAATTTATATCACTATTATGGCAGTAGCAAAATGTTTGAGAGCAGAGGCCCTGATGAAAGCCGAGGGATTTATTACCTGGTAGGCAGAAACATGATGGCCCATTTTCCGACAGATATTTGGTCATACTGTTGTTTGCACTGTTCTGGTTTTTAATTAGGGGATGTGCCCTGACATTGATTAAAGTAGTAGTTCTTAGGACACATCATCCTATTTTAACTCACTACACATTTTTTCGTTGCACTGTGTGTTTATCACTGTCATAGCCATCAATGATTAGCCATCAGAAGGTGGTTCACAGATAGTTGTGGACTAGATCCAGCACCATTGATTGAATGTGTGGCATTCGGTCTCGATGATCAAGGGACTTGCCATTTCACCAGTTGGATGGCCAGATGATATGACTGATCACCAAGTCTGTTTGATGGTAATACATCATTCCGTGGGCTGGATCTTGTCGACCAGTTCTGTATGTATTGGAGTTTTTTGTTAATTTGTTGCCATACACTGTGTTCCCTGATTTAGGCTGTTCTAAGGTGACTTGGGCACCCACTGATTTATTAGAGTGATTGACAGCGAAGCCAGATTAAGTGGCCTTTAGACTCCCTGTGTTCTTTGTGTTGATTAAGAACTGGTCTGGGCAGGTGTTAGTAGTTGGGGATATTCGCGCTTAGCGCGAATATTTCCAACGCTACGCCTGCCTTGCTAATAGGCGATAGCGACGTTGCGACTGCTTCCAGTTGCTAACTGGTTGGGTACGCCCACTTTGCATGTCATTAGCGTTAAACATCGCTGACATGCAAGGCGGGCCCCAAACCGCTCCATATCGCCTAAAAGCTGTCGCTAACATTATTAGCGACAGCTTGCTAATAGGGCGATAGAACTATCGCCACTTAGCGGCCAAAAACGGCCGCTAAATCAGCGATAATTACTTATTGCCCCCCTTGGTAATATGCCCCCTAGTGTTCGCTGGTCTTGTCTTTATGCCAACGTATCTTCGGGTGCAAGGGTAGGTGATAAGATATTCACAGTTATTGGTGTTGCAATTGGTGTGGCCCCTCTATGTCCACGTATGCAATGGATCTAAGTTGATTTGTTTTGTTGCATTTGTGATCTGGCATAAACCACATAAGCCACATGGGTAGTGTCCTGTGGCTTGGGAAAGGTTCCAAAGGGGACGCTGTTCTATCCTTGGAACCGCCCGAGGTCTCATTTGTATCAGCAAATCTCTGAGATTTTGAGTGCATCTTGACACAAATCGTGGGAGGGGGATGTTGAGGGAACCTGAATTAGAAATTGGCCAGTGTTTCTGTATAATTCTTTATATATGGTTAGAGTTTGGAGTGAAAGTAGTGACACCTGGTAATGTTGTCATTAGACCTGTTTTTGGGTTCTAAGAGTGCTGCCCAATGATTTATTTAGTTATTTATAGATTCTTGCCTTGTAGGGGGAGACAGTTTTGAGATTTCAAATCGGGTGTGATGTGGGTATTGCATTTAGATCCAGCAGCTGGGTTAAGGGAGGCTCTAAGGAGGGCCAACTTGGTTCTGGGTAGGCCATACAGAGTTGCATTTCCATTGCTAAGCCCGAAAATCACTAGGGCTTGGATGATCGATTTGAAGTCATCCGCAGGGTGGGAGGGTTTGATTTTTCTTAGGATTCTCAGTTGAAAGTTAGCTCATTTTGGTGGCTGAGCTGAAGTAATCCTGCATGTTCAAGTTCTTATTAAGTATAAATGCCAGAGATTTTGCAGAATCAATGACATGCGGAACACAATTGAGGGCATTTAAATGTTTTAACCAGTCATCAATGTCTAGATAATGTTTGGGGGGTAAATTAAAAGGAATTCTGTTTTGAGAGTATTTAGTTTGAGATGGTTGCACTTCAGCCAATTTTGAGGTTTTTGTAGAGCTGTTTTTAAGGGATCTAATTTCTTACAAGGAATAGATTTTCAGATACATTTGGGTGTTGTGAGCGTACATGTGATAATTGGTCCTTGAAGCTTTCAGGATTTCAGTTAACCATTCTAAGAACAGGTTAAAGAGAGTGGGTGAGAGAGAGAAACCCTGCTAAACCCCTAATGAGACTGTGTCGAGTTGGACAGGGAGTGAATAATCTTTATTACTTTAGGATCTGTAGTGGAGGAAGGAGGCAAACTAGCCTAGGACGGGACCAGAGAGCTACCTCCAGGAGGCTGTCATTTGACCATATCAAATGCTGAGATGAGGTCGAGGAGGATTAGCAGACAGGATTCATTTTGATCAAGCATTTGTAAAGCTTCATCAACAATGTGCGTGAGAGCGATTCTGTGCTGTGTCCCTGACAGAATCCAGATTGATATTGATCCCGGAGTTGGAATTTCTCAATGTGATTGCATTTTTGGATACAGACACATTTTTCAATGAGCTTAGAAATAGTGTTAGAAATCGACGGGATGCTGGAGATAGGCCGAAAGTTATTTGGATCCTTGTGGTCCCACCTTGGTTTTTTTTAAGATGGGGGGTAACATGTCCTAACTTGAGGAATTCTGGTATTGTGCCTCGACATAGCAAAACATTTACTATTTTGGACCAGAGTGGGAGCAGTGAGGTTTTAATCTCATTGAAGAGGTTCGAGTGTAGCAGATCATTGAAGTAGTTTGAGGGTTTGAGAGTAGAGAGTATCTGTAATATTGTAGCTTCATCAAAGGTTTAGAATGAGCACCACAAGACATTGTTTTTGGGGGCGTGAGGAGGACGCTCAGTCCAAACGGACAGGTGGGGGTTGCTGAGTGCAGGAGCAGGAAGGAGATCCAATGCAAGTCATTTTTACTGAAAGCATTTCTGTGAGGGGGAGTGGTTCGAGGCAAGATGGCCGCAACAAGGTTGTATAGGGTAGTCGCACATCACTCCCTCTCCCGAACATAATGCTGCTGGAGCTTTAAACTGGACATGCTGTGGATTTTTGGGCGATTTCAGGGCCGGGAAACAGCAGTCAAAGCCCATGAGCAGTGGCTACATCGAGCGATAAGCATCACTTTGAGATCGCTGAAAACACTGAAAGGCTGCTGGAAGAAATTGTACGGCAAAGCAAGTACTTACAAAGAAGCCTGGACAATGTTGCAGCGTTCAAGGCAGGATAAAGACAAAGAGAAGCCGCTTTCGACACCATCCAGCACATCAAAGGGGGTAGGACAAAAGGATAACTCAAACACTTGTGGCAATATAAAGCTGCCCCCAATGAGCAAGCGGTCGGCTGCTCTTAACAGCGCGGCAGTAAAGGCGCTTCAGAAAAAGGCTGAGAAGGAGAAGAGAACGGAGATGAAAGTAAAGCAGCCGGAGCAGGAAACTCGCGGATTGGCGCCATTAGCAAGCACAAAAGTACATCGGAATAACAGTGCCGTTAATAAGGATACTGCTCTCCGGCAACCTACTTTAACGGAATCCTTTGTTGGCAAACTCCCCGGCCCCCTCAGCCTCGGAACCACAGCAACACTAGCAGCCAGGAAACCAGGAAATCAACCCTCCGGCGTGAACGCTGACTCAGACAACACCGTCCTCGAGGATGCAGGAATCGTGATTGCTAGGCAACAGGACGGAGGAAAGACGCGCCCGGAGGGCGCCCCACACATGGAGGATATTCAGCTTCTCGAGCAGCAAGAGGTGAGCAGGCGCATGTCGGTGGGGGCAGAGGCTGTGCAGACGAGGTCAGAGAGGCCCATCAACGCACAAATGTTGGATGCGCTGCTGCAGGTTGAGGCAGGGCTTGGCAGCGCGAAGATCGCTGGATCAGATTGGGGCAGCTTAGTAGGCCTGGCATCGCAGAAAGAGCATGGAGAGGATGCTAGTGAGAAGAAAGGAGACAGAGGGGGAGGCTCTACCGAGGGGGACAAGTTATTTTCGGTTAATGAGGAATCAGATTTATCACCCTCAAGTGAAGGTGAGAGTTTCACAGAGGACTCAGAAGTAAGCCTTACGGGCTTGGGGGGTAAAAACACGCAAAAGAGAAGGAAATCTGGCGCCAGACGACTAGGGGGTGACTCCCCAGCGAGCATGAACAGGAAACTACTATGGGACTATTAAGCCACCTCCAAGGTACATCAAGAAAGTAATTACACAGGAGAGGCAACAGCAGGAGGTAGTAGTGAATCCCCCTCACAGCACGCCACATTGGACTTGTTGTTCAGCACGCTACAGCAGATGCAGGGGGAAGCGAGAGTAGAAGTAGGAGGGCCAGACAAGCAACCAAAAAGATTCAATGCTCACTCAGGAAAATCAACAAGAAGTACGAAGTAGTGGAAGAAAGAGTGACTCCGGTGGAAGAAAGAACTGGCAAGTTGGAGGATGATGTAACAGAATGGCAGACATCTAAAGTGGATCATGAGAAGGCAGTGGAAGACCTCCAATGGAAGATGGAGGACTTTGAGAACCGCCAGAGGTGCAACAACGTTAGACTTCTTGGTCTGGCGGAGGGGGTGGAAGGGCAGGATGCAAGAGGCTATGTCATTAAATTACTGAAGGGAGCTTTCCCGGAGGCGCAGTGGCAATGGGAAACAGAGGTTCAAAGAGCACATAGGTTTCCACTCACACTTAAGAAAGGGAAAGATGGCAATCAGGATATCCTGCCAAGGGCAATGTTGTTTTTTTTGGGGAACTTTTTGGCAAGGCAAGAAATCATGGACAAGGCCAGGCCAGACAAAAAAATAACACATGAGGGGGTCACGTTTTTTGCAAGGCCAGATTTTTGTCACGTGACAGTAGAAAGAAGGTGGAAGCTCAGGCAAATGATAGCACGCTTCCAAGGTCAAGGTTCAGAAGCGTATCTACTGTTCCCGGCAAGACTAAAAGTCATTACTAGAGGGCAAACTAGGATATTTTACTCAGAAATTAAGGCTACCCAGTTTCTAGAGAAACTAAAAGCTCAGGGAAGGGGGCTGAGCAGAGGGAAAGGCCCATCCACAGGCCCATAGGGAGGATACAGCATTCATTAGGCCAGTAAGGGAGAGGGGGAGAAAGCAACACTACAATCTATAGCAGCCACACATAGGTCATGCCTGACCTATTTGCCTGTAGTGGGGGGGAGGGAAGTCAGAGGGAGGGGCGAGCGGGAGGGTGGGGGATGGGGGGGAATAGTGGTGACACAGTAGCTACAGCACAGCACATGAGAACACAGGAACACTTGTATTTATCAGTAGAGAAAATAAGGGGGAAACTGGCGAGCAGAAAGGAAACATCTAGCAAATACAGATGGCATTAAGGATTGCTTCAATAAATATCTGCGGTCTCAATGATGGGGGGAAAAGGCAAAATGTGGCTGCAATGTTGAGAAGATTAACATTTGATTTAGTATGTCTCCAAGAGACCCACATCGAGGGGAATAATAAATATATGCTGGATCAACTAGATCTTGAGGTACTTGCTCATACAAAGCAAGGCACTAAGACAAGAGGGTTTGCCATTCTAGCTAAGAAAGGCGTCTTTAAAGTCATAAGGAAAAAAGAGGACCAGTGGGGGAGGTGGGTAATGGTGGAGGATGATTCAGGGGTTGGAAGATACACAATTGTTTCTATATATGGATCCATGGAGGACGAACCAGATATATTTGAATTTCTTGACTTGGAGTTACAGTTGTGACCAGAACCGGTGATCTGCTGTGGGGATTTTAATATTAATGGGCTGGGTGGGCTAGGCACAAGGTACGGGAGGGCTTATGGGGGCCGAAAGAAGAGGACATGCCAGGCTATATATAATCTAGTGCGACATAATGCATTAGCGGATATGTAGGCCCAGAATAACCCGGCAGGGACAGGCAGCACGTACTACTCTGCACCACATAGGACTGTGGCTAGGCTAGACTACTTCTTTATTTCAAGCCCACTGGTAAGCAGTAGTCAGTTGGAGAGGCTGCCAAGGCTAATGTCAGGCTACAATCCACTTGTCTTAACGATAACACTCAGTAATGTAAGGATGAAAGAGAACCCCTGGACTTTTGAGAGGGGGCTTCTATGGGAAGAAGGATATTTTAACCATAAGCAAGATTGGATCGCATTTGTTGGGGAGACTAATAGGGGAACAGCTCCTCCAGGCACTACCTGGGATGCATTTAAGGCTGGAATCAGGGGGGAAACCCTGAGCTATACTTTACATAGGGATAGGCAGGAGAAGACTTTGCTGGATTCGAAAATTAAAGACTTGGCATGCTTAGAAGATCTCCTCGTTGGGGCTATAACAAAGCTTGAGCCTCTGGAGGACATATTATTAAAAATTGATATAACCAGAGCAGAGGCTAGTGAAAACATAGCTAGAAAGGCGGCAAGGAATTACCGCTCCAAAAAAGAAAAATGTTATGAGTACAACGAGAGGGTAGGCCACCTACTAGCATTTCGAGCAAGACAAAATCTGGCAGCGGGGGAAATAAAAGAAATTAAGGATGGTTTAGGTGGGGTTTTGGAATAAGGTAGAAGTCGTTAGGGAGGTGTTTAGGAAATGTTATGAAACCTTGTACGATCAGAGCCCTAAGAACTCAGACTTCGAAATTAAGGACTACTTGGCAGATATACCACATCCAGTATTAAAAGAAGAGGGGAATGTGGGGTTAGATCTCCCACTCAGGTTACAGGAAATACAAGCAGCAGTGAGCAACCTTCCCTCAGGGAAAGCTACAGGCCCGGACCAGAATTTTATAAAACATTCTGGGACACCCTAGGGAAAGATATGCACGAGACCCTTAGGCAGGCACAATTAGGGCACTCAGTTCCACAGTCATGGGCAGGGGCAGACATTATAGTTCTACTTAAGAAGGATAAGCCCCCATTAGAACCGGGGTCCTACAGGCCGATCACGCTGATAAACGCAGATGTCAAACAAAATTCTCAATCATTGGCACAAAGATTAGGTAGGGTTATAGAGAGCCTGGTTAGTGCCACACAGCATGGTTTCATCCCACGGAAAGGGACAACCCAACATACAAGACAAATGATTACCCTGCTGGATGCCGCAGGAGTTGCAGGAGACCCTGTCACGGCCATATTCCTGAATGCGGAGAAGGCCTTCGACAGGGTCACCTGGAACTACCTGTGGAAGGTTATGGAATGGTTTGGTATTGGCGGTGGATTTATCACTGCAATACAGTCTTTGTATGTGGCCCCTACCGCTAGGGTAAGAATTAATAAAGGCTACACAGAGGGAGTGCAGATAAAACGTGGGACAAGACAGGGGTGTCCAGCCTCACCTCTCTTATTCGCCCTGTACTTGGATCCTATCTTACGAAGGTTTGCTGGCAATAATAACATCATCCAAGTCATAATGAATATTAGGGAATATAAGGTTTTTGCCTACGCAGACGATGTGGCAATCCTTAAACCAGATCCAGGGGGAGCCATTGTGGAAATTGAACAGGAGGCTATGAACTTCGGGGCTGTCTCAGGGTACTCGAGGGATCAACAAGGGAAAAACGCAGATCGTACAAAATAGCTTTACATCATATCAGGATACCAGGGTAATACCCGCAGCACTTTACTTAGGAGTTAAAGTAACTACTGACTTAGATAGGCTGGTGGAGCTAAACATGGAGCCCTTATTAGCAAAGGTAAAGAAAAACACGGAAAGAATACATCATTTGCATTTAACTTTGATGGGCCAGATAAATGTCATCAAAATGATTACATTCCCCAAATTTTTATACATTTTTAGGGCCATACCACTATTTTATCATCACTTTTGGTTTAACAAGTTGGAATTGATAATCAATAGGTTTATTTGGGCACAGTGTAAAACTAGGAGAGCATATCTCCTTCATAGGCTGCAGATCGTGCAGAATGCCGCGGCCAGGCTGATCTGTAAGGTTCCCTTTCGACACTCCATCTCACCCTTTTTGATGAAATTGCATTGGCTCCCGATCTCTGCTCGTGTCCAATTCAAGGCCCTGGTACTTGTTTTCAGGGCTCTGCACGGAAAAGGCCCCAAATACCTCAGAAATAGACTAAAACCAGTCCTCTCCTCTCTTAATCTCAGATCCAACCACCTCCGTCTCTTACTCCCCCCCAGATTTCGACTGGCGAGTAAAGGTGGTAGAGCTTTTGCTGTGATTGTTTCAAAACTGTGGAACTCTCTCCCTATTAGCCTCCGTCTCATTGACACCGAATCTCAATTCAGGGGCAAACTAAAGACCTTCTTATTTTCTGGCTGCTAAAGTATACCTTCAATCTGCAATCTTAGCGCCGGGACACCCCCGTTGGGGGTAGCTGTGCGCTTAACAAATGTCTATATATATATATATATATATATATATATCGACACATGACGCTCCCGGGAGAAAAAGGGGGCTGGGGGGCCCCTGACTTTAGGCTTTATTATTGAGCAACGGCCCTGCAGTACTTTCGGGGGTTGATAGGGAGTGGAGGAACGGGTCAAGGGGTTAATAGTCTTCCCCTCACAAATGTATATATTGCACTGTTGGGTGGGGATGCAGAGAACGCTTTCTTAAATGATATTGATTTTAGTTATTTTAAGCACACAAGGTTCAAGACACTAAAAGCAGCGTACACTATTTGGAAGGCAGTCGCAAAAAAGCTGGGCCTAGGAAGATATAATAGGTATATTCGACTATATACAAACCATTTACTCCCAGGGGATATCTTTAGGGACACAGTCATGAGGGAATGGGAGAACAAGGGTATTAAGAAAGTAGGGGGATCAGTGTGACCAAGGGGGCATTCTCCAGTTCCAAGAGTTACAAACAAAATGTAATCTTTGCGGTAGGAGCTTTTTTTAAATATCTGCAGGTGAGAAGTTATTTCGCAAATAAACAGGGAGGTCCACTAGGATTTGGCCACTGTCGGATAATGGATTATATAGAGCGCTGTGGTCAGTGCACAATTCGACAGCTATATGCAGAATTATGCATGCTCAAAAGTGATGATAGGGATAAATTTGCCATAAAGTGGGCAGAGAAAGTAGGTGCCCCCCGTGAGGGTTTACAGGTTTCTTTGGACTTGGGACGAACTGTCTTATTTTCAGCAACGTTACAAGCACAGCATTACAAGACGGTGTACTCACTTTACCACACCCCCGCCAGAATAGCACAGTGGGGTGGTACCTCTGGAATAACTTGCCCGCGCTGCGATGCAAGCAGCGCAGATATTGTCCACGTTTTCAGAATGCCCACAATTGTATTCGCTAAGAGTGACAATTGAGAAATTTATGGAAGGATCATTGGGGGTTAAAGCGGTAATGTCACCTGAATTAATAATGCTTGGGGTGATGGGTGGGGCAGAGGGACACCCTAGGGAATTCCTATTCCTGGCCATGGCCGTCTATCGAATTTGTATTCCAAAGGCGTGGCTTGACAGAGCTCCGCCTACTTTTCAAATCTGGATTGCTAGGCTACTCTCTAGTTATAACCTGGAAAAAGCAATCTATGACAGAAAAGGGCGCAGAGCTAGGGCACTCGGTGGGAAAATATGGCGACCTGTAGAACGATGCAGAGAATGGCTGGTTACAGGTGGGGCGTCTGCAGGTGAACTTATACAGACTGTATAGTAGTAGGCATTGGGAAGCTATTAGGGGGTATAGTTATTTCCATACATGTCTGAATTGGATCCGTGAGAATGGCAGGGTAAAACAACTCTGTCAATAACACTGTTATGATATGTAAAAGTATTTGTAAAGCGCAACTTCCACCAAACGGTTTCTTGGCGCTGTGAGCGTGTGGAGACAGATCGGAGGGGGACTTAGTTGTGTGCTTTGCGGAACAGATGGGTTTTAAGAAGGGACCTAAAGTGGGGGTAGGAAGCAGTAAGCCTAAATTCTAAAGGGAGTGCATTCCAAAAGGAAGAGGCCAGGAAGTAGAATCTGAGCCCACCATGTTTCTAACGCCTGAAAGCAGGGATATTGAGTAGGGCAAGATGAGAAGAACGGAGATTGCGGGGGGGAACATAATGATGAAGAAGAGAAGAGATGAAAAGAGGACCAAGGCCAGCTAGGGCTTTGAAGATAATACAGCCCAATTTGAAATAGCAGCGTTCTGCTACCGGGAGCCAATGGAGGGTATTCAGGAGGGGGCGCACATGCTGATGTCTGGGCTGATGGAAAATTAGCCGTGCAGCTTGATTCTGAACCAGCTGGAGGCGGTTCAATTGATAGGAGGGAATGCCGGCATAAAGAGTTGGCGTAATCAATTCTGGAGATAACCAACGCCAAAAGGGTCAAGGTGAGGGCAGAGGTGGTGAGGAAACGCGCAATTTTTCGAATTTTGCGTAGATGAAAAAAAACTAGAGGAAACCACAGCATTGGGACCTCCAGGGGTTAGAGGCACACCCGATAAGAACTAGTTCGGTCTTATCGGGGTTACGTTTAAGGTGGTTTGCCCTCATCCAGTCACTGATGTGGCAAAGGGTAGACTGGAAATTATAAACAGATTGGTCTGAGGGGTTAATGTCAAAGATCAGCTGAATGTCATCCACATAATTGAATGCGGTGACATTGCTGTTTTGTAGGGACTGGATAACGGGGGTCAGGTATAAATTAAAAAGGAGGGGGGAGAGAGAGGAGCCCTGTGGGACACCACATGTCATCCCAACTTTCTTCGCAGAGAACTGGGAGAGACGAACGGCCTAGTAGCGGTTACTCAAAAAGGAGCGAACCCAGTTGAGGGCCGATCCCTGGATGCCAGCCTCCCTGACACGGTCGATCAAGATCTTATGGTCAACCGTGTCAAAGGCGGCCGACAAATCCAGGAGTACCAAGGCCTGATTGATGTTAGATTCGGCTCCCCTCCGCAGGTCCTCCATCACTGAAAGAATGTCCGACTCAGTGGAGTGGGCGGGTGTGAAGCCCGCCTGTTGGGAATCGACTTACTGTGAGCGCTCAATGAAGAGGCTCAGGGAGTTGGTGACATGGGACTCAATGATTTTGCTGAGATAGGGGAGTAAAGAAATAGGAGTAAAGAAATAGGGCGAAAATGACTCATGACTGAGGGATCTGCGTTGGGTTTTTTGAGGATAGGTACCACCTCTGCAATTTTAAAAGAGCTGGGAACCAGGCCCCGTTTGAGGGAGTCATTCAACAGTGTCAGGGGGGGAGAAGGGCAGGCGGAGAAGGCCTCGCGTAAGACATGAGGAGGGCAGCAATCGGTGTGATCACTTGGGGATTGGGGGTACATAGGGTGAAGGCGGGAGGGAGGGGGTCGGCAGTGGCAGGGTGGCAGATGCTATGTTTAATTTTTGTTGTTTTATCAATAAAGACTGATTTAGGGAGTCGCAGAGCTCCTGGGAGGGGGGTCTAATGGTTACCCTGTCTGGGTGGGATAACTCCTCAACAATAGAGAAGATGTATTTAGCTTTAGAGGCAGAATCAACAATCTTCTTTGAAAAATAACATACAATTGGTAACCCAGGTCAGAAAGGGCGCTCTGCAAATAAGGGTGAAGTAAAGTTCCCAAATATATGTATCGGTGCTCAAAGGAAGGGTGTGGTCACCAACACCCTACACAACCTAACCAGTAGGTCTACTAAACAAATTGATTTTCCTGAGCACTCACAGTCTGTATAGTTCAAATATCAAAGATAATAGTATTTCCAATACATCCAAAGCAGCCCCAGGTGGGTAATCCAAAATGATATATCAAAAAGTCCTTCAGATCATGGATTTTTATTTTTCACTTCTCTTCAATTTCAAATCCTCCACATTCCATGTACAGATGTTATAGGATTTATTCATCCAACACGTGTTTCGTCTCGTATATTATTTACACAGCGACTTCATCAGGGCTGAAATCATAATACAAATACAAATAAACATCACTGTAATTCATTCGAACTGGCATATAATATACTAGTTCCTAGAATCCCGTGATGAGCAGAAAGAAAGAACCCAGCAGGAAAATACCAAGAAGATCATACACCCGATATGTGCACGTCTTCAGTAAGCCACCACCAGATTATATACATCACTTCCATACTCTCAATCCAAAATAATAATCGCGTGTGATATAAATCCTCATTGTATTGAAGATACTGTCAAAACAATTACGCCACACTTGGGATCAACTATCTAATGTCCCTATATTATGGACGGTCTGCCCCATATTGGGTAATATCCGTAATTTAAATTAGTTAGTCACACGTACTACCATCTCTTGTTTAGTAGAGTGATATAAACTCTTAGTCACCACCCAGTGTCAAAAGTGACTGTACATTTATTTACAAAAATTATTACGAAGAGGGTGTTTACCGTAATCCCAGTATTTTTGAAATGCTCGCAGTTTGAAATAATCTCTTTCCTCAGTACTTCAAATTGTGAAGTATGAGACCCTGCAAGTATGAGACTGCTTTGGATGTATTGGAAATACTATTATCTTTGATATTTGAACTATACAGACTGTGAGTGCTCAGGAAAATCAATTTCTTTGAAAAATAGGCAGTTTTTGCTTGCTGGATGGCTAATTTGTACTGTTTGAGCTGGGACGTGAATGCCAACTTATTGTCAGCGGCATAATCACGGCGCCAACACCGCTCAGCTTGTCTGAGTCTGAGCTTCTTCTCTTTAAGTTCTTCAGAGAACCATCTTTGTGCGTCGTGGGGACGCTTGAGTATAACCTGTCTGAAAGGGGCTACGATGTCACAAGCTGAATCAAGCCAGCGATTTAGGCCGGAGGCCTGGGCATCTAAGGAGTCACAGTCAGGGGGGGAGAGGCTTTGAGCAAGGATATGAATTCGCTAAGGTCAGCTTTATTCCAATTCCTGGCTGAGAGGTTGGTCTCAGGTGTCCGAGTGATGTTTGACCCAATAGTCAAAGAAAAAGTAATGATGAAATGGTCCAACCAAAGGCAGGGGAGGATACAGGGAGTGGAGATATCTAGGTTGATAGTCCATACCTGGTCCAGTATGTGGCCTTTTACATGGGTGGCCGATTTGATATGTTGGGAGCAGTTAATGCCTGTCAGAAGATTAGTAAAGGCGAGTGAGCACGCACTCTCTTTGTCATTGGAGGGCCAGTAGTTGAAATCTCCCAAAATTAAAACAATGGAGTTGTTGATGACCAATTGGGAGAGCATGTCACCAAACCTGGATGGGAAGTTGGGCATGTACTGGGGGGGGGGGGGGCGGTAGACCATGAAATGAAATGAAATGAAATGAAATGAAATGAAAAGAATCTTACAACGCGCGACTTAGCCCCAAGGCGGTATACACCTGTTACAACGCATTTGTATTCAGACACATGTATAGTTAGCATTCACTGCTGCAATATAAGTGCATTATGGAACATGTAGTAATTTGAACATAGTGTATGTTTTAGATACATGCTATTGTGCTGAACCAACAAATACATGTTTTGTCAATACAACTCAAAAACAAAAAAAGTAATTGTAAGTTTCTTCTACACCACATACAACACTGTGTACAGCACACAGAAGGGGCTAAGTCTGAAGGAGGTGATGCCACTCATATGGATGAGTAAACAGAAGAAGTGCAAATACTGTGACTGATTTACCAGACCACAACCAACTAAATTGGAATCCAGACTAACAATGATTCAATTGCTAGTCGGTTTTAGAAATGAATCAAAAGTATTTATTTTTATATTTAGATATACCTTATTTTTTGTATAGACAAACAGACATTGACAAAATACTTTTTGTATTTATATATATATGTAAAAAAGACAGACAAAAGATAAGCGATAATAAATTGCAAAGTAGGACAAGCAGTCCGTGCTGTGAACATCAACTTTCACGCATCAATCATTCCACATTCACACTCACATTCTTTCCATACCAAACATTGTGCATGTGAAATAAGACAAAGGAGGTCAGGCTAGCAGAGTCAAGAGTAAATCAAAGGTAACACAAAAATGCTGAAAAAATACTTAATATCACAACAATTATATGACAACCGTAATATATACAATTCCTTTCTGACCAAAAAACCTAACAACAAAAGGTACACAAGGTCGACGCGTTTCGAATCGGACCCTTTGTCCGATTCTCATCAGGACCAGAGAATCTGAAAAAAGGAAAAAATTTCCTTTAGTATATTTATGCTTAAAGAGTGAGAACAGCGACCAAAAAAGCCAAACATAGCCTCCTACCTGTGTGTATTCAGTGTTAAGTCACGGAGGTTGCTGTGGACAGAGAGTTAGCCTATGGTTAGTACTGTGTAACAAGCCTGCAGTCGTCTGAAAGGGTGACAAATGGAGGGCATACAGATAAAAAGAAATACCTGTATCAAGTGTTTTGAACATCCGATGTTAATTCCAAAAAAGGGGGGGACTGCATGGAGTTAAAGTCGTCAGGGAGCCATCGTGAAAAGGCGTTTATAAATGAAGGCTGTGAACGTGAAAAAACAAATGCATCATAAGTTGTTTACATTGGGGTGGAAGGAATCATTCGGCGAGTCCACTAGGATCGTAATGAATAGCATAGTACCTCTGGAGTGTAGAGAATAGCTCGGATTCCCGTTCAGATCGCTTGTATGGGCTGGCCGATCAGTGATTCAGCGCCGCTTACTGAAAGAAAACCCGGAAGCACGCGTTAGTTATTAGGCTCGGGAATTCAAAAAACAAACATCGAGCAACGCGGCGTGGCGTAATTACCTTGAAAGAGCTCCACTCGCAGAGTGTACCGGGACGTCTCTTAGCGTTGAAGTCCGCCGGTCATCATGTTCTGGATGCAAACAGGAACAATAAATGAAGGCGCGCGGGACGCGAGATTTCGGTCACATGGTCTCAGAGGGAGTTATGGGAGTTGAAGTTTCCAAGTAAAAGTTGGATGAACCGCGATACATATTAGAGTACTCGAGAGACTTCCGAAAGTTCGTTTAACCCATTTAAGACCGTATTGAATTTTAAGATAAGGGTAGCTTCCCGTTGACACAGTTTTTCTTCAATGTCGCCGCCCCTTATGTCTAGATCCAGTTTTGACAACACAGTCCATTTAATGTCCTGTTCCGTGTGTCCAGCAGCAGTCCAGTGGTTGACAAGTGGTGCATTCGCAACAGCTTTTTTCACTCTTGATTTATGTTGGCAGATGCGCTGCCTAATTTCCTGAGTTGTTTTGCCAACGTACAGTTTTTGGCAGGGACATAAAATTCCGTAGACAACATTTCTAGATTTACAGTTGGTAAACGTCTGGTGTCTCCAAAATATACCATTGTAGGAAAAAACATCACCCTCAATCGTTTTGTCGCAGCACACACAGGTGCCACATTTATGATGTCCCCGTATGGGCTGTAGGCCAAGTAGATTTCTTAGTGTAGGTGGTTCCTTTAAGGGGACTGCTGCACGAACTAGAAAATTGGCAATGCTTTTTTCTTTTTTAAATGCAAACAGTGGTGGTTGGAGTAAGCTATCTTCGAGGTGTCTCACTAAGTGCCAGTTCTGATTGATGGCTTTTTTAAGTTGATTTGCATGTGGGCAAAATGTCGTTACACATACTGTTCTTTCGAGATTTCGCTTCTTCTTTTTCTCCAGCAGGGTCTCACGTGGGGTCCACCATGCTCTACGCATGGCATTCTTGAGCAGTTTTTTGGGGTACCCGCGTTCCAGAAGACGTTCCAGCAGTTTTTGAGCGTGATCAAAATATTCGTCTTTTACTGAACAATTCCGCCTGATTCTTAAGAATTGGCCAAAAGGGAGATTTTGGCGAAGATTTCTCGGGTGATTACTGGTGAAATGTAAAGCCCGGTTTCGGTCAGTTGTTTTCCTAAATAGTGTTGTCGCCAAAGTCCCTTCTAGTGCATAGACTTTAACATCAAGGAAGGTGATTTGATGCTTGTTGTAATTGATGGTAAATTTAATGTCCTGAGTGCGTCCGTTCAGCCATTCCAAGAAATGTTTGAGGTGTTCTTCTGTTCCATTCCAAATAAAAAATGCGTCATCAATATAGCGCATGTAATGACTGATACATTCCTTGAATGGATTGTTGTCCGTGATGAATTTAGCCTCAAACAGGCCCATATACAGAACAGCCAATTCTGGAGCAAAGGGGCAGCCCATGGCCACCCCTTTGATTTGGTAAAAGAAATCAGATCCAAACATGAAAAAGTTTTTTTGGAGTGCTAATTTGGCCAGAGAGATAATAAAGTCTGTGGGCACTCTCACTGGTTGTTCCCTGTTGTTTAAAAAGTAACTCAAGGCCTCGAGTGCTTCTTCTTGGGGAATCTGAGTATATAGGGCGACCACATCCATTGTGACAAGCAGTTGGGTGGTTGGATCAAACATAATGTTAGTAAGTCTGTTAAGGAATGCCGTGGTGTCTTGTAGATGAGCTGGAATTAAGGCGGTGAAGAAGAAGCACTCGAGTCATTGTATTGAAGATACTGTCAAAACAATTACGCCACACTTGGGATCAACTATCTAATGTCCCTATATTATGGACGGTCTGCCCCATATTGGGTAATATCCGTAATTTAAATTAGTTAGTCACACGTACTACCATCTCTTGTTTAGTAGAGTGATATAAACTCTTAGTCACCACCCAGTGTCAAAAGTGACTGTACATTTATTTACAAAAATTATTACGAAGAGGGTGTTTACCGTAATCCCAGTATTTTTGAAATGCTCGCAGTTTGAAATAATCTCTTTCCTCAGTACTTCAAATTGTGAAGTATGAGACCCTGCAAGTATGAGACTGCTTTGGATGTATTGGAAATACTATTATCTTTGATATTTGAACTATACAGACTGTGAGTGCTCAGGAAAATCAATTTCTTTGAAAAATAGGCAGTTTTTGCTTGCTGGATGGCTAATTTGTACTGTTTGAGCTGGGACGTGAATGCCAACTTATTGTCAGCGGCATAATCACGGCGCCAACACCGCTCAGCTTGTCTGAGTCTGAGCTTCTTCTCTTTAAGTTCTTCAGAGAACCATCTTTGTGCGTCGTGGGGACGCTTGAGTATAACCTGTCTGAAAGGGGCTACGATGTCACAAGCTGAATCAAGCCAGCGATTTAGGCCGGAGGCCTGGGCATCTAAGGAGTCACAGTCAGGGGGGGGAGAGGCTTTGAGCAAGGATATGAATTCGCTAAGGTCAGCTTTATTCCAATTCCTGGCTGAGAGGTTGGTCTCAGGTGTCCGAGTGATGTTTGACCCAATAGTCAAAGAAAAAGTAATGATGAAATGGTCCAACCAAAGGCAGGGGAGGATACAGGGAGTGGAGATATCTAGGTTGATAGTCCATACCTGGTCCAGTATGTGGCCTTTTACATGGGTGGCCGATTTGATATGTTGGGAGCAGTTAATGCCTGTCAGAAGATTAGTAAAGGCGAGTGAGCACGCACTCTCTTTGTCATTGGAGGGCCAGTAGTTGAAATCTCCCAAAATTAAAACAATGGAGTTGTTGATGACCAATTGGGAGAGCATGTCACCAAACCTGGATGGGAAGTTGGGCATGTACTGGGGGGGGGGCGGTAGACCATGAAATGAAATGAAATGAAATGAAATGAAATGAAAAGAATCTTACAACGCGCGACTTAGCCCCAAGGCGGTATACACCTGTTACAACGCATTTGTATTCAGACACATGTATAGTTAGCATTCACTGCTGCAATATAAGTGCATTATGGAACATGTAGTAATTTGAACATAGTGTATGTTTTAGATACATGCTATTGTGCTGAACCAACAAATACATGTTTTGTCAATACAACTCAAAAACAAAAAAAGTAATTGTAAGTTTCTTCTACACCACATACAACACTGTGTACAGCACACAGAAGGGGCTAAGTCTGAAGGAGGTGATGCCACTCATATGGATGAGTAAACAGAAGAAGTGCAAATACTGTGACTGATTTACCAGACCACAACCAACTAAATTGGAATCCAGACTAACAATGATTCAATTGCTAGTCGGTTTTAGAAATGAATCAAAAGTATTTATTTTTATATTTAGATATACCTTATTTTTTGTATAGACAAACAGACATTGACAAAATACTTTTTGTATTTATATATATATGTAAAAAAGACAGACAAAAGATAAGCGATAATAAATTGCAAAGTAGGACAAGCAGTCCGTGCTGTGAACATCAACTTTCACGCATCAATCATTCCACATTCACACTCACATTCTTTCCATACCAAACATTGTGCATGTGAAATAAGACAAAGGAGGTCAGGCTAGCAGAGTCAAGAGTAAATCAAAGGTAACACAAAAATGCTGAAAAAATACTTAATATCACAACAATTATATGACAACCGTAATATATACAATTCCTTTCTGACCAAAAAACCTAACAACAAAAGGTACACAAGGTCGACGCGTTTCGAATCGGACCCTTTGTCCGATTCTCATCAGGACCAGAGAATCTGAAAAAAGGAAAAAATTTCCTTTAGTATATTTATGCTTAAAGAGTGAGAACAGCGACCAAAAAAGCCAAACATAGCCTCCTACCTGTGTGTATTCAGTGTTAAGTCACGGAGGTTGCTGTGGACAGAGAGTTAGCCTATGGTTAGTACTGTGTAACAAGCCTGCAGTCGTCTGAAAGGGTGACAAATGGAGGGCATACAGATAAAAAGAAATACCTGTATCAAGTGTTTTGAACATCCGATGTTAATTCCAAAAAAGGGGGGGACTGCATGGAGTTAAAGTCGTCAGGGAGCCATCGTGAAAAGGCGTTTATAAATGAAGGCTGTGAACGTGAAAAAACAAATGCATCATAAGTTGTTTACATTGGGGTGGAAGGAATCATTCGGCGAGTCCACTAGGATCGTAATGAATAGCATAGTACCTCTGGAGTGTAGAGAATAGCTCGGATTCCCGTTCAGATCGCTTGTATGGGCTGGCCGATCAGTGATTCAGCGCCGCTTACTGAAAGAAAACCCGGAAGCACGCGTTAGTTATTAGGCTCGGGAATTCAAAAAACAAACATCGAGCAACGCGGCGTGGCGTAATTACCTTGAAAGAGCTCCACTCGCAGAGTGTACCGGGACGTCTCTTAGCGTTGAAGTCCGCCGGTCATCATGTTCTGGATGCAAACAGGAACAATAAATGAAGGCGCGCGGGACGCGAGATTTCGGTCACATGGTCTCAGAGGGAGTTATGGGAGTTGAAGTTTCCAAGTAAAAGTTGGATGAACCGCGATACATATTAGAGTACTCGAGAGACTTCCGAAAGTTCATTTAACCCATTTAAGACCGTATTGAATTTTAAGATAAGGGTAGCTTCCCGTTGACACAGTTTTTCTTCAATGTCGCCGCCCCTTATGTCTAGATCCAGTTTTGACAACACAGTCCATTTAATGTCCTGTTCCGTGTGTCCAGCAGCAGTCCAGTGGTTGACAAGTGGTGCATTCGCAACAGCTTTTTTCACTCTTGATTTATGTTGGCAGATGCGCTGCCTAATTTCCTGAGTTGTTTTGCCAACGTACAGTTTTTGGCAGGGACATAAAATTCCGTAGACAACATTTCTAGATTTACAGTTGGTAAACGTCTGGTGTCTCCAAAATATACCATTGTAGGAAAAAACATCACCCTCAATCGTTTTGTCGCAGCACACACAGGTGCCACATTTATGATGTCCCCGTATGGGCTGTAGGCCAAGTAGATTTCTTAGTGTAGGTGGTTCCTTTAAGGGGACTGCTGCACGAACTAGAAAATTGGCAATGCTTTTTTCTTTTTTAAATGCAAACAGTGGTGGTTGGAGTAAGCTATCTTCGAGGTGTCTCACTAAGTGCCAGTTCTGATTGATGGCTTTTTTAAGTTGATTTGCATGTGGGCAAAATGTCGTTACACATACTGTTCTTTCGAGATTTCGCTTCTTCTTTTTCTCCAGCAGGGTCTCACGTGGGGTCCACCATGCTCTACGCATGGCATTCTTGAGCAGTTTTTTGGGGTACCCGCGTTCCAGAAGACGTTCCAGCAGTTTTTGAGCGTGATCAAAATATTCGTCTTTTACTGAACAATTCCGCCTGATTCTTAAGAATTGGCCAAAAGGGAGATTTTGGCGAAGATTTCTCGGGTGATTACTGGTGAAATGTAAAGCCCGGTTTCGGTCAGTTGTTTTCCTAAATAGTGTTGTCGCCAAAGTCCCTTCTAGTGCATAGACTTTAACATCAAGGAAGGTGATTTGATGCTTGTTGTAATTGATGGTAAATTTAATGTCCTGAGTGCGTCCGTTCAGCCATTCCAAGAAATGTTTGAGGTGTTCTTCTGTTCCATTCCAAATAAAAAATGCGTCATCAATATAGCGCATGTAATGACTGATACATTCCTTGAATGGATTGTTGTCCGTGATGAATTTAGCCTCAAACAGGCCCATATACAGAACAGCCAATTCTGGAGCAAAGGGGCAGCCCATGGCCACCCCTTTGATTTGGTAAAAGAAATCAGATCCAAACATGAAAAAGTTTTTTTGGAGTGCTAATTTGGCCAGAGAGATAATAAAGTCTGTGGGCACTCTCACTGGTTGTTCCCTGTTGTTTAAAAAGTAACTCAAGGCCTCGAGTGCTTCTTCTTGGGGAATCTGAGTATATAGGGCGACCACATCCATTGTGACAAGCAGTTGGGTGGTTGGATCAAACATAATGTTAGTAAGTCTGTTAAGGAATGCCGTGGTGTCTTGTAGATGAGCTGGAATTAAGGCGGTGAAGAAGAAGCACTCGAGGCCTTGAGTTACTTTTTAAACAACAGGGAACAACCAGTGAGAGTGCCCACAGACTTTATTATCTCTCTGGCCAAATTAGCACTCCAAAAAAACTTTTTCATGTTTGGATCTGATTTCTTTTACCAAATCAAAGGGGTGGCCATGGGCTGCCCCTTTGCTCCAGAATTGGCTGTTCTGTATATGGGCCTGTTTGAGGCTAAATTCATCACGGACAACAATCCATTCAAGGAATGTATCAGTCATTACATGCGCTATATTGATGACGCATTTTTTATTTGGAATGGAACAGAAGAACACCTCAAACATTTCTTGGAATGGCTGAACGGACGCACTCAGGACATTAAATTTACCATCAATTACAACAAGCATCAAATCACCTTCCTTGATGTTAAAGTCTATGCACTAGAAGGGACTTTGGCGACAACACTATTTAGGAAAACAACTGACCGAAACCGGGCTTTACATTTCACCAGTAATCACCCGAGAAATCTTCGCCAAAATCTCCCTTTTGGCCAATTCTTAAGAATCAGGCGGAATTGTTCAGTAAAAGACGAATATTTTGATCACGCTCAAAAACTGCTGGAACGTCTTCTGGAACGCGGGTACCCCAAAAAACTGCTCAAGAATGCCATGCGTAGAGCATGGTGGACCCCACGTGAGACCCTGCTGGAGAAAAAGAAGAAGCGAAATCTCGAAAGAACAGTATGTGTAACGACATTTTGCCCACATGCAAATCAACTTAAAAAAGCCATCAATCAGAACTGGCACTTAGTGAGACACCTCGAAGATAGCTTACTCCAACCACCACTGTTTGCATTTAAAAAAGAAAAAAGCATTGCCAATTTTCTAGTTCGTGCAGCAGTCCCCTTAAAGGAACCACCTACACTAAGAAATCTACTTGGCCTACAGCCCATACGGGGACATCATAAATGTGGCACCTGTGTGTGCTGCGACAAAACGATTGAGGGTGATGTTTTTTCCTACAATGGTATATTTTGGAGACACCAGACGTTTACCAACTGTAAATCTAGAAATGTTGTCTACGGAATTTTATGTCCCTGCCAAAAACTGTACGTTGGCAAAACAACTCAGGAAATTAGGCAGCGCATCTGCCAACATAAATCAAGAGTGAAAAAAGCTGTTGCGAATGCACCACTTGTCAACCACTGGACTGCTGCTGGACACACGGAACAGGACATTAAATGGACTGTGTTGTCAAAACTGGATCTAGACATAAGGGGCGGCGACATTGAAGAAAAACTGTGTCAACGGGAAGCTACCCTTATCTTAAAATTCAATACGGTCTTAAATGGGTTAAATGAACTTTCGGAAGTCTCTCGAGTACTCTAATATGTATCGCGGTTCATCCAACTTTTACTTGGAAACTTCAACTCCCATAACTCCCTCTGAGACCATGTGACCGAAATCTCGCGTCCCGCGCGCCTTCATTTATTGTTCCTGTTTGCATCCAGAACATGATGACCGGCGGACTTCAACGCTAAGAGACGTCCCGGTACACTCTGCGAGTGGAGCTCTTTCAAGGTAATTACGCCACGCCGCGTTGCTCGATGTTTGTTTTTTGAATTCCCGAGCCTAATAACTAACGCGTGCTTCAGGGTTTTCTTTCAGTAAGCGGCGCTGAATCACTGATCGGCCAGCCCATACAAGCGATCTGAACGGGAATCCGAGCTATTCTCTACACTCCAGAGGTACTATGCTATTCATTACGATCCTAGTGGACTCGCCGAATGATTCCTTCCACCCCAATGTAAACAACTTATGATGCATTTGTTTTTTCACGTTCACAGCCTTCATTTATAAACGCCTTTTCACGATGGCTCCCTGACGACTTTAACTCCATGCAGTCCCCCCCTTTTTTGGAATTAACATCGGATGTTCAAAACACTTGATACAGGTATTTCTTTTTATCTGTATGCCCTCCATTTGTCACCCTTTCAGACGACTGCAGGCTTGTTACACAGTACTAACCATAGGCTAACTCTCTGTCCACAGCAACCTCCGTGACTTAACACTGAATACACACAGGTAGGAGGCTATGTTTGGCTTTTTTGGTCGCTGTTCTCACTCTTTAAGCATAAATATACTAAAGGAAATTTTTTCCTTTTTTCAGATTCTCTGGTCCTGATGAGAATCGGACAAAGGGTCCGATTCGAAACGCGTCGACCTTGTGTACCTTTTGTTGTTAGGTTTTTTGGTCAGAAAGGAATTGTATATATTACGGTTGTCATACAATTGTTGTGATATTAAGTATTTTTTCAGCATTTTTGTGTTACTTTTGATTTACTCTTGACTCTGCTAGCCTGACCTCCTTTGTCTTATTTCACATGCACAATGTTTGGTATGGAAAGAATGTGAGTGTGAATGTGGAATGATTGATGCGTGAAAGTTGATGTTCACAGCACGGACTGCTTGTCCTACTTTGCAATTTATTATCGCTTATCTTTTGTCTGTCTTTTTTACATATATATATAAATACAAAAAGTATTTTGTCAATGTCTGTTTGTCTATACAAAAAATAAGGTATATCTAAATATAAAAATAAATACTTTTGATTCATTTCTAAAACCGACTAGCAATTGAATCATTGTTAGTCTGGATTCCAATTTAGTTGGTTGTGGTCTGGTAAATCAGTCACAGTATTTGCACTTCTTCTGTTTACTCTAGTATTGACTCTGCTTTACTGTGGATGAGTCAAAGCCCTTGTTTGTTGTTAATTACTCATATGGATGAAGCAGACAAATAAATTGAGCCATACTGTGGACCCTCAACATCACATGGGCACACCAGTAGTGCTGTATGTACACCACAGCATGCATCAGGAGAGGAGGTTGCAGGCCAACCACAGCCAAGCAGAGACTTAGCTCCTGTAGTGAGACCATACCAGCAGCACCTTCTTGGCCATGGTCGACAACAATGTAGGTCAAGATCTGTGTCACAACTAATCCTGTTCAATCCACAAGCAGTTGACAACACCCAGGTGTCTGGAGGCATTAAGAACTTCATGTTAGAGGTTCAAAGCCTACACCAAAAACAAATTAAAATCATAAACAGGAAATTACAGACCATGCAACAAACAATGTCCTTTGGATTTGGCAGTGTCTCTAGACAATTGGCAGAAAATCAAAAACAAATGGACATCAAGATAGACAGCATGACAGCTGCAATATTAAACTTTTGTGTCCAACAAGCCCACACTGACACAAACCAAAAGCACCGGGAGAAGCACAATGCTACCAGCATGGAGAGTTCAAGCCATTTAATTGGCAGATTGCGGCATGCCACAACTACCCTATGCAGGAGGACAGTTAATGTCCAAATTGAAATGGGCGACATAGCAAGGGGTTTGCAACTCATCACAACAGCCGTTTAGGCATTGCAAACCGACCACATTGCAGAGAGTACAGCTGCTGACAGTCAGGGGAGCGAGGAATGCTCTAGCATCAGTAGTGTATCCACTACTGATGCCATATGTCTAAGACTCAGCAGCAGTTGGACACATGCTGCCACACATCATAAGAGTACTCCATCAAGCCGCTGGGGCAGAAAGCGTTGATGTTGTATTTTTTATGTGTTTCTCATAATTGATAATGGTCACACCCAGTGGATTACCCAGCATGGCATTATGTGCTAAAACTATGTTTGTTAATGAAGAAATTAACATGCCTACCAGCATTTAAAGGAATTTTGCTTTCAAGCATCAACACATTTCTATTTTTTTTAACATGTTCAAATGCATTATAACTGTAGACTTATATTTCAAAATAGTTGTTGGCAACATGGTCCTGTGGATGTCTTCCCTCCTTTGATCTTTCTTCTGGTCGCTGCTGTATTAGAGGTGCAATATTGTCATCTTCAGACTCAGAGTCTGACACTGTGATGGGTAGTCCTCTCTTGGTTGTGCAACATTGCAAAAGTTGCTATCATTTTGCATGATGTTTCTGGTGCATGCTGTAGTGCTTTTTCACTCTTATGTAAACACGGAAATCTGTTTTTTCAACAGGCCAAACGTGTGCTCAATTACCACGCTGGTGCATTTATGTGCAACACAGTAGTGCCGCTCAATGTGGTTATTTAGTGAAAGGTATGGTGTCAGTGTACAGGGTTGCAAGGTATATGCACTATCACCTGTGGAAGACATGCACATGAGTGTCTAGTCACAATATGTAGGTCACAATACAGCTCTACATAAATTGCAGTATGCTGCATTATCTAATAGATATCCATCATCAAACGTCCCATGTTCTACCCGTCGGGAGATGCTACTGTGCTTGAACAAGAAGAAATCATGGGTGCTTCCGGGGTACTGGGACACAATGTCAGTAATGATGTTGTGTCCATTACATACCACTTGAATGTTAAGTGAATGTGTGTTTTTTAGTTTTCGGAAAATTTATTCCAGGTTCAATGGTGAACATATGGTCACATGTGTACCATCCACACACCCTACCACATGCGAAAAATTATCGAATCTTATAGAAATCCAATTTTGTGGCTTGGATTTCAGTGGCATTCCTGGGTAGATAGAAGTATTGCTTGATATATATTAATATGGCATCGAGGAATGCATGAAAAACGTGACAATGCACTCTGACACATACCACCAGCACCAGCAATGACACCCGGGTAACTACCTGGAAATTCGGTGTCCGCACTGTACTTTGCTCTGTTCCTAAAGTTTGGCATAGGGTTAGGTGGCAACTGACTCTGTTGATTAACAACCTGCTGCGGTTGACTCATTATCACCTCATTCTGCGTCTGTGGATTTAAGTTTGGATTTGCGCCATTATTATTCTGAATATTTTTACACACTCGATTTTCCAATGTACCAACTTTTCGCACCCATGACAAGGACATTTTTTCTTTTCTTCCTCTCTACTCATTCGTCCTCTTGGCCTTCCCCCATTATAATCATTCTGACCCTTTTTGTTTCACTTGATCATCAGTCTGACTAATTTAAGCTCTTGGTGTTCTGCCCACATTACCTTTTCTTCAAACTTTTTAAGTCTATTCTCAAAGTCGTCTCCACAATATTTGGCATATTTTAGAATCTCATCAACAGGTTTTCCCTGCCAACACAACATGTGCTGCTGAATCATTTGGTAGATTCTGGTCCTAATCCAGACACAAATCGATATATAAAATGACCAATAGCCTTATCTCCGATGTTCTGAAATCCACTACACTGCTTGAACACCTGCAACAGACGTTCATAATAAGCATGCACGGACTCATTTATTTCTTGGGTTGTTCTATATATTTTTATCCAATCTGTTTCTTTTGGTGGAATTTTCCCTTTCAAGAAAGTGATCACCTGGTGATATTTCTTCATTACCTCTTCTGAAGTGGCTCCTGTTTTTCATCTCTTGGGTACTCATCACTAGGCCAATCAACTGTAATTTTACATTCTGTCCATAAATCAGCAGGCACCACTATGTCAAATAGACCATCCAAATCTTTCAACAAAACCATAGAAACCTTCACAAACCTTTCAACCTGTCTGTATCCATTCTACTGTTTTTTCTCTTAACTTAATAAATGACAAAATATCTTGTTGAGTCCATGCACATATCCCCCTCCTAGAACCTCTCTCATTGGGCACAATCTCTCTGCCTTTCCAGATTATTTTAGTAAATATTCAGATGCAGTTCGTTTTGCCTGTGCTTCTTCCTTCTTCTTTGCCCACCTAGTTTTCCACCTGTCCAAGGCTCCCCATTTCTGTAAAATGGTTATTAATTCTTTATTCTGCAATTTCCTTCCGGACATATTCATATTTTCCAAATCGTTATCAGTAAATTCTGCTCTGTATGGTTTTCGGCAATACTTTTGATCTCCCTATTTTAATCCCCATTTCAGAGGCAAGCTGCGTCAATTTTTCATGAAAGATTTTAGTATTCCTAGATATGCTCCTACATATGAACAACAACTCTTCTTCACTGTGTTTAGCCTATCTATTCCCACATTTCCAGCTCTCATCTCTTCTAATTCTACTTTTAATTTAAAAATGACTAAAACATTTGGTTGTTGGTTCGGTTTGTCTATTCCCAGTGCCCATCTTTCTAATTCTTTTAGAGATAATATAGTGGCATTTTTAGTTCCTGTAGATGTTTCTAATCGTATTTCTTTTGAATAACTAGGTGTAACTCTTCTCAGGGTTTTATTTATCTGTCCTCCTATCAGCAAATCCATTAATGAGATTACTGAATCGCATTCACTAACTTGATCCTCAATTATTATATTTTCTTTTCTAGGTTCTATTATAGGAGTTGTCATATCTGGTAGTTTGGGACAATTTTCCTTATCCTCATACAATGGAACAGGACCTATAGTCATAGGTATAGTCAAGGCTTCAGGGTGCGTATTCAACTGGATTATTTTCTGTATGAATTCCTCTATTTTTTCATTTATTGCTTCTCTTTCCTTTTCCTGGAGAACTAGTCCATTTATTGGATCATGTATAACCTGTGGAACCAAAGGCCTTTCTAAAGCGGGGGCACTTGGAGTAGTTCTACTAGGTCCTTCCTGATATGGTTTCTTTAGGATATCTTCCATAAACTCATCTTCTGATTCCCCACAGCCTGTCATTGTTAAATGCATAGGGGCAGATTTATGATGCCCTTGCGCCGCAATTGCGTCACTTTATTTGACGCAACTGCGGCGCAAACAATGCACCCTATTTACAACGTGCTGCATCTAGGAGATGCGTCATGTTGTAAAGCCCTGCGCCATAAGGAGGCGTTCCTGCGCAGGGGGGGGGGGCGTTCCTGCGCAGGAACGCCTCCTGAAAGTGGCTGAGTGAAATCTATGAGATTTCACTCAGTCACTTTCTGGCCAATGCTGCGTCAAAACCCTGCGCCTGCTTGAAGCAGGTGTAGGTCTTGATGCAGCATTGTGTAGATAGGGCACCCTCGAGCCTTGCTGGAGCTGCGTCGCGCTTGCGATGCAACTCCAGCAATGCGCCACATTTCCGGCACAGATGCGTCACGCATCTGTGCCGTTTTTGCACCATTATAAATGCGGCGCACCATGGGTGGCGTAGCTGAGGCGCACGTTAACTGGCGCATCCCTCGGGATGCGCCAGTTAACATAAATCTGCCCCTTAATGTTTCCTGTGTACTTGCCCCCCGACTGTTCCTCCGCCATCAATACAGGATACAGTCCTTCCGTAATCATTGCTTTTCTCCATTGTTTCATCTGATTTTCTCGTGATTCACGCATCTGTTTACGGTAAAATCCTCTATAACTCTGACTACTTCTAGATCTTTCGCGTTCAAATGACTCAGTTTCCCATTCTTCTAGCGCTTCATTCTGTGTTAATCTAGGTCTGGGCTCTAATTTGTTCATCCGCATTCTTAATTTTGAAGGATTCTCCCATTAAACTGACCATTTTCTGGGAATGCTAATATTCCATCATTTCTGGTATATTCTATCCAATTTATTAACCACCCACATGTATGGTAGCCTCTCTCCTTCATCATATATGAGGCTAGTGTCTTTGGTTGTGGGATAAGAATCCCGCTCTGGTCTTAATGGGTTTATCTTTCTTGAAGTAATTTTTGATTTTCTACATAAACAACATTTTCCTCTTTTCTCCGTATATTTTAGGAGAGGATCTTTTTATATATTTGACTCTTGCAAATCCTAATATCTTCTATCTGGGCGATTCCCTATTAATGTCGGATCGTATTTCCACATACAAACTACACTGTTCAATACTAGTATGGCTTCTATTGTTGATAACCAATTAGCTCCTTTTTCACATTCAGGCTTCACCAATCCTAGTGCAGCTTTTATTCTTTCATCCAATCAAGCTCAAGCTTACACAATTCGTTTAGCCAATACTAGGGCAGCTTTATTTTGACGTCAGTATGCTAGAGCGCGCAGTTTTCCCCAGGTCTCCCGGGATACCAATTCTCTAACACGCACTGGGCCCTTGGCGTGAAGAACTCATTAATTTCGTTTGGGTGAAACTGGGTGAGGATTCCTCCTCCTGCACGCTGCTAGGAGTAATCAAGTTTGGATTTACCTCTGCTTACCATGCACCCGACTTACCACAGGCGCAATTCTTTGACGGACCTGGAGCTGTTAAGGAAAAGTAGACAGGCCTAACATCCAATACACCTTAAAATCCACAATATACTTTCCACAGTTTTTTGTAAAATGACCACAGACACCTGATTAAGTTCTAGTTTTTATATAAGAGTTCAAAGTGAAGAAGCCAAAATAATAAGCGATACACAGAGTAATATATCAAACATCAAAATCAATACCAAAAGATAACTTTGCACAAACAATATGACCATTTAGAATATATGGGAAACTACAGGGAGAAGTTTTAGCACATACTATTCACTGCAACTTTACGCTAGAACATAGGATGGGAATGGGACCTAGAACATGTACTTAACCTAAGTATTAAACTATTCTTGCTACTTTCACTGCAATCCACTAAAGGAAAGGGAAAAACGGGAACATGCTATGGATTATAAAATCAATGAATTTCTAAAGGAAAGGGGAGAGAAGGAACCGACAAAAATTCAGGCACATATAAGTTCAATGGCAATAAGGCAATAACATAGGTAAGAATGCTTTAATAGATCAGAGAGAGAAAGAAAGAGATAAAAAGATACGCAAACCCACAATCTATATTTACCTAATTCAGACTGAAGACCAACCCTGGCCACGGGTCAGTTGGGAAGACGGGGACAGGGACCCTCAACAAAGGAATGCCAGACTGTGAGCAGGTACAGCTCACGGAGAATAAGGACAGGATACCCCTCAGGTTCGGATCAAGGACTGGTCTCCCAGGGTACGACCAACACCCACAGCTTCGGACAGCAACGCCTGCGTTACCCCCTCCTGCAAGTAGTCTGCCAGAAACCCCGATTGGATTTTCGAATTCCCCAGCCAAGTGCTCCGCCAGCACTTAGGATTTTCCACCCCTTGGGAGTTTGTGGAAAGTATGGACAAAGTGCTCCGCAGCACTTTCAGAATGAGCACCTATTGAGATCGTAGGGTCAGTGACAGGTCTGCTACTCGGACAAGTCGGACAATTTTCCTAAGCTAAACTAGGGTAATTATACAATTTTGGGGACCCTCAGACCACCCCCTAATGTTGCAAGTGACAGTTTCACATATTGTGATTGGTCAGGAGAGGTGGTGTGGTCTTTACCACCTCCTAGAATTCAGTTTCACATGATAAATATGCAATTTTGAATACCCGCCCCTCAGGTTCACGTTCCCATGCATAGAATACAGCAGTACAGAACAGTTTTCAATAGGTAGCAACAGAATTGCTATTTCCAAGGTGAGGTGCCGTATTCCCAGCGACGTTCCCAGGCGCATTGTGCTTCAGGTGCCAGCTGGCTAGGCTTAGCTTCTGCGCAGATGGAACTTTCTCCGGTCACGTGACAGTGCCCAGCAGAGCTTCAAGCATGGCTCCGCTCATGATTACCCAGCCCACAAAGACGCGGTACATGAAAAGTAAGCGAAAACAAATTAGAATCATACATAAAAATGATCGCACTGTATACCACGATAAGAGATAACCAACCCTTACTTTTATAATAACTATAGCATTAGGGATTAATGCGAAAGAATAGATAGGCTAAAGCTGCTGCAGTAAGCAGAGAGCGTGGTGAGAGACAAGCGGCCATATTCAGCATCAATGCGCATGAGCACAGAATCCCTCCAGAATGCGAGTGCGTCACATCACATGGGTATGACCGACGCATGCGCAGACTGAATTGCGGCAAAGCAGCCATTTTCAGTGCAAGCTTCGTTAGTACGTGAAAAGACAAACAAGCAAGCATCCTAGGGACACCCGCGTGTAGGGAAAACACTTTACAGATGACGAACAATGGTGTTAATATTATTATGCCATTTAGACAAGGGTTTTGCATACGAGCAAGGCGCTATACGTGCGAATCCTTGCTCCATCAATCCCCTCTTTGATGATATTTACTATCATCACTACACGAAGGAAACAGATGCCAACTTTTCTCATTCATTCATATCGTCCATTTCGATTTCAATAAACTTATTGTTTAGTTTTCTTTCAGCTTCCTTATGAGAGTGGTGATTTTTCGCCTTTTTATAAATTGCACTTTTCAGTTCTTCTAATTCTAATTCATCAATGTTTCTTTTCACCCCCCTCGGATTGACTGTATATTTCTTCTTACACTTCTGACATTTGCAGCAGATAAAAATGATCAATACAATCACACCTATTATGACTATTGGCATCAGTATTTTCCACAAAATATTTCTACCTAGATTAGTAAACCAACTACCTATAGAGGAGAGACCTCCAGTCAGTCTCGTCCAGGCACTGTCAACCTCCAATGGTTTGAGTTCCTTTTCCAAATTAGTTATGTTCCTCACATATTGTTTTAATTCAATACTTTTATCAGGAATGTAGGTGCAACAATGTTGCGCTTTCAGCATTCTACAGACTCCGCCCTCTTTTGCTAATAGGGTGTCAAGGGCAAGACGGTTTTGTAAAACCATTGATCTGATCGCAACCATTTCAGTATTGACCAGCAGGAAACCAGCAGCAGTGTCCGTTGATAACCGGTCCACTACTGTAGACAATTTGCAGATTCTATGGGTGTTCAGAACTACCCCCATTCCAGGTATCAGTGCACTAAAAATATCACCTATAATTTCGCCTACACTTTCGCGTCTACTACGCACTAAGCCATTAGTTTCATCATCGCTTCCAGCTGCATTGTTCACATGGTATATTTTCGGGAAAACAATGCCAAAGTAGCAGCTCCCATACCAGTGATCCGGCAATTTGAAATAAGCCTTGTTCCCACATATATAATATATTCCGGGAAACACAGGTTCTGACCCATTTTTGAAACCCCAACCTCCAATTACCTTATAATTATGTTCACACTCGCTGGAACCGATGAATACATTGTTATAGTACTCTGTCTTTTCCCTATGGATACAAAGTTTCCCCTTTCTTTCAAAATCCAGCAACAAGGCAGGACTGGCTTCGCCTTCTGAGGTGTAATTCATGTGCTCAGCCCACTTAGGGATTCTATCCTTCTCATCATTTGCCTTCTTCTGAAACTTTTCTCTCCTTCTGTCTGCCATCTTTATAAACATCTTTTCCTGCTCTTGCAGTGAACAGGTCAGATTGTCTTCCCTTGCTTGATCTAAGTCTATGTTACCTATAGTCAGGAAATATTCCCCCATATAACGGGTCACGTCACTTGTAGTATGTACACGGTTCAAATGTCCTCTAATAGGAAGTTCAGAAAATACTACGTCATCATTTGAATAATAGTACTGCAAGGTGCTTCTATAGAACAAGCTAGCTAATATACTACAGGATATTCCATAGGTCAAAGGTAGGTGGTGGTATGTCACGCCTTCAGCCACTGAAGTTGGCAGCTTCATGCAGACATAACAGTCCTCTATTTCCATAGCTTCTACGTAATGCACTAACAGGTTAGCAAAAACATTTAAGTGCGTCCTGTTCTTCATTTTGTGAAAGTGTAGTCCATCCTCATCTGGTGCTTCTAAATCAGGTCGTGTGTGTGTCAGTCCTACTCTTTGGTCGCGTCTTTCTAGTCTTCGCGGTGTTTCTGCAGTCGGTACAACCCCTACATCTACTGCTTCGGGTTCAGTAGGGGACAAGTTAGGATTCTTACTTATCATAAAAGGTAGAAAAACTGTTAGTCCTATCCACATTACTATTAGCATAGCTACACTACACAAACATATCTTACAACAGGTTTTGAGACACCCACAGCGGGATCTCCCAGAGACACTCGGATCAGACATATTTAGCTTACAGGTGGCTTTTGCTACCCCTCTTCGTTTCTCTGCACCAAAGGCTCACTTCGGCTCTCTTAAGGAGGGTCTTCGGCCGAACTCCGATCAGCAATGGACTCGTGGTCACTGTTGCCACTGTGGTGAGGCTCGTCAATCTCTTCCAACACAAAGTACGTCCACTCAGGGCTCCGATACAGTCGGTTCTGTTTCTTTATCCTGTCGCTCTTTCTCAGCGATTTTCCTTGGGCTGCACTCCTTTCACTTAAAGCCCTTTTTCGGTCTTTATCGTTTTCTTCGACTGTTTTTAGTCTGAGCCTTAGTCTCTTGACGTACCGAGGTGTACTTCTTCCTCCGTGCCTCCCAGTGGTTGAGGAGACTTCTCCTTCTTCGTGCACTCTTTTCACTTTTTGTTGTGGCACTTCTGTTTTCCTGCCTGTCTGACTAGTTCCAGGTCTTTCATCTATTTCTTCTGCCTGGTCGCTAATCTGTTCCTGCTCAGATTCAAATCGCACTTTCTTCTTACTTTTTTTTACTGTTGTTTCCGTTGTCTGAGCACTTTGATCTAGTTCTATCTGTTCCTGTTCATGCTCTTCGACCTCTTCGCTTTCTTCTGCATGAACGTCAGCCCTAATTTCTAACTGTCCCTCTCCCTTCTCGGGAGTTTCAGGAGGAGTGTCGATGTCCTGATCTGACCCTACTTGGCCTACTTCCTGATCAGGTGGGTTATGGCTTTCGTTGACCTGACCTGCTTCTTCTATTTCTGACTCACCTGGACTATCCCACTCACTGTCTAAGTAAGAATATTTCCGGGTTCGTATTGGATCATGAACCGGTTCGTCGGCGGGATACCATTCAACGTCTCGACTTGTGCTCGGCAGTTCGATGTCAGCTAGCTCCGGACTCTCTTCCTCGGAGGTCTCTTCAGCTGTGCTGCCTTCAGCTCCAGTCGCGTTTTCTCCAGATACCCGCTTTGTGTGGCTGGCGTGGATCCACTTCGGTACACCAGCGCACTTCACAGCAGTGGTAGTGACGAGGATCACTTGTCGTCGCTTTCCCCACCTTGGCTTCAAGCAGCTGCTCCGGGTGTGTTTCTTTAACACCACCCAGTCTCCTGGCTGCAGGTTGTGTGCTGGAGTCTTTGGCCACTCGTCTTCAGTCTCTCCAATCTGCTGAGAGAGAGAACGCACTTGGTCACCCAACTGCTTGCAGTATTCTAGCACCATATCATCAGAAATGCTTAGCAGTTTGTTTCCGGGTACCCATGCCTGGCGCATCACTCTTCCCATCAACACTTCATGGGGACTCAGGCCAGTCTTTCGATTTGGGATACTTCTCAAACTCATCAGTACCAGGGGTAAAGCTTCTATCCAGTTCATTTTTGTGGAATCACACATTTTTCCCAGTCTGGACTTCAGAGTGCCATTTATTTGTTCCACTACCCCAGAAGCCTCTGGGTGGTAGGCGCAGTGCAATCTTTGCTTCATTTTGAATGCTCTACAGAGTTCCAACAGGACATCGTTGGCAAAATGCCCACCTTGGTCCGTTTCGATTGTCTCTGGGATCCCATACCTAGGTATCAACTCCCTGAGCAATAGCTTGGCTGTGGTGATAGCGTCATTTTTCTTAGCTGGATATGCTTCCACCCACCTAGAGAATAGACAAACTATGACTAAAACATATCTGTATCCGTTGCATCTGGGCATGGTTATGAAGTCTGCCTGTATTCTTACGAAGGGACCTACTGCCTTTCCAATAGTACTCTGTTTCACTACAGTCTTCTTTCCTGCATTGAATTGCTGACACACTAGGCACCTCTGGCAAAACCTTTCCGCCTGGTCCCTGAACCCTGAATTGCAGAACACTTGTTCAAACACCCGACACATCGCATCTCTTCCCATATGTGTTGGCTCATGTATCATTCTGACCATGGGGTCGATCAAGCTATCAGGCAGTACAGGCACTCCATCCGGATTTACCACCACACCATCTTCTCGCAACTCGCATTCCTTTGCGGCCCACCTGCCCTTTTCTTGCCTGTCTGTGGCTTGTTGTATCTCTCTTAATTCTTCCCACGTTGACACATTATCAAACAACATAAGTTGGCAGCTGGTTCCATCCCACCGGGCAATTTGTAGGGACATCTGGTGTCGGGCACAAAACTGTGCAATTTTGTCAGCGTACCTATTACCGGCAGTCACGTCGTCATTTCCAGACCTGTGAGCCGCACACTTGACCACAGCCAATTCTTTGGGTAATTGGATAGCTTCCAGTAAGTTATGCACTACTTTCCCATTTCGGATAGGTGTGCCAGAGGAAGTCATGAATTCTCTTTGCAACCACAATTGGCCGAAGTCATGAACAACCCCGAAACAGTACTGACTGTCGGTGTAAACAGTAATTCTTTTGTTTTTTCCCCTCTTGCATGCTCGAGTTAACGCTATAAGCTCCGCCACTTGTGCAGATTTCACCTCGCGCATGTAAGATGCCTCGATGACTCCTGTCAGAGTAACCACAGCATAGGCAGCACTCAGACTCCCACTCTCATGTCTCAAACACGAGCCATCCACAAACATTGTTTTATCCCCGTCCCGTAGTGCTATTTCACGAATGTCAGGACGGGGCTTGGTGCTATATTCAGTCAGATCAATGCAATTATGTTCCCCACCCTCATCCGATTCTGCGTCCAGAGGGACAGGTAACAGTGTCGCAGGATTTAGGACATTGCATCGGGAGATAGTTATATTTTCAGCACCAATCAAAATTCTCTCATACTTAGTCAGCCGACTAGGAGTGAGGTACTGGGTCCTAGTTCTAGTCAGTAGGATGACAACAGAGTGAGGAACATAGACAGTGACGGGATGTCCCATGACAATGCTCTCGCTCTGTTCCAGACTGACGCAAGTAGCAGCAACGGCTTTTAAGCAGCCAGGCAGTCCAGCCGCCACTGGATCTAGGGTGGCCGAAAAGTAGGCGACCGGCCTTCTGACTGATCCGTGCTCCTGGGTTAGGACTGAAAGAGCACAATTTTCTCTAGTGTCACAGAACAGTTCAAAAGGTCTATTGTACTCAGGCATACCCAATGCAGGTGCGGTACACAGACAGTTTCTCAGAGTTACCCAAGCATTCATGCTTTCACTGTCCCAATGGACGGGGTCCTCCACTCCTTTCTTTGTCATATTTATCAGGGGTCGGGCTAGAGCCGCAAATCCTGCAATCCATTGCCTGCAGTAACCCACAACTCCCAAGAACATTCTCACTTCTTTCTGAGTTTTGGGCAGTTCCATTGCTCTAATTATTTTAATTCTTTCGGTAGTTACTTTCCTGATTCCCTTTTCTATCTGGTGCCCCAGATACTTCACTGAGTTTTTACAAAACTGCAATTTGTCAGGCGACACTTTATGTCCTCCCTTTCCTAGGTGATTCAGCAAGGCAATTGTGTCAGTGACACAGTCAGACTGGGTTTTAGATGCCACTAACAGGTCATCTATGTACTGCACCAAAACAGACTCTCTTGGCAGCACTAGGGATTCAAGGCACCTTTTCAGTATCTGGTTGAAAATCGATGGACTCTCAGTGTACCCCTGGGGGACACGATTCCAGACATAGATATGGCTGTCGAATTCAAAACTGAAAAGGAATTTGCTTTCAGGGTGCAATGGGATGGAAAAGAATGCGTGGCACAGATCAATGACAGTGAACCATTCTGCATTCCAGGGAATCTGGTAGAGAATGACTGCAGGGTTGGGTACAATAGGACAGCAAGGCACAACTATTTGGTTTACCTTGCGCAAATCTTGCACCACCCGGTACTTCCCACTAGGCTTTTTGATCCCAATGATAGGCGAATTACAGGGGCTGCTCAACACTTCTTCTATTATTTCTGCTTCTAGCAGCCTCGTTATTTCAGTCGCTACTCCTGCCTTCACTTCTGCACTCATCTTGTACTGTCTTGTTTTGGGGTATACAGCATTTGTTTTTATTGCTATTTTAACCGGGTCCACATTTGCCATCAGGCCTACATCTTTTCCCGTGAAATCCCACACTTCAGGTACTACTCTCAGCTGGAGTTCCTCAGGTAAGTCCTCAATTGTCAAAGGCTTGATATCAGCATCTTGTCTGACCAACATTAGTTTGTACAGGCCATCTTCATCGGGGGTCTGAATTTCAACGCCATTTGGTGTGCAGTAAATGGTACAACGCATCTTGCACAACAAATCACGTCCCAGTAGGTTTACAGGACTGGAATCACAGACCACAAATCTGTGCATTTCCTTGAAATTTCCTATGGAAATCTCCATTGGTTCAGTTACAGGGGTACTTATTATCTGATTTGATACGCCCACTACTTGGATCGCTTCTCCCGAGAGGGGTAGGTTAGGAACATCCACTGTTCTTACAGTAGATCTGGTAGCACCAGTGTCCAACAGAAAGGTGACATCTCTGCCTTCAACCTTTCCTTCAATGTATGGTCCAGTCTGGTCTACCGGTAAGGAGGCGCCAAGTACGCACTCCTCATCCTCCCCTCTCAGGCCCCGTCAATCTTGATCTTCACAAAGGAAGGTATCACTTAGCAGGTACTGTGGAATGACTGCATTTCTTTCACTCTCAACCTCCCATACTTCCGCCCTCTCATTCTGCTGACCCTGATTCTTAAAATTCTGTCTAGGAGCGCGAGGTACTGGAGGTAATTTTACCTGTTGCTGGGTTTTCCTTGTCCCCTCTTTCGGCACCTGTGGATTTAAACCATTTACAGGGGCATTACCAGCCTGTAGGTGTGGACACTCGTCTCTCCAATGCCCCATCTGGCCGCACCCATGGCACGGAAACTTTTTCATGGCCTCCTCACGACTCATTTTAGGTCTGGGCTTTCCTCCCCCCCCAGAATTGGTATTCTGAACATTATTATCAGAAGGCATTTTACTTAACTGTTTTTCTTGCTGTTCAGCTAATTTCACCTGTGCCCACATCACTTTCTCCTTGAGGGCTTTCCTTTTATTTTCGATCTCATCTTCGCAGTATTTTGCATATTTCAGGACATCATCTATGGGCTTTCCCTGCCAACTGATTTTGTTATCTCGAATCCACTGTGATATTTCAGGCCTTAATCCTAGCACAAATCTGTAACTGAAATGGGTCATGTCTTTCATGTCCACATTATCAATACCACTGTAAGTTTTGAATACCTGTAGTAACCTTTCGTAAAATGAATGCACTGTCTCATCACGTTCTTGGGTGGTTCTATCTATTCGGGTCCAATCTGTCTCTTTGGCTGGCACCTTTTTCTTAAGATACTGTATGACCTGGTCATATTTCCTCATCACATCCGGTGAAGGGGCTCCCGTTCTCTCATCTCTGGGGTATTCATCATTAGGCCAATCAATTTCTATCTTACACTCCGTCCACAGATCCACAGGGACCACAATATCGAAAAACCCATCCAGGTCTTTCAACAGGCATTTCTGAACCTTTATGAACCGCTCTACCTGTCGGTACCAGTCAACTGGTTTCTCACGTAATTTCGGGAAGTCATTTGTAAATGACACAATGTCTTGTCTGGACCAAGGGACATGGACATATTTTCCTCCCGGGACCTCCCTCATGGGACACAACTTTTCTGTTGGGGTTACTTCCTTTAATACAAATTCTGAAGTTACTGACCCAGCCCTGCTGCCTTCCTTTTTCTTTGCCCACCTGGTTCTCCACTTCCCCACTTCGCCCCATTTCTGCAGGAGCTTCAACAATTCCTTTACTTGGATCTGTTTCCCCATCACATTCAGGCTTTCTAGGTCTTTGTCTGTGAAGTCTACTCTGTAAGGTTTCTGAAGAACTTTGGAGCGACTAACATCAACTCCCATTTCTGTAGCGGCATCCATTATCTTTTCGTGGAGCACCCTAGCATTCCGGGTAAGATTTTTACTGATGAATAGTAACTCTTCTTCATTATACGAGCTCAGGCGCTCAACTCCCACGTTCCCAGCCATCATTTCTTCTATTTCTATTCTTAATTTATATATTTCCAATGTTTTAGGTTGAGAAGTGGTCTCTTTCTCTATCTCCTTTGTCCACCGGTCTAATTCTTCAGGGGAAACTAAAGAGGCGTTCCTAATTCCAGATGCACTTTCAATCACCACTTCCTTTTGTCTGGGCTGACTCCTTGTCCCTATTACACTGGCCCTCGACTCCCTTATGGGCAAATCCATTAAACTTCCAGATTCACTCTCACTTTCCTGATCCTCATCTATGAATACTTCTTTCCTCGGGGTCTGGCAGCTAGGAGTAGGCAGTATTGGGGTGATGACAGGAGGAAGGGGACTAATCAAGTCATTCTTATACATCGGGATAGCAGGACCAATAGTTACCGGAATGGTCAAGGCCTCAGGATGGGGATGCATCTGTGCAATGGTTCTGGCTAAATCCTCTCGTTGTTTACAGAGGACTTCTCTCTCCTTTTCCTGCAACCCCCTTTCAACCGTATTACCATGTAATACCTGGGGTACTAAGGATGGATAAATACTCGGGGCAGTCGGGGTAACCAATCGAGGGGGGCTTTCCCCGAATGGCTGATAATTCGGGACTGTGGACTTGGGTCTGCAAAACTCATCCCTTCCACTAGGTTTACTGCTTGTAGCTATCCTGTCTGTATCACTTTCCCTCCTACTCCGGGGGTAAGTGGTAACAGAGCTTTGAGAATGCATCGAATCTGATTCTGCTACATAGGGAGGTGGATCCTTCATTAACAAGTCTTCCAGGTGTTCATCTTCTCCATCCCCCATAGGTGCTAGGTGATGGGTTTTTGCTTTACATTTTCCTTTTTTCTCCTCTAATACTCCCATCATGGGAAACAGTCCTTCAGTTAACATAGACTGCCTCCACTGTTTCATTTTCTGCTCTTTGGTTGGCGTGGGAAGTCTGGGATACCACTTACTCACTCCTTTATCCATTCGGGGTTTATCTCGCTCTGCAGCCTCAATCTCCCATTCCTCCAAAGCTTCGTACTGGGTCAACCTAGGTCTAGGGTGTAATTCATTCATGCGGGTCCTTAAGTTAAACAGGATCCGACCATTAAATGTACCTTCAACAGGAAATGCCAGGACTCCGTCATCTATAGTATACTTTGCCCAATTTTCTAGCCAGACGCAAGTATGATACCCTTTATCAAATAACATAAAAGAGGCAGGGGTATTTGGCGGGGGAATGAGTACACCTTCTCTCGTTCTAATGGGCTTGTCAGTTTTGAAAAAATTCTTTACTTTATCCGAAAATGACAATTTTCTCTTTATTCCATACATCATGTGCGGTCTACCTCGTCTAAGCTGATCCTTATAAAATCCTAGGTATTTGGGATGAGGTATAAAATCTGGATACCACATATAATCTTCGGGATTCTCTTTGAACTCGGCTTGATCAATTTTGTTTACTTTTGTACTTCCAATGCTAGCGCGATTTTTATTTCACGCCACCCAATCAGGTCAGAGAATACAACTACAGTCAACCAATGGGTGTGCGGCCTTTTCGGAAGACAGAGTCTCCCGTTTCGGCACTCACCCCTCCTTCACAAATTCAGCTCCGCTACACGCCCGCGGTCCTGACCAATACCAGCGCGGCACGGAGTGACGTCAGAGCAGCTCTCCGACTGACTCCCGCCTTCACAAGGTAACGGAAACTTTTTACTCTCTCTAAAGTGCGAGTGCAAGTTTTAGTTAATAACACGCAACGTTTGCCACTATGTCTGAGTGTTCTAAAAAGAGAAAAGACTTTTCTTTCGCTACTAGTAAACCACTTCTGTCTACTTTTCATTCACTCTGGATAGACTTCTTTGCCTGTCCCTTCACACTAGTAACATAGAACCCGTTATTCTTCTGGCTCATCCACCTTAGTCGGGGATATGTACTGAGCCAGGATTTCACCAGCGAACTATTTTACTTACCAGACAAGCCTCGGAGACCCTACTACTCCTTCCGTATGCGACCCTTACTAGGTGATATCGCAATGAAAGTTTTATAACGGACTCGTAGCTATCATTCACTCCAGAAACAAAGGTCCTAATTAGTGCTTCCAGTTATCCTTAACCCTGCACTAATTAATCAAACTTAGTGACTTCAACAGCTAACCGGATTCTACTCACCGTTAGCTAAAATACTTCCCCGGGGATTCAGACTACACTGAACATTTACAAACAATTCTGGGTTAATTCAACATACAGTATTTATAACAGCAATGCAAATTCATGAACATTTACATATAAAAACATATTTCCAAAATATTGTAAAAATACAGTAACAATCAGCAGCACGTTTTTGTATTCACGGTTTGTTTATGACTATCCTGTCTACCTAATCTAACTAGTCCAAACCATCCTCTGCTAGCCAGAAATTACTGCTAGAGCGCGCAGTTTTCCCCAGGTCTCCCGGGATACCAATTCTCTAACACGCACTGGGCCCTTGGCGTGAAGAACTCATTAATTTCGTTTGGGTGAAACTGGGTGAGGATTCCTCCTCCTGCACGCTGCTAGGAGTAATCAAGTTTGGATTTACCTCTGCTTACCATGCACCCGACTTACCACAGGCGCAATTCTTTGACGGACCTGGAGCTGTTAAGGAAAAGTAGACAGGCCTAACATCCAATACACCTTAAAATCCACAATATACTTTCCACAGTTTTTTGTAAAATGACCACAGACACCTGATTAAGTTCTAGTTTTTATATAAGAGTTCAAAGTGAAGAAGCCAAAATAATAAGCGATACACAGAGTAATATATCAAACATCAAAATCAATACCAAAAGATAACTTTGCACAAACAATATGACCATTTAGAATATATGGGAAACTACAGGGAGAAGTTTTAGCACATACTATTCACTGCAACTTTACGCTAGAACATAGGATGGGAATGGGACCTAGAACATGTACTTAACCTAAGTATTAAACTATTCTTGCTACTTTCACTGCAATCCACTAAAGGAAAGGGAAAAACGGGAACATGCTATGGATTATAAAATCAATGAATTTCTAAAGGAAAGGGGAGAGAAGGAACCGACAAAAATTCAGGCACATATAAGTTCAATGGCAATAAGGCAATAACATAGGTAAGAATGCTTTAATAGATCAGAGAGAGAAAGAAAGAGATAAAAAGATAAGCAAACCCACAATCTATATTTACCTAATTCAGACTGAAGACCAACCCTGGCCACGGGTCAGTTGGGAAGACGGGGACAGGGACCCTCAACAAAGGAATGCCAGACTGTGAGCAGGTACAGCTCACGGAGAATAAGGACAGGATACCCCTCAGGTTCGGATCAAGGACTGGTCTCCCAGGGTACGACCAACACCCACAGCTTCGGACAGCAACGCCTGCGTTACCCCCTCCTGCAAGTAGTCTGCCAGAAACCCCGATTGGATTTTCGAATTCCCCAGCCAAGTGCTCCGCCAGCACTTAGGATTTTCCACCCCTTGGGAGTTTGTGGAAAGTATGGACAAAGTGCTCCGCAGCACTTTCAGAATGAGCACCTATTGAGATCGTAGGGTCAGTGACAGGTCTGCTACTCGGACAAGTCGGACAATTTTCCTAAGCTAAACTAGGGTAATTATACAATTTTGGGGACCCTCAGACCACCCCCTAATGTTGCAAGTGACAGTTTCACATATTGTGATTGGTCAGGAGAGGTGGTGTGGTCTTTACCACCTCCTAGAATTCAGTTTCACATGATAAATATGCAATTTTGAATACCCGCCCCTCAGGTTCACGTTCCCATGCATAGAATACAGCAGTACAGAACAGTTTTCAATAGGTAGCAACAGAATTGCTATTTCCAAGGTGAGGTGCCGTATTCCCAGCGACGTTCCCAGGCGCATTGTGCTTCAGGTGCCAGCTGGCTAGGCTTAGCTTCTGCGCAGATGGAACTTTCTCCGGTCACGTGACAGTGCCCAGCAGAGCTTCAAGCATGGCTCCGCTCATGATTACCCAGCCCACAAAGACGCGGTACATGAAAAGTAAGCGAAAACAAATTAGAATCATACATAAAAATGATCGCACTGTATACCACGATAAGAGATAACCAACCCTTACTTTTATAATAACTATAGCATTAGGGATTAATGCGAAAGAATAGATAGGCTAAAGCTGCTGCAGTAAGCAGAGAGCGTGGTGAGAGACAAGCGGCCATATTCAGCATCAATGCGCATGAGCACAGAATCCCTCCAGAATGCGAGTGCGTCACATCACATGGGTATGACCGACGCATGCGCAGACTGAATTGCGGCAAAGCAGCCATTTTCAGTGCAAGCTTCGTTAGTACGTGAAAAGACAAACAAGCAAGCATCCTAGGGACACCCGCGTGTAGGGAAAACACTTTACAGATGACGAACAATGGTGTTAATATTATTATGCCATTTAGACAAGGGTTTTGCATACGAGCAAGGCGCTATACGTGCGAATCCTTGCTCCATCAAGTATCACTCCTTACTACTGACCCCTCCTTTACAAAACTCCATCAGTTTCATGCCCGCTGTCTCAACCAATCCCAGCACGGCACTCTGTGACGCAGGCGCAACTCCGACAGCTAACCCTCCCCTCACAAGGTAACACAAGAACTTATTTTCTTACAAACGTTTCTCCAAAATGTCATTAATAACATTGTAAAACATTCGCTACTCTGTCTGTTCCACTAAAACCAAAGGATAGTTGATTTTCTTTTGCTACGAGTAAGACCTTGCACTTACCCTTCACACACTGCGAGTAAACCTTCTGCTTACCCTTCATTCAAGCTCAGGCGATCCTGTTACTTGTTCGGTCTTACCCTTTCAAGGTGACATTAGACTAAAGTTTCACAAGTGAACTCCTTTGCCATCAATCACTCTCACTATTATTCAGAAAATAATCCCTAATTTTATACTGTCAGCCCTGCGTAGGTTCTCAGTATTTGTCAGGTTGGGCCATAGTCTAAGTGCAGTTTTCAGGCAGAGTCAGTGGTCACACAGTGGAGGCAGGCGTTTGGGTCAGTGGTCACACAGTGGAGGTAGGCAAAAGAAGTTTCAGTTGTCCTGGAAGCAACGGGTGGCTCAAAAATGTCTTTAAGTTAATTATTTGCAGGCCGCTTTTTTTCACGGAATTTCAATATGGCGGCCATCATGAAAAGTTGCAGGTTAGCGCTATAGTGTCTGAGCGCCTACAAGGAATTCTATCTTTGTGCGCGAGCGTTTTAAGCTCAGCGTACTTCAACCGTCGCATCGTAGGATTCAGTTGAGTGTCTCCAGAGCTCCCGGAGTTTCTGTCGGGAAATTGACATATCTAATTCGGTGTTGCTCGGAGATTGCCAAGTGGTTTTCAGAGGAGCAGAGATCGGCTAATTTCAGCGAAAGCGGCGATCGTCAAGAATATTCAGGTACCATTTTGTCATATTGTGGAGGACAGTTCTGAAGGTCATGGGTTGCAGAGATCATTCAGTGTCGAAATACAGTTTGGCAATGCTGATCTAAGTTTGGTAAATCAACTTTGTTAGAAGACAGTAAAGATACAGAAAAGGTTTGAGACGCCCATTTTGAAGAACATTAAAACTCAACATTTGGGCATCAAATTATTTAGCGTAAAAGAAATACAAAGATTAACCAGACATTAAAGAACAATATCTTCGAAGAAAAGTATCATCCTTTAAGGAAAAGTACAGAATATTTGATTAATGAGAAATAATTCAATACTCAAGACTAAAGACGGTATATTTAAAACAAAATAGTAGGTAGAAATATATATATATATATATATATATATATATATATGTATATATATTAATACTTACCAACAAGTTGACTTGAGCTGAAATTTACAAGGACTGCATCTGAAAAAGAAAAAGAAATATAAAACAGGAAGTGACAATTATATTGACAAGACTTCTACTACAATATATTAAAAAGAAAAGATTCATTGAGAGAAGCTTAACCACTGAATTAACAAGGTAATTGTTTTAGAAGAGTAATAAGAATTAGATAGACAGCAAGTAAGAAGAAGTAAAAATAAGTTAGAGCAAGTAATCTTGTGTTTATTTGTTTCAGGAACTGAAAACCATTTAGAGGGTGTTCCGCAAGTATACTACAGTGGCAGTCTCTCTTATCTCCCATTCCCCTTTCCCTTTCTTTACTGCTAGTTAAATATTTTTTGATTGCAGTGAAGTGGAGGAATTGGACAGAATTCTTCTGAAGCAAAAGAAATGAGATTGGTTCTTCTGACCCTGTGGCAACAAGACTCAGGTACCTTGTCTGACAGATTGAAGTGCCATAAAGTAAATTCCACCTGGTCAGAATGGCTGATGGTTTTGATGTTAAGACCTTAGCAATAGTTTTAGAAGGATTACAAAAGCAATTAAGTGATACTATGGAAGAGGTTAGAAAATCTAGTCAGGAGACTGGGGTTCTTCGTAGGAGGTTTGATGAGTTTGTTGCAAGTTCAAATCCCTTACCTAAAGAGACTAGTTCCAGACCATTTTCCCCTTCTCCTTCTGCTACTGAGTTATCCACACAGGTCATACATGCATTTTCTCCTACAAATCCATTGGCTGCTCCTGAAAGGTTTTCTGGGGATCCACATAAAGCTCAAATTTTCCTTACACAATGTTCGCTACATTTTTTGTGTAAACCAATTATTTTTAAGGAAGATCAGTCCAAAGTGGCGTTCGTACTGTTTTACTTGAGTGGAGATGCTGTAGCCTGGTCCATGCCTCTGGTAAACTCCAATGATTATGTGTTATACAATTTTGAGGAATTTAAGTCAGAATTTTAACGTATTTTTGACCGAAGAACCATATCTCAAGCAACTGATAATGAATTATTGGAGTTGAAACAGGGAAACAGAGATTTGGTTGCCTATTTGGCACAATTTAATAAATTCATTTTGGAAACAAAGTGGCCAGAAGAAAAAAGAGCTGCAATTTTTTATAGAGGATTGAAAGATGAGCTCAAGGATGGTTTGGCTCCGATTCCAAAAAGACCCACAGAAGTTTCAGAATTAATTGATCTAGTTTTGTAGATAGATCAACGTCAGTCTGAGAGAAGAAATTAAAGAAGAAAACATTCTAGACCTCTACCACCTAGATTTGATAGAGCAAAATCAGAACTTGTAAAATCTAGTGATTCAGGTTCAACTGAGGAACAAATGCAGCTAGGAACAGTTAGGGGTCCATTAACCAAGGAGGAACGTGAGAAGAGAAGAAGTGGAAAATTATGTATGTATTGTGGCAACGCAGGACATTTTGTAAAAGAATGTCCAAAGAGACCCAAGAGTAGCAATTGGGTAAAGGACAGGCCCCATCAGTAGAAGGAGTTGCTCTGGTGGGTGCTCAGGGAGAGACAACTCTGAGCACACAGTTCTTAATAAATACTCTTCAATCGTCAGCTCCTCATTTAATAATCTCCAGTACCATCAATTTTAGTAATCACGAAGTCCAAGGAGTTTCAGTCATGATTGATTCTGGAGCCACTGGAAACTTTTGTGATTTAAAATTTGCCAAAACTTTAGAAATAAAATTCATCAAGAAGGGAAGACCAGACCCAGTTCGTGCTGTAGATGGTATGAATTTCTCTTCATGACCAATAGCATTTGATACTGAAGAAATTATTTTGAAAGGTCCAGGTCATCATAGGTCAATATTAAAGTTCAGTTTAATTGATGCCCCTCAATTCCAGTTAATTTTAGGTTTACCCTGGCTCACTGAGCACAATCCAAGAATTGATTGGGCTAAGAGAACAATTGAATTGAATTCGGATTATTATCTGGAACATTGTTTTAAAGTAGGCCCAAAGGAGAAACAATCATCTCCCTTTTTTAGTTTGGTAGAACATACGCAAATGATATGTGCTTCTGAATTACCTGAAATTCCAGAAGAATATCTTGATCTTTCATCAGTGTTTGATGAGCAAGAAGCTTTGAAGTTAGCTCCTCATAGGGAATATGATTGTCAAATTGAACTTGAGCCAGGAGCACTATTACCTTGTAGTAGAATTTATGCACTGTCTAAGGCAGAGAATCGTCATCTGAAGGAATATTTCGATCACTATCTAGCCAATGGCTTCATTCGTCCTTCACAGTCACCACTTTCGTCTCCCTTATTTTTTATTCCGAAGAAAGACAAAAAATTGAGAACTTGCATAGACTATTGTGCACTTAATCAAGTAACTAAGAAAAATCAATATCCTCTATCCTTGATTTCAGAATAACTAGACCAAGTCAAGGGAGCTCGAATTTTTAAGAAACTTGATTTAAGAGGGGCTTATCATTTGGTGAGGATGGCTGAAGGAGATGAATGGAAAACTGCTTTTCATACTAGATTTTGTTTATTTGAATATCAAGTTATGCCCTTCGGTCTGTGCAATGCTTCTGCTGCTTTTCAACATTTTGTGAATGAGAAATTTTAGACCGATTTGCGGTAGTTTACATTTGATGATATTCTCATTTTTTCAGCAAATTTACAAGAGCATGTCGAACATGTACATTCCATTTTGAAAAGATTATTGGAACATCAACTTTATGTCAAATTGGAGAAATGTGTTTTTCATGTTAATCGAGTGGAATTTTTGGGCTTTGTTTCATCATCTGAAGGAGTGGAGATGGATGATAAAAAAGTTAAGGCATTGAAAGATTGGCCTTCACCGCAAAATGTAAAGGATATTCAGAAATTTTTAGGATTTGCCAATTTTTATCGGCGCTTCATTTGTAATTTTTCTGATAAGGTCAGTCCCATCACTCGTCTTTTGAAGAAGAATGAAAAAAGTTTGTGGAATGATGAAAGTGAGAAAGCTTTTCAACAATTAAAAAATGCTTTTACCACTGCACCAGTTCTCTTACATCCACATTTGGAGGAACATTTTTATGTAGAAGCTGATGTTTCCAATTTGGCCATTGGAGTGATATTATCTCAAAGACATAAGGAGTCAGGTCAGTTACATCCAGTGGCCTATCGATCTCATAAATTAACTTCTGCAGAAATAAATTATTCAATTGCTGACAAGGAATTATTGGCAGTCAAAGATGCTTTCCAAGAATGGAGGCATTATGTATTGGGAGCAAGACATGTAGTGACAGTTTTTACTGATAATAGGAATTTGCAGTTTCTGAAATCAGCACAAACACTTACTCCTAGACAATTAAGAAGGTCGCTTTTCTTTTCTGGCTATTATTTTGTTTTAACTTATAAACCAGGAGTCACTAATGGAAAAGCGGATACCTTGTCTAGATTGAACATTGAAGAAGAGAATGAAATGCCCAAAAAAGAAGGATTCATAATTCCAGAAGAAAAGATTGTTGGACCCATCCAGTATTCCGAGTTGGAAGAGAAGCTTCAAAAAAGTTTGTCGGAAGACTTGTTAAATTGGGTCAAGAGTGGATCTAACAGAGAAATTAAAGATTGAAAAACATTTTTTATGGGAAAGCTTTTTATATCAAATCCAGAGTTATATATGGAAATTATTCAATTATGTCATGACCATCCATTGGAAGGTAACAAAGGAGAACAGAAAACTTTGGATTTAATTAAAAGAGGATTTTGGTGGCCATGCATGGACACTCAGGTGAGACAGTACGTAGCTACTTGTAAGCAGTGTATTAAAGGAAACATTGTAAGACAGGCTCCTCAGGGTTTACTTTTGCCGATACCAGTGGCCCCTTATCTGTGGCATACAATTTCCATGGATTTTATTGTTGACTTACCATCTGAACAAGGCTATACCACAATCTTGGAAGTTGTTGATCATTTTAAAAAAATGAGTCATTTTATTCATTTGAAATCCATTCCTAATTCTTCCCAATTGGCTAACTTGTTTGCTCAGCATATAGTCAAATTTCATGGAGTTCCAAGAGTAGTGATTTCAGATCGAGGTCCACAATTTGTTTCTCGTTTCTGGAGATCATTTTTGAAGAGATTAGGAGTAGATGTTTGTTTGTCTACTAGTTTTTATCCAGAGACAGACAGTCAAACTGAAAGTGTAATTCAAAATTTGGAACAATATTTACGCTTGTATCTCATGGATCAAGAAGGAGATTGGCCTATGTTGCTTTGGGCCGCTGAGTTTGCTTATAATAATGCCATACACTCAACCACAGGTTTTTCACCATTCTTTTTTAATTCAGGTAGACATCCGAATATATTAGTGGGAAAGTCTGAAAGTGAGGTGCCTGTAGTTGAAAAAGTAATTCAAGAATTGCAACAAGCTTATCAAACTGCTAATAAGAATTTTTAAAAAACTAAAAATTCTTAAAAGAAATATGCAGACAATAAAAGGAGAAAAAAATCAAATTTTTGAACCTGGAGATTTAGGGGCCCATTAGGATGTCGGGCGGATTGCCCCCGCCAGGCTGGTGGTAGCCACCGCCAGCCTGGCGGGGGCAATCCGCCCAACATCCGCATTTGAATTCCCCCGTCCATATTAGTATGGCAGCGAGGACCTCGGCGGACGGAAAGACCGTCCACCGCTTTTCCGCCACAGTCGTCTTGCGGCCAGGGGGGAAAAGGATTAATATGGTGGCGGTGTCTATTAGTCACCGCCAGCCATATTAAAATGGGCTTAGGGAGATGCCTTACTGTGGCGGCGATGCCGCCACCAAAAGGCATGCGGTCTTCACTCTGCGGGCCCTGTACGAGGAGGAGGATTTTTGGTGGGGGGAACTGTCAGGTTGAGCCATAGTCTAAGTGCAGTTTTCAGGCGGAGTCAGTGGTCACACAGTGGAGGCAGGCGTTTGGGTCAGTGGTCACACAGTGGAGGTAGGCAAAAGAAGTTACAGTTCTCCTGGAGGCAACTGGTGGCTCAAAAATTTCTTTACGTTTATTATTTTGAGGCCGCTTTTCTTTGCGGAATTCCAATATGGCGGCCATCATTAAAAGTTGCAGGTTAGCGCAATAGTGTATGAGCGCTTACACGGAATTCTATCTTCGTGCGCGAGCATTTTAAGCTCAGCGCACTTCAACCGTTGCATCGCAGGATTCAGTTGAGTGTCTCCAGAGCTCCCGGAGTTTCTGTCGGAAAATTGACATATCTAGTTCGCTGTCGCTCGGAGATTGCCGAGTGGTTTTCAGAGGAGCAGAGATCGGCTTATTTCAGCGAAAGCGCTTCGTCAAGAAGTTTCAGGTACCATTTTGTCATCTTGTGGAGGACAGTTCTGAAGGTCATGGGTTGCAGAGGTCATTCTATGTCGAAATACAGTTTGGCAATGCTAATCTAAGTTTGGTAAATCGACTTAGTTAGAAGACAGTAAAGATACAGAAAAGGTTTGAGACGCCCATTTTGAAGAACATTAAAACTCAACATTTGGGCATCAAATTATTTAGCGTAAAAGAAATACAAAGATTACCAAGACATTAAAGAAAAATATCTTTGAAGAAAAGTATCATCCTTTAAGGAAAAGTACAGGATATTTGATTAATGAGAAATAATTCAATACTCAAGACTAAAGACGGTATATTTAAAACACAATAGTAGGTAGAAATATATATATATATTAATACTTACCAACAAGTTGACTTGAGCTGCAATTTACAAGGACTGCATCTGAAAAAGAAAAAGAAATATAAAACAGGAAGTGACAAGTATATTGACAAGACTTCTACTACAATATATTAAAAAGAAAAGATTAATTGAGAGAAGCTAAACCACTGAATTAACAAGGTAATTGTTTTAGAAGAGTAATAAGAATTAGATAGAAAGCAAGTAAGAAGAAGTAAAAATAAGTTAAAGCAAGTAATCTTGTGTTTATTTGTTTCAGGAACTGAAAACCATTTAGAGGGTGTCCCGCAAGTATACTACAGTAGCAGTCTCTCTTATCTCCCATTCCCCTTTCTTTACTGCTAGTTGAATATTTTTCGATTGCAGTGAAGTGGAGGAATTGGGAAGAATTCTTCTGAAGAAAAAGAAATCAGATTGGTTCTTCCGACTCTGTGGAAACAAGACTTAGGCACCTAGTCTGACAGTATTATTCCAACAGACGAGTAACCTCACTGCAGTGTGGCTTCCATTTACCACACACTATTCACTTCCTGGGAATTTCCAAACAACATAAAACAAGATACAAGCAGGTTTTTTTAAATCATAACTCAATAACCAATAGTCACCAAACTAGTCAATAAAAACCATAGCTCTGCTACCAGAAAACTGATCCAGCGGATTACCAGCCTCAGGTACTCAAACACCATATACTCACCACGGCCCATTAAACATGCACGCACACTCACATAGGCCAGTAAATACTGCTGGGGGTCAATTTTATAAATGCTTTAATAAGATGTGTTACCTGACTTTCTTAACTAATCTTTTCACTGATCAAAAAGTGCTTTCCTCTGGTCAATGGACAATTTTAATTGGAACTAGTTGATGGTGAAATGACATAGGTTTATATTTACCTTCTATATTGTAAATGACCACGGATTCTGGAAAAGTTTAAATGTTTTATCTAGTTAAATTCATATGAGCCAGAAACAAGTTATAGTACGAACTCCATCTCTCCTAGAATGTAAGATCGATTAACCCAATATTCCGTCATCTATATTAAATGAGATTTCACAGTAACAGTACCACAAGAAAGAGAGGATAGAGAGAGAAGTACAATGATATACTACACAGAAATATATTTACCTCGAATGGTACGGAAATGAACCCCTTGGGCAAAAGGCTGGAAAAGTCCCCTGGGATAAAACAGGTGACAAAGACTTCAGGACAGTTTCGGGACAGAATAGATGACCTCTTCTGGATCTGGATCCGACGCCTGCATCACACTCCTTTCTGACACTAACTTCCTCCTCGATTCTTCCGCTTTCTTCTTCTAATCAATTACCTAATCAATTCTTCTGTGGTCTTCTTCTAATTAATTATCTCAAAATTCTGAGTCTGCTTCTTCAGGATTCAATCAGCGCTCAGACAGCATCCCGGTCTCTTGGCGTTCTGGTCTTGCTGCGACTGAGCAATGTTCTAACTAAACTACCTCAATTATACCTTACTAATGAATGTACTACCCATTAATGTTTCAACTTTATGAAACTCCTAATTCTGATTGAACAGCCAAGGGGGGATGATCATCACACCATGCTAAGCTGTAATAATTTTTCTTTTGTTCTTTGTTTAACATTTCCATCCCTTAATTTCATATTTCTAAGCTTTATTTCCCACACGTCTTCACATCTTTTTATCAACAATAATGTATTACATATAACAGTTGTCTGTTCAATATGCAGGATGTCCAGCAAAGTCACAGGACATGTATCAGTGATGGCCTTGGACGAGTTTCAAGAACAACATCATGGCTTCTGGCTTGGCATCACTGCGCCTGCGTGCGGAGTCACTTGTAGTATTGACTTTAGCATCGCTCAGAGGCCCAAATACGAGCTAGTAGAGAGGTCAAAAGAAAACATAATAATTTCAAAATAAAATTATTTCACTGTATACCACCTATCTCTACTCTAATCCCATTTACTTATAAAGGCTCTCACCGCATTAGCAATTAGTAAATAGCTTGGTTTAATTTCAGCGAAGCAGATGCTTAGCATGTGAGCTTTCAAGTAGCCATTTTAGATGCATTTGCGCAGATGCAGAATTTTCCCTCCAAGCGTAAAGACGTAATTTCTGCTCAGTACAGTTTCCCACGTTAGCAGCCATTTTGAGTTTCACTCGAGTTACTTGTTAGTAAAACACATAGGCAAGCTTCATCTTTTCTAAATTATGTAGTGTAGTGCATGTTAATTTACACAATACGTTATTAATACAGTGTTACAAGTTATATGAGAGGATTGCATCCGAGCAAGTCTCCTTTATACGAGTCCTTGCTCCATCAATCCCCTCTCTGATGGCATTTGTGGCATCACAAAATTTCCCATCACATAACCAGATGCCAACTTTAACACATCTCTATTCCCTTTCCTGTCTTTTCATTTCCCTTTTCATTTTTATCTTTCAAGGTTTTCATTTTCCTATATAGTTTGCCTTTCATTTCTTCTAATTGGATTTCCTTATATTTTCTTTTCTTCCCCCTTACATTTATTCCATATCTCCTTCTCATTCATTCATTCAATATCTTTATTCGATTGTAGATTTTACAATCATAAAAGTTCATTTTTTTAAAATCACATAATTAAAACGGTTACAGTTCATTATCAAAGGCAATTAAAGACACAATAAACAGTACAATATAACAGACAATGAAGCAAGGGAAGTATGTAGTTAAGAATATAAATAACTGTAAGCTTAAAAATTACCAACACACATTTTTACATCATAATTAGCCGTCCATGCTTTTCCTAAAGCAGACGGCTTTTTTTTAAAAATTACAAATAAACATGGTACAGTCAATATTCAGTAGTTGTAGATAATAAAGTGCGGGTTTAATTTGTGTGAAGCTCAATTTTTTAAGACATGGTTTAAGGTATAGATTCCGTGGGGTACCGTAGTAAGGGCAGATAAAAAGGAAGTGTGCCAGGTCTTGAGGAGACTTCCCGTCGCAGCCACAAGCTGGCAACACTTCGCCCCGCTGAGCACCACTTGGGAATGCCAATAGAAGATGGTAAAGGTCAAAACGGAACCTTATTAAAAGGAACCGTTCATAACTGGACATAGGCCATGTCAGATAAGGTTCTATTTGCAAGCATGTTTTTAGCAATAGATGTTTCCTTACACTGACCTTCTGTGTCTCAACATCTTCCCTATCAGTACATCTTAACAGGATTATGGCATTCTTGACCAGGTTCACATCATGTTTTCTGATTGTATTTGGGGCATAAAACAAGTCACACCGGCCTATTGCCGTTAAGCTGTCCTTTATATACTTTATCCACGGTACCTTGAATCTCCCGTCTAACTGTAAAGCTTCTTTTAGTAGGGCATGAGTTAGTGGTATTTCATTGTTTAGCCAACATTTCAGCCAGCATAAAACTGGGCTTATTGCTATTCTGTCACCTAGAAAAGGGACCCCCAGCTCCTCGTGTACTGAGTAATTCCCAATACCCCTGGGCAGTCTTAAGATCTTTTTTAAAAAGTTATTTTCTGCGACCTCTAGGTCATTAACCTTGCGATAGCCCCAGAGCTCGCTCCCATAACAGGCAATAGTAACGCTTTTTGCCTGGTACAATTTAAGCAGGGCAGCCAACGGGCAGTTGCCGATCTTTTTTGCAAAGCCAAGGATGGCCGCATTGACCCGAGTAGTTTCACCCTTCTTTTTGGAGACTGCTGGCCCCCATGATAACTTTTGATCTATCAAAACTCCGAGGTAAGAGAAGGAGTTAGTTGAAGGGATTTTTTCCCCATTTAAACTGAAGTGACCAGGTTTCAGGATGCCCTTACCTGCTTTCATAACGAAAGACTTGGAGTTGTTTATACTTAAACCACGTGACTCCATAAATTTGTGGAAGGAGTTTAAAAGTTTCTGGAGGCCGTTTGCTGTTCTAGAAATAAGAACAGCATCGTCGGCGTAAAGTAGGACAGGTACCCCTCTGCGCTCAACTAAAATTATTTCACTGTATACCACCTATCTCTACTCTAATCCCATTTACTTATAAAGGCTCTCACCGCATTAGCAATTAGTAAATAGCTTGGTTTAATTTCAGCGAAGCAGATGCTTAGCATGTGAGCTTTCAAGTAGCCATTTTAGATGCATTTGCGCAGATGCAGAATTTTCCCTCCAAGCGTAAAGACGTAATTTCTGCTCAGTACAGTTTCCCACGTTAGCAGCCATTTTGAGTTTCACTCGAGTTACTTGTTAGTAAAACACATAGGCAAGCTTCATCTTTTCTAAATTATGTAGTGTAGTGCATGTTAATTTACACAATACGTTATTAATACAGTGTTACAAGTTATATGAGAGGATTGCATCCGAGCAAGTCTCCTTTATACGAGTCCTTGCTCCATCAATCCCCTCTCTGATGGCATTTGTGGCATCACAAAATTTCCCATCACATAACCAGATGCCAACTTTAACACATCTCTATTCCCTTTCCTGTCTTTTCATTTCCCTTTTCATTTTTATCTTTCAAGGTTTTCATTTTCCTATATAGTTTGCCTTTCATTTCTTCTAATTGGATTTCCTTATATTTTCTTTTCTTCCCCCTTACATTTATTCCATATCTCCTTCTCATTCATTCATTCAATATCTTTATTCGATTGTAGATTTTACAATCATAAAAGTTCATTTTTTTAAAATCACATAATTAAAACGGTTACAGTTCATTATCAAAGGCAATTAAAGACACAATAAACAGTACAATATAACAGACAATGAAGCAAGGGAAGTATGTAGTTAAGAATATAAATAACTGTAAGCTTAAAAACTACCAACACACATTTTTACATCATAATTAGCCGTCCATGCTTTTCCTAAAGCAGACGGCTTTTTTTTAAAAATTACAAATAAACATGGTACAGTCAATATTCAGTAGTTGTAGATAATAAAGTGCGGGTTTAATTTGTGTGAAGCTCAATTTTTTAAGACATGGTTTAAGGTATAGATTCCGTGGGGTACCGTAGTAAGGGCAGATAAAAAGGAAGTGTGCCAGGTCTTGAGGAGACTTCCCGTCGCAGCCACAAGCTGGCAACACTTCGCCCCGCTGAGCACCACTTGGGAATGCCAATAGAAGATGGTAAAGGTCAAAACGGAACCTTATTAAAAGGAACCGTTCATAACTGGACATAGGCCATGTCAGATAAGGTTCTATTTGCAAGCATGTTTTTAGCAATAGATGTTTCCTTACACTGACCTTCTGTGTCTCAACATCTTCCCTATCAGTACATCTTAACAGGATTATGGCATTCTTGACCAGGTTCACATCATGTTTTCTGATTGTATTTGGGGCATAAAACAAGTCACACCGGCCTATTGCCGTTAAGCTGTCCTTTATATACTTTATCCACGGTACCTTGAATCTCCCGTCTAACTGTAAAGCTTCTTTTAGTAGGGCATGAGTTAGTGGTATTTCATTGTTTAGCCAACATTTCAGCCAGCATAAAACTGGGCTTATTGCTATTCTGTCACCTAGAAAAGGGACCCCCAGCTCCTCGTGTACTGAGTAATTCCCAATACCCCTGGGCAGTCTTAAGATCTTTTTTAAAAAGTTATTTTCTGCGACCTCTAGGTCATTAACCTTGCGATAGCCCCAGAGCTCGCTCCCATAACAGGCAATAGTAACGCTTTTTGCCTGGTACAATTTAAGCAGGGCAGCCAACGGGCAGTTGCCGATCTTTTTTGCAAAGCCAAGGATGGCCGCATTGACCCGAGTAGTTTCACCCTTCTTTTTGGAGACTGCTGGCCCCCATGATAACTTTTGATCTATCAAAACTCCGAGGTAAGAGAAGGAGTTAGTTGAAGGGATTTTTTCCCCATTTAAACTGAAGTGACCAGGTTTCAGGATGCCCTTACCTGCTTTCATAACGAAAGACTTGGAGTTGTTTATACTTAAACCACGTGACTCCATAAATTTGTGGAAGGAGTTTAAAAGTTTCTGGAGGCCGTTTGCTGTTCTAGAAATAAGAACAGCATCGTCGGCGTAAAGTAGGACAGGTACCCCTCTGCGCTCAACTAAAATTATTTCACTGTATACCACCTATCTCTACTCTAATCCCATTTACTTATAAAGGCTCTCACCGCATTAGCAATTAGTAAATAGCTTGGTTTAATTTCAGCGAAGCAGATGCTTAGCATGTGAGCTTTCAAGTAGCCATTTTAGATGCATTTGCGCAGATGCAGAATTTTCCCTCCAAGCGTAAAGACGTAATTTCTGCTCAGTACAGTTTCCCACGTTAGCAGCCATTTTGAGTTTCACTCGAGTTACTTGTTAGTAAAACACATAGGCAAGCTTCATCTTTTCTAAATTATGTAGTGTAGTGCATGTTAATTTACACAATACGTTATTAATACAGTGTTACAAGTTATATGAGAGGATTGCATCCGAGCAAGTCTCCTTTATACGAGTCCTTGCTCCATCAATCCCCTCTCTGATGGCATTTGTGGCATCACAAAATTTCCCATCACATAACCAGATGCCAACTTTAACACATCTCTATTCCCTTTCCTGTCTTTTCATTTCCCTTTTCATTTTTATCTTTCAAGGTTTTCATTTTCCTATATAGTTTGCCTTTCATTTCTTCTAATTGGATTTCCTTATATTTTCTTTTCTTCCCCCTTACATTTATTCCATATCTCCTTCTCTTTCTACAACATGTTATGTTATGTTATGTTATTAAAATATTTATTAAGCGCACTGTCACCGATTGGTTTCTTGGCGCTGCGATCAACAGTAGCATAGACGTGGGTGAAGGGTAGAAAGTTATTGAAGTGCTTGTCTGATGAGCCAGGTCTTCAAGGCATTCCGGAAGGAGAGAAGGTCCTGACAATTCCGGATCTCCAGAGGAAGGGTGTTCCATAGGCAGGGGGCAAGTGTAGCGAACCTACGGCCTCCGGCACGCTTAAGTTTGAAAGGGGGCTTCAGCAGGAGGCTCTGATTGAGTGAGCGTAGGTTTTGGGATGGGATGTATCTAGTAATTAGTTGATTAATGAATTTGGGGCTTTTGCAATACAGGGATTTGAATATTATACATCCAGTTTTAAAGGCACAGCGCTGGGCGACTGGAAGCCAATGCAGTTTCCTGAGTAGGGGAGTAGCTGCCTGACGCCTCGGTTGATTCAGGATTAGCCTTGCAGCGTGGTTCTGTACCATCTGGAGGCGTTTAGTTAGGTAGTTGGGAAGACCTAGATAGATGGCATTCGCATAGTCCAGATGGGACAGAACAGTGGAGATCACAACCTGGGTGATTGCCTCAGGCGTGAGTAGACGACGGACCTTCCGGATCTTTTTTAGCTGGAAGAAACACTTGGAGACCACCTGGCCTACTTGTGCGTTCAATGAAAGATCACAGTCCACGGTGACTCCAAGTGTTTTGGCCGACGAGGAGGGTGTCGGAGCTTGGCCCAGTTCAGAAGGCCAGTAGTGGGGGCCCCAGTACTTGGCGCTGTCCCCGGTCAGGACTAACTCGGTTTTTCCCGGGTTCAGTTTAAGCTGGTTTTGGTCCATCCATGATTTAATGATTCTCATAGTAGACTGGAAATGCAGGATAGAGTTTTCAGTGTTGTCGATGGTAAAAAGCAGTTGTAAATCATCGGCATAGTTGAAAACTCTCACCTGTTCGTCTCTAAAAGTCTGGATCAGAGGGAGTATGTATAAATTGAATAGGTGGGGTGACAGGGAAGAGCCCTGTGGCACTCCGCAAGTGATGGTTTCTTTGGCACCTACTAGGTCTCCAAGACGTAATGTTTGAGTGCACCATATCATGATTACTAAAGCTAATATTGTTATTCTAAGTACTGGTAGTATTATTTGGCCTATAAAACCTTTGCCTATATTAGTAAACCAAGTTCCTATTGATGTTATGCTATTTGTTAGTTTCTTCCATACATTATCAATTTCCAGTGGTTTCAAATCTTCTTCCAGTTTTGAAATATTTTTAATGTGCCCTCCAATTGCTAAACTTTTATCTGGAATATAAGTGCAACAATGTTGAGCTTTCAGCATTTTACAGACTCCACCCTCTTTTGCCAATAATATATCAAGAACAAGTCGATTTTGTAAAACCATTGATCTAATTGCAACCATTTCTGTATTGATCATTAAGAAACCTCCAGCAGTATCAGTCGATAAATGATCAACCACTTTGGATAATTGGCTAATTCTACATGAATTCAGAATTACTCCCACTGAAGGTATCAATGCACTAAATATGTCACCTATTATTTCTGAAAAACGAGCTCTTTTATTACGGATTAGTTCTTTATCATTTTCGTTGCTTCCAGTGATTCTTTTCACATGGTAAACTTTAGGGAATACTATTCAAAAATAGCAACTCCTGTACCATCGTGCAGGTTGATTAAAATAAGCTTTATTCAAACCCACATAATAAACTCCAGGAAAGACTGGATCTGTTCCCCCTTTTAGTCCCCAACCTCCAAGAATCAAAAAGTTATGTTCACATTCACTGGAACTAAGAAATACGTTGTTATAGTCAGTCTTTAATCTATGGAGACAGATTTCCCTTTCTTTTCGAAATCTAGAGACATGGCAGCATAAGTCTTGCCAGGTGTATACATTCCTTCCTTTTCAGTCCATGGTGGAATATGGGTTATATGCTCAGTAGCTTTCCTTTGAAGGCCCTGTCTCTTTTCTTCAACTAAATTCAGAAATACCTTTTCTTCTTGTTTTAACGAGCAAGTTAAGTTATTCTTGTGTGCTTCTGCTATATCTATTGTCTTCTGTATTAAGAACAATTCACCCATAAACTGTGCAGCTTGATTACTGAGTACTGGATTCATATTCTTTTGAATAGGAACCTCTGAAAATATCATATCTAAGTTTGAATAATAATATTGTAGCTTTCCTGTTCTATAAAACAAACTGGTTAATATATTAAATGAAATGCCATATGTTAACGCTAAATGGTGATATGTGACACCTTCCGTTACTGAAGCTGGTAATTTCATACCTACATAATAATCACTAATCTCCATAGTGCCTACATACTGAAACAATAACTTGGTGAATACATTTAAAGCAGTGTCGTTATCTGTCATAGTGTGAAGTATTTCTAAATCATCTGGTGCTTCTAATTCTACTCTATCTCCCTTTATGTTAGCTAACTTTTCATTTGTGTCAGTATTATTTTTCTTTTCTGCTTTCATTAAATAAGGAATTGCTATTGTTAAAATTAGCCAAACTATAATCACTAACAAAATACTACATATACAGATTCTATAGTATTTCTTTAAACAATTTCGTTTTGGTCTCCCAGCAACTCTGTCCTCAGCCATTTTGGTCTAAGAGGATTTCTCTTCTTTCTTTACTTTATTTTTCGAAATGTTTATTTCTTTCATTTGTTCAATGAGGTCTCACTTCTTCGTCAATCTGTTCTGCAATGATTTCTTTGTCACTTTCTTCATTTAATCTAAATTCTCAAGTTCCTCAAGAATCACATTGGTCCATTCAGTGCCTTTGAACTTATTGTTCAGGATTCTTAGTCTCTGACGTTTTCGTCTCGGTTTTTTAATTAACTGTCCTGACTGACTAGTGACTTCATTCACTTGTTCAGGTTCCTCACTTATTGTCTTTAAGTGATATTTTTTTGACACAACTTGGCCAGTTATCACCCTTTCTGACCTTTTTGGCTTGCACTGCACTTTCACTTTCCTCGTCTTTTTCAAGTGCTCTTTTATTTTCGTTATGTTGTGGCACAATTTGATTATCTTTGTCTCCAGAGTCCCTTTCTATCTGACCTTGTTCAGGGCCTATTGCTGTGACTCTATCTGCCAAAAAGTGTTCTTCTTCTCCTATCTGGTCTTGTTCAGGTCTTATTTTGACTTGTTCTTCTTCTTCCTGAACTTGTTCTTCTTTTCCTAACTGGTCCTGCTCAGGTCTTACTGCACTTTGCTTTTCTGCAGCCTGAAAGTGTTCTTCTAAACCTATCTGTCCCTCCTCAGATCCGTGAATATTTTGGTTCACCTCTGTCTGAGTATATTTTTCTTTCCTTATCTGATCCTGCTCAGGGTCTCTAACAGTCTCATTTTCTTTTTCCTGAACTTGTTATTCTACACCTTTCTGATCCTTTCTGGTTTCTTGAATTTCTAATCTTGTTTGGCTTCTCGGTTTAAAAATCACATCTGGTATGTCAACCACTGGTATGCAGTCTTCCTGACTTGTGCTCGGTTGTTCTTGATCAGCTACTTCAGAATCTGTTATTCTAGATTCTTCAGCTGTACAACCTTCAGCAACCCCAACTGCTGGTGTCAGTTTTGGATCTCTTTCCTCAGGAGCCGGTACCTTTTTGGTATGACTGGCATGTATCCAGTTAGGCAAACCTGCACATTTCACTGCTGTTGTAACCAGTATGACCTGTCGTGGCTCATCCCACCTTGGTGCAAGGCACGACTCTTGGGCGTGATTCTTCACCACCACCCAGTCTCCGGGATTGAGATCATGTGCTTGATCCGGCTGCCTGGCAACTGCGTCTTCTCCAACCTGGTGAGAGAGAACACACTAGGTCAGCCCATCCTTTACAATAGTCTAGTACCAGTTCATCAGTTATACTTAACAGTTTGTGTCCTGGTATAAATGCTAGTCTCATGGTTCTTCCCATGAGAATTTCATGAGGACTCAACCCTGTATTTCTATCAGGAATGTTTCTGAGTTCCATCAGAACAAGAGGTAATGCATCTGGCCAACACAGTGATGTGGATGCACACACCTTTGCCAATCTTGATTTGATTGTGCCATTCATTTGTTCTACCACTCCAGAAACCTCTGCCCGGTATGCACAGTGCAGTTTTTGTTCTACTTTAACCGCTTCACAGATTAACTGAATTATTTCATTATTAAAGTGAGATCCTCCTTCTGATTCCACAGTTACTGGAAAACCAAATCGTGGAATCAGCTCCCTTAACAGTAGCCTGGCAACTGTCATGCTGTAATTTCTTTTAGTAGGATATGCCTCCACCCACTGTGAGAACAAACAAACTATGACAAGAACATACTTCAACCCCCTACATGGTGGTAACTGGATAAAATCTATCTGCAACCTCACAAATGGTCCTTCTGCCTTTCCAATTCTTTCCCAGCTGACCACTGTTTTCCTGCCTGGGTTTATTCGGTGACAAATTAAACATCTCTGGCAAAGACTCTCTGCGACAGCTCTAAATCTTGGATTGTACCAATTCTGTCTAAAGATTATCATCATGGCGTCCCTGCCTATGTGTGTATCTCTATGATACATTCTGGCAATTTGTGAGAGCACACAATCTGGCATGACCGGTCTGCCATCTGGATAAATCCACACATCATCTTCTGCTCTCCTTTGACACCCTGTTTTTATTCAACCTTCCTTTTCACTCACTTCCACTTCATCCTGCAGTTGCCTTACTCCATCCCATGTTTCTAATGCTGAGAGTACCATAAGTTGGCATCTGATTCCACTTGTTTTAATTTTCCTGTTTACTGCCATTTTATTTCTGGCACAGTCTCCTGACTAATGTACAGCATACCTGACCACTGCCACTTCTTTGGCAATTGTATTGCTTCCAATAGTTCTTTCACAAATTTTTCATTTTTAATAGGGGATCCAGAAGAAGTCATGAAATCCCTCTGCATACAGAACTGGCTAAATACATGCACAAACCTGTAACCATACTGGCTATCAGTGTAAATGGTTACTCTTCAATTATTCCCAATTTTGCATGCTTTAATTAAAGCTATCAATTCGGCTGTTTGTGCAGACCTGACTCTTGGTGAATAGGATGCTTCGACTACTCCAGACAATGTGCATACAGCATAAGCAGCACTTAATCCCCCTTCCCCATGTCTCATACATGAGCCATCTACAAATAGCTCATGTTCTGATCCTTTCAGGGGTTCTTCCTGTATGTCTGGACGGGGCTTGGTACATAATTCAGTAACATCCAGACAGTCATGCTCAACTTAGCAGGGTTTAGGATAGTACACCTAACCACTGTCACGTTTTCTGCACCCAAAATAATTATTTCGTACTTAGTCACCCGACTAGGAGTAAGGTATTGAGTTTGTGTGCTAATTAAAAGAATTTCAACTGAATGTGGGACGAATATTTTTACAGGATGCCCCATCACGATGGACTCACTTTGTTCAAGACTCATGCAAGTGGCAGCTATTGCTTTTAAACAGCCAGGTAATGCTGACGCTACAGGGTCCAAAGTAGCAGAAAAATACGCCATTGGACGTTGCATCAAACCATGTCGTTGAGTTAACACTAGCAAGGCACACTTTTCTCTTTCACAACAAATTAATGTGAATTCTTTTGTAAAATCTGGCATACCTAGGGCTCGAGCCTCACAAACAATTTCGTAATTTCACAAAAGCTTCCATGGTCTCATCTTCCCATACTACTGGATCCTTTGCTCTTTTCCGTGTCGTCTGTATTAGTGGGTTAGCTAACAAAGAAAAACCTACAATCCACTGTCTACAATACTCCACTACACCAATGAACATTCTGATTTCTCTCTGGGTTGGTGATAACTGCATTTGTTTTATTATCTTTATTCTTTCAGGGGTCACATTTCTCACTCTTCTTACTATTTGGTGTCCCAAATATTTGACTCTAGTTTGACAGAATTGTAATTCCTCTGGAGACATTGTGTGTCCACCATTAGCCAAATGATTCAACAAAGCAATTGAACCAGTACAGTAACACAATAATCTCGCGATTTTGACGCAATGAGCAATTTGTCAATATATTGGACTACAACTGAATTTCTGGGCATTACTAGTGTTTCTAGACACTTTTCCAAAATTTCGTTAAATATTGAACGACTTTCTGTATACCCTTGAGGTACTCGATTCCATACTAAAATGTGGTCTTCAAACTTAAATGAAAAGAGATACTGGCTGTCTGGGTGTAATGGAATGGAGAAAAATGCTTGACATAAATCAATTACAGTAAACCATCCTGCATTCCATGGTATTTGATACAAAATCACTGCTGGATTTGGCACTACAGGGCAACAAGGCACCACAATGTTATTAATTGTTTGTAAATCTTGCACTATTGGTATTTTCCGCTAGGCTTCTTATTGCCAATTATAGGTGAATTACAAGGACTGCTCATTATTTCTTTTAAAATGCCTTGTTCAATCATTCACTCTATTTCTGATGCAACACCTGCCTTAACTTCAGGACTCATTTTGTATTGCCTAGTGTTTGGGTAGACAGCACCTTCTTTAGCTGTGCTATATAGTAGAATAACTAGACGTACAAATGCTCTAATGCTCATTCAAAACAGAAATGGGTCCGATCTGTTTAAAGGGGTCAAGCTGGGAAATGTTGGCAAGTTGAGAGCTGTTATTGATGTTTTATCTTTTGGAAATTTTTCACTGTTTGAGTTTGCCTTTTTCCAACTAAACTCCGAATGTGTTGCCACCACACTGGCACCTGATTTATGCTGGAATTTTGGAAGCTAAACATGGAGGGTGTTTTTTTATTTTTTTACTTTACAGAGTTTTATATAGCCCAAACTTTACCCGAATCGGGTATCAGAACGCTTTACATAGCACCAGTTGCATTACATGAGGACACATCCATTTTTGTTAAGCACGGGGAGATTAAGTGATTTGCCCAGACTCACAGGATGTTCAGCCTCATTGCCAAGACTCAAACCCGGTTCCCCAGATTTGAGGTCGACTGTCCTGGCCGTTAGGCCAACTCCTCTCCCCATTTAGCTCATTGTTGCTGCCTCTTTAGAGTCTAAATAGCAATAACTTTACAGGTTCCTTTTATTAAGGTTAAACATAGAAGGATGCTGTTCCTCTAAAGAGAGGGAAATGGGGGAGGGTTGAGGTTCCGTGACGATCGTAAGTGGTGTTTTCGACTCGCACGAATATGGTCGAGTCTGGTATCTACGAACCGCAAATGACAAGTTTAGTGGGTGTGCGCAGTTTCGCTGTGCTAACCTAAACCGTATGTTTGTTTCATGGGTTTATACATCTGTACCCACGGGTTCCATCTTAGATATGGCATCCATTTTGTCTCTTGCCCTCAAGTAGCCAGCGAACGGACGCTGTCCGCTTCGCGACCCTGGGATTCCTAAGACTCTTGCGGAAGACACGTTTCCTTTGAAAGTGTCTTTATGATGAGGGGGATGATACTGTAAGGCAGATGGCCCCGCTCGAGGCTCATCTTGCCGTGCCGGTCTGTTGTCTCAGCCGTGCATCTCATTAGGCACGTCTCTTTGATGCCTGTAGCTCGTGTTTCTCGATACCACCCCTTTTACACCCTTTCCGATCTCCCCACTGTTTCTGCCTTCCTCTGCACCTGTCCTTGTTCCTTCTTCGATCTGTTTACTGCCGATTGGAATGTACTAATGGTGAGAAGATGAGTTTTTACAGTTGGGAACCACGAATGTTTCTGCACTTATGTTCCGGACCTTGAATGCATCAAAGCGACCCCTCTCGGGGATAATTATGGGAACCAAGTTGTAAACCTTTGTGTACCATGTTAGCCTATGGGAGAAGTGTGTATAAAAAGGAGCGATCCACAGTAGCAAATTGAAGCAGATCCCGAAAACATACCCGTTGTGTACTTCTCGTGAATTCTGTGTTCCCTGCAGTAAATAAACCTCGAATCTTTGACGCCGAAGGAAGTGTCCCGTGTCTCTGTCATTTGTACGCCGGAACAGGTTACCCACAAAGGTTTCAGGTGTTGTCCCCTGGCACCGCTGGGTCTTAAATAACCCAACGTGGGGCTGCATCAGTGGTACCGGTCCAAGCCCGACGATCGTGAGGAACTTCGTGTGAAATCTCCGAGGGAAGGTGCACCCCGCTTCATCGATCCTGTTGTCGAAACAAGTGGCCCGACGACTTTTCCCGCGAAGATTCCCGCCTCCTGACGGCTGCGACGGACTGCTGCCCTGACTGTAGACCTGTTTTGGTGCCTGGCGTAGACCTTGGTACAGCGAGACGATTGACGGGCCTTCCTGGTGACGCCATTGATCTTTGAGTTAAGTGTTTGTGGGTCGCTCCCAGAGTCCTTGGTTGTGGTTGCTTAGTTGTTGCATGGTTCCATTGCATTTGTGGTTCTTAGTACTTGGTTCTTTGTTGTGTTATTTGACGTCTGCAGTCGCCAAAAACCGAGGGTTTTCGCTCTTTGCCGGGACTTGGTAAATCCCGTAACCCTTGAAGTTTGTGAAACTCGGCTAGCGTGGGAGATGCCTGGTCGTAGTACTTTGTTCAGTTGTTTTAGACGTTGTGGTGCGGATTCCCGACTGGAGGACTCGTGTCCGATCCCTCCGGTTGGAACTCCAACTTATGAGCTCTACAGTAAACATGGGTTAGGTCCTATTACCTTTAATGAATATTGGATTCGTTACACTAAAAAGGATGGTGTCCTTAGTTGGCCACCTCATGGTAGTTTCGAGACCCCGATTTTAGATAACCTCGAGGCTAAATTGTTTAAGAAAAAGTCAAGGCCGGCCATGTTTGATGCATTTCGGTTGTGGCGTAAAGAAGCCCGACAGAAAGAGATCAGACAGACTAAACGTAATCAGAGAGATGGTGTTGCTACTATTGTAAAGAAAGCAGAGCAGTTTCAGCGTGATAAGGAGGAAAAGGAAAAGGAAGTTTTTGACAGGCTTCAGCGTATGACTATAGATAAATGTTATCCCGCTCTGCCAACGGAGTCGGATAAGAAGGAGGAATTAGTTGAGGATCCTTTAATGTCCTATCTTATGAAGTCACCACCTCCGTACGCACAGGGTACCGCAGCTCCTGTGGTTCCCCCTGTCCCTGCTCCTGTACCTGCTCCTCAACCTGTTCTTCCGATTGTTCCTGCTCCCTTGCCTACTGCTGTTCCTACTGCTCCTCCGCCTGTACTTCCACATACTCCTTCTCCCGCTACTGCTCCGGTTCTGCTCACTCCTACTGTTTCTTCTGTTCCTACTCCTTCTCTCGTTTCTACTCTATCGTATACTTCTCCAACTACTCGACGTCGTACCCCTTCAATGGCTGCTAACTTTTTCAATTCTCTTGGACCTATTCTTGAGTCCGCTGGTTCGGACGGTCCTCAAAGACGTAGTCAACTTCCCGGTAATAGGGAACGTGCTGCGTTGTATAATATGGCGATGGGGTGGATGACGCACCCTTTTAGAAATCCTCCACGTGCTGTGCTTGATACGTTCTGTCAATTCAATATACCGACACAAAGATATGTCTTCGAAGAAATGTGTAAAGTTCTGCGTGACCAAATATCGGCTGCTGCATCGGAAGATGTATTGACCGCTTTGACTAATCTACAGCTTCAGTTCTCGAGCGGAATGATAGTGGATACTAATGTTCGACGCGCTGTTGAGCAATTGTTATCTCTTCGTCCCTCTCCGATACCTCAAGCATTGTTTGTTGAGGATGTTGAGAGACAGCTAGATCTGTCTGGTCAGTTTCCCATGCGTGAAGTTCCACCAGTGTGGATGCCAGGTGATGCCGCCCAAGTTCCGCCGATTCTGCCACATTTCCAGAGAGTATGGATACATCTCCCATGGAAACGATCAGAAGTTTTACAGGTGAAGCAATCTTTGCCTGACCCTCGCAAGAATCCTGCAGGGTATTATAAGGAATTATCGCAGCTTGTAGACGCTACGGTAATGAATCTTGCCGATATCGATATGCTGTTTGGCAATGTCGTACCGCAACCGGTATGGGCTAAGATTCGTCAGGAAAACCATGCAAATGAATTAGGTGGAGATTGGGCAGGTCTTATTGCGGCAGACGCACGGCAAACTGGCGGGGCTAAGCCTGAACAGCTTATTGCTGCTCTTCCTCAGAGAATTATTACTTTAATGAAAACGCTTATGCCAGCTATGAGGGTGAACTGGGACAAGTTGTCAGCTTGCAGACAGAAGAAAGACGAGAGTGTCTCTGACTTCTTTACGAGGTTTGAGGAGGCATTCATCGACCATAGTGGTCAGGATATGAGTACTGAGGGTGGTCAGCGGTTGTTTGTGGATAAATTTGTTTCAAACTTATTGCCCGACTTGAGCAATAAGTTAAAAAATTCTGAGAGTGCGTGGGCTGTTTCTACGTCTGCTCAAATATTGGCTACGGCTCAATATTATGAAAATAGGGAGAAAGAAGAGAACGATCGTGCTGATAAGAAGACGAAAGAGCTTAAAACTAAAGTTTTGTTGCAGCAGGCATACCCTCCGCGCTCGAATCAGAATGATTCACAACAACGTAATCGATCGCAGTCGCAATCTAATAGGTCGCAATCGCGAAATGACTCCTCTTCGCAAAGATCTTCATTAGGGTACAATCAGTGTGCCTATTGTAGACAGGAGGGTCACTTAAAATTCAATTGTCCTGTTCTAAATGAGCGTAATAGTGGTAACACATCTAGAGGAGGTCGTGGTGGTGCTCAGCAGACATCACGTGGTAGGGGTCGAGGTTCTCCCAATGATCGTTCAGACAATTCGTCAAATTCTAACAATTGTTTTGATCAACGTGGATCATCGCAAGGACGATCTGCGCAATACAACGTAGATGATTATTACGTCGATCAGGATGCTGACGACGGTAATTACTAGGACAGCCGTAGACAAGGAGAGGGAGTGGTATCAGTTCCGGTTGATCAGAGAGGGCCTTACGTCGCAGTTGCCACCTCGGGCGTCGTTGAGCCTTTTCTGTTGGACACTGGTGCAGCGAAAGGTTCCATCATGCGTTCGAAACTCCCTGGCGCACCTTTGTCTGGCTTAACAAATGTTTCCGTTGGATTCTCTGGCGCCCCTGTTAGCAATCCGGTTTTGTGCCCATTGCCACTCACAATTGGGCCACGTGAGCTTGAAGCTCCGTTGATTTTGACCACTAGTTGTGGTGAAAATCTCTTGGGCCTGGATTTGCTAAAACGTCTGTATGCGACTTTGTATTGTTCTCCTGCGGGAGTGAAGCTTACGTTGGGTGAGAGAGTTGTCTCTCCAATGTATTTGTCTCTCGATAAGCTTCCACCGGAATTGAGTTCTCTTCCTGCATCTTTGTGGGCAACAGGTCCCAATGACGTGGGCCTGCTCGACATTTCCCCTTATGTTGTTCACGTGAAATCTAATGTGCGGTTGCCTCGTATTCCCCAGTATCGTATCTCTCTTGACGGTGAACGAGCACTGTTAGCGATCATCTATGATTTGATCGAGAAAGATGTTATCGAGGAGACTCGGGGAAACGTGTGCAACAGTCCTGTATTGCCTATCTTGAAACGCACAGATCCATCAAAACCACCTGTTTATCGTTTTGTTATCGATTTACGGGAGGTAAATAAAATTGTGATTCCTCAGTTCCCTGTTGTGCCTGACATCACGGCGCTACTGACTCTGATTCCAGCTTCTGCATCTTGGTTTTCAGTAATCGATCTGAAGAATGCGTTCTTCAGTATTCCGATTGCTGAAGAAAGCAGAGACCTTTTCGGTTTCTCTCTTGGTGGTCGTAGCTTCCGGTTTAAACGTGCTCCTCAGGGCTACTGTGAGAGTCCATCGATTTACAGTCAAGCCTTGAAGGGTCAACTAGATGCGTTTGTGTTGCCGGCTGGTGCGGCCTTAATCCAATACGTTGATGACTTATTGGTGGCTGCAGATACTCAGGACATTTGTAAAATTGCTACGGTGTCGTTGTTGCAGCATCTCTGTGACTTACATCACAAGGTGTCTCCTTCTAAACTTCAATATTGTTGTCAAGAAGTAACCTATCTAGGTCACTTATTGTCAAAGGAGGGAAGAAGGTTGACCCCAGAGAGAATTGCAGCCATTGCGCGCATATCTGTACCAACAACCCAAAGAGATGTGCGTGCCTTTTTAGGTATCACGTCATACTGCAGACAGTGGATTCCGAATTTTTCATTGTTAGCGAAACCATTGGTGGCTCTTACGTGCAAGGATGTTTCAACTCCTTTACCATGGACGGAAGAATGTCAGAAAAGTTTTTCTGAACTGCGTGACGCATTGTGTTCGGCTCCTGTGTTAGGTACTCCTGACTATAGCAAGCCGTTTACACTATACGTTCACGAGAGGGAAGGTTGTGCGTTGAGTGTTTTAACGCAACCTTTCGGTGATAAGCAGCGTCCATGTGCATATTTTTCCTCGACCTTGGACCCGGTAGCTAGAGCATTGCCGAGTTGTTTGAGAGCAACAGCGGCAGCCGCGGTCTCCATCCGACAATCAGCAGGATTGGTCATGGATAATATGCTTACGGTGATGGTTCCGCATGCAGTTGACACTCTTCTGAATCGCACGAAAACTCAGCACTTGACTAGTGCGAGGTTGTCAGGGTACGAGTTGACGTTGTTGGCAAGTCATATTCAGATAAAACGTTGCAATGTCCTGAACCCGGCGACTTTATTGCCAATTAGTACAGAGTCAGATGAAGTAACAGCGCATGACTGTTACTTAAGGACTGAGGAGGAAACAAAAGGTCGCGTGGACCTTAAAAACACTCCTTTGGAAGATCCCGATGGGACTTTGTATGTGGATGGTTCATGTTTTAAATTGCCGAATGGTGATGTGACTACTGCATATGCTGTTGTAACTTTGAATACTGTCGTGGAAATGCAAGATTGAATCAGAACTCTGCCCAGGCTGCAGAGCTGATCGCTCTAACTAGAGCGTGTGTGTTAGCGAAAGGGAAACGAGTGAATGTGTTTACCGACAGCCAATATGCATTTGGCGTCGCCCATAGCTTTGGACGATTGTGGAGAGAGAGAGGTTTTATGACATCGCATGGTCCGAAAATTCAGCATGGACAGCTTGTGAATGATCTTTTGGACGCACTTACGTTACCTAAGCAAGTGGCGATTGTTAAATGCAGTGCGCACCGTAAGGTGACGGATGATGTTGGTCGTGGTAATGCGTTCGCGGATGAGATTGCTAAGGAGACTGCCCGGAACCTTAGCACTAGAATGTATGTGACGAGTTCGGTTAGGTGGCCTACAGAGACTAGCATGTGTGAGGACACTATCGAGAGCGTGAAAGCAATTCAGAATGAGGCCACTGAGACTGAAAAGACGAAATGGAAAGAGAGTACGGGAAAGTTGGATGCAAATGGTTGCTGGGTCGATTTGTCGGAGCACAAGAGGTGGATGTTGCCAGATGCGTATGTGCTGGCTGTTGTGACAATGGCACATGGGTTAGCACATATTAGTGCGAGAGGTGTTTGTAAGTTGTTGTCTCCTGTGTGGAAGAATGATGGTATTATGAAGTGTGCTGAGAGATTGGTGAAGAATTGCATGATATGTATGTTATACAATCCTGGAAAGGGGACCCCCACACCTCCTGGCCACTTTGCTCCCCCTTCATATCCATTTGAAGTAATTCAGCTAGACTTCATCCATATGGAGAGATGCAATTATTTGAAGTACGTTTTAGTTGTGGTTTGCGCATTCTCCCGATGGATTGAAGCCTATCCTCTCAAAGACAACACTGCCCTGTCTACTGCGAAAATCCTACTGAAGGAATACTTTCCTCGGTATGGAATGCCTCGAATTGTATGGTCTGATAACGGAAGTGAGTTTGTAGGGAGTGTGATGAAGAGTGTGTGTAAGGGCCTCGGAATTAATCAAAAATTCCATAGCGCCAATCATCCCCAGTCAGCAGGTTTGGTTGAAGGGTATAATGGCACCCTTAAACTCAAACTGGCTAAGATTCAGGCTACGACCGGACTTTCGTGGCCTGACGCTCTGCCCCTTGCCTTGTTGTCAACAAGGACGACAGTACACTCCCGAGTAGGGCTCAGCCCCTATGAAATAGTGTTCGGCCGTCCTGCGAATGTTTGGGGGGTTCCTAGACCGGGTGTATTTTCTAATCTTGAGTACCCAATGTTGATTGATTATCTTCATGATCTGACTGCTAAACTGAGGTTAATTCACCAACAGGTTTACGAAGCACTGCCGACGCAGACGGAGGGTCCAGGCCACCAGCTCCAACCCGGGGACTGGGTGATCACCCGCAACTTTACCCGCAAAAAGAATTTGGAACCCCGCTTCACCGGACCCTACCAGGTCCTCCTTGCCACGAGAACTGCCGTCCGTTTAGAAGGGCGAAAAAAATTGGGTGCATGCCACCCATACCAAGAAGGTTCCTATACCTTTACCGGCAGACTCGTGGGTGAGGAAGGGCATTGCTTCATCTGAAACCGAAGGACCACAGACTTTTGTACCCTTTAGCGACGCACAGCCTGTCGGAGAATCCTCAGTGCAGCAGAAAGACATCGTTGAACATTTGCCATCACAAGACTCAAGATCAGAACAATCAACTGATCGGCAGAACTCTGTTCCTTCATCGGATTCTTTGTTTGACGAACAGATACGTCCTGGGAAAACTTGATACTTTTTGCGATCCAACACCAGAGACAAATAAAATTTTCCGTTCTGTTCCTTGACAATTGCATTATCCCATTTGCCACGATCAGTTCAAAACACCCGTATTATTGTGATTATTTTTGTAAAAATTGAGTTTCGTTCCATCTATGTGCTTTTACTTCCGCAGCTAAGAGCTTTCTGTACATACATTGTGAATAAGATACCTTTCATCCAGGTGTACCGTAGGGCCGCGCGTGTACTTCCTTCTGGTTAGTAGGTCTTGGCGCTAGGCTAGAGACCGTCGGTTCCTGGGAACTCCTAGGGATTGACTACTGCTATACAGAACGAAGTACGTCAAGAAACGTTGCGGACGGTTGTAGGGGATGGCGTTTTCGAAGCTGATGGACTTGGAAGAAGCTCAGGCGCAAAGATTCAAATTGCAACAAATTATTCATACCAAATGTTTTATGCTTCAAGTGTTCCTATTGTTTCTGACTGTTTCTTTGCTATTGGCGGGTGGGGTGTATTACATGATGTCGTACTTCTTATCTTCTGCCATACCCACTCCTACTTCTGAACCTAAAACTACCTCCACTGCATCCCCTCATTCTTTCCATATCTTACCTGAACACGAACAGGCTAGACGTGTGGAATTCAGAAATAATTCCTTTATTCAGCTCCTTCATCAGCATCAGTTAGTGGTTAATACTACAAATTGTTGGGTGTGTGGGCTAATGCCACATACCACGGATAAGGGAATTCCATATCTGATCCTACCTTATAGTTCCCAGGGTTCAGCTCGAGCATTCCAAACAATGTTTCGAAGTGCACTAGATTCTTACCCCAGTCGAGAGCCACGTTCTCCCTACTCTGGTCCTGGCTCGTATCACAAGCCTTTGTCTATAGCGATAGAAGATTTGGATAAAGATATCTATGAGCCATCGCTCATCCCAGAGGAAGAGGTACAAGCCTATAGGGTCCTGAGTAAGGTCGAGTATAGTGCGCTCACGAGTGAAAAACAGCTTAGAAGCTCGCCTCCGATATGGGTCGTACCCCACATTGGTAATCTCTGTCTAATGGGTCGTGGCCGAAGATCGAAAGCTCGTCTTGGAGAGAGTGCTTGCTCCGAGAATTATATCCTGCCGATGGTCTCGTCCCCTGTGTTTCTGGCTGCCAAGGGTACATACTTTGTCTGCTATGATCGTGCGTATACATGGTTGCCCTCCGACTTTGCGGGCTCATGTTTTATCGCAAATCTCTTGCCTCCGACGTTCACTGTAGATGCAGACTATCATAAGACTAGAGTTGTGAGAGGCGTGATTAGCAAAGAGGACACTGCCGGTCAAGAGGCAGGAGACTTTTTCAAAGGTTTCCTCCCGTTTTGGGGACCTATGGTTAATAGTAGGAACCTGAGACAGTTGACTTGTGTGGTGGAATCGACAGCTAATATCACTGCCAGTGCCCTTGGTAATATCACCACAGAACTTCAGGCGGAAAGGCTTATGACGTTACAAAACCGTATGGTTTTAGACGTGGTCTTAGCAGATCGAGGTGGGGTATGTAAGGTGATCCATTCGAGCTGCTGCATTTTCATTCCAGATAATGCTCCGACTGTCTATCAAGCCATCTCAAGGTTGTATAAAATCTCTGAGTCCATACACGTGGACGTAGGGGATTGGACGCTGCTTGGGTGGTTTTGGGGCCTGATGTCGACGTGGGGTTGGAAGATTCTGATGATCATCGGAGTTGTTGTAGTGTTCCTGTTCACGTGTTGCCTTTGTGTGCAGTGTGGTCCTGCCTTATGTGGCCTCTGTGCTACGACGTGTATAAGACAGCCGCCTGTTACCAAAGGAGCTCGGTTGGACAGAGCTATGTTGCAGCAACATCTAGATGGTCTGATGAATATTGAATATGATTCTGACTAGTGCTTGCCTACATGAGGGCAAAAGGAGCTTCTGAGGTTCCGTGACGATCGTAAGTGGTGTTTTCGACTCGCACGAATATGGTCGAGTCTGGTATCTACGAACCGCAAATGACAAGTTTAGTGGGTGTGCGCAGTTTCGCTGTGCTAACCTAAACCGTATGTTTGTTTCGTGGGTTTATACATCTGTACCCACGGGTTCCATCTTAGATATGGCATCCATTTTGTCTCTTGCCCTCAAGTAGCCAGCGAACGGACGCTGTCCGCTTCGCGACCCTGGGATTCCTAAGACTCTTGCGGAAGACACGTTTCCTTTGAAAGTGTCTTTATGATGAGGGGGATGATACTGTAAGGCAGATGGCCCCGCTCGAGGCTCATCTTGCCGTGCCGGTCTGTTGTCTCAGCCGTGCATCTCATTAGGCACGTCTCTTTGATGCCTGTAGCTCGTGTTTCTCGATACCACCCCTTTTACACCCTTTCCGATCTCCCCACTGTTTCTGCCTTCCTCTGCACCTGTCCTTGTTCCTTCTTCGATCTGTTTACTGCCGATTGGAATGTACTAATGGTGAGAAGATGGGTTTTTACAGTTGGGAACCACGAATGTTTCTGCACTTATGTTCCGGACCTTGAATGCATCAAAGCGACCCCTCTCGGGGATATTATGGGAACCAAGTTGTAAACCTTTGTGTACCATGTTAGCCTATGGGAGAAGTGTGTATAAAAAGGAGCGATCCACAGTAGCAAATTGAAGCAGATCCCGAAAACATACCCGTTGTGTACTTCTCGTGAATTCTGTGTTCCCTGCAGTAAATAAACCTCGAATCTTTGACGCCGAAGGAAGTGTCCCGTGTCTCTGTCATTTGTACGCCGGAACAGGTTACCCACGAAGGTTTCAGGTGTTGTCCCCTGGCACCGCTGGGTCTTAAATAACCCAGTCCTTCAGGGTAAGCTGTCGGTCGGGACAGGGAGAGGGGTTGATCAACTGGATTAGAGTCTCCGATGGATCAGAAGTGACACCCCTCACACCCCCAGATAGGTGTAATCATGCTTCATCATTGGGCAGCTCCTTGTTGGGCCGGCGCTGCAATGCCAAACGGGCCCCTCGAGGGGGCTCTTTGACGGAGATCTTCTGAGTTGGTTTCCGTAAAGGTGAATGCATGTGTGGATATCGTGGTTATAGGGTGGTGTAGTGAGTGGTAAAAATATCTAAAGGGTACAGAGTACGGTTTAATAAGGTAGTTCCCTTGACAACAGTAAAAACAAATGAACGCTGTCCTGTGAATAGAGTCAGCATATTTCATGCCTAGTGTGGCCCAACTGGATCTTAGGCAATTCACCAGTACTAAAGCGATGACACCTAACCTACATCTGATTGGGAATGAAGGTGTGTTTTTAAGTAAATGTGCCCAATCAATATCTTGTGTCAACAATACTTGCTATGGTTCAGGCCATCTGAAGTCCGACCTGTGAAAGAAAAAGACACCTAATCAAGGGTGTCATCACTGACGGGATGGGTTGTGATAGAGCAGGGGAGAGACATACATTTTTGTGTACTCCTTGTAAAGTCAATCTCTCATGATAAGTAACATGTATTAACCATGTGGAGCATGAGAATTAATCAACCAAGCATACACAGAATAAAATTACACGTGGGAAAACTAACTTGCTGATTTGCAAAAACTAATTTACTAATGAAGCGAAGAAGTCATACTAATAAAAAGCAGTGTTATTTTTAAATAAATAAAAATTTGTATTTGTGCTTTCTTATTGAATGTTTATTTGGCCAAACAATGAATTTGTTAAGTAAAATATGTATTTGCTCTTTGCTAGGTAACCTCTAACCAGGGAAATTAAAATGGTGGGAGGTAAACAGAAGGGCTAAAATTCTAAATCTAACATCTATTGTGTTTGTTTTCATATTAGTTCCCATTGAGGCCTGCGCGTCCTAGTTCGAAAATGACTGTTTATGCGAGACTTCGAGAAATAAGGCTCTGCACATGCGCGTCTGTGCTAGAGATGCTTGAACGGCCTGTGCTCGAAGTGGAAGATGTCAAGGTCAACTTGGCCTAGGACACCGGAGATGTGCCAAAGGATGCTTAAATTTAAAAGCCTCGGAAACCTGCGTGCAAGATGGACAATTCTGGCAGTGAGAGAATATACAAGGATGACATAACAAATTAGGAACTGGCTTGGACAGGGAGTGCATGAGGTGATCTTCACCACCCCTCTAATGGACCAATGAGAAATGAGTATGGACCCTAAAGTTTAAATTTTGAGTTAGATAATCAGGGAAAAAAAGGTATAAAAGAGCCTGTACGAAAGAAGGAAAAAAGTTGGTCCCGTGATTTTTTTTGCGCATCATGACATGCTGCTGGTCTGAATGATTTTTGATGCGAAAAGACTTTGAATTATTTTTGGACTTTAATTTTTGATGGGGCAAAGACTTGAATGCGGAGACCTGATGGGAGGTAGACATCGAGGAGGTTAGAAAGACAGTCAGCTTGGGAACCTGTTTCGTAGCAAATTCTGTCATCGTCTATGGCAGACTGGTAATATGTTTTCTAAATTTTCAATTTCTCGAATGTTTTAATAAATGCTAAAATTCACGATTGAATTGTTATTTTCTTTCCTGACTAATTTTAGATAAACATTTCTATAAAAATATCTGAGTTATGTGTTCATTTAAATAAAAGTCATGACAAGGTAAATAATACAATAATGGGAATATTGAGATTGAGCTGGTCTTAATCGCCATCAACTAACTTCTACTAGCTGGTCCATTGACCAAAACAGTGGAGTGCCTTGATGTTATTTCCTAAAAATGTAGAGAAAGGGAACTTGTTTATATATATAAATATACATGCACATAATGTATAAAATTTGAACTTAGGTTAATAAGGTATTCCACTGTCCAGCAGCTCACCTTCTGCTGATTTAAGGAGCAGTCTGGTGTGTGAATGTGTAACTCGTGGTGCTATGGGGCCCACCGATGAGTAAAATAAGTCAGCTCCTGGGTTAAGTGAGATTAGTTGGGAGGGTTGTTTGAGAGCCGCTCTGGATCAGATTTCTTGGTAGCAGAGGTCTGGTTGCTATAGGTTAGTTTTGGATAAATAATGTATAATTTGACCAGTTGAGTGTATATAAAACATATATGCAAGGTTTATGTCTAACACTTTATGTTGAGTTTGTATTACGATATGTGTAGTCAAACTTTTGCAGCTTCCGGGAAGTAGGAAGTTGGTCACTCTGTATGCAGGCAGAGGAAAACGTGTAACAAGGTAGTCACATGGAATTGTACATTGTCTAGTTTCAAAGTTTATAACACAAGAAGGTGTTATGTTAGGGAAGTCTTGTATGAGTTGCGTTGAGTGAGTCGCATTAGGTATCCTCGTGAAACTCTGACCTTAATTCTCAGGAGAAGTAGTCTCCACATGTGTTTAATCCCCAAGGAAATGGGCTTGCTTTTTGCATGAAAGAAGGGTAGAGTAGAGGGAAGTGATACTTTATCGGCAAAAAGAAAATCCGTGGTAGGAAAGAGGTAAGCGCTGCCTACTGGAAATACAGAAAACTTGTGTGTTTGAGTAAACTATCCCTTTTGTTTAGTAAAATAGACAATGGAAATGTTTTCTTGTTGTAACAAACTGATTTGAATTATAAATACACGCCAATAAATTTTGTGAAGGAGGGGTCAGCAGAAGCCTGAGCAGAGCTGACATCAGCAAGAGTCACGCTGGGATAGGTCCAGATGACTAAGACGTTTGAAATACTGATTATTCCTTTAGCAGGAACTGCACAGGCATAGGTCGAAGTGATTGTGACGTGTTCTATTCTGATTGGTGCTTTAGTGTGAATCGCGCTGGGATAGGTCAGTATATCGGAGCAGTTTGAGAAAGAACATACAATTGTTTTGAAGTAAAAGAATTTGTGGGAAAAAATTTATTATTATTATGAGCAGGATAGGGAGAAACCTTCATGGTTTAAGAAACTTAAGAATTTATTTAAAAAGAACAAAAAAATCCTTACTAGAGAGGAATAAGTACTCCCTCCACCGAAAACGCCCACATCATACATGATGACGAAATATGACTATCATATTTGCATTTGGTTAGAGAATTGGGCAAAGTATACTAAAAATGACAGAGTATTGGCATTTCCAGAAGTAGGTTCTTTTGATATAGCAGTATTACGAAATATGCGAGATAAGATGATGAGACTTGAACCGAGACCTAGACTAACACAATTTGATGCATCAATGGAATGGGAAGATGAGATGCATGAGCAAGAAAGAGAGAGATTCGATAATGTAGAGGAAAGACGGTGTGGTCTAAGAGACTTATGGGGAACAACTCACAAGAGTAGAATGAGAAGATGGAGAAATTCTGATATGTGGGATGGTATGTATCCGATGCGAACAGTTGAAGAGGCTGTAGGGAGAAAAAGTACAGAGAAGAGGAAAAATCTAGAATCAGAAAAAAGAAGTTGTAGGATCAGTGACACCTAAGATGAGGTGCTGGGGGAGATTCTAAATAGAAGACCCCTTCTGTATCAGCCAACTTCTGCAGTGGTGACACCAAATGCACCACCAATGGAGATTAGATTGACAGGAACCCCAAAACGATATTCTGAAATAAGAAGTAACTCAGAAAAACAAGAGTTAAAATCAGTTGAAAATCCTAGTACTTCTGAATTAACGCAATCAACAAATGAATTAGCTGAGAAAATTCAAGAACGTACCAGAAATATAGAGGCTATAGCTGTGCTAGTAACTATAGGTTCTGTAATACCAGTTTTGAAAATCAAAGAATAAATGAGCCTTCGTTAACAATTCCATTGAATCAGAGTTTGCAAAAAGTCTCTAAAACACTGTATTCTCCTGGGTCTCTATTTGGTGACATATGCTGTCCCATAAGAATCTAGTCTCCCTCCTATTTTGCCCTTTGTTTACTTGTTTTTGTAGGCATGAGCAGACTTCCACTCCACTCAAAGATGGCGTCCATATATAAACAAATAATAAACAAACGATAGTCTATGGGCTGATATCCAGGCTAACTTCATCAAATTCCGTATTGAGCCATTAGCAAACTTATATACCGCAATATTTAGAACTTTTATCACCTCTAGATTTCGTCTATAACATTACCGACACTTCATTGCAAACAACATACATGTCATGTAATGGTATTACTTTGACACTGTTCTAACATGGCGCACGCAATCTGGGATCGAGAGTGTAAAACCATTGGCTGTCACAATCACTTCCGGTTCTTTAGAGTGCCTCATATGCATATCGCGCGCATTCTAAATGACTATTTAAACGCGTAGGTTTTAGGAACCCTGGTAGGGATAAGTCGGAATCAGTGACAAGAGGCAAGACGATCATATGGACTGGGAGAAATTGACAAAACAAGGTATGTCTGGGAGGGAGCTAACATTGTAAGGAGGCAGTCCTGTATCCGATGTGTAATCGTTATGTGCCCGGGTATGCATTGGTAGCCAGTAGCTAGATTTCATTACTGGTGTGGGAAAATATAGCAATAGTACTGCAATAAAAAATATGCACAAATCCGAAGATTTCTCTAAAGGGGCAGGGACAGCGGGCTTTAGGTAGATCGAGAATGACATCGTGGTTATGACCCGACAACCAGTATGGGACGTGCGCAAAGAGTGGGTGTATGACAACTTTGTAAGCACCACCTTTTACATGCCTGTGGTTACCCACATAACAATCTAAACCGAAATACAGATGGGTAATACCGTATAAGTGTTAGTTGGGGATTATTGATTATATATATATATTTTGAAAATCGGCATGGATGTGATATTGTTACACACATGCTAGATAACAAGGATATAATTAGAGACAGAAGGGCACATGGGAAAGAGACCATAACCATGGGACTGAGTAATGATTTGTCATGTAGAGCCCCTTGTGATCTTATACCAACATATAGCTTTTCCTTTATAGATTATCTTCCACTAGGAAAGAAAGGAATGGAATCGACTCGATAAAGGCATCATTTGTATTAATATGGACTAAAATCAACATCCTACTGTTTTAATTAACAGGTCAGTCTATAGATGCAATTTTGGGTAAATGTAAAAGTTAAATAACAGCAGTATAGGGCAACATGACTCAGTCTGAACCTACTTTGTTTAGGACGTGTCCCTAGGAAACCTAGACTACGAAACGCTTGCCTCCATCCTACAAACGAAGATAAAGAACAACCCCTTGGTGATGCACCTATGAGATAATTTTGGGGTAAGAATGTTCCTTATACCAATGTCTAGACCCGTCAGACAAACAAAACTATGAAAACAGGTTACTATAAATCTTAAAGTCTCCCTCTCCCTTCTAGGCCCTGTTTCCTTATTCAACTCACTTTGAAGATAAACCTATGTTCAGATATAAGAGAATCCAGATACTTCAGGTCACTATTTCAAGTTAAGGTGAGACTAAAACTGTGAATTACACCTGGACCTAGCTAAACTTGAGATTTCTATGATATGTCGTAAGTCACCCTAATAATGTTAACGCCATGCCCTTTTTGTCATCAGTGTCCCTGTCTGCAGATTATCAGGTTCTGAGCATTAGTGCTACATTACATCTAATTCAAAGGGGCCTATAATCATGACAAGCCTCATAAAAATTTCAGAATATAATACTCCACCTCAGTCAGCTATCTTTGGTGTAAGGTGGTGTTTCACAGCTTTTTCATTAAATGCAATTGTGTAAATTAATGTTGGTGATTTAATCACATTTCCTTCTTTTTTAGATTAAGGCATAGATACACTATATTCTGTTTGTAATTTCAGGTACCCTGCTCACACATTTGGAAGAGATATTACAACTCTTCCTTATCTGGTCCTGAGGAAGGTGGTCTCAACCCACCGAAACGCGCGTAGACCTGGCGTGGACAAGACACTAATGACATCTGTGTCACTTTAACCTTAGAATCAGTGTTTTTGCTGGGATTGGAATAAATGTGGAGTATGTATGAATGTGTAAGTGTGCTTGTTGGTTGATGTGTGATAAGCAGGGTTGTATTGTTCTCGTTTTGCATATATGATTGAAACTTTAGTAACACTGTGAAGCTCATGGAATTTTGCACCAAAATTTTAAATGAACTGAATTGCAAACTATATTTATGAACTTTTTGTATATACAAGAAATGATTTAAAAATAAGTAAAGAAAAAAATAAATATATATATCTTTTGATACACTACAAAAAAGAAAATAAATAAAATATATAAAATGAAAGTATTGTTGTTGCCTTACCTATGTTACGAAGAAGGTCAATAGACTAATTCAATGAAACATGTTATGTAAGTAGGAACTGACCAAGGGGGAATCTTTGTATGTTCATGTTGTTGTTTCTCTCTCTTTTCCCTGGTCATTAATTTAAATATAGAGAGGGTCCCATTTCTTCATGTTATTGCATTCACGGTTTTTTAACTGTGGGACATTTGTCAGACCTATGGTCTAGAATTTGTTTTTCCTTCTAATTGTAATTTCATAGCTGTGAAATATCGGTACACCTGAGTGGTCTGATTGTGGTTGTCCTGGTCCTATTAATCCAGTGTTCATCCTAATACTATAATTTTCTAAATAATAACATCAAGTAGAGATCCTAATACCATGGATAAACTCGAAACGTTCGGGTTTTCTGATGAGGAGTTCACTTCCCTACTGGGTTTGGTAACTGATGGAAATAACACCGCCCCAACTACATTGGGGGACAACAGTGAGTGGCAGAATCTTTTAAATCTAAAGAAAAAAATGAAGCGTATGGAGTCACATGCATTTTACATGCTTGCATATCTCAAAGAGGGAGTTATACCATCTGGTCTCAGGGTTCGTAATGCCCCCGCTTTATTCATTGAGGTCCGCAAGTTTCTGGAGCGGTGGTCACTGATTTCAAACCGCTGCTCCAGAGACTGGATGATGTTAATCATAGAAACTGCGAAAGATTTGTTAATAGCCCTTAGTAAGAAGATCCAAGAGTTAGAAGACAAGTTACAAACTTCCAGTGCTGTAGACGATGCCAAAAATAAACTTGAAAAGATACAATCTGAGATGAAAGATTTTGATACCTATCTAACCAACAAGAAAACTGAAAAGTTGAAAAAAGATGTACGTTGGTTTGCAAAAGAAAAAATCTATCCTTATCTGAACCCTAATTATTACCAAGGAGGGAATCAGGCAGGTTACAATTCTAACTTTGACAATGCTTATAGAAGAAATTACACAAACTTTTCAGAAACTGGCTCCTCTGACTCTGAGAATGACAATTACCAAGATTCAGGGAGGGGACGTTATAATGCCAGACCTCTGTACAGAGGCAGACAAGGATTTCAAAATACTCATACTCGGGGTTTTTTATCGAGAGGCCCATACAGAGGGAAAAATGTACACTGGCAACAGGAAAGGGGAGCACACCAAATGATGAGCCCTCAACCTCAGCAACAGTATGTAAAGACACGAAACCAACAATACTGGTGGTAGACCCGACTGACATGATAAATACAGACAAATCAATAGACACAATACCAATATATAATTTATCGTCTGTCCATCTTAACAAAGAAGAAACAACACTTTTAAGTAGAGGGTTGTCTTTTGTACCTAGTACCCCCCTTAACAAGTTTAAACTTCACGAGGACTTATTTGCATTCTTCAGAAAAGTCAGGCTCAAGAAATTTTTTGAGGGGAGAGTAAGGGAAGAAGAAAATCTCAATCTATCGGGTTGTAAACCACCTTCTAATTTCACACCGACCTTGGATATGGTAGAACCCGAAGTCCAAATCTTTGAGCGCAAGATACTACAAGACATCACACGTCTTTTAACAGGGGTCAACAAACCTAGCTTTAACTTATCAAAACAAGAAAACCTAGCCCTTAAAAACATTGAGAGAAACACAAATTTGATAATAAAACCATGTGACAAGGGTGGGGGTATCACTATTTTTGATAAAGAGGAATATAACAAAAAAATGCTAGACATGCTGATGGTTGAGGAACATTACAGGCCAGCTCACCCCAGGGAATTGCAACGTCTCAGTACCATGATAAGAGAGATTACTAACACTGCATTTGAAGAAGGATTTATCTGTGAAGATGAATTAATCTTTCTAAATAAAACCTGTCCGGTAGTTCCAGCATTATATGGTCTACCAAAGACTCACAAAAATGAAATCAGTCCCCCCATGCGACCGATTATTTCTACGATCGGATCTAATACGGAGCCTCTGTCCAAGTACGTGGATAAATTCCTGTGTCCATTGACACAAAAATATGAATCATTCATCCGTGATACAGGAGATATGATCACGAAAATAGAGGGTATGGCCTTTGATGCGGGTACTGGCTTCCTTGTAACGCTTGACATTGAGGCATTGTATACCAACATCCCTCAGTGTCAAGCGTTGCAGGCGGCGTCATCCTTGCTTCATAGGTACCCTGGAGACAGACCAAACGGATTCATCTTGCAATGTTTGGAAATTGTACTTTTGAACAACTTTTTTGACTATGATGGTGCCCTCTACAAACAAGTGAAGGGCACCAGCATGGGAGCTTCTTGCGCTCCCAGCATAGCGAATGCCTACATGGGCGAGTGGGAATTAAGAAACGTATATAATGAGGTCGCCCCCTTTTTGAAAATGTCCACCAATGGCGTCGATTTATCGATGATATTTTTTTTGTTTGGCACGGCAGTGAGGCCCTCCTGCAAGAATACATAATGTGGCTAAACTTAAGTGACCCTAATCTCAGATTTACCTCTAACTATCATACAGACAAGGTAGAATTCTTGGACATAGAGATTAGGGCAAATAATGGAAAATTAGAGGTGAGCCTCTTTCGAAAACCAACTGCAAAAAATACAATTCTCCAATTCGGCAGTTTCCACCCACACTGTCAGAAGGACTCAATACCGTTTGGCGAATTCTTAAGAATACGCCGCAATTGTACGAATTTAATGGAATACCATCGCCACGGAGAAGAACTAAAAGCTAGACTTATCAGTAGAGGGTATCCTCATCGACTGCTTAGGCACGCTTTCAAAAGAGCGAAATATTATGACCGTGATTCTCTACTGAGTGGTACCAAACGGAAACCCACAGAGAGATTAACTTGTGTCATTAATCATTCATCGCTAAATTACAAGATCAAGAACATAATCAATAGAAATTGGGGGATACTGGAAACAGAAGAGAGCGAGACCTTTACCTCTAAACCGTTAGTGGCCTACAGAAGAAATAAAAACTTAAAGGACCATTTAGTCCACACCAGGAATAAACAGAGGACAGGCGGTATACAGACATCCATAACAGGACAGAATCCAGTACTGGGCAACCATAGATGCGGATCATGCCATGCCTGCGATGCCGCAATCACAACTGACTCTATTGATTACAACAATTATAAAGTCACTTTAAGATCACTGACAAATTGCAGGAGTAGCAATGTCATTTATGCTATCCTATGCCCATGTGGCCTCGCCTACATTGGGGAGACAGGGAGAGAATTTCGCATTAGATTCAGTGAACATAAGTCGGCACTGAGACTAAGGAAAGTATCAGCTCCCTTAGTTCAACACTGCATAGACCTGAATCATAATGAAACAGAATTGCGGTGGTGTATATTGGAAAAGGTACAACATAAAATAGGACAACTTATGGAACATACCCGAAGAAAACGAGAGAGCTTCTGGATTTTCCATTTTGACAGTGTTCGTCGAGGACTAAATGAAAATATAGCATGGTTTGTTACGAAACATTCGTAAAATGGTTATCCCTGAGTACACAGTATGTAGGAATCTGTTCCTCTCTGTATATATATCATTTTGGATTGTTTTGTGCCTCCTCTAAAACACTGTATTCTCCTGGGTCTCTATTTGGTGACATATGCTGTCCCATAAGAATCTAGTCTCCCTCCTATTTTGCCCTTTGTTTACTTGTTTTTGTAGGCATGAGTAGACTTCCACTCCACTCAAAGATGGCGTCCATATATAAACAAATAATAAACAAACGATAGTCTATGGGCTGATATCCAGGCTAACTTCATCAAATTCCGTATTGAGCCATTAGCAAACTTATATACCGCAATATTTAGAACTTTTATCACCTCTAGATTTCGTCTATAACATTACCGACACTTCATTGCAAACAACATACACGTCATGTAATGGTATTACTTTGACACTGTTCTAACATGGCGCACTCAATCTGGGATCGAGAGTGTAAAACCATTGGCTGTCACAATCACTTCCGGTTCTTTAGAGTGCCTCATATGCATATCGCGCGCATTCTAAATGACTATTTAAACGCGTAGGTTTTAGGAACCCTGGTAGGGATAAGTCGGAATCAGTGACAAGAGGCAAGACGATCATATGGACTGGGAGAAATTGACAAAACAAGGTATGTCTGGGAGGGAGCTAACATTGTAAGGAGGCAGTCCTGTATCCGATGTGTAATCGTTATGTGCCCGGGTATGCATTGGTAGCCAGTAGCTAGATTTCATTACTGGTGTGGGAAAATATAGCAATAGTACTGCAATAAAAAATATGCACAAATCCGAAGATTTCTCTAAAGGGGCAGGGACAGCGAGCTTTAGGTAGATCGAGAATGACATCGTGGTTATGACCCGACAACCAGTATGGGACGTGCGCAAAGAGTGGGTGTATGACAACTTTGTAAGCACCACCTTTTACATGCCTGTGGTTACCCACATAACAATCTAAACCGAAATACAGATGGGTAATACCGTATAAGTGTTAGTTGGGGATTATTGATTATATATATATATTTTGAAAATCGGCATGGATGTGATATTGTTACACACATGCTAGATAACAAGGATATAATTAGAGACAGAAGGGCACATGGGAAAGAGACCATAACCATGGGACTGAGTAATGATTTGTCATGTAGAGCCCCTTGTGATCTTATACCAACATATAGCTTTTCCTTTATAGATTATCTTCCACTAGGAAAGAAAGGAATGGAATCGACTCGATAAAGGCATCATTTGTATTAATATGGACTAAAATCAACATCCTACTGTTTTAATTAACAGGTCAGTCTATAGATGCAATTTTGGGTAAATGTAAAAGTTAAATAACAGCAGTATAGGGCAACATGACTCAGTCTGAACCTACTTTGTTTAGGACGTGTCCCTAGGAAACCTAGACCACGAAACGCTTGCCTCCATCCTACAAACGAAGATAAAGAACAACCCCTTGGTGATGCACCTATGAGATAATTTTGGGGTAAGAATGTTCCTTATACCAATGTCTAGACCCGTCAGACAAACAAAACTATGAAAACAGGTTACTATAAATCTTAAAGTCTCCCTCTCCCTTCTAGGCCCTGTTTCCTTATTCAACTCACTTTGAAGATAAACCTATGTTCAGATATAAGAGAATCTAGATACTTCAGGTCACTATTTCAAGTTAAGGTGAGACTAAAACTGTGAATTACACCTGGACCTAGCTAAACTTGAGATTTCTATGATATGTCGTAAGTCACCCTAATAATGTTAACGCCATGCCCTTTTTGTCATCAGTGTCCCTGTCTGCAGATTATCAGGTTCTGAGCATTAGTTCTACATTACATCTAATTCAAAGGGGCCTATAATCATGACAAGCCTCATAAAAATTTCAGAATATAATACTCCACCTCAGTCAGCTATCTTTGGTGTAAGGTGGTGTTTCACAGCTTTTTCATTAAATGCAATTGTGTAAATTAATGTTGGTGATTTAATCACATTTCCTTCTTTTTTAGATTAAGGCATAGATACACTATATTCTGTTTGTAATTTCAGGTACCCTGCTCACACATTTGGAAGAGATATTACAACTCTTCCTTATCTGGTCCTGAGGAAGGTGGTCTCAACCCACCGAAACGCGCGTAGACCTGGCATGGACAAGACACTAATGACATCTGTGTCACTTTAACCTTAGAATCAGTGTTTTTGCTGGGATTGGAATAAATGTGGAGTATGTATGAATGTGTAAGTGTGCTTGTTGGTTGATGTGTGATAAGCAGGGTTGTATTGTTCTCGTTTTGCATATATGATTGAAACTTTAGTAACACTGTGAAGCTCATGGAATTTTGCACCAAAATTTTAAATGAACTGAATTGCAAACTATATTTATGAACTTTTTGTATATACAAGAAATGATTTAAAAATAAGTAAAGAAATAAATAAATATATATATCTTTTGATACACTACAAAAAAGAAAATAAATAAAATATATAAAATGAAAGTATTGTTGTTGCCTTACCTATGTTACGAAGAAGGTCAATAGACTAATTCAATGAAACATGTTATGTAAGTAGGAACTGACCAAGGGGGAATCTTTGTATGTTCATGTTGTTGTTTCTCTCTCTTTTCCCTGGTCATTAATTTAAATATAGAGAGGGTCCCATTTCTTCATGTTATGGGAAGATGAGATGCATGAGCAAGAAAGAGAGAGATTCGATAATGTAGAGGAAAGACGGTGTGGTCTAAGAGACTTATGGGGAACAACTCACAAGAGTAGAATGAGAAGATGGAGAAATTCTGATATGTGGGATGGTATGTATCCGATGCGAACAGTTGAAGAGGCTGTAGGGAGAAAAAGTACAGAGAAGAGGAAAAATCTAGAATCAGAAAAAAGAAGTTGTAGGATCAGTGACACCTAAGATGAGGTGCTGGGGGAGATTCTAAATAGAAGACCCCTTCTGTATCAGCCAACTTCTGCAGTGGTGACACCAAATGCACCACCAATGGAGATTAGATTGACAGGAACCCCAAAACGATATTCTGAAATAAGAAGTAACTCAGAAAAACAAGAGTTAAAATCAGTTGAAAATCCTAGTACTTCTGAATTAACGCAATCAACAAATGAATTAGCTGAGAAAATTCAAGAACGTACCAGAAATATAGAGGCTATAGCTGTGCTAGTAACTATAGGTTCTGTAATACCAGTTTTGAAAATCAAAGAATAAATGAGCCTTCGTTAACAATTCCATTGAATCAGAGTTTGCAAAAAGTAAAGGAAAATATTTTTACAGACTTAAACGAAACCAGGAATACTATTAGAACGACACCACCTGATTTTAACTATAAATCAAAGCCCAATATGTAGAATTCCTATGGGAGCAGAATCAGCATCTGAGAATCCAGAGAGAAGTATAGACAAAATAGATTTGACAAAAACTCTGATAGTGCCAACGGCAGAAGAATTAAATGATTGGGTTAAAATCCTACAACAAAAAGATTTAGAACCCAAACTTTTAGACGTGGTCAGATTAAAGATAGATATGGAAGAATTGATTATTGGAACTATTGGAACAGAGAGACTAAAAACATCAAGATGAGGAGCTTATGTTTATGTGCAAAAGTATAACTTGGAGAGCTAAAGATTTGCATAATAAGAAACAGCAAACAAATTAGGAATAGAATTTGCAAAAAAAGAAAAATGTTACAGAAACCCTACAGAGTAGATTTTACTGAAAAAGATATAGATAATCTGAATACATCTGGAAGATTTACCCAAATAAAAGAATTCATTGTGTTACTGAGAAAATGGGGAGATATTAATCGATGGAGAAGCAGATGGATAAAGAAAAAGGCAGACGCCAGTGATAAAACATCTTTAGCATTCCCTGTCAAAGAAAAGGAATCTGTAGTGACCGAATTTCCCATGAGAGAAATACCAGGAGGTTATGTGCATGTACCATGGAGTAGACAGGATATATTGTCATTTACAAATTATTTTCCAAGAAGACGAGAAACACCTGTAGAATGGTATAGACAAGTAGATAGGTTTGTGAAAGTTTCAAAAGTGTTGTGGGAAGATTTAGATGGATTATTTGACATAGTTGTACTTGCAGATTTGTGGACAGAATGTAAAATTACAGTTGATTGGCCAAACGAAGAATATCATAGAGATGCTAAAACAGGTGCTCTAGGTCCAGAGGCAATGAGGAAATATGATCAAGTTATAACATTTTTGAAAAATAAAATTCCTCCAAAAGAAACGGATTGGGTAAAAATTGATAGAACTCTTCAAAAACCTAAGGAATCCGTACATGCTTATTATGAAAGATTGCTTTTAGTTTTTAAACAGTATAGTGGATATGAAACACTAAGTGATAAGGATACGAGTCATTTTATAGGTTTGTGTTTGGTTAGAGACCTGAAATGAGTGAAATGATAAAGCACCACATGATGTGTTGGCAATCAGTAGAGTGGACGTGGCGCTAAGATATGCAAAGTATTGTAGTGCGAAATTGATGCCATACAGTGAAAACTTAAAGAAAAAGCTATGCGGGCACAAGCGAAAGTAGCAGAACAACAGGAAGCGCAGTTGAATAATCAAAATAATTAAGCGAGTCAAGTAAAAATGAAAGGCAATATGAATAAAGGGAAAGGACAAAAGAATATTGATAAAGCAAAAAAGAAACAGCAATGTCATAATTGGGGCAAGATAGGACATTGGAGGAACGATAGTAAGTTACCCTCAAAGGTTAATTCAGAAAATAAATCATTGAATCCACAGGTGCAGAATGAGGTAAATTCACAGTCATCGCCATCGCAACAGGTAGTTACTCAACAGAGACAGGTGCCAGTACCACCTCTCCCACAAAGTGTAAATCTCCAGAAATACGGTGCGGAGACAGGATTCTACGGAAGAGAGCTGGCAAAAATATCACCGTGTGCAGCTACAATACTGCAGTTTTGGTTAAGAACGGATGGAAATGAGTCAGATGAGAGTTACTAACGGTGCCTAGGAGAGGAAGTGGAGTGTCTGCTTGGCGCAACTCTGGAGGTAGATCAATCTGGTCCTTTTGTGAGTGGAAAGGTGAATGGTGTAAATATTACTTTCCTAGTGGATACAGGTACTACCCGTTCTACTGTTAGATCAGTAGAAATTCAAAACCCTCCTCTCTCAGGTGAGCATATCCAAGTTGTAGATGTAACAAATAAGCAGATTAAACAAGCATTTACATTGCAATGGTCTCGGCATTATTAACACCTTGGCTGCTATGGCTTTTTCCCTCCTGTGCTGGAAGTTGCTATATTCCATGGATCATGACGAGCTCAGCTCGTCATAAGCACAGCTCCAGTGTGCCTCATGACGAGCTGAGCTCGTCATGAGCAGCGAAGGGGTTAAAGGTTGAGCTATTGGCATTGCTCATGACATTTTATTTTTTAATTTATCAAGAGGAGGGAGAGCAATCGGTAGATCAATTGGGCACCATTTACCACTAAGGAAAGTGGAAGGTCCAGTATCAGCTAGTGCCCTCAAGTGTGGATCAACAAGACTGGGTTGCTGAACTGTTCCTTAGATAAGGGAGTGTGTGTATCTGGCGTGTCCGGAGGTGAGGATATGACACCTTTGAGTATCCATTTTGTTGGAAATATTTGCCTCACACACCCTTGCGAGTGTCATGCTTCATCATCGGCGTTGCTCCTCGTCGGGGAGGCGGTGCAATCCCCGACGGGCTCACCTCAAAGAGGGGCTCTTTGGCGGAGAACTTTTAAATCCAACAGCCTTATGGTGAAGTGTGGGTATGCGAGTAGTGCAGTGTGTAGCCTAAAAAGTGATTTAAAATGCAGGAAGGGGTACCGGAAACTACTTTATTAAGGGGGTCCCCTACTACAAATAAAAACGTGAATCTAACCGTCCAGGTGCCAACAGGTTAGGTGTAGTGGCCCTAGATTAGATTTGAAACGAAATTGGTCAACATGTTTCTCGCATGGGGAGAGTACCCGCGATTCATCAGGACCTATGGTGGGTAAAAACAAGGTCTACAACCGTGATACAGCATGCTAATGTCATGTGCCTAGTACCGAATTGTGCGATATTTTATGTTTACCTCAGTAGCTATGTCCTATACCTGGATGGGAAATAAGAATACAGGGTTAATAGCATGTATAATTGCCAGAATAAGTACATGGTGCTAAACCATAACAACACACAGTGTCATGCTAGTGATAATATAATTCTACTAGCCTAAATTCGGCGTGACTGTATAGTGACAAGGTGGATACATACTGTCACACCAACTTATTGTAAGTGAAGGCTTTTAAAAACAAGGAGTATTAAAATCACAGCAGCAGTACTAGTAGGAGAAAACCTTCCTAATCGTTTAATCAGTGTTGGTGACGTGGTGAAATTATCCACATTCAGTGTCTATAATGCAAATGTCGTGCCAGGTGTGGAAACATGCCAGGTATGAGAACCCGACTCACCTGGTAAGCAGGAGCTAGGGGCCACAGCAATACTCGGCAGGTTTGTACTGCAGGATGGAGCCTCTAGGTTAAGCTGGGGATGTAAGGGGAAGGTGTGTGTGTCATCAGGAAACGATAAACAACACGAAGAATTGCACAGAAAAGTATGACCACAGGAGGTTTCATGTTGAGAACCCCTGGGTTTGCCGTGGTAGCAAGTGGTCCGGACTCGGGTCCTACAGGCATCCCCAGAAAAGCCTTCTTACCTCTCAATCTCTGCGCACTGGTAATGTCACCTACCCATCGCCGCTGAGCTCGGGAAGATGTTTGAGCTCGGCGGCGAGCGCCATTTCAACCCGCATCCCGTCACTGAATGTTGCGTGACTCCGCCCCCTCCGCCGGATGTCTAGCTCCGCCACCAGTATCAGGAGGTCGTATTGGTACGTGGAGCGGCCATTGTAGAGTGGGGTTTGTGGACGCAACAGCACACCGGCCGAGTTGGGTGGTAGCTGTTTCGGAGGAAGGGGTGCGTCTGACTAATGTTTGCATCGGTAAAAAATGTAAGGTAATAGATTATCAAATTACCTAATGCGCCCCTTGTGAAAGGGAAATGATTTATCGCCTAAGGTCAATCATGGCTCCTAAAAAATGTGAGTAAGCCCGAATGTTAAGGGTGGTAAACCCAAGACGAATATGTGCAGCATGGAAAAATAATTGAGAATTTAAAGCCATGTAATATCTGATGTCACTCAGTTGATCACAGCTCATATTTGAAGAACTAGGGAGCTAATGGTTGGTTAACACACTCGATATATTGATCTAATTAGTCACGTTAGGTGCAGAATGAAGGATCAGTGTACCTAATTCGCCCCTGATAAGGGGAAGATGAATCAACGCCTGTGGTAGATCAAGGCTAATGTAAAGATGAAAGTAAAACCGGATGTTCAGGGTTGGTGAACAACACACTGTATCTCTCAGCTAGTCATGTGGGTGCAGCATGAATACATATATCAACATTTACAGCCAAGTGATAACCTAACGCGTACCCCTCAGTTGGTCAAGGCTAATGTTGGAGAGAATACCCAAGGCTAATGGTTGCTTGACGCGCCGGATGGGTGTCCCTGCTAGTAATGTGAAGTGTAGGATGGGAGGATAAATAAGGATTAGCAGCAGAGTGGTATTATAATGCATGCCACGGAATATCCTCATTCAGGCCCAGACTATCTGACGATAAACGGTGGATCCACCTCTGTTCTTTGTGGAACAGGGCTTGTGTTGGGCAATTAGGGCTAGATTCAAGGACAAGCCATTTGAGTGAGTCAGCAGTATGGTTAGCCGCCATAAAATGTTTGCACATCTTAGTGTTGGTTTTTCTGCAGCGGAAATTACTGCGGTGTTCAGTGATGCGGGTTTTGATAGGGCGTGTCGTCATTCCTATGTATTTTAGTTCGCATGGGCAGGTTAGCATGTTGATACAATGTGAGGTATTACAGTTAGTATGACCTATGAGTTCCCACGTGAAGGTGTCAGTAAGTTGTATTGTTTTATGTACAGCTGTGAAGGCACAGGCTGCGCAGGAGCCGCAGGGATAGTGCCCTTTCACGGGGGGTAAATGCCAAAGTGTCTGCTGGGACGCCTTCTTGGTGACTTTGGGTCTCGTGCTGATGAGGATATCTTTAACACTTTGCGATCTTTTAAACGCAAATCTAGGTTGTTCAAAGGTGAGGTCACCTGTGTTCAGGATAGCCCAGTGGCGTTTGATCATGCTCTTGACTCTAGTAGACGCAGGGGTGAATGTAGTGACACAGGTTATTGGTTGATTCTCTAAAGGTACTCGCTCGCGTTGTTCGAGGAGGGCCTCTCGATGGTTATTTCTAGCACGTTTCTGTGCTTTAGAGACATCTCTCATAGGGTATCCTCTATCCAGTAGATTCCTTGATAGGATTGTAGATTCTTTCTTGTACTCCATCAGATCACTACAATTTCGCCGGATTCGGAGAAATTGCCCAAAGGGAAGGTTGGTGCGCAGTGCTTTGGGGTGGTGGCTGGTGTAGTGAAGTAAGCTGTTGCGGTCGGTGGGTTTTCTGTACATTGTGGTACTTTTTATTTAAAATCATAAATAAATGGCATTGTCATTTACATTGCCAATAGCTTAATCGTTAAATAAATGGCATTGTCATTTACAATGCCAATAGCTTAATAGCTCGGAAATGCATGACCTATTGCATTTACACCCACACAAAGCCACACACACAAAGCCACCCACACACACATACAGAGCCACCCACACAGAGCCACACACACACAGAGCCCCCCACACACAGAGCCCCCCCACACACAGAGCCCCCCACACACAGAGCCCCACACACACAGAGCTCCCCACACACAGAGCCCCCCACACACACACAGCCCCACACACACAGAGCCCCACACACACCCACAGCAACACACACCCAGAGCCACACATACCCCCAGAGCCACACACACACCCAGAGCCACATACACACCCAGAGCCATATACACACCCAGAGCCACATACACACACAGGAGATCAAGCAAAGCGAGGGGGAAGGGAAGCAAGCACAGCGAGGGGGCAGGGGAACCAGGGGGCAGGGGAGCAAGCACAGCCAGGGGGCAGGGGAGTAAGCACAGCCAGGGGGCAGGGGAGCAAGCACAGCGGGGGGCAGGGAAATAAGCACAGCGAGGGGGCAGGGGAACCAGGGGGCAGGGGAGCAAGCACAGCCAGGGGGCCGGGGAGCAAGTACAGCCAGGGGGCAGGGGAGCAAGCTCAGCGAGGGGGCAGGGAAGCAAGCACAGCCATAGGGCAGAGAAGCAAGCACAGCCAAAACTCCTTTTTACTTTTTTATAGAAGAAAGAGGTGTCAGATGATACAAGGAGGGGTAGAGTAGGAGAGAGTCAAGAAAGGGTTATTTTGGGGGTCATAGTAGTGGTATGGGGTTTGGGATAAATGAGAGCGGATGTAGAGGATATATAGATAGATGCATAGGCTGAGAAATAGGGTAGTGCATTGGAAATGCTAAATTAGAAACAAGTGATAAATATATAGATCCATAAGTACCCTAAGTTTGTGGATGTGGATGGTGTGGGCTGGGTATTGCTAAATGGAAAAATAGGCAGCATTTCTGGCCCTGGCCCTGGTCATCTCAAACAGGCTCAAACAGGCAGCTGCACTTGTCCTCTCCGCCCTTAACAGGCTCAAACAGGCAACTGCCCTTGTCCGCCCCACCCTTAGCTGAGACTCCCGGGCTCAGACGCCATAACCCTGGCCTTTTATAGCCCTAGTAATCAGGTGACCCCTTCAGCCAATGGGAACCCTAGCCCTAACACTATCCAATCACAACACTAACCCTAAAATCTAGAACCAATAGAAGACCAGGACCTTACAGCCAATCTTAGCCCTAGTCCAAGCACCCAATCAGTTAAAAAAACATGATCTCTACATCCAATAAAGGCCCTAGCCCTACCAGTTGTTCCAACCCAAGTACAAGCAACCAATGGTACAGGAAGCCCTAGTCCCTACTTCCAATAGAAAGCCTAACCCTACTCTTAGCCCCACAACTAGTCCAGCAACCAATCACACCAGAAGCCCTAATCACTACTTCCAATTAAAGGTCTAACCCTAGCCCTAGTCCCACCCTACTCCCAACAACCAATAACATAGGAAGCCCTAGTCCCTACTTCCAATAGAAATCGTAACCCTAGCCCTAGTCCCAACCCTACATTTATTGAAACACAGACCCAGAAACCAATCAGAACCCTCACATACCAAACCAATGAGGACACTAACCCTAATCCAGTAGAAAAATCAGATACAACCACCAATCAGTGTACACATGTATCAACCACTAGCAGACCATATAAGGTCCTAGCGACCTCAGACAAGGTTTGCTGGCCAGGGAGCTGGAAGCTGCTTCTCCTGTTCGGAGTCTCCTAGGAGACGTACAGGCTCAATCCACACTTTGGACTTCTGCAGGTAAAGGCCTCACTAACTTGAAATCTAACAATACTGTTTGAATAAAACTTTACTCCCTCTCCTGGCCTAAAAACAAAGTGCACAGTCTCTAGTAAACACAGTTTAAACAGTTCACAGAAGCACCCTCTGATGTAGAATATCCCTGTTGCTGGGAGGGAGGGGGGCTGGTTTCACTGGCTTGTGAACACAAAATGGTGGCTGGGGATGCACTGTTTTAACATACAGGTCTGAGCACAGAGCAGAGGAGAAATGTGGAGGGAAAACTGAAATGTCACCAGGACTGAGATGGATAACTACACAGTTTGGACTGCCAATCCCATAATTCAACACGTTAAATGGAAGCAATCATGTGCAGCGAAAACCACACATTTAAAGCACAAAACAGGTGATTAAATATGCAATCACAGGCAGGTTAACACTATACTTTTAAACTGTAACAACCACAGGCAAAGACAGTAATCACAAAAGGGAAAATCGTTTTTTTAACAACTTTTGTTTTGGGGAAGAGACAGCACTAGTCTCTCTCCTTACCACTTCCTGGACTCTGCTCACTACAATCTGGGGCACAGGAAGGCTGCAACTCACAAGATGGAGGAGAATGATTTGGGGTGCACCCAGCAAAGCCTTAAGGGGCCTGGGCAAGTGTGAGGGGAGGACTCAGACTTGCCTGGTAGCTGAATAGCCAATAGTCTGCGGGGCTGGGGAACTGCTTCTCCTGTTCAGAATCTCCTAGGTGACAGTCAGGCTCAATCCACACTTTGGAATTCTGCAGGTAAAGGCCTCACTAACTTGAAATCTAACAATACTGTTTGAATAAAACTTTACTCCCTGTCCTGTACAAAAATCGAAGTGCACAGTCCCTAGTAAACACAGTTTAAACAGCTCACAGAAGCACCCTCTGCTGTAGAATATCCCTGTTGCTGGGAGGGGGTGAGGCAGGGGGCTGGTTTCACTGGCTTGTGAACACAAAATGGTGGCTGGAGGTGCACTGTTGTAACATACAGGTCTTAGCACACAGCAGAGGAGAAATGTGGAGGGAAAACTGAAATATCACCAGGACTGAGAGGGATAAACTACAAAGTTTAGACTTAAAATCCCACAATTCAACATGTTAAATGGAAGCAATCGTGGGCAGCGAAAACCAAAAGTTTAAAACACAAAACAGGTGATAAAATATGCAATCACAGGCAGGTTAAAACTACACTTTCAAACTATAACAACAACAGGCAAAGACAGTAATCACAGAAAGGGAAAATTGTTTTTTTAACAACTTTTGGTTTGGGGAAGAGACAGCACTAGTCTGTCTCCTTACCACTTCCTGGACTCTGCTCACTACAATCTGGGGCACAGGAAGGCTGCAACTCACAATATGGAGGATAATGATTTGGGGTGCACCCAGCAAAGCCCTAAGGGGCCTGGGCAAGTGTGAGGGGAGGACTCAGACTGTATTCAACCCGATGACTCTGTATGTGAAAGTAGGTGCCACTTTGGAATGTAGTGTGTAGCTTAAAGAAAGGATAAACAAGGTATGAAATGGTTGTTCATATTTTACAATTGCCTTGTCGTATTAACTAGCAGCACACCATGTTAACAAGTTACATATAAAAAATATATAATATTACACACACCCAGCTTTAAGGAGAGCCAGCTATGTCGGTGCTGTGTAAAAATAATTTTGAACATTGGTTTACACAGTGATGCAAAAGGGGGGGCATACAAATCTCCCCATTGTGACTGCTCTGTATTATGTGGTGTAATGCCAGCAAAGGTTGCACTGGGAATGTGTAAATAAAGCAGGTCATACAACTGCTAGTTGGAATACCGCATACACAACCATGAGGGAAACCTGCTGCATAGGGGCAGGGTTGAAAAATTGGTATAGCACAGGGTTACTCTGTAACAAGTTAAGCATATTAATAATGTGTAGTAAAGATACGAGGTATTGCCTCAATGATATAGCAGGGGTGTTACGCCATCGTACAAAAATTCAAGCAGGTTTATATAAAGAGTAATGCCTCTATGTGACCTCTGTTTTGTGTAGTATAATGTCAGTAGTGGTTCTGCTTCGAATTGTATAGGTAAGTGACTCCTGTAGTGTCTAGCTAGCATAGATTATTTGGGTTCGCATAATGGATTAGTGCCCGAAAGTAGTACGGGGAGTGGGTCCGGTGCATGTCACCTGAACCTGTAGTAACTGAGGAGAAAAATATCTCAGAGGGGAGGTATAAAATGAGGAAGGGGGATGTTCCGTCACCCTATGTTAACAGTGTCATTAACAAAGCTGGTCCATGATGGTTGATCAGTCAAGTGTCTAACTCGCTCGACGGGATGTTGGTCATTTAGGCTAGTGGTATGAGTGGCAGGACAAAAGACCCAGTTTTGTTCCCTCTGGAACAGTCTGTTCGTCCCAGCAATTGCGTGCTTCCAGAATGGTCCACTAAAGGTCATCAGGGGTAGGATTGTTGGTCAGGAAATGCATACTCTACTTAGTGGTACATCCTTTGCACCATACATTACTGTGGTGTTCAGTGATCCTAGGGGCATATTACCAACAAGTAGCGATATTTATCGCTAAATAGGCTTAGCGATGATTTTTTTATCGCTGCCTATCGCTGGATATGTTAGCGGAGAAAACATGCTATTAGCAACGTTTTTCTCCATTGTGCTAAAATATCCAGCGATAGCGGCGAAATGCGTGAATATCGCTGGGAATACAGCGATATTCACGCATTAGCGACGAAATGCTCTTAGCCATGTTATCCACCTCCCATTGGATAACATGGCTAAGAACTAGTCTGTATCACACCAAACAGAGGAGAGAGGGTCATAGGGAAACAAAGTTTAAAGACCGCTACCTGTTTCACATCCCCAACTACAATACAATCAACACAAAGAACACAGGGAGTCTAAAGGCCACTTAATCTGGCTTCGCTGTCAATCACTCTAATAAATCAGTGGGTGCCTGAGTCACCTTAGAACAGCCTAAATCAGGGAACACATTAGTGTATGGCAACAAAGGAACAAAAAACTCCAATACATACAGAACTGGTCGACAAGATCCAGGCCACGGGATAATGGATTACCATCAAACAGACTTGGTGATCAGTCATATCATCTGGCCATCCAACTGGTGAAATGGCACGTCCCTTGATCATCGAGACCGAATGCCACACAATAAATCAATGGTGCTGGATCTAGTCCACAACTATCTGTGAACCGCCTTCTGATGGCTAATCATTGATGGCTATGACAGTGATAAACACACAGTGCAACGAAAAAATGTGTTGTGAGTTAAAATAGGATGATGTCTCCTAAGAACTACTACTTTAATCAATGTCAAGGCACATCCCCTAATTAAAAACCAGAACAGTGCAAACGACAGTATGACCAAATATCTGTCGGAAAATGGCCAACATGTTTCTGCCTACCAGGTAATAAATCCCTCGGCTTTCATCAGGGCCTCTGCTCTCAAAAATGTTGCTACTGCCTTACTAGTGATATAAATTAAATCTGATAGTGCTCAATATCAAATAACATGTGATATAAAAGGGTTGGACACTATACAACCTGTACCAAAAGTATCACGCTAATCCTCCATGTATTGTATTGTATTGTAAAATCACTTATATAGCGCATGGCTACCCGTAGGCATCCCAGCGCTCTTGGCAACGGTGACCCTGGGCTAGTCCGATCTACATTCCTACTGCAAGCTAATTTCTGGGGAATAGGAAGGTTTTGAGTTTCTTCCTAAACTGAAGGAAGGTCTGTTCCTGCCTCAAGTTACATGGGAGGGCATTCCATTCTCTTGCTGCTTGCAGAGAAAAGAGCCGGCCGCCCGAGCGGGCTCGCTTTATCCTGGGAATGATTGCCAGGTTGTGGTCACTCGAGCGGAGATTAAGTTGGGGCTTGTAGGGACTTATCATATTTTCCAAAATGGAAGGGCCTTCTCCATGCATGATCTTGTATGTGATGCATAGGGATTTAAATCGCACCCGTTCCTTCATAGGGAGCCAATGGAGTGATCTTAGAGCTGGCTTCGTCGACATATATCGACTAGTTCCAGTCAAAATCCTGGCGGCATAGTTCTGAGCCACTTGTAAGGTTTTAAAAGTGGATGCCGGTGCCCCAAGGTATAAAGCATTCCCGTAGTCAATTTGTGATAAAACCAAGGATTGGACTACGGTCTTCTTTGCTTTTTCAGGGAGTTGGGGCAGGATTTTGTGCAGGGATTTGAGTATCCCATGACAAACTGCAGAGGTCTTTCTGGCTTGTGTTTCGAAGGACAAAGCTTTGTCGAGCCAGAAGCCTAAACTTTTTATTTCTGGTTTGGGTGGTGGTATGGCACCCATACAAGTGGGCCAAGCTAGACAGTCGGGGATATCCTGCTTTCCTAAGAGCATCAGCTCGGTTTTTCCTCCATTAAGTCTGAGCTGAGACAAATTCATCCAGTTTACTACCACCTCCAAACAATTAGCCAGATTGTTCGGGGAGCATCTGTTTGTTGCAAGGAAAACACCAGCTGGGTGTCATCCGCGTAGCTTATTAACTGGATGCCAAACCGAGCAACTAGTTCCGCCAACGGGGCCATGTAGACATTAAACAGTGTGGGGCTAAGGGACGACCCCTGTGGTACCCCACACTGTAACGCTAACAGGCGAGAGCAGTTGTTACCCTCAAACACCTGAAAATATCTTTCCTCGAGAAAAGATCTCAACCACTCCATGGCTTTCCCGGTTACCCCGATGTTCCGGAGTCGAGACAGCAGTGTCGAAGGCGGCGCTGAGGTCCAGAAGGATAATGGCCGCCTGCCACCTGCATCCAAAATCTTTCTGCCCTCTTCTACCACCCTCAACAGTGCTGTCTCTGTGCCTTGTCCCTTCCTGAACCCCGTCTGGGATGGATGGAAAAGATTGTACTTCTCCAGGAATGCCGCCAATTGGATGTTTACCAATTTTTCGGTCAATTTCCCCATTCCAGGTAACAAGGATACCGGTCGATAGTTAGCCGGATCTCCTGGGATGTCAATGGATATAAATGAACATCTACAAAATAAATGTATGTATATTAGTATGATGAAATGTTCACAAGTTCCCAGACACAAGTGCTCTCATAATGGCATAATTTTATAATTACATAATTTTTCTCACCCTGTATGACAGGGGACTGGACCTCACCTCACCTGGACCGTGCTCAGGTATACGAGGCCCCGCTCTATGGATCAAAAGATGCAGACAGACAAATGGGACATTATCCATCTACTCCCCGAGCAGATTTCAATAATATCTTTAAACCTTTCTGTCGATTAAATCATCTACATCCATTCCTAGATACAGTGTAGGAAACAGCCTCTCTATCTCTAGGTGCTCCAACTGGACACACATACCAAAAATGTATATCCTTCATCAGCTTAACACACACTTCATATTATACTTATTGGTGGTATCTGTACCAATGCCAAATTACATTACTTTCTGGTTCCTCAAGTCATGTAATTGAAATTAGATTAAAAACAAATAACAGATCATTGTGGCAAGCACATACCCTAGGTCAGACTCCTGGAGCCCTTCATCAGTGCTCTTTGTATCATAACCATATGTGCTATAGTCTTATAACTGCATAGTCTGAACTAGGTATCTCTCGCCCTTCAGTACTGCCAATACTTTGCTTGTTTCATGATTTAAGTACAGGACAGAAAGGAAAAGAGAACCCAGCTAAAACCTACTCCCAACTCTCATGGAGTACAGAGAGACCCATTCCTTACCTCTCCGTCGGTACCTCCAAACACTCTCCTGAGGCTTGGGGGAGACACCAAACCGAAGGGTTTTGGAGTATTTATCCCTTGTTTCAAATAGGGACTATTTTACCTCACGTACATACCCGCTGAGTAGTTCGTCTCCAATCCACCGAACAATACCTCATCCTTCTCTGTGGATAAGAACTCTTAGATGTAAAAACTGCCTTCCAAACGATGCCCCGATGTGGGGAGTGTTGCGCGCCATGCCCAAAACAAACACACACGAACTAGGGAATACAAAATGACGTAATGACGTCTCCGCTTGTGGTTCCATAATAAACCGGTGCATGATACTGGTGTTGCATCCAGAAAAAACTACTTCTCTCTAGGCCCAGCAATTAATTTATGGTTTGTCATGCCCTAAATCGGAATTCTTAAATGTACAGGCAAAATAGCACTCTATCAATCCAAGTGGCAGATTTTACGCGCCTTACCACCAGTATTGGGTATTGCAAGAAATCCATGACTAGCCTTACTAGACATTTTTTAGAGAAGCAACATGGCGAAGCGGACTTTCAGTGGACTGTTCTGAAAAAGCCGTGTATACCATCACATGTGAGCGACATCTCTAGATATCTGTTTTTGAAAGAACAAAAATGGATTTACAAGCTTTGTACAGACACATTGGGACTCAACGATGACATACCATGGACCTCATTGTGAGATTCACTGTTGAGTTTTGCTGACATGTTCATTAATTAGAATGAGCTAAACATCAGGGAGATGTATTGAGACGCTTAGAAACACCTTTACAGCGCCCCCCCCTGCACTTCCGTAGTGTTCCTTCGCAGGCAGTATGTAACTAAGGCTGACAGATTGGTCGGAATTTGGTTATAATTAGCATATAGGAAGGGAAGAATTGAGTATAATACCATTAAGGCTCTCCCCCTTCTTACATGCAGACTCGCTAACACCAGTTATTCACAGTATTCTCACAGGTGATGTCAGAGTTCAATATATACACTTAACAACTAGATTCCCTCTGGAGAGCGATATTTTGTGTCAATCATTCGGGCCTTTCCTGTGGATTTGAATAGCACACCTGGGACAACAGTTTTTACTGGTATGATAATATTTTGATAGTCATATAACCAGAATATGTGTCCTAGCATATAAGGATTGTGTACGAACGACCATGACCATCATTAGGTAGTTCAGAAAACTTTTCAAATTTGTTGACACTTGTTATTTTGATTTGCAAATAATTTGAGGCCGAAAGATGCCCCAATATGGTTAGGGCAGAGAGTACATCAAGCGAGATAGTCCTGGCAAGGAATTGGGCTGTCTGGTTCACTATGAAACTAAAAGGGAAGACTGCATGATGTCATTTTGCAGGCCCGAGTTTTGAGACTTCCGGGTATGGCGCGTAATATCTACCACTTGGATTGATAGAGTGGTATTTTGCCTGTACATTTAAGAATTCCGATTTAGGGAATGACAAACCATAAATTAATTGCTGGGCGTAGAGAGAAGTAGTTTTTTCCAGATGCAACACCAGTATCATGCACCGGTTTATTATGGAACTACAAGCAGAGGCGTCATGACGTCATTTTGTAGCCCCTAGTTCGTGTGTGTTTGTTTTGGGCATGGCGCGCAACACTCCCCACATCGGGGCATCGTTTGAAAGGCAGTTTTTAGGTTTCTCCTCGTCGAGAGCTGCGCACTGCGCAGCTTTTCGGCGCAGGCGAAATCTAATGTTAGAAACAGTGTGGCTTGAAATCCGCCCCTCTGTTCCATTGGCTAGCTCCATAAATGGAGGCTAGCCATTGGAACAGAGATCTGTCCGTCATGGCCGGACCAGATTCGTGGGCGTTCCCGCAATTTCTCCCCTCTCCACCCCTCTGTGCGCGTCATCTCGGCGGTGGGCGTTTTTTTTTTTTTCAAGCTTTGTTTTCGGCATTTTTCTAAGTGTCGTTTTCAGGAGTGGGTTGCGCGATGTCCCGCTCTGCGTTCCCGCCCCCCCTCCCGCTGTCCGTGTGCCTGTTCCTGCCCCCCTCCCACTGTTCGTGTCCCCGTTCCCCTCCCGCTGTCCGATCCCGCCGCCCCTCCCGCTGTCCGATCCCGTCCCCCCTCCCGCTGTCCGATGTGCCCGTGGGTGCTTGTTCTTCCATGTGAGCACTGTTGGTGATGTTTATGTGAGGTGTAGAATGTGTGTCAGAAAGACACTACGAGATCACATGATGACAGACGTGGTGCAAGAGAAGTCGCAGATTACAATCGGAATGAAGAGCAAACAGCCTCGGTATGCACACAATATCTGCTGTTTTGATCGTCAGGTTGGCACTGCCATCATGAATCTAGAGGCAAGGCCGTGTCTTTCCTCACCCCGGGGCATATTGTATGTAGCCAGAAGGGGAGAACACCACCAATGCGACCAGGGAAACTCCGGCTCTCACGGGAGTTACCGAAAGAAGTACAGTTGTTGCGAAAGCACCCCACGTACTGAGGGATTCCCGGCGCACCGTGCAGGCCTGGAATGCAGTCAGTCCAGCTTTCCGACATGAGAGAGGCGGTCCGTCGTGTCTTAAGAAATGAGTGTTGGGGTGTGGAGGGAGTTGGAGGTTTGTTTCCTGTGTTGTCACTCAGCAATGGCAGCGATTCCACAGTTGCGGGGTGGGGGTCCAAACGGGGACAAGGGCAAATGCGCGCTGGGACACCGACCCCATCTGGGTCCCCTCGTCCCGCCCCCCTCCCGCTGTCCGTGTGCCCACCCCCCCTCCCACTGTCCGTGTCAACACTGTACAACACCACTAGGGAAGCATGTCTCCTCCACACTGCCAAGAGGCCTGCGAATGGAAGTGCGTCCGTGTGAACTGGCCTCCTGCAGGCAGACAGTCAGGGTGCAGATGACTCCTGGACGGACACTCTTGTCATGTAAGATCGTGCACCAAGAAGACATTCTGTTTCACAGCGTGGTGCACTCTGGACGGAAAGATAGCTCATGAGCCTGCGTGCCTGCTGCAGAGAGCTGTGCGGACCCTCATAGTGTCACGGTAAAGTACCAGCGGCAGACTCACCACTACAAATCCCAAAGGACAGTTTTGTGACCAGGATTAGCCCCTCCCAGAGTCACAAGTATGGAATCATTTCAGTTTATGAAGACACTGTGATCAAATGATTGCAAATTACAAAAAGCCTCGATGATCCGCAGGTGTTGACTCAGCAATGTGTGACGTAGAGCAGTGCCCTCCTGACCCCAGGGTATTTAAACTCCTTGTAGCAGTGGAAGCCGGAAGAAGTGTTAGCTTCACCGATAAAAAACAATGGCACACATTTCCAGCGAAGTTAAGAAGATTCGTTTTTTGATTCAGACACATGAGAAAAGTGTTTCCCTTTCTTCCTTGAAAGGTGAGAGGGTGCAGGAACGTCAGCATATAGAGAATTACAGCGCCTAACTTCCGTATCCGACAGCTCACCTGTAGCCCGGGAGGTTAAATAACTTCAAAAGGCCTTTGTTGAAAGGAGTCGTAATTAAGGATGCAGTTTTACAAAATTGCATGCGTAGCGGCCGCGGCGTGTAGCGCCCTCCTAAGGGAGTATCAGGACGTGTATATTTATAGAGGAGCTAAGGGGGTTCATAAAAGCAGAATCTGAGGGACATGAAGCGAGCTCCTGTATCCGCCGCAAGGCAGTGGCTCCGGAACCTGAGGGGGCCCTCTGCAAAGTACCTAGAGGGGCCGGCCCCCGGGGACCCAGTCAGCCCGTCAACAGTGCTGGAGGGTGGGCCCTTGACCCCCCACCCCTTACAGGAGCTAATGTGAGGCCATTGTCACGAGGAAGCCACCAAGGCATTGGCACGTGCATTTTACCCAGCGGGCAACCAAGAATGCCACACCCAATGGTTCCTGCTAGATCGAATCTGTACTTAATTGGAGTTTAGACGCTCGGCGCTGACATCAGCTGTGCAATGGCTCCCCTCTTATTTAGCAACGGCAGAGGTGCGGTATGAAGCGCTATATAACAAGTTAAATTATTAAGCAATATCACAATGGAGCTTAGAAAGGGCATTGCAAAGACAATTCCAATATCTATGAAAACTAGTTTGACAGGACACCCTCCTAAGATTAGAAACCTGTCCCGGGGCTCAACTCTGTGCTCGTCCCATCTGTCCTGGCACTCACCTCATCACTTCTAACCATCACTGCCCCCCAAGACTCTTTTATCGTACCTTGTTGTTTATGCCATCAGCGCTATCAAGTACATTCCCTAACCTATCAGAAGGGAATCTGTCATGGTGGCCATTTGGGGCTGGGAAACTGGCTAATTTCTGTGGAGCAAACAAACGAGAAACTGATCCCTGGCCTCACCTCACACGCCCGTGGCCCTTTCTTGTGCAACCCTCCTGCAGTGATCTCATATGCAGTAAACTCATCTCACCCGATCAACCTAAAAATGATGTACATACACTTACCATCTTAGGCGGGGACTCTAGGAACGCTATACTAGCTACATTCCCATTTACATAATCATCCTCGCTCAGAGCTGCCTTACAATTAGCAGCCAGACCATGTGTCAAAAATACAACTCTATTGTTCTAGACCTTCACAGATGCACTATACAAATGCTGCAATAAATAAAAGAATATGCAATATGATGTTCAGAGGTAGATGAATGTGGGAGGTCATCGCATCCAACGCTATCAGAGACTGTGATGTTTGGCTCAGATGGAGGTTTTTCTGTAATGAGGACATCCTCTCCAGACTAAGCAATATTCTAGTTTCTTTGCGCCTATAATAACTCCTAAAAGTATTTTTATGTCTTTCTATTCAGTGAGAAACCCGGATGATGCAATGAAGAAAAATGTATAACTTGTAGTCCTATTTCTTCTTCCTGGTTGTTTTCTTTATGTTCATAGATACTGAAAAACCGTTGTTTACGTGCGGGATGCTTCCTATTTCATCTTGAAATCCTAAGCTTAAAGGAGGTTGGTCCTTGCCTCTGTGACCCGGTTTTGTGTGTGCCTCTGTTGCCTGCTTGTGACCCGGTTTTGTGTGTGTGTGTGGGTGCAAATGCAATAGGTGTCGCATTTGCGAGAGATTAGGCTATTGGCTTTGTAAATGACAATGCCATTTATTTATGTTGTCAAAGCCAACACATAAATAAAGATTTTGTCTTTTACAATGCCAATAGCTCTAACTTTTCCAAAGGCGAAACCATTGCATTGTAAATGCTTGTTATATCTAAGAGTTCTTGTCCACAGAGAATGATGAGGTATTGTTCGGTGGATTGGAGACGAACTACTCAGCGGGTATGTACGTGATGTAAAATAGTCCCTATTTGAAACAAGGGATAAATACACCAAACCCCTTCGGTTCGGTGCCTCCCCCAAGCCTCAGGAGAGTGTTTGGAGGTACCGACGGAGAGGTAAGGAATGGTTCTCTTTGTACTCCACGACAGTTGGGAGCAGGTTTTAGCTGGGTTCTCTTTTCCTTTCTGTCCTGTACTTAAATCATGAAACAAGCAAAGTATTGGCAGTACTGAAGAACGAGAGATACCTAGTTCAGACTATGCAGTTAAAAGAATATAGCACATATGGTTATGATAAAAAGAGCACTGATGAAGGGCTGCAGGAGTCTGACCTAGGGTATGTGGCTGCCACAATGATCTGATATTTGTTTTTAATCTAATTTCAATTACATGACTTGAGGAACCAGAAAAAGGTAGAATGGAATTTGGCATTTGTACATCAAATAAGTATAATATGAAGTGTGTGTTAAGCTGATGAAGGATATACATTTTTGGTATGTGTTTCCAGTTGGAGCACCTAGAGATAGAGAGGCTGTTTCCTTCACTGTATCTAGGAATGGATGTGGATGATTTAATCGACCAATAGGTTTAAAGATATTGTTCAAATCTGCTCGGGGAGTAGATGGATAATGTCCCCTTTGTCTGTCTGCATCTTTTGATCCATAGAGCTGGGCCTCGTATACCTGAGCACGGTCCAGGTGAGGTGAGGTCCAGTCCCCTGTCATACTGGGTGAGAAAAATTATGTAATTATAAAATTATGCCATTATGAGAGCACTTGTGTCTGGGGGGGCGTGGCTAGCAGCCAATGAAGAAGGTCGCAGCCTAACGAGGCTCCCGACCCTCTGCCCATAATCCGCTGAATTATCCTGTTTGGGACCCGGGATCCCCGCGGAAACCGGGTCGATCCCGCAGACGACACCAAGGTCTGTCCCGGCGGGAGTGGCGAACCGCGGGAACACCCGCAAAGGGCACTGCGGACCGGAGATCTCCCGACCCTCGGAGCGCAAGATGGCGGCTGCCTGACCTGGCCGTAAGGGGAGACGGCCGCAAATCCGCCCGTGGGGTCATCCCGCCCGAGAAAGGAGAGCGGGGGGCAACATCAGGCCACCGAGGGGAGACGGCGGCTGCCCGGTGAACCGGCGATCCTAAGGGCGGGGCGCGGCCTGTCCGTGAAAGCAGCTTCGGCGAGGCTCCGCCCCCTTGGCGAGGCAGGACTCCTTGGCGAGGCAGGAAATCCAGTCCCCGGCTTTGCGGCCTATGACACCGGTGAGTGCTGCCGGATCCCTGGCCCTGGCGGATTGCCAAGAGAAGACCGCTCCGTGACGGGACTGCTCCTCCGGGGACGCTCCGGAGTCTCTGAGCGGGGAGCCAGCCCCAGTGCAGCCAAACTCTGCCCGGGAGGCCTGCTATGCAGCCGGGTCCCGGGGCCGAGGATTAGGACCCCTGCCCTCGTTTGTGCTGTGGCGCTGGCTTTGGCGGAGGGCCCGGGAGGGGCTTAGATCCCCAACTGCATCATCGCGTCGAACCCAGGAGCCACTGGGGCAGAGACCTTCTGTGCGCAGGGGACGGCATCCTCTCCCTTGGGGGGGGCCCGGCTGGGACTGCTTGAGGCTGCCTGAGCCCTGACCTCGAGCTCTGTGAGTTGTCCGCGCCCCTGCTTTGAGTGCTGAGTGAGACCGGCGGAGACCCCCTGAGACTGCTGCGACCCGGCCTTGTACTCTGGACGTGACGCCCCTGGGGATACCGGCACGCCGACCCTGAGGGCTGGGACAAACCACCTGAGACCACCTGCCCCACCCCGGGACACTGGAGGGGCGCCCCCCCCTGCGAGACACTAAGTTTGGGGCGCTGGTCGAGGCTTGACTACTCCTTTTATCCGGGGGAAAGCGGATCGGACCCGCCACTGCTGCATGGTGCGGACACCCCGAAGAGGAGCTGAGTGTGGTGGGGAGACCGGAGCTTGCCGCGGGGACTCTGAAGCAGACCCCTAGCTCTAGAGGGGGTAGAGGCGCACAGTGTGATCCTGAGGTGACATTTCCACGACCGGTGCCGACCTGATCCCCATGGATCTCCCCTGAGGAAGCATTACACCGCTGGACGTCGTGCCAGTAGCGGAGACACCGAGGGGCCGCCGGCCCGCCTGTTACCGGGGTCATCGTCCCTGCCCGACGGCTTTAGAGGCCCGAGTCCGCTCTGAGAGTGAAAGATGGGGAAGCCTAAAGGTCCTAAGGGAGAGGGAGGTCCATCCACGGAAACGCCGGACGACTCCTCACGTCCCCCCACGGAGCTCCAACAGATGCAAGACCGGATACTGGATGCCATCGCGGCCACGAAGGAGGCACTACACCAGGATATTGGTCAGGTGGCGACGGGGTTAGGGCTTCTGCGGGCGGACCATGCAAAGCTGGCGGGCAGAGTCAAGGAAACAGAAGACGCCCTAAAAGTTGTTGTACCGGCTCAAAAGTCGATGGAGGGACGGCTCACAGACGCGTTGGAGCGGATACAAACCCTAGAGAGGAGAGCAGAGGATGCAGAAAACCGAAGTCGGCGGAATAATGTGCGTCTGGTGGGCCTTCCGGAAAAAAAAGAGGGCACGGACATGGTGGGTTTCCTGACCGACTGGCTAAAAACTGTGGTTGCCCCGGAGGGCCTATCTCCCTTCTTCACCTTGGAGCGGGCGCACCGCGTGCCTTCCCGACCCCCGCGTGAGGGCCTGCCGCCCCGCCCAGTGGTCATCAAACTGCTCCACTACAAGGACCGGGATTGGCTCTTACAGCGGGCCAGGGACGCAGGCCCATTTCAAATAGATAACAGCAGGGTCACATTGTTCCCGGACTACACGTTCGAAACCCAGAGACAGCGTGCGTCCTTCCTTTCCATCAAAAAGGAATTGCGTACGGAGGGGCTGCAGTACTCCCTGCTGTTCCCGGCCAAACTCCGTGTGATCATAGACGAGAGGGCGTTGTTTTTTGAAACATCTGCAGAGGCATGGACTTGGTGGGATACCTACAAAGCGGGAACGGACGGGGCCCGGTACCGGGCGGAGGAGGAGCGCCAGGACCACGCAATCAGACGATCACGCAGGCTTCGTAACCGTGGCAGGGGCCCCAGAAGACCGACGACCTCGCAAACGGAGGAAGAACGGAAGGCGGCACTACTTGCGGTGAAAGAGGTGTCGGGACCAGCACCGGCCCTGTCGGCAAGGGACTCGGCCTCGGAGGCCCTGGCTACGGGCTCGGACACTGACTTGTCGGGATTGGATGGCGCCAGAGGCCCAAAGGTCACGCCGCAAACTTCGGGAGAGATCATCGGACCCTGACGGCTGTCTACGATTGCGGAGAGGTATGACTCTAAAGACGACGCCTCCACGAACACTGGGACAGACCACTGTGAGACTTTTCTTTTATGAGTCACATTGGGAACTATAGGGCGGAGGGGCGTGGGGACGGGATTGGGAAGGGTCAGTAGCCAGTTCACGTACCACTGGGCCCATAAGGCCTCCGTGGTGTTTACTACGGACTACAAAGTTTAGTGGGCGCGGTTGCTCACAGGTTTGGATGGGAGCGACTACTTTGCAGTTGGGTCCTATTCTGGGGGTGGGGGGGCCTGGAGAAGTTGGGGGGACTCGAGGCGGGGTTTGGGGTGGGGGGAAGAGGTGGGCGTTGGGGACGGGAAGGGGCGGGATGGTGTCTGGTGTCCGGATGCAAACTGATATTGGACTGCAGCGAGTAAGTTGGGACAATGGCTAGTATGGGTTTGCTGAAATGTGTGTCCTGGAATGTGCGGGGACTGAATTCAATGGCGAGAAGGCACAAGATACATTCCCACCTTGTTCGTAGAGGAGTACACATAGCCTTTTTGCAAGAGACCCATTTAACTAAAAAGGAGGGGGTTGCTTTGCAGAGGAGGTGGAGGGGTCACCTGTTTCACACCACATACTCGGCGTTTGCTAGGGGGACACTAATTTGGATCAGGGCGGGGGTTCCCTTCCAGGTCACTAGGCACACTGTAGACCCTGACGGGAGATTTGTGGCGGTGGAGGGGTTACTCAGGGGTCGCCAGATTGTTCTTTGTAGCGCCTATGCGCCGAACGTGGAGCAGGCTTCATACTTCACCAGGCTGTCCAGGCTGTTGGCCTCTTATTTAACTGGGCCGATGCTGATGGGGGGGGACTTCAACTCTATAGAGGATACCACCTTGGACAGATCGCACCCACCTCTGCAGGCATCTCCAGTACACAGACTAGCGAGGCACAGATCTACTTGGCAGGGGCGGTGGGACCTGACGGATGCATGGCGAGCACAGCACCCGGCTGAGAGGGATTATTCATTCTACTCGGGCATACACGACCTTCATGTCCGCATAGACGCTTTCCTGTGCTCTCACTCGGTAATTCCGTCGGTTGCTCGGACGGAGTACCTGGCACGAACGATATCGGACCACAACCCCTTGCTCCTCACGCTAGCCTGGATGAACGAAGTCTCACCGATCCCGACGTGGCGGCTTCGCCCAGACACGCTAGATGACCCACCGTTCAGCGGAGCGTTGGAAGAAAGGATCTCCCAGTACTTTGCGGAGAATGAGGGGACTGCCTCCTCCAGGGCCGTGGAATGGGACGCGCTAAAAGTAGTGGTGAGGGGGCACTGTATAGGGAAATTTGCGGGTGCGCGGCGGACGCTACTGGATGACCTGGACAGGGCTGAGCGAACCCTGCGAGTGGTAGAGAAACAAAGACCCAACGCCCCGACTTACAGGAGAGGGTATGTGCCGCGCGAGAGGCAGTGGCTGTAGAAGTGGAGCGCCTCCGTAGTTTCGATTATAAAATATACTTAACTAAGGCGCTTGCTGAAGGAGACAAGACTGGGACACTCTTGGCCTGGCTGGCTAACCCCAGTAGAGGCGCCGCCCCGATACTGTCAATGGCGAATGCGGATGGCACTTCATCCAACTCCCAGACGGACATATTGCGTTGTTTCAGAGGGTATTACGAACGGCTGTATGGGAGAGACCCGGTGGATCGAGCCGAAATGGCAGACACCTTGCTATCGGAGGTCCAATTGCCACACCTCGAGCAAGAACAGGCAGAAGCCCTCGGGGGCCCGATTGAATTAGGGGAAATTAGAGGGGCCATAAAGAGAATGGCGCGCAATAAAACGCCGGGTGTGGATGGACTACCAGTGGAATTCTATAGTAAATATATTGATATCCTAGCACCACGACTCCAACTCGTATACCAAGAGGCGAAAGAGAAAGGGGAGTTGCCCCGCTCGATGCGCGAGGCGATCATGATTCCCCTACTAAAACCGCGTAGGGACGGCACTGACCCGGCGTCGTACCGGCCTCTGTCGATGCTGACGACCGATTATAAAATACTGAGTACCATACTGGCCGCCAGATTAATAGCCCACATGCAGGACCTGATTCACAAGGACCAGTCGGGCTTCATACCCACCAGAAACACATCACACAATATCCGCAGGTTACTGAGGCTCGTGGCGGATCCCCCACCACTCGCCAGTGCCCCTATGGTCATGGCAATTGACATAGAGAAGGCCTTTGACAGCCTGGATTGGTGCTACCTGTACAGGGTGATGCACAGTTTTGGCATAGGTGAGGGCTATATGCGATGGACGAAAGTACTCTATGCGTCGGTTGGAGCCAGGGTACGAATAGGTGCGCTGATATCGGATCCCTATACAGTGCATAAGGGTACTAGGCAGGGGTGTGCGCTCTCCCCCTTGTTATTTGCCCTCGCGATGGAACCGTTAGCGGCACTGGCCAGAAGAGGAGACTGTTACCAGGGACTGGAAGTTGGCGGGATCCACCACTACATATCATTGTACGCGGATGACCTCCTGCTGTTCTTGGACAATGCAGAGGAAGCGGTGGAGGGAGCGGAGTCCCTTTTGGCGCGATTCGGGGAGGTCTCGGGCCTGAGGGTGAACTGGGCAAAGACGTGCCTCTTCCCACTCCGGAGAGCGGAGCGATGTCCCAGGGCCCGCCCCAGGCTCCGCTGGGAACCGGACTGCCTCCCTTATTTGGGGGTACATGTCTACCATGAGCCCGCAGACCTGCTGGAGGGCAACATCGGCCGCTGTATCCGTACATTGCAAGGTAACATGACCTTTTGGGCCACTCTTCCATTATCCATGACAGGCCGGGTATCTCTGCTTAAAATGGTAGCCCTGCCACGATTGTTATACTTCTTTAGGACTCTCCCAGTGTGGATACCGGGAAGCGTCTTTCGACGCCTGAAGTCCCAAGTGGTGTCCTTTCTATGGGGTACTGGCAGGCGGAGGATAGCTCTAGCGACCCTGACCCGCCCAAAGAACGAGGGCGGACTCGCGGTCCCGGACTTTGAACTCTATTATTTAGCTGCCCAGCTGCAGTTTTTCACACAAGAGGTGGCAAGGGTATACCGGGGCCCGGAACATGACAGGGACACTGGCACCCCCCGCCACGTATTGGCATATATTACCTTGCAGCAGAAACTCGTGCTCGGTGGTTTGTCCCAGGAAGAACGGACGCTGAGGCTCTGCTGGAATCGCATGCAGAAGCGGGCGGGTCTCGGTCACCCATACGCACCTGAAATCCCACTGGGTATGCTGACAGCATTTCCACATGGCGGCGACTGGTCGGACCTCCAAGGTTGGGAGGAGGCTGGCCTGCAGATGGTGGGGGACCTATACACTGATGGGGTGCTCGTGCCGTACCAAACCTTGCAGGAGCAATATGGCCTCCCGAGAGGAGGCTACCTTTTGCATGCGGCCGTGGTACGCGTGATCCAGGCGCACTGGGGGGAAGGGCTGCTCGAACCCCCAACATCGCCAGCATGCCAATACACGATGATGGCTGCAGGGACGATCAAGGCGGTCACATGTCTGCACTCTAGACTGCTTGAGGCTAACTTGCAGCCCCTGACGCGCCTAAAAACCCAATGGGAGACAGACCTGCAGAGAGAGATCCCGGACACGACGTGGGCTCAATTGGTTCAGAGAGCCAGGAAAAGCACCAGAAACGCCCGCTTCCAATTAATACACCTATACATACTCCATAGGGCCTACCTCACCCCGCATAAAATATCACAATACTTTGGCGCAGTGGACGCAGCGTGCCCCAGATGTGCGCTTTTAGGCGCGGACTTACTGCACATGCTAAGCGGCTGCCCACACCTGCAAGACTTCTGGAGGGAGGTGGGCGACACCTTGAATGAAGTCACGGACAGAGACCTGCAATATGACAGTGCGACTACACTCTTACATTGGTTCCCACACACACGCAAAAATAAACTGACGAGCAAATTCATAGACATGGGCCTACTTATCGCGAAGAGGGAACTCACCAGGGGATGGAAGTCAAAGACGGCGCCGACGCACCGGAAATGGCTGACTGAATTTCAGAAGTGGGCAGCGGCAGAGAGCACAATCAGATACCAACTAGCACGACGGGGGTCAGACGAGAGAGCTCAGGAAATGGCACTGGCGTGGGAAATCCTAGCCCAAGCGCTCAGGGACAGTGCAGTGGAGAGCGAGGAGGAAGAGGACACAGTAGACTCTGGGGTCCAGGGGGAGGCGGCGCCGATCCTTGCGCCTACCATGGACACACACACTCAATGATTTACTCCATCTTCCGCAGCTTACCCACATACTTTAGTACACTACTACCGGACGCAGGCACTGGACACCACAGAACACCGGAGGGGAGGGGGGAGGGTAGAGCGAAGGGGGAGGGAGGTATAGCACCCCAATGATACCGAGATTAGGAATACACATTGACCGGTTGCTGGAGGGGGGGGGCCTGTTGGGGGGGGGGGGGGAAAGTTAAAAGCAGATGGCGGTTGACCACTGGACATGCCTACACTGAGTAATGAAAAGAATGCACTGACTACGATGAACGCCACCCGGCCTCAGGGATGCGGGTTATAAGGCTGTGTACAAACTACTCAGAAGTAATGAGAGACACTGGGGTCCTGCGCAAACATAATTGCAAACGCGTTGTAATGATCATATTGGAATCTGCAATAAAAACTGTTTTACAAAAAAAAAAAAATGAGAGCACTTGTGTCTGGGAACTTGTGAACATTTCATTCTACTAATATACATACATTTATTTTGTAGATTTCCATTTATATCCATTGACATGGAGGATTAGCGTGATACGGTTGGTACAGGTTGTATCGTTTCCAACCCTTTTATATGACATATTATTGATATTGAGCACTATCAGATTTAATTTATATCACTATTATGGCAGTAGCAAAATGTTTGAGAGCAGAGGCCCTGATGAAAGCCGAGGGATTTATTACCTGGTAGGCAGAAACATGATGGCCCATTTTCCGACAGATATTTGGTCATACTGTTGTTTGCACTGTTCTGGTTTTTAATTAGGGGATGTGCCCTGACATTGATTAAAGTAGTAGTTCTTAGGACACATCATCCTATTTTAACTCACTACACATTTTTTCGTTGCACTGTGTGTTTATCACTGTCATAGCCATCAATGATTAGCCATCAGAAGGTGGTTCACAGATAGTTGTGGACTAGATCCAGCACCATTGATTGAATGTGTGGCATTCGGTCTCGATGATCAAGGGACTTGCCATTTCACCAGTTGGATGGCCAGATGATATGACTGATCACCAAGTCTGTTTGATGGTAATACATCATTCCGTGGGCTGGATCTTGTCGACCAGTTCTGTATGTATTGGAGTTTTTTGTTAATTTGTTGCCATACACTGTGTTCCCTGATTTAGGCTGTTCTAAGGTGACTTGGGCACCCACTGATTTATTAGAGTGATTGATAGCGAAGCCAGATTAAGTGGCCTTTAGACTCCCTGTGTTCTTTGTGTTGATTAAGAACTGGTCTGGGCAGGTGTTAGTAGTTGGGGATATTCGCGCTTAGCGCGAATATTTCCAACGCTACGCCTGCCTTGCTAATAGGTGATAGCGACGTTGCGACTGCTTCCAGTTGCTAACTGGTTGGGTACGCCCACTTTGCATGTCATTAGCGTTAAACATCGCTGACATGCAAGGCGGGCCCCAAACCGCTCCCTATCGCCTAAAAGCTGTCGCTAACATTATTAGCGACAGCTTGCTAATAGGGCGATAGAACTATCGCCACTTAGCGGCCAAAAACGGCCGCTAAATCAGCGATAATTACTTATTGCCCCCCTTGGTAATATGCCCCCTAGTGTTCGCTGGTCTTGTCTTTATGCCAACGTATCTTCGGGTGCAAGGGTAGGTGATAAGATATTCACAGTTATTGGTGTTGCAATTGGTGTGACCCCTCTATGTCCACGTATGCAATGGATCTAAGTTGATTTGTTTTGTTGCATTTGTGATCTGGCATAAACCACATAAGCCACATGGGTAGTGTCCTGTGGCTTGGGAAACGTTCCAAAGGGGACGCTGTTCTATCCTTGGAACCGCCCGAGGTCTCATTTGTATCAGCAAATCTCTGAGATTTTGAGTGCATCTTGACACAAATCGTGGGAGGGGGATGTTGAGGGAACCTGAATTAGAAATTGGCCAGTGTTTCTGTATAATTCTTTATATATGGTTAGAGTTTGGAGTGAAAGTAGTGACACCTGGTAATGTTGTCATTAGACCTGTTTTTGGGTTCTAAGAGTGCTGCCCAATGATTTATTTAGTTATTTATAGATTCTTGCCTTGTAGGGGGAGACAGTTTTGAGATTTCAAATCGGGTGTGATGTGGGTATTGCATTTAGATCCAGCAGCTGGGTTAAGGGAGGCTCTAAGGAGGGCCAACTTGGTTCTGGGTAGGCCATACAGAGTTGCATTTCCATTGCTAAGCCCGAAAATCACTAGGGCTTGGATGATCGATTTGAAGTCATCCGCAGGGTGGGAGGGTTTGATTTTTCTTAGGATTCTCAGTTGAAAGTTAGCTCATTTTGGTGGCTGAGCTGAAGTAATCCTGCATGTTCAAGTTCTTATTAAGTATAAATGCCAGAGATTTTGCAGAATCAATGACATGCGGAACACAATTGAGGGCATTTAAATGTTTTAACCAGTCATCAATGTCTAGATAATGTTTGGGGGGTAAATTAAAAGGAATTCTGTTTTGAGAGTATTTAGTTTGAGATGGTTGCACTTCAGCCAATTTTGAGGTTTTTGTAAAGCTGTTTTTAAGGGATCTAATTTCTTACAAGGAATAGATTTTCAGATACATTTGGGTGTTGTGAGCGTACATGTGATAATTGGTCCTTGAAGCTTTCAGGATTTCAGTTAACCATTCTAAGAACAGGTTAAAGAGAGTGGGTGAGAGAGAGAAACCCTGCTAAACCCCTAATGAGACTGTGTCGAGTTGGACAGGGAGTGATTAATCTTTATTACTTTAGGATCTGTAGTGGAGGAAGGAGGCAAACTAGCCTAGGACGGGACCAGAGAGCTACCTCCAGGAGGCTGTCATTTGACCATATCAAATGCTGAGATGAGGTCGAGGAGGATTAGCAGACAGGATTCATTTTGATCAAGCATTTGTAAAGCTTCATCAACAATGTGCGTGAGGGCGATTCAGTGCTGTGTCCCTGACAGAATCCAGATTGATATTGATCCCGGAGTTGGAATTTCTCAATGTGATTGCATTTTTGGATACAGACACATTTTTCAATGAGCTTAGAAATAGTGTTAGAAATCGACGGGATGCTGGAGATAGGCCGAAAGTTATTTGGATCCTTGTGGTCCCACCTTGGTTTTTTTTAAGATGGGGGGTAACATGTCCTAACTTGAGGAATTCTGGTATTGTGCCTCGACATAGCAAAACATTTACTATTTTGGACCAGAGTGGGAGCAGTGAGGTTTTAATCTCATTGAAGAGGTTCGAGTGTAGCAGATCATTGAAGTAGTTTGAGGGTTTGAGAGTAGAGAGTATCTGTAATATTGTAGCTTCATCAAAGGTTTAGAATGAGCACCACAAGACATTGTTTTTGGGGGCGTGAGGAGGACGCTCAGTCCAAACGGACAGGTGGGGGTTGCTGAGTGCAGGAGCAGGAAGGAGATCCAATGCAAGTCATTTTTACTGAAAGCATTTCTGTGAGGGGGAGTGGTTCGAGGCAAGATGGCCGCAACAAGGTTGTATAGGGTAGTCGCACATCACTCCCTCTCCCGAACATAATGCTGCTGGAGCTTTAAACTGGACATGCTGTGGATTTTTGGGCGATTTCAGGGCCGGGAAACAGCAGTCAAAGCCCATGAGCAGTGGCTACATCGAGCGATAAGCATCACTTTGAGATCGCTGAAAACACTGAAAGGCTGCTGGAAGAAATTGTACGGCAAAGCAAGTACTTACAAAGAAGCCTGGACAATGTTGCAGCGTTCAAGGCAGGATAAAGACAAAGAGAAGCCGCTTTCGACACCATCCAGCACATCAAAGGGGGTAGGACAAAAGGATAACTCAAACACTTGTGGCAATATAAAGCTGCCCCCAATGAGCAAGCGGTCGGCTGCTCTTAACAGCGCGGCAGTAAAGGCGCTTCAGAAAAAGGCTGAGAAGGAGAAGAGAACGGAGATGAAAGTAAAGCAGCCGGAGCAGGAAACTCGCGGATTGGCGCCATTAGCAAGCACAAAAGTACATCGGAATAACAGTGCCGTTAATAAGGATACTGCTCTCCGGCAACCTACTTTAACGGAATCCTTTGTTGGCAAACCCCCCGGCCCCCTCAGCCTCGGAACCACAGCAACACTAGCAGCCAGGAAACCAGGAAATCAACCCTCCGGCGTGAACGCTGACTCAGACAACACCGTCCTCGAGGATGCAGGAATCGTGATTGCTAGGCAACAGGACGGAGGAAAGACGCGCCCGGAGGGCGCCCCACACATGGAGGATAATCAGCTTCTCGAGCAGCAAGAGGTGAGCAGGCGCATGTCGGTGGGGGCAGAGGCTGTGCAGACGAGGTCAGAAAGGCCCATCAACGCACAAATGTTGGATGCGCTGCTGCAGGTTGAGGCAGGGCTTGGCAGCGCGAAGATCGCTGGATCAGATTGGGGCAGCTTAGTAGGCCTGGCATCGCAGAAAGAGCATGGAGAGGATGCTAGTGAGAAGAAAGGAGACAGAGGGGGAGGCTCTACCGAGGGGGACAAGTTATTTTCGGTTAATGAGGAATCAGATTTATCACCCTCAAGTGAAGGTGAGAGTTTCACAGAGGACTCAGAAGTAAGCCTTACGGGCTAGGGGGGTAAAAACATGCAAAAGAGAAGGAAATCTGGCGCCAGACGACTAGGGGGTGACTCCCCAGCGAGCATGAACAGGAAACTACTATGGGACTATTAAGCCACCTCCAAGGTACATCAAGAAAGTAATTACACAGGAGAGGCAACAGCAGGAGGTAGTAGTGAATCCCCCTCACAGCACGCCACATTGGACTTGTTGTTCAGCACGCTACAGCAGATGCAGGGGGAAGCGAGAGTAGAAGTAGGAGGGCCAGACAAGCAACCAAAAAGATTCAATGCTCACTCAGGAAAATCAACAAGAAGTACGAAGTAGTGGAAGAAAGAGTGACTCCGGTGGAAGAAAGAACTGGCAAGTTGGAGGATGATGTAACAGAATGGCAGACATCTAAAGTGGATCATGAGAAGGCAGTGGAAGACCTCCAATGGAAGATGGAGGACTTTGAGAACCGCCAGAGGTGCAACAACGTTAGACTTCTTGGTCTGGCGGAGGGGGTGGAAGGGCAGGATGCAAGAGGCTATGTCATTAAATTACTGAAGGGAGCTTTCCCGGAGGCGCAGTGGCAATGGGAAACAGAGGTTCAAAGAGCACATAGGTTTCCACTCACACTTAAGAAAGGGAAAGATGGCAATCAGGATATCCTGCCAAGGGCAATGTTGTTTTTTTTGGGGAACTTTTTGGCAAGGCAAGAAATCATGGACAAGGCCAGGCCAGACAAAAAAATAACACATGAGGGGGTCACGTTTTTTGCAAGGCCAGATTTTTGTCACGTGACAGTAGAAAGAAGGTGGAAGCTCAGGCAAATGATAGCACGCTTCCAAGGTCAAGGTTCAGAAGCGTATCTACTGTTCCCGGCAAGACTAAAAGTCATTACTAGAGGGCAAACTAGGATATTTTACTCAGAAATTAAGGCTACCCAGTTTCTAGAGGAACTAAAAGCTCAGGGAAGGGGGCTGAGCAGAGGGAAAGGCCCATCCACAGGCCCATAGGGAGGATACAGCATTCATTAGGCCAGTAAGGGAGAGGGGGAGAAAGCAACACTACAATCTATAGCAGCCACACATAGGTCATGCCTGACCTATTTGCCTGTAGTGGGGGGGAGGGAAGTCAGAGGGAGGGGCGAGCGGGAGGGTGGGGGATGGGGGGGAATAGTGGTGACACAGTAGCTACAGCACAGCACATGAGAACACAGGAACACTTGTATTTATCAGTAGAGAAAATAAGGGGGAAACTGGCGAGCAGAAAGGAAACATCTAGCAAATACAGATGGCATTAAGGATTGCTTCAATAAATATCTGCGGTCTCAATGATGGGGGGAAAAGGCAAAATGTGGCTGCAATGTTGAGAAGATTAACATTTGATTTAGTATGTCTCCAAGAGACCCACATCGAGGGGAATAATAAATATATGCTGGATCAACTAGATCTTGAGGTACTTGCTCATACAAAGCAAGGCACTAAGACAAGAGGGTTTGCCATTCTAGCTAAGAAAGGCGTCTTTAAAGTCATAAGGAAAAAAGAGGACCAGTGGGGGAGGTGGGTAATGGTGGAGGATGATTCAGGGGTTGGAAGATACACAATTGTTTCTATATATGGATCCATGGAGGACGAACCAGATATATTTGAATTTCTTGACTTGGAGTTACAGTTGTGGCCAGAACCGGTGATCTGCTGTGGGGATTTTAATATTAATGGGCTGGGTGGGCTAGGCACAAGGTACGGGAGGGCTTATGGGGGCCGAAAGAAGAGGACATGCCAGGCTATATATAACCTAGTGCGACATAATGCATTAGCGGATATGTAGGCCCAGAATAACCCGGCAGGGACAGGCAGCACGTACTACTCTGCACCACATAGGACTGTGGCTAGGCTAGACTACTTCTTTATTTCAAGCCCACTGGTAAGCAGTAGTCAGTTGGAGAGGCTGCCAAGGCTAATGTCAGGCTACAATCCACTTGTCTTAACGATAACACTCAGTAATGTAAGGATGAAAGAGAACCCCTGGACTTTTGAGAGGGGGCTTCTATGGGAAGAAGGATATTTTAACCATAAGCAAGATTGGATCGCATTTTTTGGGGAGACTAATAGGGGAACAGCTCCTCCAGGCACTACCTGGGATGCATTTAAGGCTGGAATCAGGGGGGAAACCCTGAGCTATACTTTACATAGGGATAGGCAGGAGAAGACTTTGCTGGATTCGAAAATTAAAGACTTGGCATGCTTAGAAGATCTCCTCGTTGGGGCTATAACAAAGCTTGAGCCTCTGGAGGACATATTATTAAAAATTGATATAACCAGAGCAGAGGCTAGTGAAAACATAGCTAGAAAGGCGGCAAGGAATTACCGCTCCAAAAAAGAAAAATGTTATGAGTACAACGAGAGGGTAGGCCACCTACTAGCATTTCGAGCAAGACAAAATCTGGCAGCGGGGGAAATAAAAGAAATTAAGGATGGTTTAGGTGGGGTTTTGGAATAAGGTAGAAGTCGTTAGGGAGGTGTTTAGGAAATGTTATGAAACCTTGTACGATCAGAGCCCTAAGAACTCAGACTTCGAAATTAAGGACTACTTGGCAGATATACCACATCCAGTATTAAAAGAAGAGGGGAATGTGGGGTTAGATCTCCCACTCAGGTTACAGGAAATACAAGCAGCAGTGAGCAACCTTCCCTCAGGGAAAGCTACAGGCCCGGACCAGAATTTTATAAAACATTCTGGGACACCCTAGGGAAAGATATGCACGAGACCCTTAGGCAGGCACAATTAGGGCACTCAGTTCCACAGTCATGGGCAGGGGCAGACATTATAGTTCTACTTAAGAAGGATAAGCCCCCATTAGAACCGGGGTCCTACAGGCCGATCACGCTGATAAACGCAGATGTCAAACAAAATTCGAAATCATTGGCACAAAGATTAGGTAGGGTTATAGAGAGCCTGGTTAGTGCCACACAGCATGGTTTCATCCCACGGAAAGGGACAACCCAACATACAAGACAAATGATTACCCTGCTGGATGCCGCAGGAGTTGCAGGAGACCCTGTCACGGCCATATTCCTGAATGCGGAGAAGGCCTTCAACAGGGTCACCTGGAACTACCTGTGGAAGGTTATGGAATGGTTTGGTATTGGCGGTGGATTTATCACTGCAATACAGTCTTTGTATGTGGCCCCTACCGCTAGGGTAAGAATTAATAAAGGCTACACAGAGGGAGTGCAGATAAAACGTGGGACAAGACAGGGGTGTCCAGCCTCACCTCTCTTATTCGCCCTGTACTTGGATCCTATCTTACGAAGGTTTGCTGGCAATAATAACATCATCCAAGTCATAATGAATATTAGGGAATATAAGGTTTTTGCCTACGCAGACGATGTGGCAATCCTTAAACCAGATCCAGGGGGAGCCATTGTGGAAATTGAACAGGAGGCTATGAACTTCGGGGCTGTCTCAGGGTACTCGAGGGATCAACAAGGGAAAAACGCAGATCGTACAAAATAGCTTTACATCATATCAGGATACCAGGGTAATACCCGCAGCACTTTACTTAGGAGTTAAAGTAACTACTGACTTAGATAGGCTGGTGGAGCTAAACATGGAGCCCTTATTAGCAAAGGTAAAGAAAAACACGGAAAGAATACATCATTTGCATTTAACTTTGATGGGCCAGATAAATGTCATCAAAATGATTACATTCCCCAAATTTTTATACATTTTTAGGGCCATACCACTATTTTATCATCACTTTTGGTTTAACAAGTTGGAATTGATAATCAATAGGTTTATTTGGGCACAGTGTAAAACTAGGAAAGCATATCTCCTTCATAGGCTGCAGATCGTGCAGAATGCCGCGGCCAGGCTGATCTGTAAGGTTCCCTTTCGACACTCCATCTCACCCTTTTTGAGGAAATTGCATTGGCTCCCGATCTCTGCTCGTGTCCAATTCAAGGCCCTGGTACTTGTTTTCAGGGCTCTGCACGGAAAAGGCCCCAAATACCTCAGAAATAGACTAAAACCAGTCCTCTCCTCTCTTAATCTCAGATCCAACCACCTCCGTCTCTTACTCCCCCCCAGATTTCGACTGGCGAGTAAAGGTGGTAGAGCTTTTGCTGTGATTGTTTCAAAACTGTGGAACTCTCTCCCTATTAGCCTCCGTCTCATTGACACCGAATCTCAATTCAGGGGCAAACTAAAGACCTTCTTATTTTCTGGCTGCTAAAGTATACCTTCAATCTGCAATCTTAGCGCCGGGACACCCCCGTTGGGGGTAGCTGTGCGCTTAACAAATGTCTATATATATATATATATATATATATATATATATATATATATATATATATATCGACACATGACGCTCCCGGGAGAAAAAGGGGGCTGGGGGGCCCCTGACTTTAGGCTTTATTATTGAGCAACGGCCCTGCAGTACTTTCGGGGGTTGATAGGGAGTGGAGGAACGGGTCAAGGGGTTAATAGTCTTCCCCTCACAAATGTATATATTGCACTGTTGGGTGGGGATGCAGAGAACGCTTTCTTAAATGATATTGATTTTAGTTATTTTAAGCACACAAGGTTCAAGACACTAAAAGCAGCGTACACTATTTGGAAGGCAGTCGCAAAAAAGCTGGGCCTAGGAAGATATAATAGGTATATTCGACTATATACAAACCATTTACTCCCAGGGGATATCTTTAGGGACACAGTCATGAGGGAATGGGAGAACAAGGGTATTAAGAAAGTAGGGGGATCAGTGTGACCAAGGGGGCATTCTCCAGTTCCAAGAGTTACAAACAAAATGTAATCTTTGCGGTAGGAGCTTTTTTAAATATCTGCAGGTGAGAAGTTATTTCGCAAATAAACAGGGAGGTCCACTAGGATTTGGCCACTGTCGGATAATGGATTATATAGAGCGCTGTGGTCAGTGCACAATTCGACAGCTATATGCAGAATTATGCATGCTCAAAAGTGATGATAGGGATAAATTTGCCATAAAGTGGGCAGAGAAAGTAGGTGCCCCCCGTGAGGGTTTACAGGTTTCTTTGGACTTGGGACGAACTGTCTTATTTTCAGCAACGTTACAAGCACAGCATTACAAGACGGTGTACTCACTTTACCACACCCCCGCCAGAATAGCACAGTGGGGTGGTACCTCTGGAATAACTTGCCCGCGCTGCGATGCAAGTAGCGCAGATATTGTCCACGTTTTCAGAATGCCCACAATTGTATTCGCTAAGAGTGACAATTGAGAAATTTATGGAAGGATCATTGGGGGTTAAAGCGGTAATGTCACCTGAATTAATAATGCTTGGGGTGATGGGTGGGGCAGAGGGACACCCTAGGGAATTCCTATTCCTGGCCATGGCCGTCTATCGAATTTGTATTCCAAAGGCGTGGCTTGACAGAGCTCCGCCTACTTTTCAAATCTGGATTGCTAGGCTACTCTCTAGTTATAACCTGGAAAAAGCAATCTATGACAGAAAAGGGCGCAGAGCTAGGGCACTCGGTGGGAAAATATGGCGACCTGTAGAACGATGCAGAGAAGGGCTGGTTACAGGTGGGGCGTCTGCAGGTGAACTTATACAGACTGTATAGTAGTAGGCATTGGGAAGCTATTAGGGGGTATAGTTATTTCCATACATGTCTGAATTGGATCCGTGAGAATGGCAGGGTAAAACAACTCTGTCAATAACACTGTTATGATATGTAAAAGTATTTGTAAAGCGCAACTTCCACCAAACGGTTTCTTGGCGCTGTGAGCGTGTGGAGACAGATCGGAGGGGGACTTAGTTGTGTGCTTTGCGGAACAGATGGGTTTTAAGAAGGGACCTAAAGTGGGGGTAGGAAGCAGTAAGCCTAAATTCTAAAGGGAGTGCATTCCAAAAGGAAGAGGCCAGGAAGTAGAATCTGAGCCCACCATGTTTCTAACGCCTGAAAGCAGGGATATTGAGTAGGGCAAGATGAGAAGAACGGAGATTGCGGGGGGGAACATAATGATGAAGAAGAGAAGAGATGAAAAGAGGACCAAGGCCAGCTAGGGCTTTGAAGATAATACAGCCCAATTTGAAATAGCAGCGTTCTGCTACCGGGAGCCAATGGAGGGTATTCAGGAGGGGGCGCACATGCTGATGTCTGGGCTGATGGAAAATTAGCCGTGCAGCTTGATTCTGAACCAGCTGGAGGCGGTTCAATTGATAGGAGGGAATGCCGGCATAAAGAGTTGGCGTAATCAATTCTGGAGATAACCAACGCCAAAAGGGTCAAGGTGAGGGCAGAGGTGGTGAGGAAACGCGCAATTTTTCGAATTTTGCGTAGATGAAAAAAAACTAGAGGAAACCACAGCATTGGGACCTCCAGGGGTTAGATGCACACCCGATAAGAACTAGTTCGGTCTTATCGGGGTTACGTTTAAGGTGGTTTGCCCTCATCCAGTCACTGATGTGGCAAAGGGTAGACTGGAAATTATAAACAGATTGGTCTGAGGGGTTAATGTCAAAGATCAGCTGAATGTCATCCACATAATTGAATGCGGTGACATTGCTGTTTCGTAGGGACTGGATAACGGGGGTCAGGTATAAATTAAAAAGGAGGGGGGAGAGAGAGGAGCCCTGTGGGACACCACATGTCATCCCAACTTTCTTCGCAGAGAACTGGGAGAGACGAACGGCCTAGTAGCGGTTACTCAAAAAGGAGCGAACCCAGTTGAGGGCCGATCCCTGGATGCCAGCCTCCCTGACACGGTCGATCAAGATCTTATGGTCAACCGTGTCAAAGGCGGCCGACAAATCCAGGAGTACCAAGGCCTGATTGATGTTAGATTCGGCTCCCCTCCGCAGGTCCTCCATCACTGAAAGAATGTCCGACTCAGTGGAGTGGGCGGGTGTGAAGCCCGCCTGTTGGGAATCGACTTACTGTGAGCGCTCAATGAAGAGGCTCAGGGAGTTGGTGACATGGGACTCAATGATTTTGCTGAGATAGGGGAGTAAAGAAATAGGAGTAAAGAAATAGGGCGAAAATGACTCATGACTGAGGGATCTGCGTTGGGTTTTTTGAGGATAGGTACCACCTCTGCAATTTTAAAAGAGCCAGGGAACCAGGCCCCGTTTGAGGGAGTCATTCAACAGTGTCAGGGGGGGAGAAGGGCAGGCGGAGAAGGCCTCGCGTAAGACATGAGGAGGGCAGCAATCGGTGTGATCACTTGGGGATTGGGGGTACATAGGGTGAAGGCGGGAGGGAGGGGGTCGGCAGTGGCAGGGTGGCAGATGCTATGTTTAATTTTTGTTGTTTTATCAATAAAGAACTGATTTAGGGAGCCGCAGAGCTCCTGGGAGGGGGGTCTAATGGTTACCCTGTCTGGGTGGGATAACTCCTCAACAATAGAGAAGATGTCTTTAGCTTTAGAGGCAGAATCAACAATCTTCTTTGAAAAATAACATACAATTGGTAACCCAGGTCAGAAAGGGCGCTCTGCAAATAAGGGTGAAGTAAAGTTCCCAAATATATGTATCGGTGCTCAAAGGAAGGGTGTGGTCACCAACACCCTACACAACCTAACCAGTAGGTCTACTAAACAAATTGATTTTCCTGAGCACTCACAGTCTGTATAGTTCAAATATCAAAGATAATAGTATTTCCAATACATCCAAAGCAGTCCCAGGTGGGTAATCCAAAATGATATATCAAAAAGTCCTTCAGATCATGGATTTTTATTTTTCACTTCTCTTCAATTTCAAATCCTCCACATTCCATGTACAGATGTCATAGGATTTATTCATCCAACACGTGTTTCGTCTCGTATATTATTTACACAGCGACTTCATCAGGGCTGAAATCATAATACAAATACAAATAAACATCACTGTAATTCATTCGAACTGGCATATAATATACTAGTTCCTAGAATCCCGTGATGAGCAGAAAGAAAGAACCCAGCAGGAAAATACCAAGAAGATCATACACCCGATATGTGCACGTCTTCAGTAAGCCACCACCAGATTATATACATCAGTTCCATACTCTCAATCCAAAATAATAATCGCGTGTGATATAAATCCACATTGTATTGAAGATACTGTCAAAACAATTACGCCACACTTGGGATCAACTATCTAATGTCCCTATATTATGGACGGTCTGCCCCATATTGGGTAATATCCGTAATTTAAATTAGTTAGTCACACGTACTACCATCTCTTGTTTAGTAGAGTGATATAAACTCTTAGTCACCACCCAGTGTCAAAAGTGACTGTACATTTATTTACAAAAATTATTACGAAGAGGGTGTTTACCGTAATCCCAGTATTTTTTAAATGCTCGCAGTTTGAAATAATCTCTTTCCTCAGTACTTCAAATTGTGAAGTATGAGACCCTGCAAGTATGAGACTGCTTTGGATGTATTGGAAATACTATTATCTTTGATATTTGAACTATACAGACTGTGAGTGCTCAGGAAAATCAATTTCTTTGAAAAATAGGCAGTTTTTGCTTGCTGGATGGCTAATTTGTACTGTTTGAGCTGGGACGTGAATGCCAACTTATTGTCAGCGGCATAATCACGGCGCCAACACCGCTCAGCTTGTCTGAGTCTGAGCTTCTTCTCTTTAAGTTCTTCAGAGAACCATCTTTGTGCGTCGTGGGGACGCTTGAGTATAACCTGTCTGAAAGGGGCTACGATGTCACAAGCTGAATCAAGCCAGCGATTTAGGCCGGAGGCCTGGGCATCTAAGGAGTCACAGTCAGGGGGGGGAGAGGCTTTGAGCAAGGATATGAATTCGCTAAGGTCAGCTTTATTCCAATTCCTGGCTGAGAGGTTGGTCTCAGGTGTCCGAGTGATGTTTGACCCAATAGTCAAAGAAAAAGTAATGATGAAATGGTCCAACCAAAGGCAGGGGAGGATACAGGGAGTGGAGATATCTAGGTTGATAGTCCATACCTGGTCCAGTATGTGGCCTTTTACATGGGTGGCCGATTTGATATGTTGGGAGCAGTTAATGCCTGTCAGAAGATTAGTAAAGGCGAGTGAGCACGCACTCTCTTTGTCATTGGAGGGCCAGTAGTTGAAATCTCCCAAAATTAAAACAATGGAGTTGTTGATGACCAATTGGGAGAGCATGTCACCAAACCTGGATGGGAAGTTGGGCATGTACTGGGGGGGGCGGTAGACCATGAAATGAAATGAAATGAAATGAAATGAAATGAAAAGAATCTTATAACGCGCGACTTAGCCCCAAGGCGGTATACACCTGTTACAACGCATTTGTTACAACGCACTACCATTACAACGCGACCATTACAACGCATACCATTACAACGCATTGCGCTGGGGGGCGCTCTAGGATAGGGAATAAGTATAATTTACTATCCAACACCTTCCCTAGTGTCCACGGGGACTGGAGTTAGAATAGTAAATTATACTTACCACTATCCAGCACCTCAAAGCGCTATGCGTAGTAATGGTATGCGTTGTAATGGTCTCGTTGTAATAGTAGGTAGTTGTAACGGTATGCGTTGTAACATGGTACATCCCCCCAAGGCATCAAGGCGCCTATACGCAAATGAGTGGTACCGCTGGAGATTCAAGTTTGAGGATAAGACATCCACAGCCAATGAGGAAAAGCGGGTGGGGTGCTTGATGATAGCTGCCACCCCACCACCCAGTTTGCCTGAGACCCTGTTAGCCTGGAGAATGTAATAGCCTGGCGGGGTCGCAGCAAGAATATCCGAGGAGGATTCCTCATTGAGCCATGTCTCGGTGATGAATAGTAGGTCGGGTTTGTCCAGAAGTTGAAATATTTCCAGCTGGTGCTTGGGTAGGGAGCGAGTATTCAAATAACAAACAGTAAGCTCAGAGTTAACAGTCATTTTGGTAAAAGAGGGGGAAGGGACCGGGCACGGCGGGGTATTTGGTAGGGGATCCATGGCCAGAGGAGAAGCGACCTCAGGGAAAACTCGTCTCGGGCAGAGCAGCCCCAATGAGTTGAGTTTGGACTGAGTGATGGTACTGAGGGGCCAGTGAGCCTGCAGAAGGGTCAAATCGTGGGCCGAATACCTGGTAGAGAGGGCAGAGTGGAGTGCCCCTTGCCCCGTCCGGCCGCGGACGGGCGCAGACGGGCTTACCTTAGACGCACCTTCGGCGTGCCTTCAGTGCGCCCGCTGCGCTGGTCCGCTGCGCGGCCGAGTAATCGTCTCCCCCGTATAGCGACCCAGGAAGTGACGCAGCAGGGGGGAGGAGTCGCGTCCCTCCGTTCAAGCGACACAAAAACGCCGTGGCGGACCAGAGACCGATAAGGTAAGTGCAGAGGGGGAGAGGGTATTTTAAAAACAAGTTTTTAGCACCAGAACACAAAATAATACAAGATAGTAGAAGTGAGCCGTTTTTTAATTCAACCGCGCTAACACTCGCATTCAGTTAAAAGAAATCGCATGACTCGCCAACCAGCGTCTGGCACACACTGCTCACACCAGCGTGGCGTTCTGACTGGCGGCTTTGTAGGCAGCAGGGGGGAGGAGTCGCGTCCCTCCCTTCAAGTGGCACGAAATCGCCGTGATGGACCAGGGACCAATAAGGTAAGTGCAGAGGGGGAGAGGGTATTTTAAAAACAAATTTTTAGCACCAGAACACAAAATAATACAAGATAGTAGAAGTTAGCCGGTTTTTAATTCAACCGCGCTAACACTCGCATTCAGTTAAAAGAAATCGCATGACTCGCCAACCAGCGTCTGGCACACACTGCTCACACCAGCGTGGCGTTCTGACTGGCGGCTTTGTAGGCAGCAGGGGGGAGGAGTCGCGTCCCTCCGTTCAAGCGGCATGAAATCGCCGTGACGGACCAGGGACCGATAAGGTTAGTGCAGAGAGGGGAGAGGGTATTTTAAAAACAAGTTTTTAGCACCAGAACACAAAATAATACAAGATAGTAGAAGTTAGCCGGTTTTTAAATCAACCGCGCTAACACGCGCATTCAGTTAAAAGAAATCACATGACTCGTCAACCAGCGTCTGGCACACACTGCTCACACCAGCCCGGCGTTCTGACTGGCGGCTTTGTAGGCAGCAGGGGGGAGGAGTCGCGTCCCTCCGTTCAAGCGGCACGAAATCGCCGTGACAGACCAGGGACCGATAAGGTAAGTGCAGAGGGGGAGAGGGTATTTTAAATACAAGTTTTTAGCACCAGAACACAAAATAATACAAGATAGTAGAAGTTAGCCGGTTTTTTAATCAACCGCGCTAACACTCACATTCAGTTAAAAGAAATCGCATGACTCGCCAATCAGCGTCTGGCAAACACTGCTCACACCAGCGCGGCGTTCTGACTGGCGGATTTGTAGGCAGCAGGGGGGAGGAGTCGCGTCCCTCTGTTCAAGCGGCACGAAATCGCCGTGACGGACCAGGGACCGATAAGGTAAGTGCAGAGGCGGAGAGGGTATTTTAAAAACAAGTTTTTAGCACCAGAACACAAAATAATACAAGATAGTAGAAGTTAGCCAGTTTTTAAATCAACCGCGCTAACACTCGCATTTAGTTAAAAGAAATCGCATGACTCGCCAACCAGCGTCTGGCACACACTGCACACTGTTTAATTTACTTTTGTATCTCATTTTAAGGATCTTAGGAAATAGTAAATGCATATGATAAAGTAGGAATATGTAGGATGTGCAGTGTTAAAGAATGTTATGTTATATATGATTTGACTGTGCTGTAACACTCTTGTTGGAACATGTCTAATATATAAAAAATGTAAATAAATAAAAAAAATTAAAAAAGCAAGTCATTTTCAATCTTTTTTATCTTAACCAGTAAGAAGGCGAAAGCTCTTCACAGTTAGGTTGCAGATTATTAGACCCAAGGAGAGGGTTGGATTGCCTGTTGGATTGTGATTTGATGATTTCAAACTGTTTTTTGGGTTGGTTTCTGGAGTCATTTAGCTGTTTCCTAAAGAAGTCTGCTTTGTAGCTACGTATGCGTTTGTTGTAAATACTTCACAGAGATCTCAGGTGTTTGAGGTGATCTAGAGAGGGGGAGAGTCTTCATGATCGTTCAGCCAATCATAGATTGCGTCTTTCAGCATTTTGGCTACCATTGTACCAGGGTTTGGAGCCTTTGGTGGACATTTTTATCAGTTGTAGGGGTGCCATAGCATCAAGGATGGTTGTCATTGAGTTATTGTAATGATCAGTAAGGACCTGGACATCTGACATGTCCCCATGAGGGGGATGGTTGCAACTGCTGATAGATGACAGGTCATTCAGGTTAAGGTTACCAGTGCACCTTATCCAATGTCTTTCTTTTTTCATTTGAACCTTTTTGGCAGCGATTCTGTGATAAGGAAATTATGTGGTGGTGGTCTGTCCAGTCACATGAAACAATAGATTCAAGTTTTGTGTAGTTGGCCTCAAAGATAACTAGATCCAAGGTCGCTCCAAGGTTGCGGGTAGGATTGTCACAGATTTGGATACGGTCGAGGTCAGCAAGGAAGGTTTTAAGGCTGATCACCGCTTTGTCATGTGGGTCATTCCAGTGGAGGTTGAAGTCTCCAAGGAAGATCTGGGGGCAGAGTAGACCGGAGTTAGTTGTAATGATTACCATTATAAGTTTAATGGATAGGAGGTTATCTCCTGGAGGGTGATAAAAAGCATGTAGCTTGCAACTAATTCTATCTTTAGTCCCAATTTCAATGCCAAGATATTCACATGATGTGAGAGAGACAATTGATGCTTGCTTCACCACAAGAGTGTTGGGATGAATACAAGCTATACCACCACCAGGTCTCATCGGTCTGTCTAATCTAATGATGTCGCAGCTAGGTGGTACTAGCATGTCGAGAGTAGGGGTGGAGGAGTCATTAAACCAAGTTTCTGTCAGGACTATGAGGTCTAGATTGTGAGAAAGGATGAGGTCCGCAATATCCGCTGCATGTTTATATACCGATCTGCAATTGAGTAGCATGCATTTCAGGTGGGGTGGATTGGCAACGGAGGGAGTCTGGGTGATGGGAATGTGCTTGAAGTTAGTGTTGTTAACTGATCTTGGATTGAGTCAGGATTTTTTGTGTGGATTCATCTGAATTATTTGGATTTGGCCCAAGTTGTCTGGTGTCTTGCAGTCTATAGGATTGTATGAGACTAGGAGAGAGAACCTATCCATGCCCAATAGTGATTTTTTCAATCTGATGGGCCGGGAGCTGGCTTTGGGTTAGGAAATAGTTCTCCAGGGAAACTGGGGCAACAGTTCAGTCGCTGATAACCCATTTAAAGTGGGGCTGAAATCTGTTTGCCTGCTTATTATTGGGATGTGAAAATAAATGTCCATTCTTAGGCAGCAAATTAGTGGGACAGCAATAGTAGGCTAGCGTGGTAGTAATGTACATAAGGCTTTGTATGTTTGCCTAAAGATGATGAAGCTTCAGAGAGATCTTACTGAGTTTGGAATCAAGATTGCTGTGGGAGCAGGTGGCTGAGATGTGAGTTTAGGGACCAGGAGAGAGGGAGCTCTGACTGCTAATGTTATGGAGTGCCTGAGTGGGGGGAGCCAGGGGAGGGGACGGCTGAATGCAGATGAAACTCTGATTGAGGTGTGAGGCTCGAGAACTCGTTGACGGGAGGTGGTGAGGAGAAGGGGCCATGGTATGGGTCAGGTAAGGGGGTTCAGAGTTTGCGAGAGTCATGGGTTGATCATAGGTGAGTGTTCCAGGTGTGTCAGGTGTGATAGTGGGTGAATATTCAGCGGTCGGGCTGAGATGAGGTGAAGGTGTTGGTGATCAGGCCGGTGTTACAAAGGTCGTTGTTCCAGATGTGTGGAGGACGTTCGGTTCATTCTGAAAGTGGGTGCAGCTTGAATCCGGTTCCAAGGTTAGGGGTGTGTGAGGGTGTTTGTGTCCTGGAGGAAGGATGGAGCCTTCGTCATGAGCCGTTGAAGCGAATGATCGCAGAATTTGCTTAACAGTTCTAGGAGGGACCCAATGCCTGACATTATTGGACTGATAGGTGAGGGAGTTACCCTTTGCAATTGATCTTGCTGTGGGTGTCCACCGCAACACCTACTGCTTTTTGACGCAGCCCAGGGCCGGACTGACTACTGGGCAGTTTGGAATGCTGCCTAGCTGGGGGCTGCTTTCACTGCGGTGGGGGCTAATTTAGTTTATTTCAGGCGCTAGAAACCTGCGTGTTCTTCGAAATAATTAATGCAAAACGAATTTCGTTTAGCACACGCAGGTCTCCATGAACGAAATCACCCCCCAGCTCAGCAGCATTCCAAACTGCCAGGTAGCCAGTCCGGCCCTGACCCTGCCCCAGATTTACAAGGAGGTGCAAATCTGAGGCAGTGCCAAAAACTAAGACCATACAAAGGCAGGTGTTAGAATTGCAAAATGAGGGAAAATTCTTTTATTTCTCCTCGTTTTTGCTTTTTCTATGTGTGCTGCATTCTGCTGCACACATAGAAAGAGCAAAATGCCATTAATGATTGTTTATGTGCAGGAAGGTGTCCCTTCCTTCTCATAAACAATCATTAAATAATGACGATTTGCTACTTCTATGTGTGCTGCAACATGGAAGTAACAAATAGCCATTCCGGATTGTTTATGTGCAGGAAGGGGCACCTTCCTGCAAATAAACAAAAATTCCCTGCAACGCAGATACCCTTGCACTACAGTACAAGGGTGCCTTGCATTGGCGCTAGACAGCTAATTTTAGCACCAGCGCTAGGGAAAGCACAAGGGCGCGCAGTATTGTAGTAAATATGACGCAATCCTGCGTTTTGGAAATGTCGGAGCGCTGCCCTGCAAAATTTGGCGCTGCGCCACGCTGAGACATTTCTGTTGTAAATATATCCCTCTATTTCTTGGGTAGGCTCTTTGTTGTTGACCTTTAGAAGTATACTATTTGAAGATCCGTGATGGGCCAAATTGTGTCTGATTCGAGTCTCACGACCATGGGATGTGTGTACATGCCTACCATCTGAGCCCTCCACCCCCTCGAAGCGGTGTTAGTAGTGTATGGTGTTGGGTCTTGCTACGCTGGACACCTTTCTTCTGTCCCTGCGTTGCTGTGCGATGGTCTGCCAACGTGATTTAATGGTCTGATATCTGCAGTGCTCCTTGTTATTGGAGCGTTACTAACCGGGATCGACCTGATGCTTACAGTTAATTAGCGCTTCTATTGTAGGCTCCAGTAAGTAGGGCACCTTGTAATGCATTTGAGTGCGGTGCTATCTAGTGTCACAACTGCAGTCTTTGAGTAGCGATGTTAACTTTGTGCCTTCGTGGTCGGAATTCAGAACCTATGCAGTCTCTTTATCTTGTATTAGGTTTACTCCTTGCTGTAGTGCAGTTTGCAGCGTGATTTACTCCGCATTGTGTGTTCTGATTGTGGCTGCACTCTCAAACATCTTTCTGTGATCTGTGTGCAGTTTGCTTTTTGTGCAGGTTGGCGGGGGAATTTTGTAGCCTGTTTGTCTCTTAATTCAAATCACGTCTGTGCTGATAATTTCATATTCTGTTTATTTCAGGCGCTAGAAAGAAGGTGGAACAATTAAGACCGCCAGAGTTAAGTCTGCAGAAGAGCAATCAAAACTAGTCTGTCACAGCTTCTAAATTGTTCTCTTATTCAATTGCAGTATTTTATCTGTGAAGCTTTGCTGAAGTAACCTGGGACCCCTGGGGTGAGGTTGGCTCCTGCAGTCAATCAATCAATCAATCAAGGCATTTGTATAGCGCACTACTCACCCGGAGGGTCTCAAGGCGCTAGGGGAGGGGGGTCCGCTACTGCTCGAACAGCCAGGTCTTGAGCTGCTTCCTGAAGGCGAGGTGGTCCTGGGTCAGGCGGAGGTGGGTCGGGAGGGAGTTCCAAGTCTTGGCGGCGAGGTAGGAGAAGGACCTTCCCCCCTGTGGTGGCTTTTCGGATGCGGGGGACAGTGGCGAGGGCGTGGCCGGTCGATCGAAGCTGGCGTTTGGGAGCGTAGAAGTTGTGGCGGCTGTTGAGGTATCCTGGGCCCTGGTTGTGCAGGGCTTTGTGTGCGTGGGTGAGGAGACGGAAGGTGATTCTCTTGTTGACCGGGAGCCAGTGCAGGTCTCTCAGGTGTCCGGAGATGTGGTTGCGCCGGGGGATGTCCAGGATGAGTCGTGCTGAGGCGTTCTGGATCCGCTGGAGTCTCTTCTGGAGTTTGGCGGGGGTTCCGGCGTAGAGGGAGTTGCCGTAGTCCAGTCGGCTGGTGACGAGGGCCTGGGTGACCGTCTTCCTGGTCTCGGTGGGGATCCACCGGAAGATCTTGCGTAGCATGCGTAGGATGTTGAAGCACGACGAGGAGACGGCGTTGACTTGTCTGGTCATGGAGAGGGAGGAGTCCAGGATGAAGCCCAGGTTGCGTGCGTGGTCTGTTGGTTTGGGTGCGCTGCCTAGGGCGGGGGGCCACCAGGAGTCGTCCCAGGTGGAGGGTGAGGATCCCAGGATGAGGACTTCCTTCTTGTCTGAGTTCAGTTTCAGGCGGCTTTTCTTCATCCATTTGGCTACCTCTTTCATCCCTTCGTGTAGGTTGGCTCTGGCGGTGGCCGGGTCGTTGGTGAGGGAGAGGATCAGCTGGGTGTCGTCGGCATAGGAGATGATGTTGAGGTTGTGCTGGCGTGCAATGGCTGCGAGGGGACTCATGTAGAGGTTGAAGGGGGTTGGGCTGAGCGAGGAGCCTTGAGGAACGCCGCAGATGACTTTGGTGGCTTCTGATCTGAACGGGGGGAGGCGGACTCTCTGTGTCCTTCCGGCGAGGAAGGAGGTGATCCACTTCAGTGCCTTCTCCTGGATTCCGACGTTGCTAAGGCACTGTACTAGGGTACGGTGGCAGACCGTGTCGAAGGCCGCGGAGAGGTCTAGGAGGATGAGGGCCGCTGTTTCTCCGTTGTCGAGCAGGGCTCGGATGTCATCGGTTGCTGCGATCAGGGCGGTCTCAGCGCTGTGGTTGGCCCGGAAGCCAGACTGCGAGAGGTCGAGGGATCCGTTCGTCTCTAGGAAGGCGGCCAGCTGCTTGTTGACGGTCTTCTCGATGACTTTTGCGGGAAACAGGAGCAGCGAGATGGGTCGGTAGTTCTTGAGGTCGGTGGGGTCGGCTGATGGCTTCTTTAGTAGGGCGCTGAGTTCGGCGTGCTTCCAGCTCTCCGGGAAGGTAGCGGTGTTGAAGGAGGTGTTGATGATGTCCCGCAGGTGGGGTGCGATGACAGCGTTGGCCTTGTTGAAGATGTGGTGAGGGCAAGGGTCAGTCGGAGATCCGGAGTGGATGGAGTTCATCGTGCGGATGGTGTCTTCGGTGCTGATCGGGGTCCAAGTGCGGAGGGTGGTGGTGGGGGGCGGTGGTTCGGTCGTGGCGTGCGTCGGTTGAGTGCTGAAGCTGTTGTGTATGTCCGCGATCTTGTTGTGGAAGTAGGAGGCGAGGGAGTTGCAGAGGTCTTGCGAAGGGGTGGTGTCGTTGTTTCCGGCGTTGGGGTTGGAGAGCTCTTTAACGATGTTGAAGAGTTCCTTGCTGTTGTGTGCGTTGTTGTCCAGTCGTTCCTTGAATGCAGTTTTCTTGGTGGTGTGGATCAGTTGGTGGTGTTGTCGGGTGGCGAGCTTGAGGGCAGTCATGTTGTCCGGTGTTGGGTCTCTGCGCCAGGCTTTCTCAAGGGCTCTGCAGTCCTTCTTGGAGCTCTTGAGTTCGTCGGTGAACCAAGGGGCTTTCTTGCTGCCGGGTCTGCTAGGCGGGTTCCTCAGAGGGGCGAGGTCGTCTGCGCAGTCGCTGATCCACTTCGTGAGGTTGGTGGCCGCTTGGCTGGGGTTCGTTGCACTGGTGGGTGGGTTCTTGCTCAGGGAAGTCGCGAGCTGGTCGGCTGTGACCTTGTTCCAGCTTCTGCGTGCAACCTGTTGCTGTTGGTGGTGGATCGTGGTCCTTTTGAAGCTGAAGTGGACGCAGCTGTGGTCCGTCCAGTGGAGTCCGGTGGCGTGGCTGAAGGTGATGTCCTTGCTGGATGAGAAGATGGGGTCGAGTGTGTGTCCGGCGTAGTGGGTGGGGGTGGTCACCAGTTGCTTGAGTCCGAGGTTAGCGAGGTTGTCCAGCAGGGTGGTGGTGTTGCGGTGCAGTGGAAGGGGATTACCTGTTCTCCCCTGAGGCGGAAGCCGGGGGCATCTCATTTGCTAAAGCCATTTCCTAACCTCTATTGTGTGAGAGTGTGTGAATTTTTGCCTTAAACTGTCTGTGTGGTGATTGACGACCTTCTACAGTTACGCTGACCGGCTTATTTTAATATTGTATATATCTTAATCGTGAGCTTTTAATTACCGGATACTGACCGCCTGCTTGTTCTGACGAGATCTAGTCGTCACAGGGGTCCCGATCATCAGTCCTTTACCGGTGCAGCCGAGCGCAGCGCTCTCGCCGGCTGGGCAAAACGGAACCGCCATCTTGGGGGGAGGCAGGGTAGCGTTCCAGCTCCTGGACGCCTCCCACCCTCCTCCCATCCCCCAGCTGGACATGGATATAAGGAAGGGGCCTTCCCGTCCGCGCAGCGGACGGGCGCAGCGGGCGCGCCGATGGCGCGCCGAAGGCGCGCCTAAGGCAAGTCGTCTGCGCCCGTCCGCGCCGGACCCGCGCCCAGCGCCAGGACCCCTGCCCCATTCGCCTCTAAAATATGTTGGTCCTCACAGCAACTGCTTCACCTCCGTCATGCTAGTTGTGTTGCCTCCACCTGCTGCAATACCGCTAACCTAGAAAATGCTGCCTATTCCTGTCCTCAATGTAATTTTTCCCTTCCCTTGGTATCTAAAGCACCGTTACGTCACGCAATTATCAATGAACTGCCTCCTACTATATTAAAGGCCGCACTACTCAATTGCAGATCTCTCCCAGCCCATGCCCATGACATCTGGCTATCTCTTGACACCCATAATTGGGATTTATTGTTTCTTACCGAACCGTGGATAAAGGACTCCTCCAATCCGGACATCACCTTGGCTACTCCCCCTGGCTATAGTCTCACTTGCATCAATCGAGACAATTCTAAGACCGGAGGGGGCCTTGCGATTGTCGCTAAATCCCATCTTAAATTCAATTTGACAAAAATCCCCAACCTGGGCCTCATTGAAGCCGCTCATTTTACAATAATGGACCCTGCGGGTACCATCTGTGCAGGCATACTAGTCTATAACCCCCCTGCGGTTACCTCTTCCTCCCTGACCACTTTGATGCACACTATTGCTGATTTCTCGCTTAAACATCCCCATTTCACTGTTTTAGGAGATTTCAATATTCACGTTGATAATCCTTCCTGCACTCTTCCATCTTCCTTGTTAGATACCTTACAAGGTCTCACCCTGCCCCAATTGGTAACCGGTCCGACTCATATAGCCGGTCATACACTTGACCTCATCTTTTCTAATCTTCCTTCTCTTTCTACCTTTTCCCCCATCCCTTTGACTTGGACCGATCACTTTCTTATTCCTTTTTCTTTTTCGACCCCTTCCCCTCCTTCCCCTATTCCCCTTATTCAAGGAACAAGACGCAAATGGACCAAAGTTACTTGTGTCTCCTTGGAGGCTCATTTTCATTTTCATCTTAAACAGCAAAATGACCTCGATTCTGAAACCTTGAGACTGAACTCGTCTCTCTCCGATGCACTTGACTTGGTTTCCCCTCTTGCTCCTGTCACCTCCTTTAGATCCCGTCCCTCTGCTCCCTGGTTCTCTCCTCTGCTACGCGAAGAGAAGAGTAAATGCAAGCGGCTGGAACGTAAATGGAGATTCAATTACGATCCCTCAGCCAAATTGGCTTACAAATCTGCCCTGAATGCATTCCATAAACTTAAACACTCCTCAATGAGAACCTACTTCTCCAATCTTATTCAGCAGGCGCAGAATTCTTCAAAAACTCTTTTTTCTATTGTAAAAGATTTTGTTCACCCCCCTGCGTCAAAATCCCTCTGTACCCCCTCACAAGATCTTTGTAATGGATTATCTGATTTTTTTCAAGAAAAAATAGTTAAGCTCTCCTCTTCCTTTGCAACGACTCTGGACCACCTCAACGATCATTTTTGTCCCTCCTCCTCTTGCTCCTTTAATTCTTTCACTGAGCTTACTCCTGACCTTGCGTTAGCTTTGCTACGCAATGTTAAGTCTGGTTCCCCTCTGGACCCTGTCCCGGCCAAAGTCATGGGCGTTCTTGCCCCTATTCTAGTGAACCCGTTTCTTTCCATCTGGAATTCCTCTCTGTCACATGGTCATTTTCCCTCAGTGTGGAAACAGGCTAGGCTTGTCCCCATATTGAAAAAACCTAGTGCCGACCCCTTACTTTTTAGCAACTATCGTCCCATCTCGCTCCTGCCTAAACCTGCTAAGATTTTGGAGAAGGTGGTACAGAAACAAGTGGCGGAGTACCTAGAGTCTAACCAGCTGCTTCATGACTCTCAGTCCGGCTTTAGGTCCGGTTTTAGCACTGAGACCGCACTGCTGGAAGTCTCTGAAATTATCAGGGAATCAGTGGATAGGGGCGAGGAGGCCATGTTGGTCCTCCTCGACCTATCCGCGGCTTTTGATACTGTCTCCCATAAAATACTTACCACCCGCCTTCAACAGCTAGGGGTTGGTGGGACAGTGCTGGCATGGATCACCTCTTTTCTGTCTAGCCGCTCTCAAAGGGTTATGATGCACCCTTTTGAATCCGAGGACAAACCTCTCCTGTGTGGAGTGCCCCAGGGCTCTGCTTTGAGTCCACTACTATTTAATGTTTATGTGGCTCCTTTGGCCAAAGTAGTGGAGTCATGGGGGGTCAGGGTGGTCTCCTATGCTGATGATACTCTGCTTATTTTTTCATTCCGAGACCATTCTGACTCCCTCTTCTCCAATTTTAGAAACTGCCTTGGAAACATCTGTACCTGGATGTCAGCTAATCATCTTGCCCTGAACACCGACAAAACGGAGGTTCTTTTCTTTAGTAAGAAATCTCCCCCTCCTGCAATCCTTTGGTGGCCTCCCATCTTGAATCCCCCTCCCTCTCCGGTGCAGGCAGCTCGCAATCTTGGCTTCATTTTTGACAATTCTTTGTCTGGAAGTGTTCAAGTCAACAAAGTAGTAGGGTCCTGTTTCTCCAAACTACGTATGCTCCGGAAAATCTTTCCCTTCCTCCCTCAATCTTCTCGTAAAACTGTGGTTCAGGCTCTCATCACTACCCACTTAGACTATGCCAACAGTCTATATGCAGGTGCTCCCCTTTACCTCATTGATCGTCTGCAAATAGTCCAAAATGCGGCCGCCCGGCTGATCGGTAACATCCCTGCCCGTACTTCAGTCAGAGCCTATCGGCAAGAGCTTCACTGGCTCCCCATTCTACGACGCATTGATTTCAAAATACTGATCCTGACATTTCGGGCAATACATGGAATCGGCCCGTTTTACTTGAGAAAGCGTCTCAAAATCTCTGCCTCAGTCAGACATCTCAGATCCAACAATCTGCGTCTGCTGATGGCTCCTAGATTCAAGCTGTCTCGGACTGGCGGCAGATCCTTTACCGTCATTGCCGCCAAGCTCTGGAACGGTCTCCCCCTTGACCTCAGGTTTTGCGAATCTGAACCTATCTTTCGTCGCAAACTCAAAACCTGGTTGTTCACCAAGCTGTAGGATCGGACACGATCAATTGCGCTTTTCCTAGTCCATCCTTTTGATTTGATTCTGGTCTCTCTTTATGGGGTTAATCATGTAATTTTAGCGCCGGGACACCTCCGTCGGAGGTAGCTGTGCGCTCTATAAGCTTCAAATAAATAAATAAAGGGTGTGATCTCCATAAGCTTTGTAGGAGAGTAGGGTCTGCAATCCTATGATCACCCAGATTTTTTGCTTTTGTTTCACTGGTTTACGACTTTCTCTGGCTGTGGGCCTGCTAATCAGACCCACAGCCTGGCTGTTCTCTTTCTAAATTACGATATGTACCCTAGGTGCATTTACCAATTGGTACTGGGCCACCTTATCAGACCCCGTAACGCAGGGCATAGGTGTACCCAGGGCCGCCAGGGGCTGCAGCATGTATTATGCCACCCCTGGCTGGCCTCTTAAATTTGACACAACTGGCTGCACGACAGCTGGGGCGAAGAAGTGTAACCACCCTTCGCTTTAGGTATAGTAGCCCTATATCTAACCATACAATGGACACCCGAGTCCCTATCAGTCACTCCTATGGCAGGCCTTATCAATCCTGAAGGCAGAGTGCGTGGGCTCGTGTGAGCTAGGTTCAGGCCCGAGCCGAGCCCGGCTGCAGCTTGCGGAATCAAGACCCAATAGCTGTTCCATGATAACGCGTACCACATCGGTAACTCCGGTATCGCGTTATCAAAGCATGTCGAGTAAGGTGTCATACGAATCGGGGTGCTGCCCTCTCACCAATTCTGGCGATGAGGTTAGTATCCCACCCTTCTAGAGGGACACGACATGTACGTAACTGTGAACCCCGGTTAAAGTTAACTGAAGCCTCAGCTCCACAAAATGGATGCTGCCACCACAGACACAAGTCTGACCTCCTGCTGCTGGGAGTCCTTCCAGCAAGGAGCACTTGGACAAAGGGTTTCCTGTCGAGGGCGCTGTTCGCACCGTCCCAGACAGGGTTTGTGTATTCTGGGTAGGTAGGGCTTTGGCGAGAAGGTGACTGCGGAGTGGCACCCCGGTGCTCACTACGCATCTGCCGGTTAGAACCAGTTCCAGGGGCGACAGCCCTGGCCTGGGGAAAGCCCGGCTGGGGAGAGGGGCGTAACTACCCCCCTTCCTGGTCCCACCCTTAGGGCAGGACCTAGTCATGTACCCACCCCTTTCTTTAGGATAAAGACCGGAGCGGGGACCCTTCCAAATTAGATCATCTTTGAATCAAGAACTACTTTCTACGAAAGGACACTCAAGACTCTTCTCAAGATTTCTCCCTTGTGGCTAAGGAGTAGTCACCCTGCATCAGCGGGCACCAACTAAGAACTCTGCGGTTTGCTGCAAGTCCTTCCTCAAGGATCCGACGGCCCAGCTCGACGAGAACCGGCTTCCCTGGCACCTCTGACCTCTACCCACGTCATCAGCTCAGCTGTGATCTGTGGGTGCGACGAGACCTCGAGGGACCGGCCATCATCAGAACCTGCACGCTCTTAAAAACCAGCACGACCATCGAGGTAACTCTCTGGTGAGTGCTCTGGGGTCCGAGAAGCCCCGACCCTGAGCCGCTCTAGCACCGAAGTGCAGTCTCCCAGCATCTCCACGATCTGCGTGGGGCCCTTCTGCTCGCTGCTCAGCACGTTGTCTGGTCACTCGCCGCTGGCTTGTGCCCTTCTGTGACGACATCCGAGAATCATCACTGCTGGTCTGGTTGCTCCAGACTGGCCCTTGCTTCCATCTTTGCGAGAAGCACCCCGGACCCTCCTGGTCCACTCAAGACGCCATCTTAGGCCCACCCCGTGGCCCTGAGATCTGCCAAGGCTTGTTGCCCCATCCTGGGCCCAGCGACGCCGACAGCATCATCCTTCGTGGGACAGCTCGCACCTCCACCGTGGTCGCCGACAACGCCTCCTGGTCCGTGAGACTGCAGAGCCTAGCGTCGCCCACTCACCTAGTCGAGGTGACGGCCAACCGGTGCCTTCCTGGTACCCTCTGACTACTGGCTAGTAGTACGAACTTGGTCCCCTCTGCTTTCAGGTTTCATCAATCTCCGATCCAGGCTTGGATCTCTACGAACTATTCAGCACTGGTCGCCGGCCAGCAACTCCTTTCTTCCGGCTCCTGGCTCGTCAGCGAAGACCCCGACGCCTGTAAGACTTGTGCAGCCGCAGCCCTCGTGGCTAGGTAACTCAGCATTTCGGTGCCTGCATAGCCTCCTTACTCTAGGGTCCCGAGTCCCTCGCTTCCGACTTGCCTTATCGGGTCCGCCCGAGACCTTAACCTTTCCGTGTCCTCGGACACTTGTTAATTGTGCACTTGAAGTATTTGCTAAAGAGATTTGGTTTGTGCTTAGTACCCTGTCCTCATAAAGAGTACAGGGCTGTTGTGATTCTTAATAAATATCCTGTTTATTTTCATAACACTTGTGTGGTGTCCTTTCACTGGGTGTTCAAGGGGTACATGTGTGGTAAACAGCTGGCTTAACACGCCCTCTCGAGTCTTTAGCCTTAGACTGCTCGTATCCACGCTACTAGGATAGCTGGTCTATAGGTTGACTTACAACCAAACACCATAAGGGTCGTTGGAACGATACATAGCGGTCGCTAGAATAGCGAACGTTGCATATCGGGCCAACTTCTCACATTGGTGAGCAGCGGTTGGGATTTGAGCTTGCTGTTGTTTTACCACACGTATCCTAAGAATATCTTGTTGAAAGATCGCACAAGTACTGTTAGTACATATAACTAAAAGCTTAGAATACTCTGAGTTCTACTGAACCAGCTGTTGTAGCTCCTCAAGGCTTAGCACACCTTGGCTACAACTCTTAGCAAGGGAACAGTAGGTAAACACATAGTGTAGGTAGGTGCATCACTTACACCACACTAGAAACAGTATGTCGGACAAAGGAGGAAACTCTGGGTCTCCCCTTGTGTCAGTTGACCCTCCACAGGTCATCCCTTCAGGATATACTGTGCTGAGCTTCAAGGAGTTGAGACGGTTGTGTCACTCCAGGAAGATTCAGCAGGGGTCTAACCCCACAACATCCTTTCTGATTGGTCTCTTGGAGACTTATGATGCCAGAAGAGCTGAGAAACTTCGTAGCTCTTCTAATCCAGAAGGAGACATGCCTCCCCTCGAGGGAACCCAAGACGATCCTGACCTCATTCACCTCGCAACCGAGAACGAGGATGTGGAGGAGGATGAGGATGAGGATCTCTCTGGGGATGAGGCAGATAAGGGACAGGTAGAAGTCGTCAGACTAAGCAGGTCCAACTTAAGCAAACATGATAGCGGTACTGGGGGACCCCTGGGGCCACTATCAGGTCAGCTTAACATTGGGAATGGACGAGCCAGATCTCTGTCAAGAGGCTCTGGCAGATCCCTTCAAACCAATGGCTCTCACAACTCGTCTCAGAGAGGGATGACGTCCCCCCAGAGGAGAGTGTACGAAGCTAAGGAAAGGGCAGCTAATCTAAGGATCGAAAGGGAAGAACTTGCCCTGGCCAAAGAAAGGCTTGCCTTTGCAAGAGAGCAACAGTTAAGTGGGGTAGTCCCCACTGGTGGCAGCAATGTACCTAGTAATAGGGAAAAGAGTTTCGATACGAAACACCTTGGTAAGATAGTGCCCCCCTTTAAACAAGGGGACGACATCCACAAATGGATTACTGCTTTGGAGAGGGCCTGCACTGTGCAGGGCGTTCCCCAGAGTCAGTGGGCAGCTATCTTGTGGCTCTCCTTTGAAGGAAAAGGAAGAGACAAGCTCCTCACCACAAGGGTAGAGGATGCTAACAATTACCAAATCTTGAAAAATACACTCGTTGAAGGGTTCGGCCTAACCACTGAGCAGTACAGGGTGCTGTTCAGGGATACCCAGAAAACGCAGTCTCAAGATTGGTCTGATTTTGTCGATTGTGCCACTAAGGCTTTTGAGGGCTGGTTGCTGGGCAGTAAGGTTACTGATTACGAAGGATTGTATAATTTGATGATGAGAGAGCAAATTTTAAACAATTGTCAGAACCAGTTGTTGCATCAGCATCTTGTCGACTCGGATCTGACCTCTCCCCAAGAATTGGGAAAGAAGGCAGACAGATGGGTTCGAACAAGAGTTAAACAGAACCAGGGCCAGAATCAAGGTGGTCAGAAGAAAGCAGACCAGAAGGGTAAAGATTCGAAAGGGGAACAAAGTGACCAGAAGTCTTCGACAGGTCCCCAACAACCCAAAGAGGGTGGGGGTCAGGCTCCCCAAAAGAAGAAAGAAGGCCAATCCAAAAGATGGTGCCAGTACTGTAAAAGTAAATCTCACTGGTTTAGTGAGTGCACCAAGAAAGGAGGAGGGCAGACTCCTGCCACTGCAGCCCCTAAGGCACCTGTGCCCCCTAGTACAGTCAGCAGTGGTAGTGCGCCTCCCAAGGGTTTAGTAGGGTTAACCCTGGGTTCTGAGGGGCGTGACAACTTAGTTGGCACACTCACTCAGGCTGTCCTTGTCAGTACAGGGGACGTGGACGTGTCCCCTGACGTAAGCCCCAATTCCTTGGGCAAATACCGACAGACGCCTTTCATAAATGGAAAGATGGCTCAGGCCTATAGGGACACTTGTGCCAGCGTCACCATGGTGACGCCTAACTTTGTGGACCCTGGACAGATCATGCCAGGTACAGAATTCCTGGTGACCAATGCAAGCAATGTCATTACCAAGCACAGTATGGCAATTGTAGCTTTCTCCTGGGGAGGGGTAACTGGCCAAAAGAAGGTTGTAGTTAGTCCAGACCTCCCAGTGGATTGTTTGTTGGGCAATGATTTGGAGTCGTCACAATGGTCAGAAGTGGAGCACCGGACTCACATGGAAATGTTAGGTTTGCCAGCACATGTGTTCGCCGTGACTAGGTCACAGGTCAGGAAATGCCCCACTGAACAGGTGCTGGATCCTGGAACAACGGACCAGACACCTCCCAAGAAAAAGAGCAGTAGGGTTAAGGCTGCGCCTTCCCCCTTGCCCCAGGTCGAGGATCAAGTCTCAGAGGAGGCTGACCTACAGGAATTGCGGGAAACTGAGCCTAGGGAATTCGAACTTGATCAAGTTGAATTCTTGGGTTCAGGGGGACCCTCAAGGGAAGACCTGGGGAAGGACCAGTTAGACTGCCCTTCTCTTGAACCCCTCAGACAGCAGGCTGCTGCTGAGGCTGCTGGGAACGCCACAGGTACCCACAAGGTATACTGGGAAGATGGACTCCTGTACACTGAGTCAAGAGACCCCAAGCCTGGCATGACCAGGAGGCTGGTTGTACCCTTGTCTCAGCGTGGTTTCCTACTTACCTTGGCCCACGAGATTCCCTTAGCAGGTCACTTGGGCCAGACGAAAACGTGGGACAGGCTTGTCTCACACTTTCACTGGCCACACATGAACGAAGATACCAAGGAGTTTTGCCGCTCCTGTGTCACTTGCCAAGCCAGTGGTAAGTCAGGTGGCACGACAAAGGCCCCCCTTATACCATTGCCTGTGGTGGGGGTACCCTTTGAACGGGTGGGGATCGACATCGTCGGTCCCATGGAACCACCTACAGCATCAGGGCACAAGTTTATACTGGTGGTAGTGGATCATGCCACCAGGTATCCTGAAGCTATTCCCCTTAGGACCACTACAGCACCTGTTGTGGCAAGAGCCCTAGTTGGAGTGTTCTCCAGAGTGGGCTTCCCTAAGGAGGTCGTCTCCGACAGAGGTGCAAACTTTATGTCGAGCTACTTAACTGCTATGTGGAAGGAATGTGGTGTTAACTACAAGTTCACTACACCCTATCACCCACAATGCAATGGGCTTGTTGAGAGATTCAACAGGACCCTAAAAGGGATGATTCATGGACTACCGGAAAAGCTTCGGCGTAGATGGGACGTCCTGATCCCCTGCCTCTTGTTCGCCTACAGAGAAGTCCCACAGAAGGGGGTTGGCTACAGCCCTTTTGAACTTTTGTACGGGCATCCTGTAAGGGGACCACTGTGTTTGGTGAAGGAAGGATGGGAGAGACCTCTCAAAAAGCCTGCAACCAACATAGTGGACTATGTGCTCGGCCTCCGCTCGCGGATGGCGGAATACATGGAAAAGGCATCTGAAAACCTTAAGGCCAGCCAAGAACTCCAAAAAGCTTGGCATGACCAAAAGGCTGTCTTGACTGTTTACCAGCCCGGACAGAAGGTGTGGGTGTTGGAGCCAGTGGCCCCAGCAGCACTCAAGGACAAGTGGTCCGGGCCCTACACCATCCTGGAGAAAAAGGGAGAGGTCACCTACCTGGTCGACCTGGGAACTCCCCGGAGCCCCCACAGGGTGCTCCATGTCAACAGGCTAAAAGCATATGTCGACAGGAAGGACATGAGTTTGCTCATGGCCCTAGATGAGGGACAGGAGGAGGAGAGTGACCCTCTCCCCGACCTGCTCACTCAGAATCCTGACGATGGATCGGTAGATGGTGTTGTCTTTTGTGGCAGCCTCTCCGCACATCAACAGAGCGACTGTAAACAGGTTCTTCAGTCGTTCAGACATATGTTTTCTCTAACACCCAGCCAGACCGATTGGTGTACCCATGAGGTTGACACTGGTGACAGCTTGCCCGTGAAGAGTAAAATCTACCGGCAGCCTGATCACGTTAGAGACTGCATCAAGAGTGAAGTGCAGAAAATGTTGGAGCTGGGAGTCATTGAACCCTCGGATAGCCCTTGGGCTAGTCCCGTAGTTCTAGTGCCGAAACCTCACACCCAGGGTGGTAAGAGAGAGATGAGGTTCTGCGTAGACTACAGGGGTCTCAATGCAGTCACTAAGACTGACGCCCACCCAATACCAAGGGCAGACGAGCTTATCGATAGATTGGCTTCGGCCAACTACCTAAGTACGTTTGACCTGACAGCTGGGTATTGGCAAATCAGGTTAGCTGAGGACGCCAAACCTAAAACCGCATTTTCAACCCCTGGTGGGCATTATCAGTTCGTGGTGATGCCCTTCGGTCTGAAAAATGCACCTGCCACCTTCCAACGGTTGGTGAATCAAGTCCTTACTGGGCTGGATGACTTCTGTGCGGCGTATCTTGACGATGTCGCTGTCTTTAGCTCCACCTGGGAGGATCACCTGGTCCACCTGCGGAAGACGTTAGAGGCACTGCAAGCAGCAGGTCTCACTATCAAGGCCACCAAGTGCCAGATAGGGCAGACACAGGTTGTATACCTGGGCCACCTTGTAGGTGGAGGCCAGGTTCAGCCACTGGAGAGCAAGATACAGTCAATCAGGGACTGGGCTCCTCCAACCACCCAGACTCAGGTTCGAGCTTTCTTGGGCCTGACTGGATACTACCGGAAGTTTGTCAGGAACTATGGTTCCATCGTGACACCATTAAACGAACTGACAAGCAAGAAAATGCCAAAAAAGGTTCAGTGGACAGCGAGCTGTCAAAAAGCATTCGATGACCTAAAGCAGGCCATGTGCACGGCGCCTATCCTCAAGAGTCCGGACTACTCCAAACCATTCATTGTCCAAACAGATGCTTCTGAGTTGGGTGTGGGAGCTGTTCTTTCTCAACTGAATTTTGATGGTCAAGACCAGCCCATTGCTTTTATAAGTAGAAGGCTGACCCCTAGAGAGAAGAATTGGTCAGCTATTGAGAGGGAGGCCTTTGCTGTGGTTTGGGCCCTGAAGAAGCTGAGGCCATACTTGTTTGGCACTCACTTCAAGATTCAGACCGACCATAAGCCCCTCTTGTGGCTAAATCAGATGAAGGGTGAAAACCCCAAACTGCTTAGGTGGTCCATTTCCCTACAGGGGATGGACTTTACAGTGGAACACAGACCTGGTACTGATCATGGCAATGCCGATGGGCTCTCCAGATATTTCCACTTAGAACAAGAAGACTCACCTGGTCAAGGTTAGCTTAGTGTTCCGACGTTTGGGGGGGGGGGTCATGTAGGAGAGTAGGGTCTGCAATCCTATGATCACCCAGATTTTTTGCTTTTGTTTCACTGGTTTACGACTTTCTCTGGCTGTGGGCCTGCTAATCAGACCCACAGCCTGGCTGTTCTCTTTCTAAATTACGATATGTACCCTAGGTGCATTTACCAATTGGTACTGGGCCACCTTATCAGACCCCGTAACGCAGGGCATAGGTGTACCCAGGGCCGCCAGGGGCTGCAGCATGTATTATGCCACCCCTGGCTGGCCTCTTAAATTTGACACAACTGGCTGCACGACAGCTGGGGCGAAGACGTGTAACCACCCTTCGCTTTAGGTATAGTAGCCCTATATCTAACCATACAATGGACACCCGAGTCCCTATCAGTCACTCCTATGGCAGGCCTTATCAATCCTGAAGGCAGAGTGCGTGGGCTCGTGTGAGCTAGGTTCAGGCCCGAGCCGAGCCCGGCTGCAGCTTGCGGAATCAAGACCCAATAGCTGTTCCATGATAACGCGTACCACATCGGTAACTCCGGTATCGCGTTATCAAAGCATGTCGAGTAAGGTGTCATACGAATCGGGGTGCTGCCCTCTCACCAATTCTGGCGATGAGGTTAGTATCCCACCCTTCTAGAGGGACACGACATGTACGTAACTGTGAACCCCGGTTAAAGTTAACTGAAGCCTCAGCTCCACAAAATGGATGCTGCCACCACAGACACAAGTCTGACCTCCTGCTGCTGGGAGTCCTTCCAGCAAGGAGCACTTGGACAAAGGGTTTCCTGTCGAGGGCGCTGTTCGCACCGTCCCAGACAGGGTTTGTGTATTCTGGGTAGGTAGGGCTTTGGCGAGAAGGTGACTGCGGAGTGGCACCCCGGTGCTCACTACGCATCTGCCGGTTAGAACTAGTTCCAGGGGCGACAGCCCTGGCCTGGGGAAAGCCCGGCAGGGGAGAGGGGCGTAACTACCCCCCTTCCTGGTCCCACCCTTAGGGCAGGACCTAGTCATGTACCCACCCCTTTCTTTAGGATAAAGACCGGAGCGGGGACCCTTCCAAATTAGATCATCTTTGAATCAAGAACTACTTTCTACGAAAGGACACTCAAGACTCTTCTCAAGATTTCTCCCTTGTGGCTAAGGAGTAGTCACCCTGCATCAGCGGGCACCAACTAAGAACTCTGCGGTTTGCTGCAAGTCCTTCCTCAAGGATCCGACGGCCCAGCTCGACGAGAACCGGCTTCCCTGGCACCTCTGACCTCTACCCACGTCATCAGCTCAGCTGTGATCTGTGGGTGCGACGAGACCTCGAGGGACCGGCCATCATCAGAACCTGCACGCTCTTAAAAACCAGCACGACCATCGAGGTAACTCTCTGGTGAGTGCTCTGGGGTCCGAGAAGCCCCGACCCTGAGCCGCTCTAGCACCGAAGTGCAGTCTCCCAGCATCTCCACGATCTGCGTGGGGCCCTTCTGCTCGCTGCTCAGCACGTTGTCTGGTCACTCGCCGCTGGCTTGTGCCCTTCTGTGACGACATCCGAGAATCATCACTGCTGGTCTGGTTGCTCCAGACTGGCCCTTGCTTCCATCTTTGCGAGAAGCACCCCGGACCCTCCTGGTCCACTCAAGACGCCATCTTAGGCCCACCCCGTGGCCCTGAGATCTGCCAAGGCTTGTTGCCCCATCCTGGGCCCAGCGACGCCGACAGCATCATCCTTCGTGGGACAGCTCGCACCTCCACCGTGGTCGCCGACAACGCCTCCTGGTCCGTGAGACTGCAGAGCCTAGCGTCGCCCACTCACCTAGTCGAGGTGACGGCCAACCGGTGCCTTCCTGGTACCCTCTGACTACTGGCTAGTAGTACGAACTTGGTCCCCTCTGCTTTCAGGTTTCATCAATCTCCGATCCAGGCTTGGATCTCTACGAACTATTCAGCACTGGTCGCCGGCCAGCAACTCCTTTCTTCCGGCTCCTGGCTCGTCAGCGAAGACCCCGACGCCTGTAAGACTTGTGCAGCCGCAGCCCTCGTGGCTAGGTAACTCGGCATTTCGGTGCCTGCATAGCCTCCTTACTCTAGGGTCCCGAGTCCCTCGCTTCCGACTTGCCTTATCGGGTCCGCCCGAGACCTTAACCTTTCCGTGTCCTCGGACACTTGTTAATTGTGCACTTGAAGTATTTGCTAAAGAGATTTGGTTTGTGCTTAGTACCCTGTCCTCATAAAGAGTACAGGGCTGTTGTGATTCTTAATAAATATCCTGTTTATTTTCATAACACTTGTGTGGTGTCCTTTCACTGGGTGTTCAAGGGGTACATGTGTGGTAAACAGCTGGCTTAACACGCCCTCTCGAGTCTTTAGCCTTAGACTGCTCGTATCCACGCTACTAGGATAGCTGGTCTATAGGTTGACTTACAACCAAACACCATAAGGGTCGTTGGAACGATACATAGCGGTCGCTAGAATAGCGAACGTTGCATATCGGGCCAACTTCTCACAAGCTTCACAAAGGCTTGCTTTGTCTGTCAGCCAGTGGAGCAGAGGTACCCGAGGTGCCTACGTTTAGTAATGTTAGGTCTGGAGTAGTTTCAGCACCTCCTCTGTTTGAAAGGCTGAAAAATGTTGATGGGTTGATTTTTAGCAGAAACAAAATCCACTGCTTGTACATTACTTTGGCACGATGCATTGTTCGGTGGGGGGCTGACAGAGCGCTTTGGAAGTGTTGGCACTGTGTGTGGGGGATATGTTGGAGAGGGTAGAAGTGACCAGTGTTACCACCTGCCTTGTATTTATTCGGCCTGGTCAGTATTTTGGATCAAGGCCAGTAAAAAAAAGAAACTGGGAAAAAGTATGGCATTGTATTACTACGAAGAAACACATTAAAGGGTATTTGACAACTTTCTAACTTATTTCTCAACCATTCTTAAAGCCCATAGAGGGACAAACATTATCACATTCCTATTCACCTATGAGCTCCTGCCTATTCTATAATGGGTGTTACTTTTTTTTCTGGGAAGGTGGCAACCCTAAGTGTGGCAGATGTTTCTGATATTTTATGTATACACCTTTACCAAGTATTGCCACTCAGTACCAACAGTACCAACATTTGGGGTTTGGGATATGTATTTATTTTTTATTTAAAGAGTTTTATACAGTGCTGGCTAGACCCAAAGGTATCAGAGCGCTTTACATAAGGTTCCACAAAATGACACAGTACATTAGATTCGGGTATCATCATGTGCTAGAAAGAAATTTCAAGAGCATGGATGTGAGGATGGGTAAGGGGGCAGGGAAGGTGGGGTAGGGGAAGGTAGGACAGGGAGACGAAGCAATATCTGCCCAAAGACCTGCTGGGTAGGTCACGGCAGAGGGGGAAGTCCAAAGCCCATCTCCTCTTTAGCTATTAGGTAGCTCCACTGAGCAAGGGCCAGAATGCTAGGTCTCTGTGGGAAAACCATTAAAAGAGCAAAGCGAACGGGGTAAGAGGAGAGTAGAGGGGAAAGGGCAGGGTCAAGGGGTAGGAGGAAGAGAACGACGGGGAGACAGGGTTAAGTCTGCCCAAAGTCCTGTTGGGTAGGTGGGGGCCGAGGGGAAGTCTGCGGCCCATCTCCTCTATAGCTATCATGTAGCTCCACCAGGCATCGGCCAAAAAGTAAGGTCTCCTCGGTGGCTCGCAGGTCCAGTGACTAGATGGGTAGGCAAGATAGAGGCTATGATTTGAGTTCTGTTTGAAGTCCAGATTTAGACCCAGAGTAGAAGTACAGGGCGGAAGGGACTACTGAGGTAGCCATCTTTGATCCTGGAGGGGTTCGCAGTAGACAAATTTGGGAGGCTGAGTCCAGATGGTAGGTGTCGGGCTGCAAATCTGAAGTGCGTCACGGGTCATTCGGGCTGTGTCTTAATTAGCTAGGCTTTGTAGTAACCAACCTTGTGTAGTCAATGGTCAACAGACTGCAACTGACTTGCAACACTTTGTAAGGGCTAGAGATTCACCCAGTGATGGTGCCTGAGGAGGCCATCCTAGGAGGGGCGGAAGGGCTTGTATGCGGGGTCTGGCTGGTATTCTGGACCTTTGGACCTCTCTCTGAAGGTGGTTTCCTCCATGACCATAACTTTCGGGCAGTTAGCCAGGCGATGGCAGAACATCTTTCTTATAAAGGCCTAGTCCAGCCGTTCACTGAAATACCAAAAGGGACTTGTTCCTGGCAAATATCTTAACCACCTTGACAAGCAGGTGAGTTATGTATGGGCTAAGTGATTAGCTTATTTTAGGGCACTGGAAAGCCAAAATCAACGTAAGCAATTCCTTACATTTAATACGTGTTGGGCCTAGCATAGTCAATTGCTTTTCCAGAAAGGCCAATTTAGTATTAGCTGTTCAAGCAATGTGGGTAAGCTTGTGACTGAGGCCATAGGCTCTGTTAAGGTGCTTGGGTTTTTAGGGGACCACACAGACATGCCCCCAAGTCCACAGTCCGTATGAAAAGGTGGAATCAATGATGGTCTCCTAGGCCAGAAAGGTCTGCAGAGTTTTTTAAAGGTATTACCTTCATCTGCTTGAGTAGCACTCTTATTCGTTGGACAGGACAGACAGGTCATGGATGTGCTACCTATCTAGTTAAAAAAAACACCAAAAATACTAGAAGCGCAATTTAAGTAAAATAACTGGAACTTTCTTTCCTAGGAGCAAGAAAACGAAAGGTCTCTGTTAAAGCTAACCATCAGATTGGGAGTCTCTTTCTAATGTACCAAAACCTGCACCTCAGAAGGCTATTTATGCACTTGAAAATGACCAGGGCCACTGGAATTATACAATTGTGTGGCAGCAGCGTTTTTTGTATAAACATGGATTTGTCCCATTTGCCACATAATCCGTCACCTGCTGCATAATCTGCAGATTTTAACAAATAAATTGTTTCTAGCTCAAACGGTTCAAAAGTTACAAAAAATGCAGTAACATGTGTTTGCCCCACAGTTGGAGAGGTCGATGGGTCACCTTTGTATTGCTTATTGCTCTATTTGAGTGTTCAACTTCTACTAATGAGGTGCAACCAATGCACAGACAGTGTTAACAAGTGTAACAAGCATTGGCATAGCCAATAGGTCTCAGAAATCCGTGCGGTATTGGCGTAGTCAATGTCGTTTAGCCATGTTGAATAGAAGCACAGCTGCTGTTCAGCATGGCTGAAACTAATGTAAAAAACACTATGACCCAGCCTGCGCTGTATTCTGAATTCACATATTTGAAAGTGCTTTCATGCGCGATAATGAAGAAAAAGGTTTCAGTGAAAAAATATTTGGGCAAGAGCACACTGCGCTGTATTCTGAGCTCACATATTTGAAAGTACTTTCACGCACCATAATAAAGAAAAAGGTTTTAGTGAAATAAAATATTTGGTCAAGAGTACACAAGGAGCGGCTCTTAAAGAAACTGAAGTAAAGTGCCCGAGCAACAACTGCCTGTTCCTAGCTCTGACAGCTGCTCCTTGGCCTTGCTAATTCCTGGACACACCCAGCTCCCAACACCAGACCTGTGTTTGTCTGCTTGAACTGTAGCGTGCTAGGTGGCGGCTCACCTGCCAGAGCTGGCAAATATGTCCAAATGAGAACGGCACGGTGGATGAATTTGGGGAGGGAAAATGAAACGAAAGTTAAATAAGAACAATCATTGGCATAACCAAAAGGTCTACCCTTTGGGACCTTATAAGTGTTTAACCATGCAACAGTTAATGTTGTTGCACCAAGGATATTGTGCTGCATAACTTAATAATTATAAGGTCCCAAAAGCGAGACCTATTGCCTATGCCAATGATTGTTAAATTTGGTTCCAAATTAGGATCCCTTAGGTTGGGTGCTGCTCTTAATATTTACAAAGTGAGACCTATTACTATAGCTATTTATCATTCTGGCATATGGGGCTATTCTGATCAAGCAGTTTTAAAAAATAGTGTAAATACATTTGTACGAATATTATTATTACTTCCCAGGAGCACCCCTGCTTCAATCTTGAATATAGACTTAGGTGTGCAGTATATTGGAGATTCTATCAAACTGGCTCCCGTTTTACTTTTGCTCTCAATCTGGTCAAGACCTGAGGAGGTGCGATCAGTCTAACATAAATGACTGTTTACCACTGTCCCAGGCCATAAGATTGTGTGGCTGACTTATGTCAAAAATCTACTTCAGTTAATTGGTAGGACAGAGCTGCTCACTAATCTGATGCATATTGATGGCCATACCAGGCTTTTGGTCAAAAATGAATTATTGGAGCACAGATGGGAGTGTGAGCAGAAGAAGAGTAGGGTGGTGCTGTATTTACCGTTATGTATTACGCCCGATATTGAACCTATCAATAAATCAAGGTTGGCACATTGTTTAAGGGTTCCTAGGCCCTTCCTAAACCCATATTGTACCGGGGACAAGATCTTATTGTCATACACCCAGATTTCCAATCTTTCTATCTGCCCCAGCACACTCTGAACTTCACTTCAGTTCGTTTTTTAAAAATTATTATAACTTGTGTTACTTTATTTCTTTAGCCTTGGTGGCATTTTTAAATCATTTCTTACTTGATTGACTGCGCCGATTGAGGGCTCAGTCCAGCCTCGATCTTAGGAGGCAAGTACAAGGATCGCGGCGGCCATCTTAGGGAGGTATCTCCCAGGTTGGGTGCAGTCTAGCTTCTGAGGCGCAAGGCACTCAGCGCTAGTATTTAATCAGGAATTGGTATTTGCTCGCGAGACACGCTCATTCTCCTGAGGCGGAAGCCGGGAGGCACACACTGCCCCAGCACACTCTGAACTTCACTTCAGTTCGTTTTTTAAAAATTGTTATAACTTGTATTACTTTATTTCTTTAGCCTTGGTGGCATTTTTAAATCATTCCTTACTTGATTGACTGCGCCGATTGAGGGCTCAGTCCAGCCTCGATCTTAGGAGGCAAGTACAAGGAATGCGGCGGCCATCTTAGGGATGTATCTCCCAGGTTGGGTGCAGTCTAGCTTCTGAGGCGCAAGGCACTCGGCGCTAGTATTTAATCAGGAATTGGTATTTGCTCGCGAGACACGCTCATTCTCCTGAGGCGGAAGCCTGGAGACACACACTGCCCCAGCACACTCTGAACTTCACTTCAGTTCGTTTTTTAAAAATTGTTATAACTTGTGTTACTTTATTTCTTTAGCCTTGGTGGCATTTTTAAATCAATCCTTACTTGATTGACTGCGCCGATTGAGGGCTCAGTCCAGCCTCGATCTTAGGAGGCAAGTACAAGGAACGCGGTGGCCATCTTAGGGAGGTATCTCCCAGGTTGGGTGCAGTCTAGCTTCTGAGGCACAAGGCACTCGGCGCTAGTATTTAATCAGGAATTGGTATTTGCTCGCGAGACACGCTCATTCTCCTGAGGCGGAAGCCGGGACACACACACTGCCCCAGCACACTCTGAACTTCACTTCAGTTCGTTTTTTTAAAAATTGTTATAACTTGTGTTACTTTATTTCTTTAGCCTTGGTGGCATTTTAAAATCATTCCTTACTTGATTGACTGCGCCGATTGAGGGCTCAGTCCAGCCTCGATCTTAAGAGGCAAGTACAAGGAACGCGGTGGCCATCTTAGGGAGGTATCTCCCAGGTTGGGTGCAGTCTAGCTTCTGAGGCGCAAGGCACTCGGCGCTAGTATTTAAGCATACGTACACTCTCCGCGCAGCGGACGCGCTTAGCGGATGCGCCAACCTCGCGCCAAAGGAGCGCCTAAGGAAAGCCTGTCTGTGCCCGTCCGGGCCAGACCGGGAGCAGGGGCCACGATGCTTTCCTCTTCAACACAGGTTAGACCTGCTCTCACATACAGCCGGAATGAGTTGATGACTCTGAATACTCATGTTTCTCCTAATTATATTATGCTGGGTACTCACACTTGCGCCCCTAATTCCTGCACCGGATGCAGATATAATCTCTTCCCTGACAAATTAAACCGCATGGGGGTCGGCGTTGATAAATACCGTCTGGCTTTACTCAATTGCCGCTCTTTACCCAAACACGCGACTGAGCTCGCTATGCTAGTAGAGGAACGAGATTTAGAAGTACTCTTCCTCACGGAAACGTGGACAAATGATAGCTCCCAACCGGATATTGTACGGGCTCTACCTCCCAATTATGCTATACACAGACAAGATCGACCTGATGGTCGGGGGGAGGGATTGCCATCATTTATAGGAATGCCCTTGGGTGTCGAATAGAAAATCTTTCTATCTCTGGAGCTGAAAGCCTTAAATTTGCCATCTCCTTTTCTCCTATTAGTACTTTCTCGGGAATCCTGCTCTATAGACCCCCTGGCCCATACGGTCAATTCTGTGAAGATCTCTCTTGCACAGCTATAAACTATTCTAGCATCTTCCCCAATTTTACCATCCTGGGAGACTTTAACATCCACGCAGAGGAAGTTGATGCACCGGTCTCTATAAATCTGACCACCGGTCTGGAAGTTCTTCATCTGAAACAAATAGTCACTGACTCTACACATTCTGCAGGACATATTCTTGATCATTGTTACACCAACGTTGATTCCCTCAGTTATGACAATCCCTTGGTCTGATCACTCACTACTATTGCATTCCATGCCCTCTCAGAAACAACCAGAGCATGCCAAACTTACGAAAAAGTTGTGTCGGATCTGGTCTAAACTCCCTGTTGAAACTTGGGATACTAATCTTAAGAAGACCCAACCCAAAACTTCCTCTGACCCTTTGCAAGCGGATATGTCTTTAACCCAGTGGGTGGAGGCCTCCTTGGACCTTACCCTTCCTAAGATGGAATTATCCCATAGAAGTGGGAAGAATAAGAAGGCCTGGTACACGCCTGATTTGAAATTATTGAAGCTTGCTTGCAAACAACAGGAAAGACAGTGGAGAAAACATTACTCCGAAAGTGATAAGGCCATTTATAAACTTGCCTTGAAAAAGTATAAGGAGGAGATTAAAATCACCCAATCCAACTACTTTCAGACAAAAATTAGCACAGCTGCCAATTCCCCAAGAGAAATTTTAAAATATTTTAAATCTCTGGTCACCCCCCCCTGCCCCTGTTGAAGACCCAGGACTTGCCCAGGTACGATGCGAGGAACTGGCCAAATTCTTCTTTAACTAAGTAGCCACCATATATTCATCTTTCCATAACGTTCCCACTGGATCCTCCCTGGTATCCCACATGGCTCTAACCCAACTTAATGAATTCGATCCTATAGACCTTCCTACTACTCAGTGTCTTCTAAGAAATTTAAAATCAGGCTCCCCGAATGACACTGCAACCCCCCACCATATTAAACCTGGTATCAGACACTGTGGCTCCAGTTATTCAGGAGGTGATCAATGCCTCTCTGGCTTCAGGCCTGGTGCCGCCGACTTGGAAACAGGCCAAAGTTAAGGCCCTGTTGAAGAAACCAAACCTTAACCCTGATGATTGGGCAAACTATCGCCCCATCTCTCTTTTGCCCACCATTAGCAAACTCACAGAGAAGTATGTCAATTCTTTATTGGCTATTTTTCTGGAGTATAACAACCTTTTTCATACCACGCAGACAGGGTTTAGGAGAAATCAGGGCACTGAAACAGAGCTTATTGCAGTGGTTGAGGAAGCCAGGAAGATCGTAGACAGTGGGAATCATGCAGCCATACTATTATTAGATCTTAGCGTGGCTTTCGACACCGTGAACCACTCCATTCTGCTTCACAGGCTGGAGGAAGTTGGTGTCTCGGGCCGTGCACTACAGTGGCTGCACTCCTTTCTGTCTGATAGGACCTTTGTGGTATTTGAAAATGAGGCTTCCTCCCCCCAAATATGTCTTAACTGCGGTGTACCCCAGGGCTCGTCCCTCAGCCCCACCTTATTTAATATCTATATGAGGCCTTTGGCTGAGGTGGTGCTTCCCTGGGGAGTACAACTTGTCACATACGCAGATGACACACAACTGATTATCTCACTATCTACGCATGATGCCCCCTTTGAAAACCTCTCCATCTGCCTTAATAAAGTTCGGGAATGGATGGACGAATCCTTCCTAAAACTTAATGGGGCAAAAACTGAGGTGATGATGCTGGGATACAAGGCATCCACCACAGTGGAGGATTGGTGGCCGGACAATCTGGGCCAACCACCCAAGCCTAAGACCCAAATTAAGAGCCTTGGGGTATGGATGGACCCAGCTCTTAATTTTTCAGTGCAGGCCCGGAAGGTAGCTGCCACATGCTATGCACTCATGAGGCTTCTGATGAAAATTATCATCCTTCTTCCCTTCGAAGCCAGAAGGATCCTAGTGCAGGCGCTGATCTTATCACGCCTAGATTATTCCAATGCATTATATCTAGGCTCCCCTCAAGGGACAATTAGGTTATTGCAAACTGTTCAGAACTGCGCAGCACGCATGTTGCTGAACGTCCCGCGAAGAACATCTGCCAAACCTGCACTTTGCCAGTTGCACTGGCTTCCAGTGCAGCAGAGGATCGAATTTAAAACCCTGGTCACGGTCCATAAAGTAATTCACAAAAAAGCACCCTTACTGATACAAGCATTAATCTGCCCTTACCTTCCTAAGCGGGAATTAAGATCCTCTAATAAGAACCTCCTGTCAATCCCAAAAATTAGGAAAGTGCGTATGGGTGGCCGACGCTTCTCCTTATAGGCCTCAAGACTCTGGAATAATCTTCCACTCTATATCAAAATGGAAAGCAACCATCTTAGCTTCAGGAAGTCGTTGAAAACTCTGCTGTTTGTCTGAATTTGGTGAATGAACGTTGTCTAAAGCGCTGGGATGCCTCCGGGTAGCCATGCGCGATACAAATACGTAATCATTCATTCATTCATTATTAACACCCTACTCATAACCTTGACTGAAGAATCCAGCAAGGATATTGGGCGGTAATTACAAGGTTCAGTTTTTAGACCTTTCTTAAAGATTGGGATTATAAGGGATTCGCTTCAGGAGTTTGGGAAATCATTCTCAGCAGCAGCATTGAAAATTCTGGCCAATATCGGGGCCCACAGATCCATTTCACATTTATACAGGTCTACCGGGGCCGCGTCTGGGCCTGGTGCTTTGTTTCCCTTACTGCTAACTAAAGCATCACGGACCTCCTCAATACTTATTGACATAGGCAATGCCTGCCACTCCGTGTCCAATAAAAATGAAGTACATAAAACAACCCTATCTAATGGGTTAAAAATATTAGAAAAATGTTCAACCCAGGCATTGCTGTTAACATGAGAAATCAATTCCGAGATATGATCCTCCTTCAAAAAGGGGAAATTAATTGTCTCCCAGAACAATTTACTGTTCTTCAAATCAGATGCAAAACATAATTTTTCCCATGCATCAGTTTGAAGCTCAGTTTTCCGAGCTTTTAAAGCGAATTTATAGTCTAAACGAAATCTCTTAATCTCGGCTGAATCTCTGGGGTTCTTATCCAGGGCTTTTTTCAGGCTACGTAAAGCATTGGAACAAGTTTGATTAAACCAGCGCACATTTCGATGGTTATCTCCTTTAAAAGGTTTGATTAACAAACCCTCTACTATACTATTTATCTTTAGATAATTAGACATTAACAACTTTGGGCTAATGTATTCTCCAAGGCAATAGATAATTTCAGCCGCTCCCAAGATTATAACTTCTCTTAGGAACTTCACTGGCTCAAAGTCCGCCCACCTTATACGCACTCCATTAGGTCTAATTGGAACAATATCAGTGGCGTGTCTCTCCTCTGCTATAAAATCACAATCCTAATAAAATAGGGCCAAGGATATACTATTATGGTCACTAACAGCCTGTTCCGTTATTCAAGGGGTTGAATGCAGATTATCATTATTACATGATATCAATATATGGTCAATATTAGTGGCCGCATTTCTGCCTGTAAAAGTGGGGCGATTAACATTTTCCCTATCTGTAAGACATGGGAGAAGGTCCAAGTCATATTTGGATAGTAACATATTCAGTGCCATACCATAATCACAGTGGGGGAAGTGTAAAAAGTCTTCATCATCTTGTTCATTAGTATTTCCTTTCCTAAACCCACACACATTTGTCTTAGCTAGGGGGCACAGCTGTATGTTAAAATCGCCTACCCCGACAATAATACCTGTTTTCCTAATATGTTTCAACATATTATCAAGTTCTTTTTCCAGTGCATGGATAACAGAGTCCCGGTTGTTGGCAAATACATTGTTATAAAAATTGACCAAAATCATAACACTGCCTTTTTTAAAACATTGCCACATAACCTGACTGTGGCCACCAACCGTAGAGCACCTATTCATTTTGAATGCAGTCAGTTTAATGGAAACATGAATTAACAGGCCTCCCTTAGCTCTACCAGTTGTTGATGCTAACGCAGGCAGCCAATAAGATGTAAACCCCTCCACAAAGATAGGTTCCATACACCAGGTCTCTTGTAGACATATAAACTCATGATTAGAGGCAGCGAAACCCATCCAAGCTGGGGTGCCCTGTTTCTTCTTAAAACCAGCTATATTCCATGTAGTAATAATATACCCCTTTCTTATGTTTCTTGCTTCTATACCATGGTGGTCAACAGGTGGCTCAATTTTTGGGCTGTTAGAAACTCCACCTGGGCTGATGGTAGATAGCCTTGCAGATTGACCATCCGGACACGAGTCTACCCAAAAAATTGGGGTCCCATCTAATGGCTGAAATGGGGATGAGACATCCACCATTCCTTTGCTAGCCCCCGTTTCCTGACTCCCCTGACCCTGTCTGTCTGTACCCCTATGCCAGTCTATTGCATCCATGTGACTCAGAGGCTGGAATCTATTGAAAACTGGAATGTTGAAGTAAGGGGGGAGCATAGGTAGAACAGGGAGTTGAGGTAGTCTATTAATGGAACTGGGGCCTGCATCATTGTGGGGCGTCATTGGGTATCTATAAAAATAACCCAAAGGCAAGAGGGCAATATTATAATCTCTCCTAGATGGCAGTGGGGCATTATTTAGTGAATTACGTGCCCATTTTGGTGAACGGAAGTTTATAATGATACAGTCCCCCTCAAATGGTTTTATTAAGGGGCCAATTCATTCTACTCTCTCAGTTAGCAAAATCTGATTTGCCCAGGCCATAGGGAATCCACAATTTTTCGTCAGCCAATACATTATCTTATTTTTAAGCATATCGTGGTTTCCCACCTGTCCTGGTCGTAATTTAGGCACATTTACCAGAACAGCGACATACGCATCACATTCTGGGGGGTAAGTTTATAAGTCTTGAAGCCCTTACCTCATGATGTGGGTTTGTACCCTGGTTAACCTTATTCATGGCCCCCATACTAGGTAACCTATCCCGTCGTACACTGCCATGGTTTGGGCCGATAGGGATTGCCCTTTCTGGGTGAATTGGGTCAATAGAGATTATCTTCTAAAGTAAAAATAGGTTTGGGGGGACCTGCCAGTACCTTCCTATGTTTGCTCATATCTGTGGCCCTCGTAGTCGCCTCTGCTTTCCCTTTCTTTGCCTTTGCCTTAGTGTTCCCTGGACTGTTAATTTCTTTCTACACCCTCTCTTCCCTTTAGGTGATGGGGGTGTGTCTGGAATAGACATTGTTGGGGTCATGGAAATGCAGGAGTTTTCTATATCAGTACTGATAACATTAGTCATATTGCTAGGGGCCTCAATTGGTCATTCAACCATTATATAATGCTCAGAGGTTAAATCCCTCGATCTGGCCCCACTACAAATCATTCCGGACTCATTATTTAGTTCTCTCTCTGCGTGGCTAGACCCTCAAGATAACAGTCTTTCTGTACGGTCTATCTCCTCAGTTAGGGCACTAACTGCTTTAACAAGAAATGAATCTATCTCAGTACAAGATTTTTCAATTTGCACCTTGGTTGTTTTCCTTCTGGCCATATTTACTTAGTGTCTCACCCTGACTTAGGCCAGCCGAAATAGGTAAAATACAATATTTCCTTAATAACACTTAAGTTCCAGCATGAGACTTAATTCAATACTAATGATACCAGTATTATCTCTCCTTAAATGCACAAGATATTTCGAATAACAGTCCCACGTATATATGGAGTTTAACTTACAAAGTCCAAACAAAACGTTAGAGATGTGGCCCAGCCCAGTCTCAGACAGTCTTCGCCCGGTGCGCCCGCACGCGTCCCGTGTTGCGGCTCTTATCGCGCCTCGTGGTGCGGGCTCGTCATCACAGGGTGCGCAACCCGCACTGGCTTGTGGGTGGTGTAGTCCTTGAAATGCCGTTCTCCTTACGGCGTTGACTGGCGGCTCTGTGTGGCGTCTTTGAGGCCGTTCCCCTCATGGCGGTTGGAGAAAGGTGAATGGGTCAGACGTTTCCCTCACGGCAAGCGATATGCTCCGAGGAGAGTCTGCCTCCCTGCATCCCTCTTGGGGGGGTCCTACAAATGCTGACTGTTAATTTCAAATTTACGACTGAAATCGCCTAATTTCTTGGTTGCTTCAGAAATAAAATGCCTTCAGTCGAAAACAAGGAGAAAACGTTGTCCTTCCTCTGCCCCTGAAGGAGTGTTCCCACTCTGACCAGATGCAAACAGCTGATCTGCCTCCTTTCCCCTTGTGTCCAAACTCAACTGTTGCTGAGCCGAAGGCGGGATCCGAACCCTTGTTCCCCAGGGATTCAAGGTTGGCAGCTCCAGTAACTAGGCTTACTGATCAACACTGGTGTTAATGTTAAAAGTGGTAGGGGGTGTACATCATTGCCCCAGGAGGCCTTGTGCCTTATCGGCGTGCACCCCAAGCCTGGTGCCTATCAATTCGCTCGCAGGCATTGCTGTTTCCAAACTACGGCCGTCGGTTTTCCAGGGCACCTGAGCGGTTCGTGTCCCTTTAAATCTTTGAATTCGGCTTGCTTTGTGGCCCCACCCAGTCGAACCTTCTGGGTTACTCGGCCCAATCCTGGACGCAGCTCCTGCCTCGTCACTCAGCCCAGTCCAGCTCAGCCCAGTCCAGAATGGAGCGCAATCCAGGCTCCCAATCTGCTGTTCGCTGCTGCTCTTCCTCGGCAGGTCGGCGCTGCTGCACGCCTTTGTTCTTTCACCTGCTAGGGGACTGGTTAATCCTGACGCCTGCACTGGAGCTCGATCCCAGCTCCCGTTTCGCTGATCGCCCCTGGTCCGTCCTGTCCACAGGAGTTTGGTTGCAGTTAAATAACAAGCATTGGCCGTGCGCACGTGAGGGGCCGCAAGAGGCGATCTGTGGTGGGGGAGAAGCGGGAGTTGTGTGCGCGCAAAAGTGAAACTTATCGCGATCAGGCGCTGAAAGCTGGCAGCTCCGTGCATGCTCGCGCCATTAACCGCAAGCTGGTGGCCGGCAAAAACCTCTGGTGGCACTTTTAAAAGCCACTCACTAAATGTCTCGCCAGACCAGCGCATGCGCTGGCTCTAGCGAGACCTAAAAAGGGTACATGGAGGTGGCACCCGGCTTGATAGACAACATGCCTTGTGAATCATCATTTTAAAAGCCTTGCTACATTTTGGAATGTCAGTTTCTAATTCAGTTTTTTTTTTCAAATAATGAAACACCATAAGCTAGTTACAAAATGAAACAGAACGGCTCAAGGGGGGTTGAGGAGGTGAATAATAAAGCTGATTTGCGAATGAAAAGAAGCAGCAGGATTGAGGCGGGTAGGTGGAGAACAGGTGAAAACAGGGGCATTCATGTGGAGCGCTCAAAGAAAAAAGTAATTCCCAAAAACGGGAGCACAAGTACTTGGTCCATTCTCCCAGGAGGGAGGGGTGGAGGGGGGGGGGGGGCAACACAGGAAGAGACATGATGCATTCATGCTATGGACACACAGGAACGAAGAATACAAGAGCGACATTGGAGCAAACAAATGATAAGCCTAAAGGCGGACTTAAATCCACTGAATTGTAAACAACATGTCTCTTTGAGACAGCATATGTGTTGTCTAGCCGAGACCTACGAATGACAAACAAATTAAGTAACACTATCACAAAATGTTACGCATTGTCACATAATTTGGCTTTTCTTGCAGCAAAATGTAATCAACCCTGCCACATAATTTGGAACTCCCCTGCTGCATAATTTCAGTGGCTTTGCTAATTACTGACTCTCAGCTGTGTACATTATAAATAATCAATCCACATGTCATTCACCTCTGACCCTTTACTGATGATTAACTGCACAGTTGCTGACACAAATGTCACACACTTTGTTAGAGCTGAACCTCAATAATCATCTCAATCCCAATATTTGAATACCCCATTTTTTGCCCAATTAATTTGGCCACATAATATCCTATAGATCTAGCAGCAAGAGACTTAACTCTTCACAAGAAACTTCAGCAGAGTAAAACAGAATAAATAAGAACACACTAATAACCGAGCTCCAGATCGAAAATTAGGCAAAAATAGATTTAGTACAGAATTTTATAGTAAATGTGATACAGGGAAAAATGCAGAGAAATGCCATAAAGACTGAAATACAGAAATACAGAATCATAAAACTTAGCCCTAATGGTTCCGGTCGACGCAACAAAACCCAAAGGTCAGCTCATAAGGGTCCTGACAACATCCCTTTAAGACAAATGGACAAAGTCTCAGGACAAAAATTAAAAGTCTCCGAGCAGTAGCTGAACAAAATAAGCCAAAAATAAACGAATGACCCCAATAAGCCACACGATACTAAAGCCCAAGAACTTTTATACACAAATCTAATTTCTATTAATAGGTTCTTGAAATTCAGCGTGGTATGATCATGTTGTGTTAGCAAATCAGAACAGCAACATATTATAAACCATTAACACTTACCCATCCCTTAAAAGGCATGAGAAATCTCCCACCTACTCTTTCAGCAACTGCACTCCAGGGATGAACAGCATAAAATGAAACATTTCTCAAAACAATGGCTCATCGAATGAACATGCCTTCAATGAACCTTCCGGCGGACGTCCTTGAATATGATACTTTAAGTACACAATGGAAACTTCATTCACAATACACACTTTCTAACACAATAGTTCAATCATTGACATCATTCACTTGATGCGCCGCAGAAACAATAGGAGAGGTGATTTGCAGCGAGACACTGATTGGGGGGGGAGAAGAGCGCGGTCAGTGATGCCACTGATCATGTTATGAGTGATGTAATATGTGAGGTCATAAGCAGTGCATTGCAGGCAGCCTGAGTTATAGTTAGCTCAGTAAGTTTCAATATCCAAAAGTATTTGGTCGTTTCTCAAGCCATGACCATACCAAACCTACATATTGTGGTCCATGGGATTTACTAGGGGTGTTTGCACAATGTATGTAATTTTCTTCCGCATAATTATGCAAAATTACGGGTGAATATTCAAGATCCAAAACTTGCATTTGGTGCTGTATGTTTGAGAAAAATGCATCCTTGCATCCACATTGAATGCAAGGATGGCTTTCACGCCAAACAAATGGTACAAAAAAAACCAAAATCATCACAAGCAACAGCTGGTGAGGCTATGCCGTTCACGTTATTCCTGTGCGCGAGCAGTAAACTTTTATATCGAAGTAAGAGTAATGTAAATTTACTTAAATTACCCTAATTACACAAATTTAGCTATGGCCTAGTATTTACTAGCAGGAATTGCCAATATGTACATACACAGGAACTAGATTAGAATTCCAGTGTAAAGTCAGTTCTCACTTTACTAACAAACTCTTATACCTACATCAATCTACTCACCCAGGCCCTCCTTTATGAGAACTGATGCATCGCTGGGGTGAGGCAGCGATGCGCCAGAACAATTTGCGCAGCGGAACAAAATTGTCTAACACTTTATATGCGCCGTATTTATGGTACAGTGCACCATGGCATAAGGTCCCATGGTGCATCAAAAAAATGATGCTTCAGTGGGGTGGCTGCCACAGAGAAAACTAACTAATGTGCAGACAAGGTGATGCTAGGCTGCTATGTAAGTACAAAAGCAATGGTCAGAGACTATAGATTCAATTTGACAACAAATGTGATATATTCATTCAGTTAGATGGGAAACAAAAAAAGCTAAATCCAAAGTGTGCTTCTATTTTTATTCATTATGTTAGCACATTGTTGCTTGAGTACCCAATTCAAGTCATTGGGTACCAGGATTATGTAGAGTATCTTCCTATACAAATATCTATAATACAGTATTCAATTCCTTCTTTGAATCACACAATTTTCTTGAGGCACAAATCTCAATTGGCTATATACAATTTATAAGGAGAAAGCCGCACAATTGATATCATGTCATAATGTTTCAACGCGCTCGAAGTGACGGAAAAGAGGGAAAGTTAGATGGGATGGGTGTGATGGGAAAAGGTGAGGACTAGGTAAAGGTGGTTGTGACCTTAAAACAATCACAGTGCTATAAAATACATCCTTTACAGTCTAGATAACGATCTGTAGTTCCAAAAAACTCTTTAACATAGGATCCGTTTTGCTCCATTAATTATTCCTATGCGCAGAGAGTAAATATGGTCTGGTGTACGTTTCGACCCCCTGGATGAAGGGTGATTTAAATCCTCAGGCTGGGGTCTTCTTCAGGACAATGAGAGACAGGAGCGCTTAATGTGAGGCCCATGGGTGGCCATTGTCATTGGACCGTCGTGGGTTCCTTTCCTTCTGGTAATGTTCCTGCAATTATTGGGATCCGGGCATTTCCATATCAAACCTCCTGTTCTTACAACGGTCACACCTGGACCAACGTTGTTGCGGTTTGGAAATCACGCAACCTACGTGGTTCATCTGTATATTCAGTCTGGAGTGTCTCCGTGATGCTGTCTCCTCGCTGCAGACGCCGTGAATGCTGCTTTGTGGCACGTAAAGCTATGCAAATCACCCTAGTGTCATATTGGAGTAAGTCATGCCTCAACAATCACTTGAAAAGTGAAGCATTTGAAGAAAAAACATTTCTCCATACCTCAAAAGGGATAGTTGGAGCAGGCGGCAGCAGCCAGGGCAACAACCTCAGAACTCCAGGTCCAGACAGAAAGGAAGAGGGAGAGTAATTTTCGTGAGGAGAAGAGTCAAATTCTGATAATAGAAGTGACAAAGTATGAACATCGTCTCTTTGTCACCTCCTAATTGCCATTAGAGGAGAAAGAGACCATTTGGCAGTCCATAGTGGGCAAGATTAACAGTGTCGGGCAAGTTAAAAGGACAATTCCAGAGTGAAAGAAGTGCTGGCATGATTATAAGCGTAGGACCAAGGAGAAACTGGCCAATAACCTGAAGGCAGCCATGCGGACTGGAGTAGGAGGACCAGGAGAGCAGGAAGAGCTGACTCCCTTGGAGGAGCAGGTGGCATCAGTCATCCCAGCAGAGTTGGTGGCAGGAGTACCTGGACAGGACAGTGCTCATATTGAGAACCAACAAGACCTTCAGGGTAACTGGCAACAAGGGACAATATGCCCAAAAATGTCATGCTCAGCAGCACAGCAACCCTTGGGCCCGATTCACAGAACTAACTTAAGACAAAATCCTAAACTTACTACTTTTGATATTCACAGAAGTTAGGATTTTGTCTTAAGTTTGTCTTAAGACAGACTTAAGACAGACTTAAGACAGACTTAAGTTAGGATTTTGTCTTAAGTCAGTTTTAAGACAAACTTAAGACAAAATCCTAACTTCTGTGAATACCAAAAGTAGTAAGTTTAGGATTTTGTCTTAATTTAGTTCTGTGAATCGGGCCCTATGTTCCTGCACTGAACTGTGCGGAGTGTGAGTGAAAGGGATAGAATAACTCATATGCCCATTCATACATCTTATAAATGTAAGTCAAACTGCCCAGTTTCATGTTGTACAGCCCAGTCCAGCTCCGTCAAGTTTGTTCAGTCCATGCGTGATGTGGAGCACCAGTACAGATTCATCTTAGTATATACTGGGATTGGTAGTGGAATGTATAACACGACTAACCAGGACTACAAGTCCTACAATACAAAGCAAAAAAGCTGGATTGGAACACCACATCATGCATGGACAGTGGACACTGGAACTCTGCCCACCCTGACTTTGACAATGGAGGCCCCCTTGCACCATGAGACTAATGTGTCTGTTTTGGGGCCATACAGACGCATCTGGACTGTAGAGAAATGTAATGTAATGGGGTTGGCAGAGGATTAACCCCTTATCGGAGAGGGAGATCAGATGTGGTGTACGTAAAAATATCAACACAAAGGAAAATGCAAAGAGCCTTGTGTACAATCACAAGCAGAAGATATAGGGGATGAGCGCACACAGGTGTTAGCTGCCATAGTAGAGACCACCTTACCTTCTGTAAAGTACACATTTAAACTGAGGCTGGGAGTGAATGCAAGCGAGGCACACTATAGGACCATGAGTGTTTCTTGGGAGAGTAGATTGTGTGTGAGCCTGGTGGGCCTCTGGTAGTGTAGTGCCAGGTAGGTGTGGATGAACATATTGAACTGGTACTGTGTCCGAATGGGGAGAGATTACATAGTAAGGAGGTGAAAAGTGACGTGTGTACTGTAAGGTAGCCTGAGCGAAACTCATGCATTGCTGTGTCTTACAGTGTCACACATCTGATGCAGCTGGGAAGGGATGTCATAGAAGAGGGCATTGGTGTACTACATCATACATGTGATGTGAACATTGGTGAAGATGTAGTATGTGTCAGGAGTGATTTGGAAAAGGAAATGTATGTCTATGTCACATATATAAAAGCAAGAGGATGCAAAATGGGGAATAGTAAAGTGACAAGATGAGATAGGTTTCCATGACGATGGGCAGGTCTTAGTGAAGTTTGGATGGTGAGGTGTATGGGACTAGTTGTGTGTCTAGCCTGGGTAGGTACCCATGAGAGTCAAATGATCACCTGTATGCCATCAGTGTGTGACAGAAAGTAGAGCCCCTGGGTCCACTAGAGGATTGGCAGAGGAGTGATGTACAGGTACAAGTGAGCGGAGCTGAGTTGAACGATGTTTGATACTCAGCAGATAACCAAATCTGACAATGAAAAAAAGGGGATGAGCATCAGTGGTATCATCCTTCAAAGTTTAAATGGGCCTAATCTGTCAGAGTTGGTACACAATGCCTATGGTACAAACCTTAGGAGACAACTATGCATGTACTGAAATCACGAGTATACCCCATTAGGAAAACCATGGTAGGTGCCTGCCCTTACACAAACCTGCAATGTAACACAGTTGATTGCCGTGTAGAGTTTTGTGGATGCATGTCAAATATAGCCACATGCATGCAAAATGTGCATGCAAGGGAGAAGAACAAGGAAGACTGCCATGGTGTACTGTGTGAAAGGCAGACTGCAGGTTCACAATTTATACATGACCAAAGTCACATCTCTTTCTTAGGGGCCGAGGGCTGAGTTGTGTCAAGAGGAAATGCAGGCACCCTGGTGACTTAGTGTAACGTGCACAGAAGTGGTGTCAATAAGTGAAACTCCATTGAATATAGTTATCATGAAAACGAAAGACTATCACCAAGGCAGATGTGGACCTTACCTCAACGTACCCTCCCTGGCAGGGCAGGCCAGTAAGCAGTATAACTTTGTTGCAATGTGTTGAATGACACCAAATATTACCATTGTCACACAGCGGTCCTGTGAAAAATTTAGAGATAATGCCATCTGAAAGGCAACTACAGTTAATCTTGGGCACAATTCCTACAAGTAACATATGTCCTACACATCAATGTTGAACTGAAAGTGAATGAGACTAACATCTCAATATCTGCCAGTTACGCATGTCAACATTTAGCATAGACCACAATTAACATAATACAATTTCATTGCATAGTGAGAAACAACACCTCCTTACCACCAGCCTGTCCTGGAGGACCTGGATCTGTTGCCGATGACATCCTTCTGCCACCCATGGGCGATCACACCTTACAGCAACTCTGGTCATGGCAAAGGATGACAGTATCACTGGGTCTCCATAGAATCCGGCTACCACAGGACATGCCCCATCTGCTAACCAAAGCCTGAGACTGGACTCTGAGGACCCCCAAGTTGTCTTCCAATGGTGATCGGTAGGAGTCCAGCAGCAGCTGCTAGAGTGAGTCCTTAGGTGCCTCAGGGCAAACAGCCATTACAACGCAACTTTTACTACGCACTGCTATTACATCGCATGCGTTACAACGCGTTTACTACGCATACCGTTACATCGCATGCGCTTTTGTTTACCGCATGTAATGTACTGGCTATCCAAGTCGCTGGGAGGAAACTGAGGCTGTTTCCTCACAACGAGGTGCACCACCCCTCGAAGCAGGAACCGAGAGCAGAGACGGCGACGCTGGAGAGGAACCACAAGGAAAGAGGGGTAAGGGGGTTTGCACTTGGGGTGGGGGTTACTTTCGTAGGGTTTAGGGTAGTGTCAAAGTAGTGTTGTAATGTTTGTTTTGTGTGGGGCTGTGTTTTACGTTTTAGGGTGTGTAGTGTAGTGTAGTGTAGTGTTTTAGGGTTGTGTCAGTGTTTTATAGATTAGTGTAGTGTTGTAGTCTTTGTGTAGTGTAGTGTAGTGTAGTGTTTTAGGGTAGTGTCAGTGTTTTAGGGTGTAGAGTAGTGTTGTAGTGTTTATGTAGTGTAGTGTTTTAGGGTAGTGTCAGTGTTTTAGGGTTTAGTGAAGTGTTGTAGTGTTTGTGTAGTGTAGTGTTTTAGGGTTTAGGGTAGTGTTGTAGTGTTTGTGTAGTGTTTTAGTGTTTAGGGTAGTGTTGCAGTGTTTGTGTAGTGAAGAGTTTTATGGTTTAGGGTAGTGTTGTAGTGTAGTGTTTGTGGGCCCGATTCACAGAACTAACTTAAGACAAAATCCTAAATTTACTACTTTTGGTATTCACAGAAGTTAGGATTTTGACTTTAGACAAGCTTAAGACAGACTTAAGACAGACTTAAGACAAAATCCTAACTTCTGTGAATACCAAAAGTAGTAAGTTTAGGATTTTGTCTTAAGTTAGTTCTGTGAATCGGGCCCTTAGGGTTTAGGGTAGTGTTGTAGTGTTTGTGTTTTAGGGTTTAGGGTAGTGTTGTAGTGTTTGTGTAGTGTTTTTGGGTTTAGGGTAGTGTTGTGGTGTTTGTGTAGTGTAGTGTTTTAGGGTTTAGGGTAGTGTAGCGTTTGTGTAGTGTAGTGTTTTAGGATTTACGGTAGTGTTGTAGTGTTTGTGCAGTGTTTTTGGGCTAGGGTAGTGTTGTATTGTTTGTGTAGTGTAGTGTAGTGGTTTAGGGTTAAGGGTAGTGTTGTATTGTTTGTGTAGTGTAGTGTTTTAGGGTTTAGGGTAGTGATGTAGTGTGTGTGTAGTGTAGTGTTTTTGGGTAGTGTCGGGGGGGTCGTACAGGGTAGTGTTATTGTAGGGAGAGGACTGGGGGTCGTAGCTTTTTAACGTATAATCTGTTTGCAGCACCAAGCCTCCTTGTTTTATGTGAGGGTAGCTAATCCAAGTCACATTTTTACGACTACATGTCAAGAATGCAACGAAAACCTTAAAGTGTAAGAGTTAGCCAGGGATGGAACAGGGAAGCATAAGAGGTGCACACCTTGTTCAGTTAAACTTGATTTATTTAAAGTTTTATATAGCGCTGGCTAGACCCGGAGGTATCAGAACGCTTTACATGAGCATCAGATCATAGTTATAGGTTACATCGTTACAAAGGTTACACAGTTCTTAGAGCATGGCAACATAGTTACTTGTAAGGTAGTGATAAACAATAAGCACAAATACGTAAGGGGAAACAGCAGGCAAGGTGAGAGATTCAGGGGAGGGGGGTTGGAGCAGGGGAAATAGACAGGTAATAAGGCGGGAAGAGGAGGGGAGGGTGAGAGACACAGCATGGGAAGAGGAGGGGAAGGGTGACAGGGACACAAACCGGTAGACGAGTCAAGGCAACGTCCAAAGTCCAGTAAGCTGTGATCCTTGGGGAAGTGGTATCACTTCCCTATCTCTGTTGCGAGAGGCTCCCTTTACGCAGGGGACTCTCTCAGAGGGGTCTCTGAGACTCCAAGGCCTACACACTGGATCCTTCCCCAAAAAGGGGAGAGAGAGTGCTTTGGCAAGGGGTGCCATACCATACCTCAAGCGTGAGTGTCTCCCTTGGCGCAGTGGACTCACTCCACGGGTTTGCTGAGACTCCAGAGTATAAATATTGGATATTTCCCCAACAAGGCGAGGAGGAGTGCTTAGTCAAAGGGCAGAAAGGACAGGGGGTAGGCTGAGCAGCAGGCAGGGGGAGAGATTCAGGGGAGAGAGGATAGTAGCTAGGGGAGAGACAAAAAGGAGAGACGAAAAGAAGTCTGCCTAAAGACCGACTGGGTAGGTGACGACCAAGGAGGGAATCCATGGCCCATCTCCCCTATAGCTAAACCAAGTAGCTCCATCGGGCATCAGACAAAATAGTTCAGTCTCAATACATTGAGAGAGGAGGGAAGGAGAGACATAAATAGAGGATGCGGTAGGAGACGACAGGAGAGACGAAAGGAAGGGCAACAATGTGGTTCAACAATATACCAGAAAAAGATCAACAAGTAAACAATATATCAAACAATCAGCAATACGTTAGGGGAGGAGATAAAGGAGAGAGAGAGTAGTGGGGGGTTGGGGAGGAGGGAGGAGGGAAAGTGAGGATAAGGGAAGAGAAAAACTGTAGAGACAAAAGGAAGTCTGTCTAAAGACCGACTGGGTAGGTGACGACCAAGGAGGGAATCCACGGCCCATCTCCCCTATAGCTAAACCAGGTAGCTTCATCGGGCATCAGACAAAATAGTTCAGTCTCAAGTGGCGAGGGAAGAGGTTCACAGAAAAACAGGGTGGGGACAAAGGGCATGTGAGGGCAGAGGACAGAAGACAGAAGCTGAAAAGAGTAGGAGCGGAGAGAGGGGAGGGTTGGGGGAAGGGAGGGGGAAAAGGTAAGGTCAGTAGAGATGCGGGAGCATTAGCCCGAAGTCCGGCTGGGTAGGTCATAGTCAAAGGAGGGAGCCCAGAGTCAATCTCCCCCATAGCTAGCAATTGATTCTTCACTTTTCTATTTAAGATTTTGGAAATCAGTTGTTGGAACATTTTTGTGTAGAATGTTTTTCCATTTGAAATCTGTGTGTGTATTTAACCCGTTAACCCGGGCGGTTCCTTGCATGGGGGGGGCACGTCGAACGTGCGCAGAACTACGAAGGTAGTGCTCGTGACGGCCAATGACAGCACGCAACTGGTTAAAACCACTACTACCTTCAGTGTTCACCGATTGTCAGGCTGTGAGAAAACTTGCAGTGAATGCATAATCGGTAGTAGGTTAAATGGAGAGAAAAAACGTGGAAGCGGATGCTGCTTGTGTACCCAAGTGTCTCCTTTCATAAAGTTCTAAACTACAACAGAAACGTGACATATCAGCGAAACATTGTAGTTACAAAAAAATCTAAATTAGATATGAAATGAAGTTGTCCGTGACTTAAGACACAAACAGGAGAAGAGCACAGTGCCTATACCTGCCAAATACATTTACGTTTAAGTTAAAAAAACATTGGGAAAAAATAGTCTCGAATATTGGAATCACACAATGAAGAGAGGCAAGGTCATTTTACAATCTAGTTCCCAACATCAGAATAAAATTAGAATAGTAGAGACTGCAGCAGCAGACTGTAAGAAGTGACAACTGGCAGACTGAAAGATATTGGTTCATCATGCTTTAAGTTGTCAAAAACATGGAGAGAACAACATGCTCCACAAAGAGATAAAGAGTTGAACAGTAAGCACAATAGTCTTATTTGATCTCTTCTGTTCAACAGGGAAATCAATGCTATGCTGCCATTGGCCAGATGTATCTTACATCTGAAATTCCTCTGAAGGAAATTTGATCTTGATGGCACTTTGGGGATTAAAAAAAAGGCACAAGTCTTCCATGATGCACTGCCCCAAACACACACAATGACCTTTAATGTTACCTCTTGCCAAGCTGAAGATTTTCCCCATTACAGAAGCAAAAAACACCTGTCACTACAACAAAAAAATAAGTTGAAATCAGGATTCTGGTCTACATTGTCCATGACTAAATGAAACCTGAAACACTGGTCAAACACTGGTCAAAAGTGCACGCCAACCTAGTAATATTTCTAATTTTCAGTAGCAAGAAAAGTGACATTTGTGACACAGATAGTCTTATCATTTTTGGAGGCTACCAATAATGCAAAGTTTAGGGGATGATGTACTGTGTCTTGTTGCTTAAGTTTATATTATTAAAGAATTCTCATTCATAAATATTCATATTCTATTAGGAATTCACCATTGCCCAAAGACTTTAACACTCTAGGAATATGTTGCTAATATAGGGCATTTACTTTCAACTGTCAGCCTTTTTATAATCTTTTACCTTCTAGAAAGACCCACATTAAAAGATAATTCTGCCCAGGATAGTGCGAATGATTTTGTTCACAGGAGTGTGAAGCTTGTTTACTCTCTATTTTCATCATTGTTGTTAAATAAGACCCTATCCAATCATTGAATGCAAATGTTTTACTCGCACAGCTCATGCAGAAGTCATTGCTTGATGAGAAAGGAACACTCATTCTCCCCTTTTCTTTAGGAAGGGGTGCTCTCAGACATGCAGACAGTGCAAATTACATCAGGTTTAGTGTAACATTCTATTCTATTCTAATTCATTAAAGGATTGCTTTGCATTTCTGTCTCTAGTAGAAAAGCTCAGAAGTGTTGTGAGTGCACCCTGAAAATCTGCTGCAGAGTTAGCCTGTATCCGAAAAGCAGGAAGACGGGATCTCACTTCTACCGTCAAGGCGTGTAAGAGTTTCTGTAGATTGTGTGCCCTGCTTGTCCTGTGCAGTCCACCCCTTCATCTTAGAACAACAGCTGTGAACACAAGAGTCAATTGGCTTTGTTGGCTTGACCAGCAAGTCAGAGAAACAAGTGTTAACACACACCCAGCAGTCACCAGCTGTGCATCCACACGATTAGGGACTCACATGCAGGGCCAATTGGGATCACAATTTGGCCTGGGCACTGAGGAAAAAAGTGGCCCACATTTGCGGGACGTGGCCCACATTCACGGGGCGTGGCCCACATCTGTGAGCGTGGCCCACATTCGCGGGCGTGCCCTTTCATGATACACACAAGGAATGTAAGTGGGAGGATATTGTTCTTGGGAGGGATACAGGGCCAAAGTGACAATGTCCTACAAGCTGAGCACCTGAAAAACAGTCAGGCCCTTTTCTATTACCAAATTATACCCCAGCCTTCCAGCACAGGAGCATCTGAAAACAACAAGGCCTCTTTCTATTAAATGATTCCCCAGCACTCCAGTGCAGGAGCATCTGCAAACAGTGAGGCCCCTTTCTATTAAAAAAAATGATTCCCCAGCCCTCCGGCGCAGGAGCACCTTAAAACAGCGAGGGCCCTTTCTGTTAAAAAATGATTCCCCAGCCCTCCAGTGCAGGAGCATCTGAAAACAGTGTGGCCCCTTTCTCTTAAAAAATTATTACCCAGCCCTTCAGAGCAGGAGCACCTGAAAACAGAGAGGCCCCTTTCTATTAAAAAATTATTCCACAACCCTCCAGTGCAGGAGCACCTGAAAAACAGCGAGGTCCCTTTCTATTAAAAAAAATAATTACCCAGCCCTCCAGCGCAGGAGCACCTGAAAACAGCGAGGCCCCTTTCTATTAAAAAATGATTCCCCAGCCCTCCAGCGCAGGAGCACCTGAAAACAGAGAGGCCCCAGCTATTTGTAAATTGCTCATCCCTCCCCAGCCCTTCACTGCCTCAGGGCAATGGCATGGCAGGAGAGTGACTAAAGCAAAAATACAGCTTCTTGGACATCCATGGGAGTGGGGGGAGGCTAAGGTGAAGATGGTGTGAGTTCCCCACATCCCCATAGTGAGACCCATTCTTCCTCGCCCACTATGCCTTGAATGAGAAGGGCTGTGGGCGAGGACTAATGCAAGCACTGTTTCTGGGCTGCATGGGCCCCTGGGGGGCCGAGGTGAAAATGGCTTATAGGCCTGAGCAACACCTGGCCCCCTGGGAGGCCGATTCTGCCACACAACACCCCTCTCCAGCCCACCATCAGCACTATTGCTTGGCAGGGGGTGAAGGAGAGGGCACAGCTGATCATCTCTGAACGGCCGGCCCCACAGGGAAGCTGCTTTCCTCTCCATGTCAGTGCTCTCTGTGGACTGGTAAAGGGGAGAAAAACCGTCCGACAGAGTGCACTGAGACACCGGCCCTTCAGCCCATGCCCGAGTGCCCGCAGGACCGATCCACCCCTGCTCACATGATTGTAACTGTGTAGAGGACAGCACTAGTGAGTCCGAAGAATGATTCTGAGCAGGGCGGCCACGGACAGATGTCTCTCACCTGGGGGATTTCTCCTTGGTATTGGCAGTGGGTGCCTCGCTGGCTGCTGTCGGACCTATGTGTTTTAATTATTCCAACAGCGCCTCACCGTACATTCACAAGGTCGGAGGAGCTGACTAATTCATTCTTAGTGCAGTGATGCGGACACCAGCACAAAAATACGTTAGACTAGCCCATTGATGCGTGGTACTTGGCAGGGCTGCTAGGAGAAGGAATATGCCTGTGGATTATGTAGTGACGGAGCCACTCGGCCAACACTATACATTGTTGCCACTGTTGCATGCACCCTGAGGGAGGGCTCGCTTGAAGGGATAAATAAAAGAGAGGAAGACCGCTTGGGGTCTTGGCTCGTACCGCTACACCGGTGTACGTGGCCACTTTGTATGAGCCCCCAGTATCATAGGCCCAGGCTTACCTTGAGAGGAGTTCGGTTGAGGCCGTAACTCTACAGATTACAACCCCTATAAAACAGCGTTCCTCCCGTCACTGGGACGTGCAAACGAAATTGACGCTGCCTGTCATGTCAACGGCGCTACTCATTTCGTCACCTAGTCCTCTGTGCATGTCACCACCCTGGAAGCTCTGTAGGTATACCTCAACCGAGTAGATTGCCCTTCAAATTCTGTGCAATAAGTACTAACGTCTAAGCCGCCATCTGCCCCCTCACAAATTGTATTTACTATTATTTGATTTTAATGATGAGTATATTTGAAGAAACCTTCGCACTAGTGCTTCATTTATGATAGAAAGAGATTAGGAACTCTGCTCTCTGCTCAGAGGCTGCGGCCCGTGCAATAAACATTGGCGGAGTAGGTAATACCAAGGCTGGCAGCCCTAAATCCACCTCCTGCTTCTTTAATTACCCCCTACCCCCATACACTTCCTGCCCATTTACGTCACTCTTGCAGGTTCCTGTTTTTTCCCTTTATGCGTTATGACTAGTTTTTAGTCTTCTGATTTCTCCTTCTTTCCTCTTTGAATGTTTTCCCCTCTCTTGTTCTCCGTAAATGTAGATTAATTTCTTCTGTACAGTTCCACAGCAAACCACTAGATGGCGCAACAATGCAACGCATGACATCTATAGCAGAGATTACATTCTATAATGTTTCTGATAGGGCTACTGCATGAAGTTGGTGGACATTCCCTTCACGCATTGAGCAAGGGTAGGTGGGTTAAGCAAGGGACCAATTCAAAAGGCATTCAATGGAGGGCGTGGCTTGGACGGCAATGCAGGCAGACGCCTAAGTTCGGGACCTCCGTCACCCTGAACCAAAGAACGGCGAAAAAACCAGCGAAACTGCCCGGGAAACAGGTCACAAAAGGAGCAAAGGACGTGGGAAACATCGGAGCAGAGGAAGGGGATAGAAGCAGAGCCCACAAATAAAAGAAGCAGGAACAACCAGCCAAAGTGTGAGGAGAGCTGAGAACCCAAAATGGCTGCACATAACCGAGGAGCAGAGCAATAACGCCGAGCTCACAGCGAGTACGAGCGCAAGCCAGCGCAGGGAGCGAGCATATGAAAGAGCAGCAGCGGAGGTCTGGTCGCGGAGTTATGACTGAGCGAAGCATATACAGCTGGTAAGACCGCGCAAAGCAGGCAAAGCGGATCGGCAGGAGTAACGAAACCGAAACTAACCTACTACAACCCTGGTAGCGGCCATTTCGGGTAGTAGGAAGGCGGGGCCAACAAACAAGCGGAAAGAGGCAACGCCTTACCAGGCAGAAATAAGAGACATCAGGGCCTAGAGCGGTACAGCCGGAAGCGAGCGCACTGTACCCGCAGCCTCAGAGTGCCTACTGTGCACCCCCAGCAGAGAAATAAGCCGAAAATCACCGCAAGTACGAGCGCGAGCCAGTTCAGGGAGCGAGCATATGCAAGAGTAACCAGCCAAGTGTGAGGAGTGCTGAGAACCCAAAATGGAGGCACACAATGGAGGAGCAGAGTAATAACGCCGAACTCACCGCAAGTACGAGCGCTAGCCAGCGCAGGGAACGAGCATATACAAGAGCTGCAGCGGAGGTCTGGTCGCGGAGTTTTGGCTGAGCGAAGCCTATACAGCCGGTAAGACCGCGCAAAAGCCGGCAAAAGCGGTTCGGCAAGAGAAATGAAACCAAAACTAACCTACTACAACACTGGTAGCGGCCATTTTGGGGAACAGGAAGGGGGGGCCAAACAAACAAGCGGAAAGAGGCAACTCCTCACCAAGCAGCAACAAGAGATATCAGTGCCTCAGAGTGCCCACTGTGCCCCCCCCGCTAGGTAGTGCGAGCCGATCCTCAAGAGCTGACTGCCCATCACACCTCAACCGGCAGTGCACCGATCAGACGGAGAGGTCGCAAGGCACGCCCTGCAAGTGGAGAGCAGTCCCTGAGGGCTACAAACAGGCATGGTGGAAGGCACAAACATAATCTCGAGGCCAGGCCAAAGAAGCACAGACCCAACCACGGCAAGCCAGCAGGCAACTAGCACTGAGTATGTTCGCAACTGACATTCTTCAATAAGCATCATGCGACGAAGGGCGCAACAAGTGAAACCGGAACTGGGTATTGCCAGCACAGCCATCGTACGGACTAACAGAACGGAGCAAGCAGCGGAGAAAATAGGTAGCAAACAGCGACGGAAGAGCTCCCTTGGCGCAAGCACTACCCAGCCACACAACCACACGAGTACTACCAAGGCCACCTTTGGAGTGAGCGGCAGATAACCCAAGGATACACACAGTACCTGCAAAGAAACGAGTTGGCTTTCGCCAAGACCAGGACGAGGACGATAAGGTGGCCAAGCAGTTTCAGACTGGACAGCAAACCTGCAAGCAAGGTCACCGGGAGCGCAAGCAGCAACAAGTCAAGTCAAGTCAGATGATTTATATAGCGCGCTACATACCCAGAGGGTCTCAAGGTGCTTGAAGAAAGGAGGGGAATTACTTGTCGAATAACCAAGTTTTAAGTTGTTTTCTGAATGCTAGGTGGTTCTGGGTGAGGCGAAGGTGAGTGGGAAGTGAGTTCCAGGTTTTAGCTGCCAGGTAGGAGAAGGATCTACCTCCCATGGTGGTTTTGTTGATGCGAGGTACAGTGGCAAGGGCTTGGTTGGAGGATCGTAGCTGGCGGGAGGGGGAGTAGAAGGAAAGACGTGAGTTGAGGCATTCGGGTCCAAGTTCGTAAAGTGCTTTGTGCGCGTGGGTTAGGAGGCGGAAAGTAATCCTCTTATTGATGGGGAGCCAGTGGAGGTTTTTCAGGTGACCAGAGATGTGGTCTTTACGCGGGATGATGTCTAGTATGAGTCTGGCTGAAGCGTTCTGGATCCGTTGGGGTTTTTTCTGGAGTTTTGCGGTGGTACCGGCGTATAGGGTGTTTCCGTAGTCCAGGCGACTCGTGACCAGTGCGTGGGTGACCGTTTTCCTAGTTTCGGTGGGGATCCAGCAAAATGTTTTTTTGAGCATGCGAAGAATGTTGAAGCAAGATGATGAGACGGCGTTGACTTGTCTGTTCATAGAGATTGAGGAGTCCAGGATGACGCCCAGGTTACGTGCGTGGTCCGTCGGGTGGGTGCTTTTCCCAGGGCCTCAGGCCACCAAGAGTCATCCCAGGCGGAGGGGGAGGTACCCAGGATAAGGACTTCTGTTTTGTCTGAGTTCAATTTCAGACGGCTGTGCTTCATCCACTCGGCTACTTCTTTCATTCCTTCATGTAGGTTGGTTTTGGCAGTATTAGGGTCTTTGGTGAGTGAAAGGATCAGTTGAGTGTCGTCAGTGTAGGAGATGATGTTAAGGTTGTGTTGGCGTGCGATGGCCGCGAGGGGGCTCATGTATACGTTGAAGAGGGTGGGGCTGAGAGAAGATCCTTGTGGCACGCCGCAGATGACTTCAGTGGCCTCTGACTTGAATGGTGGGAGGCGGACTCTCTGGGTTCTTCCGGCAAGGAACGAGGTGATCCATTCCAGTGCTTTTCCTTGGATTCCGATGTTATTGAGGCGCTGTAATAGGGTGCTATGACAGACTGTGTCGAAGGCTGCGGAGAGGTCGAGGAGGATGAGGGCGACTGTGTCTCCATTGTCCAGAAGAGTTCGAATGTCTTCTGTTGCTGCGATGAGTGCGGTCTCAGTGCTGTGTTTGGCTCGGAAGCCGGACTGTGAGGAGTCGAGGGATTTGTTGGTTTCGAGGAAGGCGGCGAGCTGGTTGTTGACAGCTTTCTCGATGACTTTGGCCGGGAATGGAAGGAGCGAGATGGGGCGGTAGTTTTTGAGTTCGGTGGGGTCAGCTGTGGGTTTTTTGAGAAGGGCGCTGAGTTCTGCGTGTTTCCAGCTTTCTGGGAAGGTGCCGGAGTTGAGGGAGCAGTTGATGACGTCTCGGAGGTGTGGTGCTATGATGGAGTCTGCTTTGTTGAAGATGTGGTGAGGGCATGGGTCTGTGGGGGATCCTGAGTGGATGGAGTTCATCAGGCGGATGGTGTCCTCAGTGGAGATTGTGTTCCAGTCATTAAGGATGTTCAGGGGGGTGAAGGTGTGGCAGAAGGATGGGAGGGTAGGTCTCTGGGTCGGTTGACGAAGCTGTTATGGATTTCTGCGATTTTGTTGTGGAAGAATGAAGCTAGGGAGTCGCAGAGGGCTTGGGAGGGGGTGATGTCATTGGAGTTGGCGGTGGGGTTGGTAAACTCTTTGATGATGTTGAATAATTCCTTGCTGTTGTGGGCGTTGTTGTCTAGTCGATCTTTGAATGCGGCTTTCTTTGCAGTTCGAATAAGTTGGTGGTGTATGCGGGTAGCGTTTTTGAAGGCGTCCTTGGTGTTGGTGTTTGGGTCTTTTTTCCAGGCCTTCTTGAGGGAACGACAGAGTTTCTTAGATTTCTTAAGATCATCGTTAAACCAGGGGGCGTTTTTGCTGCCTAGTTTGATTTGACGTTTTTTCAACGGTGCTAGGATGTCGGCGCTGTTGGATAGCCATTGGGTGAGGTTAATGGCTGCTTGGTCGGGGTTTGAGGGGTGGGCAGGGGGGTTTTGGAGAAGCGATGAGGAGATCTGGTCGATTGTGATTTTGTTCCAGTTTCTTCGCAGAGTAGGTTGAGGATGGTTGTGGGTTGTGGTCTTATTGTAGATAAAGTGAACACAGCTGTGGTCCGTCCAATGGAGAGCTGTGGTGTGACTGAAGGAGACATGTTTGCTGGAGGTGAAGATAGGTTCGAGTGTGTGACCTGCAATGTGGGTGGGGGTAGTGACAAGTTGTCTGAGTCCGAGGTTAGCGAGGTTGTCCAGAAGGGTGGCGGCGTTGCTGTCATTGCTCTTTTCCAGGTGAAAGTTGAGGTCTCCCAGTAGAATGTATTCCTCGGAAGGGAGGGCGTGTGGGGTGATAAAGTCAGTGATGTCGTCACTGAATTGTGCACGGGGTCCTGGAGGTCGGTAGAGGAGGGTGCCTCTGAGTGTGGTTTTGGGGTCGGTGTAGATCTGGAAGTGAAGGTGTTCGGTGTTGGCAAGGTTGACGTCAGAACTGGTTGAGATGCGGATGGTATTCTTATGGACGATAGCGATGCCTCCTCCAGTATGGTCGGTGCGGTCCTTACGGATGATCTTGTAGCTTTCCGGGATGGCAATGGTGATGTCAGGGGCTGATGAGGCGTTCATCCATGTTTCTGTTAGGAAGGCGACGTCCGGTGAGATGGTGTCTAGTAGATTCCAGAGGTCGATGGCGTGCCTGTGGACCGAGCGGGTGTTGAGCAGGATGCATTGTAGGTGGTTGGTGTCAGATGTCTGTTTTGTGTGTGTGGATGGGGAGTTGGTCTTGGTGCCGTCGAACTTGCAGGAGTTGCAGGAGAAGGGTCCATGGGTGTGTCCAGGAGCGGCTTGGACGCAGTTGGGGGGTCGGCCGGGGTTAAGGGCTAGGAGGGTGGTGGCGTCGTATGTAATGCGGGAGGGGTGGGTGGAGCGGGGATCAGGGGTTCTGGTGCTGGGCGCGGTCCAGGCGCGGACGGGCATAGACGAGCTTGCGCGTTGGGACATCTGCTATAAATGGATAGTGGAGGGGGCGGAGCGTGGGAGGGTCAGCTGGGAGGCGGGGAGCGGGGAGGAGCCACGGGCAAAAGAAAATAAACAATAAGATGGCCGCTCGCTATCAAAATCGAAACTGGGGCAGAGTTTGTGTAAGGTTCCCAAATAGAGTATATAGTCACGCTTCTTAGCCGCACTACAGTGCTAGGTATGCAAATAAAGTAAATGCTAAGTGGAACGATAGCGCGCGCATACAATGTCACATCAACAGCGCTTTAAAAATGATTAATAACGATACCAAGCGCTATAGATTGCGCAGTGCGCTGTGTCAGGGCAGGCAGGCAGCAGGTCTCAGGACAGGCAGGCAGCTGGGAGAGAAGCCTCCGATGTGCTAGCCGAGTGCAGGGTGAGCGACCGCAATGGAGGGAATCCAGGTGGTCACAGAGAAGGAGAGGATGGGGCGATAGTAAACTATCCGTGTGTGGGAGGGTCAGCTGGGAGGCGGGGAGCGGGGAGGAGCCACGGGCAAAAGAAAATAAACAATAAGATGGCCGCTTGCTATCAAAATCGAAACTGGGGCAGAGTTTGTGTAAGGTTCCCAAATAGAGTATATAGTCACGCTTCTTAGCCGCACTACAATGCTAGGTATGCAAATAAAGTAAATGCTAAGTGGAACGATAGCGCGCGCATACAATGTCACATCAACAGCGCTTTAAAAATGATTAATAACGATACCAAGCGCTATAGATTGCGCAGTGCGCTGTGTCAGGGCAGGCAGGCAGCAGGTCTCAGGACAGGCAGGCAGCTGGGAGAGAAGCCTCCGATGTGCTAGCCGAGTGCAGGGTGAGCGACCGCAAGCCAACCGGAAGACGATAGACTGAGCACCTACCTAGCAAGAAGGGGCTTTGACAAAATGGCAGGTAGAGATGACAAAATCGCCAGCGACAACAAGAAAGTCAGAAAAGATCCAACCGAATTCCCATCGAAGCTGAAAAACAACAACAATAACAAAATAACACTAGACACGCTCCTCAAAAAGATAAATGAGGTCAATGAACTTGCAAAAGCCACAAAAAAACCATAGACAATATACAAATGGAACTCACAGCCATACGAGCCGATCAGAGCAAAATGAACAGCAGGATTGACGTGGCCGAAAAGAGGATAAGCGATCTAGAAGATAACACAACCAGAACAAACAGAGACATGCATTACGTGGTAAAAACAACCAGCGATCTACAAAAGATGCTGGCGGAGCAAGACGACCGGAGAAGGAAGGGGAACATCTGACTCCTGGGTGTGCCATAAGGCGAGGAGGGCACAACTGGCTCATGCACGGCACTACTAGAAGACCTACTACCAAAGCTGACTGGCTTAAAATTCGACAGGCCTTTTGAGGTGGACAAGGCGTACAGGATACCAGACTTAAAACAACGCTGGGGAAGGGCCCGAGGCCGATCATATGCAAACCACTGAGAGCAAGCCACACGGACGCCATTTTTGCCTTCGCTAGGAAAGACCAAAACGTGAGATGGAATGGTCAGAAGATCATCATAACACAGGACTTCTCTAAGCTAACGGTAGAGACAAGGAAAGGATTCCTGGCACTCAGGAACAGACTCCGGAAAGCGTATATAACTTTCAGCTTCGCCGGACCAGCCAGAATGCGAGTCACTGACAGGGGGGGGTTCAAAGATCTTTGACGAACAAGCAGAGCTGTGGAGATACCTACAAGGCCCAGACACTGAGGAAATGGAGGCACAGAGCCCAGGAGCAGCGAAAAGAAGAGCTTCATCAGACGGTTCCAAAGGGGGGCCAGAAGGAGGACACTAGCAGAGACATTCCACCTCAACACAACGGAGCTACCTCAAGTAAAACAGATCTACCTCAAAGAAACAGGCACGGAACTGCTTTTAAGCCATGACATTGTAGCTACCCCGCAAGCGGCACCAGAATCAACAAGTCACCCAGGCGAAGATTCCGCCGGATACCTCACGAAGAGGCCAGAACCACTGCATATCCTTTGCCACTGGGGATAAGATGTTTATAAGGGAAGGGCAGGAGGGGGTAAAGAGACTCGGGGATGACGGAGGGAGGGAGGAACCTTGCTGTCGCACGCCTACAGCATGATGACAGGGTCGAGGAGGGGCGGGTGGGGTGGGGGGTAGGTGCGGGGAGCCGCACATCACAGTTAGATGCGCCTTATTGTCTTCACATACTTTCTATCTTTTCCCATATCTATCTCCTGTCCATCTCCCGGGGGGGGGAGCCAAACAACTTACCAGACCAAGGCCAACAGCGCACAGGGTGGTACGCAATCACACACGCCATAAGAGCTAGCGAAACAGACAAACCATCATGACTACACAAACGCACACCCAGCCACTCTCGGATATCAAAGTGGTGTCTCTCAATGTAAAGGGCCTCAACCACCCCATAAAACGCCGGAAGACCCTGGACCATCTAGCGAAACTCAAAGTTGATATATACGTCCTCCAAGAGACCAGGGTCTCTGAAGAGGACGCGCAACGCCTCAAAGCGAAATGGATAGGAGAGATAGTATGCTCACCAGCAGTGCACAAGAAGGGAGGGGTCATTACAATCAAAAGCAAAAAAGCCAAACTCACGATACAGGAATACAACGCAGACACAAACGGAAGGGTACTAATCACCAGCCTGAAAAGAGGTGAGGAGTCGATTCACGTAGCCAACATTTATGGGCTCAAATCGGCGGACAAAGCCTTCTGGGTGGGGGTGGAGAACAAACTGAGCAACATCCCCCAGGGTGAACTACTGATCTTAGCGGGGGACATGAACCAGACCACAGATAATGCCACAGACAGACATCCACACAGAACCAGCCAAGTACCACAGGAACAGAGCACCCTCAAAAACCTCTCTACCAAACTAAAGGTAGCAGACCCATGGAGACTCCAACACCCAAGCGCAAGAGAATACACCTTCTACTCACACCCGCACAACTCATACAGCAGAATAGATTACATCCTCATGTCGACCACTCACATACACCTCACCGACTCGAGGGAGATTGCCCAATCACAATCTCACACCACGCACACACCACCCTCACGATCAACGGCAAACATAATGAGAAGCCCAGCCGCAGCTGGCGACTAAACAGCGACATCCTAGAATACCCAGCCAACATAACGGAAATGGAGGAGGCAATTAAAGAATACCTTGACTTCAATGACACGGCAGAGATAGACAAAGGGACCCTGTGGGAAGCACTGAAAGCGACAATAAGAGGTAAACTCCTAAACATTAAATCTAGAATGAACAAAAAAAGGAACAAAAAAATAACAGAGCTAGAGAATCAGATCAAAGCACTAGAAAGAGGCCATTGCGCAAACCTTTCAGACAAAAATACCCTCACAGAGCTAACCAAAAGGAAGTATGAACTCAATAGAATTCTGAGCGAAAGAGCCGGCACATGGATTAACAAATATAAATCCATAAACCTGTGCTCGGCCAATAAAGCAGGGAAGGCTCTAGCAGGATACCTAAAAGCAAAGCAGAGACAACACTCCATAGCAGCAATAACAGACAAAACACACAAAACACACACATCCAACAAACAAATCCTAGAGGTTTTCAAAGATTTCTACAAAGAACTATATACAGCTGACAAGGACCTAGCAACAGACGGAGGTGCGAGTCTGCTAAAGAAACTCAACCTTCCTAGGTTCACAGACTAGTAAAGAGAAACATTAGAAGGAGTGATAACGGTAGCAGAAGTAGAAATGGCAATAAGCTCCCTAAAACCAAACAAAGCGCCTGGCCCTGACGGGTACACAGCCGCATTCTACAAGCAATCCCAACACCAGCTGAAGGACACCTTGGTCGAGGTGTTCAAGCTCTGTGCGCAAAAAGGCAGCATGACCGACTCAATGGCCGAGGCTAACATCATAGTCATTCCCAAGGACGGGAAGGACCCGCAGTTCCCACAAAACTACCGCCCGATATCGCTCATCAATGTCGACTGCAAAATATATGGCAAAATAATGGCTGCAAGGCTAAACATGTTCCTGCCCCACCTCATCCACAAATCACAGGTAGGATACCTAAAAATTAGGTCTCTCAGGACAACACGAGACTCCTATGTCATCTCATACACCGCACAACCAACTGCCAAGAAAAAGCAGTCATGATCGCGCTAGACGCGGAAAAAGCCTTCGACAGGGTCTCATGGCCTTTCCTGGACCTGTGCATGGACAAATTCGGACCAGGAGCCAGATACCGAAGCATGATGATGTCGCTATACAATAACCCCAAAGCCCGGGTAGTAGTCAACGGGGACACATCAGAAATCTTCACCCTAGAGAGAGGTACAAGGCAAGGCTGTCCGCTCTCCCCAGGCCTATTCCTACTAGCTCTGGAACCACTCCTTGCCATGATCAGAGATAACCCGCATATAACAGCCGTTCAAGTCAGGGATAACACAGTTAAATTAGCGGTCTATGCGGATGACATTCTGATCACAACCAACAACCCCGAAACCTCAATAGAAGCATTAATGAAAACAATTGAGGAATACGCCGCAGTTTCAGGTTACAAATTAAATAGGGAAAAGTCTGAGTGCAAGCCCACGAACTGTCACACAACAAGTACAGTCCTGGGCACATCGGGACTAACGTGGCAAAAAAAGAAACTAAAATACCTCGCCCTCCTCTTTGGCAGAGACCTAAGGTCGACCCTCGACCACAACGAAGAGGCCATCCTCAAGACAATCAAAGCGAAACTAGAGTCCTGGAGCCCCAAATTCATTAGCTGGTGGGGAAGAGTAGAGTCCATCAAGATGATGATCAATCCTATGCTCAACTACATGCTCAGCATGCTGCCACTAACACTAACGGAGGAATTACACAAGAGACTCTATAAAACGATCAACACATTCTTGTGGAGCGGGAAGAAAGCCAGAATAAGCCTGCAAAAACTAAGATTAAGGAAAGAACTGGGGGGGCTGAACATAACGAACTTCAGGGCCTTCCAAACAGCATGTCTGGCAAAACAAGGTATACACTGGATCTCACAGCCAATAAGCATCCAGAGGCTAACAACGCCGTGCTCAAAAACACTAGGATAGCACTCCTAAAAGTAGACAAAGAAATAGAACGGAGCATCAAATGGTCAAAATGGGAGTCGATCTGGTATAACTCAAAAATAACGTACAGAGGTAAGACACTGGCAAACAAAGAGTGGTATGAGAGAGGTATCACAACACCTGCTCAACGAGAAAAGTATAATGCTCCGCTCACATTTGAAACACTGAAAACCACCCACAGCATTCCAAACATCGAATTCTACGAATTTCTTAAAATCAAAGCAGCAATAGCCAAAGCAAACCTCTCCAAAGAGACCCCCTCCATCATCAAATACACGCAAAACCTAAACAAGATAGGCCACCAAACAGCTCATCTATACAGACTCATGTGCCCACGCAAGTCAACAATAAACACCAAAACCATGGCCTTCTGGGAAACAGGACACAACAGGACCTTCAGCGAGGAGGAGAAATCCAAGCTCTGGGTCTCAGCGTCCAAGAATAAAGTATCCCTTCAACTAGCGCAAACAAAGTTCTAGCTACTGCACAGAATGTTCTGGACGCCAGCCCTACTAGCTGCAGTAGGCGCTACAGAATCTGACAAGTGCTGGAACTGCTATAAAGAGAAAGGGGATCTGACACACATCATATACAAATGCCCCAAGGTCAAGGTCTTTTGGAGCAAAGTGTATAACTTCATTGACACAATAGTGGGAGGGAACATACAACGAGGCCTGGAAGGAATACCCACAGATTTTCTAGCCCCTGACCTAAAATCCAAGGAGGATAGGGAACTAGTGGACCTTCCGCTCAAAGCAGCTGTCAAGACAATACTAGCGAACTGGAAGAACACTAGCAAAGCAACATTTAAGAGGTGGTTCAACTGGGTAACCTTCCTGAGAGGCGCAGACAACATCATCGCAAAACACTCAGCGAACCACACAGCCAAAGGGGAAATGTGGGCCGCCCTAGACTCACACCTTGGAACACACAAACCCCCGTAGACCAACATCACTCCACTGGTATACGTCCCCCCCCCCCTCAATTCTTCTCTTCTTCTTCTTTCTCTCTCTCTCTCTCGGGCCAACAGTACTGAGGGGCAATAACCACCTGCCAAGCAATCATTAACCCCTTAAGTGCTGATGACGGAACCGCTCCGTCATCAGCTACCGGTGAGCTGTGCTGATGACGGAGCGGTTCCGTCATGGACCGCTCGTGGCGCCTACGCGGCGCGAATTTCGCGCCTGCGCTGACGTTCTATTGAGCGGGGCGGGCATTGACGGAACCGCTCCGTCACAAGCACAGGTCAACCGACGCTGGTGACGGAGCGGTTCCGTCACCAGCATGCGGCCGCCGCGCGGCCGCCCCACCCCCTTAGCACTGCGGCGGAATAGCCGCCGCAGTGAAGGGGTTAAGCAATGCCAATGTCGATATACATAACTGTGCATTGAGATTGTCTGTCGTGCCCTCGCATCACTACTGTACTGTATTGTATTATACTTGTAAGATTTTCAATAAAATAATTTTGAAATAAAAAAACAAAAAGAAACAAAAAGGCATTTAATTCAGAGTGTATGATGATGATGATTTACAAATCGTGCTTGGCATAAAGAGCTCGTTTTTTAAAATCACAAAAAATGGAACGTTTTTTCGACACAGGGACGAACAACTCTTCCTTTGTTACGAAATGTTAATGCAAGAAAAGACATTTTTTCCATTTCATTACCTCCCGCAATGAGGTTTGAACATGGACCTTATACAAGAAGGTTGAATTAAACTAATTAATGTATTCTTGTTCTGCTAACAGCAAGCTTTGTGTGTTTGTGTGCTCCTTATGGGTGTAAAACTAATTTATATTGCCTAGCCGTACAAACAAGAGGTGGGTGTTATGTCTTGGGCTCTAGGCCCACATTTCTAATAAATGAATCACACAGACACTGTGTGTAACTGTACAGACCTAGCTATGAGCACACGTGCTCTGGCCCTTTTATAGGCAGGCCCACGTCACTCGTGATGCCTGTGTTGGGTGGGTGTGAGTCAGTTGCAGCTGGCATGACTCGCGGGTGGAGAGGCGGGCGTGGGGGCCGTGGTGCGTGGGAGGAGCATAATGAAATAAAAGAAAAACTAACTTACCTTTCCGCCGGGTCCCATGTCTCTGCTCCTGCTCTCCTGTCTCCCCTCCAGGAACAGGAAGCAGGCAGCCAGGTACCCTCTCCTAAGCCAATCACAACACTGAGCGTTGTGATTGGTCTGAGTGCGGTGACATGGTGCTCAGCTGGGGGCTGGAGGGGTCGGCATGTTCTCAATGCAGGCTGCAATGCAGCCAGAATGGAGAAGGGGAAAGTGCGCATGAATGGTTTGGGCAGCCTGAGAGGCCCACCAAACAGTCATTGCGCACTTAGGAGTGGGCACACCACTCCTCCCCTGCCCTACTGCTAACAGATCAGCCCGCCTACCGGCCCGCCCGCAAAGGAAACATAAAATGGTTTTTGCTTCTCTCAATGCGGGAAAGCAGTGGGGCATCACTCCTCCGCCATAGCGGAGGAGCCGCCACTGGTGTGGTGTGTGTGAAAATCAGCCCTCAGGCAGTGGCTGACAAAGTACGTGCTGGAACACACATATGTGTTCAGCAGGACACTAAATACCGTCCAAACTTTATTAAAAACAAAATGAGTCCAACCGTTGGAAATAAAACAAAAACAGACTAGACACCACTTAGGGCTCTATTACGAGTTTGGCTGTCCACGGACCACCAGACTTGTGGGGGGGGGGGGGGCGCGGCAGTGGGGGTCTTCCCACTATCCTATTACAATTAGGGCGGTCGGACTGTCAGTGCCCCGTCGCAGCTGCCAGGAAACCGCTGTTCCCTAGCGGTGTTGCAGCAGTGAGGAGGCCGCAATATGCTTGGTGGGACTGCTGCGGTCCCGCCAAACATATTAAGAGTTTCATCTCTGCCTTCAGGAACCACCATAAAATCTGTGGTGGAGAAGAAACAAGCTTGTGTCTCATTACCCTGGGGTGCATGCCGGGGGTCGCAATATGTGCCCCCCTGTGTGCCTGCACCACAGTTCTTGCACGGCATGGACTTGGGCTGCATAGGGGCCACTGCAGATTCGCAGGCAGAAACCACGGCTGAGTCATTCATGTGACCGCAAGGGTGGATGACGCATGGTTGGGTGTGCTTGCCAATAGGACCCAGGGGTGGGGCTATCGGATAGACTCTGGACACTATTCTCTCCTGCTGCCAAGAGTGCCTCCTAGGTCTCTTGATGTTTCTCGGGTGTAACGCTTCACCCTAGTTGTGCGCTGCTCCTTCGTTGGTAAAGGTGATGCACATGGCAATGATGGTGTGGTTGCAATTAGACGACAGCGATACAGGTGCTATGGACTCCCAGGGAGTAAGGGTGACTGTTTGGGATCTCGCATCCACATATCTCAGTGTGTTTGCTTATGCTGGTCTTCTCCTTCCGACATGTGCTGCTTGTTAGCGGGATTACAGCTTTCATCACGCAGCGTGACAGCGACTAGACAGTCGCACTGAGAAGCATGGGGTAGATGCGTTGTTTGCACATGCAGGCAGCTTACTTTTGGGTCTCCTGTTAGCTATGGCCACGGACGATGCTGCACCTCAGTGGTTGGCTTGCGTCTGTAGGTGCACTCTCCAGTACTGGCACGGGTCTCCGGTCTCTTCACCCTTTGATCTTTTGCTCTTGCGCATCCATGGTCGTCAGGTCCTTCAGTGTGACAGGCCTGGTCAGACACTCTTCTCTCCTTTATAACTCTTGCTTGCAATGCGGCGTGACATGCATCGCACGTATTCTCCTCTTCATTTTGTGTGAGGTGGTATCAGGCGACATGTCATCAGTTCTCCTCACAGGGACCTCCTGCCAGCTCTGTCTTCTCCTGTCTTAGACCACTTGAAGGTCCTGTCTGTAGGACTGGGTGTCGTCTCATGGGTGCGTCAGCCAGGTTGTCAATCGCGGTGGAGGTAGGCTTGCTTTCATGGATCAGGCCTGCAGTCTCTTCCATACCTTTCTTCTCTTGGACAAGGTATTCAGGGTGCAACTCTGGATCAAATTAGGAAGCAAGGCCTTCCTTCATTGGTGGTGGTGGCAGCTTGTCATTAGGGGATGCGCGACTCTCTCCATGCCTGTAATGAGCCAGTGTGCGACACAGTCTTAAGGCAGTATGGGGGAGGACACTCCATGAACAGTCTCTCGCCCGCTGCGGGGTAGTGCTAGTGCAGTTAGGTTGTAGATGTTCTCTTTCCTGCATTCGGGCCAAACTAGGCATTTCCTCCCCTCTTGTCTCTGTGGAGCACTGGTGATGCTTTATACATAACTCTAACCACTAGTATATGTAGTAGACCTTTATACTCTCTACCATTCCTATGTGACTCTTAGAGTTTATCCATTTGTATCTCTTCCTTGTGTGACTCTACAACTTGTACATTTGCAATTTTTTTTCAGTTTCTATCTCTTCCTTGTGTGACTTTACAACTTGTACATTAGCAATTTTTTTTCCATTTGTATCTTTTAGGTAACTCATGTAATCCAAATCCTTATGTATCGCAACTGGTTCTTATGTAAAGTGCTCTGACAACTTCGGGTAATGTTCGCGCTATATAAAATCGCATTAAATAAATAAATAAATGTGTGAGGTTGATGGCAGAGGGCTCATTGTCTTGTTGTGTGGAGCAGTGGCAGTCTTGCTCCTCCTGGCATGCTGGCTTTCCTTAAAGCCGGTAGGGCACAGATGTCTTGTTAGCCTCTTTTAGGGTGCACTCTGCTGGCTCCCTGTATGCCTGCTCTCCTTTCTTGTAGTGGTGACCACTTGTCACCAGGGGCATACATGCTCTCCTCCCTCTTTCACGAGAAACTGTCAGTTTGTTTTATCTGCCAAGGCAGCTTGGGGTGCTGACCGTTCACCACCAGGGGGCGTGCATGGACTTTGCGGGAAATAACCAGTTCTGTTTGTGCGCCTCGGGGAGGTGGTAGGCAGTGCATATGTGGACTCAGGTACATGGTAGGAGCACTGCAGGCACTTATGATGCCGGGCATCTTAAGCTCGGCATGAGTGTCTGTTTGTCTGGGGCTGGTCCTTTGTAGATTGCATTCTTTTTTCAAGTGCGGTACTGCAAATAACCGCTTACTTTATGTTCATGCCAGGCAGCGTGTCTTTATCAAAATACGTTAGCCCCCCTCGGGGCGCGTTGCCCAAGTCACGTACCCGGATGCGGTGCAAGTGAGCGACCAATGGGTGACGCTGCAGCCACCACTCCACTAAGGCCGCAGCAGTCTCAGCAGACTCTCTGATGCTGCAGTCGTGCCGCCCCTTGTGACAGGAGGGGTAGCTCTCAGAGCCGGTGCGGCCTCGGGTCCAGACGTGCACCTCTCAACTGCCAGCATCAGGCTTACTCGGCAAGATGTATCTCACCTGCCCGCAGCACTTCTTTGAGCCAGCAGATTCCTCTCCGGGAGCAGGTTAGGGTGACCAACTGGCATGGGTGCAAATTCAGGACGGTGAGTGTAAAAATTCAGGGCAAAGGGCCAAAATGCAGGGCAAAAATTCAGGACACCCGGTCAAAATTCAGGACAAGCCTTTTGGGGGGGAAAAATGTACGTTTTACAGACACAGAGGAAGTTGCGCAGTAGTATAAATACATAAACGGGTCTATGATGAGCCAGCATCAATCATTGGCCTGTTAAATTGTAAGGACCTCATTTATGAGACTCCTTGCGCCACCGGAACGTCACGTTTTGTACGAGGCTGAAGTTAGCTTCTTATTCGGCCAGCTTCTTATTCGCAGGCTGAAGTTAGCTTCTTATTCGGCCAGCATCTTATTCGCTGGTTGAAGTTAGCATCTTATTCAGCCAACATCTTATTCAGCCAGCATTTTATTTGCAGGCAACATTTTATATAAAATGCAATCATAAATAATTCAATGAACTCCATTTTATGGGACTCTACATTGCCATACAGTGAATATGTTGTTTTTGAAATACAAAACATATCACTATTATGTCTATTAGGATTTAGTCTGACACTAGCAACCTTTTGACAAAAATGGGACAACTCTGCCACCATCACAATTTAAGCAATAGAGCACTCCTTTACAGAACCTGTTTGTAAGTTTTCTGAGCTGATGATAATTTATGGCACCATATGGGTTGCCTTGAACTCAAAGCATCCCCGAGCAATTATTTTCTAATAAGTAATCATACTTTTCCTATAATAAATTCACATTGGATCACAATCATTTTAAAAACAATCCACACTCCTACAAGCTCCATAAGGACTTACACTGAGCCAAGCAATGTTACCACCTGTGCCCACTGTGCCACCCTCAAGCCAATGCATTTATATGGAGTTATTGATGAATAATTAACCTACATTTCTCCCATCAAGATCAACTTGGCTCATCAATGTTCATATTGATTCTAACACAGGAAGCTCCTGTATACACCACCCATATGTAAATTGCCTGAGCCAAGCAAAATTTGTCACAAAAGGTGGCACCAAACTGGTTACCCTTACCTCAATGAATTCTTATATAGTTACATGCAAATAAGTAATTGTGGTTCTCTTATAGGAAAAACACATTGGCTCACACATATGTATTTTGTTTTTCAAACATACCACATCCCCGACAAGCTCCATAAGGATTTAGCCTGAGCCAAGCAACGGTCCCACTTGTGCCCACTGTGCCACGTTCAAGCCAATGCGTTCCTAAGGAGTAATAAACAAATAAGTAACCATCCTTTCTCCCACGAAGATCAACTTGGCACACTAATTTTCATATTTATCCCAATAAAGGAAGGTCCCCTCTATACTTATAATATGTGAATTACCTGAGCCGAGCCAAATTTGTCACAACAGGTGGCACCAAACTGGTTGCCATCACCTCAATGTATTCCTATTTTACATGCAAATAAGTAATTGTGGTTCTCTTATAGGAAAAACACATTGGCTCGCAAATATGTATTTTTGTTTAAAACATACCACTTCCCCCTACAAGTTCCATAAGGATTTAGCCTGAGCCATGCCACGGTCTCACTTGTGCCCAGTGTGCCACTTTCAAGCCAATGCGTTCCTATGGAGTTAGAAAAGAATAAGTAACCATCCTTTCTACCATGAAGATCAACTTGGCTCACTAATTTTCATATTCATCCTACTAAAGGAAGGTCTCCTCTATACTGCTGATATGTAAATTGCCTGAGCCATGCTAAATTTGTCACAACAGGTGGCACCAAACTGGTTGCCCTCACCTCAATGCATTCCTATGTAGTTGCATTGGTGCCTTTGATCAAATCTGGCTCCCCTCTTGATCCTTGTCCTGCCCTTATCCTCCGCCACATCTTTGTCTCCTGCCCAGATCCCCCCCTTCACCTCCTCAACAGTTCCCTCGCGCAAGGCATAGTTCCTAGTTCCTTGAAGTCTGCGGTAATTGTGCCTATCTTAAAAAAACCTGGGGCCGATCCTTCTGTCCCTGCCAATTTCCGCCCCATCTCCCTCTTGCCATTTCTAGCTAAGGTGCTCGAGCGCCACGTCACCTGCGCTCTGAGCTCCTTTGTGGAGAAACATGGAGCCCTTGCCCCCCGCCAAGCTGGTTTCCGCCCCGCACACTCCACGGAGTCCGTGGTCATGTCGGTCCTCGACACCCTCAGGGAGGGTATGGACACCAATCATCACCAGGCCCTTGTGCTCCTCGACCTCTCAGCCGCCTTTGATACGGTGGACCACAACATCTTACTCTCCCGTGTCGGGGCGGCGGGGATCGAGGGGACTGCCTTGGTCTGGCTGTCCTCCTTCCTGAGCGACCGCACCCAGGCTGTTCGCCTGGGTGACTTCACAGCGGACTTCCGGAAAGTCCAGTGCGGGGTTCCTCAAGGTTCATCTCTCTCCCCTCTTTTGTTTAATCTATATATCGCCCCTCTTATCTTCTCTCTCCAACAGATGGAGGTCGCCGTATTTAATTATGCGGATGACCTCCAGCTGGTCTTTGACCTTTCCTCTCCTTCTGCTGTCCTCAACTTTCAAACTGTCATGTTTCACATCAGGGACTGGATGAGCCACAATCACCTCAAACTTAACCCGGACAAAACCGAGCTGGTATTGACGGGCGGTTCATCCAGCCCCTGGTCCCCCCTTTTCTGGCCTCCCTCTCTTGGTTCTCCTCCTGTCCCCTCTTCCTCAGTTAAAACACTAGGCATTAAGCTCAATTCCCAACTCACCCTCCACTCCCAGGTTAGCTCTGTGGTCTCTTCTTCTTTTCTCTCACTGCGTACCATTCGCAAGGTGTCCCGTTTCTTTACTTTTTCCGCTCTCAAACTTATCATTCTGGCCATGGTGGTGTCCCGCCTGGACTACGGGAACGCTCTGTATGCCGGTATTCCTGCATACAGCTTGCGCCGCCTACAACAGATCCAAAACCAGGCGGCCCGCCTAGCCTTCAACCTTCCCAAATTCCACCATTCCACCCCACTTCTGAAATCTCTCCACTGGCTCCCGGTGCAGGCTAGAATCCAATTCAAGCTCGCGTCCATCACTTTCCTGGCTCGATTGGACCTTGCACCGGCCTTCATCTCTTCTGAGATTGTTCCCTATGTCCCTTCCAGGGACCTACGCTCTTCTTCTCAGTCTCTCCTCACCATCCCTCGCTTCCGGAGAAAGAAGTGGGGCGGCTCCAAATTTGCCATTCTAGCCCCAACCCTTTGGAATTCCCTTCCCCTTCACCTCCGTGCCATCACCCTCTATCCCCAATTCCGCAAAAGTCTTAAAACCTACCTATTCACAAAATCCTTTGAATAAATGCCCATTCCTCTCTCCCTGCTCTTAAACCTCAGTCCCCACTAGCTACAGCGCCAAGAAACCGCCGGTATACGTGCGCTTTAAAAGTATTTTTAAACTCAAACTCAAACTCAAACTCATGTAAATAGGTAATTGTGGTTCTCTTATAGGAAAAACACATTGGCTCACGCATATGTATTTTGTTTTTCAAACATACCACATCCCCCTACAAGCTCCATCAGAATTTAGCCTGAGCCAAGCAACGGTCCCACTTGTGCCCACTGTGCCACGTTCAAGCCAATGCGTTCCTATCGAGGTTTAAACAAATAAGTAACCATGCTTTCTACCATGAAGATCAACTTGGCTCACGAATACTCATATTGATTCTAATAAAGGAAGGCCCACTATATACTTCTGATATGTAAATTGGCTGAGCCGAGCTAAATTTTTCACAACAGGTGGCACCAAACTGGTAGCCATCACCTCAATGCATTCCTGTATAGTTGCATGCAAATAGGTAATTGTGGTTCTCTTATAGGAAAAACACATTGGCTCGCAAATATGTATTTCTTTTTTCAAACATACCACATACCCCTACAAGTTCCATAAGTATTCAGCCTGAGCCATGCCACGGTTCCACTTGTGCCCAGTGTGCCACTATCAAGCCAATGCGTTCCTATGGAGTTAGAAACGAATAAGTAACCATCCTTTCTACCATGAAGATCAACTTGGCTCACTAATTTTCATATTCATCCTACTAAAGGAAGGTCTCCTCTATACTTCTGATATGTAAATTGCCTGAGCCAAGCTAAATTTGTCACAACAGGTGGCACCAAACTGGTAGCCATCACCTCAATGCATTCCTGTATAGTTGCATACAAATAGGTAATTGTGGTTCTCTTATAGGAAAAACACATTGGCTCACACATATGTATTTTGTTTTTCAAACATACCACATGCCCTTACAAGCTCCATCAAGATTTAGCCTGAGCCAAGCAATGGTCCCACTTGTGCCCACTGTGCCAAGTTCAACCCAATGCGTTACAATGGAGTAAAAAACAAATAAGTAACCATCCTTTCTACCATGAAGATCAACTTGGCTCACTAATTTTCATATTCAACCTACTAAAGGAAGGTCTCCTCTATACTTCTGATATGTAAATTGCCTGAGCCAAGCTAAATTTCTCACAACAGGTGGCACCAAACTGGTTGCCCTCACCTCAATGCATTTCTATATAGTTCTATCCAAATATGGAATTGTGGTTCTCTTATAGGAAAAACATATTGGCTCGCAAATAGGTATTTTATTTCAAGCATACCACATCCCCCTACAATTTCCATAAGGATTTAGCCTGAGCCATTCCACGGTTCCACTTGTGCCCAGTATGCCACTTTCAAGCCAATGAGTTCCTATGGAGTTATGAACGAATAAGTAACCATCATTTCTCCCATGAAGATCAACTTGGCTCACAAATTTTCATATTGATTATAATAAAGGAAGATCTCCTCTATACATCTGGTATGTAAATTGCCTGAGCCAATCTAAATTTACCACAACAGGTGGCACAAAACTGGCAGCCATCACCTCAATGCATTCCTGTATAGTTGCATGCAAATAGGTAATTGCGGTTCTCTTATAGGAAAAACACATTGGCTCACACATATGTATTTTGTTTTTCAAACATACCACATCCCCCTACAAGCTCCATCAAGATTTAGCCTGAGGCAAGCAACGGTCCCACTTGTGCCCACTGTGCCAAGTTCACCCCAATGCGTTCCTATGGAGTAATAAACGAATAAGTAACCATCCTTTCTACCATGAAGATCAACTTGGCTCACTAATTTTCATATTCATCCTACTAAAGGAAGGTCTCCTCTATACTTCTGATATGCAAATTGCCTGAGCCAAGCTAAATTTCTCAGGTGGCCAAAACTGGTTGCCCTCACCTCAATGCATTTCTATATAGTTCTATCCAAATATGGAATTGTGGTTCTCTTATAGGAAAAACATATTGGCTCGCAAATAGGTATTTTTTTTTCAAGCATACCACATCCCCCTACAAGTTCCATAAGGATTTAGCCTGAGCCATTCCACAGTTCCACTTGTGCCCAGTGTGCCACTTTCATGCCAATGTGTTCCTATGGAGTTATAAACAAATAAGTAACCATCATTTCTCCCATGAAGATCAACTTGGCTCACGAATTTTCATATTAATTCTAATAAAGGAAGGCCCACTATATACTTTTGACATGTAACTTTGCTGAGCCGAGCTAAATTTGTCACAACAGGTGGCACCAAACTGGTTGCCATCACCTCAATGATGCATTCCTGTATAGTTGCATGCAAATAAGTAATTGTGGTTCTCTTTTAGGAAAAACACATTAGCTCGCAAATATGTATTTCTTTTTTCAAACATACCACATACCCCTACAAGTTCCATAAGGATTTAGCCTGAGCCATGCCACGGTTCCACTTGTGCCCAGTGTGCCAATTTCACCCCAATGCGTTCCTATGGAGTAATATACGAATAAGTAACCATCCTTTCTACCATGAAGATCAACTTGGCTCACTAATTTTCATATTCATCCTACTAAAGGAAGGTCTCCTCTATACTTCTGATATGTAAATTGGCTGAGCCGAGCTAAATTTGCCACAACAGGTGGCACCATACTGGTTGCCCTCACCTCAATGCATCCCTATATAGTTGCATGCAAATAGATAATTGTGGTTTTCTTATAGGAAAAACACATTGGCTCACACATATGTATTTTGTTTTTCAAACATACCACATCCCCCTACAAGCTCCATCAGGATTTAGCCTGAGCCAAGCAACGATCCCACTTGTACCCACTGTGCCACGTTCAAGCCAATGCGTTCCTATGGAGTTATAAATAAATAAGTAACCATAATTTCTACCATGAAGATCAACTTGGCTCACGAATTTTCATATTGATTCTAATAAAGGAAGGCCCACTATATACTTTTGATATGTAAATTGGCTGAGCCGAGCTAAATTTGTCACAACAGGTGGCACCAAACTGGTTGCCATCACCTCAATGCATTCCTGTATAGTTGCATGCAAATAAGTAATTGTGGTTCTCTTTTAGGAAAAACACATTAGCTCAGAAACATATGTATTTTGTTTTTCAAACATACCACATCCCCCTACAAGCTCCATCAGGATTTAGCCTGAGCCAAGCAACGGTCCCACTTGTGCCCACTGTGCCACGTTCAAGCCAATGCGTTCCTATGGAGGTTTAAACAAATAAGTAACCATGCTTTCCACCATGAAGATCAACTTGGCTCACGAATATTCATATTGATTCTAATAAAGGAAGGCCCACTATATACTTCTGATATGTAAATTGGCTGTAGAGATGGGTAGGCACACCGCGCATTAACCAAGGCAGCGAGAACCTTAAACCCCTATGGTTCTCCCCCCTTGATGTTAAACCTACCGGGTACTGTTGACACCTATACACCTTGACCTTTAGGCAAGAGCTGTCCCATACAGGTAGTACAACTAAATATTAACTGACACTAAACTAGGTCATGTTTTACTAGAGATAGATGTAACTAATTAGGTCCTGAAGAAGCTCAGCCAGTGTACAAAGGCGAGAAACATGTTGACCTCACAATATGTAATGTAGTCCTGGATCGTGACGTGGAATCCTAATTTCCTGCGATCATAGGCTACCCACTGTTTTTACTTGTTGCAGGGGACCACCAGAATAAATTGATCTCCGGTACCTTGTGCCACATTTTAATCCACTTATCTACACTATCCTTTCTTTCCTGGCCCCTCACCCGCACTTCACCCATAGGCAGTTGGTAAAAAGATCTCCGCCAAAGAGCCCCTCTTTGAGGTGAGCCCATTGGGCATTGCACCGCCTGCCCAACGAGGAGCAAACGCCAATGATGAAGCATGACACTCGCAAGGGTGTGTGAGGCCATTAAATCCAACAAATTGGATATTCAGGGTAGCCCTCCACTGAGCACTACCTCTACCTTCCCTGTGACCGCACTTTTCCCTTCTTCTATCCTTTAGGAACAGCTGAGTCTGTCTTTGTTTGTCACTGTCCCTTGGGGCTCTGACTGTGGCTGGACCTTCCATTCTCCAATATCCGTGAATGGTAATCTGAGCCCTTGGATCTTCATCTGATCCACCTCCCCTCCTTTTGACATATAACCCTAATACCTGCGCACGATCGAGGGAGCCCTCGCTGCAGTCCCAAGAAGGAAGGAGTCTCTCTTAAGCGCCAGCGAGGTCCCTTGGGCTGAAAATAAGAGGCAACCAATGCGGAGATGCAGAGGTAAGGGCGCTGGGTGAAGATGGACAAACAGGAGCAAGCCCTCTCCTATTGACTTGATTGGGCCTTCCACCCTCCCCCTCCTTGACCCGGGGAATTAACAGCTCGTGGGGACGCCGGCAGGGTCCCTTGGGACTTCAGCCTCTGGGAATATTGTTTCCTGCACTCCCCCGCACTGGTTCCACTCTGCTGACCCCGGAACTCTTATGGACTGGCCAGTGCAGCCGCGTGGTAAGTCTGGGGCACGTGTTTGATCTGAGCCTGTGGTCCCATAGGTGAGGTCTCTGCTCATGAACAGGTCACCCCAACTGTTGTGGATATCTGTATGACTCAGTGGGGGTGTGCTGCACGTGGGCAGCCTCCCTCCCATATCCAGTGTCTGGTAGTGCAGGAGGAACTACATCAAAGGGGGAAAGCCTACGTGTGATTGCGGACTCAGTCTGCCTAGGACGTCCCACTGCTATTTGGTGCAGAGGCATACAACAAGCAAGTGAAGGGCAAGGACAAGCTGGCCCGCTCCACGGGCTCCAACATAATCACACAATAAACCCCCAACAGCTTCCCCCACTGAGCATCATAAGACAAACAGGCCCTGGCGAGGAGTGTGATGGCGGCGGATGCGGCAAACCAACTCGCACGGAGATCTTGGCAGCCATCCAGGTCTCCAGGACCGCCCTGGAGAAGCAAATTGAGACGGTGTCTATAGATGGTAACCTATTAAGGGCCAGTCTGCGTAAACTAGCCGACATGATGACCACGGCTGAGGGGGGCATACTGAGTCTAAAAGCAGAAGTGGCCTCACTCAAGCATCTGGTGGCCCAGATGCCTACAGCCACTAGAGCCCTTGAGCATCGGGCTGAGGAGGCGGGGGGCCATGCCCGGCGTAGTAATATCAGAATCCTGGGGATCCCTGAGCAGGCCGGTGATGGCAGGACTGAAACCTTCCTGGAATATTGGATCCACACTAAGCTATGCCCAAAGGGCCTATCGGACATATTTGTACTGGAAAGAGTGCACAGAGCCTTGTTCCCCCCCCCCCCTCTGCCTCCGGCCCCCCTGGGTAATAATTGCTAAAATTCTAAATTATCAGGACAGGGACTGTATCCTGCGAGCATCGAGGGAGACACCGAATTTGTTCTATAACAATAAAGTGCCCATGTATCCTTACTACACCAGGCTGGTTCAGGAGCAAAGGTAAACTTTTTTAGGAGTGAAGCAGAAGCTCAGTGACATGCACTTGCAGTACATGTTGCTTTACCCTGCCAAGCAGAAGGTAATCGAATAAGGGAGGGCCCACTTCTTTGAAACCCCATAGGAGGCCTGGTAGTAGCTAGGGAGATGCTCTCCAACCCCGGGAGGGATGCAGTAGTCGGAGGTGTTGGGATCCCGGCCGGACCAAGGGCCTAGATACAATAGACGCAGAGACAGACCCACTGATGGTGACCCACTGAATCAACAGAGGATCACGGTGGGAGACGATGGTACCATGCAAATTGAGTCCATAGACCTGAGTGCTCCCTCCCCTCCAGAGGCGAATCCTAGGCCTGACCCGGGGAATGTCCCGGAAACACTTACTCTGATTGCTGAAGTGGTTCCCGAAACCATCTTGGACTCAGCCCTACTCACAGAGGATGTTGAATGAAAACAAGAACCTTGTGCCAACACTGTTTCCTTATCGGGTACCATATTGAACAAACTAACCACAGTCCACTATACTACTGAAACACCTAGTAATCAGCAGGCTGTGTGGGAGAGGGGGAGGGGCTGGGGGAGAAGGTGCATGTGTGGGAGGGCGGGTGGAGACCTAGACGACTGCTGAAATATGTAGTGACACTGAACGCTTCGAAATTCTGAGGTTTATAGCCCTCAATCTCTGATGCCCATGATGAATACTATACATTGCTGCAATGGATGGGCTAGGCCGGGTGGCCGGATTTACAGGGAAGTTCGATGGCCCCGGTTGGCCCTCAATGGAATCTGCGCACGTCCTGGCACAAGCAGGGGAAGGGCATAGCTGTAAGCACGTTTGCATGTCATTTGTCTGTGGGAAGGGGGCTCATGGGATTGTTTTCATTATGCGTTGTTAGTTGTTTTATGCAGCATATGTTGAGTAGGATTGTTTTGCACAACAGGGGAAAAACTCTAGAGCATTACCACGACAATAGGGACATGTTAGAAGGTGGTTCTGACACTATGGGCCGCCCGGATTGTTTGCTTTTTGAGCACCTAATTGTTGAGCTTGGGAGCATCATTATCTGGGACTCACCCACAGTGAACTCATAATGAAGGAGACTGCATGGAGATTTTACTGGTGTATCCCTGGCTTGACTAGGCCGCTGCGCAGCAGCTGGAGTATGGGACACCATGCTGGTTACATGCAGACACGGGTGTACATGCGTGTGCACACGTGATGGGGCTGTGCAAGGGAGATTCCTAGCGTGCGCAGTCCAGGAGCAGCTAAAGAGTGAATGGTGTGGCAGGACTTATGTAGAACTGGGTGGTGACATGGAATAGGCTTTATACCCTGGGAAGGAACATGCCAGGGAAAGTCAGTGTGGTTTACTGTGTTTTCACTTCATTATTCCCCTACAGATTCCATACACGCACTACAGTCCAGTGTAGTGGATGTGAAAATGAGTATTCTGCAGAGTCCAAAGTCATATTTGGACTGCTTTTGGGTCGTCCAGAAATGTCATATTTCTCTGAGTCCCTGGCTGGGGTCTGACCATGGCAAGCTAGATTAATGACCTTTATTCCCAGAGCGAAGATCTTGCCTCCAAGGAGAAAAGATAGAAGGAGCTACAAGCCAATCCATCAACTGCTGTCGCTGGGTGCCAGGCACCAAGCTGAACTACCAAGCTGAACTACGTGAAGACAGTGAGGGGGGAAGGAGTTGGGGTTTCAGAGGCCATGTGGCCAGAGACACTGGACGACCCCGTTTTGACCAAACCCAGAGGCTGGACAAGAAGGAGGGAGCAGGGGCAGGGAATTGATGTTTCGCTGTTTGATAGGACACACAGAGACTTCCTGCCAGGCCCCTACTCAACTTTTAGAAAGTACTTGCACAGGAAGAGAAGCTCTCTCTGGGGTGTGGTCTGCAGAGGCAAAAGGTGCTAGAGCCTGGCAATGGGCAGTTGAAAGGGGGTACCCTCTGACTGCCCCCCAGGGCCCTAACAGCAACAGAAGAAGATCCCAGGACCGGTGCGCAGAAGCAGTGGCCTCTGCGCAAGGAGAAGAGAGGTGCAGGAGGAGAGCCAGGCGAAAGGCAGGCGCACAGAGCCAGAGAAGACCGCTCCCGGAAGAATGCACCCTCTTGGAGACCTGGAAAGCAAAGGAGAGTGCTCCCCGTGGCTGGGAGACGCCACCAGGAGCGAGAAGACGCAAACAATACGGCAGATCGGACCCCCAGGGGCTCAGATATAGCCCCCGGAAGGTAGGCGACCTTTGACCCCTAAGAAGACCGACGACGAAGCGTGTGGGGCTCTGCCGCCGGTCTCAGGGGGCTGCCCCCCAAAGAAGTAAAGCCGGGATGTGCCGTCACGCACCCCGTGAAGCTGCCCCCACGGGGAGCCAGGAGCCCACCATGGCCCCCGCTGAAACATGCGCCAGGGAGCACCTTACGCTCCCCAACTACGGGCCCCGTGTGAGGAGGGGGGGTGGGAGGTGCCGTTGCGTCCCCTGCAATGAAGACGTGAGGCGGGGCCCAGGATCCCATCCCCGTGCCCCAGCGAAGAGGAGGAGGCCGGGGGAGCGCCACCGCACTCCCCCGAGATCCCGCAAGGACTGCAGGAGTCCTCGCGTCTGCCTGCCGGAATGGGCAGACCAGAAGGGATTGGTCGCCTCCCGCAGCAGCACAGAAGAGTGCTGGCAATGCGGGGAGCCGGCAGGGGCAGCTGGGCGCGGGCTCCCCAAGCTGCCCTCCAACCAAGGAGGACAGCGGGGGTCCCGGTGGGACCAGAGTCCCCCTGGGAAGACCTGCAGCGGTGCGAGGGGCCTGGGTGGGACCAGGCCCCAGAGAAGATGAAGAGCGGCCGGGGGTGGGCTCCTCGAGCCGTCTGTGATCACCTGGGAGTCCGGGGAGGGGGACCGGGCCTCCCGCCAAGGCCCCAGAAAGCAGCGAAGCGCCAGCGGGAGATCAGCTCATCTAATATGCAGCAACACCCGTAATGCCTTGCAGGCCAGGACCGGCCTGCAAGGGCAACACAGCGTTTTCACAGCTTGTAGTGGCCCCAGAAGAACGGGGTCACCACCCTATATGTGCAAATGTGCTGAAGGAGCTGCTGGAGAAGTGCAGTCTCCCCCCAGCACGAAGAGTCAAGTTCTACCCCAAGTGTCTTGAGGATTTAAAGGAATTAACCCCTCCAAGGCTCAACCTGCATTTAACACCTTCTGGGCTGGAACTTTTGTTCTTCAGCTGAGGGTGGTTTGCTAATTTCATCAAGGAGTGAAGTGCTGAGTTGGGGATGTCTGGAGAAGGGCATCCCCTGGAAGTGAAGAGGTGTAATTGCACTGAAATGCATTTATTAATGGTTATTTTGTTTAGAGGGACTGAATTTATTCCACCTGTTTAATGTGAAGTGCTGGTGCAAGGCGATGTCATAAGCACAGGGGATTTAAGTGGCTAGACATTCTTACTAGGGTGTCTGACTGTATGTACTTAAACCTGTGATTTTATCTGTGATGCCTTAGGGGCAGTAATTGCAATGCATTCTAATGATATTCAAATGTTATGAGTACTGTCATTCTAAAGTGTGTGTAAACATGTGTTCTTGCTGCTGCGCTTAGGTGAAGACCCCACACTATTAGCCCTAAGGATGTAAAGGTGCATACTGTAGGTAATGGGGGGGGGTCGCCAGTGGGATGGTGCCAGTGCGCAGGGCCCTCGCTCCACGTTCAGACCGATCCACTGCACTGGAGGCAAGATGAGGTGCATACATGGGAGTGGTGGTACTAGACCCCACCCCCCTGCGGGAGGGGTGGAGATGTTATGCAATGTCACAAAGTAATTACATCAGCTTATGTATATTTGTGAATTGGTGTATAGTATTGAGTGGTGTGTGTTTAATAAATGTACTCTAACTTTTATAAAGCAAAGTACAGACTGGACAATCACTTATTAAGTGTTATTTTTGCGCACCTGTAAATGGCGTTTACTAGCCCACACCACCTCTCTTGAGTAAGCCTCAGACTGCTCTGCAACGCTATCCTCTGAGAGTCAGGCGCTACAATTGGGTGTTTGGTTCCCAGTGAAGGACAAATGTAGTCATGTTATTTGTGCAGGCCTCACAGATGCTGCCTCGTTTTCCAACAGGACTAAATTCATTAGTTGGAATGTGAGGGGGCTGTGCACATGCTCCAACCGCTACATGGTGCTGTTGTTAAACCCAGATCAGTTGACTGGGGGTGAGTGCTTGCAATGTTCAACACTCCGTCCATCATCCCCTTTAGTTTTGCGTTGTTTCTCCACAGGCCCCACGTATCCGTGGCATGTTTACAAGAGACCCACCTTGACGACATGGGGGCTCAGAGATAAGCGAGAAAATGTAGGGGCCAGATATTTCATTCCTCCTACTCCACTTACGCACGAGGCATGCTTATATGGGGAGACCGGGGTACGCCTTTTACAATGCAATGCATGGAAGCCGACATTAACGGTCGATACATCATGCTTAGGGCTAAACTCGATGGGCGAGACATAGTTCTCCTGAACATATATGTTCCAAATGTAGATGACTCACACTTTTACCAATCCATACAAGATGTATTAACCCTGGATCTAGATGCCTCAATTCTCTGGATGGGAGACTTTAACTCTGTACTAGATCCTGGGCTAGAAAGGCATCCTTCTTGACCAGGCACTAAGCTGCAAATGAGTCAGAGCCTCCGGGAGTACATGACATATGGAAGGATAGATACCAGACTCAGAATTTGTACACCTGCTATTCCACCACCCACAACACACAGAGTACCTGTCTCAGCAGCGGAGCGTTGAGGTGACCCATCAGACTCGATTCTTCTCCAACCATTCTCCAATTAGTTGCATGGTCCACTAGGGCTCCCCTCCGCTCCTCTCTGGAATGAGGCATATGCCGACAGACATCCTAGAAGACCCGGTTGGAAGGGAGATCATATTGCGTGTCTTCACTGACTATATGTCAATAAACTGGGAATTTACGATTATCTCTAGAGCCACGAAATGGGAGGCACTGAAAGCTGTGACACGAGGGGCCTATATGGTTCTGGCATGCGAGGTCCTCAGGCAACTACAACAAGACCTTAAAACAGAGGAATCAGCATTGGCAATGACGCAGGCCCAGGACCAGACTGACCCGACCTGCATTGGCTGAGAATGGGAAATAAGAGCGCACAGAAGCGACATCTGAGACAAGCTGGACAAGTATACACTCAGTCAGTATCGACAGCGCCTACATAGAGAGGGTAACAAGTCTGGACAGCTCCTGGCTTGGATCCGCCATAGGGAACAGACCCATGCACCGATCATTGCTATCCGTACGTCCACAGAAGAGGTAGTACACACCAGGGCTGCAAAGTTGCATGAGCTGCAGTGACATCTCCAGGCAGTGTACGCTGCTGACCCGGCAGTGAGAGAGGACCTATACATCACGTACCTGCGAGCCACGAACATGACGCACCTTCCTGTGCAGGCCTCAGAGGAGCTTGCCGCTCGGCTGACACTAAAATAAATAAAAGCAGCATTTTTAATGCTCCCGGGGCTAAGGCCCCAGGGGGAGATGGATTCCCAACTGAGTTCAACTGGGCATACCCGGATACTGTGTCTCTGGCGTTGCTGCAGGTTTACGAGGAGGCCATTGGAGAGGGTACCCTCCTCCCCACCATTAGACAAGGTGAAATCTGTATGGTGCTGAAACCGGGAGGAGATAACTGCGAACCTTCCGCCTATGGTCCAATTACAATGTTCAATACAGACGTGAAAATATTGTGCAAACTCCTTGTGTCTCGCCTTCGACCATATATGCCGTATCTTATACACGAGGACCAATGTGGTTTTATTCCTGGATGCCACACAGGTATGAACATGCGCCGACTAACACATATCAGGCATGAAGTGAAACATAGAGATGAAGAACTGGCACTTGTGTCAATAGACCTGGCAAAGGCTTTTTATACAGTTGACTGGGGGTACCTGCTGGAGGTCCTTAAAGCAATACGGTTTGGGCCCCCAGTGGGATTGCTTGCAGTAGATTACACAGGAGCTGCTGCAAAAATGAGTAGGGTTACCCCTTTGAACATTTTCTTTATTGGTCATGGAGGGGTCAAGAGTACCTTAACCCACATCCTAGTGCAAGGCATAAATGTGGCACCCCTGGGCACCCTCTGCAGAACACTGCTGTGGAAGGCAGAAGAAGGACTGAACCTGCTGTTGAGACCTGTTAGGAGAACAAACCCAGAGACCTGGATCTGCTTCCACTTGTACCCAGGACTAAAAAGTAGACTGCGAGGATCACATGGCTGACCTCCTGTTAAGCTACATGGACACACAGGCTGCAAGAACCCCACTTTCCTGGAAGAGCCCACCTAACCAGTTTCAAATATTCCTGCCCTCGTCCCTGCTAGTGGCTTCTGTTTGAGTGAATCCTGATCCCAAAATGCTGTTTCTGAGGGCCAGGAACCCTTGGCTGTTGTCAGAAAATAATCCTCCTGGTAATTCTGAAAACTGGGACTTGGAAAATTTTTCAAGACTTTTTTGCCTGGAAAACCATTGTGGGACCGTGATCAGCATGGCAGCTGATCCGCCACAGGTACATAGCCAGTGGGCCTGACTTCGCCGTAGCTCCCCATACTTTCTTCTTTGCAGCAGTGAATCCAATTCAGCTGGCCCAAACCCCACCGGCATCCAATAACATTGGTCCCATCCAGCCTTGCCTCGCTGAAAAAATCCGACTTCCAGAAGAGAGCCGAAATCTAAAGGTAGAAGCTTCATTGGGCCCAGCATCGAGCAGCAAACGTTTGACATCTGTGGCTTCCTAGGCACACACTTCAGGCTTTTCCCGTTCCAAACTTTTCCTGCTTCCAGAGAATTCATTCTTCACCAACCCATCTTCCACAAACCTGTGTTGGGCTCCACCCTGCAGCCTTGCCCCACTGGGGACTCTACTGTCTCTGGAAATTTCAAAATATAGAGGTAACTTTTCGACCTTGACAAACCTAGTGCTTGTATCCGACTCACACTTTATAGCAGTTCTCCTTAAGACTTCCCTTTGTCTCGGATTCCCCTTATTGGATTTTTGTTATTTTGGTGTCATTTTGTTCATTAAAATATTCTCTATTTGTATCAATTGGTGTAGGATTTTCATTGTGGCATGCATTTTTTATTTTTAATCTGTTTCGGTACTCCTAAATGCATTACATATTTTCTTAAATTAATCTCATAACTATCAATGATTGAGTTCTGGTTTATATTACTGAACCTTTACTTATCTGCAACAGTGACATTATTACTTGTGCTGGACCACCATCCACCCCAACTAAATAATCACATTTCTCAAAATTCTGAATCAGTATTTGGAAGGACTTCCTATATACACCCCTTCTAAATACCGATTCCGCATGAAGCCACAAATCAAAATGGTATTTCTATAAGGTCTTACCAAATTGCAATGTAGCATTTGCTTCATATGAAAAGACCTTTTTGAGATCTCAAATGGCCAGAATTTGCAACTTGGACCATTTACGAACTTTAGGGGTTATTAGGATTGCGGATTTTCCGCATCCTCTGGGCCGGCGGAAGCCACCGCCGGCCCGGAGGATGCGGAAAATCCGCAGCGGACCCACCAAAGACCCACCGCCACATTAGGATGGCTGGTGGGTCCTGGTTTCCGTCCGCAGCTTTTCTGCCACGGTTGGCTTACAACCGCGGCAGAAAAGCTCTAATATGGTGACGGTGTCTCTCAGACACCGTCAGCCAGATTAGGATGGTATGTGAAACATGCTTTTCCGTGGCGGCTTTTCCGCCGTGGAAAAGCATGTGTAACTTCACTGGGGGGGCCCGTTGCGGGCCCCCTAGGTGAAGGAGGGGTGGGGGTTGCACATGGGGGTACCTATGGTACCCCCCTGCATTTGTATGCGGAAAGCGGCAGGCACAGCGCGGTGCCTGCCTCTTTCTGCATACAAATGCAACACCTGCATTTTTAACATTGCCGCGGGTGCAGCTTGAAGCCGCACCCGCCGCAATGTTAAAAATAGAGGATGTGACCGCCAGGGTGGCGGTCACGTCCTAATTGCACAGGAGGGAACTCTGCATGCCCTGCGGAGGTTCCCTCCTGCTCTGGGGTCGCGGACGGACGCAAGTCCGTCTGCGATCCTAATGAGGCCCTTAATATACCCTTATATCCCGCTGCAGAGGGCTATAATGGTTTTTAAAGGTCCTGAACCTGAATTATAAACCCAAACCACAGGTGAGGGCATGTACCAGGGAGGGAGCCTCCTGCCTGGTATACCTGAGGCAGAAGGGCTATTAGGCTAATAGAACATTCCACCCACTGAGGTTAGAATGTTCAAAATTAAAAAGGGAGAAACAGAAAGACCCACATTGGAATGTTAGAGTAAAAGGCATATACTAGCCATTATTAGCGCTGAACAACTTATTTGTTTTCAATGGAGCTCCCAACATGCTTATGTTGTAAAATACCTTACTACATCTGACCCAATATCTTTTACCCTTCAGCCTAGGAATTAATGTTCTAGAGATGATTGTTTCTAACATCAAATTGAGCACTTTAGACCCACAACAGCAGGTGTGCCCTGCACACAAAGAACCACATACACTTGACTGGACAGACAGGTTCTGTTACATGAACCCCGACAAGAGGGGATGAGTGACCTTACTGGGATTATTGAGTGGCTGTGAGTGAATTGAGATTTGGGGGCAGCCCACAAGGCTACAGAGATTTTCTTAGGGTAATGGGTCAATGCCGCCAGAGACTGTTCCAGAGAACACCGTGAGTACTGTTCTCTTTAAAACTCTAATGAAATGTCCTCTGTTGGAATATTCTCAACATTTCTAGGTGTGTGAGTAGTAATAAAGTGCTTTTCTTTTTATAAACCAAAGTACTGGCTGGACAGGCACCGATGGGTGGCTGGTTGATGTTTATTGAGTGCTAAACTTCTAACCTAACAGCTCCTCCCTGGGAAGGCCTTGGATTGCTCGACTTCAGTCCCCTAAGGGTCTAGTGCAAAAAGTGTGTACTTAGTGATAAGTTTTGGTTCCAATAATAGGGTTCAGCCCTTGGACACAAGAGGTAAATTGTTCTGATTCACACAAAATGAGCTCAGTGATCCCTGATTGCCCTGGGACCCCTGAAAAGGTTTCTATGATCTGCGCCAAGTGGTCAGGATCATGATATTCTAGCTGCAATAGGGGCTAATAACAGTTAATAGGTCGAGGTTTCTTTTCACACACAATTTGGTAGATGCAACCCTATATGAATTGAACAAAATATGTTAGGATAGGGTGTTGGGCTGCAAGGTCCAATAATAGGGAGATCAATATCGATTTCAAGATGAACTAATGGGAGAAACTAGCACTGACAGGGAAGAAGGTTGTTGTGGGTCTCTCCGATTAGCAGCATATTTCACAGAGGAGAGTACTGTGGTTGCAGGTATTCAGTGTCCCAGAGTTCATGCTTCACATAGTCTGTTTCCCACAGTATCCCCGAGATTGTTTTCCACAGTATTGCCCAGATGGTCTTCCCCACCCATCTATAGAGTACCCATGTCGCCTATCCCAGGTTTTGCACCTTTAGGTAGGCGAGATTTCTCTGAGACCCTGAAACTTGAGTTATCCCTCCAGAGAGCTAAGGAAGAGTGGAAGGTTACGGCTAGGGAATCTGAGAGGCCGAGCCTCAGGTTATCCCAACAGAAAGAAGAGCAGAGGTGAAAGGACAGGCAATGCGGTGTGGGAAGAGAAGAAGCAGGAACAGGAGAGGCAAGTAAGAGAGAGAGATAGGAATTTGGAGAAGGATCAGAAAGCCTAAGAGAAAGTGAAACAGGGTTGTCCAAAGCAACTGAAACGCAAGTATGTTGTTATAATGTCTCTGTTTTGCAATTCCCTTCCCTTCCTCTTCCCCATCATTCCTCTTCCTTTACCTTCCTTACCCCAACGTTCTATCCATGCGACAAACGCTCCCTGTCCCAAGATTCTAAAGCGGTGGGAGTCAGATTGTTGACGGCTTCCTCAGCGGTCCTGGCGTGTGGCGGCAGCTAAAAATAAACATGTTCTTCCATTTACCTGACTGAAGAATTTCTTTAACATAGGTGATTACTTGGAGAGAATGTGATTCAGCCCCCTTTTCCTAGGCCTTATACGCCTGCTCTACACGGAACCATCAGCCAGGATCCATTTGAATGGTATGCTATCGGGTCCTTTCCACATTACGCGAGGAACAAGGCAGGGTTGCCCCTGTCTCCCCTCCTTTTTGCTATAGCGATGGAACCCCTGGTGGCACCGATCAGACAACATCATGCCGACAGAGGGCTGGGTTTTAGATCTAGAGGCCTATTGATTTTGCTGTACGAGGATGACATTACCCTGTATATTAAAGACCCTGTGGAGAACACTGCTCCCATCCTCCGTGAGCGTATAAAATTCGGGGGCCTATCCGGAACATTTATTAATTGGGCAAAGTCCACTCTTTTCCCACTCACCTACACCACCATTCCATTCCCTATTGACTATCTTTTGAAATGGGAAGATGGCCTGGTGAAATATCTGGGTATCTGGCTCAGTCGGGATGTTCAGGAAATCTGGAGCATGAATTTTGGGCACGCCATAACGTGGCTGGAGGACAAGATAACAGCATGGACAAAACTGCCTCTATCCCAGGCTGGGAGGATCGCGGTGGCCAAGATGGTGGTTCCGCCTAAATTTTCATATCTTTTCATCAATATTCCAATACCCCACACCCCGCCTTTTTCAAAACAGTATGCTCGTTATTGATATCCATGATATGGGCGGGCCGACAGGCGCGGGTGTCTTGGGAACTCCTGACACTACCACTGACTAAGAGCGGGTTAGGGGCCCCAGATATTCAACTTTATGCTTACTGCGCGCAAGCTCAATTCTTGCTGTATTAGCCACACCCCACCCCGTTTCAGCCACTTGTGGCAGTTGAGCTTGATGTGGCGGTGCCAGTTCCTCTCCGGTTGGCTGTATACGGGCCCTACCGACGGCTGCGAGAGGATATTGTTACGGTCGAGACTCTGAGGTAGGCGTGGGACAGACTCCGCTATAGAGCTCACCTGCAAATACTATACACCCCATCCATCCCTCTGGCGAAAAACCCTATGATCCCCACGATGTCTGAGGGTGTCAGTAGATAAATAGTCAGAAATGTGGGATTACACACATTTACGGACCTATACCTAAGGAGACATTCAGATCTCCACTGGAAACGGCGGAGGGGAGAGACGGGTCTTTCTCTGAGCTGTTTCTCTATCACAAACTCAGGGCATCCTGCAAGCAAATACACACAACTTTCCCCACCACACCCTACCACACTGATGGCACTCGAAAATATTATTCAGAACGCTTACCCCTAGAAACTCATAAAACGTTTGTAAAGCAGCATGCAGAATACCGCTTCCCTAACCAGTCCGAAAGCCCTTCAGAGCTGGAACTCGGAGCTCTCTAATCAGCTCACGGAGGAGCAGTGCGCTTTCTGCAGCAGACAGCTCACGATGCATTCTCCTAATAACAAACTACGATGGATTCATTTCGAATACATTCATCGTTTCTACAGAACTCCCTCTCAGCTACACCGCATGGGGGTTAGGGCAGACGATCGCTGCTGGAGATGTGGCTTTGCATCTGCCACGTTCATGCATATGGCATGGAGCTGTCCTCCCCTGTTGGCATACTGGGCTGCGATTTTTCCCCACAATTCATGATATAAGTGGTACATCTGTACCCTGTCCCGCTTATTGGGCTTCTAGGTTATGTTAAAGGCATGCCCGCCACGACTAGGAAACTGCATGCCTTGCTCTTGCTGTTTGTCAAACGCTGGGTAGCCATTCACTGGGGTAGGAAGTCAGTGCCTACTGTGGTGAATTGGATACAGGACATCACCTTTGGCTTAACACAACTGTCAACATTTTGGGAGTTAATGCCACCCACATCCAGGCCAAGAGACATCAGGGGCCCGTTTCTGGACTGGGTACATTCGCTGCAGGAGGCCAGGGAGGGTCTCTTGGGGCAGGTTAGTCCTTCAGGAGTTTAGTCCAGAAATTAAGAGACACGTGTAGCTCAGAGCAGGAACCGGTTACGGCCTACATAATCCGAACTGTGGGCTCGATTCACAGAACTAACTTAAGACAAAATCCTAAACTTACTGCCATTTTGGTATTCAAAGAAGGCACTTACTCATTTTGGTATTCACATATGGTATTCTATAAGTTTTATAGCTATTGTTTTCCTTAAGTTTTCCGGGATGATTAAAGCATCCAGGTCATCTTGTTGGAAACCTGTAACGTCTAAACCCGGTCGGGTATTATTGCCTGAGGATCTACCGTTCTCTTTGTCGGTATCCGACATTTTGTTGAAAAGTCTTGCAGAAGGTGCACAATATTTTGGGACACTATCCGTCAAAGTCGAACAAAACCAAAAACGAATACATAGGATTTTCGTCCTACTCAGTTATGGCGGATATTTGATCCTTTTACCAACTCCAGACGTCTATTGAAGTATTTTACGGGGAAAAATGAGGTCTCGACTGAGTTACTCTAGTATCTAGCGTTAATTTAGTGCCTTACAAAATGTTGGGTGCCATGTAGTGTAGTTCCTATATTCCCAATAGGCTCTGCACATTGGAATAACATACCCTATAGATTTGACGTAGGAGTTATGTCTACTAGGTCGCTATTGAATATATTAGACTTAATTGTGAGTGCCAGCTAGCTCAGAGGTCACTAGAAACTTTCTCAAGTTCACAAGAATTGATTTAGTTTCTGACAACCGCATTAACATGACAACTTTGTTTACCCAAGATAAAACTGATCTTCAGGGTCGTGTAAACAACAGATAGATATTTTACTCAGTCATTCGTGCATGCTTTGTTTCACCAGAGGTGCAGGGAAATAGAGAGATGGGCGTTTTCAATAAAAGTATTTATTGAACAGTCTTCTTTCTCATGCAGAAGAAATGAACTGCTACAATTGTAATACAGGCTGCAAATTATAATGCGTACAGCAAGAAGAGTATTATAAAATAATACTGTAAAAGCATGGTATGGTTTCTAAGCCATAAAATACATATATGAATAAATAAAGACTAAAAGTACTCAACTGGTGCTTCTAAAATACGCCTACCCCGGTGTACCTAACCTAAGTCTAGTACAAGGGAAGAAGTAAGTGTGGTGTAGCATAAGTTTAGTATTCTTTTGCCAATAATCTATCCAAGATTTCTCTTAGGGTCTAATCAGCTCCGTACCTTGGTTTAGAATGAAGGAGGTCTGGTATCTCTCCGTTTCAGGACTCGATTTCCCAACACCCCGCAAGGGAAGCTTGGGAACACTGGAGCTGGATTTCTCGGCAAGAGAAAAGACAGCGTCTCTCTCAGTGCGTCTGCTGGAGGGTCGGCTTCCTTCGGCACTTGCTGCAGCAGGATGCGTCAGGCAAGTAGATGGTCAAACTGCTCCAAACCACTGCGTGTTTGCTAAGGCAAGTGTGGGCATATTTATACCTTGAAGGTGCCGAGTTTGACATAAAGGTGGACATAATAACGCCATCAAAGAGTCTCAGTTCTTTGTAAACTCCATGAGTTCTTGGACAAATCAATATTCAAGCAAGGGGAAGTCCCTAACTTCTGAAGCCGAGTTTTCCAAGAAATCGGTGTGGATTTTTGGAACTAGTGGAAGTAGCCATGCCGTATTTGGACTGCATGAGCTATGTCTAAATATGGTTATGATTTCTATGCCTATATAAGGATATGGTGATTTATACCTATATATGGGCATGAATCAGGAAAATTCCACTATGGTCCGAAAATGCTATACAACAGTGGGTTCTCCCTGTGGTTCCGTCTCCCCTTTTCTTTCTGGCTTTTCTTTTAGGATCACTGAGGAAGTTTCATTTGCCGGCATGGTGGTTGCACGGAGTGGCTTAGCAGGTCTGGGTTCTCTGGAGCAGCTGTCAGTGCTTTGGCAGACCTCGTAGTTGTCTATTCTGCATTCTTATGCCTGTCTTTGGATGGCCATTTCATCTAGGTGTTTGGCACAGATGATGGTTTCTAGTGTGGCCAGTCTGTTTCTGGTTGTGCAGCTTTGATGGGATGGTGCTACCATGTGTCTGTCTGTCACTACCATGTATCTGTCTGTCGCTACCACGTGTCTGTCTGTCGCTATTTTGAGGGTTCCATGGCTGGTGATCCAGGCGTTTCGTGGATCTTGAAACATTTTCATGGGGCTGTTGCCTTGTTTTTTTTTCTGTGGCTGTTGTCCCTGTTAGCTGGAGCAGTGCGTTCTTTCCCTGAAATTGAAATTTGTGGTTCAAGTTGGAGTTTTTGCTTTGTCCTCCATTTGTTCCCCATGTGCGACTTGTTTTGGTACTTTTGACGTTTGGACTTGTTTTTTGGTGGCTATTGTTTTTGTCTGGGGCTGATGGGGGCATTGTCCTCTGCGATTCCTTTCTGGAAGGGCTTCAGGGTCAACTGTTCTGGTTCCGATCCCCATATTTTAGCCTCAGGGCAGTGTTACGTTTCCTGTCAGTCGAGTGGTGAACACCGGTTCTGCCAGGAGTCGTCCTTAGGTGTGGAGTGCAATTTGCATTGTTTGAATGCATGACGATCTTTGCTCCAGTACCTGGATTAGATTTGTCGTCCCGTATAGGGGGACGCATTATGTGTGGAATGTGGTCCCTCAAGGAGGGGGACGGCCATCTAAAGCTTCTTTACGTGGATGGATATGTTCTTAGTCTTGTTGGCTTATAAGGGGATTCTCCCCTTGGTGTTTGGGGCCTTCTGTGTGCTAGATGGCGTCTATGGTGGCTGTTTTCCAGGGGACCTCAGTAGTGTACATTGTAGGCCTGTGACTTCGGCCACTCCTACCTTGTTTGGGCGTTTCTATCGGATTATTGAGCTGGATTATCTGGATAATGTGTTGGATCACTGAATTTTGTCCTCTCTGTGAGAGTCGGGGTGTTTCTGTCTAGCTCTAGACACTCTATTTATTTGGTGAGTTTCCGACTCCGATGCCAGTTTCTGTTTTACTTTCTATGTCCTCGTTGGTTAAGAAGAAAGGTGAGGGAGGGACAGGAGGTAATGCATTCGTTACTTACCAGTAATGGCATTACTCCTATTCCTACCACGTCTTCCTTCTCGGTCCTTCTCACCCTCCCAGTACAGACTAATTGTCTGCGTTGGCTTGTTTATGTACAGGATGAGGAGGGGGCGACTAACGTTTTCATTTAGAAGAGGAATGGGTCTATTGGAAGCAAGAGATACTCATTGGTTATTAAGCAAGGTGAGGGAATAGAACTAGGAGTAACGCCATTACTGGTTAGAAATGGATGCATTTCTGGAAGATTTTTAGTTCCTTCAGGAGGTCTGGCTGCTCTTACCAGTTCTTGGCAAAGGTGTTTTCCTCTTCTAAAAGAAAACATTGGTTTTAGAATGTCAAAGTCTGATACGACATTCGTATTTGTTTGCAAAATAAGTGTAACTTTGTTGGCTTTGGGGGTGTATGTCAACACGTATGCGAGCAGGTTGTTATTGGTTTGATTTTTGGGTACCAAGAGTGTTTCACATGGATGCACCAAGCACTTTTCAAAGCTCCTATGAGAAGTCAGGTTATGTCTACTAGGTCGCTATCGAATATATTAGACTTAATTGTGAGTGCCAGCTAGCTCAGAGGTCACTAGAAACTTTCTCAAGTTCACAAGAAGGGATTTAGTTTCTGACAACCGCATAAACATGACAACTTTGTTTCCCCAAGATAAAACTGATCTTCAGGGCCAGTATATGGTCAGTATTTGGTGCTCACTTGTGGAAGTGTAGCATTCTGCACTAACCGTTAGGACTCCTAACTTTGCTACTCCTAAACTGATTAAAATCCTAACTTTAAGACATTCGGTAATCACAGAAGGCATTTAGGAGTCCTAAAGTCTGTGAGACACCATGACTCAGATGCTGCAGTAACTGGAGGAGAAGATGTACGTGGCGTGACGTTGATAGTTTCTGGGAAGAGGCAGGAACGCTGTCCCTGTTCAGCAAATTGTCACCAATGTTTTATTTTATTTATTTTATTTATTGGCATTTCAAAACAACCAACACAAGTAAGTACAACAACGTAGTCAGTCTTACAATGCGATGACACAAGTGATACATAGATAATATGCAATGCTTCCAGCTGTAGGAGACGAACACATTTCACCATCCTAACTAATACAATACAGAGGTGTCTGTGTTAAATGGCTACAATACCAGACCCGAAGCCAGGGCATTACCTATATCAGGGGATCATGACCCAACATCCCTATGGAGTGGTTCTGGATACAGGGCCCGATTCACAGAACTAACTTTAGACAAAATCCTAAACTTACTACCATTTTGGTATTCACAGAAGGCACTTACTCATTTTGGTATTCATAGAAGGCACTTACTCATTTCGGTATTCACAGAAGGCATTTAGGAGTCCTAAAGTTGGAACTCCTAACTTTACTACTCCTAAACTGAGAAAAATCCTAACTTCAAGACTTTCGGTATTCACAGAAGGCGTGTACAAGTCCTAAAGTTAGGACTCCTAACTTTACTACTCCTAAACTGAAAAAAATCCTAACTTTAAGACTTTCGGTATTTCGGTAACTTATAGAAAATGGCCAATTACCAAGAGGTGGAAGGGTTATATTTGTCATAGAGGCACATGAATATCGGCAGACAGAGGTATTCTATTCATGGATTATCTTTCCACAAGCAAATCCAACAACACATGTGTTCCACTTCTATAAGATAGAGGAACATCCAGCGGAATACTTTCCTTTCGAGGACATTGATATTCCACTAACTTACCAAGAGCATCAGCTCTGAATTAAAGGCGCCCTACAACATCAAAATCACATTACCAGGCTCGGTCCACTAGGTAGACCAGGAGTAACATGGCCGGTACTAGCCAGCTATACACCACATCCTGACATTGAAAGAATGACCGATGTAGAACTGTTAGCTCAGCTAAAGCAATTAATTAAAATACATAGACAATTGGCATAATATGTAATGTGGACTCTAACAGTCCAACCTGCTATAAGAATTCCACAGCACACCCCTCATCAGGGAAACACAAACAAAATAATACCACAGACCATACAATCAGTCATTGGTAAATTACCAACAAAAAGGGAACACATTTCATTCTGGTTAGCTCAAACAATTACTCAAATCAAATCAAATCAAATCAAATCAAAATAAGCTTTATTCGGTTTTTTGTTTAAAACCATAAAAGCAGCAAGAAAAAATACAAACATGTATCAATGACTCAGCATATCATTTGCAAAGTAAAAAGGAACCAACTATTAAAAGCAAACTAAAATCAATCTGGCAATTCAGCTGAAAGAAAAAGGTACATGCAAAATCAAGAAAAGGTTAAAGGGCAGAGGGTTAGTAGCACAAGATACATGGCAACCCCTTTCACCAAGAATTGTGGTTCCATGTCATTTGCCTTAGGGACGGATAGGGTCGGGGGCCGGGATAGAAATCGTACAAGTCCCAGATGCGAATGGGGCCATCTCCCTCTTTGGGTTGGGAAGATCGCAAATAGGGGACAATGTTCATGCTCTTGAATTTAATTAAAATAAGGTCGCCTGGGATGTCTTTGGGCGACGTACCTAGCCACCCCACCCTCCTGACACTCAAGATGCCGCCATCTAAGGTAGATGGCAGTGGTCTGTGTTGTTTTAGCCAGGAAATGGCTTTGTTTAACAGGTCCTGGTGAGTTTCAAATTTGCCCTGACTAGGTGCAGAGACCCCAGAGAGAAGAGTCACGTAAGGGGAAGCTTCTGGGGGTAGATTAATCCGATTCCTGCTTTCAAGTGCGGTTCTGGGAGCTCTAAGGGGTACAGGTACGGAATTAAAAGTAATGTCCCGGCTTCTTGGATTAGGTATAGACATGAGGGGTTCAAGAGTTTGAGCTTTCGTGCGTGTCGTTGGCTTGAATTTTTCATTGTTACTGGGGAGAATAGGGTGAATGGGTGTCCCAGTTATTTCAGTTGGAGTATGGATCCTTAGTATTGTATTTTCGATACTGGTCAACCTGTTTCCGAGATTGTTGATTTTTGTGACCAGGAGTGCAGTTATTAACAGTTGCTCGATCTGGGCCAGTAAGGTCAAGTGAAGTGGTGATACTGAGTCAGGTATTCTGTTCACAGCCTCAATCGGCAATAATATAGGTAGGTTGGGGGGAGATAATGAGGGGCTAGTGCACATTTTGTCGGAATTCTCAGTGTCATTGTCGTTTTCCTCATCAGCCTCTCTGCCCACTGTAGGGGGGGTAGATACGTCCTGGACGTAGTTCGTACCACACAGGGCATTCAGCTCCTCCCAGATGGACATGGACATGGTATGAAACAGTACAGTGAGGGGTCAATAAAGATAGGATACAATAAAACAACTCAGTACCTCCACCTTCGTAGTAGCCAAGAGGGGTGGCCCGGCCCGGCCTCCTCGTGCCTCTGAGGGCCACAGAGGGCCCGCCCTTTGCCCGGGCTTAGCCCGGCGCGGTCCCGCGACGCGGAGGGAGTGTCCCTTGATGTAGCGCTTCCGGGCGCGCTCTGGCCGGATGCAGGAAGTGGCAGGAAATAGCCGCTATGCTCCCTGGGAGCTGTAGTCTCTAGCCGCGTGTTGGATTGCGGTGGCGGCGAGACGCAGCGTTAGGGCCCCAGGAGCTAGCTGGCGAGTGGCAGGTAAGTTCCTTCCCTCTGTGCCCTGTGCCCTGGCGTTTCTGTCCTCAAATAGAGGCAGTATTTCCTGATAGTACACATCATGAGAAACACAGGATTCTAACAATCTTTTTACCAATGGGGATCGCACCACACCTGGAGGACTGTGACACTTGGGGTCCAGTCTTTCCTGCAATTTACACAAAAACACATGGTGTTCCGTCCATGGCGGTAATACCAGACGTCCTGAAAAAGATTCAAAATGAATACGGGGCAGAAACTGCTTTAAATCTCGGTATGAAGTTACTGAAGGATTTCAAACAGGTCTCAGCTATAATATTAGCAAATATTCAAGGTGAAGCAGCATCCATTGAAATCCGCAAAACACTAAAAGAACTTGATGTAACTGAGCAACCATATGAACTGGCCAAAAAAATAGAAAAATCGTATGCAGAACTAGGAAGAGATAGTTTGGGAGGGAAACCAATAACACCCAAACTAACAGAAAATCCTGATTTTTATTTTATTAAATACACTCTCACTACTCCTAAAAAGAAATGGGAAAATGCTAGACAGACACTTCCCAAAGAGAAGCGTTCCCAATCCAGAGGTAGGTCTCCTCAAAAGGAGCACTCTGAAAAGAGATATAACCTCAGAAATAGGGATAATTTGAGAAAACCTGATAGCTATCAAGATACTGATACACGTTCCTCTCGTACCTTTCATACTTCTTCGCAGAAATCGAAAGAAGAGGACGATCAGAACACAAGGAAGAACGTGTGAAGTCCAAAGAAGATCAACACATTCCAAAAAATACGAAAACTCAATTCACCAAAATGAAGGTAGAAAGTCTAAAAATCAGACATGCCGAGGATCTTGAGGACACAACTCAAGAACGGGGGGTGGGCCCAGACAATACTGGACAGCGCAGCAGAAGTTACCATAGCTCGCAGGATCCTGAAGGATCATCTGGAGACAGTGGACCTGAATGAATGCATTCAGGTTGAAACTGCAGAGACCACGATTAGCGTACCCCATAAGTTATATGAAGTGACACTCCGGATAGAGGGGGGACATAACTAGAAAAATAAAAGCACTCTTTTGGGAAAAACGATCTAAGGGTTATGACATCCTTCTGGCTGAAAAAGACTGGCCACCTGAATTTGTCAGGGAATGCCCACATGGCGAAGAGATCATTATGCCAGCCTTCTCAAACCATATTCCTATTCATAAAAAATACACATGCCAGAAAATGGACTGTGGCCCAGGCTCCAGCATTATATAAAAATCATGTGGGATGGGATGAGGATTCTCCTCACCATAAGATCCAGTTAAATAAAATCAACCTACTGCTCAGAGGCAGTATCCAGTTAACACCTTGGCTGCTAGGGGTTTTCCCCTCCTGTGCTGAAAATGCTTGAATACTAGTTTCATGACAAGGTCAGCTCGTCATAAGCACAGCTCAACCGTGCCTCATGACGAGCTGACCTTGTCATGAGCATGGAAGGGGTTAAGCCAGAAGCTAAAAAACAGGTCAGGGAGATCCTAGATTAACTTGAATACCAAGGGGTGATTGAAACATGCACCTCATCCATGAACAATCCTTTGTTTCCTGTCTCCAAACCAGACAATACATATCGTCTAGTTATGGACTACAGACATTTAAACTTCTGTTGCAAAACGTTTGCAGTACAAAATGCACACAGTGCAGCACTGATGAATAACATTGTGCGCAAAAAATATAAAACCACATCAGATATTTCAAACGGATTCTTCTGTCAAAATATCGCACCTTAAAGCAGGTATTTGACCGCTTTCTCAATTATGGGGACACAGGGACACTTCTGTCGTCTCCCACAGGGATTCAAGAACAGTCTTGGGTTGTTTTCAGCCAGAGTAACAGAGTTACTATAAACGTATGATGATGAGGCATTATCCTATGTCGATGACATCTACCTTACAGACGATGATTTGGACAGGCACTTGAACAGGGTGAACACCATAATACTTGGATTCGCCTCTGAAGGGTACAAATTCAACTTTAAAAAATCAAGAATTGCCCACTTCAACGTCCTATTCTTGAGATCGAACTTTCAAGTAAAGGCAAAAGCCTGGCAGCAAACTTTACATTCTAAATTATGCAGAAAAGGTTAAACCTCTTTACGAATTAATCAAACCTGATTTCAAACCAACTAATTGGACTCGAAAACACACAGAAATTTTACGTTCAGTGCAAACAGACTTGTTAGCAACAACACATTTACAGACACGCATAAACGAACGCAACCTTGTAATCCGGATCATCCCAGGGAGATGCGGATTCACATACCTAACCTTTAATGAAGGTGAAAAGGTACCAATAGCTTACAAATCACACTTGTACACACAAGCTGAAATGAAATTCACTTCAACAGAAAAAATTCTGACAGCGGTTCAAACTGCAGTAGCAAAAGAGAGAGCCCTAGCGCAGAGAAAACGCATAAAGGTCATTACTCCTGTACCTGCCTTAGAGGCAGTGACAAAAGCGAGCATTCCAAATGCAAAAACTTTACATCCAAGATGGATACAATGGGTTAATTCTCTTGCTGCAACAGACGTTGAATACGTTTTTGATCCCTACTTGAAGACTCAAGAATTTCTCCAATACGAACAAGAATGTCCCCTGCCCACTGAGATTCTGCCTCTAGAACATTACGGATGTATAAATTATACAGATGGATCAGCACAGCCCGCAATTGGGGGAAAACAAGCTTATAGTGCTGCATGCGTGATTGTTAAAGGTCGCTGGCGCGATGGTAAATTCAGACCTATGGTCACAAAAACTCAGTTCTTAGGAGATTGCACAGCTCAGCGAGATGAACTCCAGGCTTTCAAGATGGCGCTTGAGAATACCGATCGCGAATTCCCCACACTCATAGTGTGAGATTCGTATTACTGCGTCCAGTCTTACAATGAATACTTGCAGATTTGGGTTCAAACCGGGTTCAAAGACGCAAAAGGTGGCACAATCAAGCATAAATGGCTTTGGGAACAAGTAGTTCTATTACAGAAAGAACTACAAAAGACTCACATGATCCATACCCTGAGTCATCAGCGGCGTGATGGCGTTCACGTGGCAGGGAATTCATTGGCTGATGAAGCCGCGAAGGCAGCTGTGCAAACGGCTTCCGTAGCTGCAATCACTCGTTCAAAAACAAAAATAGACAGTGAAATAATGCAGGCTGTCACCGCTTCCAACAAAGACAGCGGGAAAACTTTACCAAAAGGCTTTCCACTTAAGTACTCCTATATAACTGATGCAAATAATGTTCCTTTTGCTCGAATCACTGGAGTGGGGGATAGAGTAATTCCAAACATGGAACACAGATTAGGACTAATCTTAGCAGCACATGAAGGACTCGCCTCTGCACATGCAGGTGTTTCCGCCACAGTGTCATTATTAAAGAAAAGATACTGGTGGCCGCTTATGAGGAAACAGACCAGAAACTATGTTTTGGAATGTGAAATCTGCCAGAAAATAAAAGTTTCAACAGTGAAACGCCCGGCGCAGACACCCCTTCTTATTTCGAATAAACCATTAGCATGTGTTTACCTGGACCACTGTGGGCCCTTACAGAGGGATGGCAACTATAAATATATCATGGTCGCAGAGGATTCATACTCAAGATTCATTTGGATGTGGCCTCAGCGCTCGGCTGACGCCCGAACTGTTATAACAGATTTGCGAGTCTTTATAGCACATACGCAATCTGCAGGCTACATTCTGACCAGGGTCCTGCGTTTAGCTCTCGGGCTTACAAGGAGGCCATGGCCAACTTGGCCGTTGCATTGCAGTTTTCAAGTCCATTCAATCCTGAGGGAAATTCTGTAGTGGAAAGAAAAAACCGGGACATAAAGCAATCTATAGCAGCTAGGGTATTAGGCTCGGGTGACGGGTGGGTCAAACATCTTATAAGTGTCCAACGTAGTCTTAATAACCTGCCAAGAAATTCTCTGGGTGGAATCACTCCATATGAAATACTTTTTGGTACTAGAATGCTAGTCCAGGATCTTGATTGTCACACTTCAGTGGTAGAACACAAACCCTTTGAAATCAAAGACCGTTAGGCTGTTTTGCAGGCCTTAAATGAAACATGAAGAAGTCTAAGCAACACCTTACAGAAGCCAACGACCACTGAAGAAAAACCACCTGTCCCAGCAAGACCTGTCTGGATTCCAAAGATTGGAGATCTGGTCTGAGAGAAAATAGCGGATAAGAAGGAACTTGGGCCTTCTTACAGGAAACCAGTACCTGTATTAGCGGTCCACGGATCAAGAACAGTGTTACTGCCGCCCCTTGCTGGAAGAAAGGAGAACCGGTCCGTATCAATTGGCCTGGTTAAACCACATCACGTGGCCGATAATAAGTAGTAGGCCCAGTTGACTCCAAAGATGTAGCAGAAGACCAAATATTGCTGCTATCCAAGAGGTTCAAACTGAAAGACTTATCACCTTTGAAGAATCTGCAGTACGAAAAGAAGGACTATCAATCAATCAATCAGTGACACTTATAAAGCGCGCTACATACCCGTAGGGTCTCAAGGCGCTGGGGGGGGGGGGGGGGGGGGGAGCCGCTACTGCTCGAACAGCCAGGTCTTCAGCTTCTTCCTGAAGGAGAGGTGGTCTTGGGTCAGGCGCAGGTCGGGAGGGAGGGAGTTCCAGGTCTTGGCGGCCAGGTAGGAGAAGGACCTTCCTCCTGTAGTCGCTCTTCGGATGCGGGGGACGGCGGCGAGGGTGTGGTTGGCTGATCGGAGGTGGCGTTTGGGAGCGTAGAAGTTGACTCGGCTGTTGAGGTAGCTCGGGCCTTGGTCGTGTGGGGCTTTGTGTGCGTGGGTGAGGAGGCGGAAGGTGATTCTTTTGTTGACGGGGAGCCAGTAAAGGTCTCTCAGATGTCCGGAGATGTGGCTGGTTCGTGGGATGTCGAGGATGAGTCTGGCTGAGGCGTTCTGGATCCGCTGGAGTCTCTTCTGGAGCTTGGCGGTGGTACCGGCGTAGAGGGCGTTGCCGTAGTCCAGTCGGCTGGTGACGAGGGCCTGGGTGACGGTCTTCCTGGTCTCGGTGGGGATCCACCAGAAGATCTTCCGTAGCATGCGTAGGATGTTGAAGCATGCCGAGGAGACGTTGTTGACTTGCCTGGTCATGGAGAGGGAGGAGTCCAGGATGAAGCCCAGGTTGCGTGCATGGTCTGTCGGTTTGGGTGCGGTGCCCAGGGCGGGAGGCCACCAGGAGTCGTCCCAGGCGGAGGGAGAGGAGCCCAGGATGAGGACCTCCGTCTTGTCCGAGTTCAGTTTCAGGCGGCTGGTCGTCATCCACTCGGCTACCTCTTTCATCCCTTCGTGCAGGTTGGCTCTGGCGGCGGCGGGGTCGTTGGTCAGGGAGAGGATCAGCTGGGTGTCGTCGGCGTAGGAGATTATGCTGAGGTTGTGTTTGCGTACGATGGCCGCGAGGGGGCTCATGTAGACGTTGAAGAGGGTGGGGCTCAGAGATGATCCTTGGGGGACGCCGCAGATGACTTCGGTGGCCTCTGACTTGTACGGTGGTAGGCGGACTCTCTGTGTTCTTCCGTCGAGGAAGGAGATGATCCATTCCAGCGCCTTGTCCTGGATTCCGACGTTGCTGAGGCGCCGTACTAGGGTGCGGTGGCAGACCGTGTCGAATGCCGCGGAGAGGTCTAGGAGGATGAGGGCCGCTGTTTCTCCGTTGTCCATCAGGGCTCGGATGTCATCGGTGGCGGCGATGAGGGCGGTCTCGGTGCTGTGGTTGGCTCGGAAGCCGGACTGTGAGGGGTCGAGGGATCCGTTCGTCTCGAGGAAAGCGGCCATCTGCTTGTTGACGGTCTTCTCGATGACTTTGGCTGGAAACGGGAGGAGCGAGATGGGGCGGTAATTCTTGAGGTCGGTGGGGTCCGCTGTTGGTTTCTTGAGTAGAGCGCTGAGTTCGGCGTGTTTCCAGCTCTCAGGGAAGATGGTGGTGTCGAAGGATGTGTTGATGATGTCTCGCAGGTGGGGTGCGATGACAGCGTCGGCCTTGTTGAAGACGTGGTGAGGGCAGGGGTCGGTCGGTGATCCGGAGTGGATGGAGTTCATCGTGCGGATGGTGTCTTCGGTGCTGATCGGGGTCCAGGCGTGGAGGGTGGTGGTGGGGGGTGGTTGTTCGGTCATGGTGTGCGTTGGTTGGTTGTTGAAGCTGTTGTGTATGTCCGCGATCTTGTTGTGGAAGTATGAAGCGAGGGAGTTGCAGAGGTCTTGCGATGGGGTGATGTCGTTGTTTCCTGCGCTGGGGTTGGAAAGCTCTTTCACGATGTTGAAGAGTTCCTTGCAGTTGTGTGCGTTGTTGTCCAACCGGTCCTTGAATGCTGTTTTCTTGGCGGCGCGGATCAGCTGGTGGTGTTTCCGGGTGGCAAGTTTGAAGGAGGTCCTGTTGTCCGGTGTCGGTTCCCTTCTCCAGACTTTCTCGAGGGCTCGGCAGTTCTTCTTGGAGCTCTTGAGTTCGTCGGTGAACCATGGGGCTTTCTTGCTGCCGGGTCTGCTGGGCGGGGTCCTCAGAGGGGCGAGTTCGTCCGCGCAGTTGCTGATCCACTTCGTGAGGTTGTCGGCGGCCTGGCTGGGGTTCGCTGAGCTGGCAGGAGGGTGCTGGCTCAGGGAGGTGGCGAGCTGGTCTGCTGTGATCTTGTTCCAGCTTCTGCGGGCGGCCTGTTGCTGGTGGTGGTGGGTCGTTGTTTTCTTGAAGGTGAAGTGGACGCAGCTGTGGTCCGTCCATTGAAGCTCTGTGGTGTGGCTGAAGTCGATGTCCTTGCTGGATGAGAAGACAGCGTCGAGTGTGTGTCCGGCGAGGTGGGTGGGGGTGGACACCAGTTGCTTGAGTCCCAGGTTGGCGAGGTTGTCGAGCAGGGTGCTGGTGTTGCGGTCGTTGTTGTTCTCCAGATGGAAGTTGAGGTCTCCCAGGAGGATGTAGTCAGCGGAGGGGAGGGCATGTGGGCTGACGAAGTCGGCGATGTCCTCGCTGAATTGTGTGCGTGGACCAGGGGGTCGGTAGATCAGGGTGCCTCTGAGGGTGGAGTTCGGGTTGGTGTGGATCTGGAAATGCAGGTGTTCGGCAGTGGTCAGGGAGTTGTCGGTGCTGGTCGTGAGACGGATGGTGCTCCTGTGGATGATGGTGATGCCTCCTCCCATCTGGTTGGCGTTTCGGTCCCTCCGGACGATCTTGTAGCCCTCTGGGATGGCGATGGCGATGTCGGGAGCTGAAGAGGCGTTCATCCAGGTCTCCGTGAGGAAGGCAACGTCAGGGGCTGTGGTGTCTAGAAGGTTCCAGAGTTCGATGGCGTGTCTGTGGACGGAGCGGGTGTTGAGCAGGATGCACTTGAGGTGGGTGCTGCTGGTGTTCGGCTTGGTGGGTGCTGGTGCGAGGCAGGTCCGGATGCAGGTGAACTTGCAGGCGTGGCAGCTGAAGGGTCCGTGGGTACGTCGTGGAGTGGCTTGATGGCATTCTGGGAGTCGGACGGTGTTGAGAGCGGTGAGGGTGGCGGCGGAGTACGTCAGGCGGGTCGGTCGGGGTCTTCGTGGGCCAGGGGTCCTGGCACTGGGCGCGGTCCAGGCACGGACGGGCGTAGACGGGCTTACCTTTGGCGCGCCTTCGGCGCACAATCGGCGCGCCCGCTGCGCGTGACCGCTGCGCGTTCGCACGGTCGCCATTTAAGGCGAAGTGCGCGGGTGGGCGGAGCAGCTGGGAGGCGGGAGCGGGGAGGGTACAGAAAAGAAAAAGGGGCGGGGAAAAGCGGCGGTGGCGGGAAGGGAGGGCGGAGGGCGGAGGACAACAAGGAAGGAAACCACAACACGGGGGAAATAAAAATTAAACTGAACGGGCACAAATTCTTGACAAAACAAGGAAAAAAACAAAGTTATACAAAACAGGCACAAATTTTAGACAAAACAAGGGCAAAAACAACCGCAGCGGCGCCAGCCGGCAACCGGCAAACGAGGCAGCAGCAAGGCAGAGGGCAGGCAAGGGGCACACGCAGCAGCAGCTGGTGGCCGTGCGGCGCGGGGGTGTCCCACAAGTGGGGACTATGCAACAAAGCCATGGAACTTGTGCCTTTTGAAATCCAAATAACAGTTCATCAGGAAAACTCCTGCCTACAATGATGTAGCATCTGACTGTACTAACATGTCATGGGACCAAGCAGCTCAAGCGATTTCGAATAATCTGGATGCGATACCAACAATTGACAGAACTGCCTCTGGCTATTTAATTAACTTTGATACGTTTTCTGAGGATCCCAGTGAACCTGAAACACGGCCAGCAAATAAAACTTTCAAGGAACAAATGACGGAACTTGGTCACCAGCTTACAAATACATATCTGATTTCACCATAGGTTGAATTTTGGATTGTGTTAGGTGTACTTTTTCTCCTACTATGGCTCATTCTCGTTTTAAGTTTGGGAAAGCTGATAGATGGAAAATATAGTAAAATGGACGCAGCAAGTAAGAACATCAACTTGCTCCTGAAGCCACACAAATCATCTCATCGTGAACAAAGAGACCTGTCATCAGTGAACATCACAGCCATTGCTCTACCTGGTGGTATAGCATGGAACAGAACTGATTATGACATTTATGGCCCTGTCGAGCTGCTCAAAATTCCACACCAATTTAAGGTTTCCTTGAGTGATTTTGTGTCACTCAGCACATTTTCTGATGATTGGGACTTTGAGACTGTTAATAACATGATGGCAGACTTGGAAATGTCAGCTAAATTTGCGAAACATGAATACTTAGAAGGTTCGTGAAATTATTAAGAAATGTATTGTTTTAATCATTTTGGTCGTCGTTATTTGCAAAAATCTGCAAACCCTAGAAATGTTTTAACTTATAATCAAGGGGAACACTGTCCGACGCCACCAAAGGGTAGCTCTAAAACATTTTATGAAAAATTTCCATACTTCTCAGGCTTCAATGTCACAGATCCAGAAACTTTTTTCTTAAAAAATGTTAACAAGACCGGCATGCAAAGTATGTTGACTAATTCTAAGCAAATTTATTCTGCAGCATTTTATGCTCAATTGTCCACATTAGGTTTTGACTTTTGGAAAGACAACATTGAGACAAAAACTGTCTGGGGCACAAAAGACTGGCAGGTGCAAGGTTTAGAAGCCTTATTTAGAGCCTGCATAATCCCAGAACAAATAATGTTCTTAAATGACACTGTTCAACAGACATCTTGTCTTGGCATGGCTAAGATAAAAGATTTAAACAAACCGTCCATAACTAAACCCACACCTGATAGTAATGGAACTACAGATGAGGAGGTAGATGTAAATTATATTTTACAACAAAACAGAACTAATCCTGAATGGAGAAAATGGTTAATCTTGCCCACAGACACGAATAACTATCAAGATAGATTCCTGAACAAAACACAAGGATTTACAGTAACTAGGCCAGATCCAAGATATGTCCAGAGACAACATCCTGGCATAATAACAACTTACAGTGTAGGAAAACTGTGCCTTGAGTGGCTAAAAAAATCTGCACTCCCGGATATACAACAACACTTAACTTTACTTAAAAATGGCATTAATTGAGAGAATTCTTACTAGGACCTCGCAAACAACGTCATAAACGTTTCATATTCGCCGGTATTTGCGCTGCTTACAATGAATTATGGAAAGTCACGCAAATGGAAACTGCAGAACGAATACGAGAAATTGATTGTATTAATTTAGAGAAAGCTCTCTCTGTAGTTGACAATGGGTTAACAACTCTGTTGTTCAGAATTTATTCTTTGGACAGCATTGTATCCTCTACCATTGACATAATAGAACAGTATTTGCTCATGTTACAACATGACCAGTCTCAATTGCATTCTATAATGCTGCTAGGCTGGACGTTACAAAACCTTCGTTCAGGCTATGTGCCTTAGCGTCTAATCAACACCACGTCATTGTTTACTGGATTTAAACCTTACAGATAAACAAATCTCTTTGGCACAGAGGGGAGCAGACTATACGGTGCTGAGCATAGAAAACCTGGAAAGATTGCTGTTAACCGTTTCTGAGAAACAAGCCGTTGAATGGCACCATCACGATACCAGTGACGATTTTCCAGTTTCAGTATTGCTTAAAACACATACCAGCAGGCCTGTATGAAAGGTTGGGTAAAGAGTACATAAAGTCGACCTGGGATTTACCATACACACACAAATGTTGAAGTGGGGAAAAGGAGGTATTTCTTAGTGGTAAAAATTGAAAAAACACATTGAGCAGTAAACTTCTATGTCAGGGCATTAATTTTCATGGAGCCTGTGATGGTTCTTCAAACAACTTATCATGCCACCTGCAGGGTTCCCCGGCAGCAGTGATAGATCCAATCTTTAGGCAGCTTTCCATTGGGAGCTACATAATGTTGAATGATCACAGCTGTTGTGGAATGATGCCAGGAATAGCCTATCTCGTTAGAGTGTCAGCCAGGGTCACTTGTTGTATGCAAGTATTGTTTCCTAAAACTAAGACAGACGGGGAGTCGCCACTATGGCCTTCACTGAACATCTTTTCTATACAAATTGATACTTTAAGCCGAATGAAAGCCGTTCTTTTACAAAAAACTGTGCCCCTGACCTCGTCCAGAGAGACGTATGATCTGCAAGTTGCAAGGTCCTCTGCAGAGATTCATGCCCTATTATCAACAAACTGCCCCATACATTTTGCAGAAATGTTAGGTCGTATCTTAAACATGTCTGATACCAGTGGTATTGTACATGTATTTAAGACGATTTTTTCGGGACTGTTAGCATCCTTTGAAGCAGTCCTAGGCATTTTTCCTAACTTCGTGCACTATGTATTCGGCGGCCTGCCTCGCATCTTGGGACTCGTAGCAGGGATATTATTTGTATTCCTCCTGCTCCGTTATGGCAAGTATGGTCACCAGCGGTACCCAGATTACCATGGAAAATGCTCTTCTGGCAATGCAGTATCGTGAACGCATAACACATATTCTTGGCATGGCTCGTTTGAGAGATCTGAATACCACGTGGTTCCTGTCATTCAGACCAATCTGGCAAGATTGCATCTTACCTGTTTTACGATGCCTGCTTTGTGGAGAGGAATGTGTGTTGGATATCGGTCTAACACTTCCATCAGCACTGCCAACGGATGTTGACACTTTGCTTGGTCCGGTAACAGCTCATGCATTGTGTTGCCCCCAACGGCTACCAATCCTGATGACGGCATTCATTGAGGTCTCACAGGCAATTACAGCTGAGGGTGAGATACGTGGACCAACAGGCACACAGGTACCATCTACTGCGATCATTGCTTCTCATCTGTGTACGATTGACCAACTTCATGAAGTGGTTCAACTTTTATCTACTGTGGTAGACGATTTCTTTGCCAGCCTAGACGACTTAATGTTTTCTCCTGACACAGAGAATACGTTTTGAAATTAGCACACAGCGTTCTATGAACTCTGAATTCGACCTTCACTTTTCAACTCTAGCTTTGGAACTCTGTTTTTCTACGATTTGACTTTTTCCAAAATTATTTTTTTTCTTTTTGGCACAAAGTAATCTGCTTAAAGTAGAACTATTCATAGAGAACAAGAATTCTTTGAATACCTCCTAGAAACAATATTGACCTAATCCACAAACCAAAACAGTTTGTATATTCTACTATGGGATGGTCTCAACTTTTCTTCTGTAACTAAGTGCCATTTCATAAATGTAAATTTGTGATTCATTCTGATAGCATTTCCAATATCATAATATATGCTTGCGATGAAATCATTGCTTTTAAATGCATACTATACAGATGCTCATTTTATGTGTACATACCCATTTTTAAATGCATTTTATGTATTTTTGGGTGGGAGTGTAAACACATGCTTTAGATATGTTTTAGTGCTTGAATTTAGTAATGTCAAACATAATAAAGTGGAGTGGGTGTTGTATAGCATTTTAGGACCCTAGAGTAATTTTCCCGATTCATGCCCTTATATAGGTATAAATCACCATATCCTTATATAGGCATAAAAATCATAACCACATTTAGACATAGCTCATGCAGTCCAAATACGGCATGGCTACTTCCAATAGTTTCGAAAATCCACAACGATTTCTTGGAAAACTCTGCTTCAGCAGTTAGGGACTTCCCCTTGCTTGAATATTGATTTGTCCAACAACTCATGGAGTTTTCAAAGAGCTGAGACTCTTTGATGACGTTATTATGTCCACCTTTACGTCAAACTCGGCACCTCCAAGGTATAAATATGCCCACACTTGCCTTAGCAAACACACAGTGGTTTGGAGCAGTTTGACTATCTACTTGCCCGACGCATCCTGCTGCAGCAAGTGCTGAAGGAAGCCGACCTTCCAGCAGACGCACTGAGAGAGACGCTGTCTTTTCTCTTGCTGAGAAATCCAGCTCCAGTGTTTCCAAGCTCCCATTGCGGGGGTGTTGGGAAATCGAGTCCTGAAACATAGAGATACCAGACCTCCTTCATTCTAAACCAAGGTACAGAGCTGATTAGACCCTAAGAGAAATCTTGGATAGATTCTTGGCAAAAGAATACTAAACTTATGCTACACCACACTTACCTTTTCCCTCGTAATAGACTTAGTTTAGGTACACCGGGGTAGGCGTATTTTAGAAGCACCAGTTGAGTACTTTTAGTCTTTATCTATACTAATATAATAAAGAGAGAGCCCAAACATTTGAGGCGGGTAATCTCAGGAACCACAGCACCAATCACAACACCCAATACAGCGTTGGAAAGGGCAGTTGCAGCAGAAGGACATAGGCTAGGGGGCGTGTGGTACGTTCCGCCCTTCATGCCATGTCTCATATCGTGTGCTAATCCCACCCTGCTCCCTTTAAATACCCCTGCACCCCATAATCATAACCCACCCTTACTACTTAAAATACCCCAACACCCCTAAACACTAACCCATCTTAACCCTATAAATATACCCTGTACCCTAAAACCCAAACCTATCCCTAAACCCTAAAAATACCCCTGTACCCCAAAACCCAAACCTATCCCTGAACCCTAGAAATACCCCTGTACCTCAAAACCCAAACCTACCCCTGAACCCTAAAAATACCCCTGTACACCAAAACCCAAACCTAGCCCTGAACCCTAAAAATACCAATGTACCCCAAACCCAAACCTAGCCCTGAACCCTAAAATACCCCTGTACCCCAAAACCCAAACCTACCCCTGATCCCTAAAATACCCCTGTACCCCAAAACCCAAACCTAGCCCTGAACCCTAAAAATACCCCTGTACCCTAAAACCCAAACCTAGCCCTGAACCCTTAAAATACCCCTGTACCCCAAAACCCAAACTACCCCTGATCCCTAAAAATACCCCTATACCCCAAAACCCAAACCTAGCCCTGAACCCTGAAACTTCCCCTGTACCCCATAACCCAAAACTATATCTGAACCCTTAAAATACCCAAACACCCCAAAACATATACCTCAGTACCCCAAAACATATACCCCTATACCCATACTTACCTTATTCAAACATTTAAAAAAACATGCATTTACCATTCATGCATTTACAACGAATTTCGTTGTAAATGTATGCGTGGTAAAAGCATATAAAATGTAATGCCATGCCTTATAATGGCATTGTGGAGTCATGGTACTTTCGTAATGAAAGTATGCGGAGTGATGGTATGCGGAAAGAAAGTTGCGGAATAATGGGTGTTTACCCTCCCCCGGTAAGTACATTGGTGGCACGGCGGCCCACATCTCCAGCAGCATACTCATATTTTTTCCCCGCCCATTTGAAAAATGCACAGGTCTCTCTCATTGATGGCCAGCACTGACATACACTTTTAGACACACCTCCCGTCACAAGTTCTAGAATTGCGAACTTTAGAGCTGGGGAGCTACATTTGAATCTCGGCATCAGCTCAACATCCTGCGATTCCAGGCAAATCGCTTTGTCTCCCCATGCCTACCACAAATGAATGTGTTCTTCTGTAATGTAAATTGTGCTCATGCCATGTTGTCGAGTTCGCGCTATATAATATTGCAAGGAAAAATAAAGTAGGGAAACTCGAGTTCACACACTACTGAACGCACACTCTTAAGTGCATCAGCAGTGCACTGTGAATCGGAGCGTTTCACAGGCCTGTCACAGATAAGAAATGCTATCAAAACGAAATCCCACAAAACAATATACTACTGTCCGGCAGCAATTCATACCCGGACAACGTCGGGACGGGCTGCTAGTTTATTCATATATGTATTTTATGGCTTAGAAACCATACCATGATTTTACAGTATTATTTTATAATACTCTTCTTGCTGTACGCATTATACTTTGCAGCCAGTTATATGACTGTAGCAGTTCATTTCTTCTGCATGAGAAAGAAGACTGTTCAATAAATAATTTTATTGAAAACGCCTGTCTCTCTATTTCTCTGCACCTCTAGTAAAACGTAGCACGCACGAATGACTGTGTAAAATATCTATCTATTGTTTCCACGATTCTGAAGATCAGTTTTATCTTGGGGAAACAAAGTTGTCATGTTTATGCGGTTGTCAGAAACTAAATCCCTTTTTGTGAACTCAAGAACGTTTCTAGTGACCTCTGAGATAGCTGGCACTCACAATTAAGTCTAATAAATTCAATAGCGACCTAGTAGACATAAGTCCTACGTCAAATCTATAGGATATTTTATACCAATGCGCAGAGCCTATTGGGAATATAGGAACTACAGTACACTCCTGTCCGATCCCCAACCACTCTAGGTGAGGGACCCTCACCAGAAACATGAGCACTGAAATGTCAAAAGGACAAACACCATAAGCCAATAACAAGACAATCCGTCCACTGCCCAAGCCGGAGGACACTGTCCCTTAGATCAAAAAATCCAAACTATGGCAGACTCCTGAGAACCCAACTGGACCAACTCAGGAAGACCCATTTAGAAAACAATCACAACTTACAGGCACAGGAGCAGGGAGAAACTTTTGAGGAACAGCGCTATCAGCTCAAGAGATTCCTCCAGACATTCAACACGCTCCGAATGCACAAAGCACTCAATGTTAGAATCCAACCTGCGGCCCAGAAAAAGAAGTCCTGTGGAAAAAAGGCCAAACCCTGGGACCTGGTACTGCCCTGGCTGAAGACAGAAGAGTCCACTACCAGAATGTGCATCAGCCTCGGCGCCCTCCATTCCAGCTGGAACACCAGAAATGCACCAGCGAAGCCATCCACAATTCCCACCAGTTCGAAGACCGTCGAGAGACAAGAAGAGACCAGAACCCCAGGACATGTCCAGGCTCCAGCCAGGCCTCCTTCCCGACCAGGAGAGACAGACATCTGTTGCCACCAGCACTGGAACCGGAGGAGGCAGGGAGAATCCCAGACTAAACCTTGGTCCAGCCAACACCACAGAACCCAGCAGGCCAATGTCAACACCCATAGACGGACCGAAACATTGAGTGCTGCTGGTGACCAGAGAGAGGAACCAGATGACCATCTGAAGCAGGAGACATCAGCTCAACAACCAGAAACCCTGTTGAAGCCAAGTGACCCATTGCCCACAACCAAACCACAGCCATAGCACTGCCTAAGCCATCAAAAACCTCACAGGAACCTGCAAGCTAACCACCCTCCTACCGGACCAAAGCATCAGACTCTAATGAGTCAGAAACCGCACTCTGATGACCATCATGTCGTGGTAAGGCATCAAAGAAAAGTGCACCTAAATTATCAAACATTCATGCCCCTGCAGGACTTGCAACCACACATCCATATGAATCACTAATTGGGATTTCAGGAGGTTGCACCAACAGTTTGCCAAAACAGGATGGAACAAACACACCCTCAGTGCAATGCACACTATCTGTGGGGCCAGAACCCGTGAAATGCTTTGGGTGAAGATTTGAGGCTGAAGGGAAGATCAAAAAAATGGAAAAGAACCTCCTATTGCAGAACGAAGCACTGCTGCAAGGGAACCTGCGCCAGTTACGAGTAGATAGGCATCAAGGAGACCCACTGGGGTTAGGCTGCACGAGACGCAGAGATGCCAGCCAGTGCAGTGGGCAAAACCTCCCAGACCCAGGAGAGGAGCCGGAAACTGGAATCAATCAGTAGCTGGAGGAACTTGCTCAAATTCAAGTGCGTAGTCATCATCCCCAACAACCAAAACCCACAGAACTCATAGGGCCCGATTCACAGAACTAACTAAAGACAAAATCCTAAACTTACTACCACTTTGGTATTCACAGAAGGCAATTACTCATTTCGGTATTCACAGAAGGCATATAGGAGTCCTAAAGTTTGGACTCCTAACTTTACTACTCTTAAACTGAGAAAAATCCTAACTTTAATACTTTCGTTATTCACAGAAGGCATTTAGGAGTCCTAAAGTTAGGAGTCCCAACTATACTACTCTTAAACTGAGAAAAATCCTAACTTTAAAACTTTCGGTATTCACAGAAGGCATTTAGGAGTCCTAAAGTTAGGAGCCCTAACTTTAGGACTCCCAAATGCCTTCTGTGAATACCAAAGGTCTTAAAGTTAGGATTTTTCTCAGTTGAGGAGTAGTAACTCTAGGACTCCTAAGTGCCTAATACCGAAATGAGTAAGTGCCTTCTGTGAATACCAAAATGGTAGTATGTTTAGGATTTTGTCTCAAGTTAGTTCTATGAATCGGGCCCATAGAGCCTGCCCCTCATTAAAAAAAAAAGAATTCAGAACCAGCCTTCCATTGGAAGAGCCCCCATGACAGACATGGACAGGAGCCCTTCATCATAGCCCCCATCTGAGTCCCCATCTGAGTGATAACATCACACTCAGGAAAAAGGCGATGCGTTAATCAACACCTTCAAAGGGAGGGTGATGGGTTACAAGATTCGAGGATGTCATGAAGGATGTCGTCCACCCCATCCTAGCCAAAGACCACCCTCACTTACCAAAGGCAAGCAACCATTTTGAAAACATTCTATAAGACATGGCAAACGTACCCCAATGAGAACCAGAGCCACAAAAGGAATCCACATCAAGGAATCTTGCACTCCTGGAACTGACATTGCCCCAGTTATAGAGAAGTCACGGCCACAACGAGAGCCCAAGTAGCCATGGCTGCAAGCCACCCAGCCGGGCGTACCCTTGCCTCATCTCAGCATTCTTCCACTACCTGTCAGGAACTGTCCGGGACTATGTCGGGAACACAGTCAGGGACTGGGGACTAGGTAGAAAAAGTACTGTGCACAGACAGAGTAGTACAGCACTGCCCAGGATCACACAAAGAGTCAGAAGAGAAAAAGGGATCCAAAGGGGAAGTCTGTACAAGATGGCTAAGACTCATAAAAGAAGGGCACTCACAAGGCAATTTAGCATTTAGACTAACTACACCCAGGATGGACGTGCAAGACATATATATAATACAACATTAACAATAAAGAGAATGTGGGGTAAAGCACTCAGGAGCTCCAATCGGTAAGATTGAAGCTCAGTAAGTTCCTCACCCACAATTGCTTTTACAGATACTGACTGAAAATACCCACATATAGGATATGTATGCAAAGGCAGGGTCTGTGGAGCTTATACCTAGGGTGATGCTATAACTGTAACACAAAGACAATACTCACAGTGAACAAGAAACACCACCTAGGTAGTCAGCTGTGCCCACGGATCCTGGCGATCAAAGAGGAACACTCAAGGCAGTAACAGCAAAGGGGTAGAACTGAACACAAGCGCAATAGACAAGGAGCTAGCAAGGAGGAGTGCTTAACAGGAATGGAAGGAAATCACAGGGCATACTTGGCAGAAAGCAGGTAACAAACATACAAGGTAACTGAAGCAAGACTGCAGAATAGAAAGACAGCAAACTAGAACTGGTACCAAAGAAATAGGAAGAAAGGCAGGGACTGGAAAAGGATATACAGAAGGGGAAGCTACAAGGGTATACCAGAATAGTGCAGGCTCAGGAATCAAGAAAACAAAGTAGCATAGAAGGCAGTGCTGGGGCACGAACAAGAATTGAGCTAAGGTTCAGGAGTCAAGGTAGCACTGCAGGCAGTGCTGGTTCAGAAACAGGGAATTACTAACGTTTCAGAAGTTAAGGTAGCAATGCAGGCAGTGCTAGTTCAGGAACAGGGAATTACTAAAGCTTTAGGAGTCAAGTAGCACTGCAGGCAGTGCTAGTTCAGGAACAGGGGAATTACTAAAGCTTCAAGGGTCAAGGAAGCAGTGCTGGTTCAGGAACAGAGAATTACTAAGCTTCAGGATTCATGGCACACCTCGAAGGAATAAAATACTGGGAAGAAAGGGCAACTCTGTCCACTTTCGCTGGTGAGGATGCACACTCCAAGACCACATGCATATGGTGCAGAATATCCCACATCACTTCCCTGTACCAATAAGAAGTTGAGGGAGCCATCCAGATCCGAGGCCAAAGGATCCATGACCTAAAAAACAAGCCAGGTTTTGGCCACAACAACAGACCATCCAGACTCAGTCTGAAAGACACACGCCATTTCCTGCAGCTCAAACCAAACCTAGAATCTCATCCCTGACATAAGGGGCATCAATCCTGCACCAGGACTCTGAGGGTTAGTAATTCACAAGCGGGAAGAGGAACTCCAGACTCCGAAATAGACGATGTAGATAGGATATGTAACCTTCTTTCTCCCAATATTTTCCAACGTTTAACAATTAAAGTACCGTTGTCCATCCTTGTAATCGAGCACTTGCCATCATCGAATCACGAAGAAACAAACACATATCCTTCAGGGCAAGAGTCTTAAACCCTAGGTCACAGTGAGTTATTCCAAATAGAGCCCCACAATAACACTAAAAACACCCCAAAATAAACAAATGTGGGGATGCCAGCAGCGCTGGGCCCAGAAAGCAACACAATCCTCCCAATACGATTACAGAAAAACAGACAACAAAACCTGCCCCTATTGTCCTTCAAAATAAAAAAAAACCTCCGAAATTCATCCTGCCTCACCACAGACTCTGATCCGGAAACACAGCACCAGCCAGCGCAGGACCGCCGGACTCCATCTGACAACTGCCAACAGCGATCCTTCCCTGCTACGCTGAATGGAAACCTGGAAAATGCCACAATGCTGGTGGATCGCCGCCAGAAGCACCACAACTGCCAGGGATTCATATGAATATTCCTCATACATTCTAGAATCCAAGCCGGGATCCAATACCAATTCCCCTCCATGTGACTTGAACACCTGGAGTACATTGACATGCATCATTGGTTTCTATAGTGAAAACTCTACATCTTACTTTAAGCCCTGATGAAGTTCCTGTTGCACAAAGGAACGAAACGTGTTGGCTGTGTGCCATTTAAAAAAAACTATGTTTTGAATTGAGTGCTAACAGGCACTTCATTTAGTGCAGATAACATGGAAAATACATATCCAAGTATACAACGTGTTACGTGGTTCATATGTAAATTAATTGAATATAATGATATGATGCATAGCAATGTGTACAACTATATTGATATCATTCATTTAAAAAAGTTGCTACTATACTGTTAAGACTAAGATCGAGGAAATGCATATTTTAAAAAGTAGAGAATGACGTGCTGGAATAAGAATGGCTTTGGACTTCTCTTTTGCACAGAAGGGTATCTTAATATCCCCTAATGTATGTAGGTCACATAGTCCGTTGTAAGGCTCTTGTGTTCACACTCAAATTGCAGGCAACGCATCACAAGATTAGCCCTTGAGTGACATTCTCAGAATCAGCCTTTCTGATAGAATGCGGCTTCATTCACAACCACTCAACAAAATCTCCACCTGTACCACCATGGAGATATTCGGATCTTTACAGCTGAGGCCTGCACGAGGCTCCGAGTGGCGAGGCAGCCTTCATGAAACACGTTTTCTCTGGCAGGTGGACTTGCATCAAGCTGCAGAGGCAGATGCGGGTGGACTGGATTCTTCACAGCAGTGAATGCCGGTGAGGCCTGAATCCTCTTCTGGGAGCCCGTCGCAGTGAAGGCCAAAGCCTTCCCCGCATGCAAGAGGTTTTCCAGGACTTCACTGAACACACCCATTTATCCCAGCCAGACCCCACCATCCCCCAGCACTGCACTATGCAGAGCAGAACTGTACGCGAGCTGCTGTCACTGCGTCCCTCCAGGGCTGGAAGTATTAACCTTCAGCTGCCAGCCTTCAGTGTGTCACCAGCCCACACCCTACTGGGCATCCATGTTATACAAGTCCTGAGAGCCGCAGCAATGAAAATACCCGCTGGGCAGGCCAGAAGCTTGTGGTGGGTGCCAGTAAACTCCGCTTAGAGGCAGCGGGCAGAATTTTGCTGAATTTCGCATTCCAAGCAGAGTTCGGAAAGCTCTGCAAACTCCGGCGGTGGAGCAGAGTATACCACCCCGCCCCAAATAGAAATCATTATTGGATAAGTCTGAAGTCTTCATGAGATCATCCTGCAGAAATAACTGATCATTGCGTTGTCTTCTGACATAATCACAACACCAACCTGAAGTACAGGGGCGTAACAAACGCCCGCAGCCCCTGCGTTGCGGGGGCCCCACTCTCTTCAGTAAATGAAGGGGGCCCCCTCAGCTCTTCGGTGAGAGCTGTGTGAGAGGCTTGCGCTAAAGCAAGCCTCTCTCCCTCTAAAGCAGGTGCAGGCTGTCTGCAGCCTGCTCTGAGCCCCTTGCGCTGACTGAAGAGAAACAGTGTAACAACTTACACTGTTTCTCTTCAGTCAGAGCCGGGCTGGAAAAAGGATGGGGTGGGGGCCCAGATAAAGCATATTCCCCACAGGGCTCTGCTCCTCTGAGAAGAGACAAGGACAAGGATGGGGTGGGACGGGGCTCAGAAACAGCATTTTCCAGGGCAATGCTCATATGAGAAGGGATGAGGCAGCAAAATGGTGCCCTCAGGTAAGCACTCTTGTTAGAACACACCATGGGCATCTTCAGGGGGGGAACTTGCCCCCCCCCCCCTGGATCGCCAGTGCGTCTGGTGTGGGCCCAGTCAGGGCCGGCCCTAGTCCATCATGCTTTTGAAATGGTGCCATTGTTCCAGGTGGCAGTCCCCTCCATTGGGTGGGAAGGGTGCAAGGGGATGGCCGAGAAGGGTGGAAGGCAGAGCGGAGAATGGTGCAAGGTAGAGAGGAGAAGGGTGCAAGACAAAGAGAAGAAAGGGTGCAAGGCGGAGGAGAGAAGGGTGCAAGGCAGAGGGGAGAAGGGTGCAAGGCAGAGGGGAGAAGGGTGCAAGGTGGAGGGGAGAAGGGTGCAAGGCAGAGGGGAGAAGGGTGCAAGGTAGAGAAGGGTGCAAGGCGGAGGGGCAGAAGTGAGCAAGGCAGAGGGGAGAAGGGTGCAAGGCAGAGGGGAGAAGGGTGCAACGGGGAGGGGGAGAAGGGTGCAAGGCAGAGGGGAGAAGGGTGCAAGGCAGATGGGAGAAGGGTGCAAAGCAGAGAGGAGAAGGGCGCAAGGCAGAGATGAGAAGGGTGCAAGGTAGAGCAGGGTGCAAGGCGGAGGGGAGAAGGGTGCAAGGCAGAGGGGAGAAGGGTGCAACAGGGAGGGGGAGAAGGGTGCAAGGCAGAGGGAAGAAAGGGTGCAAAGCAGAGGGGAGAAGGGTGCAAGGCAGAGGGAGAAGGGTGCAAGGCAGAGTGGAGAATGGTACAAGGTAGAAACGTGTGCAAGGCGGAGGTGGAGTAGGGTACAAGGCAGAGGGGAGAAGGGTGCAAGGTAGAGAAGGGTGCAAGGCAGAGGGGAGAAGGGTGCAAGGAAGAGAGGAGAAGGGTGCAAGGCAGAGGGGAGAAGGGTGCAAGGCAGAGGGGAGAAGGGTGCAAGGCAGAGGGGAGAAGGGTGCAAGGCAGAGAGGAGAAGGGTGCAAGGTAGAGAAAGGTGCAAGGCGGAGGGGAGAAGGGTGCAAGGCAGAGGGGAGAAGGGTGCAAGGTAGAGGGGAGAAGGGTGCAAGGTAGAGAAGGGTGCAAGGCAGAGGGGAGAAGGGTGCAAGGTAGAGAAGGGTGCAAGGCAGAGGGGAGAAGGGGTGCAAGGAAGAGAGGAGAAGGGTGCAAGGCAGAGGGGAGAAGGGTGCAAGGCAGAGGGGAGAAGGGTGCAAGGCAGAGGGGAAAAGGGTGCAAGGCAGAGAGGAGAAGGGTGCAAGGTAGAGAAAGGTGCAAGGCGGAGGGGAGAAGGGTGCAAGGCAGAGGGGAGAAGGGTGCAAGGTAGAGAAGGGTGCAAGGCAGAGGGGAGAAGGGTGCAAGGCAGAGAGGAAAAGGGTGCAAGGCAGAGGGGAGAAGGGTGCAAGGCAGAGGGGAGAAGGGTGCAAGGTAGAGAGGAGAAGGGTGCAAGGCAGAGGGGAGAAGGGTGCCAGGCAGAGAGGAGAAGGGTGCAAGGTAGAGAAGGGTGCAAGACGGAGGGGAGAAGGGTGCAAGGCAGAGGGGAGAAGGGTGCAAGGCAGAGAGGAGAAGGGTGCAAGGCAGAGAGGAGAAGGGTGCAAGGCAGAGGGGAGAAGGGTGCAAGGCAGAGAGGAGAAGGGTGCAAGGTAGAGGGGAGAAGGGTGCAAGGCAGAGAGGAGAAGGGTGTAAGGCAGAGGGGAGAAGGGTGCAAGGCAGAGGGGAGAAGGGTGCAAGGCAGAGGGGAGACTGGTGCAAGGCAGAGGGGAGACTGGTGCAAGGCAGAGAGGAGAATGGTGCAGGGTAGAAAAGGGTGCAAGGCGGAGGTGGAGTATGTCATATGGTTATTACGTTTCCATAGATTGTGTTAAGTTAGCATGTGCTTATTAAATGTTTAAACGCCATATTTTCTTTCTGCTTCGGTTTGCACACGACACCTAGTTGTTATTACAGCTTTTAACCTAGACGAAAGATGTGATTTATTTGAGAATAATATATTATTGTACTGGTATCAGTCGTGCCTGGAACACTTGGTACAACTGTCTGCACACTGAGAACAGCACACTCTAACACAAGGTTGCAGCAGGCCTGATCCTCGCACTACGTTAGTCATAACACAAATAATGTTTGTGCCAACTTTTGGCTTTACGTGAGTTCAAGATACAGTTACAGGGAATGAGAAAACACACTTGATGCTGGACATGCTGAGAGCTGGTAGCTGTTGATGTGATCTCCTCCTACTGAGACTTTGAGGTATGGGTCCGCCCAGCTAAGAGCCCAGATGAGACCTTCTTAGATATAAAATAATATGCTAATTAGGGTGCGCGAAATATAGGTGATACAGAATTCTATAGATTTTTGCATCATAATATGTTATCACAGTTTGCTTACTATGGATTAGTGACTATGCTGCTGACTCTGATTTTTATAATATGTATGTTGATATTATACAAGATACTGCGTTTGAGAATGTTGCATTGAAAAATAAACATTTCAAACTTGCACGTGTTTTCATTGCCTCCCAGTTTTGGTTTGGAATGATAATATAACGAAAGAGTGTTCATGTGTTCCACGATACCTGAGGTATTCTAAGTTCATGTTCTGGATTGTCTAAGACATCGGGAAGTATTCACTGCCGATGAGATACTGTAGCTAGCTTGGTAAGGGGATTTCTGAAACATAGGTGAGTTGTGGGTCACCCTGACTCACCCAGGTTCTAGGTCTCTGTGCACAGTTCGGTGAGAGAACGGAAACCCTGCGACATGGCGCCCATACGTTGGTTGGCCTTATAACATGACACTCGAGTAGTATATCATTCAAACCTTAACGCCTACATTCCCGTTTCCGGAAAACGGCAGTGTCGGAAAAAACCTACCTATTTTTGAAATAGGTCCTTTTCAAGCTTGAATCTATCTAAAACGGTTTCTTTGAATTACTACCCAGTTGTGCTACAAAGTATAATTTGTTTTTTCTAGTTCCTGTGCTAACATGGCTCAAGCCGTGGACATCCCGCAGCATAGTCGCATTGCGGTGCGTGACCATTTGCGGATGTATGATGTTCCTGTGGAAGGCTTGGCTGTGGTTCTGGTGGTGAGCGCGAAACATGCTTACCCGTACGAACTGTTTTATTCGTGGGTGACATTTCCGGCGGTGGACGCTAATTCTGGTGTGTTCCACTCATACACTGCTTCAGATGTACCGGCTGCGTACGCTCCGTACAGAGCACTGGAGGTTCCTATAGACGCTTGGCAGCATGGAGTTTGGTTTGGTGGCGCCCTACCGCACGCTTTAACCGCTCCGAGGTTAGGTCCTTTGTCCATTCCGGGCACTACTTGGCCCGCTTTGGCTGGATTTACTCCTCACCCTCAACGTGCCACTTCTAACGTGGCTGATCTGCGACGGCTTCATGAAGTCGCGGTGGGAGTGATTAGAGCGCTTGTTCATTACATTGGCCGTAATGTTCAGGACGCGGCCCCTAGAGGCCCACAGCTTCGAGCAGAACATGCTGGTCTGAAAATCAACCCGGTCATGGTTAATTCCGTGATGGGTAAGAAGCCCCAGGAAAAGGACGATTTTCCGTTCTGGCTTGCTGAGAAATTCGGCCAGCTGGAAGCTGTGTTTCCTAATACGAGTCCGGGTGATAAACACCGGATTCTTACACTAAGTTTGCCGAAAGATCTGGCTCCTGACCTTGCTGACTGTGAGACCTGGGGAAAAACTTTTGCAGCGGTCTATTCGAGGTGCTATGGCTCCCCGTCTGTGACCAATCTAGGTGGGGTCCTTAAACGTGTTCAGGACGAACACGGACCGGAGGCGGCTGTTGAATTGGGCATGCGCCTGTGTGGCTCCTTTGATGTGGTTTGCGGTGTGATCCTTGCGAATGTCAAGGGAGATGCAGTGAACTTTCAAGTTGCTAACGCATTAGCGTTGGTTCCCGAGCCCGACCGACCCCGACAGTTAGCAAAGATTATTGTGAATGCTTACAAAATGGTGGGCCGCAATGCAAAGGGGGTTAAATCTTTTCCTGATAAGGAGAAGAAACAGCCCCAGGGTCAGACATCGGAAACTAGTGGTCAACAAAAGTCCAAGAAACAAAATTGGCCTAAAAAGCAGAATCAGGGTAAGCAACAACAACAACAAACACAGGTTTCTGCTCCTGCGTCTCCATTGCCAGCGCAGTCGGAACGTGTTTATGATTTGCGCGACCACGCGATGATTAAATCGCCTGAGAGGTTTCAGGCTTCTGACCAACGCTCTCCTCGTTCCTTTCAGGACTCATCGGCTCCGTCAACCGGTGGTGGAGGGGGCGGAAAGGGCCGGGGTGGCCAGCAAGGACGTGGTCAGCCCCGCCCGCGTACCAGTGGAGATCAGCAGGAAGGCTCTACGCCCAAGAGACCACAGTTTGCCACGAAGAAAGTCGCTGCCCTGACCGCGCATCGTTATGCCGAAGATAGTGAGAACGCGGCTTCGGAATCTGACGTGGGCTCTAACCTTGCTAGACAGCGCGGCAAAGATTACCATAGTGAGAGAGGCCCTCCGTCCACTGTTGAAGGTGACAGCGACTGACATTTATGTTGTGATAGAAACAGCAGATACGCATGTTGCTCCCCCTGAACGACTTTTTGAAATTGTCCTGTTAATTGAAGGTGACATGCAGCGAACTGTAAAAGGGGTATTTTGGGAAAATCTCTCGTCTACGTATGACATTTTGCTTTCGGAGGCTGACTGGCCCCCACCTTTTGTTCTCGCAGCTCCGCGAGGGGAGGAGGTAATCCTGCCCAGCTTCGCGCACACTGTGCCGAGGGTGGAGGCGCTGCATTTTGCAGAAGAGTGGGCTCTGGCGCTTGCGCCGGCTGTGTACCGCAATCAATGTGGCTGGGATAAATTGTCACCAAGCCATGAGATTCCTTTACGGTCACAGCCACAACCTCAACCTCAATATCCCATACGGCGTGAAGCGAAAGCTTCAGTCGCAGCTATCCTTGAACAATTGGAATATCAAGGTGTAATTGAAACGTGTGTGTCACCGATGAATAACCCCCTTTTTACTGTGAACAAGCCGGACGGCTCATATCGTTTGGTTTTGGATTATAGGCATTTGAACTCGCATTGCCGTAACTGTGCAGTACAGAATACGCACGGCTCTGCGTTAGTGAATAGTCTTGAGCGTAAACGGTTCAAAACCACGCTTGACATTTCCAATGGTTTTTATGCACATAGATTAGACGGTCTAAGTTCCCAATGGACCAGTTTTACGTGCGCCGGAGTGCAAAAAATGTTTAAACGACTCCCAATGGGCTACAAGAACAGTCCTGGAGTTTTTTCCGCACGCATAGTCTCTCTTTTGGAGAGCTTCGACCCAGTTGCTTGTTCGTATGTGGATGACATTTATCTCACAGACGACGATCTTTGGGAGCATCTGTGTCGAGTAAATAGCATAATTTGTAACTTTGCTGACATGGGTTACAAATTTAACTTTGCAAAGTCGCACATTGCAGAGTACACGGTGTTGTTTCTAGGTTACGAGCTTAACCATGAAGGGAAGGGTTTAGCACCCCATTTCCTGGAGAAATGCGCACATTTGTGCTCTCCGACAACACTGAAAAAATTACAATCTCTTCTGGGCTTTCTGAATTTCGGGAGGACTTACATTCCGGAATATGCCCAGCGTATCAAGCCTTTGTATGCTTTGATACAACCAAATTTTTCCAAATCATGCTGGCTGCCAGAGCATTCGGCCATTCTGCAGTCTTTGCAGGCTGATTTGCTCGCTCCTGAATACTTACAGACTCGTGATAACCAGACCAACCTGGTGATAAGAATTATCCCTGGGGCGGTGGGTTTCACGTACCTGACTTTTCATGAAGGAGATACAGTACCTATTGCTTACAAGTCACACTAGTACACTTCGGCTGAATTGCGTTTTTCCACTGTGGAGAAAGTTTTAACGGCGGTGCAGATGGCAATTCTTAAAGAACGTGCCCTGTCACAAGGAAAGCGCATGTTGGTTGTTACCCCGTGTCCTGCCTTAGAGGCGGTTACGAAAGCCAGTGTACCTAATTCCAAAGCTTTGCACCCTCGGTGGATTCAATGGGCTGCGTCCTTGACGTCCCAGGATGTCACGTTTATTTTTGACGCCACTTTACGGTCGCAGGAGTATTTACAGTATGAATTTGTTCATCCTGCTCCATTAGCAATGCGGCCGTTGGAGGATTTCCATTGCATCATTTACACTGATGGTTCGGCGCAGGTTGCGCATGGCTCTAAACATGCCTACGTTTCCGCTTGCGCCATTGTGGTCGGTGCCATGGTGAACGATGAGTTCGAGTCTAGTGTCGTGCACACGCAGACGCTTGGAGACTGCACCGCACAATTAGCAGAGCTTCGGGCTCTGATGCTTGCATTAGAATACGCGGATCCTAGTGTGACGACTTTGATCGTAAGTGATTCTTACTACTGTGTCCAGTCTTACAATGAAAACTTGTTCTTTTGGATTCAGAATGATTTTCATGATTCCAAAGGTAGCACAATAAAACATAAAACAATCTGGGTCCGAGTGGCGGAACTTAAAGAGAAGCTGCCACTTGTGTTTGTGATTCATACTCTCGGTCATCAGCGCGTGGGGGTCCACGCTATTGGCAACTCGCTTGCTGATGAAGCAGCGAAGTCAGCGGTATCAAAATACTTAGTTGCAGCAGTCACGAGGTCCAAAAGCAAAATAGATGATGACATCTTGGCAGCTATAGCTGCAACGGAGAAGGGAGGTAAATATCCTGCGGGATTCCCTTCTAAATACACATACCACTTAAGTCCCGATAAGGTTCCTTATGTGAAAATCCCTGAAGTTGGCGAGCGTTTGGTTCCCAACTCGAATCGCAGAGCTGCTTTGATTACAGCGGCACATGAAGGTGTGGCGTCTGCGCATGCGGGCATCTCGGCCACTGTAACTCAGCTACAACAGAGATTCTGGTGGCGGGGACTGTACAAACAGACGCGTGAATATGTTCTTCAATGTGACATTTGCCAGCAGATTAAACCTTCGACTGCTGCGCGTCCGCCTCAGACACAGTTGTACATCTCGAATAAACCGCTTGGTTGTGTTTATTTGGATCACTGCGGTCCATTTTCTTCTGATACTGCATATAAGTACATCTTAGTAGCAGTTGATTCATGCACACGCTTTGTGTGGGTATGGCCGCATCGGAGCGCTGATTCACGTACTGTCATTAAGGATTTGCGAGTCTTTGTGGGAATTTTTGCCTGTGGTACCTTCCATTCCGGTCAGGGTCCGGCGTTTGCCTCTAAGGCGTATAAGGATGCTATGGTTTCGATGGGGGTCCAAGTCAAATTTTCGAGTCCCTACAGACCTGAGGGTAATAGTGTAGTAGAACGAATGAACCGCGACTTAAAGCAATCTTTGACAGCTCGAGTTATAGGCACTGGCAGTAACTGGTTAGCCCACCTCATAGGCGTGCAGCGTGCGCTTAATAATCTCCCTAGAAGGTCTCTGGGTGGGCGGACCCCATACGAAATGCTCTTTGGTATCAAGATGTATGTACCTGACCTTGATGGGCCGGACTACAAGGCCCAGGCCGGGACCTTTGACGTAGATGAACATTGCAATGTTTTACAGAATCTACAAAAGACCAGAGACAGTCTTGCAAAAGAACATTTGCCCTCCACATCGGATGATGCGTTGCAGATCCCGGTAGTTGGCTGGCTACCCCAAGTTGGAGAACTGGTTCAAGAGAAGATCGATAACAAGAAAGAGTTTGGTCCCTCATATCGAGCACCAGTTCGAGTCCTTGGAGTGAAGGGCACAAGAACAGTCATTTTACCACCACTTCCAGGTCGTAAGGAAAACAGATTTATTTCTATTGACAATGTCAAGACACACAGGGTGGCCGATTCTTCATAGCATGACACCGGCTGTATCCTGTCCTTCCATGGTGAGGCACTCTGTGCTGGCTATTACATCTGGTGCAGAACAGGAGGTGTCCCTTGAGATGCCTGCCATATCCAGTCCTTTATTAAATACTATTCCTGATACTAACATTGATGAGCTAAACTACACTTATCCTGCTGATTTATCGATGCCTGATTTACAGACCCATTTGGCAGGCCAGTCCAGATTCTCTCTTGACTCTGTTTCGGAAACTTCAAAGAAACCCACAAACATTGCAAGATATGCCACGTTGTTAAAAAAAGATTTTTTAATTCCGCCTTGGACATACATTTGGTTGATCCTATTTTCATTCTATCTTTTTATGTCAATTGGTTTTGTGTTTTATTTTTCCGCCTGATTGATGGTCACTACGTTAAAGAAAGAACAGGAATTCGGTACCTTAATGGAACATTGGCCCCTCTTTCCTCTTCACATTCTGCGCACAGACTGAAACGAAACCTAAATACAGTTAACATTACTGCTTGGCCTGTCCTTGATGGGATTGTGTGGGATGCGGTTAGGTTTCAGATACATGGGCCTACTGAAGTGATTAATGTTCCAAATGTGCTTAGAGTAAACATGGGAGATGTGATTAAACAAAATGTACGTTCTGATGATTGGGATATTCAGGCCGTAGAAGCATTATTCTCGGATTTGAAGTATTATGCTGCCTTCGATGCTGAGGATCTGTATACAGATTCTATTAATTATGGTGATTTGTTTTGTTTTCAACACTATGGTAATAATTTTTTACATAAGACAAATTCCAGGAGGGTTGCTGTAAATTATACACAATGGGAACATTGCCCTGCTCCATTCAGTGGCAGTTCCAATACATTTCTGAAAAAATATACATATTTTACAGACTTTGATCAGTCTAATCCCGAGTCATTTTATTTTAAAATGACACAAAAGCCCATTTCCAAAGTTAGACTTACCGATACAAAATTGCTGTATTCGAAGTCCTTTTTAGACAGGTTGGCTGTAGATGGCTACGAGTTCTGGAAAGGAACAATTGACCTTAAATCGGTTTGGGGTACCAAAGATTGGCAGGTACAAGGCACTGAGGCTTTGCACCGTGCATGTCTCATCCCGAATCACATGTTGTTTTTAAATTCGACCATTTTCCAGACAACATGCTTTGGATTGGCTACTTCTAAAAAATTAAATACACCGACCATCCCAGATTTAAATGAATATACAGGTTTGGGTAATTTCACTGGTTCCTCCATTCAAGAGTTGCAAACTCTTTTACGCAATTCGTCCTTTAACATTTCCAGTTTGGATTCCAAGGGTTGGCTGGTATGGCAAAAGAGTGCTGATTCTTGCCAGCGCCGTTTTATGGGTTTGGCTGAGGGGTTCACAAAACTCAGGCCCGATCCACGTTTTGAAGAAGACTATACTGTCACGACTTATTCTGTGGGGAAGCTGTGTCAAAATTGGTTACAGCATTCCACTTTAGCTGCAGTTAAACTACATCTGTCTCAATTACATGATAATGTGGATTTGAACGATTTTATAAAAGGCCCGGCTAAAGGTAGATCTAAACGATGGCTGTATGCGATTTACAATGAAATTTGGAAAGTTAACCAGGTTGAGGCTGCGAAACGCCTAAGAGCTATTGATCAAGCTAATTTAGAAAAAGTGCTTGCAGTGGTTGATAACAGCATTAACACGTTGAATAATATTGTGTCTTCTGTTGTCGACATTGTACATGATGAAGTGTCCGTGTTATATCATGGTCAAAATCAATTGCGTTCTGTGATGCAGTTTGCGTGGACACTACAGACTCTTAAGTCTGGTCGAGTGCCATGGACTTTTTTGAACGTATCATCATTATTTGTCCCGTTTAATTTGACTGAAAAACAGCGCATGTTGTCAATGAGAGATGCAACATTTTCTATGTTACATATTGAAAAATTAGAATCCCTGCCATTTTCGGTGGCTGAAGTGACTGCAGCAACATGGCTTATTCATGGTGTTATAACATTACCTTTTGCTTTGTATAAATTTACAAATTGTATGAAATATATAGCCATTGGGCGATATGAACCATTAGGCAGCGCTTTCCTCCATGAGACATGGTCCTTACCATACACTTACAGATGCCTTAAGGCGGGGAATGAAGTGAATGTGAATGGTGAAGAATGTACACAGTCGCCTGACCGCTCACTTATTTGCAGACACATCCAGTTGCATGGTTCTTGTAATCAGGACAAACCTAATTTGGCCTGTGTTTTGAAAGGGACACCAGTTCCTGCAATAGTTCCCACGTTCACGTTGTTGTCCAACGGTAGTTATTTACTTTTGAATAACGAGTTTTGTTGTGGGTTAGAGGCTGGTATCGCATATGTGGTTACCGTGTCTGAAAGGGTCGTTTGCTGCAAGAATGTGTTGTATCCACCCACGCATGGGAATTCAGAAGTTTTAATTTGGCCAAGAATACCAACCTTGAGAGCTGAATTCAATGGTTTAGGCCGTATAAGAGCCCTTTTGTCTCAAAAACAGGTGGCCCTGAGCTCTGCCCGTGAAACTTATGTCCTTCACATAGCAAACACACGCACAGAAGTACAAGCGCTTTTAAGTACTGATTTGCCGTTTCATTTTTGCGAGCTGGTTCATCAAATCTTCAATGCCTCCTCGACATCCAGCCTCGCTCATTTTTTTAAGATGGTTAGTAGTGGTCTCGTGACTACATTTGAAAAAGTATTTGGTATTATCCCTGCGTTCTTTCATTCTATATTCGCTAGTCTATTTGGCGGATTTCCTGTTTTGCTGGCTTTGGCTGCAGGCGTTCTGGTGATATTTTATTTTATAAAACATGGATGCCCATCCTGCGCAAGGAAACGCACAGCCCCTACTGATGCAGTTTCGCAACCGGATGCTTGATTATTATGGATCCCTGCCGCTTGCGACCTTAAGCACGGCTTTTGGATTATCCTTCAGATTTTCCTATTTCACCTGTGTCCAGCCTGTGTTTCATTGCCTGAGCTGTGATTTCGACTGGGCCATTGATTTGTGTCTCTGTTTACCGACTTCTCCTGACGTCAACTTTGATCAGCTGATGTCCCCCGTAGTGGCTCATGAGTTGGTCTGTTCTGGCGAAAGGGTTATGGCTGTGGCAGCGATGCATGGACTAATGGGTCAGTGGGACATATTCGCAGCGGCGCATGACTTTCTGGCACAGAGCGTTCTCGAGAACCCACTGAGTTGTCCTCTGATGTTGCTAGAGGATTCGGTGTTGGAAGAGCACGTATGTTCTTTCCCATTGCTTAATTGGATGGCTGAACTGTTTTCGGATGATGGCAGTGATTTCATGTTGGAGGCTGTTGCTACCTATTTTGCATATTCATTCAACGAGGAATGACTCTGAATACTTCCATCATTATGGCACGTGACTTTTTAGTAATTCTGAATGGTGCCAGTTTCAATACGAACATTCGATTTTTTCATATGTTCTAGGCCTATTAATTATAGTTAGGCCTCAAGTTCGAATTTTTGTTTTATGTGGCCACTATAGGCATTCATACATATTTTTTGTATTTTAAAATTTTACATACGTTACATACATTTAGCTTGGCTCAATATCATTGAACTCTGCTTTCAAGTCTTGCCTCTCATAGAGTATTGGCTTATATTTTTGTCTTTTGACCGTCCTCGGATCATTGGGGGGGTGTCATATGGTTATTACGTTTCCATAGATTGTGTTAAGTTAGCATGTGCTTATTAAATGTTTAAACGCCATATTTTCTTTCTGCTTCGGTTTGCACACGACACCTAATTGTTATTACAGCTTTTAACCTAGACGAAAGATGTGATTTATTTGAGAATAATATATTATTGTACTGGTATCAGTCGTGCCTGGAACACTTGGTACAACTGTCTGCACACTGAGAACAGCACACTCTAACACAAGGTTGCAGCAGGCCTGATCCTCGCACTACGTTAGTCATAACACAAATAATGCTTGTGCCAACTTTTGGCTTTACGTGAGTTCAAGATACAGTTACAGGGAATGAGAAAACACACTTGATGCTGGACATGCTGAGAGCTGGTAGCTGTTGATGTGATCTCCTCCTACTGAGACTTTGAGGTATGGGTCCGCCCAGCTAAGAGCCCAGATGAGACCTTCTTAGATATAAAATAATATGCTAATTAGGGTGCGCGAAATATAGGTGATACAGAATTCTATAGATTTTTGCATCATAATATGTTATCACAGTTTGCTTACTATGGATTAGTGACTATGCTGCTGACTCTGATTTTTATAATATGTATGTTGATATTATACAAGATAGTGCGTTTGAGAATGTTGCATTGAAAAATAAACATTTCAAACTTGCACGTGTTTTCATTGCCTCCCAGTTTTGATTTGGAATGATAATATAACGAAAGAGTGTTCATGTGTTCCACGATACCTGAGGTATTCTAAGTTCATGTTCTGGATTGTCTACGACATCGGGAAGTATTCACTGCCGATGAGATACTGTAGCTAGCTTGGTAAGGGAATTTCTGAAACATAGGTGAGTTGTGGGTCACCCTGACTCACCCAGGTTCTAGGTCTCTGTGCACAGTTCTGTGAGAGAACGGAAACCCTGCGACAAGTAGGGTACAAGGGGGAGGGGGAGAAGGGTGCCCCCCCGGAAACATTTCTGCGGACGCCCATGGAACGCACACTCCTTTGTGAGAGAGAGTGGGAGAGAGAGAGTGGAGAGAGAGAGAGCGGAGAGAGAGGGTGGAGAGAGAGACAGTGGAGAGAGAGTGGAGAGAGAGTGGAGCGAGAGAGTAAAGGGAGACAGTGGAGAGAGAGTGGAGAGAGAGAGTAGAGAGAGAGTGGAGAGAGAGACAGTGGAGAGAGAGTAGAGAGTGGAGGGAGACAGTGGAGAGAGAGTGGAGAGAGAGTGGAGAGAGAGACAGTGGAGAGAGAGTGGAGAGAGAGACAGTGGAGAGAGAGTGCAGAGAGAGTGGAGAGAGAGAGAGTGGAGAGAGAGTAGAGCGAGAGAGTGGAGAGAGAGAGAGAGGAGATAGACAGTGGAGAGAGATTGGAGAGCGCGTGGAGAGACAGTGGAGAGAGTGAGCGAGAGAGTGGAGAGAGAGAGTGGAGAGAGAGAGTGGAGAGATTGGAGAGAGAGAGAGAGATAGAGTGGAGAGAGATAGTGGAGAGAGAGAGTGGAGAAAGAGTAGAGAGAGAGTGGAGAGAGAGAGTGGAGAGAGAGTGGAGAGAGAGTAGAGAGAGGGTGGAGAGAGAGTGGAGAGACAGTGGAGAGAGACAGTGGGGAGAGAGAGTAGAGAGAGAGAGAAGGGAGAGAGGGTGGAGAGAGAGAGAGTGGAGAGAGAGTAGAGAGAGAGCGAGAGAGAGAGAGAGAGAAAGAGAGAGAGAGAGAGAGAGAGAGAGAGAGAGAGAGAGAGAGAGAGAGAGAAAGTGGAGAGAGAGACAGTGGAGAGCCAGTGGAGAGAGAGTGGAGAGAGAAACAGTAGAGATAGAGTGGACAGAGTTGAGAGAGAGAATGGAGAGAGAGAGTGAGAGTGGAGAGAGAGACAGTGGAGAGAGAGTGGAGAGAGAGAGTGAAGGGAGACAGTGGAGAGAGAGTGGAGAGAGTGGAGAGAGAGAGAGTAGAGAGAGAGTGGAGAGAGAGACAGTGGAGAGAGAGTAGAGAGTGGAGGGAGACAGTGGAGAGAGAGTGGAGAGAGAGTGGAGAGAGAGAGTGGAGAGATACTGGAGAGAGAGACAGTGGAGAGAGAGTGGAGAGAGTGGAGAGAGAGTGGAGAGAGAGACAGTTGAGAGAGAGTGGACAGAGAGTGGACAGAGAGTAGAGAGAGAGAGTGGAGAGAGAGTAGAGCGAGAGAGTGGAGAGAGAGAGGAGATAGATAGTGGCAAGAGAGTGGAGATAGCGTGGAGAGACAGTGGAGAGAGTGAGCGAGAGAGAGTGGAGAGAGTGGAGGGAGAGTGGAGAGAGAGAGTGGAGAGATTGGAGAGAGAGAGTGGAGAGAGAGTGGAGAGAGAGTAAAGAGAGAGAGAGAAGAGAGAGATAGTGGAGAGAGAGAGTGGAGAGTGGAGAGAGAGTGGAGAAAGAGTAGAGAGAGAGTGGAGGGAGACAGTGGAGAGAGAGAGTGGGGAGAGAGTGGAGAGAGAATAGAGAGAGGGTGGAGAGAGTGGAGAGACAGTGGAGAGAGACGGTGGGCGGGAGAGTAGAGAGAGAGAAGGGAGAGAGGGTGGAGAGAGAGAGTGGAGAGAGAGTAGAGAGAGAGTGGAGGGAGACAGTGGAGGGAGACAGTGGAGAGAGAGTGCAGAGAGAGAGAGTGGGAGAATGGAGAGAGAGTAGAGAGAGAGACAGTGGAGAGCCAGTGGAGAGAGAGTGGAGGGAGAAACAGTAGAGATAGAGTGGACAGAGTTGAGAGAGAGAATGGAGAGAGAGAGAGAGAGAGAGAGAGAGAGAGTTGAGACTGACTGACTGACTCAGAGACTGAATACTGACTGCCCTAGAGACTAACTGGCTGAGAAACTGACTAGGAGAAAGAGAGAGACTGGCTGACTGAGAGAGTGACTGTCTGACTGACAGAGAGAGAGAGAGACTGATTGAGAGTGAGACTGACTGACAGAGAGAGAGACTGACTGACTGACAGAGACTGACTGACTGAGGTAGAGAGAGACTGACTGACTGGGAGAGAGAGAGAGACTGACTGGGAGAGAGAGAGACTGACTGACAGAGAGAGAGAGACTAAGACAGAGAGAGACTGGGAGACTGACTGGCTGAGAGAGAGAGAGAGACTGACTGACAGAGACTGTCAGAGAGAGACTGAGAGAAAGAGAGACTGACCGACAGAGAGAGAGAGACTAACTGACAGAGAGAGACTGACTGACAGAGAGAGAGACTGACAGAGAGAGTCGCTGACAGAGAGAGAGACTGACTGAGAGAGACTGGCTGACTGCGAGAGAGAGAGAATGACTGACTGAGAGAGACTGACAGAGGGAGAGAGAGACTGTCTGGAAGAATGACTGGCTGATAGAGAGAGACTGAGAGAGAGAGGCTGAGAGAGAGAGACTGACAGAGAGAGGGACTGACAGGGAGAGAGACTGGGAGAGAGACTGACAGAGAGAGGGACTGACAGAGAGAGAGATAGACTGACTGACTAAGAGAGAGAGACTAACTGACTAAGAGAGAGAGCCTGATTGAGAGAGAGACTGACTGAGAGAGAGACTGACTGACAAAGAGAGACTGACTAAGAGAGAGAGAATAAGAGAGAGAGAGAGAGAGAGACTGACTGACAGAGAGAGAGACTGACTGAGAGAGAGAGACTGGCTGACTGAGAGAAACTGACAGAGAGAGACTGAGAGACTGACTGACAGAAAGGGAGAGACTGGCTAACAGAAAGAGAGAGACTGACAGAGAGACTGACTGACTGAGAGAGACTGACAGAGAGAGATAGAGAGACTGGCAGAGAGAGAGAGGCTGAGAGGGAGACTGACAGACAGAGGGTCTGACAGGGAGAGAGACTGACTGAGAGAGAGAGAGACTGAGAGAGAGAGACTGACAGAGAGAGGGCCTGACTGAGAGAGACTGACACAGAGAGAGAGACCGACTGACTGACAGACTGACAGAGAGAGAGACTGACAGACTGACTGAGAGAGACTGACTGAGAGACTGAATGACAGAGAGAGATAGACTGACTGACTGAGACAGAGAGACTGACTGACTGAGAGAGAGAGAGACTGACTGACTGACAGAAAGATAGAGATAGAGAGACTGGCAGAGAGAGAGAGACCGACTGACAAACAGACTGACAGAGAGAGAGACTGACAGACTGACTAACTGAGAGACTGACTGACTGAGAGAGACTGTATGAGAGAGAGAGAGAGAGAGACAGACTGACTGACTGAGAGAGAGACTGACTGACTGAGAGAGAAAAAGAGGGACTGTGATGGAATTGGGGTCAAAGTGTGTATGAAGCTATGCAGTGCCTCTTAAGATTGCTATTGTCTACTAATAAAAATGTATTATCAAAATGTGCTCTTTGTAGTTACATCTGCTTTTGAAATACTGCATTGTTGCATTGTCTAATGTTTTAAAACGGAAACGAGAAGGAGCAGTGGATGCACTTTTGTCAAAACTGAACGATGAGTGGGCCCGATGTTGTATATCATGACAGGAGTCTGCATCAGAAAACCCACCTAAAATTGGGCAAACTTCCCCGGCCTACTGATGGCAGGGACCCTGTAATGAATGGACCACCACCTATGATAGCCTGCCAGCAGACTAAGCCCAACCTTTGACTCCACCATCCAGTGTTACTTATAACAGCTGTATTGGTGACAGTGGCGTAACAATAGCCCCGCATCCCCTGCAGTATGGCGGGTCGCTGGCCTGAGAGCTCTAGAATGGCACGCAGAGTAGGGGGGGGCCTCCATGTAGTTGGCAGGGGGGCCCCCTCAAGTTTTTTTACGCCACTTCTGAAGTAGTTACTTAGATTACTAGAGTCTTCTCATTTAAATATTTTGCCCTTAACACATATTTCAGGATGGTTTTGGATGACTTCACCAGATCATCATTGAAGTGCTGTTGTCCTATTTTGCTTCGATTGTACTAACTAGAAAAATACACGTAAAAACAATATTTTTTGTAGGTGGAAATTCTTGACTCAACACAATGCCCAAATACCAGAGCAACTCACCATAGTAGTAGGAAATGGAGTATTTGGCTTTTTCCACATTTGGTGAACTACCCATTTTAGGACAAAAAGTATATGTTTAATATTGAAAGCAGAAACAGTGAAAGCCCAATTCAAATGTTATACTTTGTTAAGTGATGTCTGAGCATTTTAAAATGATATATTCTGCTTAGGAGTCAATGTCACACCAAGAGAGAAACATAACATTTCACTGTAACAAATCTATAGCATGAATGATTTTCTTATTGAACCAACCTTCGCAATAAAGCAGTATTGAAGGAAGAGTTTATATTTTTTTTTACAATTTTATGGAGTGAAAACTTGAACCGAAGGTATTGGAGTGATTTATATGAGCACCAGTTACATTACACAAGAACACATTCATTTTTAGGGTTGAGCCTGCGAGTCTTGCTTGCTAGATACTATTGTTTACAAAAAGTGCTTAGAGTCCGCCCCTTGCTAACTATCGGTTGGCTCCAGTGCCACTCGTCTTTGCAGCCTCTTTAATTGGCCAGTGCTTGCGAAACATCACTTCTGAACCTCTCTGTGGAGCAGGGACCAAGCACAGATTGATTTAAATTAAGCAGTGCCCATCTGCTACTCCTGATGTGATTGAGGAACTATTTTGTGCCCCTCCCACTACCCTGCCTTTTTATCCTTGTTTTTGGTACGTATATAGTTCTTATTGCACCAGAGTAATGGCAACAATGTATTGGCGGAACATGAAAGGGTGTTTAGTCGTCCAACAGAAAGTAACTACATAGTGTGACTTTGTTTTCTGAACTGTTAAACTCTCAAATTCTACGAAATTTTATAAAATTGGGCATTCTGTTTTTTGTATCTGACGTAAGAACTTGCATTTATCGGCATGAAATACGAGAATATGCCTTTTAATCAATGCACTTACAGTGAAGAGGCTTATGTTCATCTGTATTGCCTATGGATTTTATTTAATGATTTGGACTTTGACCTTAATTAATTTCATTAGAAATTCTGGTTTTGTTTTGCTAGTGTTTTGTTGTCACTCCTTATTTTAACAACTTAAAATGGAAATTTAATAACAGTGGCAGCCAGTAATTTTAGGAGGGATGGGAGCGGACTGAACACATGGCCCACATATACACGCACACACACGCCCATTCAAAACACTCATTACCAAATATTCAAACATACACACATGCATGCACCAAACAGTAATTTAAAAAGAAATTCACACTTACCTGCCGCACGCCTCTGAAGACCCAAGAGGGTTGGGACTGCTGCTTTCCCTCTTTGGCTAAACTTAGGTCAGCTAATGAGGGAAGGCAGCGGTCCCAACCTCGTCACAGAGTGGGATGGGGTCAGTGAGAAAACTGACCCTACCCGACTATGCAACGAGATGTCACTGATTGGCACGCAGCCCTGGGCACTTCAGGGCTTGAAACTGAAGCGCCCAAGACCGAGGCAATGAGTGACGCTCCCCCTCATCACAAGGGGGAGGGCCTTGAGGGCCTTTGCTGAGCTGAGGAGGCCACTCCCACAGAAGCTATGACATCCTCAGCTCATCAAAGTTTAGCGCATGTGTAGCTCCTGGCTGCATGACCTAACAAGCATTTACAATGCAATGGTCTTGGCATTGTTAAAGTTAGAGCTATTGGCATTGCTCATGACATTATTTTTATTTATGTATTTGTTTTTAAAACATAAATAAATGGCATTGTCATTTACAATGCCAACAGCTTAATCGCTCGCAAATGCGAGACCTATTGCATTTGCACCCACACAGAGCCACCCACACAAAGCCACCTACACACACACACATACAGAGCCACCCACACAGAGTCATTCACATAGAGCCACCCACCCACACCGAGCCACACACACACACACAGCCACCCACACACACACACAGACAGAGCCACTCACACACACACAGAGCCACACACACACACAAAGCCACACACACACAGAGCCCCACACACACACAGAGCCCCACACACACACATAGTCCCACACACACACAGAGCCCCACACACACACACAGAGCGACACACACACACAGAGCCACACAAACACAGAGCCACACACACAGAGCCACACACACACACTGAGCCACACACACAGAGCCACACAGACACACAGAGACACACACACACACACTGAGCCACACACACAGAGCCACACACACAGAGAGTCACACACACAGAGCCACACACACACAGACACACACAGAGCCACACACACACAGAGCCACACACATACAGAGCCACACACACACAAAGCCACACACACACACAGAGCCACACACACACAGAGCCACACACACACACAGAGCCACACACACACACAGCCACATACACACACACACACACAGCCACACACACACACACAGAGCCACACACAGGGAACAGAGGCCAGAAAAAACGCTCACAGCGAGGGGGCAGGAGAGCAAGCACAGTGAGGCGGCAGGAGAGCAAGCACAGCCAGGGGGCAGGAGAGCAAGCACAGCGAGGGGGCAAGGGAGCAAGCACAGCGAGGGGGCAGGGGAGCAAGCACAGCGAGGGGGCAGGGGAACAAGCACAGCGAGGGGGCAGGGGAGCAAGCACAGCGAGGGGGCGTGGGAGCAAGCACAGGGAGGGGGCAGGAGAGCAAGCACAGCCAGGGGGCAGGAGAGCAAGCACAGCGAGGGGGCAGGGGAGCAAGCACAGGGAGGGGGCAGGGGAGCAAGCACAGCCAGGGGGCAGTAGAGCAAGCACAGCCAGGGGGCAGGAGAGCAAGCACAGCCAGGGGGCAGGAGAGCAAGCACAATGCGGGGGCAGGAGAGCAAGCACAGCGAGGGGGCAGGGGAGCAAGCACAGCAGAGCTATTCCTCGGGGCGTCTCCAATGCCTGCCCAGAGTGGAGGTTGATGAGGCGCCCTTCACTCCAGTACCACAGCTGCAGGTCAGTCTCGTCCTCCAGGAATGGTCGAACCTGGACAGGCCCCCCCTCCCGGCTGCCAGTGAGTAGAGAACAGGGGAACGTGTCGACTTGTAGGAAGAAGAGGCAGAGCACCCTTTTTTTTTTTTAATAAAACTTTATTTCGGTTTTTGTTCAAACCATAACAGTACATATACAGTGATGACACAATTCAAAATTCATTAGTTATAAACACATGTCTGATAAAGTGCAAAGCGTGTAAGGATGTGCTATCTTCATTACATTGGAATCAGAAAAAGTTAATAAATTCATTGCAAGAGTACACTACTGATCCATACAATTTCTCAATTTAACAGTCAATTTTTAAAATTCTGTAATTTGGAGAGTACTGTCACTATGCAAAAGTTGTAAATACATTAAAGCAGGTCTGATCTGGGTAAAATTAAGTTTTTTAAAAAGAATCACCAAATAGCGCTTGCGGGGGTATTCATAAAACCTACATAAAAATATAAAAGGCAGCATATCCTGCGGAGACTCCGTCGCAGCCGCAGGGTACTGCAAACCTATTAAAATTAACAGTTTTTGGCCTAATCAGTAGATGATGAAAGAGATTCAACCTGAACCTTGTTAAGAGGAACTTTTCATGCGAGGTCAGTGAGCCCAATAAATATGACTCGGTGGTTTCACACGTTTTCAACATGACAAATGTTCTCACACTTTGTTTCTGGAGCTCCACTCCTTCCCTCTGGATCTTCCTGTCCATAAGGAAGGCCCGTTTAATTACCTCCAGATCCCCCTTGACAATCCGGCTTGGGTGTTCAAACAGATCAAGACGCCCAAGCCTAGCAAAGCCGGATTTCAGGGATTTTATCCATGGGGTACCCAATGCCTTATCCTGGGCAAAACAGTCCCTCACAATCAAATGTGTCAATGGTATGTCCTGACCCGGAGGAACTTCAAGGACTAACTTTATTCCAAACATCAGACAGAACAGTTTGTACAGAAATAAAATCCTGCACTATCAGGAGGAGCACTTTTTTTAGCTGGCTCAGCCATCACAAGTAAACAACTTTTTACTAAAGGTTAAAACATAAATTCTAACAGGAACTCGGACCTTGACGCTTTTAGGTGCAACCAAAAACCGAAAATTATCGTAACCGACAGAAGCGGCATATTGAATGGATTAATTTGATCACTTTAAGGGAATAACCTATATCCAGAGCACCTGTATTGGCAAACTAGGAAGAGAGTTGCCACGTCGGATTCAAGACGGATATATACATATAAACAGTTAAAGATAACCCACGCTTGAGCCATGGGTATGATAGTAAAGACCAAAGCAGATTTCCTGACGAAGGCGACCGCCGAAACGCGTTGAAGGAATTAACTCTGCGTTTATATGAAGTTTCAAACAGGAATGATGTTTTTTATATAATTCAAATTTTATGTGAAATTATCCTAATGTATCCACAGCCAGCACACTGCCCCCTCCGGCGGTGCACCCAGGAGGCAGTGGCACGGGGCGGGGGGCAGAGGAGGCATGTTGAATCCGCTGGCACTGCAGGTAGTCCATGCTGAGGGCAGCGCCCGTGGTGCGGTTGCGCAGCCGGGCACCGTCCACCCATGCCCAGAGCTGCCCCTCGGCCTGCGCCTCGTCGTAGTCCTGCTCCGAGGGCGTGCTCTGGTTGGCTTGGCTGGTCAGCAGCTGGCACTGCCCACGTGCCTGCAGGAAGTACCAGCTCTGCCCCCCGGGGCGGGACAGGTTGGCATGGGAGGGCAGGTGCCTGTCAGGGAAGTCCAGGGCCAAGTTCCTGGTGAGGGCCCCCCTGGACACGAGGATGCGGGCCCGTGACACGCCTCCTGCGGAGCAGCGCAAGGGCCCCGGGCGGGACTGGCATTCCCCGCGGAGCTGTTGCGCTTTTGCCATCCAGAGTGCCCTGCGGGTATGAGGGGCGCAGACAGCCTTTAGGTGGACGTGGCATTGAGGGCCCCCCCGGACGAGCATTTTGGAGGCACCTGTAGGAGAGTAGGGTCTGCAATCCTATGATCACCCAGATTTTTTGCTTTTGTTTCACTGGTTTACGACTTTCTCTGGCTGTGGGCCTGCCAATCAGACCCACAGCCTGGCTGTTCTCTTTCTAAATTACCTCATGTACCCTAGGTGCATCTACCAATTGGTACTGGGCCACCTTATCAGACCCTGTAACTCAGGGCATAGGTGTACCCAGGGCTGCCAGGGGCTGCAGCATGTATTATGCCACCCCTGGCTGGCCTCCTAAATTTGACACAACTGGCTGCATGACGGCTGGGGCAAAGTCGTGTAATCACCCTTTGCTGTAGGTGTAGTATACCTATACCTAACCCTAAAATGGACACACAGATCCCTATCAGTCACTCCTATGGCAGGCCTTAACAATCCTGAAGGCAGAGTGCTTGGAATCGTGTGAGATGGTGCTCTGGCATGAGCTGAGCCTGTCTGCAGCTTGCGGAACCAAGTCCTAATAGCTGTTCCATGATATCGCATACCATATACTCTTAAGTGCATTATAATCCTCGCGGTTAAATGCTATCTTTGGTATTGCTTTATCAAAACATGTCGAGTAAGGTGTCATACGAATTGGAATACTAACCCCTCGCCAATTCTGGCGACGGGGTTAGCATTCCACCCTTCTAGAGGGACACGACATGTATGTAACTGTGAACCCCGGTTAAAGTTAACTGAAGCCTCAGCTCCACAAAATGGATGCTGCCACCACAGACACGAGTCTGACCTCCTGCTGCTGGGAGTCCTTCCAGCGAGGGAGGCCTGGACAAAGGGTTTCCTGTCCGGGGCGGTGCTAGCACCGTCCCAGACATGGTTTTGTGTATCCTGGGTAGGCAGGGCTTTTCAGGAAGGTGACTGCTGAGTGGCACCCCGGTGCTCACTACGCATTGGCCAGTCAGAACCAGTTCCAGGGGCACACCAGCCCCTGGCCTGGGGAAGTCCGGCAGAGGAGAGGGGTGTAACCACCCCCCTCCTGGTCCCACCCATAGGCAGGACCTAGTCACCGGGTCAGCCCCTTTTTTTAGTATAAAGATAGGAGCGGGCCCCCTGTTCAAATTAGATCATCTTTGGAATCAAGATACCACTTTCTTCGAAAGGACTTCACGATTTCTTCTTCAAGATTCTCCCTTGTGGCTAAGGAGTAGTCACCCTGCATCAAGCGGGCACCATCCCAAGAAACACTGCGGTCTGCTGCAAGTCCTTCTTCACGAATCCGACGACCCAGCTCGACGAGACCCGGCTTCCCTGGCACCTCTGACCTCTACTCACCTCTACAGCAAAGCTGAGAACCGTGAGTGCGACGAGACCTCGAGGGACCGACGATCGCCAAGACTGCACGACATCTTTACTGCAAGCCCACCGTGTCCTCCACTGGTGAGTGCTTTGGGGTCCGAGAAGCCCCGACCCTGCGCAGCTCCAGCACCCAAGGTCAGCCTCCCTGCATCTCCACGATCTGCGTGGGGCCCTTCTGCGGTTTGCTGTGCACCGCGTTGTTTGGCTACTAGCCGGCTGGCTTGTGGCCTTTTGAACGACGCCCGACGACATCTCTGCTGCTGGTCTGGTTGCTCCAGGCTGGCCCTTGCTTCCTTCTTCGAGAGAGGCACCCCGGACCCTCCTGGTCCACTCCAGACGCCATTTTAGGTCCACCGCGTGGGCTTGAATTTGCCAAGGCTTTGTTGCCCAATCCTGGGTCCAGCGACGCCGACAACTTCTATCTTCGTGGGACAGCTCGATCCTCCATCCTGGTCGCCGACAACGCCTCCTGGTCCGTGAGATCTTCGAGCTACAGCGTCACCCACTCACCTTGTCGAGGTGGCTACCATCCGGTGCCCTCCTGGTGCCCACTGACTACTGGCTAGTAGTCTCGAACTTGGTCCCCTCTGCTTTCAGGTGTCATCTATCTTCGAGATCCAGGCTTGGATCCAACTGAACTTTCTTCACTGGTCACCGGCCAGCATCTTTTCTTCCGGCTCCTGGTCCGTCTACGAGGATTCCCGACGTCTTTTCAGACCTATGCAGCTGCAGCCCCTGGGCTAGGTAACTTCGGCATTTCGGTGCCCCAGCATAGCCTCACTATCCAAGGGTCAGAATCTATCTTCGTTTTCTCCCTACCAGGTCGGGTTCGCCCGAGAACACTAACTTTCTATTTCCTAGCTACCATAGACTTTTGTCCGCATCTCGCGTGAGAGTGCACACACTGCACCCGAGTCCCCTAGGCCTCCTAGTCGTAATCTAACGATTCCCTAGTCAAGTCCTAGCGATTCCAAAAGCTATTAGTACTGTACTCACCTGCTAGGAATTTCACATTCCACTTTCAGAGTATATGGTTTTCCGTGCCCCTCGGGCATTTGTATATCCTGTGCTAACTTAAGTATTTTTGTAAGAGTTTTGGTTTGTGCTTAGTACCCTGTCCTCATAAAGAGTACAGGGCTGTTGTGATTCTTAAATAAATAACTGTTTATTTTCATAACACTTGTGTGGTGTCCTTTCACTTGGTGTTCAAGGGGTATATGTGTGGTAAACAGCTGGCTTAACACGCCCTCTCGAGTCTTTAGCCTTAGACTGCTCGTATCCATGCTACTAGGATAGCTGGTCTATAAGGTTGACTTACAACCAATCATCAATAAGGGTTGCTGGACTGATACATAGTGGGCACTAGAATAGTGACCACTGCATATCAGGCCACCTTCTCACATTGGTGAGCAGCGGTTGGGATTTGAGCTTGCTGTTGTTTTACCACACGTATCCTAAGAATATCTTGTTGAAAGATCACATAAGTACTGTTAGGTACATATAACTAAAGCTTAGAATACTCTGAGTTCTACTGAACCAGCTGTTGTAGCTCCTCAAGGCTTAGCACACCTTGGCTGCAACTCTAGCAAGGGATCAGTAGGTAACACATAGTGTAGGTAGGTGCATCACTTACACCACACTAGAAGCAGTATGTCGGACAAAGGAGGAAACACTGAGTCTCCCCTTGTGTCAGTTGACCCTCCACAGGTCATACCTTCAAGATATACTGTGCTTAGCTTCCATGAGTTACGACAAGTATGTACCTCTAGGAAGATTAAGCAGGGGTCTAACCCCACAACTGCTTTTCTGATTGGTCTCTTAGAGACTTATGATGCAAGGAGGGCTGGTAACCCAGACCCTTCTACTTCAGAAGGCAATATGCCCTCCCTACAGGGACCCTTTGATAGCCAGGACCATCCCCTTCAGGAAGCAGATGATGCTGATGATGAGGATGAGGACTTGGAGTCTGGGGGTGAGGCAGACAAGGGACAGGTAGAAGTCGTTAGACTAACCAGGACCAACTTAAGCAGACATGAGATGGATTCTAGGGGAGCCCTGGGGCCACTCTCAGGTCAGCTTAACATTGGGAATGGACGAGTTAGGTCTCTATCAAGAGGCTCTAACAGATCCCTTCATACCAATGGCTCTCAACGTTCCTCTCAAAGGGGAATGACATCTCCCCAGAGGAGAGTGTATGAAGCAAAGGAAAAGGCAGCCAATCTGAGGATTGAAAGGGAAGAACTTGCCCTGGCCAAAGAAAGGCTTGCCTTTGCTAGAGAGCAACAATTGAGTGGGACAGTCCCCACTGGTGGCAGCATAGTACCTAGCAATAGGGAAAGGAGTTTTGACACAAAACACCTTGGTAAGATAGTGCCCCCCTTTAAACAAGGGGATGACATCCACAAATGGATTACTGCTTTGGAGAGGGCCTGCACTGTGCAAGGTGTTCCCCCAAGTCAGTGGGCAGCTATCTTGTGGCTCTCCTTTGAAGGAAAAGGTAGAGACAAGCTCCTCACCACAAGGGTAGAGGATGCTAATGATTACCAAGTCTTGAAAAATGCACTGGTTGATGGGTTTGGCCTAACCACTGAACAGTACAGGGTGCTGTTCAGGGATACCCAGAAAACTCAGTCTCAAGATTGGGCTGACTTTGTAGATTGTGCCACTAAGGCTTTTGATGGCTGGTTGCTGGGCAGTAAGGTTACTGATTATAAAGGATTGTACAATTTGATGATGAGAGAACAAATTTTAAACAATTGTCAGAACCAGTTGTTGCATCAGCATCTTGTTGACTCAGATCTGACCTCTCCCCAAGAATTGGGAAAGAAGGCAGACAGATGGGTTAGAACAAGAGTTAAACAGAACCAGGGCCAGAATCAAGGTGGTCAGAAGAAAGCAGACCAGAAGGGTAAAGATTCTAAAGGGGAACAAAATGACCAGAAGTCTTCGACAGGTCCCCAACAACCCAAAGAGGGTGGGGGTCAGGCTCCCCAAAAGAAGAAAGAAGGCCAATCTAAAAGGTGGTGCCAATACTGTAAAAGTAAAACTCACTGGTTTAGTGAGTGCACCAAGAAAGGAGGAGGGCAGACTCCTGCCACTGCAGCCCCTAAGGCACCTGTGCCCCCTAGTACAGCCAGCAGTGGTAGTGCACCTCCCAAGGGTTTAGTAGGGTTAACCCTGGGTTCTGAGGGGAGTGACAACTTAGTTGGCACCCTTACTCAGGCTGTCCTTGTCAGTACAGGGGATATGGATATGTCCCCTGACATCAGTCCCAATACTTTGGGCAAATACAGACAGACACCTTTTATTAATGGAAAAATGGCTCAGGCCTATAGGGACACTTGTGCCAGTGTCACAATGGTGACACCTAGCTTTGTGGACCCTGGACAGATCATGCCAGGTACAGAATTCCTGGTGACCAATGCAAGCAATGTCACTACCAATCACAGTATGGCAATTGTAGCTTTCTCCTGGGGAGGGGTAACTGGCCAAAAGAAGGTTGTAGTTAGTTCAGACCTCCCAGTGGATTGTTTGTTGGGCAATGATTTGGAGTCATCACAATGGTCAGAAGTGGAGCAGAGGACTCATCTGGAAATGTTAGGCTTGCCAGCACATGTGTTTGCTGTGACCAGGTCACAGGCCAGAAAATGCCCCACTGAACAGGTGCTGGATCCTGGAACAATGGACCAGACACCTTCCAAGAAAAAGAGCAGTAGGGTTAAGGCTGTGCCTTCCCCCTTGCCCCAGGTTGTGGATCAAGTCTCAGAGGAGGCTGACCTACAGGAATTGAGGGAAACTGAGCCTAGGGAGTTTGAACTTGATCAAGTTGAATTCTTGGGCTCAGGGGGACCCTCTAGGGAAGACCTGGGGAAGGACCAGTTAGACTGCCCTTCTCTTGAACCCCTCAGACAGCAGGCTGCTGCTGAGGCTGCTGGGAACGCCACAGGTACCCACAAGGTATACTGGGAAGATGGACTCCTGTACACTGAGTCAAGAGACCCCAAGCCTGGCATGACCAGGAGGCTGGTTGTACCCTTGTCTCAGAGAGGTTTCCTACTTACCTTGGCCCATGAGATTCCCTTAGCAGGTCACTTAGGCCAGACAAAGACTTGGGACAGGCTTGTCTCACACTTTCACTGGCCTCACATGAATGAGGATACCAAGGAGTTTTGTCGCTCCTGTGTCACTTGCCAAGCCAGTGGTAAGTCAGGTGGCACAACAAAGGCCCCCCTTATACCAATGCCTGTGGTGGGGGTGCCCTTTGAAAGAGTGGGGATTGACATTGTTGGTCCAATGGAACCCCAGACAGCATCAGGGCACAAGTTTATACTGGTGGTAGTGGATCATGCCACCAGGTATCCTGAAGCTATTCCACTTAGGACCACCACAGCACCTGTGGTGGCAAGGGCCCTAGTTGGAGTGTTCTCCAGAGTGGGCTTCCCTAAGGAGGTTGTCTCTGACAGAGGTGCAAACTTCATGTCAAGCTACTTAACTGCTATGTGGAAGGAGTGTGGTGTCAATTACAAATTCACTACACCCTATCACCCACAATGCAATGGGCTTGTTGAAAGGTTCAACAGGACCCTAAAAGGGATGATTCATGGACTACCTGAAACACTCAGGCGTAGATGGGATGTCCTGATGCCCTGCCTTCTGTTTGCTTACAGAGAGGTCCCACAAAAGGGGGTTGGCTACAGCCCTTTTGAACTTTTGTATGGGCATCCTGTGAGAGGCCCCTTGTGTTTGGTGAAGGAAGGATGGGAGAGACCTCTCAAAAAGCCTGCAACCAACATAATGGACTATGTACTTGGTCTCCGCTCCAGGATGGCTGAGTATATGGAGAAGGCATCTGAAAACCTTAAGGCCAGTCAAGAACTTCAAAAAGCTTGGCATGACCAAAAGGCTGTCCTGACTGTTTACCAGCCTGGACAGAAGGTGTGGGTGTTGGAGCCAGTGGCCCCAGCAGCACTCAAAGACAAATGGTCTGGGCCCCACACAATTCTTGAGCAAAAGGGAGAGGTCACCTACCTGGTGGACCTTGGAACTCCCAGGAGTCCCCACAGGGTACTCCATGTCAACAGGCTCAAAGCATATGTCGACAGGAAGGACATGAGCTTGCTCATGGCCATAGATGAGGGACAGGAGGAGGAGAGTGACCCTCTCCCAGACCTGCTCACTCAGAATCCTGATGATGGGTCAGTAGATGGTGTTGTCTTTTGTGGCAGCCTCTCTGAACATCAGCAGAAAGACTGTAAACAGGTTCTTCAGTCTTTCAGACATATGTTCTCTCTGACACCCAGTCAGACCAATTGGTGCACCCATGAGGTTGACACTGGTGACAGCCTACCTGTCAAGAGTAAAATCTACAGGCAGCCTGATCATGTTAGAGACTGCATAAAAACTGAAGTGCAGAAAATGTTGGAGTTGGGAGTCATTGAACCCTCAGATAGCCCTTGGGCTAGTCCAGTAGTTCTAGTGCCAAAGCCTCACACCCAAGATGGTAAGAGAGAGATGAGGTTTTGCGTAGACTACAGGGGTCTCAATGCAGTCACTAAGACTGAAGCCCATCCAATACCAAGGGCAGATGAACTTATAGATAGATTGGCTTCTGCCAACTACTTAAGTACATTTGACTTAACAGCTGGGTATTGGCAAATCAGGTTAGCTGAGGATGCCAAGCCCAAGACAGCATTTTCAACCCCTGGTGGGCATTATCAATTTGTGGTAATGCCCTTTGGTCTGAAAAATGCACCTGCCACCTTCCAAAGGTTGGTGAATCAAGTCCTTACTGGGCTGGATGACTTCTGTGCAGCATATCTAGATGATATTGCTGTCTTTAGCTCCACCTGGGAGGATCACCTGGTCCACCTAAGGAAAGTGTTAGAGGCTCTGCAAGCAGCAGGCCTCACTATCAAGGCCACCAAGTGCCAGATAGGGCAGACACAGGTTGTATACCTGGGCCACCTTGTAGGTGGAGGCCAGGTTCAGCCACTGGAGAGCAAAATACAGTCAATCAGGGACTGGGCTCCTCCAACCACCCAGACTCAGGTTCGAGCTTTCTTGGGCCTGACTGGATACTACAGAAAGTTTGTCAGGAACTATGGTTCCATTGTGACACCATTAAATGAACTGACAAGTAAGAAAATGCCAAAAAAGGTTCAGTGGACAGCAGGCTGTCAAAAAGCATTCGAGGACCTAAAGCAGGCCATGTGCACAGCACCTATCCTTAAGAGTCCAGACTACTCCAAACCATTCATTGTCCAAACAGATGCTTCTGAGTTGGGTGTGGGAGCTGTTCTTTCTCAACTGAATTTTGATGGTCAGGATCAGCCCATTGCTTTTATAAGCAGAAGGCTGACCCCCAGAGAGAAGAATTGGTCAGCTATTGAGAGGGAGGCCTTTGCTGTGGTTTGGGCCCTGAAGAAGCTGAGGCCATACTTGTTTGGCACTCACTTCAAGATTCAGACCGACCATAAGCCCCTCTTGTGGCTAAATCAGATGAAGGGTGAAAACCCCAAACTGCTTAGGTGGTCCATTTCCCTACAGGGGATGGACTTTACAGTGGAACATAGACCTGGTACTGATCATGGCAATGCCGATGGGCTCTCCAGATATTTCCACTTAGAACAAGAAGACTCACCTGGTCAAGGTTAGCTTATTGTCCCAAAGTTTGGGGGGGGGTCATGTAGGAGAGTAGGGTCTGCAATCCTATGATCACCCAGATTTTTTGCTTTTGTTTCACTGGTTTACGACTTTCTCTGGCTGTGGGCCTGCCAATCAGACCCACAGCCTGGCTGTTCTCTTTCTAAATTACCTCATGTACCCTAGGTGCATCTACCAATTGGTACTGGGCCACCTTATCAGACCCTGTAACTCAGGGCATAGGTGTACCCAGGGCTGCCAGGGGCTGCAGCATGTATTATGCCACCCCTGGCTGGCCTCCTAAATTTGACACAACTGGCTGCATGACAGCTGGGGCAAAGTCGTGTAATCACCCTTTGCTGTAGGTGTAGTATACCTATACCTAACCCTAAAATGGACACACAGATCCCTATCAGTCACTCCTATGGCAGGCCTTAACAATCCTGAAGGCAGAGTGCTTGGAATCGTGTGAGATGGTGCTCTGGCATGAGCTGAGCCTGTCTGCAGCTTGCGGAACCAAGTCCTAATAGCTGTTCCATGATATCGCATACCATATACTCTTAAGTGCATTATAATCCTCGCGGTTAAATGCTATCTTTGGTATTGCTTTATCAAAACATGTCGAGTAAGGTGTCATACGAATTGGAATACTAACCCCTCGCCAATTCTGGCGACGGGGTTAGCATTCCACCCTTCTAGAGGGACACGACATGTATGTAACTGTGAACCCCGGTTAAAGTTAACTGAAGCCTCAGCTCCACAAAATGGATGCTGCCACCACAGACACGAGTCTGACCTCCTGCTGCTGGGAGTCCTTCCAGCGAGGGAGGCCTGGACAAAGGGTTTCCTGTCCGGGGCGGTGCTAGCACCGTCCCAGACATGGTTTTGTGTATCCTGGGTAGGCAGGGCTTTTCAGGAAGGTGACTGCTGAGTGGCACCCCGGTGCTCACTACGCATAGGCCAGTCAGAACCAGTTCCAGGGGCACACCAGCCCCTGGCCTGGGGAAGTCCGGCAGAGGAGAGGGGTGTAACCACCCCCCTCCTGGTCCCACCCATAGGCAGGACCTAGTCACCGGGTCAGCCCCTTTTTTTAGTATAAAGATAGGAGCGGGCCCCCTGTTCAAATTAGATCATCTTTGGAATCAAGATACCACTTTCTTCGAAAGGACTTCACGATTTCTTCTTCAAGATTCTCCCTTGTGGCTAAGGAGTAGTCACCCTGCATCAAGCGGGCACCATCCCAAGAAACACTGCGGTCTGCTGCAAGTCCTTCTTCACGAATCCGACGACCCAGCTCGACGAGACCCGGCTTCCCTGGCACCTCTGACCTCTACTCACCTCTACAGCAAAGCTGAGAACCGTGAGTGCGACGAGACCTCGAGGGACCGACGATCGCCAAGACTGCACGACATCTTTACTGCAAGCCCACCGTGTCCTCCACTGGTGAGTGCTTTGGGGTCCGAGAAGCCCCGACCCTGCGCAGCTCCAGCACCCAAGGTCAGCCTCCCTGCATCTCCACGATCTGCGTGGGGCCCTTCTGCGGTTTGCTGTGCACCGCGTTGTTTGGCTACTAGCCGGCTGGCTTGTGGCCTTTTGAACGACGCCCGACGACATCTCTGCTGCTGGTCTGGTTGCTCCAGGCTGGCCCTTGCTTCCTTCTTCGAGAGAGGCACCCCGGACCCTCCTGGTCCACTCCAGACGCCATTTTAGGTCCACCGCGTGGGCTTGAATTTGCCAAGGCTTTGTTGCCCAATCCTGGGTCCAGCGACGCCGACAACTTCTATCTTCGTGGGACAGCTCGATCCTCCATCCTGGTCGCCGACAACGCCTCCTGGTCCGTGAGATCTTCGAGCTACAGCGTCACCCACTCACCTTGTCGAGGTGGCTACCATCCGGTGCCCTCCTGGTGCCCACTGACTACTGGCTAGTAGTCTCGAACTTGGTCCCCTCTGCTTTCAGGTGTCATCTATCTTCGAGATCCAGGCTTGGATCCAACTGAACTTTCTTCACTGGTCACCGGCCAGCATCTTTTCTTCCGGCTCCTGGTCCGTCTACGAGGATTCCCGACGTCTTTTCAGACCTATGCAGCTGCAGCCCCTGGGCTAGGTAACTTCGGCATTTCGGTGCCCCAGCATAGCCTCACTATCCAAGGGTCAGAATCTATCTTCGTTTTCTCCCTACCAGGTCGGGTTCGCCCGAGAACACTAACTTTCTATTTCCTAGCTACCATAGACTTTTGTCCGCATCTCGCGTGAGAGTGCACACACTGCACCCGAGTCCCCTAGGCCTCCTAGTCGTAATCTAACGATTCCCTAGTCAAGTCCTAGCGATTCCAAAAGCTATTAGTACTGTACTCACCTGCTAGGAATTTCACATTCCACTTTCAGAGTATATGGTTTTCCGTGCCCCTCGGGCATTTGTATATCCTGTGCTAACTTAAGTATTTTTGTAAGAGTTTTGGTTTGTGCTTAGTACCCTGTCCTCATAAAGAGTACAGGGCTGTTGTGATTCTTAAATAAATAACTGTTTATTTTCATAACACTTGTGTGGTGTCCTTTCACTTGGTGTTCAAGGGGTATATGTGTGGTAAACAGCTGGCTTAACACGCCCTCTCGAGTCTTTAGCCTTAGACTGCTCGTATCCATGCTACTAGGATAGCTGGTCTATAAGGTTGACTTACAACCAATCATCAATAAGGGTTGCTGGACTGATACATAGTGGGCACTAGAATAGTGACCACTGCATATCAGGCCACCTTCTCACAGCACCCACTGGCCCCGGTCTGCAGGTGAGTTCTGGGGAGGGTTGGCGCCGCTTGTCAAGGAGCCCAGGGCGTCCCTGGTGGTGTCTGTGATGGCCTCAGCGGTGGCGCTCAGCTCCCATCTCCAGCTCCATCCCCGCCGCCCGCTCGGGGTCCCGCTGCCAGGCGCCTGGAGAGGGGAAGTAGCCCCCGGCCGCCTGCTCGGCTGCCAGCCTCCCCGGCCACTACCTCCGGCGCTGCTGCTCCTCCTCCTCCTCGCCCTCCGGGCCGGGCTGGGGCTGCTTCCCGGCGCTGACGCGCTGCGGGTTCACCATCCCTCCCACGGCATCCCGTGGCCCCTGCTCGAGGTTGCCATCTTCAACCCTGCTCCCCCCTCCTTTGGGATGACTCCCACTTTCCACGCCCTCGGAGTCTGCGAATCGAGGAAAAACAGGCAAAAGCGTCCACGATCCCAGTGTTTTGGCTGCTGTTGCCTGAGTGCAGCAATGGGAGGGAGGCCGGGGGTGGCGGCAGTGAGAGCAGCGGACGCGCTGCGGGTTCACCATCCCTCCCGCGGCATCCCGGGGCCCCTGCTCGATGCTGCCACCTTCAATCCTGCTCCCCCTCCTTTGGGATGACTCCCACTTTCCACGCCCTCGGAGTCTGCGAATCGAGAAAAAACAGGCAAAAGTGTCCACAATCCCAGTGTTTTGGCTGCTGTTGCCTGAGTGCAGCAATGGGAGGGAGGCTGGGAGCTGGCTGGGTCTGAGCCCTGTTTCCGTTCACTCGCCCAACTACATTTAAAAAACATAGGAACGCTGACAAAGCAACACGAGAACATCTCCATGAGTCAGGGATTTCATGTCTCATGCTGCCTGCACGCGCCAGTCGGCCCTCTGATTGGTTAATAAGGAACACCAATCAGAGAGCTGACTTGAGCGTGCAGGCAGCGTGATGAGGGGCGTGCTCTCTCCCAATGACGTCAGGGAGAGAAAGAAGAGCAAAAACACACCCCTCTATCCCAAAAAGACGGGGCTTAAATGGAGCGACGCCCCTCTCCTCCAATGGCTGGCCAGCATTTACGAGGCCAGCCAATGGAGAAGAGGGGCGGGTTTAAGCCCCCAATACTCTAAACATAAAATCTCGGCTGTGTGACACTGCTGCGCAGTGTACGCTTGACCGAGACCTAAAAATGAAGAGTGTCTGTCAGGCTGACCTTTGCTCAGCTTGACAGACACTCTTCCTGAGGGGCAAAAGTTGAAGGGGTGTTGCTCTATAGCCCCCTATGGAGGGGCCGCGGCTAGTTACTTAACACCTTAGTTGCGTGTAAACATTTCTCCCCAGTGCTGCGCTGTCCATTAGAACTAGTGCTGAATGGACGTTCAATGGTCGTGCGCAGCACTGGGGAGGTAGCGCTGCTGACGACCGTTGGCCGTCAGCAGCACTTAAGGGGTTAATAGATTCAGAAAGTTAATATTATATTATATTTCAACTCCCCCGCCACTCATGTGATTTCAGTGTTAGACTACTGGCTTTTCCCGTAAGATGTGAGCACATGCGTACACATTTTGAAGTGATATATGTGTATTACCCTGGCCAAGCACTTTAGTTTATATGCTGTTTACAATACAGCTGCCTGTTCCTACTCGCCAATCCTTTGTTGTTCCACTTTAGTTCATAGAAGTGATTTTGATTAAGATTTCCTCTCTCCAGGTTTGAGAACAAAGAAGGATAAGGGGTGTAACGCTGGGATGCATCCCTTAAGTATTCTGGCTCTGATTTCCAGTGGTAGGGGAAAGTAAGAGGGGGCTTAGGCAGTTGGTCATTGTAGCAAGGTTTAGTCTAACAAATATATGCGTTTCTGTCTGCAGCAGCACCTACACTTTGCTTCCACTACGGCCTTGTTTTTATGTGGTTTCTGTGCTAATCTGATGGCCAGCGCTTCTTGTCGAGTTTCACTTTTCTAGTAAAAACACATAACAATATAAATAATTTTAATGGGGGTGGGGGACGGAAAGTCTGGATGAGTTTGAAAGTGAAGTTATAGCTGAAGCCTGCATCACTATTCAATTGATGTAACATTGGTGGTAAACGTAATTTATTTTGTACTATATTGTTTGTTTGTGCTATGTTATTGTGTACTTAAAGAGAGCTACATTTACTAGTAATTGTCTCTAGGCACTAATGGCATGAGGTGCTAATCCTGCTGAAGGGTAGGCCCTCTGTTTACTTGACATGAACTTGTATCTTTCTGTTGCTCAAACAGATATTGATGCTTAATACAGAGAGAGTATGTGTGTGTTATGTACTTTTAGCAATGAGGAATCCCCAGAATTGCTCAACACAGTATCCCGATGCACCTTATAGACAACCCCTGCCAGGGTCTTTGAAATTATCATCAGTACAATGGCTGTATGAGATCGATGCTGGGCCAAGTAGCGCATGCTCACTTACCGTTATGACACTAGAGCAGCCCAGCAAAATGATGGGTACACATGCATCACCCGGTAAGCACATATATATAATGACGCCGGTCCGCTGTAGCACCATGGTGATTAAGTGAACATGTGCGCATGTACATCATTGTGTCTTTTTTTGGTTTTCCTAATGCTGATCAGCATTAGCTTTTCCATTTTCTAAACATCACTGGTAAACAATAGGTCTGCATTAGGAAATCAAAAAGGCAAGACCTATTGCCTTTGCCAATGTTTTTTGTTGTTGTAGGAACAAGGAGATTTAGGGCTAAATGTAAAAACATTTTTGCCAGTTGCGAATCAACCCATTTGCAAAAAGGCTTTTTGGCATGTACAAAGCTCAAATAGTGATTCAGTAACCTACCAAATCGCAATTTGGGTTCTGAGATTCGGTACTAGGATGGGGCATGTTATGGGTGTCCCTTCCTAATAGCGATTCGCTGTGCCATGTACAAATGTTTTATGACCGAAATGCGGTCGCAAACATTAGCTTTTCATTTGCAAACGGGAAGTTCCTCTTTGTGAATGCATGTAAAAAAGTTTTTAAAAGCAGGCCGTGGTCCCGCGGACCATGGCCTACTCTTAAAAAATTGAAACTGAAATGTTACATTTTTATTTTTGAAATCCTGTTTATGGGCTGCATTAAAATAAAAAGCTTTGCTTTATTAAAAGCAAACACAGACATGCTGGTCTGCTGTCCCCAGCAGGACAACATCCCTATGTTTTTATCTATTCCCATTGGGTTGCAAATTGCGACCTACCTCATGAATATTAATGCGGTAGGTCTATTTACGACCTATTTACGCTCAATGTCCAACCTACCATAGTGGAATCGGCGACATCCTTAGGCGTCACACTTGACGCCAAGCTCAACATGCAGCAGCACATTAGCAAAGCAACTAAAGGAGCTAATTTCCAAATCAACACTTTGAGGAAACTTACCCTTCTTCCCAGCTAAGGACTTCCAAACTGCTGTACAAGCCCTAGTCATCCCTCGCATAGACTACGGAATTGTGGCCCTTAGTGGACTCCCCCTTTCAACAACCGCACCCCTAAGAGCCTCCATGAACGCTGGCGTGAGACTCATCACTGGTTCAAGAAAACATTTGTGTTAGACGGGGACCTGGAGGGTCGGCCGAGGACAAGGGGAGAGGCCGCTGGGGAGGACCGTCTCCAGCGATCGTACAGACAAGTAACTTCCCCCCCACAGATGGACACCACACAAGGATAGGGTTAACGCTTTTTATATGCAGTTCTTGAAGTAAAGTATCACGGTACAGTGAGATCAGGACACGAGGGTCCTCTCAATTCTAGTCTCTAGAAGGGAAAGGGGGTAGCGGGACAGTCTTGGTACCGATCTGGTATTGAGATGATGGGTAGCTCACAATCCTTGAGCTCGGCGTTCTAGAAGGTCGGGCTGCTGCAGCGCCAGCAGGTCCCGATGCGGCTGCAGGTGGGAGAGGGCCGCGGCAGCGCCAGCAGGTCCCGATGAGGATGTAGGTTGCAAAGGGCCGCGGCAGCGCCAGCAGGTCCCGACGAGGATGTAGGTTGCAAAGGGCCGCGGCAGCGCCAGCAGGTCCTGACGAGGATGACGGTTGCAGAAAGCCGCGGCAGCGCCAGCAGGCAGGACGGAGGTTCACAAGGCAGGGCTGCGGCAGCGCCAGCAGTCCGTCAAGGATGAGTTCTTCACGGTGTCTCTCGACTCCAGGATACAACTACCGTCCTGCTCTGGGGCTGCCCCAGTTATAGGTCTGGCGCCCTTTGATGTCCGGACCCTTGCACTTGGAGGTCGGGAGGTCCGGGATGAGGGAGTCCAGATACCCAGCAGGGGGGTGGAGCCAGCGCCCGGGGAGGCTGGGGGCGATCGGCACCTGGCGGGGGAGAGCCATCGACACTCCTCTCTCCCATTGACCTGCCAAGTGGTCCGTTCACCTCCTGGGTGGATGGTGGTGCCGGGATGTCGGGGCCTGGCCATGCCCAGGGTTGGGGTCGAGCTGAGGCCACGCGGCCTTGTGGTGCAGTGTCCAAGATGGCGGCTGGGCCAGGCAATGGTGCTGACGGTGGCCCGGGCCAGGGATACAGAGATGCCCGGGAGCAGGCGTCCCGTAGGGGACGGGTTGCGGGTTGCTTCTGTGGGTCGTCGGGGTTGTTCTTCGGGTGGCACCGGGAGAGCCGGTGTCCGGGCTCTGTCATGCGGGGAGGGAGCGGGCCCTTCACGAGGCCTGTCCAACAATTCGCATATATCCCCTGACTTAAAATCCCTAAACTGGCTGCCTTTTGAAGCCAGAATACAGCTGAAAATTGCCGTTATGACACACTCAGCCGTACACCACAAGTCACCCAACTACCTCACTCAAAAGCTGACTATATCAGGAGGCTCGAGATCCAATAGAAGTACAAAAAATCTACTCCTGAAACCTCGTAGATTCCGGAAGGAAAAAACATACAAACGCTCCTTCTCAGGAATGGCACCCAGGATCTGGAATGCACTCCCGCCTGAAACCAGGCTTATCTCCTCCACTGCATTTTTTAAGAAAGAGGTAAAAGCCATCCTTATGGCCAAGTTCACCTGAACTCTATTGTTGCTGGATCAGAGACTTTGGCACCATTTTTGTAATATTGGTTACCTGATTGTCTATAGGTATTATATTTGTACATGACTGCTATCCTATTATGCTATTCACTTACTACCGACTGCTATATTGTACCCAATAGTTTGTTTAACCACCCTCTTGTTGCCCCTACCCCTTGTTCTGTAATTTATAAGAAAGAGGTAAAAGCCATCCTTATGGCCTAAGTTCACCTGACCTCTATTGTTGCTGGATCAAAGGCTTTGCACCGTTTTTGTATTATTAGTTACCTGATCGTTTGTTGGTATTATATCTGTACATGATTGCTATCCTATTATGCTACTATATTGTACCCAATAGTTTGTTTATTCACCCTCCTGTTGCCCCTACCTCTTGTTTCTGTAAAGCGCTCTGATATCTGCAAAGATCTTCTTCGCGCTATATAAAACTTTGAATAAATAAATAAATAAATTGGGAATTGCAAATGAAACTCAATAAAGTTTGGTATTTTTTAAATTACCATTTCCGAATTGCGACTAGCATGGAATCGCAATTAGGAACTCGCTAATTCTAACGTACTTACTTGCATGTGACCCTAAATGATTGCCCAGAATTACATGATGTTGAGCTGCTACGCCGAGAATCAATTTATGAGAATTGAGCAACGCAGCTGGCTACGTCGAAAGCGAAAGCTTCAGTAACAGTTACCAACGGTTGTGCTTCTACCATTCTGTCCCAAAAAGGACACCGTCCCGTTGTTTAGGGAAAGCTCCACCTTTGCTTATTCCACATTGCGTCACGAGAGGGCGTGTTTGGCCACGGGTTGGTTTATAAGGTCTCGGAAGGCGTTTCTCATTCTCTTTCGTGCTTGATCTCGAGAATCATGCTGGTGTTCATGGCGTGGGCCGACCGGTGTCCGTGCGTGTGGCGAGGTGAGCTGAAAGTGAGCCGCAGTCTTGAGCGCTAGGGAAGTGTCCTTGCTGCTTTCTCTTTCTCATCGCGCACCTTTTAAGCGTGTAGTAGCAGGTATATATGTAGAGCCTGGCCCACCTCTGTTTTATTGCACAAACTTTTCGTCGTTCGGCTGCTTGGCTAGTTGTAAGCAGTAGGTTAGCTATTGTGTTCACCAGTCTGTCGCTGCTTATGATTCAAACCCCCGCCCGTGGGGTAGTGGTGCAGCTCCTCCGACTTTATATAAGTTCGACCCCTCCCTATCATCCACTGGTGAAAAGCTTCGCACCCACTCATCCGTTGGCGAAAAGCTGGTATGTAAGAAGGACGCGCAATGGGTTCAGTTGGAAATGGCGCAAGGGGAGTTTACGTGAATTCAGTGGCCATTTTGGGCCCCACTTTCTTTGCAAATGTTGCAGTAGTTACCACTTACACGTTCCGTGAGCTGCTTTAGTCCTTCGTTTATGTCGACACCTTTAAGGGAGCCTGTAGTGTTTCGGGCGCTTAATAGCTTATTTTTTTGAGTAGTAGCCTTCGAGGGCCGTCCCAGTAACAATGGGATTGTTTTACGGGCCGCCAGCGGTAGTCCTATATATTAAAGGCAGCGCAAGGGCATAAGGGGGCGCCATCTTGCCAGGGTAGAGAGGCTATGCGCCACATGTCCCGTTGGAGCACCTAATCACTTAGTAATGCACATAGGCGTGCAGACGTGTTGTGAACTATTTCTTATGGGTTGAATTATAACCCATCTCAAATTTGAAAGATCTCGTTCGTCTCGCGATTTCAATTATCGAACATAGTGACCACCTACCGACACAACCTCTATCATTCGGACATCTCGGGCCATGGCGGAAGTATACTTGGCTTTCAATCTGTTTTACCATGACGCTGGATTTAAAAGCCTACAACAAATTACCTGTAGCAAAGTCTTCGGAATAACATACTCTTAGTTATGATATTGTGGACTAGTTGGAAATCTATAATCAAGAGACGTGTTATTAAGCATGGATTATTTTCCCACGTGCTGGGGGACAGAAGTGAGATCTAATTTAAAACTTAAGTTACGTACCAACTTAAATGGACTTTATAATACCTGCAGAGACAGTTTTACTGTGTATTCACTAAAATGGTTGTAAATATGCTCCATTCCTCGTGAATAGTGGACTGAGTTTAGTCTGGTACTAATTTCCGCTGTCTTTAAGGGTCCTTTTCAGAAAGGACTACATTAATTGTTTATATCGTGGACCAATTATATGGGCAGTCGGTGTTTCATTTCTGTCGGGTTACCTTGATTGTCAGTTATGTTAATTTCGATTTATATAGCGCCAAATCACCGACAGGTCTCTTAGCGCTTGCTTTAAGAACCCGTCCTGGCTTTCCCTGCGAGAACCCCTACTGGGCATCCCCAAGGTGAAGGTCAGGCATCCCATCGCGGTGGGGCCATAGTGGAGATTAAGCAAGCTATTGCCCAGATATGAAGTGTGAAGCCATGATTCGAGTAGGCACCGAGGCGAGAATTATGGAGTCCGTAGACATTTTGAGTTTTGACCCTGCCGCGTCGGGAATTGAACCCTGGGTCCCGGGTCTGACCTCTACATCAGGGTTTGCCTCCTCTAACCAGTGGGCCACACTTATTGCACAGACCCTTATCCACCACTGAAATTACTTCATATTTCACCACCATTCCTTAGCGTGCGTCAACAAGCGCTATATGAAGAAAAACTTTTGTCCTCTATCCTTCTGCTCCTTTCATTCCAAATAAATGACTAACCTATCCACCACTTAAAATGTACTTGCATGTTTCACTATACTAATTCAACATGCATCCTCTATGGGTCCCGGAGTAGCGTGCCAATCGCCGAAAAAGCGCGTTGACGCCTCGTCATGGATAGTAAGCGCTATATAAATGCAAATGCAATACATAGTGTAGTGATTGTCACACTAAGACCTAGTACCCCGTCTGAAACATGACGGCTCACATCTTTTAGTTTTGCTAGGCACTGATTAAGACCAGGCACAGCTGCAGGAAAGGTGCTTTAGTAACTTTAAAAAATAATGTAGTACAACTATGCAAACATCAACTTGTACTGAAGCAGAACATCTAAAAAGTTACTTCCATTGAAATTGCAACAAGTTCAGGTTGGGGCTTGCTGTGGTTAGAAGTTAATTAAAAATGATTAGAAGTTGGTTCATTTGGATTGTAATTTATTAATTGTAATGGTGATCCAACAGGGATACCTGGGGAGGTTGCTCTCTCTCAGCTCTGTCCTAGTGGCATATGGGAGCGTAGGCCATTGGCCCATGACGTACAGTCCTGTTCCACGCTGTTGGAGAACAAGCTTGCTTGCAGTCTTCGGGTTGCCGAGCTTCATCCTGTATATTCCTACGACTTCTCAGAGTCCTTGGACTATGACTGAGGAGACAAACCATGCAGGGTACATACACCATGTAATGTGTTGTGAATGTGGTGCAATGTTGGGATAAATAGCAGGGCATGTACCAACGTCCTAGCAGCTTAATTATTTTAATAAACTTCCAACGTAATGTATTGTGTGCTCAAATGGTATAGGTGTGGTGTAGTGGTTTTGTAGATGTCGGTTAAAAGCTTGGTGTGGTCTAGATGTGCATGTGGCTCATCACTTATATGCATTCAGACATGCACTCCATGTTCAAAACACCAGCTCTAGCCTTTACTTGCTCCCAACAGATCTCCCTTGACAACCTATACTAAGCCTTCAATCACTTGTTAAAATACACACTACCTAATCCAATTAACACATGACTCTAGTCCACCCCCTCTTACACATCACATACGCTTCTCCAAAACACATCACCCCTATTCAAAATTCACTCACCAGCAGTACTGCACATACAAATCTCAGAGAACCACTAAATCAATGCCTCCCTACTCCATAAACAAAACACATAAATCTCACTGTTCCACTGAAAAGACTTTCCTATGTAATCATGTATCCCTATAATGTAATCATTTTATACGAAAGCACACTTGAAAGCTTTACTACCCTTCATCCCCCTGCACCTATCAATGTATCCTCTTAATTTCAAAGTCTTCAGTTTACTATGATCGCTCATACAACCCTATTAAATTCTCGCTGATCTCCCAAACCATGTTTCTGTTTTTATTTCTATAATCTATTTTTGTAGGCTCTTCCCCCCTCAATTACTCATCCCAGACTTTAGTTTACTACTATCCCAAGAGTACAGAAAATGCAGAGAAAGCCATAAGGAACGACAAATATGTACCAATTTAGTGGCTGGGTCCTTTCACAGTGCATTAAGTACTGAAAGTGCATGACCTTTCCTTTAAAGTTACAAAAACTACCAAAGACGCATACTAGAGAAGTAACTAAATATCAATCTTAATGGATTTGTCTTCCAGCTAATTAGCCTGCTTTGCTGATCCGCCCTTCTGTCGTCCTGACTTGTCTTTCTTTTGTAGATCTTGAATGCAGTGTTCTTCAGAAACCAGTTGCTTTCTCGATTCAGATGGAATGTGGCTAAGACCTCTAAGTTCTGGTATGTTTTTATTGTTTACAAAACTTTTATTGTTTACAAAACCAGTCCCCATGATGTTAGCACTGGGCTCTAAACCATGCTGTTGATAAATGTGCCTCTCTGTCTTGACATGCAGGGCTACTGAGGGACTGTGCTTTACCTTTTGTATGGTTCTTCTCGTGAGCGGTCTAATCTGTGCAGCAGGCGAGTGTGCGCCCCTAAGGCACTCTGGTATTGCAGAAGGGACTGCAGATGCTTGTGACCCCTTCCTGTAAGCTGCTAGTGCTGGCCCTACCTTGGCTGCTTTGTTTGCATAGCTCAATTCAAACGAGAACCAGGTTTCCTCTGCCCACTATTAATGACACATAGCCTAACGTGCTGAGGAGCAACGCAAAAAAGCGCTGCGTTGTCAGAGGATAGCCCTGTGGAGGAGGCAAATGGGTCCCATTAACTGCCAGACCTCACTGTGTGCAGGGCACTGGCAAATACAGTGGCTTGGAAGCTGCTCTTTGGATTCACTGCCCAAGGGCAGCTGGCAATGTGGCAACATGTTCCTGATGGGGCACTGTCTTTGTCTGCACCAGGTGCGCCCTTTGGCCCTTTAAATCTCCTTCGAAGATTCGAAACAGATCTATTTTGTGATTACTCAATTTGTGCATTATGTAGGCTCAATTTGTGGTTCCTAAGATCTCTTTTTTACCTTGCGGTTTAGGAACCATGCTGAAGTACATTGAGTTTCGTACAAGCAACAACGAAGGTATTACTGTTATGCTACTTACTGATCCCTTGTGTGGTGACGGTTATATACTAACCTGATTTTAGTTGCATAGATGACCACAAGCTGCATCTTGTGACGTATGTGCAGTTTTCAATGCCAGTTCTTGGCCCGTTTTCTAGCTGTAGAGCGTAATGTCTGTGCTAATGTGGCGTCTGTAATGTCTGTGCTAATGTGGCGTCTGTAATGTCTGCTAATGTGGCGTCTATAGATTCAGGCTGTGAACTCGCGTGCGAGACGGGTCCCAGACTCTGCAGATATGTCCCGATGATGTCAGCACTGGGCTCTAAATTTTATGTTGAGAAAAGTGCACCTCTGTGACTTGACACGCAGAGACTGAGGGACTCTCCTATTGTGCATTTACCAGGAAAGCGGTGTGCGCCCACTGTGGCAGACCTGTTTAGAAGCTTTCGTTTTTGTCTTTAACTCTTGTGTGTTCCACCCACAGGTTAACCAAGAGGAATGCCAATCAATGGAACAAGATGGATATAAAGAAGTTGTCTGGAGAGAGCGGCTTGAGGTATGATCGATCATTCGGTTTGTGTAATAACGTGCTCCAGCGTTTGCCTGGAAGTGGATGTCCCTTCAGGTCAGGGTGTCAGGCAAATGATGTACATTCTCACGATGGTCTTCCGAGCTCGCCCGCGGGTTGTGACGAGAAAGCCACATGGCATAGCTGATGCCTGGACGTGTAGTATTGTGGGCTTGTTTTTCAGGCTCTCTTGAATCTTGGTGCGGCCGTTAATGTGGTGGTGTGTAGGTTACCCTACCCGTGCATTTCAAAGAACTCCGTTCATTTCTGCTACTGTTGTCGTTTGCCTAGGCATCCACAATTTCGGGGGCTTATTCCTCCTGATGAGTCTGTCTATGGTATTCTCAATTGGAAGGTTGGTGTAGTAACTGCCAAATTTACATTTGAGTGTCAGTCTTCTACATTTTATAAACATATTTGCGATTTGTTCTTTGCAGTTTGCTGTTGGCCAGTGCAGTTTCTTACAGCCCTGCGAACTCTGCCATACTGGTAAGTTTAAAACTACGTGTCCGTCTCTTGCGACTGCACTGGTCTGTGATGTGATATTGTCAGTTTTCGAGTCTTGCGACCATGAGATACTGTACATGCACTACCATCTGAGACTTGTCCCGTCTTTTCCTTGCTTCTGTCCTTAGTGTCTGGGTGATTTGCATTGTGTTTATTGTTCCTTCTTCCTTTAAAGCTACCTCCATCCTTCAGTCTGTGGACTGGGCGCGGGTGTGGTAGAGGATGAGTTTAATGCAGATAGGCAAGGCTTTGCACCTTGTAGGTGCAATTATTCGTTGTAATGCGGTTTGCGCAATCAAACACTCAGACGTTCCGTTTCACAAAACGGAGACTATTAGTTATTTTACAAAATGAGACTTGTTTTTTAGCTTGACCGTGAAAGATTTATTTTTTTTTTGTCTCGACTACCACGACCTAACCAAACAAATTTTGTACTTCACCTACCCACTTAAAAGCAAGAGCTCACTTTTAAAGTGCTAAAGTCTTCTGCTCGTTTTACAATATTAGTCTGCGATTAACCTCAATTCAGGGGATAAGAACCTTAAATTGTATGTACTAAACACCACTTGGGTGCCCCATCCACCTTCACTTGGGGTTTGGTAGGACTATGCAGACATCTAGCGTTCATGCCTCGCCGTGTGACGGTTTCAGATTTTTCCATTTTGGTCTTAAGTTTCATAGCTACGTGAACTTGTTACAAAACTCATCTTTCCCATAAACATTCACATATTGCTCCCTGGATGTGCTGAGTTTAACAGTAATGCACACGAGTGCTTCCCTGTAGGCCCAGTTCTTCGCAAATGTGAAAAAGCGGGAAATATCCCTTTATGTTTAGCAGCTAACTGGATGAACCAATAATCATTGCATTAAAATGTTCTCCTTGGTGTACTTTGTACCTAAACTGCAATTAGCTGTCTGCATACTCTTCCCTACTTCAGAAGTGGGGTTGTTCCTTGTTTAAAGTTGCTCTGCCACTAATTTAGAATGTTTGTTTTTTTTCTCCAGAAACTTTGCCTCTGAGGGCGTGCTGTCGAGTATCATCGCCGATGTCCCTTCTAAGGTAGTCCCACCCTCAATATCTGGAGCTAATTATCTTAATTGCCTCGTCAATGATGCTGCTTTTACCTACATTGTTTGATTTCCTATGAAATTGCTTAGTTACTGAGACGTTCCTGTGCCAGTGACCAGCTGATGGTCACAAGAGCTTTGCTAATGTATTTTATTCTTAATGTTATGCAGGTCCATGATGGTCCCGAGGTGCTCAGATCTGCAGCTCACACAGGTACAAACTATTTCCTCGTTTCTTTTGATACATTTCCCACTGCAAGCAGACCAATGATGAGTCTATCCCGAACCAGAGACTAGTGACGACAACCTCTATGGATCTGACTGCTGAGGTCTGTGCCCCTTGTTCAGGGCATAGCTGGGGTGTAGTCTTGGAACCCACCATGCCTTATACTGCGCCAGTTTCTGCTCTGTGTGCGTTCTTAGAGGCCAGGCCTTTAGTGAGGGGCAAGGGTTCACATGTGTACACAAGTGTAACCTGTGTACCACTGTTCATGCTATCCTAGCTGTTAATGCCCTTGGTGCTCGACTCCCCAGCAACCGCTTTGTAAGTAATGTGTAATCTATTGCTAACGGAAGACATTACGATGGTGTGTTGGCTACACCCTAACTAAGTATTCTTCAATTTTAGTTCGTCGGGCTGGACTGTTCCCATGAGGCAGTCAGACTGATTTGCATATAGCCATGTCTGAACTGGGGTGGCAGAGTGGGCTAAATAACGGTGGTGGATTAAACCCAGATCTGTTGACTGGGTGCGAGTTTGATTGGTTCAGATGCTCCGTCCATCTCCACCCCTTTTGTACTGCATACATTTCATTTAGGCAGTATTGACACGACTATGATGTGCAGAATTCAAAGCAGACCAGCACATGTTGCCACCCACTAGTGATTTGGAAATTACAAGTATCCACAAACATGAAGGATGGTAATCTGCAAACCATGCATCTATCAACCAGCCAAAAATTGGGATGCCATTAATAAACAAGGAGTGTGGGGGGCTAGGACACTAGGTGAATCTCTTTTCCTACACTAGGTGAATCCTTTCCTATTAAATATCACCCGGAGCACCCCATTGGACTTGGGCAAAATTCTCTCCAAGAAGTTAAACTATTAAGCAAAGTGGACCCAAGGGCATACCCAGGTTGTAGTGCCATCTACAATTTGTGCGAGACTAGATCAAAGACTGATTAAAGATTGCTAAAGGCCGAATACACGATGCCCTTGGCAAGCACCACAGTCTGCCAATAAAGTAGGAAGAAACCATGCTTTGTCAATAATACGAACTCTTCCTCCAAAAGGGAGAGTATATTAGTGGAAATCCATTCCTATACCTGGCAAGTACTAAGCGTGCCACAACTTATTGTATTGAATCAATTAGGCTAATAGGCCTATAATTTCCTGGTACCATCAGTTACTTCGGTATTCGCTCGGAACATCTCAAGCTCCAGTATAGGAGCGTCTGCGGGCTATTTATTGCATTGGCAAACAATGCCACTTTATCATTGTACTGTGGTGCAGAAAGGTCAGCCAGTATACTATCCAGGCCAGGAGCTCTACCACCCATGACTACATCTGCTAGATCAAGTCGGTCACAAAAGGAATGGTCGTCTTCCTCAATCTAGGCTGGCACCTGTCCCTAGAGTGTAGCCAAAGATAGCCCCATTTCCGCACTAAATGTCACTTTTCCCAGAACATTCGTTTTGTCGTCCCACTCATTTCGCCCTGCGTGGATTTAGATAACTTCATTGCTTTGGTACATGCTATACTGGAGGCGCTAAGATGCAATACCCAAAATGTAATCCTACATTTGCATCCGAAGTAAAACCAATCGAGCCATGACCGTAGTGTAATTTGCTTTTGTGTAATTTCACATTTCTTTGTACTAAATTATGCAAAAGTAGCATTTAGTAATGAATGTTAAAGAAATGCGTCTGCATTGGATTTGCCCATTTTGTATTTCCTATGAGTAAATTACTGTCACTTCTCTGCAAGTGTCCAGCTGCTGAGGCCTGGAGCTGATTATTCTCTTTATTCTTGCAGTGCTACTGGTCCATGATGGTCCCAGGGTGTCCTGCTCTGCATCACACAGGTACAAACACTTTCCTCGTTGCTTTTGAAATGCCCCCTTTGCAAGCAGACCAGTGATGAGTCTATCCCGAAGCAGAGACTAGTGACGACAACCTTTATGGATCTGACTGCTGAGGTCTGCCCCTTGCTCAGTAGACGGCTGGAGTTTAGGTCCAGTCCTGACACCCACCACACCTTCTACTCGGCCACTGTTTCTTTTGTGCGCGCTAAGAGGCCAGACCTTGTTAGAGGAAGGGTGCATCTGGATCTAAGTGTTTTATTGAGTTGTAAAGTGTGGAGACACGAGAGTAACCTGAATGTACGTCTGTCCATGCTACCTAGCTGTTCAAGCCCTGTTTGCTTGACTGCATCAGCCATCTTGTAAGCTATGTATGTTATATTGCTCTAGGAAAACATTACGACAAGGGTGCTTTCTGGCTACGCCCTAATGTCCTTTATGAAGTTTAAATGTAAACTACCATGACATCACGCTGCCAAGCCACACTTTAGCTGCGGCATGTCTTAAACCTGGCACTTTGTTTTGTGAGCTATAAAGTGAAACCTAGAATTGCCTGTGGGTGAAGTCTACTGGAGACGCTAAGATGCAAAACCCAAATTGTAATCCTAAATTGGCATCAACAGTGTAAGCTATCGAGGCATGTCCGCCGTGTAATTTGCTTTTGTGTAATTCCATATTTTCAATTAAATTATGCACCAATGGCGTTTTGTAGTGTTAGAATGAAATGCGTCTGCATTGGCTTTACGGATCTGATTTCCTATGAATAACTGGCCTTCCTCTGCACGTGTCCATGCAGGCAGGAGCTGATGCTTAATGCCTCTTTATTCTTGCAGTGATACAGGTCCAGGATGGTCGCAAGGAGCCCTGATCTGCAGCTCACAGGTACAAACTGCTTCCTCGTTGCTGTTGATGCATTCCCCAGCCCCATTTCAAGCAGACCAGTGATGAGTCTATCCCGAACCAGAGACTAGTGACGACAACCTCTATGGATCTGACTGCTGAGGTCTGTGCCCCTTGCTCCGGAGACGGCTAGGGTGTAGGCTGTCTTTGGTACCTGCAACACCCTATACCGGAAGTATTTCTGCTCTGGAGTACATTCTAGGCCAGGTTTTTTGTGGGTTGGTGCATCGGAGTCGAGGGTTAGAGTTGCCAAGTGTGAATAGTCATTTGCTCAAGGACCAAATGAAGAGAACTGCATTATGGCTACACATTCACGTTAACGTGAATTTCAGAGAAATATTATTGCCCAATTCTTCCAAGCCATACTTTGAGCGACCTGCTTTAAACGGGACCTACTTTAAGTAAGCTTTAGTGTAAGCCTATGGTCGCCCGTGGATTTACTCTATTGGAGACTCTAGGGGCCTTTCGACTTTGGCAGAGTCGGAAGAGGACTGCTACCATGCTCCCACACCGTGAAAGCAACCACCTGCCAGATTGACTTTTGTCACTGGAAGGCAGTACTTTGGTGTTACTGCAGTACCTTTTAAAATGGGCTCCGCAATGGGAATGGTAAAACATGTTCCTGCACGGACCAATGCTTCTGGCAGAGATCAGCCATGGATCTCTGGCCTGTGAGTGGACTGCCAGACTCGTTATGAGCCCCTAAAATGCATTGCCAAAATTAATCCAATGTATCTAATTTTGCTATGAAGCTCGGACCATAGTAAAACCTACATTTTGTGCTTTAGTACTTTTACGGAGTTGTAGAATTCCATAATCATAAATTATGCAAAACTTATTTTAGTGCTGTAAAATGCGTCTGCATTGGTTTTGCTGATCTTTGTTTTCCTATGACGTATAACTGGCCTTCACTGCACATGTCCATCTGCTGGCAGGAGCTGATGCTAAATGCCTCTTTATTCTTGCAGTGATACAGGTCCAGGCTGGTCGCAAGGAGCACTGATCTGCAGCTCACAGGTACAAACTGTTTCCTCGTTGCTTTTGATGCATTCCCCAGCTTCCCCTTCAAGCAGACCAGTGATGAGTCTATCCCGAACCAGAGACTAGTGACGACAACCTCTATGGATCTGACTGCTGAGGTCTGTGCCTCTTGGTCAGGCTGGGGTGGAGGCTAAGGGAATCCTTCCTGCTCTGTCATCGCGTCAGCCATTGATTGGTTCGTTATGGCCTTCAGTAGAATAACTGGGCTGGCTGCTGCTCCAGAACTTTTGACACATGGGTAGAATTTTTTTAAAATGGGCAAACCTGGGAAATGCTGCAACTGATTGTCGTGTGCCTTTTTTTTTGTCTAAGGTTTCTGTCCTACAAGCTGAGGAACATCAACGTGCAGCCACCACGCTGCCCATGCTGTGAGGCTGGCCTGTTGGAAGGTAAATATGGAGGGTGCTACTTTGCTTGTTTCTGTAGGCTCCAAACACCAACAACTGGGTTCATAACTAATGACACAAATTATGTGGGACATTAGTTTACTGAGTGACTCAATTGGCTACCAAGACAGTATCTTTTCAATGTCAATACTCGAAGCTTAACACATGTTTACATCAGATCATCAACTGCGTGAGGCTAAATATTCTTGTGTGCTTTAGATACGGTGACATGTTTAAGAGCATCCAGAGATGGTCTAAGTTTGTGTTGTCTCTGTTTAGAGGTGTATGTTCTGACCTGAAGCTGCATGTGATGCTTTTCTCACGATGGTCTTCTAAGCTTCCTGGAGCTGTGACGATAATGCCCAAGGGCTTTACTGATGCTGGCTTCTGTATGTGGTTAAACTGTACTGTTGTACTTCTGAGATGTGCTATGTGACTCAAAGTATTAATCCATGCTGCTCTTGCACTCGTAGGGATCTGGTCCGGGGAAGGTGTTCACTGAAGGAGGGAGTCATCCTAGACCCATCGCTGCTCTGGGAGGTAAGACTGCGTCCTTTACAATGCAGCTGGATGAAACTAATCCTGTGGTAGTGGGATTGATTGGAGTTGGGCAGGTGAGGTCTTTCTCACGATGGTCTTCCTAGTTCCTAAAGGAGCTGTGACGATAATGCCATATGGCTTTGCTGATGCCTGTTCACCCAGTGGTTCTGCTGTGCATGTGTTGAAGCTTGTTCTTCTGAAGCTGAGCTCTGATGCGAAGTCTTAGTTTAAGATTGATCACTCGTAACTTTCAGTTTCACTTCCATGCAGTTTCTTCTGAACGATGAAACCTTTGAGATTTCTGCCAAGAACAGGTTATTTCTGTGGTAAGTGCCTTTATTTTTTACTCTACTTTTGTATTCCTATTGAAGGTCGGTGATGTGGCAAACGTCTAATTCGAGTCTCACGACCATGAGATGCGTGTACATGCACTACCATCTGAGACCTTCACCCTTTGAAGCCATCTTACAATGCATGGTGCTTGTCATGTCCCTCCCCACCCCTTGCTGTGTAATGGGATGACCATGTGGCTTAAAGGTCTGAAATTTGCAGCGTGTCTGGTCAAGCGTTACTAACAGACCATTTTATGAAAGCTTATATTTAGCGCTTAACATTGTGTTCTGGTGGATTGCTGGTTTTTAATAAACAAATTTATCAGACTAGTAGGCTTTTCTTCTGGAGTGTGTAATGGGTATTTTGTAGCTGGTCTTTCCCCAAACAAACACGTTTGTTCTCTTTTTTTTAGGCACTGGGACCGTTGAATCTGCAGAAGAGCCGTCTACTGGTCTACCAAAGCTAACATGGACGCTTAATTACCATCGTGTTTCACTGCAGTATTCTCTGGCATACTAAAGTAACCTGGGACCCCTAGGCTGAGTCTGGATACCTTGGCTTTACTGGATAGCAGACACAGCAAACCTGTCACATCAATAGAGATCAGCTTTTTTCCCCACAAGCCAGTGTGCCCTCGCTAGATAATGACACCACCCTCATTAGGAAGGTTGGCAAATGCTAGTATGTATTTCGGGATGTTTAATCGGGCTGTCCAGTATCAATCTCGATCAGACCAAATTAAAATGGTGGTTTCTGTCCTGTAAAATAAAGTTTTTTTTGACAACTTCATTTTTTTCTTGATTAAAGCGAACGGTAATCATTGCCTTAAGTGTTCACAAACTAGCTCTCAAAAGTTCATGAATGTTTTGGGAGGTTGCAACCCTGAATGCAGGTTTGATGAAGCTCTCCCAGTGTGCGATGTACTCTTTGCTATTCTTGCACATAAGGTAACCTCTCATAGGCTGAAACATGGATTACTTACGTGAGTAACAAAATAAGATCGCAATTGGATAAAAGCATAATACATGTAGATAATCAAATAAACAGCTAATACAGAGTCGGTGTAAGGTCTTCGTTCGGACCAAAATAGAGTTCAGGTGAATTTAGCCATTAGTATGGGTTTTACTTCCTTAAAAAATGCAGTGGAGGAGATCAGCCTCGTTTCGGGTGGGAGTGCATTCCAGATCCTAGGTGCCATTCCTGAGAAGGAGCGTTTGTATGTTTTTCCTTCCAGAATCTTCGAGGTTTCAGGAGGAGATTTTTTGGACTTCTATTGGTTCTCGAACCTCCCGATACGGTCAACTTTTGGGTGACCTGTGGTGTACAGCCATGTGTCATGCAGGCAAGTTTCAACTGTATTCTGGCTTCGGAAGGCAGCCAGTTCAGGGATCTTGAGTCAGGGGAAATATGCAAATGTTTTCTTGATCCAGTGATCAGTCTCACAGCGGTGTTCAAGGAGGCTCTTAGTGGTGCGGTTGTAAATGGGGGGGGGGGGGGGGGGGGAGACCGCTGAGAGCCACACTTCCGTAGTCTATGTGTGGGATGACTAGGGCTTGTACTGCGGTTTGGAAGTCCTTAGCAGGGAAGAAGGGTTGAAGTTTCCTCAAAGTGTTGATTTGGAAGTTAGCTCCTTTAGTTGCTTTGCTGATATGCTGCTGCATGTTGAGATTGGCGTCCAGTGTGATGCCTAAGGATTTCGCTGAGTCCACGATGGTGGGTTGGATATTGAGTGCGGTTAGGTGCTTCTGCCAGGATTGGGTGGTGGAGATTTTCACGAGAGGAGAGATCAGAAGGAACTGTTTTCTGCGCATTAAGTTTGAGGTGATTATCGGCCAACCATGATTGGGTGTTTCTGAGCGTGGAGTTCAGAAGTTTGATGTCTTCCGGGGATTCTAGTTCGAGGTAGTTGAGTGTCATCAGCGTACATGTGAAAGTGTACATTAGATGCTTGAAGCAAGGTGGTGAGTGGTTCCATGACTAGGTTGAACAAAGTGGGGGATAGGAAAGATCCTTGTGGGACACCTAATGTTACAGGTACAGATGAGGACAACACGTTGATCTTAAACTTCTGAGATCGGTTATGTAAGAAGGAAGTGAACCATTTGAGAACAGTCCCAGATAGACCCATTCTGGTGTTTAACAGCTCAATTGGGTTCTCCTGTTTGATGGTGTCAAATGCTGAGGAGAGCTCAAGTAGGATGAGGCAGGAGTCATTGTGATGCCTGCAGCAGGGCACTGGTTAAGGCCGATCCGTTTTCTGGCTGGAATTTTGCTATCATGGACTTACCTTGGGAGGTAGGAGACCACTAGGCAGGTAGCAGCAATGCAAGCTTTTTCGTATTCCTGGCTTTTTTTTAGTCCCGACTTCGTTTGGAGCCTGTGATCTATGAACTGACTTGAAGAGTGAGGCCAGTATGGCTTCACTTGTTTGAAGCACATGCGTCCATGGGCCCTGCATTCTGGAATAGCCTAGTTCCAGAGGCATTACTAATCAATCTCGTAAGATTGACTTACGAATACCCCTCCGTTTTTTTTAAAAAGCCATGTATGTGTTTGTCAACATCCAAATGGGATATTTATAACTTTATTTCTGACAAACCTGAACTTAATTAGTTGAGGATGCAGTATCCCAAAGGCATGCACTATGGCTGAATTAGTCCGGCAAATTTGCTTACGCTTTTCCACCTCCCACTACTAGTGATTAAACTTTAACTGCGCTCCCTCACAATGATCTTAGTTGCTCCAACATGGGCAGGCAACCAAGGTTCACAACTGTTGGAACTATCAGTAGTGCCACATCAACTTGCACCTCACCCAAGCTTCGCACTCCAATATGGAGATAGGACACCCAGATGCCCATCGGCTTAATCTTGGCGATCTGGTTCCTGAAATCCTAGAGTTTGGCTATCTTCATCTTCTGCCAGACTGTGAACATTATCACAGAAGCTAGACTCTACCATGCGGCAAAATGGAAGAGGTTTGTCATTTATTGCTCACATATTCAAATCAACCCACCAGATGCTTCCATTCAAAACATCTATTACCTCTTGCATCTACAACCATGTAACCTAGCTCATAAATCTATAAAAGTACATCTAGCTGCCATAGTGGCCTTCCTACAAAAGGCATTTGTCTTTGTTTAGGGTTCCTGCTAGCAAAGCTTTTATGGAAGGATTCAAAAGAATTCCACCAAGAACTCCATCCTCTCCAGTGTGGAATCTCAATGTAGTCCTTACCAGACTAATGGAGTCCTCCCTTTGAACCTCTAAACAAATGTTAACTTGCTGTAGTAGGGGATCTGTGTATAGTCCTAATCTAGTGCTGTGGTTCCCAAACTGCGAGCCGCGGCTCCCTGGTGCACCATTAGGAGTAGCCAGGGGTGCCGCGCACTGTGGGAAAGAGCTTGTGCTGAGGAAGCTTGTAAGTGTTGTGAGAATGTAAGCAATTAATAAAAAAATTGTGTGCATGTCTTTTGATGAGCTACCCTACCGTCAGCCTGAGGGCAGCAAGCAAAGCTTTACAAAGCATGAATCATTGTTTGACCCAAGATCACACGTCTGCCATACGCGCAGATATGTGCTTTTATGTATAATCTGCCTATATTCGTAGCAATGACTTGAGCGTTATTGCTTCCCTGGTTCTGTGCCTTAGGGGACCCTCTTTTCAAGAGAAGTATGTTTGTTCCACACTCCCTGCTTCAGTTACTTGTCACTTTATTGTAAAGGAGGGGAACATGTCAAACTCGTATCCCCCAAGCAACCCGTGCATTTATGTGCTGGCTGCTGTTCCTGCACTTTGTTTGTGTGAGTAAACACAAACACTTGCCAGATTTTGTCAGAAATTTCAGTGGGCACTCGCTGTGGAAATAGGCTGCATTGCAGACAGGATTAGTTTCCTGGCCCCAGTCTCACCCTCAGGAAGCATGTATTAACCCCGTCACTGTAAACCTGTTTTCTTATCTTCTGTGAAGTTCCTCATGTTTCTCCATGTCTGTGACGAGTAGAGTAAGGCCTCTCAAATTAGTATCATAAAACCTTTAATAAGGTCTCTCATTGTATTGTAATAACATGGATAAAGCGCTTACTACCTCGGCGAAACATCGCAGCTCAGACTGCAGCAACTTGGGCATCAGAGAGCCTGTTATATCACCCCAGACTGGGCTGGCCACGAGTTTTATTTCTGGGATGAGAGAAATACTGAAGACAGACTAAAAGCCACATTAAGGCTTTCAGTATGACAAAATGGGCAAGCAGCAGGTAGAAGACTGAATACCAAAGTAGAACAAAGTGTGAAAGAATCAAAGGGGAAGAAAAGGAAAGCAGGACAAAGAGGCAGAAAGGGGAGAAATACTATTTCTGAAGAGGCAAGGCAGCAACAATAGGTGGGGAAACTAACAGGATGAGGGAATAAAAGATGCTTTAGCATTTTCTTAATTGAAAGTTTCTCAAAGTGTCATTAACTGACCATAAACAGATACAGCAGAGGTTGCAACAATGTAAGCTTCCTTTAATGCACAGAACAGGCAATCCTACAGCTGCTCTGGGGCCTGTAGTTAGTCTTTTTAGGTTTCGCCTGCCGAAAGCTGCGCAAGCAGCGTTTCGCACAGGCAATCTTTTGTTTTGCAGTATGTCTGTTTGTTCTGCCTCTGTTTCCCATTGGCTAGCTCCATAAATGGAGGCTAGCCATTGGAAAACAGAGGCGTCCGTCATTAAGCGAGGTGACTCGTGGGCGTTCCTGAGAATTTTTCTCATCCAGCCCCTTTTAGGGTGGCTGTGGGAGGGGTTTATTTTTTTGGTCGTCAACGTTTCATTTGCTCATTCCGCGGCCGACCGCTGCCGGAGGAAGTCCAGGTGAGTGCCGTTCCCGCCCCCTCCCGCTGTCCGTGCCTTTCCCGCCCCCCTCCCGCTGTCCGTGCCTTTCCCGCCCCCCTCCTGCTGTCCGTGCCTTTCCCGCCCCCCTCCCGCTGTCCGTGCCTTTCCCGCCCCCTCCCGCTGTGCCCCTGCGAGCGGGAACTAGTGATTCCCCTCCTGCTTCCAGGTCAGGTTGAGCGTGGGTCTCCTTTCTGTGTGGGGTCGCGCTGCAGCCGGGGCGATGCCGGATCAGATCACTGTCGGAATTTGTGGCCGAGACCAATGAGGACTACAAGGTGCCCACTGCCTCCAGCTTCACCAGCAGGATGGGGCAGTGCAAGAATCCAGTGGCGGCGATCGAAGAAGTAAAGGGGCTTGGGGGCCGATAGAGGGCGCCGCCCTACCTGGGGCTCATGCTCTTAGTGTGCCCGGCTCCGTCTGGGGGCCTCAGGACATTGGGTTTGTGGTGGGTATTGGCAATACCGGCACCGACGTGTACGAAGGTTGTGGGGCAGCAGGCGGAGTCAAACATTGGGTTAACTCTGGGATACTTTGGATAAAAAGAGAACGGAAGCGATAGTAGTGCGCACTGCTGTGGGAAGCTCTTCCCAACCTGCATAAAGGCAGTGTCTCGACCCTTTATATTTCACCATATACATCCTGATTTGAAGAGAACTCTGTGGGTTAATGCGACTACTGAAAATGTATCCTTACAGAGCACTTCCATGCGCTGTCCAACTGCGGCCATTGGACGCAGGGCAGTTTTAAAGGCCTCGTGTTCCTCCCCATAGCAATCCTGTGTCTTTGCACTGGGGTCATCGGGTGCAATTCATGTAGATAAACCAGTTTGGGCGCCAATAATCCATTCTATAGGGCAGTTGCCCACAAGCCCAGTGAATGAATACATTCTAATATTTCAATTAATTAAAATAGTTGCAAAAGACTGGACGTGGTGGGCTCTAAATTTTATGTTGAGAAAAGTGCACCTCTGTGACTTGACACGCAGAGACTGAGGGACTCTCCTATTGTGCATTTACCAGGAAAGCGGTGTGCGCCCACTGTGGCAGACATGTTTTGAGGCTTTAGTTTTTGTCTTTAACTCTTGCGTGTTCCACCCACAGGTTAACCAAGAGGAATGCCCATCAATGGAACAAGATGGATATAAAGAAGTTGGCTGGAGAGAGCGGCTTGAGGTATGATCGATCATTTGGTTTGTGTAATAAAGTGCTCCAGAGCTACCAATCTTCCTGCGTTTGCCTGGAAGTGGATGTCCCTTCAGGTCAGGGGGTCAGGCAAATGATGTACATTCTCACGATGGTCTTCTGAGCTTGCCCGCGGGTTGTGACGAGAAAGCCACATGGCATTGCTGATGCCTGGACGTGTAGTATTGTGGGCTTGTTTTTCAGGCTCTCTTGAATCTTGGTGCTGTCGTTAATGTGGTGGTGTGTAGGTTACCCTACCCGTGCATTTCAAAGAACTCCGTTCATTTCTGCTACAGTTGTCGTTTGCCTAGGCATCCACAATTTCGGGGGCTTTTTCCTCCTGATGAGTCTGGCTATGGTATTCTCAATTGGAAGGTTGGTGTAGTAATGCCAAATTTACATTTGAGTGTCAGTCTTCTACATTTTATAAACATATTTGCGATTTGTTCTTTGCAGTTTGCTGTTGGCCAGTGCAGTTTCTTACAGCCCTGCGAACTCTGCCATACTGGTAAGTTTAAAACTATGTGTCCGTCTCTTGCGACTGCACTGGTCTGTGATTTGATATTGTCAGTTTTCGAGTCTTGCGACCATGAGATACTGTACATGCACTACCATCTGAGACTTGTCCCGTCTTTTCCTTGCTTCTCTCCTTAGTATCTGGGTGATTTGCATTGTTTATTGTTCCTTCTTCCTTGCAAGCTACCTCCATCCTTCAGTCTGTGGGCTGGGCGCGGGTGTGGAAGAGGATGAGTTTAATGCAGATAGGCAAGGTTTTGCACCTTGTAGGTCCAATTCTTTGTAATGCGGTTTGTGCAATCAAACACTCAGACGTTCCGTTTCACAAAACGTAGACGATTAGTTATTTTACAAAATGAGACGTTGTGTTTTTTAGCTTGACCGTAAAAGATTGTTTTATCGTCGACTACCATGACAACCTATTTTGTACTTCACCTACCCACTTAAAAGCAAGAGCTCACTTTTAAAGTGCTAAAGTATTCTGCTCGTTTTACAATAATAGTCTGTGATTAACCTGAATTCGGGGGATAAGAACCTTAAGTTGTATGTACTAAACACCACTTGGGTGCCCCATCCACCTTCACTTGGGGTTTGGTAGGGCTATGCAGACATCTGGTGTTCATGCCTCGCCGTGTGACCGTGGCAGATTTTTCCCTCTTGGTCTTAAGTTTCATAGCTACATGAACTAGTTCCGAAACTCATCTTTCCCATAAACATTCACATATTATTCCCTTGATGTGCTGAGTTTAACAGTAATGCACACAAGTGCTTCCCTGTAAGCCCAGTTCTTCGCAAATGTGAAGAAGCGGGAAATATCCCTTTTTTTTTTATTTAGCAGCGGGAAATATCGCTTTATATTTAGCAGCTAACTGGATGAACAATATTCACTTGCATTAAAATGGTCTCCTTGGTGTACTTTGTACCTAAACTGCAATTAGATGTCTGCATACTCTTCCCTACTTCAGAAGTGGGGTTGTTCCTTGTATAAAGTTGCTCTGCCACTAATTTAGAATGTGTTTTTTTTCTCCAGAAACTTTGCCGCTGAGGGCGTGCTTGAGTATCATCGCCGATGTCCCTTCTAAGGTAGTCCCACCCTCGCCCCAATATCTGGAGCTAATTATCTTAATTGCCTCGTCAATGATGATTTTACCTACATTGTTTGATTTCCTATGAAATTGCTTAGTTACTGAGACGTTCCTGTGCCAGTGACCAGCTGATGGTCACAAGAGCTTTGCTAATGTAATTTATTCTTAATGTTATGCAGGTCCATGATGGTTCCGAGGTGCTCAGATCTGCAGCTCACACAGGTACAAACTATTTCATCGTTTCTTTTAATACATTTCCCCCGTAAAGCAGACCAGTGACTAGTCTATCCCGAACCAGAGACTAGTGATGACAACCTCTATGGATCTGACTGCTGAGGTCTGTGCCCCTTGTTCAGGGCATAGCTGGGGTGTAGTCTTGGAACCCACCATGCCTTATACTGCGCCACAGTTTCTGTTCTTGTGAGTTTTAAGAGGCCAGGCCTTTAGTGAGGGGCAAGGGTTCACATGTGTACACAAGTGTAACCTGTATGTACCACTATTCATGCTATCCTAGCTGTTAATGCCATTGTTACTCGACTCCCCAGCAACCATTTTGTAAGTAATGTATAATCTATTGCTCAAGGAAGACATTACGATGGTGTATTGGCTACACCACACCCTAAGTATTCAGTTTTCAGTTTTAGTTCGTCGGGCTGGACTGTTCCCATGAGGCACAGTGTCAGACTGCCACCCCAGTTCAGACATGGTCATATACAAATCAGAGTGTGCTAAAGAACGGTGATGGATTAAACCCAGATCTGTTGACTGGGTGTGAGTGTGGTTGTAGGAGAGTGGGGTTTGCAATCCTATGATCACCCAGATTTTTTGCTTTTGTTTCACTGGTTTACGACTTTCTCTGGCTGTGGGCCTGCCAATCAGACCCACAGCCTAGCTGTTCTCTCACTAAATTACAACGTGTACCCTAGGTGTATTTACCAATTGGTATTGGGCCACCTTATCAGACCCTGTAACTCGGGGCATAGGTGTACCCAGGGGCTCCAGCATGTATTATGCCACCCCTGGCTGGCCATCTAAATCTGACACAACTGGCTGCACAACAGCTGGGGCAAGGTGGTGTAATCACCCTTCACTAGAATAGTGAGCACTGCATATCAGGCCACCTTCTCACAGTGGTTGGTTCAGATGCTCCGTCCATCTCCACCCCTTTTGTACTGCATAAATTTCATTTAGGCAGTATTGACAAGACTTAGATGTGCAGAATTCAAAGCAGACCAGCACATGTTGCCACCCACTAGTGATTTGGAAATTACCTTCCTTCATGTTTGTGGATACTTTTAATCTGCAAACCATGCTAATCCATCAACCTACTAGTCAGTTTGATAGACAGCTAGCCAAAGATTGGGAGACCATTCATAAACAAAGGATGGGGGGGGGGGGGCTGGGCTAGGACACTAGATGAATCTCCTTTCCTATTAAATATCACCCTGAGCACCCCATTGGACTTGGGCAAAATTCCCTCCATGAAGGTGAACTATTGAGCAAAGTGGACCCAAGGGCATACCCAGGATGTAGTGCCATCTACAACTTGTGCGAGACTAGATCAAAGACAGATTAAAGATTGCTAAAGGCAGAATACACAATGCCCTTGGCAAGCACCACAGTCTGCCAATAAAGTAGGAAGAAACCATGCTTTGTTAATACGAACTCGTCCTCCAAAATGGAAAGTATTTTTTGTGGAAATCCATTCCTATACCTGGCAAGTAATAAGCGTGCCACAACTTATTGTATTGAATCAATTAGACTAATAGGCCTATAATTTCCTGGTACCATCAGTTACTTTTCTAAAAATCGGTATTCGCTCGGAACATCTCAAGCTCCAGTATAGGAACGTCTGCGGGCTATTGCATTGGCAAACAATCTCACTTTATCATTGTACTGTGGTGCAGAAAAGTCAGCCAGTATACTATCCAGGCCAGGAGCTCTACCACCCATGACTAGATCTTCTAGATCAAGTCTGTCATAAAAGGAATGGGTCGTCCTCCTCAATCTAGGCTGAAACTACCTGTCCCAATCATGTGTGCCAAAGATTGCCCCATTTCCACACTAAATGTCACTTTTCCCAGAACATTCTTTTTGAGGTCCTGTCGTCCCACTCATTTCGCCCTGCGTGGATTTAGATAACTTCATTGCTTTGGTACATTTATGTAAGCTATACTGTAAATACTAGAGGCGCCAAGATGCAATACCCAAAATGTAATCCTACATTTGCATCCGAAGTAAAACCAATCGAGCCATGACCGTAGTGTAATTTGCTTTTGTGTAATTCCAATTTTTTTTGTGCTAAGTTATGCAAAAGTAGCATTTAGTAATGGATGTTAAAGAAATGCGTCTGCATTGGATTTGCCCATTTTGTATTTCCTATGAGTAAATTACTGTCACTTCTCTACAAGTGTCCAGCTGCTGAGGCCTGGAGCTGATTATTCTCTTTATTCTTGCAGTGCTACTGGTCCATGATGGTCCCAGGGTGTCCTGCTCTGCATCACACAGGTACAAACACTTTCGTCGTTGCTTTTGAAATGCCCCCTTTGCAAGCAGACCAGTGATGAGTCTATCCCGAAGCAGAGACTAGTGACGACAACCTTTATGGATCTGACTGCTGAGGTCTGCCCCTTGCTCAGTAGACGGCTGGAGTTTAGGTTAAGTCCTGACACCCACCACACCTTCTACTCGGCCACTGTTTCTTTTGTGCGCGCTAAGAGGCCAGACCTTGTTAGAGGAAGGGTGCATCTGGATCTAAGTGTTTTATTGAGTTGTAAAGTGTGGAGACACGAGAGTAACCTGAATGTACGTCTGTCCATGCTACCTAGCTGTTCAAGCCCTGTTTGCTTGACTGCATCAGCCATCTTGTAAGCTATGTATGTTATATTGCTCTAGGAAAACATTACGACAAGGGTGCTTTCTGGCTACGCCCTAATGTCCTTTATGAAGTTTAAATGTAAACTACCATGACATCACGCTGCCAAGCCACACTTTAGCTGCGGCATGTCTTAAACCTGGCACTTTGTTTTGTGAGCTATAAAGTGAAACCTAGAATTGCCTGTGGGTGAAGTCTACTGGAGACGCTAAGATGCAAAACCCAAATTGTAATCCTAAATTGGCATCAAAAGTGTGCTATCGAGGCATGTCCGCCGTGTAATTTGCTTATGTGTAATTCCATATTTTCAATTAAATTATGCACCAATGGCGTTTTGTAGTGTTAGAATGAAATGCGTCTGCATTGGCTTTACGGATCTGATTTCCTATGAATAACTGGCCGTCCTCTGCACGTGTCCATGCAGGCAGGAGCTGATGCTAATGCCTCTTTATTCTTGCAGTGATACATCAAGGATGGTCGCAAGGAGCCCTGATCTGCAGCTCACAGGTACAAACTGCTTCCTCGTTGCTGTTGATGCATTCCCCAGCCCCATTTCAAGCAGACCAGTGATGAGTCTATCCCGAACCAGAGACTAGTGACGACAACCTCTATGGATCTGACTGCTGAGGTCTGTGCCTCTTGCTCCGGAGACGGCTAGGGTGTAGGCTGTCTTTGGTACCAGCAACACCTTATACCGGAAGTATTTCTGCTCTGGAGTACATTCTAGGCCAGGTTTTTTGTGGGTTGGTGCATCGGAGTCGAGGGTTAGAGTTGCCAAGTGTGAATAGTCATTTGCTCAAGGACCAAATTAAAAACTGCATTATGGCTACACCTTCACGTTAACGTGAGTTTCAGAGAAATATTATTGCCCAATTCTTCCAAGCCATACTTTGAGCGACCTGCTTTAAACGGGACCTACTTTAAGTAAGCTATAGTGTAAGCCTATGGTCGCCCGTGGATTTACTCTATTGGAGACTCTAGGGGCCTTTCGACTTTGGCAGTCGGAACAGGGCTGCTACCATGCTCCCACACCGTGAAAGCCAACCACCTGCCAGATTGACTTTTGTCACTGGAGGGCAGTACTTTGGTGTTACTGCAGTACCTTTTAAAATGGGCTCCGCAATGGGAATGGTAAAACATGTTCCTGCACGGACCAATGCTTCTGGCAGAGATCAGCCATGGATCTCTGGCCTGTGAGTGGACTGCCAGACTCTTAATAAGCCCCTAAAATGCATAGCCAAAATTAATCCAATGTATCTAATTTTGATATGAAGCTCGGACCATAGTAAAACCTACATTTTGTGCTTTAGTACTTTTACGGGGTTGTAGAATTCCATAATCATATAAATTATGCCAAACTTATTTTAGTGCTGTAAAATGCGTCTGCATTGTTTTTGCTGATCTGTTTTCCTATGACGTATAACTGGCCTTCACTGCACATGTCCATCTGCTGGCAGGAGCTGATGCTAAATGCTTCTTTATTCTTGCAGTGATACAGGTCCAGGATGGTCGCAAGGAGCACTGATCTGCAGCTCACAGGTACAAACTGTTTCCTCGTTGCTTTTGATGCATTCCCCAGCTTCCCCTTCAAGCAGACCAGTGATGAGTCTATCCCGAACCAGAGACTAGTGACGACAACCTTTATGGATCTGACTGCTGAGGTCTGTGCCTCTTGGTCAGGCTGGGGTGGAGGCTAAGGGAATCCTTCCTGCTCTGTCATCGCGTCAGCCATTGATTGGTTCGTTATGGCCTTCAGTAGAATAACTGGGCTGGCTGCTGCTCCAGAACTTTTGACACATGGGTAGAATTTATTTAAAATGGGCAAACCTGGGAAATGCTGCAACTGATTGTCGTGTGCCTTTTTTTTGTCTAAGGTTTCTGTCCTACAAGCTGAGGAACATCAACGTGCAGCCACCACGCTGCCCATGCTGTGAGGCTGGCCTGTTGGAAGGTAAATATGGAGGGTGCTACTTTGCTTGTTTCTGTAGGCTCCAAACACCAACAACTGGGTTCATAACTAATGACACAAATTATGTGGGACATTAGTTTACTGAGTGACTCAATTGGCTACCAAGACAGTATCTTTTCAATGTCAATACTCGAAGCTTAACACATGTTTACATCAGATCATCAACTGCGTGAGGCTAAATATTCTTGTGTGCTTTAGATACGGTGACATGTTTAAGAGCATCCAGAGATGGTCTAAGTTTGTGTTGTCTCTGTTTAGAGGTGTATGTTCTGACCTGAAGCTGCATGTGATGCTTTTCTCACGATGGTCTTCTAAGCTTCCTGGAGCTGTGACGATAATGCCCAAGGGCTTTACTGATGCTGGCTTCTGTATGTGGTTAAACTGTACTGTTGTACTTCTGAGATGTGCTATGTGACTCAAAGTATTAATCCATGCTGCTCTTGCACTCGTAGGGATCTGGTCCGGGGAAGGTGTTCACTGAAGGAGGGAGTCATCCTAGACCCATCGCTGCTCTGGGAGGTAAGACTGCGTCCTTTACAATGCAGCTGGATGAAACTAATCCTGTGGTAGTGGGATTGATTGGAGTTGGGCAGGTGATGTCTTTCTCACGATGGTCTTCCTAGTTCCTAAAGGAGCTGTGACGATAATGCCATATGGCTTTGCTGATGCCTGTTCACCCAGTGGTTCTGCTGTGCATGTGTTGAAGCTTGTTCTTCTGAAGCTGAGCTCTGATGCGAAGTCTTAGTTTAAGATTGATCACTCGTAACTTTCAGTTTCACTTCCATGCAGTTTCTTCTGAACGATGAAACCTTTGAGATTTCTGCCAAGAACAGGTTATTTCTGTGGTAAGTGCCTTTATTTTTTACTCTACTTTTGTATTCCTATTGAAGGTCGGTGATGTGGCAAACGTCTAATTCGAGTCTCACGACCATGAGATGCGTGTACATGCACTACCATCTGAGACCTTCACCCTTTGAAGCCATCTTACAATGCATGGTGCTTGTCATGTCCCTCCCCACCCCTTGCTGTGTAATGGGATGACCATGTGGCTTAAAGGTCTGAAATTTGCAGCGTGTCTGGTCAAGCGTTACTAACAGACCATTTTATGAAAGCTTATATTTAGCGCTTAACATTGTGTTCTGGTGGATTGCTGATTTTTAATAAACAAATTTATCAGACTAGTAGGCTTTTCTTCTGGAGTGTGTAATGGGTATTTTGTAGCTGGTCTTTCCCCAAACAAACACGTTTGTTCTCTTTTTTTAGGCACTGGGACCGTTGAATCTGCAGAAGAGCCGTCTACTGGTCTACCAAAGCTAACATGGACGCTTAATTACCATCGTGTTTCACTGCAGTATTCTCTGGCATACTAAAGTAACCTGGGACCCCTAGGCTGAGTCTGGATACCTTGGCTTTACTGGATAGCAGACACAGCAAACCTGTCACATCAATAGAGATCAGCTTTTTTCCCCACAAGCCAGTGTGCCCTCGCTAGATAATGACACCACCCTCATTAGGAAGGTTGGCAAATGCTAGTATGTATTTCGGGATGTTTAATCGGGCTGTCCAGTATCAATCTCGATCAGACCAAATTAAAATGGTGGTTTCTGTCCTGTAAAATAAAGTTTTTTTTGACAACTTCATTTTTTTCTTGATTAAAGCGAACGGTAATCATTGCCTTAAGTGTTCACAAACTAGCTCTCAAAAGTTCATGAATGTTTTGGGAGGTTGCAACCCTGAATGCAGGTTTGATGAAGCTCTCCCAGTGTGCGATGTACTCTTTGCTATTCTTGCACATAAGGTAACCTCTCATAGGCTGAAACATGGATTACTTACGTGAGTAACAAAATAAGATCGCAATTGGATAAAAGCATAATACATGTAGATAATCAAATAAACAGCTAATACAGAGTCGGTGTAAGGTCTTCGTTCGGACCAAAATAGAGTTCAGGTGAATTTAGCCATTAGTATTGGTTTTACTTCCTTAAAAAATGCAGTGGAGGAGATCAGCCTCGTTTCGGGTGGGAGTGCATTCCAGATCCTAGGTGCCATTCCTGAGAAGGAGCGTTTGTATGTTTTTCCTTCCAGAATCTTCGAGGTTTCAGGAGGAGATTTTTTGGACTTCTATTGGTTCTCGAACCTCCCGATACGGTCAACTTTTGGGTGACCTGTGGTGTACAGCCATGTGTCATGCAGGCAAGTTTCAACTGTATTCTGGCTTCGGAAGGCAGCCAGTTCAGGGATCTTGAGTCAGGGGAAATATGCAAATGTTTTCTTGATCCAGTGATCAGTCTCACAGCGGTGTTCAAGGAGGCTCTTAGTGGTGCGGTTGTAAATGGGGAGGGGGGGGGGGGGGAGACCGCTGAGAGCCACACTTCCGTAGTCTATGTGTGGGATGACTAGGGCTTGTACTGCGGTTTGGAAGTCCTTAGCAGGGAAGAAGGGTTGAAGTTTCCTCAAAGTGTTGATTTGGAAGTTAGCTCCTTTAGTTGCTTTGCTGATATGCTGCTGCATGTTGAGATTGGCGTCCAGTGTGATGCCTAAGGATTTCGCTGAGTCCACGATGGTGGGTTGGATATTGAGTGCGGTTAGGTGCTTCTGCCAGGATTGGGTGGTGGAGATTTTCACGAGAGGAGAGATCAGAAGGAACTGTTTTCTGCGCATTAAGTTTGAGGTGATTATCGGCCAACCATGATTGGGTGTTTCTGAGCGTGGAGTTCAGAAGTTTGATGTCTTCCGGGGATTCTAGTTTGAGGTAGAGTGTCATCAGCGTACATGTGAAAGTGTACATTAGATGCTTGAAGCAAGGTGGTGAGTGGTTCCATGACTAGGTTGAACAAAGTGGGGGGATAGGAAAGATCCTTGTGGGACACCTAATGTTACAGGTACAGATGAGGACAACACGTTGATCTTAAACTTCTGAGATCGGTTATGTAAGAAGGAAGTGAACCATTTGAGAACAGTCCCAGATAGACCCATTCTGGTGTTTAACAGCTCAATTGGGTTCTCATGTTTGATGGTGTCAAATGCTGAGGAGAGCTCAAGTAGGAGGAGTCATTGTGATGCCTGCAGCAGGGCACTGGTTAAGGCCGATCCGTTTTCTGGCTGGAATTTTGCTATCATGGACTTACCTTGGGAGGTAGGAGACCACTAGGCAGGTAGCAGCAATGCAAGCTTCTTCGTATTCCTGGCTTTTTTTTAGTCCCGACTTCGTTTGGAGCCTGTGATCTATGAACTGATTTGAAGAGTGAGGCCAGTATGGCTTCACTTGTTTGAAGCACATGCGTCCATGGGCCCTGCATTCTGGAATAGCCTAGTTCCAGAGGCATTACTAATCAATCTCGTAAGATTGACTTACGAATACCCCTTCGTTTTTTTTAAAAAGCCATGTATGTGTTTGTCAACATCCAAATGGGATATTTATAACTTTATTTCTGACAAACCTGAACTTAATTAGTTGAGGATGCAGTATCCCAAAGGCATGCACTATGGCTGAATTAGTCCGGCAAATTTGCTTACGCTTTTCCACCTCCCACTACTAGTGATTAAACTTTAACTGCGCTCCCTCACAATGATCTTAGTTGCTCCAACATGGGCAGGCAACCAAGGTTCACAACTGTTGGAACTATCAGTAGTGCCACATCAACTTGCACCTCACCCAAGCTTCGCACTCCAATATGGAGATAGGACACCCAGATGCCCATCAGCTTAATCTTGGCGATCTGGTTCCTGAAATCCTAGAGTTTGGCTATCTTCATCTTCTGCCAGACTGTGAACATTATCACAGAAGCTAGACTCTACCATGCGGCAAAATGGAAGAGGTTTGTCATTTATTGCTCACATATTCAAATCAACCCACCAGATGCTTCCATTCAAAACATCTATTACCTCTTGCATCTACAACCATGTAACCTAGCTCATAAATCTATAAAATTACATCTAGCTGCCATAGTGGCCTTCCTACAAAAGGCATTTGTCTTTGTTTAGGGTTCCTGCTAGCAAAGCTTTTATGGAAGGATTCAAAAGAATTCCACCAAGAACTCCATCCTCTCCAGTGTGGAATCTCAATGTAGTCCTTACCAGACTAATGGAGTCCTCCCTTTGAACCTCTAAACAAATGTTAACTTGCTGTAGTAGGGGATCTGTGTATAGTCCTAATCTAGTGCTGTGGTTCCCAAACTGCGAGCCGCGGCTCCCTGGTGCACCATTAGGAGTAGCCAGGGGTGCCGCGCACTGTGGGAAAGAGCTTGTGCTGAGGAAGCTTGTAAGTGTTGTGAGAATGTAAGCAATTAATAAAAAAATTGTGTGCATGTCTTTTGATGAGCTACCCTACCGTCAGCCTGAGGGCAGCAAGCAAAGCTTTACAAAGCATGAATCATTGTTTGACCCAAGATCACACGTCTGCCATACGCGCAGATATGTGCTTTTATGTATAATCTGCCTATATTCGTAGCAATGACTTGAGCGTTATTGCTTCCCTGGTTCTGTGCCTTAGGGGACCCTCTTTTCAAGAGAAGTATGTTTGTTCCACACTCCCTGCTTCAGTTACTTGTCACTTTATTGTAAAGGAGGGGAACATGTCAAACTCGTATCCCCCAAGCAACCCGTGCATTTATGTGCTGGCTGCTGTTCCTGCACTTTGTTTGTGTGAGTAAACACAAACACTTGCCAGATTTTGTCAGAAATTTCAGTGGGCACTCGCTGTGGAAATAGGCTGCATTGCAGACAGGATTAGTTTCCTGGCCCCAGTCTCACCCTCAGGAAGCATGTATTAACCCCGTCACTGTAAACCTGTTTTCTTATCTTCTGTGAAGTTCCTCATGTTTCTCCATGTCTGTGACGAGTAGAGTAAGGCCTCTCAAATTAGTATCATAAAACCTTTAATAAGGTCTCTCATTGTATTGTAATAACATGGATAAAGCGCTTACTACCTCGGCGAAACATCGCAGCTCAGACTGCAGCAACTTGGGCATCAGAGAGCCTGTTATATCACCCCAGACTGGGCTGGCCACGAGTTTTATTTCTGGGATGAGAGAAATACTGAAGACAGACTAAAAGCCACATTAAGGCTTTCAGTATGACAAAATGGGCAAGCAGCAGGTAGAAGACTGAATACCAAAGTAGAACAAAGTGTGAAAGAATCAAAGGGGAAGAAAAGGAAAGCAGGACAAAGAGGCAGAAAGGGGAGAAATACTATTTCTGAAGAGGCAAGGCAGCAACAATAGGTGGGGAAACTAACAGGATGAGGGAATAAAAGATGCTTTAGCATTTTCTTAATTGAAAGTTTCTCAAAGTGTCATTAACTGACCATAAACAGATACAGCAGAGGTTGCAACAATGTAAGCTTCCTTTAATGCACAGAACAGGCAATCCTACAGCTGCTCTGGGGCCTGTAGTTAGTCTTTTTAGGTTTCGCCTGCCGAAAGCTGCGCAAGCAGCGTTTCGCACAGGCAATCTTTTGTTTTGCAGTATGTCTGTTTGTTCTGCCTCTGTTTCCCATTGGCTAGCTCCATAAATGGAGGCTAGCCATTGGAAAACAGAGGCGTCCGTCATTAAGCGAGGTGACTCGTGGGCGTTCCTGAGAATTTTTCTCATCCAGCCCCTTTTAGGGTGGCTGTGGGAGGGGTTTATTTTTTTGGTCGTCAACGTTTCATTTGCTCATTCCGCGGCCGACCGCTGCCGGAGGAAGTCCAGGTGAGTGCCGTTCCCGCCCCCTCCCGCTGTCCGTGCCTTTCCCGCCCCCCTCCCGCTGTCCGTGCCTTTCCCGCCCCCCTCCTGCTGTCCGTGCCTTTCCCGCCCCCCTCCCGCTGTCCGTGCCTTTCCCGCCCCCTCCCGCTGTGCCCCTGCGAGCGGGAACTAGTGATTCCCCTCCTGCTTCCAGGTCAGGTTGAGCGTGGGTCTCCTTTCTGTGTGGGGTCGCGCTGCAGCCGGGGCGATGCCGGATCAGATCACTGTCGGAATTTGTGGCCGAGACCAATGAGGACTACAAGGTGCCCACTGCCTCCAGCTTCACCAGCAGGATGGGGCAGTGCAAGAATCCAGTGGCGGCGATCGAAGAAGTAAAGGGGCTTGGGGGCCGATAGAGGGCGCCGCCCTACCTGGGGCTCATGCTCTTAGTGTGCCCGGCTCCGTCTGGGGGCCTCAGGACATTGGGTTTGTGGTGGGTATTGGCAATACCGGCACCGACGTGTACGAAGGTTGTGGGGCAGCAGGCGGAGTCAAACATTGGGTTAACTCTGGGATACTTTGGATAAAAAGAGAACGGAAGCGATAGTAGTGCGCACTGCTGTGGGAAGCTCTTCCCAACCTGCATAAAGGCAGTGTCTCGACCCTTTATATTTCACCATATACATCCTGATTTGAAGAGAACTCAGTGGGTTAATGCGACTACTGAAAATGTATCCTTACAGAGCACTTCCATGCGCTGTCCAACTGCGGCCATTGGACGCAGGGCAGTTTTAAAGGCCTCGTGTTCCTCCCCATAGCAATCCTGTGTCTTTGCACTGGGGTCATCGGGTGCAATTCATGTAGATAAACCAGTTTGGGCGCCAATAATCCATTCTATAGGGCAGTTGCCCACAAGCCCAGTGAATGAATACATTCTAATATTTCAATTAATTAAAATAGTTGCAAAAGACTGGACGTGGTGGGCTCTAAATTTTATGTTGAGAAAAGTGCACCTCTGTGACTTGACACGCAGAGACTGAGGGACTCTCCTATTGTGCATTTACCAGGAAAGCGGTGTGCGCCCACTGTGGCAGACATGTTTTGAGGCTTTAGTTTTTGTCTTTAACTCTTGCGTGTTCCACCCACAGGTTAACCAAGAGGAATGCCCATCAATGGAACAAGATGGATATAAAGAAGTTGGCTGGAGAGAGCGGCTTGAGGTATGATCGATCATTTGGTTTGTGTAATAAAGTGCTCCAGAGCTACCAATCTTCCTGCGTTTGCCTGGAAGTGGATGTCCCTTCAGGTCAGGGGGTCAGGCAAATGATGTACATTCTCACGATGGTCTTCTGAGCTTGCCCGCGGGTTGTGACGAGAAAGCCACATGGCATTGCTGATGCCTGGACGTGTAGTATTGTGGGCTTGTTTTTCAGGCTCTCTTGAATCTTGGTGCTGTCGTTAATGTGGTGGTGTGTAGGTTACCCTACCCGTGCATTTCAAAGAACTCCGTTCATTTCTGCTACAGTTGTCGTTTGCCTAGGCATCCACAATTTCGGGGGCTTTTTCCTCCTGATGAGTCTGGCTATGGTATTCTCAATTGGAAGGTTGGTGTAGTAATGCCAAATTTACATTTGAGTGTCAGTCTTCTACATTTTATAAACATATTTGCGATTTGTTCTTTGCAGTTTGCTGTTGGCCAGTGCAGTTTCTTACAGCCCTGCGAACTCTGCCATACTGGTAAGTTTAAAACTATGTGTCCGTCTCTTGCGACTGCACTGGTCTGTGATTTGATATTGTCAGTTTTCGAGTCTTGCGACCATGAGATACTGTACATGCACTACCATCTGAGACTTGTCCCGTCTTTTCCTTGCTTCTCTCCTTAGTATCTGGGTGATTTGCATTGTGTTTATTGTTCCTTCTTCCTTGCAAGCTACCTCCATCCTTCAGTCTGTGGGCTGGGCGCGGGTGTGGAAGAGGATGAGTTTAATGCAGATAGGCAAGGTTTTGCACCTTGTAGGTCCAATTCTTTGTAATGCGGTTTGTGCAATCAAACACTCAGACGTTCCGTTTCACAAAACGTAGACGATTAGTTATTTTACAAAATGAGACGTTGTGTTTTTTAGCTTGACTGTAAAAGATTGTTTTATCGTCGACTACCATGACAACCTATTTTGTACTTCACCTACCCACTTAAAAGCAAGAGCTCACTTTTAAAGTGCTAAAGTATTCTGCTCGTTTTACAATAATAGTCTGTGATTAACCTGAATTCGGGGGATAAGAACCTTAAGTTGTATGTACTAAACACCACTTGGGTGCCCCATCCACCTTCACTTGGGGTTTGGTAGGGCTATGCAGACATCTGGTGTTCATGCCTCGCCGTGTGACCGTGGCAGATTTTTCCCTCTTGGTCTTAAGTTTCATAGCTACATGAACTAGTTCCGAAACTCATCTTTCCCATAAACATTCACATATTATTCCCTTGATGTGCTGAGTTTAACAGTAATGCACACAAGTGCTTCCCTGTAAGCCCAGTTCTTCGCAAATGTGAAGAAGCGGGAAATATCCCTTTTTTTTTTATTTAGCAGCGGGAAATATCGCTTTATATTTAGCAGCTAACTGGATGAACAATATTCACTTGCATTAAAATGGTCTCCTTGGTGTACTTTGTACCTAAACTGCAATTAGATGTCTGCATACTCTTCCCTACTTCAGAAGTGGGGTTGTTCCTTGTATAAAGTTGCTCTGCCACTAATTTAGAATGTGTTTTTTTTCTCCAGAAACTTTGCCGCTGAGGGCGTGCTTGAGTATCATCGCCGATGTCCCTTCTAAGGTAGTCCCACCCTCGCCCCAATATCTGGAGCTAATTATCTTAATTGCCTCGTCAATGATGATTTTACCTACATTGTTTGATTTCCTATGAAATTGCTTAGTTACTGAGACGTTCCTGTGCCAGTGACCAGCTGATGGTCACAAGAGCTTTGCTAATGTAATTTATTCTTAATGTTATGCAGGTCCATGATGGTTCCGAGGTGCTCAGATCTGCAGCTCACACAGGTACAAACTATTTCATCGTTTCTTTTAATACATTTCCCCCGTAAAGCAGACCAGTGACTAGTCTATCCCGAACCAGAGACTAGTGATGACAACCTCTATGGATCTGACTGCTGAGGTCTGTGCCCCTTGTTCAGGGCATAGCTGGGGTGTAGTCTTGGAACCCACCATGCCTTATACTGCGCCACAGTTTCTGTTCTTGTGAGTTTTAAGAGGCCAGGCCTTTAGTGAGGGGCAAGGGTTCACATGTGTACACAAGTGTAACCTGTATGTACCACTATTCATGCTATCCTAGCTGTTAATGCCATTGTTACTCGACTCCCCAGCAACCATTTTGTAAGTAATGTATAATCTATTGCTCAAGGAAGACATTACGATGGTGTATTGGCTACACCACACCCTAAGTATTCAGTTTTCAGTTTTAGTTCGTCGGGCTGGACTGTTCCCATGAGGCACAGTGTCAGACTGCCACCCCAGTTCAGACATGGTCATATACAAATCAGAGTGTGCTAAAGAACGGTGATGGATTAAACCCAGATCTGTTGACTGGGTGTGAGTGTGGTTGTAGGAGAGTGGGGTTTGCAATCCTATGATCACCCAGATTTTTTGCTTTTGTTTCACTGGTTTACGACTTTCTCTGGCTGTGGGCCTGCCAATCAGACCCACAGCCTAGCTGTTCTCTCACTAAATTACAACGTGTACCCTAGGTGTATTTACCAATTGGTATTGGGCCACCTTATCAGACCCTGTAACTCGGGGCATAGGTGTACCCAGGGGCTCCAGCATGTATTATGCCACCCCTGGCTGGCCATCTAAATCTGACACAACTGGCTGCACAACAGCTGGGGCAAGGTGGTGTAATCACCCTTCACTAGAATAGTGAGCACTGCATATCAGGCCACCTTCTCACAGTGGTTGGTTCAGATGCTCCGTCCATCTCCACCCCTTTTGTACTGCATAAATTTCATTTAGGCAGTATTGACAAGACTTAGATGTGCAGAATTCAAAGCAGACCAGCACATGTTGCCACCCACTAGTGATTTGGATATTACCTTCCTTCATGTTTGTGGATACTTTTAATCTGCAAACCATGCTAATCCATCAACCTACTAGTCAGTTTGATAGACAGCTAGCCAAAGATTGGGAGACCATTCATAAACAAAGGATGGGGGGGGGGGGGCTGGGCTAGGACACTAGATGAATCTCCTTTCCTATTAAATATCACCCTGAGCACCCCATTGGACTTGGGCAAAATTCCCTCCATGAAGGTGAACTATTGAGCAAAGTGGACCCAAGGGCATACCCAGGATGTAGTGCCATCTACAACTTGTGCGAGACTAGATCAAAGACAGATTAAAGATTGCTAAAGGCAGAATACACAATGCCCTTGGCAAGCACCACAGTCTGCCAATAAAGTAGGAAGAAACCATGCTTTGTTAATACGAACTCGTCCTCCAAAATGGAAAGTATTTTTTGTGGAAATCCATTCCTATACCTGGCAAGTAATAAGCGTGCCACAACTTATTGTATTGAATCAATTAGACTAATAGGCCTATAATTTCCTGGTACCATCAGTTACTTTTCTAAAAATCGGTATTCGCTCGGAACATCTCAAGCTCCAGTATAGGAACGTCTGCGGGCTATTGCATTGGCAAACAATCTCACTTTATCATTGTACTGTGGTGCAGAAAAGTCAGCCAGTATACTATCCAGGCCAGGAGCTCTACCACCCATGACTAGATCTTCTAGATCAAGTCTGTCATAAAAGGAATGGGTCGTCCTCCTCAATCTAGGCTGAAACTACCTGTCCCAATCATGTGTGCCAAAGATTGCCCCATTTCCACACTAAATGTCACTTTTCCCAGAACATTCTTTTTGAGGTCCTGTCGTCCCACTCATTTCGCCCTGCGTGGATTTAGATAACTTCATTGCTTTGGTACATTTATGTAAGCTATACTGTAAATACTAGAGGCGCCAAGATGCAATACCCAAAATGTAATCCTACATTTGCATCCGAAGTAAAACCAATCGAGCCATGACCGTAGTGTAATTTGCTTTTGTGTAATTCCAATTTTTTTTGTGCTAAGTTATGCAAAAGTAGCATTTAGTAATGGATGTTAAAGAAATGCGTCTGCATTGGATTTGCCCATTTTGTATTTCCTATGAGTAAATTACTGTCACTTCTCTACAAGTGTCCAGCTGCTGAGGCCTGGAGCTGATTATTCTCTTTATTCTTGCAGTGCTACTGGTCCATGATGGTCCCAGGGTGTCCTGCTCTGCATCACACAGGTACAAACACTTTCGTCGTTGCTTTTGAAATGCCCCCTTTGCAAGCAGACCAGTGATGAGTCTATCCCGAAGCAGAGACTAGTGACGACAACCTTTATGGATCTGACTGCTGAGGTCTGCCCCTTGCTCAGTAGACGGCTGGAGTTTAGGTCCAGTCCTGACACCCACCACACCTTCTACTCGGCCACTGTTTCTTTTGTGCGCGCTAAGAGGCCAGACCTTGTTAGAGGAAGGGTGCATCTGGATCTAAGTGTTTTATTGAGTTGTAAAGTGTGGAGACACGAGAGTAACCTGAATGTACGTCTGTCCATGCTACCTAGCTGTTCAAGCCCTGTTTGCTTGACTGCATCAGCCATCTTGTAAGCTATGTATGTTATATTGCTCTAGGAAAACATTACGACAAGGGTGCTTTCTGGCTACGCCCTAATGTCCTTTATGAAGTTTAAATGTAAACTACCATGACATCACGCTGCCAAGCCACACTTTAGCTGCGGCATGTCTTAAACCTGGCACTTTGTTTTGTGAGCTATAAAGTGAAACCTAGAATTGCCTGTGGGTGAAGTCTACTGGAGACGCTAAGATGCAAAACCCAAATTGTAATCCTAAATTGGCATCAAAAGTGTGCTATCGAGGCATGTCCGCCGTGTAATTTGCTTATGTGTAATTCCATATTTTCAATTAAATTATGCACCAATGGCGTTTTGTAGTGTTAGAATGAAATGCGTCTGCATTGGCTTTACGGATCTGATTTCCTATGAATAACTGGCCGTCCTCTGCACGTGTCCATGCAGGCAGGAGCTGATGCTAATGCCTCTTTATTCTTGCAGTGATACATCAAGGATGGTCGCAAGGAGCCCTGATCTGCAGCTCACAGGTACAAACTGCTTCCTCGTTGCTGTTGATGCATTCCCCAGCCCCATTTCAAGCAGACCAGTGATGAGTCTATCCCGAACCAGAGACTAGTGACGACAACCTCTATGGATCTGACTGCTGAGGTCTGTGCCTCTTGCTCCGGAGACGGCTAGGGTGTAGGCTGTCTTTGGTACCAGCAACACCTTATACCGGAAGTATTTCTGCTCTGGAGTACATTCTAGGCCAGGTTTTTTGTGGGTTGGTGCATCGGAGTCGAGGGTTAGAGTTGCCAAGTGTGAATAGTCATTTGCTCAAGGACCAAATTAAAAACTGCATTATGGCTACACCTTCACGTTAACGTGAGTTTCAGAGAAATATTATTGCCCAATTCTTCCAAGCCATACTTTGAGCGACCTGCTTTAAACGGGACCTACTTTAAGTAAGCTATAGTGTAAGCCTATGGTCGCCCGTGGATTTACTCTATTGGAGACTCTAGGGGCCTTTCGACTTTGGCAGTCGGAACAGGGCTGCTACCATGCTCCCACACCGTGAAAGCCAACCACCTGCCAGATTGACTTTTGTCACTGGAGGGCAGTACTTTGGTGTTACTGCAGTACCTTTTAAAATGGGCTCCGCAATGGGAATGGTAAAACATGTTCCTGCACGGACCAATGCTTCTGGCAGAGATCAGCCATGGATCTCTGGCCTGTGAGTGGACTGCCAGACTCTTAATAAGCCCCTAAAATGCATAGCCAAAATTAATCCAATGTATCTAATTTTGATATGAAGCTCGGACCATAGTAAAACCTACATTTTGTGCTTTAGTACTTTTACGGGGTTGTAGAATTCCATAATCATATAAATTATGCCAAACTTATTTTAGTGCTGTAAAATGCGTCTGCATTGTTTTTGCTGATCTTTGTTTTCCTATGACGTATAACTGGCCTTCACTGCACATGTCCATCTGCTGGCAGGAGCTGATGCTAAATGCTTCTTTATTCTTGCAGTGATACAGGTCCAGGATGGTCGCAAGGAGCACTGATCTGCAGCTCACAGGTACAAACTGTTTCCTCGTTGCTTTTGATGCATTCCCCAGCTTCCCCTTCAAGCAGACCAGTGATGAGTCTATCCCGAACCAGAGACTAGTGACGACAACCTCTATGGATCTGACTGCTGAGGTCTGTGCCTCTTGGTCAGGCTGGGGTGGAGGCTAAGGGAATCCTTCCTGCTCTGTCATCGCGTCAGCCATTGATTGGTTCGTTATGGCCTTCAGTAGAATAACTGGGCTGGCTGCTGCTCCAGAACTTTTGACACATGGGTAGAATTTATTTAAAATGGGCAAACCTGGGAAATGCTGCAACTGATTGTCGTGTGCCTTTTTTTTGTCTAAGGTTTCTGTCCTACAAGCTGAGGAACATCAACGTGCAGCCACCACGCTGCCCATGCTGTGAGGCTGGCCTGTTGGAAGGTAAATATGGAGGGTGCTACTTTGCTTGTTTCTGTAGGCTCCAAACACCAACAACTGGGTTCATAACTAATGACACAAATTATGTGGGACATTAGTTTACTGAGTGACTCAATTGGCTACCAAGACAGTATCTTTTCAATGTCAATACTCGAAGCTTAACACATGTTTACATCAGATCATCAACTGCGTGAGGCTAAATATTCTTGTGTGCTTTAGATACGGTGACATGTTTAAGAGCATCCAGAGATGGTCTAAGTTTGTGTTGTCTCTGTTTAGAGGTGTATGTTCTGACCTGAAGCTGCATGTGATGCTTTTCTCACGATGGTCTTCTAAGCTTCCTGGAGCTGTGACGATAATGCCCAAGGGCTTTACTGATGCTGGCTTCTGTATGTGGTTAAACTGTACTGTTGTACTTCTGAGATGTGCTATGTGACTCAAAGTATTCATCCATGCTGCTCTTGCACTCGTAGGGATCTGGTCCGGGGAAGGTGTTCACTGAAGGAGGGAGTCATCCTAGACCCATCGCTGCTCTGGGAGGTAAGACTGCGTCCTTTACAATGCAGCTGGATGAAACTAATCCTGTGGTAGTGGGATTGATTGGAGTTGGGCAGGTGATGTCTTTCTCACGATGGTCTTCCTAGTTCCTAAAGGAGCTGTGACGATAATGCCATATGGCTTTGCTGATGCCTGTTCACCCAGTGGTTCTGCTGTGCATGTGTTGAAGCTTGTTCTTCTGAAGCTGAGCTCTGATGCGAAGTCTTAGTTTAAGATTGATCACTCGTAACTTTCAGTTTCACTTCCATGCAGTTTCTTCTGAACGATGAAACCTTTGAGATTTCTGCCAAGAACAGGTTATTTCTGTGGTAAGTGCCTTTATTTTTTACTCTACTTTTGTATTCCTATTGAAGGTCGGTGATGTGGCAAACGTCTAATTCGAGTCTCACGACCATGAGATGCGTGTACATGCACTACCATCTGAGACCTTCACCCTTTGAAGCCATCTTACAATGCATGGTGCTTGTCATGTCCCTCCCCACCCCTTGCTGTGTAATGGGATGACCATGTGGCTTAAAGGTCTGAAATTTGCAGCGTGTCTGGTCAAGCGTTACTAACAGACCATTTTATGAAAGCTTATATTTAGCGCTTAACATTGTGTTCTGGTGGATTGCTGGTTTTTAATAAACAAATTTATCAGACTAGTAGGCTTTTCTTCTGGAGTGTGTAATGGGTATTTTGTAGCTGGTCTTTCCCCAAACAAACACGTTTGTTCTCTTTTTTTAGGCACTGGGACCGTTGAATCTGCAGAAGAGCCGTCTACTGGTCTACCAAAGCTAACATGGACGCTTAATTACCATCGTGTTTCACTGCAGTATTCTCTGGCATACTAAAGTAACCTGGGACCCCTAGGCTGAGTCTGGATACCTTGGCTTTACTGGATAGCAGACACAGCAAACCTGTCACATCAATAGAGATCAGCTTTTTTCCCCACAAGCCAGTGTGCCCTCGCTAGATAATGACACCACCCTCATTAGGAAGGTTGGCAAATGCTAGTATGTATTTCGGGATGTTTAATCGGGCTGTCCAGTATCAATCTCGATCAGACCAAATTAAAATGGTGGTTTCTGTCCTGTAAAATAAAGTTTTTTTTGACAACTTCATTTTTTTCTTGATTAAAGCGAACGGTAATCATTGCCTTAAGTGTTCACAAACTAGCTCTCAAAAGTTCATGAATGTTTTGGGAGGTTGCAACCCTGAATGCAGGTTTGATGAAGCTCTCCCAGTGTGCGATGTACTCTTTGCTATTCTTGCACATAAGGTAACCTCTCATAGGCTGAAACATGGATTACTTACGTGAGTAACAAAATAAGATCGCAATTGGATAAAAGCATAATACATGTAGATAATCAAATAAACAGCTAATACAGAGTCGGTGTAAGGTCTTCGTTCGGACCAAAATAGAGTTCAGGTGAATTTAGCCATTAGTATTGGTTTTACTTCCTTAAAAAATGCAGTGGAGGAGATCAGCCTCGTTTCGGGTGGGAGTGCATTCCAGATCCTAGGTGCCATTCCTGAGAAGGAGCGTTTGTATGTTTTTCCTTCCAGAATCTTCGAGGTTTCAGGAGGAGATTTTTTGGACTTCTATTGGTTCTCGAACCTCCCGATACGGTCAACTTTTGGGTGACCTGTGGTGTACAGCCATGTGTCATGCAGGCAAGTTTCAACTGTATTCTGGCTTCGGAAGGCAGCCAGTTCAGGGATCTTGAGTCAGGGGAAATATGCAAATGTTTTCTTGATCCAGTGATCAGTCTCACAGCGGTGTTCAAGGAGGCTCTTAGTGGTGCGGTTGTAAATGGGGGGGGGGGGGGGGGGGGGGGGGAGACCGCTGAGAGCCACACTTCCGTAGTCTATGTGTGGGATGACTAGGGCTTGTACTGCGGTTTGGAAGTCCTTAGCAGGGAAGAAGGGTTGAAGTTTCCTCAAAGTGTTGATTTGGAAGTTAGCTCCTTTAGTTGCTTTGCTGATATGCTGCTGCATGTTGAGATTGGCGTCCAGTGTGATGCCTAAGGATTTCGCTGAGTCCACGATGGTGGGTTGGATATTGAGTGCGGTTAGGTGCTTCTGCCAGGATTGGGTGGTGGAGATTTTCACGAGAGGAGAGATCAGAAGGAACTGTTTTCTGCGCATTAAGTTTGAGGTGATTATCGGCCAACCATGATTGGGTGTTTCTGAGCGTGGAGTTCAGAAGTTTGATGTCTTCCGGGGATTCTAGTTTGAGGTAGAGTGTCATCAGCGTACATGTGAAAGTGTACATTAGATGCTTGAAGCAAGGTGGTGAGTGGTTCCATGACTAGGTTGAACAAAGTGGGGGGATAGGAAAGATCCTTGTGGGACACCTAATGTTACAGGTACAGATGAGGACAACACGTTGATCTTAAACTTCTGAGATCGGTTATGTAAGAAGGAAGTGAACCATTTGAGAACAGTCCCAGATAGACCCATTCTGGTGTTTAACAGCTCAATTGGGTTCTCATGTTTGATGGTGTCAAATGCTGAGGAGAGCTCAAGTAGGAGGAGTCATTGTGATGCCTGCAGCAGGGCACTGGTTAAGGCCGATCCGTTTTCTGGCTGGAATTTTGCTATCATGGACTTACCTTGGGAGGTAGGAGACCACTAGGCAGGTAGCAGCAATGCAAGCTTCTTCGTATTCCTGGCTTTTTTTTAGTCCCGACTTCGTTTGGAGCCTGTGATCTATGAACTGATTTGAAGAGTGAGGCCAGTATGGCTTCACTTGTTTGAAGCACATGCGTCCATGGGCCCTGCATTCTGGAATAGCCTAGTTCCAGAGGCATTACTAATCAATCTCGTAAGATTGACTTACGAATACCCCTTCGTTTTTTTTAAAAAGCCATGTATGTGTTTGTCAACATCCAAATGGGATATTTATAACTTTATTTCTGACAAACCTGAACTTAATTAGTTGAGGATGCAGTATCCCAAAGGCATGCACTATGGCTGAATTAGTCCGGCAAATTTGCTTACGCTTTTCCACCTCCCACTACTAGTGATTAAACTTTAACTGCGCTCCCTCACAATGATCTTAGTTGCTCCAACATGGGCAGGCAACCAAGGTTCACAACTGTTGGAACTATCAGTAGTGCCACATCAACTTGCACCTCACCCAAGCTTCGCACTCCAATATGGAGATAGGACACCCAGATGCCCATCAGCTTAATCTTGGCGATCTGGTTCCTGAAATCCTAGAGTTTGGCTATCTTCATCTTCTGCCAGACTGTGAACATTATCACAGAAGCTAGACTCTACCATGCGGCAAAATGGAAGAGGTTTGTCATTTATTGCTCACATATTCAAATCAACCCACCAGATGCTTCCATTCAAAACATCTATTACCTCTTGCATCTACAACCATGTAACCTAGCTCATAAATCTATAAAATTACATCTAGCTGCCATAGTGGCCTTCCTACAAAAGGCATTTGTCTTTGTTTAGGGTTCCTGCTAGCAAAGCTTTTATGGAAGGATTCAAAAGAATTCCACCAAGAACTCCATCCTCTCCAGTGTGGAATCTCAATGTAGTCCTTACCAGACTAATGGAGTCCTCCCTTTGAACCTCTAAACAAATGTTAACTTAAGTTCTGTAGTAGGGGATCTGTGTATAGTCCTAATCTAGTGCTGTGGTTCCCAAACTGCGAGCCGCGGCTCCCTGGTGCACCATTAGGAGTAGCCAGGGGTGCCGCGCACTGTGGGAAAGAGCTTGTGCTGAGGAAGCTTGTAAGTGTTGTGAGAATGTAAGCAATTAATAAAAAAATTGTGTGCATGTCTTTTGATGAGCTACCCTACCGTCAGCCTGAGGGCAGCAAGCAAAGCTTTACAAAGCATGAATCATTGTTTGACCCAAGATCACACGTCTGCCATACGCGCAGATATGTGCTTTTATGTATAATCTGCCTATATTCGTAGCAATGACTTGAGCGTTATTGCTTCCCTGGTTCTGTGCCTTTGGGGACCCTCTTTTCAAGAGAAGTATGTTTGTTCCACACTCCCTGCTTAAGTTACTTGTCACTTTATTGTAAAGGAGGGGAACATGTCAAACTCGTATCCCCCAAGCAACCCGTGCATTTATGTGCTGGCTGCTGTTCCTGCACTTTGTTTGTGTGAGTAAACACAAACACTTGCCGGATTTTGTCAGAAATTTCAGTGGGCACTCGCTGTGGAAATAGGCTGCATTGCAGACAGGATTAGTTTCCTGGCCCCAGTCTCACCCTCAGGAAGCATGTATTAACCCCGTCACTGTAAACCTGTTTTCTTATCTTCTGTGAAGTTCCTCATGTTTCTCCATGTCTGTGACGAGTAGAGTAAGGCCTCTCAAATTAGTATCATAAAACCTTTAATAAGGTCTCTCATTGTATTGTAATAACATGGATAAAGCGCTTACTACCTCGGCGAAACATCGCAGCTCAGACTGCAGCAACTTGGGCATCAGAGAGCCTGTTATATCACCCCAGACTGGGCTGGCCACGAGTTTTATTTCTGGGATGAGAGAAATACTGAAGACAGACTAAAAGCCACATTAAGGCTTTCAGTATGACAAAATGGGCAAGCAGCAGGTAGAAGACTGAATACCAAAGTAGAACAAAGTGTGAAAGAATCAAAGGGGAAGAAAAGGAAAGCAGGACAAAGAGGCAGAAAGGGGAGAAATACTATTTCTGAAGAGGCAAGGCAGCAACAATAGGTGGGGAAACTAACAGGATGAGGGAATAAAAGATGCTTTAGCATTTTCTTAATTGAAAGTTTCTCAAAGTGTCATTAACTGACCATAAACAGATACAGCAGAGGTTGCAACAATGTAAGCTTCCTTTAATGCACAGAACAGGCAATCCTACAGCTGCTCTGGGGCCTGTAGTTAGTCTTTTTAGGTTTCGCCTGCCGAAAGCTGCGCAAGCAGCGTTTCGCACAGGCAATCTTTTGTTTTGCAGTATGTCTGTTTGTTCTGCCTCTGTTTCCCATTGGCTAGCTCCATAAATGGAGGCTAGCCATTGGAAAACAGAGGCGTCCGTCATTAAGCGAGGTGACTCGTGGGCGTTCCTGAGAATTTTTCTCATCCAGCCCCTTTTAGGGTGGCTGTGGGAGGGGTTTATTTTTTTGGTCGTCAACGTTTCACTTGCTCATTCCGCGGCCGACCGCTGCCGGAGGAAGTCCAGGTGAGTGCCGTTCCCGCCCCCTCCCGCTGTCCATGCCTTTCCCACCCCCCCTCCCGCTGTCAGTGCCTTTCCCGCCCCCCCCTCTCGCTGTCTGTGCCTTTCCCGCCCCCCCTCCCGCTGTCCCTGCCTTTCCCGCCCCCCTCCCGCTGTCCGTGCCTTTCCTGCCCCCCTCCCGCTGTCCGTGCCTTTCCCGCCCCCCTCCCGCTGTCCGTGCCTTTCCCGCCCCCTCCCGCTGTGCCCCTGCGAGCGGGAACTAGTGATTCCCCTCCTGCTTCCAGGTCAGGTTGAGCGTGGGTCTCCTTTCTGTGTGGGGTCGCGCTGCAGCCGGGGCGATGCCGGATCAGATCACTGTCGGAATTTGTGGCCGAGACCAATGAGGACTACAAGGTGCCCACTGCCTCCAGCTTCACCAGCAGGATGGGGCAGTGCAAGAATCCAGTGGCGGCGATCGAAGAAGTAAAGGGGCTTGGGGGCCGATAGAGGGCGCCGACCCTACCTGGGGCTCATGCTCTTAGTGTGCCCGGCTCCGTCTGGGGGCCTCAGGACATTGGGTTTGTGGTGGGTATTGGCAATACCGGCACCGACGTGTACGAAGGTTGTGGGGCAGCAGGCGGAGTCAAACATTGGGTTAACTCTGGGATACTTTGGATAAAAAGAGAACGGAAGCGATAGTAGTGCGCACTGCTGTGGGAAGCTCTTCCCAACCTGCATAAAGGCAGTGTCTCGACCCTTTATATTTCACCATATACATCCTGATTTGAAGAGAACTCAGTGGGTTAATGCGACTACTGAAAATGTATCCTTACAGAGCACTTCCATGCGCTGTCCAACTGCGGCCATTGGACGCAGGGCAGTTTTAAAGGCCTCGTGTTCCTCCCCATAGCAATCCTGTGTCTTTGCACTGGGGTCATCGGGTGCAATTCATGTAGATAAACCAGTTTGGGCGCCAATAATCCATTCTATAGGGCAGTTGCCCACAAGCCCAGTGAATAAATACATTCTAATATTTCAATTAATTAAAATAGTTGCAAAAGACTGGACGTGGTGGGCTCTAAATTTTATGTTGAGAAAAGTGCACCTCTGTGACTTGACACGCAGAGACTGAGGGACTCTCCTATTGTGCATTTACCAGGAAAGCGGTGTGCGCCCACTGTGGCAGACATGTTTTGAGGCTTTAGTTTTTGTCTTTAACTCTTGCGTGTTCCACCCACAGGTTAACCAAGAGGAATGCCCATCAATGGAACAAGATGGATATAAAGAAGTTGGCTGGAGAGAGCGGCTTGAGGTATGATCGATCATTCGGTTTGTGTAATAAAGTGCTCCAGAGCTACCAATCTTCCTGCGTTTGCCTGGAAGTGGATGTCCCTTCAGGTCAGGGGGTCAGGCAAATGATGTACATTCTCACGATGGTCTTCTGAGCTTGCCCGCGGGTTGTGACGAGAAAGCCACATGGCATTGCTGATGCCTGGACGTGTAGTATTGTGGGCTTGTTTTTCAGGCTCTCTTGAATCTTGGTGCTGTCGTTAATGTGGTGGTGTGTAGGTTACCCTACCCGTGCATTTCAAAGAACTCCGTTCATTTCTGCTACAGTTGTCGTTTGCCTAGGCATCCACAATTTCGGGGGCTTTTTCCTCCTGATGAGTCTGGCTATGGTATTCTCAATTGGAAGGTTGGTGTAGTAATGCCAAATTTACATTTGAGTGTCAGTCTTCTACATTTTATAAACATATTTGCGATTTGTTCTTTGCAGTTTGCTGTTGGCCAGTGCAGTTTCTTACAGCCCTGCGAACTCTGCCATACTGGTAAGTTTAAAACTATGTGTCCGTCTCTTGCGACTGCACTGGTCTGTGATTTGATATTGTCAGTTTTCGAGTCTTGCGACCATGAGATACTGTACATGCACTACCATCTGAGACTTGTCCCGTCTTTTCCTTGCTTCTCTCCTTAGTATCTGGGTGATTTGCATTGTGTTTATTGTTCCTTCTTCCTTGCAAGCTACCTCCATCCTTCAGTCTGTGGGCTGGGCGCGGGTGTGGAAGAGGATGAGTTTAATGCAGATAGGCAAGGTTTTGCACCTTGTAGGTCCAATTCTTTGTAATGCGGTTTGTGCAATCAAACACTCAGACGTTCCGTTTCACAAAACTTAGACGATTAGTTATTTTACAAAATGAGACGTTGTGTTTTTTAGCTTGACCGTGAAAGATTGTTTTATTGTCGACTACCATGACAACCTATTTTGTACTTCACCTACCCACTTAAAAGCAAGAGCTCACTTTTTTAAAGTGCTAAAGTATTCTGCTCGTTTTACAATAATAGTCTGTGATTAACCTGAATTCGGGGGATAAGAACCTTAAGTTGTATGTACTAAACACCACTTGGGTGCCCCATCCACCTTCACTTGGGGTTTGGTAGGGCTATGCAGACATCTGGTGTTCATGCCTCGCCGTGTGACCGTGGCAGATTTTTCCCTCTTGGTCTTAAGTTTCATAGCTACATGAACTAGTTCCGAAACTCATCTTTCCCATAAACATTCACATATTATTCCCTTGATGTGCTGAGTTTAACAGTAATGCACACGAGTGCTTCCCTGTAAGCCCAGTTCTTCGCAAATGTGAAGAAGCGGGAAATATCCCTTTTTTTTTTATTTAGCAGCGGGAAATATCGCTTTATATTTAGCAGCTAACTGGATGAACAATATTCACTTGCATTAAAATGGTCTCCTTGGTGTACTTTGTACCTAAACTGCAATTAGATGTCTGCATACTCTTCCCTACTTCAGAAGTGGGGTTGTTCCTTGTATAAAGTTGCTCTGCCACTAATTTAGAATGTGTTTTTTTTCTCCAGAAACTTTGCCGCTGAGGGCGTGCTTGAGTATCATCGCCGATGTCCCTTCTAAGGTAGTCCCACCCTCGCCCCAATATCTGGAGCTAATTATCTTAATTGCCTCGTCAATGATGATTTTACCTACATTGTTTGATTTCCTATGAAATTGCTTAGTTACTGAGACGTTCCTGTGCCAGTGACCAGCTGATGGTCACAAGAGCTTTGCTAATGTAATTTATTCTTAATGTTATGCAGGTCCATGATGGTTCCGAGGTGCTCAGATCTGCAGCTCACACAGGTACAAACTATTTCATCGTTTCTTTTAATACATTTCCCCCGTAAAGCAGACCAGTGACTAGTCTATCCCGAACCAGAGACTAGTGACGACAACCTCTATGGATCTGACTGCTGAGGTCTGTGCCCCTTGTTCAGGGCATAGCTGGGGTGTAGTCTTGGAACCCACCATGCCTTATACTGCGCCACAGTTTCTGTTCTTGTGAGTTTTAAGAGGCCAGGCCTTTAGTGAGGGGCAAGGGTTCACATGTGTACACAAGTGTAACCTGTATGTACCACTATTCATGCTATCCTAGCTGTTAATGCCATTGTTACTCTACTCCCCAGCAACCATTTTGTAAGTAATGTATAATCTATTGCTCAAGGAAGACATTACGATGGTGTATTGGCTACACCACACCCTAAGTATTCAGTTTTCAGTTTTAGTTCGTCGGGCTGGACTGTTCCCATGAGGCACAGTGTCAGACTGCCACCCCAGTTCAGACATGGTCATATACAAATCAGAGTGTGCTAAAGAACGGTGATGGATTAAACCCAGATCTGTTGACTGGGTGTGAGTGTGGTTGTAGGAGAGTGGGGTTTGCAATCCTATGATCACCCAGATTTTTTGCTTTTGTTTCACTGGTTTACGACTTTCTCTGGCTGTGGGCCTGCCAATCAGACCCACAGCCTAGCTGTTCTCTCACTAAATTACAACGTGTACCCTAGGTGAATTTACCAATTGGTATTGGGCCACCTTATCAGACCCTGTAACTCGGGGCATAGGTGTACCCAGGGCCTACCAGGGGCTCCAGCATGTATTATGCCACCCCTGGCTGGCCATCTAAATCTGACACAACTGGCTGCACAACAGCTGGGGCAAGGTGGTGTAATCACCCTTCACTAGAATAGTGAGCACTGCATATCAGGCCACCTTCTCACAGTGGTTGGTTCAGATGCTCCGTCCATCTCCACCCCTTTTGTACTGCATAAATTTCATTTAGGCAGTATTGACAAGACTTAGATGTGCAGAATTCAAAGCAGACCAGCACATGTTGCCACCCACTAGTGATTTGGAAATTACCTTCCTTCATGTTTGTGGATACTTTTAATCTGCAAACCATGCTAATCCATCAACCTGCTAGTCAGTTTGATAGACAGCTAGCCAAAGATTGGGAGACCATTCATAAACAAAGGATGGGGGGGGGGGCTGGGCTAGGACACTAGATGAATCTCCTTTCCTATTAAATATCACCCTGAGCACCCCATTGGACTTGGGCAAAATTCCCTCCATGAAGGTGAACTATTGAGCAAAGTGGACCCAAGGGCATACCCAGGATGTAGTGCCATCTACAACTTGTGCGAGACTAGATCAAAGACAGATTAAAGATTGCTAAAGGCAGAATACACAATGCCCTTGGCAAGCACCACAGTCTGCCAATAAAGTAGGAAGAAACCATGCTTTGTTAATAATACGAACTCGTCCTCCAAAATGGAAAGTATTTTTTGTGGAAATCCATTCCTATACCTGGCAAGTAATAAGCGTGCCACAACTTATTGTATTGAATCAATTAGACTAATAGGCCTATAATTTCCTGGTACCATCAGTTACTTTTCTAAAAATCGGTATTCGCTCGGAACATCTCAAGCTCCAGTATAGGAACGTCTGCGGGCTATTGCATTGGCAAACAATCTCACTTTATCATTGTACTGTGGTGCAGAAAAGTCAGCCAGTATACTATCCAGGCCAGGAGCTCTACCACCCATGACTAGATCTTCTAGATCAAGTCTGTCACAAAAGGAATGGGTGGTCCTCTTCAATCTAGGCTGAAACTACCTGTCCCAATCATGTGTAGCCAAAGATTGCCCCATTTCCACACTAAATGTCACGTTTCCCAGAACATTCTTTTTGAGGTCCTGTCGTCCCACTCATTTCGCCCTGCGTGGATTTAGATAACTTCATTGCTTTGGTACATTTATGTAAGCTATACTGTAAATACTAGAGGCGCCAAGATGCAATACCCAAAATGTAATCCTACATTTGCATCCGAAGTAAAACCAATCGAGCCATGACCGTAGTGTAATTTGCTTTTGTGTAATTCCAATTTTTTTTGTGCTAAGTTATGCAAAAGTAGCATTTAGTAATGGATGTTAAAGAAATGCGTCTGCATTGGATTTGCCCATTTTGTATTTCCTATGAGTAAATTACTGTCACTTCTCTGCAAGTGTCCAGCTGCTGAGGCCTGGAGCTGATTATTCTCTTTATTCTTGCAGTGCTACTGGTCCATGATGGTCCCAGGGTGTCCTGCTCTGCATCACACAGGTACAAACACTTTCGTCGTTGCTTTTGAAATGCCCCCTTTGCAAGCAGACCAGTGATGAGTCTATCCCGAAGCAGAGACTAGTGACGACAACCTTTATGGATCTGACTGCTGAGGTCTGCCCCTTGCTCAGTAGACGGCTGGAGTTTAGGTCCAGTCCTGACACCCACCACACCTTATACTCGGCCACTGGTTCTTTTGTGCGCGCTAAGAGGCCAGACCTTGTTAGAGGAAGGGTGCATCTGGATCTAAGTGTTTTATTGAGTTGTAAAGTGTGGAGACACGAGAGTAACCTGAATGTACGTCTGTCCATGCTACCTAGCTGTTCAAGCCCTGTTTGCTTGACTGCATCAGCCATCTTGTAAGCGATGTATGTTATATTGCTCTAGGAAAACATTACGACAAGGGTGCTTTCTGGCTACGCCCTAATGTCCTTTATGAAGTTTAAATGTAAACTACCATGACATCACGCTGCCAAGCCACACTTTAGCTGCGGCATGTCTTAAACCTGGCACTTTGTTTTGTGAGCTATAAAGTGAAACCTAGAATTGCCTGTGGGTGAAGTCTACTGGAGACGCTAAGATGCAAAACCCAAATTGTAATCCTAAATTGGCATCAAAAGTGTGCTATCGAGGCATGTCCGCCGTGTAATTTGCTTTTGTGTAATTCCATATTTTCAATTAAATTATGCACCAATGGCGTTTTGTAGTGTTAGAATGAAATGCGTCTGCATTGGCTTTACGGATCTGATTTCCTATGAATAACTGGCCGTCCTCTGCACGTGTCCATGCAGGCAGGAGCTGATGCTAATGCCTCTTTATTCTTGCAGCGATACAGGTCCAGGATGGTCCCAAGGAGCCCTGATCTGCAGCTCACAGGTACAAACTGCTTCCTCGTTGCTGTTGATGCATTCCCCAGCCCCATTTCAAGCAGACCAGTGATGAGTCTATCCCGAACCAGAGACTAGTGACGACAACCTCTATGGATCTGACTGCTGAGGTCTGTGCCTCTTGCTCCGGAGACGGCTAGGGTGTAGGCTGTCTTTGGTACCAGCAACACCTTATACCGGAAGTATTTCTGCTCTGGAGTACATTCTAGGCCAGGTTTTTTGTGGGTTGGTGCATCGGAGTCGAGGGTTAGAGTTGCCAAGTGTGAATAGTCATTTGCTCAAGGACCAAATTAAAAACTGCATTATGGCTACACCTTCACGTTAACGTGAGTTTCAGAGAAATATTATTGCCCAATTCTTCCAAGCCATACTTTGAGCGACCTGCTTTAAACGGGACCTACTTTAAGTAAGCTATAGTGTAAGCCTATGGTCGCCCGTGGATTTACTCTATTGGAGACTCTAGGGGCCTTTCGACTTTGGCAGAGTCGGAAGAGGACTGCTACCATGCTCCCACACCGTGAAAGCAACCACCTGCCAGATTGACTTTTGTCACTGGAGGGCAGTACTTTGGTGTTACTGCAGTACCTTTTAAAATGGGCTCCGCAATGGGAATGGTAAAACATGTTCCTGCACGGACCAATGCTTCTGGCAGAGATCAGCCATGGATCTCTGGCCTGTGAGTGGACTGCCAGACTCGTAATGAGCCCCTAAAATGCATTGCCAACATTAATCCAATGTATCTAATTTTGATATGAAGCTCGGACCATAGTAAAACCTACATTTTGTGCTTTAGTACTTTTACGGAGTTGTAGAATTCCATAATCATATAAATTATGCCAAACTTATTTTAGTGCTGTAAAATGCGTCTGCATTGTTTTTGCTGATCTTTGTTTTCCTATGACGTATAACTGGCCTTCACTGCACATGTCCATCTGCTGGCAGGAGCTGATGCTAAATGCTTCTTTATTCTTGCAGTGATACAGGTCCAGGATGGTCGCAAGGAGCACTGATCTGCAGCTCACAGGTACAAACTGTTTCCTCGTTGCTTTTGATGCATTCCCCAGCTTCCCCTTCAAGCAGACCAGTGATGAGTCTATCCCGAACCAGAGACTAGTGACGACAACCTCTATGGATCTGACTGCTGAGGTCTGTGCCTCTTGGTCAGGCTGGGGTGGAGGCTAAGGGAATCCTTCCTGCTCTGTCATCGCGTCAGCCATTGATTGGTTCGTTATGGCCTTCAGTAGAATAACTGGGCTGGCTGCTGCTCCAGAACTTTTGACACATGGGTAGAATTTATTTAAAATGGGCAAACCTGGGAAATGCTGCAACTGATTGTCGTGTGCCTTTTTTTTGTCTAAGGTTTCTGTCCTACAAGCTGAGGAACATCAACGTGCAGCCACCACGCTGCCCATGCTGTGAGGCTGGCCTGTTGGAAGGTAAATATGGAGGGTGCTACTTTGCTTGTTTCTGTAGGCTCCAAACACCAACAACTGGGTTCATAACTAATGACACAAATTATGTGGGACATTAGTTTACTGAGTGACTCAATTGGCTACCAAGACAGTATCTTTTCAATGTCAATACTCGAAGCTTAACACATGTTTACATCAGATCATCAACTGCGTGAGGCTAAATATTCTTGTGTGCTTTAGATACGGTGACATGTTTAAGAGCATCCAGAGATGGTCTAAGTTTGTGTTGTCTCTGTTTAGAGGTGTATGTTCTGACCTGAAGCTGCATGTGATGCTTTTCTCACGATGGTCTTCTAAGCTTCCTGGAGCTGTGACGATAATGCCCAAGGGCTTTACTGATGCTGGCTTCTGTATGTGGTTAAACTGTACTGTTGTACTTCTGAGATGTGCTATGTGACTCAAAGTATTCATCCATGCTGCTCTTGCACTCGTAGGGATCTGGTCCGGGGAAGGTGTTCACTGAAGGAGGGAGTCATCCTAGACCCATCGCTGCTCTGGGAGGTAAGACTGCGTCCTTTACAATGCAGCTGGATGAAACTAATCCTGTGGTAGTGGGATTGATTGGAGTTGGGCAGGTGATGTCTTTCTCACGATGGTCTTCCTAGTTCCTAAAGGAGCTGTGACGATAATGCCATATGGCTTTGCTGATGCCTGTTCACCCAGTGGTTCTGCTGTGCATGTGTTGAAGCTTGTTCTTCTGAAGCTGAGCTCTGATGCGAAGTCTTAGTTTAAGATTGATCACTCGTAACTTTCAGTTTCACTTCCATGCAGTTTCTTCTGAACGATGAAACCTTTGAGATTTCTGCCAAGAACAGGTTATTTCTGTGGTAAGTGCCTTTATTTTTTACTCTACTTTTGTATTCCTATTGAAGGTCGGTGATGTGGCAAACGTCTAATTCGAGTCTCACGACCATGAGATGCGTGTACATGCACTACCATCTGAGACCTTCACCCTTTGAAGCCATCTTACAATGCATGGTGCTTGTCATGTCCCTCCCCACCCCTTGCTGTGTAATGGGATGACCATGTGGCTTAAAGGTCTGAAATTTGCAGCGTGTCTGGTCAAGCGTTACTAACAGACCATTTTATGAAAGCTTATATTTAGCGCTTAACATTGTGTTCTGGTGGTCTGCTGGTTTTTAATAAACAAATTTATCAGAGACTAGTAGGCTTTTCTTCTGGCGTGTAAGTAATGGGTATTTTGTAGCTGGTCTTTCCCCAAACAAACACGTTTGTTCTCTCTCTTTTTTAGGCACTTGGACGTTGGATCTGCAGAAGAGCCGTCTATACTGGTCTACCAAAGCTAACATGGACGCTTAATTACCATCGTGTTTCCCTGCAGTATTCTCTGGCATACTAAAGTAACCTGGGACCCCTAGGCTGAGTCTGGAAACCTCGGCTTTACTGGATAGCAGTCACAGCAAACCTGTCACATCAATAGAGATCAGCCTTTTTCCCCACAAGCCAGTGTGCCCACGCTAGATAATGACACCACCCTCATTAGGAAGGCTGGCAAATGCTAGTGTGTATTTCGGGATGTTTAATCGGGCTGTCCAGTATCAATCTCGATCAGACCAAATTAAAATGGTGGTTTCTGTCCTGTAAAATAAAGTTTTTTTTGACAACTTCATTTTTTTCTTGATTAAAGCGAACGGTAATCATTGCCTTAAGTGTTCACAAACTAGCTCTCAAAAGTTCATGAATGTTTTGGGAGGTTGCAACCCTGAATGCAGGTTTGATGTATCTCTCCCAGTGTGTGATGTACTCTTTGCTATTCTTGCACATAAGGTAGCCTCTCATAGGCGGAAACATGGATTACTTATTTGGGAACAGAGGTTTTATATTCAATGGTCCACGTCCTGACGAGCTTTGTTCAGCTATGATTTATTTTTTATTTATTTTCAAAGTTTTATATAGCTTGAACAAGATCTTTGAATATATCGGAGCGCTTTACAGAGAGGAGGGGTAAGGGAAACAAGAGGGTGATTAAGCAGACTTTTGTTACAATAATGACAATAGGTAGTACGTGAGTAACAAAATAAGATCGCAATCAGATAAAAGCATAATACATGTAGATAATGAAATAAACAGCTAATACAGAGTCGGTGTAAGGTCTTAGATCGGACCAAAATAGAGTTCAGGTGAATTTAGCCATTAGTATGGCTTTTACTTTCTTAAAAAATGCAGTGGAGGAGATCAGCCTCGTTTCGGGCGGGAGTGCATTCCAGATCCTAGGTGCCATTCCTGAGAAGGAGCGTTTGTATGTTTTTTCCTTCCGGAATCTTCGAGGTTTCAGGAGGAGATTTTTTGAACTTCTATTGGTTCTCGAACCTCCTGATACGGTCAACTTTTGGGTGAGGTAGTTGGGTGACCTGTGGTGTACAGCCATGTGTGTCATGCAGGCAATTTTCAACTGTATTCTGGCTTCGGAAGGCAGCCAGTTCAGGGATCTTAAGTCAGGGGAAATATGCAAATGTTTTCTTGATCCAGTGATCAGTCTCGCAGCGGCGTTCAAGGAGGCTCTTAGTGGTGCGGTTGTAGATGGGGGAGACCGCTGAGAGCCACACTTGCGTAGTCTATGCGTGGGATGACTAGGGCTTGTACTGCGGTTTGGAAGTCCTTAGCAGGGAAGAAGGGTTGAAGTTTCCTCAAAGTGTTGATTTGGAAGTTAGCTCCTTTAGTTGCTTTGCTGATATGCTGCTGCATGTTGAGATTGGCGTCCAATGTGATGCCTAAGGATTTTGCTGAGTCCACGATGGTGGGTTGGATATGGAGTGCGGTTAGGTGCTTGAGCCAGGATTGGGTGGTGGAGATTTTCACGGGAGGAGAGATCAGAAGGAACTCAGTTTTCTGTGCATTAAGTTTGAGGTGATTATCGGCCAACCATGATTGGGTGTTTCTGAGCGTGGAGTTCAGAAGTTTGATGTCTTCCGGGGATTCTAGTTTGAGGTAGAGATGAGTGTCATCAGCGTACATGTGAAAGTGTACATTAGATGCTTGAAGCAAGGTGGTGAGTGGTTCCATGACTAGGTTGAACAAAGTGGGGGATAGGGAAGATCCTTGTGGGACACCTAATGTTACAGGTACAGATGAGGACAACACGTTGTTGATCTTAAACTTCTGAGATCGGTTATGTAAGAAGGAAGTGTACCATTTGAGAACAGTCCCAGATAGACCCATTCTGGTGTTTAACAGCTCAAGTAGGTTCTCATGTTTGACGGTGTCAAATCCTGAGGAGAGATCAAGTAGGATGAGGAGGCAGGAGTCATTGTGATGCCTGCAGCAGGGCACTGGTTATGGTCTATCCGTTTTCTGGCTGGAATTTTGCTATCATGGACTTACCTTGGGAGGTAGGAGACCACTAAGCAGGTAGCAGCAATGCAAGCTTCTTCGCATTCGGGCTTTTTTTAGTCCTGACTTCGTTTGGAGCCTGTGATCTATGAACTGATTTGAAGAGTGAGGCCAGTATGGCTTCACTTATTTGAAGCACATGCGTCCATGGGCCCTGCATTCTGGAATAGCCTAGTTCCAGAGGCAATACTAATCAATCTCGTAAGATTGACTTACGAATACCCCTCCGTTTTTTTAAGAACCATGTATGTGTTTGTCAACATCCAAATGGGATATTTATAACTTAATTTCTGACAAACCTGAACTAAATTAGTTGAGGATGCAGTATCCCAAAGGCATGCACTATGGCTGAATTAGTCCGGCAAATTTGCTTACGCTTTTCCACCTCCCACTACTAGTGATTAAACTTTAACTGCGCTCCCTCACAATGATCTTAGTTGCTCGAACATGGGCAGGCAACCAAGGTTCACAACTGTTGGAACTATCAGTAGTGCCACATCAACTTGCACCTCACCCAAGCTTCGCACTCCAATATGGAGATAGGACACCCAGATGCCCATCAGCTTAATCTTGGCGATCTGGTTCCTGAAATCCTAGAGTTTGGCTATCTTAATCTTCTGCCAGACTGTATGAACATTATCAAAGAAGCTAGACTCTACCATGCGGCAAAATGGAAGAGGTTTGTCATTTATTGCTTACATATTCAAATCAACCCACCAGATGCTTTCATTCAAAACATCCATTACCTCTTGCATCTACAACCATGTAATCTAGCTCATAAATCTATAAAATTACATCTAGCTGCCATAGTGGCCTTCCTACAAAAGACATTTGTCTTTGTTTAGGGTTCCTGCTAGCAAAGCTTTTATGGAAGGATTCAAAAGAATTCCACCAAGAACTCCATCCTCTCCAGTGTGGAATCTCAATGTAGTCCTTACCAGACTAATGGAGTCCTCCCTTTGAACCTCTAAACAAATGTGAACTTAAGTTCTGTAGTAGGGGATCTCTGTGTATAGTCATAATCTAGTGCTGTGGTTCCCAAACTGCGCACCGCGGCTCCCTGGTGCACCATTAGGAGTAGCCAGGGGCGCCGCGCACTGTGGGAAAGAGCTTGTGCTGAGGAAGCTTGTAAGTGTTGTGAGAATGTAAGCAATTAATAAAAAAATTGTGTGCATGTCTTTTGATGAGCTACCCTACCGTCAGCCTGAGGGCAGCAAGCAAAGCTTTACACAGCATGAATCATTGTTTGACCCAAGATCACACGTCCGCCATACGCGCAGATATGTGCTTTTATGTATCATCTGCCTATATTTGCAGCAATGACTTGAGCGTTATTGCTTCCCTGGTTCTGTGCCTTTGGGGACCCTCTTTTCAAGAGAAGTATGTTTGTTTCACACTCCTACTCCTTGCTTGTCACTTTATTGTAAAGGAGGGGAACATGTCAAACTCGTATCCCCCAAGCAACCCATGCATTTATGTGCTGGCTGCTGTTCCTGCACTTTGTTTGTGTGAGTAAACACTTGCCGGATTTTGTCAGAAATTTCAGTGGGCACTCGCTGTGGAAATAGGCTGCATTGCAGACAGGATTAGTTTCCTGGCCCCAGTCTGACCCTCAGGAAGCATGTATTAACCCCGTCACTGTAAATCTGTTTTCTTATCTTCTGTGAAGTTCCTCGTGTTTCTCCATGTCTGTGACGAGTAGAGTAAGGCCTCTCAAATTAAATGAGTATCATAAAACCTTTAATAAGGTCTCTCGAATTGTATTGTAATTACATGGATGAAGCGCTTACTATCTCGGCGAAACATCGCAGCTCAGACTGCAGCAACTTGGGCATCGGAGAGCCTGTTATATCACCCCAGACTGGGCTGGCCACGTGTTTTATTTCTGGGATGAGAGAAATACTGGAGACTAAAAGCCACATTAAGAGGAGAGATCAGTCACTCTGATGTAGCCCCGTCCTTTTCGGATTTGGGGGCGTGATTTTTGATGTTCTTTAGACAGTGACGTTGTCTGTCACTCAGAACTTCAAAACCACGCCCCCAAGTCCGAAATTTGCCGTAGGATTCTAAATGCCATTTTCCCCTGATCGTCTCTGCTTGAAGTCGCTGTTACGAAGCTCTTGAAACGGGTAAGTGTTTTCGTTTACATGTAAGCCATGTTTTTTTTTATTTAGGCTAATCTTATGTTTCTTATCTTTTTTCTAGGTCCAACATGGCCCGTGGCGTCTTCCTGCAGCGATGTGCACCGCTGTGCCTGGAGCGGTTCCGATCTGCGGCTCTTTTGCAGATTGAGGTCAGCTATCTTTTCTATTTTAATAATCTTATGTTTTGTTTGTCTTTTGTAGGTCCAACATGGCCCGTGGCGTTTCCCTGCAGCCGATTGCACCGCTGTGGACGAAGCTGTTCAGACGGGTATGTATGTTGCTGTTGTTTTCGTCTAAAAGTAAGCCATTTTGTTTTTTTAGGCTAATCTTATGTTTCTTATCTTTTTTCTAGGTCCAACATGGCCCGTGGCGTCTTTCTGCAGCGATGTGCACCGCTGTGCACGGAGTGGTTCCGATCCGCGGCTCTTTTGCAGATTGAGGTGAGCTATCTTTTCTATTTTAATAATCTTATGTTTTGTTTGTCTTTTGTAGGTCCAACATGGCCCGTGGCGTTTCCCTGCAGCCGATTGCACCGCTGTGCACGAAGCTGTTCAGACGGGTATGTATGTTGCTGTTGTTTTCGTCTAAAAGTAAGCCATTTTGTTATTTTAGGCTAATCTTATGTTATCTTTTTTCTAGGTCCTACATGGCCCGTGGCGTCACCCTGCAGCGATGTGCACCGCTGTGCACGGAGTGGTTCCGATCCGCGGCTCTTTTGCAGATTGAGGTGAGCTATCTTTTCTATTTTAATAATCTTATGTTTTGTTTGTGTTTTGTAGGTCCAACATGGCCCGTGGCGTCTCCCTGCAGCCGATTGCACCGCTGTGCACGAAGCTGTTCAGACGGGTATGTATGTTGCTGTTGTTTTCATCTAAAAGTAAGCCATTTTGTTCTTTTAGGCTAATCTTATGTTTCTTATCTTTTTTCTAGGTCCAACATGGCCCGTGGCGTCACCCTGCAGCGATGTGCACGGAGTTGTTCCGATCCGCGGCTCTTTTGCAGATTGAGGTGAGCTATCTTTTCTATTTTAATAATCTTATGTTTTGTTTGTCTTTTGTGGGTCCAACATGGCCCGTGGCGTTTCCCTGCAGCCGATTGCACCGCTGTGCACGAAGCTGTTCAGACGGGTATGTATGTTGCTGTTATTTTCGTCTAAAAGTAAGCCATTTTGATCTTTTAGGCTAATCTTATGTTTCTTATCTTTTTTCTTGGTCCAACATGGCCTGTGGCGTCACCCTGCAGCGATGTGCACCGCTGTGCACGGAGTGGTTCTGATCCGAGGCTCTTTTGCAGTTTGAGGTCAGCTATCTTTTCTATTGTAGTAATCTTATGTTTTTTCTGTCTTTTGTAGGTCCCACATGGTCCGTGGCGTCTCCCTGCAGCCGCGTGCACTACTGTGCACGCCGTTTTTCAGACAGGTATGTATGTTTTTGTTTTTTTTAGGATCCAAGTAAGGCATCTTTGTATTGTAGCTAATGTTATGTTTTTTCTCTTATGTTTAGGTCTAACATGGTTCATGTATGTTGTTGTTGTTTTCCTTTACAGGTAAGCCAGATTTGTGTTTTTAGGCTAATGTAATGTTTCTTTTCTTTTTTTCTAGGTTCAACATGGCCCGTGGCGTCACCCTGCAGCGATGTGCACCGCTGTGCACGGAGTAGTTCCGATCCGATGCTCTTTTGCAGTTTGAGGTCAGCTATCTTTTCTATTGTAATAATCTTATGTTTTTTCTGTATTTTCTAGGTCCCACATGGTCCGTGGCGTCTCCCTGCAGCCGTGTGCACTACTGTGCACGCATTTTTTCAGATAGGTATGTATGTTTTTTTAGGCTAATCTTATGTTTCGTTTCTTTTTTCTAGGACCAACATGGCCCGTGGCGTCTCCCTTTTTCACGTTAACGTCATTTCCCGATATCTTCTGGCACACTTCACTGTCTGCTGCTACGATCGACAGGTAATTGCTATTTTTTTATATAATGAAAGTGTGTTTGTGATTTTTGACACTAAATTGTATACAGTTCCTTTATGTGCTGTTAATGTAATCATGGCTCGTTTTTGGCTCGCACTTGTGTCTGGCTCGCCTGTGCTTCCTGTCCTTTTCCATGCTTTCACTGGCTCGTCTTTAGCTCGTGTATTCGCCATGCATTGACTGATGTTTGCGCAGGTGTCGTCTTGGTATTCGGGTCCTGTACTCTAGTTTTGCCTTAACTCGCACCCTGTTTCTTTTTTAAGCTCGCACCTGGCCCGTATCGCCACAATGCATTGCCCTTTGTTTTGTGATGTTTTCCTGTTTTTTAAAAACCTAGTATATATATGCACTGTCCATGTTCTCTTTGTGTGACGTTTGTCTGATCTCCACACTTGCTGCTACGATCGACAGGTAATTGCTATTTTTTTTATATAATGAAAGAGTGTGTTTGTGATTTTTGACACTAAATTGTATACAGTTCCTTTATGTGCTGTTAATGTAATCATGGCTCGTGCTTCCTGTCCTTTTCCATGCTTTCACTGGCTCGTCTTTAGCTCATGTATTCGCCATGCATTGACTGATGTTTGCGCAGGTGTCGTCCTGGTATTCGGGTCCTGTACTCTAGTTTTGCCTTAAGTAGCTGATGTTTTCTGATCTTTGCCTCTTGTTTTTAAAAATGTATATGTATGCACTGTCCATGTTCTCTTTGTGTTTGTCTGATTTATACACTCCACTGACTGTGCTGCTACGATCGACAGGTAAGTTATATATTTTAATACATTTATGCACTGTTCATGTTTTCTTTGTGTAACGATTGTCTGATTTCTACAGTTCACTGAACTTACTGCTACGATCGACAGGTTAGGTACAGAGCGCCATATTAGTAATATAAAAGAAAAATATTTTGCCACAATTTGTAGTATCGTTAATTTGTGAGCTACTGTTTCTAATTATATGCCTACTGTTATGCTTGCAAGTTTACGCTCAATTTGATTACGTTTTAACACGCTTGCATGTAACTGCGTTTTTATTTTAGTAAAATTTACACTGCACTTGCATATTGTTTTTAATGCACGCACGACTTTGTAGTAACTGCCCAGACTACTTGGTGCCACTTTACTTCTTTTGGGAGGGTGGGAACTGTCTGTTGCATCCGCGTGCGTTCACATTCAATTCACATGTAATTGCCACATCTTGACTCTCAATCAGATACACTTCTTTCCAGACAGTCCTTTGTTTGCTAGAAGGAAGCACCGCACCCAAACATTAACATACGGCTACAGGGCAACATCAACACTACATGTGGTCTTCTTTTGGTATTTAATTCAAGCAACTGACAGACCTTCACGTATACTTAACACAGAATTCGCACCTCTTCACTCACAATGGAATACACTTCTTTCCAGACAGTCCTTTGTTTGCTAGAAGAAAGCACCGCACCCAAACATTAACATACGGCTACAGTGCAACATCTTACCTATTTGCTGTTTTTCAACACTACATGTGGCTTCTTTTGTTATTTAATTCAAGCAACAACACTTTTTTTTACCTTTCGCACTATTTAAAACACACAAGCGGACTTTCAGGACATTTCTTGGGAGAAAGCCAGACGGTATACTTCGAGAGCTGATCGATCTCTAAAAAAAAAACGGTAAGTAACTGCTTTCATTAAGAATAAGAGAATGCTTTACTTTTACCGTTTTACATTTTTTAACAAAAATTAATTCAATTTGTATATTTGTATCAATGTTATAACTTTAGCTTTACTTGTCAAATTTACGTGCACATTGCTTTTTATTAAACACTTTGAAGCATTTTTGAATACTTTTTGTCGGAAAACGTTCAACATCATGCAACTTTTGCCATATCTCATGTTCTTTAGTAGCTGCAGTGTAAGAAATTAGTGTATTTAAAAGATCTAATCATTTGTAGTAACTCCATAAAGAGTACTACCAGTGTTCGTAAAAGCATAAACAGTAAATAGTAGCCATGCGGGAAAGAGCCCTGTCGCTTTGCTGTGGGGAGCGGGAGGGGGGATGCTGTAACCCCGGACTCTACGTAAAGCACCCGTCTCCTCGTGTGCCGTCTGTCATCATCAGTGTCCTGGGGTAACTTTTACTTTAACAAACAGATGACATTCTCTTGTGCGAAACAACTGCTCTTCCTGTAAAAATGCCCATCTGTATTCAATAGTCTAACTCTGTGACATGCTGGGTAAAGTTTTGGAAATGAGCTGAAAGTAATAATATTAGTAAAGTAAGAGCGCATTATTACAATCCATCCGTTTGTCAACAGATTGCACACCAAATTGTGTCTCCTTTGTGACGGGCCACGAACACTCAAGCTACCCTACCTTGCTCGCGCATCCCCTATCTGCTTGGGGCCTGTCTCCGGGGCTGACCACCTCCATAGCGCCCCTCTCCAGCGCGTCTCAGGGGCACAGGGCACATACATGCTGTTTTTGTACATTACACGTGCTCATCTTTTTTTTGATAAATAAAGTAACTGACATTATTTCTTCCTTTCTCAGTATTTGAAGCACACGAGCGAACATTCTGAAAATTTCTTAAAAAGAAGCTAGGCCGTATACTTCAAGAGCTCATCTATCGATTTTACCGAACTGTAAGTAACTTCATACAATGGAAATACAGTAATGCTTTGTTTTGAACTTTTAGCCTTTTTAACTTCACTTACTTTTGTTTTCGAGAAATGTAACGCTGTCATACCTTTAGCTTTTATTTGTCAAATTTACGCGCACTCTGTAATTTTTAAAACACTGTCTAGTACATTTAGATAATTTGTCCACTGCACCATCACTCACTGCTGCACTCTCTTCAGCCTCTCTCTGCACCGTCACTCACTGCTGCACTCTCTCCTCAGTCTATGTGTACCATCCCTTCATTCTCTCCTCAGCCTCTCCCTGCACGGTCCCTTCACTGCTGCCCTCTCTACTCAGACCCCCGCATCCAGGCTGCACCCCTGACTCATCCACTGCACCATCACTCACTGTTGCACTCTCTCCTCAGCCTCTCCCTGCACGGTCCCTTCACTGTTGCACTCTCTCCTCAGCCTCTCCCTGCACGGTCCCTTCACTGCTGCCCTCTGTACTCAGACCCCCGCATCCAGGCTGCACCCCTGACTCATCCACTGCACCATCACTCACTGTTGCACTCTCTCCTCAGCCTCTCCCTGCACGGTCCCTTCACTGTTGCCCTCTCTACTCAGACCACCGCATCCAGGCTGCACCCCTGACTCATCCACTACACCATCACGCACTGCTGCACTCTCTCCTCAGCCTCTCCCTGCACGGTCCTTTCACTGCTGCCCTCTCTACTCAGATCCCCGCATCCAGGCTGCACCCCTGACTCATCCACTGCACCATCACTCACTGTTGCACTCTCTCCTCAGCCTCTCCCTGCACGGTCCCTTCACTGCTGCCCTCTCTACTCAGACCCCCGCATCCAGGCTGCACCCCTGACTCATCCACTACACCATCACTCACTGCTGCACTCTCTCCTCAGCCTCTCTCTGCACGGTCCTTTCACTGCTGCCCTCTCTACTCAGATCCCCGCATCCAGGATGCACCCCTGACTCATCCACTGCACCATCACTCACTGCTGCACTCTCTCCTCAGCCTCTTACTGCACCATTCCTTCATTCTCTCCTCAGCCTCTCCCTGCACGGTCCCTTCACTGTTGCACCCTCTCCTCAGCCTCTCCCTGCACGGTCCCTTCACTGCTGCACTCTCTCCTCAGAGTCTCCCTGCACCGTCCTTTCACTGATGCACTCTCTCCTCAGAGTCTCCCTGCACCGTCCCTTCACTGAGGCACTCTGTAATTTTTAAAACTCTGTCTAGCACATTTCGATAATTTTTTGTAAAAAGCGTTCATTATAATGCAACTGTTGCCGTATCTAATGCTCTTTGGTAGCTGCAGTGTTTAGACGGAGTGTATTTCAAAGACCTTATCCCTCGTATAAACTCTTTAAATAGCAGCACTAGTGTTCGCAAAAACAGCCTGTAGCTTTGCTGTCAGTAGGCAGGGGGAGGAAGAGGGGGGAGGATGCGGTAGCTACAGACTCCTTACGTAAAGCATCCGTCTCCTCGTGCGCTGTCTGCCCAATGCCACACTTCTTGAATTATTTTATTCAAGTAACTGACATTATTTTTATTTCCTAGTATTTCAAGCATTCGAGCGAGCTTTTCTCGAGTGGTAGCCAGGCAGTATACTTCAAGAGCTGATATATCTCTGTTGCAGAACTGTAAGTAACTTTATACATTGAAAATTACACAATGCTTGACTTTTAAGGTTTTACCTTTTTTAACTTCACTTATATTTTGACTTACGATATATGCAACAATGTTATACCTTTACGTTTTATTTTCAAAATATACGTGCACCTTTTAATTTATTACACACTTTCTAGCACATTTCAATACTTTGTTGTAGAGTGCGTTTGACATCCTCAACCTCTCCCTCCACCGTCCCTTCACAGCCTCTCCATGCATACTCTCCTCAACATCTCACTGGATCATCCCTTCACTGCTGCACTCTCTCTTCAGCCTCTTACTGCACCATCCCTTCATTCTCTCCTCAGCCTCTTCCTGCACGGTCCCTTCACTGTTGCACTCTCTCCTCAGCCTCTCCCTGCACGGTCCCTTTACTGTTGCACTCTCTCCTCAGCCTATCCCTGCACTGTACCTTCACTGCTGCCCTCTCTGCTCAGACCCCCGCATCCAGGCTGCACCCCTGACTCATCCACTGCACCATCACTCACTGTTGCACTTTCCTTAGCCTCTCCCTTTCAATTCTAGCAAGTAGCTGACATCGCCCTTACTGAAAAAACTGCTCATCCTTTAAACATGTCCATCTGTCTTTCAAATTTCAACTTTGTAAAACCATATCCCTGTGCACTACTTTACAATATATATTCTTTAATAACAGTAAAGACAGTGCACTCATTTATAATATGTATTATTTAATAACAGTAAAGGCAGTTGACAACATGCTATTTAGAAAATACTACATACACCTCTTTTCATTTTACAAAGTATTGAAATGCTGCAGTGTGTTCAACAACTTATGTAAACATCTCTTTTTCACAATGGACATCATTATGTTTTCTTTGATTTGCTGTCTTACGCTCTCTGTCTTACACTCTGTGTCTTACGCTCTATCTTACGCTCTGTGTCTTACGCTCACCTTCTGTACTTACACTCTGTCCATACACTCTTTATACACGCTCTCTAAAACACACTCTGTTACACATTATATATATTACGCTCCTTTAGCTATGCTCTCTGTATTATACTCTCTGTATTATGCTCTGTGTTATGCTCTCTGTTATGCTCTCTGTCTTACGCTCTGTTTCTCACGCTCTGTTTCTTACACTATTTATACACGCTCTCTAAGATACACTCCGTTACACATTATATATATATCACGCTCTGTTATTAATGCTCTCTGTGTTATGCTCTCTGTGTTATGCTCTCTGTGTTATGCTCTCTGTGTTATGCTCTCTGTGTTATGCTCTCTGTGTTATGCTCTCTGTGTTATGCTCTCTGTGTTATGCTCTCTGTGTTATGCTCTCTGTGTTATGCTCTCTGTGTTATGGTCTGTTTTCTACGCTCTGTGTATTACGCTCTGTGTATTACGCTCTGTGTATTACGCTCTGTGTATTACGCTCTGTGTATTACGCTCTGTGTATTACGCTCTGTGTATTACGCTCTGTGTATTACGCTCTGTGTATTACGCTCTGTGTATTACGCTCTGTGTATTACGCTCTGTGTATTACGCTCTCTGTATTACGCTCTCTGTACCGCATTCTCTGTACCACATTCTCTGTAGTACACTGTAAGTGTAGTGCAGAGAGTGTGTTGCAGAGAACATGGTACAGAAAGCAGGGTGCAGAGAGCAGGGTGCAGAGAGCGTGGTGCAGAGAGCATGATGCAAAGAGTGTAATGCAGAGAGTGTGGTGCACTATAAGTTGGCAATAGCTGATGATGATAAAGTGAGTGCAGGTGAGAACCAATCTGTTAACTCCAATTGGGTTGCTTACGTGAGGCATTGCCAACTTTTTCACATCTTTTCACTTTCTATACATTCTCTGTCTTACGCTCTCTGTCTTACACTCTGTCTTACACGTTGTCTTACGCTCTCTGTCTTACGCTCTCTGTCTTACGCTCTCTGTCTGACGCTCTCTGTCTGACGCTCTCTGTCTGACGCTCTCTGTCTGACGCTCTCTGTCTGACGCTCTCTGTCTGACGCTCTCTGTCTGACGCTCTCTGTCTGACGCTCTGTGTCTTACGCTCTGTGCCGCTCCTCAGCCTCTCCATGCATACTCTCCTCAACCTCTCACTGGATCATCCCTTCACTGCAGCACTCTCTCCTCAGCTTCTCTCTGCACCGTCCTTTCACTAATGCACTCTATCCTCAGCTTCTCCCTACACCGTCCCTTCACTAATGCACTCTCTGCTCAGCTACCCATTGCATTGTCCCTTCACTGCTGCACTCTCCTCAACTTCTCACTGCACCATCCCTCCACTGCAGCACTATCTCCTCAGTCTCCCCATTGCATCGTCCTTACAATGATGCACTCTCCTTAGCCTCTCCCTTTCAATTCTAGCAAGTAGCTGACATCGCCCTTACTGAAAAAACTGCTCATCCTTTAAACATGTCCATCTGTCTTTCAAATTTCTACTTTGTAAAACCATATCCCGTGCACTACTTTACAATATATATTCTGTAATAACAGTAAAGCCAGTGCACTCATTTATAATATGTATTATTTAATAACAGTAAAGGCAATTGACAGCATGCTATTTAGAAAATACTACATACACCTCTTTTCATTTTACAAAGTATTGAAATGCTGCAGTGTGTTCAATAACTTATGTAAACATCTCTTTTTCACAATGGACATCATTATGTTTTCTTTGATTTGCTTTTAATGACAGTACACATACTCTTTACTTCTAATCTTTGATAACATGCACTCTATAGATGCACTCTTTACTCATACATACACATACAGTCAGTCTCATGCTCTCTCTACACATGCACTCTCTACACATGCACTCTCTACACATACACTCTCTACACATGCACTCACTACACATGCACTTTTTGCACCTTCACTCTGTACAGACACACTCTCTACACACGCACTCTATAACACACACAAAGACACTTTAATATACTCTCTATAAGCCACGCTCTCTAAGACAGTCTCTGTATTACACTCTCTTTTTTACTCTTTGTATTACACTTTCTCTACCACACTCTCCTACCACTCTCTCTATGCCCCACACTCTGCATACACTCTCTATACATAATCTCTATACATACACTCTCTCTACATACACTCTTTATACACTACAAGCATGTTGCAGAGAACGTGGTGCTGAGAGCATAAGGCAAAGAGCATAGTGCAGAGAGCGTTGTACAGAGAGGAAGAGAGAATAAACATAACATTAGCAAAATAGAAAAGATAACTTATCACAAACTGCACAAAAACAGCATATCGCAACAACTTCATGCACAGTGGTGCATATCACTGCAGGGGGACGCCGCGGGCCATGTTGGACCTAGACAAAAGAAAAGAAACCTAAGATTAGCCTAAAAAAACAAACATGGCTTACCTCTGAACGAAAACAACAACAACATACATACCCGTCTGAACAGCTTCGTGCACATCGGTGCACACGGCTGCAGGGAGACGCCACGGGCCATGTTGAACCTACAAAAGACAAAAAAACCATAAGATTATTGCAAAAGAAAAGATAGCTTACCTCAAACTGCAAAAGAGCCGCGGATCAGAACAACTCAGTGCACAGCAGTGCACATCGCTGCAGGGAGATGCACGGGCCATGTTGGACCTAGAAAAAAGAAAATATACCTTTTAAAAAAAAATTAGAAAACAAAAAAAACATACATACCGTTCAAAGGAGTACTGAGCAACTTCTTTCAGAGACGGTCAGCGCAAAATGGCCTTTACATATCTACAGCCATTTTCATAGTTGGGTCTGTGCTTTTGTGGTTCTGAGCAACACATAACGACACTGTCTAAAGAACAGCAAAACTTAAAGGCCCCCAAATACGCTCTCTATATTATGATCTCTGTATTATGCTCTCTGTATTAAACTCTCTGTACCACACTCCCTGTACTACACTCTCTGTACTACACTCTCTGGACTACGCTCTCTGTACAATGCTATCTGTACATACACCCTCTGTACTACATACACCCTCTGTACTACATACACCCTCTGTACTACATACACCCTCTGTACTACATACACCCTCTGTACTACATACACCCTCTGTACAACATACACTCTCTGTACAACATACACTCTCTGTACATACACTCTCTGTACATACACTCTCTGTACATACACTCTCTGTACATACACTCTCTGTACATACACTCTCTGTACATACACTCTCTGTACATACACTCTCTGTACATACACTCTCTGTACATACTATCTCTGTACATACACTCTCTGTACATACAATCTTTATACACGCTCTCTAAAACACACTCTGATACACATTATATATATTACGCTCTGTTATCTATGCTCTCTGTATTATACTCTCTGTTATGCTCTCTGTGTTATGCTCTGTCTTACGCTCTCTGTCTTACGCTCTCTGTTTTACGCTCTCTGTTTCCTACGCTCTGTTTAGTACACTGTTTATACACGCTCTCTAAGATACACTCTGTTACACATTATATATATCACGCTCTGTTATCTATGCTTTCTGTATTATGCTCTCTGTGTTAGGCTCTCTGTATTATGGTCTCTATCTTGCGCTCTCTGTTTCTTACACTCTGTTTCCTACGCCCTTTTCTTGCTCTGTTTCTTACTCTGTTTCTTACTCTGTTTCTTACTCTGTTTCTTACTCTGTTTCTTACTCTGTTTCTTACTCTGTTTCTTACTCTGTTTCTTACTCTGTTTCTTACTCTGTTTCTTACTCTGTTTCTTACGCTCTGTTTCTTACGCTCTGTTTCTTACGCTCTGTTTCTTACGCTCTGTTTCTTACGCTCTGTTTCTTACGCTCTGTTTCTTACGCTCTGTTTCTTACGCTCTGTTTCTTACGCTCTGTGTATTACGCTCTGTGTATTACGCTCTGTGTCTTACGCTCTGTGTCTTACGCTCTGTTTCTTACGCTCTGTTTCTTACGCTCTGTTTCTTACGCTCTGTTTCTTACGCTCTGTTTCTTACGCTCTGTTTCTTACGCTCTGTTTCTTACGCTCTGTGTATTACGCTCTGTGTATTACGCTCTGTGTATTACGCTCTGTGTATTACGCTCTGTGTATTACGCTCTGTGTATTACGCTCTGTGTATTACACTCTGTGTATTACACTCTGTGTATTACACTCTGTGTATTACACTCTGTGTATTACACTCTTTGTACCGCATTCTCTGTACCACATTCTCTGTACTACATTGTAAGAGTAGTTCAGAGAGTGTGTTGAAAGAACATGGTGCAGAGAGTGTGGTGCAGAGAGTGTGGTGCAGAGAGCATGATGCAAAAAGTATAATGCAGAGAGTGTGGTGCACTATAAGTTGGCAATCGCTGATGATGATAAAGTGAGTGCAGGTGAGAACCAATCTGCAAACTCCAATTGAGTTGCTTACGTGAGACATTGCCAACTTTTTCACATCTTTTCACTTTCTATACATTCTCTGTCTTACGCTCTGTCTGACGCTCTCTGTCTGACGCTCTCTGTCTGACGCTCTCTGTCTGACGCTCTCTGTCTGACGCTCTCTGTCTGACGCTCTCTGTCTGACGCTCTCTGTCTGACGCTCTCTGTCTGACGCTCTCTGTCTGACGCTCTCTGTCTGACGCTCTCTGTCTGACGCTCTCTGTCTGACGCTCTCTGTCTGACGCTCTCTGTCTGACGCTCTCTGTCTGACGCTCTGTCTTACGCTCTGTGTCTTACGCTCTGTGTCTTACGCTCACCCTCTGTACATACACCCTCTGTACATACACCCTCTGTACTACATACACCCTCTGTACTACATACACCCTCTGTACTACATACACCCTCTGTACTACATACACCCTCTGTACTACATACACCCTCTGTACTACATACACCCTCTGTACTACATACACCCTCTGTACTACATACACCCTCTGTACTACATACACCCTCTGTACTACATACACCCTATGTACATACACCCTATGTACATACACTCTCTGTACATACACTCTTTACCACACTCTCTGTACCATACTCTCTGTACCACATTCTCTGTAACACACTCTCTGTAACACACAATCTCTTTACATACTCTCTGTACACACTTCCTATATTACTCTCTCAGTATTATGCTCTCACACTCTCTATATACACACACACACACACTCTAACACGCTTTAAACGCACAAAATCTACGCAACACTCTTTACTACAATAAACTACACAATATTAAATACATGCTTATCTAAAAACACTATAGTACAAATGCAACTCACTATTATTTATGACTTACTCAAAAAAACAACTACACTTTACTAAACACTTTCATTAGCTTACATTCTTTCTTGTAATACAATACATTAATAAATACTATTATTAAAAATACTAACTAATGCATTTTTCTCATTTTTCATAGGTTGGCAATTATTCCTTACAAGATCACAAGTTGCTAATTGCGTGTCCAAACAACATTGAGGTAAAAGTACATAACTGTTTTTGTTTCTTTATCCACTTGTAACAGTAAAAAGACTTTTAACAACATGAAATAGTATAGATCTATAAAAAAGATAACATAACTCATTTACTCTCTATATATACATAGATTTATATATATATAGATATGTATATATATATATATATAGATAGATATAGATATATATGTGTGTGTGCATGTATATAGATATATTTATATATATATATATGTTTATAGAATATCCTACTTAAATTAAAAATATAAATACTCAAGTATAAATAAAATACCTAAATATTATAAAAGTAATACTTAAAAGATTACCAGAAAAAAAATAGGCTAGAAATTAAAAAAAATAAAAATCTCATTAATAACTATAATATAAATATAGCAATTTTGCCGTAAACTGTAACTATATACAAATAGAACATACTCAATATACTCTTTAGACAACAGTTTAAGAAAAAAAATCAGTGTGCAATAAATATGATCAAAATACTGCAAGCTGATTATCATCAGGGGCATAAAGATTTTCAAGTAATTCAAGAGGGAGACAATGTTTACCAAATAGCACATTTGCTATTATACACAACTATAGCAAAGTTGCAAATACATGGACTAAAGAAGATTTACATCACATTATGGACTTAGGTGAAGCTTTATACACAGATATGCATTCAATTAATAGTCAAATACTTATGCATCCAGACGAATTGCCAAATTGTATACAACACAATAACACTATCTACGCACTTAAGCTTAAAGAACCATCATATGGAGACATATTGAAACATTTTGACCCATCAACACCAACATTAATAACAACATTAAAAGCTGCACTAGATTGTAACTCAGGTGTTTTACTTTGCATGGAAAAGTATGTTATTTCTATTATAAACAATAACAATTCATACTTTGTATTTGATTCACATAGCCGCGATAACACAGGAATGCCTCACCCAAATGGAACATGTATTACTATACAAATACCATTTGAAAAACTTCTAGACTACATCACTAAGCTTGCACATAGCATTAAAGGTCCAAATGATAATTGCGTGCCATATGAATTAACTCCTATAAATATAACTACTATTTAAAAAGATACGCTTCAAAAAGCAATAGTCAATAATGAACAAAATAGAAATTCTATACCAAGAAAATATATATATGTGCATTCTACTGAAGCATGTTCTAATTTTTTTACACACGCCTTTCAGACACGTATAAAAAGAGCAAAAAATATCATACGTGAATCAAAATTCAGAACCTTTACTAATGTAGAACAGCCATCAACATCATTAGCTAATACTCTTAGTACTAGATCAGATCCAAATCCATTTTTAACTCCTACAACACGTACAGAACTAAATACGACTAACAGCCATCACATAGATCCACCACAATATACTAGTACACCACAGAATAATACTACTACTAACACATATGCTAGTATAGTTAGAAAAACACTTCAGCAAAATAGCATAAACAAACATTTAGAACAACAAACATCACAAGGTAATTTACATGCCAACACATATACAGATATTAATGATCATGTTTATAAACCTATTCCTGTAAGTAATACAATAATAATTCCAGAAAATAGGGCCAATAGCATATTGACTAAAAGTCTAACAGACACAAATAGAGACATAAATAATGATAATTTTGCACAAACTCCACAAGATATAAAGTTAATAGAACACAGGAGCATAAACAAAACACCATTGAAAACACATCACAAAATTCACAATCTCTAACAATTAGTCTATTTGCTATACTACATAACTACTGTAAACCAGCATCTACTTGGGACACTTTAGATGTAAATTGTATAATGGATCTTGGAGATGCTTTATATACTGAAATGCACTCTCTTAATAACGATAGCTCAGGCTATGGACATAATTACTACCATCAGATCAGGTTCAGCACTTGATCCTTGTCCTTTCAAAGTCCTACTGCCAGTCTTAGATGAGATTACCCCGGCCATATCCTCCATTTGCAATGCCATGTTTAAGACGGGTATCTACCCTGAAAGTTTAAAAAAACCCATTATAAAACCTCTGTTAAAGAAATCACATTTGGATAAGGACGAACCTAAAAGCTACCGACCTATAGCCAACTTACCGGTCCTGGCCAAAATAGCCGAAAAAGCTATGAATAAACAACTTTCCGCTTTTTTGGAACAACACCAGCTACTTGATGAAACTCAGTTTGGGTTCCGCCAGTGTCATGGGACGGAGACAGCTCTGATTAAAGCAGCTGACGACATCAGACTCATCCGTGACACTGGGGGTACAGCAGTTCTGATACTACTTGATCTATCTGCAGCCTTCGACACGGTCGATCATACCACCCTGATTGACCGTGTCGAGGGCCTGGGTGTACAAGGGACTGCCAGCAAACTTCTGGCCTCCTTTTTGGCTGATAGAACTCAGGTAGTTACAACGGGACCATTTCATTCGTCCACCATGTCACTGCCATGTGGAGTACCTCAAGGCTCATCCCTAAGCCCGACACTTTTTAACATCTACGTGTCGGGCTTAGCCAATGTCATTCGGGCTTATGGGATGAGCCTTACGTCCTACGCAGATGACACCCAGCTGGTTCTAGCCATCAAGAACAATGGCTATAAAGTGGCAGATGACCTCAGGGCTGGCATGATGGCTATAGGGAGTTGGATGGCCTCCAATTGCTTAAAGTTAAACTCGGATAAAACAGAGGTAGTCATCTTTGGACAACTAACACCTGAGTGGTCATCCAATTGGTGGCCTTCCTCCTTAGGCTCTCCCCCCGAGCCTGTCAGCAAAGAGAGGAATCTGGGAGTCATCTTTGATGACCGCCTCACGTTCCACCCACATGCCAACCAGATTACCTCTTCAGCCTTTTACAAACTGAAGCTTATCAAAAAAATCCTCCCTTTTCTACCTGATAAAGCTGGTAAAACTCTTGTCACCTCCCTTGTGCTGTCCACCTTGGACTATTGCAATGCCCTGTTCCTCAATGCACAGGAAGGAGTCTTGAATAAATTGCAAACAATACAAAACTCTGCTGCGAGGCTTTTGGGAAATATCCCTAAACATCACTCTGCCTCTAAAACCATCAAAGAGCTGCATTGGTTATCCATTAAAAACAGGATAAAGTTCAAGACCCTGTGCATTGTGTATAAAGCGTTGCACAACCAAGGACCAGCACATCTCATCCGCAATCTGACTCCTTATCGTCCGCTCAGAACACTACGTTCATCTTGTTCAGGAGATCTTGTTATACCCCGCACAAAAACGGTCTCCTGGGGCGACAGAAGATTCCTGGTATCAGCCCCCAAGTTGTGGAACACTCTGCCACCAATGATTAAAGCCAGTCCATCTTTATGGTCTTTTCGTAAACAACTTAAGACCTGGCTCTTTAATCAATAAATCATCCATAGTTTCCTCAGGGTAAATATTCAGATACTTAGCGCCGAGACGCCCACGGGCCATTGCATGCGCTCTACAAATATCAAAAATAAATAAATAAATAATTGTGAACTACTACATAATTTACCTAATTACATAGTTCACAATAACATAATATATTCTACTAAGCTGAAAAAAAGCTTTCAAGGTGAGATAAATGAAGAAAACAAAAGTAAAAATGCTAAATTAATGTCAGCATTAACTTCAACAATTAATTTAGAAAACGGTGTTTTAATCTGTATAGAAAAAAAAGCTATTTCGGTATTTAAAAATAACCATTCTTACTTTATATTTGATTCACATAGCCAAGATGAAAAAGCAATACCACATCCTAATGGAACATGTATTGCTATAGAAATAGAATCTATTAATCAACTTATCCAATACATCATAAAGTTACCTAATAAAGGAAGACTAACACATTCACAAAGTATTAGTTTACAATTAACTCCTGTAAAAATAATAATTAGCCAAAAATCACTTAACGCAACACTAAAAAACAATAGCGAGAATAAAATGAAGTCTAAAAAAAACATATATGTCCATACTACAAAAGTATCGGTAAATGCATTAACACATATTACAACTACAAACATACAAGTCGAAAATACAATTACAAACACAGTAAACAGAAATAGTCAAGCAAATGAAGAGCTTTTAGCAACACACAGTAATGTCACTGCCAACATAACTAATAGCAATGACAATGTCATAACAGTATCATTTACACATAGTGATCAATTACCAACACAAACTAGTAGGATACAGGCTCAAAAAACTAACAGGAAAAGAAAGCATACACAAGAAGCTGAAAATTCAGATAACACTGATACTAATATAAGGTTACAAACAACTGAAATAATAAGTAGCTTTCATGCCCAAATAAGATATGGTCCGAAGTATGCTTGCACTATTTGCAATCAATTATGGCATAAACAGAATTTACTAAAAACACACAGTATTACAAAGAAAGCAAAATTCTTAGAGTGTAACATTAGCAAATTCAAAACAGATGACATATGTAAAACATGTTACACCTATATCAATAACAACAAAATACCCCCTTGTTCTTTTTATAATGGTATGACTTTTCCTAATATTCCAGCAGCTTTACAGTTGCATAATTTAGAAGAAAGATTAGTATCACCAAGAATACCTTTTTTACAAATTAGAGCACTACCACGTGGGTTCCAAAAATCTCTATCAGGTGCAGTAGTTAATGTACCTGCAGATGTTATGACAACTGTTACTGTTTTACCTAGGCAAGTTAACGATAACATGACGATTCCCATTAAATTAAAAAGAAAATTAAGTTACAAATCTTATACACATTTTGAGAATGTGAGACCTAATAAAGTTAAACACGCTGCAATATATTTAGCAACTACTAGCAATATGTTCAAAGAATATGGAGTCACCATTAATCCAGATTGGCAATATACACCTGCAAATATAACACCTTGTAATGACACTTCTGATACTAACGATACATCAGATTCTGAAGACAACATAGCAGCAGGGAATTTAGATACTATGTTAACTAATGAAACAATAACTACAGAAAACACGAATATTTTAAATTTAGCACCTGCAGAACATAACACACCAAGAGGTCTATATGAAGACATAGATTCTGAATATTTAGCTTTCCCTACAATATTTTGTGGCAAGCAAAGGCTAACAAATAAAGAAAGGCATGTACCAGTACATTACAGCACAATTTGTCAATGGGAATTAAGGAGTAATGATAAAAGAGTAGCAAAGTCTATAACAAATGTTTTCTTTAAATTGACAAAGTTGCGCATAAAACAAATACATAGCAAAATATACATCTCCCTTAGGAAATACTTTAATAATGGCCATGTTATAACTGCAAAAGAGATCAAACAAAAATTAGACAAAATTCTACAATTTAATGAGGGGTACAAAAATACTTAAAACTGTACGTAGTTCACCACCATATTGGGAGCAATGCAAAAAAGATTTATTTGCTATGATCAGACAATTAGGGATACCAACTTTCTTTCTGACTATCAGCTGCTGAAACAAAATGGTATCATTTAATTAACATCTTATTGCGCAGTGAAAACCAAAAGGAATGTACAAAAGAAGAATTTCAAAATATGTCATGGGAAACAAAATGCACATTAATACAACAAAATCCTATAACTTGTGCAAGGCATTTTGACTTCCAAGTTAGAAAACTATTTAATTGTATACTATTACATGAAAGTAATCCAATCGGCAAAATAATAGATTACTTTTATAGAGTAGAATTCCAACAACGAGGATCCCCACATATACAAGCCATAATATGGATCGAGAATGCCCCACAATATGAAACTTCAGAACTTTCCCAACACATCCACACCCCCACCCATCTGAAAGGTCATATTCCTGACCAACTCTGGACATCTAACCTAGATATTTCACCTCCTTCAGTTTTCCCTTGCTCCTGGTCTGACCACTATTTCATCTCCTTTCACTTACATCTGCACACTCTGTGTCCACCCCCCTGTACTAAAAATATCATGGCTCGTAACTGGAAAAGGGCCAATCTGCCTGAGTTTCATGACTCCCTAGCCTCTACTGCACCCACGTCTCTGACATCACTAGAGAATCAGGCTGTCAAACTTGATGATTGGCTGCGTCAGGCTAGTGATAAAGCTGCCCCCCTTAAAAGAATCAAAACAAAGCGCCCCCACGACGCACACCGTTGGTTTACGGACCAACTCAAAGTGGAAAAACTGACCCTCCGGCAAACTGAACGCCGCTGGTGTCGTCACTACGACCCACAGCTCAAACTCATATACAATGAAACCCTCAAATCTTACAAACAATCAATCCTGGCTGCCAAGACGGCATATTTTTCACTAAAAATATTGGACTCAAACAATAAAACGAAAGACATTTTTTCAATCGTAAATGAACTTTCCCTGCCAGATAGTCACTCCTCAACCCCAGCCGACTCAAACCCTCTGTGATTCACTTAACTCTTACTTCATAGAGAAAATTACGACAATAAAAAACAATACTCCAGCATCTTCTACTCCTCCTCCTCTTCCCCCTACTAATACCAGTACCTTGACAGAGTTCCCACCTATATCCCAACAAGAGTTTGTTTCTCTCCTTCATAAAATCAGATCGGGATCCCCCAATGACTGCTGTCCCCCGCAGATCTTGAAAGAAGCCTTTCTTGCATGTCCATGCTCCCCTCTAGCTTTACTTAACAACTCCCTCGCTACCGGGAAGGTCCCATCCCCTTTCAAGCAAGCTGCAGTCCTACCCATACTAAAGAAACCCAATGCAGACCCATCAATTCTCAGCAATTACAGACCCATTTCCCTCCTCCCCTACCTTGGAAAGATCTTGGAGACCTACGTTACCCGCTGCCTGAGTTCTTTTATAGAGAAATCTTCCTTCTTAGACCCTCAACAAGCGGGATTCAGACCCCTCCACTCCACCGAGGCGGTCATAGTAGCAGTCATGGACACCCTCAGGAAGGGCGCTGACAAAAACATCCCTCAAGCCCTCGTCCTATTGGATCTCTCGGCGGCGTTCGACACGGTCGATCACACCATCTTGATCGACCGTGTCCATAACGCCGGCATTCAGGGATTAGCCCTTGACTGGCTCAGATCCTTCCTGCACCAGCGCTCTCAGTCTGTTCACCTTTCCACCTTCTCTGCACCCTACACCTCCCTTCCCTGCGGTGTACCTCAGGGCTCTGCACTCTCCCCTCTTCTCTTTAATTTGTACCTCCACCCCTGTTAGCCTCCCTTCACAACTCCCCGGTTACTATCTTCAACTATGCGGACGATCTCCAGTTAATCTTTCCTATAGATTCCCTCCCTTCCTCCCGTATGAATTTCCAGTCCACCATGCTCACCATTGCGGAGTGGATGTACCACAGCCACTTAAAGCTGAACCTTTCCAAAACAGAGCTCGTTCTGGTAGGAGGCCCCAATCATCCATGGAATTCCACCTTCTGGCCAACATCTCTGGGGACAGCACCCACTCCCGTGAGCTCAGTCAAAAGCCTGGGGGTGATCATTTCCGAAGATCTATCCATGAGACCGCAAATCAACGCGGTCACCTCTGCCTGTTTCTTCCACCTCAGGCGGATCCGCAAGATCAGCAGGTTTCTCACCAAAGAAGCCCTGATCCAAGTTGTTATTACGCTTATCACCTCTAGGCTCGATTACGCCAACACTTTGTACGCAGGAATCCCTGCATGTCACCTCCACTGACTGCAGCTGGTGCAAAATCAGGCCGCCCGCCTGATCTTCCGCCAGCCCAAACATCAGCACGTCACTCCCCTCCTCCGTAGTCTACATTGGCTCCCTGTTTCTAAACGCTGCACCTTCAAATTGGCATGCACAACCTATAAGGCTCTCTCGGATGCAGCCCCTGCGTTCATCTCTTCGGTCCTATCCCGTCACCTCCCTGCTAGAGCCCTTCGCTCAGCATCACAAAATCTCCTCGTTGTTCCCAAATTTAAAAGAAAAAAGCACGGTGGCCTGAGCTTTTCTGTCCTGGCTCCCTCCACCTGGAACTCGATGCCACTTTCCCTCCGTCTCTGCCAAAATTATGACTGTTTCCGCAGACTGTTGAAAACTCTGCTCTTCCAATCCGCAATTGAATAACCCTCTCACTCTGGATCACGTTATTTGTCATTGAGCGCCAAGAAACCTATGGTGATAGTGCGCGTTACAAATGATTTTAACGTAACGTAATGTAACGTTTAACGTAACTCAATGAAGTTATTACTTTTATAAATAAGTATGTAACATGTGCAAAAACCCAAGATCCAAATATAGAGTCTTTATTACCGCTCCAAAAGCAAGGGCATACAAAGAATTGTCGTATTAAACATAAAAGAACATGCAAATATCAGTACCCAAAATATCCAATGCCAGAAACGTATATATTAGAACAATTAGAGCTAGACAAAACAGATCAAGAACTCCTTCAGCAAATTGAACTAATACATCTAACGATGAACTCACAAGAATTTCAAACTTACACTTTTAGTCAGTTTTTAGATTCAATGCAACTAGATATAAAACAGTATCTTAAATGTATACAGTCAATTATTGAAAAGAAAACTATTTTTCTACAAAGAACACCTGCTGAATGCTTTATTAATAACTACAATCCTACAATTTTACAAGCATGGCAAGCAAACATAGATATACAATACATCTTAGATGCATATGCTTGTGCTGTATATATTGTTTCATATATTAGTAAATCTCAACGTGGAATGAGCAAAATAATTGCACAAGCTGCAAAAGAAGTATATCACAATCCAAGTATAAAAGAACAACTCAAGCATATAGGTAACAAATTCTTAAACTGTACCGAGATAAGTGCGCAAGAAGCTGCCTATCTCATACTTCAAATCCCTTTACGAAAAAGTTCTAGATCTTTTGTATTCATTAATACAAGCCCACAAGAAAAGAGGACATACCTATTAAAAGACATTGAGACTATACATTTATTGCCAGATACTTCTAATAACATACAATATGAAAATATTATAGTAAAGTACAGCAAACGCCCTGAAATATTAGAAACATGTACATTAGCTGACTATGCATCTATGGCTGATGTAAAAAAAAAAAGAAAAGGAATAAAGAAACAGACCATGAAAATTTTCTTGCAGAAAATAACTTTTATAGCTCAGATGAGGAAGAACTTGAGATTAATCTGCAAAATGAAGCAATAGAAGTAGACTACACAAAACGCAAAAAACAAAAAATAATTCGCTATTGTAGATTTAACAAAAACAATGACTCCGAAAATTATTATAGAGAATTGATAATGCTTTATTACCCATGGAGAGTTGAACATCAAATAATTGGTCAGAAAGAAACATATTATGAACGCTATCTAGAAATTCAAAGCACAATTGACTTTTATCATAATAAATATAATAAAACATTAACAACAAACGACAATGAAAATAGTACATTAGATCCATTACTTATACCTCCCACAGAAATAGAAAATGATGACAACATATGTCCAGAAATACAAGCTAATGAACAAATAATGTATGACTTATCATTCGATTTAGGAATTAGAAGTACAACTATTGAAGAAGAACTAACAAATAATTTAATACCAAATGAGCAATATAACAGTATAATGCAAAATCTTACCAATGAACAACTTAACTTTATATACCATCACTTACATTGGATAAAGACAAAAGAAACACCCTGCTACACATTTTGTACAGGTGGTGCAGGAGTAGGTAAAAGCTTCCTTATTACTGCACTTTACCAAACATTACTACGATACTACAATACTAAAGCAGGAGAAAATCCAGACAACATGTATGTATTGCTTACAGCTCCAACGGGCACAGCAGCACATAACATTCATGGTAAAACACTACATAGTACTTTTAAAATACCTGTTTCGCAAACACTAGATCACAAACCACTAACTCGTGAGAACAGGAGCACACTACAAAACCAATTAATGCATCTAAAAATAGTAATAATTGATGAGATCTCAATGGTAGGAGCAAATATATTCAATTTCATACATAATAGACTACAAGAAATAAAAATGTCTAACCTCCCTTTTGGTGGTGTATCAATTTTAGCAATTGGAGATTTTTATCAATTAAAGCCAGTATTTGACCCATACATTTTTGAAACTTCTAAATATTCATACAGACCATTAAGTACTAATCTATGGCAAGAACATTTTAAGTTATTTGAGTTAACTAAAATAATGAGACAGCTCAATGACTTACCATTTGCTGAACTACTAAACAGATTACAAGAAGGAAAACAAACTACTGAAGATATAATACAGATACAAACACGAGAATTTGAACCACCAGAAAACATTATCAAAACTATACCTTACATTATGGGAACTAACAATGAAGTTAATAGCATTAATAGTGCAGTTTTATTGCAACATATACAACATTACCCTGTTTACACAGCAACAGCAGTAGATACAGTTGCATCTGACTTAACTGAAATTGTTAAAAAAAAAATTCTTAGTCAATTACCTACAGACTCAACAAAAACAATGGGCCTGCCATTCATTGTCCATATTGCCTTGAAATTAAGATATGATCTAACTAGCAATATTAATGTTAATGATGGCTTAACAAATGGTGCTACAGGCATAGTTGAATTTGTAGAAACAATAAATAACACCCCTAATGTTATATGGATTCATTTTGATGATGAAAATGTTGGTAAATATACAAGGCAGGAAAATAAACACATATATAGCACTAACATTTTGCCTACTTGAACACCAATACATGCTATATCACGCCATTTCCAATTTACCAAAAAATTTATAACCATTATACGCAAACAATTTCCCCTACGACAATCATCTGCACGTACTATACATAGAACACAAGGAGCAACTATTGAACCACTTTACATACACTTTAACAATAGCAAAGTACATCATATGCATTATGTGGCTTTAAGCAGAGCCAAATCATTAGCTAACATATATATTAAAAACTTTAACCCAGACAAAATAGCTGTACATGCTAAAGTACATGACGAAATGACAAGACTAAGAACAGATATGCTATTGCAAATATCTGTACCACAATTATGTAACTACAGCCAAATGTGTAATTTGATAGTACAAAATATACGTTCACTGCAAAAGAATTACACAGCTATAAAAGCAGACACAAATCTAATGAATGCAGATATTCTATGCTTCACTGAAATAAACACTACTAGAATAGCTGATAGCAATACTTTCTTAATAGAACAGTACCATCTATTAATATTTGACAAATTCCACCATCAAGTAACAAACCATGGGATAGCAATTTACTACAGGAAAAATATTTTTTTAATTCCTATATATGAAACACAACACGAAATTGACATTCTACATTTTACTCTGCAGCTTAATAATTGCAACTACTTATTTGTTATACTATACAAACCACCACATGTACAGATACAAACACTATTACAAGTTTTAAGTACGATATTGAACTTTTACCCTAATTATAATTACTGCATAATGGGTGACTTCAACATAGATTTAACACAATTATCACAAAATGCTAACATACTGCTACAATATATGGTAAACTAATTCAAATGTGAACAGAAAGTAACAGGATATACAACTGACTACAAATCGACTTTAGATCATATCTATAGTAATGTAAACTTAAGTCACTATGGTATATTAGAGTCATATTATAGTGATCACAAAGCTTTATGGGTCGCAATTTAGTAAGCATGTTGTATATATATTTGTGTATAGATAGTTCGCTATCTTTATGTGGCTGGATCAGTAGTTATGTTAAGTAGTAACTCAGTGGCTCTCTATGGGTATATATGTAGCTCTGTATATATGTGTTGATAGCTCTCTGTGTATGGCTGTCTCAGTATGTGGGAGTGTATGGATGTATCAGTATGTAGAGCTCTGTATGTATGTCTGAGTGATACACTTTTTGTGTGTGTGTGGTTGACTCTCTCTCTATATATACCTCACTCTCTCTCTCCCTATCTCTTTCTCCCACTAACTCTCTCTCTCACTACATCACTCACTCTAACTATCTCTCACACTACTTCACTCTCTCACTAACTCATTCACTCTCTCTAACTCACTCTCTACCTCACTACTCAACTCTATCTAAATAACAGCAACACAACACTACTTCACTAACTCTCACTCAATAGCTCATTAAATAACTGTTGCTACATACATCACTCTCTTGCTACATCACTCTCTAACACACTATCTCACAACTTCACTCTCTACCTCACTACATCACTCTCACTACATCACTCTATTTCTATCTCACTATTTCACTCTCACTACATCACTATATCACGCCTCGCTCTCTCTAAAGTTCAGTAAGTCAATAACTCAGTAACATAATCACTATCTCACTAACACACAAATTCTATCTCTCTCTAACTCACTACATCACTCTCTCTCTCGATCTCACTTCCTCAGATTCCCAATCTCTCTATCACACTAAATAACTTCCACTCTCTATTTCACTAACGCACTCTATCTCACTAACTCACAACATCACTCTCTGTTTATATCTCACAACATTCCTAAGCATCACTACCTAACTCTTTCAATACTTCACTCTGTCTCTCACTACCTCACTCTCTATCTACCTCACTCTCTCTCACTACATAACTCTCTCTATTTAATACGCCTGTTGTATAATTTCATATGTTACTTTAAGATTAAGTACAATGTATTCAACAGTTATATCCAAAATGTATACTCACAATTTATTCTCATTTCAGATGATTTCTATACAAGAAATTAAGATGGGCAAACAAGATGAGAGCAAACCTTATCAAAAGGCTATAAAAGCAAACATTGTAACATGTTCTCAAAAAACAAACTACCAAAATGTTAAGAAAGAAAACAAAATCTTATACCACCTTGCCCTAGCAGATGAAAGTGGTTCAATTAAAGCAACATGCTATAATGACGATTTTTACAATCAAACCAAACAAGGAAATGGAATTATTATAAGAAATTTCCTAGCTAAGAACAATGTTGTACTTTTAACGAAACATACAAAAATATCAAGGATGATACCTTTAACACTTACAAGTGAAATTCCGCACGAAGCAAAAAATATACTAGAACCACCAGCTCCACCAGTATCACCGATTAAAACAATAAGACAAGCAAAATTACGAACATTAATGAGCATATCAGGGACAATATCCGAGGTATGTTAATAAGTACAACACAAACTCTATTCCAACATACTCTCTTCCCCACACTCTCTGCCCCACACTCTCTGCCCCCACACTCTCTGCCCCCACACTCTCTGCCCCCACACTCTCTGCCCCCACACTCTCTGCCCCACACTCTCTGCCCCCACACTCTCTGCCCCCACACTCTCTGCCCCCACACTCTCTGCCCCCACACTCTCTGCCCCCACACTCTCTGCCCCCACACTCTCTGCCCCCACACTCTCTGCCCCCACACTCTCTGCCCCCACACTCTCTGCCCCCACACTCTCTGCCCCCACACTCTCTGCCCCCACACTCTCTGCCCCCACACTCTCTGCCCCCACACTCTCTGCCCCCACACTCTCTGCCCCCACACTCTCTGCCCCCACACTCTCTGTCCCACACTCTCTTCAACTCATTTTCTCTTCAACACACTCTCTTCACAAAAATCTGTCTGCACCGCACTCTGTCTGCACCGCACTCTGTCTGCTATACTGACACATTACATCACTAATAAAAACTAATATTTACTTTATCTTTTACAGGAAGAAGAAACTAAAAACATTTTTGTGTCAGGACAAGAAACAAAATTAAAATCTATTACAGTTATAGACACAACAGACTCTGTCAAAATAACATTATGGAAAAATGCAACAGAATTCCCAATAACACTTGGAACGTATGTCAAAATGACACACTTAACCGTCCACGAGTTTAATAATGAGAAAATGTTAAATACTACGCGGAATACACATATAGAGGAAAGTACTACCCACACTCTCTGCCCCACACTCTCTGCCCCACACTCTCTGCCCCACACTCTCTGCCCCAACATCTCTCTGCCCCCACGCTCTCTGCCCCCACGCTCTCTGCCCCCACGCTCTCTGCCCCCACGCTCTCTGCCCCCACGCTCTCTGCCCCCACGCTCTCTGCCCCCACGCTCTCTGCCCCCACGCTCTCTGCCCCCACGCTCTCTGCCCCCACGCTCTCTGCCCCCACGCTCTCTGCCCCCACGCTCTCTGCCCCCACGCTCTCTGCCCCCACGCACTTTGCCCCCACGCTCTCTGCCCCCACGCTCTCTGCCCCCACGCTCTCTGCCCCACACTCTGTGTATATGTAGATTTGAGTGTGTTTACCTCTATGTATGCATAGCTCAATAGGTGGGTAGGTGTCTGTGTGTTTTTTTAAGTGGCTCTATATATGTATAATTAACTCTCTATGTCTATGTGGATGCCTCAATATGTATGTTACCTAGATCTATATCTTACTGCACTATCTATCACTACCTAACTCTCTTACTACCTCACTCTCTAACTCACTACATCACTCTCTATCTTACTACATCACAAATTCACTCTCTATCTATCTCACTACCTCACTTTCTCTTACTCTCTATCTCACTCCCTCACTTTCACTACATCACTCGCAATATACCACACTCACTCTCTTTAACTGTAGATCTGTATCTTACAGCACTATCTATCACATCACTCTCTCACTACCTCACTCTCAATTTCACTACATCACTCTCTATCTTACTACATCACAAATTCACTCTCTATCTCACTACCTCACTTTCTCTTACTCTCTATCTCACTCCCTCACTTTCACTACATCACTCGCAATATACCACACTCACTCTCTTTAACTGTAGATCTGTATCTTACAGCACTATCTATCACATCACTCTCTCACTACCTCACTCTCAATTTCACTACATCACTCTCTATCTTACTACATCACAAATTCACTCTCTATCTCACTACCTCACTTTCTCTTACTCTCTATCTCACTCCCTCACTTTCACTACATCACTCGCAATATACCACACTCACTCTCTTTAACTGTAGATCTGTATCTTACAGCACTATCTATCACATCACTCTCTCACTACCTCACTCTCAATTTCACTACATCACTCTCTATCTTACTACATCACAAATTCACTCTCTATCTCACTACCTCACTTTCTCTCTATCTCACTACATCTTTATATTACTTTCTATCTCACTCCATCACTTTCAACACCTCACTCGAAATATATCTCACTCACTCTCTTCAACTCACTCTCGCTCTCTCACTACATCAATATATCTAACTAAAAACTCCACTCAATTTATCTCACTACCTCACTATCTTACAACATCTATCTCTCAAAACATCACAACTACACTATCTCCCACTAAATAAGTACATCACTCTCTCTCGCTCTCACTACCTCACTCTCTATCTTTAAAACTATCACTTTCTATTTCACTTACCATCTGGACTACTTCAATAACATAATATAATCACAATGCACACTATATGCCTCTATTAACAATTTATTTTTACTTTGCAGGTAATAGAACCACCTTTGGAAAAAATAAATATTACAATATATGGGATTGAAAATACGACGCAAGAAAAATGTACCCTAACCGTACACATTCAAGAAACTGAACTTTTAAAATCAATGGACATCGAAAATACTATTATAATGGACTACTTCGATATACCTACAGACGTAGAAGACTTTAGTGAAGCTCTCATGCTAAAATTACCCAAAAATGTAAATGTTTTATTTAAAAATGGCTCCATTCTTGAAATAATCGAATAAGATTACGAAAATGTAATTAAAAGATAACACAAATGCAAAGTTTTAAAAATGTAAACAGAAGTATATAATAATTCTAATTAATAAAAAATTTGAAACACTTTTCAGTACTAATTATTTACAAGCAACAACAATGTATTTGCTCTTCAGAACTATCAATGCATATTTACAAATAGTCTATGATTAGCTCTGTATGTGTAAGTCAGTAGCTATGTATGTCCTCACTCTATCTCACTATCTCAAACTCTCACTTTCACTACCTCATTCTCTTCCAATCACAACGTCACTCACTCTCTCTAACTCACTATCAATATCACTAACTCACTCTATCAACATCACTAATCCACTAAATATATCTCACTAACTCACTACTCACACAATCAAACACTCAATACCTCACTCACTAACACAATATCTATCTCACTACCTCACAAATTCACTCTCTCTATCTCACTACCTCACAAATTCTCTCTCTCTAACTCACTACTTCACTCACTCTATATCTCACTAATTCACTTTCAATACCTCTTTCACTACATCACTCTCTCTCAAGTTCACTACCTCACAACGTCACTCTGTTTCAATCTCACTACATATAACAACACTACACCTCACAAACTCACTCTTTAACTACCTCACTCTCAGTCACTCACTACCTCACTCTATCTACCTCACTCTCACTACCTCACGATCTCTATTTGTATCACACTAACACACTTTCACTCTGTTTAACTACATCACTCTCTATCTCACTACCACACAAACTCACTCACTGTTTCCATCTCACTACAGTAAAAGATTCCACTACCTCAATACCTAACTCTTTCACAAACTCACGTTTTCCTTCTCTCACTACCTCACTCTCTATCTACATCTTTATCACTACATAACTCTCTCTACCTCACTACTACACTATATTTATCTCAGTACTTCACTATCTCACAACTTCTCTCTCTAAAAATATAACAACTTCACTCTCTCACTACTTCACTCTCTAGCTCACATCACAAATTCACTCTCACTGTAACTCACTACATCAATCACTCTCTAGCTCACTACCTCACTCTTTCTATCACAGTAACTCACTTTCACTCTCTCTATCACTACCTCTCTATCTCACTACATCACAACATCACTCTATGCTTATATCTAACTACATCACAACATCCCTCTCTCTAACTACCTCACTCTTTACTACCTCACACTCTATCTCACTACCTCACTCTCTATTTCAATACCTCACTCGATCTTGCTACCTCACACTCTCTCTGCTAATGCAATAAGTATCCCATATTGGGGGGGGGGGGGGGGGGGGAATGGACGCCCACGGATTGTCAGAAAGTTTGATGTGTGCACATGGGGAGGGGTTATATAACTGCAAATGTGTGTTATGAGTAAGGCATCTAATGTGCTGATGGCCATAGTGCTGACACAAGTGTTCATTGTTTTAATGTCATTACAGTATTAACACAGGGCAGAACGTGCTGCACTAAGAAAACGTTTGCTACAACCTGAACTGAACATCCTAAAATTCATGCCTCCAATGTTTCTAGGCTAATATGCAAGTACCTCACCTAGGCAAGACTTTTACTTTGCATTCTGGGGCTTGTAGTCCTAGTTTTATATAATAAAAATAAGTTGAAAGCAAAAAAACTAGGATCTATGTGCTGCTCATATGTGGACCTATAAAACTTGAAAGCTCAGCAAAACAAATAGGAAGAAGTTGCTAGGGAATCTCACTGCCTCGTGATGCTTCAGTCAAATAAGTTTGGCTGCCTCTACAGCCCACTGTGACTATATTCTGTACAGTTAACAGCTACAAAAAAAGTGACCAGCGATGTAAAAAATTCAACGTTTACTGTACTCCCTCCACCATCAATTGGATCAGTATGTTGCCAACTTTTCAGCTGTGCGCTATTTGAACAGGGTCTGTTAGACTGACATCATTTTCTAATGTTTTCTCACATTAATGGTGCCTAACAGTCGGAGGAGGGGAGGGAAAATGAAGTCTGTGGTGTGAGCTGTGTCTCTTTAATTTACCAGTTTCATAAAGGTACACATTACTTACCACGCCTACTTCCTGCAACTCTGACACCACGGGTCCATTCAGGTGGATAGAGCAGCATGTGCATGGGACATCTTGTAGTAGGTGAAATCTTTTAAAAAACTGTGGATTCATATTAAAACTAAAAAAGGAAGTTTTGAAGTTGGGGTTTAACAATCGGTGTTTTTCCGATTTAAACTACAATCTGGAAAGCTTAAATATAGGTGAGCAGAGGTAGGCAACTGTAACCACGGCCTGCTCTTTAGTACCCCTAATATCTATATCACAACCTCACAAATTCACTCTCTCTATCTCACTACCTCACAAATTATCTCTCTCACTACTTCACTCACTCTATATCTCACTAATTCACTTTCGATACCTCTTTCACTACATCACTCTCTCTACACCTCACAAAAGCACTTATTGACTACCTCACTCTCTGTCACTCACTACCTCACTCTCACTACCTCACTATCTCTATTTGTATCACACTAAGACACTTTCACTCTGTTTAACTACATCACTCTCTCTCTATCTCACTACCACACAAACTCACTCACTGTTTCGATCTCACTACCTTAAAAGATTCCACTACCTCAATACCTAACTCTTTCACTAACTCACTTTCTCCTCTCACTACCTCACTCTCTATCTGCATCTTTATCACTACATAACTCTCTCTAACTCACCACTACACTCTATTTATCTCAGTACTTCACTATCTCACAACTTCTCTCTCTAAAAATATAACTACACTCACTACTTCACTCTCTAGCTCACATCACAACTTCACTCTCACTATAACTCACTACATCAATCACTCTCTATCTCACTACCTCGCTCTTTCTATCACACTAACTCACTTTCACTCTTTCACTACCTCTCTATCTCACTACATCACAACATCCCTCTCTAACTACCTCACTCTTTACTAACGCACACTCTATCTCACTACATCACACTCTTTCTCCAGTATTAGGGGTGTCTTTCATAGATTCACATGCTTGAATATTCCCCGTCGTCGGAGTGGGAGTCCCACGGTAAATAAAATAGCAATAAATGCTAAATATATAATAATATATAATAAATATATATATACATAATAAGGAAAAACCCAAAAAATGCATACAATAACCATCTGGTACCTAACCAAGAGTTTCCACATAGGAATGCATGGGGAAAAAGAAGTTCCAATGCAGCCTATCCTTGTCATTATGTTAGTCCAAACTGCAGCCAATCAGGCGCCAGCAGCCCTCTAGAACCTTCTCCTCAGAGCTCAAGCCCTCAGATTTTCTACCGCACGTCGTGTGTAAGGGAGTCTCCCTGAGCTCTGCTCAGTTTTCTTTCTTCAAGTGTTCCAGTTTCTTCCAAAATGTCTTCAAGTAAGAAGTCTCTCTTCAGAGCTTGTTCCTCATGTGGAAAGCTGAGATTATTTCATGATGACCCACACAGTAAGTGTATTTACTGCCTTTATCCGGACCATGAAGTGGGTACCTGTAAACTCTGTAGAAAATTCTCAGAGAAAACTCAAAAGGACAGAGAAGGCCGTTTACTTGTCTGGCTTCAGAGGCTTAAAGACAAAGATAATTTAATTTCTGACGCTGAAAGTCTTGGGTCAGGCCGTTCTAAAGCAGCTTCTAAACGTGGTAGTGTGCAGGAGGTGCCTTCGCCATTTCTTAAAAAGAGGAAAGTTTCCCTCACAATGACCCCTGCGGTGTCTTCACCTTTGCCTACCACGTCTGGGCCCACGAGACAAAGCTCTCAGGCTCTTTCTGCTTCAAAGTCCAGTTTTTCTGTGAGGAAAACGGATTTGCCGTCGACGACGGTGGTTTCTACTCCGTCAACGAGAATGGCTGTCTCTGGTTCCAAATCGACGACGACAGTCACAACGGCGCTGGCCTCTGGATCGTCGTCGGCTCTAGCGTCGATGTCTTCATCGTCGATGAGAGTGGTTCTCAGCTCTAAGACTGTGTCTTCTGTGATTCCTATTTCATCTTCAACGACGAAAAAAAGCTCACTCGTCGACGACCCGGTCGTCGTCGACTAGAGTTGTGAAGGCTTTGACTCCGTCTACGCTCTCGTCGACGAGCGCACCGTCGATGGCTATCCCGTCGACGAGGGGACCTGTTCCATCTGTTCCGTCGACGACCGCTCCGTCGACGACCGCTCCGTCGACGACCGCTCCGTCGACGACGGCTCCGTCGACGACGACTCCGTCGACGAAGACATTGAAAGTCAAGGTTCTGTCGATGATGACTCCATCAATACCAATGAAGACTGCTCCGTCGACGGTCTCCTCGTCGACGATGGCATCCAAGCCGATCCCATCGCAAAAGTCAATTGATGTCATGCCGTCGACGCGTACGCAGGACACAATTTCGACGCCGGCCTCTTCTTTTGCTACAATGCCTCTATTGCCCTTGCAGTCCAGCAAGCCACAGTTCGAGACTCTTACAGAGCAAGAGATGATTAATCCTCCATCTCCGCTGTTTGCGACTGATTCTGATCAAGAGTCTGATGACCAAGCTCACAGTCTTTCGGATCTAAATATTAAGTGCCAAGACTTCAGTAACGACGAGGAAGATGTTTATGGCCAACATCAAACGACTCACACTCAAGTTCCAACGGCGATGTTGCCTATCTCCATGATATCTAACCTCCAAAGTATGTTGGAAGACTACAATCGGCGTTTCCCACCAACGCCACAGGTTACAACGGTCCCATCAGTAATAAATCCAGTTTCTAACCCGGTTCTGGCTCCTCCTCAACCAACGTCGCCTGTCCCTGGTCACCGAATTACATCAGTTCGTGTTCATACTACCATCTATCCAGAGGATGATGATGACGAGAATCCTCCAGAGCGTGAAGATGGTGAAGTTTCTGAAGTAGATGAGGATGGGGAGGAACATTTGGCGGAGTGGGATGACTATCGTGCTCAAACACCATCTCCTTCTCAGGTGCCTGCAGCGGATTCTCCTCCAGTAGACATCGCAGGCTTCCACCAGTTAATGGATAGGGCAGCACAGCGATTCAAACTGCCACGAGCACACCGAGAGGAAGATTGCTTCCTATACGATTTCAAAAACCAGCCCTTGAAACAGATCCACACAGTCCCGATTATAGACTTCATCTGGTCTGAAGGGGAGAAAATAATGAAGACGCCAAACTCTCTACCAGCACAGCTGCCAAGGTTAGAAAAGAAATACAAAGCTCCTATAGGATCTCCAGCATGCCTTACAGGTCAACCTAAGCCCGACTCTGTCGTCACGCAGGCAGCTCAACGGGGTTCAAAGAATCCGGCGTCTACAATCACTGCTCCTCCGGACCGTGAGGGCCGTCGCCTGGATGCTATTGGGCGAAAATTTTCCTCCATGTCCTCTACAACAGTTCGAGTAGCTAACGCAATGGCCATTCTAGGCCGTTATGACCGTCAGGCTTGGGCTGACATGGCCGCCTACGTAGCGTTACTCCCAGATGCTTCCAAGGCAGAAGCACAGAAGATTCTGCAAGAAGGAGAAAGGACGGCAGAAGAACTTATAGATTGTGCAGTGGATGTAGCCTGCACAGGTTTTCGCCAGCTCGCTGGAGCGGCCGTCCTGCGTCGCCAGGGTTGGTTACGCTCAACTTCGTTTCGGCAGGAAGTTCAAGCACGAATCCTAGATATGCCATTTGACGGCGAGTCATTATTTGGAGCGCATATTGATGAAGCGCTACAATCTATTAAAAAGGACACGGACACTGCACGTGCTTTGGGTACCCTTCAGTTTAAGAAGCAGCCCTTTCGGGGTGCTCGAGGACGTGGCACTACGTCCACTTTTCGTGGAGGAAGCAGTCAATACCGGTCCTTCAACCAAGGTAACCAGCGTTACACCGGTAACCGCCAGCAGTCTTCCCGTCAGCAGCCTGCCAGAACTTACAGAGGGAAGTCTAATTTCAGAGGACAATCCAACAAACGTCAATGACTCCTCTGTCGAACGAAGAATTGGAGGTCAAATCTCTCTGTTTGGTTCTCAATGGTCCTCCATTACTACGGACCGTTGGGCACTCGACATTGTGAAGAGAGGCCATGCATTGGAATTTGTCGAGGTACCTCCTCCAACGCCACCTTCCGGACCACCACCTCCGCACCTTAAAGAACTATTTCATCAGGTTCGCCTTCTCCTTCAAAAAGGTGCGGTGGAAGTTGTGCCAAAGTCGCAGAGAGGGAAGGGGTTTTATTCCCGTTTTTTCCTCGTCATCAAAAAGAACGGAGAATGGAGACCAATACTGGACTTGAGAGCACTCAATCATTATCTCAAGGACCAGACCTTCCGTATGCTCACGCTTACAGAGATCTTGCGTTTGCTCTCAGTCGGAGATTTCATGACTACCATCGATCTCCGGGACGCCTACTTCCATGTCCCAATTCTAGCGGCTCATCGCAAATTCCTGCGCTTCAAGGTGGGGCACCTTCATTTCCAATTCAGGGTCCTTCCATTTGGCCTCCGTTCAGCCCCCCGAGTCTTTACAAAAATGTTGGCTCCGGTCATGGCTTTTCTTCGTCTCCAAGGCATACAGATATTCCCATATCTCGACGACTGCCTCCTGAAATCACAATCCCGCGCACAACTTCTACACCATACAGCAATCTGCCAGACAGTGTTCCGTTCCTTGGGTCTGTCCATCAATCTGGAGAAATCTCAATTGCAGCCAACAACTTGCAAAGATTTCCTAGGAGCAACGCTGGACACCAACCTGGCCAAAGCATTTGTCTCCCAGGAACGTCAACAGAGGATCCTCCGGCTAGTTTCGCTACTTCTCGCAAAGAAGTGCGTTTCAGTCCGCTTGTTGAAGTCTTTTCTAGGGATGGCTTCGTCATGCATCGCTCTTGTCCCTCATTGCCGACTTCGAGCACGACCTATACAACAGGCTCTGGACAAGCAGTGGCGTCAAGTCACCGGTTCCTTCAACGATCAGGTCTCCATCACCATTCCCATGAAGGCGCTCAGATGGTGGGCACAACCACACCAGCTAGCAGCAGGCACGTCTTTTCTGTCCAACACCCCAGATCTAACACTGACGACGGATGCCTCCCTGGAGGGCTGGGGAGCTCACCTCCAAGACCTGTCCGTGAAAGGGAAATGGACTTTCCATCAAAAGTCCTGGCACATCAACAAGTTGGAGCTTATGGCTATCTTTCTGGCCCTGAAATCATTTCAACCAGTGCTGCAGGGAGAGTCAGTTCTCATACAAACGGACAACACGACCTGCATGCATTATATAAACAAGCAGGGCGGAACGAAGTCTCCGGTGTTATCCCGCCTGGCAGAGGCGATTTGGGACTGGTCCATCAATCATCAAATCCAAATCACTGCAGTACATCTTCCGGGGTTGTCCAACCTCCTGGCGGATTCCCTCAGCAGATCCCGATCATCCAACCACGAGTGGGAACTCCACCAGCCAACACTCGATATGGTCTTTCACCGTTGGGGATTCCCTGCAATCGACCTCTTTGCGACTCCAGAGAACCGCAAATGCCCCGCTTACGCAAGCTGGCATCCCCACAAAGGGTCCCAAGGCAATGCCCTTTTGATGGATTGGTCGAATCTCTTCGCCTACGCTTTTCCTCCGATTCCTCTAGTGCCACGCGTACTTTGGAAGATGCGGAGAGAGCCTTGCCACATCCTTCTGATTGCTCCCAGGTGGCCACGACAGGCGTGGTTCTCAGAGCTGCTACTCCTGTCTCAATGCAAACCCATTCTTCTTCATCCTCGAATGGATCTTCTCTCCATGAACAGGGGTCAAATCTACCATCCGGACCCCTCTTCCCTGAGCTTGTCAGCCTGGAACCTGAGCACTGTGAATTTGCACATCTAAGCATCCATCAGGAGTGTCGTAACATCCTCGCTCAGGCCAGGGCTCCATCAACTATAAAAACCTATAAGTTGAAATGGAAACGCTTTTGCCACTGGTGTGCAGACGCCGGAGTACATCCTTTGCGTGCCACGCCCGCTGAGCTCCTCCCTTTCTTTCTCCATCTGGCTCAGTCGGGTTTGTCACATGCTACTTTAAGAGTTTTTCTGGCGGCAATATCACGCTTCCGCCATGATGGCTCCGCCTCCTTATGCTCATCCAGATTGATACGTCAATTCTTCAAAGGACTTCTTCGGACTTTTCCTCCAGTTCGGCGTCCTCCTCCAGAGTGGCGCCTCAACATTGTTTTGTCACAATTAATGACTGCTCCGTTTGAACCAATCCATAGCGCAGACCTCAAGTATGTCACCTGGAAGGTTGCGCTTTTACTTGCTCTGACGTCCTCACGTCGAGTGAGTGATATGCATGCTTTCACGATTAAACAACCATTTCTACAGTTCAAACCGGATTCTGTGCTTTTACGCACTAACCCTACTTTCCTTCCAAAAGTGCCGTCAGACTTCCATATTAATGAACCTGTTATACTGAAGTCTTTCTTTGCCAATCCGCAATCACCTGCGGAACAACGCCTGCACTCTTTGGACATTAAAAGATGTTTAAAGTTCTACATCAGCAGAACAGCCCAGTTCCGAAAATCGGATCAGCTCTTCGTGGCCTATGGCCGTTTTCAAAAAGGGCGACCAGTCACCAAACCTACAGTAGCCCGCTGGGTGGCTTCGGCGATTGCTTTCTGCCATCAGAAAGCGGGAAAACCTTTACAGTCTAGAGTAAGAGCCCACTCTACCAGGTCTGTGGCCTCTTCGACTGCACTCTTTGCCGGAGTTCCATTGCATCAGATTTGCAGAGCTGCCACGTGGTCCAGCAGGCACACGTTCACGAAGCACTACAACCTGGGTGCCATGGCTGAAGGGGATACCGCAGTGGGACAAGCTGTGCTCCGTAATCTTTTTCAATAAGGTGAGCCTCTGTTCTACCCTCCTCCTATGGTTTCCAGTCTTATGCATGTCTTCTCTATGTATACATATAGTTTTATAACTTCTATGGCATGGGTTTACACCTGTTGATTCCAACCTTTTGTGTATACATTGCATCCTGGAAACTTTGTGTTCGGATACGGACTGCTTACTATTCTATATTCAAGCATGTGAATCTATGAAAGACACCCCTAATACTGGAGAAGAACAATTGTTACTTACCTGTAAACAGGTGGTTCTCCAGTATTGGTGTCTTTCATAGATTCACATGCGACCCTCCCATCCTCCCCTCAGAGGCTCGCTTCTCCTCATAGACTCTGTGGTCACTCTTGTGCTACGAAAATCTGAGGGCTTGAGCTCTGAGGAGAAGGTTCTAGAGGGCTGCTGGCGCCTGATTGGCTGCAGTTTGGACTAACATAATGACAAGGATAGGCTGCATTGGAACTTCTTTTTCCCCATGCATTCCTATGTGGAAACTCTTGGTTAGGTACCAGATGGTTATTGTATGCATTTTTTGGGTTTTTCCTTATTATGTATATATATATTTATTATATATTATTATATATTTAGCATTTATTGCTATTTTATTTACCGTGGGACTCCCACTCCGACGACGGGGAATATTCAAGCATGTGAATCTATGAAAGACACCAATACTGGAGAACCACCTGTTTACAGGTAAGTAACAATTGTTCATCTACCTCACTCTCTCTCACTACCTCACTCTCTATTTCAATACCTCACTCTATCTTGCTACCTCACTCTCTCTCTGCTAATGCTATAAGTATCCCATATGCAAAAACAAAAAAAAATGCCAATAAAAATACCAATGCCATTTATTTACTGATACAAAATATATAAAAAAATAATGAGCACTACCAATAGCTCTAACTATAATATTGCCGAGACCATTGCATTGTAAATGCTTGTTTTATTTAGCAGCGGGAAATATCCTTTTATATTTAGCAGCTAACTGGATGAACAATATTCACTTGCATTAAAATGGTCTCCTTGGTGTACTTTGTACCTAAACTGCAATTAGCTGTCTGCATACTCTTCCCTACTTCAGAAGTGGGGTTGTTCCTTGTATAAAGTTGCTCTGCCACTAATTTAGAATTTTTTTTTTTCTCCAGAAACTTTGCCGCTGAGGGCGTGCTTGAGTATCATCGCCGATGTCCCTTCTAAGGTAGTCCCACCCTCGCCCCAATATCTGGAGCTAATGATCTTAATTGCCTCGTCAATGATGCTGCTTTTACCTACATTGTTTGATTTCCTATGAAATTGCTTAGTTACTGAGACGTTCCTGTGCCAGTGACCACCTGATGGTCACAAGAGCTTTGCTAATGTATTTTATTCTTAATGTTATGCAGGTCCATGATGGTCCCGAGGTGCCCAGATCTGCAGCTCACACAGGTACAAACTATTTCATCGTTTCTTTTGATACATTTCCCACTGCAAGCAGACCAATGATGAGTTTATCCCGAACCAGAGACTAGTGACGACAACCTCTATGGATCTGACTGCTGAGGTCTGTGCCCCTTGTTCAGGGCATAGCTGGGGTGTAGTCTTGGAACCCACCATGCCTTATACTGCGCCACAGTTTCTGCTCTTGTGAGTTTTAAGAGGCCTGGCCTTTAGTGAGGGGCAAGGGTTCACATGTGTACACAAGTGTAACCTGTATGTACCACTATTCATGCTATCCTAGCTATTAATGCCATTGTTACTCGACTCCCCAGCAACCGTTTTGTAAGTAATGTATAATCTATTGCTCAAGGAAGACATTACGATGGTGTATTGGCTACACCCTAAGTATTCAGTTTTCAGTTTTAGTTCGTCGGGCTGGACTGTTCCCATGAGGCACAGTGTCAGACTGCCACCCCAGTTCAGACATGGTCATATGCAAATCAGAGTGTGCTAAAGAACGGTGATGGATTAAACCCAGATCTGTTGACTGGGTGCGAGTGTGGTTGGTTCAGATGCTCCGTCCATCTCCACCCCTTTTGTACTGCATAAATTTCATTTAGGCAGTATTGACAAGACTTAGATGTGCAGAATTCGAAGCAGACCAGCACATGTTGCCACCCACTAGTGATTTGGAAATTACAAGTATCCACAAACATGAAGGAAGGTAATCTGCAAACCATGCTAATCTATCAACCTGCTAGTCAGTTTGATAGACAGCTAGCCAAAGATTGGGAGACCATTCATAAACAAAGGATGGGGGGGGGGGCTGGGCTAGGACACTAGGACTGTTAAAACCTAGACTGCAGTGTCAACATTATCGGCGCCATCTTGTTTCCCTTTTGAGCCCATTCATGCGCGTAAGCGGCAGCCATTTTAAAATACCATGGCCTCTCTGCCCATTGCCCACAGCCAGCGCGTCTCTCTCGCTCGACCTCACAGGTATCCCCCGCGTGCTGACAGCCCCCGCTCTCACATGCCTTGGGCCATAAACCCCTCTTCAGCGCAACTCTGCCTCGGAACCCCATCCTGTTCCCAGCTCAACACCTCCCTCCATTCCTTTCATGATCCTGGGTCCTTTGATAAAACCCCCTTTCCTCTATGCCCGATTGTCTTACTCGTTACCCAGGCCGCCACCTGGCCCTGCGGATGCTGTTTATTGCCCCCCCATACAGTAGGAAGCTTCTCCCATCAAAGGATCCCCGAGTTGATCAAAGCCCCCACCCCATGAGATCCGATCAACCACATACATTCCGTGAATCGGCAGAATGCCCAGCTGCGCAACAATCGTCACCTGTTGTGACCAGGGTGGGGACTGCAACTGTAAATGTGTGTGGGAACGGGCCTGAAGCGGGGATTCCGAGGATGTCCTTTCATACTTCAAAGCATTTGCAAGAATGTACCACATGCAATAAACTGTAATAAAGATCATAAACCTGTGTATAAGAGGCCAGGCCTGAGAGATGCGGTTAGAGCACCTCGAGAAGATACCCTGTTGTCTGATTTGATGTGTTCTGCTCCGTCGGAATAAAACTTCTGTTTCCTGCCTTCCAGTCTCCAGCGCCTGCCTCTTTGTTTGGTAACTTGAGTGGTAATAGAGGCGGTTAGCGCCGGGCAACTTTGAAAAAGGTCATCGCCCTACCTTTTTCCACAATTGGCGTCCCAAACGTGGGGCCCATCAGTGACTCGTGGATCCAGTGGGAAAGGTCCTGACGACAGAGTGAACGACTGCAACGATCGGGAGTGCACCTGCCCGATAGACCGCCGATCATCCGAACTTCACTGGTTCCGAACAGACCTCTCTCGAGTGATCTACGGTCCTGACTGGGAACCATCAGAAGTGCCGCGAAGATCACGAAGAATAGAGGACGATCGGGCGCTGGATTCGGAAGACAAGAAACTGTCCATGCGGTCCGGGTAAGGTCGTGTAACGCGACAATTTGTGAAATGATTGTTTGATTTGGATAACTCGTATTGAATTGTTGGTTCTTTTGGAGATTCACTGTCTGCAAACGGAGAAACAGGCTCTCTCTTTGCAAGCAGTGAAGGATAGGTAACGCAGACTTTTGTCCCCGTTGTAATCCGTCGTGCCTATCTTCCTCCCCCACTGATTGATTGTTTGGCCCGAACTGTTGTTCGCGGATTGTTTTCTGGAGATTCTCTGTCTGCAAACAGGGAAGAACAGGTTCTCTCTTTGCAGGTAGTGAAAGGGTAGGTAACGCAGACTTTTGTCCCTGTTGTAACCCGTCGTGCCTACTTATTCTCCCCATTGATTGTTTGATTGACCGAACATTAACTGTTCGATATTGGTTATTTTGAGGTATTCACCGCCTGCAAACAACGAAGAATAGAAATATTCTGTCTAGTCTTTGCATGCAGTGATAAGATAGGTAGTGCAGACTTTTGTCCCCGTTGTAATCCGTCATGCCTATCTTCTCCCCACTGATTGGTAGCCTGTTTAGCCCGGACCGCTTATTAGAGATGAACCATCCAGCTCCACTGGAGGGCACCCCTAATAAGGACATGTTCATGAAGCATGGATTGATCGCTATAGCTTATAGCAAGCTGTGGCATAAATATACGAAGAAGGATCAGAAAAGTCAGTGGCCACTGATAAGATCCTTCGACGAAGATAAAATAAGCGCGCTAGAATCAGCCCTTGGGAAACACAAGACAACGCCCACTATGCTTGATAGTCTCGGCATGTGGCGCAAAGAAACCGAACAGCGTAAAAAGAGAAATGAAAGTAGGTTGGGAAAAGAGCTGCGAAAGGCAGCCCACCTAGCTGCTAAGAAATTAGAAGAAGAGATTAAGGAAAGAGAAGAAGCCAAACAGAAACTAGAGGTAGAGACATCAAGCCAGTGTCCGGTTAGAACACCCTCTACGCTCTATCCTGAGTTGCCCTCGAAACAGCGAGCCAACGATGATCTTTTGTTAGGTCCTCCGATCATCTACATGCCCCCTCCATATGCCCCTTCCCAACCCTTAGCACAGCACTCGCTACCCCCAAGCACAGACGAGAGTAGTACCAGAGCTTCGGTCCCCATGGCCTCTGCGCCGGCCGAACCCCTTGTACTAGATACAGCACAAGCGACAGTGTTAGATGACCCAGAGACCCGAAAGGCAGATTCCACAAGAACGAACAGATTAAGCAAGGATGAGCGAGCAGGGATTGACAAGATAGTGAGGACACTGGTAGAAAGAAAGGAAAGTGAGGAGCACATCACGGATATGTTCAACTCATATGCAGGGAGCCACTAACGGCATTTTGCCGTACGACTGTGTTATCATGCCCTGAATGCGTATGAGGACCGATATCGAGACAAAGGTCCCGAGAGCCTAACGACTCTGTATAGAAAGGTCGATATCGGGGATGAGGGCGAGTGTGACGTGACGGATCTCCTTACGCGTACGCTTGAGGTTTTCCGCCACCTCACTGAACAGGAATCGGAAGCTAAACCCACGACACCCGTAGCAACCGAACCACGAACTGAGCGAGCTAGCACCATGATGCCTATAAGAGAGGCTGCCCCCTACTGGGTTCCTCCACGAGGTCTAGGAACACACGATGACGTCAACCACCAAGATGCAAGACGGAGGGTAGTGCACAACTGGGTCTACCAGCCATGGGATCGGCAAGATATGACGTTCCGGAAATCTCTGCCCGATTTACGTAAAAACCCCACTGCCTTCTACACTGAATTGGGTACAGCCCTAGGTTCAACGATTATGACCCTGGCTGACATCGACTTGTTTTTCGGGTTATGTTTGCCAGCTGATGTGTGGAAGCAAATCCGGAAAGTCGACCACCTTGAGCTGTTCGGACATACCTGGTCACAACTCGATGGCATAGATAGGCAACGAGAACCTGGACAGAAACCTTTGAAATCCATTTTAGACCTCCCAGACAAAATTGTACAGAAATTGAAAACCCTGATCCCAGAAAAGAAAGTGGACTGGTCGATAGTAACGGCTTGTCGTCAGAAACCCCAGGAAGACGTATCGGACTACTTCTCCTGGTTTGAAACGGTGTTCTCCGATTACAGCGGCCAGGACATGACCACTGCAACCGGACACCATCTGTTTGTCCAGAATTATGTAAAGGGTTTGTCGCCGGAGGTCTCTCAGAAACTGCAGGCCAGTGAGAGTAGTTGGGCGGCCTCCAACCCTGCGGCTATCCTTCAGATGGCCCAATATTACGAGCACCAGAAAAATGAAAACGATAGAGCAACAGAGAAAAAGAAGAAAGACTTAAGAGAGGGTAATGATTGCGCAGTTGCAAGGGGTGACTATAGGACGAGAGCAATACAAAGGAAACTACCAGACAAATGTCCCTAGGAACGCACCTCCTAAAGACCGCACCCCAACACCCCACATTGGACGTAGAGACATTAGCGAGGACCAGTGTGCCTTCTGCAAAGGATTCGGTCATTGGAAATCCCAGTGCCCGGTTCTGTTGGAGATGAACAGAAATAGGGACCCCAAGGACGTAGCGGGTGGACCGAGAAATAGAGGACAGCCACGGGGGTCCGCAAATGACACGACTAACGATAGATCAAACAGACCAAATACATTTGACCGACCCTGACAGAACCAGTACCAGCAGTCTGACTGCGATGATGCCCACGACCTCGCATAGGACTGCCAAGGGCAAGGGAGGGATCCAGTCGAGCTCTGTTGACCAGCAAGGTCCTTATGTCACCGCTAAGGTCCTGGGTACAAAGTCTCCATTTCTGGTAGACACTGGCGCGACACGTAGTGCGTTATCTAAACGACTGATTCCAAGGGCACCCTTGTCTGGCTCACAATAACATCGATAGGTTTCGATGGAACGCCCTCCACTAACCCTTTGTCCACACCGATCCCCTTTGACTTAGAGAACAACACAACTGACACGACGTTTTTGCTTTCCGCCAATACTCCTGACGCCATTATGGGACTTGACTTGCTGAAGCATTTCCGAGCGACTATTAGATGTTCCCAAGACGGAGTTCGAGTTTTCCTGTACGACAACCCCATTCTTCTCAGACATTGCCCTTCCCGACGCATGTTTTCTATCACTGACACTGACTCGTCCCTACTTGACACTCTGCCTCCGTATCTGTGGGACAAGACAGATTCGGACGTAGGACGCATGATGATTGACCCAGTGCACATCACTGTTCGACCGGACGCAATACTCCCAAAACTTCCACAATATCGGATATCGCCCGAGGGCGAGAAGGCATTGGTAAAGATTATTCAGTCACTGATAGACGCAGGAGTGGTAGAGGAAGTGGTTAGCAACGTTTGCAACAGCCCTATCTTGCCCATCATCAAGAAACAAGGAGAGGGAGATGAGAAAGCATACCGCTTCATCATCGACCTTTGAGAGATCACCAAAGTAGTTGTACCCCAGTACCTCGTGGTCTCAGACATCACCACTATCCTGACTTTGATTCCTTCTACTGCCACCACCTTCACTGTCATTGACCTCAAAAACGCATTTTTCTCTATCCTCATCCACCCAGACAGCCGATCTCTCTTCGGCTTCACCCTAAAAGCCTGCTCATATAGATTCTGTCGAGCACCCCAAGGCTACACTGAAAGCCCCAGCATCTACAGTCAGGCCCTCAAGAGACAACTGGATGAGGTCCAGTTACCCGATGGAGTGGTGTTGATACAATACGTCGATGACATCCTTTTGGCGGCCGACACCACTCCACTAGCAGTCACCACCACCATTCAACTCCTGCACTTCCTTGCGGAAAATGGCCACAAGGTCTCCAAGAAGAAGTGGCAATTCTGCCAACCCCAGGTCACTTACTTAGGCCACCTTTTGTCCAAAGACGGAAGGAAACTTACTCCCGACCGGATCCAAACCATTCTTGAAACCCATGTCCCTAAGACTCAGAAACAGGTCCGCTCCCTACTAGGCCTCACCTCCTTCTGTCGGCAGTGGTTGCCAAACTTCAGCCTCATTGTGAAACCACTGCTTTCTCTGCTGGCTAAGGATGTCCCCTTCCCACTCCCTTGGACCCCTGAATGCCAATCCTCCTTCATAGAGCTACGAGATGCCCTTTGTTCAGCCCCGGTCCTAGGAACCCCCGACTACACGAAGCCCTTCTCCCTCTATACTCATGAAAGGGAGGGGTGTGCTTTATCTGTCTTGACCCAGTCCATTGGCCCAAAGCAACGACCATGCGCTTACTTCTCTGCCACTCTTGACCCCGTAGCCAGAGCCTTGCCTGCCTGCCTTCGAGCTGTAGCTGCCGCTGCTATCTCTATCCGACAGAGTGAGGGGATCGTGCTCTCGAATTCCCTCACGGTATTAGTACCCCATGCAGTTGACACCCTCCTGAACCAAACTAAGACGCAACACCTGGCTGGATACGAACTGACTCTGCTCGCACCCCACATCACCCTGAAAAGATGCACCACACTGAACCCGGCAACTTTGTTGCTCCTACCGGAGAACGATCCAAATGTGTCCCCTGTACAGGACTGTGTGACCCTCACAGACGAACAGACTAGAAGTAGGGTTGACCTCAGAGACACGGCTTTTCCTGACCCTGACGGAGAGCTGTGGGTGGACGGCTCTTGCATCAAACTCCCCGATGGCACCACTTCAGCTGCCTATGCAGTCACCACGGCCCGAACTGTAGTAGAGACAGCCCGCATCACACAACGATCTGCACAGGCAGCAGAACTGATTGCCCTGACACGAGCATGCATCCTAGCAGCAGGAACCACAGCGAACATTTACACCGACAGCCAGTATGCCTTCGGGGTGGTTCACCATTTTGGGCTCCTTTGGAAGGAACGGGGATTCTTGACCTCACACGGCACCCCCATCTTACATGGAGATCTAGTCTCCGCCCTGATCGAAGCCGTCCTTCTCCCCAAAAGACTTGCGGTCATCAAATGCCAGGCACACAAGAAAGTGACAGACATTATTGGACAGGGAAATGCACTAGCCGACATCACTGCTCGAACCACAGCTGAAAATAGGACGACGACACGCATGTACGTGACCAGGTCCCAAGCAGAGAAATGGACCGACGCTAGGGACACTATTAGGGACATTCAAATGGCTAGCTCACAACACAAATTGACTGAATGGGCACGGGTGGGACTGAAAGACGATGAAGGCTGCTGGCGGACAAAAGACACGAACAAATGGTTGCTACCTGACTCATACCTGATTCCCATACTGACTATGGCACACTCCCCTGCTCACATAGGATCAGCCCCCATGATTGAACTTGTCTCCAGAGTTTGGTACAACGACAAAATCACAGACTCCGCCAAACGTCTGGTCCAACAATGCTTGATATGCTTGCAACCTAACCCTGGGAAAGGAACTGTGGTACCCCGGGGAGGGTTTGGGGTTCCCAATCACCCGTTTGAAGTCCTGCAGATGGACTACATCCAACTAGACAGATGCCAAGGCCTGAAATACGTACTTGTTGTGTTGTGTGCATTCAGCAAATGGATGGAAGCATACCCAACCCGTGATAACACTGCTATGGCCACTGCAAAAGTACTATTAAAATAATTTTTCCCTCGCTACAGCCTTTGTCGAATTTTATTGAGCGACAATGGCCCCCACTTCGTAGCCGAAGGTATCCAGCTCATCTTAAAGGGGCTGGGTGTAAAACAGAAGTTCCACGCAGTCTTCCATCCCCAGTCTGCTGGACTTGTTGAGCGACACAATGCCACACTAAAACTAAAACTAGCCAAGATAGTGGCTACCACATGACTGAAATGGCCAGACGCTCTCCCACTGGCATTGCTATCGATGCGTTCCACCCCCACCAAACACCACTTGACACTTTACGAGGTCGTTTTCGGCCGACCCATGAGCGTCTGGTCTGCACCAAAACCGACTTCCATTCATGACGTCCCGGACGTCCTAATGTCTGATTACTTGTATAAATTGACTGAAACTCTGTCTGTCATTCACCAACAGGTGCTGCATGCCATCCCTGATGCTTCCAGGGGTCCCGGACACAACCTGCAACCCGGGGATTTCGTATTGATAAAGAATTTCCAGCGCGCCAAGAGTCTGGAACCCCGGTGGACGGGGCCCCTGGCAAGTCCTACTCACCACCCGAACAGCTCTTCGAGTGGAAGGAAAGCGGACCTGGGTGCATGCGCACCACTGCAAACGGATCCCCCCCCCCGACTCTGACGACGACAGAAGACGTGACCGTCCAGGAAGAGCTCCTGAACAAAGACCGACCATCGCTGAACTACTATCCAGACACAGAGACACTCGAACTAGCAAAGATTCCTGACCCCACTGTGCCATCCAAAGAAGGGTATAACCTGCGACGAAAGGAGGGAGTTTCGGCTAAGCAGACCATTGACTAAGTCATAATTCTCAGATCGGTGGCCTAACACTACAAAGGCTGTCAGGAGAGAAAGCCAGACAAGGTTTTTGGTTCTGCCCGCTACCGAGCTCCCTTGAAAGTGATGGAAGCGCCCGATAAGAAGATGATGGAAGCGCCCGATAAAAAGGTGATGGAAGCGCCCGATAAGAAGATGATGGAAGCAACCGGACATCCGAAAATTTGCTACAGAAACCCAAAGACAGACAGAATCCACAGTTCAAAGACAATTGCACTTTTTATCACGATCCTCTTCTGCCTTCTCCTCCTGACCACACTCTGGATTGTGGAAGAAAACGCACCCGCTCATGAGACATTCCTGACCACTGCACAGCCTAACACCATGAAGGAACATTATTTGATTTCTCTCTCTCCCTGACTCAGAGAAAGGCGAAAGGAGTTTTGGAACAACTCCTTTGTGCAGCTGCTGCACCAGCACAATCTTGCCACCAACTGCTGGATCTGTGGGTTGCTACCCCACGCCACTGGACATTCGATACCCTTCATCCCTTCACCCTTCTCAATTCACGGCTCCTGCCTTGCTTGGCTGATCCTCCTGCAAGAGAGCTATAGGGACAATGCCACCTCCAGCAAAACCATGACGCATTTCTTTCATGAGGTCTGGCGAAACAAAACGAAGACACATTTCTGCCCGCAGACCTCCAACAACTCTATCCACATGGACATCCCTGCCAAAGAACGAATTGAAATGTAGGTGTTCAACAATCCGACCAGACCCACCTTCTCCTACCTTCGGAAGCGAACAGCTGCCACCCTGACTGTGGCCCTATCTGTCATCAACGTCACAGGCCTTATGTGCATAGAAGGGCTTGGGACACAGCTGGTGGGCCGCAGTGCTTGCCGCATCACCAGAACTTTGGATTTCACCGATCCACCTTCCTTTGTATCCTCTCCAAACATGTACTTTGTTTGCGGCACAAAAGCTTACACCTGGCTCCCCAAAGGCTGGGGGGGGGCACTTGTTTTATCTCCTTCATCCTTCCTCCGACCTATGTGGCTCCGGCGAATCACCATAGACAAAAACGAGCCAAGGACATTGAACAAGCCGACTCAACAGGAGCACATTTCCTCGATGCAATGAAGGGACTTGTTCCACTCTGGGGCCCGATGGCAAACAGCCGTGCCATCCGACATTTGACTCAGGCAGTCGAGACAACAATGAACATCACAGCTGGTATTCTTGCAAACAACACAGCCGAGCTTCAAGCGGTCCGCCTGGTGGCTCTCCAGAACCGCCTTGTTCTAGATGTGGTTCTAGCGGATCGTGGTGGAGCATGCCGCATTATTGGGTCCAGCTGCTGTACATATATACTGGACAATTCACCCTCAGTGTACAAGGCCATCGAACATCTCCACCGACTCTCCTCAGAAGTTCACCAGGAGCAGGAAGAATGGCCGCTTGGTGGATGGTTTTGGAGTACTGTTAAGAACTGGGGCCGGAGACTGTTTACCACTATCCTGATTCCTGTGGTTGTAATATGTGGGTTCTGCTTAGGAATTCAATGCCTGCCGCCTCTGTGTTCATTATGTGCGAATTGTATCTGCCCTAAGACTGTGGACTTTGGAAAGGAACGCATGGGAGCACTGTATGATGTCGAGGTTAGGAATCTAATGCAGATAGACATTGAGTAGATAAGCTGGCTAGATATGTTGAAAAGGGAGGACTGTTAAAACCTAGACTGCAGTGTCAACATTATCGGCGCCATCTTGTTTCCCTTTTGAGCCCATTCATGCGCGTAAGCGGCAGCCATTTTAAAATACCATGGCCTCTCTGCCCATCGCCCACAGCCAGCGCGTCTCTCTCTCTCTCGACCTCACAGGTATCCCCCGCGCGCTGACAGCCCCCGCTCTCACATGCCTTGGGCCATAAACCCCTCTTCAGCGCAACTCTGCCTCGGAACCCCATCCTGTTCCCAGCTCAACACCTCCCTCCATTCCTTTCATGATCCTGGGTCCTTTGATAAAACCCCCTTTCCTCTATGCCCGATTGTCTTACTCGTTCCCAGGCCGCCACCTGGCCCTGCGGATGCTGTTTATTGCCCCCCCCCCCATACAGTAGAAAGCTTCTCCCATCAAAGGATCCCCGAGTTGATCAAAGCCCCCACCCCATGAGATCCGATCAACCACATACATTCCGTGAATCGGCGGAATGCCCAGCTGCGCAACAATCGTCACCTGTTTTGACCGGGGTGGGGACTTCAACTGTAAATGTGTGTGGGAACGGGCCTGAAGCGGGGATTCCGAGGATGTCCTTTCATACTTCAAAGCATTTGCAAGAATGTACCACATGCAATAAACTGTAATAAAGATCATAAACCTGTGTATAAGAGGCCAGGCCTGAGAGATGCGGTTAGAGCACCTCGAGAAGATACCCTGTTGTCTGATTTGATGTGTTCTGCTCCGTCGCAATAAAACTTCTGTTTCCTGCCTTCCAGTCTCCAGCGCCTGCCTCTTTGTTTGGTAACTTGAGTGGTAATAGAGGCGGTTAGCGCCGGGCAACTTTGAAAAAGGTCATCGGCCCTACCTTTTTCCACAGGACACTAGGTGAATCTCCTTTCCTATTAAATATCACCCTGAGCACCCATTGGACTTGGGCAAAATTCCCTCCATGAAGGTGAACTATAGAGCAAAGTGGACCCAAGAGCATACCCAGGTTGTAGTGCCATCTACAACTTGTGCGAGACTAGATCAAAGACAGATTAAAGATCGCTAAAGGCAGAATACACGATGCCCTTGGCAAGCACCACAGTCTGCCAATAAAGTAGCAAGAAACCATGCTTTGTCAATAATACGAACTCGTCCTCCAAAATGGAAAGTATTTTTTGTGGAAATCCATTCCTATACCTGGCAAGTAATAAGCGTGCCACAACTTATTGTATTGAATCAATTAGGCTAATAGGCCTATAATTTCCTGGTACCATCAGTTACTTTTCTAAAAATCGGTATTCGCTCTGAACATCTCAAGCTCCAGTATAGGAGCGTCTGCGGGCTATTGCATTGGCAAACAATCTCACTTTATCATTGTACTGTGGTGCAGAAAAGTCAGCCAGTATACTATCCAGGCCAGGAGCTCTACCACCCATGACTAGATCTTCTAGATAAAGTCTGTCACAAAAGGAATGGGTGGTCCTCTTCAATCTAGGCTGAAACTACCTGTCCCAATCATGTGTAGCCAAAGATTGCCCCATTTCCACACTAAATGTCACGTTTCCCAGAACATTCTTTTTGAGGTCCTGTCGTCCCACTCATTTCGCCCTGCGTGGATTTAGATAACTTCATTGCTTTGGTACATTTATGTAAGCTATACTGTAAATACTAGAGGCGCCAAGATGCAATACCCAAAATGTAATCCTACATTTGCATCCGAAAAAAAACCAATCGAGCCAGACCGTAGTGTAATTTGCTTTTGTGTAATTCCAATTTTTTTGTGCTAAATTATGCAAAAGTAGCATTTAGTAATGGATGTTAAAGAAATGCGTCTGCATTGGATTTGCCCATTTTGTATTTCCTATGAGTAAATTACTGTCACTTCTCTGCAAGTGTCCAGCTGCTGAGGCCTGGAGCTGATTATTCTCTTTATTCTTGCAGTGCTACTGGTCCATGATGGTCCCAGGGTGTCCTGCTCTGCATCACACAGGTACAAACACTTTCGTCGTTGCTTTTGAAATGCCCCCTTTGCAAGCAGACCAGTGATGAGTCTATCCCGAAGCAGAGACTAGTGACGACAACCTTTATGGATCTGACTGCTGAGGTCTGCCCCTTGCTCAGTAGACGGCTGGAGTTTAGGTCCAGTCCTGACACCCACCACACCTTCTACTCGGCCACTGTTTCTTTTGTGCGCGCTATGAGGCCAGACCTTGTTAGAGGAAGGGTGCATCTGGATCTAAGTGTTTTATTGAGTTGTAAAGTGTGGAGACACGAGAGTAACCTGAATGTACGTCTGTCCATGCTACCTAGCTGTTCAAGCCCTGTTTGCTTGACTGCATCAACCATCTTGTAAGCTATGTATGTTATATTGCTCTAGGAAAACATTACGACAAGGGTGCTTTCTGGCTACGCCCTAATGTCCTATATGAAGTTTAAATGTAAACTACCATAACATCACGCTGCCAAGCCACACTTTAGCTGCGGCATGTCTTAAACCTGGCACTTTGTTTTGTGAGCTATAAAGTGAAACCTAGAATTGCCTGTGGGTGAAGTCTACTGGAGACGCTAAGATGCAATACCCAAATTGTAATCCTAAATAGGCATCAAAAGTGTGCTATCGAGGCATGTCCGCCGAGTAATTTGCTTTTGTGTAATTCCATATTTTCAATTAAATTATGCAACAATGGCGTTTTGTAGTGTTAGAATGAAATGCGTCTGCATTGGCTTTACGGATCTGATTTCCTACGAATAACTGGCCTTCCTCTGCACGTGTCCATGCAGGCAGGAGCTGATGCTAATGCCTCTTTATTCTTGCAGCGATACAGGTCCAGGATGGTCCCAAGGAGCCCTGATCTGCAGCTCACAGGTACAAACTGCTTCCGCGTTGCTGTTGATGCATTCCCCAGCCCCCCTTCAAGCAGACCAGTGATGAGTCTATCCCGAACCAGAGACTAGTGACGACAACCTCTATGGATCTGACTGCTGAGGTCTGTGCCCCTTGCTCCAGAGACGGCTAGGGTGTAGGCTGTCTTTGGTACCTGCAACACCTTATACCGGAAGTATTTCTGCTCTGGAGTACATTCTAGGCCAGGTTTTTTGTGGGTTGGTGCATCGGAGTCGAGGGTTAGAGTTGCCAAGTGTGAATAGTCATTTGCTCAAGGACCAAATTAAGAACTGCATTATGGCTACACCTTCACGTTAACGTGAATTTCAGAGAAATATTATTGCCCAATTCTTCCAAGCCATACTTTGAGCGACCTGCTTTAAACGGGACCTACTTTAAGTAAGCTATAGTGTAAGCCTATGGTCGCCCGTGGATTTACTCTATTGGAGACTCTAGGGGCCTTTCGACTTTGGCAGAGTCGGAAGAGGACTGCTACCATGCTCCCACACCGTGAAAGCAACCACCTGCCAGATTGACTTTTGTCAATGGAGGGCAGTACTTTGGTGTTACTGCAGTACCTTTTAAAATGGGCTCCGCAATGGGAATGCTAAAACATGTTCCTGCACGGACCAATGCTTATGGCAGAGATCAGCCATGGATCTCTGGCCTGTGAGTGGACTGCCAGACTCGTAATGAGCCCCTAAAATGCATTGCCAACATTAATCCAATGTATCTAATTTTGATATGAAGCTCGGACCATAGTAAAACCTACATTTTGTGCTTTAGTACTTTTACGGAGTTGTAGAATTTCATAATCATATAAATTATGCAAAACTTATTTTAGTGCTGTAAAATGCGTCTGCATTGGTTTTGCTGATCTTTGTTTTCCTATGACGTATAACTGGCCTTCACTGCACATGTCCATCTGCTGGCAGGAGCTGATGCTAAATGCCTCTTTATTCTTGCAGTGATACGGGTCCAGGCTGGTCGCAAGGAGCACTGATCTGCAGCTCACAGGTACAAACTGTTTCCTCGTTGCTTTTGATGCATTCCCCAGCTTCCCCTTCAAGCAGACCAGTGATGAGTCTATCCCGAACCAGAGACTAGTGACGACAACCTCTATGGATCTGACTGCTGAGGTCTGTGCCTCTTGCTCAGGCTGGGGTGGAGGCTAAGGGAATCCTTCCTGCTCTGTCATCGCGTCAGCCATTGATTGGTTCGTTATGGCCTTCAGTAGAATAACTGGGCTGGCTGCTGCTCCAGGGCTTGTGACACATGGGTAGAATTTATTTAAAATGGGCAAACCTGGGAAATGCTGCAACTTGATTGTCGTGTGCCTTTTTTTTGTCTAAGGTTTCTGTCCTACAAGCTGAGGAACATCAACGTGCAGCCACCACGCTGCCCATGCTGTGAGGCTGGCCTGTTGGAAGGTAAATATGGAGGGTGCTACTTTGCTTGTTTCTGTAGGCTCCAAACACCAACAACTGGGTTCATAACTAATGACACAAATTATGTGGGACATTAGTTTACTGAGTGACTCAATTGGCTACCAAGACAGTATCTTTTCAATGTCAATACTCGAAGCTTAACACATGTTTACATCAGATCATCAACTGCGTGAGGCTAAATATTCTTGTGTGCTTTAGATACGGTGACATGTTTAAGAGCATACAGAGATGGTCTAAGTTTGTGTTGTCTCTGTTTAGAGGTGTATGTTCTGACCTGAAGCTGCATGTGATGCTTTTCTCACGATGGTCTTCTAAGCTTCCTGGAGCTGTGACGATAATGCCCAAGGGCTTTACTGATGCTGGCTTCTGTATGTGGTTAAACTGTACTGTTGTACTTCTGAGATGTGCTATGTGACTCAAAGTATTAATGCATGCTGCGCTTGCACTAGTAGGGATCTGGTCCGGGGAAGGTGTTCACTGAAGGAGGGAGTCATCCTAGACCCATCGCTGCTCTGGGAGGTAAGACTGCGTCCTTTACAATGCAGCTGGATGAAACTAATCCTGTGGTAGTGGGATTGATTGGAGTTGGGCAGGTGATGTCTTTCTCACGATGGTCTTCCTAGTTCCTAAAGGAGCTGTGACGATAATGCCATATGGCTTTGCTGATGCCTGTTCACCCAGTGGTTCTGCTGTGCATGTGTTGAAGCTTGTTCTTCTGAAGCTGAGCTCTGATGCGAAGTCTTAGTTTAAGATTGATCACTCGTAACTTTCAGTTTCACTTCCATGCAGTTTCTTCTGAACGATGAAACCTTTGAGATTTCTGCCAAGAACAGGTTATTTCTGTGGTAAGTGCCTTTATTTTTTACTCTACTTTTGTATTCCTATTGAAGGTCGGTGATGTGGCAAACGTCTAATTCGAGTCTCACGACCATGAGATGCGTGTACATGCACTACCATCTGAGACCTTCACCCTTTGAAGCCATCTTACAATGCATGGTGCTTGTCATGTCCCTCCCCACCCCTTGCTGTGTAATGGGATGACCATGTGGCTTAAAGGTCTGAAATCTGCAGCGTGTCTGGTCAAGCATTACTAACAGACCATTTAATGAAAGCTTATATTTAGCGCTTAACATTGTGTTCTGGTGGTTTGCTGGTTTTTAATAAACACATTTATCAGAGACTAGTAGGCTTTTCTTCTGGCCTGTAAGTAATGGGTATTTTGTAGCTGGTCTTTCCCCAAACAAACACGTTTGTTCTCTCTCTTTTTTAGGCACTGGGACCGTTGAATCTGCAGAAGAGCCGTCTATACTGGTCTACCAAAGCTAACATGGACGCTTAATTACCATCGTGTTTCACTGCAGTATTCTCTGGCATACTAAAGTAACCTGGGACCCCTAGGCTGAGTCTGGATACCTCTGCTTTACTGGATAGCAGACACAGCAAACCTGTCACATCAATAGAGATCAGCCTTTTTCCCCACAAGCCAGTGTGCCCACGCTAGATAATGACGCCGCCCTCATTAGGAAGGCTGGCAAATGCTAGTGTGTATTTCGGGATGTTTAATCGGGCTGTCCAGTATCAATCTCGATCAGACCAAATTAAAATGGTGGTTTCTGTCCTGTAAAATAAAGTTTTTTTTTTTACAACTTCATTTTTTTCTTGATTAAAGCGAACGGTAATCATTGCCTTAAGTGTTCACAAACTAGCTCTCAAAAGTTCATGAATGTTTTGGGAGGTTGCAACCCTGAATGCAGGTTTGATGTATCTCTCCCAGTGTGTGATGTACTCTTTGCTATTCTTGCACATAAGGTAGCCTCTCATAGGCGGAAACATGGATTACTTATTTAGGAACAGAGGTTTTATATTCAATGGTCCACGCTTTGTTCAGCTATGATTTATCTTTTATTTATTTTCAAAGTTTTATATAGCGCGAACAAGATCTTTGCAGATATCGGAGCGCTTTACAGAGAGGAGGGGTAAGGGAAACAAGAGGGTGATTAAGCAGACTTTTGTTACAATAATGACAATAGGTAGTAAGTGAGTAACAAAATAAGATCGCAATCAGATAAAAGCATAATACATGTAGATAATCAAATAAAAAGCTAATACAGAGTCGGTGTAAGGTCTTAGATCGGACCAAAATAGAGTTCAGGTGAATTTAGCCATTAGTATGGCTTTTACTTTCTTAAAAAAATGCAGTGGAGGAGATCAGCCTCGTTTCGGGCGGGAGTGCATTCCAGATCCTAGGTGCCATTCCTACGAAGGAGCGTTTGTATGTTTTTTCCTTCCGGAATCTTCGAGGTTTCAGGAGGAGATTTTTTGAACTTCTATTGGTTCTCGAACCTCCTGATACGGTCAACTTTTGGGTGAGGTAGTTGGGTGACCTGTGGTGTACAGCCATGTGTGTCATGCACGCACTTTTCAACTGTATTCTGGCTTCGGAAGGCAGCCAGTTCAGGGATCTTAAGTCAGGGGAAATATGCAAATGTTTTCTTGATCCAGTGATCAGTCTCGCAGCGGCGTTCAAGGAGGCTCTTAGTGGTGCGGTTGTAGATGGGGGAGACCGCTGAGAGCCACACTTCCGTAGTCTATGCGTGGGATGACTAGGGCTTGTACTGCGGTTTGGAAGTCCTTAGCAGGGAAGAAGGGTTTAAGTTTCCTCAAAGTGTTGATTTGGAAGTTAGCTCCTTTAGTTGCTTTGCTGATATGCTGCTGCATGTTGAGATTGGCGTCCAGTGTGATGCCTATAGTTGCTTTGCTGATATGCTGCTGCATGTTGAGATTGGCGTCCAGTGTGATGCCTAAGGATTTCGCTGAGTCCACGATGGTGGGTTGGATATTGAGTGCGGTTAGGTGCTTGAGCCAGGATTGGGTGGTGGAGATTTTCGCGGGAGGAGAGATCAGAGGGAACTCAGTTTTCTGCGCATTAAGTTTCAGGTGATTATCGGCCAACCATGATTGGTTGTTTCTGAGCGTGGAGTTCAGAAGTTTGATGTCTTCCGGGGATTCTAGTTTGAGGTAGAGTTGAGTGTCATCAGCGTACATGTGAAAGTGTACATTAGATGCTTGAAGCAAGGTGGTGAGTGGTTCCATGACTAGGTTGAACAAAGTGGGGGATAGGGAAGATCCTTGTGGGACACCTAATGTTACAGGTACAGATGAGGACAACACGTTGTTGATCTTAAACTTCTGAGATCGGTTATGTAAGAAGGAAGTGAATCATTTGAGAACAGTCCCAGATAGACCCATTCTGGTGTTTAACAGCTCAAGTAGGTTCTCATGTTTGACGGTGTCAAATGCTGAGGAGAGATCAAGTAGGATGAGGAGGTAGGAGTCATTGTGATGCCTGCAGCAGGGCACTGGTTAAGGTCGATCCGTTTTCTGGCTGGAATTTTGCGATCATGGACTTACCTTGGGAGGTAGGAGACCACTAGGCAGGTAGCAGCAATACAAGCTTCTTCGTATTCGGGCTTTTTTTAGTCCTGACTTCGTTTGGAGCCTGTGATCTATGAACTGATTTGAAGTGAGGCCAGTATGGCTTCACTTGTTTGAAGCACATGCGTACATGGGCCCTGCATTCTGGAATAGCCTAGTTCCAGAGGCAATACTAATAAATCTCGTAAGATTGACTTACGAATACCCCTCCGTTTTTTTAAAAACCATGTACGTGTTTGTCAACATCCAAATGGGATATTTATAACTTTATTTCTGACAAACCTGAACTAAATTAGTTGAGGATGCAGTATCCCAAAGGCATGCACTATGGCTGAATTAGTCCGGCAAATTTGCTTACGCTTTTCCACCTCCCACTACTAGTGATTAAACTTTAACTGCGCTCCCTCACAATGATCTTACTTGCTCCAACATGGGCAGGCAACCAAGGTTCACAACTGTTGGAACTATCAGTAGTGCCACATCAACTTGCACCTCACCCAAGCTTCGCACGCCAATATGGAGATAGGACACCCAGATGCCCATCAGCTTAATCTTGGTGATCTGGTTCCTGAAATCCTAGAGTTTGGCTATCTTAATCTTCTGTCAGACTGTATGAACATTATCACAGAAGCTAGACTCTTCCATGCGGCAAAATGGAAGAGGTTTGTCATTTATTGCTCACATGTTCAAATCAACCCACCAGATGCTTCCATTCAAAACATCTATTACCTCTTGCATCTACAACCATGTAACCTAGCTCATAAATCTATAAAATTACATCTAGCTGCCATAGTGGCCTTCCTACAAAAGACATTTGTCTTTGTTTAGGGTTCCTGCTAGCAAAGCTTTTATGGAAGGATTTAAAAGAATTCCACCAAGAACTGCATCCTCTCCAGTGTGGAATCTCAATGTAGTCCTTACCAGACTAATGGAGTCCTCCCTTTGAACCTCTAAACAAATGTGAACTTAACCTCTTCAGTGCTCATGACTAGGTCAACTCGTCATGGGTTTTACCTGGGCTGTGCTTATGACGAGTTGACCTTGTCATGAACAATGGGAAAACAAAGGATCCAGCACCCAGAGGGGAAAACCCTTAGCACCCAAGGTGTTAAGTTCTGTAGTAGGGGATCTCTGTGTATAGTCATAATCTAGTGCTGTGGTTCCCAAACTGCGCGCAGCGGCTCCCTGGTGCACCATTAGGAGTAGCCAGGGGCGCCGCGCACTGTGGGAAAGAGCTTGTGCTGAGGAAGCTTGTAAGTGTTGTGAGAATGTAAGCAATTAATAAAAAAATTGTGTGCATGTCTTTTGATGAGCTACCCTACCGTCAGCCTGAGGGCAGCAAGCAAAGCTTTACACAGCATGAATCATTGTTTGACCCAAGATCACACGTCCGCCATACGCGCAGATATGTGCTTTTATGTATCATCTGCCTATATTCGCAGCAATGACTTGAGCGTTATTGCTTCCCTGGTTCTGTGCCTTTGGGGACCCTCTTTTCAAGAGAAGTATGTTTGTTTCACACTCATACTCCCTGCTTAAGTTACTTGTCACTTTATTGTAAAGGCGGGGAACATGTCAAACTCGTATCCCCCAAGCAACCCGTGCATTTATGTGCTGGCTGCTGTTCCTGCACTTTGTTTGTGTGAGTAAACACTTGCCGGATTTTATGTCAGAAATTTCAGTGGGCACTCGCTGTGGAAATAGGCTGCATTGCAGACAGGATTAGTTTCCTGGCCCCAGTCTGACCCTCAGCCAAGGCCTGGCAGGAAGCATGTATTAACCCCGTCACTGTAAACCTGTTTTCTTATCTTCTGTGAAGTTCCTCATGTTTCTCCATGTCTGTGACGAGTAGAGTAAGGCCTCTCAAATTAAATGAGTATTATAAAACCTTTAATAAGGTCTCTCGAATTGTATTGTAATTACATGGATAAAGCGGTTACTACCTCGGCGAAACATCGCAGCTCAGACTGCAGCAACTTGGGCATCGGAGAGCCTGTTATATCACCCCAGACTGGGCTGGCCACGTGGGTGGCTGTGGGCGGGGTTTATTTTTTTGGTCGTCAACGTTTCATTTGCTCATTCCGCGGCCGACCGCTGCCGGAGGAAGTCCAGGTGAGTGCCTTTCTTGCCGTTCCCACCCCCTCCCGCTGTCCATGCCTTTCCTGCCCCCCCTCCCGCTGTCCGTGCCTTTCCTGCCCCCCTCCCGCTGTCCGTGCCTTTCCCGCCCCCTCCCGCTGTCCGTGCCTTTCCCGCCCCCTCCTGCTGTCCGTGCCTTTCCCGCCCCCCTCCCGCTGTGCCCCTGCGAGCGGGAACTAGTGATTCCCCTCCTGCTTCCAGGTCAGGTTGAGCGTGGGTCTCCTTTCTGTGTGTGGGGTCGCGCTGCAGCCGGGGCGATGCCGGATCAGATCACCGTGTCGGAATTTGTGGCTGAGACCAATGAGGACTACAAGGTGCCCACTGCCTCTAGCTTCACCAGCAGGATGGGGCAGTGCAAGAATACAGTGGCGGCGATCGAAGAGGTAAAGGGGCGTGGGGGCCGATAGAGGGCGCCGCCCTACCAGGGGCTCATGCTCTTAGTGTTCCCGGCTCCGTCTGGGGGCCTCAGGACATTGGGTTTGTGGTGGGTATTGGCAATACCGGCACCGACATGTGTACGAAGGTTGTGGGGGAGCAGGCGGAGTCAAACATTGGGTTAACTCTGGGATACTTTGGATAAAAAGAGAACGGAAGCGATAGTAGTGCGCACTACTGTGGGATACACTGCTGTGGGAAGCTGGGAAGCTCTTCCCAACCTGCATAAAGGCAGTGTCTCGACCCATTATTATATTTCACCATATACATCCTGATTTGAAGATAACTCAGTGGGTTAATGCGACTACTGAAAATGTATCCTTACAGAGCACTTCCATGCGCTGTCCCGCTGCTGCCATTGGACGCAGGGCAGTTTTAAAGGCCTTGTGTTCCTCCCCATAGCAATCCTGTGTCTTTGCACTGGGGTCATCGGGTGCAATTCATGTAGATAAACCAGTTTTGGCGCCAATAATCCATTCTATATGGCAGTTGCCCACAAGCCCAGTGAATGAATGAATACATTCTAATATTTCAGTTAATTGAAATAGTTACAAAAGACTGGACGTGGTGTTCACAAGCCCAGTGTGTCTGTCACGGGGAAGTACAGTGTGACCACTTTTTTCTCGTTTTGGGGCGCCAATGTATATATGTTTGCGATTGTAACTTCTGAACTGCACAGTCACAAATGGATCTCCGTGACAAATGCGGTAAGCCACCGAGCCTCAGCATAAAACACCTCGATCTGCGTAGTATGTGCTCTTTGCAGCAGGAATATCAACCCACTGCGCTATCTTGGATTAGTCAAAACTGCCACTAGGCAAAACGCCGATCTCTCTCCAACAGGTACATTAATCGCCAAAGTTATCTTGACGCTTTTATTGTTGCCTGAAAACTTAGGGATACAAAGAACCCTCTGCAATGCTTTAATAAAAACTTGCTGCACTGCGACATCCCTACCCTCATCTTCCCCCCCCCCAGAACCACAGTCCAGTGCTCTTGTTGACCATTCAGTAACGTGACCTTTCCTCTACTCTAGAGTGTATGTAACACACACCTTGCAATTTTTCACGTTGACAAAACAAACCATCAGAAGAAGAAACTGCCAACAATTGCAGAACCTTGATCCCAGTCCACACACCTAAAACCTCCCGCCATCACACAATATGCACAGCAAAAGTGGGCCCGCAGCATGAGTTTACCCACTTCCCCTCCTTGTTCTCGGGATAGCCCCAGCGAAGTGAATTCTGCATGCAGCTGTGATTTCCTTTACCTTGGAGCAGTATGCAAGCCCCGCCCCTTGTGCAAAAAGAGCACAATCTGCATTTTACTTCAGGATTTTGCTGGGATTGTGCTTCAGTCGCTGCTGGCTAAGGCCTATTGAAATTCACTCCCAGCCCCTTTCCGGTTTAATTTTGCTTTATTGATAGTTGCATGCTGCTGTTACATTTTTTCAGTGTATGGCTGTAAAAAGAATTTAATTAATTAAGCCTTCTCTTTAGAAAGAAGACTAATTAGGTGGTGTCATAAACTACCATCACCTAAATCATTCTAGTATTTTATGTTTGGGCAGTGCCTATTTACCCCACTTCTTTTTGCATATCCGCCGTGTCCCGATTCTAAAACATGGCATTGGAGTCTTGTCCTTCTGGCTGCGGACACCGCTCCTTCTGCTGCCCACAATCGCGAGCTGAACGTTGTGTATCTAACCTATCTTCCTTCAAAGACTCGCTCTGCTGCCTCCTAGTCAGCTGTGGGCCTTTTGTGGCTCAAAAAGAGAAACCATGTTTTTTTTACATGAATGTTTTGTTATAGCAGCTCAAGAAAGTGTCTCGTTGAAAGGGTGCCTGAACTAGCCGGCAAGATGGCTCTGGAGATCCACACACTGGGGATGGACAAATTACCCTAGCCCAAGGCAGTTCTCTATGGTTGTAACAAGAGCCCTTCGAGGTGAGGTTCGCTAAATCTGAGAAAAATTTGAAATTGACCCATAAATGTTAAGATTGAATTTAGGATAATTTAACACAACAACGCTGTCAAAAGTGAGCAGTAAGGTCCAGGCATACAAGCTCGCCAATAAATAATTTTTACAAATGCAAGCTGTCCATTTGCTTTTGGCCAGGATTAAAGTTCGGGTGGATAGAGAGTTTTAAGAGGGGGAGTTTCTCCAGACCAGTGCTTATAGTCACATACTTGGGTCGTGGGGTCAAGTCAAATGTAAACCGTGTGAAAAAGGGTCATCTTGGCTGTGCGGATATTCCCATAGGTCACTGAATTCATTGACACATTTCCGTCTCAAGAGTTGACGGATCTAGTGAACATTCTAAATTTACTGTAAAGCTTTGGTAGGGTGCCCCTCACCTCTGTTAAGAGCCTATGGTGTGTAGATTACCGTAGAGTTTTGGTAGGGCGCCCCTCACCTCTGTTAAGAGGTGTGCCAGAGATTAAACTATTGGCATTGTAAATGACAATGCCATTTATTTATCTGTTTTCAAAACCAACACATAAATACAAATCTTGTCATTTACAATGCCAATAGCTCAAACTTTTCAAAAGGCGAAACCATTGCATTGTAAATGCTTGTTTACATTATGATGCGTATTATCGCACAACTCATAGTAAGCAAGAGATTTGTATTTCTCACTTAACCAATTAAAGTTTTTAATAAACTACTTGTATTTTAATTTTGTTACAGATATAATTATAGTACCTTCATCAGCTTCATCCCAATTAGTTTCAGGAAGAAACCTGGAAGTACTCCCAAGGTCGGGGTTACATCCCCCTACCGGTAAAAAAAGTGACCTGATGGGGGGGGGGGGGGGGGGGGCACGTGCCAATTAGGTTAAGGGAGCCACAGGTTGAAAAAGTTTGGGAACCACTGATCTCGTGAATAGTCCCACCCATGTGCGTGGACCCCAGAGCAATCAAAAATCTCTTAAGCGGTCTTCTTTGCAGTCCTGCATAGACACTTAAGAGAAAATCAAAGACAAATAATACAGCCTTTAATACAAGGCTACACTGGCCAGTACTTCAACTTAAAGTGAAAAGGAAAGCCAAATAACATTCACATTTTACACATACTGCCAAGTTTCACCCAAAGAGAAACTTCCCTTCACCAAAATCCTTGAAATGATAGAGAGGAAGGGTTGGACAGACAAGCCCCCATAGGGTGCCATTATGTGTCTGGAAAAGGGATACTGTACCTTTAAGGAACTCTCCAGAGATCCTCGGTATCTCAGGATGCACAGCAAAAGTCCTTTTACTTTCAGTTTTTTTCCAGCTCCTGCTAGCAGGACCTTGGAGCATTGAGCTCTCCCTTTTTGGGTATTTCTTCATTTTTTGGCACTTTTCCAGTGTTTTGAGTTTCACTCGACGTCTGGGGTCTTCCGCTTCAATTTTCTGAGTTTTATAACCAGTTTCACCACCTCTTTCTGTCAAATGCCAGCTTTATTTGACAAGTGCCTGGAGTGTGGTAGGAAGAAGGCTAAATCTGAACCCCACAGAGTATGCATACTGTCTCCCTTCCGCCCATGTCCCTGACTCCTGTGATATGTCACTTTTTTCCAGGGGGACCCTGCGTGACAGGGAGAAGATTTGTCTCCAAGGCCCGGAACAGAGGAGACATGAAGAACCAGGTGGGACTGCTGGGCATGGAGGGACTCCACATCATCCTCTTCCCGTGCTTCGGTCTCCCCGGTCAAGAAAAGGCACAGATCCTGGCTGACCTCGATAGCTTTGACGTCTAGAGGTATGACCACTAAAGGTATGGCCACCATCTGCTCTTTGTCGACCCAGGGCTCTGGGTCCAAGCGGTGTTGCTGCTCTACGTCGAGAGGTAGGAAGTCGAGACCTCGGATGAGATCAACATTGAGGACTGCACCAGCGTCGACACACCATCGACATCTGAGTCATGGAGGCAACGACGTTCGCTGTCGAGGCTGTACCACCGCTCGCTGTCAACACAACAGTTGACGTCTAAGGCAAGTCTACGTCGAAGAGAAGACGTCGGAGTGCATTGATGTCGACTAAGGAAAAATCGACGTCGAGGAGACGTTCAAGGACCGGGACAGTGTCCCAGGCCTCAGTGATCAGTCTGTCATCTTCATCGGCGAGCTCCAGGTTGCGGCGGCTCCAGCGCTCGTCCAAAAAGCGGTCTGCCTCCAGAATATCTTCTTTGATACCTTCTCAGAAGAGGAGAGTGGTGAGGTCACCGGATTCGGAGTATTCACAGACCTACTCACCTTCTAGGCACAGGATTCCTACACCACTACCACTGTCTCCGAGGATGCCTCCTCCGCGGCTTCCTCCAGCGACTAGTCCTCCTCTACCGCCACTGCCTCCTCTTCCACTGCCTCCCTGATCTCCCTCACATCGGCCTGAGATTCTGGCTCCTACACATCCGCCTCCTCTAAGACCGGCGGCTCAGGCGAAGCCCTGGAGATCTAGATCAAGGTCTAGAGCAGTGTTCAATCTGTGGGACGTGTGCCCCTGGGGGGGGGGGGGTGACACCTTCCCAGGCGGGGCGGCACTCCACTTCAATCTGACCTTTGTCTGTCCGTGCAAGTCTTCTTGGAGGACTCCGGTATGTGGAAGGGGGAGATCGATGGAGCAGGAGGTGCCCGTTCTTTTGTCATGTTAACTCTCCCAGGAGGGGGTTAATTCAGAGGGGACATCTGCAGTCGGAGGCAAGGAGTCTCCTCTGCTAAAACCAAAAGCAAACAGACACGCTATCGGTTTTAGCAGAGGAGACCCCTCACCTCCCACTGCAGCTGAAGCATTTCAGCTCCATGAATTAACCCCCTCCTGGGAGAGTTAGCTCTTCCCAGAACGGAGACAAAGTTTCCAGATATGTTTAAGGCATGGGCAAAGTGGACTCTGGCCCAGGACCCCAGCCTTTCAATGGGGAAAGGGGGGGGGCGGGAGGTTGAAAGAGCAGCCCTCATGACCTTGAAAGATTTTAAAACTCAATGTTGTAAATAGTGTTTTCAATCATTCATTTTTAATGTGTAAAAGTCTATTGCAGACAAAATGTGTTTATGCGATGCGACATCCATATGAAGTTTATTTTAGATCAATACATGACCTCACATGAGAAATAGAAGGGTGTGACAGATTATTTGCAGTAATTAGTGAACTGCTGTTGTCTTACATACTGAAAACACACACCTCTATCCCTGAATATCCGATGTACACACATTTAGTATTTGAACTAAGAAGGCATGAAAGAGCTGAGACTAGATCATAAAATGAAAGCTAGTCCCAACAGGGGCCCCAAAAATACATTTGGCCCACAGGCCCCAAAATCCTTAGCTTCCCTGAAAATGTATTTTAAAATTACACAGGCAGGCGCACAAAATGCAAGCCAGTCATGTGTTTAAACATCTATAACCATATTTAGCAATTTGCAAGCTAAGTATGTATTCATTTGTAATGTTAACTAGCTCCCGGTCCCCCCTTTTTGGTGATTCATTTGTAATGTGACTTTTCTATCTTTGTTCCCTTTTATTATCAGTCATGGATCATTTATGCAGCTCTAGAAAACAATTAAAAGTTCTTTCTATTTATATTTGATGTTCAAAGTATGCACAGACAAGTGCTGAAAATACAGCTTTAGGTGACTGCTTATTTTTATACCATCTGTGTAATCAAAATAATGAGCTGGCAACCCTAATCATAAGACTGGTAGTTTGAGGGATCAGCACATTATTTATTTCCTCCACCGTGATCACTGCCCTAATAGCAATAGTTAAGCACATTTGAAACCCTACGCTGCCGTCAATAACATGCTGAGTTACTTCAAGTGTAGTAATGCACCCTGCATTCAGACCACTCACTCCTCATTCTCGCCCTTCACTTTCACTCTGACCACGATGCCCTCACACCATTCACCCACTTACCCTCCACTTACAGTGATCACTCTGCACTTGCAGCGATCCCATGCACTCACACCATTCACCCGCTCAACCTGCACTCACACTGATCACCATGTTCTCACAGCATTCACCCACTTACCCTCCACTCAGTGATCACTCTGCACTCACAATGCACTTGCGCTTATCACCCTGTACCTCATCCTGCAGTCACACGAGCACACTACTCAACCTGCACTCGTGACACTTCACTCACTTGTCCCCCTCACTGTTCAATCTGCAATCCCACTCCAATAAGCCCACCACTAACCATACATTCATTCGCCCCACTCTGCACTAACATGAGCGCCCAAGTTCATATGGTTGCCTCACTCACCCCTGTACACAAGTGCCCCATTAAGGTTTTTGTCCTAAATTACAAAAGGAGACATCTTAATGCACTACAATCCAGCCTTCCAGGGCCCCCTTGATAGACACTTCTGTTTTTGCCCCGATGGACTGGAATAATTCCTAAACAGATTCTTGCAAATGCTGTTTTGTTTAATTTCTTTTTAATGTAATTGATGTGAGGGATTCTATTACTGTTTGTAGAGAAGTGTTTGTTTTATGCAACAACCATAAAGTTAGATCCAAGAGGGTCCTCACATATGAGAAATTGGAGGATATCACAGATATTATTCACTGTAAAATTAGTGAGTGGCTGCTTTGTTACAACAGAGAAAACACATCACTATCTCTGAATATTAGCTGTAAACGATTTTAGAATTTCTACTACAGTGCCTGTGCACAGTTAGTAGCCTGGCTAAATAGGGTATGGCAGAGCTGAAAATAAATCATTAAACTCAAACCTGTACTGAACAGGGGCCCCCAAAATAGTTTTGGCCTAGGGCACCCAAAATCCCTAACATGTCCCTGCCATCACAAAGTCTGTCAGACATTACTCTGAAGTAAACTAGACAATATCATTAATTTATTAGTTCTATTTTTATTAAACATAAGCCTGACGTATCCCAAACTCCCACTACTTCAGGCAAGCAACTTATCGTACCACTAAGGAATTCTCAATGAGGTGTTTGTTCAGCGCCTTCTCTGTGGACTTTCAACTGTCTTCGGATCCATAACTGGTTGGTGGGCAATTATCCCATTATAATGCTGCCTAAGACGTTTGTTAATGATTTCAAGATTTGTTTCTCGTGTACCAGCTCTGAGGTAGGGAGTGCTCAAAACATCTGTCAACACTGTCTCCCTTACAGTCCCTGTCTTGGCTGAAAATGTCTGCAGAATATTCAGCTTTGGGAGAAACTGCTATCAAAACTCTCTTGTCTTTCACATCTTCCTATTTATGAGAGATTGGGTTCTCAGCACTTGCGGTATTAAAGACTAAGTACCGTTCAAGTCTGGATGTGGGGCACAACCTGAGGATGGCAGTAGCAAAAATACATCCACAGATTGACTGTCTCTAAAAAACAGGCACCTGTCACATTTGTCGGTGGTGTTATTATCAATCTGTCATATGTAAAACAAAGCATCCTAGTAAAAACAATTTGCACACATTTTATCTTGGAAAGTTGTGTTTTGAGCTGTGTAATAAGCCTGTCATTTCACCACACCACCTACAAACCTGCAGTTTACTAAACACTTGTATTGAATGTTATTCGCTGAATATGCCCGGAATGTGCGTGTGGCGGTCGAGTCCAGAAATTTGTCAGGTGGTGGGGGGGCCCAACATCTAAAAAAATTCAGCTGGGGGGGCTCAACCTACAAAAGTTTGAAGACCTCTGGTCTAGAGGAAGGGATCACACACGCAGTAGACACTGCTCCTCCACAAGGTCTTGTCACCGCCATCGGAGAGACAGGTCGCTGTCCTGGTACACAGGCTCCTAGAGTGACCGGGGGTATTCAACATCGGATTCCCCTCCTATGAGGGTGTCACCTGTGGACGACGACGTGACGGTCAGGAGGTGCTGCTGAGGGGGGCAGCGAAGTTACAGATCACATTGACGGTACCCACACCATCTACCTCGGTGATCTTTGAGACTTTGCACAAGCGGCATCTGTCTTGCCCGTTGTTGCCAGGACTGGAGGAACCAGCCCTGGAGCTGTTTCTGACCCCGGATTCGGTGAAGTCTGCTCCATCTCGGCTTCAAAAGAAGTACAGGCCCCCGGATTCTGATCCGGCGTTCTTGAGGTCAGATCCTGTACCGGATTCTATCATCGTGACAGCAGCCAAGAAACGGCATGCTACTGCTCTGTCTTCTATGGGGCCTCTGGACAAGGAGAGCCGTCAGATGGATTCAGCTGCCACATCAATAAAAGCGGCGAGTGCCTCAGCGCTGTTGGGCCGGAAGTAATGACATTGAAGGCCGTTCCTTGGAGAAACCAAAGGAACAACTGAAGTCCTTCTGCCCGTTCCAGAGGAGATATGGTTCCCAGATGTGAGGACAAAGTCGTCAAGCTGGCCAGCAGCAGTATTACCAGCGGCAGCCTTTCCAGAAGCGTCAGAGGGTTGAGGCGGCCAGCAGTCCTCGGCGAACAAGGGCCCTGCTGGGTCTAATCCCTGAGGTGCTACTGCCCCCTCGTCCGTTACCCGCTTTGGTGGGGGGGAAGCATACAAAATTACCTGGCAGAGTGGAGAAAAATTACTCCGGACAAGTGGGTGCTGAATATTGTTTGCAATGGATAGTCTTCGTTTTGTCAGCCCTCCTCCAGCAATTCCACTGGTTTGCTCGCAGTTCCAACTGCGCGAGCTCCGAGTGGAGGCCGATACCATGTTAATAAAAAGGGTGATAGAAGACGCCCCTTTGTCTCAAAGGGGAAAGGACCTTTACTCACGGTTCTTCCTGGTGCGCAAGAAGGACAAGAACGAGTTCAGGCCCATTCTGCATTTGCAACAAGAAAAACAAATGGATTCGCAACAAGAAAAACAAATGGATTCGCAGGGAGAAATTTTGCATGCTGTCTTTGCACCAGATTTATCCTCAGCTACAAAGAGGAGACTGGCTTGGCACAATAGATCTACAGGATGCGTACTTCCATGTGCCCATTGCATGGAAACACCGGAAGTTCCAGCGCTTTCTAGTCAGCGCTAATCACGATCAGTTCACTGTACTATCGTTTGGACTGAAGTCTGCACCCAGGACTTTTTCAAAGTGCGTGGTGGCGGCAGTGCACCGGAGAAAGAACAATGTGTTTGTCTACCCGTACCTGGACGACTGGCTGATCTAAGCCTCCACCTTCCGCGCAATCGCACTTCAACAGGACGGCTGTTCTGTTGAAACAACTGGGGTTGCACATAAACATGTCCAAGTCTGTTCCGACTCCTGTCTAGTGCCTACAGTACTTGGGAGCCTCCATCGATACTCTTTCAGCAAATGTGTCTCCTTCGGAGAGACGCTTATCGATACTACGAAAGGCTCAGGCTCTCATAGCTGTTCCATCTACGACAGTGAGGACGGTGTCTTCTCTACTGGGGTCGATGGCCTCTTGCATCTTCCTCACGCACGCCTCCACATGAGGCCACTACAGGAATGTCTGGAGGATCAGTGGGACCAGAAGTGGGGGAGCTGGGAAGACAGGATCCGGATGTCCCTTCACGCTCAACAGTCCCTGAGATGGTGGTGCTCAGCAGAGAATCTCCTCACAGGGGTTCCATTCCACAAGGACATTCCCATTCAGACTATTGTCATGGATGCTTCTCTCCACGGCTGGGGAGCGCATTCAGACCATCTACAGATCCAGGGAACGTGTTCCCCGGTGGAATCCACGTATCACATCAATTTCCTGGAACTCAGAGCGGTTCACTTGGCGCTGAAGGCTTTTTATCCGTCCTTCCAGACCAACTCCTTGCTTGTACAGACTGACAATACGACCACAATGTATTACCTCATCAAGCAGGGTGGGCTCGAGATCGTGCACACTGTCACAAGAAGCGCAGGCGATCTGGCACTGGCTGCTAGCCAGAGGACTGACTATAACGGCTACCCATATGCCTGGTGTGCAGAATGCTCAGGCGGACGCACTCAGCAGGCTGGTGCAAGAAAACCACGAGTGGGTTCTAAACGACGTAGTGCAAGGAAACCTCTTCGACAGGTTGGGCACTCCAGACATAGATCTGTTTGCCACCGCAGAAAACGCCGAGACTTCGCCTCCAGGTATTACCAACCGGGGACTCTGGTGAGCGCGCTATGGATCAGCTGGTCGAGCAGCTTTCTGTATGCTTTTCCACCCATTCCCCTGATCCCAGCGGTACTCATAAAGCTATCTCTGTCCAGAGCACGGATGATCCTCATTGCTCCAGAATGGCCCTGACAGCGGTGGTTTACGGACCTGCTTCACAGGTCTCTCCTACCTCACCTGCGGCTGCCGTGTCGGCCGGACCTTCTCACGAAGTTCGGGGGGGAGATGGTGCACCCCAACCTCTCATCGTTGAGTTTGGCGGCATGGCTCCTGAGAGAGTGCAATATGGACACCTGAATCTGCCTGATGATTGCATGAATATACTCAAGGAGGCTAAGCGACCTTCCACTAGGACTTCCTATGCCTACAAGTGGAAGAGGTTCTGCATCTGGTGCACTTCCAAGAACTATGATCCGGCGACCTGCAAGGAAGATGTCATTCTTCCATACCGTTTGCATTTGGCTCAGTCTGGCCTTAATTTTCATTCTATTAAGGTTCACCTTGCGGCATTAACTGCATACAGGAAATGCCCTTCACAGACATCCTTCTTCCAGATCCCTGTGATTAAAGATTTTTTGGAAGGATTGAAGAAAAAGTGTTTCTCCTGTTCGGAGTCCTTCGCCTTCATGGGAGCTGAATGTGGTGCTGTCCAGGTTAATGAAGGAACCTTTTGAACCTATTCATAAGGCTTCACTGCAGCACTTATCGTGGAAGGCGATTTCCTCGTGGCCATTACATCGGCCCGCAGGGTGAGGGAAATTCAGGTATTGTGTTGCCAAGAACCTTATACTGTATTTCATGCTGCTAAGGTTGTGATGCGTACTCACCGTAAGTTCCTTCCTAAGGTGATTTCTGATTTCCATGTCAATCACACTATAACTTTTCCTAGGTTTTTCCAGAATCCTTCCATTTCAGCGGAAAGGTCTCTGCATTCCCTGGATGTCAGAAGGGTGTTGAAATTCTACTTGGATAAGACCAGGTACATTAGTAGGTCAGACCAATTGTTTGTCAATTATGGGTCGGTCAGGACTGGGCTTGCCACCTCGAAACAGTCCATCTCGAGGTGGATTGTGTCCTGTATCCGGTTATGTTATCAGAAAGCTAGCTAACAAGACCTTAGGGGGTAAGCCTAAGGCTCATTCTACCAGGGGCAAAGCAGCAACAACGGCTTTGCTACGCAATGTTCCCATTGCAGATATCTGCAGGGCTGCCACTTGGAAGTCGGTCCATACCTTTGCTAAGCACTACTGTCTGGACTCTGATGCCAGGGCAGATACTCAGGTTGGGCAGGCTTCGTTGAGAAATCTGTTTGCACAGTAGTGGTGTTGTCTTTTTCCTCCACTGCCGGATTGATTGTTGGGATGGGCTTGCCATTCTATTCACTAGATTATGACTATACACAGAGATCCCCTACTACAGAAGGAGTAGTTTCTTACCTGTAACTCCAGTTCTGTAGTAGGGGTATCTGTTATAGTCATAAATGCCCACCCGAGAAAAATCCTAATTTTAAGACTTTCGGTATTCACAGAAGGCATTTAGGAATCCTAAAGTTAGGACTCCTAACTTCTGTAAATACCGAAATGAGTAAGTGCCTTCTGTGAATACCAAAACGGTAGTAAGTTTAGGATTTTGTCTTAAGTTAGTTCTGTGAATCGGGCCCATGGCCGGGAATATACCTTTGCTTGGCATTCCAATATAGGGCGGGCGCAGACTTACTCCTTGGTCGGATGTGGTGGTCACTACAGTAGCTGATCTTGTCGGGGAGGGTATGTTAATGGACCATGATACTTTTTTCCAAGAAACAGGAGCGCCGGACCAAATGTACCTCTTGCTTGCAGCGTTCCTGCAATACGTTAGAAAGTATTGAGCCCCACAGAGGCAGGAACCCCCACTAATGACAAAACATTACACTACATGGGACGGGGACGTTACCTCATTAGGTGGTTATATGTAGGGCTCCGCTCCCACACACAAGTCGACTTGTCACTGCTCCGCACAGCCTGGGAGAGGGACATAGACAGGGCCCTTATGGATAAAGAATGGGAGAGAGTGTTGGAACACCCTAAAAGAGTATCTCGAAACGCGCGCTTTAAGTATATTCAAACGATGATCCTGCACAGGGCGTACCTCATGCCACGCAAACTAGACAGGATGTACCCAACAGCGCACCACCACTGCCCTAGATGTCACCTAGAGGGAGCGGACCTAATACACATGATTTGGTCTTGCCCAAGTGTGGGGGGGGGGGGGGGTACTGGTACTTAGTCAGGAGTCACATGGTGGACATCACTAAAAGGGCAATGGAAGGCACGGTAGAGGTCTGTATCTTGGGGCTGCGGAAGGGAGCCTCCAAGTACAAGGTACAATATAGATTTGAGAACCTGGCGCTTCTTTTGGCGGTGAGAGTGATAACCATGCGTTGGAAGTCGAAGACACCACCCACTATATATACATGGCACAGCGAACTGACACGATGAGGGGTTGCAGAAAGTGCCGCACTGAGAAGGGAAGAGGCCAATTGCGATGGACTGGGACATTATGTTGGAGGCATGTAGAGCTTTGGACATAGCCTTTGACACAGCCTATGGTAAAGTGTCAGTGCCGGTGTTCGACCCTGTAAGGGGTCGTCGTACATAAGCAGGGCCAGCGGGTGGGGGGTGTTTGTAGCTGGCAGCAGAGTAGATTCCCATGCGCCCACCCTCTTTGCTGGGGTCAGTGTTGTTTGCACATTTCTGTAACATTAGGTATATACTATATACTTTATCTTTAAACACCATTGACATGAACACCACTTTCTCGCTACCAACTACTCCATACTGCCACTCACCAGCTTTGCAGAAAACAATCTCACAATATGCATTCCCTACTAAGAGAGGAGTCACTTTGTGATTGGAAAGGGCTTCTTCAAAGAAAACAAGTTTGTACCATTAGGCCCAACACTAGATGGCAGGAGTATGCAGAGCATATACATCTCCAGCACTGCAAGTTGTGAACAAATACTTATAGGTTAAGAAACATATTTCTTCCTATGCACTTCAGTAGAGGCATGTCCTACAGGAAAAAAGATTCCATCTACCATTAATGTGAATAGCTGGCTGGTTGAGCAAAAGTAGGTTGGCTGATGACTTTTATGTTGCTTTGGCTAAACTCTCTCAAGGCCCACATCCAGTAATTGACATAGAGGAAATAAAAAAAAAGTCTTAGGAGTATCCCTGGTCCACCTTTGAATAGAGAAGGTCAAGTAGTGTGGCTCACTGGTTAGAGGCGGCAGACCCGAGAGCAGAGGACGGCCCGGGACCAGGGTTCGATTCCCGACGCGGCAGGTTTCTGGACCAGGGTCAGCGGACTCGATAATTCTCTCGCCTCGGTGCCCACTCTGATCAGCGATCACACTCGGCAACTCTGGGCATAAGCTTGCCTCATCTGCACTAACGGCCCCACCAGACCGCCGGGGATGCCTGGTCTCACCCTGGAGATACCCATTAAGGGACCATCTCTCAGGGAAGCCAGGAAGGGTTTCGCAGCGGTCGAAGCGCGGAGATACTCCTCCGGGAGTCTATCCTAGCGCTATATAAACCCACAATTAATTAATTAAGTTAAAATGTTAATTCCTTCAACGGTGCTCCGTGAGCCCCGAAATGAACAAGCACTCTTTCAAATAAGTTGATACATAAAATATGTGATGTCCATTCAATTCTAATTATTTATTCTTATCGTTACAGCAAACTAAATGGATGCAAGACTAAATATGGAAAACGTGGAGACATGTTTTAATCGTTTTTAGCTCGAATCTCTGGAAAACCAAAATATAATTTAAGTAAATCCATACCATTGTTTGGTAGAAAAATGATACAGCTTCAAAGTGTTGTGTACTGCTGGGCTGAGCCCACTTATTAGGTTGGACCATATAACTCAAAGTAAAATGCTTTGAGATGGGGTCAAGTTATGAAGTGGAATTGTTAAAAGTCCCAAAGGGCGTTTGGGTATAAGGTTTCCTAAGGCAGTGCTGGTAAGCCACCAGCATCCACTCACTCCTGTTCTTAGATTAAATCGTGACTATTTGCTAAATGGCCAGGTGCTCCCAGCATATACCTATTGTCAGTTCTACACGTATCTCTGGTAACATTCCCAAAAAGCACCATTACAGTATCAAGACAGAGTTCGAACAAGACTTCAACATACACACACAGTTTTCATCATAGTTATATAGGTGAACACAACTGAATTGATAAGAAACATTAATATCAAATTGTCATTTAGCGCATTGGTCTAGGTTTCAGTGTCTTCCGCTGCCACTCCCTCGTTATCCTTTGCAAGATAAGCTGTGAGATCTCTTCAGCTTTTTTTGGTCGAGCTGTTATTACTATAGGGCACATAGTAGGTGCCTTCCAGCTCATTTAAGTATGCTAAATCTTTGAGCCGCTATGTATTTTGGAGTTGAGCCCCTCATCTACCAATGAAGTATGTACGTTTTCGCTATTTTATGCGCATAGCAAATATATCTCCTTGGGTATTTCATTTAAGTCTGTGCCTGCCATTTAGGAGACCCCCCCTTTCTGACTTCCCAGAATTCATAAGGTCACATCTCTTAAGCTTTCCCAAACAATGAATCAAAACTTTTGAACCTTACTCAGAAAAGGCTGCCTAGAGTGCTCAGGGTCATGGAATGGCTGTGACAATAATGATCAAAGGAGTACACCACGCTAGTGCATCACTGCTGCTCTTTATGATTTGTTTGAGTATTACATGAATTACTTACAGTGGGCGATGTGCACAAGAGCTGCAAATAACATCACATGCCACAAACAATTTTAGACCACAGCTTTCTCAGTGGTGTTGTCAAATGGTAATTACAGGTATTGGGTTGTGCTTAAATGTTGTGAGACTTAGACAGGAGCTTACAATGGGGCTCTCTCTATAGACATGTGTTCTCCAGTGCTCTCAATTTGATTTGAGTCATGTGCAGAACCAAAGGAATGTACATCAGAAGTTTCAATCACATGCAAAGCATCCCCAGTTACAGAAATTAGTTTGTGGAGCACATCTAGAAAACACAAGTCTTGCATGTCTGGGATCATAAACAGATTGAATTGAAACTTTACAAGAACTGTATTTAGGAATTTTGCCACCCACTTACCATTTTGTGTTACTAATCTGCCTTCATGAAAACAATTGTGAGGTGGAAAGTACATTTGTTGGGCTAACCGGGAAAGCAAATGTAATCCCAACCTGCCACTCAGAAGTCTAAGGTCCAGATTTATCACACACGATGACAAGTTGAATTTGTCAATCAACGCATGGGCCTTTCTCTGTTGCTTCTAGGAGCTTGATTAGTGCAAGTGCTGCTGCACCCTACATCACGCAGGAATTCATATATGCAAGGTAGGTGTTTCCACGCAAAATCCAACGCAACTGCAACACAGTGGGATTTACCAACATTTCATTGCATGACTTATCGTTATGCATTGTAACACAACTATGGCAATACATCAGAATGCTATGTATGGCCAACGCAGACGCACACAACGATGCAAGACCATCAGTATAAAAAGATCTCCAACCCAAAACTCCCTGGCAAACGCATCTATGCAATTTAGGTACTTATTCTGCACTAGGGATTGGTCTGGAACAGCAACAGCGAAGGAGGAAGGAACGCATATTTAGAGAATGGATCACCCTCATTGATCTCAGGGTGCAGGCGGTGATTCAGCTACACCGTTTGAAGAATGAGAGCATTCTTGAATTGTTGGAGAAGATTTCCTCATGTCTTCAGCCGGCAAAGAAAAGGACCCATGCCATCCCACCACATGTGAAATTGATTGCAGCACCACACAGATTGGGCTCTGGCTCTGTCCAGAAGACATCTGCTATGTTGGGTGGCATATCACAGTGTGCCTTTCTGCATTTTTGGCATCTATGTTGGATGCCATCATGAGGCTTACGCCACAGTACCTGTTCTTTCCAAAACCCAGCCAACAACAAGCACATGTTGGCTTGCATTACATGAGAAAGTAGTGAACTTTACACCAAATGTGTACTTATTTGTAGCCCTGAAGAAGTCCTTAGGGACGAAACGCATTGGCCACGGTCGTTTTAAAAGAAAAAGTTAAATAAAGAAACCTGAAACCAGACCTGCTAAATGGATTGATAGTCTTCTTTTCATTTAATATTGTATCTGATAATGATTGTGTGAAGTGCTGGATCACAGTGTTTTGTTTAAAACCCATTACAATGTATGTGTAACTCAGATTGTTTCTGTCACTGTTGCCAAAAGACATGTATTACAATATATCATGTGTCTCAAATATACATGTCACAACACTAAGTCAATTTTATGTTACTTTCAGTGTCAAAATGTCCTCAATTTTTAAAGATGCTAAACATATTCAGGTCCCATTCAGATATAGAACGATGGAAAAAATGTTGGTTGTACACTGGTCAAACAGGCCTCATTTTCCGTTATGTTCACAGGAACTTAACAAACACTAAGATAATTAATAACAGCTGGTGTACACTGTTTCTACAACTATCAATAATCCAGCATGCACTTCTAAGAAGTCAATCACGCCCAATATGTTAACATATATCTTTCATCAGGTGATCAAGGCTATGAGCTACATCATGTTTGATGGCCCTTTTTGCAACTTCACAGACTGATGGCCAGAAGAGATTCAATGCTGCTTTAAGGAAAATTGGCAATGTTGTGGAAAGAACCTTTAGTGTATTAAAATTAAGTTTCTGTTGTTTGGACCAGTCGGGTGGAAAGCATCTCAACACACCCCTAGTGGTGTGTAAAATCATATTTGTATGCGCTATTCTGAACAACATTTGTGTCAAAACAAATCTACAATGGGACTTGGAATGTCCAGTGACATCAGAAAAGAATTAGGAAGATTAATTTTGTGCAGAAATTGCGCACTCAATGACCAGGCATGCCGAAGAGCAGATCTTGTGTTAAATTTCTTTGCATAATGCAATACAATAAACAAATATAAGCTTTAGCCAAATGTGCACTTTCAATAAACATGTCTGTTTAAACACAAGAAAGGAAAAGTCGTGTTGTGTTTGTGTCAATGTCAACCAAGAAATGTGCAAATTATGTAAAAAGAAAAAGGATGTACGACGCATGGTTTTACCACGCGTACCGTTACAACGCGTTTTTTACAACGCAAGTCGTTACCACGACTTGCGTTGTAGGGGTGCGGACGTAGGAATTTTTTAATTTACTATTCCAACACCAGCCTATGTACAGTAGGGAAGGTGTTGGGTAGTAAATTAAATTATTCCTTGTCCTGTAGCGCCCTCCAGCGCAAGTCGTGAATGAATGAATGAATGAATAAAATTTATAACGCGCTAAACAATAACCCGAAGGCATCAAGGCGCCTAACAGAACAGCTCAAAAACGGAATTCGCTACATCGCTACAGGTACACTTGCGCAAAAAGGTGAGTTTTCAGAGCCCTTTTGAAAGCCTGAAAGGTGGGCAGTGATCTTATTTCCAGGGGAAGAGCATTCCACTACTTAGGGGCCAGGGGGGAGAAGGCCCTGCCACCCCATTTCGCTCTTCTGAAACGGGGGGTCGATAACAGGAGTCTGCCGGAAGACCGTAGATTCCTAGTGGGAGAATAGCAGGACAGGATAGATCCTAGACCAGAGGGGCTATTTCTGGCCAAAGCCCTGTATGTCAGGCATACGATCTTAAAGTGGATCCGTGCCTCGACAGGGAGCCAGTGTAGCAGCTTTCTAGCCGCTGTGGCTGAGGTGCGCTTGGGAAGGTCCAGGACAAACCTGGCAGCGGCATTTTGGACTACCTGCAAGCGCTGCAGTAGGCTCTTTTTCAAGCCCGCATACAGCGCATTGCAGTAGTCTATTCTTGAGCCGACGAGGGCAACGGCTAGCTGTTTCCTAGCCTGAGGGGAGAGGTAGTTCCTAATCCTTCTCAGGATATGGATAATGCCCCAGCAGGTAGAGATGGTTCGACTGACTTGCCTGCTCATGTCAAGGGCAGGGTCTATCATGACCCCCAGATTTTTAGCGGAGGAGGTAGGGGTGGGACAGGCTCCTAGTGAGTGGCCACCAGCTGGAAGACCATGTTTCCTCTTTCCCTCCGAACACCATCACCGCTGTCTTCTCTCCATTTAGTTTGAGCGAGTTTGTGATCATCCATTTACCGACAGCCTCCAGGCAGGATCTAAAATTGGAGGCAGTCGGGACGCTAGCATGGGAGAGAGAGACTAGGATCTGGGTGTCGTCTGCGTAGGAAACTATCTCCATCCCATATGATCTAATAAGCCTGGCAAGTGGGGTCACATAGATGTTAAATAGGGTCGGACTAAGAGCCGACCCCTGAGGGACCCCACATTGCACAGGGAGGGATGGAGATAGGTACTCCCCCAGCTTCACTCTTTGTACTCGATGGAGGAGAAAAGACGTGAGAAGATCCAGGGCTGCTCCACGCACCCCAATCTCCCTCAGCCGAGTTGTTAGTACTGAGGGAGAGAGGGTATCGAAAGCCGCAGTCAGATCTAGGAGGATCAGGAGGGTGGTCTGGCCCTCATCAACCCGTGTGCGTATGTTATCCAATACAATGGTGAGGGCTGACTCAGTGCTGTGATCCCTCCTGAAACCATGTTGGGAGAAGTCGAGGCATTCCGAGCTTTCAATGAAAGCGGCAAGGTGGGAGTTGAGGTGCGCCTCTAGCATTTTTGCTGGGGCAGGGAGTAGAGAGATTGGCCGGAAATTTTTTAAGACTGACGGGTCCAGGGAGGGCTTTTTCAGGAGAGGTTTTACAAGCGCTCTTTTCCACTGAATGGGAAAGACTCCATCTCTCATGGCTCTATTCATGATGTCTACCAAAGGAGGCAGGATGGTTTCCCTGCACTATTTAAGGATCCTTAGGGGACATACATCCAAAGGAGAGCCAGATTTGGTCTTATTGAGTAGACAATCAAGCGTGTCCACGGAGAGAGAGGGAAAGGAGTCTAGGGTTCTCGGGAGGGTTAATACTGTTGGGGCGGGGTCCGTAGGCCCTAAAGTGGGAGGCCCACTCATGAGCGATTTTTGTAGCTCCAGGGCTGAGTATATATCAGATATTTTAGTCTGAAAGAAAGAGGCAATGCTATTGCAGAGCTCTTGGGACGCCACTACAGGATCAGGGGATTGGAGGGTTATGAGAGAGTCTACAACCCTAAAGAGCTCTTTAGGAGAGGACAATGAGGTGGTCAGAGTCGTGAAGTGCTCTTGTTTGGCTTTAATAATTTCGGCCTTGTATTTTCTAAGCAAGATCTTATGGGCTTCCTTATCTTTTAGGTTCCATCCTGTATGCCAGAGGCGCTCCTGTCTCCTGACCTCCTGTCTCAGGAGTCTCAGGTGTTCCGAGAACCAAGGAGCTGAGGGCCTTTTCCTAGTACGTTGGCAGAGTTGTAGGGGGGCTAATTCATCTAGAGCTTCCGTCATGGTTCTGTCAAACTGCGTTGCGGCTATGGGGGCACTTTCTTCCTGAGAGGGGCACCATTTAGATGCCCACCTGGAGAGGGAGCTATTTGAAATGGCTTTGTAGTTCCTACGAAGTTCCTGTTTGCTAGGTGTGTTTGGGGGCATAGGTGTACTGGGATACATAAGTAGGAATGGGACGGCCATATGATCAGACCATGACAGATGGATGGATTCCTCAATCGATATCCTCTCGTCGTTGGTAAAAATGCCGTCGAGCGTATGGCCAGCTCGGGGAGTGGCCCCTTTTACCAGCTGGTTAAAGCCGCAGGCTGACATAGTATCAAGCAGAGAAATGGTATCTTTATTGTCTGACCTTTCTAAATGAAAATTAAAATCTCCTAATATTGTGAAATCTTTTCGGCCGAAGAAGGGTTCAAGGACTTGGAACAGCTGTTGTCCAAAGTTGGTACGAGGGCCTGGGGGGCGGTATACCAAGATACCGTTTAGGAGGGTTCTGTGGCCACTTTTTATGGCAAAGGTGAGGGCCTGAAAGCTGTCTTTAGGGTCCGTAATGGCGACCGTGTGACAGTGAAGATGGTCCCTGTATAGGATGGCGAGTCCTCCACCCACCCGACCAGGTCTATCGTGGTGGGACAGGCAGTAACCTTCAGGTATTGCTTCAATGAGATCCGGACGAGAGGATTCCTTGGCCCAAGTTTCGGTAATGAAGACCATGGAGGGCTTTCTAAGAGAAACGAATTCTCTAAATATGACATTATTTTTGATAAGTGAGCGGGCATTCTATCTCGAGCGAGTTTACCGGATTGGTAATAAATGCCTTGGGTCGGATCCTAGGTGGAGAAGGGATGGGGCTTGCCGCGTTAGGAATCCCGCAGCTACAAGTGAAAGGGCGTAGCAGGTCCTCAGGGGAGTAGGTGTGCGAGCAAAAGCGACTCGGAGGTTTAAATGCGAGCAAGGTCTGAGGGGCATATTTCAGATAGGGGGGGTTGGAGGTTGCTTGACCAGACGTCCAGCTGTCCAGCCTGTCCTCAGCGCGGATGGGCGCAGACGGGCTGGACTCTGGCGTGACTCCGGCGGGCATCCGGCGCGTCCGCAAACGCGTCCGCTACGCGGAGTAGGCCCGTCCCCTTTTGTAGGCAGCTAGAGCGCGTCAGGGCGCACCCACATCCAATATGGCCGCTGTCCCGCCCTAGCCTCCCCGGGACCACCTCTCACCGTCAACACTCAGCTGAGAGTGGCCCAGGCGGTAGAGGGAGGTAAGAGGAGTCAATTCGCAATTAAAACGCTTTTTTAAATCAAGCGAAAAGTTTTGCACGAGTAACTATTAAAACAACCTAAAAAGCCTTTTTCAGTCAAGCGTAGGTCTGCAGGCAGTATAGAGAAAAAGACAAAGCGTGAGAACCTCCGGCTTCCGCCTCAGAGGGTGAAGAGAAATGTTCTGCGCGCCTGCAATAACCCCCTTTTGTAGGCAGCTAGAGCACATCAGGGCGCACCCACATCCAATATGGCAGCTGTCCCGCCCTCGCCTCCCCGGGACCAACTCTCACCCAGTGGCGGCTGGTGACATTTGAAAGAGGTGGGGCGTAAAGTTCGTAATGAGTGCGGGTGAGCGTGCGCAGCGCGCGAGCCAAACCGTCATAGGGGGTCTGGGGGGGAGGGGAATTTTGCAAAAAGAGTGTGCAATTGGTGCTTTTTCAAGCATATTTGAGAAAACAAGAGGGTTAATAAATAAATAAAGAGACTTGATATGATAATGACATAGGTAGGTGCTTATTCAGTATAACCACAGAACTTCATAATGACATAACCATGCTGAGTACCCCGCATAAGTTAATTCATATATGCTGGGAAAATTACATCAGAGAAAAATGATTGATGTGGCTCCTTAGTATTTGAATGTTGGCAAATACATGTAAGGCAAAAATAACCATGCTGGAGTTCAGGTGATTATGCAGTTAGGAGGCCTTTAAATGTTATCTTTATCTTGTCACATGCACATGATTTGCTGGGGAGGTCAAAGACAGAGGTGAAATGTCAGGCAGTGTCTTCTGACAAATTGCTGCTTTTCTCTTCTGATTGACATTGATGTTTGCTCTGACTGCAAAGTGAGAGGATGTTGTAATGGGAAACAAATGTGTGACAATCTTGCTGCTTGTGCTAAAGGAGGTGTGAAACTGAGGAAAAGGCTGTATTATCAAAACATATTTGCAGCACAGTAAAATGTAATAAATACCTTCAAATAAACTGTACATATGTTTCAAAATATATCAACAGTTAGGAAAAAAATAATTATCCGTTCAATTGACTGAAAAATGGCAGATGCATGCGCAATGCTTGTAAAATGAGACTCGCTCATCTTTGAAAAATAGATACTCTCTGAGAACCAAGCTAATCTAGAACAGAGCACCAAACCAAAAAATGCAACCCAAAATAAGACGATCAAGAAATACTCTACTTTCTGGACTGTCTTGTAGCTACACTTCGAGTTACTGCCCCTCACAGCTCTCAGATCAAGGCAAGAGGAAAATCCAAAACTGAAGGTTTCATGTGTTTTTAACTAGTCTTTCCGGTTTCATGAATACAAACTATTGTAACCTTTGATTTACCATGTGCCACAAAAGAATAAAACCATTTAATGACAAACACCAAAAACATTACTATATGATGTTTTATGCCTGGAACAACAACACCCCTGACGTTGTGCATGTTATTACAACCACAGAGGGACAATTGTAACAAGCAAAGTCTAATAAAAGTTGCATTAATTATAACAGCTCTAATGACGTTCTTCACTGCCTGCCATCTAGACACACACTCAACTATAGTGCTAACCTCTGAAACCACTCACATCACCGAACTTCATTTACATTTCACATCGTAACCACATTAAGTTGTAAATAAATCATAAAAAGCTGTCCTAATAACAGCCTTATCGCCAATGTAAGTTAAAATGAATGTACAGATCTAGCTAGGATGAGAGGCTGCATTGGAGCACCGGTTTCTGCAGGAGGAGCTGAACAACAAGCATTTACAATGCAATGGTCTCGGCAATATTATAGGTAGAGCTATTGGAATTGCTCATTATTTTTTTATCTTTTTTGTATCCCTAAATAAATGGCATTGTCATTTGTATTGGCATTAGCTTTGTTTTTTGCATATGTGATACCTATTGCATTAGCAGAGAGAGAGTGAGGTAGTGAGATAGAGAGAGCGAGTGAGGTATTGAAATAGAGAGAGAGTGAGGTAGATAGAGAGTGAGGTAGTGAGATAGAGAGTGAGGTAGTAAAGAGTGAGGTAGTGAGGGAGAGGGATGTTGTGAGGTAGTGAGATATAAGCATAGAGTGATGTTGTGATGTAGTGAGATAGAGAAAGAGGTAGTGAAAGAGAGTGAAAGTGAGTTAGTGAGATAGAAAGAGTGAGGTAGTGAGATAGAGAGTGATTGAGGTAGTGAGTTAGAGAAAGAGAGTGACGTTGTGAGCTAGAGAGTGAGGTACTGAGAGAGTGAGGTAGTGATGTTTTGAGAGAGAGAAGTTGTGAGATAGTGAGGTAGTGAGATAGAGTGGAGTAGTGAGGTAGAGAGTTATGTAGTGAGAGATAGGTAGATAGAGAGTGAGGTAGTGAGAGACAGAGAAAGTGAGGTAGTGAAAGAGTGAGGTAGAGGGATGTTCTGAGGTAGTGAGATAGAAACAGTGAGTGAGTTTGTGAGGTAGTGAGATAGAGAGAGTGAGGTAGTGAGAGAGTGAGGTAGATAGAGTGAGGTAGTGAGACAGAGAGAGTGAGGTAGTGAAAGAGTGAGTTAGTGATGGAGAGTGATTTTTGGTGGTAGGGAGATAGAAACAATGAGTATGTTGTGACGTAGTGAGAGAGAAGGATTGAGGTAGTGTAAGAGAGAGTGAAAGTGACTTAGTGAGATAGAAAGAGAGAGAGTTAGTGAGATAGAGAGTGACGTAGTGAGTTGGAGAGAGAGAGTGAACTTGTGAGATAGAGAGTGAGTCAGCGAGAGAGTGTTGTAGTTATTTTTTGAGTGAGTGACTTGTGTTATAGTTACGTAGTGAGAGTGATATCGAAATAGAGTGATGTTATGGAGAGAGTTAGTGAGAGAGAGTGAGATAGTTTTATAGGTATAATTTGAGTAGTGATGTAGTTATTTTTGTTTTGTGGGAGAGTGAAGTAGATATAGAGTGAGGTAGTGAGAGATAGAGAGAGTGAGGTAGTGAAAGAATGAGGTAGTGAGGGTGAGAGTTGTTGTGCTGTATTGAGATAGAAACAGAGCGATGTTGTGAAGTAGTGAGCTAGAGAGAGAGTGAGGTAGTGTATGAGAGAGTGAAAGTGAGTTAGTGTATTTGAGAGAGAGAGAGAGAGAGAGAGAGTGCGGTAGTGAGAGAGAGAGAGAGAGTGAAGTATTGAGTTAGAGAGAGAGTGAAGTTGTGGGGTAGTGAGAGAGAGATGTAGTGAACTTTAGAGAGAGTGTGTTGTGATATAGTGAGAGATAGTGAGATAGAAATAGAGTGAGGTAGTATATAGAGAGAGTGTGAGGTAGTGAGATAGAGAGTGAAGCAGTGAGTTAGAGAGAGAGTGAAGTTGTGAGGTAGTGAGAGAGTGTTGTAGTGAATTTGAGAGAGCGTGTTGTGATATAGTGAGGCAGTGAGAGTGAGATAGTGAGATAGTAATAGATAGAGTGAGGTAGTGATGTAGAGAGAGTGAGGTAGTGAGATAGAGAGAGTGAAGTTGTGAAGTAGTGTGTTAGAGAGATAGTTACTGTGGTAGTGATATTGTGATGCTGTGAGAAAAAGAGAGTTGAGTAGTGAGGTAGAGATTGAGATAGAGAGAGTGAATGAGAGATAGTGTAGTAGTGTGTGAGGTAGTGAGAGAGATAGTGAGTTAGTGAAAGAGAGAGTGAGGTAGTGAGAGAGAGAGTGAGGTAGTGAGAGAGAGAGTTCGAAGGGACGGTATAGTGGAGCTGAGGAGAGAGTGAAGGGATGGTGCAGTGAGAGGCTGAGGAGAGTGCATCAGTGAAGGGACGGTACCGTAAGAGGCTGAGGAGAGAGTGCAGCAGTGAGTGATGGTGCAGTGGAGGAGTGAGGGCTGCAGCCTGGATGGGAGGCGGGGCTGAGCAGAGAGTGCAGCAATGAAGGGACGATGCAATGGGGGCTGAGCAGAGTGCGTCCGTGAAGGGATTTATTTATTTTGGGAATTTTGGGAATTTGTAGAGCGCGACTGATACCTTGCAGGCTTCCTGGCGCTGTAGAATACTCTGTTAGCGAATAACCGGGGGAACAGTCAACGGACAGTTTATTGAGGGAAAAGCCAGGTCTTGATACGTCTCCTAAACGGAAGAAGCTGGGACATCTGACGTATGTCAGTGGGTAGGCTGTTCCACAGCTTGGCCGCTGCAACCCTGAAGGATCTTCCTCCTGTTCTGGCTTTATTAAATCTGGGTACCTTTACCAGACAAGCCGAGGACGAGCGTAGATCTCTGGCAGGAGTGTACCACATAAACAGGGCTTGCAGAGGTTTAGGTCCAAGTCCATGCAGAGCCTTAAAGACAATGCAGAGGGACTTGAAAGCCACTCGTTGTTTTAGCGGTAGCCAGTGTAGCTCAGACAGAGCTGCTGTGGCCGAAGCCCTCCTCGTCCAGCCAAGAGCCAGCTTGGCGGCGGCAGATTGAATTCGCTGTAGACGATCCATCAGCGTGACTGGAGACTCCAGGAGCAGGGCGTTACAATAGTCAAGGCGACTGAGTATCGTACACCTGACTATCGACGCCCTGGCTTGTGCCGGGAGGAGAGGCATGATTTTCCGCAGTGAACGAAGCAGGGCTGTGCAGATCCCCACAGTTTTTGTCACCTGGGTTTCCATACTTAATTTGTTGTCAAGCATGGCTCCCAGGTTGCGAACCGAGGGAACTGGCAGAGGTTTGTCACTAAACTCTGGGGGCCAGAAATCAGTCGGAAACTGACGGGGTATCTTGGTGCCTGAACAGAACAGGACCTCCGTTTTTGCGGAGTTAAACTGGAGGGAGTTTGTGTGAAGCCATCCAGCCGTCGCTCTTAAGCAGTCGTGGAAGGTCGAGAGAGGAGTGGCGTCTTCACCCTCCCAAGAGAGGATGAGCTGTGTATCATCCGCATAGTTTATTGTTTTGATCCCGAAGGATTGGATTAGTTGGATTAGCGGGATGAGATACACATTAAAAAGGATGGGGCTGATAGAGGAGCCCTGAGGGACTCCCTGGGGTACTGATGCGAAGGTGGATTGGAAAGGGGGGAGAGAGACAGCCTGTCTTCTGTCCCGAAGGTAGGAATGAAACCAGAGCAATGCCGTGCCCTCCACACCCACCTCACCAAGTCTCTGCAGCAGCATACCATGATTGACCGTATCGAATGCGGCAGACAGGTCCAGCAGTATCAATGCCACTGGCTGACCCCTGTCTGCACGCATGCGAAGATCCTCCAAGGCTGTCAGGACTGCTGTTTCGGTGCCGTGGGCAGGACGGAACCCGATGGTGCAGGGAGAGGCTGAGGAGAGTGCAGCAGTGAAGGGACGATGCAATGGGGGGCTGAGCAGAGAGTGCATGAGTGAAGGGACAGTGCAGGGAGAGGCTGAGGAGAGTGCAGCAGTGAAGGGACGATGCAATGGGAGGCTGAGCAGAGTGTGTATCAGTGAATGGACGGTGCAGGGAGAGGCTGAGCAGAGAGTGCAGCAGTGAAGGGAGGGTGCAGAGTGCAACAGTGAAGGGACGGTATAGTGGAGCGGAGGAGAGAGTGAAGGGATGGTGCAGTGAGTGGCTGAGGAGAGTGCATCAGTGAAGGGACGGTACCGTAAGAGGCTGAGGAGAGAGTGCAGCAGTGAGTGATGGTGCAGTGGAGGAGTGAGGGCTGCAGCCTGGATGGGGGGGCTGAGCAGAGAGTGCAGCAATGAAGGGACGATGCAATGGGGGGCTGAGCAGAGAGTGCGTCAGTAAAGGGATGGTGCAGGGAGAGGCTGAGGAGAGTGCAGCAGTGAAGGGACGATGCAATGGGGGGCTGAGCAGAGAGTGCATCAGTGAAGGGACGGTACAAGGAGAGGCTGAGGAGAGTGCATCAGTGAAGGGACAGTGCAGGGACAGTGCAGGGAGAGGCTGAGGAGAGAGCATCAGTGAAGGGACAGTGCAGGAAGAGGCTGAGGAGAGAGTGCATCAGTGAAGGGATGGTGCAGGGAGAGGCTGAGGAGAGAGTGCAGCAGTGAAGGGATGGTGCAGTGAGAGACTGAGGAGAGTGCACCAGTGAAGGGACGGTGCAGGGAGAGGCTGAGGAGAGTGCAGCAGTGAAGGGACGACGCAATGGGGGGCTAAGCAGAGAGTGCATCAGTGAAGGGACGGTGCAATGAGAGGCTGAGGAGAGTGCATCAGTGAAGGGGCAGTGCAGGGAGAGGCTGAGGAGAGAGTGCATCAGTGAAGGGACAGTGCAGGGAGAAGCTGAGCAGAGTGCAGCAGTGAAGGGACAGTGCAGGGAGAGGCTGAGCAGAGTGCAGCAGTAAAAGGACGGTGCAGTGGGGGGCTGAGCAGAGAGTGCAGCAGTGAAGGGATAATGCAGTGAGAGGCTGAGGAGAGTGCAGCAGTGAAGGGACGGTGCAGTGGGGATGAGGAGTGAGTGCAGCACTCCCAGTCTGGGAATGTGAAAGCCGCTCCTCCTCCATCCCCCTCCGGTGTGGTGTGCCACAGGGCTCATCATTAAGCCCCACGCTGTTTAACGTGTACATGGCCCCACTGGAGGAGTTGGTTTCCCCTTTTGGAGTCACCATCGTCAGTTATGCTGACGACACCCAGCTGGTGGTAACTCTATCTCACCCCAAGCTAGAGCCTTCCAATCTCCATGACTGCCTCTCCAATATCCATCAATGGATGAGCGACTCCGACCTGAAATTAAATGGGTCAAAAACTGAGATTCTTCTCCTAGGGCATAAAACACAGAATCTTCCACCAAACATCTGGCCTATCTGTATGGGTGAACCCCCTACCCCCAAGATGGAAGTTAAGAGTCTGGGAGTATGGTTAGAGAAAGATCTCACCTTTAGAACGCAGGCAAGGAAAACGGCAGGCACTTGCCACGGCCTACTTAGATCATGCAGAAAGGTGCTCTCCCTACTCCCCTTCCAGTCCCGACTACTATTGATCCAAGGTCTAGTTGTGTCCAGGCTGGACTACAGCAACGCCATTTACTTAGGAGCCCCGGAAACCACTCTCCAAATACTACAGAAAACCCAGAATGCCGCTGCCCGGCTGCTCACGAATACCCCAGCCAGAACTTCAGCCAAACCCGCACTGAAAAAACTTCACTGGTTACCGATCAGGGAAAGAGTCATTTTCAAGGCCCTGTGCCTGGCCCACAAAGTACTGCACAACGCAGGTCCACCAATCCTAAGCAACTGGATCACACCCTACAAACCTACCAGAGCGCTTCGGTCGGACCATGGAAACCTTATTGTGGTCCCCAGGGTGAAAAAGGCCCGCACAGGAGGCCGCCGCTTCTCGGTCCACACAGCGCAACAATGGAACGCGCTCCCCTTGAAACTCAGATCAGAACCTAACCTCCTGCGCTTCAGGAAATCTCTTAAAACCCTCCTTTTCCCTTAAATCGCCCCCTCTCCCGAACTTCCTTCCTTCAGGACCACGAGGTTCAGCGCTGGGATACGCGCTCTATAAAAACAAAAACAAAAAAAACAAAAAAAAAGTGACGGTGCAGTGAGAGGCTGAGGAGAGTGCAGCAGTGAAGTGAATTGTTTAACAGAAATGTAAACGAAAAAGTAACATTACATTACAAACAAAAAAATTATCCATAAAGCAGCTCTTACCTGTATAACTCCCTTGAAGCAAACAACACAAAATGCGTGCCCCACCCAAACGTAGGAAATACCGGAAAGGAAAAGAAAAACACTTTCGTCAAAAGTACAAAATGAAACCAAAAAAAACAAAAGCACTTTCGTCAAAAGTGCAAAGAATTTAAAAAATGTTGAAGTATACTGTATTTAATGGTAACATTTCATAAAAACACACCTAATGCAATGCATGGGGGAATAAGAGACCTGTCCGGCCCCATTTCTTCCCGCACATAGACATTGAGAGTTACACACTCTGTAATAACCTAACATCTGGGCCTATTTGGTAACCACCAGACCTCCTCCTGTGCACATAGACTCGACCTTCTTCGTTCCTTATTTTTCTCTCTAGCACACACACACCACACCCTCTGGGCGCTACAAAATCAGTCACAGCCTATTTCCAAAGTGTCCGTGTGGTATCCGGAGTGTAGCTCACACCACTCTAGGGGAACATACTGAACTCTGTGAGCTACAAATTAGCAGCCTAAGGCCACAATAGTTTTGTCAGCAGGGCAGTCTGGGAAGAGCACAGACTCTCAGTGGAACACAGCCTCCATGGGCGCACAGAAACCACGGGGAGCATGCACAAGGAGCATCCGTGTGAGATGTACATTCTAATAGCCTAAACGCAGCTTGTTTGCAATGCTATTTATGTATATTCTTTTTTAAACAATTCAATGGGACTCGTTTAATGCTTTTAAGAAGTATGAAAGACTAAGTCTTTCCTGGCGGGATTTTAACGTGTGAACTGCAAGTTGCACCTAAAACTCTAAAGCAGGTGCATCAACCCACTGAGCAAGCATAGGGCATAATTCAAATCGTTGTACAAGGACCTCATTCCTGATATAAGGATGCCCTTGCACCCAGAGAACTTAGCTTATCTGGAAAATGTCAGTGAACAGAGACATCCCTCTGAGAACACGAGGGGAGGCGGTATGTTAATGTCTGGGTGCGGTGCTTCCTTCGAGCAATCAAAAGGGCTGTCTGGAAAGAAGTGTATTGCATTGTGATTGAAGAGGTGTGAATTCCGTGTGAAGTGGACGTGAAGGGCTGTCCCCCACTGTGCCCTGGAGACGCGCTGGCGAGGGGCGCTCTACTGTGCTACAACATACACCCACCCTCCACCCATATCTCCAGTCCTCTACAGCAAAGGTACATGGGCCTTTCCCGCCTAATACTACATGCCTTTCTACGAACACTTGTTTTATTTGGGTATTGACTACAAGGGTCGTACATACTTGTGCGTGCAGTAAAAACAATATGCAAGTGCAGTGCAAATTATTATCGAATAAAATTGCAGTATCATGCAAGCGTGTTATATAAATATGCAGTCTACCTTAATGTTTGTTTTTCACGGCTTCGTTACTTACATATAAATGATGCTAGTAAGTACATCAACATGAGGTACATCTGACTTGAAAAACCAAAGAAAACGTAATTACATTAACCGCAGTCTTGCAAGCATAACAGTAGGAATACAATTGGAAAAAGTAGCTCTAAAATAAAGACTACACCAAATTTGTAAAAAATGTTGTGGATTTCTCTTACCAATATGTCGCTCTGCACGTAGCTGTGTAGCCCTATGGTAATTTGAAGTCGGAACACGTCCCTGATGTTAAAAAGACTTTAAAGATAACTTACCTTATACATGCCCTTTCACAGACCTGAAGCAATGAGTACACAAGTTGTGGGCCAAGGTAGACCTGTAACTGAAAAAAATAAGATTATAAAAGCAATCAGAGCGCACAGGACACGGACACACCGGAAGAAGGGGGCCATACACGGCGGGATGACGATAACACGGAGAAAGCCAGACAGCCACAACTGCAAACACAGCTCACAAGACACGGGCACACCGGGAACACAGGTGATAGAAACAAAACACAGAAACAGAAAAATGTAAGCAAGAAAGACAATATACCTTATTTGACTGTTTGTGCATCACGGAGAGAGCGCTACGGCCACTACTGGAAAGGGAGGTCACAGGCACACCGGGAAAAGAGGTCATAAAACAAACAGAAAAAGAGAGAATGGGAACGATAAAAAACAAGCATAACCAAAAGAAATGTGTTATAAAGAGCCTCTGCACATATATGTGCAGTAACAGGCATAGTTGAAACGTTATGGTGGTGCCCTGTTGTATCCGGTATGACTGTAATAAGGACAGGCATGAAAAGTACATGTTCAGGTGTGACAGGCATTCAAGGAATGTTATTAACAAGCATAGCATAACAGTTTCAAATAGAAGTAGCAGTGATTACACGAGAGAAAAGGGGACAGGCTTAACATACACTCTATAATAATGGCAGCCAATGTGTATATTAATTGCCAAACATGACAGAAAGGAGTGAAACAGCGACAGACATGACACATGCGCATGCCAACGACAGACATGGCATAACTATGACGTGATTTATAGTCACAGGCATGAGAAATCATTGTGCAATAGTGAATGAGACTGTGCATAATAGTAATAGGCGTTACATTAATTTGTGCACTGGTACAAATGTGTCATGAATGTGTCCTATACTGGCACACAGGACAAGAAGGTGTGGAATAGAGACAGAAAGGCAGCCAATAAGAAGCTTTCGGGAATGTGTGCAATAGTGACAAGCAACACCAAAATGGGTCCACTGGTGACATACTTGATATACATGCGAGCCTAGGGCCATTCATTAAAGGAATTATAAGCATGCCTGAAGCTTGCTCACTAGTACCAGGAATACCTGTGACGTGACCAATAATGACAGGCATGGCGGATAGGAGTACACAGTGACAGCCATTGCAAAAAATGCAGCCAATAGTTAGATATGTATTGTAGTAACATAAACGGCAGATATTAATGCAACACTAATAGTATGCCAGTATGCCGAGTGGTGACAGACTACAAACTGTGCCCATGGTCACAGAAATGTGCCCATTAATGTTAGGCATGACGGACAGGTATAATAGGACTGCAAGTGAGTGACAGTCACGACAAGACATTGCACATGGAAGGCAAAAGCATGGCAGAAATGTAGCCAAGGAGTACAAACATATGTGCAACAGTTACAGAAATACGTGCATGGGCTCTGCAGCACACAGCAGGTTAGCGCCCGGCTCTGCTCCAAGTTTCTATCGTAGAAACCCATACTAGGGGCTGCAGGAGCTACTAGGTGCCCAAAGGGGAGAGAGCTCTTTTCCCTTACCTGCCTGGGCTGCCTCTTCCTGCACAGTCCCGCGCCGCCTCAGCATGGACGCACGGCCTGCCTGGGAGTCATGCACTGCCCGCTCTGCAGCTCACTACATCTGGCGAGCATCTGTCCACCCACCCCCTTTCAAATCTGATAAAGCTGTTTAACTGGGCTGACTGTTAGCATACGGCAGCGGGAGCAGGCATTACGACACTGTAATGTCCTGTAACTACTCTTTTCGTTAAGAGAGAGAGTAACCGTTTAGGTGTAACAGTCACTGGTCCAAAGTATAGGAGGAGGAGGCACTGCACCGATCTGCCCGTGCACAGACTCTGTTTAGAAGTCACAGACGTTTCTGTTTGAGGCGCACATACTTTTTTTTTTTATTACAGAGAACATTAGAATGTTGGCGCTAACACTTAAGTGGTATATTTAATTAAAACTGACGTCACACACACTCACTGACTTACCCGCTCCCGGCGCCCTTCTCCCGCGGTCACAGCAGCAGCTCCAGCCGCCGGCGGCCTCGGCCACCTCGGGGGATCACAGGGGGATTAAGAGACATTGAACATAGGCTGATGGGGGCAGGGATGCCAACACAGACCCAGGGACAGAACGAGACACACCAGAAGGAAGAGACACAGGGAGCATAGATACGGAAATGAAGGGGTATTAAACATAGAAAGGCAGATAACATTAAGCAGACCCAGGGACAGAGACACGCGAAATCAGGAACACTGTGACAGACAGAACTCGGCTGTCTCCCCGTGTATAAATCACTGCAGCTCAGTCCGCGTTCACGCACATTTCACGCTCAAATGGAAGCGGTGTAAAATGTTATTAATTTCGACTTGAAGCACACTGCAGCCCCCCCGTGCCTTGTCACCCCTATTAGGGGCTCGTGTTTTATCAAATCTCTAATTAATCTCGCAGACATCGCCAACTTCTCTGCTGGGGGAGGCCCGGCCACAAAGCTCCCTTGAAACCCCCTTTTAATCGCCCAAATTAACTGCGGGAAATTTGCATGTCAAACGGAGAGAGGGAACCGCAGATAAAACGGATCGCTTTAAATGCCCCCCTCTCTGCCCCCCTGAAGCAAGCACTTGCTGTCCCCCCCTCTCTGCCCCCCTGAAGCAAGCAATTGCTGTCCATTAAATGCCGAGGAGACGGGGACTCACCCCACGGCCGGGGGGCTGCTGGGCACGGTCTGGCTCCGACTCCAGGGCTCGGCTCTGAAAGGGGCCGGGGACGGACGCGCCGAGGGTCCCTTTATGCCGGGCCACTGCTGCATCACATTCCGGGGGAAAAGGGATCAAAACGGCGAATAATTAGAGGCATGGGAACACGTTTGGGGCAGGAATCTCACTTAGGCAAGGCAGCCTGAAAGAAGGAGACGAGACAAACAATGGCGGACACAAGCCAGGCACGGCCTGGCTCCGACTCCAGGGCTCGGTTCTGAGAGGGGCCAGGGACGGACGCGCCGAGGGTCCCTTTGTGCCGGGCCACGCTACGCTGTGTGTCACGATTCCAGGGAGGGAACCCGGACAGAGGTATGACTCGGACATCCTCCGCCCGGGGATGCTGCTGATGCGTGCATGGGAAGCAGGCAGCGGCCCCTAACGCTCTCCATCCAGGGCGGGCTCCGTCGGGGAAACGGGCAGCATTGCGGGCATCGGCGGCCACAGCTGGGGGGGAGGCTTTCCTTTTCCTGGCGTCGGGTCTGCAGACGGCAGTCTCGCTTCCTCCCGAAACTACTCCCAGCAGGGGCAGGAGGGAGCCGGGTCTCCGGGAAGTGCAGTTTCGGGGCGCACTGAGCGGTGGAGAGGCACCCCAGGCGCTACAGCAAGCACACACCGCCCAGGCTCGCACTCGTAGAGGATCTGCGCCCTGGATAGGGATTTCTTACCTCGCTCAGGCGGCGAGGAGGAAGGGAGTCCTGCAGCTCATCTTCGGGGAAGAAAAAAAATGGCGTCCACAAACTTTTGAAAATTTTCGAAATTGGGGGCGTGGTTTTGTGGTTCTGAGTGACGGACAACGTCACTGTCTAAAGAACACAAAAAATCACGCCCCCAAATCCGAAAAGGACGGGGCTACATCGGAGTGACTGATCTCTCCTCCAATGGCTGGCCTCCGTTTAGGAAGCCAGCCAATGAAGGAGAGACAGGGCAGGGAGGTGGGACCTTCTGCGCTACTGAGACTCATTAAATCTCAGACCTAAGTCTGCGCAAGCGCAGCCTTTTAGGCCTTCGACCTAAAAAGGACTGCTGTGCGGTGATTTTGTCAGTCATTAGTCTTCTTTGTGATTTTTAAAGGTGTCTAAAGGCAGGCGCGGGCAAACTTCACTAGTTTTGTTTTCTCCTTTGTATGTTTGGACTTGCACAGCAGCCAATTTGTAAAAGGGAAAATGAAAACTACTGGCACCAGAATACGACGTGAAGACTGGGCGTAACACTCGCGCCTAAAGCCACATACTTCTGGTTCTTTTGACCCAAGCGGTTTGCAGAAAGAAATGTGCCCTGCAACACAATCAGCACTGCACTGGGGATCTACAAGCACGTAGCCCCCCAGAATACCTTCTTGGACACCATCATCCGGAAATTCGAAGGGCAAAGTAAGTGCTGCACACACCTAGTTGTTTGCACCAATGCCAAATCTCATTATGGTAAGATAGCACAGTGGCCTAATTCACTGACTGCTGTGAAGATGTGTAACACGTGTAAACATTGCCGCAAGTAGGCCTTGAGAATCTGCGATATATCCTGGTTTACGCAGTTGACCGATATTCTCTGCACCTGGATGACACGCTTTACTTTCACTGTCCGTGCCTCATTGCCCTTGTTTATCAACACTGCTGCGAACGCTTGGAAATGGTTTTGCATCTATATTTAAGTTAAAAAGCGCCATTATATTTAGTGTGAAAGGATCAAACTAAGGCACTTTTCAAGTCTATTTGCGAAGTTGCTGTTTAGGTTTATATTTATGGCGCCATGAAATAATAAATAAGACACAGCGACAGTCACTCAGCACTGGAATATATAAATCACAGCCCTTGTCTGTCCCTATCCCGGCCGAGGTTTTCTTGTCGCCATGTTTGTTGGCCGGGGAGAGGGATCGGGGTAATTATAGCACAAGCATTACACACCTGGGTGAGCGCCATTTACAAAAGTAAAGCACCCGCTACACCTTCCTTGACACATACCTTAGTGAGTGACCCCGCCAGAGAAGTGGGAAGCAGCAGGCCGTCTGGACCGTCCGTCCGTAATAGCAGCCAGGCACTGGCCAGTCACGCGGTCCACTCTACTGGTCCTGACTCTCAGACTGACTGAGTCACTTCTACTTTCTCTTTAGTTGTGGCACTGGCAGCACTGTCTGGTGCGCCACGCGCGAAATGGCCAATCACCTCCACATGGCTGGATATAGCCGTATGTGATTGGCCATACAGTGCGGGCCGAATGCAGAGCAGCCAACACCCATGCGCTACAACATCCTGCTGCAGCAGCCAATCCTGAACAGCGCCACTGCGCCAGGATTGGCTAACGAGCAGGTACTATTCTGCCCATAATGAGGCCGAGGCCCCGGGTCCCTGCCACAGTCTCTAGTGCTATTAGGGGGTTGGGGGGGTGGAGTGTACCAGTCTACGCATGCGCAGGCCAGTCGAAAGAATTAGTACTCCGGGATTTCACATGCGCAGGCCACTCGCTGCTTCCACAATATATTCTTTTGGTTGCCTGTTACTCTCTGCCTCAGCCCCGCCCCCCACGGCCCACTTCCGTGTGAGATGCCTGATTCTGTCGGGCTTGTCCCGGGGCGGTAGTGCGCAGTGCGGGAGCCTGAGTCACTGCGCGCCGCTCAGATTCAATTAATTTTTCAAATCCTTTTTAATTCTTAGTAAGTTGGCAGTGCAGTCGTCCAGCTAGTGGGGCAACGCCCCAACGCCCCCAATGGATGCACCGCCACTGCTCTCACCGTCAACACTCAGCTGAGAGTGGCCCAGGCGGTAGAGGGAGGTAAGAGGAGTCAATTCGCAATTAAAACGCTTTTTTAAATCAAGCGAAAAGTTTTGCACGAGTAACTATTAAAACAACCTAAAAAGCCTTTTTCAGTCAAGCGTAGGTCTGCTGGCAGTATAGAGAAAAAGACAAAGCGTGAGAACCTCCGGCTTCCGCCTCAGAGGGTGAAGAGAAATGTTCTGCGCGCCTGCAATAGGCCCCTTTTGTAGGCAGCTAGAGCGCGTCAGGGCGCACCCACATCCAATATGGCCGCTGTCCCGCCCTCGCCTCCCCGGGACCAACTCTCACCGTCAACACTCAGCTGAGAGTGGCCCAGGCGGTAGAGGGAGGTAAGAGGAGTCAATTCGCAATTAAAACGCTTTTTTAAATCAAGCGAAAAGTTTTGCATGAGTAACTATTAAAACAACCTAAAAAGCCTTTTTCAGTCAAGCGTAGGTCTGCTGGCAGTATAGAGAAAAAGACAAAGCGTGAGAACCTCCGGCTTCCGCCTCAGAGGTGGTTACGACTTGCGGTGTAAAAGACGCGTTGAAAGGGTACTGCGGAGTAAAATCCGCTTGGTAAAGGATGTTCCCCAAAGAAAAAATGCCTTATACTTATATCACTGATTGCCATCATTCGTGCAGTAAAAGTGTGAGGAGCAGATCATATAGCAATGGCCGACACATGAGGCATCAGAAAAGCAAAGATGTGTAATCTTGAGATGTATGTTAATAGCTGAGTAGAGTCATCCAAGATGCATCAATTTAGATATACGGGAAAATCATCACACCTCTTAATTCTTAATGACATCCCAGTAGCTGATGTCTCAAAGTGTCGTTATCAAAATAGCCGGTTCATGATACTGGTTCACACGCCATGATTCTTGCAGAACGTGTAGAACACTGACAAAGGATAACAGGTGATGTGTGTTAGTGTATATGTGGATCATCTTTAAAACGTCTCTACAAAGCTCCTATGTATCACATAATGTGATAGGTAGAATATAATCTATTTGCTTTGATTTAATAAAGTCTTTATATAAAGTATATAGAATCAGCCATGGACTTTTAGGGGCATGTAATACGGAAACTATAACCATAGTACTTGAAGTACACAAGTGTATGAATTGTCCACGTATATAACATTGGAATGGGTTGAGTCATGGTAACACACTTAGCTTGTCAATGTGTGTGTTGTTTAATCTACATTGATGTAGCCCAATAGATGTTTCTTCATTTTGCAAGCTTTCATTTTGACAGTGTCCCTTAGAATGATTGTGTGTACCTGTGTATACACCTATCTATGTGTGCAGAAATTTGAAGTGACATAGTATCAAATTCAAGAGCACTCACCATTGTACTGGAGGTATGCGTTGTGGTGAGGAACTGGTGGTAGTATGTGTAACCGGAGTGTCAATAAAGGGACTAATGCAAAAAATATATATTTGTAATTAATGTGTAGGTAGTATATGTTTAGCTCATAGTATATGTAGGTCTTGTGTTTGTTCATATTTATTAAGGAGATAGGTTGTTAATGTTTATTATGTGGTATGTTAGTGATAGTTAAATTGGATCAAGAATAAGGTTAGTTATAGTAGGATATAGATTGGAATAGGTAGAATAAGATTAGACAGGGTTAGTGTAGTGGGTTTATAATTACAATTACTAGTTCTGTTTTATGACATATGTAATTTTCTGCCTGACATACTTTGTATTTTGTTGTTCGCGAGCTCGGTGTGTGCATCTTCTGAGGTTCGATCAGTTTCTACCAGATGCAGATCGAACCTCCGTGGGTGCGCCGCTCCTTGCCGTGGCTGAAGATGTATTGGAATAAATTGACTTTATGAAAATTAAGAAACGTCTGCTCGTAAATATTCTATTTACTACATCTTGGCGACGATCGGGAGATTCTTCAGCCACATTTGCAACGAACCCCACACGTCAGCTTGACGATCTTGCCCCAGACTGTTCCGGAGCATGTGTTCTATTTTTATAAATACATATTTTGCTTATTTACTTGAGCGCTTCATATGTTTTATTTTTGGAAATACACTTTAAACATATTCCACCTCACTGACCCCAGGGAAGCAAACACCACCAACATCCTGAGCAACATCAGCCTCAAGCAACTTGGCACTGACCCTACTCACATCGCAGGACACACGCTCAACCTTTCAGCGATAGTCAGGTACAACCACACAACTCACCTGGTCCAACAACTACAGCATACACTTCACTATCTCATGACTCACTACTCCGGCACCGCACCCCCCAGATCGACGCAAAGAAACTGGAAAAAGGTATCAGAAGACCAGTAGAACAACACTTTCTGCTCCCACTTCCCAGAACCTACACACGACCTAAAACAAGCAGCTAAGAATTTCTCCCAGTGGATCACAAAATGCACTGATGCCATTGCTCCGGCTAAGACAGTCGAGGTCAAAGTACCAATCAAACAGCATGTTGGTTCGCTGAGGAACTGCACTCCACCAAATGCAACTGCCCACAACTAGAAAGGAAGTGGCGCATCAGCAAAGAAACGGAAGACCACACCACCTTCAGGACTGCTCTTAACCAGTACCGCTGCCTCTGATAGAAACCAAGAAGAGCACCCTTGCAGACCGCATCGAAGCTAGAGCAAACCATAGCAAGGTACTCTTCGCCATCATAAAAGAGTTTGTCAATCCCACAGCCACCGAGAATTACATTACTCCCTCCGAGGAACTGTGCAACATCTGCTCTGGCTTCTTCCACGACAACATTGCGCTGATCTATGAAAACTTCGAATGCCAACCCTCCGCTGCCTACAGCATCAACCAGCTCAAACCCACAAACACAAACCCTGAACACCTCATGACCTCTTGTGCACTCTGGAGCACCCATGGATACATGCCCCCACCACGTCTTCAACCTCAGAAGCCATACGATCGGTGACAAGCTCAGGAAGGTACTGAATACCTCCATCACTGCAGCCTCCTTTCCTGATTACTGGAAACACGCTGAAGTGAGGCCCCTCTTGAAAAAACATCAGACAACCCAGCCGAAGTAAAGACCTTCCGGCCCATCTCTCTTCTTCCATTTCCCGAAAAAGACCTTCTGAAAGCAATCAACCGACGGTCACGTGGTCGCGAAACATGGCAGCTGGCTGACGCCAGTCGGGAGAACCTCTGTGTGAGGCGAGAGGGGTCCAGTGCTATGGAACTTGGGAATGGTGGAGAACGAGGGCGGACTGATTAGTGCTGCCGGGTGCCGCGACTTACTAAGTACAGTGAGCGGAGTGCTGACTATGAAGCTCCGGCGGAATCACAAACGAGGACATCAAGGAAGGAAAAAACACGGTGCAGACAGCGGCTCCTTACAACTCCGTAGACAGGCAATAGCTATTACCTCTACCACCGCTACTGTAAGGTCTTGTATGGGCTTGGTCTCTACCTGTGTCACCGAGAGACGTGGCTCCGCCCTTCTATGGAGTTGGAGTCGGGCGGCAGAGTGTTGGAGGAGATTCCGCACAGCCGAAATACTTCATGTGGCTAAGAGTGGTATTTCTGCTAATTTTGCATATAAAATGGGTGAGAGGAACAAGGCTTTTAAACTTAGACCTGGTGAAACTGGATTGCCTTGCTGCCCAATTTGGTAGCTTGTAAACTCCGTAGGCTAATCTCCCCTTTCTCAGGGCCCTTACAGCAAAGGGATGGGGCTAATAGTTGTATTAAAGGGGGAAAGGAGTGGATGGAGAGCAAGTCCTACCCCCGAGCCCTAACCTCTAATACACACTATTCTATAAGCTCAGGTGTAGGGGGGCTAAGGCACCTACATCAGACCACGCGTCTCCGGATGAATTAAGCTCCCGGTGTGAGAATATGAAAGAGGGGAGGTCTCTGCCAGAAAGGAGTAGATATCAACTTCGATCAGCTCCTGAAAAGACAAGCATTGGAAATGCAATAGGGCTCGCATTAGGAAAGTTTGAGCTATTGGTATTATAAATGATTTTTTTTTAATTTATGCGTTATTTTGTAAAATAGCTAAATTAATAGCTTTGTCATTTGCGGAATGCAGAATTGCTAAAATATTGATTATAAACTACTCCTGTCAAAAACGAGTTAATGACAGATTTTTTTTAATGTAATTTTCTGGTGTCCTTTAGTATGAGGAAAAACACACTGCTGTATTTTTCTTCTTCCGAGATTTATATTATTGACGATCTTTCTAACTGTCACATCAGCTGCCTTTAATCATTTTTGGCTGCAACACTTGTAGTTTTGAATATAGGAAGATTGTTGCAATACGATGCACTGAAATAATTTTAACCACAGGGGAGTCATACATGACCTGTTTAATATAAATCAGAACTTTTTTCCACGTTGTATTTTTGCTGTTGGGCCTTGTGCATTGTTTAACCGTGTGTCCCCACTTCCACAGTGCGAGGAGCTGGTGAGCCTCCTGCTGAATACAGTGATGCTGTCAGTGCCGCTCTCTGGAACGTCACAGTGGAACCTGATCAGCTTCTCCCACGGAGAGTATTTCTACAGCTTGTTCTCAGAAACCATCAACACGGAGTTACTGAAGAACTTGGACACTGCAGTCCTCCAACTAATGAAAGCTGCAATGGTCAACGCAAAGATTGTATGCATCATGGTGGGATTTCATAGCAGAGGTGACGGGACATTGAATACAAAAAATGTCGACCTATGATATTACAAATCTTAGAAAACAACTTTTCAGCCAAATGTTATAGCCTACATATGTAAATTACATAGTTTTAGATGTATAGTTCTTCTGCAAGTCTTGCACAATTAATATTCTGCAATTTTCAGTCATTCGCATATTGTCTGAGCCTTGCTTTCTCCCTCTGCGAGTTCACTCGTTCTCGTTAGTTGCACATATTCAGCCATTTGTACAGCGTCTACATCGGCCATTTAAAGAGTCATAAACTTTGCAAAACTGGGCTACAACATGACAGGAATGGAAGCAAAGAGGGGTAGTAAAGACGATTAGCTCACGACAAGCGTTCACTCAAGGAAGCAAAGCAAACAGCTGGAGAAGAGAGAAAACGGCAGGAATCGAAGTAAAGAGGAGGATGCAAGAAGAGGTACAGAGGGAGTTAATGATAGTAACGTTGAAAGTTCACCCAGACCAGCGGGAGGAAAGGAGAGACGAGGTGGAGAATGAGGAGAGGGACAAGGATCCGTGGGAGGGGGAGCAAAGGGAAACACGAGAAGAGAAATGCAAATTAAAGTAGATGCATAAAAGGAGACACGGCCGGCGGCCGTGAAACTGAAAGTACGGCCGGTCGGCCGTGAATAATTAGGGGATGAGCGCACGCTGATAAGCTTGTGGGAGGGAGGCTGGGCTGCCTTTGATGTGGTAATGCGAGGCAGGCAGGCAGGCGGCTGGTGGCATTGTGCACGTGCTTTTTAGGGCTTGCGCAATGACCTAAAAAGCACATGCACTGCGTGGAATAGCCAGTGGAATAGTGCTTGGTTAAACGCTGTTTAAGCCCCTATAGAGCTTCGCCAGCTATGCGCATGCGCACAGCAGGCGAGCCCTAAAAAAGAAAACGATAAGTGAAGAAAAAGTGGACGAACCCCCTCTGGTGGTGACTTCTAAGACGCCTGTTAAAAAGAACTCCAAAAAAGCTAAAATTAAAAAGTGTGGGTCATGAGAACTGCGGTTGATACCTAAGCCACTTCCCTATCTCAGGTCATATTTTAAAATAATGGAGCATGTTGCAGGTTCACAACCGGTTGTGGGAGAAAATAATAGTTTACTAAACCCAGCGGAGAAAACAATATTTCCCTCGTGTCACAGGGTATTCCATTGAGGCTTGAGAATCATTTTTCTCCGCTCGCAGAGTCTCGGGAAAACCCATCCGAGTTATCCCAGAATGGTGCAAGGCTTGAAAATGACACAAATGGAGTAATTTTGAACGATGCTGTGAGTCCCGCATCGACGCTTTCCGTTCGAGATGAAGCTGCCTCAGGGGTTCCAGGCGGTCAGTTAGTAGACTTGTTAAACAGCCTGAGACAAGAAATCTTAGCTAAATTTGAAACTTCCGAAAGAAATCAAAAGGATATTCAGGATAGAGGGGAGATTCTCGAGCAGAAGATTGATGAATTAGCTAAACGTACGGAGAGTCTGGAAGAGGAGGTTAAGGTCTTGGGCGAGGCCACTGCTACCAATCTTAGAGAGATTGAGAGGCTCAAACAAGGAAATAAGGCACAACAGCAGGATATGGAACGACTTGAGCTTCAGACAATGCAAAATAAAATCTGCCTTCTGGGAATTAATGAAAATGCAGAAGAGGCGGATATAAAAGGTTTTGTCTGTAGGTTGCTGGGTGAGCTATTTCCAGATGGAACAGATATAGATTGGGGAAAAGGGCTCCAGAGAGTGCACAGAGACCTGTATAGGTTGCAGACAGGGTGGAAAGCCCCGAGGAGGATATTAGTCTATATTCTTACCTATTCAATCAAGGAGCTGGTCTTAGCCTGGGCATCAAAAGATCGGTCACTGATGTACGGGTACTCTACCTATTTAATACGATCTGATATGGGCAAAAGAAGAGCGGAGCAGCAGTGGCTCTTAAGCTCAAAAATGAACGAACTCCGGTCCAAAGGCGCGCAAGTGCATATGAAATTTCCCGCCATGTTGAAGACTATGTGGCAGAACAAAATGTATAGCATTCGAGAGCCGGAGGAAGTAGATGCCCTGTTAAAGTAGATGGGAGGAACAGAATAGAGATTGAACCTATATCGTTTAGGTTGAAGATATTTAATTTGTAAACTATCTGTAAATAGCACTGTATGCAGGTTGGTAGTAATAAGGAGTTTTAGAGGAATAGGGGGAACTTATTTAGTTTAATACAGTGGGGATAGGCTTCTTACACTATATATCTGGATACATCTTACATGTACTATGAATTGTTTATATTGTGACAATACGACAACACGACAGCACTATCTATGTTTGTGGGTACAGGGGTTAGAGCTAAGCTAGGGTTTGGCACCAGGACTCATCTTGTTAGCATAGGGGTATCTCAAAGGCGCTTGCACCCTGAGAAACAGATAGGGGGGGTTCCCGGGTTGGGTGGGGGGGAGGTCACAGGGTGTTGGGAGCTTGTGGGAGAAAAAAGAAAAAATTTGTGTCCTTAATCTGCCATATATTATCTTTATTTTTTTGACAAATTTCTTAATAAACTGGTGCCAATAGGTTTTTCATGGTATAGATTAGGAGGGAGTTTTATTTTCACTTAATAAATGAGTAACAATTTGGTGCATCTCACCTCATGGAATGGGGAGAGATCCATGCGAAAACTGGCCCGTATTATGGAGTTTCTTAAGAAATCTGAGGCTAATGTTATTCTCTTACAGGAGACCCACTTACAAAAAAGCGAATGTTTGACCACGTTTATAAAATGGTCTTGGGTTCAGGATGTTAGCTCTAATCAAGTACAAGAGGAGTAGCTATAATTATAAGATCAAATAGTGGTATTAAACTGGAAAGTCACCATACAGACTTGTCTGGAAAATGGATATTGGCTAACTTCAAGATTCAGAACAGGGTGTTAGTGTTTGTCAGTTACTATGGTCTGAATCAGTGATGGAGCAAGGATTTGCATATGAAGCGACTTGCTCGTACTCATGAACCTCGAATAACCCACACTATGTAATCAACATGTTTGTCTTACTAATTTACCCTTTCTTCATCTGTATTGGGAAACCGAGTGAAGCTTGCTTATGTGTTTACTAATCCGAATACGCTTGCATCTACAATGGTTGTTGCTACGCGGGAAATTTCTACTACGCATGCGTCTGTCATACTCACGTGACATGACGTACTCGCAGCTTTGGAGGGAACTCTTTCGCATCTGCGCACTAGTGCTGAAATGGCTGTTCTGTGTTCTCACATGCGAGAAGCTTGCAATGCTGCTTTTGCTAAGCTGTTCGTTCTGCTTAATCCTAATGCTATAGTTTATATTAAAGTAACGGGTATAGAGTAGAAATTCATGGTATACAGTGTCATCATTTATTACTGCGTTCTAAATTGTTTCCTTTTACTTTTCATGTATCGTATTCTTTGGGCCTGGGAGGTGCTACTACTACATTTTGGAAGTCCTTTCTGCGCATGTCGCCCTGCGGAGGAAAATGAACTCTGCAGCATTGGAACCTAGCCAGATGGCAGCAACAGCCAAGATGCGCCTGGGAACCCGACCTGCGACCCAGCTAGAAGGAGCTGAACTGTACTGAAATTTGTTACAATTGTATTCAATGTTATATTCACCATTGTTAACCGAAAGGCATATGTCATGAGAACCTGGAATTTAAGGGGCGTAAACGGAATCTGAATAAGGAGTCCGAGAAAGTCTCAAATTTAGGTGGTGTGATGACCTGGCCTCCCCCCTTGTCCAATCGAAATTGGGGATCCTTACACTTGCAAAATTGGGGGGGGGGTACACTGACCTGAAAAACAGTATAATTAGCGTAGGTTTAGCTAGAGATATTGTCCGACTTGTCCGAATAGCTGACCTGTCACTGACCCAACACACTCAATAGGTGACTGAAAGCAGAGAGCTGCGGAGCACTCTGTCGGGAGGTTCGAGAACCTAATCAGGGTTTTGGGAAGTGAAAGTGCTGGCGAAGCACTTTGCTAATAAAAGTTATAACCCAATCAGGGTTTTGGCAGATTCCTTGCAGAGAGGGAGTAGCGCAGGCGTTGCAACCGCAGCAGCGGGTGCTGATCTTAACCTTTGGTGAACCGGTCCTGATCCAAATTCTGGGGTTATCCTGTCCTGATTGTCCATGAGCTGCACCTGCTCGCCTACTGGCACTGAAGTCTTTGGGGTTCCTCCTGTCTTTTCCAACTGACCCGTGGCAAGGGTTGGTCTTCACTCTATCCTAGGTAAATATAAGTCTGTGTGGTGATTGTAAATTAACTTGCATTCCTTTTCTCACCTGCCCGAATTTGCAAAGCTTGATTGCATATGTTCCTTTTCTTTCCCCGTCCCTTGGCAAATGAGACATTCATATGTGTTATTGATTATTAGTGTGTTCCAGTTTTCAACCCACCTTTAGCTAATGCGATATGTTTCCATAAGAGTATATGTTCCTTTTATCACCCTCCCCTTGAGGAGATAAGCTGAATTTAACAGTATGTTCCAAATCTCACCTTCCCTATAGTTATTAAGCTAAATCTGGATAATCTAATTGCATAAGTTGTGTTTTTCCTTTTTCTTTTTTTTTTTTAAATTTTTGAAAACCTTTATTGAATCAGAACACACAGCTATTCAGCCTGACATCCCGGAGGCGAGGCAGCAGGAATAAAAGGAGAGAAGTAGTGTCAAACAATTGAAACATAATCGTCGAAGGTTGATTTTATATTAGTAAAGATAACAACAAGGCGCCCGCGGGCGCGAAAGTGGCAGTGCGAATAGCGTGACGCTGGGTGTCAGGGAAGGGTAGGGAAAGAGGCAGAAAAACGCGCATCAAGGATCAGGTACAGAATGGGAAGGAGGAGGGAGGGGGAAGGTAACAGGAGAACATAGTACAATAGAGCTCAGTTGGCGTCACAGACTAGGGGGAAACATCATCATACTGGCTGATTGGTTCAGGCGGTAAGCACACATCTCCCCTGTATTCATTCCATGCTCCCCAAATTTTAGACCAAGTTCGAGGCCTCCCTCTGGCCACATAGACTGTCTTCTCCCTGAACATGCACCAGTCCATGTTGGCCTTCCACTGTACCAGCAGGGGGGCCTCGGCCGCACCCCATCTCTGGGCTATGTCCCTCTTAGCTACCATGTTCCCAAGGGTAACCCACCTAGTCTGTGCAACGTTATGGTCGGACGGCTCCCATACGTTCAGAAGGCACCGACGGGCCTCAGCGCGGGTAGCCACGCCAGTCACCTCCTCCATGACGCGGTGTACTCTTCTCCAGTAGGAGGCGATCACCGGGCAGTCCCAGAGGATGTGCAGAAAAGTGGCAAGAGCTCCACAGCCCCTGCGACAGAGGCCGTCAGGCGAGAAACCCATGTACATCAATCGGGGCCCTGTCATATATACACGGTGCAAGATCTTAAATTGCACGAGGCGAAGACGGGAAGAAATGGCCACCTCCTTAGGGGAGGAAACTGCGCCCTGCCAATCCTCATCGTCCAATTCGAGGCCATCCGCCACCCACTGGTCTCTCAAGCTAAGGAGGAGGTCCGTGCGTGCATTAATTAATTTTTTATATGAGAGGGAGATTGCGCTGTCCGGCATGTGCCCATCTAGTATCCTGTCTTCCAGAGGGGAACTCTCGGGAATGACGCCGTCCGGCGGAGAGGCCGAGAGCAGCGCGTGTCGCAGTTGAGCGTAGCGAAAAAACTCCGTCGCGCTCAGCTGGTATTCAGTTTGTAACTGGGGGAAGGTCTTAATCGAGCCCTTGGAGAGCATATCATCAACCCTGCTGATGCCGATAAGGTCCCACCTATCAAATCCCTTGGTGTGCCATAGTCTACCCAGGATGTCGGAGTCATAGAGGGGAGTGAACCTCGTGAGTCTGCTCTGCCACCCTTGTGCCTTAGTAACCGTTCGCCAAGTGCGGACCGCCGTTCGGGTGGGGCCCGTCAACCGTCGGTCAAAGGACTTCGAGTATAGGGCCCGATAATAGTTACCATCGCCCATCAGCCATCTGTCCATGGCATAGCCGGGGCTCTTCACTGGGCCGTAGAAGCCGTGATTGAGGGCGGCTAGCTGCGAAGACCAATAGTAACGGCGCACATCTGGGAGGGCGATGCCCCCGTCGTACCAGGGGAGTGTGAGTTTGTGGAAGGCAACGCGGGGTCGACCGTCCCAGAGGAGGGTACGGAGAAGGCCCTCAAGATCGCGAAAGTAGCGCGCCGGGACCGGGTCTTGAGCGTTTTGGAGCGCGTATAGGAACCTGGGCAGGGCCATCATCTTGAATAGAGCGGCACGGCCAAGAAGGGAGAGCGGCAGTTTACGCCAGCTGTCCACATCACGTCGTAACCGCTGAAGAGGAGGAAGCAGGTTTTTGTCAGTGTTTTTCCTTTTTCAAACTGCTAGTGAATTGCCAAAGTCTTTGGGATTAGTATGTTCCCTTTCTTTACCCTCCTTTAATCAAGTTGCGAAAGTCTGTTTTCTAAAATTAGCATGTTCCTTGTTTCTACCTTCCCTTTATTTTCCAAGTTTCTAAATGATTAGCATACTCTATCTTATTCATAGCTATACGCTGTTTCTGATTTTGGTTATTGATAGTCTTATTGCATTTAACTTGTGGCTCATGACCTATGATGATGATGATGATTAGATAAAAGTTTGAACCTACCCTGAGTCTGTGGTTATTTTATAATTACAAATGTTATGATATTTTTGAGTGCCTTTTCCTTAACTCAACTCCTTGATCCATTGTGTTAGATACTTAGTGTCAAAGATTAGTAGGTTACTGGTATAGGAATCAGAGATTAAATTACGAATATACTAGTAGTAGAGCGCGAGTTACCTAAAATAAATGTTAAGGTAAACGATTTGGAATTATGGGCCCAGGTGAGTATTGGTACAAATTCTAGTTGGGTGACCAGCGCGCTCTATCATCAGGATAACCCAAATGTGTTCATTAAATTGGAGGCCGCCCTTTTGTCAACTAATAGCCCAGTGATTATTGGAGGTGATTTTAACCTAGTTTAAAGACCCGATTTGGATAGAGCATCTAAAATAAAATATGTCACCCCCTTACATTCAATGGCTATACTCAAAACTATGATCCAAGAACTAACAGGTACATGCATCAAACTCGGCATTTGCGATTCCTTAATTGCGATTTTTAAGGAATCGCAATTAAGGAATTGCAAATGCCTATGCATCAAGAAATCGCTAAATAAATTGCGATTTCTTAGAATTCGTTAATTGTGATTAGCATTTTGCGAATCGCAATTAAGGATTCCCTTCCCATTCATTCCTATGGGCCTAGAGGCCCATAGGAATGAATGGGAAGACAATCTCAATTTGCGAATCGCAATTAGCTAATCGCAAATTGAGATTGCGATTTCAAGGGTGCAGGGGTGTCCAAAGGACACCCTGTTGCACCCCTGAAATCAAACAATGCACATATGTTGTGTACACACATGCCCTAAGGGCATGTGTGTGCACAACATGAAAGTCAAAAAAATGCAAAAAAAAGCATTTTTCTAACATTTCGCAAAATTACCATGAGGTCCAACCTCATGGTAATTTTTTCTCTCTAATTGCGAATTCGCAATTTTTTTTAGGTTCATGCATTGCTTTTGAGGAATCGCAAATTTGCGATTCCTTAAAAGTAATCGCACTTGAAAAAAATCGCAAAAATAGCGATTTATTCACTTTTAGGATGATGCATCCCAAATAGTGATTTGGGAATCGCAAACGGCCGAATTTTGCGATTCGCACCGTTTGCGATTCCCAAATCGCTTGATGCATGTGCCTGTAAATGTAGTTGATATTTGGAGAATCAAGATGGGGGATAAGAAGGGATATACTTTTTTTTAGCAAAAAATATGGCCACCACTCCTGCATAGATTATTTTTTAAGAGATCAAGTTTTACTTGAGGGTGTTGAAAAGGTCAAAAATCTCCCTGCTACCCTTTCTGATCATTCTGCGGTATGCCTTTCTTTGAGATTTCAGGAAAAGAGGAGTATAACAAGATGGACCCTGGATCGGACAATTCTAGTAGATGAGGATGTCCAATCCAAGATGCGAGAAGAGGTTGCGACTTTTTTTTTAAATATAACAATGGGTCCACCAAAATTCAGGTAATCTGGGACGCGTTTCAGGCGTTTCTGAGAGCCTTGGGTACATCTATTATGACAGGGAGGAATCGTAGCTCTAGGCAACAAGAGTACGACCTCTTGAAAAACATCCAAATCAAGGAGCTAGAGTTGCAAAAGGCTTCCTTAGAATCCTTTAGTAAGGTTTCTCTTCTCACTAAGGAGTTAGAGTACCTCCGACAAGAGTATCAGGGTGTTCTGGATAAGATTTTATTAAATAGATGGAAGGTCAGTAAACTCCAGAACTTTTCATATGGTGAGAAGAGTGGCCGGCTGTTGGCTTGGAAAGCTAAAACCGATAAAGTTTGAAACCAAATAAGTAGCCTAAAAGAGAGTTCAACTGGTCAGATAGAAGATACTAATATAAAAATGGGGGCTGAAGTGCGTGGATATATGGCCAAGTTATATAAAGAGGATATTATGCCAGGGTCGGAAAAGATTAAGGATTTTCTGGGTAATGTTTAGCTCCCTTCCCTGAATGAACATCAAAGAGAGTCTCTAACCTCTGGGATAAGTGAAGAAGAGATTCAAGCACAGATGAGAAGGATGGCAAGAGGGAAGGCAGCCGGGCCAGATGGCCTTCCGATAGAAATATACTTATCTCTTGAGGATAGCATATTCCAGTGTTTAAAAAGCTCTTGATACCATTTAGGACCCCCCAGCATCTTGGGCTGAGGCAACGATAGTCTTAATTTTAAAACCAAATAAGGACTCGTTGGTAGCAGAGTCTTTTTGGCCTATATCCCTGTTGAACACGGATTATAAAGTGTTTATGGGGATATTGGCAGCAAGGGTTGCTAAGACTATAAAGAGTGTATAGTTCATAGAGATCAGAGGGGTTTTATTCAGGGAAGGCAGCTCAATGAACTAACTTTTACAATGCTTGGTTTAGTGGACCTAGCAGAATCCTTCAACCTTCCAGTAACACTGGTGGCAGTTGACGCTGCAAAGGCTTTCAATCAGGTCCACTGGCCGTATCGCTGGAGTCCCTACGAACATTTGGATTCCCTAAGAACCTAATAAAAGCGGCCCAGTTATTATATAGTGCTAGAGTTATAGTTTTGGTTAATGGGGAGTTAACTGATTGGTTTAGCATTGTGCGGGCAACAAGACAGGGATGTCCGTTGTCCCCCCTGTTATTTAATATTTATATTCAACCCTTTGCAGATTTAATCAGACAAGATCCCTCCATCCTTCCATTTAGATATAAAGACCTTGAGGTCAAATTAGCTTTATATGCAGACAATCTCATTTTGCATATGCTGAATCCCAAGGAGGCTATTCCAAGGTTGATGGCTAAAGCAGAACTGTTTGGGAAGGTATCGGGCTATAGTATAAATAGGGACAAAACTGAAATCATGGAGTGGAACCAACCGTCTCAGACCTCCGGGGTAGAATCCCAGATGCGATATCTCGGCATTACAATTACTCAGAAGTTAGCTGATGTCCCTATGGTTAGTTGGAGGAAGAACAGCCAGGAGGTAGAGATATTATTGATTAGATGGGCAAATCTCCCTCTTAACCTATATGGCAGGGTCAACTTAATTAAAATGATTATACTCCCCAAACGTACTTTTCTTTTTAACAATATACCCCTCCCATTCGTCAGAAATGAGGTAGAAATATTACAGGGCAAGATCTGTAGTTTTGTTTGGGCTTCAAAGGGTTCTTGTATATCCTGGAAAAGGTTGAGGAGAAAGTTAGAGATGGGGGGGACTCGCTCTTCCAGATCTATGGGTATAGGCACATGTTTTTCATTTCAAGAACTTTCGGATGTTGCTAAATAAACCAGATGATTCTGCATTAGGTATCCTGTATGGGGTGATGCTTCGTGATCTGGGGGACGAACAAGAGCAGTTCCTTTTTAAGTTTGGAGACCCAATTTTGTTTTTAAAAGTTAGATTGAAGATTTTGTTACATGCAGTGAAGAACTGGGTTTACATACAGAAAAAACGTGGATTAATCTACTATCTGGATTATGCACCAATTTGGTGTTCCCCAGGTACTCCATCATGTCTAGATGATCTACTCAGGCTACCATTGAAGCAAGCAGGTATCTCGCGTTGGGGATATTTAAAAATAGGTAAGGATCTGATTACTTGGGAAACTCTAACATTATGCACTTGTGGACAATTAACCAGATTCAAATGTTATCAACTTTCTGCTTGGTGGGCTAGGCAACACTGGGAGGAACAGACGGACAATGCTTGGCTAATTCAAGCTATGAAAACCAGAAGTATTAATAAAGAAGTGGCCTTGTGGTATTGAACCCTGATTGAAGCAGAAGACGATATAGATCAGGATATCCAAAAGCTCTGGAGTAATGATGTTGATAATATTAATTTGAGTGAGGCTTGGATGGGCTCTTTTGCATAGCTGCGAGAGACAGTTAAACCCGCGTATCTCATACGAAATCCTCTATTTACTCTTTATCAGGTTTACTGGTCCCCTGCGGAAATAACAAAATTTTCCGGAACTCAGTATGTTTGCTCAAGGAGTCAAGATCCCTAAGTGGATGACTGCCATATGTCTTTAGTTTGCCCAGCGATCACCAAATTATGGATGGATCTTTGTGAATTTTTAACGGATGTAATTGGAATCTTTACTTATATTGTTTGTAATAGGTCAAGATAGTATTTTTGTTTCAAATAAAATTGCCACAAGATTATTTTTGTGTTATTTAATTTGGAAGACGAGAGATCTGCAAAGCCTGGAAATCGGCTTTTCCACCCCTTTTTTCTGAGTGTAAAAATAATATCATTCACATAAGCCAACAGGACATGGCAAGTGACCCTAGAAGTCGGAAAAAGATATGGGCTATGTTGGTTGATTGGAGTCAGAGGAACGGGGTCCAATGATTAAGCCAATAAATAGCTGTCGGTCCTGGTCCCCTTCTTCTGCATGCTATGCGTGAGAGGGGTAGGAGTGGAAGCAGCTAGATTTCTTGTGTGGAAAGACTCTATTCCTATCCGGACCTCAGTAAGGGAAACTGAGTATTGCCAACAAGTTAATTGGCAGAATGAGGACCAAAAAATAAATAAAGCAATCAACCAACAACTCACCCAACACCTAGATGACCACAACCTCATGCACCCATCCCAATCTGGATTTAGAGTTAACCACAGCACTGAGACAGCACTGATCACAGCCAACGGTGACATCAGAGCCTTCCTGGATGCAGAGAAATGGCAGCCCTCATCCTCCTGGACCTTTCTACCATGTTTGACACTGTTTTGCACTGTCCTGATCAACAGACTCCACCACAAAGGAAATGCCCTAAAATGGATCACCTTGTAACTCCTTGGCAGAACCCAAAGGATCCGTCTCCCACTGTTCACCTCAGAGCACAGGAAGATCATATTGTGAGTCCCCCAAGGATCATCCCTTAGCCCGACCCTCTTCAACGCCAACATGACCCCCCAGCCAATACCGTCAGATCGCACAGACTCAACATCATCTCCTACGCTGACCACACCCAGCTCATCTTTTCACTGTCCAAATATCCCTCCACCACGAAAGCTACCTTCCATAGATACATGATGAACATCGCGGACTGGATGAAGAACAACTGTCTCAAACTCAACATGGAGAAGACGGAAGTCCTCATCTTTAGGAATAAAACCTGCCCATAAAACGACGCATGGTGGCCCGCGGAACGTGGCACACCACCGCCCCAACAGACGACGCCCACAATCTCGACATCATCCTAGATAGCAAGCCATCCATCCCCCTGTTTCCACACTCTCAGTATGCTCCCCAAGATCTTTAGGTGGCTTCCAGTAAACTCCATAAGTACCGTTACGCAGACCCTCATCAACAGCAGACTGGACTACGGTAACACACTCTGCGTAGGGATCACTGCATGCCTCCTGAAGAGACTCCAGACAATACAAAAATTTACAGCCATGACTCAAACTCGACCTCCCAAGAAAGACCACACCATCTCAAGAAACTACACTGACTCTAGATTCAGAAGAGGTGCCAGTTCAAGATCCTGACCCACGCTTGCAAAGCCCTGCATAGCAAAGAACCAGAATAAGCGCCTGACCTTCCACCAACTGAACAGACACCTTTTATCTGCTTCCCTCTCCCTTGCAGACACCTCATGGATCCTCCAGGCCAACAGCGTAGGGCACTCCTTCTCATACCTGGCAGCCAAGATTTGAAACAACCTCCCCCTGCCTCTCTGGACCACACTGTCACTCCACCAATTTAGGAAAGAACTAAAGACCTGAATGTTTGAATGATCAAACCTCCACGCTACTTCTAGGATCTCCAGTGCCACAGGACCCTCACGGGTAATTAGCCGCACTCTATAAATGTTTGATTGATTGACTGGTTGATTTTAAGTTAAGTTATTTGTTACAATTAAACTTATGTAGGTATGGAGCTGAGCTCATCATCAGCAGCGAAGGGGTTAAGATTTGTTCATCCAGGATAGCAAGGGGAAACCGAGGACCGGTTACCCATCATAGGCAGGTTGTTGTACAGGAGAGGTAGTAATTTCCTCTGGAAAAGAAGTGGGATATGTTAGCATTCTACAGAGACTGTCTTTGATGTAAATGAGTGTACATTGAATATCACAGTCAACTGTTACACTTCCTTCTACATAGGTATATTACAATCATATATACCAACATGTAAACATTACCATATTGTATCGTAGGCGAAAGTCCCCAGTAAGGGAATGCAGGATTGTTTCACAACATCACTTTGTACGATAGCATGTTGACATACACATATTAGGTATGCATACAGCTCAATAAATAGGGCAAACATCAGGAATGATCAACATTCTAATACAAAACCCGTATTTTATTCAAACTGTGGCCCAGATTTACCAAAGTATTGCATTGCCCTTGTGTCACATTATGTGATGCAAGGGCAAGGCAATCCTTGGGTCATATTAAGCCACGCAAAACACCTTTCATGACCCTGCATGGCTTGGTAATTCAAGAGCAACACAAGCCAGCACAAGTTGCTGGCTTGCGTTAATCTGGGCCAAGGAGTCGTGGCCCGTTACATGGATGGAGCATGAGTGTTCATATACATCCACCCATGCTTTTTGGTGCATTCCCAGAATTATCAAGGCGAGTAACCTGGGAATGGGTCAAAATACTACGCCTTCCCAATAGATCCCTGACAAGGAGCAATATCTATATTTCTCCTTGTTGTTTCCTCTTTCTAAGCACACTTAGAAAGAGGAACACGCCTCTACTGATTCTTTTAGTGCACAATAGTGTCCCTTCCTGCACAAAAGTAAATCCTGCCTGCAATGCAGGCACCCTTGCATCATGGTGCAAGGTTGCCTGCACGGGTGCTAGGCATCACATACTGCACCAGCGCAGGGAGAGAGCATGAATGGGCCATATATATCTTGGCGGACATGGTGCAATTCTAGCCTCTCTATTTGACACACTGCAACAAGTTGTATTGCTGTTTTGCGCTGCTTCAAATATTGGAAATTCGTCCACTGGATTTCACTTCACAGTTGCCGTCATTGCCTATGGACATTGGTACACACACCTGTATGTTCCTTGCAACATCTAGAATGAGAAATAGTCCATTGGTACTAAATACCTTCTATAAGCATATTCTCCAGTTGTTACCGAAACATGACATTTTAATTGTATTTTTTTTCCCATCATCATCAAGATCTTTATTTCAGCCTGAATGGCCATAAAAGCACAGATAAAAAACAGTACATAACATTTGATTAATAAGACAATCATTACACTGTATGGAGCAATGAGTTACACATAATTAGTACAACCTTACACTGGCATTACAAAAACACTCTACTATCCCACAGATCTGCCACAACAGACCAGAATCAAATCTATAAATATAGAGTTCATGGAGTGCGTGTGAAATACATGGAGAGCCTAAATGACTCACATTTTTGAAGATCGGGTTCAATAAAGTGCATATGCAATATATAAGCAGCAATAGGAGACTTTAGTACTCCAGTGATATCCAATTAAGAGTATAGTAGTCCATAAGGTGCAAGTGCGGTACATGAGCAGCATGAGGGCCCTTACATTAAAGAAGAGAAAAGAATGGAAAGGAGCAAATCTATTTTAAGTACAAAGGCAAACCTGGTCAAGAATGTTTAAATAATTAAAATCTAAACTTGAAACCTTTAAAAATAATTAATAATTAATTCAATTAATTAAAAACATAATTCTACAAGGCATGCCGTTTCTAACAAACCCACATGGTTCCGACAGTTTATTTTCTGTGATTTGGGCCATAAATTTAAACTTATAAGTACATAGAATAGTACACTTTATAATAAAATTGTTATCTTTGTACTCTAATCTTTTTCACCATTTAGTTTTAACCATGTGAGCCTTGGGTACATTATACTTATGTAGAATTTCAGTCCAGCTTTAGCTCTTATAAGACTCACATTGAATAAAAACCTACTGATGCTAAAAACAGTTTTTGGGGATGTGACTGTTTTCAATATTCTTTCTGCTTCAGTGCAAGTTCTAATATTCAAAATACGGCAAAGTGGTTTAATCCATTTATTTCTTGGTTTGCAATATGCACGGCAGAAGAATAAAACATGCAAATCGTTCTCCTTTGAAGCATTTTTATAGAATTCACACCATTCATTATTGTTTTTGTTCCTTTTTACTGCCCATTTTGATGTATTCACATTGATGTTTAGTACACCGTATTTAAACTTCATATATAGGTCTTTAGCCAGTGGAGGATATATCTCGTCCATAAATATTTCAAAACTGGCTACTCCCTTGTGTAAAAGAATCTTTGATGTCAGTGTACCATTACCTGCGCTGTACAGCAGATTATTTTGGATATAGACCAAAATGTTACTTTTAGCAACTTTTTGCTATACCCTGTTAATTGTGTCGGTGCTTCCCAAAAATGTTTTAGGCCTAATTCCTCAAACCAGAAGGAAACATGTTTTATCCACGGAGTACCCCTAGCTTTATCGATTTCTAAGATCTCTTCGAGAAACTCTTTATAACTGGTCAATTCGGGAGTTGATCATAGTCGCACCCAAAATAATAGTGGTCGTAGTACTGCGTGGTGGTCCATACGTTTAAAGTTTAGATCCATCAGGATGGGTATTAGTGGTGTTCTTACTGGCAACCCCAAACCCTCCTAAAAACGTGTTTTCTCCCTGTTCAAAGGCCTTTTGGCAATGTGGTCCCCAGATTTCGGCACCGTATAATGAAGCTGCTTGCACTTTATATTTGTAAACCTCCAAGGCAGGGGTCATTGCTTTTGAGGCGCTACTCCCATGCATCTTTATTATTGGGAGCAAGTTTTGAAGTTGGGCAATTTTATTTTTTTCCAACTGCTGTCTCCAGGATAGCTTTGCATCCAACATTATCCCTAAATAATTAAAACAGTGTACATACTCTAGCTTTTGGCCTCTAACGATTAGGTTTTGCTTAAAGGACTTGTGTGGGTTTATAGCCATGTACTTTGTTTTGCTGGAATTTATTTCAAGGCCATTTTCATTATAGTATGTATCAAAAAGATTCAATAGGGATTGTAGACATTTGGGCATTTGGGATATCAAGATGGCGTTGTTGGCAAATAGAAGGGCTGGCATTGGATCCCCACCCAGCTTAGGAGAGTCATGTGCACAGCCCAAAAGGTAGTTTGGGATGTCATTAACATAAAGAGAAAATAGGATGGGTGCCAACACACACCCTTGATGTACACACCGTCTAACTTGAATTGCCTCTGTTAATTCGCCCCGCGGGCCCCATCTGACTTTAGCGAAGTTGTCCTCGTGTAATCTTGTTATTTGCTGCAGTATATCTGCGGGAACACCCTGTAGTTTTAGAGATTCCCAAAGCAAATTCCGAGGCACGAGATCGAAGGCGGCCTTAAGGTCTATAAAAGCTATACATAAATGGCCCTTTCTCATATTTATATACTTCCAACATAAACATAGAAATCTAAAAACCTGATCGATTGTGCTCGTTTTTATTCTAAATCACGCCTGGAATTTTGAAATCACCTTGTTTTCATCGAGCCAATCGTTTAATCTCCTTAAAATATGTCTAGAGAATTTATTTTGTAAAATGTCAATTAAACTGATTGGTCAGTCATTTCCAGGATCATCACAATTACCTTTTTTTAAAAAAGTGACAATTTCCGCCCCTTTCCATGTTTCCGGTATCGGCGAACCACCCGCAATTGCATTACAAAGATAGTTAATGTAAGGGCCCCAGACACTATTGTCATGTTTTAGTAGGTCCCCCAGGATTTTATCAGGCCCTGGTGCTTTGCCGGGTTGAACTGCTCTAAGTGCTAGGAGTGTTTCTTCCATACTAAAATGCAGGGTATTTATATCTGAACTAGGGACCGTTGATATGGGACAGGGTAGTTCTATTTGGTTATCAGCATATAGTTTAGAGAAGTGCTCCTCCCACGTTCTTTGCATCTAAAAAGAGGTCCTTGGCTTCCCTAGTTGTTTTACTACCTTTAGCAATTATGCGCCAGAACCCTTCTTGGTCTTTAGATTTAGCCGCTTCAACGAAATCTATCCAGATGTTATCGTCCCACTCTTTCTTTGCTTGATTTAAAATGTACTTGCATTTAGTTATTTTCTTCCTTGTGTCTACTACATTATTCTTTTTTATTGCCAATAAAAGATCGGCTTTGGCCTCTCGGCACTCCTTGTTGTACCACAAGTTAGCCCCTAGCTTTGCTCCAGATCCTACTCTGCTTTGTTCTCCTGGTAGTTTACCTAATATTGGTACCAGTGCCTCCTGCAACCGGAGATGTGCGGCCATTATTGGAAATTCCACTTCTGGAGCATCTAAATATGGCTCCGTGATGTCAGAAAAAGCATTATACATTTGCATCATGGATTCTGCCTTACCTAATATATTGGGCCACTTTAAGGCACAACGGTTGTTACTCAATATACCTCCATCAGAAGGTGTCGTTGTTTCTTCCTTATTCTGGAAATTTCCAAAAAGGTCAGGTTTTATTAATAAATACAAGGGTCGATGGTCACTATCAGGTCTTATATCTACTTTCATATCTAGTGTATTTGGCCTGTGGGGGATGAAGTCCCCTAGCCACTCCCGGCGTTAGCGTGGCCTTGCGGTAGAGGCAATGGATGTTATTAAAGCCCCTAGTTCAGGGGCAGCAGTTATGGGCTCCAGGCAGGATACTGCGGTCGGCAGACAGGTATGCTATTATAAAATCAATACAGCTCCTATAAGTACCCCTGCAAAAGGTAGGAGTATTAGGTTTATCTGAAGATCAACAGCCATTACAGGCTCTACGCCCATGTTCCGTTGTTAGTTTAATTATCTGAGCAACTGCTATAGTATAAGACACTAGTGGGTTGCTCTGTAGGGCAGGGATATTGTGGGCGGTGTCCTCATCTTCAAATAAATTGTCGAGCCGCACTACCGGTTCGAACTTACAGTTAAGGTCACCTCCAACAATTATCATTGCATCTGGGTATAATGAGTTCAAAAAAGTATCCAAGTGATTTATTGTTATCGATTCCTTTGTATTTGGGCTCGGCCTATTATATACATTAATTAAATATAAAATATTTTTTCCCTGTATTTTTATTTTTACACCAGCCAGATCCTCAGATAATAAGAGTAGTACCATAGATTCTATTTTAAGAGTTATCCTAATCCATACGGTGAGACCTCCCGAAACCCTGCCTCTTGGTGAAGGAATGGCTTTTACATTAAAGGTCTTATACCCTACCCTGTGAGGGGAATCCAGAGCCCATGTCTCTTGTAAGAGAAGGATATCACTATTTTCTGTATACTCCATCCATTCTACGTCTGAGATTCCTATTTAATCCTTCTACGTTCCAGGATGTTAATCTGAACGCTTCAGCACGTTTACTTCCTATGTTTACTGTATTTAGCCTTCCATTACTAGTGTTTAGATCAAGGGAAGCAATAACAGACATTGATGATGTCTGCCCTTGCTCCTCCTCCCTAGCATTTATGCACGACCTATATATATTACAATCTTCTCACTTCCCCGGTCCCTCTTCTTGATAATCTGTATTAGTAGTGGATATTTTTCCCCTATTTCTATAAGTTATATTTTTTTCTAGATGAGAGTTATGACAGATGTCCTCAATTGGTTGTCATTCTACTTCGTCTAGAGTGGATAGAACTTTGAATCTATTCGAGGATAGTACTGGGGCATCAACGTGATGTAATGGCCTTAGATTAGGTTTGTAGAAATACCCCAGTGGGAGAGCAATTATGCTGGTATTTTGAATGAAAGTTTCCTCTCTGGTATTCAGGAGTGATCTAACCAGCTGCGGCCGATGGAAATTTAATATTATGCAATCTCCGTCTATATTTTTAGAAGAATCGCCAACCCATCCCACTATTCGGACCATCAAAATTTCATTAATATGTATTGGATTACATTTTTTATGTTTTGTAAGCCAATCTGCTGTTTTGTTTCGTAGAGTCCTCCATGATTCTTTTTGTCCTACTTTTAACACTGGGACATCTACCAGAATTAGGACATATGGGCATGCAGCAGGCGGTAGGCCTATGAGATCAGAACTTGGGGCCGCATAACTGTCTTTTGGTTTGTTAATTCCATCTGATCCTACCCTTTTTACAGATTGGTTTAAGATTCCGCTGCCATTCAGGGTGTCTGTTCTCCTCGTGAAGGTCTCCCTATTCTGCTCTTGTTCCCGTGAGCCCATTTCTTTATTATCACTTCCTGTTGTAAATTTGTGAGTAGTTATTTCTGTTCGTCTACTATTCCGTCCTTTAAAACATCGAGGACCAAAGTTCATCTAGTTGTTGAAGGTTTCCGCCAGTTTCAACGGTACAGAAAGTACTTCTTTTTACTTTCTCTTTAATGTCATCTACAAGTATTGTTAACTGGTCTATCTTTTGCTCCATGGAATCCAATCTTTTGTCTATTAAGCCACTTTTCTGGGTTAACATTGTTTTTAGTGCTGTCTCAAGTATCCCACTGATTGCTCGTTTTAAACCCTCAAAGTTGTCATTTTCCATTTTGCTAATTGATGCAACGTCCACTTCTGTCTGTGTACTGCATGTTTTTAACATCTCCCCTTGCTGCTCCTCTATTTGCTGATTTTTCTGCGAGTTGGACCTTAAACCCCTTTTTTCCTTAAATTCCGCACCCCCCATAGCGTGCTTTTGTCTCGCCCCAGGGGCCTTTCCCTTAGTCTTATCTATTTGTTATACGGCTCGATCCATATCCTGTATTCGAGGTACTATCATCAACAGATACTTGGTGTTGGGGTTAGGTTTACCGGGGCAGGTATTTCAGATCTGTTATGGATTATTACTCTTGGTGATAATGGTATTGTTGTTTCTCTCTGAAGCGGAAACAGTGTGGGGTCTAGGGATAGCCGTCTCTCTGTCAATTGAATCTTGTGGGACAGCAGGGACTCAGCTCTATTTAGAAAAGCATCCAAGGTGCCTGCTGCACCTTTGCGTTTGTCCATTTCCCCAAAGTACTAGCTATCTATGGGGCCACAGATCTTAAAGTACAGACCGCATCACTAATGGATGACTTACCTAACCGACTACGTGGTATTGTGGCGACAGCCCTACCCGTTAATGCCTACCTGAGGTTCCAGTAACGCCCAGACTAGATCCTCTCACAGCTTAGAATGTATTCGCTTTGGATTGTGTCCCCAAAGTACACAAGTGGGTGACAAAACAATGTGGAAAATATAAAGGGAAAATCCACGATCCAGCAATCCTCAAATATTTAAGACCTGTAAGACCCAGTTCGATATCATAAGGAGTATCAGCCCCACAGTGCGTCGTGATACAGTTCAACCAGTCATTTGAAAACTATCAGAAGTGTCTTATCCATTAGCACTTTCAGGGCTTGGTTTCCAACTGCCAAGGGGGGTGGCCCTGCCCGGCCTCTTCCGGCCCCTGACGGGCGCGGCCCGGGCATGACCGCACGCGTCCTACGCTGCGGGAGCCCTGGCCCCCCTTTCAGCACCTCCTGGCTCTTGAAAAGGCGGTGCGCGGCAAGCGCGCCGCGAGGAATTGTGGGGGATGAAGTCCCCTAGCCGCTCTGGGCGTTAGCATGGCCCTGCGGTAGAGGCAATGGATGTGAAATTCCCCAGTTCAGTAGCAGCAGTTATGGGCTCCAGGCAGGATACTGCGGTCGGCAGACAGGTAGGCTATCTCAGTGACAAACTCGGGCTCCGACATTTTTATAGTATTCTATTTATATTAGACCTTCACTTTAGCATGAAATTGAGGTGCACTCACATATCAATAGGCAACATTTTTTTCCACATTATTACAGAGAAATCTAAGTGAATTGTTGGCATTCACACACATTTCTGAACTTACACGCACTGAACATAGATTCACAAAGATATCCTACAAATACCAGTCTTCCCACCACAGAGGCACATCACGCTGGATGATAGCCTTTAACAGTTATTGGATAACCAGTGCTAACTGAACAGCCACACATTTACCTGCACTAGAACACTAAGTTTTACATTGATTTCTGAATGGAGTTGTCCAATTGGAGCAGATGTAACATTTTACACAACATTGTGTTCAAATTTACTGAAAATGCATAGGGATTCTACTTAAAGTTTGTGTGGTTATTGGAAATAATAAGGCTATGATACCACACTTACCGTCTATGCAAATAGCATTACATTTTATTCATAATAATATCAACCAATATGTTTGTTCTTAGAAACACATCCATACTTGTGGCACTGTGGACATGTGATCCATATGTAGGTACTAAAGTGTGTGTCATGCGTGAGCATAAGGCAAGACAACTATTGGATCTTAGTATCATGGACTCTTTGTATGTTTCCTATGTGTGGCTTTTGTGAAGGTATAACCCTATCTTGCAGACACAGCAGTGCAGACATCCTTACAATTTGTTTGAGGTATGTAACATGTGTAACTAGGCAGCACACAATGCACCACATGTAATTGGTTTATGGGTTGTGGGCCTGTATCATCGATGTTTACAATACTATACACTCCAGCCCACATTTATCAAAGGTTTGCGTTGCCCTTGCAACGAAGGTGACACAAGGACAACGCAAGCCCTTATGTGAGATTTGCTATCCCACACCTTGATTGGCTCTGTGTAGTAAATATTGTGTACTGTATCGCAGTGCAAGTACCTGCTCTTACTCTACTCTGGGTATATTTCTGTGGGTGGAGCATAGGTGTTCCCACACATCCACACAATGGGTTGTGGAGCAGTAACAGATTCATTCAAACTTGTCTACTTGGTAATGTGTCAATATGGTACTCCATCCCAAGTGAGGTGTCACAAGGAGATATATCTGTATTTCTCCTCTTAATTTCCTCCTTCCATGTGTTCTACATTCAGCAGCACACATACAGTAAAATGTCTCTAAGGATTCTTTTTGTGTAGGAATGTGTCCTTTCTATAAACGTTTTGAGCTTAAAGGATCCTGTCTGTTAATATCGTGTAAGTTGGATATATATGTACTGAGAAACAGTAGTTCATAAATCTCTTTTAATCACAATGCTTCGTTTCAGATTCACAACATATCAAATAGCTAGTCTCCAAATAAAACCTTTCAATGCTACTTCCTTCATACTATCGCATTCTTAGAATACTACCCCGAACATACTGATATGTACCAGAATACGAGGCGAGGCGTCTGTGGAAACAACTCTCCTGAGTTGTCATGCGTTTCAGCTAGCAAGGTCCCTGCTACAACTACTATTCCTAAATGAGTTCTGGAATCATGGGTGTTGTATCCCAGTTCTGCAACTTCCCCGTGCCCCCAGTGCGAGACAGTGTCAACCCATCTCTCCTGCGCGAGAGCACCCTTTGTCCCTACACCCTTCTCATTGGTCCCCCAACATTCCACTCTCCCTCTGGCCTCCTTCCAACCACCAACTGTCATTCCAGTGATTTCCTTCCTTACCCACGCACCGCACTAGGTGTGGGGCTGTAGTTATTTACTTCAGTCTCATTCTTCGATTTACTACAAGTGGCGACGAGCAGAAACCACAGCCCCTGACCGCGGATTAATTGTACTCCAGCAAGATTTATGGTCAACTTCAAGAAACAAGGAAGGCGCTGCACCCGAGTTACAGAAGAACTGGCTTCCTACCTGGTTTTGTTTCAGCCTCCAAGGCGTTGTGCTTCTCTGCTGATTGAGAGCGTCGGAACGTGTTCTGGCTCCTGCCCGGGGACGTGTGACCATCCAACGCATTCTTTTCATTCAGCGGCGCATTCCATTCACGAACTCAGCTTTGCAACTGAGTGTTCTTCGGCTCCCGGCCAACCGGACACAGGTAGAGTGCTTCCTACGCTTATGCTCATCTTCCTGGGGCTTTCAGCTGAGTCGTGTGTTTACTTCAACAATTTCCTGTCAGCGTGTTTACGCGCCTACTGACGCCTCTCTGTATGCATCTTCTGCGCATGCCCAGGAGCACACTACGTCACTGGACCGCAGCGTTAGGCACCATCTTAGAGTCATTTTCATCGGAAATTTGGTGAGTTTGATTCCAACTCTGGCACGTTCACGGTGATGTGCACACCTATGAGAATAATTATAAAAGTGATTTCTACATTAAACATTTCTTCTGAAATTTAAAAAAGATTATAAACAACTCTAATAGAAAACTGCCATGAGTGCATTTACAGTCAATATCCTCTTAACTTCAGTAATGGGAAAGTCGATGCCTTCTGCTATTGAAGTACTCTTGCTTGTGATGGAAGCTTAAAGCTTGGGCACATGGTTTAGATAATCATTACACACGTATCCTAAATTCTTCTGTCTGACATAATTTTCTTCTTTGTCTGCTATTTTGAGGATCGTTGCAATAGTGATAAGTGAGGAAGAACACCAGGTTTAGTGTAACAACAACTGCAAAGCAGACCTTCACTCTTGCATGTAAAGCTGGAAATTGTTTCTTTTCCTTCTTTCACTTTAATTCGTCATGTGTGCTCCGAGTTCCTTGAATCTTACGCAGCCTCAAGCGTTTCTACCCCTCAAAGGTGCTTCATGTATGCCATGGAAGGAGTGGAAAGAGTATTTCACAAATTATATTGAAACGGTAGAGGATGAGGACTTCACAGCTGAAAAGAAAAAGAAAGTGCTTTTGTACTGTTTAGGTCCTGGTGGTGTCAAAACTTACAACAACATAGAAAAAAAGTGAGAGAAGGCAACAATGTTTATCAACATGCCTTAGATGACCTTGATGCTCATTTCTCGCCTATTGTATGTGTTGCTGTTGACCGATTCAAATTTTCTAGGAGGAAGCAAGGTAAAGATGAGAGCATTGATGATTATGTGACTGCTTTGAACAATTTAGCATTAACCTTCAGATTTGGTCAACTACAAGAAGAATTTGTTCGTGATCAAATTATCATGCATGCTAGCAACCCAAATATTCAGGATAAACTCTGGGTGAATGGAGAATCTTCTTTAAAGGAAGTTGTCGCTTTAGTTAAAAAGGCAGAACTAACTGGCAGATGTGCCAAGGCAGTTTTAGATAAGCCAGTGTTAGTTAAAGCAATTAATTCATCCAATGCTATCAAACTAAGACAAAATGTAAACTATTGGGAAATTGCACATGATTATCACAAGAAAGGTGAACATTACAAAACCAAACACAGGAGTGAGAAGAGTCACAGTATGAAAAACAATGAATTCTCTGAACTCAAGTGTTATCGATGTGGTTCTCCCACCCATTTAGCTGACTCCACAAAATGTCCTGCTAGACAGCAGAAGTGCATGTCATGTGGTTTAACAGGTCACATTGCTAAAGCATGTAGTAGAAGATCTTTCAAACAAAGCAACATGTTAAACACATTCAAGAGGAGAGTGACTCTGCTGAGGAAAATTCTGAGTACTCAGATTCTGACAGTATCAACTACGTATTCTCAATTGAATATGACTTATTGGAACTCACACCCACAAAGAAAAAAAACCCATGTGTGATGTAAATTTGGGTGGTGTAATTGTGAACTTAATGGCTGATTCTGGTTCTCCTTTCACGATTATCAATGAGAATGTATGGAATCAACAATTCACTGACAAAATTGGTATAGCACAAGAGAAATCTAATGTCATTGCTAGAAGTTACACAGGCAACAACATTGACTTTTTAGGAACACGAGATTTAGAATTCGAATTCAAAAACAGGAAAGCATGTTGCAGACTTTTTGTGGCAAAAAAGGGACCTTCGGTTCTTGGTTGGAGTGACCAAGCTCACCTTGGCATCATCCTCAACCCAAATAGCGCCGATCCTGTTTCGTCAATTGATGAGTCATGTAAACATACCATGCACTAAGATTTTCCAGAAGTGTTCTCTGGTAAAGTTGGTCTTCTTAACAGTTTTCAACATACAATTGAATTAAAAAAACTCTGCCGTCCCATGCATTCACAAGGTAAGCCATTTAGCAGTTTCGGTAAGAAATTATGTTCAAGTCGAACTGGATAGACTGGTCAAAGATGGAATAATAGAAGAAGTTGAGTCGGCGGAGTGGGTTTCTCCCTTAGTGGTGATCAAACGTCCCAATGGTAAAATTAGACTTTGCATCGATCTCAGGGATCTTAACAAATATATTATTGTAGATTAATACCCGCTACCACGTATTTGTGAAATGTTCAATGCCACCAATGATATGTGTGTATTTTCAATTATTGATTTAAAATCCGCGTATCACCAAATACCCCTACAGGCAGACAGCAAGAAATACACTACATTTATCACCCCATTTGGTTGTTATAGCTTCACCAGAGTACCGTTTGGTTTAGCCTCGGCCGCAGCGCTTTTTCAAAGGGTCATGACCTCCATCTTTGAAGGCGTTGATGGTATCAGGTTTTTCCAAGATGATATCCTGGTCATGGGCAGCAACCATTTGGAAAATGTAACACGCCTTAGGCAGGTTTTTAACAAACTGAAAATGCATGGACTAACTGTTGAATTAGACAAATGTAAAATTGCTCAGGACAAAGTGGTATATCTGGGGCACACCATTAGCCACAATGGTATCAAACCAAAGCAAGGTTTAGTGGATGCCATTCTCAATGCCCCCTGCCCATCCAGCAAAGAAGATGTCAGAGCCTTTCTCGGATTAACTTACTCAAAATTCATAAGAAAGTTTTCAGAAAAAACGTACAGTATAAGAAAATTATTAAAGAATAGGATAACATTTGAGTGGTCCCAGGAATGCCAGAACACCTTTGAAACAATCAAAAAGGAAATCAGTGATGCACCCTTTCTCAAAGGATTTGATCCCAAAGCTGAAATCTTTGTAACCACAGATGCTAGCAACAAAGGACTGGGTGATGTGCTAGCCCAGAAAGATACATCAAACCATGAATGGGTTGTGGCTTTTGCTTCAAGGTCGCTCACCCCTGCTGAGGAGAAATACTCAGTAATCGAACGTGAGATGCTGGCCTGTTCATGGGCGCTCAATTACTTCAGAGCATACATTTGGGGATACAATGTACATCTTCGCACAGACCACAAACCCGTAATCAAAATCCTGTCTGCCTCAGGTTTGCAAAATGCTTCACCACGTCTAATTAAAATGTCTATCAAATAACTGGATTACACCTACTCAGCAGAATATTGGCCAGGTATTAAGAACAAGATTGCGGATTTCCTTAGCAGACTACCTCTTCCACACAAGGAGAATACGGATACTGAAGAGGAAGATGAAAAAGGGGCTCTACTTTTCAACTCGGATCTTGATGGAATCTCGGCGGGAGAATGGGAACAGCACATGTCTCGCGATTTCACGCTCCAAGATGTATGCAAATTCGTCAACACCAGTTGGCCAGAGAAACGCCATCTTCACGACAATGTCAAAGTTTATTGGGAAATAAGAAATGAACTCAGTTGGGAAAATGGAGTGTTGTACAGAATTGGAAAAGCTATAGCCCCCATCACACTTAGAGAAAAGATTCTCAAACTTTGCCATATTGGTCACCTTGGCATTTCTAAGACAAAATAGAGAGTCAGAACGAGTTACTGGTGGTCTGGTATTGACAAGCAGATTGAAATCCAGATAAGAAACTGTGTAGAATGCTGTGATTCGGATAAAACCCTTAAAACATCTAAAGTTTCTCTCTCTCCACTTCAACCCCCCCTTAATGGCATGGGAGAAATTGGGCCTGGACATCGCGGGACCCATTGAAGGACATGATGGAGAAATCAAGTATATTTTAGTGGTCATAGATCATTTCTCCAAGTGGCCTGAAATAGAAATTGTCTCGGAAATTGACAGCTCAACAATCATTTCCTTCTTGGATAAGCTGTTCTTGAGTGAAGGATTACCCAAATTTGTGCTCACTGACAATGGTCCACAATTCTGCTCTAAAGCGTTCAAATTATTCCTTGAGAGAAATTGTATCACCCACCACACCACCTCATTATACCATCCAGAAGGAAATGGCCTCACTGAACGCTTCAACCGTGTCTTGAAAGGACACATACAGCTGTCAAGAAATGCTAACCTTAACTGGGTGGAAGAAGTGTTCAAACTCATCTGAGCCTTCAGGATATCTCCTTGTGCCAGCACCCGTAATGCACCATTCGTTCTCATGAGAAGCAGACAGCCCCTTAGCATAGACCTAGGCTGTATGCCTACTTCCAAACAACTAGAATGCTCACCAGACAAAATCAGGAATAACATAATCAAGGCGCAAAAATACTACAAAGAATGGTATGATTCCAAACATGGGGCAAAAGAGCATTCATTCAAGGTTGGCGACCTTGTTAAAGTTCGTTTAGAAAAGAAAGCAAGAAAAGGAGAAAGCAGATTCACCGCTCCTCTTCACATTGATGAACTTTTTAACAATGCGGCCAGACTCAGTGATGGGAAAGTGTGGCACATGAGTAGATTGGCCAGATATCATCATGGAGTCAATGTACCCAATCAACTGCAACATAAATCTTATTGCAAAGATTTGTGGGTTGATGTTGATAGGAGCAATTTAGAACATGGTTGCATGCCCAGAGATGAGATGTCACACGAACTCCCACCTGACACTGACTCTGCTGATTGTCACTCATCAGACCAGTCTGTTGATGTCAGTCCTCGCACTCCGTCACCCAAACGGAGTTGCTACGGTGACTCACATTCTGACTCTGAAGTCATGTCTGACGGTCATAGCTTCAGCGGTAGGTTTGGTAGAACCAGTAATGATCCCCACTCTGACACAGAAAGTGTTCCTGATCCCTACTTGGTCACTGGGAGGTTTGAAATTAAATGAATGAATGAAATTAAACTTATAAACGCGCAACTTTGTGGAGAGGTGTAGCTCACTGGTTAGAGGCGGCAGACCCGAGTGCAGAGAACCGCCCGGGACCAGGGTTCGATTCCCGACGCGGCAGGGTCTTGGACCAGGATCAGCGGACTGATAATTCTCGCATCGGTGCCTACTCCGACCAGGGAGCACACTTGGCAACTCTGGGCATTAGCTTGCCTCATCTCCACAACGGCCCCACACAAACGCCGGGGATGCCTGGTTTCACCTTGGAGACCCCCAGGAGGGACTATCTCACAGGGAAAGCCAGGACGGGTTCCCCAGCGGTCTATAGCGCTACGAGGCCTCCGGGTAGCAGTGCGCTTTACAAGACACAACAATTTACAACAATTTAACTTTGCCCAGAGGCATCAAGGCGCCTACAAAAGGAAATCAGAAAAGAAAAGGCAGAACCAAAAGCTAAGGGTATGCTTTACCAAAAAGCCATGTTTTTAGAGCTTTTCTGAATGATTGTGTTGAAGGTGAGATCCTGATCTCTAAGGGAACAGTGTTTCATCATCTTGGAGCCAGGTTGGAGAAGGCTCTGCCTCCCCATTTAGCTCTTCGCACTCGAGGCGCGGTAAGGAGCAATTTCGCCAAGGAACGAAGGTTCCTAGCAGGAGAATAAGGAATGAGGAGATCTTTTACGCCTCCAGTCTCTTTCCTGTTTAAGGCACCAAACACCAGGCATAACACTTTGAATGAAATCCTGGTGTCAATGGGAAGCCAATGCAAAGATTTCCTGGCGGCGGTCGCTGACGACCTTTTCGGAAGGTCCAGAACAAACTTTGCCGCTGCATTTTGCACCGATTGAAGGCCTTGCAACAGACCTTTATTGGCTCCGGCATATAAGGCATTGCAATAATCGAGCCGGGATATTATCAAAGCTACGACAGTTTGTTTCCGAGCTTGCACAGACAGGTAGTGCTTGATTTTGCGCAAGATTGCAATGATGCCCCAGCAGGTGGAGATAGTCCGCCTTACTTGAAGAGCCATGTCTAGGGAAGGGTCAATCATAACCCCCAGATTTCGTGCTGCCCGAGTTGGAGTCGGACACGTCCCCAAGGATTCGGGCCACCATTCCGCCGACCAGATGTCTTCCTTCTCGCCGAACACGAGGATCTCCGTCTTTTCGCCATTTAGCCGCAGTGAATTGTTGATCATCCAAAAAGGCAACTGCCTCCATACAGAGTCTAAACTTGGAGGCAGAAGAGCTGACAGGCTGGGCGAGGGACAGCAAGATCTGCGTGTCATCGGCATACAACACTACCTCCAACCCAAAAGATCTAATGAGCCTGGCCAGGGGGGGTCACATAGATATTGAACAGGGTCGGGCTTAACGCCGACCCCTGTGGGACCCCCCACTTCAGCTGCAGGGATGGAGATAGGAACTCTCCCAGCTTCACTCTCTGTTCCCTCTGGTCCAGGAAGGAGGCCAACAGGCTTAGAGCGTGCGCCTCCACCCCTATCTCCCTCAAGCGAGATGTTAAGACAAGGGGAGACAGGGTATCAAACGCAGCTGTAAGATCCAGAAGGATCAGCAACCATCCATAAACCCAAACGGTATGAAGACTTTGGGGCAGATTTATGACGGACTTGCGCCACGTTTACGCCTCCGTTGCGTGACGCAACGGCGCGGAAACGTGGCGCATCCCTGCGACCTATTTACAACGTGAACCATCTAGGCAGATGCGTCACGTTGTAAAGCCCTGCACCACATGAAACCTGCGTCAGGTTTCATGTGGGCGTTCTGTCGCTGGGTGGGCGTTCCCTCGTAGGAAAGCCCCGTAAAACTGACGCAGTGAAATCTACAAGATTTCACTGAGTCAGTTTTACGAGGCTGCTGCGTCAAATCCTTACGCCTGCTTGAGGCAGGCGTAAGGAGTGATGCACCAGGTTATGTATGGGTGGCCTCTGTACATTGCAGGAGTTGCGTCGCACTTGCGACGCTACTCCAGCAATGCGCCGCCCGTACACCACAAGATGCGTCACGCATCTGCCCTTCCTTGCACCATGGTGCGCCGCATTGTAAATGCGGCGCATCTGTGGTGCCGCAAGGAGGGAATTGCGTGACGCATCAGTTCTGGTGCATCCCTGCTGATTTGCAGAGATGCGCCAGAACTCATAAATCTGCCCCTTAGTTTGTGACTAAAGGCAAATAGTTAAATATTCATTAATGTTTTTGTTATATCACATTACGTGGTTTATTTGTTAAAACTCGCAAGAGAGGAAGATGTGTTGTATCCCAGTTCTGCAACTTCCCCGTGCCCCCAGCGCGAGACAGTGTCAACCCTTGGTTGGTGGCAGCAACCTGGCCCTCTTGGAACTCTGTGAATAACTTGTGGTAAAAGCGCAGTCACTGGTAGATATTGTTGTAGCTCTGGCGCGATTAAGGCGCCAGCGCTTTAGAATTATTTTACGCTCATTTTAAATTGTAAAAAATCTTTTTCTTCACCTACCGACTGTACTGACAGAATCTTTGCAGCCCGCCCTGTTCCATCGCGGCTGGTGCCGTTTGCGTGGAGGGTGAGGCGAGCCGCCATCTTGGGTGGGGCTGGACCGGATCTAGCGGTCTAGTTCTCCCGGGAGGCAGGCTTTAAAACGCTTCCTGATACAGAGCCTGCCGAGAACGCTTGGTTAGTGGCAGCAACCTGGCCCTCTTGGAACTCTGTGAATAACTTGTGGTAAAAGCGCAGTCACTGGTAGATATTGTTGTAGCTCTGGCGCGATTAAGGCGCCAGCGCTTTAGAATTATTTTACGCTCATTTTAAATTGTAAAAAATATTTTTCTTCACCTACCGACTGTACTGACAGAATCTTTGCAGCCCGCCCTGTTCCATCGCGGCTGGTGCCGTTTGCTTGGAGGGTGAGGCGAGCCGCCATCTTGGGTGGGGCTGGACCGGATCTAGCGGTCTAGTTCTCCCGGGAGGCAGGCTTTAAAACCAATGTGCATACAGGAGCGCAGCGGACGAGCACAGCGGGCGCGACGAATGCGCGCCGAAGTCGCGCATAAGTCAAGCCCGTCTGCGCCCGTCCGCGGAAGACCGGGGCTCGGGGCCAGAATCCCTGGTCAAAATTACAAATACTCATCCTCTGAGTTATTGCTACTTAGACCCTCTAGTAGCGCGGGACCCGCCCCACCTGCTTATGCTTTAAAGCGTGCTGCCACCTATGGTATTCTGAAGTCAGAGTTTACTACTGACAAAACCTCTAGGCCAAGCCCTCTCGTCTCTTTCCCACCCTCTCCTGACTTAAATACTACTCTTAAATGCTTTTACCTTAACACTAGGTCCATGGTTAAACACCACACGGACATTTTCTTTTGCTTCAAACTGAGCAACCAGATATTTTATTCCTCACGGAGACTTGGCTCAATGCAGACTCCCTGCCCGACATTTTAGCAGCGGTTCCTTCCGACTACTATATTCTGCATGTTGACAGACCCGCTGATAAAAGGGGCGGGGGGGGGGTCGCTGCGATTATTCGCAACTCCCATAAAGTCTCCCTTCTACCGTCCCTTGACCTCACAGGATCAGACAATTTGATTATTAAAATGGATAATAATAGCGGAACTTTACTTATGATCCTCATATACCGCCCCCTCAAAATATGCCCGCTTTCGCAGCATCCATAGCAGAACAGCTTGCCCCTTTAATAATCTCTCACAAAAAAATTGTGCTGCTGGGCGACCTCAACCTTTTGTTGGACTCTGCCGAGTTAGACACTCAGGCAGCTGCGCTGAAAGAGACTCTTTCAGACATGAACCTCACCCAACAGATACACCTCCCAACCCATGCAAAAGGGCAAAGCCTCGATCAAATTTGGTCTCAGAACATCCCCTTGGCTATCAATTCCATCACGCCCTGCATCTGGTCAGATCACTTTCTGATCAACTTTACCATGACTATCGAAAGTAGTAGGAAGCCTCCGTCTCAGATAGGAGGTAAAACCAGAATCTGGAAGAATGTTGACATCCCTGCTCTTATTGACACCTTAACATCCTCCCTCCCTCCTTTAGATCAGGACATTGAAGAAATGGAAGAAGCCTTCTCTAGGTGGCTACTTCAGGCAGCTGACGTTTACGCTCCCTGCACCAATTTTCCCCGCTCTCGCCCCAATGACGCTCATAGGTGGTTCACACCTCTTTTGAAAACTTTTAAACTTGAAGTCCGTCAAATGGAGCGTAAGTGGCGAACAGCTTACTCAGAACTAGATAGAGCTAACTACTGTAAGGCCCGAAAGGATTACCAAAAACTCATTCAGAAACATAAAACCGATTATTTTTCTAAAAAAATCCTTAATGCCCACAATAAATCTAAAGAACTGTTCAACATCGTGGAGAATCTGAGCGCCAGCGATAGAACTTCTCTCCCGGTGGTCCCCACTCAGGAGCTTTGCAATTCGTTAAACTCATTTTTCTTTGATAAAATCTGCACAATCAAACAAAGCATCCCCATTACTCAGTCCCCCCTCCTTTTGGCTGACACCTTTTATAACACTGCGACCATGAAACTTCCCCCCCCCCCGTTGACAGCACCATTTTATCCAAACTCCTCGCCAACCTTAAATCAGGTTCCCCTGATGACATATGCCCCCCTCACATTCTGAAAGAAGTGGGAACCAGCATTCCTGCGGGTATACTTTCTTTACTGAATGGAACGCTCACTCAGGGTAAAGTCCCAGACAAATTTTAAAAAGCCCTTCTTATTCCCCTGATAAAAAAAGTAGGAGCCAACCCGCTAGACCCGCAAAATTATAGGCCCATATCCTTGCTGCCTTACTGTGCCAAACTTCTGGAGGCTCATGTCTGCAACAGCATCTCCAAATTTTTGGAAGATTCAGAGTATCTTGCACCTAACCAGGCTGGCTTCCGCCCATGCCATTCTACTGAGGCGGTTATTCTCTAGGTGCAGAATACTCTGAGGCGGAATGCGGAAGAAGGGATCCATCAGGCTCTGGTGCTACTGGACCTCTCTGCTGCGTTCGACACGGTCGACTATACCATCTTGGTCGACCGTGTCGAGCAGGAAGGTCTCAGGGGCCCTGCGCTGAGCTGGATTCGCTCATTTATCACTGGCCGTACTCAATCTGTTATATTGGGACCCTTCACTGCCCCTACCATACCTACCACCTGCGGAGTTCCCCAGGGTTCTTCGTTATCACCTTTGCTTTTTAATTTGTATCTACGTCCCCTTCTGTACTCCCTTAGAAAAGCCAAAGTTACCATCTTCAACTATGCAGATGATTTGCAGCTCATTTTCCCTTTGAACACCAAGGACTCTGTGGTCGAATTCCAAAACACCATGTCCCACATTTTGAGTTGGATGAACTGCAATCATTTGAAACTTAACCCAGGCAAGACTGAACTGGTCTTGCCTGGACAGAGTGCACTCAGTTGGAACCCCAGCTTTTGGCCTTCCAGTATGGGAGCCCCTCCATCCAAGTCTTCCTCGGTTAAGAGCCTGGGAATTTATATTAGCGAGGACCTTTCCCTAAAAAAACAAGTAGGAGCAGTTGTATCAGCTAGCTTCTTCCAGTTGAAGAAAATCAAGAAAATCGCCTGCTTCTTCTCTCCGGCTGCCCTCACACAGATTGTCATCTCCCTGGTTTTGTCCAGATTAGATTTCTCCAACAGCCTTTATTTTGGGCTTCAAACTGGAGAGCTAAAACGCCTTCAGCTGGTCCAGAATCAGGCAGCTAGACTTCTCTTGAATCTCTCTAAGAGGCAGTCTGTTAGACTTGGCTTGAAACAGCTACACTGGCTGCCTGTGGAGCAGCGTGTGGCTTTTAAAACAGGGTGCATTTTATTCAAATCTCTGCATGACTCTGGCCCTCTATTCATTAGAGACATGTTTAAGAGATACATCCCTTCCCGCAATCTCCGGTCCATTCACAAATCCCTTCTGACCGTTCCATCCTACAAGAGGAAACGTCTCGGAGGCAGCTGTTTTGACCATCTCGCAGCTGGCTTCTGGAACTCTCTTCCCCTTCATCTGAAACTGAATGACAACATCCTCAGTTTTAGACACTCCCTGAAAACCTGGCTCTTTTCTAAGGCGCACTGCTGAGCTGCTTACTCTCTACTGTGACCTACGCGCTTCGTTCCTTCCTATAGCGCCATGAAGCCCCCGGGCGTACGAGCGCTTACAAATACATACTACCATTAACATTACAAATACATACTAACATTAACCCATCTCTCCTGCGCGAGAGCACCCTTTGTCCCTACACACTTCTCATTGGTCCCCCAACATTCCACTCTCCCTCTGGTCTCCTTCCAACCACCAACTGTCATTCCAGTGATTTCCTTCCTTACCCACGCACCGCACTAGGTGTGGGGCTGTAGTTAATAAACCTTACTTGATAATTTACTTCAGTCTCATTCTTCGATTTACTACAATGGGCGATATAGTTCATGCTCGGTGCACATGGCGTGTCCTTTAAAGATGCAAGGCCTTTTGCCAAACAGTGCTAAAATAAAGTTCCTTGTCCAGTACCGTCTTTCCTTCAACTGGAGCTAATGCACTCAAAGTAAGCTGTCTGGGCACCTGCAGAGTTTGAAGAGGAAAACCAGGGTTTAAGATAGTTACAGTGAGGGTCATGTAGAGCGTAATCTTAATTATTCTGGCATAATTGACATAATTTGGTTATTACTCGTTACTCTTGTGACTCAAAATTACTGATTGTAATGCTTGACGTCACGTCGCATAACTGATTTTCCCGTTCTCGCAAAATTGGACCGCCAGGGCTGCGCGATGCACTGAAATAATTTGAGAGCGCAAACTCTCGTCGTGTTCATTGTCAAACGCCAATGCTCAGCAGTAATTCAAGAACTCAAGCAGCAGTATCTTTAATGTAAGTGGTCACAGGGCAGCAATATGAGTAGATTTGCTATTCGAGCTGCTGGAAAATCAACTTGAAGTGGACCATTTGGGTATATTTTCAGCACAAAAGACCTTTTTTTAACAGTAAGGCTGTGCTATAGCGTTTGAGATGCTCCTGTACATACTGATGTAACTTCCTCTTCCTGTCCTGAAGATTCCTTCCTCTGCTTTGTCCAACCCTTGGCCACTTTTGATTTGGATTTTGGAGGGAAAGCATCACTCTCTATAATTGTCTGCAATCTCTGCTGTATTCCTACCAATGGCATCTTAACATTTTAGGAGAAATCAAGTAAGTTCAATGCAGCACTTCTGAAAATAGTTTGTTGCTGAAAGGAAGACATGCACCAGTATTGTTTGGTGGGTGGCTTGGAGATTGGTCTGGGGTAAGGGGGTCCATGTGGGATTAACTTTTTTAAAGGGGAAATAGAAGTATTTTCACTTATTTGCTGGTGGAGGCCTAGAATTACAGCAAATATACATTTTCTCAATGTTATTGTGTGTGTTTACTTTCTCTTTAAATTTATACTGATTTGCTTATTATTTTGCTGTGATGTTGTTGTACTGTTTGGTGCCTAATCTGTCATACACTAGGCCTTGGGTGTATTTCCAATGCATGTTATTATGTTGGACATCCTCACTGCTGCACTATAGGCTTTTGAAAAACGTAGGGGTTTGTGGATCTCTGTGGATTAAAGCAAAAAGTATTTTTGCATTTTTTGGTCTGCGTGAGCCTGTTGCTGATTACATATCTTTGTAATGCTTTCCCTGCAATGCTACAATATATTTTTTCTGAGGATGGAAGATACACCAGGCAGGACAGGGCAACTGTCATCTTTGTTCTCCATGCTCTTTGTTTGCTGGCCATGTGGTGATGACCATTTTGTGTAGCCATCATACATGTGTGGTCATGGTGGCCATTTTGTCTTTGTTCTCAATGCCGCCTCCTTTGGTCACTATGCGGCGACCACCATTTTGTGGAGTCAGTCAGTATGTATGTGGGGGATGAGGTATTTTCCACCATTTTGAACAGCATGTCCCTAGTGTGTGCTTCAATCCCTTTACTTCACCTTTAAAAGCCATTTCCTAGGACCATTGATAGAAGTGGCATGTGTTATGTTATGCCAGATTTATAGCGCGCACGGATATTCGGAAGTGTCCCGGTGCGAAAGCCAAGATAGAAGAGACGAAGGGACGTAGGCCGGGGCTGGGAAGTTACTTGAAAAGCAAAGTTTTAAATTGTTTTGTAAACAGTCTGAGGTCGCCGATGTTTCGAAGCTCAAAGGGCAGGACATTCCAGGCCTTAGCTGTTTTGACTGAGAGGGAGCAGCCTCCTGTTCTAACAAGACGGTACCTAGGTATAACAGCGAGGCATTGCCCCATTGAGCGAAGGTGCCTAGGCGGTACATAAAAATCAAAATGTCTCCTCAAGTACAGGGGCTGCTTTATAAAGAGCACCGTGGGCAAGCGTAAGGGCCTTGAACAACACACACTGAGCTACCGGAAGCCAGTTCAACTCCCGTAGCATCTGTTTAAAGTTGGACCTACCAGGCATACCAAGTAGTGCTCTGCTAGTCGCGTTCTGAACGATCTGAAGCATTTTTATCAGATAGGTAGGAAGTCCAATATAAAGGGCATTGGCGTAATCCAAACGCGAAAGAATGAGAACGCGGGTCACCATTTCTTTAGCCGTTTTGGGCAGTAGGGGCAGAAATCTCTTTAAGAGTTTCAGTGTGCAGAAGCACACTCCAGCTAATTTGTTAATATGCGGTAAAAATCTGAGGTCCTCACTAAACCACACCCCCAAATTTTTTACAGGACTTCCCATTGACTTAGGCAAGGGGTAGCCCACAGGCCAAAGGTCTTCTCTAAAATGTGGAGGGAAGCACCCGTAGAGAAGCACCTCAGATTTACCCATGTTGCATTTAAGTTGGGCCTGTGCTAACCACTTTAAAACCTCCGTAAGGCAGTTTTTGGCAGCATCCTGGGATAGATCATTTTTCTTCCACGTGAAGAGGAGCTGGGTGTCATCAGCATAAGCTATGTTCTTAGCACCCAGCTCCTCCGCCAGATAGACAAGCGGCGTCATGTACACATTAAAAAGAAGGGGGCTCAGAGTTGAGCCCTGGGGAACACCCGTGGTCAAGCCTCTTGGTGTAGAGGAGAATGGAGGCAGCCATACTTGCTGTGTTCTATTTGCCATAAAGGATTCTATCCACTCCCACACCTGCCCAGAGATGCCGATGTTAGACAGCCGAGCCAGAAGTTGATGATGCGGTACCGTGTCCATTTTGTTCATTTCTTTCTTTTTTCCTGATATATTTATTTGTGCTTGTGGCTGATTGTAAGGCGGTGTGTTGTTGGTTTTTAATAATGGTTTAAAAAATGTTTTGTGCCTGCCTCATATAGGGCCAGATGTCTCAAAGGGTTTTTACCAAGTCTGTGTCTATGAGAAAAAGTGTTCATACATAGGGCCTATAGAGTTCACATGGGTTCTGTGGCCTGTTGGGGCACCTGCAATTATTTAATCTGTATGTATTTTTTTGCCTGCCTCCCTCTGCCTCCTATAGAGTAACCATGGGCCCTGGGGCTTGGTGGGCCACCAGCCGTCATTTAATGTATTTTTACCTACCTACCCCTGCCTCCTATAGAGTCCCCATGGGACCACAAGCATTTACTTAATGTATTTTTTTATTTATTTTTGCCTGCCTCCCCGCCCTCCCGTAGGGTTCCCATGGGGCATAGTGGGTCACCAGCATTTATTCAACGCATCTTTTAGCATTTTGCCAGCCTATGTTAGAGTCCACCTGGGCACTGGGGCCTGGTGGGCCACCAGCAATTATTTAATGTATTGTTTTTCCCATAATCTCCTGCCTCCTATAGGGTTCCTATTCCCAACATGGCTCTGGATGGACACAAATGAACCTTTTCTGTTTGTTGTTGTAAAATAAATGTCCATGCATTTTTTCTGGGTACACTACAGTTAAGCATTATGATAATGACAATGATGATGACGATTTCACTTGTGTTACATTGGCTAGGTTCTTGATATTGCCCACGATTTACAGATTTCTTTTTCCGCTTTGCTTGAGGTGCTTTATAAGACATCATATATAGTACTGAAGTTCCTGAAGGAATCAGCTGACAGTGACACTAGAGTCTTCCACTACTAAGTGCTTGTGCTCCTAGTGCTAGTGCTAACTACTAGTACTAAGAAGATGGCCCTAAACAAGGAGATTCAAGAAAGTGGCCAGTGGAGAGGAGAAGATGCATGTTGCCAGTGCCACAACCCTCATCCTTTTTCAGGAAACGTAAAATACCTGCTGCAACCTCTTCTGGTCTGAAAATGAAATTCCTGCATCAACAGCATCACCACCACAACAACCTAAGGCTGTGTCTCTCAGCGCTATAGTGACTGCAGTTATGGAGAGCAATGAATCTGAATTAGAATTGTTTATCCACAAACCTCATCACCACATGAAAAAAGACAACAGGAGCCACAGTCAGCAACAGATCTTTTGGACGTAGGAGCAGAACAGGAGGTTGAGGTTCTTGGTGAGCAGTATATTTTTGAAAAGACTGCTCCTACCCATCAGCTTCGCGACCCCAAGCAAGGAGACGAACGAGGTCTCTCCCATCTTTTCCAAGCACTCCATCTAATGATCTGAACATGGATTGGACCCTGGCCAAGAGACAGGGAAAATGAATCATCTTCAAAGCCTTGCAAAAGAAGAAGGTAGTGATGATGACAATATGCCAAAGATCATCAGTGTGGAGTGTGGAGAGTGGCACAGAGGTGTTGAGATCACCTCTATTCAACCTGCTCAGATTCATGTGGCTCCAGCAACACTGCTGGCTCCCATATTTGCAAGACCCAGGAAATCTGCAGCCGTCGCCACCCCTACCACAACAGCAGTACACAAAACAACACAGCCATCTAGCTTTAACCCCTTCGGCGCTCAGGACAGCCTGGAGTCATCCTCAGTCATGGTGGGCATGTGGTGTGTACGATTCCAAGCTGTCCTGGCACCGAGTTGTATTGGGAGCATTGGCACTCCCCCCACAGGCCCCACAACATTCCTCCATTGGCACTTCTGCTGCTACCCCTAAACCCCCGCCCTGGGTGATCTGATGACTCCAGCGTGCCCACAGTGCTCCAATGTAATCAAATACTACAATTTGCTTCCAGTGTGTCGGAGATGGGAGGTGAGTCCTTCACCAGGCGTGGGAGTGGGGGGGGGGGGGCTACTTGTCATACGGTTCCTACTTGGTTGGACAACATATGCGTCAAAATATGGGGACTTAGTCTACGCATATCATCAGAATATGTTGGCCTAATTCCTGGCTAGGTTACAGTGCACATCTGGACCCCTAAATATGACAGGGTACTGGATGGTGTCAGCAACCTTAGAACATGACCTCTCTGATCCCCCTGCCAGGGAAATCGTGGAAAGAAATCTACCTTTTGGTATTACCTTAGGCAAGCCCAAAGGAAGGCACAAGAAACGTGCACATTGGTGTTTCAAACATTTATTGAAGCAATCGGATTCTTGTGTAAAATACATGAGCTGCAATTATCAGCAGAAGGAAACAAAGCATTGATACTGGCATTAAAAGAACCATGAAGAAGGTGAATAATTTAACCATTATAACACTGCAGTGATTATAAGCATATATGAATATATATCATATTGAAAACCCTACCTGCCCTAGCTCTACTCGAGAGGGCGTATTAAGAAGTGCATTCTGTATTAAGAAGTGCTTTCTGCCAGATCCCTTGGAGTAGCTTAACTCCCCATTTACCTGTAAGAGTGATGCATCAGGAAGCCAGTCTGGCCTGGAACAGGCCTCCGTCCTGTGCAGGATGGGGACAGATGTCAGCAGGGCTGGGAATCAACAGAGGGCATACAGGAAGGATAAACTATGGAAGTTCTCCTCTCTCTCTCTCTCTCTCTCGAGAGAGAGAGAGAGAGAGAGAGAGAGAGAGAGAGAGAGGAGAGCTAAATATCAGAAAAAGTTTATAAAATAAAAACTGGCCTTGTTTGCAATGTCTGTGGTCCTCGGCTATTCATTTCATTGTTTGTATTTCCAATTCAGAGCTGCCTCTGAATGGACAACAACAATATGCAAGTGTAGTGTGCGCAGTGTACTTTATCCTTGAACATCATGTAAAGTGTTGTGATGAAATGCTTTCGAAGAAATGTGCTTGCAAGCAGAACACTTTCTGAGTATGTTATCATGTACGTGCAAAGTAGGCAAAAAGTCACTTTAAAAAAAAGATGTTTAGTCTAAACGCGAACATGTAAAATAGAAGCTTGTTTGCACGGCCCTGTTAAACCCCACTACGAACAGGTACAGAGGGAAAGGAAAGAGTTTTTCCTTCCCCCCTCTGTTTGTAATGGATTCCTGCTCCTCAATTGCAGGTGAGGCCGTGATCGTGGAGCAGGAATTCACTATCCTAGATCACCAGGACATATTTCATTGTTTGGGGAGCAGCCCCTTAAGCAAGGGTCGCTCCTCTTGGGAAGCAATTATGGATTCATGTGTCGGCCCCCGAATGCAAGTTTTGATGTTGTTTTTGACCAATCAGCTCCTCCGGGGAGTCGAAACACCTTATATGTCATGGATGAGTTTAAACTAATTGTTGGGCATGGGTCACTCCCCTTGGGGTTAATTTTTTTTAGGAAAATGCCGCCCTTCAGTAGGGCATATCAGAAATTTTTAGACCGTGCTGTCCTCGGTGGTGGGGGGCAGATGCTACTAGACACCAGGGAACATAGTTTTGAAAGGGAGCGACCCCTTGGGCAAGATTCCCGGCACCCGGGAGTGCAGATCCGCCGTAGTTAGGCAGATCTACCCTCTCGGGGGAGGGGTGGGATGGAAACCATCAGACACCAGGAAAATATATTTTGATGGTGATGTATTCTGCCCCTCCTCAGAGGGCAGATTTGTCGTTTTTAGGTGGGGAGACAGAAGCCATAAGACAACAGGCGTCCGCTTGAGGGCCATAGAAATTTTTCTTTTTACTTTTTGAGTGGATTGGGCCTCAGGGTGGGTGGTAACACTTGAGTCACCTGGTAATGACGTAATGTATGTGTTGGGGAGCTGCTAATTGGGTAAGGTTTGCTTCCATCTGGTGGTGTCTTTTTTTTGCCTTTGTCACAACTCTTTTCGGGGGAATATCACTGTCTTTTGATTGATATTTTGATATTATTTTTATTGGTGTTTCAATGTTCTCTTTTTTATTGTAGAGCCAATTGTTTCCTTTGTCTTGGTGGTGATTCATGTTTGAGGGTGCCGTTTTAGCAGATCTGTAGTTTGTGGAGCTGTGGTTGGTGGCAACTCATTTTGTAATCTTTTTGTCTAATCTGTATCCTTGGCTAGTTTCTATAGTTTCTTTTTCTGCTATACTAATGTTTCAATATTTTTCTTTTGTTGTGATTGTCTTTCAAAGTAACATATTGATTTGTGCATGTTCTATACTGCTTTGTGATATCTGTAATATTTTTTTTCCCTTTCCAGTGGAAAGTTTCTGGTGCTTGCTTTGTCTATACAGAGTAGGTGCATTGATCCTCAGTCTTGCTGTCTCAGGCAAGCGAGTGGTATCATTTTTGAGCAATTAGGTCTTTTTGTGCTTTTTATTGATTGACTTTCCTATGCCAGTAACTTTACTTTCTGGTTGAGAAACCCAGTTTGTTTATAACTTATTTGACACAGTGTTGGATATTGTTGACTTATTTGTTGTGTTACTTTTATTAGTAAGTATTATGGCTAACCGCAGGTTGACTGCTCAGCAGGTTGTTGGTTTGTTTTTTGAATCTTCATCTGACTATGGTTCTGAGACTGACTCTGCATCTGAGGAAGTCTATGTCAAATAGAGACATAAGGAAGGCAAGTCATATGTCCTGCTTCGTGTGTCCTTCTAATCAGGGGCTATATGTGTCTGAATGTTTTAAATCGTGTCACATACAACTCAAGTATTTGGAGCAACTGTGCTAGTAAAAGTGAACTGACTGATCTGTATCGTTTTATTTTTTTTGTTCAGTTTCACGGTTGGCAGTTGTTTGCTGTATTTAGTTAAACCTGTTGCGTTTGTAGTCATAGCTGGTTTTTCATCTCCTAGGTTTGTGTTTTTATGTTTGTTAAAAAAAATGGGATGGCGGTGTGAGTAGACTAGCACTTGACTGGCAGTGTGTGGACTGGTGCTTGACTGGTGGTGTGCGTGGCTCGTAGTGTGTGTAGACAGGCGTTTGGCTCCCAGTGCGTGTGTGTTGTGACCAGCAGCAAATCTCTAAACACGCACACCACTATCGAAACGCCAGTCTACACATTCCACCAGCTTCCAGGTGGTGTGATTGTTGTGTCTGAACTGGCATCTGGCGGTGTTTGTGGGTTGAAAGTGTTTTAGTGGCTGGTAGCCAGTATGTGTATTGACTTGCTTGAGTTGTGTTTGTAAGTTGTCTGATACTTGAATGTTTGGTTGTGTGATTGGTGTGTTAGTCTTGATGCTGGCTGAGCTCTGGCCCGAAATCCACAGCTACTCACATTACAAAAAGCATATATATTTTCAGTGGAAAAATGTGATGTGTCTATTCTGCGTTTGGTGCCCTATCCTTTTGTAGGCACTTGACCTACCCACACAAGTGAGGCACCGTTTTTCTTAGGAGACTTGAGGAAATGATGAGTGGTAGGAAATTTGTGGATCAAAGCAGATTCCAAGAGTTTTCCTCTTATAAATGCTAGAAAAAAAATGTAGGCAAGAGATTTGGAAGGGGTTCTGGGTAAAAAAAGAACTGGTGAGAGCCATGCAATTCAGCCCACTCCGGACTCCCACAGGTGTATAGTTTTCAAAGATCTGCTGGTTCCATAGGTTTCCTGTAGAAAAATAGCCCTTTGTGACATGGTTACCCTCACTTTTTGCCTGGTAACTAATGTGATTTCGACTGGAAGTGCACTGGCTTCTTTCTAACCAGGTTCCCAATGCCATAGCTCTTTCCCAAAACTGTACAATTTTTCCCCAATCGGCAAAACCTTTAGCACCCTTTGGAAGTCTCTAGTAAATAGCACCCCTGGTACCTAGGGATTAAGGTAGTAAAGATGGGCCTTAAGGGCAGCAGCACATATTGTGCCACCCTAAAGGATCCCTCACTATGCACATGCAAGGCTGCCATTGCAGGCTGCGTGTCTTGGTGCAGACAAAAGTGATAGCACGAGATGTCCCTGTGTGCCATGTCCCCTAACACTGCATGTGATATTTTTAAGTCACCCCTACAGCAGGCCTGAAAGCCTTAATGCACGATGCTGAATATTACATGTGAGGGTATGCATGCATGAGCAGGTATGTCCCTGTGCTGATCAGTCCGTTTACTGCCAGTGCAAGTGTACAGGGACGCTATTTCAAAACATGTGCTGCACACTGATGAAAACGAGTTCCCCAGCTACATGATCGCTTCACTGAAAGTATGGATCTTTAGTATCAAACATCTCGGATTGATAATCCAACACTGATTCCAGTGATGGATTTACCAATACATGCACCCAGAGGGCACCTTAGAAGTGCCCTCTAAAAACCTATCAGCCTCTGCTGTGCTCCCTGATTGGTTTCTGCCAGCCTGCCACCGAGACACTGTTTACCTCCTAGGATGAGAGACTCTGTTCTCAGAAGACCCAGAACAAAAGGAAGAGGGTGTAACACCCCCTCCTGCAGTTTGACATGATGATTAGCCTCCCCAGGTTGGCAAGCTTCAAAGAGCTGCCGCCTTTGGAATGTGAGTCTGGCTTCCCTCCAACGAGAGGAAGCCATCCTCCTTTGTCCATGACCCCCTTGGCACTTGGATAGGTGGGAAAATTAACTAGTCAGATAGGCGTGCCACCCCCAAGCTAGTACCACCCCTAAGGTGGACTACACGGAGGTGGACACAATGATTTTTCAGAAGTAGCCATCTTTGGGATGGCATACTTTGTTATTCTGGGATAGGTTATGCACACTTTCCACAGGAAGTGGTCATATATGGGCGTAGTGTCCCCAAGGGTAAGTAGCCCATTGTCTACTATCCTACACTCCGCTAAAGCCCCTAAATTCAGTATTTAGGGGACTCCCTGGACCAGTGAAACAGATCCTGATGACCTAAGAAGAGAGAGGACACTGAAGAGCCACAAAAGACTGGTACCATACCATCTGGCCTGTCTGCATTCCTCTTCGAAAACTGCACCAAAGTCGACTCATCCTGCAGCTGTTGAGTCTAGAAACTTGGGAGGACTGCCCGCCTTCAATAAAGAACCAAGACCTTCTAGGGGTTAGCAGAACTGTTCTCTGCATCTCACAGCAAGCCCAAAAGAAAGGACTCTGAGGCCTCCGGAACCTCCAAATCCCTACACCTGAAGCCACCAGTGCACACATCGCTCCAAGCCAATCTGAACTGTCCCAACTGTGTCATCAAGGTACCCCAATCCGCCATCATGGTTTCAACCCTCAGGGACCTTCCAACATCACCTGCAACCTCTCCACGCAGGCCCCTTCTACCGTGACTGTTACATTAAGAAAAAACCCGACACCTAAGGGCACCTCTGCACCTGTCACCCCTGGGCCATGGAGAAGAGGACCAAAGGTGTCCCTTTGTCACCAAGCATTGTGAGGCCTGAGCTCCCCTGTTGGTTCAGCCTGACTGGCCTCCTAGCCAGAGCCTGCAGCCTCTTTTGTCAGAAACCGTTCTCAATAGAATACCATTGGGCTCCCGAAGCTGTTTGCACCCTGCACCCAGCAGCACTTGTGCAACTGGTGTTGTCCTGTTGGGTCTGCCTTGGACCTTGCCCACCACTCACCTTAACTGCTGGAGATTGGTCCTGTAAGTCGCTAAACTATACTTGATTGCAGAACATGTTCTTCCTTCTATAGGATAACATTGCAGAACTCAAAAGTTGCACTTTGTCCACTTTTTGACCTGAAAATAATTCATATTTTAGAACGTACTTACCTGAATAATTTTTCTCTGATGCCTAAACATATATAAAGATTCTTGCTATTTTTATAAATTGGTGTGGATCTCCTTCTTGAGTCGTGTGTGTCATTTATTGATCATTGTGTGTAGCTGAAGATGTCTTGCACTCCTCTTGGTTACGCCTAAGGCTGCTCAGCCACACTACCCCTAATAGAGCACCTTGGGATTGTATCGAGCAAGCCCCTTTCCACTTATAAGGGAACCCTTTTGACTCTTTCATGGTATATCAGATTGTTCATAGATTGGTAGCTTCCTACATTTCCCTAGTTTTCAGCTGAGCTGGGGCCCACAATCCACAGCTAGCGACTTGTCAAAAAAACATGTATTCTGCTGGGTGAAATATAATGTCTCCTAGGTCACATTTTGAGGGGTTTTGTGTTGCAGGCGCAAGGCCCAGCCACACAAGTGTGGTGCCACTTTTATTGGGAGACATGTTGAAATACAGAGTAGTAGATCATTTGTCATTTAGATATCGCTACGGTTTTGCCTTTCAAATGTAAGCAAGTGTGTAACAAAGAAGACATTTTACAAAATGCACTCTGAAACACGAGTTATCCTTCATACTCTTTGTCCATTCTTTAGAATTTACCAAATGAATTGCTGTATAGTCGGTACACAATGAAAAAGCATTGTAAGGTGCAGCTCAGTTTTTGGCTCTGGGTACCCCGGGTTCCCGGGGAACCTACAAACCCTATATATCCCCGCAACCAGAAGGGTCCAGCGGACGTAATTATATATTGTTTTAAAAAATCTGCTTTAGTAAGAGAAGTTACAGATGAAAACGTAGACATAAATGGCTGTTTTTTCAACTCCATTTCCACATTTATTTCAACTGCTACTCCCTATAAGAAAACTTTGAAGGATCTCCTTCAGCTGAATTTAGAATTATGTCTAGTTTTCAGAAATGTGTATCTTTCTGGGATCCCCAATTGGTTTCACACCCACTTCCACCACAAACTAGAAGGATGTTGAAAAGAGCAAAAAATAGGAAAAACAGACTTTCACCCAGTAAAATGTCAAAACTGTGATAAAAAAATTAGGGGCATATTAGCAAGAACCTCGTTAAAATTATCACAGTTTTAGCGGCATAAATTTGCCGCTAAAACTGCGATAATGGGCTTGCTAATATGCATTATAGAATTCCAATAGAAGCCCAGGTTAGATGTGCAGAACATCTAACCTGGGCTTCTATTGGAATTCTGCAACGCATTTTAGAAAGCCCATTATCGCCGTTTTAGCGGCAGTTTCCTGCTGCTAAAACGGTGATAATTATAACGAGGTTCTTGCTAATATGCCCCTTGGTTTTCTAAATAAAGTTTACCTGTTCCTGAAAGCTGGGAGGATGGTGATTTTATCACTGCACACCTTTCGTTGATGCCATTTGCAGGAGGAAAAAACAGACACTTTTTCGGCCGCACTTTTTCCCCCAAAAACAAAATATTGCTATATTTTGGCTAATTTCTCAGTCTCCTCCAGGGGAATCCACAAACTCTGGGTACCTTTAGGATCTCCAGAATTTTGGGGGGATGAAGTGTGCAAATTTGGCATGGATAGCTTATGTGGAAAAAAAGTCATAGAGACCTAAGTGTGAACTATCCCAAATAACCCAAAAAAGACTTGACTCTGGGTGGAGGGGAGGGCCGGGGGGGGGGGGGGGGAGCGTGGAAGTCTGCACGGTTGCACGGCTCAACCAGGAACTCGAACTACCTATAATTGTTGCTAGTATATATACCTATATGGGTCGCAATAATTTGGGAACCAGAGCCAATAAACCTTAACTTGGCAACCCTAGTTCAAACAAGAATAATGCCAAGCAGAACCCGGAGTTAGTTAAAAAACGATGGGTCAAAACCAAACATAACAAAAAGCTAAATCTTGAGGAGGATCTCTGTCACCGGAGTCCTCTGACAGATGCTATAATTTGCTTGATCACACACAGATGAAAACACCTGATAGGCTCACCGGAATACGGATCGCAGTCAAGACGGGGGCTTCCTAGAGAATTTGCCACAGGACGGTTTATCACGACCGACCTGTCAGGCTACCTATTTCAACATTCCTGCCCAGATAGTGCAAAGAGTTGGACACCTAGAGGACAATATGAGCCAATACAGATTGCCTTGATCCATTACAAACTCACTTTTACTTTGTGGCAAGACTCTCATCAGAGATTGCATACCACTCTAGGATTGCTGTATTACTCTCAGAACTCATCAAGACCAGACGTAGATTAGTCGTCTTAGAACATTTAGTTCATGCCCTCATCTTTTATGAGTTAACATTTGGTGAAAGGGCCGTATGGAATTCTTCCTTTGACGAATTATTTGGAAGCATTCTTTTCCAATTTACAAGCCCTGAAGAAGTCCCAATGAGACGAAACGCGTCGACTGTGTGGTGTTTATCTTTGAAATAAAGAACTTTGAAAGACAAGAAAACGCCATCTTTCGCGATTCATTATACTTACAATATTGTTGTTGCTAAATTTTGTGATGCACCTTTGCGGTTGTTCATTTTGAATCTAGTTCCCTAGGGAATAGGCACAGTTACGGTAGGTGCCAGTCAGTGTGCACACAAACCTCAATTGAAATCTTGGGGGAAGATAAATACTTGCGGAGATAGGTGGTTAGGTGCTGCCAGCAAGAAGGGTCCATCGTTAGGCTTTTGTTTTTAACACCTGAGAAGTATCAGCTTTCTGATACTCGTCCTTCTCGTTCCTTTCAGGACCCATCGGAAAAACAATACGAGAGAGGAAAGCATTCTGAACGCAAACAAGAAGAGTATGTAAAACTGAAGAAGAATTCACCTCCTCAATTTAGGCCTCAATTTCAGAAAAAGAAAGTTGCGTCTATAACCACAAAATATGTCGCAAATACTGAGAAGTCTCCTCCTGAACAGGCAGAGGCCGATGACTCTCCTCAACAGGCACTTAGCCCCTCCAGGCTGATTATATGATTTGAATGTACAAATTGAGGGTCACATACAGTGCACCATTAGAGTAATATTCTGAGAAAATGTAACATTATCATATGAGATTCTCTTAGGAGAGGTCGATTGGCCCTTGCAGTTTTTCTAAACATCCACACAGGGTGAGGATTTAGTACTTCCATCTTTTTCTGCGTTAGATCCTTGCAAAGTCAAACAAGCCTATGCAGTAGAATGGGCTCTTGCACTATTATCAAGATTTTTAGTTCAGCTAACTGTGCAGTGCAGTCCCCTAAGGATTGTGTGCAAGTTTTTTGTGGTTGAAATTTTCTGTACAATATAACACCAATAACAGTGGCACATGCCACTGAACATTGGTGCTTTGTACCTGTAGCAGGTTGGGCTGAACCATTAGTTCAAATATTATATTTATACTGCTCAAGATGCCAAACATTGCTGGGCATGGAATAAACATGCTCATATTGATGAAATATTTGTGTCTGCAAAGATGTGTTAAAGACGAAGTCTATATCAACAGCTGATAAGGATGTTTCCCATTGTATCCATCTAGGATGGAGGGCCTTAGTGGTAGAAACGCTAGCTTTCATAACCGCCTCTAAGGCTGCAATGGGTTTAATATCAATAATGTGTTTTCCCTGTGCAATTAGCAGCTCTTTAAGTGTATCCAACTTTTGTGGATTCCATCAGTTCTTTAACTGCACCTATGGCTCCTGTTTTTCAATGAACTGCTTCTGGTTATTTTGTGGGAACAGAGAATTTTTCATCTGACTCTTTTGACATTTTCTCCATTTTAGACACTCAACCTCCATGAGCCTGTGATTTCTTTTCATGGTTGAAACACACTTATCTGGTCCCTCCTTGGATATAAATTTGGATAACATTTTGCTTGGTTTTTCTATTCCTGTGGATTGGATTTATGACTGTTTTCTTCTTGGTGAGAAATGGCCATTACTTTCTAGAATGCTCTGCCACAGAACTGTTCGGCAAGGTGGTAACACCTCACTCATGTTCACATAAGCTAAAAAAAGACTTGTCCCTTGTGAAAATTGTAGCTGTTCCAGTAACTGATGGAATTGTTTGGGATAAAGTACCCTATGACATCTTCAGCCCTACAAAAATACTACAAGTTCCTTATGTTTTTAGGGTTTTTATGGGTGATGTTATTGTACCTGGGTTACATTCTGATGATTGGGATATTGAGATTATAAACGCTATGCTCTCTGAGCTGGAATACTACACTGTTTTAAAATCTGAGGACCTGTATCTATATTCTGCTAATTATGGTGAAATGTTCTGGTCTGTCATGCACTCACTTGGTCCCAACCACAGAGAAGATACTGGAACTGATGCTGGACCTCCTATCCCCACGGGGCCTAACTTATTCAAGAAAAAAACGTCTGCCTAAACAAGGTGAGACCCATGGGGGAGGAGGGCTAGACAAAATAAGAAAAGAGAGACTTGCAGCAACTGTGCTGTGTAGCATTAACTCGAGACCCTCTGAGTCTGCTAGACAGATGTACACAGGACCGTGACCTCTGATTTTACGAAGACCCAATGCACTAGAAATAACAAGAAGAGGCAATTACCATCAATACACTAGAGGCCACTCAAACGACGGACTGGCAATAACTTCAGTAACATACCCTTACAGACTTTTTCAGAAACAATGCAAGGAAATAGAATATCCAGAGCTACTGATTGGAGCTATACACTACCAAAGAATAATTAAAAATACATGGAGTCACTGATAAACAAACAACTCATAACTCACCTTGAGACTAACAAACTCCTGGACCCATCCCAATCGGGCTTCAGGGCATTCCACAGCACCGAAACCGCCCTGCTCGAAATTGTCGACAATGTTAGGATGACTCTGGATTCAAATCACTCCGCAATACTTGTCCTACTCGACCTGTCCGCAGCCTTCTACACCATCTCGCACCTCATTCTTTTAGAACGTCTTGCTGAGGTTGGTGTCGAAGGCTTACTCTGGATAAAAAGCTACCTGACCAACAGACGGTCTAAGGTCCAAGTTGGCACCCACTCCTCTAGGTACCACGACAACGACAAGGGTGTCCCACAGAGGTCAATACTGAGCCCCACTCTTTTTAACCTTTACATATCCCCCCTGGCAAAGGTGATTCGAGCACATGGTTTTGGAACCATATCCTACCCAGATGACACCCAAATACTGATTACAATCAATCAGGACCCAGATGAAACCAAACTGAAATTTAAAAACTGCATGGTTGACATTCATAACTGGATGACAGATAACTTCCTGATGCTTAATGCAAGCAAAACGGAGATCGTGCTCTTTGGAAAGGTCGATAAATCTGGTCTGAAGAATGGTGGCCAGTCTCCCTTGGTCCTTGCCCTTCTCCCAAATCCTCAGTTAGAAATCTTGGGGTAATAATTGACAACAAGCTATCCATGATTGAACACATCAATAAAGTAGTCCACACCAGCTTCGGCCTCATGCGCAGTCTGAGGAAAATCTTTAAATGGATCCTCCTTTCATTGTGCATGCCCATTGTGCAGGGACTCATTGTCAGCCGGATAGACTATGGGAATTCGCTATTGTCCTCAATAAATGCTACTCTTTTGGCCCGTCTACAGGTCCTGCAAAATACTGCTGCAAGACTGGTGCTCAACCTTCCCCTTCGCCCCCGTCACTGCCCTGTTTAAAAACCCTGCACTGCCCCCCTATAAAGAAGCGCATAAAATTTAAATTATGCTGCCTAGTCCACAAAACCATCAATGGACATGGACCAACATACCTGGAACAAAAGCCTAAATCCCACAACCCGGCAAGGTCACTCAGATCCTCTAGCTAGTCACTTCTAACTGTACCTAGGGTACGCACGGTCAGAAATGGCGATAGGGCATTTAGTAAAACAGCCCCCGATTCTGGAACTCCCTGCCCCTCCAGATTAGGACAGAACCCAATCATCTGAGGTTCCGTAAACATCTAAAAACCTGGCTTTTTTAGCTTCAGCCCATAGTCCTGTCTTGTGTATCTGTGTTGGAGGATCTGCTGGCGCTCTGAGACCTTCGGGTGATTTACGCGCTTTATACATTTATTTTACGTTTACATTTACATTATATACATATTGGTGTTACTGGCACTCCCCAAAAAAAATTCTGAACATAGATTGGCGTTAATGACACCCCCCCAGGATAAACTCAAAACATAGCTCTTGGCACAGGTTTAATACATAAATCCAGCGCTCGAAGAAAAGTTCTTTAGGCACTACTGTTCACTAGAGAAACACATAGCAAAGTGGACCACCCCCTAATTATTCCTCAGAGTTGGGTAATTGTGGCTCCAGTCGGCCTAGTGATGATCAGGTGAGTTTTTAATTGTTAAAAAACTGCACTCTGTTGTCATGGGCCTTTGCCTGTCACTTGAGGATAAGTGTTCTTCTGGACGGCGTTCATTTGTGCCAGGACTCCATTGTTTTTTCATTGCCATTTCGTGTCAAACACTTCCACACGACCCACCTGGTTGTTTCTGCGGATGCCTGAGGAAATTCTAACTGACACGACAAAAACTATCTTGCAGCCTACATTTCTGCTCCCCCCCCTTGTTCTTTGCAGTTCGACAGAAAGCCATGAGACACTCATGCCCTGTGTAAATGATTTGTTTTCCATCTCCTGCTCCCTGCCTGGTAAACATCCTTGACACCGTGATCAGGTTATCTGGAAAATGGTCTTACTGCTGGCCCTTGATCAGGGTGATTGGACAATGACCTGAATGACCGAGCTTTGATCAAGCTGAGTGAACAATGATTTGAGTACCAAGCCTTGACCAGGTCACCAACTACAAACATCGTCTGGATCTGGTTATCAACTGCAAACACTGCCCTGATTGAACAATGGACTAACAGCCAAAAGAGTGGAATGAAAAAGTATTAAAAGGCTTGTACGCTGTGGAGTAAAGCAGCAGCCTCCTCTGTCTTGTTTCTAACAAGCTTGGGACTCTGTTCCATATCCCGGGCTATTCAAATAAATCTTGGTTCCTCCTGCAGACGAAGACTCCTGTGTCTCCTTTTACTAAGTATGGAGGGTATGGAAGACTTGGGCGGTTACCCCGCCGCCAAGACCCAGTAAGTGGGTTATTCCGGTTCTTCACACTCACACACTTTCTGCCAAGATGAATCCAGTAGTTCTTCACTTTATCCCCACAACAGCAGACTTTCTCCTGCCTAAGAGCCACTATATCTGTTCGGGACACAGTCCATCACCTTCATGAAGATGAAGTCATGTCATCTAGTTATGTATGACTCCAAGCAGGCCTATAGGTGGGGCTGCAGGTCTCAGATGCTGCAGTAATAGTTTTTTAAATGGTTCCTACTCAGCCCTGTAATCATGTCCTTAGCTTTACAGGCAACAATAACTGTAAAAACTATTTTGGCAATCCATGTCATGGATGCTGTCCTTATTTATTTTTTGCTTTTTTAATGCCATCTTGCTATCCCCAGGAGCATTTGCATTTTCCTGATATATTACTTCTATTTTTTTGTCATGCTACATAGGACACTTATATAATGTGTAACGTGAAATACGTTACTTCGGGATACTTAGGTGAGTTCAGGTTGTGGGTTGGTGTTTATGACGGGGCACAATTGAGAGTTATAGGAATGAGGCAGAAGGCAGTGCAAGATTTTCACTGTGTAATCAGCGGCTCATAGAGGTGTTCAGACGACATGCACATTCAACCCTTGAGTTCTCTGTCGAACGTCCAGAGCAAGGGTCACATATGTGCTCTGGGACATAGCTCTGGGGGGAGTCATATTTGTGGTTGGACACCCCGTTAATAATTATTTAGTTGGTCTCAGCCTGACAGTGTCAGTCGATTCTCCTGTCTGCAGCAACAGTGGCTTTAAGTCACTGTTGCTGCAGACTGGGTAGCGGTGAGCAAGTCAACAGATTAACAGGGAGAGTGGCACCAGAACTGAGCAAAGGGTCGGGCGTTGCTCTACAATCCTGTGCACATGCTGAATCATGAAAATATTTGGCATGTAAGTAATGCAACAAACATCATGTGAAATTATGATTAAGTTACTTTAAAAAAGTGTATTCCTTTAACATACAGATATATTTCCCCATAGTACTTCAGATTATATCAATGCACTAAGAGGAATTTATTAAAAGCTATAGTTTTGAAACATAAACTTAAAAATATTAATGGTTCCTTCTGCCCTGACGACAATGCCACCACTATAATCAGAGGCAAGTCAGTTGTTTTGTGTCTGGAATCTTATGGTGTGATAGAGCAATATTATAGTCTGTTAAACATAAGAGGTTTTTGTACAGCGCACTTCCTGAACACTTACGCTAGCCTGCTCTACTGGGTCTTAATAGCGCTGTGGATGAGCTGGACTAAAGTCCAAACACAGAGCTCTTCCACTGGCTGGCCTTACCTTTCCCAGTAACTGAAAATGAATACCCCTAACATTGTCCAATTCCAGCTCACCCTATTGTTTTTAGTTCTGTACACCTCCCTTCTTGTTGGATATCTCAGCTTCACACACCCTAATATTTTTGGCTCAGCTATACCCCTGTGGACTCTGTGGATCCCCCACCTATTCTTGCACAGATATCCCCTAACCAAACCTTAATTTTTGGGAAAAAGGAGTATACGTTTTCCAATTGTTTGTGGTGCAAAACTTGAATCCTCGCTATTGTTGGTGACTTTTTGGACAAATATCAGAAACTATATACTCTGCAATGAGCAGAGTCTGGCGGACGTAAAAACACACTTGCCAGCTGTACATTTGTAGTTGGTAGGATGCTAGTTTTTAATGATTCCTACTGACCGCCGATTTTGCAACAAATTTCTACAGCCACTTAATGCCTCCTATTAAATCGGAGCATGTTCTGTGAACTTCTTACAGTTGCAGAACAAAGACAAGCTTTTTATTTAAAGTAGTTTTCTTTTATGCCATGTTATAATTGGATTTTTTTTGTAGTTTGGAAAGTTTCCCATTACTAGCGTTTGAAAAAGAGACGTGAAAAACATGTTTCAGCTTTCCAAACCAAGGGGCATATTATCAACGGTCAGAGATAATTATCGCTGGCCGCGCTTAGCGATAATAATATTATCACAGGCTATCTCTGGAATGTATCGCCCTGGCAGCGCGTTATTAACAACGCGTTTTTCCAGGGCGATAAAAATTCCAGAGATAGCGAGGTTATCACCGTTTTGCAGGGAGCATCACTGGTTTTCCAGCGATGTTCCCTGCAAAACAGCGATAACCTTGCTGATACTACCCACAGGGTCGTATCAGCATAATCCACCCCCTATGTTAGGGATGGCTAAGTCAGGATTTTAGCAGATGTTAGATTTTGGCGAAAACGTCAGTTTTCGCCAAAATCTAACGTGTGCTACAATCATGTGGGCTACCTTGTAAATATCGTGATGAAAACATCAGCCATATTTGCAAGGTAGTCCATCCGGGGTACGCCCAGTAACGCCCCCTTTGCACCTCATTGGAGATGCAAAGGGAGGCGTTGGGAAAAAGGGTGCTAACATGCGATTATGCATGTTAGCACCCTTTTGTAAATAGGGCCCTGGTTTTATCTCCGCTTTTTTGGCTTGTAAGCCAAAAAATCGGAGATAAAGCCCTTGTAAATATGCCCCTAAGTCCTTGAGTATTTATCCTCTAGACTTTATTAAGAATGCAAGACAGATTTCACAGTCTTGCAGCTGCTCCTGGAGTTACTAACTGAACTGGTATTAGGGAGACTATGGCCACCATATCCAAGCCTCACTCACGAATGACGTGTAGTGATAACATTTCGGTCAGAAGCCACATAATTAGACCCTCTGCTCTAGATTTGATTTCATGTCATCTGATTCCCTCTGATGTCGTTGTTGGCACATTCGCCTTTCGATTACATTTCTGGAGATGTAATTAATATGCTAATTAGACGTTTGAGACCTGGAAAGTTTACCTTTATTTTGCACACTGAATGTTGGCTCGTATGTTACAGTAGACTGACCTTCAGTTAAAAAAGTCAGTCATTTCTAACCCACCCCTAAAATTACGTGAACTTTTTTTTTATTTCAACAATTAGTTTTTTGTGGAAACTGTAAGCAGTTTACAAAAATGTTCTCTTCACTCTAGACGTCCCATGACAATCCGTAAACTTCTGTTTTTCTACATTCTTTTGCACAGTTCCACAGCCAACCACTAGATGACAATATAACGCAAAGCATGGCAATCTATAGTAGATATCAGAGTTCTGTAATGTCTTTAGGTGGGCGAGACACAGTGTGGATCTGAGCAAGCATCGCAACCTATGTATGGACTGCAGGCGGTGAAAGCAAACGTAGGGTGGCCAGGTGTCCCGGATTTTCCCGGACAGTCCCGGTTTCCGCCAGATGTCCCGGCAGATTTTAGGAAATTAAGCTCATGTCCCGGTTTTTAGAGGGCTGAAAACGCTGGAAGGTATCTTTTTGTGTTTGAAAAGCAAGGATAGTTAGCAGCTGTTATAAGAATGCTACTGGCTTTTAAAATAGCATTTTATGTATGTTCCTACCAGTACCAGTGGGGAAAAATAAGTGCAGGTACTCATCAAATTGAGCTAGGGGCGGGGCAAGGGGTGGAGCTGAGGGCGGGCATAATTATATAAAGACACTACTGCCATCTGTCTTAAACACTTATCAACAGTTTCAAAGTGCCTGGATGTGCAAATTACCTCTGCACATGTGCGCATGGCATATGAGACAATTAATAACCTGTCTCCTAATATGCCCCTTTCAACTGTGTAAGCCGCTCATTGCATTTAAAGGAACATGCTAGTTACAGCAGTTTCAGCACACACCAAAAACATGATAAATGTATGAACATAAAGTGGTTATTTCCTTTATGCTTTAGTTTCTGCGTTTTTTTTATATTTGCCGCTTCAGTTCATATTTGTTTTATTTTGGTACAGCATTCATACATTCTTGCCTATGAGCATGCGCTCACACACAGGCCCAAGAACAAGCAGACATGCACACACAAAACATTCCTCACATTTTCAGTTAAAATACCTTCATATTATGTCCTGATGCTCTCTCTGTCGCTTCCGTCCTCTCACACAAAAGCACATATTCAATGACACAAAAGGCTCACCACAGAATTAACAAGCATTGGCATAGCCAATAGGTCTCGCCTTTGGGACCTTATAAGTGTAACAGCTGATGTTGTTGCACCAAGGATATTGTGCTGCATAACTAAATACTTATGAGGTCCCAAAAGCGTGGCCTATTGGCAATGCCAACACAGAGACATCTGACTTCAAGCCCAAATCTGAAGATCCCAGAACTCAGCTCAGGGATGATCCCAGCCTTGGGTCCAATCCACCCCAGCCAAGTCTAGAGCTAATCTCCTTCAGTGAACCAGTCCTGCCCTCAGCTCACCTCTCTTTGCAAGTGCAACCCAACCCTGCCCTTTAATCTATCTTACCCATGGCTCATCCCTTTCCTTCTCACAGCACAGCCAAGAGCCAGTCTGTCCCCTGCTCAGACGAGGGTGGAGTCCAGCTCAGGGCCTAACACAGGACCCAGCCCAGAACAAAGCTGTGTCCAGAGGAATCCAGCGCAGAACCCAACCTTCTCCAGAAGAACCCAGTCCAGAACCAAAGAACCCAGTCCAGAACCTAATCCTGCCCAGAAGAACTCAGTCCAGAACCCAACACTGCCCAGAAGAACCGAGCCCTGAACCCAACCCTATCTAGAAGAACCCAACCCAGAACACAATCTTGCCCAGAAGAACCCAGCCCATAACCCAACCCTGCCCAGAAGAACTCAGTGCAGAAGCCAACCCTGCCCAGAAGAACCCAGCCCATAACCCAACCCTGCCCAGAAGAGCTCAGTGCAGATTTTAACCCTGCCCAGAAGAACCCAGTGCAGAATCCAACCCTGCCCAGAAGAACACAGTCCAGAACCCAAGAACCCAGTCCAGAGCCTAACTCTGCCCATAGAACTCAGTCCAGAACCACTCTGCCCAGAAGAACCCAGTGCAGAATCCAACCTTGCCCAGTAGAACCCAGTCCAGAACCTAACCCTGCCCAGAAGAACTCAGTCCCGAACCCAATTCTGCCCAGAAGAACCCAGTCCATACCCAACCCTGCCCAGAAGAACTCCGTGCAGAACCCAACCCTGTCCAGAATAACTCAGTGCAGAACCCAACCCTATCCAGGAGAACCCAATCATACCCAAAATGACCCAGCCCATAACCCTGCCTGGGCCAGAGACAGGAGCTGCTTGCGAGCCACTCCCTGTTCTTGTGAGGCCATGTGTGAGTAGTAAGTGTTGTCAGTCCGTCTTCGGTAAGTGTGTGGCAGGTGCGGATCTGTCCCAGTTGTGCTTTCTGCGAGAAAACTCCAGCATAAGCCTCCCACGTGCAGCCATTTTATCACCAGTTATCAGCGCACCCATGTCTGCTGCTCACTCCAGTCCCGTTCTCTGTCCAACCGGGTGAGGGTTAATGATTCTAGCCCATTCACTGACCAGTTGATGAACCAGCACAGCTCAGAGCCCACCTAAGTTTAGAGTTTAGTTTTTTTGTCCAACTCAGAGCCTAGACGAGAACATAATTCATCAATCTCTCCGGCTGGGCACAAAACGCAGCAAAGGCCTACCTGTCTTCCAGCCTAAAACTAGAGACCACCCCCAGTCCCACAGAGACCCTAAATCACAGTCCAGTTCAGCTTTGAAACCTGAAAAGATATCAACTCCGACCCCACCCCAACCACAGCTCAACCTTGCTCGGATTTTCAGGCCAGAGGCCAGGCTCAGGACAGCATGGATATTAATTACCAGGAGCAGACCATGGCAGTAAGCTGTGAATCAACAGGAACAGAGCCTTAAATATGTACGTCTTTTGCTCCTTTCAAATAAAGAGCCCACACGATTCCTTTACTATACACCAGTTTTCTTGACGCTTGTCAATAATCAGAATTCACCAGAACCCTAGTTTTTAGCCTCATTATTTCTGAACATACCTTAAATACATCCAGATCACAATTCTGTAAAATTTTTATTTTGATTATAATATACGGACTGCTGAGTGGAACCATCCCTGAAGAACACCACATAAACCACTATGGTTCCCATCCCAAATGCTTCTGCAGATGCCGGTGAATATGCATTTTTTTTCTTTACTTCGGTGGCTACCGGTAAATGGTAGAAACTAGACGGAGCCAGTAGAGACATCTCAATGGCAACAAGCACTGGCGTTGCCAATAGGTCTCGCAGTAGGAAAGTTGGAGCTATTACAATTGCAAATAACAATGCCTTTTATTTTTGTTTTCATTTTAAAAACATAAAGGGCTTTGTCATTTACAAAACCAATAGCTCCAACTTTCCTACTGCGAGACCTATTGTGCACTGCACAGTGTGGGTGAAAGTGGCACTGCGTGTGTGTGGGTGGCTTTGAGTGAGTTGCGTTGCGTGGGTGAGTGGCGTTGCGTGGGTGAGTGGCGTTGTGTGTGTGAGTTGCTTTGCGTGGGTGAGTGGCATTGCATGGGTGAGAGTGGCGTTGAGTGTGTGAGAGTGGGCTTGCGTGGGTGTGAGTGGCGTTGTGTGTCTGAAAGTGGTGCTGTGTGGGTAAAAGTGGCACTGCGTGGGTGTGAGTGGATTTGCGTGTGTGAGTGGCGTTGTGTGTGTGAGTGGCGTTGCGTGTGTGAGTGGCGTTGCGTGTGTGAGTGGCGTTGCATGTGTGAGTGGCGTTGCATGTGTGAGTGGCGTTTCATGTGTGAGTGGCATTGCATGGGTGAGAGTTGCGTTGTGTGTGTGACAGTGGGCTTGCGTGGGTGTGAGTGGCGTTGTGTGTCTGAAAGTGGTGCTGTGTGGGTAAAAGTCATTACAGAAGGGGGTTGAACCCATGCAGTCACGGGGACCTGGGCGTTGTGTGGTAAATGTATAGAAAGGGTCCCCGTGAGGAGAGCGTGTAAACACACAATAACACAATGACAAATTTGAATAAGAATAAAGTGGTGATTCAAATGAGAATGTTGTCATTTATTCAACAACACTGCATTGCGATTTAGTGAAGCATTATTACAATCACTTTAAGGAGAGTAGAAAATAAGAAATTGAAATAGCCCCAATATGGGAGGGGAGGGAAGGAGAAAGTGGTGCTCGAGGGCTGTGAAAAGGGTTAAGGAAAGTACACAGACTTAAACATAATGTACATAAATACCAGAATCAAAGGAATTGGGAATTATTCCAAAGACCAAAACAGCCTATGTAAATTAAGGCAAATATTGAAAACACAATTCAACTGTGGACATTCTACGGTCACATATGCAGTTCAGTGTGATCCAGGGGATGTACCGGACGTCCAAGAATGAAGAGGCGTCGACGTTTCGACCCCTATTTATAGGCTAAATTAAGTCCTTTTCCGGGGTCTTCATCAGGACCGTTACAGTAGGGGAAGGGACGAAGTGGGGCCGTCCTGTCTGTAAAATTAAAAACCAATATCAGAAACTGGGGTATTGAGTTAAACATCACAGTCACTGTCCTGTAGACCGTAAAGGTTGATTAATCAAGGCAGAATAACACCATGGGGTCCGGGTCATTAAGACCTCTGGACAGAGGGAACTAGGAGCTGAGTAAGCAGCATGTCATGCTCAAGCCCAGTAGTATAAATAGTAATTTTCAAAAGCAACCCTAGGATACCGAGGAAAACAATAGCCAACAAGAATATTTAAAAATTATATACAATATTATACAGTATCTGCGGGAGAGACTCACTTGGAGTAGCGGAGAGACAGTGCAGTTGCCCATCCAAATGGTGTACTGCTCCAGAAGGGGAAGAAACTTGCTCCCAAGAGACTGTCAACTATAGATTGAGCCACAGGTGTTCATTAGTCCAAGTCTCAATGTGTCGTGGTAAATTACCAATACACGGACAGAGTTAAATAACTACAGGTCCAGAATGGACAATTAAGGTAAATTGGGTATGAGATTACCTTTGGTTAAATCAAACACACTCCATCAGGATAAACATCAGCGGGAAAAATTGTTGCCAAGACTGGTGGGCGGCGTGCTGGTTTACTGTGGAACTAGCTGTCAAATCTAGGTCAAACCAAATACTTCAAGGTATTAGAATGTTAGGACACAGGTGTTCATTAGTCCAAGTCTCAGTGAGTCGTGGTAAAATACCATTACACAGACAGGATTAAATGGCTACTTAAGGTAAAATATAAGCGGGTATGAGATTACCTTTAGTTAAATCAAACACACTCCATCAGGATGAACATCAGCGGGAATAGTTGCTGCCAAGACTGGTGGGCGGCGTACTGGTTTGCTGTGGATCTAGCTGTCAAATCTAGGTCAAACCAGATACTTCAGGGTATTAGAATGGTATGATAGAATAGCTGGACGTCATATTAGTACATATTGGGAGACACTACATTTGTTGTGAACATAAGGGTTGATATTGGGCCATGTTGTTGACCAATAACGAATCAAGAATAATTGGCTGTGAGAGCCCTATGGCCACTGGGGACAAGGTATGCCTAAATCACAGTAGGTAAATACCTTGTAGAGGTCCACGCAGCTTTTATGTGGACAGGAGACCACGGGTGCACGCGGCGGTCGCCATAAAAATCGGTCGACTGGGTGCCGTCACGGTTGCTCCCTAGAGAGACAAGGAATAGTAATAAGGGAACGTATTCCCGTTTCTAAAGAGTTTGTGGGTCAGGGCGTCTGAACGAAACACTTACTTGATGCACGGGGAGCGAGGCACAAGCCTTCTTTCCGATAGCAATCCTCAGAACTCCGTCAGCCGCTACGCGGAGTTTGGGGGCGGAGCCTATGACCTAACATGGGTAATGAATATAGAAGAGATACTGCTTTGTTTGGGTCTACATGACTCATTCGCCCACTACGCGGAATTTAAGAGCGAAGTTAGGTGGTAACAATGTATCGTCTCGCCAGTGAAATAGAAATACAGGTGAAATTATGCTAACATAGCTCACAAAGAATTACAGAATATTTTGGCCAAAATACGCTTAAAATATTGCCCTCGCGCACTACCCAAACATGGGAGTGTAGGCGAGCTGGCACATCGTAAATCCAAATAGACTGTCAAGATAACAACGACTTAACATGTGAACAAACACTAGATTTAACATTGAAAATTCACAATTATCAGATATACGCAAGGCATTTGAGCATAGAATAAATCGAGAGGTTTCACATATATGTTGGGCTAGGTAAAAATTGAGAAATCAAAATATATTGAGCTCACGCACTACCCAAACATGGGAGTGTAAGTGAGTCGGCAAGGAATGAGAGTCGTAGAACTCGTGCACCTATCATGCATGGTGGTGTAGACGAGTAACCCATGGATGCAGCAAGGTCAAGTTAGTGTGAGTGAGCGAATAGATTATTTGGAAGGGTGTTTTATACCTCTCAAGTGACATCGTTTAGCTAGTATACAGCGCGGAGGATTCTATCATCTTAGTGCAGCCAATTGGGCAAAGCTGCCGTCCTGTTCGTTCAAGCCATTTTTGATGGAGTCTAGGAGAGACATCCATTTGCACTCTCTTAAGTTCAGCACAGATGCTAGATTCTCACCTCTCCTGCCTAAGGACACCTTCTCAATTACCAGCTACTTTAAGTCTGCCACTGTGTGTCCAGTGTTCTGCCAATGGTCCACCAGGGGGGCACCTAGGACCTTGCAACGTAGCCTGCTACAATGTGCAAAAATACGAGATTGTATTTTTTGCTGGGTTTGCCCAACATATACTTTATTGCACGGACATGTTATTATGCAGATCACACTGTTGGTGTTGCAGTTGGTATGGTGTTTTAATGTGAAGACCTGCTCACCATGTGTGAAAGTTTTGGTCTGGATGGTGGTCTCGCAAGCTGTACAAGTCCCACATCTGAAATGACCTATCACAGGTGGTAAGTTCCATAGGCTTGTGAGTGTGGGAGGGCTCTCGGGTTCCAAGTATGAGTGGACTACCATATCTCGAATGTTTTTTGACCTTTTAAATGAATGGAGAGGAAGCTGTAAAAGTAAAAGTAAAAGTGGCACTGCGTGTGTGAGTGGCATTGCGTGGGTGAGTGGCGTTGCGTGGGTGAGTGGCGTTGCGTGGGTGAGTGGCGTTGCGTGGGTGAGTGGCGTTGCGTGTGTGAGTGGCGTTGCGTGTGTGAGTGGCGTTGCGTGGGTGAGTGGCGTTGCGTGGGTGAGTGGCATTGCGTGTGTGAGTGGCGTTGCGTGTGTGAGTGGCGTTGCATGTGTGAGTGGCGTTGCATGTGTGAGTGGCGTTGCATGTGTGAGCGGCGTTGCATGTGTGAGCGGCGTTGCATGTGTGAGCGACGTTGCGTGGGTGAGCGGCGTTGCGTGGGTGAGCGGCGTTGCGTGGGTGAGCGGCATTGCGTGGGTGAGCGGCATTGCGTGGGTGAGTGGCGTTGCGTGGGTGAGTGGCGTTGCATGTGTGAGTGGCGTTGCATGTGTGAGTGGCGTTGCATGTGTGAGTGGCATTGCGTGGATGAGTGGCGTTGCGTGGATGAGTGGCGTTGCGTGGATGAGTGGGGTTGCGTGGATGAGTGGGGTTGCGTGGGTGAGATGTGTTGCGTGTGTGAGTGGTGTTGCTTGGGTGAGTGGCGTTGCTTGGGTGAGTGTGGCATTGCGTGGGTGATAGTGGGCTTGCGTGGGTGTGAGTGGCGTTGCTTGTCTAAAAGTGGTGCTGTGTGGGTGAAAGTGGCACTGCGTGGGTGTGAGTGGCTTTGCGTGAGTGAGTGAGTGAGTGGCGTTGCGTGGGTGAGTGTGGTGTTGCGTGGATGATAGTGGGCTTGCGTGGGTGTGAGTGGCGTTGCGTGTCTGTAAGTGTTGCTGTGTGGGTGAAAGTACTTATACAAAAAGAGAAACCCACACTACCAGTTTTTTCAAATAGTCTTATTCTAAATGAAGTGATAAACAAAACCTGATATGTTTATCACGGCAATTAATTGCGCCTTTTATTCATTCGTTTTTTTAGAAAAAGAATACTGTTTTTGACAAGAGAAGACAATGTTCGTCACATGGCCAAATAATCTTGTTGTCCTAATTGTACAAAAATATTCTTCAAACATACATGAAAAGTGAAAACAATCAATTTTTACAAAACATCACAAAAGTGAATAAAAAAACAGATGTCAAACTATTTCAAACAACATCAAAACAACATCATTAAATGTTCAAAAATATATGCATTTCATTACTACGTATTGAAATATCATAAATGAATCTGAATACTCAGTGTAGGAATCAATGTCAAAATTAATTTTGAAAGAGTAAGGGTTAATCTCCTTTGTCTAATAGCGTTTTCAAAGAATGTAACTTAATTCCCTTTGCCGACGCGTTTCGAGTTTGGGCGCGTTGTCCCCAGACTCTCATCATGGCCAAGTTAATCCTTTTCTCCACGTTTGTCCTAATGTTGAAAGAAAGTAAATTATAAAAGCTCATTAGAGCGGCTTCCCTCATTCTTCTCAGGCTCTTTAACTCATGCATATTTAGAAAATGAAGTGCCCTACCTCAGGGTTGTAGAGGTGGAGGTCACTTTCTCAATCTTTGCATGAAACTGTGTGCACGCTTCTGTAATAAAAGGTAATGCGTGTTTGTAAGCTACCAGTATTTGACGTTTAAGTTTCAAAATGTTTGTTAAAACCGGGGCATTCATACCTGTAGCTGGGTCTCAACGAGACCGCGTTCGTAAACTGTTTGTCACATTCGATTTAAAAGAACAGGAACACTCGTGTTTCAAGACAAAGTAACCAAGCCGCCCTGTTATGGCTATCCTTGCATTTCGCTCGGTGAATAAACATTTTGCAGAAAGAGTACACGCTACTCACTGTGGGCTTCCTCACACAAAAGACAGTGTCTCGCACCAGTCAGTGCTTCCGCTGCCCGATCACTGTATAAATGAATCTGTAATAGGAATTGAACCCGTTAGGGATGCTCGACTGCTAGGCAAGGATTCAATGCGTTCTCGCTCTAAAACAGGAGGGGTGGAATTGAAGCTTACCGCTGTCTTTTGCTTAAGCTCCTCTCAGTGCATCTCTCGGTTTGGTGATTCAGTTCTGGTCAAACAGGCAGCCGCCTGTTGATTACATCAAACATTCTGGGCCAATGAAATACCCCACTCCTGTCCATTGGGCCACCCTCCTCATTTTTTAAAAAAAGTGTGGGTGAAAGTGGCACAGAGCCTTTGATGTGGCCTGGCGCAGGAGAAATGCTGCTGCTGCTAATTAAATATAAAAAGTGTTTAGGGACTCACGGCTGCCGAGAGTAACAAGGCAGTGCTGGGAGGGGGGCTGCACACCAACTGAAGTGCTCTGGTTGCACGGCCTACGGCCGGCCGTGTGAAGTGATAAGCCTTTGAAGTACACAGGCATGCTGTGACGGAGGTGTGAGAGGTCTGGCAGGGAACAGATGGCCTGGCTGTGAAGCAGGGGGCGGGGCAGCGCTGGGGAAGCCTGTGGGAGGGTGATTGATGCCTTTGATGTGGGTAGGGAGGAGAGCCTTTTGCGAGCCTGCAGGGGAAATGCTGCCGATGCGCGTGCATGTTTAATCACGTGATTCACGTGAACTTAAAGAAAACCGCGGCTGAAAGCCAGTGGTTTGAAGTGGATTTTGCCGACTTGAATTCTCCCCATTTCCCATTCCTGCGGAATGGTAAAGGCGAGACCTAAAAAGTGAAGGAGCAGCAGACGGGTGAAGATGGAAGCCTGCACTACAGAAAAGGGAGAGAGACTGTGTCTCCCAACACCCCTCTCACCCGGTCAAGAGAGCATCAATGCCGCCAGTTCCTACCTCCCACAGCTTTCTCCTTGCAGACTCTCAGCCAGTTGTCTGGACCTTGAGTTGCTGCAAAATTTCACACCTGTGATTTACAGTGCAGGGTCTGATCGGACCGTGTCACCCACAGCATAATACAGCGTAATACTGAGCGTGCCCCCCTGTCACTCACAGCGTGATACTGAGGTTGCTCCCCTGCCACACTAACAAAATGTAATGAGCCGCTGCTGAATGATTCAGCCGCGGCTCGGCACAGGGCTACGGTGGCGCTTTGTCTGAGTTGTGTTCAGACAGCCTCATCCTCAGCAGCACATGTACCACTGAGCCTACCAGTCATGAGTACCGGTACGCTCCATGACGATGAAAAAAGTGCCGGTACTCGGGAGGTTAAAAATTAAAAGTACCGGTGAATATCGGCCCATTTAAAGCACTGGTTCCTACTGCCTCTACTGTAGTTCTCTGCTAAGGAGCACTGTCATTCTGTGCGCTATGTGAACGTAACATTGTAGTCCTTCTTCTATTTTTTTGGGAAATGTCACGGTTTTTGGCTTTAAAATTCTGGTCACTCTACAAATGACCAATACAAAAGAGATTTAATTCAAGGTATATAATGTGCCAGGAATATAATGCACCCGGCTCCCATCCGATGCATAGCGAGTGCAGCGAACAAGCCTAACATCTACAAGGGAAGGGGGTTGGGGCTTCTCCACCCCCCCCCCCCAAGAAAATGTGGGGGGAAATGGTGCATTCTACTACACATTTGTCTATATATATTCAATTGTCTTAGCTTTTAAAGCATAGTAAATTATTACCTTACTGTGCAGCAGTATACGATAATCTTTGTTGGGGCCCTCCAACAGTGCCTCTCATCTCTCCATTGCCTCTCTCTCACGTGTATTGTATATGTTTTATAGCACCTTTCATACCAGTGTAGGGTGTCAGGGCACTTTACATAACACACACATACAGGACAATGAATCATACATGTGTAAATCAGTGTACAGAAAATGTAACATAAGGCAAAGGGGACTACAATTTGTAGCATTCACATTTCACCCATACTGGCAGGCACTTTTTATGAGTGCTTGGCCTGGAGAAACACAAACTCGGGATTCAGAACATAACACTGTGGCTAGGGTTGACTTTAATAAAAAGAATGTATTTCTACCTAAACAAACCTTTTTAGCAAAATCAGGATAATGAAGGACTGGAGAAAGAAAAGGGACGGCTCCTTCGCAATGGCGGATAAGCGTCACCCCACTGGCTCAGAGCCAGCAGCAAAAAATAAAACGATATTTCAGTATTGTTTTATTTTTAAGCCGCTGGCTGAGCCGGTGTGTGCGGGGAGGGGCGGGGCTGAGGCAAGGGAGGGGAAACGAGGAGTGCTAGTGCACTCCCTAAGTGCTCATGTGTGTTTGGCTGCCTGTCTCAGGCAGAGGAGCTCAATGAAGTCAAAGAAGACCCTCAAGAGGACCCACAGGCCGAATGTACAGGAGTGCAAGAGGACCTCAAGCAGCTCACCAATGATGCAAGCCCAAGGTGCAGAGGATGTGGTGAGGATGAAGGTCTTGGTAGCTAGAGATGCTGGGGTCTGGAGCTTCTTGGAGCCCAAAGATCTCTGGAGAAGAATCAACAAGCCTTGGCAACGGCAAGTCGACGCGGTGTACAGGGGTTCGGTTACAGTGATTCTGACGAGGGATACTGGCCTAAAAATCGGTGAGAAGACAGTGCAGGCCTCAAGGAAGTTGCAGAACCACCACCTGTGTTGTTGAACCTTATGGAGCCTGTGAGACCTCAGGAACAGCAGAGCAGTCAGCTTAGTTTCGGTACCTGCAGTTGCAGGGTAGTGACTCCTTCACTCCATGGGAGATTCCATCAGGTGTCTGATGCCCACAGGCCTGCAGATGAACCTGTATGGAGCACAGGCACAGATGACGCAGAAGACTGGCAGGATGACGAGATCAGGAGCAGCAGGATTCTTCAAGATGCAGTCTCGGTTCCCAAAGCAAAGTCCAACGAAGTCCAACATGCCCAGATGCTTAAAGAGGAAGGGGTTTTGGATCTGAATCTTGTCCAAGAACGAATTTGAAGAGCCAACCATAGGTAAGCCAAAAAGTACCTTAAGGAGAGGGTTTGGACGATTCAGGGGAGCCTCCCAGAGGAGGGGCTAGACAGTGGGAAGGATACTCCTGTGTCCTTTGTCTAGTTTTGCGCCAGAGCAAAACCCAACGGCTCGCTGAACTGGTTCCAACTGGAGTATGCAAGGAGGGCACCAAATGTGCCCTTCAAAGCAGTCTAATGATGCTGGCAAGCGCCCCCACCATAGCCCAATTCACTATGTCCTGTCTGGGAGGTGGTCACACCTCCCTGTGACAGGAAACCTATTGTCATACCTTCCCCTGCTTGAGCTTGGTTCAGCCGCAGGAGGGTAGAATTGTGTCTGTGGTCGGCAGCAGCTATAGCTTGCTGTCAGAATCTGGAAGACTGGTACCGGGAGCACTGAGGGCTTCCTGGAGGAGAACAACACTCAATCAATCAATCAATCAGGGGTTTATAAAGCATGCTACTCACCCGTGAGGGTCTCAAGGCGCTGGGGGGGGAGGTGCAGCTCCGGGTCAGTCGAAGAGCACAGTTTGCGGTGTTGGAGGTATGATTTTAACATATTTGATACCAAACATGACAGGATTCGTTACAGCCAGTTTATAGTTAGCCATCACGTAATAACGCATGGCCACTATATGTATCATAATGGCTGATGTGCTTACTACGCATGGAGAATGGACTCCGTCGTTTGTTGGGGTGTCCTGCTGAGGCAGGGGCACCCTCACACTTATAACCAAGCACCCTGCCTTCAGGATTGAAAGTCCTGTCTTAGGGGTGACTTATAGGTTTTAAGTGTAGTGACCTCAGATCTAAGAACACATATATCTGTTGTAAGTGGTGCTAGCACCAGCTTACACAGGCTGCAATGGCAGGCCTGTAGTCACAATTTGAGTAGTCTCCCATGGGTGGCACAATACATGCTTTAGCCCATGGGGGAGCCATGGTGTACCTATGCTCTGGGTGCCTTTAGAACCATATACTAGGGACGTACAAGGGTACACGAGTAGCCAATTTGGGGGGTACCTAAGTACTCATCATGGTCCAATTTAGGGAGGAAGCACAGAGGCTGGGGTCCTGATTAGCAGGATCCCAGTCAGACTAGTCAGAAAACAGAATGACACCCGCAAAAAGTGGGGGTAACCATGTAAGCAGATCCTACTTTCCTACACAACCCCCCCTCCCGCCCAGTGTAAGGAGATGAGACTAACCTTGCCCAGTTCATTCTTCATTGTCCAAGTGGAAATATCTGGAGAGTCCACCTGCGTTGGCATGGTTTCTTCCAGGCCTATGTTCCACTGAAAAGTCCATCCCCTTTAGGGAAATGGACCACCTCAAAAGTTTAGTATTTTCATCCTTCATTTGTTTAAGCCATAAGAGGGGCTTATGTTCTATCTGAACAAGAAAGTGAGTACCAAACAGGTATGGCCTCAAATTCTTCAAGGCCCAGACCATAGCGGAGGCCTCCCTCTCTATAGCTGACCAGCGTTTCTCCCTGGGGGTCAACATTCTGCTTATAAAAGCTACTGGTTGGTCCTGGCCATCTGCATTACGTTCTGACAAAACAGCTCCTACCCTTATCTCAGAATCATCTGTCTGGACAATGAAGGTTTTGGAGTAATCAGGACTTTGCAGAATGGGAGCAGTGCACATGGCCTGCTGTAGGTCATCAAATGCCTTTTGACAGCTAACCGCTGAACTTTCTTTGGCATTCTCTTGGAGGTGGGATCATTAAGGGGAGTCACAATGGACCCATACCCCTTATCATCCCTCCTGCTGTAACCAGTCAGTCCCAAGAAAGCTCTGACTTGAGCCTGGCAATGGGAACAACCCAGTCATATTGGTCTGGATTTTGCTCTCTAGTGGTTGAACTTGGCCCCCACCTACCAGGTAACCCAAGCATACAACCTTGATCAACCTTGATCTGCCCTATCTGGCACTTGTTGAATGGAGCAACATCCCGTCTGACCCAGACCAGGAGTTATACCGCCTCTCCAGGAGACCGCGTCCTAGTCGTATCCAACTGCACGTGCAAGACATCCGTCGCCCATTGACCTTTGCCTTTCGACTCTCTCAACTTGATTTTCGTCTTTATCACCGGACCCACCGCTCAGAACACAAGCGCCGCTCACAGCCCTGATGAGTCATAGGCACTGTCCGGCTGATGAAACACGTGTCGGCTGGCGTTCTGTAACAATACAAAAGAAAGAAGACATATATAAAGTTTAATATATTGTCTTCACGATTCTACCGGTGTCCATTGTTTTGTCTCAATCTACCAAACTACATAGTATTGTTTGTACCTAGCATGTGCCCAGTACCTGCTGGTGAATTTTGTGTGGTGTTCAGGCATTTTGTGTCTGATCGCCTCTGAGAGGCTTCAGGGTTTTCCTCCATACTTGTGGCACCGCCCTACGCTTGTTCTTCCTGTCCATCACTACACACCCTTACTGCACTGCATGAGCGCCATATACTGTACAATCCAAACCCTCAGCAGAACTCACTACCGCCGCAATGTTGCCCTGGTTCTGGTTTGCGCAAGGTGGGTGGAAAAGGACCGCCTTGCGGAACCATGGCGGATGGACTTTCCGTAGGGTGCGGTAGCAATGGGATTCCCACTGTCATCCTAATTTGGCAGTGGAAACTTTCCTGTATGATGGAGGAAGGACCGCCACCGCCGGATCGGCGGTTGGGGTCCTTCCACCATCATAATGTGCCCCTTAGTTCCTCCCTTACTGTTTGGTTTAGGGCATTATACAAACTGTGACCCTGGACCTTCAGTGATCTTCCCTGTATTTCAGAGGCTTGAGGGATCATTGGTTAGTCAGATGTGCAGTCACTGAGATCCTTTGTAGTGGCTCCAGGGTCTGTAGGTATATTGACCCATTGCTCCAGAAAGCATTGTGAAGAGGACCTTGACCATGATCTTAGTATCCATCGACAGCCAGTGCGTGGCTTTTAGTGCTGGCTTTAAGTGATTGCTCTTTCTAAAGGTAAAGAAGGGGAAGGAATATATTGATTAATGTGCAAATGAACAAAGGCTTGAATGCAAACCTCAACGGGACGCAACAGTGTGTTAGCACACTGATCCCTAGAAGCACGGTTTTAGGAACCAGAGGTGGCCTACCTGGACTGGTTGTTATTGGGGTTTTGACGCCTGACTGAAGCATTCAAAGTCAAAGTCAAAATTCTTTATTCGACTGACAGAAATGCAGTCATAAAAGCACATAAATACATTTATATACAATTAATTCATAAATGTTTTTTTTTCAACAGACGCATATAAAAAGGGCAATTCACAAGAAGATTAAAAAGATACTATAGTTCAGTATGAGTGTACTTATCCGGGACATGATTACATATATAATACAGTTCAACTTAGGATCAACCTTCCATACTTAATCTAAACTTCAGGGCTGTTTTTAAAAACTTACAAGTAAAAAAAGTGCTATCGCCGTGCAACATTTGGAGGTATAAAAGTGCTGGCTTGATTTGCACAAAGTTCAACTTTTTGAGCAAGGGTTTTAAAAACATATTTCGTGGACTCGAATAATAACAACACAGGAATAAAAAGTGAGCCAGGTCTTGCGGAGACTTGTTGTCGCAGCCGCAAGGTGGCAACACTTGACCTCTACGGGCTCCATTCGGTACAGCTAACAACAAATGGTAGAGACCAAAACGGAATCTGCTCAACAGAAAGCGCTCATGTCTGGATATGTTCCATGATAGATACGGTTCAGAGCGCACACAAGTCTTGGTTAATATATGGCTCCTTACGCTGGCCTTCTTAAGCTCAATTTCTTCCCTGTCGAGTTGTCGTTTTAGTTGGAAAGTGTCTTTTACAAAATTAACATCTTTCTTGGTGGTATGCTGGGGTGTTAGGTAAAGGTCCAACCTGCCCAGCTCTTTACAACAGTTTCTAATGTATTTCAACCAGGGTATCTTGAGTTGCCCTTCCCAAGTGAGGGCTTCAGCAAGGATGTTATGGGTCAGTGGTATTGAAAAATTGCGCCAACAGTTTAACCAACAGAGCAGAGGATTTACAGCAATTTTATCTCCTAGGTACGGTGTGCCTAATTCCTCGTGAACAGAGAAATTAGCGGTACTTTTTGGTAAACTCAGGACTTGTTTCAGGAAGTTATTTTCAAGAGTTACAAGGGCGTCTGCTGGTAAGAAGCCCCACAATTCACTTCCGTAACATGCAACCGCAACGCTTTTTGCCTGGTATAGCTTCATTACGGCGGACACTGGAGTATTACCCAATTTGCGTGCAAAATCCATTATTCCAGTGTTGGTCCTTAGTATTTTGCCTTTCTTTTTAATTATGGCAGGGCCCCATGAAAGTTTGTGATCAAACAATACTCCTAAATAAGAAAATGTTTTTGTTGACGGTATGTTTCCCCATTGACTGAGAAGGGGTATCGTTTTTTAGGAGTTAAGCCTACCGTCATAACAAAAGATTTGGAGTTGTTGATATTCAGGCCACGTGAGGACATAAATTGAAGAAAGGAATCCAATAACTTTTGAAGTCCAAGTGCAGTTCTGGATATAAGGACGGCGTCGTCCGCGTATAGCAGAACCGGCACGCCCGTTTTCCCAATACGAGGATAATCCGTGTCAGTTTTTAGCAAGTGTTCTTCGAGTCCATTTATATATAGATTAAAAAGAAAAGGTGCTAAAATACAGCCCTGCCTGACCCCCCGGTTGATTTTAAAGTCTCTCGTTACTTTCAGATCTTTTGTGTAACGGACATTTGCACAAGTGTCATTGTGTAGGTCAGCCAGAAAGTTGATCAAATTATTTTCAACGCCCATGTTCTGCAGGACTTCCCATAGTTTACTCCTATCCACACAATCGAAGGCCGAAGAAAGGTCCATAAAGGCCATGTATAAGGTTCCGTCTCTTGCTTGAGTGTATTTGCCACTTATTAAATATAAATTCAGACACTGAGTAACTGTAGCATGTCCTGGTCTGAAACCTTACTGGGCGGGGGTCATTATATTGTTTTGTTTGGCCCACGCATTCAGTCGGTTTAGAAGGACCCCACCCACTACCTTTGCAACAGAGTTTATCAGGGAGATTGGTCTATAACAGGCTGCTTTTGTTCTGTCACCCTTTTTATATACGGGGATGATAGTAGATGCTCCCCAGGACTTAGGAGCCCCCACTTCGGCCCCAGCATTAATGACAGATGTGAGAATTGGTGCGCATAAAGTGATGTTAGATTTAAATAAGTCTGGTGGAAGACCATCAGGGCCCGGGGCTTTATTGCTAGAAAGACCATGTATCCCTAGTTCGACTTCTTTGGTGGAAAAATGTAGAGAACTGCTTTCAGGAAGATGAAGTGGTTTCAAAGACTGTGGAGCGTCGCTCTTAAAGATAGATCCAAAATGGGTAATCCAGTCATTCTCCGGTATGACTGTACCGAGACTTTCAGCATTTGGGTCATTAAAGAGTGGTTTGTTGATTATATTCCAGAACTTTGAGCTATTGCCCAAAGTTGAGGGATCGAGCAAAGATTCCCATGTTTTAATTTTTATAGATTTTTTGCGTGATGCAAGGGCGTTTTTGTATTCTGCTCGAAGGGCCTTAATGAGTGCAGAGTCTCTTGGCTTATTCTTAAGGGAAGCTTTTAGTTTGCGGTTTGCTGAAGAGCAGGCATGATCAAACCATCGGGGGTATTGGGCAGTTGTTCCCTTAGTGGATACGGTCAGTAGTTGATCAATCCTTTTAGACACCACTGCAAAGGCGGATAAGATAGATTCCGGGGGAGCGGAGTTTGTGGCACAGAGCTTAAGTTCAGGTTCACAGTGTTTGGCAACAGTCTCGTACAGTTTGTCACTGTTTACCAGGTTCCATTTCAAGCGGCGGTTATTATTCACCGGCTTAAGTACCCCTGGATCCTTGATGTTTTTTCGGAGTACAAAAGAGCCGCATTGTAGCTCGAGATGTAGGGGGTTGTGGTCGCTGTGAATACTAACAAGTATGTCAAAGTTTAAAACCTGTTGGGCCACGCCAGCAGAGAGGAGGATGTGATCTATGAAAGACCCACACTCAGATCCTTTATAAGTTGGATTTTTGAAGGTAAAAGAGTCGTCTTTCATGGATAGTGCCATGGTCAGGTTTGTGGTATCCATTAAGGTGTTCATTTTTGTTCCACGATGGCAATGAGTAAAGTGAGGACCTGTTTTAAGTCCGCAGCCCAAAGATCCCAAAGTTGTTGAAAGAGGGTTGCCGCAGATATGCGTATTGAAATCACCAAGAAGAATTTTGTCCTGGGGCAATTTTGTCCGGTTATCATTTAGGTAATTTTGAAGAATGTCGATGTTACATTCGCTCGGGGTGGAGAAAGAATTATAGAAGTTGACCAAGGTTATGCCTTTCTTCCCCTTTCTGAGGGTCAAGATCTGGATGTTCCTGCTATCCAGCTGCACACGGTTAATCTGCGATTTAAGAGACAGACTGATGAATATTGCCAAGCCCCCCTTTGCCCTGCCACTGGGCGATGGGGATGCGTGAACAAAGAAACTTTGAAAACCCTCAATAAAGATATTACCGTCTATTAGCCAGGTTTCCTGAAAACACAGGATGGTGTACTTATTGACAAAAGTTACCCACGTCGGGTCATTGGTTTTAGAGGCCAATCCTGCAATGTTCCATGACAGTATTTTGATTGGATTGGAATCATTGTGCTCTAGATTTAAAGCAGGAGTTGTGTTAGAGAAAAGGCGCGATTCTGAGTTGGCCCTTGTCGCAAAGTTCGTCCTGTGAGTTACAGGGGGTGGTGAAAGTTGAGAGACTATGGAGATAGAAGGACTACCTGCTTCATATAATGGAGGGGCAGGCACTTGTTTTGCTGGGGGGCTGACTGAGTAACTTGATCTCGTCATAGAGGTGGTATTAGGTAAACAGATCACCGGGGGGTTAGATGTTTTTAATAAAGTGGTCTTACTGTCTACAAAGCTATCTATCCTATCAGGGAATGAGACGGGAGACAGGTCAGATGGCAGTCAGTCAACCTCTTCTAATTGGTCGTGGTTGTAGAGAGCATCGTATCTGTTGGCCGTTGGGAACCCATAGTCGTTAAATTGTAAAGTAGGATGGTTATAGGCTCGATAAAAACCGTGCCCTTGTCTATCAGCTGCTACTGTTGGTTGGTGGTTATACACTTTGCTTCCCCAAGGGTAAGTGTATTGGTGTGGATCTAGACCCATTGGTATACCTAGATGGGGTAGGACAGGGGCCAGCCAAGGTTGAAGGTTTGGCTGCGTCATAAAAGGGCCTTCTTGGGTATAATTATATTTAGTTTTATTCCTATGGGTATCTGGGCGGGCTGGATAAAAATAGCTTAGACCCATAGTGCGGATCAGGCTGTTTGTCCCAGGGCTCCTCCAGTCAGCAATGAATTTTGCCGCTCCTAAATATTTAAAGGTGACCACAATGCAGTCACCCTCTGTGGATTTGAAGCGAGTGCCCACCCACTCTACTCTTTTAACATGTTGGATGGTACCTGTTATGTTTGGAGGGAGGGGCCTGTGTGTAGATAGCCATTGCATTACTTTGTTCTTCAGTTCCTCACGCTTTTCCTCTCTATTGTCATCAACTTTCGGTACCCCAATCATGACTATTGTGTAGGGGTTGGACTGTGGGGGTAGATTGATATGTGATAGTGAACGTGTTGTAGTGGGTCTGGGGGGTTGAGCTCCTGTTTCTTTTGTCTGGGTGTTAACATTTGGGGAAGCTGTGCGTCTTATGTTCTCCGATGTACCTGTGTTTGTATTAGGTAGATGTCCCTCTGTTGCCCACTCACTATCATCATCGTCCTCATCTACTTGGTTGTTTGACGTGTTGACTATGGGTATCATTGTAATCGCAGCAGTGGAGTGAGCTGTTTGAGAATTTAACATTGGGTCAGTTGTAGAAAGGCTCTGATGCTGTGGCTTTTTTTGTTTTCCTGTGTTCTTTGATGAGTCACCTACTTTTTTTTAATGTTTTTGGGTTTTTTACATTAAGAATTGTAGATGCTGGGACAAAGGTAGTAGGCGTATTGGTTGTTTTAAGCAATCTGAGAATACTGGATGATATGTCATTTTGAGCCCTCTCAAATTTACTCAACGCCCTTTCAATATTATCGATCTGGTGGCTAATAGGTTGTAGGAGTGATTTAATTAAAGTTTCAATCTCTCTCATAGATGGTAAGTTCGTACTACTCCTTTTGTCAATGTGTCCTGTTTCCTCGTTGATCAAAGAACTACCTGAGTTGGACTTAGTGTTTCCGTGTACATCATAGTCCTGTGGAGAAATTGAAGAGGACACCCCACGAGTTGGTTCGGTGGGTTTCTCCAAACTTTTCTTCTGCCACATGTCTTTAATTGATCGTTTGGGTTTGCCTGAGAGGAGATGGGCTTTCCTCATGGGGAATTTGTTTCTAGGTTTTTCCGTTTACCCTTTAGAGAATTATGTTTAAGTGTTTGTGTTTCTGTTAAATCAGTGACCAATAAGGCACTCTCCTCGGGGTGAGCTTCTAGTGCTATAGGAGTATCCTTTTCCTGCTGGTCATTTTTTGCGCTGTTAGATAGAATCATAAGACTGTTATCCAAATTATTCGCTGTTAGCACCATGGACAAAGAATTAGAGGTTTTTTCTTTGATGTGTGACCTTGGTAATTCCGAAAATGATTGCATTAATAGGGACTCCTGCGATGAGGCAGTGTCATCCATATTTTGATCATCATTAGTAGTATGCGTGGACAGATCCGGGAAGCATAAATTAGGTGTCAAAGAGAGTCTCCTCTCGGTGTCCTGAATAGCATCCGCTACAACATTTATGGTTTTTTGCAGCATTTTGTCTATAGCGGTTATAGTGGGTAATGGTGTACTCACTGTTTTAAGCCTACTGGTTGATCTTGTCGCCATCGGTGTTTTACATGTTTTGGACATCCTTAAACAGTGTTTGCTGCCCCTTTGCTCCGTTTATGGAATAGGATGTATCTTCTGAGTCCAGATGAACGTGTTTAGGGGGTGGCCTGACCCGGCCACTTCAGGCTCCTGAGGGCCACAGAGGGCCCGCCCTTTGCCCGGGCTTAGCCCGGCGCTGCCCCGCGCGCTCCCGCGACGCGACAGATGAAGGTTGCTTTTAAGCGCCTCCTGGCGCGCTCCGCCTCGATGCGACTTCCGGTCGCGGAGGCCGCTGGGAGATGTAGTTTTCCCGCTCCCCCACACTGCGGCAGCGCTGTTGGTGTGAGGCTGCGGCGGGGGGAGGAGACACTCAGCGGTGGAGCAGCAGCGAGGTCAGCGAAGATGGCGATCCTGCAAGGGCTTTTAGGAACTGGTATGGCAGCGTTTCTCCCAGTGATTTCGGAAGCGTTTTAATCATGCACACTGAAGCATTCTTTTCTCCCTGCTTCTCTCTGAACCCAATTGTCAATGTATGTTTAGTAGAAGAAAGTAATAATGCCGTATATATAATACGTCTTGTGTGAGTGCACAACATGTGCCTTCACTGCCACGGCATTTCACCCACACCTGAGAAAAAATGGCAATTTGGCTATAGGATTGTTTGTTAGGTTTTCTCATTCAGGTGCTCTTCCAGTGCCCCGGAGGACACCATCATTGCTTTTGGTGGCACATGCCAAACTCTGGCAGAATCTCCATAGAACTTGAAGGCTGTCCACAGCACTGGAAACATGTCTACAGCATGGACTCTTCAAGAAGATGATCCTCCCCACTACCAGGCTCCCAGCAACAGAAAACATGCTTTTTGGCTAAGAGCACTAACAACTGATTGATGAACTTCAGACAGAGTAAATGTAATTAGGCCCCAGCTTGACTTTCCCATGTGCAATAGGCTAACTGCTTTTTCAATAAAAGTTGCTGTAAGCAATCCTATGCAGACCAAGATTAATAAAACTGTTTTCACAGCCAGGCCTCTGACATCCATCAATCAACTCTCTGACACTTCAAGTACCTGGTCATGAAAATCGCCTCAGATGGTCCCCGTATCAGACACTTGTCATGCTCAAACCTGCAGGAGATTCTATATTTCTCCATTGGAAACACCATAACAACCATCATCAAAAATTATCTAACTACAGAACCCTTCCCCTCTGACCTCAAGATCTCAAACATCAGAGGACTCATGAAGAAGAGCTTCAAGTGAGCAGACCAACCAGCTCTCGACTTCTCTCCAGTGGCCCGCTCTTAAGAACATCGATTGAAAGAGCGCCCTTCTAGCCGATCTCTAACTTAATGGGTGAAAACAAACTACTTCCAGACCATGCAACAGGAGTTGTAATCCATCCGAGGCACTGAATCGGTCCTGATGATCTGGGATGACCTGAAGGCAATGCTGCTGCCTTCCAGTGCCTTTGACATTACCACGTCCTCTTCCGCGGCTTGAACGTGGCGTGCACAGAAGCATCTCTGACAGATCTACCATCATCTCTGCCCCCTCACATCCCTTTCTAACCACTTCCTTTCAGCACTGGCTGATAGTTAATCGGTCCTCTCTACAGGCGCTCATCACATTATCGAGCCTCACTTACTAGTACATCCATAACGATGAAACCAGAGCAGAGAACTGGAGAATAACTATTTTACAACCAATCAGCTAAATGAACTATGGCCATTGTTAGCAACAACTGAAGTTAAGAACTCTGGAAGTTTACATGGTCCACAGCCTTTTATTCAGCCCCCATTTGAACACAAAGAGTTGTTTTTACACCATACAGCCTCTCCAAAGCACCTTCCTGCATCTAGGTTTACTAGAAAAACCTCTAGACTTCCATCCCTCTTGTCCTGCTTTGCCTAGTCTCTACCTAGAGGCTCCTTCTTCCTCCAAAGAGGAATCCAAAATGCATCTGAAAGAGAGCTCCTCCACCTATGCCACCAGATTATGCAGGACTGGACTGCTGACCATCTACTGCCAGGTGCTGCTCTTCAAAGCCCTGTGCATTGCCCAAAGAGCCACTAGTGCCATGGACGCAACTTTCATTAAAGCACTACTGCAAACATACTCCCTGAACAAAACCCAGCCCAATCGACTGACACCCCTGGTGACCATCTACCCTTCAACAGTCACATTAGGGTACCATCTCATTGCAGGCAGCAACATTATGGAACTCCCTTTGGGCACACATCAAAAACCACCGAGAGTTAAATAAGGCAGAGAAGGCTTAGCTCTCCCTGAACAAATGATGAGAGATGGCAGCAACAAGAGGCAACTTTTCCGCATCTCAAGGAGCATATGGAAGCACAGGTATTCTGTGCATACCACACAAGAACCAGAACGCGAATGCCATCACCAAGCATATCCTTTACCACGAAAATTCCTTTTACACGCATACTTTTATAACGATTTTCGTTGTTAAACGATGCATGTAAATGCCATTTTCATGTTAAAAGATTTTCACCCTAAAATGTCCCTTTTAAATTTACCCATCCACGACACTACCCCCTGATTCCTCCTTACCTCTCCTCTCCTTGATCTTCCCTGGTGACGTTGTACGTCATTAAGAGGAAGCGGAAGTGCTTTTCCGTTTCCTCTTACGACGCCAATTGTCTCCACATCTTTTTCTTTATACTTCTTTTTCAGGTGCGTTTTTTTGTTTTATTTTGGGGGGTGCCCCCCAAGCCACCTTTTTTGAAACCCACATGTTTTTTTGTGGGGGGGGGGGAGACCCCCAAACCCTGCCTTTTTTTTAAACTTTAGCACACATGCCTTTACTACGTATTGCGTAGTAAAGGTATTCGTGGTAAAGGCTTTTCGTTCGTCATAACCACGCATGCGTTGTAATGCATGCATGGTTATGGTTATGCGTGAAAACGGCCGCGTTGTAGTGGCCATTTCCCCTCCAAATAATTGCAACATACGACACACTACAAACCCACACATTTGTAACCAAGCACAACCTATGGGGCAGCGTGCTACCCATCCGAAAAACACTCCATAAAGAGGGGAGGCATTGATTTTTAGGCTGCATTATTGAGATCGAATTAACTTAAGGCAGATACTTCGGGGTTGTGGTGTGGACACTTTTTATTGAACATTAATATGACATTTCACAATGAGACCTAATGTACGATGGAAAATGTCTAAAAATGTCACAGTGACAAAGGAAATTTTAATTAAGAATAGGTTGAAAGAATAGTGGTATTAACTGCATTATTATTCCTATTATATCTCAGTGATCTTTGTGTCTACCTGTATAATTGTAATCGTTTCCTTCCAAACAATCAACAACATCATGGTGGTTTATGCAGGTCAGCTATTGTTTGTGAAAGGATTCAGATAGGAGTGTGGTGGGTGATTTATTTATGTGTTGAGGATATACCTTGAGGAACATTGTACCATGATGAATAAGACGAAGACAATGTATAAAGAGTCGCATTTATGGTTTAAATCATTTTATTCATGTATGCCATCTTGCAAGACAAATTTCATTAATTACACAGAGATTCATCAAAGCAGCTTTGTAAATAATAACAAAACAATACCAACAAAAAAGCCTCCCCTCCCTCCACCACAATCAGTTGACTCAAATGCTATTTTCATCACAGTTCTATGCACATTCGTGAATCTGCCCCTGAGGTGGCAATTAACTAAGAGAGCCTCAGTATTCAGAGATATTTAGGTCATGTCAATTCCCTAAACTTTTGGGAGAGAAGAGATAGGTAAGGTTTCCAAAGGACCCACATGATGCCCCGCTATTTGTAGGGGAGAGAGTAATAATCTTTTCCATCCCGAGAACATACCATAGGCGATTAACCACCGCAGGTGTGTTCGTCGTCTCCCAGCGTGAGAGTATATTTTGTAAAGCTGCGCCCAGTGCAATTCTGATTTGTCTTCCCCGTAATGACCTACGGGGATAAGGGAAGTGTTGGGTAGGCCCAACAATATGTACGAGGGGAATCGGTGGAGTTGAGTGTCTATATGGTGATCAATGTCATCTAATATTTGTGTCCAATATACTTGTATCTATGGACATTCCCAGAGAAGGTGCACCAGGGACCCCACTCCTCCACATCCCCTCCAGCAATCCGGGCTTTTGGTTGGATCAATTTTGTGTAGCCGTTCTGGTGTGAGGTATCAATATGTTGCTATTTTTTTTTTAATCAATGAGAGCAGTGTGACGGGCCGGGTGGCAAGCCCTATAGTAGATGTTCTCCCACTCCTTGCTAGTCAATTGCCTCCCCAGTTCCTTCTCCCACCGTGTTTTGTTAGGCTTATGAGTATATGAGTATATCTCATAAACTGAAGTAGAAAGGTGTGTAATTCAGAGATCAGTCTCTTATCGGAGGTTTTTCGTAACCAGCCAATTCTCTTAGTCAGTGAGGTGTCTCTGAGTGGTGGCTTTATTGTCTGGATAGAGTAGCCAGTGTCGGATTTGCAAGTACTGTAAGTGTTCTGTCTTGGGAAGGTCGAAGGCCTCCCGCAGTTGTGGGGAGGGAATTACCCCTTCTTCAACTATCATGAGCCTCATGGAGTGGCATTTGGTCTTATGCCACTTAGGGAATGCCCAGCAGTGAGTCCAGAGCATAAAGTCCGGATTATCAAATATGGATGTCAGAGTTGAGGGGAAGGATGTCAACTCACAGTGGGTGTTGCATTGATCCCAGGCATCCATGGTTGTCTTGGTAATAGGTGAAAGGTATAAGCTCGGGGTCTATGTGACCTCTTTAGGAAGGGAATCTTCCATAGCGAGGTTCTGGATACTGCTTGGTCTTGAAAAAGCCAGTGTAATTCTGATTCTTCCTACTGCCATTCGGCCAAATATCGTAATTAGGAAACCTGGAATTATACTTGGAGGTTTGGAATGCCCAATCCCCCAGCGGCAAGGAGGAGATAACTTAGTTCTCTCCGCATTCGAGGTTTCTTCCCGGCCCACACAAAGCGATGTCATTTGGTTTGTAACCTATGTATTGTCCGGGGATACTAGGGGGAGTGTTTTGAATAAATAGACGATTTGGGGTAAAATGGTAATTTTAATGGCCGCCACTCTTCCAAGCCAAGATATCGGGAAGCGTACCCACCGTCCCAATTCTAATTTGACATGTCTGTAAAGCGACCGGTAATTGATAATGGCTGTCTAGTGTAGAGAGAGCGCTAAGTGAATCCCTAAATATGGCACAGCATCATAGACCCATTGCACAGGGTATTGCATAGCGAGGTGAGAGACTACCTCAGGGGCTAGATAGAGACTCAGAACTTGGACTTAGCGACATTTATTTGAGGCCAAACATCTCTGTCTTGGTGAGAAAAGCTGGTATGGCTGAGGTCAATTTGTCCAGGGTAACAAGCAAATCATCTGCGTATAGACTAGCTGTGTGTTGTTGTCCGCCGAAGGTGGTGCCTGTGATCTCCGGTATGTCCCGCACTCTTTGAGCGAAGGGCTCCATATATTGAGTAAACAGCAGTGGAGACAGCGGGCATCCCTGTGGTGTGCCTCTGTTAATAGGGAAGGGAGTAGATATGTGGTCATCCACTCTCACTGATGCCGAGGGCAGATGATAACAATTCAGTACCCAAGTACGAAATCTTTCGGGCATAACAAAGCAGATTAAAACTTGATCCAAAATTGTCAATGGACCCTATAGAAGGCTTTCTCTGCATCAATGGCTAGACACATGAACTTGTTTGATGTACGAGAAGCCTTTTCTATAATTTGGAGTACCCGTTTTGTATTGTCAATAGTTTGGTGTGGGGAATAAAGTCTGTTTGGTCCGGGTCCACAATAGATGGCATATATGGAGCCAGTCTAGCTGCAAATATACTAGTGAAAAGCTTGAGATCCACATTTAAAAGGGATATTGGGTGATATGAGTTGCATTGCTGTTTATCTTTCCCAGGTTTGGGAATAACTGTTACCAGGGCAGTTAGTATCGAGGGTTGGATCCTTCCCGGGTCGAGAAGGAGCTGTATAGTTGAGTCAAGATTGGCGCATGCTTTGAGCAGAGCGCCTCGGAGAATAGAGGCAAAAATCTGTCGGGTCCTGGGGATTTGGCTTACTTGTGTCAGTAGTTCGCTGCAATAACTTCCTCTATTCTTATGTCTTGCTCCAGTGCTCCTGACTGATCTGTAGTGAGAGAATATACATGAGATCCTTCTAGGTAAGAGGAGCTAGTCCCCAAACCTAATTGCTGATTAGCGCACAAGTCTGCATAAAAGACTTTGAAGGATTCAGTGATTAAGACTTCATCAGTGATGCTCGCCCCGTTTGGGTCCCGGAGGGAGTATTCTCCGGAGTTGTCTTATCTCATCTGCAGTTTATTAGCTAAAAAGCAGCCTTCCTTATCCAACCCCCCCCCGCCCCCCATAAAAGGCATGGCGCAACTGAAGGTCTGTGTGTTCGGCACTGTCTTGGTCTATTCTTGGCAAATGCGTGTGTGCAGCTGTCAGCTGTCTCCACATCCTTGGTGCCCCTATGCATTGGTGGGTGTAGGAAGGTGGATATCTGACTATGGTTGCCCCCAACATTTTGCCTGGTGTTTTGCTGATTTTTCGACTTAGTTGACCTGGGGCCCTGCTATTCAGGACCCCAGGCCCACTGCTCTCTCTGTAAAATGGATTCCATGTACCTTAGGTGCATATCTAATTGGATACTGAGTCACCTTATCAGTCCCTGTACAGTGTACCTTAGGTACCCAGGGCATAGGTGCACCCAGGGCCTACCAGGGGCTGCAGCATGTATTATGCCACCCCTGGCTGGCCATCCAAATCTGACACAACTGGCTGATCAATCAGCTGGGGCAAGGTGGTGTAATCACCCTTTGCTTTAGATATAGTATTCCTATATCTAACCCTAAAATGGACACATATCCTCCTATCAGTCACTCCTATGGCAGGCCTTATCAATCCTGAAGGCAGAGTGCTTGGAATTATGTGAGGTGGTGCTCTAGCAGGAGCTGAGCCTGTCTGCAGCTTTCGGAACCAAGTCCTTTAGCTGTTTCCATGATAACGCTATACCATATACTCTTAAGTGCATTATAATCCTCGCTGTTATTGCTAACTTTGGTATAGCATTATCAAAACATGTCGAGTAAGGTGTCATAAGAATTGGAATACTACCCCCTCGCCAATTCTGGCGACGGGGGTAGCATTCCACCCTTCTAGAGGGACACAACATGTATGTAACTGTGAACCCCGGTTAAAGTTAACTCGAGCCTCAGCATCACAAAATGGATGCTGCCACCACAGACACAAGTCTGACCTCCTGCTGCTGGGAGTCCTTCCAGCGAGGGAGGCTTGGACAAAGGGTTTCCTGCCTTGGGAGGTGCTAGCACCACCCCAGGTTGTCGAAGACACCACCTGGTCCACGTGGCTGCAGAGACAAGCGTCCACCTTCACCTGATCGCGACGACGACATCTGGTTTCACTCCTGGTTCCACTCCAGTCACTGGCTAGTGACTTTGAACATTGTCCCCTCTGCTTTAAGGTTCTTCTCTTCACTGATCCACCCTTGGATCACACCGGACATCTTCTCCTGACCGCCTGCAGCATCTTTTCCTCCAGGTTCCATAGACTTCAACGCCGTAACCCGACACGACTTGGCACCTATGCACCCGCAGCCTGTGGGTGAGGTAACACGAGCATTTCGGTGCTCAAGGGTAGCTTGACTCTCCTAGTGTCCAGTTCCACAGTCGTTTTAGTCCTATCTAGTCAGGGACGTCCGTATTCACCTCTTTCTTAAACTGTACTGTCCATAGACGTTTGTACGCATCTCGCGTGTGAGTTCACACTCTGCACACGTGCTCCGTGGGCCTCCTATTACTTACCTCAAGTTAGTATAGCGTGGTCCCAGCGATCCTACAGCCTCTGGACAGCTCCATTCCTAGTATTGACTTTCACATTCCACTTACTTAGTATATGGTTTGTCGTGCCCCTAGGGCACCATTGTAATTCGTGCAACTTAAACGTATTTTTCCTAAGAGTTTGTCATGTGCTTAGCCCTCTGATCTCATAAAGAGTTCAGAGGTGTATGTTAGTTAATAAATACTTGTTTATTTTCATAACAACCTGTGTGGTGTCCTTTCATGTGGTATTCAAGGGGTTATAAGTGGTAAAACAGCTGGCTTCACATGCCAAAAGAGTTTAGCCTAAGACTGCTTTGTCCATGCTACCATTAGGATAGCTGGTCTATAAGGTTGATTTTACAACCAATCACCATAAGGGTTGTTTGGACTGATACAAGGTGATCACTAGAACTAGTGAGCATCATATATCAGGCCAACTTCTCACATTGGTGTGCAGCGGTTGGGATTTGAGCTTGCTGTTGTTTTTACCAAATATAATCTTGAGATATTATTTGAAAGATAACATAAGGTACCATAGGTACATATAACAAGTTTAGAAATACTCTGAGTTCTACTGAACCAGCTGTTGTAGTAGAAAGGGAGTAGCACACCCTGACTACAGCTCTTAGCAAGGGATCAGTAGGTAAACCCATAGTGTAGGTAAGTGCACCACTTACACCTCACTAGAAAAGCATGTCTATCACAGGAGAGAACACAGTGGCTCCCCTTGGTGATATTGACCCTCCACAGGTCATGTCAAGATATGCAGCCCTTAGCTTCCAGGAGACAATTGTGTACCTCCAGGATGCTAAAACAGGGTTCTAACCCTACAATTCCTTTTCTGATAGGTCTTTTAGAGACATTTGATGCAAGAAGGGCTTCTAACACAGGCCCCTCTAATCCAGATGGGAGCATGCCCCCCTTAGAGGGAACTCCTGGTGATCCAGACTCTAACCTCCCGGAAACAGAGAATGGAGAGGAGGAGGAAGAGGAAGGGTCATCTGGGGATGAGGCAGACAAAGGTCCAGTAGTAGTCAGTAGACTCACCAGGGCCAACTTAAGCCTACATGAAGGTGGTACTGGGGGACCCCCAGGGCCATCCTCAGGCAGGCTTAACGTTGGGAACAGACGAGTTAGGTCTCACTCCAGAGGCTCTAACAGATCTATTCACACCCATGTCTCTCAGGCATCTTCTCAGAGAGGAATGACATCCCCTCAGAGAAGGGTGCATGAAGCTAAGATGAGGGAAGTCAATCTGAGAATTGAGAGGGAAGAACTTGCCCTTGCCAAAGAAAGACTTGCCTTTGCCAGAGAGCAGCAATTGAGTGGGGCAGACCCCACTGGTGGCAGCATTATCCCTAGAGATAAAGACAGGAGTTTTGATACAAGACACCTGAGTAGAATAGTGCCCCTCTTTAAGCAAGGGGATGACATCCACAAATGGATGACTGCTCTGGAGATGGCCTGCACTGTCCAGTGCATCCCCCAGAGTCAGTGGGCAGCTATATCGTGGCTCTCCTTTGAAGGTAAAGGTAGAGACAAGCTCCTCACTACTAGAGCTGAGGATGCTAACAATTACCGAGTCCTGAAGAATACACTGGTTGATGGGTTTGGCTTAACAACTGAACAGTACAGGTTGATGTTCAGAGACACCCAGAAAACTCAGTCTCAGGATTGGACTGACTTTGTTGATTGTGCCACTAAGGCTCTAGAAGGCTGGCTACTGGGAAGTAAGGTTACTGATTACACAGGATTGTATAATCTAATTATGAGAGAGCAAGTCTTAAATAATTGTCAGAACCAGTTATTACACCAGCACCTGGTAGACTCTGATCTGACCTCTCCACAAGAATTGGGTAAGAGGGCAGACAAATGGGTCAGAACCAGGATTAGGCCTACGAACCAGGGTGGTGACCAAAAGAAAGAATCAACCAAGCCTCAAGAGAAGGGTGGGAATAAATCTTCAGATCAAACCACATCAGGGCCCCAAAAATCCTCTGAAAAGGGTGGGTCCCAGAATCCTTCCAATACCCAGAAGAAATCTTATTGCCATATCTGCAAACAGGTAGGCCATTGGAAAACTGACAGCAGTTGCCCAAGGGCCAACAACAATAAGGAAAACATACTTCCAAGTAACACTTCCAAGCCTCCTGTTACTACTAGTAGTAATCCCCCAGGTGGTGGGAGTGCCCCCAAGAAATTGGGTGCATTTACTTTGGGAGTTCCTGGGGACTCTGGCCTAACCAGGTCCCCTGACTTAGATACTCTTGTCTGTGAGACTGGCATGGGGTTTGCCAACTTCACAGCTTGTTCTTCCTGTCCATCAATACACACCCTTACTGCACTACGTGAGCGCCATATACTGTACAATCCAAAACCTCAGCAGAACTCACTACCGCCGCAATGTTGCCCTGGTTCCGGTTTGCGCAACGTGGGTGGAAAAGGACCGCCTTGCGGAACCATGGCGGATGGACTTTCCGTAGGGTGCGGTAACAATGGGATTCCCACCGTCATCCTAATTTGGCGGTGGGAATTTCCTGTATGATGGCGGAAGGACCGCCACCGCCGGACCGGCGGTTGGGGTCCTTCCACCATCATAATGTGCCCCTTAGTTCCTCCCTTACTGTTTGGTTTAGGGCATTATACAAACTGTGACCCTGGACCTTCAGTGATCTTCCCTGTATTTCAGGGGCTTGAGGGATCATTGGTTAGTCAGATGTGCAGTCACTGAGATCCTTTGTAGTGGCTCCAGGGTCTGTAGGTATATTGACCATTGCTCCAGAAAGCATTGTGAAGAGGACCTTGACCATGATCTTAGTATCCATCGACAGCCAGTGCGTGGCTTTTAGCGCTGGCTTTAAGTGATTGCTCTTTCTACAGGTAAAGAAGGGGAAGGAATATATTGATTATTGTGCAAATGAACAAAAGCTTGAATGCAAACCTCAACGGGACGCAACAGTGTGTTAGCACACTGATCCCAAGAAGCACGGTTTTAGGAACCAGAGATGGCCTAACTGGACTGGCTGTTATTGGGGTTTTGACGCCTGACTGAAGCATTCTTTTCTCCCTGCTTCTCTCTGAACCCAATTGTCAATGTATGTTTAGTAGAAGAAAGTAATAATGCCGTATATATAATACGTCTTGTGTAAGTGCACAACATGTGCCTTCACTGCCACGGCATTTCACCCACACCTGAGAAAAAATGGCAATTTGGCTATAGGATTGTTTGTTAGGTTTTCTCATTCAGGGGCTCTTCCAGTGCCCCTGAGGACACCATCATTGCTTTTGGTGGCACATGCCAAACTCTGGCAGAATCTCCATAGAACTTGAAGGCTGTCCACAGCACTGGAAACATGTCTACAGCATGGACTCTTCAAGAAGATGATCCTCCCCACTACCAGGCTCCCAGCAACAGAAAACATGCTTTTTGGCTAAGAGCACTAACAACTGATTGATGAACTTCAGACAGAAAAAATGTAATTAGGCCCCAGCTTAACTTTCCTATGTGCAATATGATAACTGTATATATATATGCCATCCTATGCAGACCAAGATTAATAAAACTGTTTTCACAGCCAGGCCTCTGACATCCATCAATCAACTCTCTGACACTTCAAGTACCTGGTCATGAAAATCGCCTCAGATGGTCCCCGTATCAGACACTTGTCATGCTCAAACCTGCAGGAGATTCTATATTTCTCCATTGGAAACACCATTACAACCATCATCAAAAATTCTCTAACTACAGAACCCTTCCCCTCTGACCTCAAGATCTCAAACATCAGAGGACTCATGAAGAAGAGCTTCAAGTGAGCAGACCAACCAGCTCTCGACTTCTCTCCAGTGGCCCGCTCTTAAGAACATCGATTGAAAGAGCGCCCTTCTAGCCGATCTCTAACTTAATGGGTGAAAACAACCTACTTACAGACCATGCAACAGGAGTTGTAATCCATCCGAGGCACTGAATCGGTCCTGATGATCTGGGATGACCTGAAGGCAATGCTGCTGCCTTCCAGTGCCTTTGACATTACCACGTCCTCTTCCGCGGCTTGAACGTGGCGTGCACAGAAGCATCTCTGACAGATCTACCATCATCTCTGCCCCCTCACATCCCTTTCTAACCACTTCCTTTCAGCACTGGCTGATAGTTAATCGGTCCTCTCTACAGGCGCTCATCACATTATCGAGCCTCACCTACTAGTACATCCATAACGATGAAACCAGAGCAGAGAACTGGAGAATAACTATTTTACAACCAATCAGCTAAATGAACTATGGCCATTGTTAGCAACAACTGAAGTTAAGAACTCTGGAAGTTTACATGGTCCACAGCCTTTTATTCAGCCCCCATTTGAACACAAAGAGTTGTTTTTACACCATACAGCCTCTCCAAAGCACCTTCCTGCATCTAGGTTTACTAGAAAAACCTCTAGACTTCCATCCCTCTTGTCCTGCTTTGCCTAGTCTCTACCTAGAGGCTCCTTCTTCCTCCAAAGAGGAATCCAAAATGCATCTGAAAGAGAGCTCCTCCACCTATGCCACCAGATTATGCAGGACTGGACTGCTGACCATCTATTGCCAGGTGCTGCTCTTCAAAGCCCTGTGCATTGCCCAAAGAGCCACTAGTGCCATGGACGCAACTTTCATTAAAGCACTACTGCAAACATACTCCCTGAACAAAACCCAGCCCAATCGACTGACACCCCTGGTGACCATCTACCCTTCAACAGTCACATTAGGGTACCATCTCATTGCAGGCAGCAACATTATGGAACTCCCTTTGGGCACACATCAAAAACCACCGAGAGTTAAATAAGGCAGAGAAGGCTTAGCTCTCCCTGAACAAATGATGAGAGATGGCAGCAACAAGAGGCAACTTTTCCGCATCTCAAGGAGCATATGGAAGCACAGGTATTCTGTGCATACCACACAAGAACCAGAACGCGAATGCCATCACCAAGCATATCCTTTACCACGAAAATTCCTTTTACACGCATACTTTTATAACGATTTTCGTTGTTAAACGATGCATGTAAATGCCATTTTCATGTTAAAAGATTTTCACCCTAAAATGTCCCTTTTAAATTTACCCATCCACGACACTACCCCCTGATTCCTCCTTACCTCTCCTCTCCTTGATCTTCCCTGGTGACGTTGTACGTCATTAAGAGGAAGCGGAAGTGCTTTTCCGTTTCCTCTTACGACGCCAATTGTCTCCACATCTTTTTCTTTATACTTCTTTTTCAGGTGCGTTTTTTTGTTTTATTTTGGGGGGTGCCCCCCAAGCCACCTTTTTTGAAACCCACATGTTTTTTTGTGGGGGGGGGGAGACCCCCAAACCCTGCCTTTTTTTTAAACTTTAGCACACATGCCTTTACTACGTATTGCGTAGTAAAGGTATTCGTGGTAAAGGCTTTTCGTTCGTCATAACCACGCATGCGTTGTAATGCATGCATGGTTATGGTTATGCGTGAAAACGGCCGCGTTGTAGTGGCCATTTCCCCTCCAAATAATTGCAACATACGACACACTACAAACCCACACATTTGTAACCAAGCACAACCTATGGGGCAGCGTGCTACCCATCCGAAAAACACTCCATAAAGAGGGGAGGCATTGATTTTTAGGCTGCATTATTGAGATCGAATTAACTTAAGGCAGATACTTCGGGGTTGTGGTGTGGACACTTTTTATTGAACATTAATATGACATTTCACAATGAGACCTAATGTACGATGGAAAATGTCTAAAAATGTCACAGTGACAAAGGAAATTCTAATTAAGAATAGGTTGAAAGAATAGTGGTATTAACTGCATTATTATTCCTATTATATCTCAGTGATCTTTGTGTCTACCTGTATAATTGTAATCGTTTCCTTCCAAACAATCAACAACATCATGGTGGTTTATGCAGGTCAGCTATTGTTTGTGAAAGGATTCAGATAGGAGTGTGGTGGGTGATTTATTTATGTGTTGAGGATATACCTTGAGGAACATTGTACCATGATGAATAAGACAAAGACAATGTATAAAGAGTCGCATTTATGGTTTAAATCATTTTATTCATGTATGCCATCTTGCAAGACAAATTTCATTAATTACACAGAGATTCATCAAAGCAGCTTTGTAAATAATAACAAAACAATACCAACAAAAAAGCCTCCCCTCCCTCCACCACAATCAGTTGACTCAAATGCTATTTTCATCACAGTTCTATGCACATTCGTGAATCTGCCCCTGAGGTGGCAATTAACTAAGAGAGCCTCAGTATTCAGAGATATTTAGGTCATGTCAATTCCCTAAACTTTTGGGAGAGAAGAGATAGGTAAGGTTTCCAAAGGACCCACATGATGCCCCGCTATTTGTAGGGGAGAGAGTAATAATCTTTTCCATCCCGAGAACATACCATAGGCGATTAACCACCGCAGGTGTGTTCGTCGTCTCCCAGCGTGAGAGTATATTTTGTAAAGCTGCGCCCAGTGCAATTCTGATTTGTCTTCCCCGTAATGACCTACGGGGATAAGGGAAGTGTTGGGTAGGCCCAACAATATGTACGAGGGGAATCGGTGGAGTTGAGTGTCTATATGGTGATCAATGTCATCTAATATTTGTGTCCAATATACTTGTATCTATGGACATTCCCAGAGAAGGTGCACCAGGGACCCCACTCCTCCACATCCCCTCCAGCAATCCGGGCTTTTGGTTGGATCAATTTTGTGTAGCCGTTCTGGTGTGAGGTATCAATATGTTGCTATTTTTTTTTTAATCAATGAGAGCAGTGTGACGGGCCGGGTGGCAAGCCCTATAGTAGATGTTCTCCCACTCCTTGCTAGTCAATTGCCTCCCCAGTTCCTTCTCCCACCGTGTTTTGTTAGGCTTATGAGTATATGAGTATATCTCATAAACTGAAGTAGAAAGGTGTGTAATTCAGAGATCAGTCTCTTATCGGAGGTTTTTCGTAACCAGCCAATTCTCTTAGTCAGTGAGGTGTCTCTGAGTGGTGGCTTTATTGTCTGGATAGAGTAGCCAGTGTCGGATTTGCAAGTACTGTAAGTGTTCTGTCTTGGGAAGGTCGAAGGCCTCCCGCAGTTGTGGGGAGGGAATTACCCCTTCTTCAACTATCATGAGCCTCATGGAGTGGCATTTGGTCTTATGCCACTTAGGGAATGCCCAGCAGTGAGTCCAGAGCATAAAGTCCGGATTATCAAATATGGATGTCAGAGTTGAGGGGAAGGATGTCAACTCACAGTGGGTGTTGCATTGATCCCAGGCATCCATGGTTGTCTTGGTAATAGGTGAAAGGTATAAGCTCGGGGTCTATGTGACCTCTTTAGGAAGGGAATCTTCCATAGCGAGGTTCTGGATACTGCTTGGTCTTGAAAAAGCCAGTGTAATTCTGATTCTTCCTACTGCCATTCGGCCAAATATCGTAATTAGGAAACCTGGAATTATACTTGGAGGTTTGGAATGCCCAATCCCCCAGCGGCAAGGAGGAGATAACTTAGTTCTCTCCGCATTCGAGGTTTCTTCCCGGCCCACACAAAGCGATGTCATTTGGTTTGTAACCTATGTATTGTCCGGGGATACTAGGGGGAGTGTTTTGAATAAATAGACGATTTGGGGTAAAATGGTAATTTTAATGGCCGCCACTCTTCCAAGCCAAGATATCGGGAAGCGTACCCACCGTCCCAATTCTAATTTGACATGTCTGTAAAGCGACCGGTAATTGATAATGGCTGTCTAGTGTAGAGAGAGCGCTAAGTGAATCCCTAAATATGGCACAGCATCATAGACCCATTGCACAGGGTATTGCATAGCGAGGTGAGAGACTACCTCAGGGGCTAGATAGAGACTCAGAACTTGGACTTAGCGACATTTATTTGAGGCCAAACATCTCTGTCTTGGTGAGAAAAGCTGGTATGGCTGAGGTCAATTTGTCCAGGGTAACAAGCAAATCATCTGCGTATAGACTAGCTGTGTGTTGTTGTCCGCCGAAGGTGGTGCCTGTGATCTCCGGTATGTCCCGCACTCTTTGAGCGAAGGGCTCCATATATTGAGTAAACAGCAGTGGAGACAGCGGGCATCCCTGTGGTGTGCCTCTGTTAATAGGGAAGGGAGTAGATATGTGGTCATCCACTCTCACTGATGCCGAGGGCAGATGATAACAATTCAGTACCCAAGTACGAAATCTTTCGGGCATAACAAAGCAGATTAAAACTTGATCCAAAATTGTCAATGGACCCTATAGAAGGCTTTCTCTGTATCAATGGCTAGACACATGAACTTGTTTGATGTACGAGAAGCCTTTTCTATAATTTGGAGTACCCGTTTTGTATTGTCAATAGTTTGGTGTGGGGAATAAAGTCTGTTTGGTCCGGGTCCACAATAGATGGCATATATGGAGCCAGTCTAGCTGCAAATATACTAGTGAAAAGCTTGAGATCCACATTTAAAAGGGATATTGGGTGATATGAGTTGCATTGCTGTTTATCTTTCCCAGGTTTGGGAATAACTGTTATCAGGGCAGTTAGTATCGAGGGTTGGATCCTTCCCGGGTCGAGAAGGAGCTGTATAGTTGAGTCAAGATTGGCGCATGCTTTGAGCAGAGCGCCTCGGAGAATAGAGGCAAAAATCTGTCGGGTCCTGGGGATTTGGCTTACTTGTGTCAGTAGTTCGCTGCAATAACTTCCTCTATTCTTATGTCTTGCTCCAGTGCTCCTGACTGATCTGTAGTGAGAGAATATACATGAGATCCTTCTAGGTAAGAGGAGCTAGTCCCCAAACCTAATTGCTGATTAGCGCACAAGACTGCATAAAAGACTTTGAAGGATTCAGTGATTAAGACTTCATCAGTGATGCTCGCCCCGTTTGGGTCCCGGAGGGAGTATTCTCCGGAGTTGTCTTATCTCATCTGCAGTTTATTAGCTAAAAAGCAGCCTTCCTTATCCAACCCCCCCCCCCCCCCCCCCCCACCCCCCATAAAAGGCATGGCGCAACTGAAGGTCTGTGTGTTCGGCACTGTCTTGGTCTATTCTTGCCAAATGCGTGTGTGCAGCTGTCAGCTGTCTCCACATCCTTGGTGCCCCTATGCATTGGTGGGTGTAGGAAGGTGGATATCTGACTATGGTTGCCCCCAACATTTTGCCTGGTGTTTTGCTGATTTTTCGACTTAGTTGACCTGGGGCCCTGCTATTCAGGACCCCAGGCCCACTGCTCTCTCTGTAAAATGGATTCCATGTACCTTAGGTGCATATCTAATTGGATACTGAGTCACCTTATCAGTCCCTGTACAGTGTACCTTAGGTACCCAGGGCATAGGTGCACCCAGGGCCTACCAGGGGCTGCAGCATGTATTATGCCACCCCTGGCTGGCCATCCAAATCTGACACAACTGGCTGATCAATCAGCTGGGGCAAGGTGGTGTAATCACCCTTTGCTTTAGATATAGTATTCCTATATCTAACCCTAAAATGGACACATATCCTCCTATCAGTCACTCCTATGGCAGACCTTATCAATCCTGAAGGCAGAGTGCTTGGAATTATGTGAGGTGGTGCTCTAGCAGGAGCTGAGCCTGTCTGCAGCTTTCGGAACCAAGTCCTTTAGCTGTTTCCATGATAACGCTATACCATATACTCTTAAGTGCATTATAATCCTCGCTGTTATTGCTAACTTTGGTATAGCATTATCAAAACATGTCGAGTAAGGTGTCATAAGAATTGGAATACTACCCCCTCGCCAATTCTGGCGACGGGGGTAGCATTCCACCCTTCTAGAGGGACACAACATGTATGTAACTGTGAACCCCGGTTAAAGTTAACTCGAGCCTCAGCATCACAAAATGGATGCTGCCACCACAGACACAAGTCTGACCTCCTGCTGCTGGGAGTCCTTCCAGCGAGGGAGGCTTGGACAAAGGGTTTCCTGCCTTGGGAGGTGCTAGCACCACCCCAGGTTGTCGAAGACACCACCTGGTCCACGTGGCTGCAGAGACAAGCGTCCACCTTCACCTGATCGCGACGACGACATCTGGTTTCACTCCTGGTTCCACTCCAGTCACTGGCTAGTGACTTTGAACATTGTCCCCTCTGCTTTAAGGTTCTTCTCTTCACTGATCCACCCTTGGATCACACCGGACATCTTCTCCTGACCGCCTGCAGCATCTTTTCCTCCAGGTTCCATAGACTTCAACGCCGTAACCCGACACGACTTGGCACCTATGCACCCGCAGCCTGTGGGTGAGGTAACACGAGCATTTCGGTGCTCAAGGGTAGCTTGACTCTCCTAGTGTCCAGTTCCACAGTCGTTTTAGTCCTATCTAGTCAGGGACGTCCGTATTCACCTCTTTCTTAAACTGTACTGTCCATAGACGTTTGTACGCATCTCGCGTGTGAGTTCACACTCTGCACACGTGCTCCGTGGGCCTCCTATTACTTACCTCAAGTTAGTATAGCGTGGTCCCAGCGATCCTACAGCCTCTGGACAGCTCCATTCCTAGTATTGACTTTCACATTCCACTTACTTAGTATATGGTTTGTCGTGCCCCTAGGGCACCATTGTAATTCGTGCAACTTAAACGTATTTTTCCTAAGAGTTTGTCATGTGCTTAGCCCTCTGATCTCATAAAGAGTTCAGAGGTGTATGTTAGTTAATAAATACTTGTTTATTTTCATAACAACCTGTGTGGTGTCCTTTCATGTGGTATTCAAGGGGTTATAAGTGGTAAAACAGCTGGCTTCACATGCCAAAAGAGTTTAGCCTAAGACTGCTTTGTCCATGCTACCATTAGGATAGCTGGTCTATAAGGTTGATTTTACAACCAATCACCATAAGGGTTGTTTGGACTGATACAAGGTGATCACTAGAACTAGTGAGCATCATATATCAGGCCAACTTCTCACATTGGTGTGCAGCGGTTGGGATTTGAGCTTGCTGTTGTTTTTACCAAATATAATCTTGAGATATTATTTGAAAGATAACATAAGGTACCATAGGTACATATAACAAGTTTAGAAATACTCTGAGTTCTACTGAACCAGCTGTTGTAGTAGAAAGGGAGTAGCACACCCTGACTACAGCTCTTAGCAAGGGATCAGTAGGTAAACCCATAGTGTAGGTAAGTGCACCACTTACACCTCACTAGAAAAGCATGTCTATCACAGGAGAGAACACAGTGGCTCCCCTTGGTGATATTGACCCTCCACAGGTCATGTCAAGATATGCAGCCCTTAGCTTCCAGGAGACAATTGTGTACCTCCAGGATGCTAAAACAGGGTTCTAACCCTACAATTCCTTTTCTGATAGGTCTTTTAGAGACATTTGATGCAAGAAGGGCTTCTAACACAGGCCCCTCTAATCCAGATGGGAGCATGCCCCCCTTAGAGGGAACTCCTGGTGATCCAGACTCTAACCTCCCGGAAACAGAGAATGGAGAGGAGGAGGAAGAGGAAGGGTCATCTGGGGATGAGGCAGACAAAGGTCCAGTAGTAGTCAGTAGACTCACCAGGGCCAACTTAAGCCTACATGAAGGTGGTACTGGGGGACCCCCAGGGCCATCCTCAGGCAGGCTTAACGTTGGGAACAGACGAGTTAGGTCTCACTCCAGAGGCTCTAACAGATCTATTCACACCCATGTCTCTCAGGCATCTTCTCAGAGAGGAATGACATCCCCTCAGAGAAGGGAGCATGAAGCTAAGATGAGGGAAGTCAATCTGAGGATTGAGAGGGAAGAACTTGCCCTTGCCAAAGAAAGACTTGCCTTTGCCAGAGAGCAGAAATTGAGTGGGGCAGACCCCACTGGTGGCAGCATTATCCCTAGAGATAAAGACAGGAGTTTTGATACAAGACACCTGAGTAGAATAGTGCCCCTCTTTAAGCAAGGGGATGACATCCACAAATGGATGACTGCTCTGGAGATGGCCTGCACTGTCCAGTGCATCCCCCAGAGTCAGTGGGCAGCTATATCGTGGCTCTCCTTTGAAGGTAAAGGTAGAGACAAGCTCCTCACTACTAGAGCTGAGGATGCTAACAATTACCGAGTCCTGAAGAATACACTGGTTGATGGGTTTGGCTTAACAACTGAACAGTACAGGTTGATGTTCAGAGACACCCAGAAAACTCAGTCTCAGGATTGGACTGACTTTGTTGATTGTGCCACTAAGGCTCTAGAAGGCTGGCTACTGGGAAGTAAGGTTACTGATTACACAGGATTGTATAATCTAATTATGAGAGAGCAAGTCTTAAATAATTGTCAGAACCAGTTATTACACCAGCACCTGGTAGACTCTGATCTGACCTCTCCACAAGAATTGGGTAAGAGGGCAGACAAATGGGTCAGAACCAGGATTAGGCCTACGAACCAGGGTGGTGACCAAAAGAAAGAATCAACCAAGCCTCAAGAGAAGGGTGGGAATAAATCTTCAGATCAAACCACATCAGGGCCCCAAAAATCCTCTGAAAAGGGTGGGTCCCATAATCCTTCCAATACCCAGAAGAAATCTTATTGCCATATCTGCAAACAGGTAGGCCATTGGAAAACTGACAGCAGTTGCCCAAGGGCCAACAACAATAAGGAAAACATACTTCCAAGTAACACTTCCAAGCCTCCTGTTACTACTAGTAGTAATCCCCCAGGTGGTGGGAGTGCCCCCAAGAAATTGGGTGCATTTACTTTGGGAGTTCCTGGGGACTCTGGCCTAACCAGGTCCCCTGACTTAGATACTCTTGTCTGTGAGACTGGCATGGGGTTTGCCAACTTCACAGCTTGTCCCAACACTTTGGACAAGTACAGACAGGAGCCCCTCATCAATGGTCTAAAAGTTGAGGCCTTTAGAGACACAGGGGCTAGCATCACCATGGTGACTGAGAGCCTAGTCCCCTCAAGGCAACTTATACCTGGAGCCACATACCAGGTGACCAACATTGATGGAGTGCTGAGAGATCATCCCATGGCAGTGGTCAATCTCAGCTGGGGAGGTGTCACTGGTCCCAAGAGAGTGGCAGTGTCATCAAATTTGCCTGTAGATTGCCTACTGGGTAATGATTTAGAGATCTCAGCCTAGGCTGAGGTAGAGCAAGAAATCCATTCCAAAATGGTAAACCCACATGCTAAAGTTAGTGGGGCAGTGATACCCACAGCCCCAGTCCAAGATGTCCTCCCTGAACAGGTCCACAGCCCAATCTCAGACAGATTCCTTCCCTGAACAGGTTGGCAAGGCTGTAATGGTAACAGCCCACACCCAAACTGAGTCCCTTCCTGAAAAGGTTGGTGGAGTTGTGATGGCCACAGCTAAAACTCAGACAGATAATAGTGTTGTGAAGCCTGAAACTATGGATCACTCGACTCAGACAGAGAGCATTGAGGAGGAAGAGAAATCTCCTTCCCACCAGACTTTAGGAAAGGATCAGCCTCCTCAGGGAACTGATCTGACCCCTTGTGAAGAAACTGCCCCAGAGGTAGTCAGGTCTAGCCTGGCAGAACCCCTGATGTCAGTGGACTCTTCCAAGGTGGGACCCAGTCTGGAGCAGGTAACCTGCCCCTGTCTAAACCAGTTCCTGGGGCACTCCAGCCCCAGAGCTGGCGCAAGACCGGACAAAGGATAGGGGGTGTAACCACCCCCCTTCCTGGTCCCACCCAGAGGAGGGACCTAGTCGTAGTGCAGCCCCCTTTAGCCGGATAAAGGTAGGAGCTGGTCCCATTACAAATTAGATTATCCTGAACAACTTTACAAGAAGAAACTCTGGACTTCGACGTTCTGCTCCACAGAAGACTGAAGAAATCTCCCTTGTGGGCAAGGAGTGTCCACCCTGCACAAGCAGGCACCATCAGCGCCCAGCGGCTTCCCTTTGTCGTCTTCCTGCAAGGATCCAGACTTCAGAGCCCGACGAGACCTGGATTCCCAGACCTCTCCGACCTCTACCTACATCTGCAGCACAGCTGAGATCCGTGGGTGCGACGAGACACGTGGGACCGGCCATCTTGAAAGAAGCAGCACTTCGCTCCAGCACGACTTCAGAGGTATCCTTGTCCAAGTGCTTTGGGGACTGAGAAGCCCTGACCCCGAGCAGCTCCTGCACCGAAGATCAGCCCTCAAGCATCCACGAGATCTGCGTGGGGCCCTTCTGCCTGTTTGCTGCTCGACGCGTTGTCTGGTTACTTGCTGGCTGGCTGGTGACCTCCTAGACGCTGAACTCCGACAACTTCACTGCTGGTCTGGTTGCTCCAGACTGGCCCTTGCTCCCTTCCAAAAGAGGAGCACCCCGGACCCTCCTGGTCCCCTCCAGACGCCGTTTCCACTCACCGCGTGGGTTGCCTTTGCCAAGGCCTGTTGACTCCGAATCCGATGCCGACACTGCCGACAGCGAGAGCCTGCGTGGGACAGCTCGTGCCTCCATCCTGGTCGTCGAAGACACCACCTGGTCCAAGTGGCTGCAGAGACAAGCGTCCACCTTCACCTGATCGCGACGACGACATCTGGTTCCACTCCTTGTTCCACTCCAGTCAATGGCTAGTGATTTTGAACATTGTCCCCTCTGCTTTCAGGTTCTTCTCTTCACTGATCCACCCTTGGATCACACCGGACATCTTCCTCCTGACCGCCTGCAGCATCTTTTCCTCCAGGTTCCATAGACTTCAACGCCGGAAACCGACACTACTTGGCACCTATGCACCCGCAGCCTGTGGCTGAGGTAACACGAGCATTTTGGTGCTCAAGGGTAGCTTGACTCTCCTAGTGTCCAGTTCCACAGTCGTTTTAGTCCTATCTAGTCAGGGACGTCCGTACTCACCTCTTTCTTAAACTGTACTGTCCATAGACGTTTGTACGCATCTCGCGTGTGAGTTCACACTTTGCACACGTGCTCCGTGGGCCTCCTATTACTTACCTCAAGTTAGTATAGCGTGGTCCCAGCGATCCTACAGTCTCTGGACAGCTCCATTCCTAGTATTGACTTTCACATTCGACTTACTTAGTATATGGTTTGTCGTGCCCTTAGGGCACCATTGTAATTCGTGCAACTTAAACGTATTTTTCCTAAGAGTTTGTCATGTGCTTAGCCCTCTGATCTCATAAAGAGTTCAGAGGTGTATGTTAGTTAATAAATACTTGTTTATTTTCATAACAACCTGTGTGGTGTCCTTTCATGTGGTATTCAAGGGGTTATATGTGGTAAAACAGCTGGCTTCACATGCCAAAAGAGTTTAGCCTAAGGCTGCTTTGTCCATGCTACCATTAGGATAGCTGGTCTATAATGTTGACTTTACAACCAATCACCCTAAGGGTTGTTTGGACTGATACAAGGTGATCACTAGAACTAGTGAGCATCATATATCAGCCCAACTTCTCACAGTGGGTGCCCTCTAATTCCTTCAAGTCTGCTAGTCAAGATGTTCCTCTTCTCTTTGCGTACCTTATTGTCTGCTGCTGAGATGGCAATGAATTCCCCCCCTGACAACTGCCTTTCAGGACTCCCAAAGGATAGCAGTAGAGACTTCAGGGGTATCATTAAGTGCCAAATAATCAGTGATGGCCTGCCCAATCAGCTTCACCACTTCAGGGCGATGCAATAATGTGACCTGCAGCAGCCAGGTCCGTGTAAGGCGTTGTGTGAGTGGGAGATTATGTGTTATTAGGACTGCTGAATGATCCGATAGGGCAACTGGGAGTATCTTTGCATTTGACATGAGGTTAAGGATATCCTTTGTACCTAAGAAGAGATCCAGTCGGGCATATGTTTTGTGCGCATGTGAGAGGTACAAGTATTCACTGGTCTGAGGGTGAAGTGTTCTCCAGATGACTTGTAGGCCCATATCTCTAACTCCCGAAGTCCCTCCCTAGATGAAGACCTGTCCGTATCTAGATGTGGGCCTATCAAGCATATCGTCAAAGACGAAATTAAAGTCTCTGCCAATAAGGACCTGATGTTCTTGGGAAAACAATGCCTCTGCGAGAGCGGTCTGTATGAATGCCTCTTGCCCCTCATTCGGGGCATAGATGGAGACACCCACTAAGAACCAATGATCTATAGTCAGGTGGAATGTGAGGAGGCGGCCCTTCACCTTCGCCACTATGTTACCTTTGAAAGTGTGTGAAAAGAGGAGTGCCACTCCAGCTGTCTTGCTGCATGTGGATGAGAAAAATTGATGTGGGAATGTACGCAACCGAAGTCTGTGATAATCTTGTGGGAGGAGGTGTGTCTCCTGAAGTAGGCAGATGTAATCTCCTGTACTTTCCAAGTATGACAGTACTGCTCTATGCTTTATTGGGTTGTTGAGGCCCTTAACATTTAGAGTAATGATCTTTAGAGAGTTACCCATCTAGGTTGTTCCAAGACAGCTGTGCCTTTCCCGGCTTGCAAGCAGCTACACAGCTGCCGGGCGACCATCCGCCTCAAGAGTTTGTGGCCATTATGAACATGTCAGATTGTAAGTGATGAAAATTTGAGTGAGTCTCCCAACAAAAAACAATAACAAAACCCCAAACTACTAAAAAAGCATGCATGTGAGTGACAACATGAAAAAACAAGAGAGAAGAACTTACAGTCCGTAGTCCCAAGTGTTCGATGCGGGGATAAATGATTGGCCATTCCCCCCCGCCCCTCTGCCCCAATACCCAGCCGCTGGCCATCGAACCCACTGAGTTATTCACCCAACTGCGTTAAGAGGGGTCTGTTTTAACTAGTGCCCCCGGAAGCGCCTCCAAGGCCTCCTGTAGGCCCTTTGCGATGGTGTCTAAGTCCAGTCTGGCAATCTTTTTCCCCCATCGGTGGGTCCGCCAGCGAGGACAACCACTCATTGAGCCCAGCTGGGACAATCGGTTGGAGGAGCTGTCTGTTGCCGGATCTATGCCCAGCATCTTGCATGTTTCTTCAAAAGAGTCGAGTTGGTGGAGCCTCCCTACCCAACAAAAGATCAGTCAGAAAGGATGCCCCCATGAGTATGGCACACCCCTTGCTCCAGAGGTCAGTAGTCGCTGGTTGGAATATTAGCCTCTTCAGCAGGACGCGGCAATGTCCTGGTAGAGTGTGAGCGATTGGCCCCAGAATAGAATGTCTTCTTTTAGTTGAAAATCGTGCAGGCATACCAAGATGTCAGCTGGCGGAGCGGTTTCTGCCCGTTGTGGGCTAACTCTGTGTGCACAGTCCATTTTTATCTCAAGAGTAGGGGGGCATCTAGAACAAGGCTAAAAAGATCAGTGATGAAGCCCATGAGATCTGTGCTTTCAGGTTTGAATAGTGTTCCTCTGATCCAGATGTTATTGCGACATGATCTATTTTCGAGATCTTCAGCTAGTGCTTGTAGGTCTAGTTGCTGATGATGGAGCCGTAGGATTTCTTGCGTGGCCGTTACCATGATCCTCCAGCCTGGAGACCTGATCTCTTAGCGAGTCCATGTGTCTCCTGAGTTCCTGTATGTCGCTAGAGATATCTTTCTTAACTTCCTGCAGGTCGTCTCTGAGGGCTGTATACAAGGACTCAAGAAACGCACAGGTCACTGGTTCTTTGGTTCCTTCTTCCTCCGGTGTATGATGTGTGGCTAGTGCCTGCGGCCGAGCTCCAGATGGGCCTCCGGTTGGTCTAAAGAGCAATCATTTCAGTTTACGGTCTTTTTTTAGCTCTGGCCACTGCCAACTCAATCGATTAATGGTGGCTGCCCACGAGGCCATACTAGGTACAGCGTTCTCAAAGTCCTGAATGAGAGAGTTCTTGTCCGCTCCAAGTAATGGGGGGGCAAAGCGCTTGCCCGGGGATATCTTGTTTTCTCCAAGGTTTCTGCTGCCCCTGGGGATGAATTACCAGGACTGGTGTATCTACCCAGTACAAAAGGGGGTGGTGATGGAAGGAGCATCTGAACCAATCAAACACTAACACCCAGTCAACAGATCTGGGTTTAATCCATCACCGTTCTTTAGCCCACTCTGCCACCCCAGGTCAGACATGGCCATATGCAAATCAGTCTGAACCTGTGCCTCATGGGAACAGTCCAGCCTTACATGCCAAGCCATGCCTTCCCTGGACCGGAAACAAGCTTCCTAGGACTGGTTTCTGGCATTACAGCCGTCTTCAGCCAGGCTTGCTTGAATCCAGTGGCAAAGTGAGCAAGGGACTCACATCTGAGCATACCCTGCCAACTTATGGCGAACAAAGCGGTACAAAAGGGGGTGATGATGGACTGAGCATCTGAACCAATCAAACACTCACACCCAGTCAACAGATCTGGGTTTAATCCATCACTGTTCTTTAGCCTACTCTGCCACCCCAGTTCAGACATGGCCATATGCAAATCAGTCTGACCCTGTGCCTCATGGGAACAGTATAGCCCGAACTGCCAAGCCATGCCTTCCCTGGATCGGAAACAAGCTTCCTAGGACCGGTTTCTGGCATTACAGCCATCTTCAGCCAGGCTTGCTTGAATCCAGTGGCAAAGTGAGCAAGGGACTCACGTCTGAGCATACCCTGCCAACTTATGGCGAACAAATCGGTACAAAAGGGGGTGGTGATGGACGGAGCATCTGAACCAATCAAACACTCACACCCAGTCAACAGATCTGGGTTTAATCCATCACCGTTCTTTAGCCCCCTCTGCAAGCCCAGTTCAGACATGGCCATATGCAAATCAGTCTGTCCCTGTGCCTCATGGGAAAAGTCCAGCCCAAACTGCCAAGCCATACCTTCCCTGGACCGGAAACAAGCTTCCTAGGACAGGTTTCTGGCATTACAGCCGTCTTCAGCCAGGCTTGCTTGAATCCAGTGGCAAAGTGAGCAATAGGATTCACGTCTGAGCATACCCTGCCAACTTATGGCGAACAAAGCGGTACAAAAGGGGGTGGTGATGGACAGAATCTACCCAGTTCCACCCCTCTGTGAATCCGATGCCTGGGTCCGGCTAGGCATGGAAGACTGGTCAGGGCCGGTGTATGTCAACTTCAGTGAGGGGAGCCCTCAGCTACGTTGTAGGGGGTAATGTGTCTGGTCTCATACGTGCCACCCACTGTGAGCGAATTAGCCCCTGCTGTGTCATCTGAAAGGTGGTGAGAGAAGTTCTGCTGATGAAAGCCCAGTTTTGGAGATGAATGCGGACCCAGTCACTAGCATGTGCAATCCCCTATTCTGCAGCATGTCGCCCGACTCTGAGCTAGTGTCAGTGCTCGTCTGCATTAGGGTAGCTGGCCTCTCCTTCCTTATTCGGGCTTTACTGTCATTTAGATAGTGTGCCCCATGCAGTGGGGTGTGCTAAAGTCCAGCACGCCTCTAGGCGATCAGGGTGGGCCCAGGAGTGTGAGTCTTGCTGTACTCCCTCTGTGATATACTATGGCTTCCAGTTATTCTGGCGTCACCATGAGGCCTCCGCCATGTGTTGATCTACCCCCTCGCTTGGGTTCTTGTATGCCCAGCTCCACTGTCTGCTCGGCGAGAGCTTCTCCAGATCCCTGCTCCAGCTCAAGGCCTAGTTCTAAGGCCCACCCTCGGGCCACTCCTGCCGCAGCCTCTCGGCAGAGCCGCTCCCGGAGTCCCAGATTTTGGGACTCCTCTTGTCCAGTGCCACTACCCCACCGGGACACTTGCTCACCTCTGCTGCGGCACTCAAGGGCTGATGAGTCCTAGCAAGGCTCTGTTACGCTCTGCCGCTTTCCAGCTGTCCCAGGAATGCGCGGTTGCGGCGTCACTCAAGGTGGTGTTGGCTGCTCCAGTGCAGCCGTTCTCCCTTCTGTAGAAATCAGGCTTCCGGACGTCCATCCGTACATGGATTCCGGGCCTTGGTCTTAGAGTGCTGAACCCCAGTCTCGGCTGATTATGAGGAAGTGGCGGGCATATGTAGAAGCATAGAATGGCAGAAAAATTTGGTGGCAGTGCCGGAGAGACAGGGTGAGACGTCTCACTCGGTCGCCATCTTGGCCATGCCCCCAAAGGGTTGCATTTAAAGAGAAGGTTTTTAAGTGTTGTGGAAGATTTGAAATGTGGGCCTAAAATGCCATTTCAGGCTTATTATTGTTCACTGTGCAAGTGGGGTTTAAGGGGCAGCCGAGCACTGCGAGGTCTGCCCCCGGCAAATTGGGAGGGGAGGGGCTTGACAAGAGCGGCTATTTTGGGGGCCATTGGGCTACATTTGGATTAGCCCAATTGTAACCGAATTTTCAGTTAGGTAGCCCAAGGCTATTTAGGGTTTTTTTGCGCTCTCCCAGCCACCATTTTAGGTTTGGCGACCTGGTGGCTGGGAGCGCTGCACAGTTAGGTTTTTTGTCAGGCAGTTGGTAGTGGTTAGTAGTTGCATAGGTGCTAGATTTGCTTTGTATTTTGTTGACAAATGGCCGGGGAGGATTACCGCCTATTAGAAGCTGTCCGACTGCTGAGTGAGGCTGGCTGGCACGATTTACTCCTGCTGGAAGCCTCGGGTGGAGCGCTCCCTGTGAAGCGCGTGTCGGCCAGGGTGGCGGCCGCTGTCGTGGCTTGTTCGCCCCGAGGAGGTCAGTACGGAGTAAGGTGAGTCTGCGAGGCCGCGTGTCTGGCATGGGCGCAGCCCTGTGGGAAATGTCTGGGGTCACGGGGGCGAAGGCGGAGCTCTTTTGGCACCTGGCGGGAAGGCCGCGCCGGGGGGTGGCCCGTGTAAACCCGCTGCGGTCATCTGGGCAGGGGGGCCACTCTGTTTAGCAGAAAGTGGCTCTGTGTGAGGAGGAAGGGACAAGGTAGGCCTGCAGTGAGAGAGAGGCCTCGGCGGTCGCGTCGGGGCCTCAAGGGGGTAAGAGAAAGTCCCGGTGAAGGGGCGCGGCCAGCATCTCCCCCCCACCCCCGAGGTCGCAGGCAGACAGGGGCCGCTCGTATGGGAAACCAGCGGCCTTGAGTCGCATGGCAGTGCGGTTCAGCCGGCACAGGCCCCGCCTGCGCGAGGGGACATCGGATCGCCTTTTGAAGGGGAATGGGTGGGGGGAAGGCCACGAGGAAGAAGGGGGGACGGGGGAGTTTGCCCATGTCGGCCTCAGAGCGCTTGACATATGGAGACGAGGGCAGGAGGGATCGGTTGGGCTCGGGCCAAACAGCTGGGGGGCCACTACCCTTTGGGCAGATTGTGACGTCGGGGTGAGGCGTTGGGCAGGTTGGGGGGCAGGGGGGTGAGGAGGGGTTTTCGGGGGCAGGGCAAGGGGGGGTGGTAGCAGGGGGAGTGGTGGGGGGTCATGGGGGGTTATCCCCTTTGCTACTAGAGTCGGAGGAGTGCGATAAGGATTGGGATGTGCTGGACATCTTTGCGTCATGGGCAGAGGAGGTAGGGGGCAGGCGGGAGAGGGCGGTGTGGCAGGGGGACGCAGTCGGGAGGTGTTGCCCTCCCCGAGGAGTGCGGCCGAGCGCTTTAAATCTGTGGGTGTCGGTGGGGGTATGGCGCGGGATGGGGATGAGGACTTTTCGGAGGAGGAGGCGGGGCCTAGTGGGATCGGGGGATGCAACAGCGTGGGATTGAAGTGATGGGGAGGGGGACCTCGGGGATAGGGAGGAGGTGGTGGATCTTAGGGCGGTGGGGTGGGCATGGGCGACTAGCACTTTAGGTGCAGGCAGGAACCGGAGTTAGGATGGGAGAGAGAAAAGAGTGGGGCCCAGTACACTAGACCATGCTTTTCTCTTGCAGGTGGCAGACCGACGCAGGGCGCCAGACTTGGAAAGGCTCGGAGCGACCCGGTGGCACCAAGGAGAAAGGAGGGTTGAGCCTCGGCAACGTGCCCAGTACCGGCACAGGTAGGCCCAAAGCGGGCTCGCCGACCCCACCACCCATAGGACAACAGCGGTCCGGGGGCACCACCAGAAGAGGAGTGCTGAGAAAGTTGATTTTAATGATGTTAGGAGGGTGCAGTCTGCAACTCCGGCTGTGAGGGCCGGTTGTTCTAGGGATGACAAATTGGACTATGATGAGGATAGCATAGAGGAGGGAGAGCTGAGAGAAGGAGAGAGAGAGGGGGGCCGAGTAACAGTGTGCATAGTATTTTACAGGTGTCACGACGCCAGGTGGAGCCCACGGGTCGGACATCGTGCTGGGAGGACAGGTCGGCATTCTTATCAGGACGGACAAGGGAACGGCGAGCGGAATCTTTAGCTCCAGGTAAACCAGGTGGCCGGAGTGGTCCTTTTTATGGTATCTGTGGGAGTTGGTGGGTGTGGGGGATGCGGGGCGGGGGGTAGGTTGAGAAAAGGTACGTATGTGATGGATTTAGGGATAGGGACGGAGGACCCAGGTAAGGGGTCAGCGGAGGGCGCAGATAAGGCGTCCGGGGGTGAAGAGGGTAGCGGGAATGTCAAGAAAGTGATGGCTGAAGGGGATGGCCCAAGTGAGGGGTCAACTGCCAGCAAGGGGAAGGGTCTGGGGTGGACAAGAAAGTGACGGTAGAGGAGGAATATGAGTTAGCAAAACGGCCGAATGTGCCTCTTACGATAGAGAATTGGACGGCGGCATTCCTTATTTATGCCAGCGTGTACTGTGAGAAATTCTCTGAGATGTTGGTGGCCATGTTTAAATACATGGACGTAATTAGGAAGACCCAGATTACCGGTGGTGTTTATGCATGGGCACAATATGATTAAGAGTTTCGGGCACGCATGGCGTGGGATTCGGAGGCGAAATGGGGCAAGCTGGACACGGACCTATCGCAGCATACGATGGGGCTAACCAGGTCAGGGAAGACCATTTTTACGGCCAGCCAGCTGCTGCTAGTCTATCAGCCCTTTCAGGGCTGCCCCACCCGAGGCGGGGTGGGGGAGTAGGGAGAGGACAGGCGGGATCCAAGGGGGCCTGTTGGGACTATAACAAAGGCTTGTGCACCCGGGAATATTGCAGGTTTCGGCACGAATGCTCAGGGTGTGGAGGCAGCCATGCATTGGTTAAATGTTGGGGAGGAGGACAGAGTCAACAACAGGGGAACCAGCAGTGGCAGGCAGGGGGGTTTAGGTCAGGGAATCAGCAACAGCTCGTGGACGGGTGAGGGGCCAAGGGGCCTGGGCCAAAGGTCTTGTACGCCAGTTAGGGTTGACATTTGGTGGTAGCCCTGCAAGGATATACGGACGCAGAGGCTGCAGAACGTTTGCGGTTGGGGTTTCTGGAGGGTTTTCGACTGGGGTACGACGGACCTTGGACAAGACGGTGGGCTGACAATTTGAGGTCAGCAAAGGAGCACCCAGAGGTGGTACAGGAGAAATTGGATAAGGAAGTGCATAAGGGCCGCATAGCGGGACCCTTTGAGGATTAGCCTCTAAAGAATTTAGGGGCATATTATCAAGCCTGTGCGCTAAAATTATCGCCGCTTTATCGGCCGAAAACGGCCGATAAAGCGGCGATAATGGGCTTGATAATATGCTCTGTGGAATTCCAATCAAAGCACATGTTAGATGTGAAGACATCTAACATGGGCTTCGATTGGAATTCCACAGAGCATATTATCAAGCCCATTATCGCCGCTTTATCGGCCGTTTTCGGCCGATAAAGCGGCGATAATTTTAGCGCACAGGCTTGATAATATTATTATTATTATTATTATTATTATTCTGAGTTTTGTATAGCGCCTGGTTACCAATAGGCATCCCAGCGCTTATCAGAACATAACACTACTAAAAAATGAAGGGATTAAGCGGAGAACAAAAAGGTTTTTAAAAGTTTACGGAACCTGAGAAGGTTGGCTTCCAAGCGCAGAGGTAGGGGCAATGAGTTCCACAAGGAGGCCACATTTATTGAAAACCTTCTGCCACCAGTTCTTGCCTTTTTCACCCTGCCAACCTGAAGGAGATGTTGGTGGTCAGAGCGAAGAGAGCGAGAGGCCTTGTAGGGCTGGACCATCTCCTCCAGAATAGGTGGACCAACCCTGTGCAGAACTTTGTGGGCGATGCAGAGTGACTTGAATTTCACCCTGTCCCTCACAGGGAGCCAGTGCAGTGCCCTCAACGCTGGGCGGGCAGATTGACGCCTAGGGAGACCCGTCAAAAGCCTGGCAGCCGCGTTCTGCACTTGCTGCAGTCGGTTCAGGGTAGATTCGGGTGCGCCCAGGAATAACGCATTGCTGAAATCCAGCCGCGAGATGATCAGTCAATTAAGGGGCAAGATATGCCCCTTAATTGTGTCACCCATTGGAGTGGTGCCAAAGAAAGAGCAAGGACAGTTTCGCCTCATACAGCATTTGTCATAGCCCGAAGGTGGCTCTGTAAATGATTTCATTGATGAACAGGAGGCCACGGTGTCATAATCAGTTGACATAGCCATGTCACTGGTAATAACCGCGGGCGCAATGGCGATGATGGCAAAGTGCGACATTAAGACAGCTTTCCGGCTGCTTCCAGTCCATCCAGGCGATTGGGATCTTTTGGGGATCCAATTGAACGCCCACTGGTATTTGGACAAAGCATTACCGATGGGCTGTTCTATGTCTTGCACACTTTTTGAATGCTTTAGCACATTCCTGCAATGGTTGTTTTCGGAACCGACAGGTCACCAAGGAGTAACACACTACCTGGATGATTTTTTCTTTGTGGGCACCTCAGGCTCCATGGACTGCCAGAAGGCACTGGACAGGTTCAATGAGATCATGGGGGAATTGGGCGTGCCGCTGGCACCGGAAAAAACTGTGGGGCCTTGTACGGCACTGTCCTTTTTGCGCATTGAACTGGACTCTGAGGTGATGGAGGCACGTCTTCCGGCGGATAAAAAGCGGCAAACGTTGGGGCTGCTGGCGGCTATGTTGTCAAGACATAAAGTCACAGTGACGGAGATTCAAGTGCTATTTGGACACCTTAACTTTGCTTGTAGAGTGGTGAGAGTAGGGGAGACTTTTTGTAGACGACTGGGAAGGGCACTTGCAGGACGGAGACCTCTGCATCATCATATGCGACTTTCGGCGGGGGTGAGGGAAGACCTGAGGATGTGGCAGTTTTTCCTACAGAACTTCAATGGCGTCCCCCTGATGCGGGAGTGTGACATGGTTTGGGATGTGCAAATCTTTTCTTATGCTGTAGAAAGCGAGGGTTTTGGACTGTACTGGCAGGGTAAATGGTGTGCGGAGCGGTGGCCCACTGAGTGGGTGGGAGGGGGCGGAGCATAGCCTTTCTGGAGTTTTTCCCGCTGGTGGTGGCGGTCACGCTGTGGGGGAACAGCTGGCACACAAAAAGGTAACGTTCAGAATACAAAACATGGCAGTAGGGGAAATTGTAAACCGCCAGTCTGCTAGGGAAGCACTAGTCTTGAAGTTGCCGAGGGTGTTTGTGTTGGGCTGCTTGCCGCATGATATTGCCTTTCATGCAGTACATGTGCCAGGTGTGGACAATCATATAGCTGATGCTTTGTCTCGTTCACAGTGGGGGAGAATCCGTGGGCTAGCCAAGGATGCGGACGGGACCCCGACCAGTATGCCGTGGCATTTGTGGTACGTAGGCAACACAAGATGTTGCAGCTAGTTTTAGGTTCTCTGGCGCAATCTACGAAGATAGCATACGGGACTGCATGGGCGGAGTTTCTGCGCTCTGGTGGGAAGCGGCAGAATTCGCCGGCGGGCCAGCAGGAAGATGAGATCCAGTGTATTCTGTACCTGTTTGAGAGGGGACTTACGAGGGTGACAATAGCGGGTAAATTAGCAGAGATCGCTTTAATTGGGAAGTTTTTGTGGGGTTATGCGCCATCCGCGGGGGAAGTAGGGACGCGCATGTGGGAAGGCTGGGCCCGGGAATGTGGTTGGGAGTCTCGGGTAAGGAACCCCCAGTCATGGGAATTACTGGAGAGAGAGGGTTTTGCAGACTTTGCTGGGGATATGCAAGGACAAGCCGGAAGTTTGTCTTTTCTCTACGTTGATGTCATGGATGTTCTTTGGGGCCTTTCGGGTTTCGGAGCTGTTGGGTTCCAAATGGGGAGAGGGGTTGTTATGGACTGAGGTTTCCATTAGTGGAAATAGGGTCAGCCTATGGCTTAGGAAATCTAAAACGGATCAGAGGGGCGGGGGAAGATGGGTTTCTTTACAGGCTGCAATTCCGGGGCTGACTTACTACTACAGGTGCGGGATGGGATGGAGGTCCTTGGCCCCGGATGCGCTTGGGTTAGTTTTCAGACATTCTGATGGGCGGGTGGTGAAAGGTTCTCAGGTCTTGGCACATTCCTTGAGGATTGGGGCAGCGTCGGAAGCAAGCAATCGGCTTTGGGAGTGAGGGGACATCATGAACTTAGGCAGGTGGTCCTCTGACAGTTACCAGCATTATGTGCGCAGCGCATCAGGGCTGTTGTAGCACAGTCATGTGTTTTTCCCTGTGTTCATTTATGTTTCTCGTTTTAGGTTCGGTAATGGGTCCCCTTGCCAAGGAGATGTCCATATGGATTGTGGGTCATTCTTTTATTAAGTGGGCTCAGGTCTAGGCCCGCGACAGCTATTTCGGGGAGAACCTTGGCTTTAATAAAGAAATGTTTAACGTTTGTTGGAGAGGGAAAGTGGGTATGTGCTGGAAGGAGTTGCTGCAGGTATTTATTGGGACTTTGCTGGCTAGTAGGTGCCCCGAAGTATTGGTCATTCATCTCGACGAAAATGACATGGTGAGGGAGACTGTTTTGGCGTTGATGAGATGCATGAAACGGGATTTGGACGTGATCCGGCGGCAGTGGGCAGGGTGCGCTGTCCTTTGGACAGAGTTTATGCCGTGTAGGGTCTGGAGGGGTGCGGTGAATCTAGAGGCAGTAGACAAAGCCAGGAGAAAGGTAAATGTAGAGATGGTGCGCTTTTGCCGCCAGTTGGGAGTTGCTAGGATTTGTCACAGGGACATCAAATACGATATGCCGGAATTTTTCAGAGGTGATGTGGTCCATTTATCCAGGCTGGGCATGGATTTGTACTTAGGGAAGTCCTGACCAAATTGTTGGGAGTGCATAGATGCTGAAAAGGGTTGCAGTCCTAGGAGGCAGGGGGGGGGACCGGAGTTCAGACCTAGGAGTCGGGGGGGGGGGGGCAGGAAAACGGGAAGGCAGCATTTCCGCCTAGCCTCCCGCCCTTTCCTGGGTGGCGGGGTTGTTTGAAAGTTGGATAAGTTTGGCTGGAGTTTTTTGTAGTTTCTTGTTAAGTGTGGGAAGTTTGTGAACAGGAGCAGGGAAAGGGTAACCAGGTAGGTAAGTTTAGATTAGAGGTTCCTTAGTTACAGTTGCAGAAAGGCAGGTAGGGGTTTGGGTCATGGGAGCTTAGGATTTGTAAATACTATATCGTGTAAGATTGTGTAATATTATTGTTATGGAATGTTATTTATTGTATTTTGCAGGGTGGGGGTTATGATGTGGGGATCATAGGGGTGGGGGGAACAAGGGGTCAGGTATTTTATGTATAGAGAGGTTTTAGTTGTGATATGCACCTGTTTCAATGAAGCGGCCTTTTACACACACAAAATGGACTCGTGTGGCTTGCGCTCTTTTCTCCCAAGGGGGCTTTGGGGGACAGCCGAGCACCGCGAGGTCTGGGCCCCGGCCAGATTGGGAGGGGGAGGGGCTTGAGAGGAGCAGCCATTTTGGGGGCCATTGGGCTACATTGGGATTACCCCAATTGGAGCCCAATTTTCAGTTAGGTAGCCCAAGGGTATTTAGGGGTTTTTCATGCTCTCCCAGCCAGCATTTTAGGTTTGGTGACCTGGTGGCTGAGAGCGCTGCGCAGTTAGATTTTTTGTCCCCGCCCTCCCTCCCTGGGCTTTGGGGGGTTTTGTTGGGAGGAATTTTTTATATAGCTCGGTTTTGTTGGAGGGGGTTATTGGAACAGGTTCAGAGTGGTTTTGATATATTGTATACTTGTCGCTTGGAACAGGTGCTGGTGTTTTTTTTAAAGTTGCCCAAGTTTGGCTGGAGTTTTTTTGTAGTTTCTTGTTAAGTGTGGGGAGTTGGTGAACAGGAGCAGGGAAAGGGTAACCAGGTAGTCTAAGTTTAGATTAGAGGTTCATTAGTTACAGTTGAAGAGAGGCAGGTAGGGGTTTTGGTCAAGGGAGCTTAGGATTTGTATATGCTATATTGTGTAAGATTGGGTAATTTTATTTTTATGGAATGTTATTTATTGTATTTTGCAGGGTGGAGGTTATGATGTGGGGATTGTAGGGGTGGGGGGGGGAACAAGGGTTCAGGCATTTTATGTATAGAGAGGTTTTAGTTTTGTAAGGCAAGTGCCAGTGTTAATAAAGTTGTGATATGCACCTGTTTCAATAAAGCAGCCTTTTACACACACAAAATGGACTCGGTGTTGCTTGCCCTCCTCCCTCCCAATGTGGTATTGGCATATTAGAGTTGAAAATAAAAGCATTTGAGACAAAATTAGTTCTGTCTCTGTAGATGTTGCTTAGGGGCAACAGGCCCAGGAAAAATGCTTGGAAGTTCTGGAAGAAGACTGCATGAGGAAATAGCGGTGATGGAGCATGATTCTCCAACAGCAGTCTCACTTCACCTACGGGACACCCAGACATAGATTTCAAAATAGTTTATTATTACATTTTCCATTTGCTTAGATCTTCTGAAATGTAAGGGTCCGATTCTCATTAATGATTTTGCAGATGCGAATGGAGGGTGAGAAACGGAAGGCACATCATTTTCAAGATGGACGATGTAAATGTTTCACGCGTAAGAAGGGTTTAAGGGTTCCGCTGAAAAAATTGATTTGGAACAGAAAGTACTAAACTTTACAGGAAGTTGCAGTGCCCCAAAATTTAAAAATCATAATATCATAAGGTTTTATTTCCTGTTGACGCTTAATTCAAACAGAACAGTGTATAGCACGGTAGAGAAAAAAGATGGGCCAAACATGATAAAGTGTTATAAGAACATGTTATGTGGGAATGTGATTATTCAAAGAACAGCAGAATTACTCTTCAAAATGTGGTGCATTCGAAATTACAAACGGGAAGAGCAAAGGACAAGTTATTCTTTACACCGTCAACGGCAGATAACTGGAGCTGAAAACAACTAAAGAGGCATTTAAAGAACTTTGCATTTCCCACATCTTTATTATTTTTTTTTCGAGACAATTGAAATAATAGTATAAAAATCTTTTTACATAATGTTTTACATATACTAATAATAATGAATTAATTCTAAGGGGCAGATTTACAAGGCCCTTGCGCCACTTTTGAGTCACTTTTGAGTCACTTTTCCCATGTTACCAAATGACTCAAAAGTGGAGCAAGGGCCTTGTAAATAAGCCCCTAACACTCTGTGCTAATCTCTGCTTCTCTCGTCTCTTTCCTTTCTCCCCAAGAAATTTCTGAAGATGAACTCAGATTACAGGTGCTGTTCTGCTGCCCTTTATACCAAATTCCAGGCCTGTTCGAACTTCTATCAGTTGTTGGGTCATCCTGACACTAAGACTTAGGCACATAAAGACAAATAAAACCTCTGTGTCCTAAGATTAAGTGCATTTCCAAGCACAATTCTCAGTGGGTAAATAACATTGTACAACTAACATGCGTTTTACTTACGAGCCACTGTTGTATAGAGAAAAGAGTTTGGAGCCCTCCCATGCTTTCCATTTGTGTGCTGCAACGTCACTCTTCATTCCAGCCTCCCTAATTGGCTAATTCATCTGAAACATCACTTCCTCTGTTTGCAGTGGAGCACTTGCCAAACACAGATTGATTAAACTTAATCAATGCTCGTTCCTGCTCCTGACATAATTGAAGTACTATTTCTTCCACCCTCCCGCTGCTCGGTCTTTAGCAGTTTTGCTTTTTTAGACAGTTGTTTTCAAATATCCTGTAGTCTATTACTTTGCCATTTATTTCCTCACAAAGGAAGCAAACGTTTATCTCCTATTCCTCCTTCCCGATTTGAAAGAGAATTATATCCTTTTTAGGTCTCGCGCCTAGCTGTGCAGTGTGCTATTCCTTTTGGGCAAGGCTATTGGCGTTTACGTGCGTCTTTTTATAAAAGACAGCACGCAATTGGCCAAAGGTGGGTACATTGCCCCCCCCATGGCCTTTTAGTGTCTATTACGCGCACCAGGCCGTCATGTGGTTTCAATTATCGTGCCCAGACACGGGCGCGATAATTGAAACCACATGGCTCACTGTGGCGCTCGCACGCACCACTCACGGGCTTCTTCTATTGTGCATCCATTTCCCATGGAAGCGCCATAACGCGGGCCTGAGTTGAAATGATTAGGAATCCCCCTTACTCCGCCTGTTTGCGGAACTCCGAAGAATCTCACAGAGTTTTTCGGTTACTCCGCGGAATACCATGGAGTGAGACTCCGCAAGCTCCACCAGGCCTATTCTACACCAATGCACTCAACACCACTCTACTCTACACCACTGCACTCTACGACATTCTACTCTGCAGTACTGCACTCTCTGCCACTGAACTCTGAACCACTCTACTCTGCACCACTTTACTCTATGTCACTGCACTCTACTTTCCATCACTCTACTGCACTCTAATCTACTGCGCACCACTGCACTCTGACACTGCACTCTACACCACTTCATTCCCTGCTTCTCTACTCTATATCAGTGCACTCTACCTCACTCTACTATCCATCACTGCACTCTTTGCCACTGCATTCTACACCACTCCAGTCTAGGCCACTCCACTCTGCACTACTCTACTTTATGCCACTTCACTCTGCAACGCTCCACTCTGTAATACTGTACTCTGCACCAATGCACTCTACACCACTTTAATCAAAACCAATACACTCTGCACCACTGCCTTCTATGCCAATCTATTCTGCACCACTGCCCTGTATGCCACTATACTGTACTCTATACCACTGCACTCTACGTCACTCTACTCTATGACATTGCACTCTATGGCACTTTACTCTGCACCACTGTAAGTCACTGCACTCTACACCAATGCACTCAATGCCACTATACTCTACATCACTGCACTCTATGACACTTTACTCTGCAGCACTGCACTCTCTGCCACTGTACTCTGCGCCACTGTACTCTATGCCAATCCACTCTAATCTACTCTGCACCACTGCACGCTACAACACTCTACTCTATACCACTGCACTCTCCGCCTCTTCACTCTACCCTGAAGCATTCTACTCTATTCCACTTCAGTCTATGCCACTCTGCTCCGCTCTGCACCTCTTCACTCTATGCCACTTCACACTACGCCACTCTGTTGTACACTGCTGCACTCTATGCTACTGCACTCCACATCACTTTTTCTCAAAACCAATACACTCTACACAACTGCACTCTATGCCAATCTGCTTTGCACCACTGCATTGTACGCCACTATACTCTAAATCACTGAACACTATGCCACTCTACACCATTGCACTCTGTAACTTTACTCTGCACCACTCTATGGCACTCTACTCTACACCACTGCAGTCTACAAAACTCTACTCTGGAGCACTGCACTCTCTGCCACTGAACTATATGCCAATCTACTCTGCACCATTTTACTCAATGCCACTGCACTCTACTCTACACCAGTCAACTGCACTCTACGCCACTCTAATCTACTATGCATCACTGCACTTTATTCCACTTCACTTTACACCTTTCTTCTCTACTCTGCACCACTCTACACTATGCCAGTGCACTCTACCCCACTCTACTATGCACCACTCCACTGTGCAAAACTGTACTCTACGCCAAAGCACTCTACGCCTGTGTTCTATACCACTCCACTCTACCCTGCACCACTGCAATCTACACCACTTCACTCTACTCTGAAACAATATACTGTATGCCACTTCCCTTTATGCCGCTGCACTCTATGCCACTGCACTCTAGGCCACTCTGCGTCATTCGACTCTACACAACTGCAATCAACACTGCGCCACTCTTCTTTACACCATTCTACTATATGCCACTGCTCTCTACCCTGCACCACTATACTCTGAAACAATCTACTCTATGCCACGGCACTCTGCGCTGGGTCACTCTACACCTCTGCAGTCTACGCTATGCCACTGTACTCTAAACCACTGCAAACTACACCAATCAACTCTACATCACTTTACTCAAACTAATGCGCCCTACACTACTGCACCTATGTCAGCTACTTTGCACCACTGCACTTTATGCCTCTATACTGTATACCATTGCACTCCACATCACTGCACTTTATTCTACTCTGCATCACTGTACTCTATGTCAATGCTCTCTTCGCCACTCTACCATGCGCCACTCTACAACCCTGCACTCCGACATTCTACTCTGCATGACTGCACTCTATGCCACTGCTCAGAACCACTCAACTGCACTCTATACCACTGCACTCTACACCACTGTTCTCTATGCCACTCTACTCTATACTTCTGCACTCTACTCTGCAGTACTCATCTCTACTCTGCACTACTCCACTCTATGCTACTTCACTCTGAGACACTTTACTCTATGCCACTCCACCCCATTGCTCTCTACCCCACTGCAATCTACTCTGCCTACACCAATCAACTCTACATCACTTTACTCAAACCTCAAAAATTAATGCGCCCTATACTACTGCACCTATGTCAGCTACTTTGCACCACTGCACTTTATGCCTCTATACTATATGTAAATGTATGTATACTTGTAAAGTGCACTATCACCTGACAGGCATCTTGGCGCTGTATACAGCTGTGGAACCCGTCCTGGCTTTCCCTCTGAGATGCTCCCTACTGGGCACCCCCAAGGTGAAACCAGGCATCCCAGCGCTTTAGGGCTGTTGTGGAGATTAAGCAAGCTATTGCCCGAAGTTGCAGAGTGGGGACCCATGATTGCAGTAGGCACTGAGGCGAGAATTATCGAGTCCGTGGACATTGAGCCCAAGACCCTGCTGCGTCGCAATTGAACCCTGGTCCCGGCCAGACCTCTGCATCACGGTCTGCCGCTCTAACCATTGAGCCACACTTCTCCATTGCACTCCACATCACTGCACTCTATTCTACTCTGCATCTCTGTACTCTATGTCAATGCTCTCTGCGCCTCTCTACCTTATATAATCCACATTTTGTAAAGCGCACAATCACCCGTAAGGGTCTCTAGGGGCTGGGGGCCGTCGGGAAGATTAAGCAAGCTATTGCCCAGAGTCACATGGTGCTGGGCTAATCTGCTGCCGGTGCCGGGGATCAAACCATGATCCCCAGATTCCGGAGTCAGTCGCCCTAGCCGCTGCACCACACCTCTCCCACTTGCGCCACTCTACAACCCTGCACTCTGACATTCTACTCTGCATGACTGCACTCTATGCCACTGCTCAGAACCACTCAACTGCACTCTATACCACTGCACTCTACACCACTGCTCTCTATGCCACTCTACTCTAAACTTCTGCACTCTACTCTGTAGTACTCATCTCTACTCTGCACCACTCCACTCTATGCTACTTCACTCTGAGCCACTTTACTCTTTGCCACTCCACACCATTGCTCTCTACCCCATTGCAATCTACTCTGCCCCACTCTATACCACTGAACTCTACACTTCTCTGCATCACTGCACTCCCCACCACTTTACTCAAAACCAAAGCATTCTACGGCACGACACTCTACGCCAATCTACTATGCACCACTGCTCTTTACGCCACTTCACTCTATGCCACTGTACTCCACTCCACTCTACGATACTCTATTCCATTAAACTTTGCTCCACTGACACTTTACACCACTCTACAGCACTCTACTCCACTCTATGCAATTATACAACACTACTCCACTCTAGAGTGCTCTATGCAACTGCTTCTATGCCACTTTACTCCGCCCCATTCAAAGACACAGTACTCCGCTCTATGCCACTCCACTCTGACAATCTACTCAGTTCTACACCACTCTACTCTGTAACATCCTACTCCACTCTATGAAACACTCTTCACACCACTCCACTCTGCTCTACACCACTCCACTCAACTCTATGCCCTCCCACACTGACATTCTACTCCCTGCACGACACTCCACAACACTGTACGCTACTCCATGACACTCCACTTCACACCTCTCCTCTCCACGCCACTCCACTCTACAACATTCTATTCCACTTTACAACATTTCACGCCACTCTCCTTTACCCCACTAACTTTTAGCCATGCTGAACAGCAGCCACACTGGTGTACAACATGTCTAGGCTTTCCTGTTTTCAGTTTCTATTTTTGGTAAATTCTGGTGGGGTTTATTCAGTGTTTTCAAGTGATTTCAGTACCTTAAAAAACAGTGGTTTTCAGTGGTTACACATTTTCGCACCATTAAAATCTACAGAAACAGAGATTTTCCAGTGTTTATGGAATGTTTTGCTTTTATTATTGCTTGCTTTCTGCTCTGATAGCGCATGGTATATAGACAGTGTAAGTATAGTGCATATGAGGTCCAAATCGATTTTTGCAAATTAAACTTTTTATTTATATTTATTTATATTTATTAAAAGTTTTGTATAGCGCTGGCTGGACCCAAGGGTATCAGAGCGCTTTACAGCAGGTACAGCAATGTGCCTTAGCGGCGAAGGAGGACTCCACATCTGGACAGCTTGAAGGCATTGTACAAAACATAGTCATCCAGAATCTTAGGGACTCAAGTGGTGAGGGCTACTTTGTTCATCCTCATTCAGTTCAGGAGGACTCAAGCAAGAGGGCTTTGAGTAAAGTCTTGAATTTCGGGAAATGGAGGTCATTCTGATGTGGGGAGGGATGTTGTTCCAGATCCGGGGAGCATTGCCCGCAAAGGATTTATTTATAGTTTTGCGTTTCCGCGATTTCAAGGGAATGAGAAGAAGCGTGTTGGAGCTTCTGAGTTTCTGGACTGGCCAGTCCTTTTGAGTTTCGCGGCCTGGTATTCTGGTTTGCCTGTGTGAAGGGCTTTGTGCGTGAGACATGCTGTTCGGAAGTTGGCTCGTTGTTCAATGGGGAGCCATTTCAGATCCTTGAGCGCAGGAGAAATGTGATCGAATTTCTTGGTTCCTGTGACCATTCTTGCCGCGGCATTGAGGGTGGTTTTCAATGGGTCTAGGTGTGATTTAGCTGATCCGGTCAGGGATGCGATTCCGTAGTCCATTCTGGAAAGCACCAGTGCTTGAGTGGCCTGTTGAAGGTCGTTTGGGGGCAGGAAGGGTTTTATTTTGTAGAGAAGTTTCAGATTGAGGAAGGCGCTTTTGGCGGAGCTCGCGATGTGTTTTTTCATGTCTAGTTTGGGGTCTAGGGTGATACCTAGGGACTTGACTGAATCTTTCGTTTTGAGGGAACCATTGAGGGCGTCGATGGCTTTGAGCCATTCTTCAATTTGGGGGTTTTCGTTTCTTTTGGAGATGATTACAACTTCCGTTTTTTCTTGATTCAGCTTCAAGTGGTTCTGTGTGAGCCATTGTTGAACATCTTTGAGCGTGTCGTTAAGTTTGAGAATGTCGTCCATAGAGGTAGTTTCCAGATAGAGCAGCGTGTCATCAGTGTAGAGGTGGAAGGGGATGTTTGCATTCCTGAGTATTGTGGTGAGGGGTTCCATGTAGATATTGAAGAGTTGGGGGGAGAGTACTGATCCTTGTGGGACTCCTCTACAGACTGGTAGTGGGTCGGATTCAAAGTTTTTGATTTTTACTCTTTGCGAGCAATTGTGTAGAAAGGAGGAAAACCAGTTAAGTACCGTCATTTCCAGACCTGCTCTTTCTTGGAGGACTTTTAGGAGCAATGTGTGGTCAACAGTATCAAACGCGGCCGATAGGTCAAGGAGAATGAGAAGGCAGCATTGGTCTGAGTCAAGTGATTTGTGTATATCATCTATGACGTTTATGATGGCAGTTTCCGTGCTGCATCCCTTTCTAAAACCCGATTGGTGGGGGTCAAGGAGCTTGATGTTCTCTAAGTGTTGGGTTAACTGTGGGAGAACGCATTTTTCCAGTGTTTTGGATAAGAGAGGAAGGTTTGACACAGGTCTAAAGTTGTTCATGTCTTCCGAGTCCAATCCTGCTTTTTTTAGCAATGGCCTGACTTGGTCGACCTTGAGGCAGTCAGGGATATTTTCCGAGCTCAGCGAGTTGTTAATGATTTTGCACCAAATTGGGGCTAGGGAGTGTTTTAGGATTTTGGTCAGATTAGTAGGATGCTGATCCAAGGAGTCGGATGATGGTTTTGCGTTTGCGATCAGGGTGACGATCTCTGCTTCCGGAATCGGCGTGAAGACGGACCATTGAGTGGGTGGGATTGATAAGGTGTTATCAGTCAGTGATGGAGTCTTGATCTACCGGAGAAAGGAGGGGTTTGAAATGAGGGAGAGGTCGATCTTGGTGATTTTATCGTTAAAAAGCTGGCAAAGTTGTTGCATTGTTCTTTGGAGGACACTGAGTCGGATGTGATAGGTTTGGATGTTTGGCTTCTGATGATGTTGAAGAGCTCTTTGGGGCGGTTTTTAGCATTATCTAGTGTGGAGCAGAAGAAAGAAGATTTTTTGTCCTTGATAAGTTTGTTGTAGTTTCTGCGAGCTGTCTTGAGTTGTTCACGGTGGTGGGTGGAGGGATTGCTCCTCCAGATTCTTTCAAGGGATCTGAGAAGTCTTCTTTCATCATTGATGTCAGAAGTGAACCAGGATCTTGATGGAATGTTTCTGTCCTTTTTTAGTTTCAAGGGCGCCAGGCGGTCACGGGTGGCCTTCAGATTGGAGTGGTAGAGGGAGGTGAGGTCTGAGGTTGATAGGTGTTCCGTTGTGTTCGGGAGAAGAGAGCTTAATTCTTCTTCTAGAATGTTCTGAGGGACTTGGGCAATATTCCTGATCCATTTGGAGTGAGCTTGAATTATGTGTCGAGTTGGCGCCGGTTGGTTGATATGGAACAGAATTAAGTGGTGGTCTGACCAGTCTACTGGAATGATATAGTCAATTGTGATTGTGTGTTTGTCCGCAATGATTGCGTCAAGTATCGCTCCTCTGTAGTGTGTTTCTTCAGAGCAGCGTTGTGTGAGATCGTTTCCTACCAGAAGGCTATTAAGGGATTGGATGAGTGGGTTGTCTGTTTCGTTCCATCTAATGTTGAGATCGCCCAGGATTATGTTGTTGGCGTTGTTGAGTGCGCATTGGGTGATTAGGTCAGAGAGTTGCAGACCGAATTCCTTGGAATTGCCAGGTGGGTGGCAGAGGAGATGGCAAAGTATTGAGCTCTTTGCGCAGGATTTGATGTTGATAGAGAGGCATTCGAAGGAGCTATACAAGCATGATGAGCTTTCTGTGATAGCGAGGTTAGTCTTGTGGATGATAGCTACACCTCCGCCTCTCTGCTTGAGGCGGTCTTTTTGAGTGATTGAAAATCCTGGTGGGACCAGCATGTCCATGATGGGGGCTGAGAGGGAGTTGAGCCAGGTTTCTGTGATAAAGGCTACATCAATATCATGAGAGAGGATAACTTCTGCTAATTCTTTTGCGTGTTTGGAGGCCGATCTGCTGTTGATGAGCAAGCATCTGATGCGGGGTTCTTCATCGGGCAACGACTTGCTGGGTTGGGCCCTGGCTAGAGAGGTTAGGTATGTCAGGGGTCTGGGGAATCTAGAAGGGGGATGATCCCTGCCCATTCCTGTAATTACTTGAATAGAGGACTTGGGTGAGGAGATCAACCTGGGGACCTGAGTAAGGGTGGGTGGAGTCCCTCTCTGTGAATGCTGTGAGGTACTCTGGTCGGGGGTCGTGGGGTGGTTGTAGGATGAGGCGAGTGTGATCACTTCCCCGGGGGAGAGGGAGGGTTTCACTCTTCTCGGTCTGTCTGTTCGCTTCTCTGCCTCTGGTATAGTTGCGTGCGGGAGCGTTCTGGTGGGGGCGGGGGCGGGCTGGGAGGAGGCGAATTGGACGATTTTAGCAGTCTGGGGAGAGCGGGGGTAGGGGGTGAGCGGGCTGATGGAAGGGCAAATCGATTCTGGCTAGGGAGGAAAGGGTATCGTTCATGCCTCGGACCAGCGTTTCGAGCTGGGCTTCCAGAAGGGTGAGGCGGTACGATATATTATTAGTGTCGGTGGGAGTGGGCACGCATGTAGCGATGTTACTGGTATGGGACGGCGGGCGTGGTGGAGATGACTCTGAGGTTTCGGTGTGAGCTGCCTGGGAGCTGTCACGATGCGATTGGTTAATGGAGTGGGTGGTTGAAGGGAGGATGTGGGTCGTCTTAGGGGAGGAGTCTGCCGACTCATCCTGTGGGCTATATGTGGGCGAACCATGGGTGAAGATATTTTTAGGGGGGATCGAGGGAGGAGGAGGAGAACTGTCTGGTTGGGAGGTAGGCTGCACTGAGAGTGGTTGGGAGTTGGGGCCGGGAAACCATTGTCGATGGGAATGAAAGTGGGGCTCTTCTCTAGTGAACTGACTATCATAGTTAGGGGTGTGTGGTATAGTGGCAGTGGGAGGACTCCCAAGGGGGAGTGGAAAGGGATCTACTCTAGAGTGATAATTAAGCTTGGTGGTGGTGTGGAATTGGACGGTGGTGGGAGTAGTCTCTAGTATGGTGGTGGGTTGCGCTATCGGGGTGAAAGGGGGCGTGTTTGGGTGACCTATTGGGAGGAGAAGGGAGTTGGGCTCTACTGTTGTGTGTTGAGTCTGAGTGGAGGGAGAGAAGATTTGGACGGCGGTAGGCATCTTCGGACCGGAGGACAGTTGGTGTTGGTTGGCATTAGTAGGCGGGGCATGGGTGGGTGGGGGTGTTCGAATTGGGTCCTGTGAATTGTTAGGGGTTGGAGTCTAGCCAGGCGAGCGTTCCCTGCTTGTGGTGGGGTGAGCGAGGGGGTCTTCTTTAGCGTGGGGAAAAGGGAGTCAAAGAACTCGAGGTTCTAATTTTTTGCCTGTTTTAAGATGGTGTAGTTTTCAAAAATGGTTATGGAAATGGAGCCGGTGAGGGACTGGTGTTTTAGAAGGAAGATGGTACGTTTGTGGCTGAGTGCTGTGAAGGTGGTTTTGGCGACTTGGAGGTGGGCATTAAGGCTGTTGATCCAGTGTTCCGGTCTGATTGTGTAAAAGATTAAGTCCATTTTAAGCTGCCCTCTAGTTGAGCAGTGGTACGTGTCTACGATAAGAGTTTCTGGGAATTGTCTGATAGTTTTGAGTTTCAGGAGTTTTTTGCTTTGATAGAAAGTGTACGGGGGAAAGAAATAGCGAAAGTGTTTTGACCGTGGGGAGTTAGGAAGTTCGAGGTTTGGCTAGGGTTTTCGACCGGATGTATGGCTGGGGGCATCTTGGTTAGGTTGAGGAAGGAGGTGGTACTGTCTAAAGTGGGGGGGTATTGAGGGCTTCAGTTGAGAGTGTAGTCAGTTAGTTAGGACCATCCTGGGTGGGGACCACCAGCCGGTGGGAGTGGAGATCTAATAGAGGGGGGGCGGGGAGGGGGGGAGGAGGAGCTGTGTTCTCTAACTTGGAGAAGAGCTGTAAGTTATCTGGGAAACAATATGCCCAGAGCCCGCACAGCTGTGAGGACTGGAATATCAGTGGAGTCCTCGGGCTGCCCTAGAAGGATAATGTGGGTAGTGGGCTCTGCGGCGGGGGGGGGGGGGAGTTGTGCTGCAGTCTTCTGCTGAACTAATGCCCAGCTTGGTGGCACTCTAGCCTGAGGCTGCGAAGTCTTGGTAAGCATATACAGGAGGTAGGTAGACTGATCCTCTCCTGTTACAATCCTCTTCTGCATCTATGTAGGGGGAGAAAGTCAAATTGTCTCCTGCTGTATAGGAGGTCCCGAGAGTGGGCGTCTTTAGTTGCTACTAGCAGTCGTAATTGGCGGCCATTTTGGGGTCAGGCAGCCCTGGACACAGATCGGTGAAAGGGTGAGGCCACCTCTGTGGCATTAATGGATCTGTCCCCTTCTTTCGCCCACTATGGGTGTTATGATCCAATCTGCAATTTGTTTGGGCTGATTAGTTGCTCTGAGCACTTTACAGCGCCGGGATTGCTGGGACTGGTGTGGGGTGGCGGCCATCTTGGGGACAGGTGTCCCGAGTGAAGTGGAGCATGACGGTGGACGGGAGCTTCTCTCGTTGGAACTCTTATTATTCTGGGGAGAAAGACCATTTAGGGTTGGTCTCCTCTTCTTGTTATGTCGACGCACTGATGGCTGCCTTGGAAAACTGATTTTCGGAGCTTATTGAGTCGCGCTGTATCCCTGGGATCGGTCCGGGGCTTCACACGTTAGAGGTAGGTGAGGTGGCGCCTTGATTCATGGGTTAACGGGGAGGGAGGGATGTGCTCTCCCGTGCGGGTGAGGAACCAGCCATCGGTCAGATAGCCTATGCAGATTAGGTTAACACCGATATTGTGGGGACTCCTGAGTTGGCAGCGTGCTGGTGAATGCCGCTGCTAACTACTGCTAGATGTGCCGGTCCGTAAAAGGTGGCTCAGTAGGTAACTCCATGTCGGGAATTCGCCTCCTACCTTTCTCTGGGCTGCGGAGAGGTAGGAGCGCTCCGTTTACTGCACAGCCCGCTCTCAGTCAGCTCTCCGGGATGATCCGTTGTTTTGTCGTGTCTACGGGGACTCCCGTGTCCGCTTCTTCCTGGTTGTTCCCTGTGTCGACCTCCGCTAGTCAAGCTGGTCCGAGGAGGGGGTCCGGGGGGGTCGCTCTGGGTCGGGATTTACACTCTTGGTGATCCCACGTCCCCGGAGCTCATCCCATCAGCTCTCTCCTGTGGGCAAAGTTTGAGACTACAATACAATACTTCTTCAGGAAGTCTTTGGTCATGTGCACTCGCTATTTCCTTCCCATGTAAACTTCTGTGAAAAAGCCCTCTCAACATTGGCACTTGAGATGGGCAATGCCAAAGCAGGCAGTACACAATTTGTTAACTCTGGCCACTGACATAGCTTTCCATGCCAATACTGGTTCACTTGAAGATTGCGATTCTCATGGCAGGTTCTGCAACATTTGTGCTGATCTGGGCGCTTATGCCCTCCGAGTTATTGAAGCGGTCAAAAATGAAGCAGCGCTTTTGAAACTACAGTGGAAATTCCCCTTTACCGAAGGGATCTAGAACAAAGTACCACAGTGAGGTTTCATTGACTTCAAATGCCATTGGTGGTGAATGGACATTTCTATGCATTATTGCAAGCCATTTCTCATACATTGTAAAATAAAAGTTCCTGAATTGCTCTTCACCGTTGCTTTGCTTACCAAGTGGCAAGCACTATAACATGGAACATGTTGCAGTGCCAAAGTCACTAAAGGTGTTGCCCAGCCTACTCTCAAGGAGCTGTTTCACATCTACGCCAATTATGCTGAACACTTGGCAGACAAGGGTGATTTCAAACTTTTGTTATTATGTCCACTACAGCAGTTATGTTTTCCTGTAAAAATCTAAGAATGCAGTAGAGTGTACTCTTCTTCACATCACTAGCAATATGTGACCAAATATCCTCTCATTTCTTGCCTTTGGCATCATCACTCAGCAAAAATTCTGTAAACGGTTGCCACATGGATAATATAGCATTCATAGCCCCTTGGACTGAGAACCATCAGCTAGGGGACACAGTTGGGATGACTCTTTCTTGGATGGCACACAAAGCACAAAATGATAAATGTTTGTGTTTTAGTTCCTGTCCATAAGAAAACAGTACGCCAGAATGGACTAAAAAGCCAATAGCATCCCTCATTAGCTCTGAAGAATGTAAAGATGCTTTCAGCATACCATCTAACAAGTGGCAAGGATCTCTTTCAAGGAAGCACTTCAGCTTAGGTATCAATTTTGACAAGTCATCACACAACTTTTTCATATACGTAGATGAATCACTACAAATACAAACAATATCACTCCAATCTTTGTTGATCTTGGAAAGAACCTTTTTTGCAGAGCATTCCAAGTGACACTGCGTTCCATGTTTTCAAAAACTCTGGTGTCATGTTTTAACCACTATCCTAGATGCTTGGTCATAGCGCTTTTCACATCTACTTGTCATTATACCTTCCATTGAATGTTTAAAGCCTGGGGTGTTGGCAATTCGCCTACTATCAATACTGACTCACTAGAAACTGAGGGTTGATGTATTAAGGGTTTTTACCCTTTCTCTGTGGGTAAATGTGATGACACATATTAGGAAAGATTCTTATGAAACCAGCCATTTTACATATCAGTAAAAGAATCAAACGCAGCCCAAATATCAAATATGATTTTGATATTTCCTGATTTTCTACAGTTTATAAAATAATTAAACAATACCTAAAACATGCTTCTACACCCTGAATCTTTAGACCAAAGGCCACAAAACATAAAAAAACAAAAGGAAGAAGAAACAATATTTTAGAGGCATCCCTAAACAACAAAACTCAAGCAGAATAATGTTTGCTCATACTTTCTTACTGTTAGCTTGTATAACAAAGTTACATTGTATTGGCCCCGGTCAGGAAGAAAAAAAATGACTCTTTCACTCCCTTTTTCCTTTCTTTGAATGGCATTTAGTTTGTGGTTGTGCAGGTGTTTTTTCAGTGTTTATATGATTTCACTGGTGAGGGCTCTTTCTCTTTCAGTGGGGTTTTATCAGTTATTATAGGGTTAAACCTAAAATCAGACAGCCTAAACATGTCTAAAACATATTGTCAAAGCCAATAGCTATTGCTTAGGTGAGACCTATTGCTTTGTCAGTGCTTGTTTTCAACTGGGATGTTTCTGGTAGAAAGATTAATCTCCCAATAAAAGGAAGGTCTTTCATGGTTATTTATTAACAATTAGAAAGAGCTGCCAGGCATTAGGTTGTACATTTTAGCAATAAGGGCATTATTGGTATTTCCCAGAAGAGAACTTTGCCAGTCGTATCCTTAACCCTCTGTCCTCTCTTCGGTAAAGCTACAAGGGCATTGGTACTTATTTTCAGGGATAAAAATATCTCCTTGTACATATCAAGGTTATTTTATATGCTTCTATAGCGCCTGAATAAATCCCCGAAGGGGTATCTCCGCGCTTTTGCTTGCTAAGGGAGGTCTACATCACACCAGTTCACTTTCTAGGGTACACAAAACATGGGCAGATTAACTAATAGTGAAAAGGTAAGTCTTGAGGGTTTTACGAAAGGATAAGTGGTTAGTGATTGTTTTAAGTTTAGGGGGAAGGGAATTCCAAAGAGCGGGTCCTGTGTGCGCCAGAGCACGGCCTCCCTGACAAGACTTTTTAATTTTAGGAACCTGTAGTAAGTGAAGACTACTTGATCGTAAGGATCGGGTTGGGACATAGGGTTGGAAAACATTAGTAAGATACTTGGGGCCCTTGCCTAACAGGCATTTATGAATAGTACACAGAATTTTAAACTTCGTGCGTTGTCGCACTGGCAGCCAGTGAAGATTAGCTAGTAGAGGACGGGAGGGAGTTCTAGATGGAGCATTAAGAATTAACCTTGCCGCCGTATTTTGGACTACTTGCAGTTTTTTTAATTGGCCTTCATTAGTTGACAGAAGAAGGCCATTGCAGTAGTCCAATCTACTAATCACTAGCGCCTGGACTAGGGTTTTCCTGTGGCTATCCGGTATATAGGGAAACACCCTTTTCAGAAGTCCAATGGCCCCAAAGCATGTGCCAGCAACTTGATTAACATGATGTTTAAAAGTCAAGGCTTGATCGAATAACACCCCTAAGTTTTTGACAGTCTGCTTTGGGACAGGTACTGGTCCTAATTCTGGGGGCCACCAATCTCCAGACCACAATGTCGTTGCTTCCCCAAACAATAGGACTTCCGTTTTGCCTACGTTGCATTGTAGGCAATTCTCGGCCATCCACTTTTACACAGCCTTCATGCCTTCTGCAAAGGATTTTTGCAGAGCAGGTGTAAAAGTCTTGAAGGGGAACAGAAGCTGGGTGTCATCGGCGTAGGATATCGGGGTAAACCCAAAGGACCTCACTAAGTTGGCCAGGGGGGCCACATACACATTAAATAATGTGGGGCTAAGACAAGAGCCCTGTGGCACCCCCCTGGTGAGCTCCCTGGAGATGGATTTATGGGAGCCCAGCCTGACTTCTTGGGAGCGGCAGGAAAGGAAACTTTCCACCCAAGACAGAGCAATACCTCCCAGCCCTACATCCCTCAGACGGTCGAGAAGCACTTTGTGAGACACTGTATCGAAGGCAGCAGACAAATCCAGCAGCACCAGAATCATAGACCCCCCACTATCCAGTGTCGTCCTGATGTTATTGGTCACTGCTAGTAGGGCCGATTCGGTGCTGTGGTTTGGCCTGAACCCAGATTGTGAAGGGTCCAGGCCTTCTGCTGCCTCAAGATGATTCGATAAATGGGTGTTCACGTGCTTCTCTGTCATCTTACCGATGTAGGGTAGGAGGGAGATGGGCCGGAGGTTTGAAAGATCTGTTCAGGGGGAAGCCGCTTTCTTCCTTATTGGGTTTACCACCGCTATCTTCCATTCCCTCGGGACTTGTCCCTTTGCTAATGAAGTATTCATTACTGACTGAATGGAGGGCCCCAGGATGGAGATCAAAGGGGCCACCATTTTGGCAGGAAGGTAGTCATTGGGGGAGCCGGTTTTCATATGGTTAATGAGGAGAGGAAGATCCAAATCACTAATTAAAGGAATAGTAAGAAGTGTCTTTTTAATCTGTGTCTGGGGTATACATGTGGGGGGAGTCAGAGTTACTGTGCTTTAAGAAGCAATAATTTTGTTATAAATCAAATTAATTTTGTCCTCAAAAAACTTGGAAATCTCATCACACAGTGTCTGAGAGGCAACATCAGAGCTCTCACTGGCTACAGGTTTAACGGAACTTTGCAAAATTTTGAATAATTCTCTCGGACAATTACCCGCCTCTGCAAGTTGTAAGGACAGATTATTTTTCCTTGCTAGTTTTATGTTTTTGTAGTCATTTGACTGGGCCTCTAAAAACACCTTCTTTTCCTGCTCGTTTTTAGATTTCCTCCATGCTTTTTCTAGCCTCCTACATTTCTGTTTTTCTTTCCTGAGATCAGGGGTATACCATTTTTCTTGTTTAGTGGGGAGATACTGCTTATAAAGTTTCAGCGGGGCAAGGGTGTCAATAGCTAATTTAAGAGAGTTATTATATTTTTCCAGTGCCGATTCGGCTGAATCTGATTAGAGGAAGTGAGGTTGTTGCCAATGTTCACGCAGATTTTCAACAGATATTTTGTGCCATTGGCGGCGATGAGTAGGGGGAGGTGGTGTTCTGGGTTGACGTTTAGTAGGTCCAGCCTAATAAAACTCAATCAGAAAGTGGTCTGTCCAATTGATTTCTATGGCGGGGAGACACCTGATTTTCATAGAATTGGAAAATATGGAGTCAAGGGTGTGACCCCCTATGTGAGTTGCGCCACTATTTGTTGCCTCTAATCCAAGATTGGATAGGTCGGCTGTTAATTGAATAGTTTCTGGGTGTTCCGGGACGTCCATGTGTATATTGAAATCACCAAGGAGGAAGAAATCCTCCTTTGCCCTAACATGAGGGGCCAATAATTCCAGAAGAGACAAAGCAAATTCTGGATTGGACCCCGGTGGGCGATATATTAATGCACCCTTCCATGAGATGTTGCTTGCTAGGTTGATTTTAAATACCATAAATTCCAAAAGAGGGGTTGAGTCTTGTTCTAACATAGCTATCTTATAAGTGTCTTTAAATATAATGGCTAGTCCCCCTCCTGTTTTAATTGGCCTGTCCACATGTATGATTCTATAGCCTGCTGGGACCCCAAGTGTAATTGCAGTTACTGTATGGGGCTTCATCCACGTCTCAGTGAGAAAACATATATCAGGCTGCTGGGAAAAAATCAAATCCCAGATCTGCAGTTGGTGTTTAGGTAGGGACCGTACATTAAGGAGAAGACACTTAAGTTCCAAGAGAGGTACTACTGTGGACATATTGTCGTGGCTGCTGTCTATTGGCAAAAGTGACTGATATTGACATTGTAGGAATGAAAAACAACCCTCAAGTGACTTACAGGCTAATCGAGTATCACAAGTAATTGTAGGTTGTAGCTGGCGTAAAGCGTCAGCGGAATAAGTGAGAAAACGAGTATCTGTATTATCAGGGTCCATAGTAATAGGGCCCTAGCCCCTATGCCACGTCCTGGCGCGGACGGGCGCAGACGGGCAGCTCTTTGGCTGGTCTTCGGCGTCGCTTTGGCGACGCTGCGCGCGATCGCTGCGCGTATCTAGGGGGCGATGGCTAAATAGGCCCTCAATAAGCAAGCACTAGAGCGCTAACCGGGCAGGAAGTGCCCCCGCAGGAAGTGACTGGCTCTCCCTGACCCGCCCTCCGCGCAACGGTACTGGCTACCGCGTCGGACCGGGGCGGGCAGGAGTGATGACAAGCACAGCCTTCCCCTTTGCTATGAGTGCTCCCTCCCATTAGTAATCAGGGTGGAGGCAAAGATATGTATCGCAGGTTAGCCCTATAAAAAATGGATTCATTCAATTATGTGCTAGTCAGGGACACAGGGCCCCATTTAGTCCTTGGCTGGTGTCTCACCAGGGATGCAAGGTCATGAGAGCCCTCCACCGTATTTAGAGATCCTCGCCTCCCTGCATCGCCATGGTGGCTCTCTTTATCACCGTGAAGCCTGCAGAGCCGGAGCCGTGTTTAATCTGCCCTCTCGCTAAACCTTTTTTTTCACCCAAGAAATAAATTCGCAAAGCAGGAGCGCGTTTCTTGAAAACAAAAAACCGAGGCACAGATAGGTTTTTCTTGGAGGTGTGGGGGAGCTGGGGGTAACATTGATCAGCTACCATGTCTCGAAATAGAGTGAAGAATTTTTGGGACTGGCTACGAAACCGCCTTCTGCCACTCCTTCAAACCCCAAATAAACCAACGTGTCTTTCATCCCATACACTTAGATTGAGTTTTATAGAGATGGTTGTTTCTGACAACAAAATCAACACTTTAGCCCATGTAATTAAAATTTTTTTGGTTTATTTATATTTTTGCCGTGCAACCACTTTTGGACAAAAATGCAGTGGATGACATGCAAATCCAGTGACGGGGCCTTTGCCACGTATAATATTATTGGCAAGTAGCCATTTTTAGGTCTCGCCTATGCACCGCGCAAGCGCTGATTTGGAGTGACCTCCTGGAACCACTCCGTACTTTCTTGGAAACTCCTGCATGTACTGCACTGTATCCAATCAGTACTCGTGCATGTACATCGTTTACCTTGCGGGAGCGAGCAGGGGCGCCATCGTGCCAGCCGCTGCTTGCCCCTGCAAGGTAAACGCTGTACACGGACTGCCAGCCGCGCCTAACGTTACTTGTTTTCTGCCCTCCTCCCTTGGGATGTCTTTATAGGCACATTTCTGCTGGTGAACACATGTCCCTAGTCTGCATACTTGTTATAATAACAGATAAGGCACTATCACCAGAAGTAAAACACAAGTTTCTTGTAATCCGAGAAAAGACTTGCCTTTAAAAACTTTGCCGCCGTTTTTTGAAACATGTCCCTAAATTTTTTTGGAGTCTTGCTTTTGCGAACATTGTTTTCGCTTCCTCAGGCTTAGCAGTCATCATTGCCTAGTAACATTTATATAGCGCTCCACACCACAATTGTGTTTCTAACCACTGTAAAATGCATCATTATAACCCAGGTTTAACCTTACCTAATGTACCGACCTCAGAAGAATGGAGGATGAATTTACTATGTCCCTTTTAAAAGCGGCTCTGTTATTTACGCATTAGATCTATTCTACAATTTGTGTATGCGTGCTTGTCAATTTGTAGGTCCCTGTTATAATGGGAAAAGTAAAGCTGCTGGTCTCAGCATTCTTAGAGCTCAAGGACTGGCTGAGCGTGGCAAAGTCTCTTAACGCCTTGGGGAGCTGCACACACGGCGGTTTCCAACGGACCATCGGGTGGGGGTCAGCAGAGCCATGTGGAGAGGTCTCCGCGATGCCAAGCCTTATCGCCTTTGTTGCCAGCTGACTGCTGCATTCATGCAATGTGTGACAGAAATTACTACAACATTGACACTATGGCTCCACAGCCCCTTGAAGAAGCTTGCAGCGACTTAGAAATTCACCAGTTGATCACCACATGCCAGCAGCGTAAAGCAGCCTTAGAGCCTAGGTGATTTTTGGTGGTGCATCGAGCGTGCAGCCATTCTTCTTGGGCTTTGCACGTGTTTATAGCGCTGAAGATTTACGGCTGATACCAGTTGAATTGGACATCATTTATCAGTTATTCCGTTCAGTGCAGCGAACCTCTGCATGCAGGGCTTGGGAAGACATGCCGTTTGCTGAGATAGGCATAGCCTAAAATTAATCCAATGTTTCATTTGAAAAGGAAGAGGAGAGAATACATTGAATGGATGCTTTGTTCCAAAGCTGGATTATATTGGAAGTGGTGATTACTTATTTTGTGGTTGTTCTTTATTTGTAGCTTATCACAAACTATTGAAAGATATTAATTCGGATTAATACAGCACTGTTCATCATTAGCAATACATTTAGATATATTTGTTAAATTCATTGTAAGGAAGTATAGCCTGACTGCTGCCTGCAAGTACGTCAATGAGTTGCTGCTCATCACAGACACCTGCTGTGATCTGTGTCACGTGTTCAAAATCCGGCGAGGACAACTCAGACTTCCATCTTTACCAGCTCAGTTAAGTGAGTTTCATTATGAGGGAGAGTAACAGCTGTTACTGTCAACACTTAGGAACTGCAAAAACAGTGATATTATGTTGTTAGACCCCATTAAATAAAAAAAATAGGTATTAGTTAAGGTTGCTTCTGGTACAGCAAGACTGGTCCTAGACCTGCCAAGACACTTACACATCTACTAGCACCTGCACACACTCCACTGGCTCCCCATCAAAGCTAGAGTCACCTGCAAGATGCTCACCCAGGCCACAAGGCCCTCCACGACACTGGACCAGCATACCTGAACAGCCGACTCAAATTCCAAGCACCCAGAGGACCCTACAATCTGCCCAGCTCTCCTACGCTGTGGTCCCCGACACCAGAAAGACCAGGGGGCGTATTATCAAGGGGGTTTATCTTAGCTTTTTTGGCTTTAAAAGCCAAGAAAGCGGAGATAAAATTATCTCCCTATTACCTAGCTGTCGCTAACACCAGTTAGCGACAGCTAGTAGGAGATAGCGACCATCTTGGGCCCCGCTGGCATGTCAGTGATATTTATCACTAATGACATGCAAAGTGGGCGTGCCAAGATGTTAGCTACTGGAAACAGTCGCTAACATCGCTATCTCCTATTACCAACTTTTGGAGATATTCGCACTAAGCGCGAATATCTCCAAAAGCTAACACCTGCCCCTGAGCAGTTCTTAGCCATGTTATCCAATGGTAGGTGGATAACATGGCTAAGAGCATTAGCTCGGTAATGCATATATATCGCTGACTTTTCAGCGATATTCATGCATTTCTGCTGATTTTTATCGCTTAGGAGATAAACCTTGATAATAGCAAGGTTCCTAAGCGATAAAAATCGCCGCAGCTCGGCGATAAAAATATCACCGCTAAATCAACATACCGATAATTATCGCTAGTTGTTGGTAATATGCCCCCAGATCGGGAGGCCGCTCCTTCTCCTTTCCTCACGGCCTGAGCCTGGAACACCCTGCCGCTCCACCTCAGACAGACAACATCGCTCCCCATCTTTGCAAGAAACCTCAAAACCTGGCTTTTTGACAGACCCCCCCTTGATGGACTGGAGCCTGCAAACCCCCTCCCCCCACCACTTTGAGACCCTTACAGGTGAGTAGTCGCGCTTAACAAACGCCTGATGGATTGAGAAATCACAAGAAAGTGTTTTACGTTATAATTACTGAACAACCTTTGACAAATTCTAAATATTTTTAAAATTCATCTTTTCCTATGTAAGGAAGCATATCCAAAATGAATTTAACGAAAGCACAACAGTATTTCTTCTTTTTTAGGGCTCCCTGTGAGCTGAATGTCTTCAGCCCTTGAGATGTGTTGCTCCGTAAATGTGATGGATTGAGACATGGTGGGAATGCAGCAAATGCATAGACAAGCTTCAAAGTAATGGCTGGGCCTGTGAACATTTTCCAGTAATGAGGTCATTCAGTTGTACATAATGCTTACTTGGTCATATATAAGGTAACAAAAAAATGCTTCTGACACTTCTTTAGTATAACTTTTCAGCATACTGCAGACTTCTGTACAGCACAGCTTAAAGACATAGGCAAAATAAATATCTCTGGCTAATCACTTATAAGGTCCCAAAGGCGAGACCTATTGGCTATGCCAATGCTTGTTTATTTTATTTACTTGTGTTGTTTTGTCGTGTATTTTCGCTGTACCACTATAACTCTTCCGTTGAGGTTCCAGTTTTACAATCATGCAATACATTTGAGATTGATCTGATCTTTCACTATAGCATAAGTCATTCGTGGTATGTGTTAATGATTCTACAAAGAGTTGAATTCAAAAGTAAAGTCTTCTTTCATGACCAAGTTCTTGTGTCATTCTTTTGTCTCTCTGAGGACCTCCACAGATTGTATATGCTGCCAGTAGCCCACTCTATGCATCTGCGCTCCTATCAACTAGCTGCTTTACCTGCGCTTAGAGGTCAGGGGAGCAGGTACAGGGCACCCCCCTGGACAGGAGATGGTGCTGCACGCTTAGGAGAGGCAGTGCCCATGCAGAGTGGTGAGAGGACAGCTATTCCCGCTCCCAGGCTGGGGCACGTATACGTGGCGTGCCTCCTTTGCTGTGCTCGGCGCCGAGCGACGCAGGCTCTACGCATGGCAAAGCGGACGTCACCCATGACCACAACTCTACGTACCCGACATCTCTGGAAGCTGCTACTTCTCACTGATGTGGAAACCCTTAAAGAACGAAAACTCACACGAGACTCAAAAAGCACAGTATTATTCCGTTTATTGCTCAAAGTAAGGCAAATGGGCATGTCGAAAGAAATAGAGAAATGCGCAGATGGAAGGGTCGGGGTGTGTACGCTGACGTCAGACAGGTGCCAAAGGAAGGGAGGCAGGGACGGAGCCAATCAAGCACTCTTCAAAATGTTTATAGCCTTCTATAAGCCTCACTTCCTTCTGATAACGCAAACATTGTGTCGGCATCCTCCGAAGACACAGGGAAATGCATCTAAAATGTAAATGGGGGCGGTGGATAAGTACAAAACAATGATGACAAGACGTTGTTAGCGTGAAGAGCATTCTTCAGAACTTCCATCCTCCTGTCAGCGGCTCTGCTGGTCTCTGCATAGGAGGAGAGGGCCCGGGTGGCTCAGATGAAGGCCTGCAACGCGGGAAAGAGAAGAGTCGATCTTATAAGAGCACGCTTTGTCACCAGGATGTACATGTCACATGGACAATGATCAGAGGCGCATCTACAACCAAAATTCGGGGGGGCGTTGGAGAATTGGGGGGAGGGCTACTAAAAATTTCGGAGGGTGAGGGGGGCTGATTTTTCCAGCAATATGCAGAGTGGAAATGCAGGGGCTCTAAGAAGGGGTGAAAACACAACAAAGCCTCGTTAGCAAGTAAATAGTCTTTTAAAGACCTGTGAAGTACTCAGGTGCGGATGTGTGTGTGCCGGGGAAGCAATCTCAGCCGGGCTGCCACACACGATGGGGGGAGGGCTGAAGCCCTTTGAGACCAATGGGAGTTGCGCGCCTGACAGTGATATCATAAAATGAAAGCAGCACGGCGTGAAACGAGGAGACTCCTAGGCTGGTGATGGTGCAGTATTTACCTCTCCCTTTCATCTCCGTGGCAGGTGAGGCTTACTGGGGAACTGTGGACAGAAAAAGAAAAAAAAACAATATTTAGGAATCGCCCTCCATGCAGCTTCACCGTTGACGTCTACATTGCACAAAAGTTGCCGATAGCTTTTCTGGGATGGACTGGAATGTCACGAGATTTCATGGAAGTTTCGGTACTTGGGCACATTATCCATTGGCACATCGAATATTAAACTGTTATTCCTGTAAATGCAGTACCTGTGAAAGCAACAGGGGCATAGAAATGGGATGGAATAGCTGGGTCTTACAGCCTTTCTTTTGAGAGTGATCTGTTTAAGTTTGACTTCTGATTCCAGTGACTGAAAGCCATCGTCACCTGGTGGTGTGCTATCAAAGAATTGACATGACCTGGATCTATATCCCAGACTACAAAATTCTTTCACATTATTGAGACTCCTTGAGGCATATGTACAAGCCCCCGGGGCGCCACCTTGTTTGATGCTCTAGTGGCGCTCTATTCTAGCCCATAAATATGAGGCCGTGCAAAGCCACTATGCGTGGTTTAACACCGCCTTCTAAATATGGCCCTCTGCAACGCAGTTTTCTGTTGCAAAGGGGCGTGCAATAGGTGTTGCTGTGGGCATTCCCAGCAACACCCATAGCTTTTTAACACTGCTCCATATATACAAGGGTCTGTAAATCTGAGGCAGCACGAAAACCAACGCCTTTCAAAAGGAGGCGTTAATGCAGTGCAACGAGGAGAAATACTTTTATTTCTCCTTGTTTTTTTCTCTTTCTATGTGCGCTGCATTTTTCAGCACAAATAGAAGAAGCAAAACACCACTAATGATTGTGTTTGTGCAGGAAGGTCACCTTTCCTGCATAAACACAATCATCCCTGCAACGCAGGCACCTTTGCACCACGGTGCAAGGGTGCCTGCATTGGCGCAAGCAAGCTTTTTTGGCGCTGGCGCAGGGGTGAGCACAGGGATTAACTGTATTCTTGTTAATATGGCGCATCCCTGTGTTCTGAAAATGACGCAGCTCGGCACAGCAAAATTGCTTGAATCACCGTGCTGCGCCAATTTCATGCAAATATGTTCCCTTTCTTGCCAGACTGCACAAAGATTAAGGGCCCAAATCAGAGTTTGGAAGAGAGGGACATCCTTCAAAAAGTGGCAGGTGTCCTATCCTCCTCGTTTAGAGTGCTACTGATACCAATTCACTCTCAAAACAGTGAATGGCACATCTTAGACTTTATAGTAGATAGCCCTCATCCAGCCAACGTTAACAAAAGTCCTAAGTAGCTACAAAGTCTGCAATCCTAACTGGCAGGTTACCCCTGAGAACGCGCGCCTGACATTAGTATCCCTGACTGAGGACTTTGAAGTGCAGACTGGACCACACCCTCACAGCAGCCCCCAAACGTCCTTCTCCAGAGCTATCCTTGTAAATATTGGCAGGGCTGTGGGAATACATCTTACACTATTTCTATAGGGCCACTGGTTGGTTTCACACCTTCAGCTTCCTCTATGCCGATCACTTTCACATTGACTTTGGGGCTTATTTATGAGAGCCCTGCATCACCTTTCCACCACGCAAAGTGGTACCATTGTGACACAGGGCTGATTTATGAAGTCACACAAAGCCACCTTGCATGGCTTTGAGAGGCCTCATAAATCATGAGTAAGGTGGCGCAGCGCAAATTCCTGCATTGCCATACTCTGCACCGGGGAGACATTCCATGGGCGTTGCAGTGGGTTTTCCCACACAACACCCATGGAATTTGACGTCGCCTCAGATTTACAAAGGGATGTAAACCTGCGGAAGCGTCAACTCCGTACGCCTCACAAGGTGAGGTGTAACGAGGAGAAATATATTAATTTCTCCTCGTTTTTTCCTCTTTCCATGTGTGCTGCAATCTGCATCAGACATAGAAAGAGGAAAACGCCTTGTAGGATTGTTTTTGTGCAGGAAGGTGCCCCTTCTGCACAAAAACAATCCTGCCTGCAATAGAGGGACCTTTGCACCAATGGTGCAAGGGTGCCCACATTGACGCTAAGCTGCAAAAGGGCAGGAATGCACTGTATTGCTTAAATATTGTGCATTCCAGCCCTTTCACTTTAGTGTAGGGCAGCACAGCAAGATGCCAGGCTGTGCTGCCTGATGCCAAAATGCCATAAATGAGCCCCTCAATATATAAAATGTGCACAGTGTGATAGCATCACCCAGGTGCTGAACATAGCCACCTGAAACTGGAACTACATGCATTCTGCTTGGACACTCACCCTTCAGGGCCCCTGGTCCCGGACCAGGTTCTGAATTAGACATTTTGTGAGATGCTAGTCAAACTTCCATCAGTGTGCAGTCCTTCTACTGTCTCCTGATATAACCATCAATGGTCCCAAATCATGCCTGTTAAATCTAGTGTCTGCTGCTACCAGAAGCCTGCCTGATCTTAACAGGATCCTTGAAAGATGAGTGCATACCAATCACTTTGGAGCACTACCTTCTTAGCGCTGTGGTCGGACAGTAATGTTTGCAATCCATACTAACACTCCCAGTTCAGCGGGTAGCACCAGTGAGAGAACCCTACCTCTCACTTCCAATTTACAGTCCACTTCTGCCTCTCCCAGATCATTGATAGCCTTGCAGGTGTAGGTTCCTCCATCAAATGGGCTGGGCTTGCGGATATTCAAGGTTAGCACACCTTGATTGTGTTTCATCAGGAACTTGGGGTCATCCCTGATCTCCATCTTGTTCTTCATCCAGACCACCCTGGGCTAAAACAGAAAAAGGAACAAGTGGTTATGGACTGTAAAACACATACAATGTACCCTATGACAGCAAACAGCATGTGCGAACCCTCTCTACCAGCCTTTTCCTGCCTATTATTTACCAGCTGGGTGTTCCCTCTCTGTTAGCTGGATCTTATAAAGACTCTTACGTGCAGGTCCAAGGCCGTCTGACAGCCTGAGATCAGTTTCCTCCCCAAACATCCACTTGCTTGACTTTGGACCGTAAAAGGACGTGTATGGTACCCTATTTAAGTCTAGAGATCAAAATGGACATTTGTCTTGCTTCAGATAAAGAATAGTCACAGATTTGCGTGAGTTTAATTCTTGAGAACAAGAGACAATCTATGCCTTTGCCAATGGAGAACAAAACAGCCTCATGCTTTTTAGCCTGGAGAACAAGATGATATACATGCTGTTGAATCCGAAGAACAAAAGCGCATCCATGCTGCTGAGTCTGGACATCAAAAGCTAGCTATATTATCCCAACTATTTTTGAAGGACTAGCAGTTGTTCATGGCTTTAAGTTTGACTCTTGAGGATACAAAGCCAATCTGAGTCTTACATCTGTTTCTCCAGACCTAAACAAACTATGAAATGGAAGACTCCTCAAGGCTTTCGAGTTTAACTCTGGAGCATGAAGGGCCACATCACATCCAATTGACATTGCCGCCCCCTATCTTTCAGTAGATAAATACTCCTTTGCAGAAATCAGGTCATGCCCAAACCTTCTGTGTTCATATCCTTGACCGTACTCAAATAAAGTATCTCTTTTAAATTGGTACAAGTAATATCTATAATTATACACCCACCTCCCTTCTTTTTCACACAATCTAAGGAGACAAATAGAGACGTCGAAAACTGGAACATCCGAGAGATGAAGAGAAAATGTCAGGCAAGATACGCAAAGAAAGAAAGTAATAAAAACGATCTTGGTGAAATATGACAAAACTAGGGCAAAAAGCGAGTGTCTAACCAACAAGGTCATATAAGGAAAATTATACAGAGAGGAGGAAGAGAATGAAACATAATAGGAAGATGATACAATAGAACCAGGCAGAAAAGTCTTAACGAGCTATGCTATGTTGAAAAGCGAACATTCTCCTCCACTCTACCTGTCTGAACTTCTCTGCAGTTTTGTTAGTGGAAATTCTGTCTCTTGCTGATGTTTAATATTGTAATTCATATCGAGATCCATTCTTTAGAGGGTGTTGGAAGCTGAGATCATATGTCTCATTACCTTCCGAACTATGAATTTTATTTTTGGTATTATTAATGATGCACACAAACCTACCTCAGGTTACTATGCTATGAGAATTGCTTTATGACTTAACTTGAAATGGCGGCTACCCCCCAGTGGAGGGGGAGGCACTGTGGGAAACGCCATCTAATGTGTTATACTTAGCTTTGGTGACTTCCCTGCTACTCAGCTGGTGTGGCTCTTGGAATGCCTGATGACATCATAGAATCTTGGGTGCCTGGCTTGTGTGGAGTGGCAGTTGATGGCAGGCAGGCTGAGTGGCAGGGAGGCCGCTCCTGGTGGGGTATTTGTTATCTTAACTTATTTACTTGAATCTGAACTTGGAACTAAGCTTTATTAAAACCAGCGTGTGATGTATATCTGGCACTAGGACTTCTTTATGTACAACATTTTTGGCGACGATTGGAGAAACTATAGCCTAATGAAAGCGGCCTATATATATATAAAAGAACCTACTGCGTGCAGGAAATAGAAAGTAATAAGGAACCTACGAAAGAGAAGAGCCTGTGTATTTAAAGAACCTACAGATTAATATTGAAACTACAGAAAAGACGAAAAAGGGAAAAGAAGCACCCTGGTTAGCCCCGCCAGTGTCCTTTGTCATCCGGACAGCCTGCAACCCCAGGGTGTTTGCGTTGAAGGTATTAATCTTCTGTAAATTTTGGTGACGTTTATTGTGTTCCAGACACAGAGAAGAAGCTTCAGGAGAAGTGATTGTTGTGGAAAGGATCGTGTCATACCTATGTGGAAAAGAACCCTAATTGTTGTGCTCAGCAAACCAGCGTGTGATATATACCTGGCTCTAGGACTTCTTTATGTACAACATAATGTTCAATGAAATAATCTTCAGCCCTCCACCTCAAGGGATGAGGCTGTGAGGAAGCTCTAACACACCTTGAAATAACCACTAACCCCTCACTGAATCGATGACACTGTGAGAAAGTGCTGTCTAATGTACTTTGAAATGGATTGGCCTTCAACCCTGGTATGTTATGCTGATTTGTTTTAAAGCGCTTCGCAGGTGGTTGGGCAAGGCCCCCAGTGATTTAAAAAAAAGCCAGGTCTTTTGTTTCTTGCGGAGCTCCAGAAGTCAGGAGGAGGCTATTCCATGTTTTGGGGGGCGCAACTTAACACTCTTGTCTATGCAGGGTGCGTGTGCAATTGCGTGTTCAGCTGAGTCGCGTTGTCCGGATGGTTGGTGAAAGTGTATGAGGGAGCTAAGGTAAGCAGGGCATCTGTTGATGTGCTTTGTATGTGTGTGTGAGAAGCTTGAACTGAGTGCATTTGGGTAAGGGGAGTAAGTGGAGTTCGTTGAGGTGAGGTGTGATGTGAGTGCGGCGTGGAAGGTTGAGGACGAGTCAAGCAAAGCAATTCCACCCTCCATCTCGATGGATGATGCTGTGGGGAAGTGTCATCTGGTGTGCTTTGAAATGGTCTCCTACCCCTGCTCCCCCACCTCACAGAGGTAAGAGACCACTTTACCCCCGTGATGCGGGGGTGGAAAACCCTATCTCATCTAATTTCAAATGATCTGTAACCCCACCAGCTCAGGGGATTACAATATCAGGAGGTTCTGGCTTAACATACCTTTGGATGACCTCTTACTGCACAGTTAAGGGCAGTGGTGTATCCAGCAACAACAACTCGGTCCACCAGGGGTGTCAGGAACTTTGGCGGCATGCTGAAGTCATGCTCCCTGAAATCGGCTGGTTTATAGACAAGACCTAGAGGAGAGAGTCAAACATGTACGTGATGCACACATACAAATAATGGTTACACACTCTACAAGTTAATATGTGCAAATAATGGCCTAGACCATACATGTTAATATGTACAAATATTGTCACAGCTCTAAGAAACATTACACATCATTGTAAAAATGCATGTGACATCACCATGCCAACTATAATAAACATTCCACACATCAATTTAAATTCATAAACAATAAATATCCTTGGAAAATCATGCTCTGCTGGTGTGGAATAGCCACATATCTTTTTGATAGAAGAATGAGATCAATCCTTGTGTAAAATAAATAGTCTACCATATTGTCTTGCATAACTTTAAAGAAAGATGCATTACGTGGCTGGTCCTACAGGCAGGGTTTACCAGTGTAAATATCTGGAAGCCAGAAGTATTCATAATTTTTAAACCGGTGAAGTTGTACAATAATTGTCCTTATACTTTTGTTTACATGTGCAGAAGGCAGCACATTGTTGTGAAAATAAGGCAGTGCTAATATTTTGATATATAAGGTCAGATATTATATATCCCAGTTCATTCTTCTGGCAATTTAGGAACCACTGTCCACAGTAAATAAACATTCTAGGCTGAAGGACTATTATTCAGTTCTCCAACATTGGATATTTTATATACTCACATGCTTGAATCATTACACGTCACCAGGCTGGGAGTCCCCGGTACATTAAAATAGAAGTGTAAGATGGCCATAGGCTTGAAACAATATTGAACATTTAGAAGCCCATGCACCTCATTTGAAATAATCCAAACTTCAGCCAACAAGGTGAAAGCTTAAGTTCTCCTAACCCACCCCCTGAGGCCACAATAACTCTACTGCACACCATGTGTTAGGGAGTCCCCTGGCAGAGCTCTGCTTTAACCTTTCAGTGAACCTTATATTTGCTCATTTTTGGATCTGGCCTGGATTTGTACCAGTCTTATTTTCAGCGCAGAAGTACTGGCAGTTGTTTTTAAAGAAATTGAATACAATTCTGGCCCGGGGAGGTCGTTTTGGTCATAAACTGTCTTCAACTGTCACAATGCCTGACAGAGGCAAGAAATCTCTTTTCAAGACTTGTTCATCCTGTGTTATAAAAAAGATTTACAATGAAGATCCTCGTTCACAGTGTTTTATTGCCTCTATCGGAAACATAAGGCATCTAAATGTAACATTTGTAGGAATTTTTAATTTAAAAACTCATGGGGAGGAGAAATTAGATTGGCTTTGTATCAAAAGAGAATATTCCTACTTTTAAAGGGGATGTCCCCTCTTCAGTGAAAGGTCCCATGAAAAGTGCTCCTCCAAGCACCTCCACGAAGGCAGGGAAAACTATTAGACGTATTAAGTTTTTTGAGTTGGGCTTGTTTGGAGCAGCTCTTGCAGCCACCTCTTCTGTCCCTAAACAAGGAAAACATGCGTTTAAGGCATGGGTACTCACGAACATTTGCCCAGGGGCCACAAAGTATGGTCTGCAGTGTGAACGAGGGTCGCACTGATGCCAGCAGGCTGGCGGTAAGGGGTCTGGGTGGGTCAGGTATCATGTATGGTTGTCTAAAAACATGTTAAATAAACGGGCAAGGATTTATTTACAGGTTAATAAATGCTTGTCGTTTATTTAATATTTTTTCCTGAATATTATTGCTGAGCCACTAAAAACAGCAGCTGTTGCTGCTGTTCACCAGGGGATGTCGCATGTAAAGGTCAAGATGGCCACAAGCGCCCCCCCCCCGGGCTGTACTTTGAGTATCACTGGTCTGAGGGTTCATCAGATTGCATTGAGGATCAGCCTCTAAAAAATAAAATAAAATCAAGCTTGTCAATGTCATATACTGTCATTGGTAGAAGCTATGCTGTCAACTGTGCCATCGCCAACTACACTGTTGACAACCGTTCTGTCGATGTTAGGCCCATCAAATTAAGTTTTCACATCTTTGCTTTCACCATTGAAGGTATCAGCACCAACTAAAATGTTGCAATCTCATCAGAAAGATGAAGCAAGTGCAACTGCACATAGTTCAACACAATTAAATGTGAAATATGTCCCAGAGTTTGGAGAGGACATGGAGGAATACAACTTTTTATCAGACTATGTTTGCCATAAGGATTGTATTCCTCATGCTTCAAAGTCTTGCATGCTGCCTAGACAAGGATAGCATGACGTTGTTCAGGTGCCAATCACCCTTTTAAATACATGATAACGAATGAGGGTATACTTTGCAAATGTTAGTACTACAACAACCACCGCAACAGCCTACTCCTAATTGTCCTTCACAGCAGTTGCCTCTAACCCCTCCACCACCACCACCATGAGAATCACCCAGGGTAGTTCAAAGGCTAATGGGTCCATCAACACCTGAAGATATGGGCGAAAATCACTCCAATCCTTCTACCTATTCCAACATAGATGAATAGGGTGAACTGCCACGGTATTATGGAGGACAAAATGATAGAGGCGATGATATAGTGATCCTGAGGGATAGGGTTGTGGACCTGTATCTCAAGATCCGATGGATGATGGTTCCAGAATTCATTCTCTTATGGAAAGTGCTGTGAAGACATGTAATATTCCAAAGCAGTCTGCAGACCAAGAATGTTTCCTTTATGTCTTTAAGCGTAAACCAAGGAGGCCTCTTAAAGCTATTCTAATTCTATATTTTATTTGGATAGACAGTCTCAAGTTAATGAAGACTCCAGCTACAGTTCTGGCAGTGATTCCTCGCCTGGAGGAGAAATATAAAGCTCCATAGACCGTTCCATCTTGTCTCGTGGGGGATACTAAACCAGATTCAGTTATTTTATCTGGGGTTCAAGAAAGATCTAAGATTCCATGCACATCGTCTTACGGCACTCCAGATAGAGATAGCAGACGTATCGATAATTTAGGCAAAATATTCTCATCTATGGAAGCAACCCCCAGAAAATCAACCAAAGCTTTTGTCATCTTAGGGCACAATGATTGCCAGATGTGCATGATACTGCACCATTGTTTAAACTCATCCCAGAGGATAAGAGATAGACAGCGAGAGTTATCCTTAAGTAAGGAAAACTCACTTCTTCTTTCATATATTGATGCTGCAATGGATGATTTTAATACAGGTTTTTGCCAACTTGCGGGAGGAGGAACAGTGTTAAGAATGCAAGGTTGGCTAAAGTCTACAGCCTTCCCTCCTGAGGTGCAATCAAAGATTTCAGACATGCCTTTCGATAGGCTTCCTCTTGTCAGGAAGCATGTGGATGAGGCTCTTCAAGGTGTTAAAACATAGAGATACTGTCATGGTTTTGGGTCTACTACAGTATTACCGATTTGGATCTTCTAATTTTCATGCCTCTCAAAGATCACAAAGTTTTATGTGATGATTGAACCAAAATGGTAGCCAACAGTCATATCAGCCTCAAAGACAATCTAGGTATGACCAAGGATACTCCTGTACCCAAAGTCAAAGGCTGCCCTATGTGAGATCATCAGGAAGAAAGAGAAGTGTGCCTGTGGTCTTCTGTAGTTAACCTGTGATGCAGAGGGTTAGTAACCTGGCAGTGATGTAAAGGAATTGGAATGCCAGTTTGTTGCTATGTTGGAATGTAGATTTCTGTAATGAAGTCCGTTGGATATGGCATTGATGTGGATGAGGTCTCTGCTGCTGAGCTACTTAATACACCTACAGTTATTGTTACTCCTAAAGCCTCTGTCTTCTTCTTTGGTGCCACCAACTTTTACAATTTGGCGACGAGGGTCGCTCCCAAACCTCACTCGTTGACACGATGGCCAGAAATTAATGTGGTCATTAGGGAAGCTCGTTGGTGGCCGGCTACGGATATGCACATATTTATTTATTTATTTATTTATTTTATAAAGTTTTATATAGCGCAAACGTCACCCACAAGGGTATCAGAGCGCTTTACAGTATACAGTATAAAACATAAGCGGATGATGTAGTATATAAGCATTTGAAATATGTCAATACGTACAAAAGAGAAAATATATTATATACATAACAAACATAGGTGACCCAGAATCAGCAGGACATAGCACAATAAACGGTTATTGAGCCCTGGGTGGTTGTGCTAATAAACATACATATAACATACTCCTTCGATTCACCTTGGGTATGAAGTATATGGATAATACAGTAGATTCAAGGCCAACTAAGCTTTAGGCTAAATACAGTTATTGAGCATTAAGTGTCTGTGGTAATAACCATACATATAATAATCTTATTCATTCAACCAGAGGTAGGCAATGAAATGCGGCTCTTACAGGTGACTCGATGTCAGTCTAGAATTAAGACTTATGAAGTGAATTTGTTCATTAGTAGTATTTTAACTTCTTTTTTGAATGCGGTAAAGGAAGAGATTCCACACACCACAGGAGGTAAGGCATTCCAAATCTTTGGTGCAATCCCTGAGAAAGCTCTGCAACCAGTTCTCTTCTTATGGAAGGATTGTGGTTTCAGAAGTAAAGTACTCACACTACGAAGTTGTCTGCAACCTCCCGACCTTTCTAGCTTTAGAGCTAAGTAACTGGGTGTATTGTTATGTAGAGCTTTATGGGTCATGCAGGCAACCTTTAGGTGTATTATAGCCTCGTAAGGCAGCCAATTCAGGGCTTTCAGGGTCGGAGAGATGTGTCTGTTTCTTTTAATTCCTGATACCAGACTAGCCGCAGCATTAAGTGATGCCCTCAGGGAGCCAGCTAGCATTTGGGGAGACCGCAAAGAGTGGTGCTTCCATAGTCCAGTCTTGGTAGCACTAGGGCTTGCACTGCCAATTTTAGGTCGGCCTGAGGGAGGAAGGGTTTGAGTTTCCTTGGTATACTCAACTTGTGATTGGCTCCCTTGGTGCCATTAGAGATGTACAACTGCATATTCAGGTGTTTGTCTATGGAGATTCCTAGGGATTTTGCTGAGTCAATGATGAGGGGAGCACAGTCAAAGGAGGCTAGGTGTTTTAACCATAGGTCTATCTTAGGTGTGTGATTCGGTGGAGAGAAGAAAATGAATTCCGTTTTTTTGGTATTCAGCATGAGGTAGTTGTTAGTGAGCCAACTTTGCGTGTTCAATAGAATAGCATTGAGGGAAATGAAATTTTCTGGAGTGGAGATTTTCAAATACAGTTGTGTGTCGTCCGCATACAGGTGATATAGAATGTTCGCTGATTTCAGTGCGTTCGCCAAAGGTTCCATTAGTAGGTTGAAAAGAATGGGTGATAAGGCTGATCCCTGAGGGACACCCAGGGTTACCACAGAGGGTTGCGAGAGTGAGTTTTTCATCTTGATTCTTTGTGTTCTGTTATTTAGGAAGGAGGAGAATCATTTCAACACTGTGCCCGAGAGGCCCATCCTTCGTTCCAGTAGGGACAAAAGGTTGTCATGCTTGACTGTACAGAAGGCGGAGGATAAGTCAAGAAGTATCATTAGGCATGACTCGTTTGGTTCAAACATTTTTAGTATGTCTTCCATAATGTGAGTGAGAGAAGATTCAGTGCTGTGACCTTGATGGATGCCAGATTGGTGACTGACTAAGAGGTTGTAATTCTTAATATGGTTGCATAATTGAATTTGTACACATTTCTCCAACAGTTTCGCCAAAGTGGGGATATTGGATATAGGGCTGTAGTTGTTGAGATCAGATGGGGTGACGTCAGCTTTCTTTAGTATAGGTGTGACGTGCTCTATTTTAAGACAGTCCGGAATGGCGCCTTGTCTCAGAGAGGCGTTTAAATTTTCAGCCCATAGTGGTAGTATAGTTGTTTTTAACATTTTGAATAGGGCAGGAGGCAGGGGGTCAGAGAAGTGATTGGAGGGGTTGATTGCTTGAAGAGTGTTATCGATTATATGTTGCGAGATTGGCGAGAAGGTGCTTATTTCCATAGTCTCTCCGCAACTCTTAGCTGGCGTTGCTCTGAGTTCAGGGTCTCATTGAACCAAAGTTTGAACATTTTGGAGGAGACGTTTTTTTCTTGGAGGGGCGCTGCAGAATCCAGGATTTTAAGCAAAGTGGAATTGTAGAAGGTTATGAGGTCATGTACATCAGTCATATCCGTCGTATGGGTCAGGGCGGAGTTGCATCAGTTTACCAAGGTAAATGTAAGTTCCTTTTCCATTGTTTTGTTTTTTAGGGTTGGCGCCTTTTTTGAGTTACTTTGATATTGATGGAGAAGAGGATGCAATGATGATCAGTCCAATCACATGGGGTGATGGATTCTAGTAGGACGATGGTCGCTTTTGCAATGATGAGGTCCAGTGTCTCTCCCTTGTTGTGAGTTGGGCTGTCGCAAAATTGAGATAGCTCCTGTTCTGACAGAAACTCTTTAAGACAGCCTACTCCATGATCGTTTGCATTGTTCCAGTGGAGATTAAAGTCACCCAAGAAAATTTGAGGAACTTGTGAGTTTACGTTGGATGCAATGACCTCCATTAGCTCATCGATAAAAGTCAAGTTATCACCCGGAGGGTGGTAGAATATGTGAAGCTTGCTGGTAATGCACTTATTATCAAAGATATTAATACAGAGGGCAGTCCGATGGCATCTGTTTGCTTGACTGAGATTGAGTTACGATAAATGCAGGCTACCCCTCCCTCGAGTTTCCCGTTTCTGTCAAAGCGGATTAGGTCGTGGGTATGAGGAACCAGTAAGTCAAGGATGGGAGAGGAGGAACTATTTAGCCATGTTTCGGTAAGGACAATAATATCTAAATCATTCTCTAGAATGAGGTTGAATATGTCAGGAGGATTTTTGCTAGCAGATCTGTAATTAATGAGCCCACACTTTATCTTGTTAATAGATTGGGTTAGGCTAATCTGCTCTATGTTGATATTTGTGAGGTTATCTCTATTTACTGATCTGTTGTTAAGAGAAGGTTCTGTGAAGGGATTGGTTACAATGGATTGGATAGTGCCACATTGCGACTTACTGTTATCAGTTGCCCGGGCATAAGACGTGAGGAGGTCGTCTATGTCTCTGTCAGCTAGTTCATCCCTTGCCCTCCTAGGCCAAGATGGAGAAGGTAAATTCCCCAGATTGGTGTTTTCGGGTGTAAGAACTTGGGTATGTGTCCACTAGGTTGGTCACTGATTTGGTTATTCAGAGTCGTGATCTCGGGGTGTGAATTCATGGGGATGTAATTACTCGTTTGGAGACTGATTTAGTTCACGGTGTCATTGGTGGCTCTGTGTATGTTTAGAAGTTCTTTAGTGATAGTCGAAAGGATGTGTATCTCGCCCTTGAGATGGGATACGCCTATGGCTAACTCCTTGAGTTGAATGAACCAGACGGAGTTGGGAAAGTAGGTAGTAAGTGTGTGTGTATGATCAGCTATGGAGGGCGATCCGCTGGTAGGGTCTCTTTGCATGATCACCTTCTCCAGTTGCTTGGGGATAAATTCATTAGGGGTCAATGTGAGAGGCTGAACCGGGAGGTTTGTTGTGGGGTCCATGTCAGGGAGTGGTGTGGTATATAAGGGAGACAGCCGGATAGGGGCTGCCACATGCAGCTGGGGAATGGTAATTGTGTGCTGTAATTGGAGGGGTGGGATGAGTGTAGCGGGTGTTAGGGTCCTCTCAGGATGGTGGGTGAGGGGGATCTTTGCAATATGCTTTGGATGAAAGGGTGGAGAAGAGGTCAGTGTGGGTGGCATCCCGTTTGGTGCCATCCCGTTCGTACGTCAGGGATAACGGTGGCTTGTCTGCTATGAAGAGATCGGTAGCTAACCCTAGCCCAGTCCCTTCTGGGATGAAGGATCCAGGTGTGTCAGCGACCAATAGGCCTGGGGGTAGGGATTACTGGGGGTTGCTGCACTGCTGAAGTTGGTGGCTAAGTGCAACTCTGTCTCACCTGGGCCGCGTGACCCATGTGTATTTGGATCTGAGGTGTCTGGGGGAATGGGCACGATGTTGATGTCAGCATTTGTCAGTTCGGAAGAATTTGATGTGGTATTTTGTAGAAGAGAGGTTTGGATTTGTACGGAAGGCTTGTGCAGTGATAGAATTTTAAAGTGCAGGACACAACCAATGGTGCTGAGGGAGCAAGCCAGAGGTCCATAGTCGGACATTGCTGTTGACATTTTAGGAACTATAAGATTGAAATCTCTTGACCAGTATGTGTTGGTGTGTCTCGATATGTTTTCTCGATGGCCGGAAATCAAGGTGGTCAATTCTGTTGAATCAGAGGTGGTTATTGAGTTTTTGGAACAACGTTTTTGAACAGGACTGTTTTCCTTTGTCACTGCTGTCAGACAAGGGAGTACAATTCATCTTTAGGGAATTGTAAATGTTTCTGAGAACTAGAAGTATTAGGTGTAAGAAAGCAGCTCTATACCACCCAGAGAGCAATGGTGTGGTGGAGAGATTAGTAAAAGTGCTTAAAGAGAGTTTACAACAGGCTGTTGTGTCTGGTGTGAACTGGGAGTTACCCATGAGGATGAAGGTATGCAAGAGTACAGATATATCCCACATTCCTCAACTTGTGTGGCTCCTTTTCGCTTATTCAAAGGTAGGGTTGCCAATACTGAGGTGACTCCCTTGTGGGTCACTGCTAAAATGTCTGTCGTGCATGATAGTGTGGGTAGCGCAGAGGCATGGACAGAGAGAGAGAGAGGGAGAAAATGGAAAAAAGAAAAATGTGGTATGATGAGAGAAAGGCTATGAAATGTCCCGTTGTGAGTGTAGGAGATTGGGTTCAGCTCAAGTCGCCAAGGAGAGATGGGAGGAAGTCCAAATTCAGTCAACCTTTTAGGATCATTAAGGTTTTTAAGAATGCTGTGAAAACCAATGACCAAAGAATTTGAAACTTGAATAGGGTTGCCAAGTGTCAATCTAATGGGGATGATGTCACAAATGCACAAGTTCCACAAGAGAAGGTCTCTAGACCACTTCGGACAAGACAAATTCCACTCTGTTGCAAGATTACGTTTGCTAAAGTGTGACCTACATTTACTGTATACATTTATTTATGTATTCATTTGTTTGTTTATTATTTGGAGGGAGGCGATGTGGTGTTCTGTAGTTAACCTGTAATGCAAAGGGTTAGTATCCAGGCAATGATGTAAGGGATTTGGAATGTGGGTTGGTTGCTATGTTGGAATGTAGATTTCTGTTTGAAGTAAGTTGGATCTGACATTGATGTGGTTAGGTCTCATAATAAATCTACAGTTATCATTACTCCTGAGCTTCTGTCTTCTTTGGTGAAGACCAACTTATTAGATTGCCCGTATCACACAACAATGATAACCAGAAAAGAGCTTGACTCTCTATCTTTGCCCTCATTTCTATCTCTCCCACTGCAATTGGGGGGCAGAATTTCCCTGTTTGCTCCTGCTTGGGAGGCTATAACAACGGACAGATGGGTGAGGCAGTATGTTCTTTCAGGACATACATTGGAATTGTCCAAAGACCCCCTGTGAACCAACACAAGAAAGATCATCATCTACATCTGAAGGAACTTCAGCAGGCAATTCTCTTACTGCTCAAGAGAGTTAAAGAGCTTGACTCCAATTCCTGACTTTGCTCCATGTTTTAACTGATAAAAAATAAAACGGGTCAATAGGGACCAATCTTGGATCGCAGACAACTTAACAAGTTTCTAAAGAAGCAAGCATACAAAACATCCCTTTGATGATGTAGGGAGGGGATTTCATGAACTCCTTCGATCTTCAGGATGGGTATTTTCACATAACCATTCATCAAAGACACAGAAAATATCTATGATTCCTGGGGAGTGGGTCAGCATTATCAATTTAAGGCGCTTCATTTTCACCTCAAATCAGCCCCTCGATTTTTTACCAGATGCCTTGCTCCAGCCTTCCTCAGACCGGTGTTCCCACACCTTGACGACTGGGTCATCAAGGCTCAGTCAAAGTAAGAGGCAAGGATATCTACGACGGCCTGCATTAACCTGTTCAGGAAACTAGGCTACACATTGAACAGGAATAATCGTCATTGTAGTCTCAAATAAAAATTATGTTCTTGGGTGCATTACTCGACATGGAACTAGGAAACATCCTTGTGTGCATTTCACTACACGTTTTTCCATCTTGGGAAAGAGCAAGAGGTTGCAAATTGTGGCAAGAAATATCTCTACAAAACAGTGAAAAACAGTGAGACAATACACATCCTTACTGGGCCCGATGGCACCATGTATAGGCCTTCTTCCTTTTTGCAGGCTCTGCATGAGACCTTTTCAGCAAGAACTAGAATTGCACTTTAAGCAATTTGAGAGGTCTTGGGACAATTCGGTACAAGTCACAAGGAGGTTCAAAAAGGTATTGCTGTGGTGGATGCTTCCAGCTAATCTGAACACAGGACTGTCTTTCCTAATTGTGTCAAACAGGATGATATTTACAATAGATGCATCCATGAATAAATGGGGAGCACACCTGCAGGAACTGTAAACCAGAGGCCTATGATCGGAAATGTTACTTCATATCAATGTGCCCCATTTCACAAGGCCTGCAGGCATGTCTTCCCAGAAGAAGAGGTCAGTCAGCCTTAGTCAGAATGGACAACACAACATCCACGTTTAATTTAGCAAAGCAATTAGGAACTCAATCCCTATCCCTCTCAGAAGAGGCTCAAAAGCTTGCTCAACAGGTTTGAAATTGGGCCAAGTCACACAGGATCGAAATCTCTGTGGAACACTTGCCAAGTTGCCAGAACGATTAAGCAGATACACTCAGCTGACAGATGTCGGATTGTCACAAGTGGGAGCTAGAACAGAAGTAGCTGGATTACATTTTCGATCAATGGAGTCACCCCTCAATTGATCTGTTTGCATCTCTAAATAATAGGACATGCCTGCACTTTGCGTGCAGGTTCTGACATCCAGGAACTAACGCCCTTTCAATCAGTTGGTCCAAGATATTTGTCTACACCTTTCTTGTCCCCTGATCCCCAGGGTGCTGAGGAAGGGGAAGATAGATCATTGCGTCGGGATCCTCATTGCCCCGGTGGGGCCATATCAATATTAGTAGAATGAGGTGCTGCAGTTAACAGCATGTCCAGCCATTCCTTTGAAAGTGCATCCAAGGATTCTGTCCTGGCATCATGGAGAGATTCTCCATCACAATCCCAAATCTCTGAACCACCTAGAGTTTGGCTATTTGGATCTGCCTCAAGAATATAGAAACATTGCAGCCCAAGCTTAAGCTCCAACAACCACAAAGACCTACAACACAAAGTGAAAGCGTTTCTGTATATTGTGCAGAAATAATGGTCATCATCCACTGAAAATAAAACCACATCAAACCCTTCTGTATTTGCTAAACCTAGCAAACAATGGGCTTGAATACTCTTCAGTAACCGTCCACCTGGCTGCAATTTCGATATTTAGGAGAACATCTTCTCTGTTCTCTCAAAGAATCGCAAAACAGGTCATGAAAGTGCTTTTTAGAGCTTTTCCTCTGCTTCAAAATACACCACTTCCATGGGAACTTAATACTATCCTCAGTCAGTTGATGATACCGCCTGTTGAACCAATACACAGGGCACACTTAAAATGTGTCTACTAGCATTACCATATGTGAGGAACGTGGGAGAGATGCAAGCATTTACTGTCAAGGTACCTTTCCTTAGGTTCGCAAAGGACAAAGTAATCTTGAGAACCAACCCCAAGTTTATACATAAGGTTTCCACTGATTTGTATTTCAATTAACCTGTCATTCTTTGATCTTTCTTCCTCAATCCATCTGAGTCAGCAGAAAGATTGTTACATTCATTGGACCTTCATAGATGCCTCAGGTTGTATACAGATAAAAGAAGAACACAGGTACTTCAGACCAGTTGTTGGTATTATTTGGACAACCAAGACCAGGTCATCCCCTGCCCAAGCAGGGAATAGACTGTGGCGCTCTGCCTTTAATTCGTTCTGTCATGCCAAGGCCAAGAGCCCACGCCAGGGAAGAATGACCGTGTATTTCACCAGGAGCACAGCATCAACTGCCGCAATATATGCTGGGCTGTCCTTGAGAGATATCTGCAGAGCAGGCACATGTTTACGAAGTACTATGGATTAGACTTGGATGCAGAAGCTGACGCAGCAGTGGGACAGGCAATTCTGAGAAACCTGTTCCAATAAAGGTGAGCCTGCTTCCCGCTTTGGTTACACTTTATAATGTGCACTGCTTGTTATTCTGATTCAAGCATGTGGAGAAGAAATTAGTTACTTAACTGTAACTCCAGTTCTCCAACATTGATATATCTTATATATTCATATGTAACCCTCCCTCCTCCCTGGCTAGCGGCTCATCCTATATTAATCTCACACTTGTGTTTTAAATCTGAGCTATGGTGGCCTCTAGGGAGAGTAGGAGAGCTTAAGCTTCCACCTCATTGGCTGAAGTTTGGGTGCTTTCCAAGGAGGTGGATGTGCTACTAAATGTTCAATGCTGCTTCAGGCCTAAAGCCATTTTATACTGTATGCTGTATGCTCTATATTTTACATTTATACTGTTATTTTAATGTACCGGGGATTCTCAGCCTGATGGGAAATTATTCAAGCATGTGAATATATAAACGATATCAGTATTAAAAACTGGAGTTACAGGTAACTAATAATATTGTATTTAGAAACCAGCAGCGTCTGTAAAGAAACACATTTGTCTATGTGCTGTGTGATGGGTAGAGTATATTCTGACACCACTTTCACGCCGAAGGACAGCAGGACTCGGATTGATTGAGGGAGTAGATCAGTTAGAGGCGGGTAGACCTGTTCCAATCGGCTTTGTAATCCAATAGATCAGCAGAGGTTGGATGGCATTGCCTCTCTGATGAAGCATTTCGTTAACTCGAGGGCACACAAGGCCAGTTCGCTGTAAAATGCCTCTTTAACATTGTAGAGTTGGTTTTGACATATGACTCTGACCCGACAGTAAAACTCTGGATTACACCCCCATTACTTTCTAAGCTCCTCACAGGCAATTTGTCAACTTTTTCTCCTTTTGTGAATTTGAAATCTAAAACCTACTGTGTTGGCCTTTACTTTGTGTTTTCTGCTTTTGATATATATATATTTTCCTGTAAAATCACATTGGTATTGCTCATGCAACCTAGCAAGAGAAGAAATGGACAAAAGATTGCAATTCATATTAGCATGTTTGCTCAAACATCACACATAATTGTAAGAATAGGTCTACTCTAATCAACACTGGACATGTCTGCAAAGGCTAGAGTTACACTCACATCTCTGCCACAGTAAATATCAGATGCTTTACCAAAATCCATATCCCACACATTTTACTAAGCATTAAACCCATGCAATCCACATGATGCATGCAGTCATGCGCACTAGAAATACGGACGTATAGAATTTGAACAATTGCTAATATTATCATTTTATACCAGATGTGAACGCATGCCAGTTGCTTTCACTTTGGGTACAAAGCTTTTGAAGACTTCACCCTCGTTGTCCTTACCTGTTTTCTGGATGAAGGCGGTGTTCTTGGAGACGCCTGGGTTCTCGCTCAAGCCGCACACATTCTCACTGTACACTCGGAAGTAGTACTCGTTGCCCATGATGAGGTCTGAGATGGTACAGCGTGTCAAACGGTTGTGCTCGTACACTGTGAACCACTCCTGGAATGCAGGATGGTAGAAGAGACTAGTCAGAATGAGACAGGTATTGATAGGCTGTGCCGCTTGCAATGACCCAAGCGCTTAAAAACCTTTATGGTGCACATAGGCCAACAGGCCTGAACTAAAATCCGGACAAATCATGACTAGCATGTTGATATGGCTAAGAAGCAGTCCTGGCCCCTCCAGTTTTTCAGGAGTACCAACTAGTAAATAATTTTCATTATTTGTTATTTAGGGGGCACACATTTGATGATGCCCAATGATGGGCTTGGTAGCACATGATTTTAGAGATTGCTAAAATGCTAAAGAAGTCCAGACAGATGTCCACTCACAATGTCAGAAATGTGCTGCTGTGTGGGACCTCACCTAGATTTCAGGTAAGTACTCACCATGGTTTTCTTGTCTGCTTTCTGTATGGTGTATCCTGTGATCTCTGAATTGCCATTGTCTTTTGGGGGTTGCCATTCGATGAGGGCGTTGAAGCCCCACACATCCTTCACTGTCACAGCCTGGGCAGGGCCCGCCTTCTCTGAAAGGCAAGAAAACAGAGGAAGATGAGTATCATTTTAGGGTGGGAGAAGTTGGAGCTGTGCCGAGGCGAAAAGAAGGCTTAACAAAGCAATACAGGTGGGAGATAGAGCAGTATATCATTCAGTAACCCTCACTCATCTGAAAAAGTCTATTTTTGGGAGCTTTGTGCCTGAAGTGCTGGAATTGTAAGACTAGTCTTCACTAGTGGAATTACTTGAAAGAGGGCAGGTTAGGTGATCTGTTCGCCATCAATAACTATGTGAATCTATACCCACCGCAATTTGTGACTTGAATATGGGATGAAACTGCTATTGAAGGGCTGCTTTTCGAATGAGTAGACTTAATGATTGATGATGTTTCAATTATTTCCAGAGAAAATGTAATACCATGTGAGATCTGAACCCTTACAGAAGGGTGATGAAACGGACCAGATAGGTCTCCAAGTTGTTTTGCTCCCATTTCATTTTTTGATATCCCGACTGAACATGAATGTTGAATGTCAAACAACTGCATGAAGAGAAGAACTGTAACAGGTGAGCATGGGTGTTTCGTACATGGGCAGAGATGGCCTATGGATCTCTTTTGAAGTGCGGGATTGGCAATTTTGATTATGCTGTAAAATAGTTTTGATTAGTTAGCAATTGTAGCTAAAGGAGCCAAGGCTCTGCTTATGTTGGCCTACTATTTTGTTCAAGATAAGCAGAGGATGGTGTTGCTTTTGGTCTGCAATTATATCGCCACCCATTAAAGTCCAAGATCCAATTTTAGTGAGAGGGTGACACACAACATTGTAATTTTTTTTTTTTTTGTTATGGTTCTATTAACACGATTACCAAACAACCTATTCCATGTCCACCTGTTAAAAATACAAGCCATAAAAACTACTTTCAGAGAATATACAAATTCCACATAAATTAGATTCCCAAACATAGGTGTATACAGAATCAGTCAGTGAGTGTTTTGCATTGTTGGGATAGTACTTTTTCACGACTGTGAAAATATAAAAATAAAATATTGCTTATATAGCTTACATTAGAAAATGTTCCCATCATAATGTGTGTCTTATATGAAGATGCCAGCTACTCTCACAGTTATCATTTAGGGCCAAATGTATCAAGCCGTTTCTGAATCGCAAAGGCCGAAATTCGCAGAATTTCGGCCTTTGCGATTCGCAAACGGCCGTTTTGCATTTTTCCCAATGTATCAATGAATCGCAATTTAAGGAATCGCAATAATTTGCAATTCCTTATTTTGCCATAGCATTTAAGGAATCGCAAATTTTGCGATTCCTTAAATGATATGTATGATACATTTTTGAAGTGCGAATTTGTGTTAAGGAATCGTAATTTACCACCAACTTGTAGTTGGTGGTAATTTGCGATTTCTTATAATAATGCCCTATTTTATCTTTGAGACACCCCTGCACCCTTGTACTAATTCTCAAATTGCAATTAGCAAATTGCGAATTCGCAATTTGAGAATTATTGCACCATCATTCCTATGGGCCTCCTGCCCATAGAAATGCATTGGAAATCATTCTTTATTTGCGATTTCGCAAATTGCGAATTCGCAAATAAAGAATGATAAGGAATCGCTAAAAAATAGCGATTTTGTATATACATACCGTTTTGCGAATACTCAATAGCGATTCGCAAAAAATCGCTATTTAGGAATCGCAAAACGATATCTTGATACATCCGGCTCTTAGAGAAAAGAGGACCTCACCCCCACTTCAGCAGATATCTCCTGTTCCCGACAGCTGGAGTAAGCAAAGATGCACAGTGTTATATTATTTCTTTAAATAGTCTGTGTCAGGCTTGATATGCAGATATGGGAATAAGAAATGTATACATATTTCAGGTAATATCAAACCGATACACTATGTAAATTTTAATAATTATAAGTTCTATGGCAGAATGAGTTACTATTTTAAATTCATGGGGTACTACTACCTGGCCCTTGGAGAGATTACTGCAGACCAATGCTTGATTCACAGGTGGGCTAGGGCAGGCATGCATCACAAGCCAAGCATTATCACATTGTGTTCAATGTCAAACACGCGTTGGCCTTTTGAACTATTGAGTTTGCCAATGTTTTTTAGTGATGGTCTGCAACATTGGCAAATAGTAAAATGCTTTTTGCCAATGGCGTACAGCATCAGCAAAAAAACAAAAATTGAGGAAATAATAAATAGGTGCAAGGATGCAGTTGCTTCTTGTGGGCGTGTCATTTCCAAGATGTGCACATGTAAGATGACATTGGCATGCCTCATCAATGACACGGATGTCATTTTTTTTTCTTACTGATACAAAATAGAGGATGCCATTTAGATCAATAAATAAAAAATAACTAATTCTGGTTGCACCACAGCGCTTTTTACACTGTGGAAGGTCTGGCTACAAATGGCAGCTGCCTAGCCCTCCAAACGAAATGCATTATAAAAAAATGTTGCAGACTGCAAGGGGTTCAGTGACCAACGGAAAACTGGGGGCGCACAAAGGGGAATCGGGTGAAGGAGAGGGACCATTGGAGGAGCTTACGACGGCCCCTCTGGAGGCCAAAAAGTAAAACAAGGCAGGGCTGGGAAAGCAAAGGAGAGTTTGGGGGGGGGGGAATACGAAGCAACATGGAGTGCACAGGGAAAGGGGTATTTGAAGGACAAGCAGCACACGAGTGCTGAACGGAAAAATAATAGAGGGGCATATTATCAAGACTGGGCGATAAAATTATCGGCGCTTTATCGGCAGGAAACTGCCGCTAAAGAGGCGATAATGGGCTTGATAATATGCCCTTGTGAATTCCCATAGAAACCCAGGTTAGATGTCTAACCTGGGTTTCTAAGGGAATTCACAAGGGCATATTATCAAGCCCACTATCGCCACTTTAGCGGCAGTTTCCTGCTGATAAAGCGCCGATAATTTTATCGCCCAGTCTTGATAATATGGCCCATAGTTCCCTGAATATGAGCAGTGGAAGAATGCAAGTCATCCAGTCAAAAGGGTGTTAAAGAGGCGATGTACCAGGGTAGGGACAAACACAAGAATAGGAAGCAAGCCATCCAGTAGGAGGCAAGCAAATGAGAATGACAATAAAGCTAATCAATGGTAAACAATGAGCGGGTTTAAAGCCCACTGTAGGTTGTTGGTATGGCCCGCAATAGGAGTTTTCCTACAGACAGCTAAAAGATGCCTTTTGGGCGAGACCTGTAAATGACAATTTCCAAAAGGATTTGTTTACAGGGTAAACAACGTACATTTTTGATTAAAAGTCCTTATTTGTAAGATTGAGTCAATAAGATACAGTTAAGCAAAATCCCTGAACATGTGTACATTCAATGCTACAGGAAAAAGAAGGCAGCAAAGGTAACAACATTTTGTCTCTTCAGTTAGTAATATAATCTGAGTGGGTTGAGTACCTGCTGCAGGTTTATATGTGTGTCCACTTTCTGAAGGAGTTAACATGAATAGCATTGGGTTGGGTAGTATACTTATTATTAAAGTGACAAAATATAATTATGTACATAGTGTGTGCAATTTACATGTACAATATTATTCATGTGATATGACAACGACCCTATGAAGTATTACTTACGTATGGAGTACTCCCTCATCCTAAATGAACAAGTTACTTACCTTTGGTAACAATATATCTGTAAGAAACATTAGTAGTGATAGATTCCTTACCTTAGAATTACCCCCAGGCGTCATATTGGATCCGGAAAGTTTTCGCCAGCAGTACCCCTGTGCGTCAATAGGTGGCGTTGTGGCCACCAAGATGACATTGTGGGCGTTACCTAGATGCCGCCCGCGTGCACTGACGTCAGTTCTGAACACGACTTTCCGCACCAGTAATGCAGAGCCATGCAAGAAACTGACCACTGGTGCATTGAAACTAGGGCCCTGAAAGGAATGACCTTAACCCTAGAAATCAGTTTGCAGAACGGGGAGGATGGGTGGGGCAGTAAGGAATCTATCAGTACTAATGTTTCTTACAGATATATCGTTACCAAAGGTAAGGGGGGCGTGGCTTGACGCCAATGTAGAAGGACACAGACCTCGGAGCTGCTCCGTGGCCTCCCTCCTGTGAAATTGATCCAGGCCAGCTGTGGGGGCACCCTACGGCCTAATCGGTGGCGGAATACCTGGGTGCTGCTGTGGGGTGACTGCCGGCGAGTGCAACGGCAGCGGAGCAGAGTAATTTGTAAATTACCGCTTGGCTGGTGTTCCGACGGCGGCGACCCAGGATGGTGGCCACGAGTTGCTGAATCGACCTCTGCGGATTGTGGCACTGTGGATGCGGCAGACTGCTACTGGGCAGTGGTGACGAGCTTCGGAACTGCTCACGAGTTGGAGAGTGCGCAGATTGGGGACAATACAGGCGACGGTAGGACACACTGCGGGGACAGTGTGTCGGGACCCGGCGCTGGGAGTTGACCCCATGATGGCGGATATGCGGACGGGGAGAGAGACTTGGTGAGTACGCAAACGGCCGGAGACTGCGGCGCTGAACTGGGGCTGGCTGCGGCTGAGCGGGTGTCATATCGTGCCCATGGTGCTGCCTGAGACTGTTGTGGAGTGGCAGACAGAAGCGCAGAGAAGGCACCTGAGGCGATGAGACTGGCTGCTACTGGGAACTTAGATCTGCACAAACATTTGCATTGGAGGGGACCTCAAAAAGGCAGCCCTGACCGGCGGCGAGAGGACCGGCCGAGGCGGATGGTGAGACTAGTGGTGCGCTTGCTGGAGGGGCAGTAACTGATAGGGCGGCGGCTGAGACGTGCAGGTGGGCTCGCTGTGCAAGATGATAAGAAGTGGTGTGGGCGCTTCGGACTCCCGGGCCTCATGTGTGCTGCTGCCTGACCCCAAGATGGTGGACCGGGGACACTCACCCACGTTGTGGTGAGGCCGTGTAGCTTTGGGCCGCGCCTTCCGCACGGACCGTGCACAGAGGAGTAACGGAGCTCTGCCGGAGTGCCTGGGTCGGTTGCAGGCACCCGAGGACAGTAAACTGAGGTGAGGTGGATTGTCCTGGCGCCTGGAGTTGCGAGGGACTGGCTGAGCAGGGAAGCAGTGGCGCGAACGGAGTGAAGTGAGCGCTGCAGATTAGGAGTGCAGCAAGACTTGAGTGGCTTCCCGAGGAGAGGCTCGTAGAGGAAGTGCAATCGCACAGAGGCGGGGGCGGCGGTTAGCCGGGCCGCCAGGGGGTGCTTGACTGTCCGGCACTGGGAGGACTACAGGAGTGACAGGGCGTCAGGGGGAATTGGTGGACAAGGTGCAGTCCTTCCGGACCAGAACCTTGCTGCAGGGCTACACGAAAGGAGTACAGTGAGAACTGACGCGGCAGACTACCTGGGAGTGCGGTGCGGCTGACTACAAGACTGGGGCACACTCTGGATCACTGAGCCGTGAGCTTACTCGCTGAGAGGTACATGGGGCACAATCCCCACTGAGTTTGTATAAAGGGTAGCTTGACCAGGGCATTTGAGTGGAGCAAACAGCACCAACTGAAAGAGGCTGCTGGACCAGTGATGGGCAGGGTGTCAAAGAAAATGGGGTTCGGGGTGCTACGCTGGGACGACACGGAGCAGCACACAGAAGACGAGGATGGTGACGTTGGGAGATGGAGACCGGGACGATCTGGGGATCCTACACTGGGAGAAATTATGCAGGCCATCGTGGCCTCGCGGGAGGCACTAAAGAAGAGGATGGACGCCATTGGCTCGGATCTCCCCCTACTAAAGGATGATCACCGGAAGCTCAAGGAGAGAGTGGTGACCCATGAAACCAATATGAAAGACATCCCGGATACCGTGGCTGCCTTGCGACAATCTTTGAATGAGGTAACACATAGAGTCAAAGCGCTGGAAGTACGAGCAGAGGACAGTGAAGGACGCTCCCGGTGCAATAATCTCCTCATAGTGGAAGTCCCGGAGCATGAGGAGGGGGCAGATGCGGTCCGGTACTTGGAAGCATGGCTGAAAACAGAGGTAGCACCGGAGGGTCTATCCCCATTCGATGTGCGCTGGGAAGGCAGATGGTTGCCTTATTTAGGGGTCCGAATTTATCATGAGGCTGCTGATTTATTTGAGGGAAACGTAGGGCGGGCTCTGCGGACTACCAAGAGTAATCTTGATTTCTGGGGGTCTCTACCTTTATCGGTTGCAGGACGAGTGGCATTGCTAAAAATGATAACCCTGCCTCGCCTGCTTTACTACTTTGGTACACTACCACTTTGGGAGCCTGGGAAAAACTTTTCTCAACTAAACTCAATGGTTACGAGCTTTCTGTGGGGCTCAGGAAGGTGTAGAGTGGCTTTGAATACTATGATGCGCCCTAGACAGTAGGGGGGCTTTGCAGTACCTGATTTTGAGGCTTATTATCATGCGTCTCAGTTCCAATGCTTCGCACAGCGGATGGCGGGGAAACTGGGAGTAGAGGTGGGCCAGAGAGGTAGGGACTTGGGGCTTCGCCACCTGACTAGGATTCTGCTACAGCTTCTGGTGCGTGAAAGAGAGGTGCCCAGAGATCTATGGGTCCTGCGGCAATGCTGGAATAGGGCCCTACGACGAACTAAAACGGGTCCTGCGTATGCGCCTGAAATTCCAGTGTGGCTCTGTGAGGAGTTGCCCCATGGGGGGGATTGGCAGAGACTGCGGAAATGGGAGGAACTGGGGATCTCCTCCATTGGGGATCTATATGAGGATGGTACCCTCTTACCATTTCAAGACCTCATGGAAAGACATGAACTGCCTGATCAGGATTTTCTTTTGCATGCGGCAATGACGTCTGCTGTGCGTCAACACTGGAAAAAAGAAATGGAGAAACCACAGATCTTCCTCCCGGTACACAGTCAAAATATCGAGTTGGAAATTTCGACCTACCATAATATCGAGTCTGAAATATCGAAGGAGCATAATATCGAAGGCAAGAATATCGTAGGACAGAATATCGACCCAAGGTAAGTAATATCGAAATTCTTAATATCGATGTAAGTAATATCGAAGTTAGTAATATCGATAGCATATATATCGATGTTACTAATTTCGATGACACTAATATCGATATTTGTATTATTTTATAGTTTTTTATTATGTATGTGTCATATGTTTAACTTAAGTATTTAAAATAATTACTATTATATGTGTATTAATTTGATATAAAAATAAATTAATTTATAAGAAAATTGTATGTTTTAGTACCAGAGCGGGTTGTGGGTTTATAAGGGAATAGGGTGGGAAGTAATTTAATTATGTTAAATTGATTATTAATTAGTAGGATTTATTAATAAATTATAATTAATTGGTAATTATTTGAAAATAATAGGAAAATAATTTTAAATAATTTATTAATTGATATATATGTTCTGTAGCGGGTTGTGGGTTTATAGGGGAATAGGGTGGGAAGTAATTTAATTATGGTAAGTTGATGAATAATTAGTAGGATTAATTAATTAATTATAATTAATTGCTAATTATTATTATTAATTGAAGGGAAAAAAAATTAATTGATTAATTGATATATATTTTCTGTAGCGGGATGTGGGTTTATAGGGGAATTGGGTGGGGAGTAATTTAATTATAGTTAATTATTTAATAATTAGTAGGAATTATAAAATAAATTTAATTAATTGGTAATTAATTTTAATTAATAGTTAATTAATTTTAAATATTTGCTAATTAATTGTCATTAATTCATAAATGGATAAATGTGTTATGTTGTGGGTAGTGGTTTTATAGGGAAATATGGTGGGAAGTAAAGTTAATTTAATTAATTAATAATGTATAAAAACGAATAATATTGTTAATAATATAATTGTTAATTAATTATTAATTGGTAATTAAATATTATGAAATGGTATTATTTTACATTTATTTTAGGTAAAATATATTTTTGTAAGCATGTGTTTTATAATTAAATATAGGTATTGTATATGGTTTATATTTATTTAATATATTTTTTTTTATAACTAAAAAAATCGTTTATTTCTAAGTATGTTATTTTAACCCTTATACTATCCAACACTTTCCCTACTGTTGCACTCACTGGAGTTGGAATAGTATTTTTTACTCCTACGCTATACAACGCTTTCCCTACTGTTGCACTCTCTGGAGTGGGAATAGTAATTTTTACCCCTACGCTATCCAACGCTTTCCCTACTGTTGCACTCTCTGGAGTGGGAATAGTAATTTTTACCCCTACGCTATCCAACGCTTTCCCTACTGTTGCACTCTCTGGAGTGGGAATAGTAATTTTTACCCCTACGCTATCCAACGCTTTCCCTACTGTTGCACTCTCTGGAGTGGGAATAGTAAATTTTACCCCTACGGTATCCAATGCTTTCCCTACTGTTGCACTCTCTGGAGTGGGAATAGTAATTTTTACCCCTACGCTATCCAATGCTTTCTCTACTGTTGCATTCTCTGGAGTGGGAATAGTAATTTTTACCCCTACGCTATCCAACGCTTTCCCTACTGTTGCACTCTCTGGAGTGGGAATAGTAATTTTTACCCCTACGCTATCCAATGCTTTCCCTACTGTTGCACTCTCTGGAGTTGGAATATTAATTTTTATCCCTACGCTATCCAACGCTTTCCCTACTGTTGCACTCTCTGGAGTGGGAATAGTAATTTTTACCCCTACGCTATCCAACGTTTTCCCTACTGTTGCACTCTCTGGAGTGGGAATAGTAATTTTTACCCCTACGCTATCCAATGCTTTCCCTACTGTTGCACTCTCTGGAGTGGGAATAGTAATTTTTACCCCTACGCTATCCAACGCTTTCCCTACTGTTGCACTCTCTGGAGTGTGAATAGTAATTTTTACCCCTACGCTATCCAATGTTTTCCCTACTGTTGCACTCTCTGGAGTGGGAATAGTAATTTTTACCCCTACGCTATCCAACGCTATCCCTACTGTTGCACTCTCTGGAGTGGGAATAGTAATTTTTACCCGTACGCTATCCAACGCTTTCCCTACTGTTGCACTCTCTGGAGTGGGAATAGTAATTTGTACCCCTACACAATCCAACGCTTTCCCTACTGTTGCACTCTCTGGAGTGGGAATAGTAATTTTTACCCCTACGCTATCCAACGCTTTCCCTACTGTTGCACTCTCTGGAGTGGGAATAGTAATTTTACCCCTACGCTATCAAACGCTTTCCCTACTGTTGCACTCTCTGAAGTAGGAATAGTAATTTTTACCCTTACGCTATCCAACGTTTTATATAATTAATTGTAAAAAAAATTAAATGTTTATTTTATTTTTTATATTACTTACATTTTATTTATGTTTGTAAATGTATTACTAATTTAGAATATATTTTATTAATTTATAAATTTGTAAAATAATTATTAATAATTATTGTTCAGTACATAGATATTATATATTTACTGTATATATTTAATTCATGTATTATAAATATATATGTATTATTTATTAATTTTAAACATTATTAGATACTTTTAAATATGTATATTTTATTTATTAGTGTTATATACTTAATTTTACATTTATATATTAAAAGAAAAAAATCGATATTTTTAACATCGATATTTTTTACAACTATATTATTTTTTCGATATTTTTGTACTTACCATGTTGTAGATAGGATGTCGATATTTTTGCCTTCGATATTGTTGACTCGATATTGTTGTAGCTCGATATTTATGAGGTCGAAATTCTGTCAGTGATCCCTTCCTCCCTACTCAATACGTGGTCACCTCCCCGGGTAAGATCAAGGCGGTTACGTGCCTCTATAGTAGACTGACGCAGGGTTCAGGGGCTCCCTTAGAAGAGATGCACGTCAAATGGGAAGCGGACCTGGGGATGCCTATAGAGGCAAAGCCATGGGAGATGCTGCTGAAGTGAGCATGGAAATGCTCCCGGAATGCGAGATTCCAGCTAATACAATTTTATGTGTTTCATCTGGCGTACCTCACTCCTCACAAAATCAATGAATTCTTTGGCTCCCACACTGCTTGCCCGCGATGCAGACTGGAAAATGCAGCATTTATGCACATGCTCTGGGATTGCCCACTGCTCTGCGGGTTCTGGGGGGAGGTCCTGACCAAACTGAAGGAGGTGACAGAATAGGAGCTGCAGCTTACTCCAGGTGTCTATCTGCTACACTGGTTCCCCCCCAACTGCCCGCAACAAGACCACTGGGAGAGGTGTGGCGCAGGTGCCAGGGCGTCTGAAGCTGGAATCTGGGGATCACGGTTCGATCCCCGGCTCCGGCGGCAGGTTAGTCCAGCACCATGTGACTCTGGGCAATAGCTTGCTTAATCTTCCCGACGGCCCCCAGCGCCTAGAGACCCTTACAGGTGATTGTTTGCGCTTTACAAATGTGGATTATTATATTATACACCAGCAAATTCCTGGACTTGGGGTTAGTCCTGGCTAAAAGGGAAATCAATAGCCATTGGAAGGCGGTCACAGCCCCCAACACTGCGCGATGGCTGCGAGAACTTATAAAGTGGGCGGACTGTGAAGGGACTCTCCGGCTTCAGATGGCTCGGAGAACTGACAATGATAGATTATTGGACACTGCAAGAGCCTGGGTGGCGATGGTGAATCTTCTTAAAAACCTGGCTGATGACGATGACTGATCTCCCCAGGTGTGGGGGACTTGATTCACTACATGGGAACACAACCACAGGCGAAAGGGTGAGAGAGTAGATGGGGGACAACTACAGTGGGTGCATCCTCCTAGATGGGACATTGATTACTGCCTCAGGGAATCCAACGAAAGTGATAGGAATACATTTTGTGCAACAAGTGCGCTGTTAGGGAGAGCGACATGTCTGAGGGGAGGGGGGAGGTGGGGTTAATGGGGGGGAGGGAGTGGGAATGGGGGGTTGTGTTCTTTGTTGTTTGTTAAGGTGGATTGGTGAAGACAGTAAACGCATAATCCTGGGGCAGACTGAATCGGCCCCTCCGGACTACGACACAAGTCGGATGAGATGTGACTCCTGCACCTGATGAACAATTCTCCTAGTGTAGAAGGGGACGAAGACATGGAAGATCTAGTAGGATGCGGGACTAGGATTTGTTGTAGTCCCACGGGGCTGCATGATTGTGCGATTATATATATTGCCCTATAGGCACATGACAATGATATACTTGTATGAAATGTGAAAAATAAATGAAATCTGTTTAAAAAAAAAAAAAAGAAAAATTGTTACCGAAGGTAAATAACTTGTTCATCTGAAAGAAACACATAGTGATAGCAGTGGCGTAACGAAAGTTGAAGGGACCCCCCTGCAAGGTACACAGAGGGGCCCCCGCTCTGGATTGAATCCGGAGCTTTCCAGCGTGAGTACAGTGATGAGGGGGCCACCTACAGCTTGGGGGCCCCCCGCACTGCGAGGGATGCGGGGGCCTGTGTAAAGCCCCTGAGTAATAGATTCCTTACCTTAGAATAGATACCCCAGCAGTACCAACCCGGTGGTGGGTCTGTGAACCAAGATCTCACCAGAAAGTCACGGAGAACAGAACGGCCAAAGAAGCCATCTGTCTGGACTTGGCTGTCCAGGCAGTAGTGCTTAGTAAAAGTGTGCAATGAGGCCCACGTAGCTGCCTGACAGATGTCTTGCAGGGGGACACCACATCCCAATGCAGTAGTGGCTGCAGTAGCTCTGGTGGAATGAGCACACAGCCCCACAGGAGGTTTTTTTTAGCCAAGGATTAACAGGATTTGATACACAAGACAACCCAGCGGGAGATAGTCCTCTTGTGTACTGCCCGACCTTTCTTGGTGCCAACGTAGCCAACAAAGAGTTGGTCATCCACCCGGAACTGTTTGTGTTGAGATAAAATGAGAGCGCACATTTTGGGTCCAGACGGTGGAGCCTCTCTTCCTCCCTGGAAGGATGTGGAGATGGAAAGAAGATGGGCAAGGTAATAGTCTGCCCAATGTGAAAGGCTGTAACAACTTTTGGCAAAAAGGAAGAACGGGCCTGAGCACAACCTTGTCCGTATGGACTGAAAGGAAAGGAGGCTTACAAGAAAGAGCCTGGAGCTCACTCACTTGCCTAGCGGAGGTGATGGCCACCAGGAAGGCATTCTTCAAGGTAAATAAATAAATCGTAAATCATACGTTCTTATATAGCGCCTTTCACCGTAAGGTCTCAAGGCGCTTGATTTGGGAACCCGTCCTGGCCTTCCCCTGCGAGATTACCCCTACTGGGCATCCCCAAGTTGAAGACCAGGCATCCCATCGCGGTGGGGCCGTAGTGGAGATTAAGCAAGCTATTGCCCAGAGTTGCAGAGTGTGAACCCACGATTCGAGTAGGCACCGAGGAGAGAATTATCGTGTCCGTGGACATTTTGAGCTCAAGGCCCTGACGCGTCGGGGATTGAACCCTGGTCCGACCTCTGCATTGGGGACTGCCTCCTCGAACTGATGAGCCACACTTCTCCAAGAGACAAAGAGGACAGTTGTGAAGGGGCTCAAAGGGAGTGCACATTAAGTATGTAAGAACCCGGTTCAAGTCCCACTGAGGCATCACAACAGGAATAGGAGGAAAAAGGTGTGTAATGCTTTTGAGAAATCTGTTTACAAAAGTGGACTTGAAAAGAGAGAGCTGATCAGGGAGCCTTGGAAATGCAGAAATAGCAGAAACATAGCCCTTGATAGTGCCCAGAACAGATCCCTGCTAGGCCAAAGAAAGAAGGAACAGTAGTACTTCAGAAAGAGGGGCAGAAAGGGGACCCACAGCCTTTGCTGTGCACCATGCCACAAATTGTTCAACCTACAGGCGTATAGTACTTTAGTGGAGGGACGCCTGGCTGCCAGAATGACATCACAAACTTCAGGAGGCAAGTCCAAAGGAATTAACTGCCACCGCTCAATCTTCACGCAAAGAGGTGGAGGCTGGACAGGTTCGGTGGAGGACCGTCCCCTGCTGCTGCGACACTGGATCCTCCCGAAGAGGCAGTCTGATCGGAGGATCGGTGCTCATACTGAGTAGCTCGGGATATCATACTCTTGGAGCCCCGTCCGGAGCCACAAGGATGACATGTGCCCGGTTGCGCCTGATCTTCTTCAGCACTCTGGGCAGGAGTGGTATAGGCGGAAAGGTTTACAACAGACCGCAACTCCACTTGCAACGAAAAGCGTCGCAGAGCGAGTGCCGCCTTGGAAATTCCAAAGCACAGAACTGATGGCATTGCACGTTCTCTTAGGTGACGAATAGACCTAACCAAGGCTCTCTCCACTGCTGAAAGAGACCATGCGCCACCTCCGAGTGAAGACGCTATTCGTAATCCATCAGGCACCTGCAGCTGAGTTCGTCTGCCCTGGTGTTCAGAGAACCTGCCAGGTGTTGAACCACCAGGAAAACGCCCTGATGTTCCAGCCATGTCCAGAGACGTAGAGCCTCCTGAGATAGGGTTCACGACCCCACCCGTCCTGTTTGTTGCAGTACCACATGGCGGTGGTGTTGTCTGTGAACACCTGCACTACTCTCCCCTTGACAGAGGGAAGGAATGTTTTCAGTGCAAGCCGGATCGCCCAAAGCTTCAGAAAGTTGATATGAAGCTTGGACTCCGCTGGAGACCAGAGGGCTCTGATCTCCGCCTCTCCCATGTGGCCACCCCATCCCAGGAGGGATGCATCCGTCACCACAGTAAGCTCCGGTTGGGGAAGGGAGAGGGAACTGCTGTCGACCCAATGCCGGTTCGTGAGCCACCACTGCAACTGTCGTGCAGTGCTCTCCGAGATCTGGACGTGATCAGACAGGTTCCCCTGATGCTGCGCCCACTGGAACTTCAGGTCCCACTGCAGAGCTCGCATATGCCATCTGGCATGATCGATCAGCAGGATACACAGGGCCATGAGGCCCAGCAGCCTCAGAGTCACTCTAACCAAAACCCGGGACAAGGGCTCAAAGATCGGAATCAGAGCTCGAATCTCCCGGACTCGCTGTTCGGGAGAATAAACCCTAAACTGCGCCATGTCCATAACCGCTCTGATAAAAAGGAGCTTCTGAGAGGGAACCAGGTGTGACTTTGGCACGTTGATGGAAAACCCGAGCAAATGCAGGAGGTCGGCCGTAGTCTGTAGGTGGGAGATGACTATCTGGGGCGAGCCCACCTTCAACAACCAGTCGTCGAGATAGGGAAAGACTGAAACCCCTGATCTGCGCAGATGAGCTGCGACCACCGCCATCAATTTTGTGCACACCGAGGGGCGCTGGTAAGGCCAAATGGGAGCACAGTGAACCGAAAATTCTTGTGGCCTACTGTGAACCACAGGTAACGCCGGTGGGCCTGCAGGACTGGGATGTGTAAATAAACCTCCTGCAGGTCCAGCGCTACCATCCATCTTGTGGATGGAGAGCAGACAAGACCTGAGCTAGAGTGAGCATCTTGAACTTCTCTTTGCGGAGGAAGCAATTGATGTTCCAGAGGTCTAAGACAGGACGCAGGCCCTTGTCCTTCTTGGGCACCAGAAAGTAGTGGGAAAAGCAACCACGACCTACTTCTGGCATCGGAACGCCCTCGATGGCCCCCTTAGCCAGGAGGGCCGCAACTTCCTCATGAACAAGCACCAAGTGATCCCCCCACATGTGGTGGTACCAAGGTGGCTAGAGGGGTAGTCGCAAAGGGGAGGGAGTAGCCCCTCCTGACTATCTCTAAAACCCACCTGTTCAATGTGATGGTGCGCCAGTGGGGGAGGTGATGGCAAAGCCTGCCACCCACTGGCGTTTGATGGACCTGAAAGTTCAGACTAGGAAGGTTTGGAGGCGGAAGTGGCCGGGGTGGAGGTGGACTAACCTGCCCGCTGGCTCCTTGGTCCTCTACAGCGGAACCCGCGTCCGCGCTGAGATTGCTGCTGTGCAGGCATGTGGCTCTTTTGCAAAAGCTGTGTGGCGCCCCTTCCGGAGCCACAAAAGGAGCGAAAAGCAGAAGGCGGAGAAGGGCGGACTGCAGACAGCCCCAAGGACTTGGCCGTAGCCCGTGAGTCCTTAAACCGCTCCAATGAGCTGTCTGTTTTGTCGCGGAAGAGGCAATGGCCATCAAAGGGCATGTCCATAAGTGTGTTTTGGACATCCCTGAAAATTTAGTTGTCCTCAACCAGGCGTGGCGTCGAACCGCCACCGTCGCTGCAATCGATCTGCCCAGTGAGTCGACGGTGTCTAGCCCAAACCGAATCATGAACTTAGCTGCGTCTCTCCCCTCTGCAACAGCCTGGAAGAGAGCTGACCTGGGCCTCCTCCGGACGCTGAGGCAGCACTTGCGCCACTGTATCCCACAGAGAGTGGGACTAACGGCCCAAAAGGCATGCGGTGTTCACGGACCGCAGCGCAGAACTGGTGGAAGAGAAAATCTTCTTTCCGAACTGATCCAATTTTTTGGATTCCCTATCCAGTGGTGCGGAAGGGAAGGCGGTCGGGGAAGCAGTGGCTTAGACAACCAAGCTCTCAGGGTAGGGTGTTGGGAAAGGAAAATGGGGTCACCCGGAGCCGTGTGATGGCGTTGGGCCACGTTCCTATCCACAGGAGCACCTGTGGTGGGCCTGGACCAGGTGCCCAAAAGAACGTCAGAAAGTGCTTCGTTGAAGGCGAGCATCGGCTCAGCAGAAGTAGCTGCTGGCTGAAGAACTTCTGTCAGGAGGTTAGTCCTGATGGCCACAGTAGGGAGCACGAGGTTTAGTGACTCAGCCGCCCTACGCTACACCACAGCATAACTAGCGCCCTCCTCCATAGCCACAGTAGGAGGAGACAGCATGCCATGGTCTGGTGAGTTATCCAGACCCCTGGTGTCCCCGAACTCCTCAACCCAGTCCTGGTCATTCTCGCAATCAGCTGTGAGAAGGTCCTCAGACCCCTCCCTTCCTCCTCAGGCTGTTCCACAGGCCTAAAATGAGGGGCAGGGACATGGGGATATAAGTCCCTGAGCAATGTCGAGAACAGTGCCGGCCCAACACCGCGTCCCCTCCGGGGCTGAAACCGGGGGCGACGTCGTCCCGAGGAGCGGGCGCCGTCGGAAGTGGTGCCGGTGGGGTCGACGTCGGTGGAGGTCCTATGAGGTCAACCGGCGTCGACCGGGATCCAGGTCTGGATCCAAGGAGGTCCCACGGCGCTGGGGCTGAAGTCGGCAGCGACTAAGGGGGAGGACCCACCGGCTATGGAACGCGAGGACCCGCAGTCGGGACCGCGGGGCCCGAAGGTGCACCAGCAGGACCCACCTGCCCAAAGAGGCGAGCCATGGCTGACAGGAACTCCTATATCTGGGCTGGAGTCGCGGACAGACCCGGAAAGGGCGGGTAGGCCGGTGGCGACACTACAGGCTTTGCCGGAGCCACGGGGGGGGGGCACCACCACCAACACCCTCAGCCGCGTCGCGCGAGCCGCAAGGGGAAGTCAGAGAACGATGACGATTCTTCAACTTCTTGTGCTTCGCCTTACCTGACCCCAAGTGCAAAGACTTGCATCCTGAGGATCGATGATGACGACTCCGGGCACTGTCCCTCGATCTCCCACGGGACCCTGGACCTCGAACGGCACAGAGCCGACTGCCGGGCCTCCAGCAGTTTTCGGGGCCGCTCCTGCAAAGACTTCAGCTTCATGGACCGGCAGTCGGGGCACGACTAGGGGTCGTGGTCGCGCCCTAGGGAGAAAAGACACACCTGGTGCAGATCAGTCATCGATATCATGCAATGACAATCCTTGCAGGACTTAAAACCGGGCATCCTAACTGCACCAGGAGTCGAAGACTGGATGAAAAAAAAGAGACAAAAAGCCTCAAAAAGTCAGTCAAAAAATGACTGGGGGTACCTGCTTTTCCCAGGTCTGCGCTTGCTGGCGTGGAAAAAGAAAGAACTGACGTCAGCGCGCGTGGGCGTCGTCTAAGTAGCGCCCGCAACGTCATCTCGGCGACCACAACGCCAACGACGGATGCGAAGCCGCACAACGCCACCTACCGACGCGCAGAGATACTGCTGACGAAAACTTTCTGGATCCAGTCTGACGCCTGGGGGTAATTCTAAGGTAAGGAATCTATCACTATGTGTTTCTTTCAGATAGACATCTTTAAATGAAATTTTCTGATTTACTCCACTGTGGGTATTTACACCCCAGATGTTTGCGCATGGCAAAAAGCTGAGCGCAGAGTAACAATAGTGATAAGAGTTATTTATACGGTACCTTTAAGCATATTTTGAAGGTGCATATTCCCTTTTAATTCTTATTTCCCCAGGCAATATATTCCAAGAGTGTTTTTCCCCTTAATGTTTATTTCGTATACTACTTGTTTTTCTGTTGTGATGAGGTTCTCATGATCCTTGGATCAGGGCACCAACATTTTTCAGATATTTTTGTTTGGTACCTAACACTCTTGCTCCTCGAAATGCTTTACTTATCCAAATCTTAGGCAATTCTATCTCCAGAGAGCAGGAGAGAGATTATCTAAGCACCTTTTTTGTGACCCAAGTGGTACAAAATATTACAATAATAAGGCCTTCACCCAATTATATTCTTAAGTATGCTCCTCTCTCACCCAGAAAACTCTGGACAATACTTCAACATAATAAGTGCCATATCAGACCCACTTGCTTCCATGTTCAGATCAGGATCCCGTATCTCCACCCAATATCTTACTTTGGCCAATGTTGAGTTGCTTATTTAGTCAGCATTCAACATTTTGGGTTCTGTAGGAAGACAGGTGATAGCATGCTAGGGGTTGGTATCATAAGATTGCTTGTTCACCTCTTCAGTGCCGACCAGCTATAGTCCATTTCCCTATGCAACTTCATAAAGGTCTACGAATAGGCTTCACAACCACTCAAAATTCCACTTTGATGTCACTAATGAACATGTGACAAACCACTCCACAATACATCCAAACGTATGTAGGGTCTAATGCAGACATTAAAAGGAAAGAGGTTAACGATCATCCAGGCAACAAATGGATCAATGAGGTTCTCAGCGTGGTGCGTTGTGTCCAGTACACACTTGCAACTTAGAACAGGGATCCATCATGTTTATCGACCTTGTAGGAATTGTAATGGACAAAAAAACAAACCTAGCAGTCGGCTAGAAAACCTGCTTCCTTTGGAATTGATTCAGCAGCACATTTTCTCTGTGGAGGTACCAGGAACAGGTCTAAAATGTATTAAGATGTTTTTGTCATCAGAGAACACATTGATTGCTTTAGAAGGTCTGAACTATTGGCGTATCAAAGGAATCACTTTTTAGTCTCCAAAACATTCCAGCTCTACATTTCTCAGTGGATGCTACGTTATTTCCATTTTTCTGCAGGGGGCCATAGTGCAGAATCTTTAATCGGGCTTAAATGCCAAGTATCTTAACAGCCTAGACCTTTACTTGCTGGCCAGTACTTCCTGCTTGTTTTCCTTTCCTGCATGTATCGCCCCTGCCCTTTTATCTGACAAAATACTTACAGACAGTGGAGTGCTGGGCAGTCTGAGGCAGGAGTAGAGAAGGAGCACTGACCATACACTGTGGCAGGCCACAACAAATGTGACTTTGTGGCCAACATCGTCTTGTCCGTATCCAGTCTGCCTGTTAGTCTTCTTTTTAATGGGTTGCCCATTAGTACTTCCACTGTTTATCGTGTGGTTCTACCTCTCTTCTCTTTCTTACTGCCTGACGTGGAGCCATTTTATGCCGGGACTGTGGTACATTGCTTGTAAGAGATTTAACCATTCATTGTGTTCAACTGTGCCATAGTGAGTTCACCACATGTGGGGCTAGATACACTTAGGGGCTGATTCCGACTTTGGCGGTGTGGTAGTGGGGTTACGCCACCGCCTTGCTCCCACTTAGAAAGTAGAACGCTGACCACCAGCCGGATTACAAGTTGTAATCTGGGCGGACGGTCCTGCGGCAGCTGGCCCACAGCACTGCTTTCCAAAGGCTCATAGGAGAGCCTTAGAAACACAGCGCAGTGGATCAGCCACAGTGCTCCCCACCATGGAAAGTCCATTCCATGCTGGAACTGGGGATGCATACAGACAGGGGGGCACACCTTGTGCCCCCTACCTGCACCCCTGTGCAGGAAGGCAACAGGGGGCACTGTAGGACCCCGTAGGCCTACGCACCACTAGCAGTTTCATGGAGGGCTCACCGCCATGAGACAGCTGGCAGTGAGGAAACTCGTAATATGCTTGGCGGGCCGCAGCAGCCTCACCAAGCATATTGCAGCCTCACACCGCAGCGCCACCGCCAGGGATCACGGATCCTGGGGTCTGAATGGTGCAATGGTGGTCCGCCTGCCCAACTTATAATGGGGCAGTCAGACTGGAGGGGGCAGCGGTAGCTGGACCACCACTCCACCTTGAGTCTGGTGATCCATGGACCGCCAGACTCATAATCAGGCCCTAGGATGGATGCGGTCACGGTGACTGCATCTCGTACACAGATGTTTACTGAGTCCATTCTGTTATTGCAAACAGACCTATGTTCTAGTAGATAGGTTCACAAAAACTCAATAGTGGGTTGCAATTCGACCTACCTCATGAATATTAATATCAATGAGGTAATTTGCAAAATGTGCCACAGGGATGGTGGCCTGCTGAGGCTGGCAGACCACCATGTCTGTAATTGCTTTTAACCCCTTTGATGCGTGTGACAAGGTCAGCTTGTCATGGGCGTTACCTGCGCTGTGCGTGTGACGAGTTGACCTTGTAACGTAACGCGGGATTTTTAAAATTGCAGCGCTCAGCGGGAAAACCGCAAGCGCGCATGCGGTTAAATCAAGCAACTTTAAAAACAAAATGCAACCAGTTTTCCTTTCAGAAACAAATCAATATTATAACTACAGTTATAAAAGTGGGCCACTGCCAACTCTTAACATTCTTTTTCAACATTCTCAAAGAGGAAGGAGTCCCATGGGGTACCCATCCCATTTGTGAAAGGCCTACTACTACATTTGTATAGTCAGTACAACATTAAAGTTTTGTGTCTAGATTCCAGTCGCAAAACATTTATACATCCTGGAACTGGTTCATGGAAGGAACGCCTGAACCATGCCTCTTCCAAACAGCGGTTCAGTATTTGGTCGCAGTTTGGGTTCCAGATATAGTGAAAGGCCTTCTTGTGGTTGCAAGCTGCCCGAGTCTGTGAATCGGACCATTTCCAAATGCAAAAAAGCTTTCTACATCTGGCCCTTAGTCTTCAGCGCCTCCGTTTTGAAAATGTTTTTTAGACGGCCAATGCCCATGGCCTCGGCTCCCACATTTCCTTTATACATTATGGTTTAGGTTTAGATAATTTATAAAGCGCAAGGCTACCCGCAGGCATCCCAGCGCTAAAAACAAGTCAGGACAGCTATCATGCGTGAGAGTTTAGGGGAACAGGCATGTTTTAAGTTCTTTTCTAAATGCATGCTCATTTTTGATTAATTGTAGATCAGGGTCCATGCTGTTCCAGATTTTAGAAATCAAGAGCGAGAATTACCCCCCACCCCCTTGGTGAGTAGTGGGAGATCAAGGATTGCACAAATGCGGGGCCTCTACCATGCAAATACTTCTCCCCATACAGTTTGCAGAGTGAGAGGCTCGATGGATCACATAGCCTCGCCCTGGCTATATTTATCCCCGGTGATGAAACGACACCATCTGTTCAGGGTGCCCGTGCTCCTTGCCCCCAGCAGAATGTGAGGGATAGTTTATTTTAATCCCCCGTAATGCCAGGTTTAATGCGGAATTCACCAGTCCTGAATTGGTCATACAAGCTGCCCATCCTTCCTTGTCTGTGTCTTGGCTACAGTCCCTACTGCTGTTACTGCTTCTTAATGATGTAAAAGCCACTTCCACACTTTTCTCACTCTGTGCACCCTCGCTCCATCTCATTTTATCACAGAGCAGTATTACTGTGTTTGATGATCGGTGTAAGATAAAGTTATTTAGGAACTCCCAGAAATGAAAACGTCCTCTCCCGGCACACGGGCCTCCCTCTGACACTTTCCTAAATTCAGGTGAAAGATTCACTGACTTCTAAAGTCTGCATCCTCTCCTACCATGGTGCTTCTTGCCCATTTCCACCTGCCTGTGGTATCATTAAAGGGACCTCCATCTGGCCTGATGCAGTCACCGCAGAAGAAGCATATCCTAGGAGGCAGCATGGTCAAAGGGAGGATTAACTTACGCTGACGCGAAAGGTGACCCAGGTTTACCCACTCACTTACTTCTGATGAGAAAATAATATTCCCTGCATTGCCTAAAGTATCAATCTTGCTTCATAAATATAATATATTAATGTAAGTGAGCAATTAAGGGATATACTTACGGAATGACTGGCTGCCCGTACCTGATAATAATAAAGTTAATCCGGGTGACATGGCGGACTCTTTAGGAGCACTTTGTCAAGGTTTCTCTTTTTGAGGTTTTTGTCCCTCTGGTTTTGATCTTAGTTGTGGGGCAGCATTTTGTTTCTTGATGTATTATGATGGGAATTTTATAATATATTTGCACTGCAATTAGGATGTGTTTTATATTTATGACATTTTTATGCATTTAAAATGTTTTTGCAGTGTGCACTTTTATGGTTCATTGGACCGAAATAAAGTTAATATGACTGACTGTCAGATAATGGAAAATAATTCTCTAATCTTAGTTGAAAGTTAAGCAGCTCTAGCCAGCTGGTTATAAATGCAAGTTAAGCCGCAGCATATGGCTGATCAATTTTTAACCTCCTGGGAGAATTAGGTATACATGCTTTAGTAGTAACAGAACCTTTGCTAGAAGATTTCACTTGGCCGGACTTATCATTGACCTGTTCACTGGGAATTACTACCTATAACATCCACAGGACATAGGGCCTCATTTATGAGGCCGTGCGTCACTTTTACGCCGCTGTTGCGTCACTTTTTGTGACGCACCAGCAGCGTAAAAAATGTGCCTTGTTGCACCATATTTACAAAGTGACATATCTAGGTAGATGCGTCACTTTGTAAACCCCTGCGCTACATAATACCTACGCCAGGTATAATGTATGCAGTCGGGGTCGGGGTCTGGGTCATAGAAGTGACGCAGTGAAATCTATAAGATTTCACTGCGCCACTTCTAGGACACAAATGCGTCAATTTCTTACGCCTGCCTCACAGCAGGCGTAAGACTGACGGAGGCCCTTTCACCCGGGGCTTGCTGGAGTTGCGTCACTTTTGTGACACACTCCAGCAATGCGTCACTTTTGTGCCATACAGATACGTCAGAAATACTGACATGTCTGTAACTCCTTGCGCCATGATGCGTCATACTGTAAATATGACGCATCATTGGTGACGGAAGGAGGGCGCAGTGAAAAGTGACGCATCGCTGTTTTTACGCAGCGATGCGTCACTTTTCATAAATGAGGCCCATAGAGTATATGAACATGCATATAATTATTTCACCAAGAATCTCTAATACAAATATCGTTAATCTAAACTAATAGCCTCAGAGAAAACATTTGTTTGTATTGCTCTCATGGATAGTCTCCACTCCCCAAAGTCGAGAACACGTGGAACAGATACTCTACGAAGCATACATTTTGGAACAGGTACGAAATATCAAGCAGGAAATTTTAGCTTACCACAGTTTCATAGCCAAAATATTGAGGACCAAAATTTCGACCTGCAAATGTTTATAGGTATGCATATTTACTATAATTAACAACAAATCTATGAACCATGACAATATAATATTAAAAACATAATGTCACAGTAAGTAGAGATGGAATGAAAAATAGCAAATCTATACTTATCTCCTCAATATTTTGGTCCGCCATATAGTGGTAAATCGATATTCACAAGGGGGTCTCCTTTCAGTTTGCGAAGAGACTACCACTACCTTTCAGTAGTCATCAAACTATTAATTTTTTGTGACTGGATTTCGGTCGCAAAACATTAGTACATGCCATAAGAAATCAGTATTTGCATGATTTGCCGTAAACTTTCCCCTTCCAAATACTGATTTGGTAGTTTCCTAAACTCATTTCATGATTGAATTGCCTATTACTGAACCACGAAATGGGTTTAATACATACTCAAAAATATATTTACTGGTTGGAAACCCCTTCGATTTACTGAATCACAGGGACTGCGACCAGAAAACAACACCTCTCTAAACCTGCCACAGAACTTGTCCCTCAAGAGAGCTCTCCAACTGCCTCAATCTCATAGTATGCGTTTTGAGGTGACCTCCAGACCTGGGATGCTAGCTCCTTTGAGGCACCTTACCATTTGTTTCTCAATTCCTCTGTCGAAGTATCTTTCGAAACACCTCGCCCATCGAGTCTTAATGATGCAGCAGGGGTTCTTTTCTTGGGTGTCACTAAGCCCCCCCTCCTTTACGGAAGTCTGCCCTCTGGTGCAGTTGGTGTTGGGTCACAGTCCTCGTACCTAACCAAACCACTGAGGACATGATTTGAACTTGGAAGGTCATTTGTGTTAGGTGGGTGGGTCCTGTCCCGAGCTCACTTCTGTGATTCGCCTCCTCTTGTATCCTCACATCTCATGTCCTAATCCAACAGAACCAGTTTGTCTCCAGAATGGAATACGTCCCCCCCCCAAAGGAAGAGACAAGCCTGGCCAGAAAATAAAAAAATCCAATACCACATTGGAAAGGGGGAATCTGACCCGAGATCCTCCGTCGCAGGACTTTGGGGCCCACAGTCAGCGCAGGGAAGGGTTAATGGACCTGCAGCTGATTTGTCTCCACAGTAGTAGCTGTGTAATCACATCAGTCATACATGGGAACCAGCTATTTCAGACTCATACTCATCATGTCCCACAGCGCGGCACACTTAGCACCTTCTCCCTTACCATGGCCAGCCCTGTGAACCGAGACACCCCTACAGGATCCCGCCAACACCCTCCTTTCAGAAACCAAGCCACGGCCATTGACCACAGCAGCACTTTCAAAAATAGGCCCTCCTAATGGCTGCATTAAAGAGGATTATGGGCTGCAGAAAACCCACAGAGGAAATCTGTAGTTTCCCATCTAATAGAATTATCACAGGCTCACTGTGGTGAACTTTCCCATCCCAGGGCCATGTGTATTAGCACTGCTTAGCATCTTAGCAGGTGCAGCGCGCGCGGGGAAATGCTTAGCCGGGACAGCGAGCCCTGCAGGTTGCACACTTTGTTAATGGGATGTATGCTCCTACTTCTACAAAGCTGTCACAGAAACTGAGCCTCCTTGCTTTCAGGATGAGCCACACTAAAGACGGACAGACAGATATATACGGCTCTCTACCGTGGGATTCATATGTATGCACTAGCCCATATGACTCCCTAGCATGCCTAGAAGAGGCTAAACAGATTTTTGTTTTTGTTTATGCACTTCCCCAAAATCATCCTTGCTGTACAGAGCAGTGACAATCATAGTAGGTACGACTGCTAAATATGAACCATAATAAAAAAAATACAAGTCCCTGAAACCACTCTCCTATTAATACTTCCAGTCACTGGCGGCCCTCAACACTTTGAACTGGTGCAGCACCAAGGCTGGGATTTCAAAGCACCTGGTGGACTCGCATTCAAAACACTTTCGAAGAGGTTGCCAACTGTGTGCCTGTAAATAGCATACTTACTTGGGCTGTGACTGGGCTGCTTCACATAACAACGACCTATGATTTAACAGCTACTTCCCAATATGTGGAAACCTTGGGACTTTCAGGATGTTGACGTGGAATGTCACCTAGGTGAGAATGGTGTCTAACCTTGCAAATTCAGTCACTCATCCACTTATACATTCCCATCAGTGAGCTTAACACCTGTTTGAGAGATCTGCCTAACCTGCATGTCATTCATGCCTTAACTCTACATGCTCTCTGACCGATGAAAGCTTGCAATAGAATGCCCTGCTGGATCTGTTCTGGTGGGAATAAAAGATTGCAGCTATGACCTTCTATGAGAGGGGAAAGCTTGTTTTGCTACTGCCATCCTGCACCAATTCTGCGAGAAAGCAAAACGTCCTGCTGCCTGATTTGTGTGTGCCCTGTGATGGGGAAAGCTTGCACTGCTGCTGCCCTACCTATATTGGTCCTTTGAAGAAGGGATGATTGCATAATTTCTACCATGGCTGTTCTTTGAAGAAAGGTGTTGCCACTGCAAAATGAAGGGCTTTTCCATGCTTATGTATAAATTCATAAGCATGGAAAAGCCCTTCATTCTGCAGTGAAAAAGACCCTATGAGGTAAGGTTTTCTATCTCAGCGTGGATGGCAATGTGCTAATCCCATGCTTAAAAACTTGATAGAAAAACAGACATTGAGGTGAGTGTCGTTGGTGTTGTAAGGTGCTTTATACAGGAGCTGCTCTTAACCTAAACTTGGGAATTATCCAGAGTTCTCTGTTTCTTCTTTGCATATATATATATATATATATATATATATGAGTTCACAAAAGGTTGCCCTTGAGGAATCAGCCACGAGGTGAGTTATTGAGTATTCCAATTTTATTCATAAAGCTGCTGCATTCAAAGGAGCGCAGGACCGCAAACATCAGTTGAAATTCTAGCCAGACCGGTTTCGGGAGTCTTTCCCTTCATCAAGTGGCTTCAGCTTGCAAATGCCGGTTTCTTATCATGCACTTGTATTTCATTTTCAAAGTTTGCCCCAGTGGGCGTGGCCGTATGCACAGCCTCCTGGACCTTGAAGTGCAGAAAGTTTTACTTCAGTGAGTTCGTCACAATTTGCAAGAATAAAATATATATATATATATATATATATATATATATATATATATATATATATATATATATATATATATATATATATATATATATATATATATTTGTAAAACGCAAAACCCCAGATTGTGGGTTAGGAAATGAGAGCACTCCAAACCAGTATGGCGTAGGTTCGCCAAGTCTTTTATTGATCAAAGACCTCCTCAGCAGTCAGTTTACAAACGCGTTTCGGCGTTGCCGCCTTCGTCAGTGTAAACTGACATTATTTACACATTTCATTTAAATCAAAGACCGTGATCATCATCAGTCACGTGGTCTACAATCATGAACGTAAACATAGAAAACGGTACATAAGGTAATTCATTCATTATTATTGCGGCGGCCATCTTTTAACGGATAATTTCCTATTTCACATATATACAATTGTAAGCAAAAATAAGAGAAACAATTTCATTGTTAAGTAAAATCAAAACATGACATCACATTTTACCCAATATTTGTTCTCATTTTAACCATAGGTCTAGATGGTATTTATGCCGCAAGTACCTAAACATGTGATTTCCATACTCAAATTTTAGTGAAAATCACATCCGTTCACATCATTTCAAGTCACAAAAATGGTGTCGCAGTTGGATTATTTACAATTTAGCCCTGGATGGGCATTGGCATTATTTACAGTCTAGCCGTGAATGGGCGTTTCTGTTTATGGGAATCTGGCACGTTTTATCCAATTTTTTACTGCGCTCCATCAAAATTTACCAAATTAATTAAATAATACAAAAAACATTTGTGGTGACGGGTCACACTACTCTGTGTATGGAGGAAACTATATACATGTCTATATTCCGGATTCTTTAGAAAGAAGGTAAGGAAAAACAGGAGGAATGTTCAGATGTGAGTCCACATCTCTTCTTCATTATTCATCCCTCCCGGGGTCTTGGTCTGTAACTGGATAATGAATCTTGATTCTAGTGTTCTCAGTTTCCTTATCCAGTTGCCCATACATATATACACACATACATGTGATCAAGGCACAATCTGTGTCGAAACGCGTAGCGTGTAAGTAAGAATAAAATTCTTTGGCTGTTACTTCCCGAGTGCTCAATTTTGCTTTGAAGCATACTGTGGAATTTAATATATATATATATATATATATATATATATATATATATATATATATATATATATATATATATATATATATATATATATATATATATATATATATCAATCACCTAATGGCTTTTGCAAGTAGGTAGTTATAGTGAGGACCATGTTTCCATAGGTAAAGCTTTTTTTGACTTGCCTATATCATTGACGCCGGCAGCCAAATCTTCACGAAGCTTTCTAAAAAGAGTGTGCTGGTGATTTTAGGTGTGGATGGAAAGTTTTGGGGCAATACAGCAAGCGGGGGTCAAGAAAAAGGGGGTTAAAAAACATGCATTTCCCATGTTTAGTCCTATAGGGATTTTAGAAACTACTACAGCCTAAACCACTGAACAGAATTACACCAAATTTGCCAGAAAGGTAGGCCTTGGTTCAGAAAGCGCCATTCTTGTTTTATGGTGCCTTCATGGGACAAATATACATGATAGCACCCCTTTGAAATGCATTATAGGGAATGGCAGGTTTTGAGGGTCACAAAAAAGGAGATCATATAAAGGCTGATAACATATTTTAGTTACAATATAAATAAGTTGTTGATGGTACCATACTAATTATAGGCATTGTAGTGTTTTTAAGGTGATTTTATCATGTGGAATAAGCCTTCTGCTGGGATTTCATAAATAATGTTTGAAAGAAAACTCTTTTCTTATGATTTCTCCATAGAGGTTATGGAAGGTGCTCCAAAAGGTAAAACAAGAGCATATTTTCTGTAAAATCAAACACTCTTTCTCAGCCATATGAGACTGAAGTCTCACATTCTCAGTAAGTAAATCATGTACTTCCAACAGGAAAAGCCTGTTGGTTGATTTCCTTGATGCCTCCCACGGTGGTCGAATGAACAACTAGAGCACTAACAGTCTTATATATGAGAAAAGTGAGGCACATTTGAAGCCATGTTGATTGAATCAAACTGGTAAAACTTAAAACATTTAATTTAGAAAGGATCAAAAAGAAGGGGTTCAGTTTGTCATAGAAATTATGGATAGTGCTGTAGAAAGAGAAATTAGGCCACAATTTAAGGGAATTCTGAAATATCTTCCTCCTCTATTTCATTAACACATTCTGACAGCAGATTGAAACATGCCCTTTCAACACCAGTAGCAGACTGCCAGTTAACACCCTGGTGATCAGCAGCTTTACTACAGTGTTCTAATGAGCAATTAGAGTGCTAACATTCCGAATGTATGCCATTAGTGTGGCACATCTGAACACCATCTTGATGGAAGCAAAGTGGAAAATTTAAAGCATTTTCTACTAAGGATACTGCAGTAAATGAGGAAAGTTGGAAACTTCATAACAAATGAGTCTCCAAAGATGCCACCAGAGATAAAAGACCCAGAATATAACACTAATATCACCCAAATGTAGCCCAAGTATAGACCAATGCAGAAGTGTGCAAAAAAAACACCTAGGGCATTATTAGGATGGTGGGCGGACAAAGTCGTGAAAGGGGACCGCCCGCCATAAGTGCGGCGGTCCCGTGGGGGTGATTAGGATGCGCCACCCACACTGGCGGGTGCATTCTGCATTTTTAACATTGCGGCGGGCGGTGCTTTAAGCATCACCCACCGCAATGCCAAAAGCATGTTGTGCATATGCATGCACAACGTGGCAGGCACCACGCAGTGCCTGCCATGTGCCGCCACGGAAAGGCTGCCTCCCGCCTGCATCCTGATATGGATGGCAGTGTCTAGCAGACACTGCCACCATATTAAACCCTTTTCCGCCCGGTCGACCTGTCGACCGTGGGGAAAAGCGGCAGACGGTCTTCTCGTCCGCCACGGTACCCCCGCCATACTAATATGGCAGGGGAAAATGGGTGGCGGGCGGGGAAGGATGTAGGGCAGATCACCACCGCCAATGGCGCGGTGGCAATCCGCCCTACATCCTAATGGACCCCTTAATTTTTTGTTTTGTTTGCAGTTTTATATAGCGTAGACTTGACCCAATGGTATTGGAGTGCTTTACATGAGCATCAGTTACATTACACAAGGACACATTTATTTTGGGTTAGGCATAGCAATATTAATCGCTATGGACAAGTGTCGGTCCTCAAAAATAAGTGCAGGTACCCACAACTGGCAACCATTGGCTTTAATTAAGAGCTAGGTACTTAAGAGGTGGTGAACTGTTGAGGAATACTTCAGATTACATTTCCCCCGTCTGTTTTTCGGGCATTAGTACCCAGGAGGACTTACCGACGATGCGGATATTAATAGTTGCCTTATCCTCAATGCCTTCAACCTGGATGGAGAGATCATACTTCCCGGAGTTGCTACGTTCAGCTGACCTGATGAAAAGGATTGTGTCCACTTCGGAGGTTCTTACGCTGACCTGCTTAGGGTCCAGGGGCTTGTCATCTTTAGCCCATGTAACCTTCGGCCTCGGCTTTCCCTGCAGAGGGAAGAGAAATATTATTAAAGGACTCAACGGTGTAAGATTCATGCCAGCAGAGGTACAGGTATCCTTTTTCAAACAGTGCCCTTGAAGCACACTTCAAGGGCTACAACCCCAAGCAGTGCCCTGTTGTACGGGGGTGCGGTTGTGCAATATAAATGTCCACCAGCAGGACCCTGTCAGTACTATTATAAATTGAGTATAAACATTTTGTGCCTGCAGTGGGAGCTTCTTCTTCCTGCCAGTACTCTGTACCACAGGACCCCAGAGTGACCCTGATTCCTCTGGTACTTCAGGAGTGTGAGGTTCTCGGGGGTGCCCTGGCAGTCCTATAGAACTCTACCAGTGCAAGTTTTGACATGGCAGTTCCACAGCACTAAGGTTACCAGATTACTCCATGTCACAAAGAATTTGGTGCTCAAGTCCTTGTTTTTTGTTGAACAGCCTTCTGCATTCCTCAAGTTATAGTTCTGGTGTCCTTCATTCGGTCAAGAGAAACTAACTGGCCTGACAACAATGATTTGTTAAATGAGAGGTCAGACTGGAGCTTTGAATCTGTGGTGATATGGAGTCATCGGGTAATCTGACATTGAGGGGCATATTATCAACAACTAGCGATATTTATCGCTAAAGAAGCTTAGCAACATTTTTTTTATCGCCATGCATCGCCGGATTTTATCGCAGAGATAACGTGCTATTAGCAACAATTATCTCCAATGCGATAAAATAACCGGCGATAGCGGCGAAATACGTGAATATCGCAAGAAAACCAGCGATATTAATGCATCATCGCCAATAGGGTCTTAGCCAGAATATCCTCCTCCCATTGGATATAATGGCTAAGAACTGGTCTGAGCAGGCGTTAGTTTTAGCGATATTCGCGCTTAGCGCAAATTTTTTTATCGCTACGCCTGCCTTGCTAATAGGCAATAGCGACATTAGCGACTGCTTTCAGTCGCTAACTAGTTGGGTACGCCCACTTTGCATGCCATTAGCGATAAATATCGCTGACATGCAAAGCGGGCCCCAAACCACTCGCTATCACCTAAAAGCTGTCGCTAACTGATGTTAGCGACAGCTGGCTAATAGGGCGATGAAATTATCGCCGCTTTCCGGGCGAAAATGGCCGCAAAAGTGGCGATAATTTCATTTTGCCTGCCTTGATAATATGCCCCTCAGTTCCTAAAACCTCAATGCACTGTAAGGCTGTATCTAGCAGAATGACCCTTCCCGCAGCAGTATCCTGTCGATACCACAGATACCCCAGTATAGCGAACTTCATCATTGTAATGACAACCAACACGCAGTTGAGTGTTCGATGAAAGACAAGTGATGTGCACATCTGTGTGCCTACCTGAAAGGGAATAACCAGGTTCACTTGCTCCCCAACTTTTTTAATGTATGTCTGCCGCAGCTGGCGAGGAAGGCGGATCTTTGGTTGTTCTGTAAATAAAAAGGTAAAGAGATGAAGACACAATCATCTGTCTCAAATTACGGGAATATTTCATTATTTGGAGTCATTACTGTGCATGCATTCCATCTTGTCTCATCATTCCCCATACACAATTCCAGACTCCAATTATACAGTGAGAAATTTGATGTCAATTTCAGTTGCTTTTGAAGATTTATGATCTCGACAGGTTTATAGAACAGAAGTATCACCCTAGCAGCTGAGTGGGAAAGAGAAAATGGGGTATCTGTAATCACAAATGAGTGGCCTAAGTGAAGTGGGTTGGACCTCCTGTGGAATATTCCCTCCGCCTCATGCAGTAGGATGGGCACTGTTACCAGAATCAGATGTAGGAATGTAGGTATGCAGCCAACTGAACCTCACGAGAAAAGATATGCCAGCGACTGAATGTATGAAGGAGTGTGGCATGTGATATTGTTCAGTTTGTTTTTGGGCAAGGCGGGCACCTATCAGCTGTACAAGTGTGGCAGAAAATCAACTGTATTTTCTGTTGAATATTTTGGGCCTCATTTATTCGTTTTTGCCGTAGGGCAGCGCCGCAGGTCTTTCCGCTGCTCTGCCCTACGGCAAATGAAAAGGGCAGGCATAACCCGTTGAGTGGATGATTGTTTTTGTGCAGGAAAGGAAGCCTTCCTGCACAAAAGCAAAAACAAGAGGCTCTCTCCTCTTTCTACGTGTGCTGTCTGCAGCACACATAAAAAAATGAAAAACGAGGAGAAATAGAGATATTTCTCCTCGTTGAGCCTCCCTTGCGCCCCAGCAACACCCATGGAACGCCCCTTTAACATAGAAAACTGTGTTAAAGGGGCCGATATATATCAGGTATCAATAACCAAAAAAAAGTGTCTCAGTGCTGCCTGATAAATATCGTGCAGGCTCCTGAACATCACAAAAAGTGACTTTTTGGCGGCGCAAGGGGCCTCCTAAATGAGGCCCTTTGTCTTTGAAGCTAGCCACCTCTACAGAGCTGAAACTAGCCAGTTGTGACCGGGAGTACAGGGCTCAGAAGATCAAACGTCAGACACTGAGCAGGAGCAATGGATGCCCTGTGAATACCCAGGAGGCAACAAATGTAGCATGGGATTGGGACAGGGAAGCACTCGTTTACTTACGCACAATCTCCCGGATGGTGACCGCATTGTTCAGAATTGCAGGCTCACTCTTTCCAGCAATGTTCACTGTGCGTATCCTAAATATTAGCTTCTCGCCAGTTGGGAGTCCTTTAACTGTGTAGCCGCACCGTTCCACCAGTTCTTTGTTGCCCACCACCCATTCCGTTGCTGTTAGGAAGAAGGTAAAAAATAGAAACAGTGTGAACACAGGTATGATTCTACAGGGAGAACTTTTATAAATGCTGTACATGCAGTGTGTGTGTGTGTGTGTGTGTGTTTGAGGGATTATATCTGATTCTTTTCCATTTGAAGCAGTTGTTTCATCCTATTAATTGATTCTATGTAGACAATGATGCGCAGCTTGTTGCGTCCCCCCAATATTCTAAAGTCTAGGTGGATTAGCTCAGTTTTTGTTCATATGAGTTTTTTGAGGGGTGTGTGGCTTCAGGCGAGCCTCTTACTGGATAGTACCCACAGCGCTCTTCCTGGATGTTGTGGTTGCCAGCAAGCTTTGTTTTAGGATAATCTCATCCACTGGTTCTCTAAAACATACTTTGCAACTTTAAACATTTTTTAATGTATTTAACAAACCTACTGCCTCAGTTCTAATCTAAGTTACAAGCATAGTGTAATACAGAAATGTGAGTAAGTGTTTCATATTCACAGTGTGCAAACTTCATCTCATACGTAATTCCTCATCAGTTTGTTATGTATCTTTATCCTGCCAGCCATGTCCACCCAGGCATAACCTTCATCCTATCTCTTCTTCATCTAACTCATACTTGGCGTAAGCATCCAGTGATCCCCAAACACCTGGCCCCTTCTGGTGTACAATTCTGATGATGGGCCTGAGGCTCTCCTCACTGTGGTGAAGACATGCTCATGTCCACTCAGACTAACCCTATACTTTTGTTTATTTGATCTGATAGGCATCGTAGTCACCGTCTCTGATACAGCCCTCTCATACGGTTTTCTCACTTTCATTCATACGAACTCGACAGCCCATCCGCCACTGAACCTGCTTAGATGGACAAGAACATTAGCAAATGCTTTCATTCTATTCCTCAAAACCACCAGAAGTGAGTGATGCATGTAAACTATCAACAAACTTTCAACCATTCCCACACAGTACCCATTGGTCAGTTAATTTGAAGAATTTTTCAGGTGATTCCACTAGACTACTTACATTATTTAAAATGCCAGTAATCTATCTCCAATTCTTAATTTTAAGTTTGGAGATCCTTGTTAGCATCAAATTGGCAAAGAATTTGAGAAAACCCTTCTTCAGTGTTCCGGATTGTGTACAGAGTGCACAAACAGCAGGTTCTCATGAAGCATTCAAATCCCTGTTAACACATTGCACACTTGTGAGTCCTGGTTGTTTGGCAGAAATCATGCATTTCCAAACTTCCCCTCATCTCTGTAAGCACTCTGTGTCCCGCTATCCTTCTGCCGGTCTACCAAGATTATGCCTAAGGTGATACACTATAATACCCTTCCTCTACAGAAATGAAGCACTTCTTCCACATGTGTGGTCCACACATTTGTGGGGAGTGTACATTTGTCGCAGGTGGGAACCTTGGTGAAGGTAGCATGGCTACCTGCTAACCAGGCTTCTGTTATCCACCTGTGTTAAAGAGCTGCAACAGATTTTTGCTGTCAAAGGCCCTTTTGCCATTGATGTGAGGTGTGGGTCATTGACTAAGCAAGTGAGTTCAATCATCTCTCCTATGAAATCTTCTTTTAGTTCCTGCCATATTTACAGGATGATACTTCAACGAGCATATGAAGTTCTTCATTTGAGTTTGTCATCTGTGACACTGAATCTTTAAGTTTCGTAGTTGGTTGTCTAGATTCCAGTGGATTCCCCCTTTTATCATGCCTCCACCATACCGTGGCTCAGTAGAGAGAGATTGCCAATAGATGTGCCACAGCTCATCTGCACACATGGGGCTTTATTTATGAAGGCTTTGCGCCACCGGTGCGTCACTTTTTCCCATTTTAAAAGTGACGCACCGCCGGCGCAAGTCCTTCATAAATAAGGCCCATGGTTTCATAGTAAAATATAAGCAATTCTGGAATAGCTATGCTAGACCTAGAAATCGAATTATTAGCTGCTGAACTAGGCTCACCTCACAATTATTTTACTAGTGGTGTGATCACCAGAGTTTTACTGGGGCAGCCTTTCTGGTACATAGATGGGGTTGAGGGTATATGGGATATCTACTAAGAAGAGTGGAATACATTTGCTCTGTTTACAGCAGCAGAGCAGTTATATGTTCCGATCACTCTATGGGTGGCTACACCTGCCTTGCCTCACAGAGCAAACAACATTGCTAATGCTGTTATGGTCTGCGCTGCGGTGGTATTTGGAATATAGGTAGGTTGGGGAGAAGGAAGCCCGCCCTTACTGACTTTCTGAATGGTCATTGGTCTATGTAGTGGGATAAACATTTCATGACTGTGGTTCTAAATATTTTCCAACACCTGATTAGTATAAGTACTTGGTGGCTATGCAAGTATATGGTTGCACCATTCTTTCTCCCTCCTCCTTTCTACCCCACCCACTCGCCCTCCCAGACTCCACTCCTATGATACTTATAACTTGGTATACTTTAGGGCTGATACCATGTACTCCGAGCAAGGTCTGTTTTGGACTTCTAGGGAGGACGTGTACTTCGCCAACTTAATAAAGACTAAATAAAAAACACGAGGATAATGCATACTCTCCCACACTGGGCCTGAATAGGGGCAAAACATCACACCATTTTAATTCTGGTTGAATTTTCATGATAGCTGTTCTGTGAACTGTCACTGAATAGGGGGTGTAATCTTTCCCTTACTTAATATCTCCAAACTCAAGCTGAAATCGTCTTCCTTGATGGTATTCACTGAAGTGTATTTTCCATTCCCTTTAGTGTATGATGTAGAACTTGCACTCATAATGTATTCGGTTGGTAATTATTTATAATAATCATCTACATATTGTTGTGTAGTCAGTACATATCTGCTCTCTTTTATGTATTGTTGTTTTACTTCTCTTCCTAATCGACCCTCCATACTTTGATGCATAGGAGTTGTGTTATGCTGCTCCTAGCCGGACTTCTCTGATGCTTTTTCTGATGATAAATATCTCCTGAAGCAGAGTGGTCTCCGGGCTTCTTAGTGCTGAGTTAGTCTGTCTGTGAACGTTCTTCCACACAGATTCAATTTTCTGTACATCCACTTACGACATTCACACCAGACCCACAACCGCAGTGAGAGTATCTCTCAGTACTATATAACATTCTTAGTTCAAAATGTCTAAATATAGCTGTAATGGCATATGCTATTGAACGTGTCATGTATCACCCTGGAAGCTGTTCGGCTGCACTGTCCCTGCCATTCCATGATCAAATGTCTTGTGATCATTTTGAAGTGAGATAGTGCGTCATTCCTATCCTTTTCCACTGCGCTTGTACTGTTTTGGCCGCCTAGTGCCAACACAGGCCCCCTTGAACCATGGTGCAAGAGTGTCTGCGTTATTAGCAGGATTGTTGTGTGCAGGAAGGAGCACCTTCCTGCACAAAAACAATCCTGGGAGGCTTTTTCCTCTTTCTATGTGTGCTGCAGAATGCATCCCACAAAGCAAAAGGAGAAACATTGGAGAAATAAAGTAATTTATCCTCGTTGCGTCATCCCAAGGTTGAGGCGTAAGGTTTTTGCACATCTTGGTTTACAGGCCTTTGAAAATCTGGGGATGTGTCAAAATCCATGGGTGTTGCATGGGAACAACCACCACAACGCCCATGGAGAGCCTCCCTAACGCAGAGTAAGGCAACGCAGCGATTTGCACTGCCTTGCCTTACTCTATACCTATGAGGCCATGCAAAGTGGTTTTTTGTGGTCTTATAGATATGGCTGTAAGGTTTGCGGTGCTCTTGCATCATTAAAAGTAATGGCGGTGCAAACCTCACATAAATATGCCTCTTTAAGTGAATTCGATCATCAGCACATACCCAGTGTAATCTTTTTCTGGCAGCAGAGATTGGATAAAATTCCCCTGGACCCAGTGGCAAGGTAATCCTGCCATTTCCTGCTGACTGCTACTTTTAAAGACTTTTATATGTATGCCCATGTGCTAGGCATTTATGTCATATACACCAGGGCTATGTCCTAATGGAGCGTTGCACAGTATTTCCAAATGATCAAATTTAAAATAAATATTTCAGAAAGTTGCACAGTAGCTCTCTTGGAGCCAGGAGAGTCAGGAAATCCAATACACTTCAAAGAACCTTTCTTAAAAGCTTCTCCTACCTTCCAGTAGAAATGGCACTGGGTACAAAAACAGGGCCATCATATCGACTTTTCAGTTCACTCCTGATAAGATTTTTGTTGTTTTGGTATTAACTAGTTTATTAAAATGTACTCTATTTTTTCAAATCGCTGTGAAGTTTTCTTGTGTTGTGTTTTCACCTTATTATTGGTTGTGTGCTTCATAAATACTTTACACATTTCCTATTAGCTGACTGTTTTTTGTGCCAAGTTACCCAGGCTTAAACGCAGGTTAATTTAGAGACTTTTTGTGGGATCACTGTGCAAGGAAGTGTGGCTGTTGCTTGACCAGGGCTCCCACTCCATTTCTCACAATGTTTATACAAAAGATTCATATTACAGTCTTGAGTTCCTTGGTTGCTCAACTTTGGATTAATTAGTGTGGTTTGGCCAGCTGGTGGTAGAGATGGACTCTCCCCACCAACAGAGGCATTTGAACCAGTAGAGAAACAGATTAGGATTTCCCTTTCAGAAACCTATTTTTAAAGTGAAATCCTAATCTGTTTCTCTACTGGTAGTTAACGTGGTGTTATTTAACCTGTTCCGTCAATGGGCGACGGGAGCCCGGAACGGGTTACCTCGCGGGTGCTGCCGTCAGCCAACGGCCAACGGAGCACCGCCCACTCAATAGAACGCCCGCACCGCGGCAGAAAAACCACTGCGGTTAAGGCGTTAATGAACATTAGATTACAATGAAGGAACAGCTCCCTCAGCTCTCAGGAACCAGCTTCCTCACCCATCAACCACTGACGGCATGTTTGCCTTTGAGCCTGAACAGCGCTTGACATCCTTTTAGATGAGCTCCTGTGCTAAACAAATGTCACATAAACACAGACATTATTAACTGATAAATACAAACAGAAAACAACATATGTCTATGTCTGAATGTACTTTAAAAACAGAAATGAACAGGAAGCACGTCTTATTTTTGTTAGCTCCCCCTATGTCAGTAATAAATGTTAGTCAGGACAACTAAATATGTAGATGCTTGTGGGGACTGAAAAAGAGACACATGCTTAGTGATTATTGAGTAGCTGCATGTATGCTTCTAATAAAAAGGTACAGCATTCATGAGCTTTTGTTGTATTGTTTAAGATATCGTATAAGCATTTGTGGTGGAAGTGTTTTCCGGTAAACACATGGAAATGCTAGTTACAAATACATCTTTGATAGAAAAAGTAAATAAAGACATCTATCAATAACAAGAGTAAAATTAAAATAAGGAAAATGGAAATAGTAATGTCAATTACATAGAGAGAGTAAAAGCAACAGCACAAAACTACATGCATCAAGCCTGCTTTGTTTTTGGCAAAATTAAATTTGCTGTAAAATAGCTTTCTCAAAACGCCATCTGATTTAAACTTGGTTACAGCTCGGACATGGTTTTTAACAATACTATGTGAACCAAATGCGCATCCTAGGAAAATTACATGAAATATCTTCAGTGAATTTTGCATTTTCTTTTGTGAAGCAGGATAATGAAAATATAGTCTTGTAAGACTCTGGTCAATCAGTAATAACTTGGTAGTTGTGCATGTAAAGTATGATGTCATAAAACACTGTGACACTTAAATGGCTCCAGCTAAACCTTTAAGAGAAAGAAGGATAACACCCTGTTCCTCTCCCATCCTCTCTTTTTGTGATACTTACAATTTTCTAAGCAGTACTCTATCAAGTAGCCATCAATGCCACCAGCTCCGATACGGTCTGGAGGCCTCCACTTTAGTGTGCATGTGGTATCAGTCACATCCTCAACGGTCAAGTGCAGAGGCTCGCTGGTTGGAGCTGCAAGACAAAATTGTATCAATTAGCAGTTCTCAAATTCCTCATTATCTGCCATTGAGGTCATCAAATCCCAATGCCTTTGAGGCTCTGTCTTCATTTTGACAGATTACTATATTATGAGTTCCACTCACTCTACAGCATAACTCACCGATGGGCATGAATGGCTTGGATATTTGGCCTTGCTGCGAGATACCAATAGAATTGACGGCAAAGACTCTAATCTCATACATGACGCCCTCAATCATCTTGGTCGACTCGTAGGTGGTTTCCGGATAGACTTCAAAGTTCATTTTCATCCACCGTTGGCTGCCCTTTTTCTTCCTCTCAATGAGGTAGCCTGTGGAGTGGGAGAGAGTATTGAGCTTATATTACCTTCTGTACAAGAGCACTCATAGCGGAGGAGGAGGACTGGGGGCACAGAGTTTCTTCAGAGTACAGCTAATGTTCTACTTTAGCAAGATTTAATACAGTGAGGCTTCTCACTGTCCATGATCTGGTAAGTATTGTGGTTGAAGATGACTCTGTTTGAAAATTACCAGGTTGTGCATAGTACCGAAGAAATGTTTTGTCTCCCAGAGTGATATGAGGCTATACAGGTGGCAGCCTTTAGAACTAACTTAGACGTTTAATAAGTTTGGCTTGAGAGGCAAGATAGGCGGAATTGACGTTATAAAGTCTTGACAAGATTAATGCATTGGTCATTAGAAAGTGAAGATGTGAGTACAGAAAAGGCAAAATGTTTTTATGAATATCAGGAAAGTAAAATATAAATGACTAACTTGTTGACATGATAGTCAAGATAGATAGATTGATTGAGAAAGAGACCCAGATTTCTTACAGCAATTACTGGTTGAGGGCACATGCTCATTGCAACTGGCCAGGAAATGTTACTTTGGTGGTTAGTTCCTAGTGAAATATATAGAAACTCTGTTTTAGAAGGGTTCAATTTCAGAAAAGTACAAAGTACATACACCATCAAGTGATGCTAAGTAATCTCTTCAGATTGTCATGATCAGACTGGGATGCATTATTTTGGGACCACACGAGGCGGTATTGATGAACTGCATGTCATCAACATACATGCAAAAACGAGCCCCATGCAGATGAAATTAATTGGCACGTAGGTGCATATACTAATGTGATTTAACAAGAAAGGCGGTAATTTTGAGCTTTTACAATGTATTGCTGTTTGGATAGATGAGTAAGGGGAATTAACACTGCTTGAGTTCATGAAAGGTTGAATCCATTTGAGAACTTGCCCAGTGAACACGAATCTATGCTGGTCATCTAAGGAAGATAGCAAAACTACTTTGGAATTGAGTACACGGCGGAAACCAGCTAGGAAGAACTCATACAATTTGCAATATTTCATGAATTTCTGGAGTTGTTGAAAAACTGTGTTTTTCAAGTAGTTTGCCTAGATAGGCTTGTCATGAAATGGGACACAGGTTACTGTTGACCCTGTACTGAGAGAGGGTTTTTGAGCAAAGGTTTACTTTTTTGGATTCTTCCAGGCATTTGCTATTACACTTTAGGATAACATTTGAAAAAGTCTAAAAGGTTATGTATTATATATTTGTAAAGGTGCTTCATATAGTGAGCCTGGAACATATCAATAGCAGAGGGTGATGGACAGGTCTGCGAAACGGCATCTAACAAAACGAATCTCTTGATTTTTTTTTTTAACTTCATTTTTATTGCATCACCAATATAAATGTACAGACAATATACTTAGCATTAGCAACACATCATGTACAGGCTTGGTTAGATCCAATCGATCGCCGGCAGGAGGTTTCATCTCGAGCTTGGCGCGGGTGACCTCAACTCTGCCCATTTCTTGTGACTCCTTACAGTGTCCGACCGCTTCATCAAGCAAATAACCCTGGGACGCTTTTGTGGTTTTCTCCCCTCCCCCTCCCCAAATTTCGGTACCCCAATTCCCCTCCAAAACAGCCTCCTACCCACCCACCCCCGTGGTCGCTCTGCGCTGGATTGACAGTGTAAAAGCGTCTGGTGTGTTGCAGGAGGAAGTAAACTTTCGTTAAGGTGTGTTCTCCTGTGTAGTGTTAGGGTCTGCTCCATCTAGTGCACTCTCGCCATCCTGCCCCTCATCGTCCACATCCCGGAGTGCCTGCACCATCACCTCCCATGCCGTCGCCCTCTCCAGCGCCTTCTCATCATTCAACCTCCAGGCCAGCTGGTATCTTAGGGTACTTTCACACGCGGCCCATCTCAGACATTCTCCATACCATCTTTTATACGTGGGCCCCACTCTGGACTTCCAGTTTCTCGTGATCTCCCGCTTGGCCAGGATGAGCCCCAAGTCTATAAATTTACTAGTCATCTTAGTCCTAGGTGTATGCGGGAACCAATGTAGGACGCCAACCGCTTTAGTAAACTGGATATCCCTGTCTGTCGCTGCGTTAAGGGCCCGCCCAACTTCCTGCCAATAATCCCCCAAGGAGGGGCAATCCCACAGCATATGGCACAAATCCGCCCCAGCTGTGTTACATCTGGGGCAAGCAGCGTCAGTCGCCCCAAAATACTGTTGGATTTTCCCAGGGGTGAGGTATGCCCTGTGAATTACATAAAAGTGAATCAATTGGAACCTGGCGTTCCTCGAGCTCTTCCTTGCCCGTCCTAGCAACTGGCCCCAGGTCGTGTCTGGTATCTCCATTTGGAGGTCCAGCTCCCACTTGGCCTTCAGGGCTGCCAAAGGTTGCAAGGCCTCCCGCTGCATCCTGGAGTAGAGGCACGTGACAGCCTTAAAGGTTCCCGCCGCCATCATGGCGTACTGGCAGGCCTTCGAGGTGCCAGGTTCCTGCAGCCCTTCCCCCCAGTGGGCTCGCATAGCGCCCGTGACTGCTGCGTGCAGCAAGTAGTCGCCCCTCGGAAGGTCAAATCGCTCCTGCAGGTCCCGAAACGGCAGCAACACCCCATCTTCGTAGAGGTCACCCAGCATTAGTATTCCTGCCTCCTCCCATCCCAGCAAGCGCGACCAGTCACCCCCATGTGGGAGGGCGGTGACCATCCCCAGCGGAATTTCGGGGGCATACATACGGCGAACACCCGCCCGCTTACGGGCCCGGTCCCAGGAAAGCCGGAACGTCTGCTCCTCGAGCGTCAGATCTCCCACCCGGAGTTTCTGGTGCAGCGTAATATATGCCAGAACGTGTCGTGGGGTGCCTTCTACTCTCGCGTCCTCGGGGCCTCTATACACTCTCGCCACCTCCTGAGTAAAGGTCTGCAGCTGCGCAGCTAGGTAATACCCTTCAAAATCCGGCACTGCCATACCTCCTTCATCTTTAGGGCGCAACAGCGTGTCGAGCGCTATGCGCCTCCTACCCGTACCCCACAAGAACGCTATGACCAGTGACCTCAGGCGTTTGAAAACCGAGCTCGGTACCCACACCGGTAGTGTCCTAAAATAATACAAAAGCCTGGGCAGGGCTATCATTTTAAGCAGGGAAATTCTACCAGCTAGGGAGAGCGGCAGGGTTGCCCAGAAGTCCATGGACCCCCGCAAGGCGTTAATACAGCGAGTGATGTTACCATCCAGCAGGTCGGATGGGGCGTGGTAAACATAGACCCCCAAATAATGCAGACAGCTCGGCTCCCACCGGAGTTCCTGAGCAGTGAGTGGGCACGGTTCTCCCGGCCTCAGGGGAAACAGACAGGATTTAGGCCAGTTGACCCTCAGGCCCGACAACCTACCGAATCGTCCCAGTAGCTGTCGCGTCCCCTGAAGCTCGGGGCCCGCGTCGGCCAAAAACATCAGCAAGTCATCCGCGTACAGGGAGATGAAGTGCGGTCTCCCCCTAAATGACAAACCTGCGTAGTGGCGGCCCAGTCTGGCTTCCGCAGCGAAGGGTTCCATCGCCAACGCGAATAAGAGCGGGGATAGGGAGCAGCCCTGTCTAGTGCCACGCCTAATTGGGTATTGACTCGAGATCAGTGTGCCCACTCGGACCCTCGCTACCGCCTCAGTGTAGAGGACCTTGGTCCATTTTATATAACCGTCCCCCAGCCCGAAGCGACGCATCACCTCATATAAGTATCCCCATTCAAGACTGTCAAATGCCTTCTCAATATCAATGGAAAGGACAAATGGGGAGACAGTGTCCGGCCAGTCCGCACCCATCAGTCTCGTGAGTCTACGAATGTTATGGGTGGTGTTGCGTGTCGGTATGAAACCGCACTGGTCACCGTGAACCAGGCCCGTCATGTGTACCAGCAGTCTGTTGGCCAGAATTTTACTGAGGATCTTGTAGTCCGTCGTCAAGATAGACAACGGACGATACGAGGACAGCGCCGCACTCTCTCTGCCCGGCTTCAAGAGCGGGATCATGAGGGCCTCGCACATGGAGCCCGGGAGTCGGCCCCTCTCCTGCGCCTCGTTGTATACTTCGCGCAGCCGTGGTGCAAGGTACTCTAGGTATTTGCCATAAAATTCGATCGGCAGTCCGTCAAGGCCCGGGGTCTTATTTCTAGCCATCTGTTTTATAGCACAACCTATTTCTCCGAGAGAGATGGGCCGACCTAGTTCTTCTGCCTCCGAGTCCTCCACTCGCGGCAACTGCAATCCGTCCAAGAACTCCTCAAGCTCCTCTGCCCCTCCTGTTCCCCCACTCTCATAGAGCCCCTCATAATAAGCACGAAACTTATTCAGGATCCCGGGTTGAGTGTGGCAGGGCTCCTCCCCTGGCTCCTGGATCCCCATGATCGGCACTCCCCCCCGGATTGGGTTAGCAAGCCAAGCCAACATTGACCCCGCCTTATCACCTTCCGCATGCGCCCTTGTCATGTACGCTTTGTGATCGAAGCTACGCAGCCGCTCCAGCTCTACCGCCAGCCCCTCCCGCGCCCCGCTAAGCCCCTCCTGCAGTTCAGGGTGATTCGGGCGCCTCTTCTCTAGTTCTCTCAGCCGTGTCTCAGCCTTATCTAAGTCATCCAACAAAGTCTTCCGAGCCCCTGCCGTGTGTCCAATACAGTGTCCCCGCACCACCACCTTGAACGCATCCCATTCAACCGCCCTCGTGGAGGCTGAGCCACTGTTCTCCTCAAAATACCTCTCAATACGCTCACTTAGGGCCTCCCTGAACAACAAATCGTCCAGGGTATCATGTTGCAGGCGCCATGTTGGCACGCAGTTAACAGTCACCATCCATTCCAGAGATAACAACAAGGGGTTGTGGTCCGATATCGTCCTAGCCAAATATTCCGCCCCTCCCACCGCGGGGAGCACACATGCCGAACAAAGAAACGCATCCAGCCGCACATGCAAATCATGCAGGTGTGAGTGAAAGGAATAGTCCCTAGCGGTGGGGTGCAACGCCCTCCATGCATCCGTGAGGGCCCAGCTCTCCTGCCATTCCAACCTACGCTTAACGACCCTATGTACTGGGGACGCGCGCAGCGGGGGATGGGACCTATCTAGTAACACATCCTCAACCGAGTTGAAGTCCCCCCCCAAGAGGACCGGCCCTGCCAGGTAACCCGCCAATTTGCCCGAGATAGTAGACAAGAAGGCGGGCAGGTCTACATTAGGAGCATACACATTACAGAGAGATATCACCCTGCCTCTTCGCTTCCCCTCCACCGCCACATGTCTGCCCTCAGGGTCCACCAATGACTTTGAGACCTGGAAGGGGACCCCCGCCCGTATCCAAATCAGTGCCCCCCTTGCAAAAGCCGAAAATGTTGTGTAGAATAGCTGCCCCCTCCAGCGCCTTTGCAGGGCCGCCCCTTCCTGCTTATTAAGATGTGTCTCCTGCAGGAACGCTACATGAACCCCCCTACGCTTGAGGTACGCCTGGACCTTATGTCTGCGCGCCATGGACTGCATACCCCGCACATTCCAGGTCACACATTTCAAAGCCCCAGTGCTAGCCATCTCCCCCTACACAATCGGACCATACAGCAAAGAACAATGTCCGCACAAGTCCCGCGACCACGGGCCCACCCACCCACCCTCTCCAAACAGGAAGCTGAACCCCACCAACAACAACTGCCCCCGAGCAACCCCAACTGCTCGCAACTCCCACCCCCCCAGGACAGGCCCCCCCGCAACTGGAAGTACCCCCATCCAAACCAACACTCCCGACCACCCCTCAAGGAGAGGTGGTAATGCTCGCAGTCCCCACTGCGATGACCTTAGGGGCCAGTAGGGCGCGGCTCAATGCGATAGAACCTCAAAACAAGTCAGCCCCGCGCGCTCCACCCCGCAATCCCCTAATTACAACTCCCCAAAACCTCAATCAATAATGTTCCACTGCTGCGGGCCCAGTGCCCCGGTGTCCAACCAACGAGCTCACTCCACCAGTTCAGTTCAACACGCCTCCAATATCTCCTCCGAAGTCTGCGGCGTCACAATAGGGCCCCGGGCTCCACCAAATTCCGATTGTCCTGTCTCCGAGCCCGTGCCCGGGTCCTCCGATTCCGTGCCCTTCCCGGACCGAGTCCTGGCGGTCCTAGATAAGTCCACTACCGCCTGTAGTGCCGCCTGCCTCTCCGCCTCCGTCTGTGACACCGATGGTTTCCCGGTTCTCTTGCGGTTCCTCCTGATCCGTTGGGACTGCCTCACTGGCTTCGCCACCTTGGCCTCCTCCTCCCTGGCCTTGGCACCGTCCGTACCCGCTTTATAAGTGTCCCACCAGTCCCAAGCGTCCGCGGAAGTTGTGAAGAATAGTGTTTTCTCATCCACCACCACTCTTAGCTTGGCAGGGAACAGCAGGGAGTACTTGATGCCTTCCTGGCGGAGCTCCCGCTTGAGGGACAGGAAGTTTGCCCGGAGTCGCTGCGTCTCATACGTATAGTCCGGGAACATGGTGACTCTATTGTTCTCCACTTGAAAGGGCCCTGCTTCTCTCGCCCTCTGTAAGAGCCAATCTCTGTCCCGATAATGGAGCAACTTGAACACCACCGGGCGAGGAGGAAGGCCCAAGGCTGGCGGGCGTGCTGGAACTCTATGTGCCCGTTCCAGGGAGAAGAAGGGGGACAGACCTTCCGGTGCCACCTCCGTCCGCAACCAGTTATCAAGGTATCCCACCATGTCGTCGCCTTCAATTTTCTCCGGCAGGCCACCTAGGCGTACGTTGTTGCGCCTGTTTCTGTTTTCGGCATCCTCGGCCCTCCTTTCCAGCACCTTCAGGCGGTCCATCACGTCTACCATTTGGGCCTTCATCGTTTCATGGCCCGGGGCTAATTCCTTAACCGTGATCTCCACGGTTTTCACCCTGTCTTTAAGTTTGTCGTGGTCGGCCTTCAGGAGGCCCAAGCCCGTCGCCACCTGAGCGATATCTTGCTGCAGGGCGTCCTTAGTGGTGGCGATGGCCTCCAGGATACGATCCTGCATCCGCTGCAATGCCACTTGGTCTCGCTCCGCTCCCTCCGCTGCCTCAGTGTCGGTCGCGCCATCTCCCTTCCCCTTTGGTTTCCCCATCTGGGCCGGTTTGGGCGGCGGTCTCCGAGTTTATTCCTGGTCACCCTCCGAGTGTTGTCGGGTTTCGTTCTTCGGCAGGGTTCCCGGGCCCAGTTTTGTCACCAAGTAGTAGGAAACACTGAGCGATCGCGGCCCGGCCTGCGCCAGACGTGCCAGGGGCCCGGGGCTCTCGTCACTGGGCCACTGCCGCACTGCCGTCGCCCCCACTAGGGGGGCGGTCCTCAGCCACCGCCCAAAAGTGCTCCCAAAGTCCACTCGGCACCCGGGGAGAGGCGCGATGTGGCCGCCAACACCCTTGAGTCGTCAGTTGAGCAGTCCTCAGTGGGTCTCCGGGCAGATGTCTCCGTCGTGTCTGCTCTCATGCCCTCGCCGCCATTTTGGGGTCCGCAACTTCTCGCCTAGGTTCCACTTTCAAAGTCGAAATACTGCTGTGGGATGGCTCGGTGTCGTCCTCCGTGGGCCTCGGACCCTCCGCAGTAACGTCCAGTATCGGATGATATCGGTTACCTCGGGGTTCGATCAGATTTTCAGGATATTTTCCGGGATCGGGCACGGAGCTCCGAGCTCACGCTGCCTACCTCCTCGGCATCCAAGCCACGCCCCAACTAATCTCTTGATGTGTATGAAATTGGAAAGGTGGGCCTCGGAAATTGTAGTGGAACAAGTTCTAAGGCAGTTCACCGTAGGTGCAATGGTTTCTTTCATGTAGGCATACGTAATGCTCATGATTTTATATTCAAACTCAAAGATACATTCTCACACAGTTCCAGAGAATGGGGAATGGCAGAAAACTTCGAAGTAGGGAAATGGCGTTCTGGCACAAATTAGAACAATTCTTTAGACACCTTTAGACAATACTTTGAGAGAAATATGTTTGGTTTTTTGGCTTCCTGGATTTTACATTTGTATTCAGCCATTGGTTTAGTGCATGCACTGCATTTTGGTTTCAGGCAAATATTGCTGTCTTTATTTGCGTTCCGCTTGACAGACGTTCGGTTTCATGGACTTTAGTTCAGGAGTTAACCACCTGTTTTGAGGATAATGAGTTCAAAACGGTTTTCTTGTCACTGAAAAATATAACAGATCTTTTAATGAGCTCTTTCCTACTGAGACAAGTGGGATCTGTTTTATTAATTGGGCACCAAAACTCTTCTGGTACCTCTATAGGCCAATAACATTTGATAATCCCCAAAAATATTTATTGTGAATCGCAAGTATTAAATTATGAATTCTTCTAATTTACTTTCTCCTAAAATATGAATAAGGGCCTGTGTGGAAAGTTCCAGACCGCCTGACTTACATCATAAAATTTAACTTTGTGCCAGGACACCCAGTTAGAGAAGTAATGCGCGTTACAGGTAACTGAATTCATGTAAAATTAGATTTTGAACTCAGGAGTTAAAAACCATTATCCTTTAAGGCTCTAAGGAATGCTCTGTTTTTGTGATGAGAAAAGAGGTAGAGTCAAGGAAGTGCTGGATTCGGATACTAGGCTACTTATCACATGTAAAGCTACTCTGTGGGGGTGGCATTGCTTCGCCTCTCTTCAGAAGAACTTCTACCTTGCTGCAGGCTGTGGGTGTGGGAGGGTTGAGTGCATCAGGATTAGATGTCTGACTTGGTAGTTTTTGTGGCACATCCTTTTGGTGGTGACGTTATGGCCTAGAGCAGAGAATATTAGCTTCGCATTATTTGGAAAACATCCCTCGTTTTCAAAGGAATGCACTCTTTGGTGTGGAGTATGTGTTTGTTTATTTATCATAATCAGATGTTGGAATTTAGTTTATTTAATTCTTTCTTGGCACATGGTTAATAAACTAGCGTTTGAATACATTATACACTGGATCAAGACCACGAGCACACACATTTGCAAAGTAAATTAAAAATACACGGTTTATTTTGCACCAAAACAGCAGCCTCAAAGTTAACTGCATTGGGTCTCGGGAACGTCTGGCCGTCAACCTTTTGTAAAGATGAGCTAGAATAATTCTACCTCTTTGGCTTATTTTTTTATTATTTTAATTGTTAGTTATGAAGTGCCATTCGTTATTATTTTATTTTTGAAGAAGGCGTACTCACAATCAATGGGTGTTTCCAAGGGGCACTTACCTGTTACAGGGTTTCCACCATCGTACAGAGGAGGATCCCAAACAACGCTAGCCCAATCTTCACCAACGCTGGTGATGCGTACAGCATCTGGAGGATCTGGAACATCTGGAAGGGATAAGAGGTACACTCAGTGACCGGCGCCTTCTTACTCTTTGGTACTGGCCTATGTTAGCAGTGTCTTGGATAACCCTGCTAACTAAAACAGAATATCAGAGTCAAGTGGTGAAGTGTAAAATGACTATCCAAGTTGTGGCTTGACAGCACTTAACTGTGTGAACTAACTACAAAACATGGTAAATAACTACCCAAATAGATCTTACGGGCCTCTCAACCCCTGGACACGGCGCCTAGAATGTTTTGGTAACTGGTTACTGTCTAAAATAAGGCTTTTATTCTTGTCTTGATGGTCTACCATGAATTTGCTATGCTGGGAAATAATCAGGCCCTAACCTTCTACAATCTGTTAATTCAGTCAAATGCTGACTGTGCGGAGACTCGCGCCTATGAGCGTTGCCTTTGCGATGTCTCATTGTGTATCGAGAAGAAGCTTGACCGACTAATGTGTAGGAGAATCTTGTTTATGCATATAGCAATAAGGATGGATAGACAAGGAAAGAGTTAAACATCAGTCTTTGACATAAACCTACTGTGAAGATCCCACAATTACATTGCTGTTCTGTTTGGAAGGAACATTAAAAAAAATGTATTTCCATTGTATTTTATCATGTCCATTCCCAGTCTATTGGCACAGGGCTAGTACAACGAGAAAGCAATGGGAATGTTATTCATATTGTGGAGTGAGATACGGTCGAAGCCTTAATATTGATGAAGAGTTGTACAAAGTGCTGGTGCCTGGTCAGCAGGGCTATGTGATGAACACAATGGTCTCAGTTCTCTGGGTTCATAGTCAAATAAGGAAGGTATCAGAAACTAGGCGTAACCAGGCAGAGGTATAACTAGATTATTGTGAGTTAGCCTGATGAAGACGGTAGGATTTCACCTGACGGGAGTATGAGTCCTCAAAAACGGGCAAATACTGTGGGAGAATTGGGAGACTCATATGCGAGCTGGTGCAAAGAATCACGTGCATATCAGCTATGTGCCCCACGTCATCTGATGTGAAATCTGATATGGGTTTCCTGATGTATGCTGTTTAAACATCCTAACATATGAGACTGCATTTCATCTGTGTGCTTCAGCTTTTGATTGTATGACAGTTCTGACGTTTTTGTGCTAGAATGAGGTATGGTAATCTTTGGGGGGGATGTAGGGTTTGGTGGAAAGGATACTCCGCCCCAGTTCTGATAGAGTACACTGTACGATAAACGGACTGCCGGCCAGCCCTATTTAGTTTGGGAGGACCGTCAGCTTTCCGTGTAAAGAGACCCTGTTGGATATGGTGATAGAAAATTAGGGGTCGCCGGAGGAAGGGCATTACACTGTCAATCCTATTTATGTTGGATGGTGTGATGTCTTTTTTTCTGTCCGCCACTGCCAGGTAGATCCTGGTGGTGAGTGACAGAAAAAAACAAATAATGACTCCCCACACCCAGGGAAAAAGTCCCTGGGTGTGAGGGTCATTAGTTTTTTGTGTTTAAAAAACATTAAATTAGTAACAGTTTGCCGTATGGACATCAGAACAGACGGCAGATGCTCAACCAAACCTTTTTGTACCTTAACAGGAACCACCATGATGGTGTTTCCTGTCTAGCTATAGATATCATCCCTTCCCAAGGAGTTATCGCTAAAATTTTGTACGTCAAGGCGCTGGACTCTGACTCTAGATCTGCTGTTTGCCTAGTTTAGTAATTTGATAACATCTACATTTTCTTATTCCTTTATTACAATTAATATACATGTTATGACAGTGGGTGTGAGCTTCTGATTTCATGCTCAGCACTTTCAAACTGCACTGTACCAATAATAACTAAATATTTGGGCATGTGAGGCTGACCTCCATCAGTTCAGCATGCTCACGTTGACTCATATTGTCAGCAAGACCTGCCATTATTGAATTGGCCTTTTTCTTCGAATCTGAGCAATGCTTGAATGGTGCTGCTCTATGGTTTCGCACTACTTAGGTTTCCATTCTCATCCACTCTGTTCTACTTACCAACAACCTTAATGATAAGTGTGGCCTTGTCTTCACCAGAAGGGTTGGTCACAATAATGTTGTAGTTGCCTTCGTCTGCCCTGATGGCACCTTCAATGACAAAGCTGCTCAGCTCCTTCCTGAGATCAACACGCACGCGGCCTTCAATGTCCGTGAATGGCTAGAATTGGTCAAGAAGAAACGGGGGCAGAGAAAGAGGAGATTGGCAGGGTGGCACAGTACAGACACACTCACACACACACACCTCTCTCTGTGCTTACGTTTTACACTTCAATGAGGAATTGGATCAAACGTACTGATTTCAAATTATTCACATATCTATTCAATATACACATGAGTGAAATATACGTTCAATGGAAATTGTAGGATAAATATTTATAAGAAAAAATGAAACAAGGACTTTATAAAAGTTGTCAAGGTGAATGGCACCTTTTTATTTAAAATAATCAATTCAGGAGTTATCTTGAAGATACATAATTGGATGACAATATTTTACAACAGTTTATGCAATTATAAAGTAATATAAATTGATTAAAAATCAATGAATGCAACAGCAAAATGTTGTAAATTAATATTTCAATTTCCTTTGTGCAAGTAATAAAGTTGTTGAAATGACACTCTAATTAACAATTCAAACAATTGCTCTGTCCAGGCTTTTGTTACTTATCCAGGATATGTGCTAGGAAGGAAACCTTCCAGTGCCTTGACTTGTGACTGTATTGTACTCACTACTATCCACCGGATAGACAGTGTCTTTGCGATTTCAGAAGTGTCACTAATTCTGGCATCTGTATAGCAGCTACACAACCTGCCTTCTGTGATACACAGGGGGGGAAATTCTCAAGAACGTGTGATAATCATTGCAAAATAAGCTTAACGCAACTTTGCACATCGCAGTCTATCGCGGGAAAATAACACTGTGTTAACGTCGTATTCTCAACACGCCAGTACCATGCGATAGGCTAACCATAACGTGTCCGATTTCTGAGTTAAAACCAACGCAACGCTGAAAAAACACGAAACGCGAAAATAGTAGCGATAAGGCCAATCGCAATACAAACATCAGCGATAACCAGTGACAGGCCTGCAATTCCCAAGCGCCATGCGGGAAAATGCTCCATAAAAGCATAGTAAAAAACTGGTGAGATGACAATGTACGAGCAAAACCCCACACCCATGACGTAGATTAATGACCGTTGTCCCGCATCAGATAGGCATCTACTCACAGTCAGTCACAAACAGTCACAATGTACATTGACATGCATTCTGTATGTAAACTGCGCCAATGTGGAAACATACATGAACACACTGTGAAACCGCATCTCCCCATCAAATTGCAGAGGGACAATCAACACCTCCTGCACACAGAAGTGGCATGTCCACGATCTGATTCACCTAGGAGTGTCACATATCGGGATTGGTCGAGGACCAATTCACAGACTCTTTTACATAAACTACAGTCATCATGCCCCGATCTTGCCCCAGACAGCAATGCAACCAATGGTCAAATCATGGATTGGATAAACACCACAGTTAATGTTGCAGTCCCACTAAGAAAAGTCACTTTTAAGAAGAAAACTCCTTCTCAGCCATGGTTCTCGGAAGTTCTTAGGTCACAAAAGCAGAATTGTAGAAGAGCTGAGAAAAAATGGAGGACCAATTATGATTCAGGGCTAAAAGAAGACTACAAAACTGCCTTGGTTGTTTATAAAAATCTGATTATGGCAGAAAAAAGCAGCTTTTGTACGCAAAAAAGTAAGGAGACAAAAAACTCCAGCAAAGCGCTTTTTGCCACAGTAAAAAAACTAACAAAAATAGAGAACAATAGTACAGCAGCAATGACGTCGGACTTCTGCAATACTCTGGGCGAATTTTTCATTAATAAAGTTTCATCCGTATATGACTCCTTTAAAAGACTCAATATAGTTGCACCCGCCCAGGTACCCTTAGAACCTATTAAAGAATCCGTGATGATATTGCAGAGTCCATGGTTTCAATTCACACCACCCTCAGCAGATCAGATTCTGTAAGTGGTGAAGACCACTAGATCCGGCAGCCCATTGGACCCTTGTCCTCCCAAGGTGATGCAGCTTTTCCCGGAACTGCTGAGTTTACAACTGGAGAAACTATTCACACAAATATTCAAATCTGAGATTTTTCCATACGCCTGGAAAACCACCTCGGTGATGCCACTTTAAAAAAAAAATCTAATTTAGATTCTGAAGAGCCGAGTAACTACCGACCCATTGCCAAGATACCATTCGCAGCTAAAACTCTGGAAAAACTTTTGAACAAGCAGATGTCACAATTCCTCTCGGAGGGAAATTTACTAGACCACTCACAATTTGGTTTCCGAGAGGGACATGGGACAGAAACGGCACTGCTAACGGCGGTGGAAGAACTCAGGAGTGTTCTGGATAACGGAGGGAAGGCCGCCTTGGTACTTCTGGACCCATTCGGCGGCCTTCGATACGGTTAGCCATGAGACACTCCTGACCCGTTTGGCAGACGTCAGAGTTCATAGTTCGGCACGTTCTCTTCTGGCATCCTACTTGTGCAATAGAACTTTCTCAGTAGAGCTGGGGGAGGCAAGATCCAAATCATTTAGCTCACCGTGTGGGGTGCCCCAGGGGTCATCTTTAAGCCCTACCCTTTTTAATCTGTATGTAGCCCCGTTAGCAGGAATCATAGGGGAAAGCGGCTTTATCCCAGTTTCCTATGCCGACGACACCCAGATAGTGGTGTCTATTAGCAAGGATGTCAAAGAGACTCCGGATAAATTCAGATCATGTATGACGCAAGTCAGACAATGGATGCTGAATAACTGCTTGAAGTTAAATGGGGATAAAAGTGAAGTAGTGGTGCTTGGGGCTGATCCAAACACCTGGTCCCCGGAGTGGTGGCCAGACAGTCTTGGTAACTGTCCGGCTCCAGTAGAAAATTGAAAAATCTGGGTATGACTCTAGACATCAAACTCTCATTTGATGCTCAGGCCAGTAAACTGGCTTCATCAGTCTGGTACATTTTGAAAATGATTAGAAAACTTCTGCCCTACAGCTGATGTTCGGAAAACGGTGGTGACTGCCCTGGCTTTGTCAAGGATAGACTATGGAAATGCCTTGTATGCTGGGACCAAGGTCCAAATTCTAGCAAAACTACAACGTTTGCAGAATGCAGCCGCAAGGCTGGTGCTGGACATTCCTAAATATGAGCCAATTGCCCATAAACTAAAAACCCTTCATTGGCTCCCCATCGCCAAAAGAGTGCAGTTTAAATCGCTATGCCTGGCTTATAAGGCGCTTCACGGTTTTGGCTTGCAGTTCTTAAAAACCCACCTGAAACTATGAACCTACCAGGCTTCTTAGATCCAGCCAAGCCAAATTAATTCCAGTTCTGAAACACAGACGGGCCAGATGGGGAGGGAGAAGTTTCTTACTACACACAGCAAAGGTATGGAACCTGCTCCCAATCTCTATTAAAGACAGTCCATCCCTGCTTTCTTTTAGAAAAGCAGAGAAAACGTGGCTCTTCACTGCCTGCTAGACTCTGTACTGTCGGCCTAGAAGTCTCTGACTGTCATAGCGCCAAGACGCCCATGGGCATTCACGCGCTCTATAAAATGATAAATCAAATCAAAAAATTATGAAAGCATGGACAAATGTAGGGGCAGTGACTCCCTCTTACGTACATGTTGCCCATGTCGTGGGACTTGAGTCACAGGGGGCATCTCTGCATCATGGTGGTACATATCTGAGCCCAAAAGAATCTCTGTTGTCAGTTGTAGGTCACAATTGACAGCCAAAATGGAATGATTTGGGACACATGTGAAACGCCGAAGAGTAAGATACTGGACCAACAGTGACACACAGAACTGGCATTTCAAATATGTGACACCCTAAACAGCCTCTCTGCACACCCACCATCCATTAACAAATCTCAAAATTGCTAGCACTACATGTCGCACTCACACTTGTCTGAGTGATGTGCCTGTACAGATGAGTGAGATGCACGCAGGGAATGTGTCTTGAAATTCAATTAGTTGCACATGCTGTGCCTGTGGTCATTCATCGCACTGTCCCATGATTGCCAAGGACTGTCCCAATGTGACGTTAACATGAGAAGAAATTGTCAATGATGGTATTCCTACGGGCTAGTCCTGCTGCAGATGCAGTGGGGTGTGGTCCACCTGCCTTATCGTCATCATCATCGTCTAGTTCATCTGGCACTTGTATCCATGGGGCATTGCTGCGTACACATATGTTGTGCAACACACTTATTGCAACAATCATCTTGCACATGATGTCTGGGCTGTACATGAGCCTTCCACCTGTGATGTCCAGGTACCTAAAACGTGATTTCACCACACCAAATGGCCATTTACGGATGCCCCTAGTGGTTTGTGGGCCAAATTGTACTGCCTCTGGGCCTGTGTGTTCGGGGCGCGGAGGGGTGTCATCATCCAAGCGCAGAGTGCATATCCTTTATCACTTGTGGTAGTGCAGAGAGACATGAGTTAAGACTTCGTACTGCATGATGTGTTGGCAGGCTCACTGGTTTATTGGTTTGTGATATGGGTGACTTAGTGATTCCTGTATGACATGTACTGCTTGTTGCAAATGAGCGGCACCAATGTGTATTATGTAGCCTCACTGCTGCTCCTCCCCCTCCCCGAGCCCATTCACTAGTGTGTGCAGCGCGTTGCATCACTTGCACCCCTAAGGCACACCATCGGCATGCCTGTCTGCGCATTTCCACAAGCCTGACTACGTCACAGTGATGTTGTGTGCTGAAGGTGGCCGGTCACTTGTGTGTAGGCCTATGGTAAGGACAGGGCAGACACAGATGTAGAGTTCCTGCCTGGCTGAACTCGCCATGCGGTTGAGGGTAGACCTTCGGCGCATGCTGCGCCAATAGCAACAGACACAACAGTTGGCATGTGTGTTCCCTGACCCCGAGTGAGCTTGCGCTGCCTCATTTACCTCTTAGGCCGAGCCGCACTCCTGGGGCATGCTACATAGCAACATTGTCCATTGCGGGACAGGTGGCGCAGACACTACAACAGAGACACATGCATTAGTTACTTCCTTGGCAAGGCCTAAACTTAACCATGCCCAGAGCAATGTGTTGAAGAACTACACCCCTATGCAGTACTGGAGCACGCCTGTCCACTTCGCTTACGCTCAAAGAAGGGTAAGACACACCTACATGACACACCTACATGTCCCAGGTCAACCCCACTGCCTGAGGTGACAAGGTTGCGCTCGCTGTACACATCACAATGTAATGTGGTATGGCCCGGGGCCCTCATGCATACATAATGACCACACGGACACACTGAGATAGTTTGTGGAACTGGCTAGGGGCACGTGCGCCCGGCCCCTTTTATTGCCAGGGTCACATGTCCAGTGACGCCTGTGCTGGATGAGTATTGGGTAGTGTAAGCCACCCCTCAGGGGTTGGTTAATGCTGGCAACAACTACAACAGTGATCAGACAATCAGAAGTTCAAAGTTCAAACAGCAAGGGTCCATGACTTGAGCTGCAAAGAGTTAGTGGCCCCAGATGCACTGCGGCCGGCACAGGCACACCGCTACGGGACGGTGACTTGTGGTGCGCTGAGGTAGGGTCACGAGATCTAAGCAGGTCCTCGTTGATGCCCAAGGAGAATGTCGCGGAGCATGACGGGGTACAGTGGAAGGTGTCCTTCCAGGGCATGATGTAGAGGGCAGAAGCAGGCACATGGAGGAGTTGAAGGCTACAGACTCCTTTTTACCACCATGTCAGTATCAGCTATATGATGATGAAGACAGCCCCCAGGCCATAGATTCAGATGCCACCAAAGTTCAACCAGAGCGTGTCCATGACTTTCGTGGCACAGAGTTAGTGGCACCAGAGCTGGAGGGGATGCAGTCTGCGATGAGGCCTGAACAATGATATGAACTCATCGAACTCATCGCAGTCCGACGTGTCGTCGGACTGCGATGCACAGAGTTAGTGGCACCAGTGCAGTCATTGGTAGTGTTCGATCACCTCTGTAACGGGGATCCTTTTTTCCTCCGGACTGAACCGTGTCTTCCTCTTACTCCTCTCCTTGCGTACTGTGGCATGAGAAATCAAGACTCAGTTCCAAATGTTTGACCAACTTGACCGCAGTGTAGGTCAGAGGCAGCAGTCAGCGTGGGTCAACCGCTGTCCAGCCAGCTCCTCCTGGATCTCTAACACACGACGTTGGACTGGCATGTGGAGAAAATTTGTGGCTGACGAAGGTAGTGGCACCAGAGCTGAGCGGGTGTGCTGCCTGCGACAATACCATATCCTGCCTGGTACTGACTGCATTGGATTGGTGTGTGGCCTGCAGGACCTCAGTGTAGGCCGTAGGCCGAAGTCAGCAAGGCCCCACAGACACGTGTGGTTGGAATGCTATACACAGAGTTGGTGGCACCACATCGAAGGGAGTATAGTGATATAAACTCTACCATGAAATATGTGCTCTGCCATTGTGTAATCAAGACTCAGTTCCAAATGTGTGACAGTACTTGTCCGCTGTGTCTGCCGGTGGAGTAAGTAAATGTAAATTGATACTTGTATAGCGCACTACTCACCCGCAAGGGTCTCAAGGCGCTTGTACGAATACCGCTGTGGAACCCATCCTGGTTTTCCCTGTGAGGCGTCCACTCCTGGGCACCCCAAGGTGGAGGCCAGGCATCCTTAGCGTTGTGGGGGCCGTTGTGGAGATTAAGCAAGCTATTGCCCAGAGTTGCAGAGTGGGACTCCATGATTGGAATAAGCACCGAGGCGAGAATTATCAGGTCCGTGGAATTTGGAGCCCAAGACCCACCGAGGCGGGGAATTGAACCCTGGTCCCAGGCTAGACCTCTGCATCAGGGTTTGCCGCTCAAATCATTGAGCCATACTTCTCCACGTCAACGAGAAATGAGTACTGCGGGCCTCCGAGGAGGCTGCCTAGGTCGTGGGCCTTGACCGTGGAGCTTGCACCGGCATGCCGTGGGCCCTCCATGACACACGCCGGTGTCGGCAGGTGAGCAGTGATGCCTGGATGCTCAGGGGTGGGCAAGACTGGTTCGGGGACCAGCGACCCAGGCTGCTGTAGGCGCCTCGTGGCGGGTTGAGAGGCGCCGCCCTAGCATAGACGTTGGCCATTTCAGAAGAGAACCACACCCAGGGCTACGTGCTTTTTATTCACCCCCCTATGCTAGCCTGGCCAGCCCACTCCGCACACGCTTACAGGGGGGATGAAACAACCTACATTTCCGCGATCTTCCCCACTGGCTGGGGTGACATGATTGCGTCCACTGTTCACTACACTACCACCACCACCAGTGTATGTCGACATGGATAAGTCTGTGGTCTGCACACTGCAGTCTGTCCAGCACATCACCGCCACACTTGGCATTGTGTACATTCTCATTCATGTGTCACTTGCCTCCTTCGCACATGCCTCTCACCACATTCTGCTAAGGTGTGGCTGAGGTGCCATGCCATTGATGGCTCATGTTCATGGCTAGCCCAGGTTCCCACAGTAACTTGTGCTGTCGTGTCTGGTAGGTGGGCATGTTGTTTGTGAGTTAGTGACGTGCGCATTCCCAGAGTAGTGAGTTGCATGATTGTGGAGTTGAGGTATGTGTTGTGTTCCTTTGGTACTTACCAACAAGCAGTGCATTTCCGTAGGTGCCAGCCTGGAAGCGCTGGGTGATGATGGAATGCCGGAAGATGTATGAATAATGCACACTGCCTGTGTAGTTGGCGACGACATTGTTGAAGAGTCCCCGGTGGTCCACTAATGCCTGTACATTGATGGAATGTGTGTGCTTTCTGTGGCGGTAATTGTGTGCAGTTTCGGCAGGGGGTACAAGTAGGACATGTGTGCAGTCAATTGCCCCCAGCACGTGCGGGAAGCCAGCTATGCCGTAGAAGCCTTGCTTGGTCTCCAGCTGCTCCTGCGCAGTGTGGCGGAAGTATAGGTACTGGGGAACAACGCTGATGATGGCACCCAAGACAGGCGTGAGGAACTTTGATAGGGCTGGCTGTGAGACTCCTCGGACTCTGGCGGTTGTTGGTTGAAAGGTACCAGAGGCCAACAGATGCAGCACAGCCAGCAGGTTTGTCTGCGGAGAGATGTTGGTTGTCCGATGTGTTGGTACCATCAGCCTGCGAGCAATTATGGTCAGGATGCGGAGGATGGTTGTCCTTTTGAGCCTGGAGTGAGTAATGACATTCTCTGGTGTTAAGTCTGTGAGGCTGGTGCTTTTCCTGAAGGTCCTCTGTCTTTGTCTGCCCTGCCTCTTTGGTGGTCCGGGGGGGAGCACAGGAGGAAGGCATAGGGGGGAGGGTGGCAGGCCTGGGGGTGTTGGCGGTGGGTGTTGTGGCCCTGTTGGGGCTCCGAGCTGCATGATCAGTAGCTCCATGGCATCTGTTGTTCTTCAGGTGTGGCTCTTGCCTGTGCCCCCTTTTCTGGTGCAGGTTAGCATCCGACTTTACACCAGGTCAGAGCAGGTGTTAATTTCCTGCTGCTAACGTGCCTTATCGCCTGTTATGTGGTCTTATCGCCGATGTGGCTAGTCGTTGAGAATGTTGAGAAGTGGTGTTGTTGCAGCTTTCGCACAGGAATGCCTACTCTGCATCTCATTAGCATTAGTTGCCGGGGTCATCTGTGGAGATATTCTTTGCGGCTACTATCGCAGGAAAACTGGTGATATGGGCTGTTAGCACCAGCTTGTGAATGGGGCAATAATTTATCGCCACTTTGGCTGCGATAAAGTGCTCATAACTCAGCGAACAATCCTTGAGAATATGCCCCAAGGTTTTGAATACAGAACATTTCAGTATTGCAGGTCAGTGTAGCGTCTGTAGATGCCCCTTAATAGATTACGGGAAGGGATTTTAGAGATCAACCTCAATACTGCATTTTACACAATCAGTGGATGATTTACCAGAAAGTGTGGGAGTCCAAGTTACAGAGAATTTCCAGTAATCGAACCCTGAGGAGATATGGGCATGAACAACAGTTTTGCAGTAAACAAGTGGAAGAAGTGAAAGGATCTTTTTATGAAACCGTACAATGTGAAAGCATATTGCCACAACCTTAAGAAAAGGATAGTTTGTCATCGACTATGATGTCCATATTTCTAGCTCTACTTACCGGGGCGAGCATGGGTCCTAGCTCTTCTAGCCAACATTTGGGAGACAAAAACGGGGAGGACTATCCAAACATCAAGATCTTAGTCTTGCATTCATTCAGTTGAATACAATTTCAGCGCATCCAGCTACAGAGCATTTTCATACATTGACAGAAGTTAAACTAGGTAGAAGTAAAATCTTTTGGGATAGAGACAACGATCTGCGCATCATTGGCGTAAGAGAAGATATTGAAACCAACAGACCTGACTAACTATGCTGATGGTGGGATGATGGAAAGAACCCTGAGGTTCTCCACAGTGTAAAAATGTTAAAACGAATACATCTATGCTATGATTACAGGGCATTTAGCTAATAAAAGGGCTTCAAAAATAGCACCTTGTGTCACAAAGTTAGTTAATCATTCTTTATATACTGGAGAATTCACTGACAATGTAGAGAAATCAACAATGATTCCCCATTAATGAAAAAGGCATCATGGTTGCTAATGCACTACATTACACTATGGCTCCCTCGCAGGGTTGCAAATTATTATTAAAGAAATATCGGGTGTCCTACTTGAGGATTTCCTAGACATTTATCACAGACCCGTTCATCTTTCAAGATTTAGACCATGCCAGAGTGTTTGTTACTTTTCGGGCGATGATGGGACTCGCAGGTTTTTTGGATCTGTGAGCTGTGTTTATCACTGTGGACTTCACAACATGAGTCTCCCAAGAGTGCAGTTTGAGGCCTCCATGTTTGCCCCAGCAATCAAATAATCAAAATCCTTCCTGATTCGGAATTGTTCAATCATCTCAAGTCATAGTGCGGTTCTTTAGGATTCACCTCCATCTCCAGTTCCCTTCATTGTATTTATGAAACCATTGTTTTTAATCATCCAGTTCCAAAGGGTTTGCGATATCACTCCTACAGTGATGAAAAAGCTTTGATGATCATTTTGGCATCTTAAAAAGTGTATTTGAGGATGTTGCCTGCTGGATAACAAATAGCATGCTGTAGATGAAAGATACAAAAACTCAAATATTAATGAGGGATTCTGACCACAGGATGAGGATGGGCAGTGATCTCCCACAGTCTTCATAAACCTAACAACTTCTAAAAAAAGCAGCAGAGAATTTGTGTTTGCCTAGACTTTTGTTTGAATTTTTAGACTCATTGGGAAGGTGGTTCATTCAGCTCTCTTCTGCTCCGGACAACACAAGCTAACCGTACCATTTTAGACCCAAAACACTGCAAACCAGGGGCCTCATTTATGAGGCTGTGCGTCACTTTTACGCCGCCGGTGCGTCACATTTTGTGACGCACCAGTGGCGTAAAAAATGCGCCTTGTTGCGCCATATTTACAAAGTGACGCATCTACGTAGATGCGTCACTTTGTAAACCCCTGCGCCACATTATACCTGCGCCAGGTATAATGTATGCAAGGGGGCGTATTGACGCAAGGAAGGGTCGTAGAAGTGACGCAGTGAAATCTATGAAATTTCACTGTGTCACTTTTAGGACGCCGTTGCGTCAAAATCTTGCACCTGCCTCACAGCAGGCGTAAGACTGACGCAGGCCCTTTCACATGGGGCTTGCCCCATGTGAAAGGACGCATTGCTGGAGTAGCGTCACTTTTGTGACACACTCCAGCAATGCGTCACTATTAGGCTTACAGATACGTCAGAAATACTGACATATCTGTAACTCCTTGCGACATGATGCGTCATACATTAAATTTGACGCATCAGGAATGTCGCAAGGAGCGCGCACTGAGAAGTGAAGCATCGCTGCTTTCACGCAGCGATGCGTCATTTCTCATGAATGAGGCCCCAGTTGTGGGCTCATTAATAAACTCAAAACTCGATTATGCCAGTGCTATTTTGATTAGATTAGCCGTAGAACAGATTGGTCTGTTGCATTGTGTCTAAAACATGGCAGCTAGGACTGAATAGGCAGGTTCTAGAGCAACGTGGCCAGTCTTTAAATTATGCACGGGCTACCTATGGCCAAAAAAATACATTTAAACTGGCATATCTGGTTTTAAAATACCGTAGCAGTACTGCCCCAGTTTATTTATAAAAAAAAAGCTCCTGTGACTTTGATCCACATGGCTGTTCAGATCAGACAGTCAGATGCTGATGAAGATCTCACTTACAAATCTAGACTTGAAAGCGATCAGAGATTTGAGTTATTAGGATTACAAAAATGGAATTCTCTGCCAGATAATATTAAAACCAAGACCATGTTATTAGGTTTGTGGGACACAGTCAAAATGTGTAATTTCTAGCTATGTTTTCTGAAGAGTTCAGTCTCTTTCATTTCTTTTCTTTTTCTCTTACTTTGACGAGCTATGACTTGTTAATAGATTTGTACCCAAATAAAAGCAAGGCGCCTAGAGCCAATGAATTTTGTATCATAAGCCGTAAAAATAAAACAACTGAATAAAAAAACAACTAGACTACAGAAAGGAGAATAACAATTTTAGATTTCTAGCCAAATTCTAAAAAGGTGAGCTATTAGGTCCTTCCGAAATGCCTATAGATTTGGGTTGACGATAATATAAACTCACACTCTGCCGCCAACGCCTAATAATATGGTTGCTTCTTACCCTACTATTCAGAAAGCACTTCAGAGCATCGGCAGGGGTATGAAGTGCTATGGAAATGCTACATAGCCTCCTTGTCCGCTTATGTTGCGTGTAAAGCCTCATTTGATCACACAATGATTTAACACTCATCTTTCCAATCGTAAAAAGCACAAAAGCCTGTGTTTTAAATACAGATAAATAAAAGTGCAGCAAGCGGTTGGGTGAAGATTGTTTATGAAGAACGTTTGAGGTAAACTGGAGAAATGAGATCTGGTGAGGAAAGCTCATATGGAGAATGTGTGTCTTTCTGTATTTATAAAAACGTTGCCACCCCATTACATGTAAACCTACTCATGCTGTAAAACCAGGTGTCCTTGACCGACTCAAGATGGATAAAAGCTTGAGTCGACCATGTCAGGATTTAAGCCAACATGTGGGATCAAAGAAATTGCAGAAAATAAGCAATTAACTCACTGAACTGTCTTACCAAGAACAAAGTCTCTGTATTACCAAAGAAACAGAAGTTTGAGGTGACATCTCCAGAGAAGGAGTGGAGAAGTAACAAGTAGTGAGATGCGCTCCTAGATATCACTAAATACCCAGGGACTTGAGGTGGAACTTAGGATGAAGAAGAAGGCAAGTGGAGAGAAGTGCTCTTAACTATAGATGTTCGTAAAGAATATAGTCGAATAGGAGAGGTAATTAAAATCAGTATGGAGCCAGGAGTGTTAGCACAGAGATAGGTTCTGTCTATTAATGATGCTACCACAGCATGTGATCAGCCCTTAAGGATGATGTCTGGTTAGAAACCTTCATATTGAAAGAGGTCCTACGAATGGCTGCACAGGAGCTTGTGGTAAAATCTCAGCGAGTTGGGGAATGGTGCATTGGGCAAAGAGTGTTTCATGGAGATCATCTCCTGCCTGGATGCAGATACAGAATTTGAAGCCTGACTCAGGCACCCAGAGACCAGGAAGGAGGCAGCTGCTGCCTGCAGCCTCTGCTTCCATTCCATTTCACTGAGGGTGCTGTAAAAAAAAGATTGAATGCCCTTACAGTGGGCGGTCCTTACTGAACATACACATTGCACTTGAAGAGGATGGTTACATCCTCTAAGTCCAGCCTATTCACAAGGAGGCAGAATGAGATGGAAGAAAACAATTAGCGCAGCCAGGGCGACTGACGCTGGAATCTTGGGCTCACGGTTCGATCACTGGCGGCAGGTCAGCACCATGTGACTCAGAGCAATAGCTTGCTTAATCTTCCCGACGGCACCCAGCGCCGGGATGCCTTCAGGTAGCTCTTCGCGCTTTACAAATACTGGATTTACATATACATTTTTACTTACCATATCACCCTTATACCAGGAAACAGTAGGTGCTGGCTCTCCAGAGATGGGCACATCCAGGCGCAGCTTGTTTCCGGCCACCACCACAATGGTGTTAGTGTGAGATGCGCCCTGGCAATCCAGATGGATTTTAGGAGGTTCTTGAAGGAGAAAGGAGAATAAAATAATAGAAAACACAGATTTATCACCCACATGTCAGAGAGGATGGGGTTACAAATGTATAATGATGAGATACAATTAGGGTTGAGGCTCCACGTCTAACCGGTTGAGTGTTGGTAGCCAAAGGCAAATGTGTAGCTAGCCACAGTAACTAGGCTATCAACTGTGAAACCTAGAGACCTTTTACCTGCTCTATTCTAATCTAGTTCTGCAATTGACAATCATGTCAAATGACAGTGCCAGCTTTAGGATTCAGGTCTATCTAAAAACTGACAATTTACATTTTCATGTATCGTTCTAATAGGTACCTGTGTAATACATTAGCTACCTTCACTTTACTTTGAGGTCCTGAAGAACGCCCCAATGACCAAACCAGGCGTACATGGAGGGCTGAAACATGTAGACCTATTTTTTTTTGGACACTGACGCTGCGTTGGACAAGTAACTCGTCCACACACGCACCACTCTGTTTTTACTATTACTTAATTCCTGACTGATTAAAGAAACTGTCAAGGACATACAAGCTTTTAAATCCACATCACTTGAGCATCTTTCACTTATTTCTTGATCACTACTGAAATAACCAGTGGAGGCAAGCATACTACAAAAAAGAAGCCCGATGATGATGCTTATACGTTTTTGAACTTGGCGGAGAACCAAGATATACCGCCCCACGACCTTGCTAAACGTGATTGAGGGCTTTTAATCATAAAGTTGCTAGCCCTGGTTACTCAGGTCAAGTGATTTATTCCTCATTGATTTTGGATAGTCTCTATTGACTACAACAGGATTACCCTGCGAGTACTCCTGCATCACCCTGCTAAAATGGCTCACCGCTATCCATATCAAATACATTACCTTCATAGAACCTGCAGCACCTCCTCCTAAAGGGGTTTATCCCGCTCTCCAATTAGGTCACAATCTCTGCACAACTCTTCTAAAATGAACCTGAGGGGCGTGGCCAAGATGGCGGGGTGAGCGGACGCTTCCTCCCGTAGCTCCCCCGGCCCAGCTCAGCTCGAGCCCCGATTCCTGCGCTTCTCTCCCCCCGCGGCTGCACGGCGGGCGAGAGAACTGTGCCGGAGTTCTTGGGGCACATCTTGATACCACTTTGACTTCTGTAGCCCCGAGGGAAGTCCCCGAAAGGTCTACTCAGCGGTCGCTCCGAGGAGTGGAGCCCGGGTCGCCCCGAGGAGAAGAGCCTGGAGGCGGAGCATACTGCGGCGCTGTCCGCGCGCCTCGGCTGGGCCGAGTGCTGAAAAGCTGAAAGCCGGAGATCCCGAGGGAGCGGACTAGACGGACTCCGCGAAGTGTGGAGGCTTCCTGGCCGGTGCCCTGATGGCGAGCACCATTGCTGGGTGACAAACCCCGGCCCTCCGTCGGCGATTCCCCCCTGCCCTGAGTGCGGGGGGTGACGACTTGCGAACTCCGCGCCTGGAGGCGCCGGACGACGGAGTTCGAGCAGTGCCTGAGCCGGGCAAATCAACTGGTGGTGATGGGAGACATTGGTTTCGCACATTTCAGACCCATTGCTGTTTGAGGGTCGCCCACGGACTTGCTGGCCTAGGATGCCTTCTTGGGTTCCGCCCTCCCGCCATCTTGTCTTTGTGGAGCTGATACTGGGGACCCTCGCCTGCGCCCTTATCATACGGGTGCCTCGGTTCATCCCGGTGCCCACACATCTGTTGTCCTCCCTGGGAGCACAAGGCTGAAGGCCTCCAATTTGGACATTGCTGGCCGCCCTACTGGCTCGAGGGTCGTCTCGTCCAGACCCGGGCCGCCATTTTGTCGCCGGTGACGCACTACCCTTGTCCTCGGCGAGGACCTCACATCTGGTGCCCACGGGCGGCGGGGCTCGCCTACAGCGCCAGGCCCTGAGCTTCACCGGGGGTCAAGATGACTGGGAGACGTGGCGCAGCACGAGGAGATCGCACCTTGCCGGAAATGCTCAACAGGACCCAGCAACTACGCGACAGGGCGCAGCCATCCCTGGGGGCCTCCCGGGCATCGACGGACGCCACCGTGGGCGAATCACCAGTCACGAGGTCCTTCATGGAGGACTTATTCAGCTCCCTCAAGGAGGAATTCCAAACTCTTAAGACCGAAGTGGCCGGAGAGGTCCGTGAAGTGCGTAGGGAAGTCGAAGGCCTGGGCGAGCGGGTTGACACAGTGGAAACGGCGGCCCAACGTCGCGATGAAGAGATAGTTCATCTCCAGCAAGACGTCCTCCGCCTACGGGAGCAGTGTGTCGAGCTCCAGGCCCACTCGGAGGACCTCGAGAACAGGTCCAGGCGGAATAACATCCGGGTGCGAGGCGTACCATCCGCGGATGAGGGTGCGGACCTGGTGGCCTATCTACAGGACCTGTTCCGCGACATCTTGGAGGAAGGAGCGGATTTTCCGATCCGCATTGACAGAGCACACAGGGTGGGCCGCCAGCGCCAGTCATCGGCACCCCCGCCTGATATCCTGGCATTCCTGCCGGATTTCCCCCTAAAAGAGCGCATCATGACGGAGGCCCGCAGGAAGCAGCCGCTGACCTTCCGAGAAAGACCTGTGGCGCTCTACCAAGACCTGTCCGCCATCACACTGCAGAAGCGCAGGTCTTTCCGCATCGCTACGGACTTTCTGCGAGAGCATGAGACAGCCTATTCCTGGGGTCACCCCTTCCGTCTTATCTTTCGATGGAATGGGGTGCTGCATCAGCTGCGCTCTTTACAAGATGTCTGTGGGGTATTGGGCCTCACTGCTACGGAGGAGGAAGGAGCTACACCCGCATGGCGGCGCCCCGAGCGACGGGGCCGAAGGAGATCGAGGAGGCGCCAATCGTCAGCGACAGCGAGTCGCCCTGACTCCCCCACCATCAGGGCAGATATGGCGGAGGCCCTGAGGACAGCGGCCAGGGATTTGCCTGAATCTACTGGCGTGGCCCTAACGGCCTAACTTTACTCCGGGGGGAGAGACTCTTAGCTTTAACAATGCTGGGCTGGGGCTGGGAGTTGGGGGGGTGAGGGGGGAGGTGTGTGGCTGAACGTCCACTTGACTATTTTTCTGCAGACTCGCCCACTTGGGCTGGACTGAGACAATGGGGTGTTTTTTCTGGTTTTTTGTTTTGGCTGGTTGCCATGGGTTGGTTCTGGGGGGATTTAAATGTTGGTTTGGTGCTGGGGGGGTCCCGTCCGATACTGTCCGAACAGGTGCGAAGCCGTCTCTGGCCTTCCCTGCGCCCCTGCCCTGCGAGCCCCTCCCACTGATCCCTCGCTTGCTGCATAGCGCGCTGTTTCCCTGGGAGCGATGCCACCCCTGAAAGTAGTGACCCTTAACGTTAAGGGTCTGAATAACCCCGTGAAGCGTAGGGCGATCCTTTCCCTGCTAGAGGGGTCGCAGGCGGATATCTGCCTCCTGCAGGAAACCCATTTACTTTCTAAAGATTGCCATAGGTTGCGCTCTGCCAAGTTCCCCACGCAATTCTTTTCCTCTGCTGTGACCAAGACTGCAGGGGTAGCCATTCTTCTAGCCAGCTCCTTCAGGGGGGAGGTGTTGTATAAACATGCTGAGCAGAAGGGGAGGCTTCTAGTGTATCGCATGCGTCTGGGAGGTGTTGCCTTTACGGTTGGTTCCGTATACAGCCCAAACGACCACCAGGATCGCTTCCTGGAATCTGTGTTGGTGGACGTCACTGCCTCGCCCGATCGCCATATCATCCTGGGGGGAGACCTGAATATGGTCTTCGATTCCGCCCTGGATAGGTCTGCCCAGCGCTTTCCGCAGACGGGGGAGCTGTCTAGGGCGGTACAGGACCAGATCGCGGAGATGGACCTGCATGACCTCTGGCGCACCATGCACCCCGCCGATAGGGACTACTCATACTTTTCGCACGCGCACCGCACTTATTCGCGGTTGGATTACCTCTTGGTGAGCGGACCGCTTTGTTCGGCCGCCACGGCGGCAGACATCGGGGTCTTGTCCCTGTCCGACCACGCCCCGGTTTCCGGAGTCTTTGCTTGGCCGGCGGCCCCCCCCTCTAGAGGGATGTGGCGGCTTCGAGACACGCTTCTCCATAAGAAATCGGTGGTGAAGCGAGTGGAGGAGGTCATCCGGGAATACCAGACCCACAATGACAACTCTGACACGTCCCTGGCAACGCAGTGGGCGGCTTTGAAAGCGGTCATCAGAGGGGAGTTTATCTCCATTTCCTCGGCGGAAAACAGGGAACGCCAGCGCAAGAGGGAAGAACTAACGGCGCAGGTTGGGGAACTTGAACAGGTTCACCGCCGAACGGGGGCCCCTCGTGTCTGGAAGCAGCTGAAGGCGGCACGGAAACTCCTCTCTGCGTTGGATCTAGACCGGGCGGAGTATGCAGCGCTGCGCCTGAAGCATGCCTTTTACACCGGCGGAGACAGGTGCGGTAAGCTACTGGCCCATAGGCTCAGGGCTGCGCAGCAACGCAATGTAGTAAAAGAACTAGTGGGAATGGATGGGATCCCGGTTTCCGGTGACGCGGAGGTGGCGGATTCCTTTCGTTCCTTTTACGAGGCGCTGTACGCTGCGGAGCCTTCCCCACTGGGAGAGGCTGAGGCCTATTTGGAATCCGTGACCCTCCCGGCCCTGGATCCCGCCCAGGCGGCCCACCTGGAGAGGGACATTCACGTGGAGGAGGTCATCTCCGCGATTGCATGACTAAAGCACGGTAAAGCCCCGGGCCCGGATGGCTATACGGCCTTGTTTTACAAGACCTTCTGTCCCACAGTCGCGCCTCTCCTGGCCCGCTTGTTCAATTCTTTCTCCGAGCCGGGAGCCATCCCACCGGACCTTCTCTCGGCGACTGTGTCGGTTATCCCGAAACCGGGGAAGGATCGGACCCTGTGCGGCTCGTACCGGCCCATTTCGCTCCTAAATGTGGACCTCAAGCTCTACACGGGGATCTTGGCGGCTAGACTGGGTCTACACCTACCAGGTTTGGTGGAGGCGGATCAGGCCGGTTTTGTACCCGGTAGGCAGACGGTCGACAATACCAAGAGGGTGACGCACGTGCTGGAGAAGGCCTCACGCGTCCCGGGGGAGCGGATGCTACTATCGGTCGACGCGGAGAAGGCCTTTGATAGGGTTCATTGGCCATACCTCGAGCTGGTCCTTGGGAAACTGGGGATCGGCGAGAGGTTCCGCACTATGATCTTTAATTGTTATAGGAGACCGTCAGCGTCAGTGCGTGTCAATGGACACAGCTCCAGCAGTTTTGCCATTGAGCGCGGCACGAGACAGGGTTGCCCCCTATCGCCGCTCCTGTTTGCCCTCTATATGGAGCCGTTTGCACAGAGGATTCGCGATAACCCAGACGCTATTGGGGTGAAGATGGGGCAATACACGCATACTGTCAGCTTATACGCGGACGATGTCTTGCTGACCCTGGATGACCCCAGGCGGTCGCTCCCTGCCTGCGTCCAGGAACTGAACGCTTTTGCCCGCGTGGCGGGCTTTAAAATGAATATGACTAAGTCGGCTGCACTGGACGTGTCGCTCTCTGTCGACACCAGGCGAGACCTCCAGCGTCTCTTTCCTCTGCAATGGTCCTCCTCCACGGTGCCTTACCTGGGGATTTTACTTGCCCCCTCCCTGCCTGCAATGGTCGCAGCTAACTATTCCTCTCTGGGCAAAAAGATCAAAGAGGAACTCGGCCGATGGAACAAAGGCCTGCTCTCGTGGCTGGGCCGGATCGCGGCAGTAAAGATGACGATACTGCCTCAAATCCTGTATCTCTTTCGCGCTCTACCTCTCCAGCCCCCTGTGGGTTGGATACGGCAGACGCAGGCGGACATCTCTCGCTTTGTGTGGCAGGGCCGCAAGCCTCGGATGAAGCGGGTCCTCTCCATGCTTGCCCCGGAAGCCGGGGGTCTCGGGGTCCCAGACCTTCGGAAGTACTTTCAGGCGGCGCAGCTCCGGTATTTGGTGGAGTGGAGCAGGTGGGAATCGGACAAACACTGGCTCTTTCAAGACCAGGCAGTGGCGGGTCGTACCCTTCAAGAGATCCCGTTCCTGCGGCGCACTCACCGCCCGCCTAATCTCTACGCCTCCTTTGTCACCCGGGTTCCGCTAAGAGTGTGGGACGCGGTGTGTGGGCTTCGTGAGCTCACTACCTTTCCATCGCCGTTCACCCCCATTGTTGGCAATCCAGACTTCACTCCTGGTCTGGAACCGGGAGCTTTTTCCCACTGGGTGAGCGCGGGTTGCAGGGCGCTTTTCCAGATCTACGGGCCGGAGGGCGTGCTCCCCTTCCAGCAGCTCCGACAGGAGTTTGGCCTAACGGAAGGGGATAGACTGCGTTACATGCAAGTCCGCCACTGGGCTCTTCAACCCCCAGTGCGCGACGTCGCTACCCGTTCGATTACGCCCTATGAGCGATGGTTGGTAACCCGGACCTCGGATGCCAAGCTAATTACTGACTTGTATAAGTTTCTCCAACCCCTGCCGTTTCATTACTATAACCCAGGGAGGGAGCGCTGGCACAGGGAATTGGGCAGGACCCTGAGCCACAGGGAGTGGGACAGGATTGCGTACCGGGCGAGGCATTCTGCGTACCACACTGGGCTGACGGAGACCTTCACTAAGGTGTCCACCTATTGGTATTATACCCCGGAGCGGCTCTATGAGATGCGCAAAATCGGCGATAAAGGCTGCTGGCGCGGCTGCGGACAGGAGGGCACCCTCACGCACATTCTCTGGGAGTGCCCGGTGCTGTCGGCCTATTGGAAGGAAGTCTTAGATGAGGTGGATAGGCATTTTGAGATCGAGCTTCCGCGCTTCCCTGCGTATGTCTTGCTAGGCCTCCCCAATGACTTGATGTACCCGCTGAAATCCCGCAGGGGAAGGCAGATTGCGATTGCGCTAGGCTCCGCGGTTCAGAACATTCTTGTGCTCTGGCGTACCCCCACTGCCCCCTCTATCACTGGTTGGCTGCACAGGCTCTGGCAGGTACTGGGCATGGAGAAGATGTCGCTAACGGTGGCTGGGAATGTTGACCAGTTTGAAGAGCTTTGGCACCCCTTCTTGGCACTGCTGTCCACGGAATTTCGCGAGCTCACGTGTCCACGGTACTTGCGCCTCCTTAGGCTGACGCCACCGGCGGCTCCAGCGGAGTGAAAGTGCGGGTTCAGGGGCCGGGGGTTGGGGGTGGGAAGAGGGGTTATACGCTTCTAACGCTGACTTTCGGACGGGGATGTTGGGGTATTGTTTTCTTCTTTTCCTCCTTTGCTTTTCTTTCTTCTTCCTTTCTGGGGTCGGGGGGTTGGAGGAATGGTGTGCTTCTCTCTTACTGTGTTGCGGGGTGCTATTCTGCTCAGCCTTGCTTAGGGGAGTGGCGGCCTACAGGGGGGTCATCCACAGTGCCTTATTGCCTTATGTCTTATGCCTTGTTACCCTCTGGGGCTTCCAGCCTCCCTACTTCTCTTCTGACCTGCTGCAACGTTACGCTTTTTGTACTGTATGTTCACTTGACCTCCTGCTCCCTTCCCCTTGTTTTTTGTGCCTTAATAAAATACTTTAAACCTAAAATGAACCTGAATACATTTTCTTAAGCACTTCTACATCGCCCTCCAAAAAATTTATTATCCTCTTAAAATGGTTTCTTTCAGTCGACTTCAATATGATAAAGCTCCCTTTCTACCATGATTAACCTTATTCAACTCCAATGGGATTGTGCTCCCACAACACCTGCGTTATTCTCCTGAAATGGATTATCTTCATTGATTCCAATTGGATCTTTTTTAGCACATCTGTATCATCTTCATCTCTACTGAGCTCAAATATATCATCCTTCCAACCAACCTGCATTAACCTAACTAAAAGGTTCACCTCCCTTGACTTCAATAGTATCCCTTTAACAGTCACCTTACTTTGTCCTCTTTGATCAGTCAGCTGGATGTGAGGTATGTTGCTTCTACCAGTGAAAGAAAAGCTTCCAACTCTTCTCCCTTTCATCAGGAATGATGACATTAAAAACATTGGGACTACAACCAAGCGCTTTCTCATTATGCCCAGAACTACATTTTAATGACAACTTTTAAATGTATAAATAAAAAATTAACAAAACTTTCTGAAAGTGCCATACCTTGACGGGGGACGAAGTCAACTTTAATCTCTGTGCAGAAGAAAAAGAAGAGGAGTATGTTAGCATCCCAGGAGGAAGCAACAACCACTGATATTAATACATAGAAACCCCACTTGTAAGCTCACCCAGGAAGTTGAGTTTGGCAGACAGGTAAAGCGCGAACCCATCGGGCACGAAAGTGTAGTCAGCCTCGTCCTCTGGCCGGACATCGTCAATCACCAACTTGTGGATCCTGTTTGGAAGAAAGAGCGGTGTTATGGCTCTGTGCTGCTTGCAACTGGAGAAGTGTGACTCACTGGTTAGAAGCGGCAGACCCTGAAGCAGAGGTCGGCCCGGGACCAGGGTTCAATTCCCGACGTGGCAGGGTCTTGGGTCAATGTCCGCGGACTCAATAATTCTCGCCTAGGTGCCTACGCTAACCATGGGTCCCACTCTGCAACTCTGGGCAATATCTTGCTTAATCTCCACAACGGCCCTAGCAGCGCCGGGGATGCCTGGCTTCACCTTGGGGGTGCCCTCTCACAAGGAAAGCCAGGACGGGTTCCCCAGCGGTATACAGCGCCAGGACGCCACGTAACGAGGTAACAGTGCGCTTTACAAGTATACATACATTACATTACATTACATTACTCGCAGAGGCTATCTCATTGGCAGACCTGGTAGATGCGACAGGACGGGGAAGCTTCCAGCTGGGACACCTCTGCCAGCGTCCAGTTGTGACAGTCCTGCTGGCTCCCAGCTGAGGCAGGGCCACCAGCTTCCAGCTGTGGCAGAGCTGCCAACAGGTTAACTGTGACAAAGATCTCCACTTGCAACTGTGCCAGGGGAGCCAGCCTGCACCTGTGACAGTGTGGCCAGATTCCTGCTGTAACAGGGCTACTGGCCCTCAACTATGCTGGGCGTGCCAGCTCCCATGCCAGCCTGTATCTGTGACAGGGAGGAAACATCCATTACAACGCAGTCATTACATTGACCTACCTTTACAATGCAACTGTTAAAACGCAACTGCCTTTACATCGCATGCCAATACAATGCATGCCTTTACAACACATGTCACTACAACGCATGCCATTACAATGCTTACCATTACAACGCATGCTATTACAACGCATTATAAGGTAAATAGTGGAGATTTATTTAGTATTAGGGTGGGTATGGGTTTTGGGGTACATGGGAATAGTAATTTTTACCCCTACACTAACCAACACTTTCACTACTGTTGCACTCACTGGAGTAGGAATAGTAATTTTTACCCCTACACTATCCAACACTTACCCTACAAGTATTTTGCGTTGTAATGGTATGCGTTGTAATGAAATGCGATGTAATGGTAGTATTAAAAAATGCTATGTAATGGCATGCTTTGTAAAATCATGCTATGTAATGGTAGTTGCGATGTAAAGACTGCATTGTAAAAGCATGCATCGTAATTGCATGCGTTGTAACGTCATATATTCATGACAGGGTGACCAGCTTCCTGCTGTAGCAGGCCTGCCAGCCCTCCGCTATGCTGGGCACCTGTGATAGGGTGGCCAGCCTCATGCTCTAAGAGGGCTGCCGGCCCTCAGCTATGGCAGGTCTGCAGCTCTCAGCGGTAAGAGGCCTGCAGCTTTCCCCAAACAATGAATGTACAGTACATTAGCAAATGACAAGATATGACTGTTTCAGACTTCCTCGAGTTACTTTTGGTGCAACAGTAAACCATCAGTGTGAGCTGACTTTTAACAGTTCACATGCAATGGATCTTCATCAATTAAGCTTTCTCTCAGCAACTAAATTATTGAGACCCCGACAACGGAAGTTTCCCCCCAATCAGTTCATGTACTATGGGACCTTACCAGTGAAGTTTTCTCTCCGCTATTAAGTTGTTGCGACCCGAGCAGCGTAAGTTTCCAACCAGTTCATGTACTATGGGATCTTACCAGTGACTTTTTCTCTCCGCTATTAAGTTGTTGCGGCCCCCGGCAGCGTAAGTTTCCAACCAGTTCATGTACTGTGGGATCTTGGACCTTACCAGTGAAGTTTCCCTCTGCCAGTAAGATATTGAGACCCCAGCAGTTTCCCTTAATCAGTTCCTGTAGTTTGGAATCTTAACAGTGACTTTTTCTCTCCGCTATCAAGTTGTTGCGACCCCAGCAGCATACATTTTTCCCAATCAGTTCATGTACTATGGGACCTTACCAGTGAAGCTTTCTCTTCGCTATTAAGTTTTTGAAACCCAAGCAGCGTATGCTTCCCCCAATCAGCTCATGTAGTATGGGATCTTAACAGTGAGGTGTTCTCAACTTCTCTCCTCTATTAAGTTGTTGCGACCCCAGCAGCGTAAGTTTGCCCAAATCAGTTCATGTACCGTGGGATCTTAACAGTGAGGCTTTCTCACTGCTATTACGTTTTCGAGACCCCAGCAGCGTGAGTTTCCCCCAATCAGTTCATGTACTATAGGATCTTAACAGTGAGGCTTTCTCTCAACAATTAAGGTATTGAGACCCTAGCAGTTGCCATAGTCGTAGGTAAGACTAGTGTTTGGGACGTGTCTATTATGCGGGCTGAGTCTTGCATAGATCCTGATTATTGGCTTACCAACAGTATGCAGAATTCCAGTTATCTTACATGTCTGTCCTTGTGGAGTTAATCCACACAAACAAGTAATATCTCTCACAAGTGCTGTTTGGTGCTGGATTGATTCTGCGATTTTCTCACAATTTAACTTTAAAACTTTTTAGTTGTGAGTTTGAAACTGGATGAATTTTCACAAACTTTTGTTTTTCTGCAAAACAAGTTAAACTTAAATGCCCTGATTTTAACATGAAAGCCCACTTGCAGAACACTTCTCACACTACAGCTAGTAATCATGGTGGTCCCAGAGACCACTGCCTGCCCTTAAAAAAATGAAACTGAAAAGTTTAATTTTTCTTTTTAAATGCAGCCCGTTTTCCTTTAATGAAAATGGGCTGCATTTAACAAAAAACTGCTTTATTAAAAAAGCAGTCCCAGACATGGTGGTCTGCTGACCCCAGCAGGCCACCATCCCTGGGAGGGCTGACATTCCCAACGAGTCGCAAATTGTGAGGCGCTAAATGAAATCTGGCCCAGAGTCATTAGGGAGAAACGTAGTGTATGACACATTTGAAATGGTACTCTTAGCTCGCAATCTCCCACCACCCTTATCCTTCTGTTTCCTTACCTGCCCTTGTGTGTCATGGTGAAGCGCTTGCTGGGCCTGATCTCCACTCCATTCTTCAGCCACTTCCCAGTTACCTTCTCATCGGACACTTCACACTTGAAGACAGCTTGCTCAGTTGCCTTGACCGTCAGGTCAGCAATGTCTTGGATAACTTCTAGTTGCTTCTCTATATTTGAGAAAATGGACAAAAACAAATGAGGAAGGAGGAAGCCTAATATTGTATTTTATTTCTCCAATATATTTGTTGTCCTGCCCTTTACTTGTGTTTCTTTAACTACATTGTGGATCTGTCATATCCGGGGATAGGGAGAGTGTGAATATCAGCTTAACATCACATAGCATTGCTGGTGCCTTCAAAGAAACAGTGGTATCAACAGTGCTAGAAGAATGTGTAGGCACATTCTAACCTCTTGTGCAAAGTGGGTTGATGAAGGAACATGAATTAGGCATAGGCCTTGCCCACTGACCCATGGAGAGAAATATAAATCCATGTACACATTAGGAACAAGAAAGGTCACTGCCTAGGTGTATGTTGATTGAGATCACTTGCACCAACTTGTTATATCTGGTTTTGTTCTGTTTTTATTAATCAATTTCTCCTAAATTATTGTACATGGAAAGTAAGAGTCAGCTATGAGTTCCTTCTTCTTGCCAAAGATAAGTGCATTGTAGATGAACCCAATGAACTGCTTGAGTCTTTCTTCTTCTCTTGCCTACTCACATTGGTGTTTGGTCCCTTATTTGTGCAACAGAATTGTGCATCTTACCACCAAGTATCTGGGCAGAGATACCTAAAGGGCATTGTTCGAACAAAGCTGCATTGACCTACGTGTGCCTATTGATCCAAAATAGCACCAGTATGTGCAGCCTCCTGGTCAGATGCAGGAGCTCTTCGAGTTGTGCATTAGCGCCTTGATGAAATGAATACTGTTGAGGTCAGCAATCTCTAGAGCATGCAAAATCTGAGCAAGTGCAAAACGCTGCATAGTTGACCCAAGGCGCATGGTAGGCAGGAGAAACAGACCTCACTCACAGGTATCATGCACTTCCCACACGGCCATTACAAAAATTGTCAAGAGACCATAGAGTTCTCCTGTTGGAGTCAAGCAAACTAAACATGAATCTGTTTTCATACTCAAATGCCCACCTACAGATGCCTTTGAACAAAACCAGTTTGCTGCACCTGACAACGAATTGTAATCCTTTGTCCTATGATCAAGTTGGAAACTGAACACAATATGAATGACACCTCCACTGACCCGGACTTAAAACTGATTAAATGTTAGCTGCAATCTCTAAAAACAAAACACCTTAAAAACTTTTTAAAAATCTCTCTTTTGTTTGTTTTTTCAGACTTGCTTTCTCTCTCTGTGTTGTTCTCCATCTAGGGTTGCGCTATACAAGTTCCGCTGCATACATACAGCAAAACCTTAATAGTCATTTAGGGTTGTGGCAGAGCATGTGCATCAATATAACTTTGGAGCTTACAAGCTCCACCAATATTGCAGTTTCCCTGCCTCATGTAGAGGTGAGAAACTAGGATTTCCCGCAGCGGAGCCTCAGCTGGATCTGCCAGTGGAAACTCTTCGTCTGGTGCCAATTCACCTCATGGCTGCCAGATAATTGTGTTTGTGGCCCTGCCCTGTAGTGATAGTCACCGTTCCCTAATTAGTGTGGAGCGACCATCACTAGATTACCCTGCCTGGAATTGGCCTGGCAGTCCCAGCCTGGGGCAGCTCCTCTGCAATGGCGAAGGAGATCAGCCCCACTGGCTCAGAGCCACCTCACCGAAGTAGGACATGAAAATGAAATGCAGCTGAGTGAGGGAGAACATTGAAAGCAGAGTATACATACGGTGAGGATAAAATAACAAAAAGAAATAATCAAAAGAAGGGGCTTATATTATGAGAAAGATAAGACAAGAAAGTTAGTTGGATCACAAATATTGGAGCTGCTTGTGGAGGAACACCTCACAACACTACACAGGGGTTGACCTTATCGACATAAATAAAACCCAAACCTCACAATTTCCCACATGAGTTGACATTGTTGCTGTACCTTCCACAATCAGCTCCCCTTCACACTGGCCGCCGTTGGTCATGACCTTGTACAGCCCAGTGTCTTCCTTGGTAGCATCATTGATGATCAGGATGTGTTTCTTCCCATCCTTCTTGAAGCGGTACTTGAAGGTCTCCTCGCGGGTCAGCTCCACCCCGTCTTTCATCCTGTGGGTGCGTAGCGCGTGCATGGCAGAGGGGGAGGAGGACAACAATGGCAGAAGGTACAAGACAATGTGAGGGAGTGATCACATAGGTCTAGTCCATATTGGATACATGGTCTGTAGTAACCAAGCTCCAGAAATATAGAGAGCAGGGGGAAAGGTTACTACAGTAAACTACACTCATTCACACTTTTATCAAAACACTAGTTTTTCATATATCCAGACTTTTACCATAGGAAAGTGCTGCTTACATTACTGTGCCAGGTCACACTACACAGCATAACACTAATGTATACAGTGACTATTGTTTTGTAGAGTAGCCACTATGCAAATCCAAGCCCAACACAAACTTGCAATCAACTCACTATGGACAACCTCTACCTCAGGCCCTCAAGTCGTTCATTATGAGCTACGCTTGGGCTTTAATAAGATATCCAACAACATTCTATAGCCATTAACACTAGAGACTATTCTTTCAATCTCACGCTATATAAGACTGCAAATAAATAAGATTAAATGAACAGGCAATTGATTCTCCCACCCAAGTCAAGACTAAAAAGTAATTTCCTTTGGCACATGCACTTATACGCATGAACACCAAAACATCTTCTTTAATCGCGCCCAGTTTACTTCCACCAACTGAAGCAAACCATTTCAAAGCTTAACAAGCTCTCTACTGGCTGCCCATAACCAAACAATGGTCCCTCCACTTCATTGATGCCTTGAAAGGGCGCCCACATAGAGAACGTGCTACAGGGCCACAACAATGGGCGTTAGTGCGATACAGATGTGCATAACATACTAGAAATCTAGGATTACCACACAAACATTGCACTCTACAGTATTATCATAAATATACTGCCCAAACCTAGAGCGTAACCATAAAACGATTGCAACATATTGAATCAAGTCCACATCACTACAACAGGAAGGATGCAATGTATACTGCTTTAGACCTGTCGCTTTACAAAAGGAAGGCTGCACTAACCTATGGTCAATTCTGTGTTGTGACATAAACACTGCACTATGTGATATCAACCCTACAGAGAAATACTGCTCCACCTTATCACATCGACAACATTATTATAAGATTGCAGCACTGTGCAGTGCGCCATATCTGCATTAATAGGGGAATGCTGTAATATACTGTGCAGTTCGATTTACTACTGACTTATCACGCCAAGCACAGTCTCAAAATGGACTAGAGCTGCACAACTTATCACATGAGCTGTCCACCCTCCTAAGGGACGAGAGCATCACAAATTATCACAGGACTTGTGCCCCCTCCTAAAGGTGTAGAGTAGCACAACTTACCACATGGCTTGTGCCCCCTCCTAAAGGTGTAGAGTAGCACAACTTACCACATGGCCTGTGCCCCTAATAAAAGATCTAGAGCATCACAAATTATCACAGGGTCTGTGCCCCCTCCTGAAGGTGTAGAGAAGCACATCTTACCACAGGACCTGTGCCCCCTCCTAAAGGTGTAGAGTAGCACAACTTACCACATGGCTTGTGCCCCTCCTAAAGATCTAGAGCATCACAAATTATCACAGGGTCTGTGCCCCCTCCTAAAGCTGTAGAGTAGCACAACTTACCACAGGACCTGCTCCCCCTCCTGAAGGTGAAGAGTGGCACAACGTACCACAGGACCTGTGCCATTCCGAAGATCTATAGCATCACACATTATCACAGGATCTGTTCCCCCTTCTAAAGGTGTAGAGCGCCACAGCTTACCACAGGACCTATGCCCCCTCCCAAAGGTGTAGAGCGGCACAACTTACCACAGGACCTGTGCCCCCTCGCAAAGGTGTAGAGCGGCACAACTTACAACAGGACCTGTGCCCCCTCCCAAAGGTGTAGAGCGCCACAGCTTACCACAGGACCTATGCCCCCTCCCAAAGGTGTAGAGCGGCACAACTTACAACAGGACCTGTGCCCCCTCGCAAAGGTGCAGAGCGGCACAACTTACAACAGGACCTTTGCCCCCTCCCAAAGGTGTAGAGCGCCACAGCTTACCACAGGACCTGTGCCCCCTTCTAAAGGTGTAAAGCGCCACAGCTTACCACAGGACCTGTGCTCCCTCCCAAAGGTGTAGAGCGCCACAGCTCACCACAGGACCTGTGCTCCCTCGCAAAGGTGTAGAGAGACACAATGTACCACATGACCTGTGCCCCATCCTAAAGGGGTAGAGAGGTACAACGTATCACATGGCCTGTGCCTGCTCCTAGAGGTGTAGAGCGACCCAACATACCACATGACCTGTGCCTCCTCCTAAAGGACTAAAGCTGCACAACTTACCACATGACCTGTGCCCCCTCTTCTGACACTTCCACCTCCAACTCCACCTTGTCTCCCACAAACATCTGCTGGTCCTCCAGGGGCCGTACAATTGTAACCGGGGGTTCTGTGCATGAGAAATGAACAGTGCAACGTTAGGATGTGTATGCCAGCACATCTCAACTCCTCAAAGAGCATGGATGACGTCACAGTGTGGGTGTCATGGCGTGAGGAACTCTGCATGGATGTGTGTTCCTGAACGCATGCAAACCGTGGAGTAACTAGGAGGAAGTTATGGTATGAGAAAATTATCGCGGGAGAATAAAGAAGTTGTGATTGTATGATAATCTAAAATGTTAATATGAGGAATCCATGTTGTGTGTGTGTGTGGTGAGGGAAGCACTGTATGAATGTGATGCAGTTATGTGAGTATGAGGAACTCAGAATATGAGTATGTGGAAGCCATGATGGGAGTACAACACATTCAAGGTTAAAGCATGAGTAAGTCATGGTGTGAGTTTGAGGAGGTCCTGATAAGAGCATAAGTAATGCTGTAGGTATGAGGAAGATCATGATATATAATGAAGTTACTGTGAGACTAAGGAGCTGAGGATGTGTGTATGTGACAGTCATGATGCGAGTATGATACATTCATAGTTACAATATGAGTAAATCATGGTGGTCGCATGAGGACCTCATGGTGAGTATAGGGATGCCAAGGTGGGACCTTAGGAAGGTTAGATGTGAATACGGAAATCACAATGTAAGAATGACAAGGTCTGGCTTTGAGTAAGAAGACGTCTCCTTTGCATAGGAGGAAGTCATGCTTTGAATGTGAGGTTGTGTTGTGAGTACAATGCAGTCACGGTGTGAGCAGGAGTAGGGGGACAACGCGTGAAGGGCGAGGAATGCACAATGTGAGTTGAGGAATGAAGATGCCAATTACAGTCGGAGCCTGAGGAAATCACAATCTGGATATGAGGGCATTTGATTGTGAGTATCATGAAGTCACAATTTCTGTAAGAAGTTGTCACAGCGCGAGCATGTGGCAGTCACGCTGGGTGCCTGAGGAAGGCATGTTAATGGCAGGAGAAAGGCGGGATGTATGGCAGTAGGATGCCAAGTCAGTTGTGCTGGAGTGAAATCAGTTGTATATAGGGTGTCTCGCTCTGAAAGGCTAGTTGGGCTGAGGCAGAGGCAACCATAAGTCAGGAGAGTGCCAGGCAAGTACGATGGGGAGGAATCAGTCATCTGTGAAGCTGGTGCTTCCAAAGGGCCAGTGGGATTAGGGAAGCAACGTCCACAAGTCGGAGGGCTGGGGCAGATGTGTGGGGGATGAGGAGATGGTTTTAGCTGAATGTTGAGATCTGGCTTGGGTCTTCTCACAGGTGGACTGAAGACACTCAAAATAGCAAAGCCAGTCAGCCCAGTCACTGTTTTTACCCATCTCTAGCAGTTTTAGAAAACGAAAACTACCAGAGAGAGTACCACCTGGTAAATGGAAAATAAAAAGGTGGGTTTCTGCAACCAAGCTGATGTGCAGTTCTGCAAGTGTCTCGCTGATCCCTGTAACAGGAGAGCAAGCTTTGCGGGAAGTTAGTCCTCTAATACTTGCTACTAAATGTAATTGCCGGCATTGATTATTATTTATTTATTATTATTATTACTAGTATCTTATTAGGTTCAGGTACTCCTTTGTATCCTTTTTGTTTGTTAAGGGGGGGGGGGGGGGTGGTGTGTGTAAAAATGAAGTGAGTTTTGTGTTTGCATTTAAAGGAGGGGGGGGTGTTGAGGCCTTGGATTGGGCTCCTGCATTGTTAACATTTGTGTGTATTCTGAAAATATTGGGGAGATTCTACTGTGGGCAGTTTATAGCTGGCAGAGTGCCTTATGCAAAGACTTGTCAGCTCTGGAGCATTCTATATCCTCTCTAACCATGCACTCAATGGCAGAATCCACGCCCAGCCACCAAAATGTGTTTTTTACAACAGACTTGGTACGTCTAATACCGAAATGGGCCTCATGACATAACTGTAGAATGCTATTCCTTAGACTCAAAGGAGTCCGCTCTTAAAATCATACCACCATCATATGATAATTCAGACCGTATCTCCCAAAAGGATTTAACCTTATCTGACAAATTCCTTCTGTTGGGCCACTGGCCCCTTATAAAGCATAACAACCTATTGCAATAACATGTCATTCTTGCACTCCTTCTCCCAATTCTCCTTCTTAACTTCAGGGCAATCGCCATCGGGCATCAAAGCAACATGACAATCATCCCACTTCTCATCCTCCAAGTTGAGCTGGTCTACGGGATAACCAAACAGCGACCATGTTATCCTTGCCTGGCATGTAAATAATTTTATAGACAAAATCCTCCATCCGCATAGAAATACGAGCAATCTGAGAATGTTGAGGGGAGTCTACTGTGGGAAGTTTATCGCTGGCACGGTACCATATGGATTGTGTTGCCCTAGCTCTGTACTTTAGGAAATAAAGAGTCTTCCAAAACGGATGGGTGTAATCTCAACATCATGTTTGGTCAAACAGACGATAACGTTGTTCTATATACAACACCATTGACCATATGTACCGTATACATGACCAGTTCACTCATGTGGGAGTCTTGCCAGGGCTTTGGGTGCAGGGAAATGTTCACGTTTAAAACTATTACATTTAACAGATAGAAATGCTGGAATATAATCCAATTTGCTAGTGAAACAAGTGTTTAGGAAATAACTATTTTTAATCTGAAAGGGTCATAATGATATATTTACATGATGTCTGCTGTATCAGTTACATTGAGAATCTTTTCATGGCAAGACTCCTGCTTTAGTTCTTAGAACCAAGCCAGACCCCTGGCTCAGCTCTGGCTCTCCCTATGAATTTTTGCTCTGGTCACATGTCACATTGTGCCCAACAGCAAGGCAGGGACAGAGCTAATCAGATAATAGAATGACAATGGGACAGTAAGGCCAGGGCAAAGCCAGCCAAATGTCTGAATAATATTTCTGAAATTCTTTGTAGGTCTGAGGAAATCAGTCATATGTCAGATTAGTACATCTAAAAGGTAGTAACGCTGAGGGAGAGTCAGTCATATGTCAGACCAGTGCCTCTGCAAGTTTATCAGAGCTGGGCAAGAGTGAATCCCTTGTTAGGTTTCTGAGGGTTTCCAAATCTAAATCTCCACTTTCCCATAGAGACTTTCTAATCCGAACCCTTGCAAATCTCCTCACTATACCTCCATGGTCAGAACCTAGACAGTGGTACTGTACGACTGCCCAGTCCTATGCTCAAGGCCTGGTAGGGGGCTGCAAGTCTCCATCATGGAGGAGGCAGTGTTGTAATCAAAGAAAATTCCATTCTTTACCCTTGACAAAGAGCTGTGTGACGCACTTGTCTTCGCCGATGATGCACTCGTACTCTGCGTCATCAGACAGGTTGGTCTTGTTAATGGTCAAGATGCGCTTCAGACCCACATTCTCAAAGATGTACCTGGGAAGAAGGCAAAGGTAAGATTATGTGTCAAGACTTCTATTATAAGCAATTTATTTCACCTGATATTGGGAAATGCCAATGGTTGAGGTTGGGATTCTTAAAAATCAGACAAAGAAAAACACTGGATGCATAATTAAATAATGTAAATCTCCTTGTGCATAAACAGCAACTCTGCAGTCCAATCCTTAGCAGAAAGGGCACTGTCCAAGACAGGTGAACCAGTCTTCAAGTCCGCTATCACTCTTAGGGCCTTAGAGTTTGGGAGATGGGATACTCCGTCAAGAAACAAGCCAAATGGTCCGTCCACCATATCATAAGTGTGTTATAGCCTATGATACTTGTGATACACCACATTTGACAAAGTAGCCAATCTCTGAACAAGCCCTCAGTACTAAACACAACAAAGCAAATGAAACATATTTGGGTCCAAATTGGAAGGTTCCTAAATTCTGGGAGACCCTATAGATCTTGGTGATATCTTTACATGGTTACTGTAGGACCCTAATCAAAACATTTGGAAATAAATTTCAAAAAAATGAAAAGTATGGCATCAAACACCCCCACTGGTGTCATGCTTCATCATTGGCCATCTTATCATGCCACTGCATTCTCTAGTGGTGGGTCAGCTACACCAATGAGATAATTGAGAGACAATATAGATGAGGTTTGGGGTGAGAAACAGAGATTAAAAATTGCAGGAATCCTCACTAAGAGGATACCTTTATTAAATTGTGAGGGTAACAGAATGATTAAACGTTTGAGCGATGCCTAGGAGTCGCCATCACCCCACAGGGTGTCCGCAGCTTTCTTTAGGAGCAGGGATTCCTATTCTCTAAATGCTTGCATCATACATCATATACTTAAAGCTGGCATACGAACACACTGCACTCATTGGTATGAGTCTTTTCTTCTGCTAAATGAAGCTACACTTAGTCAGTCGTGAGGAGATTAGATACCGCATAGGTGAATCTGCAGGGTACAACCTTTGACGAATGTGTGACTACAAGGCCCTTGTTTACCTCCTCCATGAGGTTTTCCATATTTTAGCATAGGGACCGCTTCAAATACACGCTGAATAAGTGTAGCTCCATCCTATCAGCCTAACAGTTTAATAAAGGTAGGCCCTGGGATTTTTAATCTCTGTTTCTTATGTGTGGATCTCACCCTAACCTTCATTCATATAGGCTCCCATTTACCGAATTGGTGAAGCCGGCCCGCAAGTAGAGAATGCGGTGGCTTAGTAGGAGGGCCGATGATGAAGCATGACACCCGGACGGAGGTAGTGGCGTAGCTAGACCTTTGGCCACCAGTGGTGGCCCCTGCATTTGCTGCCCGTGGCGGCCATATATAAGAGCGGTGCTGCCGGCTGCAGGTAAGACCGGGGGGTGAGTTCATACCTTTCAAATTTTTTAATCGATCTCCAAGTGTTTTGATTAGGGTCCTACATTTGACAATATAAATATATCACCAAGGTCTATAGGGTCTCCCAGGATTAGGGAACCTCACAATTTTGACCTTCTTATGTCTCATTCGCTTTGCTGTGTTTTGTACTATGTAAGGGAAGATGTGACTGCAGGCAGCTCACTTCTCCTCTCAGTCCCATGACTTCCTATGAAGATAGGGTGTCATTTGTTAGGTGTAAGCCCTCAGTACATTGATTCTGGGCCAACCAATACCAGGAAGCAGAATAGACTGCAAGCTGTAAACACACTTTCTCCAACGCATATGGAGAAACACATAACCTTACCGGATATGGTAACTTATAATGATTCAGTTTTTTTTAATTGGCGTTGACACACAACCCCACCAGACTTTACAAGAGATTAGAGGACGAGGTAAATACTACAGGGCACACAGTACACTTTACAGTGACGGAATTACAAATGGTTATGAGGAGGACTACTAATGGAAACAGACAACCTTGAGTAAGTTGGGGGTTAATCCCCTTTGCGACAAAACATGTGTCTGCTTTCTGGCAACAATAACAACCAAACAGCAGTGTGAAAGAATAAAAAAGACAACTGAGAACATTTCAACATATCTGAAAGGACTTCATACATTTTATATTGGCGTGTGCTAGAGGCTAAGATTATATGTTTACATAATATATAGGATCCAACTCAGCTCTCCTCGTCATTTCTTTTGATTATCCAGGCCATTGATTAACTCCCAGAGCTTGCCTTGGTCCTTTGATTGAGAAGGGTCTTCCATTGTTGTGGTGCAGAGTGGTCATGACACTGCAGGTAGTATGAGGCAAGAGGAGAAGAGCACAGGAGGTGGTAATGGAGAAGGAAGTCTGGTTGACCATATCACCTCATCAACATCCTCCTCATCAGCACAGCTTTAGATGTTCCATGGCATACCAGGCAGTATGGCTCCCAAGAGATAGATTTTTTAGGCACGTCTGCAGCTATCAATATAGGAAATTGTGTAAAGTGACACAGCTAACTTCTTACAGGGCTCTCAGAGTGAAGACTACACAAAAGATGGGAATAGCTACGAAAAAAGCCACAAGGCTTCTGGTCCTCTCCTAGGAAATGCTTAAAAAAGATGCTTAACGAACCCAAACCAAGCCCCACAGAGTACACTTACTTGGCACTTGGACGGATCTCTGTCCCATTCTTAAACCACTTGACTTGCAGGTCCGGGTTGCTGGCTTCAATGAACATTTTGATTTTTTGGCCCTTGTCCACCTGGTAGCAGTCTTCAAGTTTCTTTGAGATAGCTGGAATGGAATTAACAACGCCCATCAGGTAAGGAAAGGAGACTTGATGAGTACAGAAACAACGTACCTTTCAGACACTCCTAGCCTCTCACGGGTAACTTTCTGTGAGTCACATACGATTCTCCTGGCTGCAGTTTTTATGTTCCCGAAACACTGCTGCATGTAGTGGACCGCCCACTGCTGCCACTCAATCAAAGGAGCAAATGCTTTGACAGAAAGACATTGCTACCAGGATTGAGCAGCACTGAATATGCAGAATGTGTGGCTCGCTTGATGATGTGTTTGAGTGACAGGATGACACACATTGCACTCTTGTATGATGCATGTAGGTCCCTGCAGTGCCCTGCGAGCAGTTCCCTGCAGGTGCACAGCTGGGATAGCCATGCTGTCATTTTCACAGTGGGCTGCAATCAAAAGGGCTAATCGTAATTTGAGAGCAGGGTGGGCTGCCATCGCTCAACCAAGCGCCCATGGCCCCTTTCTAGGCATGGCCTCTTGCACTCTGGGGCAGGTCTGAACATCTTTGCCAGGGATGATTTTGATTTCCACAACGATGCTGCTGCAGTGCCAGGAAAAGGTATTATATTTAGGCATTAAAGCGATCAGGTGTGTATACAATTTCATATACCCACCCTTTATAGCACTAGGAAATGAGCTCTGTGTCCGAGCAGTACTTTCCAACGTGCAGGTTTAAGTGAAAACATTAAATATGGAGGCATTTGTGATGGCTAACACCCACATTCCCAAATGACTATCATTTGGACTTCTCGAAAGTGTGAGTGACATTGTCAACATGGCATCGGCTGATGGGAGTGCACCCAGTGCCTTTTGCACGTGTGCTATCTTGAGGGCTGATACAAAATTTGACTGGCACGTTCACTAAGCAATGGCTGAAGGGGATTGACAGAAAGCCCCTTTCTATTTTGTATGTATTATTTACATATTATTTACAGAGGACCTAACAAGACAGATCAACTGTTCTTCATGCCAGAGCTAAAATAGTGCTACACAGGGAAATTAAATGTGACGTTCCGGAGAGACCAGAGATAAAATTATTTGTTTGATGCTCCAAATGTATATAGTATGATCTACAGTGTGATCGGCTCCACAGGAGAGCATGGAATAAATTCTTTCAGGGACAAGAATCCTCACCCACCAAGTGGCATGCTTCATCATATTGTTCTGTCCCAAGCTAGGCTGGCGGTGCAATGCCTAGCGGGCCCTTTAACGGGCGCTCTTTAATTAGGATCTTGTCACTGTCCATATTAAGTGCTCGTGTGTCAGTGATAATAGTGGGTTTAGTGTCAGATAGATTCGAGAAATAAAACTGTCTATAGCTCCCCTAGGACTTTAGACCTTTATTTATGGGAACTGCGGATATATGGCAAGTTTAAAAACACAGACTACCAGTTGAGCCTGTGGTGTTCTGTGGTCCCTGTCCGATGGTTGACATGTTTCAAGCTCTATTGACTCATATGGTCAAGCGGCGTTTTCTCAGGACCTTTTGGTTAAACCCTACTATATACGAACAGTGCCAAAGCCTAAAGTGATGTGATTATTCTGACGGACACAGTACTATATGTGTCATACCAGATAAGTTATTCCTACTTTTGGTGACTCAAGTGTTCCAAGCAATATACCCCTTTATTTGAGACCTCTCTGGCCCTTTAGAATATTGATAGCTTGGCTCCCATGGACCTGAGTTTCCCTTGTGCAATATTGAGTGACTAGCACCAGTAAGGGATATATATTGCTTAATATCCGTGTATTCGGAGCTCTACTTTTATCTGTTATTTGTCTCCTTACCAACACTCTTTTTGATCTCCACTCTGGCCTTCTTGAGGCGCTTGAGCATGCCTCGGAGGTCAGTGACTCCATACTGGAAAGCGATTCTCTCATACTCGCTGGGCTTGGCACCCTTCAGCATCTCCCATACGTCTGGTGGAATTCCCTCCATCCCTTCTTCCTCTTTCTTTTTCTCCTTTTCTTCTCTAGAGGGAGAACAAGTAATATGTCACTGTCGCTCTCTGGACATAAACATCTCTACGCCAGTTGCATCAGAAAAACTATGTCAGGGTAGCAGAGAAACTCCTCCCACATGAATTATTTAAAACAGGGTGCAAACAGCTATTCCCTTTCTGCAGTCAATCAGTGACATCCTGAAGAAGAAGGCAAACTTTGAGAATGTGCAAAAGTTTACGACCAGATGTGTAAATCTATTGCATCTCCTCCCTTTTACATGAAACATGGACTTCTTGTACATTAGACAAACCTGCAAACTCCACCCCTTGTATTCAGTAGTGACCTCCTTCATCCTGGAGAAATGAGGGACATCATATCTCCAAAAGGAACAAACAACCTGGAGAAACTCTTAGCCACTTTACTAGATGAAAAATCAATGTGTTCTAGATTCCTCTCACCTGGTGGAAACAGTCACTTTGCACCGCGCCCAAAGAAAATTGCCACATGCCAACTGGAGAAACCAGCAACGTTTTTCTGCATGGGGAACCAGTCACATTTCCTTCCTGAGGGAAGGAGCCACCCACTTCCACATGGAGAGACCATTGGTCATCTCCCACTTGGAGAAACTAGTAAGACCTTACCCCCTGAAAGAACCAGTTACCCGGCAAAACATAGAGAAACCAGTAATCACGTTTGATGAAGGGAAATCAGTGACTTTGCCCTACAAGGAAAACCAGTGACCTGGTGTGACATGGAGATACCAGTGACCTGGTGTCACATGGGAAACCAAGTGGCAATGCCCCAGATGGGGTATTTACTGACTTCATGCCATGTGGAGAAACCAGACCCTTCTGAAGTATGGGAAGACATAAACGAGCAGATGGGTAAAAAGGAAATGCTTTTATCTGGCACTAGCCAGTGACCACATGTCTCTTACAGAAACCAGTGACCTTTTCACACGTTTAAAATAAAGGAATGTTTCCCATCCTGGATGAAGGTGTTTTCTATTTTTCGATGAACAAACCTGGCAAATATGCCCATTTGGAGAAACCAATTATCTCTTACAACTTGATAAACTAGTGACCTTTTCCCACGTGGCCAAGTCATTGACCTAAAACCTACAGAAGCCAATGATCAACGAAAGACAATGGTTGGTTGTACCTGAACAAACTAGCGGCCTCCTGTCTTCCGGACATCTGTGATCGTTCACAGTTAAAGGCATCAATTGTCTTATTTCCATGAAAAAAATTCATGAAGGAAAAAATGTATACACCTCATGCTTATGAAAATCACAATATTTTAATCCTACCACATGGAAATTCCCTCATGTGAAGTAATAAACGACCACCTGCAAATAATAATGCTATGCTGAGTGCTACATGGTTATCCCTTACACCAAAATAACCTTTTATCTGACTGTCCATGACCATCTTCTTTAATAATCCTTAGCAAGATCTCTTTGCTATATTGCTTATACATAGCATGGCTTATAAGTGCTGAAGAATATTTCTGGATGCACCATTTCTCTCTGCACTCAGTGTGATCGAGTAGGCGCTGTTCTCCGGCTTATATTTTCCATCAGATCTCTCTATAATAATTAAGTAACTATTGTTCCAAGGTACGGATTAGAAAGACCAGGATACCATCTCCCCATGCACAAGTAATCCAATTATGGGTGAAGGAAAGACATTAATACACTGCTCTTTACCTTTTCTTGAGTAAGGCACTAAAATCCAACTCTCCAGCATCTTCATCCTTTGCGTCCCCCCTGAAACATGGAGTGAAATTATATTAGACAGGCAGATGCTCTGCGGCGGCGTCACCTCCAATGCATAACCTTTTCTTTCAGACTTAGCATCATGGGGAATTCCTTCTGCTGTGCCCCGTCAGCCTCCAGCTGCCTGCCAATTCTTTTATTGAACATCAATTGTTACTCCTGCTATTCACATCCATCATGTAGCTGCCTTGCTCCAGTCATGCTCCATATTTCTCCAACTGTTCATCTTCTTCCTCCACCTGTCTCCAGTCTCGGGTCTCTGCTGACATCTTCCTCCATCTTGACCTGTCTTTCCCCAAGTGTCACCATTGTCCCCTATCTCGATATCTTTTTCCCCATCGTCCTTTAGGTATCCTCATCTTCCTCCATCTAGACCTGTCTTCCCTCGTCTGTTTCCATCTCCCTCCCTCTGGCCCTCCATATATATCGAGACCCATCTTTCTCTGTTGTCCTCCCACTGTCTCCACATTCCTGCAGCTAACCCTCTTCCGACTAGCCAAAAGTCCTTCATCTAGAGATTATCATTTCTTCCCATTTTATCCTACTGCCTCCTTCTTCTCTTAGCTTGCTCCACCTACTTCCTCTACCCTGCTTCTTTGTATCCTTTCCCAGCGCTCTTCATTTGTTACCAAGCTTTGTCCATTAGTCCTCCACCTTAGTCCAGTGGAGCCCATCTTCTTCATCTGCCTTGCTTCCTGTCTCCCTCTTGCCACTAGCTCTCCCCATTTTCTTAATCTGCCCTCGAGTTCCAACCATCTCTCGACCGCCTCCTTACCTCTTTCTTATTCTTCCTCAGCTATCCCCATCTTTGGCCATTTGTCATCCTTCTTCCCCACATCCCCGCTTTTTTATCTGTCCATTATCTGTCAACATTATTCTGTTACTCATATCATTATTCTTTGCTGTAGCTATGCTGTTGTTCTTGTTATTCATATATTTGTAGAGCACACAATCTGCCACTGGAATGGCATTGCAGACTTTTGCCATCTGCTATGACTACCTCTAGCCGGATTTCATTTCCTCCATTTTGTTCTTGTTTTACTCCATCTTGATTCTATTACCTTTCTCCAACTATTTCACTCGGTGGTTTCTATCAGTAGAAAAACGTTTGCTCTTAGTCTGGGCTTCGGTCCCAACTTCTACAATAAAACAATGCGTAGACCCAGCAGTGGGTTTCCTACATCATCCTTGAAAGAGCATGCTGGGAATGCAAGAGCCGGCTGTGAGGGCTGATGTGTGGATGTTGCTGTAGAGAACTCTGTACAAGCTGTGGGTGATATCTACATGCATATGGTGCCTGCCTTTTAGTTGTGAGTACCAGTCGCATTCTGAGCTTTAGGAAAACGGAGGCTTTCCAGCTCTCAAATAGGCTGGATTGCGCATGGGGACCGACAGACAGACGTTACTCACTCTGCTATTGCCTTGACGATTTTCCCGCGGGCGGGGGGGAACAGGATATTCTTAACTCTAGAAACTTTAAAGACTAATCTGGCGTTCCTTTACAATCTCATATGAATATGTTTTTTTATAAAAACATTTTTTGAAACAGTGGTGTCAAGCATTTTAAATCCTGGCTATAGATATCTGGTGGTTTCGATTCTTATGATGAGACCAGCATCTGTTAACGACGCATGTCACTTTGTACTAGTGGGCTAAAACAGACTTGTTTTGTGCACATTTTTCTAGATGTACTATAAATTCTTTATGATTTGATGATCACATGATGCATCCTATGTTGACTATCTAATTCTGTGCAAGTCTTCATTATTGTAAAATGTTCAGATAGTGTAGAGTTAATTAGAATATAAAAAAAAATGTTTTAATTTGTTATACAAGAGAGGTTACTGGTATGTTGGAGTACACTTAGAGACAGATTTTTTTAAGTTTTACCCAATGCAGAGAAGCAGGCACAGATGCTGTACTGCGATGTGTGACAGGGAGGGAGCAGATGAGCACCACATCTACAGAGATATGAAACTCTCTTCCCCTCTTACTAGCACCAGTGCAGAAGTTTGCTGCCGAGCACCACACAGACACTTTTGCTCCCCAGTGCAATGGTATGTGCGTACTGCTCGCATTGGTTATGTCCTGGAAGGGTTCACTTCAAGTACAAAATACTATCCTTAGACTAATTTTAAAACTTTTCTTGCTTTGTATGTGTGCTGTTCAGTGCAGCACACATGCCAAGTTAGAAAAGGAGAAATGAAAGCATTTTTCCTTTAACGCATGCTTTCAAGTGGTCCTTTTTTGATGCAAAACTATGTCTACTATTGTTAGTAAATAGGGTTTTGAGTAAAAAAGCATGGGTGGTTGCATGGAAATGCCCACGTAATGCGCCCTTATGCTAAGAAACGCAAACCAGTGCCTCGGCTGCTTTGTAATACTTTTAGGCAACAAGTTTTGCGCTAGAAAGCGAACAACAAAAAAACATTTTGCGCTGGTTTGAGTCACTTTTGTGACGCAACACAACACAAAATGTTTGGAAGTCTGGCCTTAGCACTGTACGATTTAACTCCCATTCTACCTCAACACTTTCCTCAGCAACAGTTTGTTCGGACATTGGTTTAGGGCTTACACTATGAGAGGGAGAAGGATCTTGTAATGTGTATGCTTTTATCAGCCAATCCTAGTGCCCCAGTGCTTGCGTGGCACTTTCAGGATGGTTGGGATATTTGGGGACATCCAAAAAAGTCTTTACTTGCCAACTATAGGTTGAGAAAACATTGAGGGGAGAAAAGCAAGTGGAATTCTGGAGGAACCACTCCAGAAGCCTATTAGCAGAAAGCGCTGTATTGCAACTTCCTAATTCCACTGCTGTCCTGCCCGGCATAGGCAGAAGAGTAAACTTACCCTTCCAATTGAATAAAAGTCAGAGTAATCAGATTGGTTGAAAGAACGAGACGCCTGCAAGAGACCATTCCAACTAGGATGCAAATCACTATCATGTGGGTCCAGCTATGTATAGATCTACGAAGGAGCAAAATCTAGCCCGTCAGCAAGTCTCTCTTTTGCCCTAAACCTATATATCAACTGAAGACCCAAATGATCCATAAGCTAAAAGTAACTATATCTTGAACCAAGCGGTATCACTAGATACTGATTCCAGAGACAAACTGATGGCAGCCGAATTTTGAACTGGGGACCCAGCAGGGTCGGACGTTTCCTCGGTGGGCTGCCGGCATGGGGGACGGTTTTAGACCCCCGGGGGGCTGTTTTTGTTATCGCAGCATAGCTGCAATATCGGTCGCCAGCAACGAAAGTGGCACAATGCTTTCCACTAGCAACCCCTCATCCCCATCCCTGGGGCCAACCGAGCTCTTTGCCAGGGCCGGTTTTGGTTCCCAGTCTAGACATGGGAACCAGGTTTGTGTCTCAGCGTCAGCTTATCATCCTGTGTTTCTGGGCAAATTACTTAATCTCCCCATGCCTACCAAAAAAATGAATGTATCCTTCTATAACATAACTAGCGCTCATGTAAAGCGATCCAATACCTTCGGGTTGAGTTAGCGCTATATAAAGCTTTTTTTAAAAAGCAATGCGTGACGATCTTCACTTACGCTCGTTTGAAAGCTTGTAGGATGTTGCCGGTGTCTGCCGCTGGTGCTATGAAGAGAAAAGGCCAAAAGAGATGTCATCAGCAGTGAAGGCTCGGGTCATTCTGCCTCAAAGTGCAAGCATTAGGTGATGGTAGGTTAAATCTCAGCTTGAAGGCGACCAGAGGCAGCGTTCAACATCTTTAAGAAGTAATACTATGGCCTTGGATGGAATAAGTAAGTGGAGCATTGAGGAAACCTACCTAAACGAACATGAGTTTTCACCTAAAGGAAGACCATCATCATGGGACTATATCATCGCTTGTACCTGTACAAATTGAATTCCCCACTGGTGTTTTCAGTAAGCGACCAGCATTAGGACGTCAGAATTTAACAAATATATTGTACCAGTCTCAAAGTGATGACAGTAAATGACTGTTCTGATTAAGGGCCGATTTAGAGTTTTAAGGACGGTTACTCGGTCACAAACGCGACGGATATCCAGTCTGCCTTTTTAGGAGCATCTTACGATATAACGCGCTTGTACTATGGCGGACAGGAAAAACGTCACGTTCGTTATAGAGTAACCCATCCGTCAAACTCTAATCAAGCCCTAAGTTAAGATGAGCGGCACAGTTATCACAAGATATCAATCAGTGCACCACGTGGGTCCCTGGGGATGTTAGGGTTTTTCAAGTATTTGAACTGGCTAATTTTCGACATTTTTTACATTTGGTAACTTTAAAAAATGTTGTAAAGTTGTTTACTGATTTTCAAAGGTTTTTCCTTAATTTTGCTTTGGAGAATATTATTGAATTCTCATGGTTACGAAAATAAACATTATTCAATGCAAGTAAAAATCACCAATGCACCATGACAAACCTCAAATTTATGTGCCAGTGCATTAAAGTTTGGCCATGGCTGCCTTGGTGCCATTGTTGAGTTGAACTGCCAAACCTCCTTAGGTTTCAGTTTTTACTCAACCCTAAAGTCTTTCAATGTATGTTTTTTCAGACATTTGTGGTTTTGCAGAGTCTGGAACTGTTTCGCGTGGGCTCTGCTGTCTCAACATGATTGTGAATGTTCATCTGCCATATAAGCCAGTACTCAACCCTAGGCTCCTAAACTGCAGTTAATCTGGGTTTATCATCTCTATTTCATTCTTCTTAGCCTCAGGTCTTACCTTCTACTTCGACATTGAAGGACCAGCTGTCGCACTTGTCCTTTGATGTGACTTCACATCTGTATCCACCGGCATCTGCAATCGTTGCTTTTCCAATCCTTAGCTCATATGTGTAAATCTGTAGGAAAAGGATTGCAACAGAGTATCGTGATCAATGACTGACTAAGACATTTAAAACATACATACTACTCCTGCACTTCTTATCACTGCAACTGGATCACAGTGTCACAGCAGTCTACCACTTTAATGCTGCTGAAGGCGATGAAGCAGCCAGGGAAGACTCTTGTCACTGCTACAATCTCACATAATTGCACCAAGAATTTAAAGCAAAGCTTGTTGTGCGGTGAGGCGATGCAATAAGATGGGAAATTTACCACTCATCTAGCCGCAGTGATGGCAGCCACTGTTGTGTGGCAGGGCATAGTAGAATCAGACCCCAGGGATTGTACAGACACTTTAGAGTCACTGATCTGAGTGACATTGTTCACAAGTACAAGGAAAAGTGATCTATGTAGGTATCCACTATATTCATTTGCTTGTGAGTTCTGTAGACATGAATCTCATAATCACTCTAGTGTCTGTGTTCCTAAAAACACTTGGCTGTAGATCATGGCTCGTGAGTTGTAGATCACAGCAACTGCCTAATATGGCTAGTGTGAGTTTTCCTATTAGAATATGTTTTGGGACAAATATATAGAGTAATATGTAGACCAACGAGAGACGCAAATTGTGGTGCTTCTCAAATTAGGTGTCCCCATCAAGAGTAAGCTCAAGAGCATATTGTAAGATTATAAACATGGCATACCTTTTGCAAATGAATCAGGTATATTTAGCCTAGGTGTGGGGTATGAAGGCCCACACACGGCAACCCAAACTATGGCTGAATATTACTCCTCCTCTAGCTGCTTGGGAATCCATTTATCTTGGTAGCATTTGGGTCCTTAGTACTACACCACCGTAGTACATCACTAAGAGGCAATGTTTCAAAGATGCTAGCAACAGATACATAGTCTCATCTTTCCAATCAAAATTGGCTTCTGCACATGATGTGAAATAATAAGGAACCGAGGTCTCACTCCTCATGTAGTCTCTGTTCCACATCAAGATTTTGCTGTAGGATATGGTGCAGTAGTAGTCCCAGAAACAGGAATTATGTTTCCCATTGATTGCTGTCAGTGTTTTAAAGAACTTTTTCTGTGAAATTCTAGAGATTTTTGGTGCCCAGCTTAATGGCGAAATGCAGTCACTCCAATTCATAACCTGGGTTTTAAATATGAACTTAGATGTGTAGCCTCAGAAGGTTCTCTAACATATCACTGTTTAAAACTATTTATTGCACCTCATCTCCCTGGGAAGTACTCTGTCCAGTTTAGGTAGTAAAAACTATATTTGGAGACTCCATTTTATTTTTAAATGCATTATTTAAGTGCTAGTTTGCTTACGGCAGCAAAGCAGAAGTTAGAGAAAACTCCGGGGATCCTTCAGTGCAGAGTCTAGGCAGTCAGAGTCAAAAAGAAAACCACAACATTTCATGAATACATCCTGCTGCTTAAAGAGAAGCCATTTTGCGCTGATCAGTTGGAAGGCAAAATGAGTATGTTACATTATACCAACAAAATTGGCTCAAAAGAAGATGGAGAGTAAGATGCAGGGAGTTCTGAACCTTTTTCAGGGTGCAGGCCATGCTGAGATTGGCCATTCTTCTAGTAATCTTTGTACAAAATATCCATTTCAAAAACTTCTAGACTGTGTCTGTTCACAACCCTTGTCTTTTATCCACAACCTATCTAAGAGTGGATCCAGAGCATGTTGGCTTCTGTTGGGATGGAGAAAGTTTTCCTGCAAGGCCCCGGACAGGATGTGCGCCTGTCTCAAACTCACCATAGCAAGCTGTAGCTTGTTGATCACTATCTTGTTACACACGACGATTATGCATGTGCACTGGAGGTACTTTTTGACACAATTTAAGTCATAAATAGCAGTATTGTGTTTTAGTGAGGCAGTCACTGTGTACTCTCTTTATCAAGTTACTATTGGCAGCTGTGTAGGTCTTAAACTGGTAGCACAATACCATTTACTGTGGCATAACAGACCTTTTTTCCTGTCCATGCTGGGGAGACTCACCTACTGGCTTCTTCTGCCTAGATAAATTAGCCTGCAAGTCCCCTGCAACCCGGTTATTCACTCATTTATTTTGTATGTGTGTACCGTTTGCCATGTGTAGAAGATGTTTGTATGGCGTGTGTATAATACAGATTGCTATAGCCATACCGGGATCCATTTTGTATTTGTTGCATTTGAGTAGTACATATATTGGAGGGTTGGAGTAAACAGCAGACAGCAGATGTGAATGCAGGGCTCTTTCCTGGACATTCCGGGGATCCTTTGTAGTGGGCAAGGCTGATGAGTATTAAGAAGAGGAATCAGAGGGCTTCTCTGAAGGTAGGAAGTTCTCTCTCCCATTTCCTTACCTATTCTTCTTTAGAAAAGCTACCTCCCACAGGTTAGCAGGCAGTTATGTGCGTCACCTCGCTTACTTTTCTGCCCTTCTATTTTTTTTTTGTCTTGTAGCACCCACCTCCAGTGCCTAACTGGCCGTTGTGGGCACTGGGTATTTCCCCGGTGGGCCAAAGAGGTGGGAGCCGGTTTTGTGGCAGTGGGGGCCGTTTTTCTTACAGGGGGCCAATTTTGCACCACTGCTCCAATATCGGTCCCCCTGTAAGAAAAGCCAGAGCAGTGCTTCCCGGCTACCCCCTCTCCCCAACCTTCCCCCCAAGGGCCGGTTGAGCAGCAGCAACCTGCCAGGGCAGGTTGCTTTTCCCAGTTCGGCCATGCCCAGCTCTATCCACCTTCCAGCTCACACCTTGTGACAAAAGGACTTGGCTGGACCAGTCTGAGCCGAACTAACAAATGGGCAGAGCTGCCAAAAACTGGTCTCAGAAACTCAACTATTGGAATACACAACTCCTATATGCCTCTTTGTAATAAGATTTCTTTACCAGGAATCTGGGGTTTTTCACACCAGTGGCAACTGAGAAAATTCCTGTTCTCCAGGTTTGGGGCATCCACTGCCAACTCTCAATGCCAGGTTTAGGAACTGAAACATGAGGGCTTTGCCTAAGGCTACCAGGATGGGTTGCCTAGACCCTGTTGAAGGAGAGATCCCACCAACTGCTCAAGAAGGGTACTGGCACTGGCAGTGTGTTTGCATGAGGGAGAAGGAGGCTTTGAAGGAAAACAGGTGAGGCAAGTGAGAAGATGTCCACTGCAGCATTCACCCTTGCCGCTGTGCAAGGTTGAGGCACAGTGATACCAAAGTGACCCCTTTGTGGGAGTGAAAACGTATAGCACACCTCACCACTCTCCTCCCTCATTGACAGAAGGGACAGAAGAACTAGAAACTTTCAAGTTTTACTGCAGAACTAAAAAGCGAAGAAGTCACACTGTGTTGAAGAAGATCAGACTGCAGTATGCTGTTCCCTGCACGAAGAACCAAGAGCACTGGAGGTTAACCACATTGTCGACTAGGCTTAAATCCAACACTTAACTACTTACCAAGGCCATGAGTTTTGTTTGAGTGGGTTGTGTTTGTGAGTGAACACTAGGAAGACTTCAAGCCAAAAGATCCATTGATCTGTGTGCCCCCTATTCCTCCACAGCCTCCTTGACTGAATGCTCTGCTTACCTTGCACATGCACCATAGACAATGACCACCTACCAGACAGCAGGCATGGGGTTGAGTCATGCTCTGTGGGACATGCAAGGCACAGTATGTCAAGTCGCACGGCCATGCCAACGCCATCAGGTGCGGTCTGCACCAGCAAAGAACTAAGTGAGACAGCAAGTAAGGTACTGTTCAGGCCAGGGAGATCCGAAGAAGGGGTAGGGAAGACACAGCAATCGTTAGACCTGCTAGCCCCGTTCAGGGCAGTATTCTCCCCAGAGACTCTCCGTCTACCACATCCCCCAAATAAGGGGGTTCTAGTGACCAGTCAAGGACTAATGCGTACAAATAGCATAAGAGGCTGACCCCCAGAAGTGCCATGGGCTGACTATCATAATCATTGAGACATAACAGTACTAGATAGAATAAATTATTACAGGTGAAATGTTTTGTACTCTATTATTTTGTGTGTGTTTTGATTTAAATACTTATTTTTGCCAAAGAACAACCACTGGCCGGACATTGAATTACTGATGTGTGTTAGTTAACATGTTGATGGCGGAGTCTCTAACTCCACAGCACCTCTTTGATTTACCTTGTACTTCTCAAATAACTACTGTTGTGGTAAAATACTAAGGGGTGTACTTGGTGATCAGTTTTGAGTCCATTAGTGGGGAATAAGACGTAGGATAAAAGTGATAAACTGCCATGATTAACACACTTAGTCATATAAACTCTAACTACCTAAGGACACTCTAAAAAGTTCCCACAGCTGTGTTAGATGTAAAGGTATAGCCTGGTCTACTGGGACACACATTTACTAACATGTTGCTGTCTTTGGAAGGTGTGAGTACTGGGGCAATGACAGTCACATGACAGACAAGTGGCAAACTTGCAGTTCACTGTGACACAGACCTGACAGTTTTTCCGCCTAAAAGGAAATCTACTCATCTCCCAGTAGGTTGCCCTGCCTCTGATGGCAGTACTCACGAAAGGTGGCCCTTTTATGAGTGGCAATAATGCTTTACTTCCCCACCTTCTCCCCTCTCATCAAGGCCCTTAGATAGGGGTACCAGCACCACTACTGTCTCACCTTCTTTTCCTTGTCGAAGCTCTCCTTGAACTGGAAGCGCTGGCCGCTCTTGCTTCCCAGCTCCAGCCACTTGCCCTTCAGCCATTTAATGGTAGGTTTAGCCGGCAGCTTGCTGGAATCCACTTCCGCTGTAACCAGAATATCCTTACCTGCAGAAAGGGGCAAGGCCAACAAACAACAGTTCATATGTGGAGCTTCGATGGTGAAGCATCATTTGCAATCAACAGACTTCCCCTTGCTGTAGCTGCTATTCCAGTGCACCCATTTCCCCACTGCCCTTGCATTAGACCGCTCTTAACGTCTGTGTGATTTCAGATAAACGAAAGAGGCACATCTATACAGCAAAAATTCAAGCTTGCGTACATTAGCCCCTTAGTGAGAGGACAGAGGGACTTGTCTTTATCCCTCTGGTGATAACCCAGGGTTTAAAGTCATGTCCCCTCTTGGTCAAGCCGGAGAAACCAGTCATATATCCTTAGTGACATGTAGTAGGGTCATAACCTAATCCTGAGGTGACAGACATGTGCTTTATGTCCTCAGCGGATTCCAGCAGTGACAAACAGAAGGGAAGGGTCTAGTGCTCATCAGATTAGGTCTGATCATGACTAAGCAGGAAGGTAAGGCACGTCTTCACCACTTACTGGAAGGTGGAAGGTTCATGTAATACCTCCTTGGTGGAAGGATAAAGTACAAGGTAGGAGGGGAATGTCCATCTCCTTTGTGACAGATATGAGTGCTTGTCCTATCCTCTCAGTAACAGTCATGTCATTTCCCCTCAGTAACTTGGTAGGAAGTTCATTCTGCCTATGACAGGCAGAAGGGACTTACCACAGCCAAGCCCTTTAAATGTAATTAAAATGAAATTAAAAGTCTGAAGGGGGGTGTTGTATCCTCTTAGTGTGCGTCTTTCGTTTATCTTGGTGAGACTGTTTTAATAGAACTCCTTAGTGACAGCTGAGTGGATTATGTGATATCTTATCAGTGACAGGCAAGAGGGGAAATCCTTACTTCCCAAGTCAGAGGGCGTTATAGACATTTAAATCCATCATGAATAGGCAGAGTAGGTAAACCCAGAGAAGAGTGACATGCTAGAGGACCTGTGTATCCCCTCAGGTTCAAGGTAGGGGAGTGTGTCTTCTCCCCTCAATGGAAAGGATGGTGGGTGTCTTATCCTTCCAGTAACAGAGTAAATGATCATGTCCTATGGTACTAAGTGCAGCATCACCAATTACTTGGTCTCTGGGTGATCTGTGTAGATCAGGGATTGTGTAAGGTGGTATGTCTTATCCTTTTAGTCGCCAAGGGTAGCAGCATGTCTTATCTTCCTAGTGCAAGGTGGGGATGTGTCTCCTCATCTCTGTAACATGGTGGCTGACATGTTTTATCCCTTTAATGGCAGGGTATGTTTTTGGAAACCAGTGGCCTCACTTTACGAGGACTCGTTCAGGAGAAAGTCTCCTTTATACATTTTCCCTTTAGGGGCTCACTTTTTAGATGGCTCAATCTTTATTGGTCTTAATTGCGAGATGGCTTACTCTTCAGGGCATTAATTATCTAGAGTGCTTTTTTGACACAAGGTTCATTCTTTAGTTAGTTACTCATCAGAGCTCATTGGTGTAACCCCTCTACTAAGGATGCACTAGATTGATGTTCCATTACATAGATGCCATATTAATGACTACTAGTAAGAATACCACTACATCAAATGAGGTAAGTAAAACAGCAAGTGTAACAGGAAAGATTAAAGTAAGGGGACCTGGTAGGTTTACAACTAGGACAAGGGCTTGTGTTCGTTTTGGGCTAAGGAACAGGGTAAGGGATAGTGTTGGGGTTTAGTAAGGTTTGGGTTAGGTATTTTTGGTATGGAATAGGAATAGCCTTAGATTTAGAGTTAGCCTTAGAATTAACCGCAAGAGTTAGGGCTTGGGTTAGGGTGTAAAACTGGGTTTAGATTTATGGTTAGAGAAAGGCTGCGTTTTAGGGTTTAGCATTAGCCCTACGGTTAGGATGCATACCCTTAAACTGAACATTTTCACTGAGGAAGCATTCTCTGTAGTGATAGTTTTGATGCTAAGAATTTCATGTACTTTCGCACCATTTGGGAGGCTGGTAAGGCCACCATTAGGGAGTTCGCCAAAGGCCAGTTGAAACTCACTCACGCGGCGCGTGACTCCGAGCTCACGCGTTTGATGCGCAGGCCACCCTGCTTGAGGCGCTGAACCCCGACGATAGATCGGATGCCCAGGAATGGAGACTGGCGTTACTACGAGACGAAATGAGACGGACCTCTCTGGAAGCTGCCAAGCTTCTTTGACGTTTGTCCGTAGCCCGAGTATGTGGCTGGGGAGACAAAAATGGGAAGGTCCTCCACAGCTTTGCCACCTACCCTATGGCCAACCGTATCATACCCGAGATGACAGATGCAGATGGAACGCTTCACTGTGCCCCAGTAGCGGTTGCCCAATGCTTTGCCTCGTACTACGCGGCCCTTTACTCGGCGTGTTCGCCTGCTCTTTCTCTCTCTGATCTCCTCCAACGGGAAGAGTTTTCTCTTCCACGTCTTAGTGACTCAGATGCGGCTGCGTTGGACCTTCCTCTCACCTCTGAGGAGGTGTTGGGCGCCATTTCGCTCCTAGCGGCTGGGCCGGACGGTCTCCCCCAGAAGTTTTATTCGTCCTTTCGCGATACCCTGCTTCTACCACTTGTGGTGATGTACAAGAAAGCGGCACAGTGAGGCTCATTCCGGCCAGAGACGGATCTCACTACTATCGTAGTGATCCCTAAGTCCCAGCCCCCCTCAAATTGTTGCTCGAACTTTCGTCCCATTTCGCTCATTAATACAGGACTTAAGATTTTCGCTTGCGTACTGGCCAATCGCATACGGCTGCACTTAGGCCAGCTTGTCCACCCTGACCAATGCGGCTTCATGCCTCTCCGAGGGACTAGACACTGTCTCCGACGCCTTCACCTTGCCCTTGAGAACCAACACCTGCTTACCCCATACTTGTCCCTTCTCCTTATTGATTTTGAGAAGGCCTTCGACTCAGTTGACTGGAGCTACTTGGATGCAGTGTTGGGACAGATAGGCTTTGGCACTCCTTTCCGTCACTTGGTGAGGCTACTCTATCACCGTCCTCGGGCACAGGTTCTCGTTACCGGAGCTCTATCCCGCCCCTTCCCCGTTGGAAGGGGTACGCAGCAGTGATGCTCCCTCTCCCCGATCCTTTTCGCTCTGGCTATGGAGCCGTTTGCGTGCCTTGTCCGCAGTGACCATTCCTTGACTGGCTGGAGGTGGCCCGGCCTAGCGGAGGATAAAATGGCGTCATACGCGGACGGTGTGTTGCTGTTCCTGGCAGACCCAGCCCGATCGGGACCTCGCTGCCTTCGGGCATTGGCTACTTTTGAACGGGCCTCTTGCTTGCGGCTTAACCCAACCAAGTCCGTCCTTTTCCCCTTACACTTATTGCGCGAATGTTTTGACTGGCAGTCGTCGATTCCGCTTCGGCGGCTGTCTTTCAAGTATGTGGGGATCTCGTTCTCCCTCCTCCCTGACCTTGCATGGGAACTCAATGTTACCCCGCTGGATATGCGGGTCCGTGCAGACCTACTTAAATGGCGCTCATTGCCGCTCAACCCCCTGGGCAGGATTGCCCTGTACAAAATGATGATCTTGCCCCGTTTTTTGTACATGCTCCAGAACACTCACCTCCGCCAGATCTTGGTTCCGGGACATGGATGGCATGGCCATTAAATTCCTTTGGGGGGTCGGAGGTCCAGGCTGGCCCTGGCCCAATGCCGAATTCCACCTTTTGATGGAGGTCTCGGAATGACGAACCTTTACCTGTACTACCTAGTGACTCGTCTCCTCACGATTCATGACTGGTTCAATGGCGACTGGTCCGACCCAGCGTATCGCTTGGAACTTCACATCTTGGGCTTCTCCTCTATCTAGGGGATGCCTTATGGGACCACGATTACCCGAACTCTACCCGAGGTCACAGGCGGCGTATTTACTGGCTTGGCGTGCATCACTTTGTCATACTCAATCGGCAGACAGGCTGACTAGCTACACTCCCTTGTGGTGTGTCACTAGGCTTCGTGAAGTCGCCTCCCTGTCAGGGTTCCGTCAGTGGGATCTCATTGGGGTAACCTTGTTGGGCGAGGTCTGGAGTGGTACTCACATCCAATCCTTTCAGGACTTACAGACCAGACACTCCCTCCATCCCTCTCAATTCTTTCGATATTTGCAACTGAGTCAATCCCTTCACTCCCACATTACAGATGCCACGTCCCTGCCCGAATATAGCCCGCCCGAGGTGCAAGTTCTGACTGGGGATTTGGGGAGCGGTGGAGTCTCTCAGATTTATTGTTCCCTCACTAACAATACCCCCAATTCCCTTTCCCTACTCCGCGAGAAGTGGGAGGGTTAGCTTGGGGCTCTGGAGGATGAGGAGTGGCGGGACCCTGATGGCCCCCAGGACGACTGCGGTATCGGCGAGACTCCACCTGGTCCAAATCTACTTCCTGCATGCTGCATACCTTACACCCCTGCGTATCTACCGTGCTGGGCTTCTGCCTGACTCCCACTGCCCCCGCAGCTCCCAACCCCACGCAGATTTTTACCATATAGTTTGGTTGTGTGCTGTGATTCAGAGATATTGGGAATCTTTAACGCAAGAGCAGGCAGGGGTCCTGGGTTGGGAGGTGCCTCTTGATCCCATCCATGTTCTGCTGGGCGTTACTGATGGATAGGATGGCTCCAGGGCTGAGAAGCTCTTCCTCAACACGGCATTGGTGGTCGCCAAGAGGGACATTGCCGCGCATTAGCTGGACACTGCTTCTCCAACTCTAGGACGCTGGCGTCGGGGGTGTATTGGTGCGCTGCGCAGGAGCGGTCTTTAAATATAGCCACGGGGTGCCCTGAGAAATTTCACCGCATGTTGGATAAATGGGTCGGGGTACTCGATGATTGAGATGGCGTGGTCCGCTCTTCGGATTCATGTGGATAAGCTATTGTTGATTTCTTTATGCAATCTTGCTGTCACTGTGATGTGTTTTCTCCCTATTCTGAAAATGTACAATGTGGCTATGAATGGTGCTGTTTGTTGTTCCATCCAAAACTCAATAAAATTGGTTGTCAAAAAAAAGAAAAGAATTTCATGTAACATACAGCCTGATTCATCATTCTCCCGTTTTGCGAGCCCCTAATAGCGATTCATAGCGAATCGCTATTAAGGACTCGCAAAACGGGATTCATGTAGAAATTGCATGAAGAAATGCGATTCCTACATAATCCTTATTTGCGATTAGCAAATTGCTAATCACAAATAAGGAATAACTCGCCATTCATTCCTATGGGCCAGGCCCATACAGCCTTATTCATGAAGCCGAAATCGGCTCGCAAAGGGCCAGATTCTGAGAATCTGGCCCTTTGCGAGTGCGATTTTTGCATTTGGGACTCATCATCCCAAATGCAAAAATCGCTAATTGCGATCTCGCAATTTTGCGAGGAATTACATTTAAGGAATCTCTATTTGAGATTCCTTAAATGCAATTCATCATCCAATTTTGTTTTGCGAATTCGCAATTTCTGGCCGCAATTTACCGCGAGGTCAGACCTGTGGTAAATTGCGAAAACTCAGAAAAATGCTTTTAAATGCATTTTTCTGAGTTGCATGTTACACACACACATGTCCTTTGGACATGTGTGTGTGCAACACCTGTGTAAAATTTCATTTGAGGGGTGCTACAGGGTGTCCTTTGGACACCCTTGGCACCCTTCAAATCGCAATCTTATTTGCGATTAGCAAATTGCTAATCGCAAATAAGGAATACTCCCCATTCATTCCTATGGGCCTTTTGGCCCATAGGAATGAATGGCGAGTTATTCCTTATTTGCGATTAGCAATTTGCTAATCGCAAATAAGGATTATGTAGGAATCGCATTTCTTCATGCAATTTCTACATGAATCCCGTTTTGCGAGTCCTTAATAGCAATTCGCTATGAATCGCTATTAGGGGCTCGCAAAACGGGAGAATGATGAATCAGGCTGTATGAAATGAATGGGGAGTATTCCTTATTTGCGATTAGCAATTTGCTAATCGCAAATAAGATTGCGATTTGAAGGGTGCCAGGGGTGTCCAAAGGACACCCTGTAGCACCCCTCAAATGAAATTTTACACAGGTGTTGCACACACACATGTCCAAAGGACATGTGTGTGTGTAACATGCAACTCAGAAAAATGCATTTAAAAGCATTTTTCTGAGTTTTCGCAATTTACCACGAGGTCTGACCTCGCGGTAAATTGCGGCCAGAAATTGCGAATTTGCAAAACAAAATTGGATGATGAATTGCATTTAAGGAATCTCAAATAGAGATTCCTTAAATGTAATTCCTCGCAAAATTGTGAGATCGCAATTAGACATTTTTGCATTTGGGATGATGAATCCCAAATGCAAAAATCGCACTCGCAAAGGGCCAGATTCTCAGAATCTGGCCCTTTGCGAGCCTATTTCGGATTCATGAATAAGGCTGTATGTGGTGTATATGGCATATACTATGTAACAGCACACAACGTGGTCACTCTTGAGAAGTAATCTATTAGGTGCTTATTACAGCCTTATTCATGAAGCCGAAATCGGCTCGCAAAGGGCCAGATTTGGAGAATCTGGCCCTTTGCGAGTGCGATTTTTGCATTTGGGATTCATCATCCCAAATGCAAAAATCGCTAATTGCGATCTCGCAATTTTGCGAGGAATTACATTTAAGGAATCTCTATTTGAGATTCCTTAAATGCAATTCATCATCCAATTTTGTTTTGCGAATTCGCAATTTCTGGCCGCAATTTACCGCGAGGTCAGACCTCGTGGTAAATTGCGAAAACTCAGAAAAATGCTTTTAAATGCATTTTTCTGAGTTGCATGTTACACACACACATGTCCTTTGGACATGTGTGTGTGCAACACCTGTGTAAAATTTCATTTGAGGGGTGCTACAGGGTGTCCTTTGGACACCCCTGGCACCCTTCAAATTGCAATCTTATTTGCGATTAGCAAATTGCTAATCGCAAATAAGGAATACTCAGCCTTATTCATGAAGCCGAAATCGGCTCGCAAAGGGCCAGATTCTGAGAATCTGGCCCTTTGCGAGTGCGATTTTTGCATTTGGGATTCATCATCCCAAATGCAAAAATCGCTAATTGCGATCTCGCAATTTTGCGAGGAATTACATTTAAGGAATCTCTATTTAAGATTCCTTAAATGCAATTCATCATCCAATTTTGTTTTGCGAATTCGCAATTTCTGGCCGCAATTTACCGTGAGGTCAGACCTTGTGGTAAATTGCGAAAACTCAGAAAAATGCTTTTAAATGCATTTTTCTGAGTTGCATGTTACACACACACATGTCCTTTGGACATGTGTGCGTGCAACACCTGTGTAAAATTTCATTTGAGGGGTGCTACAGGGTGTCCTTTGGACACCCCTGGCACCCTTCAAATCGCAATCTTATTTGCGATTAGCAAATTGCTAATCGCAAATAAGGAATACTCCCCATTCATTCCTATGGGCCTTTTGGCCCATAGGAATGAATGGCGAGTTATTCCTTATTTGCGATTAGCAATTTGCTAATCGCAAATAAGGATTATGTAGGAATCGCATTTCTTCATGCAATTTCTACATGAATCCCGTTTTGCGAGTCCTTAATAGCGATTCGCTATGAATCGCTATTAGGGGCTCGCAAAACGGGAGAATGATTAATCAGGCTGACTCCCCATTCATTCCTATGGGCCTTTTGGCTCATAGGAATGAATGGCGAGTTATTCCTCATTTGCGATTAGCAATTTGCTAATCGCAAATAAGGATTATGTAGGAATCGCATTTCTTTATGCAATTTCTACATGAATCCCGTTTTGCGAGTCCTTAATAGCGATTCGCTATGAATTGCTATTAGGGGCTCGCAAAACGGGAGAATGATGAATCAGGCTGTTATTCTTTAGGAATCTCATGCATGCGATGACTCACTTTACAGGAGATTTCGCAGTTGGAGGGGATCTCACTTTAGGAAGCTAATTCTTCTTCAGTTGCCTCAAACTTGAGTGGGTTCTCTTTTTGAAGTGGCTTATATAACAGGAGTAAGCGACCAGGGAGGAAATGTGGTCTGGAAGCTAAAGCTGCTGAGTTTGGAACATGGGAGCCAGGTGTGAATCCTGGCCTTGGCTCAACATCCTTTAATTCTGGGCAAATCATTTAATTCACCTGTGCCTACAAAGGAAACAAGGGCCAGATGTAGGTCGCCCAATACCGGTCGTTAACGGCTGAAATAACCGAATTTTGGCCGTTATCGACTGGTATTGGGCTTTCCAGATGTAGGTGCCATTTTTTTTTGGATTCGGTATTTTACTGAATCAGTAATTTAAGGATTCGGTAAAATACCGATTCTTAACATACCGATTCGGTAAATTACCTAATCCAGGATGTAGGGAGCACTTAAGTTAGTGGCATTCCTCCGTTAAGGATTCGTTATTTATAACTAGAAGTTGGTGGTAAATAATGAAAAGCTTTGAAAAAGCATTTTTTTTGGTTTTCCAACAGTGCCATGTTGCAGACATACATGCCCTTAGGGCATGTATGTCTGCAACAGAGGGATGACTTGAGGTGCTACCTTGGGCATGTTGCTGGTTTGCCATTATTCATTCAGTGTTTTCTTTTTTTGGACAGTGGTGACAGTATTTCCAAGTATTGGATTGTGAAACATAGAATATAATGCAAGTACAGGCAGGGTGCCCTTAGGGCATGTATGTCTGCAACATGTGCACCCATACCCAATTGAGGGGTGCAACAGGGTGTCAAAGTGACACACTTCCTACCCTTCAATGTTTCCCCCTTTTACCGAATCGGTATTTACCGATTCGGTAATTGACATTCATTCCTATGGGTCTCCAGGCCCATAGGAATGAATGGCAATTACCGAATCAGTAAATACCGATTCGGTAATTACAAAACTTACCGATTCGGTAATTTTTACAGTAAAATTACCTACATTCCCATTTACCTGTTCTTAAATACCAAATCGGTATAATGATTCGGGATTTAAGAGTCGGGTAAACTGGAATTAACCTACATCTGCCCAAATGTTGTTAAATAGTCCCTAATTTCTATTGTACCAATAACCCTGGTCCACGTCAGCGCTACAAAAAAC